>NC_064648.1:125012916-130012916 GCF_023864345.2 Schistocerca serialis cubense
TGATTCAAAACATTGCGTCATCTTGGCTAAACGTATCGCATATTGCAAGAGGTTATGAAAATTGTAGATGGACTTCTCACGACTTCTGCTCCTTATTTATGTTTCTGCGTGTGTTGGGGGAATGATTGAGTGTGTGTATCTGTGTTTTCGTGTTCTGTGGCCTGTGTGTGAATGTGGATAAATTGTTGCACACAGTCAGGATGAAATCTATAAAACGATACTCAGGACAACAACTGTTAACGGCGTACTGCAACGTTTGCGAAACGATGTACGAAGAAAGAGACCAGAAAAATAGTCCAATGGCTTCCTAATTTATCAAGACAACGTGACGTATCACACCTCGCCTTTGATTCGCGAGTTTTCGGCAGCAAAAAGGTTTCCTTACTGTCTAGAACCGCCTTAATCACTAAATTTGGCACCATGCGACTTCTAGCTCCAGCCGAAAATTAAAACTGCGCTGAAAGGAAAACATTTTGACATCATTCCTGACACTGAGATGGCCACGGCAGAGCAGCAGAACGCCCATCCAAAGAAGCCTTCCAGAAATGGATCCAGTCATGGATTCCACATTAGGATAAGTGGACTATTAGCCAAGGACACTACTCTGATGGAGATTAATTCAAACTGCATGCTAACTTTGTTCCTAATAAAATTATATTGATCACACCTCATACGTAAATAAAAATTTCGATGTTTCCACATGGTGATGTTCAACAGCTGTAAAGTATTTCATAGAATGCTTTTTACCCTTCAGCTGTTTATTTCTCCCGTTAGTCATCTACTGGTTATCGCTATGAAACACCATTCAGTATGCAGTGTACAGTAGGTTAGTTAAAAGCATCCCATATTCCTTTGAAGCTGAACAGTATATAATTGGATGATTTTGCCAATTTTGAGAAAGCTTTCGACAATGTGAATAGAGAAATGCTATCGAATATCATTGCTGAATGGGGTTGGCCGTCTCACCTCATAAATGCTATTAAAGAGTCTATTACAAGCACCGAAACTGTTATAGATATGGGACATATAGCAACAATGAGAATAAACACAAACAAAGGAATATAACAAGGATGCTGTATTTCTCCATATATATATATATATATATATATATATATATATATATATATATATATACAGCTGACCTAACTAGTTGAACTTCATGTGGGAGTCCATAAGTTGGAAGAGATGGCCTCAAATTACAACCCAACATTGTCGGTAGATAAAACGAAAGTGACGGCATTTCAGTGCAGACAACCAGTAAAATCTAAAATAGTCTCGAATAATAAAGTCTTAGAGCAAGTAAAACATTTTACATATCTACAATGCGACCTCCCCTACGTATATGACCATGAAATGGGGCAAAAATTAAATTTACTTAGATATGTGGAACCATTGTAAGAAGTTCGTAGAATAAAGCCTCGAAAGAAACCAAGCTGAAGTTTTATAACAATAGCAGTACCAACCCTTACTGATAGAAGTGAAGCATAATTTTATATCGTCCATGTTGGTCTGTTTTTAAGGAAACTGTGACTGTTTCGACAGTAAAAAGTTGAAATAAAGCAATTTATCTGAGTCAGTCACTTTTTTTATTTTCTCCCACGACGCGTTTCGAGAGTTTATACACTCATCTTCACGTGCAAAACAGCGATACTTTGTTGCGTGTGTACCAGCTGGATGCAGCTAGTTGTTGGTTTTGGTTTCATTTTCCTACAAAACGATATCTTTTTTGTAGCAAAATGAAATAAAACAAACAACAAGATGCATCCAGCTGGTACGCACGCAACAAAGTATCGCTGTTTTCTACACTAAGATGAGAGTATAAATTCTCGAAACACGCTGTAGAAGAAAATAAAAAGTGACTGACAACACAGATAAATTGTTTCATCTGAACTTTTTAGTGAAGCATGGGCAACAAGACACCAAGAAGATAGAACACAGCCTCAAGAAATGAAATTTGTAAGAAGAGTGAAAGGATGTAGGGCCTACAAAGGAAGATCGAAAAAGAAATGAACATGTAAGGAAAGATTAGGAATTTATAACCTAAACGAGAAAATAAAGGAATAGGAGAAAATGGAAGGAACATGTGGACTGTATGGCTAGGGAAAGGTTCCTGGTAAAGGCTCTAAATTATAAACGCGCTAGAAGGAGAAATGTAGGAAGAACATGTAAGAGATGGGTATCACAACAGGCAATTTGTCTAATACATGAAGTGAAGAAAAATAACAAGAAGATTGACCGTCAAACTGAATGTCAATAATTTCTAGTTGTAGTTCAGGATAAATTTCTTTGATATTCCCTGCATATGGAGAGGAGAACATATCAAAATCACTTTCTAATCCTGTGAGAACTTGAAAATGTTGCACAAATTCTTCCTTACTGGAAATTAAAATATGTGAATAATGTTGAAAGTCTTTTTTAACAACAGCAATTTGCACAGACTACAATTTAAGAAACTGATATGAATTTACTTTTTTGTTACCTCACTCAAAGAGTCAATTTCATTTTAAAAGCTTGTATTCGCTCTACGAAATGAGTCATCACCAGATGTTTACCTTGTAGTGCCGTGTTCAAAGCATTCAGATGGCTAGTTTAATCTGCCGAGAATGCGAAATAACTTTTTCAAGAGCGCTGTTTCAATTCAGGAGTACACATATTATTTTTTCCATGTACATATCTCTCTCATCTGTTGTTGTTGTGGTCTTTAGTCCTGAGACTGGTTTGATGCAGCTCTCCACGCTACTCTATCCTGTGTAAGCTTCTTCATCTCCGAGTACTTACTGCAAACTACATCCTTTTGAATCTGTTTAGTGTATTCATCTCTTGGTCTCCCTCTACGATTTTTACCCTCCACACTGACCTCCAGTACTAAATTTGTGATCCCTTGATGCCTCAGAAAATGTCCTACTAACCGGTCCCTTCTTCTGGTCAGGTTGTGCCACAAACTTCTCTTCTCCCCAATCCTATTCAATACTTCCTCATTAGTTATGTGATCTACCCATCTAATCTTCAGCATTCTTCTGTAGCACCACATTTCGAAAGCTTCTATTCTCTTCTTGTCTTGTTCTCCTTACAAATACTTTCAGAAACGACTTCCTGACACTTAAATCTACGATGTTAACAAATTTCTGTTCTTCAGAAACGCTTTCTTTGCCATTGCCAGTGTACATTTTATATCCTCTGTACTTCAACCATCATAAGTTATTTTTCTCACCAAATAGCAAAACTCTCTCTCTCATCTAATAGACGAAAAAATCAGTTTAATAATTGGACACATCTAAGCCAGCGGACCTCACTGTAATAAGGCAAGCTACCATACTGGCTCTCAATATGCTGAAAAAGGTTTTTAATTTGCGTCTTTTGTAGTCCATGCTTCCTTATATGGGGTATAAGAGGTGTAACCGCAAGATATTTTTGTATGTTGTTGTGTTTTCTCTGCATCAAACAGCTTTCCCACAATCACATCACAAACTTTACGACCTGATGTGTTCTGCATGGCCATACATAGCCCACGAGTGAATGACGCCTTTGAGTACAGATTAACCATTTTGCATCCATGCGTCCACACTTGAGCTCATGCCCTGTTGTCTGAGGGAAAATAAGCACACTAGCCACATGTTGTTGGAGATACTAACCAACCTAAAAACATACGACTTGTAGTAGTCATAATAATTAGTCTTCAAATTATGTAAATAGTGATGCAGTGTTGTATAATTGGTTGTATGGACAACAATACTCATGACATTTTTTAGAATAATACTCTTCACAAATAAGCTCTCCTGGTGAATTACACAGTGGACATCCCTGATTTCATTCTACACGAAAAGTTTTTGTATTTTCTGAGTCATACCCCCTGTCACTGCTGCGCGCCGTCCGTAGACAGGGATACTAAAGAATTCCAAGACAGTTCTATATTGCCAACGTTTACTTCACCACAGCTTAAAACGTCACTTCCGGCTGTAGTGTTCCTCATGACATCATTTACTTCACCACAGCTTAAAACGTCACTTCCGGCTGTAGTGTTCCTCATGACATCAATGAGTTCCCTTGGCAATACAAGCGCCATATTGATACCTGTGAAACGTCCCCTTTGAACAATTATACAAGACTGTGCTTAAACTGACATAAAATATTTTTAGCGCAACGCAATCTGACTATCAAAGATCCCTGCAAAAGAATGGCCCTGACTAACATTAAACTATACCTTTCACAAATCACTTACCTCACAAAAATCTTCGCTGCTCAAGCTACTGCAATACAGCGAGCGCCACTACTGCCAGCTAAATAAAAGATTCAAACTATGGAAGGCACTAACTACTGATAGGGATAGTTAGCAAATGAAAGATATTAATAGAGAACAAACAATGTATTTACCTTGATATCATCATATATAAATATAGCAGTTCATGACAAATTACAAATCTCCGCCATCTCTCTCCCCACATCCACCACTGCTGGCGGCTCACCTCCAACTGCGCAACGCTACGCGCTGTTCACAGCCAGCTGCCTAACACTACAATGGCGAGTATTACAACAATGCAAAGCAGTCACAGACTGCACACAGCACAGCCAGTGCTTTTCATATTGAGCGCTACGTAACGTTGCCAATAAGAAAACATAAACAGCCTACTTACATAGCCCCCATGCTCCCCACAAAAAATTTTACAAATTTTTTTTTGGGCAGTGGCCAATAATGATTTGATAAAATTTTTCATAATTACAATAACAAAGAAATCAAATGCACACACTTATTGATACAATGTTGGTCAGAAGCTAAAATTTTCTCACAGTCCATAAAGATAGTCCAGATCATCCATCATAATAGTAATTACAGGTTTTTTTTTCACAAAGTCTCATTAGTAAAAGAAATTGCACACAGGAGTAGTGGATTTCCATGCAGTCTTGAAGAAGTAGTGTTGTCCTTCCAACGGAAAGACAGTGCTGACTCTTGACGTGCTGACAGGTAATGGGCCACAATGGAGCAAACCCACAGCAGTGTCATTCGAAGTTTTGAAGAATATTGGTAGGTAGGTCATCACAGAGCAGACCCACTGGAGTCCTGGTAGAGATTGTGGTATTGGTGGGCCACCAGAGGTGCAGACCCACTGCAGGCCTTGTAGAAATAATGGTACTGGTGAGTCAGCAAAGGTGTAGACCCACTGTAGTCCTTGTAGAAATGGCCAGCAGCCATCTGTTGCGACTGTGCAGGTGCACAATCACCATCGAAGAGTCTTGCAGAGAATATAGCAAGTCCATAAACCACCACTTGTGCACTCACAACGTTTTTGGAATTGTCCTTAGAACCAGCAATGCTGTTATCCAGTCCCTTGCAGAATTATTAACACACGTGCAAACACGAACAGTCCCTACTTCTCACAAATTGTCCATATACTATGACCAACAGAAACGTGTGCAGTGAAATGTAACTTAATTTGAAGAACTGGTGTCTGTACAATTATAAATTTACAACATGAAAATACAATTACAAAGGTACAAAATACATCATTAAAGAACATAACAATACAGATAACATTTGTAGTAACACAGGCTTTACAAAAGAATAGAAATAAACATATACATCAGTGGAATTATGACATGAGTACATACATAAAGGATCACAATAACTTTTGAAAACATCAACTTCACACATGAGCATTGAACAGAACAGAATTAATAATGTCTAACATCTTTACAAAGTAAATAACATATTATTAATGCCAATTATATTCGAGGATAACAGTATTCCTCATCATAGTGAATGTAGCTTAATATTAAAAGAAGAAAAAATTCTATGAAACTACACAGAGACAGGAAGAAAACAAATACACAAGGGTACACAAACACATAGTGGGATATCACCAATAGGAAAGGACAGGGTTTGTTTTCAGTGTAACGTTTGGTACTGCAGTCCAACCCAAAACTTCATATATCTTTCCTCTTATTTCATCCTTTGTTTCCACCAAAAAAATTCTATCTAAGCATGCTTTCTGTATTTATATGTTCACACATTTCTTACCTCAACATTTATTTCCAAGAAAATCCTACCTAAACCTGTTTTCTCAATGCATTTCTTCCAATTCATCGCAACTCATTCTCTTAGAGGCTACCCCCTCTTAAGCTAACTTAAATCTACTGAGCTCAGATGCTAAACTAAGGGACGAGGCAATGCAGCAGCACAAAATAATTAACACAAACATCAATGACAAAAATACAAATGCCAAAGCAATTGCAATATTACAACTAATATGAGCCAATGTGCAGCAACAAAAAAATAAATCTGGCTTAGAAGAGTAACACAAATTAAAGTTCAGTAGCACTATGCCTGGCAAACAGCAGCTTATATCTAAACATGACATAGCTCAAGCAGAAAAAATATTACAGTAAAAACAACAATGCAGATAAGGGAAATGTATATTCACATCTTAATGTCTATGTAATTAAAGTGGTGCACCACAAATTATTCTACAAAAGAAATTACCAAGTACTTGAAAAGAAAATTATAGATGCAGTTACTGGTATTAGTCCTTTCTTATTGTTCTCTCTATTCCAAGAGCTCCTTTTTCGAAGAATGTGGATCAGAAAATAATTATTTAATAAATCTGTTGACAGAAAGTGTTCACATTAGCAAATGCATTTAATTTTATTTTATGAAACCAATGCTGCAACACAGCTGGAAAACAGATGTCAAATGAAATAAGCAATTACGCAAACCAAAGCATAAAAATATCATTCAATAGTCATGTGACATTTCATAAGTTAGTAGAAATTCTCTCAACTCTCGTAGAAAGACGCTTGTCGTAATCAGGTGTGCAGATGTAAAAATATTTCTCGTCATTTCATTAGGCATTTCAGCAAATATCAGAAAGTACGATATGTTTCCAAGTAATCAGCGTGTCGGATTTGCGATGCTTTCTCTAAAGGAATGACAATGGCCAGGATAATGGCCTCCCTTTTTTTTTTCTTCCTGTGCTCTGAAAGGCACGCGCTAATGGCTTTTTCTCCAGGCGTCTGACACAGCTGGGTGCCCACAACGCATTACGTGCAGGTGGTCACTTAACTTTCTTACGGAAATATTTACCGCTACAGTGACAGTCTCATATAAAAATATTTCACAGGTCAAGAATTTGCGTTACAAATCTGTAGAAACAAAATGCTATTGATATAACAGTGTCCAAAAAAATTTTCGTCTGCATTGTAATACATTCACGAATATACACACACATTTCATAACTCTTAAAGTATGTTTCTTGGTTTCCAACATCCTTTTCATAAATCAGAGTCCTTAAACACTACTCATTATTCCTTACCTCATTATACATATGCATATTCGTCGACACTTCTTCAATATTTCATCATGAGAAATACGTAGCATAATAAACATTCCTCAACAACATAATACACATCGTCGTCGTAATAATAACATCATAACACTTCAGTCAAATCTCAAAATCGTCGTAGCTTCCTCCAATAATTTCTAAGCCTAAAAAAATTCTCTGCTCATTTCAAAAGTGTCAGCTGCCTCAAACGTACTTTAAAAATCATGATCTCATACCAAATACATCATTCACAGCTCTCATAGTATCACAATGATTCCGAAAAAATATGAAGAGTTCACACAGTACAGACAAAATACAATTTCGTAAGTGTGAAGTTATACAACGATGTAATTACGTAAACATCTGTCACTGATGTAGAAAAAAAATGTTTGTTTGTCTCAGTTAAATGATCAGATAGCTGTGTAATTTATGTTTTAGAGAAATATGGTACCGATGTGTAAAGTTGTATAAGCAAATACCATATTAGCTAGGGTTCCTTGTGCTTGCCAAACACATGGTACACAAAGTAAGCGTGTACCCCCCTGAGGATTAATGTAATTATACCCTCAGGTGTTACAGATTACAACAATGGAATGAAATGTATTACGGAAAACCTTTGTATCATTGTCCTTGAAATATCTTTAAAAATAAATGATTTAAGTACAAAATTAATCACACAAACACATGTACTGTAGCGCTAAATGTGCGTCTTGCTGTAAGATAATATCTGTGAAAGTGTCGTAGTTATTGTCCTCTGAAAGCTAAGTTCTGCAGAAGTCAATGTACTTACCTCATGATAAACAAAAGTGAAATGCTTTGTGTATAGATATCTTAGTTATTACGCTTATTGCCGTGATGAAGAAAGTACTGTGCTGTAACGTATTGTTGTGCTACGGAAAAGACAATCACATTGTTGCTGTACCACAAAAGTTACTACTAAAACATGTTTTACTTTCCAGAAGAATTCAGAAAAACTGTGCAGATATAAAACAGAAACACTGCAAAAGCAACATTGTAAATTGTCACTCATTAGTAGCGTCGTGATAAAATCGTGTAGCTGTCACATAAACTAACCTCTGTGTCATCTGGTATCTCTCAGAAAGCACTTTAAATTCAGAATGTATTTTCAAATAAACCAAAATGTTGCATTAAAATCTCATTAGCAGTACTGGTAAATGTTCTAAGTATGTGAGCCTTATAGTCGTTACGTAATCGTGCAACAAACAAGCAAGAATGTACATACACAATAACACTGTGACGTCTGTTCACTATAGCAATGCATTAGTCATTTCTGTTTAAATAAGTTCTCTTGGTTCCTGATTGGATATTTAACTTCAAACATTGTTGTATATTAACAGATTCTAAGTCTGACAAAGCATATTAGTAATGTGAAGCGAAAAATTTTATGACAAAGACTAAGTTAAAAAGCAGATTATCTTTCAATAAACAGTTTTACATGTGAAATGTGGTGTAAACCTTTACTCTTCCTAGTACGCAGACTTTCAACTGCAAAGCAATTGTCATGTTTTACACGTCGGTAAGGAATGCTAAATCTTTTCTCAAGGTTCGCGTCTTTGTTATTTTTCTCTGAGCCACCTGGCGCACGCGGCTGCCTGCTGTGCGAGTCATTGTCTGTCTCTTTGTTGGCGCGCGTCGTTATTGGGATTAGGAGACCTAAATTCTACGAATTCGCCTTGCCGAGAGGGCCCAGCTCTGTTAGAATCCCGCCAGTTCTGATGAAATTGACGTCTGTCGTTATGATCATATCGTCTGTCGTCATGTCGGTAGATTCCGTAGTTTCTTCCTTGTCCGTCACGTGGTGGAGAATTTCTCCCTGAATCGTAACTGTGCGCCGAACTGTTGCGTCTGAAGTTATTCTGCCTCCCTTGATAATAATTGTTTTGGTTCCCATATTGTCTGTTTCTCTGATTGTGTCTGTAATAGTCATTACTACGGAAATGCGATCTTTCTCTGTAACTATTATTACTCTGCCAGCGGTTGTCATATGGATGGTGTCTGTTTTGGTTACGATTTGCGTTGTAAGAATAGCTTTGTCGCGTCCAGTTATTATTTCTTTCATCGCGGAATTGCGACGGATGTGATCTGTAATTGTTGTGCTCCTGCGTTCCGCGATTGTCAGTGTCAATTTCCAGTTCTTGTAACAGTCCCTGAAATGCTTCAATGTCGTCTTTGCAACGTCCTGCCAAAATAATATGTCGTAAATGTTCAGGTATTTTGATTAAGCAAATGCGGATGAGTTCTGAGGGGCTGTATGGGTTTGAAAGATACTGATTCTTATGCAACATGTCTTCAAAATATTTCACAAGACTGGAGAATTCAGATTGTTCGAAATGTTTCATCATTATGATGCCATGACTTACACGGTCTTGTGTAGCTTGAGACCAATATGCTGAGAGGAAGGCATGGTAAAATTCTCCTTCACTGTGGCAATCGTGAATGACCGATCGCATTCTTACAGCTGGTTCATTCTCTAAGTAGCCACACATAAATGCTAATCTGTGCTCAAATGACCAGTTGGGAGGAAAACAATGAGAAAATTGATGGAGCCATGCTTGTGGATGAATGTCGTTGCCAGAATTCTTAAATGTTTTGAATTTACGTGTAGTAATGAACAGCTTATAGTCAAAATCGTCATGTCGGCGAGTCGCATATCGGTCATTGTTAGGTCGTGTCGGCCGTTCCATCTCAAAATTCGGTGCACATTGCCAATTTCTTTCATAATTTCCGAAATGCCCTGTGTTATTATTTTGCGGCTTTTCCGTGTTTCTAAGTCCCTCTTCCCGTGTTGGAGCGCGAGCGTCCTCTGAAATACGTAATTCTTGTATTACCTGTGTCAGCTGATCTTGTACTTCCCGGATTTCTCTTTTGTACTGTGTATTGATTTGATTCTGATTTTGTTTGAATTTTCTTATTTGTTCATACTCTTCTGTGTCAGTGAAGGCTACGGGTCTTGTGTCATTCAGATCATCATCTACCTTTGTAGATAAGTTAGTGACCTGATCCGAAAGTTCGGCTACTTTCTCCGATAGTGTACTTATTTCTTCAGTGTGTTTTTCTGAACCAAGTTTCAGAGTATCTACTGTGTCCTTAAAGTTTTCCTGAGTTTTTGCAAGTTGTGTAACCGAATCGGTAGATGCAACTGAGTCAAATTTAGCTTGCAAGGTCTCATGATTTTCATGAACAATAATTTGCAGTTCTTTTATGGCTGCTTCGTGATTCTGTAATGCATCTTCATGCCGCGAAAAAATAGGTTGAAAATGCTCACAAATTTGTGTTTTTACGTCATTACAGACTTCTTGACATTTCGATTCAATGTTATGTAACTCAGTAGTTAAATCTTCACGTGTTTGTTCAAGTGTTTGTTCCAATGAGTCTAACTTTTTAAGATTTTGTTCCACTGTGTCTAACTTTTGAAGCTTTTGCTGTGTTTGTCTCTGATTTTGTTCCATTGTGTCTAACTGTTGCTGTGTTTGTCTCTGATTTTGTTCCATTGTGTCTAACTGTTGCTGTGTTTGTCTCTGATGTTGTTCCATTGTGTCTAACTTTTCAAGCTTTTGTCCCATTTGTTGCATTAATTGTAATAACAATGCACTGGTGTATGAAACATGTTCCTCAGTGCTTTTCGGCAGTGAAGTTGCACCGGCAACATTCACATTTTGACAAGTGGAAAATGTGTCTTGACTCATTTGAGAAAACGGTGGGAACGCAAAACCTGAGTCTGCAGTATTTGCAATATTGTGTTCTGTCATTCCCGATTCCTGAGGCGAGCTGTTGCCGACCAATCGATCGATAACGCTTCCCTGTTCACTACCTGTTTCACTGTCTACACCATTGTTTGCCGCCCGCTCCATTTCCCTATGCGCAATTACCAAATTACTACTTTGAACATTAGTTAATTCATTTCTCTGCGGCGCTAACACACTGCTTTCGTCTTCACTGTCATTTCTCAGTTTACTTTGGAGCCTAGTATTACGTTTTTCACACGCCATTATTGTCACAGTATTTCACACGATAACACAGAAAAGCGCAATTTGAAGAGCAAAATAAAATAACATAGCAATGGAAATAATGTCTACTTAATTGCCAGCGCAGCTGCGAAATACTTGGTGCAAATCTACATGCATACCACAACTGTTTTACTGTACAACAATGAAAGGCTACAACTACAAAGGAGATTCTCTCTACAATTACGTGCTAGCAATAAACAAAATCTACACTAATTACACAAACTACAAGAAAAATCAGAAGATTCCAGTGAGGTATCCTCGGCTAAGGGTCGACATATGAAACGTCCCCTTTGAACAATTATACAAGACTGTGCTTAAACTGACATAAAATATTTTTAGCGCAACGCAATCTGACTATCAAAGATCCCTGCAAAAGAATGGCCCTGACTAACATTAAACTATACCTTTCACAAATCACTTACCTCACAAAAATCTTCGCTGCTCAAGCTACTGCAATACAGCGAGCGCCACTACTGCCAGCTAAATAAAAGATTCAAACTATGGAAGGCACTAACTACTGATAGGGATAGTTAGCAAATGAAAGATATTAATAGAGAACAAACAATGTATTTACCTTGATATCATCATATATAAATATAGCAGTTCATGACAAATTACAAATCTCCGCCATCTCTCTCCCCACATCCACCACTGCTGGCGGCTCACCTCCAACTGCGCAACGCTACGCGCTGTTCACAGCCAGCTGCCTAACACTACAATGGCGAGTATTACAACAATGCAAAGCAGTCACAGACTGCACACAGCACAGCCAGTGATTTTCATATTGAGCGCTACGTAACGTTGCCAATAAGAAAACATAAACAGCCTACTTACACCTGTAATAAAAATGCCAAGTTGGGCTGCGCCCGTGATATCGACAATTTGTCCAGAGCAAGTGTGGGATGATGCGAGGCAGTGGCCTGTTTCAGACTTTTCTCCTCACGTTTTATCCTTTTCCGCACTGAATTTGCATGCGAGACTCTCTTATTTCATTAACAATCTGATTCAATTTCATGTGTCTACTTTCCACCTGCACTGCGTGTTGTTTACATGATGGCTAGGGAGTAGCGTGTAGCAATGTAGGTAACCCCCTCCCTCTAAAATTTCATCGTAGTAGTTTTTACCATTAAATGCATCTGGCCTTGTCCAGGGAAACTCTTTTCCTCTGGGACGTGAACTTTCGCATGTTCTGGAAGTATTGTTGGGCTGTTTAGTATGCAAGATGATACTCTAGTGGCCCATGAGCCGTGGTAAAAATTTGCTGTTTTGAAGAGCGCGCCGCAGCGCGTAGTGTGAAGCAGTCGCCCTCCGTTTCTGGCGGTGGCGCCGCTGTCTAAATCGCGGCTTTGGTGTCTCCCTCTGGTGGGAAAGGGGAGAGGTTGCCTGTCCACGTGCAGTTAAGGGGCGCGATGAGCTCGCCAGTCGGCCAGTTGGTCAGTCGGACTGACCCTACTGTCGCCATCCACCCCCACCGTCCTACCTTACCCCCACAGGCCGTCCTCCTCCTCCGTGAATCCCGTCGTCTCTACCGTGCCTTCCTCCACACGCGTGACCCGGACACACTACGACGACACCGGCAACTCCAGCGACACGTTCGTAATTTGCTCGCGGCTAAGAAACGCCGGGACTGGCGACAGACATGCACCCGTTTAAATGCAACCCTACCAATCAACTCGTCCAAGTTCTGGTCAGCCTTCCGTCGCCTTACCGGAACTAAACCCTCCCCCTATTACCCTCTTCTCCATGATGATCGCCCTTTCCCTGACACCCTTAGTAAGGCCAATCACTTTGCCTCCTACCTCTCCGATGTATTTTCCATCCCCGATGATCCCCAGTTCGATTACTCCCTCTTCCCGGATATCCGCGATCGAACTGACACCTCTTCCCCTCCCCTCGCTCCTGGTTTCCAGTACTTGGACAACATTACGCACACGGAACTCAATGCCCCTATCACTACACAGGATCTCATTGTTACACTCCGCACCAAACGCAACACCGCTCCTGGTCACGATCGTGTCACCTACCGTCACCTTCGTGAAGCTCCTGTCTCTTTCCTCTCCACCCTGGCCGAGCTCTACAATGTAGTCCTGTCCACCGGTTGCTACCCCGACCTGTGGAAAACCTCCCGTATCCTCATGTTCCTTAAACCTGGCAAACCGCCGTCCGCCGTCTCCTCCTACCGTCCCATCAGCCTTACCTCGGTCTTCAGCAAGGTCCTGAAATCTATCCTCACCCGCCGCATCCACCAGCATCTCCGCCAGCACCGCCTCCTTCCCGTTACCCAGTGTGGCTTTCGGCCGTCCTTCTCTTCCGACGACCTTCTCCTTCACCTCACTCATCTCCTTTCCGAACAGCTTAATTCCCGTCGCTCCGCAATCTTCCTCTCCCTGGACCTCGAACGTGCATATGACCGCGTATGGCATTCCGGTCTCCTCTTCAAGCTCCAAACCTTCGCCCTTCCCATTAACTACGTCCGTCTGATCGGCTCCTTTCTCTCCCACCGTCCTTCCTATGTCACCGTCCATAATACCGATTCCTACACCTTTTTCCCCTCCGCCGGTGTGCCCCAAGGCTACGTCCTCTCCCCCCTTCTGTACCTGTTGTACACGGCGGACATGCCGCCGCCGTCAACCCCCGTCCACCTTCTCCAGTTTGCCGATGACACCGCCTTCCTTGCCCTTGCCCCCACCCTGCAACGCTCCCAACGCCTTCTCCAATCTCATCTTGACCGGTTCACCACTTGGTGCAACCAGTGGTTGCTCAAGGTCAATCCTTCCAAAACCCAGGCGATCATTGTAGGCAAAACCACCCCTTCCTTCCGCCTCCTTGATTTCTATCTCACCGTCTATGGCCGTCCCATCGCCCTCACTCCCACCCTTAAGTACCTTGGCGTCACCCTCGACCGTCGCCTCTCCTGGACTCCCCATCTCCAGACAATCCAAGCCAAGGCACGTTCCCGCCTCCGTCTCCTCAAGCTCCTTTCCGGCCGTACGTGGGGTCTGGACCCCTCCACCATCCTCCACACCTATAAATCCCTCATCCGCCCTATCCTTTGTTATGCCCATCCAGCATGCATCTCTGCTCCCCCTACCTTTTATAAATCCCTCCAAATCCTTGAACGCCATGCTCTCCGCCTCGCCTATTGCATCCGTCTCCCCTCCCCCACACGGATCCTCTACTATGTCATCCCCTTCCCCCACCTCCTCCATTTCCTTGAAAGGATACGGATCCTGTGCACCTCCCGCAAACTCAATCCTCCTCACCCGCTCGTCTCCCCGATCCTCTCCCGCCCCCGCCCGCTGCCGCGCCTGTATTCGCACGTGCCACCTGGTCTCCATCTCTCCACCCTCCTTACCCTCTCCCAAGGTGGCTTCCGCCAGCTCCCCCTCCCTGATGATGTCCTCGTCCCCTCCATCTACCCCTCCTATCAACTTTGATCCTGCCCCACCCCCCACTTCCGGTGTCCTTTCCTCTAGGCACCCTCCCTCACTTCTCTTCTCTTCCCTTCTCTTTCCTTTTCCCCCGTCCCCTCCCTCCCCCCTCTTCCCCCAGGCTTCCTCTCCCCCTTCGTCCCTCCCCCCCCTATCTCCCCTGCCTGTGGCATCCCTGCTCTCCCCTCTCGCTCTCCCACTCCCCTTCCTCCTCCTCCTCTTGGCAGGTCCCCGGATTCGCACACGCATAGTGAACATTCGCGTGCCGGAGATCATCGCCTTCTGTGTCTCGTGTGTGTGACGACGTTTAGTGTTTTTGGTGTCTGCCGTCCCGCTACTCCGTTCACTTGTGCCGTCGGATTCATCAGTGTTCTGTGCGCCGTCTCAACGTGTTTTCAGTGTTGTTATCGTCACGTGTGAACGACCCCGTGTTTTTGGTGTCTCTGTGACCTCTCTCTTTTGTCCGTGACTTGTTCATTATCATTCTTCGTTCTTATGCTTTTGTGAACACTATGGCTGAAGAGCGGCGTAGTGTGCCGCTGCCAGCCTGCCTGATTTGTACAGGTATCCAAATAACAATAAAGTAAAAAAAAAAAAAAGACTGAGTCTGGGTCAGTCACTCGTCACCAGTTGCTAGTCAGTCTGTCGTCCGAATTTGTGAGGCAGTTAGTGTCTGTCTGTCGTCCAGAGTGCTAGTATGTCTTTCTTTCGGATTAATCTTTCGAGCCGGATAAATGAGAGTCTTTCCACTCCGCCAGTAAGAGAACTCAGCGAGTGGTCGCCCGGTCGGGGCTGAGTTCCTGCATCTGAGTCTGCGCGTTAGGCCGCCAGTCTGCTCGAGTTTGCGCAGGCAACGGTCATTGGCGGTTGGATCGATCGGTTGGTCGGTCGCGCACTGAGACACGAGATGACTTGTCCGCCTCGAGCGTCGGCGCACGTGAGGTCGCCACGTGAGTCCAGTGGGCCGCGCCGTATAGCGAGGGGTAGTGGCTTCGCGGCCGACACGAGAGCAACAGGAGTCAAACCACGACGTCGGTCTGGCCGGCGCGAGCTGCGACGCCGTGAGACGGGAGGTCGGCGCGCCTTCCTGCGTCCGTTGAAGCGGCTGGCAGCGGACGGTTCGGGAGAGCGTTTTGGGGGTGCTGCGCCAGGTCTTCTCGAGAAATCGCACTTTATGAGAAGGTAAGTGATTGGTGATGTGTAATTTAAGATTAAATCACACAACATACCACCAATCACTTAACTTCTCATAAACTGCGGTTTACTTGGTCAGTCTCTCGTCCCTAGCTTGCTCGTCTGTCTCTCGTCCGCATTTGTTAGGCAGTTAGTGTCTGTCGTTCGGAGATGCCTCTGTCATGTTTGTCGGATTCGATGTGTTAACGAATTCATTGCTTGGAGTGTAACGGCCTAATTCCTGAAATATGTTTTTATCTTGCCTATCGTCTTGAGAGGCGGTATACGTGTACTGTAGACCACGTTAACTCGTTCGGCCAACCTTGTATAATTTTATATAAGATTGCATTTCATGGGCTTTTATTTAAATGGTCATTTTAGTATATAAAGTTGGCACCCTTCCGCTGTAAGACTTTTCTTAGAAGTTAAAATCAAGTTGCACCTACGATGGCAAGTTAATCTTTTAATTTTAGTGTTTTTTACCATTTCCATCCCTCCTACAGAGAGCATAGTGTGAATTGTTAAAGCTTTTACTTTAAGGTAATCTGGCGTGTTGCAAATTTGCACCAGTATAGTCTTTCAGAGGTTGTTGTGAGCGGTCGTGACTACGACCTTGTGAAATGGTTCAAATGGCTCTGAGCACTATGGGACTTAACTTCTGAGGTCATCAGTCCCCTAGAACTTAGAACTATTTAAACCTAACTAACCTAAGGACATCACACACATCCATGCCTGAGGTGGGATTCCAACCTGCGACCGTAGCGGTTCCAGACTGTAGCGGCTAGAACTGCTTAGCCACTCCGGCCGGCGACTACGTGTCAATAAATCGTTTTCTTCGAGGTATTTTATAATGTTCGAGTACTGTATATGTTCCAAAACCCTACTGCAAGTCGACGTTAGTGATATAGGCCTAAAGGTCATTGAGAAATAATAATATGTTCATTAATTTGGACATTAATCGAGTATACAGATTATGTAAACTGGCTCGTTCCATATCGAGAAAACTGGAAATTTGAGTTAAGTTCCTATGGGACCAAACTGCCGTGGTCATCGGTCCCTAGGCTCACACATTACTTAATCTAACTTAAACTAACTTACGCCAAGGGAGGACTCGAACCTCCATATCGAGAAAAGAATTGTTGAGATGATGTGTGGAACATGTAACTAAATCACTAACAAACTGTCCTTCTCCATAACCTTATTCCTGCTTGCTTTATAATTACGCCACGCGGGGTAGCCGCGCTGTCTCAGGCGCCTTGTCACGGTCCGTGCGGCTCTCCCCATGGCAAGTTCGAGACCTCCCTCGGGCATGGGTGTGTGTGTTGTCCTTAGCGTAAGTTAGTTTACGTTAGATTAAGTAGTGGACCGCTGACCTGAGCAGTTTGGTCCCATAAGACCTTACCCCAAAAATACTTTAGAACTACTGCCGCGCGGGATTAGCCGAGCGGTCTCGGGCGCTGCAGTCGTGGACTGTGTGGCTGGTCCCGGCGGAGGTTCGAGTCCTCCCTCGGGAATGGGTGCGTGTGTTTGTCCTTAGGATAATTTAGGTTAAGTAGTGTGTAAGCTTAGGGACTGATGACCTTAGCATTTAAGTCCCATAAGATTTCACACAAATTTGAACATTTTTTTAGAATTACGCGTGACACGTGCCGCATCACTGTGAGATATCGCCATTATGATCCACTGAACGAGCGAATAACCAAACTAAAATGCTTCTAAAGAAGCTTACTGATTTTTTCTGTATACCAAAGGGAATCTCCACCGCTTCACGTAATTGTGTTAGGAATATGCGATGGTCGTTCAATAAGTACTGCAGCACATTTGTTCCTCGGCCACTTGCACTTCAAAAAATTCTGGGTTTCTTGTTGCACATCGTGTAATATTCCTGCTTCAGCCCCTATAGTTTCATGAAGTTCCGATGCGTGGCGACGTTATACACTAGTGGCCATTAAATATTGCTACACCGAGAAGAAACGCAGATGATACACGGGTATTCATTGGACAAATATATTATACTAGAACTGACACGTGATTACATTTTCACGCAATTTGGGTCCATAGATCCTGAGAAATCAATGCCCAGAAGAACCACCTCTGGCCGTAACAACGGCCTTGATACGCCTGGGCATTGAGTCAAACAGAGCTCTGATGGCGTGTGCAGGTACAGCTGACCATGCAGCTTCAACACGATACCACAGTTCATCAAGAGTAGTGACTGGCGTATTGTAACGAGCCAGTTGCTTGGCCACGATTGACCAGACGTTTTCAATTGGTGAGAGATCTGGAGAATGCACCAGCCAGAGCAGCAGTCGAACATTTTCTGTATCCAGAAAGGCCCGTACAGGACCTGCAACGTGCGGTCGTGCATTATCCTGCTGAAATGTAGAGTTTCGCAGGGATCGAATGAAGGGTAGAGCCACGGGTCATAAGATATCTCAAATGTAACGTCCACTGTTCAAAGTGCCGTCAATGCGAACAAGGGGTGACCGAGACGTGTAGCGAATGGCACCCCATACCATCACGCCGGGTGATAAGCCATTATAGCGATGACGAATACGCGCTTCCAATGTGCGTTCACCGCGATGTCGCCAAACACGGATGCGACCATCGTGGTGCTGTAAACAGAACCTGGATTCATCCGATAAAATGACGTTTGCCATTCGTGCACCTAGGTTCGTCGTCGAGTACAGCATCGGAGGCGCTCCTATCTCTGATGCAGCGTCAAGGGTGACCCCAGGTCTTCGAGCTGATAGTTCGTGCTGCTGCAAACGTCGTCCAACTGTTCGTGCAGATGGTTGTTGTCTCGCAAACGTCCCCATCTGTTAACTCAGGGATCGAGACATGGCTGCACGATCCGTTACAGCCGTGCAGATAAGATGCCTTTCATCTCGACTGCTAGTGATACGAGGCCCTTGGGATCCAGCACGGTGTTCCGTATTACCCTCCTGAACCCACCGATTCCATATTCTGCTAACAGTCATTGGATCTCGACCAACGCGAGCAGCAATGTCGCGATACGATAAACCACAATCACGATAGCCTACCATCCGACGTTTATCAAAGTCGTAAACGTGATGGTACGTATTTCTCCTTCTTACACGAGGCATCACAACAACGTTTCACCAGGTAACGCCGGTCAACTGCTGTTTGTGCATGAAAAATCGGTTGGAAACTTTCCTCATGTCAGGACGTTGTAGGTGTCGCCACCGGCGCCAACCTTGCGTGAATGCTCCGAAAAGCCAAACATTTGCATATCACAGCACTTCTTCCTGTCGGTTAAATTTCGCGTCTGTAGCACGTCATCTTCTTGGTGTAGCAATTTTAATGGCCAGTAGTGTATGTATTGGTCTTAAAAGGAAAAACGACAAACAAATTGCAGTACTGTACTGTACCTAACGATATATACTGTAAACTAAAAAATGATTATAGCACTGTTCGTAAAAAGTAATTTTTTACAAAGAAATAAACTACTGTATGTATATACTAAGAAATTATCATACTGTATGCATTGTTTTTACAGTAGAAACGAAAACAAATTACTTGGAAAAAAAGTCAGTGATACATTTTTTTTAGCTGATGTTATTCTAGATTTAGCTGCAGTCTCGCTCAATTTTTTTTATCCACAAAACGTCCGTTGGAGCTGAAGTTGGTTTCTGCTCGATGTCTATAAGGGCGATGTCAAAAGCGTTTTTTTGCATCGTTGTGTGAAATCCTGGTGGGGGGTGGGGGGTTCGTCCTCGCCGCCCGAGTCCTCATTCACAGTTTCCTGGCTAACAGCGACAACAATCTGGTCGTCACTGAGCCCTTCGCAAGTGTCACAGTCTTTGTCCCATTCGTTGATCCACTCTTCAACTTCATTCGCAGGGACGTTCGGCTGCAGAGTTTGTAGATCTTTAACGATTTCCGGCGCGTCGCTGTTTTGCTCATCTTCGGCACGCTCATTTTCAGTCATAACTTGTGGCCAAAGCTTACGTCACGATTTCCGCAGTGTGTTAGGTTTCAGTTCATCCCATGCTGCAGCGATTGTGTAGACAGCATCTTTGATGTTCAGGGATTTCATTGCCTCAAATAAGTTATGACCTCCTTCAGATTTTTCCAAGATTGAGCTGATATACTTTCTGCGATATCGTCTTTTTAACCACTCGATAACGCCCTGATCCATTGGTTGGATGAGTGAGATCACATTAAGAGGCAGAAGGAGAGTTTTTATGTCCCTTTTCACCAAATCTTCCTCAGATGGATGTGATGGTGCGTTATCCAACAGCAGTAGAATACGAACAGGCAGACTTTTTTGTTTCAAGTCTTTTTCGACCGATGGCTCAAACTCGTCGAAAAACCAGGATTTAAAAAGGTTGCAGCCCATCCAAGCAGCTTTTTGATTGCGGTCATAAACCGGCAAGGAAGATAAGTTTATATTTTTGAAGGCTTCTTAGATTTGCCAATGACGAACAAGGGGGGGCTTGTGTGTATCATCTGTGTTGCTACAAGGAATGACTTATTTTATATGTTTCGTTCCTACCACGGATTCATTTGAAGCTGCGAGCGTTTTTGTTGGCAACATTCAAAGTTCAGTCCCGTCTCATCGATGTTATACACTTGGCAGAGTTCATTTTCTTCTACAATTTCTTGAAACTTAAGAGGAAATTCCTTAGCAGCTGCGGCATCTGCAGATAGTTTTTCACCGAAAATAGAAACAAATCGCACACCATGATGAGCTTTCCAACGATCAATCCAGCCTTCACTGGCTGCAAATTTACTTTCGGCTTCCAGTTTTTTGTGCAAAACTATCGCTTTTTCTTTGAGAATTGGCCCGAATATTGGAGTTCCTTCTTTCTTGATAAAACCACATCCACAATGCGTTATCAAGCAGTTCAAGTTTACGCTTTTTTTAATGTTTTGCGATTCTTCAGAGTGTTTTCACCATCAATCGTAACTGTATAGGATTCAATGTCTTTCCGATTCTAACTCCAAGCCTTAATTATCTTAACACCTACTTTCAGTTCCTTTGCAATTTTTTTGGAGCGATTCTCCTTCGTCCCATCTTTGTAGCACTGCTAATTTTTCATTTAGTGAAAGAGTTACGTGTTTACGTTTGAATCCAGACATGCTGAAAAACAGACAACTGTACACACAATGGATCTACAGTAATAAGTACTGTAGAGAACACGGAATAAAGCAAACAACGAAGTTTTTTAATCCCAACAGAGGATAAAACTGCACAATAACGCACAGTATAACAATATGCACAGCGATAGACGCTGCAACGATGGCCCGACAGGCGTCCAGTCAGTGAGAAGTCGGCACAGGCTCCCGAGCCTCAGCATGGTCGGACGAAACCCGTCGGCACACGGACCGTGCATCCGAAAGTTGAGCGTTGAGCGTGCCTAGTTTCTGACGTCATAGCGTGGAACAGCACGTTCGGGAATCTTTCCGAATGTGCAGGGCGATATCTGGCGTGTCAGATAGCCTGAGCGTGCGTCGGAGCGTTGACCAATGAGATGGCACAACGCCACCTACGTCACACGCACGCTGTCTCCCTTCAGTACAGAGTTGTGAGGCGCCATATTGGCATTTATTTCAAGCCTATATGTACATATGCCGTTTCTGAGCACCAGCAAATTGAGAATCACTGGAAAACCTGTTGTTGTGTGATTCGTTCCAATAAAATACTGAGAAGTATGATATTCGTGGCAAAAGAATTACTGTAACTTGCGTATTATGAGAGTAGGCTATTTGAAGGCAGTGACACACTAAAGATCCACCCAAAACGCATTCTTCTAGGTACAGTTTGTTATAATAAAATTTCAATTATCTACGATTAACGTTTTCAGTAGGGGTAACATAATATGATTAAGTACAAGAAACATGTTGATGGTTTAGCGTTAACTGTTGCGAACCTATACGATTCTGGACTTATGTCAGAGGGCTGGTTGGCCTCTGTAATTAAAAAAACTGAGTGGAAGGATCAACAAACGAACTTTAACGGATGTCATGTGACGTCCGCAACGACCAAACACAACGATCAACAACGAAAAAAAGAAAAAGAAAAAAAGCGTTATGAGTAACGTCTGTCCGATAATTTTTTGTTGAGGCAGTGATTCGCGTCTCAACGCTTCCAAATTTTTTTCCTAGCATTCGCGTTTTTATTAGGTTCTGATACTTTATTGTTAGTTTAATATAAGTATATGCTATAATATTTGATGTCATGTAAATATAAGTTCACCTTGTTTTTAGGGGTGACTTTGTTCGATTGGCTTAATCTACTGGACAGCTTGCGCTACTTGTATAAAGATATTTGCTCCTTCTTTTACGCTTCGTAATTCACATGTTACAAAGATTCTGCTACTGGGTAGGAAGAGTGATCAAGTAAGACTGACCTTGGGGTTTTACTAAAATGTGGGAATGATGAAATAATTATCTTGTGTTCCAAATTTGTAGCCCACTGTTTGTAATGGAACTCTTATAAACCTGTGTTCTTATTGATTGGACATGATACTTTCCTTTTCGTGGACGATGGAGGAAATGTGCATTTTAATAGAGCTAACGTGGTAATTTTACGCGCCCCCATTGAGTTGTTGTTGTTGTGGTCTTCAGTCCTGAGACTGGTTTGATGCAGCTCTCCATGCTACTCTATCCTGCGCAAGCTTCTTCATCTCCCAGTTCTTACTGCAACCTACATCCTTCTGAATCTGCTTAGTGTATTCATCTCTTGGTCTCCCTCTACGATTTTTACCCTCCACGCTGCCCTCCAGTGCTAAATTGCTGATCCCTTGATGCCTCAGAACATGTCCTACCAACCGATCCCTTCTTCTTCTCAATGTGTGCCACAAACTCCTCTTCTCCCCAATTCTATTCAAAACCACCTCATTATTTATGTCATCTACCCATCTAATCTTCAGCATTCTTCTGTAGCACCACATTTCGAAAGCTTCTATTCTCTTCTTGTCCAAACTATTTATCGTCCATGTTTCACTTCCACACATGGCTACACTCCATACAAATACTTTCAGAAACTACTTCCTGACACTTAAATCTATACTCGATGTTAACAAATTTCTCTTCTTCAGAAACGCTTTCCTTGCCATTGCCAGTCTACATTTTATATCCTCTCTACTTCGACCATCATCAGTTATTTTGCTCCCCAAATAGCAAAACTCGTTTACTACTTTAAGTGCCGTGCGGGATTAGCCGAGCGGTCTGAGGCGCTGCAGTCATGGACTGTGCGGCTGGTCCCGGCGGAGGTTCGAGTCCTCCCTCGGGCATGGGTGTGCGTGTTTGTCCTTAGGATAATTTAGGTTAAGTAGTGTGTAAGCTTAGGGACTGATGACCTTAGCAGTTAAGTCCCTTAAGATTTCACACACATTTGAACATATTTTTACTACTTTAAGTGTCTCATTTCCTAATCTAATTCCCTAATGCCCGTTGAGTAAACAGTGTGATTTACGAACTAGAAACATCCCTCAAACTGCCGCTGCAGTACGTTGCGATCGCGTATACCACGTTGGGGCCCACGTACCGTATGCACAAGTCGCATCGTTCCTGAGCGTTCAGCAGCACGTTGGACTTTGCACGCTCAACGTTAACGTTCGACAGCACGGCCCGTGTGCCGACGGCTTAACCGGAATGACGGACCATCCAAGGTCGGATTACAGGGGATCTACTGTAAAACCAACCTTCTTTCGCAGAATAATGTCTTCCATTACTTATTGGACGCCCTTCGTATTATCTTGGGAGTGGTAAAAAAAGGTTGTGCTAAATGCGGTGAGCGCTAAAGCGCCAAAGAGAGATGGGTGAACATCAGAGCTAATATTGTACACTCGATCAGTTTCAGTCTCGCGCGCGATGATGATGGATTTCCGCTATCTAACAAAGCGAAAGCTGCGGCTGTTGTAATAGACCTGTTTACCGCCGTAATGCAGAGATAGCGCGCCCGTTGCGAAAATCGCCACAATGTCGGACGATTGTGTAACCTCGCCGCGTGGAAATAACTGTCGTTGCGCGGAGCGTTGCTCTTTTGTTCTAATCTGACGTCCAGTATATTTCCATGTGCCGCGGGGATGCTAGTGGGTTTGTGAGACAAGTTCCAGGACAGGTTTTAAAAAAAATTGAAACTTGCACTTACCAAGTAATGATCCCAGCTGAGATCGAAGTAGTCCCCTTGCTGCAGAAAGTATAATTCCTTCAATAAACATAACCCATCAGAAAAAGTCAGTAGCCAGGGTAGAGCATACTAAGTTTTTGGGTGTACATATAGATGAGAATCTTAATTGGAAAATTCATATTTTGGACCTCCTAAAGTGACTAGGTTCAGCAACTTTTGCAATCAGAATAATTGCCAATTTCGAGGGTGTAGAAATTAGTAAGCTAACATACTTTGCATACTTCCACTCTCCGATGTCATATGGAATAATATTCAGGGGCAACTCAACACTTACGCAAAAGGTATTCACTGCTCAAAAGAAAGTAGTCAGAATAATGTGTGGGGTTCAGAGTAGCACATCTTCTAGGCATCTGTTTAAAAGGTTAGGAATTCTTACAACTGCTTCACAGTACATTTACTCAGGAATGTGTAACATCCACGAGATAAATTTTAGCTACAGTGCGACGAGAGGAAATTATGCCTCTAACAATTATAAACATTATCTATTCAACATATGAAAAAACAGTGAAAATTGTGATAAATATTAATTATTTATATAATATTTTATGATGTAATTGGACATATCAATATGTATCATACAAAGACAATGATAACTGTAAATTCCTTTTATGATCTGCGTTTGTCTTCCTTTGTTTTTACCTTTTGCTGGTTGGCTTTTGTAGGTTCAGGACGCATATCAAACTGAGGTCCGTTAAGAAATTGTAATTATTTGTTAATTATTACTTGAGAATAGAGTTCATTATTATTATAAATATGAGTGAATAATTACTTGTAACTTTAATTCCTCTCTCAGTAAGCATTATCTGTGTTAATTATTTCTTTCTGCTGCAAGGGGCGTAGCCATTGATGATAGCGATTTGTATCGCGTTTTTTGTCTATGTTTTCCTTAGAAAAAAATCAAATGTTTGGTCGATGAACTCTAAATAGTGCACAATACGAGAGTAAAGTTTAGTAAGCATTTCAAATACTTATCCTATTTGCTCTAACAATAGAAAGTCTCTATCAATTGTCTGCCGCCATCTTAACAATTATCTCAGCGGCAAATTCAAATTACGAAACTCTGCAGATATAAATGCCGAAGGTAATACAAATGTGTAAAAATAAATGTGCACCGGTGCTCCCGAACTCATTTTAATGAAAATAATTCGAATCAGATTGGTTCTTTAAAAACAGTGCTCATAGCACGATCCTTATTACAAACTTTTCTAGCTGATGTATGGAGCCGAAATTAATTACGCACGAGTTGCGAAGAATATTGTTTCAGGTAAAATACGTCAGTGTTGTGCGCGGCTGATATTCGATGGTTTTAATGTTCATTTTGCTGAAGATAACTTTCCATCATAATCAATAGTTGTATAGAATCTGTTGTATGAACTGTGATTTAGTGACACTTACACAACTTACAGACAACACTTTAACACAATGTTAACTTCGAGTTCTTTAGCAACTTGACCAAATCTTTAGATGGGAGAAAAATTATTTAGTAATTACTCAATGTAATAAAATAAGATTATCATTTTCATTTACAAATTAGTTAAATACCAAACCACTGAATAACACAGCGAACGCCACAAATGAAATTTTTTCTCAACAACATGGACCAGTTTAAAATCAACAGCGACATTCATGATTACAATTCCAGAAAAAAGAAAAACCTACACTATCCTTTACTCAACCTATCTTTGGCAGAGAAAGGGGTAAAATATGCTGCTATAAAACTTTTTGATAAATTAGCAGATGAAGTAAAATGTCTGGCAGACAGCAGTAATAGTTTCAAAAACAAATTGAAATCATACCTCCTTGACAACTCCTTCTATACCACAGATGAATTCTTGAATATGAGTAAATAAATCTGGAGATATAATATATGCATTTTGTGCCATTTAAGGGAATGGGATAGATAATAGAAATATTTAGCTATAACACTATAATGCAAAAAAAACCTTGCTTCCCGTGCGCATTTCTTGTGCATTTCACACGTTTCACATCATAACAGTTTTCCGTGCTATAGATCAATGGAACACGTAACTAACTAAACTTTGCTATCTATACACAGTTGCCGGCGTTTCTGCCAGAGAAATTTTCAACTGGAGGCTTGTAAGGTCATGTGTCAAATCCCGATGGATGTCTGCGATATCTCGATGGAGGTTTTCTTTGAGTTGCCGTTTTATTCACGGAAAGAAGAAAAAAATCGCAAGGTGACAGGTCGGGCGATTATGGCGGATGTGGGGATGGCAATAACAGAATTCCTGGTAACTCGGTAAGAGATAAAGCAGTGTGGGATCTTGCAGTCTCGTCCACTGAGAGCCAGCCCTGAGAATGCCACAAACCAGGGCAGCAACGCAAAATTGCTTGTCACAAACGTTTCGACTTCGACGTAATGAGTTTGGTTCACTGTTTGACGTGGAGGAACATCCTCATGGTGAACTAGTCCTTTACTATCGGAGAATGCGATCAACATTGGCTTTCTTCTCGAAGGTTGTCGTTCGACATTTTTCGAGGCTGGTGATCCTGGAATCTACCATTCAGCACTTTGATGCTCCATGTGAGGGTCATACATGTAGCACCAACTCTTATCCCCAGCAATGATCTTTGACACAAATGTGGGACTACGTCTGGCTCTCTACACTAGTTGAACAGAAATTCTGCGATTTTCTGTTTGTCTGTTAATGTGTGAGGGATGAACTTTGCATTAAATTCCTGTTTCCCCAAATTCTTTTTCTTCTTCTTTTGCTTGTACCGTTTATCCCGCGGATATGCAGGCTTGGCATGGTTAATCGGATGTGACAATGTTAGTTGAAGGTTGGCCGGATGCCTTTCCTGCCGCCACCCCGTACCCCCCGAGAAGGGATTACTGTACCCCAACTGTCTGCGACTAGTGTAATCCGTGGAATAGTGCGAAAGTGTTCAGATGTCTGCAGGCTGTGTAACTGAGGCAAGACGTGGGGACCAGCCTGGTATTCACCAAGGGGGATGTGGAAAACCGCCTAAAAACCACACCCGGCTGGCCGGCACATCGGACCTCGTGGTTAATCCGCCGGGCGGATTCCAACTGGGGCCAGCGCGCCTACCAGAGTTCCGGAAGCAGCGCGTTAGCTCGCTCGGCTAACCTGGCGGGTATGTTTCCCCAAATCTCCGTATAAAATCTTATGACACACATAACAATTCAAATTAAGTTCTACTGATATCGCACACACAGTTTCATGACGGTCTTCTTGCAATAACTGCCTTACACGGTCCACGTATGCATCGGTACGTGCTGAAGATGGGCGACCAGTTCTGGGATCATCTTGCACCGAATGTCTGCCGTCACGAAACATTTCGTGTACCTCGAAAACAAGACTTCCAAAGTGCCTCCACTGCATATGCTTGCTTTATCACTGTCCACGTTTCACTAGGGGATTTCGCGAACTTAACGCAGAACTTCCCAAAGACTGGAAAGTTGCACAGGTCACACCAATATTCAAGAAACGTAGTAGGAGTAATCCACTACATTACAGGCCCATATCGTTAACGTCGATATGCAGCAGGATTTTAGAACATATATTGTGTTCGAGTTACCTCGAAGGAAACGGTCTACTGACACACAGTCAGTTCTTGTGAGACGCAATTAGTTGTTTATTCACATGAAGTGCTGAGTGCTATTAACAAGACATTTCAGATCGATTCCGTATTTCTGGATTCCCAGAGAGCTTTTGACACTGTACCACACAAGCGGCTGGTAGTGAAATTGCGTGCTTATGGAATATCGTCTCAGTTATGCGACTGGATCTGTGATTTGCTGTCAGACAGGTCACAACTCGTAGTAATGGACGGAAAGTCATCGAGTAAAACAGAAGTGATTTCAGGCGTTCCCCTATGTGGTGTTATAGGCCCTTTGCTGTTCCTTATCTATATAAACGATCTGGGAGACAATGTGAGTAGCCGTCTTCGGTTGTTTGCAGATGACGCTGTCGTTTATCGACTAATAAAGTCATCAGAAGATCAAAACAAGCTCCAAAACTATTTAGAAGAAATTTCGAAATGGTGCGTAAAGTGACAGTTGGCCTTAAATAAAGAAAAGTGTGAGGTCTTCCACATGAGTGCTAAAAAGAACGCGTTAAAATTCGGTTACACGATAAATCAGTCTAATCTAAAAGCCGTAAATTCAACTAAATACCCAGGAATTACAATTACGAACAGCTTAAATTGGAAGGAAGACATAAAAAATGTTGTGGGGAAGGCTAACCAAAGACTGCGTTCCATTGGCAGGACACTGAGAAAATGTAACAGACCAACTAAGGAGACTGCCTACACTACGCTTGTCCGTCCTCTTTTAGAATAGTGCTGCGCAGTGTGGGATCCATACCAGGTACGACTGACGGAGTACATCGAAAAAGTTCAAAGAAAGGCAGCACGTTTTGTATTATCGCGAAATATGGGAGAGAGTATGACAGAAATGATACAGGATTTGGGATGGAAATCATTAAAAGAAAGGCGTTTTTCGTTGCGACGGAATCTTCTCACGAAATTCCTATCACCAACTTTCTCCTCCGAACGCGAAAATATTTTGCTGGCACCGACTTACATTGGGAGAAACGATCACCACGATAAAATAAGGGCAATCAGACGGAAAGATACGGGTGTTTATTCTTACTGCACGCTATACGAGGTTGGAATAATAGAGAACTGTGAAGGTGGTTCGATGGACCCTCTGCCAGGCACTTACATGTGATTTGCAGAGTATCCATGTAGATGTAGACGTTGATGTTCACTTGTAGCTCACAATCAGCATCTATTGGGTTACCGTAACTAATGCGCCAAGAACTCAAACAGTGTGTTGCTATGCACAGCCCTACCACCTAGTGACTTTGTGCGGAAACATGGACGCACAGGTACTAGGTAGAATAAAAACAACATTTGTTTCTTTTTAGCATAGCAAACCCAGGAATAAAAAAAAAACTCGTCCTTGAACTTTTCTGAGAAACGCGGTTTTTTGCAATTTATTGACTACTAATAAACCCGACAAAGCTTCGCAATTGCTTAATATGAGTGGGGATTGAATATAAACGACCCCCCCCCCCCCCATCACTGCTTAAAGCCTCATCCCGCGTTTCGTGGTCCGTTTCTTCCTCATCCATTTCCCTGACCGCCACTTCTTCCATGTCTCTGGGTGCTTCTACCCCCTCCCCTCCCCCCCCTTCCCGCCCTTCATTGTCCTTGATCATATTCCCAGTTCGCACATGATAAACTTCCTTGAGACTGAGAAGCTTATATCCATGAATCAGCATGGTTTTAGAAAGCAAGACCCCTGAAAAACTCAACTTGCCCTTTTCTCACGTGATACACTGCGAACTATGGGTGAAGGGGAACAGGCAGATTCAATATTTCTGGATTTCCAGAAAGCATTTGCCGTGGTGGCCCCATTGCAGGCTGTTAACGAAGGTACGAGCATATGGAATAAGCTCAGACGTAACTCACTGGCTCGAAGAAAAATAATAGTAAGTTGTCTTTGACGGCGAGTGTTCATAAGAGAAAACGCTATTTTCAGGAGTGCCCAGAGAATTTTTATTTATTTATTTACTTATTTCATTAACAGTACAGATTAACCCACCGTCTTGAACTGTAAGCTGGGTCGGATGCTTCTGAATCTAAAAGCAAAGACTTCTCATTGTTATATTCTTATTGGTATACAGTTTTTAATGCCTTTTTCTAATAATGTAAAGAACATAACATATAAAGATTTCTCTGAGGTTACAGCGAATTGAATGCTTATCATTTGTTAAAATGGATCCATATAATTCGTTACTACCTAGTTCATGAGAATATAATTTATTGTTGGTGTTGTGGCCTTCAGTCCTGAGTCTGGTTTGATGCAGCTCCCCATGCTACTCTATCCTGTGCAAGCTTCTTCATCTCCCAGTACCTACTGCAGCCTACACCCTTCTGAATCTGCTTAGTGTATTCATCTCTTCGTCTCCCTCTACGATTTTTACCCTCCACGCTGCCCTCCAATACTAAATTGGTGATCCCTCGATGTCTCAGAGCACGTGCTACCAACCGATCCCTTCTTCTAGTCAAGTTGTGCCACAAGCTCCTCTTCTCCCCAATTCTATTCAATACCTCCTCATTAGTTACGTGATCTACCCATCTAATCTTCAGCATTCTTCTGTAGCACCACATTTCGAAAGCTTCTATTCTCTTCTTGTCCATACTATTTATCGTCCACGTTTCACTTTCATACATGGCTACACACCATACAAATACTTTCAGAAACGACTTCCTGACACTTAAATAAATACTCGATGTTAACAAATTTCTCTTCTTCAGAAACGCTTTCCTTGCCATTGCCAGTCTACATTTTATATCCTCTCTACTTCGACCATCATCAGCTATTTTGCTCCCCAAATAGCAAAACTCCTTTACTACTTTAAGTGTCTCATTTCCTAATCTAATTCCCTCAGCATCACCCGATTTAATTTGACTACATTCCATTATCCTCGTTTTGCTTTTGTTGATGTTCATCTTATATCCTCCTTTCAAGACACTGTCCATTCCGTTCAACTGCTCTTCCAAGTCCTTTGCTGTCTCTTACAGAATTACAATGTCATCGGCAAACTTCAAAGTTTTTATTTCTTCTCCATGGATTTTGATACCTACTCCGAATTTTTCTTTTGTTTCCTTTACTGCTTGCTCAATATACAGATTGAATAGCATCGGGGATAGGCTACAACCCTGTCTCACTCCCTTCCCAACCACTGATTCCCTTTCATGTCTCTCGACTCTTATAACTGCCATCTGCTTTCTGTACAAATTGTAAATAGCCTTTCGCTCCCTGTATTTTACCCCTGCCACCTTCAGAATTTGAAAGAGAGTATTCAAGTCAACATTGTCAAAAACTTTTCCTAAGTCTACAAATGCTAGAAACGTAGGTTTGCCTTTCCTTAATCTCTCTTCTAAGATAAGTCGTAGGGTCAGTATTGCCTCACGTGTTCCAACATTTCTACGGAATCCAAACTGATCTTCCCCGAGGTCCGCTTCTACCAGTTTTTCCATTCGTCTGTGAAGAATTCGTGTTAGTATTTTGCAGCTGTGACCTATTAAACTGATAGTTCGGTAATTTTCACGTCTGTCAACACCCGCTTTCTTTGGTATTGGAATTATTGTATTCTTCTTGAAGTCTGAGGGTATTTCGCCTGTCTCACACATCTTGCTCACCAGATGGTAGAGTTTTGTCAGGACTGGCTCTCCCAAGACAGTAGTTCTAATGGAATTTTGTCTACTCCCGGGGCTTTGTTTCGACTTAGGTCCTTCAGTGCTCTGTCAAACTCTTCACGCAGTATCGTATCTCCCATTTCATCTTCATCTACATCCTTTTATAATTTATATAATGCAAATGTCAAAGAAAAATAAAAAAAAGAAAATGTAACACAATGAACGTGGTGAAATTAATTTGCAGTATATAGAGGGAAGTGATACACTGTATTTGAATGAGTAATACAGCCTAAGTAGCATCTTGGTTAGTGATGGCCTATTTCTATCTATTTCAGATGAGAAGGTCTCGGTACTACCTCGAGTTATTGTCATCTGAAATGGTTTGTGTGGTGTCACCGCCAGACACCACACTTGCTAGGTGGTAGCTTTAAATCGGCCGCGGTCCATTAATACATGTCGGACCCGCGTGTCACCACTGTCAGTGATCGCAGACCGAGCGCCACCACAAGGCAGGTCTCGAGATACGGACTAGCACTCGCCCCAGTTGTACGGACGACGTAGCTAGCGATGCACACTGACGAAGCTTCGCTCATTTGCAGAGCAGATAGTTAGAATAGCCTTCAGCTAAGTCAATGGCTACGACCTAGCAAGGCGCCATTAGTAATTTATTGCCTGAATCTACAGTGTCTCACTTGTATCGTCAATAGCGATGTACAACAAGGATGGATTAAAGTTAAGTATTCCAGGAGCTACGTACTTTTCTTTATAGCAGATTAGATTAGATTAGATTAGATTAATACTAGTTCCATGGATCATGAATACGATATTTCGTAATGATGTGGAACGAGTCGAATTTTCCAATGCATGACATAATTAGGTTAATTTAACAACATACTTAAGTTAATATAACAACTTTATTTTTTTGTGTTTTTTGTTTTTCTTTATTTTTTATTTTTATTTTTTATTTTATTTTTTTATTTTTTTAATATTTTTGTTTTTTTTCTTTTTTTTCTTAATTTATATCTAAAAATTCCTCTATGGAGTAGAAGGAGTTGTCATTCAGAAATTCTTTTAATTTCTTCTTAAATACTTGTTGGTTATCTGTCAGACTTTTGATACTATTTGGTAAGTGACCAAAGACTTTAGTGCCAGTATAATTCACCCCTTTCTGTGCCAAAGTTAGATTTAATCTTGAATAGTGAAGATCGTCCTTTCTCCTAGTATTGTAGTTATGCACACTGCTATTACTTTTGAATTGGGTTTGGTTGTTAATAACAAATTTCATAAGAGAGTATATATACTGAGAAGCTACTGTGAATATCCCTAGATCCTTAAATAAATATCTGCAGGATGATCTTGGGTGGACTCCAGCTATTATTCTGATTACACGCTTTTGTGCAATAAATACTTTATTCCTCAGTGATGAATTACCCCAAAATATTATGCCATATGAAAGCAATGAGTGAAAATAGGCGTAGTAAGCTAATTTACTAAGATGTTTATCACCAAAATTTGCAATGACCCTTATTGCATAAGTAGCTGAACTCAAACGTTTCAGCAGATCATCAATGTGTTTCTTCCAATCTAATCTCTCATCAATGGACATACCTAAAAATTTGGAATATTCTACCTTAGCTGTATGCTTCTGATTAAGGTCTATATTTATTAATGGCGTCATACCATTCACTGTACGGAACTGTATGTACTGTGTCTTATCAAAATTCAGAGAGAGTCCGTTTACAAGGAACCACTTAGTAATTTCCTGAAAGACAGTATTGGCAATTTCATCAGTTAATTCTTGTTTCTCAGGTGTGATTACTATACTTGTATCATCAGCGAAGAGAACTAACTTTGCCTCTTCATGAATATAGAATGGCAAGTCATTAATATATAATAAGAACAACAAAGGACCCAAGACTGACCCTTGTGGAACCCCATTCTTGATAGTCCCCCAGTTTGAGGAATGTGCTGATCTTTGCACGTTACGAGAACTACTTATTTCAACTTTCTGCACTCTTCCAGTTAGGTACGAATTAAACCATTTGTGCACTGTCCCACTCATGCCACAATACTTGAGCTTGTCTAGCAGAATTTCATGATTTACACAATCAAAAGCCTTCATTACGTATCCTGTTTCAGACCTATCTCTAGCCTGTGTGAGTTAACGCGTGCCTTTCGGCTACTTCCGAGTGGCGTGGCTGTTAACCTACGCCACAACAGTTGGCGACGAGGCTTAAAAGAGGATTTAGCGTTCGTATTGTCCTAATTTGCTTGTGTCATGGCTTCGCCACAATCTCCAGATGTACTGTCCGAATTTTATCGCTTGCAGAATCAGCAGACGCAGGCGTTATTGGATGCCCTTGGACAGCTCGTCCAGGGTCAACGTGCAATGCAAACCGATGCGGCGGCCGCCGCTTCACCGCTACCGCAGCCACAACATGCAGTTGCACCCCCATTTCGTCCCTATGATGCGGCTCTGGAAACATGGACGGAGTGGTCACGCCAGTTTGGATTTCATCTCGCCACCTACAGAATTCAAGGTAACGAGGGGCAGCCTCATTTATTGGCGTGTGTAGGGGTGCAAACATACCGTGTGATAGTGAAATTATTTCCCCGACGCGACGTAGCAACTCTGTCCTACGAAGAAATTTTGTCTGCTTTAAATGCCTATTTCAAGGAATCAGTTAATGTAGTTGCAAATAGGTATACATTCTTTCGTCCAAAACGTACGGCCGGTCAAACTAATAGGGAGTGGGTTGCAAATTTGCAAGGCCTTACTAGGGATTGTGCTTTTGAGTGTGAATGTGGACTCCCTTATTCAGATACAATGGTGCGTGATGCAATTGCACAGAACGATTCTGATGCTCGTATATGGGAACAGATTTTGAAACTTGTTAATCCCTCCCTTCAACAAGTGATAGACATATTGGATAGGTAAGACACACTTGACTTCGCTCAGGAATCATTTGCAACTTCGCCAGCTGTATGTCACATTAACCGGTCCGCCGGGCGCGCTGCAAGGAACTGTAAACAGCCCTCGCGCACGTCCGCGCAGCTACGTGTCCCGCGCAAGCGCGCAAATGCAGTGAAATCATGCCCGCGGCGTGCTACTAGACATTCGCGTGAGAATTGCCCGTCACGCCAAGCTATTTGCTTTTTCTGTAATAAAAAAGGACATGTTCAGAGTGTTTGCCAGAAAAAGCTCAGACCGGACACTCACAACGATTCCAGGCCCTTTGCTTCGCGCCGGAATCGAACCAAGAATACTCAGGCTCGTGAACCTTCACCCATGGACATTCATGTAGTTAATTCCACTCCGCTTAGTGCCACTCTTTCTAACAGTGACTGTGTTCGTCCCACAAAAAGTGTGCGTCGACGTCGCCGGAAATCACATCGATTAGCAAGTGATTCTGTACCAGTGTCTGTTCACATTGCACGAGACAGTCGCTCTTATCGTCAGCAGGACAATAAACTTTTTGTAGACTTGGACATTAATGGTAACGTGATCCCGTTCCAGCTCGATACCGGCGCTGCGGTTTCTCTGATCACTAAAGACACGTACAACCAACTGGGTACTCCTCCATTGCGTGCGGCAAATGTTCAGCTAACTACATATTCAGGTCACACGATCCCTGTGTTAGGACAGTGCAGCCTTCTTGCAACATACAAGGGACAAACAAAACTTGTGTCTTTTTACGTCCTTCGTTCTTCTACTGCAGTGAACTTGTTTGGTTTTGATTTATTTCAGTTGTTTAACTTGTCAATAGTCAATCAGGTCCTCTCAGTGAACCAGACTGTGCCTTCTGCCAGTGTTTCTCGTCTATGTGAAGAATTTGCAGACATTTTTGCACCGGGCCTTGGTTGCGCTAAAAACTGTGAAGCACATTTGGAACTGAAAGTAAACGCGCAACCGAAATTTTTCAGAGCGCGCAATGTTCCCCACGCATTGCGTGATGAGGTCGCAAGAACATTACACAATTTAGAATCACAAGGTGTAATTGAACGTGTGCAGGCTTCTCTCTGGGCCTCACCATTAGTAATTTTGCCAAAACCTTCCGGAAAATTGAGACTTTGTGTGGACTTCAAGGCAACAGTGAATCCACAACTAGTGATTGCAACTTTTCCTTTACCCCGCCCGGAAGATCTTTTTGATAAACTGTGCCCGGGTAAATACTTTTCGAAGTTGGACCTAGCGGATGCGTACTTGCAAATACCGGTGGACGCCGAATCCCAGCGCGTCTTGGTGGTTAACACGCATCTTGATTTGTACCGATTCAAAAGACTGCCATTCAGGTGTGCATCCGCCCCTGCATTGTTTCAGCAATATTTACAAACTGTTTGTGCGTCGGTCCCTACTGCTGCGAACTATCTGGACGATATTGTGATCTCCGGAAAGACAGCAGAAGAACATTTAGCAAATCTAAGAACGTTATTTCAGGTATTGCGACAAAATGGTCTTCGCTTGCGGAAGGACAAATGTGTGTTTTTTGCTCGTGACTTACCATATCTGGGACAAATAATCAATGCCCAAGGCATACATCCCAGTCCAGAGCACCTCCGTGCCATACAAGACTTGCCTTCGCCGCGGAATTTGAAGCAGCTACAGAGTGTGTTGGGAAAAATTAACTATTATCATAACTTTCTCCCGCATGCCTCTTCCATTTCTGCTCCGCTTCATCGCTTACGCCGTAAAGGTGTTCCGTTCGTCTGGACGACGGAATGCGAACGCGCTTTTCGCCAGTTGAAATCGGCGTTGCTTTCAAATACTTGCCTTACGCCATTCGATCCCCGGAAGCCCCTTTTGTTGATGGTGGATGCATCGGATTTCGGAATCGGTGCTGTGCTTGCGCACAAAGATGGGTCGCATGATCGCCCTATTGCCTTTGCGTCAAAATTGCTCTCATCTGCGCAAAGAAAATATTCACAAATCGAGAAAGAAGCTTTGGCTCTCGTATTTGGTGTTACTAAGTTTCATGATTTCTTGTATGGTCGTCACTTTACCATCATCACAGACTACAAACCTTTGACATCGCTTTTTCATCCGAACAAGCCTGTACCTCCACGTACAGCGCAGAAATTCATTCGCTGGTCTATTTTCCTCTCGCTGTACCGCTACGATATCTTGTATCGGTCCACTGCTAAGCACGGAAACGCCGATGCGTTGTCCGGTTTGCCTGTTGCTGAGGATAGAGCATTCGATTCTTCCGAACTTGCTTGCATGTTCATTGATTCGGAAACCGATGACGTGGTCGAATCGTTTCCGACTGATTTTCGTCGTGTAGCTACAGCCACAGCTGCTGACCCTGTCCTTGCTACGGTTTTGCGTTTTGTTGCTACGCAATGGCCCTTGTCAAAGTCTCGGATCGAGGATCCGTTGGTTCGCCGACTTTTTGCTCACAAGGAGAGACTTATTGTTCGACGTGGTGTTTTGTTGTTGCGTTCTGATAATGATCAGTCCAGAGTCGTGGTCCCACGTTCGTTACAGTCCTCTGTCTTACGGCTTCTTCACCAAGGACATTGGGGTATAGTGCGAACGAAACACCTTGCTCGTCAGCACTGTACTTGGTTCGGAATCGATGCTGCGATTACAAATATGGGCTCTTCTTGTATGGCGTGTGCCGAACAACAATCCGCACTGCCGCGGAAATTCTTTGCATGGCCAAAAGCCACTTCCCCTTGGCAACGCTTGCACATCGAATTTGCTGGTCCATTCTGGAATGCTAGATGGTTGGCTGTGGTAGATGCCTTCAGTGATTTTCCTTTTGTTGTCCGGATGTCTTCCACGACGTCATCTGCCACCATCCAAGCGTTGTCTGCTATCTTTTGCATTGAAGGTCTTCCACAGACTATTGTTTCCGACAATGGCCCACAATTCATGTCCGCAGAATTTCAGTCATTCTGTAAGGCCAATGGTATTCAACATCTGACGTCTGCGCCGTTTTCGCCTCAGTCAAACGGTGCCGCTGAACGATTGGTCTGGACTTTCAAGTCACAGATGTTGAAGTTGAAAGAGTCGCATTCTCGGGAGGACGCATTGTTGCTCTTTTTGTCATCGTATCGCTCTCAGCCCCGAGATGGTCGCTCGCCGGCTGAGTTGCTCCACGGTCGTCCTCATCGAACCTTGATGTCTTTGCTGCATCCACCGCATCAGGTTCCTGTGCAGCGGCAGACTCCTGCTTTTGCTCCTGGCGACGTTGTATTCTATCGCAACTATCGAGGTTCACGGCGTTGGCTCGCAGCGCGCATTCTTCGCTGCCTCGGCCGCGGGATGTATTTGGTTTTGGGGGCCTCTGGTGAGGTGCGTCGGCATCTCAGTCAGCTGCGCCTCTGTCGTCGCACGGGTTCTGCCGCTCCCCGTCTGCTTTCAGGGACGGTGCCGTCCGGTCAGCGCCCTGGGGACCCATCTACTGGCTCGCCTCATCCCCAGGTGTTACCGACGCTGCCTTCCATTTTGCCGCATGGCGACGCGCCGCCGCAGCCGCCGCCGCCTGTTCTCCCGCCGGCGACGCCCGCAGTGGACGCTTCGCTGCTGCCGCCGGGCGCCTCCCTGGGTCACGCGCCGCCGATCGCTTCCCGTGACCAGCTGTCCTCCGCCATGGAACTCTTGCCCGCTCCGGACCACATGGCGTCTTCGCGCGTCGGGTACCCCGACGCAATGGAGGTCGACCCTTCGGCCCCTCCTGTCTCTCTACGGGCGCATACACCGCATGTTGACGTGCACCCTGGACTAGGTTTTCAGGCATTTCCTAGCTCCCCTCGGACCGAATGGCCGGGTGCGGTTGGCACAGCCTCGCCTGTTGTTAGGCTCCCCACCTCATCGCATACGCCAACATGGGGTCCTCCCCACGGCGGGCGGAAGCCTTATAACACGACCGTCCGCCGATTTGCGGGGGAGGAATGTGGTGTCACCGCCAGACACCACACTTGCTAGGTGGTAGTTTTAAATCGGCCGCGGTCCATTTAGTACATGTCGGACCCGCGTGTCGCCACTGTTAGTGATAGCAGACCGAGCGCCACCACACGGCAGGTCTCGAGATACGGACTAGCACTCGCCCCAGTTGTACGGACGACGTAGCTAGCGATGCACACTGACGAAGCCTCGCTCATTTGCTGAGCAGATAGTTAGAATAGCCTTCAGCTAAGTCAATGGCTACGACCTAGCAAGGCGCCATTAGTAGTTTATTGCCTGAATCTACAGTCTCACTCGTATCGTCAATAGCGATGTACAACAATGATGGATTACAGTTAAGTATTCCAGCAGCTACGTACTTTTCTTTATAGCATTCATTACGTATCATGTTGCAGACCTATCTCTAGCCTGCGTGAGTTAACGCGTGCCTTTCGGCTACTTCCGAGTGGCGTGGCTGTTAACCTACACCACAACAGTTTGTGCTAATGTAGGTTTACACAGATTATACAGATTAAATGCTGTTTGAGCGCAGCATACGTGTAATACATGAATTTAAGCTTCACATGAGAAATACACTTATGTTGTAACTTGTTAGTAGAAATAGAATATAGTTCATTACTACCTGAATGTATTATTACTTAAATAACTTAATACATTACTGATATATAAAATTCATTGATTGTAGCTTTGAATAGAGAAATGGTTCAAATGGCTCTGAGCACTATGGGACTTACCTTCTAAGGTCATCAGTCCCCCAGAACTTAGAACTACTTAAACCTAACTAACCTAAGGACATCACACACATCCATGCCCGAGGCAGGATTCGAACCTGCGACCGTAGCGGTCACGCGGTTCCAGACTGAAGCACCTTTAACCGCTTGGCCACCCCGGCCGGCTTTGAATAGAGAAGAGAATATACTTCTGTCTGCACACAATAAGACGAGCGATACATTACTGATTGTGTGCAGTGTACTTTGAACATTATGTGTGATAGTCAAAATATCCACGGGTGTGCTGCCGATCTATAGTGTCCAACGGGCACAATATTTCGGCGATCGTACATGTCGCCATCATCAGGTGAACTGACGGACTGAGCTCCTGTGAACGTGCCGGCACGGAGATCCGTACGCTATGGCTGCTCAGAGGGAACTGGTTTCGGTCGCGGCGGCGGCCGATTTAAATACCCTCCGCCCGCGGCACGCTCCCTCCGCCGTCCGCGCCCCGCGCCTCGGTAGCGCGGTGGAACAGATTGCGACGGCGTCTGAGATGACGTCGGAGTGATGGCTCTGTCCGCCGTGGTCGTCACAGTTCCCTCTGAGCAGCCATAGCGTACGGATCTCCGTGCCGGCACGTTCACAGGAGCTCAGTCCGTCAGTTCACCTGATGATGGCGACATGTACGATCGCCGAAATATTGTGCCCGTTGGACACTATAGACCGGCAGCACACCCGTGGATATTTTGACTATCAAATACGCCGGGAGAAACTCAAGAATCACATTATGTGTGATGTTATTGGGGAGGAGGAGCCTCGGAATAAAAGTTCATCGCGCCTTCTCTTCATGAGCGACATTACCTTATTACACGATGGGGCCGAGCGGTTCTAGGCGCTTCAGTCCGGAACCACGCTGCTGCTACGGTCGCAGGTTCAAATCCTGCCACGGGCATGGATGTGTGTGATGTCCTTAGGTTAGTTAGGTTTAAGTAGTTCTAAGTTCTAGAGGACTGATGACTTCAGATGTTAAGTCCCATAGTGCTTAGAGCCATTTTTTTACCTTATTACTACAGTCTTAGTAGGTGGTGCGTGTGTTTATTTGTTTTATGACTGTAGTGTTGTTTGTGTTGTGGCATGCAGTGTCATGCATTGTTGTTTTTGGTCCCTTACATGTTGGTCCCTTCTGAGTCATGTTCACTTAGTGTTCCTTCCTCGGTTTCGGAATCTGTGGTCGTGTTTGTGTCCTCCCATGTGGTTTGTTGTGTTATGTGTGCTTGCGTACACCTCCTTCCATACGGGTTTTGGCCCGTGTGTTCTTCATGCAGAGTGTTCCATACAATATCGGCTACGCTATTTATTGTGTTCCAGTCATCGGGATTACGTATTATTCATGGAGAAGAAATAAAAACTTTGAGGTTCGCCAATGACATTGTAATTCTGTCAGAGACACCAAAGGACTTGGAAGAGCAATTGAACGGAATGGACAGTGTCTTGAAAGGAGGATATAAGATGAACATCAACAAAAGCAAAACGAGGATAATGGAATGTAGTCAAATTAAATCGGGTGATGCTGAGGGAATTAAATTAGGAAATGAGACACTTAAAGTAGTAAAGGAGTTTTGCTATTTAGGGAGTAAAATAACTGATGATGGTCGAAGTAGAGAGGATATAAAATGTAGACTGGCAATGGCAAGGAAATCGTTTCTGAAGAAGAGAAATTTGTTAACATCGAGTATAGATTTAAGTGTCAGGAAGTCGTTTCTGAAAGTATCTGTATGGAGCGTAGCCATGTATGGAAGTGAAACATGGACGATAACTAGTTTGGACAAGAAGAGAATAGAAGCTTTCGAAATGTGGTGCTACAGAATAATGCTGAAGATAAGGTGGGTAGATCACGTAACTAATGAGGAGGTATTGAATAGCATTGGGGAGAAGAGAAGTTTGTGGCACAACTTGACTAGAAGCAGGGATCGGTTGGTAGGACATGTTTTGAGGCATCAATGGATCACAAATTTAGCATTGGAGGGCAGCGTGGAGGGTAAAAATCGTACAGGGAGACCAAGAGATGAATGCACTAAGCAGATTCAGAAGGATGTAGGTTGCAGTAGGTACTGGGAGATGAAGCAGCTTGCACAGCATAGAGTAGCATGGAGAGCTGCATCAAACCAGTCTCAGGACTGAAGACCACAACAACAACAACATTGTCGTTCTGTATAGGTCTGTCTTGTGCTAGGGTGTTGCACAGCAGTGCGACATGTTCTAGTGTCCCAGTTTCTCCGCATACGCATACTTCGTCGTTAGTCCAAAAAATGGTTCAAATGGCTCTGAGCACTATGGGACTCAACATCTTAGGTCATAAGTCCCCTAGAACTTAAAACTACTTAAACCTAACTAACCTAAGGACATCACACACATCCATGCCCGAGGCAGGATTCGAACCTGCGACCGTAGCATCAGCGCACTTCCGGACGGCAGCGCCTAAAACCGCTCGGCCAAAACGGCCGGCTCAAGAAAGTGTGTACTCGGCGACCCTTGTCGGATGGAACCCGCTCTCTCTGCCATGTTTGAATCGCCATTGTTTCATTTGTGTTTTGTTCATAACGTTGGTTCCCGTAATTTCGGTCACTTTATCTAGCCTGTCACTCTTAAGCCACTCAAGTGCAAGTGGTGGCCGAGAGGTTGTAGGCGCTTCAGTCCGGAACCGCGTGACTGCTACGGTCGCAGGTTCGAATGCTGCCTCGGGCATGGGTACGTGTGATGTCTTTAGGTTAGTTACGTTTAAGTAGTTGTAAGTTCCAGGGGACTGATGACCTCAGATGTTAAGTCCCATAGTGCTCAGAGCCATTTGAACCATTTCTAAACTGTAACCGCTGCTGTGGTCATGCGGTTAGAGAGACGTCCAATAGGGGAGCTGAAGGACGTAGGTTCGCATCCTGGTACATGCTTCGTTTTCCATCATGTAACAGAATTATATTCTGCGACGTTCGATGTTCTCTTCGTATAAGAGCGTCCTCTATCAGGAGTGAGTTTTTTCGATATCTTGACTTCTTTCGCTTTTAAAAAGCGAAAGATGGCGCTTCTGCGAGTGAAACAACCATCAGTTATATTTATATTCATTCTTATTTGTTCCTTCCGCATTAAAGCTTGCATGTTATGACAGTATGCTGTTTCAGGGCAACAGAACATTGAAGATCTATCGCAAAAACGGCACTCTAGTTTGGTATAATTTTAATGGCAGTTAAGGTCAGATCAACTGCAAAGGTCTTTAGATTTGTAGACGAAAGAAAATAATTTTCTAAACTATAGCAGGCCGGGGTGGCCGAGCGGTTCAAGGAGCATTAGCCTGGAACCGCGCGACCGCTACGGTCGTAGGTTCGAATCCTGCCTCGGGCATGGACGTGTGTGATGCCCTTACGTTAGTTAGGTTTAAGTAGTTCTAAGTTCTAGGGGACTAATGACCACAGATGTTAAGTCCCATAGTGCTCAGAGCCATTTGAACCATTTTAGAACCCATCACAACACAATGTGCCTCTAGTGACGTGCTCATTCTGCTCATTCTCGGGATCACACTACGTTGATCTCGTCTGGCAATTGTCTTGTTATTCCGTATGTTCAGTCTGTGAGCCCAAGCACTTGCGCCAAAGCGTGCGATGGATTCAAATATCGCTATGCGGTAGGTCCTTATCGTCTTGATAGGTAATTTGTACTGATTTGTGTTTAGTCTTACTAGTTTGTGCATAATTTTGGAGGCTTTGTCAATTGTTAATTTTATACAACGGTTGAAAGTCTGTTTTTCGCCTAGATGCAGTCCGATATAACGTGTGGCTTGTATTGTTTAATTTTAGATTCCTCTGTATTGTCCCTCTGACCATTAAATATACACTTTTGTTGGGAGCTGTTTTTAATTTATTTTCTTTGCACCAACTGTTAATTTCCTGAAGCAGTTGTGTGCCTTTTGTCTCTACTGCTGTTCTCAAATTGGCTGACACCACTGTGAGCAGGTCATCTTCGTAAGCCACCACACCTCTTACCTTGTCGTCACTGTCCATGGTGTTCAGCAAGGGCTCGATCCCAGAATACTGGTCCGCAGATCGAGCCCTGTGGATATCCCTTTGTTCTTACCTTGCCAACCTTCTGTGTACCGGCCCTCTGCCTCTCTGCCTGTGCAGTAGTCTACAATAGCCTTCTCGAGGCTCTACAATAGAGGGACGGTCACCACAAGTTGTCAAAAGACCCGGCTATGTCGATTAGAATGGCGGCCGCGTATTTGTCGCTTATGCTATTTGTAACTGTCAGTGTGTAATGTCCCCACAGCAAATACCCTCTACCACGCACCAGTTAATCATTTTCAATCAAACCATCCACATTCATTCGCTTTGGAAAAGTTATCTGATCTGATTTTTTCGTAATGTTTGCGGCGACAGCTCGTCGACGCCAAAGTATTTTCTAGTGCATTTATTCTTTGAAATAACAGAGATGCCTGCGTATATGCATTCTCCATGGTTGTTAGAGTGGTAACTAGGACAGCTTCTGGAGTATCTGTTGAGGGATTGGCGTGTTTCTGAGAGATACATATTCTGCTTTTCTTCTCGCTAAAGCGAGCCATTTAGCATGTGTTGCGCTAGCGGTTTGTTTTGAAGAGATTGTAAAAGGAAAATAATTAAGGCGTGGAATCACCGGAGATCTGGACATGTAATGGAGATGGATTTAATACACGATTTGCTCCATAAATAAGGTTTGTGACTTTTTTGTTCTGGAGTGAATGAACGAATGAGTTTTTTCTGGATCATTTGTCGATCACGTTGGCCCTGTAATTAGTTTCACAGTATGTTTGGTAGTATTAACGGAGTTTTCGATGTTCAAAATTGTAGGAGCCGCAAGTCGGCTTTAATTTATATAACGAAGTATGACTCTCTACCAATATCCAATTGTAATGATTCGAGTTTGTCGTTTAACGTTAGGCTGCGTAGGTGGGCCGACCGAACTTGTAGGATTGATTATACGGATCCTTTTTTAGTTAACAATTGGTCCCGTATTCGTTACATTGAGAAGTATTTTGATTCATTTCGGGCTAATCGGTTGGTTGTGCAGTCTTTGAGCGAGTCTCACCTTAATTATAATGGCTGGGCGGGCCGCGTGGTACGGTGGTATAACAAGGCTTTTCGGTCCAAGGAGGTTCGTAAAAAGCAGTTGTATTTATTTGGTGATACAAATATCGGCAAGTCTACATTAATTGAAAAGATTCTTTCTAGAAAACAACATGTGTATTTGTCCTTTTGTTCCGAATTCGGATTTGGTGGGTATGATGCACGTGTTCATAATGTTATTGTCTTTGAAGAATTTGAATGGTCTAGGTGGCGGCAGTATGCGTCTATATTGAAGCGTATTGTTGAAGGATGGCCAGTTACCGTTAATGTTAAGAATAAACCTGGAATGGTTATTAAACACTGTGGCTCGGTAATATTTGTATCTAATGATTTTAGTATTGGAGATGACGCTTTAATTTCACGTTTGGAGGTCGTACATGCAGATTGCCATATCCTTCATTGTCGTTCATTTAAGGAGGATGTGGATGCGTCGGACGTGGAAACCCCGGAGGAAATTGTCTGTATATCGTCGGATGAGGATGTTCCGGAGGTTTCGCGCTGCACGCCCGAGGCGTTGGATACGCCGACGGACGAATCTAACTAGGTCTATATTTGGTCGTATGTGTAGGTGGCGTACAGAATTCACACAAATCGATGGTGTTAGGTTTGAGTACGGTAAAATGCGTGCCGTTGAGAAGCATGATGAAAGTGCTAAGAATTTTGCAAGGCTTCAGCATTACGATATCACAGATGAATTTAAATTTTTCTCTAATAAGTATGCTTCTGTAATTGTTAATAAGATTGTAACATATGTTTATAGAATTAATGTTAGGATTGTGTCATTTCAGCTGTGTCGAAGAGAGCCTGCAATCACTGAGTCTGTGTTAAATCGTCCAAAAAGGCTTCGTACACATCTGGATTTCGCAACCTTTCGAAAAGGGAACAAATTGTCCAAACGATTGATTCTCACGACTTACTGCAGTGTTTAACTGTAATAATAAATGTAAAGATCTCCTACAGCAAGCCAGCCGCTGATTACCAAGACGAAGGTCTCCACCAAACATTCTATTTGGCTGATTATTTTTATCACTATATCACGTAATGAAATCTTATATTAAAAACTGTACATAGATAAAGGAGAGAAAGAGGGAGAGCTAACGAAAATAGAGATAATACTAATAATCCTCCATTAGTCTAATTTTTCGCCTGTCTTATCGCGGATCAGCCAAGAACTGGGAGGGCCTTACTTTACTGTATAGACTTATGTGTGAAGGTGGAGGGATCTTAAAGGCAACAGATACACGTCTATACAGACAAGACATTACACAGAGATAGCGGCTAGCTGCATTCATCATCTATTCTTACAAGGGGAGGCCGCCAATTGTGAAATTCAGATCCGATTCATACTGCGCATAATAGAAGCTCATGGCCAGAGGTGTAATGTGGCAAAGCACCAAGATGCACTTCTCAGCCGTTGTCTAGAAAATCGACAGTTAAAAGAAACCGTTGCGGAGAAATACTCTCTACGATTAAAGGTTGGCTACAGGGTCGTGGCGCAGCGGTAAGCACTCGGGTTTGTAATCCGAAGGTCGCCGGATCTAATCTCGCGCTATGCAATTTTTTTATTATTAGTTTTTTGTAATTCAAATATATATATATATATATATATATATATATATATATATATATATATATATATATACACTATTAATGAATTGCTTATGCATGTTGGTGAAGGCGGATCGCTCTCCAATTGTACCGCCTCCATTTTCCGTTTTTTTTAACAGGGTGTACCAAAGCTCTCCCGTCCGCACTGATTTTCGACGATGTTATAAGTTGCGCTAGGTACCGCATCTACCTTCTTTCAAACTTGGCAGGCAACTACGCTGTTATGCGGCGGCTCGTTTCGGCCCATTCAACATCTGTCCTTCAAGTGTAACGAGCGAGTAACGGAGTTTATACCTGCCACAGCAAATTTGTGTTCGTGGGGTCTCTATTCTAATTCGAACGTTTGACTTACGCTATACGTATTATTCGTTTCGGAATATCGTTTCTACGTCTTCCGTTAACTATACGTGGTTAACATTATGAAGACAATTAATAACATTTGTGAAATACAACTTTATTTGTGGAAAACATAATGATGTTCGAAGTCGCCAGTTTTTCCACGACAAACGACTTTCAACAACTTATTATATGCATAATTGTTGCAACTGATTGCCGGGACATATATATATATATATATATATATATTTGAATTACAAAAAACAAATACTAAAAAAAAAATATTTGCATGGTGCGAGATTCGATCCTGCGACCTTCGGATTACAAACCCGAGCGCTTTCCGCTGCGCCACGACGGTGTAGTACACCCTTAATCGTAGAGAATATTTCACTGCAACGGCTTCTTTTAAGTGTCGACTTTCTCGACAACGGCTGAGAAGTGCATTTTGGTGCTTTGCCACATTACACCTCTGGCCATGAGCTTTTATTATGCGCAGTATGAATCGAATCTGAATTTCACAATTGGCGGCCTCCCCTTGTTAGATTAAAGAGACGGCAACTTATCATCCGAACATTAAAATGTTAAAAGTGCTTGGTTGACGGCGTCTTCTATTGATCCTCCCTCCCTGAAGCCGAGCTGATGGGGCGTTAGGCCGAGGACGCGCCTGCGCAATTGTAACGGTCACACAAGAGCATTTCCTGTACCTTACCGAGAGCGTAAGAGACTGACCGGCCGGTACGTTTTGGGGCTGCTGGCTCTTTGTCTTGTGATTTCCTGATTATTACTACATTAGCAGTTTTCCAGAGGTTTGGAATTCTGCCTGTTAGTAGTGCCTCGTTGAACATGTCTGTAAGAAAAGGTGTGATTTGCGTCACTGTTTGTTTTAATGTTTCTGAAAGTATTTTGTCTGGGCCGATTGCTTTTCGGTTTTTAAGCCTGCTGATTGCCTTCGCGACTTCTTCTTGCGCGAATGGCATGGTTACACTGTCACTAATGTATGGTAGCCTCATGCTCTCTCTTGGGTCAGCGGGGTGTCGCTCGTCTTGTGTGGCGTCATCATCTGGGAGGTGCCAGTGTGATAGGACCGCTGTTGTTATCTGTGCAGGGTGTTACAAAAAGGTACCGCCAAACTTTCAGGAAACATTCCTCACACACAAAGAAAGAAAATGTTATGTGGACATGTGTCCGGAAACGCTTACTTTCCATGTTAGAGCTCATTTTATTACTTCTCTTCAAATCACATTAATCTACATCTACATCTGCATTTATACTCCGCAAGCCACCCAACGGTGTGTGGCGGAGGGCACTTTACGTGCCACTGTCGTTACCTCCCTTTCCTGTTCCAGTCGCGTATGGTTCGCGGGAAGACCGACTGTCTGAAAGCCTCCGTGCGCGCTCTAATCTCTCTAATTTTACATTCATGATTCCTCGGGAGGTATAAGTAGGCGGGAGCAATATATTCGATACCTCATCCAGAAACGCACCCTCTCGGAACCTGGACAGCGAGCTACACCGCGATGCAGAGCGCCTCTCTTGCAGAGTCTGCCATTTGAGTTTGCTAAACATCTCCGTAACGCTATCACGGTTACCAAATAACCCTGTGACGAAACGCGCCGCTCTTCTTTGGATCTTCTCTATCTCCTCCGTCAACCCGATCTGGTACGGATCCCACACTGATGAGCAATACTCAAGTATAGGTCGAACGACTGTTTTGTAAGCCACCTCCTTTGTTAATGGACTACATTTTCTAAGGACTCTACCTATGAATCTCAACCTGGTACCCGCCTTACCAACAATTAATTTTATATGATCATTCCACTTCAAATCGTTCCGCACGCATACTCCCAGATATTTTACAGAAGTAACTGCTACCAGTGTTTGTTCCGCTATCATATAATCATACAATAAAGGATCCATCTTTCTATGTATTCGCAATACATTACATTTGTCTATGTTAAGGGACAGTTGCCACTCCCTGCACCAAGTGCCTATCCGGTGCAGATCATGGAATGGAAACAAACAGCAACAGAACGTACCAGCGTGACTACAAACACTTTGTTACAGGAAATGTTCAAAATGTTCTCCGTTAGCGAGGATACGTGCATCCACCCTCCGTCGCATGGAATCCCTGATGCGCTGATGTAGCCCTGGAGAATGGCGTATTGTATCACAGCCGTCCACAATACGAGCACGAAGAGTCTCTACATTTGGTACCGGGGTTGCGTAGACAAGAGCTTTCAAATGGAGGTCAGGAGAGCGTGGAGGCCACGGAATTGGTCCGCCTCTACCAATCCATCGGTCACCGAATCTGTTGTTGAGAAGCGTACGAACACTTCGATTGAAATGTGCAGGAGCTCCATCGTGCATGAACCACATGTTGTGTCATACTTGCAAAGGCACATGTTCTAGCAGCACAAGTAGAGTATCCCGTATGAAATCGTGATAAGGTGCTCCATTGAGCGTAGGTGGAAGAACATGGGGCCCAATCGAGACATCACCAACAATGCCTGCCCAAACGTTCACAGAAAATCTGTGTTGATGACGTGATTGCACAATTCCGTGAGGATTCTCGTCAGCCCACACATGTCGATTGGGAAAATTTACAGTTTGATCACGTTGGAATGAAGCCTCATCCGTAAAGAGAACATTTGCACTGAAATGTGGATTGACACATTGTCGGATGAACCATTCGCAGAAGTGTACCCGTGGAGGCCAATCAGCTGCCGATAGTGCCTGCACACGCTGTACACGGCACGGAAACAACTGGTTCTCCCGTAGCACTCTCCATACAGTGACGTGGTCAACGTTACCTTGTACAGCAGCAACTTCTCTGACGCTGACATTAGGGTTATCGTCAACTGCACGAAGAATTGCCTCGTCCATTGAAGGTTTCCTCGTCGTTCTAGGTCTTATCCACTCGCAAGTCATAGGCTGGAATATTCCGTGCTCCCTAAGACGCCGATCAATTGCTTCGAACGTCTTCCTGTCGCGACACCTTCGTTCTGGAAATCTGTCTCGATACAAACGCACCGCGCCACGGCTATTGCCCCGTGCTAATCCATACATCAAATGGGCATCCGCCAACTCCGCATTTGTAAACATTGCACTGACTGCAAAACCACGTTCGTATGAACACTAACCTGTTGATGCTACGCACTGATGTGCTCGATGCTAGTACTGTAGAGCAAAGAGTCGCAAGTCAAGACAAGCACCGAAGTCAACATTACCTTCCTTCAATTGGGCCAACTGGTGGTGAATCGAGGAAGTAGAACACATACTGACGAAACAAAAATGAGCGTTTCCGGACACATGTCCACATAACATCTTTTCTTTATTTGTATGTGAGGAATGTTTACTGAAAGTTTGGCCGTACCTTTTTGTAACACCCTGTATACATAAATGATTTGGCGGACAGGGTGTGCAGAAATCTGCAGTTATTTGCTGATGATGCCGTGGTGTACGGTAAGGTGTCGAAGTTAAGTGACTATAGGAAGATACAGAACGACTTAGAAAAAATTTCCAGTTGGTGTGATATATGGCAGCTAGTCCTAAATGTGGAAAAATGTAAGTTAATGCGGATGAGTAGGAAAATCGAACCCGTAATGTTCAGATACAATATTACTGGTGTACTGCTTGACATAGTAAAGTCGCTTAAATATCTGGACAGAACGTTTGAAAGCCATATGAGGTGGAACAGGCATGTGGTAACTGTGGTAGGGAAGGCGAATGATCGATTTCGGTTTACTGGGAGAATTTTAAGAAAAAGTGGCTCGTCTGTAAAGGATACAGCATACGACACACTGGTGCGACCTGTTCTTGAGTACTGCTCGAGTGTTTGGGATCCGTACCAGGTCGGATTGGAGGAAGACATCGAAACAGCTCAGTGGCGAACTGTTAGATTTGTTACAGTAGGTTCGAACAGCACGTAAGTGTTACGACGTTTGGGAACGCAAATGGGACGGAAGGCAGTGTTCTTTTCGAGGAACACTATTGAGAAAATTTAGAGAACCAGTATTTGCAGCTGAGCGCCGAACGATTGTAGTGCCGCTAATACGAGCTGCGCGTAAGGACCATGAAGATAAGATACGAGAAATTAGGTTTCATTCGGAGACATACAGAGAGTCGCTTTTGCCTCGCTCTCACTGTACGCATCGTTGAACAATGAATTTTTCAAATTACCACCCCTAAGGTGGTGAAATGGGCGATAATTTTGTTTAATGTGGTGCTGTTAAGACAACTGTGAAGCTGGTTTCTCGCTCAGATATAAAAAAAAAATACGTGTTTTAGCATTTTTGCAAATTCGACTCCTACGTGTGTGAAACAGTGGGTGAAATGTTTCGTGAAAATGAATCATTATTAAAAGACTACTAAAGCAATTTTAAAGCTACATTTACGAAAACTGTCATTTTAGTTCTTGGTTAGAAATAGAACAATATGTGTTTCAGTGGTTTTGGAAATTCAAACACATGGGGGGCGGGGGGGGGGGGGTGAAAAGTTTTATGAAAATATTTCGTTACGAAAGCATTTTAAAGCTAAACCTATGAAAATTTGTATTTGGATTCTCGACTGGAAACAAAAAAGGACGTGCTTCAGTGTTTTTGGAAATTCGACTAAGGGGGTGGAATAGGAGATGAAAGTTTTTATGGAAATATTTCATTATGAAAGCATTTTTGAAACATTCACAGAAGTTTAAAATTGGCTTCCCAGTTAGAAAGAAAATCAATACTTGCTTCAGTGTTTATGGAAATTTAAGCCCTAAAGGGGTTAGATGAAGATGAAAACCTTTATGAAAATATTTCACTATGAAAACAGAACGGATGTTTAGACAGAAGTACATTCGTGTAAGACAATGTTTCTACTAGCCTAAAGTATCATGAAGAGTTTAGAAGATGTTACAATTGTAAACAAAACCAAAGAAAGCTCTTTAACAGTCTCTACAACAAACGGACTTTGTCAGAATTGCATAGAAAAAGAAACAGATGTTTAATACAGTATTTTTTTGTAGGCCTACGATATGTTTATAACATGTTGTTGTTGTTGTGGTCTTCAGTCCTGAGACTGGTTTGATGCAGCGCTCCATGCTACTCTATCCTGTACATGCTTCTTCATCTCCCAGTACCTACTGCAACCTACATCCTTCTGAATCTGTTCAGTGTATTCATCCCTTGGTCTCCCTCTATGATTTTTACCCTCCACGCTGCCCTCCAATGCTAAATTTGTGATCCCTTGACGCCTCAGAACATGTCCTACCAAACCGTCCCTTCTTCAAGTTGTGCCGCAAACTCCTCTTCTCCCCAATTCTATTCAATACCTCATCATTAGTTATGTGATCTACCCATCTAATCTTCAGCATTCTTCTGTAGCACCATATTTCGAAAGCTTCTCTTCTTGTCCAAACTATTTATCGTCCACGTATCACTTCCATACATGGCTACACTCCATACAAATACTTTCAGAAACGACTTCCTGACACTTAAATCAATACTCGATGTTAAATTTCTCTTCTTCAGAAACGCTTTCCTTGCCATTGCCAGTTTATATTTTATATCCTCTCTACTTCGACCATCATCAGTTATTTTGCTCCCCAAATAACAAAACTCCTTTATTACTTTAAGTGACTCATTTCCTAATCTAATTCCCTCAGCATCACCTGACTTAATTTGGCTACATTCCATTATTCTCGTTTTGCTTTTGTTGATGTTCATCTTATATCCTCCTTTCAAGACACTGTCCATTCCGTTCAACTGCTCTTCCAAGTCCTTTGCTGTCTCTGACAGAATTACTATGTCATCGGCGAACATCAACGTTTTTATTTCTTCTCCATGGACTTTAATACCTACTCCGAATTTTTCTTTTTATAACATATAATTGTGGATAATGCGAGTCGATATACAGGAACACGTAACCACAATCGCCAGAACGAGGAGGGAGGATGCAAGACCATACAAGCAGAGAGTGCTACAATATCAGATTGTAGTGATCCATATCCATTGGTTGTTTGAACATTGTCTATAGCAAGGATTTGGATTTATGTTGCACGTCGCCCATCGTTTGCAACACCTTTGTACATTCAAGTTGAGTATTGTCAACCTGCTTTATTGAAATAAAAGTACTAATGTTATTTCTTGAATTCTTGTATAGCATTCCGAGAATGCAGCATCCTTTAAGGCACCCTATACGACGCCAGTGGTCGAAACCCCCCCCCCCCATATATATATATATATATATATATATATATATATATATATATATATATATATACCTACCACCCCTCCATGAACCATGGACCTTGCCGTCGGAGGGGGAGGCATGCGTGCCTCAGCGATACAGATGGCCGTACTGTAGGTGCAACCACAACAGAGGGGAAACTACAGTCGTAATTTTTCCCGAGGACATGCAGCTTTACTGTATGATTAAATGATGATAGCATCCTCTTGGGTAAAATATTCCGGAGGTAAAATAGTCCCCCATTCGGATCTCCGGGCGGGGACTACTCAAGGGGACGTCATTATCAGGAGAAAGAAAACTTGCGTTCTACGGGTCGGAGCGTGGAATGTCAGATCCCTTAATCGGGCAGGTAGGTTAGAAAATTTAAAAAGGGAAATGGATAGGTTAAAGCTAGATATAGTGGGGATTAGTGAAGTTCGCTGGCAGGAGGAACAAGACTTTTGGTCAGGTGATTACAGGGTTATAAATACAAAATCAAATAGGGGTATTGCAGGAGTAGGTTTAATAATGAATAAAAAATAGCAGTGCGGGTTAGCTACTACAAACAGCATAGTGAACGCATTATTGTGGCCAAGATAAACACAAAGCCCATGCCTACTACAGTAGTACACGTTTATATGCCAACTAGCTCTGCAGATGATGAAGAAATTGAAGAAATGTATGACGAGATAAAAGAAATTATTCAGGTAGTGAAGGGAGACGAAAATTTAATAGTCATGGGTGACTGGAATTCGTCAGTAGGAAAAGGGAGAGAAGGAAACATAGTAGGTGAATATGGATTGGGGGGAAGAAATGAAAGAGGAAGCCGCATTGTAGAATTTTGCACAGAGCATAACTTAATCATAGCTAACACTTGGTTCAAGAATAATAAAAGAAGGTTGTATACCTGGAAGAATCCTGGAGATACTAAAAGGTATCAGATAGATTATATAATGGTAAGACAGAGATTTAGGAACCATGTTTTAAATTGTAAGACATTTCCAGGGGCAGATGTGGATTCTGACCACAATCTATTGGTTACGAACTGCAGATTGAAACTGAAGAAACTGCAAAAAGGTGGGAATTTAAGAAGGTGGGAACTGGATAAACTGAAAGAACCAGAGGTTGTAGAGAGTTTGAGAGAGAGCATAAGGGGACCATTGACAGGAATGGGGGAAAGAAATACAGTAGAAGAAGAATGGGTAGCTCTGAGGGATGAAGTAGTGAAAGCAGCAGACGATCAAGTAGGTAAAAAGACGAGGGTTAATAGAAATCCTTGGGTAACAGAAGAAATATTGAATAAATTGATGAAAGGAGAAAATATAAAAATGCAGTAAATGAAGCAGGCAAAAAGGAATACAAACGTCTCAAAAATGAGGTCGACAGGAAGTGCAAAATGGCTAAGCAGGGATGGCTAGAAGACAAATGTAAGGATATAGAGGCTTGTCTCACTAGGGGTAAGATAGATACTGCCTACAGGAAAATTAAAGAGACCTTTGGAGAGAAGAGAACCACTTGTATGAAAATCAAGAGCTCAGATGGCAACCCAGTTCTAAGCAAAGAAGGGAAGGCAGAAAGGTGGAAGGAGTATATAGAGGGTTTATACAAGGGCGATGTACTTGAGGACAATATTACGGAAATGAAAGAGGATGAAGACGAAGACGAAATGGGAGATCAGATACTGCGTGAAGAGTTTGACAGAGCACTGAAAGACCTGAGTCGAAACAAGGCCCGGGAGTAGACAACATTCCATTAGAACTACTGATGGCCTCGGCAGAGTCAGTCATGACAAAACTCTACCATCTGGTGAGCAAGCTGTATGAGACAGGCGAAATACCCTCAGACTTCAAGAAGAGTATAATAATTCCAATCTCAAAGAAAGCAGGTGTTGACAGATGTGAAAATTACAGAACTAGCAGTTTAATAAGTCACAGCTGCAAAATACTAACGCGAATTCTTTACAGACGAGTGGAATGGTAAAAGCGGATCTCGCGGAAGATCAGTTTGGATTCCGTAGAAATGTTGGAACACGTGAGGCAATACCAATCTTACGACTTATCTTAGAAGAAAGATTAAGAAAAGGCAAACCTACGTTTCTAGCATTTGTAGACTTAGAGAAAGCTTTCGACAATGTTAACTGGAATACTCTCTTTCAAATTCTGAAGGTGGCAGGGGTAAAATACAGAGAGCGAAAGGCTATTTAAAATTTGTACAGAAACCAGATGGCAGTTATAAGAGTCGAGAGACATGAAAGTGAATCAGTGGTTGGGAAGGGAGTGAGACAGGGTTGTAGCCTCTCCCAGATGTTATTCAATCTGTATATTGAGCAAGCAGTAAAAGAAACAAAAGAAAAATTCGGAGTAGGTATTAAAATTCATATAGAAGAAGTAAAAACTTTGAGGTTTGCCGATGACATTGTAATTCTGTCAGAGACAGCAAAGGACGTGGAAGAGCAGTTGAACGGATTGGACAGTGTCTTGAAAGGAGGATATAAGATGAACATCAACAAAAGCAAAATGAGGATAATGGAATGTAGTCAAATTAAATCGGGTGATGCTGAGGGAATTAGATTAGGAAATGAGACACTTAAAGTAGTAAAGGAGTTTTGCTATTTAGGGAGTAAAATAACTGATGATGGTCGAAGTAGAGAGGATATGAAATGTAGACTGGCAATGGCAAGGAAATCATTTCTGAAGAAGAGAAATTTGTTAACATCGAGTATAGATTTAAGTGTCAGGAAGTCGTTTCTGAAAGTATTTGTATGGAGTGTAGCCATGTATGGAAGTGAAACGTGGACGAGAAATAGTTTAGACAAGAAGAGAATAGAAGCTTTCAAAATGTGGTGCTACAGAAGAATGCTGAAGATTAGATGGGTAGATCACATAACTAATGAGGAGGTATTGAATAGGATTGGGGAGGAGAGAAGTTTGTGGCACAACTTGACCAGAAGAAGGGATCGGTTGGTAGGACATGTTCTGAGGCATCGAGGGATCGCCAATTTAGTATTGGAGGGCAGCTTGGAGGGTAAAAATCGTAGAGGGAGACTAACAGATGAATACACTAAGCAGATTCAGAAGGATGCAGGCTGCAGTAGCTACTGTGAGATGAAGAAGATTGCACAGGATAGAGTAGCATGGAGAGCTGCATCAAACCAGTCTCCGGACTGAAGACCACAACAACAACAACATATATATATATGAGAGAGAGAGAGAGATTTCAGAACCAGGTGTAAGACTGGCGCCAGTAATAATGTCATAGAACCACTTACCCGATTTGCTCCTTCTTTTTGTAGCTCGCTATATGAAATTAAATTAAACCTGTTGGAGCACTTTAAATACGCAAAGAGTGACATGCATGTAAAGGGCCACTAACTCTTTCATAGCGTGTAGTATTACACATGACCAGTGACGTAACAACATACGAATTCTATGAAAGAAAACGAAAACAATCCGTACAGACACTTCAGTCTTCGCGAGTGAAACCGCGGGTGCAAAGTTACTATTAAATACGTATTTATACATGAAAACGCACACGGTACAAAATATTACAGCAGTCTTGTGTGTGTTTTCATTGATAATGTACACGGAAGCGCCAAACAAACAGGTTTAGTCATGCATATTCCAATACAGAGGTATGTAAGCAGGCGGAATACGGCGCTGCGGTCGGCAACGCCTATATAAGACGACAAGTGCCTGGCGCAGTTGTTAGATTGGTTACTGCTCCTACAATGGCAGGTTATCAAGATTTAAGTGAGTTTGAATGTGGTGTTATAGTCGGCGCGCGAGCGATGGGACACAGCATCTCCGAGGTAGCGATGAAGTGGGGATTTTCCCGTATGACCATTTCGCGAGTGTACTGTGAATATCAGGAATCAGGTAAAACATCAAATCTCTGACATCACTGTGGCCGGAAAAAGATCCTGCAAAAACGGGTCCAACGACGGCTGAAGATAGTCGTTCAACTAAACAGAAGTGCAACCCTTCTGCAAACTGCTACAGATCTCGATGCTGGGCCATCAACAAGTGTCAGCGTGTGAACTATTCAACGAAGCGTCATCAATATGGGTTTTCGGAGGCGAAGGTCCATTCGTGTACCTTCGATGACTGCACGACACAAATCTTTACGCCTCGCCTAGGCCCATCAACATTGTTGATGAGTGGAAACATGTTGCCTGGTCCGTCGAGTCTCGTTACATATTGTACGGCTATGGAGACAACCTCATGAACCCATGGATCCTGCATGTCCGCAGGGGACTGTGCAGGCTGGTGGAGGCTCTGTAATGGTGTGGGGCGTGTGCAGTTGGAGTGATATGGGACCCCTGATACGTCTAGATACGACTCTGACAGGTCATACGTACGTAAGTATCTTGTCTGATCACCTGGATCCATATATGTCCATTGTGCATTCATACGGGCTTGGGCAATTCCAGCAGGACAATGCGACACCCCACGCGTCCAGAATTGCTACAGAGTGGCTCCAGGAACTTTTCCGCTGGTCTTCAAACTCTCCAGACATGAACATTATTGAGCGTATCTGAGGCGCCTTGCAACGTGCTGTTCAGAAGAGATCTCCACTCCCTCGAACTTACTGGTTTGTGGACAGCCGTGCAGGATTCATGGTGTCAGTCACTACTTCAGACATTAGTCGAGTCCATGCCACGTCGTGTTGCGGCACTTCTGCGTGTTCACGGGTGTCCTACACGCGATGAGGTAGATGTACCAGTCCCTTTAGCACTTCAGTGTTGGGTGATTGGTTGTGTTGGGGAAGGAGACCAGACAGCGAGGTCATCGGTCTCATCGGATTAGGGAAGGACAGGGAAGGAAGTCGGCCGTGCCCTTTGAAAGGAACCATCCCGGCATTTGCCTGGACTGATTTATGGAAATCACGGAAAACCTAAATCAGGATGGCCGGACGCGGGATTGAACCGTCGTCCTCCCGAATGCGAGTCCAGTGTCTAACCACTGCGCCACCTCGCTCGGTTTCAGTGTCTAAAACATTCTACCAAGAACTCATGAAACTGTCAATCTATGCAATATATTTATTTATTATACACGGGGTGTTTCAAAATTGGTCTCTCACACTTCTAGAGGTTATAGAGTGGAATTAGTACATGGAGTTTTACGTAGGAACCCATGTCAGGAAACCTCATCCAACAATGGTACAGGGCGTTAAAATTACAGGCGCCGACTTCTGTAAATGCATTTATACTGTGTATTGGGTGATTCCGTGGTGATGTAACAAACTTTCTAGGATGATGGACAAGGATAAATGCATCAATTTGGGATAATGGTCCCTGTACCGGAATCGGACAAGACGAAAGTTGTAAGCGAAAATCGTTCTGATGCCTCTGATAGTGGAATGCAAGCACCGTCACCGTTGTTGCTAAGACTATATGGTGGTCAGACTGGTCCACATTCAGAGGTGGCAAGACGGAGCAGAACACGGATAAAATGTCTCTAAAATACAAGATTTAAGGCTTTATGCGCCACTGCGAGCAATGGACTTACGATGCGTACGCAACTCCGAACATCCATTAGACACTGTTCCCTCCGCAATGTTTAATTTACCAATTCTCTACAGTATTGGTAAATTTCTTAGAAGAACCGTCTGATACCAGAATGTTATTAATAATATCACATAATGTAAATATGTCGTACAATCTGACTTGTGCAGAAATTTTGTACAGTAATGCGATCATTGTAAATATACTATGTGATCAAAACTATCCGGACACCTAGCTGAAAATGACTTACAAGTTCGTGGCGCCCTCCAACGGTAATGCTGGAATTCAATATGCTATCGCCCACCCTTAGCCTTGATGACAGCTTCCACGCTCGCAGGCATACGTTCAATCAGGTGCTGGAAGGTTTCTTGGGGAGTGGCAGGCCATTCTTCACGGAGTGCTGCACTGAGGAGAGGTATCGATGTCGGTCGGTGAGGCCTGGCAGGAAATCGGAATTCCAAAACATCCCAAAGATGTTCTATAGGATTCAGGTCAGGACTCTGTGCAGGCCAGTCCAATACAGGGATGTTATTGTCGTGTAACCACTCCGCCACAGGCTGTGCGTTATGAATAGGTGCTCGATCGTCTTGAAAGATGCAATCGCCACATCCCCAAATTGCTCTTCAACAGTGGGAAGCAAGAAGGTGCTTAAAATATCAATGTAGGCCCGTGCTGTGATAGTGCCACGCAAAACAACAAGGGCTGCAAGCCCCCTCCACGAAAAACACGACCACACCATAACACCACTGCCTCTGAATTTTACTGTCGGCACTACACACGCTGGCAGATGACGTTCACCGGGCATTCGCCATACCCACACCCTGCCATCAGATCGCCACATTGTGTACCATAATTCACCAATCCACACAACGTTTTCCACTGTTCAATCTCCCAATGGTTACGCTCCTTACACCGAGCGAGCCGGTCAGAGTGGCCGAGCGGTTCTAGCCGCTACAGTCCGGAACCGCGTTGCTGCTACGGTCGCAGGTTCGAATCCTGCCTCGGACATGGATGTGTGTGATATCCTTAGGTTAGTCAGGTTTAAGTAGTTCTAAGTTCTAGGGGACTGATGACGTCAAAAGTTAAGTCTCATAGTGCTCAGAGCCATTTGAACACCGAGTGAGGCGTCGTTTGCCATTTACTGGTGTGATGTGTGGCTTATGAGCAGCCGGTTGACCATGAAATCCAAGTTTTCTCAACTCCCACCTAACTGTCATACTTGTAGTTTGGAATTCCTGTGTGGTGGTCTGTATAGATGTCTGCCTATTGCACATTACGACTCTCTTCAAGTGCCTGTGTTCTCTGTCATTCAACAGATCGGCCTGTATGCTTTTGTGCTGTACGTGTCCCTTCACGTTTCCACTTCAGTATCACATCAGTAAGAGTGGACCTAGGGATGTTTAAGAGTGTGGAGATGTCGCGTACAGACGTATGACACAAGTGACACCCAACACCCGACCACATTCGAAGTCCGTGAGTTCTGCAGAACTCCCCATTGTGCTCTCTCACGATGTCTGATGACTACTGAGGTCGCTGATATGGAGTACCTGGCAGTAGGTGGCAGCACAATGCACCTAATATGAAAACAGTATGTTTTTGGGCGTGTCCGGATACTTTTGATCACATAGTGTCATTGTCTATGTACATTCAGCGACATGTGTGGATACTGTCTGTGAAATTTATTCTGAAGAAAATTAGTTGCACGCAAGTAACGAATTTAAACGAATTCATTATGTGGCAGTTTCTCACGCCTCCAGTTGTTTATGTTATATTCTTGGGATTACAGCTTGATAATAAATTCAACTGGGAGGAGCACACCACAGAACTGCTGAAGCATCTTAACAAATCTGCATTTGCAATGCGAATTGTGTCAGACATAGGGGACATAAAAATGAAAAATCTGGCATACTATGCTTACTTTCATTCCATAATGTCATATGGGATTATTTTTTGGGGTAATTCATCAAGCCAGGCTAAAGTTTTCCGGGCACAAAAACGTGCAGTAAGAGTTATATGTGGTGTGAACTCAAGAGCATCCTGCAGAAGCCTGTTTAGGGAACTAGGGATACTAACTACTGCTTCGCAATATATTTATTCCTTAATGAAATTTGTCATTAAAAATATATCACTTCTTCAAACCAACAGCTCAATTCATGGAATCAGTACTAGAAATAACAATAATCTTCACAAGGATTTAAAGTCACTCGGTCTTGTACAAAACTTGCCAGCAACCATGCTTAACAACCAATGAAATTCAGATTAAGAGAAGCCTAAAGGATTTATTGGTGGCCAACTCATTCTACTCCGTTGATGAATTTCTCAGTAGAACCAACTGATATATATATATATATATATATATATATATATATATATATATATATATATATATATAACTTCTGCACAATTTCAGTGCAGTAATGTGTTCATTGTAGATAAGTGTGTGTGTGTGTGTGTGTGTGTGTGTGTGTGTGTGTGTGTGTGTAAGTAATATCTAACTAGTGCACCATTTCAGTGCAGTAATGTGTTCATTGTAAATAAGTATTGGCTCTGAGGACTATGGGATTCAACTTCAGAGGTCATCAGTCCCTTGGAGCTTAGAACTACTTAAACCTAACTAACCTAAGGACAGCACACACATCCATGCCCGAAGCAGGATTCGAACCTGCGACTGTAGCGGTCGCGCGGTTCCAGACTGTAGCGCCTAGAACAATTCGGTCACTGCGAAGTAAGCATTATAGTAGTTGTATTACACGTTTATTACCTTATAAACAAATAAAAAACTTTTTTATTTTAAATTCAGTGCATTAGTGTTTTTAAAATGATTCTTTCATATAGCGTTCATTACAAAAATGACGATCATTCCACTTGGGACCTGTGGAATGGCATATTAGCTTATTTGTTTGAGTTGTAAATATTTGTCATGTATTATTGTTTTCTGACTTGTTCCACATTCTGGAGGACCTCCTCACTACGGATCTATTGGAATTAAAGTAAATCTAATCTAATCTATGACGTCATATCTCCTGAACTAGACAGGAAGGTGGTTCTTACCCCCACAAAGATTGTTACCTAGCAGAAAGAGATTTGTGTAGCAAGATGAAACTGGTCCAGTGGTTTAGGAGGAGATGTGCGACGTACACACATAGATACATTCATTTTTATAATATGTATGTTTTTTCGTATCTTTCCAGTGATTTGTAGATACCTGCATAAACGACTTGTTGACATAAAGTCGTTGACCGCATGTCATTAGAGTGTATTTTAACCAGAATGATTGACGGTCGTCTTCTATTGTCTCTTGTCGGAGTAAGGCACGTTTAACGCTTACTCCGTATCAGCCTCGTAAAGTTGTATAAATAACATCTGTTGTTTATGGAGTGATAAGATACGTAAAAGGACGAGTAGTGATCATTGTAATCGCATAATTGCACGAAAATACTCATCAAGAAATCAATTAAAACATAACCGATTGAAGTCCCGCCTACTTATTTGATAGCCCAAGACAAGTCCTAAAGTGTGAACCATTTTCTTGTTCAACTGAGACTGTTTTTCAGAAACGTTGTCGCGGTAGTCTCTGGATGATGAGAATTGAACAGCTGCGAGAATAGAGTCCCAGTAACGGTCCAAACGGCAGTGCTGTTATTTGAGGAGGACTGTTTGGAAGCGTATTAGATGCAGCAGAGGTCAAATTACAGCTTGATACATTTTCACCCCAATTGTGATTGCTCTTTAACGCTCTTGAGTCAGATCGGGTCATTTCGTATTTCTTCCCGTAGTAATTTAGTGCTGAAAAACATGAATAGATTCATTCTTCAGTTTCTCCCGGCGAATTTGTTGCTCGAAATACTCAAGTATAAGTCGAACGAGTGTTTTGTAAGCCACCTCCTTTGTTGATGGACTACATTTTCTAAGCACTCTCCCAATGAATCTCAACCTGGTACCCGCCTTACAAACAATTAATTTTATATGGTCATTCCTCTGCAAATCATTCCGTACGCATACTCCCAGATATTTTACAGAAGTAACTGCTACCAGTGTTTGTTCCGCTATCATATAATCATACAATAAAGGATCCTTCTTTCTATGTATTCGCAATACGTTACACTTGTCTATGTTAAGTGTCAGTTGCCACTCCCTGCACCAAGTGCCTATCCGCTGCAGATCTTCCTGCATTTCCCTGCAATTTTGTAATGCTGCAACTTCTCTGTATACTACAGCATCATCCGCAAAAAGCCGCACGGAATTTCCGACACTATCTACTAGGTCATTTCTATATATTGTGAAAGGCAATGGTCCCATAACACTCCCCTGTGGCACGCCAGAGGTTACTTTAACGTCTGTAGACGTCTCTCCATTGAAAACAACATGCTGTGTTCTGTTTGTTAAAAACTCTTCAATGCAGCCACAGAGCTGGTCTGATATTCCGTAGGCTCTTACTCTATCAGGCGACAGTGCGGAACTGTATCGAACGCCTTCCGGAAGTCAAGGAAAATGGCATCTACCTGGGAGCCTGTATCTGACATTTTCTGGGTCTCAGGAACAAATAAAGCGAGTTAGGTCTCACGCGAGCAAAAAACATGTTCTAAAATTCTACAACAGATCGATGTCAGAGATATAGGCCTATAGTTTTGCGTATCTGCTCGACGACCCTTCTTGAAGACTGGGACTACCTGTGCTCTTTTCCAATGATTTGGAACCTTCCGTTCCTCTAGAGACTTGCGGTACACGGCTGTTAGAAGGGGGCCAAGTTCTTCCGCGTACTCTGTGTAGAATCGAATTGGTATCCCGTCAGGTCCAGTGGATTTTCCTCTGTTGAGTGATTTCAGTTGCTTTTCTATTCCTTGAACACTTATTTCGATGTCAGCCATTTTTTCGTTCGTGCGGTGATTTGGAACTGCAGTGCGGTCTTCCTCTTTGAAACAGCTTTGGAAAAAGGTGTTTAGTATTTTAGGTTTATGCGCGTGTCATCCTCTGTTTGAGTGCCATCATCATCCCAGAGTGTCTGGATATGCCGTTTCGATCTAGTTACTGATTTAACGTAGGACCAGAACTTCCTAGGATTTTCTGTCAAGTCGGTGCATAGGATTTTACTTTCGAATTCACTGAACGCTTCACGGATAGCCCTCTGAGCCATGGCGGTTCATATCGATAGTGCCATTCTGGTGGTTTATCTTTCCTGCTACGGTCAGGGCGGTAAGCAGCGCCCTCTGGGGACTACGCGAGGAGTTGCGTGGTGTGATCCTGGGGGGAGGGGGGGGGGGGGTGCTCCGGGAGGTGTGCGGACATTTGCCAAGCATTTGCCAAGCCTGACATTCGCCACGATTTTACCTGCTCCGAGGGGTTGGGTCCCTTATCTCCCCCTCCTCCTCCTTTCCAGCTGGTTTTCTTAAAATAGGACCAGAATCTCTGTGGATTTTTCGTCACATTTCTAGATAGAGTTTTGTTGTGGAAACTATTAAATACATCCCGCATTGAAATCCGCACCAAATTTCGAACCACACTAAAACTTCGCCAATCTTTGAGATTTTGCGCTCGTCTGAATTATACGTGCCTTTTCGGTGCTGCTGCAGCAGCTTTCTGTCGTGTTTTGTGTACCGTGGGGGATCAGTTCCATTTGTTATTAATTTATTTGTTATGAATCTCTTGAGTGCTGTTGATACTATTTCTTTGAACTTAAGCCACATATGGTCTTCACTTACATAGTTTGGAAGGATTGGAGACTGTCTTTTAGAAAGATGTCAACCGAATTTTTAGTTACTTTTGTAAATAGATATATTTCGCGTTTAATTTTGGTGAATTTCTTTGTTACGGAATTCAGCCTCGCTACGACTGTGTGTTCACTAATCCCTGTATCCGTCGTGATGCTCAGGATTATTTGTGGCTAAGAGGTCACGTGTGTTTTCGTAACCATTTAAAATTTGAATGGCCTTGTGAACTAATTCTTCAAAATAATTTTAAAAAAAGCATTTAAAACAATTATGGAAGTTGTTTTCTATCTACAATAGCATCTGGATATGTATTTTTTGTCAACGTACAGAAGGTAGATTGAAGTGACTGTCAAGTATAACTGTATGATTAGGGTACCTATTTGTGATGAGACTCAAGTTTTCTTTGAACTGTTCAGCTACTGTTTCATCTGAGACCGTGGATCGGTAAAAGGAGCCAGTTATTAATTTATTCCGGTTGTCGAATATAATCTCTGCCCATACTAACTCACAGGAACTATCTGCTTCAATGTCGCTTGTGAGCTGAAACACACATTACATTACTTTTCCTTAAGTTGTGCTTCTTGTTGCTGTTGTAGTGCAGCTTTACGGCTTTTCCCTCCAAAACCTAGCATGCTTTCTCTGTGACCCTGTAAATACTAGAGCTAAACAACGTAGAAGAACAACGTACGTTACAAGCATAGCATTCTGTATTACTTCATTTCCTTATTTCTAACATTTTAAAATTTTACGTCGACTTTAGATGATACGTCAATCATAGATGTTCTTATCTCTATTTAGTGAACGTATTTTCAGTCATGTTTTGAACATTGTCCCGCTACACTTTATTAACCAATGTTTCGCCGCAAGGGATACCGCATTTTAGGGAGTAAATTAATATCGAGTATGTCGTTCTTCTTTTCAAACATTCACATACCCATTTCTTCTTTCCTTATAGTCTGTTGGGCATGGAGTTATAGTAATTAAAGTAGGCACAAATGCAGTGACCAAAAAGAAATGATTAGCGTACATTCGCATTCTCTTTACACCGTTCCTTTTTTGTTGCTCCCATGGCGATGGACTGTTTCTATCGCAATCAGTAAGAGTGAAAGAAAGCTACCGTACAGACAGAGGAATCTGTATTTATACTTGGCAGAACTAATTACATACTGACATAATCGTCGGTATTGCTTTTCGTTTTCCAAAAGTTATAAATATTTCGGTATCAGAAAAGAAGCTCTGTATTTGGCCAAGATGTCGAAGAAGAAGGTCCCTTACGTACTGGTTGTATGGAGTAAGATGTGGAGACGGCGGTTTGAAAGCGGACAGAAGAAGTACGAGGAAGGACGTCCCTTACCTGAGGGATCGCTACTGGCGAAGGGGCAAGTGTGGCAAATGTCCGGCATGGTAAACGTCCGGCGTGGCAAATGTCCGGCATTCCTCCGGGACGTGGTTGTCCGGTTGACGCAGCGAGTGTGGGACCGGACCTATCGCATGGAGATATACAAGTTGGCTCTGAACGGAAGGCGCCGTATCAAGCAGGGGGAAGCGGGCGTCCTGTAATTGTGTGAAGGAGTAAAGATTTTTGCATTCGATGTCCCAGTGGTTCTCGAGAGTTGCGGTGGCTGCTTTCGGAGAAGAGAATTGGTAAGAGCTTGAGTTTACGCTCTTTTCTGTACGATGTTACAAACGGGTGAAAATCAGGCGCTTGTATTGACTATACGGGAACTGGTAATGTAAAAATTACATTTGTGATTGAGTCTCACTTGTACTGCGACAATTTAGAGGCGAAAACTGTGGTGGTTTCATTAGGTCTGGTTCTTTGCTGTGCAACTAAGGGAGTCAGTTATTTGGGGTAACTGAGGAAGCACCATTATGTTGGTCTAAGTGATACGTTGTCCACGTTTTGCCTATGCCTTTGGGCATCGAAATCGTGTGGAAGTACACGTGTGAGTAATTTGCTGTTGTATTGATGGTTAGGTTGTAAAGGCTGTTCTCTGGTGTGTTAAATCACGCGCTGATTTGTAGCCAATGTAAGCAGAAGTTACCATTGCTACTTGCTTACGTGCTACTGTCCTAATGATTGGCGCTATTTGTCTTTTGATTGCGGGTGTGCTCACGCTTAAAAAAAAAAAAAATTACGGCTGCTATTCATAAGGGTTGTCTAGTAAGGAAATTTCTTAAGCTTTTATCATATGCTGGTCTGTTTGCCTATCACATTGGCTTTCTATGCAATAACTGAAGGAATGTGTATGGTGGTTCAAGATTGTATGCTGACTAGTGTTTGAATGGGTGTTGAGGGTAAGGGCGAGATCAGCATCCCGCAAACCAGCACGCTGCGCGTGGTTAAATGTTCCGCTATTGGGGAGCCGGCTCTCTGTTCTTGGATTTTGTAAGGATACGTGATGAGTGCATCGCTGTAGTTTTTCGCGTGCTAAGTTGCGGGGTGTAGGTGCCGTCCTAGGGCTAGACTTGTGATGTATGTTATGTTGAAAGGGAATTAACTGTACCAAACTTAAGAGAGTTTTCAGTTTGTTTTAGGTCTGTACACGGAATGATGTTGATGTTTTGGTGATTGCGGCAATAACGTCCTGTGTGGGGAGATCCTCTGAGGGACTTGTATTGTACTGTTGCAGTGCAGTCCATCTGAAACGTGCTGCTTAAAACTTGGGACTGCAGCTCTCTGATGTTATATATTACTGTTTAATCTTAAATGTCTTGGATGTAATATGGTTGTTGAGAATTATGTAATTACTTTTGATCGCTGGTTCCTTAAAGGAAGTATTTCGTTTTAAAATGTGTCAGAGCCTATTTAAATATGATTTTAACTCGTCATTCAAATTTTCTAGTCTTGCTTTCTTAAAAGGCTTTCAGTTAAATGATTGATATTTGTCTGTTTAAATGTGACTTAAAGGAAAAGAATATTATTTTGTAATTTGTACTGATTGTTCCTCTTGGGTAATACCTGACTTATGTGTTCAATAAATGAGTGTCTAGTCAATGGTGATGCACTGTCCTATTGCTAGCCTACCCCTACCACTCCACAGCCTATTGAGCTGCTTTGTGTCGAAATTGTGTTCAGAACACCCCTCTGACCCGACACCTCACCCTCCTTACGCTAACTTTGACATTGTTCATCTTCTGTTTGTCTGACAAGGGGAAGGCCTCAGACACGGCCAACGGATTCGGCTCAAATTTGGCAGGTCGCTTGTGTACAGCCTAAAACGAAGGACTCTAAGTTGTTTTGGGTCAACACCCCCGCGTTTTTGAGAAAATCACCCCTAAAAGTTGTGAAGAGCAATCGACTCAAAATTGAAGGGATCAATAGATAATTGTAAATAGAGCATCTTTCAGCATCGGGTATGGGGTCCGCAAACGCAAACTTTTCCAGAAATCGAGGAAAGAAACTTATATAACGGCCTCTTCTGTGCCCACATTGTAAACGCTATTCGGCGACAGCGCCGATAGCGCATCGGCCAAGGTAACTGGTTGGGACTCGAAGAACCCGAGTTCGAATCTCGAAATATATGACACAACAAACAATAACTAGTTACTACAGCATAAACAGACGAGCTAATTACTACAAACTACATACAGTACTCGTCATATGTTACTTACGTAAGGACACGGTATTCATTCACAAAACGCATTCGGCGCACTAACGATGTAAAAATCACTACATGTATCCGCGAGGTTGCCGGCAGCCTAATGACGGAAAACAACTCTTTCCGATTGACTTCTATAAGGCTCGTACTGGAAACCTTCACTCTTCCATGTTCACAACTATGATATGACGGAGAGGCAACCGGGACAACATAACTCTCCCCGCGTGCATTCTGTCCCGTGCCTCGGTGTAAACAAGCGTCGCGCGGTTGGCTATCTGTGACCCCTCGTGAGGAATTCGCAGCACTCTTACTTGGTGTTGCTTTCGTGTGACAAGGCTTAATACTTTACTAACTCACGGCGTTTGGGAAATTAGTTTGCCTACCTTATTATTATCATTCCTTATTGATTTACTTACCTTATTAATCCTCCTATCCCTATCAATTGAGATATGCAAAAATACAAACGAAAAGAATAACATCCGCTAGGTTTCTTCGAGATTCGAACCCGGGTTCTCCCATTCCGAGCCAGTTACCTTGGCCATTGCGCTATCGGCGCTGCCGGCGAAAAGCATTTTCCATGTCGGTACAGAAGCGGCGGTTGTAAGCGTTTCTTACCCCCATTTCTGGAAAAGTATGCGTTTTGGAACCCCATACCTGATGATGAAAAATGCTCTACTTATAATTATCCATCGATCCCGCCAATTTTGAGTTGATTGCTCGTCATAACCTTTAGGGGTGATTTTCTCAAAAACGACGGGGTGTTGACCCAAAATACCTTAGATTCCTTCGTTTTAGGTTGTACACAAGCGACCTGCCAAATTTGAGCCGAATCCGTTGGCCGTGTCTGAGGCCTTCCCCTTGTGAGAGGTTTTGGCTGCATTTAAACTTGCAGTGAAGCTCTATATGCTTTCGCAGTGGTAGGCATTGTGTAACGCTGCTGCACTCACCTTTTCGCCATATCCCATTTTCGATTGGTGACAAGTCTGGTATCTGGCGGACCGGGGCAAAAGGATAACATCCTGTGACAGCAAGGAGGCAAGCAACATGTGGTCGTGCATTTAATGTTCAACCCTAAGGTTGGTTTGCAGCAGAGCGCCATTCCGCTCTTCTATCTGCCTTCCTCTTCATTTCCACGTACGTGTTACATCCAACGTCATTCATCATCTGTTGCATGTATGATATCCTTGGTCGCCCCCGCCGATTCTGCACCTACATCTACATTGATACTCTGCAAATCACATTTAAGCGCCTGGCAGAGGGTTCATCTAACCACCTTCGCCGGCCGTAGTGGTGGAGCGGTTCTAGGCGCTTCAGTCTGGAACCGCGCGACCGCTACTATTGCAGGCTCGAATCCTGCCTCGGGCATGGATGTGTGTCATGTCCTTAGGTTAGTTAGGTTTAAGTGGTTCTAAGTTCTAGGGGACTGATGACCTCAGAAGTCCCATAGCGCTCAGAGCCATTTGAACCATTAGAACCATCTTCACAATTCTCTATTATTCCAATCTCGTATAGCGCGCGGAAAGAACGAACACCTATATCTTTCCGTGCGAGCTCTGATTTACCTTATTTTATCGTGGTGATCGTTTCTTCCTATGTAGGTCAGTGTCAACAAAATATTTTCGCATTCGCAGGAGAAAGTTGGTGACTGGAATTTCGTGAAAAGATTCCGTCGCAACAGAAAACTCCTTTCTTTTAATGATGTCCAGCCCAAATCATGTGTCATTTCTGTGACACTCTCTCCCATATTTCCCAATAATACAAAAGGTGCTGCCCTTCTTTGAACTTTTTCGATGTACTCCTTCAGTCCTATCTGGTAAGGATCCCACACCGCGGAGCAGTATTCTAAAACAGCACGGACAAGCTTTGTGTAGGCAGTCTCCTTAGTAGGTCTGTTACATTTTCTAAGTGTTCTACCAATAAAACGCAGTCTTTGGTTAGCCTTCCCCACAACGTTTCTATGTATTCCTTCCAATTTAAGTTGTTCGTGATTGTAATACCTAGTTATTGAGTTGAATTTATGGCTTTTAGATTTGGTGATTTATCGTGTAACCGAAGTTTAACGGAATCGTTTTGGCACTCATGTGGATGACCTCACACTTTTGTTATTTAGAGTCAACTGCCACTTTTCACACCATTCAGATATCTTTTCTAAATCGGTTTCCAGTTTGTTTTGAACTTCTGATAACTTTATTAGTCGATAAACGACAGCGTCACCTGCAAACAACCGAAGACGGCTGCTCAGATTATCTCGCAAATCGTTTAAGCAACATCGTATAAGGAACAGCAAAGAGCCCATAACACTACCTTGGGGAAAGCCAGAAATCACTTCTGTTTTACTCGATGGCTTTCCGTCAGTTACTACCAACTGTGACCTCTCCGACAGGAAATCACAAATCCAGTCACATAACTGAGACGATATTCCATAAGCACGCAATTTCACTACAAGCTGCTTGTGTGTTGCAGTGTTAAAAGCCTTCTGGAAATCAAGAAATACAGAATCCATTTGAAATCGCTTGTCAATAGCACTCAACACTTCATGTCAACAAAGAGATAGTTGTGTTTCACAGGCACGATGTTTTCTAAACCCATGTTCACTGTGTGTCAATAGACAGTTTTCTTTGAGGCCATTCATAATGTACGAACAGAATATATTATTCAAAATCCTGCTGCCTATCGACGTTAACGAAATGTGGCTGTAATTTAGTGGATTACTCCTACTACCTTTCTTCAATATTGGTGTGACCTGTGCAATTTTCTAGTCTGAGTACGTATCGTTCTTCGAGCGAGGGGTTGTATATGATTGTTAAGCATGGAGCTATTGTATCAGCATACTCTGAAGGAACCTAACTGGTATAGAGTCTCGACCGGAAGACTTGCTTTTATTAAGTGATGTAAGTTGCTTCATTACTTCGAGGATATCTATTCCTATATTACTCATGGTTCAGCTGTTCTTGATTCGAATTCTGGAATTCCCCAGTTCGAGCCTCGGTCCGACACACAGTTTTAATCTGCCAGGAAGTTTCATATCAGCGCACACTCCGCTGCAGAGTGAAAATCTCGTTCTGGAAACATCCCCCACACTGTGGCTAAGCCATGTCTACGCAATATCCTTTCTTCCAGGAGTGCTAGTTCTGCAAGGTTCGCAGAGAAGCTTCTGTAAAATTTGGAAGGTAGGAGACGAGGTACTGTAAAGCTGTGAGGATGGGGCGTGAATCGTGCTTGGGTGGTTCAGATGGTAGAGCTCTTGCCCACGAAAGGCAAAGGTCCCGAGTTCGAGTCTCGGTCCAGCACACAGCCCCTTCTGCTATTGTTCCAGTGATGTTGTTGTGTCGTAGGATGTGCAATACAAGTTTGTCTCTTCTTGTTTGGATGAGCCTCCGCAGAGATCTAGTTTCCTGTATTCTTCTAAGCACTTCATTTGTTACTAAAGTCTCCAACTGATCATCATCCATCTATAGCACCACATGTCCAGGGTCTCTAGCCATCTTCTCTCTTCTCTTCCAATTGTCCAAGTTTCGCATCCGTATAGGGCCACACTCCAAACGAAACCTTTCATGATACGTTTCCTTATTTTCAGACTGATGTTGTTGCTGGTGAGTAAGTTCCTTCTCCGATTCAATGCAATTTTGGCCTTTTCTATTCTGCTCGCAATTCTTTTCCGGCTTCTACCATCTCTTTGCTTCCCAGGTAAGTAAATTCCTCTATCACTTCCAGCTTCTCTCTTCCAATGCTCATTCTCAGAGTTTCATATTCTGCTGCTGTACGCATACTATCACTTTAGACTTTTTGTTGTTTATTCTCATTCCATACTGATTGCATAGAATTTTTTCCATTGTTCTGAGGACTTCCTCTAGATGTTCTTTTGTCTCCGTGGCATCAGCATAACGCAGCATGTCTATCTTCTGCCCATTGATTTTGATCCCCAGCTCAGTAGTTTCTCGAACTTGGTCTATAGCTTCCTGGATGTAAGCGTTGAATATAAGAGGAGAGAGAGCACATCCTTGCCTTACCCCTTTTCTAATATTTGCTTCTTGTTCCTGGTGACAGCTCCTAATCGCTGCCACCTCATTCTTATAGAAACTGAGTATGACACGGATGTCTTTGTACTTCATTACACATTTCCTCAGCACTCTGAACATCTCTTGCCAGATAACGTTATCAGATTCCTTCTCCAGGTCTACAAAGGCAATATAAGTTGATTTATTTTTCTGTAATTGCTTTTCGATAAGGGGTCTCAGTGCCAGAATCGCCTCTCTTCTTCCCAATCACCTTCCGAAACCAAACTGATCTTCACTCAGCATATCCTCCACCTTCTCTTCAATTCTCTTCAGAACTATTTTTATGAGAATTATTGAGTTCGGTACTGCTCACATTTTGTAGCCGCTGCCTTCTTTAATGTAGCGTATTATCTTGCTGAAAAATCGTGTCTGGGGTGTTGAGCAGAAAGGTTGTGGCTGCAGGTCAAAGGATGTCTTTCACGTAGGTCGCACAGGTCGCAATGCCCGGGACATACACAGAATACACTACTGGCCATTAAAATTGCTACACCAATAAGAAATGCAGATGATAAACGAATATTCGTTGGACAAATATATTATACTAGAACTGACATGTGAGTACATTTTCACGCAATTTGGGCGCGTAGATGCTGAGAAATCTGTACCTAGTACAACCAGCTCTGCCCGTAATAACGGCCTTGATACGCCTGGGCATTGAGTCAAAACAGAGCTCGGATGGCGCGTACAGGTACAGGTGCCCATGCAGCTTCAACACGGTACCACAGTTCATCGAGAGTAGTTACTGGCGTATTGCGACGAGCCAGTTGCTCGGCCATCATTGACCAGACGTTTTCAATTGGTGAGAGATCTGAAGAATGTGCTGGCCAGGGCAGCAGTCGAACATTTTCCGTATCCAGAAAGGCCCGTACAGGACCTGCAACGTACGGTCGTGCATTATCCTCCTGAAATGTAGGGTTTCGCAGGGATCAAATGAAGGGTAGAGCCTCGGGTCGTAACACATCTGAAATGTAACGTCCACTGTTCAGAGTGCCGTCAATGAGAGCAAGAGGTGATCGAGACGTGTAAGCAATGGCACCCCATTCCATTATTCCGGGTGATACGCCAGTATGGCGATGACGAATACACGCTTCCAACGTCCGTTCACCGCGATGTCGCCAAACACGGATGCGACCATCATGATGCTGTAAACAGATCCTGGATTCATCCCAAAAAATGACGTTTTGCCATTCGTGCACCCAGGTTAATCGTCGAGTACACCATCGCAGGCGCTCCTATCTGTGATGCAACGTCAAGGGTAACCGCAGCCACGGTCTCCGAGCTGATAGTCCGTGCTGCTGCAAACGTCGTCAAACTGTTCGTGCAGATGATCGTTGTTTTGCAAACGTTCCCATCTGTTGACTCAGGGATCGAGACGTGGCTGCACGATCCGTTACAGCCGTGCTTATAAGATGCCTGTCATCTCGACTGCTAGTGATACGAGGCCGTTTGGATCCAGCACGGGGTTCCGTATTACCCTCCTGAACCTACCGATTCCATATTCTGCTAACAGTCATTGGATCTCGACGAACGCGAGCAGCAATGCCGCGATACGATAAACTGCAATCGCGATAGGCTACAATCCTACGTTTATCAAAGTCGGAAACTTGATGGTACGCATTCCTCCTCCTTACACGAGGCATCACAATAACGTTTCACCAGGCAACGTCGGTCAAATGCTGTTTGTGTATGAGAAATCGGTTGGAACAATTCCTCATGTCAGCCACCGGCGCCAACCCTGTGTGAATGCTCTGAAAAGCTAATGATATGCATATCACAGCATCTTCTTCCTGTCGGTTAAATTTCGCGTCTGTAGCACGTCATCTCGGTGCTGTAGCAATTTTAATGGCCAGTACATCTACATCTACATCTACATCCATACTCCGCAAGCCAGGCTACGCTGAGTACCTCTATCGGTTCTCCCTTCTATTCCAGTCTCATATTGTTCCTGGAAAGAAGGATTGTCGGTATGCTTTTGTGTGGGCTCTAATCTCTCTGATTTTATCCTCATGGTCTCTTCGCGAGATATACGTAGGAGGGAGCAATTTACTGCCTGACTCCTCGGTGAAGGTATGTTCTCGAAACTTTAACAAAAGCTCGTACCGAGATACTGAGCGTCTCTCCTGCAGAGTCTTCCACTGGAGTTTATCTACCATCTCCGTAACGCTTTCGCGACTACTAAATGATCCTGTAACGAAGCGCGCTGCTCTCCGTTGGATCTACTCTATCTTTTGTATCAACCCTATCTGGTACAGATCCCAGTGTAGTGTATGATTTGTGGTTGTACCCAATAGCACCCCCCACAATAACGCCTCGAATAACCAAAATGCAGCCCATCATTTTCAAGCAAAAGCCCTAACTGAGCCCATTCCTGTTCCCAGTGCTGTCGTTCCATACACCATTGCCGCCTAGCACGTTTCTGCACATTCGTGAAAGGTAGCCGGAGAAGTGGACGATGCGCGCGTAACCCATGCTGTAATAAACGGTGGCGGACTGTCACCCCTGGTAGTGTGCGATGGGTTACACTGTCCCACTGTTGTCCTGCAATGACATCCGCATGAGCTGTTGATTTCCTCAGGGGATGGTCTGGGTGGTTGGACCTCGCCCGTCTCGTTGTGTTCTACGGCCTTCCGTGAAACATTCTGCCGGCCGTGCGGTTCTAGGCGCTTCAATCTGGAACCACGTGACCGCTACGGTCGCAGGTTCGAATCCTGCCTCGGGCATGGGTGTGTGTGATGTCCTTAGGTTAGTTAGGTTTAAGTAGTTCTAAGTTCTAGCGGACTGATGACCTCAGAACTTGAGTCGCATAGTTCTCAGAGCCATTTGAACCATTTTGATACATTCTGCACTCCCCCGCAACACTGGTGAAACACTTCGCCCACAGTGTGATGTAACAAAATAAAAATGGTGTTGTTATTCAATGGAAAAGTTTGAATTTGAGATTTCGCTTACTGTTTTATCAATCACAATTGGTAAGATTAAAAACAGCCGACCAGTTGCAATGGATAAAGTAATCTTTACCTAGGTTTCGACAGATTTAAATCTATCTTCTTCAGAAGGCGGCAGTATTACATTAATATGGAATGATATGTCATTCCATGACATATCATTCCATATGCCGCCTTCTGAAGAAGATACACTCCTGGAAATGGAAAAAAGAACACATTGACACCGGTGTGTCAGACCCACCATACTTGCTCCGGACACTGCGAGAGGGCTGTACAAGCAATGATCACACGCACGGCACAGCGGACACACCAGGAACCGCGGTGTTGGCCGTCGAATGGCGCTAGCTGCGCAGCATTTGTGTACCGCCGCCGTCAGTGTCAGCCAGTTTGCCGTGGCATACGGAGCTCCATCGCAGTCTTTAACACTGGTAGCATGCCGCGACAGCGTGGACGTGAACCGTATGTGCAGTTGACGGGCTTTGAGCGAGGGCGTATAGTGGGCGTGCGGGAGGCCGGGTGGACGTACCGCCGAATTGCTCAACACGTGGTGCGTGAGGTCTCCACAGTACATCGATGTTGTCGCCAGTGGTTGGCGGAAGGTGCACGTGCCCGTCGACCTGGGACCGGACCGCAGCGACGCACGGATGCACGCCAAGACCGTAGGATCCTACGCAGTGCCGTAGGGGACCGCACCGCCACTTCCCAGCAAATTAGGGACACTGTTGCTCCTGGGGTATCGGCGAGGACCATTCGCAACCGTCTCCATGAAGCTGGGCTACGGTCCCGCACACCGTTAGGCCGTCTTCCGCTCACGCCCCAACATCGTGCAGCCCGCCTCCAGTGGTGTCGCGACAGGCGTGAATGGAGGGACGAATGGAGACGTGTCATCTTCAGCGATGAGAGTCGCTTCTGCCTTGGTGCCAATGATGGTCGTATGCGTGTTTGGCGCCGTGCAGGTGAGCGCCACAATCAGGACTGCATACGACCGAGGCACACAGGCCCAACACCCGGCATCATGGTGTGGGGAGCGATCTCCTACACTGGCCGTACACCACTGGTGATCGTCGAGGGGACACTGAATAGTGCACGGTACATCCAAACCGTCATCGAACCCATCGTTCTACCATTCCTAGACCGGCAAGGGAACTTGCTGTTCCAACAGGACAATGCACGTCCGCATGTATCCCGTGCCACCCAACGTGCTCTAGAAGGTGTAAGTCAACTACCCTGGCCAGCAAGATCTCCGGATCTGTCCCCCATTGAGCATGTTTGGGACTGGATGAAGCGTTGTCTCACGCGGTCTGCACGTCCAGCACGAACGCTGGTCCAACTGAGGCGCCAGGTGGAAATGGCATGGCAAGCCGTTCCACAGGACTACATCCAGCATCTCTACGATCGTCTCCCTGGGAGAATAGCAGCCTGCATTGCTGCGAAAGGTGAATATACAATGTACTATTGCCGACATGTGCATGCTCTGTTGCCTGTGTCTTTGTGCCTGTGGTTCTGTCAGTGTGATCATGTGATGTATCTGACCCCAGGAATGTGTCAATAAAGTTTCCCCTTCCTGGGACAATGAATTCACGGTGTTCTTATTTCAATTTCCAGGAGTGTAGATTTAAATCTGTCGAAACCTTGGTATAGATTACTTTATCCATTGCAACTGGTCGGCTGTTTTTAATATTATTACGTGGAACCGTTGCTGTTGCGCAGCTATGTTTAAAATACTGAAATCACAATTGGCGTAAGAATCATGGATTGACCATTGTCATAAAGTATTGCATTATGAAATGTGAACAGTCTTTACTTGCAGTTTCGCGTGACTTGAGGCAGTAACAGCAAGCGTGCTATTGGTTAAGAAATTGCATTATCGCCTTTCTAATTACTTAATGATCGTAGATACGATCATACCCGGTAGTATTGTTATGACAAAACAATTTTCTAAGGGACCAGAAAGTTCTTACGGGCGCAAAAACAGCTGTAACGTCACACAAAAGGGAAATTCAATACTAAAGCTGATGCAAGAAGACGATAAAAAAATTTTCTTTTTTGTCAATGTAACACGCTTTTGGACTGTTGATCTTAGTGTCTGTAATCTTAGCAAAACGCATAATTAAAATGAAAACAATACTGTGGATATGATAGGAATGAGCACTGCTAAATGATTCAATATTTCGAGAACAAATATTTATTGTAACTAAAAAACATATTATACCTTATACTTAGTACAACAATGACGGTAGATTTTTATGTACGTTTCATGTCCAAATGGTTCAAATGGCTCTAAGCAATATGGGATTTAACATCTCAGGTCATCAGTCCCCTAGAACTTAGAACTACTTAAACCTAACTAACCTCACACACATCCAAGCCCGAGGCAGGATTCGAACCTGCGACCGTAGCGGTCGCGCGGTTCCAGACTGTAGCGCCTAGAACCGCTCGGCCACCCCGGCCGGCTTCATGTCCATTGAGTGCTCTTTTACATAGCCATTGTCCTCTTGAGTCGCCCGTGCGTCGTCACGATAAGTAATAACGGCTCCTCTTTTTACACTTCAGTCAAACTTAGACGGAACACGTTTTTATACATTTAGTAGAAATTAGATCATACCGCCACAAATCTGCTTGGTTCAAATGGCTCTGAGCACTATGGGACTTAACTTCTGAGGTCATCATTCCCCTGTAACTTAGAACTACTTAAACCTAACTAACCTAAGGATGACACACACACACCCATGCCCCAGGCAGGATTCGAACCTGCGAGCGCAGCGGTCGCGCGGTTCCAGACTGGAGCGCCCAGAACCGTTCGGCCACCTCGGCCGGCCAAATCTGCGTCCGTCTTAATTAAGAAAAACCAGGTGTTTAGCGCTCAAGGCTTCATTTGTTCTCCAGCGAACAAAATAGTGAAGGATCGCATATCGATCCGTATTCTTCTGTTTATATTGCCGCCCAAAGACGACGAATTACATTATTTAGGAAATTCCACCGTCGCTATGCGACTCCTTATTATACATTAGTCATTCTTCATAAACAAGTATTCGCCTTCTGGCTGAAACTTAACTATTTGCTGTTTTAATAAAGCCAAAAATAGTGGATATCACAACATGAGCAGCAATTTCCCAGGTGGATGCATCGCATTCTCTCGTGCCAATAATGCGCCCTCTTTCAAACTCACTGACTTGACGGTACGGTTCGCGCATACGCCTGCGAGGCATCATACACGCCTGCTCAACTCACACTGATCCATCATTTTTTTGTATTTTCGTTAAAACCGTTCGAAAGCCAGGATTGCACGAATTATTTATTTATTAAAGAGGACCGGTTCCAACAGTCTTAGCTGTCATCTTCAGGTCTTAAACCCTTTTCAATGAAACATGTTCATTCTTCGCTGGCCTCAAGCACAAGACGTCAACATGTTTTCCTACAAAAAAATGTTTAAGACCTGAAGATGACAGCCAAGACTGTTGAAAGCGGTTGTCTTGACCAGAAAAATACACTCCTGGAAATGGAAAAAAGAACACATTGACACCGGTGTGTCAGACCCACCATACTTGCTCCGGACACTGCGAGAGGGCTGTACAAGCAATGATCACACGCACGGCACAGCGGACACACCAGGAACCGCGGTGTTGGCCGTCGAATGGCGCTAGCTGCGCAGCATTTGTGCACCGCCGCCGTCAGTGTCAGCCAGTTTGCCGTGGCATACGGAGCTCCATCGCAGTCTTTAACACTGGTAGCATGCCGCGACACCGTGGACGTGAACCGTATGTGCAGTTGACGGACTCTGAGCGAGGGCGTGTAGTGGGCATGCGGGAGGCCGGGTGGACGTACCGCCGAATTGCTCAACACGTGGGGCGTGAGGTCTCCACAGTACATCGATGTTGTCGCCAGTGGTCGGCGGAAGGTGCACGTGCCCGTCGACCTGGGACCGGACCGCAGCGACGCACGGATGCACGCCAAGACCGTAGGATCCTACGCAGTGCCGTAGGGGACCGCACCGCCACTTCCCAGCAAATTAGGGACACTGTTGCTCCTGGGGTATCGGCGAGGACCATTCGCAACCGTCTCCATGAAGCTGGGCTACGGTCCCGCACACCGTTAGGCCGTCTTCCGCTCACGCCCCAACATCGTGCAGCCCGCCTCCAGTGGTGTCGCGACAGGCGTGAATGGAGGGACGAATGGAGACGTGTCGTCTTCAGCGATGAGAGTCGCTTCTGCCTTGGTGCCAATGATGGTCGTATGCGTGTTTGGCGCCGTGCAGGTGAGCGCCACAATCAGGACTGCATACGACCGAGGCACACAGGGCCAACACCCGGCATCATGGTGTGGGGAGCGATCTCCTACACTGGCCGTACACCACTGGTGATCGTCGAGGGGACACTGAATAGTGCACGGTACATCCAAACCGTCATCGAACCCATCGTTCTACCATTCCTAGACCGGCAAGGGAACTTGCTGTTCCAACAGGACAATGCACGTCCGCATGTATCCCGTGCCACCCAACGTGCTCTAGAAGGTGTAAGTCAACTACCCTGGCCAGCAAGATGTCCGGATCTGTCCCCCATTGAGCATGTTTGGGACTGGATGAAGCGTCGTCTCACGCGGTCTGCACGTCCAGCACGAACGCTGGTCCAACTGAGGCGCCAGGTGGAAATGGCATGGCAAGCCGTTCCACAGGACTACATCCAGCATCTCTACGACCGTCTCCATGGGAGAATAGCAGCCTGCATTGCTGCGAAAGGTGGATATACACTGTACTAGTGTCGACATTGTGCATGCTCTGTTGCCTGTGTCTATGTGCCTGTGGTTCTGTCAGTGTGATCATGTGATGTATCTGACCCCAGGAATGTGTCAATAAAGTTTCCCCTTCCTGGGACAATGAATTCACGGTGTTCTTATTTCATTTTCCAGGAGTGTATTTTGTGCGATCTTGGCTTTTGAATGGTTTAAACAATTAAAACAATATAATAATAAGAAAATTCGACCATTAACCTCGGTTTATAGCGACGACGAGATTCGGAGGTACATTTTACCGGTGGGTGGTGCTGCGTCCTGATATCGTTGCTGGCCTCGAACCCACAACCCGCTAATCATTTCCGCAGATGACAGTAATGCACATGTCTTTCGAACATGAATGTCCTATCCCTAGTCGTGTTGTATTTTTTCTGAACATGCATATATTATGAACCCTGTCGATGGTTCAGAACGTATTATGTTCAGGGCAATTTACCATCTTGCGTTATTACCCCGCTCTTTTGTTGACTGTACCCGCTATTTTCACCATGTAGCGACGATCGTCAGGTATGGCGGTTTCCGGCTTCTTTTTTTATAATAGTGGCCAATGTCAATGCTGTTTTACACTCTGAAAAATCGAATTTTTGAAGCGCACTTGCATTCCGTCTCCCCTTAAATTTGTCTAATAAAAGAATTAGGTACAATTTTCAAAACAATTATAAGTGATAAAACAATGAAATTTATACGGTTCAAATGGCTCTGAGCACTATGGGACTTAACATCTATGGTCATCAGTCCCCTAGAACTTAGAACTACTTAAACCTAACTAACCTAAGGACATCACACAACACCCAGTCATCACGAGGCAGAGAAAATCCCTGACCCCGCCGGGAATCGAACCCGGGAACCCGGGCGCGGGAAGCGAGAACGCTACCGCACGACCACGAGCTGCGGACGAAATTATATATATATATATATATATATATATATATATATATATATATATATATATATATATATATATATATATGCCTCAATTTACAAGTAAAATGAACATAATACCACTTACGGTTTTGAAGAAATAAAAATTTCGTTCTTTCACTCTTTCACTAGTAAAATTTAACTTTTTCTGTGCATTCATTATTTTAAAACAGTTTCTGATTGATTGGTGGTTCTCAGTTAACTTGTAATAACTTATTACGATCTGTAGTACAAATTGACCAAATTTCCATATTTCTAACCCCATTATTTTATCAAGTAATGGTACCTGCAAGTAAAAAAAATGTAGTTTTGAGAAAAATCCAATTAAAGTTTAATATTGCAATTCTAGTATAGTTATTGATGAGAATTACTTACCACGAATATTTTCCTGCACCATACTGAGCATCATCTGAACATACTGATCTTCTTTTCTTCTCTTGGTCCCTCTTCTTTTCTGTCTGGCTTCTTTTGTACATTTTAAATTAGCAATATCTGCTTTGCGGATTCTCTCTTCATCTACTTGCACCAAGGAGTTTGCAGTATTTCCACTATATTTTATGCCCTACAATTCCAAAACATCCAGTTTTCTAATTACACCATCATTGAAGCATAAAATAGCACCATAAATACCAAATTTGAGGGTTGTATGCCTGAACAAATACAGTTTTCATTTAAATTTTGGGTTTGCCCATAAAGACATTTCTTCAACAAGGTATCTTTACAAAGGACTCTAAATATGGGTTTAATTTCATTCATTACTGATGCAGGTAAAGAATGTCTGTAGTCATATCTGTCACTTCTCCCGTACTTGCACCAAGTGTCAGGATCATTGGGGCAAAGACTGTGCACTGGATTTTCATTTGTGGAAAGCTTATGGAAAAACATAACATTTACAGCTTTTTTCATGTCTTCTAAATTTCCTACATTTCTTCTTATGGCCAAGCCATAATAATTCTGTAATCTATCTATTTCGACGTTTGTCAGCCGACGTTTACCTCCTATCTTCTTACCATCTTCCAATACTATTTTTGACTTTTCTTTCAATAATCTTCTCAACATGGACCCCATTCTCTTCTGGACACGCCCAAGGCACTCTGATTTATAAATTATGACATTAGGGCCATAGGGTTGTTCTGCACATTGCCGGTCATAAGCCTTGCTGTCACCGTCCCCAGAATACACAGAGCGTCAGGGAAACCATCATATCTCACGAAAATATTGTCCTATTTATATAAAACATAAACTGTTTCACGCAGGAGAAACCAGGCATTTCAAATATACAAAATTCTAAAAATCGAATTTTTGAAGCGCACTTGCATTCCGTCTCCCCTTAAATTTGTCTAATAAAAGAATTAGTTGGCGACTTAATGGCTAGTTTCTGTTCTGCAAATAAGACAAATGTAAAACCTTTTCTCCATTCAAAAAACTATACCAATAGCCGTATATTTTGGGTTATTTTATTTTATGTATCAAATGCTACCAGTTTCGGCAACTCAATAGTGCCGTCTTCAGGCCCCATACCCTGTTTTCGTATTAACACGCTTATCGTATGGTGCCATAAAACTGGAGCTGTAAATCCAAACCGTTATGCAATATGAACCAGTTGCGACGGGATCTTCTCATAAAATTTCAACCACCAGTTTTCTCCTCCGATTGCGAAAACATTCTGTTAGCACCCACTTACATAGGGAGAAATGATCGTCACAATAAACCAAGAGAATCCAGGGCTCGCACAGAAAAATTTAAGTGCTCGTTTCTCCCGCTCGAAGGTGGTTCATTGAACCCTTTGCCAGTCACTTGTTTGTGAATAGCGAGTAATCACGTAGATATAGATCCTGCGTATTTAGTTAAATTCATGGCGTTTAGATTAGACTGATTTATCGTGTAACCGAAGTTTAACGAATTCCTTCTAGCACTCGTCTGGATGACCTCATACTTTTTATTTTTTAGGGTCAATTGCCAATTTATGAGCCATACACATTGTTGTTGTTGTGGTCTTCAGTTTTGAGACTGGTTTGATGCAGCTCTCCATGCTACTCTATCCTGTGCGAGCTTCTTTATCTCCCAGTACTTACTGCAACCTACATCCATCTGAATCTGCTTAGTGTATTCATCTCTTGGTCTCCCTCTACGGTTTTTACCCTCCACGCTGCCCTCCAATGCTAAATTTGTGATCCCTTGATGCCTCAAAACATGTCCTACCAACCGATCCCTTCTTCTAGTCAAGTTGTGCCACAAACTTCTCTTCTCCCCAATCCTATTCAATACCTCCTCATTAATTACGTGATCTACCCACCTTATCTTCAGCATTCTTCTGTAGCACCACATTTCAAAAGCTTCTATTCTCTTCTTGTCCAAACTGGTTATCGTCCATGTTTCACTTCCATACATGGCTACACTCCATACAAATACTTTCAGAAACGACTTCCTGACACTTAAATCTATACTCGATGTTAACAAATTTCTCTTCTTCAGAAACGATTTCCTTGCCATTGCCAGTCTACATTTTATATCCTCTCTACTTCGACCATCATCAGTTATTTTACTCCCTAAATAGCAAAACTCCTTTACTACTTTAAGTGCCTCATTTCCTAATCTAATTCCTTCAGCATCACCCGATTTAATTTGACTACATTCCATTATCCTCGTTTTGCTTTTGTTGATGTTCATCTTATATCCTCCTTTCAAGCCATACACATTGTCTTTTCTAAATCGTTTTGCAATTTTTGATATTGTGATGACTGTACTAGAAGATAAACGACAGCATCATCTGCAAACAACCTAAGACTGCTGCTCAAATTCTTCGTCAAACAAGGAACATGTATGTGCAGCCCTGCCAATATGAGTGTTATCGTCTTGGAAGACGGGAATGTCCAAAGCACACTCTTACAGAAACAAGGCAGGACTTGGTCACCGAGAATGTTGATATAAACATCCTGATTCACATTCACGGCGACCTGTATCAGTAGCTCCGAGTCACGGTACAGAAACCACGCCATAGCATCACAGAACTGCCTCAATCCTGAACTGCATCTTCGAAACATTGCAGGTTGAACACCTGATTGGGCCGTCCGTGCACTAGACGCTTCGCGTCGGTTGGACAGAAGCGAAATGGCGACTCGCAGGACGAGAATAGACGCCCTCCTTCCGCTGTTGTTTGGCGCTCTCAAGATGTCCAGCTGTATGCGTCACTGCGAGCAATGGCCTTTTGAGGCGTACCCATCTCCGAACATCCATTAAGGGGCTCCGGAACGCCCTATACTTGCAATGTTAAAATAACGCTTACAAATTACATCTTTCCTCACAAAGTATTTGAGGTAGGAAGTTGAACTTTTTACAGATTATTTATTGGAACATGGGCTACAACTTAACACAGAGATTTTACAAAATTTTAGTTCAGTTATCAAAGATGATTTTTTTTCAATTGTAATGAAAATTCACAACATTTTTTTGCAATTTTTTATTTATATATTCAAAAATATACAGTTTTTTGGAAAAAGGCTGTGTTAAATTATCCAGAAGGTACTGTGTAACATTTACTGAAAGTTTGAAACAAATATGTTTGGAAGATCCTTAGAAAACGTGTAATTAGTATGAGAAAATAAAAGTTTTGGGAATCGAGCGACAAAGATTGAATTAACTTTTTAGTGCATTCCAGGTCCATAGGATGGATTATCTTCATCCTCTGCAAACTCCTCCTCCAGCTTCCTCTTGTTCCTCCTCCTGTTTACTCTTGCTTGTATTTCTAGACTCTTTACAGCCCTGTCTGCAGCCCGAAGGCGTTCCTTGTCTAAAGCAAGCATCGCTCGTTGTTGTGTTTGTAGATTTTGCTACCATTTTCTTCAGTTGCAGTTACTGCAACACTGTTCCAAAAGGTGGTCATGTATGAACACTTATCACATTTCAGTTGTATTTCACTAGCAAGTCCTACGTGCTTTATTATGGAGAGTTCCAGACCAACTTCACTACAATGAATACATCTTACACAGTTTGAAAAAATTCCTTTGAGAACCGACATATCAAATATTTCATTCACATCCGATTCGCCCATAAAACATTCATAGTTTTCACTCATTGAACCATTCTGTGAAGTATTTTCTTTCCCACTTTGACTGCTATGGGCAGGTGTACTTGAGAGGTTAGGTTCACTCACTTGGTTATCGTCTTTATTGTTTACAGTAATAACACATACCTTTGGCTTTCCAACATTTCTCCTTTTCTTAAAAGCCTTCAGAGGATTTCTAATAACTTTACTTTTACTCATTATTATACTTCAACAAAACAGGGACTCAAGAAACAGAATTAATTACGAATATTTTCGAGATAACGACAGAGTAAATAAACATGAAACAATCGCAATCACACCAGCGATATATATTGAACCATCACAGGTTAGCCACATCACATACTTTATCTCACATCACTAAAATGTACCTGATGAACACGGACGTTAATAATAACACAATTTGACAGCAGTTCAACAGCGCCACAGTGGGTCACGCCCATGTAGAACACATTTCAAAAAAAATTTAAAAATAGTTGTAGTCTTCGGAATTGAATAAATTATATATCTATTAAAGGTAATAGTCTGCAGATTCAGAAAACGCAAAAAAGTAAAAATTGAACTTTTCATGATTTTGAGCCTTTCCGGAGCCCCTTAAACGCAGTTCTCTCCACAATGTTCGACCAGAAACTCTACAGCAGGGCTTCCCAACCCGTGGTCCGCAGACCCCTTATGGGTCCGCCGGCTCTTCCTAGGGGGTCCGCGGCCACCCTTCACCAAATCGTGTAAAATAATGAGTAAAATTATTGAATAAAAATGTGAAAATCAAATTCATCACTTTTTTTCGTGTGAAAAACATGTGTACTTTTACTTCAGGCCGCATCCCCAAGCAGCCCTTGCGATTCCTAAGTGAGAACGCATACACAGTGTAGTGCCGGAGAATGCGGCTTCTCTGATCGACTGTTTCGCAACAGTACGGGAGTCGTTCGTGCGCCGGCTCACGGCGCTAGATGCGCTGAAACCTTTTACGCATGCGCGGAGCGAGCTTTGTCGACCAATCACAGCACTCGCTGACACGTATGTGGCCCCAGGCATCATCAAATGTTAAACTTGCTTTGTCAGTGCACTACCTACTTCATAAGTCGATTTTTGACCAGTTTATTACTTCTAACATGGATCCGTGGCTGAAGTCAGGATCACTGAAGAAGGCTGCAGTATCTCCATCGCCTTCACAGCAAGGGAAGTTTCCAGCTGAAATGAATGAGGAGGGAGGACGACCAAAGGAAGACTTTACATACATTTGAACATTTTTCTTCGGATTTCACGAAAAACCACACACGCACACACACACACACACACACGCACACGCACACACACACGACTGTTACGAAATATGCATGCTCCTTACACAACAGTAGCCAAATAGTGGAAGTGAACAGACCACAAGCGGCAGCTTGTCAACAGCAAACAGTTTGGACGTGACGTTGATTGCTCTTGGAGGAAGGCAGCTCCATCGTGTGAAATTTCAATTACCAAGTAATTTTAATCAGGCTATAGTGTGTTGAACAAAGGGAGTAAACCCACTAGTAAGTGTCTGGATACAGTGGGAATTCAAAATGGATCGTTAATTTCAAGTTGTTTTCATTCATCTCTAAACCAAAGACTATTGATATTTCGGGGGGGGGGGGGGGGGGGGTGAGGGGAGTCATTGGGAACATGGCACTTGCATTAAGAAGCTTTCAGTTACCATGGGTTTCGCTCTGAAATTTAAAACTACTGTGCTCTTGACTGACTAGGGGTCCGCCATGGATTTTCGACTGAAGAAGGGGTCCGCCATCTGAAAAGGTTGGGAAGATCTGCTCTACACCAATGGTGAATTTCTTAGAAGAACTGATGGATAGGTGAATGTTATTAATAATATCACATAATGTGAATATTGCGTACAATCTAACTTCTGTAGAAATATTGTGCAATAACGCGATCATTGTAAATAAGTCCTGTAAAATGTTATTTTATCTTTTTTTTATTTGATGCTTCGTGCCTACAGTAGCCTAAGAATTAAAATATACTAATGGGTTTGGTTTATACAGAAAATTGTAATTTTAGTAATGTTTTAGATGTCACACAGAAAAGTAAAGCTTCAGTAGCATCTGAGTAACAGCGGGCAACATCTCTGCCAAACATGTTACACTGTGAGAGACTATTAGTAGAATCTTTGCTTTTCAGTGGAGTGCAGTCTCAGAGAGTGAGAGAAGGAGCTGAGATGTATATTGTGATGATGTAAGACGTGTTTAGGCCGTGCTGCGTGCCGGCAATAGTTTTCTTACACTATTTTGCGTTTAAGGAGAGATATTTTGTGAATTCATTCAGAAGATTTCAAAAAGTAGTGTAATAAGGCATTTGCTGAGACATCGGGTCAATTCTAGTGTCCGATTTCACTCGTCGGCTTTGAGCAATGACGTCACATCTCAGGCAGAGACGCTACATACAAACCAACTGATCATATTCGTAAACAAAAGAATGTAGCGTACGATAACATTACAAACACAGTTCACGTGATTAATTACTTAGCCACAAATTATACCGACAAGAATTAAAGGTAACGAAAATAAATAAGAACAGAAAAAGAGAAGTATATATGTCTGAAACAAATTATCGCAATTTATGCGGGTAAGAAAAGCACAGGGAACCTTTAAATACAGTGCAATATAGGGCATGGTGAAGTCATAATATTATAAACCAGCGTTAATTTTCAATACTAATTGCTAAATCTCACGGGACGAATACATAAGTAAAGAAAACTGACAAAACAATTAGGACCTAGCAAATACTGGAATCGGTAACTGGAACTGTCGCATATACGTTAATTCTAGTTACCGAATCCACCCATTCCACGGTTCGTTATTTAGATGGTTTTAACAATAAATGGGTGTACTAAAGTGTTAGAGGATTTCTATATATGGTATTACTATCTTCATTACTATGAAAAAGAGAAAAATTTGGAAGCTGTACACTATTTATTAGTTTTTCGTAGAAGTACTGAGGTCAATAAGAAATCAAGAAATCCTACAAAACATAGTCCACAGATTTATTTCAAAAATGTCCAAAATTATGAACCATCCAAAAGTTCGAATTGGTAACTACAAGTGAAGGTCAGTTCTAGTTACCGATTCCAGCCATTCGGTGATCCCTTAATTAGATCGGCTTTTTTGGCACGTGTGTGGACTCAACTGTAGGGTAATTTGACTTCTGCATTTGTAATTGCTCTCTGAACTACAGCAGAAAAGTTACTAATATTGGATCGGTAACTAGAATTGACCTATACAGAACGTCAGTTCTAGTTACCGATTCCAATTTTTGTTATACACCGCAGTAGTTTTGGAGGGCCATTATAAACGTGGAAATGGTACTTCGTTTCAGTGCACACAACTGCAAAAAAAATTTACATATGAATCATGGAGCGATTAGGATCAGTAACTGCAATTTACCTACATCGGTTCATTCTAGTTATCGATTCCAATATTCTTTATTTTTTGTAGATATTCGTTTACCATGTACTGGCTTTTCTTTTAGAATTTAGTGTGTCGGTTTCTCCACATCTTATGCTACTGATTCGTATTTCTTGTTATTCATTAAATTTTTCCGTTTTTTTGCCATTTTAGTTTCTCCCCGCCCAAAACCCCCACTTTCCGTTAGGTTCAATAATTAATATAAAATTAATGCGATAACAGTATAACTTCACCATGTGCTTCACTGTAATGCAATTTGAAGGTTTTCTGTGCTGTTCTAGTTTCATAAATTACGAGAATACTTCTTACCAGACATAAAAATTTGTTTTTAATTCTTGTTTTTAATTATTTTCGTTATCTTCAGTTCGTTCCGATATAATTCGTGACTACGTAAATGGCTGCGTGAATGTGATTGTAATTTTACAGCATGCTACATTTGATTGTTTACGAGTGTAATCCATTGCTTTCGTATATTGCCTATATGTAGCGTCTTTGCCTTAGGCATGACGTCATCACTCTAAGCCGACGTGACACCACGCATAGTAATTAATTTGGTCAGGGATTTAGAACTGGAGATTTTCATGATAGCTTAAAAATGTGTAATTTACTGATTTTTCTTCAGAGAAGAAGCATACATCTCTGTAAGAAAGTAAAGAGAATTTGTTAGGTCTTTGCGCTACTAATGTAAAGTGAGTTTTTAACATCTCAAGTCTTAAAATATTTTATCTTAGTGGTGTAAAGTTTTGTTCATACAGTTATTTTATTGTTCCTCCCTCAATCACCATTCGTATCTTTAATATTTTCAACATTTCGCGGCCCTTTCAGCAACTGTATAAATATTAATTTTAATAATCAACAGCCTCAGTTGCACCGTTTCCCTAGAATTTACCTAGGTTTCAGTCAGGATAAGCCAATCTTCTCCAGAATAACAGTAACTACCGTTTGTCCATAGTGGACATCGTGAAACTAAAACTACAAATCCTTAAATTATCGTCAGACTGTAAAAACTTACCTGAAACTGCGTCGGCCCCAATTCGCGACCCCGATGCGGCAGCCGCGAGTGCTGTACTGGAACTCAAGTCTGACGATAATTTATGAATTTGTAGTTTTAGCTTGACGAATTCCACTATGGACAAACGGTGGTTACTGTTATTCTGAAGAAGGTTGGGTTATCCCGACTGAAACCTAGGTAAATTCTAGGTAAACGGTGCAACTAAGGTTGTTGGTTATTAAAATTAAAATTCGTATCTTTATTTCAAGTTTCACTTATATAGTTTTGCTTTCGCGAGTTTCTCAGTAACAGAACTTTAGTTGGCAGTTATTATTGCAGTAATGGGATTTATTAGCAAAGAAGTTTTGTGGGTGTCTCTATAGTTTAAAGCACACACTACCCATTGCGCTGCTAGTAGTCTGAATTTTTATTTTTTAATTAAAATAGCAGCAGCAGCTGTAGTAGTTTGGAGCCAGCAGCAGCACAACATTTATTCATTGCACAAACAGGTTGGTCATCTTTAATTTACGAGTGATACAATTAACATTTCAACAGTGACATACTTTTCGGACAGGGCATTTTTGGTCGTTACTTACAATTAATATTTTTCTCGCCTTCAGATTACTTGTTTTACTGCTAACAAAGCACTTTCCTTAAATTTAACAGAACAGACTATACTTTCGCCATGACCGTTGCGGCATACAGCTCAATGTTCCATTTGTGTTTAACTTTTACATTGCTGACCACTTTTCAAGAATTACGAGATTACTTACGAACTTAATTACGAGCTTAAGTGTTTCTCTAATCACGAGTTCAACTTTACGTTGCCACACAGAGAAAATACCAGTAAATATATAGACATCAAATTTTTTTTTTTGCGTCACCTCGGTTCCGAGAGTTCCGGAGCCTGTACAGAAAATTGGAATAGAGATCAACATAAACATTATTTCCGCCCTTTTTATTGCTCGTGAAAACCACACATTGCGTGTTGTACCACCCTACAGCGAGACCTTCAGAGGTGGTGGTCCAGATTGCTGTACACACCGGTACCTCTAATACCCAGTAGCAAGTCCTCTTGTATTGGTCCATGCCTGTATTCGCTGTGGCATACTATCCACAAGTTTATCAAGGCACTGTTGGTCCAGATTGTCCCACTCCTCAACGGCGATTCGGTGTAGATCCCTCAAAGTTGTTGATGGGTCACGTCGTCCATAAACAGCCCTTTTCAATCTATCCAAGGCATGTTCGGTAGGGGTTCATGTCTCGAGAACATGCTGGCCACTCTAGCCGAGCGATGTCGTTATCCTGAAGGAGGTCGTTTACAAGATGTGCACGAAGGAGGAGCGAATTGTCGTCCATGAAGACGAATGCCTCGCTAATATGCTGCCGATATGCTGCCGATATGGTTGTACTATCTGCCGGAGGATGGCATCCACTTATCGTACAGCCTTACAGCGCCTTCCATGACTACCAGCGGCGTACCTCAGCCCCACATAATGCCACCCCAAATCAGCACAGAACCTCCACTTAGCTGCACTCGCTGGACAGTGTTTATAAGGCGTTCAGCCTGACCGGGTTGCCTCCAAACATGTCCCCGACAATGGACTGGCTCAAGACATATGCGACACTCATCAGTGAAGAGAACGTGATGCCAATCCTGAGCGGTCCATTCGGCATGTTGTTGGGCCCATCTGTACCGCGCTGCACGGTGTCGTGGTTGCAAAGACGGACCTCGCTATGGACGTCGGGAGTGAAGTTGCACATCATGCAGCCTGTTACGCACAGTTTGAGTCCTGCCCTCCATGTCCGAACAACACCGCTTTGGTTCACTCCGAGACGCCTGGACACTACCCGTGTTGAGAGCCCTTCCTGGCACAAAGTAACAATGCGGACACGGTCGAACCGCGGTATTGACCGTCTAGGAATGGTTGAATTACAGACAACACGAGCCATGTACCTTCTTCCTGGTGGAATGACGAACTGATCGGCTGTCTGACCCGCTACATCTAATAGGCGCTGCTCATGCATGGTTGTTTACATCTTTGGGCGGGTTTAGTGACACCTCTGAACAGTCATAGGGACTGTGTATGTGATACAGTATCCACAGTCAACTTCTGTCTTCAGGAGTTCTGAGAATTGGCGTGATGCAAAACTTTTTTTGATGGGAGTATATATACTCCAGTAAATATAACTGTACCTTACCAACAACAAAAACTAATTATAGACTCTCAATATGCATCCAAGTGTCTCCAACATTTAATATTTGGTGAAAAGTTTTGTATTCGTTTAAATATAAGTATTCTTAAGATTTTTCTAACTCATCCTCAAGGGCAATTTAATCTGTGATTTATGGAGATTACATTAACACATCTGTTTTTGTTTTGTAAATATTTATTGTGTATTCTTGTTTTCTGTCATGTTCCAAATCCCAGAAGGTCTGCTGACTATGGATCAACTGGAACGAGGAGTATCTCTAATCTAACCTAATTTTGAGGTGGATCTCCATTCACTGCCAGCATCAGTTCCTGTCTGATTTGAAATTTGAGCCGCGCAGAATTAGCCGAGCGGTCTCAGGCGCTGCAGCCATGGACTGTGCGGTTGGTCCCGGTGGAGGTTCGAGTCCCCCCTCGGGCATGGGTGTTTGTCCTTAGGATAATTTAGGTTAAGTAGTGTGTAAGCTTAGGGACTGATGGCCTTAGCAGTTAAGTCCCATAAAAAATGGTTCAAATGGCTCTGAGCACTATGGGACTTAACTTCTGAGGTCATCAGTCCCATAGAACTTAGAGCTACTTAAACCTAACTAACCTAAGGACATCACACACATCCATTCCCGAGGCAGGATTCGAACCTGCGACCGTAGCGGTCGCGCTGTTCCAGACTGTAGCGCCTAGAACCGCTCGGCCACTCCGGCCGGCTAAGTCTCCTTCCTCGTTCTACCAAACAGTTGTATCACTAATTCTGTAATTGTTCCTACCACTATCAAAACTCATTCTCCAGTTGACTCTACTAACCCTGCCACAATCACCGGTTTAGTTATCCAGCGATTATTCTCCGGTTAGGCGTTATTACGTGTTCGTACAGGGTGTTTCAAAAATGACCAGTATATTTGAAACGGCAATAAAACTAAACGAGCAGCGATAGAAATACACCGTTTGTTGCAATATGCTTGGGACAACAGTACATTTTCAGGCAGACAAACTTTCGAAATTACAGTAGTTACAATTTTCAACAACAGATGGCGCTGCGGTCTGGGAAACTCTATAGTACGATATTTTCCACATATCCACAATGCGTAGCAATAATATGGCGTAGTCTCTGAATGAAATTACCCGAAACCTTCGACAACGTGTCTGGCGGAATGGCTTCACATGCAGATGAGATGTACTGCTTCAGCTGTTCAATTGTTTCTGGATTCTGGCGGTACACCTGGTCTTTCAAGTGTCCCCACAGAAAGAAGTCACAAGGGTTCATGTCTGGCGAATAGGGAGGCCAATCCACGCCGCCTCCTGTATGTTTCGGATAGCCCAAAGCAATCACACGATCATCGAAATATTCATTCAGGAAATTAAAGACGTCGGCCGTGCGATGTGGCCGGGCACCATCTTGCATAAACCACGAGGTGTTCGCAGTGTCGTCTAAGGCAGTTTGTACCGCCACAAATTCACGAAGAATGTCCAGATAACATGATGCAGTAATCGTTTCGGATCTGAAAAATGGGCCAATGATTCCTTTGGAAGAAATGGCGGCCCAGACCAGTACTTTTTGAGGATGCAGGGACGATGGGACTGCAACATGGGGCTTTTCAGTTCCCCATATGCGCCAGTTCTGTTTATTGACGAAGCCGTCCAGGTAAAAATAAGCTTCGTCAGTAAACCAAATGCTGCCCATATGCATATCGCCGTCATCAATCCTGCGCACTATATCGTTAGCGAATGTCTCTCGTGCAGGAATGGTAGCGGCGCTGAGGGGTTGCCGCGTTTGAATTTTGTACGGATAGAGGTGTAAACTCTGGCGCATGAGACGATACGTGGACGTTGGCGTCATTTGGACCGCAGCTGCAACACGGCGAACGGAAACCCGAGGCCGCTGTGGGATCACCTGCTGCACTAGCTGCGCGTTGCCCTCTGTGGTTGCCGTACGCGGTCGCCCTACTTTTCCAGCACGTTCACCCGTCACGTTCCCAGTCCGTTGAAATTTTTCAAACAGATCCTTTATTGTATCGCTTTTCGGTCCTTTGGTTACATTAAACCTCCGTTGAAAACTTCGTCTTGTTGCAACAACACTGTGTTCTAGGCGGTGGAATTCCAACACCAGAAAAATCCTCTGTTCTAAGGAATAAACCATGTTGTCTACAGCACACTTGCACGTTGTGAACAGCACACGCTTACAGCAGAAAGACGACGTACAGAATGGCGCACCCACAGACTGCGTTGTCTTCTATATCTTTCACATCACTTGCAGCGCCATCTGTTGTTGAAAATTGTAACTACTGTAATTTCGAAAGTTTGTCCACCTGAAAATGTACTGTTGTCCCAAGCATATTGCAACAAACAGTGTATTTCTATCGCTGCTCGTTTAGTTTTTATTGCCGTTTCAAATATACCGGTCCTTTTTGAAACACCCTGTACAATGCCTTTCCCGCGCTACTGCCATAATGGAACTTAAGCGGCTGCTAGTCGGGGGCTACAACTGGCCCTGTCTCTTGTAGTGATATGGCCAAAAAATTTCTGTCAAAATTTCACTTTCTTGGATACACCGAGAAGATAATACATCTTTCTCACCTGTTAGTCGTTAATTTCCACTCCGGTAGTCTGAATCTATGGATTTCGCTAGTAATTATAACAACGCTAAACATTCGCAAACCGAATCAACCACACAAACAAGCAGCACTTGGCGTTCACCGGATCGGCTTTATTCCGCTCAGCTCGTACAGCCCCGTCACGTTTTGTCTGCAGGAAAGTTCACCTCTAGATGCGACGAGGATTCCCCTGGCAGACACATCACGTACACTATGCACGCATTCAAAAATCAACTTGTAATTCAGTCAGAAATCAACTTAGAATGTGTTCAAAAACCAGCAGGGGTGCGTTTCAAAATCATATGAGTAATCGATTGACCGACGTGCGCTGGGTGCTACGCGCTTTGTGAAACAATGCTTTTTTTATTTTTTCTCAAGAATGTGATTTTTACCCCTCACACCGAAACTGCCTCCCGGTTCAGATACCCCGGTTTGCCCTCACTCCCCCATTAGATCCGGGCCTGGTGCACACGCGTGAATCTGGCAGCGCGGGCGCCCCAGTAAAATTTTTCCGGGTACCATGTGGCCGGTTGCTGCTATTGCTGCTTGCACAGCCAACAACCACATTTACGTAGCCAGAAGCGGGAGAAGGTACTAGTCGTACGCGACTCAACTGCGCATGCGCAGGAGACCGCTCGTAACTGCTTACAAGGGAACCTCCCCATCGCACCCCCCTCAGATTTAGTTATAAATTGACACAGTGGATAGGCCTTGAAAAACTAAACACAGATCAATCGAGAAAACAGGAAGAAGTTGTGTGAAACTATGAAAAAATAAGCAAAATATACAAACTGAGTAGTCAATGTGCAAGATAGGCAACATCAAAGACAAAATGAGCGAAGAAGCGCCGTGGTCCCGTGGTTAGAGGGAGAAGCTGCGGAACGAGAGCTCCTTCGTTCGAGTCCTCCCTCGAGCGAAAATTTTACTTTCTTTATTTTCGCAAAGTTACGATCTGTCCGTTCATTCATTGACGTCTCTGTTCACTGTAATAAGTTTAGTGTCTGTGTTTTGCGACCGCACCGCAAAACCGTGCGATTAGTAGACAAAAGGACGTGCCTCTCCAATGGGAACCGAAACCATTTGATCGCAAGGTCATAGGTCAACCTATTCCTCCACAGGAAAACACGTCTGATATATTCTATACGACACTGGTGACGGCATGTGCGTCACATGACAGGAATATGTTGTCGACCCACCTAAATTGTACACTTGGCGAATGGGTAAAAAGATTCTTCTACCTTGCCCGATTTAGGTTCGCTTGTGGATGTGATAATCACTCCCAAAAAAGTGATGAAAACATAAGAGTTTGTCACATAAACTGCAACAAATGAATGCAACAGCTTCACAGTCGCACAGTTTTCCCTGTGCTCTGTCAAAACATATGTTTTTTACGTTTTCAAATGTTTCCGTGCGTAGACCGTCAAATCCTGCATATGTATAAGCAAATCTGAACATGTCCTGGGATTTTGGAGAGCGAAGCTGATTATGTGTGAGTGCCTGAACTTTGATAATTACCTGAAAATAAAAAATTAAACTTTTCACTCGAGAGAAGATTTGAACCAAGGACCTCTCGCTCCGCAGCTGCTCACGCTAACCACGGGACCACGGCGCTCTTATGCTGACACTCTCCTTGGTGTTGCCTACCTTCAACATGGACTACTCAGTTTGTATATTTTGCTTATTTTTTTCACAGTTCCACACGACTTCTTCCTGTTTTCTCAATTGATCTGTTTTCAGTTTTTCAAGGCCTATCCCTGTGCCAACTTATAACTAAATCTGAGGGGGTGCGATGGGGAGGTTCCCTTGTTAGATGAGTCTAATGAACAGTTGTGACGTCACTTTCATCGAAGGCAATTTGTTGTTATGAAGCATTGCATAGTCTTTCGAAAGCCTTTGCAGTATTATTCTGCAGTAGCGCGATACAATAATATCCTTTGTTAGAGTATCGGTCCTTACTAGTCAAAATTACAAAAATTTAACTGGAAACTACACTATTGGCCACTAAAATTGCTGCACCACGAAGATGACGTGCTACAGACGCGAAATTTAACCCACAGGAAGAAGATGCTGTGATACGCAAATGATCAGCTTTTCAGAGCATTCACACAAGACTGGCGCCGGTAGTGACACCTACAACGTGCTGACATGAGGAAAGTTTCCAACCGATTTCTCATACACAAACAGCAGTTGACCGGCGTTGGCTAGTGAAACGTTATTGTGATGCCTCGTGTAAGGAGGAGAAAAGCGTACCGTCACGTTTCCGACTTGATAAAGGTCGGATTGTAGCCTATCGCGATTGCGGTTCATCGTATCGCAACATTGCTGCTCGCGTCGTTCGAGATCCGATGACTGTTAGCAGAATATGGAATCGGTGGGTTCAGGAGGGTAATACGGAACGCCGTGCTGGATCCCAACGGCCTCGTATCACTAGCAGTCGAGATGACAGGCATCTTATCCGCACGGCTGTAACGGATCGTGCAGCCACGTCTCGATCCCTGAGTCGACAGATGGGGACGTTGGCAAGGAAAGAACTATCTGCACGAACAGTTCGACGACATTTGCAGCAGCACGGACTATCAGCTCGGAGACCATGGCTGCGGTTACCCTTCACGCTGCATCACAGACAGGAGCGCCTGCGATGGTGTACTCGACGACGAACCTGGGTGCACGAATGGCAAAACGTCATTTTTTCGGATGAATCCATGTTCTGTTTACAGCATCACGATGGTCGCATCTGTGTTTGGCGACATCGCTGTGAACGCACATTGGAAGCGTATATTCGTCATCGACATACTGGCGTATCATGACGGTATGGGGTGTCATTGGTTACACGTCTCGGTCACGTCTTGTTCACATTGACTGCACTTTGAACAGTGGACGTTACATTTCAGTTGTGTTACGACCCGTGGCTCTACCCTTCATTCGATCCCTGCGAAACCCTACATTTCAGCAGGGTAATGCACGACCGCATGTTGCAGGTCCTGTATGGGCCTTTCTGGATACAGAAAATGTTCGACTGCTGCTCTGGCCAGCACATTCTCCAAATATCTCACCAATTGAAAACGTCTGGTCAATGGTGGCTGAGCAACTGGCTCGTCACAATACGCCAGTCACTACTCTAGATGAGCTGTGGTAACATGTTGAAGCTTAATGGGCAGCTGTACCTGTACACGACATCCAAGTTCTGTTTGACTGAATGCCCAGGCGTATCAAGGCCGTTATTACGGCCAGAGGTCGTTGTTCTGGGTACTGATTTCTCAGTATATATGCACCCAAATTGCGTAAAAATGTAATCACATGTCAGTTCTAGTATAATATATTTGCCCAATGAATACCCGTTTATCGTCTGCATTTCTTCTTGATGTACCAATTTTTATGGCCAGTAGTGTAAAACAACGAAAAATTCCCGGAATTCAAATAAATTCCCGGATTTCTCCCCGATGAAAAAATTCCCGGGTTTTTCCTGGATCTCCAGGTTGTCCCGGGTCGTTTACACCCTGGTCACTGACATGCTACAGGATTTGGTGTGGACATCATGAAAACAAAGACGTTTTCCGTTGCGGTGGAATCTTCTCAAGAAATTTTAATTACCAACTTTCTCCTCCGAATGCAAAAATATGTTGTTGTCGGCGACCTACATACGGAGAATCGATCACCATAGTAAGACAAGGGAAATCTGGGCTCGCATGGAAAGATATAAATGTTGGTTTTTTACGCACGCCGTTCGAGATTGGAATAATAGAAGATTATGGTAAAGGTGTTTCGATGAAGTGCCAGGCACTTATGTGTGATTTGCAGAGTATGCTTGTAGATGTAGATGTAGTAAATGTAGAAAAAGAACTTTACAACTTTGGAATGATACAGAAATTCATTGAGATATCTTACCGAATAGGTAGATGTGTCATTTTGTAGCAAATAACCTCAAGTTTCACATAAAAGTGTCGAGTGACATTTTGGTTCCATGTGATAACTATCTGTGACGCGGCAAACATCCCACCGGTAATCAGTATTTTCCCACACTCTCTGCGGCAAATCGGGCGTAACTTGTGCAACGGCAGAGTAGATTCGATTTTTCAGGTCGGCTAAAGTGTATGGTAGGGGAGCTCTTTACATCTACATCTACGTGATTACTCTGCTATTCACAATAAAGTGCCTGGCAGAGGGTTCAATGAACCACCTTCAAGCTGTCTCTCTGTCGTTCCACTCTCGAACGGCACGCGAGAAAAACGAGCACTTAAATTTTTCTGTGCGACTCCTGATTTCTCTTATTTTATCGTCATGATCATTTCTCCCTACGTAGGTGGCTGCCAACAGAATGTTTTCGCAATCGGAGGAGAAAACTGGTGACTCAAATTTCATGAGAAGATCCCGTCACAACGAAAAACGCCTTTGTTTTAATGATTTCCACTCCAATTCACGTATCATGTGTGTGACACTATCTCCCCTATTTCACGATAATACAAAACGAGCTGCCCTTCCTTGTACTTTTTCGATGTCATCCGTCAGTCCCACCTGATGCGGATCCCACACCGCACAGCAATACTCCAGAATAGGGCGCACAAGCGTGGTGTAGGCAGTCTCTTTAGTACGATTGTTCGCCCACTACATGAATACTGGCCAGCAGTGTGGGATCCCTACCAGATAGGGTTGATAGAAGAGATAGAGAAGATCCAACGGAGAGCAGCGCGCTTCGTTACAGGATAATTTAGTAATCGCGAAAGCGCTACGGAGATGATAGATAAACTCCAGTAGCTCGGTACGAGTTTCGAGAATAGATCTTCACCGAAGAGTCAAACAGTATATTGCTCCCTCCTATGTATATCTCGCGAAGAGACCATGAGGATAAAATCAGAGAGATTAGAGCCCACACAGAGGCATACCGACAATCTTTCTTTCCACGAACAATACGAGACTGGAATAGAAGGGAAAACCGGTAGAGGTACTCAAGGTACCCTCCGCCACACACCGTCAGGTGGCTTGCGGAGTATGGATGTAGATGTAGATGTAGATGTAGACCTGTTGCACCTTCTAAGTGTTCTGCCAATGAATCTCAGTCTTTGGTTTGCTCTACCCACAACATTACCTTTCTGTTCGTTCCAGTTTGGGTTATTTCTAATTGTAATCCCTAAGTACTTTGTCGAACTTACGGGCTTCAGATTTGTTTGACTTACCGCGTAATCAAAATTTAGCGGATTTCTTTTAGTACTCACGTGGAAGAACTTTACACTTTTCTTTATTCAGGTTCAATTGCCACTTTTCGCAGCATGCTGATATCTTATCTAAATCATTTTGTAATTCGTTTTGGTCTTCTGATGGCTTTACAAGACGGTAAATGACAGCATCATCTGCAAACAATCTAAGACGACCGCTCAGATTGTCTCCTCTGTCGTTAATATAGATCAGGAACAATAGAGGGCCTATAACACTTCCTCGGGGAACGCCGGATATTACTTCTGTTTTACTCGATGCCTTTCCGTCTATTAATACGAACTGTGACCTTTCTGACAGGAAATCAGGAATCCAGTCGCACAACTGAGGCGATACTCCGTAGGCACGCAGATTGGTTAGAAGACGCTTGTGAGGAACGGTGTCGAAAGCATTCTGGAAATCTAAAAATATGGAATAAATTTGACATCCCCTGTCGACAACAGTCATTACTTCATGAGTAGAAAGGGCTAGTTCTGTTTCACAAGAACGATATTATCTGAATCCGTGCTGACTATGTGTTAATAAATCGTTTTCTTCGAGGTACTTCATAATGTTCGACCACAGTATATGTTCCAAAACCCTACTGCAAATCGACGTTAGTGATATAGGACTGCAATTCAGCGGATTACTCCTACTTCCCTTTTGGGGTATTGGTGTGACTTGCGCAATTTTCCAGTCTTTAGGTACGGATCATTCTGTGAGCGAGCGGTTGAATATAATAGCTAAACATGGAGCTATTGTATCAGCATACTCTGAGAGGAACCTGACTGGTATACAATCTGGACCGAAGACCTTGTCTTTATTGAGTGATTTAAGCTGCTTTGCTACACCGAGGATATCTGCTTCTATTTTTATCATCTTAGCAGTTCTTCTTGATTGGAATTCAGCAATATTTACTTCGTCTTCTTTGCTGAAGGAGTTTCGGAAAACCGTGCTTAATAACTCTGCTTTAGTGGCACTGCCATCAGTGAATTCACCGTTGTTATCGCGCAGTGAAGGTATTGATTGCGTCTTGCCACTGGTGTGCTTTATGTATGATCAGAATCTCTTTGGGTTTTCTGCCGGATTTCGAAACAATTTTGTTGTGGAAATTATTAAAAGCATCTCGCATTGCAGTACTCACTATATTTCGAACTTCTGTAAAACTTGGCCACTCTTGGGGATTTTGCGTTCTTTTACATTTGGCATGTTTTTTTCGTTGCTTCTGCAACAACACCCCGACCCGTTTTGTCTACTATTGGGAATCAGTACCATCACTTATTAATTTATGTGGTTTATAATATCTCTAAATTGCTGTCGATACTATCTCTTTGAAAACATTTCAGAACTTTTCTACACTTACATGATCAGATCGGAAGGCGTGAAGACTGTCTCTTAAGAAGACGATAAGAGCATTTCTATCAGCTTTTTTTAAAATAGATATACTTTCCGTTTCTTTTTGATGGTTGTAGGTGTTACGGTATTCAGCGTAGCAGCAACTGCCTTGTGGTCGCTAATCCCTGTATTCGTCACAAAACTCACTATTTTTCCAGGATTATTTGTTGCTAAAAGGTCAAGTATGCTTTCAAAATTATTTACGCTTCGAGTGGGATCATGAACTAATTGTTCAAAATAATTTTTTGAGGAAGCATTCAGTACAATTTCGGCCGACGTTTTATGCCTACCGCCAGCTTTAAACGTATAATTTTTCCAGCAAATCGAGGGTAGATAGAAGTCACGACCGACTATAATTGTATGAGCGGGGTAATTATTTGAAATGAGACTCAAATTTTCTCTGAACTGTTCGGCAACTATATCTTCTGAGTCGGGGGTCGGTAAAACGATCCAATTAATAGTTTAGTCCGATTGTCAAGTATAACCTCCACCCGTACTATTTCGCAGGAACTACGTACTTCAGTTTCACTACAATGCAAACTACTTCTCACAGCAATAAATACTCCACCACCAACTGTATTTAATCTATCGTTTCTGAACAGTGTTAGATTCCAGAATGAGATTTTCACTCTGCAGCGGAGTGTGCGCTGGTATGAAACTTCCTGGCAGATTAAAACTGTGTGCCGGACCGAGACTCGAACTCGGGACCTTTGCCTTTCGCGGGCAAGTGCTCTACCAACTGAGCTACCGAAGCACGACTCACGCCCGGTACTCACAGCTTTACTTCTGCCAGTACCTCGTCCCCTACCTTCCAAACTTTACAGAAGCCTTCCTGCGAACTTGGTAGAGCACTTGCCCGCGAAAGGCAAAGGTCCCGAGTTCGAGTCTCGGTCCGGCACACAGTTTTAATCTGACAGGAAATTTCAGTGTTAGATCGTTTGAAAAAATTACGGCTGAACTTATTTCCGACTTTAGCAAGCTTCCTGTACCTATAACTACTTGAACATCAGTGCTTTTTATTGGAGCTCTGGTTCTTTTCCAACACAACTACGACAATTTACAACTACAGTACCGATCGTTTCTACAACTACCTTACTGTGTTTTACCTGCCCACTGTTAGACGGTCGTCATATCTGTGGTTTGACTCTCTTCACCTTAAAAACCGCCCAGTCCCTTCCACACAGCCCCCGCTACCCGTGTAGCCGCCTCCTGTGTGTAGTGGACTCCTGACCTATTGAGCGGAACCCGGAAACCCACCACGCGATGGCGCAAGTCAAGGAATGTGCAGCCTACACGGTCACAGAACCGCCTGAGCCTTTGATTCAGACCCTCTACTCGGCTCTGCACCAAAGGACCACAGTCGGTTCTATCGTAGATTGCTGCAGATGGTGAGCACCGCCTTAATCTCGCAAGAAACACTGGCAGTCTTTGCCATTTCCGCTGGCCGCCAGAAACCAGAGAGAATCTCCTCCGATCCAGAGCGATACGTCATTGGTACCGACATTGAGCTACACTAACCAAAACAAACAAAAGCCTGTACGAAACAGGGGTCGATGTAAGGATCGATAGCAACGTCGGTACTGTACGCTACACTGTTATTGAAATAAAAGGTTGTGCCTAGTAAGCACTCAAATATGCAAGAAATTATAAAAATAAACTAGTAACTACACAGGTATCTGTAAATATAAGTCGCTTCGCCGGAAGCTCGTAAAAATATACGGGGTGTTCAAAAAGTCTCTCCGCGTGACGTATGCAGCAGAGAATATACCGAAATGAAATTCAGTGAAATACAAGTTTTTAATTGATTGAATATTCATTTTTACTAACAAATTTTCACATTAAATGTTGAAAGCGCCCCCCCCCCCCCCCCTGTTGTTGAATACACAATTCAATTCGTCTAATCATGTTTCCAAACACGAGCTGTAACATTTCTTCTGTAACAGAAGCAGTGAAAGTGGGTATTGCATTTATCAATTCGTCGATATATTTTGGACAGTTTTTATAGACAGTTGCTTTCGCTGCATCCCAGAGAAAGAGTCAGGTGGTGTTAGGTTAGGCGCTCGTGGAGGCCAAAGTCCCTGTGAAATTATGCGATCACCAAAAACATCAGCAAGCAGTGACACTGAAACGCGAGCTGTATGCGCGGTTGCGCCATCTTGTCGAAAATAACCGTTCAGTATTTCACTTAACACGATTTCCCCTATGAATGGGTACAGAATATCACTGCAGTATCGTTGTGGGTTTATTGTTTCGTTGAAAAATGTAGGACCCGCAATCCGACGTCCAGAAATTGCAATCCAAACTCCTATTTTCACATAATGAAGTGGTTCCTCATGAATACACAATGGATTTGCAGTACTCCACATACGACAATTTGGCGGGTTCATGTACCCGGATAAATGAAACCACGCCTCATCAATGAAAAGCCTTTCATTAAGAATATCCCTTTCATTTTGTGGAACGTAATTTTTGAACCATTGACAATAATGCAGTCTCTTGCCATGATCTGTATTTTTCAGTTCTTGCACGACTGTAATTTTGCATGGGAGAAGTTCTAATTCTTTCCTTACAGCTGTGTGGGTCGTTCCGACACTAACATCGATTTCCTGGTCGAGTTTTCTTACTGACTTGTTCGGACTCGTGGACGTTTTATCTGAAATATCGAGTAGTTTATCCTCAGACAAAACGCTAGGACGACCACTTCTCGGTACATCTGTCACTGAACCCGTACTTTGAAATTCGTTAGTCAAATCTCGCGCAGTATAGTGATGTGAGAGTGTTGTCTCCGGGAAAACTGAATTAAATGTTTGACGAACTGAAACCGTGTATTTATCGCCAGCTTTGAACACTTGTTCGACTAAAAACACACGTTCTTCAATGGTTAGCATTTTAACAGTGACAAAAACGAAACAAACGAACAAAGGAGCTAAACCTAAACGCTCACGTCAACACGTAACGACACACACCAACGATACTACTGACGCTGGCTGAGATGAACGAAACAGTGGAATGCTGGGAGAGTCCACTTGAAGGGAAGTAACCCAGGCAGGCGAAGAATCATACGGCACGCGCGGCTAACAATCATACGGCACTGCAGAGAGACATTTTGAACACCCCGTATAACAAACGAAAGGTGTCTTCGCCTTATTAGCAGCAGGAACTCGAGTTGCTCTCTCCCAGACGGTCTATCCGACACTGAAAGAGAAACAAATCCAGTGGTGTCAAGTCTGGGGAAAGAGGTAACCATGCAATTGGGCCATCACGGGCACCCACAAAACTGGGAAGCGATTATCGAGGAAACCTCGAACTTCCGTGATGGAACTGGGTGATGCACCGTCCAGGTGGTAGTTGACCATCCCATCTCGGCCATCTTCATCGACCTAAGGAACTAAAAATGTTTTCAAGCTTATCTAGATACGCAGTTTTCTCCGTGACGGAGAAAGTAGCCATTTTAGTTGTACCGCTACACTGGCGCTCCTGGTGGCGGAAAGGGGTACTGATGCACTACGTGAATCAAACTTGACGTTGTTTGGAACAAAATGACACATCTACCGATTCTGTAAGTTATCTCAACAAATCTCCACGTCATTAAATAGTTGCAGTCCTTTTTGACTCACTATTTATAAAACAATAAACTGGTAGCCAAGATCGCAAAAATTCTTTTTATTCCTTGATTACTGGTTTCGGCGAAACTAAAGCCCCCATCATCGGATCTTAGGACACATAAAGGCAAACAATGGTGATATTATTAGTTGCCTATAACACGTAGGCCTTTATAGACGGCTATTGTTTTCGCCTAGGCCCGCTTGCACTTCGCAGTATAAACCTAAAAAGGGATATCAGGTGTCTGGGGTTTTCTTGACTCGACTGTAGGAATGTCTTAGTAGTAAAAAACAAATGTACGAAAACTTCACGTTTCGCGTATTTCAATGTTTATGACGCCACATTTCCTGATCTATGTGTTATACAGTGGTATAATTTTCTACGTACATTCAGCGACATGTGTGGATACTGTTTGCGAAACTTACTCTGAATAAAATTAGTTGCACGGAAGTAATAAATTTAAACGATATTGATGATGGGGCAGTTTCTCACGCATCCAGTCGTTTATGACGTCATATCTTCAGAACTGGACAGACCCCCACAAAGATTGTTACCTAGAAGAAAGGGATATGTATACCAAGGTAAAATCTGTCCAGCGGTTTAGGAGGAGATGTGGTATGTGCACACGAAGATAAATCCATTTTTAAAACACGTATGCTTTTTTACTATCTTTCCAGCGATCTGTAGATACCTGCATAAACGACTTGTTGACATAAAGTCGTTGATTGTGTGTCATTAGTGTTTATTTTAACCAGAACTAATTGACGATCTTCTTCTATTGTCTCTTGTCGGAGTAAAACAAGTTTAACGATTACTCTATATCAGTCTCATATTTATATAACATCTGTTGTTTATGGACTGATAAGATACGTAACAGGACGAGTAGAGATCATTGCAATCGCATAATTGTATGAGAATATTCATCAAGAAATCAATTAAAAAGCAACAGATAAAAAAGTCTTGCCTACTTATTTGATAGCCAGACCAAAACTTCTCCGTACTAATATGTGAACCATTTCCTGATCAAGTGAGACAGTTTCTCAGATACATCTACATTTATACTCCGCAAGCCGCCCAACGGTGTGTGGCGGAGGGCACTTTACGTGCCACTGTCATTACCTCCCTTTCCTGTTCGAGTCGCGTACGGTTCGCGGGAAGAACGACTGCCGGAAAGCCTCCGTGCGCGCTCGATTCTCTCTAATTTTACATTCGTGATCTCCTCGGGAGGTATAAGTAGGGGGAAGCAATATATTCGATACCTCATCCAGAAACGCACCCTCTCGAAACCTGGCGAGCAAGCTACACCGCGATGCAGAGCGCCTCTCTTGCAGAGTCTGCCACTTGAGTTTATTTAACATCTCCGTAACGCTATCACGGTTACCAAATAACCCTGTGACGAAACGCGCCCCTCTTCTTTGGATCTTCTCTATCTCCTCTGTCAACCCGACGTGGTACGGATCCCACACTGATGAGCAATACTCAAGTATAGGTCGAACGAGTGTTTTGTAAGCCACCTCCTTTGTTGATGGGCTACATTTTCTGAGGACTCTCCCAATGAATCTCAACCTGGCACCCACCTTACCAACAATTAATTTTATATGATCATGCAATTTCAAACTGTTCCGCACGCATACTCCCAGATATTTTACAGAAGTAACTGCTACCAGTGTTTGTTCAGCTATCATGTAATCGTACAATAAAGGATCCTTCTTTCTATGTATTTGCAATACATTACATTTGTCTATGTTAAGAGTCAGTTGCCACTCCCTGCACCAAGTGCCTATCGAAATGGTTCAAATGGCTCTGAGCACTATGGGACTTAACATCTGAGGTCATCAGTCCCCTAGAACTTAGAACTACTTAAACCTAACTAACCTAAGGACATCACACACATCCATGCCCGAGGCAGGATTCGAACCTGCGACCGTAGCAGTCGCGCCGTTCCAGACTGAAGCGCCTAGAGCCGCTCGGCCACACCGGCCGGTTGTGCCTGTGCGCTGCAGATCTTCCTGCATTTCGCTCCAATTTTCTAATGCTGCAAGTTACACGTTGTGGCGCCAGTCTACGGCTGATGAGAATTGAACAGCTGCGAGAACAGAGAGTCAGAAACGCCAGTGCTATTACAAAAATAAAAAAAAATAATGCTTCACCCCGGTTCCTAGAACTCCTAAAGATAGACATTGACTGTGGATATTATATCACAGACACAGTCCCTTTGGCTGTTAAGAGATGTCACTAAACCCGTCCAAAGATTTAAAGAACCACGCATGAGCAGCGCCCATTAGACAGAGGGGGTTGGACAGCCGATCAGTTCCAGTCATTCCACCAGGAAGGAGGTACACGTCTCGTGTTGTCTGTAGTTGAACAATGCCTAGACGGTCAATACCGCGGTTTGATCGCGTCCGCATTGTTACTTTGTTCCAGGAAGGGCTCTCAACAAGGGAAGTGTTCAGGCATCTCGGAGTGAACCAAAGCGATGTTGTTCAGACATGGAGGAGATACAGAGAGACAGGAACTGTTGATGACATGCATAGCTCAGGAGACCCAATGGATACTACTGCAGTGGATGACCGCTACGTACGGATTATGGCTCGGAGGAATCCTGACAACAACGCCACCATGTTGAACAATTCTTTTCGTGCAGCCACAGGACATCGTGTTACGACTCAAACTGTGCGTAACAGGCTGCATGATGCGCAACTTCACTCCCGACGTCCATGACGAGGTCCATCTTTGCAACCACGACACCATGCAGCGCGGTACAGATGGGCCCAACAACATGCCGAATGGACTGCTCAGGATTGGCATCACATTCTCTTCACCGATGAGTGTGGCGCATGCCTACAACCAGACAATCTTCGGAAACGTGTTTGGAGGCAACCCGGTCAGGCTGAACGCCTTAGACACACTATCCAGTGAGTGCAGCAAGGTGGAGGTTCCCTACTGTTTTGGGGTGGCATTATGTGGGGCCGACGTACGCCGCTGGCGGCCATGGAAGTCGTCGTAACGGCTGTACGATACGTGAATGGCATCCTCCGACCAATAGTGCGACCGTATCGGCAGCATTAGTGACCTAGTCGTCCACATCTTGTGAATGACTTCCTTCAGGGTAACGACATCGCTCGACTAGAGTGACCAGTGTGTTGTCCAGACATGAACCCTATCGAACATGGATAGATTGATAAGGGCTGTTTATGGACAATGTGGCCCACCAACCACTCTGAGGGAATCCACATCGAATCGCCGTTGAGGAGTGGGACAATCTGGAGCAACGGTATGCCACGACGAATACAGGCGTGCATCAATGCAAAAGGACGTGCTACTGTGTAAGGAGTTGATTAGGTGTTCATTACTATTCGCTACCGCACTTGAGCAGATGTAATTTTGTCGGATTGCTCACGCGCTGCCTGCGGTACGGAATATCTATGTAACAATAGAATCGCAGGTCAGAGTAATGTTGGCTGTAAGTCGAGTTTAGTAGCTTGCAGAGAGCACTCGTGTTTTGTAGCTCGCACAGAGCACTTGAGTTACGGAGTTCGGACAGGGCAGTCGAGCGGTTGACTTCTGTTGGGCCGGTCGTGCAGAACGATGGCAGTACCTGAGCGCTGCAGTATATGGTAATTATATATATATATATATGTATATATATATATATATACACTCATGGAAATGGAAAAAAGAACACATTCACACCAGTGTGTCAGACCCACCATACTTGCTCCGGACACTGCGAGAGGGCTGTACAAGCAATGATCACACGCACGGCACAGCGGACACACCAGGAACCGCGGTGTTGGCCGTCGAATGGCGCTAGCTGCGCAGCATTTGTGCACCGCCGCCGTCAGTGTCACCCAGTTTGCCGTGGCATACGGAGCTCCATCGCAGTCTTTAACACTGGTAGCATGCCGCGACAGCGTGGACGTGAACCGTATGTGCAGTTGACGACCTTTGAGCGAGGGCGTATAGTGGGCATGCGGGAGGCCGGGTGGACGTACCGCCGAATTGCTCAACACGTGGGGCGTGAGGTCTCCACAGTACATCGATGTTGTCGCCAGTGGTCGGCGGAAGGTGCACGTGCCCGTCGACCTGGGACCGGACCGCAGCGACGCACGGATGCACGCCAAGACCGTAGGATCCTACGCAGTGCCGTAGGGGACCGCACCGCCACTTCCCAGCAAATCAGGGACACTGTTGCTCCTGGGGTATCAGCGAGGACCATTCGCAACCGTCTCCATGAAGCTGGGCTACGGTCCCGCACACCGTTAGGGCCGGCCGAAGTGGCCGTGCGGTTAAAGGCGCTGCAGTCTGAAACCGCAAGACCGCTACGGTCGCAGGTTCGAATCCTGCCTTGGGCATGGATGTTTGTGATGTCCTTAGGTTAGTTAGGTTTAACTAGTTCTAAGTTCTACGGGACTAATGACCTCAGCAGTTGAGTCCCATAGTGCTCAGAACCATTTGAACCATTTTGAACACCGTTAGGCCGTCTTCCGCTCATGCCCCAACATCGTGCAGCCCGCCTCCAGTGGTGTCGCGACAGGCGTGAATGGAGGGACGAATGGAGACGTGTCGTCTTCAGCGATGAGAGTCGCTTCTGTCTTGGTGCCAATGATGGTCGTATGCGTGTTTGGCGCCGTGCAGGTGAGCGCCACAATCAGGACTGCATACGACCGAGGCACACAGGGCCAACACCCGGCATCATGGTGTGGGGAGCGATCTCCTACACTGGCCGTACACCACTGGTGATCGTCGAGGGGACACTGAATAGTGCACGGTACATCGAAACCGTCATCGAACCCATCGTTCTACCATTCCTAGACCGGCAAGGGAACTTGCTGTTCCAACAGGACAATGCACGTCCGCATGTGCCACCCAACGTGCTCTAGAAGGTGTAAGTCAACTACCCTGGCCAGCAAGATCTCCGGATCTGTCCCCCATTGAGCATGTTTGGGACTGGATGAAGCGTCGTCTCACGCGGTCTGCACGTCCAGCACGAACGCTGGTCCAACTGAGGCGCCAGGTGGAAATGGCATGGTAAGCCGTTCCACAGGACTACATCCAGCATCTCTACGATCGTCTCCATGGGAGAATAGCAGCCTGCATTGCTGCGAAAGGTGGATATACACTGTACTAGTGCCGACATTGTGCATGCTCTGTTGCCTGTGTCTATGTGCCTGTGGTTCTGTCAGTGTGATCATGTGATGTATCTGACCCCAGGAATGTGTCAATAAAGTTTCCCCTTCCTGGGACAATGAATTCACGGTGTTCTTATTTCAATTTCCAGGAGTGTAGATTGCGTTATCCGGCGACATCATTGTGAGGTAAGAATTTTTCAGAATGAGATTTTCACTCCGCAGCGGAGTCTGCGCTGATATGAAACTTCCTGGCAGATTAAAACCGTGTGCAGGACCGAGACTCGAACTCGGGACCTTTGCCTTTCGCAGGCAAGTGCTTTTCCAACTGAGCTACCCAATCACGACTCACACCCCGTCCTCACAGCTTTACTTCTGCCAGTACCTCGTCTCCTACCTTCCAAACTTCACAGAAGCTCTCCTGCGAACCTTGCAGAACTAGCACTCCTGGAAGAAAGGATGTTGCGGAGACATGGCTTAGCCACAGCCCGGGGGATGTTTCCCGAGTGAGATTTTCACTCTGCAGCGGAGTGTCCGCTGATATGAAACTTCCTGGCAGATTAACACTGTGTGCCCGACCGAGACTCGAACTCGGGACCTTTGCCTTTCGCAGGCAAGTGATTTTCCAACTGAGGTACCCAATCACGACTCACACCCCGTCCTCACAGCTTTACTTCTGCCAGTACCTCGCCTCCTACCTACCAAACTTTACAGAAGCTCTCCTGTGAACCTTGCAGGACTACCACTCCTGGAAGAAAGGATGTTGCGGAGACATGGCTCAGCCACAGCCTGGGGGATGTTTCCAGAATGAGATTTTCACTCTGCAGCGGAGTGTGCGCTGATATGAAACTTCCTGGCAGATTAAAACTGTGCCCGACCGAGACTCGAAGCAAGAGCGTCTGTGAAGTTTGGAGGGTAGGAGACGAGGTGCTGGCGGAAATAAGGCGGCGTGCGTCGAGATTGGGTAGCTGAGATGGTAGAGCACTTGCCCGCGAAAGGCAAAGGTCTCGAGTTCGAGTCTCGGTCCGGCACACAGTTTTAATCCGCCAGGAAGTTTAAAGAATTTTTCAGTTTATTCAGGATGATTTCACAGGGCCATGGTGCAGCGCTGCTGACGTCAAAACTTATTAATCTCGACATGCAGTCAGTCTTTAATGGAAGGCCACATTAAAACTAGAAATTTTATTATTGGAAAGAAGTTTCTTTATAGGGAACTTAAACGAGATTTTTCTGTTGGGATGTTACACTAAATGTGAATATTACAATTATTTTTCTGTTGGGAGGAGAGTAACACCACCGACAGTTCACAGGAAACCTGCCAACAATGTTTGACACTGCGGCAGTCGCATCTTCCCTTTTCCATTCTTCCCTGTCATCTGGACTCTAAAGTAGAAGACCTGACGGCATGTACAAAAAAAAAATTCTTATAGTACTGTGATAATAGTTGTAACCTCCCCACCGAAATTTTAAATAAATGACAATATTATTTAAGAATGCTAATGGACATTGCGCTAAGTGTAACCTCTCCACTGAAATTTTTAAAACAGAAATAATAAATGAATGGGAGCCAAACGTAACCTCCCTAGCAATTAAATTTAATGACAATAGAAAATGAGAATCGCAATCTGACCCAAGTATAAGTTCCTCACGAAAATAATGAACGTCAATTCAGTGATAAGACAATCTCTGTAATAATGATAATTCAATTAAACCGAAATATCGGTCTTTGACCCTGTGCAAAAATCAGAATTAAATTCTTACCTCATTGTAACTGCTAGTCAAATTTCTGCTCTTATTCTTGCGCACGGCTTGGAGGAACTGCATTGCAAATAATAATATTCTTTTTTTTTTAATTATTTAACTGAAAACTGAAACTTTTCTTTAAGGGAAGTGGAACGAAATAGTTACTTCAATTAAATAAAATTTTTATGTAAAATTGCTTTTGAAATCAAAATTATTATTGAGGGCACTTGTTGAAAATTAATCACAATAAATAAACTTTACATTATCCGATGATTATCTTAAGTAACAGTATACCTCATTCAGCATCTTGACCAGTGTTGTCGCCAGACTACATCACACAACCGCACTGGGCTGCTACCACTGACCGACTGCTCTGCATGACGACCACTAGCGAACAGTTCTACATGACGGCTACTGACAGAGTACTCCTCGCAACACTCGCGCGGTCAAGCGCAGACTAACCACGATAATAGGCTCTCTGGTCAAAGATTTTAACGTGCCTCACCATCGCTGCTATGTTACATACGTGTTTCATAACCCTCCACTGGGGGGGGGGGCAAAAATTTGGCAGCGATGGTGAGTCATTTGGACTTGCCATCGCAGGAAATTTTTACAGTTTACAGAATACTCAAATTTAGTACATAAATTAAATGTTGTGCACATGCACCGAGTACAAAATATATCAGACAAAAACAAAGTGATTACAAAACATAGTAGCAAATCAGAAAACTGTATATACAAATTATTTAACAGATAACAGAGTGCACACGCACTGAAAAAAAAATCATACACACTGAAGTATTGAATATACAGAATGAGTACAAATCATCTTGAAAAATGAGAAAAGTGCACAGGCACTGAAGTTCAGTAGAAAACATATTAACACCTAACATAAGTGCACATGCACTGTAGTTCAGAACATATCCTCAAAATAAAAAAATGTATATACAATATAAAAGACAAGAGTGTACATATACTGTACTTCAGAACAAATCGAAAAAATGTCTTTAGCATTTTCGCAATAAATAAACATAATGACAAAAAAAATCATCATATTGAAAAATGAGAAAGGTGTACTCGCACTGGAGTTCAGCGAATCGAAAAAAATGTATAACCCATGAACATAAATAATGTTAGCAAAAAATGATTTTCACTATGTGACAAGAATTAGGATAGGAAAGGGAAGGATTGCATCATGGTTGTAGCACTTTAGATTGCACACAGCTGTTCTGAAAGTCCATATCTTTTCACAGAAGTACAACACCAAGTGACACAAATTGAAGTTCTTTTCCCATCAGAATTTATCAGCGTAGCCAAGACACTGAACTGTCGTAGTAATGTTCCATGTTCTCATTTTGGCAGTACATTAGGTACACCAAACAGTGGGACCATAATAACGTCTTCATCGCTCACGGTGGTGGACAGCATGTCGTGTCAACACCACGCTCTTACAAGGCACACCAACGTAGAATTAGTGCAAAACCAAATATAGTGCTCCATGATCACTGGGATAAACAGGACAAATGGACACTGCAGTAATTCAGGGTAGTTAGCTCATGAGGTGAAGGACATTAAGTCACATAATATTGTCAATTACAGTAGTAGTTTGCGGCATTCATAGCCTAGTTATTGAACATTTCTGTACCAAGTATGTAGTATTACAGAAAAATGTTCATTAATTGTTTTACATAGAATCAGTAATCTTCTTTTCCTAGTTACAAAGTATAGCATAGTTAATTAATCATTTGTCATTCCAATATAGTAATAATCATTAGCCTTCTCCTAATTACAAAGCATTATGAAACAATCGCATTCTTTTCCAGTTACAAAGCATAATTAAGAATCATTAGCCTTCTTCTAATTACAAAGCATTATGAAATAATCATATTCTTTTCCAGTTACAAAGCATAATTAAGAATCATTAGCCTTCTAATTACAAAGCATTATTAAACAATCACATTCTTTTCCAGTTACAAAGTATCAACATTGAAAACAAGAGCTAATTAATGGCAAAATTAATAACATGATTCATTGATTGACGTTAATTATTGGCACTCAGTGGCCAGCAAGTATTGAATAGAATAAAACATTGTTCCTCACTCAGTATTATTCAGATCATTACGAAGTCATTATTAAAAATCAGTTAATTAATCATAGCATTAATAATCATGGGCATTATAAGTCTCATTACAATAAACAGTGGCAGTTATTAGCCAGTTACAAAGCATTATTTTATATATATATATATATATATATATATATATATATATATATATATTTTGTATCATTAAGAAGTCATTACTGAAGTGACATACTATTCAGAGCTAATCAGTATTATTCAGAATTATCATAAACTAATGACATTATGTGGGACTGGTAATACCTCTTTTAGCAATGCATTGCGTTGGGATCGATAATTAATTGGTGAGGCATAACACTATTTGCTTTTGACCTATTGCTGCAAATGAGGATAGGTAACGTCATTCGTCATGAGTCAGCTGTAGCAAGGTTATGTAACAAGGCAGTATATGTGATGACATTTACAAATGATAAACACAAATGGGTAAAAAAAAATAAATGCAAGTACTAGAACAGTTATAATAAGTAACGGGTTTAGTAAGTATCATGAAAAACTTCTCCTGGAAAAAATACAAAACGGATTATTGACCTGAAAGAAGAAACGCACACTATGCTGAGAAGTAGTGAACTTCGAATTAACAGGTAGTGAAATGTGTATAAAAATGTGTTCCATAGCTGTCCTTTCCAAAACTTTCCGTCATCCTACTATGCAATATAACACCTGCTGTCAAAGCAAACTGCAACAAATACTTAAATAACTACATAGCATCAATCACTTCATTATCCATATTATCATAACTTCATTATTATCATCACCTGTAAAGAAAAACTTCATTATTCATAATACCATATCCTTCATCATTATTCATCAGTATTCATTATCATCTGCAAAAAATCACTTCATTACTCATTATACAACTATTCCTTATCTCTAGCATATTTCATCACTAAAACTAAGATGTGTAGTTCAGTCTGACAGCCTGCATCAATCACCTTGTATTCTGAAAGAAAAAATTAGTTAAGACTGCTATTCTACGATGAGTATAGTATATTCTTGTTAATGTTTGTTAATCCTGATCCATTTACTCTTCCTCATAAAGTTATTGCATCTTCTTTCGTTTATTCCGTAGGTGAAATTCCCATTTCTGTTGAATTATTTCTTACACGCATCATTTCTTTCTGAAATTGATGAACAAAGATTAATGTCTTGCATTTAAATCATATACCCACTAGATAATGACTGGTTTATGGTGACACAATTAACCATTCAGCATAACATGACAGAAAACGTAACATGTCAAAAACATTGACAGTGTTCAGATGCAAAAATGTACACAGAATAATACAATGCAGCAGCAAAAAATGTAAAACAGTCACGATGTTGAGATGTCATAAGGCAAAAAAAATGTCAAAGTCGACTGGTATGTGTTATATCTTAACTATTTCACAGTGCATATAAACAAAACATGAAAACAATCGTACATAAAAAGACAAAATGGGATGTTCGTTGTGTTCAGCTTGTATGTAGTGTAGTTAATAGAGGCGAGAATTAACGACTTTAATGGAGAGAGAATTTGATAAAATTAATACGTCATTACATAGAATTGCATAATTATTCATAAAATACGTAAGTTCATCTGGAAAAATATGCACGGTCTGATGTGTAACGACAAGAAAAGCGACCTGCTAACCTTACCTTGCCGGGCACTTGCCAAGAAAAAATACGATAATCATCAGTAATTAGTCAGGTGAAATAATTGCATTTGTAAATGACATCATAGTGTGTTGAATCATAAAGTGTCTTCATTCAATAAACGGTTTAATGTTTGAGATATGGTGGTTGCCTTTCGATTTTCTGGTTCTCAAAGTTTCGACGTGTACAACATTGGGGTGAGGGATGCTGCGAATCCGATATGGACCGGCGTATAGTAGTTCAAATTTACTGCACTTACCTTTTAATTTACTGGATAAATAGTGTGTACGTACTAATATTTTCTGTCCAACGTGAAAGTCGCGGTGTGCACAAACCTGTTTTTGCTGTCTTCTCCGTCGCTCTGCGGCACGTTTGATGTTGTTCAGCGCAATGTCAATTATTTCGTGGTGTCTTAGTCGACGACATTTAGGGAAGTTTACTAATTCTTTAATTTTGTTTGGTGGTTCAACATTTTTCAGTATAACAGATGGAGATAGCATAGTGGATTCATTTGGAATGGAATTAATTACATCTTGGAATGAGAGTATGTGTGTATCCCAATCAATATGTCTTTTGTGGCAGTATAGTTTACCAATTGCTTTCATTAACCGTTCACAAGGGTTCGAAGAAGCATGGTACTTGGATATATAGATCGGAGAAATGTTTCTGGCTCGTAACATGCGTGTCCATACGCCACATCGAAATTGTGATCCATTGTCAGAAATTACTTTCATCACATGCCCTACACGAAATAGAAAATGTTTTACAAATGCTTTCGAAACAGTTTTAGCAGTAGCTTTGCGTAATGGAGTGAAAGTAACAAAATTTGAAGTGAGCTCAACAGCGACAAATATGTAGCAAAAACCTCTGTTTGTTCTCGGAATCGGACCAAAAATATCTACTGCGGCCATATGTCTTAATTTAACAGGTATAATGGGATATAATGGAGGAATATGTGAAGTGGTGTCTGATTTAGCTTTCTGGCAAATTTTACAAGACGCTAAAACTCGTCGTATACGTTTCTCCATGTTGGTAAAATAACAGTTCTGTCTCAGTATAAGAAAACATTTTCTTGCTCCGTAATGTGCGTAACTTGAATGAGTGTACCAGATTAATTTGTTAACCAGTTCGTCAGGAATGCATAATAACCAACTGTTGCTGTCAGGATGTGAGCGGCGAAACAGAATGTCATTGCGTACAGTGTAATGATTTCTAATCGTAACATTATTCTTATCTTGCCAGAGGTGTTTAATTTCTTTCCACACGTTGTCTTTATTTTGTTCTTGTCCTATATCCTGTAATGACGATGAAATAAAATTTTCAAATGCAACTTGCTGAATGTACATGACACTGAAATTTGTTTTGCAGAAGTTGGTTGCTACGTCTTGCTGATTGTTGCCGAGAGAACGCGATAGTGCGTCTGCTATAACATTTTGTGTGCCGGGAATGTGAACTATTGTAAAATTGAATTCCTGTAAATAATAGTACCTAAAATTACGTCTGTCGTCAATAAAGGAACAGTCCAAAAATTTGAGTGAAATGTGTGACCTGCGATACAAAATGACAAATGCGTCTGTAATTTAACGTCTACTCCTTTACTCGGTCCTGCTCCTTTCACTTTTGTTTTGCCTAATGGTAATGTCGGATACGTATTCTCTTTGTTGCACTCGTTGAAAGTCTCCTCATTTATTACTGATATAGGTGAGCCGGAATCGATTACTGCTGAAAATTTCGATGAACCAATTTTAATTTCGATAACAGGATGTGAAATGGTTTTCTGAATAACTGGTCTTTCCTGCAAGAGAGTGTCTCTGATATCGTCAAAAGTAATTACATTTTCGTGAACAACATTTTGCGTGTCTAAAGTAGTGCTTACGTTACTGGAATATGCAATCTGTACTGTGTCTGGTCAAATTCTGTCGTACGTGCTATTATTTACGGGAGGATGCTGTGGCATTTCGACTATTTGAACTGTTCTGTTAACTCTTCCTGACGTATTACGCTATGGATGACACCTATTGTCTGGATCATTCATGATAATGTGTTGTTGCTGATGTTCTTGCTGCTGAAAAGATCGACTGTTATTAAATGTACGCTGAAAATTGTGCTCGTTATTTTTACGTCTGTCATGATAGTAATTTCTATACGGCGCATTGCGATACGAGTTGAAATAGTGTGTTATCTGTACGTAGTTATTTCTTTGCTGCCATGCGTTACTATTTGTTGGAGCTGGGACTATACGTGCAATGCGGCGAAACATTAAAGTTTGGTTGACCTTGTAGACTGCATTGTTGGTTAGGTATTCTAAGCGGCTGACTTTCATGCTATTGTGGTGAAAAACATCTATTGTTACAAAAATGTGGTTCCGATTGCTCAAAATTTTACACATACTGATGATTACGATTTTTATCTGTTATTTAAAATTACGGCGGTTGTTGTCATTACGGGAGTGCCTACTGAAAATTGTCACATTCGGTAAAAGATTTGTCATATCGGGTTTTCTTTACATATTCTTAATCCTAGATAGAGCAATAGTTAAAGAGCAGTTTTGATAGATATAAAGGATAGTAGAAGAGAAGGCAGCAGTGCAGAAAACTAAAGATGAATTAGCACTACTACAGCTCGGGGGCCTATGCTCGCTACGGCACATATTCATTAAAGCGTAATGAATGCCCTGAGGTCTTTTACGCACTGCAAATAAATTTTAGCTTTTGCGTTGCAAGCAATAGCGGTAAAATTCCAAAAGTAAATCGCTGTATTCTTGCTAATTCCAGTTTCTTCATTACAGGCAATGCTGCTGTAAATACAAAAATAAATTGTCGCATCTGGTTCAAAGCTAGCTTCTGCATTACAGGCAATAGCGGTGAATGTACAAAGATAAATTGTCGTATACAGTGCAAAGCGTGTGCCTGTACGCTGTCATTATTAAATTCTTTACATTTTCTGGCGGATAAAAATTGCTCGTAATCTACGTTCTCGTCATTGAATTTGAAAACACGTTCGGGTTTGTGTGTGAATCTGTTCGTCTGTGTCATTCCGGATTTCCAGTTGCATAGCTTTTCAGATTTTAAGTCGCGTGGCTTTTCGGATTTTAATTCGCGTAGTCTCTGTAAATTGTTCACATTATACACGCTGCGTAAGTCTGACAAATGCTCGCAAAGTGGCGGATTCTGTGACGTATTGGTGACTGGAATAGTTTTCAACTCTGTTACTGTAACACTTTCGTCAATTTGGTTGATCTGTCGTGCAAATTTCTCGTCAACTTCCGTATTCGGAGTGTGTGAAACTTCCACTGACTCTAAATTAACCTCGTCGCGAATCTGTACTGCGTTTTTAGGGCATTGTTCGGTGACTGCATTAACTTCGTCTTTATGTAATTCTGTTGTGCTTACACGTGTACTATCTAATTCTTGTGCAACAGTGCCAACTTTTTCATTACTGTTATTAGCACAAGTCTTAGTATTCACACGTAATTGTCCTCTATTATCATAATTTTGCGCGGCAATGGCTTTAATCTGTTCCTCAAGCTGTTCATTCCGTTCACTAAGTTGTTTGATTTTTTTATTAATGTTGTCTCGTTCTTCATTCGATTGTTTATACATTTCAATAATTAATTTATGTTGTTGGTGATCATTTTTCTGTATTTCAGTCATTAGTTGTAATATTGTCAAAATTTGATCCAATGTAACATCCTCTACTCTATTATCTGTGCTGTTTGATTGCGTACCTACAATTGTCACGTTTTGCGCGACCATTTGGTCATTCTGTAATTTACAAAAAGATCTGTCACTCGAACGTACATTGTCAGTCACTATTTCGGAATTAAATGAATCCGTCGTATTTTTAGTACACTGACCATTTTCATTCGAAAAATTTGTCTGTTCGTCACGTGAATTTAGTAAACCGGTTGTGTTAAGCTGGGCAGCGCTCATTACAATAGAGCGTTCTGCGTCATCAATTGTCGTCAAATTAACAGACGAGACAATTGAGTTCGTTTGTTCATTATCAGGGTAAAAGTCATCACTAGTGGTTGGAAAGCATTGATTGTCAGTGAACGCAGGATTGTCATCATTACTCTGCGTGTCACAATTATTATCAGTCACGTTGTTTAAGTCGGTAAATTCATTCACAATACCTCGCGATACACTATTCATAGTCTTTCGCGGCATTTTTACAACAGTCAATTATTCACAAAACAAATAATCACAAATGCAAAAGCAACACACAAATACAACACAGCAACGAATTGCCGTTGACCTGTAGAAAGAGAGTCACAAGATTAGTAAAAGCGTAGCGCCAAATCCTAATTATATCTAAGCAAATAAGAGCAGATATCTGACTGTTGCTCAAAAGATTCTCAACGAAATTCGATCCTGGACTGGGTGTCGCCAAGTGTAACCTCCCCACCGAAATTTTAAATAAATGACAATATTATTTAAGAATGCTAATGGACATTGCGCTAAGTGTAACCTCTCCACTGAAATTTTTAAAACAGAAATAATAAATGAATGGGAGCCAAACGTAACCTCCCTAGCAATTAAATTTAATGACAATAGAAAATGAGAATCGCAATCTGACCCAAGTATAAGTTCCTCACGAAAATAATGAACGTCAATTCAGTGATAAGACAATCTCTGTAATAATGATAATTCAATTAAACCGAAATATCGGTCTTTGACCCTGTGCAAAAATCAGAATTAAATTCTTACCTCATTGTAACTGCTAGTCAAATTTCTGCTCTTATTCTTGCGCACGGCTTGGAGGAACTGCATTGCAAATAATAATATTCTTTTTTTTTTAATTATTTAACTGAAAACTGAAACTTTTCTTTAAGGGAAGTGGAACGAAATAGTTACTTCAATTAAATAAAATTTTTATGTAAAATTGCTTTTGAAATCAAAATTATTATTGGGGGCACTTGTTGAAAATTAATCACAATAAATAAACTTTACATTATCCGATGATTATCTTAAATAACAGTATACCTCATTCAGCATCTTGACCAGTGTTGTCGCCAGACTACATCACACAACCGCACTGGGCTGCTACCACTGACCGACTGCTCTGCATGACGACCACTAGCGAACAGTTCTACATGACGGCTACTGACAGAGTACTCCTCGCAACACTCGCGCGGTCAAGCGCAGACTAACCACGATAATAGGCTCTCTGGTCAAAGATTTTAACGTGCCTCACCATCGCTGCTATGTTACATACGTGTTTCATAGTATGTCCTCTTAGACTCACTAAGAAAGTATTACCTTCGGCTTCACTGCCAGACTGGGAGATTCCTGTGAGTTAAAGGCGCCTATAAAAGCTCTTCACTTAAAACTTCCGGGCTTATGGGCCCTGGTCGAAGTATAAAACTCTCCGCTGACGTTTCGTCTCCGACTGCGGGAGACATCCTCGGAGGTATAGCGGCGAACTGCGAAGAGAACTCGAGGAAGCGCTGATTTTACAGGCAGAACAGAGGGCGCCACTGTCGATCACGTGGAGTCGGCTATGAAATTGTGTCTGGTAATGCCGACATTCTCGATTGAAAGTAATCGATCGTCACGCTTGCGGTGCAACGCTAACATCCAAATTTTATCCAGTTTAACACCTTCGTCTTTCCTGTTAAAATTGCTACGGTGTTTATCAATCTCGATAGCCTCTCTTTACAAGCGTGCATAATAATGCGAGGTTTTTGATATGACGCTCGTCTCGCTGAATTTTATTTCGTGATCACCTTCCTGGTAAACATGTTCCGCTACGGCCGATCTATCCGTGTGACCCAGGCGGCAATTCCTCTTATGTTCAACAAGACGGGTGTTCACACTTCTCTTTGTGCTACTGATATAAACCTGTCCACAACTACAAGGAATTTTATATACCCCCGGTGTAGCCAAAGGGTGTCGTGCATCTTTTGCCGATCTTAAATATTCTTTTATTTTCCTGGTGGGTCTGAAAATAGTTTCCACCCCATACTTGCTTAAAACTTTCCCAATGCGATCTGTGACCGTACTAATGAACGGAAGAAAAGCTTTGCCCTTGGGCGACTGTTATTCGTCGGTGCTCCTGATTCTCTGCCTGGAGCGAAGTGCTCGATCTATATCCTTGCTAGAACAGCCATTCTTCACGATAGTTGACCGTAGATGTTCAATCTCATCTTTTAAATAAACTGGTTCACAAATTTTGTACGCCCTGTCTACCAAGGTTTTCATTACACCTCTTTTTTTGTCTAAGGTGGTTGTTTGAATCTTTGTGTAGATAACGATCAGTATGTGCGGCCTTTCTATACACCTTATGGCTCAACGTTCCGTCCCGTCGTCTAATCACAGACACATCCAGGAAATTAAATTCCCCATTCCTTTCCGTCTCCATAGTGAATTGGATTTTCGGATTAATGCTGTTTAAATGTGACAGGAAGGCATCCAGCTCCTCTGCTCCGTGTGTCCATACTACGAACGTGTCATCGACATAGCGATACCATCTGGCTGGTGACTTACTGGCAGTCTGCAACGCCCGTTGTTCAAAAGTCTCCATAAAGAGAAGTGTGAACACTCGTCTTGTTGAACATAAGAGGAATTGCCGCCTGGGTCACACGGATAGATCGGCCGTAGCGGAACATGTTTACCAGGAAGGTGATCACGAAATAAAATTCAGCGAGATGAGCGTCATATCAAAAATCTCGCATTATTATGTACGCTTGTATAGAGAGGATTGACATGCGTAATCACACCTCCATACTTATCAAGAGGTCCGAAACGAATAATACGGTCTGCTGCCATCCTGCTGCGATTAAGGGCAGCATGGGGTTCACGCCTGAGCCTCAGGACGTGCTCTAGCAGCGCATGTCGGGTGTCTCAAGCGTCAACTTCGCGTCTCAATATCTCGGGATGTAATGGGAATATTGCGATGCAATCAACGCCATTGTGTATGTGCTTTGTCATGCTATGGATTGCTGAAGAAAAAATATAGGAGGTCCATTTAAAAAAAACATAAGTTTGTGTTAAAAAACACATATGCTTTCGTTTTAGAATGTTTCCAAATATGTACATTCATGGGCCCCAGCCCTACATTGATACCGGTGAAAGTCGTTTTCCAATAGCTGTTATTGTTCCAGAGATATTTTGGGTGGACAAGATAGCTGGGACACCCTGTATAATATGCACCAAACGCAAAATCATAGTGACCTCAATTTTTATTGCAAACTGTTTCGAATTTCGCTCAGTGTCTTACTTCCAGGCAAATATCAGAATAACTATGACAGATAACGAAATGCTGGGCGTATCATCAGGAACCTGACATATAAAGCTATCAGTAACACAAAAAATATCTTTTTTTACCGAATAATCTATGCAAACTGCGGGGCGTGCGCCTCAATTCTGTCATCGTGGACGAAAACTGGTCAGTGCGCGTCGGCCTCCTTATCTAGCGCGGATTATTATTCGTCATACGTGTTTACCGACATTTCACCTGTATTGCGATAATTCTGGTGTGGCATATTATGGCTGTTGCTGACTGTCCCGTAATTAATTTCTACAAAATTGAGTCTCTACCAGGTCCATCTCACCATTCAGAACAGCCTGAACAGAGCGACTATCCTCAACAAATTCTGAGAGTAAAGTAACGAAACATCGAAATGCATTCGGAAGAGATGGTTCATGAAGGTTTGAACGACAGTGATATTACATTGATCCAGATTATGAGATGACAACTGATGAGGAAACGTACTGAAAACAGGAAGTATGATGATGATGGAACGGAGAACAACAAAGATGGGGCTATGAGTAAAAAACAGTCCTATCGCTGCGGTATCGGGTATCATGCTGTCGAAAATGACTTGAAATGGAGAAAAAGTACGACTATCCACTAATGTCAGAATAAGTGAATGCAACATAGTATTGCAGATTCCTGTTCTGCGTCTTGGGTAGGAATCGAGATGTTGGACAAGTATGGGTTCTATTTTTTTAGCCATGACGTTTGATATGAGATTCTACAATGGTTGGAGAATGAAATCGGTAAAATGAAAATCCTCTCAAAAGAACATCTATACGCGATACTGATGTTCTTGGACTGCCGAAATGTTTCAACTCAGAAGACCGTTCCTGGAGCCAGCCTATAGCAATTCTGGACGTGTCGCATTGTCCTGCTGGAATTGCCCAAGTCCGTCGGAATGCACAATGGGCACGAATGGATGCAGGTGATCAGACAGGATGCGTACGTAAGTGTCACCTATGAGAGTCGTATTAGGGCTCCCATACCACTCCAACTGTACACGCCCACACCATTACAGAGCCTTCACCAGCTTGAACAGTCTTCTACTGACATGCACGGCCCATGGATTCATAGGTTGTCTCCATATCCGTACACGTCCATCTGCTCTACACTGTTTGAAACGAGACTCGTCCGACCAGACAACATGTTTCCAGTCATCAACAGGCGAGGCATAAAGCTTTGTGTCATGTAGCCATTAAGGGTACACAAGTGGGGCTTCTGTTCCGAGAGACCATATCGATCATGTTTCATTGACTGGTCAGCTGACCGTGCGGTTCTAGGCGGTACAGTCTGGAACTGAGCGACCGCTACGCTCGCAGGTTCGAAGCCTGCCTCGGGCATGTATGTGTGTGATGTCCTTAGGTTAATTAGGTTTAATTAGTTCTAAGTTCTAGGCGGCTGATGACCTCAGAAGTTAAGTCGCATAGTGATCAGAGCCATTTGAACCATTTGACTGGTTTGCACGCTAACACTTGTTGATGCCCCAGAATCATAATCTGCAGCATTTTCGGAACGGATGCACTTCTCTCATACTGAAAGATTCTCTTCAGTCGTCGTCTGTCCCGCTCTTGCAGGATCTTTTTCCGGCCGCACCCATGTCTGAAATTTCATATTTTACCCGATTCCTGGTATTCACGGGACACTCATGAAATGGTCACACGGGAAAACGGGAAAATCCCCACTTCACCGCTACCCCGGAGATGCTGCGTCCCATCGATCGTGCGCCCACTATAACACCACGTTCAAACTCACTTAAATCTTGATAGCCTTCCCTTGTAGCAGCAATAACCGATCTAACAGCTGCGCCAGACACTTCTTCACTTGTGTAGTCGTTGCTGACCCCAGCGCTGTATTCTGCCTGTTTACATATCAATACGCATGTTTATGCGAATTTCTTTGCCGCTTTAGTGTATATTGTTGCGTATGAAATTTAGCTAACATATTCAATTTTTCTTTAGACTTGGGTACAGGTCATCAAGCTCGAGAAATCTAATCTGACTTAACACATTCATTTGCAATCGAGCTACGCGAGCGATAAAGCCAGAGTCAAATGTTCACAACATTTCTCCTATTTCATAAAGTGTTTCAGGTATCGCAAAGAGATTTGGCAAACGACAGCACGCAAAGAGGAGAGTTCTTTTCCATATCGTTCTTACGTAAAACTTCGTTTTATACCATTTTATTCTACTAACTACAGACTTTTTCAATGAAAGACTGGCCGGCCGAGGTGGCCGAGCGGTTCTGGGCGCTACAGCCTGGAACCGCGCGACCGCTACAGTCGCAGGTTCGAATCCTGCCTCAGGCATGGATGTGTGTGATGTCTTTAGGTTAGTTAGGTTTAAGTAGTTCTAAGTTCTACGGGACTGATGACCTTAGAAGTTAAGTCCCATAGTGCTCAGAGCCATTTGTACCATTTGAATTTGATGAAAGAATGTAATTTTTAAGAGCGATCGATAGCTCGTGAAACGAGAAATTCTCTGGGTTTTGGAGGAAAAAAAGTGAAGGCATCACACGGCTATTTGTACCAAGGACGTGCTTTTTCATAAGATGCTGACCTTACTGCTCCTCAGTTCCTCACTTAATAAACCACTCAGTATTTTCTCGCAATTTCGTCTGTCCAACATGTTAATGAGGTGAGACTGTGTAACCTTTGCTGACTTTTAGCAAAATAAGCAAATTTTAACATGTCAACCAGAGAAATGTGTAGGCTTTACTCAAAATTCGTCCCTCATGACGCTACTCTGAAAGTTACAAATGGTAAGCAAGTCAGGTGAAAGTAAATCGCGGCATTCTTCACAGAATTCTTCCTAGATACTGACGAAGGCAGAGGTGACGGTAGATCTTTTTGAATGGTCACTGTGCAAGTGTGGGTGTTGGAGGGGTCGGTCCCGCCTAGCATTTGCAGAAAATGTGAGAGTAGGCTTCAATTTAGAACGACTCTTCCCCTCCAGCGCTCGGTATTTCCCCTACAGAGCCTGACTGACTGCCCCCAACCCCCACCACTACTGCTCTCCCCATGTGTATCCTGCCGTCCGCACCATCTACCGGACACTGCATTCTGCATGGACTATACTACAAGCTTACGAAGTATATAAGCACTCGTAAAATGCGCAAACTCAATTTGCTCGAAAACGGTTGTGAGTTGGGTCTTGCTATTCACGTATATCTAAGTTCTGGTCATGCCCTACAATGGTACGTCAATCGGTAAGGGGGAACTTGTACAGTGCCTGTGTGGGTGTAAGCCCATGACACCAAGCCAAAAGAGCAAAGCAAGCGGTGAAATCCTGTGAATGCACCACAACCACCAAACCATGATCGGGCAATATGATGCTGTGTGTTTTTCTGTGACTGCCATGCCATCGTGCCAACAGGTTATGAACGTATGTGGCAAACCATCTGAGGAGCATATTGTCGAAATCTCGTGACGGAATCACAGGTGGTTGTCAAGACAAAGTGTTGTGGGATGGTGTCTGAGGAGGTGTTCTTGCACAATGTCAACGGACCAACTCATTCTGCATGGGACACAGTGACAGTTATGGGGTTGATGATATAGTAAACCGATGGATAATTTCATATCTAACCAAATGAGGGCAGGAAGCTGTACTTAGCCATTGAACCATTGTACACTATGTGATCAAAAGTATCCGGACACCCCCAAAAACATACGTTTTTCGTATTAGGTGCATTGTGCTGCCACCTGCTACCAGGTACTCCATACCAGCGACCTCAGTAGTCATTTGACATCGCGAGAGAGCAGAATGGGGCGCTCCGCAGAACTCACGGACTTCGAACGTGGTCAGGTGATTGGGTCATACGTTCGAACGCGACATTTCCACACTCCTAAACATCCCTAGGTACACTGTTTCCGGTGTGTTAGTGAAGTGGAAACGTGAAGGGACACTTAGAGCACAAGATCGTACCGGCCGACCTCGTTTGTTGACTGACAGAGACCGCCAACAGTTGAAGAGGGTAGTAATGTGTAATAGGCAGATGTCTATCCAGACCATCACACAGGAAATCCAAACTGCATCAGGATCCACTCCAAATACTATGACAGTTAGGCGGGAGGTGAGAAAAGTTGGATTTCAAGGTCGAGCGTCTGCTCATAAGCCACACATCACGCCGGTAAATGCAAAAAGACGCCTCGCTTAGTGTAAGAAGCGTAAACATTTGACGATTGAACAGTGGAAAAACGCTGTATGGAGCGACGAATCACGGTACACAGTGCGCCGATGGGATGGCAGGGTGTGGGTATGGCGAATGCCCGGTGAACGTCATCTGCCAGCGTGTGTAGTGCCAACAGTCAAATTCTGAGGCGGTGATGTTGTGGTGTGGAGTGGTCGCGTTTTTCATGGAGGGGACTCGCACCCCTTGTTTTGGGTGGCACTATCACAGCACAGGCCTATACTGATGTTTTAAGCACCTTCTTGCTTCACACTGTTGAATAGAAATTCGGGGATGACGACTGCATCTTTCAACACGATCGAGCACCTGTTCATAACGCACGGCCTGTGGCGGAGTGGTTACACAATAACATCCCTGAAATGGACTGGCCTGCACAGAGTCCTGACCTGAATCCTCTAGAACACCCTTGGGATGTTTTGGGAATGCCGTGCCAGGCCTCACCGACCGACATCGATACCTCTCCTCTGTGCAGCACTCTATGAAGAATGGGCTGCCACTCCCCAAGAAACCTTCCAGCACTTGATTAAACGTATGGCTGCAAGAGTGGAGAGCTCTCATTAGGGATAAGACTGGGTCAACACCACATTTAATTCCAGCATTACCGAAGGAGGGCGCCATGAACTTTTATCTCATTTTCAGCCAGGTGACCGGATACTTTTGACCACATAATGTACTTCAGCGACATTATTCTGTCTAGGGAGAGATCACATATGGAACTCGCTGAGGCTCAATCTTAGGTCCGCTATTGTTCCTCACACGTGTAAACAACCTTCCATCTAATATACAACAAGCAGAATTAAGTCTTATTGCGGATGACACTACTATTGTAAACAATCCAAGCATATGAAACTTCCTGGCAGATTAAAACTGTGTGACCGACCGAGAATCGAACTCGGGACCTTTCCCTTTCGCGGGCAAGTGCTCTGCCATCTGAGCTACCGAAGCACGACTCACGCCCGGCCCTCACAGCTTTACTTCTGCCAGTACCTCGCCTCCTGCCTTCCAAACTTTACACAAGCTCTCCTACGAACCTTGCAGAACTAGCACTCCTGAAAGAAAGGACCGGGCGTGAGTCGAGCTTCGGTAGCTCAGATGGTAGAGCACTTGCCCGCGAAAGGCAAAGGTCCCGAGTTCGAGTCTCGGTCGGGCACACAGTTTTAATCCGCCAGGAAGTTTCATATCAGCGCACACTCCGCTGCAGAGTGAAAATGTCATTCTGGAAACATCCCCCAGGCTGTGGCTAAGCCATGTCTCCGCAGTATCCTTCCTTTCAGAAGTGCTAGTTCTGCAAGGTACGCAGGAGAGCTTCAGTAAAGTTTGGAAGGTAGGAGACGAGGTACTGGCAGAAGTAAAGCTGTGAGGACGGGGCGTGAGTCGTGCTTCGGTAGCTCAGATGGTAGAGCACTTGCCCGCGAAAGGCAAAGGTCCCGAGTTCGAGTCTCGGTCGGGCACACAGTTTTAATGCGCCAGGAAGTTTCATATCAGCGCACACTCCACTGCAGAGTGAAAATGTCATTCTGGAAACATCCCCCAGGCTGTGGCTAAGCCATGTCTCCGCAGTATCCTTCCTTTCAGAAGTGCTAGTTCTGCAAGGTTCGCAGGAGAGCTTCTGTAAAGTTTGGAAGGTAGGAGACGAGGTACTGGCAGAAGTAAAGCTGTGAGGACGAGGCGTGAGTCGTGCTTCGGTGGCTCAGATGGTAGAGCACTTGCCCGCGAAAGGCAAAGGTCCCGAGTTCCAGTCTCGGTCGGGCGCACAGTTTTAATGCGCCAGGAAGTTTCATATCAGCGCACACTCCGCTGCAGAGTGAAAATCTCATTCTGAATCCAAGCATATGTACAGCAAGAGAAGAAACGATAAACGATCTTGTTAAAAGCATCACTAAGTGGTTTTCTGCCAATGGTGTTACCCTTAATCTTATGAGCACACGACATACTCGGTTCAGTACATGTAGAAGTACTACACAAACGATGAGTGACATTCAGTGTGAGGAAACAATAGACAGGATGGAAACTCCAAAGTTGTTGGGGGTCCATATTGATGAGAATTTTGAGCTGAAGAAACCACATTGTGGAACTCCTAAAACAACTTAGTTCAGCTACATTCGCACTTTGAATCTTTGCAAATCTTAGGGATAGAGAAATCAGTAAGTTTCATTCCGGATACTTTCTTGCGTTAATGTCGAATTAGAATAATGTCCTTGGTTAATTCATATTTAAGGAAGTCCGCACTGGGGAATAGATGCTGTAAGAATAACTGACGATCATCTTGAAGACATCCATTTAAGGAGTTGGCCATTCTGATTGCTGCTTCACAGTAGAATTATTCCCTCAAGAGGTTTGTTTTAAATAATCCACTGCAGTACAAGAGGAAGAAATTTGTACATAATTCAATACCAGAAGAAAAAAAATAAACATCAATTATTCCGCATTAAGGTCGTTTTTAACACAGAATGGTTGCACAATGCTGCAATAAAAATTTTCATCACTCACCCAGCGATGTAAAATGCCTGACAGACAACAATGTAAAACTCGAAAACAAACTGAAAATGTTACCCCTTGACAATTCCTTATATTACTTTAGACGAATTTCTGTTTTTCACAGTATATTAAGCCATGTTTAAAAATTTAGAAATTTCTATTGTTATAATTGAAACCTTGTTTTGCCGGACAGAGCGGATCAGGTTGTGGAAAGGGGCCAACGTCAGTTACTGTTAGTTATACAAGAACACACACAACTTTATCCCTCAAACCAATGCACAGTTTTCTCTTTGAAACAACAAAGATCAATTCACGGCTGAGGGCCCTAGCAACTTATCTAGAATAACTTTAAATGATTGCTTTTAAAACACCAGGAGTAACGGCTGAAGACCTTACTTAAGTAAAATTACAATATCTTCTCGGCAAAAGGCCGAATTAACAATTCAGATCAGCTAAGGAAATTATTTAAAAGCAAAGCATTTACAAATTCTGGCTAAAGACCGTATTAAGGAGAATTCAAGTTAATTCTTTGGCTGAAAGCCCAGTTTAAAAATTTTCTTTGAGTAATAAAAGAGAGACTTTAAAGATAAGCCTTTACACAGTACAAGAGAGAAACATCTTAAGAAAACTTGAAGTATCTTGTCAGCTGAAGGCCCAAGCAATTACTCAAGAATAATTAAAGACAACCTTAAGATAAACATTTACAGACTACGGCTGAAGGCCGTTTCAACAATTCAAGATATTTAAAGAGGAACTAAAATGTAGACTTTCAAGGCCGGAAATATCATGTCCATTATAATTATCCGGGCTGTTATGCCGTGGTCGGTTGATGAATTTTGTCTCAATTCCCAACGTTTCGTTCCCGTCTGCGGGAGACATCTTAAAGGGAGTCTGTAGCTCTATGGAAGGTCCAACACACCCACTGGCTCACTACTGACTGCCGCTAAATTCCGTGTCCGCGCGCTCCCGCGCCGAGGCGTGACGTCACGTGTTTTGAAAACGTCAGTGCAATTGGCCGCTGTCCGCTGCCATCACCCAGTGGTGGACGGGTGGTACACATCTTCTTCAACACCGGCATCCATATACCGTTTAATTTCACTCCCTCCTCCTTTCGGTTAAAGAGGAACCTTACAGACAAGGATTTACATATTAAAGCCACAGGTTCTGAAACAAACGTGGCTGAAAGCCTAAATGGAGAGCAACAAGAATTTTAAATGAAACATGGCTGAAGGGCTAATCTTAAAGTTGTTATGAAGATCAGATGAAGACCATATACACTCCTGGAAATTGAAATAACAACACCGTGAATTCATTGTCCCAGGAAGGGGAAACTTTATTGACACATTCCTGGGGTCAGATACATCACATGATGTGACAGAACCACAGGCACATAGACACAGGCAACAGAGCATGCACAATGTCGGCACTAGTACAGTGTATATCCACCTTTCGCAGCAATTCAGGCTGCTATTCTCCCATGGAGACGATCGTAGAGATGCTGGATGTAGTCCTGTGGAACGGCTTGCCATGCCATTTCCACCTGGCGCCTCAGTTGGACCAGCGTTCGTGCTGGACGTGCAGACCGCGTGAGACGACGCTTCATCCAGTCCCAAACATGCTCAATGGGGGACAGATCCGGAGATCTTACTGGCCAGGGTAGTTGACTTACACCTTCTAGAGCACGTTGGGTGGCACGGGATACATACGGACGTGCATTGTCCTCTTGGAACAGCAAGTTCCCTTGCCGGTCTAGGAATGGTAAAACGATGGGTTCGATGACGGTTTGGATGTACCGTGCACTATTCAGTGTCCCCTCGACGATCACCAGTGGTGTACGGCCAGTGTAGGAGATCGCTCCCCACACCATGATGCCGGGTGTTGGCCCTGTGTGCCTCTGTCGTATGCAGTCCTGATTGTGGCGCTCACCTGCACGGCGCCAAACACGCATACGACCATCATTGGCACCAAGGCAGAAGCGACTCTCATCGCTGAAGACGACACGTCTCCATTCGTCCCTCCATTCACGCCTGTCGCGACACCACTGGCGGCGGCCTGGACGATGTTGGGGCGTGAGCGGAAGACGGCCTAACGGTGTGCGGGACCGTAGCCCAGCTTCATGGAGACGGTTGCGAATGGTCCTCGCCGATACCCCAGGAGCAACAGTGTCCCTAATTTGCTGGGAAGTGGCGGTGCGGTCCCCTACGGCACTGCGTAGGATCCTACGGTCTTGGCGTGCATCCGTGCGTCGCTGCGGTCCGGTCCCAGGTCGACGGGCACGTGCACCTTCCGCCGACCACTGGCGACAACATCGATGTACTGTGGAGACCTCACGCCCCACGTGTTGAGCAATTCGGCGGTACGTCCACCCGGCCTCCCGCATGCCCACTATACGCCCTCGCTCAAAGTCCGTCAACTGCACATACTGTTCACGTCCACGCTGTCGCGGCATGCTACCAGTGTTAAAGACTGCGATGGAGCTCCGTATGCCACGGCAAACTGGCTGACACTGACGGCGGCGGTGCACAAATGCTGCGCAGCTAGCGCCATTCGACGGCCAACACCGCGGTTCCTGGTGTGTCCGCTGTGCCGTGCGTGTGATCATTGCTTGTACAGCCCTCTCGCAGTGTCCGGAGCAAGTATGGTGGGTCTGACACACCGGTGTCAATGCGTTCTTTTTTCCATTTCCAGGAGTGTAGTAAACATAAAACAGACAATATTAATACATGGCTGAAAGCGTGGCAGAGTAAATGTGACTAAATAAAATGACAATCACAAACAACAAACAGTGGTGCTCAGAAGTGTTCCAAGGGTCGGCCTGAGGAGGAGACTAACAACAGTTTAGGTGAGACAGACAGCCAAGCGTAACACTCAACAGTCGGGTTGGAGCACGACCTACAGACGGCTGACGAACCAACGAACCGCCTAATCAATTCCGTCCCACCCGACCAACAGCACAACAACCAAAGGTACCAGCAAAGACGAGCATCGCAGCAGGATTATGTCTTAATAACTGATGTATAGAAACAGTCAACGCACAATAAACACTGAAAGAGAAAAGGAGAACAACACCAAGCTGTCAAACTACACTCTGTGCCGGACAGCATCAACACGGCGAGGAAAATACACCGCCACAAAACTGTGCTAACGACCAGGGCAGGTAACCGGCATGTCAACGGCCACAAGGCAGAAGATACTGCTGGTGCACTTCACTAATAAATCATAATCATTTTAAGGGGCTCCGGAAAGGCTCAAAATCATGAAAAGTTCAATTTTTACTTTTTTGCGTTTTCTGAATCTGCAGACTATTACCTTTTAATAGATATATAATTTATTCAATTCCGAAGACTACAACTATTTTTAAATTTTTTTTGAAATGTGTTCTACATGGGCGTGACCCACTGTGGCGCTGTTAAACTGCTGTCAAATGGTGTTATTATTAACGTCCGTGTTCATCAGGTACATTTTAGTGATGTGAGATAAAGTATGTGTTGTGGGTAACCTATTTTCAGAGACTTAGCAGCACCTGAACTGTTGAAAAAGTGTATTCATGGAAAAACTCAAAACCCCAATGAAAGTGTAAATAGTGTTATATGGTCGAGAATCCCCAAGACTGTATTTGTTGGAATAGAAACACTTCACTTTGGTGTGTATGATGCTGTTGCGACTTTCAATGATGGCAACATTGTAAGGTGCAAGGTATTTAGAAATATGGGAATGAAGATAGGTTCTAACATGGTACGAGCGATGCTTGCTTTAGACAAGGAACGCCTTCGGGCTGCAGACAGGGCTGTAAAGAATCTAGAAATACAAGCAAGAGTAAACAGGAGGAGGAACAAGAGGAAGCTGGAGGAGGAGTTTGCAGAGGATGAAGATAATCCATCCTATGGACCTGGAATGCACTAAAAAGTTAATCCAATCTTTGTCGCTCGATTCCCAAAACTTTTATTTTCTCATACTAATTACATGTTTTCTAAGGATCTTCCAAACATATTTGTTTCAAACTTTCAGTAAATGTTACACAGTACCTTCTGTATAGTTTAACACAGCCTTTTTCCAAAAAACTGTATATTTTTGAATATATAAATAAAAAATTGCAGAAAAATGTTGTGAATTTTCATTACAATTGAAAAAAAACATCTTTAATAACTGAACAAAAATTTTGTAAAATCCCTGTGTTAAGTTGTAGCCCATATTCCAATAAATAATCTGTAAAAAGTTCAACTTCCTACCTCAAATACTTTGTGAGGAAAGATGTAATTTATAAGCGTTATTTTAACATTGCAAGTATAGGGCGTTCCGGAGCCCCTTAAAGGTTAAACACCATAGAGGGTGACGGCTGCAAAATTTTGGCAACTTCGACACACCATGACGTTGCTGCTTGCGGGGACAGCCCAGGATGCAACAACCAGCAATCAACGGTTGAGTTTTCATGACAGGTTCACTGATTACTCAACTCCAGTACGCAGGTGCGGTGGGAAACGAACTTGGCTGTTCTCGCAGCTAGTGCCACACAACTCCGACGGCGCGTGCACTCCGCAGAGACTTCCTCGCTGCTCCGCCGCAACCGACCAATTGCCACACACACTGTGACACGGAAATATAACTGCCACACCAAGGAAGCTACAGCAGTACTAAAGTGCGCATCATATATGACGGCGGCCGAGTTTAGGTTAGTTCTGCGCATCTGACGTCACAAAACGCAGTCAGCCAATGAACAGAGAACGACGTTGCCAGAGCTCGACTGCAGTGCAGAGCACGGACGAGTGTCTTCAGTTTTAGAAACGTTCAGTCATAAGTAAAGTAACTGAACGAAAGCAGTGTCTTGATAGCAGACTTTCTTTTATAGAAACTTTGGAAAAAGCATTCTTTATACCAATTGCTTCATATTCTATTAATTAATTAAACCAAACAAGCAGTAAGCCTCCTAATTCAGGCGATAGCAAGGAAAGGTGCTTGTATCATTCTCACGAACTTTTTCGCAATAAAGAACAGCGGTAATTGTTTATTTCCTATTCTACTTCGACGAAACGTAACTCATAGTCATACCAACAGTGTTTGTCCGTATTTTGTGTGACATGTTAAAGTCCTCCAGGAGCGCTGTTGAATGATGAGATGCGTTAGCGTAATGGTTAAGGTGTCTATTTGCTACGAGAGAGGATCTGAGTTCAAACGTCGTCTTTATTTAAAAACAGTATCGAAGTGTCTTACTTCATGAATTTTATTCGTTTGAATGTGATTTTTTGAAATTTCTAGTGCTTTGTCTCTTCATTATAAACCATAATAAATTTTCGATTTTTCTAATTTTGTCCTCCAATATTTCTTTTTACAGCAATTAAAAACAATGAAAAGGCAGACACATAATATCCATGTTATCTGTTTTGTTTGTATATCTTCTCTTCCACAGTCGCTGTTTTACTATTCATATTGAGATATACTCTTTTGCGACGGTATTAAAAGTATTATTTAGAGCAGAATTTCGGCTCGTACGTTGCCGAGCCACTTGATTGTCAGACGCAATTCATTGCTTAGCTGCTTTGGCAACATCATCATATTCAATGTTTTCGTCGACTGATCTATGTTTTGGCAAGTATTTGCTGTCCGTTGTGACAAACACAAATTGTTTGCGCACTGTGCCTCACTGACAATATATTTTGTTTTTTTTCTATGTTTTATTACGTCCACAATTCAGTTTTGTGTACTTCGCCAACTTTGCTTTAATCAGAACTTCTTAGAAAAAAATCGAAATGACTCTGGAATAAATAAAACTTTTATTACAGTCGCGAAAGACGGAATATTTCTCAATATTACATACGACACGTATCTGGTACTTAAATTAAATGAGATATTGTTATACAGTAAATTTTATATGAAATTTAGGTACTTTGTCCACATTTCATTCTCAACTTGTGGCAACTAAAATCGACCATACGGAAAGTATACGCTATGGACTTTTACCTCTGTAAACTCTTCAAAATTTCGTGCAGTGGTTTACTACATTTAATGCTGCACAATAACTGAGTTGAACATCGAAACAAAATTAAGTCATTTATGGGGGGAAGGTATCAGTCAAGAAGATATGTAAAAATCAAATTTTTGGGCTAAATAGTTTTTGTGAAATCGAATAATAAGTGTGTCAAAGCAGTCGAAACACCATGTGTCTGCACAGGCGAGCAGTGCAATGATGACAAAATCGCGCACAGCGCGGAATGCGGGGAGCACGTCTCTGTAGCAGCGAAAGGGTTAATGCGGCCGTGGTGGCTTTACTTCATGAACTTCGCGCTCCCCCCTAAACGTAAGTTTGCGAACTATGCTATACTATGGCACTGCTTCTCTTGGCGCGTGCGTCGTGTGCAACTGGCAACGCCCCAATCTCCCGCGTGTGGGCGGGCATGCGCGAGCCGCCAAGATAAAAGAAATATAGTATCGATAAATGCTGCTGCTGCCACTGACGGAGGCAAATGAGCAACTCGTCCAGATAGCAACTGAGGGAAGAATAAGATGCCACTCGACGGGGAGGAAAGGCCCAAAAGGAAAAACAGCATTAACGCGAGCTGACCACAGCTCAGTACATCTACATCTACATCTACATTTATACTCCGCAAGCCACCCAACGGTGTGTGGCTGAGGGCACTTTACGTGCCACTGTCATTACCTCCCTTTTCTGTTCCAGTCGCGTATGGTTCGCGGGAAGAACGACAGTCTGAAAGCCTCCGTGGGCGCTCGAATCTCTCTAATTTAACATTCGTGATCTCCTCTGGAGGTATAAGTAGGGGGAAGCAATATATTCGATACCTCATCCAGAAACGCACCCTCTCGAAACCTGGCGAGCAAGCTACACCGCGATGCAGAGCGCCTGTCTTGCAGAGTCTGCCATTTGAGTTTGCTAAACATCTCCGTAACGCTATCACGGTTACCAAATAACCCTGTGACGAAACGCGCCGCTCTTCTTTGGATCTTATCTATCTCCTCCGTCAACCCGATCTGATACGGATCCCACACTGATGAGCAATACTCAAGTATAGGTCGAACGAGTGTTTTGTAGGCCACCTCCTTTGTTAATGGACTACATTTTCTAAGGACTCTCCCAATGAATCTCAACCTGGTACCCGCCTTACCAACAATTAATTTTATATGATCATTCCACTTCAAATCGTTCCGCATGCATACTCCCAGATATTTTACAGAAGTAACTGCTACTAGTGTTTGTTCCGCTATCATATAATCGTACAATAAAGGATCCTTCTTTCTATGTATTCGCAATACATTACATTTGTCTATGATAAGGGTCAGTTGCCACTCCCTGCACCAAGTGCCTATCCGCTGCAGATCTTCCTGCATTTCACTGCAAATTTCTAATGCTGCAACTTCTCTATATACTACAGCATCATCCGCGAAAAGCCGCACGGAACTTCCGACACTATCTACTAGGTCATTTATATATATTGTGAAAAGCAATGGTCCCATTACACTCCTCTGTGGCACGCCAGAGGTTACTTTAACGTCTGTAGACGTCTCTCCATTGAGAACAACATGCTGTGTTCTGTTTGCTAAAAACTCTTCAATCCAGCCACACAGCTGGTCTGATATTCCGTAGACTCTTACTTTGTTTATCAGGCGACAGTGCGGAACTGTATCGAACGCCTTCCGGAAGTCGAGGAAAATACCATCTACCTGGGAGCCTGTATCTAATATTGTCTGGGTCTCATGAACAAATAAAGCGAGTTGGGTCTCACACGATCGCTGTTTCCGGAATCCATGTTGACTCCTACAGAGTAGATTCTGGGTTTCGAAAAACGACATGATACACGAGCAAAAAACATGTTCTAAAATTCTACAACAGATCGACGTCAGAGATATAGGTCTATAGTTTTGCTCATCTGCTCGACGACCCTTCTTGAAGACTGGGACTACCTGTGCTCTTTTCCAATGATTTGGAAACTTCCGTTCCTCTAGAGACTTGCGGTACACGACTGTTAGAAGGGGGGCTTCTTTCGCGTACTCTGTGTAGAGTCGAATTGGTATCGCGTCAGGTCCAGTGGACTTTCCTCTGTTGAGTGATTCCAGTTGCTTTTCTATTCCTTGGACACATATTTCGATGTCAGCCATTTTTCCGTTTGTGGGAGGATTTAGAGAAGGAACTGCAGTGCGGTCTTCCCCTGTGAAACAGCTTTGGAAAAAGGTGTTTAGTATTTCAGCTTTACGCGTGTCATCCTCTGTTTCAATGCCATCCTCATCCCAGAGTGTGTGCATATGCTGTTTCGAACCACTTACTGATTTAACGTAAGACCAGAACTTCCTAGGATTTTCTGTCAAGTCGGTATATAGAATTTTACTTTCGAATTCACTGAACGCTTCATGCATAGCCCTCCTTACGCTAACTTTGACATCGTTTAGCTTCTGTTTGGCTGCGTTTAAACTTGAAGTGGAGCTCTCTTTGCTTTCGCAGTAGTTTCCTAACTTTGTTGTTGAACCACGGTGGGTTTTTCCCGTCCCTCACAGTTTTACTCGGCACGTACCTTGTAACCTCCCCACAAAAATTTTCTAATGAATGACAATATTATTTAAGAATGCTAATGGACATTGCGCTAAGTGTAACCTCCCCACAAAAATTTTCTAATGACAATACTTAATAGAAATGGGAGCCAAACGTAACCTCCCTGCAATTAAATTTAATGACAATAAAAGTGAGAATCGCAATCTGACTCAAATATAAGTTCTTCATAAAAATTAAAGTCCATTCAGTGATAATGATAATTCAATTAAACCGAAATATCGGTCTTTGGCCCTATGCAAAAAAAATCAAAATTAAATTCTTACCTCATTGCAACACCTACTCAAATTTCTGCTCTTGTTGTTGCGCACCGCTTGGAGAAACTGCATTGCAAATAATAATATTCCCCTTTTTTTTTGTAATCTAATTGAAAACTGAAACTTTTGTTTAAGGGAAGTGGAACGAAATAGTTACTTCAATTAAATGAAAATTTTATGAAAAATTGCTTTTGAAATCAAAGTTATTATTGGGGGCACTTGTTGAAAATTAGTTACAATAATTAAACTTTACATTATCCGATGATTATCTTAATTAACAGTATACCTCATTCAGCATCTTGACCAGTGTTGTCGCCAGACCACATCACGCAACCCCACTGGGCTGCTACCACTGACCGACTGCTCTGCATGACGACTACTAGCGTACTGCACGCCACTGAACAGAGCTACAGACTCGCAACGACAGACTGACAGACTGAGAACCGCTCGCAACACTCGCATGGTCAAGCGCATACTCTCTGGCCACAGATGCTACAATGCCTCGCCATCGCTGCTATGTTACATACGTGTTTCATAACCCTCCACTGGGGGGGCAAAAATTTGGCAGCGATGGTGAGTCATTTGGACTTGCCAAGCGCGGCAAAATTTTTCTTTAATTAACAAAATTCTACAACTTACAGAATATTTAAATGTTGTGCACACGCACTAAGTACCAAATATATCAGACAAAGACATAATGTGAGTACAAAACATAGTAGCAAATCAGAAAAATGTATATACAAAGTATTTGACAGATAACAAAGTGCACAGGCACTGAAAAAAAAAATTCTTTAGCATATTCAGAACAAATAAACAGACTGGCAAAATATTATGTTGACAAGTGACATGAGTGCACATGCACTGCAGTTGAGAACATATCAGTAATTGATGAAATGTATGTACAATTAGTAACAAATGACATAAGTGCATACGCATTAAAGTATTGAATATACAGAATAGTAGAAATCATATTGAAAAATGAGAAAAGTGTACAGGCACTGAAGTTCAGTAGAAAACATATTAACACCTAACAGAAGTGCTCATGCACTGTAGTTCAGAAAATAAAAAATGTATATACAATATAAAAGACAAAAGTGCACATATACTGTACTTCAGAACAAATCAAAAAAAATGTCTTTAGCATTTTGGCAATAAATAAACATAATAGCAAAAAAAAAATCATGTCGACCAGTGACATAAGTGTACTCGCACTGGAGTTTAGCGAATTGAAAAAATGTATAGCCATGAACATAAATAATGTTAGCAAAAATGATTTTCACTATGTGACAAGAATTAGGATAGGAAAGGGAAGGATTGCATCCTGGTTGTAGCACTTTAGATTGCACACAGCTGTTCTGAAAGTCCATATCTTTCCACAGAAGTACAACACCAAGTGACACAACTTGAAGTTCTTTTCCCCTCAGAATTTATCAGTGTAGCCAAGACACTGAACTGTCGTATTAATGTTTCATGTTTTCATTTTGGCAGTACATTAGGTACACCAAACAGTGGGACCATAATAACGTCTTCATTGCTCACGGTGGTGGACAGCATGTCGTGTCAACACCACGCTCTTACAAGGCACACCAACGTAGAATTAGTGCAAAACCAAAGATAGTGCTCCATGATCACTAGGATAAACAGGACAAATGGACATCGCAGTAATTCAGGGTAGTTAGCTCATGAGGTGAAGGACATTAAGTCACATAATATTGTCAATTACAGTAGTAGTTTGCGGCATTCATAGCCCAGTTATTGAACATTTCTGTACCATGTATGTAGTATTACAGAAAAATGTTCATTAATTGTTTTACATAGAATCAGTAATCTTCTTTTCCTAGTTACAAAGCATTATTAAATAATCACATTCTTTTCCAGTTACAAAGCATAGCATAGTTAATTAATCATTTGTCATTCCAATATAGTATTAATCATTAACCTTCTCCTAATTACAAAGCATCATGAAACAATCGCATTCTTTTCCAGTTACAAAGTATGGCATAGTTAATTAATCATTTGTCATTTCAATAGTAATAATCATTAGCTTTCTAATTACAAAGCATTATTAAACAGTCACATTCATTTCCAATTATAAAGCATAGTTAATTAATCATTTGTCATTTCAATATTGTATGAATCATTAACCTTCTCCTAATTACAAAGCATCATGAAACAATCGCATTCTATTCCAGTTACAAAGTATGGCATAGTTAATTAATCATTTGTCATTTCAATAGTAATAATCATTAGCTTTCTAATTACAAAGCATTATTAAACAGTCACATTCATTTCCAATTATAAAGCATAGTTAATTAATCATTTGTCATTTCAATATAGTATTAATCATTAACCTTCTCCTAATTACAAAGCATCATGAAACAATCGCATTCTTTTCCAGTTACAAAGTATGGCATAGTTAATTAATCATTTGTCATTTCAATAGTAATAATCATTAGCTTTCTAATTACAAAGCATTATGAAACAATCGCATTCATTTCCAGTTATAAAGTATAGCATAATTAATTAATCATTTGTCTTCCAATAGTAATAATCATTAGCTTTTTCCTAATCACAAAGCATTATGAAACAATAGCATAGTTAATTAATTATGTGTCATTCCAATCTAGTAAGAATCGTTAGCCTTCTTCTAATTACAAAGCATTACTAAACAGTCACATTCATTTCCAATTACAAAGTATGAACATTGAAAACAAGAGCTAATTAATGGCATAATTAATAACAATTCATTAAGTGACACTAATTATTGGCACTCAGTGGCCATCAGGTATCGAATAGTATAAAGCATTGTTCCTCATTCAGTATTATTCAGATCATTACGAAGTCATTATTAAAAAACAGTTAATTATAGTCATAGCATTAATAATCATGGGGATTATAAGTAGTCTCATTACAATAACAGTGGCAATTACTAGCCAGTTACTAAGCATTATTTTATATATATGTGTATTTTTGTTGTCTCATTAAGAAGTCATTACTCAAGTGACATACTATTCAGAGCTAATCAGTATTATTCAGAATTTTCTCAAACTGGTATCACTATTTGGGACTGTTAATACATTTTTTTTGTTAGCAATGCATTGCGTTGGGATCGATAATTAATTGCTGAGGCATAACACTTTTTGCTTTTGACCTATTGCTGCCAATGAGGATAGGTAACGTCATTCGTCATGAGTCAGCTGTAGCAAGGTTATGTAACAAGGCAGTATATGTGATTACATTTATAAATGGTAAACACAAATGGGTAAAAAAAAATGCAAGTACTAGAACAGGTATAATAATTACAGGTTTAGTAAGTATCATGACAAGCATCTCCTGGAAAAAATACAAAATGGATTATTGACCTGAAAGAAGAAATGCACACTATGCTGAAAAGTAGTGAACTTCGAATTAACAAGTAGTGAAATGTGTATAAAATGTGTTCCATAGCTGTCCTTTCCAAAACTTTCCGTCATCCTACTATGCAATATAACACCTGCTGTCAAAACAAACTGCAACAAATACTTAAATAACTACATAGCATAAATATAAAACTCCAACATTATCCTCATCTGTAAAGAAAAAACTTCATTATCAATCACTTCATTATCCATATTATCATAACTTCACTATTATCATCACCTGTAAATAAAAACTTCATTATTCATAATACCATATCCTTCATCATTATTCATCAGTATTCATTATCATCTGCAAAAAATCACTTCATTACTCATTATACAACTATTCCTTATCTCTAGCATATTTCATCACTAAAACTAAGATGTGTAGTTCAGTCTGACAGCCTGCATCAATCACCTTGTATTCTGAAAGAAATAATTAGTTAAGACTGCTATTCTACGATGAGTATAGTATATTCTTGTTAATGCTTGTTAATCCTGATCCATTTACTCTTCCTCATAAAGTTATTGCATCTTCTTTCGTTTATTCCGTAGGTGAAATTCCCATTTCTGTTGAATTTATTTCTCACACGCATCATTTCTTTCTGAAATTGATGAACAAAGATTAATGTCCTGCATTTAAATCATATACCCACTAAATAATGACTGGTTTATGGTAACATAATTAACCATACAGCATAACATGACAGAAAGAGTAATATGTCAAAGACATTGACAGTGTTCAGATGCAAAAATGTACACAGATAATATCACAATGCAGCAGCAAAATGTAAAACAGTCACGATGTTGAGATGTCATAAGGCAAAAAATGTCAAAGTCAACAGGTGTGTTATATCTTAACTATTTCACAGTGCATACAAACAAAACTGGAGTACAATCATATACACAAAAAAAGTGGAAAATGTGCACGGTCTGATGTGTAACGACAAGAAAAGCGACCTGCTAACCTTACCTTGCCGGGCACTTGCCAAGAAAAAATACCATAATCATCAGTAATTAGTCAAGTGAAATAATTGCATTAATAAATAACATCATAGTGTGTTGAATCATAAAGTGTCTTCATTCAATAAACGGTTTAATGTTTGAGATATGGTGATTGCCTTTCGATTTTCTGGTTCTCAAAGTTTCGACGTGTACAACATTGGGGTGAGGGATGCTGCGAATCCGATATGGACCTGCGTATAGAAGTTCAAATTTACTGCACTTACCTTTTAATTTGCTGGATAAATAGTGTGTACGTACTAATATCTTCTGTCCAACGTGAAAGTCTCGGCGTCTACAAACCTGTTTTTGCTGTCTTCTCCGGCGCTCTGCGGCACGTTTGATGTTGTTCAGCGCAATGTCAATTATTTCGTGGTGTCTTAGTCGACGACATTTAGGGAAGTTTACTAATTCTTTAATTTTGTTTGGTGGTTCAACGTTTTTCAGTATAACAGACGGAGATAGCATAGTGGATTCATTTGGAACGGAATTAATTACGTCTTGGAATGAGAGTATGTGTGTATCCCAATCAATATGTCTTTTGTGGCAGTATACTCTACACAGTTTACCAATTTCTTTCATTAATCTTTCACAGGGGTTCGAAGAAGCGTGGTACTTGGATATATAGATCGGAGAAATGTTTCTAGCTCGTAACATGCGTGTCCATACGCTACTACGAAATTGAGATCCATTGTCAGAAATTACTTTCATCACATGCCCTACATGAAATAGAAAATGTTTTACAAATGCTTTCGAAACAGTTTTAGCAGTAGCTTTACGTAACGGAGTGAAAGTAACAAATTTTGAAGTGAGCTCAACAGCGACAAAGATGTAGCAAAAACCTCTGTTAGTTCTCGGAATTGGACCAAAAATGTCTACTGCGGCCATGTGTCTTAATTTAACAGGTATAATGGGATATAATGGAGGAATATGTGAAGTGGTGTCTGATTTAGCTTTCTGGCAAATTTTACAAGACGCTAAAACTCGTCGTATACGTTTCTCCATGTTAGTAAAATAAGAGTTCTGTCTCAGTATAAGAAAACATTTTCGTGCTGCGTAATGTGCGTAACTTAAATGAGTGTACCAAATTAATTTGTTAACCAGTTCGTCAGGAATGCATAATAACCAATTGTTGCTGTCAGGATGAGAGCGGGGAAACAGAATGTCATTGCGTACAGTGTAGTGGTTCCTAATCGTAACATTTTTCCTATCTTGCCAAAGGTGTTTAATTTCTTTCCACACATTGTCTTTATTTTGCTCTTGTGCTATGTCCTGTAATGACGATGAAATAAAATTTTCAAATGCAGCTTGCTGAATGTACATGACACTGAAATTTGTTTTGCAGAAGTTGGTTGCAACGTCTTGCTGATTGTTGCCGAGAGAACGCGATAGTGCGTCTGCTATAACATTTTGTGTGCCGGGAATGTGAACAATCGTAAAATTAAATTCTTGCAAATAAAGTTTCCATCTGCTTAATCTGTCGTGAGTGAATTTAGCCGAAAGTAAAAATTGTATCGCTCTGTGGTCTGTGTAGACGGTGGTATGTCTGCCATAAAGAAAGTGCCGAAATCTCGTAAAAGCCCATACAACACATAATGTTTCCAATTCTGTAACGGAATAATTTCGTTCAGCAGGTGACAGAATGCGGCTTGCAAATGCGATGTTTTTAATAACTGTTGAACCATCTTCTTCAATTTCCTGGAAAATATGTACGCCTAAAGCGGTGTTAGAACTGTCGGTGGCAATGGAAAAATTTCTAGTAAGATCGGGGTGCGATAAAAGTGGAGCATTCAACAAAGCATGCTTCGGGTTCATGAATTCAGAATGTGCTTGCTTATCCCAAGACCAAATAGTGTTTTTACCTGTTAATTGACATAATCTGGGTGTGTCTAAAGCAGAGTGATGAATAAATTTACGAAAAAAGTTAATTAAGCCCAATAAACTGCGTAGTTGTTTCTTTGTCGTAGGAACAGTAATGTCACGTAGAGCCTGAAGTTTTTCCGGATCAGGCGCAATGCCTTCTGCTGAAATCACGTGTCCAAGAAATTTTATAGAAGTTTTGCCAAAGTGCGATTTACTAAGATTAACTGTAAGTCCTTGTGCATGAAAAGTTTGTAACAGTTGTTCAAGAATCAGATTGTGTTCAGACCAGTTAGCTTCTGCGATAAGAATATCGTCTACATACGTCGTAATTCTGTCCTTAAGTTCTGTCGGAAGTATTGTGTTCAAACCGCGAATAAAAGCTGCAGAAGAAATAGTTAAGCCGAACGGTAATTTGCAAAATTGATAACAGTCGCCAAAACAGAGAAAAGCTGTATATTTTCTACAATTCGGATGAAGTTGAATTTGCCAAAATCCCGATTTCAAATCTAGTGTAGAATAAATAGCTGTACCATGAAATTTCTGTAAAAGTTCCTCTAGTGTCTGTGGTCGATCTGTTTCATTAATAATAATGTCATTAATGTGACGTGAATCAAGTACAAGGCGAAGTGAGCCATCTTTTTTCTTAACAATATGTAGCGGGTTTATGTACGGACTAACTGCCGGTTCTATAATTCCTTGGTCAAGCATATCCTGCAATTCCTTTTTAACTTGTTCTCTGTGAATATATGGGATGGGATAATGCTTTGCTTTAAATGTGTCGTGCTGTTTCACTTGAAATCCATACATAAAACCGCACATAGTACCAGGAACATTGTCAAAAACTGGAGCTTGCTGTAAAAGAATTTTGTGTAATTGCGTTCGTTCGTCGTCTGTAGTTGCACTGCTCTCTTTAACCTTATCAGAAATCAATTGCATTACGTCGTAGTCAGCTTCGTCTGGAGTATTATAGTTGTGTACGTACGTATCCGTGAACAATGTGGGATTATAGTCTATGTTACGTGTTGCGGAAATGACCTCTGTGCGGTTAATTGTTTGTTCTTCCGCAGATAATGAGTGCTGAAATTCTAAAGCAAGTTGTACATTTTCATCCCTTAACATTAAATACGAATTTTGAAAATCGATAACTGCGTCGTGTTGTACCAGAAAATTCGTACCTAAAATAATGTCTGTTGTCAATAAAGGAACAATCCAAAAATTAGAGTGGAAAGTATGACCTCCAATACAAAATGATAAATGCGTCTGTAATTTAACGTCTACTCCTTTACTCGGTACTGCTCCTTTCACTTTTGTTTTGCCTAAAGGTAATGTCGGATAAATATTCTCTTTGTTGCACTCGTTGAAAGTTTCTTCATTTATTACTGATATAGGTGAGCCGGAATCAATTACTGCTGAGAATTTCGATGAACCAATTTTAATTTCGATAACAGGATGTGAAATAGATTTCTGAACAAATGGTCTTTCCTGCAAGAGAGTGTCTCTGATATCGTCAAAAGTAATTACGTTTTCGTGAACAACATTCTGCGTGTCTAAAGTAGTGCTTACGTTACTCGAATATGCAATCTGTACTGTCTGGTCAAATTCTGTCGTACGTGCTATTATTTACCGGAGGATGCTGTGGCATATCCACTATATGAACTGCTCTGTTATTTCTTATTGACGTGTTACGCTACGGATGACACCTATTGTCTGTTTCATTCATGATTATTTGTTGTTGCTGATGTTGTTGCTGCTCATAAGATCGACTGTTATTAAATGTACGCTGAAAATTGTGCTCATCATTTTTACGTCTGTCGTGATAGTCATTCCTATACGGTGTACTGCGATACGTGTTGAAATAGAGTGTTGTCTGTACGTAGTTATTTCTTTGCTGCCATGCGTTACTATTTGTTGGAGCTGGGACTATACGTGCACGCGGCGAAACATTAAAGTTTGGTTGACCTTGTAGACTGCATTGTTGGTTACGTATGCTAAGCGGCTGACTTTCATGCTGTTGTGGTGGAAAACGTCTATTGTTACCAAAAAATGCGTTTGCTGTTAATTTTACACATACTGATGATTACGATTTTTATCTGTTATTTAAGTTCTCGTGATTCTGGAGTGCCTAATGAAAATTGTCACATTCGGTAAAATATTTGTCATATCGGGTTTTCAGTACAATATTTCTTAATTCTAGATAGAGCAATAGTTAAAGAGCAGTTTTGATAGATATAAAGGATAGTAGAAGAGAAGGCAGCAGTGCAGAAAACTAAAGATGAAACAGCACTACTACAGCTCGGGGCCCTATGCTCGCTACGGCACATATTCATTAAAGCGTAATGAATCCCCTGAGGTCATTTACGCACTGCAAATAAATTTTAGCTTTTGTGTTACAGGCAATAGCGGTAAAATTTCAAAGGCAAATTGTTGTATTCGTGCTAATTCAAATTTCTTCATTACAGGCAATGCTGTTGTAAATACAAAAATAAATTGTCGCATCTGGTTCAAAGCTAGTTTCTGCATTACAGGTAATAGCGGTGAAAGTACAAAGATAAATTGTCGTATACTGGGCAAATCGTGTACCTGTACGCTGTCATTATTAAATTCCTTACATTTTCTTACAAATGCAAATTGCTCGAAATCTACGTTCTCGTCACTCAGTTTGATAACACGTTCAGGTTTGTGTGTGAATCTGTTCGTCTGTGTCATTTCGGATTTCAAGTTGCGTAGCTTTTCAGATTTTAAGTCTCGTAGTCTCTGTAAATTGCTCACATGATACGCGCTGCGTGACTCTGACAAATGCTCGCAAAGTGGCGGCTTCTGTGACGTATTGGTGACTGAAATAGTTTTCAACTCTGTTACTGTAACACTTTCGTCAATTTGATTGATCTGTCGTGCAAATTTCTCGTCATCTTCCGTATTCGGAGTGTGTGAAACTTCCACTGACTCTAAATTAATTTCGTCGCGAATCTGTACTTCGTTTTTAGGGCATTCTTCAGTGACTGCATTAACTTCGTCTTTATGTGATTCTGTTGTGCCTACACGTGTGCTATTTAATTCTTGTGCAACAGTGCCAACTTCTTTATTACTGTTTTTAGCACAAGTCTTAGTATCCTCACGTAATTGTTCTTTAATGTCCTGGCATTGCACGGTAACAGCTGTATTCTCTTCACTAACTTTTCTGCTCCGTTCGTTAAGGTTGTCTTGTTTTTCGTTCGTCAGTTTGAAACTTTCATTAATTGTTTCGCTAAGTTGTTTGTAATGGTTGTCGACACTTTCATTTAGTTGTTTGAAATAATTATTCATCATTTCATTCCGCTGTTTGTACTGTTCCCTAAGTTGTTTGAAATCTTCACTCTGTTTGTCTAATTTTTCATTCCGTTGTTTGTTTGATTCAAGAATTTGTAGCAACAATGCCTTAAGTGGATCCGACACAAAATTAGCATTTCTATTCTCCGTGCTATTTAATGGTGGATCTGAAATTGTCTTGTTTTGCGTGACCATTTGGTCATTCTGTAATTTACAGAAAGGTTTATCAGTCGGATGTACACTGTCAGACACTATTTCGGAATTAAATAGATCCGTCGTACTTCCAGTACACTGTTCATTTTCACTAGAAAAATTTGTCTGTACATTACTTGGATTTTCTAAATCGGGTGTGTTACGCTGGGCAGCGCTCATTACTATAGACCGCTCCGCGTCATCAATTGTCGTCAAATTAACAGACGAGACAATTGAGTTCGTTTGTTCATCATTAAGGTAAAAGTCATCATTAGTGGTTGGAATGCACTGATTGTTAGTGAACGCAGGATTGTCATCATTACACTGCGTGTCACAATTATTATCGGTCACGCTGTTTAAGTCGGTAATTTCATTCAAAATACCTCGCGATACACTATTCATAGTCTTTAGCGGCATTTTAACAATAGTCAAAATTATTCACAAAATAAATAAGCACAATGCAAAAGCAACACACAAATACAACAAAGCAACAAATTGCCGTTGACCTGTAGAAAGAAAGTCACAATATTATTAAAAGCGTTGCGCTAAATCCTAATTATATCTAAGCAAATAAGAGCAGATATCTGACTGTCGCTCAAAAGACTCTCAACGAAATACGATCCTGGACTGGGTGTCGCCAAGTGTAACCTCCCCAAAAAAATTTCTAATGAATGACAATATTATTTAAGAATGCTAATGGACATTGCGCTAAGTGTAACCTCCCCACAAAAATTTTCTAATGACAATACTTAATAGAAATGGGAGCCAAACGTAACCTCCCTGCAATTAAATTTAATGACAATAAAAGTGAGAATCGCAATCTGACTCAAATATAAGTTCTTCATAAAAATTAAAGTCCATTCAGTGATAATGATAATTCAATTAAACCGAAATATCGGTCTTTGGCCCTATGCAAAAAAAATCAAAATTAAATTCTTACGTCATTGCAACACCTAGTCAAATTTCTGCTCTTGTTGTTGCGCACCGCTTGGAGGAACTGCATTGCAAATAATAATATTCCCCTTTTTTTGTAATCTAATTGAAAACTGAAACTTTTATTTAAGGGAAGTGGAACGAAATAGTTACTTCAATTAAATGAAAATTTTATGAAAAATTGCTTTTGAAATCAAAGTTATTATTGGGGGCACTTGTTGAAAATTAGTTACAATAATTAAACTTTACATTATCCGATGATTATCTTAATTAACAGTATACCTCATTCAGCATCTTGACCAGTGTTGTCGCCAGACCACATCACGCAACCCCACTGGGCTGCTATTACTGACCGACTGCTCTGCATGACGACTACTAGCGTACTGCACGCCACTGAACAGAGCTACAGACTCGCAACGACAGACTGACAGACTGAGAACCGCTCGCAACACTCGCGCGGTCAAGCGCATACTCTCTGGTCACAGATGCTACAATGCCTCGCCATCGCTGCTATGTTACATACGTGTTTCAACCTGTCTAAAACGCATTTTACAATTGCCTTAAACTTTTTCCATAAACTTGGAGTGAAGCTCTCTTTGCTTTCGCAGTAGTTTCCTAACTTTGTTGTTGAACCACGGTGGGTTTTTCCCGTCCCTCACAGTTTTACTCGGCCCGTACCTGTCTAAAACGCATTTTACAATTGCCTTAAACTTTTTCCATAAACACTCAACATTGTCAGTGTCGGAACAGAAATTTTCGTTTTGATCTGTTAGGTAGTCTGAAATCTGCCTTCTATTACTCTTGCTAAACAGACCTTCCTCCCTTTTTTTATATTGCTATTAACTTCCATATTCAGGGATGCTGCAACGGCCTTATGATCACTGATTCCCTGATCTGCACTTACAGAGTTGAAAAGTTCAGGTCTGTTTGTTATCAGTAGGTCCAAGATGTTATCTCCACGAGTCGGTTCTCTGTTTAATTGCTCGAGGTAATTTTCGGATGTGCACTCAGTATAATGTCACTCGATGCTCTGTCCCTACCACCCGTCCTAAACATCTGAGTGTCCCAGTCTATATCTGGTAAATTGAAATCTCCACCTAAGACTATAATATGCTGAGAAAATTTATGTTCAATGTATTCCAAATTTTCTCTCAGTTGTTCTGCCACTAATGCTGCTGAGTCGGGAGGTCAGTAAAAGGAGCCAATTATTAGCCTAGCTCGGTTGTTGAGTGGTGGGTTCTCGCATCTGTAGATGTCCCTGTTTTTTAAATAAAAAAATATAAAGCCTCGTCAGTGATCAGTGTGTAGGCGTATTTATAAATGTGATGCGAATATAAAACGACCCATTCCACATTATTACAATTTGTCGTGCAAATGATCCATGGAACATGAATCTACGTACCTTACACGTGTTGCCTGTTGCCTCACCGTGCATTTTCATAACATGGCACCCTCCTTCTTCTGACAGAGAAACCACTGCACAACTGGCATTTCCAGAACGATATTGACATGATTGTGGAGGTGGGACGTTTGCTTAGCCAGCAAAGTCCAGACTTGTACAGCCACGGTCTCGTCTACATCACTCATCTTCCAGATGAGTGTGGCACACCGAACAGCGAACGTGTGCAGGAGAGCTGACACCATCATGTTTTGTGGTCGTAGCTTGACTTTTTCGAGGTGACAATATTTTTTTCTTTACCGAGTTTCGATTCCCCCCGAAGCGGGCAGGCTGGCAGCAGCTTAGTATGCTGCTCTTCACCCTACAGAATTTGTGTTACAAAGATGGAGATAATAAATAATAAAAACAGACGATGAAATCGGAGACTTCTTTGTCAGTTTCGCGCTATGGAGACATGTTTATAAGAGCAAACACTTCTCCCATTAGTTTATTTAAGTATGAAATCACTTGAATTTGTAGAACCATCATCCACTGGAGTAACACAACGTACCTTGCCTGTAATAAATAATTTACATTATGGTGAAAGAGGTTATATTTTTAGCACATGGTCGCACGTTGTTACCTGTAGGATAATCGGCACCCCAGATGATGAAAAACTTCAGTGTTTCCCCATTTCTTTGAGTATCACTGGGAAACCTCCTGAGATATACCATTTCGTTTTCATCGACATATATCGCGACTCGCGTTTATTTGAAACCATACGCGACTGGAACAGGAAAGGGAGGTAATGACAGTGGCACGTAAAGTGCCCTCCGCCACACACCGTTGGGTGGCTTGCGGAGTATAAATGTAGATGTAGATGTAGATGTAGGCTTAAATGGTAACATGGCGGAGAATCGTGGAGCTTAAAACATAGAACAAAGATGATGTTAATAAAATACATATAAAGCAGATAGGTAAAATAATAGACAGACAATTTAAAAAACACGGCAACAGTCTGTTTTCTGTTTACAAGAGACATAAAATTCACACCCTGTGACAGCATGATTTCTGTTCGCAACACTTTGGAAACACGAACAGCACTGAACATTCACTTGAACACTGCACTAAAATGTTTGCAAAAATGATATACCACAGCTGAGGGCAGACAGGGGGACCTGGACAGAAGATGGGAAAGAAAAAGAAGGGGGAAGGAAAGCAAACCCAAGGAGGGGGAGGGAGGGAGGAGCCGATGGAGGACGAGGACGCATAGGAGGGGGGGGGGTGCTGGGCAGATGCGAGAGGGAGTGGGGAAAGGCAGAGGAGGGGTATACAAAAGGAATCGTGGGGGGGGGGGTTGGGCAGAAGGGAAGCAGAGGTTATGCAGGGAGAAAACAGGATGGAAAGGGGGGTGGGAAGAGGGAGCCCAGGGAAAGGACGAAAAGATGGGGGGCTAGGATCAGAGTTGATGGGAGGGATAAATTGAGGGAGAGAGGGCATCATCCGGGAGGGGGAGTTGGCAGAAGCCACCTTGGGAAAGGAGATGAAGGGTGTAGTGATGCAGGGGAGGGGGGGGGGGCACAACAGGGAAGGCGTGGCAGAAGGTGGGGAGCAACCAGGGGGTGAGGAGAATCAAGGCAGCGGGAGGTGTAGAGTATGCGGATATGTTCGAGGAACAGGAGCAGAAGGGGGAAAGGAATGAGGTCATAGAGGAGGTCAGAGAGGCGTACCGTACAAAGATTGCATTTCCTGCAAAGGTGAAAAACCAGGTTTTGGGTTACATTTCTTTTTGCAGTTAAGTTAACTATGCTTGTAATTAGCGATACTTGGACCATACAGCGATTCTTCCTGGTCGATCTTCTTTGTGACCATGGTGGTCCTGGGTGCTTACTTGGCAGCCTCTGACATACGCTGCTCTGGTCGCTCGATACGATTTTGTGCAGAATCAGTAACAGTCTGGTCCGATCTCAATTTCCAGCACCTTCACAATTTCCATAGCGCCTTTTGGGACCGACCAAGGTGACGCACTGGCTAGCACACTGGACTCGCATTCTGGAAAACGACGGTTCAAACCCACGTCTGGCCATCTTGATTTAGGTTTTCAGTGATTTCTCTAAATCGCTGCAGGTAAATGCCGGGATGGTTCCTTTGAAAGGGCGCAGCCGTCTTCCTTCCCCATCCTTCCCTAATCTTATTGGACCGATGACCTCGCCGTATGGTTCAAAATGGCTCTGAGCACTATGGGACTCAACTTCTGAGGTCATCAGTCCCCTCGAACTTTTTGTTGTTCTTGTTGTGGTCTTCAGTCCTGATCCTGGTTTGATGCAGCTCTCCATGCTACTCTATCCCGTGCAAGCTCCTTCATCTCCCAGTACCTACTGCAACCTACATCCTTCTGAATCTGCTTAGTGTATTCAGCTCTTGGTCTCCCTCTACGATTTTTACCCTCCACGCTGCCCTCCAATGCTAAATTGGTGATCCCTTGATGCCTCAGAATATGTCCTACCAACCGATCCCTTCTTCTTGTCAAGTTGTGGCACCAATTCCTCTTCTCCTCAATCCTATTCAATACCTCCTCATTAGTTATGTGATCTATCCATCTATTCTTGTAAGTAGGCTGTTTATGTTTTCTTATTGGCAACGTTACGTAGCGCTCCGTATGAAAATCACTGGCTGTGCTGTGTGCAGTCTGTGGCTAGTTTGCATTGTTGTCTGCCATTGTAGTGTTGGGCAGCGGCAGCTGGATGTTAACAGCGCGTAGCGTTGCGCAGTTGGAGGTGAGCCGCCAGCAGTGGTGGATGTGAGGAGAGAGATGGCGGAGTTTTGAAATTTGTCATGAACTGCTATATATATTATGACTCTTATGGTAAATACATTGTTTGTTCTCTATTAAAATCTTTCATTTGCTAACTATGCCTATCAGTAGTTAGTGCCTTCCGTAGATTGAATCTTTTATTTTGCTGGCAGTAGTGGCGCTCGCTGTTTTGCAGTAGTTCGAGTAACGAAGATTTTTGGTGAGGTAAGTGATTTGTGAAAGATATAGGTTAATGCTAGTCAGGGCCATTCTTTTGTAGGGATTTTTTTGAAAGTCAGATTGCGTTGCGCTAAAAATATTGGGTGTCAGGATAAGCACAGTCATGTATAATTATTCAAAAAGGGGACGTTTCAATCTTCAGCATTCTTCTGTAACATCACATCTCGAAAGCTTCTATTCTCTTCTTGTCCAAACTATTTATTGTCCATGTTTCACTTCCATACATGGCTGCACTCCATACAAATACTTTCAGAAACGACTTCCTGACACTTAAATCTATACTCGATGTTAACAAATTTCTCTTCTTCAGAAACGCTTTCCTTGCCATTGCCAGTCTACATTTTATATCCTCTCTACTCCGACCATCATCAGTTATTTTTCTCCCCAAATAACAAAACTCCTTTACTACTTTAAGTGTCTCATTTCCTAATCTAATTCCCTGAGCATCACTCGACTTAATTCGACTACATTCCATTATCCTCGTTTTGCTTTTGTTGATGTTCATCTTATATCCTCCTTTCAACACACTGTCCATTCCGTTCAATTGCTCTTCCAAGTCCTTTGCTGCCTCTGACAGAATTTCAATGTCATCGGCGAACCTCAAAGTTTTTATTACTTCTTCCTGGATTTTAATACCTACTCCAAATTTTTCTTTTGTTTCCTTTACTGCTTGCTCAATATACAGATTGAATAACATCGGGGAGAGGCTACAACCCTGTCTCACTCCCTTCCCAACCACTGCTTCCCTTTCATTCCCCTCGACTCTTATAACTGCCATCTGGTTTCTGTACAAATTGTAACTAGCCTTTCGCTCCCTGTATTTTACCCCTACCACCTTTAGAATTTGAAAGAGAGTATTCCAGTCAACATTGTCAAAAACTTTCTCTAAGTCTACAAATGCTAGAAACGCAGGTTTGCCTTTCCTTAATCTTTGTTCTAAGATAAGTCGTAAGGTCACTATTGCCTCACGTGTTCCAACATTTCTACGGAATCCAAACTGATCTTCCCCGAGGTTGGCTCCTACCAGTTTTTCCATTCGTCTGTAAATAATTCGTGTTAGTATTTTGCAGCCGTGAGTTACTAAACTGATAGTTCGGTAATTTTCACATCTGTCAACACCAGCTTTCTTTGGGATTGGAATTATAATATTCTTCTTGAAGTCTGAGGGTATTTCGCCTGTCTCGTACATCTTGCTCACCAGATGGTAGAGTTTTGTCAGGACTGGCTCTCCCAAGGCTGTCAGTAGTTCTAATGGAATGTTGTCTACTCCCGGGCTCCTCGAACTTAGAAGTACTTAAACCTACCTAACCTAAGGATTCGAACCTGCGACCGTAGTGGTCTCGCGGTTCCAGACTGTAGCGCCTAGAACCGCACGGCCACTCCGGCCGGCCGCTGATTGTCCCCTCCCCCAAATAAACCAACCAACCATCCTACTTTGCCATCGTAGACAGTACATGCTGCCACATTGGCTGCTATGCCGACTATTTATTTTCTGCTGTGAATGATTTTCGGGGACAAATCCCCTTGTATCTACGTAACGGAGTTCCTGGCGAACACTGCAATACAGTAGGCATTTCAGAGAACATTTCAAGCCCTAAAATATCGATTTTTTTGAATTTTCAAAGAGGAATGCCCCCTTAAAGACGAGGGCAGGTGTAACAGCATAGATGTGTTTTTAGGCAGTTTCCCACATCCTACTAGGTGGATACTGGGCTAATACCTAAGTACTAGGACTGTTGGTATTTTTAAAAATATCGGGAATTCGATATCTCCATATTAAAAGATATTATTGTCATGTCTCGGCACATCAAAAAACGTACACATATATATCGATACATCGACGAAAAAGGATCGACAAATCAGCCTATAAAAATTTACAACATTGTAAATACACTGCCATATTTAGAGCTGTATATTTAACTACTGATTCATTATTACATGTTCTGCACATCAACAAACTAGCAGCTTGTTTATTCCCCGCAGAGCAAGAAAGGAAAATCCCTATGGTTAGTGGGACAGGCAAGCAAGTTTTTTAGGTTAAAGCCAAAGTCCAGACAGACAGTAATCAAGAAAAATAGAACAAAAGAAGTTTCATGTACAGTAAATAGGGCTAAAGCTAAGGGTAGTATCAATTGACTTCATCAAAATATCAGGGGAATAAAAAATAAAGATGAGCTGTTAATGTGTTTAGATGATCTCAAAAATAAGACTGAGATTCACATACCATGTCTGTCTGAACACCAAACTCTGGGGAAGGAAAGCGTCAGTATAAATAGGTATAATTTAGCATCTTACACTTGCAGATCTAGCAAGGATAAAGGAGGAGTGAAAGGTCTCTGTTGGATTCCTTTCATGTTTAATTTCTTAAATCTATTATCATTTACGGCATAAATTCCTCTTCTAAATTTACTGTGGCGTTTCTGACTATCTGGGAGGAGTCTGAGTAGTGGAACGTGTTACTTTTACACATAAACAAGAACGATCTGTCACACTACTACACTTTAAGGCACAGTTTATATGTAATTCATGTCACACCGTCTCATACGGAACCTATATCCGCTTTCTTTTATACACTGTGTATGATAAGATACTGTCATCCCCCTTCCCTTCTGTGTGAGAGGATGAATGAGCAAATGTATTTGTAGTTGCATGCTTGAGGGTAGCAGACAAGCCTGTCTGCTAGAGAACAGTAGGACCAACGTCGGAACAGGTAGCTACGGTTTCTAAAAGCAAAGAGGTTTCTATCCTTAGTATGGTCCTGTCCGTCCCTTGTCATGTTGGTACAGGAAGCTGCCTCTCTGGTCACTTCCGTTTGTATTTGTGAAGCACGCTCGGTAGGAGCCCAGGTCAGTCCGTCCGTGGCGAGCGTCTGAAGTGGTAAGATCTCCGGCTAAGTGCGTGTCTGCTAAGTCCATAGGACAATGGATTTGTTAAGTTCAGCCTAACTGAAAATTTAATCACCTTTATTTCAGGTTTAGCTCTAAAATATCTAATGTTATCTTAAATTGCAGCACAGTGTAATTCTCGTGTGAAGTTCAGATTATTTTCCGGTAGTTGCTTTGTCACTACTTTGTGAGTAAAGTGGAACCACGTGTTGATCAGTAACTCTAACTAAAATCAATCTTAAATGCGAATGCTTGTGTGATTATAACGTCTCGTCTTGACAATATTTTTCAATATAGCAACTTTTCTTTATGTTCAACCTACGTGGGGTGTACTTTGGGAGACAAGTACCACGTGGTTATATAACTGTTTGACCCATCAGGTTAACAGTAAGAGGTTAGTAACCAGTTCGAGGTTTTTCTTTTGTAAATTGCTTTTCGATCTAATTTATTTTAATTATCAAAATTATTGTGGAGTTATACGCTTTGTGTAAACCAAGTTGACCACGTGAAGCATGTGGTGTAATCATCAAAGTAGCCCTCAGCTATTCTTTTTGGGAAGATTTCACAGAGAGTTAGTATGAATTTTGTATACCAGTGTGTGGTAATTACATGATGGACAGGATTGTGCTACGAACGTAATTTCTTTGGGTGAAAACTGAATTGGTTGGTTGTGGTTAATTTCCTCTTGCTTATCTTTCAACGTTCTTCGTGTGTTATTTTATGAATGCAGTGTTGTATGCAGTCTCCCAATCTTGGCTCCATATTTTATGTGTTCCATAAGATTACAATCTCACATTTTCACAATCCTAAATAAGGCACCAGCTCAGTTATAACTCACGTTTAATATGCTGAAATTTCAACGATCAATCTTAAAATAAATGTCCAAATATAAACTGATTTCTTTCTTTTTATTTAAATTCTCCTTCTTTATATATATATATATATATATATATATATATATATATATATATATATATATACACTCCTGGAAATTGAAATAAGAACACCGTGTATTCATTGTCCCAGGAAGGGGAAACTTTATTGACACATTCCTGGGGTCAGATACATCACATGATCACACTGACAGAACCACAGGCACATAGACACAGGCAACAGAGCATGCACAATGTCGGCACTAGTACAGTGTATATCCACCTTTCGCAGCAATGCAGGCTGCTATTCTCCCATGGAAACGATCGTAGAGATGCTGGATGTAGTCCTGTGGAACGGCTTGCCATGCCATTTCCACCTGGCGCCTCAGTTGGACCAGCGTTCGTGCTGGACGTGCAGACCGCGTGAGACGACGCTTCATCCAGTCCCAAACATGCTCAATGGGGGACAGATCCGGAGATCTTGCTGGCCAGGGTAGTTGACTTACACCTTCTAGAGCACGTTGGGTGGCACGGGATACATGCGGACGTGCATTGTCCTGTTGGAACAGCAAGTTCCCTTGCCGGTCTAGGAATGGTAGAACGATGGGTTCGATGACGGTTTGGATGTACCGTGCACTCTTCAGTGTCCCCTCAACGATCACCAGTGGTGTACGGCCAGTGTAGGAGATCGCTCCCCACACCATGATGCCGGGTGTTGGCCCTGTGTGCCTCGGTCGTATGCAGTCCTGATTGTGGCGCTCACCTGCACGGCGCCAAACACGCATACGACCATCATTGGCACCAAGGCAGAAGCGACTCTCATCGCTGAAGACGACACGTCTCCATTCGTCCCTCCATTCACGCCTGTCGCGACACCACTGGAGGCGGGCTGCACGATGTTGGGGCGTGAGCGGAAGACGGCCTAACGGTGTGCGGGACCGTAGCCCAGCTTCATGGAGACGGTTGCGAATGGTCCTCGCCGATACCCCAGGAGCAACAGTGTCCCTAATTTGCTGGGAAGTGGCGGTGCGGTCCCCTACGGCACTGCGTAGGATCCTACGGTCTTGGCGTGCATCCGTGCGTCGCTGCGGTCCGGTCCCAGGTCGACGGGCACGTGCACCTTCCGCCGACCACTGGCGACAACATCGATGTACTGTGAAGACCAAACGCCCCACGTGTTGAGCAATTCGGCGGTACGTCCACCCGGCCTCCCGCATGCCCACTATACGCCCTCACTCAAAGTCCGTCAACTGCACATACGGTTCATGTCCACGCTGTCGCGGCATGCTACCAGTGTTAAAGACTGCGATGGAGCTCCGTATGCCACGGCAAACTGGCTGACACTGACGGCGGCGGTGCACAAATGCTGCGCAGCTAGCGCCATTCGACGGCCAACACCGCGGTTCCTGGTGTGTCCGCTGTGCCGTGCGTGTGATCATTGCTTGTACAGTCCTCTCGCAGTGTCCGGAGCAAGTATGGTGGGTCTGACACACCGGTGTCAATGTGTTCTTTTTTCCATTTCCAGGAGTGTATATATATATATATATATATATATATATATATATATATATATATATATATATATATTACCGGTTGTTGTATGACTATTAAAATATTATAATTAATGTTAGTCAGTTTGGGAATTTGGTAAACCTAGACTAGTTACCTGGTGAAACAGTTGCGCAGTAATGCAAGGTTAACTTCCCCAGACAGCTCACAGCTTATAAACCGCTTTTATTGTCCATCAGTTCCACTAACACCTCAAAATTACAGGAGTTCCCATTTACACAAAGCAAGAGTATAAGTACAAAATCTTCCCCCCATGAACCATGGACCTTGCCGTTGGTGGGGAGGCTTGCGTGCCTCAACGATGCAGATAGCCGTGGTTCCTGAAGAGGGGTAGTACCCTTTTCAGTAATTGCAGGGGAAATGGATAGGTTTAAGTTGGATATATTGGGAATTAAGTTCGGTGGCAGGAGGAACAAGACTTCTGATCAGGTTAATACAGGGTTATAAATACAAAATCAAATAGGTGTAACGCAGGAGTAGGTTTAATAACGAATAAAAAATAGGAGCGAGAGTAAGCTGCTACACATACCACAGTGAACGCCTTATTGTAGCCACTATAGATATGAAGCCCACGCCTAACACAGTAGTACAAGTTTATATGCCAGCTAGCTCCGCAGATGATGAAGAGATTGAAGAAATCAATGATGCGGTAAAAGAAGTTATTCAGATAGTGAAGGGAGACGAAAATTCAATAGTCATGGGGGACTGCAATTTGATAGCAGGAAAAGGAAGAGAAGGAAAAGTAGTAGGTCAACATCGAATGGGGGTAAGGAATGAAAGAGGAAGCTGTCTGGTAGAATTTTGCACAGAGCATAACTTAATCATAGCTAACACTTGGTTTAAGCATCATGAAAGAAAGTTGTATACATGGAAGAGGCCTGGAGACACTGAAAGATTTCAGATAGATTATATCATGGTTAGACAGAGATTTAGAAGCCATGTTTTAAATTGTAAGAAATTTGCAGGGGCAGATGTGGACTCTGACCACAATTTATTGGTTATAAACTGTAGATTAAAACTAAAGAAACTGCAAAAAGGTAGCATTTTAAGGAGATGGGACGTGGATAGACTGAAAGAACCAGGCGTTGCAGAGAATTTCAGAGAGAGCGTTAGGAAACGATTGACAAGAATGGAGGAAAGACACACAGTAAAAGAAGAATGGGTAGCTTTGAGGGATGAAATAGTGAACGCAGCAAAGGATCAAGTAGGTAAATAGACGAGGGTTAGTAGAAATCCTTGGGTAACAGAAGAGATTTTACATTTAATTGGTGAAAGGAGAAAATATAAAACTGCAGTAAATGAAGCAGGCGCAAAGGAATACAAACGTCTCAAAAATGAGATCGACAGGAAGTGCAAAATGGCTAAGCAGTGATGACTAGAGGACGGATGTAACAATGTAGAGGCTTATGTCACCAGGGGTAAGATAGATACTGCCTACAGGAAAATTAAAGAGACCTTTGGAGAAAAGAGAACCACTTGTATGAATATCAAGAGCTCAGATGGAAACCCAGTTCTAAGTAAAGAAGGGAAAGCAGAAAGGTGGAAGGAGTATATAGAGGGTCTATACAAAGGCGATGTAGTGGAGGGCAATATTATGGAAATGGAAGAGGACTACATGAAGATGAAATGTATGATGCTGTGTGAAGAATTTGACAGAACACTGAAAGATCTAAGTCGAAACAAGGCCCCGGGAGTAGACAAAATTCCATTAGAACTACTGACACCCTTGGGAGAGCCAGTCCTGACAAAACTCTACCACCTGGTGAGCAAGATGTATGAGAGAGGCGAAATTCCCTCAGACTTCTAGAAGAATATAATAATTCCAGTACCAAAGAAAGCAGGTGTTGACAGATGTGAAAATTACCGAACTATCACTCACAGCTGCAAAATACTGACACGAATTCTGTACAGACGAACGGAAGAACTGGTAGAAGCCGACCTCGAGGCAGATCAGTTTGGATTCCGTAGAAATGTTGAAACACACAATACTCATCCTACGACTTGTCTTAGAAGATAGAGTAAGGAAAGGCGAACCTACGTTTTGTAGACTTAGAGAAAGCTTTTGACAATGTTGACTATAATACTCTCTTTCAAATTCTGAGGGTGGCAGGGATAAAATGCAAAAAGCGAAAGGCGATTTACAGTTTGTACAGAAACCATATGGCAGTTATAATAAATGACAATTAAGCGAAACCCTCAGCTGCCAACAGATGTTGTTGATATACCTGGATAGGCACAGCTGAAAATGTGTGCCCTGACCGGGAGTGGAACCCAGGATTCCTGCTTATATGGCAGACGCTCTATCCATCTGAGCCACGGAGGACACAGATCTTCATTTGCATTTATAAGAGTTGAGGGAATAAAAGGAAAACAGTGGTTGGGAAGAGATATGTGTCCTAAGATTCGATGATGGCGACTTTAGTTTCGCCATAACCGGTAATCATGGAATAAAAAGAATTCTTGCGATCTTGGCTACCAGTTTATTGTTTTATAAGCATCTAGATCGCTCACTCATGAGCACAATGTGCTCGCTATTAAACTAAAAAAACTAACAATGTACGTTCATGCTTGGCCATAACCACATTGCTAACAATGGTAACTGCATCGAAGTGGCACAATAAAAGGTGTCCGGTGGGTTGGGTCCGTCGTTCGGTTTCGCCACACTTCGGATTTGTCCCGAACCTTTCATGTCTTCCCTGCTTTTTTTTCCATTTCCTCAAACGCGTCAATTACGCCATCATTTACCCTCCTACGTAGCCGCCGACGGCGAAGACCAGTCTTGTCATTTAGATTTTTCTTCTCATCAACTGTTTTTGAAGAATGCCGATGTGAATGAATAGCACACAACTGATGTGCTATTTCTCCACATCGGAAAACTTGTTATTCCACTGAGACTGCCACCCCTCAGTGCAATCGGACTTCATTTTTGCTTCACACAGTAAAAGAGAATGACTAGACGCGATGAAAGCTCAAAAAGTAGTAACACTTCTTCAGACAGTGAAATTAAAATTATATTCTACTAAAATTTAAAAAGAATAATTTCGTATACTTACCGGAAATTGCGAAAGAAATGTAAAATAATAATTTCGGCACTCGGTATTGCCGTTTACGATCAATATATCGATCCGTCGGTGAAGAATGTGTCGTCTACAAATATCGATGTTATTGAGTAAAAGATATCGATATATCGATATTTATAAACTTCGAAATCGTTTCGAAGACGCAATCACACTTTCACGTCGGATACCACTGGACTCAGGCATATGTGGTCGACAAATTCCTTTCCAAGGGGGATGGCGGAGGGGGAGGGGCAGTCTCTTGCAGAAATGCTGCCAAATCTAGATTAACACGGCGACCGCGAAAGGACACAGGGTAAGGCCAGGAGAAAGGAGAAGAAAGATCGACAGCTGAAACGCTACGGCTAGCCGTCGCAGCCTGGTTCACAGCTCCGCGAAAATCGCCCCGTCAGCGTTCGCTATCGTACGAACCGGCACGACCCCCAGTTACGTCACAGCGCTGGAAATAAGCGGTATTGTTCGTTCCCCTGCGCTGCTGTCTCACGTCGGACGAGGGGGAAGGGATGACTGAGCGGCGTGCGGCGTTTCGTCAGACGAACTTGGCTGAGTGAATCGTCAGGTCGGCAGAAGGTTATCCGCACCGCAGGGGACCGGCAGCCGTGGCCAATCCCGCACCTCGCCGACTATCATCTAGCTGTCGCCAGGGTCTAGCTCTATAGCGACGCCTCAAGGTCAGGTTCTCATTCAGATGAACAGGAAATAGCCAGGGTTCGGAAACTTTTTTGAGACAATGAAAAGGCATACAAAAGATCTATTTGGGGATTATGACTGATCACACTTTGAAGATCATTTTAGATTTTCAACGCAAAAAAATGGCGCGCACATTGTGGTTTGATGAAGGGCCCGTGAGTTTCAAGTATGCAGACTGCGTGCAGTGTAACGTCTCCGGAATTATCTGAAACCAAAAATGAATAACATCAGTCGATAGTACATGCAATTTATGGGAGCCTGTATCTAAACGCAATGAAATAAAAACTTCCTGACAGATTCAGTGACCTGGACCGAGACTCCCGATTTCGAGTCTCGGTCGGGCACGCAGTTTTAATCTGACGGGAAGTTTCATATCAGCGCACACTCCGCTGCAGAGTGAAAATCTCATTCTGGAGACAATAAAATAACCGTATAATAGAAAATGTAATGTAATAATAACCTTATAATAATTAATTTAACGATATGGTTCGAGTTAGCAACATATCTAACTCGAACTTTTGTGTTCGATTTTTGCGCTTTATTCACTCTTTGTGGCTTTACAAAGAGTAGTTAATATTAACAAATTTCATATATATTATAGGTATAAGCTACCAAGAAACGTGTTTACTTTTCTGGGGTGAACGGTAGAAGTTAATAGGAAAAACTGTTTACATTTTATGCTGCACACACTTTTGAATAATCGTTTCTGTAGAGAAACGTGTTTAAAGCTTAGGGAAAACTTTTATACGTACTATTAGATCAATCTATATAGAAACTACGTGTTATTACATATTTTTGATGGCGCTGAACACAAATCCGAAGTTAGATTTTCCAAACTGAAAATGTCTAATCCAGTATGTTGTTGTTGTTGGTCTTCAGTACTGAGACTGGGTTGATGCAGCTCTCCATGCTACTCTATCCTGTGCAAGCTTCTTCATCTCCCAGTACCTACTGCAACCTACATCCTTCTGAACCTGCTTAGTGTATTCATCTCTTGGTCTCCCTCTACGATTTTTACCCTCCACGCTTCCCTCCAGTACTAAACTGGTGATCCCTTGATGCCTGAGAACATGTCCTACCAACAGATCCCTTCTTCTAGTCAAGTTGTGCCACAGACTCCTCTTCTCCGCAATTGTATTCAATACCTCCTCATTAGTTATGTGATCTACCCATCTAAACTTCAGCATTCTTCTGTAGCACCACATTTCGAAACCTTCTATTCTCTTACTGTCTAAACTGTTTATCGTCCATGTTTCACTTCCATACATGGCTACACTCCATACAAATACTTTCAGAAACGAGTTCCTGACACTTAAATCAATATTCGATGTTAACAAATTTTTCTTCTTCAGAAACGCTTTCCTTGCCATTGCCAGTCGACATTTTATATCCTCTCTCTACTTCGACCATCATCAGTTATTTTGCTAATAATGCTAATAATGTCTAATCCAATATGTTGTTGTTGTGGTCTTCAGTACACAGTGTGGGATCCGTACCAGGTCGGGTTGACAGACGAGATAGAGAAGATCCAAAGAAGAGCGGCGCGCTTCGTCACAGGGTTATTTGGTAAGCGCGATAGCGTTACGGAGATGTTTAATAAACTCAAGTGGCAGACTCTGCAAGAGAGGCGCTCTGCATCGCGGTGTAGCTGGCTGTCCAGGTTTCGAGAGGGTGCGTTTCTGGATGAGGTATCGAATATATTGCTTCCCCCTACTTATACCTGCCGAGGAGATCACGAATGTAAAATTAGAGAGATTCGAGCGCGCACGGAGGCTTTCCGGCAGTCGTTCTTCCCGCGAACCGTACGCGACTGGAACAGGAAAGGGAGGTAATGACAGTGGCACGTAAAGTGCCCTCCGCCACACACCGTTGGGTGGCTTGCGGAGTATAAATGTAGATGTAGATCACCAGTTATCTCCTAAACAACTTCTCGTCCTCATTTTCGCGATCCAAAAGCTTTTCACAGTTTGCGAGGCGAAGGTCTTTCTGGTCTTGACTCATGAACCGGAGGACGAACCTGGCGGCGCCAGAACGCATCCCAGGATGCTGCGTCAGGATTTAATGACATGATCAGACTGAAATGATACATTCTTCTGCAGTCTGTCTGAGAATCAGTCTTCTACTGGCATGCACAATTTCGTTCAGTTCCTGACAAGCGTCGTCGGTAGACATCGGAGGGCGTGTTGAGCGAGTGTCGTCTTTAACTTCCGTTCGGCCAGTTTTAAAACGTGGATCCATTCGTAACACCGAGTACGGCTTAAGCACTCATCACCGAAGGCTTCCTGCACCATTAGGTGTGTCTCTGTTTTCTTGAGAGTCAGGTAAAACTGAATGCAGACGCGTTGCTCCTCTGCCATTTCGAAATCCGCAAACTGTGCAACACGACGTTCTACTCAACACAGCACTGATACAAAACAAATTACTCAAAATCATAAGCAATGCTCCACGATACACACGCATCGCGGACCTTCACCCTGAATACCGACTTGAGACTCTCACGGAGGTAATCCACAAACTCACCACAAGACTATACAGAAACTCCAGACATTCGCAGAACCCGTTTATTCTGAATCTGGGGAACTACGACCACAGCCATAGATGGAAACATAAAAGACCAAAAGACATACTTGTAAGGACATAACATCTATGGCCAAGCATACGCAAACATAACGGCACAGGCGAGCCCCTGTTAATCAGACCCATTACTGGATATCCAGCTGGAATACACTGCCGAATAACTGGCACAACACAGGGAAGCCGTACCGTACACTGCATGCAATCAAGCTCCACACATCCCCCACACAGTGAGATCTATGGCCGACCTCCCACTACTGAATAACGATCTTGATTATTCCAGGAATGCAGCAGCAGCAACAACTGGGACACATCGCCATCGCTTGTCATGGTAATGATGCATGATACCTATACTAACAAATCCAACCTTGCACGAACTATCGCAGCTAGTAAGCCACTACTGCTCTTACTACCCATCCCACAGTCGCAGAGGTTTTTTCCCACGGCACGAGCCATGGCACTTTTTTCCCTCTGCTCTTCAAATCGCTACCCTCACTCGCGTTTCGTCCACTTTCTATCACCTGATGGACCGTGTTAATGCGTAGCCTTACCCAGACGCACGGACAACATCACAGCCCAGCATCCAGTGATCCACTTACTAGACAACTAACATGTTTACGGAGGTGACAGAAGAACTTTTGGTTTGGTCACCACGTTGTTGCGGGCGTGGAGGGGCCCCATCTCTATATACTGAGCAACAACAATGAAACTTCCGGGGGATACACATTAAATACACGCGTGTGCAGGGGTTCTAATCGAATTTCGCTCCAATACACCATTGGCTCGAAATTACGAACGTCCTGGAATTTAGACGCTACAGTCTGGAACCGCGCGACCGCTACGGTAGCAGGTTCGAATCCTGCCTCGGGCATAGATGGTTGTGATGTCCTTAGGTTAGTTAGGTTTAAGTAGTTCTAGGGGACTGATGATCTCAGAAGTTAAGTCCCATAGTGCTCAGAGCCATTTGAACCGTTTTTTTGAACCTGGAATTTATTGAATACAACTCGTACAAAGAAAAATAAATGTATAGAAAATATTGAAAGTGACTTGCAACGCGAATACATAGCTGTGCACGTCCAAGAATATTCAGATAGACCCAACATAAAGGTCAGGTATCGATGGCGGAAACTTCACGACTGATGTTGTCTTTCAGTTCCTGTACTGTGTGCGGATTTGTTTCATAGACCTTGCTCTTCAACTGTCCCCCACAGGAAAAAATCACATCTTGTTCGATCAGGCAAACGTGGCGCCCATAAACGTATGCTGACAGTTCGTTCCTCAGTGATGACATCATGGAGTCGTTGCAGGAAATGGAAATGGCGTGTGACGAGGGCCTCCCGTCGGGTAGACCGCTCGCCTGGTGCAAGTCTTTCGATTTGACGCCACTTCGGAGACTTGCGAGTCGATGGGGATGAAATGATGATGATTAGGACAACACAACATCCAGTCCCTGAGCGGAGAAAATCTCCGACCCAGCCGGGAGTCGAACCCGGGCCCTTAGGATTGACATTCCGTCGTGCTGACCACTTTCTTTTTCTTTTTTTTTTTTAATCTCAGTTTGTTCACTTTTGTTAGTTGCATTTGCGCCGGCCGCAGTGGCCGTGCGGTTAAAGGCGCTGCAGTCTGGAACCGCAAGACCGCTACGGTCGCAGGTTCGAATCCTGCCTCGGGCATAGATGGTTGTGATGTCCTTAGGTTAGTTAGGTTTAAGTAGTTCTAGGGGACTGATGACCTCAGAAGTTAAGTCCTATAGTGCTCAGAGCCATTTGAACCATTTGATTTAGTTGCATTTGCTCGGGGCGGACGTCGTAAGACATCCGTTCAAGTTCGTTGTTGATCCATTAACTCAGTTTTTTATTACAGAGGGTAGCTAAACCCTCCGACCGAAAAGTGTCAAATAATATCTGTTCAATGATGCACGTTCCAGTTACACAGCACGAAACGCCAATTTTATCATCACAGAGTGTTTGCTGCTGTACGAGGGGCGTTTGGAAAGTCCGTGCAAAGTCCGAGAGATGGCACCACCGGCACTATCGAGGGCATGGAGGTAAGAATAGAGGGAGACGCCGTGACGTCACAGCTGTGAAGCCGAGGGTAGCCATCTCAATCCGACCAAAACATTGCTGCTGTAAGCTTGTGTGCATAGGCTTGTCGCTCGCTTTTGGAAGGATTTTGTGCTATTATGGTGACTTGTGTGGTGTTCGGATGTACGAATCGTTCTGATTGTGATGCGAAATCGAAGGGAACAACGTTTCATGTGTAAGTTGTCTCGTTAAGTGTGATTTTACAACTTCATTGTGAATGAACGTGTGCTACATCGGTACTTGTACTATAGCGTGTTTTTCTCCTGTATGATTTTAGATTTCCTAAAAATGAAAGTCGGAAAGCTCTGAGGGAGAATGCCGTGAGGAGGAAGAATTGGCGTGTGTCTAAATGGAGCACTATATGTTCTCAGCATTTCCGAGAAGAGGACATAGACCGAACTTCCCTTTCAACAGTAAGGCTCCGAGAAAATGCTGTACCATCAGTTTTCCCTACACACCCAAAACATTTGCAAAAGGTATGTTAATTCAAAGAATTAAATTCTTAGTTTTCAAGTTCACGTTTCAGTATAATACGTACGTATCGTCGATAATCCAAGTGTTGAGTAACTCACTTTGTCTTCATCATGTACCAAATTAAAAGCTAACACTGCATTAACTGGCGTAAAGTATAGGCCTAAACAGGACACTGTGTAGATTTGATATTCTATGTATCGTATTTCAGTAAATATTGGTGGTAATGAACAGTGTTTCCCAGTAGCGTAACGTAACTGAAATGTCCCAGTACGTATTACAAACAAGATGTATTTAAGGGGCTTTGGAGGGAGGGTATAGCTAACTTAGTTTTCAGTTTCTATTATTTAGTTTGTGATACACGTTTATTACTGAATTAACAAAATTGTATCGTTTACATTGAAGACTAGCTATTCGTAATATTACATTAAAAAGCTATTTTTAATCAGAAGAAACGCGGAATTTCGCCTTTACGAGATTTTATTTTAAACAAAAACTCTGAAACAACCAATCTGATGACGTTACATGCGTATATGGTGCAATTAGCGACTGTAATACACGCAGCGCTATAGCCACTGGCAATGTTTTCGTCAGAGTGTCATGGCGGCGAGCCACGCCCCCATGGCTTCAAAACGTAGTACGGCTGGGATACGTAGCGCCCCTTATTCTTACGTCCATGATCGAGGGCATGTTTAGTTAGTAGCATCTTTGGAAAGAATGCACACCAAGTTTCAGCCATATTGCTCTATTTCTTTATGGTTGGCATTCGTGTGAATCAAAGAAGTCGAGTGATTGTCAAAAAATGGACGAAAAAGAATTTCGTGTGCTAATTAAACATTACTTTACGAAAGGCAAAACGCCTCAGGAGACTAAAGAGAAGCTTCATAAACATTACGGTGACTTTGCACTTTCGATTAGTACAGTTGATAAGTGGTTTCAAAATTTTCGGAGTGACCATATGGGCACAAGTGATGCTGAACGTTCTGGACGCCCTGTGGAGGTTACGACTCCAGAAATCATTCATAAAACCCGTGACACGGTGATGGATGACAGAAGAGTTGAGATGCGTGAGATTGCAAGTGCTGTGAGCATCTCGAATGAATGGGCACATAATATATTGCATAAACATTTGGACATGAGAAAGCTATCCGCAAGATGGGTTTTGCGATTGCTCACGCTTGACCAAAAACGGAATCGTGTGAAGTGTTGCAAGGATGGTTTTCAGCTGTTCAGGAAGAGTCCGCAGGACTTGTAATCGTCGTTTCGTCACTGTGGATAAAACATGGATACATTACTATACTCCTGAGACCAACAGCAATCTAAACAATGGGTTACCGAGGGAGAATCTGCACCAAAAAAGGCGAAGACCAGTCCTTCGGCCGGAAAGGTTATGGCGACTGTCTTTTGGGATTTGCAAGCGATAATCCTCCTCGACTATCTGGAAAAGGGTAAAACTATTACAGGTGCATATTATTCATCGTTACTGGACCGTTTGATAACCGAGCTGCAAGAAAAACACCGGCGATTTTACCGCAAAAAAGGCCTTTTCCATCACGACAATGCACCAGCACACACCTCAGCAGTTGTGGTCGCAAAATTAATGGAAACAGGGTTCCAACTCGTTTCACATCCCCCCTATTCTCCAGATTTGGCTCCCTCGGACTACTCTTTGTTCCTCAGTTTGAAGAAATGGCTGGTGGCTGGTGGGTGAAAGATTTTATTCAAAGGAAGAGGTGATTGCAGCAACTAATAGCAATTTGGCAGACTTGGACAATTCCTATTATTCGGAAGGGATCAACAAATTAGAACAGCGTTGGACGAAGTGTATAAGTCTAAAAGGAGACTATGTTGAAAAATAAAAAGGGTTTACCCCAAACACGTAAGTAGTTTTTATTTTCGCCACTCGTAATAACAATGTATACCCGGCGAATTTCGTTGCGCCTCTAAAAATCTTTATATGTTATAGCTGACCTGGCAAACGTTTTTTTGCCATAGAAACTGTCTCTAGTCTATAAGAATAACGTATACGTGTAACACAATGTATACGTGTAACACAACAGCCGTTGTTGGCAGAAGCTGGTGACACAAACGATAATAATGGCCGAAAACTGTGTAGGCAGTGAGAAAAGGCTTAGGGGGAAGTCCGGCAGTGTCGGCCACTATTAGTTGTAGCGTTTCTACGGCAGATCGCGCGGATTTAACAACTGCAGCCGATACACGACTCGTCCATGAGCAAGCAAACATAGCGGCAATTTCGTGTCGAAATGTGTTCGTCAGCATTATGAATAAGGTCAAGCACACTCGCATCGATTTTTATCGTACGTAAAAATATTGTACAATTAAATTCTTTTAGAGGAACAAAGGAGAGCAAATGAACTTCTTTGTTCCACTAAAAGAATTTGATTGCACGATATATTTCCGTACGATAAAAATCGATGCGTGTGTGCTAGGCCTAAAGGTCGGTTTGGCGAATGACACGTGCTAACTATTTAAACTTCTCGGTCTAGTTACGTCGATTCAAAGAGAGATATTCGTTGTTTTTGGTACGTTTTCTTCAATTAACCTATCTATCGAACAGTGAAAGTTTATCACCGGTAGACACCTGACGGGGAAAACTGATCAAGGGATAATTAATCGACTGTGGTTAAAAATGATTAAATTACTAAAATCGCTATTAATAAATGGGGGTTGGAGGTACATTGGTGAAAATTGAAGGTTGCGTGTATTTTGTAATCCCACACCACAAAAAAATAAAAATATAAAGTTCTGTCCAAAAAATAAGAATAAAATTTTTGGGGTGGACCACCCTTATCACTTAGGGGTATGAAAAAATTACGACCGATTCGCAGACGTACCGAATATACATGTAACATTTCATCAGGATCGACTGAGCCGTTTCGGAGGAGTATGGGAACTAACACTGTGACACGAGAATTTTATATACAAGAGTAACTGCAAAACAAATGCACACTATTTTTTTGATAATGCAGTTTTCATTCTACATCCTTCCCGCTTGTTTTCAAACTTAGTTCAACCTGTTCCCGTGAGTGGCGCCGTCACAGCATGTCTTCAAGATGGCTGCTACACTTGACGTTCGTCAGAAGCAACGTGCTGTCATAGAAACCCTGAGCTGTGAAAACGAGACAGTGGGAAACATCCACAAGAGGTTGAAAAAGGTGTGCGGAGATGCTGCTGTCGATCGCAGTACAGTCAGTCGGTGAGCAAGCAGGTTACGTGACGAAAGCGGGCACGGCAATATTGAGGATTGTCCTCGCAGCGGCAGGCCTCGTACTGCACACACTCCAGACAATGTGCAGAGAGCTAACGAATTGGTGACTGCTGACAGATGCATCACAGTGAACGAACTGTCACGCTACGTTGGGATAGGGGAAGGAAGTGTTTGCAGAATACTGAAAGTGTTGGCGTTAAAAAAGGTTTGTGCCAGGTGGGTTCCCAGGATGTTGACAGTGGCTCACAAACAAACAAGAAAAACGGTATGGAGCAAACTTTTGGAACAGTACGAGAATGGTGGAGATGAATTTCTAGGAAGAATTGTGACAGGTGATGAAACGTGGCTCCATCATTTTTCACCAGAGACGAAGAGGCAATCGATGGAGTGACATCATGCGAATTCACCCAAGAAAAAAAAATTCAAAACCACACCTTCTGCTGGAAAAGATATGGCTACTGTGTTTTCCGATTCCGAAAGACTCTTGCTTGTGGACATCGTGCCAAGTGGAACCACAATAGATTCTGATGCATATGTGACGACACTGAAGGAACTTCAAGCTCGACTGAGTCGTGTTCGACCACATCGCCAAAAGCAGTATGTTTTGCTGTTGCACGACAATGCACGGCCACGTGTCAGTCAAAAAGCGATGGAAGCGATCACAAAACTCGGATGGACAACACTGAAACACCCGCCTTACACTCCTGACCTGGCTCCGTGTGACTATCATCTCTTTGGGAAACTGAAAGACTCTCTTCGTGGAACAAGGTTTGAAGATGATGACTCCTTTGTGCACGCTGCCAAACAGTGGCTCCAACAGGTTGGACCAGAATTTTACCGTACTGGTTACAAGATGGCGTAAGGCAGTTGAGAGGGATGGAAATTATGTGTAGAAATGAAAATATTGTTCCTAAAGGATGTATCTACGCACTGTAAAACTTTCAAACATATAGAATAAAAGATGGATTTAAAAAAAAATAGTGCGCATTTCTTTTGGAGTGACCCTCGTATAAGGATTTATCTTAAGGATGACTCAGTTGTCATCTGCTAGATGACGAAAATAAACATCAAAGGGCAATGTTCACCACACAGAATTTATCAGGCTACTAATGGAAAGGATCGGAAATAACAAACATGAAAAAAAACACGGCTGACAACTGTCATACGACTAAATGGCGCAAAATTCCAATTCGTTCTTACTTCCCTAGCTCTATTCGAGAGTGGAACAGAAAAGGAAATGAGTAGTAGTGGTAGAGTGTACCCTCCGCCACGCACCATTCGGTGGCTTGCGGAAATACAAGCGTCTCCAACTATACACTCTGCAATGCACTTATTCCATGATATCCTGCTTCGATTTTTTAAAAAAAGTACTGATCATGTTATAAAGGCTTTGATATGTAGCTGTTTTCAGTATGGGTTCACAGATAAGCAATCTTCCTCGAATGGTAAACGCATCAACGAAATGAACAAAAGCAATCACATGAGCATCTTTATGAATATCAGTCGCTTCATCCACTTGAAGCGCGCAAAACAGTTATCACGCAATTTGTCGATTAATTACTCGAGTAAATCGTCAGATGTGTCATTCGAGATAGGAATACTTTTCAAGTGTCTATCAAATGAGTCACCAAACGTTGTTGATACTATACTAGTCGCTGCTAGTACGATCAGAGTTACTGCAACCACGTGAGTTTCTTTCGTTTAGCAATCTTATGCGGAATCTTGTAACAGAATAAAGGGGCGTTAGAAGTCACATTCGCCTTTCTAGCAAAGTTCTCCTGACAAGGGAACCTCCCCATCGCACCCCCCTCAGATTTAGTTATAAGTTGGCACAGTGGATACGCCATGAAAAACTGAACACCGATCAATCGAGAAAACAGGAAGAAGTTGTGTGGAACTATGAAAAAAAATGAGTAAATTATACCAACTGAGTAGTCCATGCGCGAGGTAGGCAACATCAAGGATAGTGTGAGGTCAGGAGCGCCGTGGTCCCGTGGTTAGCGTGAGCAGCTGCGGAATGAGAGATCCTTGGTTCACGTCTTCTCTCGAGTGAAAACTTTATTTTCTTTTATTTTTGCAAAGTTACGATCTATCCGTTCGTTCATTGACGTCTCTGTTCACTGTTATAAGTTTAGTGTCTGTGTTTTGCGACCGCACCGCAAAACCGTGCGATTAGTAGACGAAAGGACGTGCCTCTCTAATGGGAACCGATAACATTTGATCGCAAGGTCATATGTCAACCAATTCCTCCACAAGAAAACACGTCTGATATATTCTGTACGACACTGGTGACGGCATGTGCGTCACATGACAGGAATATGTTGTCGACCCACCTAACTTGTACACTTGACGAATGGGTAAAAAGATTCTTCTACTTTGCCCGATTTAGCTTTTGTTGTGGATGTGATAATCACTCCCAAAAAAGTGATGAAAACATAGGAGTTTGTCACATAACAATTGTCTGCAAATAAAAAATTAAACTTTTCACTCGAGGGAAGACTCGAACCAAGGACCTCTCGTTTCGCAGCTGCTCACGCTAACTACGGGACAACGGCGCTCCTGAGCTCACACTATACATGATGTTGGCTATCTTGGTATCGTCTACTCAGTTTGCATATTTTGCTTATTTTTTTCATAGTTTCACACAACTTCTTCCTGTTTCCTCGATTGATCTGTGTTCAGTATTTCAAGGCCTATCCACTGTGCCAACTTATAGCTAAATCTGAGGGGGGTGCGATGGGGATGTTCCCTTGTGAGTAGCTCAGCGAGTTCGGTCAGAGGGCTGCGTGCCCTCTGTAATAAAAGAAACTGAGTCAAGGAAGCAACGGTCAACTTGAACAGATGTCTTGTGACGTCCGCCCAGACCAAATGTAACGAACTATATAAAAAAAAGAAAAAAAAGAGGCGGTTCTAGGCGCTTCAGTCTGGTACCGCGCGACTGCTACGGTCGCAGGTTCGAATCCTGCCTCGGGCATGGATGTGTGTGATGTCCTTAGGTTAGTTAGGTTTAAGTAGTTCTAAGTCTACGGGACTGATGACCTCAGATGTCGAGTCCCATAGTGCTCAGACCCATTTGAACCATTCAGTAGTCAATAAAACATTTAGTTTACTGGCTGAAAATTCTTTCCCGTTAATTCAGGATGTTTGGTTCCGAGATGTCTCTTTAACTTGTTAGACTTCGTGCTATCAGTTGCTAAGATGGTTAAATAACTTACAGGCTGCGGATGTTCTTCACCACTGATTGCAGCAATAAATAGTTTACTAGTTCTCATCATAACTTCTTGTTTTCGCCTTCGGAATATTTCTCTCCGCCATCTGATGGATCACTGATGTCTTCACGTCTGTTACTAACCGGGAACAGCTTCATACTGCAGTCAAGTCTTCCTCGCGAAGTCTGAAATAGAGCTGTTAATAAAATGTAGATATATCGATATATATCCAGAAATATCGACATACATATCGGCGATTTAATTCCCCGTTATACCGATTACGAAATGACAATATCGAGTGCCGACGTTTTTATTTTATGTTATATTTTTTTTTCGTGATTTTCGATAAATACTTCAAATCATTTCTTTTAATTGTAGTAGAACACTATGTAAGGGAGTCTTACTATTTTTTAATTTTCATCACGTCCAGCTGAAACGTCCCCTATGAAAATAAAGAATGACAGTGCTGGAAAAACTCTTACGTTATTTGCAACAGAAACAGCAGAGTAAAACTCAGCGTACTCAAACAGTTTTCTCTTTACTTATTCTGATCATCACTGAACTGACACACAATATTTTTAGCGCAACGCAGTCTGACTTTCAATAATCCCTACAAAAGAATTGCCCTGACTAACAATAACCTATACCTTTCATGAATCACTTACCTCACAAAAATCTTCAAATGGTTCAAATGGCTCTGAGCACTATGCGACTTAACTTCTGAGGTCATCAGTCGCCTAGAACTTAGAACTAATTAAACCTAACTAACCTAAGGACATCACATACATCCAAGCCCGAGGCAGGATTCTAACCTGCGACCGGAGCGGTCGCTCGGCTCCAGACTGTAGCGCCTAGAACCGCTCGGCCACTCCGGCGGGCGCAGAAATCTTCGTTACTCGAACTAGTCCAATACAGCGAGCGCCAATACTGCCAGCTGAATAAAAGATTCTAACTACTGAAGGCACTAACTACTGATAGGCACAGTTACCAAATGAAAGATTTTGATAGAGAACAAACAATGTATTTACCATAATAGCGTTCAAAAGTCGTTATATAATTTTGTGACATCCAATTAAACAAATTTCCTTTTTCTGACGGACACGTGTCCAGATGGTCACATCTCGAAACTCGGCCATCTCTCTCCCCACATCCACCACTGCTGGTGGCTCACCTCCAACTGCGCAACGCTACGCGCTGTTCACATCCAGCTGCCCAACACTACAATAGCAAATATTACATGAGTGAGTCCAACCACCCACAGACTGCACACAGCACAGTCAGTGATGTTCACACAGAGCGCTACATGGCGTTACCAACATAAAAACCTAAACAGCCTACTTACACAGTCTTCCTATTAGACTCTGTGAAGCAAGTATAGATGACACAAAGAAGTACGATTGATTGCACTGGGGGTAGCGGTGTGAATGGAACAACAAGATGTCCGATATAAAGAAATAACACACCCATTTCGTTAAAAATCAATTTTTAGTGCAACTGTGTGCGTTTTCTTAACATAGGTTTTCTTCTTCAAAAACAGGTGCTGAAAATGATGAACAAAAATCTACATCTACATCTACATCTACATTGATACTCCGCAAGCCACCCAACGGTGTGTGGCGGAGGGCACTTTACGTGCCACTGTCATTACCTCCCTTTCCTGTTCCAGTCGCGTATGGTTCGCGGGAAGAACGACTGTCTGAAAGCCTCCGTGCGCGCTCTAATCTCTCTAATTTTACATTCGTGATCTCCTCGGGAGGTATAAGTAGGGGGAAGCAATATATTCGATACCTCATCCAGAAACGCACCCTCTCGAAACCTGGCGAGCAAGCTACACCGCGATGCAGAGCGCCTCTCTTGCAGAGTCTGCCACTTGAGTTTATTAAACATCTCCGTAACGCTATCACGGTTACCAAATAACCCTGTGACGAAACGCGCCGCTCTTCTTTGGATCTTCTCTATCTCCTCCGTCAGACCGATCTGGTACGGATCCCACACTGATGAGCAATACTCAAGTATAGGTCGAACGAGTGTTTTGTAGGCCACCTCCTTTGTTGATGGACTACATTTTCTAAGCACTCTCCCAATGAATCTCAACCTGGTACCCGCCTTACCAACAATTAATTTTATATGATCGTTTCACTTCAAATCGTTCCGCACGCGTACTCCCAGATATTTTACAGAAGTAACTGCTACCAGTGTTTGTTCCGCTATCATATAATCATACAATAAAGGATCCTTCTTTCTTCTAAGTGACAAGACCGGTCTGTGTGGTGGGTGGAGACGTGTGAGGAGAGATTCTGACGCTTGATTTTTTTTCATTATTGTAAGTATGATACAATTTATTTCAGACTTGTCATGATGCTTTTATTTACTTTGAGACTAATAAATATTCAGATGAAACAATATACTAGATTGAAACTTCCTGGCAGATTAAAACTGTGTGCCCGACCAAGACTCGAACTCGGGACCTTTGCCTTTCGCGGGCAGGTGCCCCACCAACTCAGCTACCGAAGCACGACTCACGCCCGGTGCTCACAGCTTTACTTCTGCCAGTACCTCGTCTCCTGCCTTCCAAACTTTACAGGAGCTCTCCTGCGAACCCTGCAGAACTAGCACTCCTGAAAGTAAGCATATTGCGGAGACATGGCTTAGCCACAGCCTGGGGGGATGTTTCCAGAATGAAATTTTCACTCTGCAGCGGAGTGTGCGCTGATATGAAACTTCCTGGCAGATTAAAACGGGCACACAGTTTTAATCTGCCAGGAAGTTTCATATCAGCGCACACTCCGCTGCAGGGTGAAAATTTCATTCTGGAAATATACTAGGTTAATTATTTGAATGACTTTATAGTTTTTTTTTTTAACAGTAACTGTTTTCTTAGACTTCTGCTGCGACAGATTGTCAGCTACGATAAGTAAATAAAACGCAAAGAACGTTACAGGTTACACCCAGATACCGCTTGCTTTCCCACTACAAGAACGAACGCCGTCAAATGGCCGGAGGGCATGGGACTGTATTACATTTTGCAAGCCGCTCCCGAAAACGCTTTGGACTTGTGGGTGCACCTGACAACGACTCATGGGACGTTCCGCCACTATGCATTGTACCTCACACGACTATCGAACTACACTCCTGGAAATGGAAAAAAGAACACATTGACACCGGTGTGTCAGACCCACCATACTTGCTCCGGACACTGCGAGAGGGCTGTACAAGCAATGATCACACGCACGGCACAGCGGACACACCAGGAACCGCGGTGTTGGCCGTCGAATGGTGCTAGCTGCGCAGCATTTGTGCACCGCCGCCGTCAGTGTCAGCCAGTTTGCCGTGGCATACGGAGCTCCATTGCAGTCTTTAACACTGGTAGCATGCCGCGACAGCGTGGACGTGAACCGTATGTGCAGTTGACGGACTTTGAGCGAGGGCGTATAGTGGGCATGCGGGAGGCCGGGTGGACGTACCGCCGAATTGCTCAACACGTGGGGCGTGAGGTCTCCACAGTACATCGATGTTGTCGCCAGTGGTCGGCGGAAGGTGCACGTGCCCGTCGACCTGGGACCGGACCGCAGCGACGCACGGATGCACGCCAAGACCGTAGGATCCTACGCAGTGCCGTAGGGGACCGCACCGCCACTTCCCAGCAAATTAGGGACACTGTTGCTCCTGGGGTATCGGCGAGGACCATTCGCAACCGTCTCCATGAAGCTGGGCTACGGTCCCGCACACCGTTAGGCCGTCTTCCGCTCACGCCCCAACATCGTGCAGCCCGCCTCCAGTGGTGTCGCGACATGCGTGAATGGAGGGACGAATGGAGACGTGTCGTCTTCAGCGATGAGAGTCGCTTCTGCCTTGGTGCCAATGATGGTCGTATGCGTGTTTGGCGCCGTGCAGGTGAGCGCCACAATCAGGACTGCATACGACCGAGACACACAGGGCCAACACCCGGCATCATGGTGTGGGGAGCGATCTCCTACACTGGCCGTACACCACTGGTGATCGTCGAGGGGACACTGAATAGTGCACGGTACATCCAAACCGTCATCGAACCCATCGTTCTACCATTCCTAGACCGGCAAGGGAACTTGCTGTTCCAACAGGACAATGCACGTCCGCATGTATCCCGTGCCACCCAACGTGCTCTAGAAGGTGTAAGTCAACTACCCTGGCCAGCAAGATCTCCGGATCTGTCCCCCATTGAGCATGTTTGGGACTGGATGAAGCGTCGTCTCACGCGGTCTGCACGTCCAGCGCGAACGCTGGTCCAACTGAGGCGCCAGGTGGAAATGGCATGGCAAGCCGTTCCACAGGACTACATCCAGCATCTCTACGATCGTCTCCATGGGAGAATAGCAGCCTGCATTGCTGTGAAAGGTGGATATACACTGTACTAGTGCCGACATTGTGCATGCTCTGTTGCCTGTGTCTATGTGCCTGTGGTTCTGTCAGTGTGATCATGTGATGTATCTGACCCCAGGAATGTGTCAATAAAGTTTTCCCTTCCTGGGACAATGAATTCACGGTGTTCTTATTTCAATTTCCAGGAGTGTATTTAGGTGCGTCATTCGAGGATCCTCCTGCTCATTGGTGCGCTCCGAGGACTAGAAGGCACACTTAAAAATGATTCACGGCACACGATTGATCCTCAGAGCAAACGGTTTACAGGGAGTCCCTCTTACATTCATTACGCAAAGACGACTCGGAGGCCAAATCACGCAATAAGCATCAAACGAAAAAACTGCAAAGAACGCAACTTGTCTAGCTTGAAGGGGGAAAACAGATGGCGCTATGGTTGGCCTGCTAGATAGCGCTGCCATAGGTCAACCTGATATCAACTGCGTTTTTTTAAATAGGAATTCCTATTTTTTATTACATATACGTATAGTACGTAAAGAAATATGAATCTTTTAGTTGGACCACTTTATCCGCTTTGTGATCGATGGCGCTGTAATAGTCACAAATATATAGCTCACAATATTAGACGAACAGTTGCTAACAGGTAGGTTTTTTAAATTAAAATACAGAACGTAGGTACGTTTGAACATTTTATTTCGGTTGTTCCAATGTGATACATGTAGCTTTGTGAACTTATCATTTCTGAGAACGAATGCTCTTACAGCGTGATTACCTGTAAATACCACATTAATGCAGTAAATGCTCAAAATGACGTCCGTCAACATCAATGTATTTGGCAATACGTGTAACGACATTCCTCTCAACAGCGAGCAGTGCGCCTTCCGTAATGTTTGCACATGCACTGACAATGTGCTGACGCAAGTTGTCAGGCGTTGTCGGTGGATCACGATGGCAAATATCCTTCAGCTTTCCCCACAGAAAGAAATCCGGGGACGTCAGATCCGGTGAACGTGCGGGCCACGGTATGGAACTTCGACGACCAATCCACCTGTCGTGATATATGCTATTCAATACCGCTTCAACCGCATGCGAGCTATGTGCCTGACATCCATCGTGTTGGAAGTACATCGCCATTCTGTCATGCAGTGAAACATCTTGTAGTAATATCGGTAGAACATTACGTAGGAAATCGGCATACATTGCACCATTTAGATTGCCATCGATAAAATGGGGGCCAATTATCCTTCCTCCCATAATGCCACACCATACATTAACCCGCCAAGGTCGCTGATGTTCCACTTGTCGCAGCCATCGTGGTTTTTCCGTTGCCCAATAGTGCATATTAAGCCGGTTTACGTTAACGTTGTTGGTGAATGACGCTTCGTAGCTAAATAGAACGAATGCAAAAAATCTGTCATCGTCCCGTAATTTCTCTTGTGCCCAGTGGCAGAGCTGTACACGACGTTCAAAGTCGTCGCCATGCAATTCCTGGTGCACAGAAATATGGTACGGGTGCAGTCGATGTTGATGTAGCATTCTCAACACCGACAGTTTTGAGATTCCCGATTCTCGCGCAATTTGTCTGCTACTGAAGAGCGGATTAGCCGCGACAGCAGCTAAAACACCTACTTGGGCATCATCATTTGTTGCAGGTCGTGGTTGACGTTTCACATGTGGCTGAACACTTCCTGTTTCCTTAAATAACGTAACTATCCGTCGAACGGTCCGGACACTTGGATGATGTCGTTCAGGATACGTAGCAGCATACATAGCACACGCCCGTTGGGCATTTTGATCACAATAGCCATACATAAACACGATATCGACCTTTTCCGCAGTTGGTAAACGGTCCATTTTAACACGGGTAATGTATCACGAAGCAAATACCGTCCGCACTGGCGGAATGTTACGTGATACCACGTACTTATACGTTTGTGACTATTACAGCGCCATCTGTCACAAAACGAAGAAAGTGGTCCAACTAAAACATTCATATTTCTTTACGCACTACACGAATATGTAATAAAAATGGGGGTTCCTATATATACTTGCAAATAAGTGAATTTGATCCAATAAACTTCTCTAAATCCTACCGAACCACTTTGCTTTCCTTGGCGCTGGGAGGGTGGCGACGGGACATTGACACCAGGCCTCGGAAGGCGACCCCTGCCTTCTTTCCCCCGACCCTTCTCTCAGGCCCTTGGAAAAGAAAAAAGCAGGGAACACGGCATCAACCTGAGCGACATTGTCCACAGCCGTTTGGATCTCTCAAGAAAAAAAATAAAAAGAAGTCCCGGCCATGGCATAAATTTTGATTCATTTCTTCGTCTTGCATCATCATCGTAGATAGTGCTGAGACTTGTATGTCACGGTGCAAAATTTAATTATAAGATCTTAATTACAAGAAACTGTAACGTTTTAACTCCACCACGCAGTTTTGACTCTACAACCGCTAAGTCGCTGACGTTTGCAGAAATGAAAAAACAGGGAAGTCGACATGAAGTGGTACGTGACGAAACCAAACGACTGGCCCATCGGACACCATTTTATTGTGCCACGTACATGAGTTACCACTGTTAGCAAAGTAGTTTTCGCCAAGCGTGAACGTTCATCGTTTTCCTTTCAATTCTTACTGATAAGGGGATAGGCAGGCTCCTAGCTTGTTGATGTTCAGGGTTATTTTTGTTGTGATCTTCAGTCCAGAGACTGGTTTGGTGCAGCTCTCCATGCTAATCTATCCTGTGCAAGCTTCTTCATCTCCCAGTACCTACTGCAGCCTACATCCTTCTGAATCTGCTTAGTGTATTCATCTCTTGGTCTCCCTCTACGATTTTTACCCTCCACTCTGCCCTCCAATACTAAATTGGTGATCCCTCGATGTCTCAGAACATTTCCTACCAACCGATCCCTTCTTCTAGTCAAGTTGTGCCACAAACTCCTCTTCTCCCCAATTCTATTAAATACCTCCTCATTAGTTATGTGATCTACCCATCTAATCTTCAGAATTCTTCTGTAGCACCACATTTCGAAAGCTTCTATTCTCTTCTTGTCTAAGCTATACATGGCTACACTCCATACAAATACTTTCAGGAACTACTTCCTGACAGTTAAATCTATACTCGATGTTGACAAACTCCTCTTCTTCAGAAACGTTTTCGTTGCCATTGCCAGTCTACATTTTATATCGTCTCTACTTCGACCGTCGTCAGTTATTTTGCTTCCCAAATAGCAAAACTCAGTTACTACTTTAAGCATCTCATTTCCTAATCTAATTCCCTCAGCATCACCCGACTTAATTCAACTACATTCCATTATCTTCGTTTTGCTTTTGTTGATGTTCATCTTATATCCTCCTTTCAAAACCCTATCCATTCCGTTCAACTGCTCTTCCAAGTCCTTTGCTGTCTTTGACAGAATTACAATGTCATCGGCGAACCTCAAAGTCTTTATTTCTTCTCCGTGGATTGTAATACCTACTCCGAATTTTTCTTTTGTTTCCTTTATTGCTTGCTCAATATACAGATTGAATAACATCAGGGATAGGCTACAACCCTGTCTTACTCCCTTCCCAACCACTGCTTCCCTCTCATGCCCCTCGACTCTTATAACTGCCATCTGTTTTCTGTACAAATTGTAAACAGCTTTTCGCTCCCTGTATTTTTCCCCTGCTACCTTCAGAATTTGAAAGAGAGTATTCCAGTCTACATTGTCTAAAGCTTTCTCTAAGTCTACAAACGCTAGAAACGTAGGTTTGCCTTTCCTTAATCTTTCTTCTAAGATAAGTTGTAGGATCAGTATTGCCTCCCATGTTCCAATATTTCTACGGAATCCAAACTGATCTTCCCCAAGGTCGGCTTCTAAAAGTTTTTCCATTCGTTTGTAAAGAATTCGTGTTAGTATTTTGCAGCTGTAACTTATTAAACTGATCGTTCGGTATTTTTCACGTCCGTCAGCACCTGCTTTCTTTGGGATTGGAATTATTATATTCTTCATGAAGTCTGAGGGTATTTCGCCTGTCTCATACATCTTGCTCACTACATGGTAGAGTTTTGTTAGGCCTGGCTCTCCCAAGGCTGTCAGTAGTTCTAATGGAATGTTGTCTACTCCGGGGGCCTTGTTTCGACTCAGGTCTTTCAGTACTCTGCCAAACTCTTCGCGCACTATCATATCTCCCATTTCGTCTTCGTCTACATCCTCTTCCATTTCCATAATATTGTCCTCGAGAACATCGACCTCTATATACTCCTTCCACGTTTCTGTTTTCCCTTCTTTGCTTAGAACTGGGTTTCCATCTTAGCTCTTTATATTCATGCAAGCAGTTCTCTTTTCTCCAAAGGTCTCTTTAATTTTCCTGTAGGCAGTATCTATTTTACCCCTAGTGATATACACCTCTACATCCTTACATTTGTCCTCTAGCCATCCCTGCTCAGCCATTTACACTTCCTGTCGATCTCATTTTTAAGACATATGTATTCCTTTTTACCTGCTTCATTTACTGCATTTTTGTATTTTGTCCTTTCATCAATTAAATTCCATATCTTTTCTATTAGCCTTCGTCTCTTTACCTACTTGATCCTCTGCCGCCTCCACTATTTCATCTCTCAAAACTACCCATTCTTCTTCTAGTGTCTTTCCCCCATTCCTGTCAATTGTTCCCTTATGCTCTCACTGAAACTCCCTACAACTTCTGGTTCTTTCAGTTCATCCTGGTACCATCTCCTCAAATTCCCACCTTTTTGCAATTTCTAATAATGTCTAATAATAAATCAACACTTAAAAAATAGAGTTTCTCAAATTAGTAGTTTATTTACAATGCGCGCCTGATATATTGTTTGGCCAATACGTCGATATATTTCCGTCGATAAATCGATTACATTTCTCGAAATAGCTAGTGCCTGCAACGATGCGTTTGAAATATCGATATATCGGGTTCCCAATATTTTTAAAAATATCAACAGTCCTAGTCTGGAAGTCTGGAAGGAAGCGTCGAGATATTCGAGCCGAAGTTTGGACTGCGAGAGACTTTTACAGATCGGTCGCAGTGCAGCCGACAGCGGGCGATGGCGCCGACGTCCGACGTCGACCGGCTCGCCCGATCATTTCGAACGATGCTAAAACTATGACCGCGGTTTCATTGCCATCGACCGTTTCTGGCGTAACACCGATGTCGGGCGAAATCCAGTCCAGATCATAGACGTCTTCTTTGTTGGAACGAAAAGATAAATATAATTAAAAAGTTTTCGATGATGCTCAGATAGTCATACTGTATTTTTTTTTTTAAAAAAAAAGTAGACAGGCCTTAGACCTTATATTTTCGTATGTTTCTTGTGTACAATCTAGATTTCGGCGTTCACGACATTATAGAGTACATCTTGCTCAGAACACAAAAAAGATGTTAACCATCTAAGAACATTGTACTCGACAATGGCGTGACACCTGGAAGCTGGATTCTAAAAAAGGAATATACGAATTCTTTACAGACCAATGGAAAAAACTGGTAGAAGCCGATCTCGGGGAAGATGAGTTTGGATTCCGTAGAAATATTGAAACACGTGAGGCAATACTGACCTTACGCCTTATCTTAGAAGAAAGATTAAGCAAAGGCAAACCTACGTTTCTAGCATTTGTAGACTTAGAGAAAGGTTTTGACAATGTTGACTGGAATACTCTCTATCAAATTCTGAAGGTGGCAGGGGTAAAATACAGGGAGCGAAAGGCTATTTACAATTTGTACAGAATAGATGGCAGTTATAAGAGTCGAGGGGTACGAAAGGGAAGCAGTGATTGGGAAGGGAGTGAGACAGGGTTGTAGCCTCTCCCCGATGTTATTCAATCTGTATGTTGAGCAAGCAGTAAAGGAGACAAAAGAAAAATTCGGAGTAGGAATTAAAATCCATGGAGAAGAAATAAAAACTTTGAGGTTCGCCGATGACATTGTAATTCTGTCAGAGACAGCAAAGGACTTTGGAAGAGCAGTTGAACAGAATGGATGGTGTCTTGAAGGGAGGATATAAGATGAACATCAACAAAAGCAAAACGAGGATAATGGAATGTAGTCGAATTAAGTCGGGTGATGCTGAGGGAATTAGATTAGGAAATGAGTCACTTAAAGTAGTAAAGGAGTTTTGCTATTTGGGGAGCAAAATAACTGATGATGGTCGAAGTAGAGAGGATATAAAATGTAGACTGGCAATGGCAAGGAAAGCGTTTCTGAAGAAGAGAAATTTGTTAATATCGAGTATAGATTTAAGTGTCAATAAGTCGTTTCTGCAAGTATTTGAATGGAGTGTAGCCATGTAGGGGACTGAAACGTGGTCGATAAATAGTTTAGACAAGAAGAGAATAGAAGCTTTCGAAATGTCGTGCTACAGAAGAATGCTGAAGATTAGACGGATAGATCGCATAACTAATGAGGAGGTACTGAATAGAATTGGGGGGAAGAGGAATTTGTGGCACAAATTGAACAGAAGAGATTGGTTGGTTGGGCATATTATGAGGCATCAAGGGATCACCAATTTAGTATTGGAGAGCAGCGTGGAGGGTAAAAATCGTAGAAGGAGACCAAGAGACGAAAACGCTAAGCAGATTCAGAAGGATGTCGGCTGCAGTAGGTACTGGGAGATGAAGAGGTTTGCACAGGATAGAGTAGCATGGAGAGCTGCATCAAACCACTATCCAGACTGAAGACCACAACAACAACAACGGAAATACAGGGTGAAAGAAAAAACGATGGATTCGTGTCAGAAATGGAGGAAAAAAGGTTCTATGAAAATGTGTCCAGAAACGGACAGTGTGAGTGCAACGGCAACAAATCGTCCCGGAACACAGTAGAGAGGTGTATCGCATCCACGTCACAGCAAATGCTCAAAGCGGCCTCCACGTGACGCAGTGCACGTGTTCACACGACGCGTCATGGGCTGCCACTCACTTTCGCACGTTCCGGACTCTCTCCGAATAGTGTCATTGGGTCGTGAACAATCTGGTGAAGGGTCTGCACGTCAGGGACTAGTTCAGCACACACGACGCTTTTCAGATGCCCCCAGAGGTAAAATGCCAGGGTATTCAAGCCCAGTGATCTAGCAAGCCATTCTACTGGGCCTGTGCGTCTCATTCAGCGTCCAGGGAAGACGTTGTCGAGGTGTCGGGGAACTGTAATGCGGAAGTGGGGTGGTGCTCCGTCATGAGGGAACCACATAACCAGTCGTATTCTGAACCAACCCACGTGGTCCAGATACATTCCTCCGTTGAGGCGTTGTGGAATAATAACCAGTCCAAGTACACTACTGGCCATCAAAATTGCTACACCACGAAGATGACGTGCCACATACTCGAAATTTAACCGACAGGAAGAAGATGCTGTGATATGCAAATGATTAGCTTTCCAGAGCATTCACACACGGTTGGCGCCGGTGGCGACACTTACAAACTGCTGACATGAGGAAAGTTTCCTTCCGATTTCTCATACACAAATAGCAGTTGACTGGTGTAGTCTGGAGAAACGTTGTTGTGATGCCTCGTGCAAGGAGGAGAAATGCGTACCATCACGTTTCCGACATTGACAAACGTTGGATTGTAGCCTATCGCGATTGCGCTTTATCGTAACGCGACATTGCTGCTCGCGTTGGTCGAGATCCAATGACTGTTAGCAGAATATGGAATCGGAGGGTTCAGGAGGGTAATACGGAACGCCGTTCTGGATCCCAACGGCCTCGTATCACTAGCAGTAGAGATAACAGGCATCTTATGCGCACAGCTGTAACGGATCGTGCAGCCACGTCTCGATCCCTGAGTGAACAGATGGGGACGTTTGCAAGACGACAACCCTCTGCACGAACAGTTCGATGACGTTCGCAGCAGCACGGACTATCAGCTCGGAGACCGTGGCTGCATCACAGACAGGAGCGCCTGCGATGGTGTACCCGACGACGAATCTGGGTGCACGAATGGCAAAACGTAATTTTTTCGGATGAATCCAGGTTCTATTTACAGCATCCTGGTGGTCGCATCCGTGATTGGCGACATCGCGGTGAACGCACATTGGAAGCGTGTATTCGTCATCGCCATACTGGCGTATCACCTAGTGTGAGGGTATGGGGGGGCCATTTTTTACACCTCTCGGTTACCTCTTTTTCGCACTGACGGCAATTTGAACACTGAACATTACATTTCAGACGTGTTACGACCCGTGGCTCTACCCTTCATTCGATCCCTGCGAAACCCTACATTTCAGCACGATAATGCACGACCGCGTGTTGCAGGTCCTGTACGGCCGTTTCTGGATACAGAAAGTGTTCGACTGCTGCCCTGGCCAGCACATTCTCCAGATCTCTCACATATTGAAAACGCCTGGTTAATGGTGGCCGAGCAACTGGCTCGTCACAATACGCCAGTCACTACTCTGGATGAACTGTGGTATCGTGTTGAAGCTGCACGGGCAGCTGTACCTGTATACGCCACCCGAGCTCTGTCTGACTCAATGCGTAGGCGTATCGAGGCCGTTATTACGGCCAGAGGTGGTTGTTCTGGGTACTGATTTCTCAGGATCTATGCACCCAAAAAGCGTGAATTTGTAATCACATGTCAGTTCTTGTATAATATATTTGTTCAATGAATACCCGTTTATCATCTGCATTTCTTCTTGGTGTAGCAATTTTAATGGCCAGTAGTGTAGGTGATTGCCAAGAATCCCTGCCCACACACTGATGGTGCACCGATGCAAATGAGACGCCCCGGCCATTCCCCAAGGACTGTCTGTACCACACAGATGACGATTATGCAGACTGATGATGCCAGTTCTGGTAAATTTTGCTACGTCAATAAAGAGGATTCATGGCAGAAATCCTGTAATTGTGATGGTCTGGTGCAAAACTACCGACAAAATCGTCCCCATAGAGGGAAATCTGCTGCTGGTAATCCTCGCACTCGTTTCAACTGATACGGGTAGTATCGGTTGTCACGCACGATACACATGATCGAACTTTTGCTTACACAACATTGGCAAACCACTTGCTTGGAGCTTGTACTGGGATTCAGTATCCTGTACAATCCAGTCCTCCAAATCTGGTGTATGTACAGTCTACCGCCTCGCTGCACAATCGTCTGTTTGGAAGGACCCATGAAGTGCCCAATGAGGGCTTGAAATGTTGTGCGATGTGGTTGGTGTCTGTGAGGGTACTTTGTTTTGGTACAGCCGTACTGTTTCCTGACCATGTCCATCTGCTTGGCCGAAACAAACACCATCTCGATTTGTTTCCATCATGAGTACCGGACCATTCGACTGTTTACACACACTACGTCAATCACACAGCCTGAAACATACGAGGAACACACGGCGCATGGTCAGAGGAAGTGTCAGAGATCAGCGCCATATACACATGCTCATAGGAGCTTTTCTCCTGTGTTTTTAGTCAGAAATCCGTCCCTTCAGTTTGTCGGTTTTATTAATGTTCACCCTGTATACAGTCAAAAGGCGGTATATTCTTTCCAAAAATAAACGTTGTTAAGGTTTTTTTAAAAAATATCCGCCCATGGGGTCGCGCTCCACATTTTGAGAACCACTACTGTACACGATCCAGCTGTTCCCTGCATGCAATAGGGGAAATGGAGGCTGGCCATCAAAGTCCAAAATCCCTACCACAGATGTCCAATTCACGGATTGACCTGAGTTGTCTCTGTACAGCAGAGGGACATGGCAGCTAAGTATATATTTTCTAACGTTTTGGACCAGCACTACGTCTCGTACTCTGGGTGAATTCCATAGCATATATATGTCATTAGGACCTATCTGCTTTCTTTATGTTGTACTGAAACCATCTCGAATGAATTTTCTCATATTGAGAACATAGGAGCCATCTATATTTTACTTGGGGGAAAAAATTTCAATTTCCAAGACTAATTTATACAACCTTGACTATCGTAAGTTATTTTACAAGTAAAACTATTCTTGTCGATACTTCGAACAGGCTGTGCTGATTCTCAGATCATGCCCATTTTTAAATTTAAACCAAAGATATGCTTACGTTCAACATCATTTCTACGACTTTTTGCTATTAGGTGCATATTTATCAGTTCATCTACAAATTCATCCGCATAGATACTCCGCTGGTCAGCGTACGGTGCGTGGCGGACGGTATCCTGTACCGCCACTATTCATTTCCTCTCCTGCTCCCTCGAAATGTAGCGAGGTAAAAGCGACTGTCTATATGTCTCCGAATTTTGCAGTACCTTCCTGTAGATCCTTTTGTAGTTTTTGTAGTAGTGCAAAAAAATTGGATCACTATTGTCCTTTTTAATGGCGTTTAGGTATTTACAAGTTTGAGCACGTTTTCTAATTCCTTTAGTAATCCATTTAATTGTAGGTGGGTGTTCCATTGGGAATTAATGGTTTGGGGAAGGTTTCTTGAAATTTTAATTTAAACTCAGACATAAAATTGGAGAACTTGCTATTCACTTTAGTTTCTATGTATACTCCTTCCCAACTTTCATGTGCTAAGTTTAAGGAAAACCCTTGCAAAGCTGATGGAGAGCAGACTCTTTTATATACATGCAGTTTTGATTCTTTTTTTAACACAAGCTTTTACTTTTATAATCTGACATAGATGGTCAGACAGTCCCAGATTTTTGACATTACAGTTTTCTCTGCCTACATCTGTAGCTAGATGGTCGATGGTAGATGACGAATGTGTGGTTATCCTTGTTGCACAGTTGAATAGTGATGATGTACCAAAACTATGTTGGTTATTCATAAATGTGTTACTGGTTTCATCTGTTTTAGTTGTATTTATGTTAAAGTCCCCACACAAAAGGATATTATGTTTCATAGTCAACGCTAGTTCTAGGCTTTGTATAAGTTTTGAAAAGAATATCTCTAAATTTCCACTGGGAGAACGATATACACATAATATAGTTAGTTTCTTGGGCATATTTATAGCAACTATCTCTATTGCTGACACTTCAAAGTCTTTGTCTGCACTTAGCATGATAATATCATTTCAAGATTTCAAATTCAATGCCGTTCTCAACATAAATACATCATCCTCCACCTTTCATTGTGTTCTGCAATAAGAACATGCTTGGACATATGAGGGTAAATTAATATATAAGATTTCACTTTCTTTACACCAGTGCCCTGTAATACAAATAACAGTGCTGTCTAAGATTTGTAACTCGATTTCCAGCTGTTGCACTTTGTTTTTTACACACTGAATATTTTGGTGGAGTACTGTTCGACATTTAATGTTACTTATCTTGGTAGCTTCATTTTCGTCATATCTGCAATTAAAAAATCCTTCAGAGGGGAAGGAGGTGTCCTTTTCCGTCTACTTGCTGCCCCATGGATGGTTGCTTCCATGTCTGCTGCTGCTGCTGCTATTGCTGGGATTTCTGCTGTTACTGCTGTCTGTGATGCTGCCGTTGATGTGGATGCTGTTGTTGGCATTTTTGCTTCGATTATTGTTTGTACTGCTGCACTTTGTGTAAATGCTATTGGTTGTGTTTGTTCTGCTGTTTTTTTTTTTTTTTTTTTTGTGTTGCTGGTATCATCTGTGATGAGATGGCTTCTCCGTTTTGAGTTGATGCAATAATAGGCATGATGTTGTTTTCTGTGTACGTCATCTCAGCCATCTCATTTATTCTGGAACTTATGAACTTTTTCCCAAGAATATTTAAATGCATACCATGCCTGATGATGTGTTTCCTTTCCAAGAATTTCACATCTAGGAAGTTTATGTTTCTGTATGCTTTGCATATTTTGTGAAATTGCCTGTTGGCCTTAATAATTTCCAGGTTGACACTTGACGTTTCTATTAGGTCATATCTGTGTGGTATTCCAGTCACTATTACACTTTCATTTTTCACTGTATCTAGGGTTTTCTGGAGGTCACAGGGGCACTTTTTAGTTCATCGCAATAAACATCGTTTGCACCACCAATTATAACTAAAACCTGATTTTATTGTCTAGTGTTATCACGCTGTATGTTCCTTATAACTTCGTTCATAGGGCCCCCAGGTTTTACATAGCTGGTAGCTCTAAGATTGTGTTCGTTTTGCAAGATTTTTGCGAGATCACGACCATGACTGTCTGAGTAAACAAAGACTTGGATTTCCTAAGATATGTATTTCTGCCTTTACTGCCTTTTGGGGCAAAGCTATTTCTATATTTTCGTATATCAGCAGCGTCTGTTAGATGACAATCAGTATCATCAAAGTCTTCCTTGTTTGCTTTTACTCCGTCTAAAATGGCGAAATTGTTCTGTAGTTTTTTAGACCTGGGCCTGCTGTAAGCACTTTCTGATTCACAGTTTTTGTTTTCAAGACGATTCCTCAATAATACTTGCTTTAGGTTTTCCAGAAATTCTACGTATTTTCTAGCTGCATTTGTATCACAATAAAGCTCATGTAACACTTTTAGTTCAATTCCGGCACACTGCATATTTGCGTTGCTACTTGGAGACCGTTACGCAGTTGACCACAATCGCACGAGATTTTATCAGGGTTTAATTTCACAAAACAACTTGAGTGGTACCATTTATGCGTTAGTGAGCATGCTCTAATACCTTTTTCCACTACAATGTCACATGAACAACGCTTTACTGATGATAATAACTCAAAATTTACGGAACAATTTACTACAGTCTGTATATATGCCGCCATCTTGGTAACCTTCACCAACCTGATGTACTGAGTATGTAATAATAAATAAGTACAGCTCTAAAACCGGCAGTATATTTGCAGTGTGCAGCCGATATTTCTATAGGCCGAACGTAGACGTTTCATCGATACCTTCCCCATTTATCGATGTTTGATCCGTCGGTATCTAACCCTTGCGATATATCGACGGTTATATGACTATCCCACGAATGTCCACATATCGGTTTCCCGGCATTTTCAGGAATATCTACAGGCCTAGTAATGTCAGCGCGATTATAGCGCCAGATGGGTCTGGCCTCGGAATACGAGGCAGCAGTTTTTTTTTGTTTTTTTGGTTTTTTTTTTTTCATCAGTCTACTGACTGGTTTGATGCGGCGCGCCACGAATTCCTTTCCTGTGCTAACCTCTTCATCTCAGAGTAGCACTTGCAACCTACGTCCTCAATTATTTGCTTGACGTATTCCAATCTCTGTCTTCCTCTACAGTTTTTGCCCTCTACAGCTCCCTCTAGTACCATGGAAGTCATTCCCTCATGTCTTAGCAGTTGTCCTATCATCCTGTCCCTTCTCCTTATCAGTGTTTTCCACATATTCCTTTCCTCTCCGATTCTGCGTAGAACCTCCTCATTCCTTACCTTATCAGTCCACCTAATTTCCAACATTCGTCTATAGCACCACATCTCAAATGCTTCGATTCTCTTCTGTTCCGGTTTTCCCACAGTCCATGTTTCACTACCATACAATGCTGTACTCCAGACGTACATCCTCAGAAATTTCTTCCTCAAATTAAGGCCGGTATTTGATATTAGTAGACTTCTCTTGGCCAGAAATGCCTTTTTTGCCATAGCGAGTCTCCTTTTCATGTCCTTCTTGCTCCGTCCGTCACTGGTTATTTTACTGCGTAGGTAGCAGAATTCCTTAACTTCATTGACTTCGAAACCATCAATCCTGATGTTAAGTTTCTCGCTGTTCTCATTTCTACTACTTCTCATTACCTTCGTCTTTCTCCGATTTACTCTCAAACCACACTGTGTACTCATTAGACTGTTCATTCCGTTCAGCAGATCATTTAATTCTTCTCCACTTTCACTCAGGATAGCAATGTCATCAGCGAATCGTATCATTGATATCCTTTCACCTTGTATTTTAATTCCACTCCTGAACCTTTCTTTTATTTCCATCATTGCTTCCTCGATGTACCGATTGAAGAGTAGAGGCGAAAGGCTGCAGCCTTGTCTTACACCCTTCTTAATACGAGCACTTCGTTCTTGATCGTCCACTCTTATTATTCCCTCTTGGTTGTACATATTGTATATGACCCGTCTCTCCCTATAGCTTACCCCTACTTTTTTCAGAATCTCGAACAGCTTGCGCCATTTTATATTGTCGAACGCTTTTTCCAGGTCGACAAATCCTATGAAAGTGTCTTGATTTTTCTTTAGCCTTGCCTCCATTATTAGCCGTAACGTCAGAATTGCCTCTCTCGTCCTTTTACTTTTCCTAAAGCCAAACTGATCGTCACCTAGCGCATTCTCAATTTTCTTTTCCATTCTCATGTATATTATTCTTGTAAGCAGCTTCGATGCATGAGCTGTTAAGCTGATTGTGCTATAATTCTCGCACTTGTCAGCTCTTGCCGTCTTCGGAATTGTGTGGATGATGCTTTTCCGAAAGTCAGATGGTATGTCGCCAGATTCATATATTCTACACACCAACGTGAATAGTCGTTTTGTTGCCACTTCCCCCAATCATTTTAGAAATTCTGATGGAATGTTATCTATCCCTTCTGCCTTATTTTACCATAAGTCCTCCAAAGTTCTTCTAAATTCCGATTCTAATACAGGATCCCCTATCTCTTCTAAATCGACTCCTGTTTCTTCTTCTATCACATCAGACAAATCTTCACCCTCATAGAGGCTTTCAATGTATTCTTTCCACCTATCTGCTCTCTCCTCTGCATTTAACAGTGGAATTCCCGTTGCACTCTTAATGTTACCACCGTTGCTTTTAATGTTCTGACTTTCCTGTATGCTGAGTCTGTCCTTCCGACAATCATATCTTTTTCGATGTCTTCACATTTTTCCTGCAGCCATTTCGTCTTAGCTTCCCTGCACTTCCTATTTGTTTCATTCCTCAGCGACTTGTATTTCTGTATTCCTGATTTTCCCGGAACATGTTTGTACTTCCTCCTTTCATCAATCAACTGAAGTATTTCTTCTGTTACCCATGGTTTCTTCGCAGCTACCTTCTTTGTACCTATGTTTTCCTTCCCAACTTCTGTGATGGTCCTTTTTAGAGATGTCCATTCCTCTTCAACTGTACTGCCTATTGCGCTATTCCTTATTGCTGTATCTATAGCGTTAGAGAACTTCAAACGTATCTCGCCATTCCTTGGTACTTCTGTATCCCACTTGTTTGCGTATTGATTCTTCCTGACTAATGTCTTGAACTTCAGCCTACTCTTCATCACTACTATATTGTGATCTGAGTATATATCTGCTCCTGGGTACGCCTTACAGTACAGTATCTGATTTCGGAATCTCTGTCTGACCATGATATAATCTAATTGAAATCTTCCCGTATCTCCCGGCCTTTTCCAAGTATACCTCCTCCTCTTGTGATTCTTAAACAGGGTATTCGCTATTACTAGCTGACACTTGTTACAGAACTCAATTAGTCTTCCTCCTCTTTCATTCCTTGTCCCAAGCCCATATTCTCCTGTAACCTTTTCTTCTACTCCTTCCCCTACAACTGCATTCCAGTCTCCCATGACTATTAGATTTTCGTCCCCCTTTACATACTGCATTACCGTTTCAATATCCTCATACACTTTCTCTATTTGTTCATCTTCAGCTTGCGACGTCGGCATGTATACCTGAACTATCGTTGTCGGTGTTGGTCTGCTGTCGATTCTGATTAGAACAACCCGGTCACTGAACTGTTCACAGTAACACACCCTCTGCCCTACCTTCCTATTCACAACGAATCCTACACCTGTTATACCATTTTCTGCTGCTGTTGATATTACCCGATACTCATCTGCCCAGAAATCCTTGTGTTCCTTCCACTTCACTTCACTGAGCCCTACTATATCTAGATTGAGCCTTTGCATTTCCCTTTTCATATTTTCTAGTTTCCCTAGCACGTTCAAGCTTCTGACATTCCACGCCCCGACTCGTAGAACGTTATCCTTTCGTTGATTATTCAATCTTTTTCTCATGGTAACCTCCCCCTTGGCAGTCCCCTCCCGGAGATCCGAATGGGGGACTATTCCGGAATCTTTTGCCAATGGAGAGATCATCATGACACTTCTTCAATTACAGGCCACATGTCCTGTGGATACACGTTACGTGTCTTTAATGCAGTGGTTTCCACTGCCTTCTGCATCCTCATGTCGTTGATCATTGCTGATTCTTCCGCCTTTAGGGGCAATTTCCCACCCCTAGAACAAGAGAGTGCCCTGAACCTCTATCCGCTCCTCCGCCCTCTTTGACAAGGTCGTTGGCAGAAAAATGGTTCAAATGGCTCTGAGCACTATGGGACTCAACTGCTGAGGTCATTAGTCCCCTAGGACTAGTTAAACCTAACTAACCTAAGGACATCACAAACATCCATGCCCGAGGCAGGATTCGAACCTGCGACCGTAGCGGTCTTGCGGTTCCAAACTGCAGCGCCTTTAACCGAACGGCCACTTCGGCCAGCCATGTTAGCAGAATGAGGCTGACTTCTTATGCCGGAAGTCTTCGGCCGCCAATGCTGATTATTTATCAAAATTTAGGCAGTGGTGGGGTTCGAACCCGGGACCGAAAACGTTTTGATTATCAATCAAATACGCTACCCCTAGACAACGGCAGCAGCAGGTGCAAACGGAGAAGACGCCGTATGTCATTTAGCGCGCAGTTACGGCGGTCTCTGATGGTGTTCTCTACAACAAGGTTCTGGGACAACGTCTGGATGACTTTACTCAAGGAAAAATCACCGGAGGACCGAAGTGTGGCAACGAAAAAAGCTTGCCAAATTCAAACGAATGCAAAATATCAATGATTGGCGATCTTTTACAGAAGCTCGAAATTTTGCGCGTACTTCACATTGAAGTGGTTATAACAGTTTCCACAACGAACCTTTGTCTCGAATAAGCCCCTACCACGCCGTAGCGGAGAAGCGAGGCAACTGTCCCCCCATTGAAGCAGCTGATCGCCGCCATTTGCAGGGATGAATCCTAGTACTGGGGTTGTGATTTGAAGTATATGAGACGCAACAAGAGCAAATTGAAGCACAAATTAAACACATGTTCGTTTAAAAAGGTACTGAGTATTCGAGTCTATTTTAAAAGTATACTTAAATGTATGAAGTTTCCTAATTTCCGAAATACGTATGCATAGAGACGTGAAATTTAAGAATGTAAGGCTCTTTCCTGACAAGGTGGAGAGAGTTTACATCGAGCTACTTGCATTAGATAATTACATGAAACTTTTGGTTGGGAAGGCAGTGAGACAGGGTTGTAGCCTCTCCCCGATGTTATTCAATCTGTATATTGAGCAAGCAGTAAAGGAAACAAAAGAAAAATTCGGAGTAGGTATTACAATCCATGGAGAAGAAATAAAAACTTTGAGGTTTGCCGATGACATTGTAATTCTGTCAGAGACAGCAAAGGACTCGGAAGAGCAGTTGAACGGAATGGGCAGGGTCTTGAAAGGAGGATATAAGATGAACATAAACAAAAGCAAAACAAGGATAATGGAATGTGGTTGAATTAAGTCGGGTGATGCTGAGGGAATTAGATTAGGAAATGAGGCACTTAAAGTGGTGAAGGACTTTTGCTATTTGGGGAGCAAAATAACTGATGATGGTCGAAGTAGAGTGGATATAAAATGTAGACTGGCAATGGCAAGGAAAGCGTTTCCGAAGAAAAGAAATTTGTTAACATCGAGTATTGATTTAAGTGTCAAGAAGTCGTTTCTGCAAGTATTTGTATGGAGTGTAGCCATGTACGGAAGTGAAACGTGGACGATAAATAGTTTAGACAAGAAGAGAATAGAAGCTTTCGAAATGTGGTGCTACAGAAGAATGCTGAAGATTAGATGAGTAGATCACATAACTAATGAGGAAGTATTGAATAGGATTGGGGGGAAGAGAAGTTTGTGGCACAACTTGACTAGAAGAAGGGATCGGTTGGTAGGACATATTCTGAGGCATCAAGGGATCACCAGCTTAGTATTGGAGGGCAGCGTGGAGGGTAAAAATCGTAGAGGGAGACCAAGAGATGAATACACTAAACAGATTCAGAAGGATGTAGGTTGCAGTAGGTACTGGGAGATGAAGGAGCTCGCACAGGATAGAGTAGCATGGAGAGCTGCATCAAACCAGTCTCAGGACTGAAGACAACAACAGCAACAACATGTAACTTTTAAAGTAGCAGACAGCACGATTATTATTTAATTCACGTAATTTTCCTGTCAGGTCCTGATTGCTTTTTGCCGACTACTGTGTACATTTTGCACGCTTCCTTTTGTTTAGCACAGTATTGTCTACACTCGAATTTTGGTATGATTAATTGTAATAACCCATATCACTTTAAATACGGTAGGAATTTCATTCGCACATTAGTTTTTGACACTGATAGCACCTCTGAAAGTGGTTGAGTTTGCAACATTTGATCAAATATTTGACCATTTACGAAGTATAATCACCACCTGACAACACATGTTAAGTAGGCCTATCTAAACGCAATTATTCGACCTACCTCTGATTCACACCTAATATATATTTGATTGCCTCGGTAACCTGGAAAAGGAACGTTCAAAATTATACACACTAACAATATTTCCACACTATTTAACCTAGGCCTATATTGCTCGATTTCCAGGACACTATACCATTTTCAAATGAGTTGGAAATCCAAATACTGTCGGTATAACATCGTCCTTCAGTTGACGTCTATTTACATAATTTTCCATGTAACTATTCTCTCCAAAATGAAGAGAGCACAGCAAATGATTTGCTGTCGGTTGGAAGTTCTCTCTGCGAGTAGCAACTATCCATTTCCGATTTATAGAATCATTTGTAAGGAGAAACATAAACAAAAACAAACGCTCATGATGTATTATTTATCCATGAAAATACTATATACAAGTAATAGAAAGTAACAAACAACATTGTTTTCGTCTTTGATTCCATTATATTGTTACAATTAAAAGCAGCACACGAACGAACCATATTTACGCACTGTTTCCCTGCAAATGGCGGCTTCTGTCACGTTCAATGTGGGGACGCCACACTAGCGCCAATGCGCGGTATAATTTTTATTTAGTAAGTCTATGGTCTCGAAACCAGGTAGAAAATCCAAAGAGATGGTAGTCGTATGTAAAAGTATGCTAGTGTCAAGACACAGTCGGTGCCTTCTCTGCGCGATAGCAGCCGAAATACTATCCACGACAGAGCTGCCAAAGCAGAGTTACTAAATACAGCCTTCCAAAATTCCTTCACCAGAGAAGACGAAGTAAATATTCCAGAATTCGAATCAAGAACGGCTGCTAGCGAGAGAAACTTAGAAGTAAATGTCCTCACTTAATAGAAGCAAGTCTTCTGATCCAGACTGTATACCAATTAGGCTGCTTTCAGAGTATGCTGATGCAATAGCTCCATACTCAACTATCATATACAACCTCTCACTAGACGAAAGATCCGTATTCAAAAAATGGTTCAAATGGCTCTGAGCACTATGGGGCTTAACATCTTAAGTCATCAGTCCCCTAGAACTTAGAACTACTTAAACCTAAGTAACCTAAGGACATCACACACATCCATGCCCGAGGCAGGATTCGAACCTGCGACCGTAGCAGTCCCGCGGTTCCGGACTGCAGCGCCTAGAACCGCACGGCCACCGCGGCCGGCCGTATTCAAAGACTGGAAAACTGCACACCAATATCCAAGAAACGTAGTGGGAGTAATCCCTAAATTACAGGCCCGTATCGTTAACGTCAATATGCAGCAGGATTCTGGAACATATATTGTGTTGGAAAATTATCTTTAACAGAGCGATCTATTAACACACAGTCAACACGGATTTAGAAAACATCGTTCTTGTGAAACACAACTAGCTCTTTACACGCACAAAGTATTGAGTGCTACTGACAAGGGTTTCAAATTTATTCCGTATTTATAGATTTCCAGAAGGCTTTTGACACTGTACCACATGTGCGGCTTTCAGTTATGTGAATGGACTCGTGATTTCCTGTCAGAGATGTCACAGTTCGTAGTAACTGATGGAAAGCCATCGAGTAAAAAAGGAGTGATTTCTGGCGTTGCTCAAGGGAGTGTTACAGGCTCTCTGCTGTTCCTTATCTATATAAAGTATTTAGGAGACAATCTGAGCAGCCGTCTTCGGTTGTTTGCAGATGATGCTGTCGTTCGTGGTCTAGTAAAGTAATCAGAAGATCAAAACAAAAGATATCTATGTGGTGCGAAAATTGTCAATTGACCCTAAGGCCAGTATTACACTATCAAATTTCTTTGTCAAAGATTTGATCAAAGATGTGATCAAATATTCTGTCAAATATATTTGACAAAGATCTATGACGTAGCGCTAGAAGGGGTATTACACTGTCATCATATTTTTCGTCAAAGTTCAAGATGGCTGACAACTTGTAATCTATGTACCACAATTGCACTGTGTGCAAATGCGGAAGAGAAGCGGGGGAAAAAAAGGAAACATACCTGAGTGAAGCCGTGGGTTTTACGACGACACGATAAAAGCATTCAACAAAACTTGTTACGTGATCTTATAGTGGAAGACGTCAAGTCGTACATCAGTTACTTAAGAACGGATGAGCATACATTTCTGTGTGTGCTCAATGAAGTGTATTCTCATATCACAAAGCACAATTTTCACCTAAGAACTGCTACATCTGCAGAAGACAGACTCACTGTAACACTCCAATTCCTTGCTACAGGAGAGATTATATGTTAGGTTAGGTCAGGTCAGGTTTCCAATATTCGTAATCTATTTTTGTATTCAGTGTGACTCACGTTGTAAAGCGCCTCATCAGCTTCATACCTCTCTATTAATTTTGTAGTTGTCGGCAAACACCAATTGAATTTACCGGCAGTGTTTATAAAAACACTACAGACGACAGAATCAACGAGTTAAAATTTCATAGAGTGGCTGAGATACCAGTTACAGCGCTCCTAGCGGCAACCAGCGCTAACTCGGCCGCCATGTTCTCCTTAGTCAAAACATTAGGAAAGCGTTACTGTTGTTTGTGTTGGAAGTGAGTCAGCTGTTGTGATATTACTGCAATATTTAACTTTTCTAGTTGACTTTTTTGTTACAAAATATAGAGTCAACATGCCTACAGTGTGTTCAGCGTTCAACTGCACAAATCGCAGCAATAAAACAACAAATATTTCATATTATAATTAAGTATATTAGTACCGAAATATGTCACACGTATTTTAATGTTTATTAAAGAGTCATTTGCATTGGAACTGTAATTATGCTTAAGACAAATGCAGGAAGTAATTTATTTATCGTTGATTACAGATTTCCTTTAAAAGATAAGGAAATTACAAAAAGATGGGTTATAAATATGAAGCGAGAAAACTGGTTTCCTACTACAGCCAGTTACCTCTGTTCAGTTCATTTTGAAGAGAAATATATGTACCACACAAATGTCCAGAGGCGCCTTTTGTCAAAACCAGTACCTACTATCTTTAACTTTCCACCACATTTACAAAAGCAAGATAAAGTATTACGACCACAACCCAGAAAGCGACCTTTCGACAATTTGCAAGATAGTGCTATTACAGTGACATCATCAGCACAAAGTAAGTCAATAATTTAATTTTACTCCATGTTCTTATTACTTTGAATTACATACTTTCTATTATAATCTTATGGTGTAACTCTGTTATAAACTTATGATGTAACTACATTCTTTCAGTGCCTGTCGGACCCACATCTGTTTCTGCTGACCACAATTACTGTCTACCAAGCCCTAAGAAGTTGAAAACACAATATAACAGAGTACAAGCAGAGAATGTGCGACTAAAGAAGCGGATAAAGCAAATGAAGCAACTTAGTGTATGACACAAAAGAAGAATAGTGCAGTTACAGACTTTAGTTGCTGGTTTGAGAAGAAGGCTATGTAGTTCAGTTTCTGATATGTTAAACAGTGAACATGTAGTTGGTTTGTTGAAGGAGCTGTTGGAACTTCAGTGCAGTGCTAAAGTATGCCATTATTCTCAGCAAATAAGGAAATTTGCCCTGACCCTACACTTTTATTCTGCCAAGGCGTACAGCTACTTACGAAAATTTGTGAAATTACCCCACCCAAGAACGCTTTGACTTTGTTATTGAATTATTATGCTTGTGTTAACTACTTGTAACACATATTTCAAATAAATTCTCGTTCGCAGTGTACTGGTTTTTGAGGCTTTGACTGTTTACTTTGAAATAGCGACAAAAATATCGCATTTCTGCGCCCGTTACTGTTTCTAATAGTTAACCACAGCATGTTTAGAAGTTTCACCATAATATTCTGGTGGTACCTGCTCTAATTGCATTAATTTATGGGCAACAAGTAACGTTATAGTGGATGGACAGACTTATTTGAATTGTCTTGTAGTGTTACCTACATCGAAAAGTTTAGCCATATTTCGACAAAAACATCCCTTTTTGCTGTCAGTGTACACTGAAATCACTGCTGTCTATTGCTTGTTTTAGAAAAAATAAAGCTAGTATGGGCTATTTCAAGTAAGTCAAACGCTGTTACAAGGGGGCGGGACACAGCAAACGAATGCCTTGACTAAAGAAAAAATGGCGGCCAGAACTTCAATTTGCTTCAAACATGGCGGACCTATAGCCACTCTACGAAATTTTAACTCGTTGGACAGAATGCAGCGATGCTAGCGCTCCATGTGGTAACATGCCACACTGCAGTGAACAGAAGACAAGCGACTTCTTTGATCAAATCTACAGCGAGGCCCCAGATTTGATCAAATATTGGACGAAATTTGACAAAGTTCCCTATTACACCATCAAATATCTTTGACAAAGATTTTGGACTAAGATATTTGACAAAGAAATTTGATAGTGTAATAACGGCCTAAATAACGAAAAGTGTGAGGTCATCCACATGAGTGGTAAAAGGAATCCGTAACGAAACTTCGGTCACACGATAAGTCAGTAAAATATAAAGGCCGTAAATTCAACTAAATGTCTAGGAGTTACAAGTACAAACAACTTACATTGGAAAGAGCACATAAAAAATTGTGTGGCTAAAGCAAACTAAAAACTGCGTTGCATTGACAGAACACTTAGAAAATGTAACAGATTTACTAAAGAGACTGCTTACACTACGCTTGTCCGTCCTTTTTTTAGAATAGTGCTGCGCGGTGTGGGATTCTTACCAGATAGGGCTGATGGAGTACATCGTGCAAAATATTGGAGAGAGTGTCACAGAAGTGATACAGGATTTGGGCTGGAAATCATTAAAAAAAAGGCGTTTTTCCTTGTGTCGGAATCTTCTCACGAAATTCCAGTCACCAACTTTCTCCTGCGAATGCGAAAATAATTTGTTGACACCGACCTACACATGGAGAAACGATTATAATAATAATAATAAAAGGGAAACCATAGCTAAAACGGAAAGATATAGGTGTTCGTTTTTTCCGCGCGCTGTTCGAGATTCGAATAATGGAGAGCTATCGTAAAGGCAGTTGAATGAACCCTAAGACAGGCACGTGTGATTTGCAGAGTATCTATGTAGATACAGATGTAGAAGGAAAGCAGCAGATCGATATTTTTCACAGCCACTGTTACACGTGCACGGGGAGCGTTTCGACCCACAGGTTCTGTCTGCTCTGCGAAGTAGATGTGATGGTCGAACACGGTCAACTACTGCAGTTGGTGACTGCTGCATTGTGCTTCAGGCAAGAAGAGACCTCCGTAAATAAACAGCAACGTCATTTAACAGGACTGCAAGGCACGCAATCTGGGGCCGCACAGTGGCACATGGACAGCGTGTGGGCGGTCTCTTTGCCCACAAACCAGCATGCTGTGTTCCCTCGGTACCTGCACACCGCCTATACAGTTTGTCATTTGTCAAGACTCTAAAGATTGGACCAGCGAGGATTTGGATCGCGTGCTCTTGTTGCAAGAGAACACGTCGTACACAAAACAGGTCCGAACGCTGTTGCAGAGGCAACGGAAAAGCATGCGAAATTCAGAAGAGCGCGAAATCCCGGAGATTGGCTAAAATTTACAGATGCGCGAAATTTTGCACGGACTTCAATGCCAGATGCCTTTAATAGGTTCCACAACGAAACATTGTCTCGAAATTTGGTAGAAAATCCGAAGAAATTCTGGTCGTATGTAAAGTACACAAGCGGCAAGACGCAGTCAATACCTTCGCTGCGCAGTGCCGATGGTACTGTTACCGACGACTGTGCCGCTAAAGCGGAGTTATTGAACGCAGTTTTCCGAAATTCCTTCACCAGGGAAGACGAATGGAATATTCCAGAATTTGAAACACGAACAGCTGCTAGCATGAGTTTCTTAGAAGTAGATACCTTAGGGGTTGCGAAGCAACTCAAATCGCTTGATACGGGCAAGTCTTCAGGTCCAGATTGTATACCGATTAGGTTCCTTTCAGATTACGCTGATACAGTAGCTCCCTACTTAGCAATCATATACAACCGCTCGCTCACCGATAGATCTGTACCTACAGATTGGAAAATTGCGCAGGTCGAACCAGTGTTTAAGAAGGGTAGTAGGAGTAATCCATCGATCTACAGACCTATATCACTGACGTCGCTTTGCAGTAGGGTTTTGGAGCATATACTGTATTCAAACATTATGAATCACCTCGCAGGGAACGACCTACTGATACGTAATCAGCATGGATTCAGAAAACATCGTTCTTGTGCAACGCAGCTAGCTCTTTATTCGCACGAAGTAATGGCCGCTATCGATAGGGGATCTCAAGTTGATTCCGTATTTCTAGATTTCCGGAAAGCTTTTGACACCGTTCCTCACAAGCGACTTCTAATGAAGCTGCGGGCCTATGGGGTATCGTCTCAGTTGTGCGACTGGATTCGTGATTTCCCGTCAGGAAGGTCGCAGTTCGTAGTAATAGACGGCAAATCATGGAGTAAAATTGAAGTGACATCAGGTATTCCCCAGGGAGGCGTCCTGGGACCTCTGCTGTTGCTGATCTATATAAATGACCTGGGTGACAATCTGAGCAGTTCTCTTAGGTTCTTCGCAGATGATGCTGTAATTTACCGTCTAGTAAGGTCATCCGAAGACCAGTATCAGTTGCAAAGCGATTTAGAAAAGATTGCCATATGGCGTGGCAGGTGGCAGTTGACGCTAAATAACGAAAAGTGTGAGGTGATCCACACGAGTTCCAAAAGAAATCCGTTGGAATTCGATTACTCGATAAATAGTACAATTCTCAAGGCTGTCAATTCAACTAAGTACCTGGGTGTTAAAATTACGAACAACTTCAGTTGGAAAGACCACATAGATAATATTGTGGGGAAGGCGAGCCAAAGGTTGCGTGTCATTGGCAGGACTCTTAGAAGATGCAACAAGTCCACTAAAGAGACAGCTTACACTACACTCGTTCGTCCTCTGTTAGAATATTGCTGCGCGGTGTGGGATCCTTACCAGGTGGGATTGACGGAGGACATCGAAAGGGTGCATAAAAGGGCAGCTCGTTTTGTATTATCACGTAATAGGGGAGAGATTGTGGCAGATATGATACGCGAGTTGGGATGGAAGTCATTAAAGCAAAGACGTTTTTCGTCGCGGCGAGATCTATTTACGAAATTTCAGTCACCAACTTTCTCTTCCGAATGTGAAAATATTTTGTTGAGCCCAACCTATATAGGCAGGAATGATCATCAAAATAAAATAAGAGAAATCAGAGCTCGAACAGAAAGGTTTAGGTGTTCGTTTTTCCCGCGCGCTGTTCGGGAGTGGAATGGTAGGGAGATAGTATGATTGTGGTTCGATGAACCCTCTGCCAAGCACTTAAATGTGAATTGCAGAGTAATCATGTAGATGTAGATGAATAGTGATTCTAGACGTACCCTCAGATGACCAGAGGTGAGAACACGTAATGCACCATCGAAAACTGCCAAACGTGGTCGTTTTGGTGTTCTTTGTGTTATGATGTGGGTAGACATAATGTTGAATCTACGCACTGAGCTACAAATCTCTGAACATGGTACACTCATCGGTGAACATACTGATTCCGCACTTGCGTCTTTTCAAGGGTGCATTCGGCTCTGACTTCGTTTCTGGTTCAAATGCGTCTGAGCACTATGGGACTTAACTGCTAAGGTCATCAGTCCCCTAGACTTGTTGTTGTTGTTGTGGTCTTCAGTCCTGAGACTGGTTTGATGCAGCTCTCCATGCTACTCTATCCTGTGCAAGCTTCTTCATCTCCCAGTACCTACTGCAACCTACATCCTTCTGAATCTGCTTAGTGTATTCATCTCTTGGTCTCCCTCTACGATTTTTACCCTCCGCGCTGCCCTCCAATGCTAAATTTGTGATTCCTTGATGCCTCAAAACATGTCCTACCAACCGATCCCTTCTTCTAGTCAAGTTGTGCCACAAACTTCTCTTCTCCCCAATCCTATTCAATACCTCCTCATTAGTTACATGATCTACCCACCTTATCTTCAGCATTCTTCTGTAGCACCACATTTCGAAAGCTTCTATTCTCTTCATGTCCAAATTAGTTATCGTCCATGTTTCACTTCCATACATGGCTACACTCCATACAAATACTTTCAGAAACGACTTCCTGACACTTAAATCTATACTCGATGTTAACAAATTTCTCTTCTTCAGTAACGATTTCCTTGCCATTGCCAGTCTAGACTTAGAACTACTTAAACCTAACCAACTTAAGGACATCACACACACCCATGCCCGAGGCAGGATTGGAACCTGCGACCGTAGCGGTCGTGCGGTTCCAGACCGAAGCGCCTAGAACCGCTCTGCCACTGCGGCCGGCACTTCGTTTCTATGGATGACAAAGCGCGATGCACAGGTGTCGGAGCTTTTTGAGCAGTTTCCCAACGTTGGGGTAATTACCCCCGATTTTCTGATGGGTAAAAACCAAAAGGATTTGATTGTATTCAAAACATGAAAGTAAATTACTTTTAAAGGATCATTAGGTTTACTATTACATAAGTCTGTAAGTCTCCAGTATTGATTATACACTGAAAATCCGAAGAAACTGCTACACCTGCCTAATATTGTGTACGGCTCCCACGAGCACACGAAAGTGCTGCAACACTACGTCACATGGACTCGTCTTACGTCTGATGTACTGCAGGAGAGAACTCACACCATGAATCCTCCAGGGCTGTCAATCAATCCGTAAGAGTACGGGGTGGGGGGCGGGATCCCTTCTGCAAGTCATCCCAGATATGCTCCATAATGTTCATGTCTGGGGATTTTGTTGGCCACTGGACGTGTTTAAACTCAGAAGAGTGTTCCTTGGCCTATTCTGTAGCAATCCTGGATCTGTGGGGTGTGGCATTGTCCTGTTGGAATTGCCCAAGTCTATCGGAATGCACAATGGACATGAAGAGATGCAGGTGATCAGACAGGACGCTTTCATACGTGTCACCTGTCAGAGTCGTATCTAGGCGTACCAGGGGTCCCATATCACTCCAGCTCCACACCACTCACACCATTAGAGAGCTTCCGCCCGCTTGAACAGTTCCCTGCTGACATGCATGGTCCATGGGTTCATGTGGTTCAAAATGGCTCTGAGCACTATCCGACTTAACTTCTATGGTCAGTCCTCTAGATCTTAGAACTACTTAAACCTAACTAACCGAAGGACATCACACACATCCATGCCCGAGGCAGTATTCGCACCTGCGAGCGCAGCGGTCGCGCGGTTCCACACCGTAGCGCCTAGAACCGCTCGGCCGCCCCGGCCGGCAACAGGTTTATGAGGTTTTCGCCATACCCGTACACCTCCATCCGCTCCATAGAATTTGAAACGAGACTCGTACGACCAGGCAACATGTTCCCAGTCATCAACAGTCCTATGTCGGTGTTGGTGGATCCAGGTGGGGCGTAAAGCTTTGTCGCGCAGTCATCGAGAGTACACGAGTGGGCCTTCGCCTGTGAAATCCCATATCAATGATGTTTCGTTGTATGGTTCGCACGCTGACACTTCTTGATGGCACAGCACTGAAATCTGCAGCAGTTTGCGGAAGGGTTGTACTTCTGTCACGTTGAACGATTCTCTTCAGTCGTCGTTGGTCCCGTTCTTGCAGGATCTTTCTCCGGACGCAGCGATGTGGGAGATTCGATGTTTTACCGGATTCCTGATATTGACGGCACTCTCGTGAAATGGTCGTACGGGGAAATCCCCACTTCATGGCTACCTCGGAGATGCTGTGTCCCGTCGATCGAGCGCCGACTATGACACTACGTACAGACTTACTTAAATCTAGATAACCTGGCATTGTAGCTGCAGTAAGCGATCTAACAACTGCGCCAGACACTTTTTGTCTTGTGTAGGCGTTGCCGACTGCATCGCCATATTCTGCCTGTTTACTTATCTCCGAATTTGTATACGCATGCCTGTACCAGTTCCTTCGGCGCTTCAGTGAATATGTTGTCATTCATTTCTTTTTTTCTCAATTACTCAATGAATGACATTTTGCAGTGTAGGTTACAGCTTATGAAAACAGGCTGCGCAGGGTAGCCGAGTGGTCTGCCACGGTGCGGGGGCTCCTCCCGTCGGTGATTGTCCTTAGAGTAAGTTAGTTTAAGAAGCTTCCTGGCAGATTAAAACTGTGTGCCGGACCGAGACTCGAACTCGGGAACTTTGACTTTCGCTGGCAAGTGCTCTACCACCTGAGCTACCCAAGCACGACTCACGACCCGTCCTCACAGCTTTACTTCCGCCAGTACCTCGCCTCCTACCTTCCAAACTTTGCAGAAGCTCTCCTGCGAACTTTGTAGAACTAGCACTCCTGGAAGAAAGTATATTGCGGAGACATGGCTTAGCCACAGCCTGGGGGATGTTTCCAGAATGAGATTTTCACTCTGCAGCGGAGTGTGCGCTGATATGAAAATCCCTGGCACAGCACTTGCCCACGATGAACAAAGGTCCCGAGTTCGAGTCTCGGTCTGGCAGACAGTTGTAATCTGACAGGAAGTTTCATATCAGCGCAAACTCCGCTGCAGAGTAAAAATCTCATTCTGGAAGTTAGTTTAAGTCAGATTAAGTATTGTGCAAGCGTAGGGACGGATGACCTCAGCAGTTTAGTGCCACAGGAACTTACCACAAATTTGAAAATTTTTATGAAACAAATGTATAAACATCTTCTTTCTCACATAGTCCACATACTACGCACATACCGTGTATATTGTACCACACATAGATGATGGTAAAAGTGAGACATACTAGTATCAAAAGCTGAACATCTCATGAAAATTCTTCCCCAAGTTCCTGCCATAGAACACTACTTGCTTCATTACTTACCTGGAAACAGATATATGAAATGACAGACGACAAAACAGTAACTATGTGAGAGCTACTGAACTGCTGTACACAGTATTATTATTATTAATGACAAAGCACAGGCAGCTTGAAGCCTTCAAGTTCTGCCAGTTCAGAACTAGGCTGTCCAACAATCAAGTGATTTACCGACCGAGAGTACAGTGGACAGGCTTTAAATTCGTTGATTTCAGAGCGTGGTGCAGGGAGCAGGTGAAGGAAATGCTACTGGGGAGAGGAGTAGTACAGGGGAAGCGTGTTTTGCAACAAGTCACTATCATCACAATGGATAGTTACCTTTCTTATCTGAGAAGGATTTCTAGGTCACATTTGTGATGTGTGGGATTGATCTGAGATGTCATTCTGCGCAACGGATTAATCCGAGATGTACCCTTTACAATGTGGGTCCTGCAAGATGCAATTTCCACCCTCACACTACTACAGAGGTCAGACAGACGCTCCTAACGTTCCAAAGAGAAACGCCTGAAAAAGTTTCAGCAATAAATATCTTCTGGAGTCGTCCGCTGTAGGGAAATGACACAAAAATTCACAAAATATCTTACGTAACTAGTGGGATACTTGGGTTCTGGAGTAGTGCTAGTTAGTGTATAAAAAACACGAAACTAACGAAAATTATTATTTATTTTGCAAAAATTCTGAGAAATCACAATTGCACTTTTAGTTATGAATTGAACAAGTTATATCCATGGTTCTTTTCGGAATGTGAAGTTACCTCTCAAGGATAGGATTCACTAATGAAATTTCTATACAAAGTTTAAGATGCTTGTTGCCTTGGCAGAATGGCTGAGAGGTGCGCCTACTCAACTTGAATAATTATCCTTTAGAATGTTGCTAGGTACGGTCGAGGCTGTCGCGTGTGAAATGTAGTGAAGTGTACTGTTGTGGAGGAAATATGGGGCTCGCAATAGCTGTAGTGCACAATACTGTAAGCTGCGATGACTGCTGTCTGCGCCGGTCGCTGCCGACAAATAAGATAACTCTCGTTCTATAACTTGACCTTCGCCAATCAAACTCTCCCTGCGCCTTGATGAAGTCAAGGACTCCTATTCGCCCCTAGTCTAACTATTGGCGTGGTACACCGGTCAGATAACCAGTCCACCGCGATGCCACTAAAAAATTCGCTCACAAGCGTTTAACTATTACTCAGTCCGTTCACACCGCACAATAAGTGTGGCGGCCAACACAGTGAACAACGCTTAATCGAAAGGACTCAATATACAGTTGCACTTCGATTGGCTCTCGACTGAGGTGCTCTCCCAGTGCAGTACTGAGGAGAGACTTGTTCCTCGCTCTTTGAGTACACGTATGCGCGCACACGCTCACATTACATGTTCTCGCTCCAAGAGCGACAACAGAACGGCCCTTCTCCACGCCAGACGTGAAGGGGTATATCTTTCGGTCTCTTCCATTACTCCTTCAGCTCAAGGTGTCAGGAATATCGTCTGCCAATCAGCATTGCTCTTCTAAAACGGGAGAATGACGTTTCGTTTAAGGCGACCAATCCGGAAATCCGTAGCATTGGTGTCTCTGAGAAAATCTCTGAAACTGTGTGCTATGTGTTAAGAATGCGTAGGCTGGCCACTCCAACACAATGTAGCAGAATTCGCTTTTAAGCCAAACAGAGGGTCGTTCCTCCTTTTCCTAGGGCACACGCTGTCCGCTCCACGGGCAGTCACCGGCCGACATAGATAGGCTGGGTCGTTCTCTGAAGGGCCTGGCGTCACATTGTGCAGTTTCTCTCCCGAACTAAAATCTCCTGTGACCGTCATGTCTGGAATGTATCTGTGTACGCCAGCTTCGAGTATTTCAACCCAGTGCACTTACTTGTTATTTGGATATTGTTTACATGAATTCATACAACATTAACATTATCTTGTCGAGTATCTGTTCGAATGAAGCGTCTTGATGTGCGTAATATGATTGTGAGGGCGGAATATGCAAGCAATGAAGGTCAGGAGACCACGACGTCTTACACATTGACTATGCACCGGCAATTGCTTCGTCACTCAAACACAAACACAAATACAAACACACACACACACACACACACACACACACACACAATCCAAACATAACTCATGGAAAAAAAATGGTATTCAAGATTTATATTCGACTACGACAGCAATAAAAATAAAAACAAGGAACTGAATGGGTTAGGATCATGATTTATGACGTGGACTGACTGAGAACAAATCAGGTATAAAAAGGTTGTTAGACCTAAGCCAAAGGCTTTGCCGCAGTGGTAACACCGGTTCCCATAGGATCACAAGTTAAGCGCTGTCGGGCTGGGTTAGCACCTAGATGGGTGACCATTCGGGTAGTCGAGCGCTGGTGGCAAACGGTGTGCTCTCAGCCCTTGTGAGACCAGTTGAGGAGCTACTTGGTTGAGAAGTAGCAGTTCCAGCCTCAGAAACTGACATATCTACATCTACATCTACATCTATACTCCGCGAGCCACCTTACGGTGTGTGGCGGAGGGTACTTATTGTACCACTATCTGATCCCCCCTTCCCTGTTCCATTCACGAATTGTGCGTGGAAAGAACGACTGCTTGTAAGTCTCCGTATTTGCTCTAATTTCTCGGATCTTTTCGTTGTGATCATTACGCGAGATATATGTGGGCGGTAGTAATATGTTGCCCATCTCTTCCCGGAATGTGCTCTCTCGTAATTTCGATAATAAACCTCTCCGTATTGCGTAACGCCTTTCTTGAAGTGTCCGCCACTGGAGCTTGTTCAGCATCTCCGTAACGCTCTCGCGCTGACTAAATGTCCCCATGACGAATCGCGCTGCTTTTCGCTGGATCATGTCTATCTCTTCTATTAATCCAACCTGGTAAGGGTCCCATACTGATGAGCAATACTCAAGAATCGGACGAACAAGCGTTTTGTAAGCTACTTCTTTCGTCGATGAGTCACATTTTCTTAGAATTCTTCCTATGAATCTCAACCTGGCGCCTGCTTTTCCCACTATTTGTTTTATGTGATCATTCCACTTCAGATCGCTCCGGATAGTAACTCCTAAGTATTTTACGGTCGTTACCGCTTCCAATGATTTACCACCTATGGCATAATCGTACTGGAATGGATTTCTGCCCCTATGTATGCGCATTATATTACATTTATCTACGTTTAGGGAAAGCTGCCAGCTGTCGCACCATGCATTAATCCTCTGCAGGTCCTCCTGGAGTACGTACGAGTCTTCTGATGTTGCTACTTTCTTGTAGACAACCGTGTCATCTGCAAATAGCCTCACGGAGCTACCGATGTTGTCAACTAAGTCATTTATGTATATTGTAAACAATAAAGGTCCTATCACGCTTCCCTGCGGTACTCCCGAAATTACCTCTACATCTGCAGATTTTGAACCGTTAAGAATGACATGTTGTGTTCTTTCTTCTAGGAAATCCTGAATCCAATCACAAACGTGGTCCGATATTCCGTAAGCTCGTATTTTTTTCACTAAACGTAAGTGCGGAACCGTATCAAATGCCTTCCTGAAGTCCAGGAATACGGCATCAATCTGCTCGCCAGTGTCTACGGCACTGTGAATTTCTTGGGCAAATAGGGCGAGCTGAGTTTCACATGATCTCTGTTTGCGGAATCCATGTTGGTTATGATGAAGGAGATTTGTATTATCTAAGAACGTCATAATACGAGAACACAAAACATGTTCCATTATTCTGCAACAGATTGACGTAAGCGAAATAGGCCTATAATTATTCGCATCTGATTTATGACCCTTCTTGAAAATGGGAACGACCTGCGCTTTCTTCCAGTCGCTAGGTACTTTACGTTCTTCCAGCGATCTACGATAAATTGCTGATAGAAAGGGGGCAAGTTCTTTAGCATAATCACTGTAGAATCTTAAGGGTATCTCGTCTGGTCCGGATGCTTTTCCGCTACTAAGTGATAGCAGTTGTTTTTCAATTCCGATATCGTTTATTTCAATATTTTCCATTTTGGCGTCCGTGCGACGGCTGAAGTCAGGGACCGTGTTACGATTTTCCGCAGTGAAACAGTTTCGGAACACTGAATTCAGTATTTCTGCCTTTCTTCGGTCGTCCTCTGTTTCGGTTCCATCGTGGTCAACGAGTGACTGAATAGGGGATTTAGATCCGCTTACCGATTTTACATATGACCAAAACTTTTTAGGGTTCTTGTTTAGATTGTTTGCCAATGTTTTATGTTCGAATTCGTTGAATGCTTCTCTCATTGCTCTCTTTACGCTCTTTTTCGCTTCGTTCAGCTTTTCCTTATCAGCTATGATTCGACTACTCTTAAACCTATGATGAAGCTTTCTTTGTTTCCGTAGTACCTTTCGTACATGATTGTTATACCACGGTGGATCTTTCTCCTCGCTTTGGACCTTAGTCGGTACGAACTTATCTAAGGCGTACTGGACGATGTTTCTGAATTTTTTCCATTTTTGTTCCACATCCTCTTCCTCAGAAATGAACGTTTGATGGTGGTCACTCAGATATTCTGCGATTTGTGCCCTATCACTCTTGTTAAGCAAATATATTTTCCTTCCTTTCTTGGCATTTCTTATTACACTTGTAGTCATTGATGCAACCACTGACTTATGATCACTGATACCCTCTTCTACATTCACGGAGTCAAAAAGTTCCGGTCTATTTGTTGCTATGAGGTCTAAAACGTTAGCTTCACGAGTTGGTTCTCTAACTATCTGCTCGAAGTAATTCTCGGACAAGGCAGTCAGGATAATGTCACAAGAGTCTCTGTCCCTGGCTCCAGTTCTGATTGTGTGACTATCCCATTCTATACCTGGTAGATTGAAGTCTCCCCCTATTACAATAGTATGATCACGAAACTTCTTCACGACGTTCTGCAGGTTCTCTCTGAGGCGCTCCACTACTACGGTTGCTGACGCAGGTGGTCTATAGAAGCATCCGACTATCATATCTGACCCACCTTTGATACTTAACTTAACCCAGATTATTTCACATTCGCATTCGCTAATAACTTCACTGGATATTATTGAATTCTTTACTGCTATAAATACTCCTCCACCATTGGCGTTTATCCTATCCTTGCGGTATATATTCCATTCTGTGTCTAGGATTTCGTTACTGTTCACTTCCGGTTTTAACCAACTTTCCGTTCCTAATACTATATGCGCACTATTTCCTTCAATAAGAGATACTAATTCAGGAACCTTGCCCTGGATACTCCTGCAGTTTACCAATATTACGTTAACTTTTCCTGTTTTTGGTCTCTGAGGACGGACATTCTTTATCAACGATGATAATGTCCTCTCTGGTAAGCCGTCAGGTATTTTATCGTTTCGCCCAAGGGGGGGTCCCTCTAACCTAAAAAACCCCCGTGTGCACGCCACACGTACTCTGCTACCCTAGTAGCTGCTTCCGGTGTGTAGTGCACGCCTGACCTGTCTAGGGGGGCCCTACAGTTCTCCACCCAATAACGGAGGTCGATGAATTTGCAACCATTATAGTCGCAGAGTCGTCTGAGCCTCTGGTTTAGACCCTCCACACGGCTCCAAACCAGAGGACCGCGATCGACTCTGGGCACTATGCTGCAGATATTAAGCTCAGCTTGCACTCCGCGTGCGATGCTGGTTGTCTTCACCAAATCAGCCAGCCGCCGGAAGGAACCAAGGATGGCCTCAGAACCCAAGCGGCAGGCGTCATTCGTTCCGACATGTGCTACTATCTGCAGCCGGTCACACCCAGTGCGTTCAATAGCTGCCGGAAGGGCCTCCTCCACATTACGGACGAGACCCCCCGGCAAGCACACCGAGTGCACACTGGCATTCTTCCCCGACCTACCCGCTATTTTCCTGAGGGGCTCCATAACCCGCCTAACGTTGGAGCTCCCTATAACTAATAGGCCCGCCCTCTGTGACTGTCGGGACCTTGCCGGAGAATCGGCCACTGGCCCAACAGGCGAGGCATCCTGCGGTGGCTCGGAAACGATGTCATCACCACTAGGAAGCACCCCGTACCTGTTGGAAAGGGGTAAGGCAGCTGCCACGCGGCCAGATCCCACCTTCGCCTTTCGGCCAGGCACGCGCGAGCCCACCACTGTCCGCCATTCACCCTGGAGTGATGGCTGACCGGTAAGATGCTCACTGCCGGAAGACGCAGCGACATCAGGGGTTCCATGTGATTCCAAGGCCACCGAAGTAGGCATAGGTCTCACCACAGTTGCCCCAACGCCACTACGAGCCGACGCCTGCGCCTCGAGCTCGATGAGCCTAACAGACAAAGCCTCCACCTGCCCCCGAAGAGTGGCCAATTCTCCTTGCGTCCGCTCACAACAACCACAGTCCCTACACATGACTATGTTTACCCTACTCTATACGGTGACAAATTCCCAAGATAATCTTCTGATGAGCTACTCTGATAATCAAGAAACACTCACTGAAATACGAGACGCGAAAACTACGCTAGGTTTTCCCAGAAAAACTATTTAAAAGCTAAGCGCAGCAAATAAGTACAAAAACGCTTTATACAAACAGTACTCGCTGCTGCTGGTGCTCTCGCTCTGGCTGTCACAAGACAACTGCTGATTCAAGTGACTAGTGGCTAACGGCCGCGAAACAAACAAAAGACGGTTTTAGGGCGCTTTCTGTTCTAAAAGATCAAGAAAACACTAAGAAATCTAACACGAAAACTACGTAAAGTTTTATCAAGAACTGTTAGTTACTATGCAGAGCAGATAAACACAAATAGAACCCCTTCCTTAGTGGAAGGTCGTAAACAAAATGCAAAATAAACGCTTTATACAAACACTACTCGCTGCTGCTGTCGCTCTGGCTGTCACAAGACAACTGCTGATTCAGGTGACTAGTGGCTAACGGCCGCGAAACTAACAAAAGACGGTTTTAGGGCGCTTTCTGTTCTAAACGATCAAGAAAACACTAAGAAATCTAACACGAAAACTACGTAAAGTTTTATCAAGAACTGTTAGTTACTATGCAGAGCAGATAAACACAAATAGAACCCCTTCCTTAGTGGAAGGTCGTAAACAAAATGCAAAATAAACGCTTTATACAAACACTACTCGCTGCTGCTGTCGCTCTGGCTGTCACAAGACAACTGCTGATTCAGGTGACTAGTGGCTAACGGCCGCGAAACAAACAAAAGACTGTTTTAGGGCGCTTTCTGTTCTAAACGATCAAGAAAACACTAAGAAATCTAACACGAAAACTACGTAAAGTTTTATCAAGAACTGTTAGTTACTATGCAGAGCAGATAAACACAAATAGAACCCCTTCCTTAGTGGAAGGTCGTAAACAAAATGCAAAATAAACGCTTTATACAAACACTACTCGCTGCTGCTGGTGCTGTCGCTCTGGCTGTCACAAGACAACTGCCGATTCAAGTGACTAGTGGCTAACGGCCGCGAAACAAACGGGAGAGTGGTGTGCTGAGAACGTGTCCCTCCATATCCGCATTCAGTGACGCCTACGGGCTGAAGACACGGCTGCCGGTCGGTACCGTTGGGCTTCATGGCCTGTTCGGTTGGAGTTCGGTTTTAGTTTAGTGTCAGACATAAGCAATATTTGTAGTCTCGTTCACTCATTAGTTTGTGGCTTCATAGAACACTCACAGCTGCAAAGTACTAAAACGAATTCTTTACAGACGAATGGAAAAACTGCTAGAAGCCGTCCTCAGGGACGATCAGTTTGGATTCCGTCTAAATGTTGGAACACGTTAGGCAATACTGAACTGATGACTTATCTTACAAGATAGATTAAGGAAAGGCAAACCAACATTTATAGCATTTGTAGAAAGATTTTGACAATGTTGACTCGAATACTCTGTTTCTAATTCTGAAGGTGGCAGGGGTGAAATACGGGGGCGAAAGGCTATTTACAATTTGTACAGGAGTAGAGGGGCATCAAAGGGAAGCAGTGATTGAGAAGGGAGTGAGACTGGGTTGTAACCTATCCCCAATGTTATTCAATATGTATAATGAACAAGCAGTAAAGGAAACAAAACAAAAATTTAGAGTAGGAATTAAAATCCATGGAGAAGAAATAAAAACATTGTCATTATGTCAGAGACAGCAAAGGACTTCGAAGAGCAGCTGAACGGAATGGACAGTGTCTTGAAAGGACGATATAAGATGAACATCAACAAAAGCAAAACGAGGATAATGGAATGTAGTCGACTTAAATCGGGTGATTCTGAGGGAATTAGATTAGGAAATGAGAAGATTAAATTGGTAAATGAGTTTTGCTATTTGGGGAGCAAAATAACTGATGATGTCGAAGTGGAGAGGATATAAAATGTAGACTGGCAATGGCAAGGAAAGCGTTTCTGACGAAGAGAAATTTGTTAACATCGAGTATACAGGGTGTTACAAAAAGGTACGGCCAAACTTTCAGGAAACATTCCTCACACATAAATAAAGAGAAGATGTTATGCGGACATGTGTCCGGAAACGCTTAATTTCCATGTTTGAGCTCATTTTAGTTTCGTCGACCTAGGGTCAATGGAGCACGTTATCATGATTTCATACGGGATACTCTACCTGTGCTGCTAGAACATGTGCCTTTACAAGTACGACACAACATGTGGTTCATGCACGATGGAGCTCCTACACATGTCAGTCGAAGTGTTCGCACGCTTCTGAACAACAGATTCGGTGACCGTGGATTGGTAGAGGCGGACCAATTCCGTGGCCTCCACGCTCTCCTGACCTCAACCCTCTTGACTTTCATTTATGGGGGCATTTGAAAGCTCTTGTCTACGCAATCCCGGTACCAAATGTAGAGACTCTTCATGCTCGTATTGTGGACGGCTGTGATACAATACGCCATTCTCCAGGGCTGCATCAGCGCATGAGGGATTCCATGCGACGGAGGGTGGATGCACGTATCCTCGCTAACGAAGGACATTTTGAACATTTCCTGTAACAAAGTGTTTGAAGTCACGCTGGTACATTCTGTTGCTGTGTGTTTCCATTCCATGATTAATGTGATTTGAAGAGAAGTAATAAAATGAGATCTAACATGGAAAGTAAGCAATTCCGGACAGATGTCCACATAACACATTTTCTTTCTTTGTGTGTGAGGAATGTTTCCTGAAAGTTTGGCCGTACCTTTTTGTAACACCCTGTATATTTAAGCGTCAGGAAGTGGTTTCTGGAAGTATTTGTATGGAGCGTAGCCATGTATGGATGTGAAATGTGGACCATAAGTAGTTTAGACAAGAAGAGAATAGAAGCTTTCGATATGTGGTGCTACAGAAGAATGCTGAAGATTAGATGGGTAGATCACATAACTAATGAGGAAGTGTTGAATAGGATTGGGGAGAAGAGAAGTTCGTGGCACAACTTGACTAGAAGAAGGGAACGGTTGGTAGGACATGTTCTGAGGCATCAAGGGATCACCAGTTTAGTATTGGAGGGCAGAGTGGAGGGTAAAAATCGTAGAGGGAGACCAAGAGATGAATACACTAAGCAGATTCAGAAGGATGTAGGTTGCAGTAGGTACTGGGAGATGAAGAAGCTTGCACAGAATAGAGTAGCATGAAGACCACAACAACTGCAAAATACTCAGAAAAACTAAATGTCTTTCATGATTTCAAAAATAAGTATTCAAGAAAATTCTTTTCATTCTAAAATGTAGACACGCGCCAGAGTGCTAGGCACTACATTTGATGATGTTGGAGAGAGGGGGAGGGTGTAGGGGCGGGGACAGGAGGAGGGGGGAAAGGGTGGGGCAGAGTGGTGTTGTAGTGGGGAGGGTGGAGTCTGGGGGGGGGGAGGGGGCAGTACCTAACATATGACTGCAGTCAGGGATAATCGACGACGAATGCTTGGGAACCACAGGATACTCGACGTATGGAGTCGCCTGCCCATTTACCCGACTCACATCGCACTGAGCACGTATGGGATGCATTGGCGAGGCGTGCTGCAGCGCGTCAGCGCGCCGAATCGACCATCTGACAGTGTGTGAACTGCAGAACTAAAGGAATGGAACGAACTCACCAATCTTGTGGCCAGTGGCAGGGCGGGAGCACATTGCACATCGTGCCTTGCATTGACGCCTGTGGTGGTCGCACACTCTTCTGGGAGACCATCATAAATCGCGGTGAGTTTAGTGTAATTATTGCCTTTCGACAGTAGTGTCATTTCTGTTCGTCTCACTGTGCATTTATTTCAGTTATCTTCTCTATTGTAGCGATTAGGGCTGCTGACAGATTTAAAAACATGATAGTCCGGTATATCGATAGTAGGGGAGACCGGGGCACGTTGGCCATATTTTAAAAAAATTATATTAATTTTTTTTTGCATATTTAGATTTATGAGGTTATTGCTAAATATTTAGAGATGTCTCACTGAATCTGGATCACAATTATTAACCTTGAAAATGAGTTTAAAAATTTAAAAAAATTAATTACTGGACATATGTCAAGTGGGCCAATCTGCTCTTACCTCGGGGTAAGTGGGCCCAGAGGCTGGGGCACGTTGACCCATGTAATATTTTGATAAGTTAAACTAGTATAACTTTAGGATATCAAAATAAAGCGAATAGTTATCAAGAAACATACTTTAATGAACATCAAATCAAGTTGAATTTTGAGTTAAATGCTTAACATTTTATTACGACAACGGGAAAGCTTAAAATTATTAGGAATTATAGTGTCTTAATACAAATCAATCAACTTTAATCACTGTCCACATCCAAAGGATCAGCACAGTTGTAACACTCATAAAATAGTCCACGGATTTCGTTTTTGACGCATGTCTGATGAGCCCAACGCTTGCAGTTTGTGCACTGAATCCATTGTGCTCCACGTTGACTGTTTGAAAAAGGCTTGAGACACCTTAGGCACAGTGAATCTTCATCTTCCTCGTCGTCATCATCATCTTCATCATCGTCATCTTCCATTGGCTTCTTCTTGCGTTTTAGGCCTACTGCAGTTGATTTAGTTAATTTCATTCTACCATTGCTCCTACTTTCTTTTTGAGAAAGTGCTCTTTTAGCCTGTGATTTAAGTTTTCTTTCCAATGCTTTCGACTTCTTTCCTTTTGCACCTTTTTGTTCTTCCTCGAGGGCTTTTTTTACTGGAGTGTCTGTCACTATGGCAGAAACTCTTTTCCTTTTCCCTGCTCCCATACTTTTCCTGGGCTCTGCTTTTTCGAAACGTCTGACCACTTCTGGAGTTGGAAACGGTCTTACGTTTATCTCTGCTCGAGTTGATGGACTGTTTTCAGTGTTTGGGTCTATAAGTGTAGGAAGGCATAAAATCACTGTCAGTAAAAATATTTTTGTTAAAGGGATTGATCCCAGTTACCTTAAATCCGCTAGTTATGTTATTGGGAGTTGCAGCATTTGGAAGTGCTATTCGCACTATAGACAGGATGTCGTAAATAGTCATAGGCCGTTTATTATTGGTAACCCATGCATCACATGCTGAGGTCACGAAATTTTTAAAAGGCCCATAAACACTTCTGTCTAAAGGCTGCAGCTTGTGGCTACAATGCGCCGGAAAAGAGAGAAAGGTGATTCCATTATCTTTACAATAATCAAGAACTTCAAAGTCGAGATGTGAACTGTGATTATCAATCAAAACCAAGCAAGGGCGTTCTTTGGAGCAGCGAGCGTGTAGAACAAAATGTTTCATATATTTTGCAAAGTTTGTCTCCGTCATCCATCCCGAAGGATGAGCTGCTCCATCACACCCAATCAGGCCGTCAAGGATAAAATGAGGCTTGAAGTTGACCCTCGGGAAGATGAAGAATGGAGGCACACTATTACCCAACGCGCTAACTGCAAAAGCGATTGTAACAAGTGACCCTCTCTCAGTCGATGCCACTCACCCTATTTGGCGAAAACCTCCTCGAGCGACTACACGATCAGGTCGCTGGACGCTAGTTACTCCAGTTTCGTCAATGTTCCAGATGTCCGCAGGGGTCACTTTTAATCTTTTTAAAACTATGTCGAGGTTATTAAAAAACAGTTTCTACATTATGCTTGTTGAAACTGGTGCACCGGGCTAAACTAGTTGCTTGAGGAGTCCGAATGGAGGGTTGAGGGTGCCTCTTCAGGAATCCTGTGAACCAATCACTTCCCGCCATTTCGGTCTCGGTCCATGTTTGGGGTATTTTATTATTGCATGCAATAGCATATCTATACGCAAACCGCATGACTTCTTTCGGGAAAAGACCATAATATATGTCACTTGCCTTCATGAGGTATTGTTCAAGCATATCTTCTTGTTCGGAATTAAATATCTGAAAATAAACAACTCTAGTTAAGTTACCCATAGAGGCACAGTTTTTCTTTTCATGTGTGTGTGTATGTGTGAGTGACTGTGTGTGTGTGTGTGTGTGTGTGTGTGTGTGTGTGTGTGTGTGTGTGTGAGAGAGAGAGAGAGAGAGAGAGAGAGAGAGAGAGAGAAAGAGAGAGAGAGATAGAGAGAGAGACAAATCAGTAGGCCTACAGTGCACAAGACGACGTAGAGATAGACACAATAACAATGGCAGGGATAGAGACAAAACATTAGAAATTGAAAAATAGCTTTTCAAATAAAAATAATTTCGGTTAACAACATTTCATACCTGAAATCTTTTATCATAGCCAAATTTATCCCAAGGCTTCTTCTTGTCATTAAGTATTTGCAGGACTCCTCCAGGCTGAGGGTTTTGGTCCACTGGCATGGTTTGAGGTTCAGTTTCAGTTTCCTGAAGTTCAATTGACTGTGTAGGCTGACATGAGATCTGTTTGTACTTACAAGGGAACCTCCCTATCGCACCCCCCTCAGATTTAGTTATAAGTTGGCACAGTGGATAGGCCTTGAAAAACTGAACGCAGATCAATCGAGAAAACAGGAAGAAGTTGTGTGGAACTATGAAAAAAATAAGCAAAATATAGAAACTGAGTAGGCCATGCGCAAGAAAGACAACATCAAGGATGGTACGGCCCACAAGAGCCGTGGTCCCGTGGTTAGCTTGAGCAGCTGAGGAACGAGAGGTCCTTGGTTCAAGTCTTCCCTCGCGTGAAAAGTTTACTTTTTTTATTTTTGCAAAGTTATGATCTGCCTGTTCGTTCATTGACGTCTCTGTTCACTATAATAAGTTTAGTGTCTGTGTTTTGCGACCGTACCGCAAAACCGTGCGATTAGTAGACGAAAAGACGTGCCTCTCCAATGGGAATAGAAAACATTTGATCGCAAGGTCATATGTCAACCGATTCCTCCACAGGAAACCACGTCTGATATATTCTATACGACACTGGTGACGGTATGTGCTTCACATGACAGGAATATTTTGTCGACCCACCTAATTTGTACACTTGGCGAAAGGGTAAAAAGATTCTTCTACCTTGCCCGATTTAGGTTTTCTTGTGGATGTGATAATCACTTCCAAAAAAGTGATGAAAACATAAGAGTTTATCACATAAACTGCAACAAATGCATACAACAGTTTCACAGTCGCACAGTTTTCCCTGTGCTTTGTCTAAACATGTTTCTAACGTTTTCAAATTTTTCCATGTGTAGACCGTCAAGTCCTGCATATGTCCAAGCAAATCTGAACATGTCCTGGAAATTTGGAGAGCGAAGTTGATTATGTGTGAGTGCCTGAACTTTGATAATTGTCTGAAAATAAAAAATTAAATTTTTAGGTCGAGGGAAGACTTGAACCAAGGACCTCTCGTTCCGCAGCTGCTCATGCTAAGCACGGGACCACAGTGCTCCCAAGCTCACAAAATCCTTGATGCTGCCTATGTTCCACAAGGACTACTCAGTTTCTATATTTTGCTTATATTTTTCATAGTTCCACACAACGTCTTCCTGTTTTCTCGTTTGATCTGTGTTCAGTTTTTCAAGGCCTATCCCCGTGCGAACTTACAACTAAATCTGAGGGGGGTGCGATGGGGAGGTTCCCTTGTTAGCACAGTACCTCCCCAAAGTTTTTCTTGGAATCCCAAATACCTCGCTAGTAGCCCTCACAGATCTTCCCTTTTCTTTTACTTCTAAAACTGCTTTTAGCATCGTATCTTCAGAAATCATTCCTCTTTCACTTTTTCTTTTATAATTTCGCACCATTTTTATGTTCCTATAGATAAAACAAATGGTTTAAACTAAGGCCGTAACTCTGATGTTCTAAAAACAAAGAAATGAACCAGATGTGACTACTCAGATCGCTATTTAAGATTATAACAAAATTTACAGGTTGGTGTTTTCTTTTTAAAACGCCTTTTATCTCGTGAATATGACCATCTTTTGACCTCTGAAACGTATCAAAATATGTTTAACTTCGAATTTTAAGTTAATAATTTCATAAACTCGACGAATTATAAACAAATAATAAATCTTTCATCGAGTTTAAAATAATATATAGGACGGGGAAGGTTGTCCCGGGTGGCCATCGTGGCCCGTCGTCTCTGGACCAACCTGCCCCGTCGCCATGTTTACAATAAATTCTATTCGTCACAAAACCCACTAAAGCAATTTAGAGTGTATGCCATATAGAAATAATCCTTAAACTACGACGTTTAATTATACTACTCACCTCTTGCACCTAAAGTAAGCAAACTTTACATAACACACATTGAACCGACGAGTAGAATTTTACTCACACACGCACAAAAACAGTTAATCAACACAACTTGTACCAAACTGCTCCGCCGGCCACATTGCTCCTGTAGAGGGAGCGGGACAGTGCTACCAACCTGCTGATTGATTCCCGGCACGATCTGGCGTCTATTGTATGAACTTACTCGACCGGGCCATCCTGCCCCTATGGCCAACATGCCCCGGTCTTCCCTATGTAGAGGAAAGGTGCCTAATTTGTAACCCTATTTAAAAGACCTAAAAGTAAGTGCAATTGTATTTTTTATGATGGTAATAATATCTTGCATTATTTAATTTTATCATACAATTATCGTATTTGCAATAATAAACTATTTTTCAGAATAGTAATTAAATCTTCACAAACAAGGCATTTCGTGGAAGTGAGATCAAGGTTTCCTAATATGAGACAGTAATAATATTTTGCATTAATTATTTTATTACATAATAATGACATATGAATATACAATTTTTACATGTTCATTCATTTCTGTTTTCCTTCACTCATTTCACACTACTTAGGTTTATATTCACGACACCCGGGGCGAACAAAATTGTCTTCTGTGACACCGCAATCTTCATGAGCCCAGCGATAACATTTCGTGCACTGTGCCCATTTCTCCCCGTGTTTGCCTTCAGAAAAGCGCCCAGTACAGAACAGATACGCTGCGTCATCACTGCTGTCTGAATCTCCACTGTCATCAAGATGGACATCGGATGCCGACTCACTAGACGATTCTTCTGCTTTAGGTCTACGATTTGAAGATTTTCCACTCTCCTCCCCAAACAACTTTCTGGCTGCTTTCTTAGCTTCAGCTCTTCCATTGCAAGGCAGTATTTCACTAATTCATCTTCCAGTTGAGATGAGAGAACAGGCCTTCTGCCAAGATTTACACCAACCAGCTTCTCGGCTGTACGAGTTTTATCCTTCACATACCTTTCCAAACTACGTTTTGGTACAGCAAAAACTTTCCAGGCTTTTAAGTACCCTATCTCGCCATATCTCACACATGTAATGGCACGAACCACAGCGTCTTTATCCCACGTTTTCCTGTTAGGTGCCAAAGCCATCTACAAAGAATAAATACAATAATCAGACATACTTCTTAAAGGACTTCAACTTCTATGATTTTATTTGTAAGATTATTTTTTTGTAAGGAGCAATATTGATCAACTTCTGAGCAAAATACTGCCTTGAAAGAAAGTTCCAGAAAACATTCCAATTTCTGATCATAAGACTAATCAAAGTAATCCCTGTTTATGATAAGTTAATCGAATTAAAGTAAACGCAGTTGCCAAAATTTTACTACAATAAATTATGAAATATTGTTATCTCATGATAGTATTGCGTAAATTACATATAACAAATCGTGACAGAACGAGTTCCCCCAGTATTCGATAGGTATCGTAATATGGTACACCGTCGCGTATTTGGATCCCCACACTATCGCATATGAGGAATTTAGCCTTCTTACACAAAGAATCACGCACTTGCTAACAACGTTCGTTGGAAAATCAACTTAATTGTCAATAATTATAGGCAATACCGTCACAAATAACAACAATAAAAGAGTACAGTAATATCCACTCACCTTTAAGCTGAAATATTGTCTCAACACCGATGTCGCGAAAACTCCAAACAAAGGAATTTTGTATCAACCTCTACGTACTGTGTCCGGCTCAACTACGGCGTCCTACTCGCTGTGTCGCCGTCTGGCACACAATAGACGTGTTTAAGAAACTCTCCACCAGAGTGCAGCCCCTAACATGAGCACAGTTGTGGAGTGTCATATTAGGGAGCTATCGCATAATAGGCACCTTTCCTCGTCAGCACTCGATATATCGAAGGAAAGTATCGGTATCTTGACGGAGAGAGTATCGACGCACCAGCCTATAAAAATATCGGCCGCGTATTGTAGATACACTGCCGGTTTTAGAGATGTATATCTAACTATTCATTGGGGGAAGTGGCAACAAAACGACTACTCACGTTGGTGTGTAGAATATATCTGGAGATATACCATCTGACTTTCGGAAAAGCGTCATTCACACAATTCCGCAGACGGCAAGAGCTGACAAGTGCGAGAATTATCGCACAATCAGCTTAACAGCTCATGCATCGAAGCTGCTTACAAGAATAATATACAGAAGAATGGAAAAGAAAATTGAGAATGCGCTAGGTGACGATCAGTTTGGCTTTAGGAAAAGCAAAGGGACGAGAGAGGCAATTCTGACGTTACGGCTAATAATGGAAGCAAGGCTAAAGAAAAATCGAGACACTTTCATAGGATTTGTCGACCTGGAAAAAGCGTTCGACAATATAAAATGGTGCAAGCTGTTCGAGATTCTGAAAAAAGTAGGGGTAAGCTATAGGGAGAGATGGGTCATATACAATATGTACAACAACCAAGAGGGAATAATAAGAGTGGACGATCAAGAACGAAGTGCTCGTATTTCGCCCCTACTCTTCAATCTGTACATCGAGGAAGCAATGATGGAAATAAAAGAAAGGTTCAGGAGTGGAATTAAAATACAAGGTGAAAGGATATGAATGATACGATTCGCTGATGACATTGCTATCCTGAGTGAAAGTGAAGAAGAATTAAATGATCTGCTGAACGGAATGAACAGGCTAATGAGTACACAGTATGGTTTGAGAGTAAATCGGAGAAAGACGAAGGTAATGAGAAGTAGTAGAAATGAGAACAGCGAGAAACTTAACATCAGGATTGATGGTCACGAAGTCAATGACGTTAAGGAATTCTGCTACCTAGGCAGTAAAATAACCAATGACGGACGGTGCAAGGAGGACATCAAAAGCAGACTCGCTATGGCAAAAAAGGCATTTCTGGTCAAGAGAAGTCTTCTAATATCAAATACCGGCCTTAATTTGAGGAAGAAATTTCTGAGGATGTACGTCTGGAGTACAGTATTGTATGGTAGTGAAACATGGACTGTGGGAAAACCGGAACAGAAGAGAATCGAAGTATTTGAGATGTGGTGCTATAGACGAATGTTGAAAATTATGTGGAAAGGAATATGTGGAAAACACCGATAAGGAGAAGGGACAGGATGATAGACATCTGCTAAGACATGAGGGAATGACTTCCATGGTACTAGAGGGAGTTGTAGAGGGCAAAAACTGTAGAGGAAGACAGAGATTGGAATACGTCAAGCAAATAATTGAGGACGTAGGTTGCAAGTGCTACTCTGAGATGAAGAGGTTAGCACAGGAAAGGAATTCGTGGCGGGCCGCATCAAACCAGTCAGTAGACCGATGACCAAAAAAAAAAAAAAAAAATAATCTAACTATTGATTTATTATTAGACATTTTCTACCGGGTGATCAAAAAATGAGTATAAATTTGAAAACTGAATAAATCACGGAATAATGTAGATAGAGAGTTAAAAAATTGACACACACGCTTGGAATGACATGGGGTTTTATTAGAACCAAAAAATACAAAAGTTCAAAAAATGTCCGACAGATGTCGCTTCATCTGATCAGAACAGCAATAATTAGCATAACAAAGTAAGACAAAGCAAAGATGATGTTCTTTACAGGAAATGCTCAATATGTCCACCATCATTCCTCAACAATAGCTGTAGTCGAGGAATAATGTTGTGAACAGCACTGTAAAGCATGTCCGGAGTTATGGTGAGGCATTGGCTAGAGTCCTGCATGACCGAGTACGCGAGCACGAAATAGGAGATGGGGCGAGCACACCCTAACTGGGTAGGCTGCCCCATGGAGGTAAGAATAAGGGGAGATGGCGCTACGTATCCCAGCCGTACTACGTTTTGAAGCCATGGGGGCGTGGCTCGCTGCCATGACACTCTGACCAAAACATTGCCAGTGTGCTATAGCGCTGCGAGTATTACAGTCGCTAATTGCACCATATACGCATGTAACTTCATCAGATTGGTTGTTTCAAAGTTTTTGTTTAAAATAAAATCTCGTAAAGGCGAAATTCCGCGTTTCTTCTGATTAAAAATAGTTTTTAATGTAATACTACGAATAGCTAGCCTTCAATGTAAACGATACAATTTTGTTAATTCAGTAATAAACGTGTATCACAAACTAAATAATAGAAACTGAAAACTAAGTTAGCTATACCCTCCCTCCAAAGCCCCATAAATATATCTTGTTTGTAATACGTACTGGGACATTTCAGTTACGTTACGCTACTGGGAAACACTGTTCATTACCACCAATATTTACTGAAATACGGTACATAGAATAGCAAATCTACACAGTGTCCTGTTTAGGCCTATACTTTACGCCAGTTAATGTAGTGTTAGCTTTTAATTTGGTACATGATGAAGACAAAGTGAGTTACTCAACACTTGGATTTTCGAAGATACGTACGTATTATACTGAAACGTGAACTTGAAAACTAAGAATTTAATTCTTTGAATTAACATACCTTTTGCAAATGTTTTGGGTGTGTAGGGAAAACTGATGGTACAGCATTTTCTCGGAGCCTTACTGTTGAAAGGGAAGTTCGGTCTATGTCCTCTTCTCGGAAATGCTGAGAACATATAGTGCTCCATTTAGACGCACGCCAATTCTTCCTCCTCACGGCATTCTCCCTCAGAGCTTTCCGACTTTCATTTTTAGGAAATCTAAAATCATACAGGAGAAAAACACGCTATAGTACAAGTACCTATGTAGCACACGTTCATTCACAATGCAGTTGTAAAATCACACTTAACGAGACAACTTACACATGAAATGTTATTACCTTCGATTTCGCATCACAATCAGAACGATTCGTACATCCGAACACCACACAAATCACCATAATAGCGCAAAATCCTTCCAAAAGCGAGCGACCAGCCTATGCACACAAGCTCACAGCAGCAATGTTTTGGTCGGGTTGAGATGGCTACCCTCGGCTTCACATAGCTTCACAGCTGTGACGTCACGGCGTCTCCCTCTATTCTTACCTCCATGCCCTCGATACGCGCCGGTGGTGCCATCTATCGGACTTTGCACGGACTTTCCAAACGCCCCTCGTACAGCAGCAAGCACTCTGTGATGATAAAATTGGCGTTTCGTAACTGGAACGTGCAACCATTGAACAGACATTATTTGACACTTTTCGGTCAGAGGGTTTAGCTACTCTGTAATAAAAAACTGAGTTAATGGATCAACAACGAACCTGAACGGATGTCTTACGACGTCCGCCCCGAGCAAATGCAACTAAATCAAATGGTTCAAATGGCTCTGAGCACTATGGGACTCAACTGCTGAGGTCATTAGTCCCCTAGAACTTAGAACTAGTTAAACCTAACTAACCTAAGGACATCACAACCATCTATGCCCGAGGCAGGATTCGAACCTGCGACCGTAGCGGTCGCGTGGTTCCAGACTGTAGCGTCTAAATTCCAGGACGTTCGTAATTTCGAGCCAATGGTGTATTGGAGCGAAATTCGATTAGAACCCCTGCACACGCGTGTATTTAATGTGTATCTCCCGGAAGTTTCATTGTTGTTGCTCAGTATATAGAGATGGGCTGCCCGCACTAGTTCTAGTGACCGAACATACACTCCTGGAAATTGAAATAAGAACACCGTGAATTCATTGTCCCAGGAAGGGGAAACTTTATTGACACATTCCTGGGGTCAGATACATCACATGATCACACTGACAGAACCACAGGCACACAGACACAGGCAACAGAGCATGCACAATGTCGGCACTAGTACAGTGTATATCCACCTTTCGCAGCAATGCAGGCTGCTATTCTCCCATGGAGACGATCGTAGAGATGCTGGATGTAGTCCTGTGGACGGCTTGCCATGCCATTTCCACCTGGCGCCTCAGTTGGACCAGCGTTCGTGCTGGACGTGCAGACCGCGTGAGACGACGCTTCATCCAGTCCCAAACATGCTCAATGGGGGACAGATCCGGAGATCTTGCTGGCCAGGGTAGTTGACTTACACCTTCTAGAGCACGTTGGGTGGCACGGGATACATGCGGACGTGCATTGTCCTGTTGGAACTGCAAGTTCCCTTGCCGGTCTAGGAATGGTAGAACGATGGGTTCGATGACGGTTTGGATGTACCGTGCACTATTCAGTGTCCCCTCGACGATCACCAGTGGTGTACGGCCAGTGTAGGAGATCGCTCCCCACACCATGATGCCGGGTGTTGGCCCTGTGTGCCTCGGTCGTGTGCAGTCCTGATTGTGGCGCTCACCTGCACGGCGCCAAACACGCATACGACCATCATTGGCACCAAGGCAGAAGCGACTCTCATCGCTGAAGACGACACGTCTCCATTCGTCCCTCCATTCACGCCTGTCGCGACACCACTGGAGGCGGGCTGCACGATGTTGGGGCGTGAGCGGAAGACGGCCTAACGGTGTGCGGGACCGTAGCCCAGCTTCATGGAGACGGTTGCGAATGGTCCTCGCCGATACCCCAGGAGCAACAGTGTCCCTAATTTGCTGGGAAGTGGCGGTGCGGTCCCCTACGGCACTGCGTAGGATCCTACGGTCTTGGCGTGCATCCGTGTGTCGCTGCGGTCCGGTCCCAGGTCGACGGGCACGTGCACCTTCCGCCGACCACTGGCGACAACATCGATGTACTGTGGAGACCTCACGCCCCACGTGTTGAGCAATTCGGCGGTACGTCCACCCGGCCTCCCGCATGCCCACTATACGCCCTCGCTCAAAGTCCGTCAACTGCACATACGGTTCACGTCCACGCTGTCGCGGCATGCTACCAGTGTTAAAGACTGCGATGGAGCTCCGTATGCCACGGCAAACTGGCTGACACTGACGGTGGCGATGCACAAATGCTGGGCAGCTAGCGCCATTCGACGGCCAACACCGCGGTTCCTGGTGTGTCCGCTGTGCCGTGCGTGTGATCATTGCTTGTACAGCCCTCTCGCAGTGTCCGGAGCAAGTATGGTGGGTCTGACACACCGGTGTCAATGTGTTCTTTTTTCCATTTCCAGGAGTGTAGAATCTGTGACCGATTACGTAGCGCGCAACTTCAAACACATTACACGTGTCACTATCCGTGTGAGACTGCAGCCAGTACGGGCTTCTCATTTGTGTCGTGTCTTTCTCTGTCATCATGCAGCGCGAGAAAGCCAGTGCAGTAAGACCTAAGATTGTAACCAATGTTTACACACTGAAGGAGCGGGAAGGTCTAAAAAGCCAAGTATGGAGTACATTTCTGTTGGTTGTAGACGAAAACGTTGCGTCTACTGGGTACGTATCGTGCATAAACTGCTCCATATTATTGTGTTTCCAGTCGGGAACCACTCATTTAAAGAAACGCAGTTGCAGGAAACCTCACAAAGATACAGCTCCTTCAGGAATAGCGGCAGTAATAAAAAATAGTATTCCAGCAAAATGTGTTGCAATGTGTGCTAAAGATATGAGACATTTTAATGCTGTTTCACGTAAAGGTTTCAGAGAACTAGGCCAAGAATTAATACATCTAGGTGCGCATTATGAAGAAGTTAACGTGGCAGGTGTCATGCCACATCCCTCTACTACACTCCTGGAAATGGAAAAAAGAACACATTGACACCGGTGTGTCAGACCCACCATACTTGATCCGGACACTGCGAGAGGGCTGTACAAGTAATGATCACACGCACGGCACAGCGGACACACCAGGAACCGCGGTGTTGGCCGTCGAATGGCGCTAGCTGCGCAGCATTTGTGCACCGCCGCCGTCAGTGTCAGCCAGTTTGCCGTGGCATACGGAGCTCCATCGCAGTCTTTAACACTGGTAGCATGCCGCGACAGCGTGGACGTGAACCGTATGTGCAGTTGACGGACTTTGAGCGAGGGCGTATAGTGGGCATGCGGGAGGCCGGGTGGACGTACCGCCGAATTGCTCAACACGTGGGGCGTGAGGTCTCCACAGCACATCGATGTTGTCGCCAGTGGTCGGCGGAAGGTGCACGTGCCCGTCGACCTGGGACCGGACCGCAGCGACGCACGGATGCACGCCAAGACCGTAGGATCCTACGCAGTGCCGTAGGGGACCGCACCGCCACTTCCCAGCAAATTAGGGACACTGTTGCTCCTGGGGTATCGGCGAGGACCATTCGCAACCGTCTCCATGAAGCTGGGCTACGGTCCCGCACACCGTTAGGCCGTCTTCCGCTCACGCCCCAACATCGTGCAGCCCGCCTCCAGTGGTGTCGCGACAGGCGTGAATGGAGGGACGAATGGAGACGTGAAGTCTTCAGCGATGAGAGTCGCTTCTGCCTTGGTGCCAATGATGGTCGTATGCGTGTTTGGCGCCGTGCAGGTGAGCGCCACAATCAGGACTGCATACGACCGAGGCACACAGGGCCAACACCCGGCATCATGGTGTGGGGAGCGATCTCCTACACTGGCCGTACACCACTGGTGATCGTCGAGGGGACACTGAATAGTGCACGGTACATCCAAACCGTCATCGAACCCATCGTTCTACCATTCCTAGACCGGCAAGGGAACTTGCTGTTCCAACAGGACAATGCACGTCCGCATGTATCCCGTGCCACCCAACGTGCTCTAGAAGGTGTAAGTCAGCTACCCTGGCCAGCAAGATCTCCGGATCTGTCCCCCATTGAGCATGTTTGGGACTGGATGAAGCGTCGTCTCACGCGGTCTGCACGTCCAGCACTAACGCTGGTCCAACTGAGGCGCCAGGAGGAAATGGCATGGCAAACCGTTCCACAGGACTACATCCAGCATCTCTACGATCGTCTCCATGGGAGAAGAGCAGCCTGCATTGCTGCGAAAGGTGGATATTCACTGTACTAGTGCCGACATTGTGCATGCTCTGTTGCCTGTGTCTATGTGCCTGTGATTCTGTCAGTGTGATCATGTGATGTATCTGACCCCAGGAATGTGTCAATAAAGTTTCCCCTTCCTGGGACAATGAATTCACGGTGTTCTTATTTCAATTTCCAGGAGTGTATAAGCAGACATGTCAAAGAACAAGCTGATGCAATGGGAAGCAGTATAATGCCTTCTATTATTGCGGAAGTTGTTAATAATACAAGTGCTGCGACAGTTGATATGTGGACTGATTCGCATAATCAGGCGCACTGTTTGACACTTAAAACACATTACATTACCACAGATTGGTCTCCTGTGAACAATGTTTTATTTACAACAAAATTCCCTGATGTGAAGAAGACGGGAGTAAATATTATGAAAGAAATTGAAGAGAGGATCGCTGATTGGGACATTTCGCCAGACATGTTGCACAGTTTTGTTTTTGCAGGTTGCTAATGTAACAAAGGCTTTGGAAAATCACGAAAGGATTCCTTGTGCTACTCATTGTATAAACACAGCACTTAGCCATATTTTCGATGAAGATAACTTCTTGTTAAATCATGCCCCGAACATCGCATCAACAATAAATACTGCAAAATGCATTGTAAGGTACATTAAGAAAAGTGGCCTCTGCTCGTCTTTGAAATCATCGTCGGAACAATAGGTCTGCACACGCAGGAACAGCTTCTGCGCTATGCTGGAATCCTTACACACTCAGTATAACGAAGTTGCTGCTTTGCTGGCGGAAAAGCGCTTACAGATTGCAAGGATATGATAATAAGCTTGCAAGAGAAATTGCGCATTTTCTGAGACAATTTAAAGAGGACACAGATGAATTAGAAGGCGAAACAGAACCGACAATCCAGTTAGTTCTTCTTTGGTTTCACAAACTGCAACAAATTTGCAGTGACAATGGCACTGACTGTCATGTGAGTAATTACTGCAGTTATATGCACTGTTTCATTATAATACGCGATAGATTTATAATTAACTAGCGTAATCGATGTGTACTAACAGATATGTATTTTTTAAGAGGAAGTACAACGGATTAAAAATCTAGCCTTGACTTTCGTTTGCGAGAAGACTGTGATCAAAAATGGCTCTGAGCACTATGGGACTTAACTTCTAAGGTCATCAGTCCCCTAGAACTAAGAAATACTTAAACCTAACTAACCTAAGGACATCACACACATCCATGCCCGAGGCAGGATTCGAACCTGCGACCTAGCGGCCGCGCGGTTCCGGACTGTAGCGCCTTTAACCGCTTGGCCACCCGAAGACTGTGATCACTTCCAGACATAAAATTGCTACGTCTCCTATCTGCGATTGTATTGAAATATCATTTTACTTTGCAAGTGCTTTATGAATTTAGCTGTGTCACGCACTCGTTCTTGGAAACGTTACTTTTGTATTAAAAGAGAGAGAGATAAATACATTGTGTGTGTGTGTGTGTGTGTGTGTGTGTGTGTGTGTGTGTGTGAGAGAGAGAGAGAGAGAGAGGGAGAGGCGTTGGATTCGTACAGTACAGTGCAGCGAGCCGGGGCGTGGGAAGGTGAGACGTCAGCGATGACCGGTCATGCTCTGTTATCCGCGTGTCCGGAATCCGGACATCAGACATGGGCCGAGTACGCGACCGATTCGAGTCGTATGGGGCCGGACACGAACGGCTCGGTCCCCCCGTCAACAGGCGAGACGTGACGGGTCAAACACAGAGCTTTGCAACACTCTAGCATTGGCAACGGATGTTGCCTTTCAGCATCCCTAGAGATGTCGGTCGATCACGATACACTTCCGACTTCAGATAACCCCAAAGCCAATAATGGCACGGACTGAGGCCTGGGGACCAGGGAGGCCAAGCATAAGTGGCGGCTCAGCACACGATCATCACCAAACGACGCGCGCAAGAGATCTTTCACGCGTCTAGCAATATGGGGTGTTTTTTTTTTTTTTGTTCTAATAAAACCCCATGTCATTCCAAGCATGTGTGTCAATTTTTACCTCTCTATCTACATTATTCCGTGGTTTATTAAGTTTTCAAATTAATACTGACTTTTTGATCACCTGGTACATCAGTAATCTACCAGCCTACTTATCCCTCTTAGCTAAAGAATTGAAACGAAAACGATGTACGTTCACGCTTCGCGATAACCACTTTGCTAGCCATGGTAACTGCATACAAGTGGCACAATAAGACGTGTGTGGTTAGCCCATCGTTCGGTGTCGTCACATATCGGATTTGTCGGAAACACTGTAACCTCCCCACCGAAATTTTTTAAATGATATTATTTTAAATGCTAATGGACATTGTGCTAAGTGTAAGCTCCACAGAGAAATTTTGAGACACAATAGTTGAATGTTGACAAGAATACAACCTAACGTAACCTCCTAGCAAATAAATTCAATGACAATGACAATTAAACAAAAATTAGCAATCTGAGCCAGGTATAAGTTCCTCACAAAAAATGAAAGTCAATTCAGTGATAATAAAATCTCAGTGACAAAACAGATCGAAATATCGATATTACGCCCTGTTCATTAATTAAACTGAAATTCTTACCTTAGTTAAACTGCATCTGCTCATATTTATTTTTGCCATAGCTTGGAGGAAATTGATTGCAGAAATTTTGAATTTAAGGGAAGCTTTTCTTTAAGGAATATGAAGGGAATATTTCTTTCATTAAAGAATTCTTTGTTAAAAAATTACTTTGAAAACCAAAATTATTATTGGGGCGATTATTGCACAAATTAGTTACAGTTAATTTACATTATTAGCTGAGCACATTTAAAAATAATATACCTCATCCTGAATCTTGACCAGAGTGCCATGTCGACGCCCGCCGACTCCTCACACACAACTGCACTGGGCTGCTACCACCGACAGACTGCACTGCTCACAGACTGCCCATAGACTGCTGCTCGCAACTGTACTGTACGACTACTACTGACAGAGTACCGCTCGCAGCTCTCGCGCGGTCAAGCGCGGACTAGCCACGATAAATGGCTCTCTGGTCAGAGACTCTGCAATGCCTCGCCATCGCCGCCACACAACATACGTGTTTCAACACTTCATGTCCACTTCCCTGTTGTTGTTGTTGTTTTTTTTTGTCATTTCTGCCAAGGCCAGCGACTTATTAGTTGTAGTGACAAAATTGCGTGGTGGTGTTACATGCTGCAGTTTCTATTGGTACCGCCGAGCGCCGATTACGTCAGCATTTAACCCCACACGTCTCGGACCACCGCAAAAACCAATCCTGTCATTTAGATTTTTATTGATCATTTTCAGCAGCTTTTTATGGAGGATGCTGATGTGAAGAAACAGCACACTAGTTGCATTAAAAATTGTTTTTTAATGCAGCTGGTATGGTATTTCTTCACATCGGAAATCTTGTTGTTCCATTCAGACGACCACCGCTCAGTGCGGTCGGAGTTCTTCTTTGTGCCGTCTATACTTGCTTCTTACAATCACAGACAAAGACTGCACGAGATGAAAGCCCAAAAAGTAGAAAGACTCCTTCACACAGGAAAAGGAAAATTATGCTGAACTCAAATTTCAAAGGAACAGTTTCAAATATTTACCGAAAATTTCGAAAAAATAAAAATAAAATAAAAATATCGGCACTCGATAGTGAAATGTAGTCGAATTATGTCGGGTGATGCTGCCAGAATTAGATTAGGAAATGAGACACTTAAAGTAGTAAAGGAGTTTTGCTATTTGGGGAGCAAAATAACTGATGATGGTCGAAGTAGAGAGAATATAAAATGTAGACTGGCAATGGCAAGGAAAGCGTTTCTGAAGAAATTTGTTAACATCGAGTATAGATTTAAGTGTCAGGAAGTCGTTTCTGAAAGTATTTGTACAGAGTGTAGCCATGTATGGAAGTGAAACGTGGACGATAAATAGTTTGGACAAGAAGAGAATAGAAGCTTTTGAAATGTGGTGCTACAGAAGAATGCTGAAGGTTAGATGGGTAGATCACATAACTAATGAGAAGGAATTGAATAGAATTGGTGAGAAGAGGAGTTTGTGGCACAACTTGACAAGAAGAAGGGACCGGTTGGTAGGACATGTTCTGAGGCATCAAGGGATCACCAATTTAGTATTGGAGGGCAGCGTGGAGGGTAAAAATCGTAGAGGGAGACCAAGAGATGAATACACTAAGAAGATTCAGAAGGATGTAGGTTGCAGTAGGTACTGGGAGATGAAGAAGCTTGCACAGGATAGAGTAGCATGGAGAGCTGCATCAAATCAGTCTCAGGACTGAAGACCACAACAGCAACAAACGTCTGGGGGAAAAAATACTGCCGATGTATTTTGTTACTGAAACTTCCTGGCAGATGCCCGCAAAAGGCAAAGGCCCCGAGTTCGAGTCTTGGTCCGGCACAGAGTTTTAATCTGCCAGAAAGTTTCATATCAGCGCAGACTCCGCTGCAGAGTGAAAATTTCATTATGTATATTTCCTTACCGTTTAAAAAAATTCGAGATATCGATATTAGTTTCGATGTATGGTCCAAGTTTCATTGAGTTGTGTTACGTGGCTGTGAAGATTATGTGGAAGTCATTTCCGTCCTTCAGTTTTGCACACCACGTTGCGCAGGCTGGTCAGACACAGCCTCAATTACTTAATTAGCCCTGAAGTTAGCCAATCAAGCCGCTGCTTGCGCCAGTTCAAGCTGCCCGGGAGATGCAATTAGTGTACCGTGTTCTCATAGCGTAGATGACTGCGTACGAGACTTCTCTGCCTTTGCTCGGGTTCGATCCTTACTATTCCCACGACCTATTTCTGTAACGCTCTCTTGTTCAGCTTTCAAAAAAATACATAAGAGATATAATATGCAAAATAATGAATTTCGTAGGTTCCCAATTACGTATTATATCTGGTTTTATCGGGCGCCAGGCTCCCTACAGATTACTGTAAATGCAATAGCGTAGTATTACTCAGCTCTGAAATTATTTCTATCACAGAAAATAGACAAGTTTTAATAAAATTATTTCACTGGATTCCTTCAATTAATCTCATTGAATATTTTTACATAATTTCTTCCGCTCCGGCTACCAGACATTGTGCTGTGAAAAAATATTTTTAAATGTACCGCGTAAAGGCGGCTAATTGTTAACAGTCAGAGATCACTGTTACTCGCTCCGCAGCAGCTGGAAACATGCTAAATAATTTTCATTAAATATTCTTTTCATAAGATAAAAGTGAAATAACACACGGAGGTCACTTTATACTAATATATTCTTACTAGGACACAGTTTACACCACTAAATATTTGCAATTACGTTACGACAGAAACAAATGCTAGCGCAGCACAATAGCTTGCGTACCTTATTCCAGCTAACACCAGAACGAACAGAACAAAACAGACTAGACAGAAGAATGAGCATTGCATTGTGTTTTATACTCTTACAAAGATAATAATACTTCTTTTAATTGCTTATACATACAATAAAAATTATGTCTTTTCTGCATCTATCGATCTATATTGTATATTTTTACATTTAGTGTTATTACCTTTCGCAGATAAATCGATGTTTGCAGTTCATTTTGAGTCACATACAGTCATTTTTATTTATGTTTCACCTCGATAATGGTGAATGTTGCAAGAGGGACACTACAGCCGCATGGATTTGCGCGCGCAACTGCCTGATTGACTAACTTCAATGCTAATTAACTGGTAACCGAATTTTTTCTTAACAATTATTTCTCAGCACAACCTATCCTACAACATACTTACAGGCTTTTCAGACTACTTCTGTATAACGATTTGCAATACGGCCGTTCGACAAGTAGTGGAAACACATTTTCTCTGAAAGCAGGTTGATTTTATTCAGGATTCCAATACACCATATTATTCCACACCTTCTTGTCTACAATACTGTATTTTTCAGCATTATCTCCGTTCAATTCCAATCCCAAAGGAAGCAGATGTTGACAGATGTGAAAATTACCGAACTATTAGTTTAATAAGTCACAGCTGCAAAATACTAGCGCGAATTCTTCACAGACGAATGGAAAAACTGGTAGAAGCCGACCTCGGGGAAGATCAGTTTGGATTCCGTAGAAATGTTGGAACACGTGAGGCAATACTAACGTTACGACTTATCTTAGAAGAAAGATTAAGGAAAGGCAAACCTACGTTTCTAGCATTTGTAGACTTAGAGAAAGCTTTTGACAATGTTGACTGGAATACTCTCTTTCAAATTCTAAAGGAGGCAGGGATAAAATACAGGGAGCGAAAGACTATTTACAATTTGTACAGAAACCAGATGGCAGTTATAAGAGTCGAGGGGCATGAAAGGGAAGCAGTGGTTGGGAAGGGAGTGAGACAGAGTTGTAGCATCTCCCCGATGTTATTCAATGTGTAGATAGAGCAGGCAGTAAAGTAAACAAAAGAAAAATTTGGAGTAGGAATTAAATTCCATGGAGAAGAAATAAAAACTTTGAGGTTCGCCGATGACATTGTAATTCTGTCAGAGACAGCAAAGGACTTGGAAGAGCAGTTGAACGGTATGGACAGTGTCTTGAAAGGAGGGTATAAGATGAACATCAACAAAAGCAAAACGAGGATAATGGAATGTAGTCGAATTAAGTCGGGTGATGCTGAGGGAATTAGATTAGGAAATGAGACACTTAAAGTAGTAAAGGAGTTTTGCTATTTGGGGAGCAAAATAACAGATAATGGTCGAAGCACAGAGGATGTAAAATGTAGACTGGCAATGGCAAGGAAAGAGATTCTGAAGAAGAGAAATTTGTTAACATCGAGTATAAATTTGTCAGGAAGTCGTTTCTGAAAGTGTTTGTATGGAGTGTAGCCATGTATGGAAGTGAAACGTGGACGATAAATAGTCTGGACAAGAAGAGAATAGAAGCTTTCGAAATGTGGTGCTACAGAAGAATGCTGAAGATTAGATAGGTAGATCACATAACTAATGCGGCGGTATTGAATAGAATTGGGGAGAAGAGGAGTTTGTGGCACAACTTGACAAGAAGAAGGGACCGGTTGGTAGGACATGTTTTGAGGCATCAAGGGATCGCCAATTTAGCATTGGAGGGCAGCGTGGAGGGTAAAAATCGTAGAGGGAGACCAAGAGATGAATACACTAAGCAGATACAGAAGGATGTAGGTTGCAGTAGGTACTGGGAGATGAAGAAGCTTGCACAGGATAGAGTAGCATGGAGAGCTGCATCAAACCAGTCTCAGGACTGAAGACCACAACAACAACAACATCTCCATTCAATGCGACGGCCTTGCGTCACCTTACTGTGAGAGCCTGTATACCCGCATGCTACCACTCTACTGGTCGACGTCGGAACGAACGTCCTGCTGCGTCAGTAACCTCCCCATCACCCACGCACTGCTTCCCGCGAAGTGCAGCCTTCTTTCGGCCAGACAGATGGAAGTCCGAAGGTGTGAGATCCGGGCTGTGGGGTAGACGGGGAAGAACAGTCCAATGGAGTTTTGTGTTCTCCCTCTGATTCGCAGATGCATGTGAGAGCTTGCGATATCTACATCTACACCTACGTGATTACTTTGCTATTCTAAATAAAGTGCCTGGCAGAGGCTTCAATTTACCACCTTCAAGAAGTCTCTCTATCGTTCCACTCTCGAACGGCGCGCGGGAAAAACGAACACTTAAATTTTTCTGTGCAAGCCCTGATTTCTCTTATTTTATCGTGAAGATCATTTCTTCCTATGTAGGTGGGTGACAACAGAATGTTTTCGCAATCGGAGGAGAAAACTGATGATTGAAATTTCATGAGAAGATCCCGTCGCAACGAAAAACGCCTTTGTTGCCACTCCAATTCACGTATGATGTCTGTGACACTATCCCCCCTATTTCGCGATAATACAAAACGAGCTGCCCTTCTTTGTACTTTTTCGATGTCATCTGTCAGTCCCACCTGATGCGGATCCGACACCGCACAGCAGTACTCCAGAGTAGGGCGGACAAGCGTGGTGTAAGCAGTCTCTTTAGTAGACCTGTTGCACTTTCTAAGTTTTCAGCCATTGCATCGCAGTCTTTGGTTTGCTATACCCACAACATTATCTATGTGATCGTTCCAGTTTAGGTTATTTGTAATTGTAATCCCTAAGTATTTACTTGAATTTACAGACTTCAGATTTGTGTGACTTACCGCGCAATCGAAATTCAGCGAATTTCTTTTAGTACTCATGCAAATAACTTAACACTTTTCTTTATTCAGGGTCAATTGCCACTTTTCGCACCATACAGATATCTTATCTACATAATTTTGCAAGTCGTTTTGAGCATCTGATGACTGTACAAGACGGTAAATGACAGCATCATCTGCAAAAATTCTAAGACGGCTCCTCAGATTGTCTCCCATGTCGTTAATATAGATCAGGAAAAGTAGAGGGCCTACAACACTTTCCTGGGGAACACCAGATATTACTTCTGTCTTACTCGATGACTTTCCATCTATTACTACGAACTGTGACCTTTCTGGTAGCAAGTCACGAATTCTTTCGGACAACTGAGGTGATATTCCACAGGCAAGCAATTTTATTAGAAGAAGCTTGTGAGGAAGAAGAAGTTGGCTTGCATTTTTGTGGCGACGAACACGATTTTCTCGTTTCTCCAGTTTCCTAAAAGTGGGACAATACATTTCGGAACTGATCGTTGCTCCACGATGGAGGACATCAAACAGAATAACCTCTTCATTGTCCGAGAAGGCCGTCGCCACGACTCTGCCAGCCGAGGATGCCGCTTTGAACTTTTTCTTCGGAGGAGAGGTGGTGTGGTCCCACTTCATGGATTGCCACTTCCTTTCCGGTTAGAACGAACTCAAGTTTCAGTGCCCGTGGTGACAGTGTTCTGCGAAAAATTGTCACTATGAGTCTCGTAACGCGTGAGCAATTCCGCACAGATGGTCCTTTGTTGTTCTCTATGGTCTCCTGTTGGCCAACGGCCTTGCCGCAGTGGTAACACCGGTTCCCGTCAGATCACAGAAGTTAAGGGCTGTCGGGCTGGGTTAGCACTTGGATGGGTGACCATCAGGTCTGCCGAGCGCTGTTGGCAAGCGGGGTGCACTCAGCCCTTGTGAGGCAAACTGAGGAGCTACTTGATCGAGAAGTAGCGGCTCCGGTCTCAGAAACTGACATACGGCCGGGAGAGCAGTGTGCTGACCACATGACCCTCCGTATCCGCACCCAGTGACGCCTGTGGGCTGAGGGTGACTTGGCGGCCGGTCGGTCCTTTGAGGCTTCATGGCCTTTTCGGGAGGAGTCAATAGTCTCCTGTTATGTGGTGATGAACTCAAGGGGCACACATCTATGAGTTCCCCAACAGCTGGACGAGTGTCTCAGCACTAGCCAAGCGCAGTTGAACAGTAAGGTCTACATCTACATCTACATCCACACTCCGCAAGCCACCTGACGGTGTGTGGCGGAGGGTACCTCGAGTACCTCTATCGGTTCTCCCTTCTGTTCCAGTCTCGTATTGTTCGTGGAAACAAAGATTGTCGGTATGCCTCTGTGTGGGCTATAATCTCTGATTTTATCCTCATGGTCTCTTCGCGAGATATACGTAGGAGGGAGCAATATACTGCTAGACTCCTCGGTGAAGGTATGTTTTCGAAACTTCAACAAAAGCCCGTACCGAGCTACTGAGCGTCTCTCTTGCAGAGTCTTCCACTGGAGTTCATCTATCATCTCCGTAACGCTTTCGCGATTACTAAATGATCCTGTAACGAAGTGCGCTACTCTCCGTTGGATTTTCTCTCTCTCTCTTCTATCAACCCTATCTGGTGCGGATCCCACACTGCTGAGCAGTATTCAAGCAGTGGGCGAACAAGTGTATTGCAACCTACTTCCTTTGTTTTAGGACTGCATTTCCTTAGGATTCTTCCAATGAATCTCAGTCTGGCATCTGCTTTACCGACGATTAATTATATATGGTCATTCTATTTTAGATCACTCCTAATGCCTACTCCCAAATAATTTATGTAATTAACTGCTTCCAGTTGCTGACCTGCTATATTGTACCTAATTGATAAAGGATCTATCTTTCTATGTATTCGCAGCACATTACACTTGTCTACATTGAGATTCAGTTGCCATTCCCTGCACCATGCGTCAATTCGCTGCAGATCCTCCTGCATTTCAGTACAATTTTCCGTTGTTACAACCTCTCGATATACTACAGCATCATCCGCAAAAAGCGTCCGTGGAATTCCAATGTTATCAAGAAGGTCATTTATGTATATATTGTGAATAGCAAAGGTCCTACGACACTCCCCCTGCGGCACACCTGAAATCACTCTTACTTCGTAAGACTTCTCTCAGTTAAGAATGACATGCTGCGTTCTGTTATCTAGGAACTCTTCAATCCAATCACACAATTGGTCTGATAGTCCATATGCTCTTACTTTGTTCATTAAACGACTGTGGGGAACTGTATCGAACGCCTAAGTGAAGAAACACGGCATCTACCTGGGAACCCGTGTCTATGGCCCTCTGAGTCTCGTGAACGAACAGCGCGAGCTGGGTTTCACACGACCGTCTTTTTCGAAACCCATGCTGATTGCTACAAAGTACATTCCTAGTCTCCAGGTAAGTCATTGTACTCGACAGTGTTTGATTGTGATCCGTCGATCACGTCCAATGAGAGTGTCCGCACGTTCCACCCTTGCAAGAGTCACAGCTGTGTGTGGCCGACCAGATCTCCGCGGGAGATCGGACAAGTTTGCGAGGCCTCCACCAACGACTCACCGTGCTTTTGTTTACTTCCAGTCGCCGTACACATTCTGCAAGCGCATGTGAATATCTGTCATGCTATAATTTTCCGCCAAAGGAAACTCAATGACAGTTCTCTGCTTGGAACGCATCTCCGCTACAGACGCCATTTTGAAGGTTACGTACGGCGCCGCCGCCTGTCGGAACTTCATGAAACTGTGGGGGCTGAAGCGGCAGTATTCCACGATGCCACGCAACGATTTGCACATTCTTTCAACCGAAATTGGACGAGGAAAAAAAATCTTGCACTATTTATTGAACGCTCCTCGTAATTCACGCCCTTGTACGACTAGGGAACAGTCGACGCCAACTGATAACCTTAATAATTGCTGAGAAGACCCTTTCTGTGACCGGGCTGGTACTGCAGGGAATATTCCGTGGACTTTGTTTTTTTTCTTTCATCGCGCGGCTGAGTCACAGCCGAGGGACCAGATGGAGCCGTACGCAGCCGGGCTATCAGCGAGAGATAGTGGCGACCCCACGGGCTGTGTTACCAACCGCATGGCGGGGGGCGTGGCGCTGGTGGGTCCCCCGCGAAGCAGATAACCCCTGCCTGAGGAGGTCAGCCGCGCTGCGTGACGAAACGCAGCCCGTATCTCGTCTCCAGGCGGCATCCACCGCCTATCACCGCTGCGCTACGTGGCCACCAAGAAATGTCATATCTCCACGTCCCGATGATTCTTTTTAGGGTTTCGTGTCTCATCGGTAAAAGCGGAGCCATTACAGGATCTGCCTGTCAATCCGACAGTTTTTCTCAGGAACCACAATGTTACTGAAAGAGAGGATGACAGACTAAAGGCCGAAATACTAAATGTCTGGTCCGCAGCTCGTGGTCGTGCGATAGCGTTCTCGCTTCCCACGTCCGGGTTCCCAGGATCGATTCCCGGCGGGGTCAGGGACTTTCTCTGCCTCGTGATGACTGGGTGTTGTGTGATGTCCTTAGGTTAGTTAGCTTTAAGTAGTTCTAAGTTCTAGGGGTGTTGTGTGATGTCCTTAGGTTAGTTAGCTTTAAGTAGTTCTAAGTTCTAGGGGACTGATGACCATAGATGTTAAGTCCCATAGTGCTCAGAGCCATTTGAACTAAATGTCTTTTTCCAAAGCTGTTTCACAGAGGAACATTGCACTGTAGTTCCTTCTCTAGATTGTCGCACAGATGACAAATTGGTCGATATCGAAAAAGATGACAGAGGGATAGAAAAACAATAAAAATCGCTCAAAAGAAGAAAGACCGCTGGACCTGATGGGATACCAGTTCGAAGGAACTTGCCCCCTTCTTGCAGCGGTGTACCGTAGGTCTCTAGAAGAGCGTAGCGTTCCAAAACATTGGAAAAGGGCATAGGTCATCCCCGTTTTCAAGAAGGGACGTCGAACAGATGTGCAGAACTATAGACCTATATCTCTAACGTCGATCAGTTGCAGAATTTTGGAACATGTATTATGTTCGAGTATACCTTGACCAGGTTTCGTCACCTCTAAGGGTTGGGTTGGGTTCTTTGGGGAAGGAGACCAGACAGCGAGGTCATCGGTTTCATCGGATTAGGGAAGGACGGGGAAGGAAGTCGGCCGTGCCCTTTCAAAGGGACCATCCCGGCATTTGCCTGGAGCGATTTAGGGAAATCACGGAAAACCTAAATCAGGATGGCCGGACGCGGGATTGAACCGTCGTCCTCCCGAATGTGAGGCCGGTGTCTAACCACTAAGCCACCTCGCTCGGTCCTCTAAGGGTGACTTCATCTTTGACGATATGTTCTTCATGCAATTACCTTACCTTCTGATGAAGTCACCCTTAGTGGTGACGAAACCTGGTCAAGGTATACAGAAAACCTATGCAACTGGTTGGCAGATTTTTACATAATTTTCAACTTTGTGTATACGGTTGCTGTAAGCGTCAGCCATGTTCAAAGTTGGACTTTTCTGGAGACTAGAAATCTACTCTGTAGGAATCAGCATGGGTTTCGAAAAAGACGATCGTGTGAAACCCAGCTCGCGCTATTCGTCCACGAGACTCAGAGGGCCATAGACACGGGTTCCCAGGTAGATGCCGTGTTTCTTGACTTCCGCAAGGCGTTTGTTACAGTTCCCCACAGTCGTTTAATGAACAGAGTAAGAGCATTAGACTATCAGACCAATTGTGTGATTGAATTGAAGAGTTTCTAGATAACAGAACGCAGCATGTCATTCTCAATAGAAGTCTTCTGAAGTAAGAGAGATTTCAGGTGTGCCGCAGGGGAGTGTCGTAGGACCGTTGTTATTCACAATATATATAAATGACCTTGTGGATAATATTGGAAGTTCACTGAAGCCTTTAGCGGATGATGCTGTATTATATCGAGAGATTGTAACAATGGAAAATTGTACTGAAATGGAGTAGGATCTGCCAAGAATTGACGTGTGGTCCAGGGAATGCCAATTGAATTGCTCGTATGACCTGTTTCGGAATTTTGCCCCTCATCATACATCTAGCAGCCATTACTGGATGTAGACGCGGCGTTTGAAGTTGTATGTGAAACAAACGTATCTGCGTGCAGTAACCGCACCTGGATATCTGATGATGCATAAATTCCGAAACACGTCATACGAGGAATAATAAAGTCATGTTTAGCTTTTACATTCGCCATCCAGTCAGCCAAAATGGAGAAGTACTGATTATTATAATAATGGTACCCTGGCTCCTGCATCACTTTCTCACATTTTTATTATTGTAATGAAAACAATCTCGAAAATCTTGCCAGTATCGATATCGGTAACAACAAATATGGTCAAGACTACCGGAATCAAAGAACTGTCTATCATAACATTAACACATGAACACGAAAATTGAAGTACCAACTCCGAATATTAATATACGAGGTGCATTCAAGTTCTAAGGCCTCCGATTTTTTTTCTCCTGACTGGAAAGAGATAGAAACATGCGCATTGTTTTAAAATGAGGCCGCGTTCATTGTCAATACGTCCCAGAGATGGCAGCACCGTACGGCAGATGGAATTTACCGCCAGCGGCGGGAATGAGAACCTTTTTAAATACTTAAAATGGCGACGTTTTCCTTACTTGAACAGCGTGCAATCATTCGTTTCCTGAATTTGCGTGGTGTGAAACCAATTGAAATTCATCGACAGTTGAAGGAGACATGTGGTGACGGAGTTATGGATGTGGGTGCGACAGTTTAATGAAGGCAGAACATCGTGTGACAACAAACCGAAACAACCTCGGGCTCGCACAAGCCGGTCTGACGACACGATCGAGAAAGTAGGGACAATTGTTTTGGGGGATGGCCGAATGCCTGCCGAACAGACCGCCTCCAGAGTTGGCATTTCTGTGCACACAATCCTGCATGACGACCTGAAAATGCGAAATGTGTCATCCAGGTGGGTGCCACGAATGCTGACGGACGACCACACGGCTGCCCGTGTGGCACGTTGCCAAGCAATGTTGACACGCAACGACAGCACGAATGGGACTTTCTTTTCGTCGGTTGTGACAATGGATGAGACGTGGATGCCATTTTTCAATCCAGAAACAAAGCGCCAGTCAGCTCAATGGAAGCACACAGATTCACCGCCACCAAAAAAATTTCGGGTAACCACCAGTGCTGAAAAAATGATGGTGTCCATGTTCTGGGACAGCGAGGGCGTAATCCTTACCTATTGCGTTCCAAAGGGCACTACGGTAACAGGTGCATCCTACGAAAATGTTTTGAAGAACAAATTCCTTCCTGCACTGCAACAAAAACGTCCGGCCAGGGCTGTGTGTGTTCTGTTTCACCGAGACGACGCACCCGTACATCGAGCTAACGTTATGCAACAGTTTCTTCGTGATAACAACTTTGAAGTGATTCCTGATGCTCCCTACTCACCTGACCTGGTTCCTAGTGACTTTTGGCTTTTTCCAACAATGAAAGACACTCTCCGTGGCCGCACATTCACCAGCCGTGCTGCTATTGCCTCAGCGATTTTCCAGTGGTCAAAACAGACTCCTAAAGAAGCCTTCGCCGCTGCCATGGAATCGTGGCGTCAGCGTTGTGAAAAATGTGTACGTCTGCAGGGCGATTACGTCGAGAAGTAACGCCAGTTTCATCGATTTCGGGTGAGTAGTTGATTAGAAAAAAAAGTCGGAGGCCTTAGAACTTGAATGCACCTCGTACAAGGAGGCCAATGAAACTTGTATGATTCGTAAGGTACTTTGCCATAGATGTTCACAAAGAAAAATGATGCATACACCTAGCCGTTAAGTGTGCATTCCAATATGTGAGCATCGACAGTTGAAGTGCTGCCAACTTATGCCCCTGCGTAGCGATCAGATGCCGTGGTAGAACTAACGCAAGGAAGCAATCCCATTCGAGGGACGTTCATGTTTATGTGGTTCATTTGCAGTAAAACATGCACACCAGACAGCTGCAAAGCGACAACTGCTAGGTCGATGATGTCGTCAAAAGTGGAAATGAACATGTTGTACATCTACATCTACATCGATACTCTGCAAATCACATTTAAGTGCCTGGCAGAGGGTTCATCGAACCACCTTCACAATTCTCTATTATTCCAAACTCGTATAGCGCGCGGAAAGAATGAACACCTATATCTTTCCGTACGAGCTCTAATTTCCCTTATTTTATCGTGGTGATCGTTCCTTCCTATGTAGGTCGGTATCAACAAAATATTTTCGCATTCGGAGGAGAAAGTTGGTGATTGGAATTTTGTGAGAAGATTCCGTCGCAACAAAAAACGCCTTTCTTTTAACGATTTCCAGCCCGTTTCCTGTATCATTTCTGTGACACTCTATCCCATATTTCGCGATAATACAAAACGTGCTGCCTTTCTTTGAACTTTTTCGATGTACTCCGTCAGTCCTATCTGGTAAGGATCCCACACCACGCAGCAGTATTCTAAAAGAGGACGGACAAGCGTAGTGTAGGCAGTCTCCTTAGTAGGTCTGTTACATTTTCTAAGTGTCCTGCCAATAAAACGCAGTCTTTGGTTAGCCTGCCCCACAACACTTTCTATGTGTTCCTTCCAATTTAAGTTGTTCGTAATTGTAATTCCTAGGTATTTAGTTGAATTTACGGCTTTTAGATTTGGTAATTTATCGTGTAACCGAAGTTTAACGGAATCCTTTTAGCACTCACGTGGATGACCTCACACTTTTCGTTATTTAGGGTCAATTACCAATTTTCGCACCATACAGATATCTTTTCTAATCGTTATGCAATTTATTTTGATCTTCTGATGCCTTTATTAGTCGATTAACGACAGCGTCATCTGCGAACAACCGAAGACGGCTGCTCAGATTGTTTCCTAAATCGTTTATATAGATAAGGAACAGCAAAGGTCCTATAACACTACCTCGGGGAACGCCAGAAATCACTTCTGATTTACTCGATGACTTTCCGTCAATTACTACGAACTGTGTCCTCTCTGACAGGAAATCACAAATCCAGTCACATAACTGAGACGATATTCCATAACCACGCAATTTCACTACGATCCGCTTGTGTGGTACAGTGTCAAAAGCCATCCGGAAATACGGAATACATCTGAAATCCCTAGTCAATAGCACTCAGCACTTCATGTGAATAAAGAGCTAGTTGTGTTTCACAGGAACGATGTTTTCTAAACCCACGTTGAGTGTGTGTCAATAGACCGTTTTCTTCGAGGTAATTCATAATGTTTGAACACAATATATGTTCTATAATCCTGCTATATATCGACGTTAACGATATAGGCATGTAATTTTGTGGATTGCTCCTACTACCTTTCTTGAATATGGTGTGACCTGTGCAACTTTCCAGTCTTTGGGTACGGATCTTTCGTCGAGCGAACGTTTGTATGTGATTGCTAAGTATGGAGCTAATGCATCAGCATACTCCGAAAGGAACCTAATTGGTATACCGTCTGGACCAGAAGACTTGCTTTTATTAAGTGATTTAAGTTGCTTCAGTATCCGAGGATATTTACTTCTACGTTACTCATGTTGGCAGCTGTTCTTGATTCGAATTCTGGATTAATTAGTTCGTCTTCTTCCGTGAAGCCACTTTGGAAGCGTGTGTTTAGTAACTCCGCTTTGGCAGCACTGTCTTCGATAGTATCTCCATTGCTATCGCACAGAGAATATATTCCGTTCATCGTAAGAATAAACCTCATGTAAACACACTGTGTATTCTTCCGCGTTTGCTGGAACCTCACTGGTTTTCATTTCACGTGGAGCGGAAGCCAAGCTGTCTCGAGTAGTCAAGTACGATAATGAAAATATAGTTAATGTTGTGCGTTGCGCGTGCATCGACTCAGCCATATATAGAATAGCAGCTTTAACGGCGCATTAAACTCGGGTAACCACCTGGTCCAACTAACCTGCCATGATGCGAGCAGTTGCAGCTAAGACGCAAAAAGAGACGAGAACAAAATAACTTTGAATGTCATTCTGTTTTTAAACAGAACGAAATAACGGCAAAACTCACACTTTTTAGGTGATATGATGGAAAACATAACATGCTCTCGATCTTAGCAAAAATAATATTGTAATTAAAAACAAGAGTGATAAAAATTGCTGACTTATCGAGGTAATTTTTCTGCATGATCTATGTGTGGCGTAAAAGCGCACTACTGGGATTTCACCATGTAGTTAAATATTGAAGCCACTGAAGGTATTAGTCAGTCAGTGGTCTGGTAATCTCCGAACTCCTTCCATATCAGGCTCCGAGGAATATATTTCAGTACTATTACGTTGATAACGAGGCGATCACAACAGAATCACAAACCACCAAGAAGTCCATCACGACAAATCCCTTAACTCGGCTTCAGATCAGTCCTATTTGGTTCACATTGCAGTGTTAAGGCGACAACTGTAAAAATACAGCATTCCTGTGGTGTGCTGGGCGCCGTGAAAATTGTTTTCCATGTTTCTGCGACCCTTATCACTCTGGCGCATGTGAGACCACATCTGTCCTACAAAACAATTAGCATATTCAAACAAACAGCATTTGATTTTTCATTTTCTCCAAAAAATTTAATTGTGACAATGTTTGCTTAACTTTAACAATCTTTTATGAAATATCGACAATTCTGAATGTGTATTTGCAATGGAAACCAGAATTGCGATATGTAATTAGAAACTAGAAGACGTGCATTTTTTCTTGAAAAAAAATGATGGTTAAGTATGAGTTAATTACCATATCTTTCATGAATTTCATATTAAATGATTTAGGTATTCAAATGGACCAAAAAAAATTGTAGACCGTAACGTGTTCCATACCGCCTTCCGCCAGTACATCCAATTACCCTACAGATTATGTCACGCATATAATTGAGTTACTACAATATATACAGGGTGGTCCATTGATAGTGACCGGGCCAAATATCTCACGAAATAAGCATGAAACGAAAAAACTACAAAGAACGAAACTCGTCTAGCTTGAAGGGGGAATCCAGATCGTGCTATGGTTGGCCCGCTAGATGGCGCTGCCATAGGTGAAACGGATATCAACTGCGTTTTTTTTAAATAGGAACCCCCATTTTTATTACATATTCGTGTAGTACGTGAAGAAGTATGAATGTTTTAGTTGAACCACTTTTTTAGTTTTGTGATAGATGGCGCTGTAATAGTCACAAACGTATAAGTACGTGACATCATGTAATATTCCGCCAATGCGGACGGTATTTGCTTCGCGATACATTACCTGTGTTAAAATGGGCCGTTTACCAATTGTGGAAAAGGTCGATATCGTGTTGATGTATGGTTATTGTGATCAAGATTCCCAACGGGCGTCCTGGACGACATCATCCAAGTGTCAGGACCGTTCGAAGGATACTTTTGTTATTTAAGGAAACAGGAAGTGTTCAGCCACATGTGAAACGCCAACCACGACCTGCAACAAAGTAGGTGTTTTAGCTGCTGTCGCGGATAATCCGCACCTCAGTACCAGACAAATTGCGCGAGAATCGGGAACCTCAAAAACGTCGGTGTTGACAATGCTACATCAACATCGATTGCACCCGTACCATATTTCAATGCGCCAGGAATTGCATATCGACGACTTTGAACGTCGTGTACAGTTTTGCCACTGGACGCAAGAGAAATTACGGGACGATGACAGATTTTTTCCACGCGTTCTATTTAGCGATTAAGCGTCATTCACCAACAGCGGTAACGTAAACCGGCATAATATGCACTATTTGGCATCCACGATGGCTGCGAGAAGTGGAACATCAGCGACCTTGGCGGGTTAATGTACGGTGCGGCATTATGGGAGGAAGGATAATTGGCCCCCATTTTATCGATGGCAATCTAAATGGTGCAATGTATGCTGATTTCCTACGTAATGTTCTACCGGTATTACTACAAGATGTTTTACTGCATGACAGAATGGCGATGTACTTCCAACATGATGGATGTCCGGCACATAGCTCGCGTGCGGTTGAAGCGGTATTGAATACCATATTTCATGACAGGTGGACTGGTCGTCGCAGCATCATACCGTGGCTCGTACGTTCACCGGATCTGACTTCCCCGGATTTCTTTCTGTGGGGAAAGTTGAAGGATATTTGCTATAGTAATCCACCGACAACGCCTCACAACATGCGTCAGCGCATTGTCAATGCATGTGCAAACATTGCGTAATGTGAACTACTCGCTGTTGAGAGGAATGTCGTTACACGTATTGCCAAATGCATTGAGGTTGAGGGACATCATTTTGAGCATTTATTGCATTAATGTGGTATTTACGGGTAATCACGCTGTAACAGCATGTGTTCTCAGAAATGATAAGTTTACTAAGATACATGTATCCCATTGGAACAATCGAAATAAAATGTTCAAACGTACCTACGTTCTGTATTTTAATTTAAAAAAACATACCTGTTACCAACTGTTCGTCTACAATTGTGAGCCATATGTTTGTGACTATTACAGTGCGATATATCACAAAGTGAAAAAAGTGGTCCAACTAAAACATTGATATTTATTTATGTACTACACGAATATGTAATAGAAATGGGGTTTCCTATTTAAAAAAACGCAGTTGATATCCGTTTGACCTATAGCAGCGCCATCTAGCGGGCCAACCTTAGCGCGATCTGGTTTCCCCCTTCAAGCTAGACAAGTTTCGTTCTTTGTAGTTTTTTTCGAAAAATGGCTCTGAGCACTATGGGACTTAACATCTGAGGTCATCAGTCCCCTAGAACTTAGAACTACTTAAACCTAACTAACCTAAGGTAATCACACACATCCATGCCCGAGGCAGGATTGGAACCTGTGACCGTATCGGTCGCGCGGTTCCAGACTGTAGCGCCTAGAACCGCTCGGCCACCCCGGCCGGCTAGTTTTTTCGTTTGACCCTTATTTCATAATTTTTTTGGCCCGGTCACGATCAATGAACCACCCTGTATACTACATAGCGTTTCTTGATAAATGTCATAGCTGATATTTCTCTGTAAAGCATTAAGTACAGCTTCTTTCTAGCCATTAATGGTGTTCCGTGTGCGTTTCACTACGAAGCAGGAAGCAGTGTCATCCATTTTCACGATACGTAAAAGCGAGACAATCAAGAGCAGAAGTGGCGCTTACAGATACTGTGACTGTACACGAGTTCTGAAATAAAAATTACCTACCTAAAGTATGATTAGGAAAACCGTTGATGGCTGTCAACACATCAGAATGTCTTAAAGTTTCATTTACAATGACATACTAATAAGATATCTAATACATAAGTCCGACCAACGAGGTGCATTCAAGTTCTAAGGCCTCCGATTTTTTTTCTAATTAACTACTCACCCGAAATCGATGAAACTGGCGTTACTTCTCGACGTAATCGCCCCGCAGACGTAGACATTTTTCACAACGCTGACGCCATGATTCCATGGCAGCGGCGAAGGCTTCCTTAGGAGTCTGTTTTGACCACTGGAAAATCGCTGAGGCAATAGCAGCACGGCTGGTGAATGTGCGTCTTTCATTGTTGGAAAAAGCCAAAAGTCACTAGGAGCCAGGTCAGGCGAGTAGGGAGCATGAGGAATCACTTCAAAATTGTTATCACGAAGAAACTGTTGCGTAACATTAGCTTGATGTGCGGGTGTGTTGTCTCGGTGAAACAGCACACGCGCAGCCCGTCCCGGGCGTTTTTGTTGCAGTGCAGGAAGGAATTTGTTCTTCAAAACATTTTCGTAGGATCACCTGTTACCGTAGTGCCCTTTGGAACGCAATGGGTAAGTTCCAGAACATGGACACCATCATTTTTTCAGCACTGGCGGTTACCCGAAATTTTATTGGTGGCGGTGAATCTGTGTGCTTCCATTGAGCTGACTGGCGCTTTGTTTCTGGATTGAAAAATGACATCCACGTCTCATCCATTGTCACAACCGACGAAAAGAAAGTCCCATTCATGCTGTCGTTGTGCGACAACATTGCTCGGCAACGTGCCACACGGGCAGCCGTGTGGTTGTCCGTCAGCATTTGTGGCACCCACCTGGATGACACTTTTCGCATTTTCAGGTCGTCATGCAGGATTGTGTGCACAGAACCCACAGAAATGCCAACTCTGGAGGTGATCTGTTCGACAGTCATTCGGCGATCGCCCAAAACAATTCTCTCCACTTTCTCGATTGTGTCGTCAGACCGGCTTGTGCGAGCCTGAGGTTGTTTCGGTTTGTTGTCACATGATGTTCTGCCTACATTAAACTGTCGCACCCACGAACGCACTTCCGACACATCTGTAACTCCGTCACCACATGTCTCCTTCAACTGTCGATGAATTTCAATTGGTTTCACACCACGCAAATTCAGAAAACGAATGATGCACGCTGTTCAAGTAAGGAAAACGTCGCCATTTTAAGTATTTAAAACAGTTCTCATTCTCGCCGCTGGCGGTAAAATTCCATCTGCCATACGGTGCTGCCATCTCTGGGACATATTGACAATGAACGCGGCCTCATTTTAAAATAATGCACTTGTTTCGATCTCTTTCCAGTCTGGAGAAAAAAAATCAGAGGCCTTAGAACTTGAATGCACCTCATACTTCCAAGAGCGAAACAACAGCAGTGTACGAAAACTACGGCTGCTCACCGATCATAGCGTTTGTGTTTGTTTACATCTGGTTTATTATTATATTGAAAGGAGTAATGTAACGAAGTCTGTAAATAACGTAAAATGGCGACGTTGTTTCGCTTACTTTTTTGTAAGAGTAACTTTATTTGCCGCCGTCGCTAGAAAATTTAGTAAGTTCCTGATTTTTAATTTCTTAACTTTGAATAACTATGACTTCAGACTCCCCTTATTATACAGAAATTTTGTTTGTTTTAGTATGTGACTAGAATGTAAACGCTAAGAATTTGGAGTCAAAGACGCAGTGCGAGATAGACGAAATTTTTACGTAGCGAAAGGGTGACGAATGCTGACATTAATAATGATAATGCATTTGTTTTACTGAACAACCATAATATTAATACGTGAACATGGAAAATTGAAATACCGATTTTTAAAATTAATTATACGAAGAGGCCAATGAAACTTATATAATTCGAAAGGTACTTTGCCACAGATATGCACAAAAACTCACGCGTGTACATAGCCATTAAGAGAGGTAGAAGGAGTCATAGAGTAAATATCTCTGGACTGAGCATTCACATACGCAGAACAGATTTTGTGTTGTCAACATACACTGCCGGCCTGGTCACGTGTTCTCGGGACGTCGTGTGTTTGTCCGTATAGCGCCCTGTATATTTAGAATGTCACTACATCCCTAGTACAGACGGATTCTTTTCGTACGTGTCGTGGATTATTTATATATGTTGCACAGACATTTTAACAGTATCCATTTGATACCGGGAATAAACCAGCTACGTAACTCTTAAGTGCAAGTGATATTGCAAAATGGTTCAAATGGCTCTGAGCACTATGGGACTTAACATCTATGGTTATCAGTCCCCTAGAACTTAGAACTACTTAAACCTAACTAGCCTAAGGATGTCACACAACACCCAGTCATCACGAGGCAGAGAAAATCCCTGACCCCGCCGGGAATCGAACCCGGAACGTGATATTACATTCTGCTTCTTTGCAATAGGTGTCATAGTTCAGATGCACTCGATTTGTGGTAGTTTTCGGTATGATACGGCACTTTATAGTATTACAGAGCCTGACGTACATTTTTGCAGTGATAGTCCTGCAAAACGACTTGACAGTACGCTAGAACTTTTGCAAGTGCCCGAAAAACACCGAATTTGCCACACATTAGCGATTATATCCCTGCTAATTCGTCTTTTTTGCTTGTATTTCTGCGTATTTATTTCTCGTTTTTGCGACCTAAAGCACAATTTTTCTTAATGATGGCACTTTGAGGTATTTATTTAACGCATTTCAAATATTTGCTCCCAGTTTATTAAATATATAGTAGTCTGAGTAATCTATATACATAATCGACAAGTCACTGATAAATGATTCACCCTCGCTATTACACTATCAACAAACGGTGAAACACAACAAAAACTCTTGATATTATAAACTTCAAACGCTGCACAAAGCACACACGCACAGTGAAGTCCCGAAAACACGTGACAATCCTGGTTTAATGTTGACAACATGCGCAGAACGCAATGCTCACTCCAGAGATATTTACTCTATGGAAGGAGTAGACATACGCGCATAATAAAAGTTTTTCTTCTGTCTCTCACATTGCTACCAACTTCTACCACACGTATCAATCAGGTGCTATGGTAGGAATGACGCAAAAACTAACAACGTGTCTTGAAATGGCATTCTAGGGACGTTTATGTCCAGATGTCGCAGATTGTTCATTTGCAGTAACATATGCACAATGGACATCTACAATGCGACAACTGCTATTTCGTTGATGTCAGCAGTGGAGAAGGAAATTTCGTAAAGAACAAATGTTGTTTATTAGCGTCGTTTTCTTTCCCCTTACTTTCATCGAAGAGTAAACAGAACTAACTTTCTGTTCGGTTGCCGCCATCACCACAAAATTTGAAGTGTTCCGAATTTTCAATTTCTTCATTTTCAATAGCTACGACTTTCCATATCAGACGGAAACTATATCTGTTTTAGGCTGTTTCTCAACGAGGAACGTTAATGGGTCGGATTGAAAAACGAAGAGCTGGAGAGAGACAATTTTATGCGTAGACATTGATAATGGTAATTCTATTGTTTTGAAGATATGTTTAAATGTCTACTGCACCTGTTGTTGTTGTTGTGGTCTTCAGTCCTGAGACTGGTTTGATGCACCTCTCCATGCTACTCTATCCTGTGCAAGCTTCTTCATCTCCCAGTACCTACTGCAACCTACAGCCTTCTGAATTTGCTTAGTGTAATCATGTCGTGGTCTCCCTCTACGATTTTTACCCTCCACGTTCCCCTCCAGTACTAAATTGGTGATCCATTGATGCCGCAGAACATGTCCTACCAACCGATCCATTCTTCTGGTCAAGCTGTGCCACAAACTTCTCTTCTCCCCAATCCTATTCAATACTTCCTCATTAGTTATGTGATCTACCCATCTAATCTTCAGCATTCTTCTGTAGCACCACATTTCGAAAGCTTCTATTCTCTTCTTGTCCAAACTATTTATCGTCCATGTTTCACTTCCATACAAATACTTTCAGAAACGACTTCCTCACACTTAAATCTATACTCGATGTTAACAAATTTCTCTTCTTCAGAAACGCTTTCCTTGCCATTGCCAGTCTACATTTTATATCCTCTCTACTTCGACCATCATCAGTTATTTTGCTCCCCAAATAGCAAAACTCCTTTACTACTTTAAGTGTCTCATTTCCGAATCTAATTCCCTCAGCATCACCCGACTTAATTCGACTACATTCCATATCCTCGTTTTGCTTTTGTTGATGTTCATCTTATATCCTCCTTTCAAGACGCTATCCATTCCATTCAACTGATCTTCCAACTCCTTTGCTGTCTCTGACAGAATTACAATGTCATCGGCGAACCTCAAAGTTTTTATTTCTTCTCCATGGATTTTAATACCTACCCCGAATTTTTCTTTTGTTTCCTTTACTGCTTGCTCAATATACAGATTGAATAACATCGGGGAGAGGCTACAACTCTGTCTTACTCCCTTCCCAACAACTGCTTCCCTTTCGTGTCCCTCGACTCTTATAACAGCCATCTGGTTTCTGTACAAATTGTAAATAGCCTTTCGCTCCCTGTATTTTACCCCTGACACCTTCACAATTTGAAAGAGAGTATTCCAGTCAACATTGTCAAAAGCTTTCTCTAAGTCTACAAATGCTAGAAACGTAGGTTTGCCTTTCCTTAATCTTTCTTCTAAGATAAGTCGTAGGGTCAGTATTGCCTCACGTGTTCCAGTATTTCTACGGAATCCAAACTGATCTTCCCCGAGGTCGGCTTCTACCAGTTTTTCCATTCGTCTGTAAAGAATTCGTGTTAGTATTTTGCAGCTGTGGCTTATTAAACTGATTGTTCGGTATTTTTCACATCTGTCAACACCTGCTTTCTTTGAGATTGGAATTATTATATTCTTCTTGAAGTCTGAGGGTATTTCGCCTGTCTCATGCATCTTGCTCACCAGATGGTAGAGTTTTGTTAGGCCTAGCTCTCCCAAGGCCGTCGGTAGTTCTTATGGAATGTTGTCTACTCCGGGGGCCTTGTTTCGACTCAGGTCTTTCAGTGCTCTGTCAAACTCTTCACGCAATATCGTATCTCCCATTTCATCTTCATCTACATCCTCTTCCATTTCCATAATATTGTCCTCAAGTACTGCACCTAATTCCAAAAAAATTTTAAAAGTTATAACCGTGCTTTGATGAATTTACAATGCATATTTTATAATGCAAATCATTTCACACCTGTGATTACTTTACGCGATACAACGGCATTCACATTGTGTTGTCATGAGTTTTGCCACCATTAACACAAAATTTATTTTTTTCTGCTCATTGTATCAAGGGCTCACTTAAAATGATCAAACACTTTAAGAGAAATCAAAGAGTTAGAGGTAGGGGTGTAAATGTGGAAGCGTGTGGGTAATGTGGAAACGCGTAGTATCTGGCCTGCAGAGTTCTGCACTGTAGTGGGGCAGCCAGAAATCGTTGCAATAGTTCCTATTTGTCACGGTAGAGGGTTAGCAGTCAGTTGAGCAACAGACGCCGTCACAGTGATGCAATTTACGTTCGCGCATTTTCTAAACCTTTTTCGAGGTAAGTTGTGCGATTATATTTATCTATATACTTTGTAGTTATCTTTTTATACGTCTGATAGCTTATAAAGGAAGGTGCATAGAAGGTTTTAGCAGTCCTTTGTCAACCTTAAATGGATAGTTGCTTAATGTAATCTACCGAAATTTAAAATGGCCATTGTGTAGGTAATGTGGAAGCATACGATGGCATTGTGGAAATGTTTCCACAATACCAACATCAAATACATTACTTCTAATACGTTTTGCGTCTGTTTCTAGATGCCACGAAAGCTAACTGATCGGAAACCAAGAGCTATTGTGAAGAAGTGGTATGCTGAAAACATGATTAAGGCTATAATAGCCTCAAGGGAAAGCAGGTTGGGTTAAGAAGAGCAGTAAAAGCTTTCAGTGTACCTCAGACGACACTTCAAAGGTCTGTGCATAGTGATATGTCACCTGAAGAATGTGTTTCTTTGAGACTTGGATGTAAGCTTGTACTACTGAGAAACAGTTGGTACAGTATCTCATTGAAATGGGTAAAACAGAAGGTCGACATCGTTGTCAAATACCTCATCAAATACGTGTGTGTCCCCACACGTCCTCTAAAGAGGACGGTTTCCAACAGAGGTCGTAAGCCAGGTTCATCGGCTGCTTTGACATCTTCGCCGTATAAAAGACGCCTTGAAGACTCCTTACTGAAGGGTAAACAGAAGCTTCCTAAGGCACCTGCCAAAAGCAAGAAAAAACATGGAGCTAATCCCAGAAATCCGTGAAAAAAAACGGCTTAAGTTGTCTGAGAATTCAGATGAAGAGCCCAATGCACCAACTGTCTCTTCAGGCGAGTCACATTTGGATCTCACAGTTGGGGACGAAAACCTACTGAAGAAGATACAATCTGTATTTTTTTGTAGAGGCGCATTTTCCAAAGACTTTCGGGGAGAATTGTGGATTAAGTGTGTAGTGTGTGAGGAGTGGAGTCACTCTTTGTGTGCCGGAAATGTAGGAGGTATTTACATACGCGATTTTTGCAAGTGAACTTCACTTATGAAGCATTTTTCTAATACAGTTGCGTTTAAAAATATTTTGCGTAATTTAAATTTAATATAAAATAAAATAGTTTTAACATTTTCAATAGTTTTTGTTTGAAGTAGTCAGTTTCCCACAATTTTAAGGCGTTTCCACATTACCCACACTTCTTGCAAAATTAATGAGTTGTTGTGCAAGCAGAAAATGTTATTTTAATTTTTAACATATTTAGTTTTTGTGTTTCATATTATTACATTCATTGCTAAAACATTATGAATTAGCTTCGGCTAATTTTTGAAGCTGAAAGAGAAGCAAACTTTTCTTTTATACAGCAAAAACAAATTGGGTTTCCAAATTTACACCCCTACCTCTACTTCGTAAACGAGGTATGAAAGCAAAGGATATTCATGTCGATTTCCAGAATACACTGGGGAACTCTGCTCCTTCATATTCAACTGTTGCCAACTGGTCAAATTAATTAAAATTACGTTATGAGAGCTTAGATGATGATCCGCGTAGTAGTCAGCCAAGACGTGTCACTACACCAGAAATCATTGCAAAAGTGCACAAAATGCTCGTGGAGGACCGCCAATTGAAAGTGCGTGAAACTGCTCATGCTTGCCAGATGTCATCTGAAAGGGTACATCACATTTTAACTGCAGAATTACAAATGAAAATTTTTTCTGTAAGTTGGGTACTGCAACTCTTGATGCGCTCCCGCACACATGTGCCGTCGCCATGACAAAATTACACGAACTGAGGTATGAATTGTTGCCACACCCGCCTTATTGGCCTGATATGGCTCCGTCAGACTTCCATCTTTTCCAAAAACTGGAAATTTTTCTTGGTGGACGAAGATTCACTTCAAACGAAGAATTGGTAGGCAGAGTTGACAACTATTTTGCAGGCTTGGAGGAAACTAATTTCTGAGATGAGATCAATGCACTGTAACATCGTTGGACCAAGTACATCAGTTTACAAGGTGTACAACATTGCTTCCGCGGTTTCCTGATAGGCGGCGACGACAGTAAGTAGCGGTCGAAAGAAACAGATCGCAGACGTCAGGCGGTTAGCTTGGACCTCTGTCAACATAACCTCATTCAAACATTACTCGATTTGTGTCTGTATCATAAAGCTGTTCTTGACTGAAAATGTCAGTTTACGAGCCTAATCCTCGTCATTTGCGGGAAGTGTTACTGTTTTGTTTCAATATGAAGAAAACAGCGGCCAAGTCTCAATCTAATGCTCTCAAGTACGTACGTAAGGACGCTATTAGTGAAAGAAGGTGTCGTGAGTGGTTTCAACGCTTCAAGAACGGTGATTTTAACGTCGTAGACAGGCATAGTGGTGGAAGGGAGACTGTTTTCGAAGATGCAGAATTGGAGACATTGCTGAGTGAAGACTCGCGTCAAACTCAAGAAGAATTGGCACGATTAGAGGGAGTGACACAACAAGGCATTGCAAAACGTCTCAAGGCTATGGACATGATTCAGAAAGAAGGAACTTGGGTAGCATGTGAACTGAAAGCAAAAGACGTTGAACTGTGTTTGTGAACAGTTGCTTCAGAACCAAAAACGAAAGGGATTTCTGCATCGCATTGTGACCGGGGACGAAAAATGGATTCATTATGATAACCCTAAACGCAAAAAATCGTGGGGATACCCAGGCCATGCTTCCACGTCGACGGCCACACCGAATATTCACGGTTCCAAGATCACGCTCTGCATTTGGTGGGACCAGCTCAGCCTCGTGTGCTATGAGGTGTTAAAACCAAGTGAAACAATCGCATGTGCTCATTATCGAACGCACTCAATGTGTTTGAGCAGAGCAGTAAAAGACAAACGGCCGCAGTACAGCGAGAGGCACGATAAGGTGATTTTGCAGCACGACAACGCTCGACCCCACGTCGGAAAAGAGGTCAAAACGTACCTGGAAACGTTAAAATGGGAGGTCGTACCTCACCTGCCGTATTCTCCAGACATTGCTCCCTCTGACTATCACCTGTTTAGATCAATGGTGCATGGCCTGGCTGACCAACACTCCCGATCTCATGAAGAAGTCACAAATTGGATCGATTCACGGATCACTTCGAAAGATGAAGAATTCTTTCGACGCGGGATTCGTACACTGTCCGAAAGATGGGAGAAAGTAGTGGCCAGCAATGAAAAATACTTTGAATGATACATGTGTAACCAATTTGTTTCATTAAAGCCTCAAATGTTGGGGGAAAATGGCGGAAGTTGTACAAGGAGACTACATTGAAAAATAAAAAAAGTTTCAGTGATGTAAGTACATTTTTTCTATTCCGTTCTGAGAACTTTTCTAACCACCCTCGTAGTTACACAGTACCTCACCCCACATCCCTGTCCATCACATTACATTGGTCACCTATTGTGACATTCACTGATGCTGGCACAGTGGCAGATTATAGTTACATTGTGATTTAATACATGTCGACCATTTCAAATCTTTGGTGCCTACTTGTTCTAGTGAGCTGGAAAAAAAAAAAAAAAAAAAAAAAAAAAAAAAAAAAAAAAAAAAAAAAAAAAAAAAAGAACGCCTGGGAGGCGCTGGAACGCCATCTGGTGTGTTCCAGCTGAAACGAAGCCCTGCACCTGACTTAAAGTAAGTAAATAAATTAACACTTTTGCAAGTATTATATTAAAGTACAGAATAATAGGTAACACATTACAATGACAACGTTAGTCAAGTTACAATATGTGAAAATTCGACCACATTTTTTTATAACAATAAATTAAATCAAAAGTGCCGTTTTGTTGTAAACCTGTAAATTACCTATAGCGGACTGATGCACAGGACACAGAAACGTGTAGCAGGAAACAGCAATCACATTAACTTTTAAAAGTTCTTGCTCTTTTACTAGTACAAGTACACACATTTACAAGCACAGCCGCACAGACAACCAAAAACACAATCCCGTGGTCACAGTCATACTGATTATTGGTAACTTAAGAGTGAAAGCAGTGGCCTGAGCCGAGGAAGGTGGGAGCAGGTAGGGAAGGACACAAACACTCAGTAGTGTGTGTACAGGAATTATATTTAAAAAATTTATGAATATATAGACGCTAGTTCAACTACCATAGAGTATCTCTGGAGTGAGCACTGCGTTCTGCGCATGTTGTCAACATTAAACCAGTATTGTCACGTGTTTACGGAATTTCGCTGTGCGTGTGCGCTTTCCGCAGAGTTTAAAGGCTATAATATCAAGAGTTTTTGTTGTGGAGGAGGAGGAGAATATTAGTGTTTAACGTCCCGTCGACAACGAGGTCATTAGAGACGGAGCGCAAGCTCGGGTTAGGGAAGGATGGGGAAGGAAATCGGCCGTGCCCTTTCAAAGGAACCATCCCGGCATTTGCCTGAAGCGATTTAGGGAAACCACGGAAAACCTAAATCAGGATGGCCGGAGACGGGATTGAACCGTCGTCCTCCCGAATGCGAGTCCAGTGTGCTAACCACTGCGCCACCTCGCTCGGTTTTTGTTGTGTTTTCACCGTTTGTTGATAGTGTAATAGCGGTGGTGAATTACTGTTGTTGCTACGGATGCAAAGAAAAATATGTGAAAGGAGGGATAGTAAATTTTCATGGGTACTATGTTTAAAATTTTCGAGACGCATTATAATTAAGGCTTGATTGTGTAGACCTATTTTTCTACGATTTTATGACTATATAATAGATATTACGGCTCGTACAAAAGCTTACAAACAATCGCTTCGTCTCGTAAATTTGCTAGTGGAACAGGAAAGGGAATCCAGAATGAGATTTTCACTCTGCAGCGGAGTGTGCGCTGATATGAAACTTCCTGGCAGATTAAAACTCTGTGCCCGACCGAGACTCGAACTCGGGACCTTTGCCTTTCGCGGGCAAGTGCTCTACTGTGAGTACCGGACGTGAGTCGTGCTTCGATAGCTCAGATGGTAGAGCACTTGCCCGCGATAGGCAAAGGTCCCGAGTTCGAGTCTCGGTCGGCCACACAGTTTTAATCTGCCAGGAAGTTTCAGGAAAGGGAATGATTAGTTGTTTCAGCAAATACTATCCTCCATGAATTTATCAGTGACTTGTCGATTATGTATATAGATTTGAAAGACGGGAGACAGATAAATCAAATAGAGTTGGAGTCTGTAATTGTCTTCGTATAATATGTGTGTCCAAACCTTTTTGTTTACTATAAAGTTACAGTAGGAGACCATGCTAAGTGTGTCTAGGACATGCAGAATGATTATGTGTCATTTATATTTCAGTTTCCCGAAGGATGAACAACGAGTAAAGATGTGGCTCCAGAAAATAAGGAGGAGTAATTTTGTCCTCACAAAATATTCCACAGTATGTCCAAAACGCTTTGAAGAGGAATGTTTAGAAAGAGAAAAATATGGACGTGTGTGGATGAAGGTAGATGCTATACCAACTATTTTTAATTTTCCACATCACCGACTACCAATTTCTGCATTCAGCTTATATACATTTTCTGCACAAATCAAATAAAAAACACAACCGTGTAGCTAATCAAAGTACACATTCTTTGGTGTATTTTGCCTTCAATTTATTTTCTTCACCATTTGATTAAGAAGCGTAAAATATTAGTAAACATGTCCCCAAACTCTTTCATTTGTGTCACTTTTCACTTCCCTTGATGGTGTTATATGGGTTGACTGTTACATGACCAACAGTATTTGCTTTACAGTACATTTATTCTCCGATCGCCTTTTTCCCCCTTCTTACTCAGTCTACTATTTATTTAATAAACTGAGAGCGTTAAATAAACACTTCAAAGTGTCCCCAGTGACAAAAATTGTGCTTTAGGTTGCAAAAACGAGAAAATAAATACGCAGAAATAAGGACGAATTAACAGGGATATAATCGCTAATGTACGTCAGGCTCTGTAATACTATAAAGTGTCGTATCATTCCGAAAACTACCAAAAATCGAGTGCATCTGAACTGTGGCAACTATCGCAAAGAAGGAGAATGCAATATCACTTGCCCTTAAAAGTTACGTAGCTAGTTTATTCCCGGTATCAAATGGATACTGTTAAAATGTCTGCGCAACATATATAAATAATCCACGACACGTACGAAAAGAATTCGTCTGTACTACGGATGTAGTGACATTCTAAATATACAGAGCGCTATACGGACACACACACGACTCTATTTCAACTACCAGAGATTAATGCGTAAAGCTTTTGCTGAACAAAAGAAGCTTTACGCTCTTCATTTATTAGTTTTAAAATAAGTTACCTTTCGCTGTTATCTTGTCCTAGTATTAAGACGTGTTGTGCCATTTCTTACTGATAAAATTGGGTTAAATAATGAAAGTGATTTTGAAGCAGAGTGATTTCGTCTTTTGCGATACCATGGGTCCCAGCTCCTGAAATTCTGGAAAATTATTACTACTATTTTAATTTTGTGCAGAGAATTTAGATGGAGGCGACGATCTTCATGGCGACGCTGCTCAACAATAGAGGTACGTGAATGTGTTCAACTTTTTTCCTTTCGTGGCCGCTACCGTCAATTTCAATATATTTGCTGAGACGTTCAGAACCTGCAGTCTTTCTTTTCATTTCGGAAGGATGACTGCACTCAAAATGTTTGTGCCTCTCCCCGTTCGTATGTTCGCGAATGTACGTGCCCTCTTATTTGATGTTGTCAGTCGGCCGTATTCTTACATAACATTATTCGCAATATTCAGTGGCTTAGTTTCCACAATTGATTATTGCCTGTGTCGCAACAGCGCTTCACGCGAAATACACTACTGGCCATTAAAATTGCTACACCAAGAAGAAATGCAGATGATAAACGGGTATTCATTGGACAAATATATTATACTAGATAAAAAAAAACGTGTGACTAGGGCCTCCCGTCGGGTAGACCATTCGCCTGGTGCAAGTCTTTCGATTTGACGTCACTTCGGCGACTTGACCTGACATGTGATTACATTTTCACGCAATCTGGGTGCATAGATCCTGAGAAATTAGTATCCAGAACAACCACTTCTGGCCGTAATAACGGCCTTCATACGCCTGGACATTGAGTCAAACAGAGCTTGGATGGCGTGTACAGGTACAGCTGCCTATGCAGCTTCAACACGATACCACAGTTCATCGAGAGTAGTGACTGGCGTATAGTGACGAGCCAGTTGCTCGGCCACCATTGACCAGACGTTTGCAATTGGTGAGAGATCTGGAGAATTTACTGACGAGGGCAGCAGTCGAACATTTTCTGTATCCAGAAAGGTCCGTACAGGACCTGCAACATGCGGTCGTGCATTATCCTGCTGAAATGTAGGGTTTCGCAGGGATCGAATGAAGGTTAGAGCCACGGGTCGTAACACATCTGAAATGTAACGTCCAAAGTGCCGTCAATGCGAACAAGAGGTGACCGAGACGTGTAACCAGTGGCACACCATACCACCATACCACACCGGGTGATATTCCAGTATGGCGATGACGAATACACGCTTCCATTGTGCGTTCGCCGCGATGTCGCCAAACACGGATGCGACCATCGTGATGCTGTAAACGGAACCTGGATTCATCCGAAAAAATGACGTTTTGCCATTCGTGCACCCAGGTTCGTCGTCGAGTACACCATCGCAAGCGCTCCTGTCTGTGATGCAGCGTCAAGGGTAACCGCAGCCACGGTCTCCGAGCTGACAGTCCGTGCTGCTTGCTGCAAACGTCGTCGAACTGTTCGTGCAGATGGTTGTTGTCTTGCAAACGTCCCCATCTGTTGACTCGGGGATCGAGACGTGGCTGCACGATCCGTTACAGCCATGCAGATAAGATGCCTATCTCGACTGCTAGTGATACGAGGCCGTTGGGATCCAACACGGCGTTCCGTATTACCCTCCTGAACTCACCGATTCCGTATTCTGCTAACGGTCATTGGATCTCGACCAACGCGAGCAGCAATGTCGCGATACGATAAACCGCAAATGCGATAGGCTACAATCCGACCTTTATCAAAGTCGGAAACGTGACGGTACGCATTTCTCCTCCTTACACGAGGCATCACAACAACGTTTCACCAGGCAACGCCGGTCAACTGCTGTTTGTGTATGAGAAATCGGTTGGAAACTTTCCTCATGTCAGCACGTCGTAGGTGTCACCACTAGCGCCAACCTTGTGCGAATGTTCTGAAAAGCTAATCATTTGCATATCACAGCATCTTCTTCCTGTCGTTTAAATTTCGCGTCTGTAGCACGTCAATTTCGTGGTGTAGCAATTTTAATGGCCAGTAGTGTACTTATTATGTGACATCCTCAATAAATTTTATTTCAAAATCTCGACGACCGACAGCATAAAGATTTTTTCTACCAATAACAATAACAAAACATAATAGAATAAGAGGACACGTTACATGTGAAAGAGGCAAGTTTTGGGCAGGTACCTCTGCAGGCGCACAATAAGATGAAGGTAGCACAGACGGTAGAGCAAAAAAAAAATGTAGGGAGAGGAAGAGGGGGTAAAGCAAGGTCGGCCAGAAATTCTGCACGCGTGCGGTGCTCCTGCACATGTGCAACTTCCGTGTCACAGCGTGCACGCCGCAGCCGTCAGCGTTCACGTAGTGCATGTTTCTGCGCACAGATGTCGCTTTATCCACTTGCTGAGATACTCTGTACCGGCGCATTTTAGTGCTCTTTCCACAGCTTGCAAGCCAGCCGTGGGAAGGTATTTCGCGTATTAAACATTTAAAATACTGTCGCAGTCTACTCATTGAGACGTCTACTTTTATGATAACAGTTTTTACAGTAAGACAAGTAACACGGTTAACAACCGTGGGTCTTTATTAAGGCAGCTTGACTGACGGCACGTAAATACGCGTAATGTTTTTGATCTAGTATTTAAGAAAGAGAGCAGTTAGCGACTTCCAATGAAAGTTATTCACGATTTCAAATAACATTAAACTAATGCAAGGTTTCCTATAATTAATTCTCCGTGCCCTCAGTTACACCCACATAATTTCTGTTTCACTGACCTCCGAACAGAATGATACCGCAGACCTCTCGATGATCACCTGTTATTTCAATATCATTATTGCTATATCTTTCATCAGTTCCGTCTGACAATTAGATGAATGTTATGTTTTATCGACTTCAGCTGAGCGTAGCCCTTCACACATAAAAAAACCCTAAATGTAAGTATACATTGGAACAATCGGTTTAATGACCAATGTTCCTGATAATAATGTAACATGAACCAGAATGAGGCAGTACTGCACAGTTAGTAAACAATAATTTTTAATTATGAAAGGAATAAATCCAAACGCGTTTATCACTGGTCATGAGAAATGATATAGGTAATATTGGGCAAAAAAGCACGGCTCATTGACAAACGCAAGCAGTTGCAAAGATTTCCATAACTTATGCTTGATCGAAACCTCGATTTATTCATTTTCATCACTGAGAAAAATCTTTCACAATCATATGTCGACCCGAACATGGACATAACTCTCGCGGCTTCTCGGTGCAGGCGTGGAAATTCTTGTCGTGAAAAATTTTCGTAGAATTCTTTTGTGCTTCGCGCTGCAAAGAAGTCTTTGTGATATGTATTGTAGTGTCTTTCAATTTAAAACTTACGCTGGCCGCCTATTATTCGTCGGCACAGCAAACACTGTGAGTTCTCACCAACTGCTACAAGAAAGAATTGCAGTTCCCAGTCATTTTTAAACGACTGAGAACATAGATCTCCCGTCCTTTGCTTTTTCATAGTACCTGCCATTTCTCAGTACTTCTCTGTTAAGGTTACGGTCACCAGGGGTAAAAAATGGGTGGGTATGTTGCGCTCTTGCTTGTACCATATAAACAGGGAAGTGGAGCCGCCGCCGTTCATTAACCCTGCTGTTCTGTTCACTTTTACTTGACATATATACTGTTCGGGTCAATATGACCCGACATATCAAAATGCTTTAGAAACATAAATTTTGGTACAGTTTTAGCTATCGACATTGTTGTTCTATTCCAGTACCTTGTTAGTAATAATAATAATAATAATAATAATAATAATAATGGTAATAATAATAATAATAACAATGCATACAACTTTATTGAGGGATATTTTTCATTTAAATATGCACATAAATTTGAAACAACAGACAGTTTCCATTACAGGCATTCAACTTAGAAAGCACTACAGTTTTTCCATACTTCTATTCTTATTGTTGACAGTTTAGACGTAAGTATTGACATTTTCTAACAACAGACAGTTGTCATTACAGATATTCATCTTAGAGCACACTACAGTACAGAACACACTACAGTTTTTTTATTACATTCCAACATAGAAAGCACTACAACTTTAGAATCCTCTCTTCTTACTGATTGTAGTTTAGGCACAAGTATTCACATAAATTTGAAACAACAGAATTTTCAATACAATCATCTTATAAAATACTACAGTTCTTTTCTTACTGCTTGCACTGTGGACACAAGTAGGTTACATGTTTCTTGCAAATATGTTTACTACATTTTCCACACACCATGTTTGTTTTATTGTCATTACTTGATGGACAGAACTTACAGCGTGCACGTTTTGTAGATTTTCTTGTTGTTACCGATTCTGACACACCACCCACATCATTCGGGTTTTGGATGCTTGTGACCATTCTCAAAGAATCTTCTGTTCTTGGGAAATGCGTTCTTGATGCAATATGTTCTTTTATCAGTGACTTTCCAAGTTCCTCCAAGAATATTCTCCTTCTAGTCAATTTGCTTGCATTCCAATTAGGGTCAACCGAAATCCACAAAACGTATGCATTATAAGCAGAAACATCAAGAATATTGTAGAAAACTATCATTGGCCACCTATTACTTTTTCGTTTGCATGTATATGTACCTAATAACTGATCAAGCGTGTCTACAGCACCTTTGGTTGAATTATAGTCCAAAATCATTTTTGGCTTCTTATCAGCCCTGTCACTGATTTCCGCATCATGGTGGAGAGTGCTCATAAGTACAACATTCTTGTGTCTCTTAGGAATATAATTAACCACAGTAGTGTCATTTGTGAAGTAAAATGAAGAGCTGTGTACCTCCTTGTTGGTCATTTTGTGTGGAAGCTCCGGCTTATTTTTCCGTATAGTTCCCAACATAGTCAATTTCCTTTTCAGAAGCAGCTGCCCCAAATTGTACGACGTAAAAAAGTTGTCACACGTGATATTCTGACCACGTAACTCAGAAGTGAGATCAGATACCACCCTCATTCCCTGATTTCTTTCTGGTGCCGCTCCACTCACCTTTCCTGTATAAATTTGGGCTTTCAGTACGTATGAAGTTTTGCTGTCACACATGGTCCATATTTTGATCCCATATTTTGCCGGTTTACTTGGGATATACTGCTTGAATGGACAGCGACCTCTAAATGCTACTAACTGCTCGTCAACAGTAACATTTTCTCCTGGATTATACAGTTTAGGAAGGACCTCTACCCACTTCTCCCAAATACTACGAATTGCGGCAAGTTTGTCAGTACGTCGTCTTTCCTCTCTAGTAGATTTCTTGTCAAATCGCAGGACACGTGATATCTTACAGAATGTTTCATGAGACATGGTTGCTCGAAATATGTTTCGCCCAGTATCTTTATCCCACAAACTTTTTGTAGACTCCCCATGAGATCGATATACACCCGCTAGGAGTAAGAGTCCTAAGTATGCATGGAAAACAGAACCATCAATATCTGTCCACTGTTCACCATAAACTCGCTGCCCTTCAATATTTGTCATCTCTATTATTTCATTTTGAAGCGCTGTGTGAAATACTGCTTCAAATGAACATTTTACATCAGATATTCTGCTGACTGCATACCTGGTAACTCCTGGGGTACTCTTGATGATGTTCGAAGCTGGTAGGCGACCATGTTGTGCTGGTGGATGCAACTGCCATTCTATATTCCCATTTTTAGAAAGAAAAGTCTCTACACTATTTTGTATGGGCTGTGGACTGTCGTAACTGTCATCGGAACACTCGCTTTCAGATGCATTGCTGATGTGATCTTCAAACTCAGAAAGTGATCCTTCATCTGGTGAGGCATTTACTATTTCTTCCAACTCACGATCATTCAATGGTCTCATCGCCATGGTGTCACAAGTCAAACTGGGCAGAAACAAAGCATTCCAATTATTGAGAACTGCCAATTATTATTTCCTGGGGAAAGCAACAAACAAGCCCATTGTTGTGAACGCATGGAGCTTTAGGTGATTGTTGAGAGTAAGTTGGAATGATGCAGTCACTATTCCCACACAACACAACAAAAATAATTTTCGCCATTTCCAGATTTTAGAAATAAATACGAGTTACACTAAACATATTTGTGTCGGGTCATTATGACCCGAACATTACATATGCAACTATTACAGTTGAAGCCCAAACTTCTTAAACTTTTTTAAAACCTTTTAAAACACATGCTGCTCATCCATTTTCAGACAAAGTCACAAAGTTTCATAAATATATATTGGTATTTACATAATGTAAAATAACGTTCATATTCGTTTCGGGTCATATAGACCCGAACAGAACAGCAGGGTTAAGGACACGTGTCTAATAACAGATGTTGCTGTCGCACACGTGCGCACATGTGCAGCACTTCCTCACGTCTGCACACTGTGCAGCGTTTGGCCGGCCCTGGGGCAAAGGGAAGGAGGAAAGTGAGAGGAATGTGGGATTAAGAGGGAGAAAGGTATGGTAGGGAGAAGGGTAGAAAGGGGGGGGGGGGGAAGTGAGGGGTAGAAGGGGAGGGCTATGCCCACATGGGTGTGTGGAGGGGAGGGGAGGGGAAAGGGTGATGGAAGTACATGATCTGGATAGGGAAGAGTGGTGTGGACAGAAGAGAGAAGGGAAAAGGTAAGGTGAGGCAGTGTAAACAGGTTAGAGGAGGTTTAGAGCAGGAGGATTGTGAGAGAGCGGGATATGCTACAGACACAATTCCCACTTGCATAGCTCAGAGAAAATTGTGCTGGAAGAGAGTACCCAAATGGCCTGCATAGTGAGGCAGCTGTTGTAATCATTTTTGTTATGGTTCAAATGGCTCTGAGCACTATGGGACTCAACTGCTGAAGTTATCAGACCCCTAGAACTTAGAACTACTTAAACCTAACTAACCTAAGGACATCACACACATCCATGCCCGACACCTGCGACCGTAGCGGACTCGCGGTTCCAGACTGTAGTGCCTAGAACCGCTCGGCCACTCCGGCCGGCTTTTGTTCTGGTGTGCAGAACGTTGGGCAACTGGATGGTTGAGTTTGCAGTTCAGTACAGTTTGGCAGTGGCCATTCAAGTGAGTATACAATTGGTTACTTGTTGTGCAAACATAGAATTCTGTACAGTAATTGCCGCATAACTTATGTATAACACGGTTGCTTTCACACATGGCCCTGTCTGTTATTGCATTGGAAATGTCTGTGACCAGACTGTGATAGGAGGTGGTGGGTGGGTGGGTGTACCGCATTCAGTAACTACAAATGACATGACCATGTGTGAAAGTAGATATGTTATAACCAGCTATGCTGCAATTACTGTACAGAATCCTATGTTGGCACGACAAGTATTCGTACACTTGCACGAATGGTCACTGCCAAATTGTGACGAATCACACACTTGACCATGTAGTTGCCAAACATGCTGTGCACCACAACATAAATGACCTCAACTGCTGCTTCACTACATGGGCCATTTGAATACTCTCTTCCAACGCAAGTTACTCTGAATTGCACTGATGAAAATTGTCTCTCCAGCATATCCTGTGTTCTCACAATCTCCTCACCCCGATCCAGGTTGCGCACTACCTTCTCGTACTACTCTTTTCCATTCATATCGGCATGTCATTTCTCTCTCTCTCTCTCTCTCTCTCTCTCTCTCTCTCTCTCTCTCTCTCTTTCTTTCTTTTCTTTCATCCTCTTCATCTCCACCTTCCTCTCCTCCCCCCATCCCCTCTATCTCTTTTTGCTATACTCTCTGTATTGCTTTTGTCTTCTCGTGCTGCCATGTGCCATGGAGTCATCTGTCCAAAACTCTGCCCCTTCCCCACTTCAGCTCTTTGCATCCTTCCCTACTTTCCCCCCACCTCCATCAGCTCTGGCAGCCGCTTTTAACAATCGATTGGCAACAATCACTCTTTCCAAGGCAATGAGAGTGTGCATTTGGATATCTGTGTGTGTGAATATGTGTACTTCTGCTGGGTCATTCCATGTCAAATCAACCAATTGTACTACATGATTTGAACCATGACCTCTCAGATTTGGATGAATTTTTTTTCAGGGTATGTACCCACTAACATTAGTTTAAATTCGAGATTTCAAATTTTTCTCATCTTTGGTTTTTGAGTTTCAAGCGTTTAAAAATAAAATAAAAACTCTGTTTTTGATCAATCTATGATTGTTTTAAAATGCTGTAGCTCAAAAACTGTATAACGTAGAGAGCTCAAACTTGCACCATTGTTTTCCTTTAAAAATTCACTTCAATTTGATATGTAACATGACGATGCTACCTAAATCTGAAAATTTTAAACTATTCCAAAAAATATTTTCTTAAATTTCCAAAATATGTACCCTCGGATTTTTTTTTATAAAAATTATATGTGTTGTCCAGTCTCAACTGACTACATGCGTGCAAAATTTCAAGATGGGATCTCAATCGGTTCTTGTATAAAATAATATTTTACTACTGCAATACACACTAGTGTCATCCTTAGTTGTAAATGGCAGAGATTATCTTTTTCTTGGTTTTCCAGTGTTATTTGTAATCATTTACAACAAGTTCCTTATATTAGAAATTCGCATATAAGTAATTTCACTTGGGAAAAAGATTAACTTGTTGATATCTGCATGGATAGAACTGTATTTCTAATACCAATTGGTATTTACAAAGTTAATACACATGGTATTTATACAAAATGGCTCTGAGCACTATGGGACTCAACTGCTGAGGTCATTAGTCCCCGAGAACTTAGAACTACTTAAACCTAACTAACCTAAGGACATCACAAACATCCATGCCCGAGGCAGGATTCGAACCTGCGACCGTAGCGGTCTTGCGGTTCCAGACTGCAGCGCCTTTAACAGCACGGCCACTTCGGCTGGCGGTATTTATACAACTTAGTGTTTAGTGAGGGTGGGTGTAACATAATTTAAACGCGCTTCTTTTATGATCTTTTAAGATATTTTTCCAAAGCAAGAGAAGACAACTTCATTTCTTTAGCATTTAAAGCGTAGGTTCTACCAGTAGCTGTTGTTGGATTCGCTTTTTGTAAAAGAGTATTTCCTGAGACATTTAATGTATCTCTTGGTTGTTGATAGTAAAAAGACTGGGCTGGACTCTTTGGGTGTAAAAAATTTATTCGGTACATGTCATTGTATTTTTCTTCAATGCATCCTAGCCACCAAGAGTCATCATATGCTACTGTCACAAAACCAGCAGTAATATTTTCCACATGTGACGGTGTTATTTGGTTCAGTGTTGTCACACATTCAAGAGACTCATCCAGAATAAAATGATAAGGCTTGACAGTAATCTGAGCTTCTGTGCAGCGTTTATATGAGTGAAACTTTTGTGTTCCCACAGTCGCTTTTGAGTCACCAAACCGAGGAAGTCAGTATTCTTTGGTCAGTTCATAGTCCTCTGTTGTGCAATATTCAAAGTCAATGTTTTTTATGTTTTCCATGGCAAATACATAAAGTGATCTGAGTGTTAAGATTTGTTGGTCACACGGCCTTTGTAAGCTGGCTTTAGCAGCTAGCCACTTAACAGTTCCGCCAAGACCATCGCATGCGCTCTTGCCATGGAATGTTGCAAAGAACTCCCACTCTGCCTCAACTTCAAAATCAGTTTTATGCAAACACAAATTAAGGAAATTTTTCTTATTTTTCTACATCTACATCTACATCCACATCCATACTCCGCAAGCCACCCGACGGTGTGTGGCGGAGGGTACCTTGAGTACCTCTATCGGTTCTCCCTTCTATTCCAGTCTCGTATTGTTCGTGGAAAGAAGGATTGTCGGTATGCTTCTGTGTGGGCTCTAATCTCTCTGATTTTATCCTCACGGTCTCTTCGCAAGATATACGTAGGAGGGAGCAATATACTGCTCGACTCTTCGGTGAAGGTATGTTCTCGAAACTTTAACAAAAGCCCGTACCGAGCTACTGAGCGTCTCTCCTGCAGAGTCTTCCACTGGAGTTTATCTATCATCTCCGTAATGCTTTCGGGATTACTAAATGATTCTGTAACTCAGCGCGCTGCTCTCCTTTGGATCTTCTCTCTCTCTTCTATCAACCCTATCTGGTACGCATCCCACACCGGTGAGCAGTACTCGAGCAGTGAGCAAACAAGTGTACTGTAACCTACTTCCTTTGTTTGCGGATTGCATTTCCTTAGGATTCTTCCAATGAATCTCAGTCTGGCATCTGCTTTACCGACGATCAACTTTATATGATCATTCATTTTAAATCACTCCTAATGTCTTCTCCCAGATGATTTATGGAATTAACTGCTTGCAGTTGCTGACCTGCTATATTGTAGCTAAATGATAAGGGATCTTTGTTTCTGTGTATTCGCAGCACATTACATTTGTCTACATTGAGATTCAATTGCCATTTCCTGCACCATGCGTCAATTTGCTGCAAATCTTCCTGCATTTCAGTACAATTTTCCATTGTTACAACCTCTCGATACACCACAGCATCTTCTGCAAAAAGCCTCAGTGAACTTCCGATGTCATCCACAAGGTCATTTATGTATATTGTGAATAGCAACGGTCCTATGACACTCCCCTGTGGCACACCTGAAATCACTCTTACTACGGAAGACTTCTCTCCATTGAGAATGACATGCTGCGTTCTGTTATCTAGGAACTCTTCAATCCAATCACACAATTGGTCTGGTAGTCCATATGCTCTTACTCTGTTCATTAAATGACTGTGGGGAACTGTATCGAATGCCTTGCATAAGTCAAGAAACACGGCATCTACCTGGGAACCCGTGTCTATGGCCCTCTGAGTCTCGTGGACAAATAGCGCGAGCTGGGTTTCACATGACCGTCTTTTTCGAAACCCATGCTGATTCCTACAGATTAGATTTCTAGTCTCCAGAAAAGTCATTATACTCTAACATAATACGTGTTCCAAAATTCTACAACTGATTGACGTTAGAGATATAGGTCTAAACTTCTGCACATCTGTTCGACGTCCCTTCTTGAAAATGACCTGTGTCCTTTTCCAATCTTTTGGATCGCTACGCTCTTCTAGAGACCTACGGTACACCGCTGCAAGAAGGGGGGCAAGTTCCTTCACATACTCTGTGTAAAATTGAACTGGTATCCCATCAAGTCCAGCGGCCTTTCCTCTTTTGAGCAATTTTAATTGTTTCTCTATCCCTCTGTCATCTATTTCGATGTCTACCATTTTGTCATCTGTGCGACAATCTAGAGAAGGAACTACAGTGCAGTCTTCCTCTGCAGCGCTGCCATCAGAAAGGTAAGTAATCTTTTTAAGTGCAAAAGGCAAGTTTTGCTTTATGATTTCTAGCAGTTTTTCTGGAATACATAGAAAGCGACTGCATTATGTTTCAGGCAATCTGATGTGAAGACATACTGCAGATGTTTTAGTTTTTCCTCCCATTTATAATATAGGATGAAAGGATGCAGTGTAGCTTGGCCAAAACTAGAGCCTTGACCCTATATGAAAATCTCACGTTTTTTTATAATGAAAAGTGAATGTTGTACAAAATCGTAAGATTCTTAAGTTATTATTTTTTTATATAATTTATTCTCGAATTAAAATATCATTTAATGAATTAACGAACAATAAGAGGGTAGCGTTGCATAAAAAGGCTAACATATTAATTTAAGTTTGTTAGAATTACATAGGCCTACCTTAGTATTCATAGCCTAGAAATAGTCTGCTTTCCACCTCACTAGTGTGTATTGCGGTAGTAAAATAGTATTTTATACAAGAACCCATTGAGATCCCATCTTGAAATTTTGCATGCATGTAGTCAGTTAGACAGGACAACACATACAATTTTTATAAAAAAAAAATCCGAGGGTACATATTTTGAAAATTTAATAAAATGTTTTTTTGGAATAGTTTAAAATTTTCAGATTTAGGTATCATAGTCATGTTACATATCAAATTGAAGTGAATTTATAGAGGAAAACAATGGTGCAAGTTTGAGCTCTCTAGGTTGTATAATTTTTGAGCTACAGCATTTTAAAACAATCATCGATTGATCAAAAACGGAGGTTTTTTTTATTTTTAAGTCCTTGAAACTCAAAAACCAAAGGTCAGAAAAATTTGAAGTTTCATATTTAAACTAGTGTTGGTGGGTACATTGCCTGAAAAAAAAATTCATCCAAATCTGAGATATCAAATTTCAGACTGTTAGTTGATTTGAGATGGAATGACCGTGCTATAAAAAGAGCGAGAGCTTGGAAGCTAGTGCGAATGCTGTTTGCGGTTCTGTGTTTCTCTGCTCCAAGCATCGTTTCACTATAAGTGATAGGTTGCCTTTCCCTTATTTTACATATTGCTGCATACAGAAAGCAGCCACGTTATAATCAGCTACGCTGCAATTACCGTACAGAATCCTTTGTTGGCACGACAAGTAATTGTATACTCACATGAATGGTCACATTAAACCTATAAATTACAATTTTAATATATATTCAGTTATTCATTTGTGTCCATTGTCTTTCTTTTTTTGTGCTGACATTGCCAGCAGCTTGCCTAGAAGCAGTACTCTTAATCAGAATTCAGTGTGAGCACTTATAATTTGGATCACATTGTAAAAATCTTACTAGTGTGCAGTGCTTGTGGTGTACAGATCTGAGAGTGCCATATTTTAACAGAATGTACTTATTATCAAGATTGTAACTGGCTTATCAGCTGACCTGAAATGAATATAGTTTGTGTTTTAAGATTCTGTGTAATGTCTGACCTACATGGATTAGAAGAAGATTTTAATGCATTTTCTTTGTAGCTGGCTCATCATAAGTTTTCCCAGTGATTAACCAGTCACAGTTCACTGTTAAATTATTTTAAATGTGGTGTAGTATTAGTAAGCGTATTTTAAAAATGGATTTTACAAACTGATGTGTGCATTTTGTGTATGTGCTTCTGTGTGAGTGTGACTGCCAGTGGAGCAAAGAGTATCACATTTAAAAGTTGATATATTACCTTTTTGAAACACATAATATGAAACATTTCAGAGACATTTATCTCAGGCTAATGTAGTAGCATCGGCGATGACTTTGCTGTCGAGCACTGTACACGTACCGCTGAGCAAATGACCAACCGATGCTAACTTTGTGATCAATTCTCAAGTGACTTTTATTTCATACACTATGTGTTTCAATGGTTAAACCATTATCATTAAAAGGAAAGCAAGGCTGCATGTAAGAATCTCCTAGGCATCCACATAGATAATAAATTGTGGTGGCTCTAGCATGTGGTTAAGTTAGCAAAAATCACAGTTCTTCCTGCTTCTCAGTTAGACATATCTCTCATTATGTTAAATGCAAAATGGTTCAAATGGCTCCGAGCACTATGGGACTTAACATCTGAGGTCACCAGTCGCCTAGAACTTAGAACTACTTAAACCTAACCAACCTAAGGACATCACACACATCCATGCCCGAGGCAGGATTCGAACCTGCGACCATAGCGGTCGCGCGGTTCCAGACTGTAGCACCTAGAACCACTCGGCCACCATGGCCAGCTGTTAACTGCAGACAAGATTACTAGTCTTATGGTGTTGTCTTCTGGGGCATTGCAGCTAAGGTGAAAACCATTTATTCTACAGAAGTGCTGCAGAAACAACACTGTTTGAAGTTGATAACTGAACATCTAGTAGAAGCCCTCTTCAGGGAGTTAGGGATTCTTAGATCTACATGTGAAGACATTTACTCCATAGTGGTGTTTGTCGTTAATAATAAGAGTGAGTTTAAGACAAACTTGGCAGTTCACAACCACAAAACTAGAAGTAGAAACATTTACAACATTGTTGTTGTTGTTGTTGTTGTTGTCTTCAGTCCTGAGACTGGTCTGATGCAGCTCTCCATGCTACTCTATCCTGTGCAAGCTTCTTCATCTCCCAGTACCTACTGCAACCTACATCCTTCTGAATCTGCTTAGTGTATTCATCTCTTGGTCTCCCTCTACGATTTTTACCCTCCACACTGCCCTCCAAAACGCAATTGGTGATCCCTTGATGCCTTAGAATATGCCCTACCAACCAATCCCTTCTGCTAGTGAAGGTGTGCCATGAATTTCTCTTCTCCCTAATTCTATTCAGTACCTCCTCATTAGGTATGTGATCTACCCATCTAATCTTCAGCATTCTTCTGTAGCACCACATTTCAAAAGCTTCTATTCTCTTCTTGTCCAAACTATTTATCGTCCATGTTTCACTTCCATACATGACTACACTCCATACAAATACTTTTGGAAACGACTTCCTGACACTCAAATCTACACTCAACGTTAACAAATTTCTCTTCTTCAGAAACGCTTTCCTTGCCATTGCCAGTCTACATTTTATATCCTCTCTACTTTGACCATCGTCAGTTATTTTGCTCCCAAAATAGCAAAACTCCTTTACTACTTTAAGCGTCTCATTTCCTAATCTAATTCCCTCAGCATCACCCGACTTAATTCGACTACATTCCATTATCATCGTTTTGCTTTTGTTGATGTTCATCTGATATCGTCCTTTCGAGACACTGCCCATTCCATTCAACTGCTCTTCCAAGTCCTTTGCTGTCTCTGACAGAATTACAATGTCATCGGCGAACCTCGAAGTTTTTATTTCTTCTCCATGGATTTTAATACCTACTCCAAATTTTTCTTTCGTTTCCTTTACTGCTTGCTCAATATACAGATTGAAGACTGTGCAATCCTATTAAGCATTCAGAATGGAGCCATACATTGTCCAGTCACATGAATGTGAACATCTGTCGAAAGCCACAATAACCACCTTTTACAGCACAGAATGGTGCAAGACAAGCAGGGAGAGTGTCAGTGAGATAATGGAAGGTACTGACTACAAAGCTGTGGCCAGCTGTGCTAGAGTTCTCAGTTGAGGATCCACGGCACGAACAGCCCGACTGAGGTGGTCCCATAGATTCTCAATAGGGTTTAAACCTGGGGAATTGGGTAGCCAGGGGGCATGGTGAACTCATACTGGTGGTTTTTGAACCATGTCTTAGTTGAAGATCAGGACTCGGAAAAAATTCCCAAATCAGTACCCTCAGTACCTAAGAAACTTGGTTTCAGCTAAATGGGTTGAATCTAAACATATCTAAATCTCATGTGATGCAGTTCAGAACTAAACAGTCAAAATGTGAGCAGATTAAGATTGTACACAACAACCAAGGTATAGAAGAAGCTGACTCAGTCAAATTTTTAGGTTTAAATGTAGATAAAAATTTGAGCTGGCAGGCACACATTGAATACCTGCCAAACAAACTGAGCAGCTTTGCATTTGCAATGCAAGTATTGTCAACTGCAACTGACATGGACACCCGAAAAGTAGCATATACAAGCTACTTCGAATCCATTATTAGGTACGGTATTGTTTTTTGGGCTAACTCGACAAACATAGTGCGGATACTAAAAATACAGAATAAAATCATACGAAATATGTGCACTGCAAATCACAAAGAACCGTGTCAACCACTATTTAGAAAACTTAAAATATTAACTCTGCCATCCTTATACATATATGAGATTATTATATTTTTGTACACCAGACATGAATTATTTGAAGGAAACCATTTTGTCCATTCACATGATACCAGAAACAAAGAAAATTTTGTGCTCCCCACCCACCGCCTCAGACTGTATGCCTAGGGACCTCAACACATGGGAATGAAAATTTGTAATAAATTAAAAGGGAACAAGTTGATGCAGATGAATTTAGGTTCACTTAAAAGAAAGCTATGTGAGGTACTGACACAGAAGAGTTATTACTCAGTGGATGAATTTATGTGGGACAAACTGGAAATTTGAGCTGGGTATGATGTGTTATCCTTGTTGTTGTTGTGGTCTTCAGTCCTGAGACTGGTTTGATGCAGCTCTCCATGCTGTGCAAGCTTCTTCATCTCCCAGTACCTACTGCAATCTACATCCTTCTGAATCTGCTTAGAGTATTCATCTCTTGGTCTCCCTCTACGATTTTTACCCTCCACACTGCCCTCCAATGCTAAATTTGTGATCCCTTGATGCCTCAGGACATGTCCTACCAACCGATCCCTTCTTCTAGTCAAGTAGTGCCACAAACTTCTCCCCAATCCTATTCAATACCTCCTCATTAGTTACGTGATCTACCCACCTAATCTTCAACATTCTTCTCTAGCACCACATTTCGAAAGCTTCTATTCTCTTCTTGTCCAAACTATTTATCCTCCATGTTTCAATTCCATACATGGCTACACTCCATACAAATACTTTCAGAAACGACTTCCTGACACTTAAATCTATACTCGATGTTAACAAATATCTCTTCTTCAGAAACGCTTTCCTTGCCATTGCCAGTCTACATTTTATATCCTCTCTACTTCGACCATCATCAGTTATTTTGCTCCCCAAATAGCAAATCACTCCTTTACTACTTTAAGTGTCTCATTTTCTAATCTAATTCCCACAGCATCACCCGATTTAATTTGACTACATTCCATTATCCTCGTTTTGCTTTTGTTGATGTTCATCTTATATCCTCCTTTCAAGACACTGTCCATTCCGTTCAACTGCCCTTCCAAGTCCTTTGCTGTCTCTGACAGAATTACGTCATCGGCGAACCTCAAAATTTTTATTTCTTCTCCATGGATTTTAATACCTACTCCAAATTTTTCTTTCATTTCCTTTACTGCTTGCTCAATATACAGATTGAATAACATCGGGGAGAGGCTACAACCCTGTCTCACTCCCTTCCCAACCACTGCTTCCCTTCCATGCCCCTCGACTCTTATAAATGCCATCTGGTTTCTGTACAAATTGTAAATAGCCTTTCGCTCCCTGTATTTTACCCCTGCCACCTTTAGAATTTGAAAGAGAGCATTCCAGTCAACATTGTCAAAAGCTTTCTCTAAGTCTACAAATGCTAGAAACGTAGGTTTGCCTTTCCTTAATCTTTCTTCTAAGATAAGTCGTAAGGTCAGTACTGCCTCACGTGTTCCAACATTTCTATGGAATCCAAACTGATCTTTCCATTCGTCTGTAAATAATTCACGTTAGTATTTTGCAGATGTGACTTATTAAACTGATAGTTCGGTAATTTTCACATCTGTCTTCTTTGGGATTGGAATTATTATATTCTTCTTGAAGTCCGAGGGTATTTTGCCTATCTCATACATCTTGCTCACCAGATGGTAGAGTTTTGTCGTGACTGGCTCTCCCAAGGCCATCAGTAGTTCTAATGGAATGTTGCCTACTCCCGGGGCCTTGTTTCAACTCAGGTCTTTCAGTGCTCTGTCGAACTCTTCACGCAGTATCATATCTCCCATTTCATCTTCATCTACATCCTCTTCCATTTCCATAATATTGTCCTGAAGTACATCACCCTTGTATAGACCCTCTATATACTCCTTCCACCTTTCTGCTTTCCCTTCTTTGCTTAGAACTGGGTTTCCATCTGAGCTCTTGATATTCATACAAGTGGCTCTCTTTTCTCCAAAGATCTCTTTAATTTTCCTGTAGGCAGTGTCTATCTTACCCCTAGTGAGATAAGCCTCTACATCCTTACATTTGTCCTCTAGCCATCCCTGCTTAGCCATTTTGCACTTCCTGTCGATCTCATTTTTGAGACGTTTGTATTCCTTTTTGCCTGCTTCATTTACTGCATTTTTATATTTTCTCCTTTCATCAATTAAATTCAATATTTCTTCTGTTACCCAAGGATTTCTACTAGACCTCGTCTTTTTACCTACTTGATCCTCTGCTGCCTTCACTACTTCATCCCTCAGAGCTACCCATTCGTATTCTACTGTATTTCTTTCCCCCATTCCTGTCAATCGTTCCCTTATGCTTTCCCTGAAACTCTGTACAACCTCTGGTTTAGTCAGTTTATCCAGGTCCCATCTCCTTAAATTCCCACCTTTTTGCAATTTCTTCAGTTTTAATTTACAGTTCATAACCAATATATTGTGGTCAGAGTCCACATCTGCCCCTGGAAATGTCTTACAATTTAAAACCTGGTTCCTAAATCTCTGTCGTACCATTATATAATCTATCTGATACCTTTTAGTATCTCCAGGATTCTTCCATGTATACAACCTTCTTTTATGATTCTTGAACCAAGTGTTAGCTATGATTAAGTTATGCTCTGTGCAAAATTCTACCAGACGGCTTCCTCTTTCATTTCTTAGCCCCAATCCATATTCACCTACTATGTTTCCTTCTCTCCCTTTTCGTACTGTCGAATTCCAGTCACCCATGACTATTAAATTTTCGTCTCCCTTCACTACCTGAATAATTTCTTTTATCTCATCATACATTTCTTCAATTTCCTCGTCATCTGCAGAGCTAGTTGGCATATAAACTTGTACTACTGTAGTAGGTGTGGGCTTTGTATCTATCTTGGCCACAATAATGCGTTCACTATGCTGTTTGTAGTAGCTTACCCGCATTCCTATTTTCCTATTCATTATTAAACCTACTCCTGCATTACCCCTATTTGATTTTGTGTTTATAACCCTGTAGTCACCTGACCAGAAGTCTTGTTCCTCCTGCCACCGAACTTCACTAATTCCCACTATATCTAACTTCAACCTATCCATTTCCCTTTTTAAATTTTCTAACCTACCTGCCCGATTAAGGGATCTGACATTCCACGCTCCGATCCGTAGAACGCCAGTTATCTTTTTCCTGATAACGACGTCCTCCTGAGTAGTCCCCGCCTGGAGATCCAAATGGGGGACTATTTTACCTCCGGAATATTTTACCCAAGAGGACGCCATCATCATTTAACCATACATTAAATCTGCATGCCCTCGGGAAAAATTACGGCTGTAGTTTCCCCTTGCTTTCAGCCGTTCGCAGTACCACAACAGCAAGGCCGTTTTGGTTAGTGTTACAAGGCCAGATCAGTCAATCATCCAGACTGTTGCCCCTGCAACTACTGAAAAGGCTGCTGCCCCTCTTCAGGAATCACATGTTTGTCTGGCCTCTCAAGAGATACCCCTCCGTTGGGGTTGAACCTACAGTACGGCTATCTGTATCGTTGAGACACGCAAGCCTCCCCACCAACGGCAAGGTCCATGGTCCTTATAGTGTTGTTATTTATTATAGTGCTATTACTTATTAATGTAAAAATCATTGTAATTGTTTTATAAATTTTTGACATGTCTCCTGTACGCAAACCAAATGGATTGCAAATGTACATCATGAGATGAATAAAATACAATTCACAACTCACACTGTAAGCTGTGTGACATGTTGCAGTTATTACACTAACATGCCATGAAACATGCTAATGTTACCTTCTGAGAGGATTTAAAAGTTCGACCATGCACGTGTTTAATGGAAAAGGGTATTGGACTATAATTTCAAATTTTGCTAAGCTAACAGAAAAACCAAACTTCCTTTAAACTCGGGAGTTAACAGAAGTGGTAAAATCATAAATGAATGAAAAAAAAAAAAATAAACCGTTGCCAGCCTAATTAGGCACAGTAATTTGGAAATATATATTTGAGAAAATTGGATATTAGTTGTTGAAGTTACTTTAGTTGAGATTTCCCTTTGAATAGCAAACAGGATACAAACTGACACAGTGCACTTTGTACTGTGTGTAGCAGCAGTTACCAGTAACTCACGCTCACCAGTAAATTATGGGGAGAAAAATTGCACTGAGCTCATACTAATGACAGCCACACTCAAGAGCATTACTTTATCAAATACTGAAGCATCAGTGCATGAAGTGAAGAACTAATTTTGGATATGAGGGGCTTCTATGTTGATTGACATGAAAAACACTAATAAAGATGAATTATATCTTACGTACACTGTTTAAGCTCGTCTGCATATAGCAGTTTTCCTTAATAACATCAATATTTCAATTTTTTCTTAATAGGTGGAGAGTATGATGGGGATCCACAAACTTGTATAGTTTCAGTAGCCAACGATCTTTGATTATTGCAATAGTAAAAACTAAGTCTAAAAGCTGATCATTCACTTAAATTATTTTGCAAGGTAATAAAATACAACACTGGGCTTAATTAACTTAAAAAGGAACCACTCATGATGGATACCAAAACTACGCCATCCTTGAAAATGTGTATAACTTCACTTCTAACAGTACTACCGGAAATCTGTTCGTTATATGTACTTGAACTTTACTCGCCTGTGAAGCAGGTATTCTTGGCAACAATATTTACACAATCTTGCACTGTAATCCTACAAAACTATGTTTTATAATAAACTAAGGATATTTTAGCAAAAGCGTATCCAACATCACTTTTGTGGTTTTAGCTTTTAAATAATTAAGGTTTTCACTTTCCTATTAATTGATCTTTGAATTTATGCACTTAAACTTCCTACCTTAACAATTTCACTTGGAGTAGCTCATTAATAAAGCATCAAAATGTTACTTTTACTTTAACTTTTGCTACTCCTTTTACTTTAGACAAAAAATCACTTTTAAACACATTAGATGAGGACCCTGTGTAGGCTCGTGATCAGGACTGAAGTTACGATTTTGAATGCAAATTGACGTTTTATGTGACATTAAAGTGCGACCCATCTTTCTGCCATAGAACCAGCACCCAGCATTATGCTACTACCAGTAATGACGTAACTTCCCAGATCCTCCCGAAACCATCTGAAGATGAACCTGAAAAGGTTCGAAAACCGGTTCATGGAATAAAACATTATTATAAAAAAAATGTGTGGTTGCAGTTGTGTATAACTTATTTACATACTAACTGTCATAGTACCTGCACAGGATTCTGATACAGTTCGGAATTCCTGTGTAATGGTCTGGAGAGATGTCTGCCTATTACACATTATGACCTTATTCAACTGTCGGCAGTCTCTGTCAGTCAACAGACGAGGTCGGCCTGTACGCTTTTGTGCTGTACGTGTCCCTTCACGTTTCCACTTCGCTATCACATCAGAAACAGGGGAGCTAGGGATGTTTACGAGCGTGGACATCTCCCATACAGACATGTGACACAAGTGACATCCAATCTCCTGACCATGTTTGAAGTCCGTTAGTTCTGCAGAGCACCCCATTCCACTCTCACACTATGTCTAATGTCTATTGAGGTTGTTGATATGGAGTACCTGGCAGCACAACGTATGGTTTTGGTGGTGTCCAGATACTGTTGATCACATAGTGTATCTCCACTCCACAGTTTACTCATCATCTATGGCCCTTGGTGCACCACTGTTGCTTTGGCACTAGTTTTGGATACTGCTGTTTTGCCCTGCACAGTATACTTTAATCACAGCAGCATTCAAACTAGTTTGCATTTCAGAAATCCTTACACATTTGGCCCAAAATCCAATGATCACGCTCTTTTGGTCATCAGATAAATCGCTCCATTTCCACATTACTACAACGACTGTACTGTTCTCTATGTTTTCCCGACAAACTTTACATTCCTTCCTCTTCTAGTGCTGCCACCTGCCGTCTGCAAGTGGTTATTGCATGTAGACATCAAACGTAAGTAGTGGTCACATTACTGTGAGTGAACTGTGTATATTCTACCACAGAGAGCTGATAGCCATCAGGCAGGGCATATAGAATGCTTATATACTCAAAAACAATGTAAAAGAATACCACATTACCCATGCTTCTTATAATTCATCAGAATATTTTGACTCATGGATGGAAGTTAACTCTAAATGTCTGTATTAAACAGGTTCTAACTTTGCCAGTATACAGACAGTTGCTAGTGTTCTGTGTAAAGTTACATAATTGCTAGTGTAAAGATAAAACCAGTCTCTGAGTACGGTGAGGTGAGGAGCAGTGGCTTTTTAACCCTTAATTCGTGAGGTGTGGTCTCTCAGACCGCACAAAAATTTCCGAACTTGCTCCCCGAGGCCAGCATTGGTGAATGCTTCTATAATCCCCTTACCCACCTTAATTGCCAATCCTACAATGTTTTTCTGTCGGTTGCATCATCACCTTCTGTGTTTATTGTTGACACGTGTTATTGATAGGTGTTAGAGTCTCCTAGACCGCACCTCATGAACTACGTACTGTTTTCTCCAGTACGGTACCGTATAGCTCAAAATGTGTTTGCACGAATGTCATTTTTAACTTTCCCAAGTTTGATAAAATTGTTAGTCAGTCTCTGGAGGAAGGTGTCAGTGATATAGATCAAGAAATAAGCAGAAAAGATGACGATTTTACATTAGCCAGTGATGACAGTTCTGTTTCTTCAATGAAATACTTAAAGTGTCTGTGAAAATTGAAAGTGTTCTGAGTGGTGCTAAAAGTGTAGTTCGCAGCAATGAATGTCAATTTGACAGACTTTATTTTTGTACCTATGGGGTGGAATTTTTTTGCACAAATTTAAACCCTGGAATTTAGTTTTATTTGGAAATTTATTTGCTGCAGAGATTGTATAATTTTTTGGAATGTAAAATTTAGTACTCTAAACAGTCCATTTTTGTGTATTATTTAAAAGGACCACACAAAATTGTGTGTGTTACGTGATGAATAGTAAAATGCTGCAGGCTTTGTTTAGTGCAATAAAATGAATTATAAGCATTTAAGCAGCATTTAAATAATTGTAAAAATAAATGTTATATAAAAAAGCACTCCGTCTTCAGGCCACGAGTGGCCTACCGGTACCATCTGACTGCCGTGTCATCCTCAGTGGAGGATGCAGATAGGAGGGGCGTTGGGTCAGCAAACCGCTCTCCTGGTCGTTACGATGGTTTTCTTGATTGGAGCCGCTACTATTCGGTTGAGTAGCTCCTCAGTTGGCATCACGAGGCTGAGTGCACCCTGAAAAATGGCAACAGCGCATAGCAGCTGGATGGTCACCCATCCAAGTGCCGGCCACGCCTGACAGTGCTTAACTTCGGTGATCTCACGGGAACCGGTGTATCCACTGCGTTGCCAAAATGTTATATAGCATAAATTAAAAATTTTAAATAAGTTTTGCCTTAAATCTCGGTTTTAACATAGGGGTCCCAGAGATCCCACCTTGTGGTATATGTTACAGAAATGTCATCTTGTGAGTTAAGGGTTAAAAGTAGGCGCCACCACAATGGTAAAATAAGGTTATGTAACTCTTCTTATGGGGCACAGACCTGCAGTCCAGGTACACATTGTGACCCCTGCATCACAGTATTGTGCTGAGTCTGGCCAATACAGACAACTTCATTAGCTGTCTGGATTCCCTTTATGCAATACAATATGTGGGGCAGGGGTTGCAATGTGTACCAGGACTGCAGACCTGTGCTTCAAGGGGGGAAAAAAAACATAACTTATTTTTTCAGGGTGATAATGAAAACCTTGTGACTGCCTCTTGTGTATCACCAGGCTGTCCCACTCGTCCTGGCCACCACAAGTATGTTTTGGTCCAGAAGCAAAATAAAAAGTGTATCAAGTACATGTTTAGCTACCAGGGGGACATTACCCAGTATTGCAGTGTTTCTTGTAACTCTGCTACAAAGAAATCAACAGCAGTACTTCTTTTTTTTTATAAATAGGACCCTATACAGCATGTTTATAAATGAATGGTTGTGGTTTTAAAAATCAATAATATGCTGATTTACAAATTATATGGGCAAACCTTACAGCATAGGCAGCAGCAACTGTCAAAGAAATCAACAGCAGTACTTTTTTTAAAAAAAATAGGACCCTATATAGGATGTTTATAAATGAATGGTTGTGGTTTTAAAAATCAATAATTGCTGATTTACAAATTATATGGGCAAACCTTACAGCATAGGCAGCAGCAACTGTCAAAGTTTTGATGTGCTACCTGCTGAAATGAGAACAGTGAGAGACTTAACATCAGAACTGGTGATCCCGAAATATATTAACTTAAGGAGTATTGCTATCTTAGAAGCAAAATAACCCATAACAGGTGGTATAAGGACATTAAGAGCAGACTAGCACTGGCGAAAACAGCATCCCTAGCTGAGAGAAACATGGGTGTTAACTTGAGGAAGAAATTTCTGAGAATGTACGTTTGGAGCAGTAGTGAAACATGGACTGTGAGGAAAACTGGAACAGAAGAGAATCAAAGCATTTGAGATGTGGTGCTACAGATGAATGTTGAAAATTAAGTGAACTGATAAAGTAAGATATGAGGAGGTACTCTGCAGAATAACTTCCATGGTACTAGAGAGCTGCAGAGGGTAAAAAGTGTAGAAATTGGAATATATTGTGGTGTCACCGCCAGACACCACACTTGCTAGGTGGTAGCCTTTAAATCGGCTGCGGTCCGTTAGCATACGTCGAACCCGCGTGTCGCCACTGTCAGTGATTGCAGACCGAGCGCCACCACACGGCAGGTCTAGAGAGACTTCCTAGCACTTGCCCCAGTTGTACAGCCGACTTTGCTAGCGATGCTACACTGACAAATATGCTCTCATTTGCCGAGACGATAGTTAGCATAGCCTTCAGCTACGTCATTTGCTACGACCTAGCAAGGCGCCATTACCAGTTTATATTGAGATAATTATTAATGTACCGTCAAGAGCGATGTACACCGATTATGGATTAAAGTTAAGTATTCTAGCAACAGCGTACCTTATTGGCTATATTAATTACAGTTAACTGTTCCAGACCTCACGCCAGTCTGCGTGTAATTAAACGCGTGCATTTCGGCCTCCTCTAGCTACATAGCATATATTTAGCAAATAATTGAGGATGTAGGTTGCAAGTGCTACTCTGAGATGGCGAAGGAGAAGAATTTATGACAGGTCACATTAGTCATGAGACTGATAACTCAAAAGAAGCATGCGCTCGTCACGGTTATTGCACAGGCAGTGTGTATGTTTCCAAAATGGCATCGCAACAAAGAAAGTATTGTGTGTGCTCCATTTCGGGGTGTCCAGATGTATGGTCACAGTGCAGTGTGAGTTTTGGGCACAGTTCATGAAAATGAGATGCCTTTGTAAGGTTAAGAGTCCTGATCGACCTCGTGTATTTGATGGAAATGTTCAAAAAGGCCTCATAAATCACTTAATAAAGCAAGCAGGTAACTGTTTGTGCCCACGGTTATGATGTTGGTGGTATGTAAGTGGTTGTGTTTTAAATTGGAAAAAGTAGGTGTAGTGCAGGTCCTTACACCAGCAGACAAAGTGAAAAGGCATGACTTTTTTGAAGAGTTGCAGTTAGAAATGGGGGACACTGTTTTTGTTGAAAGACTTGTCTTCTGCCATGAAGCCATTTTCCATGTAAGAGGCAAGGTAAACACACACAAGGTTTGTAACTGAGGGTGTGAAATACCATCACAGTATCAGCATGACTCTCCAAAAGTGAATGTTTTGTGTGCAGTGTCACACGAGAACTTTTTCTTTGAGGAACAAGCGGTGAAGGGTAACTCATTTCGAGACATGTTGGAAGCCTAGTTCATAACCCCAGCTGAACACCAATTATGATGATTACATTTTACAAATGGACAGTGCTCTGCCCAATTTTCACAGGAATGCACATGAGCTTCTTAACTGTGATCTTTACCACGCTGGATTGGATGTGCTGCAACACAATCTTCTCCCCTGGGCACCCCATTTGCTGGATTTAACACCGTGTGATTTCTTTCTCTGATGTTTTGTGAAAGACCAAGTTTATGTACTGCCAATGACCGCGTCCCTCGAGGAAGTGTACGATCGCATAAACGGTGCGCTTCAGACCGTCACTGAGAACGTGCTACAATGAGTATGGGACGAATTTGATTACTGTGTAGGTGTGTGTTGTGTGAGGGAGGGCGCACATATTGAAGGATTGTGATTAATGCATCAAAAAATTGGACAGTTGCCACTTCTTTAAACAACCCGTATTAGTTTTATTTGGTGATCCGCCTGCTCTTCTCAAGACCTTTCACAAACATGTCACAGTGTACAATTCATGTACGCATGATGTTTTTAATAAACATAACATAAAACTAACTCGGACTGTTCTGTGCTAGAACACAGTGCACATGCCTAGAATAAAGTAACATGTACACTTGCTGGAGATGACAGTAAACAAATGGAAAGTTATGCAAGTGACACCAAAATCCAAGAAAGGGAATAGGAGTAATCCACTGAATTATGGACCCACATCACTAATGTCAATTTGCTATAGAGATTTGGAAAATACACTGTGCTAGGATATTACCAATCACCTTGAAGAGAACAACTTATTGACAAATAACCAACATGTATTCAGAAACTATCGTTCTTGTGAAACACAGCTAGCTTTTTATTCTCACAATGTAATAGGTGCTGTTGACACGGACTTCAAATTGAGTCAATATATTTAGATTTCCAGAAGGCTTTTGACACCATTCCGCACAACTAAATTGCGTGCCTATGGAGTGTCATCTCAATTGTGTGGAAGGACTCATTATTTTCTGTCAGAAAGGTCACAGTTCGTAGCAACTGACAGAAAGTCATTGAGTAAAACAGAAGTAATATCTGGCACTCTCCAAGGGAGTGTTGTTACAGGCCCTCTGTTGTTCCTGATCTACATAAACTATTTAGGAGACAATCTGAACAGTCCTCTTAGGTTGTTTGCCTATGATGCTGTCATTTACTATCATGTAATGTCATCAGATAATCAAAACTAATTGCAAAAAGATTTAGACAACATGTCTGTATGGTACAGAAAGTGGCAGTTTACTCTAAATTATGAAAAGTTGAAATCATTCACATAAAGTGAAGACATGAGAAGAGATACTGGTGGATGTAAAGCTGTGAGCGCAGGTTGTGAACCTTGCTCGAATAGCTTACTTGCACTTGCCTGCGAAAGGCAAATGCCGCCGGTTTGAGCGCTATCCCGGCACACAGTTTCAATCTGCCAGGAAGTTTCATGTTTCTCGTGTGAGACAAATTCGCAATTTAGTAAATTTATCAGTGACATATAAGCCTAACATTCATGTAATTTCAAGAAATGAGTTTCACAAATATGTGAAATACATAAAACGCGAAATTCTAGCGTCTCGCATGTGGTCCATATGAGATGATTTTTTTAACCGTCAAAATCGCTTACTATATGGGACGGTTGTCAACCAGATATCACACTGAAAGTCATTCAACAAACATTTTCACATTCAATTACCCTATAAAAAAGCAGCCAAAGATCTTGGCACAATCTTGGACCAACATCTAAATTGGGAAGAACAAACTGTTTTGGCATGCAGGAAATTTCTCTCTTGTATGCATATAGCCCAAAAAAATTAAAAAATATTTCCATCTCAAATTAAAGAAACATTAGTCTGTCTTTACTCCCATCACATATTTACTATTATGATGTCCAACGCGACTCGAAGGAAACTCCAGATGACTAGAAGTAGCCATCATTATCTGTCTACTGTATGTGATTAACATTCGGTTCTTTGACCACGTCAGCGTTTCCGGTGCTGATTTCGGGTGGATGCTATCACACGATTGGTTTTCTTCATCAGTTCCTAGTGACTGGGGTCCTCAAAATCTCCCTTCAATTATCAAACACCTGTTCTCATTCCATAATTGCAATCGCTTGTGTCCACCATTTTGGCTGTGCCTTTGCTTAACACTAACTATATCTCTGTCTGCCTCTCCATTCCGGCACTACAACTGTTAACAAACTACCCTACAACCTGCATCTTGTCCAAAGCCACTCTGTATTAAGAGAGCTTCATCTGTTGGCATCATCGTAGTTTCTCTCTTGGGACACACTACGATTTTTCCTTTCTGCCAACAGTGAATCAGTGACTGTCACAGTGTCAACACTATCCATACTTTTCTCGTCCCTTTGTATTTCTATTTTCTTTCTTCCTTCTCGTCTGCTAAACTTATACTGTAATTTCTCGCTCTTCCTCTGACCAGTCACCTAATTACAGTTACACGATAAATCACACAATTCTAAAGGTTGTAAATTCAACTATATACTTAAGGATTACAATTACAAATAACTTCAATTGCAACGATCACATAGATAATGTAGTGAGGAAAGCGAACCAATGACTGTGATTTAGTGGCAGAATATTTAGAAGATGCAACAGGTCTACTGAAGAGACTGCTTACACTATGCTTGTCTGCCCTCTTGTGGAGTATTGCTGTGTGTGGCATCTGCATCAGATAGGACTGCTTGTTTTGTACTGTATCGAAATAGAGGAGAGATTGCCACAGATGTGATATGTCATACGGGATAGCAATTATTAAAACAAAGGGATTTTTCATTGCGGCGGGACTCTCTCATGAAATTTCAATCACCAACTTTCTCCACCAAGTGTGAAAATATTTTGTTGGTGCTCACCTACATATGAAAAAACAATCATCGTATTGAAATAAGAGAAATCAGAGCTTGCATGGAAAGACTTAACTGCTCATTTTTCCCAGTCGCTGTTTGAGAGCGGAACTGTAAAGAAGTAGCTTAAAGGTAGTTTGATCAACACTCCGCCAGGCACTTAATTGTGAATTGTGGAGTAATCATGTAGATGTAGAAAATGTACACCAGACAATCAGTCAACCATCTTCAGTTGAAGATTTGTGCGAGTAAAGGTGAAAAGAAGGTAGAAATGCTACTCCCCTATGGAGAATGTAATTTTGCATTTCCCTAATGTTTCCACTTGTTTAATTTCAACTTCAGCAAGTGGAGAAGTTAACGTTAGCCCAAATATATGTACTGTGTGCTAGTGCAGCAGAGTCAAAGTAAATTTTGTGTTGTTTTTAATAACATCATGTTTGTAAATGAGGTCTATACAATTAGTAAGGTGACTTTTCAAATTGCACAGGCAAAGTATATTTGATTATTGATCTTTTTTTTTTTTTGTTATGTTGGTTCACATGTCCCGAACATATCTTCACAGGTTCAAGTGTACAGCATACTTTGTTTGCTTTTGACAGATAGAAAGATTAGATGTGTTTCAGTGTGCTCAGCAATTTTCAATCCTTATAAAAAAATGGAGCAAAGAATTTGCATCAAATTTTGTGTGAAAAATGGAATCAAGTGCTCTAAAACACTTGAAATGTTGAGAGTGGCATAAGGTGAGTCTGTTCTAAGTAAAGAAAATGTTTACAAGTGGTACAAGCTCTTCCAAGATGGCAGAGAAGATACCAACAATGTACCTCGGTCTAGAGGCCCCAGCACATCAACAACAGATGATAACTTTGAAGCTGTGAAGAAAATTATTTTGGTAAATCATCAAATTACCGTAAGAGAAGTTGCAGAGGATGTTGGATTATCAGTCGACTTGTGTCATGCAATTTTTTCACGTTTTGGGCACGAGATGTGTTTCAGCGAAGTTTGTTCCAAAACTTCTCAAGTTTGATCAGAAGAACCATGTATGAGCATCGTTCAGGAGCTCTTGAATGATGTCAAAGATGATCCTGATTTGCTCAAAAGGGTCATAACTGGCGATGAAACGTGGGTTTACAGTTATGATGTCAAAATGAAAGCCCAATCGTCCCAATGGAAGCAACCCGGAGAGCCAAGGCTGGAAAAAGCACGTCAAGTTCGATCAAATGTCAAAGTTCTGCTCACTGTTCTTTTCAATTACCGTGGCGTAGCGTACCGTGAATTTTTGCCTCAATGTCATAAGGTCAATAAGGCATATTACCTTGACGTTATGGGCCATTTACAAGAAGCAACACGCAAAAAAGTCCAGAATTGTGGAAAAACAATTCATGGCTTTTGCATCACGACAATGCACCTGCTCATTCATCGTTGCTTGAGAGAGATTTTTTGCTCAAAAGCAACAAGACAATCATGCCTCAGCCACCATATTCACCGAATTTGGCCCCCTGCGCCTTATCCTGTTCCCAAAACTGAAAAGACCTATGAAAGGACGAAGATTTTCAGCGACTGAGGAAATAAAAACTGCATCGCTGGAAGTACTCAAGGCTGTATCAAAAAGTGCTTATGAGAACTGCTTCGAGGATTGGAAGAAGCATTGGCACAAGTGTATTGTATCTGGAGGAATTAATTTGAAGGGGAAAACATGAATATTGATGAACAAATAAATATTTTTTCGTACAAATATTAAGTCACCTTACTTTTTGAACACACCTCGTAAATGTTAGCATGATACATTTTTGAACAGATTTTGATCAGAGCACTGGGATAACAATAAAAAACGCAGGGTGCTATTTAAAAAGCTGTTCATATCTTTATAATGTAGAAAGTTAAAAGGGAGATGGTTGTGCAGGTTAATTTCACCCTGGTGGTTAAGCATGTGCTTGAAACATTTTTTAATTTTTTTTCTGGGCGAAAAGTTATTTGAGGCGGTCAGCACCTGCTGCAATTTTTTGTTAGTACAGTTTACACAATTAGCCAGCTGTGATTGTTTCTGCCTCTTAATGTATAACTTTACTGATTCCACATACAAAAAGATTCTCCTTCATGATGAGATTTATTGAATATGATATGTAAATGAATAATCACAAGATTTTCAGGCCATGGCTGTGAATTTTTCCAATGAATGGGAAAGTTCGAGGATAAAACTCTCGTATGCATATGCTGTCCAGAAACAGGAAAAAATTCTAAGCTGTTGGCACTTCTTTCAAAACTTCATTAAAAATTTACCTGAAAAGTGGTTCTAAAATTACAGCACACTTCTGGCTGTTATATTGCAGTACGTTTAAGATGTTTCACCTGCTCACTCTCAGAAATACTGTTTAGTTTTATATCAAGCTGAAGGCTTGGAAACACCTCATTTGTCCAAAACAGTTCATACCTTCTTGCAAGGCTGTTATTCCCCCAATACAAGCTAGCTGACTACACGCCTTAAACGTGAAGCTAGCAAATAAATTTCAGTCACTGTTTCCACGTGTCTCTGTCTCGCACTATCCTCTCTCTACCTGTTGAAGCCTGCAACTTTCCTCAGTCCTTTACCCCCACAGTCGATTGGTATGCCTTGTGGTCTTCGTCTTTCTCTGGACTTCGCTCTGGTATGGTCTTTGTCCATTTTCAGTTATTTTCAGCACACTGTGTTATGTCCATTTCCATTTTACAGCCTTCATCATTTCCACATCATCCTCAACTACTGCTATTGCACTTATGACTTTGTAACACCCTACCCTCCTTAATTAATTAATTAGGGTGAGATATGGATTGTTCCTGCCACTACTCTTTACTGTGTCAGACACACTAATGACAAGTTGTTCCTTATGAATTATCGTGTCTGGAGGGTTTTGATGACCAGCTCATAAAGAGAAGTTCCACCACACCTACAAGTTACTGATTCACCATTTAGGGGAGCATGTCCGACACACCAGACACCACACATAAACAGTGTGTCTGTTCTGGCTATGAGCAGTACATCTGTAAGCTTGACTGCTATATTTTCAAGGCGTGTGTACAATAGGGTCCAAATCTCTTATGGGAATGCAGGCAACTGTGCAATAATCAAATGAGAATTAGAATCAGTGATGAACCACGCACGGAAAGTCAAGGCGGTTAAGACGACTGCTCATGCAAAGCACAAAGTCCGGGATCGAGTCCCAGTCCGGTAAAGTTTTTTCATCTTTCTCTACTGAAATATTTCAATGCCCAATTGCAGCTAATGTTAGTATTTCACCTGAAATATTTAGAGCTTTACTTACATCACGTCTTGTGAAGCCGTCTCGATGACCCAAGTGTTCTTCTAATCCAAAAGTTATAGCTCTGCACAAGCTATCAATTGACTGTGAATAATGGAATGGAAAGTGCAAAAACCTCAATGCTACTTTAAATGAAAAGTATCAAGATAGTGGGATGCCCCCCGTTTCAATGAAAAAGCAAGGGGAAAAAAAAAGAAGATATTTAGATCTTTTAATGTGTTGTTGTTGTGGTCTTCAGTCCAGAGATTGGTTTGATGCAGCTCTCCATGCTACTCTATCCTGTGAAAGCTTCTTCATCTCCCAGTACCTACTGCAACCTACATCCTTCTGAATCTGCTTAGTGTATTCATCTCTTGGTCTCCCTCTACGATTTTTACCCTCCACGCTGCCCTCCAATGCTAAATTTGTGATCCCTTGATGCCTCAGAACATGTCCTCCCAACCAGTCCCTTCTTCTTGTCAAGTTGTGCCACAACCTCCTCTTCTCCCTCCAATTCTATACAATACCTCCTCATTAGTTATGTGATCAACCCATCTACAGGAGAAAGAAAACTGGCATTCTACGGATCGGAGCGTGGAATGTCAGATCCCTTAATCGGGCAGGTAGGTTAGAAAATTTGAAAAGGGAAATGGATAGGTTAAAGTTAGATATAGTGGGAATTAGTGAAGTTCGGTGGCAGCAGGAACAAGACTTTTGGTCCGGTGATTACAGGGTTATAAATACAAAATCAAATAAGGGTAATGCAGGAGTAGGTTTAATAATGAATAAAAAAATAGGAGTGCGGGTTAGCTACTACAAACAGCATAGTGAACGCATTATTGTGGCCAAGATAGACACAAAGCCCATGCCTACTACAGTAGTACAAGTTTATATGCCAACTAGCTCTGCAGATGATGAAGAAATTGATGAAATGTATGACGAGATAAAAGAAATTATTCAGGTAGTGAAGGGAGATGAAAATATAATAGTCATGGGTGACTGGAATTCGTCAGTAGGAAAAGGGAGAGAAGGAAACATAGTAGGTGAATATGGATTGGGGGGAAGAAATGAAAGAGGAAGCCGCCTTGTAGAATTTTGCACATAGCATAACTTAATCATAGCTAACACTTGGTTCAAGAATCATGAAAGAAGGTTGTATACCTGGAAGAATCCTGGAGATACTAAAAGGTATCAGATAGATTATATAATGGTAAGGCAGAGATTTAGGAACCAGGTTTTAAATTGTAAGACATTTCCAGGGGCAGATGTGGATTCTGACCACAATCTACTGGTTATGAACTGCAGATTGAAACTGAAGAAACTGCAAAAAGGTGGGAATTTAAGGAGATGGGACCTGGATAAACTGAAAGAACCAGAGGTTGTAGAGAGTTTGAGGGAGAGCATAAGGGAACAATTGACAGGAATGGGGGAAAGAAATACAGTAGAATACGAATGGGTAGCTCTGAGGGATGAAGTAGTGAAGGCAGCAGAGCATCAAGTAGGTAAAAAGACGAGGGCTAATAGAAATCCTTGGGTAACAGAAGAAATATTGAATTTAATTGATGAAAGGAGAAAATATAAAAATGCAGTAAATGAAGCAGGCAAAAAGGAATACAAACGTCTCAAAAATGAGATTGACAGGAAGTGGAAAATGGCTAAGCAGGGATGGCTAGAGGACAAATGTAAGGATGTAGAGGCTTGTCTCACTAGGGGTAAGATAGATACTGCCTACAGGAAAATTAAAGAGACCTTTGGAGAGAAAAGAACCACTTGTATGAATATCAAGAGCTCAGATGGCAACCCAGTTCTAAGCAAAGAAGGGAAGGCAGAAAGGTGGAAGGAGTATATAGAGGGTTTACACAAGGGCGATGTACTTGAGGACAATATTATGGAAACGGAAGAGGATGTAGATGAAGACGAAATGGGAGATAAGATACTGCGTGAAGAGTTTGACAGAGCACTGAAAGACCTGAGTCGAAACAAGGCCCCGGGAGTAGACAACATTGCATTAGAACTACTGATGGCCTTGGGAGAGCCAGTCATGACAAAACTCTACCATCTGGTGAGCAAGATGTATGAGACAGGCGAAATACCCTCAGACTTCAAGAAGAATATAATAATTCCAATCCCAAAGAAAGCAGGTGTTGACAGATGTGAAAATTAGCGAACTATCAGTTTAATAAGTCACAGCTGCAAAATACTAACGCGAATTCTTTACAGATGAATGGAAAAACTGGTAGAAGTGGACCTCGGGGAAGATCAGTTTGGATTCCGTAGAAATGTTGGAACACGTGAGGCAATACTAACCTTACGACTTATCTTAGAAGAAAGATTAAGAAAAGGCAAACCTACGTTTCTAGCATTTGTAGACTTAGAGAAAGCTTTTGACAACGTTAACTGGAATACTCTCTTTCAAATTATGAAGGTGGCAGGGGTGAAATACATGGAGCGAAAGGCTATTTACAATTTGTACAGAAACCAGATGGCATTTATAAGAGTAGAGGGACATGGAAGGGAAGCAGTGGTTGGGAAGGGAGTGAGACAGGGTTGTAGCCTCTCCCCGATGTTATTCAATCTGTATATTGAGCAAGCAGTAAAGGAAACAAAAGAAAAATTCGGAGTAGGTATTAAAATTCATGGAGAAGAAGTAAAAACTTTGAGGTTCGCCAATGACATTGTAATTCTGTCAGAGACAGCAAAGGACTTGGAAGAGCAGTTGAACGGAATGGACAGTGTCTTGAAAGGAGGATATAAGATGAACATCAACAAAAGCAAAACGAGGATAATGGAATGAAGTCAAATTAAATCGGGTGATGCTGAGGGGATTAGATTAGGAAATGAGACACTTAAAGTAGTAAAGGAGTTTTGCTATTTAGGGAGTAAAATAACTGATGATGGTCGAAGTAGAGAGGATATAAAATGTAGACTGGCAATGGCATGGAAATTGTTTCTGAAGAAGAGAAATTTGTTAACATTGAGTAATGATTTAAGTGTCAGGAAGTCGTTTCTGAAAGTATTTGTATGGAGTGTAGCCATGTATGGAAGTGAAACATGGACGATAACTAGTTTGGACAAGAAGAGAATAGAAGCTTTCGAAATGTGGTGCTAAAGAAGAATGCTGAAGATAAGGTGCGTAGATCACGTAACGAATGAGGAGGTATTGAATATGATTGGGGAGAAGAGAAGTTTGTGGCACAACTTGACTAGAAGAAGGGATCGGTTGGTAGGACATGTTTTGAGGCATCAAGGGATTACAAATTTAGCATTGGAGGGCACCGTGGAGGGTAAGAATCGTAGAGGGAGACCAAGAGATGAATACACTAAGCAGATTCAGAAGGATGTAGGTTGCAGTAGGTACTGGGAGATGAAGAAGCTTGCACAGGATAGAGTACCATGGAGAGCTGCATCAAACCAGTCTCAGGACTGAAGACCACAACAACAACAACAACAACATATATATATATAAAAACAAAGATGATGTGACTTACCAAATGAAAGTGCTGGCAGGTCGACAGACACACAAACAAACACAAACATACACACAAAATTCAAGCTTTCGCAACAAACTGTTGTCTCATCAGGAAAGAGGGAAGGAGAGGGAAAGACGAAAGGATGTGGGTTTTAAGGGAGAGGGTAAGGAGTCATTCCAATCCCGGGAGCGGAAAGACTTACCTTAGGGGGGAAAAAAGGAAAAAAGGATGGGTATACACTCGCACACACACACACACATATCCATCCGCACATATACAGACACAAGCAGACATATTTGGTCTTTAAATACGTCTGGTTGTGTCTGTATATGTGTGGATGGATATGTGTGTGTGTGTGTGTGTGTGTGTGTGTGTGTGTGTGTGTGTGCGCGCGAGTGTATACCCGTCCTTTTTTCCCCCCTAAGGTAAGTCTTTCCGCTCCCGGGATTGGAATGACTCCTTACCCTCTCCCTTAAAACCCACATCCTTTCGTCTTTCCCTCTCCTTCCCTCTTTCCTGATGAGGCAACAGTTTGTTGCGAAAGCTTGAATTTTGTGTGTATGTATGTGTCTGTTTGTGTTTCTATCGACCTGCCAGCGCTTTCGTATGGTAAGTCACATCATCTTTGTTTTTAAATATATTTTTCCCGCGTGGAATGTTTCCCTCTATTATATATATATCTGTGTGTGTGTGTGTGTGTGTGTGTGTGTGTGTGTGTGTGTTTGCTTTCTATTCTGGAAGGATGACTTTGTTCTAAAGCATAATATTCTTGCAAACTTTTTCATTATGCCTGTCTACAACTCAATGCCTCCTCTACGTGGATCTATCCTGTGCATACTGTTGTTATATGGCTGTGTGTGTGTGTGTGTGTGTGTGTGTGTGTGTGTGTGTGTGTGTGTGTGCGTGTGTGTGTTAGAGACAGAGAGAGAGAGAGAGAGAGAGAGAGAGAGAGAGAGAGAGAATGCATATGTGGGCGTGCATGCAACTGTATCCAAGTTTACCTGTTGCAGCATTTCATTCACTAACTTCAAAATTGGGCACAGAATTAACTATGAAAGAAATATGTGTAGTACAACAAAGCTAAGAATTATGATTATTAAGCAAGTTACACAAATAATGTAGCAAAGGATAGGGTGTTGTATAATTTTTTTTACTTTATTTTTTAAAAACAGCTGACAATTTATCACCACCCTATCATGACATATATTCTAAAACATCAATATCCTACACATATATGGACACAGAGAGCCAATTATTGTAAACTGACATACACAAAATTCAATAAATGGAACACCATCACAAATTATACTTGTATGTAGCTTTTGTGCAGATAACTTTTTTGGTTTTGCCTTTAGCTACCAGTGTTCAAGCATTTTATGGTTTTTACAATAACAGAGTTATTCCTCTGAATTAACAGTGTACACAAACACTGAAGTACACAAATACAAAGGAGATACAAATGTACACGGGACATGACGAGAAGAATACTGCTGCAAATAAATATCACATAGTAAATGCTCCATTTATATGGCACAAATTACTCGTCCCACCGACGTGCCTGGTGACGAAACTTAAAAAACTAAGAACAGAAGCCTTTGGACTAGATATCATTGGGGAGTTGTGTGTACTGACAGCTACACAGTCAAATAACAAATATTTTCCAGGTCACAGCCAAGCAACGTTTCCCTATACTGAACGCGCACTTATGATAAGTTGCCATTTTGTTCGCCTATTCACAATTTTGCATACATCAGGCATTTCACATACCAATACTGACTAGTTATCACATCAAGTGTGGCAGTTACATAACTGTTCATTACTGTAAACAGATATTAAGACTAACAGATGAGAGTGAACATTGTTAAAGACTCTGAAATAGCCTCAAATTAATCAGACTAGTTAAAATGTATATTGAAGAAACCTCGTGCTGAATAAGACATCAGTACGAGAAACTGAAATTAAAGTTGTATAGTGGGCTGAGACACCCGTATTACTTAAACCCGTCTTACAGAATACTGACAAAGAATTTGCTAAAACTGACCCCTCACCCAAGAGACTCCAACTGCTGAGGGAAAACATTATTACATTTCATATGTGTTTGGTTGGTTGTTTTGGGGAAGGAGACCAGACAGCGAGGTCATCGGTCTCATGGGATTAGGGAAGGAAGTCGGCCGTGCCCTTTGAAAGGAACCACCCCGGCATTTGCCTGGAGCGATTTAGGGAAATCACGGGAAACCTAAATCAGGACGGCCGGACGAAGGGATTGAACCGTCGTCCTCCGGAATGCGAGTCCAGTGTCTAACCACTGCACCACCTCGCTCGGTTTCATATGTGGTTGATATGGAATTAATAAAAAATAAGGACACAAATACTTAAAATGAAGTAATTATTACAAAATCTGGGAGAAAAGAGAACACTGAATATCTAGGGATAAGTGCAGCCCCACACACACTGAGTCTGCAACATGCCTGCTGAATGGCCTACGTTTGCAACACATTGCTGTCTGTGATAGTGTCAGAACACATCAAAGGAAATAATGTTTCTGCCAGCTATCCACATCATCGCCACACGGCACTAGCTTTTTTTACAATCTGAGTTGTGATTTTGTCTGCCAGGTGCCGAGTTTGTTTCACAAACTGTTTAATAAAGGAGTGGACGAGGCAGCAGACTACGGGGGTGGTGTCACTGCGGAGAAGTGCGCCCGTGGAATGTTTGGAACGAGGACTGCGAGAACAATAAGGGGAAACTAGACTGCAGAAAATTTGTGTTGTTTTAAACATCCATAGCAACTGCATTGAGAAGAAGATTCCACAACTTGTTGTACAGTACCAATAAAAAGGAGCATGGTGGAGAACCGTGAGGCACTTGACAGTGGCGTTGAGTCTGTAGACGAGCCTACACAGTTTGGATTTTCGTCCTTGCAGCTTCTGGATGGGATACGTTAACCAAAAGGTGTCGTGGACAAAGAAGTACTAAAAATTATGCTTGCACATCTTTATTTGCTTTTTATACTGTCTACTAACACTCATCCACACACACCACCATAATAAAGCATTTGATAACTTATGGGGAACAGTACGCTGGAATAAAGCAGAACAGAAAATTACTATTAAGGAAAGTAATAATGAAGTAAGGATGGGTCTGCCTTTTTGCAAGTAAACAAATTATTGTTTTGTCTTATAGCCCAAACAAGTTTCAGCACAGTTGTGGGACCTTTAGTGGTTTTTTATTACTATTTTTCTCTTATTTTACATTTTGTGTGTCCTGTGGCTGCCAACCAAAATCAGGCACAGGTCTAAATTAATACAGCATATCATAATTGTAGTATTTTGCTGGTCCTTAGCTGTGATAAGTTTTTATGTAACAAGAGTGTTTTGTATAGTCAAGTTGAATGTTTCCCATGATCGTTTGTAAATACGTCATATTGCTGTGACTTGGACACGTTTTACTGCACAAATGTATGTCTCTGATCAGAGCTACGGCAACATAATAACACAGTATTTACAAACAAACAGAAGAAAACATTCAAATCAGCTACACAAAACACATCTGGCACAGAAAAACAAATTGTCACATCTAAGTACTAGCAAAATGCTACAATGATGATATGGTGTACTAATTTAGACCTGTGGCTGATTTTGGTTGGCAGGCATAGGACACACACAATGTAAAATAAGAAGAAAATAATAATTAAAGAAAAGCACTGAGGGTGCCACAAATGTGTGAAGCATTTTTGAGTAATAAAATAAAACAATAATTTGTGTACTTGCAAAAAGTTAGACCCCTCTTTAATTCACTATTATTTTTCTGCAAGCACAGGAACTGATCTCAAAACTCCAATAAGACTACTAAGAAGTTTGTGAAGGCCTTCCAAGCCATAATGGTGAAACTAGCAGTACTCCTATTGCTAGGTTGCAGACTAGGAGCAGCAATCTGCAACTGGTTGCTGACGACACAGTAGTATAGGGCAAAGTATTGCCACCAAAGCCGAGTGGTTCTAGGCACTTCAGTCTGAAACCGCGTGACCGCTACAGTCGCAGGTTCGAATCCTACCTCGAGCATGGATGTGTGTGACACCCTTATGTTGGGTAGCCTTAAGTAGTTCTAAGTTCTAGGGGACTGATGACCTCAGATGTTAAGTCCCATAGTGCTCAGAGCCATTTGAACCAATCTATTTTGTGTTATGAATGGCAGCATGCTCTAAATGTACAAAAATGTAAGTTAATGCAAATTAGGAATCATCATCCCATAACATTCAAGCACAGTATTTGCAGTGTGCTGCTCAACACAGTTGCATCAGTTAAATAGCTAGGTGTAACATTGCAAATTGAACGAGCACATAAGGATGCTAGTAGGAAAGGTGAATGGCTTTGGATTACTGGGAGAGTTTTAGAAAAGTGCAGCTCATCTACAACGGACAGTGCACACAAAACACTTGTGCAACCCCCCTGAGTACTGCTCGAGTGTTTGGGATCCCCACCAGGTAACATTAAAGCAGACATGGGCAACCTTTGGTGACCCACGGACCTGATTCATATACTTACTTGAGTATGGGAACAGGCTCATCACATAACTCGACAGCAGTGCTCCTAGCACATAAAGTCAAAATCATTGTGACACTAATGTTTACAATGTAATGCACCAATATCAATGGCACCGCCTCCCTGACACACCACGAAAACAAATTGTGCCTCGAAACATACATTTTTGAAAGTACATTAACTTTATGTTCACCCCATCCTTGGATGTAAATTTACATATGCATCATGAAGATTGTTTCTTTACTTACGTTGCGTTCACAGTTTGGTCAGAGTACAAATAGAGAGTGACAAAATCTGCACTCTATATTTGATGATAACAATTAAAGGATGGAATATGACAACTTCACTTCAAACACGGGCACTCAAAAACTGTAGAGAATGTACTACTGCAGTGATTAGTCATGTCATGTAAAGAGTGGAAAACTTAACAATAAACTCTCAAATAATTAGTAAAACTAAATAGCTGACCAAGGAAAGCAGTGTTATGATGTTGTCAAATTACATGCAACTGGAGCAACCAACTAAATCAGTTGTCACTAAACACTGCTGCAAATTGAGCATGAAATGTAATTAGCATCAACAATGTAAGCACTGGACTTCATAATCTTGTAATGAAGAAGACAATCAAGCAGTGGTGGATAACACAGCTAAGAGAAGCATCAGCTTCAGTTTAGGATCTGGGGTTCGAATTGCTTAATATGTGAAACTTCCTGGCAGATTAAAACTGTGTGCAGACCGAGACTGTAACTCGGGACCTTTGCCTTTCACGGGCAAGTACTCTACCAACTGAGCTACCCCAGCACGACTCACGCCCCCATCCTCACAGCTTTACTTCTGCCAGTATCTCGTCTCCTACCTTCCAAACTTTACAGAAGCTCACCTGCAAGGTTTGCACTCCTGAAAGAAAGGATATTGCGGAGACATGGCTTAGCCACAGCCTGGGGAATGTTTCAAGAAAGCTGTGGGGACAAGGTGTGAGTCGTGCTTGGGTAGCTCAGTTGGTAAAGCACTTGCCCGCGAAAGACAAAGGTCCCGAGTTCAAGTCTTGGTCCGGCACACAGTTTTAATCTGCCAAGAAGTTTCATATCAGTGCACACTCTGTTGCATAGTGAAAATCTCATTCTGCTTAGTATGTGTCAGGATACATAACAAAACTCTCACTCACTCTCTCTGTGCCTGTTCATAAACAAGTGCCCATTAAGGCATCCCTTACAGTATTGACATATGCAGTTGGATAGAAAGTTTTCTGACAGACAGAGAGCAGTATGTCATCCTGAATGGGGAGACTTCAACAGAAACAAGTGTAACATCCGGTGTGCCCCGGAGCAGCGTAATAGGTCTGCGGCTTTTTACAATTTACACAAACGATCTGGTTGATGGTACTGACAGTGGCATTAGACTGTTTGCCAATAATACTGTAGTCCACAGGACAGTAGTATCATACGAAAGTTGTGAACAAATCAGTGAGGATTTGCAGAAAATAAATGCATGGTGTAATGACTGGCAGTTATCTCTCAATATTAATAAGTGTAACCTACTGGGTATAACAAAGTGAAAATACCCATTAATGTACGAGCACAAAATGAATGGCTAGTCTTTGGGAGCGGTAACATCCATCAAGAATCTGGGTGTGACTATTCGAAATGACCTCAAATGGAATGATCAGGGTACACAAGTAACGGGCAAGGCCAACTCTAGATTGCGGTTTATTGGTAGAATCCTGAAGCGCAAGGCTTATTGGTAGAATCCTGAAGCGATGCAGTCCTTCAACAAAGGAAATTGCTTACAATATGTTACTTCATCCAGTCTTAGAGTATTGTTCGTCTGTATGGGTCCCTTACCAGTTGGGTCTGATTCAAGAGATTGAGAAGGTCCAAAGAAGAGCGTCAAGATTCGTGACTGGTACATTTAGCCATCGTGAGAGTGTTACAAATATCACAGAAAGTTTGAAGTGGGACACACTTGCAGACAGATGATGCGCTAAATGGAAGGGGCTGCTCACTAAACTCCAAAATCCGATCTTCGTCAAGTACATAGAGCATATATTATTACCACCAACTTTCAAATCACGCAATGATCACCGTTCAAAGATCAGGGAAATTAGAGCTCGTACTGAGGCGTTCAGACAGTTGTTTTTCTCTCATGCGGTCTGCGCGTGGAACAGAGGGGGGGATATGACTTTGGTGCAAATAGTGCCCTCTGTCACACACCGCTTGGTGGCTAGCAGAGTACTGGGTGATCAAAAAGTCAGTATAAATTTGAAAACTTAATAAACCATGGAATAATGTAGATAGAGAGGTAAAAATTGACACACATGCTTGGAATGACACGGGGTTTTATGAGGAAGAAAAAAAAAAAAAGTTCACAAAATGATCGACAGATGGCACTGGACAGCAAAACGTCAGTGACTGCTACCGTGACGGGTGAGAGGTATGCCGATATGTTACAGAATCGCATCATCCACAGCCTGGCTGATAAACACCTGCTGGAACGTACGGTGTTTATGTAGGATGCGCTCCAATCCATATTGCTAGATGCGTGAAAGATCTCTTGTGCACGTCGTTTAGTGACGATCATGTGCTCAGCCGCCACTTTCGTCATGCTCAGCCTCCCAGGTCCCAGACTTCAGTCTGTGCGATTATTGGCTTTGGGGTTACCTGAAGTCACAAGTGTATCGTGATCGACCGACATCTCTAGGGTTGCTGAAAGACAACATCCGATGCCAATACCTCACCATAACTCCGGACATGCTTTACAGTGCTGTTCACAACGTTATTCCTCGACTACAGCTATTGTCGAGGAATGATGGTGGACATATTGAGCATTTCCTGTAAAGAACATCATCTTTGCTTTGTCTTACTTTGTTATGCTAATTATTGCTATTCTCATCAGATGAAGTGCCATCTGTCGGGCATTTTTTGAACCTTTGTATTTTTTTGTTTGTAATAAAACCCCATGTCATTCCAAGCATGTGTGTCAATTTGTACCTCTCTATCTACATTATTCTGTGATTTATTCAGTTTTCAAATTTATACTGATTTTTTGATCACCCGGTATATATGTAGATGTCGATGTTCTCATAAGAAGTTTTCCTTTGAACAGTTTGACACAGCCTTTTGTTCAGCTTTAGAATTTTACGAGACTTTTTTATTCTTCAGGGTGCCTGGAAACATTTGTTAGGATGGTGTGCAGAGTCCCATTCTGAACGGTGAGTGATGAAATCTGCATACCACACGTGACAAAGACAATTAGGGAAGCTGTTGGAAACACTGTGGAATGTGACTACAGTAATTCGGGTGTGAACCCAGATCACACGACAGTATCAAGTTTTCAGTAGTAATCAGAATAGGAAATTATGCGCACAAACTGTCAAACGATAAGGGGGAATACGAAGACGACGGAGGAGAAGAGGGGAACAGTGGTGCAGTGCCGACGCCGGGCCTCACGGGATGGAGGGGTCGTGCCGGCGGCAGCAGAGCGAGGGCGGCGCCAGCCAGTCGTAGCGGTAGGACAGCCGCAGGCGCGTCTCCTGCCCCCCGGGGCACAGCCGGTCCGAGCCCCAGCGCAACTGCTCCCACATGGCCGCCATCTCCGCGGCGCTCTTCTTGTGCGTCACCAGGTAGCTGTTGTGGCAGCCCCGCGACTTGTACTCCGTGTCGAACCGCGGGTCGTGCACGCGCCGCACGTCCTTCAGGGGGGCCAGCCACGTCCCCACCGACACGTCCTCGTTGTAGAACAGCCTGCCGACACATTTCGCTGATTGCAAATGGGTACTGTAAATGTACTCAGATATTATTCGTCTGGTCAGTTTGAAATTAAACTACATTTCGTGCGCATCTCTCTATAGCGTAAAGTGCACCGTCCAAAAAGTAGCACATTGGTGGATTCGCGAGCTTAAAGAATGAAACAGATGTGGGCACAATCTTCTCGATACCTTAAAAGTAGAGGATGGAATGGCATAACAAAACTGATATCAGATAACTACAGAAAATTTCAAAACACTTCTACAGATGGCTGGGGGACACATTTAGAAAAATTGGCCAAGTGCAATTAGGACTCGCACACTGAGTGTTCTGTACAGACTTACTTATGTTAATACAGGGTGTATATAAAGTCTGGGAACACTTTCCATTATTTATTGCACAAGAACTAAACATTGACCTAGTAGATAGTGTCGGAAGTTCCGTGCGGTTTTCGCGGATGATGCTGTTCAAATGGTTCAAATGGCTCTGAGCACTATGGGACTCAACTGCTGAGGTCATTAGTCCCCTAGAACTTAGAACTAGTTAAACCTAACTAACCTAAGGACATCACAAACATCCATGCCCGAGGCAAGATTCGAACCTGCGACAGTAGCGGTCTTGCGGTTCCAGACTGCAGCGCCTTTAACCGCACGGCCACTTCGGCCGGCAGATGATGCTGTAGTATACAGAGAAGTTGCGGCATTAGAAAAGTGCAGCAAAATGCAGGAAGGTCTGCAGCAGATAGGTACTTGGTGCAGGGAGTGGCAACTGACCCTTAACACAGACAAATGTAATGTATTGCAGATACATAGAAACAAGGATCCTTTATTGTATGATTATATGATAGCGGAACAAACACTGGTAGCGGTTACTTCTGTAAAATATCTGGGAGTATGCGTGCGGAACGATTTGAAGTGGAATGATCACATAAAATTAACTGTTGGTAAGGCGAGTGCCAGGTTGAGATTCATTGGGAGAGTCCTTAGAGAATGTAGTCCATCAACAAAGTAGGTGGCTTACAAAACACTCGTTCAACCTATACTTGAGTATTGCTCATCCGTGTGGAATGGTTTGCAGAGGAGATAGAGAAAATCCAAAAAAGAGCGGCGCGTTTCGTCACAGAGTTATTGGGTAAGCATGATAGCGTTACGGAGATGTTTAGCAAACTCAAGTGGCAGACTCTGCAAGAGAGGCGCTCTGCATCACCGTGTAGCTTGCTGTCCAGGTTTCGAGAGGGTGTGTTTCTGGATGAGGTATCGAATATATTGCTTCCCCGTACTTATACCTCCCGAGGAGATCACGAATGTAAAATTAGAGAGATTCGAGTGTGCATGGAGGCTTCCTGGCAGTCGTTCTTCCCACGAACCGTACGCGACTGGAACAGGAAAGGGAGGTAATGACAGTGACATGTGAAGTGCCCTCCACTACATGTGGCTTGCGGAGTATAAATGTAGATGTAGATTGTACAGATGTCATACATATTGCATTTTGAAGAGGAACTCTGAAAGTTTTTTTTTACGAACCACAACTGACCTGGCAGACGGCAATACAGTAATCAAATTCTTGCCACACCCATCTCAGCATGGCACCATTGACTGTGGCAGTCGCTTCCCGTATTCTCTCCCGGAGCTCTGCTACATCACGTGGTAGAGGCAGACCTTTAATGTGTCCCCACAGAAAAAAGTCACACAGAGTGAGATCTGGTGACCGGAGAGGCCATTTCGTGAAACAGCTCACTCCGCACATGAACTCGCTATGTTTGCAACTAGTGCAACTTGGCAAATCACCAAACTACACTGTGGCGATATACGTGAAAAAAACTTTCAGGGTTTCTCTTCAAAATGACATATGTATGATATCTGTACAATGTTTGGTTCTCGTACAATAAATAAATGAATGTAAGTGTTCCTGAATTTTATGTACGTCCTGTAGATAATTCCACGAGTCTGGGAATCAAGAATCTTGGCCATTTTCGCCTGTTATCGACATTGGTACTGGCAAGACACCAATCCCAGTGATTCACAGATTTCTGAGAATCTTTTAATTTCAATAATATAAATGTGACACAAAATAAAGCAGGAAGCAGGCAACCATTATTATAACGAACAGCAGTTCTGCATTCAGGCTGACTGGGTTGCAATGGCAAAAGTAAAACATGAGGCATCAGACTATTCTGCAAATATCTGTTTCACATACAACTTGAAACACAATATCTACACGCAATAATCACTCCTGGATATCTAATAATGCATAAATTCCTAAAAGAGTAATATCAGCCTGATGTTTGATTTTTACCATTGTAAACTAGTCCGCCTGAATGAAGAACTAATGATTGTTTTAATTTCAAGTTTTACATTGGATAACAAATACAATATACAATTAAAAATTAACAATTTTTGAACGTTTTCCTTTGCTTGTAATGTAATATCTTTCTTCTTGCCAACAAGAAGTACCCTATAGGTTTTGAGGAGTGGGTTTGCAAGTACCAAAATATGTTACCTAAATGGCTGTAGCTTTTGGTTGCACTGATTTAAAAGCTTACATTTATTAGATGGCCAAGGGCCTATAGAACTTGTTATGTGACATAAATTTCAACTTGATACAGCTACCCATTCCCAAGAAAAAATGTTCTTAGCAGATGGATGAACAGACAGAGTCAGATTTAAAAAAAATAATTAAAAAAAAAGTTCTCATGCAATACAGTTTTCAGGTTTTTGCCTTTGGTTGTACTGTGAAATTCTTCTTTTTGCCAAATTTCATTGTCCCCTACAGGTTTTCACGAGTGGGTTTGTGAGTATCAAAATATGTGACATAGATGGCATTGACTTAGAAACTTTTGTAGGATATGATTATTAATTTATAGTTTTCAGATTTTTTCCTTTGCTTGTAGTGTGAAACCTTCCTTTTTGACACATTTCATGAATCTAGGCCTACGGGAAGTACCCTACAGGGCTTGATAAGTGAATATGAGAGTATTAAAATATGAAATAACTGGTGGTATCTTTTGATTGCATTGACTTAGGAGCTTCAATGTTTTACACTGCCAAGAGACCACATTTATGTTACATAAATTTCTATGTGGTAAGTCCAACTTTTCCTGAGACTAAAGGTTTTTGACAGACAGACAGATTAACAAAGCGATCCTATTAATGGCTTCATTTTTACTGACTGAGGCACGAAACCCTAAAAAAGAAGACCATTTCAGACTGTCCATTTCTGCTTCCCTCTCAGTTGCAACCACAATACGCACAATTTACTTCACATTCTTCAAACAATGGACAGTGAGTTATTTAACTTCCAAGTATTGTAAGCAATCATTTGAGAACAAATACATAGGGGGTTCTTAATATTTTATGCAAAAAGTAAAACATTTCCAAAATAACTGCTTCAGCAAAGGATGCATCTTTAATTTGTTTACGTAAAGATGATTTTTTTCAGCAACGAAGTAGATGACTCATCTTTCAGCTTTCTGCTTCCCTTAAAACAAACCTAGATGTGAACACAATTCTTTGCATGGCAGGGTAAATTAGTCTGCCACAAAGTATTGGGGCACTGAGTCTGAATACTGAATCAGTGTGTGCTAAGCTTTACAAGAGGAGTCCTGTCACGAGGTATACATTTGGATCAGGTACATTTCTTTCTGTATCAGTTTCTACTATTTGTGGCCTTCTGCCATGCTCTGATCAGCCAGCCTTTGATACATAATATGCTATAAATTCAAAAACATATCCACCCTTACACATTCATACAAGCATGATTCACACAGAATCTTTACACTGGTTGTAAACATATTAATTAAACCATGATGTGTTCCCATCATGGCCACGAAATGTCACTCCCAACACCAATTACATATGGAACAGATAACAATGACAACCCCTAAGAAGTTTCCCGGCTTGTGCTGTATAAATCATTCAAGTATATGAAATTTATGATATTTAATTATCTGCCACTGTTCTCAGAATTTTATGTGTAACTCTGTGCAGTGGCCCATAAACAGATTTTCTGTTATGCCAGACAAGATCTCCAGTCATAGACACTTAGTGGTACATGTTCAGAGCCTAGGCAAGTTGATAGTATATACACTACTGGCCATTAAAATTGCTACACCATGAAGATGACGTGCTACAGACACAAAATTTACACGACAGGAAGAAGATGCTGTGATATGCAAATGATTAGCTTTTCAGAGCATTCACACAAGGTTGGCGCCGGTAGCAAAACCTACAACGTGCTGGCATGAGAAAAGTTTCCAACCGATTTCTCATACACAAACAGCAGTTGACCAGCGTTGCCTGGTGAAATGTTGTTGTGATGCCTCGTGTAAGGAGGAGAAATGCGTACCATCACGTTTCAGACTTCGATAAAGGTCGGATTGTAGCCAATTGCGATTGCGGTTTATCATATCACGTTATTGCTGCTCGCGGCGGTCGAGATCCAATGACTGTTAGCAGAATATGGAATCGGTGGGTTCAGGAGGGTAATACGGAATGCTGTGCTGGATCCCAATGGCCTCGTGTCACTAGCATTCGAGATGACAGGCATCTTATCCGCACGGCTGTAATGGATCGTGCAGCCACGTCTCGATCCCTGAGTCAACAGATGGGGACGTTTGCAAGACAACAACCATCCGCACGAACAGTTCGACGACGTTTGCAGCAGCACGGACTATCAGCTCGGAGACCGTGGCTGCGGTTACCCTTGGCGCTGCATCACAGACAGGAGCGCTTGCGATGGTGTACTCGATGACGAACCTGGGTGCACGAATAGCAAAACATCATTTTTTGGATGAATCCAGGTTCTGTTTACAGCATCGCGATGGTCGCACCCGTGTTTGGTGACATCGCGGTGAACGCACATTGGAAGCGTGTATTCGTCACCGCCATACTGGTGTATCACCTGGCGTGATGGTATGGGGTGCCACTCGTTACACGTCTCAGTCACCTCTTGTTCGCACTGACGGCACTTTGAACAGTGGATGTTACATTTCAGACGTGTTATGACTCGTGGCTCTACCCTTCATTCGATCCCTGCGAAACCCTACATTTCAGCAGGATATTGCACGACCGCATGTTGCAGGTTCTGTACGGGCCTTTCTGGATAAAGAAAATGTTTGACTGCTGCCCTGGCCAGCACATTCTCCAGATCTCTCGCCAACTGAAAACGTCTGGTCAATGGTGGCCGAGCAACTGACTCGTCACAATACGCTAGTCACTACTCTTTATGAACTCTGGTATCGTGTTGACGCTGCATTGTCAGCTGTACCTGTACACACCATCCGAGCTCTGTTTGACTCAATGCCCAGGCATATCAAGGCCTTTATTATGGCCAGAGGTGGTTGTTCGGGGTACTGACTTCTCAGGATCTACGCACCCAAATTGCGTGAAAATGTAATCACACGTCAGTTCTAGTATAATATATTTATCCAATGAATACCCATTTATCATCTGCATTTCTTCTTGGTGTAGCAATTTTAATGACCAGTAGTGTACATATATGGACAGCAACTCTGTTGAGAAAGTGAAATAGTGGTGAAATAGAGGAACTATGTCTGAGGAAAGAGGTGTGTGATAGTGGTAAACAGTGGAAATACTGGGTGGTCATAATTGAAGTGCAACTACTCACAGAGGTTCAATGTTGGCTGCAATTATCATATGGCAGCACAAAACCTGGTAATTACTCTAGTGCATTACTGCAGAACTGATTTACACTGCAAAAAAAGCTAGTTCCAATTCTGGCCACCAGGTGCAAATCTGGTGCTGTGAATGCAAGAAAGATATACAGAAAAATTTCTATACGTAATAGATTAGGAACGGGACGCGGGCAGAACACGTCAAACAAGTGAGAAAGGCATAATGCTTTATTATTAACAGCAGCTTACATAATTTGTTCAATATGAGCACTGAACATGTCAACTAGATGTTGCATCTGCAAAACAACATAATCAACAGTTGGTTGCAGCAGTTCCAGGGGATCAATGCAACATGTTCCTGCATACTGGCCTTCAGATCAGATAGAGATCAAACATGTACATGGTAAACGTGTTCTTTTAGACAGCCCCAGAAGTCACATGGATTCATATCATGTGGTCTTGCAGCCCTTGCATCTGGGACACCTCTGCAGATAACATGTTCGTGGAGGTTGCATCTTTCACTGGGTGAGCAACATGAGCTTTTGCCCATACTGGATGAAACCAGTGGTTTCTACACAGTTGTGCTCTTCCAAAGCAGGAATTACATGTCGTAAAACGAGGTCTCGTGCAAAGTCATGATAAACCCGACAGGTCCTACGGGTGTGTTCTCTTCCAGGAAGAAAGGACCGAGAACAGAGGTACTTGTGAATCCACACCATAGAGTCACATACGAGGGGGGGACCCAAAAATAACTGGAATTTCTTTCTAGAAAGCATATGCTTTATTGTTTTCAAATACAACCTTAATCTCCTTCGAAGTACTCTCCATTAGCATTAATACACTTGTCCAAACATTCATTCCAGTGTTTGGAGCACCTTTCAAATTCGTCCTCTTTGATACTAGCACTTTCATGACATTGCGTTTTACGTCTTCCACATCCACAAAATCCTTCCTTCTCAAGTCTCTTTTCATCCTCGGGAATAGGGAGAAGACCGAGGGTGCTAAATCTGGCAAATAGGGCGCGTGGGTCAAGGTCTTCTTTGAGGCCAAAAACTGGCGAACGCTGAGAGCCGTGTGCGCGGGAGCGTTGTCGTGATGCAGGAACCACACGCCAGAATCCCACAAAGCCGGACGTTTTCGTGACAAACTTCTGTGAAGCCGTTTCATAACCTCCAAATAGAACTGTTGGTTTACTGTCTGGTTTTCAGGGACAAATTCAAAGTTTACGATCCCTTTGATGTCAAAAAAACAGATCAACATCGCTTTCATATTCGATTTCACTTGTCGAGCTTTTTTTGGTCGAGGTGAGCCAGGTGACTTCCATTGTGATGACTGTTGTTTGCTTTCTGGGTCGTACCCATAGCACCGTGACTCATCACCTGTAATGATTTTGTTGAAAAATGTGGATCATCTTTGAACGCGTCCATTTCGAGACAGGCTTGAACACGACGATACCTTTGATCTCCGGTAAGAAGCTTCGGCACGAATTTTGCTGTCACTCTTCGCATCCCCAAATCGACAGTCAAGATGCGCTGAATTGAGCTCCAGGACAACCCGGACAAGTTCTCGAGTTGTTCGATTGTCCTGCATCGATCTTCACTGATGAGATCACAGATTTTGTTGATGTCGTCTTCGCTTCGAGCTGTTGAAGGTCGACCGGAACGGGGCTCATCTTCAACCACCATTTCTCCCTTTTTAAACCGAGAAAACCATTCGTACACTTGCGTTTTACTAACAGCGCGGTCTTTGTATGCTGTCTGAACCATCGCAACAGTTTATGCTGCGTTCTTGCCGAGCAAGAAACAAAACTTCACTGCCGCACGTCATTCGTAGAAACTAGCCACTTCCTCGTGTCACGTCTGCACGCACACTCAAAGAACTGCCAAAGAAACCACAATTCTCACTGTTGGGTGACGCTGCATGGCAGAATGACTCAGCAGAGCTCCTACTACAACCCACTGTCGGTGCAACCTGCTACTATAAGTACATGATGTGCAGCATTACGATTCCGGTTACTGTTGGGTCCCCCTTCGTATGGTGAATGCAATGGCTCTTTATGCACAACACGTAGCTTAACGGTAACCCAAATCTGACTGAACTGTGTATTCCCTGCACCCTGTAGTGTAAGATGTCTCTCATCATTCCACAGAATATTGCCCAGCCACATGTCATAAACTTTGATATATGCCAGAAACCAAACAGCAAGTACAGAACATTGTTGCAGATCACGAGATTTCAGCTGTTGCACTGTCTAGATCTTGCATTGGTGCCAGTGTAAAATAGACCACAGAAACTTCCTGTACTGTTGACCATGGGATGGACAACACTAGCACTACCCAGAGGACACACTGTGTGGTCAGTTACAGCAACAGCAATCTCACCAAGAACTTCCATCAGGATACACTGCCTTCCTCTTCCACGTGCCGCACCACACTCACTGAAGTTTTCGAATTTCGCTGTCATCTTCTTTAAACCATTTAATGACATCGGGCCAGGCCAGTCGTCAGAATTTTCAGTCGGCAATACTCAATGCAGCACTTTAAATGCTGCCGTTCACATGAAACAGTTTCACCTCTAGTATACACTCTCTCTTCTCAATAGCCACACTGCAGACTCACATTATGGGTTGTCAAATGACAGCACGGGTTTCATACCATCATACAAACAGTGTACAGTGTCAGCTGTGCACCTGGTGGTCACAATTGGAATTTTTTTTATTTTTCTCGGTGTACAACAGTTCTGCATTAATGCGTTAGCATATCTACCAAGGTTTGCTACCATACAATAATTCTAGCCCACACTGGACCTCTGTGAAGCAGCTAATCCAAAAATAGAGAGTCAGTTGCAATATCTTTTTCATTGCTACTACAATAATTCAAATTTTTTCGTTTGTTCATGTATAATATATTTTGGAAAAACTGACATTACATTTTGCTCAATGGAGATAATTAACAAATATTATTACTTTTGTGACACCTTTCTCCAATCAATAAAGGAAAACAATTAACTATAACTGTTTAAAAAGAACAGTATCTGCAGCACAAGGAGGTTAGAATAGGGTAACCACCTTGATGCAATGTTATAGAGTTGGTCCTCTCAGCATCTTTGGCCTGCATGGCAGCTGCAGCATTGGCCAGTCTATGTCACAGGGCTAGTCAGCAACAGTGTTCACTCGTCTCACACAAAATTAAATAAAGAAATAAATCCTTGTGAAAGAAATGATTAAATATATTAAATAATGACCCATTAAAGCAAATTGCTAGTGTCAGCAATTTCTTGACACTACACAAACTGTCTGAATGCTTTAAAATAAATCTTCACATGACCTCAACTGCCAAAGCTTTTATCTGTAAATGTAAGATGACACCTATATTAATCTGTTCCACAACATAAAAACATTGACCTCAGGAGTAGTATTTTTTGAATGATGAATTTGGGAAAAACACCTTGTCTTATAATTGGAAAAATACAGTACTTTAATAGGAAACTATTAAAGATATGAAGAGTTTTACCATAAAATTGATAGATGTCTAAAAGAAAAAGGTGTTATGAGGTAATCATAGGAAAGTTTAAGATTTTTAAGCACTCTGAATGTTGTTTGCCTGTACTATTATTAAGACAAAACTTTAAAACTATTATGAATGAAAGTAAGTTGTTATGGATGGGTAAGGCAACCTGAATCTCATACAAACAACATGCTTACAAAATTCTTTCTTGTAAACTAGGCCTTAAAAAAAACATTATTACAACTGCATTGTACTACCAAGAAGGGGCACATATAATAATGATAAAACAGTATTAATTAAAACAAGTGCAGGCACTTTAAAACAGATATATTGTAGTGGGCATCTAGGTTTGAATATTTATCATATTAAGAAAATGTTATGTGCAGAAGTAAAGACACATTCCACTAATTAAAACAGAGCCATCATTACTACCGTATTGTTGGTTAACCTGAAACAATGAAATGTTCAAACAAGAGGCACCTTATTCTCACTATTTGGTAAGTGTGGTTAACTTAATAATATCTCAGTAATTTGAGAGATTTATCAAAAGATTTTATTGGTAACACAAAAATATAGTAAAATGATAAAAGCTTGTAAATTAAGAAAAATAGCTGTATACACCATGAGATCAATTGTCTAGGTGTGGGATATGTAGTGTTAGATAAAATTCCATAGAACTGAATGAAAGTAATAAAATGTGTCGTCATAGAGGAGAGCACAAATATTGTGTGATCTGTTATTTTATTTGCATGTGGGAATCATGTTAAGGGATGATGATGCATGCCTTCAATATGGGACAACTTGGCATAAGGAAGTAGCTGTCCAGACATGAATACTGGAATTCCTGACAACATTGGCCTGCTTTGGAGAAGTACCAAGCCCTCAAAGCATATACATTTTTGACTGTTAATGAAATATAAATAATTCTTTGGCCATACTTTTATTTAGAGGTTTCATGCTGGATGTTATGCTTTGACAGAAGTTTGGTGTCATCCAGTTGATGATGTATATGTTGATGGACAATACATGGATTATAAATTCCAAAGGTTTTCGTACATTTTTCAAGGAAAGTTAAGCTGCCTGTCACAGTTTTACACAAGGTAAGGGAAAGCAGCTAAAAGATACCAAGAAAACAATTTGTTAAATTGTCATTAATTAAATCACATCCAACACAATGGAACACAATAGGAGTTAAAACATCTCGGTACCGGGACAAGTGAGGTGTTCACTTTGAAAGGAGGTAGTCCATAAGTGTGTGGAACCATTTGTCAAAAACCAAAACAGATGGACAAAGAAAAATGTTAACTCATGTAATATAAAATGGGAAAGGGTGTCAAAACCCGTGACATATGTTGCCAGCCTACATTTTATATCCTCTCTACTTCGACCATCGTCAGTTATTTTGCTCCCCAAATAGCAAAACTCCTTTACTACTTTAAGTGTCTCATTTCCTAATCTAATTCCCTCAGCATCACCCGACTTAATTAGACTACATTCCATTATCGTCGATTTGCTTTTGTTGATGTTCATCTTATATCCTCCTTTCAAGACACTGTCCATTCCGTTCAACTGCTCTTCCAAGTCCTTTGCTGTCTCTGACAGAATTACAATGTCATCGGCGAACCTCAAAGTTTTTATTTCTTCTCCATGGATTTTAATGCCTACTGCGAATTTTTCTTTTGTTTCCTTTACTGCTTGCTCAATATACAGATTGAATAACATCGGGGAGAAGCTACAACCCTGCCTCACTCCCTTCCCAACCACTGCTTCCCTTTCATGTCCCTCGACTCTTATAACTGCCTTCTGGTTTCTGTACAAATTGTAAATAGCCTTTCGCTCCCTGTATTTTACACCTGCCACCTTCAGAATTTGAAAGAGAATATTCCAGTCAACATTGTCAAAAGCTTTCTCGGAGTCTACAAATGCTAGAAACATAGGTTTGCCTAGCAGTGCAGTTCCGGACTGAAGCGCATAGAACCGCTCGGTCACAGCAGCCGGCCACACGATCTGTACAGTCCACGAATCACCAGCCCATGTTGGGGTAGCATATTGTCCCAACAGTAAAATAAGGCAAACAGGACAATGACAAAGATAAACAAACACTGTACTGTAATTTTATTAAAATCTGTCATACTGAACTGTCAATTCACATTCTCAAATCCGAGTTTGTTAGTAGTGTTCTTGACTGCGAGATGAAGAGTGGAGTACTTGTTACATGAGGATTCCTACATCGGGTTTGAAGGGTACATGACACATATTTCTGAGAATATCAGCATACTTGTTAAAGAAAAGTAGAGTTTGTTCTATATCATTGTCTTCCAGCACATACTGCATAATCAAGTGAAGAAGTCTGTAACTGCTGCATCCATGGTGAACTAAGCAATACTTATGATGGGCAGTCAAAAGAAAACAAGACAGATGGGAAAATGTAAGTATACTGTTTATTATTTCAAAAGTGATCACCATGACTGTTAATACACTGTGAGACAAGTTGGTGAATGCCTTCATGGGAAAATGTTTGCAGTTGTCTACGGGACGATGATTGTACAGAGGCGTGCACTATAACGACTCCTTTTCTTACTAGGCTAATTACTGTTTAGCTCTACAGGGCCATTATACTGAAATGTTTCCCCACACCACCTAGTATTGTCTTTCTATTTGTGTGAGTAACTGTATGTTCACTGTTGTGGGTAAATACATACAGCGTACACAGGGCAGTGTGTGAAACTGATGGCGATTACACGCTTCCGCTGTTGTAGAAATCTGCTCCAGATGCTGCAGATACCGTGTTGAGCTGAAAGTGGTAACCAAAATACGGAGAAATATTCTTCGGGGCTCTGTTGCATAGCAATCAGATTGCTTTCAGTTCTGAGAAATGTCCAGTTACTATTGTGGATTTGAATGATCCATGAAGTGACTTCTTTTCCGAAGAAAACATCGAACTATTTCACTAGAACTGAACGCTCCCGTCGGAACTGTTCTCAACTGGTGTTTATTAGTAAATCACAATAGCAGTACATCACTGGGTGTATAATAAGACGTACCTTCTTGAAATGAACAATATTTTATTGTTCTATTAACTGATTTCCTTCCATATGCACTTATATTTTACAATGTGAATCAAAAACTCGCAATGGCGTCGATTTTTTACATCACAAGCATGGCTCTCCTCCCCTAAAAAATTACTCTTAACAAGAACAAAAGAACTCTATCTCCTAAGAATAATTATGTGAGCGCTGACCGCCACAGAGTGATAAACAATATCTTTGTCTCTCTCTCGCAGTGTCACAGCATGTTACGCTGCATGATACATCATAGCACCTCTTTGTCTGAAGCAAATTGATGGCCGCAAATGTCTTTCTTTAGGGATCCAAAAATGTGGAAATCATCACAAGGAGAGAGACTGGGACTGCACAGAGGATGTATATGGATTTCCCAATGAAACTTCTGCTGCATACTTGAAACAATCTTGGCAACACATGGGTGGGCATTTTATTGGCAAATCCCTACACATTCCCTAAATTAAATTTTTTGAATGCAAACCTTTCAGAAACCCAGCGTTGTTCTCTTGTAGCCCTAATTCTTCTGCCTCAAAATATTGTTACTTCTATTATGAAAACATGTTGCGTGGTAAAATATGTGAAATATAACATTCGGGTTTTTGGAAATTTCTTGGTATTCACAATAACAAATGGCCAAAAACCAACTCATAAAAATATAACCTAACACAAAAGCCATTTAATGAATATACGGTCACTGGTTAATCAAAATAACTTCATCATAATGTGTCGAAGTATTCCTAATAGTTCCAGTCTTTTACATTGTTACTGAACACGTAATAGTTCTGCATTTTAACACCTTCCCACTCAAGTCTTGCAATAGGCACAGAGAACAGTGCCGTACTAAGTCTTTAAGTTTCCAAATACTGCTGACAATGTTAAAGTCGTGCAGAAAATTTGTGAAAACTATCGAGCAATCTGTGCGACTTGCATGTTTGCAAACTGATAGCCAGACAAATAGAAAGAAAAGCTGAAGAAATTATAAAAGGACAGGAAATGGAGGAGATGGCACCCGATTAGGCTGAAACCCAAACATCGTTGATAGTTGCCAAGAGAATGTTACACAAAGACTAACTCAAATAGGAAAGGAATACAAGTAGGGAGGAATGAGTAGCTCTGAGAAACAAATTGTTGCAGGCAGCAGAGGGGGAACTACAGGTGATTATAATTAAAGTTAAACTTTCAAAACGCTGTAGAAATAACACCACTGGCCAGAATGACATCAAACTGCAACGGAATATTATTGGAGAAGGTAGAAAACGTATGGCAGAAGAAAAAAAATACTGTGAAAATTGATCAATAGGTGGCGCTGTATGTGTCAGAATATGTAAATGAAAACACCTGTCATGCGCACGGCCCACTGAAGTTTGTTATAAACACACCGGCTACACGGCTTTTCCTCCTATTGCTTCTGCAAAGTTCGCCATGACCATCTCAATGCAGGATTGTGCTCGGCTTGCAAAGCTGTATTACAATAATGATGACAGTGCACATGTCGCTCTCAAGAAGTTCCTGACACTGAAGGGTTTGAAAAAAGGTATTGGTCCGATGACTGCCATGGATCTGAAGAAAATGATTCGAAAATACGGGTTCTTCTGGTGTGCAACCTGGTAGAGGGAGGAAACGAATTTATTCCAAGTCAGTGGAAGTAGTGGCCACAGCAATGCAGAAGACGAGTGGGGGTGGGCAAATGTGTACTGCACGGATAATTGCCCGAACATTGGACATAACAATGAGCACGGTGCGAAAAATCCTACGAAACATCCCTCTTTGCTATCCATTTAAAATTACCCATGTGCACGAGTTGCTTCCTGTTGACCTGCCAGCAAGAGAGACCTTTGCTTTAGAATTTCTTGCTCACAGGGAAGTGGACAATGATTGGCCGTGGAAGATTTTGTGGATAGACGGAGCCCACTTCCATCTGACAAGATATGTCAATACACAGACTTGTCAAACATGGGCAATGGAAAATCCGTTTGCAAATCAACCAGAACCACTTCATCCTGAAAAGGTCACTGTGTGGTGAAGGTTTACAGCATCATTTATCGTAGGGCTATATTTTTTCGAAGAGACAGGTGCTTCCGGTCCTGTTACCTGTACAGTCACTGGTAAGCGTTATGAATGTCTTTTGTGCAACCAGCTCTCCAACAGCACGGATGTGTGGATGGGATCATTTTTATGTAAGATGGCGCACCTCCATGCATTGAAAATCCAGTTAAGTAGCTGCTGAAGCACCATTTTGGAAATGCTAGAATTACCAGCCGCCACCATTTCCCTACAGCCTTGCTGTCCCGATCACCTGATCTTAATCTGTGTGGCATCTGGTGGTGGTAGTGGTTAGTGTTTAACGTCCCGTCGATAACGAAGTCATTAGAGACGGAGCGCAAGCTCGGGTTAGGATTGGGAAGGAAATCGGCCGTGCCCTTTCAAAGGAACCATCCCGGCATTTGCCTGAAACGATTTAGGGAAATCACGGAAAACCTAAATCAGGATGGCTGGAGACGGGATTGAACCGTCGTCCTCCCGAAAGCGAGTCCAGTGTGCTAACCACTGCGCCACCTCGCTCGGTGTGACATCTGGCTGTGGGGATAGCTGAAAGATGTTGTGTTCAGTGTTCTGATTGCAAGCTTGGCTGCATTGAAGTCACACATTGTGCACCACATTCTGAACGTGACCCCAGAAACACTTCGATCAGTTGTGGAACGTGCTGTTTCTCGATTTCATTTGTTGCAGAAAATGGTGGACAGCATATTGACCATGTTCTGCACCAGTCACATGGGAATCAATAATCCAATATGATTTCGATTGGTGCTTTTTATATGGTTTTTGGCCTTAGAACAATTAAAAACGGATATGATTGATGCTTTTTATGTGATTTTTGGCCTCAGGACAATTAAAAACAGGCGTGAGTAATGCTTTTTATGCCGTTTTTGGCCTCAGGACAATTAAAAACCGATTTTTCCCATCAATGTGATATGACCTTGCTGTGGTGGATGGGCTTATGTAACTAACACTATCACACCTGTACACCCATGCACACTGAGTAGTACAGTTTGTTTAATGTCAAAAGTACACCTCAGGCATTGTTGTATGAGTCATTTGTCATTTGTAGTTATTGTTATAACGTCAAGTTTAACACATACATTTCAGAATGACACAAACGTATAAGTCACAGAGTAAGTTGACAAGCAAGACACGTGTACACATTAGCATTCGAATGAGCACCGAGTCCCAGTCTAGCGGCCGCTGCTCGGCTGGCCGCTTAGGTGGCGCAGCTGCTGCATGGCTGGCAGGCAGCGCCGCACGTAGAAGACGGGTGTAATTGTGCGGCGGTGCTTTGAATGATCGGCGAGTCACTACAGTTATGATACTTACAGCATCATCTATTGGTATATTTTGTAACTATATATTTTTCTTCTGTCATACGTTTTCCCCCTTCTCCAATAATATCTCGTCACAATTTGATGTAATTCTGATCAGTGGTGCTACTTCTACAGCAGTTTGAAAGTTTCACTTTAATTATAATCATCCTGTAAGCAAAAAAGCAAGGCTCAAAAGAAAACTTCGTCTAACAAACAAGATAAATCTGCGTTATGAAAACAGAAAACAGAAAAATGTGGCAAATGAAACAGGTAGCATGGAATATAGATGCCTGTGACAAAACAGGAGTGACAAGTGAATATTTGCACAGCAGAAGCAGTGTGCATGTCTATGGAAAATACAGACACTGCTTTCAGGAAAATTATAAAATCTTTAGAGAAAAGGCAACTAGCTTATGAGCTCAAACGACAAGAAGGGAAGACAGAAGCAACATATGGAAGGGATGTATACAGGGTGTTACAAAAAGGTACGGCCAAACTTTCTGGAAACATTCCTCACACACAAAGAAAGAAAATATGTTATGTGGACATGTGTCCGGAAATGCTTACTTTCCATGTTAGAGCTCATTTTATTACTTCTCTTCAAATCACATTAATCATGGAATGGAAACAAGCAACAGAACGTACCAGCGTGACTTCAAACACTTTGTTACAGGAAATGTTCAAAATTTCCTCCGTTAGCGAGGATACGTGCATCCACCCTCCGTCGCATGGAATCCCTGATGCGCTGATGCAGCCCTGGAGAAAGGCGTACTGTATCACAGCCGTCCACAATACGAGCACTAAGAGTCTCTACATTTGGTACCAGGGTTGCGTAGACAAGAGCTTTCAAATGCCCCCATAAATGAAAGTCAAGAGGGTTGAGGTCAGGAGAGCGTGGAGGCCACGGAATTGGTCCGCCTCTACCAATCCATCGGTCACCAAATCTGTTGTCGAGAAGCGTACGAACATTTCGACTGAAATGTGCAGGAGCTTCATTGTGCATGAACTACATGTTGTGTCGTACTTGTAAAGGCACACGTTCTAGCAGCACAGGTAGAGTATCCCGTATGAAATCATGATAACGTGCTCCATTGAGCATAGGTGGAAGAACATGGGGCGCAATCGAGACATCACCAACAATGCCTGCCCAAACGTTCACAGAAAATCTGTGTCGATGACATGATTGCACAATTGCGTGCGGATTCTCGTCAGCCCACACATGTTGATTGTGAAAATTTACAATTTGATCACGCTGGAATGAAGCCTCACCCGTAAAGAGAACATTTGCACTGAAATGAGGATTGACACATTGTTGGGTGAACCATTCGCAGAAGTGTATAAATGGAGGCCAATCAGCTGCTGATAGTGCCTGCACACGCTGTACACGGTACGGAAACAACTGGTTCTCCCGTAGCACTCTCCATACAGTGACGTGGTCAACGTTACCTTGTACAGCAGCAACTTCTCTGACGCTGACATTAGGGTTATCGTCAATTGCACAAAGAATTGCCTCATCCATTGCAGGTGTCCTCATCGTTCTAGGTCTTCCCCAGTCGCGAGTCATAGGCTGGAATGTTCCGTGCTCCCTAAGATGCCAACCAATTGCTTCGAACGTCTTCCTGTCGGGACACCTTCGTTCTCGAAATCTGTCCCGATACAAACGTACCGCGCCACGGCTATTGCCCCTTGCTAATCCGTACATCAAATGGGCATCTGCCAACTCCGCATTTGTAAACATTGCACTGACTGCAAAACCACGTTCGTGATGAACACTAACCTGTTGATGCTACGTACTGATGAGCTTGGTGCTAGTACCGAAGTGAACATTACCTTCCTTCAATTGGGCCAACTGGCGGTGAATCGAGGAAGTACAGTACATACTGACGAAACTAAAATGAGCTCTAACATGGAAATTAAGCATTTCCGGGCACATGTCCACATAACATCTTTTCTATATTTGTGTGTGAGGAATGTTTCCTGAAAGTTTGGCCGTACCTTTTTGTAACACCCTGTAAAGGAAGGAAAGTAGATGACAATACAGTGGAAAGAGAAAAGGTAAGTGGATGAAAAGATGGGAGATCCGATAGTGTGACAAGAATTTAACGGAGCACTGGAAGCCAAAGTCAAAACAGGGCCACTTCAGTAGACAACATTTCATCAAAATTATTAAGATCTTTGCTAAAAATCAATAGTTAAAAAACTGTTCCATCTGGTATGTGGGATATATGATGCAAGTAGAATACCTTCTGACTTCAAAATTAATTTAGCAATCCCAGTTCCAAAGAAGGTACGTACTGACAAGTGTGAACATAACTAAACCATAAGTTTAATACATTATGGCTGCAAAATATGAGGGAGAAACAGAAAGTAACACACAGTAACTTTTCCCCTCTGGTACTGCAGCTGGAATGTTTTAATTTCACTGGTACCATTGTGGGAGAAATGGGTTAAGAATGATGGTGACTATGTATGAAAGTAGGTAAAAGATACAAGATCATTTGTGTTTTTTTTTTTGTTTTTGTTTTGTTACTTATTAAACTTTCTGGTAATAAAACTATTGTGCATTACTTTCTGACCTTCCGTCAGACTAACGTGAAATAATATGTAAAATATGGAGGAAGGAAGATTGGGGTTTAAGTTTCAAGGATGAGCAATGAAACTGGCCGTCTCCTTTCACAAGAACCATCTGTGCATTTGCCTGAGTGATTTTGGAAAATCTGGATGTCCAGATGCAGACTTGAACCATTGTCCTCCAGTAAATTATGGGAAAGGCAAACACTCACATATAGTGGACTGATGTGTGGTCCATATAAACATGCAACAGAAACAGCATTCACACCAGCCTTTGGAGCTCTTGCTCTTTCTCTGGTAAAACTTCACACATTCACTCACACACACACAAATGTACACTCTTGTCAGTGAAACTGATTACTGATTTTCAATTATTACCAGCATTTGTCTGGGTTGCTGGAGATGGGGATGGAGTAGGGAAGGATGAACAGGGAAAGGAGGGTGAAGACGGATAGTGTGAGGCACATCTTTTGATACATGACTTGATGGCTGCACAATAAGATGATAGCAGTTCAGAGGGTAGAGCATACAAGAGGTAGGGAGAGGAGGAGGAGGAGGAGGAGAGGAAGGTGGAACTGAAAAGAGGAAATTGTTGGGAAGGAGAGGGGGTGAGAGGGAGTGGGGGTGAGGGGGAGAGGGAGTGAGGGTGAGGGGGAGAGCGGATGAGGGGGAGAGGGTGGAGGGGGCGAGGGGGCGATGGGACGAGGGGGAGAGGGGGCGAGGGGGTGAGGGTGGAGGGTGTAATGGGGTGAGGGGGTGAGGGTGTGAGGGGGTGAGGGGGAGAGGGGGTGAGGGGGAGAGGGGGAGAGGGGGAGAGGGGGAGAGGTGGGTGAGAGGGAGAGGTGGGAGAGGGAGAGGTGGGAGAGGGAGAGAGGGAGAGAGGGGGAGAGGGGGATGAGGGGGAGGGGGGATGAGGGGGAGGGGGGATGAGGGGGAGAGGTGGGGGAGAGGTGGGGGAGAGGTGGGGGAGAGGTGGGTGAGAGGTGGGTGAGAGGTGGGTGAGAGGTGGGTGAGAGGTGGGTGAGAGGTGGGTGAGAGGGGGAGAGGGGGCGAGAGGGAGAGGGGGCGAGAGGGAGAGGGGGCGAGAGGGAGAGGGGGCGAGAGGGAGAGGGGGCGAGAGGGAGAGGGGGCGAGAGGGAGAGGGGGCGAGAGGGAGAGGGGGCGAGAGGGAGAGGGGGCGAGAGGGAGAGGGGGCGGGAGGGAGAGGGGGCGGGAGGGAGAGGGGGCGGGAGGGAGAGGGGGCGGGAGGGAGAGGGGGCGAGAGGGAGAGGGGGCGAGAGGGAGAGGGGGCGAGAGGGAGAGGGGGCGAGAGGGAGAGGGGGCGAGAGGGAGAGGGGGCGAGAGGGAGAGGGGGCGAGAGGGAGAGGGGGCGAGAGGGAGAGGGGGCGAGAGGGAGAGGGGGCGAGAGGGAGAGGGGGCGAGAGGGAGAGGAGGCGAGAGGGAGAGGAGGCGAGAGGGAGAGGAGGCGAGAGGGAGAGGAGGCGAGAGGGAGAGGAGGCGAGAGGGAGAGGAGGCGAGAGGGAGAGGAGGCGAGAGGGAGAGGAGGCGAGAGGGAGAGGAGGCGAGAGGGAGAGGAGGCGAGAGGGAGAGGGAGAGGGGGAGAGGGGGAGAGGGGGTGAGGGGGAGAGGGGGTGAGGGGGTGAGAGAATGCCAATATGTGGGGGGGGGGGGGTGTAAGAGGAAGAGTGGTGGAAGGAGGTAGAGCACGATCTGAATGGGGTGGGAGTAATGTTGACAGAAAAGAGAAGGGAAGATTATTTATAGAAGAACAGACTGACTGGTAGAACCTAATATGGAGAAAGATCAATTTGGGTGCTAAAGAAATGTAGAAACATATAAGGCAATACTAACACTACAATATACTTTAGAAGAAGGAAGGGAAACCTTCATTTAGAATTACAGTATTTGCATCTACAGAATGAACCTTTGACAGTGTTAACTATACTTGCTGTTATTCACACTTACTGATATTCTGAAGATAGCTGGCACAAAATTTGGAGGTGGTACGTTATCTCAAACTTGTTCGGAAATCAGACTGTAGTGATACGAGCCGATGGACGTGAAAGAGAAGCAATAGTTCAGAAGGGAGTGAGACATGGTTCTAACTGATCCCCAGCATTATTCAATCTGTACATTGAGCATGCTGTGAAGGAATCGAAGAAGAGACTTGGAAAGGTAATTGAAGTTCAAGGAGATGAAATAAAACATTGACGTTTGCCATCGATGATGTAATTCTGTCAGAGACAGCAAAGTACTTAGGTAACTAGTTGAACAAAATTGATATTGATCTGAAAACAGGTTATAAGATGATCATAAAAAGAAGTAAAGCAATGCTAATGAAGTGTAGTGGAATGTGATCTGACAATATGTAAGGGATGACATTACGATATCAGATGTTGAAAGCAGTAAATGAATTCTGGTATTTAGGCAGCAGAATAACTAGAGGTGGCAGAAACCATGAGCATATAAAGTGCCAACTGCCAATAGCAAGAAAAATATTTCTGAATAAATAAATAAACCTGAAAGTTCAAGAAGTCTTTTCTGAAAGTACGAGGGAAGATCAGAAGGAATTGCACAATATTTTTTTTGCCAAAAAGTTTAACATGTAACAAAACCAAAAAAATTACAAATTAACTTATGCCATTTACCTATTTTTCTACACAGTCACCAACATTCTCGACACATTTCTCTCATCACGGTACCATATGCCCTGCTTAGAGACATCTGTTTGGTTGGACTAAGCCATCTGCAGACTGCTGATTTCTCTTCTGCAATTGTTACAAAGAATTAGTTGGCCAGGAATTTCTTCATGGGACCAAAGAGATGAAAGTTCAACGGTGCAAAGTCTGAACTGTATGGCGGATGCTGGAGCACCTCTTGCACAAATCTGGTGATTTTCTCACGAACAGAAGCAGCAACATGGGGCATGACGATGTTTGACACTGTCATCATTAATGCTGTGTGTGTCACGAAGGGCACGACACAACTTCACCAACGTGTTAATATTGGCTGCAGCATTCACAGTGGGACCTGCGTTCAGCAGAGTCCACCAGTAACACAACATGCATGTCCCAGAGCATGGTCTCAACCACTTTCCCACCAGACTGACTCACTTTGATTTTTTTTTTTTTGATACTGGGGAAACAGCACGTTTCCACTCCATAAAGGACTGCTCAGTTTCGAGCATGTCGTGGTACACCCACAACTCATCACCGGTCACGATCCCTTTCAGAAAGTCACACCCACCTGCAGTGTTAACTGATCCAAGCTTGCTTGTCATCATTTGCTGGCCCTTGTGGTTGTCTGTCAGGTTCTTAGGCACCCAGTGAGTGCTAACTTTACAAAGTCTCAACCTGCCATGAACAGTATGAGACACTGCTCTATAGGAAATGTTGCGATAAGGTTCACAGTTGTACACCCTGGGTGTTCAAAATTGCTGCGTCAGTGGCACCAACATTCTGCAGGGTTGGAGCTGTTACAGGCTGCCCGGAGCATGGTGGTTCACCAAGTTTCACAGGGCCCTCTTGGAAGAATGCACATCACCTGGAGACATTGCTATGGTCCATACAGTCATCCCCATACATTCCATGCACGTCCCTTGACTTTTGCTCAGTTTGTGCCTTTTGGCCCACAAATATCTAACAACACTTTGCTACTTTTTACAAGTTCAGGTCAGTAACATGTGTGCCTGAACTATTGAACAGTTGATAGTTCAGCCTTCTCTCGCTACAGCTGCACATGAAAATAAAATACCCTCTGTAGCACAAACTTCAAACTACACTGAAGAGTCAAAGAAACTGGTACACCTGCATAATATCGTGTAGGGCATCTATAAGAGTGTAGAAGTGCCACAACATGATGTGGCATGGACTCGACTAATGTCAGAAGTAGTGCCAGAAGGAACTGACACCATTAATCTTGCAGGGCTGTCCATAAATCTGTAAGAGTACGAGGTGGAGATCTCTTCTGAACCACACATCGCATCCTAGATATGCTCAATAATGTTCATGCCTGGGGAGTTTGGTGGCCAGCAGAAGTGTTTATCTCAGAAGTGTTTTCCTGGAAGCCCTCTGTAGCAATTTTGGACATGTGGGGCATCACACTGTCCTGCTGGAATTGCCCAAGTTCATCAGAATGCACAATGGACACGAATGGATGCAGGTGATCAGACAGGGTGCTTACGTATGAGTCACCTGTCACAGTGATATCTAGACATATCAGCGGTCCCATATCACTCCAAGGGTCCCACATCACTCCAACTGCACATGCCCCACACAATTACACAGCCTCCACCAGCTTGAACAGTCCCCTGCTGACATGCACATTCCATGGATGCTTGAGGTTGTCTCCATACCTGTACACGTCCATCCGCTCGATACAACTTGAAACAAGACTCGTCCAACCAGGCAACATGCTTTCAGTCATCAACAGTCCAATGTCAGTGTTGATGGGCCCAGGCGAGGCATAAAGCTTTATGTCATACACTCATCATGAGTACACAAGTCGGCCTTCAGCTCCCAAAACCCATATCGAAGATGTTTCTATGAATTGTTAATATGCTTACACTTTTGGTGGCTCACACCGAAATCTGCAACAATTTGTGGAAGGGATGCATTTCTGTCACACTGAATGTATCTTTTCAATCGTTGTTGGTTCTTTCCTTGCAGGATCTTTTTCTGGCCGCAGCGATGTCGGAGATTCGATGTTTTACCGGATTCCTGATATTCACGGTACACTTATGAGATGGTCATACAGAAAAAATCCCCACTTCATTGCTACTTCGGAGATGCTGTATCCCATCACTCGTGCGCTGACTATAACACCATGGTCAGACTCACTTAAATCTTGATAACCTGCCATTTGAGCATAAGTAACCAATCTAAAAACTGTGCCGCACATTTGTTGTCTTGTATAGGTGCCATATTCTGCCTGTTTACGTGTCTCTGTATTTGAATATGCATGCCTATACCAGTATCTTTAGTGCTTCAGAGTATTTTCTCACAGAATTTCAACATTCCAGCTGCAATACCAGGGGAGAAAAAAATTACTGTGTGTTACTTTTTGATCCTCCCTCGCACACACGTGGGATAGAAAAACAATTAAAATCACTCAAACGAGGAAAGGCCATTGGACCTGATGGGATACCATTTCGATCTTACACAGAGTACGCGAAGGAACTTGCCCACCCTTCTCGCAGCGGTGTACCGTAGGTCTCTAGAAGAGCGTAGCGTTCCAAAGGATTGGAAGGGGGCACAGGTCATTCCCATTTTTAAGAAGGGACGTCGAACAGATGTGCAGAACTATAGACCTATATATCTAATGTTGATTAGTTGTAGAATTTTGGAACACGTATTTTGTTCAAGTATAATGACTTTTCAGGAGACTAGAAATCTACTCTGTAAGAATCAGCACAGGTTTCGAAAAAGACGATCGTGTGAACCCAGGTCGGCTATTCGTCCACAAGACTCAGAGGGCTATAGACACAGGTTCCCAGGTAGATGCCATGTTTCTTGACTTCCGCAAGGCGTTTGATACAGTTCCTCCCAGTCGTTTCATGAACAAAGTAAGAGCATATGGACTATCAGACCAATTGTGTGATTGGATTGAAGAGTTCCTAGATAACAGAACCCAGCATGTCATTCTCAATGGAGAGAAGTCTTCCGAAGTAAGAGTGATTTCAAGTGTGCCGCAGGGGAGTGTCATAGGACCGTTGCTATTCACAATATACACAAATGACCTTGTGGATAACGTCGGAAGTTCACTGAGGCTTTTTGCAGATGATGATGTGGTATATCGAGAGGTTGTAACAATGGAAAATTTTACTGAAATGCAGGAGGACCTGCAATGAATTGACGTATGGTGCAGGGAATGGCAATTGAATCTCAATGTAGATAAGTGTAATGTGCTGCGAATACATAGAAAGAAAGATCCTTTATCATTTAGCTACAATATAGCAGGTCAGCAACTAGAAGCAGTAAATTCCATAAATTATCTGGGAGTGGGCATTAGGAGTGATTTAAAATGGAATGATCATATAAAGTTGATCGTCAGTAAAGCAGATGCCAGATTGAGATTCATTGGAAGAATCCTAAGGAAATGCAATATGAAAACAAAGAAGTAGGTTACAGTACGCTTGTTCACCCACTGCTTGAATACTGCTCAGCAGTGTGGGATCCGTACCAGATAGGGTTGATGGAGAGATAGAGAAGACCCAACAGAGAGCAGCACACTTCATTGAGGATCATTTAGTAATTGCGAAAGCATTACGGAGATGATAGATAAACTCCAGTGGAAGACTCTGCAGGAGAGACGCTCAGTAGCTCGGTACGGGCTTTTGTTGAAGTTTGGAGAACATACCTTCACCGAAGAGTCAAGCAGTATATCGCTCCCTCCTACGTATATCTCGCGAAGAGACCACGAGGATAAAATCAGAGAGATTAGAGCCCACACAGAGGCATACCGACAATCTTTCTTTCCATGAACAACAGGAGACTGGAAGAGAACCGATAGAGGTACTCAAAGTACCCTCCGCCACACACCGTCAGGTGGCTTGCAGAGTATGGATGTAGATGTAGATAACATGGAAGTGAAACTTTCATGAGAGACAGTTCAGTTGTGAAGATAACAGAAACGTTCCAAATATGATGCTATAGAAGAATTCAGAGGGTTGGTGGGGTAGATAGTGCAGCTCATAAAGAGGTGCTGGATCAAACTGGGAAGAAAAGAGCTTTACAGCACAATTTGTCTAAAATAAGAGAGGAGTTGGTAAGGCAAATCCTAAGGAATCATCAATTTGATAATGTAGGGAAGTGTGGGTGGTAAAAGTTGTAGAGGGAGACCAAGGCTCAAATAGAGTAAGCAGGTGCAAATGGGTGTGGCCTACAGGTGCGGTGTAATGAGATACCACACAAGACGAGTTTGCAAAAGTTGCTACCAGAAGCACCACGGATGCCCACCCGCAGCAGGAACATCACTGTGTGCAGACCAATCATACTGAACACAAGAATCACGCCCCGTGGAGTGACAGCGCTATCAGCAAGAGAGACGCACACTTAAGTAACCGTGTACGAGCAGGAGTGGCAAGTTGTAGTCAGTCTGAGCCCTGCTGGGGAGTTCCTGTAGAATGTTCATCATGTCTTCAAGCCGTCAAGAAAGATAGAGACAGTGGTTGATAGGCAGACAGTGGCCAGTCTTCAGTAGAAACGGAACAGAGAATAGTATTATTGTGTACGGACAGAGACTGCCTACCTAGAGATTTTAAACTGAGTACTGTTAGTTTGGATCTGTTCTTCAAGTAGTATGTCAAGACAGAACATTGGCTTTCTTCTGACTTCAGTTCAGAGAACGTTTTTTAGTTTGTGTTTGTGGAACTGTAGTCAATACAGGACAGATGCACTAAACAGCATTCTACAATTGCTGTAACTAGCATTACCAAAGTTACCGTATTAACTGAAATCTAAGCCGCACTCGAATCTAAGCAGCACCTGAAAAATGAGACTCGAAATCGAGGAAAAAAAAAAATTCCCGAATCTAAGCCGCTCCTGAAATTTGAGACTCGAAATTCAAGGTGAGAGAAAAGTTTTCGACCGCCCCTCCAAATTGAAGCAAAGTCGGTCCGTTGTAACATCGAACACAACTGCGGTCGAATGGATGAAGACACAGCTACCACGACGACCGGCTGCAAGCCCGAAATCTTTTTGAATACAGCTACAGTAGTTTGGTTTGAGTTGTAAGCTTAACAGTTAAGCTTTATCAAGTAGTCATTGCCATGTGTCAGGTGCTCCGTCCGTATCTATACGGGTACCCTTCCTTTTTCACGTGCTTCATCTGGTTTGAATCGATTGCTTATTTTGCTATGATCTGATAAGTGCCATTCTCTTTGTTATAGGTGTTTACGACACTCTAAGCTGAAAATGCATTATTGTACTGTGTCGTGCATTGTTTGTCGCATTCTGATACTGAGTGTTCACGACCTGTCGCCGCTAGCGGCATGGCTTGCTTTTGTGCATGATACCGTGGCTTACAATAAAAAAAAGGGAGCAATTGTCTCATAAGCGAAACAATGGCAAAAGACTGCTACTTGCTGTTACTTACACTGTTGCTTTCTTTAATAATGATCAACAAGAACCGAATAATAGACTGTAGAAGATGTTCTGAACGAGAGTTTAGCGAAAATTTATCTCTGTTTCAAAATATTTGCAGACGCTTCTTTAGCACATTACATTCTGCACAGAAATTAGAGTCATCTTAAATTTAAAAATCTTGTCAGTTGCCATGCTTCATTTCTGAATGTATCACTATTCATCATAAGAATAATACGGATATAAACATGACATGATACGAGGGTCGGTCAAAAAGTAATGCCTCCCATTTTTTTTCTACTTAAAGAAATTAAGTTAAGTGAAAAATTTGAATTTGGCGCCATTCCTCAAACCTTCTTCTGATATCCACTGCAGTAGTAACTTTCTGTGTCAACAGGTGGCAGCACAGCAGAAGTTTGTAAGATGGCCGACATCGATGTTCGTTTGAGACAGCGTTGTGTGATTGAATTCTTGAATGCAGAAGGTGAAACGCCCATACGCATTCATGAAAGACTGAAGAAGGTGTATGGTGTTGTGACAGTGGATGTCAGCACTGTTAGACGATGGGTTCGTCGTTGTAAGGAAGCTGAAGGGCAAACACCGTTGACTGACGAAAAGCGGAGCGGCAGGCCGGTGAGTGCAGTGACTCCACACAACATTCAGCAAGTTGATGACATCATTCGTGGTGACCGTCGGGTGACTGCATATGAAGTGTGTCGCATTATTTCTCTTAGTAAAGGCAGTGTGATCACGATTATTAAACAATTGGGGTACTCAAAAGTTTGTGCACGGTGGGTTCCAAGAATGTTAACCGATCAGAATAAAGAGGCAAGGAAAACAATAGCCTCCCAACACTTGCAGCGCTTCCGTTTGGAGGGAGATGAGTTTCTGAAAAAAATTGTGACCGGGGACGAAACATGGGTGCATTTTTTTGAACCCGAATCAAAGAGGCAGTCAATGGAGTGGCGTCACACAAGCTCGCCGAGGAAGAAAAAATTCAAAACTGTGCGATCGGCAGGGAAAGTTATGGCAACAGTTTTCTGGGATACAGAGGGTGTGATTCTGGTTGATTTTTTGGAGCAGGGATGCACAATAAATTCTGTTCAATACGTCACAACCCTCAACAAACTTAAAGCACGTCTTCAGCGAGTTCGCCCAACAAAATCAATGGCAGATGTTCTTCTTTTGCATGACAATGCAAGACCACACACCAGTCGTCACACCTCTGACGAGATTGTCAAAATTGGATGGGAAGTTTTGCCTCATCCCCCATACAGCCCTGACCTGGCACCATCAGACTTCCATCTGTTCGGGCCACTAAAAGAAGCTCATCGTGGGATTCATTTTGAAGATGAGGAGGCCGTCAAAACATCCGTGCGTCAATGGCTTAGGAAGCAGAGCTGTGATTTTTACCGTGCTGGGATACATGCCCTTGTTCAAAGATGGACCAAAACTGTAGAGATGGGCGGAGATTACATTGAAAAATGACAAAATGATCCTCAATGTTGTGGTTTTCAACCTATGTAATTGCATTTAAATTTCCTGACAATTAACCGTAGAAAAAAAAATAGGAGGCATTACTTTTTGACTGACCCTCGTATTTATATTCTTCTGCATTTGCTGTTGTCTCACTCTAGTTTCGTAGTTTATTAGGCAGACAAGATTTGAATGAGATAGCAGCAAACACGAAAGAATACATGGCATAATGTTTACATTTTTCTCTATTTTTTTTTTAAATTTATTTACTGATGCAGAGGTTTTGGTGCCAGTATTTATCTTTGTGCCTGCAAAGTACGCCTACATATATTCAATGGCAGAAGTTAGTTGTGGCTGCACCTACCAACATTTTTCAGAATTTCTCCTTACTTTGTACTCGATTCTAAGCTGCAGGCGGTTTTTTGGATTACAAAAACCAGAAAAAAAGTGTGGCTTAGATTCAAGTAAATACGGTATTCACTATTCTGTGTCACTGTGTGCCTGCTGCCCCAGATCCCGTGCATCCTTCCTACCAGGACACCTTTATTGGTCTTTTTCAGCATCAGCGAGATTTTCATCAAAGTTGACACCCCCAGACCACAACGTGGAAGGTCAGCAGAGGTGAAGAGGCTGGTGCATGATAGAGTAGCATAGAAAGCTGCATCAAATCAGACTTCACACTTCTGACTACAACAAAAACACAATACGTGTTTTCACATGCTATAAAAACAGGTGTTGTTTTCCTTCTCTGTAGAGATTTAAATCTAAAACTTGAACTGCACAATCGTTGGTGACTTAAAAGAAATGGGAAATCCCACAATCAGGCCCTGCACACTGGTCACTTTAGTAATGTCTTTATTGAGTTTGCTTTCCTAGTACACTTTACATTTCATTTGAAAAAGTGTGTGCAATGTGGTAATCCCATATAAATTTTACAGTTACTATACAGTGCACTTTGGATGGAAAAAGCAAAATAATAATTGTCAACAAATGGAATTTTGACCAAAGCTGTGATGCAAGGACTGAATCTGAACACAATGTGCTTTTCTGTGCTTCAAAATTTACCATAGGCACTAATGAAGCAGTAAAAGATCTGTACTTCGAGAGGATACAAATGTATGACCTCTGTAAAAATGTCAATATGCTTGCAAATGATCCAATAACAATAGGAATATCTTTAAAAGTATGAGGGTTACTCAAAGTTTTCACTATCACATAAAAAATAAAGTTATGTAATTAACTTTTTTGGCTATATACTGGGCAAACACGGCATAAAGACAAATTACAAACTTGCGAAGAAAATCAAAGAGTGTCTCAGATCAGCAAAGGAGAAAAGACCCACTTTCAATGTTGGGAATATATTGCATTCCGTGTACAACTGGAAAAGTCTATGTCGGAAAGAGTGAACAATCAATCAACACCAGGAACACTGAACATGAGGAGCATCGCAGGTTGGGGCAGGTGGAGAAATCACCCATGGTGGAGGACATGCTGTGTGAGACAGACCACATAGCGAAATTTGCTGACAGAAGTTCTTGATGTAGAGAACAGCTATGACACCCACTTGTTCAGGGACACTATAGAAATATGAGGGTTACCCAGAAAGTAATGCAATGCATTTTTTTTTCTTCAACAATTCTTCACTAAACATAATTAGAATTACATGTACAATAGGACAGTGTTTTATCAACACATCCTACACATCATATATTAGTAGTAGCTGAGGTTCTAGTTAAACTGAAAAGAACCTGGAAAGGACAGAAGAGAGAACACATTAACTTTGAGAAACTGAAAGACAAAGGCAATTGTGAAAAATTAGAGAATGCATATTGTGAAATCATGATGCAATGACAGGAAGCGGAATGCACAGAAGGAAGATGGGATCGTTTAAAAAATGGGATCAAAAAGGCAGCTAAGAAGACGCTTGGAGTCAAGGAGAGGAAATAAGGAAAGAAAGAATGGGCAACACCAGATATGATAACCAAGATGGATGATCGCAGGAAATGGAAAACCGTAAACACAGAAGAAGGGAAGTGCAACTACAGGAGGTTGGATAATGAATTAAGAAGAGAGACAGAAAAAGCAAAGGAGAAATGGCTGACAGAAAAGTGTGAATAGATAGAGAATTAGAGAAAGAAGGAAAATATCATTTGGTGTACAAAGAAGCAATGGATTTGACATTCAGGGAAAAGAGAAACAACAATGGACTAAAGGAAGTAGAGGCAGCAGATGGTGAAATGGTGAATGAACACCAAGAAATGAGAAGATGAGAAGAATGTATAGAATGGCTATACGCTGCAGACAGCCGACCTTGGGATAGAAGAAGAAGATAAAGTTGCAGATGGTGACAAAGGAAATGCAATACTAACTAGTGAGATTGAAGAATCTATGAAGGAGATGAAAAATTGAAAGGCCATGGGAATTGATGAGATTCCTGCAGAACTGTTTAAGTCACTGGAGAAAGAAGGGAAAAGGGAGTTGATTGAACTGTTTAATCAAATATACATGACAAGAAAATGGCCAAAGGACTTTACAGAAAGTATCTTAATACCTACAGAAAAGAAAAAGAACAGCAAAAAGTGTGAGGAACATAGAACAGTGAGCCAGATATCACATGCAGCCACGGTCCTGCTGAGGACGCTCAACAGAAGGCTATGTGGAAAGCTGAACTGTGTAATAGGAGATGAACAATTTAATATATTGAAAAATCCGCCTAAGTTGCGAAAATTTTCTGGACTTTACCCAGGTTTTGGCTAGAATAATCTAACCTTCTTCAGAAGCATAAAATGTAGTTGCCACTGCCAACTGACCACGTGGTGAAGTGATGCTGGGGCTGGACTTCAGTTAAGTAGTTTTCAATTCGACATGATACCACGGTACTACAGGTTTAAATCTTTAATGCTGAATGTGCCTTAAGCTGGCATGTTATAGTAATTTTATGCTTCTGAAGAAGGCTAATTCATTCTAGCCGAAACCTGGGTAAAGACCAGAAAATTTTCGCAACTGAGGTGGGTTTTTCAATATATTAGTCTATCACAGTTGCTGATGGGGCTGCAATATGCTAAAAATTCTTAGATTTATGAACAATTTGGTCTCAGGCAAGGAGTGGGAACTAGAGATGCCATTGGGCTACTGAGAGTGATAGGGAAGAGGTACATGGAGAAGAAAAGGAAGGTGCATGTTGTGTTCAATGATCCTGAAAAGGCTTTTGACTGTGTCAGATGGGACAAACTGATGGAAATCGTAAGGAAACATGGAGTTGACTGGAGGGATAGACGGCTAATTAGAAAGTTATGTTTGAACCAGAGAGCAAGAGTAAGAATAAACAAAGATCTGAGGAAAAAACTTGCCAAATGTTACATCTGGAGTGTTGCACTATATGGTGCGGAGACCTGGACATTGAGGAAGGAAGATGAAAGAAGATTGGAGGCACTAGAGATGTGGTATGGAGAAGAATGGAAAAAGCGAAATGGGAAGTGAGTAAGGACTGAAGAATTATTAAGAAGAGTTGCAGAAGAAAGAAACATGCTGAAAGTTATCGGAAAGAGAAAACGGAACTGGATTGGACACTGTTTGAGGAGGGACTGTTTATTGAAGGAAGGAATAGAAAGGATGGTGTAGGGAAAAAGGAGAAGAGGAAAAGGAAGATATCAAATGCTGGACAATATAAAAGGAGACAGATTTCCAGAAATGAAAAGACTGGCTATGGACAAACAAAAGTGGAAGAGGCTTAACCCATGACAAGACCTGCCATAAGACAGTATACCATACTATTACTACCTATTTTCCCACACAATCCCCATCCCGTTCTGTGGTCTTCCTCCAGCGCGAAATGAGGGCGTGTGTACCCTGTCAGTACCAATACTTGTCCGGTGGCGGAGCCAGTGCTTCACTGTGTGAATCAGCTCCTCATTGTACTCAAAGTGTCTTCCACGAATGGCATCCATTAAATGACAAAAGTGGAAGTCCAAGGGGGTTAGGTCAGCGCTGTAGGGTGGATGGGGTAACACTGTCCAACCCCGTTTTGCGATGTGTTCAGCAGTCCTCAGACTTGTGTGAGGCCGGGTGTTATCGTGTCGCAGCAAAACATCTCTCGGGTTGCTGTGGCGCGAAGTCACCAGAAGCGCGTCTCGAGTTTTGTTAATGTGTTGACATATGCTTCTGAACTAATGGTACCACTTCTCAGGATCACGTCAATGAGAATCACACCTCCACAGTCCCAGAACACGGTGATCATGTCCTTACTGGCAGAAGCAGTTGCTTTGAATTTTTTCTTCCGTGAGGAGTGGGAATGGCGCCATTCAATCGACTGTTATTTTGTTTCTCACTCAAAATGGTGAACCCAGGTTTCATCACAATCCGGGACAAGAAGGCCTCCCCCTCAGTTTCAAAACATTGCAGCAAATCGAGACAAACGTTTTTTCTGTGCAATTTGTGATCCACCATTAGACACTGCGAGACCCATCTTCCACACACTTCTGAATATCCGAGAGTGCACATAAATGCATCCACACTTTCTCTGCCAATTGACAGATGCAGTGCCAACTGCTGAGTTGTAATGCGTTGGCGCTCACGAATGACAACATCAGCTCGCTGCAACGTGTCAGGTGTAACAGCTGTGGATGGTCTCCCCAAACACTACAAGTCGTGGAGCTCTGCTGAACTGCTTTCTGATGACCTCACCCTCTGTGCCCAGTGCCTAACTGTACTTCTGTTGACAGCAGATCCTCCACAGACTTTGCACAAGCATTTGTGAATATTCCCCACAGTTTCTTTCTCTGCAGTGAGAAATTCAATGACGGCATTTTGCTTGTAATGTACATAACCTAGAGACACCATTTTGAAACTGTCCTGCAGCTACATTATCTGTCGGAAGTGACAGAAACTTGGTGCACTCACTCAGGAGACTTCCAATAATACATACATAATGTTTCGATTCATAACATTGTTTTCAGCAGAAAAAAAATGTGGTGCATTACTTTCTGAGCATCACGACAGTAGCTTGAACAGGAAAAGAGATTGGCTCCAGGTGAACGGATTCTGGACTTATATGCTGCAGCAAACAACTGTTACAGGTAGCAAGGGGAGAACCACACTGGAAATGAGCACACAAAAAAGACCTCGGATGTTAGCGTGCCAGTACATATAATCTGTGGCCCCTAGCTCGACTATAGTCCACAACCAGCAATGGATGAGTAAACTTTGACAGTTTATTTGTGCTGGCAAAGGATCGGAAAAACTGTCAAACAAACGTTGGACAAAGAACCTGTGACAGAAGCCAACAGGTAATTTGTCAAGTAACTTTTTGTTTGTTTGTTTGCTTGCAGGTACAGGTCTGCAGTCCTCATACACACTGAATTTCCTGCACCACAGAACTGTGGCAAATTACTAGAAGAGGCAAAACAAAATGATAATATGATGTACTGTGCAGCAATTCTTTTCTGCAATTGAAGGGAAAGGATGGTGTAACAGTCCCTACAAAGTCTGTGGAAGTGTAAGGCAGTGGTGCAGCATTGAGTGACACAGTGGTAAGGTGTAGCAGACATTTCATTTTAAGTGTTGTCATGCAAGTGCCACAGGGGATTTTTATGGGACCATTGCTTTTCACAATATATATAAATGACCTAGTAGACAGTGTCGGAAGTTCCGTGCAGATTTTCGCAGATGATGCTGTAGTATATAGGGAAGTTGCAGCATTAGAAAATTGTAGCAAAATGCAGGAAGATCTGCAGCGGATAGGCACTTGGTGCAGGGAGTGGCAACTGACCATTAACGTAGACAAATGTAATGTATTGCGAATACATAGAAAGAAGGATCCTTTATTGTACGATTATACGATAGCGGAACAAACACTGGTAGCAGTTACTTCTGTAAAATATCTGGGAGTATGCGTGCGGAGCGATTTGAGGTGGAATGATCATATAGAATTAATTGTTGGTAGAGCGGGTACCAGGTTGAGATTCATTGGGAGAGTCCTTAGAAAATGTAGTCGATCAACAAAGGTGGTGGCTTACAAAACACTCGTTTGACCTATGCTTGAGTATTGCTCATCAGTGTGGGAACCGTACCAGATCAGGTTGACGGAGGAGATAGAGAAGATCCAAAGAAGAGCGGCGCATTTCGTCACAGGGTTATTTGGTAACTGTGATAGCGTTACGGAGATGCTTAGCAAACTCAAGTGGCAGACTCTGCAAGAGAGGTGCTCTGCATCGCGGTGTAGCTTGCTCGCCAGGTTTCGAGAGGGTGTGTTTCTGGATGAGGTATCGAATATATTGCTTCCCCCTACTTATACTAAATTAGAGAGATTCAAGCACTCACGGAGGCTTTCAGACAGTCGTTCTTCCCGCGAACCGTACGCAACTGGAACAGGAAAGGGAGGTAATGACAGTGTCACATAAAGTGCCCTCCACCACACACTGTTGGGTGGCTTGTGGAGTATAAATGTAGATGTAGATGTAGATGTAGAAGTCTTAATGAGCAATAACGAAATAGCAGACAATCTCTCTGTGAAGAACTGGAAATTGCAAGATAATTGCTGGCCCTGTTGCTTAAAGACTGGCATTTCACAATCGAGGCAACAGTGGTAAAGGTAAAAATCAGCTACAGATCAGTTTAAACATCTTGCACAATATTTTCAAGATGACAAAGGCTGTTTTCTGGCTTCTGCAACAGCTTGTCCCCGTTCAGAAAGCCATCCAAACTGAGGCAGCTGCGGAAAGTTACAGCTCTGTCATGCCAAACCAGATGACCTGCCTAGCCATCTAATCGCTGTGGATGAGTGCTACTTATACCACTATCATCCTGGAGCAAAGTAGCAAAGCAAGCAGTGGAAACACATTGATTAACACTGCCTAAAATGCACAAGATACAACCACCTTCAGGCAAGGAGGTGCTAAGTGTTTTTCTTGCAATTGCCAGTGTGTGATGCCAATACATTATGTCTGTAAGAGACAAACTGTAACAAGAGCATACTACTATAACAGTGCATTACATTGGACATGAATATTTCTCACTTGTCAGGATGTGCTCGAGTCTTCTGGGAGAGTCATAGGCTCGGTGGATGACTTGATGGGTGTAGGGAGGCTGCAGACAAACGAGCATGATCATATAACAGTTCTCTATACACTGACGAGCCAAAGAAATTGGTACACCTGCCTACTATCGTGCACAACCCACAAGTAGGCAGAAGTGCTACAACATGACATGGCACAGACTTGACTAATGTCTGAAGTAGAGCTGGAAGGAATTGACACCGTGAATCCTGCAGGGCTATCCATAAATTGGTAAAAGTATGAGTGGGTGGAGATCTCTTCTGAATAGCATGTTGCAAGGCACCCCAGATATGCTCAATATCTTCATGTCTGGGAATTTTGGTGACCAGCGGAAGTGTTTAAACTCAGAAGTGTGTTCCTGGAGCCACTCTGTAGTAATTCTGGATATGTGGGGTGTCACACTGTCCTAGCCTGTCAGAATGCACGATGGACACGAATGGATGCAGGTGATCTGGCAGGATGCTTATGTATGTGTCACCTGTCAGAGTTGTATCTAGACTTACCAGGGGTCCCGTATCACTCCAACCGCACACGCCCCACTTCATTACAGAGTCTTCACCAGCTCGAACAGTCTCCTCCTGACATGCAGCGTCCATGGATTCATGAGGTTGTCTCCATACCCATACACGTCCATCTGCTCGATATAATTTGAAATGAGACTCATCAGACCAGGCAACATGTTTCCAGTCATCAAAAGTCCAATGTTGGTGTTGACAGGCCCAGGTGAGGTGTAAGGTTTGTGTCGTGCAGTCATCAAGGGTACACAAGAGGGCCTTCAGCTGCCCACATCGATGATGTTTTGTTGAATGGTTTAGATGCTGACACTTGTTGATGGCCCAGCATTGATATCTGTAGCAATTTGCGGAAGGATTGCACTTCTGTCACACTGAACAATTCTCTTCTACATCTACATCTACATACAGACTCCACAATCCACCATACGGTACGTGGCGGAGGGTACCTCATACCACAACTAGCATCTTCTCTCCCTGTTCCACTCCGAAACAGAATGAGGGAAAAATGACTGCCTATATGCCTCTGTACGAGCCCTAATCTCTCTTACCTTATCTTTGTGGTCTTTCAGCGAAATATAAGTTGGCGGCAGTAAAATTGTACTGCAGTCAGCCCCAAATGCTGGTTCTCTAAATTTCCTCAGTAGCGATTCACGAAAAAAACGCCTCCTTTCCTCCAGAGACTTCCACCCAAGTTCCTGAAACATTTCCGTAACACTCGCGTGATGATCAAACCTACCAGTAACAAATCTAGCAGCCTGCCCCTGAATTGCTTCTATGTCCTCCCTCAATCTGACCTGATAGGGATCCTAAACACTCGAGCAGTACTCAAGAATAGGTCGTATTAGTGTTTTATAAGTGGTCTCCTTTACAGATGAACCACATCTTCTCAAAATTCTACCAATGAACCGAAGAGGACTATCCGCCTTCCCCACAACTGCCATTACATGCTTGCCCCACTTCATATGGCTCTGCAATGTTACGCCCAAATATTTAATTGATGTGACTGTGTCGAGCGCTACACTACTAATGGAGTATTCAAACATTATGGGATTCTTTTTCTTATTCATCTGCATTAATTTACAATTATCTATATATAGAGTTAGCTGCCATTCTTTACACCAATCACAAATACTGTCCAAGTCATCTCGTATCCTGCTACAGTCACTCATCGACGACACCTTCCCGTACACCACACCATCATCAGCAAACAGCCGCACATTGCTATCCACCCTATCCAAAACATCATTTATGTAGACAGAAAACAACAGCGGACCTACCACACTTCCCTGGGGCACTCCAGATGATACCCTCACCTCCTATGAACACTCACCACCGAGGACAACGTACTGGGTTCTATTGCTAAGAAGTCGTCATTGGTCCCATTCTAGCAGGTTCTTTTTCCAGCCACAGCAATGTCAGAGATTTGAAATTTTACCAGATTCCTGATATTCATGGTACACTCATGAAATGGTCGTTCAGGAAAATTCCCACTTCATTGCTACCTCGGAGACGCTGCGTCCCATCACTCGTGTGCTGACTAAAGTGTGCGTCATTTACAACGGTGGCCGAGTTTAGGTTCATTCTGTGCATCTGACGTCACAAAACACAGTCAGCCAATGAACAGAGAACGACGTTGCCAGAGCTCAACTGAAGTGTCTTCAGTTTTAGAAACGTTCAGTCATAAATAAAGTAACTGAACAAAAGCAATGTCTTGATAGCAGACTTTCTTGTATAGAAAGTTTGGAAAAAGCATTCTTTATACCAATTGCTTCATATTCTATTAACTAATTAAATCAAACAAGCAATAAGCCTCCTAATTCAGGCGATAGCAAGCAAAGGTGTTTGTATCATTCTCACTAACAGCTTTTTCGCAATAAGGAACAGCGGTAATTATTTATTTCCTATTGTACTTCGATGAAAGGTGAGCAATACATTGTCATACGAACAGTGTTTGTCAGTATTTTGTGTGATGTTTTAAAGTCCTCCAGGAAGTCTGTTGAATGACGAGCTGCGTTAGCGTAATGGTTAAAGAGTTTGGCTGCTAAGTGTAAAGTTCTGAGTTCAAACCTTATTCATGAATTTTATTTGTTTGAATAAAATTTTTGGAAATTTGTAGTACCAACTAAAATCGACCACACGGAAAGTATATGCTATGGACTTCTAACTCTGCAAACTCTTCAAAATTTCGTGCAATGGTTTACTACATTTAATGCTGCACAATAACTGTGTTGAACATCGAAACAAAATTAAGTTATTTATGGAGGGAAGGTATCAGTCATGAAGACATGTAAAAATCAAATTTTTGTGCCAAATAGTTTTTGTAAAATTGAATGATAAATGTGTGAAAGCAGTCGGAACACCACATGTCTGTACAGGCGAGCAGTGCAGTGATGACAAAAGCGCAGAATGCGGGGAGCACGTCTCCGTAGCAGCGAAAGGGTTAATGCGGCCGTGGTGGCTTTACTTCATAAACTGCGCGCTCCCCCCTAAACGTAAGTTTGCAAACTATACTATATTATGGCGCTGCTTCTCTTGGCGCGTGCAACTGGCAACGCAGCAATCTCCCGCGTCTGGGCGGGCACGCGCGAGCCGCCTAGATAAAAGAATTGAACTATAGGACACCACGGTCAGACTGACTTAAATCTTGATAATCTGCCATTGTAGCAGCAGTAACCGAGCTAACAAGTGCACCAGACACTTGTCTTATATAGGCGTTGCCAATCGCAGCACCATATTCTGCCCGTTTGCATATCTCATGGCATTACCAGTGTTTTTGTTATCTTATATAGGCGTTGCCAACCGCAGCACCATATTCTGTCCGTCTGCATATCTGATGCCTACACCATTTTCTTTGGCGTCTTATATAGGCGTTGCCAACCGCAGCACCATATTCTGCCCATTTGCATATCTCATGGCTATACCAGTTTCTTTGGCGTCATATAGGCGTTGCCAATCACAGCACTATATTCTGCCTGTTTGCATATCTCATGGCTATACCAATTTCTTTGGCGTCTTATATAGGCGTTGCCAATTGCAGCACCATATTCTGCCCGTTTGCATATTTCATGCCTCTACCAGTTTCTTTGGCACTTCAGTGTAGATTCACTGTGCTCGGAATGTCTTCTGATTCCACTCTATTCCCTGGAAGGGCTCGGTGTTCCCTCGTAATATTCCAGCACCGCAGCAGCTGGCAACGGTGTACAGCAGATGGTGTGCTCGCACTGCTCAACAGGCAGAGTGCTAAACTGTCATCTCTAGTAAGCTGGCACTTTATGGACAGCAGTGAGCAAGCACCTTTTGTGGCCTTCTGCGGCTCAGGGCAGCGGTGGTCGATGTGGGGACATCAAGCTGTGCCATGCTACAGGGCCTACGGTTCGTCAGCCTCCTGTCGACAGCCCGGTGCGTGCAGAGACGGCCGGGCCTCGTGTTGTACTTCTGGGAAGGCAGCAAAGTGCAGGGTTGCTGAGGTACCTCACTGCTTAGGGGGCAGAAAGCAGTTCGTGTCCCGGCAGTGGTAGATGCCTCTGTGTCATCGGTGCGGTGCCGAACGGCACGTGGTCGTCGTCACGTAACTGCCCGACTGTTCGCCCGATAACGAGTTGGTTAGCGCAAGCTTCGATACTGCTTCTCCCTGCCGACTTCACAGTAATGGTAGTGTTAGTATGTCACAGAAAAATAGTCTGGAACGGATGACGACCCAGACATAATAATCGGGGGAGGCAATTCCTTGCCGAGGACTGGCCTGGCGTCAGCACGTGTGGTGTGTCGACACAGACGGCACTGCGAAGCTGGTGGGCACACAGTACAAAGGCTAGTGGGCACGCAGTACAGAGGCTAGCAGCTTTGTCGAACTGTGGCTTGATTCTGTCCTGGTGCTGCACTGCTGGCACTATGTCTCATTTATAACTTTACCCTTTACACTACTGAAACAGGGTGTATACATGGACAAGGAAAAAAAATTCCCGAATTTTTCCCAGATTTCCTGGTTGAAAATACACATTCTTCCAGGTAAAAATACACTTTTTCCATGTAAAGTGACAGTACACTTTTCCTCAGCACTGTAAAACTTATCAAATCTTTGGGAAAAATATATTTAAAAAAAGATGCTGTGACTTACCAAACGAGAAAGTGCTGGTAGATAGAAACCGAAAGCTTGAAATTTGTGTGTGTTTGTGTGTGTTTTTTATTGTGTCTATCTAACAGCGCTTTCTCGTTTGGTAAGTCACAGCATCTTTTTTTAAATATATTTTTCCAGTGTGGAATGTTTCTTTCTATTATATTCTTATCAATCCTTTGAATGTTTATGGGTTTATACACTGACATAGAATTTCCTGGCACTTTAGGAAACGAAACTCAGAGGGAAAAAAAACACGTTTTAGAAAAATCTTGGATGTGCAGCGACATGTATGCTGCATATTTTCATGTTGCGAAGGTATAAAGTCGAATTCCACCAAACACCGCACGTTACTTTCCGAAGCATTGAAATCGAGATTGCGACGCGCTTTTGTAAGCCAGTCGTAGCTCGTGTCACGTGATCTCACCAGCCGATGACAGCATAGCACACACGATGTAGTCAGCCAGTAGCAAGATCACTGTTAAGTAGTGTGAACACACAAATAACAAAAGTTAATGGTTTAAATTAATACACATAGTGTTGCTACAAGGAAAACAAGGCCTTTGCATATAATATTGGTCTAGAAGATTAATAAGCTGCAAGAGAAGCTAAGCTTCCACATATAATGTTGCTCTTTTTTGTGCGTGTTACACTTTAAGATACACCACACAAATGTGCCAGTAAAATTTTTAATAATGACGTAAATGTCTGACGATCTGGGCTCGAAATTCTTCTAGATGGTCATCCTCAAAGAGTTGATTTGTAAATGAGAGTCAAACGCTTTGCGATTTAAGAAATTCATCGTACATTCTCACACTCAGCTTGGTTAAAAGGAAATTTACTTCGAAAGTAACACTTTTCAAGCCACCATTCGCAATATTTTCCTGTGACCTGTTAGAAACTGGTTCATTTGAGCAGTTGCCAGAGAGTGCCAGATAACAGGTGTCACTGCGCTTGCGCAGCTACGATGACGGAAGCTTAAAGTGCACAATCCTGTGTCCAGATTCGGATGTAAATTTTCTTGAGTACCAGTACTGTATTTTCTCATCTTTGATTCTTTATTATGGCATAATGCCATACGAGCTAGAAGATGGAAAATGTGCACTTTAAATGCACCAAATGCACCAAACAGTTGAAACTAGCCAACAGTGTGAAATTAAGCACCTTGTTTCAAATAAAGTGACTTCCTCCGCACAAAAGATTAATAAAAGCAAAATCTCTTTAGCAAACCGACAAAAATGACTTCATTGTTCTGCAAGGTGATTAATGCTCGAGTGTCAGAAAGGTGGAAATAAAACATGAAACTAATAACATATTTTAGCCTTCTGTAATTATGCAAACGTATTTTAATTCATTTTGTAGCTCCCAGCCACAGAAATCCATTTTGTTTTCATTTAATGTGAGAGCAATAAATGAAGGGAAAAAAGCAAAATCACTAAATGCAAACACAAGTCATGTGGAGACTACCCACCTCCCCACTACAACTCAGGCTGCTCTTTGCATCAGCCCCAGATCTACGATATTTCAGAACCAGGGCAATATTAGATAGTGGTGCCCAGCCACACATCTGTAGCCAGAAGTGGGAGAAGGTACTACTCATACACGACTCAACTGCGAGTGCACAAGAGCCCACCTGCAACTGTTCAGTCGAATCTAATGCAAACAGCTGTCATGCCGTTGTATATGGCACATTTCCTTTGCGACTTAAGTTCCCCCCCCCCCCCCCCTCTCGTCCATGTTTTGTTGCTCCAGTATTATTCTGCAGAAGCGGGACACAGTAACATCCTTTGTTAGAGTTTTGGTTCTTACCAGTCAAAATGACAAAAATTAAACTGAAAACTAAAACAATGAAATATCCCCAGAATCCTAAAAAATTGTTGGGTTTTTCACAGTTTTCTCCCGGATGAAAAAATTCCTGCGTTTTTCCCAGATCTCCCGGTTAGCCCAGGTTGTATACACCCTGTGAACTATCATGATGAGGTTACGAGAGGCTGTCAAGCTAAAGCAATCGCAGAAAGTTCATCATATTCAATTCTACAGGATGATTGTGCCCCATGACCATTATGTAATTCATGACAGGAAGAAGGTCAGCACCAGTTGTAATGTCCTCTTTCTTTTTTACTGCATTGCAGATCTAGGTTTCAACTGACAGTGCAGCCATCATCAGTGTGTTATAAGCAGTCATGGAAACTGACCGTAATTATAACACCACATGTTCCAGTCTAACTCAGGAATGTACAAGCATTACTCCATGTTTTTATATGCCTGAGTTAGATTAGAATGTGTGTCATTATAATTACATTCAGTCTACATGATGATGGCCACTCTGTCAATTGAAATCTACAATTTGCAATGCAATAAGAAGAAGACAGATTACGTTACAACTGAAGCTAATCTCCTTTCTGTCCTGGATCACAGGAAGTTGTTTGAGGGGATGTTTTGCTGCATGACAATGCCCCAGCTATTTATGCACAGGACACAGTTAACTTGGTGCTTCTTTCAGCTATCAAATTATGCCTCACCTCCTATATCCTGCTGACATGGCACCCAGAGACTTCCTAGTCTTGGCTCAGATAAAGAAAACATTGCACGGCAGGCATTTCCAGAACGGTAATGTGATTTTCAACTCTGAACATTTACTGAACAGCAAAATACAGACTTGTACGACAGAGGTCTCCACTGAGTCATCCAATTTGAATAAATGTAACACAGTGAGGGGCAAACATGTAGAGCAGAACTGACACAATCATCAAATGTCTAGTTTGTAGCTTTATTTTCTCAAAACTTTATGAGAACCATTATACTTTCAATGTCTCCAAAATCACTGTAAATGTGAAACTTATAACCATACTATGCAACTTTCAATACTTGATGGTTGTAGCTCACTATATTACTGAACAACAAGATCACACTTCCTGAAAGTACACATATCTGTCAACCCGTGTAGGGGAAACACTTTTGGCAGGACATGAACCACCCTCCTGCCCCCCCCCCCTTTCCCCCCTCCTGACAGATCAGTTACAAAAGACAATGCATAACTAAAAAGTAGCAATATGGATGTATTTCACTCTCTTACTTAGTTGTCATCTTTATTTCTTCTTTATGCAACATCACGTAAGCAGATGTTACCAATTTTCATCACTAGATGGCGTGACACCTCATGTCCACATCACAGTATAACCGGCCACCTGTTTCAGTATACACAAGCAGCCCTTAGCGGCAATCTTTAATTTTTAACTAGAAATGACAGTAAAACTTTTACGTAGGATGTTTTATTATGTGACGTGGCCTTTTTGGTGTTAAAATTGTATGACGAGAGCTGTAATGCTCAACTTTTTACATATGTAAGTACATCTTTATATACAAATATTAATTATTACTGTCTTGTATTTTTCTTATTGACTAACTTTGTATCCCCCTTATTTAGGTAATATAAATTCTGATGAAGACTCCCTTAGTTTAGGAGTCGAAACCATTGTCAATTTGACTATAAAATCCATTCAACCAGTGGGCTGTCTTTACTACAAAAAATATTTTTACGGTTGCTGCACACAGCTATGTTTAAAGTTGTAACTGTAAAAGTGTTCATACTCCCAACAGAAACTGATTACACATGAATGTTAGTGGTGTATATATTGTACATAAAAATCTATAGCTCCCCCTATAGGATAATGAGAAATATCAGAAGTAATCAATACTAAGGCGGCAGTGCACGGCAAGAGAAGAAAATGCATGAGACAAGTCTTCTGAATCTCAGCCAACAGGTTTATAGATGAAGTATCATTTTCTTTGACTTCTCTCCCCATCCCTCATTAACAGTGCTCCATATTGATTTGATTTTATGTGTGTCCAGCCTTCAGCACAGCAAAACTTGAAATCATTATGATGATTCACAGAATAGTTATATACTACAGGTAACCACAACACCTTAAGGTAAAAATTGATTTCAAAAAAATCAAATAGATGGCATCAAATGGAAGTACCTACTGAGAAAATATTACATTACACAGATAATGGATACTCACTGGAGGTCATGACGGTTACGAGTAATGTAATGCAGCAGTCTGGAACCCAGGACGTAACCACCTCCGAGGGCATACGGGAGGTAATGGTCGCACAAAATCCAGTCGTTTTCCTGCCACCTGCAAGGACAAACAGTACTTTAGCTAAATAATGTTAGTGAATTTAAAGATTAATGAATTACTATATTTACTTTTAACAGCACAGTAACGAGATTTATGGAGCAGGCACATTCATCAGAGGTGTACCATAATTAATAACGACAACTGATGTGGGTGAAAGTATATAATGAGAGAAGCAATAACTTTACAGTGAACATGGATCCACAAAGTAGCTGTATTGTGAGTTATTACAAACATGTTACTGCATAACAACCAGCTCAGATTTCAGCATGAAATGTCCTTGTTAATCCAAATTTATTTGAAATGTAATCTTTTAAATCAGGCTCAAATTTCACCCATCACCCACTTTAACAAGAATTACAATACAACTGCAGCATGTTACATGTTACCTGTTAAAGTACATATTCTACATGTCATCACATATCAAGGCTATACTGCATTTCATAAAACTTGACAGAACTTTAGAATTTGCTGTTGCAGTTCAACTGTATCAATGGAAGTACTGCACACTTTTGAGATGGCCCCAGATGGAAAAATTCAGAGGACTGAGGTCAGGTTGAAGCAAACCAAGCGCTGTATCATGTGTGAGATACAGAGGCAAACGAGTGCGCCGGGACTTACCCCGGTTCACTGCTAGTAGCGTCACGTTACCTTCACGCGTCTGCATGTAGCGCACAAGTATTGCACCAAAATTTAGTATGAAATTAAAAATCAAAATTTATGTTTAAAACTTTGTTAAATTATAGTTTAGTGTAATAATGTTCCAAATACCACGTCTTGATGTTCTAAACTTAATAGTTTACGGAAAAATGCCGTTTTAAGAGAAAAATCAGAGGCACTAAATAATGACGCTAGGAAGCCAAAATTTGGTCAGAAGGTGCAGTTAGAAGTTATAAATAAGTGATGCTGGTTTCCAAAACCATAAAACAAAAATTAACGCCAGAATCCACATTTTTCGGAAAAATCAAAAGTGCTAAATAATGGACTTAGAAACTTGAAAATTTGTTTTATGCTTCAGTACACCCCAAAAATAATAACAGAGAGTCCACGTTAATCTACCTCTTATAGTTTTTGAGTAATTAAATAAAAACTAATTTTGTAACTAAAATGTACCTAAGTGTTGTAGATTAAGTACTTGAAATTTTAATGATAGAGGATTTTGGTTAAACCAGATGGTCAAATATATCAAATAATAGAGCCACACCAAGTTTAAGGCTTGTCCAGCATCAGCACGTGTGGTCTGCTGACGCAGAGGCAGTTGCTGAGCTGCTGACCTTGCAGTCCACTGGTAAGCACCGACTAACATTGTCTGAGCCTCGATTCCATCCTGGTGCTCCATTGTAGGCTCAGACTTCCATTATAGCTTTGTAACTAAAATGCAACTGATATAAGTCTTAGCAAAGGTATGGTTCAGAGGTAACAATCTACCATTAGTTCCACTAAATAAATTCTATTAAGCAAAGTTTTTGTTCTAGAGAGCTGAAACTTTCTACATGCTTTCAAACTGCTTATATGCATACAAGCATAAAATTAAGAAGTTTCTGAAGTAATTGGTAACTACATTATTAAAAATTATGTGCCCGAGATAGCAGTCGTTTGTAGACTGCCGCCATATGCAAATGGACAGAGACAACAGATGCTGTCTCGGCAGTCCGCACCGGCACCTTATAAATACAGCCCCTGAAGCAGTAGGAAGGTTCACTTCGCTCTCAGACACTGTGAGGTCCACGCCAATTAAATGTCTGGTCGCGCTCTGCCTCGGATGATGTCATAACCGAGCTGTGACAAGGGCGTATTTGGCAGTGAAAACGGAGAGTGAACTCGCGAGGACTGTACACCGTCCTGGATCGTTTAGAATTCGGTAAAATAACTGTTAGTGTGCTGTCCGTGTGGAATTCAATTTCGCGTGGCAAGTGGTGAATTTATTTCCACTTTTATGGCAAGCATTAATTTTTGAACATTTATTGTGAACTTTCAATTGAGTGATGTCAGTCAGGGCGAAAAACGATCTGGTAGGAAGTTACCGTAGAGGTCGCCTCTGAACTGCTAAAGGTGCTGTTAGATTAGAAAGACTTGTTTTCAATTGAACATAACGGAATTTTAAGCGTTGTTTGTGAGAAACTTTAATTAAATTAAATCTTGTTGGAACTTTAAACTTTTACTGAAGTCATAGTCCTGATCCCGCAAAGAAATGGGAAATAGACACTTTTCTTTCAGTGGGCTGGACTGGAATGTGGCCGTGCAGACTGGAAACTAAGGTCAGTATGTCTCCCTTCGCTTTCTGGCTGACCACCAAATTAGTTGCCAGGCTCACGTGATTAAAGACGGCATCAAAACTTTAAACCAGTGAAGTAACTTATTCGACGCCCCACAAGGTGACCTCAGAATCCCAGATACAGACCCTGCTCAACCTACTCACCTTGAACGGTATCGGCCATTTGATATTATCTTACATCAGCAGCAACATGTGGTAGTGTCCCATCATGCATGTGTCATGTTTTCCAAATACTGACCACAGCTCATATTTGTGCTCTCTCTCTCTCTCTCTCTCTCTCTCTCTCTCTCTCTCTCTCTCTCTCTCCCCCCCCCCCCCATAAAACACACACACACACACACACACACACACACACACACACACACACACACGTGCATGTATGATTGGCAACCATTATAGCTGTCAACATCGTGATTCACATGGCATACAGTAATCATTACATCTTGGTCTTCTTAGGAAAAAATAAGTATCTTAAAGTAGTGAGAAGGACATAACTTTGGAAATCAGCTTGCTCACTGCACATGCTAATCAAAAAGCCACAGTTTCTTCAATAATTAGTCACCCTTTTCATTGTGGTTTCCCATCGGTGGGGATGCCGATGTTCTCAGAGTATTATCTAACGCACGGTTTCTTAATTTGAAATAGCGCACAATTTGTCAATGCTTATGGTTCTCAAGTGTTCTGAATTTTCTACAGCAGTCACATCTATCCTGGCATCTCTAAACACTTTTTCGAAATGCAGAAATGCCCCAGACTTTAATCATGCATTGCATTCCACCATTTCCCTTCTATTTAAAACAATCACCTGACTTTACAGAATTCTGAGAGTTATGTAACCTTGTTCTCTGGCTACACTACAAATCACGGTTACCACATCATGCACAGTCAGTACTGTTTATAGCAACATTACTTTTAATGACATATTGGTTAAAAAAGCAAAATCTAAAGGTCCCATTTGAATCCTATTAAATACTATATTTAACAATATGTAGTACGACATCGCTTTATCGTACAAAACGACGTATTTTTTATTGCATTTTTGGAGAAATACACTACTGGCCACTAACATTGCTACACCACAAAGATGACGTGCTACAGACGCAAAATTTAACCGACAGGAAGAACATGCTGTGATATGCAAATGATTAGCTTTTCAGAGCATTCACACAAGGTTGGCGCCGGTGGCGACACCTACAACGTGCTGACATGAGGAAAGTTTCCAACCGATTTCTCATACACAAACAGCAGTTGACCGGCGTTGCCTGGTGAAACGTTGTAGTGATGACTCGTGTAAGGAGGAGGAATGCGTACCATCATGCTTCCGACTTTGATAAAGGTCGGATTGTAGCCTATCGCGATTCCGGTTTATCGTATCATGACACTGCTGCTCGCATCGGTCGAGATCCAATGACTGTTACCAGAATATGGAATCAGTGGGTTCAGGAGCGTAATATGGAATGCTGTGCTGGATCCCAACGGCCTCTTATCACTAGCAGTCGAGATGGCAGGCATCTTATCCGCACGGCTGTAACGGATCGAGCAGCTATGTCTCGATCCCTGAGTCAACAGATGGGGACGTTTGCAAGACAACAACCATCTGCACGAACAGTTCAACGACGTTTGCAGCACGGACTATCAGCTCAGAGACCGTGGCTGCGGTTACAACTTGACGCTGCATCACAGACAGGAGCGCCTGTGATGGTGTACTCGACAACGAACCTGGGTGCACGAATGGCAAAAAGTCATTTTTTGGACGAATCCAGGTTCTATTTACAGCATCATGATGGTTGCATCCGTGTTTGGCGACATTGCGGTGAAAGCACATTGGAAGCGTGTATTCGTCATCGCCATACTGGCTTATCACCTGGCGTGATGGTATGGGGTGCCATTTGTTACACGTCTCGGTCACCTCTTGTTCGCATTGATGGCACTTTGAACAGTGGACGTTACATTTCTGATGTGTTACGACCCGTGGCTCTACCCTTCATTCGATCCCTGCGAAACCCTACATTTCAGCAGGATAATGCATGACCGCATGTTGCAGGTCCTGTACCGGCCTTTCTGGATACAAAAAATGTTCAACTGCTGCCCTGGCCAGCACATCCTCCAGATCTCTCACCAATTGAAAACGTCTGGTCAATGGTAGCTGAGCAACTGGCTCGTCACAATACGCCAGTCACTACTCTTGATGAAATGTGGTATCGCATTGAAGCTGCCTGGGCAGCTGTACCTGTACATGCCATCCGAGCTCTGTTTGACTCAATGCCCAGGCGTATCAAGGCCGATATTATGGCCAGAGGTGGTTGTTCTGGGTACTGATTTCTCAGGATCTATGCACCCAATTTGCGTGAAAATGTAATCACATGTCAGTTCTAGTACAATATATTTGTCCAATGAATACCCGTTTATCATCTGTATTTCTTCTTGGTGTAGCAATTTTAATGGCCAGTAGTGTACATTGGCTGTAACATCTAGAATTCATTTTTGTTTGTAACATATTTGGGGATTACTAACTACAATGTAACACTTGTTTCCAAACCTTACTTTACTTTTCTGCAGATTGTTGGTTTCCAATAAGACATTAAAATGAATGCATTGTCAATTATTCTAATCGTATCCTCACAATCCCTATGTGACTGATACACAGGGGGTTGCAGTATATCCCTAGAGTAATCATTTAAAGATGGTTCTTGAAACTTTGTTAACAGACTTTCTTGGGACAGTTTACATCTGTCTTCAAGAATGTGCCAGTTCAGTTCCTTCAGTATCTCTCTGACACTCGCCTATGGCTCAAACAAACCTGTTACAATTTGTGCTGCCCTTCTCTGTATACTTTCAATATCCCCTGTTAGTCCTACTTGGTACAGGTCCCACATACTTGAGCAATATTCTAGAACTGGTCAAAGGGGTGATTTGTAAACAATCGGCTTTGCAAACTGATTGTTATTCCCAGTGTTCTACCAATAAACTGAAGTCTACCATCTGCTTTACCTATAACTGAACCTATGTGATCATTACATTTCATATCCCTACAAAGTGTTACACTGAGGTATTTGTATGAGTTGGCCGATTCCAACAGCGACTTACCGATATTATAGTCATATTTGTGTGTGTGTGTGTGTGTGTGTGTGTGTGTGTGTGTGTGTGTGTGTGTGTGTGTGAAGTGCACAATTTTACATTTCTGAACATTTAAACCAAATTGCCAATCTTTGCTCCACTTGAAATCTTATCAAGATCTGACTGAATATTTATGCAGCTTCTTTCAGGCGTGAAAGTACATCACAGATAACTGCACCATCAGCAAAAAGTGTGAGGTTACTATTGATATTGTCTGCAAGGTCATTAATATACAACACAAACAGCAAGGGTCCAAAAACGCTTCCCTGGGGCACACCCGAAGTTACTTCTACATCTGATGATGACCATCCATCCAGCTGCAATTAAGACCTCCTTTACCCCATACACACACAGACTCTGACTCATTTATTTTGCAATGATTCCTTGTCCCAAGAACCAAAGGCATTGTGGACATATAATAAGGTGTACCCCTATCTCTGTTGTACACCTCACAAATCTGAACTGTCAGATAAGCAATAATTTCTCAACTGTTAAAAGCCTCCAGGCCTGCTACAGTCTCCTTACCAAAAAGTCCTCAATCCAGTCACAAACTTCACTTGAGACCCCATATTACTGTAAACTATGTGATCAACAGTATGCGGACACCTGACTGAAAATGACTTACAAGTTTGTGGTGCCCTCCATCGATAATGCTGGAATTCAGTATGGTATTGGCCCACCCGTAGCCTTGATGACAGCTTCCACTCTCGCAGGCATACTTTCAATCATGTGCTGGAAGGTTTCTTGGGGAATGTCAGCCCATTCTTCACAGAGTGCTGCACTGAGGAGAGGTATCTATCTCGGTCGGTGAGGCCTAGCATGAAGTCAGCGTTCCAAAACATCCCAAAGGTGTTGTATAAGATTCAGCTCAGGACTATGTGCAGGTCAGTCCATTATAGGGATGTTATTGTCGTGTAACTACGCCACCACAGGCCGTGCATTATGAACAGGTGCTCGATCGTGTTTGAAGATGCAACAGGGTGTATACGTAGACAAGGAAAAAAAATTCCAGGATTATTCCCAGATATCCTGTTTAAAAAATATACTTTTTCCTGGGCAAAAACACACTTATTCGATGCTAAGCGACATTAGGTTTTCCATAGATTTTTCCTTTGGAACTGCAACACTTATCCTTTGAATGGTTAACATTTTATACACTAGCATAGAACTTCCTTTAGGGGGCGAGGGGGGGGGGGACTGAGGAAGAGAAGATTTGGAAAGACTTTTGATGAAAAACAAAAGGAGAGAAGTTTTGGAAAGACCTTTAATGCGCAGCAACATATAAGCTGCATATTTTCGTATTATGAAAGTATAAATTCGAACTGCACCAAACACAGCATGTTAGTTTCCAGGGTGTTGAAATCAAGATTGCGATGTCCTTTTGTAAGCCGGTCAGATCACATGCCACGTGATCTCGCCAGCCGATGACAGCACATATTCAGAGCACAGGACACGTGTTATAGTCAGCCAGTAGCCACATCACTGTTACGTAGTGCGAACACACAAACAGGAAAAGTTAACAGTTTACATTAATATACATAGTATAGCTACAAGAAAAGCTAAGCTTTCGCATATAATATTGATCTCTAAGATTAATAAGCTACAAGAGAAGCTAAACTTACACATGTAATATTGATCCATTTTGTGTGTGTTATACTTTAAGATACATCACACAAATGTGCCAGTAAATTTAAAATGAAGACATAAATGTCTGGTCTTTTGGGCTCGAAATTCTTGTAAGTGGCTGGTTTTCAGTGTTCAATTTTAAATGCTCTGTGATTCAAGAAGTTCATCACACTTTCTGACATGTAACATAATTCATCTGTCATAAAAAGAAATTTAATCTGAAAGTAACACTTTTTGAACCACTGCTCGCAATACTATCCTGAGACTGTTAGAAATAGATTCGATTTAGCAATTGGCAGAGAGCGGCAGAAAACAGGCATTATTGCACAGGAGCAGCTGCAGTGGTGTAGGAAGCCCGCATCTTCGTATGTCCGGTCATTAAAATTGCTACACCAAGAAGAAATGCGGATGATAAACGGGTATTCATTGGACAAATATATTATACTAGAACTGACATTTGATTACATTTTCACGCAATTTGGGTGCATACATCCTAAGAAATCAGTACCCAGAACAACCACCTCTGGCCGTAATAACGGCCTTGATACTTAATATGCCTAGGCATTGAGTCAAACAGAGCTAGGATGGTGTGTACAGATACAGTTGCCCATGCAGCTTCAACATGATACCACAGTTGATCAAGAGTAGTGACAGGCGTATGGTGACGAGCCAGTTGCTCGGCCACCATTGACCAGACGTTTTCAATTGGTGAGAGATCTGGAGAATGTGCTGGCCAGGGCAGCAGTCAAACATTTTCTGTATCCAGAAAGGCCCGTACAGGACCTGCAGCATGCTGTTGTGCATTATCCTGCTGAAATGTAGGGTTTCGCAGGGATCGTAACACATCTGAAATGTAATGTCCACTGTTGAAAGTGCCGTCAATGGGAACAAGAGGTGACCGAGATGTGTAACCGATGGCACCCCATACCATCATGCTGGGTGATATGCCAGTATGGCGATGACGAATACACGCTTCCAATGTGCGTTAATCGCAATGTCGCCAAACACAGATGCAACCATCATGATGCTATAAACAGAACCTGGATTCATCCAAAAAGCGACATATTGCCATTCGTGCACCCAGGTTTGTCGTAGAGTACACACCATTGCAGGCACTCCTGTCAGTGATGCAGCATCAACGGTAACCACAGCCATGGTCTCCTAGCTGATAGTCCATGCTGCTGCAAACATCATCGAACTGTTCGTCCAGATGGTTGTTGTCTTGCAAACGTCTCCATCTATTGACTCAGGGGTCGAGACGTGGCTGCACGATCTGTTACAGCCATGCGGATAAGATGCCTTTCATCTCGACTGCTAGTGATACGAAGCCATTGGGATCCAGCACAGTGTTCCTTATTACCCTCCTGAACCCACCGATTCCATATACTGCTAACAGTCATTGGATCTCGACCAACGCGAGCAGCAATGTCGCGATACAATAAACCACAATCGCGATAGGCTACAATCCGACCTTTATCAATGTTGGAAACGAGATGGTATGCATTTCTCCTCTTTACACGAGGCATCACAACAACGTTTCACCAGGCATCGCCGTTCAACTGCTGTTTGTGTATGAGAAATGGGTTGGAAACTTCCTCATGTCAGCACGTTGTAGGTGTCGCCACCGGCGCCAACCTTGTGTGAATGCTCTGAAAAGCTGATCATTTGCATATCATAGCATCTTCTTCCTGTTGGTTAAATTTCGTGTCTGTAGCACGTCATCTTTGTGGTGTAGCAATTTTACTGGCCAGTAGTGTATAAAGCACAAAGAGAGGTTACATTACTCCATGAACGAAGCAGGACATCAGAGGATATTCCAAAAGCATCGGAATTTCGTAAACCATACTAATATGCATACTTTGGCATGTTGGTTTTTTCCAGATTTACAACGAAGTATGTCCCATCTGATATTAATCTTTTCAGTGTGGTTTTTTGGGGTGTAAACTTTCTTGGAGTACCAGTACTGTACTCTCTCATATTTGGTTCTTTATTATGACATAATGCCATACATGGCAGAAGATGAAAAAGTGGTGCACTTGAAATTCCATGAATAGTTGGAACTAGCCAGTACTGTGGAACGAAACACTTCTTTTCAAATAAATTGATTGCTTCAGCAGAAAGATTAATAAAGCCAAATTTCTTTAGCAAATTGACAAAAAATAACTTCATTGTTCTGCTAGGCAATTAATGCTTGACTGTTAATAATTTGTAAGTAAAATAAAATCAGAAAACTGAAACTAATAATATATTTTTGCCCTCCGTAATTACGTGAATGTATTTTATTCACTTGATAGCTCCCGGCCGCAGAAATCTGTTTTGTTTTCATTTGACGTGGGAGCTGTAAACGAAGAAGAAACAGTGAAATCACTTAACTTGCGTATGGGACACATGGAGACTAACCCCTTCCCCACTACACCTCAGACAACTCTGCGCATGCGCAAATCTGGCAGCTAGGGCGCGCGAGAAAAAATTTTCTCATTAGCATCTGGCTGCTTGCTGCTGATACAACTAACAGCCACACATCAAGTAGCGGGAAGCGGGAGAAGGTACTGCTCATATGCGAGTCAACTGCACATGCGCATGAGCCCAACTGGTCAAACGAACCTAATGTAAACAGTTATGACGCTCATAGGAAACAGTTTATTGCTACTAAATATTACATGATCTTCGCCCTAAGGCCTTTGACATATTCTTGCTGTTTGCAGACTCTTGTGCATGCACGGTGTTCTGTTGCTGTAAATGGTGCATTTCCTTTGCCACTAAAGTTTTATTTTTTTTCTCATTTATATTTTATTGTTGCAGTATCATTCTCCAGTAGTAGGATGCAGTAACATTCTTTGCCACAGAATCAATTCTTACCAGTCAAAATTACAAAAATTTAACTGAAAGCTAAAACAATGAAAAATTCCCAGGTTTTTCCTGGTTTTCTCCTGGATGAAAAGATTCCCAGGTTTTTCCTGGATTTCCCGGTTGTCCCGGGTCGTATACACCATGTGCAACCGCCATCCCCGAACTTCTCTTCAACAGTGGGAAGCAAGAAGGTGCTTAGAACATCAATGTAGGCCTGTGCTGTGATAGCGCCACGCAAAACAATGGGTGCAAACCCCCTCCATGAAAAACACGACCACAGCACATCAATCCACCCTATCCACATTCCTCCGGAACCCCTTCTCTCCCTTTCGCTCCACCTGGTCCTACTCAACCCAACAAGCCACCTTCCTAGGTATTGACCTCCACCTCATTAATGGCTACAGCAGTACCTCCATCCATATAAAACCTTCTAACCAGTAGCAATACCTCCACTTGGCAGCTGCCACCCTTTCCAGACCAAGAAGTCCCTTCGATACAGCTTAGCCACCCGTGGCCGTCACATCTGTAGTGACGAGCGGCCCCTCACGAAATATTCTGAGAAACTCACTGAAGCCTTTACAGATCGTAATTATCCTCCCGACCTTGTACAAAAACAAACCTCCCCTGCCTTATCTCCCCAGTGCCAAAGTCTCACTGTCTAGCCACAGAGGAGCATTCTTCTCGTATCTTAGTAGCATCCAAGACCGGAGCAACTGAATTACATTCTCCACCTGGGTTTCCACTACCTCTCATCGTGCCCTGAAATGAGAAATGTCCTGCCCACTATCCTTCTCACCCCTTCCACAGTGGTATTTCACCGTCACTGAACGTACACAATATACTCGTCCATCCCTGCACAACCCCTGCTCCCAACCTCTTACCTCCTGACTCATACCCCTGTAATAGGGTGTATACATGGACAAGGAAAAAAAATTCCCCGATTTTCCCAGATTTTGCGGTTCAAAATACACTTTCTCCCAGGTGGAAATACACTTTTTCCATGTTAGGTGACAGTATACTCTTATTCGGCACTGTAAAACTCATCAATCCTTTGAATGTTAATGGTTTTATATACCAGAGTAGAATTTCCCAGCACTTTAGAAAACTTAACTCAGGGGGGAAAAACACGTTTTGAAAGACCTTTGATGTGCAGCAACATGTATGCTGCATATTTTCGTATTATGAAGGTGTTGTTGTTGTTGTTGTTGTTGTTGTGGTCTTCAGTCCTGAGACTGGTTTGATACAGCTCTCCATGCTACTCTATCCTGTGCAAACTTCATCTCCCAGTACCTACTATGAAGGTATAAATTTGAATTCCACCAAACATTGCATGTCACTTTCCGAAGCATTGAAATTGAGATTGGGATGCACTTTTGTAAGCCAGTCATAGTTTATGTCACGTGATCTCGCCAGCTGATGACAGCATTGGACACGTGATGTAGTCAGCCAATAGCAACATCACTCTTAAGTTGTGCGAACACACAAATAAGAAAAGTTAATGGTTTAAATTAATATATATACCATTCATCTATAATATTGGTCTCGAAGATTAATAAGCTGGAAGAGAAGTTTGTTACACTTTAAGATACATCACACAAATGTGCCAGTAAAATTTTTAATAGCGACGTAAATGTCTGATCTTCTGGGCCCGAAATTATTCTAAATGGTCATCCTCAAAGAGTTGATTTTTAAATGAGAGTCAAACACTTTGTGATTTAAGAAATTCATCGTACATTCTCACACATAGCTCATCTTACGTAAAAGGAAATCTGCTTTGAATGTAACGCTTTTCAAAGCACCATTCACAATATTTTCCCGCGACCTGTTAGAAATAGGGTCGTTTCAGCAGTTGCCAGAGAGCGCCAGATAACAAGCGTCACCGTGCTTGCGCAGCTGCGATGATGCAGGAAGCCCATATGTTCGTACGTGTAAAACATTAAAAGATCTTACATTATGTCATAAAAGAAACATGACATCAGAGGATACTTCAAGAGCCTTGGAATTTCGTGAACCATACTAAAATGCATAATTAAATGCACATTCGTATGCAAATTTTCTTGGAGTACCAGTACTGTATTATCTCATGTTTGGTTCTTTATTATGGCATAATGCCATACGTGCACTTGAAATGCAGCGAACAGTTGAAACTAGCCAATAGTGTGAAATTAAACACTTTGTTTCAAATAAATTGACTGCCTCAACAGAAAAGATTAATAAAAGCAAAATCTCTTTAGCAAACCGGCCAAAATAACTTCATTGTTCTGTAAGACGGTTAATATTTGACAGTCAGAAAGGTGGAAATAAAATCTACAACTAATAACATATTTTAGCCTTCCGTAATGACGCGAACGTATTTTAATTCATTTGATAGCTCCCAGCCACAAAAATCCATTTTGTTATCATTTAACATGAGAGCAATAAATGAAGAGGAAACAACAAAATCACTAAACGTAAACACAGGTCACGTGGAGACGACCCACCTCCCCACCATAACTCAGACTGCTCTGTGCATCAGCCACAGGCTTACTAAGTTCGAAACCGGGGCAATATGAAGTAGTGGCGTCCAGCCACACTTCTGTAACCAGAAGCAAGAGAAGGTACTACTCATATGCGACTCGACTGCGCACGCACAAGAGTCCACCTGCAACTGCTCAAATGAATCTAATTTAAACAGTTGTCACGCCATGCTCATCAGAGGCAATCTGTTGTTACAAAGCATTGCATAGTCTTCCTAAAGCCTTTGACACACTTTACAGTTGGCAAACGCTTGTATGAACACTGTTTTGTTGTTGTATATGGCGCATTTCCTTTGCAACTTAAGTTTCATTTTCTTTCTTTTTTTTTCTCCTGTTCATGTTTTGTTGCTGCAGTATTATTCTGCAGTAGCAGGATACAGTAATATCTTTTGTTAGAGTGTTGGTTCTCACCAGTCAAAATCACAAAAATTTAACTCATAACTAAAACAATGAAAAATTCCCGGAATTCTAAACAATTCCTGGGTTTTTCCCGGTTTTCTCCCGGATGAAAAAATTCCCGGGTTTTTCCTGCATCTCCCGGTTGTCCCGGGTCGTATACACCCTGTGTAATAGACCTAGATACAAGACCTGTCCCATACACTCTCCCACCACTACATACTCCAGTCCGGTCACAAGCATCACCTATCCCATTAAAGGCAGGGCTACCTGCGAAACCTGTCATGTGATCTACAAGCTAAGTTACAACCACTGTGCTGCATTCTACGTGGGCTTGACAACCGACAACTGTCTGTCCACATGAATGGGCACTAATATACTGGTAGAGTGACAAAATTGTTCATATGTATATGGAATATACTGGGTGATCAAAAAGTCAGTATAAATTTGAAAACTTAACAAACCACGGAATAATGTAGATAGAGACATAAAAATTGACACACGTGCTTGGAATGACATGGGGTTTTATTAGAACAAAAAAAAGTATTGCTAGACGCGTGAAAGATCTCTTGTGCACGTCGTTTGGTGATGATTGTGTGCTCAGCTTCCACTTTCGTCACGCTCGGCCTCCCAGGTCCCCAGACCTCAGTCCGTGCTATTATTGGCTTTGGGGTTACCTGAAGTCGCAAGTGTATCGTGATCGACCGACATCTCTAGGAATGCTGAAAGACAACATCCGACGCCAATGCCTCACTGTAACTCCATACATTCTTTACAGTGCTGTTCACAACATTATTCCTTGACTACAGCTATTGTTGAGGAATGATGGTGGACATATTGAGCATTTCCTGTAAAGATCATCATCTTTGCTTTGTCTTACTATGTTATGCTAATTATTGCTATTCTGATCAGATGAAGCGCCATCTGTCGGACATTTTTTGAACGTTTCTATTTTTTTGGTTCTAATAAAACCCTATGTCATTCCAAGCACGTGTGTCAATTTGTACCTCTCTATCTACATTATTCCGTGATTTATTCTGTTTTCAAATTTATACTGACTTTTTGATCAGCCGGTACTTCATATCATGGTGAAAGAAACACCACGAGTGAGAGAGAAAGATGGGTTTCCAGGGAAATAAATTTGATTAGTGATTTAATTAATTGTGATGATGGTTTCAACCCCGTCAATATGTTGAATCCGGCAAAGGCAATAATTAGCACTGACAGACAACTATATTACCTCAGTATTGTCAAGAATTTGTAACATAACATCCTCCACGGAGTATGTCACAGTAGTACATATCTCTGCTGTGTGGTACTTTTTTTCACTACAATTTACCGTGTATAGAAGCACATCTGGCTTGCCCTAATGGCCCCCAAGGTAGACAGAAGCACTTTACCACAAGTCTCTACAGCCAGCTCCCAAGATAGTGGAAAAGTTTGCAGCAGAAATATTAGCAGAAGTCGAAGTTTGGTTAGAGCTCGTAATGTGACAATGTGCCGTCTAGTGAATGCCAGGCATAGTCAAGGCGCAACGGTAGAGAAAGTGGACACTTACGCCATCTGTGGGCCAGAATTGAAGGCAAAGCACAAGTACTTCCACCTGGTGGCAGCTAAATTAAAGAATGCTATGCGGCTGGCTTGTGCTGCACTCTGACAGCGAAATAACAAAAGAATTAAACTAAATAATATTGTTACGTGTAGTAAAAATATAAATGTAATATAACTTAAATATATGAAAATGACTGTCATTGAATATGGACCTTGCCGTTGGTGGGGAGGCTTGCGTGCCTCAGCGATACAGATAGCCGTACTGTAGGTGCAACCACAACGGAGGGGTATCTGTTGAGAGGCCAGACAAATGCATGGTTCCTGAAGAGGGACAGCAGCCTTTTCAGTAGTTGCAGGGGCAGCAGTCTGGATAATTGACTGATCTAGCGTTGCAACATTAACCAAAACGACCTTGCTGTGCTGGTACTGCGAACGGTTGAAAGCAAGGGGAAACTACAGCCGTAATTTTTGCCGAGGGCATGCAGCTTTACTGTATGGTTAATGAAAGTGGAAGCCGCCTGGTAGAATTTTGTGCAGAGCATAACTTAATCATAGCTAACACTTGGTTCAAGAATCATGAAAGAAGGTTGTATACATGGAAGAACCCTGGAGATACTAAAAGGTATCAGATACATTATATAATGGTAAGACAGAGATTTAGGAACCAGGTTTTAAATTGTAAGACATTTCCACGGGCAGATGTGGACTCTGACCACAATCTATTGGTTATGAACTGTAGATTAAAACTGAAGAAACTGCAAAAAGATGGGAATTTAAGGAGATGGGACCTGGATAAACTGAAAGAACCAGAGGTTGTACAGAGTTTCAGGGAGAGCGTAAGGGAACAAATGGCAGGAATGGGAGAAAGAAATACAGTAGAAGAAGAATGGGTAGCTTTGAGGGATGAAGTAGTGAAGGCAGCAGAGGATCAAGTAGGTAAAAAGACGAGGGCTAGTAGAAATCCTTGGGTAACAGAAGAAATATTGAATTTAATTGATGAAAGGAGAAAATATAAAAATGCAGTAAATGAAGCACGCAAAAAGGAATACAAACGTCTCAAAAATGAGATCGACAGGGAGAGCAAAATGGCTAAGCAGGGATGGCTAGAGGATAAATGTAATGATGTAGAAGCTTATCTCACTAGGGGTAAGATAGGTACTGCCTACAGGAAAATTAAAGAGACCTTTGGAGAAAGGAGAACCACTTGCATGAATATCAAGAGCTCAGATGGAAACCCAGTTCTAAGCAAAGAAGGGAAAGCAGAAAGGTGGAAGGAGTATATAGAGGGTCTATACAACGGCGATGTACTTGAGGACAATATTATGGAAATGGAAGAGGAGGTAGATGAAGATGAAATGGGAGATATGATACTGTGTGAAGAGTTTGACAGAGCACTGAAAGACCTGAGGTGAAACAAGGCCCCGGGAGTAGACAACATTCCATTAGAACTACTGACGGCCTTGGGAGAGTCAGTCCTGACAAAACTCTACCATCTGGTGAGCAAGATGTATGAGACAGGCGAAATACCCTCAGACTTCAAGAAGAATATAATAATTCCAATCCCAAAGAAAGCAGGTGTTGACAGATGTGAAAATTACCGAACTATCAGTTTAGTAAGTCACGGCTGCAAAATACTACCGCAAATTCTTTACAGACGAATGGAAAAATTAGTAGAAGCTGACCTTGGGGAAGAACAGTTTGGATTCCGTAGAAATATTGGAACATGTGAGGCAATACTGACCCTACAGCTTATCTTAGAAGCTAGATTAAGGAAAGGCAAACGTACGTTTCTCGCATTTGTAAACTTAGAGAAAGCTGTTGACAATGTTCACTGGAATACTCTCTTTCAAATTCTGAAGGTGGCAGGGGTAAAATATAGGGAGCAAAAGGCTATTTGCAATTTGTATAGAAACTAAATGGCAGTTATAAGAGTTGAGGGGCATGAAAGGGAAGCAGTGGTTGGGAAGGGAGTGAGACAGGGTTGTAGCCTCTCCCCGATGTTATTCAATCTGTATATTGAGCAAGCACTGAAGGAAACAAAAGAAAAATTGGGAGTAGGTATTAAAATCCATGGAGAAGAAATAAAAACTTTGAGGTTCGCCGATGACATTGTAATTCTGTCAGAGACAGCAAAGGACTTTGGAAGAGCAGTTGAACAGAATGGATGGTGTCTTGAAGGGAGGATATAAGATGAACATCAACAAAAGCAAAACGAGGATAATGGAATGTAGTCGAATTAAGTCGGGTGATGCTGAGGGAATTAGATTAGGAAATGAGACACTTAAAGTAGTAAAGGAGTTTTGCTATTTGGGGAGCAAAATAACTGATGATGGTCGAAGTAGAGAGGACATAAAATGTAGACTGGCAATGGGAAGGAAAGCGTTTCTGAAGAAGAGAAATTTGTTAACATCGAGTATAGATTTAAGCGTCAGGAGGTCATTTCTGAAAGTATTTGTATGTAGTGTAGTCACGTATGGAAGTGAAACATGGACAATAAATAGTTTAGACAAGAAGAGAATAGAAGCTTTCGAAATGTGGTGCTACAGAAGAATGTTGAAGATTAGGTGGGTAGATCACGCAACTAATGAGGAGGTATTGAATAGGATTGGGGAGAAGAGAAGTTTGTGGCCCAACTTGACTAGAAGAAGGGATCGGTTGGTAGGACATGTCCTGCGGCATCAAGGGATCACAAATTTAGCATTGGAGGGAAGCGTGGAGGGTAAAAATCGTAGAGGGAGACCAAGAGATGAATACACCAAGCAGATTCAGAAGGACGTAGGTTGCAGTAGGTACTGGGAGATGAAGAAGCTTGCACAGGATAGAGTAGCATGGAGAGCTGCATCAAACCAGTCTCAGGACTGAAGACCACAACAACAACAAATGCTATGGTATGTTTAATTGTAAATAGAGAACTTGGTGTAATGTAAAATAATGTTTAGGTGTGGGAGGAAGCCGCGAGAAAGAGAACAGTGTACAGGCTGGCACGTAATATTGGCAGTAGAAGTAAGTTGGCATAGCTCTGAGGCAGAACAAGTGTTAAGTGGCATAAAAGTGACTGCCGGTGTGTGCTACAGTAACGTCGCTAACAGACCATTTAGAAGTGAGCTGAAAACAGATATGGACTTCGTTTATCATATGGCTACAAGCTAAATGGGCACTAAGGCTTGTAAGATGCGGTATTTTGACGGAGATGGGCTGTGAGCAGCAAAATAGTACGGTTTCCCGCTCTGGGGTACATGGCACTGCATGGTGCAATGCTGTGTTAATTGCGGCGAGTTGCTCGTGCCAACGGCGAGGTGTGAAGGGACCAGTGGCTGCATCCAACAGCATATTGTGATCTCAATAATTGATGAGGTCCATCGGTAGCAATGAACTACAAGTTATCTTACAAGAGTGTTATTATGAACAGCGGTTGTTATACAGACGCCATTACCAGTACATTTATATTTTGTAAATCAGTTTGTGTAATAGTCAAACCAAGTTCTCTACAGTGTGTAAAGTTTGGGGGCAATAATAATTTTGTGGTTTAAATTGCACTCCCTGAGTGTAATCAATTATTTAAAGGAAATAGCTCATTATTACCCCATATCCAGTGATTTCTATGTGCTGCCATATCAGTGAAAAGTTATGGTGCAAGAGTATCAGCATAGCTATATTACAAGAGAAAATAGTCGGAATTAATGCTGAAATTGCCAGCAGACGCCGCTTCATGCAACGGATGGAAGATGCCAGGTACTGTGCCACCTTAATTACTATCCAGCTCAATGTGGTGGCTTTTCAGTACATTGCCATAGTCAAAAATTACTCAGTTCCGTCCGAGCAATGTGATTCTCAATTAGTGTTTCAGTAACTATATTGAGAAGCATATCTATATTGTGCTTTAATTAAGCATTCAAGGAAATTGCTGCCACCATGGTACACATTGTGCCTTCAGCAATGAAAGCTGAATATTAAATTCAGTAATTACACTTTGTACAGTTTACATTAACGTAAAACAAGTTCAAGTGGTTATCATGTTTGTTTATGTATTGTGAAACGATTTCAGGCTGTGGTACTGTTTTAAATGAATAATGACCTCCTGCTAGGCAATATCAAACATACAGAATTAACTGCTCCCTGTTCAGTCACTTCAAAGAGATTATCAATGCTACTAATAATCAAATATAGACGTAAAAATAAGTTTGTTACATGCCATTATCATTATTTATTCCAAAAATTCCGTATAGTAGTTGGATCACTATAAGGTGTCTATTCAAACCTATTACACGCGAGAGCCGCTTTCCGGAAGTCCGATGCCACACAGTGTAATAATAATACAGTAAATTCAGGTAGTGGCATCGCAAGCTGAATCCTTACAATTTAATGGACCACGTAGTGCACTGTGAGAACATGTAAATTTGCTCACTAATTTGCTTTCTGCTTTCAAAGCATCAAATACCGATCAGTAACAGACATCTCAAACTGGAACTGAGACATTCACTGAATTAAGTTGAGACTTATAATTTTGAATGAGTATTGGAGGTGGAGTTAGATGGGCGGTCAGGGAGTTTTTGCAACAGAGTGGGAGGGACGGGGGATGGTGCAGCAGCACTCACTTGCCCTTCTTCTGCACAGCAGCACGTCCGTCAAAGAACCCCCAGTAGAGCGACGCGGACGACGGTGCCGTCTCGCCCTCCTTCAGCTCGTTGACAATCTTCGGCAGCCGGACGAACGTGTCGTCGTCACACTTGAGCACGTACTGTGCCCCTGCCTTCTCGTCCGCCCACACGAGAGCCGTCAGCACCTGTCAAATGGGCACTGGCTGATTACACTTGCCTGACTTGAAACATAGCAGTTCATTTTTCATACGATTTTGAAGCTGGCTCGGATTGCACGATTAACTGTTATGTCATTAGGTATGGCCCAGATAAGTAATTTCACCTTTTGAGCTCTGTAACATAATTTTCAACAATTTTGTGAGGAACATGTATTGCCAATGTGTTCAAATGCAATTAGGGCTTTTCACTTACTATCAAGTAACAACAGAGATAGCAAAAATGCTGTACTACAATGTTCGAAACCTACAACTGTTTATCATACCGTCAGCTTGCTACGCTATTGGTTAACATAACAACATCTAGTTACCTTTCAATTACTGCACTTCATAAAATGAAACCAGATCCAGAAAGTAAACAAATTGTTTATTTTGGCTGCTGTATTATATATTGTACTCATATGGAATAGAACAGGGGAGAAGAGGAGTTTGTGGCACAACTTGACAAGAAGAAGGGACCGGTTGGTAGGGCATGTTCTGAGGCATCAAGGGATCACAAATTTAGCATTGGAGGGCAGTGTGGAGGGTAAAAATCGTAGAGGGATCCCAAGAGATGAATACACTAAGCAGATTCAGAAGGATGTAGGTTGCAGTAAGTACTGAGAGATGAAGAAGCTTGCACAGGATAGAGTAGCATGGAGAGCTGCATCAAACCAGTCTCAGGACTGAAGACCACAACAACAACAACAACTCATATTTGAAACAAGAAACATGGTAGGAATGCTTAGGATAAAGTAGTTTCAGTATAATATACAAAAATGTAACTACATTGTTTACTCATATCATTTCACCTTTTTTTTTCTAAAAACAAGAGGTATGTAATCGTTTTTGTATCATATTCCATGCATTTCAATTGCAACCACTGGATAACATTTTCTGTAGTTATCAGCAACTTCAGCAATTGTAATCAGCAAATTTGCTACACACAACAATACATCAATTGTGAATAGGAGTATATAAGATCCACAAGAAACTGTGTGAGAGACGCAGTACAACGTAAGATCTTGAGCAGGAATCTGTGATGTAATAAACTGTACACCTAAAACAATAACTAACCTTTCACCTCATTTGAGAACCATAGTATTCTCTAATCTTATTTTACTTAAGAAACTTACAGGAAACATCAACTGCAGTGAAGGATCGAAAGACAGACAATTTCTGATCAATGTTTATTATTCTGAATAAACTGGGTTACACCAACCAAATTTCAAGAAATACCCAGGCTTTATTTGTCCAGAATCAGAAAGAACACTTGGCGGCTTCCAGCAAACTTTACACATAATTTCAAACCTTTATGAAACTTTTTGTCAGTGACACCTTCCACATCACGATGAAAGTAAAATAGTTTATCGCTTATTACAGTTTCACTGTTTACACAGCAAACCTATGGCATCAGGCTCAATGTTTTAATTTATTTCTTCTTTACTACTAACTGTATTAGCAACAAAATTCCCATATAGTGCCCACATATAGCACTGAATGCAAAATTATATCGCTGAATGACATGCTCATGAGATACAATGTTGCAAACATTGAAATGTGTGAAATACTTGCTTTTGCTTAAAATGGAGAACAAATTACTCAGACTACAGTACCCTCCATGAGTGTGGAAACACCAAACAACAGTGCAAAATGGAAGTGATCTATGTGAGTTACTGGTTAGAATACAGAATAGTATGCTCAAATAACAATTAATAATGACACTTACAGTATTTTACAAATAATTTTTGTACTTATACATACATATTGGTACATACCAGTATTGCTCATTTTCATATAAACTGACTTTTCCTGTCTAAACAGTTCTACTAAACACACCAGTGGCACCAATAAACAGCATGACTGTGTAGAGGTATGTTGTTCACAGTTTTGTTCACTTGTAGTTATTTTTGTACGAAGGGAGAACACACTGCCGAAGAAGGTAGTACACACAGCAAAAGTAACTGAAAATGGCCACAAGAGGTCAGATTCCTTATGATGTGTGAGTAAAGATAATCACTTTGCACCAAGAAGGCAATAGTGTCCGACAACCATCACAGAAATTGAAAATTTCCATTAGCAGAGTTGTCAAGACCGTACACCAGCAATCAGATAGATTCTCCTACGATGATCGTCCCCACTCAGGAGTACCTGGGAAAATATCAGAATGCCAGGAAAAGTACTTGGTAATGACCAGTAAATGTAGCAGATTCAAAAGTGTCCATAAATTGATTGCTGAACTAAACACAATGAGCATACACCAGTGGGTGAGTCAACAGTGAGACGACACGTGGCAGAAAACAACCTCCAGTGTTACGTTAGCAGGAAGAAAAACATTTTTACATCCTGTTAATAAGAATAAAAGAGTAAATGGCTTCAATGGGCTACAGCACACCAACACTGGACATCCAAGGATTGGGAAAGAAACTTATTCACTGACGAATCCAAGTTCAAAACATTTGGAAGTAAACACCATTGATTCGTACACTGTTTACCTGACGAATGATTGATTCCTCAGTGTGTAATTCCAACTGTGATGGTATGGGGATCTTTTGGAGGGAATAAAGTTGGATATTTGGTGAAAGTAGATGGAAAAATGAACCAAAAGGTTTATCGTGCTATTTCAGCAGCATGGCAAGGCATGCGTCTGATTGGGAAAGGGTTTGTCTTGCAGCAAGGCAACGACCCAAAACATACATCCCCACCTGTGTCGGAACTATGTGAAGTCTTAAGAGGCTCAGAAAATTTTGAAAAACATGCAATGGCCACCCCAGTCCCCTGATTGTAACCCAATTGAGCTACTATGGTATGAGTTAGCCAGGGCGATCCAAAAACTGGGAATCTGTGAGGGACACACCTATGGGAAGTCCTGCAGCAAGAATGGAAACTAATTCCAACTGAGAGCCTGCCAAAACTGACCCATCACATGCCGAGAGTATGCAAGACAGTGACTGAAGAAATGTGTGGCTATTCTGAGGAATGGAAATTGAATGGGGATCACTGTTATCAGTTGCAGTGGGATATAAGAGGAATCACTGGCAACCGGTACACATTTTCGCTAAGCCTTATAAGCCTGGCTGGATGATGGATCCACTTTCTTCAGTGCGAATGCATAAATACACCCGACCTTCTGTGGGAATCTCTAAGTAGCGAACAGGAGTATAATGGACTAGGACTGCGGGTAGGTGGCACCTAATGGGAGTGTCGATTGGCCGTAAGGCATACTGAGATAGTTTGTGCAGTTGTGATAATGCGGAGTTCCGGGTGGTGCACTGGTTACCACACCTGCCTAGAAAGCAGGAGATCCCAGGTTCGAATCCCGGCCTGGTACAATTTCAAATAACATTCTGAGGGATCTAAAATATAATAGCTGCATTTACCTATGTGTTGCTTGGGCTTAATAAACATTTAAAAAACAATAAAATGCAATTTTATAATGTATTTTGTTTCCAGTGTCCATAATTGCCTGGTGTTCCTAAACTTATGGAGGGTAGTGTATATTCATCCATTGCTTCATAATGGGAGTACTTAGTAACTTCCAACAAACTTTAAGCACAATTTCAAGCCTTTTATAAACTATTCTCACTTATATGCTTGATATCATGCATTTAACACATTCACTCATTTTTCAGTTGGTTTTGATCTTCTGTTGATTTTACTAGACACTAAGCAACAGGTTTATATGCAAACAATGTAATAAGACTGCTTAGATTGCCTTCTAAATTGTTTACATAGACTAGGAATAGGAAGGAGCCTACAAAACTTCCTCGGCAGGAAATCACGAATCCAGTTACATAACTTCAACAATACTCCGTGGGCACACATTCTGACTAGAAGCCACTTGTGAGCAACAGTATCAGAAGCCTTCCGAGAATCTATAAATATGGAATCAGCTCAAGATCCCCTGTTCATTGCTGTCCTTACTTTATGTGAAAGAGAGGTTCACAAGAAAGATATTTTCTGGAACTGTGTTGACCCTGTGGCAACGAGTCATTTTCTCCGAGGTAATTCATAATTTTAAAATACAGCTGTTAGTGCTGTTGTTGAACTTTATAGAAATGATGCTCAGACTGTGTGCTGCACGATTTGCGTTGTCAGTAGTGTTAGTGTCATGATTTGCCATTAGGCACCGGTACTGATACTGGTATGATGATATACGGTTGAAACACAGGCATCAGTGTGGACTGCAGTTTAGACAGTTAACATATGTCTGTATATCAAAACAACAGCAAGACTGCTGTTGCTCTTCACAAGTACAGATACATTACACGAATACAGAGAGTTCCTCTTTTTGAAAAGTGGGTTGAAGAACACAATTTAGAATTTCACATTAACTGGCGATTCGGGAACTGCTCCTGATAGAGACTGACGCCCAATTGCTCTACAAATTGTTGAAGAAGTTACCGTTACCACAGCTGAGAATGTTGGACTCAATCTATAATCTTCGAGCAGTGCACGAGCTGTGTTCGATAACTGAAGATTCCGTGGCTCACCATTCGAGAAGTACTGCGAACAATTGTGAAATGGTATCTCTTACGCGACTGCAGGCTACTGGAGATGCAGATAGTCATCACAGTACAAAGTCTGTACCCCTTCATGTAAACATTGCACACAAGTAACAAATATTACCATCTCGTATGGAAATTACAAGGGTTGACTGAAAAGTAAAGCCTCCACCTTCATAGCTCTTCAACAGTTGGCAGCATTGGTATGTGGCAGGTACTGGCTTGTTCCGTAACCTCTTGTCTACAGCTCCAATTGGCGGGAAGCCTTAGCATTGAACCGTTGTGTTGTTACAGTGAACTGTACGGAACCCTGCGCAGATGGTCGGTCAATGCGATTTAAGGGGGTCCGGAACGCCCTATACTTGCAATGTAAAAATAACGCTTATAAATTACATCTTTCCTCACAAAGTATTTGAGGTAGGAAGTTGAACTTTTTACAGATTATTTATTGGAATATGGGCTACAACTTAACACAGGGATTTTACAAAATTTTAGTTCAGTTATTAACGATGATTTTTTTTCAATTGTAATGAAAATTCACAACATTTTTTTGCAATTTTTTATTCATATATTCAAAAATATACAGTTTTTTGGAAAAAGACTGTGTTAAATTATGCAGAAGGTACTGTGTAACATTTACGGAAAGTTTGAAACAAACATGTTTGGAAGATCCTTAGAAAACATGTAATTAGTGTGAGAAAATAAAAGTTTTGGGAATCGAGCGACAAAGATTGGATTAACTTTTTAGTGCATTCCAGGTCCATAGGATGGATTATCTTCATCCTCTGCAAACTCCTCCTCCAGCTTCCTCTTGTTCCTCCTCCTGTTTCTAGACTCTTTACAGCCCTGTCTGCAGCCCGAAGGCGTTCCTTGTCTAAAGCAAGCATCGCTTGTACCATGTTAGAACCTATCTTCATTCCCATTTTCATCAGTTGCAGTTACTGCAACACTGTTCCAAAAGGTGGTCATGTATGAACACTTATCACATTTCAGTTGTATTTCACTAGCAAGTCCTACGTGCTTTATTATGGAGAGTTCCAGACCAACTTCACTACAGTGAATACATCTTACACAGTTTGAAAAAAATCCTTTGAGAACCGACATATCAAATATTTCATTCACATCCGATTCGCCCATAAAACATTCATAGTTTTCACTCATTGAACCAAGCTTCTTCTGTGAAGTATTTTCTTTCCCACTTTGACTGCTATGGGCAGGTGTACTTGAGAGGTTAGGTTCACTCACTTGGTTATCGTCTTTATTGTTTACAGTAATAACACATACGTTTGGCTTTCCAACATTTCTCCTTTTCTTAAAAGCCTTCAGAGGATTTCTAATAACTTTACTTTTACTCATTATTATACTTCAACAAAACAGAGACTCAAGAAACAGAATTAATTACGAATATTTTCGAGATAACGACAGAGTAAATAAACATGAAACAATCGGCAATCACACCAGCGATATATATTGAACCATCACAGGTTAAGCACAACACATACTTTATCTCACATCACTAAAATGTACCTGATGAACACGGACGTTAATAATAACACCATTTGACAGCAGTTTTTACAACGCCACAGTGGGTCACGCCCATGTAGAACACATTTCCAAAAAAATTTAAAAATAGTTGTAGTCTTTGGAATTGAATAAATTATATATCTATTAAAAGGTAATAGTCTGCAGATTCAGAAAATGTGAAAAAGTAAAAATTGAACTTTTCATGATTTTGAGCCTTTCCGGAGCCCCTTAAGCAACATGCAGTCATTGAATTCCTGACAGCAGAAGGTGTTACCCCAAAGGAGATTCATCAGAGAATGAAAGCAGTTTATGGTGATTGTGACGACGTGAGTACTGTGTGCCATTGGGTAAGTTTAAAGATGCTGAGGCGGGAATAACTGACCTGCATGGCTAAGAAAGGGTTGGACATCCTGTGACAGCAACCACCGAGTTTCACAAGCAAAATGTTGACAGATCGATTCAGGACGATCGTCGTATCACTCGGAGAGAAATTGCAAGCACGATCGGCATTTCACAAGAACGTGTGGGTCACATTATTGCTTTGCTTGGCTATCGGAAGATCTGTTCACGATAGGTACCCGGATGCCGACTCCTGAAATGAAAGCGCACGGACTTGAAATTTGCCAGGAACTCCTCTCGCGTTACGAGAATGAAGGTGATGCCTTAACCCATTCCACTGTGACAGGAGACGGAACGTGGGTACACCATTACGACCTGTAGATGAAACATCAGTCTACTGAATATCGACACAAACACTCACCCCAGAAAAAGAAATTCAAGATGCAGCCCTCAGCTGGAAAAATCATGGTCACAGTGTTCTGGGACGCAGATGGTGTTATCCGTGTCGATTTCCTTGATCACAGAACAGCAATAAATTCAGAGCGTTATACCACAATGCTGCAAATTCTGAAACGGTGACTAACAAGGGTCCCAAAGGAAAAGGGAAATGTTTTCCTGCAGCAAGACAATGCCAAACCACACACTTCACGTGCCACCACAGCAGAACGTCAGAGACTGAATCTCACCACCGTATGGCATCCTCCGTATAGTCGAGATTTAGCGCCGTCTGACTTCCATCTGTTCCCGATAATGAAAGTCGATCTGCGGGGACTTCATAACGCTTCTGATGAACAAATTGAAAGAACTGTGAGACTGTGGTTGTGGAAACAGAGTGTCAACTTCTTCTGTGACGGCTTCACAAAACTTGTTCATCATTAGCAGAAATGTATCCAATTGACTGGTGATTATGTGGAAAAGCGTATATTGGTAATTAGAGATCACATTCTAAGGATTATTTCTGCATTTGATTTATTAAAATATTCCCATCCAAACCCAATTAACGAAGGTGGTGGCATTACTTTTCATTCAACCATTGTACTGTGTGTTTCTCTGAATGGTTTATTTGTTATTTCTCTTCCACGTGTCCTTACAAATGTTTCCACCAAGTTTCACTGTCCTACAATCACTCATTTTTCGAGGGGGGGGGGGGGGGGGGGTTGGAAGTTGTTTCCAAATGGCGAACGTTTACTTATCTATATATGACCAAGAATCCTGTCTTCTTATGCATACAGAATAACCTGCATATGCATATGAAATAAACACTTGTGACATGGGAGTGGTGTACACATAAAAGGAATGATTAGGCACTGACGCACACACTCCACAGTGGGCTGTCACTGGAGATGGGCAGAATGGCCACTATTGTGGCTGTGAATACATGCATTTAATAAGAGTGCTGGCTGGAAAATGTTATTTTTAAAAGACTGCAGCAGTGTGGACGCAATGAAATAGAAAATAATAATAGTGTTTAATATTGTTAAACTACAGGGTGTTCAAAAAGCCTCTCCACAGCGCCATATGATTGTTAGCCGTGTGTGCCGTATGCTGCAGTAAATATACCGAAACAAGAGTCAGTGAAATACAAGTTATTCATTTATTGAATATTCATTTTTACTTACAAATTTTCACATTAAATGTTAAAAGTGTCCCCCCTGTTGTTGAATATACAATTCAATTATACACAATTCAATTCGTCTAATCATGTTTCCAAACACAAGCTGTAACATTTCTTCTGTAAGAGAAGCAGACAAAGTCGATATTGCAGTTTTCAATCCATCGATGGATTTTGGACGGTTTTTATAGACAGTTGCTTTCACTGCGCCCCAGAAGAAAAAGTCAGGTGATGTTAGGTCAGGCGATCGTGGAGGCCAAAGTCTCTCTGAAATTATGCCATCACCAAAAACATCAGCAAGCAGTGACATTGAAACGCGAGCTGTATGCGCGGTTGCACCATCTTGTTGAAAATAACCGTTCAGTATTTCACTTAACACAAGTTCTCCTATGAATGGGTACAGAATATCACTGCAGTATCATTGTGTGTTTATTGTTTCATTGAAAAATATGGGACCCACAATCCAATGTCTAGAAATAGCAATCCAAACTCCTATTTTCACAGAATGAAGTGGTTTCTCATGAGTACACAATGGATTTTCAGTGCTCCACATATGAGAATTTTGCAAGTTCTTGTACCTGAGTATATGAAACCACGCCTCCTCAGTGAAAAACGTTTCATTAAGAAAAACCCTTCCATTTTGTTGAACGAAATTTTTGAACCATTGACAATAATGCAGTCTCTTGCCATGATTATCATTTTTCAGTTCTTGCACGACTGTCACTTTGTATGGGAAAAGTTCTAATTTTTTCCTAATAGCTGTGTGGGCCGTTCCGACACTAACATCGATTTCCTAGGCGAGTTTTCTTACTGACTTGTTCAAACTTGTGGACATTTTATCAGAAATATCGAGTAGTTTACCCTCAGACAAAACACTAGAACGACCACTTCTCGGTGCATCTGTCACTAAACCCGTTCTTCAAAATTTGTTAATCAAATCTCGCACAGTATCACGATGTGGGAGTGTTGTCTCCAGGAAAACTGAATTAAATGTTTGATGAACTGAAACTGTGTATTTAAAACCATCTTTGAACACTTGTTCGACTAAAAACACATGTTCTTCAATGGTTAGCATTTTAACAGTGACAAAAATGAAACAAACGAACAAAGGAACTAAGCTTAAACATTCACGTCAAACACACACCAACAATAATACTGATGCTGGCTGATATAAAAAGAACAGTGGAATGTTGGGAGAGTCCACTTGGAGGGAAGTAACCCAGGCAGTCGAACATCAAACGGCACGCGCGGCTAACAATCATATGGCACTGCGGAGACACTTTTTGAACATCCCGTATACCACTGGATTGAACTAAAATTAATTTAAAGGTAGCTGCTCGACTACTTTTCACATTTCAGATATCTCTAATTGCAGGATCCACGGTATATACAGGGTGTTTCAAAAATGACCGGTATATTTGAAACGGCAATAAAAACTAAACGAGCAGCGATAGAAATACACCGTTTGTTGCAATATGCTTGGGACAACAGTACATTTTCAGGCAGACAAACTTTCGAAGCCCGCATCTCGTGGTCGTGCGGTAGCGTTCTCGCTTCCCACGCCCGGGTTCCCGGGTTCGATTCCCGGCGGGGTCAGGGATTTTCTCTGCCTCGTGATGGCTGGGTGTTGTGTGCTGTCCTTAGGTTAGTTAGGTTTAAGTAGTTCTAAGTTCTAGGGGACTGATGACCACAGATGTTAAGTCCCATAGTGCTCAGAGCCATTTGAACAAACTTTCGAAATTACAGTAGTTACAATTTTCAACAACAGATGGCGCTGCGGTCTGGGAAACTCTATAGTACGATATTTTCCACATATCCAGCATGCGTAGCAATAATATGGCGTAGTCTCTGAATGAAATTACCCGAAACCTTTGACAACGTGTCTGGCGGAATGGCTTCACATGCAGATGAGATGTACTGCTTCAGCTGTTCAATTGTTTCTGGATTCTGGCAGTACACCTGGTCTTTCAAGTGTCCCCACAGAAAGAAGTCACAGGGGTTCATGTCTGGCGAATAGGGAGGCCAATCCACGCCGCCTCCTGTATGTTTCGGATAGCCCAAAGCAATCACACGATCATCGAAATATTCATTCAGGAAATTAAAGACGTCGGCCGTGCGATGTGGCCGGGCACCATCTTGCATAAATCACGAGGTGTTCGCCGTGTCGTCTAAGGCAGTTTGTACCGCCACAAATTCACGAAGAATGTCCAGATAGCGTGATGCAGTAATCGTTTCGGATCTGAAAAATGGGCCAATGATTCCTTTGGAAGAAATGGCGGCCCAGACCAGTACTTTTTGAGGATGCAGGAACGATGGGACTGCAACATGGGGCTTTTCGGTTCCCCATATGCGCCAGTTCTGTTTATTGACGAAGCCGTCCAGATAAAAATAAGCTTCGTCAGTAAACCAAATGCTGCCCACATGCATATCGCCGTCATCAATCCTGTGCACTATATCGTTAGCGAATGTCTCTCGTGCAGCAATGGTAGCGGCGCTGAGGGGTTGCCGCGTTTGAATTTTGTACGGATAGAGATGTAAACTCTGGCGCATGAGACGATACGTGGACGTTGGCGTCATTTGGACCGCAGCTGCAACACGGCGAACGGAAACCCGAGGCCGCTGTTGGATCACCTGCTGCACTAGCTGCGCGTTGCCCTCTGTGGTTGCCGTACGCGGTCGCCCTACCTTTCCAGCACGTTCATCCGTCACGTTCCCAGTCCGTTGAAATTTTTCAAACAGATCCTTTATTGTATCGCTTTTCGGTCCTTTGGGTACATTAAACCTCCGTTGAAAACTTCGTCTTGTTGCAACAACACTGTGTTCTAGGCGGTGGAATTCCAACACCAGAAAAATCCTCTGTTCTAAGGAATAAACCATGTTGTCTACAGCACACTTGCACGTTGTGAACAGCACACGCTTACAGCAGAAAGACGACGTACAGAATGGCGCACCCACAGACTGCGTTGTCTTCTATATCTTTCACATCACTTGCAGCGCCATCTGTTGTTGCAAATTGTAACTACTGTAATTTCGAAAGTTTGTCCGCCTGAAAATGTACTGTTGTCCCAAGCATATTGCAACAAACGGTGTATTTCTATTGCTGCTCGTTTAGTTTTTATTGCCGTTTCAAAAATACCGGTCATTTTTGAAACACCCTGTAAGTAATGTAATGCAAAAGGAACTGTTAACCGACACCACAATCAGATCACTCTCGTGCGAACAAAATGGGAGAGAACCGTACAGGGCAGGGCGGTCCACGCACCTTGAGCGTGAGATTGGCGAACGTGTCTGTGACTTCGGGCAGCAGCAGCAGATCGTGGTGGCGGTCACGCTCGTCCTCCAGCTCGCGCACCGTGTCCTTCGGGAGACCGGCGGTCCCCAACACGAAGTAGCACCGCACGTCGCCGTCCTGCGGGCAGGAGCGGAACCACGTGTCGCGCAGCGTGTCGCGGGCGCCCTCGTTGGCCGGCGCCGACACCACCAGCACTACCAGGAAGTGGCCGGCCGGCTGCTCCGGCGGAGGTCCCCGCTCCGGGCACGCCGGCCACGGCGAGGGCAGCCCGCCGCTCGTCACTGCCAGCAGCAGGAAGCTGCCGGCCAGGACGAGCGCCACCGCCACGTACGCGACGGAGAAGAAGCGCCGCACCAGCACGTGCAGCAGCACCCGCGTCAACATGGCGCCCGCCCGGCTGTGGGGCAAAACACGAATCCGTGGCATAGGGTTTGCTACGGCAAACTCAATACACTGTATGCTGGTATCGCAGTGGTGGGCATATGATGTGGAAAATGTGCACATTTTCTGAGAAGCTAATTCAGATTCTGACCATTCTCTAGTAGACAGAAACTTGCTGTGTCTCCCAAAGGAAATAGCACTAGAGCAAAGAAATGGAATACATAAAAACTGAAAGATAGGTCTACTGTTCAAGAGTATCAGAACAGATTGAGACATGAGCTCCAAACTAAAGGTGGAGACCGTGTAGACAAAGAATGGAACTCTATTAAAAATGCCATTCTGACAACAGCTTGTTAGATACTGGGGGAAACAAGGAGAATTAGAAATGAAGACTGGTATCAAATTGAATGCAGGCAGCAGAACAGAAAAAGGAAGTGAGGATGGAATGCTTACAGCAAAATACGAGACCAGATCAGGCATTATACAGGGTGTTTATAAATGAATATTGGGGTTTTAACACTTCATAATATTTATTATACTAAACTTACAGTTGTAAATGATATGTCAAATGAAAGAGCAACTCAAATAGTTTTGCCAAGAACCTTATAAATGTTCAATGTGAGCACCATTTGTCACACGGCACACATCAAGTCTATAGCCGAGTTCTTCCCAAACGTTGATAAGTGTGTCTTCAGTGATTGTAACAACAGCTGCTTCAATCCAGTTTCTTGATTCAGGGAGGTCTGCTGGTAGCGGAAGCACGTACACACGATCCTTGATGAAGCCCCAAAGGAAAAAATTGCACGGTGTTAAGTCGGATGAATGTGGAGGCGATGCAAAGCGCGCCCTGTCATTGGGCCCCTTGCGGGCTATCCAGCGCTCGGCTATAGACTTGATACGTGCTGTGTGACAAATGGTGCTCATATTGAACATTTATAAGGTTCTTGGTAGAACTGTTTGAGTTGCTCTTTCATTTGACATATCATTTATAACTGTAAGTTTTATGTAATAAATATTACAAAGTGTTAAAACCCCGATATTCATTTATAAACACCCTGTATAATGAAAAGAGATAGAGGCAGCAAGGGTGTGTAGGAGAGAAAAAAAAGGGAAGTCATAAGGAGAAAGATAGAGGAATAGAAGAGCACCGTCAAAGGAATGAGAGCAGATAGTTTTGTAAGAAAATTAAAGAAAAAACTCAAGAATATAGACAGAAAACAGCAGCACGTAAGGGAAAAGAGAGAAATTTGCTGACAAATAAACAAGATGTTCTGGATAGATGGAAAGAATGCGTCAAGGAAATTCTGGAGGGCTATTCAAGCAGAAATGTGCAACCACTCTATTACACTGCTGATCCACAGATGGAAGAACCCACCTTACAGGAGCTACAGAAGATATTGCACTGTCTGAAAAAACTACAAGAGACCAGGTCTGATGACATAACAGCAGAACTGTTGAAAAATGGGGAACTGGTCTCCATAAGCAAATCCATACACTTATGAAGTTGATACAGAATTAGGAAAGAACCCCAGAATAGTGGACCCTACGGATAATCCAGCCAAGCCATAAGAAAGTAGACAAGACTTGTTCAAATTATCGAGGCAGTACCCTGCTGAATGTAACCTGTAAGATCCTCCCTAGTATTATTTATAACAGACAAGTTCCATATGCAGAGGAGACTTTTGGAGAATATCAGTGTCTATTTTGGCCCAATAGACCAACAACAGATCAGAATTTTGTGCTGAGGCTAGTATATGAAAAGGTATATGACTACAATATTGTGCTTCATAACTTCTATGTAGACTTCAAGAAAGCTTTCAATAGTCTTAATAGTGCAGAAATACTAAATGATTTGCTTGGCATACCACCTGAGTATGTTTCACTTATCCGAATAACACTGGATGGTTCCAAGGCTGCAGTGTGAGTGGATGGAAAAGCCAGTGAATGGTTTAGCATCAGTAAAACATCAGACAAAGGAATGCCCTTTCTAAAATGCTTTTTAATCAGACTCTTGCAGCATCCATTCAAAAGCTCCAAACATCTGGTTACATAGGCATGAAGCCAACTCAGATTTGTGCATATGCTGATGATGTAGCAATTATTAGTGGAAAAAGTGTTCCACGAGAGAGAACAATAGGCGATTTGAAAGAAGCCACACTACCTATGGGTCTTACTTTATTCAGCACTTGCACATACAAGAGCGCGGAGCGAACTGCCTCCGGCCAGAACACACGCAGTATACGAGGGGCATTTGAAAGATCCGTGCAAAAATAAAAACTACTTACGTGTTTGGGATAAACCTTTTTTTATTTTTCGACATAAGTCTCCTTTTAGACTTATACACTTTGTCCAACACTATTCTAATTTGTTGATCCCTTCTGAATAATAGGAAGTGCCCAAGTCTGCAATATAGCTATTAGTTGCTACAATCACCTCCTAGACCGAATAAAATCTTTGTCCTGCCAGCCATTTCTTCAAATTGGAGAACAAATACTAGTCTGAGGGAGCCAAGTCTGGAGAATAGGGGGGATGTGAAATGAGTTGGAATCATATTTCCTTTAATTTTGTGACCACAATTGCTGAGGCGTGCGCTGGTGAGTTGTCGTGATGGAAAAGGACTTTTTTGTGGTCCAATCGCTGGCGTTTTTCTTGCAGCTCGGTTTTCAAACAGTCCAATAATGATGAATAATATGCACCTGTAATAGTTTTATCCTTTTCCAGATAGTCGAGGAGGATTATCCCTTGCTAATCCCAAAAGACAGTAGCCATAACCTTTCCAGCTGCAGGAATGGTCTTCACCTTTTTTGGTGCAGATTCTCCCTCGGTAACCCATTGTTTAGATCGTTGTTTGGTCTCAGTAGTATAGTAATGTATCCATGCTTCATCCACTGCGATGAAACAATGCTTAAAGTCCTGCGGATTCTTCCTGAACAGCTGCAAACAATCTCTGCAACACTTCACACGATTCCATTTTTGGTCAAGTGTGAGCAATCACGGAACCCATCTTGCTGATAGATTTCTCATGAACAAATGTTTATGCAAAATATTATGTATCCATTCATTCGAGATGGCCACAGCACTAGCAATCTCATGCACCTTAACTCTTCTGTCATCCATCACCATATCACGGATTTTATCAATGATTTCTGGAGTTGAAACCTCCACAGGCCGTCCAGAACGTTCAGCATCACTTGTGCCCATATGGCCCCTCTGAAAATTTTGAAACAACTTATAAACTGTTCTAATCGAAGGTGCAGAGTCACCATAATGTTTATCAAGCTTCTCTTTAGTCTCCTGCGGCATTTTGCCTTTCATAAAGTAATGTTTAATCACCACACGAAATTCTTTTTCGTCCATTTTTTGACAATCACTCGACTTCCTCGATTCACACGAATGCCAAACACAAAGAAATACACCAATATGGCTGAAACTTGGTGTGTGTTCTTTCCAAAGATGCTACTAACTAAACATGACCTCAATATGTGCCGCTGGTGCCATCTCTCGGACTTTGCACAGACTTTTGAAACGCCCCTCATAGGTGCTGTGGTGGACAGAATAATGGTGGGACTGATAACTGATCTATCCTAAACAAAGTGTGGGGTTTCTACAACAGATGTCAACTCTGTGACATCCACCGAGGCAACAGATGCAAGCATACACAGTGCGTAATCATTAGTCGGATCAGTGAGGAGTCATGAGGCCGTGTGCAAGTCATGCTTGGTGTTGTTTAATTATGCAAATCCATTGTATCCATAAATACTGATACGCTACATACCCATGCAGAATATGCAGACATGTTTGTATACAGCTACTGTGATGGCACTACCCGTATGGCTCTGAAAGAATACCAGAGACTTTTTCTTGAGAGACTAACTACCTACGTCAGGTTATTTCCCACAGTTTTTCAGACGTTATGTGAACCCAGAACACCATCCAGTGTACAAGTAAAAGCAGACTGTGAGGCCATCCAGTCAGCTGAGGAAAGGGAAGGGAAGGCATTATCGCAATGGTACAACAGAATTCCACAACCAGTACATGGCGCATTAGTTGTTGCCTTGATATTCTGCAGATGTGAGTGTGGCATCTGTTACATTCCGAAGGCCTGTACCCATTCTATGTGCAGCCTGTGCAACATCCCAATGACTCAGTAAGCATATAACAGTTTTGGGGTCAACGGAGGCGTCCGATCCCACCTATCGGCTTTGACCCGTGACGTAAGGGTGTTGTGTTGTACGACGTCATGACGGTGCGGAGTTTAGTTTATGAGTGTGTTGTGTTTGTAGACGTCATCTTGTTGTGGTTGGTGGTATCCTCTTGTGGTGTATTGGGTTCATTTGGGTGTCGCTGCTTGGAGTGTGCATTTATCGGTCGTAACTGTTATAGAAGAATGGCAATTAGTTTTGGCAAGTTAAGAATTAAGTTTCCGGTGTGTTTATGTTATTGCGGTGTCATTTGATGTTATTGGTTTGCTGTCTGTTGCGCGGTAAATCATTTGATTCAATTTGTGGCTTCTTTTGTTAGGTATGGATATGACTTCTAAGTTTAATAGTGCGTGTCTGGGGGCTGAAACGGGGACAACATGTTGTCTGTCATTAAGTTTCTGCAACTTTTTGGGCCTGCGACGGAGATCGTGAAATGCGGCGTACGCAAGCAGAATATGCAAATTGGGGGTTATTGTGTAGTGCCGGAACTTTTTTATGGTAAGTAGTCGTTTTTTTGGGCCTATTATTTGTGTGTTATGATGTTCGGTGAGGTTCTTATGTGTTGTTGGGTTGTTGTTACTAACTGCACGTGTTGGTGGTTTACGTTTTGATATCGGCAGTTGTGGTTGATTTATGTATATTAGGGGGAAGTACTCTATTTCAATTTTTTTGGTATCGTCAGTTGTATTTGAGATGCTTAGGTCATGGGAAGTGACCGATTGCCATTTGTCGTCATAGCTATGTGTGTTTTGGTATCATGAGCTGTTTACCTATTTAACGTCAAGGGAAGAGTCCGATTCCAATTTTTGTTGTTTTAGGTGTTGGTTTTGTGGTATCGATAGTTGTGGTGTGATTATAATTTTTGGAGAAGTTGGTTTTCATTTTGTGGCCTCATAAATTGTGTTGAGCTATGTAGGTGACGGGAAGTGACCAATTCCCGTCGATATTGTAAGTGTAGCAGAACTTGGGAATTTTGTGCGTTTTTATGTCGTCGTCTTGTGCGGTTTCGGATAATAGAGTGTGTCCGTATGTGTTTATATTTAGTTTGTCCCCACCCAAAAATCCCCAATTTCCGACGCTGGTCCCGTGAGTTTGATTATATTCTTGGAGAGAGATGTGTGTGTTGGTTTTATATGTATTTTCGAGTTTGTTGTTATTTATGTAATGATGTCATATGTGCCATATTGGAGACGTTGAGAATGGACGTTTCCGCCATATTGCTGACATCATGGGTCAAAGCAGATGGGTGGAATCGGACGCTTCTGTATTCCCCAATTTTGTCAATGATTGACTGTACAGACATATGTCATGCTTCACACTTTATTTACAGACAAGGCTACACTTTTACATGTAATGGTATTGTGAACACCTGCAATTCTCATACATGGGCGATGTGGAACTCGCATGACACTAGGGAAATAATATCCCAAGTTAGGTTCTCAGTGGACGTCTGGTGAGGTATGATTGGTGAGCTCCGACTCGCGAAGCGTCAGTTGTCGAGTGCGTTCTTGGTGCACAGCTGCTAGTGCAGGGTTCCATGACGAACTTAGCCGATAGCCCTTGTCCCTGCTAACAAGGTTACACGGAGTCTTATCTCAATAGATTCTTTGATGATACTCTCCCAACAGTCACTAGCTCGGCACAACATTTTGGTTTCCTAAAATTCGAATGTATGTCCCTCATTGAAGCTATGTTCTGCCACTGCTGGTTTATCTTTATGCTCCTGATGTATGCATCTAATGTGTTCTATGCAGTCTTGTAAGATGTAGTACTGTGTTTCCCCTATGTACTGCTGGCCAGTACATTGTATGTAATGGGCATTTGCTGTGAATTAGATGGGAAACATACAAGATCATCAACAAATACCAACTTCGGAAACCAAATATGACAACAGTAGAACAGAGAGCACTAAGACTGCTGAAAGAAGATGAAAACGCAATAGCCCTACCTGCTGACAAAGGAAATGCTACACTTTCATTACGTGCTGACGATTACCACTAGAAAATAACAGCTCTGCAACAGGATCTGGTCTGCAGGAAGCTGAAGAACAATCTAACACCAAAGATGAGAAGTTTACAGATTTGATTTTGATAGCCAAGTACTGTCACCACAGCCGTTCTATTGATCAATTTACAAAAGAAATGGGGCAATGAACCAACTATAGCGTTGCTGGAAAAACCAGCAAGCACTGAACTGCAACATCACACAGAAACAATTCAAATTCTAAATTGTCACTACCACATCACAACATAAAACTTATGAAACATAAGAATCCTAAAAAAAACTGAAGATATACTAAAAGTCAAGGTAAACACTAACAAAACACAAATAAACTTAATCATGTACCATATTAACAATAAACTATCACTATATTGCTTCATGCTATTTGTGCTTGGGACTGCTAAATTCAACCTAGAATATAAGAAAGAAAGTGGATGCTTTTTCAGTCAAATCAAATAGCTGCTTTGTCTGCTGTTTGTATCTTAAATTTTAGGTGTACTTGACTGCATTAGTATTTTTCAAAGAAAATGTTTATCTACATTGCAAATACAGGGATCTGATTTCAGTACATTAGCAAGCATTTAAAATGAACACTTCATCTTCCCCTCTAACTAAAAGAAATTTTGAATCTTTGACTCTTGCTAATCATATAACTTGTCAAAGAGGCAGGTAAAGAGGTATGTTACAATTTTCTTTCGAGCACTGGGGATTCCAAATTTATTGCTTCTATGTCCCATCTATACACTGCAAACCACTGTGAAATGCACGACAGAGGGTATATCGTACTGTACCAGCTATTGGGTCTTTGTCACATTTCATTCAAGTATGGAGTGCGGGAAAAATGATTGTTTAAACAGCTCTGTGGGTGCTGTAATTAATCTAATCCCATCTCCATGATCCCTACTGGTTTGTGTATATTCTTAGAGTCATCACTTAAAGCCAATTCTTTCTCAGTATAGTTTAAAGAGTCTGCCAGTTCAGTTTTTTCAACATTCAGTGACACTCTCCCGCAGGTCAAACAAAATTGTGACCATTCGTGCTGCCCTTCTCTGTATACAGGGTGTTTCAAAAATGACCGGTATATTTGAAACTGCAATAAAAACTAAACGAGCAGCGATAGAAATACACCGTTTGTTGCAATATGCTTGGGACAACAGTACGTTTTCAGGCAGACAAACTTTCGAAATTACAGTAGTTACAATTTTCAACAACAGATGGCGCTGCGGTCTGGGAAACTCTATAGTACGATATTTTCCACATATCCACCATGCGTAGCAATAATATGGCGTAGTCTCTGAATGAAATTACCCGAAACCTTTGACAACGTGTCTGGCGGAATGGCTTCACATGCAGATGAGATGTACTGCTTCAACTGTTCAATTGTTTCTGGATTCTGGCGGTACACCTGGTCTTTCAAGTGTCCCCACAGAAAGAAGTCACAGGGGTTCATGTCTGGCGAATAGGGAGGCCAATCCACGCCGCCTCCTGTATGTTTCGGATAGCCCAAAGCAATCACACGATCATCGAAATATTCATTCAGGAAATTAAAGACATCGGCCGTACGATGTGGCTGGGCACCATCTTGCATAAACCACGAGGTGTTCGCAGTGTCGTCTAAGGCAGTTTGTACCGCCACAAATTCACGAAGAATGTCCAGATAGCGTGATGCAGTAATCGTTTCGGATCTGAAAAATGGGCCAATGATTCCTTTGGAAGAAATGGCAGCCCAGACCAGTACTTTTTGAGGATGCAGGGACGATGGGACTGCAACATGGGGCTTTTCGGTTCCCCATATGCTCCAGTTCTGTTTATTGACGAAGCCATCCAGGTAAAAATAAGCTTTGTCAGTAAACCAAATGCTGCCCACATGCATATCGCCGTCATCAATCCTGTGCACTATATCGTTAGCGAATGTCTCTCGTGCAGCAATGGTAGCGGCGCTGAGGGGTTGCCGCGTTTGAATTTTGTATGGATAGAGGTGTAAACTCTGGCGCATGAGACGATACGTGGACGTTGGCGTCATTTGGACCGCAGCTGCAACACGGCGAATGGAAACCCGAGGCCGCTGTTGGATCACCTGCTGCACTAGCTGCGCATTGCCCTCTGTGGTTGCCGTACGCGGTCGCCCTACCTTTCCAGCACGTTCATCTGTCACGTTCCCAGTCCGTTGAAATTTTTCAAACAGATCCTTTATTGTATCGCTTTTCGGTCCTTTGGTTACATTAAACCTCCGTTGAAAACTTCGTCTTGTTGCAACAACACTGTGTTCTAGGCGGTGGAATTCCAACACCAGAAAAATCCTCTGTTCTAAGGAATAAACCATGTTGTCTACAGCACACTTGCACGTTGTGAACAGCACACGCTTACAGCAGAAAGACGACGTACAGAATGGCGCACCCACAGACTGCGTTGTCTTCTATATCTTTCACATCACTTGCAGCCCCATCTGTTGTTGAAAATTGTAACTACTGTAATTTCGAAAGTTTGTCCGCCTGAAAATGTACTGTTGTCCCAAGCATATTGCAACAAACGGTGTATTTCTATCGCTGCTCGTTTAGTTTTTATTGCCGTTTCAAATATACCGGTCATTTTTGAAACACCCTGTATGTTCAATACCCTTTGCCAGTCCCGTTTAATATGGCTGGCCGTGGTGGCCGAGCGGTTCTGGGCGCTTAAGTCTGGAACCGCGCGACTGCTACGGTCGCAGGTTCGAATCCTCCCTCAGGCATGGATCTGTGTGATGTCCTTAGGTTAGTTAGGTTTAAGTAGTTCTAAGTTCTAGGGGACTGATGACCTCAGATGTTAAGTCCCATAGTGCTCAGAGCCACTTGTTTCGTGTGGATCCCACACACTTGAGCAATATCCCAGGATGGATCAAATGAGTGACTTTTTAGTGATCTCCTTTGTAGACCAATTGCTTTTCTCTAGCATCCTACCAATAAACTGAAAAGCCTACTACCTGCTTTGCCCACAACAGAACATATGCAATTGTTCCAGTTCATGTGCTTAACAAGTGTTACAGCACTGTATTTGAACGAGTTTACCAATTCTGACTGTGACTCATTTATATTATAGTCACAGGATACTATGTTTTTATTAATTTATTTTGTGAAGTGCACAATTTTACATTTCTCAACATTTAAAGCTAGGCGTCAATCTCTGCACTACTTCAAAATGTTATAACAGTCTGATTGGATATTTGTGCAGCTACATTCAGATTGTACTTCCTTGTAGATAACTGCATCATCTGTAAAAAGCCTGACATTACTTTTAATATCGTCCACAGGGTTGTTAATATACAATATGAACAGCAAGGGACCCAACACATCTCCCTGTGGTATACTTGAAGTTACTTTTACACCTGTCAGTGACTCTCCATTCAAGATAACTTGCTGCATTCTTCTTGCCAAGACATCCTCGAAGCTGTCACATATTTCACCAGATGCCCCATACAATTGTACTTTTCATATTAAGCATAGGTGGGGTACTGACTCTGACACTTTTTGGAAATCAAGAAATATTGCATCCACTTGACTGTCTTGATCCATGGATTTTTAGGATGTCATGAGAGAACAGTGTGAGTTGGGTTTTACATGATCTATGTTTTCAAAATCCATGCAGGCTGTAATGGAGGAGATTGTACCCCAAATAGTTGACAGGGATAGTGGGCAGTAGTTTTGTGGATCATATCTACTAACCTTGTTGTAGACATGTGCCACCTGTGCTTTTTCCAACTACTGTGCACAGACTGTTGTTTGGCGGATCTATCACAGACTGTAGCTAACAGAAGGGCTAACCCAACTGTGAAATGGGTACAGAATCTGATAGGGATTCCATCAGACCCTGAGGCTTGTTCAGTTTCAATGATATCAACTGCTTCTCAATGACACTTACACAAATATCTATTTCACTCGTCTTTCCAGAGGTATGAGAAATAAGTTGGGGCAATACTCCTAGGTTTTCCTTTCTAAAGGAATATTTGAAAACAGTTCAGCACTTCTACTTTTGCTTTGCTACACTCTATTTCAGTTGCTGTCTCTTCCATGAGGGACAGTAACTGATTCTACATATGACCAGAATTTATTTGGGTTTTGTCAAAGGTAAATTAACAACATTCTGCATCAGTCAAACATGTCCCATTCAGTATCTCTCTAACTATAGCCGTATGTTTTGTTTTATACTGTTATTTAGTAGTATCTGTTTTTTAAAGAAGTATTTTATAGTGTCCGTATACCATGGAGGATCTCTTCCATTATAAACTGTCTGATTGGGTATATTGAATCTTCTCATGCTGAGAAATTAGGAGGAGTGATCTGTATTACTTTGTAAAAGCTTTCTAAAACCAAGATTGCACAAAAATCTCTTTATTTACAAACAACTGGTTTCGACAGACTTTGTTGTCAACTTCAGGCCTTCAAAAATTTTTGCTATAAAATGTGTTCGTTTTGGATTCGACTTCATGCCAAGTTGTCATGTAGATGAATGTGCTACACTTTATCTACTCGACTACACGATGTGAGGTCATACTCAAAATGAACACATCTTTAAACAAAAATAAAATGTGTTCGTTTTGGATTCGACTTCATGCCAAGTTGTCATGTAGATGAATGTGCTACACTTCATCTACTCGACTACACGATGTGTGGTCATACTCAAAATGAACACATCTTTAAACAAAAATTTTTGAAAACCTGAAGATGACAGCAAAGTCTGCCAAAACTGGCTATTTACGATCCTATACGTCTCCCGCAAACTGGATCCCAGCCCCATCCTTTGGTTTCCCCCATCCTCTCCCACCCTAGCCCGCTGTCGCACCTGTACCAGTGTCCCGCCTGGTCTCCATCTCCACACCCTCGCCCAATGTGGATGATGTCCTCGTGCCTTCCATCTACTCCTCCTACCAGCTTTAATCCCCCCTTCTTCCCCCCTCCTCAGGTCTCTCTCTCTCTCCCCCCCCCCCTCCCTCTCTCTCCCCCTTCTCTTCTTCCTCCTTTTCCCCGGCCGACCACCTTCTTTCTCCTTTTCACCTCCCTCCCCGGGCTTCTGGCACCTTGCTTCTCCCCCCCTCCTGGTTTCCCCCTACCGTCTCTCCCCACTCCCTTTTCTCCCCCCTCCCCCACCCCTAACCTTCACCCAGTGGTAGGTCCCCTTCGGTGCAGTGGTTTTTAACAATTTCGTTGTGGTGTCAGTGTTTCTCCAGTGCTGTGTGCAGTGCTACATTCCACCAGCACCAACAGTGTCGCCAGCATCATTCATTTGTGTTCCCACTGTGGTGTTTCTTTGTTTTCGTGTCGACTCACAGAGCTCATTCTCTGTGTGTGTGTGTGTGTGTGTGTGTGTGTGTGTGTGTGGCTTTTGTCTATGTTGTTTTTAAATCTACCATTTATACTCATCTATTGTTGTTCTTGTTTATTCAGCAATTTATACCATTCTATATTATGTGTTCTTTTCTCTTTTGACTATGTTTTTCTGTTGGCTGAAGAGCGGCGAATTGGGCCGCTGCCAGCCCGCCCCATTTTGGAAAGTGAAAAAGTGCTCTAAGTAGTTTTCAGAGAATACATTTAGCCTAGTATTGTTTTGCAGGGTGTCTTGTCATGGCGACCACTAACAGAACAAAAAATATCCCGTTTGATTGTTGGATGGTTAAAACCTTCTCCAGTGATTGCATTCCCATTAGGGAACTCAAGTATAAGTAAAGTGAGATTTTCTCTTAAGTTTTTGGTTGTGTCAGGAAGAGAATTTGGTGGCTGACAGGAGAGCGCTATTATAATTTTTTGCCCACCCATGATACTGAGTCTTGCCCAATCAGTTTCACATGCAGTTTAAACTTCTGTCTTGGTGGATTTGAGTTTCTTCTCTACTGCAACAAATACATCATTTCCCTATACTGTCAGTATACACTTAAGTTTTCTCCAATTATCTCACTACTGTAACTGCAGATTTTACCAGCTTTCCGTGCCTAATATTACATGAGTGTCATTGTTTTTAACATCACTTCAAACTCTGGCAGTTGGTTGCAAATACTTCGGCAGTTAATCACTAAGACACATTTCCATGGATCTTACACTGATACTTCTGGGTTTCCCACAGCTATCATTATCTAGATTGAACAGAGTCGCCTAATCTACAAAAACCTTATGTTAGGCACAAACTTGTTGAGCATCCTAGCAACAGAGTACATAACTCCACACTGAACCCTAGGAAAGGAGACAGTCTACATAATAATCATTTTCATTTCTACTTTTATGATTCTGCAACTCACACTTCAGTTGAAATTTATTTTTATTATTATCAACATATCATGTTGAAAGAATATAGACTGGGAGCTACCACAGAAGCACATGGTGAATAGGTACACATCTGAATACGTTGTTACAGAAAGGGTCAAAAAGCCCAACTATTAGACTTTCTTAAGTAATAATTGTGAGAAAACATATGCAGATTCTTCGACCATTTGTTGTTAAGTATTCTCTATAAGGGCAATATATTTCATACTGGTAGACTAAATCGATAAAACTGTAAAGGTATTCATTACGTTCAGCCTACATGTTGTTAGGTATGACACACGAAAACCTGGACGTGTCATTTGGGCAGCGAGAATAAGAAAATTATAGCGTGTGTCATTCCACCTGCCACTGGGTTCAGCTTTTAAGAGGTCACTTCAGAATTCGCGGATAATGTACATTTGAACCACTTTTGGCAACGATCGAATTGCCCACGAGGTCGGTAGTTTATTTATTCGTCCTAAGACCACTCAGTACAACAGTACTGAACACACCAGATACATTACAGAAAAAATACATAGGCCCCTACTTATGTAAAACGTTTACAACGTAGAGTAGGATTAAGCGAGGGCACGACTGGAAATCGACCAAAACATTATAAATGCAACCATCCACGCATTCACCTTAGTAACAACTGTGGAAAACAACGGAAACCCCACGTCAGGATGACTGGACAGGGTACGGAGTTTCCATCTCAACGAATCTGCATAACGCTGCATTCATTTCATGAGTATCAGCGTATGCTAAAAGAGTTGTGAGTATGTGCGTCATTTCTCAATATGCGGTGTGACTTGACTGGCTACCTGTGAATGTTTCTATTAACGGGTATTGACTCCAATCCAAGTCCAGTGAATTATATGTACATGTTCGACGAAACTAAAAAACATCAAGAAACTGAACGATTTTCTTACGTCCAGTATATGACATTCGCCGACTTCCTACAACACGTTGTCTTCTAAATTAATGTTTGTTATTATTATTATTATCTGGAACTCACTCTTACTTTGTAATGCTGTTACTTTGTAGTAATTACACTTAATGAAAATATCAAAACTTCTCAGCAAACTGCCGTGGATTCTGCGTTCCGTCTACAGTTCCGTATTTGATATCTTCTACGAAAACCCAGTGTTTTTGTTTATTTGTATCGCCTTCGGTTTGTTTACAATACAATAAATCTATCACTCACATGGGTGTTCCACAGACGACAAAAACAGTTTTCTCACATGTTTCTACGTTTATTAAAAATTACACTCAAGGAGATAAACCTCCTAGATTAAACTTTCACGCGGCTTAAGAATCAAGTCGTTTCAAGTACCACTTGTTTTCGCAACATAAGCATTCATTTCATTCGCATCTCAGTTCTGATTTGTGACAATATCGATTATTAGCATCAGCCATTTCCATCCATTGCAAAATGTCGACTTCCGTCAGGAACCGCGAAGACAACTGAGATATGTACAAGTGATTATTTCCGTGGCAATTGGTTTCAGTATGCTCATCCTCCTAAGCAGAAAACATAACTTAAACTATTGAAGATAGTGATTTTGTCCTCGTTTTTTCTGTTTGCTCTGCGACAACAGCTGCACTATGCGATCTTTGATTTAGTGTATCTTTCTCATCTATGGTTAGATTTAATCAGATGTACTGTAGGATCGTATGTTCTATGTTGTTATTTTGGGGTAACAATTTCTATGCATGGTAGATTTTGAGTGAAGCAGTTTACTAATCTACCTGATGTGTTTCGAAATATTTAAATTTGTAACTCCAGAGAACAAAGAAGTGTCGCTGCATCCCTCCACAACATACGTTAAAGTCGATATTCAAGTTAAACATTCGATCGAATGATAACGAAAGCTATCGGGGAACGAAGAAAGATTTTACAGAAAATAAGAAATAGCTTTCATCACAGTTTTCATTTCCATCGTTACTGTCAATCTGCCACTTCCAATTACATCTGTAATGCGTATCCGATTCCCATATAAGTATTAAAGCACAGGTGTACAAAAAGAATTACCCACAGCGGATCATGTTAGACAAACTAACATCCATCTACGGCAATAACGTATTATAGTTTCATTTTGGTTGTCAATGACAGAGTTAATTTGTGCCTTAGTTATAATGGGTCCCAGGTATCCTAAGAGCCCGGTGTACCGCTAAAATGTATATGAAATCAACTGAAACTGAATGAATGGCCACATAGGGATGAAATCAGTGAAGATGCAATTAAGTCGTTTTAAAATGCAGACCATTCAAAAATTATGTATCTGCAATGTACTGAATATCTTGTGACAGTTGAAAACTTGTCAGATTGAGCCTCAAACCTGGATTTGCTGCTTTTGGTGAGCAGTCCTGGCATGGCTTAAATGTTCTGTTGTCACTACATATTCATTACATTTATGATAAACAAGATTCTTTTGGCGTAGAAAGAAAATAAAATTCTTATTTCGACTCATTTGGTGGTGGTAGTGTGATCCTTTCTTGGTCTGGCAAGTTAAATTCTGCATCATGATTATACTAAAAGTCAAAAAAACAAAATATTGCATACAGAAAAAGAGAACAAAAAACTGGAAATTACATACATACAAGGTGTACAATATTACACATACCACACATGATATAATATTACTGTACCATATATAATATGATACATCATTTACATAACTTACATCTCTAGAAATTCATTTAAATTATATATATCATGGTTTGTATGTCTGTTGTTGATGTGATCTTCAGTCCTGATACTGGTTTGATGCAGCTCTCCATGCTTCTCTATCCTGTGCAAGCTTCTTCATCTCCCAGTACCTCCTGCAGCCTACATCCTTCTGAATCTGCTTAGTGTATTCATCTCTTGGTCTCCCTCTATAATTTTTACCCTCCACGCTGCCCTCCAATACCAAATTGTTGATCCCTCGATGTCTCAGAACATGTCCTAACAACGGATCCCTTCTTCTAGTTAAATTGTGCCACAAGCTCCTCTTCTCCCCAATTCTATTCAATACCTGCTCATTAGTTATGTGATCTACCCATCTAATCTTCAGCATTCTTCTGTAGCACCACGTTTCGAATGCTTCTATCCTCTCTTTGCTAAACTATTTATCGTCCACGTTTCACTTCCATACATGGCTACACTCCATACAAATACTTTCAAAAATGACTTCCTGACTCTTAAATCTACACTCGATGTTAACAAATTTTTCTTCTTAAGAAACGCTTTCCTTGCCATTGCCAGTCTACATTTTATACTCTCTCTACTTCGACCATCATCAGTTATTTTGCTCCCCAAATAGCAAAACTCCTTCACTACTTTAAGTGTCTCATTTCCTAATCTAATTCCCTCAGCATCACCCGACTTAATTCGACCACATTCCATTATCCTCATTTTGCTTTTGTTGATGTTCATCTTATACCCTCCTTTCAAGACACTATCCATTCCGTTCAACCACTCTTCCAAGTCCTTTGCTGTCTCTGACAGAATTACAATGTCATTGGCGAACCTCAAAGTTTTTATTTCTTCTCCATGGATTTTAATACCTACTCCGAAGTTTTCTTTTGTTGCCTTTATTGCTTGTTCATTATACAGATTGAATAACACCGGGGGTAGGCAACAACCCTGTCTCACTCCCTTCCCAACCACTGCTTCCCTTTCATACCCCTCGACTCTTACAATTGCCATTTGCTTTCTGTACAAACCGTAAATAGCCTTTCGCTTCCTAAATTTTACCCCTGCCACCTTCAGAATTTGAAAGAGAGTATTCCAATCAACATTGTCAAAAGCTTTCTCTAAGTCTACAAATGCTAGAAACGTAGGTTTGCCTTTCCTTAATCTTGCTTCTAAGATAAGTTGTAGGGTCAGTATTGCCTCACGTGTTCCAACATTTCTACGGAATCCAAACTGACCTTCCCCGAGGTCGACTTCTATCAGTTTTTCCATTCGTCTGTAAAAAATTCGCGTTAGTATTTTGCAGCTGTGACTTATTAAACTGATAGTTCCGTAGTTTTCACATCCGTCAACACCTGCTTTATTTGGGATTGGAATTATTATATTCTTCTTGAAGTTTGAGGGTATATCACCTGTCTCATACATCTTGCTCACCAGATGGTAGAGTTTTGTCAGGACTGGCTCTCCCAAGGCTATCAGTAGTCCTAATGGAATGTTGTCTACTCCTGGGGCCTTGTTTCGACTGAGGTCTTTCAGTGCTCTGTCAAACTCTTGACGCAGTATCATATCTCCCATTTCATCTTCATCTACATCCTCTTCCATTTCCATAATATTGTCCTCAAGTACATCACCCTTGTAAAGACCCTCTATATACTCCTTCCATCTTTCTGCTTTCCTTTCTTTGCATAGAACTGGGTTTCCATCTGAGCTCTTGATATTCATGCAAGTGGTTCTCCTTTCTCCAAAGGTCTCTTTAATTTTCCTGTAGACAGTATCTATCTTACCCCTAGTGAGATAAGCGTCTACACCCTTACATTTGTCCTCTAGCCATCCCTGCTTAGCCATTTTGCACTTCCAGTCGATATCATTTTTGAAACGTTTGTACTCCTTTTTGCCTGCTTCATTTACTGCATTTTTATATTTTCTCCTTTCATCAATTAAATTCAATATATCTTCTGTTACCCAAGGGTTTCTACTAGCCCTCGTCTTTTTACCTATTTGATCCTCTGCTGCCTTCTCTATTTCATCCCTCAAAGTTACCCATTCTTTTTCTACTGTATTTCTTTCCCCCATTCCTGTCAATTGTTCCCTTATGCTCTCCCTGAAACTCTGTACAACCTCTGGTTTAGTCAGTTTATCCAGGTCCCATCTCCTTAAATTTCCACCTTTTTGCAGTTTCTTCAGTTTTAATCTACAGTTCATAACCAATAGATTGTGGTCAGAGTCCACATCTGCCCCTAGAAACGTCTTACAATTTAAAACCTGGTTCCTAAATCTCTGTCTTACCATTATATAATCTATCTGATACCTTTTAGTATCTCCAGGGTTCTTCTATGTATACAACCTTCTTTCATGATTCTTAAACCAAGTGTTAACTACGATTAAGTTATGCTCTGCACAAAATTCTACCAGGCGGCTTCCTCTTTCATTTCTTAGCCCCAATCCATATTCACCTACTATATTTTCTTCTCTCCCTTTTGCTACGCTTGAATTCCAGTCACCCATTACTATTAAATTTTTGTCTCCCTTCACTACCTGAATAATTTCTTTTATCTCATCATACATTTCATAAATTTCTTCGTCATCTGCAGAGCTAGTTGGCATATAAACTTGTACTACTGTAGTAGGCGTGGGCTTCGTGTCTATCTTGGCCACAATAATGCATTCACTATGCTGTTTGTAGTAGCTTACCCGCACTCCTATTTTTTTATGCATTATTAAACCTACTCCTGCATTACCCCTATTTGATTTTGTATTTATAACCCTGTATTCACCTGACCAAAAGTCTTGTTCCTCCTGCCACCGAACTTCACTAATTCCCACTATATCCAACTTTAACCTATCCATTTCCCTTTTTAAATTTTCTAACCTACCTGCCCGATTAAGGGATCTGACATTCCACGCTCCGATCCGTAGAACGCCAGTTTTCTTTCTCCTGATAATGACGTCCTCTTGAGTAGTCCCCGCCCGGAGATCCGAATGGGGGACTATTTTACCTTTGGAATATTTTACCCGAGAGTACGCCATCATCATTTAATCATACAGTAAAGCTGCATGCCCTCGGGAAAAATTACGGCCGTAGTTTCCTCTTGCTTTCAGCCGTTTGCAGTACCAGAACATCAAGGCTGTTTTGGTTAGTGTTACAAGGCCAGATCAGTCAATCATCCAGACTGTTGCCCCTGCAACTACTGAAAAGGCTGCTGCCCCTCTTCAGGAACCACACGTTTGTCTGGCCTCTCAACAGATACCCCTCCGTTGTGGTTGAACCTACGATATGGCTATCTGTATCATTGAGGCACGCAAGTCTCCCTACCAACGCCAAGGTCCATGGTTCATGGTTGGGGGATTTGTATGTCTATACTCTGGTAACCACCGTGAGGCGCATACCAGAGGTTACTTTTATTTTTATTTATTATCTGGTGACTTCTGCGAATGCCATAGCATTTTTTTTTACAATTTTTGTACAAACAGTTTTAATTTGCAATTCACATGTACAAGAAGCCACTTACGAATGATGCACTTGGCAATATATGATACAGTACTTCATAATGCAACATACAGTTGTTACATAGTATAGGTATTTGAAATTACAGCATGTTGTCACAAAAATAATATATATTACAATCACATCAGAATAGTACATCGTATAGATAGAAGAGTTAGGCCTACATTTAAGAATAGCTACATTTTAATATCAATATTCATTCAGTGAGTACAAACATTTGAGAGTTATGAATGATTTTAATTCCCTTTTGAATACTTTACCTCTGTGGCATCTTATAGCACTTGGCAGCTGGTTAAACCATATCTGACCATTAATCCAAGGACTATGATATGTTGTCTTTAGTTTAGTTCTGTTTCTGAAGAAGCAATCTTTTTGTCTCATGTTATTGGTGTGCACATCAGAGCACTTGGTTTCGTTATTTTTATGGTCCACAATGAATGTTATTAATTTGTACAGATACAAGGAATATACTGTTATTTATGTTGTACAACGGTTTCCCTACATGAAACTCTGTATCCTAGTCGATGCATGGTCCTGATTGCTCTTTTCTGTAGTGTTAGGATTCTGTTCATGTGTCTGTCAGCAGCACATCCCCATACCTCTATTCCATAATTAATGTATGCAAATATTGTCCCATAATAAGCAGTTTTTAATGTTTGTTCAGAGACTAATTTTGATAGTTTGCTAATTAAGTGCAGTGAACTGCCAATTTTATTGCATACAAAATTGATATGGTCTACCCATCTATGATTTTCATCTAGGTATATCCCCAAAAATTTACATTTGTCAGTCTAGTTTTTTGATGCCATTTATATTATCAATACAGGTTTGGTATGAATTACCAAGTTTAAATGGTAATAGCTGGGATTTGCCAATATTGACTTTTAGACCTTGATCATGGAAGTAAGTAGTAATTTGACTGAAGCCATCAGTTGCAGCCAATCTCAAGTCATTAGTTTGTTTGCAAAAGAACAGAAGTGAGGTATCATCTGCATAACTTACTAATTGGGAGTACAGAGATGCCTCTAAATCATTAATGAAGACCAGGGAAAGGAAAGGGCCCAGTACAGAGCCCTGAGGTACTCCTTGTTTTACTGTTTCATAGCTGGATTGGAAATGTTTGATCTGTTCATTAATTTCATAACCTAGCTTTGTATACTGCTTACGATTGGTTAGATAAGTGATCAGTAGTTGTATGGATGTGGCATTTATATTGTAAGTTTCCAGTTTGCTTAGTAGTAGCTCATGGTTCACTGAATCAAATGCTTTAGTAAAGTCTAGAAATATCCCTGCTGTCTGCATTCCATCATCCAGGGCATCATACATCTTGTGGAGAAATTCGGTAATTGCGTTAATGGTACTGTGATGCTTTCTGAAGCCATGCTGTGTTTCTGCTAGTAAATTATTATTTGTGAAATAATCAATAAGTTGTGTCAACAAAAAAATTTCAAAATTGTACCAAACGTTGGTATTAGTGATATGGGTCTGAAGTTTGATAGCTTTTCTTTTGATCCTTTTTTATGCACAGATTTAACTGTACTTTTCTTCAATATATTTGGAAATGTGTGCTCCCTGATACTACTGTTGATCATATGGGTAATTATTCCAACTAATTCCTTATTGCGTTTTTCAATTATAATGCTATACAGTCCATCCCAGCCAGATGAGGTCTTATTCTGTAAGTTGTTTATTATTTTTCCTATTTCCTCCACACTCACTTCCTTAAATTCAAAAGCAGTTTCCAGCCTAGGGTAAGGCGTGATCATTCGAGTCAGACCTTTGTTATTAACTGGATTCACAGCTGAAGATATAAAATATTCATTAAATATATTGCAGGTTTTATCTGGATCATTAGTAAGGTTTCCTTCATGTTGGATTCTGTCAGTTTGAACACCTAACTACTGAGCGAGGTGGCGCAGTGGTTAGACACTGGACTCGCATTCGGGAGGACGATGGTTCAATCCCGCGTCCGGCCATCCTGATTTAGGTTTTCCGTGATTTCCCTAAATCGCTCCAGGCAAATGCCGGGATGGTTCCTTTCAAAGGGCACGGCCGACTTCCTTCCCCGTCCTTCCCTAATCTGATGAGACCGATGACCTTGCTGTCTGGTCTCCTTCCCCAAAACAACCAACCAACCAACACCTAACTTAGGGGTGGGCTTGCGATATCTCTTTATTATATTCCACGAAGTCTTCCCTATATTTGTTGACTGAGCTATTTCCTTATCTAGGATCTGTTTTCTTAAATTTGAGATCTGTTCCTGAAATTGGTTTTTTAGCTTGATTGTACTTATCCTTAAATATTTGTAATTTAGTTGATTTATGTAGCACACGTAGATCCTCGATATTTTGCCTGAGTTTAATCATGTAAGCTTGAAGAGTCAGTCTGGTGTTTTGTACATTTTGGTTGTGAGTTACTATTTTTTTTAATTTCTTTCACTGTGCAGCAAAAATTAAGAGACTGTAAAGTAATGTCATAGAATTTGGCCAATTTGTATTCAGACCCTTTTTGCAGAGTAACTAGTTGCCATTCCTCAGATGCTAGTTTACTTTTAAAAGCATTAATGTTTATCTCTTTAAGCATTCTTTTATGTTCTACAACCTGAGTCCTTTCTTGGGTGCTTGTGTGTTCATAGTCTACAAATTGACATTTGTGGTCTGAGTAGTGGAAGTCCACATTCCAGCATCTAATAATATCTTTTACCTCTTTACTTAGTATTATGTAGTCCATTCTACTAGAAGTAGACTGAGTTACTCTTCTATCTGAATTTACAGCTTTCATAAGATTATAGGAGTTAAGGGTATCTATTTGCCAGCTGTTATGGTTATTACAAGATGTTGCCTCCATATTCAAGTCACTAAGTATTGTTACCTCGTTTCAGTCAAAGTGCCCCACTATTCTACTAAAAATATCTATGAAACGCCCTACCTCTGATTTTGGTGGACGATAAAGCTCAATAATTTTATGTTTCACCGTGCCCTTTCTACAACCTTTGATATGGAGTTCAACAACTGTCACTTCAGTCAAGCCTTCATTATTATACGGATCTAGACGGTTTAATTTATTTACTTTGAGTTGCTCTCTAACAAATACTGCTACAACCTCCATCTTTATGATGCTATCTACTTTACCTATTTCCTAGGAAATAGCCATCTAGTTTAAAGTAAGTAATTTCCTCAGATTTCAGTCCATGCTCGGTTAACACAACTATATGAAGTGAATGATCATTTACAAAGGTCTGCAAAACATTGAGCTTATTTCTAAGATATTGTATATTTAAGTGCATGAGTCTTGATGGTAGTTTTAGTTTGTCACTTTGAATTTCCTCCTGTTCTGGATTGTTTATATTGGGCCAAATCTGGTTGGAGTTGGCTCTTTCCACTAGTTTCCCTGCATGTTGGGATTTAGGGTGATAGCCCGTCTGTTTTCATGAATTATTACGTCAACAGCTTTGTTTATGTCTGATGCAAGTCTCTTTTTACCAGATAGATTTAAATGTTGACCATGCGTAGTAAAACTAGTGTTTTCGTAGCTGTTGATGTCAAGAAGTTTTTCATTTTTAAACTTGGAGCAGAAATGTTGTAATTTTTTATTTGTTCATCGAATTTCACTATTTACACAAGACCAGTCCACCAGGTCAGATCTCAGAGGTAAATTTGCTACTATCACATTTGTAGTCGATAGCAACTGTAAGATAATGATCAGATTTCTTATAAATGCACTGGCCTCATTGCAGTAAACATCGTTTGATCCTGCTATGATAACAACACAGTCGCTTTTAGTGGAACTGGCACATTCTTTTTGTATACTGCTGGTTACATTTCCGAATTTTGCTCCAGGCTTAACAACAGCTGACAGACTCACGTACATGCCATTGTACCACTTATTAGTGTTTCTTACTGTTCTATTCATGTATAGAGCATCGGAAGAGTGATTGTTTAAATGCCTCTGTGTGTGCAATAATTATTCTAATTTTATTCTCATGATCTGTAGGTGAGTATACTTACGGAATTTTAGCATATTCCTTGAGTCGCCATTTAATGCTGGTTCTTGAAACTTTATTAATAGACTTTATGGGTATAGTTTATGTCTACCTTCAAGAGTCTTCCAGTTCAGTCCCTTCAGTATCTCAGTGACTCTCTCCTATGGATCAAACAGACTAGGAGGAATTGCCTCAGTTTTTTCTTGAATAACTGAGGATTATCAATATCCTTTTTATATTCAGTGGATCCTTATCCAGACTAGGTAACTCCTTTTTGTAATGTGTTGAGTTATTGAGTCTTTGCAAGGGCTTTGATTCTGCATTGGGTCATGAGTGTGAATGTCACAGATATTGGGAAAGTGTTTTGTTGATGAGTACAAATAGTCTCAGTGAGTAGATATACTGAATTGTGTCAATATCCTAAGGGTAGGTGCCTCCAGGGTGTCCAGTCTGTGACGTCACAGATCAACATAAAAGCTCATTTTTGTAGTTTAAAAACTTTTTCCACTTTTGCAGCATTTCCTCATAATATTATACCTTAGAAGATCCAAGAGTGGAAGCACACGGAATATGACAAAATTATTATTTTCCTGTCAGCGGAGGATGAAATGTGTCTTTGTGCAAAGCATATTGAGCTTATTAACTTCTCATAGTTTGGGTTCACAGTCATGTATAATTTTTTAAAGGACGTCATATTCACCATTGACTGTGGAAATTATTTATTTCAGTATTGCAATTTCGGCCATTGGGCCATTTTCAAGCGGTACAGCAAAGGATTTTGCTTCAGTACATGTCAGACTTTAAAATTCTCTGACATGCATACATGTCATTGTCAAAAAGAGGTATTTTCATCATAGATATACAGTAATATCAGACGAGTGTGAAGCTCTGTACGCCGTGAAATGATGTAAATTACATGAAATGTTACCAATATTAACATCATTCATGTGAATCATTACAAATCAATGTTCTAGCAAACCATTTACATGTAAACTAAGGCCTTAGTTAAAGACTGACATGTGCTGAAGCAAAATCTTTTGCAGTACCACTTGAAAATGGCCCAAAGGCTGAAATTGCATTAGTGAAATAAATCATTTCTGCAGTCAGCAAGAAATCCAACACCTACATCTATACTCTCCAAAGCATTGTGAAGTGCATGACAGAGGGTGCATCCCATTGCACCAGCTATTAGGACTTTCTCCCAATCCATTCACATACAGAGTGTGGGAAGAATGACTATTTAAATGTGTCCTTGTTTGCTGTAATTAGTCTAATCTTATCATCACTACACCTGCAGGAGCAATTTGTAGGAGTTGCAGTATGAGGAGCATTCAATAAGTAATGCAACACTTTTTTTTTAAAACCAAGTTGATTTAATTCAAGGTTCCAGTACGCCATATTGTTCACCACCCTTTTGACTACAAAATCCTATTTTTCAAAATAATCTCCGTTAAATGCAATGGCCTAACGCCACCCTACTCAAAGGGCCTTTATGTCCACGTGGTACCACTCTATTGATCGATGTTGGAGTGAACGTCTTGTTGCATCAATAAACTCTCCATCGTCCATATACTGCTTCTCGTGGAGTGTATCTTTCATTGGGCCAAACAGATGGAAGTCAGAAGATGCGAGATCTGGGGTGTAGGGTGAGTGAGGAAGAACAGTTGTGATGATAATGAACATGTCGCACAACTGCTTTCCATGCTTTTGTTCACTGCCAGATCTCTGGAGACATCCTACAAGCACCTATGAATATCTGTGATGCTCTCATTTTCTGGCTAAAGAAGAGATCACAACTCTCTGGTTGGATTGCATCTCCATTATAGACACAATTTTGAAGGCTACATTTAGGCCGCCACTTATTGGAACATTGTGAAACAATAGAGGTTCAAGCAGGAATACTCCACAATGTCCCATACAAATTCTACATTTTTGCCAGCCGAAATTTGCCAAAAAAAAAACAAATAGAGTTTTGGATTACTTATTGAACAATCCTTCTATATTCCTAGAGTCGTCGTTTAAATCCAGTTCCTGAAACTTAGTGAGTAGGCTTTCTCAGGATATTTTACATCTATCTTTAAGAGTCTGCCGTTTCAGTGTATTGAGTAGCTCTTGTGTCACTCTCCCATGGACTAAACAAACCTGTGACCATTCGTGCTGTCCTTCTCTGTATATGTTCAATATCCACTGTTAGTGCTATTTGGTATGTGTTCCACACACTTGAGCAATACTCTAGAAGCCAGCACATGAGTGACTTGTAAGCAAACTGATGTGCTGTGCCCACTTACAAGAAGTAGCATATTGAAGTTAGATTTTTCTGCCACATTTCTACAATCTAATGCAATATGTTTGTTGATCCTAGCTTTCAGCTGTCTACTGGTTTGTCCCACATAGCAAGAATTGCAGTCATGACATTCAGTTCTATAGACACCTGACTTATGGAAAAGATTAATTTTTTTAACTCTATTTTTTTGAAATTCTTCTCAAAATTAAGTTGACGACATGTATAACAGCATACGGAATGAAAGGTAGAAAGATAATAGTTTCAGTGTATGTGACAATGGCATTAATAAGTACATTTGTTTGCCGTACTATGGTAAAATTAATGACATGGTGGCCCCACTTTTTAGAAAACAAAAAGTAAATGTGTCATTTTTCCTCCAGGCAACTTGGGTAGAATTTTAAAAAATAGTGCTAAAAGCCAAAATATTTTACATAGGTCGGGAGTCTATAGAATTGAATGTCGTGACTGCAGTGCTTGCTAAAACCTTTTCCATAGGTCAGATGTCTGTAGAATTGTATGTCCTGACTGCAGTGGTTCCTATGTGGTACAAACTGTTAGACAACTGCAAGCCATGTTCAGCAAACATATCACATTAGATCATTTTAAAAAGTATAAAATACTAAATAGAATGTTTCCCAACTTCCAGGCTTGGACAACATACCACAATCCCAACTGAGTATACCAATCACAGCACATGACATAAAACAAGTATTTCATAGAAAATGCAACACATTATGACTGCATCACTACACCTATTGACACATGGAAGACTCTCCCCTATCCTTTCTAGTCACATGTGAAACCCATTATACCACTATCTTCTCCACAGGTTATTATCATGAGCTGTGGTAAACCTGCAAAATCTTACTTTTCCTCAAACTGCACAAACCTACTACGGTTACCTCCTCCTGCCACCAGATCTGCCTCACCTCAGTATTCAGCAAAGTCCTCGAACCCATCCCCTCTCGACGCATCGATCATCACCTGAACCAATAACATCTTCTCATCGACCAGTGTGACTTTCATCCCTATATCTCCTCTGGTGACCAGCTCCTGCACATAACCCATCTCCTATACCATGAAACAATTCCCATAAATTTTCTACTTCTATCTCCCTCAACATAGAGAAAGCCTGTGATGTATGGCATTCCAGTCTCCTTTTCAAACTCCAGACATACACACTTGCCATTAACTATGTCTACTGTATAGATTCCTTCCTATCTAATTGCCCATTTTTTGTCAATATTAACAATACCGATTCCTGTACCTTCCATCCCACTACAATAGTGCTCCAGCGCTCCTTCCTCTTGCCTCTCCTCTTTCTCCTCTACACTGCTGATATTCCCAGACCCCCACTCACCCCTCTAGTCCATCTCCTTCATTATGCTGACGGCACCGCTTTCCTCTCCATCTGTCTTACAATCCAGAATTCTGTGCAAATCCATCTCAGTCAGTTTACCTCCTGGTGTAACCAATGACTCCTCAAGATCAACACCTCCAAAACCTAGTCAATAATTATAGGACAAACCACCCGCACCTTCCGCCTCCACGATTGCAACCTTACTATTGATGACTGTCCTATCCTCACTAAAATACCTTGGACTAACCCTCAATCAGAAACTAACAGGGAAATCTCACCTACCTACATTGGACTCACTTCCAGGAAGACAAAAACCTGCATCCAGCCATCCTGATTTAAGTTTTACTAACAGGCCAGACTTGGGGATTACATCCCTCCGCTATTCCCCACACCTACAAAACATCAGTCCAACCCATCCTCTGCTATGTAAATGAATGCATGAATCTCCACTCCACAGAAGTTCTGCTAAGTCCCTCTAAATTCTCGAATGCTGTGGACTCTGTCCTGCATCCTGCATCCCTTTACCTTCCCCCACATGGTTCCTCTACCATCTCATCAAAACTCCCCCCCCCCCCCCCCCCCCACACACACACACACACCCACATCAAACACTTCTGTATCTCCTGTAGTGTCTGCAAACCAGTTTCCAATAACCCCAGTATCTCGCCTCTGATCACCAACCCTAGTATGCTGCCACACCTTCACAAAAGTGTCCCTCCATCCCTACACCTTCACACGCTCCATATACTATCCCAACACAGATTCAACCAACTCCCTCTCCCTGACAATGAGGCTGACCCCGATATTTATCCCTCTTACCAACTTTAACTCTCCCCACCTATGTCACTGCTCCTCTCTCCTTTCCTCTCTCCATCCATATCCCTTGCCTTTTGTAACCACTACCATACCCACACAGCACACTACTCCTCACCCTCTGTCTTTCCCACAAAGAGTATTTCCCACCATTCACCTCAACTCCTATCTGTCTTCTCCATAGTTTTCCTGCCTAGTAGACCCCTATCTGTTTACACACACCCCTCAACAGTATGGAACAAGTCTCACCTCCCACAATACTTCTGACCCAGTGCAGGCTCTTCAGATTTTAAGTGAAAGCACAGTGCTTCAGTGTTTTTTTATGAGAAGAATTTCACCATTCTGCACTGTATTTTGAAATGTATATATTTTGTTTTTTAGCTGTCCATCTTTGACTGTTAATATAAAATAGAAAAATAGCCTTACTGTTTGTTTCTCATTCTCATTAAGTATTTTTTAATTCGCTTGGCTGAAGAGTGCACTATTCTCCTGCTGACAGCCCCCATGCCCCCTCCCCCACCCACCCATCTCACCCATATGGGGCCAAGGGGATGAAATAGCAACAAAGGAAAAGAAAGAAAGAAATAAAATGATAAAACGTACAAACTGTGAAGGGAACGTAAAATTAACACATGTTGTTAATGCATCATACATGTAAGGAGAGTGCTCTAATTGGTATAGCGTAAAATGAAGCCAGTCGCATTGTAATTGTAAATAGATGCCTCAGTGTGAACTTAATCTCAGACTTGAATAGTCCACTTGGGAGTCTGTGCATAGTTGTGGTCTTCAGTCCTGAGACTGGTTTGATGCAGCTCTCCATGCTACTCTATCCTGTGCAAGCTTCTTCATCTCCCAGTACCCACTGCAGCCTACATCCTTCTCAATCTGCTTAGTGTATTCATCTCCTGGTCTCCCTCTACGATTTTTACCCTCCATGCTGCCCTCCAATACTAAACTGGTGATCCATGATGCCTCAGAACATGTCCAAGTAGTGAGTTAGTTAACTGGATAGGACAGTCATCAATAGTAAGGTTGAAATCATAGAGGCAGTAGGTGCGGGTGGTTTGTCCTATAATTATTGCCTAGGTTTTGGAGGAGTTGACCTTGAGGAGCCATTGGTTACACCAGGAGGTAAACTGATTGAGATGGATTTGCACGGGATTTCTGGATTGTAAGACAGATGGAGAGGAAAGCGGTGCCGTCAGAATAATGAAGGAGAGGGACTAGAGGGGTGAGTGGCGGTCTGGGAATATCAGCAGTGTACAGGAGAAAAAGGAGAGGCAAGAGTAAGGAGAGCTGGAGCACTATTGTAGTGGGATGGAAGGTACAGGAGTCGGTATTGTTAATATTGTCACCAGAGGAGATATAGGGATGAAAGTCACACTGGTTGATGAGAAGGTGTTATTGGTTTAGGTGATGATCGATGCGTTGAGAGAGGGTGGGTTCGAGGACTTTGGTGAATACTGAGGTGAGGCAGATCTGGTGGCAGGAGGTGGTACCCATAGGAGGTTTGCACAGTTTGAGGAAAAGTAAGATTTTGCAGGTTTACTACAGCTCATGATAGTGAGAAGATAGTGGTATAATGGGTTTCACATGTGACTAGAAAGGATAGGGGACAGTCTTCCATGTGTCAATTGGTGTAGTGATGCAGTCGTGACCAGGGGATGTGTTGCATTTTCTATGAAATACTTGTTTTATGTCATGTGCTGTGATTGGTATACTTAATTGGGCTTATGGTATGTTGTCCAAGCAATGGAAGCTGGGAATCATTCTATTTAGTATTTTATACTTTTTAAAATGATCTAATGTGATATGTTTGCTGAACATGGCTTGCAGTTGTCTAACAGTTTGTTCCACATCGGAAGCACTGTAGTCAGGACATTCAATCCTATAGACATCCGACCTATGGAAAATATTTTGGTTTTTCAACACTGTTTTTTTAAAATTCTACCCAAGTTACCTGTAGGAAAAAATGACACATTTACATTTTGTTTTCTAAAAAGTGAGGCCACCAAGTCATTAATTTTACCATTGTATGGCTTAACAAATGTACTTATTAATGCTATTGTCACCTACACTGAAACTATTCTCTTTCTACCTTTCGTTCCGTATGCTGTTATACATGACGTCAACGTAATTTTGAGTAGAATTTTAAAAAATAGAGTTTAAAAAATTAATATTTTCCGTAAGTCAGGTGTCTATAGAATTGAATGTCATGACTGCAATTCTTGCTATGTGGGACAAACCGGTAGACAGCTGGAAGCCAGGGTCAACAAACATATTGCATTAGATTGTAGAAATGTGGCAGAAGAATCTAACTTCACTATGCTGCTTCTTGTAAGTGGACACAGCACATCAGTTTGCTTACAAATCACTCATGACGAGGCTTCTAGAGTATTGCTCAAGTGTGTGGAACACATACCAGGTAGGACTAACAGGGGATATTGAACGTATACAGAGCACGAATGGTCACAGGTTTGTTTAGTCCATGGGAAAGTGACACGAGAGATACTGAAGGAACTGAAATGGCAGAATCTTGAAGATAGATGTAAATTATCCTGAGAAAGCCTACTTACTAAGTTTCAGGAACTGGATTTAAATGACGACTCTAGGAATATAGAAGGGGTGTTGAATAAGTAATCCAAAACACTTCTTTTGTTTTTTCTTGGTCAATTTCGGCTGATAAAAATGCGGAATTTGTGTGGGATATAGTGGAATATTCTTGCTTCAGCCTCTATTGTTTCATGATGTTGCGATGGGTGGTGCCCTAGGTGTAGCCTTCAACATCGTGTCTGTAATGGAATTGCATTCCAAGCAGAGTGTTGTCACCCCTTCTTTTGTCAGAAAACCAGAGCATCACAGATATTCACAGGTGCTTGTAGGATGTCTCCAGAGATCTGGCAGTGAACAAAAGCATGGAAAGTCATTGGGTGACATGTTCATTATCATCACAACTGTCCTTCCTCACTCAAACTACACCCCAGTTCTCGCATCTCTGACTTCCATCTGTTTGGCCCAATGATAGATACACTCCACGAGAAGCAGTACATGGACGATGGGGAGTTTATTGATGGAACAAGATGTTCACTCCAATGTCAATCAATAGAGTGGTACCATGTGGACATAAAGGCCTTTGAGTAGGGTGGTGTAAGGCCATTGCATTTAACGGAGATTATTTTGAAAAAGGATTTTGTAGTCAAAAGAGTGGGGAATAATATGGTGTACTGGATCCCTGAATAAAACCAACTTGGTTTTAAAAAAATGTGTTGCATTACTTATTGAATGCTCCTCATACTGCAACTCCTGCAAATTGCTCCTGCAGGTGTAGTGATGACAAGATTAGACTAATTACAGCAAACAATGACACATTTAAATAGTCATACTTCCCACACTCTGTATGTGAATGGAATGGGAGAAAGTCCTAATAGCTGGTGCAATGGGATGCACCCTCTGTCATGCACTTCACAATGCATTGGAGAGTATAGATGTAGGTGTTGGATTTCTTGCTGACTGCAGAAATGTTTTATTTCACTAATGCAATTTCAGCCTTTGGGCCATTTTCAAGTGGTACTGCAAAAGATTTTGCTTCAGCACAAGTCAGACTTTAACTAAGGCCTTAGTTTACATGTAAACAGTGTGCTAGAACATTGATTTGTAATGATTCACATGAATGATGTTAATATTGGTAACATTTCATGTAATTTACATCATTTCACGGCGTACAGAGCTTCACACTCGTCTGATATTACTGTATATCTATGATGAAAATACCTCTTTTTGACAATGACATGTATGCATGTCAGAGAATTTTAAAGTCTGACATATACTGAAGCAAAATCCTTTGCTGTACCGCTTGAAAATGGCCCAATGGCCGAAATTGCAGTACTGAAATAAATAATTTCCACAGTCAATGGTGAATATGATGTCCTTTAAAAAATTATACATGACTGTGAACCCAAACTATGAGAAGTTAATAAGCTCAATATGCTTTGCACAAAGACACATTTCATCCTCTGCTGACAGGAAAATAATAATCTTGTCTTATTCCCTTTGCTTCCACTCTTGGATCTTCTATGGTATAGTATTATGAGGAAATGCTGCAGAGGTGGAAAAAGTTTTTAAACTACAAAAATGAGCTTTGATGTTGATCTGTGATGTTACAGACTGCACACCCTGGAGGCACCTACTCAATACCCTTTGGATATCAACACAATTCAGTATATCTACTCACTGAGACTATTTGTACTCATCAACAAAACACTTTCCCAATATCTGTGACATTCACACTCATGACCCAATGCAGAAGCAAAGCCCTTGCAAAGACTCAATAACTCAACACATTACAAAAAGGAGTTACCCAGTTTGGATAAGGATCTATTGAATATAAAAAGGATATTGATAATCCTCAGGTATTCAAGAAAAAACTGAGGCAATTTCTCATAGTCTGTTTGATCCATAAGAGAGAGTCACTGAGATACTGAAGGGACTGAACTGGAAGACTCTTGAAGGTAGACATAAACTATACCCATAAAGTCTATTAATAAAGTTTCAAGAACCAGCATTAAATGGCGACTCAAGGAATATGCTAAAATTCCGTAAGTATACTCACCTACAGATCATGAGAATAAAATAAGAATAATTACTGCACACACAGAGGCATTTAAACAATCACACTTCCCATGCTCAATTCATGAATAGAACAGGAAGAAACACTAAAATGTGGTACAATGGTATGTACGTGAGTCTGTCAGCTGTTGTTAAGCCTGGAGCAAAATTCGGAAATGTAACCAGCAGTATACAAAAGAATGTGCCAGTTCCACTAAAAGTGACTGTGTTGTTCTCATAGTGGGACCAAATGATGTTTACTGCAATGAGGCCAGTGCATTTATAAGAAATCTAATCATTATCTTGCTGTTGCTATCAACTTCAAATGTGATAGTAGCAAATTTACCTCTGAGATCTGATCTGGTTGTCAGGTCTTGTGTAAATAGTGAAATTCGACGAAGAAATAAAAAATTATAACATTTCTGCTCCAAGTTTAAAAACATAAAACTTTTTGACGTCAACAGCTATGAAAACACTAGTTTCACAATGCACGGTCAACATTTAAATCTATCTGGTAAAAAGAGACTTGCATCAGAAATAAACAAAGCTGTTGACGTAATAATTCGTGAAAGCAGCAGTGAAAACAGACGGGCTATCGCCCTAAATCCTGACATGCAAGGAAACTAGTGGAAAGGGCCAACTCCAACTGGATTTGGCGCAATATAAACAATCCAGAACAGGAGGAAATTCAAAGTGACAAACTAAAAGTACCATCAAGACTCACGCGCTTAAATATACAATATCTTGCTCAATGTTTTGCAGACTTTTGTAAATGATCATTCACCTCATGTAGTTGTGTTAACCGAGCATGGACTGAAATCTGAGGAAATTATTTACTTTAAACAAGATGGCTATTTCCTAGGAAATAGGTACTGTAGACAGCGTCATAAAGGTGGAGGTTGTAGCAGTATTTGTTAGAGAGCAACTCAAAGTAAATAAATTAAACCATCTAGATCTGTATAATAATGAAGGCTTGACTGAAGTGACAGGTGTTGAACTCCATATCAAAGGTTGCAGAAAGGGCACGGTGAAACAGAAAATTATTGAGATTTATCGTCCACCAAAATCAGAGGTAGGGCATTTCATAGATATTTTTAGTAGAATAGTGGGGCACTGTGACCAAAACAAGGTAACAATACTCGGTGACTTGAATATGGAGCCAACATCTTGTAATAACCATAACAGCTGGCAAATAGGTACCGTTAACTCCTATAATCTTATGAAAGCAGTAAATTCAGATACAAGAGTAACTCAGTGTACTTATAGTAGAATAGACTACATAATACTAAGTAAAGAGGTAAAAGATATTATTAGGTGTTGGAATGTGGACTTCCACTACTCGGACCACAAATGTCAATTTGTAGACTATGAACACACAAGCAGAGAGGACTCAGGTCGTCAGAATAGGCCTAAGACCTAATCAGTGTTTGGCATTTGTATTTACATAACTGAAAATATATAGCCATCAAAGAAATGTAAAGCATGACATACTTGTAAAAAGAAAAACATATTTGTATCAAAAGAATATTAGAATGATAAAAGATTGTAATATTACTGGGTACACAAAAATGGAAAAACCTAGTATGTAAGAAACTTTTTACAACAATTTCATAGTAATGAAATTAATTGCAACTGTTTTCTAATAATGCAATATTTTCACTTGATTGTTTAAAATTGAAAATAAAAATGCGGTTGTGATCACAGGGTCTTGGTTTTAGTCTTAGTTTTTGTCTTCATCAGTGTTATACAGGGTGTTTCTGTAATAGCGTACAAAAATTTAACGGGACATAGAGGATACTCCACTGAACAATTTGAAGTAAGGAACCTGGGGTTGGCGAAGAGAGCTTAAGGAGATAATAGGAATAAAAACACATTACTGTGTACTTTTGTTTATTTACATTAGTTACAGTTAACTGCAAATACACCAATAGATGCAATGAGTGTACCATTTGTACTGTATCTTACAAAATGTGCTGAAACTTATGGCCATTGACCTGAATGCAAACAAGATTCTGACACATCTGGACAAATACCCTAGTGTGTTTCGAATCACGTCACAGGCAGCTACAGTTCTGGCATTTAATTCCATCTCTGTATCCACTGGGATCTCATACATAAATAACTTTAGATATTCATATAGGAAATACAATGTGTACAGCTTTGCTTCCGCCGTTTTTTCCCCAACATTTGAGGCTTTAATGAAACGATTTAGTTACACATGTATCATTCAAAGTATTTTCCATTGCTTGCCACTACTTTATCCCATCTTTTGGGCAACGTGTGAATCCCACGTTGACAAAATTGTTCATCTTCTGAAGTGATCCATGAATCAATCCAATTTGTGGCTTCTTCATGAGATCAGAAGTGATGGCCAGCCAGGCCATGCACCATCGATCTAAATAGGTGATTGCCAGAGGGAGCAATGTCTGTAGAATGTGGTAGGTGGGGTAGGACTTCCCATTTTAACATTTCCAAGTACGTTTTGACCTGTTTTGTAATGTGGGGTCAAGTGTCGTCAAGCTGCAAAATCACTTTATCGTGCCTCTCGCTATATTGCGGCCATTTGTCTTTTAATGCTCTGCTCAAACACATTAGTTGCATTCGATAACGAGCACCTGTGATTGTTTCACTTGGTTTTAACACCTCATAGCACATGAGGCTGAGCTGGTCCCACCAAATGCAGAGCGTGATCTTGGAGCTGTGTATATTCAGTTAGGCCGTCAATGTGGAAGCATGGCCGAGATATCCCCATGATTTTTTTCATTTAGGGTTATCGTAATAAACTCATTTTTCATCCCCGTTCACAATGTGATGCTGAAATCCCTTCCATTTTTGCCTCTGAAGCAACTGTTCACAAACACACAAATGCCGTCCAATGTCTCTTGGTTTCAGGTCACAAGGGACCCAAGTTACTTCTTTCTGAATCATGTCCATAGCCTTGAGACATTTTGAAATGGCTTGCTGTGTCAGTTCCACTAATTGTGCCAATTCTTCTCGAGTTTGACATGATTCTTCTCTCAGCAATGTCTCCAATTCTGCATCTTCGAAAACATTCTCTCTTCCAGCACTATGCCGATCTATGACATTAAAATCGCTGTTCTTGAAGCGTTGAAACCACTCACGACAGGTTCTTTCAGTAATAGCGTCCTTACCATATGTACTTGAGAGCATTTGATGAGGCTCAGCCGCTGTTTTCTTCGTATTGAAACAAAACAGTAACACCTCCCACAAATGACGAGTATTAGGCTTGTAAACATTTTCAATCAAGAACAACTTTATGATGCAGACACAAATTGACTAATGTTTACGTATGTTTAAATGAGGTTATGTTGACCGAGGTCCAAGCTAACTGCCTGATGTCTGCGATCTGTTTCTTTCGAATGCTACTTACCGTTGTCACCACCTATCAGCAAATGGCGGAAGCAAGGTTGTACACCTTGTAATCAAGGGGATTCAGGTCAGGTGACCTTGCACACCATGGAATAGGACTACCCTTCCAATCCAGCAACCACAAAATACAGCACTGATGTGGTTGTGGACGTCCCCACTAAAGTGAGGCAGTGCACTCTCATGTTGTATACTTTTCCTATCACGAACAGCCAAGGGTACATCCTCCAACAGCTCAGGTAGAACTCTGCATGAAGCTCAAGTACAAATGGCCATTCAGATGGCCAGGTAGAAGATATGGCCCAATGAGATAGTCGCTTACAGTGCCGGCCCAGATATTCACAGCAAAACATACTTGATGGTACGATTCTACTACAGTGTGAGGGTTTTCCTCATCCCAAACATGGCTATTCCTGCTGTTAGAAATACTTATGGACAAGTAAAGTAAACAGAACCTGCATCATGACTTCCTAGCAATCAGGCGCATCCTCATTGTTTCCTTGCTGGGAATAAAGAATGCACGAGTAAATAAACAGCACAGTACTTGTAAATTTAAACGCATGTTCGTTGTAAATATGCTGGAAAACAGTAATGCTAGACAAAGCAGTAGAAAAGTTTACTTCCGTATCTCCTTAAACTGGCTTCTCCGACCCCAGGTTCCCTACCTCGAATTGTTCGATGGAGCATTCTCTACGTCATATTATATTTTTGCACACTCTTACAGAATCAGCCTGTAGAGATTGATGGTCTCTTTGTTATAGTCTGGCTGCTCTTTTCTTCATGTGAAATAAAATTAGTGTGATGTTCCAGGGATCGTTAGTGCAGTCAATTGTAATAATGTGGAATGAGTCATTTTACATTTGCATTACAATTTTTTTTAATATAGCTGTGAGTTCGAAATTCCTACCCACCATCTGTCAAACTTTACCAAAACATGAATTCTTCCACAGAACAGAAGGAGCTGTCACAGACAAGCTTCTTCAGTTTGCTTTCATGTTTAATTTTGCTGTATGTCGGACACTGCATAAGTGTTAAAAATTTTTGGTTGCATCAGTGTGCAAGACAAGCTTATGTGGAGCAATGAACGTCATTATTCCTTTTGGTATTGTAATTATATACATTATTGTTCTTTTAAAACTGCAATGGATTATGTACAACAAACTTGACAAGGAAATAAATTTACTGTGAGGCAGCAGTGAAATACATCCAACTCCTTGGACAGATGTCTACAATCTTGAGTGAGCACAGGATGATAATTTTACAGTATATTTGTAAGTTATCAACAATTTCTTTCTTAAAGATGAGTTACCCCAGAACCAAGACACAAAGGAATTAAAGGCCTTGATTTATATCAATGGGGGAAATCGAAAAGTTGCTCGGACCGGGATTCGAGTCCGAGTCTCCTGCTCGCTAGGCAGCTGTGCTGGCTGTTCTGCCATCTGGACACAGTGGTCACCACAACTGCATGGAATCCCCTGGCGCTCCACCTGTCAGACCCAAATTCTCAATTTACACCACACACTACCAATGTAGTGTACTCTTTTGAGTGACGGGGGAAAACAGATGCCACTATGGATGGTCCAGTAGATAGTGCTGCCATAGATCAAATTGATAGAAACTGCATTTTTAAAAATAGGTACCCGCATTTTTATTACATATTGATATAGTACATAAATAATAAATATTGATTTGGAACATTTATTTTGTCTTGTGATGGATGGTGCTGAAATATTCTCACAAATGTAGCAACGCACCCCGTAGCACTGCGCGCAATTCATTACTTAAATTAGGTATGATAAGACTCTTGTCCAGTCATAATAATTATGTGGAAAACATGATCTGGTTAAAATGGAATGTTTAACAGTCGCAGAAAAGTAGATATGGTGTTTGTTTATGGCTATTGTGATCAAAATGCCCAACAAGCTGGTGCTATGTATGTTGATAATTATCCTGACAGACAGCATCAAAGTGTCTCGACCTACTGTCAGGTAGTTAATGTACTTAAAGAAACCAGAAGTGTTCAACCAAAGAAGAAGACACAAGCAAGAACTGCAACAAATGAAGGTGCGCAGATGAGTGTTTTAGCGGCAATTGAGGCTAATCTGCTCATCAGTAGGAGACAAATTGAGGGGAAATTGGGAATTTCAAAAATGTCAGTTTTGTCAATTCAACATCATCATACTTTTCACCCTTACCATATTTCTATGCACCAGGAATTGCATGGTGGTGATTTTGAACATTACATAAATTTTTGCCACTATGCACAAAATAAATTACGAGACGATAACAGGTTTTTTTCAAGAGTGACGAAGCATCATTCACAAACAGAGGTAATGTAAACCGGCATAATATGCACTATTGGGCAACGGAAAATCCATGATGGCTGTGACAAGTGGAACACCAGTGACCGTGGTGTGTTAATGTATGTGGTGGAATTATGGGAGGACATCTAATTGGTCCTTATTTTATCAATGGCAATTTAAATGGTGCAATGTAAGCCGATTTCTTAATTAATGTTTTACTGATTCTACTATAAGATTTTTCACTTCATGGCAGAATGGCGATGTGCTTTCAACATGATGGATGTCTGGCACATAGCACATGTGCAGTTGAAGCTGTATTAAATAGAATATTTAATGACAGGTGGATTGGTCATAGAAGCACTATACCACGGTGTGCATTCACTGGAAGTTACATCTCCGGACTTCTTTTTTTGAGGAAAATTGAAAGATATTTGTCATCGTAATCCACTGAAAATGCCTGAAAACATGCGTCAGCGCATTGTCAATGCATGTGTGACAATTACTGAAGGCGATCTACTCGCTGTTGAGAGGAATTTTGTTATGCATATTACCAGATATATTGAAATTGAAAGACATCATTTTGAGCATTTATTACATTGATGAGGTTATTACAGTTGCTCATGGAGTAACAGCATGTGTTTCCATAATTTATGATAAGGTCGTAAAAGTAAATGTATCACATTGGAGCAACAGAATTAAAGTCCAAATGTAACTACTTTTTGTGTTTTAGTTAAAAAAAAACCACCTTGTTACCAACTGTTCATCTAAATGGGTGATGCATATTATAAGCGTTGGAATATTACAGCACCATCCATCACAAATTGAAACAAATATTCCAAATCCAACATTCATATTCATTTATGTACTATACAAATATGTAATAAAAATGGGGGTACCTATTTAAAAAAAATTGTAGTTTTTATCAGTTTGACCTATAGTAGTGCCGTCTACTGGGCCATGTGTTTTCCTCTGTCATGCTTGAACAGATTTGTTCTTCTTATTTTTTTGTCTGATGCTAATTTTGTGAGATGTTTGGTGCAGTCACAATCAAGACACAAAAGAATTAAAGAGATTAGCTCTCAGTTGGCACTGATTTATGTCAATGGGGCAAGCTGAAAATTTGCACCATTGATATAAATCTATGGCCACTGGCATCTACTGTCTTCAATTCCTTTGTGTCTTGAAAATTTTCAACTTGCTCGTTGATATAAACCAATGACCAATGGTAGCTAATGTCTAATGAAAAGCTTTCACTGATGTCACATATGGTGTACAAATGTATCTACCCCAGAGAGAAACAACTGAAGTGTTTGATAACCTGAATTGGTACCACAGTGCTAGATGCTGATCTTTTTGAGCATTTGGCATTTTGATATGCATTTGAGTAAACAGTTAACATTTGATAACCTAACAAAAGGTTTTTGCATTTTCTTGGTCATTTTTTATTGTTTGTGTATACACAAGTTAATAACATCAGATAAAAATATGTAAATGTGAGATACTTCATTGTTTATAAAAATTGGCAATATCTGCATAAATGGTAGCTTCTCTATGAAAACACAGATTGTTTGCAAATTTAGTTCTATGTTAAATTTCCAAATTCACATGGGTGCATGTTGACACCTGGTGTGAAACACCAAAAATCAAAGATGAAATTTTAAATTGAGACTAGTGTAGCAGTTTTAAACATGGCTGTTACTCAGCAACCATATACTAGTTTCAACATAGGATTGTACAACCAACTGGTTGAAAATAACTGTTTGGTGCATTGGCCTACGTTTCAACACCTACTGAGGAGGTCTTCATCACAATGAAATTTTGGTAAATCCTATAAAATAATACATGGAAAATTGAGTATGACAAAAAACACATTAACCAAGATGACAATTGTCATGATGTACAAAGGTTACTTATGCAAAACTACATTGCCAAAAAGTAATGGTCAGAATTTAGAGCAGCTATGCTCAAATCAAAAATAAAATAAAATGTTCCAGCCTTTGTCATATGTGCCTAGCAAGGAACATCAAACTGATCAGCCCAGTAGCTGACATTGCTGCCATGAAAACAATACATGTTGTGCCACCTATTGGGCATGTACAGTGACGTGTGTCCATTTGAAACACCATAACAGAAATAATTTTAAAAAAAGACAGTTAATTTTAAAAACAAAAGTTAGAGGAAGAGAATTTAATGTATTTTTAAAAATACTCAATACTCAAGCAGATTAAGTGTAACCAAGAGTCATCTGTTAGGCTATATGGAAATTACTAGTATGTAAAGAAAGAAATTCTTCCAGTCCATATGTGGCATAACAGCAAACCAGTGCTTAACAGTATTGGTTAAAAACAGTCTTGGTTGCAATTTTAGTTTTTTTTATTTTTCAACAACGCGTTTCGCCTTGTTTAGGCATCTTCAGGTTATCTTTTCTAGATGTATGGGAGAGGCACCAAGGTCTGCATAATGCGTTCCCATTCACAGGAATCCTGTGAACGGGAACGCGTTATGCAGATCTTGGTGCCTCTAGCGTCCATCTAGAAAAGATAACCTGAAGATGCCTAAATAAGGTGAAATGCGTCGTTGAAAAATTAAAAAAAAAAATGAAATTGCAACCAAGACTGTTTTTAAACAATAATGTAAAGAAAGGACAGAATAATATAGAAAAATTTTACAAACATCTGTACACTCCAGAAAATATTTGCATGAAGGTAAGTTTAGTAGCACATATCTATATGACATCTGAAGAAAATGACATTGCAGATACAGAGGCAGGAAAACATAGTAAAAATAGAGGAATCAAAAATCTGTGGAATGGAGGACCAGGTTCCGTGCTGGTCGCAATCTGACACACGAGACGCTGGTCGATCTGGGTGACCAGCTTCATCTGTTATGGACAAGAAGCAGACGGCTGATGATGTGATTAGGGTGGACCAACGCAGACCATTTTTGCACTAAAGTGCGCATCATTTACGACGGCAGCCGAGTTTAGGTTCGTTCTGCGCATCTGACGTCACAAAACACAATCAGCCAATGAACAGAGAACGACGTTGCCAGAGCTCGACTGCAGTGCAGAGCACGGACGAGTGTCTTCAGTTTTAGAAACGTTCAGTCATAACTAAAGTAATTGAACAAAAGCAATTTCTTGATAGCAGACTTATTTTATAGAAAGTTTGGAAAAAGCATTCTTTATACCGATTGCTTCATATTCTATTAATTAATTAAGCCCAACAAGCAATAAGCCTCCTAATTCAGGCGATAGCAAGGAAAGGTGTTTGTATCATTCTCATTAACTGCTTTTTCGCAATAAAGAACAGCGATAATTGTTTATTTCCTATTGCACTTCGATGAAATATGAGTAATTCATAGTCATACCAACAGTGTTTGTCGATATTTTGCATAATATTTTAAAGTCCTCCAGGAGGTCTATTGAACGACAAGCTGCGTTAGCGTAATGGTTAAAGTGTTTGGCTGATAAGTGAAAGGTTCTGAGTTCAAACTGTGTTCGGTGCTTAATATTTTCTTTATTTAAAAACAATATTTGAAGTGTCTTACTTCATGAATTTTATTAGTTTGAATGTAATTTTTTGAAATTTCTAGTGGCAAATAAAATTGACCATACAGAAAGTATACGTTATGGACTTTTACCTCTGCAAACTCTTCAAAATTTCGTGCAGTGTTTTACTACATTTAATGCTGCACAATAACTGTGTTGAACATGGAAACAAAATTAAGTCATTTATGGGGGGAAGGTATCAGTCAAGAAGACGTGTAAAAATCAAATTTTTGGGCCAAATAGTTTTTGTGAAGTAGAACGATAAGTGTATCGGAACACCACATGTCTGTACAGGCGAGCAGTGCAGTGATGACAAAAGCGCGGAATGCGGGGAGCACGTCTCTGTAGCAGCGAAAGGGTTAATGCGGCCGTGGTGGCTTTACTTCATAAACTGCGCGCTCCACCCTCCCTAAACGTAAGTTTATGAACTATACTACGAACAAAAAGTAAACCGGATGGCTGTTTGCATGAGGCACCTGATGCATTTCAATATTGGAGCCAACTCATACCTCAAGTGCATTGTAGCGGAGGACGAAAACTGGCACTCCCACTGGTAACCGGTGTCAAAAGTATTGATGATGCAGTTGTGTTGTCAGTCACACCCTCATCCCAGGAAGTTCAAGAATTGGAAGGAAAATCAGCATTGGCCGTATTTTGTTGTTTTATTGTCAGCAAAATCGATTTTCGGTCACTTAGTGACCATCCTAAGTGCTAGAAGTTAAAAATTCTCACATAACGATCAGAGAGTATAAAACCGAAAATCACAACTACACCTACTCCCGCAAACTCGATCCTCCTCATCCGCTTGTCTCACCCATCCTCTCCCACCCCCACCCACTGCCGCGCCTGTATTCCCACGTCCCACCCGGTCTCCATCTCTCCACCCTCCTCACCCTCTCCCAAGGTGGCTTCCGCCAGCTCCCCCTCCCTGATGATGTCCTCCTCCCCTCCATCTACCCCTCCTATCAACTTTGATCCTCCGCCCCACTTCCTGTGTCCTTTCCTTTAGGCACCCTGCCTCCCTTCTCTTTCCTTTTCCCCCGTACCGGAGATCATCGCCATCAGTGTCTTGTGTGTGTGCCTTCATCTGCGGTTAGTGTTCTTTCGTCGTCACGCCTCCACTGTTCACGTGTGCCGTCGCAGTCGTCCGTATTCTGTGCTCTGTGTCAACAAGTGTTAGTGTTTTTTTTTTTTTCATCCAGCGTGAACGGCTTCATGTTTATTGTTTTTGTATCTACATTTTTTGCCCGCCGTTTTTCTTGTATTGTTTGTGTCACCTCTATGTCATATTATTGTACCCCTTAAGGCTGAAGAGTGGCGTAATGTGCTGCTGACAGCCCGCCTTGTATGAGGTGCTTAAAATTACAATAAAGAAAAAAAAAAACTACACCTGCGTATGAACATAACAATTGGTAGGAACATACCTGTAATATACAATTAAAGTTAGTAGGCACTGGTATCAAGCTACAACCACAAGCTTAGGGCGACCACATAAACTGAGGCTGCTGTTTACATGCCCCTGTACAGCAGACCTTGGTGTGACAGGGCTTGGAACGCCCTCTGTGTGACATGTGTCACGTGAAGACTTAATATTACTGATTCTAACTTCCCATGCGAAATTGTGGGTGCTATGTTTTACATTACGCAACTGTGTGTGTTTGATGTCATGTATGTATGGGTTCTGACCCAGTGCTTATGCGGAAGCATATAACCATTGTTATAAAAATGTTAGCTTGTCCAAAGGGACAAATGAGATGTACATCATCATGTCAGTTAAATATAATAGCAAAATTGTTTGTCTACACCTTTAAAACTTTATTGTAATGAATATTGTGTTTCATGGAATTTGAAATATTACGTAATGGCATTTTTATACTATAACTATTTTTGTATTTGACTCCTTAGTCTTAACGTAACAGTTTACGTAAATCACGAATGTTGTACTTCTAACTTCCCACGCCAGATGGAGCTGTGTTATACCTCATTTCATGTTATTCATATATTATTCTTTTTCCTTTTCTTTTTCTCTTTTACTTGTCCTCCACTCTGACAACTTATTATCGATCTGTTTTATGTTTTGTAAGTTGGTTTTTTTAAGAAAACAATACGCCAGTGTATTTTAGATGTTTCCTTCCCCCTTTGTCTGCTATGTTTTTTACATACATTTTAAATTTGAATTACTTCATGATTCACAAATGCACAGGAGGTATTTTGTGTTAATATCTTGCAAAACCAGTAATATTAAGTCTTCACGTGACACATGTCACACACAGGGTGTTCCAAGCCCTGTCACAGCGAGATCTGCTGTACAGCTGCATGTAAACAGCGGCCTCAGTTCATGTGGTCGCTCTAAGCTTGTGGTTGTAGCTTGATACCAGTGCCTACTAATTTTAATTGTATATTACAGGTATGTTCCTACCAACTGTTATGTTCATACGCAGTTGTAGTTGTGATTTTCGGTTTTATACTCTCTGATCGTTATGTGAAAATTTTTAACTTCTAGCACTGAGGATTATCACTAAGTGACCGAAAATCGATTTTGCTGACAATAAGACAACAAAATTCTATCCACTATTTGGTCGTGGTGCACACAATATGCCATGGAGTCGCCAAACAATCTGCTGAAAAGGAGATGCTCACTCAGTTGTTCGATCACCGGAGCCTATTGCTTAGTGATTTCAAGGAATCTGAGATCTCCACCACTGGAGAATAGTACTGCAAAACACTGGAGAAATTACAGCCTGCAATCAAGGCAAAATGTCCAGGAAAACTCAACAATGGGTTCTGCTGCTTTGTGATAATGTATGCCCCCATAATGCAAATGCCTTAATCCAGAAGTTACGCCACCTCAAGTTGGAGACACTTGAGCACTCGCCCTATAGTTCTAATGTCTCCCCATGTGATTATCGTGCCTTCAGTCCCTTAAAAATGCCTTGCAGAGTTGACGAGTCCATTCGGACAAGGATGTGCAGCAGGCATTAAGGGACTTCCTCATACAGCAGGACACAGTGTTTTGCCAAATGGGTATTTTCAATGTAGTGCATCAGTGGGATCATTACCCGAGTGCTCACAGGAATTCTGGCTGATTGGCATACTGATTCTAGGCTGTACAGCCTTCAAGTGGAAACTTTGTGATCACTATTGTACAGCAGAGTCCCACTAATCCAAACCCCAATAATCCGAACGTGAAAAATGTTAGTCTAACAAGGGAACCTCCCCATTGCACCCCCCCTCAGATTTAGTTATGTGTTGGCGCAGTGGACAGGCCTTGAAAAACTGAACACAGATCAATCGAGAAAACTGGAAGAAGTTGTGTGGAACTATGAAAAAAATAAACAAAATATACAAACTGAGTAGCCCACGTGCAAGATAGGCCACATGAAGGACAGTCTGAACACAGGAGTGCCGTGGTCCTGTGGTTAGCGTGAGCAGCTGCAGAACGAGAGGTCCTTGGTTCAAGTCTTCACTCGAGTGAAAAATTTTAATTTTTATTTTCAGACAATTGTCACATCCACAAGAAAACCTAAATCGGGCAAGGTAGAAGAATCTTTTTACCCATTCGCCAAGTGTACAAGTTAGGTGAGTCGACAACTTATTCCTGTCATGTGACGCACATGCCATCACCAGTGTTGTGTAGAATATATCAGGCGTGTTTTCCTGCAGAGGAATCGGTTGACCTATGACTTTGTGATCAAATGTTTTCGGTTCCCATTGGAGAGGCACGTCCTTTCATCTACTAATCGCACGGTTTTGCGGTGCGGTCGCAAAACAGACACTAAACTTATTACAGTGAACAGAGACGTCAATGAACGAACGGACAGATCATAACTTTGCGAAAATAAAGAAAGTATACTTTTCGCCTGGGGGAAGACTTGAACCAAGGCCCTCTCGTTCTGCAGCTGCTCATGCTATCCACGTGACTTCGGCGCTCCTGAGCTCAATTCATCCTTCATGTTGCCTATCTTGCACATGGACTACTCAGATTGTATATTATGCTTATTTTTTTCATAGTTCCACACAACTTCTTCCTGTTTTCTTGATTGATCTGTGTTCAGTTTTTCAAGGCCTATCAACTGTGCCAACTTATAACTAAATCTGAGGGGGGTGCGATGGGGAGGTTCCCTTGTAAGTAGGGAAAACTGTGTGGTAAACTGCTGTAGATACACACTATTTTAATTTACACAGTAAAGATGTATTAGCTTTAAACAATGCATAACAATGAAGGAAAAACTGTCAAACTAAAATACAGCGGACATTTTATCCCTATTTTTTAAATGACAAAAACTCAGTCATTGTTTTTTGGCGTAATGAAGACAGTCTGTTAGATGACGCATAGTTGTGCCTTCGTCTCATAAACATAAAATCAGCAGGTGCAGCAGTGGGCTGTTGATCCAAATAACGTGGCGCGAGGTCAGGGGCGTCTGCTGCGTCACTGCGTGGCACCAGCTCTCCTTTGTCACTTCCGTCACAGCAGTCCACTTCTTCCTGGTGTCGAGTCACAGCAGCAACTAAATCAGCGTCAGTAAAGCTCTCCACACCTGCCCTACCCGCTGCCATCCACTCATCTACATCTCCTTCACAAGCTTCTTCACAGCCAGCAATTGTCTGTATCGTTTGCACTAGATTCTCCTCTTCATTTTCAACTAGGTTGTCCTGAAATTCAAGAGACGTCCACAGTTTTCCCCACGAATTTCTCAGTGTATTTTCTGAAATATTCTGCCATGCCTCAGCAGCCCAATAAACATTGGTCTTTTTTATTTTGTCCACTAAAGGAATGCTATCATCTTGGATCAGCATTCTTAAAAATTGTTTTCTATAAATCAGTTTTAATGTTTGCAGTATGCCCTGGTCCATCAGCTGTAGAAGTGGTGTAACATACAGCAGCAAAAACTTCGCCATAATTTCTCCATCACATAATTCCTCAGTGCTGGGGTGAGATGGTGCATTATCAGTCATAAGGATTGCATGGGAGACAAATAATTTTCCTTAGAAAACTGTTGAACAGAGGGAACAAACTGGCCATGAAACCATTATTTGAACAGCTTGCCATCTATCCATGCTTTTTTCTGGTTGCTTTAATATACAGGCAGGGACTTCATGATGCAGTTTTTAAAAGCTCTAGGCCCAGCAGATTTGCCGATCAGCATTAAAGGCAGCTTGTGATTACCAGCATCTTTGCTACACGCTAATAAAGTCACACAATCCAGAATGAGATTTTCAGTCTGCAGCAGAGTGTGCGCTGATATGAAACTTCTTGGCAGATTAAAACTGTGTGCCCGACCGAGACTTGAACTCGGGACCTTTGCCTTTTGCGGGCAAATGCTTTACCATCTGAGCTACCGAAGCACGACTCACGCCCGGTCCTCACAGCTTTACTTCTGCCAGTATCTCGTCTCCTACCTTCCAAACTTTACAGAAGCTCTCCTGCGAACCTTGCAGAACTAGCACTCCTGAAAGAAAGGATACAGCAGAGACATGGCTTAGCCACAGCCTGGGGGATGTTTCCAGAATGAGATTTTCACTCTGCAGCAGATTGTGTGCTGATATGAAACTTCCTGGCAGATTAAAACTGTGTGCCCGACCGAGACTCGAACTCGGGACCTTTGCCTTTCGCGGGCAAGTGCTCTACCGTCTGAGCTACCGAAGAGCGACTCACGCCTGGTCCTCACAGCTTTACTTCTGCCAGTATCTCGTCTCCTACCTTCCTGTGGCTAAGCCATTTGTTACCATCATGTACTTACTTATCTGCTTGGTATACTTCATTCTAGAAACTTGTCACCGTAATTCCAGCTAATCTGAACAAATTGGTAATCCGAACAAGGTCCAGTCCCAATTACTTCGGATGAATGAGACTCTACTGTACTTTAATCCATTTTGCAAAGTGCACAGTTTTACATTTCTGAACATTTAAAACAAACTGCCAATCTTGGTAACAGTTTGAAACCTTATCAAGATCTGGATGAATGTTTGTACAGCTTTTCTCAGACAGTGCTTCATTATAGATAACTGTTTCATCTGTGAAAAGTCTGAGGTTGTTATTAATATTTTATGCAAGGCCATTAATATACAACAACAAAGATGCCATCACACTTCCCTGGAGCACACCCAAAGTTACTTCTACATCTGACAGTGAATCTCGTGCTTTGTCTTTCCTACCAAGAACTCCTCTGTCCAGCCACACATTTTGTTTGATGCCCCACACAATCATTCTTTTCTTAATAAATGTTATTATGGTACTGCATTACGTGCTTTTAAGAAGTCAAGAAATACTGTATCTATCCAATTTCCTTGAGCCATGGCTTTGAGGATATCATGATCAAACAAGTCGGTTTTCTCATGATCAATGTTTTCAGAGTCCATGTTGTTTGGGATGAAGAATGTCATCCTGTTTGAGATAACTCAATATGTTTGAGCTCAGGATACATTCAAGATTTCTACAACAGATATATGTCAATGATATCGGGCAATATGAGCTGGCTGTGAAGGGGTCTGTCCAATCTTATCTCTCTCCCACCTACATTAAATGATACAGGTCATTCCTCACACGGAATCACCTGACCAAGTTATAGGCCATTCCTCCTAAAGATCTGCCTACCCTTTTACTCTCCTACAGATCATCCACTATTTGGGTATTATGCCACATCTCAGCATCACCAGTAAACACAGTTACTAGTCCCCTTTTACTATCTTTTTTCACTCTAAACGATAAGTTTCTCTCATAATTGCTTTCTGCTGACATTACCTGATTGTTCTCTCTCTCTCTCTAAATATCTTAATTTCCTCTTTTTTAATTTTTTTTTTTACTTAACACATATAACATCTGTAAAGGTTTCTCTAAATCCAAAAAAGTCACAAACACTGGTAGCATTAATTTAAAGGAACCTTTACGTATTTCTTGAGACAGTCATGGTCAAAAAATAGTCAAAATGATTTCAAACATATAACATCACCATGTACATATACTTCTCATATGAACTCAGGATACATTCAACATTTCTACAGCAAATATATGTCAATGATATTGGCAATATTTTCTGTTACCCTTCTTGTGGATGGGTGTGATCTGTGCTTAATCCTCTGCTGCCTTCACTATTTCATCTCTCAAAGCTACCCATTCTTCTTCTACTGTAGTCATTTCCCCTGTGCTTGTCAATTGTTCCCTAATGCTGTCTCTGAAACTCTATACAAACCTCTGGTTCTCTCAGTTTATCCAGGTCCCATCTCCTTAAAATCTTGTCATTTTGCAGTTTCTTCAGTTTTAATCTGCCGTTCATAACCAATAAATTGTGGTCACAGTCCACATCTGCCCCTGGAAATGTCTTACAGATTAAAACCTGTTTCCAAAATCTCTGTGTTACCATTACATAATTAATCTGAAACCTTCTGGTGTCTCCAGTTCTCTTCCATCTATACGACCTTCTTTCATGATTCTTAAACCAATTGTTAGCTATGATTAAATGATGCTCTGTGCAAAATTCTACCCTATGGCTTCCTCTTTCATTCCTTTCCATATTCACCCACTACTTTTCCTTCTCTTTCTTTTCATTCTGTCGAATTCCAGTCCCCCTATGACTATTAAATATTTATATCCATTAACTATCTGAATAACTTCTGTATCTCATCATACATTTCCTCAATCTCCTCATTGCAGAGCTAGTTGGCATATAGACTTGGACTACTGCGGTGGGTGTGGGCTTTGCGTTGTGTCTCTTGGCTACAGTAATCCATTCACCTGCATTCCTATTTTTTTATTCATTATTAGATCTACTCCTGCATTACCCCTATTTGACTTTGTATTTATAACTCTATATTCACCTGACCACAAGTCTTGTTCCTCCTGCCACCGAACTTCACTAATTCCACTATATCTAACTTTAACCTAGCCATTTCCCTTTTTAAATTTTCTAACCTACCTGCCCGATTAAGGGATCTGACATTCCACACTCCGACCCGTAGAATGCCAGTTTTCTTTCTCCTGATAACGACATCCTCTTGAGTAGTCCCCGCCCGGAGATCCGAATGGGGGACTGTTTTACCTGCGGAATATTTTACCCAAGAGGACGCCATCATCATTTAACCACACAGTAAAGCTGCATGCCCTCGGGAAAAATTACAGCCATAGTTTCCCCTTACTTTCAGCCGTTTGCAGTACCAGCACAGCAAGGCCGTTTTGGTTAGTTTTACAAGGCCATATCAGTCAGTCATCCAGACTGTTGCCCCTGCAGCTACTGAAAAGGCTGCTGCCCCTCTTCAGGAACCACACGTTTGTCTGACCTCTCAACAGATACCCCTCCGTTGTGGTTACACCTACGGTGCTGCTGCCTGTATTGAGGAGGCATGCAAGCCGTCCCACCAACGGCAAGGTCCAAGGTTCATGTGAGGGATGTTATATCAACAATGATAACAAAGTTTGAAATTATTGGTATTCATAATCAGCACAGTTTTGTTCAAGTAATTATACAAAATTGTTAAGGCTTTCGTGGGCATTTATTGACAATCGGCCTGTTGGCTTCTGTCTCGGGGTCATCGGCCGACTTTGGTCTGATGATTTTTCTGACGTTTCGCCAGCACATGTGGCTGGCATTGTCAGAGTTTCATCCTCCATTCCACCACCAGCAATGGAGGGTGACCTTTGACAATGCCAGCCACTTGTGCTGGCGAAATGTCAGGAAAATCATGAGACGAACGTCAGTGGAAGAACCCGAGACAGAAGCCAACAGGCAGTTTGTGAAAGTAATTATAAACATGAATTCCAAATAATCAAAAGAATATAACAGATAATAAAGTTGGCTAAGTCCTGAGTTAATATTCAATATTTCTGGTGCTGTGCACTGCCATATAAGTGATAATCTCAAAGATACTTGAAAAAAAAAAAAAAAAAAAAAAAAAAAAAAAAAAAAAAAAAAAAAAAAAAAAAAAATGATGAAAATTTTGTGGGAAGAAAAACATAACAGGGGAAGAAATTCACCTGCTTTGTTGCAATTAATACCTAAATCATGCGTCTTTTCTGTGTGCCAGAAGTGAAATAAGCACAGTGAACAGTATCTTCTTTAATACAGAAATGTTTGAAGATGGAGTTCAGTACCTTTGCTTTCACTTTGATGCACTCAATTTCAGTTACTGTCACTCATTGAAATGTTTTTCCTGTTGGTTTAAGGTTTTTTGTAGCTGCTGGCTTGCTCCTTGTAGTTGAAGCTGAGTCAGAACGCTTCATGAGATCTGTCACCTGACATAACATCTGACATATTTACCTTTTTTTTTTTTTTATTTGGTCACTGTAGTTGGTTTTCTTGAAGTAAAGGTCCTGCTTATCAGAGCGTCTGAAATGCCATGCATAGTCAAGGAAAGGTTTGACTTCTTCATGTTCTGCAGCTGTTATTTGAGCAAAAGAAGAAAACTTACACTTGTATCACGAAAAAGCATGTACTTTTATAAACATATATTGCCTTGAATAGGTGTACAGATCATTAGAGTGACTCATTAATTAGAATAGAACACAACTTTTCATACAAATTTTGCCTTGAAGACTCCACATCATCCACGATTACAATATATTTTATTTGTCACAAAACCATCTTGTCTTTTGTTTTCATTCTTGGAGAGTGCAATTGCTGCTCGATGGTCGAGCCCCCCCCCCCCCCCCCCCTCCTCATGCTGTGACACCAAAATGTAAAAGGCCCTGCCCACAGCAGGTTTTAATGTCAGCATGCATAAAAACAAGCACCCGTGCGCAGTATATGTTTTGCATCTTACTCCCTACTTAATATTATTCTGCCATGATCATCTTTCATTGTACTACAGGAGTGTGAAACATTATTTGCCTAAACGGCATGTAACACTTCATATACTCCTCCCTTAAAGATGTTGGCACCTCTCACAATCTCAAAAAAGATTTGATTTCTCATTAACATACAACTATAAACAATCTAATTATTTATAAACACTTGATACGCTTTCCTTCTTTAAAAAAAAATAAAACTTCATATTTAATATAAGTCTTTTCGATTTTGTTGTTTCATTTCAGGTAAATTGCGCTAAAATTTTTAGTCTATTTTGTGTACCTCCATCTTATTTAGTTCGCATCCTGTGTGATGCAAGAAATTGTCATAATGACCAGTCTCTCTATATAGCAAGATATTGCTGTTATATATATATCACGCTCAAAATTAAACAAACTTCTTCAAGTTACTTATGGTTTTTATATTTATTTATTTAATTATTTAACAATGCATTGCTGCCAAGCCTGTAAACTGCAGAGTTTCTTGTTTACTTCTTGTATATGTACATAGTTAGTTACATTTTACTCTTTCTCACATTATTATTACCTGTGGACTTGCTTGTTGGGTAAATGCCTACTATTTGGTCTCTAGAGTCAAATATCAATACAGGCTCTAGTCTACAAGCATGGAACATTCCTGCTCCAACCATTTTTGTCTCTACTATCAGGTAAGTCTATTTGATTATAGAACTAATTTGGAGAAAACTGTCATATTGTGACCACCAGTCATTATACAGCTTCATACTTCAGTATTCACTGCACTTACACACCTTCTTTGGGCAATCACTGCGTCAAACAGATCTGGGTGTATCCTTATTTCCCTAAAAATATGGTACAGGTCATTCCTTCAGTGTATTCACCTGAACAAGGTATAGACCATCCCCTCTAGGGGTCTGTCCAATCTTATCTCTCTCCTACCTACATTAAATGGTACAGGTCATTCCTCACACGGATTCACCTGACCAAGTTACAGGCCATTCCTTCTAAAGATCTGCCTACCCTTTTACTCTCCTACAGATCATCCACTATTTGGGTATTATGCCACATCTCAGCATCACCAGTAAACACAGTTACTAGTCCACTTTTACTATCTTTTTTCACCCTAAACAATAAGTTTCTCTCATAATTGCTTTCTGCTGACATTACCTGATTGCTCTCTCTCTCTCTCTAAATATCTTAACTTCCTCCTTTTTAATTTTTTTTTTTACTTAACACATATAACATCTGTGAAGGTTTCTCTAAATTACCACTACCAGTCACAAACACTGGTAGCATTAATTTAAAGAAACCTTTACATATTTCTTGAGACAGTCATGGTCAAAAAATAGTCAAAATGATTTCAAACATATAACATCACCATGTACATATACTTCTCATGCTTATATATCTTTCTTCTGCATACTGGTGTGTACAGATTATCATTTACTTTCTTATAATTACTAGATTTAGACAATACAAAAGATTTTATCTTGTGAATACACAAGGATAATGTTAGCACTTTTTCTCCTGTTATCAAAACTTATTCCTTAAGGATCTACTCCTTGTTGAAAACTAGTTATCAGACCTTCTCATTCTCTTGTTAACTCTTAGGATCTTGCTTCTTATTCAGCTACGCATGTTATCACGCCATCAGTTTGTCTTGCCTTCCGTCTCCTACCTGGACCCTTTTCCCCTACAACATGTGGTGTGACTAACATGTGTCACTTTCTCAACCCTAAAAAAATTCTGTAAGACTATTGTCTTTGTCATACATGAAATGCCTGCCAGTGCAATTCTACCATTGTAGGTCATAAATTCTACAATACAAACTGTAAAAAGAAGGGATCCTGCAACAGGAAATTTGCATATGGACAGAGGGAAGATAGATCTGACACTTCTAATGGGGAAGTAAGAAATGGAAATAGGGAGATGGGTACATTAGCGCTGATCAAGAAAAGCAGACACTACCCCATAGACAGATTCCCTTACCACCCTCCACCGCAGGGACCCCATCTGATCATGGTGCTAGAGAGAGAAGCTGTTTAGTATTCCCTACAGAATGAACCTGCCACCAGCCATTCTATTCTTCTGACTTTATGTTTAAAAAATGTACAAAACCAATAACTTCTTATTGTGAATTCCAGAATATTTAGCTTACTGCAAGGTGAACAACTTTGATTCTGCTGTTTTTTCCCAACATTTGAGGCTTTAATGAAACAAATTGGTTAGAACTTCCCATTTTAACGTTTCCAAGTACATTTTGACCTCTTTCGCAACTTGGGGTCGAGCGTTGTTGTGCTGCAAAATCACTTTATTGTGCCTCTCGCTGTATTGTGGCCATTTGTCTTTTAATGCTCTGCTCAAGCACATTAAATGCATTCAATAATGAGCACCTGTGATTGTTTCACTTGGTTTTAACACCTCATAGTACACGACGCCGAGCTGGTCCCACCAAATGCAGAACATGATCTTCGAGCCGTGAATATTCGGTTTGGCCATCGATGTGGAAGCATGGCTGGGATATCCTCATGATTTTTTGCGTTTAGGGTTATTGTAATGAAATCATTTTTCATCCCAGTCACAATGTGATGCAAAAATCCCTTCCGTTTTTGCCTCTGAAGCAACTGTTTACAAACACACAAACGCCGTTCAACGTCTCTTGGTTTCAGCTCACATGGGACCCAAGTTCCTTCTTTCTGAATCATGTCCATAGCCTTGAGATGTTTTGAAATGGCTTGCTGTGTCACTCCCACTAATCATGCCAATTTTTCTCGAGTTTGACGCAAGTCTTCACTCAGCAATGTCTCCAATTATGAATCTTTGAAAACATTTCTCTTCCACCACTATGCCAGTCTACAACATTAAAATCACCATTGTTGAAGCATTGAAACCACTCATGACACATTCTTTCACTAATAGCATCCTTACCCATTGTACATGCGAGCATTTTATGAGAATCAGCCGTTATTTTCTTCATAGTGAAACAAAACTGTAACACCTGCAAATGACGAGAATTAGGCTCGTAAACTGACATTTTCCATCAAAAACAACTTTATGATGCAGACACAAATCGACTAATGTTTGAATGAGGTTATGTTGACCAAGGTCCAAGCTAACTGCCTGATGTCTGCGATCTGTTTCTTTTGACTGCTACTTACCATTGTTGCCACTTATCAGTAAACGGCAGAAGCAAAGTTGTACATCTTGTATATTCATAGCTTATGCTAAGACATTACGATTTAAAGCATATCTATGCAAATTTCATAGTACTTTAACTTCCTCCACTTTCTATTACTATCATAGAATAATAGAGCTAAAACCATTGTTATTCTTGGCTTTTCATGTACTACATGTACATTATACATCTTCAAAATTTTCCTTGAAATGTCAATTTATAGTTCAGTTTATTAACTAGGCTTGAAAGTGTGGTACAACAGCCTTATTATTAAGGTTATGGATCTTTTTTGTGTTTGCATAATCAGATTCGCTTGTACCTTCTCTCGCAAATTTTCCAAGTCAATCATTGGTGAATTCAGTCATGTAAACAATTTTAACAAGGGTTCTCCTATAAAGATTTTATTCATAATTTCTACAAGAGCTAATCCTATTGACATATGTGATAGGCTAATTCATTAAGGATTACTTGAAATTGTGGCACTAGTTGTGGCCAGGTAGTGTGCCTCATAGAGCAAAATGTTTTACACAGTTGTCCTAATTCCTTCATAACACATTCAAAACACTTAGTTTGTGGGCTATACTTGGACATAGTTACATGTCTTAGCCCTTCTCGAGCCTAGAATTCCTTGAAATTGTGGATAATAAATTGTGAACCATTATGAATTAATAGACATTATGGTTTACCCACATCTTGAAAATACTCTTCCGAACAATGCTTTCCTGTATCGCTATTTAACTGTTTAATGGGGTAAAGTTTGACATACTTTGACCAACATTTGACCAACACCAATATATAAGCTACTCCTCCCCTACCTGTGGGTAATTGGCCAAAGAAGTTTGCTGCCATTAAATCATGCAAACCTTGAAACTATCAGACGTAGTTTATAGTACACATCACTATTATCCTCTTTAACAAATTGACAGGTTGTACATGATTTCGACACAATAACTGCCTTCTGACTCACATTCTCGAGATTTGATAACCACTGTTATTCATGCCTACCTTCTTATGGATTAGCTACTTAGTACTCTGAATAGCCTCCCATAGTCTCGTCAAGTCCTTTTTTGTTTTCTTCAGCACCTTCCTTAGAAAGAGTGTTTGTGTTAAGTGACTCCACTTTCTCTTGTTCAGTAGACTTTACAGATTTGTGTAATCGTTCCTCAAAATTATGAGGGCTATTCAGAAAGTAGGGAACGTTTCCGTCTGATGCCACTAGGCACACACCAATTGTGTATATTTTGGTATATGCCTGCTCGGCAGCTCAGTCAGCATCCACCCATGACAGTGGGAACGTCTCTGCGTGTCTGGTTTTTTTGATATTCGAATTTGAAATGTGTGCTGCAATCAAAAACCCCGCCAGTTGTGAAGTGCGGTCTGTGATACGGTTTTCGTTGGCAAAAAACCTAAAACCTATAGAAATTTATCGTGAACTGTGCGAAGTGTACAGAAACAACATAATTAGTGAATGAAAGTTTTGTCCAGAAATGGTGCATTTGGTTTAAAAATGGCCAAGCCAATGTTCATGATGATGAGAAGAGTGGACGCCCAAGCAGTGTGACTGACGATCTTCTCACTAAAATTGATGAAACGAACTGTAAAAACCATCACTTCACAATAACGGTGCTTTCGCTTTCTTTTCCACAAGTTTCACGGACTTTGTTGTTTGAAATTGTCACTCAAATGCTGAGGTCCAAAATTTTGTTTTTGCACAACAATGCCCGACCTCACATGGCAAACCACTCTAAAGAACTCCTTAATTCATTCAAATGGGAAATTTTCCCACATCCGCCCTACAGCCCTGATCTTGCACCAAGTGACTTCCACTTGTTTCACAAGATGAAAAACTGGCTTGCAACGCAGCGCTTTGATGATGACGCAAAACTGCAGGTGGGCGTGACTCACTGGATTAAGTCTCAGGCAGCAGAATTTTATTGACAAAGGTCTTTCTAAGCTCATCCACTGCTATGATAAATGCCTCAATGTGTTTGGCGACTATGTGGAAAAATAATATATCGGTCGCTCTTTCAGATGTATATAATGAAATGTATTTCTTATACTTAGTTTTTTTTTATGCCAAAATGTTCCCTTATTTCTGAATAGCCCTTGTAGATAATGTTTCAGGTGTTTTATTATTTCTCTAAATTCTTTACATTGTTCTAAAACAGTTACATGGTCATTTGCCTTTGAGATTTGCTCTTTAACCTGGTTGAATTCTCTAATGGCAATTGTTAGTTTTACCATCTAATTCTTTGAATTGCTCTTTTGCTTCCTCATGAACTAAATCACATGGTCATCGACCTCATCTTTCAACTCCTGAGGCAAATGGGTGAAAGTATTTGGAATGTTAGTTAACTTAGCTTCTATTTCCTGTTTGACACATTCTTTTATATCTAATTTTAGTTCTTCTTTTCTGCCTGAAAGACAGTTCATTACTTTTAGACTCTACTTTGTCAGATAGTTCCTTAATAATAGAAATCATTTCGTCAAACATTTGTTGTAATAAGCCTTTAAACCATTGTGGAGCCTCTGTGGCCATTTTTCCTAGTAATGGCGGCCATAAAAATGCAAATATTCTCTATTATTACCCTCTGTTATGGTAATAAAGGGTTACGAAACAGATTTCTTGAATGTGCTAACTCTGAAACACTGTGTCATTGCCTAGATGAAAAAAAAGTTTTCAAAATGGATTTCTGTATTTTCTGAACAACTCACCCTTTCCGGTGAACTGCACTCTCTCATCATGAAACCAATGCGACTGCACGTGCATGGCGATGTACTGCGACGATTCGTACTGCCCGGTGCAGCCGATATCTCGATCACAGTGACAGGTGGACTACACTGTGTCGTATAGCAGCACCCCAGCAGTGTTGCTGAGCTATGATTGCAACCCTGGTGATGTCAGGATTTGAAATCTTCTTCTCTGGATCCGACAAAAAATTCTTTTCCTCTAAACCCGCTTAAAAATTGCTCCATTGTAGATAAAACATTCTTTTATCCATATGCCACCATTGTTTACTTGATATATAAATTTAATCGAAGTTGCTGTAATATGAGGGCTATTCAGAAAGTAGGGAACATTTCTGTCTCATGCTGCTAGGCGCGCGCCAATCGCGTATATCTTGGTATGTGCCTCTTCGGCAGCTCAGTCGGCATCCATTTGTGACAGCGGGAATGTCTCTGCATGTGTGGTTTTTTCGATATTCGAATTTGAAATGTGCGCTACAATCGAAAATCCCGTCAGTTGTGAGGTGCGGTCTGTGATATGGTTTTTGTTGGCAAAAAACATAAAACCTATAGAAATTTATCAGGAACTGTTCGAAGTGTACAGAAACAACATAATGAGTGAATGTTCCATGTGGATAAGGTGCATTCGGTTTAAAAATGGCCAAACCAACATTCACGGTGAAGAGATGAGTGGACGCCCGAGCATTGTGACTGACGATCTTGTCGCTGAAGTTGATGAAACGATTCATGAAAACCGTCACTTTACAATAATGGAGCTTTTGCTCTCTTTTCCACAAGTTTCACTGACTTTGTTGTTTGAAATTGTCACTCAAAAGCTAGGCTACATAAATTTTGTGCATGATGGGTGCCCAAAATGCTTACAGAGCACCATAAAGAACAGCGAATGGGGGCAATGTTGACATTTCTGGAGGACTACCACAAACACGGTGATTTATAACTGAATCAAATCATAACCGGTGATGAGACTTGGGTGAAACACCTCAATTGCAAGACAAAATTACAGTCCATGGAGCTGGGGCACACAAGGTCCCCCCAAAAACCAAGAAAATGTTTGCAAATCTTGTCAGCAAGGAAAATGATGGTGACAGTGTTTTGGGATAGGCAAGGTGTGCTTCTTATTGATTTTGTTGAACATGGAACAACCATAAATTCTGCCCGGTACTGTCAAACTTTGCACAGCCTCAGAAGAGCAGTTCAAAACAAACAAGCTGACGTCCAAAATTTTGTTTTTGCACGACAATGCCTGACCTCACATGGCAAACCACACTAAAGAACTCCTTAAGTCCTTCAAATGGGAAATTTTCCCTCATCAACCCTACAGCCCCGCTCTTGCACCAAGCAACTTCCACTTGTTTCCCAAGATGAAGAACTGGGTTGCAACGCAGCGCTTTGATGATGACGCGGAGCTCCACGCAGGCGTGACTCACTGGCTGAAGTCTCAGGCGGCAGAATTTTACGACAGAGGTCTTTCAAAGCTTGTTCACCACTATGATAAGTGCCTCAATGTGTTTGGCGACTATGTGGAAAAGTAGTATGTCAGTTGCTCTTTCAGATGTATAATAAAATTTATTTCTTGTACTTAGTATTTTTTAATGCCAAAATGTTCCCTACTTTATGAATAGCCCTTGTACTTGTAGAACAGTTGTATAAGTATGGTTTGTCTTCAGATTTCATGAATTGTTCCAATATTTGCTTTTGCTTTCTCCTTAATGGATTGTCACTGAGTTTAAACAATATAGTTATGTCCATTCACTTATAGTTTCTCCTTTTGTTTAATCCTTGTCTTTGAGCAATGCCATAATTTATCATTCATCGAATTTCAAGATATTGTATATTTATAGTTCTCTATTTTCTTCCTTTTACCCCAATGCTTTGTGCCCTATCATGGACACTGAATGAAGTGTTTTTTTCCCTTTGGTTTAGTTTTCAGTAGTTGCTGGCTTGCTCTTTGTACTTGAAGCTGGATCAGAATAGTTCATGAGATCTGTCACTCAACTTTTTTTCCCCTTTTTTTCTCTTTTTACAAAAACTTCGGCAGATGTAGTCGATTCTCTTGAAGTAGATGTCCTGCTAATCAGTGATTCTGAAATCCCACGTGTAGTCGAGGAAAGACTTGACTTCTTCACGTTCTGCGGCTGTTATTGGAGCTAAAGATAACTTCTACTCAAGTCCACTGCTTTCCTTTTATAAACAAATATTTCCTTCAATGGATGCACAGATCATACGAGCGACTCACGAATTAGAGTAGAACTTTTCATATGACATACGCCTCAAGTGCTCGACACGACAGCCGAGATTACGACAAAATTTTTATTTGTCTCAAAACCGTCTCGTTTTCATTCTCGGCCAGTGTGGCCGCTCCTCGATGGTCGAGCCAGCACCGAGCCACAATACCAAAGCGTTCTGGGGACAATGCTGCAAATTTCGAGCTCTGTCGAAATCCCACAAGCCTGGTCTGGTCGACACACACTGCCAGTTGCTGGAATGATACGAGTACACCTCAGGAGCCAAGACAGTGGGCACCACTTGCTTCTTGTACACCACAGTCTGCAGTCAGATGCATCTCGTTGCCTTAACAGCTGCGAGAATAACTTCATCGGCGTGTGTAAGGGGGGTAGGATGTCAAACGGGCCGACTTGGAGCAGGAGAGACACCACGTGACATTTTAATTTCCACTGTCTACACTTTTATAAATAATTTCATAAAACTTTGTCAGTATGACCAGGAACGATTCAGGATTGACCAATAGCAGTGGAAGTGCAGAAACACAGCAAAATATTTTTTTTTTTTACGTGTGAAATTTCATCATTTTTTCGCTTACTATTGGCTGCATTTGTTGCTGTAGGTACACTTTTCTTCATAAGTAAGAGAGATTCTTCGATGAATTTTGCACGACATACAAACCGTACTTACAGGTGTCTGAAACTCTAGAATTTATTTAATTTATGAAAAAATGAATGAGGTGTTACATTTTAAACTTCACGTTTAGAAAAAACTCAAATTTTATAGTTAATTATCTCAATTTTTACCACAGTTTTTAATAGATCTGAAAAACTCTAGAGTTTCATACACCTGTAAGTATTGTTTGCATGCTGCACAAAATTCATCAAAGAATCTCTCTTACTTACGAAGAAGAGTGTACCTACAGCAACAAATGCAGCAAGTAGTAAGTGAAAAAATGATGAAATTTCACGTGTAAAAAAATTTATTTTGCTTTGGTTTTGAACTTCCACTGCTATGAGAGTGAATTCTGAATCCTTCCTGCTCATGCCGACAAAGTTTTATGAATTTATTTGTAAAAGTATAGACAGTGGAAATTAAAATGTCCTGTGGTGCCTCTCCTGCTCCTAGTCGGTCCATTTGATGTCCTAACCCCCTTAATGAGGCCTGCAGGCAGACACATTGAGTGCATAAGGTGATTCTTTACATTTATTACTGTCATTTCCTTGCCTAAAGAAAATAAAAGGAAAAGTTTCAAGCAGACTGGAACAAGTTTTTCGAAATAAAAAGCTCAGGACCTAGTGAACCTGCACCAAAGATGAGTATTAATAATAAATGTAAATAGTTTTTATTACTTCTTTGATATTGCTGACTTCATTACTGGTATGTGGTATTAAGACATCAGAATCACCCTACTGTTCTAATTTTATTAAAATTATTAATTTTTAATGTATCTTGATGGGTTGAGAACTTAAAATGTTGCCAAATGGATAAAGGAATGAGGAATAATGTGTAACTTTAAAAAAAAAAAAAAAAAAATTGTACTCCCTAAAGGCATGTGTTTCTAATAACATTACACAATTACAGCAAGATATTCACACCTGACAATATTTTCCCGATTTGGCAGTTTTGAATCCCTAGACAATTTTTATGCGTACCAAGGATGTACATTATACAGGGTGTACATAAAGTTCGGGGACACTTTCAGTTATTTCTTGCACAAGAACTAAACATCGTTCAGATGTCATACATATTGCATTTTGAAGAGAAACTCTGAAAGTTTTTTTTTTTTTACAAACATTCAATATGCGAACTATGAGCGAACTGGCAGGCGTCAATAAGGTAATAGAATTCTCGCCACACCCATCCCAGCATGGCATCGTCAACTGTGGCAGTCACTTCCTGTATTCTCTCCCGGAGCTCTGCTACATCACGTGATAGAGGCGGTACGTACACCAGATCTTTAATGTGTCCCCACAGAAAAAAGTGTCACGGAGTGAGATCTGGTGATTGGGGAGGCCATTTCGTGAACTCGCTATGTTTGCAACTAGTGCTGACTATCGGCAAATCACCATACTACGCTGTGGTGGTATACGTGAAAAAAAAACTTTCAGGGTTTCTGTTCAAAATGACATATGTATGATATCTGTACAATGTTTGGTTCTTGTACAACAAATAATTGAAAGTGTTCCCAGACTTTATGAACACCATATATACTCCAGAAGCTTTTCCCAAACAATTAAAAAAAAAGTTTGAAAGTATGCAAAATAAGTGAGAACTCTTGTCTCTTAAATTGACACAATTAAAAACACTTTGGCAAAATATGCTGAATTTCTTCTTTGGCTTATCTATGTATTACTTAATTTTTAGTTGTGATTTGTGACAATACAAATAAAAATCAAATAACCATCTCAAATGGAATATATGCATCACACAAAACATTTATTTCAGCTTCTAAATAGTCACAAAAATACACAGACAGGTGGTGAAAGACAAGGAAGGAACACACAGTATTAATTAAGTAGATCATCATCAGAAAATACACTTACTTTTTGTCTCTCTCTCTCTCTCTCTCTCTCTCTCTCTCTCTCTCTCTCTTACGAGTGAGCAGTTCAATGAACTGGATTGATTTGTCATCAGTTATCACAATGCCCACATAACAGAACTTACTATACATAATTACTGAAAAGAAAAAAATCTTGCGAGTGATATGCTATTCAGTGATTACAATATAATCAGAGATTAGGCTTTTTCTTTTGGTTTCATTTCGCTCGACAATTTATTTATGCATTATATTGACAAAAAGCAGTATACATTCATGCATCAGCTGACTGGTTATGAAGTTAGGTTATAAAATTAGTAAAATATCATCATAAATTAATTTTCATGTTTTTCTCTAAATGGGCACTTTTTGTGTTTCGTTCAAGGTTACTAGTGGTCTTCTAACAATGCAATACAAACATATAACACTATGCAGAAATACTGTCAGATAGAAAACCAAAATACAAAGTGAGCAGAATATCACCAACCAGCCATGTCACATTCTCTCCTATTGGATGATCAATTTTTTTCACACAAGGTGAAATGCACATTAAGTTAACACAACATGTAAGAAAAATCAGTACAAGAAGGTACAGGCAGAAAAGAAAAGGGACAAGCAATATTTTCACTGACTAGAATATGAGCACCACACTTCTTTTGCCATGGCTTTAACATTTCATTGCTACCTAACCTTCAATACACTATTCCATCACAAAAATATATAGAGGCTGTGGAAGGAAGACAAGGGATGGGCAGTTACTATATAGTCACTATCATACACACAAATTAAGATTTCTTTGGTAGTTTGTTTGAGTATCACTAGCAAATATTATGCCATTTTTATTTGATAACATAAATAATTCAACACTAATATGGTACAGGGATTCAATATACACTGGGAAGATCTCAAAGACATTTGGAGAGACTAGGTAAAATATTGCCCCAAATCAACATTGCCTCTTTAATGAATATACAACTTATGTAGCTTAAATCACTTAGTTATTCAGTTATCATAAAACTGTCAAAAAAAATTAAACACTAATTAGTTTATTCACAATCAGGTACATAGTCATAATGTATTTGAACTTTTACTTCAACATTTACTTTGCAATACTAGTCAATGAAGGCCTTCGAAAGGAGATGTACATCAACGACAAGTGTATTGTGACATTTAAAACCAATTCATGCTATGTATAAACAGGAATTTGTCTCCACACACAAGACAAATACTTTTGTGTATGAAGGCAATTACACTCATCCTGGGTGTTGTTCTCACATTCATATACAAGGAATTTGACCGACAGGTGCGAACAAATTTTTATTCTCGCAATACATGAATTGATTCTAAATGTATGTACATTTACATTCTGCAAAATAAATGTTGAAGCGATTGTTAAACTTCTCCCAATAAGTTCAATGGCCTATTGTGGAGAAAACATTTTTTCCTTCAGAAAAAAGTTAAAAACCCATTAAAGCATAGAGACTAGCACAGGAGTCAAGTGAGGTACAAATAATACTTGTTGACAGATCCTTCACTGCTGGATAGGAGGCAACAGTGGACAAGACTTAGCCAACTATCATACTTAGAAGTGTTAATATGCAACATTTTGCAACATAAATACTACGAGGAGTTTCTAAAAAGGCTATGATATTTGGTAGGAAGAGATTCTTTGCAAATTTTCTTTTAATAATATATGTATTTCTGTTGCCATCTATTCCTCTGTCTCTCTCACTTTTTTCCTCACAGAACATATATTCAGGTCAGTCAGTTCTCACGTCATTAGGCACCGGTAATATTAATATTTAATGTGACAAAAGGCCAAGATCATAGGCCGCAAGAGATTACACGTAACATTGATAGCTTTTTCTCCTGAACAAGTTATTAATTTTTTTATTGTTATTTCTTTTCCCCCTACAGACAACCACTGCTCATTCATTATGTAATAACATCTCTTGAATATAGACTTCTTAGACAGATGTGAAAAATGCACTCACTGGTGGCACTGTTTATGGGGGGAAAATGTATTCTTCAAAAACTAATGCATTAAAGATAATTACCATTTCTGCTTTTCCGTTTCACATACATGAGTATTGTGACTGACTGCTTGATGACATTTATCAATGACTCGGTTATTACCGAGATTAGGCTACATCATCACAAACACAAATGCCACATAAGCACTAAACTGGCATGTGCCGGATTCAAAAGCTCAATAACATATACTACTCAGCGACAATAACGTTATAATTTCCTTATGTTCACAAAATTACAAATGTTTACATGAGGAATGAACCACACATTTTGTTACTCAACATAGTAACTAATATCAGTACTCAGACCAATGAGAAGTTAAAGCATTTGATTTGAACTTACTGCAATAATATACACAACTGCTCAGTTACATTCTTTTCTTTTTCTGCTACAAAGTTCATTACAGCTCTCTCTTATTTAGTTTGGCTCACTGAAGACACATTTATGTAAATACTTTGGAGTTAAGAAAACCACTCATTAAAAAGCAGAAGTGTTGAGTCTTTGACAGGCACACAGAGAAAAGAAAGAAAACTTGCTAGCTTTCAGAGATAGGATACTCCAAAAGCTAGCAAATTTTCTTTCTTTTATGTTTGTGCTTGCCACTGACTCAACACTTCTGTTTTTCAGTGAGTGGTCTCCTTCACTCTGAAGTATTTACACTCTCATTCTGCCAGAACTTCCCTACAACGCTGATGAAACTTTTAGATTTATAACGTCTTGCATCTTTTGATAGGATCAACACCTGAGGAGACCAAAGGTTGGAAAGAGTGTACAAGGGGGAAACACATAACATTTACTACATTTTCACAGAATGTTCTTTTAAAGTGAATATACGTCAATGATTATGTAACATCAATAGTTAAAACACCAACATGTTAAACATGAAAATACATTCACTGGTGGAAAAAATTGAGGAAAAACATGCATTATTCAAAGACTTATATATAACAGTTAATTGCTAATTCGTCTATCTCTCTTTCTTTTCTTTCTCTGTTTTAACATTTATATTTTTTGAGAGAATGTTGTGTTTAGTGACTTAAATAGACCATTCAGTTATTTCAGTGCTGACAATACATTGACATTGGAATTCACATGCAATACATGAAAATGCATGGGCATGTAGTATGTGCCAAAATATTATACATTTAAACTACTTTTATCTTCATAATATACCAGTGTTTACTTATGTTCACTTTTTTTCGGGAGACATAAACTACACATTCTCTGAGCAAATGGCTTAAATTACATCCATACTAAAGCAAATAAAAAGTTACAGCAATATGAACTAGACTCTTTGGAGGAACATTTTGTTCCTGTTTTTTTCCCTGTTTTCTTTTTGTTCCCTCATCCCCATTTCTCTCTCTTTCTACTCACTAGTTTGTCTACACTTTCTCTTGCTCAGGATATATTTAGGTGATCTAAAGATTACATCAACATGTGAGGAAACCATACAGCAAGATGATTATACTATGGGGAAACATTTAACATTCAGGACATCAATAGTTCTACAGCAACATTTATTGGAGGCGGAAGCTAAGCGAAGAAATTCATTATTCCACAGACAGATGTGTTACATTTCTCTCTTTCTGTCTCATGTTTTAGCACAACACTGTAAAATCCTAGAGTAGCAGAATGAGTAAGGATAGTCACTGATCAAATAGTGGAGGCATTGAGCAGCGGATATGTAAACAAACTGGAGATCAAACACAGTACAGCATCAAAGCTTGCTAACTTGCATTCTTCTACCGAGCATGTGACTGTTTCAGATTGAATCACTACTGGAAATAATATTTGAAATTCATGTATGCCTTTGTTTAAAATGTTCAACGTACCACTGGTAGCTTGTACTTACATCTCAGAAGCAATATTGTTTCTTAAGACACAAGAAATCTGGAAGGAAAACTTGAGAAAAAATATTCACAATCACTGTAAAAGACTGTGAGATATCTAGTGAACTACACTTTCACTATACGACAAACTCCAAGATGGTAAAAAAATCCATCAGATTTTTTTTAAAAAAAAAAAAAAAGAAAAGAAAAAAAAACATAATTTGAGAAAACTATAAATTTATGAAACAAAACTGCTAGCCTGCACTTAACTTCAGGTTAGCTTTGGGAATGCCCTACCTGTCTCTCCTCCACAAGGAAGGAACTAATAGTTTTGAAAACTAAAACAGTGTCGTGTACTTTTATGTGAGTCTATTAGCAGTAGGGCATCCTACATATTTTGCCTCTTGAAGGTAAGTATTGTCCAGAAATTCAATCTCATAATCTTATAAATTTCTCAAGCGGATTTCAATTATGATACAAAACAAGTCTGAGAGGTAAGTAAAGGCAAAAATTTATATTTCCACCACTCCTGTTCAATAAAAAGAGGATACGGATGACGAGTAGTCATACACAGGTACGCTTTTACTCAGTGCAAGTTTTGTATTTCTATGGATGGACCTCTTAAATCAGATCTACAAAACAGAATACGCAACTGTCGGCAAATATGGTAGAACAACAAGTTTAGCCCTTTCCACTCGAATGGCGAGTGGTGTTCAACATTGCGAATTTTCTCTTCCACTCTGATGTCGATCATCGTTCGAGACAATTTTTCGTAGCTGTCACATCTGACTGTCCTAGGAATGAATACTGCACAGTACTGCCATCTAGGGAAGCCCGTGTCAACTAGTGCTGAACTGCAGCAGTTGTGTTGAGAGAAAGGTTGCAAGTTAGTAGAGACAAAATGGCTTGCTCTTCACACACAGTTCTTTCTGAGGAAGAGACTGCAGAGCTTTTAGAGGAATGTCTAAGTGAAAAAAAAGAGTGACAATGATTTTGATGACAATGATTTCGATTGTGACAGTGGTTCATTTCTAAACAATTTGAGTGAAATGAATATAATAGAGGGAAACATTCCACGCAGGAAAAATATATTTAAAAACAAAAATGATGTGACTTACCATACGAAAGCGCTGGCAGGTCGATAGATACATAAACAAACACATACATACACACAAAATTCAAGCTTTCGCAACCAATGGTTGCTTTGTCAGGAAAGAGAGAAGGAGAGGGAAAGATGAAAGGATATGGGTTTTAAGGGAGAGGGTAAGGAGTCATTCCAATCCCGGGAGCAGAAATACTTACCTTAGGGGGAAAAAGGACAGGTATACACTCGCACACACACACGCACATATCCATCCGCACATACACAGACACAAGCAGACATTTCTCTGCCCAAACTCTTTGCCTTTACAAATGTCTTCTTGTGTCTGTGTATGTGCGGATGGATATGTGTGTGTGTGGGAGTGTATACCTGTCCTTTTTCCCCCTAAGGTAAGTCTTTCCGCTCCCGGGATTGGAATGACTCCTTACCCTCTCCCTTAAAACCCGCATCCTTTCATCTTTCCCTCTCCTTCCCTCTTTCCTGACGAAGCAACCATTGGTTGCGAATGCTTGAATTTTGTGTGTATGTATGTGTTTGTTTGTGTATCTATTGACCTGCCAGCACTTTTGTATGGTAAGTCACATCATCTTTGTTTTTAAATATATTTTTCCCAATTTGAGTGAAATGATGATGGAAACAGCTCACCCTGAAAAGTTTCAAAAAATATCATGCAATGAAAACTTTTGTATTGTAAGGCTGATGTACATATATTTGAACAAAAACCTACTTTTTGTTTTAATGCGTACCCTAATTGTTGATCAGTGGCCTCATTGTTGCCACAAAGAGACTCACGCAATTCTGTGTGGTATTCTCACCATCCGGGTGGTGACAATTTAAATAAGAGTGCACAGAGACGCCTTTGTCTACATTATGGAGTGCAAAGTGTTAACATGTCTGGTATCAAGAAGTACACTGCTCTGTACATGATCCAACTGACAGATAATAAATGCACGAATCTGGGTAACAATCATGAAAACAAAAGCATTTTCGCTGCGGTAGGAGAAATGATCATTGTAATAAGAGAAATAGGATCTCGCACGGAAAGATTTAAGTGCTCATTTTTCTCACACACTGTTCGAGAATGGAATGGTAGAGAAGTAGCTTTAAGGTGGTTCGATGAACCTTCTGCCAGATGCTTAATTGTGAACTGCAGAGTAATTGTGTAGATGTAGCTTCATTTATCAGTGTGCGCTGGAGAAGAAACAAAGTTTACAAACTGAGATCTTAGAGGGAGACATCGGATTCATTTCACGATGTCATACGCGCAAGGAACAGAAGTGAACACAACAGTGACAACATTTATTTTGTGTCTATATTATTTTTTGGAATGTAAATTGTGGTGACTGATTAGTCTGTAGCATAGTCTGAGATCTCAGTTGGGCTGTAAGGTAACTGGTAGTGAGTTGATGAATCGACAGATGTGAATACAAAGTCTCAGTTGTGACATACTGATCTGTTGAGTAGCCCTAGTTCTAGGTAAGGATGAAAAGTGACTGGTTGGGAGTTGCCCAAACAGCATCAGATGCTCCAACTAATACTCTCACATCTTATCTTTTCAGTCAAGTGATCCACTGTTGAATATCAAAATGTGTAAGAACTTTATCTTGGCTGCTTGTATCTAGATGTAAAGCCACCAGTTTTCAAATGCTCTCTTGCAGCAAATCACTTTAAAACAATTCTCATTTAATATACACTGTAGCATGCAGCTTATCACTGTAATTAAAGCTGGTGGCACACTATGAAACAAATGTCAGAGCAAACCCCCCAAACCTGGACCTTGTAATATTTGCAACTTGCAACCAGTGTTGTAATAATATAAACTGCACTGAATGTAATGCAACATGGGCCACAACAAGTTATTACACTCCAGTCTTCTTTCACATACCTTTCCATGGCTAAATGCTTCCACTTTATGGTCAGTGGTTACCTGTATTGATTCCACTGCTTTCTATTACTTCATTATTTACACAGAGCAGTCAGTTAGTTTAGCAGCGATACATATGATACATAGACACAGCATTGCAGAGCCAGGCGGTAAGACATTAAAAGTTAGACACATACAGTAACTGTTGAAAAGGATATTATCATATGGTGTCATTATTTCACCTGTTTCCAATAATCTCTACATTTTATGTGAGGAAATACTACTTGCACTACTAGCAAACTGGTTATGTTGTACCAGTACCATACATAAACCAATTAATTTCCGTTACAACACATAGCGGGATACTATTTATCGGCATCTACTCAGGTACAATTACGATTATATATTTGGATGCTGCTGAGCAATGTTTCCTCCAAACTGCGTGCAAAATATAGAGGACAGACGTGGTGCATATTCAGTTTGTACAACCTGTGTAAAGTCAGTATGCAGGTGTTGTAAGGTAGTGAGTTCACCTTGAAAATGTGTGCTGGAGAAAGTGTGAAATCTCAAAATTGCAGAAGGTGGCATAAGTTAATTCCTCGTTTAAAAATGACAGTAACTACGAATTTGGAACTTACAGAGGTACTGCTAAATGCTGTTTTTGAGATCTGCTCATAAATCTTAAAATAGCAGAGAAAAAGTCCTACCTGAGACACTCACCTGAGAAAACGAAAGTGAATTCCGAAAAGGATGTTTGTGTAGTGTAGGAGGGACCGTGTAGAAGAATTGGCTACCTGAAAGTCACTGAACTGCCTCTGTTCTGGTATAACAAGGACCACAATACCTTCAAATAGCAGCAACATCAAAATGACAGGTTTCAGGATAACCGACGGTGGGACAGAAAATTGACTGAAATTTCTTGACAGGGGAAAGGTCTTTGCTCTGGACTTGATGAGATACCTACATGATACTACATGGAGAAAGTAAAAGAACTTGCTCCTCTTTTAGGAGCAGTGTGCCACAGGTCACTGGACGAACAGAGCACGTCGTTCTGGTTTTCAAAAATTGAACAGAAGAAGACAACTATAGTCCTACACCACTGACATCAGTCTGTTGTACAATTTTGGAACACATTTTATGCACACATATTACTGCAAAAACTGTCTCTGTAGAATCAAAATGAATTCTGTAAGTTGCTGTTGTGTGAAATGCAGCTTGCTCTGTTCATCCATGAGACCAAGAAAGCAGTAGGCATCTGCACTCAAATTGATGCTGTTGTCCTTTGACTACCAGGAGGCAGAGGACAGTTTAACAGTGCCACCTAATGAACAGAATATGGGCATGTGTAATATCAGGCAAGCTGTGTGACTGAGTTCAAGAATTTCTAGCAAATAGAAAACGGAGCGACATTCATATTTTAGCGAAATTTTCAGATGTAAAAACAATTTTGGGTGTACCCGAAGAGAGTGAAATCAGACCATTAATTTTCATAATATACAGTGTATTTTTTCCCCCAACCTGGGACAACTAAATATCTCGAAAATGACACATTGCACAAAAAAAACTGTTCTAAGTGAAATGTTAATTTTAGTAAATGTGGCACCTCTCTGTGCTACAAATGACCACCTCCTAATCATGCCTTCTGCATGAATCTTTGTATTTTCAAATGGGAACCTCCTACTGTTATTGCATATTTGGATTCTACACCAAAAAATATGTATAGTTTACTCAAAGCATTGTTCCCCATTCAAGGGAGATGACACTGTAATTGACAAACATCAAGTGTGTTTAAGAACTGACAAATTTGATTCTACATTTCATTTACAAAGTAAATGTAAACCTACCTTTATGTTCTAATGGGTTCTATTAAATAAACAGAAGTATGCATACAGTGTGATTTAATTTTGAATGACCACTAATTACAGGTAAGGCTGATGACAAAATGAGATTCAGTAGAAGTGTGGTTCACCCGCAAAGGAAGTACCTTATGAAACCCTCATTGAAACAGTACTTGACTATTGCTCATTAGTATCAGCCTTACCAGATAGGACTGACAGAGAAAATAGAAAAGATGCAAAGGAAAGCAGAGCATTTTGCCACAAGTTCATTTAGGAAGTGCGAAATTGCGATTGAGATTCACAACCATCTCCCGTGGCAGACACTAAAGAGAGCTGTTACGCATCATGATGTGGTTTACTGGTAAAATTCTGAGAGCACTGTAATTTTTGTATTTTGTTCTAGGTTAAGAGGCATAGAAAACAAAAGCATTCATGATCTAGACTCAAAATTGTAATGTAAATTCCAAAGAATGATTGCTGCCTGGTATGGATGCCATTTTTCTTTCACTCAGCTACTGTGGTTGTGTCCACTTTGTGAGCACTGCGGCAAGTCTCTGGTTTATCGTCACTCTCCCCCATGCCCACCTCACAAGGCATCAAAGGTGCCATCGTAAAACAGCCAACAGTTGATTAGCTCTACATGATGTGTGAGTTACTGCTGTAAGCACAACACAAAAAATTTACATTTACAACTCAAGAACTTTATTCCTACCAGCTGTGGGTAATTTATCTTCCACATAATGACCTTTAAGAACTCATATATTGTTGAATGGAATTTTTATGATTCACTTTAGCATCAGTATGGTTGACCAATCACTAGAAATATGTCTACGACCCAATGTTGTCAACAGATGTGGTGTTAATATTCACAAAAAAATTTGGCCAAAACTAAATAAAATAGGTCTGTATACACAGAAAGTTTCAATAATAGTGAATACAAATTTACCCAAGTAGAGAAATGTTTCACTGCACAACACAATAAACTGAAACTGAAGTTTGATTGTGTAGCTTTAAAATGTGGTAACAAAAAAGTGGTGTGAGACAGAAACAGGTGCGACACTAATGGTGCTCCACAAAATCAGACTTTTATATGTCAATTAGAGTAGTCAACATGAAATAAGTAAATATAAGACGTAAATGCTTTATAATTAATGTAAAAATTATGTGATAGATTATAGCTGGGACTAACACTTTCGGGGAGCACTTGGTAATATAGCAAAAGGCATTAAGATTAACGGATTCTTCATCAAAAACATTCACTAAGTGAAGAGTGGTATCACTGGAAAAAAATGTGCAATTGTTAGAAACATATTTAAAGGGTAGACAGCAGTGCACGGAGGTTATGTACTCTAATGGAGAAATATTGGAGAGGAGAAGATCAAGTATAAGAAATTAACATCTTGGTGTTCCTCAGGGCTCCATTTTAGGTCCAGTCCTATTCATATGCTATGTAAATTCTCTTGACAATAAGCAATTGATCACTATGTATGACAATACACCTGGTGTCTGGTAAGCAGACAGTGAGCCAGCCTAGTTGAAGAGATACATAACTTTATTGAAAAGGCAAGAGCTAATTCTGAAAGAGAAAACTTTAAACATAGAAAAAAACTAGTATTAATCATTTTAAACTAAGTGGTCCAAACAGACAAAACACTGTGATTGATTGATGAAATTCTTCCAAAAACCTGCATAGATTGTAAATTCTTCGATTTGTGCATTGATGATCGACTTTCATGGAGTCAGCAAGTCGATTAAGTCTGTAAAAAAATAACACCTAGTCTATATGTATTAAGAAGATTATCACCATATCTCAATTCTGAAACCCTAAGTACTGTATATTATGAGTTAGTGCACCCTTTCTTGTCTTGTAGTACAGTACTGTGGGGTGGGACATGCCAAACTAATATGAAAAGGGTTTTCATACTGCAGAAGCGAGCCTTGAGCATCATAGCAAAAGTAAAATGAGGAACTTCTTGCAAACCCCTATTCACTGGACACAATATTCCCACAGTTTATGCCATGTATATACTAGAAACTATAATACTAGCAAAAGAAGACCGTAAGATCACAAAAAGAAACATGGATACCCACAACTATGAAACAAGTCACAGAAAATATTTTCATATGGTTAACAGATGATTAACTTTAACGGCAAAAATCCCCTGTCAAAGGTGTTACCAAATGAAGTTAAGATATTGACAGGAGATACTTTTAAAAATAGAGTTAAGCAGTGGCTTATCCAAAAATGCCCTTATAAATTGAATTTATCATGAATTATAATTTAATAAGAAATAATATAAACTAAAAAAATTGTAATTGTAAAAACTTTATACTTAGTTTCAACACACATGTATGTAAAATTATGTGTTACATGCAATAAATTTAATTGAATAGAACAGCCTGGCTCCTTTACAAATGAAAATTTACAATTCAGTGCCTCCTTAAAACAAAGAATAGACAATTTTAAATACCTCAGAAGATGGCTCTGTGAAACCTGTAGATCAGGTATGGATCTAAAATGCCATGTGGAGAAAAACTGTAATGCTTTCATAAAACAAAAGAAAATTCTAATAAGTACAGATCTACACATAAACCACAGAGTTTGATTTGTAAGATGTTATATCTGGTCTGTACTCCTATACAGTTCCGAAGGCTGGAAACTAAATACGCTAAGAGCAAAGAAGATCATTGCCTTTAAAATATGGAGTTACTGCAGAATGCTTAAAATACCGTGAACACTGAGATTAACTAACACTGAATTATTGCGATAAATAGACAAATGGCAAGAAATATTCTCCTGTGAGGAGAACTTCTGTGAAATGTGGAAGAACGAAATCTGTGAGGATGGGATGTGAGTCATGCTCCGGTAGCTCAGTCAGTAGAGCACTTGCCCACAAAAGGCAAAGGTCCCGAGTTCCAGTCTCGGTCCAGAACACAGTTTTAATCTACCAGGAAGTTTTGGTAAAGAGAAGAAAAACTGCAACCTAGCACATAGCCCATGAAACACCAAATATATACTTCTGTTGTTGATGACAGAAGGAAATATCAAGAGTAAAAGAAGAATACAGAAAAGAACAGTATCTTGTTTAGATAATGTTTCTGCAGTAGCCAGGATTACCAAGTGAACATCAATTACTACATACTGTGGTTCACAGAATAAAGATGCATCATATGGTTACCAACAGAACTGAAGAAACTTTGGTTAGTGAAACAAAAAGAAACACCACCTCTTTTAAAATTGATGACAATCTATTTTCTATACTTTACATTGAATTAATTTTCCTAATTGCCACAGAGCCAAGAAATCTAATTGTGTAGAATGTACTGCTTGGAACTGAATGATACACCTGTCTCACCCTCCCTTTCAGTCCCTATTTTTTTTTTTTCTGTGAACAAAATTTTTTTGTGAATATTCATGCCACATCTGCCAATGGCAATGATTGAAACTTTTTTGCAATAAAAGGTGATCCTACTAAATAAAAAATAATTTTTTGCTTCAGTTATCAACATTTTTGCTAGTAATATGTCATCTTCAGTCACAATATATTTTTGTCTTGTTTTATTTCATTGTGTTTCAGAGCTGAGTTTACATTTTCAATGGCTACATTAACGTGGTTTTTAGGCATCTTCTTCAGTTTAACCCACCCATTTAAATTTTTTACCAGTATGTTTGACCAACATGCAAGTATTATGGAGACACTTCATGAAGTCAAGTGGGAAACCCTAGAGGGAAGATAAAATTCTTTTAACATAGCGCTATTGACAAAATTTAAAGAATGATCATTTGAAACTAACTGCAGAACAATTCTGCTGCTGCCAATGTGCATTTTGTATATGAGACATGAAGATAAGATAAGAGAAATTAGGACTCTTATGGAGTCATATTGACAATAGTTTTTCCTTCACTCCATTTGCAGAGTGTAATAGAAATGAAAATGGCTACTAGTGGTTTCAGGTACCCTCCACTATATGGTGCCTTGTGAAATATGCACGAAGATGTATGTGCAGTTGTATATAGCCAAGAGCATTAAAATGCCCACTTTTGGAACAAGGGGAGGTGTGCTGGCTTCAGATTGAATCTGCCCTGTGGAGTAACTATGGGGATTAGTGTGCCAGCCAGCATGTACATGGCTTTTAGGTGGCTTTCCACACCCATTTAGGTAAATACAAGGCCCATTACCAAGTTACACCACAGTTACACAATGCACAAACACTTTGAAACATTATGTCACATTTGACAGTGCGACAAAAGTGAAATGCAGGCTAAAGTGGTGCACAGATTCCTACTGAAATGGAGCTGGCAGTAGCTTTAAAATGCCTTTGGGAGTGGTACCCACCATGGCATGGTTCTCCATGGCACTGCAGAGGTATTGTATGAGTCCCAGAATAGCACAGGCTGGATATACAACACCTGAATGGATGGATGGACATCTGCTTCAGTTTATCACCTTCATTTGGTCACAAAAAATTCCCCTGCATCAGTGAAAAACTTCTACTATTGCATTTGCACTTCAAATAATACAACATATTACAGGCGTACAGCATTATACTAGACTGTGAAGGATGGTAATAAAGTTTTAATTATCACATCCAAAAATTAAAGTCATGTAGTTAATTCACTACTTGCCCATTAAATTTTGGGTGTGCAGATGCATAAATTCTTTCCTCTTCTAATATTTCAGCTGTACATCGTCCAGCCATCTTCAGAGTGATACAAAAGATTGATGATCCAGCACTAACTCTGTGCTTTGAAACTAGTGGACTGTATCGCTGTGCAAGTGGCCACAGACACACTGGTGGTAGAGACGTCGATCAGCGGCAAAGAAGTACAGTGTGCACAAATTATATCTGTGGCTGCGCAGTTGGTATACGCCGGGATGTCAATGTATCACTCTGAGCTGAACTGTCATGATATCTTTGTAAGTTTATCACAGAAAGTACCAGATTCCATGAATTATCAAAGCTGGAGCCATCCCTATTAATTAAATCCACTGCCATGCAAATTTCATTTGCCTCTTTCACCACCAAGTCTCAGAAAGGTGACACAGATGCTAAAATTTTGACAGCTTTGTACAACGTGCTGTGGTCTGCCACAAATGATTTATTTGGCTGTAACAGAACCAAATAAATCAACTATGGCAGAACACTGTATTGATACTGATCAGCCTCTGTTGTACGAAACCATCAAAACTGTAGCATCTACATCATCTTTCTGGGACTCGGTGGTGAAAGAGGCAATTGGAATTCACTTGGTGATGAATTCAATTGATGGAGATAGTGGCTTTAGCTTGCAGTCACAGAGTCCAATGCTTTCTGTAATAAAGTTACAAAGACGCCACGACAGTGCAGCTCAGAGTGATATGTTGACATCCCACCGTGAATCGAGCGTGCAGCCACAGATACAATTTGTGCACACTGTAATTCTTAGTCACTGATTGATGTCTCCTGTGCCCACATATCTGTGGCCACTTACACAGTGGTGTGGTCCATGAGTTTAACAGGACAGAGCAAGTGCTGGAGCGTCACTGTTTTGGATCGCTCTGAAAATAGCTTATCAATATATCAAAATATTAGAAAAAGAAGTAGAATTTATGTGACTGCACTCTTGAACTTTAATGGAGCAGTCATTGCGCCACAAAAATATGAAGATGCACCATTCGTCGCTTGTTCACAGTCCTGGCACACACTGAAATCTCCACCCCACAGAAGTGTCTGACTGGTGCAGACCACTGGTACAGTGCGATTCTGTGTGGTAATTCATTTTTGGCAGCATAGGAAATGTTGCAGCTGAGTCAGACCAATCCAAATGACCTATTCAGTCATGTGGAACTACTGCGAAATACTGCTACTTCTCAATGCAGTATTTTGTTTCGGTTCCTCTGTTGCGGAGATTTCAGTAAGTGCCAAAATTTCTGGCACATACCTAAGAGCAAACCAACAAGTAACTGCTATATCACAGGCTTACACCTACTCAGCCAGCGTCCCACACTATGTTCAAGTTTCGCAGGCAGCCCACTTCCTTATACATTACACTCGCTACACACGGCCATCAGACCGTGACCGAAGTGTCGGCAGAGGTCGCTGGCCAGACGATCACTCTCCTGCACCAACTGTGCGACAGGAGGTGAGACCAACCGTATCCTGCACCGAGGGCTGTACTTAGGCTGGTGTATAATCCCTGGGCAGCCAGTTCACTCTGAGTGTCAGGAAGTCACTTTGGAGCTGCCACAATGACAACACAAGACTTCGTGTTAATGTTCCTTTGAGTGATCTTGTACAATTTCTGGATCTGTTTTCATTTGCGATACACTGGACTTGATTATGTTTTTGTCATATTGGAACCTTAATATTGGACTGTTCTTCAGGGATTTTAACTTGAGTTTAGTCAGAGTTCTCAACATTTTAACTTGAAAACCGGTGATTATTATTACAACAAATTTATGCAGTCGGCTGGCTCTATAGTTTATATATTGAAAATTTATCTATTGTTGCTGCTGTCAGCCATGTTTCAAATTTTGAGGTTTCTAAATGCCCAAGTATCCAAGGCTGTTACTGCATAACAAGATGTCAGAAGAAAAATACTTAACACTGGTGATTTTCCTTCCGAAAAAGACACCCTTGGTGATGTTGAAATCTGGTTGAGACTAATACAATAAACTTCTGCAACCAGTTGGCTGTATACTTTATATACTAAAAATTTATTTACAGTTTTTACTGTCAGCCATGTTTAAAATTGTGGGATTTTAACAGGTGACTGCCCTGTCACCACTTCAACTCTTCCCTGCATAGTTCTTTGTGTAATTACTAGTTAGTAACAGTTTTCAACAGTCTTTGCTTCCATTCTAGAGGCCTTCTGCTTTCCACTTATATTTAAGTTAATTCTTTCTTGTTGCCAGCTCTGCCAAACTTAGTTGTAGACTGACATTTTCCTGGGCTCTAATTCTAGCACCTTGTATGTGATGACTTTAGTCCTGAAACTTTGTTTAGTTACTTGAGATATCACTGGCTTTTTGCCACAGTAACTGTTTAGGGTTGATTCCAGTTTAGAACTGTTTCTTTTTTTCCATTAATAGGCACTCTGTCTCAAGTACAGTTTGTGTTTGAACCAGAAGAGTTTATTTTGTTCCTAACTGGTTTACGGCTTGTTTACAAGGAGGAACGGTGTGGTCTCTTAACTCAAATAAACTTAGAGTTCATTGCCTTCTATTTTCAACCATCTGTAACAGGTACTTTAGTAACGGCCAAACTTTACTTTTTTGAGGTTATAATTAAAACTTAACTACCCTTCACAGTATAGAATAATGTAGTACACGTAAGAATGCTGTATTATTGAAAGTGGAATTGCTAATGCAAAAGTTTTTCACTGAAGCACAAGCCGAGTATTCTGTGAGCAATTTTTCCCCCTTTCTTTTCATTTACATTTCTTTTTGCTTGTAGTCACCAAATGATGACTCTTATGTTATGTACAGGATTAAGTTTATGTTTATGTACAAGATTAATATGCAACATACTTGTGTACAAATATGTAATATATATCATATTTATCTAGAAGATTCATACATAATATAATTTATATACATATTAATATATATCACTCTTATCTACAAGGTTAATACATACTATAATTCCTATAAATATAAGTGTTTTGCAAATTACAGACTGCATACTAAGGTAATAGTTTCTATGCTTATTTGCAAATGTTTGTATCTGCTTCTATCTTACAATTTCTATTTTCCTACATAGATTATTTCATACTCTACAGCTATTTCTATTGCCTCTTCGACTACTTAATAAAATCTACACCTTACAAAATCTTGCAGCTTTAGCTGTCAAGTACAATTTCGCCTCATAGTCTACATCATAATCCCAGTTTTCAAGAAAGTTGATGGAAAGAAATATTGTAATAATTAGGGTATCACTTTAACACACCAACTGGGCAAACTTTATCAAGGAATTATAGCACATAAGATCAGACCATTCATTGAAGAAAATCCCTTGGAAGAACGGCATGGGCTGAGGAAGTGGAGATCGAGAACTGATTCAATTAATGGAAAAATACTATGAATGCAACCAAGCTCTGTGGTTAGACATTCTGGATATAAGGACAGCGTTTGATGCTGTGAATGGGAAAACAGTGTGGGAATCAATCCCTGAAAAAAAAAAAACTGGAATAATGACGACATGATACACAGGATCTAGAATATCTACAACCCATAGTAATGTCAGAACAGACACAGTGATTAAATCTGGATGTATGTAAGGTGAAGTTCTCTCTCCTCTTCTTTTCATTACTATGGTCAGTTATATCCAGAAAAAAGTACACCAAGCCATAGGATGCAAAAAAATGAAATCCGTGTTGTTTGCAGATAACACACGTCTGTGGGAGTGAGTCCAAAGAAGACCTTCAACATCAGTTAAACGCCTGGGCAGAAGCTCCAAAAGTATACAGTCCCATCTTCAGTCAGGAAATAAGGGAGGTGATGGTAGTGAAAAGATATGTGAAACTGATGAGACATGTGAAATGAAGGGGAAACAAGCGCAGATAAACTATCATTTCAAATGTCATGACAGTGTTGTCTCTGCTACTTGATTTATAAACAAAAAAACTGCTTACAGAATTCAAACAGCTAGTGACTACACAGTTAAAGATCTCAAATGGAACAATAAAGTACTCTTACAATGTAGGAGAGCAAACTTATTATAGTCCCATTCAGACATATGGTTATGAACATGCACCAGGAGAAGTAAATACATCAGCAGAAATCTGGCAGCTGAGGCGAGGTGAGGTATGTTCACACAACAGTCAGGGAGACATGGAGAGCTGGACTCTGGAATAAGGAAGCCAGATACAGGCTCAAGTTTTAAGACTGGAAGGCAAAATAACGTCACAGAGCTTGAAATGGTACGGACGTATGAGACACACGGTCGCAACTGGGCCATCGAGACTAATGTACGATCTGGAACTCAGATGCAAAAGACCGAGAGTAAGACCAAGGTCCAGTTACAAGGACGTATTGAAATCTGACATTCAATGGAGAGGACATACTTGGGGCAGCATCAGAGAGGGAGAGAAATTTAAGAACTGTAATCGGTCGAGAAACCTCATTTGTCGATACATCGAATAGGATGGAAAAACGTGGGATATGATGATGACGAGACTTAAAGAGCCTAGAATTCTTTCAGTGAAAGTAGACATTTACTTACAAAGAAAGATTTAAAATTTGTTGTCAATAGGTCGCCAGTTTGTGGTCGTACAGATTCTGGAAGTAGTTGTGCACACTGCTCCACTGATCCGTCCACTGTTATCTACTAATTCTAATTTTGTTGTCTATCTACAAATACTTAGCTTCCTTCTTGTGTTCTTGTTACGTGTTTCATAACATTTGGGTGATGGAGGTGATAAACTGAAGCATGTGTAGCACCTAGAAAATGCTGACATTATCCTTAAACATGGGGCTGTAGCTTGGAAGCACAGTTGGTTAAAACAGATTTAAATTTTGTTCCAAATGTATCACCAGTTTGTGGCCATATGGATTCTGGAATTAGTTGTGCTCACTGCTTCACTGATATGTCCACTGTTATCTACTAATTCTAATTTTGTTGTCTATCTATAAACACTTAGCTTCCTTCTTGTGTTCTTGTTACGTGTTTCATAATGTTTGGGTGATGGTGATAAACTGAAGCATGTGTAGCACCTAGAAAATGCTGGCATTGTCCTTAAATGTGGAACTGTAGCTTGGAAACACAGTTGGTTAAAACAGGAAAACAAAAATATTGTAACAAAATACAGAATATCACTAACAAAATTATTGCTAACCTGTGAGGTACGGTTGTGGAAAGCCCTTCACAATATATGTGTTAATATTTTCCTTTAGAATGTAAATACTTTAGGATCTAAAGAGGCCACTCAATGAAAAGCAGAAGCACTGAGTTGTCAACAGGCACACACAGAGGAAGGAAGGATTGCTAACTTTTGGAGTTATCATTCGACAGACTAGAGTACACAAACACATACCGTCTGTGTGCTTGTGTACTCTAGCTCATTAAAGAATAACTCCAAACATTAGCAAGTTGTCCTCCTTTTGTGTGTACCTATTGCCAACTCAATGCTTCTGCTTTTTGGTGAGTGGTCTCCTTTAATCCTAAAGTATTTACATTCTGCAAGAACTTTCCTAAAAGATCAACATTTTTTTTAATTTGAATAAAAACCACAATGTAATCAGTCACTGACTTTTTACAACATATTTCAGAGGTTATTCCCTATCATCAGGTGGCAGATTAGGTGTTCAGCTGAGGTGTACTTCCTGGAAAGAACCGACAGAGTTGAAATATCTGCAATGAAGAAGAGACACAAAGCAGTTAGTCACAATTCCATCTGTTTTTATTATGTTTCCAAATCTACATTATGGCTATAAATAGCCACCTTCAGTGCATTTTCATTACAATTCGGCAGACTCGCAGCAGTTCATGTCAATATACGTTCTTACAGACGTACGGTTCCTTCTGCCTACACACCTGTAAGAACATATGGTGACATGCACTTCTGTGTTGAATTGTACCGAAAATGCACTGAAGATGGCTATTTGTAACTGAGATATAGATTTGCAATCATAATAAAAGCTAATGGGACTGTGACTGACTGTTGTGTGCCTCTTCTTCCTTACAATCTACAGTCGCTGTGCACAACGGTTTCTGACGTAATCAAAGTCGGTCGAAATATCTGCAGTCCCGTGAATCACATTTGTTGTATACTTCATCCAAAAGCACCGCTCACAGTGAAAGAATGCGTCGGAGATGTACGGAAGTGCATATATTTTGATACTGGTGGATTCCCTCAGACAAAACACTTACTACACGCACAATATAACCTGCCACTTGTCTGGGAGTGTAGGAAACGGTGAAACGGTGGACTGTTTTCGTCCATTGCCGATTTCAACTCAGAGACAATAAGGCGCACCTCGGCAATACAGCATTGTGGTACACACAGCGAATGCAGTGTCGAGTCTAGCACACTGCTCGTTCTGTGAGGAGGAGGTGGAGCTCATTCTGTCCCACACCTCTGTTCAACTACTGGAGCAAGCCGTGTGTCAGGTAGTGATCGTACGCTCGTGCTCCCAGCATCCTCTGCAGAACTGTCCAGTTATATTGTGCGTAGAGTAAACAAAATACCTGATCTGCCACCCTGCGATGGAGGCAGGCTTTTGAACTGTGTCATAAATTTAAAAAACTTAAAGGGGGACAGTGCTGCTCATTATTTGTACCGTAAACAGACAAGTACCTCAGTGAAATGTTAGCTACCTTTCAAGCATTCGCATAGAGAGAGTCGGCTTTGTGCAAGATGAAGCAAGGCAGAGGAAACACAGCTGCGAGCAGCACCCTCAGCTCTACAGACATACAACAGAGTTACGACACAATGAGACAGCGAGTAGAAGCGGGGCCCTCCCGCACCGCTACACCACCTCACGGGACGGAGGGGTCGCGGCGGCGGCAGCAGCGGGAGGGCGGCGAGGTCCAGTCGTAGTTGTAGGAGAGGCGGTGGCGCGTCTCCTGCCCCTCCGGGCACGGCTGGTTGGAACCCCAGCGCAGCCGCTGCCACATGGCCACCATTTCGTCGGCGCTCTTCTGGTGTGTCACCAGGTAACTGTTGTGGCAGCCGCGGGACACCGACTCCGTGTCGAACCGCGGGTCGTGCACGCGCCGCACATTCTTCAGGGGGGCCAGCCACGTACCCACAGCCACGTCGTCTTTGTAGTACAGCCTGCCGACATTTGTCTGTGTGTACAGTACTGTCGGTGTAGAATGTCGGTGAGTACACTAAATTTGACTACAGAGGTTAACAGTCAATTCCTAAATATACTGTTTGTCGGTTAGACCAATTTTGATAATTATTTCATTCTCAATAGGCTGTAGTACTACTCTGCTAGGAGATCTGAGGAGATTAACTATCCTACTACACACTGACATCGGCTAAGGAGTGATGTGCGAGGATGCGTAAGTAATACATTTGAACAGACTCGAGATTTCCCCGTATGCCGCAGCATTCGATACTGTATTGCTGCTCGCAGTCACGTGACATTTGATTCGTTCGGCGCAAGTGTGTATGATATGTGAGAAATTAGGAGCAATCCAAAATAACGAGCTATAACTATGCTTAACTGTCGAGTGGGCACACTGTTTTTTTAAAACAGGAGCAGGCGCACTTCTATTTTGTGCACATGTCAATAGTAGATGCCTTTATGTCACCAGGGTAAAAACGTATGAGCAAGAGGTATATAATGTGATTCTTCAGTATCTCCCAGCGTTACTGTTGATCAAACCAGCAGAGAGGGTGACGAATCGGGACCTGAAACAGTGCCCTGAGATTGCTGTCTTACCTGCTGACAAAGATAATGCTACTGTTGTTCTTATCCACAAGGACTACATTGAGAAGAGTCTGCTAGATGATGACTCCTACAGGAAGATCAGTAGTGACCCCACAAAGAAGGTGGAAAACCAGGCTACATCTACATCTACATCTACATCTACATCCATACTTCGCAAGCCACCTGACTGTGTGTGGCAGAGGGTACCTTGAGTACCTCTATCGGTTCTCCCTTCTATTCCAGTTTCGTATCGTTCGTGGAAAGAAGGATTGTCGGTATGCTTCTGTGTGGGCTCTAATCTCTGATTTTATCCTCATGGTCTCTTCACAAAATATACGTAGGAGGGAGAAATATACTGCTTGACTCCTCGGTGAAGTTATGTTCACGAAACTTCAACAAAAGTCCGTACCGAGCTACTGAGCGTCTCTCCTGCAGAGTCGTCCACTGGAGTTTATCTATCATCTCCGTAACGCTTTCGCGATTACTAAACGATCCTGTAACGAAGCGCGCTGCTCTCCGTTGGATCTTCTCTATCTCTTCTATCAACCCTATGTGGTACAGATCCCATACTGCTGAGCAGTATTCGAGCAGTGGGCGAACAAGTGTACTGTGATCTACTTCCTTTGTTTTCGGATTGCATTTCCTTAGGATTCTTCCAATGAATCTCAGTCTGGCATCTGCTTTACCGACGATCAACTTTATATGATCATTCCATTTTAAATCACTCCTAATGCGTACTCCCAGATAATTTATGGAATTAACTGCTTCCATTTGCTGACCTGCTATATTGTAGCTAAATGATAGGGGATCTATCTTTCTATGTATTCACAGCACATTACACTTGTCTACATTGAGATTCAATTGCCATTCCCTGCACCGTGCGTCAATTCGCTGCAGATCCCCCTGCATTTCAGTACAATTTTCCAATGTTACAACCTCTCCATATACCACAGTATCATCTGCAAAAAGCCTCAGTGAACTTCCGATGTCATCCACAAGGTCATTTATGTATATTGTGAATAGCAACGGTACTACGACACTCCCCTGTGTCACATCTGAAATCACTCTTATTTCGGAAGCCTTCTCTCCATTGAGAATGACATGCTGCGTTCTGTTATCTAGGAACTCTTCAATCCAATCACACAATTGGTCTGATAGTCCATATGCTCTTACTTTGTTCATTAAACGGCTGTGGGGAACTGTATCGAACGCCTTGCGGAAGTCAAGAAACACGGCATCTACCTGTGAACCCGTGTCTATGGCCCTCTGAGTCTCGTGGACGAATGGCGCGAGCTGGGTTTCATACGATCGTCTTTTTCGAAACCCATGCTGATTCCTACAGAGCAGATTTCTAGTCTCCAGAAAAGTCATTATACTTGAACATAACATGTGTTCCAAAATTCTACAACTGATCGACGTTAGAGATATAGGTCTATAGTTCTGTACATCTGTTCGACGTCCCTTCTTGAAAACGGGGATGACCTGTGCTCTTCTCAAGGACACAGATTTAACACAGGGTGTCACGAAACAATTGTTACCTCAAGGATCTGTACCGCCAAAACATTGTGGACTCCCTAAAATTCACAAAGGCAAGGTGCCTTTGCACCCCATTGTCAACAGCATTAGGGCACCTACATATGAGATGATGCCTCCTACAGGAAGGTCAATAGTGGCCCCACAAAGGAGGTGGAAAACAAGAGTAAGGCTCTTCTCGAGGACACGGATTTACCAGAGGGCGTCATGAAAAAACTGTTACCTCACGGATCTGTACTACCAAGACATTATGGACTCCCTAAAGTTCACAAAGACGGGGTGCCATTGCACCCGATTGTCAGTAACACTAGGGCACCTACATATTTGCTGACAAAATACCTGAAGGAAATACTAAGCCCTTATGTGAATAAGTGCACGCATCTTATCTGCAATTCTGTGGATTTTTCACAATGTCTTGACAACTTCAGAAATCTGATGAGAAGACCAGCAAGCTTTTCAGGAGTGACTTGACTTCCACATATTTATTTTCTGTTTAATGGAGAAAACTACAAACAAATGGAAGGAGTGGCAATGCACAGTCCACTCTTACCTGTGGTCACAAATTTGTATACCGAGTACTTCAAGGACGAAGCCCTGGCATCATCCAAACGGATACCCATGTGTTTTTTCCATGATGTAGATGACATGTTCATAATTTGACCCCATGGAATTGACAAACTCCTTGACTTCTATACACATCTGAAATCTATACATGCCAACGTCAAATTCCATATGGAGACTGAAGCAGAAGGAACAGTACCATTCCTGGACGTCACGGTCAAGAGAACATCTGATGGGCCACGGTGTGTATCAGAAGAAAACACACACTGACCTTTATTTGCATGCAGAGAGCTGCCACCACCCGTCGCAGAGGAATGGGGTACTAAAAACACTAGTACACAGGCGTGCACTGTTTCAGGTGCAGAGTGTCTGTCCCAGGAGCTGGAACATCTCAGAACTGTATTGTGAAAAAAATGGTACCCGGAATGGCAGTTTACGCATGCTCCCCATCCCACAAAACAGTGCAATCTGTGGAGATGGAAGAAGCCACTAAGGAAGACATAGCCACTGCCTTGATGCCATACACTGGCACACTAACAGGAACAATTGTATGCATATTGTAGAAGTGCAGAGTAAAAACCATCTTTTTCCTGCCCAACAAAAAATACATATTATTGGGAAGTGTCAAAGATGATTTCAGTTTGTGGAAGGCTGGTGTACACCAGATTCCATGTCAATGTGGGAAGACATATATGGCACAGACCATGCACACCGTCGAGGATTATTGCCAAGGACACCAGAGGCACACTCGACTGATGTTGTTGTTGTTGTTGTGGTCTTCAGTCCTGAGACTGGTTTGAAGCAGCTCTCCATGCTACTCTATCCTGTGCAAGCTTCTTCATCTCCCAGTAACTACTACAGCCTACATCCTTCTGAATCTGTTTAGCGTATCCATCTCTTGGTCTCCCTCTACGATTTTTACCCTCCACACTGCCCTCCAATACTAAATTGGTGATCCCTTGATGCCTCAGAACACGTCCTACCAACCGATCCCTTCTTCTAGTCAAGTTGTACCACAAACTTCTTTTCTCCCCAATCCTATTGAACACCTCCTCATTAGTTATGTGATCTACCCACCTAATCTTCAGCATTCTTCTGTAGCACCACATTTCGAAAGGTTCTATTCTTTTCTTGTCCAAACTGTTTATCATCCATGTTTCACTTCCATACATGGCTACACTCCATACAAATACTTTCAGAAACGACTTCCTGACACTTAAATCTATACTCGATGTTAACAAATTTCTCTTCTTCAGAAACGCTTTCCTTCCCATTGCCAGTCTACATTTTATATCCTCTCTACTTCAACCATCATCAGTTATTTTGCTCCCCAAATAGCAAAACTCCTTTACTACTTTAAGTGTCTCATTTCCTAATCTAATTCCCTCAGCATCACCCGACTTAATTCGACTACATTCCATTATCATCGTTTTGCTTTTGTTGTTGATCATCTTATGCCCTCCTTTCATGACACTGTCCATTCCATTCAACTGCTCTTCCAAGTCCTTTGCTGTCTCTGACAGAATTACAATGTCATCCGCGAACCTCAAAGTTTTTATTTCTTCTCCATGGATTTTAATACCTACTTCGAATTTTTCTTTTGTTTACTTCACTGCTTGCTCAATATACAGATTGAATAACATCGGGGAGAGGCTACAACCCTGTCTCACTCCCTTCCGAACCACTGCTTCCCTTTTGTGCCCCTCGACTCTTATACCTGCCATCTGGTTTCTGTGCAAATTGTAAATAGCCTTTCGCTCCCTGTATTTTACCCCTGCCACTTTCAGAATTTGAAAGAGAGTATTCCAGTCAACATTGTCAAAAGCTTTCTCTAAGTCTACAAATGCTAGAAATGTAGGTTTGCCTTTCCTTAATCTAGCTTCTAAGATAAGTCGTAGGGTCAGTATTGCCTCACGCGTACCAATATTTATACGGAATCCAAACTGATCTTCCCCGACGTCAGCTTCCACCAGTTTTTCCATTCGTCTTTAGAGAATACGCATTAGTATTTTGCATCCGTGACTTATTAAACTGACTGTTCGGTAATTTTCACATCTGTCAGCACCTGCTCGACTGATATATCCCACCAAACCAGCCATCTCAGAGAACTGTTTGTCTGAGAATCATGCAATGGAGTAAGATCATACCAGGATCTTGGCACAGACTTCCAAATACTGGGACAGTGTTGTTAGAGAGGGTGTATAAATTCGTACCAGGAATGAGCTCATCAACTGAGTTGCAGCTACAATCTTAGGAACATTTGGGAATCAGTACTGAGTTTAATTATGAAGGCTCTCAGCATTAAAATGATCTGGAGACCAGGGTGGACAGAGAAATCACATCAATGCCATCACAGATGGCAATGCTAGCATCTCTGTGACTGCCGAAGTGCAACGCGGACAGTGGACGGAATGGGTTGCAGGGGCAGGGGATGTCAGTCCGCCGCACGCCCTCAAAAGCTCAGTTTGCCAGCACACCTGATGATGGCAACATGTCTGATCACTAAAATATTGTGTCCGTTGGACACTATGAACCAGCAGTTCACCTGTGGACTGTTCAATCACGTACGAGCAATATCACAGAATAATCTTCGTTTAATTTAACAATGATGAAACAAAAGTACATTATACATCCTGTATCACTGTTTACTCAAACAATAATAAAATAAACCTTCATTACATCACTCTCCTGCCACATACAAATGTTATTCCTCAGTAATGACCCAGTCGCAGTATACTGAATAAGCTATTGAATAAGCTGTTAGCTGGGATCTGATGCAGCTGCACTCATTTCCATCAGGTCATAGCCAACTCCTTATTCAATTGCTAACTATCTCATAGACAGCTGCCTAATTGTGGGATTGTGCTTCTAGCTTGAAATCTTTGACATTTTCTTGCACAGCGGGCTGTGTCATTTTCTCACCTTGCTCACTGTTTATCTCATATTACTCCCACTCTCTTGGACATATGGCAATGCAACTCGTCACAGTATTACCTGAAGCAATAATGAAGGAATAGATAAGGTCTCACAATTGTAAAACAACACTGGAATGGTGCAAGACAATGTTGTTTGTGGCTGGTGCACTTTTTGCACAGGTGCATCCGCTTGATGGTTAAATTTAGAAAATTTTATGAAACATGTCAGGAAATACCATCAAATCCTACCATTGTACAAAATCTTGTTATATTTTAACAAAGAGTTCTCTTACAGAACGATTTACAAGGATACATAGACATTTATGTTGAATTTTTAGTAGTACTAACACTCAAAGGCAAAAGTGCTGTCTTTCAAAACATACTGCCTGACTATGAAGTCAGTTCAGTCTTTTATTTTGTTATTAGAGAACAGTAATGGTTTACCAAGTGGATTTCAAACGAGCATTTCAATCTTGATTCAGATATTAAAATAATGGGTAAAAACAGAATCGGCTTTTATTCAGCTCAAAAAGAAGATGGTAACATTCACATGAAATAAGGATTAAAATTAAGAATGACCAATAGGTAAAACAGATCACATCAAACTAACTGTAACTGCTATCATGAGAACGAATTACAGTGACAAGACCTGACACAAAGATAGCATCAAGTTGCTAGATCACAAGGTGATTGACAGACTGAACAGAACCAAGAATTTTTAGTGTGGTATAAACTGCTCAAGCAGTTCAACTTGTACTCAAGCACAGCACTAATCTGGGTTATCGAGAACTTGTTGTAGTCCCGACATTGCCCGGGATGTTTAACTTGTTGATACTCACAGTGAATGCAAGCTCCATAGCAAAATGCAATCCCTTTAAATTGAATGGCATGTTTGAATGACTGGGTGTCAATGAATAAGTCTTCACCTGTGGCACTCATAAAAACCAGGTTCTAAGCTCCCCGTTCTGACTTTTGCAAATATAGACCAATTTTAAATGAAAAGTTTAGTAATAATAATTGCATCATAGATCATGCTTTGGTTCCTTTTTAAATTACAAATTAAAGTTATATATTTGTGACACATATGTACCAAAAATCTAACTGTAAAATACATACTTTTATTTTTTTCAGTGTACCTAATTTTCTGCAAAAAATATTTTAACTCTAAAAATATGTGCATATGCTTAATGAATAAATATTTCACATATTTATTAATGTTTTTGATAATGTAAATACAGATTTACAGTCAGGAGGGATGAAAGAAACCCTATATATTTAAAAGGATATACTGAGTTAACCATTTCTACATTGCAAGCTGTGAAACTTCCCTTTCATAAAAACATAATTAAAGTGTTTTTACAGTTAGCAAAGATACAATTTTATCAAGCTCAAATGAAACACAGACTAAAATATCTTACAGGGTGTATGGCATATGCAACAATGGCAACAAATCAATAAATATGTTGCTAATAAATTCTCAAGCTTTCGCTCATTCTGCAATCTAGTGACATCTGATTGTACTATTTCCAAGACAGGTATTGCTGCTGTAATCTATTCTTGTGATCAGAATTACGGTCAGTTTACCACGATGTATTTTGTTTGTTAGGCATTTAATTTTTCATTAATTTTTTGTCATTGTTTCATCTGAATGTAGAAATTATGAGTAAACTGTCCAAGAACATTGAGGTAAATTTGACAGCCTGTCTGCCCAAATGTCGATCAGGGAACCATGCAGAAATCTGAAGTAAATTGGCCATGAGCTTTTAGAGATTTTTTTGTAACCTTTCCCCTTTATATATTACATACACATATGTTTCAAGTCAGATTACAAAACCTTGGTGTAGCCAACAAACAATATATGTGAGCATTGACTGTTGATCTCTGTAGTCTAATGTACAAAAAAGTTGTAACGGTACAAACCCATTGCATTAATTTTACGCCGGCCGCGGTGGTCTAGCAGTTGTAGGCGCTCAGTCCAGAGCCCCGCGACTGCTACGGTCGCAGGTTCGAGTCCTGCCTCGGGCGTGGATGTGTGTGATGTCCTTAGGTTAGTTAGGTTTAAGTAGTTCTAAGTTCTAGGGGACTGATGACCATAGATGTTAAGTCCCATAGTGCTCAGAGCCATTTTTTTTTTTTTATTAATTTTACAAATGAAGCAGACCAGCCGTAAATCATTGACTTTAGAAGTCTACATTAGTACTTTGAAAACCTATGTGAAATGCATGCCAGAGTGTACTTACCATTGTGCCAGTTTTTAGGGTTTCTTCCCATTCCATTCATGTACAAAGCACAGAAAGAATGACAGCTTAAACACCTCATACCTCATCTCGTCTTCACGATCCCTACAGTAATCATTAATAGGGTGTTGTTCTATATTGCTAGATTCGTCACATAAAACTGGTCTTTAAACTTTGTAGGCAGACTTTTATGGCATAATTGGTGCCTGCCTTCAATTGGTCCCGAGATCAGATTCACCAGAATTTCCCTGATGCTCCACCATGAGCCAAACAAAATCATGACCAACTGTGCTGCCCTTCTTTCTACACATTCAATGTCCATGTTAGTCTCATTTGGTGCTTGTCCCACACAGTTGAACAATATTCTAGGATGGGTCACACAAGGGTTTTGTAGGATATCGCCTTTGCAGGCTGATTGCATTTCCCCAATGAATCGAAGTCTGACATTTGCTTTTCCTATGACTGAGCCTAAATGATCATTACATTTCATATTCCTACAAACTGTTACCCTCACATAATTGTATGACTTGACAGATTCCAACTGTGACTCACTGATATTGTAGCCACAGGATACTTCATTTACATAGTGATCATGTGTGTGACAGGTGTGCTTGCTTGTGTGACTATGTCTATGTTTTTCTTTTCTAATAAAGGGTTTGTCCAAAAGCATAATGTGTAACAGTCTTTTTGTTGTGCCTGTTTGCAACTCAACATGTCGCCTTTAATGTCATAACTGTCGATATTCCAGTCTGGAATTTCCATTGCAGTTTTACTACTCTTGACATTTAAAGCAAATTGCCAATCTTTGTGCCTTTTCAAAATCTTACCAAGATCTGACTGAATATTGGTGCAGCTTTTCTCAGACAGTATTTCACTGCAGATAACTGCACCATCTGGAAAAATCTGAGGTTACTACTAACATTGTCTGCCTCAAGGTAATTAACATACAATATGGAGAGCAAGGGTCCCAACACATGTCACTGGGACACATCTTTTGTTACTTCTCCACTGATGCTGGCACAGCTGTATACAGAATCTATAGACACCTATGCTGCAAGGGATTTGAATAACCTCCCAGCCATTTTCTCCCATTCTGTGCCATCTCACAAATTCCTTATTCCTCCCTTGTCCTAAAGCAAATCAGGAAACTGAGTTGAATTATCTTACAGCATGGTTTTGAGTAATAATAACCATTTATTGTTATTTATAGCCTTCTCCACTACAATTCAATTTCTCAGAATACTGTGTTTCACTGCCCCTAACTGAACTGTGAGATCAGCACTGTAACTAAACCTTGGACCATTTTGTGTGACCAAACAATATAAAAAAAAACTGCAAACTACCATTTTAAAGTCCAAGTCTTGAGACTGACACGTGTGACCACCATTGCCTGCTAGGCTCATACACATATGTCGATATTTGCACAGGTTGTGAGAATGGCATCTTTACAAGATGATGCTGAGTGTATATAGAAAAGGACACCACAAATGGTCACAGGTTTCTTCGAGTCACAGAAGAGTGCCACAGAAATGGTGAAATATTGTTTCACTTAAGAGATAATCAAGAATTGGAGAAGTAACGATAGATTAGAGGAAGAGAAATTAAATGAATTGTGCAATTAATAACAAGTAGGTGATGGGGGAAAAAGTGAAGAGGTAGGGAGGGGGGCAGGTGGTGAAAATGAAGATAAAAATATAAAAGCAATCATATTATCTACTCGTAGTGCTTAATCACACTATTTTTTTATAATTTCTTTCTTCTTAATCCACCTTTACTCCTCAGCTGTTCTCCACTATCTTGGACTAAAGGTGGCACAATGCTTACCAAAGTACTAATGGGTGTCTAGAATGCCAGATCTAAAAAGCCTGTTATTTTTATTTATTGTTGTTGGCAACATTGTGTTTGCATGTTTTGTTATCAGTGACCACTGAGGTTATGTTTTGATACTGTGTTTTCATTTTCCAGGTCAGTGTTTGTGCAGCATCAGCACAGAAAGATAAAGGATGGAACAGTGAATGTTGATTGTGAAAACTCACTGGTGAAAGTCCTGCAAAAACTGTTCAGGAACTCCACACTATTCTTGGACACAACAATGTGCCCCACGCTGTTTAGCGCCCGTAAACCTCAAACACACGCACACAACAATGTGCCAAATAAATCCACTGTCAGGAGGTTGATTAAAAAAAGATTCAACAGTAGACACCAACAGATGTGGACAGCCTCAAAGTGGCTGGTGTAAGGGAAATGCTGTTGCTGTTGGTGATTCTGTTAATTTGGGTTAAGGGTAATTTGGGGGGAGGGGAACAAACTGCAAGGTCATCGGTTTCTTCAGAAGGAAGTCGGCCGTGCCCTTTCAAAGGAACCATCCCAGCATTTTAGGGAAATCACGGGAAACCTAAATCAGGATGGTCAGACGCAGGATTAAATTGTCATCCTCCCTAGTGTGCTAACAACTAGGTGTTAATGTGGGTCTGTGAAAAATGTGTCACCATGATGCTCAAGATATGCATAATGTGTCCAGCAACAGTGCAAAGAATCTTAAAAAAAAGATTTGCTTTTAACACCTGTACAGAGTTCATTTAACACAGGAACTTAGACCAGCAGAAGATGTAAAATGATGGCAGTTTGTGCAATGGGCCTTGGAAAGAGACAAGAGAGAGCCACTGTTTCACAAAGCACATAATTTTCTCAGACAAAGCCCTCTTCCATTTAAACAGCTATGTAAACAAGCATAATTGCCAAATATGGGGATCAGAGAACTCAAGAGTAATTCACAAAAAAGACATGCATCCTCCGTGAGTTACGGTTTGGTGTGGGAATTAGAGTGGATGCTCAATTGGTCATTACTTTTTTGAATATGAACAACAAAGGGCTGTCACAGAGAGTGGAGTTCACCATTGTGTGATGCTCACTGCCTTCCTTTGGCCCCTTTCAGATCAAATGAACCTCAAAAATATATGGTTGCAACAATACAGGCGCACCTTGCCACACTACACGAGACACAATTGCTCTGGTGCGGGAAAAGTTCCCACACAGTCTAATCTCATTACAAAGAGACCACAGCAATGATGTGACACCTTCTGACTTTTTCCTACAGGGGTACACTATGTCACAAGTTTACCAGAACAAACCTTGTAACCTGTTGGAACTCAAACAATAAATCTGACGTGTCCTTCACAAAGTCGATGGGCAAATATGAGAGCAGGTTAATTTCAATGACTGAACGATTGCAATTATGAACTAGTAGAGGGGGCCATATGCCTGATATTGTGTTTCAAATTTAAACCTCAATATCTTCTGAAAAGAATAGTGTGTTTTGTTTACTTCTTTCAAATAAATAAATTCAATTTATAGTAGCTTCAAATTCAGCATTCTTTCTCAGACAGCCTTAATCTCTGACCTCCTACTCTCTCTAATACTTCCCCTTCACCTTTGCCGCTCCTTATCCTCACCACAGGTCGGTCCCTCACATCTTGGGATATGAGTGGTCCACCCTTCCTTCTATAACTTTAATCAAACCCAACGCTCCCTCCTCTTTGAGGAAGGAACTAGCTGAAAAATGTGAACTGACAGATACTCGAAGAGAAATGCAAACAACTTTGCAAAAGCCTGCTTGCTAATTTTTGAAAATCATTATAGTAGACCCTCAACATAAACAAAGGTTCCATATTGTGAGTATACGAGGTCTGTCCTGTCTAAAAAGTATCTGACCTTTGGCCAGAAAAAATATTTTGAATACCTGATGGGGTTGGGAACCTAATCCCCTTCAAAGTAGGCCCCTTGTGCTCGCAGACACTTAGCCCACTGATCCTTCCACTGCTGGAAATAACTCTGGAAGTCTTCTTCTGGAATGGTGTTCAACTTCGTTATCGTTTTCCGTATTCTCTCTTCTCTACTCTCAAAACAGGATCCTTTCAGTGGCGTCTTCAATTTTGGAAACAACCAGAAGTCGCAAGGAGCCATTTCTGGTAATTAGGGAGGTTGGCGAACAGTTGTAATTCCATGTTTGGCCAGAAAATTTTGGATCAAGTGGGATGAATGGTTGGGCCATTGTCGTGATGCAGTTGCCAGTTTTTTGCCGTCCACATGTCTGATCTTTTGCCCTGAACTGCATCATGGAGTTGCTGGAGAACATCTTGATAGTAATCCTTTGTCACTGTTGTTCCTTCCGGTGTGTATTCATGATGCACAATTCTGCGGACATCAAAGAAGACAGTCAGCATCACCTCGATTTTGCTTCGCACGTGCCGCACTTTCTTCGGCCTTGGAGAGTCGGGATGCTTCCATTGTGATGGCTGTCTTTTTCTTTCTGGGTCATACCCGTACACCCATGACTCATCTCCAGTTATCACGGTGTTTCGAAACCCAGGATAAAGGTTGGTGGTGACCAGAAGGTCCTCTGCAATTCCAGATCCGAGGTCTTTTTGTTCCAGCGATAACAACTCGGGCACGAATTTCACAGCCACTCGGTGCACGTTCAAATCGTCACACAAAATTGCATGTGCAGCATCTTTACTCACTCCAACCTCTCGGGCAATCTCCCGCACGGTCAAACGACGATCTGCCATCACCAAAGTTTGCACCCTCTCAACAACAGTTGCACTTTGAGCAGTTTGGGGCCTGCCAGAACACCGGTCACTCGCCACTCATGTGCGGCCATTTTTGAAATGGTTGAGCCACTTCTTAATTTGTGTTACACCCATTGCATCTTCTCCAAAGACTTGCTGAATCTTACAAATTGTTTCACTTTGAGAATCACCAAGCTTTTGACAAAATTTGATGCAGTATCTTTGCTCAAATGTTCAGTCATCTTGAGAGAATCAGTAATACAATCAACATGTTGCATAGCACCTCACTCAGCGACTGACAGGTGGGGACAAAATTCACTCGCATTCATAAAGGCCTCTTCATTTACTGTGTACAGTTGTGCCACGCTATTGTCTATTTTGCATGGGAAAATCAAAGGTCGGATACTTTTTTTTAGACAGACCTTGTACACATAGGCAGAAAGAAACATCATTTCACCACTGCAGAAGAATCAGAAGAACAAGTCACACCTGTCAAATATGTAGGCGTATGCGTACGGAGTGATTTAAAGTGGAATGACCACATAACACTAATCCTCCAAAAGCGTAGTCCACCCAGCAAGGATACAGCTTAAAAAAACCTCATTCGACCGATGCTTGAATATTACTCGTCAGTCTGGAATTGGTAGGGGAAATGAAAAGAGTCAAAGGAGAGCAGTCCATTTCATTCAAAGTGTTAAAGTATGTTGGCAAGGCTCACCCAACTCCAGCGGCATGTGCTGCAAGAGAGGCATACTGCATCACAGTGCAGTTTCCTGATAAAATTCTGAGAGTGCACATTCCTAGAAGGGGTTGTGTTCGTGTCACAAACATGTACTGGCTACCAGTACTTAGTAACATTACACCATCATCTGTAAGAAGATCACAATCATTGGTGAATGTTGTTGTTCTTGTTGTTGTTGTGGTCTTCAGTCCTGAGACTGGTTTGATGCAGCTCTCCATGCTACTCTATCCTGTGCAACCCTCTTCATCTCCCAGTACCTACTGCAGCCTACATCCTTCTGAATCTGCTTAGTGTATTCATCTCTTGGTCTCCCTCTACAATTTTTACCCTCCACGCTGCCCTCCAATGCTAAATTTGTGATCCCTTGGTGCCTCAGAACATGTCCTACCAACCGATCCCTTCTTCTAGTCAAGTTGTGCCACAAACTCCTCTTCTCCCCAATTCTATTCAATACCTCCTCATTAGTTATGTGATCTACTCATCCAATCTTCAGTATTCTTCTGTAGCACCACATTTCCGAAGCTTCTATTCTCTTCTTGTCTAGACTATTTATTGTCCACGTTTCACTTCCATACGTGGTTACACTCCAAACAAATACTTTCAGAAAGGACTTCCTGACACTTAAATCTATACTCGATGTTAACAAATTTCTCTTCTTCAGAAATGCTTTCCTTGCCATTGCCAGTCTACATTTTCTCCTCTCTACTTCGACCATCATCAGTTATTTTGCTCCCCAAATAGCAAAACTCCTTTACTACTTTAAGTGTCTCATTTCCTAATCTAATTCCCTCAGCACCACCCTATTTAATTCAACTACATTCCATTATCGTCGTTTTGCTTTTGTTGATGTTCATCTTATATCCTCCTTTCAAGACACTGTCCATTCCGTTCAGCTGCTCTTCCAGGTCCTTTGCTGTCTGTAACAGAATTACAATGTCATCGGTGAACCTCAAAGTTTTTATTTCTTCTCCATGGATTTTAATTCCTACTCCAAATTTTTCTTTTGTTTCCTTTACTGCTTGCTCAATATACAGATTGAATAGCATCGGGGAGAGGCTGCAACCCTGTCTCACTCCCTTCCCAACCACTGCTTCCCTTTCATGCCCCTCAAGTCTTATAAATGCCATTTGGTTTCTGTACAAATTGCAAATAGCCTTTTGCTCCCTGTATTTTACCCCTGCCACCTTCAGAATTTGAAAGAGAGTATTCAAGTCAACATTGTCAAAAGCTTTCTCTAAGTCTAGGTGTTGACAGGTGTGAAAATTACCAAACTATCCCGGGTTTGATTCCCGGCAGGGTCAGGGATTTTCTCTGCCTCAAGATGACTGGATGTTGTGTTTGCCTTTCCTTAATCTATTTTCTAAGATAAGTCATAGGGACACCCGTCTGTAAAGAATTCATGTTAGTATTTTGCAGCCGTGGCTTATTGAACTGAAATGAAAAATGAAACGTCGTGTGACGAGTGCCTCCCGTCGGGTAGACCGTTCGCCTGGTGCAGGTCTTTCGAGTTGACGCCACTTCGGCGACTTGCGCATCGATGGGGATGAAATGATGATGAAAGACACACAACATCCAGTCATCTTGAGGCAGAGAAAATCCCTGACCCTGCCGGGAATCAAGCCCGGGATAGTTTGGTAATTTTCACACCTGTCAACACCTGCTTTCTTTGCAATTGGAATTATTGTATTCTTCTTGAAGTCTGAGGGTATTTCGCCTGTCTTATACATCTTGCCCACCAGATGGTATAGTTTTGTCAGGACGGGCTCTCCCAAGGCTATCAGTAGGTCTAATGGATTGTTGTCTACTCCCGGGGCCTTGTTTCAGCTTAGGTCTTTCAGTGCTCTGTCAAACTCTTCATGCAGTATCACCTCAGAATTACCAGTTCATTCACAAATTTTATTTTCAGAAGCCCAGTGGCTGCAAAAACTATCATGGTGTGCAGCCTTCAGCTTGCGGGGTGATTACTTCAACTTGCAAGAAGCCTGGGACAATCAATGGTAGGACCAGTCTTCCCTGAAGCATCACGAACTAGTTAAAACTCTCTAGGAGCAACCACTAGGTTTCGATCTACACTGATGGCACTGGTGCACACTGAATTGGATCACAACTGACTGGGAGCAGCTGTGGGGCATTGCTGCACCAATGGGGATGCTAAGTCCTCCCCTACATGTGCCTGTGGTGAAGAGCAGAAAGGCATTCGATACAGTTCCCCACAGTCGTTTAATGAACAAAGTAAGAGCATATGGACTATCAGACCAATTGTGTGATTGGATTGAAGTGTTCCTAAATAACTGAACGCAGCATGCCATTCTCAATGGAGAGAAGTCTTCCAAAGTAAGAGTGATTTCAGGTTTGCCGCAGGGGAGTGTCGTAGGACCATTGCTATTCACAATATACATAAATGACCTTGTGGATGACATCGGAAGTTCACTGAGGCTTTTTGCAGATGATGTTGTGGTATATTGAGAGGTTTTAACAATGGAAAATTGTACTGAAATGCAGGAGGATCCACAGCGAATTGACGCATGGTGCAGGGAATGGCAATTGAATCTCAATGTAGACAAGTGTAATGTGCTGCGATTACATAGAAAGAAAGATCCCTCATCATTTAGCTAGAATATAGCAGGTCAGCAACTGGAAGCAGTTAATTCCATAAATTATCTGGGAGTAGGCATTAGGAGTGATTTAAAATGGAATGATGATATCAAGTTGATTGTCGGTAAAGCAGATGCCAGACTGAAATTCACTGGAAGAATCCTAAGGAAACGCAATCCGAAAACAAAGGAAGTAGGTTACAGTACACTTATTCGCCCACTGCTCGAATACTGCTCAGCAGTGTGGGATCTGTACCAGATAGGGTCGATAGAAGAGATGGAGAAGATCCAACGGAGAGCGGCACACTTCGTTACAGGATCATTTAGTAATCGCGAAAGCGTTACGGAGATGATAGATAAACTCCAGTGGACGACTCTGCAGGAGAGATGCTCAGTAGCTCGGTACGGGCTTTTGTTGAAGTTTTGAGAACATACCTTCACCGAGGATTCAAGCAGTATATTGGTCGCTCCTATGTATATCTCGCGAAGAGACCGTGAGGATAAAATCAGAGAGATTAGAGCCCACACAAACGCATACCGACAATCTTTCTTTCCACGAACAATATGAGACTCGAACAGAAGGGAGAACCGATAGAGGTACTCAAAGTACCCTCCGCCACATACTTGCAGATTATGGATGTAGATTTAGATAGTTTCTTGTATAATATTTGAATGCTCTCTCAAAGCATTTAAATGGACAATGGAAGACCTTAACAGTTTATCTATGGAAGCTTCTAACGGGATTTCAAACCTGAATTTAAAACTATGAAACCGTTATAAACATTGGGTTGTGTGTATCTGTGTAGAAATGTATATAGAAGGTGATTCAAAAAGAAAGAACAGATTCAATTGTTCATTAGAGACAAAATATAAATGATGGAAACACATTGCACATCTCACTGGATAGAGGAAGGTTCGAAGTTTTGACAAAGCTACACAGTTGTTTTTCTGTACCAAAATGGCAATTATCCCACGAGAGAAATCACATTGTATGTTGAAATTTTGCATGAATCCAATCAATTGTTCAAGTGCAATGTGCATTCCGATGTCAATTCAGCAAGAAGCCACCTCTGCACAAGCAGATTTACGACTGGCACAAAAAATTCTAATAGCGAGCGTATCTGAAATGGGTTCACATGGAACCCTCAAAGTCTACAAGTCAGGTAGGCCAGGACTTCAACTTCCTCAGGCAATGGCGTGGCATGTTCTGAAACAATGCCTGCATGTGAAGCCTTGCAAGTTGCAGTTCCTGCAGCAATTGCATCCAAAGAACCATAACAGAAGGTACAAATTTTGCATTCCAGTTCTCCAGGGTACAGCACAGTATAGTTTTTCTGAATGACTAATCTTTTTGATGAATCAATGATTCATCTACTGGGAAATGAAAATCACCATAATGTAAGAATTTGGGGGGGGGGGGGGGGGGGGGTTTGTGGTGTCACCGCCAGACACCACACTTGCTGGGTGGCAGCCTTTAAATCGGCCGCGGTCCGTTAGTATACGTCGGACCCGCGTGTCGCCACTGTCAGTGATTGCAGACCGAGCGCCGCCACACGGCAGGTCTAGTCTAGAGAGACTCCCCAGCACTCGACCCAGTTGTACAGCCGACTTTGCTAGCGATGGTTCACTGCCTACATACGCTCTCATTTGCAGAGATGATAGTTTAGCATAGCCTACAGCTACGTCATTTGCTACGACCCAGCAAGGCGCCATATTCAGTTACTATAATGTATTCTGAACAGATAATATTGTGAATCATGTACCATCAAGAGGGACATTCATCATCAATGGATTAAAGTTAAGTATCTGTTGTGTACATAGTTCCGCGTAGTCAGCGCGTACACAACTTTCCCACAAGAGCGCGCCCCGCTAAGCACAACAGCGCAGGCGCAGCGCTCGTCCTTCTCCACACTATGAGATGGGGCTGGCATAGAGATGGACAAATTCTGCTTCTGCCGATCCGCGTATTAATATGTAATGCAGCCACTGAGATTGCTGCTAACATAAAACCTTTTCTCCTCGCAGATCACACTCGCGCAGTGATACATGAATGCGTGAGGTATTATAACAAGTGTACAGACCTCCGATCAGTCAGTCTGCATTTGTCTGCAGCAGTCTGTACCAGTCTGCGTTAGTCTGTACCAGGCTGCATTAGTCTGTACCAGTTTGTACGAGTTCTACATTTGTCTGTACCAGTCTATAGTCAAGTTTCAGTCTGCGCCTAATAAGATTACCATATTCCTGTACATAGCCATGAAGATAAATGTATAGACACTTTTGTCAAGTATCAGAGATATATGTGAGAATAAGATTAATGTACCAATACCAAAGGAACTTCAGGTTGTCAATTGTAAATAGCATCCAGAACCAAGTTAAGTAATTTTTATGCTTGTTATTATTTTAATAAATGTGTGTGAAAATTAATCAAGTTCTGTTTAAAGTTGGTCACCGTCAATATGCTACTCTAAGTGTGCAAGTGGCATTTCTATCGTCTGACCTAATGGCAGAAGATAAACACGCCACGATAAGACCACGAGACATATTGCTGACACTCACCTACTTTGTTAGAGCAATAAGTCAAATAATCTGATGGTGTGTGTATCGAAGGTCTTACAGTACGCACACCACAGTATCAAACTAATTACGTCCGCTTTCTGAATTCTAATCCCTTGTCATGTTCCAGACCTCACGTCAGTATAGTTCTTCCCTCCTCACGCCAGCCTGCGTGAGCTAAAATGCGTGCATTTCGGCCTCATTCGTAACACGGTATTAAAGCTTGTTCTCAACAGATAAGTAAGATTCTCAGCCACCTGTGTAATAGCTCTCTGGAACAGGGCATTTTCCCTGATAGACTGAAATATGCTATTGTTATACCTTTGCATAAAAAGGGGGATAGATCTGATGTCAACAATTACCATCCAATCTCACTTCTAACAGCTTTATCCAAAAATTTTGAGAAAGTAATGTATTCAAGAGTAGCTTCACATATCTGTAAAAGTGAAGTACTAACAAAATGTCAGTTTGGTTTCCAGAAAGGTTTTTCAACAGAAAATGCCATATATGCTTTCACCAGTCAAATTTTGAATGATCTGAATAACCGAACACCACCCATTGGGATTTTTTGTGATCTCTCAAAGGCTTTTGATTGTGTAAATCATGAAATTCTGCTAGAGAAGCTCAAGTATTGTGGCATGAGTGGGACAGTGCACAAATGGTTTAATTCGTACCTAACTGGAAGAGTGCAGAAAGTTGAAATAAGTAGTTCTCGTAACATGCAAAGATCAGCACATTCCTCAAACTGGGGAACTATCAAGAATGGGGTTCCACAAGGGTCAGTCTTGGGTCCTTTGTTGTTCTTATTATATATTAATGACTTGCCATTCTATATTCATGAAGAGGCAAAGTTAGTTCTCTTTGCTGATGATACAAGTATAGTAATCACGCCTGACAAACAAGAATTAACTGATGAAATTGTCAATACTGTCTTTCAGAAAATTACTAAGTGGTTCCTTGTAAACGGACTCTCACTGAATTTTGATAAGACACAGTACATACAGTTCCGTACAGTGAATGGTATGACGCCATTAATAAATATAGACCTTAATCAGAAGCATATAGCTAAGGTAGAATATTCCAAATTTTTAGGTGTGTCCATTGATGAGAGATTATATTGGAAGAAACACATTGATGATCTGCTGAAACGTTTGAGTTCAGCTACTTATGCAATAAGGGTCATTGCAAATTTTGGTGATAAACATCTTAGTAAATTAGCTTACTACACCTATTTTCACTCATTGCTTTCATATGGCACCATATTTTGTGGGAATTCATCACTGAGGAATAAAGTATTTATTGCACAAAAGCGTGTAATCAGAATAATAGCTGGAGTCCACCCAAGATCATCCTGCAGACATTTATTTAAGGATCTAGGGATATTCACAGTAGCTTCTCAGTATATATACTCTCTTATGAAATTTGTTATTAACAACCAAACCCAATTCAAAAGTAATAGCAGTGTGCATAACTACAATACTAGGAGAAAGGATGATCTTCACTATTCAAGATTAAATCTAACTTTGGCACAGAAAGGGGTGAATTATACTGGCACTAAAGTCTTTGGTCACTTACCAAATAGTATCAAAAGTCTGACAGATAACCAACAAGTATTTAAGAAGAAATTAAAAGAATTTCTGAATGACAACTCCTTCTACTCCATAGAGGAATTTTTAGATATAAATTAAGAAAAAAAAAGAAAAAAATATTAAAAAAATAAAAAAAAATAAAGTTGTTATATTAACTTAAGTATGTTGTTAAATTAACCTAATTATGTCATGTATTGGAAAATTTGACTCGTTCCACATCATTACGAAATATCGTATTCATGATCCATGGAACTAGTATTAATCTAATCTAATCTAATCTAATCTAATCTAATTGGCTCTTCTGCCAACACAACAGGGGTTCACAAAATTTTAGCGTTGTCATTGAACATAAAAGAGCCTCACCAAAAATGAATGTATTTTGTGCTGTTTCTGTTTAAAAGCTTATTGACCTTTCTTTTTTGCAGAGGTAAATGTGACAGGGATGTCATTCCTGGACAATGCTGCAAAATCGGTTCTTCCCTCAACTTCATGAAAATTCCAGTGATCTCAATTTTATGCATGATGGCACCCCACTTCACCTTCACCTTCAGCTATGGTGTCATATTAACAATACCAATGCACAATATCAGACTGAAAGAGGTGGGCAACAAGATCTTGTTCATCAGTTTTGGCTTCCCAGGTCACCAGAACTTACACTTTGTGATTCTTTTCTGTAGGCACAGGTAAAAGACAGAGTCTTTGTCCCATCTATGGCAGCTACTCTTCAAGATCTGAGAATCTGAATTGCTGAAGCTGTTGATTCAATATACAGGGACCTGTCAATTTGTGTGTAGAATGAAATGACTACTATTCTGTTGATTCTTGAGCAACATACAGGGCTCGTGTTGCGTGTACGGTATAGTGTTTGTTCAGACACAAAACTTTGAACCTTCCTCTATAGAGTGACATGCACATCGTGTTTCTGTCTTTCACAGGTTGTCTGAAATAAACAACTGAAATCTGTTTCTTCTTTCTGAGTCATCATGTATTTGTTGTAAATAGTTGTCTAGTATTTCTATTGTCATCATAGCTGCAAAATACTAATGCGAATTCCTTACATACGAATGAAAAAACTGGTAGAAGCCGACCTCGGGGAAGATCAGTTTGGATTCCGTAGAAATGTTGGAACACGTGAGGCAATACTGACCCTACGACTTATCTTAGAAGAAAGATTAAGGAAAGGCAAACCTACGTTTCTAGCATTTGTAGACTTAGAGAAAGCTTTTGACAGTGTTGACTGGAATATTGTCTTTCAAATTCTGAAGGTGGCAGGGGTAAAATACAGGGAGCGAAAGGCTATTTACAATTTGTACAGAAACCAGATGGCAGTTATAAGAGTCGAGGGACATGAAAGGGAAGCAGTGGTTGGAAGGGAGTGAGACACGGTTGTAGCCTCTCCCTGATATTATTCAATCTGTATATTGAGCAAGCAGTAAAGGAAACAAAAGAAAAGTTCGGAGTAGGTAATAAAATCCATGGAGAAGAAATAAAACCTTTGAGGTTCGCCAATGACATTGTAATTCTGTTAGAGACAGCAAAGGGCTTGGAAGAGCAGTTGAACGGAATGGATAGTGTCTTGAAAGGAGGATATAAGATGAACATCAACAAAAGCAAAACAAGGATAATGGAATGTAGTCGAATTAAGTCGGGTGATGCTGAGGAAATTACATTAGGCAATGAGAAACTTAAAGTAGAAAAGGAGTTTTGCTATTTGGGGAGCAAAATAACTGATGATGGTCGAAGTAGAGAGGATATAAAATGTAGACTGGGCAATGGCAAGGAAAGTGTTTCTGAAGAAGAGAAATTTGTTAACATCAAGTATTGATTTAAGTGTCAGTAAGTCGTTTCTGAAAGTATTTGTATGGAGTGTATCCATGTATGGAAGTGAAACGTGGACGATAAATAGTTTAGACAAAAAGAGAATAGAAGCCTTCAAAATGTGGTGCTACAGAAGAATGCTGAAGATTAGGTGGGTAGATCACATAACTAATGAGGAGGTATTGAATAGAATTGGGGAGAAGAGGAGCTTGTGGCACAACTTGACTAGAAAAAGGGATCGGTTGGTAGGTCATGTTCTGAGGCATCGAGGGATTACCAATTTAGTATTGGAGGGCAGTGTGGAGGGTAAAAATCGTAGAGGGAGACCAAGAGATGAATACACTAAGCAGATTCAGAAGGATGTAGGCTGCAGTAGGTACTGGGAGATGAAGAAGTTTGCACAGGATAGAGTAGCATGGAGAGCTGCATCAAACCAGTCTCAGGACTGAAGACCACAACAGCAACAACGACAAATAGATACTAATTAATTGCCTCCCTTTATGCATATCTCACAAAAAGGCCATGACGGAAAAATCAGAGGGCTCTGAGCTCACACGGAGGGTCATCGACAATTGTTCTTCCTGCGGATCCGTTGCAGCTGCAACAGGTGAGAGGGGAAGTGATGTTGGTGCACAAAGTAGCCTCCACCATGCACTGTAAGGTGGTTTTCAGAGTCTTAATGTAGATGAAGACACAGATATAGATGTAGATGTAGAGGGAGCAATACTTACAGCAGATCGTCCTGGTTGCGAGTGATGTAACGCAGCAGCCGGGAGCCCAGCACGAAGCCGCCTCCGTGGGCATACGGCAGGTAGTAGTCACACAGTACCCAGTCGGTGTCCCACCACCTGTGAGGACACAGCAAGTGGTCACTGAAAGTTGTTCACAAAGACAGTTCATTCTACAAAGATCAATAGCTGGAAGCGCTTTTAGCAAGTTAAATAGGCCTTTAAAAACGAAGCCTTAGAGGTGTCTGAAGAGAAATCTACACACACACACACACACACACACACACACACACACACACACAAAGTTCCATCACCCCGGTTCCCAGAACTCCTGAAGATAGATGTTGACTGTGGATATTGTATCACAGACACAGTCTCTTTGACTGTTCAGAGATGTCACTAAACCCACCCAAAGATCTACACAACCGTGCACGAGCAGCGCCTATTAGACGGAGGGGGTCTGACAGCCGATCAGTTCCAGTCATTCCACCAGGTTGGAGGTGCACGGCTCATGTTGTCTGTAGTTCAACCGTGCCTACAGGGTCAATTACACAGTTCGATTGCATCCGCACAGTTACTATGTGGCAGGAACAGCTCTCAACAAGCGTAGTGTCCAGGCATCTCGGAGTGAACCAAAACGATGTCTTTCGGACATGGAGGGCAAACAAAGAGACAGGAACTGTCAATGACATCTTGTAAGGCAACAGAGATAATATGCTGGGCAAAATAGACTGGAAAATACTTGTTTGTGTTTTGATGGGCGTTGTATTTCCGTTGCATAGTGTTTTGGTTTTCTATTAATTGCAACAAATTATAAAAGTGTGGTGATAAATGTGTAAGATTATATAATGTATTTAGATTTAAGTATTTAAATATTTAAATATTATAAAATGCTGTAAACGAATTGTGGACATGTTTAGGGATTATTTTGACTCGTGTGGTGTCATGTGACCCGACTCAGGAGTGTGGATATGAGCGGGAAAATGAGGTCTTTGGTCGTTGGCCGTGGTGGTGGCTAGTTGGGAGCGGCAAAGTGCCACGAATGCAAGCATGGACACCAGTGTATGCGAAGGAACAAAGTGAAAGTGTGTGGGTGTGAGACAAACAGTGTACAAATTGCACCAATTATTATTTGTGAACTTAAAAATGCATGGCCACAATGTTAAAGTGTTTCTTTTGAATAAATAAGTTTCAATCTGAACGTGTATAGTTCAATTCACTGCTGTTCAAAAGCCTGCCAATATCTGACTCAATAGTAGGGGCGCAACTGCAACCGTATACTACCAACCCCCTTTGCAGATGAGCCACGTGAAAAATAGGTAGTAAATCTATGGATTATAGTTCGAAGGAACCCTGACAGCAACATCACCATCTTGAATAATACTTTTCGTGCATCCACAGGGGATCATGTTACGACTCAAACTGTGTGCAATAGGCTGCATGATGTGCAACTTCACTCCCAACGTCGATCTTTGAAACCACCACACCATACAGCACGGTACAGATGGGCCCAACAACATGCCGAATGGACTGCTCGAGACTGGCATCACGTTCTCTTCACCAATGAGTATCGCACATGCCTTCAACCAGACAATCGTCAAAGATCTGTTTGGAGGCAACCCGGCCATGCCGAATGCCTTAGACACACTGTCCAACGAGTGCAGCAAGGTGGAGGTTCCCTGCTGTTTTGGGGTGGCATTATGTCAGGCCGACATACACCACTGGTGGTCACACAAGGTGCCTTAATAGCTGTATGATAGGTGAATGCCATCCTCCAACCAATACTGCAAACATATCAGCAAGGCATTTGTCTTTGTGGATGACAATTCACGCCTCCATCGTGCACATCTTGTGAATGACTTCCTTCAGGATAACAACATCGCTTGACTAGAGTGGTCAGCATGTTCTCCAGACATGAACCCTATTGAACATGCCTGGGATAGATTGAAAAGGGCTGTTTATAGATGATGTGACCCATCAACCACTCTGAGGGATCTACGCTGAATCGCCATTGAGGAGTGGGACAATCTGGACTGACGGTGCCTTGATGAACTTGTGGATAGTATGCCACGATGAATACAGGCATGCAGCAATGCAAGAGGACGTGCTACTGGGTATTAGAGGTAGCGTTGTGTACAGCTATCTGGACCACCACCTCTGAAGGTCTAGCTGTATGGTGGTACAACATGCAATGTGTGGTTTTCGTGAGCAATAAAAAGGGGTGGAAATGACGTTTATGTTGTTCTCTATTCCAATTATCTGTACAGGTTCCGGAACTCTCAGAACTGAGGTGATGCAAAACTTTTTTTGATGTGTGTATAACCAAAGAACCTCAGTCTTAAACAGTGTCTGCACTAACAAGGAATTTTGTATACGCATTTGGCATGTACGAGGAGCTTTCAGTAAGTAATGCAACATGTTTTTTCTGAAAGAAGGTTGATTTTATTCAGCTCGTGAGCAATAAAAAGGGTGCAAATGATGTTTATGTTGTCCTCTATTCCAAATATCTGTACAGGCTCCAGAACTCTCAGAACCGAGGTTATTCGTCCACGAGACTCAGAGGGTCATAGACACGGGTTCCCAGATAGATGCCGTGTTTCTTGACTTCCGCAAGGTGTTCGATACAGTTCCCCACAGTCATTTAATGAACAAAGTAAGAACATATGGACTGTCAGACCAATTGCGTGATTGGATTGAAGAGTTCCTAGGTAACAGAACACAGCATGTCATTCTCAATGGAGAGAAATCTTCCCAAGTAAGAGGATTCCAGGTGTGCTGCAGGGGAGTGTCGTAGGACCGCTGCTATTCACGATATACATAAATGACATTGTGGATGACTTCGGAAGATCACTGAGGCTTTTTGTGGATGATGCTGTGATATATCGAGAGGTTGTAACAATGGAAAATTGTACTGAAATGCAGGAGGATCTGCAGCGAATTGACGCATGGTGCAGGGAATGGCAATTGAATCTCAATGTAGACAAGTGTAATGTGCTGTGAATACATAGAAAGAAAGATCTCTTATCATCTAGCTACAATATAGCAGGTCAGCAACTGGAAGCAGTTAATTCCATAAATTATCTGGGAGTACACATTAGGAGTGATTTAAAATGGAATGATCATATAAAGTTGATCGTTGGTAAAGCAGAGTCCAGACTGAGATTCATTGGAAGAACCCTAAGGAAATGCAATGCAAAAAGAAAGGAAGTAGGTTACAGTACGCTTGTTCGCCCACTGCTCGAATACTGCTCAGCAGTGTGGGGCCCGTACCAGATAGGGTTGATAGAAGAGATAGAGAAGATCCAATGGAGAGCAGTGCGCTTCATTACAGGATCATTTAGTAATCGCGAAAGCATTACAGAGATGATAGATAAACTCCAATGGAAGACTCTGCAGGAGAGATGCTCAGTAGCTCGGTACGGGCTTTTGTCGAAGTTTCAAGAACATACCTTCACCGAGGAGTCAAGCAGTATATTGCTCCCTCCTGCATATATCTCGCAAAGAGACCGTGAGGTTAAAATCAGAGAGATTAGATCCCACACAGAGGCATACCAACAATCTTTCTTTCCATGAACAATACGAGACTGGAATAAAAGGGAGAACCGATAGAGGTACTCAAGGTACCCTCCGCCAGACACCGTCAGGTGGCTTGCGGAGTATGGATGTAGATGCAGATGTAGATTCCAACACACCATATTTCCCACTCTTTTGGCTACAAAACTGTATTTTTTAATGTGCTCTCTGCTCATGCGGCAGGCTTGCACCACCTTACTGGAAGGGCCCGTATGTCCGTACAGTACCACTGTCCTGGTCGACATCAGAACTGACATCTTGCTGCGTGCACTGCTTCCCACAGAATGCATCTTTCATTAGGCCAAACAGATGGGAGTCATAAGGTGTGAGATTTGGGCTGTAGGGTGGTGCGGAATCCACCGGATACACACCTTCAAGTACTTCACCTGGTGGATGGATGTGTCAGCACTACCAACAGAGATGCCCAGCTGTGCAGTGAGGTGTTTGATTGTGATCCGTCTATCAACTCAAATGAGAGTGCCCACACATTCCAACATTGCAGAAGTCACAGCTCTGTGCAGTCAGACAGCACACAGGATATCGGACAGGTTTGTGCGACCTCGTTGTGATGATGACAGGTGACTTGCCCAATGACTCACCGTGCTTTTGTTCACTGTCAGGTGTCCATAGACATTCTGCAAGTGCTTCTGAATATCTGCGAGACTCTGGTTTTCTGACAAATGACAGCCCACTGCTTGGAACACACCGCCATTACAGATGCCATTTTGAAGGCTACGTATAGTGCTGCCACCTATCAAAATGTCATGAAAGTATAGGGGCTGAAGCAGGAATATTCCATGGTGTCCCACGACAAATTCCGCATTTTTTCACCCAAAACTGGCTGAGAAAAAAAAGTGTTGCATTACTTACTGAACACCCCTCGTACATTGATTTTTATAAATTGCTGAAAAATGATTAAAATACTGATAAATCAAAACATTTCTTGTGCAGTACAATCTAACTTCTATGGTCTGAAGATCAAATAGCACTCTGTTTCCAAAACAGGTGCAGGACACTGCAGCTCCAATCCTTTCTGTAAAAAGACTGTGTAAACTGACAAATTACACTAGTTAACAAATTTAAACTTTTTTTCTGCATCTGGTTTGTAAATGGGTGGATTTAACTAATTCTGTGGTGCTGAATACACTGGTAAAAATCAGTTTATCTCTATGATGTCACATTTCCTAGATACACAGTAGAATATAAAATAGTAATAGCGAAAATTGACGCAATTTAGTCAAAGAAAAATACACATTCAGAACGTCTGAAATCGATACTATTTTGTATGTATATATGGGCATGATGCCAATAAAAGGTCCAAATTAGTTCAGAAGATATTTTCACCTTTAATCGTCTTTGGGTTTTGAAAAATGCGACGATGGAGCTCTTATTTTGTTTGCCATTTCATCACTCTCCCTAACAAGACCCCAGCTTCAGTCACTCATCATTCAAGGGTTCCAATGACCTCAGTAACAGTGTTCCACGGTAAGAATGTCTTGATGAAAGCATTCACCATGCTCATCACTTACAGCTCCCAAATTTTCTGGGAAGAAATCAAGGTGAGAATGTAAAAAGTGAATTTCAAGTGACGTTCTACACCCCGTGTTCTTATAGTTGTCCAACAAATCATTCACAATGGTAACACAGTTTTTGTCTTTTCTGTTACCCAAAAAGCCCTTCACAATTGCTTTAAAAGAAGACCAAGCAGGTAATTGGATATCTGTGAGTTTGGTATCAAAGGTTGGATCTTTCAGAAATTTTCTTATTTGTGGTCCAACAAATATGCTGTAGCAGCACCACCATTTAGGATAGGGAAAGTTAATTTGTGCTATATTTGGAGCACAAGTTACACCCAGGTGCAGGCCGGATTGCAGTAAGTTACGTATACCAGCAGTTGCGAAGGTAAATAGAGGCCACGGGGGCGTAGAACTGAAAGTCCACTGGACTCGACGGTATACCAATTCGATTCTACACAGAGTACGCAAATGAACTTGACCCCCTTCTAACAGCCGTGTACTGCAAGTCTCTAGAGGAACGGAAGGTTCCAAATGATTGGAAAAGAGCACAGGTAGTCCCAGTCTTCAAGAAGGGTCGTCGTTGAGCAGATGCGCAAAACTATAGACCTATATCTCTGACGTGGCTCTGTTGTAGAACTTTAGAACATGTTTTTTGCTCATGTATCATGTCGCTTCTGGAAACCCAGAATCTACTCTGTAGGAATCAACATGGATTCCGGAAACAGTGATCGTGTGAGACCCAACTCGCTTTATTTGTTCATGAGACCCAGAAAATATTAGATACAGGCTCCCAGGTAGATGCTATTTTACTTGACTTCCAGACGGTGTTCGATACAGTTCCGCACTGTCGCCTGATAAACAAAGTAAAAGCCTACGGAATATCAGACCAGCTGTGTGGCTGGATTAAAGAGTTTTTAGCAAACAGTACGCAGCATGTTTTTCTTAATGGGGAGACGTCTACAGACATTAAAGTAACCTCTGGTGTGCCACAGGGGAGTGTTAGGGGACCATTGCTTTTCACAATATATATAAATGACGTAGTAGATTGTGTCAGAAGTTCCGTGCGGCTTTTCGCAGATGATGCTGTAGTATACAGAGAAGTTGCAGCATTAGAAAATTGTAGCAAAATGCGGGAAGATCTGCAGCGGATAGGCACTTGGTGCCGGGAGTGGCAACTGACCCTTAACATAGACAAATGTAATGTATTGTGAATACATAGAAAGAAGGATCCTTTATTGTATGATTATATGATAGCGGAACCAACGCTTGTAGCAGTTACTTCTGTAAAATATCTGGGAGTATGCGTACGGAATGATTTGAAGTGGAATGATCGTATAAAATTAATTGTTGGTAAGGCGTACCAGGTTGAGATTCATTGGGAGAGTCCTTAGAATATGTAGTCCATCAACAAAGGAGGTGGCTTACAAAACACTCGTTCGACCTATACTTGAGTATTGCTCATCAGTGTGAGATCTGTACCAGATTGGGTTGACAGAGGAGATAGAGAAGATCCAAAGAAGAGTGCACATTTCGTCACAGGGTTATTTGGTAACCGTGATAGCGTTATGGAGATGTTTAGCAAACTCAAGTGGCAGACTCTGCAAGAGAGGCGCTCTGCATCACAGTGTAGCTTGCTATCCAGGTTTCGAGAGGGTGCATTTCTGGATGAGGTATCGAATATATTGCTCCTCCCTACTTATACCTCCCAAGGAGGACAGAAATGCAAAATTAGAGAGATTCGACCGCGCACAGAGGCTTTCCGGCAGTCGTTCTTCCCGCGAACCATACGCGACTGGAACAGGAAAGGGAAGTAATGACAGTGGGACGTAAAGTGCCCTCAGCCACACACCATTTGGTGGCTTGCGGAGTATAAATGTAGATGTAAAACTGCCAGAGAGGGCACACACAGCATTTTCCATGGCGCAAGTCACAGGCAGAAGAGGACCACTGGCCAACCTAAGTGTTACACATTCATGACACGAAGTGGCGCACTTGGCAAAACAGAGGCACACAGCTGAGAATAAATAGGTGCTGTTTTCTCACGAGAGTCATTCAAGTGGGCAGCTCTCCCGGACAGCAGGGCGTGTCACACCGCCAGGCTACTCGCAGCAACAGATAGGGCTACAGCGTCCCAGTCCATGGCGGGTCGTCGGTTCGACCCTCTGAGGCCGACACGGGGTCCGCATCCAGCCAGTGGTAGGCCACTCTTCGGCTCGCTGCTGCGGGCAGTCGTCTCGACTCCTGACACGCGCCGGGGACTTCCGAGGCGAGGGCCACAGATTCAGACGCGAGATCGTGGGTGGTCATTGCCGCCGCAGCCGTCCTAAGGTAATCGGAACTCTGCAGCTGGCGTACGAGGCCAGCTCAACACAGCACATTGCACTGGGTTGCCGGGGTGGTGGTCTCAGCATTACGGGGCCCTGTGACGTGGACCGTGTTAAATGGAGCGCTGTAGTGGAAGCAAATAAATAATTTGTAAAGCTCTCACAAAGTTTTAATGCAGCACCTCCTGGCACTCATCCCACTACATTTGGTGTCAATATGCCACAGAAAATACAAAAATGCAGTCAGTGAAGCAGGCAGAAAGGAATACAAACGTCTCAAAAATGAGATCAACACGAAGTGCAAAATGGCTAAGCAGGGATGGCTAGAGGACAAATGTAAGGATGTAGAGGCTTATCTCATGAGGGGTAAGATAGACACTGCCTACAGGAAAATTAAAGAGACCTTTGGAGAAAAGAGAACCACTTGTATGAATATCAAGAGCTCAGATGGAAACCCAATTCTAAGCAAAGAAGAGAAAGCAGAAAGGTGGAAGGAGTATATAGAGGGTCTATACAGGGGCGATGTTCTTGAGGACAATATTATGGAAATGGAAGAGGATGTAGATGAAGATGAAATGGGAGATACGATACTGCGTGAAGGGTTTGACAGAGCACTGAAAGACCAGAGTCGAAACAAGGCCCCCGGAGTAGACAACATTCCATTAGAACTACTGAGAGCCTTGGGAGAGCCAGTCCTGACAAAACTCTACCATCTGGTGAGCAAGATGTATGAGACAGGCAAAATTCCCTCAGACTTCAAGAAGAAGATAATAATTCCAATCCCAAAGAAAGCAGGTGTTGACAGATGTGAAAATTACCGAACTATCAGTTTAATAAGTCACAGCTGCAAAATCTAACGCAAATTCTTTAGAGACTAATGGAAAAACTGGTAGAAGCCGACCTCGGGGAAGATCAGTTTGGATTCTGTAGAAATGTTGGAACACATGAGGCAATACTGACCCTACGACTTATCTTAGAAGATAGATTAAGGAAAGGGAAACCTACGTTTCTAGCATTTGTAGACTTAGAGAAAGCTTTTGACAATGTTGACTGGAATATTGTCTTTCAAATTCTGAAGGTGGCAGGGGTAAAATACAGGGAGCGAAAGGCTATTTACAATTTGTACAGAAACCAGATGGCAGTTATAAGAATCAAGGGGCATGAAAGGGAAGCAAAACATTTTAAAAATATCAAAAAGCATGATTCTAACTCCAGAAATAATAGTGGTCCTAAGACAAATTTCAAAGCTTTTATAATACATGCAGGGACAAATTCATTACGAAGCAACAGCCAGGAAGAAATAATAAAAGAAACAAGAAATGTAATTCGCTGTGCTAAAACTGTTTATGCAGTCTCAAGACTGATAATCAGTGGAATTTTACAAAGAAGATCAGTGAGTACTACTGCAGTAGCCACCAGAAAGATCGCGGGAGGCGCACATTGGCACGGCGCGTCACGGACGGTAGTTGCCGCAAGTAGAGTCCCGTCCATCAGAGGGCACGTGAGAATTCGGATGCGACCTCTGCCGGTGTAACAACAACAACAACAACAACTGAGGCAGCACGGGCCGTGCCCAGTGAGTTATCATCGAGCGTGCCTAGGGCACAGTCCCGGTCTACGCCAAGTGAAGTGCGACGTAAACGTGAAGTGTTATTACACAATTGGCGACGAGTAGGGTCGTTCTTTCGCGTGTTGTGTTGTTGTTCCAGTTTCGCAGCTTATCCGCAGCATGGAGGATTTTGTGCGGGTTTTGGTTGCGCAGCAGACGGAGCTCACGGCCACCATGAAACAAGTGCTTCTGGCGTTGCTCTCCATCCCGTCTGCTCCAGCGCCGTTCCCTCCTCCCTTTCCCCCGTATGACAAGACGGCGGAGGATTGGGACGCGTATGAACATCGCCTTCGGCAGCATTTCCAGGCGTTTCATGTTGCTGATGCGGAGGTATGTCGTGCTCTCTTCTTGTCTCGGATATCTCCCTTGCTGTATCAAGTTTTGCGGCAGCTAGCGCCGTTGCAGGAACCCTCGTCCTTGTATTTTGACGCACTGTGTTCATTGCTGTCTTCATATTATCGCCGCCGCACGCATGTTGTGGTGGCTAGGGTCGAGTTCTATCAATGCGAGAAGCAGCCCCATCAGTCTTACCGGGCGTGGGCAGCTACCCTGCACGGTCTTAGTCGCAAGTGTCATTTTGTCACGGAGCAGTCGCAAGAGTCGTATGCCCACGTTATGGTACGCGACGTCATTGTTCGTTCGGCCCCTGATAGGGAGGTCCGGCAATGGGCCCTGCAGTTAGAAGACCCTTCCCTCGAGGAAGTCCTGTCCATTGCTCAATCGTATGCAGTCTCTCACGCCGCCGGTCAACAGTTGGAAGCGTGGTGCGACGTCGCGGCAGTTCAGGGCGGCGCGGCCGCGTCCGGGGTGGACGACGTGCGAGCGGTACAATCCGGTCGTTACGGCCGCTCCCGCACGGCGCGTAAACAGAGTTCCGGCCACCGGCCCCTGTTACCGCCCTGTGTGTCGTGCTATATACATCACGATCGGTCAGAGTGCCCCCAGCGTTGGGCCGTTTGTCACAAATGTAATAAAAAAGGACACATTGCTAAAGTTTGCCGCTCGGCCTCGAAAGAATCGAAGGAAGCAGGTACAGAGGACACGGGCGTTGACATTCAGGAAGTTTCATCGGGCCAGGCTCCCGACTCATCGGCCCACAAACTCTTTATCGAGGTGTCAGTTCGGTCGCGCTGATTACAACTGCAAGTAGATACGGGCGCGGCAGTTTCTTTGATGAATGCACAAACTTACTGCGACCTCTGGTCGCCCCCGTTGGCGCCAGTTTACCGGTGTCTTTGCGGTTATGGTAAACAGTTCATTCCCCTACTGGGTCAATTCACTACCGACATGACTTACAAATCAGTCACTCGGCCTATTACTTTTATTGTTGTCAGTGCTGTGAGCTCCGCTAACCTTTTTGGCTTGGATGCCTTTCAAGCTTTCGGGTTTTCTATCACTGACACCGTACAGTTGGTCTCCGAAGACTTTCCCTATCAATCATTGGAATCTTTGATCTCAGACTTTCCAGATATCTTTGAGGAGGGCCTGGGGCGTGTTTCAGATTTTGAAGCTCACTTAACATTGAAGGCGTCGGCTCGCCCGCGTTTTCTATGCGCGAGGCAGATCCCCTTGGCTCTCCGCCCTCAGGTAAAGGAAGAGCTAGACCGGCTGACAGCCCTAGGGTTCGTTCTTCCCCTTTCTTCTAGTGAGTGGGCTTCACCCCTCGTTATTGTAAGGAAGCCCTCGGGAAAATTACGTCTTTGTGGCGATTTCAAGGCCACCATTAATTCCCAATTGGTGGTGGACACCTATCCTTTGCCTTGTGCTGATGAATAGTTCTCCGCCGTGGCGGGAGGCCAATATTTTTCGAAAATCGATCTTTCAGAGGCTTATCATCAGATACTACTTGATGAGGACGCCAAACGGCTGGCAGTCGTCAACACCCCATTTGGCCTTTACCAATATCAGCGGTTGGCCTTCGGAATATCCACTGTCCCGGCGATATTCCAGCGTTATCTCGAGCACGTCACGTCGACAATCGCTCATTGTATTAATTACCTGGATGACATAATTGTCACAGGCCGCAGCACGAAGGAACACTTGCACAAGCTTCGCACCCTCTTTCTCAAATTCAGGTCTGTGGGCTTGCATTCAACCTGCATAAATCAAACTTCTTCCAACCGTCCATTGAGTATGTGGGCTACACCATCTCTCAGCAAAGTGTCCAGCCACTAGGAAGTTTGGTCCAAGGTATCGTCGACCTTCCTCGGCCCGCTTCTCTGAAAGAGTTACAAGCTTTTTTAGGCAAGATACCCTGTTACCACCGGTTCATTCCCAGGGCTTCCACCATAGCCTGCCCCCTGTACTGCCTTCTGCGCAAGGGTGTTCCTTTTGATTGGTCGCCTGCATGCGAGCGAGCGTTCAACTCGTTGAAGGGCCTCCTCACGTCAGCGCCTTGTTTGGCTACTTTTGACCCCCATAAGCCATTGGTCCTGGCTACAGATGCTTCGCAGTATGGGGTGGGGGCGGTCCTGGCCCATCGCAATGCAGATGGTTCCGAGCAGCCACTGGCGTTTGCGTCTAAAACTCTTAGTCCCGCGCAGGCCCATTACTCCCAGGTGGAAAAAGAGGCTTTGGCCATTGTCTACACTGTTACCAAGTGCACCCTTTCTTGTATGGCACGAAGTTTCAGTTAATCACTGACCATAAGCCGTTAATATCGTTATTTGGCCCCGCCTCTGATTCCGGATAGGGCGGCCCACAGACTACAGCGCTGGGCCTTGTTCCTCTCTAAGTACCATTACGACATTCATTTTCGCCCTACTGGACAGCATGCCAATGCCGACGCTCTTTCCCCTCTTCCGGTGGGCCTGGATCCTACGTTCGATCGAGAAGAGATTATGTGTTTTCATTTGGATGTGGCGTCCCGCCAAGCGGTTGATGGCTTCCCGATCACTAGTTCTCGAGTCGCCAAGGAAACGGCAGCCAACCCGGTTCTCCGGCAAGTAGTTCGCCTCATTCAGCAGGGGTAGTTATCCCGCCCTCCGGGCCGGGCCTCGGACCCTCTTCGTAATTATTTTCTTCTACGGGACCGCCTCTCGGTCTTGGAAGGTGTTCTCCTTCTGGCTACTGATGATACAGCTCCTTGCGTGGTTGTTCCTGCAAGTTTACGACGGGAGGTCCTCACGTTATTACATGCGGGGCACTGGGGTGTTTCCCGTACTAAAACCTTGGCTCGCAGACATGTGTAATGGCCCAGTATTGACAGAGAAATTGAACACTTGGTGGCCGCCTGTTCCCAGTGTGTGAGCCAACAGGCATCTCCCAGGGCAGCATTCTCTTCCTGGCCACTGGCAACCCAAGCACGGGAACGTGTTCACATTGATTTTGTGGGCCCGTTTCTCAATGGCTTTTGGCTCATTGTCATTGATGCTTATTCCCGATTCCAGTATGTGGTTCGCTGCTCCTCAACCACTTCAGAAGTTGAAATCCAGGCACTAGCAAAAATCTTTTCTGTGGAAGGGCTGCCAATCACCCTGGTCTCTGACAATGGACCGCAGTTTATTTCGCAGACCTTCCAGGATTTTTGTAGGCGCTTCGGTATTCGGCACGTTTGCTCTCCCCCCTTCCATTCACAATCGAATGGGGAAGCCGAGCGCATGGTGCGCACATTTAAGATGCAAATTAAAAAGTATGTGCACGAATTTCCTGCGGAGGAGGCATTGAGGTTTTTCCTGACGGCATACTGGACCACACCAATGGGCGAACGTAGCCCCGCAGAGCTCCTCCATGGGCGCCAACCTAGGACTCTGCTGCACCTCCTCCGGCCTGGTCCTCGCCAGTCTTCGCAAAATGGAGTACCTGGCTTTCCACTGGGTATGTCGGTCTGGGCACGTGGGTTTGGTCGCAATCCACTTTGGATACCGGCGGTGGTCCTGTGCCGAAATGGCCGCCGGCTCTATACCTTGCAGGCAGGGGACCGGGTGGTACGTCGTCACCAAAATCAGCTACATCCACGTTTGGGCACCCACCCTCCGCCCTCTCGGACACTGGCTTCCCCATTGCCGGAACCCGTGTCAGTTTCTCAGGGGACGTTACCGCCTCTCCCCGCTGTGACTCTGCCGCACTGCGATCGTTCTCAGCCTTGGCAGCCTCCAGTAGCTCCAGCACCGGCATTGCCATCGTTCGAGATGCCCCAGCGAGAGCCGGCCCCCCTCGCAGGCCCGGTTTCTCAGGAGGCCGGTTCACCTGTGGTCATCCCTTCCCCATCGTCCCCGCCACTGTGTCTTGCCCCTCCCGAGGTGGCACAGGATGCGAAGTTCGACAGCTTTTCGCCCGTTCTGTCCCGGGCTCCGGTGGTGGGACGACGGGGGCCTCTTCGTGTGGGTCACTTGCAGCCGTATTCGAAGGTTCCGGCTCGAGGATTGGCAGATCCCCTCGACTCCAGCCTTCCAATGGATGTGGAGGTCATCGCTCCTGCCCGATGCTCCACCTTCCGATGCAGTGGCTCACAGTGGCTTCACCCCCCGAAGGAGGAGGAGTGCAGTAGCCACCACTCAGTAGCCCAGTGAGTTATCATCGAGTATGCCTAGGGCACAGTCCCGGTCTACGCCAAGTGAAGTGCGACGTAAATATGAACAGTGTTACTACAAATACTCATATAAACAATTTAAACAGTGGCATTAGGGAACAGTGCGATGAACTTGGTGCAATTTTCGTTGGCCCAAACAAATTCCTGAGTACAAATGTCTGGCTAGGGATGGTGTTCATTTAAATAGACTTGGTTCAATGACTTTTATTAAAATGCTCGTTGATATTTGTAAAATAATTAAAAATAAGGGGAACTGATGCTGTATGTAGGGGGTGACAAATCAAAAATCTCTTCTCTATATAAAAATCGTGAAAGTAATCTAAATGTAGAAGCTTCTCAAGGATTTTTGGAGCCTCACCTGGTCGCAGAACAGGACATGACACAGAATATGACTAAAAAACTTTCTCATATTAACAAAACATTAACTGTGATGCAAGTGAATTTATGTAGCATTAGGAATAAATTGTTGGAACTGGAGCATTTCTGCATTGATTAGAAGTAGATGTTGTTTGTGTATCAGAGCACTGGCTGAGGAGTAATGAAGTAGATTGCTTTATTCCTCAAGGATATGTTGCTGCAGATGTAATGTGTCGGGAAGTAAAAAAAAGTGGGGGGCAGGCATTTTTGTTAAAGAGGGGACAGTATTCAGAATAATTGATATTAGCTCATAGTGTTTCGAAATGGATGGGGAATTCACCTGTGTAAATCTTGTGGATCATAACCTAATTATTGTAAGTCTCTACAGATCACCAAGTGGTCACATGTGTGTTTTCTTTGAGAAATTTGAATTAATAATGGAAAAGTTGTTAAAATCTAAATCAAAAATTGCTATCTGTGGGGACTTCAATATAGAAATGGGAAATGATTGTGAGCAAGACACAAAGGGTTTTTTCAACCTCCTCAGAATGTTCAATCTATATTGTAGCAATAGAAATGCCACACGTGATGGAGCATGTATAGATAACATCGTTGTTAACTTTGATAGGGATTTGTACACTGTCAGTATGGCAGGTGGGGATTTGCAGATCATGATCCAATACTCCTCACACTCAGCCAAAACAAAACTGAAGGACTCCCCTCCAACACAGGTGCCAATGCTAAGGAAAAGGTAATGTGGGTTAGAGGGCAGAAGGAAGAAGTAGTACACTAGTTCATTCAGAAACTCAGAGACATTAAGTGGGACTGTATATACAACTGTCAAGTGGGAATAAATAAAACTGAAACTGCTTTTGAGAACTTCATTAAAATTTATTTAGATTTGTGGTATTCTTGTTCTCCTCTTATGAAAACCAATCATAAAAGCCAACCTATAAAGAAAAACATTAAGTGATATACAGATGAACATACCAATACGAGGGAAAATATGTTATTGTTGTACCACATGTACAAAAATTCTCTTAAAGATGGAATGGAGAAGAAAGATGAATTGTACAAAGCATATCTTGAATGTAAGAGAACCTACAGAACTAAGCTTAGAATTGCAAAAAGAACAGCATATGAAAGATACATTGGAGGGGCTACTAATAAGTGCAAAGCTGCATGGAATGTTGTTGCACAAGAGCATTGCAGGATTGATGAACATAGCATAGCTCTTGACCCGGATAAAGTTAATCGTTTTCTCATGGACTCTGTAAGTGATATTAGCAACAAAATTGAAACAACAACCACTAATGCAAGTGATCTACTGAAGCAACAACAACCTGCAAACAATACCTTTAAATAGAGGATAATCACACCCACTGAGATTACAAAGGTAGTGCCAAAGTTCTCAAACTCGAAGAGCATGGACTACTCTTGGTTGTCCAATTACATAATTAAAAAAACAGTGCATATAATTAGTGAACCATTGGCCTTTCTGTTTAATAGGTGTCTAGAGTTTGGAGTCTATCCTACAACTCTAAAAATATCGAAAGTTATCCCAGTGTATACAAAAGGAGACAAACATGATCTCAAAAATTACCGACCAGTTTCAATAGTTCCCATTTTCTCGAAAATACACTCCTGGAAATTGAAATAAGAACACCGTGAATTCATTGTCCCAGGAAGGGGAAACTTTATTGACACATTCCTGGGGTCAGATACATCGCATGATCACACTGACAGAACCACAGGCACATAGACACAGGCAACAGAGCATGCACAATGTCGGCACTAGTACAGTGTATATCCACCTTTCGCAGCAATGCAGGCTGCTATTCTCCCATGGAGACGATCGTAGAGATGCTGGATGTAGTCCTGTGGAACGGCTTGCCATCCCATTTCCACCTGGTGCCTCAGTTGGACCAGCGTTCGTGCTGGACGTGCAGACCGCGTGAGACGACGCTTCATCCAGTCCCAAACATGCTCAATGGGGGACAGATCTGGAGATCTTGCTGGCCAGGGTAGTTGACTTACACCTTCTAGAGCACGTTGGGTGGCACGGGATACATGCGGACGTGCATTGTCCTGTTGGAACAGCAAGTTCCCTTGCCGGTCTACGAATGGTAGAACGATGGGTTCGATGACGGTTTGGATGTACCGTGCACTATTCAGTGTCCCCTCGACGATCAACAGTGGTGTACGGCCAGTGTAGGAGATCGCTCCCCACACCATGATGCCGGGTGTTGGCCCTGTGTGCCTCGGTCGTATGCAGTCCTGATTGTGGCGCTCACCTGCACGGCACCAAACACGCATACGACCATCATTGGCACCAAGGCAGAAGAGACCCCCACGCTGAAGACGACACGTCTCCATTCGTCCCTCCATTCACGCCTGTCGCGACACCACTGGAGGTGGGCTGCACGATGTTGGGGCGTGAGCGGAAGACGGCCTAACGGTGTGCGGGACCGTAGCCCAGCTTCATGGAGACGGTTGCAAATGGTCCTCGCCGATACCCCAGGAGCAACAGTGTCCCTAATTTGCTGGGAAGTGGCGGTGCGGTCCCCTACGGCACTGCGTAGGATCCTACGGTCTTGGCGTGCATCCGTGCGTCGCTGCGGTCCGGTCCCAGGTCGACGGGCACGTGCACCTTCCGCCGACCACTGGCGACAACATCGATGTACTGTGGAGACCTCACGCCCCACGTGTTGAGCAATTCGGCGGTACGTCCACCCAGCCTCCCGCATGCCCACTATACGCCCTCGCTCAAAGTCCGTCAACTGCACATACGGTTCACGTCCACGCTGTCGCGGCATGCTACCAGTGTTAAAGACTGCGATGGAGCTCCGTATGCCACGGCAAACTGGCTGACACTGACGGCGGCGGTGCACAAATGCTGCGCAGCTAGCGCCATTCGACGGCCAACACCGCGGTTCCTGGTGTGTCCGCTGTGCCGTGCGTGTGATCATTGCTTGTACAGCCCTCTCGCAGTGTCCGGAGCAAGTATGGTGGGTCTGACACACCGGTGTCAATGTGTTCTTATTTCAATTTCCAGGAGTGTATTTGAATCTCTTATTTATAACCAACTACACTACTACTTTGAGTCACATAACTTACTCTCTAATAGTCAATTTGGCTTCCGCAAGGGAAGAAATACCACCACTGCTGTTCTTTCAATTGTGAATGAAGTAATAACAGCCTTCGAGAATAAAAATAAAGCCTCACTTCTTTTATGTGATTTAAGTAAGGCATTTGACTGCATTTCTCACGATATCTTACTTGCTAAACTCAAATTCTATGGCGTACAAGACTCTGCATTGGCAGTAATTGAATCCTACCTAAACAATAGGCAGCAGTTTGCCTCTGTCAGAAACAGAGACTCACAATTGCTAGAAGTTAAGACAGGAGTCCAACAAAGTTCTGTCCTTGGGCTCTTCTTTTTTATAATTCCAGTCAATGATTTACCACATTGTATCCCCAATACTGTTATTTGTTATGCTGATGACACAACTTTGCTTGCTCAGCACGAGTACATATCAGTTCTGCAAGATATGATGCAAGATGGACTGGAAGCAGCACTAAATTGGTTCTCATCAAATACACTGCTTTGCAATCCTGATAAAAACCAACAGATTATACTAGGATTGTCAAAAGAGGTAGAGATGAAAGCAGTTACAACTCTAGGAATTCATGTAGACTCTAAGTTAACGTGGGAAACACACATCAACCATACCTGCGCAAAATTGTCTCGAGTTACGTATTTAATGTGGAAACTGAGGAGCATGGTGACAAAAGAATATTTAAGAGTTATTTATTTTGGACTGCTGATATGGGGACACTCTCTTCACATCACTGAAGTTCTAAAAATTCAGAAGAAAGTGATAAGGGCAATGAGCAATTCTGGTAGATCAGAGCACTGCCAGCCACTGTTCATTCAGCTGAAAATATTAACAGTTATTAATCTTTATATATACACCTCAGCATTGTATGCAAAATACAATATAGCAGATTTTGAAATGAGGGAAAACGTACACCACCATAATACCAGAGGCAAAACAAAATTAGACATACCTAGGCACAGGCTGACAAGAACAGGGAATTCCCATCTAATCAATAGTCTAAAAATATTTAATAAACTTCCATTTTCCTCTTGGTTGGCTCACATAAATAGCTTCAGGAGCAAGCTACCAAATTGGTTACTAATCAATCCTTTTTACAATATAGCAGAATTTATGAATATAAAATCAATCGACATTAATTTTTAAGGATTTCATTATGTGATGTCACTGAATGTATTTAGCTTATGTTATGGTGTGTGTTATCATCTATGGGCACTATTTGCAATGCTCATTTAGCTTTAAGGTACAATTCAAGGAAAATGTTATTATCTCCATGAAAATTGCCTATTCCACCTCAGGTGGTCAATGGTGAATAAAGAATCTGAATCTGAGTCTGAAGGAAGTGAGACAGGTTTGTAGCCTCTCCCCGATGTTATTCAATCTGTGTATTGAGCAAGCAGTAAAGGAAACTAAAGAAAAGTTCGGAGTAGGTATTAAAATCCATGAAGAATAAATAAAAACTTTGAGATTCGCCGATGACTTTGTAATTCTGTCAGAGACAGCAAAGGACTCAGAAGAGCAGTTGAACGGAATGGACAGTGTCTTGAAAGGAGGGTATAAGATTAACATCAACAAAAGCAAAACGAGGATAATGGAATGTAGCAGAATTAAGTCGCGTGATGCTGAGGGAATCAGATTAGGAAATGAGACACTTAAAGTAGTAAAGGAGTTTTGCTATTTGGGGAGCAAAATAACTGATGATGGTTGAAGTAGAGAGGATATAAAATGTAGACTGGCAATGGCAAGGAAAGCGTTTCTGAAGAAGAGAAATTTGTTAACATCGATTATTGATTTAAGTGTCAGGAAGTCGCTACTGAAAGTATTTGTATGGAGTGTAGCCATGTGTGGAAGTGAAACATGGACGATAAATAGCTTAGACAAGAAGAGAATAGAAGCTTTCGAAATGTGGTGCTACAGAAGAATGCTGAAGATAAGGTGGGTAGATCACATAACTAATGAGGAGGTATTGAATAGGATTGGGGAGCAGAGGAGCTTGTGGCACAACTTGACTAGAAGGGATCGGTTGGTAGGACATGTTCTGAGGCATCAAGGAATCACCAATTTAGTACTGGAGGGCAGCGTGGAGGGTAAAAATTGTAGAAGGAGACCAAGAGATGAATACACTAAGCAGATTCAGAAGGATGTAGGCTGCAGTAGGTACTTGGAGATGAAGAAGCTTGCACAGGATAGAATAGAATGGAGAGCTGCATCAAACCAGTCTATTTGGCGTCTGATAATTTGTAGATCTTCTAGCTCTCCTCTCCACATAAAAAACAAACAATTAAACATCAAAACAGAAGAACAGCAAAAAGCAAAATACCTAAAATGAAAAATAAAAAAAAAACTTTAAAAACTCAAAAATGGTTTGTGCTAGAATATTTTGAAAGGTATATTCATATTCTACACACCAAAATACATACTAGTTGATGTATCACATCCCAGAAGCAAAATGGTTGTTGACTAGTGTTATTAGGGTACTGCTAACTGGAAGAATGAATGGCTAGAATATATTGAATACATTTGTGGGAAATAATTAATTAAAAATGGCTCATCTTCAGAATACCAATCTTTAATCAGGCAATTAAAGATAATAATTGTAAATTGACAGAACAGCTAGTCACCTTATTAAACTGCCCCCACCTCCACTTTCATCCAGTAAGTGTGACATTGATGACACATTTATTTAAATTAACAGAGTGGAGACTGGCCACTTAGAAGAATCTTGGGTCTGGGAAGCTGGCCCTTTATGCCATTTTTTAATAGTTATTGGCACATATGTTATTGATGTATCTTAAAAAGTAATACATAGCAAAAAATGATCAAGCTTCAAGATTTATTTACCATATTGCTTATAACAGCTATTTTGAATCTCTTATTAGATATGGTATAGTTTTCAAGTTCAAGCAGTGTATCTCAAATAGTTAAATTGCATAATAAAATTGTCAGATACATGTGTACTGCACAGCAAACAGAGTCTTGTCACCATTATTTCAGAAACTGTTCGTTTCACATATGTTTATGAAATTATGATCTTCCTACACAGCAGACAAAAACTGTTTGAGGAGAGCCATTTTAACCACACCTATAACATGAGAAATAAAACTAATTTTATGCTACCCAAACACCCCTTGAAATCATATGCACGGAATCCACAGTATATGGGGATGACAATATATAACGAGTTCATGGGGAAAAACATATTTAATATAAAGACAAAAATTTTAAAAACAAGGCTTCAACAGGTTCTGTGGGAGAAATGCTACTATTCAATACAAGAATTCATAGAGGAGGAAATGATAATTTGAGCAAGGGGTAATTAAGTGTTAGATTTTATTGTATGTATACATAACAAAACTGTATTATTATTACGCTGTTTGTTAATATCAGTTGTTCTGTGTTTATAGAGAAATTTTACTGCAATTTTGATGTGTCTCCTGTACCTGAATCACATGATTTAGACTGACCTACCTCATCTGTTGACTGACAGAGGCCGCCAGTAGTTGAAGAGGGCCGTAATGTGTAATAGGCAGACATCTATCCAGACCATCACACAGGAATTCCAAACTGTGTCAGGATCCACTGCAAGTACTATGACAGTTAGGCAGGAGGTGAGAAAACTTGGATTTCATGGTCGAGCAGCTGCTCATAAGCCACACATCATGCTGGCAAATGAGAAATGACACCTCGCTTGGTGTAAGGAGCGTAATCACTGGACGATTGAACAGTGGAAAAACATTGTGAGGAGTGATGGATCATGGTACACAATGTGGCAATCCGATGGCAGGGTGGCACTGAATGTAGTTTTCAGAAATAAAAACCTTTTTCAATCATCTTCATTGGCTTTTTTACAATTCACCTGTCAAATCAGGGAGTCAACTCTACCCCACCTTGTATATACTAGGTGGTTATAATTAAAGTGCCATCAACTCACAGAGGTCCAATGTGGGCTGTAATTATCGTATGACAACAAAACTTGCTAGATATTCTAATGTTTTTATGTGGAACCGATTTACACTGGAAACAAATTAGCTCTAATTTTGGCTACCAGATGTGCATCTGGTGCTGTGAAGGCAAGAAAGACATATAGAAATGTTCCTGTATGTAATGGATTAGGAACAGGGTAAGGGCAGAAAAGGTCAGACAAGTCAGAAAGGCATAATGTTGATGTTGTTATTAACTGCCACTTACAAAATGTGTTCAATATGAGCACTGGAAACATCAACAAGATTCCATTCAGTGCCAGATTTGCATCTGTTGGCCAAAATTTAAACAAACTTTTTTCCAGCACAGATCAATTCTGCATTAACGCAGTAGCATATCAACCAAATTTTGCTGCCATATGATAATTACAGCTCACATTGGACTCCCATGAGTAGCAGCACTTTAATTATAATAATGTGGTACAAGCAAGGAGTGAATATTATTTACAGGAATGATTAGTGTTTTTATGAATATTGTTATCTATTTCACTGGTGTATGAAAAAAAGAGACAACTCCTAGCACTGATGGGGACCACAACACGGTTGGCTACAGAGATGGTGATATCAGGTGGGCAGTGAATAAACCATCCACCATAACACTTGAGAGGAGCAAAGCTCGACCAGAATATTATATTAATCATGAATTAACTTGACATATGATATTATAATGGGATGTATTGTAAGGGGGTCAAAGTGTTATTCATTTTGGCCTAGTTAAAAAGTTTGGGACTGACTAATGTCTGACAGTTGGAGAGGATTTGGATCCAGCAAGCGTCACATTTCTGTAGCATTTCCAATGTAATACATGCCAAACTGTAATACTTTGTCCATCCAGAGTTTCAATGGTTAACATGTGAACTCAATAATTTATCTATCTTAGTTTCAGAATGAGAGTAGTTTAGATAGATCACATCTGAAGTGGAAATGTTAAATTTTGTTTGATATCTTAAAAGTGATGCCATCAGTCAGGAATCATTTTTGTTATACTATTTTCTAGGACATCTACGAGGTAAGTGCAATAGGTAGAAGTGGGAATAGAATTTTTATGTTGTTCAGAAAGCTAAACTGCAGCTGTAAGTAAAAGAAGTAATAAATGTGTTGTTTAAACGATTATGGAAAATCTCATATGAGATGTGAAACAAATACTAACAAAGAGATAGAGGGGCTGGCCAGTACTTACCTCAGCTTAGTACAGCCGATAGATACACATAAAACAGAACTGAAAATTTACGTTCCTAGCTTTCGGAATAAATGTTCCTTCATCGGGGAGGAGAGAGGGGAAAGAAAGGGAAGAAGGGAAAGGAGATTCAGTTACTCACAACCCAGGTTATGAAGCAACAGGGAAAGGAAAATAGGGAGGGTAGCAAGGATGGAGGCATGGTTGTCAGAGGGAAGCCAAAGATGGAATAAGGAAAATAGGGAGGGTAGCAAGGATGGAGGCATGGTTGTCAGAGGGAAGCCAAAGATGGAATATCTTTGGCTTCCCTCTGACAACCATGCCTCCATCCTTGCTACCCTCCCTATTTTCCTTTCCCTGTTGCTTCATAACCTGGGTTGTGAGTAACTGAATCTCCTTTCCCTTCTTCCCTTTCTTTCCCCTCTCTCCTCCCCGATGAAGGAACATTTGTTCCGAAAGCTAGGAACGTAAATTTTCGGTTCTGTTTTATGTGTATCTATCGGCTGTACTGAGCTGAGGTAAGTACTGGCCAGCCCCTCTATCTCTTTGTTAGTAAATGTGTTGTTTGTTTAAAATAGAAAAGACGAATCTTTAATATTTAAATAGCAACCCTGAAAATTTTATCACTGAATTCTTAAGTGATGTGGACTAACATTTATATTCTAGACTCATTCTAACAGCAGAAAAAAAAAGTGTTTGACATTATTACAGTTATGAGCCTATATAGAATAAAATACTAAAGAACAGATTTGAATTTGCCCACTATAATTTGGTTTAATTAGAAAGATAACAAAAGTGTGGAAAGATAAGTATGACTAAGTATGTGTTTTTATATGCAAAGAAAATGTTTATTTATGAAATGCTAATGATTTAACCTCTGGTAAAGAATCCCCTGGAATATTTCATAGTATTACAGCAAAATAGTTTCATTTAAATATTGGTAATAAGTCATATGAAGAATTATCTTAGACCAACTAATCATTATAATGAAACCTGTGCCAACAAATTGGAGAAGTGTCAAGCACAATGATGCAGTATTGCATCTATAATTTTTAACTTTTCATGAACCTAATTACAGCAAGACATCAGCAGCAGAACTATGGAGGACTTTCAATAACTGCTGTGGGACATCACACTAATATGTAACTCATTGAATACGCTGAATTCAATCATACAAAGATGTAATTTCAGATGATTAAATGAAAAGGTGCCACCTTTAGTTAGAGATACACTAAGATTTCTGTACTTCATTCTTGTAAGCACCAGCAAACCCCCAGTTTTTTTAAAGAATCAAACTCCCATGAATAAAAAAACTTCAAACATCTGATTAATTTATAGATGGGTTAATGTATTAAATATTTATCTTTAAACAAATAAGTGAAAAAAATTAGGAAAGGTTTGAAATTATGCTTGAAGTTTGATGGTAGACACCAAGTGCTCTCATTATGAAACACTAGATGAATATAAACTGGGTAATTTGTGTTCCATTTTAAGCAAAACCTAGGTTTCGATCTATTTCAATGTTTATGATGTCATATTTCCTGAACTATGAGTTAACTTGCTAGAAGCACTTCCAGCTATTTTTACTTTTCTGTTTGTGTTCCTTGCTATCCCTACAGTCAATGTCTTGAACTGCCCTAAATGTAAAAGCTCATCAACTTGTTCTATGTCCTTGTTCTTAATTTGTACTGTCTTTGAACCTCACCCAGCGTATGCTTATTGATCTCTACATCTGGAACCTTTAAGTTACTTTGACTTGTTTTGAACTGCACAGACTATTGATTAAACTTTTCACTATGAGCCAGCCTGTTTCATTCTTCTCCTGATTGTCTCTGGCGTGGATGTATTTGGATTCATCTATGATGTTCCTGACAGCCCAGATGAGTAATTAGCTGAGGTTGGACCATCATGTGGATAAGTTAAACAAAAAGCTCAAATCTGCTTCCTTTGCACTTAGAAATGTTTCTCACTGTGTTGATCTGAAGACAAGATTGCTAGCATATTTTCACTCACTTCTCTCCTATGGCATTATCCTCTGGGGACCTGCAGCACAGGTGAAAAAAGTGTTTGTCCTACATAAGTGTCCAAAAGGAATATTGTGTAAAATAGATATCCGAACTTCTTGCACAAGCCAATTCAGGGCTCCAGGGTTCTCACACTTACAAGACAGTACATTTTGGTATTCGTGATTAATAACAAGAATGAACTGAGATTGAATTCTGCAGTTCACAACAACAATAACAGAAATCAAACAATTGTTAAATTCCTTCCTGGATTTTCCATTTTTTAGAAGTAGAAATCATTTCCATATAGAACATGCACTCCTCTTGTGTCTTGAGAATGCAGTTTTATATTCTGGTGAAAATGTTTGTAACGGAAGTTTGAAAATCCCCAAATGTTTAGAAGCAATTTAAAAGAATAAGTCCAGAATAAAACTTTCACTCTCTTGTTACCCAAACATGACTCACGACCTGCCCTCACAGTGTTACTTCCACCAATACATCTCCTACCTTCCAAGCTCCTGTTAAACTTGCAGGGCTTGCACACCTGGAAGAAAGGATACTGTGGAAATCTGGCTTAGACACAGCCTGGGGGACTGTTTCCAGAATGAAATTTTCACTGTACAGTGGAGTGTGTGATGATATGAAACTTTCTGGCAGATTAAAACTGTGTGCCAGGCCAGGACTCGAACACAGGAAGGGTAGGAGGCGAGGTACTGGTGGAAGTAAAGCTGTGAGGGGGTCGGGTCATGTGTTGTGCATGGGTAGCTTAGTCGGTAGAGCACTTGTCTGTGAAAAGGTCCTGGGTTTGAGTCACAATCTGGCACAGTTTTAATCCACCAGGACCTTTCATATCAGTGCACACTCCACAGCAAAGTGAAAATTTAAATCTGGAAACAGTTCCCCAAGCTGCAGCTAAGCCATGTGTCCACAACATCCTTTCATCCAGGAGTGTTAGTCCTGCAAGTTTCGCAGGAGAAGTTCACTGAAGTTTGGAAGGTAGGAGACGAGGTACTGACAGAAGTAAAGCTGTGGTGGTGGACTGTGAGTCATGCTTGGGCAGCTCAGACAGTAGGTCACTTGCCTGTGAAAGGCAAAGGTCCTGGGTTTGAGTCCTCGTCAGCACATAGTGTTAATCTGCCAGGAAGTTTCAAAAGAATAACTCATTATCCACTACTTCTCCAACATATCTGAAGAACTTGAACTCAAGACTGTAAATTCTGTGTACTTCCAATATTTCTTTGCCAGTACATTGATGGCTGGTAGTTGAAATATGCTCACTATTTTTATATACTTGAATTTAGCATATTTCGTGACAGTATTCACTTTTCCGTGAAATGTTTACAAGATGATATTTGACTTTTCTATGTTGGCTTCAGTCGTCTAGTGAAAGTATGATTCCGCAATGCTGTTTCGTCGTCTGCAGAAATGATCTGGTTCAATGCATTTGCCTCATTTTTGGTGCTTCAAATACCATTTCTTCTAATGTGGTTCCTTCTTGATGTTTATATAAAAAAAGTAGTAACATAATTCATTTTTACTGTTCACTTGCAAATTATTATAACGGCAACCTGCACATTGTTCCACTGTCACACACACCGAGAGTTCACTGCCGACTGACTACGGTCAAAGACGACTCCAGCGTCAAAGACATTTCACACAACACACAAGCTTCCACTTGTAACCAGTCTCTTTGATATTCTTCATCACATCTACTAATATTAATCAATATGCTGTCACTCTCGAACATATAAGCAAATTAGCATAAAATAAGGCAAATTACAATTCACAAAAAAAATATTCTGGCAAAAATATAAGAAAACATTTACAATCTCCCTCATTAGATTTGGTATCAACAAGTCCGGTAGAAAATAACACATCTCCTAGATCCATTACATAGTCATCTGTGTAAAGATAAAATGATTTGTCTGTAGTACAGTTTTAGATGAAAACAGCAGTTCACTATTGTAGGAGGGGAAATAGTTTGTTTCAATGTAAGTGTTTTTCTCCTAACATAAGCATGCAAAGTAATCTAGAAGTAATCACCGTAACCATGAGCCTTGAGTATATTAGCAATAGTCATAATTTGTTGTCAGTATGCTTTACAACAGTAGCCAGCTGTGACTGCATCTGTTAATGTATTAATTGACTCATTCCACATCACTGAAGGCTCTCTTTCATTATGGCATTGATGGCACGTGGTGCAAATGTATAAGTAAATGGACAATAATCATTTATACATTAAATGAATGATGTCATCATTTTTACCTTTTCTGTATGAAAACCAGTTACAATACAAATGAGATAAGATTTTAAAAAATGCCATGCACAGAATAAATTAAATAAATAACCATATTAAAACCAGCCCTTATTTTCAAAATTACAACTTTTGAAAATAAGAGATATGTGAATTGTATACAACAGCCCAGTTACAGTGAGAATGTCCAAGAGGAAAGTCACTGAAAATTATTGCAAGCTCCATTACTCACTTGCTCACAGCCTCTACGGGGGAATGGCCGTCGAAGAAACCCCAGTATATGGAAGCCGCAGAAGGGGCTGTGTCTCCTTCTTTGATCTCGTTCATTATCTGCGTCAGCCTGACAAATGAGTCGTCATTGCACTTCATCACGTATTGTGCGAGAGCCTTATTATCTGCCCATACGAACGCCTTCAGCACCTGCAAAGGAAAAATTCATTTAGCTCTCAATGAATGCAAACTGGCACAAAAAGACTAAACAATGATAGCATCACTACTGACAGAAAATGAACATTATGGTAAAGAGCTCTTCCCCTTTTCTGGTATTCCTTTTCTACATTGTGTGGTCATAAGATCCGTTCAGGAGAGGGTAAAATGAAAACTGACACACTGAAGTGTATTTATCAGTAGTTTGGTGCGATTCTTGTATAAAACAATTTCATTTTGCTTGCCACACCAAAATTTGGCAAAACCTCAAGCTTTCAACAATCACCTGCACCTGATACGATAGCTCCATATTTAGCAATTATATACAACCACTCGCTCACACAAAGATTCGTACCTAAAGACAGGAAAATTGCTAAGTCACACCAATACCCAAAAAGGGAAGTAGGCGTAATCCTCTGAATTACCGACCCATATCACTAACGTCGATTTGCGGTAGAGTTTTGGAACATATACTGTGTTCGAACATTATGAAGTACCTAGAAGAAAACGATTTATTTACACATAGTTAGCACGGATTCAGAAAATATCATTCTTGTGAAACACAATTAGCTCTTTATACTCATGAAGTAATGAGTGCTATTGACAGGGGCTGTCAAATTGATTCCATATTTTTAGATTTCCAGAAGGCTTTCGACACCGTTCCTCACAACCGTCTTCTAACCAAATTGCATGCATATGGAATATAGCCTCAGCTGTGCAACTGGATTCGTTACTTCCTGTCAGAAAGGTCACAGTTCGTAGTAATAGATGGAAAGTCATCGAGTCAAACAGAAGTAATATCCAGTGTTCCCCAAGGAAGTGTTATAGGCCCTCTATTGCTCCTGATCTATATTAATGACATAGGAGACAATCTGAGTAGCCATCTTAGATTGTTTGTAGATGACGCTGTCATTTACTGTCTTGTAAAGTCATCAGATGACCAAAACAAATTGCAAAATGATTTAGATATCTGTATGGTGTGGAGCGTGGCAATTGACCCTGAATGAAGAAAAGTGTGAAGTTATTCACATGAGTACGAAGAGAAATCCGCTAAATTTCGATAAAGTGATAAGTCAAACAAATCTGAAGGCTGTAAATTCAACTAAATACTTAAGGATTACAATTACAAATAACCTATATTGGAACGATCACATAGATAATGTTGTGGGCAGAGCAAACGAAAGACAGTGATTCAATGGCAGAACACTTAGAAGGTGCAACAGGTCTACTAAAAAGAGACTGCTTACACCATGCTTGACCATCCTATTTTGGAGTATTGCTGTGTGGTGTGGGATCTGCATCAGTTGGAAGTGACGGATGACATCAAAGAAGTTCAAAGAAGGGCAGCTCATATTGTATTAGGGGAGATAGTGCCACACGATACATGAATTGGAGTGGTAATCATTAAAACAAAGGCTTTTTCATTGCAACGGGATCTTCTCATGAAATTTCAATCACCACTTTTCTTCTCCGATTGCAAAAACATTCTGTTGGCACCCACCTACGTAGCAAGAAATGATCATCACAACAAAATAAGAGAAATCAGGGCTCGCACAGAAAAATTTAAGGGCTCGTTTTTCCCGCATGCCATTTGAGAGTGGAATGGTAGAGAGACAGCTTGAAGGTGGTTCACTGAACCCTCTGCCAGGTACTTTATTGTGAATAGCAGAGTAATCATGTAGATGTAGATGTAGATCTCTGTCAGGAGCAAATTACTGTCAGTTGCTGAGCAAATTACTGTCAGTTGCTCCTGTAAAGAAAGTGGACAGCGTGTTACACTAATTTTAGTATAGAACCTGATAACACTGCTTTAGTACGCACCACAAGCCACTACTTTGCTATACAATCAAATTGACCAATGTTATATGCATTACATGCACAACACATAGGATAAGAATCTCATTGCTTCTTACTGCCATTAATATTAGATATACAAATGCATAGAGGCAAAATTTTTTTGAGATCCATGCCCACATTTAAATGATTGTTGAACACAGATGCTTGCTGCAGCCAATAAAAATCTGCTGTGACTGAGAACTGTACACAGGGAATCAGACTATGAGGACATCCAGTTTTAACATATGTTTCATCCTTTTGGGACAGAGTTTTCGGGGAAGTTATTGAAATATGTTTTACAAATGACTTAATTAATTATGATAATGGTTTTAAGCTTGAAAACACGTGGATTCTGGCACAGGCAATAGGTAACTCTCTTAGATATGCCCTGTTGACCAGAATTAGTGAAACAACATCTTTCACAGATGTGTCACGGCAGCACATACCTCTGACTCACACACGGTATTTATTCCACTATGATTTGCCACATACTCAAATACAGCTGACTTGTCTTATTTGTATACAGGGTGGATGGAAGCACTTTACCATCAGTCTTTCTGATTAGCTCTGATAGATGGAAGAAAGGTTCACACCTGAAATACTAATAGTATAAAAATTTCAGTTAGATCCAAATGCCCACAATTTTACTGGTCAATAGAAAGGTACGCCACAAAATTGGTGAGGGAAGGAATACAGGATGACCCCATTATAAGCAGATTCATTATCTGCATTTTCACATATACGAAATTTTAGTTTTAAGTCCAATGCTGCCATTTGTTACGAGTACATGAAACAGAAATGTGTTGGTGGACATTACATCATGTCTGATGAGATCTGAATCATCAGTTCAGATCAGCAGAGCTGTGAAGTTGCACTTGACAGGCTCTGCATTTAAAATACTGTGTAAAAGGACTTTCAAGGGAAATATAAGTGTACAAAGATCTTATTCATTAGAAATAAAGTTACAAGTTTTGGATTGCAATGAGAAAGGTGAGTGTATTGTTGACATTCGGCATGCTTTAGAACGTAGTTTATCCACTGTGAGAACTGATCACAACAGTGTGGTATCAGTTTGAAAAACCACCCAATCTTCAATTGAATTAAGTGTGCCTAGAGTGACCAAATCTCGCTCGGAGACATTGGAAGAAAAAAAAAAAAAGAAAAAATGCTAAGCCTTTCGACCGAGCACCACAACTGACAGCATGTGCCTCTCTCTGGAGCTGCTATGCGTGCTAAAGTCGAGAGCTCATATGCAGATTTAATGAAAGAAGAGGAAGGTCTGACAACTTTCTCAGCCAGCTGAGCTCAGTTCGATTGCTTACGGCACCATTTTGACTTTCACAACATTAAAAATGACAGGAGAGGCAGCTGACGCTGGAGCTGAGGATCTTAAAAAGAGGTTGAAAGAAATTGTGACAGAAAAAGTCTATACTCTGAAGCCAGTTTTCAACCTCGATGGAACAGGCTTATTCGGAAATGGATGCCAAACTGCACATTCCTTTCTATTTAAAAAAACAGCACCTGGATTTAAGGCTGCCAAGGACTAGTGCACTATTCTTTCCAGAGGAAATGTTACAGGGGACAGCAAATTAAAGCCCCTTATTATCTACCACTCTCAAAATCCTAGGGCACTAAAGGGTTGCGACAAGAGTGACTCAGGTGGAGTGAAAAAGAATGGATGACTTCTGCCATTCTCAGCAATTATTATATTAATGAACTGAATAGGGAACTGAAGGCCTGCTGTGAGAAATAAAAATAACCTTTCAGAATTCTTCTCCTCCTTGGCAATGTTCCCAGCCACCCATTCTCCATTATTGATTCAAATCAAAACACTGGAGCCCATTTCTGCCGCTGAACACTACATCTGTCCCGCAACCCATGCACCAGGAGTTATTTCTACATTCAGGGCATATTACTTGCATAAAACTTTCTCAAGTCTCATAGAAGAATGTGAATTGAGTGACAAACTTACCATCAGATTTTCTGCCAACAGTTCAATATTAAGATGGCGACTGATGTTATTAGAGACGCACGGACTGGTATCATTCCAAAATGTGTGAATGGTCAATAGAGGAAACTGTGGTGCAATTCTGTGCCAGTTCTAGGAGTAGTAATGACCTCGCCATTGCAACAAAATAAGCTGTGGACGTGGCACAGCAGATTAGATTCACTGATGTCGACGAACAGAATTGTCTGTGACCTCCTACACTCTCATTACAAAGATCTTAGCAATGAAGATTTGCATGTAACAAAATATGTTACAGAAATTGAGCCAACTACAGCATCATCAGACTCTTCCAATGTATGAGAGGTATTTCATGGATAAATGACCGGTTGGTATTATTCTGTGTATTGTTTGATGCAACAACAATAAGAATTATGACAGATGTAGTTGGGAGCTTGAGCAAGAAGTATGTGTCTTTGTTTTTTCACTGTGTACTCTAACAAAAAGTTGGTAAGCAGTACAAATGGACACTGCAAGGGTCTCAGGTACTGTGACTGTTGAAGGGCAGAGGTCATACATCACGATCAAAACTTTATGTGGCAAAAACCCAACAGAAATCAACAGTGCGTTAAGTGAAGTTTGTGGTGAGTTTACAGTAGACTGTAGTACAGTTTCACGTTTGGTTAATTATTTTTGTGATGACCATATGAGCATAGATGATAATCCAAAGGCCAAAAATGTCAACAGATGAATAAAGTGTGAAGCTTGTGGCAGATGCTCCTGAACAAGATCACAGTGCAACTTGTGAAGAAGTCTCTGAAGCCACGAGAATTCCCCCAACATCAGTAAAGTGCCCTCCGCCACACCCCGTTGGGTGGCTTGCGGAGTATAAATGTAGATGTAGTATTTCGTATTCTCACAGATGATTTGAAGAAGAGGAAAATTTCTGCAAGATGGGTCCCACACTGTTCGACTGCTGAAGAAAAGCAGAAACTGCTGGACATTGTAACCTTGCTCAGACACTGATTTGACCACCAAGGTCAAGCATTCTTGTGTCAAATTGTCACTACTGATGAGGTGGGGTTTAGAGACTTTGAACCGGAGTTGAAATGAAAGTCCAATGAGTGGAGAGCTTCAGATTCTCCCCATCCACAAACATTTTGATGTGCTCAGTCACAGTTCAAGCAACAGACGATTTTCGCTTATGATCACCAAGGAATCATCATGACAGTTAGATCCCATGTGGAACAAGTGTCTCAGCAGTGTATTATTGTACCTCCATGCAAAACCTGTGCAGAAAAATGTACAAAACACGACCTCAGTTGGTCGAGGCTGTGGCCCTCATTCTCAACGACAATGCGCACCCTTATATCGGCAGTGTCGCAGCCCAAAAGTTCACAAATACGGATGGGAAGTGTTGCTGCATCCTCCCTACAGCCTGAATATGAGTTCACCAGACTTTGACATGTTCCTTAAGTTGAAAAAATATGTGTGGATGTTGTTATCTATCTCAGGAAGAGCTTTCTACCGCTGTTGCCTGAGCCATTTGACAGATGAACAGACGATGGTCCTGGATGGAATACTAGAGCTTCCAAGACATTGGGATTGAGTCATAGAGAAGCAGGGAGACTATGTTGGAGGTCTGTAAAGAGACATTGAAAAAAATAGACGTAAGTAAAAAAAAATTATTGTGCATTATTCAGGGTGTTACAAAAAGGTACAGCCAAACTTTCAGGAAACATTCCTCACACACAAAGAAAGAAAATATGTTACGTGGACATGTGTCCGGAAACGCTTACTTTCCATGTTAGAGCTCATTTTATTACTTCTCTTCAAATCACATTAATCATGGAATGGAAACACACAGCAACAGAACGTACCAGCGTGACTTTAAACACTTTGTTACAGGAACTGTTCAAAATGTCCTCCGTTAGCGAAGATACACGCATCCACCCTCCGTCGCATGGAATCCCTGATGCGCTGATGCAGCCCTGGAGAATGGCGTATTGTATCACAACCGTCCACAATACAAGCACGAAGAGTCTGTACATTTGGTACCGGGGTTGCGTAGACGAGAGCTTTCAAATGTCCCCATAAATGAAAGTCAAGAGGGTTGAGGTCAGGAGAGTGTGGAGGCCACAGAATTGGTCCGCTTCTACCAATCCATCGGTCACCGAATCTGTTGTTGAGAAGCGTACGAACACTTTCACTGAAATGTGCAGGAGCTCCATCGTGCATGAACCACATGTTGTGTCGTACTTGTAAAGGCACATGTTCTAGCAGCACAGGTAGAGTATCCTATATGAAATCATGATAATGTGCTCCATTGAACATAGGTGGAAGAACATGGGGCCCAATCAAGACATCACCAACAATGCCTGCCCAAACGTTCACAGAAAATCTGTGTTGATGACGTGATTGCACAATTGCGTGCAGATGCACACATGCCGATTGTGAAAATTTACAATTTGATCACGTTGGAATGAAGCTTCATCCGTAAAGAGAACATCTGCACTGAAATGAGGATTGACACATTGTCGGATGAACCATTCGCAGAAGTGTACCCGTGGAGGCCAATCAGCTGCTGATAATGCCTGCACACGCTGTACATGGTACGGAAACAACTGGTTCTCCCGTAGCACTCTCGATACAGTGACGTGGTCAACGTTACCTTGTACAGCAGCAACTTCTCTGACGCTGACATTAGGGTTATCGTCAACTGCATGAAGAATTGCCTCGTCCATTGCAGGTGTCCTCGTTGTTCTAGGTCTTCCCCAGTCGCGAGTCATAGGCTGGAATGTTCCGTGCTCCCTAAGACGCCAATCAATTGCTTCAAACATCTTCCTGTCGGGACACCTTTGTTCTGGAAATCTGTCTTGATACAAATGTACCATGCCACGGCTATTGCCCCGTCCTAATCCATACATCAAATGGGCAGCTGCGAACTCCGCATTTGTAAACATTGCACTGACTGCAAAACCACATTCGTGATGAACACTAACCTGTTGATACTACGTACTGATGTGCTTGATGCTAGTACTGTAGAGCAATGAGTCGCATGTCAACACAAGCACCGAAGTCAACATTACCTTCCCTCAATTGGGCCAACTGGCGGTGAATCGAGGAAGTACAGTACATACTGACGAAACTAAAATAAGCTCTAAGATGGAAATTAAGCGTTTCCGGACACATGTCCACATAACATCTTTTCTTTATTTGTGTGTGAGGAATGTTTCCTGAAAGTTTGGCCGTACCTTTTTGTAACACCCTGTTTATGAAATGTCTCTCTCAGATGATTCAGAAGCTATTTAGGTTGTATGAGGACTTAACGAAAATGATTTTAGGCAGGGAACTGGAAGACAGTATGATGCTTGATACATTATTTTAGAACATAACTTATTTCAGCTTTATTTCCTTCATCAGTACATCTGCAAACAATCACATTTGTTTATAATTTGTATAAAATATAATTTATAAGGTTTATTTTTGCATTTGATCTTGTACTCATTTCCTGACATTGTAGATGGACATATGTCAACTTTGTGTAAACCATTATTGCTGTCTGCAGTTGCATGTAATATTAGTTTTCAGCAGCATTATAACATTGTTCTATAATTTGCTGTTGCACATATATTATAATATGTTTTTTATTATATGACAGTTGTAGAAATTCAAGGGTAACAGCTAATTGTTTTAGTCAAAGATACTAAAGTTGTTGTGGGTCACGTTTCTATGGAACTGTTACTGATGTGTTTGTAATCTTCAGTGTTTTGTTTATTTGTTATCTCTATGCAAAATTTCAATAAAAGTTTTTAAAAACTGTCTGCATTTGAAATCAGTTTGTTTATTTAGTATATTGTATGGATAATCATGGTGTGTACGTGTATTTCAGATTCCTCCAAAATATCGACGACTGTACCTTTTCATATTTTGTGCAGGATTTGTGATGCATTTTCAGAGTTGTCAACTTTGTTTTTATTATTTTCAAGGTGTGTAAAGAAGGTGGATTGGTTGTTATTTGTTTCTCTCATGTGTTCTCTGAATCTAATGATGAAATTTCTTTCTGTCTGTCCTTCATGAAATATCAAGCAGCATACCCTATTACAATTCTCTGCATAATGTCCTACTGTGACATAATATATGCTGAAGGCCCACAATAAGGAAAACTATGTGCCTCGCCAATGGCCTTGCCACAGTGGTTCCCGTCAGGTCACCAATGCTAAGTGCTGTCGGGCTGGGCTAGCACTCAGATGGGTGAGCATCCGGTCTGCGAGTGCAGTCGGCAAGCGGTGTGCACTCAGCCCTTGTGAGGCAAACTGAGGAGCTACTTGACTGAGAAGCAGTGGCTCTGGTCTCGTAAACTGACGCACAGCTGGGAGAGTGGTGTGCTCATCACATGCCCCTCCATATCCGCATCCAGTGATGCCTTGGGCTGAGGATTACACGGCGGTCGGTCAGTGCTGTTGGGCCTTCACGCCCTGTTCGGATGGAGTTTAGTTTTACTATGTGCCTTAGCATTAAATTTTTAAGTGTATTAATTTTGCATTAAAATCCATTTCCAAAGGACGATAATGGTTATTTTTGGTAAAAGTAGTAGGAAACTCTACATCTATGTCTACATCTACATCCATACTATGCAAGCCACCTGACGGTGTGTGGCAGAGGGTACCTTGAGTGCCTCTATCAGTTCTCTCTTCTATTCCAGTCTCGTATTGTTCGTGGGTGTCTTGAAAGGAGGGTATAAGATGAACATCAACAAAAGCAAAACAAGGGTAATGGAATGTAGTCGAATTAAGTCGGGTGATGCTGAGGGAATTAGATTAGGAAATGAGAAACTTAAAGTAGTAAAGGAATTTTACTATTTGGGGAGCAAAATAACTGATGATGGTCAAAGTAGAGAGGATATAAAATGTAGACTGGCAATGGCAAGGAAAGCGTTTCTGAAGAAGAGAAATTTTTAACATCGAGTATAGATTTAAGTGTCAGGAAGTCATTTCTGAAAGTATTTGTATGGAGTGTAGCAATGTACGGAAGTGAAACATGGACGATAAATAGTTTGGATAAGAAGAGAATAGAAGCTTTTGAAATGTGGCACTACAGAAGAATGTTGAAGATTAGGTGGGTAGATCACATAACTAATGAGGAAGTATTGAATAGAATTGGGAGAAGAGAAGTTTGTGGCACAACTTGACTAGAAGAAGGGATCGGTTGGTAGGACATGTTCTGAGACATCGAGGGATCACAAATTTAGCATTGGAGGGCAGCATGGAGGGTAAAAATCATAGATGGAGACCAAGAGATGAATACACTAAGCAGATTCAGAAGGATGTAGGTTGCAGTAGGTACTGGGAGATGAAGAAGCTTGCACAGGATAGAGTAGCATGGAGAGCTGCATCAAACCAGTCTCAGGACTGAAGACCACAACAACAACATTGTTCGTGGAAAGAAAGATTGTCGGTATGCCTCTGTGTGGGCTCTAATCTCTCTGATTTTATCCTCATGGTCTCTTCGTGAGATATACGTAGGAGGAAGCAATATAATGCTTGACTCCTCGGTGAAGGTATGTTCTTGAAACTTCAACAAAAGCCTGTACCAAGGTACTGAGCGTCTCTCTTGCAGAGTCTTCCACTAGAGTTTATCTATCATCTCCGTAACGTTTTTGCGATTTCTAAATGATCCTGTAACAAAGCGCGCTGCTCTCCGTTGGATCTTCTCTATCTCTTCTGTCAACCCTATCTGGTACGGATCCCACACTGGTGAGCAGTATTCAAGCAGTGGGCAAACAAATCTACTGTAACCTACTTCCTTTGTTTTCCAATTGCATCTGGCATCCGCTTTACCGACGATCAACTTTATATCATCATTCCATTTTAAATCAATTCTAATGTCTGCTCCCAGATAATTTATGGAATTAACTGCTTACAGTTGCTGACCTGCTATATTGTAGCTAAACGATAAAGGATCTTTCTTTCTATGTATTTGCAGCACATTACACTTGTCTACATCGAGATTCAATTGCCATTACCTGCACTATGTGTCAATTCGCTGCAGATCCTCCTGCATTTCAGTACAATTTCCCATTGTTACAACTTCTCGATATACCACAGCATCATCTGCAAAAAGCCTCAGTGAACTTCCGATGTTATCCACAAGATCATTTATGTATATTGTGAATAGCAACAGTCCTACGACACTCCCCTGTGGCACACCTGAAATCACTCTTACTTCGGAAGACTTCTCTCCATTGAGAATGACATGCTGCGTTCTGTTATCTAGGAACTCTTCAATCCAATCACACAATTGATCTGATAGTCCATATGCTCTTACTTTGTTGATTAAACGACTGTGGGCAACTGTATCGAACGCCTTGCAGAAGTCAAGAAACACGGCATCTACCTGGGAACCCATGTCTATGGCCCTCTGAGTCTCGTGGACGAATAGCGCGAGCTGGGTTCACACGATCGTCTTTTTCGATACCCATGCTGGTTCCTACAGAGTAGATTTCTAGTATCCAGAAAAGTCATTATACTCGAACACAATACGTGTTCCAAAATTCTACAACTGATCGACGTTAGAGATATAAGTCTACAGCCCTGCACATCTGTTCGACTTCCTTTCTTGAAAACGGGGATGACCTGTGCCCTTTTCCAGTCCTCTGGAACGCTACGCTCTTCTAGAGACCTACTGTACACCGCTGCAAGAAGGGGGGCAAGTTCCTTCGCGTACTCTGTGTAAAATCGAACTGGTATCCCATCAAGTCCAGCGGCCTTTCCTTTTGTTTCTCTATCCCTCTGTCGTCTATTTCGATATCTGCCATTTTGTCATCTGTGCAACAATCTAGAGAAGGAACTACAGTGCAGTCTTCCTCTGTGAAACAGCTCTGGAAAAAGACATTTAGTATTTCGGCCTTTAGTCTGTCATCCTCTGTTTCAGCACGATTTTGGTCACAGAGTGTCTGGGCATTTTGTTTTGATCCACCTACTGCTCTGGCATAAGATCAAACTTTCTTAGGATTCTCTGCCAAGTCAGTACATAGAACTTTAGTTTCGAATTCATTGAACGCCTCTCGCATAGCCCTCCTCACACTACATTTCACTTCGTGTAATTTTTGTTTGTCTGCAAGGCTTTGGCTATATTTACGTTTGCTGTGAAGTTGCCTTTGCTTCCGCAGCAGTTTTCTAACTCGGTTGTTGTATCACGGTGGCTCTTTTCCATCTCTTATGATCTTGCTTGGCACATACTCATCTAATGCATATTGCACGTAAGTTTCGAACTTTGTCCAAAACTGCGATTTTAAACTTAATATGTCAGTAAATGAGAACCTAACCCCACATTTTATATATAAAATGGCTCTCGATTCACACAAATTCGGTACACACGGCAGTTCTGTGGATGTAGCTGACGTGTATAACGAAATTTACCTGCAGTAGAAAATACTAATTAGCAGAAAGGACGGGACGATAGGATGCACGTTAAGATGCGAACCTTGAGTGTGAGGTTGGCAGGAGTGTCGACGAGGTCGGGCAGCAGCAGCATGTCGTGGTGCAGGTCGCGCTCCTCCAGCAGCCGGCGCGTGTCCTCCTCGTCGAGCCCGCCCATCCCCACCACGAAGTAGCACTTGGCGTCCAAGTCCTGCGAGCACGACCGGAACCACGTGTCGCGCAGCACGCGGCGCCGCTCCTCGGAGGCGGGCGACGACACGGCCAGCACCACCAGGAACTGGCTGATCGGCTCCTCGTCCCTCGGCGGGTGCGGGGCCGGCTGCTGCGCGGGCAGCTGCTGCGCGGAGAGCTGCTGCGGGGCCGCCGGCGGCAGCCGACGGTCGGTGCACGATGGCCACGGCTGCGGCAGGCCGGTCAGCGCCAGCACCACCATCGTGAGGCGGCACGCCAGCCCCACGCCCGCCACCGTGTACGTTGCGAACAGCACGCGCCGCACGATTGCGTGCAGCAGCACTTTCGAAAACATGTCCGTGGGCGGCAGGGCTCTGCCTCTTTTAGCTAACCTGGTGCAGAAAGTTTGCCTGTGTACACGAATGTCATTCATACTGTTACAAAGATTGAAAACTAGCCGCAGTACATGGCACTGTCCGGGATATCCCTCCCCCCCCCCCCCCCCCTCCCCCCACGTCTTGTTCGGTAGGACAAAAGTTGTTTGGTTATGGAATGTGTCAGTACATAAAATTACAACAGAAAAGTAATAATAGATAAAATTAAACTTTGATGAATCCTGGAAAGACGACAACCTATAAGTTTACATAAAATCAGTCAACAGTGTAACACAGGAATTAGCATAATTTTTCAAAACTGCTGAGGTTATCGGTCCCTAGACTTACACACTACTTAAACTAACTTATGCTAAGAACAACCCACACACCCGTGCACGACGGAGGACTCGAGCCTCCGGTGGGAGAGGCCCCCCAATCCGTGACGTGGTGCCTCAAACGGTGCAGCCACTCTACGTGGCTCATAATTTTTCAAAGAACCCCTCAGTAGAATAGAAAGAGTGACTCATGAGGAAACTCTTCAGTTTAGATTTGAAAGTGCATGGATTACTGCTAAGATTTTTGAGTTCTTGTGGTATCTTATTAAAAATGGATGCAGTAGAATACCACACACCTTTCTACACAAGAGTTAAGGAAGTGCGACCCAAATGCTGATTGGATTTCTGCCCAGGATTAACTGAGTGAAAGCTGCTAATTCTTGGGAATAAGCTGATATTGTTAACAAGAAATGACACTAAAGAATATATATATGGAGAGGCCAATGTCACAATACCCAGACTAATGAACATGGGTTGCCAACAGGTTAGCAAACACACACCACTTATTGCCCAAATTGCCCATTTCTGAGCCAAAAATACACTTTCAGAAGGAAGAGTTATCCGAAAATATAATACGATACATCATAAGTGAATGAAAATAAGTAAAGTAGACTACTTTTCATGTCGAACAAAAAATCACTTACATTAGATACTGTTTTAAAAATAAAAATGGCAGCATACATCTTTGAACAAGATCCCGAACAAGGGCTTTCCGTGACAAGTTTACTATTTATCTGAACATCTACAAATTTGAACTGTTCAGTCTCACTATTCATATATGCCACACACAGTTATTGGCCCTGTACCTCATCAGTACTCGTAGTGAAATGGCAGCCACACAGGAAACTGCAATCACTTGAAATTGAAGGGGATATTTAAATCACTGGGTATTGACAGAATGCGAGGACCAAATACGTCTTCACCTGAGGTGCTCCCATGATGCTGGTGGCCTCTATTAGCTTCACCAATAAATTCTTCACAGCCAGCCTTGTTGCATTGCATATGTAACAATGGCAATTAATCAATAAATATAATTTTGCAAATAATTTTTGAGCGCCTCATCCTACAATTTAGTGATATCTGATGGTACTGTCTCCAAAACGGGTACTGCCACTGTAGTTTATTCTCACAACATGAATTAAGTCAGTTTACCATGATATCTTCCATTTCTTAGGCATTTAATTTTTCATTAATTTTCTTCATTGTTTCATCTGAATGTAGAAACTTTAAGTACATCGATCAAGAAATTTTAGACATTTTTCCCTTTTATATCTTACATACATATATGTTTCATGTCAGATTAAGAAATCTTATGTAGACAGTGCTCTTCCTCTTGTCTTGAAGGTGATGTGTGCATAATTCCATCAAGACTGAAACAAAATTGTAGATTTTTAGATACCACAAACAAAGAAATGGACATTCTTCTTTATACACGTAGACACTGATGGTAACGCTCTAGTCTTTCCCACCAGAGCTAAGACTGTAAAATGAGCTGTAAGCACCAGGTCAGGAGAGCTACATAATGCAATAACTGCTACTAGTTCTGTATGGGAGCAGGCAGTACTCTTTTTAATTATACTACATGGTATCAATGACTACAGACGGACTGAAGAGAGGAAACACAGACAAGCATATGGCATAGCACCATGTTTATTGGCTTGGAAAAAGATTTCTGAATAGACAGGGTGGACTACAAGGAGCATAACAGTTTGTTCATGGTGCAGGAATCACCAGTGGGTATGTGCAGATTATTTATAAAATATATAAAAACAAAGATGAGGTGACTTACCGAACAAAAGCGCTGGCAGGTCGATAGACACACAAACAAACACAAACATACACACAAAATTCAAGCTTTCGCAACAAACTGTTGCCTCATCAGGAAAGAGGGAAGGAGAGGGGAAGACGAAAGGAAGTGGGTTTTAAAGGAGAGGGTAAGGAGTCATTCCAATCCCGGGAGCGGAAAGACTTACCTTAGGGGGAAAAAAGGACAGGTATACACTCGCACACACGCACATATCCATCCACACATACAGACACAAGCAGACTCTTTAAATATGTCTGCTTGTGTCTGTATGTGTGGATGGATATGTGCGTGTGTGCGAGTGTATACCTGTCCTTTTTTCCCCCTAAGGTAAGTCTTTCCGCTCCCGGGATTGGAATGACTCCTTACCCTCTCCTTTAAAACCCACTTCCTTTCGTCTTCCCCTCTCCTTCCCTCTTTCCTGATGAGGCAACAGTTTGTTGCGAAAGCTTGAATTTTGTGTGTATGTTTGTGTTTGTTTGTGTGTCTATCGACCTGCCAGCGCTTTTGTTCGGTAAGTCACCTCATCTTTGTTTTTATATATAATTTTTCCCACATGGAATGTTTCCTTCCATTATATTGATATTATTTATAAAATAGTTATACAAAAGTTACGTTTAACCATGAAAAAGGTATTGGGTTGATGCATAAGTTCATACTATTTTTCCATAAGTTTAATAAACACAACAGTACACATGCCAGAGACTTTACTCATCAATAATAAATTCTCCTTCACTAATTTACAACAGTCTGCCAATACTGGGGTAACTTTTCGATTCCATGACTGAAATGTACTCCAGCGAAGACAACACCAATATGATACTGATTTCCTGAGGTAGCTTTTGAAGTAAGCATAGATTAAATGAAAATAATGCATTTGTACAATGTAGTATAAATGAAAGTGTTATTGTTATATTGCATTTAGGTTGCAGTATTATTTGTTCCTAAAATAATAATAATAATAATAATAATAATAATAATAATCCAGCAACTAGTGGTCAGCATCTGTCCACCTAGTTGGTGTGGCTGTGAAATATGGCTTGATCTCAACAATCAAGTCTGCAATCATTGTGATCTTTTTCAAAGATCACCACAACTAAACTCAACTTGAAGTGACTGTGATGGAACAAAATGAATCCACTACCCTAGTCAACACACTGGATTTTCCTGGTCATCGGATTCTGGGGGACCAGGAAAATTATGAGGAAAAGAAACAGAGCTTTTCAAAATCTCTCTGCAAACACAACATTGGCACTTTCAATACAAACACACTCTTCAAACTTGGAAAACTAAAACAACTCACAGACATACTGGAAAAATTTCATATCAAAATTCTCGCCATTCAAGAGATGCGCTTCAGAGATGAAAACCATTTCAATACAGAAAACCACAGGATCTACACACAGGACATGCTGTCAGAAGAGGCATACCATCATTGTTTGGTACAGGATTTGCTGTACATAAATCAGTCATGGAAAACATCGTAGACTTCAGTTCCATATCAGAACATATTTCCACACTCTCCTTCAAATAAAGTAATAAAACATACACAATTATCAATGCTCATGCACCACCAAATGACCACAATAGAAAAAAGCCACAAGAAGTTGAAAACTTCTGGGAAGACATGGCAGAAGTAACTAACAACATTCCAGAAAGACACATGAAAATTTTAATGGGAGATTTTAATACGCAATTAGGTAAAAAAAGAAAGTACTAACAAATCACAGGTCTGCACTCAGTGCACATTCGTACAAACAAAAATGGAGAACACCTCATAAAATATCAAAATTTCAATCTCAAAGTTATGTCGACACAATTTCAAAAGCCAAGACGAAAACTTACAACATGGAAAGCACCCCACACCGTGTGGGGAGAATTCCAGATTGATCATGTGGCAATTTCCACCAAATGTACAAGGGAAATTCTAAATATCAGAACATGTAAGGGATTTTTTGAGTCTGATCATTATTTACTACAAGTTAAGATTAGGACAATCCCAAGACAGAAAAAAAACACCATGAAACAAAATAGTCAAACTTGATCCGGAATACTTGAAGATAAACAGGGACAAAGTTGTTGAAGAGATTAATAGGCATTCAACAGACACTTGGACAGACTTTGCGGAAACAATGTGATGGGGGCAACCTCCTAGGAAACGAAAACATAGATGGTGGAATGCAAATTGCGATTTAGCCATTGAAAGAAGAACACAGGCATAGAAGATATTCAGCAGTAACAGAACGTCAGAAACACGGAAGGAATTTTACGAGATTCAGAAACAATCAACAAAGGAAATCGGAATAGAAAAATGGGCATATGTTAACAACAGGTTGAAAGAAATTGATGAAGATTTCAAGAGAAATAACACTAGAAATTTTTACAGAACATTCAAAGAAAATATGAAGGGTTATCAACCTCCTAGCCTCTGCTCCTGAAGAACATACGGATCCATCGAAACGAACACGAAAGAAAATTGCAAGATCCTCAAACAATACTTAGATGAACCTCTCAATTGCTAGAAACCCACAGAAAAATTAACCTTCCAAAAGCCCACAGCCAACCCAGATTCTAACCCACCCACAATAAAAGAGATAGAGAGTATCATCAAACAAACGAAAAATATCAGAGCAGCAGGAGAAGACGGTATTATTGCCGAGATCTGGAAGTTCCATGATGAAAACATCACCAAGCAAATTTGTAAGATTATCTCAGAAATTTGGGTCACAGAGAAGTTTCCAGAGGAATGTAAATGTGCTTTGATTCTCCCCCTACATAAAAAGGGTGATAACTCAGATCCAAATAATTCAAGCAGATCCGCAAATAGGGGAATACCAGGCAGGCTTCAGAAGAGGGATATCAGGCATAGAACAGATCTGGAACTTGAGAACACTATTGAAAGTCAGACAGACAAGAAACACTGTAGTTACTTTTGTTGACTTTAAAAAAGCACACGACTCCATGGACCGACAAACGCTCTTTGACATACTGGAAGAATACGGCATCGACAGAAAAACCAGTCAATTATACAACAAACGCTCACAGACACCACCTAGAAGATTAAGTTCATGGGAGAAATTTCAGAACCCTTCCAGATATACACAGGTGTCCGCCAAGGAGATGGGATTTCACATATCTTGTCTTAGACAAAATTGTCAAACAATGGGAAGAACAAGTTAAAGGAATACAGCTAGGAAGAACACGTGAAACAAGAACAATCATAAAATGTCTGGCATTTGCAGATGACACAGCCATACTTAGTAATAACACACAGGAGGCAAAGGAAGTACTGGAACACCTACATGAAATAGCTGCCAAAACAGGTCTACAGAAGACTCAGTACATGGAACGACAAACCAACAATGTACACATCATGCAAACCATGTATGGCTCCCTAAAAACAGTCAAAAAAATTAAATATTTAGGGGAATACATACAAATAGGAGGATCAAACAAGGCATCCGACATAGAATGAACAGAAAGACTCCAGAAAGCATACAAACTCACATTATCACATTATAATAAGAAAAGCATATCAAGACAGGCCAAAATTAGACACTACAAAAAAGTTGCATTACCGGAAGCACTATATGCGTCAGAAACAACCACAATTGGAGCATCAGGCTTTACAGAGACAGAAAAAATAGAACGCAAAATTCTCAGAAAAATATTCAGACCAATACACAAATATGGCATAGGGATGAAAAGAAATACCAATGAGTTACACCAACACACTAACAGACTCACAGACATTATCAGAAAATGCAGACTAAATTTCTATGGACACATACAGACAATGGACAACACCAGACTTACAAAGAGAATCTTTGATGTAGTAAAACATTCAAGCCTTAAAACAAATTGGTATCATGAAATAGAGGAAGACATAAGGCAGCTGGGGATCAATAAACAAATGATAAAAGACAGAAAGGAATTCAGGAACAAAACTGTTTCTTGTTGTTGTGGTCTTCAGTCCTCAGACTGGTTTGATGCAGCTCTCCATGCTACTCTATCCTGTGCAAGCTTCTTCATTAGGAACGCAAAATTTATGGTAAATGAGAAGAGGAAGGCGGGAGCATTACGCACGGAACAAAGGAAACAAGGGCATAGTCAAAAGATGAAGAGATTTTGGGAAGAGAAAATGAAGAAAGGAAAGAAGCGAAAATTGTGTTATAATGAGATATTTGAGTTCAAACACTGTCCATAAGGGCAAAAATGATATGAATGAATGAATGAATACAAGGTATGTTTTTTAAGTAAGTACCGTTTTGAAATTAAAAAAAGATGTGCTAAGATATCTCAATAATTTTATTTTTACATGAAAGCCTGTACCTTAATTTACTTTTCTACATAATTTCTGACAATATTGAGGCACTTGTCATAACATTGTACCAGTTTTTAAATACCCTCCTTATAGAAGTCTGCTGTCTGACTTGTTAACCACTGCATCATCGCTGTTTTGACTTTGTCATTGTCTTGAAGGAGCTGACTGCCCAAGTGTTTCTTCAAGTGCAGGAACAGATGGTAGTCACTGGGTGCAAGATCGGGGCTGTACGAAGGATGATCGAAGAGTTTCCCATCGAAAAGATGTGATGAGATCTTTGGTCTGATTCGCCACATGCGGACAGGCATTGTCTTGCAGCAAAATGATGCCCTTGCTCAACTTGCCGCATCTTTTGTTCTGAATTGAACAGCGCAGCTGCTGCATTGATTGTCTCATTACAAGGCAGAAATTCCACAACCAATACTCCTTTTCTGTCCCAAAAAACTTTGCACATGATTTTCCGGGCAGGAATTGTTTGCTTAAACTTCACTTTTCTGGGTGAATCTGAATGCCGCCATTCAATGGACTGTTGCTTTGATTCTGGTGTGACGTAGGCCACCCATGTTTCATTGCCCGTAACAATTCAGCTTAAGAAATCATCGCCATCGTTGTGGTACCATTCAAGGAAAGTCAAGGCACTGCCCAAACGTTTGGTTTTGTGCACATCCGTCAACATTTTCAGTACCCAACGTGTGCACAATTTTCGGTAATTCAAGCGCTCAGTCACAATGCCATGCAAAACACTATGAGAAACATTAGGAAAGTCATCCCACAAGGAGGAAATTGTAAAGTGTCTGTTTTCTCTCACCTTATTGTCCACTTCCTGCACCAAACTTTCATTAACGACCGAAGGACGCCCACTCCGTTGTTCATTGTGCACATTTGTGCGGCCATCTTTAAATGCTCTCACCCACTTTCTTACCTTTGCATCACTCATAACGTTTTCTCCGTAAACTGCACAGATCTCATGATGAGTATCGATCCCTTTTAGGCTTTTAGCACTAAGAAATCTTATAACAGCCCGTACTTCACAGTACTTCACGATTATTGAAGGCATCTTAAACACTCAGTAGACAATGTAAACAAGGAAGAATCAGACTGTAATGGCGTCAGTGCATAGACAACAGATGTAGGTACCCAGTGCACATGTGGAGAACGCCAACCGCAGCGCTGCAGCCGCGGTGTGGCAAAATGGTACTTACTTAAAAAACGCACCTCGTAATACTATTATTGTCATTATTAAAATTATGAACGCAATTTGCCTATAAATATTTATTTCTCACCATAGTTAGAACAAAGAAGAGATATAGCAGACCTGGGGCTACTGAAGTCCTCAGTACAAAAAATCTGGAGCAATGAAAATGGCACTCCTTTAAGCTGCTCCTACACCAACAACATACAGAAAAGATTTACAAAACTAGATATTGTTTTGCAGACATCTCATAAAGAAAGTAGCTGTAAATCTGGATTCCATCAGGGAGATTTTATGTAGAGATGAATGCTACTACGACAGTGATGCCACTGTCAATAGACTTTACTGTGCTCCAGCAAATCCTCACTGGTTATGACCACATCATATGTGTATCTACTGAAAAAGAGTCTCAGCCTTGCTGTACCATGACAGCTTGAGACAAATATACTTCATAGTGATGCATCCCCATCTTCAGTATGGTATTGAGATAATCGGGGGGGGGGGGGGGGGGGGGACAGAAGTTTACACAGCCAGGTTCTTCAGATTACATGAAAAGGCAGTAAGAGTGGTAGCCAAGGTAAAAAGCCTTGTAGAGAAATCTTCAGAAAATATAAAATACAAACCATCTGCTCTATGTACATCCTACAGGCAATAATGTTTGTCCAACAAAATCCAGAATATAATGGAACAAACAGAAATGTACATAGTTATAATACATGGAGAAGCGAAAATTTTCACAGAATTGCAAGTCCACATTCTATAGGAACCATCTTTTATAACAGACTTCCATCTGACATACAACAGAAACCACGTTTTATAACAGACTTCCATCTGACCTCACATATGGTGTGGCATCCAAGGAGACCACAGCACTTATTTGGCTCCCAGACTAACTGGTCAGCTGTATTTGCAATTCATACAGAATGAGCTGAATCTTGGGATCTCCTAGAAGACATTGCACTCGAGTTAGCCATGAGGCACTGATTTCAGCATGATGGTGGGCCACCCCATTATTGTAGACGGGTTAGGGAATATCTCAACAATGTGTACTTTGAAGATTAGATAGGTTGTGGTGGTTGCATTCAGCGGCCAGTGAGATTGCCTGATTCAATGCCTTTGGATGGAGTTACATCAAAATGGAACTGGAAAATCCACATGTGTTAAAAGAATGAATTCTCATGCTTGCACTTCAGATCTGCAGAAACATTAAGAGGTGTCCATGCAAAGACCGAGCAATGCTTACGTCACTGCACTGAACAGGGCAGACATGTATTTAAACATTTGTATTATGAATAATGCAATTATAAAACTGTCAGTCTATAATATAGGCTTAAAGGAGCATCATTTATGATATTCATTATAGTCATTGTTCTTTATTGCAATCAAAGATATGATAGCATTTATGTAATATTGCCAGTTGTGAAGCACGAATTGGTGCCTTATGTGTTGTTAATAAATTAGCTGTCATATGTTGATATGCCTTGAAACAGACAATTAATATGCTTTGTCCCTTATGTTCATTGTTTTGGTCAGGGACAATCTTTCTTCTGCACAGACACCTTTCGTGAGTCCAGGAATCGAAGCCAGCACTTCTCCTACAGCAAAGAAGTTTTCTAGCGACAAGCTGTAGGACCAGTTACAGCTGTAAAGTGTTTGTTTCTCACATTTAGCAGAGTCTCCTCTCTGTTGGTGTGGAGTCCCCTTTACTGTTCTGCTTAGGCAAACTTTTCAGCATCTGCAGTACTCAGGGTTAACTAACGTCATCGGAGGATGGCATGCCTGGGCCACCAGGTATATACATACATCCAAAAAAGTTTTGCATCACCCCAGTTCCCAGAATTCCTGAAGATGACTGTGGATATTGTATCACAGACACAGTCCATTTGACTGTTCAGAGATGTCACTAAACCTGTCCAAAGATGTAAACAACCATGCGTGAGCAGTGCTTATTACAGAGAGGGGGTCCGACAGCCGATCGGTTCAGTCATTCCACCAGGAAGGAGGTACACGGCTCGTTTTGTCTGTAGTTCAACCATGCCTACACAGTCAATACTGCAGTTCGATTGCATCCGCATTGTTACTTGGTGCCAGGAAGAGTTCTCAACGAGGGAAGAGTCCGGGCATCTCGGAGTGAACCAAAGTGATTATGTTTGGACATGAAGAAGATACAGAGAGACAGGAACTGTCAATGACATGCCTTGCTCAGATCACCTGAGGGCAACTACTGCAGTGGATGACTGCTACCTATCGATCATGGCTCGGAGGAACCCTGACAGCAACGTCACCATGTCGAATAATGCTTTTATGGCTCAAACTGCATGATATGCAACCTCATATATGGAAACAGTAACTGTTCTCAAAATAACAGTTACTGTTTCCATACATATAGTTAAAGGCTACCCAGCCATTGACTTTCATCTGTGCAAATGTGCACAGGTTGCCCAAACTCTTACGGGAATCGCCAAAGTGTGCGCAAGTAATGAATGGGTGGGCAAATGTCTATAAGGTACAATACATATGTAGAGTTGTGGACAGTTGGGAATGTGGGTCTCACAGGAAGCGTGCAAGGGATAAGTCCCTGCAGTCACGCCATTCATCTGTGCCCTCAGTGGCTCAGATGGATAGAGCGTCTGCCATCTAAGCAGGAGATCCTGGGTTCGAGTCCCGGTTGGGGCAAAAATTTTCAGCTGTCCACATCGAGGTAAATCAACAACACCTGTTGGCAGCTGAGGGTTTCAGTTAATCATCATTTATATGCAACTTCACTCCCGACATCCATGGCAAGGTCCACCTTTGCAACCACAACATCATGCAGCGCGGTACACATGGGCCCAACAACATGCCGAATGGACTGCTCAGGATTGGCATCACATTCTCTTCACCGATGAATGTCGCATATGCCTTCAACCGGACAATTGTCGGTTACGTGTTTGGAGGCAACCCGGTCAGACTGAACGCCTTAGACACACTGTCGAGCGAGTACAGCAAGGTGGAGGTTCCCCGATGATTTTGAGTGGCATTATGTGGGGCCAACGTGGGCAGCTGGTGGTCACGGAAGGTGCTGTAATGGCTGTAGGATATGTGAATGCCATCCTCCAACCGATAGTGCAACCGAATCAGCAGCATATTGGCAAAGCATTTGTCTTAATGGATGACAATTCGGGCCCTCATCATGCACCTCTTGTGAATGACTTCCTTCAGGATAACGACATCGCTCGACTAGAGTGGCCAGCATGTTCTCCAGACATGAACCCTATCGAACATGCTTGGGATAGATTGAAAAGGGCTGTTTATGGACGACGTGACCCACCAACCACTTTGAGGGATATACGCCGATTGCTGTTGAAGAGTGGGACAATCTGGACTGACAGTGCCTTGATGAACTTGTGGATAGTATGCCATGATGAATGCAGGCATGCATCAATGCAAGAGGGTGTGCTATTGGGTATGGGAGATCCCGCAGTGTACTCTTTGTAGAGTTACTGTCATGCATATTTTTGGGCAGATGTATATGAACTTCATACCAGAAAACGCATTGTCACTTGGTGGAGTGAAATATAGTTGATTCTCCATACTTTCTTATTATGGACACTTCAAACTGTTATCCAGTCTGAATTATTTTCTTCTTCTGTTCATATTTAGGATGTATATAAATGAATGGTGTGATTTCAAAAATTAATAAGAAGTCGATTTATTATTTTATATGAGCAAAGCATAAGCAGTGGCAACTGTACAAGCTTTTGATATGTTAATCACAGTTCGCCAACATGTGCATCCTTGGTCACACAACATACATCTACACAGTAATCATATCCTTCCCATACTTAGAATAGAATAGGAGTTTATTCTCTTGTAACATACAATTTCAAGCCATTGACTTAATGTACATGAGGCTCGTCAAAACACAAAAACTGGTTTACAGTTTTCTTTATAATATCAGTAACATAATATGCAGAACTGAATAATTATTTAATTAAACAACCAATAATTTTGCTTCAAAAGTAACAAACCATTGAAAATTAACAGTCCTATATACTTGTTCTCTCCTGATCAAATTTTCAGGTTGTCACTTATGAATTCTTCTACTGAATAGTAACATTTCTGCACTAGTTTCTCATATACGGATTTTTCCAATGTTTCTATTGTAGCATGTCCTCTGTGAGGGTCTGCAGTGCTTTCTTTATCTGATCACATGCTTCCTCAAGGGGCTCAACCATTGGAGCTGTACATAAATTCAGTTTCAAACCCCCGAAAAAGAAATTGCAGGGTGTTAAACCCAATGAACAAGGTGGCCAAGGGAAAAGGTTGTTGTCTGCTGTTGCAACAAGTCTGACCCAGTGTTGGTGATGAATATGATTAAGAAGTCTTGTACATTTCTGTGAAAGTGGGGAGGAGCATCAGAAACATAGAAGCAGATATCCTCGGTGTAACAAAGCAGCTTAAATCACTTAATAAAGGCAAGGCCTCCGGTCCAGATTGCATACCAGTCAGGTTCCTCTCAGAGTATGCTGATAATAAAGGTCCATATTTAGCAATTATATACAACCACTCGCTCACAGAAAGATAAGTACCTAAAGACTGGAAAATTGCTCAAGTCATACTAATACCCAAAAAGGGAAGTAGGAGTAATCCGCTGAATTACAGGCCTATACCACTAATGTCGATTTGCAGTAGGGTTTTAGAAAATATACTGTATTCGAACATTATGAAGTACCTCAAAGAAAATGATTTATTGACATTGAGTCAGCACAGATTCAGAAAACATCGTTCTTGTGAAACACAACTAGCTCTTTATACTTATGAAGTAATAAGTGCTATCGACAGGAGATGTCAAATTGATTCCATATTTTTAGATTTCCAGAAGGCTTTCAACACCATTCCTCACAAGCGTCTTCTAATCAAACTGCGTGCCTATGGAGTATCGCCTCAATTGTACTACTGGATTCATGATTTCCTGTCAGAAAAGTCACAGTTCGTAGTAATAGACGGAAAGTAAAACAGAAGTAATATCCAGCGTTCCCCAAGGAAGTGTTATAGGCCCTCTATTGTTCCTGATCTATATTAACAACATAGGAGACAATCTGAGTAGCCATCTTAGATTGTTTGCAGATGACGCTGTCATTTACCGTCTTGTAAAGTCATCAGATGATCAAAACGACTTGCAAAATGATTTAGCTAAGATATCTGTATGGTGCGAAAAGTGGCAATTGACCCTGAATAAAGAAAAGTGTGAAGTTATTCACATGAGTACTAAAAGAAATCCACTAAATTTCGATTACGCAAAAAGTCACACAAATCTGAGGGCTGTAAATTCAACTAAATACTTAGGGATTACAGTTACAAATAACCTAAATTGGAACGATTACATAGATAATATTGTGGGTAGAGCAAACCAAAGACTATGATTCATTGGCAGAACACTTAGAAGGTGCAACAGGTCTACCAAAGAGACTGCTTACACCACACTTGTCCGCCGTATTCTGGAGTATTGCTGTGCGGTGTGGGATCCGTATCAGGTGGGACTGACGGATGACATCGAAAAAGTACAAAGAAGGGCAGCTCGTTTTGTATTATCACAAAATAGGGGAGATAGTGACACCGACATGATGCGTGAATTGGAGTGGCAATCATTAAAACAAAGGCGTTTTCATTGCGATGGGATCTTCTCATGAAATTTCAATCACCAGTTTTCTCCTCCGATTGCAAAAAAATTCTGTTGGCACCCACCTACATAGGGAGAAATGATCATCACGATAAAATAAAGGAAATCAGTGCTTGCACGAAAAAATTTAAGTGCTTGTTTTTCCCGCGTGCCGTTCGAGAGTGGAATGGTAGAGAGACAGCATGGAGGTGGTTCATTGAACCCTCTGCCAGGCACTTTATTGTGAATAGCAGAGTAATCACGTTGATGTAGATGTAGATGTAGAGATCCAGTTACAAAATGCTATCACCATAACTGGTGTTCAGCTGGGTAACAACCAGGTTTTCGACATGTGTCAAGAAAAATAGTGCACTTTCTCACACGACACCACACAGAAAAGATATGCTTCTGGAGAGTCACTGTGATGCTCCATCAGCATGTGTAGTTTCTCACTTCCCCAGATGAGAGCACTTTGTGTGTTCACCTTGTCATGTACACAGTGCTTCATCACAGAAAATGTGTCTTTGTACAAAATCAGCATCATCCATTTCTAACTACAGCTATGCACAAAAGACACACTTTTCGCTTTGTCTGCTAGTGTAAGGGCCTGCATTAATCCCACTTTGTATAGTTTCAAACATAGTCGCTTATGCAACATCTCCTATACTGTAATCTTCAGCACAGCTTCCTGCGTGCCTTACTAAGTGACTTGCGAGGACTTCAGAGAGTGCCTCGCACACTCTTTCAACACTTGAATCAGACACACGAGCTCTTCCCCTTACAAAGGCATCCAGTTTCCATGAACTGTCAGTACCAACTACCCTTGTTATTCTTGTGTGGTGGATCATTCCTAAACCATGTATGAAACTCACACTGCACTGTAACCACATATCTGAACACCTTGAAACTGAGCACTCAGAAAGTGGTTTCTTGCTGCAGCAGCATCTTGGAAACTGATGCTGTGCCTGTGCAGAAAACATGACAAGCAAACAGTGGGTAGTGCATAAAATTTTGACAGTTGCCACTGCTCATGACATATGATTTGCACATATAAAATAATAAATTGATTTACGAGCTGTGTGGAAAAAGTAATAAGATTAATTTTTTTCTCTACAAAATTTTCATTTGTTTTCAAATAACAATATTCTCCCTGTCAAAGTAGTTCCCTTTGGCAGCTATACACCAGCAGAGTCATTGTTCCCCAGTTTGGTAGCACCACTAAGAGGCTTCAACTGATGGTACCTTTAACACGTCGGTCACATTCTTTTGAATATTCTCCAGAGCCCCAAAATGACACCCTTCTAAGATAGTTCAGGAAAATATAAAGTCAGAACGGCTCAGATAAGGTGAATAGGGGGGGGGGGGGCTGTAGAACATTGAGAATGCCTTTTGAGGTAAAAAATTCCACGGCGGTAGTGGCCGTGTGACATGGGACATTGTCACGATGCAGCATCCACTTGTTTGCAAGGCCAGTCTCACTCGATTCATGCTTTTCCTGAGCCTTTTGAGGATACCTTTTTGAAATACGTGGTTGATAGTTTGCCCTGGAGGAACAAATTCTCTATGCACGCTATGCCTACTGTCAAAAGAGCAAATCAGCATTGTTTTGATCTACATTTGCTGATTCGTGCATTTTCGGTCGAGGAAATGTGTCAGCATGCCATTCCTCACTCTGCCACATTGTCTCAGAATCTTACTCAAAAATCACCTCTGGTCAAACGACTGAACCATTGGTGGTCATTGGTAATCCTCTCAAGAAGATCAATCCACATGGTTCTCATTTGTGAGGGATTTTTTTTTTTTTTTACACAATTTTGGCACAAACCTTTTGTATGCACAAAACCTCAGTCAAAATTGGATGCGCAATGATAGTGTTTAAGTTTAGCAGGTCAGCCATAACCATAATTGTTAAATGTCAGTCTGATTTCACAAGAGCATGCACACTTCATCAGTTTTTTAAGTTGAAGGTAAAAAAAATTAATACACACAGATTAACTGATATGGCACTCTAAAAAATTACATGATGGCTGTATGGAACTTGAACTTGCACTGTGCATCTGGAAGGGATGAATACACCAGTCTACACAAGCAGAACAATGCAGCATTTCCAGATCGCTTAAAGTGTTGTCATTCTCATTACTTTTCTCAAACACACAATACTGCTAATTTTTGAAACTGCACCATTCTTTATAAAAACCCTGTATGCACAGAGATGTAATGATAACAATACCTAGATTTTGATGGAATTTCTTCCTTTTTCTTTAAATGATCCAAACAGCCTTTTCTCCTTTAACATGTTATTGCCATTGTTGTTCTTGGGATCACTTCAAAAACTGTTTTGATGCAGCTCTCCACAGTAGTCTATCATGTGGAATCAACATTCTTTTGAACCTGCAAACTTTAGTTAAACTTTGATCTCCCTCTACAATGTCCCCTTCTCCTTGTTCTCTCCATACCAAATTGATGATTCCTCCATGCCTCAGGTCATGCTTTATCAACAGATCAATTCTTTTAGTCATGTTCTGCAATAAATTGCTTTTCTCCTTAATTTGATTTGGTACCTCCCCATTATTTATTCAATCTACCCATACAATATTCTAAATTCTTCTGTATCAGAAGCTTATATTTTTCACTCCCATTTAATGCTGCACTCCAGACAAATACCCTCAGAAAATACTTTCTAACATTTAATATTATATTTGATATTAACAAATTTCCCTTTTTCAGAAACATTTTTCTTGTTGTTGTCAGTCCACTTTCCTTTCCTGTTTATTTTGCAGCTATTTTTCTGCTCAAATAGCAACATTCACCTACTACTTTTAGTACCTCATTTTCTGATCTCTATCTGTCAGCAACAAGATATAATTTGACTACATTACATTACCCTCATTTTACTTTATCGATATTCATCTTGTACCGGTGGCCACCCATTTGGAGGGAGTGGGTGTTATTTACTAAAATATTTATTTTGAACAATATTATGAAAAGGATAGTTGGCACTCACCAGACAGGGCGGACCATTGATCGTGACCGACACAACTATCTCACTAAATAACCGTCAAACGAAAGAACTACAAAGAACGAAACTTGTCTAGCTTGAAGGGGGAAACCAGATGGCACCATGGTAGGCCCACTAGATGGCGCTGCCATAGGTCAAATGGACATCAACTGTGTTTTTCTAAATAGGAACCCCCATTTTTTGTTACATATTCGTGTATTACATAAAGAATTATGAATGTTTTCGTTGGACCACTTTTTTCACTTTGTGATATATGGCGCTGTAATAGTCACAAACATATGGCTCACAATTTTAGACAAACAGCTGGTAACAGGTAGGTTTTTTAAATTAAAATACAGAACATAGGTGCATTTGAACATTTTATTTCGGTTGTTCCAATGTGATACATGTACCTTTGTGAACTTAACATTTCTGAGAATGCATGCTGTTACAGCGTGATTACCTGCAAATACCACATTAATGCAATAAATGCTCAAAATGATGTCCGTCAACCTCAATGCATTTGGCAATACGTGTAACGACATTCCTCTCAACAGCGAGTAGTTCGCCTTCCGTAATGTTCGCACATGCATTTAAAACATGCTGACACATGTTGTCAGGCATTGTCGGTGGATCACAACAGCAAATATCCTTCAACTTTCCCCACAGAAAGAAATCCGGGGATGTCAGATCCGGTGAACGTGCGGGCCATGGTATGGTGCTTCGACGACCAATCCACCTATTATGAAATGTGCTATTCAATACCGCTTAAACTGCACTTGAGCTATGTGCCAGACATCCATCATGTTGGAAGTACATTGCCATTCTGTCATGCAATGAAACATCTTGTAGTAACGTCGGTAGAACATTATGTAGGAAATCAGCATACATTGCACCATTTAGATTGCCACCGATAGAATGGGGACCAATTATCAAAAAATTCAAATGGGTCTGAGCACTATGGGACTTAACATCTATGGTCATCAGTCCCCTAGAACTTAGAACTACTTAAACCTAACTAACCTAAGGACAGCACACAACACCCAGCCATCACGAGGCAGAGAAAATCCCTGACCCCGCCGGGAATCGAACCCGGGATCCCGGGCGTGGGAAGCGAGAACGCTACCGCACGACCACGAGATACGGGCAGGACCAATTATCCTTCCTCCAATAGTGCCACACCATACATTAATCTGCCAAGGTCGCTGATGTTCCACTTGTTGCAGCCATCGTGGATTTTCCATTGCCCAATAGTGCATATTATGCCGGTTTATGCTACCGCTGCTGGTGAATGACACTTTGTAGCTAAATAAAACGCGTGCAAAAAATCTGTCATTGTCCTGTAATTTCTCTAGTGCTGAGTGGCAGAACTGTACATGACGTTCAAATTCATCGCCATGCAATTCCTGGTGCATAGAAATATGATACGGGTGCAATCAATGTTGATGCGGCATTCTCAACACTGACGTTTTTGAGATTCCCGATTCTCGAGCAATTTGTCTGCTATTGATGTGCGGATTAGCCATGACAGCAGCTAAAACACCTACTTGGGCATCATAATTTGTTGCAGGTCATGGTTGACATTCCTTCCTGTTTCCTTGCCATCTATCACAAAGCGAAGAAAGTGGTCCAACTAAAACATTCATATTTCTTTAAGCACTACATCAATTTGTAATAAAAAAATGGGGGTTTCTATTTAAAAAAACGCAATTGATATCCGTTTGATTTATGGCAGTGCTATCTAGAGGGCCAACCATAGCGCCATCTGGTTTCCCCCTTCAAGTTAGACGAGTTTCGTTCTTTGTAGTTTTTTTGTTTGATGCTTACTTCGTGATATATTTGGCTCAGTCACTATCAATGGACCACCCTGTATAGTGGAGACACTGAGTTGCAGATAGGCACAAGAGAAAGATTGTCACCAAATTAGCTTTCACCCAACAAGGCTTTGTCAAAAATAGGCAACTCTCTCTCTCTCTCTCTCTCTCTCTCTCTCTCTCTCTCTCTTTGTCTCTCTCACGTGCGCAGGCACACCTCACACACACATGACCACAGTCTCTGGCAGTTGAAAGTTGAAGCCTGGTGTCTATTTTTTACCCTTGTTGGGCAAAAGCTTATTTTGTGACACTCTTTTTGTTTTGCCTATCTGCAACTCAGCATCTCCACTATATGGTGAATAGCAACTAACCTTTTCATAATATTGTTACATTTCATGCTGAATTTTCCACTGTTTGTTTCTGTGATACAGTCTGCTGCTTGTTGGGAGTCCGCTCTCACAACCTGTTCAACATCCCAGAATGTAATTCTGAGCTAAGCACAGTTCTCACAGTAAGGACTGATAATAGGCGGATACCCTGGCAAGTGCCGTTCACAACCCTCAACCAACAGGAGTGCAGGAAAGGCTCTCATGGGATCTTGGGGACTGGGAGCCAAAGACCAGCAGAGAAATACTTCACTCTCTTGGATGCTGGCACCTAATCTGACAACACGTCCTTCTCCTGCTCTCCATTCTTCTATTCAGAACTGTAATGGCCCCTGTTGGGTCATAAGAATCCCTAATGGCAGAAGAAATGCCACAAGGTTTTTATCAGATTCACCTCATTTTCATTTTGCAACTTAACCACCCTGGATGTCTACTGGCAAACCTCAAAGTATAAACACACTTTTTATTTCCTGTATCTTTCAGTTTCCCAGACTTACCGCAAGTGAGGTTCAAAGAGTCTACACTATACTACACACACAAGCTGTTTGTCTGCATACTGCAATAGCTATTTTATAATAAATGCAACCGAGTTGAGTTTCTTACAGAAATTGTTAATACATTGTTTCCATTTCACCTCAAAGTGCTCAATAATCTATGAAAATCTAGTGAATTCCACTTTCTCAAACACTCTTTTGATACATTACAGTTCTTCAATTTCTAAGCTTTAGACATTGTTGAGAGAGCACTAATAATGTCCCACCACAGTGCCATAAAATCAAAATCCCTCTATCCATACATCAAGAATTTTTTTAGAAATAGCAGCCTCTGCACAATAATGGAGGCAAAGAAACATGTACAGTATTGGGTAGGCATCTAACAAAGTGTAATACACTGTCTAATGTTCTCAGTGTACACAAATGAAATATCAAATAAGGTCAGCAGCATTTTGAGAGTGTTTGTGATATCTACAGAGAAGCAAGACATGTAAGAAACTTATTGGAAGAGTTGAATAATGATTCACCTAATATCAGATTCATGAAGGAGAAACTGATATACAGGGTATTCCGGCTAGAGGTATACAAAAACACTAGTTCATATTTCAGTACCTGTTAAGGTTTAAAAGTTTATTTGCCCAACATTGTACACAGGAAGTCAAACATTTTTACACATGTTGTTACAGCTCCATGCAGGTAGGTATCGAAATGGTATTCCACTCATACCACAAGTTCGTAAGCATGACAGGTGTTATGGCCTTACTCAGTGTTGTCTCACATCTATCAGACCTCAAACGCTTGTTCTGTATACAATGTCCATCATAAACCCTCATACACTGAAATTCAGCAGAGTTAGACTGGATACCAAGGGAGCCAGGCAATTGGAACCCCCCCCCCCCCTTTTCCAATCCAACACTCAGAAAAATTTCATGGAGAAATGTGGTAACATCCCCATAATACTGAGTGCAGGGGGAAGGGGGAGGGGTGGGGGAAAATGCCAGAAAATGACATCAGATGGAATTTGTGGAGCTATATAGTTCGTCAATGTGTTGAGATAGGTGTGCCTAGTCACTAGTGTGCACACACCATGCGACCTAGTGCTATTCATGAAATGATGAGGATCACATCTTGGATATGTCTCTTTATTGATCACGTATTTACCCAACAACATAAAATTTTGAGTTCTTTCATTATAAGGGGCATGAAAGGGAAGCAGTGGTTGGAAAGGGAGTAAGACAGGGTTGTAGCCTCTCCCCGATGTTGTTCAATCTGTATATTGAGCAAGCAGTAAAGGAAACAAAAGAAAAATTCGGAGTAGGTATTAAAATTCATGGAGAAGAAATAAAAACTCTGAGGTTCGCCGATGACATAGTAATTCTGTCAGAGACAGCAAAGGACTTGGAAGAGCAGTTGAATGGAATGGACAGTGTCTTGAAAGGAGGATATAAGATGAACATCAATAAAAGCAAAACGACGATAATGGAATGTAGTCTAATTAAGTCGGGTGATGCTGAGGGAATTAGATTAGGAAATGAGACACTTAAAGTAGTAAAGGAGTTTTGCTATTTGGGGAGCAAAATAAATGATGATGGTCGAAGTAGAGAGGATATAAAATGTAGACTGGCAATGGCAAGGAAAGCCTTTCTGAAGAAGAGAAATTTGTTAACATCGAGTATAGATTTAAGTGTCAGGAAGTCATTTCTGAAAGTATTTGTATGGAGTGTAGCCATGTATGGAAGTGAAACATGGACGATAAATAGTTTGGAGAAGAAGAGAATAGAAGCTTTCGAAATGTGGTGCTACAGAAGAATGCTGAAGATTAGATGGGTAGATCACATAACTAATGAGGAAGTATTGAATAGGATTGGGGAGAAGAGAAGTTTGTGGCATAACTTGACCAGAAGAAGGGATCGGTTGGTAGGACATGTTCTGAGGCATCAAGGGATCACCAATTTAGTATTGGAGGGCAGCGTGGAGGGTAAAAATCGTAGAGGGAGACCAAGAGATGAATACACTAAGCAGATTCAGAAGGATGTAGGTTGCAGTAGGTACTGGGAGATGAAGAAGCTTGCACAGGATAGAGTAGCATGGAGAGCTGCATCAAACCAGTCTCAGGACTGAAGACCACAACAACAACAACAAGGATTTGTTTGTGTTTACCTCTAGCTCAGAATACAGATGTAGCAACATTATGAAAAGGAAAGTTACTACTCACCATATAGCAGAGATGCTGGGTCACAGATAGGCACAACAAAAAGACTGTCACAAATAAAGCTTTCGGCCAGCGAGGCCGCTGACAAAGGCCTTACTGGCCAAAAGCTTTATTTGTGACAGTCTTTTTTTTTGTGCCCATCTGCAACTCAGCATCTCCACTAGATGGTGAACAGTAACTTTCCTTTTCATAATATTGAATAAAGATGTAGAACATTAATAATATTTGTTTTATTTAAAAATCTTTAAGATGTTTAAATCTTAAAGATTTTTAAATAAAACAAATATTATTAATGTTCTACCACAGCTTCCACATAAAAAATTCTGAGGCAATAATTTGTAGCGTGCTCTCATAATTCAGTTCGCATGTTTCTGCATCTCGTAACCTCTTCAACTTATTCCTCCTCCTCTTGTAATTTTTTAACAGTGTATTTACTACTGCTAGATGAAACTGATTGCAGAGCTCAAAGAGTTTTTTGGCTGCCTCATACATCTATATAAGCTCATATTATCCTATCCCTTCTCCTTTGACAGCATACCAATCCCCCATGATTATTAGATTTTCATCTACCTTTACACACTGAATTACAAGATCAGATCCTCAATATTTTCCTATGTCTTCATCTTCTGCCCATAGCACTGGCATGTATACCTGAGCTATTGTTGTTAGTGCTGCTATCTGTTGATTCTGATATGAATAATTCTTCCCCTTTCACATCACTGACCCCTTGGCCCCCAGTACACCTAGATTCAGCCTTTGCATTTTTCTTTTCAGATTATCTAGCTTCCCTACAGTGTATAGATTTCTGACATTCCGTGTTCTGACTTACAGATTGTAACCCTGTATTTAACTTTTCATCATCATCTCCCTCTTGGCACTACCCTCCCAGCTGGGGGAATAATGTGGAATCTTTTTATAACAGAGACATCATTTGACACTTTTTCAGTTCTTGATGTAATTCCTTACTTCTTTACTCCCTGTTATTGATCCCAATTTTTCCTTGGTCTTCTTTGCTTTTTGGTTTGTATTTCTGTATTTTTACTGGCAAATTTTACTTGTGCTTTTACTGGTAATCTTTCGCTCTTTGTAGTACACCTAGATTCAGCCTTTGCATTTTTCTTTTCAGATTATCTAGCTTCCCTACAGTGTATAGATTTCTGACATTCTGTGTTCTGACTTACAGATTGTAACCCTGTATTTAACTTTTCATCATCATCTCCCTCTTGGTACTACCCTCCCAGCTGGGGGAATAATGTGGAATCTTTTTATAACAGAGACATCATTTGACACTTTTTCAGTTCTTGATGTAATTCCTTACTTCTTTACTCCCTGTTATTGATCCCAATTTTTCCTTGGTCTTCTTTGCTTTTTGGTTTGTATTTCTGTATTTTTACTGGCAAATTTTACTTGTGCTTTTACTGGTAATCTTTCGCTCTTTGTAGTTCAGTCTAATATATCTTATTTTCTTCTGCCTTTCTATTATAGTGCATATGTTTAAACAAGGGAAAATCCAGAATGGAATATGACAATATCATGCAAAGGATAGTGTGGCCATGTTTGTGTGAGTTGTGTTTGCATGAGTGTGCATGTGTATGTTGTGTATTTCTGATGAATGCTTTGTTGGCTGAAAGCTTACTTTCTGACAGTCTTTTTGTTATGCCTATCTGTGACTCAGTATCTCAGCTATATGGTGAGTAGCTACGATCTTTTTCATAATATTTTCATATTCCATACTGATTATACATTGTTCAGTTTTGCCTAATGGCTTTTCCATCCCGTAACCCAGTGCTGTTCTCCTTTATTACTATTTTCTAATTCATTACTATACTCAGTGTCCATCCTTCTTTCTCTTCTTTCCTGTGTTTGACTTGTCACCTGACTGTAGCCATGTATGTGTGTGAATTGTGTTTGTTTGTGCATGTTTTTTGTCTATTTCCAATGAAGGCCTTGTTGGCCTAATGCCTCCTTTCTGACAGTCCTCCACTATATGGCGAGTAGCAACTACCATTTCCATAATATTATCATACTGCCTATGTTTGATTTATCTGTTATTATGTCCCTTCTTTCTACATCATTTGGTACTTCCTAGAAATGTTCTCTCTGTACTCTGGATATGCACCAATTGTTCACCATCTAAAATTAATTTCTATATAATAGTGCTAGTAGAACCCGCCAGGGTAGCCAAGAACGCTAACGCGCTGCTTCCTGGACTTAGGTAGGCGCGCCGACCCCGGATCGAATCCGCTCGGCGGATTAACGATGAGGGCCCATGTGCCGGCCAGCTTGGATGTGGTTTCTAAGCGATTTTCCACATCCCACTAGGTGAATACCAGGCCGGTCCCCACATCCCACCTCAGTTACACGGCTTGCACTATTCCATGGATTACACTAGACGCAGACAGTTGGGGTACACAAATTCCATCCCGGGGGATACGGGGTGGCGTCAGGAAAGGCATCCGACCACGCCTTAAAATTAACATGCCAGATCCGATTAACCATAACAGCAGACCTCACAAGTCAAGATTAATGCTTGGAAAGAGAGAGATAATAGTGCTACTAGAGCAACAGTCTTATAAAACTTCAATTACAGATGTTTGAGAATTTTATGTGTGAGATAGCAGATGGTTTTCCCAAATATTGGTAAATGTGTTGAAATATATTAAGCTAGCATAGGCCATGTTGGCCATCCTGGTACTGGTTAGTGCTTCCTCCTCCTCCTTCCCCCCCCCCCCCCCCCCCCCCTCCCTTTATGACACTTTTCCTAGTAGCACTGTGTAATAGGGGAGAGTCAGTGTTGCGAGCTAGCTGCAGCAGGTTGTATTAGAGCCTGCTAAGAGCAGTTTTGAAATCTGTTCTGTGTGTGGCTAAAAGAGACTTAGGCAGGTGCTAGGAGGTGTTCTTTCAATGTGTGCACAGCACATTTCATTTCAGTAATAATGATTTTTGTTTTGTGAAATTTACTTATTTCTGTGCCAATTACAGTGACAAGCCATATTTCTTGTGAATAAACACACCGTGTCTGGCAGGTATATGGGCTAGGTATGTGATACACGAATGTAGGAGCCAGTGAGGAGAGGTGCACACTGAAGGTGACTTGGGTGTGTCAATTGGCTAGGAGTGAAAGGGCAGAGGTAGGGGAAGAAGGGGAAACTGTTCGATGGAGGGTGTAGGGACAATGGGTGACAGGTAACCCACCCCTCTACCTTCATTGCTACCAGTCCACTTGCAGAAATGCTGCACTGTTAGTCCATACAACACCAAGTAGGAGCCTGTATATCTGTGGTGTTTCTTTTTTTTTACTCTAGCACATAAAAGGATCAAACAGAAACTGAAATACTCCGAACTGTGACATAAACAGTTCTAACAGTTTGTAATGTAGGAAATTATCAAGTTGTCATCTTGCAATGAAAGCGTAGCTTGCTGTCGAGCTGGGGGGAGAGCAGATTTTGTTCGGTTCTCATACTGGGACAGCTGACGCTGGCTATTGGGTCGAGCAAGCCGTCTACTTGTCTAACGCTGCGTGCAATATGTTACACACACACTCTATGAATCTGAAGAAGTACTATTAAATATTAATTGATCTTTTTCATACTTAGAATAATAAATTCTATGGATAACACTACCATACCATTAATATTTCAAATCAATAATGTCAATACTTCTGGAGATATAAATTTTTGCCTAAAACACATAATAACCGTGCTGGCATTGTTAAACTGAGTTAGGGCCTGTAATGTTTTCATGCGTAGTATAAATTCAAACTACAACCTGGAGGATAGGTTCACATAATCTGATTTTCCAAAATTTTCTATAGTTTCATTACCATATATTTCTGATGTAGTTAAAAGTACTTTGGAAAATTATTATTTCATCATGTTTTAGTTCTGCGAGCAATTTGGAGAGACAGAGAGAGTGAATGGAGGACATAAGTAAAATGAGAATATGATATTGTATTAAAATTATGTAAATGTATGCGTGAGAAAGTTGTTGTGGAATAGGGGAATTGGTGATTTATACCAGAGTGAGCTCGATTTTGTAAAAGGCTGCCAGAAGGGCTGTGGAGTATTAAATATATTACCAATGACAACTCGCATTAATTGGATCCTTTTATCGCCCACATGACTCATCTCCTGCTTTAACAAAAAACTTCAGAGAAAACCTCAGTTCACTTGTACATAAGTTCCCCAGTCATACTGTAACTATCAGTGGAGACTTTATAATAATCCAACAATTAATTGGGAAAATTACAATTTTGTTAGTGGTGGGCATGATAAGACATCCTGTGAAACTTTACTAAATGCCTTCTCTGAAAACTACCTAGAACAGACAGTTAGGAACCCCAGTCATGATGAAAATATACTGGATCTAATGGCAACAAATAGACATGATCTCTTTGAGGATGTCCGCATCAAAACTGGTATCAGTGACCATGCTGCAGTTGTGGCAACAATGATTATCAAAGTACAAAGGATAACTAAAACAAGCAGAAAGATACGTATCTTCAGTAAACTGCACAAAAGATCAATAATGTCATATCTCAATGGGGAACTTAAAACTTTCAGCTCAGGTAACGAGCAAGTAGAGGAACTCTGGCTCAAGTTTAAAAGAATAGTTGACCACCCACTGGATAGATATGTACCCAGTACAACAGTTCATAATGGGCAGGAACATTGTATACAGTCACTGTAAAGAAACTTCTAAAGAAACAGAGATTACTGCATAATAGGTGTAAAACAAAGTGTAGGGCTATATATAGAGAGATGCTGAATGAAACACATTTGGCTGTCATGAGACCAATGTATGATTCCTTCAATGACTACCATAGCAGAATATTGTCAAATGACATTTCACAAAATCCATATGTAAAGGCTGTTAGCAGTACCAAAGTTAGTGTCCAGTCCCTAGCAAATGAGAAAGGAACTGAAATTGAAGGTAGCAAAGCAAAAGCTGAAATTCTTAATTCTGTTTTCAAAAGTTCCTTTACAATGGAAAACCCAGGAGAACTGCCCCAATTTAATCCTCATACAACTGAAAATATGAAACTTCCTGGCAGATTAAAACTGTGTGCCTGACCGAGACTTGAACTCGGGACCTTTGCCTTTCGCGGGCAAGTGCTCTACCATCTGAGCTACCAAAGCACGACTCACAACCGGTCCTCACAGCCTTACTTCTGCCAGTATCTCATCTCCTACCTTCCAAACATTACAGAAGCTCTCCTGCGAACCTTGCAGAACTAGCACTCCTGAAAGAAAGGATAATGCAGAGACATGGCTTAGCCACAGCCTAGGGGATGTTTCCAGAATGAGATTTTCACTCTGCAGTGGAGTGTGCGCTGATATGAAACTTCCTGGCAGATTAAAACTGTGTGCCTGACCAAGACTCGAACTCGGGACCTTTGCCTTTCACAGGCAAGTGCTCTACCACATCTGTCTACAAGAAGGGTATAGAAGTGATCCACGAAACTACCATCCAATATCCTTGACATTGATATGTTGTAGAATCTTAGAACATATTCTAAGCTCAAACATAGTGAGGTACCTTGAACTGAATAACCTTGTCAATGCCAACTGGCACAGTTTTTGAAAACATCGATCATGTGAAACCCAGCTTGCACTTTTCTCACATGACATACTACGAGGTTACATCAAAGACACTGTTTCCATGCCTCCACTTTCCCACAACATCTCTAACTTATGAGGCTGTACCAGGGAAGCTGTGACTTACAGCAATGCAGACACTTTGGGGGAACAGTGAGCCAAGCTGGACAATAGGCTGGATATGTGTCGTGTGACTAACGGTTCACAAGATGAACATTTGTGAATATGATGCAAAAAACTTTGGGAGTTAGTGTTTCTATACATATATTACCTTACCTCAATACAAACACTTTTTGCAATCACTTGAAAGAGTCTCAACATTTTGAATACCCCTGCACTTACAACAAATTATGACCAGTGCTAACCTACTTACACTGACCACTATGGGAATTACTACAACATTACTTTATTAACACTTGAAAAGCAGCTATGTAGGAAAACATAACTGCCCTCAAATAGGTGTCACGTTACTATCAAAATGGTCAACAAGTAACTGAAGTCAATGCACGAGAAGGAAACAGTATACATGTATACCAATTAGAAAAACAGAACATTAAATATGTTGTATCCCACAGCTTAACTGTAGACCCAATATGGGTCCTACTTTACATATATGACTAAGAAAAATCCAACCTTTTCCTAAAATGTATGAAATTTCCAGATGTTAGCCCACATATCTCATAATTAGAAAGAAGACTGCAGATGAGCTGCAGAATGAAATGGAAGCCTGTGTATCAAGGATTTCACAACGGTTCTTCAAAAAAATCACACAATTAGAAACGCAGAAAAAACAGATGCAGTGCAATTTCATCCTTCACGAAGGAAATGCCTACAAACTCCAGAAGTAACTCCATTTAAAAAGAAACTAGAAACTGTATATGCCATTAACTTCCTTGGTCTGCAGATACAAGATAATTTAAAATGGGATGAAAGGGGGAATTATATAAAAATTACACTAATTACTAAACATTATAGTAATTTTCATATTTTTTATTTTTTTTATTCATCTCTCCACATATCATCCAGTAATGATGTAGGGTTTGTCATCACAACACAATGAAAATAAGAGGGTAGTTTGGAAAGTAAGTTCCCTTTTGATTTTTCTCAGCAGCACTGCTGCAATTGCAGCTCCACTCATAAACAGTAGTATCTCTGGTTCCAGCAGAATGAAATGATGCCATTTTGAGCTTTCTCTGTGTTGTGTCATTCATAATCAATGTTCATAATGGTATCAGTGATCAAAAATCCCACAGCATGTGAATTGAGATCTGTAGTTTGTTTTCCAAATGTTAAGAAGATTAAATCAAGTGACATTCAATGACAAATCTGTGACGTTTGTGGAGAAAATGCAATGAGTGCTTCAGCACTGAGAAGATGAGTCCAACAGTTTAAGCAAGGGCATGATCAAGTGCATAGCGAAGAATGAAGTGGACTTTCATCTGTGTCTTCTAATGAATTGGTTAGTGCAGTCAAAGAAATGATTAAAATCATAGGTTTACAATTAATGCTATTGCTTATCAACTTCCACAAATTTCACAGTGTAATTTATGAGATTGTTATTGAAAAAACTGGGTTTTCTTAAACTTTGCACATGCTGGGTGACAAAACTTCTTAGCGAACAACACAAACAACAGTGGATGGGTAGCACACTTGATATTTTGACATGTTACAATGATGATGATGATGATAAATTTTTATTCCAGATAGTCACAGGGGATTAAACTTAGGTTCCTTATGACACCCCTGAAATGAAACAATGATCAATGGAATGAAGGCACACTTTGTCCCCAGGAAAGGATAAACCCAAGCAACTCTTGACACCCCAAAAAGTCATGTGCACAGTGTTTTGGGACAGACAAGGCATTTTACTGGCTGATTTTTTACTGCAAGGTAAAACCATCAATAAGGATGATAACTGCAAGATGCTTAAGAAATTGCACTGTGCAATACCAAACAAGCACAGAGAAATCCTCTCAAAAGGTGTGGTTTCCATTCACAACAATGCCTGACCACACACTACAAATGTGACAAAGCAACTCCTCCAGAGCTTTAGCTGGGATGCTTTTGGCCATCCCCCATTCAGTCCCAATCTTACTATTAGCAGTTTTCATCTCTTTCAGTATCTGAAGTTGCTCCTTGGTGGTAAGCACTTCAGTAATGAAGAAGAGGTAAAAGGAGATGTTACCACATGGTTGAAAACACAGGTGGCAACATTCTACAGGGTGGTCCATTGATTGTGACCGGGCCAAATATCTCACGAAATAAGCGTCAAAAACGAAAAAGCTACAAAGAACATAACTTGTCTAGCTTGAAGGGGGAAACCAGATGGCACTATCGTTGGCCCGCTAGATGGCACTGCCATAGGTCAAACGGACATCAACTGCATTTTTTAAAAATAGGAACCCCCATTTTATATTACACATTCGTGTAGTACATAAATAAATATGAATGTTTTAGTTGGACCACTTTGTTCGCTTTGTGATAGATGGCGCTGTAATAGTCACAAACACATGGCTCACAATTTTAGACAAACAGTTGGTAACAGGTAGGCTTTTTAAATTAAAATACAGAACATAGGTATGTTTGAACATTTTATTTCGGTTGTTCCAATGTGATACATGTACCTTTGTGAACTTATCATTTCTGAGAACACTTGTTGTTACAGCGTGATTACCTGCAAATACCACATTAATGCAATAAATGCTCAAAATGATGTCCGTCAACCTCAATGCATTTGGCAATACGTGTAACGATATTCCTCTCAACAGCGAGTAGTTCGCCTTCCGTAATGTTCGCACATGCATTTAAAACGTGCTGACACATGTTGTCAGGCATTGTCGGTGGATCACAACAGCAAATATCCTTCAACTTTCCCCACAGAAAGAAATCCGGGGACGTCAGATCCAGTGAACGTGCAGGCTATGGTATGGTGCTTCGACGACCAATCCACCTGTCATGAAATATGCTATTCAATACCGCTTCAACTGCACACGAGCTATGTGCCGGACATCCATCCTGTTGGAAGTACATTGCCACTCTGTCATGCCGTGAAACATCTTTTAGTAACATCAGTAGAACATTACGTAGGAAATCAGCATACATTCCACCATTTAGATTGCCATCGATAAAATGGAGACCAATTATCCTTCCTCCCATAATGCCGCACCATACATTAACCCACCAAGGTCGATGATGTTCCACTTGTCGCAGCCATTGTAGATTTTCTGTTGCCCAGTAGTGCATATTCTGCCAGTTTACATTACCGCTGTTGGTGAATGATGCTTTGTCGCTAAATAGAATGCGTGCAAAAAATCTGTCATTGTCCCGCAATTTCTCTTGTGCCCAGTGGCAGAACTGTACACAATGTTCAAAGTTGTTGCCATGCAATTCCTGGTGCATAGAAATATGGTACGGGTGCAATCGATGTTGATGTAGCATTCTCAAAAGCGACATTTTTGAGATTCCCGATTCTCACGCAATTTGTCTGTTACTGATGTGCGGATTAGCCATGACAGCAGCTAAAACACCTACTTAGGCATCATCATTTGCTGCATGTCGTGGTTGACGTTTCACATGTGGCTGAACACTTCCTGTTTCCTTAAATAACGTAACTATCCAGCAAACGGTCCGGACACTTGGATGATATCGTCCAGGATACCAAGCAGCACACATAGCACACACCCATCGGGTATTTTGATAACAACAGCAATACATCAACACAATATCGACCTTTTCCGCAATTGGTAAATGATCCATTTTAACATGGGTAATGTATCACGAAGCAAATACCGTCTGCACTGGCGGAATGTTACGTGATATGATGTAGTTATATGTTTGTGACTATTACAGCACCATCTATCATAAAGCGAAAAAACTGGTCCAATTAATACATTCATATTTCTTTACGTACTACACGAATATGAAATAAAAAATGGGGGTTCCTATTTTAAAAAACGCAGTTGATATCCGTTTGACCTATGGCAGCGCCATATAGCGGGCCAACCATAGTGCCATCTGGTTTCACTCTTCAAGCTAGACGAGTTTCGTTGTTTGTAGTTTTTTCGTTTGATGCTTATTTCGTGAGATATTTGGCCCTTTCACTATCAATGGACCACCCTGTATAACGAAGGAATACATAAAATTATACCACACTATGAGAAATGCTTGGAAAATTATGAGGGCTATGTTGAAAAGTAGTGTGTTACACATTTTTGTGAAATAAATTGCTTTCTTTAACTGTATCCAATTCCTTTTTTATTACCAAATGGAACTTACTTTTACAATTGCTTTTGTAAATAGCTCAACCATGCATGCACATAGTATAACAACAATGAAAATTCCTGGATGGAACAATACATAAAATAACAGAAAGGCAACTCTTCACCTATAGCCGATTGACACTAAAAAGCATTTATACTACCTTTCAAGCCCTTGCTCTTTCTTTAGTAGAAGTACACACTGGTGTGCATGGTACACATTTCTTATAGCCTGTTGTGTTGTCTATCCTGTGAGAATTTTGATACAAAAGAATACTGCAGAATAGGGTCTAATTGGAAGAGGCAATGCAGTTGTTACGACACTGACTTCACATATGTCTGGCCATCCTCATTAAGGATTTCTCTGGTTCTCCTAAATCTTTTCATTTCATGCAAATGCCGGGATGGTCCCTTCAGCAAGGCCGCAGCTGATCATCTGTCTTATCCTCATCAAATTTATTTATTTATTTATATACTTGTTCCATAGATCTGTACATGTGAGCAAGTCACTCAGATGTGGAACGTGTCAATGTACATAATAAAATACATAGAATAAAGACATTGTTATAGTATTAATAACAGTGCACAAAAGTCATACTTATTAGCTTAAAAACCAATCAACATAAATGTGAAGATAACTGTTTCATATTAAGGGCATTATTGCATCTATTTTAACCTTGAACAGTAATCAACTTCCCACTTTGGGTTTAAAAGTGACCCAAAAATGGAAATGAGAAAAATAGGAATTTTTACATTAGGGCATTATTACATTAGTTTAACAGTAAACAGTGTCAAAAAATTTAAAAACATCTTTCCAATCTGGGTTTTACTTATTTCTCTGAAAGAATTCCTCTAGTGTATAAAGTGAGGTCTCAAGTAAATAATTTTTCAATCTACGTTTAAATACTGATGTCCTACTCCTTATACTTTTGATGCTGTTGGATAGGGAATTGAAAATTTTCGTTCCAGCGTACTTTACCCCTTTCTGAATAAGTGCCAAGTTCTTTAACTCACAGTGAAAATCCTCTTTTCTTCTGGTGTTATGTTCATGATGTAGGCAATTCGTTTCATACAGAGTGGGGTTATTTATTATGAAGCACATCAGTGAATATACGTACTGAGATGTTGCTGTCAGTATTTCAAGTCGTTTAAAAAGATTTCGACATGAGGTTCGTGGGGGTACACCACAAATGATTCTTATTGCTCTTTTTTGTGCTGTGAGGATTTTCTTTGCGGCAGGTGTATTGCCCCAGAAGATGATGCCATAACACATGCCTGAATGAAAATAGCCAAAGTAAGCTGACTTTGAGATGGTAATGTCATTGAAGCGTGACAAAATTCGTAAAGCAAATGTTGCCGACGTCAGCCGTTTTAGTGTTTGAAGAACGTGATGTTCCCAGTTCAGCCTACTGTCCACGTATACGCCTAGGAATTTTGATAAGTACACTTGCTTTATCATCTGATCATTCTGTGTGATAACTATTTCTTTTGGGTTTTTGTGGGTTGTCTGGAACTGGATAAAATTGGTTTTTTTTTCAGATTTATTGAAAGGCAGTTAATACCAAACCAACCCAGAACTTCTTTAAGGATATCATTGACCTCGGATTCTAAGTCAGTAGTTGACACATTATCCACCACAATGCTCGTATCATCAGCGAACATTGTAAATTTACACTGCTTATTGATGGATAAAGGCAGGTCATTAACATATATGAGGAACAGCAAGGGCCCAAGCACTGATCCCTGTGGCACTCCATGCTGCACAATTCCCCACTCAGAGTCCACTATATATTGTGATACACTATCTGAAACATCTAGAATAATCTTCTGCTTCCTATTTTCGAGGTACGATTTTAACCAGTTCCCTACAGGTCCTGTAATTCCATAATGACAGGCCTTCTTGAAGAGTATCTGGTGATCTACACAGTCGAACGCCTTTGATAGGTCGCATAACACACCAATTGGCAGCCTCTTGCTGTTTATAGACTCTAGAACATCATTTGTGAATGAGAAAATTGCGTTATCTATTGAACTCCCTTTTGAAAACCAAACTGCTGACTGTTAATGATGTTCAGGTCACCAAGGTGTGCCACAATCCTGTTGTACAGAGCTTTTTCTAGGACTTTTGAAAATGTTGTTAATAGAGAGATAGGGCGATAGTTTGACACATTTGTAGCATCCCCTGCTTTGTACAGGGGCCTGACAACAGAGTATTTCATTCTGTCTAGAAACACTCCTTGTTGCATGGATGTGTTGCAGATGTGAGACAAAACTTCGGTCACTTCACTACAGCAACCCTTCAACAGCTTGCTTGAAATATCGTTGATACCAGCAGAATGTTTATTTTTCAAAGACTGTATGATTTTTTTGATTTCATTGGCAGTAATGGGAAGCACACGTATTTGACTGAAAGGTTCTGGAAAATTGGAAAATTATTTTTCATTATACAGGCAGCTTTATCTACAGAACCATGGCAACCTATCTGTGTTGGGACAGTTAAAAAATGTTGGTTAAAGATTTCAGCAATTTCCACACTATTAGTTATCTCTGAGTTGTCAACAGATAAAACAATATTTTTGTCTTTGGTGTAGTTTACAGTCCCTGTTTCTCTCTTTATCACATTCCAGATTGTTTTAATTTTATTTTCAGAATTAGTAATTTCAGATGCTATACACATACTTTTAGAGTTTTTAATTACTTTGGCAAGAATTTTACAGTAGAGTTTATAATGTTTTAGCTGAGCAGAGTTGTTAGAAGTCTTTGATGCAAAGCAAGAACTCAGAAGCTGCCGTAAATACGGTTTCTTGTTGTGTGTTTCTATGTGTCACACATCACTCAGCTATGATGAATGGTTGACTTCCCTTTATTTTACGTGCATACACATAGAATATACAAGGACATTTTTACAAGAGTAGAGGAGGTGGTTAGGAGAACCACAGAAAACTAAAATCAAGATGGCCAGATGGAGTAAAATCCAAGAGGTCTGTTCCTTAGCAATTGCACTGCCTCTTCCGGCTGGACCCTATTGTGCAATGTTCTTTTGTATGAAAATTCTTATAGGTTACACAACACAGCAGGTTATAAGAAGTACGTACCATACACAAGTAAAATCATTGTTAAGATATTTTGTGGGGAAAATATCCTGAAAATAGAAACAACTTACAGAAACTCATGCAAGCCACTGTTTAAAAATGGATGGCCCCCTACATTGCCTTGCCTATATTTCTTTGAGATCACATAATTTGCCAAGAAAATTCTAGAGAACAGAGACAAACTTGTTTATACAAACCAGGACGTTCACGTATACAAAACCAGACAAAAGCTGCAACACACAAAATTGAAGCAAAATGGACCACTACAACAGTGAAAAAGCATTAGAACAAATTACCTGGCCACATTTAAGCAATACAAAATATTACATGCTTCAAGACAAACATCTAAAGCGCACCTTCTATGATAGTGCTATTATAAAATAGTGCAATTACAATGTCAATAAAAATTTACAGTATAAAGTACAGGGTGTCATACAAGTCTTTCCCTGATTACAAACATGCATGAGGCAGAGAATATGATTCCCTGATTACAAATCTGCATAAGACAGAGAATATGATACATAAACACATATAAGTTACTGTGCACACATTCTCTCTCTCTCTCTCTCTTAAAAAATTTTGACATGTGCTCCTTCCATTACTCGAAGAATATCCACGCAATATTCCAGTTCCACCTGTGTGTTGGGTAACATTTCATGGAGGATGGATGTTATGATATCAATAACTCTGTGCCTGGTGTTTGGTAAACATGATCTTTGGCATAATCCCAAAGTAAGAAATCCAGTGGTGTTATGTCCGGTGATCACAGAGGATGGTTGATGGAACCATCACACTCGATCCATCTTCCAAAACTGTTGTCTGTTGTATCCAAACAAGCATAAACATCTAATCCCCAATGAGTTGGTGCACCGTCTTGTAGGCAGATTAAGTCTGGAATGTCCTGAATCTGTGGCACAACAAACAACTGGAACACATTAAGATAGGTATTGGCTGTGATTGTCATTTCACTGAGGAAAATGGTGCTATATTGTCAGCAGAATTTCATTTTTTCTACCATATGTATAAGCTGTAAAGTGATAAATGTTACTTTGTTAACAAAATGTATTGTTAGTACTAAAATGGTTAAGATAATAAGCTGTATAATATGTGAAAAGCTGTATGATTTTTCACTATCTACTATTGCTAAATTTTGTGTGACCCAACACTGGACCCCTGGAGCTCTACAGGTAAGCACATGCCTGAAAACCGAAAGGTCCTAGATCAAAGCCCAATTGGACTACAGATTTTTCAGTCTGCCTTTTAACTTAGCATTCACCTCTCAAAGATGTGGAGACTTGCCAGAAATGACAAGTGGTTAAGATTCTTGTTAAACCATAGGACCCCTTTCTCTGGCTGGATAATTGGAGTAGGTTTGGGTCACAGAATCTACTGAGATGGCATCCAATTGAAACACTTGCACCCAATCACTGAACCACACAAAATTATTGTTCTTCCTATTCCAAAGGCACTGCAAAAATTGTATCCATCATATCACACTACTTTACTTTCACGTATCTCACTGTATCTACACTCCTGGAAATTGAAATAAGAACACCGTGAATTCATTGTCCCAGGAAGGGGAAACTTTATTGACACATTCCTGGGGTCAGATACATCACATGATCACACTGACAGAACCACAGGCACATAGACACAGGCAACAGAGCATGCACAATGTCGGCACTAGTACAGTGTATATCCACCTTTCGCAGCAATGCAGGCTGCTATTCTCCCATGGAGACGATCGTAGAGATGCTGGATGTAGTCCTGTGGAACGGCTTGCCATGCCATTTCCACCTGGCGCCTCAGTCGGACCAGCGTTCGTGCTGGATGTGCAGACCGCGTGAGACGACGCTTCATCCAGTCCCAAACATGCTCAATGGGGGACAGATCCGGAGATCTTGCTGGCCAGGGTAGTTGACTTACACCTTCTAGAGCACGTTGGGTGGCACGGGATACATGCGGACGTGCATTGTCCTGTTGGAACACCAAGTTCCCTTGTCGGTCTAGGAATGGTAGAACGATGGGTTCGATGACGGTTTGGATGTACCGTGCACTATTCAGTGTCCCCTCAACGATCACCAGTGGTGTACGGCCAGTGTAGGAGATCGCTCCCCACACCATGATGCCGGGTGTTGGCCCTGTGTGCCTCGGTCGTATGTAGTCCTGATTGTGGCGCTCACCTGCACGGCGCCAAACACGCATACGACCATCATTGGCACCAAGGCAGAAGCGACTCTCATCGCTGAAGACGACACGTCTCCATTCGTCCCTCCATTCACGCCTGTCGCGACACCACTGGAGGCGGGCTGCACGATGTTGGGGCGTGAGCGGAAGACGGCCTAACGGTGTGCGGGACCGTAGCCCAGCTTCATGGAGACGGTTGCGAATGGTCCTCGCCGATACCCCAGGAGCAACAGTGTCCCTAATTTGCTGGGAAGTGGCGGTGCGGTCCCCTACGGCACTGCGTAGGATCCTACGGTCTTGGCGTGCATCCGTGCGTCGCTACGGTCCGGTCCCAGGTCGACGGGCACGTGCACCTTCCGCCGACCACTGGCGACAACATCGATGTTCTGTGGAGACCTCACGCCCCACGTGTTGAGCAATTCGGCGGTACGTCCACCCGGCCTCCCGCATGCCCACTATACGCCCTCACTCAAAGTCCGTCAACTGCACATACGGTTCACGTCCACGCTGTCGCGGCATGCTACTAGTGTTAAAGACTGCGGTGGAGCTCCGTATGCCACGGCAAACTGGCTGACACTGACGGCGGCGGTGCACAAATGCTGCGCAGCTAGCGCCATTCGACGGCCAACACCGCGGTTCCTGGTGTGTCCGCTGTGCCGTGCGTGTGATCATTGCTTGTACAGCCCTCTCGCAGTGTCCGGAGCAAGTATGGTGGGTCTGACACACCGGTGTCAATGTGTTCTTTTTTCCATTTCCAGGAGTGTATGTACATAAAAAGATAAAAGAATATCAGTGAAATACAATAATATATTTTTCAGTTGCTACTTTTATCTAATATTTCAAACAAAACATTTATTTAACAATACCAGAGAAGGTAAGTTGCTACTCACCATATAGCGGAGGTGCTGAGTCGCGATAGGCACAACAAAAAGATTCACACAATTAAAGCTTTCGGCCATTAAGGCCTTTGTCAGCAGTAGACACACACACACACACACACACACACACGAATACACACACACACGCGCGCGCGCGCAACTTGCACACGCGTCTGCAGTCTCAGAGAGCTGAAACCACACTACAAGCAGCAGCATCAGTGCATGACGGGAGTGGCGACTGGGTGGGGGTAAGGAGGAGGCTGGTGTGGAGAGGGGGAGGGATGGTATGGTGGGGGTGGCAGACAGTAAAGTGTTGCAGTTTAGACGAAGGGCAGGAGAGGAAGTGCAGAGGGGGGAGGGGTAAGTAGTGGAAAGGAGAAATTAAAAGACTGGGTGAGGCGGTGAAATGACAGCTGTGTAATGCTGGAATGGGTACAGGGAGGGGGCTGGATGGGTGAGGACAGCGACTAAGGAAGGTCGAGGCCAGGAGGGTTACGGGAACGTAGGATGTATTGCAGAGAAAGTTCCCACCAGTGCAATTCAGAAAAGCTGGTGTTGGTGGGAAGGACCTGAATTGTACAGGTGGGAACTTTCTCTGCAATACATCCTACGTTCCCGTAACCCTCCTGGCCTCGACCTTCGTTAGTCGCTGTTCTCAACCATCCGGCCCCCTCCCTGTACCCATTCCAGCATTACACAGCCGTCATTTCACCACCACACCCAGTCTTTTAATTTCTCTCCTTTCCACTATTTACCCCTCCCCCCTCTTCACTTACTCTCCTGCCCTCCATCTAAACTGCAACACTTTACTGTCTGCCACCCCCACCATACTATCCCTCCCCCTCCCTGCCCCAGCCTCCTCCTTACCCCCACCCAGTCGCCACTCCCATCATGCACTGGTGCTGCTGCTTGCAGTGTGATTTCAGCTCTCCGAGTCTGCAGACACATGTGCAAGTTGCGTGTTTGTGGTTGTGTGTGTGTGTGTGTGTGTGTGTGTGTGTATTTTTTTTTCGGGGGGGTTGGGGGGGGGGGGGGGGTGTATGTGTCTCTACTTCTGACAAAGGCCTTAATGGCCGAAAGCTTTAATTGCGTGAATCTTTTTGTTGTGCCTATTGCGACTCAGCATCTCCTCTATATGGTGAGGAGCAACTTTCCTTCTCTGGTATTGTTACAGAGCATTTATGTAAGTTCACACAGATCACTAACAGCTTCTACTTACTGGCAAACTCAGTATGCATCTTTTACAAATAGTGCATGCTGCATTCCAGAGACATGTACGCTGTAAGAGGATGAGGTAACATTAATTCATTCGTCATGATTCGTACATCACGTCAGGAAGGACAGCCCTCAGGGGCATATTTTAATAAAAGGCAAACACATCACAGACACTAAATTTGTATACAACATCCCCAACAATATAGTGACACTATACTGTCTTATGGTATTCCTTATTATCCCGTCTAAATTTAGCTCAGTAAATTAGAAAGAAAACTGCTATTTTGGGGAAAAAAAACTTCTGCTTTCTGAGTTAGACAAAATAGCAGTTCATTATCTTCTACTGGTAACCTAATGTTTACTCGACTGAGCACTGCAAACACGTACTGTCGCTTCAGAGTGTCCAATGGGCACAATGCTTCAGCAGTCAGATACATCACCATCATCAGGCATACTGACATACAGGTCGTACGGCTGACTTTGTCCCCTCCTCTTATGGGCTGCTCAGTACACGGTCCATACCCGAGCGGGTGTGTGCTGATGGTACCCTGCATCACAGTGTATACCAGAAGAAAACATACATTGACCTGTACTTGGGTGCACCAGCTGCCACCACTCAACGGAGTTTCTAAATCCACGCTACTACTACCAGGGCCTGGTGTCGCCAACTGGATGCGCCAAAGCAGCTGCCTCTTCGACCACCATTGTGCACCCTCAGGTGTGGACAGTATATGAAGCTGTCTAATAGGGAAGGGGTATAAGTGTGTTGCGTGCTCCTAGGAGGCCAGTCTGTCACCGCACCTGCCGATGCCGACCAGTACACCCGTGCACTGTTTGATCAACAAATATGTTAGAAGAAACTGACGAATTATGTATTATTTATTTGTTATATTATTATTATTTTGTTAAAATCTTCCCTACATCTTGAGACAGCCTCATGAATCCATGGAACCTGCAAGTCAGCAGGGAACTGTTCAAGCTCTACTAACCAACCAGAGGCAGCAGAACACAGATATAAAAATGTATTGACATTTGCAAGCTTTCAGAGCCAATGGCTTCTTCTGGCAGAAGGAGAAGGAAGAGGAGTGAAGGAAAAGGACTGGTGAAGTTTAGGAAATATGGAGCATCCGCAAAAGTCACCCGGAACCCCAAGTCATGGGAGACTTACCAGATGGGATGAGAAGGAAAGACTGATTGTTGGGGACTGCATCGGAAAAAATTTGAAAACCTGGGAGCTTAAAGGTGGATAATAGAGTAACACACAAAACCGAGATTACTGACTACACATGTGCACCACTTAATAGGAGCAGAAAACTGAGAGTGTTGTATGTGGTACAGCTCAGCACCCAATGCTTCGCTCATGTAGACTGTATGCCATGCAGAGATTTTTTTTTTTTCTTTCTATTTAATCAAATTTTTATGTTGTTCACAAATTGCAGCACTTAATAAGCTTTTCCTGCTAATTAAGACAATATGTACTTCTGACCAAAAAGCAATTCTAGTAGCGAGAGTCTAAAATTGTTGTTAATCATGCCTTTTACATTCTTGTGGAGATATTTCAATAGCAACTTTCATCCCCTCAAAAATATTTCTTTACATCTAACCAAGAAGTGAAATACTAATTTTCATAAATTTAACTTTAAATTTTTTAATGTAACGAATTATTTTCATAAAAATTTTCATCCCCTACTGCACTCTCTTAGGGGTCAAATTTCCACACACACTGAAGCCCTAAAACAAAACAAAACAAACACTGAAACATGTATTTTTTAATTGTAACCAAGAAGCCAAATACCAGTGTTCATAGATGTAACTTTAAATATACTTTATTAGTTCCTTAATAATGATGTATTTACAAAAAAGGCTTTCATCCACTATTTCACCCCCATAGGATTAAATTTTTAAAAATGCTGAAACACATAATTCTTTATTTCTGACTGAGAAACCAAATACCAATTTTTGTAGGTCTAGTTGTCTTCGTAGGTCTAGTTTCCTTAATAGCAAGATTTTTCAAAAAAGCCATTCATCCCCTATTTCACCCCAATAGAGTTGGAATTTTGAACAACCCCTTGTTAAGTGACACCTACAGTAAAAGAGCCACACCTTCTCCAAAATTCAAGTTTCTATCCTTAGTTGTTTGCGCTGCACAATAATGAGTCAGTTAGAACATTGCCTTTTATATATAGGAATATGTAATGTCATTCATTAAAAGACATTTACATGAGTAAAAAAAATACTATTTTTGTGGAACACAATTTCTAAAAAAAAAAACGGGCTCAGAACATTACAAGAATGCTTTGACACGTTCAGAGTACCAGGTAGAAGGACTGGTGGCATCCGTAAACACGTTCAGAGCACAAAGGGACAGATACAAAGGCGCGTGCGTTAACATGTCCACAGCAGTTAAAGGGTTAATCTGCCAGGAAGCTTCAAATGAATTACACATAAATCCAGAATTTTGCAGTTTTCATTCAGTTACAGTCGATCAAACAACCCTGATAGCACGTTAAAGCACCTGCTTCCGGGACACAGGAATGTGCACCATCCCCAGATTGAATCTGCCTTACAGATCTTACAGATTAATGATGGGATTTTGAGAATGAAACCATGGTCCAGGCACACTGTATTCTTTTTATTATCTGTGCAATTGGTCAGTTTCAATCTTTGGTCACTTTCCAGCGTATATCTTAAGCTTTCAGCTTTATTTTGCATTATAATAATATATCCCTGATACATGTGGAAAGGATAGTTACGCACTATAATGTAAAATGAAGCTGGAAGCTTAAGACAAGTGCTTGAAAATGACCAAAGGTTGAAATTGGCCAATCACATAGATAATAAAAAGAATAGTCTACCTGGAGCTTGTTCTAATTCTCAAAAGACATTGAGGCTGTGGACCCCCACAAAAATAAAATTTTCAAATATTAACAATGGGTCCCAATATGCCAGACAGACTGAACTTGGTTTTTTGGCAGTTTTTCACATTCACTTAGATAAACACCGGGCTGCTTCCAAGATTCCACAACAGTTACACAATGTGCAAACACTTTAAAAAATGATGTCACATCTGGCAATGTGATATGCACTAGATACAGGCTGAAGGCACAGGTATCCTCCCTAGGGGAACTTGTGACCCCATTGAAACCTCCTACCAGATTAAAACTGTGTGCCAGACCGAGACTCGAACTCAGGACCTTTGCCTTTCGCGGGCAAGTGCTCTACCATCTGAGCTACCCAAGCACAACTCACGCCCCATCCTCACAGCCTCACTTCTGCCTCTACCTCGTCTCCTACCCACCAAACTTTACAGAAGCTCTCCTGCGAACCTTGCAGAACTAGCACTCCTGAAAGAAAGGATATTGCGGAGACACGGTTTAGCCACGGCCTGGGGGTTGTTTCCAGAATGAGAAAAAGAGAAATTTGTCATCATCTAATTTAAGTATTAAACAACGGAAAATCCAGGATAGAATGTAACAATACTACATTGAACACACAGTTGTTGTAAATTGCATTTGCTATGTACTGTGAAGTTTACCTACAATTACTCAGCCATTGAGGGCCTTTATTTTGTGTTATATTACAAGTTATGTTGCAAACTTCATTATTCAACAAGCTACAAAGATCAGTAAACCTTTTTAACTCATTTGCGTGACTTCGTCACTAATTAGTTGGAGTGTTGTACATACTTCATTCTCCTATCCTGTTACCTGACTCTGGAGCACAGCTGTGTAATAGTGGTGGGAACACATTGACTTAGCAGTGTACTGCACCAGAAGCCGTTTCATGAACTCACAAACTCGCCTACCGTAACAACGGTGGCAAATCGGCCTCCACAGCAGTAGTGACAAAGCCTTTACTAAGCTGGCGACAGGGGTTAACAAAAGTAGCCTTCTATGTGGGTGAAACACGAATGATAACACTTAAGACTGGAAGAGATTGGAACCTTTCGAAACGTGGTGCTACAGATGAATGCTGAAGATCAGATTGGTAGATCGGATAACAAATGAGGTGGTACTGAATCAAACTGGAGAAAATGTGGTCACAACTTGAATAAAACAAGAGATACTGAGGCATCAAGGAACTGTCCATTTGTTAATGAAGGGAAATTTGAGACGGGGGTGGGGGGGAGGAAGGGAGGGGGCTAAAAATTGTAGAGGAAGCTTGGCATAAAAACGGTACGCAGGTTCAAGTAGACATAGGCTGGGGTAGTTATGCAGTCATGATGGGACATGCAATGAGTACATTAAGATGGAGAGCTGCATCAAACCTGTCTTCAGAGTGAAGACAACCGCAACAACATCAGTCTATCAGCAGAAGGCTGCTACAATTTTTGGTTCCTGAAATTATGTAGTGGTCAGGAATTCCGTCTCAATTGATAGTTTTCTCAACTGAATTTTCCGTTGAGATAATATAAGTCTTTGTGAGACTGAACTGCTTGTGAGATGCACCTGCATTCCCTTTGAGTTATTACCTGTGAGTTTGGCCCCATGATTACATCCACATCTATACTCTGCAAACCACCATGAAGTAGTATGTCCCCCATTGCACCAGTTATTAGGTTTTCTTGCCAATCCATTCATATATGGAGTGTGGGAAGAATGATTGATTAAATGAATGCCTCTGTGCATGCAGTAATTATTCCCTCTACTCTTATCCTCACAATCCCTATAGTAGCGATATGTAGGGAACTGTAGGACATTCTTACGAGTTCTTATTTAAAGCCAGTTCTTGAAACTTGTTAATAGACTTTCCCAGGATAGTTTACGTCTGCCTTCAAGTCTTCCAGTTCAGTTCATCTCCCACATATTAAACAAACCTGTGCCCATCTGTGTTGCCCTTCTCTGTATACATTCAAGATCCCCCATTAGTCCTATTTGGTACAGTCCCACACACTCGAGAAATATTCTATAACCAAGTTGCATGGGTTATTTGCAAGCAATCTCCTTTGTAGATTGATTGCACTTCCCCAGTATTCTGCCAATAAACTGAAGTCTGCCGCCTGCTTTACCCATGACTTGAGCCTATATGGTCAGTCCATTTCATATCCTTTCAAAGTGTTACACTCGGGTATTTGTGAGTTGGCCAGTTCCAACAATGACACACTGATATTATAGTCATAGGTCACTAGGCTTCTTTCTTTTTCATTTTGTGAACTGAACAATTTTACATTTCTGAACATTTAAAGCAAGTTTCCAATCTTCCCACCACTTCAAAATCTTCAGATAGTACTTCATTACAGATAACTGCATCGTCTGCAAAAAAGTCTGAGGTTACTATTAATATTGTCTGCACAGTCATTAATATACAACGAACAGTAAAGGCCCCCAAAACACTTCCCTCGAGCACACCTGAAGTTACTTCCACATCTGATGATGACTCCCCATCCAAGATAACATGCTGTGTCCTCCCTACCAAAAAGCCCTCAGTCCAGTCATAAATATCACTTGATACCCATATGTTCATATTTTTGACAGTAAGTGTAGGTGTGGTACCGAGTCAAACGTGTTGGTTTCTAAATCTAGATACACTGCATCTACCTGACCGCGTTGATCCAAAGCTTTCATTATGTCATCAGAGAGAAGTGCAAGTTGGGCTTCACATGATTTATGTTTTTGGAATCAATGGTGGTTGGCATTGAGGATGTCATTCTGTTCAAAATACATCATTATGTGTGAGCTCAGAATGTGTTCTAAGATTCTGCAACAAATTGATGTTAAGGATATTGGATGGTAGTTTTGTGAATCACTTCTTGTAGACAGGTGTTACCCACGCTTTTTTCACAGAACTGGTTTTCTTGATAGAGGTAACTATTATAGATTACAGCAGTTAGAAGAGGGGGGGGGGTTGCTATCTCAGCTGCAAATTCAGTACAGAATCTGACAGGGATTCCATCTGACCCTGGAGCTTTGTTCAGTTTTAACAATTTCAGCTGGTGCTGAACACCACTAGCACTAACATTATTTCATCCATTTTTCAGTGGTACGAGGACTGAATTGGGGAATTCTCCTGGGTTTTCCATTGTAAAGGAACATTAGAAAATGGACTTATGCATTTCAGCTTTCACTTTGTTACTATCAATTTCGGTTCCTGTTTCATTTGCTAGGGTCTGAACATGAACTTTGGTGCCACTAACAGCCTTTACAAATGACCAGAATTTCTTTGTTTTTTGTTAAATTTCATTTGAAAATATTCTGCTACAGTAGTCATTGAAGGCATCACGTATTGCTCTCCTGGCAGTCAAACACGTTTCATTCAGCATCTCTATCTATAGTCCCATGCTTTGCTTTCACCTGTTATGCAGTAGCCTATGTTTCTTTATAAGTTTCCGTACAGTGGCTGTATACCATGGAGGTTCCCTCACTTTAACAACTATGCCATGGGCAAATTTCTGTATGAAATTTTAAAATTACTAGATTATTTGTGTGTGATCGAGAAGGTCATTAACATATGAAAATGCAACTGTTCACGGAAGAATGGAGGTAGAGAGGTAAAAATTGACACACATGCCTGAAATGACATCAGGTTTTATTGAAACTGAAAGCAAGTGCAGAAACTGGCCAACAGATGCTGCACGAGAATCGTTTATAAAATGAGCTGTGGTGAGGGAAGCATTCAGATCACCTCTGGCCTGACTGTTAAACAACTGCTGGAAGGTAAGACTTTTCTGTGGCACAGTGCTCCTCTCCATAGTTCTAGACATGTGGACGATCTCTTGCGTTTGGTGAGATCACGTGTTGAGCCACCACACCCACCATGCTTGGCCTCCCATGTCACCAGAGCTGAAAAAGTGTGATTATTGGTTGTGGGGTTACCCGAAGTTGCAAGTCTTCTGCAATCACCCGGCCTCATTAGGGATGCTAAAAGACAACATCTGATGGCAATTTCTCACCATACCTACTGAAATACGGTGCTGCACAACACTGTCCCTACAATATGTGTACTGTTGAATAACGGCCAACATGTTGAGCATTTGTTATAAAGAACATCATCTTTGCTAAAAATCAACCCATTTATTGGTCATTTTGTACAGTTTTCTTTTCTTTCTATAAAGTCTCATGTCATTTCAAGTAAGTTTGTCAGTTTTTACCCCAGTGCTTAGATTATTCCGTGAAGTATTGAATTCACAGGTGTTAACAGATTCTTTGGTCACTTTGTGCATTAAGAATAACAGCAGTCACAGTACAGATCCTTCTGAGGGCCCTGGAGTTTTGTTCCCCCATACTGAGGTTAGTTTCATTCTTGGGACAGTCTGTCAATAACCCCCTTTTTTTCCTCTTATGAAGGCCCTCCACACAAGAGGGAAGTTGTTAAAGTCATAACGTTTTAGTCTGCCTTGTAGAATTCCATGTGCCCCTCCATAGCTGAGTGGTCTTAGTAGATGGCTGCCACACAATGGACTTGGGTTCAATTCTCATTACTGCCAAGGATTTTTCCTCAGTGAGATGACTGGTCGGGGTGCACTCAGCCTCGTGACATCAACTGAGGAGTCATTTGACTGAGGAGTAGCAGCTCTACAGTCTGCACAGTAAGCAAAATGATGGGAGAATGGTGGGCTAATCACATGCACAACCATAATACATCTGTACGACACCTCATGACAGAGGATGTCACAGCAGACACCCCTTGCACCTACTTGGTCTGGATGAGGAGCTCGCTTTACGTAGCATTATGTGGTCTGCACAAAGGATTTGGAAAGCTCACAGAATACGTTGTAGCTGCAGTCACCAGCCCAAAGACTAGTCTAATTCAGCTCTCCACACTAGTTACACTGTGGATATCCATCATCTCTGTATGTCTACTGAAATCCACTTATTTATTGAAGCCTCGTCTGTCTACAATTTTTACACCAACCCGCATGTCCCTCCATTACCAAATTTGTGATTTCTGGATAACTCAGGATGTGTCCTCTCCACCAACCCCTTCTTTTAGTCAAGTTGTGCCACAAATTACTTTTTCTCCTCCATTACTTGACATTCCCTCTTAGTCTTCAGCCTTATTCTATAGCACTACATTGCAAAAGTTTCTATTCCTATCTCGTCTGCTTATCAACCATGTTTCACTTCAGTATAAGGCTACCCACAAGACAACCACCCTGAAACAAAACTTTCCTAACAATTTTATATTACATTATAACAATTTTTTCTTTTTCAGTGTTGGTTTTTTACAGCTGTCAGTGTCGAGTTCATGTTGTTGTGGTCTTCAGTCCTGAGACTGGTTTGATGCAGCTCTCCGTGCTACTCTATCGTGTGCAAGCTTCTTCATCTTCCAGTACCTACTGCAACCTACATCCTTCTGAATCTGCTTAGTGTATTCATCTCTTGGTCTCCCTCTACTATTTTTACCCTCCAATGCTAAATTTGTGATCCCTTGATGCCTCAGGACATGTCCTACCAGCCGATCCCTTCTTCTAGTCGTTGAGTTCATACTGTCTCTAATTTGGCCACCATCAGTTACTTTGCTCCCTAAATAGTGAAACTCATTTACTACTTTAATGTCACGTTCTCCATCTAATTCCGTCAGCGTCACCTGACTGAATTCAATTTCATTAGCCTTGTCTGACTTTAGTTGATGTTTACCTTTTAACCTTTCAAGACACTGTTCCACTCAGCTCCTCTTCCAAATATTTTGCCATCTCAGATAATTAAAATGTTAAAAATACAATTCAAAGATCAGAAAATCACAGTATTCATGAAGACATTACAAATTTTTCTCTGTGATATCCAATGCAAAGTACAACCTTAAAATGTCACAACAGTTCGTTTTTATTTAAAGCGCAGTACTAATCTACAATTTTAGTAGAATATAGTTTCATGTTTTGTGACATGCATCATACTCTTCCACCACCCATGACATTTACGAATTTCACGGCTGCACATTTTTTTTTTATTATTAAGGCATGCATACCTAACGAAGTACAAATTAAAGAGCGAATAACTTGAGCTCGCACACTATGTAAATCTTTCCTTAATGGAACACTAGCAACTTCTAACTCATTAGGTGTATCATTGAATATCACGCGCGGCGAAGGCAATCATAGTCAACATCTCTTGCACATTACTTGAATTTACTTACGTATGTATTACAACTTGCAAAAACCACTAACCTAATGATTTGACAATCTGATCTTATGAGTCAATTTGCCGCTGCTGGTAGCGCATTACACGGGTCGTTATTTCAGCGCTCCTATACCCCGGTACGTCTAGTCCGCGCGTCTATTATATGCACGCGAAGCGCACCACGATGAAGACGGATTTGTAGGCGAACGATTACAGATAGTGCATAAGAATGACGCCCAGAACTTCACATTCTCACGTCAGCCATCTCATCCGTAAAATGCTGGCCCGACAGTTTATCGATTAGCATCAGCGATGTATGTACGTCGGTACATTCGCTACCTTCAAAGATTACAGTCTCCCGCTGCGAATAGGTGTGACGGAAGTAGTTAACCTGTACACATAGATAGCAATTTCGGCCAAATTTATGTCACAAAAAGTCAGTATTACACTTGTGAGCTGCGTTTCCCAGTTTTAAAGTGTTACTGTAATGGTGGTCCTAGTAGAAACATGTTATAAGGAAACCCCAAACAAGCTTTTACGGTAATTAGCTCGCACATGCATCATTCTCCAATACACAGAATCTTTATCGACACTGCAGTTTGCTTCATGTTCCACGAAATTAAAAAGAAGGTAATCAATCATCAGGAAAATTAGTTGCGGGTAGGCGATGCGTACTTTAAATGCATTCTGAACAAGCTTGATGCCACAGTCCACAGATTATCATGTTTATTGTAAGAATTTGTTAAATTTAACTCTCTAAAAATGGCCAGTTGGAGGGTTTTATAAGATTAACTCCGTCATCTTTCCAGAAGGCTTTTATTGAAAACTTACTGTAAAACAGATGAACACAGCTTATACTTTATATAACAATTATAGTTATCTAACGTTTGGCAAAATTAACTCAATAACAAAGTTAGCTCAGTTTCAGGGCTGTCAGATTTAACATGTGCACACTGCACTAACACAGTTCCTGTAGTCCAACATTCACTTCCAACACAAATCCATGGTTCAGATCGCACAGTTCTAAGATTTACTACATTTGCACATCTGATTTTAGCTTCACAAACTGTTAATACATCAGCCGTCTAGTTTAGCCAAAATGTCTGACTCCTTGAAGAGATGGTACTCTCTATTTTCATCCAAAATTACTTTTGTTCCCCCATATTCTGGTAGCAAGACTTGGTCGCCAACTTTTATTGTTGGGGGAATGTGTTCTCCTTTCTGGAAAAAAGAGGCCAGCATTAAGTACAATGAAAACAATTCAACTACTTTTAACAACATCGTAATTTTAACAAGCAACTAAAATGCACAACTGACATTTGGCTCAAACTGGCCAAATACAGAGCGAACATAACTGGCTACACTACAGATCAATCTGCTAGGACAACATATAAGTAATTCACAATCATTGGTTATCACCTCAAACTATCCTAGACCTTAAGCTACACCACATATCAGTCTGTCATCACCAAATCTACCAATTTCGGCTAAACGCCTGTTTTACCATACTCATTTTCGCGATTAACAAAATTTTTCGTGTCAAATTATCACATGATTACAGATAAACAATGACACAGTTCTAAATAGTTTTGCCTTGTACAACTACACAGAAGCTGGGTTTAAGACTGATGCCATTTAGTCTTTCAGGGCGTATATCTGCTGAATTGCCACTTTGCACTGTTATATTATTAATCAACTGGCACAATATTTTTCATTGTCTATAATGCATCGAAATGTTAACAGTATTAAAGTTGTGATACAATGTCCACCAAATACGACTTCTGCTGAACTACTGGAAAGTGACAGGCCGGTACGAAAGTTTGATCTACCTTTCTCCAACAAGTGTGGATGCACGAATCGTACACAATCTACCGGTTATGTTTAATTATTAAGGCACACCATAGGCCAATTACTAACACGAAATAAATACTATTTCCCTAGCAACTTCATTAACAGTGAAATTTACGAACATTTCACACGTAACTCCCCGTACACATACGTACTTTTGCGTGTGTTTCGTAATTCTAGCATAAGAAGAAGTAAACAAATTTTTCTTACACGTTACTACCTACATTGTTTCTTACGCCAGGTCCTACAGCTACTACAGTCGCCTTCTGCACTTTCTCCTGCGCCTTTTCAGGGATTACTATTCCTCCTTTCGTCTTCGTTATTGCCTCTGCCCTCTGAACCAACACTCTATCAAACATAGGAAGCAATTTCTTCGCAGCAGCTGCAGCAGCCTGTAAATTAGAATGTAATGCGTAAACACCTTCCTGCTACGCAAATTAAACCATTCAAAAACAAATTCAGCGTAAGTAACATTTCCAATTTTAATCTTTTTGCGCAGCCCAAAAAAGCTGTACACCTCGCATTAATTCCAACCAGTAGAGATTAGTTCTTACCATTTTCTACAATGTGCACCTCTGAGTTAGAACAACACCGGCTTTTCCAGCAGCTTCGTTTCCACCACGCGATAACCCAAAGTTCAAGACCGCTACAGATCCCAGTTGTTTCTCTTTCCAATAGACTGGTAACATCTAATGACACACCTAGGCCCAACTTGCTAGCGACATCTCTTAAGCAAAGTTTTTAACTATATCGGTTTTCTACGTGATAAAACGAATTATCTTGATTCGTTATAAATTTTCAACACTAGATGGCAGGACAAATAGTGAGTAGGACATTTCTGTCTACATGCTACTCTTCAATTTATTCATCAATGATAAGATAAGAATGGTCATTTAAATGTGTAAACAAATATTACCTATCGATATATCAAAATCTGAAAAGTTATTAGCATTGTAAAATGCTTAAATTGAATAAAAATTTATGAAAGAAGATTAATATCAAAGAGACCGATACTTTACACTGTTACATCATCTTCTGTAGTAGCTTCTAGAATGAGGCCCTGAATCAAGCATTTAACATTTTTTTAACTCATAAATCTCTTTCCTTCGAAGAACTACAACTTGTAAATGGCCGTAGCGCTTTCTGTAACCACATTATAACTTTCTGGGACGGATATAAGTTCTCACAGGAAACATTTTTCGTCACATATATGCACACTTTATTAGGTATATCAACAGACATGCTCGATTTGGGTCCTCGCGTGATTTTACACTTCCCATGTGCCACCACTTTCATCTGAAGCTGCGTGCGGCGTGGGAGAAGCATAGAGCCGGCGTTTGGGTTACAATAAACGTATAATTCTATTAAGTTTAACAATATTAAGCAAGGTACGTATGAAGTAAACACCCCCATAGCTTAAGCAACGTATACAGTGAAAATATGTTTATTATTTTCACGTATCTCTCGGAAAAAGAACGAAAGGATGGTGGCCCGGTTTAGGAGCGGCGATGTTTCATAACTATGTATGAAAACACTTAATATTGGACTTGTATTTTTCTTATAGTGTTAAATTACTTGAGGAAGGCATAATACAACATTATTTGTTATTTATTTCAGATGTACCGCCTACCTAGAGTACTTCGATCAAATGCTTTGCAGCAAATTTATCAAGTGCGATCTTTCGCAAAAGATGTTCGGTTTGGTCCAGAAGTAAGAGCATTAATGTTGCAAGGTGTAGATATTCTAGCAGATGCTGTTGCTGTTACCATGGGACCAAAGGTAAGTCTACGGCCAAGTTGCTTAAATTTTAGCTAAATGTTAATGGAGCTCTGGTTAGGCTACTGAATACAAGTAAATGTTTATCAGAATTGAGTCTAGCATAAAAAAATAAACAATAATATATATATATATATATATATATATATATATATATATACGTATCAATGCATAACATACCGTCCTCTTTAAAGGGGAATTTTTACGTGTTCGTACAGCAAATAACTCATATTTCTCTATGTATGACGTTGACAAATTGTACACAGTTATAAAATGATCATTGAATGAATAAATAGCAACGATCTAAGCCAATGCGAAATCTTGTAGTGTACACAGAAGCTAGAGCTTAACTGGTAACTTTCTACAAACAGTTGATCATGTGTAAAGGTGTAGAAAATAGTGCTTAGTTGTTCTATAATGCAACAGAGAAACAAATGGATTATGGAATCAATGTTCTTCGTTCATCAGAGTTTACGTTCCAGAAAATATTACAGATAAGCTCACAATTATTCACAAATTGAAGACATCGTGTGCTGGAATTTTGGAGTAACATGATCGTGTAAATCAACTAGAAGCGGTGAGGAATTGAATGCTAATCAATGTGTCCTGTATCAGAGGATGAATACAGAATGATAAAGGAAGCCACTAGTCAGTTTCCAAAACACACAGTTGATCTTGAAGGACGTACAGTTTGCTTGGTTGAGCAATTCAGTTGTTTTATTTTATATGTGGCCTTTCCTTCCACCTATTGACATATTTCCTTCATTTGTTTTCAGTTTTATTTTCAGCAGCATTTTAATAGTAGCCTACTGTTAAGTATGGTGAGTAGAGTGAATCATCGCATGTATGTATAATAACAAGGTCCGGTCTCAGGAAAGAAAGTAAACTTTTAGGGCTTATCTCATACAGAAATGTTGCAATACACAGTAAAATAGCTGCATTGCTAAGTTATCATGAGCTCTGTTTTTGTACAGCTGTTCGAATCCTGCCTCGGGCATGGATGTGTGTGATGTCCTTAGGTTAGTTAGGTTTAACTAGTTCTAAGTTCTAGGGGACTAATGACCTCAGCAGTTGAGTCCCATAGTGCTCAGAGCCATTTGAACCATTTTGTACAGCAGTAATGATACCTAACATGATTTCACTCAGTCCATGGCAGGAGCAGATAGACATTCATTCACCGTCTAGTATAGCTTCAGTGTCGTTCCTGTGTCATTGTATGTTCTCTACACCCTATCACATACTTGTTGTGCATCATGGTCTGTGATGTACTAGTTCTTGTACCTTGCATACTCAGAATGATAAATTTGTCAATTTTATGTACGTTTTTAGTGTGAACTGAATCCTGCAATGCTGTCCATAAAAACATAAGGGTGCGAAGAGTTGGCGATCTCCTTTGAACAGCACATTGCAAGGCATTCCAGATATGCTCAATAACATTCATGTCTTGGTAGCAATTCTGGGCGTTCAGGGTGTCGCATTGTCCTACTGGGATTGCCAAGTCCATCAGAATGCACAGTGGATATGAATGGATGCAGGTGATCAGACAGGATGCTTACGTACATGTCACCTGTCAGTCGTATCTAGACATATCAGGGGTCCCATATCACTCCAACTGCACACGCGGCACACCATTACAGAGCCTCCAACAGCTTGAACAGTCCCCTGATGACATGCAGCGTCCATGGAGTCATAAGGTTCTCTCTCTACCTGTACATGTCCATCTGCTCGATACAACTTAAAATGAGACTTGTCTGACCAGGAAACGTATTTCCAGTCGGCAGTTGTCCAATGACAGTGTTGACGGGCCCAGGCGAGGCATAAAGCTCTGTGTCAAGCAGACATCAAGGGTACACAAATGGACCTTCAGAACCGAAAGCCTGTATAAATGATGTTTTGTTGAATGATTCACATGCTGACTCTTGTTGATGGCTCAGCATTGAAATCTGCAGCAATTTGTGGAAGGGTTGCACTTCTGTCACGTTGAATGATTCTCTTCAATCGTCGCCGGTCACTTTCTTGCAGGATCTTTTTCCAGCTGAAGCAGTGTTGGAGATTTGATGATTTACCGGGTTCCTTATATCTACAGTACAGTCCTGAAATGGTCATACGGGAAAATCCCCACTTCGTTGCCTCGGAGATGCTGTGTCCCATCACTCTTGCAGCAGCTATAACACCATGTTCAAACTAGCTTAAATCTTGATAACCTGCTATTGTAGCAGCAGTAACCGATCTAACAACTGCGCCAGACATTGGTTGTCTTATATAGGTGTTGCTGACTGCAGTGCTGTATTCTGCCTGTTTACATGTCTCTCTATTGGAATATGCATGCCTGTAATAGTTTCTTTGGTGCTTCAGTGTAGTTACTACACTATTTGGACATGTATGCCCTTTACATTGCCATGCTCCATCAATAGCCACAGCAATATCTGTAGAATTATCGTTAATTTTAGTTGCCTCATTGACAGCCATCTTCATAGAGGCAATTGCAAAATGCTTAGCAGCTTCATATAATGTACCTGTATACTTCTGAAATCTTGTTCGGCCACTTGGGAAATTCATGACTGCACATAGGGTCGTACCAGCTAATTCACCTTTACAAATAGTACCCAATCCATACACAAACCTAACATTAGTTCCATACACACTGTCAATCTTCCTACTGGTAATAGATGGATACTGAGCTTTACAGTTCTTGCCTTTCAGAAATAGTGAAGTAGAAAATCCATATCTTGCAGTGGTATCTTTATTTTGTTATGAACTGTCACTAACATGACATACTTTACAAACTGCAAATGAAGATATTGTAACTGACTATACTTCTTTAGTATCAGTGACTACATTGCCACTTGTCTGTTCATTATTATATTTAGTACTTAAAGATTCCACACTTGAATCAATGTTCATATATCTTCTGGAAGCACTGGTACTAATATTTTTACTGCTAGAAAAATACTAGTAATCACTGAGGAAGTTTCAGGACATGTTGAATTTAACCTAGAACAGCCCAAATTTCTTGTATACTTTTGCTTTCAATTTGAGCCATCTTGTCCGAAAACATACTTTCCGATTTAAACATGTACAGAAAAAACACCATAAATGCAAGCAATGTATGAAAGTTGCATGCGAACAGGGGAGCCAGTCATGAGCATGGAATACTATCCTAAATCAACAAACAACGTAAAATAAAGTTAGTTTCAAATTGATAGAAGGCAAAAGGGAGGCATGGCAACTTGTACTGCCCTTCAAGTAAATGAAAATTAAAAGTTTTTAATTATTAGAATGCTATTAAAGAAACATACTTATCTAGTAAAGTACGTTTCAAGGAATGTTTATGAGGGGGAAAGAAATTGTTTTACGCCCTCTACAAAGGTACAAACTCTCCTTAAACTACCTTGGCAGATTCTCTGTAATCATTCCTGTGACTGGTTTGTTGGCAGCCACCATTTCTTACTTGCTTCAGCTAAGTTTGTGGCTCTACACATCTGAAGTATATTGCTCTACTTAGATATTCTAATTTTTAAGTGTTCACTTAACATTTCCCTGTCTGTTTCTCTTTCCAGTGTCAGGTTACTTATTGCTGGGTGTCCCTCATTCTCTCTTAAGACTTTTTTGGTAAAAGTGCACTTAACAGTGTATCCAGCTCTTCAGTTGCAAGCTGCAGTTGACAACTGTTGTTGCAATGAATTGCAATTTTGTACAAAAATGGAAATATGGCATAGAAGTAGGTTACTGCAGTGACAAATATACATCTTTGGACCTACTACACATCATATTAAAGGAACTGCAATTTTTGTGTTGAGATTTGTTGTCCCCTGTAATTCTTAAGCAAAATATTATGCTATGCTACAGGTCAGCGTGTCAGTACATGTAGTTTTTTTACCATCATCAAAGATATATGAAAATTGATAATCAACCTTAAAATTCATAATAACCATTTCAGCAAAAGTTATTCTGACACCATTTCGAAAACAAATGTAATCAGTCCATATTTAATTATGAAAGAATTCATTAGATTCAAAGGTTCACATTTACCACTCTGTACTATCACCCAGTTGGCTACTACTGACAGCACCGAATTGCCTACATCTGTGCACAGTACAACACCCTGTGACATTGTAAATGCACATTAGTCAATATTCTAGTATCCTCTTCACTTTAGGAATTCTGATGTTCCTTCCTTGATAGTTTCCACTGTCTATGCATTTGTGTTACTCCTGGACTCGCAGGTAAACAAAGTCGTTATTGAAGAGGAGAAAATGTCATCGCCTCCCTGTTCTTTTGATTTGTTCTTAAGCCATTTGTGCAGTCAGGTGTAAGTAGAGCATGTGTTTGAAATCTACCTGTACTTTTCAAACAGTGCTGTTCCCACTGCATTTAGAGATTATAAGACTGATTGTAGTTTTTACAGTTCTTAAACAGAGCTTTAGATTTGTGAAATTACAAATATGAAGTTGAGCAGATAGAAAAAGTATCGAGTACATTACCAGCTACAGCAAAATCAGAAAAAGAGGAGTAGCTGACTTTGCTAATTCTAGAACAGACATTATTTCAATCTTCAATTCATCCAAAGGCAGCAAAACACATGCTGCAAGTTATCAAGACAGTATTGGCTGTAAGACTTGAAAATTGCTAATGTCTGCTGTTGAGAGATAATGAAATTGCGCTTCTCCCAACTACTTCTACTCAGAGGTGCCTTCACAGAGAACTCTTCCCTATGGGAACCAAATACATGTTGACTGAAAGTGCTAAGTAGCCCGACGATTTTCAGAGTATCTTACTGTGTCATAACGTAGGAAAACTACGCTGGAAATCAGCGTTTTGGCCATGGTTACAGTGGTCTCCTTCTGGGTCTACTGATGTGCTCTGATTTGTGCAGTCACCTACATTTCATCATTGGTGTTCACTGAGCATGACATTACGTCATAATTTTAAAAGGTTGTTATGCTTGGTCACTCGAAGCATAAGGAGTGGGAACTTTATAATAATGAAAATAATGCTGTTGGACGAACATCCGCAACTGAGTATTATACCAGAGGTTGAAATACCGCTTCAGTTGTAAAGTTTTTCTTATTATCACACGTCCGGTTTTGGGCTCTTAGAAGCCCATCTTCCAGGTGTCGTAACTTGCTGGCGCCCCCTCCCCCAGGTGCTGCGATGGACGTGTACTAGGTGTGATTTGCTACTTATGAGTGCAGAACAAGGTACTATGTAAATCTTGCCCATTCCTCTTCAGCGTGCTCTATGGAATTTGTTTCAGAGGTTCGTAATAGCCTTATCAGTCTTCCGTAGTATGTAATAAAATACTAGCACAGATATAACGGACAGAAAGAAGATAAAATCTTATTTGTTACCAGCTGCCACCACACACACACACACACACACACACACACACACACACACATCCATGCATGCCCACACGTCTGTGCAGCTAGATTGCTCGCCGTACACACATTCATACACAGTTTATTATATATGAGTTCATCCAGTGAGATGTGTCCTTCACTCCTATAATATTTACAATTACATCATCTCAGTGTAAAATATGGCAAAATGTTTGCCATTTGTGTGATTTATTGTCAATGACTTGGTGCTATCTGGTGTTAAGGGTGCACAACAGTGAAGGGAAACGTCAAGAAAGAGTGCCCATCTTTTAACTCTATTGGGCCCCTTTCATACAGTCAACTTTCTTGTCTTAGTTGACTACTTGAGACAAGTGAGTCTCTGTAGTGTCCCTGGTGTTTATTTTACTGAGTCGTATGTGTTTAGAGTGGTCATTTTTGCATGTGTTGTGAGTGTGTTTGCTGTGCAGTTTGGCATCTGAAATGTAAAAGTTAGTTTATACTTTCCTTTTGAAGTATGTGATAAACAAATGTGTATTTAATATGAAAAGAGGAAATATTACCAAAAATCTCAGAAAAGTACTTTACTGATTTACTTCAAATTTTGACACATTATTCGAATAAACATTCAGATGGATATAAACTTCCGTCATTGATGTATAAGGGACACTTCATTACCAAAAATTGCGAATTTGATATGTTTTCAAATTTTCACACAAAACTCTAATGAATGTCTGAATGGACGTAGGCTATGTATTTTTTTACTATACAAATACATACGCAATATGTAAAGAGGAAATATTGTTACAGAATACGCTAAATACATTCAGACTGATGTAGGCTCTATATTTTTGTAAATTAGCAATGCATACATTTTCTGTTAAACCTGACTGCAAGAGAGAAAATGCTGTGGTGCACTTGGTGTCAAAATGTGGGTTTGTTTTCTTTCTCACAGTCAGTTTTAACTACAGTAGCCGAGCATTAAACCATTTGACAAATTTTCTCCCATATATATACCTACTTATATAAAATTTTTTAAAAATTGTATACACCACCATGTGGGTTTCCCCCCCCCCCCCCCCCCCCCCCCCCCCCCTGTTGGTTGTAAAAGAAAACAGGAAAGTTACAGGCTCATGCACACCGCTACAAAATCTTAAAATTAGAATGACAATAAACAAGGCGCAGGATGAGAGAGAGAAGGGAGGTGGCAGCAAGAGGAGCATGGTGATGGACATAGGGGAAGGAGGGTTTGGGATGGGGAGACGGGGGGGTCGAGGAGGAGATTAGGACATAGATATTTAGCAGTTGCAAAGCATTCCTGGGTTTGCTACTAGTTTATTAATTACCAAAGCAGAATTCAGTGGATTTTCTTGTTAAAGTCAGTCTGGCAGATTCTTTACGTTCCTGAGAACTGAAGGAATAGGAAAAGTGTCAGCCAACCCCCCCCCCCCCCCCCCCCCCCACACACACACACACACACACACACACACACACACACACACACACACACACACACACACCAAAAAAGTCCAATTTTTCAGGGATCCACCCTCAAACTTCACGTCGTGCAGGCAACTAAGAATTCACGGGGTTGATTGGGAATTGAAAATTGGGCATATTTTCATCTGCATATATGGGAGGCTGACAACATTTTCCAAGAAGTTGAGGAAAGAAGCTTTTACGACTGCCGCTTATGTATCAATAGGAAAATGTAGTTAATTGAAAGCATTGCCGCCGTCAAGCTTTGCAACACATTAAGAGGCATCCATTCGCTGTCAGTCTTATTACCTTTAAACACCTTCGTGCCAAAGCCCGTTACTCAATGAAACAGAGCAAATGGGTATGTTGTGAACGCTCTGTTTCTTCCGTCAGTTCTACTGTCCCTATGTCACGAGTATGGGCTACACTTCGCTCTCTCCAAGGTTGCCATTGGCTGTCAACCCTCCCGGGCCTTGCCCGCAGAATATCTTGTGACCCCATTTTGCAACAGCATCGGCGTCAACCTCCTGTCCGGCTGCTTTCCGTCACCAGAAACAGTGGGCTGAAGCTTCTGCCTTATATTTTACCCCATGTCAGTCAGAATCTTACAATGAACCTTTTACTGAAAGGGAACTTCTTTCCGCACTTTCTTCTTCTTCTCATGATATGGCCATGGCCCAGACTCCATTCGTAACCAATTGCTTAAACATCTCAGTGCTTCACGACATCTTTTCCAGGTATTTGGCTCCAGGGTGACTACCCTTCTCAGTGGAGGGTTAGCATTGTGTTCCTGTCCTTAAGCCTGTTAAGAACCCCCTGTTCGTCGAAAGCTATCGGACAATTAGTCTGACAAACGTTGTTTGCAAGTTACTTGAACAGATGGTAGTCCGTCAGTTAAATTGGGTCCTCGAATCTCGGGAACTGTTGTCCCATTACCAGTGCGGCTTCCGAGAGGTACAGTCTCCGATCATTTACTTCGCTTGAAATCTGCGGCTCGGCAGGTTCTTTCCCAGCGCCGCCATTTGGTTGCAGTATTTTTCGAGCTTCGCAAGGCCTATGACACGGCTTGGTGCCATCATATCTTACTCACATTTCCCAATACCGATTTTTATCCGCCAGTTCCTGTTCCATCAGTCGTTCAGGGTTCAGGTTGGTACTGTTTTTAGTTCTCCATGGACCCAGGAGAATGGCATCCTACAGGGTTCCGTATTGAATGTACTACTTTTCCTCATGGCTATAGATGGACTTGTGGCCTTTGGTCACCCCTGCTCTGTATGGGGAAGATTTCTGCGTTTGGGTTAGTTCCTCTTCGATAGCCTCTGCAGAGCGACAGCTCCATAGTGCTATACGGCGTGCCTCTCGATGGACCCTCTCACACGGTTTTCATTTTCTCTTTTAAAATCACGGGTGGTCCATTTCTGTCGCCGTACTGCAGTCCACCCCAATCCAGAGATTTACCTCGATGCACGGTTACCTGTGGTCCCACAGTTTAGTTTCCTGGGTTTTGTTTTCGACAAGCTCACTTGGCTGCCTCATATCAGACTTCTGAAGATAGGATGTTTCCGTAAACTCAATGTCCTTCGCTTCCTTGCCCACACCCCTTGGGGTGCTGATCGTTCCACTCTTCTCCGCCTTTATCGGGCTTTAGTGCTGTCTCGCTTTTACTATGGTTGTCAAGTTTATGGTTTGTCTGCTGCTTCCAAACTGCACCTCTTGGATCTGGTCCACCATTGTGGTATCCCGTTTGGCCACCGGTGCCTTCCGTACTAGCCCTGTAGATAGTCTCCTGGTTGGAGCTGGGATTTCCTCCCTCTCTCCTTTCTGTTCTGATGTCTCAGCTTCTGGTTTCTTATGCAACCACTGTCCATTCCTCTCCCACTCGTCCTTCCTATTCTATCCTGTTCCCAGACCAAGGATGTCGGCCACCTTCTTTGTCCTGTCACCCGCGTTATGTCCCAAACCCCCCCCCCCCCTTCCCCCCTCTTGGTTAGTTCCTCGGCCCCGGATGGATCTCTGCCGTGGTCCAAAAGATTCCATTCACACGATGGTGTTCCATTGTTTTTTCCGCTGAATTTTATGGGAGTTTTGGGATGCTGTTGTTTTTTACTCCAATGGCTCTAAATCTGCTGGTCGTGTGGTATATGCCTTCATGTCCTCTGTTGGCATGGAAAATCATTCCTGCCAACTGCATGTGGGGTGTTCACTGTGGAATTGATGGCAATTTCACAGGCCCTTACCTTTATTTAACAGTCGCAACTCTACCACGTTTTGTTATTTACGGACTCAATGAGTGGCCTTCAGGCTATTGATCAGTGTTTTTTTTTTTTTTTTTTTTTTTTTTTTTTTTCCCCCCCCTGCCATCCCTTGGTCTCTGCCACCCATGACTGTCTTGCTGATCACCATGCTGCTTGTTCCGTTGACTTCCTTTGGGTCCCTGGTCATGTGGGTATCCCAAGTAATGAACTTGCTGATTGTTTGGCTGGGGAGCAGTCTCTTACCCCACGCCCCACCCCTTCTCTGTAATTCCTCCTGTGGCGGATTTATGGCTTCATATCAAATCCCACTTCGCCCAGACATGGGCCAATCTTGGGAGACTACCTCCCTGTCTAAGGAACTTCGTGCGATTATGATGACACCTGTCCCGTGGTGTTCTTCCTTTCGCCTCTCCCAAAAGGACTCGACCACCCTGTGTCATCTCCGCATCAGCCATACCAGGCTGACCCATGGTTTTCTTTTGCATAATGAGCCACCCGCACTTTGTGGTTGTGGAGCCTTCCAGTCGGTAGCCCGCATTTTAGTGAAATGCTCCTTCTTTTGGCTCTGTGTACTAAGTACTGACTTCCCTGCACTTTACCTTTAATATTGGCAGATGATTCCCAGGTGGTTGAACTGGTTCTCAGTTTCCTCTGCGAAAGTGGTTTTTATTTTCAGTTCTAAGGTTTTTAATTTCCCTCTGGAGTAGGGGCAGGGCGGTGAGGGTTGGGGTGTCTCCCACTGTAAGCTGTGTTTGGAGATTCCTGATTCCCCTCCCTGGCAAAGATTCTCTTTTCTTTCCGTTTTACTCTGTTTTTATTGCTTTTTGGATTTGGTTCGTCTCCTCCTACAATACGCACTTTTACATTCTAGCAGGTGAACGCTTTTGAATAGCAGGTGGTCTTGCTTGTACTGCATCAGTGGTGGGATATTTCCTGCCTCTAGCATAGCCTTGGAATTGCCCACCGGCTGACTTCCCTCCTTTTGTTTTCACCATTGGCAACACAGCTGCACTTTTACGTTTTTTAGCATTTTACCTTTTATCGTTGTGACTCTTCTGAGATGTAAATCTGCCCGAATAGACCACCTTTGAAACAAGGGACTGATGACCTTGCTGTTTGATCCCTTCAACCACCAACCAACCAACCCAATGATGTCATTCCATACTCCATTGCCGTCTAGCATGTTTCTGCTCATTCATCAAAGGTAGTCTGAGAAGTGGGCAACTGTTACATAACCCATGCCGCAATAAATGGTGACTGTCTGTCATCCCTGACAGTGTACAATGTATTACATTGTTTCACCATTGTGCCAAAGGCGAGGACGACGCAGATCTGTTCTGCCGTGGCATTCGGATCAGGTGTCAAACTCGGGAGGCGGTCCGGGTGGCGCGACTTGACTCGTCTCTTAGTGTTCTGTGGCTGTCCGTGAACCATTCTGCACACACCTGTTGCACTGCCAAAACACTTCTTCCAACACGAGCAGGAATTTCCCTGCATCACATTCTCTCATGGCAAAAGTGCACCCTTCTTCAAACAAACTGATTTGACGTTACGGTTCGTGCATTCGTCTGTGAGGCATCCTGCACATTTGCGCATCCGTTACCTTCGGGTCATAGCAACAACACGAGCTGCAGGCACATTTTACCGGTAGGTTGTGTTGCACCATGGATACCCATGTTGACGTTCCCCGCAGGTTGACATGACTCAAATGCTAATTATTTCTTCAGAATGTATTAATGTACATATCATGTGAATATGAACATCCTGTCTCTAGTAAGTAAAGGTGTTCTGTTTTTCCTGAGCAGAAACATATTTTGAAGAATCTTCAACTCCAATAACATGAGAAGAGAAAATATGTTTGTGATTTAATTCCATAGAACTCTTATTAGTTACAAGCAAAATTACAGAGTAATTTGCTAATGTCAGTGTTTCAATTTTTTTTAAGGTTTATTCCTGCTATCGTGGCCTCCACCCACACCCCTCTCGGAGATACTTCAGAATAATTTGACTTGTTCACTTTCTGAAGATAAAAATTCTACTTCTTATCCTGATGTACCGTAAAAGGATTTTTTTTGGATGAAGTAAATGTCCCTCGCAGTTTAAATTCCAGTAATTCTTCACTACGGAGAACAATTTTATTGCAGAGTGTTACAGTAACTGCAATGTACAATATCGGATCACATTCGTGAACAGTAGACTCAGCAGGAACATACTGCTACAGAATTCAACATGTTAAAACATCTTTCATAACATATTTTGGCAGTTGATATTATAATAATATTCAGTGAAGCTCTTTACGATGCAGGCAGTATCTTCTTCCAGTCACAGGCAATTGGCAGTCATATTGGCCTGTGCTGTGGCATCTGCTGAAAAGCACGAGGCCTCAGTGTCACAAGGTCAGGTGCTCAAACGAAACAGAAAATCCACAAATTCTTTTTATGTTAACATGTTTAATAAAATTCTTTAGACAAAACTTATAAAGATTCATCTGCCATCACTCAACAGGAAAAGCATTAGTGTTACAGGGAATAGTCTGTAACTCTACAATCTTTACTTTTTTGAGTAGTATTTTGACTCAAATCATCGTTATAGGGCCGCAACGTAATATTGGAGCAGTCCTGGGGCAGTCCGAAGATAACCAAAGACGGCGTGACTGTCGCGAAAGGTGTGGAGCTGAAGGACAAGTTCCAGAACATCGGTGCCAAGCTGGTGCAAGATGTCGCCAACAACACTAACGAGGAGGCTGGAGACGGCACGACGACTGCCACCGTGTTGGCACGAGCCATCGCCAAAGAAGGCTTCGAAAAGATCAGCAAGGGTGCCAACCCTATAGAAATTCGCAGAGGTGTGTACTGTCTCACTTAATTTCCTGTTGGTAAATGTTTCTGTATAAGAAGCCGTCTTTCTGATGTAGGGGGTGAATCTGGGTACTGTGTAGGTTTACAGGCTAGGTTCTGTGTTAATGGTAAATAGTTACTGAAACTAGTTTGCCTTCTTATTTAAAGGTGTTATGACCCATGTTGGGCCTAATCTGTACCTGCAAAAGTTACTGATTGAGGAATTCATCCGAAATATTGAGGTATTTGTATGTGTAACTTTACAGTGGTGGGGCGGGGTTACATGTGAATACAAAATCATTTGTGTGAGAAACAGTTTTACTACAAACTATCAACAAAATATATTAGGGTGCCACTCATCAGAGATCTTTCCAAAACTCATTGCTTTTTGCTTGGTTCAATTTCCTAAATTGCTGGGAAGTTCTACACCAGTGTATAAAATCTTCATGATTTGAAGGATTGATAAGTTTTGCAGCTCCGAGGGAAAGTACATCGTCACTTAACTTTAAAAAAAGTACTTTTGCCAGCAGTATTGTGTCTTTTCACCTGGGTAAAAGTGTATTTTTATCTGGGAAATCAGAGAAAACTCCAGGACTTTTTTCCCTGTGTGCGTATATACCTGATATTGTGCAGAGGTTGTCAGAAGTTTGTGTGTTTCTGAAAACATCATTTCCAGGCCAATTATATAACTGGCTGCATTGTAAGGTGGGGAAAGTAAGGAAGGTATCCCTTGAACTTCATAGCATACAGAATCCACTGTCGCAGCTCGCGTTTGTTCGCAGCCCGGCAGGCATCTGAAGTCTTCTGGCTAATAGTATGTTTACATTGTGGTAGTTGGAGCTGCATGTAAGAAGCAGTATTGTTGTACAACCAGTTTCAGTGACTGCTATCTGTTGACAGTGACAGTGGGAGGCATTAGGGCTTAGGACAATTGATGTACTATCACCACCACCCTCCCCCTCCCCCTCCTCAGTTTCCAGTTTGGCTGTCCTGTATTATACTTAGTGGGTCACTTCATCTGCTTTAACTAGAGACCATCTGTACTTCAAAGTGTAGAAGGCTTAATGGAGTTATTGAATGTGTATAATATGGGGGGTTTTTAAAGGAAAACCGACACTTTCTTCTAGCTGCTTAATTAGCAACACTTACTGTGTTTTGCAATGTATGTTGGCACCTTTGTCTCTGCAGCAAGTTGACAAATTGGCTTGTATGCTTTTCAAAGAGGTGCAATATGAAAACTGCATTGCATAACTACCACACAGTTCCTTCCCCTGGATGTGTGGATTTAATCATTGCAGACATTTTATGTGAGTGGTTTTAGAAACACACTGTAGGTTACTAAAGTGACAGAACTTCTAAAATCATCAACAAAATGAGAAAGCAACTGTTCACCTTCAGCTGCTTGATGGTGTGCATTACTCATGTAAGAGCACGGAGGTGGTGCTACAGGGTGGAGCAGATAGCTGTAGCCATGTAATTATAAAGGCAATGCAATGAAATTACAGAAATTAAGAGTTGAAATGGACTTATCATTCATTTACAGTGAAAAAAACATTTATAGATGATGTTGAAAGTGACTCCCTGCCACAGCTGTGCACGTCTAAGCATATTCAGATACATCGGGCGTTAAGTTCAGATATCAGTGGTGACAGCTTCACGGCTGCTGCTGTCTTTCAGTTCCTGTATTGTGTGTGTATTTGTATCATTGGCCGTGCTCTTAGTGTCTCCACTTGAGAAAATAGCATGTTGTTGGATCTGGCAAATGTGGTTGCCATTAATATTTGCTGACACTTCCTTCCTCAGTGAAGACATTGTGGACTAGCTCCAGGGATACTCTAAACCTGGGACATGTTGCCCCATCTTGCTAGTAGAGGCAGTATTGTCTTTCATTTTCAGCGAGTTGAGTGCAAAATGTGTCAAATTTCCGTATATGCAACAGTTTTGAGTGTAATGTCAAAAATATATCGGTCCAGTGCTGTGTGTTCCCGTTACACTGCGACAAATGTTGACTTGTTTTCATTATATAATAGTTACTGACGCACAATGTTAGAATTCTCCATTGCCCAGTACCTTGTGTTCTGTGAATTCACATACCGTATTTACTCGAATCTAAGCCGCACTTTTTTTCCGGTTTTTGTAACCCAAAAAACCACCTGCGGCTTAGAATCGAGTGCAAAGCAATCGGAAGTTCTGAAAAACGTTGGTGGGTGCCGCCACAACTAACTTCTGCCGTCGAATATATGTAGCGCTACACAGGCAAGCTCTGTAGGCAGTAGGCACAAAGATAAATACTGGGACCATATCCTCTGCGTCAGCAAATAAACTAAAAAAAAAGGTGGAAGACTAGCTTTTTTTTTTCTCCGCCCCGAGTTTCGACCATTGCATTTTCATACATTATCCAACGAAGTAAATACAAATTCCATATTGTTCATCTTCGAATGTAGCAGCATTTCAGTGTACTACGAAAATCCGACTGGCAAGACTGTTTGGGATGTTTGTCAATATGGCCAACTCTACGTTCTGAATTTTATCCTACCTGTGAGAAGAGATGGTTGCTAATAGGAACTTCTATGAATTGTGAATCGTATGCAGTATTCTCTTCACCATAAGAATAATACGAATATAAACATTTTGCCATGTATTGTTTCGTGTTTGCTGCTATCTCATTTAAATCCTGTCTGCCTAATAAACTACGAAACTAGAGTGAGACAACACCAATTGCGGAAGAATATACATATGTCATGTATGTATTCGTATTATTCTTATGCCTAATAGTGATACAGTCAGGAATGAAGCACAGCAATTGACTAGATTTTTAAATATAAGATGACTCTAATTTCTGTGCAGAATGTAATGTACTAAAGAGGCGTCTGCAAAGATTTTCAAACGGAGAAAAATTGTCGCTAAAATCTCGTTCAGAACATCTTCTATCATACGCAGTGTAAGTAACAACAAATAGCAGTATCTTGCCATTGTTTTGCTATGAGATGATTCCTCTCTCTCTCTCTCTCTCTCTCTCTCTCTTTTTTTTTTTTTTTTTTTTAAAAAGCGGTGGTACTGGGCACTAAAGCAATCCATGCCGCGAGCGGCGACAGGCCGTAAACACGCACTATCAGAATGCGACAAACAATGCATGACACACTACAGTAATGCATTTTCAGCTTACAGTGACGTAAACACTTATAACAAAGAAAACGACGCTTTTCAGATCAAAGAAAAATAAGCAATCAATTCAAAATGAAGCACATGAAAAAGGAAGGGTACCTGTATAAATACGGACGGAATGCCTGACGCATAGCAATGACTACCTGGTAAAGCTTAACTGCTAAGGTTACGACTCGAACCAACCCACTGTAGCTGTATCGTCATTCATTCGACCTAAATTGTGTGTCATATTACAATGGACCAACTTTGTTTCAATTTGGAGATGCGGCCTAAAACTTTTCTCTCCCCTTGAATTTCGAATCTCAAATTTCAGATGCGGCTTAGATTCGGGAAAATTTTTTTTCCTTGATTTTGAGTCTCATTTTTCAGGTGCGGCTTAGATTAGAGTGCGGCTTAGATTCGAGTAAATACGGTAACCAGAAAGAGGAAACCATCTTCTTCACTCAAGATGTAACGGAAAGTATCTAACAAACCATCATTAATATAATGGAAGGAAACATTCCACGTGGGAAAAATTATATATAAAAACAAAGATGAGGTGACTTACCGAACAAAAGCGCTGGCAGGTCGATAGACACACAAACAAACACAAACATACACACAAAATTCAAGCTTTCGCAACAAACTGTTGCCTCATCAGGAAAGAGGGAAGGAGAGGGGAAGACGAAAGGAAGTGGGTTTTAAGGGAGAGGGTAAGGAGTCATTCCAATCCCAGGAGCGGAAGGACTTACCTTGGGGGGAAAAAAGGACAGGTATACACTCGCACACACGCACATATCCATCCACACTTGTTCCTCTGTTTGCCATAGTTACAAAATTGTCTGTACTGCTAATGAAGAACCACATAGAGGACATCGTATAATTGACAATGCAGTTAAAAATGACAAATTGTGCAATTGGGCAGTGAAAACTGTGCAGAATAGTTGACTCAGTAGGCATGTTGAAAGTAAGGGTAAAGTCTGTGTCACATGGAATTAGATTTGCTGTAAGTTTGCTTTGTGACTGGTGTAACTGGTCTCAAGTGGGTGCCACAAACTGCTATGTTGTTTATCCGTTCGCAGCTTTGCGTGTTTCCAAATTATTGCATGTGGAGACTCTTTAACAGCAGCAGCAGCCAATCAGGATTCCTGTTGGTGTCTGATGCAACCTGAGGTGTGGCTGCACAAGAAAGGTGTGAAATTGAAATGTAACATCAGAGTTAGTTTAAATTACTGCAAGTGACACCACAGTGCTGTAAAGAAAGTGCTAGTGATTTGATTTGACAAAGGCATCAGTTGTGCTCATATTCAGAGAAAACTGTGTTCCAGCAGCATACGGTGTATGAGCTGAAACTTCGGCTAGAGTTTAAAGTACTAAGTGTCTTGATACCAGCTATAATTTTCATCAGTGACATGGGGTGGTGAAACATGGTAGGGGTGTGTTAAACCCCACTGTCTGCACAACTAGCTGGTTATTTGCGGTGGATTTTTTGTTTGATGGACAAAGTCATTACACACTGAAAGCATATTTCCAAAATGTTGAAGATATGGTGAAAATGGGACATGCCTTCCTGCATCGTTTTAAGATAACTGTGTAACTGGATTGTTCCATCAGGTGATATTAATAAAATTTTGAAGTGACACATGGTGATTCACCATGGAGCCTTCAGTTATCATTCTTACAAACTTCATATACTGTACTCTCTTGATCCAGGCCATTATCCACGACAAACTTATGAGGCAAAGTGCTACAGATTATTTGGAGACGAGGCACTTAATATTAATATTGGACCTAGGAAACTGGCCATTTGTGCTTTAATTTAAAGTGTTACTTCACATACATAATTGATGTCTCTTCAGGAGTGCTGTTGTTGTTGTTGTTGTTGTTGTTGTTGTGGTCTTCAGTCCTGAGACTGGTTTGATGCAGCTCTCCATGCTACTCTATCCTGTGCAAGCTTTTTCATCTCCCAGTACCTACTGCAACCTACATCCTTCTGAATCTGCTTAGTGTATTCATCTCTTGGTCTCCCTCTACGATTTTTACCCTCCACGCTGCCCTCCAATACTAAATTGGTGATCCCTTGATGCCTCAGAACATGTCCTACCAACCGATCCCTTCTTCTGGTCAAGTCGTGCCACAAACTTCTCTTCTCCCCAATTCTATTCAATACTTCCTCATTAGTTATGTGATCTACCCATCTAATCTTCAGCATTCTTCTGTAGCACCACATTTCGAAAGCTTCTATTCTCTTCTCGTCCAAACTATTTATTGTCCATGTTCCACTTCCATACATGGCTACAGCCCATACGAATACTTTCAGAAAGGACTTCCTGACACTTAAATCAATACTGGATGTTAACAAATTTCTCTTCTTCAGAAACGCTTTCCTTGCCATTGCCAGCCTACATTTTATGTCCTCTCTACTTCGACCATCATCAGTTATTTTGCTCCCTAAATACCAAAACTCCTTTACTACTTTAAGTGTCTCATTTCCTAATCTAATCCCCTCAGCATCACCCGATTTAATTTGACTACATTCCATTATCCTTGTTTTGCTTTTGTTGTTGATCATCTTATATCCTCCTTTCAAGACACTGTCCATTCCATTCAACTGCTCTTCCAAGTCCTTTGCTGTCTCTGACAGAATTACAATGTCATCGGCGAACCTCAAAGTTTTTATTTCTTCTCCATGAATTTTAATACCTACTCGGAATTTTTCTTTTGTTTCCTTTACTGCTTGCTCAATATACAGATTGAACAACATCGGGGAGAGGCTACAACCCTGTCTTACTCCCTTCCCAACCACTGCTTCCCTTTCATGTCCCTCGACTCTTATAACTGCCATCTGGTTTCTGTACAAATTGTAAATAGCCTTTCGCTCCCTGTATTTTACCCCTGCCACCTTTCGAATTTGAAAGAGAGTTTTGGTTATTGTTACAAGGCCAGATCAGTCAATCGATCATCCAGACTGTTGCTCTTGCAACTACTGAAAAGGCTGCTGCCCCTCTTCAGGAACCACACGTTTGTCTGGCCTCTCAACAGATACCCCTCCGTTGTGGTTGCACCTACGGTACGGCTATCTGTATCGCTGAGGCACGCAAGCCTCCCCACCAACGGCAAGGTCCATGGTTCATGGGGGGGTCTTCAGGAGTAATAATACTAAAAAGGGCCAAGCTTCAAAAATTATTTTTCATATTTACTGTGGTTCTTTGAGAGAATACAGATTTTAAAAAAAGTACGACGACGTATAATTATGCCCCCAAGAAAAAAACACGAGGTGAGTTACTGAGCAGTTTCATCCACTTGAGCTTCTGAAATTTCTTGCTCACACAGCAAATGTGACATATTTATAGCAGAATTAAGGCAAACTGCAAACACTATAACAAATACACACACAATATTACATTAATGCAATTTCATTGGCTCACCCATTCACGATGGCCGCTGTTAAATTCGGTAATGTTTCTTTCAATATAATTATAGAAATTTGCAACAGAACGCTGCACCAGTTACGTGGTAGGTAGCGAGATGTCCCTACATTGTTCTCTTATGAAATGAGCCCAGTTGTTGAGCGATACATGGCTCGCGCATCTAAGAAATGTGGCCCAACCTATACTCAGGTGTGGGCTTTTGAACACAGTTGTGCCCCGAGCTATGCTCAGGCTTGGTCTCCAAAGTGATAAATTGATGCAAAAGTGAACAACGTAGGATGTGTGTGTGTGTGTGTGTGTGTGTGTGTGTGTGTGCGTGGGTGGGTGGGTGGGTGTGTGCGCGCGCGCGCACTTATAAGAAGCCTCTTTATGTTCGGGAAGTTAGTTTATGTGCAATTTTGGCAAATGGCTTTGTGGATTTCTGTCCTTTCCATCAGTGTAAGAACAGTAAGGATAGCGATGCAGTAACTGTTAATTCTGTGCCGTATGTTAAAATGATTCCCTAATTTCTCACTCAACAACTTGCCCTTTATCCAGTGAATGACACATCTTTGGCAATAAGATGGAGCTACAAGCAACACCACAGGAATGTTAATGAATGGAAGCTTCTGACAGATTAAAATTGAGTGTCTAGCTGGGACTCGAACCTGGGACTTTTTGTAGTAGAGTGCTCTACTGATAAAGCTATCTGGGGAACTCAGGAGTATCGACAACAATTTTTGTGATAATTTGATGGTAGGAATGGAAGTGACTCCGTATGGGCAAGTCACGAGTCACGCCTGATGTAACGAGAAATGATCTATTCAACTGGGCAGCTTATTCACAGTCCATTCTCAGTGACCTACATCTACGTGACTACTCTGCAGTCCCATGCCCACTGGAGCCATAATTAACAAGGTTGCTGGGTTAATGTGGGAACATGTAAGTGTTCTCTGCTGCTGAAACCCCATGTTTGGCATGTGCTCAACTGTGTGCAGTGATACACTTCTGCCTGCAGCAGCATTTTACCCTGTCATCGAATCTTCCAAAACTTGTTGCCTAGAAGATAAGCCTCCAACATCCATGTTGTATGATGAAGTGTGGACATTTAATACCTCGTCACCTACTCACGGTTTCACCATCCTTCAACTACTTTGCGTAGTTGCTCGCAACAGTAGAACACAAACAGCTGACTAGGTTTGCCGTTTCAGAAATGCTCATTCCCACGTGCCAAACCATTACACTCTGTACTTTGTCAGAGTTGCTTATCCCATTACTTGATGCAGAAATACATCCATGGTAGAAGCAGCTGACCATTCAGATTCAACATAACTTTGAAATATGGAAAGTTCTTGATTGCACATGTTTGTATTAAATGTTACACATTTCAGAAGGTCGTTATTAGACTGAAGCTGTGGAAAAAGTGTAGAAGAAAATTAGCTATAGCATATACGTACATAACACGAGTATATATCTTGGTATTCTGTGTACAGAATTTTCAATTAGTGTTGTACTTACATTTAAATCCAGCTTTAGTACAAACCTCATGAAAGTGAGCATGTAGACTGAATGTAATACAGATATCTAATGTAGGCACATTTGACAGCTCCTCTGTCTATTTGAAGAGAACCAGTGGCAAACTGTGTTGCGATTAAGGTATCAAAGAACTAAATGAAGGCCACATTAGCATAGAAAGGAATTCAGAGAGTACCTTTACAAACACTTAGCATTGGAATTAATTAAATGTCAGAACCTAAAGAACTATTTGAGGCCCATCAAATTAAGGCCAATCAATGGAAAAATCCAGGATGGAATAAAGACAGTCTTATGAAAAAGGGTAGGTTGCTACTCACCGTATAGAGGAAGCATTGAGTTACACAGTCCAGCCTCGGAGGCCAGACACGTTGCTCATGTGTGCCTGTGTGTCTTGGGTGTGTGCGTGTTTGGGGAGGGGGGGAGGGGTTCTCTACTTGACTAGAAGGTATTTGTTTTGGCCAAAAATCCAAATGTATAGCAGGTCCCCCTCCCCCTCAGTGTGCGACTCAATGTTTCCTTTACCAAATGGGAAAGTGCTGGTAAATAGACACAATAAAACACACACACATTTCAAGCTTTTACAACCCCAGGTTGCTTCATCAGGAAAGAGGGAAGGAGAGAGAAAGAAGAAAGGATGTGAGTTTTAAGGGAGAGGGTAGGGAGTCATTCCAATCCCGGGAGTGGGAAGACTTACCTTAGGTGGGAAAAAGGACAGGTATACACTTGCGCGCGCATACACATCCATCTGCACACATACAGACACAGGCAGACACATGTAAAACTATGATTTACACATGTCTGCCTCTCTGTGTGTGTGTGTGTGTGTGTGTGTGTGTGTGTGTGTGTGTGTGTGTGTGTGTGTGTGTCGTGGAATTTTTCCCTCTGTTATATTCAATGTTTCCTTTGTATGACGAGTAGCAGTCTGACCTTATCGTAATATTATTATTAAATAATTGAGGCAGCCTTGTGCAAGTGCTACTCAGAGATTAAGAGGTTGATACAGAAGAAAAAGTTGTGAAGGGTGCAGCAAGCCTGTCAGAAGACTGAACGCCCAACAAAAAAAGGAAAGCACTGTGACAGTTAAAAATGTTTTTGTTCGTAGTGACTTTTGTGTGTTTATCCAGTCTGGAGCTCTAAGGTTTGCCATTTTGGCAGACTCATTTTGTTCTACATATGTGACTGTCACGGAAATGGAGTTTATCTGTTTTGTGATACTCGTACGTATGTCTGTTCTGTGATACAGTGATTCACTATAACTGCCAATATTTATAGTGAACTTTGGACACAATTGAGAAATGTGTGTTCATCTGGTCTATGTTAGTCTCAAAATGTTGCTTTTATTCAGTGCAGGTGTTAGGTAAGTGTGTGTATCGTAAAAGTATCTCATTCTTATCATGTTGCATTTACCGGCAGGTGTGATGATGGCCGTTGATGCCATTATTGATCATCTGAAGACACTCTCTAAGCCGGTGACCACACCTGAGGAGATTGCGCAGGTGGCAACCATCTCTGCCAATGGAGATGAGAAAGTTGGTCAACTTATCTCGGAGGCCATGAAGAAGGTGAGCGTTTCAGAATTTGACAAATTCGTTTCAGGGTAGTGATTTTCTGGAAAATATGGGAATTGAATTTATTGGAAAAATTGGAACCATGTCTATGCATGTTCCCCACAGGCAGCGCTTTACCTTCCTCCCCTCCTACCCCTGCTATTTCTCCCCATCCCCACCCCTAGCCTCCTCTTTGCCCTATCGCTATCACCGAGATTGCTTCTGCCATCAGGCGCAGTAGCTCGCAGTCCAGCCTCAACGGCCAGAGGTGGGTGGGTGTGTGTGTGTGTGTGTGTGTGTGTGTGTGTGTGTGTGTGTGTGTGTAGGGGGGTTAAGTAATTTCAGCATGTTTAGCAGTATTTTTGTTTTGTCTGCAATTCAACATTTCCTCTAAATAGTGAGTAGCAGTCTTCCCTTTTCATAATATAGTGTGCAAAGAATATGTGAATGTTTTAATGGGCAATATAAATTGAAACTGTGTGTTTCTGACATCTGAAGTAAATGTTGTCACAACGGGATCAATGATAGAGCATCAAACAAAATGCACTTTGTCACTTAGCAGAAGGTGTAATTAGATGTGTGACAAACACTAACTTCACTTAACGAAGGTTTATTCAGCACTTGCACATACAAGAGTGCAGAGCAAACTGCCTCCGGCCAGAACACATACGGTATATATACAGCTACAGAACATTCCAGTACAGTGATTCTTGACATTTGTGGATACTTCTAGACTGTACTTTAATCGAATATAGAAATTAAAATTGTACAGTCCAGGTGAGTTTTCAACTCTCGACCCTCCATGCAACAGTTTAGTATCATAACCACTACACCACAGTGCTACTCAGCTTCTTCTGCAACATTACTCCCTCCTTAAGAGAAGAGCATCTCAGTGGTACGTCGTCCTAGTCCGGTAATGAGTCATCGGTCCTGCTTACTCACACTCCTGATGACTGATTCTCACTCTGGCGGTGATCTTAGAGCTTCTTTTGCCACTAAGCTCTTCGTCATCTTTCCGCTTCTTGCCTGTCACTGGAGCTTCGAATTTACCCTGGGTTGCAGGATCCTTATAGGGCTTCATACGAAGGATGTGGACAGTATCTCTGATCTTTGTCGTCTTGTCAGGGTCAAAATCTTCAACTTTATAAGTAACGTGAGACAACTGTCTTACAGCCTTATAAGGTCCAAAGTAGTGCCTGAGGAGCTTCTCAGAGAGACCAATCTTCCGAACAGGAGTGAAGATCCAGACGAGGTCACCAGGCTGGTAGACAACAGGGCAGCGTGCGGAGTTGAGCTAGCTGCCGAGCTTCCTCAGCTCTGGTTAACACCTGGCCGATGTAGTCGTCTAAGTCATCAGGATGTAACGGAAACAGTGTCCATTGTCATCGTCGCTTCACGCCCATGCTCCAGGAAAAATGGCGTATATCCTGTGGTGTCTTGTTTGGCGGTGTTGTAGGCAAACGTCACGGAAGGTAGCTCCTCATCCCAGTTGCTCTGCTCAACATTGATGAGCATTGATAGCGTGTGGGCCAAGGTCTTATTAAGGCGTTCAGTAAGCCCGTTAGTTTGCGGATGGTAGGCAGTCGTGATGTGATGAGTAATGTTGCACCGACGGTTTCTCTGTCACAAGATTCGATTGAAAAACTTTCCTTCGATCTGTAATTAAAGACCTTGGAGCATCGTGTTTTAATACAATGTCATCCACAATGAATTTGGCTACCTCGAATGCTTCAGCTTCTTTTCACAGCTTTTGTAATGGCACAGCATGCCAGATAGTCAGTGCAAACAGTAATCCATCTATTGTCACTAGCAGACATTGGAAATCGTCAGAGGAGGTCAATCCCAATAAGCTGGAAAGGCATTTTGGCTGGTGGAATTGGTATGAGTCAGCCAGATGGTTTTTGAGGAACTGCTTTTCTCCTCTGGCACTCTGGACAGTGTGACACGCAGTGACGGACACTCTTAAACCTGGCCAGAAAAGTCTCTTGCGGATCCTATCTTATTATCCTGTCTTTATTAGCAAGTTCAAACATGTGGTAGGTACGATAGGCAATTACATCTCTATCATTAAAACTTTCAATTCCAGGTACACTCGATACTCCACTACCACCTCTCACTATGGCAACAGTGAACCATCCATTTCCATGTGAGAAAGTGTCGTTTATGTCCAAGCTAAAATTAAGAGAACATTCAAGGAATACAGAAAGTCCATCGATAAGGATGTGGGCTGCAACACACTTCACTGGAATGCGGTTTTTCTTGTCTTCTGCTGTTGTAGTTAGTTCAATGTTTTATATATTCTTGTAAACATAGTTCCCCATGCTGGGCCTCCAGCTACCAGACTGCCCGCTTATCGTCTAGACTGTGGTTATGTAACATGTCTGGCTCGGTGTTGGTGGCGCGCCAGCGGGGACACGCATACCTAGAACACCCGGTATGCGCGTCTGGGATAACGCTCCCGCTGGCCACTGTGAAAACGCTAAGTCCACACACAGTATATAAGCAAGCGCGCTCTCGTGCTACGCTCATTCTGTGTCTTGCTGCTGCACAGGCAACTACATTGAACGCTGTCAACATGCCCTACAGGAGATATCGACGTCATCGTCGCACAACTGTTTACAAAAATATAGAAAACATTGAACTTGGTACAACACCAGGAGACAAGACAAACCGCATTCCAGTGTAGTGTGTTGCAGCTCACGCCCTCGTCGATGGACCTTGTGTATTTCTTGGATGTTCGCTTAATTTTAGTCTGGATATTAACGACACATTCTCACATGGAAATGGATGGTTCACTGTTGCCATAGTGAGAGGAAGTAGTGGAGTGTCTAGTGTACCTGGACTTGAAAGTTTTAATGAGAGATGTAATTGCCTATCGTACCTACCATAAAATAACAGCCTTAATAAATCATAAATGTCCAGCCTCAGGTGCGTCATGGCATTTCTGTAGGACATGTAAGTGCATATGTTCAGGAATAACTGGTAGCCACCTCTTTCGAAACGGATCAAAGTTTTTCTTGCAAAGTAATCCATTAACTACCTTAAATTGTCCTTTCACATTCTCTGACCGATTTAAAAAAAGGCAAGCATAATTTGAGATATCTTGGCGTCCTTCTGCTTAGCAGAGAAATCTTGGAGTGCAGCGAGACAGTCACTATCTTCATCAAAGTCTTGATGGTCTTGCACAGGGTTTCTTGAGAGACAGTCAGCATCTGGGTGTTTTCTTCCACTTTTGTACACTATGGTAATGTCATACTCTTGACGACGTAGTGCCCACCTGGCGAGTTGTCCTGTTGGATCCTTAAGACCTGTCAACCAACAAAGTGAATGGTCTGTAACAACTGTGAATGGCCTTCCATAGGCTATCGAAATTTGCACATGGCCGATATCACAGCAAGGCATTAACTTTCTGTAGTTGAGTAGTTTCTCTTGCCTTTTGTAAGTATCCTGGAAGCATAGGCTATAACCTTCGCTTTTCCATCCAAAATTTGCATCAGAACAGCACCGATCCGATACCTGGTGGCATCTGTGTGTAGTTCTGTAGGTGCTCTCATCATCCAGACCAAGTACAGGGTCGGTCAGTCGGAGCTTTTCACAGAACATTGAAAGAATCTTGTTGAGCACCACCCCAGATAAATTTAGCATCAGCTTTTAACAACTCTTGGAGTGGTCTGGCTTTGATACGAAAGTCTTTGACAAAACGATGGTAATAAGAACATAATCCGGGGAAGCTTCTCACATTTCTAATACTTTTAGGAATAGGAAATTCCGTTATAGATCTCACCTTTTCTGGATCTGGCCGCACATCTTCGTTTGACACAAGGTGTCAAAGTATTTTGATCTCTTTGTCTCCAAAGAGACACCCTTCAGACGATATGGTGTATCGTCAATTTGTGGAATGGGGTAAACATCATTTTTAGTTGTCTTATTAAGCTTCCTATGCTCTCTGGCTTATTGGTTGATGGTCTCCAGTGCTAATCCGGTGCTTCGCCGTCAGTTTGTCTAATTTGTTCTTCGCCTGTCGATTGAAGCATTCAGAGAGCTCTTGAAGAATAGCAGGTAGCGTCTTCTGCTGTTCCTTAGTGAGATCTGGTGATAGTCGAGCTAGAAGATCTTGTCTCGTAGTGGTAGCGCTAATTTCGCCACAGACGCGGCATGGGAGGTTTCTATGATACTTAGCTGTTCTGCAATTAACGGCTCATCGTTTGCTATGCCCTTGCGTGTTGGAAGGATCTGCGGTTCTCAGTGACAGTTAACTATCCACAATTCACCTAATCCGTTCTTAAATACGGCAGCAGAGGCTGGGATGACCAAATTATTCTTCAGTGGTATGATTCTCTTACATTCCACTAAAAGACCCATGGGTTGATGCATGGTTTGACATGACAGTTACCTTTCTAGCGCTGACTGCAGGTATGATCACTTCTTCCAGCACACGTAGTCTTCATACATTCGGATGCACATCTTCCTGTCCACAATATCTCATCTCGTCTGGCATTATCTTCAAGCGAACACAATCTATAGTTGCATGAGAATCTTTCAGAGTCCCATCCAAGAATGACATCATGACTACACTCTTGTAAGACAATGAATTCTAAGGGCTGTGTATGACCACTTATACCGACACGAATGCTGTAGGTTTTACACATTTCCCATTACACCTTCAGCAGAGATGTTTTGTTATCGACAAATACGGTTTTCTGCTACTGGCGACGGTACTTCTCCGAAACGGCTGAGTATGATGCTCCAGAAACACAAGAGCTTGGGCCGGTCAGCCGTCCATGAGGATATCAACATAGTTTCCTATCATTTTTGTAATGATGGACGGCAGAGGATTTTTCTCATCGGCGGCCTCACCTTCAAGAAAGGTTGCCCTATGCTGCTTCAGCATAGTGTTGGGTTCGTTCTCTTGCCGACTGGTTGCACCCTTTAGTTTCCCAGGTTGCAGCGGCTTGGTGATCGGCTGGAGCTTCTAATCGGTGATGGAAACCGTGACCGGCGTGTTGGGGAGTGTCCTCTCCAGCGGCTAGCTTGCAGCGATGGTGACCTACATCGTCCTGCACCCACATCTTCTGTCTTCTGGCGCAGGAGTCATCAAATATCCGCTGCCTTTCTAGACAATAGCACACCACCTGACCTGGTCGTTGGCGGTGGAAACATAATGGTTGGTTATCCTGAGTCATCCAGATGTCAGTCTTTCTTGGTGCCCAAACAGGTTCCAACAGCATTGTAGGAACGTGACTTTGCCTGGGTCTCAACTTTTTCACCGTTTTAAAGGGAAATGGAGGAAAAGACATTGGGTTCAATGTCTGTTTACTTCCTCTCATATGACCTCTTGAAGTGTCTCGGTTTGTTTGTTTGCCATGCAATCCAAGTGCCTTCTGAGTTTCCTCTCTCACTATCTGACGACGAAGAACACTTGCGAAATCAGTTTCTTCTTCCATCACAGACATCAATACGACGTTTGGAAGCCGTTCAAACTTCTTGCATGTAATTCTCTTTAATGCATTGTCTCGATATACCTGCACCGTTTTATGAAGTTGTCTTCTGTCGAAACCTCCTTCAGCAGTAGGGCTTGATACGTGTCCTCGGCAACACCTTTCATGAGATGTGCAACCTTATCTTCCTCCTCCATTCTAGGATCCACTATTATTACACAGCTCCAAGACATCTTGAGTGTAGGATGCTGTAGTTTCTTCTGGACGCTGTGCCCTGTACTTACGCCTTGCACTTCTGTCGTTGTGTGTTGCCGAAATACTTGCGCAGTTCTGCCTGGAATACTTCCCAGCTTGTGAACTTCTCATCGTTGTTCTCATACCATTACTTGGCAGTGCCCTCCAAGTAGAAAAATACTTTGGCCTAACACATGGTGTCATCCCATTTGTTAAATTTGGCTATACGATCATATACCTTCAGACACTTGTTTGGATCTTGGCGATCATCAACAGAGAACCCAGAAGGATGTGTTATGTGGTGGCACACAGTTTCTGTCATCGTAATGTCCTCTTCTTCATCTGTCTCCGATAGATTGCAATCTGTTGAATATGGCTCGAACTCAGGTTTCTTGCCACTTAAATGGTGGCTCTGCCGTGGCCTGATTGGAGCCACTGTGTCGTCGATATGTGCGCTGCCAGAAGTTCAAATACCCAGCATCTCCACCAGAATAATGTCACGTAGAACAAGGTGTAGTTGGATGAATCACGAACACTAACTTAACAAAGGTTTATTCAGCACTTAGACATACAAGAGTGTGGAGTAAACTGCCTCCAGTCAGAACACATACAGTATATATATATATATATATATATATATATATATATATATATATATATAGCTACAGAACATTCCAGTACAATGATTCTTGGCATTTGTGGATACTTCTAGAATGTACTCGAACTGAATATAGAAATTGTACTGTCTAGGTGAGTTTTGAACCCACTACCCTCGATGCAGCAGTTTAGTATCATAACCACTACACCATGGTGGTACTCAGCTTCTTCTGCGATTATATGTTGAGCATAGGCTGCAGAGAACAGTGTAGGGGAGCTACATTAATTTCTGTTGTGTATAATCTACAATGGAAATTGATAATTGTTTGTGCTCATCATCAGTTAATTTCTAAATGAGCATTTGCCCACTAAAACAAGTAATTTTTGTAAAAATTCTCCAAGTTTCCCAGCTCCTCCCGTGGAAGTAGTTCATTGAGTTGTAGCAATGTTTCTTGCTCAATTGTGTCTGCTTCCTGCGTGCTCTGTTGTTGGGACTCTTGATAGTTGTCCGTGAGTTTTCAGGCTGAGAGGCCATTCCATTTTCAAATACGTGATTGTAAGTACAAGAAAGTACGTAGCCATGAATTAATCATTCACACAGAAGCAAACTGGCTTTTTTGTTTATGTAAATATATATGTTTCATAGATCAGCAGTGAGTATTAAAGTTCAAGTTTTTTCCACTAAATTTCAATCCAAAGTAGTACTTCCCCAGTCATTTCACAATATCATGCTTAGTCAACATTGGACATATGGTTAAGTGTGTCCGGTATGAAATGTAATATCACTATGAAAGTATACAGAATTGTTGAGAAAACTGTGAATCCTAACTGAACTCCTAATAATTGTTAATAAGGGATGTGGCAACTCAAAAAAAAAATTAATTTGTGTCTACTGTACTGGTTGTTATCTTACTAGTTTCTTAAATGTCTGAAGAATTGTTTATAGAACCTTACACAGTATGGTGTGCTAGGACAGCACTTCCATCACGTGTTATTGGTTTCCATTCAATAAGCTATTTGAATGGGAATAATAAGTCCAGTACCAGCACAATTTCAGCACAAATTTGTTAGTAGTTGCTGAAAGATTACATACCCAATAACGGCAGATCTTGTTTGTCTAGAGGGTTTCATCGTTTTCTTCGTCTGCAAAATGATCATTCCAACATCTATCATGGCCTGGGTTTTCTTCTGTTTAAATAAACTCCACCGGATCGGAAATACTTGTCGCTAAACATTATATTTATTCAAACTTTTTGTTCCGCACTACACTTTTTGCAATGTAAGTTTGCATTTCTTAGCATTTTTACTATCAGCATTGATTATCTAACTCCGTTATAAATCACTTATTACAAAAGCACAACTGTCTTCATCCAAGATTGGAAAAGAAGTGGCGGGCAAGCCAACATGTCTTGAAGTTGCAGATATTCCCACTTCTTAGCTTCTTTGGTCTACTGACCTTATACACTCCAAAGATTATTTATATACTCATTTAACATCTTAAACAAGTTCATTCTTCATTACATAGAACATATTCATAATTAAATTAATAAATTAAGCACGTTTTCTGGCAGCATAATACAGTCTTGAAATTATTCAACTCTTTAATATGGGTATCACAATCTTCACTTTAGATAAACCTTTTTTCCAGCAGTCGATATTACACTACCAAAACAAGTAACATAAAACTTGCTCTCAGTTACAATAAAAATTGATTCAGGAAAATCTGGAGTTTAAACCTGGGAAATGCCTCCCTGCTTCTGCAAGGAATAGGAGGGGGGTGTGGGGAGATAAAGAAATGGTTAGTGTTACACACAGTGACAGTGCAGTGTCATCTGGTCATCTGTTGTAGGGAAACTTAATTCATATCCTGTGAATGAGTATTAGGGTGCATAGTCTGTGGTGTTCTCCTATTGTAAACCAAATTTTAAAATTGTGAGCAGTAAACTTAACATACTTATAACTTAACACTTGGACATAATGTACTGATTTCTTCCAGGTTGGAAAGGAAGGTGTCATCACGGTTAAAGATGGAAAGACTCTTCAAGATGAACTTGAAGTCATTGAAGGAATGAAGTTTGATAGGGGCTACATTTCACCATACTTCATCAACACTGCTAAAGGTAAATAAACTTTGTTGTAAAGAGCTGCAAGTACTGCACATGGTTACACCAAGTGGTGCTGTTGTAATGTAGTAGGAGTTTGTTTTTATTCTTGTCAGCTAAGCCTTATTTAAATTGTAACTTCCCCTTCACTGCTTTTGTAGTTCAATCATGTTTTCATTCTAAGACTTGCTTTTCCATTACTCAGTCCAGCAAACTGTGTCTGGAATAATAATGGTTCTTTCTGGAACTACTCTAGGTCAAAACTGCAGGGAGACAAACTAGATGATTGGGTAAACATATCCTGGCCACTGTTCAGATTTTGAATAAAAATAATTCGAATAAAAATAATTCGCAATGACAGCTGAAGACTTTGTTAGAAAGAAACACCTTTTGATGGCAGCAGCATTACCAAAGTTGGGGAAGGAAGAGATAAGGATTCAGGGCAACATACTGGTCTTGAGGTGAGAAGCTTCCACCTAAAGGTGGGAGAATTGGTAATTATCAATGACATGAGGAAGCAGAAGGCAATGGAAACAACTGTGCTGGAGATTGTCTTCAGCCTGAGGACTGGTTTTGATGCAGTTCTTCATGCAAGTCTCAAAACTACTTCAACCTTTATCCACTTGAACATGCTTACTGTATTTTAATCTTAGTCTCCCATTAAAATTTTTGAACCTCCACACTTTCCTCCATTATCAAACTGACGACCCTTCATGCCTATCAACCAGTCCCTTCTTTTAGTCGTGTTTTTTCCATGAATTTCTCTTTTGCTCAGTTTGATGCAGTACCTCTTCATTTGTTCGCTCTACCCACCCAACCTTCAGCATTCTTCCATAGCACCACATTTCAAAAGCTTCTATGTTCTTGTCTTAATTGCCTACTGGCCGTTTTTTATTTCCATACCATGCTACTTTCAAGATAAATATCTTCAGAAAAGGCTTTACAGCAATTAATTTTATCATAGATATTAAAGCAAATTCCGCTTTCTTAAGAATGCTTTTCTTGCCATTACCAGTCTGAATTTCAAATCTTCCGTACTTTGTCAGTTGTCAGTTATTTTGCTGCCCAAATAACAAAACACATCTACTACTATTAATGTCTCATTTCCTAATCTAATTAATGTAGCATTGCCAGTTTGCTTTGACTACATTTCATTAGCCTTGTTTTACTTTCACTTATGGTCACCTTATATAATCTTTTCGTGAAACTACCCATTCTGTTCAACTGATCTTCAAAGTCATTAGCTGTCTGGCAGAATAGTCATCATCAAACCCCCAAAGTTGTTATTTCTTCTCCCTGAACTTTATTTCCCTTTCCAGATTTCTCCTTGGTTTCATCGACAGTTTTCTCGATGTTAATTGTGGCACTGGAGTCAGATTACTCTTACCATTTCAGGCTGAAAAAGTCACAGTGTCAGCATTGCCTTGTGTTTTCCTACATTTCTCTGGAACTCAAACTGATCTTCCCCATTGTTGGACTTCTACCAGTTTTCCATTTTCTGTAAATACTGTGTCAGTATTTTGTAGCAATGATGTATTAAATTGATTGTTCAGTATTATTCACACCTGTCTTTTTTGGAACTGAAATTACAGCATTCTTACCAGTGCATTAAAGACACACAATTTTTATCCACAACTTTAGGTCTTTAACGTTGCAGTTGTCATTGTTTTCTGTGTTCTCGTGCTGTTGATAAGTAGTATATCTGTAGAAAATAATTCAGGTGGCCCAGGGTATTTCTGCTTTTTCCTACAATCATGTGAAATTGTGCTGGATGGCAGGTACTTTGTAGAGCAGCTAAAGTAGTCTGCCAGGAAAAACTGTCGTTCGTATTCTCATACAGGTTCTGTAGTGTCTTGGGTAACAAATGGTGATGGCTGAGTGGGAAACAGTAGCAGGAAGGGAGAAGCATGATGATGCAGAGCGACAACCCGACTGTGGTACATTTCTTTAAAGTCACAAAGGAGGGATGAAGTGGCTAGTCTGCCCACTGGCACAAACTTACCGCTTGTTGTACAAATACCATTTGGAGTACGGTATTTGTTAGCTAACATGAAAGTGAATCGTGTTTTAAAGTCAGTTTTATATGCTGAGAAGAGATGTGTTTTGCCTTTAGAGAGACTTACCCTAAAACTTTCTCAGTGACAGGAAAATCGTTGCAATGTTGTGTGGCGTTAGAATTGATGCCCAATATGATCGGACAGAGTTCATGGTGTTCGTCAATGGCTGGTCCATCGTATTAATAGTGCAGTCAGCTGTCTGTGTTGTGCAGTGAACTGTTCATCATTACTTTAAATGTGTGGCAGCTATACACCTGGAGATACTGGTGAAAAGATGTGCAAGATTTTAGTGATTGTGTTTGTAGATACAGTCTTTATTTTTAATTTTAACAGTGAGTACTTGGGCTGCTGTATTAAGAACAGGCACCGACAACCATACTGTTTAGCGCTCAAAATTAAATCCACCCGAATGGCCAGGAGTGATCGGCTGCACGAAACTTGTCAGAACACTTAACCAGTACGACCAGTGAAGTATTTGGCTGATTTTACAAATTCAAAAAGAATAAAATTTTACCTGTAAATAAAGTGAGCTGCAGTAAGACTAAAATCCATTGTTTTCCACTTTTTTAAAGTGGTGAGTCTAGGTAGTAGTGTTTTGTTTGGGCGGAAACTATTGCGGCACTGGAGGCACCATTACTCTTACGATTTAAGACTGAAAAAAGTATCATGCAGTGGGGGCTGTTCCAGCTTGAATGCCTATGTATTTACAGGGGTAGTTAGACACTTCACATGTAGACAGCTGAGATGCAGCCTTCAGTCATACGCCGCGAATGAATGCCCGTAAATGGGGGTCGGCAAGGGCTCAGTCAAATGGCAGAAGGAAGCAAGAATGTGGTGCAAAAGGGCCACCAGATGGGTATCCTGTCCAGCAAGTGAGTCGCAGGTACCTTTGTGCGGAGGGCTGGGGCGAGGGTAGGGGAGGGGGACGACATTGTTGAACCAGCCTCTTGTAGTATGATGAAAATTACTTAAAGCTATTGACAAGGTGGGTGTGAGATGAGGTGTAGTATATTTGCTGTTATGTATATAGTTCTTCTATTATTTTAGAGCAAAATAGGGACATTTTCAAAATATCACACAAAAGAAAACAGTGATAATTGGAATGTGATAGTTTTCACATGTGTAGATGTACTATTTATTTGTGAGAAATATAACTTTATTTGGCATACAACTTCGATAAGACAAAAATGAGTAGTAGTCGTAAAGTTTTAATTATCCCCTTGAAAACATAGGTGATTTGTTGATTTAAAGGTTTGTGTCTGCTGCTATAGTACATATTGAAATACCTGAACTACATTATTGTAGCATGCTGCTCATCACTAGAGGAGCCAAAAGATGCAGGTATTCTCCACTTTGCCAGTGGGCTGTGCCGTAATATTTTGACTTTTCGCGCCGCGTTATGGCACTGTGGTATGGGGACCGGTATTGATGAGAAATGCCTGACAAACAAAAATCTGCACTGTTATTTTTCAAAGTGATAATTAGGAAAGAAAGATTCTACATACTGGAAATTTTTCTTTAAATATAAAAGTAATAAGTACGAGACTAAATTGTAATTTATTCTGTTAATCATTAATGGTTACCGGTTTCTGTAATAGTAACCATTACTAGACTACACAAAGAAATGGTGCTTGGAGCTGTTGTGTACTACTGTGAAGTACCGTCACTAGCTGCTGATCAAAACTTCAAATTTTTGACTACCCCCTAGTAATAAGTCTACCGAAGGCAAAGCAATAAGTTTGTGACAAGAATCATTTATCAAAAATGGAACCACTGAATCAGTAGTAATTACTTAAATAAATTGTGCACTTTTACATTGATAATTATACGTAGCAAATTGGTAACTTCTGATCGAATAGTGGTTTGTGTCAGTTGTGCAATCGGTCAACCTAAAACCGTAGTGGTACGTCCATCTGATATGCAAATGTACCTACTTGCCTTTTTGCTCCCTCTGTTTTACCTGTACTGCCTTCAGAATTTCAAAGTGAGTATTCCAGTCAGCATTGTCTAAAGCATTCTCTAAGTCTACCAATGCTATAAATGTAGGTTTTCACTTCCTTAACCTATCTTCTAAGATAAGTGGTAGAGTCAGTATTGCCCAGCGTTTTCATATATTTCTCTGAATTCCAAAGTAATCCTCCCCAAAGTTGGTATCTACCAGTTTTTCCATTCTTCATGTCAGTATTTTGCAACAAGAACTTACAAAACTAACAGTTGGGTAATATTCACAACCAGTCGGCAGCTGCTTTCTTTGGAATTGTACTACTACTTTCTTCTTGAAGTCTAATGGTATTTCACCTGTCTCGTACATCTTGCTCACCAAGTGGGATAATTTTGTCATGCCTCTCTCTCTCTCTCTCTCTCTCTCTCTCTCTCTCTCTCTCTCTCTGCCAAATATCAGTAGTTCTGGCAGAATTTTGTCTACTCTAGAGACATTGTTTTGACTTAGGTCTTTTAGTGCTCAGTTAAATTTGTCTTGCAGTGTCATATTTTCTGCCTCATCTTCACATAAACCCTCACCCCTTTAAGGCAATGTTGTAAAAGTTCATCTTTCTTGTACATTAACCTCTACTGTTGAGTTTTGTAAGTAATCTTTGTGTAGAATGCTTTACTTATGCAGTGTGTTCTAGCTGCTCTTTTTAAATAGAGATTTGTTTTAGTAATCTTACTCACTTCCTTGAGCACTTCTTTCCTGATAGAAAATGCTGGTTTTGAGTTTTTTGTTTTTTTTTCTTTTTTCTTGGCAAATGCAAGTCTAAAATGGCTTTCCCACCATGATTCTATATAAAAGTATTAGTGGAACGCTAACTAATATTTCTCCTGGAAGAGAAGAGGGAAGAATTAAAAGTACTGTCCTCTGGTAAGAAGAGTGAACAGCATGCAGTAGCAAGCCTGTGCTTTGTGAGACTCATTAAAGGTGCTGTTCTGTTGATATTTTTGAAAGTGCAGTTATGAGACAAACTGGATGAAGTTTGAGTGACATAATATATTAAATCTTCTAACCTCTTCAGAACACTAATATTTTTTGGAGCAATATTTGTCAAATTCACTCTTCTTCAGTAGTGGTGTTGAGACTGTACAGATTAAATTACATTTTGTAAATGTACGTTCTCTTTTTTGCACTTTGTCTCAGCATCAAGTTGTCGAGTGACTTGGCTGCTTTGCGTATGGGTGCAAGAGGAAAAGTGCAGTGCATAACTACCACAAAACTCCTTCACATGGATTGTGGATTTAATCATTGCAAACACTTGATTACATGGCTCTTTGGTGTTTTTTAAATCACTACTGTTCTTGTAATGTGAAGCATGAAGAACCCCCCTCTTTTGATATTTGACTCGCTTCATCTCTTTGCTGATTTTGTGTCTAACCTGTTGTTGTTTACAGAAATATAATGGCTTCAAGTCCAATAAAGGAGCCTATAGAAAAGGTTCTTTGGGAGATTCCTCTATTGTGGTTCTTTTATATGTAATCCTATTCTAGGGCAGTTTTGGATGTGATAAATAGCTTTGAGAAATTTTACTGAAACATAAAGTTGGAACAAATGGATATGACGAAAAGCTCCCAGATTATTAGCCAGGTGGCAGTGTGGAGAAACTGTGGCATTTCGGAAAGTGCTGTGTTAGTCACCTTTTGGCAAAGTTTTGCGATATTACAGGTGTCCTTACATTAATATTTGAAAGCTGCTGTCCCCTTCATCCGACTGTGGGCGACAAGATCACGCTTGGGTGGGACAGAAGGAAGGGGTTGGGCATTCTCAATCCTTCATGGCTACCCATGTCATACAGATCATAAGAGATAAGTAAGAGTTCAAGTTGAGTGTTAAATACATCAGGAATCAAGAGGTCACTGTTAAGTCAGTGCTATACTCACATCCATCCTATCCATTGTAGTTCCAATGAGTATAACAAGTTTGAGAATGGTGGCACTGCGATCAGTTCCTGCTCTTTGACTAACTCCCGCATACTGAATGTACAATCTTGCTGGTGAAGTGCAGCAATAACAAGGTCAAAATGACAAACTTGGACTCACATAGCTCTAACAAAGCTATGTTTTAAGAGACGGTGTAGGGTGTAAGACAGAAATTAAGTGATTTAGTGCAAATATCTGGCAGCTGGCCCCATAAGAGGAAGAGTGATGTCTAGAAAATGTTCAGTGCTATAGTCAACACTTCAGATACATAGTTCATCCAGTGTAAAGAAAATGATTCTATTGTTGTTTAATAAATTTACACTGGCCTTCAAAATACATTTTTGCACACGGATGGGAGGGGGGATATTCACTGCTAACAATTAGTCAGTGTACCGATAATTGCCATGCACTGAGGAGTTGTCTATGTAGTGGCAACAGTGAGTGTCCACGAATGTATCTAAAAGTTCATGTACAGTCACCTTTCTACGCTAGTATGGTCCACCTGTACCTGACAACGTATGGTCCACCTGTACCTGACAACTGGCTAGAGCAATAAGTTTTGAGTTAGTAGCAGAGACAAGTGAATTGTCTTGGTGCGTATGAAGGCAGTTCAGAGGCAATGAGGACCTGCTGGTGAGTTAAAGTATTTACACAGACATCATTTCTAATCTCTGGGGCCTCATTTAGTATACTGTGAGCGCATTATTGGTTAGCAAGCAATAAAATTGAGAATGGCCGTACAGAGATTCGAGACCACGCATACGAGACTCTGATGCCCACAGCAAAGACGAGAGGATAGTCCTCCCTTGCATAGAAGTATTGGGCCGTCTGCAGAATCTCGACACTTTACCAGAAGATAGCATGTGTGGTGCTTGTCAAAATGTTCTGTACCTCTGTTCTGCCACCTGGCCAGGAGAGAGTATAGAGATGATTGCTGTATAAAAGATTCTCAGCATACTTGCCATGTCAAATTGGGATAAAAACTAAAATATTTAGTGATCACCACCAGCTTCATCCAGACTACTGTTGTCATGCTGCTAGAGATCATATTGTCTTCAGTGCTACTGGTGCCTGCTGGAACATAAAAAGTGCAGCCAATTTCTTTAGTCTCTTTGACGTGGAGATGTGTACGGTACCAGTTTCATCCTGCTCAGTACGTGTCACCTACTGGCCCGTATAGGTCAACCCACAGGCCTAGCCATGTATATTACTGTGCTCTCCGCTTATGTCTTTGCCTGTGCTGAGGCGCGTTTTGCATCTGTTGGCAGAGTCAACTTGCCATGAGGAAACGAATGTTTGACATCGTATACTACTTGGCATCTATTACGCGTCACAATTTTCAGAGTGCACCCTAAAGGAATGGAAAGCTTTCATTTCCATCAGCATATGCTCAATGTGAACTATATAGGAATTTAAGGAGTATAACTAAAACGATCTACAGAACTCAAAAATATTTTGTAATATTTATTTCTCACACACACACACACACACACACACACGCACACACACACACACACCTGTAATTATAAAATAAAAAATAGCTAACATGGATACTGTAACTGGGTGGAGGTGGACAGAATAGATACTGGCATTAAAGGGAAACAGGCAAACTTGACCATCTGTTCAGCTGTCGACGTCCCATCGAAAGAAAAGTGAAGGATGATACGGGGATTTTCAGATGGAGGTACTGTGTAATGCAGTGGAGTTGATAGGCCAGCTGAGATTACTTGACTTGGCTGGGGGCAGCGAAAGGCAGGTGAGGCATGTGAACTTGGCAGATTGTTTTGACAGACTAAGCAGCAAAGCGCAATGTCCCAAGCAGGCCAGTCCACTTAACGTGGATTGGGCGTGCTGAAATGCACTGTGTACCGCTCCAGTTCAGGGCCCACTTCTACCCACCACTAGCTTTATGCCCCCTGCTAAACATTCTGGTGTGTACTGTAAAGTCCTTTTTTGTTCCGCCAAGCATACTGTTCTGTGGATACAAAACCACAGTTACTGATGTCCCATTGGTGCCTGGGAAATCATAGTGATCAAACGAGATATTTTAGTTGCTTCTGCTTTGTCAAGGGGTGTTGGAAATTCTTGGTACACTGAGGCAAAGACTGTTCTCAACTTTTTTTATATGTAAAAGGTGTACAACTTTGCTTCAGCCTCCCCCTCCCCCCCCCCCTCCTACCCCCCAACATTTGAGGCTTTAATGGATAAAAATTGGTTACCCATGTATCATTCAAAGGCAACGGCCTTGCCACAGTGGGTACACCAGTTCCTGTCAGATCACCGAAGTTAAGTGCTGTCGGGCTTGGCCGGCACTTGGATGGGTGACCATCCAGGCTGCCATGCATCGTTGCCATTTTTCGGGGTGCACTCAGCCTCGTGATGCCAATTGAGGAGGAGCTACTTGACAGATTAGTAGCGGCTTCGGTCAAGAATACCATCGTAAAGACCGGGAGACAGGTGTGCTGACCACGTGCCCCTCCTATCCGCATCCTCATCTGAGGATGATACAGCGGTCGGATGGTCCCGATGGGCCACTTGTGGCCTGCAGACAAAGTGCTTCTTCTTCTTCTTCTTCTTCTTCTTCTTCTTCTTCTTCTTCTCTTTCTCCTCCTCCTCCTCTCCTCGCTGGCCACTACTTTCCCCCATCTTTTGGGCAGCGTATGAACCCCGCGTCGAAAAAATTGTTAATCCTTTGAAGCAATCCACGAATTGATCCAATTTGTGACTTCTTCCCGAGATCAGAAATGTTGGTCAGCCAGGCCAGGTGCCCTTGATCTAAACAGGTGATAGTCGTCTGGAGAATATGGCAGGTGGGGTAGGAATTCCCATTTTAACGTTTCCAAGTAAGTTTTGACCTTTTTTGCAGTGTGGGGTCGAGCATTGTTGTGCTGCAAAATCACTTTATCATGCCTCTCACTGTATTGCGGCTGTTTGTCTTTTAATGCTCTGTTCAAACACATTAATTGCATTTGACAACTAGCACCTGTGATTGTTTCACTTGGTTTTAACTCCTGATAGTACACGGCTCCGAGCTGGTCCCACCAAATGCAGAGCATGATCTTGGAGCCGTGAATATTGGGTTTGGCTGTCAACGTGGAAGCGTGGCCAGGATATCCCCACGATTTTTTGCGTTTAGGGTTATCGTAATGAACCCATTTTTTGTCCCCGGTCACAATGCAATGCAAAAATCCTTTCCGTTTTTGCCTTTGAAGCATCTGTTCACAAACACAAAAGCACCGTTCAACGTCTCTCGGTTTCAGCTCACATGGGACCCAAGTTCCTTCTTTCTGAATCGTGCCCATAGCCTTGAGACGTTTTCAAATGGCTTGCTGTGTCACTCCCTCTAATCGTGCCAATTCTTCTCGAGTTTGACACTAGTCTTCACTCGGCAATGTCTCCAATTCTACATCTTCGAAAACATTCTCTCTTCCACCACTATGCCAGTCTGACATTAAAATCGCTGTTCTTGAAGTGAAGTGTTGAAACCACTCGCAACACGTTCTTCCACTAATAGTGTCCTTACCATATGTACTAGAGAGCATTTGGTGAGACTCAGCCGCTGTTTTCTTCATATTGAAGCAAAGCAGTAACACCTACCGCAAATGACAAGAATTATGCTTGTAAACTGACATTTTCAATCAAGAACAACTTTATGATGCAGACACAAATTGACTAATGTTTGAATGAGGTTATGTTGACAGAGGTCCAAGCTAATTGTCTGATGTCTGTGATCTGTTTCTTTCGACCGCAACTTACTGTTGTTGCCATCTATCGGCAAACGGCAGAAGGAAAGTTGTACACCTTTTATGTTTTGACAGTCGCCACTAGTGTTGCAGGTGCAGGTACAGTCTTGTGTTGTGTGAGAGGAGGAGAAAAAAAACCAAAGGTCAAATTTTGTAAAAACAGTAGCTATTAAAACATTGCATGAGAGTCAGTGATGGGCCACAGATTACAAGAGACATTCAGTCTTTGGTAATTAGTTTCTTAGAATGATGAAAGGGTGTAATGCACTGAGAACTGATAAGACAGAAGGGCCATACATACGTTGCTGCTGGAATGAAATGGAAGGTGGTAGAAGAAACTGGAATAAATGCACAGTGAGGATGAATAGTGATAGGGACTACTGTTCTGAGTGAGAGACAGGAGAGAGAATTTTTACTATCAATGAAATTGTTAGGCTCAAAATAGGCTGATGCGCAAAATTGTTCTGCTGATTGAATTGTGTTCCTATTCTTTTCAGTTTGTCCTTTTGCAATAATATACTTGAATTATGTAACCCAAATGTATATTCTAGAAATCTTCATTCACCGTAATTCTGCGTGTGAAGATGGTGGCAGAATGTATTGGAGTTACGTGAATAAAGTGTTAAAATTTTGGGTGGTAAATGCTTTAATCACTGTTAGCTTTTCGTACTGTATTCTTGTCATTCTCCCCATTTACCAGTTTGAGGTTCATTTTTAATGGCTCTGGTTTTGTTTTCCAGGTGCTAAAGTAGAATTCCAGGATGCATTGTTGCTACTTAGTGAAAAGAAGATATCCAGTGTTCAGTCAATAATTCCAGCATTGGAACTGGCTAATTCTCAGCGCAAGCCCCTTGTGATAATTGCTGAAGATGTCGACGGAGAGGCACTGAGTACGCTCGTTGTTAACAGGTAAGAATTGTTATCGAGCTCTTGAGTAATAGCTACATGTACTTCTTTTCTTTCTAATGGGAGGGGGGGGGGGGGATGATATGTAAGAGAAAATGCTTTACAAAAATGGAATTACTGCAGAATGTTGGTATAGTTATGGAGTGGTCCTTATTGTTAACTTCCTGTTCGCTATAGCAGTAGTTTCACTTCCAAAACTATAAAAGTTAATGAAATTTATTGGTGATCTGCATACTATAATGAATGCTTGGTCTTCCTCTGCAATTTTTATCACCCACACTTCCCTCCATCATGAAATTGACGGTTTCTTGACGCCTTAGGGGGTGTCCTATCAACCAATATCTTCTGTTAACGAAGCCGTCGTTCTCCCTGTCCCTCTCCCTCCCAATTAAGTACTTTTTTAATTAGTGATCTGATATATCCCATCTAATCGTCACCATTCTGTAGAACCACATTTTGAAAGATTTTTTAAATCGGTACTGTTCATTGACCACATATCACTTCCTGTAAAAACTACACTTCAAGCCGTATAACCTCCAGAAAACACTTCCTAACACTTCAGTTTTTATTAAGTTAAAATAATTCCATTTTCAGAAAGAAAAATTAATAAATTTTTCTTTTTGAAAAGCGTTCTTGCTATTGACAGTCTGCATTTTGCTGCCGAAATAGTAAAACTTGTGTACTTATTTAGCGCTCTCAATTTCTAATGTAATTCCCCCAGCATCACATTACTTTACACTTGTCATCTTTGCATTACTGTTGTTGTTGTTGTTGTTGTTGTGCCCTCTTTTCAAAACTGTCCATTCTGTTCTACTCCTCTTCAAAGTCCCTTGCAATTTGACAAACTGGAATGATTTGCAAATGTTTCCACTAAGAAGGCTATTATGTCCCAATTCAGCATAACTGAAATATTTTGCAGTTCAATGGGAAAGTATGGCCTAACATGTCAAACAGGCATTGTAAAGGTGAAATGTTGGTTCAGAAGTGTAGTATTTTTTGTAGCATGAGTGAACAGAATGCAAGAATCCAAGGCTGCTGCGCAAATATGAGTCATTCACAGAACTACTGTGCTTAACAAACTGGAATTTGTGTTAAGGCACTTGTTCATCAATAGTGTCCAGTGTCAAAAGTGAAGTCCCACTCTGTGACTAACCATTGAATGGGGTGGAATAATATTGAAACATCACTGTTGGTAGAGACCATGCTTTCAATAACGGAGCAAAGAAATATAGAAAATAAGGTTTTTATGAAGACAGATATCTTGAAAACAATACGGTACATCGATTACAAAATTAGTAGTAACAAAGATTGTAACTTCTCGCACTACATCTTATGACATTGATGCAATAAATAATGTATATTTGTAGCTTTTCCCTCACCATTCCATCCACCACCTCATCGTCACTGTAGTCTGAATTAGTGCCATAATTCTTCATGGTTGTCTCACAAAGACAAATCGAATAAATGTCTTAGCCCACAATATTGTACAAGAATACATTTAGAGCCAGGACTTGCATTCGTCTAGTGCTTTGTAATGGAAATCTGTGTTCAGCTCTGTTTTTAGTGACTTTTCCCACCCTTGAAAAGTTAATTTTCTTTTAATGACACTAGTAACTTTGTTACTGTAGCATACTCTTTCCTATTGTAGTTAGCATAACTACGCCTGTGACGTGCACCAGTCTTAAAAGAACCTAAGTCGATGACATGGTGAGGCTGCTTTTTCTTCTTTCCAGGAGTCGCTAAAAATACGTTACCTGATCCAGACCGTTTGGAATCATTACGCCCCATGTCTACAGCTTCAACTTTTGCATTAATCCCAAAAGTGTTTGATGTCCGTTCCACTAGTTCATTAGCAGGAACTGATGGCTCTCCATGAATGCTTGCATATTCTTTCTCCTGCACGTAAAAGTCAAGATTTCTCTATAGTAACTTAAGTGCCTCGCTGTCTAGCTGCACACGTTGACGCAAAGGATTGCAAACAATGTTTTTTTCGAGTATCAGAATTTTCTAAACCGCAGTGAAACTAAGCTCAGTACAGCACAAGCACATGTAGAAATGATACACAGTGCACATTGTTAATGTACACACAAAACAAAGCCGGCAACACAGGAGCTTTGACATCACGACCAGCAGCGATTACCACACTGGCCATCCACACACCTAGTGCCTCTTATTCTTGTTCTTCACTTGTTAGCCCTTTAGAAATGAATACGTCAAGTGCAAAGTTTCAGCAGCTTGGGTGTAAAAGGCCAACAGTATAGTAGTCGGCAGATGTGGGTGGCTGTTATTGACTATTAGTAAGGGTGTCGATAATGGTATCCTTACAACACCCCGGAAGAGTGCAGCATCATATTACTTGCACATATCTTTTGCGAAATCGGTGCAGTTGGAAAATTTATTTGCAAATTTAAGTGAAAAGAGGGGAGCAATATGGTACTGCCTTCCCGAGTACACTTCAAAGTGGTTTGTGGGGCATATATGTAGATCATGTGAACCAATGCAAAATAAACCAAAAAATGTAGTATATAGTGGTCAACATGTAGAAGGCATGTTTGTGAGAAATAAGATTCTTATCTTTTAAACCATGCTTTTCTTAGAAGCCAGGAGGTTCTTTTCACCAACCAATGGTCTCTCTCTCTCTCTCTCTCTCTCTCTCTCTCTCTCTCTCTCTCTCACACACACACACACACACACACACACACACACACACACACACACACACACACACACATCCCCCCCCCCCACACACACACACACACACACACACACACACACACACACACACTTTTCCCAAAATTCAGATATAATATTGGTTTCAAAATTTGACAAATAATTACGAAAAATACCCCAAAGGACTTTGACTATAAGATACTGCCCCCAAGTGGAACATTCAGCAACAACACATGCATGAACTCAAAGCATGTAAAAACATGTTAAACGTATTGTTAAGGATACTTTGTATGCTGTCTACATACCTGACAGATTAACTGAGATACCATAATGCCACTGGTAGAATTTAAGTGCTTTTTGTCTGGGTTTGGAAATGATCTGTTGGCGTAACTTAGGACCTCTGTTTTCTTGGAAACTGCTTTAGTACCACAGCTCTGTAAGGAAACATTTCTGTGTTGGTTGAGGGCAGCATTTGGTTACATGTGTGAGTATTAATGGAATGTTGCCAAAACAGATTTGTTTTGTTAATTTCCATTTCAGAGTTGGGGAAACATTGTGTGTTTCAGTTTCAAACATTGGAAGTTCTTGTTGCACCATTGTTATAATATTGTAAACATTGGTAAAAGTCAGTGAGAGTCATGTCCTCTCACTGTTCTTTCTTTCTTTCCTTCCTTCATTCTTTAATTTGTTTCATTCCTCTCCTTGCCTGACCTTTCTTCATCCCTTTCCTTTTTCTTCTTTTTTTCTTCTCTCTTTTGATAGTAAGACTATCCTTTGTATTCATAGGTTATGCTGCTACGATTTGTTGTTGAGTTTCTCCTGGTTTTGTTGAGTAACATAATTACTGTTGTAGGTTGAAGATTGGTCTTCAGGTGGCAGCAGTGAAAGCGCCAGGGTTTGGTGACAACCGTAAGGCTACACTGCAAGACATCGCAATAGCGACAGGTGGCATCGTATTCGGCGACGAGGGGAACCCAGTGAAGTTGGAGGACTTGCAGCCGTCCGACCTCGGCCAAGTAGGAGAAATTGTCATCACGAAAGATGATACACTTATGCTCAAGGTATGAGACTGTAACAGAAACTCAATTTGAAATTGCTGAAGTGTGTTATATGCAGTACTGCCATAGTAACAACAGGATAGATTGCTGCGTGGCACACGGACCAGGTGTTGACAGGCAGGCACCCGTTCCAGGTTTCAGTGTGTCCTAGTGATGTATTTAGGGGAGCAGAATTTTTCGATCGTGCAGCTATCAAATGTGTTTTACTGTGCATACCAACACAATTCTTAAGTTGTACAACTAAGGTACAAATGCTCTATCAGAGCATTGTCAAGGGAACTACACAGATCCTTTAAGGGTTGAGCACTAGTTTCGCAGTCAGCCGATTGTCGAGTTGGTGCCAGTGGTAAAAGCAGTCTTCTACCATCAGATAGAAATGATATTTCGATCTCAACCTCTGTGTGGCCATTCTTTCAAATAGCAACAGAACATGACTACCTTCGTTTGAAACTTGGGCATCTGCAGTGTATAGTTGGAACACTGACAGCAATGTTCCATCTATAACATAACACACAATCATTGGAAATGTAGTTAATGGAATTATACAGTCATCTCTGACAAAGATATTAGAACTGTTAATAACTTCAACACTTGTTAATAGAGCAATGAAGAATGCTATCATGTCTTGACAATGATTGTCTAGTGCTTCATACTTTCATTAGAAGTTTGAACATCTTTGTTGACAGTATTGTGATGTGACAAATAAACACACAGTTCCCCTTAGTTTATATTTCACACTTATGAGCTTTTGTTGTATATATTAAAAAATTGTAGGCTTTTCATAATAATAATAATTATTATTATTATTATTTGAAGTTTCTTTGTTTTGGTACCTACTGTATTAGCCCTTTCTTAACCCCGTGGCCTCTCTGCCATGAGTGAGACTCGTTGTAAAGTTGGGCCGTAAACAGTAAGCACGAGCCTGCCACACACTTGGTGTGGACCACATGTACACAAGCCAAGCCTGGTCCCTTAGTTCAGTTTCGGGTACTCCTTCACTGTATGAACATGTCAGTTATAAATCCCTAAAGTAACTAAAGAACCCATATTCCCATGTCATGTCAATAAAAAAACATTTAAAATTGATTATAGTAGTGATAAGTGAGTTGTTATATGGACAGTAATTCAGTAGATTCTCCCAATAGTGATATTGGTGGTCGCGGTATTGTGTATTTCCTGCCCAAAAGTCCAAAGAGATTAATCATTGAAAATGATTCCCAATGAAGACAGTAGCAGTCATGGAAGCAATGGGTTTGGAAAGAAATAACAAGACAAAAATCTGGGAGTGTATGCCAACTCTTGGGGAAAGAACACTAGTTTTAGAGCAGACTTCTTTATATATAATGTCCGACAATGTGTTTCTGGATAATATTGTTGCTGAAATGAACCAGTACACAGAACAAACATTGATCAGTGAAAATATAAGAAAGAAAATTGATAAGAAATGGATCTTTGCCAATTGTAATGAAATTAAAATGTAAGTTGCATTACGTGTAATAATAGCTCGTGTTAAAAAACAGGTGTACTGGTCTAAAAGAGCCATCATAGAAGCATGCTACTTTAAAAATATTTTAATTTTGTAACTAATGATTTGACTAACAAGATGATAAATTATATAAAGTCATACCTGTGATAAACTATTTTAATAAAAAATTCATAGTAGTGCACACAATGAAGAGAACATCACGACTGACGAATTGTTAATGAAATTGAAGACATGCGTGTAGTATAAATAATTTCGTCTCTTGAACAGTCAGATTTACAATAAAATTCTGTAAATTGCTGTAATTTTAAAATATATTAAGAAATGATAGAGATCTTGATTACACTGCATCTGAAACTTAATGATGAAGTTACCGAAGTCAACACTAAATAAATGACACACTTTGCATATGGATAAGAGGTAGTCTTTGCAGAAACTGTTTAGTTGAAAATGAAACAGATGTTGTTGGGACAGTACATTGTAATAGAAAAAATTGGCAGGAGATTTTGTTAAAACAAAATTTAGGCTAGGGGAGTGCATAATGAGAAGCTGCACTGCCATATTAGTGTTGAAGTGGAAGAATAAACTCAACATCCATATTATTTATAAAAAGCATGAAAGTGTGGAAATGACTGAACAAAGTGAGTCAATGAAACTCTACCTTCAAACCAAAATGTATTGTTGTACAATGGGTATTGACTGCCAAGCTGAGATATTAGAGGGGTTTCCTTGTCATAAGGAAATACTTGAAAGGGTACAGAAATTCTTTTTATTTGTACATCAAACCATGAAAAGTTAAAGATGGAATGTAGCAATATTATGAGAAGGAAAGTTGCTACTCACCATAGTGGAGATGCTGAGTCGCAGATAGGCACAACAAAAAGACTCTCACAGTTACAGCTTTCGGCCATCAAGGCCATCGTCAACAATACACACACACACACACACACACACACACACACACACACACACACACACACACACAGAGGAATTTCATTCTGAAAAGCTAGCAAAGCATAGCTCTGTACCTTCTGTTGTGTATCTGTTGACGCAGTGCTACTGCCTTGGTGAGTCGTCTCAACTGTAGTTATTGTTTTCCAGTTTAAATGCCATCGATCGTATCCTACAGATAGCTGTATGGATTAATAATTAATGATATTTATCAAATTATATATGTTGTAGCCATATGAGGGTGAATCAAATATAAGTGGGATATTTTAAAAAAAAAAGTCATTTATCAAAATACTAAAGGCAGTATGTTTATTTTACCACATAGTTTCCCATTTTAGAAATACATTCCTTCCCTGTGAGAAGGAAGGTAGTTTTATCGCAGAATCACAGAAATAAGCTGGTTGTGCCAGGAGCCAAGCATGCACAAATTCCTCTGTGCCCTCGTCATGTTCAAATCGGTGTCCTCCCAGGTCTTTAAGTGGTTCAGACAAAAGGAAATCGCACAGCGACAGGTCAGGGTTGTAATGAGGATGATAAAGTTGAGTCCAGTGCATTTTCTCTATATTTTATCGCTGCATTTGTGATGACCATTACAGCCACGGCATGGGACCTGGCATTTTGTGGAGGGGGATGACCTATTGAATGGTTGGTGGCATCTTTTGCGGCCACATGCATCTCTCCACCTTTTTCGATAGCATGTGGTAGCACAGCATTGATTATGTGTGACTCACGAAAAAAATCAGTGAGCAAGACGCCTCACTGATGATTAAATAAAAAAGAGTGAGAGAATTAAAAGCATCTAGCCAACGCAGTTGAGTCTTGGGTTTCATTGGGGCTTAATCACCATTCCTCTGCCACCCCTTACTGGCGTGTTTGTATTCGGGAGTGTAGTGGTGGATCCAGTCACAGGTGACATTCTGGCTCATAAATGCATCTCCTTCTTTAGCAAACCTTGCTGTAAGACAGACTGCTGACAGACTGACAAACGTCTCAACTTCTGATTTTCAGTGAAGAGAAGGATCAATCTGGAACACACCGTTTGGAACTGTAAATCATTTGTGATGATAGCTTAACAGCTCCCATAAATCATTCCAATCTGTTCTGCTGTTTCTGATAAACTTGCCCGTCAGTTGCCTTGAAGAATGTCTCAAACCACACAGATGTTTTCGTCTGTAACTCTGGTCCGAGGGTGATGATCATATTGCTTATTTTAAACTTTCTCATCCACCCTTGAACTCTTTATGCCAGGCACACACACGTCCGTGACCAGTGTTGGATAACTGAATGCTGCATTCAATCTCTGGAAAATATCCGACGATTGAACTCGTTCAGGAGCAAGAAATTTTATAATTATGCGTTGTGCAGTGGAGGGGTGCATCTGTTTCCCAGACATAGTGTTACTGGCAAAGCCATTGAAAATATGTAATAGCTGGCTCTCCCCCCACCCAACAATACTGGAAGTGTAGGTCCAGTGCTACCAACCGCTCAGGAACAAAAATCCCATTTATATTTGATTCGCCCTTGTACATAGGTTCCAGCATCCTTGTGCCTGTAGATGAAGCCACATTGTTTTTAAATTGATAGCATGTTAACTAGAAACCAATAAATACAGCTGAGTGGATAGTGGAATTAAAAATATTTTGTTGCCTCTGTGGAGTTCTTAACAATATATCCCCATTCTGTTCCAGCCCTCTGTAAGTAGTTACGTAGGTGAGTAGTGCGTCACCTTTCCCCATGTAAATTGGTTCCTAGTGTGAATTGGGAGTTAAAATTCAATTTGAGCACATGTTAAATGGATAAACATTGCACCTAACAATTGACTGTCAATATTCTTTGCCACATTAACAGGGCAAGGGCAAGAAGTCGGACATCGACAGGCGTGCTGACCAGCTCCGCGACCAGATAGATTCGACAACGTCGGAGTATGAGAAGGAGAAACTGCAGGAGCGGCTGGCCAGACTCGCTTCTGGAGTCGCAGTCCTGAAGGTCGGCGGATCCAGCGAGGTCAGTAATTGCAGTGTGTGGTCCCGAGCAAAAGTTTTAATGTTATGTGATGGAGTAATCAGTGTTATTCTGCAGTGCATAATGCAGATATTCAAACAAAAAGCAGTTGCTCGGCTTTAAAACATAAAATACTAATTTTAAGCAGAGTAGGAAGTCAGTAGTTCAATGAGACAAGAATGCAGAAAGGTTGGATCTCAAAATAAGCAAAAGGCCCAGGAGAAATCTTCAGATACGACTGAAGCATTCGGGGAGGGGTTCTGTTTGAGAGAAGAATGCTAGCAGCTTTTTGTATTTGGAGGGGGTGGGGGACTTATCCTCATATCAGGAAATGTGAACACCATATTTCCAGTTCTACAAGATTTATTGAGCAGTTGAATTCTGTGGCTTGGTCCCTTGGATTTGTTTGTGAGCTTTGATGTATTGTCTCTTTCTACTGTGGTTGTTCCTCTTAAAGAATCCTTGATTCTAATTTGTGAAAATCAGAATATGGAACTGACAAAGCTTGGCCATCATGTGATGTCTACATAACTTCTATTTAATGACAAATACACTCATGATCAGAAAAATGGACACCTCGAACAATTAGAGATAGGAAATTTCTGTAGAAATGATTAGCATTTGAACCATGAAAGCCTCTTCGTCGCTATAAACCAAAGGTAATGAATCGGAATGACTTGAGCAGATGTGCAGTATGTCACACAGATGTTACACGACCATACTGTCAAATCAGTGAGTTTGAAAGAGAGCACATTATTGGCATGAGAGAATGTGATACATCCATCTGGGAAATTTCTGCTCAAGTTGGACAAAGTGTTCCGGCAGTACAAATGGTGTGTGCAAAATGGTCATAGAACGTGACGAGGTAGGTCGCGTCACGCCGCCCAGACCACTGCCGCCCCTGCTGCTGCCACCACCACCACCACCATCACCACACACACACACACACACACACACACACACACACAAGAAGATTGACAACTCATCCAAAAGGCATTGCTGGATAGATCTGCATCTTCCTTGGCTCTGGTGGCTACAGTGGAACACCGTAACACATTGTACACTATCAGGGGTGACAGTCTGTCGCCGTTTATTACAGCTCAGGTTATGTGCACATCGTCCATTTCTCTGCCTACTTTTGACGATTGTGCACTGCCATGCTAGATGGCAGTGGCATATGGAACAATGTCACTGGGGACAGGAATGGCATCAGATAGTGTTTTCGGACTAATCCAGGTTCTGTTTGTTCGAAAATTATGGTATCATTTTGGTTTGCCACAGACCGGAAGCGGCATCACAGTGACTATTCACACATGGCAATACAGTGCCAGCTCTAGGCCTTATAGTGTAGGGTGTTATTGGGTACAACCACAAATCAGTCACTGTGTGTTCAGGGCACTGTGAGAAGTATGACCTACGTGAATGACATCGTGCGACTTGTAGCTATATCCTTCATACGCGACACCCCAGACACCATTTTTTGGCAAGACAATACATGGCAACATGTTGCCTTTTGCCTTGGCCCACCAGGTGCCAGACTTGTCTCCAGTCGAAAATGTGTGGGATGTGGTGAAATGATGGGTGCAGCACTGTGAGCCAGTGGCGACTACCACAGATGAACTTTGAAATCAGGTGAATGCAGCATGGATGGCTATACCACAGGACACCATTAGTGCCTTAACGTGCGTTGATGCCATCACACATGGAACAATTTAATCTTGGCTCATGGTGGATCCTGTGCCTACTAGGCAACTGGACATGTGTTTTTTCTGAACATGAGTGGGGAGGAGGAGGAGATTAGTGTTTAACGTCCCGTCGACAACGAGGTCATTAGAGACGGAGCGCAAGCTTGGGTGAGGGAAGGATGGGGAAGGAAATCGGCCGTGCCCTTTCCAAGGAACCATCCCGACATTTGCCTGAAGCGATTTAGGGAAATCACGGAAAACCTAAATCAGGATGGCCGGAGACGGGATTGAACCGTCGTCCTCCCGAATGAGAGTCCAGTGTGCTAACCACTGCGCCACCTCGCTCGGTGAACATGAGTGTGTATGAATAAACGGATGGAGTGGCTAAAGAGACTCCACTACCCCACTGTCACGAACTTATTTGTGCAGGATTTTAAAGACAGTACACTGAGAATCGTGGTTTTAAAACGTACCTGTTTTTGGAGAAATGTTGATGTTTTTGGTGTGGCCTTATGGAATTCACACTGTAGACCATTTCCATATAATTTATTTTCACCCCAGTAATAAGTTCACAGTGGGGGTTACAAGGAATGGAAAACATCCCTTTCTATGTGTGTTGGTGTACAGGAAGCATAGTAGACCACTGGGACGCAGTTTTTATCAAAAGCTGATGCGCACGGACTGGACTAATTGCATGGGGGACCACCAGATGTTAATAAAGATGGCATATGCAATCTTGGATGTAAAAATGCTTGACCCAAGAGCTGATGCACAAGTGGAATGGATGTGCAAACAGATCTGTCATGCCTTTGAGTTAGGCGCTTTGCTGGAACCAGTAGATGATGCATGTGGATTTGTGGCTTTACTGTCATATGCTGGGGACATACCTTCAAAGATATATTGGCCAAACGATTTGCATCATTTACAGATGTACTGAGTACCATTGCCACACAAGATTGTTGCAGCCTGAGAGATATCTGCTGTTGGAAAGACTGAGGGACACGAATGTTACATTCTAAGACAGTGTTGCCCCCATCTCTCCCTATTGGGGCTGTTTTTTAAAAGAATCCATTGAAACTAGAGTGGCACTGGTTATAAATAGAAACAAGGGTTATCTGTTAAGTAAGATTTGGAATCCTGGTCAGTGGTCATTGTTTCGCCCTTCGGAATGTATTGACTGTGGTACTCGTGGTTCATTGTTACTGCCACCTTTCATGGCTGATAGTGCTGTACCTTCACTTGGGCTAGGCAGCAGCCATGACAATGTCTGGTGAACGTGTTGTTAGTCTTCAGTGGCATGAAAAAGGGCTACAGTTTTACAGTACGAAGAAATATTGGGCACAGATAATTGCATGATCGAGCCACACAAGAATATCATAAGTTAATAGCTCCAAAAGTCTTATTTCGTCACAGTGAAACCTGGGGCTTCACACTGGTCAATTTGATACTTGGGTTTTTACATTTGTAGGGAGTGTTGTTTTCTCCCCGCCCAGAGATTTGGCCGGAATATAAGAAAGAGTACTTGACTTATGCTGAGAAGTGATGTTGAATGTTCTGGCCATCAGAATATGCTACCAAATGCCACTAGGCATGCATGAAAAGGCAGTGTAACATGCCAGTCAGGTTTTTTATTATTGTTGTCTGGTGGAATGATGATATTTAATTTCTCTGAGATGGCAACACAATGCTGTTAGACATTTAGAAGTGATGCGATTGACCACAGTAAATGGTGTGACACTAGCACAAGTTGGTCTGTGGACACTTACTAGTTACTTCTCAAAGCTTAAAGCTCCAAGCCATAAGTGTTATCTTTGAAAAGATTTCCTTTTGCTACTTCCGTGCCCGAGGACCCAATTGACTTTCCTCTACAGTGGAAAGCTTGCCATGATGAAATTTCCAGACCGATTAAAACTGTGTGCTGGGCAGTAATCAATTCCAGTTGTTCGTGTTTGTACACCATCTTACTCAGCTATGCTGTTTGTCTCTACACTTGTCCTCACTTTTACGTGTCAGTAGAAAAACAAAATGGGACATGGAGGTCTGCTTTGATGCAACCACACGATTTATCCCCAAACTAGTTCGAGCAATCATTTTGCCATCATTAGGAAACACAAGGAAATAAAGATTCTTACTCAGTGCAGTTGCATTCAGAATTTATATTTTCTGCATATTTTATAAAAAGCTCACTAGTGATGGTGATTCCCCCGAAACTAGTCAAAGGATAACAGTTTGGAATGTTTTAGATGTAAGTAATGTAGTTACTGAGGTGGTCACACACACACTGCATGTTCAGCTATCTAAATGTAAATCAAAGCTAACATCTGTTTAGTACATTCGATAATGTTTCTGAGTGAGTGTCCCTGGAACAGAGAATGTAGTGTATCCTAGGTCTTTCATCCTTTTGCCTGCAGCCGTGTGTATTTAGGAAATGACATACCTTTCTCTGAGTTGTTCACAGTTGTGGAGTATGGTTTTTTTTTTTTTTTTTTTTTGTGTCTTGGGGGGGGGGGGGGGGTCAAAAAGGGCAGAACAATGTGTAATTGGGGTCCAGTTTTATGTTTTCTAGTAAGCTTGCTTTTCCTCTCTGAATACTGTCAACCCCCCTCCCCACATCCATTACCATGGGAGAAATGTCACCAGTCTGTCTAGTGACCTCTACAGCTTGGCAGCTAAGTGTTGTTCCCTTCTCTCCTTACCCAACCAGAAGGCATGAAATGTCATTGGGATCTGGACTGTGACTAATTAGCCAGAAGTTATAACTAAGACAAGTCAGTGTCATTCCTCTCTGTCACCACCTTCATGTGCCATGGGGTGCTAAGGCATGCCTTACTCCCCGCTTCCCCTATTGCCCCATACAGTGATACATGGATCACACTGTATTGAAATCGCTTAGCTGAGTGTGTTTTGTGTAATGATAGGAAAGAAGCAGCCTGTTCATTAATAGATCCGTCCCTCAATTTTGTGATGAGGAAAGATTATTTGTTTTGTGTGGCATTGACCAACATAAACTGTTAAGTACATTTAAGTGTGTGCAAAGGATGGCCAGCATACCCAGTTACTGGCCAACCCCAATGTCCAGGCTCACTCTTTTGTGTCTTTCACCATTCCTGTATTTTCATTTTAATAGTGCATCATAAAAACCTTAATGTAGTTTGTTTTACTGATGTGTACTGTCATGAGCATGGGAAAGAGCAAATGTGATTTTACATACCTTTAGACATGTCAGCATTTTATAAATTTCATCCACGTTCATCTGGTAAAGTATTTATAAAGGAACTGGAACTCTTGAAGAGTTAAATTAACTGCTTTGACTTTGTTGCAGGTGGAGGTGAACGAGAAGAAGGACCGCGTGAATGACGCGTTGAACGCAACACGAGCGGCGGTGGAGGAGGGTATAGTGCCCGGGGGTGGTACAGCACTGCTCCGCTGCAGCCCAGTACTCGAAAAACTAAAGCCAACCAATGCTGACCAGGCAACAGGTGAGTGTGTACATCTCTAATCTGGCCTTTACCCAATATCTGTATATCTGTAATAATGCATTACCTCTTTACTGTAATGTGACCGGTGGCCAAAGAGGACACTAGTGTTGGTGCAGAAATCATATCACTGCAGGAGGGGGGCTTAAATGAATGTGTCATATTTCTCTCCACATAAGATTTTTATGAACTCAAGCTCTACACAACTTCCTCTGTCGCCATGACAGGATTTAACTGTTGTGTACTAATAGGCCATGAGGTACTTTAATGTTGTGGAAATATCATGGAGCTTCTGCATGCTTGATGTCTGTGATGGAGGAATGTTAGTAGTTCCAATTCCCCCCCCCCCCCCCCCCCTCCCCCCCAACTTGGGATGTTCAGCTGATTGCTGGTGGCAGAAAGTTTGCCACCTGCAATAGAAGATTAATCTGTGATGATGGCAGCAGTCAAATATCCTGAGAAAAAAAGCAGATAGACAACATGTCGACAAACCCTAAAACATTAATAATTTTGTAACATTAGTAGTGATACTATTGTAACATTAGTAGTGATACTGATACGGTGGATAACACAGTTCATTTCTGTGTAGCATTTTGGCATTGAGCGCCCATTTCCTTGCACTATTAAGGCTATAGCCGCTGTCCCAATTAAACTGGTTTTTGCACGTTGTGAACTCAACAGCTTCTTCAGTGATAGTCACAGTGGATACATCTGTTGTATAAGATTTTAGTATCTCAAACATAATTGTGTGTTTATGAGGCTGCATTCAGCTGCTGTAGATATGTCAAAATTGCTTAATTTAATGTGATGTCTGTGCTTCATGCGTTCATTAGTCTGAAATTGCGCATAGACTCTCCTGTTTAAATTCACAAGAAATTTTATAAATTTGTAGGAACTCTTGAGACCAAAGCTGTCTTTTGCTGGGTACAGCATTACTCTAATTTTCTTTCATGGCCAGGAAAAGTGTTGAATAGATTCTATGCCTCAGGCTGCACAGTTTGTTGGAGCTCCAAAGAAAGGAAAAAGTGCTATAGGATGATATAATGACTATTATCTCAGAGTTTTATTTCTTAGAGGTGGATAATCAGGGTTGCCACAAGTTCTGGAAATCGGAGAATTTCAAATGCGTCACGGAAATCAGGGAAATTTGAAGGAAAAAAAACGCTGGAAAAATCTCATTGGTCTCATTTCATCAACATGGTGTCTGTGACATGTAAATAGCTGGCCACACAATTGGAATTCCACGACAGGCCAAAACCGCAGGCCATTGGGTATCTAATGGATCGGGCCTGCCAATCTGAAGCCCAACATTTCCCACTAATGTGTAAGCCCTGCCCATCGGATCTAGTCTCACCAATCTGCCTGCAGTCTGCGTCTGCGGGCATGTGGCATGATGCGGAAGATTTTCGTGGTTTATCCAAGGACCCAGGACTGTGGTGCTCCTTGGCAGACCAGAGGCTACATACAGGTGATGGATTTCAGGAATTGTGACTGTCTTGCCGCAAGTGTATTGTCCAGTGCGGCATTTTATATGCTTTTATTTATTCTAGTACATTTTGTCACTTCGAAAATAATGTGTGTATTAGAAAGTACGGATGACAAGAAGAAGAAAATTGTGACAGTCGCTGGTGATTTGTATGCTATGACTCATATTTCTGGAAAGAAAAATTACACAATACCTGTAAAATAATAGACATAACACAGTGACTAATATGAACTTAGTAGAACAAACATTTTATTGGTTTATACAACTCTTCCCTGTCTTATACACTTATTTCAAGAAGACTACTTTTTTCTGAGGTTACTTCTGAAACCAGTGAAGGTATTTTATATCTGTCTTGCACCTCCAAGGAAATGGGTATTTTTGTCACAAATGTGTTTCATTTTATTGAAATAAAATAACAGTGGTTTTATAGGAACACACACACCATTTGCCTTGCTTTCTCCATCTAAAAACAGTTCATTACAAAAGATGTTGATGTTAATACTTAAGATTTTTGCTCACAGGGGAGAGAAATCTACCACGGGGCCTCAGCCTTGGCAGCATCTTTTCCCTTCTGTGCTGCATGTCTATCCTCTTGCTGTTCTCTTTCCCCCCTGTCTTGGGAAACATGTCTGGGGTGTTTCTGGGAATGTTGTGCACTGTCTGTAGCTGACATAAGTCTCACCACTGTTCTGCATTCCTTTTTCCTTTCTTCGTTCACCTTCTCCTATCCTCCCTTTGCTTCAGCATTTGAAGCTCCTCTTTTTTCTTCTTCCTTACAGTGCACTCCTGAAGGCAGCCCCCATGCATCTGACACGTAACAGGTGACTGGATAACGTGCAATTCCCAGCCCCGGGTCGGCAGGTAGGGCTCGCACGTACCCTGTAGCACAGGCCAGGCCCAGAGAGCTGCTATGTTCCCAAATTGCGCCAAAGGAGGTGTGACCTGAGGTGTGAACAGTTACCTAACGTGTGTGCGCCCCCTTGTGTAGGAGGACCCCAGTTGGAAAGAGTGTGCAATCAGAGACACTGGCAATCGTGGGGAATTTTCTCAGAATGAGCTGATCATCTTCACAGTCTACATCTACAAAACAAATGGAATGAGGCTAATGATTCAAAGACTCTCCCAGCTGCACCACGGTTCCTCCTGGTTTTACGTATTGAAGGCGGTCAGTCCTTCACAATGGTAAATCCCTTTATTGTTCAGAAAAGTGTTGATGCAGTTGCTGGTCTTGTGAAATCGTGCTCTTGTTTACGGAATAGCACTTAGCCTTTGGAGACTACTACTGGTTCTCGAGCGCAACTACTGTTTGCCGCTTCACTTCTCCACGGCTATACTTTTCGTGTCGAGGCCCGTCAAACACTTAATTCATCCTGTTGTGCTATTTACACTAGGCTGCTTGATGGTTTGACCGAGGACAAAATCCAGATGTACCTCTCTGAACAGGTACGGTAACAAATAATGTCTCCATCATAATAGGACTCCAAACCTAACAGAGGCTTATCACTGCCCCTTACAATAGCAATAGTTAACCAACTATTACCAGTTACAACCTCTGTAGTTGTACAAGAAAAATTAATCTTAGCTCCTACAAAAGTAATAGGTCCATTTAGTAGCTCTTCTTGTGCTACATTATTAGGAGTAAGAGTAAATGTATCCACAGTCTTGTACACAGGCATTCTTGATCTTCTGCTATATCTGCTCCTCCTGTACGGCATGGCTGTGCCCTCAGTGCGGCTGCCTCGAGTCGAATGAGCGTGCAGCTGCCTGTACTGCGGAAGTCCCCACTGATAAGCTCCGTCAGGCAGGGCGCGGCAGGAAGCAGCGCGCTGATAATCCAACATGGCGCCCAAATCCGGCATTTTTAGTAGCGGATCGCGCTTAGTTAGAACTATAGCGTGATCCTCCGAGCTCTAGCGGCGGCCAAGCGAAACTCGTTCAAGGTCACCCGCCATATAGTTTTATATATACTTCTACACATTGATCTTGCCAAAAGCCGAGAAGAGCTCTCTGGGGCACTCTGGGATGCTCTCTGGGTCACTCTGGGATGCTCCCTGGTGGACTCTGGGATACTCTGTTTTGCATTCTTGGATTTAGTATTGTTTATCTTCTATGGTCTAATTCTGTTTATTTGATTTACTTTTCAGTTTAAAGTTGCGAAGCGTCCTTATCTATCTCGTGGTTTTTTTTTTTTTTTTTTTTTTTTTTTTTTTTTTTTTTTTTTTTTTTCCCCCCTTCACTATGTATGAGGTTCTCATAGTCTAACTGCACATTCCGAACCTAGTGCACTACCACCAGTGTCATCATTTCGACCACACTCGAATGTCTTGTCGACACCTGCCAATTATGTAACCTGTGGTAGGGATCCACACGAGGGCGATTGACCACCTCCTCTCTGCTGTATCAATTGCAGTGGCGACCGTGCCACTTTCTCTGGAGATCGTCTCGTGTATCTCGATGAGCGGGCTGTCCAGGAGACCCTGGTAAAGGAAAAAGTTCTTTACCCAGTCGCTCGCAAGTTGTTGGCTAGTTGCAAACCCTGTGTTCTACTGTCTGGGATTAGCAGTACTGTTCTTGCTACATCTTGCTCCGTGAAGGACATAGCCACACACATATTTGACCTAAAGTTCTGCTCTGAGGTTGTGAAATTGCCCAGTGTTGTGGTAGCATTGCAGTCCCCTTGTCCAGCTGTGCAACAAACTATCGCCTCACTGGGCAAAGTCACCAGCTACTTAACCGGCAGGCTGGAAAGGACAGAAGGAATGCTCCTCTGAAGACTTCCTATGACCCTCCAGCCAACTGACACCCGAGTCTTCCTCTGGTAACTGGAAAGGCTCGAAGATGTCCAACAAATGCAAACGGTCTTCTCCTTCGCCGACTCGAAGATCCTCATAGACGGTGTCGCCGTGTGATGCCTCACCTGGCCGGCCTCAGTGTCGCCGGTGCGCACCGCCGACCGTTTTTCTGCGGAGGACTCTGCAGGCTGACAGTAGAAGAAAGCCGACCCTTCTGTGGGCCTCGTGAAGCAGTATCCTCCTACCTCAGTGCCCTGTAGCAGCAAGTCTTCGCAGGCTTCATTTTTTCCTCATTGTGACTCTTCCAATGAAACGTTCACAGCCTTCCATCCAACAAAGAGGATTTATGGCTGTGTTTAGAATTGCAGCGTCCTCACGACTGCTATGAGCTTTTGCATTTCTTCCTGGTCCATTTTTGTCGTTCAGCGAAGTTTGTGTGGACCCCGGGCCACATCGGCATTCCAGGAAACGAACGCGTCGATCGGTTGGCCAAGCAGGCCACCACTTCGCCGCCCTGGAGTTAGGTCTCGTGGAAAGAGACCTCCGGTCAGCCCTACATTGCAAGGTCCGCGATGTCTGGAGCTCTGAATGGTCTGTCTCGAACACGCCAAATAAGCTCCGCACGGTAAAGTCGTCCACGGCCGTATGGAACTCATCCTTGAGGAGCACGCGTAGTGTCTCAGTTGTTCTCTGCTGTCTCTGAATTGGACATATGCAGTTGACCCACAACTATATCCTTTGCCGTGAGAACCCGCCCGAGTGTCGCTGTGCTGCAGGGCTGACAGTGGTCCATCTTCTGATGGACTGCCCCCTTTTAGCCCCCTTGCAGCAGTCCTTTAATTTACCAACTGCACTTCCTTTAATTCTCGGTGACGATGCCTCTATAGCTGACTCACTTTTATGTTTTATTCGTGCGGCTGGGTTTTATCACTCACTCTAGTGTGGACGCTCTACCACGAATTCTCAGGCTACACCCACTCCAGTGACTTCTGTGACGTGGATACCAAAATAGTGTCTTTTATGGTAACAAGTTGTGTTGGTACCTCTATCAACGCTTTCCAGCTGGGGGTTCTTCGTTTGTAGTTGAGTGGTTGACCTTTTACCGGATCCATCAACCACTGTAGTCTGTTTTACTCTGGTCAACTATTTGCTCTGCTCCTTTTAAGTGTCCTCTATTTTGTATTACTGCGGTGTTCATTTTAGCTCTTTACCCCTTGGTGTTCCCTCCCTCTAGGTGCAGAGGTCACGCTTTTACTGTATAGGCCTTTTACAAGTGTGTCTGTTTGGAACTGGGGACTGATGACCTCGATGTTTAGCCCCCATCAAAACCCAAAACAAACCAACCAACCTAGTCCATTTTGACCTTCCGCCCGAGGTCGGCATTCCATCTTGTGGGGGAGTCTTGCTGCTCATACAGGATGACGTTCATAGCAAACCCATCTCCCTGACTACCCATCAAGCTGTTGCAGTTTGCCTTTTCCTTCCTCACTTGACCTTTTCCCTTTGTACCATTTACATCCCTCTGTCATTCATTGTCTCCAGGGCAGACTTCCTCCAGCTTATTGGGCAGCTACCTCACGTGTTTCTGCTGCCCATCGTCCCATTTGAGCTTCTCCCAGAACCTGTCAGAGAGGTGCCCTCTTGGTTGACCTTCTTTAATCAACTAAACGTTTTCTGCCTTAACACAGGAGTACCCACGTTCCTTTCAGACTCTTCGCACACCTATTCCTGTGTGGACCTAACCTTCTGCACTTCCCCATCGTCTTGAGTGGTCTGTTCTGTCACCTACTCGAGTGACCATTTCCCGTGTCCTGTCCATTTGCTGACTCCTACCCCACCTCCGTGCCCACCCAAATCGCAGCTTACTAAGGCTGACTCGGGGCTTTACTCCTATCTGGTGACCTTCGACAAACACGGCTACCCCAGTTCTGATGACCAGGTGGAATATCGTACAAACATTATCCTTACCGCTGCACAATGTTCCATTCCTAGCACTTCCTCTTTACCACACAGTGTCTCTGTCCCGTGGTGGACTGAAGTGTGCCGCAATTAGTGCACGGAGACGTGCTCTCCACATTTTTAACAGTCATCCAATGCTGGCAAACTGCATTCATTATAAACAAAAGTGTGCACAGTGTCGTCACTTTCTTCAGAATAACAAAAAAACTAGCTGGATTCCATTCACTAGTTCTTTTAACGGTTCCATTCCCTCTTCCGACATGTAGGCTAACCTCCGACGGCCCTCTGGGATCAAGATCCATTCCGTAGTTTCTGGCCTAACTGTAGCAGATGGACTTTAGTGCTATCTCCAATACCTTGGGCCGCCATTTTGCAGAAATTTAGAGTTCCTCCCACTATCACACTGCCTTCCTCCATTGGAAACTAGTGGAGGCGGCTCGGGCAATACCCTTCTCAGAATTGTGAGTGGTACAGTGCCACCTTTACTGTGAGGGAGCTAGATCGTGCTCTCACTTCATCCAGATCCTCTGCCCCAGGGCCAGACGCCATTAACATTCAAATGTTGGAGTACCTTTCTCTTGCGGGCAAGCACTTTCTGCTTAATATGTACAACCGCATCAGGGCAGAGGGCAGGTTTCCCAGATGCTGGTGTGAAGTCAACCAAACCTGGTAAGGACAAACAGCTGCCTCTCACACCATCTCTCACACCAGCTGTTTTACCAAGGTGGTGGAACATATGATTCATACCCAGCTGGTACAGTAGCTCGAGTCTCGCAATTTACTAACCATTGCACAGTGTGGATTTCGAGCTCACCGTTCTGCAGTTGACCATCTTGTCACTTTGTCCACCCATGTCACGAATGGTTTTCTGCGGAAATCGCAGACTGGACATGTTTTTCGATTTGGAGAAAGCCTACGACACCTGCTAGAGGACTGGTATCCTCGATACTATCTACACGTGGGGCTTCCGTGGCAACTTCCCTGTTGCCTTGAAGAGTTTTTAAAAGACCGAGGTTTGAAAGTACATGTGGGTTCTGCCTTGTCAGACACCTTTATCCAGGAAAACAGTGTGCCTCAGGGTTCAGTCCTGAGTGTCTTCTTCTTTGCTACTGCCATTAACTCTATAATGGCTTTTTTCCCACCGGGCATCTCTGGCTCCCTTTTTGTTGACAATTTTGCCCACTATTGCAGTTATTCATAGACCTGTCTGGTTGAGCGGAGTCTTCAGCAATGTCTCAAATGTCTTCACTCATGGAGCATCAACATTGGCTTTTGTTTTTCCACTGACAAAACTGTTTGTATGAACTTCTGCCGGCACAATTCATTTCTCCCACCATCTCTATATCTTGGGTCTATTGCTCTTCCATTCGTTGAAACTACGAAATTTCTGGGGCTCCTGCTTAATAGGAAACACTTTCGGTCCTCCCACATGTCGTACCTGGCAGCCCGCTGCGTGCAGTCCCTCAATGCCCTACGTGTCCATAACAGTACTTCCTGGATTGCAGATCGAACCACCCTCCACCTCTTGTACCGGTCCCTTATCCTTTGGAAACTAGACTATGGGTGTTTTGTTTATGCATCTGCACGTCCGTCCCTCTTTTGTCGTCTCAATATTATCCATCATTGTGGCATTCATTTGGCCACTGGCACCTTTTACACTAGCCCAGTTTAGAGTCTGTATGCAGAAGCTGCCAAACTAAACTACTGCTGTCGTACAGCCATGATTTCCTGTTCAGCAGGTGTGTGTACCGTTTGTCTGCCATGCATTCGCTTCCTATCACCTTCAGTTTCACAGCCTTCACACGGAATTTTGCAATAGTACCTTTGTTTACACTGATGGCTCTGACGGAGTGTGGTGTCGGATGTGCCTTTGTCATTGGTGCCAACGTTTTTTGGTATCAGCTTCTGGCACACTGCTCAGTATTTATGGCAGAGCTCTTTGCTCTGTGTCAAGCCATGGAGTACATCCAGCAACACAAGTTTCTCAATTGTCATCTGCTCAGACTCTCAGCACCCTTTAAAGTCACTGTGCATTGTACATCATTTGTCTGTTAGTGCAATGGGTCCAGCAAGCTTCTCGATGGAACCACTGTGATGTTTGTGGGTTCCTGGTCATGCCGCTCTGACAGGAAACGAGGCTGCTCGCGCTGCTGCCAAGGCTGCAGTCCTCGTACTTCACCCCACTAGTTCTTACACAGCCCACTATTTCTTACACTCCCTTTGACGACCTCGGTGTTGCAATTTGTCAAAAGGTGGTCCTCCCTTCATGGGAATAAGCCTCAGGTTATTAAGCTTCTCCCAGCAGCTTGGATGACCGCCTCTCGCCCCCTCCCTCCCATGTGAGGTCATTTTAACTAGGTTGCATATGGGGCACTGCCTTTTTGCCGTCGCCATTTAAGTGGCGCTCCCTAAGCACTTTGTGCACAAATTTTAACTTTCCACCATTTCCTGGCAGAATGATCTTTTTTTCGACCAGTTACGTTCATGTTTGAGAGTGCCGTCTGAATTTTCTGCCGTTTCAGCGAACGCGTAAGCTGTTGACCACATTTCTCTTTACCCATTGTAGCAATAGGGTGAAGGCCATTCAATTTTTAGTCCGGACCTCCATTTCTCTATGGTCTATTTTATAGACCTTTCTCCCCGTTGTCCCTGTTTCTAGCTGTCTTTTCTTCCATTGTTGGGGGGTTTGACATGTAGTAGTTTTGAACTCCTCTCTTTGTCTTCATGTTTCACAGTTTTGGCATGGGTGCGTATGAGCCTAGTGGTTTTTTTCCACAAAACAAAATAGAATGGGGCAGAAATATGGAAGTCCGTACCTACTTACCCTTGATCTCAAAATTTTTCAGGGAAAAATGCTAGAACTTGTCTGGAAATCAGGGAGATATCTGGGAATTTCACTTGGGGGAAACTTGTGGCAACCCTGCTAATATGCCTTGTTTAGTTTATTCATGTTTCTGGATCACAGTTTTCAGATATGGTCGTGAATGCAGGTGGTGTTGCAGTTTTTTTGTTTAAAACTGCCCTCTTACCAATTTAGGAATCTTACAGTGCACATGTGGTTCATTGCTTTACTTTTGTGTTCATTGTTTCTGTCCTGAAATATTTAGGAACCCATTCAAGGCTGGCCTCCATCACCATGGATGGGGCAGCTGGACCACTGTTAAGATTTTCAAAATCCATTGCTTCGTAATTGTGAACACAATAAATTTGTGTGATGTTTCGTAAGTCTTGTTACAGGATACAAAAATTAGCAGATATACAAAAAGTTTTTGTGCATTGTGTTTTTATTCCAAATTTAAAAGAATGCACACAATTCGTACACATAATTTGTGTGTGTGTTATTTGTGTTGGGTGCAGTGATATGTATTAGTCGGTGGTATCTTTTCAGTAAAATGTCAACCCTTTGTTATGTTCATTCCAAGAAACTTAGAAGAATGCGTGTTGCCTTGTGTCACAAGACAATTCTCTAATTAATGAAAGAACAGTTTTGTTCAGCATTCTCCCAGAGCATTAAAAACATCACTCTCATCAAAATTTTCCGTGTCAAAACTATGTAGAACATCAGCAGTGGGCCAACAAAGATGTAGGTAGCAGACAGAAGAGGTACGGGACTAGCCACCTGAGTGGCAGCATACAAAGTGCTGTGGAGTACACATAGTTCAGAATTGAAATGCTATGTGGTATTGCACTGCGGAGACCCTTCCTTGTGTAGTCCTCTTAGTTACCAGCAGAGGGCAGGAAGTGTAACTGCCACCCATAGTCCTTTTTGGGCTACATCAACAGTGCATTAGTAATGGAGAGTTCAGACAAATGAAATTAAAAAATCTGAAGCTTTGTGCTTCTATAATCTGTGCATATCGGAACACTTGAGACAATTGATGAACTTACTTACAAGGGAACCTTCCCATCGCACCCCCCTCAGATTTAGTTATAAGTTGGCACAGTGGATAGGCCTTGATAAACTGAACACAGATCAATTGAGAAAACAGGAAGAAGTTGTGTGGAACTGTGAAAAAATAAGCAAAACATACAAACTGAGTAGTCCATGGGCCACATAAGCAACATCATGGACGAAGTGTGCTTAGAAGCGCCGTGGTAGCGTGAGCAGCTGCTGAACGAGAGATCCTTGGTTCAAGTCTTCCCTTGACTGAAAATTTTACTTTCTTTATTTTTGCATAGTTATTATCTGTCCGTTCATTCATTGACATCTCTGTTCACTGTAATAAGTTTAGTGTTTGTGTTTTGCGACCGCACTGCAAAACCGTGCGATTAGTAGACGAAAGGACGTGCCTCTCCAATGGGAACAGAAAACATTTGATCGTAAGGTCATAGGTCAACCGATTCCTCCACAGGAAAACACATCTGATATATTCTATATGACACTGGTGACTGCATGTGCGTCACATGACAGGAATATGTTGTCGACCCACTTAACTTGTACACTTGGCAAATGGGTAAAAAGATTCTTCTACCTTGCCCGATTTAGGTTTTCTTGTGGATGTGATAATCACTCCCAAAAAAGTGATGAAAACATAAGAGTTTGTCACATAAACTGAAAATAAAAAATTAAAATTTACGCTTGATGGAAGATTTGAACCTAGGACCTTTCGTTCCGCAGCTGATCACGTTACCACGAGGCCACGGCGCTCCTGCGTTTCTATCGTCCTTATTGTTGCTTATCTTCCCCTGAACTACTCAGTTTGTATGTTTTGCTTATTTTTTCACAGTTCTACACAACTTCTTCCTGTTTTCTCAATTGATCTGTGTTCAGTTTTTCAAGGCCTATCCACTGTGCCAACTTATAACTAAATCTGAGGGGGGTGCGATGGGGAAGTTCCCTTGTTAGAAACATTTGTTCCAGGAGACACCGTGCAGTGGTGTAATTTTTTACATAATTTTATTTTCATTCAGGGTTTTAAAAAAATGTTTGGGATTTTAGTATAGCTTCCATTACTGTTAAAGAAAAATTGGTTTGTAATTTCAGTTAAAGGGAAACCAAAGTAAATCTTCTGTTAATTTTTGCCGCAGGGAATGGAAGTTTAACAAGTTACTTTACACTTACTCTTCCAACTTGTGCTGTGGTAAAATAGCCTGGTTAGAGGATAATTGTGGTAAGACTCTGCTCATTACCGATTCATGGAGTTGTTAGGTGTAAGATACTGTGAATGCATGTTTCATGGGTGAAACATAGGAGTAAAGGTTAAATTATTCATTGCTTCAATACCAGCATTTCTTGGCTGCTTGTATTTAACTGAAAAAGATTATACAGTATACTTCCTCAGGCACTATCATCCCTGAGAAATTTTGTCGAGCTACAGGTTACAGTGAAACCTCGCTAATTGGGGCAAGTCCCAGTGCAAATTATGGAAATGTTTTCGATAATAATTATCTTGGACTATAAATAAGAATATATAACAGGATATGTATTGGTCAAATGAAATATATATAAACTAGAGGTCAGCAGAATATAGTACTAAACTGCTTGAAAAGAATTTTGAGTTATATCATATTATATGTTGACTAAAGTCTTCCTTGAACCAGTCAGAATGTACAATCTGATGAGTCTGCCACAGTGATAATAGGTGTTGCCAGGTAGAGCAGCCTCTGTTCTTCCATTTTCTCTCACCAGTTCCTTTCCTTTTCTGCACTGCATCCTATAGGTCGTTGCTCGTCTACCTGTTTCCTACAAAGAAAAATGTGTCACAATGGACTAGGGACCTCAAAGTTGAACAGTTGAGGGCTGAGGTCTTCCGGTTACTGAATAACTGTTCAGTAACCTGAGCTTTTCTGGTAGCTTTGTAGATGACTGGGAGATGCTTCATAATGTTTTAGGTTGTCCCTGGGTTACGGATTTCCCAATTAAGTGATTTTAAACTGTGTGTGTCATTAGTACTGGTGCACAAGACAAGAGTCATTGCTTACTTTACATTTAGGTGCTGAATTGTCTTTCCTGTCACCCTCTGAGTTGTGGAGGTGAAAACGAGCCAGTTTTGTGTGTGTTGTAGATCTGTGCCAAAGAAAAATCTCTCTTCTTAAATAGTCTTCACTTATTTACTGTGTGTCCCTACGCACTTTTATCTCAGACACTGACCCGATTACAGTATTTGAACAGGTGTCCAATAGTAGCCTTGAAAACTGTTTGGCCTAATTTATCTGCAAATCTTTCTGCTACAGCCTGCAGTCAGACTCCTCTTGCAGAACATTGTACCAACTGTACACAGCATCGTGTATGGTTGTCAGTTGTCTGTCTTCATTTTCTAGCTAGTTTGTCTTATTTCAGCACAAACTCCAAAGTTTAGTGAGGTTTTGTTAATGTTGTAAAAAGTCAACATGGCAATTAAAACAACTTTCGTAACAGGAGAACTGGCTCGGATATTACCAAGCACTCTTATTGTATCGTCTAAATGAAATGGTTTATATTTGTTCTTGACATTCATCGTGGTTGCTGTATTGTGCTGTTAAAAACTTTAATCCCATTTTAAGCAGCCACAGAGACAGAATTTTACACAACTTAGCCTGAGAGCTTCAGCAAGCAAACAAAATGGACTTTGACTGTGTTGCATGCTTGTGACCAACAAGATTTGTATGCTATTTATCAGTCACAGGTAATGTGCATGGGAAGGGAAGGGGTGCTTTCAGCATTTTGCAGCGTATGAGCTAAGCAAAAATGATGATTGGTACAATAATGTGGCATTTCACTTTGCAGTGGAAAATCTGCCCAAATTATTGAGGTTTTCCTTTAATCGTGGAAAGTGACATAACCAACCATCTTAATGAGTGTTATTGTTTTCAAACAGGAATTGAAATAGTGAAGAAAGCCCTGCGTATGCCATGCATGCAAATTGCAAAGAATGCTGGAGTGGATGCTTCGGTCGTCGTCTCGAAAGTGGAAGATGCCACGGGAGACATGGGTTATGATGCTTTGAACAATGAGTACGTTAACTTGATTGACAGAGGCATTATTGATCCCACAAAGGTGAGTGATACATTCTCTCTTTCATTTGTCTGTGCAATTTCCTTCTTTGTGTACTAACAGATTGCAGTGTTGTGCTGCACATGGTACTTTTGTATTTACTATGGTAAATTTACATAACATTTTTCATGTCAGTCGTGGAATGTTTCACTCTAATGGAATCCAGTGCAGTTTGCAGTTACCTATTGTTACTAATCTGTCTGTCTGGGAATAGAGGGAAATATTCGATAATGAATTTGTCATTAGCGCACCTTGGGTACAGCTGTCAGTTTGAGCTGCTGAACAGTTACCCTCAGTTTTCATTCCAGGTGCGAGATGAAGTGAACAGCACTGTAGGATAGACTACTGCAGTCTCGGCAAGTGAAGGAGTGCAGCTTTAAGTCCTACACACAAATTCAGTGTACGAGTGAATGTGTCTCAACTAATTGATGGTGCAGGAGGAGAGTGGGGCACAGACGAGCTCCCATCTGCAGCTACAGTACTACTATTAACCCTTTCGCTGCTGTGGGCGTGTATACACGTCTTGCTCCGCCATTCCCCACCATATATGCTCTTTATGACCGTGTAATTTCAGATTTGCAGATATAGAAATGGGTGTATCGGGTGTGACCATTAGTCAGATATAAAAATCAATTACTTGAGAATGAAAGGAGATACTGTTCTGCTCTGTTTTAAATAAAATTTGGATATCTTTCTACATCTCACATGTTTCAATGTGAGAGCTACAATCAACCATATGCTAAGTTTACACAATGCTTTTTTACCTCTGAAAACTCTTTAAAATAATGTGCAGTGTTTTACGTAATTTAAAGCAGCGTAGTAACTTTGACAAATAGTAAAAAGAAATTGCCCTTTTCTTAGGCGAAGATACTAGACTGTAAAATGTGCAAAAGTGGAGTGCCAAAACTAAAACTTATTTGGGTGGTATAACATTTTGGAGATACCGAATTCCCTTGCCAAACTCCAAAGACACTGTAAATGATAAAACTAGTTTGTAAAACTTAGTGTTTCCTGTCAACAGGTTTGTCAGACAAGTGTACAGGTGTACCAACAAAGTTTGTCAGATTTAACCTCCCTTTTGAAGCAGCTGTGGATATTGTATCGTTAAATACTCGTATTTTGAAACTTGTGGTAATGACTACCAATGCAGACAAGCATATCTAGCATTGACTCGTAGCACTGTGTATGAAGAAGAAAAAGAGAAAAAAAATGCCGGTGCAATGATACATCAACTTTTATTTTTTAGTTTATTGCACTCCCACTTATATGTTGTGTATCAAATTGGAGTTTCTTTTTATAGTATTTCGTTGTAATTTATGGCCATAAAAAACACCACCACTACTATTTTAGTAATTGCCAGTGTTTTTTGTTTATTGATATAACCTTTTGAATGTAGTTTTAGTTTTCACAATTCTGGAAATTCACGATACAGTGAAATAAATTCAATAAAAACTCTTTCTCGCCCAAAGTGCATTGTGGAAATTTGACAAACTACGTCAGACATTTTGTTAACATGGGGCAGTCAATCAGAATTTATATTTCACCCTTCAGAGCTGCCCACTCCCAAATCACAGCTCAGCTGTCCTGAAAAAGAACAGTGGAAGCTGTAACATTAATGTATAAAGTCTACAGTATACCGACACGAAACCACAAGTTGAATCAATGGCCTATTTCTCAAGTACTGTTAATAAAGATATTGTTGATACATTCAGAAGTTTTCTTAAAAATGTGAATCACAGCCAGTGTGGTAATTTTTATTCATTCCTGCAGTATATTTCATTCATGATTCATATTCAGCGTTGTTTGTATGCAGTTCATGATAATTTATTAGTGTAGGAGAGTTGGTTTAAAAGGGTCTGCAAGGGAATTGCAAAGCAGAATTTGGCAACATTCCCATGCACAGCAGCTTCCCCATTCTCAATCCCAACCTTCCCCGCTTCTCTCAGATGTTGCACTGTTCACATATCAGCTATCTGTATAGGAAGTTGTGATTGCCACTACCATCAGGTGTGAAATCTGTGCAGTTATTTGGTTTTTAAACACTGCTGGGGATCCACATAGCCAATCGTCATCAATTGTGCGAAATTTGACTAAAGTGTGTAGCTCTTAAACATGTCTGCAAATGGTGTAGGGAGTTATCTGCTGCTTGCATTCATAATGAAGGCTGGAGCTGAAAACCTTCCACTTCAGACAACACTGTCGAAAAGGTCAAGAGACTACTGATCAAAGGATCGCCATCCAAGAAATAGCTCTTCGGTTTACCGAGATTTCAACTAGCTCAGTTGAGAGAATTTTATGTGAAAAATTGGCGATATCACAAGACGTGTGCATGGTGAGTCCCACAAATGCTTCCAGAAGACCACAAGCAGCAGTGGGTTGATTGTGCCCACCAATTTTTTCAACGGTGTCTGAAAGATTACTCTGCAGTTATGCTTAAGTGTTTGGCAGGGTATACATACAACCATTTTTATTTCTCTACTGCTTCAGTATGTGGAGAAAACAATGAACATCTAAATTTTTCCATGAAAGCTCTGATTTGTCTTATTGTATCACAAAGGTCATCTCTCCCAGTGGAGAAAGTTGGCAGATGTAACTTTATGCACAACAATAAATGCTTTTGTATTAATGATTGCCACCCCCATTCACTTACCAAATCTGATGATGTCCCCGGTTTTCCTATAATACAGAACAAACTGCCTTTCTTTGTACTTCTTGATGTCCTCTATTAATCCTATCTGGTAAGGATATCATACCATGCCATGGAGCAGTAATCCAGAAGAGGATGGACCAAGCAGTGTAGCAGCATCTTTATTGGCAGAAAATGCAACTATCCTACTAAAGTGCAGTCATTTAGTCAACATTCCCACTAAAATTGCGTGTGATGGTTCCAGTTTAAGTTGTTCATAATTCAAATTACTGGGCGGTTGCTTGAATCGAGAACCTTTAATTTTGTGTGCTTTAGTGTCTCACCAAAATGTGACAAATTTTAGCCCCTTTTTTTGTCAAGGGTACGTTTTAACTATGCAGATGTCTTGCCTAAATAGTTTTGTATTGAGTTTTTATGTTTTGATTTTATTTGGCAGTAAAAGATGGCATCATTTGCAAACAAGTGTTTGAAGATTAATGAATATCTTGTTTATTACAGAGAAATAAAGGCTATTATGTCTGTAGTCATTTATGTATTTGTAGGGATATAATTTTAGTAATGGCTCAATTTCCATACATGCAGGTGGTGCGAACGGCCCTGACAGACGCTGCAGGGGTCGCGTCGCTGTTAACGACAGCGGAGGCCGTAGTGACTGAGATCCCCAAGGAGGAGACGGCGCCAGCTGGCATGGGCGGTATGGGAGGAATGGGTGGCATGGGCGGTATGGGTGGCATGATGTAAAAGGGCAGTGACCCTGGTGCTCCACGACACCGCCTTTGGATCTGTGCCAATCGTCTCGTCAATTCCAGTGTCGCCTGTTTCTGTCATCGCAGGAGGTGCAAATGTTCTACTGTGACAGTTTTACAGAGCTGCAAAATTACTCGTGTTTGTGTGGATTGTGTTATATTTAGTGTTTCTAGTGTGCATGTGTCGCCATTTGTGTGAGGAAAATTGTACCACCCTGTAATTAGTGATATATTCAGATAAGTCAGAATCTCCTTGGCAGACTTCGGAAATCAGAGCATCTAAGGTTTGGACATTTGGTTTCCAAGAAAAGTTGTGGGTACAGTGGAACCTTGTGAACATTGTTTTGCATAGATCTCGGTTGGGCATAAATGTGCTGAAGCATGTAGAGATCTTGCCCAGATCATAATGAGAAACTGAGCATCTCTGTGTCTTACCTGCACAGTGGCGAGACTGCTAACATTTAGAAACTGATGATAAGTGGGTTGATCTTACCGTAGCCTGTGAACTGTTGGGAGAACTACTTGGCGCCTTCTGTGGTGACAATAGTTAAGCAGCTCGTTTCCAAGTTTCTGTGACAATTGCAGCCCCTGCACTAAGTCTTTCTCTAGGAGTGAGCTTATGGGAACTGCATCGGTGACAGAAATGGGGAACAGTGCGTTGTTTCTGGAAGTTCTCGTACTGTAGTAATACCAGACTAGCTTCCTGTAGTGTCCACCGCGCGCAGATTCGGGCAGAGTTGTGGCTGCCGTGCAAAGACTGTATGTGTATGATTGTTGAGCTGTTCGTAGGCATTTGTTTGCTGTCATTCCAGAGTTTTATAGTGCATTGTTTCCCATGGGGCACGTGCACTGGATCAGCAATGAAGAGGAGGGTGCATCTTCATTCAGTCCCAACTGACTGGTTCGTCTCATTTCCATAATCATAAACTGCAGCTTTAAATAAATTCTGAGGAAGATCGTTTTCCCTACTGTTTTTCTTATCGACTGTCCTAACTTGTTTATATAGACGGTTGCTAAGAAGGTGTCTCTTCCCTGTTTGTGTTCAACACTAGTTTTTTGTCTTTCTCTTTTGTTACTTTTCATCACAGCACAAAATTTGTAGTTAACATGTTTTTGTTATAAAAATAAAGTTTATATGTGTATTACAGTCATTGTTTTATTTTTCCCATCCGCATCTGCAATTTGATCCTGTACACTATTCTTGACTGGATATCCTTAATGCTCCCTTAGTCTACCATGTCAGGCTCTCAGCTGCCAGGTAGTAAATAATTTCTTCATGTACTCAACACTTACATATTATTATTATTATTATTATTATTATTGTTGTTGTTGTTGTTGTTGTTGTTGGGCTCTGGCTGGTACTTGGAGTGTGAAAAGTGTTTACTTACACTATTTACTGCAGTGTATAACAGTACAATCTCTCAGCAAGTCATCGGTTAGATTTACGCCAAACTAAAAAAAGGTTTTTCACAGGTCCATCAAAAGCATCCAAACTGAACTGACTACAAGAACATGTATTTATACTGAAACACTATCAGACAAGTTTAGAAAAAACTGCTTACCGAAAATCTACCAGTATTTAAACACCACAGTTGGTCTTGTATTTCACCATAACTAAATAACTGAGTGTACATCTCGGGATTTTTACAGATATTGGCTGCACTATGGACATGTCGGCACCAAACTGAATTTGCTGCTAATTCACAGTTTAAGAAAATGACAGGTTTCTGACTCCAGTTTGGGTCCCCACTTAAGGTGCTAGTAAACGCAGAATTACTGTCATGGGGATGATTACATACATATACAATTTTCTTGTCTTGACAGGTAATCTAACTCTCAGGCTAACTTTCCCCTCAAGTCAGTTCATCTCAATACCACGTACTAGATCAGCTGCCAATCTCTGACAAGGAAAAGAAAAGTATGTCTCCATAATACCACAGTGCAATGAACCATATTGGGACCATTCACACAACAGGTTTACCCTTGTCCATTTATAGAAATCACCATAGTGTCCCAAAATACTCATTGCTATTTTAGTCTTATTCTATGTTGGCATATGTGTGACATCCTGTTTCCTGTAATGCTCCGAATAAAACATGTACACAGTAGGATTATAGTAGTGGAAGACCCCATTAATTCTGTTATTGGCATGCAAAAGCATCATTTGCCCTATCCCCCCCCCCCCCCCCCCAATGTTGATGGCTTATTGCCAGTTGAAATTGTAATACCACCAATACTAAAATTGACTTTACAACTTAAGACTTAAATAACTTTTAAAAGAGCTGATGGAAAAATACTGGCCTTGGTGCACTTCGTCACATTAGCATAGTAGTACCATGGCTGAACGGCAGCCATTAGTGGTCGGTGAGCCGAAATCTACACATTCTCACATAGTCGCCATTTCTGGACCTTTTTATATATCAGCAACTTGCTTGAAAATACACAAATATTCAGTTATTCAAGGGTACATGTCAAAATTTAAAATGTGTATGTCCCAAAATCTTATCACTCACTCTGACACAAATTAAAAGTGGAATCTTCTCTTTCGAGCAAGAGCAGCATTTTCAATGGGAACTGTCAACTTTCCATGGTTGTATACAAAGTCATTGGGAATGGATATTTAAAGTTCCTTGTCAGATTGCACTGAAGAGATGCAAACCTTACAATTTTTTTAAAAAAGTTCCTTCTTTACAGCATAACTACATACATGCATCAGTTCAAGTATATACTTTCCAGTGTCTGATGTTTCAAAATTCTTCCTTAACTCCACAGAATATTTATAAACGTCCGCCCATTTATCAAATGTACGTAACAAGTAGACTTGAGTCCTCAGGGGCACTATTTTAATTCAAAGAATTAAGTTGCACCATATCTTCGAATTGTAATACCTTTTCTTTTCCACTTAAGTGTATTTACACATAGTTTGTGGTAGCAACTAATCTACTTTCCATATTTGTCATTCTAAAACTTAACTCAGAAATATGTAATCTGTAATGTTAAAATACATATTGAATCAAAACTAAGAATGCATCAAGAGTGTTGAAAAGTCTGAGAGCGTAAAGACTGGAAGCTGTTGCTTGATGTCAATATTGCAATTGTTTGTTACACTGTGGGGAAGTTTATTCTGAAATGCTCTTTTTTCTGATGAAACATGGCTCCATTAATCAGGGTATGTAAAGTCGCAGAACAGTTGGCATTGAAATTTGAAAATTGAAAATTCTCATAAGTTACATCTAGTCTCTGGATGATGAGAAAACAGGAGTGTGGTGTGCAATTAGTGAAAGATGAATTATTGGATTAGTCTTTTTTCATGAAACAATAACTTTTGATTGGTATGTGAACCGTATACTGTATCTTCTTCTTCACACCACCTACGGTTATTTCATGCAGGACAATACAAGACCACACACTGACACTTCTGACAGTAATATATAGTGTTTTTGATGATGAGATAGTTGGCTGATCTCATTCTCCAGATTTAAATCTGTGTATCTTCAGGAATGTTAAAAGATAAGGTGTATGCGAACAATCTGCATACAAGTGAAGGGTAAGTAAAGGCAAGCTTAATTTAGTCAGACTGCATAATTGTTTACGCTCTACTCGGGAAGCACGCACAACCATCTTGGCAGGAGATGCAGGAGGCAACAGCCATTTAATCCCCAGCTGTGGGCTTTTCCCAAGGTTTGTACACGAAGCACCCCTATTTACTTTAATAGATTGCGTGTATTGGTTATTTAATCTTTCAATTATAAGCACCTTTTACATTCACAGGGTGCCAGCAGTTACAAATGATTTGCATAAAGAAGCGATGTTGAATGCAGCTGCAGTTCTTTCACTAAAAACCTTTTGTGCTAGGTTGACATTTTTGCTTGCCAATATTTGAAGAAAAAAGGGCCTTAGACACATCAAATAAAAATTTTACGGAGAGCTCTTTTTTTCTTGTACACGAGTTCTAAATACTCAAAAGCTGCAGTAACTGTTTCAGCAACCCAGTTGTTACAAGAACATTTAAGTACATGTTCAGTGTCAAAACTCAGGAATGAGTTTCTAGTACTGTCAACAGGGATACACAATATGTACAAGGCTGCAATACACCACTGTATGTAAGTAGCTCGTAAGTTTTTAAATTTACTGTACTATTATCCAATACTGAAGCTAATACAGTAAATCTGACTTCCTCTGCCTCATTAATTACAACCAATCTGCAGCACCAGAGTCCCAATTCAAGTTTTGGTCTGCCACAAAATTTCAATCTGCCAGGAAATTTCAGATCGGCATGCACCCTGCTGCAGAGTGAAAATTTCATTCTGGTGCCTTTCCTACCTCCTTGTGTCTTTGTACGTTTAGTCTTTCTTTTGCTTTACCTCTCCAGACTTTTTTCAACTTCACTTGTATTACTCCCACTACTAGGTTCTGGTCTGAATTTATATCTGCTCATGGATAAGCTTTGGCATTCTTCAAACTGCTCCTAAACCTTTGTTGTATCAGGATGTAGTACAACTGATATCTTTCCCCTATTCAAATTTGATATCCATATGTAATGTCTCCTTTTGTGGTGTTCAAATAATGTGTTAACCACTGTTAATGAATTTTCTTTACAGAAACTAATTACACTACTGGCCATTAAAATTGCTACACCACGAAGATGACGTGCTACAGACGTCAAATTTAACCCACAGGAAGAAGATGCTGTGATATGCAAATGATTAGCTTTTCAGAGCATTCACATAAGGTTGCCGCCGGTGGTGACACCTACAACGTGCTGCCATGAGGGAAGTTTCCAACCGATTTCTCATACATAAACAGCAGTTGACCGGCATTGCCTGGTGAAACATTGTTGTGATGCCTCGTGTAAGGAGGAGAAATGTGTACCATCACGTTTCCAACTTTGATAAAGGTCGGATTGTAGCCTGCTGCTCACGTTGGTCAAGATTCAATGACTGTTAGCAGAATAGGGAATCAGAGGGTTCAGGAGGGTAATACGCAACGCCATGCTGGATCTCAACAGCATCGTATCACTAGCAGTCGAGATGACAGGCACCTTCTGCATGGCTGTAACGGATCGTGCAGCCACGTCTCGATCCCTGAGTTAACAGATGGGGACATTTGCAAGACAACAACCATCTGCACGAACAGTTCGACGACGTTTGCAGCAGCATGGACTATCAGCTCGGAGACCGTGGCTGCGGTTACCCTTGATGCTGCATCACAGACAGGAGCGCCTGCGATTGTGTACTCGTTGACAAACCTGGGTGCACAAATGGCAAAATATCATTTTTTCGAGTGAATCCAGGTTCTGTTTACAGCATCACGATGGTCACATCCGTGTTTGGCGACATCGCGGCGAATGCAAATTGGAAGCATGTATTCGTCATCGCCATACTGGCGTATCACTCGGCATGATGGTATTTGGTGCCATTGGTTACACGTCTCGGTCACCTTTTGTTCGCATTGATGGCACTTTGAACAGTGGACGTTACATTTGAGATGTATTAAGACCCATGGCTCTACCCTTCATTCGATCCCTGCGAAACCCTACATTTCAGCAGGATATTGCACGACTGCATGTTGCAGGTCCTGTACAGGACTTCTTGGATTCAGAAAATGTTCGACTGCTGCCCTGGCCAGCACATTCTCCAGATCTCTCAGCAACTGAAAACGTCTGGTCAGTGGTGGCCGAGCAACTGGCTCGTCGCAATACGCCAGTCGCTACTCTTGATGAACTGTGGCATCATGTTGAAGCTGCATGGGCAGCTGTACCTGTACACGCCATCCAAGCTCTGTTTGACTCAATGCCCAGGCGTATCAAGGCCGTTATTATGGCCAGAGCTGGTTGCTTATCATCTGCATTTCTTGGTGTAGCAATTTTAATGGCCAGTAGTGTAGTTGTTCACCTCTCTCATTTCTTATTCCTATTCCAAATTTTCCTACTGTATCTTCATCTCTTCCTTCACCCACCACTGCTTTCCAGTCCCCCATGATGATAATGCAGGCATTTCTATTTTCCTTCTCGATGAGTTCTTGTATTTTCTTATAATATTCTTTAACTGCCTCATCTCTATGCTGGCTGGGTGGCATATATACCTGTATTAACACCAGATCTTTTGAACTACCCTTCTGTCATATCATAATTAGTCTTCCATCAATATATTGTGCCTTCATTACCTTATTTTTGTTAACTTATATTTGTTAACATCAGATATAAATTTAAATGTTCAGAAGTCTTTCATGTTGGCACTGGTGTAGAGTACAGCCTTGATGGAAGTGAAAATGGACAAAACAGTTGAGACAAAAAGAAAATAGCTTCTGAGATATGGCGCTACAAAAGAATGCTGAAGATTAGATGGGTAGATTAAATAACTGGTGATGAGGCACTTAACCAAACTGGGGTAAATGAAATTTATGGTGCAACTTTACTAAAAGAATGGATAGACTGGTGGGATGCAGCGTGAGGTACCAAGAAATCATCAGTTTGCTAATGGAGGGACCGGTCACAAAAACACAACGGCAGGGAGAGCGGTGTGCTGACCAAGTGCACCTCCGAATCCACATCTAGTAACAACTAAGGGCTGACATTGAAACAGTGGCCTGTTGGGCCCTCAAGGACTGTTCAGATGGTGTGTTTTTTTTTTTTGTTTTCTCCTAGTGGAGAGAGAGGTGGTTGGGGGCAAAATATTGTAGAGGATGACCAAGGCTTGACTATAGTAAGCAGCTTCAAATGAATGTAGCTTGGGATAGTTAGGCACAGATAAGAGGCTTGCACAGAATAGACTAGTGTGAAGAGTTGCATCAAACCAATGTTAATTGCCATTTCCCTTCTGCACCGGTGGCAGTCAACGTGTTACAACTGAAGATCACAAACTATTGTACAGGGTGTCTGAGCTAGATATACACAAAATATTTATTTATATTTCAGTACCTATTAAGCTTTGTAAGCCTAACATTGTACACAGGAACTCACATTTTTATGCACAGTTGTACAGTGGGCACCATTTGCAGCTCAACATATATCGAAACTGCACTCAACTTCTCCCCATATGTTCATGAGCATGACAGGTGTTATGGCCTGTATTGTGGTGTAGATCCGTTGTCTCAGATCTGAGAGATCTCAAATCCTTGTCCTGTAAACAGTGTCCTGGATAAGCCTCCAAGCACTGAAATCCAGCAGAGTCGGATTCAAAGACGGGGCCAGGCAATAGGACACCCCCCTCTGATCCATTGTTCAGGAAATGTGCCATGGAAAAATGTGTCAACATCCACGCAACTGAAAACGGGGCAGCATCGTACTAGAAAATGCCATCGGATGGCAACTGTGGAACGTCGAGGTAGGCGTGCCCCGTCGCTTGCTTGCGTGCGCCACATGTCTCAGTACTGTTTGTGAAATGGTGATGATCACAACTTGGAGAGTGTATCTATTGATTGCATATTTTCATTTTGAGTACTTTTGTTATAAGGATTTGGTTGTGTATACCTCTAGCCCAGACACCATGTATGAGAAGTGTCTGTAAGGAATGGTTTCAGTCATATTTATCAAAGGGCAGCTCGTAAAAATAACACCACATGATGGAAGAGCAAGCTATTCAGATGTGTTAGGAGTCCCACAGGGCTCAAGCTTAGGTCCCTTTCATCTTTCTTCTCTTTATTAATGACCTCTCAAGAATACCTACCCACAACAATACCTGTGTTACTTGCCAGTGATACAAACCACCCCTCTTGTAACATTTCTCCACAGCAAATGTGAGCCAACTTAGTTGACAGCAGCAAGAGGCTTGGTTCTGTGTTAACAAACTAAACTCCATCCAAACAGGCCTCAGAAGGCCCAACAGTACCAACACCGCTGTGTCGTACTCTGCTCTCCTGTCTGTTGTCAGTTTTTGTGACCGGAGCCGCTATTACTCGGTCAAGTAGCTCCTCGATTGGCCTCACAAGGGCTGCGTTCACCCCACCTTCTAACAGTGCTCGGCAGACCCGAACAGTCGCCATCTAAGTCCGTCTATGTTAACAACCTCTTACTTAATACGCAAAAAGCAGCACACGTAATATTCTGCCCATCAAAGATCCATACAAGGCATACAAAACTGTTAGTCATAGACAAGAAAGTTATCAAACAGGTCAGTGATACTAAATTACTGTGACTCTGGATAGACAACACACTCCAGTGGAATATCCACAGAGACAGACTACTGTGTAAAATGAGTAGCCTCTTCTAAGCCTTCAGAGTTCTCAGTCAAAGGTGTGATGTGACTACCATTAAAACCGTGCACTTTGCACTAGTTAACTCAGTCATCTCATATGGCATTCCTTTCTGTGGGTCAATACATTAGAAAATATATGTTACACAAAAGCAAATTGTCAAGATCATGATTAAAGCATCACTACATACACCTACCAAGCCAATCTGTAAAGAACTGGGAATATTACCCGTCCCACGCATACATCCTAGAGACTGTTCCATTTGTAAATAAGAATGCCCATCTCTTTAAAAAAATAATGTACATGTTCTTCACACCTGTGGTGATAGTAACATTAATCTGAAAAATCAGACTGAGTAAATGCCATGAAAGTGTGAGGCACACACGGAGCATACTGTGTAATAAATTATCTGGCTGTCAAAAATAACAACAACTCTTTCAGGAAGAATGTTACCAATATAATGCTCCAGCATTCCTTTTGTTCTGTTACTGAATTTACAGAGGTCATCTTATGTCCCATGTAACTGTAATTTTGTCCAAAATGTATTAACCATGAATGCGAAGGTTTATGCTTCTTCAACTATGTATTGCTATAACTTGTATTGCATACCATGAACATGATTTCATGGACAAATAAACAGATAAAAATTGACAAATATGTGAGGAAAATATTAAGGATAAGATTCCATAAAAGTTATTGTTTGGATAAGGTTTTCAGACATCTCATCTCAAACTACTGCTATGACATTACTGATACTGACTGCTTGGGCCATATAGTATATTGTTACTGTACAACTTTTTCTTGAATCTTAACAAGAAATGGCTGTATCATTACCATTCACATCAAATATTAATGTATGGAATCGTGCAGTAATTTTGTGTGCTCATATGTTTATATCCATTATACACTGTATATGCTATTACATTTTTTTGTAATGTTACTAATTTAAATGTATGGCTCTTCTGCATAGTGCCATACAGTGTTTACTTACAGGTTGTACCAAAAGTTCCATTATCCCACACCTAACTGTGAACTAATTCCTGTTTCTTGTTGTGAGTGATATTGATTTGTGAGAAGAATGGCAGATGAATCCAATTACATCCTGGAACAGTGAATTGTCATGAGTACCTGGGTTCATTAATAATCTAACACTATAGAAATTCCTCCAATCCATATGTGGCATACAGAAAAACAGTGCTTAACAGTATTGGTTAAAAACAGTCTTGGTTGCAATTTTAGTTTTTTTATTTTTCAACTACGCATTTCGCCTTATTTAGACATCTTCAGGTTGATCTTAATTTGGTATTTCTTAGAACAATCATTTATACAGTGTAGCCAAGACCTGCATAATGCGTTCCCATTCACAGGAGCGAGTAATAGAATAGGATGGGGCTCAGGTAGTGAGTTTAACGAAGGCGATGGCCTGATGCATTCAACAATGCCCTTTGGCTACACTGTATAAAGGACCATTCTAAGAAATACCAAATTAAGATGCCTAAATAAGGCAAAACGCGTAGTTGAAAAAAAAATAAAATAAAATTGTAACCAAGACTGTTTTTAATCAATCTCACGCTGGTAAAACACAGAGAGAGATTCAAAATGATTTCACGATTAGATTAAATATGGCTGCCCCACTGAAACAAACAATATTACGTTGGGAGAAGAAGCTAGTTCCGTAAAAGACAGACCACGTTCTGGAAGACCGAGAAAAAGAGCGGACAGATGTGCAGAAGTTGCAGGAATGGTGGAACATCCTCTACAAAAGTTACTTAGCAAATGATCACTGGAAATGAACATCCCATTAACGAATCTACAGCAGCATTTGCGAGCAGACTTAAACCTAAAACCGTTCAGACCCTCCTCAGGGAATAAATTGAGTGACAAAGACTTGGAGAATCAACGTAACACCTGTGCGTTGTTACCGGAGGCATTGGCACAATTCCCAAACGTGGAAAAGTTATGTTCTCAGACAAATGTGCTGTGTGCCATAGAGCAAAAGATAGACATGTTTATTTCTGGAGTCAGGAGAACTCGTACTTCTTTGAGGTATTGGAAATGAACCTGCCTCATGTCATGACATGGGCTGCAATGTGTGCCACACATATGATTGGTCCATATTTCTTTGAAAATTCCGAAACTCATACTGCCATGCCAGTGAATCAGGGAATGTATCTCTCCATGCTACATGACTGGTTTGTACCGGAATTGGAACATTTGGGATTTCTTTGTCATATCTGGTTCCAACAAGGAGGAGCATCGGTGCATTTCGTAATATATGTAAGGGAACACCTAACTGATGTATCCAGAGACAGATAGATTGGAAGAGGGTCACCAAGGGCAGGAAGTTGGCTGTGCCCTTTCAGAGGAACCATCCTGGCATTTGCCAGAAACGATTTAGGAAAATCACAGAAAACCTAAATCAGGATGGCCGGACATGGGTTTGAACTGTCGTCCTCCCGAATGGGGGTCCAGTGTGCTAACCACTGTGCCACCTCGCTTGGTGCATTTTCTTGTACCACACCAACAATACTGCAGCGAATTTCACATCGCACCTGGAGGCAAATAATTTTGTGCCATGAAAATGACAGATTGCACACAATAAATGGTGATGATCTGATGGTACACCCTCCTCTCCTCAGAGCCATGCTGTTAGAAGAACATTTCACACCAATGTATGCATTGTAGAGGGGGTAATGAGACTTTTGGAACAGCCTGTCCTGTACACACTGACATATCCCTAAATTTTCATTGCACTCTGCATTCTTTATTGTATCTAACTGTGTGTTGTAAAAACATCCAAATGATATTGCATTATGTTGTTGTTGTGCTCTTCAGTCCTGAGACTGGTTTGATGCAGCTCTCCATGCTACTCTATCCTGTGCAAGCTTCTTCATCTCCCAGTACCTACTGCAGCTTACATCCTTCTGAATCTGTTTAGTGTATTCATCTCTTGGTCTCCCACTACGATTTTTACCCTCCATGCTGCCCTCCAATACCAAATTAGTGATCCCTTGATGCCTCAGAACATGTCCTACCAACCGATCACTTCTTCTAGTCAAGTTCTGCCACAAACTCCTCTTCTCCCAAATTCTATTCAATACCTCCTCATTAGTTATGTGATCTACCCATCTATTCTTCAGCATTCTTCTGTTGCACCACATTTCAAAAGCTTCTATTCTCTTCTTGTCCAAACTATTTATCGTCCACGTTTCACTTCCATACATGACTACACTCCATACAAATACTTTCAGAAACGACTTCCTGACACTTAAATCAATACTGGATGTTAACAAATTTCTCTTCTTCACAAACGCTTTCCTTGCCATTGCCAGTCTACATTTTATATCCTCTCTACTTCGACCATCACCAGTTATTTTGCACCCCAAATAGCAAAACTCCTTTACTACTTTAAGTGTCTCATTTCCTGATCTAATTCCCACAGCATCACCCGATTTAATTCGACTGCAGTCCATTATCCTCATTTTGCTTTTGTTGATGTTCATTTTATATCCTCCTTTCAAGACACTATCCATCCCGTTCAACTGCTCTTCTAAGTCCTTTGCTGTTTCTGACAGAATTACAATGTCGTCGGCGAACCTCAAAGTTTTTTATTTCTTCTCCGTGGATTTTAATACCTACTCTGAACTTTTCTATTGTTTCCTTTACTGCTTGCTCAATATACAGATTGAATAACATCGGGGAGAGGCTACAACCCTGTCTCACTCCCTTCCCAACCACTGCTTTCCTTTTGTGTCCCTCGACTCTCTATAACTGCCATGTGGTTTCTGTACAAATTGTAAATAGCCTTTCGCTCCCTGTATTTCACCCCTGCCACCTTCAGAATTTGAAAGAGAGTATTCCAGTCAACATTGTCAAAAGCTTTCTCTAAGTCTACAAATGCTAGAAACGTAGGTTTGCCTGTCCTTATAAAGATAAGTCGTAAGGTCAGTATTGCCTCATGTGTTCCAATATTTCTACGAAATCCAAACTGATCTTCCCCGAGGTCAGCTTCTAAAGGTTTATCCATTCATCTGTAAAGAACTCGTGTCAGTATTTTGCTGCTGTGACTTATTAAACTGATTGTTCGGTAATTTTCACACCTGTCAACACCTGCTTTCTTTGGGATTGGAATTATTATATTCTTCTTGAAGTCTAAGGGATTTTGCCTGTCTCATACACCTTGCTCACCAGATGGTAGAGTTTCGTCAGGACTGGCTCTCCCAAGGCTGTCAATAGTTCTAATGGAATGTTGTCTACTCCCGGGGCTTTGTTTCGATTCAGGTCTTTCAGTGCTCTGCCAAACTCTCCACGCAGTATCTTCATCTACATCCTCTTCCATTTCCATAATATTGTCCTCAAGTACGTCGCCCTCGTATAGACCCTCTATATACTCCTTCCACCTTTCTGCTTGGTGAATTGTCTTCAGAGACTTGCAGTTAAAAATTTTCTTTATTGGTGATCTTTAATCAAAAGATGCTTACTTTTTTCTTCAATTCAGTGTCCCCTCATTAATTACTCAATCTACCCATCTATTCAAATAATAACAATAATAATAATACTGTAGCACCACACTTCGAAAGCTTCTATTTCCCTCTTGTCTGTATGATTGACTGTCCACGTTCAACTTGAATGTATGGCTGCATTCCAGACAAGTCTTCCTAACACCTAAATTTATATTAGACTAGCTAGCTACCTAGTGTTGCCCAGGTATGTATTTACTCAAATTTTATTATTCCATCTTCACCCCCCTCTCCTCTTCGTGTCCATTTCCTCATTCTCCTTCTCTGCCTGTCCCTCTCTTCCACCCCCTTCTCTGTTTATGTTAATCAGCAGGAGGTTGTTCGCTCCTATCCCCACAACGTGTCTTTCCAGAGAAAGTAATATACCAGGAGATTATAATTAAAGGCAGGCACTCACAGAGGTCCAGTGTGGACTGTAATTATCACACGTCAGCGAAACTTGATAAATATGCTAATGCATTACTGCAGAACTGATTTTCACAGGAAAAAAAATTATTCCAATTTTGGCCACCAGGTGCAAATATGGTGCTGTACAGCATCTTGTTGATGTCTGTGGTGCCCACACTGAACAAATTGTGTAAGCAGTGATTAATAATAAAATCCACATCACGCCTTTCTTGCTTGTTTGACCTTTTCCACCCACCATCCTATTCCTAGTCCATTACATATGGAAGCATTTCCATAGGGTGTTCTTGCATTCACAACACTAAATTTGCACCTGGTGGCCAAAATTTGAACTAATCACCCAATATTACAAAGTTAGATTTAAATCGATCTAGGGATTTAGAGGGTCCTTTTACCCATGGCTTTGCCCAAATACGCACAACATATATATTTAACAAAATTTACATACAGAGTGTACCTTAAGTCCAGGAACACTTCCAATTATTTATTGCATAAGAACTAAACATTGTGCAGGTGTCATTCATACTGAATTTTGAAGAGAAACTCTGAACGTTTTTTTATAAAAATTCGATTTGTGAACCACGAGTGACCCGGCAGACGTCAATACGGTAATCGAATTCTTGCCATACCCGTCCCAGCACGGCATCGTCGACTGTGGCAGTCGTTTTCCGTATTCTCTCCCGGAGCTCTGCTACATCACGTGGTAGAGGCGGTACATACACCAGATGTTTAATGTGTCCCCAGCGAAAAAAGTCACATGTAGTGAGATCGTGATGAAGGAGGTCATTTCATGAAACAGCTGTCCCCTTCTGTAGCACGGCTGGTCCATCGATGCGGCAGCTCCATGTTCAGGTACCCATAAACTTCACGATGAAAATAGGGTGGAGCCCCATTGTGCTGCAAGATGAACAAAGATCCCGATTGCATTTGAGGCCATTGCTGCAACATGTCTAAGTAGGAATATTTAGTCTCTCAGCGAAAACATATGGTACCAAAAACCATTTATCCTTCGGGAATCGCACTGAAATTCAATCCATTTGTGTGGATGCTTTGTGCCCCAGATTCGACAATTAAATTATGCCTGTTCCCTTTCACGTAAGTGTGTAAAGCGGCTTCGTCTCTGAAAATTAAGCTAACAACAATGCCATCCCCATCCTCAATCAATTGTTGCAACTGCAAACAAAACTCAAAACACTTGTCTTCATCATCATCATTGAGCTTCTGCACTAGCTCCAATCTGAATGGTTTCATAGACAACTTCTGCCGCAGGACTTTCTACATTGTCATTGGGACCATTTCGAGTTCAAAGGATGCACGATGCACCAAATGTCTGTCATATGTGCTCCACATTCACTTCACTCACACTGGGATGTCCGCTTCTCTTTGCTGGGCACAAGCAACCCATCGTAACGAATTTGTTGTGCTAGTGGTAAACGGCCTTCCTTTTTGGTGGCTTCTCACCATACTTGGTTCTAAATATCCTTTGAACAGTTGTAGCACACTTGTTTTTGTCGAACTCCAACACACAGAAAGCTCTCTCCACACCTGAACTCGCCACGTTTGCGACTAGCGCTGGTTATTGACAAATTACCAAACTACACTGTGGCGGCATACATGAAAAAAACTTTCTGGGTTTCTCTTCAAAATGGCGTATCTGTACAATGTTTGGTTCTTGTGCAATAAATAATTGAAAGTGTTCCTGGACTTTATGTACACCCTGTTTCTTTCACCTGCCTCTCTAATGAATTTTGCCCCTGCAGTTTCATTTTTCACACAGCTCATTGTTTATGATGTCATATCTCTTGAAATGTGTATTGTACAATGATATATTTTTCCATATACATTCAGCAATATATGCAATTACTGTCTGCAAAATGTGTTGTGAATGGATGTATTAGTAAAGGAATAATAAATTGAAAGATCATGTCTGATGTGACACTTTTATTGCATGAACAGTGAAAATGCAGTAAGCGATAAACTTTTTCTTTCCTGTCATCATGGCATTGTAGCTGCAAAACAGTGAAATTACTGTCGTAACAAATTAATTACTACCTGAATTCAGCAAATATAAAATGACCATCAAAATACTGTTACCAATGATGTTATATGTGTGTTGACCCATCTAGACAATATGTATCACTCAATAATGGCAATTTAGCCAAGCCAAAACTGTTGTGAAAGGGAAAGAAATAAAAATATCACTCAGCAGCAAGTCTGGACACTAAATATGTCACTTGCTGACTTATACTACGCTGCAGGCCCTATGGAACATAAAAACTCACTCACTTCTATTAGTGTCTCATTCGTAATCTAATTCCCTCGGTGTTACCTGATTTAATTCCACTACACTCCATCACCCTCGTTCTACATTTGTTGAGGTTTATTTTATAACCTCTTCTCAAGACACTACCTGTTCCATTCAACAGCTCTTCCAAGTCTCTGACAGGCTTTCTGTGACTGGCAAACCTCATAGTTTTAATTTATTCTCACTGAACTTTCAATTGCTTTTCCAAATCTCCCCTTGGTTTACTTTACTACTGGTCATTGTACCCACATCTATACTCTGCAAACCACTGAAGTGCACAGAAGAGGGTATTTGCCACTGTGCCGGTAACTAGAGCTCCTCCCTGTTCCATTCACATACCGAGTGTGAAAAGTACGATTGCATAAGTGCCTCAGTATGTGCCGTAAATAGTTAAATCTTGTCTTTGTGCTGTATAGATTAAATAACACCAGTTATAAGCTACAACCCTGTTTCATTCCCTTCTCAAATTCTGCTTCACCTTCATGTCCTTCAGCTTGTAACTGCAATGTGGTTTTTGTACAAATTATAGATAACGTAACATTCCTACTATTTTATCCCTCCTAACTGCAGAATTCCAAAGAGTGTATTCAATCCAAAACTATCTAAAGCTTACAAAACTGATAACATGCAAATAATTCATAAAGTAAAACAAAAGAACAGGAACACAAATAGAAACTTACAACTAAGTTCACTGGTTCTGTGACACAGCTAAAATATGAAACTTGTTACTTTGAAATTATGTGTTTGTGTTTCTTTGTATCATAACTATTTATATATTCATACATATTTTTAACACAGTCACTGACGATTTATCATTTATATATTTTGTAGCCACTGTCATATTGTTCTAATATGTACGTAGAATGTGTGTGTCGTATACATTTACTAGCTGCTTAACACTTTCCTGCCAGTGCCGAGAATCGTGTTTCTCGTGGTGGGTCAGCAATTATTGTGAAATGCTCTAGGATATTGTTTTAATATGTTGTTGTTGTTGTGGTCTTCAGTCCCAAGACTAGTTTGATGCAGCTCTCCATGCTACTCTATCCTGTGCAAGCTTCTTCATCTCCCAGTACCTACTGCAGCCTACATCCTTCTGAATCTGCTTGGTGTATTCATCTCTTGGTCTCCCTCTATGATTTTTACCCTCCACGCTGCCCTCCAATACTAAATTGGTGGTCCCTTGATGCCACAGAACATGCCCTACCAACCGATCCCTTCTTCTAGTCATGTTGTGCCACAAACTCCTCTTCTCTCCAATTCTATTCAATACATCCTAATTAGTTATGTGATCTACCCATCAAATCTTCAGCATTCTTCTGTAGCACCACATTTCAAAAGCTTCTATTCTCTTCTTGTCTAAACTATTTATCGTCCACGTTTCACTTCCATACAAGGCTACACTCCATACAGATACTTTCAGAAACAACTTCCTGACACTTAAATCTATACTCGATGTTAACAAATTTCTCTTCTTCAGAAACGCTTTCCTTGCCATTGCCAGTCTACATTTTATATCCTCTCTACATCGACCATCATCAGCTACTTTGCTCCCCAGATAGCAAAACTCATTTACTACTTTAAGGGTCTCATTTCCTAATCTAATTCCCGCAGCATCACCCGACTTAATTCGACTACATTCCATTATCCTCATTTTGCTTTTGTTGATGTTCATCTTATATCCTCCTTTTAAGACACTGTCCATTCTATTCAGCTGCTCTTCCAGGTCCTTTGCTGTCTCTGACAGAATTACAATGACACGGTGAACCTCAACATTTTTATTTCTTTTCCATGGATTTTAATTCCTACTCCGAATTTTTCTTTTGTTTCCTTCACTGCTTGCTCAATATACAGATTGAATAACATCGGGGATAGGCTACAACCCTGTCTCACTCCCTTCCTAACCACTGCTTCCCCTTAGTGCCCCTCGACTCTGATAACTGCCATCTGGTTTCTGTACAAATTGTAATTAGCCTTACGCTCCCTGTATTTTACCCCTGCCACCTTCAGAATTTGAAAGAGAGTATTCAAGTCAACATTGTCGAAAGCTTTCTCTAAGTCTACAAATGCTAGAAACATAGGTTTGCCTTTCCTTAATGTATTTTCTAAGATAAGTTGTAGGGTCAGTATTGCCTCACTGTTTCAACATTTCTAATTTTAATATATTGACCTTTTATTTTGAAAGAGGCATCAGTACATTCATTTATAACAACAAGAGTGACACAAAATAATTTTCCACTAAATTAATCACAAATTATGTGATATCTCATTTGTTCAAAAAGTTGTTTTGTTGAAGGGTCAAACAAAATTGTAATCACAGCGATTCATTGCACCCAGCCAATACGTAATACATCCTACATTAGTGCAGTGCTGGTAGCATAATTGGTAGAGTCAAACATGAGTCCCTGGTGGTACATACCGTGCAAAGGGAGGGCTCTAGCGTCAGCCACCCAGCGTGGGTGTGTTAAGCCAGATGGTACTTTTCTTGTTTTGCAAAATACCTGTACTGTATACTACATATTTTTGTTGTTGCAAGTGCCACATGTATATTTAGTTTTACAGCCCCCTTTTTTTGAAAACACAAAATATGATTGCTGCATTTCAGTAAATCAATATATACAGGGTTATCAAAACAATGATGCCTAAAAACTGATGTGGCACATCGGGCATATAACAAGGATCGGTAATCACATAGGAACTGGGGTCACTAAGGTCATCCGAGGCTACTAAATGGCATTGCAGCTATTTAGTCACAGGCTACAAATGGATGCCCACTACACGAAATGCTCAAAGTTTTTTCCAGATGCATCAAGACACAGCTGATATCTGGACACAGCTGGATCGGAGGAAATCCTCTCTGGCTTCTGGCGGCTATCTGATTTGGTGAAGACTGCCAGTCTCGCTAGCGGGATGAAAGCAGAGCTCACCATCTGCAGCATCGTGGACAGGACTGACTGCGGACCTTTGGTACAGAGCCGAGTGGAGGGTCTGAATCAGAGGCTGAGACGGTTCTGCGACCATGTGGGCTGCAGATTCCTCGACTTGTGCCATAGGGTGGTGGGGTTTCGGGTTCCGCTGGATAGGTCAGGAGTCCACAACACGCAACAAGCGGCTACACGGGTAGCAGGAGTTGTGTGGCGTGGGCTGGGCGGTTTTTTAGGTTAGATGGCCTTGGGCAAGTACAGAAAGGGCAACAGCCTCAACAGGTGTGGGGGCAAAGTCAGGACATGCGGGGACCAAGCAGCAATCGGTATTGTAATTGTCAACTGTAGAAGCTGCGTTCGTAAAGTACCGGAACTTCAAGCACTGATAGAAAGCACCGAAGCTGAAATCGTTATAGGTACAGAAAGCTGGCTGAAGCCAGAGATAAATTCTGCCGAAATTTTTACAAAGGTACAGACTGTGTTTAGAAAGGATAGATTGCATGCAACCGGTGGTGGAGTGTTCGTCTCTGTTAGTAGTAGTTTATCCTGTAGTGAAGTGAAGTAGAACTGGATAGTTCCTGTGAATTACTATGGGTGGAGGTTACACTCAACAACCGAGCTAGGTTAATAATTGGCTCCTTTTACCGACCTCCCGACTCAGCAGCATTAGTGGCCGAACAACTGAGAGAAAATTTGGAATACATTTCACATAAATTTTCTCAGCATGTTATAGTCTTAGGTGGAGATTTCAATTTACCAGATATAGACTGGGACACTCAGATGTTTAGGACGGGTGGTAGGGACAGAGCATCGAGTGACATTATACTGAGTGCACTATCCGAAAATTACCTGGAGCAATTAAACAGAGAACCGACTCGTGGAGATAACATCTTGGACCTACTGATAACAAACAGACCCGAACTTTTCGACTCTTTATGTGCAGAACAGGGAATCAGTGATCATAAGGCCGTTGCAGCATCCCTGAATATGGAAGTTAATAGGAATATAAAAAAAGGGAGGAAGGTTTATCTGTTTAGCAAGAGTAATAGAAGGCAGATTTCAGACTACCTAACAGATCAAAACGAAAATTTCTGTTCCGACACTGACAATGTTGAGTGTTTATGGAAAAAGTTCAAGGCAATTGTAAAATGAGTTTTAGACAGGTACGTGCCGAGTAAAACTGTGAGGGACGGGAAAAACCCACCGTGGTACAACAACAAAGTTAGGAAACTACTGTGAAAGCGAAGAGAGCTTCACTCTAAGTTTAAACGCAGCCAAAACCTCTCAGACAAACAGAAGCTAAACAATGTCAAAGTTAGCGTAAGGAGGGCTATGCGTGAAGCGTTCAGTGAATTCGAAAGTAAAATTCTATGTACCGACTTGACAGAAAGTCCTAGGAAGTTCTGGTCTTACGTTAAATCAGTAAGTGGCTCGAAACAGCATATCCAGACACTCCAGGATGATGATGGCATTGAAACAGAGGATGACATGCGTAAAGCTGAAATACTAAACACCTTTTTCCAAAGCTGTTTCACAGAGGAAGACCGCACTGCAGTTCCTTCTCTAAATCCTCGCACAAACGAAAAAATGGCTGACATCGAAATAAGTGTCCAAGGAATAGAAAAGCAACTGGAATCACTCAACAGAGGAAAATCCACTGGATCTGACGGGATACCAATTCGATTCTACACAGAGTACGCGAAAGAACTTGCCCCCCTTCTAACAGCCGTGTACCACAAGTCTCTAGAGGAACAGAGGGTTCCAAATGATTGGAAAAGAGCACAGGTAGTCCCAGTCTTCAAGAAGGGTCGTCGAGCAGATGCGCAAAACAATAGACCTATATCTCTGATGTCGATCTGTTGTAGAATTTTAGAACATGTTTTTTGCTCGAGTATCATGTCGCTTTTGGAAACCCAGAATCTACTATGTAGGAAGCAACATGGATTCCGGAAACAGCGATCGTGTGAGACCCAACTCGCTTTATTTGTTCATGAGACCCAGAAAATATTAGATACAGGCTCCCAGGTAGATGCTATTTTTCTTGACTTCCGGAAGGCGTTCGATACAGTTCCGCACTGTCGCCTCATAAACAAAGTAAGAGCCTACGGAATATCAGACCAGCGGTGTGGCTGGATTGAAGAGTTTTTAGCAAACAGAACACAGCATGTCGTTATCAATGGAGAGACGTCTACAGACGTTAAAGTAACCTCTGGCATGCCACAGGGGAGTGTTATGGGACCATTGCTTTTCACAATATACATAAATGGCCTAGTAGATAGTGTCGGAAGTTCCATGCGGCTTTTCGCGGATGACGCTGTAGTATACAGAGAAGTTGCAGCATTAGAAAATTGTAGCAAAATGCAGGAAGATCTGCAGCGGATAGGCACTTGTTACAGGGAGTAGCAACTGACCCTTAACATAGACAAATGTAATGTATTGCGAATACATAGAAAGAAGGATCCTTTATTGTATGATTATATGATAGTGGAACAAACACTGGTAGCAGTTACTTCTGTAAAATATCTGGGAGCATGCATGCGGAACGATTTGAAGTGGAATGATCATATAAAATTAATTGTTGGTAAGGCGGGTACCAGGTTGAGATTCATTGGGAGAGTGCTTAGAAAATGTAGTCCATCAACAAAGCAGGTGGCTTACAAAACACTCGTTCGACCTATACTTGAGTATTGCTCATCAGTGTGGGATCTGTACCAGATCGAGTTGACGGAGGAGATAGAGAAGATCCAAAGAAGAGCGGCGCGTTTTGTCACAGGGTTATTTGGTAACTGTGATAGCGTTACGGAGATGTTTAGCAAACTCAAGTGGCAGACTTTGCAAGAGAGGCGCTCTGCATCGCGGTGTAGCTTGCTCTCCAGGTTTCGAGAGGGTGTGTTTCTGGATGAGGTAACGAATATATTGCTTCCCCCTACTTATACCTCCCGAGGAGATCACAAATGTAAAATTAGAGAGATTAGAGCGCGCACGGAGGCTTTTCGGCAGTCGTTCTTCCCGCGAACCATACGCGACTGGAACAGGAAAGGGAGGTAATGACAGTGGCACGTAAAGTGCCCTCCGCCACACACCGTTGGGTGGCTTGCGGAGTATAAATGTAGATGTAGATGTAGACACTGTATTGAACAAGTATCTTGAAGAAATCCTGTTGCTGCAACAATCCTGTCCTCTATGTCTTCCAGCAATGTAACAGGTGTTTCATACATGAGTCCCTTCAGATACCCCCACTGGAAAAAATCGATCGGGGACAGATCGGGTGATCACAGTGGCTATGCGACTAGTCCACCGTGACCAATCCAGTGGTTTGGAAGAGTTGCCTGCAGATGTGCCCTCACCTTGCTGAAATAAGCAGGGACTCTGTCGTGCTGAAATCGAATGCAGCAACATATAGGCATGGGAACATCATTTGGCAGAACCTCTTGCAATAATTTCAAATACGTGCTACCATCAAGTCGGTCCAGGGGAATGTACAGCCAATTTGAACAGTGTCTGACGATGCCAGCCCACACGTTAAGGGCAAATTTGCGTTGTCAGGCATACGTATGTGTAGCACATCCACCCACATAGGCAGGTTGTGAGCGTTCACCACACCTTCGAGTGAGTATACAGTGTCAGCAGTGAAGATGACACTCACAGCTAAGCTTCGGTGGCATTTGTGATCCCCAATTCCTTTGTGATTACTGATCCTTATTGTATGCCTGATGTGCCATGTCAGTTTGTAAACATATTCCTGATCACCCAGTATATACACATCTCTTTAAGCCAGGTTCTTCAGGATATTTAAAACGAATATGAGGCAGTACTTTCCCTATGACTTAATGTAGAACATAGGTTAAAGAACAGCAAACCTACATTTGCAACATTTGTAGATCTAGAGAAAGCTTTTGGCAATGTTGACTGGCATACATTGTTTAAAAATTTGAAGATAGCAGGAACAAAACATAGCAAGCAAGAGATTATCTACAACTTATATAGAAACCGGATTGGAGTCAAAGGAGTCAGAGGACATGAAAGGGAAGTAGTGGTTGAGAAGAGAGTGAGACAGGGTTGTAACCTATCAGTCTGCATACTGAGCAAGCTTTGAGAGAAACCAAGGAGAAATTTGGAAAGAAAATTAAAGCTCATGGAGAAAACTTTCAAGCTCTTTCAGGCTTTGCTGATAACTTTGTAATTCTATTTGGGACTGCAAAGGGTTTGGAAGTTTAATGGAATTGAATGGTTAGTGTCTTGGAAGGATGTTATAAGACGTGACAAAAGTAAAAATGGTAGTACAGTTAATTTTTGTGCAGCAAAATAATTGATAGTCAGAGTAGAACAGGATATATAGAATGCAGACTGGCTATAGCAAGAAAAGATTATCTGTTAAGGAATAAAAGGTTAATAGTGTGTATGAACTGAAGTGTTAGGAAGTCTTTTGTCTGGAGTGTAGCATTACATGTTTGTCACAGAGTTGTTTTTCCACATGCAGAACCTAATCCCATTTCAATTAGTTGAAATTGCTCTGCAGTTGTTTTGTTGCTACCAGTTATGACTAGTGCTAATCTATTCACATTGAAAAGTATGGACTTTAATTTATGCACACATATATAAAGAGAAAACCAGTCATGTTGCTAAAAGCTGCAGTACCTCGTCCTATACTATTCAGCACCCGTTTTCTTATAATAAAGCACATATGTAACTTTACGTAGAACACTATCAGCCTGACAAAATCAGGATTTGTTTAATATTAACTAAAGATTTATGCAGAATTTACATCATTGATTCAAAATCAATATAAGTATATCAAAATTTAGTGTTTGTGGGTGGTGCTGACGAAACCTCTAACCACTGAGTGCCAATCACTGGTTTTCAAGTATGGCAATACTCTAGAGTTCACTGTTGTGCACTCTGGTGGCTGCTTTTGTGGCTGTGGAGAACTGAGTGTTTAAAGTAGTCACCATCACATTGTGGTGATCGCTTGGACATCTTCTGTCTCTTTCGCATCAATACACTTTTACAAATATTCTCAAACTTTGACAAATGTTTTCTAATGTTGTAGCATGTATCTAGGAAATGACACATACTGTACTTCTCTGCACTCTGACAAAATTATCATTACTGCTTAGTCACGAGATGTAGTAAAGAGAGAAGCAACCCATCAAGAAAGTGTTGCTGGTTATGGAGGGAAATTATGTAAACAAAGATTGGCAGAGTAAGTGAATAACTTTAGCAGCAAAAAATGATGTTGTTCAATAAACAAATCAGTAAATGAAGCATATGACACTGGGGGAAGAAAAAATATTTTAATCCATTGATAAAATGGTAAACTACGACAAAAGCAAAAACTTCCCTTCAGAATTCCTAAATTTGCTCAATGTTTCTGGTATGCCTTGGAAAAAAGCTTCTAAACAACATCATAGAAGTAAAAGTATAACTGGAAAAGAAAAAAAGGCAAGTCACTTTTCAGACCATGAGTTCCACTTATTTCAACTAACTAACTGTTTATCTGTAAGAAGCTCCAATTTTACATAAAATTAGCTTTTACTGTCTATAAGGCAAAAGGGACAAACATTCCAATGTTGCAAATTGAATTTAAAAGAGTCATGTTTTTTGCACACTAATACCAAATGTAGTTTACACTAATCTACTAAGAATAAATTAAATGCTATAGAAATGAGATGACTAATTGCAAAAATTTTTCCAGCTCAGAATGAAAATTTATCAGTCAAATAATGGATTATGTTTTATATCTGCATCTACATCTATATTCTACAAACCACCTTGAGGTACAAGGCAGAGGGTGCGTCCATTGTACCAGTTCTTAGGGTTTCTTCTCATTCCTATCATGTAAGGGGCATGGGAAGAATGAATGTTTGAATGCCTCTGTGTATGCAGCAATTATTCTAATCTTATCCTCACGATCCCTATGTGAGCGATTTGTAGGTGATGGTAATATATTCCTAGAGTCATCATTTAAAGCCAATTATTGAAACTTGGTTAATAGACCTTGTCGGGATAGTTTACTTCTATCTTCAAGAATCTCCCACTTCAGTTCCTTCAGTATGTCTGTGGCACTCTACCATGAAACAAACAATCCTGTGGCCATTTTTGCTGCCCTTCTCTGCATACATTTAATATCTGCTTTTAATACTATTTGGTACAGGTCCCACACACTTGTGAAATATTCAACAATGGACCATAGGAGTGATCTGTAAGCAATCTTCTTTGTCGACTGATTGTGTTTCCCTAGTAGTCCACCAATAAGCCGAAGTCTAGCACCCGCTTTATCCATGACTGACCCCATGTTGTCATTCCATTTCATGTCTCTACAAATGTATGAGATGACCAATTCCAGCATTGACTCACTGATATTACAGTCATAGGATACTATGTTTTTTTCGTTTTGTGAAGTGCACAATTTTATGTTTCTGAACATTTAAAGCACTTGCCAATTGTTGCATCATTTTGAAATCTTGTCAAGATCTGACCTAATATTTATGCGGCTTCTTTCAGACAGTACTTCATCATAGATAACTAAATCATCTGCAAAAAGTCTGAGGTTACTATTAATATGGTCATTAACATACAGCACGAACATTGAGGGTCCCAACACACTGGCCAGGCACACCTGAAGTTATTTCTACATCTGACGACGACTCTCCATACAAGATAACATGCTCCTCTCTATCAAAAAGTCCATAATCTAGTCACAAATTTCACTTGATACTCCATATGATCATACTTTTGACAATAAGCATAGGTGTGGCACTGAATCAAATTCTTTTTGGAAATCAAGAAATACTGCATCTACCTGACTGCCTCGGTCCAAAGCTTTCAGTATATCACATGAGAAAAGTGCGAGTTGGGTATCACATGCTCTATGTTTTCAGAATTCATGCTGGCTGGCATTCAGGAGGTTATTCTGTTCAAGATACCCCATTATGTTTGAGCTCAGGACACGTTCTAAGATTCTGCAACATATCGATATTAAGGATATTGGACAGTAGTTTTGGGGATCACTTCTGCTATCATTCTTGTAGATGGGTGTGACCTGAGCTTTTTTCCAAGAACTGGGCACAGTTTTTTGTTCGAGGGATCTATGTTAGATCATAGTTGGAAGCGGGGCTAACTCAGATGCAAATTCAGTATAGAATCTGACAGCGATTCCACTGGGCCCTGGAGCTACGTTCACTTTTAACGAATTCAGCTGGTTCTCAACACAACTGACACTAATACTTATTTCATTCATATTTTCAGTAGTACGAGCACTAAATTGGAGCAATTCTCCTGGGTTTTCTTTTATAAAGGAACATTTGGAAATGGAATTAAGCATTTCAGCCTTTTCTTTGCTACCCTCTGATATAACGGTAGCTAGATACCGGTGCACAGGTCAGAAAAACAGGAGACCAAATGATGGTGATGCAAGGCAGGAAGACTGCCTGTGGATGGGACTCCAACCACGCCGGTGTCGAGCAACAGGGTGACTGATCAGCGGGCCTGACACAGCGAGAGCAAGTCAACGGCAACCTATGCAACAATGAAGAGCAGTGAACTTTCAACACAACACTGTCAACAAATCAAGTACGAGCCACAAACCACATCGAGATCTGGAGGAACACCCATACCAAAGCATGGTCATTGACAAGTGGTCAGTAGTATGTTGGAGACAGTAACAAATGCAAAATGGTGTTGCACTCACCCACACTGCCCTCTGCTCTGGATGGGCATTCAACTTCCGCACAGCCTGATACCGGGCCCTCAGTTTTAGTTCCTGTCTCATTCACTAGGGACAGGACACTAGCTTTGGTGCCACTAATATCCTTTACATACAACCAGAATTTCTTTGGGTTTTGTGAAAGACCATTTGACAACATTCTGCTACGACAGTCATTGAAAGTATCACGCATGACTCTCTTGACAGATAAACGCCTTTCATTCAGTGTCTATCTGCAGCCCTACACCTTACTCTCCACCCACTGTGCAGTAACTCTGTTTCTTTAGAAGTTTCTTTACAGTGACTGTATACCATGGAGGTTCCCTCTGCTTATGAACTGTGCTACTGGATACATATCTACCCAGTGCATGGTCAACTATTCTTTTAAACTTGAGCCATAGTTCCTCTACATGCTCCTTCCCTGTTCTGGAAGTTTCAGGTTCCTCATTGAGGTATGACACACTGATTTTTTATGTAGTTTACTGAAAATATGTACCTTTCTGCTTGTTTTAGTTGTCCTTTGTACTTTGGTAATCATTGTTGTCGCAACCGCGTCAAGGTCACTGATACCAGTTCCGACGTGCACATTCTCAAAGAGGCCAGGTTGATTTGTTGCTGTTAGATCCACTATATTTTCATCATGACTGGGGTTCCTAACTATCTGTTCTACGCAGGTTTCATATAAGGCATTTAGTAATGTATCACAGAATGTCTTACCACACCCACCACAAACAAAACTGTAATTTTCCCAGCTGACTGTTGGATGATTATAGTCTCCACCGATGATTACAGTATGATTGAACATGCATACAAGTGAACTGAGGTTTCCTCTAAAATTTTTGATTCCATCAGGAGATGAGTCTGGTGGGCAATAGAAAAATCCAATTATCATTTTATGCCCACATTTGATACTGAGTCTTGCTCAAATAACCTCACATGCAGCTCCAATTTCTATCTCCGTGAATTTGAGTTTTTTGTCTACTGCGACAAATACACCACCTCCATTTCCTCTTTGCCTGTCCTTTCGATATACATTTAAATTTTCCCCAAAAATATTACTGGTAACAACATCAGGTTTCAACCATCTTTCTGTACCTGGTATCATGTTTTGAGCTTCACTGCTTTTCAGAAGCGCTTGAAACTCTTAACACTTTGTTGTGAATGCTTCGGTAGTTAACTACTAGAATTTTAATACTCTCACCTGTGGGAGGCACTTCTTTCGGTCCCACACTGATACTTCTAGGTGTCCTACAGTTATCATACAATCCTATATGATCATAATTTTGCTGATAAGTGTTGGCGTGATACTGATTCAAATTCTTTTTGGAAGTCAAGAAATACTGCTTCCATCTGACTGCTTTGATCCGGGGCTTACCTGATGTCACATGAGAAAAGTGCGAGTTGGGTTTTGTATGAGCAGTGTTTATGGAATCCATTCTGTTTGAGATACACCATTACATCTGAACTCGTATAATGTTCTGTGATCCTGCAACAGATGGATTTCGATTACATTGGACAGCAGTTTTATGTACCACTGGTATGACCTGTGCTTTCTTCATACTATTCAGTACTGGTTTTTGTCTAATAAATCTGTTGTATATTAACATTCACAAGAGGGACTAATTCAGGCACAAATCCTGTATAGAATTTGACAGTGACTTCTTTGGACCCTGGGTCCTTGTTCAATTTGAGTGATTACAGCTATTTCTTACCACCACTGACACTAATATCTACTGACTAATGTTTTCACTGCATACTGTCATCTAAGAATCTAATTGGATAACACTATTTACAAAGTACAGTAAATGGCCGGATGTTCCTGAACTTGTTACATCCCTCTGTCGACAAATTACCTGAGTATTTAGATTTAAGAATTGGAAAGTTTTTTTAACTACACAGCAAGTGGCAGTGTTCGTTGTAATTCTGCATGACAAGAAGCAATGTATATTTACTGGAGCATTGCTCTTAGGAAACAGTGATCTACATCTACACAGATGCTCTGGAAGCCAACATACGGTATGTAATGGAGGGTACCCAGTACCGGTACTAGCCATTTCCTTTCCTGTTCCACTCGCAAATAGGGCGAGGGAAAAACGATTGCCCGTTTGCCTCCGTATGAGCCCTAATTTCCTGTAGCTTATCTTCATGGTCTTTACACGCAATGTATATTGGCGGCAGATCTGTAAACGTGCTTGTAGTGGCTGAAAACAAAAGTGTCCAATATTGTGAGATGTGATTGTACACATCACGTCATGAGAGAGAGAGAGAGAGAGAGAGAGAGAGAGAGAGAGAGAGAGAGAGAGAGAAGGGGGGTTGGGAAGGGGGGGGGGGGGGAGAAGGGGGAAGGGATGTTACATATGGATCTGGAAATGTATATTTCTGAAACCTGTACACTTATTCATTCATGATACTTGTTATAGAAAGTTGAAATACATCTGGTTGTTGTTGTGAGTGTGTGCGCTGAAGATGCAGTTCTGTAGTGTCTGGACATCTTTGTCTGGGGTAGCGTAGACTAACGCCTGGAAGTGTCTTCATAACCATAAATTTAGAGGATTGAAGTCTGGGGAAGGGGGAGACCAAGGTGTGGGGCCTCCCCATCCAATCCAGTCAGATGCTGAAATAGTCAGATGCTCAAGCACAATGCAGAGGAAATGCACTGGTGCACCATCAAACATAAACTATATCTGTAGTAAAGTTAAAATTTATGGGTTGTTGGGACACGTCTTATTTCCTTCTAAAATAATCGACATTTTGACCCCTTATGCTGGGATCACCTTCAAATTATTTCAGTGTCCACTATTGCTAGACTTACATGTATCTAAAGTCTTTGTTGCCAACAAAGTAGACAATATGTTAACAATAAATTGATGATAATGAGCCCCACTTAATCTTCATAGTAGGATGTATGACCCTAGCAATTTATTACCAAGAACATCTGCCCATACAGCGATGGAGAAGTGAAGTTGATACCCCCTTTTTGCAACTATATAGGAATTTCCATCAGTCCACACACGCTGCTTATAAAAGCTGATAATGCCATCTCTCACGAACCCCACTTTGTCAGTAAATAAAACCTTTGACGAAAACAGTGAATCTGCAGCACATTTCTGCAAAAGCTGTTGACTGAATTGCAGTCTGCTACAGTGGTCTTCTGCTCTTAGTGCCTGGATGCACTGTAGTTAGTAAGGATGCAGCAACTGTTCATGTAGCAGTGCCCAGACAAGACAGTGACTCACACCATCTTCTGCTACTGACTGTCACACACTGGTTCCAGGTCTTTCATCCAGTAAATGTTGCACATGCTTCTCCATCTGAGGTGTACCGATTGACTGAGGCCTTCCACCATTCACCTTGTGAAGCACTAGAAAACCTGTGCCCTTAAGATGCTGAAAAAGCTGGCCGAATAGCTTACGAGAGGGTACTCTGCGAGAGCTTATTTCTCCACACAGAGGGCGTTGGCTCGTAGGCCACTTCCGTACGCTAACCTGTGGCAGAAAATCATATCCGCCATCTCACATGTGAAGTACTATGCTTCCATCACTAACATGTGGAGGAGAAAAGAAAGTATACTGAACCATTCATGTACAGGACAGTACAAATATCACTATAAATATAACAATTAAGCTGTTTTTGTAAGTAGATACTACGCAATAACACATACCCAGAGTTGCAAGTAATTTACTGCACAATAACATACACTAACAGGAGTGAAATTACAGTACCTACATCACAACTGCATGTTGACTACCCAATACTAAGACTGATGTGTACACAAATACATGCACAGTAGTGAACCCTGCTCATGGATCACCCAGACAATGACTATGCCCACGCAGTATTTGTTTCCTCGATGTTTACCTTGTGTGTCACGGAGAGAACATATTTACAACCAAATGTTTTCTGAAGGGGTGGATCATTCTTAAGGGCCAGAAGGACCTAGCCCCAACAGGAACTTCGTGATATAATTTTGTCTGTGTCTTTTTTTCAGTATTATAGCAAACAGCTTGGTATGAAATGATTTTGGTGTAGTACTAGTACCAAAGATCAAAGGTAATCAGGCCCGGCTTCCACTCCGCTGTTGCATAAACACACTACGTTACTCGAGCTTTCACGTCTTGCCGCCCTCCTCTCCACACATCCTTCCAGTGATGAACTCGTGTTACTTTCCCCATCCAATTCAGCCAATGCTGAGGGCCAGTGTTAGGTGGCCCATATTCCATCAAAACCCTGGCTCCAAAAACAGCAGTCTTGGTGATGTGGCCACACTGTTTCCCTTCTCCACCTCGTCATACTATCTCTTGTGGCTACCTCAAGCAGGCCCAATGGACGGACCATCTCAGACGTACCCCTCTTTCATTGCACCCCAACAAATCTTGTGGTGTCTCTCACATTACCCTCTCCCACCTGTCTTCACCTCTGCACAATCTTTGCAGCCACCCAGCTTGGGCCCATAGCCGAAACTTCCACTTGCATCACTTAACACCCCTACCTGTAGCCGCTGTCACGTGCCTTACTGCATTCCTTCCCCAGTTGCCATCATCAACGGGAAATGTCGCAAAGAGCAGGGAGGGGGGGGGGGGGGGGGGGGGAAATCTCTCAGTAGTGTTTTGTATTCTGGACGTGTGTAGTTGAAAGTCAAGTGTTTCTACAGTGATTTTAAAAGTAACAACATATAATTATTTTCTAAAAGTGCCCTTTCGTTTATCAAGTGTAGAAGAGACCCCAGAAATCAAATGGTTAGGCTCACGACAACAAAAAGAGATATTGTAATTGGTAGCAATTATTATTCTAAACCCTATAAAGGAACAGTTACAGAGTTCAACTGCATCCATTACGAATAAAATAGACTTCTTAATGTCTCAACTCAATGGAAAAAAAACAACAAAACTGTTTGCAATACGTGGTTCTGCAAAAAGTCGTGGTTAGCAGTGGGTGAAGAGAAAAAGAAGTTATTTTGTTTCTATTGTGTGTTATTTGGTGGGAAAGGATTCTGAACAACAGTCGGATGTAAGGATCTAACGCATTTATTTGATCGAATTAAGACACATAAGGAAAGTGGGCTAAATTTAGAATATGCTTGTAAATAGAAAATGTTTGGCACCATTAACTTTGCTGCTCTGATTGATGCGGAGTATAAAATGTCAATTCTGAAACATTATCAATCAATTACAAAGCATAGACACATATTAAACAGAGTAGTATAGTGCTTAAAGTTTTGTGTAAGTCGCGAGTTCGCACTACAGGCTCCTAATGAATTACGAGAGTCAGCTGACAGGCAATTTCTTAGATCTGTTCTCTACTACGAAATCTTGAGTGTGTTAGGTGACCACTTAAAACAGACCTAGTACTTATATCTGCAAATACACGTCACACACTAGACAAAATAACTGTATCAAGTTTACATTGAAGAACTGATTAAAGACATTAATGCTGCCACTTTTGTTTCTGTGGCAGATAGAAAACCAGTTATTACGTGCGAAAGTCATTTTGCATTATACTGCAGTATATTAAGGGGAAGAAACCTGTTAAGATTACTTTCAGTTAACATAAATCAGATAATAAGTACAATTCTGGTCTACACTTTATTTACATTTTATCTGGGTCCCAAAAACGAAAATGAGCAAGAGCCACCACTATCAGCGCGTGTAAACATCTCTGAAAGCATGCGTTCCCAAATCCATGTTTATTGAACTTTTTTTCCTTGTTTTGACGATTACTACCATCTCTCAATATATTAAACACTTTTAACACCCTGTATGTTTATTCCAAAGGGAATTTACTGCTGGTATTGCTCGCCGTCAGTCGTTTATCGTAATTTTGAAACACTAAGCTTCGGTTACGTTTAGATATACGTAACTAATTCCAGATGATTAACCCAATATACCGGTCCTGAAACAATTGTAATTAGCCACAATATCAACTACAGAAGTTCGTTTCAAATAAAAACAAGTATCCGTGGCCTTTATACGCCACTGATTAAAATACGAATAGTTTGACCGGTGAATCTGACCGTTTACATTTTATATATACAGGAATTTTAATCATATCCACACAACCGATTCCGTATCAATTGCAGAGTTGAGAGTTGCAACCTGTCAAATCTTTGTTTTTGGCAGCGCGTTTCGCAAAATGGCGACATGTACAAATGCGGGAAATTTGAACATTTGTAGATATTTGCGTTCGGGTCCTCGATGGATATTTTGACAGTTTTCATTTGGTGATAGGCAGTACAAAATACTGATTGAAAGTTTACTTATTTTGTGCACAACACTGGTACATAAAAAGCACGCACTTAGAAATGACTTAAGAAATTAGAAATTGCGGCAAAGTCACTAAAAAAGCATCAGTGCCACCATACTCCTACATTTACTGATTTGTATTTGTATTTATTTATTTATCCTGTGGATCACATATTGTACAAAGTACACATGATATACGACAAGTCATTTTTCTTAACAAATATCATTTAAAAAAATGTACACAAAATTGTTCATTGATGAATATAGTAACTTCACATACAGAGGATACAAACAATTTACATGGGGAACTAAGAAACATGTAGGCAATGTAGTGCTACTTTAAATTTACACAAATAATCACTGAGATTACAGAATAGTGAAAATGTCAACTGGAAACACAACAGAAGGACAATGTCATTTAAAAACTACATTAAACATGAAATTAACATTGAGATTTCACAGACAATTAAGTTTTAATACTAATAGAATGTGTACTTGTACATTCAAAAAGCGAGTTGAAAAATTTTGGGAAGTGAAACTGAAACATAGTTTTGTATAGTAGAATTTAGGTTATTATTTTGCCTACAGAATGTTTTACTCTAATCACAGTATTTTACAAAGGAACTTTATAATTTTTCATTTCCAGGAATTCTTGTACTGAATAGAAACAGTGCTTTGTCAGAAATGCCTTTAGTTTATTTTTAAATATTGGATCTGGAGCAGTTTTTAATTGTTCTGGAATTTTATTGTGTAATACGACACCCAGATGAGTTATATATTTTTGGTATGGTGATGTCCTTGAAAAAATTTGATGGATATTATATTGCCCTCTGGTATAATGAGCGTGCATATCATTGTTTTGGATTAATTTGCCTGTTCTTGAGAGGTATTCCCTGGTGAATAGGATTGTTTCTTGAATGAATAGGGATGGGATGCTTAGAACATTAAGTTTTATAAATTGACATTTACAGGATTACAGCTTTTTGAGGCCACAGATTATCCTCAGTGCTCTTTTTTGTAGTTTAAATATATTTGTGCTGTGAGTTGAATTTCCCCAAAAGATGATTCCATAGCGGAGCAATGAGTGGAACTGCGCATGGTATGCTTGCATTAGTGTGGATTTACTTGTAGTAGATTTTAGTATTCTTAGTCCATAGCACAATGATGAGAGTTTCTTTGATAAGTTGTTTATATGTGTGTCCCATTTTAAATTTTGTTGGACCCATAGACCCAAAAATTTTGTTGCATTTACATTTTCAATTTTATCATTATTTAACTTTACTTGGATTGATTGCCTACTTGCGAACATAAGAAATAAGCTCACTTGGCACTTGCATTTAGTTCTTTACTGTAGGCTACTATATTGCAACTGAGCAACACTGATATTAGCTGCAGAAAAAGTCTTCATTTTGCATGAAATTTAGCAAACTCTTCATAATCCTAAATTAAAGGAACCGACTTTGGAATAAGGTGAAAAAAATTAACCACCTTATTTGAAATTGTAATTTTCAGTACAGTCTGTCTTGAAATCTGTTAAGTTTAAAAACAGCCTGTACCTCATTAATGTAAGGGTGCACTTTTACTGAAATAATGTGATGAATAATTTTAATTTGCCTCATTGTGATTACTGCAGCATTGCTTTGTTGATATGATGCATGCTTTTCTTAGACTCAAAACGTGTATTAAACATGTAAACAGTACTGGATGACAATTGTGTGATCTCATTTTGTAAAGGATATTATACCATAGGAATCTGCTGCCTATTGGAAAAGGGTGGCTCACAAGCTTATGCATAGAGGATTGATCTCCCCCTCCCCTCCCACACTCCTCCCTCACTGTAAGACACAGTTACCATTTGTATATACTCATGATGGATGCTTTTTTTGCATCTCGACAGTTGATTCATACAGATCTGAAAACAACACTGCTATAGAGTAGATGGGACTGAACTATGTTTGTTTTTAATTTTTTTAAATTATGTCATAGGACCTGTCACTTTTTGTATCTAACCACAGATGATGTTTCAAAGACCAGAATGCCATAGCCTGAGACTCTTTCAGATATGACAATGATGTGAATTTCTCATAAAAAATTATCACCAAAACCAGTGTACCTATATCACATACAACTGCAGTAGTGACACGGTTGATGAGAAAGATTAAAAATGTTTTTTTCCATCTCTTGGAAAGAGAAACACTATCTTTTGACTCTTCCAGCCTCCAAAGAGATCTTTTTTGTTCATCCACACACTGTAATTTGTAAATCCCATCACAAAGCAGGGTCTTCAGAGATGTGGAATGAGTCAGGTTATACATTAACAGGCAGATTTCTATTTCTGTAAAGTACCAACAACAATCTATGACCAGTGCTAATCTACTCCCTACTTATGTTGATAATTACTGGAATTATTTTTAGATTACTCTCTAATTTGAAAAACAGAAAAGAAAAGCCACAGGTGCTGTACTTATCTTCTCCTTTGTACAGAACATTATTGTAATTTTATTGATTTCAGAGCTCATTGTCTTCTTACTGCCAGTTATAAAAGCTAAAAACGTGTTTAATATGAACATAAATACTATAATCTGGAAATTACATCCCAAAGCAAATGTCAATAAATTTCACTACTTTATTTTTGAGTATATGGGTATTTCAGATTTCCTGTCTGTTGTCTAATGGTAACATGTTACAGACTTTTGCACCAGAACACAAAACTCAATTCTTAACTCTATACATGGAGGCATAGTCTATAATGAAAGTATTTTATGTCCACCATTGTGGTTATGAATTGCCATGTTCAACCTAAAATACCATTGTTATATTATTAATGACAAATACCATCAGGCAATATGTGTAGTGGCATGTAACTGTAAAATTGCCCAGGTCAATGACAAGGCTTCCACAAGTTGTTTCATTATCAACTTTGCAAAATATTCTTACTGAACAATTCTGAAGAATAAATATTTTCTTCAGTTTAGCTGCTTTACCCCATATGCCATAGGACAGAACTGAGTCGACGTATGTAAAATAAGATAGGTCAACACATAAAGACAGATTTCTGAAAGCAAAGTAGGCAGAACTGAGCTTTTTTGTTAACTTATCCACAAGTTGGTGCCACCTCAGTTTATCATACATCTGGATATCCAGGAACTTCACACACGGAGCCTTATCCAGATTATGCCAACTGACATCTACTTCTGGCACCTAAAAGTCAACTTTATTTGTTTGGTGTTGCATAACATGCAAGTTTAAGTGTTAATCTGTTGGCTGTGAATCAGCTGTAAGTCTCTCCCATTATTCCCCTCAGTGAGTGAACACATCAATTACAAGCAGAGTACAGGATTTTATCTTTTAAGGGGTCTAAAAGGATGCATAATGGTCAATCAATAATAAGTGCCTACTACGTAGTAGGCCGTCATGGTCTTGGAAAGAGAAATGATAGAGGTGAATGGCTAATTGACTTCTGAAGGGAAAGGGAGCTGATAGCAGCAAAAACATGGTTCAAGAACCACAAGAGGAGGCTCTACACATGGAAATCACCAGGGGATAAATACAGAAACCAAATCGATTTTATACTGGTAGAAGAAAGATACAGCAATGGAATCAAGAAGGTGCACACATTACCAGATATTAATAGTGACCACAACTTACTTATGGCAGAAATAGAAATAAGAATGAAAAAACTGAAGAAGGCGACCATGGTGAAGAAGTGGGATCTGGAGAAGATAAGATGCAACAAATTACAGAAATGCTGTCTCGGGAGTTTCTAAACACATTACAAGACAAAGAACCACCTGATAATGCCAACAAGTACTGGAATATGCTGAAAGAAGGAATCATTAAAGCAGGACAGCAAAATATAGGATATGTAAACAGGAAAAGGTAAAAAAAACCCATGGGTCACACAAGAAATTATTCCCAAGATGGAGGAGAGAAGAAAATTGAAAAACAAGAGCACTGAAGACGCAAGAAAGATATACCGAAGGTTAAATAATGAACTGCAAAGAGAAACAGAGCAGGCTAGGAAAAAATGGCTAAAAGAGGAATGTGATGAAACTGAAGAACTGGACAGGAAGGGAAGATATGACTTACTATACAACAGAGTAAAGACTATGACATGGGAACAAAACAGAGCAGGAAGTGCTACTATGGAAATTTTGAGTAAAGACGAAGAGGTAGTGTACTAAGATTGTGACGATGTCCTCCAGAGATGGGAAGAATATCTAAAAGAGCTATATGACAGAAATAGCAAACCAGAAACTCTGGAACTAAAATCACACAACAGTGTAAGTGATGACGAGAAAGGACCAACCATCATAATGGAAGCCATTATGCAATGAAAAATGGCAAAGCGGTAGGTACGGATACGATTCCAGGAGGAATATTAAAATGCTTGAACCAAGATGGAATAAGAGAAATATTGAGATTATGTAATAAAATATATGAGAGTGGTGAATGGCCTGAGGACTTTCTGACAACAGCAATGATTCCATTACCGAAAAAACGAGGAACCGAGAAATGCAGCGAGCACAGGACAATCGGCCTCATTTCACATGCAGCCAAAGTGATGTAAAGAATAATTAATAAAAGACTTGAAAAGGTAATGGAGGAGAATCTTGGTGAGGAGCAGTTTGGCTTTAGACGGAATATGGGCATCAGAGATGCAATAGGGCTCCTACGAATCTTAGAAAAGAAAGGGTTATTGAAAAAGGAAGAGACTTATATATGTGTTTCATCGATCTAGAAAAGGCATTTGACAATGTTGTTTGGGACAAGCTGGCAACTATAATGAGGGAAAAGAGAGTGGACTGGAAAACCAGAAAATTTGTAAACTCATTATTTCTTAGTCAAAAAGTTTCAGTTAAAGTGAGAGGAGAAAGTACAAACTGGATTGGACTAGGAAAAGGAGTAAGACAAGGATGCTGTCTATCACCTACTCTTTTCAACCTCTACTTGGAAAATATGATTGACCAATGCTCATTAGATGACAAAGGAGTAGAAATTGGAGGAAGAAGAGCAGGGTGTTTGAGGTTTGCTGATGACATGGTCCTTCTAGCCACAGGGGAAAAAGAATTACACGATTTGGTGGACACCATTGAAACTAACGGAAAAAAAATATGGAATGAAAATTGACACAAATAAAACAAAGGTATTGGCACTAGGAGGAAATAAGGAAATAAAAATTATACTGAATGGAGAAATACTAGAACAGGTGCAAAATTTTAAGTATCTTGGAAGCAGGATAGACACCGACTGGAAGTGCACCACAGAAATTAAAACAAGGATAGAAATGGCAAAAGAGGCATTTTATAAGAAAAGGAGAATTTTCTGCAGCAGTCTGGACAGAGAACTCAGGAAGAGACTCATAAAACATCTTGTATGGAGTGTTCTTCTATATGGTGCTGAAACGTGGACTATGAGGAAGAAAGACAGAGAAAGGCTGGAGGCTTTTGAGATCTGGACATGGCGGAGGATGGAAAGAATAAGTTGGATGGACAGAGTAAAAAATGAAGAGGTACTGAGAAGAGTGGGAGAGAAAAGACAGTTACTAGATGTAATAAAGAGAAGAAAAAGAAATTGGATTGGGCATATATTAATAAAGAATGACGGACTGATAAAAACACTTTTAGAAGGATATGTAGAAGGGAAAAGGAAGCGAGGAAGGAAGAGATTCCAGATTCTGGATGATGTGATGGACGGTACAACAGACAGCAGCCTTAAGAAGGAAGCAATGAACCGCAGAAAATGGAGAGGCAAAGGACCTGCTAATATAGCAGATAACTGATGATGATGACCTATGTCTTAACGTGCATCTGAAATACGACTTGTATTCTGGGGAAATTCTCCAGCCACTCTATAGACCTTCAGAATCCAAAAGCGAGCCATTAGGTTTATTTCAGAGGACAGAGCGAGATAGTCATGTAAATCATTGTTCAAAACAATAAAAATGCTACCACTACCATGCTTTTCTGGACATGCTAATATACATTAAAAATGTAGTTGGTAATGATACTAGAGAGAGAAAAAATTGTGACATAAATAATCACAATCACCATCATCATCAGTGCAACAGCCATTTCCGAGCCTTGACCTTCTGTAATAGATTATTGGATTCTTCATTGTTTAGTACTGAACTCCCCCAATTTTGAATTCCAGTTTTCCTTATGTTCTCCCTAACACCTTCCTCCCACCTTAGCCTAGTCATTTCAAAGCCAGCCCCAATCCCAACCCCTTTCCACAAGGATCATATCTCTATGGAAGACCCAGGTGCAAAATCTGCCCAATCAACCAACCCAGCACTTTTTATTCCAGTCTTGTTACAGGTTTATCCTACCCCATCAGGGGCCAAGCCACCTGTGAAAGCAGCCACGTCATTTACCAGCTCTGCTGCAATCATTGCACAGCTTTTTATATTGGTATGTCTACCAACCAGGATGGACAACCACTGCCAAACTGTGCCCGAGAGCAATGTAGACCACCCTGTGGCACAACATGCAGATGAGCGTAACACACTCGATTTCAGTGGCTGCTTCACTATCCGAGCCATCTGGATCCTTACCTTACCTCCACCACCAGCTTTCCTGAACTGCACAGATGGGATTCTCCGCTGCCACAACTATCCCGGCCTCAACCTATGGTAACACACTGTCCCCACACCCTGCACCCAACAGCTCCCACCCCCTCTGTTCTATCATCTCCTCCTCATTCTCATCTCCCACCCTGTTTATTTGCAGCCCTCTGTCAAAGCATCCACCCGTCTTTTGCCGCTCCTCTCCTTTTTTGTTCCTTTTCTCCCCACCTCCCTGCCCCACAACCTCCTGGCGCTGCACCTGTTGGCAGTCTAGTCCCTGCACACTCCACCATACAGGGTTCATCTCTCTCCCCACCCATACACTACTATCCATTCCCCTTCCCCCATTTACCGAGCGAGGTGGCGCAGTGGCTAGCATACTGGACTCGCATTCGGGAGGACGACGGTTCAATCCTGCGTCCGGTCATCCTGATTTAGGTTTTCCATGATTTCCCTAAATCGCTCCAGGCAAATGCCAGGATGGTTCGTTTGAAAGGGCTCGGCCGACTTCCTTCCCTAATCTGATGAGACCGATGACCTCGCTGTCTGGTCTCCTCACACAAAAAACAACCCAACAACCTTCCTCTTTCCCACCCCCTCCAGATTGCTGCCTGCATCCCACATTATGTTGCATTCCGTTCTAAAATGCTGGAGCTGGCAGTCGTGTGTGTGAGCTGCGCTTGTGTGTGTGTGTGTGGGGGGGGGGGGGGGGATGTCTTTTACTGATGAAGGCTGTGGCAAAAAGCTGCATGTTAGTGTCTTTTAACTGTGCCTGTCTGCAAGCTGACGTGTCTTCTTTACGGCAAGTAGCTATCTGTCTTTCCCACATCGTTGACCCTCCTACCTGGAGTTTCCATTGTTTGATTATACAATTCTTAGTTGAATCTCCTCCTCCAGATACCGTTTTCTTCCACTGGCCCACGAATTTGTCTGAATATCTTTCTTCCAAATATGCCCAGTTGCCCGTCATCAAATTTTGTTAATGTTCACGTTTCAGCCCCATATGTTAGCACCAGCCTTACTAAAACTTTATACAATATAACTTTAGTTTTCCTGAACAGCAATTTAGATTTCAGATGTTTTCTGAGGCCATGGTAGCACTTGTTGGCAGATTATACACGTTTTTGGATTTCAGAGCCAACATTGCCCTTACAGTTTACTTCTGATACAAGGTAAGTGACACTAGACACAGTGTCAAATTTACATGATTCAGCTTCCAAGGACGGGGGCTCATTTGAATAATCTTCCCAGTTACAGGCATATGTTTAGTTTTCCCTTCATTTATCTGTAGGATCACCTTTCTAGTAGCTCTTTCAAGGCTTGTAAAGGCTTCTTTCATTGCTCTTGGTGTTCTTGCAATTATATCAATATCATCTGCATATGGCAGCAGCTGAACTGATTTATACAGTATAGTGCCTATTACCTACAAAATATAAAATATTCTCCAACATCCTTTTTAATAAGCTTATACTCTATGTTGAAAATGCTGTTGGTGACTATCAATGTGTGTTTCATCGAGGAAAATTTACTGACAATCAGATCTTTACAATATGGAAAACACTAGAAAAACGCAAAGAATTCAGGATCAGATAGGAGTATGGGAATAACTATTATGGATGCTATGATAATAGTAAAATAGCCACAGGTATTTTTGTGGCGAGTCTTTAGCAATAACACTTCACATTTGTTCTTAACACATTGTGCACATGTTGCCTGGTTTCAAATTTTTATTGCGGCATACTTAGATGTTACCTTATTGGCAAGGCATTTCCTGTTGGAGTTAATCTTCAACTGACTCTCCACTGAGCTCCTTTTGGCGACATAAAACTACTTAGCTTCCTGTATGGTCCAGCTAGGCACAATATGTATGTATGTACTGAACCGGGGACCTAGAAACGACAGAGAGGCTTCATCCCTGCTGTAGCCCTCAGTGGTTCACAACCCCACAACAGGCTACAGCAGTCCACCCACCCCACTGCTGCCCCACACCAAATCCAGGGTTATTGTGCAGTTCGGCCCCCTATGGATCCCCCAGGAACATCTCATTCCAGACAAGTGTAACCCCAATGTTTACATGGTACAGTAATTATGGTGTACGCATATGTGGAGACAGTGTTTGCACAGCAATCGCCGACATAGTGCAACTGAGGTGGAATAAGGGGAACCAGCCCGCGTTTGCCGAGGCAGATGGAAAACTGCCTTAAAAACCATCCACAGGTTGACCAGCACACTGGACCTCAACACTAATCTGCCGGGCGGATTCGTGCCGGGGACCAGCATGCCTTCCCGCTCTCGGGAAGCAGTGTGTTAGACAGCATGGCTACCCGGGTGGGCTTTAGGCACAATAAATTGCATTCACAATGTAAAATTGCGAAAGAGATGTGTGTCCATGTTGATACTAGACAGAAGTATGGGAATAGCTATTATGGACGTTATCAAGTATCAACATGGGCACACACCTCATTCGTACTTTTACATCGCAAATGTGAATTTGGGATTGATACATATCACTTCTTTATAGACTTCAGATCAGTCTATGACAATATTGACAGAAGGGAGCTATATACAGAATGGAAGAGTTAGACATTCCTAATAAACTGACTGCCTTGGTGAAAGCTACTATGGAAAACACCCAACTCAAACTAAACTACAGAATATATCTAAAAACAAATATGATGTGACTTACCAAACGAAAGCGCTGGCAGGTCGATAGACACAAAAACAAACACAAACATACACACAAAATTCAAGCTTTCGCAACAAACTGTTGCCTCATCAGGAAAGAGGGAATATGTCTGCTTGTGTCTGTATATGTGCAGATGGATATGTGTGTGTGTGCGAGTGTATACCCATCCTTTTTTCCCCCTAAGGTAAGTCTTCCCGCTCCCGGGATTGGAATGACTCCTTACCCTCTCCCTTAAAACCCACATCCTTTCGTCTTTCTCTCTCCTTCCCTCTTTCCTGATGAGGCAACAGTTTGTTGCGAAAGCTTGAATTTTGTGTGTATGTTTGTGTTTGTTTTTGTGTCTATCGACCTGCCAGCGCTTTCGTTTGGTAAGTCACATCATATTTGTTTTTAGATATATTTTTCCCAGTGGAATGTTTCCCTCTATTATATTAAACTACAGAATATGTTATCAAGTTGTGTGTTGTGTGTTGGAGTACGGCAGGGAAACGTATTATCCTGCCTTCTGTTTAATATAGCCTTGGAAAAGATTATAAGAGAGGCAGGCATCAATACAATTGTATAAATAATTGCAATACTACATTAAAAGGAAACTTGCATGAAATCACACCTAATACAAGACTGTACCAGAAAGGTACATTCTACAGGGTGTGTGTAAAAAGTATTTTATAAAATACATTTTAACCATCAGCTGTTTATTTGTCCCATTAGTCACCTACCACTTTCAGTTATTAACCATCATCAAAGGAATATGGGATGCTTTTAACTAATCTGTTGTACCCTATATCCTGGATGATAGTTAATAAGTGAAACTGGTAGATGACTAATGGGACAAATAAACAGCTGATGGTTAAAATTCAATCTATAAAATACTTTACAGCTGTTGAACCTCACCTTACGGAAATACGTAAAAAAAGTGTCACATATTCTTCCATAAGGTAGTGTTGGTCAAAACTCAAAGAAAACTTTCTACAGTCATTCTTCGCAAACCAATAAATGTTGAGAAATGGACTGTCTTACTTGTGACAGGTAATGGGTAGTACTCAGTATTGTAGGCAAGATTCTCAAGTGGTGGCAGAGTAAATTAGCACACTACACACATGTGGGGAAATGCAAATCCTCAAGCAATAGTGGAGGTGTGGCATCAAGATTATTTCAGTATCAAGTATGGGCAGGAATGGTTGGTGAAAAACTCGTAGGGCCACGCTTCTTATAAACAAATTAATAACTGCTGTGTAACACCGACTACTGCGCAATGAATTACCAGTGCTACTGGAGAATATTACCATTGCAGAAAGATTATGACTGTGGTTTATGCATGACAGGCACTGCCCCATTTTCTACAAATCGTGTGACAGTATCTCACCAAAGCATTTTGTGCAAGATGGATTTGTCAAGGAGGTCTGGTAGCATGGACTTCCTGTTCATTGGAACTGCATCCATTGTATTTCTGGCAATGGGGACATATAAGGGCATTGGTGGATGTCTAACCTAATAACAGTGTGCTAGCATCAAAGGAGTATGTGACACAGCCTAACAGAGACAGGTGTATTTGAAAGAGTGTGTGAGTCGCTGTGAAGAAGAGCTGAAGCATCTGCCAGGATGTGTGGTGACCACAACCAGTACTGTCTATAGTGTCCACTTCTTCATAACAGGTCTATGTGAATGAAAGGACAGATTAGGCCATATCTCAATAAGTACTGGTTTCCAGACAAATCATTGTAGGAACTTTAATTCCAGTTTTGACCAACACTGCCTGAGTAGGAATATGTGACACTTTTTTAAACACCCTGTATAAAACTATTCTGCACCTTGGTAGATGATTTAAAATTTATACTAAATATCATTGCTTTTTATAGATATATTAGAGAATATCTAAAGTACAACTGCTTGTATTTAGTAAGTGAATATACGAACTTTTATTTATTTATTTATTTGGTCCATCAAATCCTGCATGTACAAGATATACAAGAATATCAGACAAAGTTAAATTATACAGCACTGCTACCCAGACTGGCTTACATGAGATAATACACTAATAACTATGCACAACACAGTTCATCAGACTAGATTTGCAGTTAAAAACTTAATTAACTGCGAGTTAGCAACACTATAAATTAAAACTAAAACACAAAATCATAATACATGGGCTGTTTAATAAGTAATGGAACACATTTATTTTCTGGAAGCAGGTTGGTTTTATTCAGGAATCCAATACACCATATTGTTCATCACTCTTTCGGCTACAAAACACAATTTTTCAACATAATTTCCATTCAATGTGACGGCCTTATGCCACCTTATTTAGAGGGTGTGCCTGCATGGTACCATTCTGCTGGTCAACCTTGGAGCCAACATCTTGTGCATCAATAACCTCCCCATCATCCACTTACTTCTACCCAAACAAGTACTGCATTTCTGAACTGAAAATTCCGCACAGATGGACCTTCGTTGCTCTTTATGGTTTCCTGTCAGGCAGGTGTGTCCCCAGTGGGGACACACCTTTAAGTACCCCAACTGGTGGATGAGTGTGTCAGCATTACTAACAGAGACATTCGACTGTGCAGTGAGTTGTATGATTGTGATCTGTTCATCACCTTGAACGAGTGTGTCCGCGCATGTTCAAACATTGCAGGAATCACTGATATGTTTGACCGGCCAGCCCACGAGAGGTTTGCGTGACCTTGCTGCAATGATGATAGGTGCCTCACCCAATGACTCACTGTGCTTTTGTTCACTGCCATGCCTCTGTAGGCAGTCTGCAAGTACCTATAAATATCTGTGGTGCTCTGGTTTTCCGCCAAAAGAAACTTGGCGTCAGCTCTCTACGTGGAACGCACAGCATTTTGTAAGGTACATATAGTGTCGCCAACTACCAGAACTTCGTGAAACAATGGCAACTGCAGAAGAAATATTCCATCTCATGTCTACATCTACATCTACATCTACATCCATACTCCGCAAGCCACCTGACGGTGTGTGGCGGAGGGTACCCTGAGTACCTCTATCGGTTCTCCCTTCTATTCCAGTCTCGTATCGTTCGTGGAAAGAAGGATTGTCGGTATGCATCTGTGTGGGCTCTAATCTCTCTGATTTTATCCTCATGGTCTCTTCACGAGATATACGTAGGAGGGAGCAATATACTGCTTGACTCTTCAGTGAAGGTATGTTCTCAAAACTTTAACAAACGCCCGTACCGAGCTAATGAGCGTCTCTCCTGCAGAGTCTTCCACTGGAGTTTATCTATCATCTCCGTAATGCTATCGTGATTACTAAATGATCCTGTAATGAAGCGCACTGCTCTCCTTTGGATCTTCTCTATCTCTTCTATCGACCCTATCTGGTACAGATCCCACACTGCTGAGCAGTATTCAAGCAGTGGGCGAACAAGCGTACTGTAACCTACTTCCTTTGTTTTCGGATTGCATTTCCTTAGGATTCTTCCAATGAATCTCAGTCTGGCATCTGCTTTACTGACGATCAACTTTATATGATCATTCCATTTTAAATCATTCCTAATGCGTACTCCCAGATAATTTATGGAATTAACTGCTTCCGGTTGCTGACCTGCTATTTTGTAGCTAAATGATAAGGGATCTATCTTTCTATGTATTCGCAGCACATTACACTTGTCTACATTGAGATTCAATTGCCACTCCCTGCACCATGCGTCAATTCGCTGCAGATCCTCCTGCATTTCAGTACAATTTTCCATTGTTACAACCTCTCGATACACCACAGCATCATCTGCAAAAAGCCTCAGTGAGCTTCCGATGTCATCCACCAAATCATTTATGTATATTGTGAATAGCAACGGTCCTATGACACTCCCCTGCGGCACACCTGAAATCACTCTTACTTCGGAAGACTTCTCTCCATTGAGAATGACATGCTGCGTTCTGTTATCTAGGAACTCCTCAATCCAATCACACAACTGGTCTGACAGTCCATATGCTCTTACTTTGTTCATTAAACGACTGTGGGGAACTGTATCGAACGCCTTGCGGAAGTCAAGAAACACGGCATCTACCTGTGAACCGGTGTCTATGGCCCTCTCACAACAAATTCCACATTTTTCAACCAAAACTGGCCGAGAGCAAAAGTGTGTTGCATTACTCATTGAACGCCCTTTGTAGCACATCTCAGACTAATTATATACTATCCCATTAAAATTATACACTTAGACATATTATAGTAGTCACATGATAGACTAAAAATACGGAACTGTTAGAACAAATTAGATTCTATACAGTCATCAACAGAATATGTTATTTGTAAAATTTTGTAATATGTAGACCTACAGATAATCTAGATTATTTTTCTTTGCAAACATTGTATTTAATTCAAGTCCAATACCATCCTGTACGTAGTACCGCAAATGATCGACAGACTACATAAATAAATAAGTCACCAGCACTAGCTGCAGGCATTTGTTTTTAGGTACACTCGCAACTGCTGGTGTCATTTGACAGAACACTGCCTTTCTGTGCTGGTGTACTGTAACAGACTGAGGCAATTGATGAAGCTTCATTATATATACTGTTTTGTTTTTCTTGTTATTGTTGTTGTTTTAAGCATGAAGGCTGGTTGGACGCAAATCTTCGCAAGAGACTCTGCTGTGCAAATCTTTTCACCTCCACATAACTATTACATCCCATTTTTACTTGAATAGCCCTTGTTTTACTTTCATTGATATTCATTTTATAATCTCTTTTCAAGACATTTGTCTATTTCACTCTACTGCTCATCCACATCCTTCATCAGCAAACTCCCTGGACTTTAATTCTCTTTGTAAATCTCTCCTTGGTTTCCATTACTTGTTGCTCAACGTACGCATTGAATAGCATTGAGTAAAGCAGCCTTCACTATGCATACACAAAGGCAAAGTACTTGACACCAAAATCGTAAGTGACAGTAAACTCAAAATAATATCACAAAACATCCAATATATTACCAACAAAACTGAACAAACTGACGAATGTCTATGTAGTAGTAGTCCTCATATTTGTCTTGTGAATGAACTAAGGTGCAAAACTGAAGAAATGTGTAGTATTCATTTAAGTACTATAAAACTGTCGGTGTTTATCGCAGGAAACAACATAAAGATGGTGGTGTTGGTATTTATGTCAAAAATAATGCCCAGTGTGAAAAAATTGACCGGGTAAATAAATTTGCATGTGAGATGGTTTTTGAAATAACTGCAATAAGAATAAAGCTCATAAATAGCAGTTTAATAATAGCTAGCCGGTACATAGCCCCTAACAGTAACATGGAAGAATTCTTTAGTCATTTAGAGGAAGTTGTTGATAGCTCTCATAAACTATAATAGCAGGGGATGTGAACACTGACTCCTTAACTAATAGTGTAAATTGCCTTAGATATATTGATATGTTACAGTCCTATAATTACACCAATGTGAATTCAACACCAACAAGAATGATGTGTGACTCTCAGATATGTATTAACCATGTTATTACAAACTTAAGCGAGAATGACCATGTAGTTAGAATTGTTGAGAACAAGATTTCAGATCATAGTGCACCAGTCCTAGAGCTTCATACAGACAAAGAAATACTACCTCTTGGGGACCTATTTATCTGTAAAAGAAAGCTAGACTGTCATACTTTAAAGGAAACCCTGGCGCACATAACCTGGCATTAGGTAGGCCTATATGATATAGAAGATATTACCGAAAAATGGGACAAATTTTACACCACATGAACCCATTGTCTTAATGAAGCATGCCCAGTGGGAGAATACTAAGGAAAACTGACAGTTCCAGGAACGTTAAACTTCCCCTTAACATGATAAAATTAAAGGAAGATTGAAGGATTTATATATTCTTTTTAGAGACACCAAACTGCAGTACTTCCATTATAAAAACAACTCCTATAAAAAGACCTGTAGGGAACCACTTAAGACATTAAAAGCACAGATGTATGCAGAACAGATGAGGCAATCCGGTAATACATCTACATGGTTACTCTGCAATTCACACTTAAGTGCCTGGCAGAGGGTTCATTGAACCATTTTCATACTACTCCTCTACCATTCCATTCTCGAATGGCACATGGGAAAAAGGAACACCTAAATCTTTCCGTTCAAGCTCTGATTTCTCTTATTTTATTATGATGATCATTTCTCCCTACGTAGGTGGGTGTCAACAAAATATTTTCGCATTCGTAAGAGAAAGTTGGCAATTGAAATTTCGCAAAATAACTCGCCGCAAAGAAAACTGCCTTTGTTTCAGTGAATGCCACCCCAACTCGCGTATCATATCAGTGACACTCTCACCCCTACTGTGCGATAACACGAAATGGGCTGCTCTTCTTTGCACTTTTTCGATGTCCTCCGTCAATCCTACCTGGTAAGGATCCCACACCACACGCAATATTCCAGCAGAAGATGGACAAGTGTAATGCAGGCTGTCTCTTTAGTGGGTTTGGCGCATCATTTAAGTGTTCTGCCAACAAAGCGCAGTGTTTGTTTCGCCTTCCCCACAATATTATTTATGTGGTCTTTCCAAGCTGCTCGTAATTGTAATTCCTAGGTATTTAGTCGAATTGACAGCCCTTAGATTTGTGTGATTTATTGTATACCCAAAATTTATCGGCTTTCTTTTAGTACCCATGTGGATGACCTCGCACTTTTCTTTGTTTAGTGCCAATTGCCACTTTTCACACCATACAGAAATTCTCTCTAGATCATTTTGTAATTGGAATTGATCGTCTGATGATTTTACTAGATGGTAAATTACAGCATCCTCTGCAAACAATCTAAGGGGGCTGCTCAGATTATCACCTACATCATTTATGTAAATCAGGAACAGCAGAGGGCCTATGACACTACCTTGCGGAACGTCATATATCACTTCTGTTCTACTTGATGATTTACCATCAATCACTACGAACTGTGACCTCTCTGAGAGGAAATCACGAATCCAGTCACGCAACTGAGACAATACTCCTACATAAAAGACAAATACATAATACAGTAGCTGTTGTTCTGTAAATTGCAGGATAATATATTACTGATCTAATTCAAAATGTGTTTTATAAACTGTTTATATGAAATTAAGTTAAACCTACATTTAATTTCTAACTACACTTCTTATCTACAATTCATCCTGGTATCAGCAGACTCAGAGTTGCATTTCTACAGCAGGCACAGTGAATTGCTCCAGTTAACCACTTCGTCCATCACTGCCTCCCTGACAGCAAAAAATCCTATCTAGATTATCTAATGAAACAAGTACCTAAGTTTTAATAATCTAATGTTGTCATTATACCCAGTTTTACAGTGGAGTTACATTTTCTGGTAAACCAAGATCACACATAAAATTTAATTTTCATTGTCCATTTGCACCTTTCTATCCATATATTTTCTTCAATATTTCTTCTTTGATTTAGCATCTGAACTGCTTGTATCTATGTGGGCACTGCTCTCCTCCTTTTCGTATGTCCACATAATACAAGTTGTCTTTCTTTGACGAAATCAATAATTGAGACATTCAATTTCTCCCTCATGATTTTATTTCTGACCCTTTTCTGCCTGGATTGCCCTGCAGAATGTATCCAAAAGCGCATCTCAGTTGTCATCGATCTTGTCATTAATTGGATTTTAACTAGCCCATATGTCATAATGCCTCCAATAATTCTTTTGAAGATATTTTCTTTCATTCCCTTTCTAATCTGTTGAACCCATAAGATACCCTTTAATGTTCCACTTGTGAACTTTCCACCATTTATTCTTCAATTACTATAAAAGTGGGCAACTTAGTGAGTTTGGTATCACTTTGTGACAACCACGTGCCTTTTTCCTTGCTACTACAGCTTAGGTCAACATTCAACATACAGCTACATAGGTACAAAGAAGGCGACCACAAAGAAACCATCGGTAACAGATGAAATACTTTAGCTGATCAATGAAAGAAGGAAGTACAAAAATGTTCAGGGAAATTCAGGAATACAGAAACACAAGTCACTTACGAATGAAACAAATAGCAAGTACAGGGAAGCTACGGCAAAATGGCTGTACTAAAAACATGAAACCTTTGGTGAAATTAAAAGCAAAGTGCAATAGGAGTTCCACTATTAAATGCAGAGGAGAGAGAGGATAGGTGGAAAGAGTACACTGAAGGCCTCTGTGAAGGGAAAGACTTGTCTGGCAGGACAGAACAAGAAACAGGGGTCAATATAGAAGAGATAGGTGATCCAGTATTAGAATCAGAATTTAAAAGAGCTTTGGAAGACTTAAGATTGAATAAGGCAGAAGGGATGGATAACATTCCATCAGAATTTCTAAAATCATTAGGGGGAGTGGCAAAAAATGACTATTCACTCTGTTGTGTGGAATGTATGAGTCTGGTGATATACCATCTGACTTTCAGAAATCATCATCTACACAATTCCAAAGATTGCAAGAGCTGATAAGTGTGAGAATTAGTGAACAATCAGTTTAACAATTCATACATCCAAATAGCTGACATGAACTACTTACAGAAGGATAGAAAAGAAAATCGAGGAAGTTTAGATGAAGATCAGTTTGGCTTCAGGATAGGTAAAGGCACCAGAGAGGAAGTTCTGGTGTTGCTGTTGATAATGGAAGCAAGACTAAAGAAAAATCAAGATATTTTCATAGAATTTATCGACCTGGAAAAAGCATTTGACAGTCAGATGGTGCAAGATGTTCAAAAATCTGAGAAAAATTGGGAAAGACAGGTAATATATAACATGTACAAGAGCCAAAGGGAACAATAAGAGCAGAAGATCAAGAATGTAGTGCTCGAATTAAAATGGGTGTAAGACAGTTCAATCTATACATAGAAGAACCAGTGACAGAAACAAAACAAAAAAAAAAATTCAAGAGTGTAATTAAAATTTAAGGTGAAAGTGTATAAATAATAAGATTCACTTATGTTACTGCTATCCTCAGTGAAAGTGAAGACGAATTACAGGATCTGCTGAATGGGATGAACAGTCTGCTGAGTACAGAATATGGATTGAGAGTACATCGAGGAAAGACAAAAGTACTGAGAAGTAGCAGAAATGAGAACAGAGATAACTTAACATCAGGATTGGTGATCATGAAGTAGATGAAGTTAAGAAATTCTGCTACCTAGACAGCAAAATAGCCCATGATGGACACAGTGGCAGAAAGGACATTCCTCGCCAACAGAAGTCCATTGGTGTCAAACGTAGGCCTTAATTTAAGGAAGAAATTTCTGAGAATGTATGTTTGGAGTACAGCATTTGAGATGTGGTGCTTCAGAAAAATCCTTAAAATTAGGTGACATGATAAGGTACGGAATGAGCAGGTTCTCTGGAGAATCGTTGAAGAAAGGAATACATGGAAAACACTGACAAGTAGAAGGGACAGGATGGTAGGACATCTGTTAAGACATCAGGGAATGACTTCCATGGTCCTAGACGGAGCTGCAGAGGGCAAAAACTGTACAGGAAGACAGAGATTGGAATACATCCAGCAAATATTTGTGGACAGAGATTGCAATTGCTACTCTGAGATGAAGAGATTAGCACAGGAAAGGAATCTGTGGCAGGCCACATCAAACCAGTCAGAAGACTGATGACTCAAGGAAAAATCCTCTGCTGCATCGTGTTCTTGTGTAGTGTTGCCATTAGTACTGGAAGCTACAAGCACGTGCATGACACGAGCTGGTTCAAGTGCCTCTGTTATTTTTTTTAAATATTTTATTTATTTAATTAATTAATTAATTTTTTTTTTCAGGTGGAGAAATGTGTTTGTAAATTTCTTGGAAACATTCTGCTACTGGAGATAAATTTGAAGAACTGAAGTTAAGTTGATACAAATAAGTTATATGTGCATATCTTTATATGACCTACACTCAACAAAAATTTTCTTCAGCCACTGGAAAGCTACAAATGAAGATTTGTAGCAAGGCTGGGATGCGAACCTGGCCCCCTGCTCAGTTGGCAGATTTGCTAGCCATTGCAGCACCATCGCTTTGCAAAACTGCACAGACTACCCTAGCACACCTCCCTCCTCAATACAAATTCCCTTTCACACCTCAGCCCAAAGGTATTCCCCCTAAACTCAAACGGCATTGCAGAGGCTCTGCAGCTGTATAAGAATAGCACCTCAGCATCAAACAAAATGGGGGATCCTGCCTGACACCCAAGCATAGGTGTAGACTGCAATATGTACATCAATAAAAGTTTGAGGATTGAAAAGTTCTCTAGAACATTAGAGTTTTATTGATAAATGTTATTACCCTAGATCAGTGTTTTCCAACCTATGGGTCGCGAATCCCTGGCGGTCGCAAAGCCTTGCTTAGGGGGTCACGGTCGCAGGAGAAAGCAGTTCTTTTAAGAAACTTGTCAATTTTATGCTCGCTCAGAGATAAGACAATAACCACGTCTGTACTTGCTGGCGTATTCAGACAACTGATTGTAGTGACTGAAAACGTGTGACGATGCCCCCTGCTCAACCCTTCTCACCCACATGCCTCTGCTGCAAAAAAGAATATCATTACATCTCTGCCTGCAGAGCACTCATCCTCTTTTCACATTGTACTTGATTTCTCAATCAGTATAGTATCAATAGAAAGAAAATTAAATACACTGCCTTCGAAATCGCTGACGTACTTTTATTAAGGTTCTGGGGGTCGCCAGAATATTTTTACTTGGAAAGGGGTTGCGTATTCAAAAAGGTTGGAAAACACTGTCCTCGATTATAGGGGTAACTTTGTGGCAGTACACGTGCCTTCAGAGACAAGTGAGACAATCGAATCATAGAAAACAAGTGTCATTAAAAAAAAAGTTATATTTTGCATAATAACTTTGTTTCTAAATTAAACACACAGTTGCTCAAAATTTCATTATATGCGCTGTGACTTTGTTTTTTCTCATACACTGAACTTCTAGGTGTATAACAGTTTGAACTGATTACCTTGTTTAGAGTATAATGTGTTTGTTATATGTAAGAGTTGCCATCTGCATCTTCTTCACGTAGTTCCACTGAACAGAAGTGTAAAAACTTTGTTTAATTATCCTGATTAAAGCACTTTAGTTTGTTTTTTTTCCATTCTTATTGTGGTTCAATGATGATACGCCTATAATTATTTGGATTAAAAAAATTAGAAAAATAAACCTCACAAAAATTAATTAGTTGATTAGTTACATGTTCCACAGATCATTTTGCACAATAAATTGTAATGATGTGGAACAAGTGACAAACTCCATAACAAATGTTTTTCTATGTAATGACAAATCAAAACATGAAACTGTAACAAAGTTACAGCTGTATGCCACAAAGAAACACTAGGCCAGCACATCTTTCTGACAGTGAATGTAACTCTACTTTCCCTATCTTAGGCTTCATGTTACAATGTGGTCCTGAGTTTGAGGGAGGGGGTAACTTTATGACAATATTCCATATTCCGAATATCTTGTTACACATAAAACTTTTATTCCCATCAAATATAGAAGATAAAGGATACAAAATTTCATATATATGCTGTAAGGATAATGGTTTTATGTCCATTTACATCTATACCTTACAAATTACTGTGTTATGCGTAGCACAGGATACTTTGTATTGCAGCAGTTACTTAGGCTTCGACCCGTCCATTTGCATGTGGAGTGTGGAAAGAATGACTGATTACATGCCTTTGTGAGTGCTTTAATTAGTCTTCACAGTCCACACAGGAGTGATACACAGGGCGCTGTAGTATGTTCCTGGATTCCTTACTCAAAAGTGATTTTTGAGACTTCAAAGTACAATTTCACACAATAGTTTGTGAGTGTCCCTCTGCCAGTGCAGTTCTTTCAGGATCTTTGTGACACTCTACTATGGGTCAAACAAACCTGTGACCACTTGTGATGCTTTTCTTTAAGTCATTCAATACTCACTGTTATTTCTATTTGGAACACATCCCACACACATCAGCAATAGCCTAGAATGGTGCAAGTGTTTTGCAACAAATCTCCTTTCTAGGCTGATCACAGTACCCTAGTACCCAGACAATTAATCAAAGTGTGCTACCTGCTTCACCTACAGCAGCATGTCATTGTTCCATTTCATATCCCTACAAATTGTTACTCCTGCTGATTTGTATGAGATGACCAATTCAAGACGTGACTGATATTTTAGTCATAGGACATTATAGTCTTTTTTTATTTTTTTGTGAAGAGCAAAGTTTTAAATTTTGAACTAAATGTTCAGGTTGTCCACATCTGCACCACTTTGAAATATTATCAAGATCCCATTGCATATTTATGTAGTTTTTTTTCAGATAGTATTTCATAACAGATAATGACATGATTTGCAAAAACATCTGAAATTACTATTAATATATTCTGGAAGGTTACTAAGGTACAATGTGAATAGCAAGGGTCAAAACACATTCATTTGGAGCACACGAGGTATCACATCTCTTAACGACTCTCCATCAAGCAAACATGCCCACCAATAAATTCTCAATCCGGTGATAAATCTCTAAAGGAATGCAAATAACTACGAATAAAGGAGACAGATTACTGAATAGCAGAAGCATTGAGTCGACCACAGGCACACACAGAAAAGAGCATGAAAACTTGCTATCTGTCAGAAAAAATCCTTTGATGAGGTATTTCTGAAAGCTAGCTAATTTTCATTCACTTGGGAGTGTGCCTGTTAATGACTCAACGGTTTAGCTTTTCTGCGAGTCGCCTCCTTTACTCCTAAATTATTTACAGAAACCAGTCTCACATGATACCTCATACTTTTGATGATAAGTGATGATGAGATCTGGCACGGTAGGACCTACCTGACTGGTGTGATCCGTGGCTTTCAGGTTGTTGTGCAAGAAAAATGTGAGTTGGGTTCCATATGACTGACATTTTTGGAATCCATGCTGGCTGGCATGGAGGATTTCATTCTGTTCATGATTTTTTTAACTTCATACAGGGAAATGTTTAACAACTGAGCATATTAACAACAGCTTTACAATGCATTTACTCTCATATGAAGTTTGTTATTAACAGTTGGGTACAATTTCAAAATAATAATAGCATTCATAAATACAAACACAGCCTCCCACTATACACAACTTTACTCTTGCACAAAAGTGAACAAAATAAGCAGCCATAAAAATATTTGACAACTCTTTCTACTCCATAGATATATTTCTGTGTAGACAGTATGTAAATGGTTATGTCACAATTACCAAATTTTGTTGTATATCAACATAAAAAATGAAAAATAGTCCAATCTGTAAATGGGCAACACATATCCATGATTTTACAGAGAAAACCTATCTTATCTGTGAGATGGTCCCGATCTCAGCAAGTTGTTACAAATATGATTCAGGAAACAAGCAAAACATGTAACTACCAGGTCTACTGGTATGAAATGAGTGTTAAGATACAAATGTGTCGATAGGGAACATTTGTTGTGAACGAGCCTTAATTTATTTTTTTTTGTTTAGTTGGTATGACATCTCTCAAAGATATTCAGTCGCATCGAATGCTTGTCGAGACACATGGTGATCATGATCTATCAGAAGCAACATGCAAAAGATGGTTTCAACGGTTCAGAAATAATGATTTTGATGTAAGAAATGAAGAATGTGGAAGACCACCAAAAAAGTTTGAAGACGCCAAATTGCAAGCAATATTGGATGAAGATGATACTTTCAGTCAGAAGCAAATGGCAGCAATGCTAAATGTTGCACAACAAACAATTTCTGACAGTTTGAAAGCTATGGGAAAGATCCAAAAGTGTGGAAAATGGGTGCCACATGAATTGAATGAAAGACAGATGGAAAACCGAGAAACCATTTGTCAAATTTTTCTTCAGAGACATGAAAGAAAATCAATTTTGCATCGAATTGTCACTGGCGATGAAAAATGGATTTATTTTAAGAATCCTAAATGGGAAAAATCATGGGTTAATCCGGGACAACCATCAACATCGACTGCAAAACCAGATCGATTCGGCAAGAAGACAATGCTCTGTGTCTGGTGGGATCAGAAAGGTGTGGTATATCATGAGCTTCTAAAACCCGGTGAAACTGTAAATACTAATTGCTACAGACAACAAATGATCAATTTTAACTATGCATTGATCAAAAAAAGACCAGAATAGGCTAGATGACATGGCAAAGTAATTTTTTTACACGACAATGCAACTGCACACAAAGTAGAACTGGTTCAGGATACAATCAAAACACTTGGCTGGGAGCTGCTACCCCACTCGCCGTATTCACCTGTCTAGGCCCCTTCTGATTACCATTTGTTTTCATCAATGGGACACGCATTGGCTGAGGAACATTTCGATTCCTACGAAGAAGTCGAAAATTGGGTGTCTGATTGGTTTGCTTCAGAAGAGGAACATTTCTTTGGTGTGGTATCCACAAATTGTCAGAAAGGTGGTCAAAATGTATAGAAACCAATGGTCAGTACTTTGAATAAAATGTTTTTACTTTTCAATTCAAAATTAGTGTTTCATTTCCACAAAAAAAAATGCTCATTTCATACCGGTACACCTGGTAAACCATGTATTTTTAGTTTTCTGACACTTTGGACATCCTTAGGGATCTCACCACTATGAATCCATGGAATGAAGAGTAGATGCAATCTAATCTAATTTACTTTGCTAATGCTGTACAGAAAGACAGAAGTCATATGAACCAAATAGAAAAACTGCCATTTTTAAATAAACTACCAATCTTGCAAACCATCCTCTTTGTTAAAAAACTACTATCACACTTTCATGCTGTATCTTTACTTCTTTACTGACTTGACACAAATTATATTGCCTGTTAATGTCTCCCCCCCCCCCCCCCCCTGCTAAAAAATATTATTATATGTATATACATCTTCCCACCACCTCCATAACAATAAAATATTAACAGTGTATTAATATGATAATTTGTTTGCAACTCAACCCTACCAGAGATTACTCAAATTACAGCAGAACAGAGTTACAAGGCTTTTTTTATGATTTTTTTATGAACACACTGTGATTTGGCGGTATTGTTGGTTATTTAATTACGACACAAATTTCAGCCTTTTATGCCATTTTCAACTGACTGAAAATGGCGCAAAAGGCTGGAACCTGGGTCATAATTAAATAAACAACAATACAGTAAAAAGGTGGTGTATTCATTTAAAAATTATTGTATGACTATTGCTAAGCAACATCAAAAACTGTTTAGAGTTACAAGTGGCTCACAGCTAGCAGTTTAAGTCTTAGTCTCACACAGAGTCATGTAATTTCAAACAAGTAATAATGACCTTTTGGCACCAGAACCAGACATTAATGGCCATACATTGAATTAAGCACAGTGTGTAAAATTCCTTGGGGGACCAGATGCATAATAAGTTAAACTGGAGTCAGCACATGGATAAACTAATCAAGCAGCTCAGTTCAGTGTTTTATGCCATTAGAAGCCTCTCTCGTTGTGTTGACCTAAAGACAAGAATGTCAGTGTGCGTATTTTCACTCCCTCCTATCTTATGAGATTATTTTCTGGGGCAGTGTACCTAAAGCAAATATAGTGTTTGTTCAGCAGAAACGAGTAGTAAAGTAGATAACCGCACACCTTGCAGAAGCCTTTTGAAAGATCTTGGAATTCTTACACTCACATCCCTGTATGTTCACTTCTTAATGTCTTTTGTTGCTGATAATAAAAATCAGTTTCAACTAAACTGTGATATACACTGTCACAATAGAAGGCAGTATAATAATTTTCATGTAGACTTTGCCTCCTTGTCTGCTTTCAGCACAGAGTTATGACCTCTGGTGGTAAGACAGTAAACAAGCTCCCTTCTACTGTAAAGTCAGAACTAGGAATCCCTACCATGTGAAAAGAAAATTAAACATATGTCTCATTAGCTACAGTTTCTACACGGTGCCTGAATATCTAGATTTAGAAACAGAGAAGTTCTGTTAGCTGTATGGCAAGTAGCTGTGTCTGTTATAAAGATGTACACAAACTAATCCATGCCATTTTCATGCAAAAGCAACTTTGACTGTTTTATTTTCATGGCTAAACTGCTGAACCAATTTTGATGAAATTTGGTATGAAGATAGCTTGAACCATGAGGAAGAACACAGGCTACTTTAGAAAGCTTAAAAAAATCCTCTAGGAGGGTGAAGTTTGGATCTGAATTTTTTTTACATCTGTTAACATAAATGATGTTAAAAAAATATTAAATTTGAAGCATAATGTATAGCTACTTCAATAGCACGATCCATAAATGTGCACTCCTGCCCACACGCCTCCACATGCACTATGCATGCTGCCGTGCCATCAATTGGGGGGAGGAGGTGGGGTGGGGCGCATATCACAAGCTATGCTTACCCAAACAGGCAGACATGTCAGGGCAGCTGATGTTATTGCACCATCACCCATCAAAACAAAACTACTGATATGCGATTGCTGCCATGGGCAACAGCTAATGTACTATAAATAGGACTCAGTATTTATAGATGTAAAAAATAACATCTTAATTTAATAAATATTAAGCCACTAATAACGGATAAAGGGCAGCTATATAGAACAACTGAAGGGCAACAGCTTTTTTCAGAATATCTGCTTCTTTACCAATTAATTTGATTAAATTTCTGGGAATATGCATGAGTAGCACATTAAGCAGTATAGTGATAGTTTATTGCCAATATAGTATATAGATTAAGTTTCTATGGTGTCTTTGTCTTATGTTAATGCATATCTTGACTTGTTTCACATCCCTGAAAATTCTTCTTTTTGATGATATCTAAGAAACAAATGAGTGAATAAACATTAGCATTTAGCACACTGCTTTAATGTAACTTCCAAGAAATTGCAATTCGGACAAATATGGTGTCTGAAAAGCATTCATCCAAACAATTTGAGTAGTGTAACTGTAATGCAACTGGTTTAAAAACAACAGCAGCAGAAAACTGTGATAACTATGATAACGTAATAACTGTAATATAAATTTTTCTCAGGATAAATTTCAGTCATCAGTTGCAAATAAATTTTTATTATCTTTACCAGTTTTGACGAATTAATTTATCATATTCAGAAGCTTAGTTTAGCACACAGTAAATATCTTTTTCATAAATGGATAATGCCATGGTATGTTTAGAAATTTACATATTGTATGTGATTATTTTAAATACTGTTTGACAATATGTCAAAACTGCTAAAGATAATAAAAATTTATTTGCAACTAATGAGTGAAATTTATCCTGAAAGAAAAAAATACTACAGTTGTTGAAAATTACAGCCACAGATAAAATAATAATATTAATGATAACATTGTCATAATTTACTTTTTTCACATGATATTACTGAAAGCTGCAATATTTCTTAATTTTCGAAAAGTGTGTGACTCAGTACAACACCTATTCTTATTGTCCAAAGTTCAATCATATGGGCTATTAAGTGAAATTTGTGATTGGATTGAGGACTATTTGATTGGGAGGATGCAGCACATTATCTTGGATGGAGAGTCATTGTCAGATGTAGAAGTAACTTCAGATGTGCCTAGGCATGTGTGTTGAGGCACTTACTGTTCATGTTGTATATTAACGACTTTGAGACAATATCAATAGCAACCTCAGGCTTTTTGCAGATCATGAAGTTACCAGTGATGAAGTACTGTCTGAAAGAAGCTGCATACACATTCATTCAGAACTTGATAAGATTTCAAAGCAGCCCAATAATTGGCAATTTGCTGTAAATGTTCAGAAATGTTAATTGTACACATCACAAAATGAAAAAAAAAAAAACATAGTATCCTAAGACAATAATATCAATGAGCCACACACTGAATTGGCCAACTCATATAAATACCTGTGTGTAACACTTTGTAGGGATATGAAATGGAACCATCACATAGGCTGTCATGGGTAATGCAGGTGGTAGACTTTGATTTATTAGTAGAATACTAGGGAAGTGTAGTCTACAAAGGACATCACTTACAAATGATTCATGCGACCAGTTCTAGAATATTGCTCAAGTGGGTGGGACCTGGACCAATATAAGGAGAAACACGGAATACTGAACAAACACAGAGAAGGGCAGCGTGGGCCACAGGTTTGTTTGATCCTTGGGAGGGTGCCACAGAGATACTGAAGGAACTGGAACCATCTTGAGAAAGTCTGTTAACAAAATTTCAAGAACCAACTTTAAATGATGACTCTAGAAGTACACTACAATTCCCTATGTAATGCTCACATAAGGATCGTGAGGATATTATTAGAATAATTGCTGCATGTGAATGGAACAGGAAGAAATCCTAATAACTGGTACAATGGGGCGTACCCTCCGTCATGCACCTCATGGTAGTTTTCAGAGTATGGATGTACATGCAATTGGAAGTGTCCACTTATCATTACCAGTATTTCACTCAGCTCTGTGAGTGTGACTGCAGTTCTGCAGACTACGGCTAGGCAAGCATGTAACTAAAGGGAACGTTGTTTCTCTCTGTCATTTCCGCTTATGTTTGGCCAAATCACTCTTTTGGCAAGGGCTTTCCTTTCTGCCTTGCCTTACTCAGCTCTCTGTAGCATGCCAGTTCCACCTGCAGACACTCTACTCATGTCAGATCTGTAGTTGGCAGCAGATGCAATCTGCACGTCAATAGTTAGAATGCCTTCTGGAGCTGTCAGGCCCCAAGTCCTTACTTGGCAAAAGAAGACAATCACCTGAAAAGTAACCTGTGGCAAATAGACAGGGTGGTACAATGAAAGTAGCCCTTGGAAGTATAAAGGAAGTGCAGTGGAATTACAGAAATGAAGAGCTGAAAGGGACTTACCATTTAATTAAGTAAAAAATACATTTATAGAAGATGCTGAAAGTGACCACTGCAACATCAATAAACAGCTGTGCATATCTAAGCATATTCTCATACACTCGGCATAAAATTTCAATACTGATGGCGGCAACTTCTTCACGTCTGATGATGTTCTTCAGCTCCTGTGTTGCGCATGAATTTGTTTCGCAGACCTTGCTCTTCAAGTGTCCCCATGGGAAAAAAATCACAAGTTGTTAGATTCGGCAAATGTGGTAGCCGTAAATGTTTGCTGAGAGTTTGTTACTCATTCCAGGGATACATTAGATGTGCGTCCTGCTCCCCCTTCTTGCTGGAAGAACCAGTACTGTGTTTCATATTCAATGAGTTGAGTACAAAACATATAAAAAATTGTCATATATGCAACTGTGTAGAGGGTTGTGTCAAAAATATTGGTCCAATGATGTGCATTCCCGTTATATTTCACCAAACACCAATTTTTTTATTTTGGAGTCCTTGTTGGCACAAAATGTTAGGGTTCCCCATTACCCAGTACCTCACGTCCTGTGAATTCACGTGACTGGAAAGATGAAACCGTGTTTTATCGCTCATGATGTAATGGAAAAGGGTCTAAAGAACAACTGTTATATTATTCAAAAGCCACGTGCAATAATCTACATGCTTCTGGGTGTCATCCTCCCATAATTATTGCACAACTGTCCAAAAATAGGTATTCAAATTGAGACTTTTCAGTTTCTGCTGGAAACTCCTCCTATTTACATCTGCCTGTAGAACCAAATTATGTGAAGAGTTCTTTGGGCTCTGAGTCATTCTTTGGTGAATGTCTGCAATAACTTCTGGTGTGCGAACTGAAGGAATTGTTAGTTGTTCTACATTTCCCACAGATCTGTACGTACTCCGATTTTTATATAGACTCCATATTGCTCTCTCTGCTGGTAGTCCTCTATCTGGATACTTGGCCCCAAAAATTTTGTGAGTTTCCTTATTGAACCTGTTTTCACATGTGCTTCCACAATTTCAATTCCTTCTTCAATCGAGAAAGTAATTTTACAGGTCGCAAGGAGAAATGACTAACTTCACTGATGAAATAAACTGAAATACTAACAGAAGAATGCTAACAATCAATTATTGCGTAAAACTGTCCATTGTTGTAGCTGTTTATTTCAGAAGTTGAAATACTGCATTTGCATTCAAAGGGGAGGTGTGGGATCCATCTTGATTCATAATTAACATGGAGAAGTGATACCAATTGTATTAAGTTAGCACATGTTACATATTTGTTAGGTAAACTAATGTCTTGTTTAGTGATAAGCTACTGCTCAATGCATAACATGTATTTTTTATGCCCACTTGACATATGCTATTTTGTTATGGAGGAGCCCCCTGGAAAAAAAAAAAAAAAAAAAAAAAAAGAGTCCTCACTTGGCAAAAGAAGTCAATTGGATTCATCTGTGCAGTCAGAAATAATGAGTCTTGTAGGCCACATTTCAAAAAATTAGAAATATTAAGTCTAATACATACAAAAGAAAATCAACAGAGTCACAAACTACGACAATCTGTCCATCAACGTGCTTAAAGCTGCAGATCAATATCACAGTTGAAAAAACTCAAGATGGTTACAGATACATGGGGATAAAACTATTTAACATGTTTCCAGAATAGGTACACAATGTATCACTGTCTGGTGACAACACCTCACAGAAATGGCTCAGAGAAAAGGCATTTTATACAATAGAAGATTTCAAAATGTACCCTAAACATGATCTTAGGTGGTAGCATAGTTCCATTTGTATTAAACTTTTATATGTGAATATAACACGTGAAATATGATGATGAATTTTGTAGCTCGGTAGGCAATAATGATCTAAAATGCCTTTTGCACCAAGTGTATTATTTATGTAACTCTATATGTAAGCGTGTATGAACACAAAAGATGACATCTGTTGCATTTTTAATGCTTAAAGAGGGATAGTAAATAAATACAAAGTAAGTCAAGGATAATGGAATGTTGTCGAATTAAATCAGATTATGTTTTTGTAGATTAGAAAATGAGATACTACAGTATTTGATGTGGTTTACTATTTGGGCAGCAAAATAATTTACAGATGCCAAAGCATAGAGGCTATAAAATGCGGACTAGCAATAGCAAGAACAGAATTTCTGAAAAAAGACAAATTTGTTTAAACTGCATATCAAGGAAGAGTTGTACAAAAGTGAAACATGGATGATGGGCAGTTCAGCCAAGAACAGAATAGAAGCTTTTGAAATGTGCAGCTACCGAGAATGCTGAAGAATGGATGTGTAGATCAAATAACTAATGAGAAAGTACTGAATTGTATTGAGAAAAAAGAAATTTCTGGTGCAGCTTAACTAAAAGAGGGCTCAGTTGATAGGGCAGAGTCCAAGTTTCGAAGAACTGTCAATTTGGTAACGGACTCAGGAGAGGTGAAGCGACTTGCACAGTATAAACTAGCATGGAAACCTACAATAAACCTGTCTTCACTTTGAAGTCCACATCTTCCATTTAATTTTTGTTCGGCTGCTTTTTAATTGCTACCGCATTCTAACTTTGTGTGCAACTTCACTGATTTCAGTACAGCTGAAATCAAAAATGTACTTATTTTACATAAGCAAGCAGTAATAACACTTTGTACAGTTGATAACCTAACATCTTGCAGGATCATCATCTGGGACACTTACACTTAAATGCCAGTACATGTACTCCACAAATGTGTTTGTGATTAATAACAAGAGTGAGTATAAGGTGAGTTCTAAAATTCACATCCATACTACTAGAAGAAAAAATAAAAAATAATTTACATACAGATTACCCATAACTGTCTGGCATTCAGAAATGAGTTTTATACTACGGTGCAAAAAGTCTATAGCAGGCTGCTGTTAGACAACACACAAGGCGTAAGAAGTTCCCCAGATATCCAAATCTCAAGTAGCGGAGTAACTTATGGGCCACTATTCCTACAGTGTATCAGGATGTTTAGGTTCAGGGAAGTACAGTCCAGTTAACGTTAATAGTCACATTAAAAAGGCTTTATCTTTGCTAGAATACAAACAGATGATAGCTTTCCGTGTAAGCATTCGGTGTGCTGGGCCTTTTCTTCTCCCTAACAACGATTAGTGACTACCTTCATTTATTACATCAAGTAATAACACTATATGCTGGTGACACAACTTTTCTTTCTTCAAAGTGGTAATGATCTCAGTGGCCTTAAAGCCTGTGATGAAGAGACAATCAGTCTAGCATCTTACTGGTCAAGAGCAAATAGATCCTTGCTGAATAAAAACAAAACTCAGCCATGCTCTAAAAGACAAGCTTACCTCAGATGATACATGTTATGTGGGGTATATTCAGAAGACAACTTATCTTAGAATTAACATGTAAAATATATTTGCTGTAAGTTGTCTAGAGTAATTTATTTGTTACGGTAACTTTTAGATTTTGTACCTGAAACGTATGTTAGAGCATCCTATATCTCGTATATGTCGTATTATATTATTTTATGTGCAAACTGTAGTTATCTGCATGACATCGTATTACTGCAGACCAAAGCTATTAGGGTAATTATTGGTACTTCATATAAAACACTCTATACACTTTTGTTTTGTAAACAAAGAATGAAACTGGTAATACAATTACATAAATTATGTTTTAATTTACACAAAGAAGTTGCCAGAACCAAAAAGCAGAGAGAATGTACACTGTCGAAACCCAAGATGCTACAGGTACACTTACACTTCATACTGCACACCTGAAGTCAGTTAACAGTTATGAACTCGTGGCACAAATTATGTATGTAATAAGCTTTCACAAATGGTAAAAGATCTACGTGAAAATGCATTCAAACAAACACTACATGGCTGTTTAGTTGCCTACCCATTCAGCAAAATAAACAAATTTATTAACTGTAATATAAAACTCTAATGTTAATAACTAACCTACTGCACTTCTGAATAATCTGTTGTATTGTTCTCTGTATGTGATGTCTACAGGTGTAATGGCTATTATTATCATTGTCATGATCAAAAAATGGCTCTGAGCACTATGGGACTTAACTGCCGAGGTCATCAGTTCCCTAGAACTTAGAACTACTTAAACCTAACTAACCTAAGGACATCACTCACATCCATGCCCGAGACATGATTCGAACCTGCGAACGTAGCGGTCGCGCAGTTCCAGACTGTAGCGCCTAGAACCGCTCGGCCACCCCGGCCGGCTCATTGTCATTATCATTATTATCATTGTTATTATTATTATTATGATAAATTATTCAAACAGCATAGAATGTTTCACCTTTGGAGATGTAATTGGTATAGTCACATACAGTATGTATATAACCAGAAATTAAATCATACATCCCTAAATAGCATTCAACTCATTGTATGTTCCTAAAGTCATTTCTTCACGATGAGGTATAAAGCACAATGCATGAATGAAAGAAAGAAACAACTAGCACACTGCCAAGATGGGATGTTCAGATGTCAATAGTGTGTGATGGATTAATTAAATGCATATTACTTGTATGTTTAAGTTTATGTGAATTCTTTTAAACTATATTTAGGTAAACCACCTCTATAATCAATGGATTCAAGCATTTCAATGTGTGGGCATTCCCACATATGATGATACACATCTACCCCAAGCTTATTTTTACTGGAGTCAGTGTCAAGACTCGGAACACCTAAATCCATTGCTGCAATCCACTACAAAGTGTGACAGATAGTACAGAGGATTTTAGTATATTCCTACATTCCAGACTGGTCATTAAAACTAGGTAGGTAAGATTTCACAGGATAGCTACCATCTATCTTAAAGTGTCTGTCAATCCACATTTTCAACATATCCATGACACTCTCCTGTGCATCAAACAGACCGTCACCATTTGAGATGCTCTTCATTGTATACAATTATAACTTTTGGTTTGGGTTTTAGACACTTCAATATTATTGTTGGCTACATAAAAAATGCCAAATTAAATTCTCTTAGGTTACACTTAAAATTCGGGTGTAATGGTAAATCTATCTCCAGGTTTGGTGGTGTATCAGTGTTAGCTATGTGTTCAAGAAATGGTGGATAAAAAGTTACAGTAATATCTGAACACTTCTATTACTAACAGAGCCGATATCACTTAAGATACCTATCTGTTAGCACTTACTTTTGAATCAAATTTATTTACTTTAAAACATCACGGGTATAATACTTGCTTTGGAATAGTTTTGACAGTTATAAATAGTATCAGTGTTAAAAAGTATGTAAAAACAACGAATCTACAGTTCAGTTCCTCTTACACATGATTTAACAGCCGCAAAGAAACTGGCAATACAAGTATGTATATTTATGTCGCTGTAATGATTTTTTGATAATGATACTGGTGTTGCAATATTCCCTTTGTTTCCCCTTCTATCCGTTGCTGTTTAAAGTTGTTAAGTTCTTCGCCTCAAGAGGATCTCAAATAGAAAATCCGTCAATACTCACTTCCTATAACATCAATAGTAAATGTCATATTTTTATGCCAGTCTCCACCATCCGATAGGGCAAATAAATAAAATGCCTGTGCACCTCATTTCCGCCACAAATGTTTAAAAATTGTTTGCAGACCATAGATCTACATTTTAAACGGTTAATGGATTGAGTAAAAAATGTCAGTACAGCATTTGGTAGCTACACTTGTAAATTACATTCGAATGACCAGTTAACTAAATTGCAAACAAAATTATTCACAAGTTACCAATTAACGACGAAAGCAGGCAGATTTATGAAAAATTCATTGATTTTTAACATCAGTACGAAGACGAAACGATTCCTGTTTTTAACGGAGCACCTGAGCCGTGGTTTCCTAATTCGCTTAAACACAATTTTATTAGAAAGAAAATATCATAACTGATACAAGTACATTGATTTCTCATTGCAATTGACGCTGTTTCGAAGGTTTGAACTGGTTAATGCGTCACAACTTTAATGACACATTTACGGGTAAATACAGCACACTCCGTAAGTAGCACTTCAATAACGAATATATGTCTGTATAAATCGACTTCGATGAACATCCTATCTTCTGAAATTAAATTGCATACAAATTATGCAATCGTCAATGATTGCGTCAATACTTTTTTTGTTTTCTAGTATGACTGTCTCCATTGACAGATGGCAGCACCATTCGTTTTTGGCGCCAACTGGAGCGAGCGCGTAAGTAGCGGTGAATTTGAGCTGCGACCAACGATTCGGTTAGTCTTCCTCACTACAAAATGTAAATATCCGTACCTGCTGCGAAATGGGGAAAGTTTAAAATGACGGATGGCACGCTACAAATTTCACGATGCATCCTATTTGACGATGCGGATGCAAGTGTTCCATACAAGCTGGCTCCCATCAGAGAAATGTTTGAAATTAAAATTTAAAGACGCTTATGTTCCTCACAGTAACGTAACAACTGACGACTATCACGTGACATTTCGTAGTTGATGTCTGCTTCGGCAATATAGACCCGTTCCTTGAAGACCAGGAAAATACGGCTATAGGCTGTTAGTGTGTCATCCCACTTTCTCAATCTGCAAGTTCACAATGGTCAACAAGAAAGTGAATCTCGCGAAGTTGGTCAAGACAAGAGATTTTCTCTAGAAATGGTGAAAGACACAAAAAACCGTGGCATAAATGTAACAGCTGACCATTTTTTTTTTCACAAACCTTGGCTTGGTGAGAGCACTTCTGAAAATAGACCGCACACTTTTTAGGAACAATTAGAAGAAATAAAGGAAAACTGCCAGAAGCTTTCACTCAGGCCAAGGTCAAGCCAAATATTCATTCATGTTTGGGTTCCACGTGCACGCATAAATTGGTTTGTATTGTCCGGAAAAGGGTGAAGTTGTAACTCCACTCAGTACTATGCATTCAAGGAAGGCAGTGGAAGATCATGAAGAATCCAAGCCAATAATGATTCTGGATTATGACAGAAGAAAGTCAGGAGCAGATACAGTGGACAAGCTGGTTAGAAAGTACACTTCATAGAGGATGAACAGGTGGCCAATGATATTATGCTACAATACGAATGAATTTATAATATTGGTTGCATCTTACACCAGGCAGGCCAGCAAGGACTAACTACAAGAAACGGACACTTTCTCATAGAACAAGAAAGGCAACTTATTGGTAGTAAACTGGACGATATTAATTTCCCAGTATTTCTGCACCAAAGACTAAAAATTGAAGATGGTGTGCATTTTGTGTAATATCTGTGGATAGAAAATACACTGATAATGGTTTAAAATGATGATGTAATGTGTGTAGAAACCACTCGGCAATTTCTTGCCTTAAAATTAATGCCTCATAACTGTCGCTTGGGAATCTCATCACAAGTATTTGTAGTTCCATCAGAATCGTTTGTACCTTTTACTGAAATAAATGACTGAAAATAATTTTGTATTTTCATTTATGTTCATGCCACAATCATGAAGTTTTAGAACGCAGAAAAATATAAGAAGGTGATTATATGCAACACTTATTAAAATTTTTCTTAGTAAAAATTAGATTCTAGTGCGGTCACTAGAGCCCTGACGGTACTCAGGTATTTGGTATTAGGAGGGTTAAAACAAGATGCCAAACTTTTCACTTCTTTGAAATCGTGTCAAGACTTGCCAGGATATTCGTGCACGTTTTTTAGAGATTATATTATTATAGATAACAGCATCATCTGCAGAAATCCGAGGTTACTATAAATATTGTCTGCCATGTTATTAATATGCATACTTTACGAACAAGAAGGGTCCCAACACACTTCCCCGGGCCACGCCTGAAGTCATACACCTGTCATTAGTCCCTATCCAAGGTGAAAGGTTGCGTCCACCCAACCTCATCATCAGTTTCCTACTATAATAGCAAGTCCCCTACGTCTCCATTTTTTGCGCTGCATGCTTCCCTCTTAGTATTGTTATATGTGCTCCTATCTATCCAGGACCGTTTCTGCCATTAGGCAAGACTAGGCGGCCGCCTAGAGCGGCAAAATTTTAGGGGCGGAAAAAATTAATTTCAAATCAACCAACAAAAAAATTGGCCAAATCATTAAATTATAATTTACATTAAGATTTTAACTATTATCTATTTTAAAATAAGATTATCAGAGCATGTAGGACTTCTTTGTTGCGTATATCAGGAGCCCTATCTGCATACCTTTTTTGAACAATTAGAATTTTAAAATCCTTTGAAACATAAGAAACCATTGTTGAAATTTTTTTAAAAAAAATGTCATCTTCGGCTGCCCAGGGTGGCAATAGCCGCTTCCGGCCCCCTTGCACGATTTGTACTTTTCGCAGGGCCTTTGCACCCATTCCAACGCTGATAGTTACCATTAACGTTACTGGCTTCTTACATCACCCAGTAATACTCTTATTACAATTTTCTAATCTAATATACAGAGCTATTTTATACAATATTCAGAACTGTTATTGCCCCTTAGAGAAACACAACGTCCATGCCTCACTAGGATTGGAACACAGACCCATCTCGGACGAATGATCAGAAGCCAGTCACTTAGACCACTGCGCCACTGGGGCGGCTAATGAAAGTTGTAGGACACTCCACTGAAAATGCAAACAAGAGATGATTTATTAACTTAATCGCAGTGAAATGGATGCTGAAAAAGATTAGATTTATTCTTCGTCCCAAAATTAATTAAGTGAAAACAGAGACGAAATCACACCATGATTATCCAGATAATGCTTCGGCATGCCTCCCATCAGTATAGGGTTCAAGAAAAATTTCGTTCGCACCAGAGAATAGTCCCATACTTTTATTAGTCCATTTTCTTGAAATTAAATAAACGAAGCAGTTTATGCCAAATTTAGTTGCACTGATATATTCAGTTGAGTTCTAGTTTTAAATGTTCTGCACATTCTTCCTGTTTGAACTAATTTGTGAAATTTCAAAAGTTCGGGACAAAAAAATAAGAAATTGAGGACATTTGATGCCATCAATCAGTCTTAAAGGAACTAAGGACAAAGCACGAAAATGAGTTCTGTCCCCAGAAAATGAGGACAATTGATCACCTTAGTTTCATAATTAACCACAGGAGATTTGCATTGTTATACCGTTAGATGTTGGTGGTGGTGTAGTGTGGGAAAGGGGATACTGGGAAGACTGATGATAGTAAAAAATGAGGGGTGTTATTTTTCAGTACTCGCCTAGGGCGGCAATGCACCTAGCAACGACACTGCATCCACCATATCATCCATGATCTGAAATCTCTTCATCCCCGCCGTATCTTCTGTTCCACGTACCCCTCTGAAGCTGCCCCTCGGTTTTCTTAATGTGTGTCTAATTCAGCTGTAAATAGGCTGTTTAGGTTTTTATATTGGTAACACCACGTAGCGCTCTGTATGAAAATCACTGGCTGTGCTGTGTGCAGTCTGTGGCTGGTTGGCATTGTTGTAATATTCACCATTGTAGTGTTGGGCAGTTGGATGTGAACAGCGCGTAGCGTTGCGCAGTTGTTGAGCAACCAGCAGAGGAGGATGTGGGGAGAGAGATGGCGGAGTTTTGAGAGCGGATGATCTGGACGTGTGTCCATCAGAGAGAGTAAATTTGTAAGTATCCGAACACCCCCAAAAACATTCGTTTTTCATATTAGGTGCATTGTGCTGCCACCTACTGCCAGGTACTCCATATCAGCGACCTCAGTAGTCATTAGACATCGTGAGAGAGCAGAATGGGGCGCTCCCCACAACTCACGGACTTCGAACGTGATGAGGTAATTGAGTGTCACTTGTGTCATACGTCTGTATGGGAAATTTCCACACTCCCACACATCCCTACATCCACTGTTTCCGATGTGATAGTGAAGAGGAGACGTGAAGGGACACGTACAGCACGAAAGCGTACAGGCCGACCTCGTCTGTTGACTGACAGAGACCGCGGACAGTTGAAGAGGGTCGTAAAGTGTAATAGGCAGACATCTATCCAGACCATCACACAGGAATTCCAAACTGCATCAGGATCCACAGTAAGTACTATGACAGTTAGGAGGGAGGTGAGAGAACTTGGATATCATGGTCCAGCAGCTACTCATAAGCCACACATCACGCCGGTAAATGCCAAACGACGCCTCGCTCGGTGTAAGGAGCGTAAACAACGGACGATTGAACAGTGGAAAACCACTGTGTGGAGTGACGAATCACGGTACACAATGTGGCGATCCGATGACAGGGTGTGGGTATGGCGAATGCCCCGTGAACGTCATGCACCAGCGTGTTTAGTGCCAACAGTAAAATTCGTAGGCGGTGGTGTTATGGTGTGGTCGTGTTTTTCATGGAGGGGACTTGCACCCCCTGTTGTTTTGCGAGGCACTATCACAGCATAGGCCTATATCGATGTTTTAAGCACATTCTTCCCACTGTTGAAGAGCAATTCGGGGATGGCGATTGCATCTTTCAACACGATCTAGCACCTGTGCATAATGCACGGCCTGTCGCGGAGTGGTTAGACAACATTAAAAATGGTTCAAATAGCTCTGGGCACTATGGGACTTAACTTCTGAGGTCATCAGTCCCCTAGAACTACTTAAACCTAACTAACCTAAGGACATCACACACATCCATGCCCGAGGCAGGATTCGAACCTGCGACCGTAGCGGTCTCGCGGTTCCAGACTGTAGCGCCTAGAACCGCTCGGCCACTTCGGCCGGCCACATAACAATTGTGGTGTCACCGCCAGATATCACACCTGCTAGCCTTTAAATCGGCCGCGGTCCGTTAGTATACGTCGGACCCGCGTGTCGCCACTATCAGTGATTGCAGACCGAGCGCCGCCACACGGCAGGTCTAGAGAGACTTCCTAGCACTTGCCCCAGTGGTACAACCGACTTTGCTAGCGATGGTTCACTGACAAATTACGCTCTCATTTGCCGAGACGATAGTTAGCATAGCCTTCAGCTACGTCATTTGCTACGACCTAGCAAGGCGCCATTACCAGTTACTATTGATACTGTAAAACATGTACCGTCAAGAGCGACGTTCACCATTTAAGGATTAAAGTTAAGTATTCCAACAACTACGTCCTTTTTTGCTACAGTCTAATTTCCTTGTCCTGTTCCAAACCTCACGCCAGCCTGCGTGAGCTAAAACGCGTGCCTTTCGGCTTCCTCTCATACCGGTGTTGGCTCTCCTGCCAACCCACAACAACAATAACATCCCTGTAATGGACTGGCCTGCACAGAGTCTTGACCTGAATCCTACAGAACACCTTTGGGACGTTTTGGAACGCCGACTTCGTGGCAGGCCTCACCGACCGACATCGATACCTCTCCTCAGTGCAGCACTCCGTGAAGAATTGGCTGCAATTCCCCAAGAAACCTTCCAGCACCTGATTGAACGTATGCCTGCGAGAGTGGAAGCTGTCATCAAGGCTAAGGGTGGACCAATGCCATATTGAATTCCAGCATTACCGATGATGATGATGATGATGATGATGTTTGGTTTGTGGGGTGCTCAACTGTGCGGTCATTAGCGCCTGTACGAAGTCCCAATTTTTTTACACAGTACATAATTTTACAGAGTCCAATCTAGCCATTTTCACGAATGATGATGATGAAATGATAAGGACAACACAAACACCCAGTCCCCGGGCAGAGAAAATCCCCAACCCGGCCTGGAGCATTACTGATGGAGGACGCCACGAACTTGTCAGTCATTTTCTGTCATGTGTCCGGATACTTGTGATCAAGTAGTTGCCCATATTACTGCAGAAAATTATCCTTCATGTAAAATATGCCTCTTTCACGTTTGGTATTGTAGTTTTTATTTCTGTGCTACTCCTGAAAAATGTTCCTATCCTGATTCCGAAGTATTTAAAACACATGTCTAGTATTATCTTAACTAGAATTCATCAGTCCAGTCTCAAACTTCGTTTAATACTCAATATGATCGTACTTTCGACAGTACGTGTAGCTGTGGTAATGAGTCAAATACTCTTCTTGAGCCAAAAAACACTGCATATACCCAACTGTCTTGATCCAAGCCGGCCGGTGTGGCCGAGCGGCTCTAGGTGCTACGGGACTTTAGCGAGTTCATGTACCCGGATAAATGAAACCACGCCTCATCAGTGGAAAACGTTTCATTAAGAATAACCTTTCCATTCTGTTGAACGAAATTTTTGAACCATTGACAGTAATGCAGTCTGTTGCCATGATCAGTATTTTTCAGTTCTTGCGCGACTGTCACTTTGCATGGGAAAAGTTCTAACTTTTTCCTTACAGCGGTGTGGGCCGTTCTAACACTAACATCGATTTCCTGGGCGAGTTTTCTTACTGACCTGTTCGGTCTCGTGGACATTTTATCGGAAATATCGAGAAGTTTATCCTCAGAGAAAACGCTAGGATGACCAATTCTAGGTGCATCTGTCACTGAACACGTACTTCGAAATTTGTTAATGAAATCTCGCACAGTATAGCGATGGGGGTGTGTTGTCTCTGGGAAAACTGAATTAAATGTTTGACGAACTGAAACTGTGCATTTACCGCCAGCTTTGAACACTTGTTCGACTAAAAACACACGTTATTCAATGATTAGCATTGTAACAGCGACAAAAACGAAACAAAGGAACAAAGGAACTAAACTTAAACGTTGACGTCAACACGTAACGAAACACACCAACGATACTACTGACGCTGGCTGAGATAAACGAAACAGTGGAACGTTGGGAGAGTCCACTTGAAGGGAGTATCCCAGGCAGGCGAACAGTCATACGACACTGCAGAGAGACTTTCTGAACATCCCGTATATTCAGCAAACTAAATAATATAACGGTACTGTCTTATCTCAATGAGGAACTCGAATGTTTTAGCTTTGGGAAGGAACATGGAGTGTTCTATGGGTGAAGTTCAAAAAGATAGATAAATACCCAGTAGAACACTTCATGACTGAAGGGACGCTTCATGGTACACACTCTCTATAAAGAAACTCCTAAGGAAACAGATACTGTTGCATTGTAGGTCTAAAACAAAGTATAGGACTTTTTGGTAGGAAAGATGCAGCATATTATCTTGGCTGGCGAGCGACTGTCAGATATAGAAGTAAGGTCAGAAGTTTCTCATGGAACTGTGTTAGGGTCCTTGCTGTCCATGTTATATATTACTGACCTTGCAGACAATATTAATAATCACCTCAGACTTTTTGCAAACGATGAAGTTATCTTCGATGAAGTACTGCCTAAAAGAAGCTGCATAAATGTTCAGTCAGATCTTGATAGGATTTCAAAGTGGGGCAAAGATTGGTAACTTGCTTTGAATGTTCAAAAATGTAAAATTGTGCATTTCTTCAAACGGAAAAACGTAGTATCTTATGACTGAAAAAAGAGGCAACGGCCTTGCCACAGTGGAAACACCAGTTCCCGGCCGGCCAGAGTGGCCGAGCGGTTCTAGGCGCTTCACTCTGGAACCGCGCGACCGCTACGGTCGCAGGTTCGAATCCTGCCTCGGGCATGGATGTGTGTGATGTCCTTAGGTTAGTTAGGTTTAAGTAGTATCTAAGTCTGCGGACTGATGACCTCAGCAGTTAAGTCCCATAGTGCTTAGAGCCATTTGAACCATTTTGAACCAGTTCCCGTCAGATCACCTAAGTTAACTGCTGTCGGGCGTGGCCGGCACTTGGATGGGTGACCGTCTGGGCCGCCATGCGCTGTTGCCATTTTTCGGGGTGCACTCAGCCTCGAGATGCCAATTGAGGAGCTACTCGACCGAATAGTAGCGGCTTCGGTCAAAGAAAACAATCATAATGACCAGGAGAGCGGTGTGCTGTCCACACGCCCCTCCTATCCGCATCCTCCACTGACGATGACACGGCGGTCGGATGGTCCCGATGGGCCACTTATGGCCTGAAGATGGAGTGCTTTTTTATCACTGTAATATCGATGAGACACTGTTGAAATCGGCCAAAGCATAGAAATACCTTAATGTAACACTTTGTGGGGATATGAAACTGAATGATCACATAAGCTCAGCCGTCGGTAAAGCAGGTGATAGACTTCGGTTTATTGGTAGAATACCAGGGATGTGCAATCAGTCTACAAAGGAAATTGCTTACAAATCAATTGTGCGATCACTTCCCGAATATTGCTCAAGTGTGTGGGACGTACCAAAATGGAGTAACGGGCGACATTGAACATATACAGAGAAGGGCAGCACGAATGATCACAGGTTTGTTTGATCCGTGGGAGAGTGTCACAGAGATTAAAATTATTTCAATGAGACAGTTTTGATCGCATGTACACTCCTGGAAATTGAAATAAGAACACCGTGAATTCATTGTCCCAGGAAGGGGAAACTTTATTGACACATTCCTGGGGTCAGATACATCACATGATCACACTGACAGAACCACAGGCACATAGACACAGGCAACAGAGCATGCACAATGTCGGCACTAGTACAGTGTATATCCACCTTTCGCAGCAATGCAGGCTGCTATTCTCCCATGGAGATGATCGTAGAGATGCTGGATGTAGTCCTGTGGAACGGCTTGCCATGCCATTTCCACCTGGCGCCTCAGTTGGACTAGCGTTCGTGCTGGACGTGCAGACCGCGTGAGACGACGCTTCATCCAGTCCCAAACATGCTCAATGGGGGACAGATCCGGAGATCTTGCTGGTCAGGGTAGTTGACTTACACCTTCTAGAGCACGTTGGGTGGCACGGGATACATGCGGACGTGCATTGTCCTGTTGGAACAGCAAGTTCCCTTGCCGGTCTAGGAATGGTAGAACGATGGGTTCGATGACGGTTTGGATGTACCGTGCACTATTCAGTGTCCCCTCGACGATCACCAGTGGTGTATGGCCAGTGTAGGAGATCGCTCCCCACACCATGATGCCGGGTGTTGGCCCTGTGTGCCTGGGTCGTATGCAGTCCTGATTGTGGCGCTCACCTGCACGGCGCCAAACACGCATACGACCATCATTGGCACCAAGGCAGAAGCGACTCTCATCGCTGAAGACGACACGTCTCCATTCGTCCCTCCATTCACGCCTGTCGCGACACCACTGGAGGCGGGCTGCACGATGTTGGGGCGTGAGCGGAAGACGGCCTAACGGTGTGCGGGACCGTAGCCCAGCTTCATGGAGACGGTTGCGAATGGTCCCTCGGCGATACCCCAGGAGCAACAGTGTCCCTAATTTGCTGGGAAGTGGCGGTGCGGTCCCCTACGGCACTGCGTAGGATCCTACGGTCTTGGCGTGCATCCGTGCGTCGCTGCGGTCCGGTCCCAGGTCGACGGGCACGTGCACCTTCCGCAGACCACTGGCGACAACATCGATGTACTGTGGAGACCTCACGCCCCACGTGTTGAGCAATTCGGCGGTACGTCCACCCGGCCTCCCGCATGCCCACTATACGCCCTCGCTTAAACTCCGTCAACTGCACATACGGTTCACGTCCACGCTGTCGCGGCATGCTACCAGTGTTAAAGACTGCGATGGAGCTCCGTATGCCACGGCAAACTGGCTGACACTGACGGCGGCGGTGCACAAATGCTGCGCAGCTAGCGCCATTCGACGGCCAACACCGCGGTTCCTGGTGTGTCCGCTGTGCCGTGCGTGTGATCATTGCTTTTACAGCCCTCTCGCAGTGTCCGGAGCAAGTATGGTGGGTCTGACACACCGGTGTCAATGTGTTCTTTTTTCCATTTCCAGGAGTGTATTTTGTATGTTTCGTTTGGTGATCGGTCTTGGTCCATCATCAGACTATTTTTCCCTCCTTGGAGACAGCAAGAGCCGTATGTGAGGAAGCAGGCTACTCTGGAGACGTGTGGAACACGCCAGTGTCCCATGCCAAGACGCCGTCGGCTGTCATCCGCGGCAGTCTTACGCCGTCGGCGCACGGACCGTGCATCCGAACGTTCACGTTGAGCGTGCCGAGTTCAACGTGCAACGATCACAAATGATGCGACTTGTGCACACGGTACGTGGGCCCCGACGTCGTATACGCGATCGCATCGCACTCTAGCGGCAGTTGAGGAATGTTTCTAGTTCGTAAATCACACTGTTTACTCAACGGGCCCGCGTAAAATTCCCATGTTAGCTCTATTAAAACGCACCTTTCCCCCATCGTCCACAAAAGGGAAAGTACCGTGTCCAATCAATAAGGACACAGGCTTATAAAAGTTCCATTACAAACAGTGCGGTACAAATTTGGAACACTCCTCCGTATAAGATAAACATTATTTCATCATTCCCACATTTTAGTAAAACCGCAAGATCAGTCTTACTTAATTACTGTTCCTACCCAGTAGGAGAATCTTTGCAACATGTGAACTGCGAAGCGTAAAAGAAAAAGGAGCAAAATATCTTTTTACACGTAGAGCAAGCTGTCCTGTAGATAAAGCCAATTGAACAAAGTCACCCCTCAAAAAAAGCTAAACTTGTATTTACATAACATCAAATATTATAGTACATTCTTATATTAAACCAATAATAAAGTATCAGAACCTAATAAAAACGCCAATGTCAGGAAATTAAATTTATCACCACCGCCACAACTAACAACCCAAAACAAAAAAATGGTTCAAATGGCTCTGAGCACTATGGGACTTAACATCTGAGGTCAAATGGTTCAAATGGCTCTGAGCACTATGGGACTCAACTGCTTTGGTCATAAGTCCCCTAGAACTTAGAACTACTTAAACCTAACTAACCTAAGGACATCACACATATCCATGCCCGAGGCAGGATTCGAACCTGCGACCGTAGCGGTCGCGCGGTTCCAGACTGTAGCGCCTTTAACCGCTCGGCCACTCCGGCCGGCAACCCAAAACAAGACAGCGATGCTACTCGTTACGCCAAGCCAACAACACATTTTTAATTAATCATAGTATGTTACCCATTACAGGAAACCTTGTCGTAGATATGTTACTAATTGAAATTTAGTTGTAACAAATTGTACCAAGAACAATGCGTTTCGGGTGGATCTTCAGTGTGTCGTTGCCTTCAAGTAGCCTACTCTCATAATACGCAAGTTACAATGATTCTATTGCCACAAATATGATGTTTCGTTATTGGAACGAATCACACAACTAACAACGGGTTTTCCAGTGATTCTCAATTTGCTGGTGCTTAGAACGGCATATATACATATAGGCTTGAAATGAATACCGTGCGTGTGACGTAGGTGGCGTTCTGCCGTCTCATTGGTCAACGTTCAGACGCACGCTCAGAATACCTGATATGCCGATTATTGCTTTGCACGTTCGGAAAGACCCCCGAACGTGCTATTCCACGTTGTTGTTGTTGTTGTGGTCTTCAGTTCTGAGACTGGTTTGATGCAGCTCTCCATGCTACTCTATCCTGTGCAAGCTTCTTCATCTCACAGTAGCTACTGCAGCCTGCATCTTCCTGAATCTGCTTAGTGTATTCATCTCTTGGTCTCCCTCTACGATTTTTACCCTCCAAGCTGCCCTCGAATACTAAATTGGTGATCCCTTGATGCCTCAACACATGTCCTACCAACCGATCCCTTCTTCTAGTCAAGTTGTGTCACAAACTTCTCTTCTCCCCAATCCTATTCAATACTTCCTCATTAGTTATGTCATCTACCCATCTAATCTTCAGCATTCTTCTGTAGCACCACATTTCAAAAGCTTCTATTCCCTTCTTGACCAAACTATTTACCGGCCATGTTTCACTTCCATACATGGCTACACTCCATACAAATACTTTCAGAAACGACTTCCTGACGCTTAAATCTATGCTCGATGTTAACAAATTTCTCTTCTTGAGAAACGCTTTCCTTGCCATTGCCAGTCTACATTTTATATCCTCTCGACTTCGACCATCATCAGTTATTTTGCTTCCCAAATAGCAAAATTCCTTTACTACTTTAAGCGTCTCATTTCCTAATCTAATTCCCTCAGCATCACCTGATTTAATTCGACTACATTCCATTATCCTCGTTTTGCTTTTGTTGATATTCATCTTATACCCTCCTTTCAAGACACTACCCATTCCATTCAACTGCTGTTCCAAGCCCTTTGCTGTCTCTGACAGAATTACAATGTCATCGGCGAACCTCAAAGTTTTTTGTTTCTTCTCCACGGATTTTAATACCTACTCCGAATTTTTCTTTTGTTTCCTTCACTGCTTGCTCAATATACAGATTTAATAGCTTCGGGGAGAGACTACAACCCTGTCTCACTCCCTTCCCAACCACTGCTTCCCTTTCATGCCCTTCTACTCTTATAACTGCCATCTGGTTTCTGTACAAATTGTAAATAGCCTTTCGCTCCCTGTATTTTACCCCTACCACCTTCAGAATTTAAAAGAGCGTATTCCAATCAACATTGTCAAAAGCTTTCTCTAAGTCTACAAATGCTAGAAACGTAGGTTTGTGTTTCCTTAATCTATTTTCTAAGATAAGTCGTAGGGTCAGTATTGCCTCACGTGTTCCAAAATTTCTACGAAATCCAAACTGATCTTCCCCGAGGTCGGTTTCTACCAGTTTTTCCATTCGTTTGTAAAGAATTCACGTTATTATTTTGCATCCGTGACTTATTAAACTGATAGTTCGGTAATTTTCACATTTGTCAACACCTGCATTCTTTGGTATTGGATTTATTACATTCTTCTTGAAGTCTGAGGGTATTTCGCCTGTTTCATACATCTTGCTCACCAGATGGTAGAGTTTCGTCAGGACTGGCTCTCCCAAGGCTGTCAGTAGTTCTAATGGAATGTTGTCTACTCCCGGGACCTTGTTTCGACTCAGGTCCGTTCAGTGCTCTGTCAAACTCTTCACGCAGTATTATATCTCCCATTTCATCTTCATCTACATCCTCTTCCATTTCCATAATATTGTCCTCAAGTACATCGCCCTTGTGTAGACCCTCTATATACACCTTCCACATTTCTGCTTTCCCTTCTTTGCTTAGAACTGGGTTTCCATCTGAGCTCTTGATATTCATACAAGTGGTTACCTTTGCTCTGAAGGTCTCTTTAATTTTCCTGTAAGCTGTATCTATCTTACCCCTAGTGCGATAAGCCTCTACATCCTTACATTTGTCCTCTAGCCATCCCTGCTTAGCCATTTTGCACTTCCTGTCGATCTCATTTTTGAGACGTTTGTATTCCTTTTGCCTGCTTCGTTTACTGCATTTTTATATTTTCTACTTTCATCAATTACATTCAGTATGTCTTCTGTCACCCAAGGATTTCTACTAGCCCTCGTCTTTTTACCTACTTGATCGTTTGATGCCTTCACTACTTCATCCTTCAAAGCTACGCATTCTTCTTCTACTGTATTTCTTTCCCCCATTCCTGTCAATTGTTCCCTTATGTTCTCCCTGAAACTCTGTACAACCTCTGGTTCTTTCAGTTTATCCAGGTCCCATCTCCTTAAATTCCCACCTTTTTGCAATTTTTTCAGTTTTAATTTACAGTTCATAACCAATAGATTGTGGTCAGAGTCCACATCTGCCCCTGGAAATGTCTTACAATTTAAAACCTGGTTCCTAAATCACTGTCTTAGCATTATATAATCTATCTGAAACCTGTCAGTATCTCCAGGCTTCTTCCATGTATACAACCTTCTTTCATGATTCTTGAACCAAGTGTTAGCTATGATTAAGTTGTGCTCTGTGCAAAATTCTACCAGGTGGCTTCCTCTGTCATTTCTTACCCCCAATCCATATTCACCTACTATGTTTGCTTCTCTCCCTTTCCCTACTGCCGAATTCCAGTCACCCATGACCATTAAATTTTCGTCTCCCTTCACAATCTGAATAATTTCTTTTATTTCATCATACATTTCTTCAATTTCTTCGTCATCTGCAGCGCTAGTTGGCATATAAACTTGTACTACTGTAGTAGGCGTGGGCTTCGTATCTATCTTGGCCACAATTATGCGTTCACTATGCTGTTTGTAGTAGCTTACCCGCATTCCTATTTTCCTATTCATTATTAAACCTACTCCTGCATTACCCCTATTTGATTTTGTGTTAATAACCCTGTAATCACCTGACCAGAAGTCTTGTTCCTCCTTCCACCGAACTTCACTAATTCCCACTATATCTAACTTTAACCTATCCATTTCCCTTTTTAAATTTTCTAACCTACCTGCCCGATTAAGGGATCTGACATTCCACGCTCCGATCCGTAGAACGCCAGTTTTCTCTCTCCTGATAACGTCATCCTCCTGAGTAGTCCCCGCCCGAAGATCCGAATGGGGGACTATTTTACCTCCGGAATATTTTAACCAAGAGGACGCCATCATCACTTAATCATACAGTAAAGCTGCATGCCTTCGGAAAAAGTACGGCCATAGTTTCCTCTTGCTTTCAGCCGTTCGCAGTACCAGCACAGCAAGGCCATTTTGGTTAGTGTTACAAGGCCAGATCAGTCAATCATCCAGACTGTTGCCCCTGCAACTACTGAAAAGGCTGCTGCCCCTCTTCAGGAACCACATGTTTGTCTGGCCTCTCAACAGATACCCCTCCGTTGTGGTTGCACCTACGGTACGGCCATCTGTATCGCTGAGGCACGCAAGCCTCCCCACCAACGGCGAGGTCCATGGTTCATGGGGGACGTTATGACGTGAGAAACTCGGCACGCTCAACGCTCAACGTTCGGATGCACGATCCGTGTGCCGACGGCTTAACGTTGAGCGAGCGAAGTTCTACGTGCTGCTGGACGCTCAGGAACGATGCAACTTGTGCACACGGTACGTGGGCCACAACGTGGTATACGCGATCGCGACGCACTCCAGCGGCAGTTGTGGGATGTTTCCAGTTCGTAAATCACACTGTTTACTCAAAAAGCGCGCGTAAAATTCCCACGTCAGCTCTACTGAAACGCACATTTCCTCCATCGTTCATATCCTAGTCACGTCGTTCTATATGTAACATACACAAATAAAAACTTCAATATCGATGTACATATTTTAAGACAAAAAGGAAAGTACCATATCCAATCAATAAGGACACAGGCTCATAAAAGTTCATTACAAACAGTGCGACACAAATTTGCAATATTTCTCCACATAAGATAAACACTATTTTATCTTTCCCACATTTTAGTAAGACCGTAAGGTAATTCTTTCTTGATCACTGTTCCGGCGCAGTAGCAAAATCTTTGTTGTTGTTGTTGTGGTCTTCAGTCCTGAGACTGGTTTCATGCAGCTCTCCATGCTACTCTATCCTGTGCAAGTTTCTTCATCTCCCACTACTTACTGCATCCTACATACTTCTGAATCTGATTAGTGTATTCATGTAACATGTCAATTACGAAACTCAAAAGAAAAAGGAACAAAATATGTTTATACAAGTAGCGCAAGCTCTCCTGTAGATAAGGTGAACTTATATTTACATAACATCAAATATTGTAGTATATGCTTACAGTAAACTAATAATAAAGTATCAGAACCTATTACATACGCGAATGGAGGAAAAAATATTTAAATTTGGCGAGACGCGAACTAAGTATATACCACATATCTAGTTATGGATCATTCATGCTATTCAAAAAAATGGTTCAAATGGCTCTGAGCACTATGGGACTCAACTGCTGAGGTCATTAGTCCCCTAGAACTTAGAACTAGTTAAACCTAACTAACCTAAGGACATCACAAACATCCATGCCCGAGGCAGGATTCGAACCTGCGACCGTAGCGGTCTTGCGGTTCCAGACTGCAGCGCCTTTAACCGCACGGCCACTTCGGCCGGCATGCTATTCACTATGCTAATGTGACAATGATTTAGAAATCACCATCTTAGATGTTGCCGCTTGCTATATGCTTTAATCGTAGTTATGTTACTAACTGAAATTTAATTATAACAAATTGTACCGAGAACAATGTGTTTTTGGTGAATCCTCAATGTTTCGCTATCTGCAAATGACGTACTCCCATAATACGCAAGTTGCAATAATCCTTTTGCCACGAACATGATGTTTCTCATTATTTTATTGCAACAAATCACGCAGTTAACAACGGGTTTTCCAGTGATTCTCAATTTGCTGGTGCTCAGAAACGACATATATACGTATAGGCTTGAAATGAATGCTAATATGGCGCCTCACAACTCTGTACTGAAGGGAGACGGCGTGCGTGTGACTTAAGCGGCGTTGCGCCATATCATTGGTCATTCGGAAAGACTCCCGAGCGTGCTATTCCGACGCCCCCGGGATAACAAGGCCGTCCAGCAGTGTTAGTGACGTCACACTAAGCGGCCCACAGCCGACGCAGCAGTCCACGGACACCTCCGTACAGACGCGCCTCATGCTAACCATCTTCTGTCCGTCATACAGAAAGGAGCCAACTATAATTCCAACCAAAGACCAAATTATATATAAACAGCATAAAGGTTCATAACGAAATACCGATTACATATACGGGCAGGAACAAGTTTAATCGATTGAGGAACTTTTCCACTATTTTATAATTGTCAGAACACTATTTAGCTTTAAAACTCGCATACAGGTGGTGACAAATGCCAACTGACAGCAGGACTTAACATTTTCAAGCTATTACATTGAAAGTAAATTATCTTAAACACTGTCATACATAGCAAAACCTTCACAACTTTCGTTTACAATAAGGTAACAAGCGTTCGTTTTATCTCATAAAACACATGACTATAGTGAATTTACTCATATGTTCATGGTCACAGCTCTTTTCAAGAATTTTTACAAGTGTATCCCCAGTAATAAAGAATGGAAACAAAAGATAGATATCAAATATTCTCCTTTTAACATAGACATCACTGAACACAAGATTCTGTCTTGCACTGTGATACTAAGGGACTGCTCTTTCCTTTAAGAAAAGCCGGACAATTTGAAGTTCACTCTGCTATTGAAGATACACTTCTTGAAACAATATTAAAAATGTTATGAAAGGTAAGGAAATGAAAAACAACCAAGTGCATTACATGTAAGAATGTGAGCAAAAGTCTGAGGCTCTCTTTACTTACCATTTTCAATCTCTCTACAGCTTTTCCACGTAGAAATCACCAACTGCAAGTCTCATTATTGCTGTCTGTTGCTAACAAAGTGCTTTTCTATTTAGGAAACCTGACAATTTGATGTTCATTCTGGTACTGAAGATAAACACTTTTCAGAGGAGTTCTAGAACCTATTCCTGCCCGTATATGTAATCGGTATTTCGTCGTGAACCTTTATGCTGTTTACATGAATATATATAATTTGGTCTTTGGATCGAATTATAGTTGGCTCCTTTCTGTATGACGGACAGAAGATCGTTAGCATCAGGCGCGTCTGTACGGAGGTGTCCGTGGACTGCTGCGTCGGCTATGGGCCGCTTAGTGTGACGTCACTAACACTGCTGGACGGCCTTGTCATCCCGGGAGTGTCGGCTATTCCACGCTATGACGTCAGAAACTCGGCACGCTCAACGCTCGGATGCACGGCTCGTGTGGCGACGGCTTTACGTCGACGATATTCTACGCCCCGTTTTGTTGCCCATGATGGCAAGCCATACTGGGCCTACATTTCAGCAAGATAACGCCCGCCCGCGCATGGCGAGGGTTTCTACATCTGGTCTTCCTCCCTTAGCCAGCAAGGTCGCCAGGTGTGCGACCAATTGGGAACGTTTGGAGCCCTCCAGTCAGCTCGGGATTTTGTCGATTTAACGCGCCAGCTGGACAGAATTTGGCACGATATCTCTCGACAGGAAGTGCAAAATGGCTAAGCAGGGATGGCTAGAGGACAAATGTAAGGATGTAGAGGCCTATCTCACTAGGGGTAAGATAGATACGGAAGTGCAAAATGGCTAAGCAGGGATGGCTAGAGGACAAATGTAAGGATGTAGAGGCCTATCTCACTAGGGGTAAGATAGATACCGCCTACAGGAAAATTAAAGAGACCTTTGGAGATAAGAGAACGACTTGTATGAATATCAAGAGCTCAGATGGAAACCCAGTTCTAAGCAAAGAAGGGAAAGCAGAAAGGTGGAAGGAGTATATAGAGGGTCTATACAAGGGCGATGTACTTGAGGACAATATTATGGAAATGGAAGAGGATGTAGATGAAGATGAAATGGGAGATATGATACTGCGTGAAGAGTTCGACAGAGCACTGAAAGACCTGAGTCGAAACAAGGCCCCCGGAGTAGACAATATTCCATTGGAACTACTGACGGCCGTGGGAGAGCCAGTCCTGACAAAACTCTACCATCTGGTGAGCAAGATGTATGAAACAGGCGAAATACCCTCAGACTTCAAGAAGAATATAATAATTCCAATCCCAAAGAAAGCAGGTGTTGACAGATGTGAAAATTACCGAACTATCAGTTTAATAAGTCACAGCTGCAAAATACTAACACGAATTCTTTACAGACGAATGGAAAAACTAGTAGAAGCCAACCTCGGGGAAGATCAGTTTGGATTCCGTAGAAACACTGGAACACGTGAGGCAATAATGACCTTACGACTTATCTTAGAAGAAAGATTAAGGAAAGGCAAACCTACGTTTCTAGCATTTGTAGACTTAGAGAAAGCTTTTGACAATGTTGACTGGAATACTCTCTTTCAAATTCTAAAGGTGGCAGGGGTAAAATACAGGGAGCGAAAGGCTATTTACAATTTGTACAGAAACCAGATGGCAGTTATAAGAGTCGAGGGACATGAAAGGGAAGCAGTGGTTGGGAAGGGAGTAAGACAGGGTTGTAGCCTCTCCCCGATGTTGTTCAATCTGTATATTGAGCAAGCAGTAAAGGAAACAAAAGAAAAATTCGGAGTAGGTATTAAAATTCATGGAGAAGAAATAAAAACTTTGAGGTTCGCCGATGACATTGTAATTCTGTCAGAGACAGCAAAGGACTTGGAAGAGCAGTTGAATGGAATGGACAGTGTCTTGAAAGGAGGATATAAGATGAACATCAACAAAAGCAAAACAAGGATAATGGAATGTAGTCTAATTAAGTCGGGTGATGCTGAGGGAATTAGATTAGGAAATGAGGCACTTAAAGTAGTAAAGGAGTTTTGCTATTTGGGGAGCAAAATAACTGATGATGGTCGAAGTAGAGAGGATATAAAATGTAGGCTGGCAATGGCAAGGAAAGCGTTTCTGAAGAAGAGAAATTTGTTAACATCCAGTATTGATTTAAGTGTCAGGAAGTCATTTCTGAAAGTATTCGTATGGAGTGTAGCCATGTATGGAAGTGAAACATGGACGATAAATAGTTTGGACAAGAAGAGAACAGAAGCTTTCGAAATGTGGTGCTACAGAAGAATGCTGAAGATTAGATGGGTAGATCACATAACTAATGAGGAAGTATTGAATAGGATTGGGGAGAAGAGAAGTTTGTGGCACAACTTGACCAGAAGAAGGGATCGGTTGGTAGGACATGTTCTGAGGCATCAAGGGCTCACCAATTTAGTATTGGAGGGCAGCGTGGAGGGTAAAAATCGTAGAGGGAGACCAAGAGATGAATACACTAAGCAGATTCAGAAGGATGTAGGTTGCAGTAGGTACTGGGAGATGAAAAAGCTTGCACAGGATAGAGTAGCATGGCGAGCTGCATCAAACCAGTCTCAGGACTGAAGACCACAACAACAACAACATCTCTTGGGAGGACATCCAACAAATCTTTCAATTGATGCCAAGCCGTTTAACTGTTTGTATGAGGGCCAGCGGTTCACCAACGCGTTATTGAGTTGCTCAGTTTGGGAACCTCTTTTTCTTGAATAAATCATTCAGTTCTTCTGCAATTGTAATTATTTGTTTGTTTGTACAAGTACGTCACACCTACTGATTTCCATCCCATTCCGATAATTTCTTCTTGGTGCGTCGTTTTCTTTTTGTTTTTCTTTATTTTGTGTGTGTCTTAAGGTATATTAAATTAAATAGTTTCCAAGATGTTACTCCAGGCGGGTGTAACATCAATGTGCGCAACGAAAGATAATAAACGTTAAAATGAAGATTTGGTCCTGTCTGACTACCCCCTAAAGCAGAACTTAGGATCTCTTAATTGACTTTAACATATAAACTACAACCTAAACATAAATGAGTGATTCAGGTAACTAATACTACTAAATGATAAACGTTGTTCGCCTTATATATTTATTGTAGATTAAAAAACCTTTATATTACAAAGTTTACATTTCCTAAGTACAATAACTAATCAATTGCCCAACTCTGCCCCTTATTATGACCGTGCGATCTAATATCAATAACGCGAAATGACTGACATCATCTATGTACGAAACACTAGAAGACACTACTTTCAAAGATGATCTACAATGGTGTGGAACCTCAGTGGAAATAAACGAACGTGATCACAGCTGTTTAGCTTTTATAGCCCTAATAAGGCGAAGCAATTTGCGATATCACCGTACGTACTGCATCCGGTGCGTCGAAATGATGGTTCTCTTACTCGTCTACGACGATGGAAGAACTCCAGCCACAAAATAAACTCTTTCAAACACTACGATGGTAGAAGGCGGTCCTCTGCCTAATAAATGTCTTCTCTCTGTGCTCTACAGACAAGAAACGCGAACTACCAGCCACAGGGACGGAGTTCAGATAACGTCCAAATGTAAGTATAGGCAGAGGAAGTGCTCTCAATTACTGAACACTGCATACTCAATGACGACTTCCAACTCGGAGGTGAAGCCCAGAATCGTATAGCTTCGCAACAGTACAGTGCCTAATTGTTCTAACTATAAACGCTCCTGAGAGCAAAGACAGCAAGTCCGTCTGTACCAACAAAGCTGGTTCCGGCGGAGGTTCGAGTCCTCCCTCGGGCATGGGTGTGTGTGTTTGTCCTTAGGATAATTTAGGTTAAGTAGTGTGTAAGCTTAGGGACTGATGAACTTAGCAGTTAAGTCCCATAAGTTTTCACACACATTTGAACACCAACAAAGCTGACATCGAGTGACCGTCACACACGGGCGCTCACAACGGAAGACCTCGTCTCTCCACCGCTGGCCTCCCAGCAAGGCTCGGCTCCCTACCATCGTAATTCCGAAAACGAATCATGTTCCCGAAACCACGGAGTATTCTGCCTCTCTACAGAGTCTTCCTAACGCTGACCAACCATATTTTAGTCTTTTGTCGTCCAGCGCGGAAAGCTTGTGAGGAAAAACCTATACTTGTACAATGGTACGCTTCTGAGTAAAAATGCTTGGGAATAACCTCTCTTACGTGCGCCCAAGATCAGCAAAGTTCGGAAGTATTATCTGTTTACCTTTCCGGCCGCGACTCTATTGTGCCCCAGCGCTCAGGTGTCCCAACATCTGCCTTGCTACTTCCTGTGTTTAAGCAGCCCCAACACACCTGTGTGGGCCTTCCAGCCAGGGCTTGAGTTCCGCCTGCCGTTTCATTTCCACTGTCGTTCGAATCTCTACTAGTATGATAATAAAGACACTGCATCACCTTTCATGCAATAAGCGTTAACAATTATTTACAAGACGTACGTGACAATGTCAGTCTCCTTTATATTTTCGTATACAGGGTGACTCACCTAACATTACCGCTGGATATATTTCCTAAACCACATCAAATACTGGCGAACCGATTCCACAGACCGAACGTGAGGAGAGGGGCTAGTGTAATTGTTTAATACAAACCATACAAAAATGTACGGAAGTATGTTTTTTAACACAAACCTACGTTTTTTTAAATGGAACCTCGTTAGTTTTGTTAGCACATCTGAACATATAAACAAATACGTAATCAGTGCCGTTTGTTGCATTGTAAAATGTTAATTACATCCGGAGATATCGTAACCTAAAGTTGACGCTTGAAACCTCCGACGTTCAGTTGCGTGTTGTAACAAACACGGGCCACGGTCGGCGAACAGCATCTGCAGGGACATATCCCCTTCTGTGGGGTACGTTAGAGGAGAATGTGTACCGTGATGTGCCTACAACCCCAGAGGATATGAAACAACGTATTGTGGCAGCCTGCGGCGACATTACACCAGATGTACTGCGGCGTGTACGACATTCATTACGCCAGAGATTGCAATTGCGTGCAGCAAATGATGGGCACCAAGTTGAACATCTATTGGCCTGACATGTCGGGACGCACTCTATTCCACTCTGTAATTGAAAATGGAAAGCACGTGTGTATGTGTACCTCACCCCTCATGGTAATGTACATGTGCGTCAGTGAAAAAGACCAATAAAAAGGTGTTAGCATGTGGACGTAATGTGCTTTTCCAGTCTCTTCTGTACCTAAGGCCCATCACCGTTCCCTTTGGATCCCTACGTAATTCGGTGCTCTCCGATACACACGATCGAACAGCGGAGGAGTGGTACTCAAGCGTCAACTTCAGGTTACAATATCTCCGGATGTAATTAACATTTTACAATGCAACAAACGGCACTGATTACGTATTTGTTTATATGTTCAGATGTGCTAACAAAACTAACGGGGTTCCATTTAAAAAAAACGCAGGTTTGTGTTAAAAAACATACTTCCCTGCATTTTTTTACGGTTTGTATTAACCAATTACACTAGCCCCTGTCCTCACGTTCGGTCTGTGGAATCGGTTCGTCAGTATTTGATGTGGTTTACGAAATATATCCAGCGGTAACGTTAGGTGACTCACCCTGAATACAATGTAGGCTACAACCTATCACATGATACCCAATTAAGTTTGTAGTTTACGGTAAAGTATGTGGATGGCTGCTTATAGGGTGCGAAATTATAGCCACCTTACAAGTTCGTCCACCGTTCGTTGCTTCTCTCAAAAAGTGATAAGTGGTTGAATCCTACAAAAGTCACCAATGTTCTCCTATTGATTTTATTATTTCGAAACTGTGCTCAAAAATTATGTTGCAATTGGGGATTGAATCACTAGCTGGTCATTACGTATAAACTGAACTAAACTCCGTCCGAAGAATGAAGTAGCTCCTCAGTTTGCCTCACAAGGGCTGAGTACACCCCGGCTCATTACATACAGTGAATGCTAAAAGGGTGAAGACTGAGATTGAAGAATTCTATTTTCGTGTTAATTTGTCCGTTTCCAAGGACTGCAAGCAGATGAAGGTATATTATGTAGAAACAGGCAGTAGATCAGTAACTTTCTATTTTTATCGTTTACTATAAATGAATTGTTTTGGCTCTGAGCACTATGGGACTCAACATCTGAGGTCATCAGTCCCCTAGAACTTAGAACTACTTAAACCTAACTAACCGAAGAACAGCACACACATCCATCCCCGAGGCAGGATTCGAACCTGCGACCGTAGCGGTCACGCGGTTCCAGACTGAAGCGCCTACAACCGCTCGGCCACACCGGCCGGCAATGAACTGTTTTTAATTTATTAGGGTTACCATAATTTCCTTCCTCTTTTATTATTTCACAGAAATGGCTGACTTATCTTTTAAAGCAAATGAAGAACTGTATTTCATTTTACAGCACTTCCTAAAAATTTTTTGCAGGCTGGGATTGGTGCCATTTTCCGCAATACAACGCACGTCCGGCGACGACAGCGAGAAATGGCCAGGTTAAAATAGCACTGCCTACGTTTCTCACTATCTGTAATAAATCAGTAATTCATACCAACGCAAATTTTGCGAATAAACATTACTCCTCGCTTTTTTTAAGAAACGGTTTATTTAAAAACGAAAAATTGTAGCACCGGTGCTATGGCTAATGGACCTTTCGGGTCTTTTACTCGGTTATCAACAAAAAATTTGAAAAACGCCTGTTATAACTGAGACCGAACAAATACCGAAAAATACTGGTTAGTCAGTACTAAAATACCAGTTCCGTTTTTAACCGGTCGGTTTTTCACAGCCCTACGTTACGCACAGTGGGAACTCGAGACGACAGTTAGGTTTTTTTCATTTTTAGTACGGATGGGATAAATCGACCGGTTAAAACCGATGCCGGTATTTTAGTTCTTAATAAACAAGTAAAAGACCGAAATATTAATTAGCCATAGCAGCTGTGCTAAAATTTCTAGTTTTTAAATATACATATTTTGAAGGACGAGTAATTTTTGTTCGTAAAATCTGCATTGCTCTGAAATATTGTGCTATAAAACGGGAAAAGCGATCAGTGCTATTTTTGCAACAATGCCGACGGAAAGAATTTGTACAGCATTGCAGAGACAATGATACACTTGTTACCATGTGGTGTGGCCTATTAGATTGTACGTGTATACATGCAGTGTACAAGATTTGCGCCATCTGTCCTGCATGGTAGTTTCTCACTGCCGTTGTCGAACAGGAGTTTTATTACACAAACGGCACCAATCCTAGTCTGAAAGTAATATACGAAATACGATATCAATAAAATACAATGCTGCTTTTGCTTTAAAAGATTTAAAAACGAGAGGAACCACAACTAATTTGTGACATAACGTAAGGAAAAAACTCTTTTATCACCGACTATTCGTAATGTCCAAACAGTGGTATGAACTGCGGTTTCAACATGGTTTTGCAGCAGAGCGTGAAAATTAGAATCAATGGGAAAATACTGGTGATATTTTTGTAGTAGTCAACCACTTCTCACTTTTCCAGAAAAGCAACGAACGATGGACAGATTAAGTTTTCTTTTATTTGACTATTTAATTTAATATTTTGATTCTAGATAGCTGTCTTGAAACTGGCGGAGTCAAAATCTTTCAATCTTTGTTCGATTTCTACGTTTATTAGAGGAAACAATAGGAATGAAAAAAACCCCAAAAATCGGTTATTTCAAAAACCGGTTTTTGGGCGTATTTAATAGTCCGGTTAAAGTGGCATAAAAAAACGACGTTACAACCGAAAGCCGGTTGTTTCATTCACAACCTTCTTCCCTAATTTACAGCTAAAGTCAAGCACTGACTTCAACTGTTCAACAATTTGTTGTATTACTGTTGCACTAGCGGATAACGTTGTAAGTTCTATGAGGCTGTTCACGGGTAATGGTTTTGTACAGTCTGGACCTTAGATCGTAGCACCTTTCGGAAAGATCCGCTTGCTACAAAGGGTCGATACACAGATTAGCGGTTGATCCTCAGCACAAACAAATGTAACGTATTGTATAAAAACAGGCAGAGGAAAGTGTTGCTGCATGATCACAAGACTGTCTAACAATCACTAACACAGTCGCATACGTTAAATATCCGTGAGCATGTGAACAGACGGACTGCAACACGAATGCAGTCGTAGGAACGGCAGAAGAATTACTTACGCAGTAATAAGATTTGAGGCTCAGCGTTCGACATCAATCTTATAACGTAGTAGTACGCATTTCTGAAATGAAAACTCAAAATTCCCACCTCAGAGTGTTAGAAGTCGTCTTAGTTAAGTGCAAAACATTTCATGTAACGCTACGCGTCCTCGGTAGTATAGTGGTCAGTATCCCCGCCTGTCACGCGGGAGACCGGGGTTCGATTCCCCGCCGGGGAGATGCGATTTTTATATCGCAAAACTCGCACGAATGATGCTGATATAGCGCAAATGAACATTAACTTCCTAATTCAGGAATGCAGTTGCTACACAATGTTAAAAATTTTTCCTTCTACCAAAGTGTCTTTCGAATTAACAAAGTTCGGCCACCTTGATTTATGTTTTTTGTCGTTTCTCGAAATTATTTCGGGTAAATACAGGGAGGATTCCTAATTTAACGCCACGGCCGACTATCTGTCCCACCCTTGTTAAACTACACGTGTATGTAAGTGCCTAAATGTATGAATTATACTACTATACCTGTTCTTAAATGGTAATACCACTACATGTCACATATCCTTGTATTAAAAGTGATCCACGGTTAGAGAAAACTGTTACTACTACTACTGCTTTTATTAACTCTCAAACAGAATTATGAGGTCCTTTTCGTCACCAGTGAAACTTTTATTTGCTCTGTTGGCGATTCCTCATAGCTCGCCGGCAATTGATAACCGACCTGCAGACAAAGTACAAATATTGTTGGGTCGTCTTCTTTCTCAAGTCATCATCATCAGTTATCTGCTATATTAGCAGGTCCTTTGCCTCTCCATTTTCTGCGATCCATTGCTTCCTTCTTAAGGCTGCTGTATGTTGTACCGTCCATCACGTCATCCAGTATCTGGAATCTCTTCCTTCCTCGCTTCCTTTTCCCTTCTACATAACCTTCTAAAACTGTTTTTATCAGTCCATCATTCTTTCTTAATATATGCCCAATCCAATTTCTTTTTCTTCTCTTTATTACATCTAGTAACTGCCTTTTCTCTCCCACTCTTCTCAGTACTTCTTCATTTTTTACTCTGTCCATCCAACTTATTCCTTCCATCTTCCGCCATGTCCAGATCTCAAAAGCCTCCAGCCTTTCTCTGTCTTTTTTCCTCATAGTCCATGTTTCAGCACCATATAGAAGAACACTCCATACAAGACATTTTATGAGTCTCTTTCTGAGTTCTCTGTCCATACCGCTGCAGAAGATTCTCCTTTTCTTATAAAACGCCTCTTTTGCCATTGCTATCCTTGTTTTAATTTCTGTGGTGCACTTCCAGTCGCTGTCTATCCTGCTTCCAAGATACTTAAAATTTTGCACCTGTTCTAGTTTTTCTCCATTCAGCACAATTTTTAGTTCCTCATTTCCTCCTATTGCCAATACTTTTGTTTTATTTGTGTTAATTTTCATTCCATATTTTTTCCGTTAGTTGCAATGGTGTCCACCAAATCCTGTAATTCTTTTTCCCCTGTGGCTAGAAGGACCATGTCATCAGCAAATCTCAAGCACCCTACTCTTCTTCCTCCAATTTCTACTCCTTTGTCATCTAATGAGCATTGGTCAATCATATTTTCCAAGTACAGGTTGAAAAGAGTATGTGATAAACAGCATCCTTGTCTTACTCCTTTCCCTAGTCTTTCTCAAGTACACGGATGTAAAGTTTAGATGGCTCCATAATTGAACCGCTTACTGTTATTCTGTTTTCTAATGATCAGAATTTGCTTGCCAACTAAACATCATTTTTAGGGTTAATGAGTGCTTTCAGTTATTTTCAGTGTTACTATGGCTTGTAGCCCTCATTCACACAGGTCAGTGTATGGTCCAGTTTTTCCGCATTTTCTGAGGAAAATGTTAGAAGAAGATGAAAGCGACTGAAACGATAACGAAGATGAAAATTACCATTTTACACTTACATTAGTGAACATCAAACTGCTGTCCCCTCATGTCAGCGAGAAAATGACCGATTGGTATTGTACCTTCTACAGACGTCCAGTTTGCCAAACCCATAGTTCAGTGATGTGTAAAGAGTGTGGAGAGGGAAACTTGAGTAAATACTGAACATTTGTGAATAATTTTGTATCATTTCCTATGTGAAGTTCATTACATACTGCTAATTTTTCACACCCTATACGAGACGTTCGGAAATTCCTGTCACAAACTTCTAGGGCTTGTAGAGGGGAGTGAGTACATACTATGTTGAATAGGAACCAAGTTCGGAAACTTCCTGTTCCTGTTCTACTGCCATCCACTTCTGGTTGAGGAACTGACCTAAGCGTGACGCAGTAGAATTATTACGTAACAATTCGAAAGGAAACATTACGAAACACTCATTTATCATATAGTCGCATTTGTTTATATTAACACTTGAACATTACATTCCGTAAGTATGCTGGTTTCTTTTTTGTTTTGGGATAACGAAACATAATGTTTAAGTGTTAATACAAATTTGTTTAAGTGATAAATGCATGTTTCGCTACGTTTCCTTTCGAACTGTTACCTAATAATTGTACTGTGTCACGCCTAATTCAATTCCTCAAGACAAAAGTGGATCAGTTAAACATTTTAACATCCGTCATAGAACAGAAACAGTACGTTTCCGGACATGGGTTCCCTTTTCAGAATATTAAGTACTCACTCCCCTCTACAAATCTAGAAGTTTGTAACAGGAATTTCCGAACACCTTGTATAATCACCTCACACACAGTTGCCATAAATATTGGTACTAAAATCGGGACAAAATCCGCAGAAATGCAGTCGTAAGTGATGAGGGGCTTCAGACGCGGGAAAAAATTAACCTATGTGTCACTAATGAGCATCATGCTAAGATATACTTCAAAAGACCAAAGTGTAGCATAAGTAACTGTACATATTTTCCTTGAGTGCTTCCTCTGTGCTTCTGAGAGTCAATATGATGACTTGTCACTTGCCACCAGACTCAACTGAAAAATAGCAGGGACAAAATTTGCTGAATGCTTTCCCATCTGTGTAGCCTCTTTTTATGAAAGGCTATATTTCGGTGTATATGTTACTGAAAGATCACTTACGTTTCGCTTTTGGCATCACAAAACAATGAGCGCTCACACACTATAGTAATAATAGTACACAGAGCCACTGCAACGTTGAACGAATTTATTGGAACTCATGTTACTCAACAATATGAACAAGTGAATAATGGTTATCGTACAGTGTTGCCAACTGCAATCAAATACATTAGACAATAGCTGGCGGTTGCTTATATGTTATATATTAATATATCTAATATAAGTCTACGGATTAAGTACTGAACCAACAGAATATAAATCTTCGATTCTCTTACTTGAAAATCGAGACATTTAGCGTCCGAACTGAACGTTTTTGGGACACCAGGACATTTCCGATTAATCGGGAGGTATAGCAACCCTGACTTACAGCAATCTATCACTGATGCATATTATTTCTAATACAATAAATTAGTTTGAATTTTTATGTTTCATTTCACTTCACTATTGTGCAGGGCTACGTAGCCCATTTTTCCTTTCGTGATTAATTTTGAGTTTTTTGAATTAAACTGATTTTTTGCATTCAGATATATCCAGATATGAAATTTAGGAATAAACATCTGTGATGAAAGTAAAATAAATTACTTTTCATGGACAGAACAAAGTGGTATCCTTTTTTTTTTTTTTTTTTTTTTTTTTTTTTTTTTTTTTTTAAATGGACTTGTAGTCCGGGGTGATAAGTTACATTACAGCATCACCGGTCTATTGCGGTCTAACTGTGTCGGTGAGGCAGTAAATTTCCACAGGGCAGTGACTGCGTCACTGCAATTCACTTTGGAGGTGTGGCGGTGGGACTTGTAGTCCCGTACCACCCTCTGAATGTGATAGTACTACATGAGTCACGCAGAAAAAATTTTGCCTAACATGGGCAGGTGAAGGTGTGGCAGTGGGACTTGTAGTCCCGTACCGGGGATGGACCGGTATCCTTTTCGAGCGCGGAACACCTTTTATGATACAAAGAAGTCACAACTCCATCTGAGAATTAACGTTCCATGTATTTCGGCGGATAAGACGACCTTCACATAAGAGGAGGTATATATTTTCGTCAAAGATATGTAGTTTTACCGGCTTCTCGTCCTATAAGACCATCCCTAAACCAGCAACAACCTGTACATGTAGCATCTCGATAATAATACGCTCAGTGATTCGGGTAATGACCTTGAGGACTTCTAAAACCGTCGTGTTGGCTATTCGGTTTTGCGGACATCCCCCTCTGTACTACTAAACCATTGGCACGGTTGCACACGCCATGAAGTAAAAGCAAAGACCTTGTAAAAAATAACTAGACTCACTGATGGCGCTGCAGTCGCGGGATAATTTGAACCTTCCGCTGGACGCCATTATAGTGGTTGTAGTCTGATGTGTTGTGTAGTACTGTTGTTTATGAAGACCCTGATTCAACGTTGTATATTTGTTGGGACGTACATACAGTATTTGTTACTCGTAATTCTACTGTCTGTACGTTCCAATCATAAGATAATGGTGAAGAGTTGTGCAGCGATTAATTGTACAAATAAATTCGAGAAAGGAACGAATATTACATTTCACAGGTATGTTGGATATTTTAAGTTGTTTTGTATGCCAGTGCACTTGCTTAATAAATGTTTTTGTAACGCGGTATTAGCATAATGTCTGTGCATCTATTTGCAGGTTTCCTTTCTTAAAACCACAGCTGTTACAAAAATGGTTACACGCTGTCAGGAGGCAACATTTCCGACCGACAGAATACCATTTTATATGTTCTGATCATTTTGAAGAAAGTTGGCTGATCGGTAGTGTTTTCATGGTCTAGGTTAGGTTGAAACATGATAATTTGGTCGTGAGTTGCCAAAGCACTATGCCATATATAACGCACTTCTCGTCATAAAATCTGAAGCAAGGTAGAGTCAGAAAATATCTATATAGTGGGCAAATCTTGGAGTATTTTGATGCATTTTGCGTACATCTATCGTAAATGAACTACGAAAAATGCTAGGGGTCCAGAAGATGACTTTTAGCTACGGCAGATTCCATGTAGTACGTAAGATAAATTCATAAACAGTGACTATTTGCTGTTTGTTCATAAATTAAAAAGTATATTGTAGTAACGTATTTAAATGAGGCATTATGTTTGTGACCTAACTCAAGGGATGGCATTTTATAACCAAAAGCGATGTATAAACATTCGAAATCCGCGCGTCAGTTTACCACTCTAATGGCTGCCGGCCAGCTATTCAATTTGTCCGCTCTTCACAGTCGACCACTCGTGCGGTTGTGGGGGCCTGAGTAAAAGCCTCCTTCAGCATGGTTGCGATTTTACCTGTAAAAGCACGCACCAAATAACGAACTCATATGAACACCTAACAGGTATTGTTGTAGCTTGTGTTTTATGTTCAGACAATTAGTACGAGGGACACTCCAAAAGAAATGCACACTATTTTTGTAAAAATACAGTTTTCGTTCTACATGTGTTTCGTTCCCTTGAGTGGCGCCATCACAGCATGTCTTCAAGCGGCTACGTTCGTCAGAAGCAACGTGCTGCATTGAATTCCCGTGCTGAGAAAACGAGACGGTGGGAAACAACCACAAGAGGTTGAAAAAGGTGTACGGAGATGCTGCTGTCGATCGCAGTACAGTTAGTCGGTGGGCGAGCAGGTTACGCGATGAAAGCGGGCACGGCAATATTGAGGATTGTCCTCGCAGCGGCAGGCCTCGTACTGCACACACTCCAGACAATGTGCAGAGAGTTAACGAATTGGTGACTGCTGACAGACGCATCACAGTGCTGGTGTTAAAAAAGGTTTGTACCAGGTGGGTTCCCAGGATGCTGACAGTGGCTCACAAAGAAACAAGAAAAACGGTATGCAGCGAACTTTTGGAACAGTACGAGAATGGTGGAGATGAATTTCTTGGAACAATTGTGACAGGTGGTGAAACATGGCTCCATCATTTTTCACCGGAGACGAAGAGGAAATCAATGGAGTGGCATCATTCAAATTCACCCGAGAAAAAAAAAGTTCAAAACCACACCTTCTGCTGGAAAAGTTATGGCTACGGTGTTTTTCGATTCCGAAGAACTTTTGCTTGTGGACATCGTGCCAAGTGGAACCACTGAGTCGTGTTCGACCATATCGGCAAAAGCAGGAAGTTCAGCTGTTGCACGACAATGCACGGCCACGTGTCAGTCAAAAAACCATGGAAGCGATCACAAAACTCGGATGGACAACACTGAAACACCCGCCTTACAGTCCTGACCTGGCTCCGTGTGACTATCATCTCTTTGGGAAACTGAAAGACTCTCTTCGTGGAACAAGGTTTGAAGATGATGACTCCCTTGTGCGCGCTGCCAAACAGTGGCTCCAACAGGTCGGTCCAGAATTTTACCGTGCGGGTATACAGGCGCTGGTCCCAAGATGGCGTAGGGCAGTTGAGAGGGATGGAAATTACTTGGAGAAATGAAAATATTGTTACCAAAGGATGTACCTACACACTATTAAACTTTCAAACATGTAGAATAAAAGAAGGATTTAAAAAAATAGTATGCATTTCTTTTGGAGTGACGCTCGTACTATTGTGTCTCCATGCTCCTTGTCAAGTATGTGGAGTTTCGGAATCCTACGTACTCGCTTCGCTAGACAAACAATTCAATCAAATAGTATTGATGAGTTTTACTACAAAATGAAAAAGAGACAATACTTAACTTTGCAATTACACAGATGTGTCGCAAGCAAAGGTCGACATACAAAATAAGCAACCTCTTCAGTATCATAATACCCAAGTCTGTTACATAGGGTGTACAAGCGAAGTAACGAGCATTGACGCTTCCATCCAAGTCGACAGTCTTGAAGGTACTACTCAGTCGCCAGTAGACTTGGCCACTGTTTCTATGTTTCGATACAGTGTATCGATACGTGCAACTGTTTCAGTGTATCGGAACGGCTGTGGTTCACTGTTTCGAAACAATGGTGTTTCATTACGTCCCTGTCTCGGATTCGATCTCGAGCGAGACGCAGAAACTGTATCGTTGTTTCAAAATAAGGCTGTTTCAGTCCACCTGTGCTTGGAACGGACTAATTGTATCGAAACAGTGATGTTTCATTCCGCTCTGTGTCGGACGAGATTCGGGCTCGGCACAGGTACTGAAACACAACATACCACTTCATGAAACACTTTCAATGAGTGTCGAAATCTTTTTGACAGGCAATAGCATGAAGCTTAAGATATCCGAAAATAAAGCTTCGTTTCTAGCTGACTGTCCTATTCCGAAATGGCGTAACATCTGCTTTATAAACACTAACCAAACAATAAAACAACGCATACTATTCACATTCAAAATAATAAATATGTGAAAATCATTCAAATAAATTACACTTTTCTTATAACATACGCTTCTCTGTTCACGTACAGTAATCATATTAAGAAACGCAAGTAAGCCTACAACATTTTGAATTAAAAAAGGCGTAGAGTGACAGTTATTAGACATATACATAAATTTGATGTAGGTATAATTGCAAGCAATCTGTTTGACATATCACTGATAGTGTAATGGTGAACGGGAAGGACTAGGAAGCATGGTGAATTTATAGCAACGCTTCGAAACACCTTGAAAGACAACATTTTTTTCTGTTGTATTTTGATATTTATTCGAATTATTTGGCGTTATTTGTGAGTCTATAGTCACTGTGCCTATTATCCACAATGATTCCCTTTGTGTGAATGGAAATTAGCAGGATGTGTATATTACCCATACTAACAGAATATGGGAATCCCAGTAGCATATCCGCTGTTTCTGCAGTTTGCTCCCACCTCCAGTTCCGTTCGTGGTGGTTCTTCTGTCTTCAGCTATGGCTGTCCTCAGCCAATTGAAAAGTCTGAAAGTCACACGACACTAAAGCAGCGCATTTGCTGCATGAAATACGAAACTGCCAAGACGCCTAAGTAATAGTTTCATACTTTCTGCGATATGATTAGCGCTCTCGCACCTCATTCGTGTTTATATGGACATACTTATACAGTAGACATTCAAGATGATAAAATTTTTAGGTTTATTAAATTACAAAACACAAACTGTTTCACTGTTTCGAAACAGCGTATCGAAACATTGCATTGTACTGTTTCATTTGTTTCGAAACAGTTAAGTGTCTCAGTCTGCCCATCTCTAGTCGCCAGTTAATCGCGGCGCTTATGTCCTCTTCACATAGGGGTCTCTGCTGTCGCGTTGTCGTCCTGGATAGGGGTCGTTCCGAGTGCGCTTGGCTGCCGTCTTTGCACAGAAATCTCTTCTCTGTCATTCCCGACTGGCGTGCCGGCGTTTGACTTTAGTCGTTAACAATTACTGTAAGTGTAGTCATCGTAAAATTTGTAAAGTGTTGCCTTATGATTAGGGCAATTATGATTAGGGCCATTAAAATTGCTACACCAAGTAGAAATGCAGATGATAAACGGGTATTCATTGGACAAATATATTATACTAGAACTCACATGTGATTACATTTTCACGCAATTTGGGTGCATAGATCCTGGGAAATCAGTACCCAGAACAACCACCTCTGGCGGTAATAACGGCCTTGATACGCCTGGGTATTGAGTCAAACAGAGCTTGGGTGGCGTGTACAGGTACAGCTGCCCGTGCAGCTTGAACACGGTACCACAGTTCATCGAGAGTAGTGACTGGCGTATTGTGACGAGCCAGTTGCTCGGCCGCCATTGACCAGACGTTTTCAATTGGTGAGAGATATGGAGAATGTGCTGGCCAGGGCAGCAGTCGAACATTTTCTGTATCCAAAAAGGCCCGTACAGGACCTACAACATGCGGTCGTGCATTATCCTGCTGAAATGTAGGGTTTCGCAGGGATCGAATGGAAGCTGGAGCCACGGGTCGTAACACATCTGAAATGTAACGTCCACTGTTCAAAGTGCCGTCAATGCGAACAAGAGATGACCGAGACGTGTAACCAATGGCACCCCATACCATCACGCCGGGTGATACGCAAGTATGGCGATGACGAGTACACGCTTCCAATGTGCGTTCACCGCGATGTCGCCAAACACGGATGCGGCCATCGTGATGCTGTAAACAGAACCTGGATTCATCCGAAAAAATGACGTTTTGCCATTCGTGGACTCAGGTTCGTCGTTGAGTACACCATCTCAGACGCTCCTGTCTGTGATGCAGCGTCATAGGTAACCGCAGCCACAGTCTCCGAGCTGATAGTCGATGCTGCTGCAAACGTCGTCGAACTGTTCGTGCAGATGGTTATTGTCTTGTAAACGTCCCCATCTGTTGACTTAGGGATCGAGACGTGGCTGCACGATCGGTTACAGCCGTGCGGGTAAGTTGCCCGTCATCTCGACTGTTAGTGATACGAGGCCATTGGAATCCAGCACGGCGTTCCGTATTACCCTCCTGAACCCACCGATTCCATATTCTGCTAACAGTTAATGGATCTCGACCAACGCGAGCAGCAATGTCGCGATACGATGAACCGCAATCGCGATAGGCTACAATCCGACCTTTATCTAAGTCGGAAACGTGATAGTACGCATTCCTCCTCCTTACACGAGGCATCACAACAACGTTTCACCAGACAACACCGGTCAACTGCTGTTTGTGTATGAGAAATCGGTTGGAAACTTTCCTCATGTCAGCACGTCGTAGGTGTTGCCACCGGCACCAACCTTGTGTGAATGCTCTGAAAAGCTAATCATTTGCATATCACAGCATCTTCTTCCCGTCGGTTAAATTTCGCGTCTGTAGCACGTCATCTTCATGGTGTAGCACTTTTAATGGCCAGTAGTGTAGTTGGGACCTCGTCGGAAGATGTAAAAATGAAGTAAAAATTTATTTAATATAATTACTTTTTGTATAGAACACAATTACATGGAGCTTGTTGTGGCAGAAGTAGTTGGTGTACCATATTTCTCGGAAGATTTCACCTTTTTCAGCAAGTCTTTTTTCCCTTTTGCGTATTTACAAAAACTCGATGCAAGTCAGCTTGTAGTTAAACTGGTTCTCCATCTCTCAGGCGACCTTGTCTATATAAACTTGCTGACAGAAATAAAACTAGCTTAGGCTGCATTTACATATTACGCTAACAGATGCCGTTACTTCAGTACTTGAGCCAGGCTCGTAACGGTATTTTGCAAAATCGGGACAAAACTGGGTCATGTCAAGAAGACCCATAACAGTGATGGTTCCGATATATCGGCAATTATGGCAACCCTACTAATGAGGGAACCAACAAAAAGAGGGAAATACGAAGCAAGATTCAAGTTTAAGGTCATAAAACAGGCTAAGGAATCGAACAATGATCTGCAGTAACGGCTATCGACATCCATTGAAAACGTGTTCTATGAGGAGAGAAATAGCTTGTTGGTCATACTTAGAAAAAAGCCTTGCAGAATGGGTACAAGAACCGAGGCAGAATTGTTATGTTGTTGCAAGGGATATGATTACAGCTTATGCACTGAAGTGAACAAGAGCCAGTTCACAGCACGGCAAAGTATTTTAAGCAATTTGGTGCAAATCGTTTCATGAACAGAAAAAAATGTGGTAATATAATACGACAGAGGACAATTTCAAAAGTTTGTTATCCGTATGCGGCAAAAATACAACTTTCCACCATTTTGGAAATATGGATGAAACACCGATGAACTGCGAATTGATAACCAGTAGAATTGTGGAAACAAAAGGCGTAATAACTGTTCAGATCAGAAGTATAGGCCATCTAAAGTTCACGTTTACAGTAGTAGTAACATGCATGGCAGATGAAACAAAGTTAAAGCCTATGTTCATTTCCAAGCGGAAAACCATTCCTAAAATAAAACTTCCACCGGGCCTTTTTGTACGTTTTCACGAAAAGGGGACGAGGACGGTGTAAAATTGTGCGCGGAAAATGTGTGGAGAGGGTACCAAGTGCTCTACGAAACCTACAAAGTTTGTTGGCGAGGGATATTTCGCAGTCACTTAACTGAGAATACCAAAAATTACATAGTACGAATCAATACAAAGATTGCTTGTATACTGGGTGGTTTGAATTCGATGCTATGATCTTTTTTTTTAGATGTTTCTCTAAATAAACAATTTAAAGATCATATGCCTGAACAACGGAACAATCGGACGATGAGTTGCGAAAAATAGTAACGAAACGTACAGCTATGCGAGCAACATCACTTGATGCTTTGTGTGATTTCTTGATCACATTACGAGAAAAAGTGAAAGTGGAAATAGTGGTAAGTCTTTGAAGAAGTGTAGGATTTCCAATGCTATGGATGGCGCTGAGGACGATTTGTTATGGAATACCGATGACGAAGCGGAAATCGATTCACAATGTGCAGAATGAGACCCATATGACGAGCTTCTCAACAACGAAAGTGAGAACAAAACTGAAGAGCTGCTTTCCTTAGATGAAGAGTGTGAGAATTTTGCAGCGTTTTAACCCTTCGCTTCCCAGGTCATTTTTTGTCACACTCTGTCCCAGGTGCGGTGTGACAGACCGCTGTGTTCAAATAGCCATAAAAATTGTATTCAGTAGTTTCAGTGAAACAGTTCAATTTTTCATGTAAAAGATTACCACACAAAACTATATTCAACTAAATTTTAAAGTTTATTTTTACGAAAAAGACGCTTTTAAACAAAAAAAACTGTACATAAGGAACATATTACGTGATAATATTAATGCTATGTAAACTCAAATACTCTGCACTCTAAAATTTTCCTTTTTGCTGTATTTTTATTGTTTACTGTACGCGTTATAATAGAAACATTAAAACCTTCCATAAAAATTCAAAAAATGAAAATTTCAGTAATAATTTTCAGGTTTTTAGTTTCCATCTCAGAGGTTTCTTTGCACTCAGTGGAAACTTTTGTAGAGAAATCTAGAGTGGCTTCTTGCAACAATGACAAATATAAGACGTCTTTCTCTTCTTTTTTGGGTTTCAGTTAGAACATGTTTCGCGTTATTCCAGTCGTTCTGCGACTTCCACTCCTGGTTGTGGTGTACCCAAAACACCGTAAATGGATGCACGAAGTTCAAGGGCTATGTGATAGCTGTTGACTCGCCTTTTATCTGTGGCGTCACCAACGTGTTTGCAAGCTTCGTCAGAAAGTTAAAGCGGCTCACCTGATTATCGTCTTTGTAGGAATTGTGGAGGGCAAACGCATTCACCCTAACATACGGAAAAATAATGCCATTCGCCATCGCTGGAATAGACTTCGACGACCAGCGATATTTGTTTCAACTAGATAAAAAATTGGCTCTGAGCACTATGGGACTTAACTGTTGTGGTCATCAGTCCCCTAGAACTTAGAACTACTTAAACCTAGCTAACCTAAGGACATCACACACATCCACGCCCGAGGCAGGATTCGAACCTGCGGTCGTAGCGGTCGCGCGGTTTCAGACTGTAGCGCCTAGAACCGCTCGACCACCCCGGCCGGCCTCAACTAGATATGTTTCTAGCAGAATCATTAGCTAAAGATTCAGTCTCTGCAGTTCTGCCTTGATCACTTTGATCACTTATTTCATTCAAGGATTTCACAAGTGGCAAAATAAATACGCCTTCACTTAACGCGCTGCTCCTATTCCGGTTATGTTCACTTGCTATTTCGTTGTCACTATCTCATCCAACATCACTTCCTAAATTGTCCTCAAACCATTTTAAAACAGTATCCTCAAAGTCAGAATCTATAATACGGATAGCAGATGAAGACTTGGCTACTGAATCCATAACACAAAGTTCCAGCTAGCACGAAAGAAGCAGTGACAGGTTAACTTCACTTCACATTGAAGTGGCCCCTGACAAAGGAAATCGCTCCATCTTCGGGAAAGAACAACTACATAACGCTGTAATCTCCAATCCTACCCCATCCCTAGCAACAGAGCAACAAGCTAGCCGTCTGTGATAACGCACCTGGAAATTTAAGAATTAAATGCATTAGTGAGTGTTTTATTTTATTTTATAATGATTTTAATTTATATAACTTTCAAATTTTTCTTTTATCTATCATGTAAGACGAGCCCGATTTTGGGTGTCTTTCTTTTTTTTTGCTTCAAGTATCGTCTTATACACTCCTGGAAATTGAAATAAGAACACCGTGAATTCATTGTCCCAGGAAGGGGAAACTTTATTGACACATTCCTGGGGTCAGATACATCACATGATCACACTGACAGAACCACAGGCACATAGACACAGGCAACAGAGCATGCACAATGTCGGCACTAGTACAGTGTATATCCACCTTTCGCAGCAATGCAGGCTGCTATTCTCCCATGGAGACGATCGTAGAGATGCTGGATGTAGTCCTGTGGAACGGCTTGCCATGCCATTTCCACCTGGCGCCTCAGTTGGACCAGCGTTCGTGCTGGACCTGCAGACCGCGTGAGACGACGCTTCATCCAGTCCCAAACATGCTCAATGGGGGACAGATCCGGAGATCTTGCTGGCCAGGGTAGTTGACTTACACCTTCTAGAGCACGTTGGGTGGCACGGGATACATGCGGACGTGCATTGTCCTGTTGGAACAACAAGTTCCCTTGCCGGTCTAGGAATGGTAGAACGATGGGTTCGATGACGGTTTGGATGTACCGTGCACTATTCAGTGTCCCCTCGACGATCACCAGTGGTGTACGGCCAGTGTAGGAGATCGCTCCCCACACCATGATGCCGGGTGTTGGCCCTGTGTGCCTCGGTCGTATGCAGTCCTGATTGTGGCGCTCACCTGCACGGCGCCAAACACGCATACGACCATCATTGGCACCAAGGCAGAAGCGACTCTCATCGCTGAAGACGACACGTCTCCATTCGTCCCTCCATTCACGCCTGTCGCGACACCACTGGAGGCGGGCTGCACGATGTTGGGGCGTGAGCGGAAGACGGCCTAACGGTGTGCGGGACCGTAGCCCAGCTTCATGGAGACGGTTGCGAATGGTCCTCGCCGATACCCCAGGAGCAACAGTGTCCCTAATTTGCTGGGAAGTGGCGGTGCGGTCCCCTACGGCACTGCGTAGGATCCTACGGTCTTGGCGTGCATCCGTGCGTCGCTGCGGTCCGGTCCCAGGTCGACGGGCACGTGCACCTTCCGCCGACCACTGGCGACAACATCGATGTACTGTGGAGACCTCACGCCCCACGTGTTGAGCAATTCGGCGGTACGTCCACCCCGCCTCCCGCATGCCCACTATACGCCCTCGCTCGAAGTCCGTCAACTGCACATAAGGTTCACGTCCACGCTGTCGCGGCATGCTACCAGTGTTAAAGACTGCGATGGAGCTCCGTATGCCACGGCAAACTGGCTGACACTGACGGCGGCGGTGCACAAATGCTGCGCAGCTAGCGCCATTTGACGGCCAACACCGCGGTTCCTGGTGTGTCCGCTGTGCCGTGCGTGTGATCATTGCTTGTACAGCCCTCTCGCAGTGTCCGGAGCAAGTATGGTGGGTCTGACATACCGGTGTCAATGTGTTCTTTTTTCCATTTCCAGGAGTGTATATATACGCTAGTCATCAGTAGCCCACACCCATACCTCCGGATGTAAGACACTCAGATCTGTATCAAGCGTTGTACGTCGATAGAGTATCAACCAGAACACCGATTTAGTTGGTTGGTTGGTTTTGGGGAAGGAGACCAGACAGCGTGGTCATCGGTCTCATCGGATTGGGGAAGGATGGGGAAGGAAGTCGGCCGTGCCCTTTCAGAGGAACCATCCCGGCATTTGCCTGGAGTGATTTAGGGAAATCACGGAAAACCTAAATCAGGATGGCCGGACGCGGGATTGAACCGTCGTCCTCCCGAATGCGAGTCCAGTGTCTTACCACTGCGCCACCTCGCTCGGTGATTTAGTTCGTACTATGTGCTATCGTCCAGCAAAACGGATGTAAACGTTAATTAGAAGTAACATCAGAACTAAGGCGTACATGAAAAGTATAACTGGGAGTGAGCAACATGTGTGGCAGCCGTGGGTAAATTGGTAGAGCGTTAGACCGTCGTATCAAAGGTAGTACTCGCTTCGGCAGTACATATACTTAAATTGGAACGATACAGAGAAGATTAGTATGGCCGGACTTAATTACACATTGTCAATTTTTGGAGGGCTTGGAATGTCGGCACGGTAGTTCAGCATGTTTGGTGGCCCTCTGCGATAAAAAAACTGAGTAAAGGAATCAACGATCAACTTGAAGAGACGTCATGCGACGTTCGCCCCGACCAAACGCAACGAACGAAATAACGAAAAAAAGCTGCTCCCTGTAACAAAAAAAATTGATCAATGATGAAGTTGAACAAGAGTCGTGGGGCGTCCGTCTCGAACAAACAACAACGAACAAAATGAGATCAACCAAAAAAAAGTCACAGGTTGAAACCCGTTGGTGACAGCCTTTTTTTTTAATGACATGTTAAAGGACTGTTCGGAGTTCACAACAATGTCCTCGTAGCAGTCTGCTTTCGCTTTGTTTCTTTGAAAGTAGTAAATCTGCAGAACACAAGAACACAATTGTAGTTTCACAGAATATACAACCAGAACAGAAAAATAAACGATTGCTCACACGTTCAGAAGTAATAGTAGTAATAATAATATTAATGAAAAAACTAATTGTACTAATAAGAAACAAAATAATAAGACTAATAACACGTGCATAACGTCGTCTCTAGTCCATTCACTTGGTCACAAACGAAGGATTCATCTAGTGTGAGCTCTTCAATATCTAATGTTTCCTATTCTGTGACGCTCGACGCGTTCCATTGATCAGTTATGTCCAATAGGCATGCTGCACGCTCTCTTTCATCTTCATTTATTTCCATTGTTGTACGTACGCGACGGTCGCTATGTAACATCACGAGTGGTGTCTCCTCTGTATCACAAATTCGACAGAAGACTACACCTTACTATACAAACGTACTCTATAGGTTTGCTTCTGTCACCTAACGAAGCGAAAGCAAACAGCCGAAGAACATTTCTACAAACTACGAAAAGTCTGATTTACATATTAGGAAAATGTTCTCCATTATAACAGTTTCGCGAGTAAACAGTTAAAAAAACTGCTACAGTGAGCTTTGAGCCTTTTTTTGTAACCACATATATTTATTTAAATTATTAACAACGATACATTTTTAAACATTTCTTTCTGTTAAGCTGTTATATTCCTACAGTTGGTTAACATTACTGTCGTTTTTATAAGTCTTCGTCTGTATATTCTTTTCTTTTGAATTTTTGTCTCATCGTTGTTCCTCGACCCTTTTCCATGGCCATTTGTCTTTTTTTATGGGTAAACCAGAACCCGGGACGCTCTGCACGACAGCATCACGCTCTACCAACTCACCCACATAATCCAGACTAGACCGGTATTACACTATCAAATTTCTTTGTCAAAGATTTGATCAAAGATGTGGTCAAATAATCGTCAATAATATTTGACTAAGATGTTTGACGTGGCGCTAAGAAGGGGTATTAAACTGTCATCATATTTTTCATCGTAGTTCGAGATGCCTGACAACAACAACTTGTTATTAACCGCAGCAGTTGCATGTACCACAATTGTACTGTGTGCACATGCGGAAGAGAAGCGAGGGGAAAAAAAGGAAACACACCTGGGTGAAGCCGTGGGTTTTACGACGACACGATAAAACCATTCAACAAAGCTTGTTATGTGAGCTTATAGTGAAGGACGTCAAGTCGTACATCAATTACTTACGAATGGATGAGCATTCACTTCTGTTTGTGCTCAGTGAAGTGTATCCTCATATCACAAAGCACAATACACACTTAAGAACTGCTGCGTGTGCAGAAGACAGGCTCACTGTAACACTCCTATTCCTTGCTACAGGAGAGAGTCAGGTCAGGTCTCCAATCTTCTTAATCTATTTCTGCATTCAGGGTGCCTCACGTTGTAAAGCAGCTAATCAGCTTCATACATCTCTATTAATTTTGTAGTTGTCGGCACACACGAATTACATTTTACCGGCAACGTTTATAAAAACACTACAAATGACAGAACGCTGCAGCGATGCTAGCGCTCCACGTGGTAGCATGTCACATTTGCAGTGAACAGTAGACAAGCGACTTCTTTGATCAAATCTACAGCGAGGCCCTAGATTTGATCAAATATTTGATGACATTTGACAAAGTTCTCTATTACACCATCAAATTTCTTTGACAAAGATATTGGACAAAGAAATTTTAGAGTGTAATACCGGCCTTGTCCTCCAGTATTTCTGCCTTACGATAGCACATAGTGCGAACTAAATCGGAGTTTTTGTTGATACTCTTATCGACACACAACGTTTGGTATCGACCTGACTGTCTGACATCTGAAGGTCTGTGCGTGTGACTGGTCGAATTGGGCCGCGAGGCGACAGAGCAGGGAACAACGCCCTCTTAAGTGACGTCGCGCAAGTGCTGGTTCTAGTTCGTTGACGTTGGCGGTTGAGTGCGGGGCGGGGGGAATGGTGACACCGAGCGCAGCTGCCGTAAACGCCTGCGGCAGGAGGGAAGAGACTGCTGGCCATGGCAGATGTGCCAGCACAAAGGGCACGCGTGTGAGCGCGTGCTTGTGCGTGAGCGGCAGGGAGGGGAAACAGGAACTGCGGGCGTGTTGTTGAGCCGCGCGTGCTTGGCGCGTCGGCAGAGAAACCGCTTCCACACACACACACACACGTTAACTACAGAGTATTTCCTGCTGTACGCACAATTCGATGACTCCGAAAGTGCGCTCCTGTGCGTGGGTTGGTGACGGGTGTTACCTCTAAGTGCCCTTTCCTTTGAAAGGCACGTTTACACGGAAAACAGAAATTCGACAATATAGCCCGACAACGTTGCTGGTACACTGAATGCAGCTGCAATTCGGCAACATGGCTGGCCAGTGTTGCCCAGCAATGTACGCTGCAATACATTTCGAGGCCAGATGCATGTTCAAGAGCCACCGCATTGCTGAGAAATAGAGAGTGACAATTTTTGAACTATATGAAATAAAATCGTCGTAACTTCTGAGTGGTTTGCGTCAGGACGTTCAAAGTGCACTGTTGGCCGCGGGGCATGATGGGAATTAGTATGCGCTTTAGCGACGAAGCCCACTTTCATTTAGATGTGTTCGTCAATAAGCAAAATTGACGCATTTGGGGGACCGAGAATCAGCATTTCACGATCGAGAAGTTTCTTCACCCTCAATGGTGTGCAATGTCCTGTCACCGAATAATCGGTGCGAAATTCCTCGATGGCACGGTGGCTACCGAACAGTATGTAAAGGTTCTGCAAGATGATTTCAAAAATGGTTCAAATGGCTCTGAGCACTACGGGACTTAACTTCTGAGGTCCCCTAGAACTTAGAATTACCAAAACCTAACTAAGGACATCACACACATCCATGCCCGAGGCAGGATTCGAACCTGCGACCGTAGCGAGATGATCTCAACCCCATTATGCAGAGAGACCCTGATTTCGACGAGATGTGGTTCATGCAAGGCGGAGCTCGTCCCCATCAGAGCAGGAGAGTGTTTGATGTCCTGGAGGAGCACTTTGGGGACCGCATTCTGCCTCAGCGGAACTATATTCTCCGGTTCTGAACACATGCGAGTCCTTTTTGTGGGGTTATATTACAGACAAGGTGTACAGCAATAACCCAAAAATTAATGCTGAGCTGAAAACAGCCATTCAGGAGGTCATCGACAGTATCGATGTTAAGACCCTTCAGCGGGTCATGCACAATCTCGCTATTTGCCTGTGTCACATCATCGACAATGATGGCAGGCATATCGAACATGTCATAACCTAAATCCGAATATCTGTAGAGTTGTTTTCACCCTGAATAAAGTGAGTGTGCATGCTGCAGTTTGTAACCAATTTACGTCTTTTTCATGTAATTCAATAATTTTCACCTGTAGTTGAAAGCGAGCTACTGGATGTAAGCTCAGCTCCCATGCATTTCCACTCCACAAGCAATTTTAGCAACACAAAAATAAATCTGGCCTTGTGGATTCGTTCTTTTAGGATTCCATGTCTCGGTCTATATAAAGAGAAGCTTTATAGGATCACTTTCTTTCCGTCTGTCTTTTCAGCTGTTAAGAAACCTTTTTTCTTAGGAATGGATAGATTTGTCGAGTTGAAATTTATGTTATGGCTGTTTAAAACCTTGAAGCTTCTAAGACAAAGCAATCAAAAGCTACGGTCATTTATGTCACATATTTTGAAACTGGGAAACTCACCCATCAAAATCTACATCTACATTTATACTCCGCAAGCCACCCAACGGTGTGTGGCGGAGGGCACTTTACGTGCCACTGTCATTACCTCCCTTTCCTGTTCCAGTCGCGTATGGTTCGCGGGAAGAACGACTGTCTGAAAGCCTCCGTGCGCGCTCTAATCTCTCTAATTTTACATTCGTGATCTCCTCGGGAGGTATAAGTAGGGGGAAGCAATATATTCGATACCTCATCCAGAAACGCACCCTCTCGAAACCTGGCGAGCAAGCTACACCGCGATGCAGAGCGCCTCTCTTGCAGAGTCTGCCACTTGAGTTTATTAAACATCTCCGTAACGCTATCACGGTTACCAAATAACCCTGTGACGAAACGCGCCGCTCTTCTTTGGATCTTCTCTATCTCCTCCGTCAAACCGATCTGGTACGGATCCCACACTGATGAGCAATACTCAAGTATAGGTCGAACGAGTGTTTTGTAAGCCACCTCCTTTGTTGATGGACTACATTTTCTAAGCACTCTCCCAATGAATCTCAACCTGGTACCCGCCTTACCAACAATTAATTTTATATGATCATTCCACTTCAAATCGTTCCGCACGCATACTCCCAGATATTTTACAGAAGTAACTGCTACCAGTGTTTGTTCCGCTATCATATAATCATACAATAAAGGATCCTTCTTTCTATGTATTCGCAATACATTACATTTGTCTATGTTAAGGGTCAGTTGCCACTCCCTGCACCAAGTGCCTATCCGCTGCAGATCTTCCTGCATTTCGCTACAATTTTCTAATGCTGCAACTTCTCTGTATACTACAGCATCATCCGCGAAAAGCCGCATGGAACTTCCGACACTATCTACTAAGTCATTTATATATATTGTGAAAAGCAATGGTCCCATAACACTCCCCTGTGGCACGCCAGAGGTTACTTTAACGTCTGTAGACGTCTCTCCATTGATAACAACATGCTGTGTTCTGTTTGCTAAAAACTCTTCAATCCAGCCACACAGCTGGTCTGATATTCCGTAGGCTCTTACTTTGTTTATCAGGCGACAGTGCGAAACTGTATCGAACGCCTTCCGGAAGTCAAGAAAAATATGTAGCAATGGTAGGTAATGGAAACCTCGTCATTCCATTTTCTTAAATTTTACAGGAGAAGCAAACTCGATTTCTTAAAAAATAATATGAAGTGGGGCCAACGGCCTTGCCGCAGTGGTAACACCGGTTCCCGTCAGATCACCGAGGTTAAGCGCTGTCGGGCTGGGCTAGCACTTGGATGGATGACCATCCGGTCTGCCGAGTGCTGTTGGCAAGCGGGGTGCACTCAGCCCTGGTGAGGCAGACTGAGGAGCTACTCGACTGAGAAGTGGCGGCTCCGGTCTCGGAAACTGACATACGGCCAGGAGAGCGGTGTGCTGACCACATGCCCCTCCGTATCCGCACCCAGAGACTCCTGTGGGGTGAGGATGACACGGCGGCCGGTCGGTACCTTTGGGCCATCATGGCCTGTGCTGGAGTGATATAGAAAGCTGCTACATGTGTAACTGAATAGCAGAAGTCTAGTTACTGACAGATCAGAGAAATCCGTGCACTTTCAAATCTCTTTTTGATAGGGGAGTTGTTGGTTTTTGTAATCAGGAGGTTTCCATTGCCCACCATCGATAGGGTTCTTTCTGTTGACGAACATGAAATATGGCGAAAAGCAAGGTTTCACAGCAAAACTAAAGGAAAAAATCCGAAAACTGTTATTTTGTAACTAAACCACACGAAAAAAAAATTTTTTTTGCCATTTGTTATTTGGTTGCCTTTCTGTTCGTCCGTCTGTCAACTTTCTTTATCTCAGGAACGAGTAGACATATGAAGTTGAAATTTATTTCTCATACTAAGGTCTATAGTCCCCTGGTGAAGTAATAAATGTAAGCTTCTAAGTCAGTGCCAGTCAAAAGATACGGTCATTTATGTCACGTATTTTGATACTCGCAAACTCACTCACCAAAACGGAAAAATCCGAGAATTGTGGATATTACATGAAAAATATTTTTTTTGAAGTTTGTTATCAGACTTCAAAGTTAAATTTAAAACATTCTGGGAAGTCTTGGAAGACCTGTAACCGAGAGATAATTAAGTTTGAAAGCAACGCTCAGAGTGAAAGTCCTATTCGCACCTAGCCAATTTTTTTTTTTTTTTTTTTTTTTTTTAATTGAGCTAACTGCTTCTTCAAAACTGATGTTCATCCACATCTACATCTACATGGATACTCTGCAAATCACATTTAACTGCCTGGCCGAGGGTTCATCGAACCACCTTTCCAATTCTCTATTATTTCAATCTCGTATAGCGCGGAAAGAATGAACGCCTATATCTTTCCGTATGAGCTCTGATTGCCCTTATTTTGTCTTGACGATCTTTCCTCCCTATGTAGGTCGGTGTCAACAAAATATTTTCGCACTCGGAGGAGAAAGTTGGTGATTAGAATTTCGTGAGAAGATTCCGTCGCAATGGTTCAAATGGCTCTGAGCACTATGGGACTTAACATCTGTGGTCATCAGTCCCCTACAACTGAGAACTACTTAAACCTAACTAACCTAAGGACATCACACACATCCATGCCCGAGGCAGGATTCGAACCTGCGACCGTAGCAGTCGCCCGTCGCAATGAAAAACGCCTTTCTTTTAATGATTTCCAAGCCAAATCCTGTATCATTTCTGTGACACTCTCTCCCATATTTCGCGATAATACAAAATGTGCTGTCCTTCTTTGAACTTTTTCGATGTACACCGCGCAGCAGTATTCTAAAAGAGGACGGACAACCGTAGTGTAGGCAGTCTCCTTAGTAGGTCTGTTACATTTTCTAATATCTAGGTATTTAGTAGAATTTACGGCTTTTAGATTAGCCTGCTTAATAGTGTAACCGAAGTTTAACGGATTCCTTTTTGCACTCATGTGAATGACCTTACACTTTTCGTTATTTAGGGTCAACTGCCACTTTTCTAAATTGTTTTGTAGTTTGTTTTGGTCTTCTGATACCTCTATTAATCGATAAACGACAGCGTCATGTGCAAACAACCGAAGACGGCTGCTCAGATTGTCTCCAAAATCGTTAATATAGATAATGAACAGCAAAGGGCTTATAACACTACCTTGGGAACACAAGAAATCACTTCTGTTTTACTCAATGACTTTCCATCAGTTACTACGAACTGTGACCTCTCTGACAGGAAATGACAAATCCAGTCTCATAACTGAGACGATATTCCATAAGCACGCAACTTCACTGCGAGCCACTTGTGGGGTACAGTGTCAAAAGCCTTCCGGAAATCCAGAAATACGGTATCGATCTGAAATCCCTTGTCAATAGCACTCAGCACTTTTTGTGGATAAAGAGCTAGTTGTGTTTCACAGGAACGATGTTTTCTAAACCCATGTTGACTGTGCGTCGATAGACCGTTTTTTTTTTTTTTTTTTAGGGAATTGATAATGTTCGAACACAATATATAATATATGTTCTAAAATCCTGCTGCATATCGACGTTAACGATATGGGCGTGTAATTTAGTGGATTACACCGGCTACCTTTCTTGAATATTGGTGTGACCTGTGCAACTTTCCAGTCTATGGGTACGGATCTTTCGTCGAGCGAACGGTTGTATATGATTGTTAAGTATGGAGCTAATGCATCAGCATACTCCGAAAGGAACCTAATTGGTATACCGTCTGGACCAGAAGACTTGCTTTTATTAAGTGATTTAAGTTGCTTCACTACTCCGAGGATATTTACTTCTACGTTACTCATGTTGGCAGCTGTTCTCGATTCGAATTCTGGAATATTTACTTCGTCTTCTATTGTGAAGGCATTTCGGAAGGCTGTGTTTAGTAACTCTGCTTTGGCAGCACTGTCTTCGATAGTATCTCCATTGCTATCGTTCAGAGAAGGTATTCATTGTTTCTTGCGCTGACACACTTCACATACAACCAGAGTCTCTTTGCATTTTCTATAAGGTTTCGAGACAAAGTATCGTTGTGGAAAGTGTTATAGGCATCTCGCGTTGAAGTCCGCGCTAAATTACGACCTTCTGTAAAAAATCGCCAATCTTGAGGATTTTTAATCTGTTTGAATTTGGCATTTTTGTTTCGTTGTTTCTGCAACAGTGTTCTAACCCGTTTTGTATACCAAGGAGGATCAGCTCCGTCGCTTGTTAATTTATTTGTTATAAATCTCTCAATTTCTGCCGATACTATTTCTTTGAATTTAAGCCACATCTGGTCTACACTTATATTATTAATTCGGAATGAGTGGAGATTGTCTCTCAGGAAGCGTCAAGTGAATTATTATATGCTTTTTTGAATAGGTATATGTTGGACACACATTTCTTCCAGAATACTGAAACACGATCCAAAAACTGGTAAGACCAAAACCAATTTCTGCCGATACTATTTCTTTGAATTTAAGCCACATCTGGTCTACACTTATATTATTAATTCGGAATGAGTGGAGATTGTCTCTCAGGAAGCGTCAAGTGAATTATTATATGCTTTTTTGAATAGGTATATGTTGGACACACATTTCTTCCAGAATACTGAAACACGATCCAAAAATTGGTAAGACCAAAACCAATTTCTGCCGATACTATTTCTTTGAATTTAAGCCACATCTGGTCTACACTTATATTATTAATTCGGAATGAGTGGAGATTGTCTCTCAGGAAGCGTCAAGTGAATTATTATATGCTTTTTTGAATAGGTATATGTTGGACACACATTTCTTCCAGAATACTGAAACACGATCCAAAAACTGGTAAGACCAAAACCAACACGAAAGATAGTATAGCAGTTTACAACGTTTAACTTCCTTGCAGATTAAAACTGTGTACCGGGCCGAAACTCGAACTCGGGACTTTTGCTTTTCGCGGGCAAGTGTTCTACAGTTTTTTTTTTGTTTTTTTTTCGTAGCGGACGTCACCTGACATCCGTTCATCCGTTAAAGTTCCTTGTTGATCCCTTCACTCAGTTCTTTTATTACAGAGAGCAGCCAGGTGTCTGACCGAAAACGCTGAGCTACCGTGCCGGCGCCGTCTTTGCTACCCAAGCACGACTCACGCCCCGTCCGCACAGCTTTACTTCCGCCAGTACCTCGACTCCTACCTTCCAAACTTTACAGAAGCTCTCCTGCGAACCTTGAAGGTAGGAGACGAGGTACTGGCGGAAGTAAAGCTGTGAGGACGGCGTGTGAGTCGTTCTTGGGTAGCTCAGACGTTAGATCCCTTGCCCACAAAATGGAAAGGTCCCGAGTTCGAGTCTCGGTTCGGCACACAGTTTTTATCTGCCAGGATGTTTCATATTGACAGGCACCCACATGCCTTGCTCATACTGTGACATCAAGCAGTCAGGCCTGCAAGATGAGTGGTCTGCCAAGCGAGTGGATTCATTCTTATTTATCGAGTAACATGAACTCTAGTACTCACAATTAAGTTACAAATTATTCTTCTGTATGAATATTACGCAACGGAAACGCACATCCGACTATTAGTAATTTACACAACACTGGCTGTTCACTACGCACTGGCAATACCACATTTTCTTTCTCATTCAACGGCTTTGATCAACACATGACCATCACACTGCATATTATAAATTCTGGGTATCATGGCAACACACTATTCGAAGGAAAAGGCCACCAATCTTTTTCTTTTCACTATCTTATTTATTCCGATAACCTAAACACACAAATTCTATAACCTACAACAATAACACATGAGAAGTTCCGCCCAGTGGGCATGGCTTTACATTGATGATTCTCTATATTATGGTCTCGTAATTATTTAACGCTACAGTGCACTTTCTGGATAGGATGGTGGATCTTTTGCTATATCTCACACTTAGACACTCACAACCATCATCACGAAACTTCCCTCCAGGCCGAGCGGTACAAAAGGAACATGCATAACCCACTACCTCTGAAACTGCCTTGCTACTCTCCCATGCAAACCACACATACTTAAATTACATGACATACACGACACTGCAACATGGAATACAACACAAGGAACAGTCACAACATTATCACTTTCAGCTTTCCCACTGCAATTAGTATTTATCCCAGTTTCACACGACACTGCCCCACTTCGTAACTTTTCTTTCCTACTATGAACTCTGAAGGATATATGCACGTCTTCCTGTGCAATGCAAGCCAAGTGGCGTTGCTGGATAGACGGCTGACTCATCTTGCTTCTCTGTCAGAGTATTATAGTTTGAATCAAGCGTCACACGGAAACATAACACGCAAAGTAATATTAAGAACATATTCATCACACACGCGAGTCCTCAACTGATACCATGGACGAGTGCTTCTCTTTATCCTTTGTCTCATACACAGATTGAGACCCACACAGTACTCACCACGTGGAAGTACTCGTCTCTAATTTCAAGTCCTGCACACGCCATTTCTTAAATATTTCCAACCTATAGTACACGCGCTAGTAATTCAGCTTAACTTAAGCACTCGGAAATATTTCAACTTATTGCTACACGTGGTTTCATTGTGACCGTTGGTCACTTCCGAAGATTACTACGATCCGATTAATATTACCTGCCTGACATTTAATTCTCACCACAAAAGTTCCTGAAATAGAGAAATTGTTATTTCAAACTGCTCTTAAATATTCCACATGCATACCATGTCTCTACTCTTTTGTCTTTACGGAGCACACCCGAAACAGGTCTTAACAGCACGAGATCCAGCGGCAGAGTGCTGAAACATGGCCGTTCTTCAGGTCCTCTCGCACCTCTGTCGAGGTGGGGGAAGACCATGCTACCGTATTGGTCAGCCACATTTCAGGCGCTCAAAGCTCAGGTTAATTTCATCTCTTTGGTCCCACCAAAGGTGGCCAAAGGATCGACTCAAAGATGATCATATATTCACATTCACTATCTGCGGTTAGCAGACGACCATACATTCATTCATTTCACAGATCTCACCAAACTGGATGTAGGGATTTATTTTGTGGGAGTGCACAAGTGATCAATTAAATAAATAAATTGTCATTCTTTCCCACACTGGTATCCGGCTTCGTTGTATCAATTGCAATTGAGTTATTTTTACAAAAATATGTTGTTCTGACAAGAATAATGAAGTATGTTGTACCTATTTTCAATGTCGGGCGCTACTATACCCTTTCAATATCAGCGCACTCTCCGCTGCTGAGTGAAAATCTCATTCCGGAGTTTACAACGTGACTGGCTGTCGCTTTTTGGTTTCTTCTGCTGGTGACACATACACAAATCCTGATGTATCTCTTTAAAGTGTCATTTCACCAGGAAAGTTCCTGTTACCAGACTTTCGAGAAAGGACTCAAGGAACCAAAAAAGATGTTCAAATGTGTGTGAAATCTTATGGGACTTAACTGCTAAGATCATCAGTCCCTATGCTTACACACTACTTAACCTAAATTATCCTAAGGACAAACACACACACCCATGCCCGAGGGAGGACTCGAACCTCCGCCGGGACCAGCCGCTCAGTCCATGACTGCAGCCCCTTAGACCGCTCGGCTAATCAAATGTTTACGTTAAGATGTTATTGTTGGTCACCTTCTAGTGAGAGAACTACGAATTTCGTAAATGCGATACACCAATGACAGCTGTTGTGGGACGTGAAAAGTAATGTCTACAAAAAAAGTTACCAAAAGAAGGACATTTTGCAAGTTGCCCATGAACGTGAAACACATATGACAAAGCTTAAAAAACTTAAGTGGATGTTATCATACGTAAAATAGAAATATTCGTACTATGATGGTACGAGGTGCATTCAAGTTCTAAGGTCTCCGATTTTTTTTCTCCGGACTGGAAAGAGATAGAAACATACGCATTGTTTTAAAATGAGGCCGCGTTCATTGTCAATACGTCCCAGAGATGGCAGCACTGTACGGCAGATGGAATTTTACCGCCAGCGGCAAGAATTTGAACTGTTTTAAATACTTAAAATGGCGACGTTTTCCTTACTTGAACAGTGTGCAATCATTCGTTTTCTGAATTTGCGTGGTGTGAAACCAACTGAAATTCATCGACAGTTGAAGGAGACATGTGGTGATGGAGTTATGGATGTGTCGAAAGTGCGTTCGTGGGTGCGACAGTTTAATGAAGGCAGAACATCGTGTGACAACAAACCGAAACAACCTCGGGCTCGCACAAGCCGGTCTGACGACATGATCGAGAAAGTGGAGAGAACTGTTTTGGGGGATCCCCGAATGACTGTCGAACAGATCGCCTCCAGAGTTGGCATTTCTGTGGGTTCTGTGCACATAATCCTGCACGACGACCTGGAAATGCGAAAAGTGTCATCCAGGTGGGTGCCACAAATGCTGACGGACGATCACACGGCTGCCCGTGTGGCACGTTGCCAAGCAATGTTGACGCGCAACGACAGCACGAATGGGACTTTCTTTTCGTCGGTTGTGACAATGGAAGAGACGTGGATGCCATTTTTCAATCCAGAAACAAAGCGCCAGTCAGCTCAATGGAAGCACACAGATTCACCGCCACCAAAAAAATTTCGGGTAACCGCCAGTGCTGAAAAAATGATGGTGTCCATGTTCTGGGACAGCGAGGGCGTAATCCTTACCCATTGCGTTCCAAAGGGCACTACGGTAACAGGTGCATCCTACGAAAATGTTTTGAAGAACAAATTCCTTCCTGCACTGCAACAAAAACGTCCGGGAAGGGCTGCGCGTGTGCTGTTTCACCGAGACAACGCACCCGCACATCGAGCTAATGTTACGCAACAGTTTCTTCGTGATAACAACTTTGACGTGATTCCTCATGCTCCCTACTCACCTGACCTGGCTCCTAGTGACTTTTTGGCTTTTTCCAACAATGAAAGACACTCTCCGTGGCCGCACATTCACCAGCCGTGGTGCTATTGCCTCAGCTATTTTCCAGTGGTCAAAACAGACTCCTAAAGAAGCCTCCGCCGCTGCCATGGAATCGTGGCGTCAGCGTTGTGAAAAATGTGTACGTCTGCAGGGCGATTATGTCGAGAAGTAACGCCAGTTTCATCGATTTCGGGTGAGTAGTTAATTAGGAAAAAAATCGGAGGCCTTAGAACTTGAATGCACCTCGTAGCAGCGAGAACGTTCCTTTTCAGATTAATTCCTGGGTTCCTATCTCCGGCAATAGATATACGTATATAATTTATCTTCCCGTTTCTACAGCATTATTGTAGCATAGAAACAAATCGACTGTTTCTACTTATGTGTGCCGTCTTTCGAAATTAAGTTGTATGGAAACGAGCCTTTAGCGCCATTGGCCGGGAGGCCCCTTGCGGGGCAGGTCCGGCGGCCTTGGCGCAGGTCTTACTGAATTCGACGCCACATTGGGCGACCTGCCTGCCGGATGGGGATGAAATGATGGATGAAAACAACACAACACCCAGTCCCTCAGCGGAGAAAATCCCCGTCCCAGCTGGGAATCGAACCCGGGCCCCTCTGGACGGCAGTCCGTCACACTGACCATTTTTTTTTTTTTTTTTTTTTGTTCGTTGTTGATCGATGGGTTTGGTCGTTGCGGACGTCACATGACAGCCAGTCAGGTTCGTTTGTTAATCCTTCCACTTAGTTTTTTTTTTTATTACAGAGGCCAACCGGCTCTCTGACCGAACACGCTGAGCTACCGTGCCGGCACCATTCAGCTATCTACATCTACATTTATACTCCGCAAGTCACCCAACGGTGTGTGGCGGAGGGCACTTTACGTGCCACTGTCATTACCTCCCTTTCCTGTTCCAGTCGCGTATGGTTCGCGGGAAGAACGACTGTCTGAAAGCCTCCGTGCGCGCTCTAATCTCTCTAATTTTACATTCGTGATCTCCTCGGGAGGTATAAGTAGGGGGAAGCAATGTATTCTATACCTCATCCAGAAACGCACCCTCTCGAAACCTGGCGAGCAAGCTACACCGCGATGCATAGCGCCTCTCTTGCAGAGTCTGCCACTTGAGTTTATTAAACATCTCCATAACGCTATCACGGTTACCAAATAACCCTGTGACGAAACGCGCCGCTCTTCTTTGGATCTTCTCTATCTCCTCCGTCAAACCGATCTGGTACGGAACCCACACTGATGAGCAATACTCGAGTATAGGTCGAACGAGTGTTTTGTAAGCCACCTCCTTTGTTGATGGACTACATTTTCTAAGCACTCTCCCAATGAATCTCAATCTGGTACCCGCCTTACCAACAATTAATTTTATATGATCATTGCACTTCAAATCGTTACGCATGCATACTCCCAGATATTTTACAGAAGTAACTGCTACCAGTGTTTGTTCCGCTATCATATAATCATACAATAAAGGATCCTTCTTTCTATGTATTTGCAATACATTACATTTGTCTATGTTAAGGGTCAGTTGCCACTCCCTGCACCAAGTGCCTATCCGCTGCAGATCTTCCTGCATTTCGCTACAATTTTCTAATGCTGCAACTTCTCTGTATACTACAGCATCATCCGCGAAAAGCCGCATGGAACTTCCGACACTATCTACTAGGTCATTTATATATATTGTGAAAAGCAATGGTCCCATAACACTCCCCTGTGGCACGCCAGAGGTTACTTTAACGTCTGTAGACGTCTCTCCATTGATAACAACATGCTGTGTTCTGTTTGCTAAAAACTCTTCAATCCAGCCACACAGCTGGTCTGATATTCCGTAGGCTCTTACTTTATCAGGTGACAGTACGGAACTGTATCGAACGCCTTCCGGAAGTCAAGAAAAATAGCATCTACCTGGGAGCCTGTATCTAATATTTTCTGGGTCTCATGAACAAATACAGCGAGTTGGGTCTCACACGATCGCTGTTTCCGGAATCCATGTTGATTCCTACATAGTAGATTCTGGGTTTCCAAAAACGACATGATACTCGAGGAAAAAAGATGTTCTAAAATTCTACAACAGATCGACGTCAGAGATATAGGTCTATAGTTTTGCGCATCTGCTCGACGACCCTTCTTGAACACTGGGACTACCTGTGCTCTTTTCCAATCATTTGGAACCCTCCGTTCCTCTAGAGACTTGCGGTACACGGCTGTTAGAAGGGGGGCAAGTTCTTTCGCGTACTCTGTGTAGCATTAAGTTATATGGTATTGTTTCATTGCTCAGATTCCCTGACTTGCCACTGCACAGCTGCAGGCATGAGAACGAGGTTGTGATTGAGAGGGAAGAATTAAAGGCTCTCGTAAACGATGAGACATGTTAGACAAAATCGATCCTATCTAGCCACGGATTTGCCAAACAAGTCCGTACACGTACGAACCACGTATGTCAGTGTAGCTTCACTTTAGGGACAGACGCTCTTCGTGTTCGCTTTCTGACAGTACTGAGAATGGCCACAAATGCAGACGAAACAGTCATAACATTGACTTTGGTGCCGTGTTTAAAGAAGAAGAAGAAGCAAACAGAACGCTGGTCCAGGAAATGCTTAAAATGAGAAATTCACCCACGAAAATCTGCTTAAGGAACACTACTCTCAGAACCCGATGATTACAAAAAGAGGCTCTGAGCACTATGAGACTTAACTTGTGAGGTCATCAGTCCCCTAGAACTCAGAACTAGTTAAACCTAACTAACCTAAGGACATCACACCCATCCATGCCCGAGGTAGGGTTCGAACCTGCGACCGTAGCAGCAGCGCAGTTCCAGACTGTAGCGCCTAGAAACGCTCGGCCACCTCGGACGGCCCGATGATTACACCTGCCTTCTACATCTACATTTACATCCATACTCTGCGAAGCACCATGAGGTGCATGGCAGAGGCTACGTCCCATTGTTCCAGTTATTAGGCTTTCTTCCTGTATGGAGTGCGGGAAGACTGATTGTGTGAATGTGCGTGCAGTAATTATTCTAATCTTATCCTCACGATTCCTGTGTGAGCGGTACGTAGGGCATTATAGTATGTCCCTAGAGTCATCATTTAAAGCGGGTTCTTCAAACTTTGTTAATAGAGTTCCTCTGGACAGTTTACACCTATCTGAAGTCTTCCAGTTCAGTTCCTTTAGTGTCTCTGTGACACTCTCCCGTGGGTCAGCCAAACCTGTGACCATTCGTGCTGCCATTCTCTGTATACATATACATCTACGTGATAACTCTGCTATTCACATTAAAGTGCCTGGCAGAGGGTTCAATGAACCACCTTCAAGCTGTCATTCTACCGTTCCACTCTCGAACGGCGCGCGGGAAAAACGAGCACTTAAATTTTTTTGTGCGAACGCCGATTTCTCTTATTTTATCGTGATGATCATTTCTCCCTATGTAGGTGGGTCTCAACAGAATGTTTCCGCAATCGGCGGAGAAAACTGGTGATCCAAATTTCGTGAGAAGATCCCGTCGTAACGAAAAACGCCTTTGTTTTAATGATTGCCACTCCACGTATAATGTCTCTGGCACTATCTCCTCCGTTTCGCGATAATACAAAACGAGCCGCCCTTCTTTGTACTTTTCGATGTCATCCGTGAGTCCCACCTGATGCGGATCCCAACCCGCACAGCAGTACTCCATAATGGGGCGGACAAGCGTGGTGTAAGCAGTCTCTTTAATAGATCTCTTGCACCTCCTACGTGTTCTGCCAATGAATCGCAGTCTTTGGTATGCTACACCCACACCATTATCTATGTGATCGTCCAATTTAGGTTATTCGTAATTGTAATCCCTAAGTATTTACTTGAATTTACAGCCTTCAGATTTATGTGACTTATCGTGTAATCGTAATTTAACGGATTTCATTTAGGACTCATGTGAATATCTACACACTTTTCTTTATTCAGGGTCAATTGCCACTTTTCGCACCATTGTTGTTGTTGTGGTCTTCAGTCCTGAGACTGGTTTGATGCAGCTCTCCATGCTACTCTATCCTGTGCAAGCTTCTTCATCTCCCAGTACCTACTGCAATCTACATCCTTCTGAATCTGCTTAGTGTATTCATCTCTTGATCTCCCTCTACGATTTTTACCCTCCACGCTGCCCTCCAATACTAAATTGGTGATCCCTTGATGCCTCAGAACATGTCCTACCAACCGATCCCGTCTTCTGGTCAAGTTGTGCCACAAACTTCTCTTCTCCCCAATCCTATTCAATACTTCCTCATTAGTTATGTGATCTACCCACCTAATCTTCAGCATTCTTCTGTAGCACCACATTTCGAATGCTTCTATTCTCTTCTTGTCCAAATTATTTATCGTCCATGTATCACTTCCATACATGGCTACACTCCATACTTTGTTTCATTCCAGGGTAAAGACTTTAACGCTGCTTCCGCTAAAAAAGCCGTCGGCATACGGACCCTGCTGTCGAATCTCAAAGTTACACCAATAACAAAAGGGAAATAGGGGTAATCCGGTGAATTACAGGCCCATATCACTAACGTCGATTTGCTGAAGGGTTTTGGAGCAAATACTGTGTTCGAACATTATGAAATACCTTGAACAAAACGACGTATCGACACGTAATCGGCACGGATTCAGAAAATATCGTTCTTGTGAAACACAACTAGCTCTTTATACTCATGAAGTAATGAGTGTTATCGACAGGGGATGTCAAATTGATTCCATACTTTTAGATTTCCAGGAAGCTTACGACACCGTTCCTGACAAGCGTCTTCTAACCAAACTGCGTGCCTACGGAGTATCGCCTCAGTTGTGCGACTGGATTCGTGATTTCCTGTCAGAAAGGTCACAGTTCGTATTAATAGACGGAAAGGCATCCAGTAAAACAGAAGTAATATCCGGCGTTGCCCAAGGAAGTGTTATAGGCCCTCTATTCTTCCTTATCTATATTAACGACGTAGGAGACAATCTGAGTAGCCGTCTTAGATTGTTTGCAGATGATGCTGTCATTTACCGTCTTGTAAAGTCATCGAATGATCAAAACGACTTGCAAAATGATTTAGATAAGATATCTGTATGGCGTTCGCCGTGCCTAGCTGACGTGACATCACCAACAAGCGCCGAGGCCTTCCTTTGAGTCGGTGTTGGTTCAACACGCTGCTGAACACTCAGAATCTATGCCACTGCCGTGGCCCGGTGTAATGTTAAGCTCCCTCTATACAGTTTAAGCGTTTTCGTGGATTTACTTGTTGAAGAATGCTGGTTCTGCTTTCTTGCAGCGCCGATGTCTTCTGCTAGCACCGGACGCTTCTCCGAAGATTTCACTGCTGGGCAGGGGAAATTTTCACTCTCTCGCTCTCTCTCTCCTCTTATTTAATAAATACGCTACTTTTGGAATATCATTCAATGCACCAGAACATATTTATTTCCACTTTGTACAAAAAAAAACTAAACTTTATGACGTAAGCCCACACATTACCGGGCACCCAGAATCAGTTAATTACACATTTTTGAACACAATTAATACATAAGCTTTTATCGTGGCTGACTATCCACGTCCAGTCCACGTAGAGGAAAGGTGCCTAATATGAGACACACTTTTGTAAACCCATTTGAAAGACCTAAAAGTAAGTGCAATTGTATTTTTTATGATGGTAATAAAATCTTACACTATTCAATTTTATCATACAATTATCATATTTGCAATAATAAACAATCTTTCAGAGTAGTTATTAAATCTTCACAAACAAGGCATTTCATAGAAATGAGATCAAGGTTTCCTAATATGAGACAGTAATAATATTTTGCATTAATTATTTTATTACAGAATAATGACATATGAATATACAATTTTTACATGTTCATTCATTTCTGTTATCCTTCACTCATTTCACACTACTTAGGTTTATATTCACGACACCTGGGGCAAACAAAATTGTCTTCTGTGACACCGCAATCTTCATGAGCCCAGTGATAACATTTCGTGCACTGTGCCCATGTCTCCCCATGTTTGCCTTCAGAAAAGCGCCCAGTACAGAACAGACACGCTACGTCATCACTGCTGTCTGAATCCCCACTGTCATCAAGACGGACATCGGATGCCGACTCACTAGACGATTCTTCTGCTTTAGGTCTACGATTTGAAGATTTTCCACTCTCCTCCCCAAACAACTTTCTGGCTGCTTTCTTAGCTTCAGCTCTTCCATTGCAAGGCAGTATTTCACTAGTTCATCTTCCAGTTGAGATGAGAGAACAGGCCTTCTGCCAAGATTAACACCAACCAGCTTCTCGGCTGTACGAGTTTTATCCTTCACATACCTTTCCAAACTATGTTTTGGTACAGTAAAAACTTATGAGGCTTTTAAGTACCCTATCTCGCCATAGCTCACACATGTGAACCATAGCGTCTTTACCCACGTTGTAAGAGGTCCGAGCAGATGTAATTTCGATGTATTGCTCATGCGCTGCCTGCGATATGCAAGGTCTCTGACCAGAGAGCAGTGTTGACTGCAGTAGGAACTGTGTAGCTGTAGCAGTAAGTTGTTGCTAATCTGGAGTCTGCTCTGGTCTGGTCTGGTGTACCGTGTTGGCTGGGCCGGTCGCGGTGCAGCGATGCCGGAGCCTGAGTATTATTGTATAAGGTAAAAAGCAGCCTCGCGCATATGTAGTAATGTCATCTCAAGTCCCATGTAAATGTTTATTGTATAAGGTAAAAAGCAGCTTCGTGCATATGTAGTAATGTTATCTCAAGTCCCATGTAAATGTTTTAAAAATGTCCTAATAATAATCTATCTCATATAAAGTAATTTTTAACAACCATTCATTTCAATTTAAAGAATCTACTAATTTCTCCAATCCGTGATCATCCCGATTATTGCAAAAGAAAAATCAGTTGTTTCCCTTTCATAAATGACAAATCTATCGGCCAGCATTGCACAGGGCTGTGCCAGAAAAATTTATTGTAAGAGCAGATATATATATATGCGTTATCCGGCGACTTCATTGAGGTAAGAATTTTCCTTTTTTTATTCAGAATGACCTTTCAGGGCCATGACGCAGCACTGCTGACGTCCAAAATTTACCAGGTTACATTCACAGTCAATTATTGAAAAGTTATAAGTGAGCGACAATTTAATTGAGAGGTTAGTTACATTGTATTATCACCAGTTTACGGAAATTATTTTTTGTTGGGACGTTACACTGAATGTGAACGACATAATTATATTTTTTTACTGTTGAGACGTTTAGGAATTTTTCTGTTTTGAGGTTACACTAAATGTGAAAGAATTTTGTGGGGAGGTTAAATGAGAATGAATTTTGTGGGGAGGTTACAACGTTTTCCTGTTAGGTGCCAAAGCCATCTACAACGAATAAATACAATAATCAGACATACTTCTTAAAGGACTTCAACTTCTATGATTTTATTTGTAAGATTATTTTTTTGTAAGGAGCAATATTGATCATCTTCTGAGCAAAATACTGCCTTGAAAGAAAGTTCCAGAAAACGTTCCAATTTCTGATCATAAGACTAGTCAAAGCAATCCCTGTTTATGATAATTTAATCCAATTAAAATAAACGCAGTTGCCAAAATTTTACTACAATAAATTATGAAATATTGTTATCTCATGATAGTATTGCGTAAATTCCATATAAAAAATCGTGAGACAACGAGCTACCCCAACATGCGATAGGTATCGTAATATGCGACACTGTCGTGTATTTGGATCCCCGTACTATCGCATATTAGGAATTTAGCCTTCTTACACAAAGAATCACGCACTTGCTAACAACGTTCGTTGGAAAATCAACTTAACTGTCAATAATTATAGGTAATACCGTCACAAATAACACCAATAAAGGAGGAAATTAATATCCACTCACCTTTAAGCTGAAATATTGTCTCAACACCGATGTCGCAAAAACTCCAAACACAAGAAATTTTGTATCAACCTCTACTGTATCCGGCTCAACTATGGCTTCCTACTCGCTGTGTCGTCGCCCGGCACGCAATAGACGTGTTTAAGAAACTCTCCACCAGAGTGCAGCCCCTAACATGAGCACAGTTGGGGTGTCTCATATTAGGGAACTATCGCATAATAGGCACCTCTCCTCTACCCTCAACAGCAGTTCAGCGTCTACTAAAACAGTCACTATCTCGTGTCACTCCATTTGTTTTTCAACAATACAAAGCTACATTACTCTTTGCAGCCGGCCACGGAGCTTCCCAGTCTGGAACCACGCGGCTGCTACGGTCGCAGGTTCGAATCCTGCCTCGGGCATGGATGTGTGTGATGTCCTTAGGTTTAAGTAGTTCTAAGTTCTAGGGGACTGATGACCTCAGAAGTTAAGTCCCACAGTGCTCAGAGCCATTTGAACCATTTTGAACGGAGCTTCCGGGCCGTATGTGCTTATTCTTCGCAGGTCGCGCTGAACACTTGCAGCGCCGACGAACTATCTCCCTTCCAGTTTCGCCTGCACAAACAATAAATGGGTGCACTATCCCACGCTCATCCTTACGCCCCGCTTTAAAATAACACGTGTTCGAAACGGCTGGAACACAATTGTCTCCAGACTTTCGTAAAATTCTGGGGGCACTACACCATTTGTCCTTGTGCATACCGTACGGGGTTACCAACGTGTTACATGCGCTCCAGCGGCAGTTGGCTGTACCCAGTAGCGTAGGCTGAGAATTACGAATTTCGAAAAAAGAAAAAAAATCTTAAAACAGGTCTTGTAAAATAGAAACAACGCAAAAGTAATGCATTTACATGTTTCTACTAACACTGATAGTACTACAGACACTGTTATAAATAAATACACAAAAATATTAAACAGCTACACATTCACAAAAATATAGCACACAGAATTACGAATTTCGAAAAAAGAAAAAAAATCTTAAAACAGGTCTTGTAAAATAGAAACAATGCAAAAGTAATGCATTTACATATTTCTACTAACACTGATAGTACTACAGACACTGTTATAAATAAATACATAAAAATATTAAACAGCTACACATTCACAAAAATATAGCACATAGTAATACTCCGTTACATCTTATTATAAATTTGTTCTATCCTTCCGTCCTCTTTCTGGGCGTAAACATCGATGACACGAGATATGAAATCCTGCCGGTTGGCTGAAGATTTCACAGTTCCCTTCTCTGTAGCCAAAATCGCACAAGTTTGACATTCTGTCAATTGTCAGTGTGTTGCGAAAGTAAGCGTTTTAATGAACTCATGCTTCTTTTGCAAGACGCAGTGGTTGCTGGAGTTGCAAGAACCAACGACAGTGATTTCGCAGATTTAGAGGACATCTTTTTTAATCCAGTGTTTATAACGGATTTAAGGAGGTCATGAGGCTGTAGACGTTTATCCTCACCGCTGTAAATAAACAGCCGGCCGCTGTGGCCGAGCGGTTCTAGGCGCTTCAGTCCAGAACCGCGTTGCTGCTACGGTCGCAGGTTCGAATCCCGCCTCGGGCATGGACGTGTGTGATGCCCTTAGGTTAGTTACGTTTAAGAAGTTCTAAGTTCTAGGGGACCGATGATCTCAGACGTTAAGTCCCACAGTGCTCAGAGCCATTTACTTTGTCGCTAGGTGTGTTTTTAACTATTGCGAACAGAAACCAGACTGTTACCGTGTTTTTTGAATTGTGCCTGTCTATTTACTGGGTGTTTTAATCAGCATCACCGACCCTTTGTTTTTATATTTTCTTCGCAACTTTTCGCCGTGTTCCAGTTTTAAACAGTCACCGTTTTATCGCCTGTTTTTATTGTTATGATATCTCCTAATTATACAGGGTGATTCAAAAAGAATACCACAACTTTAGGAATTTAAAACTCTGCAACGACAAAAGGCAGAGCTAAGCACTATCTGTCGGCGAATTAAGGGAGCTATAAAGTTTCATTTAGTTGTACATTTGTTCGCTTGAGGCGCTGTTGACTAGGCGTCAACGTCAGTTGATGCCAAGATGGCGACCGCTCAACAGAAAGCTTTTTGTGTTATTGAGTACGGCAGAAGTGAATCGACGACAGTTGTTCAGCGTGCATTTCGAACGAAGTATGGTGTTAAACCTCTTGATAGGTGGTGTATTAAACGTTGGTATAAACAGTTTACAGAGAATGGGTGTTTGTGCAAAGGGAAAACTTCTGGACGGCCGAGAACGAGTGATGAAAATGCAGCACGCATCCAGCAAGCATTTGTTCGCAGCCCAGGAAAATCGACTCGCAGAGCTAGCAGAGAGCTGCAAATTCCACAATCAACTGTATGGAGAGTCCTACGAAAAAGGTTAGTTATGAAACCTGAATGTCAACTACCCGAGGCGATGGATCGGCCGCCAGGCAGCCCGTGACAGAGCACTTCATCACTGGCCTCCAAGAAGCCCTGATCTTACCCCCTGCGATTTTTTCTTATGGGGGTATGTTAAGGATATGGTGTTTCGGCCACCTCTCCCAGCCACCATTGATGATTTGAAACGAGAAATAACAGCAGCTATCCAAACTGTTACGCCTGATATGCTACAGAGAGTGTGGAACGAGTTGGAGTATCAGGTTGATATTGCTCGAGTGTCTGGAGGGGGCCATATTGAACATCTCTGAAATTGTTTTTGAGTGAAAAAAAACCTTTTTAAATACTCTTTGTAATGATGTATAACAGAAGGTTATATTATGTTTCTTTCATTAAATACACATTTTTAAAGTTGTGGTATTCTTTTTGAATCACCCTGTATTTTTAACTTTTCTATAGGCTGCAGAGCGGCATATTACGCTGCTGCCAGCCCCCCCCCCCCCCCCCCCCGTTCTCTGTGGAGGAATCGAAATCCAATAAAGGAAGAAAAAGTTCCTGTTCAAGCACGTCTAGTCCACTACATCAGTGTACCACGTAAGAGCCCTCGGCTCTTCTACTTGCCGGACAAGTTGTGGGAATCGGACAGGGGGGTCAGATAACCTTTGTTCGACCTTTGGAGCGCGCTAATTTCACTGTGCACATTTTATAGGTCAGCGGCCACGCATCTGGGCGCAACAATAAAAAGGCGACAGACAGGCAGTATAACAGCCACCTCATACGGAACACACAAAACGCGCATTTGTACGACGGAACTCATATGATGTTCGTACGAGGCGAATATCAAAGATTCATTTTACGACCCATCTTCACCTCTGTCTACACTGCAAAAGCCCCGTTTGTGTGCGTGAGGGAGGGTACTTTAGTGTACCAGTGTCGCCCCCCCCCCTTTCCCCCTCTTATTCCATTCGGAAATCGTTCGGTGGAAGAATGAGTGTTGGTGAGTCTCCGTGTGAACGCGATCTATCTAACGTCACCTTCATGGCCTTTTCGCGAGACACAGGTTGTCTCCGTAAAGTGTGCAAAAATGTAACAGGACATAGGGAATGCCCCGCTGAACAATTTGAGGTAAGGAACCTGGGGTCAGAGAAGCCAGCTTAAGGAGATATGGAAGTAAATTTGTCTACCGCTTTGTCTAGCATTACTATTTTCCAGCTTATTTAAAACTAACATGCCTACAAGTTTACATGTAGTGTGCTGTTTATTCACATGTACATTCTTTATTACCATGAAGTCATGATGTATGTTTTGTTTACTATTCTTGTCCATAAGGTGGCTCTGTTGTATGTTATTTACATTGTCCCATGACAGAACGTGCTATGAATCAACGATAGGCTGTGATATATACATATACATACATACATATATATATATATATATAAAATCGGTGCCTACAGTGTCACGTCTTTTAGTGTCACACAAATTTTTATTTTTAAAGGGGATCGCTTAAGACTATTTCCATGGGTTCGGCCCTCATATCACAAAATGGTCGTCTGATGTAGTACAAACTGAAAAAATTAATTCCTTTTAAAGCACAGTTTCGTATATAATTTATATTCAAAACCTTACACCTGTGTCACAGAACAAATCCAACATCGAGAATACTTTACACAAGTTTAAGGGAAGAAATGCTTCCGATAATTATTACAGTATTTAAAGAACATCAAAATATGAACAGGGTGAAATGAACAAAGAGTAGATGAGGCTATGTTAATCAATTCGACTGTAAAAAGCTAAGCAGCATATTATTAGCAAAATGAGAAATATGCGAAAATAAAATGCCAAAATGAGCACTTCTCAATTGGGAGTAAATCAAAACAGTCAGAATGGCTGAAAGAGAGCACAATAACATGAGCCATAAACGAATAAGAGCTAAGCAACTAAGCAAGTAAGAGAATAGGCAAAAATGAGATGCCAGCAAAATGAGAGCTGGCCGAACTCCGTCGGCACTTATTACGCTTGCGCTCGTGGCGGCAACTCGCGGCCCGTACGCAACACGAGCGCCTGCGATCGCGATGCACTCTTAATATATGATGTTACATGGCCGATTCATCACTCAGTGCTATTCGGAGACGTACAGTACAATACGAGGTGCGGCTAGAAAAAACCGGACTGATGCTGGAAAAAACATTTATTTACAATTATTTACAATTTCGTGTTATCTCCTTCAATTTACTCTCCTCCTCGGTCTCTACACCGCTCCATACGAATTTTCCACTGTTCATAGCAATGCTGCAGATCATTTTCGGTAAGTCCATACACTACTTCCGTCGCTTTTTCTTTTACTGCTTCAACAGTCTCAAATCTAGTTCCTTTCAAAGCTGACTTGACTTTAGGGAAAAGAAAAAAGCCACAGGGGGCCAGATCAGGGAGTAGGGTGGATGATCTAAGATGGGAATGTTGTGTTTTGCCAAAAACGTCTTCACTGACAACGCACTGTGAGCTGGGGCATTGTCTTGGTGAAGGATCCATGACTTTTTTCTCCACAAATCGTTCCGTTTTCTCCTTACTCGCTCACGTAGGGTAGCCAGGACGCTAATGTAGTAATGCTGATTCACTGTTTGTCCCTCTGGTACCCAATCAATGTGCACAATCCCTTTGATGTCAAAAAAAAAAAATTGCCTTGAATTTCGATTTTGACATTCGCGCTTTTTTTTGTCGTGGAGAACCAGGAGTTTTCCAATGCATCGATTTTGTAAGAAGGTGGGATCACTTTCAATGTTTTCCAGGATGTCAGAACAAATCATTCTTCGGCGTTCCTTCTGTTCAGTTGTGAGACACTTTGGAACCATTTTTGAACACACTTTGTTCATGTTGAAACTTTCATGAAGAATCTGCCTAACACTTTCCTTGTCAACTCCTGTTAACTCAGACACTGCTCTGATTGTTAAACGGCGATCTTGTCGAACAAGTTTACCGATTTTTTCAATGTTTGCATCAGTTTTTGCTGACAATGGTCTGCCAGTGCGAGTGTCATCACTGGTGTCTTCGCGGCCATCTTTAAATCGTTTAAACCACTCAAACACTTGTGTTCGCGATAAACAATCATCGCCGTACACTTGTTGTAACATTACAAACGTTTCACTTGCAGATTTTCCTAGTTTGAAACAAAATTTGATGTTAACACGCTGTTCTTTCTGTACACTCAACATTTTCCGACGCACAGACAAAACGTCAACTACTTAAAACAGACGCCACGGGCAGACTGAGTGCAGGAGGCAGATGAAACTCGAGCAGTAGGCGGAGCGAGAGTCACGTGACAGGCCACGCGACTTTCAGCCTTATTGCATTCGTTTTATTGTTTCACCAGTACTAGTCCGGTTTTTTTCTAGCCACACCTCGTATGATGGAGCAGTACCGGTAAAGTTTCGCTGAACTCACTGACATCCACCTGGTGTATGGGGAAGTGCGCTGAGTGCTCTCAGTGGTGAAAGGCTGTACATGGAACGATTTGGCAGCACGCAGACGACGAGTCTTCATTTTCCTCCATGGACGAATGCGGGGGACTGGTTCATTGGAAAAAAGAAACGAGGGACCTGGCGACATGAGGACCACTCGCACGCCCGATTTTGAAGAGGAGGTGCTGGAACGTGTTGCAGGAGACCCCACTACGAGTACTCGTCGTATTGCGCTTGTGTGACTTAGATATTGGCTACAGCAAAATGACATCATTGCACAGCCTATGTTATTTGTGGTCTGATACTGTGAATGGAATCCCGTCTTTTCGGCTTGCTTTCATGTTTCCTCATGAATGGCACGCTACAATATGTCCACTCCATTCGTCAGCAATTGTTTTAAAATATCTGCTTGCCAATGTTGAGCAATAATAAATTATCTGATGTACGAGGAAGTCGATTATTACAGGGTACCTCAATAGCTATTTTTTTTTTAAAACATAACAGCAATATACCAGAATTTGATCACATTTCTGTTGCTTTTAAGTCAGCAGTGTTGCTGACAGCTAGGGCAGTCTCAACGGATGCTTATAGTACCAGCACAGATATTTATGACACAGCCAGTGTTCGTAAAAATTATAAATGAAAGCTAATCATTTAAAGAAATTATCGAGGCTCCCCAGAAAACATATGCTACCCATTCCACCTTGATAGGCACCCCACAGAAATTTTCGAATGTCGGCGCCCCTCCTCAACACACGCTTTCGTCGGAGTTGTAACTTACAAGGGAACCTCCCCATCGCACCCCCCTCAGATTTAGTTATAATTTGGCACAGTCGATAGGCCTTGAAAAACTGAACACAGATCAATCGAGAAAACAGGAAGATGTTGTGTGGAACTATGAAAAAATAACGAAAATATACAAACTGAGTAGTCCATGGGCAACATATGCAACATCAAGGACAGTGTGAGCCAAGCACCGCCGTGGTTCCGTGGTTAGCGTGAACAGTTGGTTCAAGTCTTCCGTCCAGTAAAAAGTTTTAATTTTTATTTTCAGACAATTATCAGAGTTCAGGCACTCACACATAATCAATTTCGCTCTCCAAAATTCCAGGACGTGTTTAGATTTGCTTGGACATATGCAGGATTTGACGGTCTACACAGGGAAAAATTTGAAAACGTTAAAAACATATGTTTTGACAGAGCACAGAGAAAACTGTGCGACTGTGAAACTGTTGCATTCATTTGTTGCAGTTTATGTGACACACTCTTATGTTTTCATCACTTTATGGGAGTGATTATCACATCCACAAGAAAACCTAAATCGGGCAAGGTAGGAGAATCTTTTTACCCATTCGCCAAGTGTGCAAGTTAGGTGGGTCGACAACATATTCCTGTCATGTGACGCACATGCCGTCACCAGTGTTGTATAGAATATATCAGACGTGTTTTCCTGGATCAAATGTTTTCGGATCCCATTGGAGAGGCACGTCCTTTCGTCTACTAATCGCACGGTTTTGCGGTGCGGTCGCAAAACACAGGCCCTAAACTTATTACAGTGAATAGAGACGTCAATGAACGGACAGATCATAACTTGCAAAAACGAAGTAAGGACCTTTCACTCCGCAGCTGCTCACGCTAACCACGAGACCACGACGCTCCATTATCTACATATGCCTTGATGTTGCATATGGTGCCCATGGACTACTCAGTTTGTATATTTTGCTTATTTTTTCATAATTCCACACAACTTCTTCCTGTTTTCTCGACTGATCTGTGTACAGTTTTTCAAGGCCTATCCACTGTGCCAAATTATAACTAAATCTGAGGGGGGTGCGATGGGGAGGTTCCCTTGTTAGAAGACAATATTTTTCCGCTTTCCCCGTATGCGGTATAAAACTTCCATACAGTGCCTGTTGAAACGCTTAACATTTCAGTTACCTTGGTTACGGAAACACGCACCATACATGCACTAACGGTGTTCACTTAGTTCCCCGACCAGCCCCGGATATACGATATTTCTGAACCGGCGTAAAAACCTGATTCCCCCACTCCCCCCCCCCCTCGAGCGTTTGAAATTGTTGTTGTTGTGGTCTTCAGTCCTGAGACTGATTTGAAGCAGCTCTCCGTGCTACTCTATCCTGTGCAAGCTTCTTCATCTCCCAGTACCTACTGCAACCTACATCCTTCTGAATCTGCTTAGTGTATTCATCTCTTGGTCTCCCTCTACGATTTTTATCCTCCACACTGCCCTCCAATACTAAATTGGTGATTCCTTGATGCCTCAGAACATGTCCTACCAACCGATACCTTATTCTAGTCAAGTTGTGCCACAAACTCCTCTTCTCCCCAATACTACTCAGTATCTCCTCATTAGTTACGTCATCTACCCATCTACAGCATCTCAAAAGCCCCTATTCTCTTCTTGTCTAAACTGTTTATCGTCCATGTTTCACTTCCATACATGGCTACACTCCATACAAATGCTTTCAGAAACGACTGCCTGACACTTGAATCTATACTCGATGTTAACAAATTTCTCTTCTTCAGAAACATTTTCCCCACCATCGCTGGTCTACATTTGGTATCTACTTCGTCAGCCCCTGGTAGCTGAATGGTCAGCACGACGGAAGGTCACGCCTAACGGCCCGGATTCGATTCCCGGCTGGGTCGGAGATTTTCTCCGCTCAGGGACTGGGTGTTGTGTTGTCATAATCATCATCATTTCATCCCCATCGACACGCAAGTCGCCGAAGTGGCGTCAACTCTAAAGACTTGCACCAGGCGAACGGTCTACCCGTCGGGAGGCCCTAGCCACAAGGCATTTACATTTTTTTATCCTCTACTCCGGTCATCATCAGTTATTTCGATTCCCAAACAGCAAAACTCCTTTACTACTTTAAGTCTCTCATTTCCTAATCTAATTACCTTAGCATCACCTGATTTAATTCGACTACATTCCATTATCCTCGTTTTGCTTCTGTTTATGTTCATCTAATATCGTGCTTTCAACGCACTGTCCATTCCGTTTAACTGCTCTTCCAAGTCCATTGCTGTCTCTGATAGAATTACAATGTTATCGGCAAACCTCGAAGTTTTTATTTTTTTCTGCATGAACTTTAATTCCTACTGCGAATTTTTCTTTTGTTTCCTTTACTGCTTGCTCAACATGCAGATTGAATAAGATCGGGGAGAGGCTACAATCCTGTCTCCACACCCTTCTCAATCACTGCTTCCCTTTCATGCCCCTCAGCTCCTATAACTGCCATCTGGTTTCTGTACAAATTGTAAACAGCCTTTCGCTCCCAGTATTTTACCCCTGCCACCTTTCGAAATTGAAAGAGAATAGTCCAATCAACATTCTCGAAAGCTTTCTCTAAGTCTACAAATGCTATTAACGTAGGTTTGATTTACCTTAACCTCTCATCTTTGAGAAGTTTGCCTCGCATGTTCCTACATTTCTCCGGAATCCAAACTGATGAGCCCCGAGGTCAGGTTCTACCAGTTTTTCCATTCTTCTGTGAAGTATTCGTTATGGTATTTTGCAGGCATATTAAACTGATAGTTAGGTAATTTTCACACATATCGGCACCTAGAAGTCATAGCTGGCTCACCCAAGGCTATCAGTAGCTCTAACAAAATGTTGTCTACTCCGGGAGCCTTGCTTCGATTTAAGGCTTTCAATGCTTTGTCAAATTCTTCACGCAGTACCATATCTCTCTTCTCATCTTCATCTACATCCTCTTCCATCTCGATAGTATTGCCGTCAAGTACATCTCCCTTGTATAGGCCCTCTACATACTCCCTCCATTTTTCTGCTTTCCACTCTTTGCTTAGGTCTGGTTTTCCATCTGAGCTCTTGATATTCATACTAGTGATTCTCTTTTCTCCAAACGTCTCTTTAATTTTCTTGTATTCAGTATCTGTATTAGCACTAGGAATATATGAAGGGCTTATTTCAATAGTGGTACAAGTCCATTTTTGTTCATATTGACATACAGAGTCCTAAAGTTAAATGAGCGCTGAAAAATCTGCAGTTGAGATTAATTGTTTGAAATGGCTCTGAGCATTATGGGACTTAACTTCTGAGGTCATCAGTCCCCTAGAACTTAGAACTACTTAAACCTAACTAACGTAAGGACGTCACACACATCCATGCCCGAGGCTGGATTCGAACCTGTGACCGTAGCGGTCGCGCGGTTCCAAACTGTAGCGCCTAGAACCGCTCGGCCACTCCGGCCGGCGCAGTTGAAATACCAGAAATATTCAAGCGTATGGCTTCTTGCTAGAGATGAACCTTTCTTTCTGTTTGTTTGTACCATTAATTGCAGAAGTATTATAGACAGAAAAGTGGAGGTAACGGACTTGTACCACTATTGAAATAAGCCCTTCATACGCTTTTAAATGGTTCAAATGACTCTAAGCACTATGGGACTTAACATCCGAGGTCATCAGTCCCCTAGACGTAGAACTACTTAAACTAACTTAACCTAAGGACATCACACACATCCATGCCCGAGGCAGGATTCGAACCTGCGACCGTAGCAGTAGCGCGGTTCCGGACTGAAGCGCCTAGAACCGCTCTGTCACAGCTGCCGGCTATATGCTTCTACATCCTTACATTTGTCCTCTAGTCATTCCTGCCTAGCCATTTTTTACTTCTTGTCGATCTCTTTTTTAAGACGTTTGTATTCTCTTTGACCTGCCTGACTGCTGCAGATCGTATTCTTACAGGACAGTAGCAGAATGTCCTGTCAAATTGTAATATCGATATACTGTATATTAACAGTAGCAGAATGTCCTGTCAAATTGTAATATCGGTATACTGTGTATTACCTTATACACACTAGCGACTGATCGATGAGAGGATACGTAACAAAAAAGATCTAATGAACTTAAGCCCGGAAATGCTAGAGACCATTCATTCAATAGTTCATTTTTACAGAGACTGTGGTCTAATACGCGCTGTACCACGCAGCCACAGGTACAGCATGTGTTGAAAATAGTTCCTATGTGCATCAAGGCATGCGTGTACGCGCCGTAGCCGGCCGCTGTGGCCGAGCAGTTCTAGGCGCTTCAGTCCGGAACCGCGCTGCTGCTTCGGTCGCAGGTTCGAATCCTGCCTTGGGCATGGGTGTGTGTGATGTCCTCAGGTTAGTCAGGTTTAAGTAGTTCTAAGTCTAGGGGACTGATGACCTCAGATGTTAAGTCCCATAGTGCTTAGAGCCATTTGAGCCGGCCAGAGTGACCGAGCGGTTCTAGGCACTACAGTCTGGAACTGCGCGACCGCTACGGTCGCAGGTTCGAATCCTGCCCCGGACATGGATGTGTGATGTCCTTAGGTTAGTTAGGTTTAAGTAGTTCTAAGTTCTAGGGAACTGATGACCTCAGAAGTTAAGTCCCATAGTGCTCAGAGCCATTTGAACCATTTTTAGAGCCATTTGAACCATTTTCTTTTACGCTCCGTAACATGTTCTGTCTCACACACTCACATCGGTCAGGGTGCAATAGAATAGTGCCAAAGGCAGCATAAATACGCTGCTTCAGTGTCTACACGTCTGGAATGGGCTCTTTTGAGATGGCCCCGTAACCAGAAATCGCACTGGTTGAAATCAGGTGAACGACCAGGCCATGCAACTGGACCGTCTCGTCCGATCCGTCAACCAGGGAAGACACGACTGAGATTCGTCCGGACGTTAACGGAGAAGTGGCCTGGAGCACCATCATGTAGCAGCCACACAACACTTCCAATCATCAATGGAACTTCTTCCAGCAGGAACGGCTTAGACACCCGCAAGGAACGCCTATAGTTCCGGCGGAAAGAAGGGTGGTCCCAAAATACGGTCGCCAATTATCGCAGCCCACACATTTTGGCTGCAACGATTCTGATGACTCGCTGTCACCGTACCATAGTGGTTCTACATACTGTTTCACAGATGACTGTCACGAAAGTTGAAGATACCATTCTGCGTGCAGGTGGCCTCATCTGTGAGTAGGATGGATGACACAAATCCCGGAATTGTGGTTGCCTGGTGGGGAAACCAGCGACAAAATTGCTCCCGATGTGGAAAGTCTAGGAAGCCATGCACACGCTGTACAAGGGCCGTTTGAAAAGTACCTGCAAAGTCCGAGAGATGGCATCACCAGCGCGTATCGAGGTCATGTTAGTAGCATCTTTGAAAAGAACACACACTAAGTTTCAGCAATATTGGTCTATTTCTTTGTGTTGGGCATTCGTGTAAATCAAGGTAGTCAAGTGATTGTCAAAAAATGGACGAAGAAGAATTTCTACATCTACATCTACATCCATACTCCGCAAGCCACCTGACGGTGTGTGGCGGAGTGTACCTTGAGTACCTCTATCGGTTCTCCCTTCTATTCCAGTCTCGTATTCGTGTGGTGATTAAACATTATGAAATGCAAAACGCCTCACGAGACTAAAGAAAAGCTTGATAAACATTACGGTGAATCTTCACCTTCAATTAGAACAGTTTATAAGTGGTTTCAAAATTTTAGCAGTGGTAATATGGGCACAGGTGATGCAGAACATTCTGGACGCCCTGTGGAGGTTACGACTCCAGAAATAATTGATAAAATCCCTGATTTGGTGATGGATGACTGAAGAGTTAAGGTCGTGAGATCGCTAGTGCTGTGGGCATCTGGAATGAACGGGTACATAATATTTTGCATAACCATTTGGATATGAGAAAGCTATAGGCAAGATGGGTTTCGCGATTGCTCACGCTTGACCAAACACGGAATCGTGTGAAGTGTTGCAAGAATGTTTGCAGCTGTTCAGGAAAAATCCACAGGACTTTAAGCGTCGTTTCGTCATTGTGGATGAAACATGGATACATAACTATACTCCTGAGTTAAAATTAAAATTAAAAGGAAGGTCAGCGTTGGCCATAATATTGATGTTTTATTGATAGCAGAATCGATTTTCGGTCACATAGTGATCATCTTCGATGCTGTACAAATTAAACTCAGACACTTGTATCAAGTTATCAATAACCAAAACTGAGAAGCGATTGCAATAACTCAATATTACGGCCAACGCTGACCTTCCTTTTAATTTAACATATATGGTCGTTGTGCACACAGCACTCCATGGAGCGCAAAAAAGCCCTTTTCCATCACGACAATGCACCAGCACACACCTCAGCAGTTGTGGTCGCAAAAGTAATGGAAACAGGATTCCAACTCGTTTGACATTCCCCCCCCCCCCCCCCCCCCTATTCTCCAGACTTTGCTTCCTCAGACTGCTATTTGTTCCCCAGTTTGAAGAAATGGCTGGCGGGACAAAGATTTTATTCAAATGAGGAGGTGACTGTAGCAACTAATAGCTATTTTGCAGACTTGGACAATTCCTATTATTCGTAAGGGATCACCAAATTAGAACAGCGTTGGACGAAGTGTATAAGCCTAAAAGGAGACTATATCGAAAAATAAAAGAAGGTTTACCCCCAAAGACGTAAGTAGTTTTTATTTTTGCACGGACTTTTCAGAGTGATAGGCGTAGTAACAATTGCCATGGAGAATATTCTACAAGCTTACCCTGTACCGGCGGGCCAACTGCCTGGTACTGACACCGGGGTCGCCTTCCACAGTGTTAATCATATTTTCCTCCAAGTTTGATGTCCGAACATTTTGTTTACGTCCTTCACGATTTTCTGCTTCCTGAAACGACCCTGTCTCAGACAAACGGCGAAACACTGCAGCAAACATTCAATGCTGTGTTTGTTAGCAGGGATAGGTCTCCTGATACAACCTTGGTGCCCGTTGCCATTTGCCTTTCCGTAAGTAAACACCACGTCGGCAAGCTCTCGATTCGAATACGGAACCATGGAATACAGCGCTGCATCACATCCACTACAAGGTGAGTCAGCAAGAGAAGTGAATCGGACACAACATAACCAGTTACTATGGCAGGAGAGTGGGCTAGGGAATGACGTATGAGGAAGGGCACCACCCTCTAGGAGGATACCTTGCGTACTGTAATTGTGGCTGCATGGACAACGCGCATATTAGACCGCAGTCTCTATAACGAAGTATGATTTGGTAGCTGAGTGGTCAGCGTGACAGACTGTCAATCTTAAGGGCCCGGGTTCGATTCCCGGCTGGGTCGGAGATTTTCTCCGCTCAGGAACTGGGTGTTGTGTTGTCCTTATCATCATCATTTCATCCCCATCGACGCGCAGGTCGCCGAAGTGGCGTCAAATCGAAAGATCTGCACCAGGCGAACGGTCTACCCGACGGGAGGCCCTAGTCACACGACATTTCCATTATTTATCGAATAAATGGTCTCTAGCATGGAAACTACGCATTTCCGGACGTAAGTTCATTAGACCCTTTTTGTTCCATGTCCTCTCATCGATCAATCTCTGTCCCCCGTAGCTGAGTGGTCAGCGCGAAAAAATGTTAATCCTAAGGGTCCGGGTTCGATTCCCGGCTGCGTCGGCGATTTTCTCCGGTCAGGGACTGGGTGTTGTGTTGTCTTGATCATCATCATTTCATCCCCATCGACGCGCAAGTCGCCGAATGGACCCAGCGAACGGTCTACCTGGCGGGAGGCCCTAGTTATACGACATTTTGCATCGATCAGTCCCTAAGAGTTTGTACACAGTGGAAAAAATTATCCTAGTCGTAGACGTGAGTGATGGTAGCTGTCGCTTAGGAATTGTGGTTATCGCTGAAACAACAGGTTTACGGTTATATCGCTTTTTTTTTTTTTTATCCGGTTTAACCTGATGTTAAAACCGCTCAAAATAACCGGTTTCAGAAATAACCGATTTTCGATTTTTTTATTCTTATAATTATTTTCTGTAATAAACGTAGATGTCGAACAAAGATTGACAAATTTTGATTCAGTTTCAAGATACATAGATTCAAAGTATTAAATTAAATAGGCACTTTTCTCGAAAAGTGATAGTAGTCGAATACCACAAAAAAACACCAGTATTCTCCTACTGATTTTAATATTTTGAAACTCTGTCCAAAAATCATGTTGTAACCGGGCATCTCGCCAATATGGAAGGGTGAAAACTGAGTTTGAAGAACTCGTGTTAATTTGTCCGTTTTCAAGAGCGACAAGTAGATAAAGGCATGTTATACAGGTTGTTACAAAAAGGTACGGCCAAACTTTCAGGAAACATTCCTCACACACAAAGAAAGAAAATATGTTATGTGGACATGTGTCCAGAAACGCTTAGTTTCCGTGTTAGAGCTCATTTTATTACTTCTCTTCAAATGACATTAATCATGGAATGGAAACACACAGCAACAGAACGTACCAGCGTGACTTCAAACACTTTGTTACAGGAAATGTTCAAAAGTCCTCCGTTAGCGAGGATACGTGCATCCACCCTCCGTCGCACGGAATCCCTGATGCGCTGATGCAGCCCTGGAGAATGGCGTATTGTATCACAGCCGTCCACAATACGAGCACGAAGAGTCTCTACATTTGGTACCAGGGTTGCGTAGACAAGAGCTTTCAAATGCCCCCATAAATGAAAGTCAAGAGGGTTGAGGTCAGGAGAGCGTGGAGGCCATGGAATTGGTCCGTCTCTACCAATCCACCAGTCACCGAATCTGTTGTTGAGAAGCGTACGAACACTTCGACTGAAATGTGCAGGAACTCCATCGTGCATGAATCACATGTTATGTCGTACTTGTAAAGCCACATGTTCTAGCAGCACAGGTAGAGTACCCCGTATGAAATCATGATAACGTGCTCCATTGAGCGTAGGTGGAAGAACATACTAACGAAACTAAAATGAGCTCTAACATGGAAATTAAGCGTTTCAGGACACATGTCCACATAACATCTTTTCTTTATTTGTGTGTGAGGAATGTTTTCTGAAAGTCTGGCCGTACCTTTTTGTAACACCCTGTATAGACACAGGCAGAATATCAGCTACTTCATATTTTTATTATAAACTATGAATGAATTCTTAAGATTTTAACTTTCACTGTTAATAGATTTCCCTTCTCTTTCACTATTTCATTGAAATGGCAGACAGATCCGTAATCTTTTCAAGCAAATGGAGCATTCTATTTCGTTGCTGCTGCACATCGTAAAATTCTTCGAAACTTGGTACCATTCTGCAGGATGACAGATGTTCGTCAACAACAGCGAGAAACTAGCTGGTAGATCAGGTGGAGACAAGTTTGCACACTGCACTTTGTAATATTAGTAATTTTCGCCTCACAAACATTAATATACGCTCAATAGTAAACGCCTGATGGCCTAAAGTTATCGAACAATTGTAAGGTAAAAGAAATGAACCATCGCATAGCAGCGACAGAATCTATTATTCTTTATCTTTGCCGTTCTTGCCGGGTGCCAGTAAATCTCTATGTACATGTATCGATTAATGGTATAAAAAAGATTTCTTTTGTTTCAAGACAAATGAGGCTTTTGGCGCCTCACCTTTTACTGTTTCTATTCTATGAAAGGCGGACTCGGACTTGCTGCGTTCCACAACTGTATTTTATGTTTTATGTGAAAATATTGAGTGAATATGCTAATTGTTATTTTTTTCCAATCAGAAAACATGTAGTTTCTTATAACTGATATCGAACAGACAGCATCAAGAGGACATTTTGACTGTTACGTATAAAGTATTTAACCACAATGGTCATCTATTGTAATTTAATATGGAAAGGTACGTAGCATTAAAAAAAACGTGTGTTAAAGATAAGTGTGCTTATTTTCGTAAATTAACCTTGATGATTCCATCTCCTTATTTACTTGACTGTTAATTATTTTGTGTTACTTCATCATCAGAAATTACGATCACGCTGATGGGCCGAACGCAGCATGAGGCAGAAGGAACATTATCGTTTTCCTATTATTTCTGAACCAACTTTTTTTTAAATTGTGTAGTGTTGCATTTCTTTTGAAGTCTATAAATCTTCTGGTCCCTTAGTGTTGATCCGGGTATGACTACATCGCGACTATAAAAATGCACAGAAATGATAATGTTTCTTCCGAGCGATCTCAAATATATATATCAATATGCTGCTCTTATTCAGGTATTTAATGGTCAACGTATGTTATTATAATAGCGTAATCAATCCCTGATTCTGTTGCCAAGTGGCCCACCAAAAATATTTACTTTTTCGACATTAAAAAGAAGTAACAATTCTTTTTATTTTCGTCCCCCAAGAGCAACGCTACAAAATACAGGCGCATCGTGTAACAGGCTACGCGACACGGCAACGGTTATGTGTTTGTTACTCGTTTCTGTCTCCGTTGCTATTAAAACGGCACTGATCGCTTTTCCCATTTTCTATAATAAGCCAACATTTCACATGAATGGAAATTTTACGAATTAGCCTTACTCATCAAAAGAAGCTTTATTCGAAAACAAAGAGCTTTAGTACAGCTGCTGTGGAAGATTTGTACATTGATTTTTTTTTACATGGTTATTAGTAAGAAATTAAAAAAAACTGTTCAATCCGAGACCAAACAAATACCTAAAAATACCAGTTATTCAGAACTTGAATGCCGGTATCGGTTTTAAGTGGTCGGTTTTTTCGCATCTGTACGTAGACATACGCAATTTTTATGAAAGTCATCGTTCTCTCGTTTCTTTAAGTCTACATTTCGCCAGACAGCAAACAAATCGAGTTCACTACGCACACCCGCCAACATTCGAACTGAAGCGAAATAGTGGTTCATCGCTCAGATAACGTGATGACTTGACAACAGCTCGGCGATACGTCGGCAGCTTGCTCTGTAGCGTCTGGCCATACGGAAATAGTGTCTCCCATTGCATTGCAGCAATGTTGACGGCAACGCTATTGCGACCACACGTTGCCGTAAAATATGACTCGTGTGTATAGTAGTTCAAGTGCGGCACAGTCATGAGTACAATTATATAAGAAAACTCTTGAATACAGTAAAACTATATTTTCAAACACATTGTTGTCCAGTCTAAGCCATGTAAATGAAGAACTTTGTGTTTCGCTCACAGCGTTTTTAATTCTGTTGATTTCCCTATAATTTAAAATTAATTCTTTCAGTAATAATGCTTAGAAATTGCCGATTGCACCTTATTTGAACCGTGTTGCCGTCCATCACGCATAATAACCAGTGCGGATACAGGCAATCGGAGAACAACAAACTAGTACACAGCCCCTCCCTCCCCCTCTGCCCCATCTAACTTCCCGATTACACGCCGATGACCTTGCAACCGTTTTAATGACATCAGCGCGTCACTCGGACTGCGCATGCGCGGCATGATACAGGCTATAGTGGGGGAAGCTGCCAGACGAGGCGCTCAGTTCCAGCCTTGGCAAATAACGATCGTTCGCTGGGTGGTAGAGTGTGATATCTTTACGAGCGACGCAGGGGATACGACTGTTGCATTTCCCATCTCTCGCTTATCTTCGCTGACAGTTGAAATCGTAAACAGCGACGCTAGGATTGAAGCATGTTTCGTGAATTTCGTATTTCTATCGCTGCTGCATGCTTTAATCGGAACATGTGTTGTCATTTTTTAGTGATTTTCGTATCACCCTGTTTTATGCCGTTTGTGAAATACGTGGTGTCTACGTATTTAAGCTGAAAAGCAGTATTTCGTTAAGTGCATGTTCGACTGGAAACGAGAGAAAATGAACGTGCATATAGTGTTCAGATGATACACCAGTTTATAAATAAATATTATCACTCGGAGGTATTCCTTTTTTGGACATACTCCTATTGAGTATTCCAGGATGAGTTCTCGCGTTACAACGGAAAGTGAAAGTACAACGAAGGGATGCAATCTGGCAAAAGGTGGGATAATACCAAGTATGAAATCCATGTTCGTGGGTGGAAACTTTCCTCAGTTCTATTGCGAATGTATTTACACAGTTCAACATAAATTCAGTTTACATGGTTTTTTGCTAGTGTTATTTATTTTCGTGTTCGATTGTTTTAACATTTTTCTATTATCCGATGTAGATTAAAACTGGTCGAAGTGGAAGGTGGATTATTTCACGAAATGTGAACAAATACTGAAACCATTTTTTGTGTTGGTTTGTGTCGGATTCCTGCGAGTCTGTTTTCCTGCCTGCATTACTTCCTGTGAAATATAAAGAGTATAAAAATATAACAACAAAGCCGCAATGGGCTTAGAACACCGGTTACGTTACACGTTTCTTGTGGTGACTTTTTCGCATCGACTATATGTAAATTGCAGTAGTTTACAAGGGAATTGCCTTTTGCTTACGGCACATCAACATTTTATTGTACTTTTGTGTAAGTAAAACAAATATTAATCTGCAGCATGTCGGAGGCGTTTTTCTTGTGAACTGCTGCTATTTAATTATTACGTTTTTATGTTGAAAAATCGCCATCTGTGGAACTATTGCTTGTTCCTCTCATATTCACAAAATACCGTACGCGATCGAAGGTAATATGGTCGACATATTTTCAGTTGCACTGAAACTGTACCATGGTGAGCTTCCTTCATAGTCGGAGGAAAAAAGGAGTCCACTTAAAAATGCGCTGTACACAAAAAACAACAGAGCACTGAGAATGCTGTGACACGGTATCCAAATGGAAATTTCGTGCGCATCGAGTACGCCAATTGATACCTAAATGAAACAGCGAATTATGTTCCCACTTGAGTTCGAATTTTGTTTAGCTAGTCCATCACACGGCACGTTTCCACACAGTTACAGGAAAAAGTTTTAAGTCCTATACATTGAACAGTGCAATTGTTTTAAAAAGTAAGCAATGCCTACGAGAGGTTACGCGTCTAAAAAGTTTGAAATTTTTAGAGATGTGGATATGCGGTATTTTTTAATTTCTTATGTAGGGCAAAAATATTTCATTGCGAATGTGAAGAGTGTTTATTGTAAAACACTACATCTTCCTGTGCTTTGGAAACCGAGGTCGAAAGTCTTTGCGAGAAGTGTGCTGTATCTTGTATTATAGAAGTTATGAAAACATTAACGAGTGTAGTTACAGCATGCGAATTCGCGTGTTGAAGATCGATTCAAAAGCGAGAATATTAATTGTAACGATAGTGAAGAAATTGCCCGCATCTCGAGTATTTCGTTGAAAGGTAGGGACTGAATATTGCGTTAAGTTTTCGCCTGTGGCAGTTTATTTTTGTTTCTAGAGCACCTTGTGCGCATGACAAGTTGGCGCATATGTCTGTTACCTGGGGTCAATCCATCATGACAGGTATATCCAGCCGCGCTGAATAATCAATGAATTCCGTTAATTATCGAGTGCGTTTTATAGTTCGCTGCAAAATGCAAGGTGAGTATCGTTAGTCCTGTAGACGGTGGAGTTGTTTTTACAGTTAGCTAAAGTAATTATTGCTCACACAGAGTATGCTTGCCAAAGAGCACAATAAAGGCACGACAGGTTAATAACTAACAGCTACGCCATATGCAACACGCCTTTGCTCTGTGAATGTTGCCTAAGAAAAATTCAACCCAAAATAATTTTAGCTGAAGAAACAAATTTAAATAAAGCAAAACTGAAACTAAAGCCCATAGTTGAATATTTGCGTTCATAATAGATTTTACACATGACTAAAGCAGAAGTTATTTGTTTTAGTTATCGGGTTCTAAGATTCCTATTCAACGTCATATAAACTCAGAACATGAAGGTAACTGATCATCTGTTACGAATATTCTGCAACTTCGTCGTGTATACTTCGAACCGGGATGTCTGTTCTTTTTCATATTTTCGTTACGGATCAATACCGGGTGATAATATCTGATTTCGTACTCTCACACCCGTTGTAATTAAAGCTTGATATTCCTGCCACGCAATTTTCTCGAACTATATTTTTGTCAGAAGATATTCTTGTGTTTTCCAGTTCAGATTTCTCACAATTTCTGCAAGACATCTCAAGGTGGCCGAAATGACGCAACATAGTTATCCTTCTACGGCTGGAATACCACACCCAGACGGTGTTAGAAATTTGGATCCAAATTATTGGTAAAACGAAACAAATCTTAACGACTTGATGGTATCCATAATATAGAAATGTATCCAAGAGAGAGAAAACATTCTAAAATCACAATTTTGTGTATAATTGGTTTTGCAAGTTTGAGACGTATAGTGCCCCAAAAGCTATATTTGACACAAATTGCACAAAACCTCTTGTATCTGAAACGACTGACTGGTATTCACTCAGTGTTTGTAGATAGATTACACAATGAAGGTAGATTACGATGGCACCAAAGTGGTAAGCATATTCATTATCACATATTTTTATAATGTTATAAGAATGCGAATGACATCATTTGAACGATTTGAAAGTACGTTTTTTTTGTGATTACATTCAGGGTCTTGAACGAGCTTTTCATAAGAAATGTTTTACTGTACAAAAAGTTATTAGGTTTTCAATGAAAATAAAAATATAGATAGGAAAAAATCAGAATGACAAAAAAATCTTGTTGAACAGCAACAAAATCAATCAAAAAATATGCCAAATTAATGCTGCTCATAGTGAAGAAACAAACTTTTTAAAAATCCACGGTATTTCCTACAGCGCTCAGCAATTCTACATCTGCGATTTATTATAATCACAAAGAGCTATTGCTAGAAATGGCCAAGAAATATGTAATACATATGAAGTCTACACCGTCAGTTCCCACTCTTTCCCTCCTTCCCCCTTCCCTGGCAACCTACATTTGCGAATCCCTTTGTGTCTAGCTCACTCGTCGGAAGTTCTGCAATAGTAGCAACCAATACTTTTTACTGTACAGATCTCATTTCAGCTTCTTTGTTCTGTCTATAAATTGATCATTTTATTCTGTAAAGTATGCATCAACATTAAACGAAAATATAACTGGAGCCATCAGAGTAGATGTAATAAAAAATATCGTCAAATAATTTTCAAGGTGATACAGATTATGCACCATCATTGAACAGGAAATTCCGCACGCGCTAATAATTTTGTTCACTAGGGTAAGCCGAAGATTTGTCAGCCATGCTGTCGATCCAAGGGAAGTGACGCATTCTACATCTGCATAAATACTCTGCAGGATACTGTGCCATGTATCTAGAGGATTACTGCTTAGCCTTGCTATCCATTCGCGAAAGGCGTGGGGTTGGTGGGGGGGGGGGGGGAGGGGGGAGGCTCGCTGGCGAGAGGGGAGTGGGAATTGTTGTCTTTGTGCCAGTGTACGTGCGTACATCTGCATCTACTTCCATACTCTGCAAACCACATTGAAGTACATGGCAGAGGGTACTTCCCTGTGAACCAGTAGCTGGGGCTTTTCCCCGTACCATTCATGTAAGGAGCGCAGGAAAAATGATTGCTTAAATGCCACTGTAATTAATCAAATCTTGTCTTCGCAAACCTTAAGGGGTCGAAACGTCCGGGGCTGTGGTAAATTCCTACACACTAAAGGCTGAATCTGTCTTCAAGCGTTTGTCAATTCAAGTCTTTCAGCAACATTATGATACTGTGCCATGTATGTCGACGAATTCCAACTGTGACTCATTGAGACTGTAATCATACGAGACTCCTTTTTTTACTTTGTTTTGTGAAATGGTCAGTTTTACATTTCTGAGAATTTGAAGCAAGTTGCCACATTTGCACCATTTTGAAATCTTATCCTGGATTGTCCTGCAACTTTTTTTTTTCAGACAGTACTACATTATAGATAACTGCATTATCTGTCAAATATGTGAGGTTACTATTAATATTGTGGGCAAGGTCATCAACACACGACGACAACAGCAAGGGTTCCAACACACTTCCCTGGAGCACACTTGAAGTTTCTTCTACTTATGTCGGTTACACTCAATGCAAGATAACATGCTGCGTCCTCCCCAGCAATAAATCCTCGGTCCAGTCAGAAATTTCGTTTGATACCGCATACGATCGTACTTGTGGTAAGATAGTGGTAGTGATTCGAATGCTTTTTAGAAATCGAGAGATACTGCACCTAGCTGATTGACTTTCAAGATGTCACGTGAGAAAAGCATGAGTTGGGTTTTACATGACAGATTTTTTTTTTTTTTTTTCTTCGAAATCCGTGCTGGTTGGCATGGAGGAGGTCATTCTGTTAGAGGGCCCTCATTGTGTTCGTGCTGAGAATATGTGTTACAGGACTCTACAGAAACCAAATATCAGTGTTATTGGACGGTAGTTCTGTGGATAACTTTTTGTTAGAGGGGTTTACAGTATTGCAGATTATGGTTAATAGGGGCTAACTCAGCCCCAAATTTGGTATAGAAACTGATTCCTTCGGGTCATGGAGCTATGTTCTATTTTAACGATTTTAGTTGTTTCTCAGTCCCACTTATGCTATCTGTTTCACTCATTTTAGCAGTGTAGGAAACTGAATCGGGGCAACACCCCTGTCATTTTCCTTTGTAAAGGAACACTTGAAAGCGGAAATAGTGTGTCTGTTTTTGCTGTGTCATTCACGAGTGTCTGACACTAACTTTGGTGCCACTGACAGCCTTCTTTGGCTTTTGTGAGAGACCTCATAATATTTTGCTACGATAGACCTTGAAGGCTTCACGTATTGTCCTCGTGACAGCCAAACTCATTTTATTCAGCATCTTTGTATCTACGTTGTCTCCGTTTTTTTTTTTTTGTGTTTCTTTACAGTGACTGCATATCTTGAGGAGGCCCTCCCATCATGAATGCAAAACATGTGATGTTGAAAGCATAATGGTCGCGCAGTGTTCTTCGAATACAGTTTCTCTGAATTTACCCAACAGTATTTCGCAAGAGTCACGTGGCCTTTTTTCCAAAGATTGCCATATAAATTCCTGTTGGCAATACTGTACTGTTGCGATTCTGACAATACGTGTCTCAGTTCCTTCCATGTGGATCTCGTGCCCACGAGATAAGCACTTAAGCAATTCTGTAGAATTGGTAGCAGAACCCTCTTGTATGCGATTTCCTTTACAGGTGTACTGCACATTAACAGAACACTTGATACGCATTTGCTTATGTTGATTTCATATGTTCGCCCTATTTCAGATCGCTTGTTAGTGTCGCATCTTAGTAGTAACATATCTCCTTCTACACACACAAACTGCAACCCACCATGTGGTGTATGGCGGAGGGTAACTTTTACCAGTGCTAATCATTCCGTCTCCTGTTCCAACGCAAATGCAACTATCTAAATGCCTCCGTATGAGAATTGATTTTTCTCACCTTTTCTTTGTAGTCTTTACTCAAGACTGCTGGCAGTAGCATTTTTCTACAAATACCTTTTCTCTAAATTTTCCCAACAGTGTTTCGCAAAGGAACGGCGTCTTCCCCCCAGGAGTTCCTATTTGAGGGCATGGATAATTTTTGTAATAGTCGAGAGTATTGATTGATACTACCGGCAACAAATCTAGCAGCACGTTCCTGAGGAGCTTCGCAGTCATTCTACAGTTCGACCTGTCGGTGATCCCAAATACTCGAACAAAACCCAAGAATGGGTCACACAAGTTTCTTTACATCTACAACTACATAATTACTCTTCACCTCACAATTAAGGACCCACGAGAGGGTTCATTGAACTCTGCAGTTCACATTAAGTGCCTGGGAGAGGGTTCATCGAACCACCTTCAAGTTATTTCTCTACCGTTCCACTCTGAAACACTTAAATCTGTCCATGCGAGCTGTGATTTCTCTTATTCTGTTACCATGATCATTTGTACCTATGTACGTGGGCGCCAGCAAAATATTTTCATACTCTTTCAAGAAAGTTGGTGTTTGAAGTTTAATGAGAAGGTTCTGGCGCAACGAAAAACGCAATTGTTCTGATGATCGTCATTCCAATTCGTGTGACATATCTCTTCCCTATTTCGCGGAAATACAAAAAGAGTTGCCCTTTTTTGAAATTTTTCGATCTCTTCCCTCAATCCTATCTGATGTGGATCCCACACAACACGATTGTTGTTGTGGTCTTCAGTTCAGAGACTGGTTTGATGCAGTTCTCCGTGCTACTCTATCCTGTGCAAGCTTCATCATCTCCCAGTACTTACTGCAACGTACATCCTTCTGAATCTGTTTAGTGTATTCATCTCTTGGTCTCCCTCTACAATTTTTACCCTCCACGCTGCCCTCCAATACTAAATTGGTGATCCCTTGATGCCTCAGAACATGTCCTACCAACCGATACCTTCCTCTAGTCAAGTTGTGCTACAAATTTCTCTTCTCCCCAATCCCATCCAATACCTCCTCATTAGTTATCTGCTCTACCCATCTAATCTTCAGCATTCTTCTGTAGCACCACATTTCGAAAGGTTCTATTCTCTTCTTGTCCAAACTACTTATCGTCCATGTTTCACTTCCATACTTGGCTACACTCCATACAAATACGACTGATGACCATAGATGTTGAGTCCCATAGTGCTCAGAGCCATCCATACAAATACTTTCAGAAACGACTTCCAGACACTTAAATCTATACTCGATGTTAACAAATTTCTCTTCTTCAGAAACGCTTTCCTTGCCATTGCCAGTCTACATTTTATATCCTCTCTACTTCGACCATCAGTTATTTTGCTCCCCAAATAGCAAAACTCCTTTACTACTTTAAGTGTCTCATTTCCTAATCTAATTCCCGCAGCATCGCCCGATTTAATTCGGCTTCATTCCATTATCCTCGTTTTGCTTTTGTTGATGTTCATCTTATACCCTCCTTTCAAGACACTGCCCATTCCGTTCAGCTGCTTTTCTAGGTCCTTTGCTGTCTCTGACAGAATTACAATGTCATTGGCGAACCTCAAATTTTCTATTTCTTCTCCATGGATTTTAATTCCTACTCCGATTTTTTCTTTTGCTTTACTGCTTGCTCAATATATAGATTGAATAACATCGGGGAGAGGCTACAACCCTGTCTCACTCCCTTCCCAACCACTGCTCCCCTTTCATGCCCCTCGACTCTAATAACTGCCATCTGGTTTCTGTACAAACTGTAAATAGCCTTTCGCTCCCTGTATTTTACCCCTGCCACCTTCAGAATTTGAGAGAGAGTATTCCAGTCAACATTGTCAAAAGCTTTCTCTAAAACTACAAATGCGAGAAACGTAGGTTTGCCTTCCCTTAATCTATTTTCTAAGCTATCTACATCTACATCCATACTCCGCAAGCCACTTGGCGGTGTGTGGCGGAGGGTACTTTGAGTACCTCTATCGGTTCTCCCTTCTATTCCAGTATCGTATTATTCGTGGAAAGAAAGATTGTCGGTATGCCTCTGTGTGGGCTCTAATCTCACTGATTTTATCCTCACGGTCTCTTCGCGAGATATACGTAGGAGGGAGCAATATACTGCTTGACTCCTCGGTGAAGGTATGTTCTCGAAACTTCAACAAAAGACCGTACCGAGCTATCGAGCGTCTCTCCTGCAGAGTCTTCCACTGGAGTTTATCTATCATCTCCGTAACGCTTTCGCGATTACTAAATGATCCTGTAACGAAGCGCGCTGCTCTCCGTTGGATCTTCTCTATCTCTTCAATCAACCTTACCTGGTACGGATCCCACACTGGTGAGCAATATTCAAGCAGTGGACGAACAAGTGTACTGTAACCTACTTCCTTTGTTTTCGGATTGCATTTTCTTAGGACTCTTCCAATGAATCTCAGTCTGGCATCTGCTTTACCGACGATCAACTTTATATGATCATTCCATTTTAAATCTCTCCTAATGCGTACTCCCAGATAATTTATGGTATTAACTGCTTCCAGTTGCTAACCTGCTATATTGTAGCTAAATGATAAAGGATCTTTCTTTCTATGTATTCGCAGTCGTAGGGTCAGTATTGCCTCACGTGTTCCAACATTTCTACGGAATCCTAACTGATCTTCCCCGAGGTCGGCTTCTACCAGTTCTTCCATTCGTCTGTAAAGAATCCGCGTTATTGTTTTGCAGCCGTGGCTTATTAAACTGGTAGTTCGGTAATTTTCACATCTGTCAACACCTGCTTCCTTGGGACTGGAACAGTAACACTCCAGAAGAGGGCGGGCAAGCGTAGTGTAAACAGTCTCTTTAGTAGACCTATTACATTTTGTAAGTATTCTGACATCAAATCGGGTTCTTCGGTTTACGTTCTCCGCAACTTTATCTATGTGATTATCAATTAAATTAATCGTAAGCGTTGATCTTTGTAGATAAGCTAAGACTTTCCTGTAGTTCTCCCAATAAACCAAAGTTGGTCATTCGCCGTCCCTACAACCGACCTTATGTTCCCCTTCCATTTCATACCGTCTTGCAACGTTAGAATTGTACACAGTATTAATTGTCGTGACAGTTTCAAGCAGCACACCATTAATACTGTATGCGAACATTTTGTGGTTGTTTCTCCTACTCATCTGCATTAACGTACATGTATCGACGTTTAGAGCAAACTGTCATTCATTCAAATAAAACTTTTCTGCGTCAGTCTCTTACGAGGTATGTTCAATTAGTCCGGAACTTTGTCCACAATATTTTTCTACACTTACCTTTTACTTACTGTGCATGGTCTCCTTCGAAACACTCTGCTCCAGAATTGATACACCGCTCCCAACACCGTTTTCATTTCCGGAAGCAGTCTTGGTAGACCTCTTCCTGGAATTTTCTTTTATCTCGCCTATCGTTGCAAATCTTCGTCCTTTCAAAGGGATTTTCAACTTTGGAAATAAAAAAACGCCCTTAGGGGCCAGGTCTGGAGAGTACGGAAAATGAGACAACACGGTGATTTCGTTTTCTGTGCAACAGTCAGGGGTGAATGTGCGGGTGCGTTATCGTACTGCAAGACCGCATTTCAGGCCGTTTCCTTTTCATATTTTCACGCATGCGTTGCAACACCTCCCGATAATCCCTGTGGTACAAATTTATGATGAACCAATCCTTCAAAGTCAAATAAAACTATCAGCATAACTTTGAAGTCTGATCTAACCTGACGAGCTCTTTTTGGTCTCGGTGAATCTTTCCCGAACCACTTTGATGTTTTCATATCAGCGCACACTCCGCTGCAGAGTGAAAATCTCATTCTGGAAACATCCCCAAGGCTGTGGCTAAGCCATGTCTCCGCAATATCCTTTCTTTCAGGAGTGCTAGTTCTGCAAGGTTCGCAGGAGAGCTTCTGTAAAGTTTGGAAGGTAGGAGACGAGGTAGTGGCAGAAGTAAAGCTGTGAGGACAGGGGGTGAGTCGTGCTTGGGTAGCTGAGTTGGTAGAGCGCTTGCCCACGAAAGGCTTAAGTCCCGAGTTCGAGTCTCGGTCCGGCACACAGTTTTAATCTGCCAGGAAGTCTCATATCAGCGCACACTCCGCTGCAGAGTGAAAATCTCATTCTGGTCTTGAGCCAGTTTTTTAAAGTTCTGTGTACGACGGGTAGAGCAAATGCGAAGTATGTCTTCGAGGTGGGCTTCCATCAATCTTGACCGATATGTGTTCTTCGAAAAATTCATTTTCGAGCACGACGATTCGCATATATATGTCGAATCAAACATAGTGGCCAGATTGATAGCCACTTTCTTAGAATTTTCATATTTTTCTGAAACATGTTTACCCCAAAATTATTCAGTGGATACAGTTCTATACATTTGCAAAGAAATATCTTCTTGCAAGTCGATTATCTACACTTGAAGTGAAGACTTTGAAACGTGGACAACTTAGCAGACACATCAGTCCATTCTGCCGATGCATCAACTTCATAAGGAAATTTTTGGAATTGAGACAGCTTTCCAATTTCTGCAAAGTCTTGAAATCTTGTAGCAAATTCGTCCCTTAGATCGGACAGAAATCTTACAAACGCTGCAATGTCTTCTTCAGAGTTCTCTTTTTTATACTCAATAATTGTTGGGAAACGAATAAATTCGTGCCTTGCAATATCTTTTTCAAAAATATCTAGCTTGCGACGAAAAGCAGACATGCTTTGTATCAGATCACATATTAATTTCTCATTCCCTTGTAACTCTATGTTGAGCGCATTTAAATATTTCAGAATATCCTTCAGAAATCCCATAGCTAGCATATTGCGCTCGTTTGTTATGAGCTCTAAGTGCTTCTTTGCTCCCTGCGTATCCAAGATTTGCAAGGAGGCTGTTACTTCTTCCTTTATTAGCCAGAAACGTTCAACAACTTGACCTTTACTTAACCAACGAACATTGTTGTATTGCAATAAGTCAGAACACGCTGCATCACATTGTGAAAGAAACTTCTTGAACTTTCGGTGTTGAAGAGAAGAATGAGATCTCATAAAATTAATCAACTGCACCAAGCTGTCCATTACTTCTTTCAGTGTAGCATTGAGTTTTTCACAAAGTGCAGTCTGTTGAATTATACACTGATACGATATTGGACCTGGATTCTGATCCCTGATTTTCTTTACTACACCTTTTCTTTGATAATCATCGCTGGGGCGCTGTCACTTGAAAGCCACCCTATTTTATGATAACGAGTGTTGGGATTATTAATAAATTCGTCAATAGTTTTGAATAAATTTTCTCCACGAGTGTTACCTGTCAAAGGCAATATTGCGAGCAATTCTTCCCTGAATATCTTATTTTCAAAGTAGAAAAATCTCACGAAAATAGATCATCAACAATGTCACATGATTCGTCAAGCGCAGTGGCGTAGCGTGGTGCCTTTTCCAAAAGTTCAAGCATAGTGCTTTTAATATCAGTAGCTAAAATTTCCGTTCTTCTTGTATTACTTCTTGCCGACATTGGAATACTTTGAATTGTAGCGACAACATCATCTTTTTCTTCAAAAAGTGCCGAGGCTACTTTCAGCATGCATTCTTTCATTATTTCAGAATCTGAAAATGGTTTTCGGTGTTTACTAAGTGTCCAGCACACACGTAACGCTCTTTCTGCCGATTTTTCTTGCTCACTCATGCAGCGAACCAGCAATTTCGTGCTTTTTTCGTAAGAAGTGAGATATTTCTGTAATTTAAATTTAAATTTTATCGTGATAAGTTTACAATGCAGTTATACACAGCTGGCCATTAAAATTGCTACACCAAGAAGAAATGCAGATGATAAATGGGTATTCACTGGACAAATAAATTATACTAGAACTGACATGTGATTACATTTTCACACAATTTGGGTACATAGATCCTGAGAAATCAGTACCCAGAACAACTACCTTTGGCCGTAATAACGGCCTTGATACGCCCGGGCGTTGAGTCAAACAGAAATCGGATGGAGTGTACAGGTACAGTTGCCCATGCAGCTTCAACACGATACCGACTTCATCAAGAGTAGTGACTGACGCATTGTGACGAGCCAGTAGCTCGGCCACCATTGACCAGATGTTTTCAGTTGGTGAGAGATCTGGAGAATGTGCTGGCCATGGCAACAGTCGAACATTTTCTGTATCCAGAAAGGCCCGTACAGGACCTGCAACATGAGGTTGTGCATTATCCTGCTGAAATGTAGCGTTTCGCAGGGATCGAATGAAAGGTAGAGCCACGGGTCGTAACACATCGTAAATGTAACGTCCACTGTTCAAAGTGCCGTCAATGCGAACCAGAGGTGACCGAGACGTGTAACCGATGGCACCCCATACCATCACGCCGGCTGATACGCCAGTATGGTGATGACGAATAAACGCTTCCAATGTGCGTTCACCGCGATGTCTCCAAACACGGATGCGACCATCACGATGCTGTAAACAGAACCTGCATTCATCCGAAAAAATGACGTTTTGCCATTCGTGCACCCAGGTTCGTCGTCGAGTACACCATCGCAGGCGTTTCTGCCTGTGATGCAGCGTCAAGGGTAACCGCAGCCACGGTCTCCGAGCTGATAGTCCGTGCTGCTGCAAACGTCGTCGAACTGTTCGTGCAGATGGTTGTTGTTTTGCAAACGTCCCCATCTGTTGACTCAGGGGTCGAGACGTGGCTGCACGATCCGTTACAGCCGTACGGATAAGATGCCTGTCATCTCGGCTGCTAGTGATACGAGGCCGTCGGGATCCAGCACGGCGTTCCGTATTACTCTCCAGAACCCACCGATTCCATATTCTGCTAACAGTCATTGGATCTCGACCAACGCGAGCAGCAATGTCGCGATACGATAAACCGCAATCGCTATAGGCTACAATCCGATCTGTATCAAAGTCGGAAACGTGATGGTACGCATTTCTCCTCCTTACACGAGGCATCACAACAACGTTTCACCAGGCAACGCCGGTCAACTGCTGCTTGTGTATAAGAAATCGGTTGGCCACTTTCCTCACGTCAGCACGTTCTAGGTGTCGTCACCGGCACCAACCTTGTGTGAATGTTCTGAAAAGCTAATTTTTGTGGACTGGCCAGAGCACCAATCCGCAATGACGGGTAGCCGAAAGGCACGCGTTTAAGCTCGCGCAGGCTGGCGTGAGGTCTGGAACAGTTAAAGGAGGTGGGACTAGTAAAAAAGGCACGTGGCTTCTGGAATACTTAACTTTAATCCATAATTGGTGAACATCGCTCTTGACGGTACATGCATCACAAGATTAATAGCAAATGATAATGGCGCCTTGCTAGGTCGTAGCAAATGACGTAGCTGAAGGCTATGCTAACTATCGTCTCAGCAAATGAGAGCGTAATTTGTCAGTGAAACTTCGCTAGCAAAGTCGGTTGTACAACTGGGGCGAGTGCTAGGAAGTGTCTCTAGACCTGCCGTGTGGCGGCGCTCGGTCTGCAATCACTGACAGTGGCGACACGCGGGTCCGACGTATACTAACGGACCGCGGCCGATTTAAAGGCTACCACCTAGCAAGTGTGGTGTCTGGCGGTGACACCACACTAATCATTTGCATATCACAGCATCTTCTTCCTGTCGATTGAACTTCGCGTCTGTAGCACATCTTCGTGGTGTAGCAATATTAATGGCCAGTAGTGTACATATCACATTTATACACTATCTAATAAAATTATATTACCTGTAGTTTTTCTTTACGAGCCTCATTGCCAAGAGGAAAGTTTTTGTGGGATTGCTGATGAGTTGTTTCATAGTGTCGCTTTAAATTGCCACTTTTAATAACAGCGACAATTACATATTAAGCAAACTGGAACCGCTTGAGTCATATCAGGCAGCGTAAAACAATATTGTTCAGTCCATTCAGTCAAAAATCTCCTATTTTCAGTGTCCACTTTTCGCTTTTTAGGACCCATCATTAATGTAGGTATGTATGCACGAAAAGGTTTTTCATACTACAAACTGCGTGCGATTGACGAAACGAAGTAAAGACCGACGGCGCACTAAAAAGACAGGTTCGGACTTGTTTAACAAAAGAACGAGTGAGCAGTGACCCGTGGTGGGAGGCGCTACTCGCCGAGAAAAATAGAATGAAATGGATCGACTCGACTAAATGATTTGCTAATCTGCTCGAATAAATCTTTGTTTTTCAGACACGTTTAGTTACTAAATTACTCAGTACTCGACTAAATTACTAGCCTAGTGCGAACGAGGCGCCTGGATAATTAGTTGAACGTCGGACTGTATTTAAGAATATTTGGCGGTCCGAGGTTCGACCTTCCGCGGTCTCTCTGTCCTAGATCATATCGCTGTGAAGTCGGATCATATTTGACTGGAGAAAATTCGCGGTTCAAAGTCAGGTTCAGCTCTAATCGTCAGGGACTTTCACCTGCCTCGAGATGACTGGCTGTCTGTGTTGGCCTCATTATTTCATCATCGTTCATGGAAGTGACGAGATTGGACTGAGCAAAGGTTGGGACTTTGTACGGGCACTGATAACCGCGCAGTTAGCGCCCCACAAACCAAACATCATCATCATATCATCTAATCGTCAGTTTACAGCGTAGCAACACTACGATTCATCACCTTTATTTTTAGAAGATGCCAAAAAAGTTGTTATTGTCACAAAAAATGGGAAGTAAAATGTGACTGCGCCATTTCCACGCCGCTGATGCTCAAAATACTTTTTTTCGATATGCAAGGTTAGGTTAAGGAAATTACCGGCTACCGTGTATACTTAATGATCAGTTTAATAGCAGCTTTTGGGAGGCGACTCGTAGTTTACATGATCAGTTCAAAGGCATTTTACAGACACTTAACGGCAGAGTAAGGCAGGAAAATTCGAAATATTTACAGTGAACAACTAAGTATTGGAGTTCTGATAGCAGCCAATAACGATTCAACATCAATAATATAAGTTCTCTTTCGGCTCGAGTAACAGTAACTATGCAATTCGTATGACATTTTTAACCACCGAACAAGTCTTTAAACTGCCCTGAGAATTGCTCGTACATTGATAAATAGAACATAAACAAGTATTTTGAAATAAACTCATTCCTAACTCTTCGGAGTGACGAAGCAGTTTAAATCACTTTACAAAGGCAAGGCCAGATTATATACCAGTCAGGTTCCTCTCATAGCTCCATATTTAGCAATCATATAGAACCCCTCGCTCACAAAAAGATCCGTACCTAAAGACTGGAAAATTGCTCAAGTCACACCAATACCCAAAAAGGGAAGTAGCGGTAATCCGCTGAAGTATAGGCCCGTATCACTAACTTCGATTTGCGGTAGGGCTTTGGAACATATACTGTGGTCGAACATTATGAAGTACCTCGAAGAAAACGATTTATTGACACATAGTCAGCACTGTTTCAGAAAATATCGTTCTTGTGAAACACAACTAGCTCTTTATACTCATGAAGTAATAAGTGCTATCGACAGCGGATGTCAAATTGATTCCATGTTTTTAGATTTCCAGAAGGCTTTCGACACCGTTCCTCACAAGCGTCTTCTAATCAAACTACGTGTCTACGGAGTATCGCCTCAGTTGTGCGACTGGATTCGTGATTTCCTGTCAGAAAGGTCACAGTTCGTAGTAATAGACCGAAAGTCATCGATTAAAATAGAAGTAATATCCGGCGTTAACCAAGGAAATGTTATAGGCCCTCTATTGTTCCTGATCTATATTAACAACATAGCAGACAATCTGAGTAGCCGTCTCAGATTGTTTGCAGATGATACTGTTATTTACCGTCTTGTAAAGTCATCAGATGACCAAAATGAATTGCAAAATGATTTAGATAAGATATCTGTATGGTGCGAAAAGTGACAATTCACCCTGAATAAGGAAAAGTGTGAAGTTATTCAGCTAAATTTCGATTACGCGATAAGACACACAAATTGAAGACTGTAAATTCAACTAAATACTTAGGGATTACAATTACAAGTAACCTAAATTGGAACGATCACGTAGATAATGTTGTGGGCAGAGCAAACGAAAGACTGCGATTCATTCCCAGAACACTTAGAAGATTGAACAGGTCTGCTAAAGAGACTGCTTACGCCACGCTTGTCCGACCTATTCTGAAGTACTGCTGTGCGGGTTGGGATCCGCATCAGATAGGACTGACAGATGACACCGAAAAAGTACAAAGAAGGGCAGCTCGTTTTGCATTATGGTGAAATAGGGGAGATAGTGCCACAGGCATGATACGTGAATTGGAGAGTCAATCATTAAAACAAAGGCGTTTTTCGTTGCGACGGGATCTTCTCATGAAATTTCAGCTTTCACCTTCGATTGCGAAAACATTCTGTTGGCACCCACCTACATAGGGAGAAATGATAATCAGATAAAATAAGAGAAATCAAGGCTCGCTCAGAAAAATTTAAGTGCTCGTTTTTCCCGCGTGCCGTTCGAGAGTAGAACAGGTAGAGAGACAGCATGAAGGTGGTACATTGAACCCTCTGCCAGGAACTTTATTGTGAATAGCAGATGTAGACGTAGATGAAACAAACCACACGACCTTCTTCCGTTCATTTAGATGGCTCAGAGGTTTCGTTGTGGACTGCAGTGCAGAGTATGCTCCCATTCACGTCAATTCTTGAAATTTTGTTACTTTCTCTAGATTATTGGCCTAAAGATAATTATAACAACACTACGATGCCATTCCATATCCCTGGAAATGTAAATGCCGTATGGCTATGGCCTCCCGTCGGGTAGACCGGCCGCTTGGTGCTAGTCTTTTGGGTTGACGTGGCGACTTGCGCGTCGATGGGGATGAGAGGGTGATGATGAAGACAACACAACACCCAGTCCCTGAGCGGAGAAAATCTACAACCCAGCCGGGAATCGAACCCGGGCCCCATGGCATGATAGTCCATCGCGCTGACCACTCAGCTTTCGGGGCGGACATTCCGTATCACTGACACCATACCATATTATCCGTTTTCCGAGTGTTCTGGGCCCAGTTGGGTAAAATAACTATAGGCGGTGTGAATTACATTGTTTCCTTTCGTTTATTTTACAAATATTTGAGCATTCTGATGTGTCCGCAGAGGATGACGGTGACGGGACCCAAAGGAGCTCCCCGCACGTTTTGAGAAAGAGTGAACCCACTCTTGGAGTTAAATAACAAGTCATTTAAGCTGTGGTTTCGTTTGGAGAAAAGCGCTGTAGAGCAGTTGCAACTAAGGCTCTGAGAAACCAAGCATTGAGTGCAATGTACATTTTGCTGTTAACTTTATAATATTTTGTGCCACAAGAATAGTTGAGATAGTGGTTTGTGATCTGTTTAAAGTGGACACAGCGCCGGCTACAGAGCTGGCCATAAGGTACAACAGCAACCTCCCTCCATACCTTTTACCTTGTTGGCCACAGTGATTGCTTTTTTTTGCACTTAGTTATATCTTCATACTGGCCCAACACAATTTCCGACATAAAATCTTTCTCATATTGAAAGAAGTTTGATGATCTCTCATTTTTCTGTTCACTTGCTCGCATGGTTGTACCAGGAACCCTTCGCTAATAAACATGGCGTATCAACTATGAACGATATCTGCGGTCGAAGCGCAATAATCTTTTCGATATCCGCATTTAGCCGTGTTGCCAAGCATGTTACGTGCTACCTAATATCAAATGTGAACCGGCTTCGGTGGATCCAAGTTTAGGGCTATACAATAAAGCTGAGTCCTGAACATAGTCCAGTTTCTGATCTAATGCCAATTTGATCTCCAGTCAGCGATGTTCATACATTCGGCCCTCAGTGTTCAGCGCCTCCACCGCTTAACGCCATGGGGGCGAGGGGATCATTTGGGTAGCGTCTTGGATGTAACAGATTTTCCAAAAACAGTTAACAGAAGAACGTTCCCACTACTTCTGTAAAAAAAAATGGTTCAAATGGCTCTGAGCACTATGGGACTTAACATCTGTGGTCATCAGTCCCCTAGAACTTAGAACTACTTAAACCTAACTAACCTAAGGACATCACACACATCCATGCCCGAGGCAGGATTCGAACCTGCGACCGTAGCAGTCGCGCGGTTCCGTACTGAGCGCCTAGAACCGCTAGACCACCGCGGCCGGCCTACTTCTATCCCGTACAGCATTACTAGCATATGTTTCTAATAAATCATTCTAGGTTTACGTTTGAAGCTAATTAACTTAAGGGTGGAGGGAGGAATAAAAATGCGAATGCAAGCTAACGGCTACAGACTCAGTGATTACGCTGATTAAAATGCCGAGCATTTCGCAGACTACCGCTGGGAATCTGAAAAGAAAAGCGCAAGTTTGGGACATGAATGTTCACTTAATTCGCACTAGATGACCACTGACAATTTCAGCCGAATACTACATACATAACAGTTATGCCCGCGTCCTTCACCAATACGCGAGTTCTGCTCAGAAAAAAAATGAAAATTTTGAATGACGCGTTAACGGAGATAATTTGGTGATATGCGGTTGGCAACACTGTCTTGCGCATTACCTCCTTTGTGATCATGTGTTCGAACAGTGTTCGTATCTCGTTTGCTCGTAGTTTTCGTCATATTGTTGTCTGTAGAGATGGGCAAACTGAAACACATAACTGTTTCGAAACAGATGAAACAATGCAATGTAATGTTTCGAAACGCTGTTTCGAAATAGTGAAACAGTTTGTGTTTTGTAATTGTACTGGAGGCGGGAACAAACTGCAGAAACAACGGATACGCTACTGGGATTCCCAAATTTCGTTAGTATGGATAATATATACCCGGCCTGCTAATATTCATGCACATATTGCGGAGAAGAGGCACATTGACTATAAACTCATGAATAAAGCCACGTAATTCGAAAAAATAACGGAATATAAGAGAAAAAAAATTTTTGTCCCTCAGGGTGTTTCAAATCATTACTATAAATCCACCATGCTTCCCAGCCCTTCCCGTTCACCATTACATCATCAATGATCCGTCAATCACATTGCTTGAAAGTACATCCAATTTACGTATATGTCTAAAAACTGCCACTCTACGCCTTTTCTAATTCAAAATGTTGTAGGTTTACTTGAATTTTTTAAATGTGATTACTGTACATGAACAGAGAAGCATATTTTATAGGAGATGTGTAATTTAACTGAATGTTTTTCACACTTTTATTATTTTGAATGCGAATAGTGTGCTTTATTTTATTGTTTGTTACTGTTTATAAAGAGTATATTACGCCATTTCGGAATAGAGCCGTCAATCAGAAACGAAACTTTATTTTCGGAAATCTTAAGCATCATGCTGTTGTGTGTCAAATAGATTTCGACACTCTTGAAAGTGTTTCACGAAGCGGTATATTGTGTTTCAGTACCTGTGCCGAGCCCGAATCTCGTCCGACACAGAGCGGAATGAAACATCACTGTTTCGATACAGTTAGTCCGTCCAAGCACAGGTGGACTGCAACAGCGTTATTTTGAAACAACGATACAGTTTCTGTGGCTGGCTCGAGATCGAATCTGGTCCCGTTATCCGACACAATGCGGAATGAAACACCACTGTTTCGAAACAGTGAAACATGGCAGTTTCGAAACATTGAAATAGTTCCACGTATCGATACACTGTATCGAAACACAGAAACGGTGGCTAAGTCTAGTTGTCTGAGTGCAAAGTCTTAAACTGTTAGTAGCGAATCTTGAATTGTGCATGAAAGCGGACAAAATCATTTACAGAAATGTTTCAACTTTTGAAACAAGTGTACGGGGATGATGCTCTCGATCCTACGCAATGTTTCAAATGGTTTTCACAATTGCAGGCCGGAGTGGCCGAGCGATTCTAGGCGCTTCAGTCCGGAACCGCGCGACTACTACGGTCGCAGGTTCAAATCCTGCCTCGGGCATGGATGTGTGTGATGTTCTTAGGTTAGTTAGGTTTAAGTAGTTTTTCAAGTGCTAGGGGACTGATGACCTCATAGTGCTCAGAGCCATTTGAAAGAATGCCGGTGTGAAGAAATAGCACACTAGTTGCGTTAAGAAAAAAAAAAAGAAAAAAACGGAGCTGGTGTGCTATTTCTTAACACTGGAAATCTTGTTATTCTATTCACACCGCCACTCAGTTGGTCAGAATCCCAAAAAGCTGGTCAAAATATAAGGAGTTGTTGAATTTGTACCAAACTTAGTATGTAAGGGTTAACGAAGTTTCTGATAGAATATTATTTCAAAAAGCGAAAAAAACAAAATGGCGAATCGAAGGTAGCTGGCTCTATGTACACAATTGTCATTTTATTCATATAAAAGTAATTTTTAGGGAAATATGGAGGTTGCTGATGAAGACTGAGTACAAAAATTAAAAAAAAAAAATGACGGTGGATCGAAGATGGTGGTCAAAAATTGATAAGTCTTTTTATATTTATTTACTTATTTATATTTATACAAAAGTCAGTATTTAGGGGTTGTTGTAGTTAATGGTTAAAAACATAAACAAAAAAAAGTGTAAAGCTCGAAGGAAGGACCAAATAGAGGAAAGAAGATGTAGTAAAATATTACAAAAAATTATTTAATTTCAATTACAATTTTATTGTAATTTTTTATAACTAAAATTACAAGTTTTCGTTGTCATCTTCATCATCTTCTTTTTCTGCTTCACCTGAACTGTCATCTTCAAACACTGTTTCCTCATCATCTGCATCTGTATCTTCATAATCTTCTGCCACAGAAAGTAAGAGGGCAACGGCTTCTGGCGACAAAATCTTCAGTTTCTTTGGCGAAAATCTGCGTAAGGAAGAAATGTAGGGGTCTGCCGTTGCCAACAATCTCCTAAACACGACTTCCATAGTCTAAACTCTTGGAAACCTTCGAGAAAAAGTCCGGCGATATTTCTCTATCAACTTATTGGTTGATACCTGAGCATCCTCCAACACTTCACCGATAGGTAAATGGCCGAACAAATAACGTCTGGACTGTGGATCAACAATAGATGGACTGCTGTTGACATGTTGTACTAGGGGTATTCTTTCACGTAGTGCCTCTCAGTTGCTAAGGCCAGTATTACACTATCAAATTTCTTTGTCCAATATCTTTGTCAAAGAAATTTGATGGTGTAGTAGAGAACTTGGTCAAATGTCGTCAAATATTTGATCAAATCTAGGGCCTCGCTGTAGATTTGATCAAAGAAGTCGCTTGTCTTCTGTTCACTGCAATGTGACGTGTTACCACGTGGAGTCCTAGCATCGCTGCAGCGTTCTGTCGTCTGTAGTGTTTTTATAAACATTGCCGGTAAATATAATTGGTGTGTGCCGACAGCTACAAAATTAATAGAGATGTAGGAAACTGATGAGGCGCTTTTCAACTTGGGGCACGCTGAACACAAAAACAGATTACGAAGATTGGAGACCTGACCTGTCCTAACCTGACCTAACCTAACCCAACCTAACATAACCCTCTCCTGCAGCAAGGAATCGGAGTGTTACAGTGAGCCTGTCTTCTGCAGACGTAGCAGTTCTTAAGTGTGTATTGTGCTTTGTGATATGAGGATACACTTCACTGAGCACAAACAGAAGGGAATGCTCATCCATTCGTAAGTAATTGATGTACGACGTGACGTCCTCTACTATAAGCTCACATAACAAGCTTTGTTGAACACTTTTATCGTGTCGTCGTAAAACCCACGCCTTCACCCAGGTACGTTTCCTTTTTCCCCCCCGCTTCTCTTCCGCATGTGCACACAGTACAATTGTGGTACATGCAACAGCTCTTGACAACAAGTTGTTGTTGTTGTCAGCCATCTTGAACTTTGACGAAAAATATGATGACAGTGTAATACCCCTTTTTAGCGCCACGTCAAAGATCTTTGTCAAATATATTTGACGAATATTTGATCACATCTTTGATCAAACCTTTGACAAAGAAATTTCATAGTGTAATACCGGCCTACGGCGTACGCTCGAAACTGTTCAACGTCGATTTGATGTCCGTTCGAAATCGTCTGCAAAATTATATGAAAAAGGTGGATTAGTTCTTCGGAAACTCCAATTATCAGCGCTAATGTTGCAGTGTTTTCAAATAAACGTCGAGCAGTGTTTCCGTCGTTCGTACTACCAAACCCTTGTTTTGGCACGTCGATTAAAATTCCAAGCTGCTGTTTTGAAAGCTTTTTGAATGTTGGCTTTCAGTATTGCTTTATCCTCCTTATCTTCTGCTTTACGTGGCTGCCACTTTTTTGTTTTCATTTGGTATGCCGAATGAATACCGCATTTTAATCATCGAATCGAGGCGTGAAAATTTGACAGTCCGTAATGCATATAATCGGCAGTAACTTGTCTTTTCAAAACATCGTCAATGTTACAAAATGAGGTGGACGTGGCCTGGCAGAGAGAGAGCACCATTGCGCAGATTTTGTGTTGGTGATAGCATTGCACACTTTATCGTGAATGACTGTTTCGAATGCCTGGAGTTGTTCGATCTGTTTGTCGTAATACACTTTCTCGTTGAAAGACGTTTGCTCTGTTTCATTCATAATTTTAACTTGAGTGGTCTGCAAAAGAGGGTTGAAGACGACTTCAGATTAATCCATAAGATATTTTCTTTTTTCGTTTCTTTATTTACACCTGCAAGTTTCAGGGGAAGGAGCGAAGTGAAAAATAAACTTGCATCTGAAATACTCGAATCTGAAAACTTCATTTTATACATGCTTTGCCCGAAAGTTCCATCGCAGCCCCACATACAAATAAAAGCCATATTAGACATTTCTGAATCACTCATATGTACAATATTGTCTCGTTTCGGCAGCAGAACAGGTTGAACGGTGTGGTCTAACAGAGGTTGCAACCGACCACAGTTTTTGATTCGGTAAAAGTGAGGGTTTCGTCTGGAGGGCAGCAAGCTTTTTTTGCTGCCAAAACAGCTGATTGCGGTTGATAAAGTGTGTTTAAGCCTTTTCCTTTAGCCCCAATTCTCAAATGCTCTTAAGATTATTTTGGCAATTTCAAGTCTAAAAGAAGTGCAAGACCTTCATTTGCACCGTACGAGGATGGCGTTTATGTTGACAATCGCAAGACTGCCTTGTATTTTTTCGCCGTGGATGGCCTTGAGAGTGTGACGTCTTTCACAATATTCGCAGCGTCTGGGTGCCCCGAAGATCGAAGACTCATTTGCGCAGCGAACGATAAGTCGACAGGACTGAACTTTGTACGAATCTCCTCAGTTCTCCTTCTTTTGGACCTATCAGATAATGTTTCAAATTTTGTAGAAGGTCGGCCTGTGGTAATCACACTTCCAGGTTTCGCATCAATCGGAATATATACTATTGTATTTAACCAGCTTTCGTTCTTCTTGAAAAATTAATCTTGTCGCCGAGTTGCTTCCTTATATTTGCTTCAACTTTGTCAACAGAATCGAAATTTTAGGCCTCATATAATCGGGAATTGTAATTGTATGTCCACTCTTTTCTGTCAACGAATTTTCCAAATCTTCTATGAGCGCCTCCAAATCGTTTGGCACATATTCTTTTGTTATCAGAAAAATATCTTTTCTCGAATATCCGATTCTGGAATACGCTGGATTAGATGAAACTGAAATTTAAAAAAAATCTGTGTTACACTTTCTGTCATTTTTCTAATTATTTTATTCTTCACAATGCTTCTACACGTCGATTATAATTTAAATTGTTCAAATGCAGCTCATAATTATGTAATTCTGTTGTCATTTTTGACGATATCTCAACAATGACATTTTGCAAGTGTCGTTTAAAACGTGGCACAAAGCCAGAGTAGCAACTACTAGCAGGATTTGAAGCTTAATTTACAAAGCTAATAATATATACTTGCGGACGCAGCGCAAAAGGAAGTGAAGAATCGTGAAATTCATATTTCGAGCGCATTTTAAAAATTTCTCGCCCATATTCCTGTAGTACGATAATTAAAAAATAAACATGCATAATTAATGATTTAGTAGTGAAATAAATGTTTTTTTTCATTAGTACATACTTCCTGGAATACCTTCCATATTGAAAGTATTGGCTTCACTTGCACAAATCGCAAATAACTGTCTTCAACAACAAGACTGTTTTTGTAGCGTGGCCAGCTGCACGCACGCTAACAATGAACTGCCGCATTTGACCTGAGACATAACCGAACAAATGAACATGTGGTCATTCAGTTGTCACAGCATTGCTGCAGCCAACCTGATAGTGCAAAATTCCCATCTATAACCTTTTTTTTTCCTTTTTGGCCACGTTTTCAAGATTCTGGCCCACTGTGCGCCAGCTCCCAGTGTAATTGGCTACTTTTTTGTGGCACCTCTACTTGCTTCACATAGTCAAAGAGAAAGGCTGGACATGATGAAAGCTCAAAAAGTAGTAAGATTCCTTCACACGGTGAAAGTACAATTATGTTCTAATACAATTTGAAAAGAACAATTTCAAATATTTACCGAAAATTGCGATAAACATATAATACGAAATAAAAATAACTGCATTCGATATTGCATTTCCGGTATCTATATAACGGTGAAAAAGATATCGCTGATATATGTTGATACGTTTTAGAAAAAAATATCGATCCATTAATATCTTATCAACAGTTATAGATTGTACTGCTGGTCTTCTTGCTTACCAAACACTACCTTGACCAGCAAGGTCGCCCCAGTCAAGTCAAGCCAAATAAAGTACTGGCCATTAAATTTGCTACACCAAGAAGAAATGCAGATGATAAACGGGTATTCATAGGACACATAAATTTTACTACAACTGACATGTGATTACATTTTCACGCAATTTGGGTGCATAGATTCTGACAAATCAGTACCCAGAACAACCACCTCTGGCCGTAATAACGGCCTCGATACGCCTGGGCATTGAGTCAAACAGAGCTTGGATGGCGTGTACAGGTACAGCTGCTCATGCAGCTTCAACACGATACCACAGTTCATCAAGAGTACTGACTGGCGTATTGTGACGAGCCAGTTGCTCGGCCACCATCGACCAGACGCTTTCAATTAGTGAGAGATCTGGAGAATGTGCTGGCCAAAGCAGCAGTCGAACAGTTTCTGTATCCAGAAAGGCCCGTACAGGACATGAAACGTGGGGTCGTGCATTATCCTTCTGAAGTGTAGGGTTTCGCAGGGATCGAATGAAGGGTAGAGCCACGGGTCGTAACACATCTGAAATGTAACGTCCACTGTTCAAAGTGCCGTCAATTCGAACAGGAGGTGACCGAGACGTGTAACTGATGGCACCCTAAACCGTCAGTCCGGGTGATACGCCAGTATGGCGATGACGAATACACGCTTCCAGTGTGCGTTCACCGCGATGTCGCCAAACACGGATGCGACAATCTTGATGCTGTAAACAGAACCTGGATTCATCCGAAAAAATGACGTTTTGCCATTCGTCCTCCCAGGTTCGTCGTCGAGTACACCATCGCAGGCGCTCCTGTCTGTGGCGCAGCGTCAAGGGTAACCGCAGCCGTGGTCTCCGAGCTGATAGTCCCTGCTGCTGCAAACGTCGTCGAACTGTTCATGCAGATGGTTGATGTCTTGCAAACGTCCCCGTCTGTTGACTCAAGGATCGAGACGTGGCTGCACGATCCGTTACAGCCGTGCGGATAAGATGCCTGCCATCTTGACTGCTAGTGATACGAGGCCGTTGGGATCCAGCACGGCGTTCCGTATTACCTTCCCGAACCCACCGATTCCGTATTCTGCTAACAGTCATTGGATCTCGACCAACGCGAGCAGCAATGTCGCATTACGATAAACCGCAATCGCTATAGGCTACAATCCGATCTGTATCAAAGTCGGAAACGTGATGGTACGCATTTCTCCTCCTTACACGAGGCATCACAACAACGTTTCACCAGGCAACGCCGGTCAACTGCTGTTTGTGTAGGAGAAATCGGTTGGAAACTTTCCTCATGTCAGCACGTTGTAGGTGACGCCACCGGCGCCAACCTTGTGTGAATGCTACTAAAGCTAATAACTTGCATATCACAGCATCTTCTTCCTGTCGGTTAAATTTCGCGTCTGCAGCATGTCATCTTCGTGGTGTAGCAATTTTAATGGCCAGTAGTGTAGCTGCTTGCATAGGGCCCAGATCTGGAGCAACGCTTTATTGACTTGCTCAAATTGTGAAGTTCGCTCTCTTCAATGAATCGTCACGTTTTTCTGAAGTTGTAATCATTTTTTCGTCCATTCATTACATCTGTCGATTACCGTCCCATTCGGATTTGAAACGAAGTATCGTTGTGCGAGCGTCAAGTTTCTGGAATATATTAACTAAGGAGTCTGTCAAAATATAGATGTCGGTCGGAGGTTTCAATTTGAGGAAGACTTGGGGACCGGCACAAAATTTGTTAAGATATCACCAGTAGTCAAATCCACCATAGCTGCGAAAAGCCGTGAAATATACATTTCAGAGAATATCAGTGTTGGCTCTGGAAGAGCAGAAGAGTGTCGAAAGGCGAGGAGGATTCGGGAATCGAACTCAGCTATAAATAGCGGCTAGAGTGCAGCTGTAGTTCACACTCCGGTTGGAATCAAGGCGGCGGATACACATAACAGCAAAACTCGCAGAACCTGAAGAAGTCGGCGAAATATTGAGCTTAAAGTGGAAATATCAACTAGTCAGATCACCAGGAAGTAATGTTCCTTTGTCAAACAGCTATAGCTTTCGCTGAACTGAACTGATAATGCCGCTAGAAACTGCGTTACATCCTTTCTCAAACTCACTAGCGTGATGCGCGACACATCACAATGCAAGCCAACATGCGGATATGTAAAAAGGTTTATCTGTTTCACGTGATTTTGCTCTTGTAGACGTTGCCCTAATTTAATTCTCGTTCTATATATACCGGGTGATCAAAAAGTCAGTATAAATTTGCAAAATGAATAAATCACGGAATAATGTACATAGAGAGGTACAAATTGACACAGATGCTTGGAATGACATGGGGTTTTATTAGAACAAAAAAAAGATACAAATGTTCAAAAAATGTCCGACAGATGGCGCTTCATCTGATCAGAATAGCAATAATTAGCATAACAAAGTAAGACAAAGCAAAGATGATGTTCTTTACAGGAAATGCTCAATATGTCCACCATCGTTCCTCAACAATAGCTGTAGTCGAGGAATAATGTTGTGAGGAGCACTGTAAAACATGTCCGCAGTTATGGTGAGGCATTGGCATCGGATGTTGTCTTTCAGCATTCCTAGAGATGTCGGTCGATCACGATACACTTGCGACTTCAGGTAACCCCAAAGCCAGTAATCGCACGGACTGAGGTCTGGGGACCTGGCAGGCCAAGCAAGACGAAAGTGGCAGCTGAACACACGATCGTCAGCAAACGACGCGCACAAGAGATCTTTCACGCGTCTAGCAATACTTTTTTTTTGTTCTAATAGCACGCCACGTCATTCCAAGCATGTGTGTCAATTTTTACCTCTCTATCTATATTATTGCGTGGTTTATTAAGTTTTCAAATTTATACTGACTTTTTGATCATCCGGTATATACCAAGTATAGAAGTTTGATACCGGAATTTGGCTGCAATAATTACACGTCTGTTGTTTGAATAATTACACGTCTGTTGTTTGAAACTGATAAACAAATTTTATTCAAAATAATCTCCATTGCTATTTGTACATTTCTCCCGCCTCTCCGGCAGGCTATGAATGCCACGCCGAAAAAACAGTTCTTCTTTCGAAGCGAACGAGTCAGCGAGCCATTTTCGTATATTTTCATACGAATTGAAGCGTTGTTCAGCGAGAGCGTGTGCCAGTGATGCAAATAGACGATAATCGGACAGAGCCAAGTCTGGAGAATAGACCGCATGCCCCAGTATTTCCCATCTGAACATCTCGATCGTTTCCCTGACCCGTTTCGCTGTGTGTGATGGGGCGTTGTCATGCAGCAATATGACTTTTCGTTGCCTTTTTCCATATTCCGGTCGTTTTTCATGTAATGCTCGATTTAAACATCATTTGATGTTGGTAACGATCAGTATTAACGGTTACTCATGGTTTTAGAATCTCATAATAGATGACACCCTGATCCCATCAATCTTTGTTCTTGCAGTGGATGCCGATGATTTGCCTGGTTTCACCCATGCTTTACGATGCTTAGGATTCTCAAAATATATCCACTTTTCGTCAACTTCCACTATTCGATGGAGAAACGACTTTCTTTTGTATCTGGCGAGCAGAATGTCATAAATGGTCTTTGGATTTCCTTGCTGTCTTTCATTCAGTTCATGCGGAACCCTTTTTCCCACTTTCTGCACCTTTCCCATAGCTTTCAACCAAAGAGAAACGGCTTTTTGCGTCGGACTCAGGTGTTCCGCGAGTTCCTGTTCAGTTTGAGTATCATCTTCATCCAATAAGGCCTACAATTCGTCGTCCTGGGAACTTTTTCGGAGGTTTCCCGCGGTCGTCGTTTGTCACGTCAAAATCACCACTTATGAATTTTTTTGAACCACACGAAACAAGAGCATGTTCGCCGAAAGCTTCGACAAGCGTTCATTGGAAGAATCGTAAGGAAATGCAATCCGAAAACAAAGGAAGTAGGTTACAGTACGCTTGTTCGCCCACTCCTTGAATACTGCTCAGCAGTGTGGGATCTGTACCAGATAGGGTTGATAGAAGAGATAGAGAAGATCCAACGGAGAGCACCGCGCTTCGTTACAGGATCATTTAGTAATCGCGAAAGCGTTACGGAGATGGAAGACTCTGCAGGAGAGACGCTCAGTAGCTCGGTACGGCCTTTTGTTGAAGTTTCGAGAACATACATTCACCGAAGAGTCAAGCAGTATATTGCTCCCTCCTACGTATATCTCGCGAAGAGACCGTGAGGATAAAATCAGAGAGATTAGAGCCCACACAGAGGCATACCGACATTCTTTCTTTCCACGAACAATACGAGACTGGAATATAAGGGAGAACCAATAGAGGTACTGAAACTACCCTCCGCCACACACCGCCAGGTGGCTTGCGGAGTATGGATGTAGATGCAGATGTAGACGCGATTCTGCAGCAGCTTTCTTCAGATGATAACCGAAAGCCAATGCTGTCCCCAAATCGTAGTTCGCAGGCACAAAACCCGATATGTTCGCAGGTTTGAAACAGATACCGGTGGATTACTGTGTGTTGACATTCGTCGTCGGCAAAATGAAGCAGGCAAAAGGGAATACACACGTCTCAAAAATGAGATCGACAGGAAGTGAAAAATGGCTAAGCAGGGATGGCTAGAAGACAAATGTAAGGATGTAGAGGCTTATCTCACTAGGGGTAAGATAGATCCTACAGGAAAATTAAAGATACCTTTGGAGAAAAGAGAGCCACTTGCATGAATCTCAAGAGCTCAGATGGAAACCCAGTTCTTAGCAAAGAAGGGAAAGCAGAAAGATGGAAGGAGTATATATAGGGTCTATACAAGGGCGGTGTACTTGAGGACAATATTATGAAAATGGAAGAGGATGTAGATGAAGATGTAATGGAAGATACGATACTGCGTGAAGAGTTTGACAGAGCACTGAAAGACCTGCGTCGAAACAAGGCCCCGTGTGTAGACAACATTCCATTGGAACTACTGACGGCCTTGGGAGAGCCAGTCCTGACAAAACTCTACTATCTGGTGAGCAAGATGTATGAGACAGGCGAAATACCCTCAGACTTCAAGAAGAATATAATAACTGCAATCCCAAAGAAAGTAGGTGTTGACAGATGTGAAAATTACCGAACTCTCAGTTTAATAAGTTACAGCTGCAAAATAATAATGCGAATTCTTTACAGACGAATGGAAAAACTGGTAGAAGCCGACCTCGGCGAAGATCAGTTTGGATTCCGCAGAGATGTTCTAACACGTGAGGCAATACTGACCCTACGACTTATCTTAGAAGCTAGATTAAGGAAAGGCAAAGCTACATTTCTAGCATTTGTAGACTTGGAGGAAGCTTTTGACAATGTTGACTGGAATACTCTCTTTCAAATTCTAAAGGTGGCAGGGGTAAAATACAGGGAGCGAAAGGCTATTTACAATTTGTACAGAAACCAGATGGCAGTTATAAGAGTCGAGGGGCATGAAAGGGAAGCAGCGGTTGGGAAGGGAGTGAGACAGGGTTGTAGCCTGCCCCCGATGTCATTCAATCTGAATCTTGAGCAAGCAGTAAAGGAAACAAAAGAAAAATTCGGAGTAGGTATTAAAATTCATGGAGAAGAAATAAAAACTTTGAGGTTCGCCGATGACATTGTAATTCTGTCAGAGACAGCAAAGGACTTGGAAGAGCAGTTGAATGGAATGGACAGTGTCTTGAAAGGAGGATATAAGATGAACAACAACAAAAGCAAAACGAGGATAATGGAATGTAGTCGAATTAAGTCGGGTGATGCTGAGGGAATTAAATTAGGAAATGAGACACTTAAAGTAGTAAAGGAGTTTTGCTATTTGGGGAGCAAAATAACTGATGATGGTCGAAGTAGAGAGGATATAAAATGTAGACTGGCAATGGCAAGGAAAGCGTTTCTGAAGAAGAGAAATTTGTTAACATCGAGTATAGATTTAAGTGTCAGGAAGTCGTTTCTGAAAGTATTTGTATGGAGTGTAGCCATATATGAAAGTGAAACATGGACGATAAATATTTTGGACAAGAAGGGAATAGAAGCTTTCGAAATGTGGTGCTACAGAAGAATACTGAAGGTTAGATGGGTAGATCACATAACTAATGAAGAGGTATTGGATAGAATTGGAGAAGAGGAGCTTGTGGCACAAGTTGACTAGAAGAAGGGATCGGTTGGTAGGACATGTTCTGAGGCATCGAGGGATCACCAATTTAGCATTGGAGGGCAGCGTGGAGTGTAAAAATCGTAGAGGGAGACCAAGAGATGAATACACTAAGCAGATTCAGAAGGATGTAGGCTGCAGTAGGTACTGGGAGATGAAGAAGCTTGCACAGGATAGAGTAGCATGGAGAGCTGCATCAAACCAGTCTCAGGACTGAAGACCACAACAACAACAACAACAACAACAACAGTTACAGGAAGCAGATGGCGCTGCAGACGCAGTCTCACGGGCCCAACACTGACGGCTAGCACCATCTATAGGGAAATTCCGCTCTCATACTTCTACACCTGGTGTGTGTGTGTGTGTGTGTAATGCAATATTTCATTCAATATTTGCCGGCCGCTGTGGAGGAGCGGGTCTAGGCACTTCAGTCTGGAACCGCGCTGCTGCTGCGGTCGCAGGTTTGAATCCTGCCTCGGGCATGGATGTGTGTGATGTCCTTAGGTTAGTTGGGTTTAAGTAGTTCTAAGTCTGAAGGTCTGATGACCTCAGATGTTAACTCCCGTAGTGCTTAGAGCCATTTGAACCATCATACAATATTTAAAAATATAAATAAATTTTTCCCACATAAACAATATTTCAAAAGAAATTATATTCTTCATGGACGTCTTCAGCTGTGACTTCTTAAGAAGGAATGTAATAACACTACGCCTAAAAGTATATATTGTCAACAAAATTTGTAATTATAAGAAGAAAAGGTTCCCTTGAGTGAATTTCTAATTGCCTCAATCGATAATAAAAAACAACCCTTACATGATCGCTTTGATCTCCGTCTGTCCCGTCGGCCCGTCTTCTAAAAACCCGTTTTCTCAGGAACGGGTAGATGTATCAAGATGGAATTAATGTCACATACTGAGGTCTATGGTCCCTTGGCTGTGTAAGAAATTGAAGCATCAAAGTCGGTGCAATCAAAAGATACAGTCATTTATATCGCATATTTTGAGACGTGAAAACTCCCTCATCAAAATCTGCATGGTGCTTCCCATTGATCTAGAACCACGCAATTTGGAAAGAAGCAGGATTTCAGCACACGAAAAAGTTTTTCTTTGGCATTTGTTTTCTATCTGTCCATCTGTCTATTAAGATTCCTTTTTTTCTTCAGGAACTTGTCGACGTATAAAGTGGCAATTTATGTCGACAATAAGCTACATAGTACCTTGCTGTTGTAATAAATGCAACCCTCAAAGTTAATGCAGTCAAACGATATGGCTACTTACGTCACACATTTTGATACTCGCAAACTCATTCATCAAAACCAGCAGGGTACATACCGTTAGCCTAGAATCACGACATTTGGCAAGAACAAAGGCTGCATAGCACAAGAAAAAGGGAAAAAACCGAAATGGTTAATTTATAATTATATCATGTTGTTGTGGTCTTCAGTCAGAAGACTGGTTTGATGCAGCTCTCCATGCTACTCTATTCTGAGCAAGCCTCTTCATCTCCAAGTAACTACTGCTACCTACAGCCTTCTGAATCTGTTTAGTGTATTCATCTCTTGGGATCCCTCTACGATTTTTACCCTCCACGCTGCCCTCCAATACTAAATTTGTGATCCCTTGATGCCTCAGAACATGTCCTACCAACCGATCCCTTCTTCTGGTCAAGTTGTGCCACAAACTCCTCCCCAATCCTATTCAATACTTCCTCATTAGTTATGTGATCTACTCATCTAATCTTCAGCATCCTTCTGTAGCACCACATTTCAAAAGCTTCTATTCTCTTCCTGTCTACACTGTTTATCGTCCACGTTTCACTTCCATACATGGCTACACTCCATACAAATACTTTCAGAAACGACTTCCTGACACATAAATCTATACTCTATGTTAACAAATTTCTCTTGTTCAGAAACGCTTTCCTTGCCATTGCCAGTCTACATTTTATATCCTGTCTACTTCGACCATCATCAGTTATTTTGCTGCCAAAATAGCAAAACTCATCTAACACTTTAACTGTCTCATTTCCCATTCTAATTCCCTCAGCATCACCTGATTTAATTCGACTACATTTCATTATCCTTGTTTTGCCTTTGTTTATGTTCATCTTATAACCTCCTTTCAAGACACTGGCATCCCGTTCAACTTCTCTGACACAATTATAATGTGGGAAAACCCTCAATGTTTTTATTTGTTTTCCCTGGAATTTAATTTCTACTCCAAATTTTTGTTTTGTTTCATTTACTGCTTGCTCGACTCTTATAACTGCCATCTGGTTTCTGTACAAATTGTAAATAGCATTTCGCTCCCTGTATTTTACCCCAGCCACCTTCAGAATAGGAAAGAGCGTATTCCAGTTAACATTGTCAAAAGCTTTCTCTAAGTCTACAAATGCTAGAAACGTAGGTTTGTCTTTCCTTAATCTTTCTTCTAAGATAAGTCGTAGGGTCAGGATTGCCTCACGTGTTCCAACATTTCTACGGAATCCAAACTGATCTTCCCCGAGGTCGGCTTCTAGTAGTTTTTCCATTCGTCTGTAAAGAATTCGCGTTAGTATTTTGCACCCGTGACTTATTAAACTGATAGTTCGGTAATTTTCACATCTGTCCGCACCTGCTTTCTTTGGGATTGGAATTATTATATTCTTCTTGAAGTCTGAGGGTATTTCGCCTGTCTCATACATCTTGCTCATCAGATATAAGCATTTCGTCGCGACTGTCTCTCCCAAGACTATGAGTAGTTCTAACGGAATGTTGTCTAGACAACGGGGCCTTATTTCGACCGTGGTCTTTCAGTGCTCTGTCGAATTCATCACGCAGTATCATATCTGCCCTTGTATAGTCCCTCTATATACTCCTTCCATCTTTCTGCTTTCTCTTTTTTGCTTAGAACTGGGTTTCCATGTGAGCTCTTGATATTCATACAGGTCCTTCTCTTTTCTCCAAAGGTCTCTTGAATTTTCCTGTAGGCGGCATCTATCTTACCCGTTGTGGTATATGCATCTACATCCTTACGTTTGTCCTCTAGCCATCCCTGCTTAGCCATTTTGCTCTTCCTGTCGATCTCATTTTTGAGACGTTCGTACTGCTTTTTGCCTGCTTCATTTACTTACGTCATAAAAAATTGATTTTCTTATTTAGTATCCGACTGTCTCTGCCCGTCTGTCTGTTATGCCTTTTTCTCAGGAAGGGGCAGACGCACGAAGGTGGAAGTCATATCATATCCTGAGGTCTGTGTTCGCTTGGTGGCGTAAAAATGTTAAGCTTCTAAGTGAGTGCAATCATAAGATACGGCCAATTATGTCACATAGTTCGATATTCGCAAATTCACTCTTTAAAACCTATACGTTGACCTAGAATCATGAAATTTGACAAGAAATAAGGTTCCACAGTGCAAGTACAGGAAAAAATCACAAATACGTTAATTTTTAGTTATATCACACGAAAATATTTTTAAGTCATTCATTATCCAGCTTCAGATTTAAAATTAAAACACTCTCCGGATTCATATCTTTCCAATATCAATGTCGATAGCAGGCAAAAGTCGCCGAGATCTTGGACCATCGGGATAGATGAAATGTCTATAAGCAGATGAACTGTGTACAAACATTATTAAGTTTGTACGGAACGCCGATCACTGGCAGCTAACCAGTTTTTAACATTACCTCTGGAGTATTTAATCGGTAATCAACATGTTTCCTTTCTCCGACAGTGCATTATTTTTTCAGTAATGTGTACGTATTGCATAGAGCCATATCCAACACATAAAAGAAAAATGTTTGAGCCGACGTTGGTCCCCACGAGCGTGTCTCGTGATGTTTACGTTTGGTGGGCATTGGTTCTTACGAGTCGGATTCGTCAACAGTACGGCAAGGGATTAATGCGACTTGGCGGGGCTGATAGTGACGCCATGGGACTCTGTAGAACTCCTGTATAACAGGTTCAATCGTCCGCCATGTTTTCCCCAACTCTGAGGACTCGGCAACGCTTACTTTGTGGGTGTTTAACCTATTCACCGAACTTTTTGCAATATTTGTTATAAAATATTTGATTCTGCACGTATTTAGTGTTCCGTGCAGTAATTAGTGTGCCGCACGGTTTGAGGCGCCATGTCACGGATTGGTTCCAGTCCTCCCTCGGGCATGGCTGTGTGTGTTGTCCTTAGCATAAGTTACATCTACATCTGCATCTACATCTACGTGATTACTCTGCTATTCACAATAAAGTGCCTGGCAGAGGGTTCAATGTACCACCTTCATGCTGTCTCTCTAACGTTCCACTCTAGAACGGCACGCGGGAAAAACGAGCACTTAAATTTTTCTGAGCGAGCCTTGATTTCTCTTATTTTATCTGATTATCATTTCTCCCTATGTAGGTGGGTGCCAACAGAATGTTTTCGCAATCGAAGGTGAAAGCTGAAATTTCATGAGAAGATCCCGTCGCAACGAAAAACGCCCTTGTTTTAATGATTGACACTCCAATTCACGTATCATGTCTGTGGCACTATCTCCCCTATTTCACCATAATACAAAACGAGCTGCCCTTCTTTGTACTTTTTCGGTGTCATCTGTCAGTCCCACCTGATGCGGATCTCAACCCGCACAGCAGTACTTCAGAATAGGTCGGACAAGTGTGGCGTAAGCAGTCTCTTTAGTAGACCTGTTCAATCTTCTAAGTGTTCTGGGAATGAATCGCAGTCTTTCGTTTGCTCTGCCCACAACATTATCTATGTGATCGTTCCAATTTAGGTTACTTGTAATTGTAATCCCTAAGTATTTAGCTGAATTTACAGCCCTCAGATTTGTGTGACTTACCGCGCAATCGAAATGTAGCTGATTTCTTTTAGTATTCACGTGAATTAACTTCGCACTTTTCTTTATTCAGGGCCAATTGCCACTTTTCGCACCATACAGATATCTTGTGTAAATCATTTTGCAATTCGTTTTGGTCATCTGATGACTTTACAAGACGGTGAATGACAGCATCATATGCAAACAATCTAAGACGGTTACTTAGATTGTCTCCTACGTCGTTAATATACAGTAGATCAGGAACAGTAGAGGGCCTATAACGCTCCCTTGGGGAACACCGGATATTACTTCTGTTTTACTCGATGACTTTCCGTCTATTACTACGAACTGTGACCTTTCTGACAGGCAATCACGAATCCAGTCGCACAACTGAGGCGATACTCCGTAGACACGCAGTTTGGTTAGAAGACGCTTGTGAGGAACGGTGTCGAAAGTCTTCTGGAAATCTATAAATATGGAATCAATTTGACATCCCCTGTCGATAACACTCATTACTTCATGAGTATAAAGAGCTAGTTGTGTTTCACAAGAACGATATTTTCTGCATCCGTGCTGACTATATGTCAATAAATCGATTTCTTCGAGGTACTTCATAGTGTTCGAATACAGTATATGTTCTAAAATCCTACGACGTTAGTAATATAAGCCTGTAATTCAGCAGATTACTCCTACTTCCCTTCTTGCGTATTGGTGTGACTTGAGCAATTTTCCAGTCTTTAGGTACGGATCTTTCTGTGAGCGAGCGGTTGTATATAATTGCTAAATGTGGAGCTATTGTATCAGCATACGCTGAGAGGAACCTGACTGGTATACAATCTGGACCGGAGGCCTTGCCTTTGTTAAGTGATTTAAAGCTTGTAACCTCCCCACAAAAATTTACAAGACAGAAATATTATTTATGAATGCCAATGGACATTGTGCTATGCGTAACCTGCCCACAATGAAATGTACTGACAATGGCAACAAAAATGTGAAATTCGCAATCTGACTCAAATATAAATTCTTCACAAAAAATTAAAGTCCATTCAGTGATAAGAAAATTCAATTAAACCGAAATATCGGTCTTTGGCCCTGTGTAAAACAATCAGAATTAAAGTCTTACCTCAGAATAACTGGATGTCAAATTTCTGCTCTTATTTCTGCGCACGGCTTGGAGGAACTGCATTGCAAATAATAATATTCCTTTTTTTTCTGTGAATTTACTGAAATTTTTCTTCAAAAGAAGTGGAATGAAATGGGAAGTGCAACGAAATCTTTAGTTCAATAAAAAATAAAATTTTTTGAAAAATGCTTTTGAAATCAAAATTATTATTGGGGGACTTGTTAGAGATTGATTAGAATAAATAAGTTTTACATTGTCTAATGATTATATTAATTAACAGTATACCTCATTCAGCATCTTGACCAGTGTTGCCGACCGCCTACATCACACAAGCGCACTGGGCTGCTACTACTGACCGACCGCTCTGCATGACGACTATTAGCGTACTGCACTGCACGACTACTACTGACAGAGTACTGCCCTCAACTTGACAGAGCTACAGACTCGCAACGACTGACTGACAGACTGAGAACCGCTCGCAACACTCGCGCGGTCAAGCGCATACTCTCTGGTCACAGATGCTACAATGCCTCGCCATCGCTGCTATGTTACATACGTGTTTCAAGCTGCTTTGTTACACCGACGAAAACTACTTCTATGTTTCTCATCTTGGCAGTTGTCCTTGATTGGAATTCAGGAATATTTACTTCGTCTTCTTTGGTGAAGGAGTTTCGGAAAACCGTGTTTAATAAGTCTGCTTTAGTGGCACTGTCATCAGTGACTTCACCGTTGTTATCGCGCAGTGAAGGTATTGATTGTGTCTTGCCAGTGGTGTGCTTTATGTATGACCAGAATCTCTATGGGTTTTCTACCAGATTCCGAGACAGAGTTCCGTTGTGGAAATTATTGAAAGCATCTCTCATTGACATAGGCGCTATATTTCGAACTTCTGCAAAACTTTGCCAATCTTGGGGATTTTGCGTTCTTTTAAATTTGGCATGCTTTTTTCGTTGCTTCTGCAACACCGATCTGACCTGCTTTGTATACCATGCGGGACCAGTACCATCACTTATTACTTTATGTGGTATATATCTCTCAATTGCTGTTGATACTATCTTTTGAAAACATTCCACAACTTTTCTACATGTACATGATCAGATCGGAAGGAGTAAAGACTGTCTCTTAAAAAGGCGTTAAGAGCATTTTTATCAGCTTTTTTAAATAGATATACTTTGCGTTTCTTTTTGATGGTTGTGGGTGTTACGGTATTCAGCCAGCAGCAACTGCCTTGTGGACGCTAATCCCTGTATTCGTCGCAAAACTCACTATTTGTCCAGAATTATTTGTTGCTAAAAGGTCAAGTATGCTTTTGCAACCATTTACGCTTCGAGTGGGCTCATGAACTAATTGTTCAAAATAATAAAGCATTCAGTACAATTTCGGATGATGTTTTGTCCCTGCCGCCGGCTTTAAACGTATAATTTTTCCAATATAACGAGGGTAGAGTGAAGTCACCACCGACTATAACTGTATGAGCGGCGTACTTATTTGAAATGAGACTCAAGTTTTCTTTGAACTGTTCAGCAACTATGTCTTCTGAGTCGGGGGGTTTAGTTAGTTTAAGTAGTGAGTAAGTCTAGGGACCGATGTCCTCAGTAGTTTGCCCTCTTAGGAACTCACACACATCTGAACATTTAGTAATTGATTTGTGTAGAGATATTTCGAATGCCCTTTTCATATAACAGAAAAATTGAAATGTATTACACGACTAGAAATGTAGGCTCGCAACTCGCGTGGTGGTTTGTAAATATTAAATGTAATGAGGTAAGAATTGGGTCCAAAGTCTTCAGATATGGGTGTCATGCATTAACAAAATGGTTGAAATGGGTCTGAGCACCATGGGACTTAACTTCTGAGGTCACCAGCTCCCTAGAACTACGTAAACCTAACTAAGGACATTAGGCCTACAGACATCCATGCCAGAGGCAGGATTCGAACTTGCGACCGTAGCGGTCGCGCGGTTACAGACTGTAGCGCATAGAACCGCTCGGCCACCCCGGCCGGCCATGCATTAACAACCTGTGCCTATTTATTAGTCTTTGCCCATCTATAGGCACTTGCTAAAATGATGTTTATTTTTTAATTTTAAGTAGGGGGGGGGGCCGAAGTATAGTTTCATGTTACAGTGAGATGAATTTTTATTAATAGGTTCATTTATCATTTAAACAGTACACATTTTGTGTACTTCACGACAGGTTATGTTACTAGTTCAGGTTCCCTCGGCCGGCCGGTGTGGCCGTGCGGTTCTAGGCGCTTCAGTCTGGAACTGCGTGACCGCTACGGTCGCAGGTTCGAATCGTGCCTCGGGCTTGGATGTGTGTGATGTCCTTAGGTTAGTTGGGTTTAAGTAGTTCTAAGTTTTAGGTAGATTTTTTTAGAAAATCTGAAAAGGGAAATGCAAAGGCTCGATCTAGGTATAGTAGGGGTCAGTGAAGTGAAATGGAAGGAAGACAAGGATTTCTGGACAGATGAGTACCGGGTAATATCAACAGCAGCAGAAAATGGTATAACAGGTGTAGGATTCGTTATGAATAGGAAGGTAGGGCAGAGGGTGTGTTACTGTGAACAGTTCAGTGACCGGGTTGTTCTAATCAGAATCGACAGCAGACCAACACCGACAACGATAGTTCAGGTATACATGCCGACGTCGCAAGCTGAAGATGAACAGATAGAGACAGTTTATGAGGATAATGAAAGGGTAATGCAGTATGTAAATGGGGACGAAAATCTAATAGTCATGGGCGACAGGAATGCAGTTGTAGGGGAAGGAGTAGAAGAAAACGTTACAGGAGAATATGGGCTTGGGACGAGGAATGAAAGAGGAGACAGACTAATTGAGTTCTGTAACAAGTTTCAGCTAGTAATAGCGAATACCCTGTTCAAGAATCACAAGAGGAGAAGGTATACTTGGAAAAGGCCGGGAGATACGAGAAGATTTCAATTAGATTACATCATGGTCAGACAGAGATTCCGAAATCAGATACTGGGCTGTAAGGCGTACCCAGGAGCAGATATAGACTCAGATAATGTAGTGATGGAGAGTAGGCTGAAGTTTAAGACATTAAACAGGAAGTATCAAAACGCAAAGAAAAGGGATATGGAAGCACTACAGAATGACGAGATTTGCTTGAAGTTCTCTAAGGCTATAGATACATCAATAAGGAACAGCGCAGTAGGCAGTACAGTTGAAGAGGAATGGACATCTCTAAAAAGGGCCATCACAGGAGTTGGGAAGGAAAACATAGGTACAAAGAAGGTAGCTGCGAAGAAACCATGGGTAACAGAAGAAATACTTCAGTTGATTGATGAAAGGAGGAAGTACAAACATGTTCCGGGAAAATCAGGAATACAGAAATACAAGTCGCTGAGGAATGAAATAAATGGGAAGTGCAGGGAAGCTAAGACGAAATGGTTGCAGGAAAAATGTGAAGACATCGAAAAAGATATGATTGTCGGAAGGACAGACTCAGCATACAGGAAAGTCAAAACAACCTTTGGTGACATTAAAAGCAACGGTGGTAACATTAAGGGTGCAACGGGAATTCCACTGCTAAATGCAGTGGAGAGAGCAGATAGGTGGAAAGAATACATTGAAAGCCTCTATGAGGGTGAAGATTTGTCTGATGTGATAGAAGAAGAAACAGGAGTCGATTTAGAAGAGATAGGGGATACAGTATTAGAATCGGAATTTAAAAGAGCTTTGGAGGACTTACGGTCAAATAAGGCAGAAGGGATAGATAACATTCCATCAGAATTTCTAAAATCATTGGGAGAAGTGGCAACAAAACGACTATTCAAGTTGGTGTGTAGAATATATGAGTCTGGCGATATACCATCTGACTTTCGGAAAAGCATCATCCACACGATTCCGAAGACGGCAAGAGCTGACAAGTGCGAGAATTATCGCACAATCAGCTTAACCGCTCATGCATCGAAGCTGCTTACAAGAATAATATACAGAAGAATGGAAAAGAAAATTGAGAAAGCGCTAGGTGACGATCAGTTTGGCTTTAGGAAAAGTAAAGGGACGAGAGAGGCAATTCTGACGTTACGGCTAATAATGGAAGCAAGGCTAAAGAAAAATCAAGACACTTACATAGGATTTGTCGACCTGGAAAAAGCGTTCGACAATATAAAATGGTGCAAGCTGTTCGAGATTCTGAAAAAAGTAGGGGTAAGCTATAGGGAGAGACGGGTCATATACAATATGTACAACAACCGAGAGGGAATAATAAGAGTGGACGATCAAGAACGAAGTGCTCGTATTAAGAAGGGTGTAAGACAAGGCTGTAGCCTTTCGCCCCTACTCTTCAATCTGTACATCGAGGAAGCAATGATGGAAATAAAAGAAAGGTTCAGGAGTGGAATTAAAATACAAGGTGAAAGGATATCAATGATACGATTCGCTGATGACATTGCTATCCTGAGTGAAAGTAAAGAAGAATTAAATGATCTGCTGAACGGAATGAACAGTCTAATGAGTACACAGTATGGTTTGAGAGTAAATCGGAGAAAGACGAAGGTAATGAGAAGTAGTAGAAATGAGAACAGCGAGAAACTTAACATCAGGATTGATGGTCACAAAGTCAATGAAGTTAAGGAATTCTGCTACCTAGGCAGTAAAATAACCAATGACGGACGGAGCAAGGGGGACATCAAAAGCAGACTCGCTATGGCAAAAAAGGAATTTCTGGCCAAGAGAAGTCTACTAATATCAAATGCCGGCCTTAATTTGAGGAAGAAATTTCTGAGGATGTACGTCTGGAGTACAGCATTGATGGTAGTGAAACATGGACTGTGGGAAAACCGGAACAGAAGAGAATCGAAGCATTTGAGATGTGGTGCTATAGACGAATGTTGAAAATTAGGTGGACTGATAAGGTAAGGAATGAGGAGGTTCTACGCAGAATCGGAGAGGAAAGGAATATGTGGAAAACACTGATAAGGGGAAGAGACAGGATGATAGGACATCTGCTAAGACATGAGGGAATGACTTCCACGGTACTAGAGGGAGCTGTAGAGGGCAAAAACTGTATAGGAAGACAGAGATTGGAATACGTCAAGCAAATAATTGAGGACGTAGGTTGCAAGTGCTACTCTGAGATGAAAAGGTTAGCACAGGAAAGGAATTCGTGGCGGGCCGCATCAAACCAGTCAGTAGACTGATAACCAAAAAAAAAAAAAAAAGTTCTAGAAGGCTGATGACCACAGATGTCAAGTCCCAAAGTGCTCAGAGCCATTTGAACCATTTGAATCAGGTTCCCTCATAATGACCAATCCGCTATAAAAAATACCTTAATTATCGTTCGTCCTACAATAGCTATGTAAGAAACTGGATTTAGTGTTATTCAGTCTCGTGTATGCGTTACGATACACAGTTGGGCGCCAAGCCGTGGTTCGCAGTTGTGTCTGTGGCAATTTACGGCTTCGTTCGGGGTCACTTGGAAATCTAAACATGTGTAAGTAGGCTGTTTATGTTTTCTTTATGTAAGTAGGCTGTTTATGTTTTCTCTATGTAAGTAGGCTGTTTATAGGCTGTTTATGTTTTCTCTATGTAAGTAGGCTGTTTATGTTTTCTTATTGGCAACGTTACGTAGCGCTCAATATGAAAATCACTGGCTGTGCTGTGTGCAGTCTGTGGCTAGTTTGCATTGTTGTCTGCCATTGTAGTGTTAGGCAGCTGGCTGTGAACAGCGTGTAGCGTTGCGCAGTTGGAGGTGAGCCGCCAGCAGTGGTGGATGTGGGGAGAGAGATGGCGGAGGTTTCTAATTTGTCATGAACTGATATATATATTATGACTTGTGATGATATCAAGGTAAATACATTGTTTGTTCTCTATTAATATCTTTCATTTGCTAACTATCCCTATCAGTAGTTAGTGCCTTCCATAGTTTGAATCTTTTATTTAGCTGGCAGTAGTGGCGCTCGCTGTATTGCAGTAGCTTGAGCAGCGAAGATTTTTGTGAGGTAAGTGATTTGTGAAAGGTATAGTTTAATGTTTGTCAGGGCCATTCTTTAGTAGGGAATTTTGAAAGTCAGATTGCGTTGCGCTAAAAATATTGTGTGTCAGTTTAAGCACAGTCCTGTATAATTGTTGAAAGGGGACGTTTCATATGTCGACCCTTAGCCTAGGATACCTCACTGGAATCTTCTGTTTTTTTCTTGTAGTTTGTGTATTTAGTGTAGCTTTTGTTTATTGCTAGCGCGTAATTGTAGAGAGAATCTCCTTTGTAGTTGCAGTCTTTCATTGTTGTACTGTAAAACAGTTGTGGCATGCATGTAGATTTGCACCAAGTATTTCGCAGCTGCGCTGGTAATTAACTAGATATTATTTTCAGTGCTATGTTAATGTGTTCTCTTATTTTTGATCTTCAAATTGTGTTTTTCTGTGTTGTCGTGTGAAATACTGTGACAATAATGGCGTGTGAAAAACGTAATACTAGGCTCCAAAGTAAACTGAGAAATGACAGTGAAAATGAAAGCAGTGTGTTAGCGCCACCGAGTAATGAATTAACTGATGTTCAAAGTAGTAATTTGGTAATCGTGCATAGGGAAATGGAGCGGGCGGCAAACAATGGCGTGGACAGTGAAACAATTAGTGAAGAGGGAAGCATTATCGATCGATCGGTCGGCAACAGCTCGCCTCAGGAATCCGAAATGACAGGACACAACTTTGCAAATACTGTAGATTCAGGTTTTGCGTCCTCACCGTTTTCCCAAATGAGTCAAGACACGTTTTCCGCTTGTCAAAATGTGAATGTTGCCGGTGCAAATTCACTGCCGAAAAGCACTGAGGAACATGTTTCAGACACCAGTGCATTGTTATTACAGTTAATGCAACAAATGGGACAAAAGCTACAAAAGTTAGACACAATGGAACAAAATCAGAGACAAACACAGCAAAAGCTTCAAAAGTTAGACACACTGGAACAAAATCAGAGACAAACACAGCAACAGTTAGACGCAATGGGACAAAATCTTCAAAAGTTAGACTCATTGGAACAAACTCTTGAACAAACGCGTGAAGATTTAACTACTGAGTTACATAACATTGAATCGAAATGTCAAAAAGTCTGTAATGACGTAAAAACTCAAATTTGTGAGCATTTCCAACCTATTTTTTCGCGTCATGAAAATGCATTACAGAATCACGAAGCAGCCATAAAAGAACTGCAAACTATTGTTCATGAAAATCACAACACCTTGCAAGCTAAAATTGACGCAGTTGCATCTACCGATTCGGTTACGCAACTTGCAAAAAGTCAAGAAAACTTAAAAGACACAGTAGATTCGATTTCAACACAAATGGACACTCTGAAACTTGGTTCAGAAAAACACACTGAGGAAATGTGTTCATTATCAGAGAAAGTAGTTGAACTTTCGGATCAGCTAAATAATTTATCTGCGAAGGTAGATGATAATCTGAATGACGCAAAACCGGTAGTCTTTAATGACACAGAACAGAACGCACAAATTAGGAAACTGAAACAAAATCTGAATCAAATTGATACGCAACACCAAAGAGAAATCCGGGAAGTACAAGATCAGCTGACACAAGTAATACAAGAATTACGTATTTCAGAAGACACTCGCGCTCCAACACGGGAAGAGGGACTTAGAAACACGGAAAAGCCGCAAAATAATAACACAGGGCATTTCGGAAGTTATGAAAGAAATTGGCAATGTGCACCGAATTTTGAGATGGAACGGCCGACACGACCTAACAATGACCGATATGCGACTCGCCGACATGATGATTTTGACTATAAGCTGTTCATTACTACACGTAAATTCAAAACATTTAAGAATTCTGGCAACGACATTCATCCACAAGCATGGCTCCATCAATTCTCTCATTGTTTTCCTCCCAACTGGTCGTTGGAACACAGATTAGAATTTATGTGTGGCTACTTAGAGAATGAACCAGCTGTAAGAATGCGATCGGTAATTCACGATTGCCACAGTGAAGGAGAGTTTTACCATGCCTTCCTCTCAGCATATTGGTCTCAAGCTACACAAGACCGTGTAAAACATAGCATCATGATGATGAAACACTTTGAACAATCTGAATTTTCCAGTCTTGTCAAATATTTTGAAGACATGTTGCATAAGAATCAGTATCTTTCAAACCCATACAGCCCCTCAGAACTCATCCGCATTTGCTTACTCAAACTGCCTAAACATTTACGACATATTATTTTAGCAGGACGTTGCAAAGACGACATTGAAGCTTTTCAGGGACTGTTACAAGAATTAGAAATTGACACTGACAATCGCGGAACGCGAAACCAGGAACACAACAATTACAGGTCACATCCGTCGCAAATCCGCGATGAAAGAAGTAATAACTGGACACGACAAGGCTATTCTCACAACACAAATCGTGACCAAAATAGACACCACCCATATGACAACCACTGGCAGAGTAATAATAGTTACAGAGAAAGATCGCATTTCCGTAGTAATGAATATGACAGAGACAATAAGAGAAACAGACAATATGGGAATCAAAACAAGTATTATCAAGGGAGGCAGAATAACTTCAGACGCAACAGTTCAGCGCGCAGTTACGATTCAGGGAGAAATTCTCCACCACGTGACCGACACGAAAGAAACTGTGTAAACTACCGACAAAACGACAGACCTGAATTCTATCAGAACTGGCGAGCTTTAAACAGAGCTGGGCCCTCTCGGCAAGGCGAATTTGTGGAAGTTAGACCTCCTAATCCCAGTAACGACGCGCGCCAACAAAGAAACAGACAATGACTCACACCGCAGGCAGCCGCGTGCGCCGGCTGGCTCAGAGAAAAATAACATTGACGCTAACCTTGAGCAAAATTCCAGTATTCTTTACCGACGTATACCAAATGATAATTGCGTTAAAGTTGAAACTCTGCGCACTAGGAAGAGTAAAGATTTACACCACATTTCACATGTAAAACCGCTTACTGAGAGATAATCTGCTTTTTAACTTTGTCTTTGTCATATAACTTTTCACTTTACATTACTAGTATGCTGTGTCAGACTTAAGAAACTGTTAACATGCAACAATGTTTGAAGTTAAACATCCAGTCTAGAACCTAGGGAACATTTTTAAACAGAAATGACGAATGCATTGTTATAGTAAACAGACGTCACAGTGTTATTGTGTGTGTACATTCTTGCTTGTTTGTTGCACGATTACGTAACGACTATAAGGCTCACATACTTAGAACATTTACCAGTACTGCTAATGAGATTTTAATGCAACATTTTGGTTTACTTGAAAATATATTCTGGATTTAAAGTACTTTCAGTGAGATACCAGATGGCACAGTGGTTAGTTTATGTGACAGCTACACGATTTTATCACGACGCTACTAATGAGTGACAATTTACAATGTTGCTTTTGCAGTGTTTCTGTTTTATATCTGCACAGTTTTCTGAATTCTTCTGGAAATCAAAACATGTTTTATTAGTAACTTTTGTGGTATAGCTACAAGGAGACAGCCTTTTCCATAGCACAACAATACGTTACAGCACAGTACTTTCATCATCACAACAATAAGCGTAATAACTAAGATATCTCTACGCAAAGCATTTCACTTTTGTTTATCATGAGGTAAGTACATTGGCTTCTGCAGAACTTAGCTTTCGGAGGACGATAACTACGACACTTCCACACAGATTATGTTGCAACAAGACGCACATTTAGCGCTACAGTACACGTATTTGAGTGATTAATTTTGTACTTGAAACATTTATTTTTAAAGATTTTTTAATTACAGAGAAAGTTTTCCGTGATACATTTCATTCCATTGCTGTAATTTGTAACACCTGAGGGTATAATTACATTTATCCTCAGGGGGGTACACGCCTACTTTGTGTACCATGTGTGTGGCAACCACAAGGAGCCCTAGCTAATATGGTATTTGCTTACACAACTTTACACATCGGTACCATATTTCTCTAACACATAAATACACAGCTATCTGATCATTTAACTGAGAGAGACAAACTTTTTTTACTACATCAGTGACAGATGTTTACGTAATTATACCGTTGGATAACTTCACACTTACAAAATTGTATGTTGTCTGTACTTAGTGAACTGTTCATATTTTTTTGGAACCATTGTGATACTATGAGAGCTTTGAATGATATATTTGGTATGGGATCATGATTTTTAAAGTACGTTTGAGGCAGATGACACTTTTGACATGAGCAGAGAATTTTTTTTAGGTTTTGAAATTATTGCAGAAAGCTACGACGATTTTGAGATTTGACTGAGTTGTTATGATGTTATTTTTACGACGACGATGTGTATTATGCTGCTGAGGTATGTTTATGATTAATAGGCTGATGCTATATGAGTTATTTGATTATGATACTTATCTGTTATGATGCAATATTGAAGAAGTGTCGACGAATAAGGTAAGGAGTAATGAATAGTGGTTAGGGACGCTGACTTTTGAAAAAGGATGTTGGAAACCGAGAATCGTACTTTAAGAATTATGAAATGTGTGTACATGTGTGAATGTATTACAATGCCGACGAAAAATTTTTTGGACACTGTTATATTTATAGGGTTTTGTTTCTACACACTTGCAACGCAAATTCTCGACCCGTGAAATTTTGTATATGAGACTGTCTCTGTAGCGGAAACTGCTGTCGTAAATATTTCCGTAAGAAAGTGACCACCTGCACGTGCGTCGTCGGCACACAGCTGTGTCAGACACCTGGAGAACAAGCCATTAGAATGAGGGCCTTTCCAGAGGCACAGGTAGAGGAAAAAAAGGCAGGCCTTTATCCTCGCCATTGACATTCCTTTAGAGAAAATATTGCAAATGCGACACCCTCATTACTTCCATTAACCTTGCTATTGATATTCCTTTGTAGAGGGCATCGCTAATGCGACACGCTCGTTACTTGAAAACATATGATTTTTGTAATGCGTTGTGGGCACACAGCTGTGTCAAACACCTGGAGAACAAGCCATTAGGGTGTGCCTTTCATCGCTAATGCGACACCCTCGTTACTTGAAAACATATGATTACTCGTACTTTGTGCTAATTACTGCAATGCTTATGAATTGATGGGAAATATTCGTACATCTGCACACCTGATTATGACAAGTGTCTTTCTATGAGAGTTGAGAGCTACTGACTTACGAAATGCCACATGACTATTGAATGATATTTTTATGCTTTGCTTTTCGTAGTTGCTTATTTCACTTGATATCTGGTTTCCAGCTGTGTTGCAGCATTGCTTTTATAAAATGAAATACATTTGCTAATGTGAACACTTTCTGTCAACAGATCTATTAAATAATTATTTTATGATCCACATTCTTTAAAAAAGGAGCACTTGGAAAGGAAAGAACAATAAGAAGGAACTAGTAACAGTAACACATAATTTTCTTTTCAAGTACATGGTAATATTTCTTTTACAATAAGTTGTTGTGGTGCACCACTTTAATTTACATAGACATTAAGATGTGAATATACACTTCCCTTATTTGCATTGTTGTTTTTACTGTAATATCTTTTCTGCTTGAGCTTTGTGATGTATAGATATAAGTTTTTATATTTTTTATATTTGCTGCTGCTGTTTGCCAGGCATAGTGCTACTGAATTTTAAATTGTGTTACTCTGTTAAGCTAGTTTTACTACTGACTTATTTATCTTGTTACTGTACATTGGCTCATATTAGTTGTAATGTTGAATTGCTTGGTAATTTAGATTTACTGTAGCTTGCTTTGCAATTTTCCAATTTTTTGGTCATTGCTGTTTGTGTTATTTATTTTGTGCTGCTGCATTGCCTCGTCCCTTAGTTTAGCATCTGAGCTCAGTAGATTTAAGTTAGCTTAAGAGGGGGTAGCCTCTAAGAGAATGAGTTGCGATGAATTGGAAGAAATGCATTGAGAAAACAGGTTTAGGTAGGATTTTCTAGGAAATAAATGATGAGGTAAGATAATGGAAAATAAAAATGAGGTAAGAAATGTGTGAACATATAAATACAGAAAGCATGCTTAGATCGAATTTTTTTGGTGGAAACAAAGGATGAAATAAGAGGAAAGATATATGAAGTTTTGGGTTGGACTGCAGTACCAAATGTTACACTGAAAACGAACCCTGTCCTTTCCTATTGGTGTTATCCCACTATATGTTTGTGTACCCTTGTGTATTTGTTTTCTTCCTGTCTCTGTGTAGTTTCATAGAATTTTTTTCTTCTTTTAATATTAAGCTACATTCACTATGATGAGGAATACTGTTATCCTCAAATATAATTGGCATTAATAATATGTTATTTACCTTATAAATATGCTTACACATTATTTATTCTGTTTAATGCTCATGTGTAAAGTTGATGTTTCAAAAGTTATTCTGATCTTTTATGTATCTACTTATCTCATAATTCCTGTAACACTGATGTATATGTTATTTCGATTCTTTTGTAAAGCCTGTACTACAAATGTTATCTGTATTATTATGTTCTTTAATGATGTATTTTGTACCTTTGTAATTGTATTCTTGTGTTATAAAATTGTAATTGACACCAGTTCATCAAATTAAGTAACTTATAAGTTACATTTCACTGCACACGTTTCTGTTGGTCATAGTATATGGACAATATGTGAGAAGTAGGGACTGATAGTGTTTGCACGTGTGTTACTAATTCAGCAAGGGACTGGATAACAGCATTGCTGGTTCTAAGGACAATTCCAAAAACTTTGTGAGTGCACAAGTGGTGGTTTATGGACTTGCTCTATTCTCTGCAAGACTCTTCGATGGTGAATGTGCACCTGCACAATCGCAACAGATGGCTGCTGGTCATCTCTACAAGGACTACAGTGGGTCTGCACCTCTGGTGGCCCACCAATACCATACTCTCTACTAGGACTACAGTGGGTCTGTTCTGTGATGACCTACCTACCAATATTCATCAAAACTTCGACTGACTCTGCAGTGGGTTTGCTCTGTTGTGGCCCATTACCTGTCAGCACGTCGAAAGTCAGCACTGTCTTTCCGTTGGAAGGACAACACTACTTCTTCAAGACAGCATGGAAATCCACTACTTCTGTGTGCATTTTCTTTTACTGCTCAGACTTTGAGAAAAACACTGCTATTTTACTGTGATGAATCAGCACTATCTTTATAGCCTGTGAGAAAATTTTACCTTTTGACCAACATTGTATCAATAAGTGTGTGCATTTTATATCTTTGTTACTGTAATTGTGAAAAATTTTTGTCAAATCTGTATTGGCCAGTGCCCAACACCATTTGTAAAAATTTTTTGTGGGGAGCATGGGGGCTATGTAAGTAGGCTGTTTATGTTTTCTTTATGTAAGTAGGCTGTTTATGTTTTCTCTATGTAAGTAGGCTGTTTATAGGCTGTTTATGTTTTCTCTATGTAAGTAGGCTGTTTATGTTTTCTTATTGGCAACGTTACGTAGCGCTCAATATGAAAATCACTGGCTGTGCTGTGTGCAGTCTGTGGCTAGTTTGCATTGTTGTCTGCCATTGTAGTGTTAGGCAGCTGGCTGTGAACAGCGTGTAGCGTTGCGCAGTTGGAGGTGAGCCGCCAGCAGTGGTGGATGTGGGGAGAGAGATGGCGGAGGTTTCTAATTTGTCATGAACTGATATATATATTATGACTTGTGATGATATCAAGGTAAATACATTGTTTGTTCTCTATTAATATCTTTCATTTGCTAACTATCCCTATCAGTAGTTAGTGCCTTCCATAGTTTGAATCTTTTATTTAGCTGGCAGTAGTGGCGCTCGCTGTATTGCAGTAGCTTGAGCAGCGAAGATTTTTGTGAGGTAAGTGATTTGTGAAAGGTATAGTTTAATGTTTGTCAGGGCCATTCTTTAGTAGGGAATTTTGAAAGTCAGATTGTGTTGCGCTAAAAATATTGTGTGTCAGTTTAAGCACAGTCCTGTATAATTGTTGAAAGGGGACGTTTCACATGTGAAAACCATTTTAGCAATGATTGGTGCAGTTCACAGCCAAGCAGCAACCCATATTTACAACGAATTCTGCAATACACTTAATTGGATGTATCCACTTGGATCATGACTCGTATGTAAACAACTATGAAAGTTCTATACTTTGGGCAAAACATGGCGGACAGTTCAGCTCAGGTTATAGAACTGGGTGGTGGAGTGGCGTTGCGTTTAGTTGCACGTGGCGGGGCGCGCGCTTTCTAGCGGGCCGGGGGCACGTGGCAACCCCGGCTTTAGGGGAACGGGCGCCGTGTGGCGCTCGCGCGGTAGGCGGGACTAGAGAGAAGCGTACGCGGCCGCAGGCACGCCTCGTTACCTGCGCGGAATTGGCCGCGTGACGTCAGAGGTGACGTCAGTCCGCCGGCTTTCCCCCCCCCCCCCCCCCCCCCCCAACAAGCGTGCAGCGCTTCGCTGCGCTGCCCGCCTAGCAACAGTGGGGATCGGGTTTTTTCCCCTCGTGTTTTCACGCCTCTGCTCTGCGCACGGGCCCGTGACTCCACGCGCGCGATGCAACTGTATCCCCCCTCTCTCTCCAGCGCGCCCGTCATCGTATTTCACGGCGGCGAAACCGCTGCCAGCCGTCTCCGTTTCGGTGTGCGGACATTTGCCACACCGGACATTTGCCACGATTTTACCTGCTCCGAAGGGTTGGGTCCCTCGTCTCCCCCCCCCCCCCCCCTTATGCTCCCCCACCTCATCGCTGTCGCACAGTAAAGGTACTTACTGAGCCTTTCCGGTGATTTACTTAACATAGGACCAGAATCTCTTTGGATTTTCTGCCATATTTCTAGAGAGAGTTTCGTTGTGGAACTATTAAATGCATCTCGCATTGAAATCCTCACCAAATTTCGAACCTCAGTAAAACTTAGCCAATACTGGAGATTTTGCGTTCGTCTAAACTATATGTGCCTTTTTCGGTGTTCCTGCAGCAGCTTTCTGTCGTTTGTGTACCGTGGGGGATCAGTTCCGTCTCTTATTAATTTATTTGGTATGAATCTCTCGAGTGCTGTTGATACTATTTCTTTGAACTTAGGCCACATATGGTGTTCACTTACATAATTTAGAAGGATTGGAGACTGTCTCTTAGAAAGACGTCAACCGAATTTTTCGCTGCTATTATAAATAGATATATTTCGCGTTTAGTTTTGGTGAATTTGTTTGTTACGGAATTCAGCCTCGCTACGACTGTGTTCACTAATCTCTGTATCCTCAGTGATGCTCAAGATTGTGGCTAAGAGGTCAAGTGTGTTTTCGTAACCATTTACAGTTTGAATGGCCTCGTGAACTAATTGTTCAAAATAATAAAAAAAAAAAGCATTTATAACAATTACTAAAGTTGTTTTCTATCTACAATAGGGTCTGAAAATGTATTTTTGTCAACATACGGAAGGTAGATTGAAGTCACTGCCAACTATAATTTTATGTGTAGCGTACCTATTTGTGATGAGACTCGAGATTTCTTTGAAATGTTCAGCTACTGTTTCATCTGAGACCGGGGGTCGGTAAAAGGAGCCAGTTATTAATTTATTTCGGTTGTCGAATATAATCTCTGCCCATACCAAGTCACAGGAACTATCTGCTTCAATGGCGCTTGTGAGCTGAAACACACATTACGTTACTTTTCCTTAAGTTGTGCTTGTTGTTTCTGTTGTAGTGCAGATCATTACAATTACGGCTTTTCCGTCCAAAACCTAGGATGCTTTCTCTGTGACCCTGTAAATACCAGAGCTAAACAATATAGAACAGCAAGCATAGCATTCTGTATTACTTCATTTTCTTTTTTGTAACATTTTAAAATTGTACGTTGACTTTAGATGGCATGTCAATCATAGATATTCTTACCTCTGTTTATGAACGTACTTTCAGTCATGTTTTGAACATTGTCCCGCTACACTTTATTAACTAATATTTCACCGCAAGGGATATCGGATTTTAGAGAGTAAATTAATATGGAGTATGTCGTTCTTCTTTCCAAACATTCATATACCCATTTCTTGAGCCGCCGGAGTGGCCGTACGGTTCTAGGCGCTTCCGTTTGGAACAGCGTGACCGCTACGGTCGCAGGTTCGAATCCTGCCTCGGGCATGGATGTGTGTGATGTCCTTACGTTAGTTAGGTTTAAGTAGTTCTAAGTTCTAGGGGACTGATGACCTCCGATGTTAAGTCCCATAGTGCTCAGAGCCATTTGAACCAATCCATTTCTTGTTTCCTTATTGTCTTTTGGGCATCCACTTGTAGTAATTAAAGTAGACACAAATGCAGTGATCAAAAAGAAATGATTAGCGTACATTCGCATTCTCTTTACATCGTTCCTTTCTTGTTGCTCCCATGGCAATGGACTGTTTCTGTCTCAATCAGTAACCGTGAAAGGAATCTACCGTACAGACAGAGGGATGTATATTTATACTCGGCAGAACTAATGACATACTGACATAGTCGTCGGAATTGCTTTCGTTTCCCAAAAGTTATAAATATTTCGATTTCGGGAAAGAAGCTCTGTATTTCGCCAGAATCTCGAAGAAGAAGGCCCTTTACGTACTGGTTGTATGGAGACTGTTTGTGCGGACAGAAGAAGGACGAGGAAGAGCGTCCCTAAAGCCGTCGGCACACGGACCGTGCATCTGAACGCTGAGCGTTGAGCGTGCCCAGTTTCTGACGTCATAGCGTGGAATAGCACGCTCGGGAGTCTTTCCGAGCGTGCAGAGCAATATCTGGCTTGTCAGATATTCTGAGCGTGCGTCTGAGCGTTGACCAACGAGATGGCACAACGCCACCTACGTCACACGCACGCCGTCTCCCTTCAGTACAGAGTTGTGAGGCGCCATATTGGCGTTCATTTCAAGCTTGTACGTATATATGCCTTTTCTGAGCACCAGCAAGTTGAGAATCACTGGAAAACCCATTGTTAACTGTGTGATTCGTTCTAATAAAACTATTGTAACTTGCGTATTATGAGAGTAGGCTATTTGAAGGCAGCGACACACTGAAAATCCACCCAAAAACGCATTGTTCTTGGTACAGTTTGTTATAATTAAATTTCAATTAGTAATATATCTACGATTAAGGTTTCCAGTAAGGGTAATATACTATGATTAGTTGATCACGGTGTGATGTTGGTTTAGTGTGGTAAGCAGCGTCACTATTTCTAACTTAAACACATGTGATGGTTCGCGTCTTCAAGTGGCCTCTTTTTTTCCTAACATTCGCGTTTTTATTAGGTTCTGATACTTTATTATGAGTTTAATATAAGTATATACTATAATATTTGATGTTATGTAAATATAAGTTCACCTCTTTTTGAGGGGTGACTTTGTTCGATTGGCCTAATTTAAAGGACAGCTTGCGCTACTTGTATAAAGATATTTTGCTCCTTTTTCTTTTGCGCTTCGTAATTCACATATTGCAAAGATTCTGCTACTGGGCAGGAACAGTGATCAAGTAAGACTGACCTTGGGGTTTTACTAAGATGTGGGAATGATGAAATAATGTTTATCTTATGCGGAGAAGTATTCCAAGTTTGTACCGCACTGTTTGTAATAGAACTTTTATAGACCTGTGTCCGTATTGATTGGACATGGTACTTTCCTTTTCGTGGACGATGGAGGAAATGTGCGTTATAATAGAGCTGACGTGGGAATTTTACGCTCGCCCGTTGAGCAAACAGTGTGATTTAGGAACTAGAAACATCCCACAACTGCTGCTGGAGTGCGTTGCGATCGCGTATACCACGTCGGGGCCCACGTACCGTATGCACGAGTCGCATCGTTCCTGAGCGTTCAGCAGCACGTTGAACTTGGCACGCTCAACGTTTACGTTCGATAGCACGGCCCGTGTGCCGACGGCTTTACCTGAGGGATCGCTACTCAAGCTACCTGGCGAAGGGGCAAGTGTCGCAAATGTCCGGCGTGGGAAATGTCCGGCATTCCTTAGACGCCCTCTCGGGTTTTGCATTCCTTTCGATTCACGCCGGCTGTGAGGCACTGAAACGTCGAAGTGTTTTGCAAACGCAGCGTCTCGAGGCAGGGCTGCGCTTACGCGGACCATAAAAATTTTACGCATTGCCGGCAATAACATCCTTCAGTGTTGACCTGCAACACTGCCGGCCATACGAATTGCAGTCACATGTTCGGCAGCATTGCCAGCAACTCTCACCCGGCGGAGTTCGCGGCAATACAGTCGAGTTCTAGCAACACCGACTCAAAGGAAGGCCTCGGCGCTTGGTTGACGTCACGGCAGCTAGGAACGGCGAACGCCCGGTCTGTTGCAGGCAGAAACGCCTGGGCGTGCTTATCACTATAAATCTCTTATTTTTGGACAAAATGTTTGGTATTATTTTGGATTCTGCAGTTTTATTTAGATGAAAGATTTTCTTACTATGGTAAAGCTACAAATGAAGATCATAGTTCTGTATTACTGAATCCTGTCGAAACAAACGTAGATCAATATGAGAAGATGCTTTGCCCCATTGCAAGCTTCGGAAATTTTACATTCGAGTAACTATATTTACTTGATCCATTTTGCTATCGAAACTTACCCCAGCCCCCTTACAATGAACTCGTTTCTTTTATTTATTTTCGTTTGACATCGTCACTGGAAATGTGAACTAATTTACATGTGTAAATGTCCAACTGTTGCCAGTCATTAGATTACAGTCGTTTTCAACGAACGGAATTCTAAACAGGAAACAAAATAGCTTCATACATCGAAAATACTGCTGAGCTTACACTTTTTTTAAGCATGCATATTAGAAAAGATAAATATTCCCCTCTTGCAACTGAAAGGAGAAACTGTATAAGATAAAAAATTTTATTTGATAAAACAAGTATCTCTCTTTTCCCTCTTCTTCTGTCCCCCACCTCCTCCCCCAACGTGTACAATCGCAAGATATTTCATTAACATTCAGTGCTCCTCACCCCATAGTCAACCAAGATACCTAAAGAAGAGCGCCAATATGTTCACAGTTTCGTGTAAAAGCAACCCAGTACAAACGTACCATCCTCAGATTTACAAATAAGGCGAAGAAACACGAATTCTGTTGCTGCTGGACCATGAAGTTGTTTTTGTATGTCAATCCTTAAAACAGGTGGAAATTTAAGTTCAGGAGTACACTGTTTGTTATGAAGTGTAATGAATTGCACAATTAATTGATTGCAGAACTCTCTCAGAACAATGTGCTTTGGTCAACTACCGCCAATAGTTTCACATTTTCCTGTGTCAGAGAGGGAGACACCGCCATTATGAGTATGCCTGCAACAAGCCTTGCGTTCGCCGTGCCTAGCTGACGTGACGTCAACAACAAGCGCCGATGCCTTCCTTTGAGTCGGTGTTTGTTGTAGACACTTGTGAGAAGTGACACTTAGGAGCAAGCCTCTACCACACCGTAGCGGAGAAGCGAGGCAACTGTCCCCCATTTGCAGGGATGAATCCTAGTACTGGGGTTGTGATTTGAAGTATATGAGGCGCAAGAAGAGCAAATTGAAGCACAAATTAAACACATGCCTGTTTAAAAAAATACCGAGTATTCGAGTCTGTTTTAAAAGTATACTTAAATGAATGAAGTTTCCTAATTTCCGAAATACGTCTGCATAGAGACGCGAAATTTAAGAATGTAAGGCTCTTTCCTGACAATGTGGAGAGAGTTTACATCGAGTTATTTGCATTAGATAATTACACGAAACTTTTAAAGTAGCAGACAGTACGATTATCATTTAATTCACGTAATTTTCCTGTCAGGTCCTGTTTGCTTTTTGCACACTTACTTTTGTTTAGCAGCCGGCCGCGGTGGCCGTGCGGTTCTAGGCGTTTCAGTCCGGAACCGCGTGACTACTACGGTCGCAGGTTCGAATCCTGCCTCGGGCATGGATGTGTGTGATGTGCTTAGGTTAGTTAGGTTTAAGTAGTTCTAAGTTGTAGGGGACTGATGACCTCAGATGTTAAGTCCCATAGTGCTCAGAGCCATTTTTGTTTTGTTTAGCACAGTATTGTCTAAAGCTTTTAACCTATCCGAATATTGCTGTGATCTGCTTCTGCTTCTATCTAGGACCTCCAATAACATGTCACTGTGAGTAGCGTTAATTAGCGAGATTACTTTATCGTTTACTAAGTTTTTATGTTTTAGTTCTTCTACAATATTTGGTAATTTGCAAATCTTCTGCGTCTGTATTTTGCACTTTTTGTTCATTGTATTTAACTTAGTCTTGTATTGCACAATTTTTACTTCCTTTCTTTTTTCAATTTTTTCGAACTTTTCCTTCAGCTTACTTGGACTTGATAGAAATGAATAATTGTGGTCTCCAGTGTAACCACAAACGTGCACATCCACACACTTTCTACTGTCTCAACATTTCTTGGCTTTGGCTTTGGAGGTTTCCTTGCCTTGGTGACTTGGAAAAGGAACGTTCAAAATTATACACACTGACAGTATGTCCACACTATTTAACCTAGGCCTATATTGCACGATTTCCAGGACATTATACCTTTTCCAAATGAGTTGGAAATCCAAATACTGTCGGTACAGCATCGTCCTTCAGTTGACGTCTATTTACATAATTTCCCATGTAACAATTCTCTTCAAAATGAAGAGAGCACAGCAAATGATTTGATGTCAGTTGGAAGTTCTCTCTCCGAGTAGTAACCACCCATTTCCGATTTAGAAAATCATTTGTAAGGGCAAACGTAAATAAAAACAAACGCTCATGATGTATTATTTCTCCATGTAAATACTATATACAAGTAATGGAAAGTAACAAACAACCAGAAATGACTGACCTGTGAAATGAAACATTGTTTCCGCCTTCGTCTTTGCTTCCATTCTTACTGTTACAATTAAAAGCAGCACACGAACGAACCATGTTTACGCACTGTTTCCCTGCAAATGGCGGCTTCTGTCACGTTCATTGTGGGGACGCGACACTAGCGCCAATGCGCGGTCTAGTTTTTATTTAGTAAGTCTATGCTTGTGAGAAACTGGAATGTGGCGACACTTGTGAGAAAAACGGGCCCGCCGCAGGGTGTGTAGCAAAGGCTGCGCCATTACCTGCTCGTCCACTACCTGCTGCCGTTTAGTGTGACCGAGGGCTCGGCTTGTGCCGGCCCGGGCAGCTGCCGAGGGACATTTTCACTCCTCCAGTGCAGCCAGGCTACATTATTTCACAATTTTTTTGGGCAAGGAAAAGTAGCCTTAGTCAAATTAGAAATCGGAGCTGATTTTTGCCCCCACGATATCATGTCAACCATTAGTTGCAGCACAGTTACGCGAAAGTCCTTTTTCATTGGAATTTTTGTTCTGATTAATCTTACATAGTGCATAATTTTCGCTCAACCTCATACTTGATGTATTTTACAGAAACTATATAAACCGAAAATGTTTTCCATCTTCCAACCCCTCACCGAAAATTTGATATGATAGGAGTGGCAACCTTTTACCATATATTAAGAGGAGCCAACTAAAGAATTTGGTTCTCGGTAGAAACCTTTTTCTTTAATTATTTCGAAATAAACCTCAATTTTTCCGTACCACGCAGGGAAGTATACTGAAGTCTAATGTGAGTCCTGCTAGCAATTAGCGTTAAGGAATGCAATTTATGTATTGAAACAAGCTGTATTCATCGTCCACTCAAAGAGACATTGTTTCTAAAATTCCCTACACAAAAATGCTGATTGTGATTGTTAGAAAAGCTGACTTTTCGGATTTCATTAGTGAATCTTCTACAATTTGCAAGAGAGATTTGTACCAGTGAGAAGGATGGTGTATCTCATGCTTAAAGCTACTGTAGTGGGTCACTTTTGGGTTGTGGTACATGGGCATTAGCTGGCTACAAATTATTAGTACTGCCGACTCGCGTTTTTATGCTAGTGTTGCATCAAATGGTTTGCAAATATTATGTATGTTTTTCCACTTTTGAGTGCTTCGGAGTATCTTATTCTAAATTTTATATTTCTTCTTCACAAAGGCGCTGAATGACAGTCATCGAACGTTCACTGATGTATGTCTGCACAACTTCGAACAAGAATTCAGCAAAACAGTGTTTGTAATCATGCTTTCCAAGGTCTGTATGAATCATCTCGAGTTTGTAACAGAACTTTTCTCTGTTCATCTCGTGTATTTGTGACAGTTCTTCAAATGTTCAAATGCGTGTGAAATCGTATGGGACTTAACTGCTAAGGTCATGTCCCTAAGCCTACACACTACTTAACCTAAATTATCCTAAGGACAAACACACACACCCATGCCTGAGGGAGGACTCGAACCTCCGCTGGGACCAGCCGCACAGTCCATGACTGCAGCGCCTGAGACCGCTCGGCTAATCCCGCAAGGCTGTGACAGTTCTGTGGTAATTCTAATAGAGGACAGAGTTTACAGTATTCGCCACGTTCTTATCGAGACAGATAAAGCTTATTCACACGCTTTCGGGATCTTTCTGATAGCAAATGCCGCATATTTGCATTCATTTCAAAGCACAGAGGCGGTGTGTCATCCACCACACCCTTGGTGTTTAAAACAAAACCTACATCGTAATTACGTAGAATAAACTCTTACCGAACTTAACCTTCCTGACCCTGCCAAAATCTGACGAAGGAGAACAGATGCATTGTGACCCAAGTTGTCGGACGATGTTATCGGGCGACGTCTGGCGACGGCGTCTGACGACCCTGTCTGTGCCACTGTGAACGTAGCTTTACAGGGTCCGTCTCTCCGTCCAACTACTCAAAACCCTTTTTATCAGGAAGGGTAAAAATATCACGTTGAAATTTATGTCACATACGCAGGTCTATGGCCCTTTGGCGGTGTAAAAAGTGAAACTCCTGAGTCAGTGCCAGTCAAAAGATACGGCCATTTATGTCACATACACTCCTGGAAATTGAAATAAGAACACCGTGAATTCATTGTCCCAGGAAGGGGAAACTTTATTGACACATTCCTGGGGTCAGATACATCACATGATCACACTGACAGAACCACAGGCACATAGACACAGGCAACAGAGCATGCACAATGTCGGCACTAGTACAGTGTATATCCACCTTTCGCAGCAATGCAGGCTGCTATTCTCCCATGGAGACGATCGTAGAGATGCTGGATGTAGTCCTGTGGAACGGCTTGCCATGCCATTTCCACCTGGCGCCTCAGTTGGACCAGCGTTCGTGCTGGACGTGCAGACCGCGTGAGACGACGCTTCATCCAGTCCCAAACATGCTCAATGGGGGACAGATCCGGAGATCTTGCTGGCCAGGGTAGTTGACTTACACCTTCTAGAGCACGTTGGGTGGCACGGGATACATGCGGACGTGCATTGTCCTGTTGGAACAGCAAGTTCCCTTGCCGGTCTAGGAATGGTAGAACAACAGGTTCGATGACGGTTTGGATGTACCGTGCACTATTCAGTGTCCCCTCGACGATCACCAGTGGTGTACGGCCAGTGTAGGAGATCGCTCCCCACACCATGATGCCGGGTGTTGGCCCTGTGTGCCTCGGTCGTATGCAGTCCTGATTGTGGCGCTCACCTGCACGGCGCCAAACACGCATACGACCATCATTGGCACCAAGGCAGAAGCGACTCTCATCGCTGAAGACGACACGTCTCCATTCGTCCCTCCATTCACGCCTGTCGCGACACCACTGGAGGCGGGCTGCACGATGTTGGAGCGTGAGCGGAAGACGGCCTAACGGTGTGCGGGACCGTAGCCGAGCTTCATGGAGACGGTTGCGAATGGTCCTCGCCGATACCCCAGGAGCAACAGTGTCCCTAATTTGCTGGGAAGTGGCGGTGCGGTCCCCTACGGCACTGCGTAGGATCCTACGGTCTTGGCGTGCATCCGTGCGTCGCTGCGGTCCGGTCCCAGGTCGACGGGCACGTGCACCTTCCGCCGACCACTGGCGACAACATCGATGTACTGTGGAGACCTCACGCCCCACGTGTTGAGCAATTCGGCGGTACGTCCACCCGGCCTCCCGCATGCCCACTATACGCCCTCGCTCAAAGTCCGTCAACTGCACATGCGGTTCACGTCCACGCTGTCGCGGCATGCTACCAGTGTTAAAGACTGCGATGGAGCTCCGTATGCCACGGCAAACTGGCTGACACTGACGGCGGCGGTGCACAAATGCTGCGCAGCTAGCGCCATTCGACGGCCAACACCGCGGTTCCTGGTGTGTCCGCTGTGCCGTGCGTGTGATCATTGCTTGTACAGCCCTCTCGCAGTGTCCGGAGCAAGTATGGTGGGTCTGACACACCGGTGTCAATGTGTTTTTTTTTTCCATTTCCAGGAGTGTATTTTGATACTCGCAAACTCACTCATCAAAATCTAAAAGGTACTTTCCGATGATCTTATTTCCAGTAAAACCAAAGAAAAAAATCCGAAAATTGTTGATCTGGTAGTATATCACATGAAAAAAATATTGTACATCTACATCTACATTGATACTCTACAAAACACATTTAAGTACTTGGCAGAGGGTTCATCGAACCACCGTCACAATTCTTTATTATTCCAATCTCGTATAGCACGCGGAAAGAATGAATGTTTCCGTACGAGCTCTTATTTCCCTTATTTTATCGTGGTGATCGTTCCTACCTATGTAGGTCGATATCAACAAAATATTTTGACATTCGGAGGAGAAAGATGGTGATTGGAAATTCGTGAGAAGATTGCGTCGCAACGAAAAACGCCTTTCTTTTAATGATGTTCAGCCCAAATACTGTATCATTTCTGTGGCACTCTCTCCCATATTTCGCGATAATACAAAACGTGCTGCCCTTCTTTGAGCTTTTTCGATGTACTCCGTCAATCCTATCTGGTTAGAATCCACAACCGCACAGCAGTATTCTAAAATAGGACGGACAAGCGTAGTTTAGGCAGTCTCCTTAGTGGACCTGTTACATTTTTTAAGTGGCCTGCCAATAAATCGCAGTCTTATTTCCCTCTTGTTGAATTACGTTTTCGTTACAAATACTAAATACTAACTGTAAATTCATTTTATTTCTCATCATCTGTTATATGTACACTACTGGCCATAAAAATTGCAACACCAAGAGGAAATGCAGATGATAAACGGATATTCATATGACAAATATATTATACTAGAACTGACACGTGATTACATTTTCACGCATTTTGGGTGCATAGATCCTGAGAAATCAGTACCTAGAACAACCACCTCTGGCCGTAATAACGGCCTTGATACGCCTGGGCATTGAGTCAAACAGAGCTAGGATGGCGTGTATAGGTACAGCTGCCCATGCAGCTTCAACACGATACCACAGTTCGTCCAGAGTAGTGACTGTCGTATTGTGACGAGCCAGTTGCTCGGCCAACATTGACCAGACGTTTTCAGTTGGTGAGAGATTTAGAGAATGTGCTGGCCAGGGCAGCAGTCAAACATTTTCTGTATCCAGAAAGGCCCGTACAGGACCTGCAACATGCGGTCGTGCATTATCGTGCTGAAATGTAGGGTTTCGCAGGGATCGAATGAAGGGTAGAGCCACGGGTCGTAACACATCTGAAATGTAACGTCCACTGTTCGAAGTGCCGTCAATGCGAACAAGAGGTGACCGAGACGTGTAACCGATGGCACCCCATACCGTCACGCGGGGTGATATGCCAATAAGGCGATGACGAATTTACGCTTCCAATGTGCGTTCACCGCGAAGTCGCCAAACATGGATGCGACCATCATGATGCTGTAAACAGAACCTGGATTCATCCGAAAAAATGACGTTTTGCCATTCATGCACCCAGGTTCGTCGCCGAGTACACCATAGCAGGCGCTCCTGTCTGTGATGCAGCGTCAAGGGTAACCGCAGCCACGGTCTCCAAGCTGATAGTCCGTGCTGCTGCAAACGTCGTCGAACTGTTCGTGCAGATGGTTGATGTCGTGCAAACGTCCCCATCTGTTGACTCAGGCATCGAGACGTGGCTGCACCATCCGTTACAGCCATGCGGATAAGATGCCTGTCATCTCGACTGCTAGTGATACGAGGCCGTTGGGATCCAGCACGGCGTTCCGTATTACCCACCTGAACCCACCGATTCCATATTCTGCTAACAGTCAATGGATCTCGACCAACGCGAGCAGCAATGTCGCTATACGATAAACCGCAATCGCGATAGTCTACAATTCGACCTTTATCAAAGTCGGAAACGTGATGGTACGCATTTGTCCTCTTTACACGAGGCATTACAACAACGTTTCACCAGGAAACGCCGGTCAACTGCTGTTTGTGTATGAGAAATCGGTTGGAAACTTTCCTCATGTCAGGACGTTGTAGGTGTTTGTGAATGCTCTGAAAAGCTAATCATTTGCGTATCACAGCATCTTCTTCCCGTCTGTTAAATTTCGCGTCTGTAGCACGTCATCTTCGTGGTGTAGCAATTTTAATGGCCAGTAGTGTATCTCTACATTAAATTTTTGTTTACCCCCTTTTTAGTTAACGTAATGATTGTAAAATTTTTCTGTGTAAACACTTCGTTATTTTTGTATATTCTGTACAAATAATGTCTGGGTAATCAGAACCGCATATTTATCTGCGTTTGCGACAGTCAGTTGTCACCTGAAGATGGCCTCAAAAGCCGAAAATCGGTTCGTGACCAGATGAATATAATTTTGCAGAACATTAGGCAGTGTTATCCTTTCCAGTGTTCTTTAAAGCACCAACGGAAAATTCAGGAAATTATTTCCTTTTTCATTTGTTTTCGACTTCAGACTTGAAATTACAACATTCGCGGGAGTCTTGGAATCACTGGTGCTGATGTCTTGCTAGTATCATTTTCGATAACGGACAGAAATTGGCGACAGCCTAGATTCACGGAATGGATGAAATGGCGACATGCAGAATTAAGTTTGTGACGGAACCTTCACTGTGCGTTCCTACGTGCGCTTAGCCAATTTGTAAATAAGCGAACTGCTTTCTAAACTTTAAACTCGTGAACCAACACTGGACACACAATTCCTCCAGAATGCTGAAACACTATTTTGAATATATCGTTGAAAGCAATTAATTCGAGAACTGGTAAGACCAATAATACCGCACTGTGTACTAGTTACAACGAAACTGGCGATCACTTTCGTTCAGAAAGCTGATGTACCTCTTTAGGGGGAATGCCCACTTCTCTTCGATATGCATTTACTTACCAGGCGCTTGCGACACTTTGGTGGAAGGACCCAAGGAATTCATTCACACTCGCAGTACCAAGGGGGGAGGGGTACTTTATGTCCACGCTTTGAAAATGCTGTAATCTAGTTATTATGCTTTATGTCTTTAAATTCCAGATTCCGTAATTATTTTGAATTTTTCAGTAAAACGTAACCAAAAATTTAAGTCCCAATAGTAAATGTGACTTTTCGCGACAAATATCATATTCATTTATTCAAGTTTAGGACGCTTTACGTCTGTAAATCTTTAAAAAGTGTGTTGTGAATAAAATTCGACAATAATTAACGAAACTGTATTTTGTGCAAATTTTTTCTGGTTGCCTAAAAGTGGCCCTCCTCTCTGTGTACACTTTACAGAAATGCATTGTTACTGCTAAGGTTGTGTTATAAATATTTTCAGCCGGCCGGCGTGGCCGAGCGGTTCTAGGCGCTACAGTCTGGAACCGCGCGACCGCTACGGTCGCAGGTTCAAATCCTGCCTCGGGCATGGATGTGTGTGATGTCCTTAGGTTAGTTAGGTTTAAGTAGATCTAAGTTCTAGGGGACTGATGACCTCAGAAGTTAAGTCCCATAGTGCTCAGAGCCATTTATAAATATTTTCAGATTCTGGACCCTACTTACACATCAAACCTATTTAAAAATGATGTTGTTATTAAAAGTTAACAACAGTTAACGAAGTTCTTCCCCCCTCCCTCCCCCCTCCCTCTCCCGCGGCATCTCGGTAGTTGCCGTTACAGAAAATACCTCTCTAATGTTAGGGTAAAGTAGTTTGATATAAATATCAAATGTTTGTGTGTCACCACTGAATCTTATGCTGTACATTTACGACCAGTTTTATGTGGCGTGAAAAGTGGTGTATACAGAGAATCTTCTGCTCATGAACAGGTAAAAACATGTGATAAAGTTTCAAAGAGTTTAGAAGTCATAAAAATATTCTATAATAAAATTAAGGGTACATCCTTTTTTATTCCAGTCTCTGACCAGAAATGAATTCTTTAGACGATGACCGGTTTCAGTCTGTAATGACCATCCTCAGATCTTTTTTACACCATGTCCTAAAGTGATACGGCCATAATGGCATCGTCAAAACATATAAATATAATAAGCATAGCATCGTCACATAGATTTAAAATATGGTGTGGAATAGGCCACATCGTCCACATAGTGATTTATTATATTTATATGTTTTGACGATGCGATTATGGCCGTATGACTTTTGGACATAGTGTAAAAAAAGATCTGAGGATGGTCATTACAGGCTGAAACCGGTGATCGTCAAAAGAATTCATTTGTGATCAGAGACTGGAATAAAAAAGCATTTTACAGTATTGGATCACTGTTTGTATACGCGATTATGTCGCAGTTGGTGAAAATTAAGGCTCTCTACTTAGGTGTTAGCAGCGAGAATGTCCTTTTTCAGATTTCGGTCTTTGTAAGTAGGGTGTAACTAGATTACGTTTGGAGACTTTGTGAACAAGTTCCTTACACCAAAACAAGAAAAAACGCGTAACAAACATGATCTCTAAAATGCTACCTTGCGAGGCATGAGCGGTTGTTCAGTAGAAGAGATGTGTTTTACAGTAGGGAAGATGAGCAAGTACACATAGCTCTTGGGGCAAGCATTTTACAGTCCATATTTACTATTTTGCTCGTTTTGGTTCATAGTACCACCTCGCAAAATATGGAAAGCAAAGAGCTTGCAGTAGAAGAGATGTGCTTCAAGGTGTCGGAGAAGAAGAAATGCTCTTAGCACACATTTTAGATAGCACGTTTACGAGACAATTTTTTGTTGTTTTGGTGTAAGGAACCCTTCCTCATAGTAAAGGGAATTTGGTGACACCTGTACGTTACCGTCTGTGTTGATAGCTTCTGTACACATCACATTGATGGAATTCGTGGATCTCTCGTTTGCAAGTTTCGACGTTCCTGTAAACAAATCGAGTGCCTCTACGTACGCGGTACTGGACTCGCATTCGGGAGGACGACGGTTCAATACCGTCTCCAGCCATCCTGATTTAGGTTTTCCGTGATTTCCCTAAATCGCTTCAGGCAAATGCCGGGATGGTTCCTTTGAAAGGGCACGGCCGATTTCCTTCCCAATCCTTCCCTAACCCGAGCATGAGCTCCGTCTCTAATGACCTCGTTGTCGACGGGACGTTAAACAGTAACCACCACCACTACGTACGCGGAGTATCTTTCGAACTTACGTCAAATAATATTGTTTCACCGCTCAGATTACATAACTTGGCACTACGGCGGGAGAAAGAGGAAGCAAAGTTGACAGAGACCAACTGATGAGCTCAACCATTATGACCACCTACTTAATAGCTTGTTTGTCCGTCTCTGCAACGAAATACTTCACTGATTTCTGCGTATCAGGGTTCAAAATGGTTCAAATGGCTCTAAGCACTATGCGACTTAACATCTGAGGCCATCAGTCCCCTAGAACTTAGAACTACTTAAACCTAACCAACCTAAGGACATCACACACATCGATGCCCGAGGCAGGATTCGAACCTGCGACCGCAGCAGCAGCGCGGTTCCGGACTTAAGCGCCTGGAACCGCTCGACCACAGCGGCCGGCCGCGTATCAGGAACCCGGCAGTTAGTTGGTAGGTTTTTGGAGGTATGTGGCGTTAGATGTCTACGCACAGGCCACGTAATTCGCGTAAATAACGGGCCGCTGATTTGCGCCCGGTGGTGGCGGCCGATAGCGACCCTGATGGATTCGATACGATTTTCATCAGGGGAATTTGGCCACCGAAACATGAGCTCACTATACTGCTTCTCAAACCACTGTAGCACGATTGTAGCTCGGGACACAGACAATTATACTGCTGAAAGGTGACATCACTGTCGGGGTAGACATAGAGCGTGAAGTGATGCAGGTGGTTCACACCTGTCATCGTGTCTTCGTTTGTTTGATTGTAATTTCATTCTAACGAGCTGAATGGTCACCGATGGACATGTCCGAAAGAACAGATACCATCTTCATATACAGGGTGCGTCAAAAAAATGTATACACACTTGAAGCGTCATAGAAAATTTATTTCCCGTTCTACAATGTTAAATTTCTGGAAATAGAAAGCTTAAAGTCCAACTGGAAAAATAAATGTACTCTGAAAATGTGATTGATGTTCAAACTGGTGGCCTTCAGCATCAATACATTTCTGAGTACGAGTCACCACTGTTTCTGTACATCGTACCAAAGTGTCCAATGACATTTCTGCACAAAACGCCTGAATCTCATTCCAAAGTGTGTCCAGGTTACAGGATTTACGTTTGTACACCTCATCTTTTACTGTGCCCCATAAGAAGAAATCCAGCGGCGTGAGGTCTGGAGAGCGTGCAGGAAACTAGGTTGGTCCCCTATATCCTATCCACTGGCCTCACACATTGTGATCCAGGTATGCTCGTACGTCCCTGTGATAGTGCGGCGGGGCGCCATCTTGTTGGAAATAAAACTCATCATTACCGTGTAATGCACGAATGGCAGGGAATATGGAGTCAGCAAGCATTGTTAGGTACGTTTCTCCAGTAACAGTACCTTCCAAGCAGAAAGGCCCAATGAGTCCCCTTTCAGACAAACCACACCACACATTTACACCAGGCAAATTCACAGCCTTTTCAACTGTAATGTGAGGATTATCTTCAGCCCTTTACACACAATTGTGCCTATTGACAGTTCCATTGAGTTTGAATTGGGCTTCATCCGACCAGATTATGCTACCCATAAATCCCGGTTCACGTCTCACCATCTCCTGAACCCATTCACAATATTCTAACCTTAGATCTGGATCGTCGTCACTTAGCTGTTGCACCAGCCTCGGAATGTACACACGAAACTTGCCTTTCTTCAGAATGCGTAGCACACTACTAGCACTTACATTACTCTCACGTGCCGCTTGCCTTGAAGATTTTTGAAGTGAACGCTGAAACAGTTCCGAGACCGCAGTTCATCACTTGTAGCTGTACGAGGTCGCCCTGATCGACCTTTATGCACATCACACGCTGTTCCACGAATTTCGAATTTGTCTCGTAGACGTGTAATTGTTAACCTTGAAGGTGGTTTTGTAGCATACTCACTTCTCCACTGTCTTCGAACCGCAGCTACATTCTCAAACTTCCAGTACCACTTAATTATCTGCTTCCGCGCTTCAAAGCTCAAACGCACGTCCGCCATGTTGCAGTTACTTCCTTGCCACTGCTGCCACCCGTTGAAAAAACATAACATTACTTTCTCACAGATCTTTAACCTTGTAGAACGGGAAATAAATTGTCTATGACTGTTCAAAGTGTGTATACATTTTTTTTGAAGCACCCTATGTATAAGGAGCTAAGAGATTACCAGACTGTAACACCTTCAGTGGTTTAAATATTTAACCATACGCTGAAATCCTTCAGTACTCTCTTACACACAGATTACCCTGTGGTTGAGTCAGGAATGTAAATCTTCCGCCCCTGGTAGCCGAGTGTTTGACGGCAGGGTAGCTCAGTGTGTTTGGTCAGAGGGTAATGTGCCCTCTGTAATAAAAAGAAACTGAGTTAATAGATAAACAACGAACTTCAATGGATTTCTTACGACGTCCGCCCCGAGCAGATGCAGCGAAGTAAAGCGAACAAAATGAAAATTAAACAAAAAAGAAAAGAAAAAAAAGCGTGTTCGGTCAGAGGATCAGCTCCACTCTGTAATAAAAAAACGGAGGTAGCGGATCACCGATGAACGTTAGTAGGTGTCATGTGACGTCCGCTCCGAACATATCCAACGAACAACTACGAACAAAATGAGATCAGCGGAGGGGGGAAAAAAAAGGTGGTCAGGTCAGCGCGACGGAATGTCATACCAAATGGCCCCGGTTCGATTCCCGGCTGGGTCGGACTCTTTTTTCCGCTCAGGGACTGGGTGTTGTGTTGTCCTAACCATAATCATTTCATCCCCATCGACATGCAAGTCGCGAAGTGCCGTCAACTCGAAAGACTTGCACCAGGCGAACGGTCTACCCGACGGGAGGCCCTAGCCACGCGGCATTCATTCATGCACAGCACAAAACGTACCCTTATTATCGTACTTGACAGTACTCGAGATAGTTTGGCTGCAGTCCCACGTGAAACGGAAATGCAATGAGGTTCCAGCAAACACGGAAGAATACATAGTGCAATGTTTACAACTGTTTTATTCTCATGATGAACGGATTATAGTATTTTTTTTTAACTATGGCTTCGGCACCGAGAAAGAAACGATAGTTGCAAAACAGTGACAGTCAAATCCGAAAACAGAAATTTAGGGAAGTGTGGCAAGAGCAAGAACAGTTCAAGGGGCGGTTAGCTGCAGATCCCAAGTGCAGTAGCTATTGTCCTCGTTGCAGGGCGTCTGGTATTAATTTGTGAGCTGGAATAAGCGAAGTTTTGAAACACGCAAATTGCGATTCGCACAGAAGTCGAGTGTCACAATTTAATAATGAGTGCTTTCATCGTGCGTGCATCAACCTACTACAAGCACCTAAGTCTTAAGCTCGGACACAAAATCTGCTGGAATAAGAGTGGCGACATTTTTTGCTGAGCATTCACTATCCTTGGCAACAATATTCCATATAGGTGCAACCATAAAAGGCGTCCGTACGGATTTCCAAGGTGAACGTAAGGATTTTTCACATGTCGTGTAGGGACATGGTCGAAAATGAGTTGGCAACACTGATTATTAGTTGAGTAGTGAATTGCATAGCGAGAAGAAGTTCAAAACTGTGGTATTTTAAGTTTTATCGTTCTTTTGGACTGAAGAGCGTGATATTTTTATTTGTGACACTGTAGTTGATCACGGTAAGCGTAGAACAGTTAAATAACGTGGATTACGCCAGTTGTGAAGAATCATTTCACGGAATTTCGAGCTCCCTTACTATCAATGAATAAACTTAAATATCCCATTTCTGTTCTTTGGCCATAAGAAGTTCCTAATTTTCTAATTTAACTATGGTAACTGTCCAAGTAAACAGGATACTTTTGATTATAGCGCGAGCTGTATTATTTGCACTGATGTATTGTTGGTATTTTGAATACTTCGCTTTACAAGAATTATTTTGCGACATTCTCACTTGTGTTTGTTTTTAAGAAGTACTGCAGGATATTTTCAGTCGTGTCACTTTTTAATAATATTTCATTTTCTGTTCCCTTTTCATGTAGAATAATGATATTGTCATTAGTGTCCATCTTTCATATTGCACGTTAATAGAGAGGATGGTCATTTTGCTAATCTGGATTGTATTCATGGGAAAGTAGCCGATGTAAAAAAATGCAAGTGATGGGGTACCAAGGGAATAACATAATGAAAAAAATAATAAAAAGTAAGCTACATTGTCACAGAAGTGCATCGTCCACAATGAAATCTTATAAGGAAATAGAGTCAATTGTTACTGTCGCCAGTTCTGAAGGACATACAAGTGACATTAATGCGGTTTGCATATACGTCAGAAAGTAGATTGATTAAAGCTTGTGCTAATCAGTTTCCTCTACCTGAAAACGGTAAGAAGATATAAATCTTATTATGAAGAGGTTATCAGTATTTGTTGCATATTTGAGCTGTTCATTATGATTAAATCATTTTACTGTCTAATAACTGTTAGTCTTTTATGGTCCTAAATGACACTGTCATTTGACTGACACATCTGAGTTTGCGAAAGGTTTCGTTAAATGTATCTACTCTCCAGAAACGTAACGTGTAGCAATCGACACCAAGCACATGTTACTCAAATCTATCCTTCGAAAAGTGCGTCTTAATTAGAAATAAAACATCAAATGCGACATATGTTCACGTTTTATTCTAGAAAAGTGTCAGAATTCTAAATAATCAGCAGCTATACGTCTGATCAAGATACTAAAAATGAAGCAACTGAAACAAAGGGCATTTCTTTTGGGCTAATGCTAGAAATGACTAAAACGCCGTTTGATCCTGGTGTTGTGTCCATTCTCCTGATAAATTTGTCTATGTTTATAATGTTTCATTACAGCCGAACACGTTTTTCTTGATTTACGAGGGTCCTGACATATTGCACTGTGTCACTTTTATAGCACGATTGCAATATGTTTGTTTGCACCGCCATCTTCCGCAGCAGCTGTTAAAATCCATTACTACTGGTTTTTCCGTCGCAAGCGTATTGCAGCGGTAGAGTGTTTTTCCACAGACGCGTTTCCCTTTTATTTATGAAGCAACTTCTGTGGCCTTTGTATAAATATGATACCGTATAAATAATACAGGCTGAGCGTAAAGTCTTTCTCAAATTACAAATTACAAAAACTCGTAGAGTTTTTATGGATCTACTTCCATATGTGCTCCGTTTAGAAAGTCTAGGTCCGTGGTTCCCAATCTTTCTTAGTCCATTACTCGTGATAGCAATCTGTATTAGCTAGTATCCCCACCACAGTCCCCCCCCCCCCAAATCGTGAACTGTAGTTCATAACTACATTATGGAATAAAAAGAATTTTCTTGAACACTTTTATTTTTAAAATGATGAAAGATATTTAGTTTTTGTGGGTGTTATGAAGCGACGAACTAACGAGTGAATGAAACGATTGGAGCAGCTTACGCCTAACAACTTTTTTATATTTGTGTTGTTCTGAGTCAGTGCACATCATAAATCATGCTTCTAGCCCATTCAGTTCCTTGTTCGTATTTTTATTGCTATCGTAGTTGAAAATCTATTTTCACGTCTACAAATCTTGCTTATCACATTTCTCTTGCATGAGTTCTGTTTGGATTATGTGTGTGTGGGATGGAGCGAATCCCGTAAGTACTACCTACAACTCCTTCTCAGATAAGAAAGGGAACTATGCACTATGACTGTACACACTTTTTCAAACTATACACTATGTGATCAAAAGTATCCGGACACCTGGGTGAAAATGACTTACAATTTCGTTGCGCCCTCCATCGGTAATGCTGGAATTCATTATGGTGTTGGCCCACCCTTAATCTTGATGACAGCTTCTACTGTCGCAGGCATATGTTCAGTCAGGTGTTGGAAGGTTTCTTCGGGACTGGCAGCCCATTCTTCACGCAGTACTGCAATGAGGAGAGGTATCGACGTCGGTCGGTGAGACCTGGCACGAAGTCGGCGTTGCAAAACATCCCAAAGGTGTTCTGTAGGATTCAGGTCAGGACTCTGTGCAGGCCAGTCCATTACAGGGATGTTATTGTCGTGTAACCACTCCGCCACAGGCCGTGCATTATGAACAGGTGCTCGATCGTCTTGAAAGATGCAATCGCCATCCCCTAATTGCTCTTCAACAGTGGGAAGCAAGAAGGTATTTTAAACATCAATGTAGGCCTGTGCTGTGATAGTGCCACGCAAAACAACAAGGGGTGCAGGACCCCTCCATGAAAAACACGACCACACCATAACACAACGGCCTCCGAATTTTACTGTTGGCACTACACACACAGGCAGATGACGTTCACCGGGCATTCGCCATACCCACACCTTGCCATCGCATCGTCATATTCTGTATCGCTATTCGTCACTCCATACGATGTTTTTCCACTGTTCAATCGTCCAATGTTTACGGCCAATGTTTACGCTCCTTACACCAAGCGAGGCGTCGTTTGGCATTTACCGGAGTGATGTGTGGCTTATGAGCAGCCGCTCGACCACGAAAGCCAAGTTTTCTCACCTCCCGCCTAACTGTCATAATAGTGGATCCTACTGCAGTTTGTAATTCCTGTGTGATGCTCTGGATAGATGTCTGCCTATTACACATTTCGACCCTCTTCAAGTGTCAGCGCCGGCCGGTGTGGCCGAGTGGTTCTAGGCGCGTCAGTCTGGAACCGCGTGACCGCTACGGTCGCAGGTTCGAATCCTGCCTCGGGCATGGATGTGTGTGATGTCCTTAGGTTAGCTAGGTTTAAGTAGTTCTAAGTTCTAGGGGACTGATGACCACAGATGTTGAGTCCCATAGTGCTCAGAGCCATTTGAACCATTTGAACTGTCAGCAGTCCTGTCAGACAACAGACGAGGTCGGCCTGTACGCTTTTGTGCTGTACGTGTCCCTTCACGTTTCCACTTCACTATCGCATCGGAAACAGTGGACCTAGGGATGTTTAGCAGTGTGGAAATCTCGCCTACGGACGCAAGACACAAGTGACATCCAGTCACGTGACCACGTTCGAAGTCCGCGAGTTCCGCGGAGCGCCCCATTCTACTCTCTCCCGATGTCTAATGACTTCTGAGGTCGCTGATATGGAGAACCTGGCAGTAGGTGGCAGCAGAATGCATCTATTATAAATAACTTATGTTTTTTTTATTACGTTGTATACCTACCCTAACGACATTTGTTCCCCGTGTTCCCTGCACCTCGTTTTTAAATGAACGAAGTTAAAATCTGTTGGTAAATCACATGGTTGTTGGACTCCCTGCTTCTGAAATGGCTAAAAGAAAAAAAGTTCAGGCTGTCAATGTTTTGTGTCCGACCACTGCCACCAATAATAACAATAATAATTATAACAGTAAAAGCAGTACTGTGTCGAGCACTTGAGCAGCCCTTACGTAGGTAGTGTTTTGTCGTACTGTCAGTTATCTGTTTCAAAGTGAGTAATGAAGCAATTTATGGTCTATTGCAGGAACTATCTACAGCTTGGGTAGGAATTTTCATCACATGCTTTTCTTTTGTTACATTTACATCTCAGTTTTAGGATCATCGATGGGTGGTGCAAAGCACAAAATATGTGTGTAGTGTGTGGACAGTGTGAGGAAGATGTTCATATATTCGTTTCGCAAACTCTAACCTCCACTGCACAGTGTTACACGTTGAGTAAATGAGGAAAAAGTAATGTAATGGTGTAATTATAACATGTTGTTGTGGTCTGCAGTCCTGAGACTGGTTTGATGCAGCTCTCCATGCTACTCTATCCTGTGCAAGCCTCTTCATCTCCCAGTACCTACTGCAACCTACATCCTTCTGTATCTGTTTAGTTTATTCATCTCTTGGTCTACCTCTACGATTTTTACCCTCCACGCTGCCCTCCAATACTAAATTCGTGATCCCTTGATGCCTCAGAACATGTCCTACCAACCGATCCCTTCTTCTAGTCAAGTTGTGCGACGAACTTCTCTTCTCCCCAATCCTATTCAATACCTCCTCATTAGTTATATGATCTACTCGTCTAATCTACAGCATTCTTCTGTAGCACCACATTTCGAAAGCTTCTTTTCTCTTCCTGTCCAAACTAGTTATCGACCATGTTTCACTTCCATACATGGCTACACTCCATACAAATACTTTCAGAAACGACTTCCTGACACTTAAAGCTATACTCGATGTTAACAAATTTCTCTTCTTCAGAAATGCTTTTCTTGACATTGCCAGTCTACATTTTATATCCTCTCTACTTCGACCATCATGAGTTATTTTGCTCCCCAAATAGCAAAACTCCTTTACTACTTTAAGTGTCTCATTTCATACTCAGCATTACCCGAATTAACTTGACTACATTGCATTATCCTCGTTTTACTTTTCTTGATGTTCATCTTATATCGTCCTTTCAAGACACTGTCCATTCCGTTCATCTGCTCTTCCAAGTCCTTTGCTGTCTCTGACAGAATTACAATGTCATCGGCGAACCTCAAAGTTTTTGTTTCTTCTCCATGGATTTTAATACCTACTCCGAATTTTTCTTTTGTTTCCTTCAGTGCTTGCTCAATATACAGTTTGAATAACATATATAGTTAATATTGGGCTCTTAGAAAATTGTTTTGTAGTAGACCTAATGATATAAATATAATTAGTTTCATCATTGAAATACAATCAAACACTTTTGCTTTTTACCGATCAGGTGCATTTTACTCCTCCGGGGGTAACTGCCCCCACATTGGGACCCACTGGTCTAGGTGATACACGACGCGTCGATTTGCACGGACTGCATTGATAAGCCCTACGCACCTGTAGGCCTACCGCAACACCACCAATCTTTTCACTCATTTCATACCATCGTCGGATGCTCTTCACATCAGGATTTTCTCGACCAAAGGCATTTCGCAACTGTCGCCGAACTGTCCGCAATAGGCGACCGTGTTCCATAAAATCAGAAAACACTTTGACTTTTCTCTTGCACAAACGCCGTAGCGACAACATCATCGGAGGAGAGGTGAGGGTATCATCTGGAGTGCCCCAGGGAAGTGTGGTAGGTCCGCTGTTGTTTTCTATCTACATAAATGGTCTTTTGGATAGGGTGGATAGCAATGTGCGGCTGTTTGCTGATGATGCTGTGGTGTACGGGAAGGTGTCGTCGTTGAGTGACTGTAGGAGGATACAAGATGACTTGGACAAGATTTGTGATTGGTGTAAAGAATGTCAGCTAACTCTAAATATAGATAAATGTAAATTAATGCAGATGAATAGGAAAAAGAATCCCGTAATGTTTGAATACGCCATTAGTAGTGTAGCGCTTGACACAGTCACGTCGATTAAATATTTGGGCGTAACATTGCAGAGCGATATGAAGTGGGACAAGCATGTAATGGCAGTTGTGGGGAAGGCGGATAGTCGTCTTCAATTCATTGGTAGAATTTTGGGAAGATGTGGTTCATCCGTAAAGGAGATCGCTTATAAAACACTAATACGACCTATTCTTGAGTACTGCTCGAGCGTTTGGGATACCTATCAGGTCTGATTGAGGGAGGACATAGAAACAATTCAGAGGCGGGCTGCTAGATTTGTTACTGGTAGGTTTGATCATCACGCGAGTGTTGCGGAAATGCTTCAGGAACTCGGGTGGGAGTCTCTGGAGGGAAAGAGGCGTTCTTTTCGTGAATCGCTACTGAGGAAATTTAGAGAACCAGCATTTGAGGCTGACTGCAGCACAATTTTACTGCCGCCAACTCACATTTCGCGGAAAGACCACAAAGATAAGAGAAGTTAGGGCTCGTACAGAGGCATATACGCAGTCATTTTTTCCTCGTTCTGCTTGGCAGTGGAACAGGGAGAGAATTGCACTTCATTGCAGGGGCCCAAACAGCTGCAACATACATCGCGTTTCTACAGAATGATCTGCCAACGTTGCTCGAAAATGTCCCACTGGAAACCCGTCGACGTATGTGGTATCAGCATGATGGTGCACCTGCACATACCGCAATTAACACTAGGCTGACCCTTGACAGGATGTTCGACGGGCGTTTCATAGGACGTGGAGGACGCATAAATTGGCCAGCCCGTTCTCCTGATCTTACACCTCTGGACTTCTTTCTGTGGGGTACGTTATAAAGGAGAATGTGTACCGTGATGTGCTTGCAACCCCAGAGGATATGAAACAACGTATTGTGGCAGCCTGCGGCGGCATTACACCAGATGTACTGCGGCGTGTACGACATTCACTACGCCAGAGGTTGCAATTGTGTGCAGCAAATGGTGGCCACCACATTGAACATCTATTGGCCTGACATGTCGGGACGCACTCTATTCCATTCCGTAATTGAAAACGGAAACCACGTGTGTACGTGTACCTCACCCCTCATGGTAATGTACATGTGCGTCAGTGAAAAAGACCAATAAAAAGGTGTTAGCATGTGGACGTAATGTGCTGTTCCAGTCTCTTCTGTACCTAAGGCCCATCACCGTTCCCTTTGGATCCCTACGTAATTCGGTGCTCTCCGATACACACGATCGAACAGCGGAGGAGTGGTACTCAAGCGTCAACTTTGGGTTACAATATCTCCGGATGTAATTAACATTTTACAATGCAACAAACGGCACTGATTACGTATTTGTTTATATGTTCAGATGTGCTAACAAAACTAACGGGGTTCCATTTTAAAAAAACGTAGGTTTGTGTTAAAAAACATACTTCCGTGCATTTTTTATGGTTTGTATTAAACAATTACACTAGCCCCTCTCCTCACGTTCGGTCTGTGGAATCGGTTCGCCAGTATTTGATGTGGTTTACGAAATACATCCAGCGGTAACGTTAGGTGACTCACCCTGTATATTAAGACATCAGGAATACTTCCATGGTACTACAGCGATCTGTAGAAGGGAAAAAGTGAAGGTGAAGAGGCGAACAATAAATAACTGGTGGCGTTTGGTACAGACGCTAAACTGAGACGAAGAGGTTGGCAAAGGAGAGGGATTCGTGGCAGGCTTCGTATAGCCTTGTTTGCTAGGATCATTAACAGTTCACGTGCTTTAACTTAAGCTACAAACAGTATTAATTCTTGTCGTTATTCACCTTGTTTGCGTCATTCTTCCTGTTCTTCTACATACATGTGTTTAGATTTTAACGCACATCACCTTCACTAACACTCAGTGTATTTACGTTTTTGTGTTGTAGGGACCCATAGTCATCTAGCCATTTCGTGTGTTTTGTTTTGCTATTGCGGGATAGCTTCGTCTTTTGTTTGTTTCTCTATTCTTACTTTTTGAATTTGGAAGTTCTCATGTAGGTTTAGCCGCAGTGCTGTTTTTCTGGGGGAACGCTGGGGGATGCGTACCCCTAAACTTTTTCGTCGACAAAGTAATTTTTTTACGATGTTAAGAACTTGGAAGAGTGCCAAAGATATATTTCGTGGACGTAAATTTTTTATTTCATTTTTTCGTGTTGGTAATTGCAATATGAACGATACCAGTGCAGTTTTTGGTGGGAAAAGCGGTCTCATTGACATGCTATTAATGTAAGTTACACTGTAGTTTTATAGTTAAATAAATTTTCAGCTGTATTAAAACTTGGGTCAGTTAAAGCACGGGATACCACTCATCATCTCTGCCATTTCGGGAGCCAAACAAGGTTACAAAAGATTTTTGTAGTGTAGCTTCTATTGTTGTTGATGATAGGTGTGAATGGTTTTTGTTGTTTTGTGTCTTTTAATGGTGTTTTGTAGGTTAAAATATGTGTTCGCTGATATTTCCTTGTATTGTTTTATATGTCGGAGGGTTGATTGGACTCGCCTGTTTCATTTGAGGTGTATTATAGGTCAATTGAAGTGTACGATTCCATTTTCTTTTATTGTTCAGGGGTTGATGGGAATCGCATGATTCATTTGAGCTGATGTAAACTGAAGTGTTCGATACCACATTCTCTTGAAAGGGTGTTTCTCGGTATCGCCTGCTTCATTTCAGCTGAAAGTCAACTGAAGACTCCGATACCACTCTTTTTGTAGTTCGACATGTTGATTATGTGATGGCTAGAAGCAGAAGGGTGGATCAAATGCTTCAGATATAATTTTCGCTACATTATATCCAATGTCGGAGACGTTTCTTGTTACTGAATCTGGCTATTTTCACGTGTGTTTCTATTGCGGTAGGGTGGTGGTTTTCTTGCTGGAGGTGTTCTGCAAATGTTGAATGGTTGGTGCCATATTTCCATCCACTTTTGTGTTTCTTATACCTACCTTACTTCGAAAGTCCTGCCTGTCTGCGCGAAGTGTGAAGTATCACAGCTGTTGTAAATGGCATATTTTTGGTACATGTCATTGCGCTCTATCTTTTTTTATACATTTTTGGTATGCTATGACACACAGACTTGGAAGCAGCCTCAAGAAACAACGAATAAAAATCATGTGACAAACCTTGCAATTTCCCCACCCTAGATCAGCCACAACTCTATCACAGTACAGGAATAATTTTCACACACAGTACTTAGGACATGTTAGCTCCCTTTACACACACACACACACATACACACACACACACACACACACACAGAGGGAGAGAGCATCGCAGACGTTTCCACCACAAAGAAAACAAACAAAAGACGAACGCACCCCGCAATAGCAAAACAAAACACACGGAATGGTGATATGACAGCGGTTCTTCACAATGCAAAAAAATGAATATATTTAGTGAAAGTGCTGTGTGGTAAAACCTAACACACATATGTGGAAGAACAGAAAGAAAGTGGTAAACAAGGAAAAACGGTCAGTAACGATAAGAATTAATGCTGTTTATACTGATGAGTTAAAGCATGAGAACTATTCATGATCCGAAGAGAGGAAAAAAAAGCATATTGTCTCAGTGACCACTGAAGATGCTTTGGAATAAAGCGAAACGCATTAGGCCTTAGTAAGACTTTCATTACAGTTCCAAAGGACGGTTTTTAACCTATACAATTTGCAGGTACTTATGTAGTTAAAGGCGCAGTTTGAGAAGGTAAGGTACTCGGCAGTGGCCTTCAAATGACAATTTAGAGAAAGCACAGATAATCTAAATCAGGATGGCCAGATTCAGAAATAACGGCGTCATGGGAAAAGGAATTCGATTGCCACTTCGGAAGATGAAGCAATTAATAAGACAGTGCGGCAAGTGCACTCCTTGATGAGAAAGTTTATGCTTTTTCGGGCATACCTACAACTTTGGAGGGAGTTTTGCGATATAAAAATCGCATCTCCCCGGCGGGGAATCGAACCCCGGTCTCCCGCGTGACAGGCGGGGATACTGACCACTATACTACCGAGGACGCGGCACATTTTTTACACTTCACAGTTTTCGGAACTCTTCTGATGGCTTACGTTGTGTCATTTTCTTTTTAGTAGTGGCTCTTTGGTACTACAGCGCAGAGATTATATTGTGAATCACGACTGTACACATCTGCCTGCATACAAGGAAATGATTCGTTAATCTACATCCATACGCTGCAAACCTCTCGCTGTGTGTGGCGCAGAGTATTTAGTGTACCAGCGTTACTTCCATGGAGGTAAAAATAAGAGGAGTTGTCATGTTTTTTTTTTTTTTTTTTTTTATAAAACCTTTATTAAAAAAACAATGTTACACATTGCAAATACATACTAAGTTATACATACATGAAGTTATTTAAACAAAGCGGTTTCAATTGCGCTGACATTAAGGAAAGACAACAGAAGATTGTGTTACTGACTAAATCACCAGAAAGAATTAAATTAAACATAAATACTTGAGAATGGCGGAAAGGAGATATATAATAAAGTTGACTAGCCTTCCAACTACACTTTCTGGACATTAATTGAATCTAAGTATTTGAAGTGATCAGATCTATATAATCAGTCTTTCACTGCAAAAATGAACAGGGCAATGTGCCAGCCATTGAATATTACATTTATCGGATAGTATCTTATGGTTTTAACCAATCGATAAGGAGATTTCTATAAAAACTGTCTATTTCCAAATTTCTAGTATAAGCCAATAGTGCACCTTTCATGATTTGTGTTGGCACTATTAGACACACAATCTCAATGTCACATAAGTTCTGTACATTAGATTATAAATTTCAAAAAACTACTCTCTGAAGTAGAGAAAGCACACATCATAAATATACTGTAAAATCTTAAATAGTATCCTTAAGGTAACTACAATACATCACTGTCAACACAGTCTTCTTTTTTATATTAACCAATGCCCATTCTTTCAAATACAATTTTTAGCATATTACCGAACTTTTTCTTGTGATTCGAATAGCTTCTAATTTTGTGGAACTCACACAGCATGTGTACCTTGAACTCTATGATGCTATCGGATCCTAATTTGTTAAGGACGTAGTTAACAAAATTTCCCAGCAACCAGTACACAGCGTTATTTTTTGCTTCTGGGAAATAGCGTGCTTCAGGCCTGTGTATCAATGACAGGATATATACTCAGGGGATGTTCTTGTAATCAGAGCTATGTGCTCCCGGATCCACTTCCAACTATTCATGTGACCACTGCAAGTATATCGATGAATTACTGTGTCAACTAGATGACATTGTTGACATAAATTTGTTTCACAGAGTCCGATTGCGTGCAGTCTTTCATTGGTGCTAACTATGTTGTTAACTGTCTTGTACCATGACGTTTTTATATTAGACGTGAGCACATTAGAACTAATGTTTTTCCAAATCTCAGTCCACTCAATGTTTGGAAACTGTCGTTCTAATTTGTTTCTTCCTTCGCTTTTCTTTCGTTCCCGCATTATGGCTCTCGATGTTAAGTGTCGGGACTGCCTGAGTTCGACACTGACATAACTAAACTCTACATAGAAAATCCTCACGTGCTGTAAGCGACTGTTGATATTCTGCACGTCAATCGGGGGAAGCAGGCTTGGAGGTTTAATGATGTCGAAAAGTTGGCTGGTTATGCTTTCTCGTGAGTCTCTTATTAAATTAACTTGCCTTTTGATAAAAAGAGCAGAGGCTTTATCCGTTATATCAGTTAATCCTAGTCCACCATTTTTAGGATCTAAAGTGGCTACTTTAGCAGGTACTCTGAACACTTCACCTCTCCACAAAAATTTTGTGATTTTGGACATTATTCTCCTCGCTATCATTCTCGGTATTGGAAACAGCTGGGCAGTATAATAAGCCTTAGCAAGGATGCATGAGTTGATATACTGTGTTCTTTGAACTTGGTTCATATATCGAGTTAAATTCTCTACAATGGCTCCTTGCACTTTATCCGCTGCAACTTTCCAATTTAAAGCCGTCATTTTCATAGGGCATGCTGTCAGGGTGATCCCAAGTGTTTTATGTTGTCGGACTAAGTTTGCCCACTCGACGTTGATATTATCAAAACCTCTGAGATTTAACATCTTACTTTTTTTTCCGTTTGCATTGGCTCCAGATGCTCTACAGTACGAATCAATCACTGTTGCTAGCGTGGTTACCTCGTCATTATTCCTTATAATGACCCCTATATCGTCAGCATAGGCTCTTATAACTGTTTTGTTTCCTGATAATGTTAAGCCTTTTAATGTGACATGGACATGTCGGAGGAAAGGTTCCAGCGAAATTGCGAAGAGCGACATGGACAGAGGACTTCCTTGAGGAACACCTCGTTGTATTTGCATCGGCCTGGATTGTTGACAATTCACCGCTATTTTAGCATTTATTCCAGTTGCTATGTTCTTAATCAACTGTATAACCCTATCGTTGAAACCTATTTTCTTCAATGTCTGTAGAAGATATTCATGGTTTACTACATCGAACGCCTTATAAAAATCTAAAAACAATAAAGCACACTTTATGTTTGTTACAGAAGTTATTGCAATGATATCCCTGAATTCCGCTAGATTTTGAAAAATGGTTCTGCCTTGCGCACAGTTCTGATGTTGACTAATAATTTTATCTGTAAGGCATGAAATTCTCTTGTTTATTATTCTAGCTATTAATTTATAATCAGAATTCAGCAGTGAAATTGGACGAAAATTATTTAAATCTTTGTTTCCATTATTTTTTGGCACCAGAACAATTTTACTCTCCTTAAACTCAGCCGGAATCATTTTACCCTGAATAACCTCATTTACAATGTCCGTGATTTTCGCACCCACTATTGGCCAGTAACGGATGTAAAATTCTGCTGGCAGACCATCCGGTCCTGGGGATTTTTTTGGTGGCGAGGCGCACAGAGTCTCATACACGTCTTCTTCACTGACAACCTCGAGAAAATTTTCGTTGTCATCTTCTGTCAGCTGTGGGGCTAGAATGTCAAGGAATTCTTCCAAGGAAGCATCACTACTTTGATGTACAGAATATAGCTCGCAATAATAGCGATAAATCTCGTCCATGATATCCTGCTGGGTTCTGAGAATCGTGCCGTGTTTTGTTCGAATTTCTTCAATAAAAGTCCTTCTCCCGTTTTTCGTATGCTTCACTAAATGATATAGGGAAGTAGTTTCATCCGCTGACACCGAATTTGCCTTCGATTTTATTTTCAACCCTTCCATTTGACTTCTCTTGATATTAAGTAACTTGGCTTTGACTTTTTTGATGTCTGCTATCCGAAGTGAGGAACCTGCTGAGACTTGATCATATAGATCTCTCAAAACGGAATAGTAATACTCTATAGTGCATTTCATTTCCCTTGCGCTCTGGGCACTGTATTGAATAAGAACTTTCCTCAACTTTGGCTTTGCCATTTTAACCCACCAGTCAATAGCAGTGGCATATCTACTACGGGCTCGCAGGCATATTGCCCATGTTTCTTTAATCATATCTTCTAAATCATGATTAACTAACAAGGAAGTGTTCAAATTCCACTGATTCTTGAATCGGCGAACCGGCTGTCTTGTTAGATTTATGCAAGCTAAGACACTTGAATGGTCTGAAAAGTACGTAGGAATGGTTTCTACTTTTGTCACGGAAGTTACAAGATTTTTAGAAATATATAGTCTATCAATCCTGCTACGTGATGTTGCCGTGACATAAGTGAACTCAACAATGGAGGGGTATTTGATTTCCCATATATCCTTTAATTCTAAACCAGTAACTAATTGTTTTAGTTCACTTGAGAAATTAAAATTAGGTAACTGATCTTTTCGATTTAAAACACAATTAAAATCACCTCCAAGTAATAACTGTCTTGGTGATTTCCTTAACAAGTATATCAAGTCGTCTTTGAAGAAACGTGCCCTGTCAGCTCGATGAGAACTTCCTGAAGGGGCGTACAAGTTGATGATAGTCACATCATAGATATTTAGTCCTATTCCCCTTCCGGATTCCAGTCGTTCCACTTCGCTTACTGTAATCCCTTCCCTTACCAAAATAGCTGTTCCAACACTTGTTTCGGGAGACACATTTATGTAACTGACAAAACCGGGAATTACCAAATCCGAAATTAGTACTTCTTGTAACAGGGCAATATCAGTCGCGGATTCGTACAAAAATTCCTTAAGGGCCGATAATTTCAAACCGGTCGTGATTTTATTTATGTTTATAGTGGTGACAGAATAAGATTGCGTCATTGTGCTGTCACTATGTAGTTGTTTTGTTGAACTAATTTAGTTTACTGTGGTTCAGGGTTCAGTTAAGCTGTAACAGTTTTCTCGGAAGGCTGAACATGGAATAACACTTCAATCAGTTTATTAGTTACTGTCCCGTTTTTTTTCTACTTCTGATGTTTTCTCTTGTACCGCAAGCAGACTGATTTCCTGGTAAACTTTCTGATTTTTCCTCCAGTGATTCGTGTACGACCGTTTCGGACTGAACATTCTTTGGGCTTGGGTCGCCCCTACTGGATTTTCCCTTCCCTTGGTTACGAGCTACATTCTCATTTGGTTGCGTCGGTATTTTACTTCGCGGCTTATCTGGAGCAGCAGCAGACGCTTTAGCAATTTCGGCTGCCGGCGCCTGCCCTGAGGTGTTGACCGTGATTTCAGTTTGGCCACCACTTCCTCGTTCTTTATTAATTTCACTCACTTTCTGATCGAGGGAAACAAATGGAGACTGCAGTTTTGCATCCTCTCCCTGAATTTGTTTATTAACAGATAGATTCCGATCTTTGCAATCGGCTACTGCACCTGTTGTTTCTTGCAAATTAATGCTGCTTACACCCCTTTCATTTTCTGGTACCGTATGTGTATTATCTTTCTGTTCATTAGTTTCCATTCGCATTTTGCCTTCAGGTTCCTCTGCCTTCTCATCGCACTGTTTTTGCTTGCGAAGTGAGGGTGTGGGACAAGACAGCTCGTCCTCTGAACAACTATCAGTTATCTCCAGAGGTCGTTTTTTCGGTTGCATTTCAGTTTCACGAGTAGTGGCAACGGGGTTTCCTTTTGTTGTTAACGGGGGAAATTGACTGTTATCGTGAAGGGAGACATCAGCTTGTCCCGCTGCGTTAACATCCTCAACCAGTTGTTCCGGGCTATTCTTTGGTAACAGATCATTTAAGGTAAGCTTCTGACGCTGTATCAAATTACTTTTAAGCACAACAGTTCGCCGCGGACATTCCTGTCTGAAGTGGCCGGTTTCGTTACATATATGACATGTAGCTTCCTGACCTGTATAAACAATTTGTGCCTTATACCCACAAACAGTTATGTGAGACGGAATATTCGTCTTAACGTCCATCTCTACACAGCGGACCCCGTTAAAACACTGCAGTTTAAAGCGAGGCGACCATCTTTCATTTGCAATTGATTTAACGTCTCCGTAGTTTAAAAGAGCTTCCTTAATCTTATCATTTTCAATTTCAATGGGGAGATTCAGGACACGAACGGTTTTGTAATGAATGTCCGCTCTATAGATGGAAACCTTACTTTTATAACCATTTCTATGCACAAAATCTACTTCATAGCCCCACTTTCGTAACACTTTATCAACAGTCGAAGCACTGATTAACTTGACAAAAACACAGTATTTTTCCTGATCCAGTTGCCAGGTATGAACGGTTTCAGAATTTAGACCAATTACCTGTGTAATCCAGTCATCTATTTCCAGGGATGTCGGCTGAACAGGACGGGATTCTTTGTCAAAAGCAAATACCAGAGTATTCTTCCTGAGGTTTGTAGCCATGGTTAATCCAGCGAAGCAATTTCGGTTAAACAACCGAAATTCCAAGTAGCAGCAGCAAGACCAGAAAGAGCGATCAGATCACAAGGAACAGGAACGAACACGGAGATTAACGGACGGACGGCACTCGGCGAAGCACAAGTACAGCGATGTAAACACTGAAGTGCAGCGCAACAGTTAACAGCGGCCACTCGCGAGCGCGGCTGAAACGGAACTGATGTCGTCACAAACTTGAAGCCGACCCAAGTGAAGATCCGCCATGTTAGCTACTCTAAAACTTTCGCTTCTGGTGGTTTGATTCCGTGTAGTTGTGAAGTGTTTTGATAAAAAATGCCGGCTTGCGTCGCTTACGGATGTACTAATCGTTCTGACTGTAGTCTAAAGTTTAAATAAATCACATTTCATTCGTAAGTGGACTTATTTAAGCACTATTTTCTTACATATATATTTGAAATCCAGATGCACTGTAAAGTTTTACAGTATGGTTTTATTTCTGTGATTTCACCTTAGATTTCCTATCAATCCAACGCGAAGAGCTCTCTGGGTCGTTTATTCCCAAGTAACTCAACAGTCCTGGCAAGAAATATCCTGAAAATCGGGACTAATGTTTTAAATGCGATAATTTAATATAAAAGTAATGTAACTACATGCAGTTAATTAAATCTTCAGTAAAATGTGTGGAACACCTGTTACAGTGGTTAAATTATAAGTACTTAAAGGGTTACATATTTGTTAAAGCAAAGTTCCCTATCTATGTCCAGGCTATTTAGATCATTACATTAATCACTGTGTTACCCTGTGAGTTGCTGTTGGTTGCCACACTGAATGTCACTTGGTAGGTTTAATTTAAAAACAAAGCAGATATGTAAACTACAAAGGTCCTGACAATCTTAAATTCCATACTTTTCCTTCGTAATTTAACGAATCTTTCACTTTGTTGACATGACAGCTGGCTTGTTTATATCATATCTGCATACATCTATGGGAAATAAGGCAAGTTTCTTGCGAACTTGAACATTTAAAATTTGCATTTGACTTGAAAATGCAACAAATACAAATCGGTGCCTCTAAACTATCAACCATTGCTTTTGGAGTTCTGGCTTTATCAATTATCGACACAAACACAATGAAAGTGAATAGAAATGGATTACGAAAGAACGCTTTTCATAGCACATATTTCTCTTCTCGGTTATTCGAAGTGTATAAGCAAAAAGGAATTACAGTACTGAGGCTAGAAGCGTCATATTTTCGTGTCGTATTACTGAATCGAATATGCATTTAAGACCAGAAAAACGTTTGAAGTTGCGTTCCTTATGCTATGTTGTTCACTAAAACAGTGCAACATTTACTACATAAAATAAATATCGCGTGCACACGACAGAAATAACGAACAAGAAGAAATTGTAAACAATCGTCTGCTAGTGTTTTGGGGGATCCAAGATGGCAGCAGGCCCCGCCCACTGGCTTCAAAACAACGTACAGCGTAAGTATGTAGCGCCATCTCCCCTTATTCTACCTCCATGGTTACTTCCTCTTTTCCTGTTCCAGTTGCGTATAGTTGGGGGAAGAACGATTGCTAATCAACCTCCGTGTGGGGTCGAATCTCAATTTTTTTCGCAAGATACGTGTAGGAGGAAGCAATGTATAGGTTGACGTTTCTAGAATGTACGCTGTCGAAACATTAACCGTAGAAAATAACGTGATGCAGAATACCACTCTTGGAGTTGGATGAACATCTCCATGATGCTTTCGTATTTACCAAATTAATCTGAAACGAAACGTGCTATTCTTTGGATCTTCTCTATTTCCTCTATCAGTCATATCTGGTAGGGATGCTGTAATGATTGAGCAAGACTCAAGTATTGATCGAACGGGTGTTTAGTGACCTGCTTGCCTTGTTGACGGACTACATATCGTAAGGATTCTTCCGATGAATATTAGTCTCACATCTGGCTTACTTGCGATTAATTTTATGTGGTCGTTCCACTTCAGATCTGTCTGTACGCATACTCATAGATATTTTATGGAAGTAAATGCTTCCCGTGATTGTTCTGCAGTCTTGTAGTCACACTACGGGCTCTTTCTGTCTATGCATGCGCAATAAGTTACACTACTGGCCATTAAAATTGCTACACCACGAAGGTAACATGCTACAGACGCGAAATTTAACCGTCAGGAAGAAGATGCTGTGATACGCAAATGATTAGCTTTTCAGAGCATTCACACAAAGTTGGCGCCGGTGGCGACACCTACAACTTGCTGACATGAGGAAAGTTTCCAATCGATTTCTCATACACAAACAGCAGTTGACCGGCGTTGCCTGGTGAAACGTTGTTGTGATGGCTCGTGTAAGGAGGAGAAATGCGTACCATCACGTTTCCGACTTTGATAAAGGTCGGATTGTAGCCCATCGCGTTTGCGGTTTATCGTATCGCGACATTGCTGCTCGCGTTGGTCGAGATCCAATGACTGTTAGCAGAATAAGGAATCGATAGGTTCAGGAGGGTAATACGGAACACCGTGCTGGATCCCAATGGCCTCGAATCACTAGCAGTCAAGATAACAGGCATCTTATCCGCACGGCTGTAACGGATCGTGCAGCCACGTCTCGATCCCTGAGTCAACAGATGGGGACGTTTGCAAGACAACAACCATCTGCACGAACAGTTCGACGACGTTTGCAGCAGCACGGACTATCAGCTCGGAGACCGTGGGTGCGGTTACCCTTGACGCTGCATCACAGACGGGAGCGCCTGCGATGGTGTACTCGACGACGAACCTGGATGCACGAATGGCAAAACGTCATTTTTTCGGATGAATCCAGGTTCTGTTTACAGCATCACGATGGCCGCATCCGTGTTTGGCGACGTCGCGGTGAACGCACATTGGAAGCGTGAATTCGCCATCGCCATACTGGCGTATCACCCGGCGTGATGGTATGGGGTGCCATTGCTTACACGTCTCGGTCACCTCTTGTTCGCATTGACGGCACTTTGAACAGTGGACGTTACATTTCAGATGTGTTACGACCCGTGGCTCTACCCTTCATTCGGTCACTGTGAAACCCTACATTTCAGCAGGATAATGCACGACCGAATGTTGCAGGTCCTGCACGGGTCTTTCTGGATGCAGGAAATGTCCGACTGCTACCGTGGCCAGCACATTCTCCAGATCTCTCACCAATTAAAAACGTCTGGTCAATGGTGACCGAGCAACTGGCTCGTCACAATACGTCAGTTAGTACTCTTGATGAACTGTGGTATCGTGTTGAAGCTGCATGGGCAGCTGTACCTGCACACGCCAACCAAGCTCTGTTTGACTCAATGCCCAGGCGTATCAAGGCCGGTATTATGGGGAGAGGTGGTTGTTCTGGGTACTGATTTCTCAGGATCTATGCACCCTAATTGCGTGAAAATGTAATCACATGTCAGTTCTAGTATAATATATTTGTCCAATGAATACCCGTTTATCATCTGCATTTCTTCTTGGTGTAGCAATTTTAATGGTCAGTAGTGTACATTTGTGTATGAGAGTGAATTGTCACTTACCACACCAAGCGTAGATCGACAGCAGGTCTTCAAGCATTTCGATACAGCTTTCTACTGCTGTGACTTCTCTGTATACACTGATGTGACAAAGTAATGCTATACTTCCTAATATAGAGTGTCGGACGTCGTTTTGCTTGGCGAAGTTCAGCAACTCGACGTGGAATGGACTCAAGTCGTTGGAAGTCCCCTGCAGAAGTAGTGAGATATGCTATATCTATAGCCGTCCGTAACTGCGAAAGTGTAGCTGGTGCAGTATTTGTGCACGAACTGACCTCTCGATTTTGTCTCACAAATGTTCGATGGCGTTCATGGCGGGTGATCTGGGTGGCCATATTATTCTCTGAAACTGCCCAGAATGTTCTTCAAGCCGATCACTAACAATTGTGGCGCATTGTCACCCACGGAAATTCCATCGTTGTTTGAGGACATGAAGTCCATGAACGCAGTTCTCCAAACAACCGAACATAACCATTTCTACGTTCAGTTGCACAAGAGGACCCAGTGCGTTACATGTAAACACAGACCACACTATTATTGTAATCCCTAAGTAATTAGTTGAATTTACAGCAGATTTGTATGACTTATCGCGTAATCGAAATTTAGCGGATTTATTTAGCTTTTATAGCCCTAATAAGCCGAAGCAATTTGCGATATCACCATCGAAGTGATGGCCTGCGACAGTGTACGAACCCCAGCCACAAATAAACTCTTTCAAACACTAGGACGGCAGAAGGTGGTCCTCTGACTAATGTACTCTAATACTGTCTTCTCCTCTCTGCGTTCTACAGACGAGAATCGCAAACTCCCAGCCACAAGGACTGAGTTCAGATAACGTCTCAACGTAAGTATAGGCAGAGGAAGTGCTCTCAATTACTGAATGGTGCGTACTCAACGACGACTTCTGTGGTGTCACCGCCAGACACCACACTTGCTAGGTGGTAGCTTTAAATCGGCCGTGGTCCATTAGTACATGTCGGACCCGCGTGTCGCCACTGTGTGATCGCAGACCGAGCGCCACCACAAGGCAGGTCTCGAGATACGATACGGACGAGCACTCGCCCCAGTTGTACGGACGACATTGCTAGCGACTACACTGACGAAGCCTTTCTCTCATTTGCCGAGAGACGGTTAGAATAGCCTTCAGCTAAGTCAATGGCTACGACCTAGCAACGCGCCATTAACTATTTTAAGATAGTCTCACTTGTATCATCAAGGAATGCTGTATTCAAATGAAGGATTAAAAGTTAAGTATTATAGCAGCTACGTACTTTTCTTGCTACCATTCATTACGTATCCTGTTTCAGACCTCTCTTTAGCGAAAGTGAGATTACGCGTGCCTTTCGGCTACTTCAGTGTGGCGTAGCTGTCTTGTTACGCCACAACAACTTCCAAACCGGAGGTGAAGTCCAGAATCGTAAAGGTTCGCAACAGTACAGTGCCTAACTGTTATTCACATAACTTCACACTTTTCTTTATTCAGGGTCAATTGCCACGTTTCGCACCATACAGATATCTTACGTAAATCATTTGCAAGTCGTTCTGATCATCTGATTTCTTTACAAGGCGGTAAATGGCAGTATCATCTGCAAAGAATCTACGACAGATACTCAGATTGTCTCCTATGTCGTTAATATAGATCAGGAACAATACAGGGCCTATAATACTTCCTTGGGGAACGCGGGATATTATTTCCATTTTACTCGACGACTTTCCGTCTACTACTACGAACTGTCATCTTTTTGACATGAAGTCACGAATTTATTTTTAACTCTTGGTCTGTTTGCGAGTGGAACAGGAAAGGAAATGACTAGTATTGGTACAGGGTACCCTCCGCCACGCACTGCACGGTGGCTTGCGGAGTAGCTATGTAGATGTAGATGATGAACAACCATGCGAAATAATCTTGAGCGGTATTCATATTTCCAATACGGAATTGCTAACGTTTAATTTCTACCCTAAAAAGGGGTATCGTAAAAAAACGCGTCATAGTGAGAAAACTGTACTGTCCGAACCTAGACCATAAAAACTGAACGATAGCGCGGTGAAGACATAAAAATACAAAATCCACTACTAAAAACCCATACAAAGACTGTCTGACGTGAATACATGTCGTCGTGAAAGTGCAGTCTGTCCCACAAGATTCGATGAGTACGACACTTATTACATCGAAAAATGCTGTTATACATGTACTGAACTGGCAATGTACTCATGTCAGATGGTCTTATATTCTGACAGAATGTAACTTTTGCAGTGTTACTTGAAAATGGCCCTAAGGCAGAAATTGCAATCGTAATAATAAGTATTTTATGCAGTCAACGGCGGCTATGATGCTTTTTTAAGAAATATTATATGAATGTGAATCCCAACCATGAGAAGTTATGCAAAAACGTTTATATGTCAATGTTTATAAATATGTAATTAATTCACAACGACGGTTATGCGCTTCTCAAAACATCGGGTGATCAAAAAGTCAGTATAAATTTGAAAACTTAATAAACCACGGAAAAATGTCGATAGAGAGGTAAAAATTGACACACATGCTTGGAATGACATAGGGTTTTATTAGAACCACCCCATATTGCTACACGCGTGAAAGATCTCTTGCGCGCGTCGTTTGGTGATGATCGCGTGCTCAGCCGCCACTTTCGCCATGCTTGGCCTCCCAGACGGCCAGACCTCAGTCCGTGCGATTATTGGCTTTGGGGTTACCTACAGTCGCAAGTGTATCGTGATCGACCGACATCTCTAGGGATGCTGAAACACACTATCCGACGCCAATGCCTCACCATAACTCTGGACATGCTTTACAGGGCTGTTCACAACATTATTCCTCGACTACAGCTATTGTTGAGGAACGATGGTGGACATATTGAGCATTTCCTGTAAAGAACATCATTTTTGCTTTGTCTTACTTTGTTATGCTAATTATTGCTATTCTGATCAGATGAAGCGCCATCTGTCGGACATTTTTTGAACTTTTGTGTTTCTTTGTTCTAATGAAACCCCATGTCATTCCAAGTATGTGTGTCAATTTGTACCTCTCTATCTACATTATTCCGTGATTTATTCAGTTTTCAAATTTATACTGACTTTTTGATCACCCAGTAGATAGACAAGTAATTGTTATTTATGAAATGTATTTCCCAAAGATTATTTTGCATAAAGAGATCGATAAATGATAGTAATTGCTTTGCTACAAGTTGTTAGAAGAAAATATTGTTCTTTAGAGTAGTTGGTTGATCGAGTCTGAAGTGCGGTGATGGAAAACGAGCTATGATTCTTTTATTGACTTGTTTTATGAAGTGAAATGACTCAAAATGTATGTGTAATTCTGCAGAAGATCCACCATATTTCACATTGTTATTTAAGTAGTGACCCGATCATGCTCTAGACAATTATAGAAAGATGAACCACAGAAGAGAACAACGAGCCCCCAACAGACAATAAAGAAGAACAACAAAAATGATGAATATTTTTATTATTAACAGAACTGATTATTAAAGTTCGACGGTCCCTGTCACTCGGTGCAGCGTGTCACTATCTCAGTGTGGCAAGTGCTGTGAAAATGTGAGCAGCTGCCGAAATTACTAACTTACTCAAAACATCACCAAGTTCAACATTGGGCAACAAGAGGGTGGGGACAGTGAGAGTATGCAGTTACAGGGCTACTGACGGACTATTGAATCTCGGGTACCCCTTCCACCCTTCACTCTAAAAAACATTGGCAAAAGCGTGTTTGTTTTTATTATTAATATTATTTATTTTATGGCCTTCACTGGACAACTCTAGTCAAAAATACGAAGTTGTAAACAAGTTGTTACACAGGGATACAATTTGGCTCAACAATAACTTAATATGATATTTAGGTAATATAATTATTAGAGTCTATTCTTATATGAAAGGTGTTTTGCTCTTCTGTCTGCCCAATATTTCTTCATATTTTCAGACATTTTCTTTCTTTCTTCCTGTACCCCTTTTATTGATTTTCATTTGTAGTCTGGTTTGCGGGTCTTGCAGTATTCTGGTTTTCTCTGTCTTGTTTTTTTGGACATCTACTGTAATCTGCAGTTCTTTCATATCTTCCTTAAGTTCTGTGATCCATTTAATGTCGCTCTTGCTATTCCACAATTTTTCTATTATTTTTTTACTAATTCTGCTTTCTGGAGTTCTCATCAGATGTCCAAAGATTGAGATGCGTTTCTTCCTGTTAGTTCTCATGACTGGTTCTATTTCCTTATATACTGTTTCATTTGATGCTATTATCCAATGTCCATTTATTTTATACTGTTTATTTATGTTGTTGTTGTTGTGGTCTTCAGTCCTGAGACTGGTTTGATGCAGCTCTCCATGCTACTCTATCCTGTGCAAGCTTCTTCATCTCCCAGTACTTACTGCAACCTACGTCCTTCTGAATCTGCTTAGTGTATTCATCTCTTGGTCTCCCTCTATGATTTTTACCCTCCACACTGCCCTCCAATGCTAAATTGGTGATCCCTTGATGCCTCAGAACATGTCCTACCAACCCGTCCCTTCTTCTTGTCAAGTTGTGCCACAAACTCCTCTTCTCCCCAATTCTATTCAATACCTCCTCATTAGTTATGTGATCTACCCATCTAATCTTCAGCATTCTTCTGTAGCACCACATTTCGAAAGCTTCCATTCTCTTTTTGTCCAAACTACTTATCGTCCAGATATCACTTCCATACTTGGCTACACTCCATAGAAATACTTTCAGAAACGACTTCCTGACACTTAAATCTATACTCGATGTTAACAAATTTCTCTTCTTCAGAAATGCTTTTCTTGCCATTGCCAGTCTACATTTTATATCCTCTCTACTTCGAGCATCATCAGTTATTTTGCTCCCCAAATAGCAAAACTCCTTTACTACTTTAAGTGTCTCATTTCCTAATCTAATTCCCTCAGCATCACCCGACTTAATTCGACTACATTCCATTATCCTCGTTTTGCTTTTGTTGATGTTCATCTTGTATCCTCATTTCAAGACACTGTTCAACTGCTCTTCCAAGTCCTTTGCTGTCTCTGACAGAATTAAAATGTCATCAGCGAACCTCAAAGTTTTTATTTCTTCTCAATGGATTTTAATAGCTACTCCGAATTTTTCTTTTGTTTCCTTTACTGCTTGCTCAATATACAGATTGAATAACATCGGGGACAGGCTACAACCCTGTCTTACTCCCTTCCCAACCGCTGCTTCCCTTTCATGTCCCTCGACTCTTATAACTACCATCTGGTTTCTGTACAAATTGTAAATAGCCTTTCGCTCCCTGTATTTTACCCCTGCCACCTTTAGAATTTGAAAGAGAGTATTCCAGTCAACATTGTCAAAAGCTTTCTCTAAGTCTACAAATGCTAGAAACGTAGGTTTGCCTTTCCTTAACCTTTCTTCTAAGATAACTCGTAAGGTCAGTATTGCCTCACGTGTTCCAATACTTCTACGAAATCCAAACTGATCTTCCCCGAGGTCCGCTTCTACTAGTTTTTCCATTCGTCTGTAAAGAATTCGCGTTAGTATTTTGCAGCTGTGGCGTATTAAACTGATTGTTCGGTAATTTTCACATCTGTCAACACCTGCTTTCTTTGGGATTGGAATTATTGCATTCTTCTTGAAGTCTGAGGGTATTTCGCCTGTCTCGTACATTTAGCTCACCAGATGGTAGAGTTTTGTCAGGACTGGCTCTCCCAAGGCTGTCAGTAGTTCTAATGGAATGTTGTCTACTCCCGGGGCCTTGTTTGTTTATTTATACATGTCCTAATTATTCTTCTTTCTCTTTTATGTATTCTGTCAATTTCTGCTGTATTAGTTGTTTTGAAGATAGTTTCAGCTGCATACGTTATTTCTGGTTGTGTAACTGTTTTATAGTGTTTTAATTTTGCATCTATAGATAGGCTTTCTTTGTTGTATGTAGTTTTGGTAATGTAACTTGCGTAGTTCAGTTTTTTTATGCTATTCTGCCATGATGGCTTCTCATTTAGATTGTATGTTATTATTTCGCCTGAATATTTAAATTTATGAACAATTTTGATTTCCTGTTCTCCTATTGAAATTTTTTATGCAAGTGGTGGATCAGTTAGCATAATCTCCGTTTTTTCAAATAATGTTCTAAGGCCTACTTTCTCTGCTATTTCTTGTAGTGATTTCACTTGTTGCCTGGCTTCTTGAACGGTGTTGGCTAGGAGAAATAAACTACAACGAAAAATTGGAGTCTCCAAAATGGCAGTAGTTTGTAGAAAGTACAAGACACGGCTGACATGGGAAGCTTTCCAGTGTTTGTCGCTCACGTGAGCGGGCCTGTGGTTTGACCGGCTGCAGAGCGCAGTCCAGCCACATAGAGACGCCCGTGTTCCCCCCCCTCCTCCCCCCCCCCCTGCCGACTACAAACCAAGCACGGTTTCTGAGCCCACAGGTAAAGCCGGCATACCACAGAGGGTTGAGCAACGCGAGGCACACGGGGAAAGACCCATCACAAAGAAAAAAACATGAAAACAAAACAGAAAGACTGACATCGCGACTGTGGACGGAAGCGCCTCCAAGAAAGAGCACATTCCTCCATTTCGACGTTCCCATGGCCATAGTCTGCAGACCTGTGTTGCTGTGTTGCTGAGTGAGACACTGGCAATGGTAGGCGTACACTACAATTTCATATCGTGCAAAATAATACTTTCTTTACGCAATTTTACTTATAATCCATCTTGATTGCGAAAATGTTTATTCACATACGCGCCGTTTCATTAACAATATTAAAATTTACACCGTCTGCTTCTTCAGATGTCTCTCAATTCTGGTTTCAATCTCTCCGAATACGTGTGTGTAGTGGAGATAAAATGTTACCTAGAATAAAATGAAAATTAGAAGCTTCTCTATTTAACTTATCTTTCGTTTTATATGCTGCTTGAATTTGAGTTTTAACCGATAATACTTCACTTTTACATTTCACTATTTGTGCTACGTTTGACATTTTCCTGATTTTTTACTTTTACGTAAATAGGGGTAACCCCTGCATCTAAGCATATTTTCCTAAATTTTATTTTCAAGTTTTCTTTCATTATCTTTGTCCTAATACGTAAGAGACAAATAGTAAAACGTAAAAGTGAAGTATTATGGGTTAAAACCCAAATTCGAGAAGCATATAAAACGAAAAATCTACATTTCTTTCTAGTAACATTTTATCTCCACTACAGTTCACACACGTATTTGGAGAGAATGAAAACAGAATTGACAGGGAACGAGAACTAACTCTAAACCGACATCAGAAGAAGCATTTTAACCTAGGTGTAAATTTCAATGTTGACAATGAAACGGTGCGTATGTGAATAAACATTTTTGCAATCAAGACAGATTATAAGTAACATTGTATATCAAATGATTGCGGTATCTCATCAGACATTATCTCTGTTTTTGGAAAACATTATTTAGGTTTAGCGACTTTGTTCCGACTATGATTTTAAAACCTGTTTCATGACACATGTAGTTCTCAAAATTTCGGGCGAATGCTTGTCAAATGCTGCGTTTTACTGAATCGCAGTTTTTTGGGTGTTAACGCTAAAGCGATCTACTAAGCGCAGATATAACGAACTATTACTGTCCCTATATTAACGTATTTTTTGTACGCTCTAAGTAAAAATAAAAGATGCAGCACAAAGCAATTATCCGAATAGTACGGAAATCGGTGGATGAGGGTACATGTGTAGACGAACAAATGATTACAGTTTCAGAGAAACTGGATGATTTATTGAAGAGAAAGAGCTTCACAAATTGAGCAAAATAACACGTTGCTCCACCTCTGGCGCTTGTGGAAGCATTTATTCAGCTTGCCACTGACTGATAGAGTTGTTGTGTCTCCTGATGGATATTGTGCCCAGTTTTGTTGAACTGGCGCGTTAGATCACCAAGATCCTGAGCTGTTTGGAGGGCCCATGCCCACGATGTTCCAAGCATTCTCAACTGGGGACAGATCCGGCGACCTTGCTGGCCAGGGCGGGGTTCGCCAAGCACGAAGACAGGCAGAAGAATCTCTCGCTGTGTGTGAATGAGCTATACTTGTTGTTGTTGTGGTGGTCTTCAGTCAAACAAAAAAAAAAAAAATGGTTCAAATGGCTCTGACCACTATGGGACTCAACGGCTGAGGTCATAAGTCCCCTAGAACTTAGAACTACTTAAACCTAACTAACCTAAGGACAACACACACATCCATGCCCGAGGCAGGATTCGAACCTGCGACCGTAGCGGTCGCGCGGTTCCAGACTGTAGCGCCAGAACCGCTCGGCCACCAGCGGCCGGCGGTCTTCAGTCCTGAGACTGGTTTGATGCAGCTCTCCATGCTACTCTATCCTGTGCAAGCTTCATCATCTCCCAGTACCTACCGCAGCCTACATCCTTTCTGAATCTGCTTAGTGTATTCATCTCTTGGTCTCCCTCTACGATTTTTACGCTCCACACTACCCACCAGTACTAAATTGGTGATCCCTCGACGTCTCAGAACATGTCCTACCAACCGATGCCTTCTTCTAGTGAAGTTGTGCCACAAACTCCTCTTGTCCCCAATTGTGTTCAATACTTCCTCATTAGTTATGTGATCTACCCATCTAATCTTCAGCATTCTTCTCTAGCACCACATTTCAAAAGCTTCTATTCTCTCATTGTCTACACTGTTTATCGTCCACGTTTCACTTCCACATATGCCTACACAATATACAAATACTTTCAGAAACGACTTCCTGACATTTAAATCTGTATTCGAAGTTAACAAATTTCTCTTCTTCGGAAACGCTTTCCTTCCCATTGCCAGTCTACATTATCTTACTGAAATGTAGGCCCAGCATGGCTTGCCACAGGCAGCACAAAACGGCGCGTACAACATCGTCTACGTACCGCTGTGCTGTAAGGCTGCCTGAGATGACAGCCAAAGGGATCCTGCTGGGAAGTGAAATGGCACCCCAGACCATCACTCCAGGTTGTCGGACCTTATGTCCAGGGCGTCTCCAGACATGTCTTCATCGGGAATCTCATTGACTGGTGCAGGATTGTCTTCAGTGATGAGTTCCGCTTTGGACTCAATTCCAATGAACAGCGAAGACACGTCTGGAGACACCTCGGGGAGTGGCAGGATACCAACCTGACTATCGCCCTGCATATGGCCCGACAAGCATTGGAAGGTGGCTATAATTTCGCACCTTACATGCACCCATCCACATACCTTGCATGACCTACAAACACAATTAGGTGTCAGGTTGCACATCGTATATATGAATATATAAAGGAAACTGAAATTGTCATGAAAGGTGATGGAGTGTCTTTATTATAAAAATGGCGTAATGAATGATTGCCTATAATAGTAGAGGTTGGAACGCCAATGGAAATGAAATGGCAGACGGAACTCAAGCCCTGGGCGGAAGGCCCACACAGGTGTGTTGGCCCTGCTTAAAACAGGAAATACCAAGACGGACGTCGTAGCACGTAACTTCTGGAGCACAATAGAGTCGCCACCGGCCGGTTTGTAGCCGAACCGGAAGGATTATACTTCGGAAACTACGAAAATCTTGGATGCAGCTGAGAGGAACGAAGTGGCACCTCGGAAACCACGGAGGCTGGGTTATTTCCAAGGATGTTTACTCAGAAGCATACCATTGTATGAGTTTAGTTTTTTGCTCGCATGCTTTGCGCGTTGGACGACAAAAGACTAAAATATGGTTGTCAATGTTCAGAAGAATCTGTAGAGAGGGAGAATATTCCGTGGTTTTGGAAATACACTCCTGGAAATGGAAAAAAGAACACATTGACACCGGTGTGTCAGACCCACCATACTTGCTCCGGACACTGCGAGAGGGCTGTACAAGCAATGATCACACGCACGGCACAGCGGACACACCAGGAACCGCGGTGTTGGCCGTCGAATGGCGCTAGCTGCGCCGCATTTGTGCACCGCCGCCGTCAGTGTCAGCCAGTTTGCCGTGGCATACGGAGCTCCATCGCAGTCTTTAACACTGGTAGCATGCCGCGACAGCGTGGACGTGAACCGTATGTGCAGTTGAAGGACTTTGAGCGAGGGCGTATAGTGGGCATGCGGGAGGCCGGGTGGACGTACCGCCGAATTGCTCAACACGTGGGGCGTGAGGTCTCCACAGTACATCGATGTTGTCGCCAGTGGTCGGCGGAAGGTGCACGTGCCCGTCGACCTGGGACCGGACCGCAGCGACGCACGGATGCACGCCAAGACAGTAGGATCCTACGCAGTGCCGTAGGGGACCGCACCGCCACTTCCCAGCAAATTAGGGACACTGTTGCTCCTGGGGTATCGGCGAGGACCATTCGCAACCGTCTCCATGAAGCTGGGCTACGGTCCCGCACACCGTTAGGCCGTCTTCCGCTCACGCCCCAACATCGTGCAGCCCGCCTCCAGTGGTGTCGCGACAGGCGTGAATGGAGGGACGAATGGAGACGTGTCGTCTTCAGCGATGAGAGTCGCTTCTGCCTTGGTGCCAATGATGGTCGTATGCGTGTTTGGCGCCGTGCAGGTGAGCGCCACAATCAGGACTGCATACGACCGAGGCACACAGGGCCAACACCCGGCATCATGGTGTGGGGAGTAATCTCCTACACTAGCCGTACACCACTGGTGATCGTCGAGGGGACACTGAATAGTGCACGGTACATCCAAACCGTCATCGAACCCATCGTTCTACCATTCCTAGACCGGCAAGGGAACTTGCTGTTCCAACGTCCGCATGTATCCCGTGCCACCCAACGTGCTCTAGACGGTGTAAGTCAACTACCCTGGCCAGCAAGATCTCCGGATCTGTCCCCCATTGAGCATGTTTGGGACTGGATGAAGCGTCGTCTCACGCGGTCTGCACGTCCAGCACGAACGCTGGTCCAACTGAGGCGCCAGGTGGAAATGGCATGGCAAGCCGTTCCACGGGACTACATCCAGCATCTCTACGATCGTCTCCATGGGAGAATAGCAGCCTGCATTGCTGCGAAAGGTGGATATACACTGTACTAGTGCCGACATTGTGCATGCTCTGTTGCCTGTGTCTATGTGCCTGTGGTTCTGTCAGTGTGATCATGTGATGTATCTGACCCCAGGAATGTGTCAATAAAGTTTCCCCTTCCTGGGACAATGAATTCACGGTGTTCTTATTTCAATTTCCAGGAGTGTACATAAGCAGAAACAACATTTATCATTTAGTAGTATTAGTTGCCTTCATCATTCATTTATGTTTCGGCTGTAATTTATATGTAAAAAAGAGCATTAAGAGACCCTAAGATCTGCTTCAGGGGGGAGTCAGACAGGGCCAAATCACCATTTTCATTATTTTCCATTGCGCACATTCATTTTACACCCGCCTGGAGTAGCGTCTTTGACCATGAGTGATAATCTACGGTACCAGTTTATTTTGCTCGTCTTCCTGCTTGACAAATAATACATGGGCCAACAAGATCGCCTCATCTCTCCCCAGATGAGAACGTTTGAGGACTATGGGCAGGACCGTTCAAACATCTCAGGATTTTGACGATCTAAACTACAAATTGGACGTAACTTGTCACGGTTTCCCGCACGAGGATACCCGAGAACTCCATCAGTCGATGTTAAGCCGAATAACTGCTTGCTTAAGGGCCAAGGGTCGATCAATACGTTATGGACTTGCTCAATTTCTGAAGATGTTCTCTCGAATAAATGTCTGTCCCCGGTAGCAAAGTGGTCAGCGCGAGAGAATGTCAATCCTCCAGGCCCGGGTTCGATTCCCGGCTGTGTCGGTGATTTTCTTCACTCAGGGACTGGGTGTTGTGTTGTCTTAATCATCATCATTTCATCCCTATAGACGCGCAAGTCGCCGAAGGGGCATCAAATCGAAAGACTTGCACCTGGCGAATGGTCTACCCGACGGGAGGCCCTCGTCACTAGACCTTTTTTTTCTTGAATAAATCACCAAATTATTATTAAATTGCTGTCGTATGTTTGTGTATACATGTACATCACATCTGCCGAATTCTGTCCCATTCGCATAATTCCTTCTAGGTGCATCATATTTTGTATTAGTGTGCGTACCTGGTGACGCCCTTGCCTTCTTCCCAATCTTCTCCATGGCCGATTGATTAAAAAATTGAGCCCACATGTACAAAACATCTTCAAACATCTTATTACGTTGCAAATGAGTTACTCTGTTAAATATTTCACGTTAAGCACGTAAAACCCGTATGTTGAAGACAATAAAGCCTAGTTGTTAATTTTATTTGATTTTTTATTTTCGGTCCATTTAAAGAGAGCTAGTTTTCCCCACACATCTCAGTGTTTATGATGTAATACAGCCTGAGCTATCTGCCATACACATATGTTATGGAGGCATACTCAGGAGCGTAAGCAGATGCTGTGTACATAATTTGTTGCGAATAGAATTAGTACTACAGAAGTAATAAATTAAAGCGTCTTGCTTGACACTGAAGTTTCCGTGCATCAACCGCGAAAATATAGTCTGTGGTGTCACCGCCAGACACCACGCTTGCTAGGTGGTAGCCTTTTAAATCGGCCGCGGTCCGCTAGTATACGACGGACCCGCGTGTCGCCACCGTCAGTAATTGCAGACCGAGCGCCGCCACACGGCAGGTCTAGAGAGACTTACTAGCACTCGCCCCAGTTGTACAGCCGACGTTGCTAGGAAAGGTTCACTGAGAATTACGCTCTTCTCAATTGTCGAGAAGATAGTTAGCATAGCCTTCAGCTAAGTCAATTGCTACGACCTAGCAAGGCGCCATTTATCCTTTGCTATGTATCTAATGAAGCATGTACAGTAACAAGACCAATGTTCACCAATTGTGGATTAAAGTTAAGTATTCCAGCAGCTACGTACTTTTCTTTATAGCATTCATTACGTATCCTGTTTCAGACCTCACGCCAGCCTGCGTGAGTTTAAACGCGTGCCTTTCGGTTACCCGTCACTGTGGATTGGCTGTCTTGCCAGTCCACAACATAGTCAGTGATAAACTTTTTAGCCTTTCATCAATTTGTGGAGTGTGCATGCGAAAAACAAAAACTCGTAAAAATTTGAAAGTATCCGTAGAGTTCCTTGAAAGTCGCTATGCGTTCTCAGTATGAAACACAAGACAAACACAGTATCGGTAATTTGCGCTATTTTTCAAGGAAAACCCAATTTTCACGCATCTCAGTGATTATGATGTCATATCTATCATTTGTAGACTTAGAGAAAGCTTTTGACAGTGTTGACTGGAATACTCCCTTTCAAATTCTGAAGGTGGCAGGGGTAAAATACATTGAGCGAAAGGCTATTTACAATTTGTACAGAAACCAGATGGCACTTATAAGAGTCGAGGGACATGAAAGGGAAGCAGCGGTTGGGAAGGGAGTGAGACAGTGTTGTAGCCTCTCCCCGATGTTATTCAATCTGTATATTGAGCAAGCAACAAAGGAAACAAAAGAAAAATTCGGGATAAGTATTAAAATCCAAAGAGAAGAAATAAAAGCTTAGAGGTTCGCCGATGACATTGCAATTCTGTCAGAAACAGCAAAGGACCTGGGTGACCAGTTGAACGGTATGGACATTGTCTTGAAAGGAGGATATAAGATGAACATCAACAAAATCAAAACGAGGATAATGGAATGTAGTCGAGATAAATCGGGTGATGCTGACGGAATTAGATTAGGGAATGAGACACTTAAAGTAGTAAAGGAGTTTTGCTATTTGGGGAGCAAAATAACTGATGACAGTCGAAGTAGAGAGGATATAAAATGTAGACTGGCAATGACAAGGAAAGCTTTTCTGAAGAAGAGAAATTTGTTAACATCGAGTATAGATTTAAGTGTCAGGGAGTCGTTTCTGAAAGTATTTGTATGGAAGTGAAACGTAGATGATAAATATTTTAGACAAGAAGAGAATAGAAGCTTTCGAAATGTGGTGCTACAGAACAATGCTGAAGATTAGATGCGTAGATCACATAACTAATGAGGAGGTATTGAACATAACTGGGGAGAAGAGGAGTTTGTGGCACAACTTGACAAGAAGAAGGGACCGGTTGGTAGGACATATTGTGACGCATCAAGGGATCACCAATTTGGTATTGGAGGGTAGCGTGGAGGGTAAAAATCGTAGAGGGAGACCAAGAGATGAATACACTAAGCAGATTCAGAAGGTTGTAAGTTGCAGTAGCTACTGGGAGGTGAAGAAGCTAGCACAGGATAGAGTAGCATGGAGAGCTGCATCAAACCAGTCTCTGGACTGAAGACCACAACAACAATAACATCTCTTGAAGTAAGTGTCGTGCAGTTAGGGTCGCTTGAAGAATATGTTTCCGCACAAGCGGCATATCATTTGGCGCTTCCCACCACTTCCTTCCTCAGTCACACATCAGTTGCTGTTCCTTGGTAAGATATTTAGAAATATATATCAGTCTAGGGAGCGTGGAAGTACGTTTGGTTTCGCTACTAATTGTGATACATCCTGTGTACAAATTTTGCGCTTGGGTGTCTCTGGCAGACCCGTTTCTGTCACTTGCACCTTAAAGCAGCTATGCGCACAATATTACGAGGTCTGTTCAAAAAATTCCAGACCATTCGTATTTTCGCACCAAATGTTGGACCGAAATGTGGTTGGCATTCGTGCAGAAGCCTCTATTTAATGTGTGACTGCCAGAAGTTTCATTATCGTATATCTGTCAGTTATTGATCAGCGTTGTATTGAGTAGAACGTTTGCGAATTTCGAGGTGGCAGAGTTACTAGAGCAGCGGGTATGCATTAAAATTTGCGTGAACCTGAAGAAAACGTTTAGAGAGACACACTCAAATGATTCAGGAATGCCGGCCGCTGTGGCCGAGCGGTTCTAGGCGCTTCAGTCCGGAACCGCGCTGCTGCTACGGTAGCAGATTCGAATCCTGCCTCGGGCATGGATGCGTGTGATGTCTGTAGGTTAGTCAGGTTTACGTAGTACCTAGTCTAGGGGACTGATCACCTCAGATATTAAGTCCCATAGTGCTTAGAGCCGTATGAACCATTTTTGATGCAGGAATGCTACGGTGAAGTGTGCGTAGGCCGTACTCGGTGTTACAAATGGTTGACACAGTTTAAAAACACCCGGACGGCAGTTAAAGATGACCCTCGTACAGGACCCCAGTCGACGTCTGCCAACGATGCTCATGTCAGGAACGTCAATGAAATTGTGCATGCCAGTAGAAGATTGACTGTCCGAGAGACTGCAGAAAAGTGTAACATTTCAGCTGGATCATCTCATGTAATTTTGAACACAGTATCTTGGAATGCACCGTGTTGCCACCAAGATGGTCCCACGGCTCAAGAGTCAAGACCAGAAAGACGTTCGCCTCGCAATCTGTGAAGAGCTTTCGGATCGCGCAAATGGGAATGAGATGTTTCTTAAGAGAATCGTAACTGGTGATGAGATGTGGGTCTACGGTTGTGATGTTGAGACGCCGAAAGGACGAAAAGTTCCAAGGATAGAGGAGATAAAGGAGAATTCGCAGAAGGCGATTTGAGCGATCCAGCAAGAGGCATACCGAGACTGCTTCTGGAAGTGGAAACGACATTGGGAGCGGTGTATCAATTGTGGAGGAGAGTATTTCGAAGGAGAGCATGCACAGTAAGTAAAAGGTAAGTGTAGTATAGTTTTGTGGACAATGTTTGGAAAATTTTAAGCAGACCTTGTACATTTCTCTTTCTCTTTCTGTGTGTCCCTGTCCCTGTCTAAAACACACACACACACACACACACACACACACACACAAGAACCAAACACCCCCAACGGGCAAAAACACTTCAAATCCGTGAGCCACATCTCAAACAAACATGCCATGAAACGAATTAACACTACACAGCCACAGCAACATGTAATGCCTGCGAAAACTCGTAGAAAATACGCGTGTAACGACAAAAGTGGAAGAAATAAGCTTGTTACGTCAATACAAACAAAGTAAAAACACCACAACATAAAAAACTGCAAGAAATAAGCTAATAACGCGATACAAATAATGTTTTGCTGTTTGCAGATAACAAGCTATGGATTGCGTAGTAGATCTAAAATTACTAGCATACAAGGTACGTTCCATAAGTAATGCGACAGAATTTATAAATAACTATTTATTGAATATATTTGTACATATAATCAAAAGTTTCCAAAATAGCACCCTCTTGCATCGATACACTTCTGGAGGCGGTGTTTCCATGCCCGGAAGGTTCAAAATGGTTCAAATGGCTCTGAGCACTATGGGACTCAACTGCTGTGGTCATCAGTTCCCTTGAACTTAGAACTACTTAAACCTAGCTAACCTAAGGACATCACACACACACCCATGCCCGAGGCAGGATTCGAACCTGCGACCGTAGCAGCAGCGCGGCTCCGGACTGGAGCGCCTAGAACCGCACGGTCACCGCGGCCGGCCATGCCCGGAAGGCATCCTGGAATGCCTATTCGTGAATGTCCTTTAGAGCTGATGTAACATGCGCCTGGACGCTTTCAATCATGTCCCAATGTTTTCCTTTCATGACTCCTTTTATCCGAGGAAACAAGAGAGTCAGTGGGAGCCAGGTCAGCAGTGTACGGAGGCTGGGGAGCCGATGGGGTCTCAGTCCTGGCCTGGAAGTCGTTGACAACGAGGGCGTTATGACTCGGCGCGTTGTCGTGCTGAACTTTCCACGTGTCCTTGATGTCGCTTCGGCAGCGCGAGACCCTCCTTTTCAGTCTTTTTAGCACTTCCAAGTAGAAAGCTGAGTTCACTGTAGTCCCGCTAGGTACGAATTCGTGGTGGACAATGCCTCTGACGTCAAACAAAACAATGAGTACAGTTTTCATCCAGGACTTGCTCGTGCGTGGCTTCTTGGGACGTGGCGACGATGGGATGTGCCACTCTGAACTCTGCCCTTTTGTCTCAGGGTCGTATTCAAAAATCCACGACTCATCACCGTCATAACTGAGTTTAAAAAATCAGGATCATATTCACACATTTCCAACATTTCTCGGCACCGAAGTACTCGTGTGTGCTTGTATTTGTCAGTCAGCACTTTTGGGACGAGTTTGGCACACACCTTTCTCCTGTTCAAATCTTCGGTCACAATGCGGAAAACGGTTGTTTATCAATTGAAGGCTCGGTCGTCTGTCAGAGTTCAAACAATCGCTCACATGCGTCGCATTTTCGTTCTTGGCCGTCCACTGCGAGGTTCGTCGGTGCTCTTCTCTCGGCCCTCCGTGAACGACTTGTGCCATCGGAAAACTTGTGATCTGGACAAGCAATCAGTCCCGAAGGCATGCCGAAGTAATGGAAGCGTTTCGGTGGTGGGCTTCCCAAGCTTAACGCAAAATTTGATAGCGTACCGTTGCTCTACAGAATGATCCACTGTGCCGTGTTACATAAAGTCAAAACGGGGTTGACGGAAACGCACGTCCTGACTCTCCGGCAGCTCGCAGCCGAATGAGACAAAGAGCGTTTTAAAGCTGACATCCCCGTCCGCTCAACCCAATCGGTTACAACACGCAGTGGTCTACTGTTGCGTCAGAAAATAAAATTGGTCGTATTACTTCTGGAATGCACTCTGCATACATCCAGTAGTTTCATTTGTGGTATGTAAACAAATGCGTGTAAGTCGCTTTATTTCCAAATGTACTACAAAACTAAAACTTTTAGGCATATCATAAATAAACAACGTAGAATGACTCAACTCAGTGTTACATATTTCAGCCCTGTGCTGTGTGCAAACCAGTGTAAAATAACTCTTCAGGCTTTCCCGGCGATCTAATGACATCTTGGGTTGTCGGGTGTTCTGCCGGATATCGGCGTCGTACTTGCACGATATTTCGGTCACGTAGCTCGAGACCTTCATCAGGTGCGACCTGAGACTTGTAGTAACATATAAATTTGCTACTTGATCTTCAGATAGGCTGCCTCAAGACCATCAATATTTGTTTTCTAATAACAGCCACGGTCTCCTATCTTGCCAATCACAAATTGCTTATTAAGAAGAATAATCTTATAATCAGCTTGTGAATGTTGCTGTTTTCAGTGCTTGCTAAGAAAACTGGAGAGGAAATCGGGCCTATGCGAGACACCTTTGTAATTTTCAACCACACATGTTTCAGCCCTTTTTGTGCTATCTTCATGGGTCCATTTGTTTATCTTCCTTTCAGTCTCAGGTCGCACCTGATGAAGGTCTCGAGCTACGCGACCGAAATATCGTGCAAGTACGACGCTGATATCTGGCAGAACACCCGACAACCCAAGATGTCAGTGTAAAATATTTCATAACAGACGCTCATTTTACGAATGACAATATTTTGCACCAAAAGTTTTTTTAAAGGTTCGCATGTAACAACAATTTTGGAAAGGTTCAAAATGGCTCTGAGCACTATGGGACTTAACATCTATGGTCATCAGTCCCCTAGAACTTAGAACTACTTAAACCTAACTAACCTAAGGACAGCACACAACACCCAGCCATCACGAGGCAGAGAAAATCCCTAACCCCGCCGGGAATCGAACCAATTTTGGAAAGGAAGATAAACAAATGGACCCATGAAGATAGCACAAAAAGGGCTGAAACATGTGTGGTTGAAAATTACAAAGGTGTCTCGCATAGGGCCGATTTCCTCTCCAGTTTTCTTAGCAAGCACTGAAAACAGCAACATTCACAAGCTGATTATAAGATTATTCTTCTTAATAAGCAATTTGTGATTGGCAAGATAGGAGACCGTGGCTGTTATTAGAAAACAAATATTGATGGTCTTGAGGCAGCCTATCTGAAGATCAAGTAGCAAATTTATATGTTACTACAATTCTCGTGATGCTAAATGTAAATAAATAAATACAGTACTAAAAAAATGGAACAACTTTATAATTAATGTAACAATATTCGCTCTAAAACTCACAAAACCAATGTCTCTCTGTATTAGTGTAAATGGCATTTCAGTTGCATAAGTGAATTCATGATCTTTTTCCAAACACGGGACAGCGTTATAATGTTACGATATATCATAGCATCTTTGACACTCATATGTTTGTAAGCACTTTGTATGTATCAAAACATGTGATGCGTGTTAGAAATCTGTTCTGTGACAAATCTGAAGTGTTCAGTGAGAAAAATTTACGTGTGCAACGATAAGAATGCAGTGGGAATGTATTCACATCTATTGGACCATGAAAACGAGCACTACAAACCGACATTTTTAAAAAAAAATGGCTCTGAGCACTATGGGACTTAACTTCTAAGGTCATCAGTCCCCTAGAACTTAGAACTAATTAAACCCAACTAACCTAAGGACATCACACACATCCATGCCCGAGACAGGATTCGAACCTGCGACCGTAGCGGTCGCGCGGTTCCAGACTGTAGCGCCTAGACCGCTCGGCCACCCTGGCCGACACCGACATTTCACGTAAGTCACATCCAATGTAAATCTGTAACGCAACAGTCTGTGTGGCGTGCTTATCATTATGTATTATTTTTTATTTTAGGTCAATTAATCTGCAAAAAAACGCATCACATGTAATGAATGCACGAAAACCGTCTGAAGATGAATCGAAATGATTAGAAACCAGTAACGGCACCTTCTGAATAAAGGAACTGAAAATAAAATTGTGGCTGGTTGCTCTCTCAACACCATCAATATTGTGATAGCATTTCAAATACTTACATTTGATCAACAATCGTATTAATTAAATGATGACTAACTGAAAACCTCAGCTGCCGACAGGTGTTGTTGATTATACCTCGATGTGGACAGCTGAATATGTGTGCCCCGACCGTGACTCGAATCCGGGATCTCCTGCTTAGATGGCAGACGCTCTATCCATCTGAGCCACCGAGGACACAGATGAATAGCGCGACTGCAGGGACTTATCCCTTGCACGCTTCCCGTGAGACTCACATTCCCAACTGTCCACAATTCTACATATGGGTTGGGCAAATGTCTATAAGGTACAATACATATGTAGAATTGTGGGCAGTTGGGAATGTGAGTCTCACGGGAAGCGTGCAAGGGATAAGTCCCTGCAGTCGCGCTATTCATCTGTGTCCTCGGTGGCTCAGATGGATAGAGCGTCTGCCATGTAAGCAGGAGATCCCGGGTTCGAGTCCCGGTCGGGGCACACATTCTCAGCAGTCCACATCGAGGTATTATCAGCAACACCTGTCGGCAGCTGAGGTTTTCAGTTAGTCATCATTTATTCCAGCGAAAAGCTGCACAGTCATCAACAGTAACTGATCTTTCGAGAACAAGTTACTGTCTTCGTATATTTATATTTATATTAAATACCGAAAATCAAGTTTTGTTGCCTCCAGAAGACGTTAGTCAAGGCAACCTGCAACTGGAATTGGGGATACCGCAGCCGTTTAGTAATTTGGATTGCACTTTGTTTCTTGTTATTATTATTATTAATATTGTTACTATAGTTACTGTTGTTAAAATTTTTCTTTATCTTTGGCAGGTTAAAATCGGCTATAACGGCGATTTATAATTCACGGGAGCGGTTAGGGGACGAGTGATAATGAGTACACCGGCACTTCACGCCCCCTCCCCCCCCCCCCTCCCCCCCCTCCCCCTCCCCCTCTCCGCCAGATCCGAGACGGGGATCAGTAAACAGTAATATTGCACTTTCGGGCTATACTTCGTTCACCATACGAATGGACATGACGTAAACAAATACAAACGCGATGATTGGTTAGCAGCCGTAGCACACGTAGACTGATAGTGTTACGCTCTTGGAAGTAGAGCCTATATATCAGATACCTTTACTTTGTTACTGCCCCCCTTCTTGCAGCGGTGTACTGTAGGTCTCTAGAAGAGCGTAGCGTTCCAAAGGATTGGAAAAGGGAACAGGTCATCCCCGTTTTCAAGAAGGGACGTCGAAAAGATGTGCAGAACTATAGACCTATATCTCTAACGTCGATCAGTTGTAGGATTTTGGAACACGTATTATGTTCGAGTATAATGACCTTTCTGGAGACTAGAAATCTACGCTGTAGGAATCAGCATGGGTTTCGAAAAAGACGGTCGTGTGAAACCCAGCTCGCGCTGTTCGTCCACGAGACTCAGAGGGCCATAGACACGGGTTCCCAGGTAGATGCCGTGTTTCTTGACTTCCGCAAGGCGTTCGATACAGTTCCCCACAGTCGTTTAATTAACAAAGTAAGAGCATATGGACTATCAGACCAATTGTGTGATTGGATTGAAATGGAAATGAGCGTTTGGCGTCATTGGCCGGGAGGCCCCTCGCGGGGCAGGTCCGGCCGCCATATCGCAGGTCTTATTACATTCGGCGCCACATTGGGCGACCTGCGCGCCGGATGGGGATGAAATGATGATGAACACAACACAACACCCAGTCCCTGAGCGGAGAAAATCTCCGACCCAGCCGGGAATCGAACCCGGGCCCAGAGGACGGCAATCCGTCACGCTGACCACTCAGCTACTGGGGCGGACATTGGATTGAAGAGTTCCTAGATAACAGAACGCAGCATGTCATTCTCAATGGACAGAAGTCTTCCGAAGTAAGAGTGATTTCAGATGTGCCGCAGGGGAGTGTCGTAGGACCGTTGCTATTCACAATATACATAAATGACCTTGTGCATGACATCGGAAGTTCACTGAGGCTTTTTGCGGACGATGCTGTGGTGTATCGAGAGGTTCTAACAACGAAAATTGTACTGAAATGCAGGAGGATCTGCAGCGAATTGACACATGGTGCAGGGAATGGCAATTGAATCTCAATGTAGACAAGTGTAATGTGCTGCGAATACATAGAAAGAAAGATCCTTTAACATTTAGCTACAAAATAGCAGGTCAGCAACTGGAAGCAGTGAATTCCATAAATTATCTGGGAGTAGGCATTAGGAGTGATTTAAAATGGAATGATCATATAGGCCTAAAGTTGATCGTCGGTAAAGCAGATGCCAGACTGAGATTCATTGGAAGAATACTAAGGAAATGCAATCCGAAAACAAAGGAAGTAGGTTACAGTACGCTTGTTCGCCCACTGCTTGAATACTGCTCACCGGTGTGGGATCCGTACCAGATAGGGTTGATAGAAGAGATAGAGAAGATCCAAAGGGGAGCAGCGCGCTTCGTTACAGGATCATTTAGTAATAGCGAAAGCGTTACGGAGATGATAGATAAACTCCAGTGGAAGACTCTGCAGGAGAGACGCTCAGTAGCTCGGTACGGGCTTTTGTTGAAGTGGCAGTTATAAGAGTCGAGGGACATGAAAGGGAAGCAGTGGTTGGGAAGGGAGTAAGACAGGGTTGTAGCCTGTCCCCGATGTTGTTCAATCTGTATATTGAGCAAGCAGTAAAGGAAACAAAAGAAAAATTCGGAGTAGGTATTAAAATTCATGGAGAAGAAATAAAAACTTTGAGGTTCGCCGATGACATTGTAATTCTGTCAGAGACAGCAAAGGACTTGGAAGAGCAGTTGAACGGAATGGACAGTGTCTTGAAAGGAGGATATAAGATGAACATCAACAAAAGCAAAACAAGGATAATGGAATGTAGTCTAATTAAGTCGGGTGATGCTGAGGGAATTAGATTAGGAAATGAGGCACTTAAAGTAGTAAAGGAGTTTTACTATTTGGGGAGCAAAATAACTGATGATGGTCGAAGTAGAGAGGATATAAAACGTAGGCTGGCAATGGCAAGGAAAGCGTTTCTGAAGAAGAGAAATTTGTTAACATCCAGTATTGATTTAAGTGTCAGGGAGTCGTTTCTGAAAGTATTCGTATGGAGTGTAGCCATGTATGGAAGTGAAACATGGACGATAAATAGTTTGGACAAGAAGAGAATAGAAGCTTTCGAAATGTGGTGCTACAGAAGCATGCTGAAGATTAGATGGGTAGATCACATAACTAATGAGGAAGTATTGAATAGGATTGGGGAGAAGAGAAGTTTGTGGCACAACTTGACCAGAAGAAGGGATCGGTTGGTAGGACATGTTCTGAGGCATCAAGGGATCACCAATTTAGTATTGGAGGGCAGCGTGGAGGGTAAAAATCGTAGGGGGAGACCAAGAGATGAATACACTAAGCAGATTCAGAAGGATGTAGGTTGCAGTAGGTACTGGGAGATGAAAAAGCTTGCACAGGATAGAGTAGCATGGAGAGCTGCATCAAACCAGTCTCAGGACTGAAGACCACAACAACAACAACAACATTCTAATGCATTTAGAGTCATCAACGTTTTTCTTAATCATACTTTAGATGTCTAGTTTTCATTTCAAAAATTGTGTGCAGTTGCAATCTCTGTAAACGTTCGTAGTTAGGTGATTGTCGCGCTGTCAAGATGTACTGTGAAAATGGCTTCTTCCTGCTCTATAGTGAAACACGCACTTGGAACACCGTTAAAATATAGCGAGAAACGGGATGTTGATAATGTTTTCACAAGTTTGCAGAGAAAATGGGATCTGAAATTTTCCGATGTTGTTTAGTACATAAGGTTTAGACGACCTTTGTAATCGAGATACCTAGCTTAATTGGTAGCGTTCGTGAATGGTGAATGGTGACCGAGTACTTTGCGCATCGTTTGTTCGAACCTCAGTGTGGTCTTTTATTTTATTCGATTTTTCCCTTCTTTTCGAATGCCTACATCATTTAAATATAAATTCATGAAATATGTTCTAAGACAAATGTAATCATTATCTTTTTATGACGTTTCTAGGCACTTTAGCCCGGAACCACGCTGCTGCTACGGTCGCAGGCTCGAATCCTGCTTCGGGCATGGATGTGTGTGATGTCCTTAGGTTAGTTAGGTTTAACTAGTTCTAAGTCTAGGGGACTGATGACCTTAGATGTTTAGTGCCATAGTGCTTAGAGTCATTTGAACCATCTTTTTATGAACAATTCACGTGTTCTCGTTTCTAATTATATATCACATGCGAAATTCCAGATCTCATTGCAAATATAAATTCTTCTTCGTTATGGATATTTTATATTTTATATATACATATATATTATATATTTTATTGGACGATGTGGCCTATTGTACACCATATTTTAAATCTATGTGACGATGCTATGATGATTATATTTATACGTTTTGACGATGCCGTTATGGCCGTATCACTTTAGGACATGGTGTAAAAAAGATCTGAAGATGGTCATTACAGACTGAAACCGGTCACCGTCTAAAGAATTCATTTGTGATCAGAGACTGGAATAAAAAAGCAGTATAAAAGACGGTTGATGAAAGACAGTTTAAAGTAAGAAAACATTACAAATTAAATTTTTGGAACAAGAATGAAAAATCAAGTATTCTTTATTTGGACTACATCCATTGTCGTACACGGCAGATCTGGTCTCAAACGATCCGGACTGATAAATTTCACGTCACCGAGCACACCGTAAAGTGCTGCATTTGTACAGTAGCTACCTTACCAGTGTACTCTGAACCCAATAGATATGATCGGGACCCAAGTTAAGGGATTTTTCGTGAGAAATAGCAAAGACATTAAAGCTGGGACTAATGCACGAAGTTTTACAGTTATTAGTCCTGAACGCTGGCGGGATAAGGTACAGCACGCCATAAAAGAAGAAGAAATAAAATGTAGCGTTCGTGTGGTTTCGTGGATTCTGTTGTTGGTTGCCTCGCTATCAACGCAGTAGCTGACAATTCCAGTACTGAAATTGATTCCTCGGAATCGGAAAGGAAGAACTTCAGAGATTACCAGGCGACTGACTGTCCTCTAAGAGGGGAATTACCGGAGTCCCGCCGTATATTTTTTCATTCTGTTTGTGAATTAAATGGCATTCGAAATTACATTGTTTCTCTGCTCATCTCTGTTTAACTGCAACTGCACACATCACTGTGTAGGTTAAATTGGAACAGCTGGTTGGCCAGTGCTGTCCGAGTTAAATGCGCCGGTAAAACAGTTGTCTCGTGTTATCGCCAAGTCGATGCTCGCGTAACGCACAGCGTAAAAATAAGGTGACCATCCGTCCCGTTTTTTTTTTCGGGACAGGCCCGATTTTTGTGTGTCTGTCCCGAATTTTTTCAAGGGTAATTCGGGACACCAGTTTGTCCCGAAATTAACAATCATGACCCAATTTGTCCCGAATTAGACATTCATTTCACCTGCATCCGTATATTTTATTATTAGTTTTAGTTATGGTGGGAAATTGTTTGACAAGAGAGTACGACATATTGTCGAAACCGTTATCAAACTGTTTCTTCTGTGGAAACACGTGTTGGCCGCAGCTCGAACAGCTAATGGGCAGTCACAGACCACGGCAATTGGGAAAAAAGTCGCACTCGAACGCATTCGCGCGGTCGAAACGTTTCTAACCGTAACTCGAACAGAAGAAGGAAGAAATCTGCATATTTTCTGAAAGCTGTGGAAGAGGCAGAGAAGGTTTTATGGCAAACATGCAGACGAAATACAAAGTAACTCGAACAGACGAACAGTAATATACGCTCTCGTTGGCTTTGGCGTCGCCAACGCAGTGTACGCTGGTCTCTAGAATACTACCATTTGTCATCTGTGTGCGCCATATTACGAGGTGCATTCAAGTTCTAAGGCCTCTGATTTTTTTTCTCCGGACTGGAAAGAGATAGAAACATGAGCATTGTTTTAAAATGAGGCCGCGTTCATTGTCAATACGTCCCAGAGATGACAGCACCGTACGGCAGATGGAATTTTACCGCCAGTGGCGAGAATGAGAACTGTTTTAAATACTTAAAATGGCGACGTTTTCTGAATTTGCGTGGTGTGAAACCAATTGAAATTCGACAGTTGAAGGAGACATCTGGTGGTGGAGTTATGGATGCGTCGAAAGTGCGTTCGTGGGTGCGACAGTTTAATGAACGCAGAACATCGTGTGACAACAAACCGAAACAACCTTGGGCTCGCACAAGCCAGTCTGACGACACGATCGAGAAAGTGGAGAGAATTGTTTTGGGGGATCACCGAATGACTGTTGAACAGATCGTCTCCAGAGTTGGCATTTTTGTGGGTTCTGTGCACACAATCCTGCATGACGACCTGAAAATGCGAAAAGTGTCATCCAGGTGGGTGCCACGAATGCTGACGGACGACCACACGGCTGCTCGTGTGGCATGTTGCCGAGCAATGTTGACACGCAACGACAGCACGAATGGGACTTTCTTTTCGTCGGTTGTGACAATGGATGAGACGTGGATGCCATTTTTCAATCCAGAAACAAAGAGCCAGTCAGCTCAATGGGAGCACACCAAAAAAATTTCGGGTAACCGCCAGTGCTGAAAAAATGATGGTGCCCATGTTCTGGGACAGCGAGGGCGTAATCCTTATCCATTGCGTTCCAAAGGGCGCTACGGTAACAGGTGCATCCTACGAAAATGTTTTGAAGAACAAATTCCTTCCTGCACTGCAACAAAAACGTCCGGGAAAGGCTGCGCGTGTGCTGTTTCACCGAGACAACGCACCCGCACATCGAGCTAACGTTACGCAACAGTTTCTTCATGATAACAACTTTGAAGTGATTCCTCATGCTCCCTACTCACCTGACCTGGCTCCTAGTGACATTTGACTTTTTCCAACAATGAAAGACACTCTCCGTGGCCGCACATTCACCAGCCGTGCTGCTATTGCCTCAGCGATTTTCCAGTGGTCAAAACAGACTCCTAAAGAAGCCTTCGCCGGTGCCATGGAATCATGGCGTCAGCGTTGTGAAAAATGTGTACGTCTGCAGGGCGATTACGTCGAGAAGTAACGCCAGTTTCATCGATTTCGGGTGAGTAGTTAATTAGAAAAAAAATCGGAGGCCTTAGAACTTGAATGCACCTCGTATATCAGATTGAATTTTGTGTCACGTCGTGTTATGGTACATTACGTTTGATAAGTTTAGTTGTTTTTCCTCCTCAACAACAATAACAATACTTCATTGCAAGAATGAGTTCAAAGAAGCGGAAGTGCTCCTTCAATGAAACAATTGCAGAAAGAATTTTCACTCATCAGTGACATTAGTTCTTCAGACTCAAAATGAAAAGTGAGGTGCAACACATGTGCTTCTAGTTTCTCACTAAGTCACAGTGGACGTGATGATATACAACTACATTTAAAAAGTGACAAACATAAAAGAGCAGTCTCTGCAGCAGCGTCTAGTGCAACATTGAAGTCATTTTTCACATCAGAGAAACTTTGTGGTCAGGAGGAGAGGTTAGTTGCAACTGAGGCCGTTTTTGCGTAGCGTACAATTCAGCACAATCATAGTTCCAGTCCAAAATTGAAGACCAGTTCCTTCCCTCGAGTGTTAAAACAATTCTTGAAACAGAGGGCGGTCTGCTTCCAGAAGAGGTAAAGAGTTTTCATGGTGCTGTATTATTTTTCTATGAACTGCTCTCCCCCACCATGAACCATGGACCTTGCCGTTGGTGGGGAGGCTTGCGTGCCTCAGCGATACAGATGGCCGTACCGTAGGTGCAACCACAACGGACGGGTATCTGTTGAGAGGCCAGACAAATGTGTGGTTCCTGAAGAGGGGCAGCAGCCTTTTCAGTAGTTGCAAGGGCAACAGTCTGGATGATAGACTGATCTGGCCTTGTAACAATAACCAAAACGGCCTTGCTGTGCTGGTACTGCGAACGGCTGAAAGCAAGGGGAAACTACAGCCGTAATTTTTCCTGAGGGCATGCAGCTTTACTGTATGATTAAATGATGATGGCGTCCTCTTGGGTAAAATATTCCGGAGGTAAAATAGTCCCCCATTCGGATCTCCGGGCGGGGACTACTCAAGAGGATGTCGTTATCAGGAGAAAGAAAACTGGCGTTCTACGGATCTGAGTGTGGAATGTCAGATCCCTTAATCGGGCAGGTAGGTTAGAAAATTTAAAAAGGGAAATGGATAGGTTGAAGTTAGATATAGTGGGAATTAGTGAAGTTCGATGGCAGGAGGAACAAGACTTCTGGTCAGGTGACTAGAGGGTTATAAACACAAGAACAAATAGGGGTAATGCAGGAGTAGGTTTAATAATGAATAGGAAAATAGGAATGCGGGTAAGCTACTACAAACAGCATAGTGAACGCATTATTGTGGCCAAGATAGATACGAAGCCCACACTGCTGCAGCAGTACAAGTTTATATGCCAACTGGCTCTGCAGATGACGAAGAAATTGAAGAAATGTATGATGAAATAAAAGAAATTATTCAGGTAGTGAAGGGAGACGAAAATTTAATAGTCATGGGTGACTGGAATTCGAGTGTAGGAAAAGGGAGAGAAGGAAACATAGTAGGTGAATATGGATTTGGGCTAAGAAATGAAAGAGGAAGCCGCCTGGTAGAATTTTGCACAGAGCACAACATAATCATAACTAACACTTGGTTTAAGAATCATGAAAGAAAGTTGTATACATGGAAGAACCCTGGAGATACTAAAAGGTATCAGATCTATTATATAATGGTAAGACAGAGATTTAGGAACCAGGTTTTAAATTTTCAAGACATTTCCAGGGGCAGATGTGGACTCTGACCACAATCTATTGGTTATGAACTGTACATTAAAACTGAAGAAACTGCAATAAGGTGGGAATTTAAGGAGATGGGACCTGGATAAACTGAAAGAACCAGAGTTTGTAGAGAGTTTCAGGGAGAGCATAAGGAAACAATTGACAGGAATGGGGGAAAGAAATACAGTAGAAGAAGAATGGGTAGCTTTGAGGGATGAAGTAACGAAGGCAGCAGAGGATCAAGTAGGTAAAAAGATGAGGGCTAGTAGAAATCCTTGGGTAACAGAAGAAATATTGAATTTAATTGATGAAAAGAGAAAATATAAAAATGCAGTAAATGAAGCAGGCAAAAAGGAATACAAACGTCTCAAAAATGAGATCGACAGGAAGTGCAAAATGGCTAAGCAGGGATGGCTAGAGGACAAATGTAAGGATGTAGAGGCCTATCTCACTAGATACTGCCTACAGGAAAATTAAAGAGACCTTTGGAGAGAAGAGAACGACTTGTATGAATATCAAGAGCTCAGATGGAAACCCAGTTCTAAGCAAAGAAGGGAAAGCAGAAAAGTGGAAGGAGTATATAGAGGGTCTATACATGGGCGATGTACTTGAGGACAATATTATGGAAATGGAAGAGGATGTAGATGAAGACAAAATGGGAGATAAGATACTGCGTGAAGAGTTTGACAGAGCACTGAAAGACCAGAGTCGAAACAAGGCCCCGGGAGTAGACAACATTCCATTGGAACTACTGATGGCCTTGGGAGAGCCAGTCCTGACAAGACTCTACCATCTGGTGAGCAAGATGTATGAAACAGGCGAAATATCCTCAGACTTCAAGAAGAATATAATAATTCCAATCGCAAAGAAAGCAGGTGTTGACAGATGTGAAAATTACCGAACTATCAGTTTAATAAGTCACAGCTGCAAAATACTAACACGAATTCTTTACAGACGAATGGAAAAACTAGTAGAAGCCAACCTCGGGGAAGATCAGTTTGGATTCCATAGAAACACTGGAACACGTGAGGCAATACTGACCTTACGACTTATCTTAGAAGAAAGATTAAGGAAAGGCAAACCTACGTTTCTAGCATTTGTAGACTTAGAGAAAGCTTTTGACAATGTTGACTGGAATACTCTCTTTCAAATTCTGAAGGTGGCAGGGGTAAAATACAGGGAGCGAAAGGCTATTTACAATTTGTACAGAAACCAGATGGCAGTTATAAGAGTCGAGCGACATGAAAGGGAAGCAGTGGTTGGGAAGGGAGTAAGACAGGGTTGTAGCCTCTCCCCGATGTTGTTCAATCTGTATATTGAGCAAGCAGTAAATGAAACAAAAGAAAAAATCGGTGTAGGTATTAAAATTCATGGAGAAGAAATAAAAACTTTGAGGTTCGCCGATGACATTGTAATTCTGTCAGAGACAGCAAAGGACTTGGAAGAGCAGTTGAATGGAATGGACAGTGTCTTGAAAGGAGGATATAAGATGAACATCAACAAAAGCAAAACAAGGATAATGGAATGTAGTCTAATTAAGTCGGGTGATGCTGAGGGAATTAGATTAGGAAATGAGGCACTTAAAGTAGTAAAGGAGTTTTACTATTTGGGGAGCAAAATAACTGATGATGGTCGAAGTAGAGAGGATATAAAATGTAGGCTGGCAATGGCAAGGAAAACGTTTCTGAAGACGAGAAATTTGTTAACATCCAGTATTGATTTAAGTGTCAGGAAGTCATTTCTGAAAGTATTCGTATGGAGTGTTGCCATGTATGGAAATGAAACATGGACGATAAATAGTTTGGACAAGAAGAGAATAGAAGCTTTCGAAATGTGGTGCTACAGAAGAATGCTGAAGATTAGATGGGTAGATCACATAACTAATGAGGAAGTATTGAATAGGATTGGGGAGAAGAGAAGTTTGTGGCACAACTTGACCAGAAGAAGGGATCGGTTGGTAGGACATGTTCTGAGGCATCAAGGGATCACCAATTTAGTATTGGAGGGCAGCGTGGAGGGTAAAAATCGTAGAGGGAGACCAAGAGATCAATACACTTAGCAGATTCAGAAGGATGTAGGTTGCAGTAGGTACTGGGAGATGAAAAAGCTTGCACAGGATAGAGTAGCATGGAGAGCTGCATCAAACCAGTCTCAGGACTGAAGACCACAACAACAACAACAATGAACTGCTCTATGCTACTTAAAAAAGTGGACTGAAAAAAGTTTCCAGAACTTGGACTGCTACAATTGGGTTATCTTGAATCAAACACCTGTATGGGATGACATTGAAAGACCTTCTTCTTGTTAGCGAAACTGTGCCATATGATCAGTTTGCAGAAAATGTAATGTATGATGAGTATGTCAGTGTCAAAGAGTTTGTAACCAACGAGAAAATCATTGAATGGACTGCTAACAACAGTGTTTCAGGTCAAAGATGGGTTGAGATGATTTCTCATTTCAGCCAGAATCATGTGCCATTCTCAAATGTACTCAAGCTAGTGGAGTTTCTTTTCTGCCTTCCTGGTACAAATGCTGCTACTGAAAGGATATTTTCCCACATGAACAGTATGTGGACAAGTGACAAAACACTGTTGGCTGTAGAAACCATGAAAGGAACGTTAGTAAGTAGAATAAATTATGATGAAACTTCTGTCGTGTTTTCTCGTATGTTGTTGAAAAATACAGACTTGATAAAGAAAATTCACAGCACTGATAAATACAGTTGCCCCGATCACACTCATTCATCTTAGAAGGTATTAATAAAATGTAAATGTGCTTCTCTTTGTAACAAATTTAATTGATATTTTGTATTTATTACATTTAATTGAAAACTTCATCTCATATAATAAATAAATAAATATAGCCTATTTTGCAAAATTTTTAATGTGTCCGGATTTGGGCCTAGGAAATATGTTAATGTTCCGAATTTGAGTCTAGAAAATATGGTCACCTTACGTAAAAGGCACTCTTATTACCGCACTTGTGACAGCTTGGCTTCCGCTCCAAGTGAAAGGAAATCCAGCGAGTTTCCAGCAAACGCGGAAGATTACATGGTGTAATGTTTATATCAGGTTTACTCTAATGGTGAACGCAGTACAGGAGGACAGTCCGCGACAGCTGCGATGGCCACTGTGACGTCACGCCCCGCGGAATACTCTCCCCTGTTCAGTATCGAGCTGTGCGGTGAGATGTCGCACCTCCCAGCGGGTGACGGCAGCACTATTGTTATCTGATGGCGCGGTCGATATGTCACGAGTCGACGCGCCGCCGCAATCGATATACATCGTGCCTCGTAGCGTCCTGGTCAGCGGAAGGCATACGCCAGTTCCTGCCATGCACGCAACTCCATACCAGGGATGCTTTTCTGCGTCTAGCAGTAATTGTAGTATTCATTATTTATAAGAGAATACTGCAGTAGTTTTATCACTTATACGAATATGCTGCACGTGTCGTGATGTTTCAATTTAAGAACAACAAAAATAGTGTAGTTCATTTGTACAGGCAAATGCATAGTAACATGTCTGGTTTGACAGGGATAAGACAGGTAGTCGGCGGTGGCCTTACAGCAGAAATTACCCCAACCAGCATCTCCCTCATATAATTTAAAGAAACCACGGAAATCCTAAATCAGAAGGTGCCTTCACTCTTTCTGACTACCAGGCCAGTCCGAAAAAATGGGACAGTGCTACCTCATTCCGTTCAACCGTAGCGTACAGAGAAAGTTGTGTCATTGCGTAAAAGGCTAGTGCTACACGGTCCATTCATATCTCACTCCCAGTCAGTTCACGCATTACATCACAATACTGCACAATCAGGATGGAGTTTGGTTTCCATGTTGTGCACCGCAGCTTCCCATTTGCTAGCCTGAAAAACTGAGTCATTATCCCTCCGTAACGGATGAGATATCGAGTTCAGAAGGGGACATGATATTTGTATTATACGTTGTATGGGTTTGGGTGTAAGGTCTTACAGAAAAGAAGGAAAGAGAAATGAAAAGAACATAGTTTCAATGTGTTATGTAAATTCGTAGATCTTTTATTATCGTCATTATTATTTACTTGCGTTACAGTTTTTTGCAAAATTCTAGCTGTTTTATCTAACGGATTCTTCGCCGTGTACAATGCATTGCTTAACAAGTGCCTTTTAACTGCCATGTTGAATAAAAGAGTTTTAGTAATCCTTTTAATATCGTTGGGAACTGTATCCTAGAGTTTTATTCCTTGCCATAAAATGCTATTTTGAGTAATGTTTATTCTTTCTTGTTGAATCTAACTTTAGAGTACGTAGATATTGTTCTGTGAGCCTGGAGAATAATTATTAATGTTATTTTTGATGTGATGTGCACCAACAGCGGTGAGAAAGTATTCGTACACCAATGCCTATTAATAGTCAGCTCAGACTTTTGGCAGATCATGAAGTTATCTACAATGAAGTACTTTCAGAAAAAAGCTGCGCAAATATCCAGTCATATCTTGAAATGAATTGAAAGTAATGCAAATAGTTGCAACTTCCTTCAAGAACTGAGAAATGTAGAATTGTGCACTCCAGAAAACGAAAAGGCATAGTATCCTATGGCTACAGTATCAACAGGCCACAAATTGAATTGGTCAATTTTTGGTGGTAAGTTCCTGTCGGACCAAACTGCTGAGGTCATCGGTCCCTAGGTTTAACACCACTTAAACTAACTTACGCTAAGGACAACACACAAACCCATGCCCGAGGGAGGACTCGAACCTCCGACGGGGGGAGCCGCGCGAACCGTGTCAAGGCGCCCGAGACCACGCGGCTACGCCGTGCTGCGAATCGGTCAATGCGTACAGTTTTCTGGGTGTGACAATTGGTGGCGACATGAAATGGAACGATCACATACGTTTAGTCGTAAGTAAACCAGGTGTCAGACTCGGTTCATTGGTAAAATACTACGGAAATGCGGTCAGTTTACAAAAGATACGACGGGCTTTTGAAAAGTCCGTGCAATAATAAAAACTACTTACGTGTTTGGGGTAGACCTTTTTTATTTTTCGACATAGTCTCCTTTTAAACTTGTACACTTCGTCCAACGCTGTTCTAATTTGCTGATCCCTTCGGAATAATAGGAATTTTCCAAGTCTGCAAAATAGCTATTAGAGGCTGCAATCACCTCCTTGTTTGAATAAAGTCTTTGTCCCAGCAACCATTTCTTCACAATGGGGAACAAGTAGTAGTCCAAAGGAGCCAAGTCTGGAGAATAGGGGGGATGTGAAACGAGTTGGAATCCTATTTCCATTAATTTTGCGACAACAACTGCTGAGGTTTGTGCTGGTGCATTGTCGTGATGGAAAAGAACTTTTCTGCGGTCCAATCGCCGGCGTTTTTCTCGCAGCTCAGTTTTCAAACGGTCCGATAACGATGAATAATATGCATCTGTAATAGTTTTACCCTTTTCCATATAGTCGTTGAGGATTATCCCTTGCAAATCCCAAAAGACAGTCGCCATAACCTTTCCGGCCGAAGGACTGGTCTCCGCCTTTTTTGGTGCAGATTCTCCCTTGGTAACCCGTTGTTTAGACGACGCTTAAAGTCCTGCTGATTCTTCCTGAACAGCTGCAAACTATCCTTGCAACACTTCACACGATTCCGTTTTTGGTAAAGCGTGAGCAATGGCGGAACCCATCTTGCAGATAGCTTTCTCATGTCCAAATGTTTATGCAAAATATTGTGTACCCGTTCAATCTCACGCACCTTAACTCTTCTGTCATCCATCACCATATCATGGATTTTATCAATGATTTCTGGATTCGTAACCTCCGCAGGGCGTCCAGCACGTTCAGCATCACCTGTGCCTCTCCGAAAATTTTGGAATCACTTCAAAATTTTGAAATCACTTATAAACTGCTCTAATCGGAGGTGCAAAGTCACCGTAATGTTTATCAAGCTTCTCTTCAGTCTCCTGAGGCGTTTTGCCTTTGATAAAGTAATTTTTAATCACCACACGAAATTCTTCTTCGTCATTTTTTGACAATCACTCGACTTCCTTGATTCACACGAATGCCAAAGAAGTAGACCAATATGGCTGAATCTTGGTGTGCGTTCTTTCCAAAGGTGAAACCAACTAAACATGACCTCGGTACGCGCCGGTGGTGCCATCTCTCGGACTTTGCACGGACTTTTCAAACTCGCCTGCAGCACCTCTTCTGGGCTCGTCACCGTGTAAGTTGGACCCTAGACGACTGGAAAACCGTGGCCTGGTCAGATGAGCTCCAATTCAGTTGGTAACAGGGGTAGTATGTGGCGCAGACCCCCCGAAGCCATGGACTCAGGTTGTCAACAAGGCCCTGTGCAAGCTGGTTATGTCGCCACAGTGGTGTTGGGTGTGTTTACATGGAATGGAGTGATAACTGTCTGGAAATCTGGAAATGCTTATGGTCAGGTACGTGGAGGCCTTCTGCACCTGTTCATGGACTTAATATTCCCAACCAAGGATGGAATTTTTGTGGATGACACTGTCCTATATCAGAACTATCTGGACAATTCGAGATAATTATTTAGCCACCCACATCGTTCGAGATGAAACCTGTGTAACATTTAAGGGGAGGTTTACTACCTTTGGTTCAAAAAATCGATTTTTTTTTAAATTGCATTTTTGGATCCATAAAAGTGTTTAGACTCCACGCCTGAAACTGTTTTTCCGAATACGGAACGGAAATTTTTGTTATTCACGGTTGAACAAGAAAATGCTCCTGCCTGAAATCGGCCTTTTTCACGTACCAGTTTTTTTCTCCTTGGAGGACGAATTATTACACCGGTGCTCGGGAGGAAACACAAAGAATTCATATGAAAGTTTGAACGCGTGCGTTTGGAAGTTAGCTCCCAAGCATTTGGATTCTGGTGTGAAGACTGCGGAGATTGCGAGTTTCCTGGCAGTGAGCAGCTTCAACGAAGGGTATTCAGCAATTCTGAAGACCGTGACAACGATGGACGTCACCCTGGGACTCTATTCGACGCAGTTCGCCAAGCATTCGGACGACCACGGGATTCGAGCGGCCGAGAACCGCTTGTCACTGGCCGTACGAGCGAGCAGCGCAGGATGGCCCAGACCGAGCAGAACGCCCTCTGTGAGGAAGAGGAAGGACTAGTTTACGGACCCGGAGTAGCAGACTGAACGTAAGTTGCGCAATATTGCATTTATATGCAGTCAAAACTTCAAACGCGTTTTCCTCGAAATGACGTTTTTTTTTTTTTTTTTTTGCGCGGTATGGTAACTTCAACCGATTGGCATGATTCTTTGTTTCCGACGAAGCTAACCAAATTGTCTAGGAGTTGTACCACTTTTATTCCGGTCCATCAACTATAAATATTTTTACTTGGCCGACGAAGTCCAAAAATCGATGAAAAAAACCCTATTTTTCTTCAAATGGCCGCCATTTCGTTTCCTATGGCCCAAATAACTTAAGCGAGGTACAACTCCTAAAGAATGTCATATACTTAGGTAACGTCGACTCAATTTTGATTTCAGACGAGCCGGCTGACCTGTGACATACCGCGCACGGAGGTCTACATCGAAATGTTGTTTCGTTCCGACGGCACATCCGCTTTTGCTCTTCGAAATTTCCGGTCGAAAAAATTCCGGTTTGTAGAGGAAATATCAATGAACATTTTGACCACATTGATATCTATAACACATCCCGAGAAAAAAAAATTCTCAAAGAACCTGGTTTTTTTCGGGCCAAAGATAGTTCAAAAATGGTTCAAATGGCTCTAAGCGCTAGGTGAGTTAACATCTGAGGTCATCAGTCCCCTAGACTTAGAACTACTTAAACCTAACTAACCTAAGGACATCACACACATCCATGCCCGAGGCAGGATTCGAACCTGCGACCGTAGCAGTCTCGCGGTTCCGGATTGAAGCACCTAGAACCGGACGGCCACTGCAGCCGGCCCAAAGATAGTAAACCTCCCCTTGTTGTTGCTGTTGTGGTCTTCAGTCCTGAGACTGGTTTGATGCAGCTCTCCATGCTACTCTATCCTGCGCAAGCCTCTTCATCTCCCAGTACCGACTGCAACCTACATACTTCTGAATCTGCTTAGTGTATTCATCTCTTGGTCTCCCTCTACGATTTTTACCCTCCACGCTGCCCTCCAATACTAAATTGGTGATCCCTTGATGCCTCAGAACATGTCCAACCAACCGATCCCTTCTTCTGGTCAAGTTGTGCCACAAACTTCTCTTCTCCCCAATCCTATTCAATAGTTCCTCATTAGTTATGTGATCTACCCATCTAATCTTCAGCATTCTTCTGTAGCACCACATTTCGAAAGCTTCTATTCTCTTCTTGTCCAAACTATTTATCGTCCATGTTTCACTTCCATACATGGCTACACTCCATACGAATACTTTCAGAAACGACTTCCTGACACTTAAATCTATACTCGATGTTAACAAATTTCTCTTCTTCAGAAACGCTTTCCTTGCCATTGCCAGCCTACATTTTATATCCTCTCGACTTCGACCATCATCAGTTATTTTGCTCCCCAAATAGCAAAACTCCTTTACTGCTTTAAGTGCCTCATTTCCTAATCTAATTCCCTCAGCATCACCCGACTTAATTTGACTACATTCCATTATCCTCGTTTTACTTTTGTTGTTGTTCATCTTATATCCTCCTTTCAAGACACTGTCCATTCCGTTCAACTGCTCTTCCAAGTCCTTTGCTGTCTCTGACAGAATTACGATGTCATCGGCGAACCTCAAAGTTTTTATTTCTTCTCCATGAATTTTAATACCTACTCCGAAGTTTTCTTTTGTTTCCTTTACTGCTTGCTCAATATACAGATTGAATGACATCGGGGAGAGGCTACAACTCTGTCTTACTCCCTTCCCAACCACTGCTTCCCTTTCATGTCGCTCGACTCTTATAACTGCCATCTGGTTTCTGTACAAATTGTAAATAGCCTTTCGCTCCCTGTATTTTACCCCTGCCACCTTTAGAATTTGAAAGAGAGTATTCCAGTCAACATTGTCAAAAGCTTTCTCTAAGTCTACAAATGCTAGAAACGTAGGTTTGCCTTTCATTAATCTTTCTTCTAAGATAAGTCGTAAGGTCAGTATTGCCTCACGTGTTCCAGTGTTTCTACGGAATCCAAACTGATCTTCCCCGAGGTTGGCTTCTACTAGTTTTTCCATTCGTCTGTAAACCTCCCCTTAAGGGACATAAACTATAGGTCATTTCATACACAAAATCCTGCACTGGGAACACTTTCGCAATTATGGACGGCCCTATAGGAAGCATGGTTCGATATTTCTGCAGGGGACTTACAACGATTTGTGGATTTCAAGCCACGTCGAATTGCTGCACAACGCTGATCAGAAAGACGCCTCTAACGGTGCTAGGAGGTCTCCCATGACTTTTGTCACCCAAGTGTGTCACAATTGCAGTAAACCGTGTATCGATTAACGCTATAAAGTGAACTAATATTTCATGAGCTACAGTTCCTATGTGCCACATCACTGAGCAATCAACGACGCCACAGCTATGGCCGGACCAAAGTACACTCCTGGAAATGGAAAAAAGAACACATTGACACCGGTGTGTCAGACCCACCATACTTGCTCCGGACACTGCGAGAGGGCTGTACAAGCAATGATCACACGCACGGCACAGCGGACACACCAGGAACCGCGGTGTTGGCCGTCGAATGGCGCTAGCTGCGCAGCATTTGTGCACCGCCGCCGTCAGTGTCAGCCAGTTTGCCGTGGCATACGGAGCTCCATCGCAGTCTTTAACACTGGTAGCATGCCGCGACAGCGTGGACGTGAACCGTATGTGCAGTTGACGGACTTTGAGTGAGGGCGTATAGTGGGCATGCGGGAGGCCGGGTGGACGTACCGCCGAATTGCTCAACACGTGGGGCGTGAGGTCTCCACAGTACATCGATGTTGTCGCCAGTGGGCGGCGGAAGGTGCACGTGCCCGTCGACCTGGGACCGGACCGCAGCGACGCGCGGATGCGCGCCAAGACAGTAGGATCCTACGCACTGCCGTAGGGGACCGCACCGCCACTTCCCAGCAAATTTGGGACACTGTTGCTCCTGGGGTATCGGCGAGGACCATTCGCAACCGTCTCCATGAAGCTGGGCTACGGTCCCGCACATCGTGCAGCCCGCCTCCAGTGGTGTCGCGACAGGCGTGAATGGAGGGACGAATGGAGACGTGTCGTCTTCAGCGATGAGAGTCGCTTCTGCCTTGGTGCCAATGATGGTCGTATGCGTGTTTGGCGCCGTGCAGGTGAGCGCCACAATCAGGACTGCATACGACCGAGGCACACAGGGCCAACACCCGGCATCATGGTGTGGGGAGCGATCTCCTACACTGGCCGTATACCACTGGTGATCGTCGAGGGGACACTGAATAGTGCACGGTACATCCAAACCGTCATCGAACTCATCGTTCTACCATTCCTAGACCGGCAAGGGAACTTGCTGTTCCAACAGGACAATGCACGTCCGCATGTATCCCGTGCCACCCAACGTGCTCTAGAAGGTGTAAGTCAACTACCCTGGCTAGCAAGATATCCGGATCTGTCCCCCATTGAGCATGTTTGGGACTGGATGAAGCGTCGTCTCACGCGGTCTGCACGTCCAGCACGAACGCTGGTCCAACTGAGGCGCCAGGTGGACATGGCATGGCAAGCCGTTCCACAGGACTACATCCAGCATCTCTACGATCGTCTCCATGGGAGAATAGCAGCCTGCATTGTTGCGAAAGGTGGATATACACTGTACTAGTGCCGACATTGTGCATGCTCTGTTGCCTGTGTCTATGTGCCTGTGGTTCTGTCAGTGTGATCATGTGATGTATCTGACCTCAGGAATGTGTCAATAAAGTTTCCCCTTCCTGGGACAATGAATTCACGGTGTTCTTATTTCAATTTCCAGGAGTGTAGTTTCATCTCGTTGCAAGAAGCTTAATGCAATAACTGGAGCCGCTGGAGACTTTGGGTTCCAGGTACGATATCCCTGAAAGTTTGTCCATGGAGTTCTGGTTCACCTCGTAGGAGAGAGTCGCGCAATGTAGGCCGGCACATTGTACCGGCTGCCACTGCGATCTGCCTTTCCGCCTCCAAATGGCAGCTGCTTACAGTAAGCAGAACCAAGCTTGTGTATCCAAGTGTACAGGAGTTGTAGGCTATAACTTCTTACTGTCATCAGTCCTTTGCCCGTTCTGATTGGCTGAAGGTGTTGCTGTAGCTCTTACGTCACGAAAGATATCTTGAGGCTCGAGGTACTCGCTTTTAAGTTAAGTGATAATACACTACTGGCCATTAAAATCGATACACCACGAAGATGACGTGCTACAGACGCGAAATTTAACCGACATGTAGTAGATGCTGTGATATGCAAATGATTAGCTTTTCAGGGCATTCACACAAGGTTGGCGTCGGTGGCGACACCTACAACGTGCTGACATGGGGAAAGTTTCCAACCGATTTCTCATACACAAACAGCAGTTGACCGGCTATGTGTGGTGAAACGTTGTTTTCATGCCTCGTGTAAGGAGAAGACATGCGTACCATCACTTTTCCGACTTTGATGAAGGTCGGATTGTAGCCTATCGCGATTGGTGTTTATCGTATCGCGACATTGCTGCTCGCGTTGGTCGAGATCCAGTGACTGTAAGAAGAATATGGAACCGGTGGGTTCAGGAGGATAATACGGAACGCCGTGCTGGATCCCCACGGCCTCGTATCACTAGCAGTCGAGATGACAGGCATCTTATCCGCATAGCTGTAACGGATCGTCAACAGATGGGGACGTTTGCAAGACAACCACCGTCTGCACGAACAGTTCGACGACGTTTGCAGCGGCACGGACTATCAGCTCGGAGACCGTGGCTGCGGTTACCCTTGACGCTGCATCACAGACGGGAGCGCCTGCGTTGGTGTGCTCAACGACGAACCTGGATGCACGAATGGCAAAACGTCATTTTTTCGGATGAACCCAGGTTCTGTTTACAGCGTCATGATGGTCGCATTCGTGTTTGGCGACATCGCGGCGAACGCACATTGGAAGCGTGTATTCGGCATCGTCATACTGGCGTATCACCCAGCGTGATGGTATGGGGTGCCATTGGTTACACGTCTCAGTCACCTATTGCTCGCACTGACGGCACTTTGAACAGTGGACGTTACATTTCAGATGTGTTACGACCCGTGGCTCTACCTTTCATTCGATCCCTGCGAAACCCTACATTTCAGCAGGATAATGCACGACCGCATGTTGCAGGTCCTGTACGGGCCTTTCTGGATACAGAAAATGTTCGACTGCTACCCTGGCCAGCACATTCTCCAGATCTCTCACCAACTGAAAACGTCTGGTCACTGGTGGACGAGCAACTGGCTCGTCACAATACGCCAGTCACTACTCTCGATGAACTGTGGTATCGTGTTGAAGCTGCATGGGCAGCTGTACCTGTACACGCCATCCGAGCTCTGTTTGACTCAATGCCCAGGCGTATCGAGGCCGTTATTACGGCCAGAGGTGGTTGTTCTGGGAGCTGATTTCTCAGGATCTATGCACCCAAATTGCATGAAAATGTAATCACATGTCAGTTCTAGTATAATATATTTGTCCAATGAATACCCGTTTATCATCTACATTTCTTCTTGGTGTAGCAATTTTAATGGCCAGTTGTGTATATGTAAAGAATTACACGTAACAAGCGTTTTATGATAATTTATATAAGAGAACACACAACATGACTAGGTCCTTCTGCGTGTTTGCCGTGGAGTACCGACCACTCTATTGTCTTCCAGTATCCGCCTGACGTAATTTCAATTTTTAAATTACGTTTTATTCTTCTTACTTCTTTTCAGATGAAAATGGCAGAAAATGAGAAACAAATTAAGAGGAAAATGGAATGAAGAGAGCATGAAAATGGCTGTGAGCAAGGCTACATCTAACAAAATGACCGCGTGGGAAACAGCTGAAGCGTTTTCAACAATTAGAAAAGAAAAAGATCTGCACGATGGACAAGAAATTAAATGCAGAAAAAATAAAGTCGTAAACAGAGAGAAAGAAAGCTGAACATAAACCGGGTGTTCCAAAGTAAAATAAGCACGCAAGGGGGGCCGGTGGAAGTTCATTTAAAAAGCGGCGAAGGAAACTGAAATTTTCTGGAAATAAGGAGCCCACGGAAGAGACTGAAAAGGCATTATGTGTCAGGATTCATTTGAAGAAGACTGGGTGCTGCGTACTACCAAGTGTGCAGGCTGTGCGTATCTTGCATGTGTGTATCAGGAGAATATTTGGTATTTTATCTGCGATATGTGTAAAACAGTCAGCTAAACACTGGTGAGCTGTGCTGAAATAGTAACAATAATTTCCCATCGCTATGTGCTCTGTTACGATTCAATAAGTATCAGCCTAGTGTATCATTACCAACAGGTATTATCGCAGAGAAGACAGTGGCCGATACTCCAAGACACTTTCTACACGCCTTGTAATTCTAGTTCTGCTTTCGATGTAATCAAGTACTATAAAATAAAAATAAAAATCATTGCACCGTACTATTCATTGAGCATATCTTGAGGTAAGAGAACAGTACATACATGTATGAGCCAAAGAATTATGATCACTCGTTTAATGGCTTGTTGGTCCACTTCTCCTTCGCATGGATTCTATAAGTCCCTGATATTGTTTCCAGAAGTATGACACACCGGATGTCTACTCACAGGTAACTAAATTCTTGCAAATTACGGGACGGTGGTTTGTGGGCACGCAGCTGGCGCCCGATATACACTATGTGATCAAAAGTATCCGGACACCTAGCTGGAAATGAATTACAAGTTCGTGACGTAGTCCATCAGTAATGCTGGAATTCCGTATGGTGTTGGCCTACCCTCAGCCTTGATGACAGCTTCCACTGTCGCAGGCACACGTTCAATCAGGTGCTGGAAGGTTTCTTGGGGAATGGCAGCCCATTCTTCACGGAGTGCTGCACTGAGGAGAGGTATCGATGTTGGTCGGTGAGGCCTGGCACGAATTCGGCGTCCCAAAACATCCCAGAGGTGTTCTACAGGATTCAGGTCAAGATTCTGTGCAGGTCAGTCCATTACACGGATGTTATTGGCGTGTAACCACGCCGCCACAGGCCGTACATTATGAACAGGTGCTCGATCGTGTTGAAAGATGCAATCGCCATCCCCGAATTGCTCTTCCACAGTGGGAAGCAAGAAAGTGCTTAAAACGTCAATGTAGGCCTGTGCTGTGATAGTCCCACGCAAAACAACAAGGGGTGCAAGCCCCCTCCATGAAAAACACGACCACACCATAACACCACCGCCTCCGAATATTACTGTTGGCGCTACACACGCTGGCAGATGACGTCCACCGGGCATTCGCCTTACCTACACCCTGCCATCGTATGCCTGCCTGCTCAATCGTCCAATGTTTACGCTCCTTACACGAAGTAATGCGTTGTTTGGCAATTACCACCGTGATGTGTGTCTTATGACCAGCCAAGTTTTCCCACCTCCCGCCTAACTGTCATAGTACTTGCAATGGATCCTGATGCAGTTTGGAATTTCTGTGTGATAGTCTGGATAGATATCTGCGTATTACACATTATGAACTTCTTCAACTGTCCGCGGTCTCTGTCAGTCAACAGACGAGGTCGGCCTGTACGCTTTTGTGCTGTACGTATCCCTTCACGTTTCCACTTCACTATCACATCGGAAACAGTGGACCTAGGGATGTTTAGGAGCGTGGAAATCTCACGTACAGACGTATGACACAAGTGACACCCAATCACCTGACCATATTCGAAGTCCGTGAGTTTCGCAGAGCGCCCCATTCTGCTCTCTCACGATGTCTATTGACTGCTTAGGTCGCTGACATGGAGTACCTGGCAGTAGGTGGCAGCACAATGCATCTAATATGAAAAAAAAACGTATATTTTTGGCGGTGTCCGGATACTTTTGATCACATAGTGTATGTTGCAGTAGGTACGTTTGCTGGCTAAGTTATCAAATGACTCTGAGCAGTATGCGACATAACTTCAGTGGTCATCAGTCCCCTAGAACTTAGAACTAATTAAACCTAACTAACGTAAGGACATCACACACATCCATGCCCGAGGCAGGATTCGAACCTGCGACCGTAGCGGCTGCTCGGTTCCAGAGTGTATCGCCTAGAACCGCACGGCCACTCCGGACGGCGCTAAGATATCAATGCGACTTCATTATCATGGTTCTGAAACCACTGCAGCACGATTCTAACCTTGTGTTGCTGACAAGGGAAACTCCCCATCGGACCCCCCTCAGATTTAATTACAAGTTGGCACAGTGGATAGGCCTTGAAAAACTGAACACAGATCAATCGAGAAAACAGGAAGAAGTTGTGTGGAACTATGAAAAAAATAAGCAAAATATTCAAACTGAGTAGTCCATGCGCAAGATAGGCAGCATCTAGGGCACTGTAAACTCTGAAGCGCTGTGGTCCCGTGCTTAGTGTGAGCAGCTACAAAACGAAAGGTGTTTGGTTCAAGCCTCCCTCGAGTGAAAAATATTTTATTTTCAGACTATTATCAAAGTTAAGGCACTGAAACATAATCAACTTCGCTCTCCAAAATTCCAGGACATGTTCAGATTTTCTTGGACACATGCAGAATTTGACGGTCTACACACGGAAAAATTTGAAAACGTTAAAAACATATGTTTTGACAGAGCACAGGGAAAAATGTGCGACTGTGAAACTGTTGCATTCATTTGTTGCAGTTTATGTGACAAACTCTTATGTTTTCACACTGTTTTGGGAGTGATTATCACATCCACAAGAAAACCTAAATTGGGCAAGGTAGAAGAATCTTTTTACCCATTCACCAAGTGTACAAGTTAGGTGGGTCGACAACATATTCCTGTCATGTGACGCACATGCCGTCACCAGTGTCGTATAGAATATATGAGACGTGTTTTCCTGTGGAGGAATCGGTTGACCTATGACCTTGCGAGCAAATGTTTTCGGTGCCCATTGGAGAGGCACGTCATTTCGTCTACTAATCGCACGGTTTTGCAGTGCGGTCGCAAAACACAGACACTAAACTTATTACAGTGAACAGAGACGTCAATGAACGAACGGACAGATCATAACTTTGCGAGAATAAAGAAAGTAAAATTTTCACTCGATGGAAGACTTGAACCAATGACCTCTCACTCCGGAGCTGCTCACGCTAACCACGGGACCACGGCGCCCCAGAGCTCATAATATCCTTAATGTTCCTTATGTTGCCTTGGAGTACTCAGTTTGTATATTTTACTCATTTTTTTCGTAGTTCCACACAACTTCTTCCTGTTTTCTCGATTGATCTGTGTTCAGTTTTTCAAGGCCTATCCACTGTGCCAACTTATAACTAAATCTGACGGGGGTGCGGTTGGGGGAAGGTTCGCTCGTGAGATTTATCCAGAATATGTTGACTTTCCATTTCGTTGAGTGTAATGGGATAGGGCGGTCCGTGCAACCGGAGACTACACGACACGAGAAAGGCGAGAGTGCGGCGAGGAGCAGGGTGTTGCGCAGCTCGCGACGTACCACGGTGGGCGCTATGAAGACGGGGGCGGGCGCGCCATTGTGGGGGCCGGTTCCGGCCCGCGGGCGGCGGTCTCTGGTTTCCCGCGCAGGCAGCGAGGCGTGCCGGGCGCCACCCGCCGCCGCTCTTCGCAGGCCCCGGCTTCGCGTGCACTCCACTCCGCACCAGACGTGACGGCGACCGCACCGCACCGCGCCAGAGACGCACACGTCGACGTCGACATGCTGGCCTGCTCGCGTTCGCTGCGCCGGAGGCAGAGGTACGACCCGACGCGCGCGCCCACCGCCGGCTAGCGGCGCGTCGTAGACAGCGGCCCACACAGCCAGCCCGTCAAATGGGGCCGCCGGCCGCCGCTCACACCTGCGGTGCGATGCGCCAACAGGGACACTCTGAAGGACCCCCGTAAACGACCAGGCGTGTCTGACAGATCGCTCTTAGGCCGGTATTACACTATCAAATTTCTTTCTCAAAGATTTGATCAAAGATGTGAACAAATATTCCGTCAATTATATTTGACAAACATCTTGGACGTACCGCTAGAAGGGGTATTACACTGTCATCATATTTTTCGTCAAAGTTCAAGCTGGCTGAGGACAACAACTTATTAACCGCAGCAGTTGTACGTACCACAATTGCACTGTGTGCACATGCGGAAGAGAAGCGGGCGGAAAAAAAGGAAACATACCTGCATGAAGCCGTGGGTTTTACGACGACACGATAAAAGCATTCAACAAAACTTGTCACGTGAGCTTGTAGTGGAGGGCGTCAAGTCGCGCATCAGTTACTTAAGAATGGATGAGCATACATTTCTCTGTGTGCTCAATGAAGTGTATCCTCATATCACAAAGCACAATATTCACTTAAGAACTGCTACATCTTCAGAAGACAGGCTCACTGTGACACTCCGATTCCTCGCTACAGGAGAGGGTTGGGTTAGGTTAGGTCAGGTTAAGTCAGATTTACAATCTTCATAATCTATTTTTGTGTTCAGCATGCCTCACGTTGTAAAGCGCCTCATCAGCTTCATATATCTCTATTAATTTTGTAGTTGTCGGCACACACCAATTGTATTTACCGGCAGTGTTTATAAAAACACTACAGACGACAGAACGCTGCAGCGATACTACCGCTCCATGTGGTAACATCTCACATTGCAGTGAACAGAAGACAAGTGACTTCTCTGATCAAATCCACAGCGAGGCCCTAGATTTGATCAAATATTTGATGACATTTGACAAAGTTACCTATTACACCATCAAATTTCTTTGACAAAGATATTTGACAAAGAAATTTGATAGTGTAATACCGGCCTAGCTAGTCACAGATTTGCCAAACAAGCCCGTACACGTTCAAACAGTGTTTGTCAGTTAAACCTCACTTTGAAGCAGACCCTGTTCGTGTTCGTGTGTATTTTGAGAGAAGTGAGAACAGTCATAAATGCATTCAAAGCAACACTGCCATCGGCTTTGGCATAGTATATAAAGAAGAAGAAAGAAACAAGACTCAGCACCAGGGAATGGCTTAAAATGAGAAATCTAGCCATGGAAATATGCTGAAAGAAATATTACTCTCAGAACCCTATGATTTCGTTAACTTTCTTCGAGTTGACGATCAAAGTTTTTAAAACTTATAAAGTCCCTCCTAAAAGACCAAACTCACCTTTCGAGTTCGCTCTTATTTAGCCACGTATGTGTCAAACAAACACATGCACGTACTGACAAACCTTGTTAATCTAACCTTTACTTGTGCAGCAGACAATTTTCGTATATGCCGTATTTTGGCTACAAATGCGGATAAGGCATTTCCACCATTGCCTCTGGCATTGTGTTTACAGAAGAATAAAACAAAACAGCCGGCCAGTGTGGCCCAGCGGTTCTAGGCGCTTCAGTCTGGAACCGCGCGACCGCTACGGTCGCAGGTTCGAATCCTCCCCGGGCATGGATGTGTGTGATGTCCTTAGGTTAGTTGGGTTTAAGTAGTTCTAAGTCTAGGGGACTGATGACCTCAGATGTTGAGTCCCATAGTGCTCAGAGCCTTTTCAACCGTTTGTACACCAGAGGTCGACCTCCCATAGAGAGCCTGTGTAGGGAGAGAGTGGCCAACCGGACGATACGGCGGGCTTTTGTCTGCCAAACTGCGGGCGGGACTTTTGAATGGCCAGTAGTGGAGTAGTGGAGTACACACTCACAAGACAACATGTCAAAATCATTCGTTAAATGCCTTTCTTTACAGCTACAATATACTCATAGTAGCCTACTACATACAGCACAGGAAAACTTGATACAGTGGCTATAAAAATTATTCGTTACTTGCATTTATCTCCTTTAAATTCGTTTACTAGACATATTGCAATGAAAGTAACGCAAAAAAAATAGTGTACAGCCTTTGTTTTGTATTGGAAGCGCATAACGCTAAAGCTTTAACGTACCTGTATTACGTCAGATGAATGAAAGTCGTAAGTAGTTGTTTACTGGTGACTTGCCAAAAGTTTGAAGACGTGACGAGAAGTACTAATACGTCTCACACTTTATATATATATATATATATATATATATATATATATATATATATATATATATATGTATAGGGTGTTACAAAAAGGTACGGCCAAACTTTCAGGAAACATTCCTGACACACAAAGAAAGAAAATATGTTATGTGGACATGTGTCCGGAAACGCTTAATTTCCATGTTAGAGCTCATTTTATTACTTCTCTTCAAATCACATTAATCATGGAATGGAAACACACAGCAACAGAACGTACCAGCGTGACTTCAAGCACTTTGTTACAGGAAATGTTCAAAATGTCCTCCGTTAGCGAGGATACATGCATCCACCCTCCGTCGCATGGAATCCCTCATGCGCTGATGCAGCCCTGGAGAATGGCGTATTGTATCACAGCCGTCCACAATACGAGCACGAAGACTCTCTACATTTGGTACCGGGGTTGCGTAGACAAGAGCATTCAAATGCCCCCATAATGAAAGTCAAGAGGGTTGAGGTCAGGAGAGCGTGGAGGCCATGGAATTGGTCCGCCTCTACCAATCCATCGGTCACTGTATCTGTTGTTGAGAAGCGTACGAACACTTTGACTGAAATGTACAGGAGCTCCATCGTGCATGAACCACATGTTGTGTTGTACTTGTAAAGGCACATGTTCTAGCAGCACAGGTAGAGTATCCCATATGAAATCATGATAACGTGCTCCACTGAGCGTAGGTGGAAGAACATGGGGCCCAATCGAGACATCACCAACAATGCCTGCACAAACGTTCACATAAAATCTGTGTTGATGACGTGGTTGCACAATTGCGTACAGATTCTCGTCAGCCCACACATGTTGATTGTGAAAATTTACAATTTGATCATGTTGGAATGAAGCCTCATCCGTAAAGAAAACATTTGCACTGAAATGAGAATTGACACATTGTTGGATGAACCATTCGCAGAAGTGTACGCGTGGAGGCCAATCAGTTGCTGATAGTGCCTGCACACGCTGTACATGGTACGGAAACAACTGGTTCTCCTGTAGCACTCTCCATACAGTGACGTGGTCAACGTTACCTTGTACAGCAGCAACTTCTCTGACGCTGACATTAGGGTTATCGTCAACTGCACGAAGAATTGCCTCGTCCATTGCAGGTGTCCTCGTCGTTCTAGGTCTTCCCCAGTCGGGAGTCATAGGCTGGAATGTTCCGTGCTCCCTAAGACGCCGATCAATTGCTTTGACGTCTTCCTATCGGGACACCTTCGTTCTGGAAATCTGTCTCGATACAAACGTACCGCACCACGGCTATTGCCCCGTGCTAATCCATACATCAAATGGGCATCTGCCAACTCCGCATTTGTAAACGACTGCAAAACCACGTTCGTGATGAACACTAACCTGTTGATGCTACGTACTGATGTGCTTGATGCTAGTACTGTAGAGCAATGAGTCGCATGTTAACACAAGCACCGAAGTCAACATTACCTTCCTTCGATTGGGCCAACTGGCGGTGAATCGAGGAAGTACAGTACATACTGACGAAACTAAAATGAGCTCTAACATGGAAATTAAGCGTTTCCGGACACATGTCCACATACAATCTTTGCTTTATTTGTGTGTGAGGAATGTTTCCTGAAAGTTTGGCCGTCCCTTTTTGGAACACCCTGTATATAAGAAAGTCGTAAGCAGTTGTTTATTTGTGACAGGCAAAAAGTTTGAAGACGTGACAAGAAGTACTTCTCAGACTTTTTGCATGTCACAAGTAAACAACTGCTTACGACTTTCATTCATCTGACGTAATACAGGTACGTTAAATCTTTAGCGTTATGCACTTCCGATACAAAACAAATGCTATACACTATATTCCTGAATACCTCTCATAGATAACAAACGAAAAAGATTGCAAAAATCAGGTAATGTTAAATGTAGGCTACTGTAATAACGACCAAATATAACAACGAAACTACTGTAGCCCTTCTACCCCACAGTAAGTAGGCCTATTAAAAACTGTCTTCAGGAGTACCTACAATTATTTAATACGAACAATGTTTCAGCAACCACGACAACTGCGGAAAACGTGCCTACAACTTGCCTGCGTCAACAGTCAGGCAATAATACTGAAACCAAAATAATGCCTAGTGTTCTGATTCGGAACGAAATAAAGTTTGACGCTATAAAGTCGAATGAGCGTGGCACAACAATTAGAGGAACTTTCCGTTTCCAGCACGCACTGTCAGATATTGGCCTCAGAAAAGCTTGTGATGCTACCAGTATGCACGAACTGTTAAAGAAATAAGAGCTTAAAAATGCAGTAAATTGTAATAGGCCTACCTGTTTTGCGTGACTACTTCAGATCGCAAACGCTAATTACGTACTAAAAACGATATACAACTAAATGGAAGATGCATGCACAACGCATAACAAGTCTCTCAATAATTCAAATACCTTTTAATCGTTTCCAAAAGTCCTCTGAACTTCAACTCAAAAGCACGGCCAACATAGGAAGCGTGAGAGACGTTTGGCAGAAAAATTGAGCCGAAGCTATTCAAGCAATGACGGGCAACTTCACCTATGGCCACTCCCTACCTATACAGGCTCTCTAGCGCCGGCTAGCGGCGCGTCGTAGACAGCGGCCCACACAGCCAGCCCGTCAAATGGGGCCGCCGGCCGCCGCTCGCACCTGCGATGCGATAACAGGGACACTCTGAAGGACGCCCGTAAACGACCATGCGTGTCTGACAGATCGCTCTTAGCTAGTCACAGATTTGCCAAACAAACTCGTACACATTCAAACAGTGTTTGTCAGTTTAACCTCACTTTGAAGCAGACGCTGTTCGTGTTCGTGTGTATTTTGAGAGAAGTGAGAACGGCCATAAATGAATACAAAGCAACACTGCCATTGAATTTGGCACTGTCTTTAACTAAGAAGAAGTAGAAAACAAGACTCTGAACCAGGGAATGGCTTAAATTGGGAGATTTGCCCATGGAAATATGCTGAAAGAAATATTACTCTTAGAACTCTATCATTTCGTCAACTTTCTTCGAGTTGACAATCAAAGTGCCCCAGGGAAGCGTGGTGGGTCCGCTGTTGTTTTCTATCTACATAAATGATCTTTTGGAAAGGGTGGATAGCAATGTGTAACTGTTTGCTGATGATGCTGTGGCGTATAGGAAGGCGTAGTCATTGAGTGACTGTGGGAGTATACAAGATGACTTGGACAGGATTTGTGATTGGTGTAAAGAATGGCAGCTAACTCTAAATATAGACAAATGAAAATTACTGCAGATGAATAGGAAAAAGAATCCCGTGTAGCTCTTGACACAGTCACATCGATTAAATATTTGGGCGTAACATTGCAGAGCGATATCAAGTGGGACAAGCATGTAATGGCAGTTCTGGGGAAGGCGGATAGTCGTCTTCGGTTCATTGGTAGAAATTTGGGAACATGTGGTTCATCTGTAAAGGAGACCGCTTATAAATCACTAATACGACCTATTCTTGAGTACTGCTCGAGCGTTTGGGATCCCTATCAGGTCGGATTTAGGGAGGACATAGAAGCAATTCAGAAGCGGGCTGCTAGATTTGTTACTGGCTCTGAGCACTATGGGACTTAACTTCTGAGGTCACCAGTCCCCTAGAACTTAGAACTACTTAAACCTAACTAACCTAAGGACATAACACACATCCATGCCCGAGGCAGCATTCGAACCTGCGACCGTGGCGGTCTCAGGGTTCCGGATTGTAGCGCCTAGAACCGCTTGCCCACTCCGGCTGGCAGATTTGTTACTGTTAGGTTTTATCATCACGTGGGTGTTACGGAAATGCTTCAGGAACGCGGGTGGGAGTCTCTAGAGGAAAGGAGGCGTTATTTTCGTGAATCGCTACTGAGGAAATTTAGAGAATCAGCATTTCATGCTGAGTGCAGTACAATTTTACTGCCGGGGAGATTAGGGCTCATACAGAGGCATATAGGCAGTCATTTTTCCCTCGTTCTGTTTGGGAGTGGAACAGGGAGAGAATATGCTACTTGTGGTACGAGGTACCCTCCGCCACGCACAGTACGGTAGATTGCGGAGTATGTATGTAGATGTAGATGTAGAAAGTTTTTCAAACTTATGAAGTCCCTCATAAAATACATAGGATTGGCGGAGTACATCGAAAAAGTTCAAAGAAAGGCAGCACGTTTTGTATTATCGCGAAATTTCGGAGAGAGTGTCACAGAAATGATACAAGGTTTGGGCTGGACATCATGAAAAGAAAGGCGTTTTTCGTTGCGACGGAATCTTCTCACGAAATTCCAGTCACCAACTTTGTCCTCCGAATGCGAAAATATTTTGTTGACACCGACATACATAGGCAGGAACGATCACCATGATAAAATATGGGAAATCAGAGGTCGTACGGAAAGATACAGGTGTTCACTCTTTCCGCGCGCTATACGAGATTGGAATAATAGAGAATTGTGAAGGTGGTTTGATGAACCCTCTGCCAGGCACTTAAATGTGATTTGCAGAGTATCCATGTAGATGTAGATGTAGATGAAAAGACGAAGCTTGCTTGTCAAGTTCGCTCTCATTGAGCCACGTATGTGTCAAACAAGCACATGTACGTACTGACAAATTCTGTCAATCTAACCTTTACTTCTGCGGCAGACAATTTTCGTGTATGCTGTACTTTGGCTACAAACGCAAATAAGGCATTTCCAACTTTGCCTCTGGCATTGTGTTTACAGAAGAACAAAACAAGACCCTCGTCCAGGGAATGCTTTAAAATGAGAAATATGCAACTGACAGCCTGTTAATGGAGATGTTTCACTCAGAACCTGGTGATTACATCAACTTTCTGCGGATGGACAGTGAAACGTTTAATAACTTGTGTAGCATTGACAAAGAAGACACAAGTACGTGAAAATCTATTGTCTCCATTTGGTCCTCTAATGATAGTTCATTAAAATACCACAACATGGGAACTTATAGCCCACGTTGTCCGTTGATATATATATATATATATATATATATATATATATATATATATATATATATATATATGCGGCGAAACGTCGACACAAACAACGTCCGCCATCTTGTCAAACTTTCTGTCAACCAAAAGTTCTCGCAAATACGTCAAACACGACCTGTTCTTGACAAACGCGTAAAACTGCACCATACACTGTCAAATGTTTGCCAGAAATAGTTAAGTTTGACAAAATGTTTGAACGTTTACGGAGATAATTGCGTATGCGTGGTTATGAGCCGCAACATACTTCGTTTTCTTTTATTTCATTCCACTCCGCTTGTATGTTACTGTATGCTCAAAGTATTGGTTTAGTTTGTAACCTCCTCCTGCGATATTTATGGCTGCAAAAGATGTGATTCCTCTACCATTTTGGTAATTATCTGTCGTTTTTTGTCTTTATGCTTCATCGTAGTTTTCATAGCAGTCGGAACTCACGGTACAGTGAGACAACTCGTAAAAAACCAATTTGTCAGTAAACATATGCAGCGACACGTCGACACAAACAACGTCCGCCATCTTGTCAAACTTACTGGCAACCAAAATTTCTCGCAAACACGACCTGTGCTTGACAAACACGTCAACGTGCACAGTACACGGTCAAATGTTTGGCAACCATAGTTAAGTTTGACAATGTTTGAACGTTTACGGGGGCCATAATGCCCAACTGACACAACCGGATGCTTGGTGGGCCAAGCTCAGATGATCGCCACATGTGTCCAAGAGCAACAGTTTTAGGTACGGTGTATCAAAATTTGTAGCTGTATCTGATGTGCATGAAACTGTGCTGGCAACAGAAGTAGAAGCGCCGCCATAAACATGGGTCCGAAAACGAGCCGCTAATGAGTTAATTGCGCATGCGAGGTTATGAGTCGCAACTTCAATACCATGCAGTTGTCCTACCTATACTTCGTTCATCATAAGAATAAATCTGATGTACACATTCACGAATGCGATGATTGGTCAGAAGCCGTAGCACACGTACACTGGTGTTGTTATGCTCTTGGAAGTAGGTCATGTATTAGATACCTTATTACACTACTATGTTTTGGTAAATGAAACTTTGAGATATTCAAATGTACGACAGCCATCAACGTTTTTCTTAATCACGCTTTGTAGTTTATATTTCAGAAATCGAATACTGTAACACTCTCTGTACTCTTGTGCTCTGATTGTTATACTGTTAATATGTACTGTGCAAATCAGTTGACGCTGCTTCTTGCTCGGTTGTGGAACACGCATGTGGAGCACACTGAAAAAGTGTCGAGAAACAGGTCATTCTTAGTGTTTTTTCACAAGTTCTCAGAGAAAATCACCTTTGAATTTTTCTGACGGATTGTGTTTACGAAAGTTGTTGTGTACATAGTTCCGCGTAGTTAGTGCGTACACAACTTTCCCACTAGAGCGCGCCCCGCTAAGCACAACAGCGCAGGCGCAGCGCTCGTCCGTCTCCACACTACGAGATGGCGCTGCCATAGAGACGGACTAAATTCTGCTTCCACCGATCCACGTATTAATATGTAATGCAGCCAATGAGATTGCTGCTAATGTAGAACCTTTTCTCCTTGCAGAGCAGACTCGCGCAGTGAGACATAAACATGCGAGGTATTATAACGAGTGTGCAGACCTCCGATTAGCCAGTCTGCATTTGTCTGCATCAGGCGGTAACAGTCTGCAGTAGTCTGTACCAGTCTGTACGAGCTCTACATTTGTCTGTACCAGTCTATAGTCAAGTTTCAGTCTGCGCCTAATAAGATTACCATATTCCTGTACATAGCCATGAAGATAAATGTATAGACACTTTTGTCAAGTGTCAGAGATATATGTGAGAATAATATTAACATACCAATACCAAAGGAACTTCAGATTGTCAATTGTAAATAGCATCCAGAACCAAGTTAAGTAATAGAATGGTAATCCAGAATTAATCTCTTTATCAAGGGTTCCAATATCGCTTTGGTTGTTCTCTTTACCGTAAAATTAGGAATACCTACATCTATCAAATGTGAAATTCATGAAATATATGCTAAATAAGACATATCTAACCATTATTTTAATTGTAAATGCATGTCTTCTTGTTTCTAATTACATACTGCATGCAAAATTCCAGCCTTCGTTGCCAATATAAGTTCTCAGCTATCGATATTTGTAAAACACTGCTAATAAAGGTTGTCTAGATTAAAATTTTAGGACAAAAATGAAAATTAAATACTCTTTATTTGGACTACGTGCAGCATTTTGTAACACATATGTCGTCTCACAGGACCCAGACTGATAATCATGGTAGCAACATGGAGAACAATCACTTTGACAGCATTGAGCATACCATTCAAGTGCACCATTTTTACGGTTGCCACCGTACCACAGCAACGTGAACCCAACGCAGCTGATCTGGAACCAAGTTAAGGGATCTGTCGCGAGAAATAAGATGGGATTAAAGCTGCCAGCCGCACTGGGACTAATGCATAAAGCTTCTGTTGTTGATCGACTCGTCATCAGTGTAGCAGATGACAGTTCCAGAACTGAAATGTGTCTTTCGGACTCGGATATGGAAGGAATTGAGATGTTCCCAGACGACTGACTAGGTTGGTACCTTCAGTTGCTTCAGTATTTACGTGCGTGGTGAAATGCCTGCAGTACGCTTTTGTCTCACACATAGCTCACTCAGAATAGTTACACTAGGTGGAAGTTGGGAATTTTAATCACTGTTGCTTTTAATTATAATACTACGTTTACACATGATATGGTTTCCGTCATGTCCTCTGAGAAGCGTGCGGTAGTACTGGAGATTTGCCGAATATTATTTCATTCTTTTCAAAAATGAAACGGCATTCGAAGCTACATTGTATCTTTGCGCGTCTCTTTTTTACGTCGCAATTCCAACTGCTGACATCACCTCAGCTTAGATGGACCAGCAGGCTGGCCAATGCTGTTCAAGTTAAATACACTATGTGATCAAAAGTGTCCGGACACGCCGAAAAATATACTTTTTTCGTAGTAGGTGCCCTGTGCTGCCACCTACTGCCAGGTACTCCGTATCTTCGACCTCAGTAGTCATCAGGCATGGTGAGAGAGCAGAACGGGGCAGTCCGCGGGACTCAGGGATTTCGAACGTGGTCAGGCGATTGGATGTCACTCGTGTCATACGTCTGCAGGCGAGATTTCCACAGTCCTAAAAATCCCTAGGTCCACTGTTTCCGATGTGATGGTGAAGTGGAAACGTGAAGGGAAACGTACAGCACTACAGCGTACAGGCCGACCTCGTCTGTTGTCTGACAGAGACCGCGGACAGTTGAAGAGGGTCGTAATGTGTAATAGGCAGACATCTGTCCAGACCATCACACAGGAATTCCAGACTGCATCAGTATCCACTGCAAGTCCTATGACAGTTAGGCGGGAGGTGAGGTGAGGTGGCTGCTCATGAGCCACACATCACGCCGGTAAATGCCCAACGACGCGTCGCTTGCTGTAAGGAACGTAAATATTGGACGACTGAACAGTGGAAAAACGTTGTGTGGAGTGACGAATCACGGTACACGATGTGGCGATCCGATGGCAGAGTGTGGGTATGGCGAATGCCCTGTGAACGTCATCTGCCAGCGTGTGTAGTGCCAACAGTAAAATTCGGAGGCTGTGGTGTTATGGTGTGGTCGTGTTTTTCACCGAGGGGGCTTGCACCCCTTATTGTTTTTCGTCGCACTACCACAGCACAGGCCTACATTAACGTTTTAAGCACCTTGTTGCTTCCCACTGTTGAGGAACAATCCGGGGATGGTGATTGCATCTTTCAACACGATCGAGCACCTGTGCATAATGCAGAGTGGTTACACGACAATAACATCCCTGTAATGGACTCGCCTGCACAGAGTCCTGATCTGAATCCAATAGAACACCTTTGGGATGTTTTGGAACGCCGACTTCGTGCCAGGCCTCACCGACCGACATCGATACCTCTCCTCAGTGCAGCACTCCGTGAAGAATGGGCTGCCATTCCCCAAGAAACCTTCCAGCACCTGATGGACCGTATGCCTGCGAGAGTGGAAGCTGTCATCAAGGCTAAGGGTGGGCCAACACCGTATTGAATTCCAGCATTACCGATGGAGGGCGCCACGAACTTGTAAGTCATTTTCAGCTAGGTGTCCGGATACTTTTGATCACATAGTGTAGTTCGGTAAAGCTATTGCTCCGTGTTATCGCTCAGCATAAAACGGTCCTTATGATCGTACTTGGTTCTACTGGCCACAGCTTGGCTTTCACTCCACGTGAAACGAAATCGAATGAGATTCCAGCAAACGTGGAAGATTACGTGGTGTAACGTTTGCACCTGACTTATTCTTATGATGAACACAGTATAGTACAAATGTATCTGAAACGTGAACTTTTCTATCAGATTTGCCTCAGATTTTACCCATGACCAGTTTTAGAAAGAAATAGGATCCATTGTACTTCTTGAAGATTGTATCAATGCTACAATTGTTGCTGAAAAAATACTTGGAAGATATAGGTTTTGTGGTAACTACTACTTTCTTTCATGTCGCGTTTCCATTTATACATCATCTGATTAACGTTAAAACTCCCGTAAAGAGCAACAATAATACATAGTGCATCATAGTAGCTAACTGATTGTAAGGCCGAACAGGAAATAAATCAAAGTGCAATGTGACTATACAGCAAGGCTAAGACGAATACGTCATAGTCAAGTATGGAATCATCTATCTTATGCATAAGACAATGCAAAACTGAATCGTTACGGCTATTGTCGCCATTCAGGAAGACAACTAGGCCGCCACGTGTCAGTGCTGCTGAGCATTAATGGTTCAAATGGCTCATAGTACTATGGGACTTGACTTCTGAGGTCATCAGTCCCCTAGAACTGTAAGATGGCAAGAACTATGCCCCTTACATGAAGTCATTAAAGATCACCTAACTCACGTTGAGCGAACAGTAGGGCTGAACAAAAATGACTGACAAGGCACAATGCATCTTGCAGAAGGTATTGTATGGACATATTGGAATAATTAATGTCGGGTGATGGTTTTAAAGTAATTCACACGACATGAAAACTTTGTGGAAAGCTACGGTGGAGTGGTCAACAGAGGCCAAAATATGCGTGTTCGTGACTACAGCAACTTCACGCTGAATTCACAGTCCGCAGAGTCTGAAGTAAATCAGGTGAAGAGCGACAGAATGAATTAGGCCGGCTTCCGATGGGAACGTAGGACCGAGGAATTTGAAGTACTCTCCTGGGAGTCAGAATTCCAGAAAAATTGGTGTTTTGTGCAGACGCTAAACTTGATGAGTGGCCTGGGAGGAGCTAAATAGCAGAAGTTGAGAGGAAGGGTAATTTTGTGGGAATTTGTTCACTTCCCAGAGCAGGCATTGGTCGGCGCTGGGAAGCGACGCATAATTAACGCGACTTGTGCTGCAATTGGCGTAAGTGATTTTGCTGGAGGGGAAACAGAGGCGAAGAGCAGACTGGCTGAAGTCTCCACAGAGGTCTTCCGTTCCCAGCTTGCCTAGAGTGCGGACGTGGCGTTCTTCACTCAGCTTGCCTGAGAAAGAGTGAGCCTCTCGGCAGTTTAGGACCTAGCAAATGGAACGATTGAGCTTGGAGATAGAAAGTTTTGGTTCAGCTATGTACTGAGCAAGGTAGCTAGGAGTGAATAGACGAGCGCAGCCTTGCAGCACCACGAGGTCGGCCGACTTCCACACAACGACGCCGCTCCGCCACGCTGGATTCGGTGATATTGCACCCGCTCCGGCTTGAATTAGGCCACATTAATTTGTTGGATCACGTTGGCAAAGTTTCCAAGTTTCCACGAGAATTTCATGGGCCGTGTATTGTAGAATTCTTCTCACACTTCGCATTACGCCTGGGTCAGTCGATAGGAATTACTTTTGATTTATTGCGCTTTACTCCACGTAAACGCAATTTATTACCACTGCCTGATAGGAGAGTCATGTAATGTGATGATGGAAGGTCGGGAGTTAAAATAAATTTGTGCTAATCAACTGCATCTGTTTTCAATCAAGCAGTTGAAATCCCAAGTCATTTTCGTAATTAATTTTATGTTCAACACTTGCATCTGGTGTTCAATAGCTGAATATAACATCAATGTGCACCCCTTTTTAATGAAAAGTGATCAATTCTGAATCAATTAATGTCAACACTGCCACCGCAGTTCAATCAGGAGTCAGAGGGCCTTGTTACTTTTTTTGCGTTATCCGATATTGTGGCAGTTTTGCACTCTGTTGATCTGTTAGTCAATTAGCTGGGGTGAACACACGCCAAAACCAGATAAGTGACGGGTGGGGTGTTACAGAACTTAGAACTACTTAAACCTAACTAACCTAAGGACATCACACACATCCATGCCCGAGGCAGGATTCGAACCTGCGACCGTCGCAGCAGCACAGTTTCGGACTGAAGCGCCTACAACCGCTCGGCCACAGAGGCCGGCGCTGAGTGTTAATGTTTAAGACTTAAAGACAGTTGTTGTAATGACATGAAGAAATCTAAGAAACCATCTGGAGGTCGTGCATGATTCCAAAAAAAGGTAAATCAACAACCATAAAACAACGACTGTATTCAACTGAAAGTGAGATCTCATGTTGCAGTGGAATGGAACCAACAGGGGATCGCGAGGTAAAAGTGGTAGAGGCCAGTTCATGGGTCGCCACAATGAATAAGCTTTCTACTACAAAACAGTTAAAATTAAAATTGCGTACATTGACCGCCTGTACATAACATCAGGCCCAGGAAATACTTGCACAGATAATACGGGCCGACCGACGGCTCCGTCCCTCCCGCCTTTACCTGGCGATCCCCTGTTGCCATCCCTCCCCTACAACATGAGATTCGCTTTTGAGTCTTATACGGTCGTTATTTTATGGCGTTTGATATAATACATATTTGTTTTGTAATCATACACGACCTCTCGATCGTTGCTTCGTCGTTTTCATGGCATTGTAATATTATATTTACGAGGCGCGTTTGAAAAGTCCGTCTGAAGTCCGACAGATGGCACCACTGGCGCGTATCGAGGTCATGTTTAGTTAGTAGCATCTTTGGAAAGAACGCACACCAAGTTTCAGACATATTGGTTTATTGCTTTGTGTTTGGCATTCGTGTGAATCAAGGAAGTCGAGTGATTGTCAAAAAATGGACGAAAAAGAATTTGGTGTGATGATTAAACATTACTTTATGAAAAGCAGAACGCCTCAGGAGACTAAAGAGAACTTTGATAAACATTACGGTCATTGCACCTTCGATTAGAAAAGTTTATAAGTGGTTTCAAAATTTGCAGATTGGCCATATGGCCACAAGTGATGCTGAACGTTCTGGACGCCCTGTGGAGGTTATGACTCCAGAAATGATTGATAAAATTCTTGATATGGTGATGGATGACAGGAGAGTTAATGTGTGTGAGATTGTTAGTGCTGTGCATCTCGAATGAACGGGTACATACTGTTTTGCGTAAACATTCAGACATGAGAAAGCTATCCTCAAGATCGGTTCCGCCATTGCTCACGCTTTACCAAAAAACGGAATCGTGTGAAGTGTTGCAAGGATAGTTTGCAGCTGTTCAGGAAGAATCAGCAGGACTTTAAGCGTCGTCTAAACAACGGGTTACCAAGGGAGAATCTGCACCAAAAAAGGGAAAGACCAGTCCTTCACCCAGAAAGGTTATGGCGACTGTCTTTTGTGATTCACAAGGGATAATCCTCATCGACTATCAGGGAAAGGGTAAAACTATTACAGGTGCATATTATTCATCGTTATTGACCCGTTTGAAAACCGAGATGCATGAAAAACGCCGGCGATTGGACCGCAAAAAAGTCCTTTTCCATCACGACAATACACCTCAGCAGTTGTGGTCTCAAATTAATGGAAATGGGATTCCAACTCGTTTCACATCCTCCCTCTTCTCCAGACTTGGCTCCCTCGGACTACTATTTTTTACCCAATTTGAACAAGTGGCTGGCGGGACAAAGATTTTATTCAAACGAGGAGGTGATTGTAGCAACTAATAGCTATTTTGCAGACTTGGACAATTCCTATTATTGGGAAGGGATCGCCAAATTGGAACAGCGTTGGACAAAATGTATAAGTCTAAAAGGAGACTATGTCGAAAAATAAAAAATGTTTAGCCCAAACACGTACTTTTCAAACGCCCCTTGTAAGTCTTAAAATATTACTGCTTACTGGTACTGCCACCTGGTGGCCTAGTTGTCTTCCTGAACTGCGGCAACCGTCTTACTGATTCAGTTCCGCATTGTCTTACGGAAGAGGTATATGAATCCATACCTGCGTATGACATATTCACCGTAATCGTGGTACATTTTGACATTCTCCTTTGGTATATTTCGTACTTGTTCTTACACCCAAACCTCCAGATGTCAAGACTCAAATCGGTACCAAACGTTGTATGCCGATACAGTATCAATCAAACCACGGATTTAGTTCGTCCTATGTGCTGTCATCCAGTAGAACACGCGTACAGGGTGATTAAAAGTAACTCCAGACCTACGGAGTATAGAAAAAGCATTTCTGTAACAGATAGTTTATTAGATCTCACGCGGGTGAGTTAGTAGAGTGTGAGGTCGTCGTACCTAAGCTATCGCGTTCAAATCCGAATGTTGTTTTAACTGTTTAAGCGTGAAACTGTTATCTGGGAGAACATTTTTCTGATTTTCGGAGTTGGTAGCTATGTTGTTTTGGCAATCTGCTTTCGTTTCGTTAGTTGAAGTACGAAGGTGAGTCAAATGAAAACCTTAAATATTTTTTTAAATATTATTTATTGCGCAGCAGTGGTACAGGTACAAAGCTGTATAACTATTCAACATAATCTCCCTCACGCTCAAAGCAACCACTCGTGCACCGTGTGGCGTACCTCTTCATCAGAACGGAACTTCTTTCCTCCCACTGCGTGTCTGAGTGGTCCAAACATATGGAAATCACTTGGGGCAAGATCTGCTGAGTAGGGTGGATGAGGAAGACATTCAAAATGCAGGTATCTGATTTTTGCAACTGCTGTACGGGCAGTGTGGGGCTTTGCATTGTCATGTTGCAAAAGGACACCTGCTGACAGCAATCCACGTTGCTTTGATTTGATTGCAGGCCGCAGATGATTTTGTAGGGGTTCTGTGTATGATGCACTGGTGACAGTGGTCCCTCTAGGCACGTAATGCTCCAAAATGACGCCTTTTTCGTCCCAAAAGAGAGTCACCATAACCTTCCCTGCCGATGGTTCTGTTCCAAACTTCTTTGGTTTTGATGATGAAGAATGGCGCCATTCCTTGCTCGCTCTCTTTGTTTCCGGTTGGTGGAAGTGAACCCAGGTTTCGTCCCCAGTAACGATTCTTGCAAGGAAGCCATCACCTTCTCGTTCAAAGCGCCGAAGAAGTTCTTCAAAAGCATCAACACGTCGTTCTCTCATTTCAGGAGTCATCTGCCGTGGCAACCATCTTCCAGACACTTTGCGAAACTGGAGCACATCATGGAGAATGTAGTGTGCCGACCCATGACTGATCTGTAAACATGCTGCAGTGTCATTCAGTGTCACTCGGCGGTTTTCCTTCACTATGGCTTCAACTGCTACAATGTTCTGTGGAGTCACAACTCGTTGTACCTGACCTGGACGAGGAGCATCTTCCACTGAAGTCACACCATTTGCGAACTTCCTACTCCATTCGTAGACTTGCTGCTGTGACAAACATGCATCACCGTACTGAACCTTCATTCCTCGATGAATTTCAATAGGTTTCACACCTTCACTACGCAAAAACCGAATAACAGAACGCTGTTCTTCCCTGGTGCAAGTCGCAAGTGGGGCGGCCATCTTTATACTGATACTGCGACGGTTAAGTGTGCATCTGCACTATGCTGCCACCTACAGGCCATTCTGCATGCTGTCTGCAGCACGCTTACCAACTTACAGGATAAAGGCGCGAAATTTCGATTTGTTATTACAAATTTAAGGTTTTCATTTGACTCACCCTCGTAGCAAACTCATGGAGCACATTTGTTCTGCCAGACAGCCACTTGTGTAGAAGCAGCTAGTGAATTTGTACTTTCACGAAATAAACATAAACAGTGGGAACAACAACTGCATCACTTTGTGGCTGCTTGAGAGCACAAGAACGTTAAGGGGCGTTGGAAAACGGTTTTGGTACGGTTAGTTATAATACGAGGGCAGTTCAATAAGTAATGCAACACTTTTTTTTTCTCGGCCAATTTTGGTTGAAAAAACCGGAAATTTCTTGTGGAATATTTTCAAACATTCCCGCTTCGTCTCGTATAGTTTCATTGACTTCCGACAAGTGGCAGCGCTGTACGCAGCTGTTAAAATGGCATCTGTAACGGATGTGCGTTGCAAACAACGGGCAGTGATCGAGTTTCTTTTGGCGGAAAACCAGGGCATCTCAGATATTCATAGGCGCTTGCAGAATGTCTACGGTGATCTGGCAGTGGACAAAAGCACGGTGAGTCGTTGGGCAAAGCGTGTGTCATCATCGCCGCAAGGTCAAGCAAGACTGTCTGATCTCCCGCGTGCGGGCCGGCCGTGCACAGCTGTGACTCCTGCAATGGCGGAGCGTGCGAACACACTCGTTCGAGATGATCGACGGATCACCGTCAAACAGCTCAGTGCTCAACTTGACATCTCTGTTGGTAGTGCTGTCACAATTGTTCACCAGTTGGGATATTCAAAGGTTTGTTCCCGCTGGCTCCCTCGTTGTCTAACCGAACACCATAAAGAGCAAAGGAGAACCATCTGTGCGGAATTGCTTGCTCGTCATGTGGCTGAGGGTGACAATTTCTTGTCAAAGATTGTTACAGGCGATGAAACATGGGTTCATCACTTCGAACCTGAAACAAAACGGCAATCAATGGAGTGGCGCCACACCCACTCCCCTACCAAGAAAAAGTTTAAAGCCATACCCTCAGCCGGTAAACTCACGGTTACAGTCTTCTGGGACGCTGAAGGGGTTATTCTGTTCGATGTCCTTCCCCATGGTCAAACAATCAACTCTGAAGTGTATTATGCTACTCTTCAGAAATTGAAGAAACGACTTCATCGTGTTCGTAGGCACAAAAATCTGAACGAACTTCTCCTTCTTCATGACAACGCAAGACCTCACACAAGTCTTCGCACCCGAGAGGAGCTCACAAAACTTCAGTGGACTGTTCTTCCTCATGCACCCTACAGCCCCGATCTCGCACCGTCGGATTTCCATATGTTTGGCCCAATGAAGGACGCAATCCGTGGGAGGCACTACGCGGATGATGAAGAAGTTATTGATGCAGTACGACGTTGGCTCCGACATCGACCAGTGGAATGGTACCGTGCAGGCATACAGGCCCTCATTTCAAGGTGGCGTAAGGCCGTAGCATTGAATGGAGATTACGTTGAAAAATAGTGTTGTGTAGCTAAAGGATTGGGGAATAACCTGGTGTATTTCAATGCTGAATAAAACAACCCCTGTTTCAGAAAAAAAATGTGTTGCATTACTTATTGAACTGCCCTCGTAAAAGCACAGGGTATGACATACGGCTGTTTAAAAGCTTTTCATGTTTGGAGCTTTTGTGAAAGGTATCCCACAAAGAAAACAACTTTTGAAATGCCCAACACCTCTGGTAAGTTGGCAGCACTGAATGTTGCAAGATTTTCATCTGTTTCCTCTGTGGTTCGTAATGGAGCGCTTCACGACGAAACAGTGTATTGTCATAGTGAAAGCAAATGTGGTGAATGTCGCGCAATGAGTCTCTGCAAACCCTGTGGAGTGCCTGATCAACGTAGTGAATCGAATAAGTCGACCGTGGTGAGACTGATTGCGAAATTCGAGAATATCGGTTCCCTTGTGGACATCAAACCCTCGGGGTTTCATCGTGTTGGTTGTTCTGTGGAAAACATCAACAACAAGAGTGATAAGGTAGGTGTGAGTCCGGTGAAACCTACTCGCTGACGTTCACAACAATTAGATATTCCCAGATCCACATTGCAACAAATTCTGAAAGAAGGATGATCCCTGGCTGGGTGATTTCGCCGAGGCTGACGTGAATTGGCAACCCAGATCTTTTGATCTCATACCATGTAATTTCCTTCTGTGCGGGACGTGGGGAAGGGTTTGAAATATTGTGTCTGTGCACGCCAACAAGCCACAAACACTTGCAGAACTCAAGCTGAGATTCAGTGTGTAATTTCGGAACCGGAGGTACAACTATGCCGAAAAGCTATGGAAAATTTCATCGGATGAAGCAGACTGTCTGCAGTGTTGTGGAGGCGTTCCCCAAGGTAGTGTTACAGGCTTTATGCTGTTCCTTATCTACGAGGGCCGTTCAGAAAGTAACGTCCGGTTGATTTAAAAAAATACACCAAGTTAAATAAAAATATTTTAACATATACATCTTACAGCTACATCTTTGCACTATTTTTCTACATAGTCTCCATAGCGATTGAGGCACTTATCGTATCTCTTCACAAGCTTTGAAATTCCTTCTGCATAAAAATCACCCGCTTGTGCCTGGAGCCAGCCTGTGACCGCATCTTTGAGCTCTTCGTCGTCATCAAACCGCTGTGACCCGAGCCATTTCTTCAAATGCATGAAGAGGTGATAATCACTTGGTGCCAGGTCTGGGCTGTAAGGTGGATGGTTGATAACGTCCCACTTGAAGGACTCAAGAAGGGCCGTTGTTCTGGGAGCAGAGTGAGGACGGGCGTTATCGTGCAAAAAAACGATACCGGAAGTCAGCATACCACGGCGTGTGTTCTGTATAGCCCGTCGTAACTTTTTTATTGTTTCACAGTACACGTCTTGATTAATGGTCGTACCACGTTCCATGAATTCAACCAACAACACCCCTTTGGCATCCCAAAACACCGTTGCCATCAGTTTTCTGGCAGAAAAATCTTGCGAGGCTTTTCTTGGTTTGGTAGGCGAATTTGAATGTGCCCACATCTTTGATTGTTCTTTTGTCTCAGGGTTCACGTACTTAATCCAGGTTTCGTCACCGGTCACGATTCTGTTTAACAATGGTTCTCCTTCGTCCTCATAACGTGACAGAAAGTCTAATGCAGAGGCCATTCTTTGAGTTTTGTGGTGGTCGGTAAGAATTTTGGGCACCCATCGTGCACAGAACTTACGGTAAGCCAATCTTGCTGTCACTATCTCGTACAATAGAGTCTTAGAAATCTGTGGAAAACCAGTAGACAACTCCGACATTGAGAAACGTCGATTTTCACGAACTTTTGCATCAACTGTCTGAACGAGTTCGTCAGTCACCAATGATGGTCTACCACTCCTCTCTTCATCACGAACGTTTTCTCGTCCACTTTTAAATAAACGTACCCATTCATGGACAACTCCTTCACTCATAACTCTTGGTCCGTACACGGCACAAAGCTCACGATGAATAGCTGCTGCAGAATATCCTTTGGCTGTAAAAAAACCTTATGACAGCACGCACTTCACATTTGGCTGGGTTTTCTGTTGCAGCACACATTTCAAACTGCCACAAAAACTAAACTAGCGCAGGTGCGACGTTCACTCGACCACGGCTTGATGCCGACTGACCTGTTGAGTGCGTGAACGTACAGATGGCGTCGCTACTCCCCCCACAACCTGCACTGTGACCAATCGGAGGTTACTTTCTGAACCGCCCTCGTATATGAACGATTTGGGAGACAATCTGAGCAGCCATCATAGGTTTGCAGATGACGCTGTCGTTTTAGACTAATAAAGTCATCAGAAGATCAAAACAAACTGAAAAACGCTTTAGAAAAGATATCTGAATGGTGCAAAAACTGACAGTTGACACTAAATAACGAGAAGTGTGAGGTCATCCACATGAGCGCTAAAAGGAATTCGTTAAACTTCGGTTACACTGTAAAGCAGTCTAATCTAAGAGCCGTAAATTCAACCGAATACCTAGAATTACAATTACGAACAACTTAAATTGGAAAGAACGCACAGAATACGTTGTGGGGAAGGCTGACCAAAGACTGCGTTTTATTGGCAGAACACTCAGAAAATGTAACAAATCTACCGAGGAGACAGCCTACAATACGCTTGTCCATCTTCTTTTAGAATACTGCTGTGCCATGTGGGACCCTAACAGATAGGACTGATGGAGTACATCGAAAAAGTTCAAACAAAGGCAGCAAGTTTTGTATTGTCGCGAAATATGGGAGAGAGTGTCACAGAAATGATACAGGATTTGGGCTGGACATCATTAGAAGGAAGGCGTTTTTCGTTGCGACGGAATTCCAATCACCAACTTTCTCCTCCGAATGCGAAAATATTTTGTTGACACCGAACTACATAGGGAGAAACGATCACCACGATAAAATAAGGGAAATCAGAGCTCGTACGGAAAGATATAGGTGATAGAGGTGTTCGTTCTTTCGCGCACTGTACGAGGTTGGAATAATAGAGAATTGTGAAGGTGGTTCGATGAACCCTCTGACTGGCACTAAAATGTGAAATTACAAGCTGCTTACAGGCGTTGACATACGTCAACGGGGACAGATGAAAATGTGTGTCCCGACCGGGTCTCGAACCCGGGATCTCCTGATTACATAGCAGACGCTCTATCCATCTTAGCCACGGAGGGCACAGAGGATAGCGCGACTGCAGGGATTTATTTCTCACACGCCTCCAGCGAAACTCACATTCTCAACATATGGTCCCGCAGTACATTCATAGTGCCCCCGCCCATTATAGTCATTGCTCGCGGCGAGTTACCGATTCCCGGGCACTGTTTGTGCATTCGCACAGAAGAAGAAGATGGTCAAGTGGCCGGTGAGCCTTAACTATATATATATATACTAAGATGGTATCTGTTCTTTCGGACATGTCCGAAAGAACAGATACCATCGGTGGCCATACAGCTCGTTAGAATGAAATTACAATGAAATGAACACGCTTAGCTGCGGGACAATATGTTGGGAATGTGGGTTTCGCGGGAGGCGTGCCAGCGGTAATTCCCTGCAGCCGCGCTATCCTCTGTGTCCTCGGTGGCTCAGATGGGTCGCCGGCACGGTAGCTCAGCGTGTTTGGTCAGAGGGTTTAGCTACCCTCTGTATTAAAAAAAAAACTGAGTAAACGGTTCAACGAACAACCTGAACGGGTGTCATGAGACGTCCGCCCGGATCATATACAACGAACAAAATGAGATTAAAAAAAAAAAATGGATAGAGCGTCTGCCATGTAAGCAGGAGATCCCGGGTTCGAGTCCCGGTCGGGGCACACATTTTCATCTGTCCCCGTTGACGTATGTCAACGCCTGTAAGCAGCTAAGGATGTTCATTTCATTCCAATTTCATTCTAACGAGCTGCATGGTGTCATATTTACCCATTGAGGTACCATAACACTATGTTTAAAGCTGCATGGTGATTTGCAGAGTATCGATGTAGATGTAGATCGCCATCCAGACTCTTTTTTGGCTAATATCATATACGAGGGCAGTTCAATAAGTAATGCAACACATTTTTTTTCTCGGCCAATTTTGGTTGAAAAAACCGGAAATTTCTTGTGGAATATTTTCAAACATTCCCGCTTCGTCTCGAATAGTTTCATTGACTTCCGATAGGTGGCAGCGCTGTACGGAGCTGTTAAAATGGCGTCTGTAACGGATGTGCGTTGCAAACAACGGGCAGTGATCGAGTTTCTTTTGGCGGAAAACCAGGGCATCTCAGATATTCATAGGCGCTTGCAGAATGTCTACGGTGATCTGGCAGTGGACAAAAGCACGGTGAGTCGTTGGGCAAAGCGTGTGTCATCATCGCCGCAAGGTCAAGCAAGACTGTCTGATCTCCCGCGTGCGGGCCGGCCGTGCACAGCTGTGACTCCTGCAATGGCGGAGCGTGCGAACACACTCGTTCGAGATGATCGACGGATCACCATCAAACAAGTCAGTGCTCAACTTGACATCTCTGTTGGTAGTGCTGTCACAATTGTTCACCAGTTGGTATATTCAAAGGTTTGTTCCCGCTGGGTCCCTCGTTGTCTAACCGAACACCATAAAGAGCAAAGGAGAACCATCTGTGGGGAATTGCTTGCTCCTCATGTGGCTGAGGGTGACAATTTCTTGTCAAAGATTGTTACAGGCGATGAAACATGGGTTCATCACTTCGAACCTGAAACAAAACGGCAATCAATGGAGTGGCGCCACACCCACTCACCTACCGAGAAAAAGTTTAAAGCCATACCCTCAGCCGGTAAAGTCATGGTTAGAGTCTTCTGGGACGCTGAAGGGGTTATTCTGTTCGATGCCCTTCCCCGTGGTCAAACGATCAACTCTGAAGTGTATTGTGCTACTCTTCAGAAATTGAAGAAACGACTTCAGCGTGTTCGTAGGCACAAAAATCTGAACGAACTTCTCCTTCTTCATGACAACGCAAGACCTCACACAAGTCTTCGCACCCGAGAGGAGCTCACAAAACTTCAGTGGACTGTTCTTCCTCATGCACCCTACAGCCCCGATCTCGCACCGTCGGATTTCCATATGTTTGGCCCAACGAAGGACGCAATCCGTGGGAGGCACTACGCGGATGATGAAGAAGTTATTGATTCAGTACGACGTTGGCTCCGACATCGACCAGTGGAATGGTACCGTGCAGGCATACAGGCCCTCATTTCAAGGTGGCGTAAGGCCGTAGCATTGAATGGAGATTACGTTGAAAAATAGTGTTGTGTAGCTAAAAGATTGGGGAATAACCTGGTGTATTTCAATGCTGAATAAAACAACCCCTGTTTCAGAAAAAGAAATGTGTTGCATTACTTATTGAACTGCCCTCGTAGCTTACAAGGTCGCTGATTTCCAAAAGTGTTACCAAAACTTTCAGACACCAAACGCACACTGTACGTTTGTCCTCGAGCTCCCTAGTCTGCCTGAAGACAGACTGCCAGAGAAGGCAACTACTCCGCTGACTCACCGAGCCGATCCCGACAGCTACTGAGGAATGTCAACCAGAATTTTGCAGGCCCCTGTGATGTGGAAGTCTCCGACAGGAAAGAACCGTCATGTTTAGTTGCAGGGGCAGCTGGTCTGCGAATGTCGACTAATACTCTTCAAAGAAAAGACATGTGGAGTTTGTCAGACTTGTTTTGGAACGCTGTACTCGGTAAATGCAGACTGTCCACTACATTTACATCCAAACTCCGCAAATTACTGTGAAGGGGATCTCAGAGGGTACTTACCATGGAGCACATGTTAGGGCTGCTTCCCATTGGTTGAAGTACACTCCTGGAAATTGAAATAAGAACACCGTGAATTCATTGTCCCAGGAAGGGGAAACTTTATTGACACATTCCTGGGGTCAGATACATCACATGATCACACTGACAGAACCACAGGCACATAGACACTGGCAACAGAGCATGCACAATGTCGGCACTAGTACAGTGTATATCCACCTTTCGCAGCAATGCAGGCTGCTATTCTCCCATGGCGACGATCGTAGAGATGCTGGATGTAGTCCTGTGGAGCGGCTTGCCATGCCATTTCCACCTGGCGCCTCAGTTGGACCAGCGTTCGTGCTGGACGTGCAGACCGCGTGAGACGACGCTTCATCCAGTCCCAAACATGCTCAATGGGGGACAGATCCGGAGATCTTTCTGGCCAGGGTAGTTGACTTACACCTTCTAGAGCACGTTGGGTGGCACGGGATACATGCGGCCGTGCATTGTCCTGTTGGAACAGCAAGTTCCCTTGCCGGTCTAGGAATGGTAGAACGATGGGTTCGATGACGGTTTGGATGTACCGTGCACTATTCAGTGTCCCCTCGACGATCACCAGTGGTGTACGGCCAGTGTAGGAGATCGCTCCCCACACCATGATGCCGGGTGTTGGCCCTGTGTGCCTCGGTCGTATGCAGTCCTGATTGTGGCGCTCACCTGCACGGCGCCAAACACGCATACGACCATCATTGGCACCAAGGCAGAAGCGACTCTCATCGCTGAAGACGACACGTGTCCATTCGTCCCTCCATTCACGCCTGTCGCGACACCACTGGAGGCGGGCTGCACGATGTTGGGGCGTGAGCGGAAGACGGCCTAACGGTGTGTGGGACCGTAGCCCAGCTTCATGGAGACGGTTGCGAATGGTCCTCGCCGATACCCCAGGAGCAACAGTGTCCCTAATTTGCTGGGAAGTGGCGGTGCGGTCCCCTACGGCACTGCGTAGGATCCTACAGTCTTGGCGTGCATCCGTGCGTCGCTGCGGTCCGGTCCCAGGTCGACGGGCACGTGCACCTTCCGCCGACCACTGGCGACAACATCGATGTACTGTGGAGACCTCACGCCCCACGTGTTGAGCAATTCGGCGGTACGTCCACCCGGCCTCCCGCATGCCCACTATACGCCCTCGCTCAAAGTCCGTCAACTGCACATACGGTTCACGTGCACGCTGTCGCGGCATGCTACCAGTGTTAAAGACTGCGATGGAGCTCCGTATGCCACGGCAAACTGGCTGACACTGACGGCGGCGGTGCACAAATGCTGCGCAGCTAGCGCCATTCGACGGCCAACACCGCGGTTCCTGGTGTGTCCGCTGTGCCGTGCGTGTGATCATTGCTTGTACAGCCCTCTCGCAGTGTCCGGAGCAAGTATGGTGGGTCTGACACACCGGTGTCAATGTGTTCTTTTTTCCATTTCCAGGAGTGTATGTAGTCTGGGATAAATGACAAACGCCTCTGTGTGCTGTGTAATCAGTCTGGCCTTGTCTTAACGGTCCGTGCAGGTGTGGCACCAGTTGAGTTATCCAGCACCCCCGTGAAGGTGCCCTATAATTTAAACAAATCTTTGCACATTCGTGCTGCTCTTCTCTGTACACGTTCTGTGTCCCATGTTAGTCCTACACCAATAAACCATCGAGTCTTTAAAGAATCGACCTCACATATATAAAACAGCTTCAGACTTCTGGTTACTTTACAAGCGAGTTAATACGTTACACATTTGACTTTAAGCGTGTAAGGAAAAAAAAAATTACAAAAGATTTGAAATTATGTTCAAATTTTATTGGAAGCTGGTAACTGCTCTCGTTATGAAACACTGGATGAATAAGTCTAGGTTATTTGCTCTCCCTTTTCAACAAAAGCTAGTTTTGATATATCTCAGTGTTTATTAAGTCATATCTTGTACACCAAGGTCCACTAGAAAGACAGGCCGTGGCGTGTACAAACGGTTGAAATGGCTCTGAGCACTACAGGACTCAACATCTGAGGTCATCAGTCCCCTAAGAACTACTTAAACCTAACAAACCTAAGAACATCACACATATCCATGCCTGAGGCAGGATTCGAACCTGCGCGGTTCCAGACTTAAGCGCCTAGAACCGCTGGGCCACAGCGGCCGGCCGTGGCGTGTACATCGGAGCACATCACACTGCAAGTCTTACGAGCACCAGCAGCCATCTCTGGCTGGGAGTGAGTTACTGTTACTGCCAAGTGTTACATTCTCAACTGTACGTCTAAATGCATGCAAACTACGGAAAGCACACAACAAAGTTGAGACTTTTTATTGACATATTGATTTCCCATGGACCCTGCACGGAGCTGAGAATTCGCGAAGTGTGGCGGACAAGGCGACTAGTAAGACGTCACGAGTTCGTAGTAGGGGTCCGTATTTCTCGTGTGCCCTGTCCTTTCGGTCGTGATGAACCTAGAGTCTTCCACTGCAAAGACTGCACTTTGGTTTGAGGATCATATCCATATACCCACGATTCGTCACCTATAATTACCGTATTGAACAAATCTGGGTCATTTTTAGTCCAATTAATCAGTTCTTGGCGCACTTCAAGTCGGTATTATCTCTGGTCACTTGACAACGCTTTTGGAATGTATTTTGCAGACGCTCGACGCATGTTCAGATCTTCAGTTAAAATTGACTGAACTGCATAGAAACTTATTAAGTTCATCAGCCATCTCCCTAATTGTAAGTCTACGATAAGAGTGCACTAAGTTGCGAAGTTTCACAACGTTTTCATTCGTTTTTCAGGTGGAGGACGCCCGGACTGTGTTTCATCTTCAAATGATTTGCAGCCATTTTTAAATCTATTGAACCAGACAAAAGCATTTGATTAGCACAACAGTTATCTCCAAAAGTTGTTTTTAATAGTTTGTAAGTCACAGAAACTGATTTCCCGGTTTTAAAACAACATTTCACACAGACAGAATCCAGCAACAAGTCCTAACAGACCTGCTCAGAACCAGCTTCCACAACGAACTGAATAAAGGAAACGCACTTTTCCTGGCAGATGGCGTTCAAGGACAAGGCAATGACTCAGTCCCCACCCTCCGTGTACCTGCCCGCCAAACCAGTAAGCAGTAGCAGATGCATTCTTAAAACTTTCCAATCACACCTCTTACATATAATGATGGAGTTTCGCAGATACATTTAGTGGTGTATGTGGAGACTGTCTGAAAAACTTGTTGCAAATGTAGTAAGTAGTAAAGAAGTAATAAATTAAAACGCCATGACTGATACTGAAGTATAGGGCTATTACAAATGATTGAAGCGATTTCATAAATTCACTGTAGCTCCATTCATTCACATATGGTTACGACACACTACAGATACGTAGAAAAACTCAAAGTTTTGTTCGGCTGAAGCCGCACTTCAGGTTTCTGCCACCAGAGCGCTCGAGAGCGCAGTGAGACAAAATGGCGACAGGAGCCGAGAAAGCGTATGTCGTGCTTGAAATGCCCTCACATCAGTCAGTCGTAACAGTGCAACGACACTTCAGGACGAAGTTCAACAAAGATCCACCAACTGCTAACTCCATTCGGCGATGGTATGCGCAGTTGAAAGCTTCTGGATGCCTCTGTAAGGGGAAATCGACGGGTCGGCCTGCAGTGAGTGAAGAAACGGTTGAACGCGTGCGGGCAAGTTTCACGCGTAGTCCGCGGAAGTCGGCGAATAAAGCAAGGAGGGAGCTAAACGTACCACAGCCGACGGTTTGGAAAATCTTACGGTAAAGGCTAAAGCAGGAGCCTTACCGTTTACAATTGCTACAAGCCCTGACACCGATGACAAAGTCAAACGCTTTGAATTTTCGGCGCGGTTGCAACAGCTCATGGAAGAGGATGCGTTCAGTGCGAAACTTGTTTTTAGTGATGAAGCAACATTTTTTCTTAATGGTGAAGTGAACAGACACAATGTGCGAATCTGGGCGGTAGAGAATCCTCACGCATTCGTGCAGCAAATTCGCAATTCACCAAAAGTTAACGTGTTATGTGCAATCTCATGGTATAAAGTTTACGGCCCCTTTTTCTTCTGCAAAAAAAACGTTACAGGACATGTGTATCTGGACATGCTGGAAAATTAGCTCGTGCCACAACTGGAGACCGACAGCGCCGACTTCATCTTTCAACAGGATGGTGCTCCACCGCACTTCCATCACGATGTTCGGCATTTCTTAAACAGGAGATTGGAAAACCGATGGATCGGCCGTGGTGGAGATCATGATCAGCAAATCATGTCATGGCCTCCACGGTCTCCTGACTTAGCCCCATGCGATTTCTTTGTGTGGGGTTATGTGAAAGATTCAGTGTTTAAACCGCCTCTACCAAGAAACGTGCCAGAACTGCGAGCTCGCATCAACGATGCTTTCGAACTCATTGATGGGGACATGCTGCGCCGAGTGTGGGAGGAACTTGATTATCGGCTTGATGTCTGCCGAATCACTAAAGGGGCACATATCGAACATTTGTGAATGCCTAAAAAAACTTTTTGAGTTTTTGTATGTGTGCAAAGCATTGTGAAAATATCTCAAATAATAAAGCTATTGCAGAGCTGTGAAATCGCTTCAATCATTTGTAATAACCCTGTATTACTGCATGAACAACAAAAAATGTAGTAAGCGATACATGTTTTCCCTTTAATCATTTTAGGTGGAGGTGGTGGTGGGGGGGGGGGGGGGGGAGGGGTCACCATCGACAATAAGTTTTGTAAAAGTTTGAAATTATGCGCAAAGTTTGTTGAAACTCCCTATGCGCTCTCATTCTCATATACTGGCTGACTACAGTCTGACTATCCGTGCACTGTGGGTTACACCAACTCAAGACGAGTACACTGTTTACAACTGTAATATTTGTGTTATTGGGTTAAACTTTAAACATAATATTATGGTAACTCTTAATGAGTAAATATGACAGCATTTTAAATTTGGTCATTATTTATTTGAAGTATTAAAAACGACATTTTTGTTTTCCCTGGAAGCCATTAGATACTCAACCTGCAAACGAGACTGGTTGCTTGCACGCTAGGTTAGCCGTTTGGTACAAACACACACGTCAAAAAAAGTTTTGCGTCATCCTGGTTCCCAGAACTCCTGAAGATAGACATTGATTGGTTCAAATGGCTCTGAGCACTATGGGACTTAACATCTGAGGTCATCAGTCCCCTAGAACTTAGAACTACTTAAACCTAACTAACCTAAGGACATCACAAACATCCATGCCCTAGGCAGGATTCGAACCTGCGATCGTAGCGGTCGCAAGGCTCCAGACTAAAGCGTCTAGAACTGCTCGGCCACACCGGCCGGCGAAATTGATCGTGGATATTGTATGCAGACACAGTCCCTTTGACTGTTCAGGGATGTTACTAAACCCACCCAAAGATGTAAACAACCATGCACGAGCAGCGCCTATTAGACGGAAGGGGGTCCGACAGCTGATCAGTTCCAGTCATGCCAACAGGAAGGAGGTACATGGCTCGTGTTGTCTGTAGTTCGACCATGCCTAGACGGTCAATACCGCGGTTCGAACGTGCCCGCATTGTTACTTTGTGCCAGGAAGGGCTCTCAACAACGGAAATGTCGAGGCGTCTCAGAGTGAACCAAAGCGATGTTGTTCAGACACGGATGAGATACAGAGAGACAGGAACTGTCGATGACATGCCTCCCTCAGGCCACCCATGAGCTACTACTGCAGTGGGTGACCGCTACCTACGGATTATGGCTCGGATGATTTCTGAAAGCAACGCCACCCTGTTGAGTAATGCTTTTCGTGCAGCCACAGGACGTCGTGTTACAACACAAACTGTGCGCAATAGGCTGCAGGATGCGCAACTTCACTCCCGACGTCTATGGAGAGGTCCTTCTTCGCAACCACACCATGCAGCGCGGTACAGATGGGCCCAACAACATGTCGAATGGACAGCTCAGGATTGCCATCACGTTCTCTTCACGGATGTGTGTCGCATATGCCTTCAACCAGACAATTGTTTGGAGGCAACCCGGTGAGGCTGAAGGCCTTAGACACACTGTCCAGCGAGTGCAGCAAGGTGGAGGTTCCCTGGCGTTTTGGGGTGGCATTATGTGGGGTCGACGTACGCAGCTGGAGTGAGGCTGACGTTCTGACTCATGCCAAATGTGTACCATTGGGTTGTCAGGACTCTGGCACTCCAGTCAATTTCAGCAATCTCATTGCCCACAAACCATTACCTCACAGATGAAAATTGAAATTTAATGTGGCTAGTGCCTCTTGTTGGGCAGACCCGTCGCCAGGTACAAGTCTTTTTAGTTGACGCCACTTCGGCGACTTGCATGTTGAGGGTGAGGAAATGGTGATGAAGACAACACCCTGTCCCCGAGTGGAGAAAAATCTCCGATCCAGCCAAGAATCAAACCTGGGCTTTTTCCATGGGATTCTGTGTCGCTGTGGCACTATTATGGTATACTTTTTCCAAGATTGCTCCTCAACTTTAATATCAAACCATTATTGAAAGCAGGATTCATTCATTCAAATTTTTAACACTGTGTGAATGTATGCATGCGATTAAATCTACTATCAGTGATTGCATCTATAAGTACCTAAGTTTCCGCTAGATCTGAATGGTGATGGGTCCTTCCAGTGTTTTTCTGTAAACTCCGGACAGACAACCGGCTATGAGAACAAAAAAGAGCAGTGAAGGGGAGCATGGTGTGCAGACAGTAAAAATGTTTCTGCTAAAAGCCATGAGTCAGGCAAGTAAGAGCCAGGTACAGAGCACTGGTTTTTTGACAGATGTGAAAACACCAGGCAGTCACCGAGGGGGCGGCAGACCAAGAGAGATTATACAGCATGCTGTAAAATTTCAGAAAGCGGGGACCTTAAAGAATGCCTTTTAGAAAAGATAAGATCTCTGACAGCTGGAAAAAAAACATGATGGGCTCAGCATGGGAGATGGCTGTTGCATAGCTAACAATTGTCATTACGATCTGTTATTGAAATTACTGTATATCAAGCCTGTCCAATATGCAAAGAACTGTACTTTTTAATTTTTTTGTGACAGTGTTTCCTCTTTATGTATGACATATTTATTTATATGTTGCAAATAGGTACATAAAAACACATGCATATTTGGATGCAACATTTGTGTCAAAATTTTGAAGCAATTTCAGAACAACATATGGAGGTTTAAGAGTTTGAACAAATGAACACTTACATTTCTATATAGATTTCCCCTATAATTGTTATTTGTCTATTTATATAATACCACTCCAATAGGTGTATAAAAACCAGCTTTTATTCAAATACAACGTAGTGTCCAACTTTTGAAGCAATCGGTGAATAGCTTCCAAAGATATAAGAGTTTGAACAAACAAACATTAACATTTTTATTTAAACAGAGTGTCATTACGTTAAAATATGTTCACATATTACTGAGCACAAAGATACTGAAACATGTTTGGTCTTATATAAAATATGGAATAGATATCCAATAATTGTATCCATAAAGACAGCTGCTGCAAGAACTGCTGCTAACAATTGTCATTACGATCTGTTATTGAAATTACTGTATATCAAGCCTGTCCAATATGCAAAGAACTGTACTTTTTAATTTTTTTGTGACAGTGTTTCCTCTTTATGTATGACATATTTATTTATATGTTGCAAATAGGTACATAAAAACACATGCATATTTGGATGCAACATTTGTGTCAACATTTTGAAGCAATTTCATAACAACATATGGAGGTTTAAGAGTTTGAACAAATGAACACTTACATTTCTATATAGATTTCCCCTATAATTGTTATTCGTCTATTTATATAATACCACTTCAATAGGTGTATAAAAACCAGCTTTTATTCAAATACAACGTAGTGTCCAACTTTTGAAGCAATCGGTGAATAGCTTCCAAAGATATAAGAGTTTGAACAAACAAACATTAACATTTTTATTTAAACAGATTGTCATTACGTTAAAATATGTTCACATATTACTGAGCACAAAGATACTGAAACATGTTTGGTCTTATATAAAATATGGAATAGATATCCAATAATTGTATCCATAAAGACAGCTGCTGCAAGAACTGCAAAAGCAAAAGGTGAATATCACTGAAATGTGCACAAAATTAGACTTATAATTGCAGATTGGATGATTTATAAAACTTTGAGTAGAATAGTATGTTTTTACAAATACAGGAGGAATCACACTGGAATTTTGAGCTCAGTTCCCATGTTTACAAAAATAGTGATGAATTGAGGTTGGGTCTGTCTTTTCATAAAGAAACTGTTGTTTTGCTTTAATATGCAAACATGTTTCACCACAGTTGTGGCATCCTCAGTGTGTTTTTTGTTTCATTTTTTTTGAAATACATATATACGAATTATGTTCTTGTTGAAAAATATCTTACATCGGATTTTTGTAGTTATTTACATAACATATGTACTTTACCTTTGTTTTACATTGTGTCTGTCAAATGGCTGCCAACTGAAATGAGCTACAGGTCTAAATCAGTACACAGTGTGATGCGAAAACATAAGGGATGTAAAGATATCTCTGACTGAATTCTTGTTTATAGCCGAACCTACAAAATATATCAATATGCCCATTTTTGGCCTTACCACTGCTGTATTTGGTTTGTCCTGAGTTGTCCCTTTTTTGTATTTGTGTGACACACGTGTTTTTGTTGTTTTTATCGGTAAAAAATGTTGTTAAGCTTTGATATGGAGAACTATTAAATAACATCCGATGTAACATGTTTCCTAACCTAAACACAATCCTTAAGAATGTATTTCAGAAAAATAAAAGAAAAATCCCATTGAGGATGACAATAGTGGTGAAACATGTTTGGATATTACAGAAAAACAATAATTGTGTATTGAAGTACAGTTTCTGAGACACTGTATTGACGAAGAACAGCTGTACAATTACGAATGAACTGCTAAACAGCTATTCTGTTTCTGCATCAGATTTATTATATTTCAGATCAAATGGAAAATTGTTCCAGATCAAGATTCGAGTCTGGATTTCCCACGTGTCGCAGGCAGTAACCGTAGCCACTTCCGCTAAGACACCAGGGCAGATAGAGATTTGGGCCGCTCCTCGAAGCATCCTCGGATAGCCTAAGTGGTGAACATGACCGCCCACAACAAGTTCGAAATCTGAGTTCGATACCTGGTCAGGCACAAATTTTCATTTGAGCTCATGCAGAAACATAAACGCAATTTGCGAGTTCATTCTTAATAACGGTATAGTGCCAAAAGGTGGACCAAACGTCAACTCATTATTACAGAAAAAATTTCGACACAACCAAAAGTTTGGAAAATTTGGATTTGTATAAAATTTTGAGAAATTTGTTTTTTAAAATATTACTTCCATCAAAATTAAATTTCGTACTAATTGCAAATACCTGGAACACTATTTTACATTTAATTTGTTTGCTTTGTTATTACATTATGAAATATGCCATAAAACAGCATCAGTATTGTGTACTTTTTAAAGCAATTTCAAATGACATCAGTTCTACATCTACTTCTACATTTATACTCCGCAAGCCACCGAACGGTGTGTGGCGGAGGGCACTTTACGTGCCACTGTCATTACCTCCCTTTCCTGTCCCAGTCGCGTATGGTTCGCGGGAAAAACGACTGCCGGAAAGCCTCCGTGCGCTCTCGAATCTGTCTAATTTTACATTCGTGATCTCCTCGGGAGGTATAAGTAGGGGGAAGCAATATATTCGATACCTCATCCAGAAACGCACCCTCCGAAACCTGGGCAGCAAGCTACACCGCGATGCAGAGCGCCTCTCTTGCAGAGTCTGCCACTTGAGTTTGCTAAACATCTCCGTAACGGTATCACGGTTACCAAATAACCCTGTGACGAAACGGGCCGCTCTTCTTTGGATCTTCTCTATCTCCTCCGCCAACCCGACCTGGCACGGATCCCACACTGATGAGCAATACTCAAGTATAGGTCGAACGAGTGTTTTGTAAGCCACCTCCTTTGTTGATGGACTACATTTCCTAAGGACTCTCCCAATGAATCTCAACCTGGCACCCGGCTTACCAACAATTAATTTTATATGATCATTCCACTTCAAATCGTTCCGTACGCGTACTCCCAGATATTTTACAGAAGTAACTGCTACCAGTGTTTGTTCCGCTATCATATAATCGTACAATAAAGGATTCTTCTTTGTATGTATTTGCAATACATTACATTTGTCTATGTTAAGGGTGAGTTGCCACTCCCTGCACCAGGTGCCTATCCGCTGCAGATCTTCCTGCATTTCGCTGCAATTTTGTAATGCTGCAACTTCTCTGTATACTACAGCATCATCCGCGAAAAGCCACATGGAAGTTAGCTTTGCGCTGCGGCATTTTTCGGTGGACACGACATTTTTCAGTTCAGCGGTATCGTGTGTCAGCGCTGCTTACTCTTCGGTGTTTGTTCATGGTATAAAAGAAGTTCACAGACAGGTCAAGCGGCTGTTTGTGCAAAGGTGACAGTCTAGCAATCGATAATGACAAGCGTTTGAAACTGAATGGTAATGACAGAAGAGAAGGATAAGAATTGTCGGTATCTAATATGTGATGTACAGTCATATAATCGACTGGTACCACAAATTTACTGCAGAACAACATTACAACATCGTTGACGATGAATGAGTTGTGCTATAATATCAAAATAACGATGCTTATACATGAAATGGCGTTTTTCATTAGCATACAATATCAAATGACAAAACGTACATGTGGTCTGGTATCGACTATTGAAGACTATACTGAATGGTAAACTAAGGGAGTCTGGGTGTGGCACATTACACTGTGTGGCACTACAGGGGGCTCTCCTTGCTCTGTTCACAGGTCGTGCGCCTTGAGGAATGTGAACGTGACTGTGGTCGCCCGCCGCCCCCACAGCACTGCTAGGACGCTGCCCGTCCTCAAAGTGAGTACACTACGTCTCCATCTACATCTACATCTACATCTATACTCAGTAAGCTACCTTGCTCTTCTGAACCACTGCCACCCTCCGCCCCCCCCCCCCCCCCTTTTACTGTTCTAGTCATAAACAGTTTGCTGGAAGACCAATTGCTGGTAACCATCAGTGCAGACTCGAAACTCTCTATGGTCTTTTCGCGGGATATATTTGATTTGATTTGTTTATGTTAAGCCCAATTGGCACTCCCTGCACCAAGTATGGATCCTCTGCAGTTTTTCCTGCATTTCTCTACAGTTCGCATCTTCTGTGTATACAGCTGCACCATCCACGAAAAACTTCATGGAACTTGCGATGTTTTCCACTATGCCATTTATACAGAGTGGTCCATAGATCGAGACCGGTCCAAATATCTCACGAAATAAGCGTCAACCGAAAAATCTACAAAGAACGAAACTCGTCTAGCTTGAAGGGGGAAACCAGATGGCGCTATGGCTGGCCCGCTAGATGGCGCTGCCACAGGTCAAACGGATATCAACTGCGTTTTTTTAAATAGGAACCCCCATTTTTTTATTACATATTCGTGTAGTTGGACCACTTTTTTCGTTTGTAATAATCACAAACATATGGCTCACAATTTTAGACCAACAGTTGCTAACAGGTATGTTTTTTTAAATTAAAATACAGAACGTAGGTACGTCTGAACATCTTATTTCGGTTGTTCCAATGTGATACATTATGCCAGTTTACGTTACCGCCGTTGGTGAATGACGCTTCGTCGCTAAATAGAACACGTGCAAAAAATCTGTCATCGTCCCGTAATTTCTCTTGTGCCCAGTGCCAGAACTGTACACGACGTTCAAAGACATCGCTATGCAATTCCTGGTGCATAGAAATATCGTACGGGTGCAATCGATGTTCATGTAGCACTCTCAGCAACGGCGTTTTTGAGATTCCCGATTCTGGCGCAATTTGTCTGCTACTGATGTGCGGATTAGCCGCGACAGCAGCTACAACACCTACTTGGGCATCACCATTTATTGCAGGTCGCGGTTGACGTTTCACATGTGGCTGAACACTTCCTGTTTACTTCAATAACGTAACTATCCGGCGAACGGTCCGGACACTTAGCTAATGTCGTTCAGGATACCTAGCAGCATACATAGCACACGCCCGTTGGGCATTTTGATCACAATAGCCATACATCAACACCATATCGACCTTTTCCGCAATTTGTAAACGGTCCATTTTAACACGGGTAATGTATCACGAAGCAAATACCGTTCGCACCGGCGGAATGTTACGTGATACCACGTACTTATACGTTTGTAACTATTGCAGCGCTATGTATCACAAAGCGAAAAAAGTGGTCCAACTAAAACATTCATATTTCTTTACGTACTACACGAATATGTAATAAAAATGGGGTTCCTATTTTAAAAAAACGCAGTTGATATCCGTTTGACCTATGGCAGCGCCATCTAGCGGGCCAACCATAGCGCCATCTGGTTTTCCCCTTGAAGCTAGACGAGTTTCGTTCTTTGTAGATTTTTCGTTTGATGCTTATTTCGTGAGATATTACGCCCGGTCATTATCAATGGACCACCCTGTATACAGGCTGTTACAAACAGGTACGGCCAAACTTTCAGGAAACATTCCTCACACACAAATAAAGAAAAGATGTTATGTGGACATGTGTCCGGAAACGCTTAATTTCGATGTTAGAGCTCATTTTAGTTTCATCAGTATGTACTGTACTTCCTCGATTCACCGCCAGTTGGCCCAATTGAAGGAAGGTAATGTTGACTTCGGTGCTTGTGTTGACATGCGACTCATTGCTCTACAGTACTAGCATCGAGCACATCAGTACGTAGCATCAACAGGTTAGTGTTCATCACGAACGTGGTTTTGCAGTCAGTGCAATGTTTACAAATGCGGAGTTGGCAGATGCCCATTTGATGCATGGATTAGGACGGGGCAATAGCCGTGGCGCGGCACGTTTATATTCAGACAGATTTCCAGAACGAAGGTGTCCCGACAGGAAGACGTTCGAAGCAATTGATCGGCGTCTTAGGGAGCACGGAACATTCCAGCCTATGACTCGCGACTGGGGAAGACCTAGAACGACGAGGACACCTGCAATGGACGAGGCAATTCTTCGTGCAGTTGACGATAACCCTAATGTCAGCGTCAGAGAAGTTGCTGCTGTACAAGGTAACGTTGACCACGTCACTGTATGGAGAGTGCTACGGGAGAACCAGTTGTTTCCGTACCGTGTACAGCGTGTGCAGGCACTATCAGCAGCTGATTGGCCTCCACGGGTACACTTCTGCGAATGGTTCATCCGACAATGTGTCAATCCTCATTTCAGTGCAAATGTTCTCTTCACGGATGAGGCTTCATTCCAACGTGATCAAATTATAAATTTTCACAATCAACATGTGTGGGCTGACGAGAATCCGCACGCAATTGTGCAACACGTCATCAACACAGATTGTCTGTGAACGTTTGGACAGGCATTGTTGGTGATGTCTCGATTGGGCCCCACGTTCTTCCACCTACGCTCAAAGGACCACGTTATCATGATTTCATACGGGATATTCTACCTGTGCTGCTAGAACATGTGCCTTTACAAGTACGACACAACATGTGGTTCGTGCACGATGGAGCTCCTGCACTTTTCAGTCGAAGTGTTCGATCGCTTCTCAACAACAGATTCGGTGACCGATGGATTGGTAGAGGCGGACCAATTCCATGGCCTCCACGCTCTCGTGACCTCAACCCTCTTGACTTTCATTTATGGGAGCATTTGAAAGCTCTTGTCTACGCAACCCCAGTACCAAATGTAGAGACTCTTCGTGCTCGTATTGTGGACGGCTGTGATACAATACGCCATTCTCCAGGGCTGCATCAGCGCATCAGGGATTCCATGCGACGGAGGGTGGATGCACGTATCCTCGCTAACGGAGGACATTTTGAACATTTCCTGTAACAAAGTGCTTGAAGTCACGCTGGTAAGTTCTGTTGCTGTGTGTTTCCATTCCATGATTAATGTGATTTGAAGAGAAGTAATAAAATGAGCTCTAACATGGAAAGTAAGCGTTTCCGGACACATGTCTACATAACATATTTTCTTTCTTTGTGTGTGAGGAATGTTTCCTGAAAGTTTGGCCGTACCTTTTTGTAACACCCTGTATGTTGTTGAAAGGAATGGAGCTATAACAATCCGCAGGGATACGCCAGAAGCTACTTTCACATCTCAGGACTTCTCTTCATTGAGAATAACAGGCTGCGTTGTGTTTGCTAGAAACACTTCCATCCAGTCACACTGATATTACCTACGCTCGCATTTCTTCATTATGCGGCTGTGGGCAACTGTATGGAATGCCTTTCAGAAGTCAAGCAACACGCCATCCATCTCGTCGCTAGTATCTACTGCTCTCGAAGTCCGTCCCAGTAGGTGTGTGGTCAGCATGACGGATTGCCATCCTACGAGTCCCAGTTCGATTCCCGGCTGGGTCGGAGATTTTCTCCGCTCAGGGACTGGGTGTTGTGTTGTCTCCATCATCAATCCATCCCCATCCGGCGCGCAGGTCGCCCGATGTGGCGTCGAATGTAATAAGACCTGCACCATGGCGGCCGGACCTGCCCTGCAAGGTGCCTCCTGGCCAATGACGCCAAATGCTCATTTTCATTACCGCTCTGGATCTCACGCATCAGAGCATTACTCCTGGTTATCGGGCCGTATGACAGGCAACAGTCAGGTTGGTGTCCCACGGCTGTCCACGACATCTCCGCACACATATTTGCTGGTCCTTGGGGTTCAGTTTGAGGCGGGACTCATCACTGAAGACAATTCTACTCCAGTCGATGAGATTCCACGTGGAAGACGTGTCCGTAGACGACCCCAACACCCGTGGGGTACCATCGTGACTGTCGCGCGCCATATGGCACAACAACCAAGAGTGATAGTCTCGGGTACCATTTCGTTCCACAGTGGGACACCTTTGGTTGTCATCTGCAGCAGCCTTACAACACAACGGTACGTCTACGATATTCACGCCCCGTTTTGTTGCCCTTCATGGTAAGCCGTCCTGGGCTTATACGAGGGCGGTTCAGAAAGTAACCTCCGATTGGTCACAGTGCGGGTTGTGGGGGGAGTAGCGACGCCATCTGTGCGTTCACGCACTCAACAGGTCAGTCGGCATCAAGCCGTGGTCGAGTGAACGTCGTACCTGCGCTAGTTTAGTTTTTGTGGCAGTTTGAAATGTGTGCTGCAATAGAAAACCCCGCCAAATGTGAAGTGCGTGCTGTCATAAGGTTTTTTACAGCCAAAGGATATTCTGCAGCAGCTATTCATCGTGAGCTTTGTGCCGTGTATGGACCAAGAGTTATGAGTGAAGGAGTTGTCCGTGAATGGGTACGTTTATTTAAAAGTGGACGAGAAGACTTTCATGATGAAGAGAGGAGTGGTAGACCATCATTGGTGACTGACGAACTCGTTCAGACAGTTGATGCAAAAGTTCGTGAAAATCGACGTTTCTCAATGTCGGAGTTGTCTACTGGTTTTCCACAGATTTCTAAGACTCTCTTGTACGAGATAGTGACAGCAAGATTGGGTTACCGTAAGTTCTGTGCACGATGGGTCCCCAAAATTCTTACCGACCACCACAAAACTCAAAGAATGGCCTCTGCATTAGACTTTCTGTCACGTTATGAGGACGAAGGAGAACCATTGTTAAACAGAATCGTGACCGGTGACGAAACCTGGATTAAGTACGTGAACCCTGAGACAAAAGAACAATCAAAGATGTGGGCAAATTCAAATTCGCCTACCAAACCAAGAAAAGCCTCGCAAGATTTTTCTGCCGGAAAACTGATGGCAACGGTGTTTTGGGATGCCAAAGGGGTGTTGTCGGTTGAATTCATGGAACGTGGTACGACCATTAATCAAGACGTGTACTGTGAAACAATAAAAAAGTTACGACGGGCTATACAGAACACACGCCGTGGTATGCTGACTTCCGGTATTGTTTTTTTGCACGATAACGCCCGTCCTCACTCTGCTCGCAGAACAACGGCCCTTCTTGAGTCCTTCAAGTGGGACGTTATCAACCATCCACCTTACAGCCCAGACCTGGCACCAAGTGATTATCACCTCTTCATGCATTTGAAGAAATGGCTCGGGTCACAGCGGTTTGATGACGACGAAGAGCTCAAAGATGCGGTCACAGGCTGGCTCCAGGCACAAGCGGGTGATTTTTATGCAGAAGGAATTTCAAAGCTTGTGAAGAGATACGATAAGTGCCTCAATCGCTATGAAGACTATGTAGAAAAATAGTGCAAAGATGTAGTTGTAAGATGTATATATTAAAATATTTTTATTTAACTTGGTGTATTTTTTTAAATCAACTGGAGGTTACTTTCTGAACGGCCCTCATATGTCAACAAGATAATGCCTACCAGCACATGGCGAGGGTTTCTACTGCATGTCTTCATGAATGCCAAAACCTGCTTTGACCAAACGGTCAGTGGATTGTTGTGTTGGCGGAAGAGCCAACACCGTGTTACTAGAGGAGGCCGAAATGCACGCGTTTTAGCTCACGCAGGCTGACGTGCGGAGGAAAGAACTATACTGACGTGAGGTCTGGAACATGACAAGGAATTAGAATTCAGAAAGCGGACGTAATTAGTTTGATAATTATAATCCATTAATGATGAGCGTCGCTCTTGACAGTCCATGATTCACAATATTATCTGTTCAGAATACATTCATAGTAACTGAATATGGCGCCTTGCTAGGTCGTAGCAAATGACGTAGCTGAAGGCTATGCTAAACTCTCGTCTCTGCAAATGAGAACGTATGTAGGCAGTGAACCATCGCTTGCAAAGTCGGCTGTACAACTGGGGCGAGTGCTAGGGAGTCTCTCTAGACCTGCCGTGTGGCGGCGCTCGGTCTGCTATCACTGACAGTGGCGACACGCGGGTCCGACGTATACTAGCGGACCGCGGCCGATTTAAAGGCTACCACCTAGCAAGTGTGGTGTCTGGCGGTGACACCACGTGGTTCCCTTCCCAACTCAAAACCTTTGGAGTATTATGTGCAGGGCCCTCAAACCAGCTCAAAATTTTGACGATCTAACGCCTCAGTCGGACCAAATTTGGCACGACATCCCTCAGGAAGACATCCAACAACTCTGTCAATCAATACCAAGCCGAATATCTGCTTGCGTAAGGGCCAGAGGTGGACCAACAGATTATTAACTTGCTCAATTTATGAAATTCTTTCTCTTGAATAACTCATCCATTATTTTCTGAACGTGTGATCATTTGTTTGTCTGCACACATACATCACATCTTCCAATTTCCCTTCCATTTAGATGATCGTTCAAATGGCTCTGAGCACTATGGGACTTAACTTCTAGGGTCATCAGTCCCCTAGAACTTAGAACTACTTAAACCTAACCAACCTAAGGACATCACACACATCCATGCCCAGGGCAGGATTCGAACCTGCGACCGTAGCGGTCGCGTGGTTTCAGACTGTAGCACCTAGAACCCCTCGGCCACCCCAGCCGGCCATTTACATAATACCTTTGTGTTGCATCGTTTTCACTTGTCTTATGGTGCATATGCAACATCGTCTTTCGGGTAGAGGAAATTAGTTGTATCAAGGTATTTTGAGTTTTTACATTCACTGTGATACTTCAATTGTTTCTGAATGCTTTTGAGAGATAGTGCTGGAAAATAAGTTCAGCAATACTGCCATACCAGTCTTCGCTCATTTACTTCATGGAAGGTGACCCACCACAAGACCTTTTACGTAGCTGCAGATAGGACGGTTTGCATACATTTTCTGAAAGAGAACCCATATAGGGACTCTGACCTGCATGAAGAAATCCAACGGAGTAAACAGAAGTAAAAGACAAATAGGGACCGAGACGGTGTAAGGCGCTGCAGTCATGGACTGTGCGGCTGATTCCGGCAGAGGTTCGAGTCCTCCCTCGGGCATGTGTGTGTGTTTGTCCTCAGGATAATTTAGGTTAAGTAGTGTGTAAGCTTAGGGACTGATGACCGTAGCAGTTAATGCCAATAAGATTTCACACACATTTAAACATTTTTTCAAAGGAACAAGACGAATTATATCAAGCAATTTCGTCTTGTAGTCAAAAGGCTGTGTTAGGTCTCATCATAATCAGCTTTTATTACGACAAAATATAGGCTCTGATGAACTAAGATTGGTTAATTAGTTGCATGTTCCATAGAACACTTGAACGTTTCTTTTATCGAATTGATGTGGAACAATCAGTTTACACGAAATCTGTACAATATTAGTGTTAACATTAATTAATACATTCTAGTCCCATTCATGCAACTACACACGAAAACAATGTTTCTTTCTGGCTACCAGTTTTTAAATAGAAATTCGTCAATGAAATTGAAAGAGTTTTCGAAAAGAAATTATTTTAAGCTAGAGTTAATAGTTGCTTTGCTACCTGTGAGACATTTTATGTTATTGGGAAAATGATAAAAGAATGTTATTGCTGCATATTGAACTCCTTTTGAGCCACTGACAGCTTTAATAAAGGGTAATAAATGTATTCCCTCTAGTGTTGTAGGCATGGACATTATTGTTCTTCTCAAATTGTGATGCATTATTTATGATAAATTTCATTAATGAATATATGTATTGTGCCAATGCAGTTAAAATGCGTAGCTCCTTGAAGAGATACCTACATGATATCTGTTGTGAACAAGACATTTTATTTTTAGTGCTCGCTTTTGTGCAATCAATACATTCTTTCTAAGTGATGAGTTACCCCAGAAAATTATACCATAAGACATTATTGAGTGGAAATATGCGACATATGTCAGAAGTTGATTCCTTTGTTTCCAAAATTAGCAATTATAGGAAGGTCCAGTTCAAGTATCCTTCGATATGTACACTGAGAAACTCTGAGCATTCTGCCCTCTATACTGACTCTTGCTCATACGCTACATCAGCTGTTGGTATGACTCTCTTTATTGTACAGAACTGAATACAGTGTTTTTTTTTCAAAATTTATGGAGACTCAATTTTCTAAGAACCACTTCATAATTGTCTGGAAAATGTTATTTATCTTTTTTCTGTTGCTTTCTCTCTGTTGTAATTTATTATAACACAAGTGTCTAGTGCCATGTGCAAAAAGTAGCAATTCTGCTTTTTCAGTATTAGTGCAAGGTCATTCATATCTGTAAGGAGTAGGAGTGGGCCCAAAATTGAAAATGTGGGACTCTCTTTGTGACTTCTGCCCAGTCACTAAAATTATCTGCCCTTCTGACACTGTTTGAATGATTCAGCATTGTGTTTGTTAAGTGTGCATGAAAGCATCAGTTCCATAAAACGTGACTTTTCCTAAGAAATTAACAAGATCTGCGCAGTCAAACACCTTGGAAAGATCGCAGAAAGTACCGACTGACGATACATATTATTATTATTTAAGGTTTGTACTATTTCATTACTGAATGTATAAATAGCATCCTTACTTGAGCATACCTTGTGGGATCCAACTGTGATGTGCTAAGTAAATTATTTCCATTTAAGTGTGTGACTACTCATGAGTACATAATTTTTTGGAATATTCTGGAAACAAGATGCCAGTAGGGAAACTGGACGATAATTGGTTAAGTCTGTCTTGTCGCCTTTCTCATGACGCAGTTTAAGTTAGCTATTTTAACCTGTCTGGAGAAATTCCCTGTGCTAGCAATGGATTGCATATATGTCTAAGGACATTACTTGTTAAGCTTGGACAAGTTTCCAGAATTCTGTTCGAAATTCCATCGACCCCACACGACCTTTTGTTGTTTAGAATTTTTGTGCTAATTGTATTAATTTCATTGAAGGATACTGATGCTGCTTCTAGTTGCTCAAAATTTTGGGGAAATACATTTTTAATATATTCCCTGGTGCTTCAACTGAAGCAATTAATCCTACATTTGCTGCTACTTTTAGGAACTGATTGTTAATTTGTAACTTGTGAATTATCGGTCACAACATTGTCATTTAGTTTACTTGTTATGGTATCTTGTACAATTACCTGCTGTCCTGTCTCCTGTGTGACAGTATACCATACAGTTTTAATCTGCCCGCCTGCTTCGCTGAGTGGTAATGTGCTTGCCTCCCACGCACTGGGCCCAGATTCTATTCCTGGCCAGGTTGGAGATTTTTCTCCACTTGTGGACTGGGCATTGTGTTATCATCATTTCATTCTCATCATCGGCCGCGAGTCGCCCAATGTGACGCCAAATGAAATAAGACTTGCACTTGGTAGCCGAACCCGAATGGGACATCCCAGCCAACAATGCCATATGATCATTTGCATTTTTTCACAGTTTTAATGTAATTCATCTTCTTCTTGTGCTACTGCCTTTGTCCCACATTGTGCACAGGGTTGGCAGAGTAAAGTACGGATGGGGCACGGTTCATTTTAAGGGGTGGCCGGATGCCCTTCCCGCCTCCACCTCATGCTCCCAGGGACGGAATTAGTGTACCCCAGTTGTCAGCGTCTAGTGTAAGTCATCAAGAGTACAAATGAGTTTCAAATGTCTGCGAGTTGTGTAACTGAGGCAGGATGTGGGGACCAGCCCAGAATTCACCTGGTGGGATTTGGAAAACCACCTAAAAACCACGTCCAGGCTGGCCCGCACGCCGGCCCTTGTCGTTAATCCGCCATACGTATACTACCGTATACGTCAACACTAAAGGATTTTTAAAAACTCCAAAACTTTTTTTACATTGCCATACTGTGCCCACAGCTAGTAGTGGAACTAAGCACACCTCAAACCATATGTCAATATAAAATAAATAATAGGGCGGGGGGAGTTCCTTCATGAATAAACCTTCCAACCTCTCAAATCTCTAAATTTAAAAAAAAATCCTTTAGTGTTCTACGGAAGTAGTATTTCGATTGGTAGTCGTAATTACACCCTGTTAGATGTTACATGCTGAGTATATTATTATTATATTACATGTGAACACAAGGAGCACATGACCATGCAGCGCCCCCTACCAAGGGCGCTTCACTGCTAGTTGACTTGTTTAGCTTCAGTATATGCTCTGCTTCAAGACTGCTTGTGTCGCAGTATTAGTCATATGTTATTGGACACTTTCTTCGACTTGTCAAGGCTGTACGACTGGTTGGCTAGAAAGCAGTTGAAGTTTGTGGGTTGTAACTCATATGACCCGATCTCATTTTCTGTAATGTTGAGACGTGTTGAGTGTGCTGTTCACTCATGTTTTGTACTTTTTTTGTAACAGATGTCTGAAGATGGGTGTAATCCCGAAACGCATAACATGTTCTGATAAAAGAGACAATTGAACATCTCATGACTTTATTGCGATTGTACGCCATTGGTTGCCAATTATTAACATAAAAATGATGGCAGGTCTCAGACGAGGTTTTATGTCCTGTATCTCATTCCCACTTGAGCCCCCGAAGCATATCGGTAGCACTTGTGTGCTGGTCGAAGCTAGCTGTAACAAATCTAGGAGCTAGGAGCTCGCCTCTGAATTGCTCCGCTGTCTTCTTTCAAACCGACCTGGTGTGGATCCCAAACACTCAAGCAGTACTCAAGAAAAGGTCGCACCAGAGTCCTATATGCGGTCTCCTTTACAGGTGAACCACTCTTTCCTAAAAATTCTCCCAGTACATCGAAGTCGGCCATTCGTCTTCCCTACCACGATCCTCATGTGTTGGTTCTACTTCATATTACTTCGCAACGTTACGCCCAGATATCTAAATGACGTGACTGTGTCAAGCAGGACACCAGTAATGCTGTATCAGAGCATAATGAGTTTCCAACTGAGATTTTGTCTAAGTCGTCTTTCATCTTCCTACATTCACTCAACTTCGACACCCTATCGTACACTTTTTTTTTTTCACTAGCTGCTTATATTTTATGACCCACCGTCTAATTTCTTATGGTGGGTCGTATATTGCCACTTAGCCGCTGTGACTGGGTCCGGGGTCTGCAGTGACTGAAAGTAACACCACACCGGCTCCCGTCCCCACTCACATCGTTGCCCGTGTCCCGCCACGTGGAGGCGGGCTCTATTTGTTTAGATCCATTTGATATCTTTTTTTTTTTTGTGCAGCATTAGAAAAACTTATAACTAATACAAAATCAAGTAAGATATTAATAAACAAAACGAAATTAAATATTTAGAAAGAAGGAAGGAAGAGAACTGAATAGAGAAGTTATAGGTATAATATGGCCCATCACCTGGTTGTGGGCGGCGGCCCGGGTCTTGGAATGACCCTCAAGACGCTGGTCGTTGCTCACCATGCTTTTAACATCTACCATCCTAAAAACTACCTTAACTAGAAGAGATTAGGACGTTAAAGCTAGAAACTAAGACTAAGACCTCCATGTCCAGCCTGCTAAACTATTTACGATATACAGTAGAGAGGTAACTGATTTTGTGCTTGGCTCAAAGTTGCTAATGAAAGGGTACTTGTGGTAAAAGTAATAAGGTAATGGCGCTAACGGTTTGTGTTGAGCCTGCAAGGCTCCTAGTAGAGTACATCAGGCGCAAGCACCTCCCGGCCCCGCCGACAACACGACCTGAACGGTGGTTTTCCCCGATCTACCATAGGTATCCGTCGGGTTGGGCTCAAAAGAGAGGAACCACAATTAAGATCCTTCCATCCAGGACGTGCGCCGCCTCTTACCAGGGGGGCGTAGGTCCCTTGAAGAGGTGCCCAACTTTAAGCTTCAGATGAGAAGTTCTTAGTGTAGTGGAAGTTGAGGTATAGGCTGTGTAGGTTGGTTGTACAAACAGTTCACGCTGAGCCAATGAGACTTACAATGATACGTGGTGTGGCAGTTAGCACCTTCCGGCCCCGCCAGCAACACAGACTGAGCGGTGGTTTTCCCCGATCTACCATAGGTATCCGTCGGGTTGGGCTCAAAAGAGAGGGACCACAATTAAGATCCTTCCATACAGACTGTGCGCTGCCTCTTAACGGAAGGTGTAGGTCCCTTGAAGAGGTACCTAGCTTTAAGCTCTTATTGGACATGGAGATGCTGTTAACTATTTATATATACGGTGCAATCTGTTTTTAGGATTGTGTGTGACTTGTGCACCTCTTGTCGGTTGTTCCATTCTGTTCTTTGAATTTGACTTGGTTGACACTATGGATCATCCGCGCTGGACGCTTCAATATCTACACTCCTGGAAATTGAAATAAGAACACCGTGAATTCATTGTCCCAGGAAGGGGAAACTTTATTGACACATTCCTGGGGTTTGATACATCACATGATCACACTGACAGAACTACAGGCACATAGACACAGGCAACAGAGCATGCACAATGTCGGCACTAGTACAGTGTATATCCACCTTTCGCAGCAATGCAGGCTGCTATTCTCCCATGGAGACGATCGTAGAGATGCTGCATGTAGTCCTGTGGAACGGCTTGCCATGCCATTTCCACCTGGCGCCTCAGTTGGACCAGCGTTCGTGCTGGACGTGCAGACCGCGTGAGACGACGCTTCATCCAGTCCCAAACATGCTCAATGGGGGACAGATCCGGAGATCTTGCTGGCAAGGGTAGTTGACTTACATCTTCTAGAGCACGTTGGGTGGCACGGGATACATGCGGACGTGCATTGTCCTGTTGGAACAGCAAGTTCCCTTGCCGGTCTAGGAATGGTAGAACGATGGGTTCGATGACGGTTTGGATGTACCGTGCACTATTCAGTGTCCCCTCGACGATCACCAGTGGTGTACGGCCAGTGTAGGAGATCGCTCACCACACCATGATGCCGGGTGTTGGCCCTGTGTACCTCGGTCGTATGCAGTCCTGATTGTGGCGCTCACCTGCACGGCGCCAAACACGCATACGACCATCATTGGCACCAAGGCAGAAGCGACTCTCATCGCTGAAGACGACACGTCTCCATTCGTCCCTCCATTCACGCCTGTCGCGACACCACTGGAGGCGGGCTGCACGATGTTGGGGCGTGAGCGGAAGACGGCCTAACGGTGTGCGGGACCGTAGCCCAGCTTCATGGAGACGGTTGCGAATGGTCCTCGCCGATACCCCAGGAGCAACAGTGTCCCTAATTTGCTGGGAAGTGGCGGTGCGGTCCCCTACGGCACTGCGTAGGATCCTACGGTCTTGGCGTGCATCCGTGCGTCGCTGCAGTCCGGTCCCAGGTCGACGGGCACGTGCACCTTCCGCCGACCACTGGCGACAACATCCATGTACTGTGGAGACCTCACGCCCCACGTGTTGAGCAATTCGGCGGTACGTCCACCCGGCCTCCCGCATGCCCACTATACGCCCTCGCTCAAAGTCCGTCAACTGCACATACGGTTCACGTCCACTCTGTCGCGGCATGCTACCAGTGTTAAAGACTGCGATGGAGCTCCGTATGCCACGGCAAACTGGCTGACACTGACGGCGGCGGTGCACAAATGCTGTGCAGCTAGCGCCATTCGACGGCCAACACCGCGGTTCCTGGTGTGTCCGCTGTGGCGTGCGTGTGATCATTGCTTGTACAGCCCTCTCGCAGTGTCCGGAGCAAGTATGGTGGGTCTGACACACCAGTGTCAATGTGTTCTTTTTTCCATTTCCAGGAGTGTATGTTGGTGCCCTGGTCTGTATCTGTTTCTTCTTCATCACTCGTGGTGCTAATCATATCTGTGTCCCCCTATCGTACACCAGCAAACAACCGCAGATTGCTGCCCACTCTGTCCGCCAAATCATTTCTGTATACAGAGAACAACAACGGTCCTGTTACGCTTCGCTGTTGCACTCCTGATGCAATCCCTGTCTCCGATGAACACTCGCCATCGAGGACAACATAATGGGTTCTATCACTTGAGAAGTCTTCGAGCCAGTCAGACATCTGGAAGCCTATTCCGTACGCACGTACCTTCGTTACCAGTCTGCAGTGCGGTACCATGTCGAATGCGTTTGCGTTTACAGTATTCCGCCTTTTCTTGTACGCAGGGCGGCGTGTTATAACCCCACTTTCACAGCAGACAGCTCTCACAACACTCTCAGTTCCGGCGACGACTTGAAAACAAAAACGACCATTAGTGACTTGTCGGACTCAGTGCGTGAATAACTCCGCAGGGGCGCCACAACAGACCGGCTTGCCGCGAGAGGTCGGTTGAGATGACAAAGTCGCTCGTGCCTGTGACGAAAATCATATTGTTCGCACTGCATGATCGCCGCAAGTCTGCCGACTCGATAGGTGAGCAACACTACTGGCCATTAAAATTGCTACACCACGAAGATGACGTGCTACAGACGCGAAATTTAACTGACAGGAAGAAGATGCTGTGATATGCAAATGATTAGCTCTTCAGAGCATTCACACAAGGGTGGCGCCGGTGGCGACACGTACAACGTGCTGACACGAGGAAAGTTTCCAACCGATTTCTCATACACAAACAGCAGTTGACCGGCGTTGCATGGTGAAACGTTGTTGTGATGCCTCGTGTAAGGAGGAGAAATGCGTACCATCACGTTTCCGACTTTGATAACGGTCGGAGTGTAGACTATCGCGATTGCAGTTTATCGTATCGCGACATTGATACTCGCGTTGGTCGAGATCCAATGACTGCTAGCAGAATATGGGATCGGTGGGTTCAGGAGGGTAATACGGAACGCCGTGCTGGATCCCAACGGCCTCGTATCACTAGCAGTCGAGATGACAGGCATCTTATCCGCTTGGCTGTAACGGATCGTGCAGCCACGTCTCGATCCCTGAGTCAACAGATGGGGACATTTGAAAGACAATAATCATCTGGACGAACAGTTCGACGAAGTTTGCAGCAGCACGGACTATCAGCTCGGAGACCGTGGCTGCGGTTACCCTTGACGCTGCATTACAGATAGGAGCGCCTGCGATGGTGTACTCGACGACGAACCTGAGTGGACGAATGGCAAAACGTCATTTTTTCGGATGAATCCAAGTTCTGTTTACAGCATAATGAAGGTCACATGCGTGTTTGGCGACACCCCGATGAACGCACATTGGAAGCGTGTATTCGTCATCGCCATACTGGCGTATCACCCGGCGTGATGGTATGGGGTGCCATCGGTTACACGTCTCGGTCACCTCTTGTTCGCATTGACGGCACTTTGGACACTGGACGTTACATCGCAGATGTGTTACGACCCGGGACTCTACCCTTCATTCGATCCCTGCGAAACCCTACATTTCAGCAGGATAATGCACGACCGCATATTGGAGGACCTGTACGGGCCTTTCTGGATACAGAAAATGTTCGACTACTGCCGTGGCCAGCACATTCTCCAGATGTCTCACCATTTGAAAACGTCTGGTCAATGGTGGCCGAGCAACTGGCTCGTCACAATACACCAGTCACTACTCTTGAAGAACTGTGGTATCGTGTTGAAGCTGCATGGGCAGCTGTACCTGTACACTCCATCCAAGTTCTGTTTGACTCAATGCCCAGGCGTATCAAGGCCGTTATTACGGCCAGAGGTGGTTGTTCTGGTTACTGATTTCTCAGGATCTATGCACCCAAATTGCGTGAAAATGTAATCACATGCCAGTTCTAGTATAATATATTTGTCCAATGAATACCCGTTTATCATCTGCAATTCTTCTTGGTGTAGCAATTTTAATGGCCAATAGTGCATCAAATAATGACAATTTTTTTCCTGTCTGTTTGCAGGAGTTACGCATCCGCCTGCCAGTGCTGAAAGTAAAGTGCCAGAAGGTGAGTAGCCCACCGTCTCTGCACTACATCTACGTCTGCTTCACCCTGTGTAGGGATAGGGACTTCCATGTGCTGTACAATATGAGGGAATATATTGATGTAGCTGCTCTGAATTTCCTCGTAAAACGACTCGAAATATACGAGTGGAGTTATCAAAAACAGGTGTCGCAAGAACATTTACTATCCTCTAAACATTGGCAGTATACAGAGTGAGTCACGAGGTTTTCCCCCGGTTTCTGGAGGGTATTCCTGTGGTTATTTTGAACAAAAAATGTAAATAAAGTAATGGGATCAGATCCATAATTAAGGGGCGACAGTAATTGAAAAACTCAAGAAAATGGCAGATAAAAACTTTTATTGTAGGATTTCACTATCAAAAATGGGCGTAATTATTACTTTAAACGATTTTCTAGCAGTCTATTGCATTCAGAGTGGATTTAAAGCAAGTGTTCAAAATTTCCTCCCTGAATTTGAAGCCAGAGATTCGCACGGGAGTGAACCGCGCGACTAGCATTTTGTAATTTCACACGCTCGTTCCTTATTGACGTTGCGGCATCGAAAATGCGTTGTATCAAGTCTTCTCGCGTTTCCGCCTTAGTTTCGTACATGATGTCTTTCATCCACCCCTAGATGCAGTACTCTAGGGGTCTTAAATCTGGGAATGGTTCAAATGGCTCTGAGCACTATGGGACAACTTCAGAGGTCATCAGTCCCCTAGAACTCAGATCTACTTAAGCCTAACTAACCTAGGGACATCACACGCATCCATGCCCGAGGCAGGATTCGAACCTGCGACCGTAGCGGTCGCGCGGTTCCAGACTGTAGCGCCTAGAACCGCTCGGCCACCCCGGCCGGCATATCTTGGAATCTGGCAGGCCAGTTGATAGGGCCTCCGCGACCTATACATCGATGTGACAATTGCTGATTAAGATAAGCTGTTACCACACGGTGGAAATGTGCTGGTACCGTGTCATGTTAGACGTACATGTGGCGTCTGGTTTCCAGAGGAACATCTTCAAGAAGCTGCGGTAAGTCTTCTCGTAAACAGTTAACGTACATCTGACCATTTAAATTTTCCCGGGAGAACAAACGGCCCCAGTGACTGGCCACACCCAATACCACATCAGACACTGACACTGAATCTACGTTCAAACTGACATACCACCGTGGCATGGGGATTTGCGTCTGCCCAGACATGCATGTTGTTGATGCCGTCTCTTGTAAAAGTTGCCTCATCAGTGAGCATTATGATAGAGCTGCCGATTTCCATCTAACCTGTTACAAAAGTGCAAACAGTTGGCATAATCATGTGCCTCTGAATGGTGAACTTTCTGCAAATGAAAAGAATACAGTCCATTCTTATGACGAATCCTACACAACTTAGATTGTGAAACGTTCAGTCGGGTAGCTAGGCGTCTTATACTTGAACGAGGACTGCGTTCTACTGGATTAAGAACGTTTTCCTCTTCTTGAACTGCGCAATGTCTTTTGGAGTGAATAGAAATACTGGGATGAGTACCAGTTTGTAGCAATGTTCGATATGTTCCACTAAATGTTTTGGCACTCGGTATCTTACGATTACGATACCGACAGTGATAATCGGAAATGGCAGCTTTCGCATTACCATCACAGCAGCCCAAAATTTACACCATCTCTCTATACTCTTGCGATGAAAACTTGTGTGGTATCGCAAAGTGTAGTGCACACAGGAGACAATAACAGTAAACAGTGACTGCAGTATCAACAACGTGGTTGTTATGCAAACGTACCACTCGCTGCACATGTCTACCTAAGACTGATCGTGTGGCCTGTGAACACAAGTATAGCTCCTTAATTATGGATCTTATCACATTATTGTAATTACATTTTTTGTACCAAATAACCTAAAGAGGCCTGCCGCACTGCGTCCATGGAGACGAGGCGCTCGCCGGAGCTTGAGTCTTGGTGGTGACTTAGTACCTATAGGGTGTTTCAAAAATGACCGGTATATTTGAAACGGCAATAAAAACTAAACGAGCAGCGATAGAAATACACCGTTTGTTGCAATATGCTTGGGACAAACTTTCGAAATTACAGTAGTTACAATTTTCAACAACAGATGGCGCTGCGGTCTGGGAAACTCTATAGTACGATATTTTCCACATATCCACCATGCGTAGCAATAATATGGCGTAGTCTCTGAATGAAATTACCCGAAACCTTTGACAACGTGTCTGGCGGAATGGCTTCACACGCAGATGAGATGTACTGCTTCAGCTGTTCAATTGTTTCTGGATTCTGGCGGTACACCTGGTCTTCCAAGTGTCCCCACAGAAAGAAGTCACAGGGGTTCATGTCTGGCGAATAGGGAGGCCAATCCACGCCGCCTCCTGTATGTTTCGGATAGCCCAAAGCAATCACACGATCATCGAAATATTCATTCAGGAAATTAAAGACGTCGGCCGTGCGATGTGGCCGGGCACCATCTTGCATAAACCACGAGGTGTTCGCAGTGTCGTCTAAGGCAGTTTGTACCGCCACAAATTCACGAAGAATGTCCAAATAGCGTGATGCAGTAATCGTTTCGGATCTGAAAAATGGGCCAATGATTCCTTTGGAAGAAATGGCGGCCCAGACCAGTACTTTTTGAGGATGCAGGGACGATGGGACTGCAACATGGGGCTTTTCGGTTCCCCATATGCGCCAGTTCTGTTTATTGACGAAGCCGTCCAGGTAAAAATAAGCTTCGTCAGTAAACCAAATGCTGCCCACATGCATATCGCCGTCATCAATCCTGTGCACTATATCGTTAGCGAATGTCTCTCGTGCAGCAATGGTAGCGGCGCTGAGGGGTTGCCGAGTTTGAATTTTGTACGGATAGAGGTGTAAACTCTGGCGCATGAGACGATACGTGGACGTTGGCGTCATTTGGACCGCAGCTGCAACACGGCGAACGGAAACCCGAGGCCGCTGTCGGATCACCTGCTGCACTAGCTGCGCGTTGCCCTCTGTGGTTGCCGTACGCGGTCGCCCTACCTTTCCAGCACGTTCATCCGTCACGTTCCCAGTCCGTTGAAATTTTTCAAACAGATCCTTTATTGTATCGCTTTTCGGTCCTTTGGTTACATTAAACATCCGTTGAATACTTCGTCTCGTTGCAACAACACTGTGTTCTTGGCGGTGGAATTCCAACACCAGAAAAATCTTCTGTTCTAAGGAATAAACCATGTTGTCCACAGCACACTTGCACGTTGTGAACAGCACACGCTTACAGCAGAAAGACGACGTACAGAATGGCGCACCCACAGACTGCGTTGTCTTCTATATCTTTCACATCACTTGCAGCGCCATCTGTTGTTGAAAATTGTAACTGCTGTAATTTCGAAAGTTTGTCCGTCTGAAAATGTACTGTTGTCCCAAGTATATTGCAACAAACAGCGTATTTCTATCGCTGCTCGTTTAGTTTTTATTGGCGTTTCAAATATACCGGTCATTTTTGAAACACCCTGTATGTACCGCATTTTTAAAATGTGAGTACGCCTATTCAGGCTGCTTCAGTTTTATTTCTAGATCATGCCCTCGCAGACATATCAAAGAATCAGGTTTATCTTCTGAAGAAGGCTCAATTACTTGGGCTGAAACCTAGGTAAAGGTTGTTTTCATTACCGCAATCCAGGCTGATACTTTCTTATATATTAGATTATCACGATTGCTGACTGGGCTGCATTGTTGAAAGTACTAAAATGATTGAATGCCACTGTGAGTGCAGTAATTATTATAATCTTGTCCTCACGATCGCTGTGTGAGTGACACATAGGCGCCGGCCTGAGTGGCCGAGCGGTTCTAGGCGCTTCAGTCTGGAACCGCGTGACCGCCACGGTCGCAGGTTCGAATCCTGCCTCGGACATGGATGTGTGTGATGTCCTTAGGTTAGTTAGGTTTAAGTAGATCTAAGTTCTAGGGGACTGATGACCTCTGATGTTAAGTCCCATAGTGCTCAGAGCCATTTGCACCATTTTGACACACAGGCGGTTGTAGTATATCCTTAATCATTTCAGTCCAGTTCTTGAAACTTTGTTAACTGACATTCTCAGGATAGTGTGTGTCTGTCTTCAAGAACCTGCCAGTTCACTTTTTTCAGTATCTCTGCTACACTCTCCCACAGCTCAAAAAAACCTGTGACTATTCGTGCTGCCCTTCTCTGTATACGTTCAGTGCCCACTCCCCTCTGTTAGTCCTATCCGACACGGGTCCCACGCACTGCAGCAATATTCTACGATGGGTCGCACGAGTGATTTGTGAGAAATCTCCTTTGTAAACTGACTGCACTTCCACAGTAGTCTACCAATATACCGAAGTTTACCACCCGCCTTATCCACGATTGAACCAGTGTGGTCATTCCGTTTCATACCCCTACAAAGTGTTACACCCATGATGTATTTGTACGAGTTGGCCGATTCCAGCAGTGATTATAGTCATAGGATACTACGTTTTTTCGGTTTTGTGAAGTGCCCGATTTTTCATTTCTAAACATTTAGAGCAAGTTTCCGGTCTCTGCACCATGTTGAAGTCTTATCGAGATATGACTGAATATTTATACAGCTTCTCTCAGATAGTGCTTCATTATAAATAACTGCATCATCTGCAAAAAGCGTGATTTTACTATTGTCTGTAAGGTCATTAATATGCAAAATGAACAGCAAGGGTTCCAAAACACTTCCCAGGGACATAGGTGAAGTTACTTGTACATCTGCCGATTACTCTCCATCCAAGAAAACATGATGTGGCCTCCGTACCAAAAAGTCGTCAGTCCAGTCACAAATTTCACTTGGTATTCCATATGATCGTACTCCTGACAATAAGCTAGATGCGGTACTGAGTTACATGCTTTTCGGAAATCAAAAAACACTGCATCTACCTGATTGTCTTTCAGTATGTTATGTCAGAAAAGTGCAATTTGGGTTTCAAATGATCGATGTTTTCGAAATCCATGCTGGTTGGCATTGACGAGGTCATTCTGTTCAGGATACCACACTATGTACATGCATACATACACTAATCCTATTCCATAGACCATGAATACGACATTTCGTAATGATGTGGAACGTCTCAGTTTAACATAAGTTTTCTTTACACAAAATAATTAATTAATATTTTCTTACAGTTACTACTTCATATCTAAGAATTCATCTACTGAGTAGAAGAAGTTATCTTTCAGAAATTCTTTTAATTAGCTTTTAAATGTTGGTTGGTTATCTGCCAGATTTTAATACTACAGGGTGATTCAAAAAGAATACCACAACTTTAGGAATTTAAAACTCTGCAACGACAAAAGGCAATCTAAGCACTATCTGTCGGCGAATTAAGGGAGCTATAAAGTTTCATTTAGTTGTACATTTGTTCGCCATTTCAGCCAATAAAGTTTTTGGTCCCTTTTTCTTCGAAGGTGCTACTGTAACTGGACTACAGTATCTGGAGATGTTAGAGAATTGGCTGTTCCCTCAGCTCGAACAAGAAGCACAACAATTCATATTTCAGCAGGATGGAGCGCCACCACATTGGCACTTATCTGTCCGTAACTACCTGAACGTCAACTACCCGAGGCGATGGATCGGCCGCCAGGCAGCCCGTGACAGAGCACTTCATCACTGGCCTCCAAGAAGCCCTGATCTTACCCCCTGCGATTTTTTCTTATGGGGGTAAGTTAAGGATATGGTGTTTCGGCCACCTCTCCCAGCCACCATTGATGATTTAAAACGAGAAATAACAGCAGCTATCCAAACTGTTACGCCTGATATGCTACAGAGAGTGTGGAACGAGTTGGAGTATCGGGTTGATATTGCTCGAGTGTCTGGAGGGGGCCATATTGAACATCTCTGAACTTGTTTTTGAGTCAAAAAAACCTTTTTAAATAGTCTTTGTAATGATGTATAACAGAAGGTTATATTATGTTTCTTTCATTAAATACACATTTTTAAAGTTGTGGTATTCTTTTTGAATCACGCTGTATTTCGCAAATGACCAAAGATTTTTGTGGCAGCATAATTCACCCCTTTCTGTACCAAAGTGAGATTTAATCCAGAATAGTGTTGTTCCTATGCACTTCGCTGTTATTTTTGAATTGGGATGGATTATTAATTACAAATTTCAGAAGAGAATATATGTATTGCGAAGGTACTGTGAATATCCCGAGTTCCCTAAATAAATGTCTGCAAAGTGATCTTGGGTGCGATCCAACTATTATTCTGATTACACGCTTTTGTGCAATGAAAGCAGTGAATGAAAATAGGCATAGTAGGCTAATTTAGAGATATGTTTGTCAGTAAATTAGCCTACTATGGTTGAGCTCGGAATAGGTTTAAGATTCTACGGCAGATCTAGGGCAGTACAATCAGTCTACTGAGGAGATTGCTTACAAAACACTCGTGCGGTGCATTCTAGAATTTTGCTCAAGTACATGCAGTAAGACTAAGAGATACAGAACGTATGTGAAGAAGGCAGCACAAATGGTCACATGTTTGACTGACCCATGCGAGTATATCACAGAAATGTTGAAAAAAACGAACTGGTCGCGAGGAAGGCTGCTAACAGAATTTCAGGAACCAGTATTAAGTGAGGAATACAGAAATGTGCTAGAATGTTGTACCTATCACTCCCACAGGGATCGCGAAGGCAAGACTCGACTGGTTAAAGTGCGCAAGCACACACAGAGGCGTTTAAGCAGTAATTCTTCACGTGCTTCATATTTAAATGGAACGGGAAGAATCCCCAATAACGCTACAATCACAAGTAACCTCTACCACGCACTTTGTTACGATCCCCAAGGTGTAGCTCTAAATGTGGATGCACATTTATACTCATGCCCAAATGTAGATTCCAATTTATTCCTCAACTACGCTCCACTTCGTAATAGCTTTACATTTTCACTTATGAATGAAAAGCACAATACTGTGTATAGTCTAGAGAATTAATCTTAAAAAAAGTAATTCTGTACAACATACAAACTATTGTGTTTTCATTTATATTTTGTGTTGTTCCACAAAGAAGTGACGGAAGAATCTGTTAACATTTTCGTAAAGATGCCAACTGTAAATTAAACTAAATGGAGATAACGATATCTTCGTTTAATCACGAGCTATACATCGATGTCTGAAGCGGCTTTTACTTGTAACTTTAATGTTATAGAGGATTTCGTGAAATTATACGTTTCAATGATTGCTCATTCCGTCGGTTCTTGGTAGAATATTTTATACATTATCAATTAAAAATATACTACTATATTTATTATTTTATTGTTAACAATGTCTGTGGTGGTAGATTTTCTATAAATCTTGAAAGTATGAATATGATCACTAATATCTTTAGTTGGAACTAAATAATTTATGGGGATACTTCCAAACTCTGTTGTCAATTTTATACTGTTGTTCTTAGAATTTAGCTGCTTGAGGTATGTTTGAAGTTGTCTAACAGTTGTAATACTTGCCAATTCTTAACTCCCAATAGCCCGTAATCATCGCAATCATAGAGCATTTCATTCAGTGATACATCGCCTAATACACATCCACCTCAAGACCTCAATAAATGGATCACGAACCCATATTTGGGAAAGGTCTCCTTTAATGTGACCAGGAAGTTTAAATCCAGGATTTATGAAACATCATTTTATGTGCAGAGCACTATTGGGCTCTTTTTGCCGAATGGTAAAGACAGAACTTCAGCTTGGGAAAAGAGTGAAATATACAAAATCACTTGTAATTGTGGCAAATTGTATATATGTCAATCTCGCAGAGCAATCTGCACCCGGATGAAGGAAGGCCATAGAAAGCTGTTAGAAAAGAAGACTACTTTTGCAGATCATCTGTTTAAGAAAGGCCATAGCTATATAGTGCAACATGAAGTCTTACATCACGTCCGTAAAGAAAGGAAGATGAACTATTTCGAAATAATGGAAATTAGTAAGCATATGTCCATTTGCCGAAGTTTAGTACTGACAAAGTTACCTAACTTCTAACTGCAGGTGCCACTTGTAATTCAATCCGGAGTGTGTTGTAAATTGTCACTCCTACACATATGCCCCGTCTTTTCTCATATTTCAGTTACTAAATTTCAGCTGTCCTGTTAAAAAATTTACTTTTTGTACTTACAGCTGGTTCACTTACCTGATTAATCTCACTTGTGTGTCTTATCCGTTCGTGATACTGAATCTGTTCAAGACAAGACTATTTTGTTCAGCCACTCACTTGGAACATGTTCAATTTGTGTTCCTCTCAGAGCACTTCATGTAATTTATTGTATAGTTCATTAGCTAATGTGTCATATATTTTTTTAAGTTCAACACCTTTACCCGCATTTTCACTAAATAACTGAGAATCTCTGTAGATACACTACTTTAAAATATCTAATCCTACAAAAGTTTCATAATCACATATATTTATAACAAGTTTGTTTGTGTGGCCATCCTCCGCAGCAAGCATACATACATTTTGTAAATAAAATGGTAGTGCGACTTCCAGACCAGATGTGAGGAAACGCAGTTCAGCAAATAGTAAGTAATTACTTTTTTACATAAAAAACCGCGACGTGAACAGTTTAATAATGTAAAACTAACAAAACTGTATAGTTATAGATCCCATTGATGATGCCTTAGAACAAGAAAAAGGCGAAACGCGTCTGGTATAAATAAATTGTCAGCAGGAAAAGGCAACTTTATTTACAAAACAAGTATATATACTGGCGCAATTAAAGCTGTGAGGACGGGGCGTGAGGCGAAAGGCAAAGGTCCCGAGTTCGAGTCTCGGTCCGGCACACAGTTTTAATCTGCCAGGAAGTTTCAAATATATATATATATATATATATATATATATATATATATATATATATATATATATATATGTATCTTGTGATGGTGGAACAACCAAAAACCGGTTTGTTAGATAAAATAATAAATATTGTACAATATTTCACTAGTGTCGTGTGTGCTCTTATTCATATCAGTTAGTTAGAGAAAGCAAGTGCCCATATGTCTTTCCGTTAAGATTCCCTAGCAATATTTCTCGAGATTTAGCTATAGTCTGAGAAAAGTATGTGCATATTCGTATTTCTTTCCTCCCAACACCTTAAAATACTGATATTGCCAACGTTTAGGGGATGTTGAACAGTGTTGTGCCACCTGTTTCTGATGTGTCGTACAGGTATGTGTTAAGTCGTGAGGGCCGGTCTCGGTGGCCGAGCGGTTCTAGGCGCTTCAGTCCGGAACCGCGCGACTGCTACGGTCGCAGGTTCGAATCCTGAGTCGGGCATGGATGTGTGTGATGTCCTTAGGTCTAAGTAGTTCTAAGTTCTAGGGGACTGATGACCTCAGATGTTAAGTCCCATAGTGCTCAGAGCCATTTGAACCATTTTTAAGTCGTGTGGCACCGAATTGTAGAGCAGGCACACCAGTATATTCCCTTGCATTGTACGACAGCTGAAGCTTGTTCCCTTATATATGCAATGAAAATAATTTATAACTTTAACATAGTGTTTGGTATTTCAAATGAATTCTTATTATTTTTTTCATTACTGGTTGTTAACTTCTAAAAATTAGCTTCCTTCTGTTTCTTTCAGGATGCTCAAAAGCCCACACGGCAAGCAGCGAAAAAGGTATGTACCTTTTTGCATCTTTTGTGAGCATACTTTCGCACAGTAAGCTTATTCCTACTCCAGCAGATAAAACTCATCACGTCGGTCTTAACAAAAAAAAAAAAAAAAAAAAAAAAAAAAAATGGGAGGTTATTTCTCGAATATCACAAGAAATTGTGACGGATTTGTTAATGCTTACTTTATATACAAATGATGTAGTAGATAAAGTTGGAGGCTCCTTTAGATTGTTCACAGACACAGCTCTAGTCTTTAGGGAGGTTCATTCCGTGTACTCAGATGGACAGGCGCGTGAACAATATACGCAGATGCTGAAGTATCTGTTTCAAACCGGTAAACATGACAGTTTTGTGCCTACGAACTACGATTTGCGGACAGCATTGGTTTTCTGTTATCATTTGAAGAGTCGCATCGAATGCTCGTCGAAGCTTTCGGCGAACATGCTCTTGTTTCGCGTGGATCAAAAAATTCAAAAGTGGTGAATTTGACGTGACAAACGACGAGCGCGGGCAATCGCCGAAAAAGTTCCCAAGACAACGAATTGCAGGCATTATTGGATGAAGATGATATACAACAGGAACTCGCGGAACAATTCAATGCGACGCAGAAAGCCGTTTCTCTTCGGTTGAAAGCTATGGGAAAGGTGCAGAAAGTGGTAAAATGGGTTCTACATGAACTGAATGAAAGACAGCAAGCAATTCGAAAGACCATTTATGAGATGCTGCTCGCCAGATACAAAAGAAAGTCGTTTCTCCATAGAATAGTGACAGATGATGAAAAATGATATACACTCCTGGAAATTGAAATAAGAACACCGTGAATTCATTGTCCCAGGAAGGGGAAACTTTATTGACACATTCCTGGGGTCAGATACATCACATGATCACACTGACAGAACCGCAGGCACATAGACACAGGCAACAGAGCATGCTCAATGTCGGCACTAGTACAGTGTATATCCACCTTTCGCAGCAATGCAGGCTGCTATTCTCCCATGGAGACGATCGTAGAGATGCTGGATGTAGTCCTGTGGAACGGCTTGCCATGCCATTTCCACCTGGCGCCTCAGTTGGACCAGCGTTCGTGCTGGACGTGCAGACCGCGTGAGACGACGCTTCATCCAGTCCCAAACATGCTCAATGGGGGACAGATCCGGAGATCTTGCTGGCCAGAGTAGTTGACTTACACCTTCTAGAGCACGTTGGGTGGCACGGGATACATGCGGACGTGCATTGTCCTGTTGGAACAGCAAGTTCCCTTGCCGGTCTAGGAATGGTAGAACGATGGGTTCGATGACGGTTTGGATGTACCGTGCACTATTCAGTGTCCCCTCGACGATCACCAGTGGTGTACGACCAGTGTAGGAGATCGCTCCCCACACCATGATGCCGGGTGTTGGCCCTGTGTGCCTCGGTCGTATGCAGTCCTGATTGTGGCGCTCACCTGCACGGCGCCAAACACGCATACGACCATCATTGGCACCAAGGCAGAAGCGACTCTCATCGCTGAAGACGACACGTCTCCATTCGTCCCTCCATTCACCACTGGAGGCGGGCTGCACGATGTTGGGGCGTGAGCGGAAGACGGCCTAACGGTGTGCGGGACCGTAGCCCAGCTTCATGGAGACGGTTGCGAATGGTCCTCGCCGATACCCCAGGAGCAACAGTGTCCCTAATTTGCTGGGAAGTGGCGGTGCGGTCCCCTACGGCACTGCGTAGGATCCTACGGTCTTGGCGTGCATCCGTGCGTCGCTGCTGTCCGGTCCCAGGTCGACGGGCACGTGCACCTTCCGCCGACCACTGGCGACAACATCGATGTACTGTGGAGACCTCACGCCCCACGTGTTGAGCAATTCGGCGGTACGTCCACCCGGCCTCCCGCATGCCCACTATACGCCCTCGCTCAAAGTCCGTCAACTGCACATACGGTTCACGTCCACGCTGTCGCGGCATGCTACCAGTGTTAAAGACTGCGATGGAGCTCCGTATGCCACGGCAAACTGGCTGACACTGACGGCGGCGGTGCACAAATGCTGCGCAGCTAGCGCCATTCGACGGCCAACACCGCGGTTCCTGGTGTGTCCGCTGTGCCGTGCGTGTGATCATTGCTTGTACAGCCCTCTCGCAGTGTCCGGAGCAAGTATGGTGGGTCTGACACACCTGTGTCAATGTGTTCTTTTTTCCATTTCCAGGAGTGTAGTTTCAGCGATCTGCCCGCAGGCCGGGTCTGTTTGTGTGTGGCTTAATGCGGCGGATTTTCATTATTTACCTGTGGACCCAGGACTGTGGTGCTCCTCAGCTCGCCAAAGACCATGGGTGATTAATTTCGAGAACTGCGACTGTCTCATCGCAAATACACTCATGCTCATAAATTAAGGATAATTGCAGAATGCGGTGTCACACAACGTGGCACTACACAAAACTGGCGCTAATAGCATGGGCACATAGGGAACACACACGACACAGATCTGTAAGTCCACAGTCTTGGTGATAAGTTGAGAAAATCGTCCCGAAACACGTCTGCTACAAAACGCCACTGTTCCCTGCGCATGTTCCCCGACATCAGTATGGGATATGATCACCATGCACACGTACACAGGCTGCACAACGGGTTGGCATACTCTGGATCAAGTGGTCGAGCAGCTGCCGGGGGTATAGCCTCCCATTCTTGCACCAGTGCCTGTCGGAGCTCCTGAAGTGTCCTAGGGATGTGAAGACGTGCAGCGATACATCGACCGAGAGCATCCCAGATGTGCTCGATGGGGTTTAGGTCTGGAGAACAGGCAGGCCACTCCATTTGCCTGATATCTTCTGCTTCAAGGTACTCCTCCACGATGGCAGCTCGATGGGGCCGTGCGTTATCATCCATCAGGAGGAAGATGGGACCCACTGCACCCCTGAAAAGGCGGACATACTGGTGCAAAATGACGTCCCGATACACCTGACCTGTTACAGTTCCTCTGTCAAAGACATGCAATGGTGTACGTGCACCAATCATAATCTCATCCCACACCATCAAACCACGACCTCCATACAGGTCCCTTTCGAGGACATTAAGGGGTTCGTATCTGGTTCCTGGTTCATGCCAGATGAAAACCCGGCAAGAATCACTGTTCAGACTATACCTGGACCCGTCCGTGAACATAACCTGGGACCACTGTTCCTATGACCATGTACTGTTTTCTTGACACCAGGCTTTATGGGCTCTCCTGTGGCCAGGGGTCAGTGTCCGGAGCAAGTATGGTGGGTCTGACACACCGGTGTCAATGTGTTCTTTTTTCCATTTCCAGGAGTGTATTTTGAGAATCATAAACGTCCTAAATCATGGATTAATCCAGGCAAACCATCGACATCCAAGACCAAATCGCTTTGGAAAGAAGACAATGCTCTGTGTTTGGTGGGGTCAAAACGGTATCATCTATTATGAACTGCTAAAACCAGGTGAAACCGTTAACACTGATTGCTACCAGCAACAAATGATCGGTTTAAATCGAGCATTACGTGAAAAACGACCGAAATATGGAAAAAGGCAACACAAAGTCATATTACTCCATGACAACGCCCCACCACACACAGCAAAACGGGCCAGGGAAACGATCGAGATGTTCAGATGGGAAATACTAGGGCATGCGGTTTATTCTCTAGACTTCGCTCCGTCCGATTATCGTCTATTTGCACCACTGGGACACGCTCTCGCTGAACAACGCTTCAATTCGTATTAAAATGAACGAAAATGGCTCGCTGACTGGTTCGCTTCAGAAGAAGATTTTTTTTTTCTGCGTGGCATTCATAGCCTGCCGGAGAGGTGGGACAAATGTATAGACAGCAATGCAGATTATTTTAAATAAAATATTGTTTACCAGTTTCAAACAACACACATGTAATTATTGCAACCAAATTCCGCTTTCATACTTCTACATGTGATAGTTCACATCCGTCTATTTGTTGTTTCCGTTTCTGTGAGATGTCTATGTGGTGTTCTGCCTGCTCTCACTATTCAGCACATTTACTTGCGACGGTAACGTATTCCTACCGCATGACTCATATTCTATAATCAATGTATAGTATGACAAGACTACAGAAAGAGAACACGCATTTCAATGAATGGACGGACACTTCATAAAGTTGTGAAAAACAAATAAATGGCATTAGGAGGGTTTGGAGCCCGGCTGGGCCGCTTCGTAGTCCGACAGGGTGCACAATTAACCTCCACATCCTATCTGATGCGAGTCCCGTGCTGCACAGCAATCTCTCTGATCTTGCTATAGCTTTCCACTGCAAACTTTCCTTTCTACGAAAGAATGTATTACTTCATCAAAGTTCGTCAAACTTTTGCTATATAGAAAATCATATGTCGTCGTCTCATACTGAAACAGCTGTTAATACGAATAGCACCCAAGACTGGTGTGGTTTCTCGAACTGATTACGTTTACTTTGTCACTGTCTGTTAGATAAAACGAAATAGGCCTTTCTAATACTGCAGCGATTGTAACACACGCCAAATAAGCGAGAATGTTTTGGCACAAAAAGTCATTTTTATCTACCTGATTTACGTAAATAACATGACAGAATATAATTCAAGAAGTATCAATATCAGATCTCTAATAGATCTACTACTTGTACGCTAGGAAATAATTTCACATTTCACTCATATGCTCCAGTTTCCCAAGCTTGAGATCGAAAAGTAGTGTTAATACGAAACTGTTATATAAATTTGGCATTGTCATACTCTTCCATATAATTTGTGTCATGTCCCCGTTTCGTCTCTTTCCTTGTTATACCAAACAATCTAATCACCACTAGTTTTGTAAATATTCCTGCCACTGTCAAAACTTATGCCCCGGTTAACTTCACTAACCGGTTCAATTATCCCGCGCTTATTCTCCCGTTAGGCGTTATTATGTACTCGTACAACGTGTTTTCCGCGCTATTCCGAGAATAGAAGTTAAATAGCTGCTAACCGGGAACTGCACAACCGGTCCTTAAGCCGTCGGCACACGGACCGTGCATCCGAACGTTGAGCGTTGAGCGTGCCGAGTTTCTGACGTCATAGCGTGGAATAGTACGTTCGGGAGTCTTTCCTAACGTGCAGAGCAATATCTGGCATGTCAGATATTCTGAGCGTGCGTCTGAGCGTTGACCAATCAGATGGCACAACGCCACCTACGTCACACGCACGCCGTCTGCCTTCAGTACAGAGTTGCGAGGCGCCATATTGGCATTCGTTTCAAGCCTATATGTATATATGCCGTTTCTGAGCACCAGCAAATTGAGAATCACTGAAAAACCCGTTGATAACTGTGTGATTCGTTTCAATAAAATAATGAGAAACATTATATTCGTGGCAAAATAATTATTGTAACTTGGCTATTATGAGAGTAGGCTATTTGAAGGCAGCGACACACTGATTATCCACCCGAAACGTATTGATCTTGGTACAATTTGTTATAATTAAATTTCAGTTAGTAACATATTTACGATTAAGGTTTTCGGCACGTCGTAACATAATATGATAGAATTACGTGTGTGAAGTTCGTATAGCGTAATGAGTAGCGTCCCTGTCATCTGTTGAGATGTTGGTTGGGGCGGTGGTTCACATCTTGACACTGTCATATTTTTTTTTCCTAACATTCGCGTTTTTATTAGGTTCTGATACTTTATTATCAGTCTCATATAAATATATAATATAATATTTGATGTTATGTAAATATAAGTTAAACTTTTTTTGAGGGGTGACTTTGTTCGATTGGCTTAATCTACAGGACAGCTTGCTCTACTTGTATAAAGATATTTCGCTCCTTTTTATTTTACGCTTCGTAATTCACATGTTGCAAAGATTCTGCTAGTGGGTGGAAACAGTGATCAAGTAAGACTGACCTTGGGGTTTTACTAAAATGTGGGAATTATGAAATAATGTTTATCTTATGCGGAGAAGTATTCCAAATTTGTACCGCACTGTTTGTAATAGAACCTTTATAAGCCTGTCTCCTTATTGATTGGACATGGTACCTTCCTTTTCATGAACGATGGAGGAAATGTGGGTTTTAATAGAGTAAACAGTGTGATTTACGAACTAGAAACATCCCTCAACTGCCGCTGGAGTGCGCTGCGATCGCGTATACCACGTTGGGGCCCACGTACCGTATCCACGAGTCGTATCGTTCCTGATCGTGCAGAGCACGTTGGACTTGACACGCTCAACGTTAACGTTCGACAGCACGGTCCGTGTGCCGACGGCTTTAGTAGTGTGGCGATCTGGCGAGAATTTTCCGTCAAAACTTTATTTTGTTGGATACAGCGAGAAGCTAATACTAGGTTCACGCCAAAAGAAATGCACACTATTTTTGTAAAATACAGTTTTCATTCTACATGTGTGAAAATTTTACAGTGTGTTTACAAACTTAGTTCGACCTGTTCCCGTGAGTGGCGCCGTCACAGCATGCCTTCGAGACGGCTGCTACACTTGACGTTCGTCAGAAGCAACGTGCTGTCATAGAATTCCTGTGCTGTGAAAACGAGACAGTGGGAAAGATCCACAAGAGGTTGAAAAAGGTGTACGGAGATGCTGCTGTCGATCGCAGTACAGTTAGTCGGTGGGCGAGCAGGTTAAGTGACAAAAGCGGGCACGGCAATATTGAGGATTGTCCTCGCAGCGGCAGGCCTCGTACTGCACACACTCCAGACAATGTGCAGAGAGTTAACAGATTGGTGACTGCTGACAGACGCATCACAGTGAACGAATTGTCACGCTACGTTGGAATAGGGGAAGGAAGTGTTTGCAGAATACTGAAAGTGTAGGCGTTAAATAAGGTTTGTGTCAGGTGGGTTCCCAGAATGTTTACAGTGGCTCACAAAGAAACAAGAAAAACGGTATGCAGCGAACTTTTGGAACAGTACGAGAATGGTGGAGATGAATTTCTTGGGAGAATTGTGACGTGATGAAACGTGGCTCCATCATTTTTCACCAGAAACGAAGAGGCAATCAATGGAGTGGCATCATGCAGATACACCCAAGAGAAAAAATTCAAAAACACGCCTTCTGCTGGAAAAGTTACGGCTACTGTGGTTTTCGATTCCGAAGGACTCTTGCTTGTGGACATTGTGCCAAGTGGAACCACCATAAATTCTGATGCATATGTGACGACACTGGAGAAACTTCGAGCTCGACTGAGTCGTGTTCGACCACATCGGCAAAAGCAGGATGTTTTGCTGTTGCGCGACAATGCACGGCCACATGTGAGTGAAAAAACCATGGAAGCGATCATAAAACTCAGATGGACAACACTGAAACACCCGCCTTACAGTCCTGACCTGGCTCCCTGTAACTATCATCTCTTCGGGAAACTGAAAGACTCTCTTCGTGGAACAAGGATTGAAGATGATGACTCCCTTGTGCACGCTGCCAAACAGTGGCTCCAGCAGGTTGGTCCAGAACTTTACCGTGCGGGTATACGGGCGCTGGTTCCAAAATGGCGTAAGGCAGTTGAGAGGTATGGAAATTATGTGGAGAAATGAAAATGTTGTTCCAAAAGGATATATCTACACATTGTAAAACTATGAAACATGTAGAATAAAAGATGGATTAAAAAAAATAGTGTGCATTTCTTTTGGAGTGACCATCGTATGTAATCTTTCTTAGCTGTTATTCCTGTTAGTTGTTTGTTTCCGCTCTGATAGTCTCAATGGTTGGATTTCGCTAATAATTATGACAACGCTTATCATTCGCACACCCAGTCAAACATCCTACTTTTGCCGATGTGGTCGAACACGATTCAGTCGAGCTCGAAGTTTCTTCAGTGTCGTCACATATGCATCAGTGATTGGCATTCATCCGATCGGGTTTGGTTGGATCAGCCCCATCCTATTTTGGTTGCGGGAAACTATTTTTTTTAATAAAAAAAATTTCTTGATGCGACGGGGATTCCCCTGGCAGAGACATCATGCACACTACGCACGCATCCAAAAATGAACTTATGACTCGTTCAGATATTAACTTAGAATGTGTTCAAGATGGTTCAAATGGCTCTGAGCACTATGGGACTTAACTTCTGAGGTCATCAGTCCCCCAGAACTTAGAACTACCTAAACCTAACTAACCTAAGACATCACACACATCCATGCCCGAGGCAGAATTCGAACCTGCGACCGTAGCGGTCGCGCGGTTGCAGACTGTAGCGCCTAGAACCGCTCGGCCACCTCGGCCGGCTAGAATGTGTTCCAAAATGTTCAAAATCCAACAGGGATACGTTTGAAAATCATGTGAATAATCGATAGACCAACGTGCGCTGGACGCTAGGCGCTTTGTGAAGCAAAGTTTTTTTCTTCCAGACTATGAACTTGGCGCTGCCTGAAATTACCCCGGTTGGCCGCCCCCCGTCCCCCTAGATCAGTCCCCTGCTTGATGTCCTTTTATCCAATGTGGGAGGACGTCAGTGCCCAATGTCTGCGCATCTATTATGGCCTCCAAGACATCCCAGACGTATCTGTCCCTCTGTTTATCAGTCGGAAGGCCTTATCTGCTTGCTGCATTTAGCAGCGGCGCTGACATGAGAACTACACTCCTGGAAATGGAAAAAAGAACACATTGACACCGGTGTGTCAGACCCACCATACTTGCTCCGGACACTGCGAGAGGGCTGTACAAGCAATGATCACACGCACGGCACAGCGGACACACCAGGAACCGCGGTGTTGGCCGTCGAATGGCGCTAGCTGCGCAGCTTTTGTGCACCGCCGCCGTCAGTGTCAGCCAGTTTGCCGTGGCATACGGAGCTCCATCGCAGTCTTTAACACTGGTAGCATGCCGCGACAGCGTGGACGTGAACCGTATGTGCAGTTGACGGACTTTGAGCGAGGGCGTATAGTGGGCATGCGGGAGGCCGGGTGGACGTACCGCCGAATTGCTCAACACGTGGGGCGTGAGGTCTCCACAGTACATCGATGTTGTCGCCAGTGGTCGGCGGAAGGTGCACGTGCCCGTCGACCTGGGACCGGACAGCAGCGACGCACGGATGCACGCCAAGACCGTAGGATCCTACGCAGTGCCGTAGGGGACCGCACCGCCACTTCCCAGCAAATTAGGGACACTGTTGCTCCTGGGGTATCGGCGAGGACCATTCGCAACCGTCTCCATGAAGCTGGGCTACGGTCCCGCACACCGTTAGGCCGTCTTCCGCTCACGCCCCAACATCGTGCAGCACGCCTCCAGTGGTGTCGCGACAGGCGTGAATGGAGGGACGAATGGAGACGTGTCGTCTTCAGCGAAGAGAGTCGCTTCTGCCTTGGTGCCAATGATGGTCGTATGCGTGTTTGGCGCCGTGCAGGTGAGCGCCACAATCAGGACTGCATACGACCGAGGCACACAGGGCCAACACCCGGCATCATGGTGTGAGGAGCGATCTCCTACACTGGCCGTACACCACTGGTGATCGTCGAGGGGACACTGAATAGTGCACGGTACATCCAAACCGTCATCGAACCCATCGTTCTACCATTCCTAGACCGGCAAGGGAACTTGCTGTTCCAACAGGACAATGCACGTCCGCATCTATCCCGTGCCACCCAACGTGCTCTAGAAGGTGTAAGTCAACTACCCTGGCCAGCAAGATCTCTGGATCTGTCCCCCATTGAGCATGTTTGGGACTGGATGAAGCGTCGTCTCACGCGGTCTGCACGTCCAGCACGAACGCTGGTCCAACTGAGGCGCCAGGTGGAAATGGCATGGCAAGCCGTTCCACAGGACTACATCCAGCATCTCTACGATCGTCTCCATGGGAGAGTAGCAGCCTGCATTGCTGCGAAAGGTGGATATACACTGTACTAGTGCCGACATTGTGCATGCTCTGTTGCCTGTGTCTATGTGCCTGTGGTTCTGTCAGTGTGATCATGTGATGTATCTGACCCCAGGAATGTGTCAATAAAGTTTCCCCTTCCTGGGACAATGAATTCACGGTGTTCTTATTTCAATTTCCAGGAGTGTATGTCTACAAATGAATACCCTGACCTGGGCGCCATGCCTTTCAATTTTCGAGCATTTATCGGATACTTGTGCGAAACATTTCGGAGTCAACATTAACGAGCTTGTAAGAGGTCTATGACTAAGGAATTTATTGCTAGCGCACTCGAGCAGATGTAATTTCGATGGATTGCTCACGCGCTGCCTGCGATATGTAAGCTATAAGAGAATCACAGACCAGAGAGCAGTGCTGTATGCAGTAGGAACTGAGTAGCAGTAGCGAGCAGTCTGGTGTATCGAGTTGGCTGGGCCGGTCGTGAGGGAGCAATGGCGGTGCCTGAGCGATGTAGTATAAGGTAAAAGCAGCCTCGCGCATATGTAGTATTGTTATATCAAGTCCCATGTAAATGTTTTTCAAAAAATCTCTTAATAATAATCTTTCTTATAAAAAATTATTATTTATGTATGTATAACATTCACATTTAGCGTAACCTCCCCACAGTTTATTATTCCGTAACCTCACAATAATAACGTCTCTGTATAATAATCTCTCAATAAAATTGTGGCTCACTTATATAACCTTTCAATAATTAACTGGCTGTGAATCTAAACTGGTAAATTTGGACGTCAGCAGTGCTGCGTCATGGCCCCTGAAAGATCATTCTGAATAAATTGAAAATTCTTACCTCAATAAGGTCGCCGGATAATGCATATATATCTGCTCCTATAAGAAATTTTTCTGGCACAGCCCAGTGCAATGCTGGCCGATAGATTTGTCATGTATAAACAGAAACAACTGATTTTTGTTTACAATAATCGGGATGACCATGCATTGGAGAAATTAGTAAATTCTTTAAATTGAGATGAATGATTGTCAAAAGTTAATTTTTTATAAGAAAAATTATTATTAAGAGGTTTTTTTGAAAAACATTTACATGGGACTTGATATAACAATACTACATATGCGCGAGGCTGCTTTTACCTTATACTACATCGCTCAGGCACCGCCATTGCTCCCTCACGACCGGCCCAGCCAACTCCATACACCAGACTGCTCGCTACTACTACTACCACTAACACACAGGTCAGTCAAGACTGCTCTCTGGTCTGAGATTCTCTTACAGCTTACATATCGCAGGCAGCGCGTGAGTAACCCATCGAAATTACATCTGCTACAGAGCGCTAGCAATAAATTCCTTAGTCATGGACCACTTACAAACTTTATAAGACGGTGATCGGTTTTCGAGGATTCCATACGTGCTCCAACACCTAAGATGTACAATTGCTAACAATATTAACCATGCAACAAAATTACGTGCCCTTTTGCCTATTATCAGTTGTCGGAAACCTAGCCGGCCTTGTGGCCGAGCGGTACTAGGCGCTTCAGTTCGGAACCGCGCTGCTGTTACGGTCGCAGGTTCGAATCCTGCCTCCGGCATGGATGTGTGTGATGTCCTTAGGTTAGTTTGGTTTAAGTAGTTCTAAGTTCTAGGGGACCGATGAACTCATATGTTAAATCCCGTAGTGCTCAGAGCCATTTGAACCATTTGAATAGGAAACCTTGATCTCTTCGAACCGGTCACGAAATACTAAATCTTACAAATCTCTTCTACTGCAAGCTCTTTGATTTCCATATTTTGGGAGGAGCAGCTTGGACCAAACAAGAAAAAACTGCCTAGTTAAAGATGGGCTCTGCAATACGTAGCTTAAGACCTATGAAGCAAATGTTGACAGATGTGAAAATTACCGAACTATCAGTTTAATAAGTCACGACTACAAAATACTCACGCGAATTCTTTACAGACGAATGGACAAACTGGTAGAAGCCGACCTCGGGGAAGATCAGTTTGGTTTCCGTGGAAATATTAGAACAAGTGAGATGGATTAAGAAAACGCAAACCTACATTTCTTGCATTTGTATACTTAGAGAAATCTTTCGACAATGTTGACTAGAATACTCTCTTTCAAATTCTGAAGGTGGCAGGGGTAAAATACATGGAGCGAAAGGCTATTTACAATTAGTACAGAAACCAGATGGCAGTTATAGGAGTCGAGGGACATGAAAGGGAAGCAGTGGTTGGGAAGGGAGTGAGACAGGGTTGTAGCCTCTCCCCTATGTTATTCAATCTGTATATTGAGCAAGCAGTAAAGGAAACAAAAGAATAATTCGGAGTAGGTATTAAAATCCATGGAGAAGAAATAAACACTTTGAGGTTCGCCGATGACATTGTAATTCTGTCAGAGACAGCAAAGGACTTGCAAGAGCAGTTGAACGGAATAGACAGTGTCTTGAAAGGAGTATATAAGATGAACATCGACAAAAGCAAAACGAGGGTAATGGATTGTAGTCAAATTAAATCGGGTGATGTTGAGGGTATTAGATTAGGAAATGAGACGGTTAAAATAGTAAAGGAGTTTTGGTATTTGGGGAGCAAAATAACTGATGATGGTCGAAGTAGAGAGGATGTAAAATGTAGACTGGCAATGGCAAGGAAAGCGTTTCTGTAGAAGAGAAATTTGTTAACATCGAGTATAGATTTTTAAGTGTCAGGAAGTCGTTTCTGAAAGTATTTGTATGGAGTGTGGCCATGTATGGAAGTGAAACATGGACGATAAATAGTTTGGACCAGAAGAGAATAGAAGCTTTCGAAATGTGGTGCTACAGAAGAATGCTAATGATTAGATGGGTAGATCACGTAACTAATGTGAAGATATTGAATAGAATTGGGGAGAAGAGAAGTTTGTGGCACAACTTGACTAGAAGAAGGGATCGGTTGGTAGGACATGTTCTGAGGTATCAAGGGATCGCCAATTTAGTACTGGAGGGCAGCGTGGAGGGTAAAAATCGTAGGGGGAGACCAAGAGATGAATACACTAAGCAAATTCAGAAGGCTGTAGGTTGCAGTAGGTACTGGGAGATGAAGAAGCTTGCACAGGATAGAGTAGCATGGAGAGCTGCATCAAACCAGTCTCAGGACTGAAGACCACAACAACAGCAACAAGAGCTAAGAGCACTTGTTCAGTAGAGAAAGACGAAACAGATATGCACGTAACTCTAAAGATATGCACTTTATAGCCTATGGTATGTTTACGAGGCAAATTTTTCTTATTTGGTCCATGCTAGCCGGTCCCAAAATTTGGAAATCAAAGATCTTGCAGTAAAAGAGATTTGTTTTACATTGCCGACCTCTGTGGCCGAGCGGTTCTAGGCGCTTCAGTCTGGAACCGCGTGACCGCTACGATCGCAGGTTCGAATCCTGCCTCGGGCATGGATGTGTGTGATGTCCTTAGGTTAGTTAGTTTTAAGTAGTTCTAAGTTCTAGGGGACTGATGACCTCAGATGTTAAGTCCCATAGTGCTCAGAGCCATTTCAACCATTTGTTTTACACTATTGAAGACGAAGTAGTACACATACTTCTTAAGGTATGCATTTTAGTGCCCATGTTTAATGCATTCTTTTGCTTCGGATGTTCGTTCCTGTCATGTCCCTATATATTGGCCGTTCCCTCGGGGACACCTGGTATTTAGGGAGAATCAAACTTCGGACGCCACAACAGTACTCCTCGCATATTAAGAGAACAAAAATTTCTCTGCGAAAATTTCGTCCCGTGCACGTTTTCGGTAGTAAAAGAAGGTCAAGGAAGGCAACTATACGACAGGTGTCTCCATTTAATACTGTGTAGCTGTTCTGACCAGTTGATGAAGCCTGTATGTTTTCACGTTAGAATACTCAGGTTCGATTCCGTAGCTAGATTTCCGTTTTACTTTCCAATTTTGTTCTCCTTAATAACGCTGAGGCTTATATAATCCTACAACTACAGTTTGCTTAACATTCAGCATAACAACTATTGGTCAGATGTCAGATATACAGGGTGGTCCATTGATCGTGACCGGGCCAAATATCTCACGAAATAAGCGTCAAACAAAAAAACTACAAAGAACGAAAATCGTCTAGCTTGAAGAGGGAAACCAGGTGGCGCTATGGTTGGCCTGCTAGATGGCGCTGCCATAGGTCTAACGGATATCAACTGCGTTTTTTTTTTAAATCTGAACCCCAATTTTTTATTACATATTCGTGTAGTACGTAAAGAAGTATGAATGTTTTAGTTGGACCACTTTTTTCGCTTTGTGATAGATGGTGCTGTAATAGTCACAAACGTATAAGTACGTGGTATCACGTAACATTCCGCGATACGATAAACCGCAGTCGCGATAGGCTACAATCCGAACTTTATCAAAGTCGGAAACGTGATGGTACGCATTTCTCCTCCTTACACGAGGCATCACAACAACGTTTCACCAGACAACGCCAGTCAATTGTTGTTTGTGTGTGAGAAATCCATGGAGGTAGAATAAGGGGAGATGGCGCTACAGACTTCAGCTGTACGTTGTTTTGAAGCCAGTGGGCGGGACCTGTCGCCATCTTGGATCCCCCAAAACATTAGCAGACGAGTGTTTACAATTACTTCTTGTTCGTTATTTATGTCGTGTGCACGTGATATTTGTTTTACATAGTAAATGTTACTCGGTTTTAGTGAACAACACAGCATAAGGAACGCAACTTCAAACGTTTTTCTGGTCTTAAATGCGTATTCGATACAGTAATACGTAAAAATATCACGCTTCTTGCCTCAGTACTGTAATTCCTTTTTGTTTATACACTTAGAATAACTGAGAAGAGACGTATGTGCTATGAAAAGCGTGCTTTTGTAATCCATTTCTATTCACTTTCATTGTGTTTGTGTCGATAATTGATAAAGCCAGAACTCCAAAAACAATGATTGATAGTTTATAGGCACCGATTTGTATTCGTTGCATTTTCAAGACAAATGCAAATTTTAAATGTTCACGTTTGCAAGAAACTTACTTTATTTCCTTTTGGTGTCCCATAGATGTATGCAGGGATGATATAAACAAGCCAGCTGACATGTCAACAAAGTGAAAAATACGTTAAATTACGAAGGAACAGAACTGAATTTAAGATTGTCAGGCCCATTGCAATTTCCACATCTGCTTTCTTTTTAAATTGTACCTACCAAATGACATTCAGCGTGGCAAAGAACAGAAATTTACAGGGTAATACGACAACACAATGATTAATGTAATGATCTAAGCCTGGACTTCGATAGGGAACTTTGCTTTAACAAATATGTAACCATTTAAGTACTTATAATTTAACCGCTGTAACAGGTGTTCCACACATTTTACTGAAGATTTAATTAACTACATGTAGTTACATTAGTTTTATATTAAATTATTGCACTTTAAAACATTAGTCCCCATTTCCAGGATATTTCTTGCCAGGACTTTTCAGTTACTTCAGAATAACCACACAGTGAAAACCAAGTGTAATGCTCACTTCCAGACAGCTCTTCGCCTTGGATTGATAGGAAATCTAAAGTTAAATCACAGAAATAAAACCATACTGTAAAACTTTACAGTGCATCAGAATTTCAAGTATATATAAGAAAATAGCGCTTAAATAAGTCCACTTACGAATGAAATGTGATTTGTTTAAACTTTAGATTACAATCAGAACGATTAGTACACCCGTGAGCGACGCAAGCCGGCATTTTTTATCAAAACACTTCATGACTACATGGAATCAAACCACCAGAGGCGAATGTTTTGGGGTAGCTAACATGGCGGACCTTCTCTTGGGTCGGCTTCAAGTTTGTGACGTCATGACAACTCCTCTTATTTTTACCTCCATGGAGAAATCGGTTGGAAACTTTCCTCGTGTCAGCACGTTGTAGGTGTCGCCACCGGCGCCAGCCTTGTGTGAATGCTCCGAAAAGCTAATCATTTGCATACCACAGCATCTTCTTCCTGTCGGTGAAATGTCGCGTCTGTAGCACGTCATCTTGGTGGTGTAGCAATTTTAATGGCCAGTAGTGTATGCATATTTACGATGTCTTATGCAACAAAACAATTCTCTTTCGGTAGCCTATATAAATTTATTTGAATTTGATGAGGTATCCAGATGACGCGACCTAGCGATTACTGTCGCCTCTCCTTATCGCTGCACTTCCTCGCTTCCTGAGACGCTAATGAGTTGCGACCTCGGTGACAATTAGACTTCTGTGGTTGCGTCTCAAAGGCACCGCACCACTTCTACCGAACTCGTCAATGTGCAGGAGTTAGCTCAAAGTCGTTTCGGTTCCACGAGTCTATGTATAGTACGCGTGTGCAGCGTTTAAACTTGTGTACTCCTTCGGACTCGCTCCTCCATAGAGTATACACAGTGTTGCCAACTCTAAAAAACCCGAGTCGCTAGATTCAATATCAAAAGTCGCTAGAAAGTCGCTAAAACTGATTTTACTAGGGGTGTACTGAAAATTTCGTGCTGTGAATGGTGCAATAAGCCAGTGGGGGGGGGGGGGGGGGGGAATAAAATATTAATAAAAGCTCTCATAAGTAATTGCTATATTGTCTTAATTAAATGACGCATCGCTTGCAACAGCATATATATAAAATATGCTAACGTTTAATTAAACTTATCATAATTGATGCAACACATAAATTGTTGTTTCAATCACAGTAGTCAAATATACTAGAAATATACAACTATATTTGTAACAAAAGAAAGCAAGAAAACAAATTAAGTTACAAAATATATACATACCGGTATGTGAGCTATTCATCGTCGTCACTCAGAAGATCGAATAACTCTTCTGTTTCATGCTCTGACAGAACTGTAGTTGATGTAGAGGGTTGTACGTCGCTCAAAAGATGACGTTGCAGTTCGACTGGTTTTGTCGCAAAAGGGTAACTTTTGTTCGTTCCAACAAGCTCCAATACGTCTGACGGTATGTCAAAAGATGCACAATCTTTATTTTGTTTCTTCAGCTGGTCTCTCAATATGATCAAAGCATTAATTGCCTTTAACGATAATCTGTTACGTTGTTTAGTTTTTATAATGTTCATAGAACTGAGTATTCTTTCCATTTCTGCATTTTAAGGCGGTAGGCATAGAACAGTCATTGCTGGCTGTGAAATCAAAGAAAAAGGATTCTCCCCTGCGGTATTTTCATACAGCAAAACCTCACTCCAAAATAAAACAGTGCTAGTAGTGTTATTCCACCTAATGAAGTTGATATTATGCCATTCTTGCAACATACAGTCTATGAAATCGCCACTAAAATCCAGTTCCTTGGCTACATCCGCTACAGCATTATTTTTATTCACTTGAAGTGTTTCTTCAACATTCAGCATTGACTTTTTTTCAGGATCGTAACTTTACTTGGCAGTCTTTGTTGAATTTCTTTTATGAGTTTCAGGCTAAACTGAATGCATCTCTACTTCAAATAAACTTTATTTTGTTCAGACAAACTTGACTCAGGCAGTTTCTATAGTCAAAATCTTAGTTTTGTTAATGAAAATACTGGCCGAAAATAGTTTTGAGTCGTCAGTACTCCAAAAGGCGCCAGATAAGTCGCTAAATAATTTTTGTCGCTAAAAAGTTTTTTTTGTCGCTAAGACGAAGGCAAAAGTCGCCATTTCTAGCGACAAAGTCGCTAAATTGGCAACGCTGAGTATACATCAAGAAGTCTCCTTCGAGCACTAGTTAGTAGTATCTCTGACGCATTTGTCCGTTAGCCGCATAACAATCGTCAGGGAAGAACGAATATTCGTGATCTGCAACATTCGGTCGTGTAGGCGCGTTATAAAATTCGAGCGTGGGGAGTAAATCGGCACGTAGGAAGACCATGCCGAAAAGGAAGCAGCCGGCGGGAAAAAGGAGCAGCGGTTCTAAGACGAGTTCCAACAGGAGTTCTGCGGCGAGTTCGCCCACTACGTGCGGTTCGTCCAGACGCCCTGCGACGCGTTCGTCTTCGGTAAGTTATGCTTCTTTTACTAGTAAACTTAAAGCGTATAAATTCACCGAAGGGCAGTGTCTTGTCTCGATGTGTCGATGTCCAGCCGCATATCTACAAATCGTTGTGGCACGATATAAACATGGGTACGGCTAAGGTAATTTGCATGTACAAAGAAAGGAGTTTTTTTAAAATATGCACCGCAAGCACGGTGCATACGTGGTAGAGGTAACTAATTATTACCAGCTATTTCCGCATTCTACTTTTGTAGATCTAACTGTACAAACGATAATGTAGCAACAGTGTGGGCAGTACTCGCAAAATGCTGGTGACGCACGTGTGGTGGAAATAATACGTGTTGCATAACTGTGTGGAGGTTCAGGAAAGGGACAATATTTATGCTGTGTAGCGAATGACAGACAATCTTAAATATGGATAAGTGGATGGTAATGCCACGGAGCATATGAATGAAAATAAACCGTATGGTCAAGAGAAATTTGAATAGCATACGTGGGCTTTGACCATTGACGTAATGGCAGTTTCTGCTGTGACAATGTGTCAAGCGCACATTCCGATTTCACCCGTCCACTTTGACCCATGACCTTGTATGACATCATGACTTTACGATGCGAATGATGTAAGCGGCTTCTTATTAAATTTTATCCGTGGCTGTTTTAGCTACTCGTGTATATTATGATGTCTGTAAGCTGCGCCGTTTATTTTCGTATTTGACACGATTAAACAGGAACTTACGAGCACAAATTAAATTGTTCCGAGTGCAACGATTAGTGGTTATGATTATATTTTTGTTTCTAACAAGTATTTGGCTGTTTTCGTTATGTGACACGTTTGTCGAGGTTAGACAGAGAGTATGTGTGTAACTACATGGTTGCGAATGAAACGAGTAGTGATCTTATTTACAATTTTGATTGTTACAAATATCTGGTTCCTTTTTTTCGAATGTGACACTGTGGAGGCGCTTCGTATTTGAAATGGATTGATTTTATAGGTGGTGTTGTTGTTGTTATTGAGTGTGTGTGTGTGTGTGTGTGTGTGTGTGTGTGTGTGTGTGTGTGTGTGTGTAGTATGTTTTGAGGCCAGCCTTGATTAATTTGGAATTGTCGATGGTTCATAAGTTTATTTTCATAAGCTTTTTCATTCATTGTGAGGCTGTTTCTTTGTGCTTTTTGAAATGAGGGTTTTCGAATTTGTGTTTATTTACTTTCATTTGTAGGGGTGGAATTATGGTTGTGTGTGGAAGGTTTTTTTGGTATCGGTATCTTCGTTTGAGCTATATAGGCCAAGCAAATTATCCGACTCTAATTGTGTATTTTTTGACTTTTTTCGTTTCGTTTCTTCTAGCTGAGTTTGCGTGTCTAGCTTTCGATTCTTTGTTGCTGTGCACTGATATTAGCGTCAGTTTTTTTAATGAGTTTGTTCCAACCCATAACCCCCTCATTCCGGCGGATGTCCCGTTAATGTCATTTTATTTCCATATTGAAATAAGCCTATTTCGTGAGATTTTTACGTCTGAGTTTGAGATTAATGTCTATCCTCCGGGTCACCATCTTGTTCAGTGCAATGGCCTGGTATTAAATGATATCTTTTCGTGGTCTTAGTAATTAAATTAAGCGATCGTCTTTACTCGAAACACGACGTCATCGGTCAAAGAACTCGCCTGGATTCGGACCCTATTCTATTCCCCGCGTCTTGAACTGCATTTCTTTTGAAGCGCTTTTTGATGTCATATTTTCTTCGGTTCCGAGGGAAGTTCTGTTTTTAATCGGATAAATTCTAGTGCCCGATTCCACGCGTAGGCTTTTGGCAATGACGTCATACGGGAGGCAACATGGGAGGCAAGGACGCTACGTAGAGATAATCTTTGAAAGCAGCGAATGAAATTCGTAAACAAAGCAACGTAGCAAACGATAAAATTATAGTGACAATTCAAGCGATTATTTACTTAGCCACGAACTGTATCGAAATGAATTCAAGATAATGGAAATATATAAGAACAAAACAAAGGATAAATATGCTTGATATAAGTTACTGTCGTAATTTATGCGAGTTAAGAAAAGCAAAGAGAACCTTTAAATTCCATTACAATGTGGTATAGCGCTTCATGAAGTCGTAACATTATGAGATAGCGTTAATGTATTATAATAATTGTTGACTCTAAACGGACTACCGCGGGGTACTTTTGTGATTTGGACGGCGAAAAACTAAAATGTAACGTAACAGGAAAATTAAATAAATAATAGCGTGTGTGAAAGAATAAGTGTGAAATGTGGAAAAACCGACACAGATATCCTAATAAAAACCAGTATACAAGTTATGAAAATTCGCAAAAAGTAACAAATATTGGAATCGATAACTAGAACTTACGTTAATTCTAGTTACCGATTCCGGCATCAGTTACTTTTCCGCAGCAGTTCAGAAATGTAGAAGCCCTATTACATTTCAGTGCACACACTTACTGCAAAAACGATCTAAACAATGAACAACGCAATGGTTGAAATAGGTAACTGGAATTTACCTCCTATATAACTTACTTAATTCTTGATACCGATTCCAATGTTTGCTATTTTTTCGCAGTAGTTTAGAGAGCAACTACAAAAGCAGAAATCCTATTACATTTCGTTGCACTCACCTGCGGGAAAAACAATCTGAACAATGAACCATGGAATAGTTGGACTGGGTAACTATAATTGACCTTCTTTTTATTTATTTATTTATTGTTCCGTGGGACCAAATTAAGGAGAAGTCTCCATGGTCATGGAACGAGTCAGTGCATGAAATTATAACACGATAGTAGAAACAGGCGACAATTCGTAAGTTTAAATAAAGAAAATCAACAATATAACACTGGAATTAGCTTAATTTTTCAGCTCCTCGACAGAATAGAAGGAGTGAGCCATGAGGAAACCCTTCAGTTTAGACTTAAAAGCGTTTGGGCTACTGCTAAGATTTTTGAGTTCTTGTGGTAGCTTATTGAAAATGGATGCAGCAGAATACTGCACTCCTTTCTGCGCAAGAGTCAAGGAAGTGCATTCCACATGCAGATTTGATTTCTGCCTAGTATTAACGGAGTGAAAGCTGCTAACTCTTGGGAATAGGCTAATATTGCTAACAACAAACGACATTAAAGAAAATATATACTGTGAGGGCAATGTCTATATAGGAGGTCGATTTTAAATACATATTCCAACAATACGATGATTTATAATTTTGGACGTGTGTGCAGTAAGTGCGCGAACTGGGTTTTTTGTAGGATTTCAAAAGTTTTAATTAATCTGCGAACTACTGCAAGAAAGTAACATATTGTACAGTGGATAGGTGAAATAATGTGAACAGTGGTAGTAATGGGATGGTTGTGTTTGACGGTCAACAATGCAGGTACGGCTCGTGTCGCGCTGGACTGTGGGTGTTCAGTACGGACTAGCCATCAGCGCGGGTTGTTTACGAGTAGTGCACAATCCGTATTTGCATTCAGAAGCCGCTCAATAGCCATCTTCGAGGCCCCGTATCTATCGACACTGTCCGCCGACAACTCAAAAAAATGTTCAAATATGTGTGAAATCTTATGGGACTTAACTGCTAAGGTCATCAGTCCCTAAGCTTACACGCTACTTAAACTAAATTATCCTAAGGACAAACACACACACCTATGCCCGAGGGAGGACTCGAACCTCCGCCGGGGCCAGCCGCACAGTCCATGACTGCAGCGCCGAGAACTCCATAAAGCGAATATTCATGGACGATCTGCTATGATGAGACCATTAGTGACGACAACCAACGCAAAGAAGCGTAAAACATGGTGTCAGGAGCATAAATCCTAGACGGCTGATCAGTGCAAACACAACAACATAGGGCCGGGTTTACGTGTGGAGAACGCCAAAAGAAGCCTACAATCCTGATTGCTTAATTCCAGCGGTTAAGCATCGAGGTGGAAGTGTGATGTCATGTCAAGATATTCTGCTGGTCCCATTATTACTCTCAAAGGACGTGTTACAGCCGACGATTATGTGAACTTTAGGTTATCAGGTGCTTCCCGTGATTCAAATGTTATTTCCCAACAATGATGCCATAGTTCAGGACGACAATGCACCCGTTCGGACAGCGAGGGCAGTACAATCGCGGTATGAGGTGCGTGCAGCTGAACTGCAGCGTCTTCCCTGGCCAGCACAGTCCCATGACTTTAACACCATCGAACACTTGTGGGCGGTATTGGAACGTAGACTCCGGAGCAGATTTCCGCCTCTCTCGTCACTACAGAGGTTCAGATCGAAGAGTGGCCTAACATTCCACTGGAGACTATACAATCATTATACGCCAGTATTCCAAGAAGAATCGCAGCTGTATTACGGAAAATGGGGGTCCAACCCCTTATTAATAAACCATTCCCAAGTAAGTACAGGTGTTCACATTATCTTTAAATTTTTTTGACTTATTACTTTTTAGTCATTATTTTTAAATTTAGCATTTGAGAAATCTTTCACGCAGGAGGATCGTACAAACATACTGCCGTTTGAGTCTCGTACAGATTCCCGTATGGAGGACATAGTGATAGACATCCCTGGGGTTGTGAAGCAGCTGAATGGGTTGAAAATAAATAAATCGCCAGGTCCTGATGGGATTCCAATTCGGTTCTACAGAGAGTACTCTACTGTATTGGCTCCTTACTTAGCTTGCATTTATCAGGAGTCTCCTGCCCAAAGTAAAGTCCCGAGAGACTGGAAAAAAGCGCAGGTGACCCCTGTATATAAGAAGGGTAGAAGGACGGATCCTCAAAATTACAGACCAATAATCTTAACATCGGTTTGTTGCAGGATTCTCGAACATATTCTCAGTTCGAATATAATGAATTTCCTTGAGACAGAGAAGTTGCTGTCCATGCATCAGCACGGCTTTAGAAAGCATCGCTCCTGCGAAACGCAACTCGCCCTTTTTCCACATTATATCTTGCGAACCGTGGATGAAGGGTACTGGAAAGCGTTAGACTCGGTGCCCCACTGCAGACTCCTAACTAAGGTACGAGCATATGGGATTGGTTCCCAAGTATGTGAGTGGCTCGAAGACTTCTTAAGTAATTGAACCTAGTACGTTGTCCTCGATGGTGAGTGTTCATCGGAGGGTATCATCTGGAGTGCCCCAGGGAAGTGTGGTAGGTCCGCTGTTGTTTTCTATCTACATAAATGATCTTTTGGATTGGGTGGATAGCAATGGGCGGCTGTTTGCTGATCATGCTGTGGTGTACGGGAAGTTGTCGTTGAGTGACTGTAGGAGCATACAAGATGACTTGGACAGAATTTGTGATTGGTGTAGAGAATGGCAGCTAACTCTAAATATAGATAAATGTAGATTAATGCAGATGAATGGGAAAAACAATCCTGTAATGTTTGCATACGCCGTTAGTAGTGTAGCGCTTGACACGGTCACGTCGATTAAATATTTGGGCGTAACATTGCAGAGCGATATGAAGTGGGACAAGCATGTAATGGCAGTTGTGGGGAAGGCGGATAGTCGTCTTCGGTTCATTGGTAGAATTTTGGGAAGATGTGGTTCATCTGTAAAGGAGACCGCTTGTAAAACACTAATACGACCTGTTCTTGAGTACAGCTCTAGCGTTTGGGATCCCTATGAGGTCAAATTGAGGGAGGACATAGAAGCAATTCAGAGGCGGGCTGCTAGATTTGTTACTGTTAGGTTTGATCATCACGCGAGTATTACGGAAATGCTTCAGGAACTCGGGTGGGAGTCTCTAGAGGAAAGGAGACGTTCTTTTCGTGAATCGCTACTGAGGAAATTTAGAGAACCAGCATTTGAGGCTGACTGCAGTACAATTTTACTGCCGCCAACTTACATTTCGCGGGAAGACCACAAAGATAAGAGAGATTAGGGCTCGTACAGAGGCATATAGGCAGTCCTTTTCCCTCGTTCTGTTTGGGAGTGGGAGAGAAGATGCTAGTTGTGGTACGAGGTACTCTCCGCCACGCACCGTATGGTGGATTGCGGAGTCTGTATGAAGATTTAGATATTTTGCCTATCCCCTGTAGGTACCCATTCCGAGGTCTTTTATTGCTCATAGTAGTGAAGAGACTAACACCAAATGTAGAAATCGTATAACACTGTAGTGCACATACTTGTTGCAAAAACGCCCTAAATAACGAACCGTGGAATTGGTGGAATCGACAATTAGAATTAATTTATATAGGTCAGTTCAAGTTGCCGTTTCCAGTATCTGTTGCTTCCTCGCAGTATTACAGAGAGCAGTTACAAATGTACGTTTCCGTGCATACATCTGCAGGAAAAACCATCTAAAAAATGAGCCATGCAATGGTGGAAATCATTAACTATATAGAACTGACCTATATGCTTTGATTCTAGTTACCGGTTCAAATATTTGTTACTTTTTGTGAATTTTAGTTACTTTTGTACTGGCTTTTCTTTCAGGATTTCTCCACATTTCGCGTTACTGTTCTTTTCATGTTTCACATATGATTTTATTCATTTCATTTACCAGTTGTGTTACATTTTAATTCTCCTAGCTCAAAACTCCATTTTTCCCACGGTAGTCCCGTTAGATTCAATAATTACTATTTTGCTGTTTCACAATATTACGGCTTCAACATACGCTGTACTGCAGTGGAATTAAAGGTTCTCTATGCTTTCTCACTCGTATGAATTACGATGATAATTTATTTCAGACACGTGCGGTATATTTCTCTTTTTGTCCTTTTTTTTGGGAACCTTCAATTCTTTTGAATATAATGCGTGGCTAAGTAATTGAACCATGCTTGTAATTTTACCGTATGCTACATTCGTTTGTTCACGAACATGACCAGATGCTTTCAAAGATTGCCTCTATGTAGTGTTTTTGCCTTGGATATGCCGTCTTTGCTCAAAGCTGACGTATGTATTAGGACATTAGAGTTAACCCTTTTAATCTGTGCTGTGAATGAAAGGCAAAATACTATCTTTTCTGTTCCAGATGATATTACAATATTTAGTGGATTTACGACTGTTGCCTTGACGAACAATATATTCTTTTTAAATTGCTACTGTCTATCGTGGTCCCCACTGTAACTTTAGTGCTGTTTCTACGATCTTCGTATTTTTCTTCCCCGTGAATAGTTGTCATTTTTGTAATAGACCTTTTCGTTTGCTCGTGTTATCCTACATGCATACACAGGGTGTACATAAAGTCCAGGAACACTTTCAATTATTTCTTGCACAAGAACTAAACATTGTACAGATGTCGTACGTATTGCATTTTGAAAAGAAACTCTGGAAGGTCCCCCCCCCCCCCCCCCCCCCCCGAAGTCTTGCCTTACCCGTCCGAGCATGGCATCGTCGACTGTAGCATTCCCGTATTCTCTCCCAGATCTCTGCTACATCGCGTGGTGGAGGCGGTACATACACCAGATCTTTAATGGGTCCCCACAGAAAAGTCACACGGAGTGAGATATGGTGATGGGGGAAGCCAACACACAGAAAAGCTCGCTCTGCACCTGAACTCGACTAGCACTGACTATCGGCAAATTAACAAAATACGCTGTGGCGGTATACATAAAAGAAAAACTTTCAGGGTTTCTCTTCAAAATCACATATGTATGATATCTGTACAGTGTTTGGTTCTCGTGCAATAAATTATTGAAAGCGTTTCTGGACTTAATGTACACCCTGTATAAGTAACTATGTATCGCTCGCTACATTTGAGAGCTAAATTTCGAATAAATAGTTATGGTTCTTGTGTGATAACCGTTTCGATTTAGGTCTACCACTTATACAAATATTATATTCATAACTGCGTATCGCTGTCTCCGTATGAACTATACAGCTAATGTGTATTTTGCGATAAGATCTCCGATTTATTTACGATAGATAATTTTTGATTAGTACTAGATGTCGTGATATCCAGTAATGCTGCAGAGCTTCTTATGGTGTTTCTTTACGAGGCATGAAATTTCTGTGCAAGAAATTTATATTTATGTGTTTAACCGTAATAGTTGTAATAATTCCAACAAATTTTTTTCCCGCTGTAGTAAATTCTCGTAATCAAAATATAGCCAATGTCATGACTTTGTAGTCGCCATGTTATTTGCGTGGATTGTCGCATTCTCTGCGTCACTGGCCTAAATCGATAGCTAGGACCGCAATATTTTCCTTGTCCAGTTGAAGTATGGAAATTCAGAACAATGTAGACTAGTTTTACATCTACATCTACATCCTTACTCCGGAAGCCATCTGATGGTGTGTGGCGGATGGTACTTAGAGTACTGCTATCGGTTCTCCCTTCCATTCCAGTCTCATATTGTTCGTGGAAAGAAGGATTGTCGGTATGCCTCTGTGTGGGCTCTAATCTCTCTGATTTTATCCTCATGGTCTCTTCGCGAGATGTACGTAGGAGGGAGCAACATACTGCTTGACTCCTCGGTGAAGGTGCGTTCTCGAAACTTCAACAAAAGCCCGTACCGAGCTACTGAGCGTCTCTCCTGCAGAGTTTTCCATTGGAGTTTATCATCTCCGTAACGCTTTCGCGATTACTAAATGATCCTGTAACGAAGCGCGCTGCTCTCCGTCGGATCTTCTCTATCTCTTCTATCAACCCTACCTGGTACGGATCCCACACCGGTGAGCAGTATTCGAGCAGTGGGCGAACAAGCGCGCTGTAACCTACTTCCTTTGTTTTCGGATTGCATTTCCTTAGGATTCTTTCAATAATCTCAGTCTGGCATCTGCTTTACCGACGATCAACTTTATATGATCATTCCATTTTAAATCACTCCTAATGCGTACTCCCAGATAATTTATGGAATTAACTGCTTCCAGTTGCTGACCTGCTATATTGTAGCTAAATGATAAAGGATCTTTCTTTCTATGTATTCGCAGCACAGTACACTCGTCTACATTGAGATTCAAGTGCCAATTCCTGCACCATGCGTCAATTCGTTGCAGATCCTCCTGCATTTCAGTACAATTTTCCATTGTTACAGCCTCTCGATATACACAGCATCATCCGCAAAAAACCTCAGTGAACTTCCGATGCTATCCACAAGATCATTTATATATGTTGTGAATAGCAACGGTCCTACGACACTCCCCTGCGGTACACCTGAAATCACTTTTACTTCGGAAGACTTCTCTCCATTGAGAATGACGTGCTGCGTTCTGTTATCTAGTTGGTTGGTTGGTTTATTAGAGGGACGAAATAGCCAGGTCGTCAGTCCCATAGGATTAGGGAAGGACGGGGAAGTAATTCGGCCGTGCCCTCTCCAAGGAATCATCCTGGCATTTGCCTGAAGCGATTTAGGGAGACCACGGAAAACCTAAATCAGAATGGGCGGACGTGGGTTTGAACTGTCGACCTCCCGAATGCGAGATGTAGACAAAATATAGATATTGTATAATGAATGACAGGTTGCCTTAAGTAAGGTTATAATACCAGCGAGTTGAAGAATAAAAATAGACCTACAGTATCCGCGATATACCACTAGAGCCTGTCGTGTATCGATTGAGTACCAGAGCTTATGCAAAACAATATGAAGGACGAAGAATATATTAAATTAACTGCCTATTCTTTAGCACCATTTCGAACGGAAGGGAGGCTGACAACGATAAAAAAGGCTATTGTAGCGCTTCTTACGGATAATGTACGAGCTACTTTCGAACAGTAACAGATGTTGCATCTCTTGCGGAAATTGTGTGAGCTAAATTGGATTTATTGGAGTATAATTTTGTGAAAAAGTCCAATAGCCTTAACTTGCACTGAAACATTATCAAGAGCTGTAAACATATGATTTTATTCGGAATCGATTTCCTATGTGGTGGTCACGTCTGGACGTAATACCATAGCAACTACTGCCACTCAAGCAGACAACAATGATCCTTACAATCATGATTGTAGAATACTTTTGTCGGCATTTTCCAAATGCGTCATTCGGCTTTTTCGCAATACTTCACGCTTTCTAGGATAGTGGTTAGACTGGCATCTAAGAAACCAGTTTGAATGGTACTTACAATAATAACTGTCACACATTTGATGGCTCTTTCGGAAAACGTCGCACTATCCGAGGCGGAGGTGAATTTGAGATATGATAACATAGCTAAAATCTTGCTGCATATTTCGCTCTACGTGATGATAAACTACACAACTGTATTTCACCTTTCAGCTGCGTAGCTTCGTATACGTGAGGTCATCATGACGTTTTCCTGAGCGAAATTCTCTCGTTGTTAGTGCCATCTAACGGAATACATCAGTAATAACAGCTGCCAGCCGGTATCTCCTATGTGGCATATATTTCATTAAAAAATCTTTTTTTTGCGAAGGATATGTCAAGTTATTGGGTATACTTCGTGTCTTCAGTTTAACGTATTGTATATATATTTCCTTCATACTCATGTCTCATAGTTAATTTCGGACTTCTGCTTAAGTCGGAATAAAGTCTCGCTAATAAACGGCATTATTTTGGAAACGTGCAGTGGAAATGCAATAGGAAACGCATTCAAACAGAGCTAAGGGCTATTTTGCGGCACATGCATCGAATCCTTTGCAGTACGTATATTCGGAAGCCGATGTTCAACATATAAGCAAATCGTGGAATACTATGAAAGCTTTCTTTAAAAAGATAAAATGGTTGCATTTATACCGGAGGCAGCTTGTTGTTGCTGAATATTTTCGCATATGGCCAGCATTGCTAAGAAATACCGTTAAGTGTGAAGCCTGATATTGTCAATAAAGGAGATAGCGGTGTTGACATAATTTATTAAAATTAAAAAAAAGTTATAAACAAAAGTTTTACTGTCTGAACCGCAGTTTATAACAGGCAATTAAAACATGATGACTAGTTTTGCTTGTGTATTACAACCATCTTCTGATCAGTCACGGTTCGTGCGGCTCCCCCCGTCGGAGGTTCGAGCCCTCCCTCGGGCATGGGTGTGTGTGTGTTGTCCATAGCGTCAGTTAGTTTAAGTTAGATTAAGTAGTGTGTAGGCTTAGGGACCGATGACCTAAGCAGTTTGGTCCCATAGACCGTACCACAAATTTCCAGATCTGTAAATAACCAGGAAAAGGAAATGTCTCGGAAATATTCTTTACAAAGTAACATACAGTTTTAAAATGTTAAGGTCGACAAAACATATATACGGAGAGCGTACTTCATTAGTAAAATGAGCATGTTACAATTGACTTTACAGCGTTGTATGGCTACTTTCAAAGTAGCCTGCCGTTCAAATCGTAAATGTAGGTGAATATGCAGAATACGCATGGAACAGTATCAGTAATGAACATCATGCAAAAACATGCATTCAAAATAACCAGACTAAGACAGTACTGATGTTCAAAGCATCGAGGGAGGGGGAACTACGTCGTAATCCTGCAGAAAAAAAGATGTACATGAACCGAACTTTAAAATAACGGGAGACACAGTTTCAAGACTGGGAATCGTTCAAATGGCTCTGAGCACTATTGGACTTAACATCTATGGTCATCAGTCCCCTAGAACTTAAAACTACTTAAACCTAACTAACCTAAGGACACCACAGAACACCCAGTCATCACGAGGCACAGAAAATCCCTGACCCCGCCGGGAATGGAACCCGTGAACCCGGGCGTAGGAAGCGAGAACGCTACCACACGTCAAGACTGGGAATCTATCCTATGTGGTAAAACAGTAGTTCCCAACCGGGGGTAATAAAATGAAATTATCTAAACGATTCGATTCTGTTTGTCATGAAACTAAATTACTTTCAAAATATCATTACTATTTTCACAATTTTGTAAGATTCTACTACTGATTGTGTAAGTTATCAATAATTACTTCTTCTCAATTACCAGTATTAATGCAGTCGAGGTTAAAGGTACTGTTGTAGTCCACCCACAAGATGCATATGCTGTGCTTTGTCACTTACATTGTTATTGTTGTTGTGGTCTTCAGTCCTGAGACTGGTTTGATGCAGCTCTCCATGCTACTCTATCCTGTGCAAACTTCTTCATCTCCCAGTACTTACTACAACCTACATCCTTCTCAATCTGCTTAGTGTATTCTTCTCTTGGTCTTCCTCTACGATTTTTACCCTCCCCGCTGCCCTCCAATACTAAATTGATGATCCCTTGATGCCTCAGAACATGCTCTACCAACCGGTCCCTTCTTCTGGTCAAGTTGTGCCACAAACTCCTCTTCTCCTCTATTCTATTCAATACCTCCTCATTAGTTATGTGATCTACACATCTAATCTTCAGCATTCTTCTGTAGCACCACATTTCCAAAGCTTCTATTCTCTTCTTGTCCAAACTATTTATTGTCCAAGTTTAACTTCCATACATGGCTACACTCCATACAAATACTTTCAGAAACGACTTCCTGACACTTAAATCTATACTCGATGTTAAATAATTCCCCTTCTTCAGAAATGCTTTCCTTGCCATTGCCAGTCTACATTTTATATCCTCTCTACTTCGACCACCATCAGTTATTTTCCTCCCCAAATAGCAAAACTCACTTTACTGCTTTAAGTGTCTCATTTCCTAATCTAATTCCCTCAGCATCACCCGACTTAATTCGACTACATTCCATGATCCTCGTTTTGCTTTTGTTGATGTTCATCTTATATCCTCCTTTCAAGACACTGCCCATTCCGTTCAACTGTTCTTCCAAGTCCTTTGCTGTCTCTGACAGAATTACGATGTCATCGGCGAACTTCAAAGTTTTTATTTCTTCTCCATGGATTTTAATAGCTACTCCGAATTTTTCTTTTGTTTCCTTTACTGCTTGCTGAATATACAGATTGAATAACATCGGGGAGAGGCTACAACCCTGTCTCACTCCCTTCCCAACCACTGTTTCCCTTTCATGCCCCTCGACTCTTGTAACTGCCATCTGGTTTCTGTACAAATTGTAAATAGGCTTTCGCTCCCTGTATTTTACCCCTGCCACCTTCAGAGTTTGAAAGAGAGTATTCCAGTCAAGATTGTCAAAAGCTTTGCTGATGATAAAAGTGAGACATGTAACAAATGCTAAATCTCTCGAGAAAATATCTTCTCCAAGTTGTAGATGGTAATTGGAGTAATCCAGAACTGGCTTCATTACTCGCTTCGAAACAGATAAATGAATTAATTGACAGCACGACACAGCAGTCATTACATAAGGGCTACTATAGTGGTGTACACAGTATTAATACTATTATCATTATTATTAGTGGCTGTGGTCAGACACAAAGCAGTAACAGCCATTGCCGGTAATTCAGAAGTAAGGAGCGCAGCAATGAGGTGATTGCGAACAGTAGGTAGGTGGTACACATTTTAATTTGGTTGATATTAAATCGGGTTGGAGTGTGCAAGTCAAGCAAGTACCGCAACGGAGCGGAGTAACACAGGGTAAGTATGACCTGTAAGAAGTGTGTATCCTCACTGCGGACAGTTAGCTTTCTTACCTGAGAAGCAGTTGTGGGTAGCACTTGCGATGCGCCACGAATTCCTTCGTCATTCATTCTAACACACACACACACACGCACACACACTCACATACACACACACACTAAGTATCGTTGATCTTTCAACATTTTAAACACAGAAGTGTCCGAAGAAAAGTCTTTCATTTTGCAGTTTAGCCAGACGCTAAATTCGTGATAATGTGAGGTATGGGAGAGAGAGGGGGGCGGGGGAGGGGGGGCGCTAGCTAATGTCTTGAGTGCACTCAGGGGTAAAGCTCTAAGAAAAGTTGGGAACCACTGTTGGTAAGTTGATAACATGCCACTTAAAAAGAGAAATTCTAAGTAACTTACAAATGATGTGGCCACGTTAAAATAACCAATTTAAAACCAAAAATATAAACACGTGTCATAATCTTGCGAGACGCATGTAAAAAGAGGGGGGGGGGGGGTCAGTTCCATAAGCAAAACTGCATCAAATATATGCATTTGTAAAACAAGCAATACAGTGAAAAAGCTTTATGCGGCAGCAACAAGAATTAAAAACTGTTCCTTACCTGTAATAATGGTCCAAACAATACTTGATAATATTAAGATATGGACCTATGTCAACGAGTTCTTGAGTAGTTGTTATTCCTGTAATGGGAACGTCCTACCAGTCTGGTTGGACTGGTTTCATTTTATATCTGTCACATTGGATAACCGAGTAACGTAATGCAACGATAGTTGAAATAAGAACGTAGGCTTCCGCGGCGGGTGTCATAGTGGTTAAAATTCTTCTGGGTATTATGCCGCGTCATTGCTAAGAACTAACAACAATAATAAACTAAAACCGTTGCAATTCAGCCGAAACGTCGGTTTAACTTTATTATTGTTGTTAGTTTTTTAGCAATGACGCGGCATAATACCCAGAAGAATTTAAATCACTGCAACGATAGTTGTTTTATATATTATGATGGATTAATCTTTTGTCAATTAGGCTATGGTTTTCTCCTTATTTTTATGACTGTTTTGAACTTAGGTTCGACTCTTAATATTACTATGAACTGTTTGGACCTTTTTGCGGGTGTGGAACACTTTTTTATTCTTGTTGCCATTGCATAAAGCTTTCTCACTGTATCATCTCTTTTATAAATGCATCCAGTGTGTTGCATACAGGGCGTTCGGAAATTTCCATTCCAAAGTTCTAGGAGTACATAATATTTTGAATAGGAATCCATGTTCGGAAATGTACCATTTCCATTCTACGACAGTTGAAATTCTAATGTTTAATTATTCTTGAACAATCAAATCAACCAAGATCGCTAGCAATTATTTTTATTACTATGACCGGTTTCGACAGATCCGCGCTGTCATCATCGGATCATGTAACATTATTAGTTGTACATGCTTGTTATGTTACTGAAAGTCACATAAAGATGCTCTCGTGATTATACCACACACCCTCACTGAAAATTTGTACGCCCATCTCGTGATACGACCTGTTATTCTGCCATTCATGAACAGCATTCCAAGAGGTGTTTTCCAACAGGATAACGCTCGGCCACATACTGCCCCACAGAGTATCGACATACTGCTTTGGCCGCCACGATCACCAGATCTGTCCCCAATGAAGCACATATGGGACATCATCGAACGGCAATCTAGCGTCATTCAAATACAGGATTAACCGTCCGTGTATTGACGGGCCAAGTGCAGCAGGCTTGGAGCTCCATCCCACAAACTGACATCTGACAGCTGTACGAGGTGCATTCAAGTTCTAAGGCCTCCGATTTTTCTTTCTAATTAACTACTCACCCGAAATCGATGAAACTGGCGTTACTTCTCGACGTAATCGCCCTGAAGACGTACACATTTTTTCACAACGCTGACCCCATGATTCCATGGCAGCGGCGAAGGCTTCTTTAGGAGTCTGTTTTGACCACTGGAAAATCGCTGAGGCAATAGCACCACGGCTGGTGAATGTGCAGCCACGGAGAGTGTCTTTCATTGTTGTAAAAAGCCAAGTCACTAGGAGCCAGGTCAGGTGAGTAGGGAGCATGAGGAATCACTTCAAAGTTGTTATCACGAAGAAACTGTTGCGTAACGTTAGTTCGATGTGCGGGTGCGTTGTCTCGGTGAAACAGCACACACGCAGCCCTTCCCGGACGTTTTTGTTGCAGTGCAGGAAGGAATTTGTTCTTCAAAACATTTTCGTAGGATGCACCTGTTACCGTAGTGTCCTTTGGAACGCAATGGGTAAGGATTACGCCCTCGCTGTCCCAGAACATGGACACTGTGGTGTCACCGCCAGACACCACACTTGCTAGGTGGTAGCTTTAAATCGGCCGCGGTCCATTAGTACATGTCGAACCCGCGTGTCGCCACTTTCAGTGATAGCAGACCGAGCGCCACCACAAGGCAGGTCTCGAGATACGGACTAGCACTCGCCCCAGTTGTACGGACGACGTAGCTAGCGATGCACACTGACGAAGCCTCGCTCATTTGCAGAGCAGATAGTTAGGATAGCCTTCAGCTAAGTCAATGGCTACGACCTAGCAAGGCGCCATTAGCAGTATATTGTCTGAAACTACAGAGTCTCACTTGTATCATCAAGAACGCTGTATACAATGATGGATTAAAGTTAAGTATTCCAGGAGCTACGTACTTTTCTTTATAGCATTCATTACGTATCCTGTTGCAGACCTATCTCTATTCTGCGTGAGCTTAGCGCGTGCCTTTCGGCTACTTCCGTGGCGTGGCTGTCTTGCTACGCCACAACAGACACCATCATTTTTTCAGCACTGGCGGTTACCCAAAATTTTTTTGGTGGCGGTGAATCTGTGTGCTTCCATTGAGCTGACTGGCGCTTTGTTTCTGGATTGAAAAATGGCATCCACGTCTCATCCATTGTCACAACCGACGAAAAGAAAGTCCCATTCGTGCTGTCGTTGTGCGTCAACATTGCTCGGCAACATGCCACACGGGCAGCCGTGTGGTCGTCCGTCAGCATTCGTGGCACCCACCTGGATGACACTTTTCGCATTTTCAGGTCGTCGTGCGGGATTGTGTGCACAGAACCCACAGAAATGCCAACTCTGGAGGCGATCTGTTCGACAGTCATTCGGCGATCCCCCAAAACAGTTCTCTCCACTTTCTCGATCCTGTCGTCAGACCGGCTTGTGCGAGCCCGAGGTTGTTTCGGTTTGTTGTCACACGATGTTCTGCCTTCATTAAACTGTCACACCCACGAACGCAGTTTCGACACATCCGTAACTCCGTCACCACATGTCTCCTTCAAATATCGATGAATTTCAATTGGTTTCACACCACGCAAATGCAGAAAACGAATGGTTGCACGCTGTTCAAGTAAGGAAAACGTCGCCATTTTAAGTATTTAAAACAGTTCTCATTCTCGCCGCTGGCGGTAAAATTCCATCTGCCGTACGGTGCTGCCATCTCTGGGACGTATTGACAATGAACGCGGCCACATTATAAAACAATGCGCATGTTTCTATCTGTTTCCAGTCTGGAGAAAAAAAATCGGAGGCCTTAGAACTTGAATGCACCTCGTACAACACAATGCATGTACGTTTGTATGATTTCATTCAACGTTCTGGCAGTTACACCGATTACTAATGTGTCAGAAGTTCATGTTTACATGACTTTTCTGGCGCTACCTTCACCTGTTGTCTTGCAATGTTAATCACTTAAACATGTCACATAGACACATGTATTCCCGAAATTTCGTTACACAACATTAATTATATTAAAGCATAGCGACTTTTTTTAGCGTCCTTGTATATTATGTTGCCCTTCTTGTTGTAGTTGTGGTCTTCAGTCCAGAGACTGGTTTGATGCAGCTCTCCATGCTACTCTATTCTGTGCAAGCTTCTTCATCTCCGAGTAACTACTGCAACCTACATCCTTCTGAATCTGCTTAGTGTATTCATTTCTTGTTCACCCTTTTTACCGTCCACGCTTCGCTCCAATACTAAATTGGTGATCCCTTGATGCCTCAGAACATGTCCTACCAACTGTTCCCTTCTTCTACTCAAGTTCTGCCACAAATTTCTCTTCTCCCCAATTGTATTCAATACCTCCTCCTTAGTTACGTGACCTACCCATCTAATCTTCAGCATTCTTCTGTAGCACCATATTTCGAAAGCTTCTATTCTCTTCTTGTCTAAACTAGTTATCGTCCATGTTTCACTTCCATACGTGGCTACATTCCATACAAATACTTACAGAGAATAGCAAAACTGATTTACTACTTTAAGTGTCTCATCACCCAATTCAACTCGACTACACTCCATTATCCTCGTTTTGCTTTTGTTGATGTTAGTCTTATATCCTCCTTTCAAGAGACTGACCATTCTGCACTGCTGCTCTTCCAGCTCCTTTGCTGTCTCTGAGAGAATAACAATGTCGTCGGCGAACCTCAAAGTTTTTATTTTTTTCCCATGGATTTTAATACCTTCTCCAAATTTTTCTTTTGTTTCTTTTACTGCTTGCCCAGGGGATAGGCTATAACCCTGTCTCACTCCCTTCTCAACCACTGCTTCCCTTTCATGCCCCTCGACTCTTATAACTGTGCCATCTGGTTTCTATACAAATTGGATATAGCCTTTTGCACCGTGTATTATACCCCTGCCACCTTCAGAATTTGAAAGAGAATATTCCAGTCAACATTGTAAAAAGCTTTTTCTAAATCTATAAATGCTATAAACGTAGGTTTGCCTTTCCTTAATCTTTCTTCTAAGATAAGTCGTAGGGTCAGTATTGCCTCACCTGTTCCAACATTTCTACGGAATACAAACTGATCTTCCCCGACGTCGGCTTCTACCAGTTTTTCCATTCGTTTGTAAGGAATTCGTATTAGTATTTTGTAACCATGACTTAACACTTTTAAACTGCATATTGCTTTCTAATAATTTTTCTGGAGCTTTTTTTCTGCTTGTTTAAGATCTGAAGCTGTTTGTGTTACACAACCGAAATTAGACATCGTATTTTAATCGTCTATTGTAAATTGCAGCCTGGGAAGTAAAAGTTTTTTATATAAATTTTTTTATTTCAAGAAAATACCAAATGCATCAACATGTTACAACGTACTGTACATTGCAACTTGATGAAGGAGCTTTCCCATGTGTCGTCGTCACATGTGCAGTCATGTAGAGAGACCATTATTGAACTATATGAAATAAAATCGTCATAACTTCTAAACGGTTTGCGTTAGGACATTTAAACTGCACGATTGCCCGCGGGGAATGATGGGAATTGGTATGGTTCGGTTTAGCAACGACACGCACTTTCATTTGGATGGATTCGTCAGCCGGCCGGAGTGACCGAGCGGTTCTAGGCGCTGCAGTCTGGAACCGCGCGACCGCTGCGGTCGCATGCTCGAATCCTGCCTCGAGCATGGATGTGTGTGATGTCCTTAGGTTAGTTAGGTTTAAGTAGTTCTAAGTTCTAGGGGACTGATGACCTTAGATGTTAAGTCCCATAGTGCTTAGAGCCATTTGAACCATTTTTGGATTCGTCAATACTCCAAATTGGCGCATTTGGGAGACTGAGAATCCGTATTTTGCAATCGAGAAATCTCTTCACCCTCAACGGGTGTGTGTGTGGTGTACTATGTCCAGTCACTGAATAATTAGTGCGATATTCCTCGATGGCACGGTGGCTACCGAATGGTACGTGAAGGTTTTGGAAGATGATTTCATCCCCATTATCCAAAGTGAGAGTGATTTCGACTAGATGCGGTTCATGCAAGACCGAGCTCGACCCCATCGAAGCAGAAGTGTGATGTCCTAGAGGAGCACTTCGGGCACCGCATTCTGGCTCTGGGGTACCCAGAGGCCACTGGCATGAGTCTCGATTGGCCGCCATATTCCCCGGATTTGAACACATGCGACTCCTTTTGTGGGTCTATATTAAAGACAAGGTGTACAGCAATAACCCCATATCATCGCCATAAATCTGTAGTGCAGTTTACACGTTGAATAAAGTGTATGCACGCCGTAGTTTGTAATTAATTTACGTTTTTTTCATGTGTTGTTGTGGTCTTCAGTCCAGAGACTGGTTTGATGCAGCTCTCCATGCTACTCTATCCTGTGCAAGCTTCTTCATCTCCCAGTACCAACTGCAACCTACATTCTTCTGAATCTGTTTAGTGTATTCATTTCTTGGTCTCCCTCTACGATTTTTACCCTTCACGCTGCCCTCCAATACTAAATTCGTGATCCCTTGATGCCTCAGAACATGTCCTACCAACCGATCCCTTCTTCCATTCAAGTTGTGCCACAAATTCCTCTTCTCCCCAATTCTACTCAGCACCTCTTCATTAGTTACGTGATCTACTGATCTATCCTTCAGCATTCTTCTGTAGCACCACATTTCGAAAGCTTGTATTCTCTTCTTGTCCAAACTATTTATCGTCCATGTTTCACTTCCATACAAGGCTACACTCCATACAAATACTTTCAGAAACGACTTCCTGACAAGTGAATCTATACTCGATGTTAAGAAATTTCTCTTCTTCAAAAACGCATTCCTTGCCATTGCCAGTCTACATTTTACATCCTCTCTGCTTCGACCATCATCTGTTATTTTGCTCCCCAAATAGCAAAACATATTTACTACTTCAAGCGTCTCATTTCGTAATCTGATTCCCTCAGCATCACCCGACATAATTCGACTACATTCCATTATCCTCGTTTTGCTTTTGTTGATGTTCATCTTATATCCCCCTTTCAAGACACTGTCCATTCCGTTCAACTGCTCTTCCAAGTTCTTTGCTGTCTCTGACAGAATTACAATGTCATCAGCGAACCTCAAAGTTTTTATTTCTTTTCCGTGGATTTTAATACCTACTCCGAATTTTTCGTTTGTGTCCTTTACTGCTTGCTCGATATACGGGTTGAATAACGTTGGGGGATAGGCTACAACCCTGCCCCACTCCCTTCCCAATCACTGCTTCCCTTTCGTGCCCCTCGACACTTATAATTGCCATCTGGTTTCCGTACAAATTGTAAATAGCATTTCGTTCCCTATATTTTACCCCTGCCACCTTCAGAATTTGAAGGAGAGTATTCCACTCAACACTGTCAAAAGCTTTCTCTGTGTCTACAAATGCTAGAAACGTAGCCTTTCCTTAATCTATCTTCTAATATAAGCCGTAGGATCAGTATTGCCTCACGTGTTCCAACATTTCTACGAAATCCAAACTGATCTTCCCCTAGGTCGGCTTCTACCAGTTTTTCCATTCGTCTGTAAGGAATTCGCGTTAATATTTTGCAGCCGTGACTTATTAAACTGATAGTTCGGTAATTTTCACATCTTTGGGGTTGGAATTATTATATTCTTCTTGAAGTCTGAAGGTATTTCGCCTGTCTGATAGATCTTGCTCACCAGATGGTAGAGTTTTGTCAGGACTGGCTCTCCCAAGGCTAGCAGTAGTTCTAATGGAATGTTGTCTACTCCCGGGGCCTTGTTTCGGCTCAGGTCTTTCAGTGCTCTGTCAAACTTAACGCAGTATCGTACCTCCCATTTATCTTCATCTACATCCTCTTCCATTTACATAATATTGTCCTCAAGAACATCGCCCTTGTATAGACCCTCTATGTACTCCTTCCAGCTTTTTTTCATATAGTTCAATAATTGTCATACTCTGTCTGCAGTGAATTACGGATTCTGTCAAACACCGTCCTTATCGTTATTATTATAAGTTTAGATCGCAAAGTTGGTCGTTTCTGCCATCTAGCCGCAGACTGATTAGACCAAAACTGAGCTGTCGTTTGGTGTCGTACGATGTTATCGAAGATGCTGGACAAACAACGTGCTTAAATCATCCCAAAGAAATAGATACAAGTTCGAAGCGTGCTGGCTTTTACGTAATAGCCACTCGAAAGCCTCTGGTATCGTGTTCGATATGACTTCGTATCTCCGATTATTCAAAAACACGTGTGATTGTAATGTCTTGTGTAACAGGTGAGAGGATTCACGATAATGTGTCGTTGCGCAATGTTTGATCACTTTCTTTTATTCATAGTGGTTATTTTTGGGGCCATTCACTTGGGTAGCTGCCTTGATTCCAACAGCAAGAACTTTAAAGGTCTACAACAGCACACTGATGCCGTTACATCTGCTAAGCACACGTATCAGAACAGACACATACTAAACAACACGTACTATTGCCAACCATCCCGCCGTATAATAAGGCATTTCCCGTGTTTGATGGTTAAAAAAATTATGGCCTCTGCACCTTGTACGAAGATGATAAAATATATTTCTGCCGCTTTATCTTGTTATCTCTATCTTTTCGAAATTACATCACTCTTAGGCCTGTATGTCGCTGATCAGTATACAGAAGTGTGAATTTGTCTTATAACACGTTTGTCAGAATCACGGTACGGTACATATACTTAGTTGTTATTAAACAATGCATGTCAGTTCGCATTTACCGTACTTCAACCGTAGCCCCAGTTAGTTGTAAAAGAATTTTAGATAATATACAGTGGTGGAAATATTTATTGCATCACGTCTTGCAATTAATAATTTTTGTTACAATCATTGAATAACTGAGCTAAATTTGCCTGTTTCTCTTGATTTCTATCAGAAATGAATATACACAATAATTTTTGTCAATTTGTTTTTATTCTTAATTTTTGTTTCTATAAAAATGTTTTTTTTTATAATTTAACACTTTCTTGAAAAATGAGTGTAGATGGATATGTCAGCTGTTCTGTTTGCAATTATGAAATACGAATACTAATGTTGAAAGAAACACTGCATGTTAATGTTGTAACATAACACTGATGGATTTTAGTGTTTCTATTGCCGCATATGAACACACTGTTGCATTTAATACTTTGTTGTTCCACCAAGCGCCTTAATCACCGCTTGGCATCGTGAAGGCATTGAAAGAATTAACTTTTTAATGTACTCCTCACTCTGTTCATGAAACCACACACACACAAGGGTTTCCAACAGCTCCCATTTATTCTGTAGCTTCTTTTTGGTGATAACATTTCCCATAACCTTCCAACAGTTCTCAATAGGATTGAGATCAAGGCTGTTTCCAGGCCACTCTAATACCCGAACCCCATTTTGTCGAAGGAAAGATTTTACCTTAAATGTAGAAGTACGTGATAATAACCAAGAAAGTAATCTGCTTCTTGTTTGGTACAAATATTAGTCATAGGACTCACCTTCAAAGCTCTATGGCAAGGAGCGTCCTGAAAAATGCAATTGGAAAAACTGATTATTCAAACTGGTCTCTAATGGTTGGCATAAGCTTCCTTTCAAAGATGCTTATGTAGGCGTCTGCGTTGACAGTGCCATTGATGAAGTCCAGACGACCTGCTCCATGACTGGAAATCCACTTTCAGACTATTTGTCCTTGTGGGTGTTTGAATGTGTTATGCATGAAGGCAAAAACTCTTCACCTTTTCTTCGACGCACGAACACTTTTCCATCTGAGTCATGCAGATTAAATTTGGACTCGTCTGAAAAGATTACTTTGTTCCACATGTCTGGTGTCCATGTCGCATGTGCCTTTGCCCATTGTAGCCGCTGTTGTCGCATTATCTTGGTCAATAAAGACTTCCTTGTAGGAAGACGGGCTGAGAGTCCAGCCTCCAGTAGCCTGTTTCGTACAGTTCTACTGGTTACTGAGATGTCGCTCATTTCTTCCCAGTCTCGCTTTAGTTCAGTTGATGACAGGCACCATCGTTGAGGGAAAGCCTTTTCAATACTCTGTCCTGTTTGGCAGTAGACGAGCTTTTCCAAACTCTTCCTTTCTCACGATCAACATTTCCTTTTTCCCTGTATTTTTTCAGTGACCTTGAAATCGTAGACTGATGTCTTAGAGGCTATCTCTCTGGTGCTGAGACCAACAGACGAATAAGCAAGGCCGGCCGGGGTGGCCGAGTGGTTCTAGGCGCTTCAGTTTGGAACCGCGCGACCGCTACGGTCGCAGGTTCGAATCCTGCCTCGGGCATGGACGTGTGTGATGTCCTTAGGTTAGTTAGGTTTAAGTAGTTCTAAGTTCTAGGGGACTGATGACCTCAGATGTTAAGTCCCATAGTGCTCAGAGCCATTTTTGAATAAGCCAGTATAGCAGCTTTTTTTCTGGCGTTAATTCAACTGACCTCGGCTCAAAATGGCAGTATAAACACTGGTTTCATTGCAAAACCAAACAAAAACAACAAAGAGTTGTGTAGTATTGGAAAACATGCGTGAAAAAGTCAGCTTATTAAGGCAAGAATAAGTCAACAAAGTTTAGCAACAATGGGACTGGTATAACCTGAAGCAAACTGCCGCAAAAGACAAAAACACGAAATAATTCATGTTGATGCAATAAATATTTCCACCGCTGTAGATTATTCGAGAAGTTGCGACAACAATTGACGCTACTTTATTTACACAAGCCAATACTAAGCGGAACTCCAAACCGACGGCAATTGCGCGTACACAATAGACACCTATCGTCAACGGTCGACAATCGAGATTTGTTGTTTGTTGGCTAGTACGATTATCATCCTCGGCGAGTTGAGCGGCTATGTAGTTATCTAGATTCTAGACAGATGAGAAATGAGAGAACCCTAGCTGGCATGTGGCAATAGCAATTGAAGAGGTAGGCAGAAGAAAGTGCTAACCCAGAAGAACAAATTTTGGATCATTGCACGCTATATTTTAAAATAGATTCATACAATAACTTAAATAGAGTAAGATATACACTCCTGGAAATGGAAAAAAGAACACATTGACACCGGTGTGTCAGACCCACCATACTTGCTCCGGACACTGCGAGAGGGCTGTACAAGCAATGATCACACGCACGGCACAGCGGACACACCAGGGACCGCGGTGTTGGCCGTCGAATGGCGCTAGCTGCGCAGCATTTGTGCACCGCCGCCGTCAGTGTCAGCCAGTTTGCCGTGGCATACGGAGCTCCATCGCAGTCTTTAACACTGGTAGCATGCGGCGACAGCGTGGACGTGAACCGTATGTGCAGTTGACGGACTTTGAGCGAGGGCGTATAGTGGGCATGCGGGAGCCCGGGTGGACGTACCGCCGAATTGCTCAACACGTGGGGCGTGAGGTCTCCACGGTACATCGATGTTGTCGCCAGTGGTCGGCGGAAGGTGCACGTGCCCGTCGACCTGGGACCGGACCGCAGCGACGCACGGATGCACGCCAAGACCGTAGGATCCTACGCAGTGCCGTAGGGGACCGCACCGCCACTTCCCAGCAAATTAGGGACACTGTTGCTCCTGGGGTATCGGCGAGGACCATTCGCAACCGTCTCCATGAAGCTGGGCTACGGTCCCGCACACCGTTAGGCCGTCTTCCGCTCATGCCCCAACATCGTGCAGCCCGCCTCCAGTGGTGTCGCGACAGGCGTGAATGGAGGGACGAATGGAGACGTGTCGTCTTCAGCGATGAGAGTCGCTTCTGCCTTGGTGCCAATGATGGTCGTATGCGTGTTTGGCGCCGTGCAGGTGAGCGCCACAATAAGGACTGCATACGACCGAGGCACACAGGGCCAACACCCGGCATCATGGTGTGGGGAGCGATCTCCTACACTGGCCGTACACCACTGGTGAATGTCGAGGGGACACTGAATAGTGCACGGTACATCCAAACCATCATCGAACCCATCGTTCTACCATTCCTAGACCGGCAAGGGAACTTGCTGTTCCAACAGGACAATGCACGTCCGCGTGTATCCCGTGCCACCCAACGTGCTCTAGAAGGTCAACTACCCTGGCCAGCAAGATCTCCGGTTCTGTCCCCCACTGAGCATGTTTGGGACTGGATGAAGCGTCGTCTCACGCGGTCTGCACGTCCAGCACGAACGCTGGTCCAACTGAGGCGCCAGGTGGAAATGGCATGGCAAGCCGTTCCACAGGACTACATCCAGCATCTCTACGATCGTCTCCATGGGAGAATAGCAGCCTGCATTGCTGCGAAAGGTGGATATACACTGTACTAGTGCCGACATTGTGCATGCTCTGTTGCCTGTGTCTATGTGCCTGTGGTCCTGTCAGTGTGATCATGTGATGTATCTGCCCCCAGGAATGTGTCAATAAAGTTTCCCCTTCCTGGGACAATGAATTGACGGTGTTCTTATTTCAATTTCCAGGAGTGTATTTATATAGTCGTCAGTTATTTTTAGTGGTACATATGGAGGTACTGCTTTCGGCAGTACAGAACCACCACAAAGTCCCATTACCCCCAGGGGCGGTGGCAAGGAGGGGAGGGTGCCTATGGGTGCTATAGCCCCACCCCCCACCCATGGAGTATGATATTACACTGGATAAAATTACTTCAGAAATCAGGGAATATATTTTTATAATTATGTAGCAATATAGGTTGCGATGTATTCCAAACACATTTTAACAAAAGAACAAGAGCGACAAGTAGCTTACTATCTATACCAATAAATATCATTGAAATTGAAATAGGCGTCTTATTATTTATTAATACACATTTTTTACCATGAACTCCAAACAGTTACCAAAAACTACTTTAAGCAATACCAAATTTTACCAATTTGTCGGTAGAGGACCCCCAACTCTCCTTTTGTTATGCCAGATTCTATTCCCCCAAACATAAAGATGAAGCATCATTATTATTATAGTTACGCCGTGGTGACAGTTTTTCCACTTAGTTGCACACTTATTATAATTTTCACGTCCATATTTCGGTTTCATAAAGCATATTTCACAGTGTATTTTGCTCATACAGAAACAGCATTTTCGACAAATGCTGTCTTGCAACTTGCAATTGTTCCACTTGCATCTGTTTAGTCACCAGCAAATAATTTTTTTGTATTTATACAGTGATCACCAGCAATATAAACATGTACATGAATGTATAAACACCTGAGGATGGGCGCAATCCAGAAACCGGTCCTGTGACAAATAAATAACCTTTTATTGTGACTGATAGCGGAAATTTTTCTACAACCGGTTGTGGTTACCTGAAACATGAAGGTAACATATCATCCTGATCCTTACAGATGTAATTTTAGTTCATTGTAGGTACTTGTAAAAAAAAAAAAAAAAACAAAAAAAACAAAAAAAAGGCAGAATTATAGATATCTGAAAAAAATTGCTATTTTTGGATCCTTCTTCTTTGGCCGAAAAAATACTAAATATCAGCATAGAAAAATTGGTTATAATGAGCCGAACAGAATTCAGTTTGCTTCAAGGAGACCAAAAATCATTAAAATCAAATGAAAATTATAGCGTGGCGGACGAGAACCAAGCTGAAAAACATGGTTTTGACAAAAACGCGTTTAAAGCTTGACAGGTATTTATCATATACAAAAACGGACAAAGCTAGAAAACTTACGGGACACCATCTATGCCTGGTCCGTAATAACTATCAAATGGTTCAAATGGCTCTGAGAACTATGGTACTTTACATCTGAGTTCATCAGTCCCCTAGACTTCGAACTACTTAAACCTGACTAACCTAAGGACATCACACACATCCATGCCCAGGATTCGAACCTGGGCAGCGCGGTTCTGGACTGAAGCAGCGCGATTCTGGACTGAAGCGCCTAGAACCGCTCGGTCACAACGGCCGGCCGGCTAGTGGATGGCCGCTTTCCGCTACTTCGATTTGACAAGCCCTCATTTTCGTCCTCAAGGCCCTTTTGGTCGCTGAGCGCGTCGTCGCTGGCGTCTCTATCTTCACAGAATCGATGCATTTCATTGCCGATTTTGCTTTGAAGGGCATTTGCCACGTGCATTAATGCAGTATGGCCTATACTGAATAGACATACGGCCAAATTTGAAGCAGTGTTGGGGATTTCGCTTCGGCTGGATGTTAGTTTCGGAGCGCATCTCCAAATGAGACTATTGAAACTTCCGTTCACATTTTGAGTGAAACCGCCCAAACAACGCTTCAGCAAATCAGGTTTACTCATATCGGTATAAATAGGGATGGCATCGATACCGATTTGTGGCACTGGCGTTTTGTGTTTATAACTTTCCAATTCACCGTCTGCTAGATTTCGCTGTACTTCCGAGATCCTTTCCGATCCATTTTTGACGATTTAAATGTACAAAATACGTCGAACAACAAAGACACTCTTCTCCGAATGACGCTAACTCAGCCATGAAACACTGACTTAGCGTCTACCTGGTGGTCAGTACGAGAAAAGTGAAAGTTTACAATGTGCTCGAGACACTGATAAACATTTGTACCATTAGAATCAGCCCAAACGTCTCATGGACGCAACGAAGGGAGCATGAGAACGGAACCGATTCTCTAACGCCGAGGCGGGCTCTGCATTCTCGGCTTCGAACGCTAACACAATCGTTACTTTTTGGGAGTTCGCGCATAATATTTTGGGGAATAATTCTTCAATGTATATACATTCGAATTCCGTAATTAAAAAAAAATTCGATTTTTTTCGACCGTCCCTCTGTTTTTCCCTCTTAGGACAGAATGTGTGCTTGGCTGGTCCACCAATATACTCAAAAGCCTTTCATATCTGATTTATATTCAGTATGCTTAATTGGAGTGTAGCCATGTATGGAAGTGAAACGTGGACGATAGTTTAGACAAGAAGAGAATAGAAGCTTTCGAAATGTGGTGCTACAGAAGAACGCTGAAGATTAGATGGGTAGATCACATAACTAATGAGGAGGTATTGAATAGAATTGGGGAGAAGAGAAATTTGTGGTGCAACTTTACTAGAAGAAGGGATCGGTTGGTAGGACATATTCTGAGGCATCAAGGGATCACCAGTTTAGTATTGGAGGGCAGCGTGGAAGGTAAAAATCGTAGAGGGAGATTCAGAAGGATGTAGGTTGCAGTAGGTACTGGGAGATGAAGAAGCTTGCACAGGATAGAGTAGCATGGAGAGCTGCATCAAACCAGTTTCAGGACTGAAGACCACAACAACAATGCTTAAATTTGGACGGTTGAAATATAATGTTATTTTCGTTAGGAATACATCTTACTGCTGCAACATTTGATAGACACGTATTTTTATAGCGCCTGGGACCCTAGTCACAGTTTCCTGAAAGATAGAATATCGACTATTAGAGAAACGCTTTCCCTGTGGTTCTCCGCTACAAACTCTTTACAGCATTGTGACATTTACGAGTGGCGAGTCTGTTATCCAACTCAACTACGTACAAGAGGCGCAAAGGACACATTAACTTTGCAGAACGGGAGCAACTGCGATAGATATGTCCATTATGCATCTTTCTTGATTAAAAACAGCCTCCGAAATCATCGATGGGTATAGGTGTAACCTTTGTGCACAGTGCTGAGAGTTACAGCCCAGCTATAGACTGATGCAAACAATATTTTTCTGAAATGCCCTTTCTGCATCTTGTAGTTCGTATGTAAATGCAGTTGCGGGCTGCGGAAAAGAAGTGAATAGAATGCTGCAAGTCCTATCAGAGTCTAAGGAAATTAAAAGCGAACGAACTCAAAGGAAAATAGTGGTAGTACGGAAAAATACGGGAGAAATTAAAACAAACGTAAAAGTTGATAACATCAGAAGTGACCAAGTGAAACAATTTTGTTAGCTCAGTAGTCTAATCACAAGAGAACAGATGCTTAATGGATGTGAAGAGAAGGACTGCATTGGCAAAACAGGTGTTTACGACAGCAAACAACATTGTAACCAGCCAACTTATGAATACAGATAACAGAAAATCGTTTGCAAAATTATTTGTATGCTCTATAGAAGTGAAATTTTGAAACTAGATATGCTGGAAAGGTTTTAACGCGAAGCTGCTGAAATGTGGATGTAGCGGAAAGTAAAAACGAGCTGGACGAAAACAAAAACCAGTCAGCAAGTTTTAAGGGAAATCAAGGAAGAGAGAAGATTGTCGAGGGAAATGGAAATGAAAAAAAAAAAGAAAATTTATTGGGTACCTTATCAGACACAGTACTTTCATCATTAACATTCTTGAACGGAAAGTGCTAGGAAAGGAAGGAAGAGTACAGTTTAGGTTAATGTATTTGGAAGACATCGAGAACAGGATAGGATGTGACAATTAAACGAAACTGAAACGAGCTTCATCGACAATGCATTAGCCATTAGAATATGTGGAATATGAGTTGGTAAACAGTGTGTCCCAGGAAGCGTGGTCACTATTCAGGGACATGAACGATTTTTCGAACCAAAACGTCTCACGAAAATTAGCTTTAAAATGGATGCCTTAAGAGCTATTAGCACTTTTTCATCTTCTTTAACGTGAAACAAATCTATTGTGAGCACTTTGCTTTCCATATTTTGAGAGGAGATAGCGTGGACGAAAACTGGAAAAAAATTGTTTGCTAACCATGGGCCTTAAACTGCGTACCTTAAGAGCTATGGTCATTTGTTTAGTAGACGAGATGAGTTTCACAGTAGCAAACTCGGAAAATGCTCATAGCTCTTAAATATACACTTTAGAGCCCATGTTTACAGTGCATTTTTTTCTTGTTTCGATTTTTTGTTTGTGATTAACACGCCACAAAATATGGAAAGCATAGAGCCTGCAGTAGAAGAGATTGGTTTCAAATATCGAAGATGAAGACGTGGCATAGCTCTTAGGTTATGTAGTTTAATAGCCCACTAGACTTTTTTTGCTTCGAATGGCCGTTCCTGTCATATCGCTGAATACTGACCATTCCTCCTGGAACACTCTGTACACGCAGATGTAAGTAGTTAGTACCGTCTGCCACGCACCGTAGAGTCTCTAGTGAAGTATATATGTAGATAGTGTAGTAATTCTTAGCTGACTCATGCTTAGTAAGAACGGGACCTTGAACAGCTGTGCACACGTGCGTCAAGTCTGGGGAATGAAGCTAGTAAGCAAAATCCGTTAAGTCGTCTAGCAGTGGCGCCTTCCATTGACGCGTTGTCGCTTTCCCCCCACTGCGTGAAGTGCTTCCGTGTTTGTTCGACGTCGCCCCGCTAATAGCCCGAGGCCAAAGCATTTCGAGAGCGGCGTCCGTGAGGAGAAAACACTCCGACAACACGTCCGCAGCGAGGCGCGGCTAGGTTACCGAGATGACCACCCGCGGCGCCACGAGTTGGCGGCAGTAGCAGCTTCCGCAAGTCGGCCATTATGATCACAGCTACCAATTACATACGAGTTAAGGCAATGTCAACTAAATAATAATTTTCATTCATTTAATGTGCCGTGCACGTCCAGGTAAAAATCTACTTTCGAGCGATACATATTGTACATGAGTAAGAAAGTTGAGAAGAGGATTGCAAGTTAATTAGCTTTAAATTGTTATGTTTAACTAAGAAACTGTCACCGTGACAAAGATGTTCGAGGGAAGGTTGTATCATTTGCATGTCGACCGCTTCACCTCAATAATTTCTTACTAGTAACGGGCGTAAATGATATTAAATGAAGGCCACCCGCCTATTTTCCTACATGTGGTCATAGATGGCAATTTAAAGTGGACTCATTTGTCAGACAAATAAGTTCACTAAAAATATCCGTGTTCGACATACTTCGTTAGATGTGTCTGTCGCTTTCACATCTACATTTACAAATATATTGTATCGCAGAAGTCAAATAAATAATCTAAATACATAGTGTGCAAACCACTGTGAAGTGTACGGTAGAGAATACTTCGCGTAGTACCTTAGGTTACGATATCTTCCTGTTCCAAGGCATGTGGAGCGCGGGAAGGAAGCTTGCTTCAATGCCTCTGTGCGCGCCGTAATTAGTCGAACGTTTCACGGCCGCTACGGTAGCGATACCGTAATAAATAGAAGTCAGCTCTGAGCACCTAACCAACAGAACGGCAAACAGAATTGAATGTAATTTTCCGGTACAAGGAATTACGACACTGTCGACACACCACATATTTGAGTATGACCTTCGACAGACCCCCGACATTTAGAAACATCTAGAACGGGGATTTTCAACCCACGGCGGTCCGAAGTATCAGTGCGGCCCAATAAGTGAGCATCTCTCACATGATTGGGGAAAAAAATCCATAACATTCGGTTTATGTAAAGTTGTGGTAAATGGAATATTTTCAGTCTGAAACGCCCACCACACGATCCTATTCTCTCATTGGTTCATCCCGTTCTTAATATTGCCGCCCGTCCTAATCCAAAGAGTGCAGACTGAGTATGGAAATACCGTATATTTTACGGAAATAAGGTGGTTCAGACGAGGCCAAGAGTTAAAAAGATTTTATAGCATAATTAATGAAATCAAATCGCTCGTGATACTAAAAGCAAAATCTGTGCCACAACTTCCGATGACAACTGGGTGGCAGATTTGGCGTTTTTGTAATTTTACTGCTCCTTTAGGTAACTTAAACAGGAGTCTCCAAGATAGAACTTCAAACAATAAACGCGTTCCAAATGAAATTGAAATTATGCCAAACACACGCAATTGTAAACCTTTTTTTTTTTTTCAGAAAATTTTATATTTGCGAGACAGCTTTTACAAACAACGTAGACACGTTGTCAAGTTTTCAGATGGAATGCATAGAGTTGCAGTCTTGGCATCCAACTGAAAGAAATATCTGATCATGTGTCTTTGTTGCACTTTTGCAAATCATACCTACCCAGAGACAAGTATCCCTTGCTGTGCACAGGAATGCACTATACATTTCATCTTTGTCTGGAAGCACGTACTAAAAATTGAAGTTATTTTGAAGACTGGAGTACACAAAAAGTAAAAAATAGAACCAAAATCTCAGATGAATATAGGGAGCACCCAGAGAATTGCAACCATTTTGATTTTGATCGAATCTGGTGAAACATTACTACAGCTCAAGCACTTTTGTACCCTGCCACCGAATACAGTTCTCCTGTTTGGAATAGAAGTAGCTAGGGCTTAATTTCGGCTGGAACGGCGTTCAGGCACCTCCTAGGGAATTTTTGTGTGAACTCTCTGGAACAAGTAGCCACGCGAGATTAAAAAAAGTACACGTGTATTAAATCGCAACGTAGCTATAATTTGGCGCTGCGCCTGCACCAGTGAACGAGTCAATGGGTGACCAGTGTTGTGCTATGGGCAGTGACGTCGGGCTAGGTACTGTATACGTATATACAGGGTGATTCACGAAGATATGTAAATATTTTAATATTTTATTCTACAAGTGAACATAAAGAAAAAAGATCATATAAACCCTATAGGTCCGCAAATGTTTAGTTACGGAGTTACGGCTAATAAAAGATTTTGCCTGAAACTTAGCAACTTCGCTAATATGAAGCCATCGCAAAACAGTACGAGGTTAAGGTAAAGCACGATTTCCATTTATTTTGTTGTTATTAATCTAGTGGATCTAATAAAACATGTCCCAGACGTGTATCGGCAGTAGTTTTCCAGAACATCAGCGCATTGTCAATGCATGTGCGAACATTAGGGAAGGCGAACTACTCGCTGTGGAGAGGAATGTCGTTACACGTATTGCCAAATGCACTGAGGTTGACGGACATCATTTTGAGCATTTATTGCATTAATGTGGTATTTACAGGTATTCACGCTGTAACAGTATGCGTTCTCAGAAATGATAAGTTCACAAAGGTACATGTATCACATTGGAAGAACCGAAATATAATGTTCAAACGTACCTACGTTCTGTATTTTAATTTAAAAAACCTACCTCTTACCAACTGTTCGTCATTGTGAGCTATATGTTTGTGACTATTACAGCGCCATCTATCACAAAGCGAAAAATGTGGTCCAACTAAAACATTCGTATTTCTATACGTACTACACGAATATGTAATAAATGGGGGTTCCTATTTAAAAAAACGCTGTTGAAATCCGTTTGACCCATGGCAGCGCCATCTAGCGGGCCAACCATAGCGCCATCTGGTTTCCCCCTTCAAGCTAGACGGGTTTCGTTCTTTGTAGTTTTTTCATTTGATACTTACATCGTGAGATATTTGGCCCGGTCACTATCACTGGATCACCCTGTATACACACTACAAAAACCAGAGATCTAGAGTATAGAGATCACTGACAAAAACGTAACAAAGACTTTAATGCCACCCCCTAGACAAAAAAGAAAAATCAAATTGTAGCCATACAACATCGCTGCATTAGCTGTCAATCGTAGCTGTCAAAACCACAACAGTATAGCCAAGCGATAAAAGACCTAGCTTACATCTGCGAAAAACAGCTATTAATAGAGTTTGAGATAAACATTTAAAAACTTCGCTGCAGTTGGAGACGATTTATGCAACAACAAGACTATAAGACAGCGACAGCGCCACGATGCAATATGGAAGTTAGTATTAGCACACAGTAAAAGAAGTTTGCTATTAGTTCTATATGTTACAACTTTTAACAAAGCGCGTTTGGCTGCAGATGGCCTGAAGGTGGCGATAATGCCGAAATAGGCCTGTTGCTTATGTAAAACGTTAGCGGTTAACGATTATAGGAGCATTGTGGTACATTCTCGTCTTTAATTTTATTATGTCATTACGTCTACCATGCAGCGGGCCCAAGAGAAACTAAAATAAAAATGGCGACGGTGTCTGTGCAATTGTAGTAAGTGCATTTCTTACAGTACAATGTCCGCCAGACAAATTACTGAGCGAGGTGGCGCAGAGGTTAGCAAGCATGCGGGAGGACGACGGTTCACACTCGAGTCCGGACACCCTGATTTAGATCTTCTGTGAGTTTCCTAAATCGATTAAAGCATATGCCGGGATATTCCCTTCGAAAGGGCACGGCTGATTTCCGTCACTATCCTTCCCCAGTGAAATGGGAGATATGATACTGCGTAAAGAGTTTGACAGAGCACTGAAAGACCTTTAGTACAGCCTTGGGAGAGCCAGTCCTGACAAAACTCTACCATCTGGTGAGCAAGATGTATGAGACAGGCGAAATACCCTCAGACTTCAAGAAGAATATAATAATTCCAATCCCAAAGAAAGCAGGTGTTGGTAGATGTGAAAATTACTGACCTAACAGTTTAATAAGTCACGGCAGCAAATTACTGACGCGAATTCTTTACAGACGAATGGAAAAACTTTTAGAAGCCGACCTAGGGGAAGATCAGTTTGATGATGTTCGGTGAGGCAATACTGACCCTACGACTTATCTTAGAAGATAGTTAAAGAAAAGGTAAACCTACGTTTCTAGCATTTGTAGACTTAGAAAAAGCTTTTGACAATGTTGACTGGAATACTCTCTTTCAAATTCTGAAGGTGGCAGGGGTAAAATACAGGGAGCGAAAGGCTATTTACAATTTGTACAGAAACCAGATGGCAATTAGAAGAGTCGAGGGGCATGAAAGGGAAGCAGTGGTTGGGAAGGGAGTGAGACAGGGTTGTAACCTATTCCCGATGTATACTGAGGAAGCAGTAAAGGAAACAAAAGAAAAATTTGGAGTAGGAATTAAAATCCATGGAGAAGAAATAAAAACTGTGAGGTTCTCCAATGACACTGTAATTATATCAAGAGATAGCAAAGGACTTGGAAGAGCAGTTGAAGGAAATGGACAGTGTCTAGAAAGGAGGGTATAAGACGAACATCCACAAAGCAAAACGAGGATAATGGAATATATTCGAATTAAGTCGGGTGATGCTGAGGGAATTAGATTAGGAAATGAGACGCTTAAAGTAGTAAAATAACTGACGATGGTCGAAGTAGAGAGGATATCAAATCTAGACTGGCAATGGCAAGGAAAGCTTTTCTGAAGAAGGGGAATTATTTAACATCGAGTATAGATTGAAGTGTCAGGAAGTCGTTTCTGAAAGTGTTTGTATGGAATGCAGCGATGTATGGAAGTGAAACATGGACGATAACTAGTTTAGACAAGAACAGAACAGAAGCTTTCGAAATGTGGTGCTACAGAAGAATGCTGAAGATTAGATGGGTAGACCACATAATTAATGAGGAGGTACTGGATATAATTGGGGAGAACGGAAATTTGTGGCACAACTTGACTAGAAGAAGGGATCGGTTGGTAGGACATGTTCTGAGGCATCAAGGGATCACCAATTTAGTACTGGAGGGCAGCGTGGAGGGTAAAAGTCGTAGAGGGAGACCAATAGATGAATACACTAAGCAGATTCAGAAGGATGTAGGTTGCAGTAGGTACTGGGAGATGAAAAAGCTTGCACAGGATAGATTAGCATGGAGAGCTGCATCAAACTGGTCTCTGATCTGAACACCACAACAACAACATCATTCCCCAATCCGAGCTTGTGCTCCGTCTCTAATGACCTCGTTGTCGACGGCACATTAAACACTAATCTCCTCTTCGGACACAGTTTGATTTGTCATAAGTTGCTGACGCTAATACGGTATGTATTCTCAGTATGCGAATCTATTTGACGACTTTCGCAGCTGCAAATTTTCAATGAGAGTGTCTGTTCCTGTACACAGGTATGCATATCTGAAGCACATCGTATTGTCACTGCATCAATACAGACACTGTCGCCATTAACGATATAATCACGACTGGCGGGGTTAAAATGACGATACCAAATTATAACAAAGGTCTTCCTATGTTGATGGGAAGCATTTTTTCGAAGTGGAAAAATAGAGTTTCAACTTGCTAAATTTCTGGCACTAAGTGCATTGCTGTTCACGATATTGTTAAAACAAAATGAATATTTCTTTTTTTATTTATTTCTTGTGACGTTTGGCCTGAAGTCCATACAGGCATCTTTCAGAGTCTTGGAGTTTTACGAAACATGGTTGCATTTATCAAAGACTTTCGTAATTAGTTGTAAAAACACAATATTGTGATGAAGGGTACTTTATACAGTAATTCGTAATGCTTGATGATGTCAGATTAGTTGTTGTAAGAAATCCATTTCCTGGTTTACAAACAGTTTACATTAAAAAAATATGTGACCGATGTTCCCTACTGTTATCCCATCACATTCACAATAATGGCTGTGTCGAACGTGGGTTCAGTGGCTAGCAAATGATCAGTGATTAAATATCATGCTAGTTATGGAACTTATAATTTTTGTATTTGTTTTAACTGTGTGGAATCCGGGCTTCGAGGGAATATTTGGTTGTAGTTTACCGTAATATTCCCCTTGATATATAACTGATATTATTCTTCCCACTGTTGTCTTATTCTTCTATATAGATGAGTCTTCAGGTCTGATGGCAGTAATATTTTTAATAATGCCGTTTAGAGCGGCGCTTTTCATTAAGTTCGACCATTTCATTATGTTTAATGTTAACATGTCTTTTGATCAACTTTAATTTTACCTTTTTTCCGAGATATTCGTTTTCCTTCGTAGCTTTCATGACATCCATTGCAAGTGGCGTAAGCTTCTGCAGTCCGTTAAAATCAAAATGTTTGTAATTGGGAGGTTCTGCGAATATTTTAAAGCTGTGAATATAGGTGAAGCTTCTGCCGAGAAACTTGAAGTTTCACTAGAAATGAAATTAGTTCTTTGTAACTGTGCGTGGCAAAGGAATGCGTAGCTCACTCTGCTATGATCTGGGGTTTTGGAGCTGTCGGCATACACATGGAAATATTACGTGCGCCCCACCATGTTACTCGCGATAAACAGTTAAAAGAAATGTAGATGCCGAAACTCCCTATCAACGCGTATGCACCGTGACTAAAATTCGCTCTTGGAGGTATTGAGGCGCTTGCGAACCAATAAATCTGTGTGTGTGCGTGTGTGTCACAGACACGCACACACACACACACACACAAAAACATAAAATGCAAACTAAATTCAAATTTGGCGCCGAAGTCTCTGGTGAACAAATGAACACTGACTGGGCTGGGAGACACAACAAACCACAATCACACTGTGTTCTGGTGTAGTGAAAAAGTGTTTTACTACGTTATTTGTGGAAAATACTTCTTATAGTTTTCTTTTACATTTGCACTGTTAACTATGAAATAATACAAAATACACTTCCAACTGGAATTAATCGAGAAATGATGCATCAAGTTATTCAGGAGAGATAAAATATTATTAAGCAATACTAATCGGAAAACTCACTTTTTGATCAATTTCACCATACGCGCTCCCCTTAAGACTGAGAGTTATAAGCCTTTAGATGCCAGCTAAGCTTCTGACTCGTTTCTTCAAGGCTGGGATCAGTCGTGTATATACACATACTAGCAAACACGGCAATGCTTCGCAATGACTAAATATGTCTGGGAAATTGGATGTATGTCCTAATCTCGTTTCTCCCTCTCTCAGTCCATCCCCTTTTCCCCCGGTCTTTGTCTGTCTCCTGTTCCCCACTCTCTCTGTCCACCCCCTTTTCCCCCTCTCTTTGTCTGTCTCCTGTTCCCCCCTCTCTGTCCATCACCTCATCTTCCCTCTTTCCCTTCACCTCCTCCTTCCCCCTCTGGCCATCTCCTCCTCCTCTCTCTATTTCCATTTCCTTCCTCCCCCTCTATGTCCATTCTGTCCATCTACACTCCTGGAAATTGAAATAAGAACACCGTGAATTCATTGTCCCAGGAAGGGGAAACTTTATTGACACATTCCTGGGGTCAGATACATCACATGATCACACTGACAGAACCACAGGCACATAGACACAGGCAACAGAGCATGCACAATGTCGGCACTAGTACAGTGTATATCCATCTTTCGCAGCAATGCAGGCTGCTATTCTCCCATGGAGACGATCGTAGAGATGCTGGATGTAGTCCTGTGGAACGGCTTACCATGCCATTTCCACCTGGCGCTTCAGTTGGACCAGCGTTCGTGCTGGACGTGCAGACCGCGTGAGACGACGCTTCATCCAGTCCCAAACATGCTCAATCGGGACAGATCCGGAGATCTTGCTGGCCAGGGTAGTTGACTTACACCTTCTAGAGCACGTTGGGTGGCACGGGATACATGCGGACGTGCATTGTCCTGTTGGAACAGCAAGTTCCCTTGCCGGTCTAGGAATGGTAGAACGATGGGTTCGATGACGGTTTGGATGTACCGTGCACTATTCAGTGTCCCCTCGACGATCACCAGTGGTGTACGGCCAGTGTAGGAGATCGCTCCCCACACCATGATGCCGGGTGTTGGCCCTGTGTGCCTCGGTCGTATGCAGTCCTGATTGTGGCGCTCACCTGCACGGCGCCAAACACGCATACGGCCATCATTGGCACCAAGGCAGAAGCAACTCTCATCGCTGAAGACGACACGTCTCCATTCGTCCCTCCATTCACGCCTGTCGCGACACCACTGGAGGCGGGCTGCACGATGTTGGGGCGTGAGCGGAAGACGGCCTAACGGTGTGCGGGACCGTAGCCCAGCTTCATGGAGACGGTTGCGAATGGTCCTCGCCGATACCCCAGGAGCAACAGAGTCCCTAATTTGCTGGGAAGTGGCGGTGCGGTCCCCTACGGCACTGCGTAGGATCCTACGGTCTTGGCGTGCATCCGTGCGTCGCTGCGGTCCGGTCCCAGGTCGACGGGCATGTGCACCTTCCGCCAACCACTGGCGACAACATCGATGTACTGTGGAGACCTCACGCCCCACGTGTTGAGCAATTCGGCGGTACGTCCACCCGGCCTCCCGCATGCCCACTATACGCCCTCGCTCAAAGTCCGTCAACTGCACATACGGTTCACGTCCACGCTGTCGCGGCATGCTACCAGTGTTAAAGACTGCGATGGAGCTCCGTATGCCACGGCAAACTGGCTGACACTGACGACGGCGGTGCACAAATGCTGCGCAGCTAGCGCCATTCGACGGCCAACAGCGCGGTTCCTGGTGTGTCCTCTGTGCCGTGCGTGTGATCATTGCTTGTACAGCCCTCTCGCAGTGTCCGGAGCAAGTATGGTGGGTCTGACACACCGGTGTCAATGTGTTCTTTTTTCCATTTCCAGGAGTGTATTACCTCCCCCCCCCCCCCCCTGACGGAAAACCTAAATCAGGATGGCCGGACGCGGGGTTGAACCGTCGTCCTCCTGAATGCGAGTCCAGTGTCTAACCACTACGCCACCTCGCTCGGTGAACCTTGTTTATTCTTATTGCCAACGAAACCCCGACAGGAACTGAAGTCGCTGAAAATGAATGGATGAATCAGTTAGGATCATAGTATATAGGGTATGAGAGAGCTCCCCTGCTGCAGGATGTATGGGGCTGGTAGCTTCAATGACAGCATTTTGCATAGTTTTAATCTGCAAACGGGTCAAATTCCTTGATTCGGACAATTCATATTGAGTAGAAGGACCGTAAGCCGATAAGCTCTTACCACAATTTTCCTGTTTTCTGTTAAAACTGTGAGGAAGAAAACAAAACAGCACATAGTTGTGTAAACACTTTTTTGTTTAAAATTGTATGTAAGGAGGAATAATATATATGGAAGAAACAACCTGTTTTAATAGGTTAAATGCCCTGCTACCGTAACTAAAACTAACTGCGAGAATGAAAAATAAATAGCACATCCTCACAGCACAGCAAAGCAAACCATTTTCCTTCTAGCGATCAGTTTTGACGGAAGCCTGCACATTATTTATTAAAAATATATTTAGCTTATGTCCATTTCAGTGCTTATTAGTGTGTCGCGTAAAAATTATAAGTACAACAGTCAAGAACTTTCGTGATTTTTGCTATATCATATTTCATATTTTTTGCTAACTACGTCCTCCCGCCCCCCGCCCCCCTCTCTCTCTCTCTATATATATATATATAGGGTGGTCCAAAAGTCCGAAAACACCCTCATAAAATTCAAATGGAGTAGCAAACTAGGAACGGGAGGGGGGAACCTTTATAGGCTATGCCACCAACATGGCGGCCATCTTGAAAGCCGCCATCTTGGATTCAACTCCAAAATTTCAAATGGGAATGTGGTCATGTGACATATCAGACAGATAGAGAATTTCACCAGAAAAACAATGCTGTTGTTATTTTAAACATAGCTTTATTCATTCTCGGGTTATAGCCAGTTACATGTGGCAGCGGTGGGACGCTCGGCAGCATGTGTGTTATGTGCCGAAGAGACATTACGCCGATGTTACACAGTCCCGAGAGACCACCAACAGTCATAGGAATGGCTCGATATGTTGTCCATTATGTTGGATTGTTAATGCTGTCCTCCGAACCCAGTCCTGATGAACTTTGACCAACACATCTGGCTGAATTTGACCACACGCATCAACAATGCGCTGCTTTAGATGATGCAAATCCCGTATTTTCACAGAATAAACCAGTTCTTTGACATGACCCCAAAGATAAAAATCCAAAAGAGTCAAGTGGTTCAAATGGCTCTGAGCACTATGGGACTTAACATCTGAGGTCATCAGTCCCCTAGAACTTAGAACCTAAGGATATCACACACATCCATGCCCGAGGCCGGATTCGAACCTTCGACCGTAGCAGTCGCGCGGTTCCGGACTGAACGCCTAGAACCGCTAGACCACCGCGGCCGGCTAAAAAGTAGTCAAATCTGGTGAACGTGGTGGCTACTCCACAGCAACCCTGCGACCAATCCACTTTTGAGGGAACTGCATATCCAGGTATGCTCGCACTTTGTGCCCATAATGTGGTGGGGTTCCATCATGCTGGAAGAATTCCGGAAATGTCCCGTCCTCCGTTAACAATGAGGGAAACACTTCTTCGTCCAATAACCTCAGATAACCGTTGGCTGTTAATGTACCATCAATAAAAAAAGGTCCAACGACTTTGGTACCCCACACACCACACCAGACCATCACTTTTTGTGAGTCGACCGTTTTGGAAGCATCAATCCAGTGCGGATTTGTGTCGGACCAGTATCTGTGATTCTGCTTGTTCACTACACCATTGATAAAGAAATTGGCTTCATCACTGAACGGCACCTGATAGGTGCTGTGTCACCCATTCTGCGAACTGAACCCGACAGTCTGGGTCATCCTCGTTCAGGTGTTGGAGCAGCTGAATTTTGTACGGGTGCCATTTGTGCTGCGATAAAATTCGCAGTATGGAGGTACGGCGAACCCCACATTCTTGTGACAGGGGACGAGTACTCCGTTGCAGACTCTTGCTAAATGATGCCAACACGCTCACTGTTGTTGCTTCATCGGTGGCGGATTTCGGTCTTCCAGCCTTAGGTTTATCTGCGACAGAACCTGTTGCTCGGAATTTGGCCAGAAGCTTGGCAATTACGCTGTGAGTGGTGGGCTGTTCGGTTGGGTGACGACTGTTGAAATCCTCAGCAATGACCCGTGTGCTTCTTTCTCCTGATATCAAGATTTCTTCATGTGTTAAGGACATTTTGTAACCTGTAAATAGGGAAACAATGATTAAAACATTAGCATGTGTAAATGATATCTAACAGTTAAACACATGTAACATATCAGGCATGGGATAGTCACTAAGCACCCAGTCCTGATGAACTTTGACCAACACATCTGACTGAATTTGACCACACGCATCAACAATGCGCTGCTTTAGATGATGCAAATCCCGTATTTTCACAGAATAAACCAGTTCTTTGACATGACCCCAAAGACGTCTCAGTGCGTAATACTCACGCTGCCGAGCGTCCCACTGCTCCCGCAAGTAATTGTCTACAACCCGAGAATTAATGAAGCTATGTTGAAAATAACAACGGCATTGTTTTTCTGGTGAAATTCTCTATCTGTTCGATATGTCACATGACCAATTCCCATTTGAAATTTTGGAGTTGAATCCATATATATATATATATATATATATATATATATATATATATATATATATATATGTGTGTGTGTGTGTGTGTGTGTGTGTGTGTGTGTGTGTGTTACGAAGAGTATCGTGTAAAATTTTGCAGTAAACTGATCAGGAGCTTTTCAAGATTTTTGCTAATAACTTTTCTCCTATATATAAGACATATATATCTTGACGTACGTATATAATAAAGAAATATATGGCCTATCTCGACCGCTGTTCATTAGAGTATAGTGGAAAAATTTGAAGTTAATCGGTCAGGAACTCTTCGCGATTTTTGCTAACAACGTTTCCCCCTTACGTACATAAATCACATACCGTATATATTAAAGAAATTTGTAGCCTGTGCTGCACCGAACATTTATTTGAATAACGTTCAAAAATTTGAAGTGAACTGGTCAAGAACTTTTGGAGATTTTCGGCAACAATACTAAACACAGACTTCATTTAGTAGTGTAGATCATCAGCGTGTTGCAGTACTTGACAAGCTTTTGACAGACCGTGCTTTTAATCTCATTCTGGAGTTCAGTCACCGGCCGGTGTGACCGAGCGGTTCTAGGCGCTTCAGTCCGGAACAGCACTGCTGCTCCGGTCGCAGGTTCGAATCCTGCCTCGGGCATGGATGTGTGTGATGTCCTTAGGTTAGTTAGGCTTAAGTAGTTCTAAGTTCTAGGGGACTGATGACCATAGATGTTAAGTCCCGGCTCCCGGGTTCGATTCCCGGCGGGGTCAGGGATTTTCTTTGCCTCGTGATGACTGGGTGTTGTGTGATGTCCTTGGGTTAGTTAAGTTTAAGTAGTTCTAAGTTCTAGGGGACTGATGACCATAGATGTTAAGTCCCGGGCTCCCGGGTTCGATTCCCGGCGGGGTCAGGGATTTTCTCTGCCTCGTGATGACTGGGTGTTATCTGATGTCCTTAGGTTAGTTAGGTTTAAGTAGTTCTAAGTTCTAGGGGACTGATGACCACAGATGTTAAGTCCCGAGTTCCCAGGTTCGATTCCCGGCGGGGTCAGGGATTTTCTCTGCCTCGTGATGACTGGGTGTTGTGTGATGTCCTTAGGTTAGTTAGGTTTAAGTAGTTCTAAGTTCTAGGAGACTGATGACCATAGATGTTAAGTCCCGGGTTCCCGGGTTCGATTCCCGGCGGGGTCAGGGATTTTCTCTGCCTCGTGATGTCTGGGTGTTGTGTGATGTCCTCAGGTTAGTTAGGTTTAAGTAGTTCTAAGTTCTAGGGGACTGATGACCACAGATGTTAAGTCCCGAGTTCCCGGGTTCGATTCCCGGCGGGGTCAGGGATTTTCTCTGCCTCGTGATGACTGGGTGTTGTGTGATGTCCTCAGGTTAGTTAGGTTTAAGTAGTTCTAAGTTCTAGGGGACTGATGACCATAGACGTTAAGTCCCATAGTGCTCAGAGCCATTTGAACCATTTTTTTTTGTTAAGTCCCATAGTGCTCAGCGCCATTTAGATCCATTTGGTGTTCGGTCGCACGAGCATGTTACTGATTCTGTGATAACCTGTGAAGCTGACTGGGGTAGTTTCTCTAACGTAATTAGCCGCTCTTCATTACACATACGAGAGAGAGCTACTATTAGCCGACCTTTGTGTCTGGTCGCAGTAATGGGGAAAAAATGGTATGTTCGCACCATGCCTCCTTTTTCGTATGAAATCGATGACGCACGGCAGCAGTACACACACAGAAATCTGCACATCCGTTTCTCTGCTGCGTTTGTTATGGGTAGTGGCGACAGAAAAACAATACACTAAGGAAACTACGGATAAAACTGCTAAATAACAGAAGTACGAGGAATACAAAGTGACGATGACGTTATGTTTGCAAATTTCAGAATAAGGTCGCACCGAGATTGTAATTTTCTGTTTGGCCAACTGCAGCGATAAGACTAACACTAACATTCCTTTAACTGGCATGCGGCGACTTGTATACAGTATTTATTTCGCATTTCGAAACAAAGAATTACGGTGATTATTACTGAAACTCAGATATACTTTTTTGTGGCGGCGTTCGTAGCGACAAACAATTCGCTGTAGAAACGGCTTACGAAGTCACCGCCACACTTTTAATAGCGGGCCGACCGGTCCGCTGGAACAGTGAACAGAAAGATGAAAACCCAAACACTCTGATTAAATAAAAGTCGGTACTTATCTTTATTAACGAAGATACAGAAACACAGTAGTCTGTCTAGTCCGAGTCGGAGCGGCTAGGTCAGCGTCGGCTGACGACAAACAACAACTCTGCTGCGATGAACACACAACTGACTAGCAAGTACACAATTCGGTGGCGAGTATACAACTGAGCGGCGAATACAGAACTGTCCTAGCGCTCGCGACTCCAGCGCTTAAGAAGCCAGAAGCCAGCGGTGGCGCGCGCAGACTTGCGGCGATTTCCTGTATCGCTGGCGCTGCTTATGCGGACGGCGTCCAGACTTTGATGCTGCCAACCTTTTTGGCAGCGGGCTCGGGTGGCATTACTGGCTAGGATATAACATACTTAAGGCCGCTTCTTAGGCTTGCTGTTAAGATTAAGCCAGTTTTAGTACGTCATTTGTATTTTATGTTATGAAAAGTTGTTTGCTTAAGTTTAATCAGAAGGTCGTATGGGGTGGCCAGCAACAGTCTGAAAATCTTGTAAGGGTATTGCAGATCAGGTTTTGCTGAAAAATAATTGTTGAGATAAAAGCTCGATACGTTGCGCTGTTTCTGTGTTTTCAGCATTGAAGTGTACCAATCATGGCGTTCCACATGCAAGTTTCCATGTCGTGTCCTCAAGGTCCGACTGCCTCGGACTTTTACTGTCTTTGATGCAGAATTGTTTGCGATCTTGCGGGCACTGGAGCACATGAGACATTCTTCCTCTCCTAAATTTATTGTCTATTCCGATTCACTCAGTGCCCTTCACTCATTGCAACGTTTGTATCCGGCAGACAAAATTGTCCAGATCATCCAGGATGCCCTCCTCCGACTACAGCGACTGGGGAAGGTTGTAGCTTTCTGCTGGGTTCCGGGGCATGTCGGCATTGCTGGGAATGAAAGGGCAGATCTCGCAGCCAAGGAGGCGTGTCTCGATCCACAAGTATCTCAGTGTGCTATCCCCTTGCACGCACTCACCTCGCTGCTGAGCTCACGAGTCATGCGTCGGTGGGAGGATGAGTGGCTGGAAGTGACTGACAATAAGCTCCGTCCAGTCAAGCCCACAACGCGTGTGTGGTGTACTTCCTTTCAGCCCCGTCGACGGGACGAGGTTCTCCTCACGCGGCTTCGAATAGGCCACAGCCCTATGACGCACGGCTTCCTGCTCCGGCGGGAGGACCCTCCAATGTGTGGTGCTTGCGGCGTCCAGGTCAATGTGCGCCACGTTTTATTGGATTGTGTTTTATTTTCTGACCAGCGGGTCGCGGCTGACTTGCCAGCGGACCTGCCATCTCTTTTAGGCAACACTCGGACGAATGTGGTTAAAGTTTTAAAGTTCTGTGCCCTGTCAAATGTTTTTACAAATATTTTAGGGAGAGGATTTTAATTTGCTCACTGTGTGACAAGCTCGCCCATATTTCATGTAAGTGGCCAGCCAATAACAATTTCCTGTGACATTCTTGTTGCTATGTTTCCCCTTTCCTTAAGTTTTACTTTCTTATGTAGCATTTTCATTCTTTTCCTGCTTTCTTTGAGTGTGTGCTTTAGTTTTCTTAGGTCTGTCCACATTCGTTCCTTTTAATGTGCGTCAGGGCGCTGATGACCTCGATGTTGAGCGCCCATAAGCCCCAACACACCACCACCACCACCACATCAGGCGACCTGCCAAATGCAATTAAGTGGCGGTTGTTCTCATAGCATAGATGATGGAGCACGTGGCTGCTCAGACTTTGGTTGGTGTTCGAACCTTACTACCGCCCTACGTCTAGTTTCTGCATCAATCTCTTGTTCGGTTTTAGAAAACCAAAAAAGTACATGTTTGGCTTTAGGAAACCAAAGAAGTACATGTTTGGTGACACCGTCTCTGGTGGGCCGCTTGAATTTGCGCGCGCAACTGCCTGACTGGCTAACTTCAATGCTAAGTAACTCTGAAACAGCGCAACGTATCGAACTTTTTTCTCGCCAATTATTTCTCAGTACAACCTACTTTGCAACATCCTTACAAACTTTTCAGACTGTTTCTGACCACCGTGCGTAAATACAGATTAATATCCTCCTACTCGACAAATTCGGTAATTCCATACTCTGTTCATCATAAGAATAAACCTGATGTAAACATTACACCATGTATTTTTCCGCATTTGCATGAATTTCATTGGATTTCGTCTCACGTGAAGCGGAAGCCAAGCTGAGCCAGTATAGTCTAGTACGATCATAAGGATGCGATTTGTGCTGTGTTACACGCACGTAAATTGGGCGATAATGCGTGACAACAGCTTGACCGGCGCATTTGACTCGGACAGCACTGGCCATCCGCTGGCCCAACTGACCTGCAATGATGTGACCAGTTGCAGTTCAGACGTAAACAGAGAAACAATATAGCTACGAATGTCATTTAATTTTTAAAGAGAGTGAAATAATATTCGGCGAAACTCCTGTACTACCGCACGCTTATTAGGTGACCAGACGGAGAGCATAAAATGCTCTCGTCCTCGCCTAACATAGTATTCTAATTACAAACAAAAGTGATGAAAATTCCTTACTTAAATACATGGTAATTTTCTGAGCGAGGTATGTGTGATGCAAAAGCATACTGCAGAGATTTCGCCGTGTTGTTGAATATTGATGTCGCTTACTGAAGATATTAATTATAGTCAGTCGTCTGGTAATGTCTTAGCTCCTTCCTTAACCGAATCCGAGAAATACATCTCAGTTCTTCGACTATCATCTGCTACGTTGATAATTTGTCGAGTCGATCAACCCGCCAGCATTAGGCAGTGAGGTATGATAAAGCTGCGTGCGTTACATCCAGTACGTCTGGTAGCTTAAGTCTTGTTGCTTCTCGCGACAGAGTCCTTAATTTGGCTCCATATCAGATCTGTTGGGTTCGTATTGTACTTGTACAGCGTCAGAAAACTGCGACATTTTGATGGTGTCCTCAATGCTGTGAAAATGATTGTTTTTCATATTTCTACGACACTTATCACTCTGGTTTCTGTGAGATTATATTTGTGGCATAAAACAAAGAACGTATTCCAAATAAAGAACACTTGGTTTTCTTTTTAAACACAAAATTAAATTATCTTTTTCCATTTAAGCAATCTTTATTGACATCATCATCATCATCATCATCATTTAAGACTGATTATGCCTTTCAGCGTTCAGTCTGGAGCATAGCCCCCCTTATAAAATTCCTCCATGATCCCCTATTCAGTGCTAACATTGGTGCCTCTTCTGATGTTAAACCTATTACTTCAAAATCATTCTTAACCGAATCCAGGTACCTTCTCCTTGGTCTGCCCCGACTCCTCCTACCCTCTACTGCTGAACCCATGAGTCTCTTGGGTAACCTTGCTTCTCCCATGCGTGTAACATGACCCCACCATCTAAGCCTGTTCGCCCTGACTGCTACATCTATAGAGTTCATTCCCAGTTTTTCTTTGATTTCCTCATTGTGGACACACTCCTGCCATTGTTCCCATCTACTAGTACCTGCAATCATCCTAGCTACTTTCATATCCGTAACCTCAACCTTATTGATCCAAAGAAGAGCGGCGCGTTTCGTCACAGGGTTATTTGGTAACCGTGATAGCGTTACGGAGATGTGTAATAAACTCAAGTGGCAGACTCTGCAAGAGAGGCGCTCTGCATCGCGGTGTAGCTTGCTCGCCAGGTTTCGAGAGGGTGCGTTTCTGGATGAGGTATCGAATATATTGCTTCCCCCTACTTATACCTCCCGAGGAGATCACGAATGTAAAATTAGAGAAATCAGAGCGCGCACGGAGGCTTTCAGACAGTCGTTCTTCCCGCGAACCATACGCGACTGGAACAGGAAAGGGAGGTAATGACAGTGGCACGTAAAGTGCCCTCCGCCACACACCGTTGGGTGGCTTGCGGAGTATCAATGTAGATGTAGATGTAGAATCCACCCAACTTTCGCTCCCGTACAACAAAGTTGATCGAAAGATTGAACGGTGCACAGATAACTTAGTCTTGGTACTGACTTCCTTCTTGCAGAAGAGAGTAGATCGTAGCTGAGCGCTCACTGCATTAGCCTTGCTACACCTCGCTTCCAGTTCTTTCACTATGTTGCCATCCTGTGAGAATATGCATCCTAAGTACTTGAAACCGTCCACCTGTTCTAACTTTGTTCCTCCTATTTGGCACTCAATCCGTTTATATTTCTTTCCCACATACATTACTTTCTTTATTGAGAATCTTTCATAAAATATCGATAATCAAGAATTTGTATTTGAAGTGAAAACAAGAATTTCGTGTGCAATATGTAATTAGAAACAAGAAAACGTGTATTATTCATAAAAAAATGATGATGAATTTTACAATTACGAAATATAGGTATTTCAGATCTAACGGAGAAGAAAGGGTGACCAAGGCGAAACTTAAATCAGCGATCCATGAACTGCACCAGATTCCACTATGCTACCGATTCTGCTATATATCCAGTGTTGATCTGTAACTCATCTGTATCAAATATAGTCTCTCGTAAAACTTCAAACCCGATTTTTTTCTGTAAATTTATAATGACATTAAGAACAACCTGTTTCTCTGCACTTTTTGACCGTGTTCCACACGCGTGTTTCACTACGGGACAGAGAGAAGACTCAGCCATTTCCATACTGCGCATTAACAATGCGACAGACCACAACTGGACTGTGACTGTACACGGTTTTTGAACTAAAGACTACATAGCTAAAGCGTGATTATGAAAACGTTGATGGCTGTTAATACATTAGAATATCTTAGTTTCATTTGACGTAATTTAGTAACAAGATATCTAATACGTAAGTAGCACCTACTTCCAAGAGCGTAACAACACCAGTGTACATGTGCTACGGCTTCTGACCAATCATCCCTTTGTGTTTGTTTACATCAGGTTTATTCTTATTGTGAACAGAGTTAGTCGGCCGAAGAGCGTGCTGAGATGGTCCGCGCATTTGCGAAAAGCATTGTGTCCGGTTGGGCCAGTGCTTAATGCAACTGCCTACTCAGCGAGAGACCCAGGTGGAGTCCCAGTCTGGCACACATTTTCACTCGTCACTGCTGATACCGCACAAACTCCCGACACAGCTGATGTAATTAGTTACTTTCTCCCCCTTCTCTTTCAATTTACATAATTTCTAGCAGTTTGTAGAGGAGCTCCACCTATCCCATCTTTTATTTTGATCTGACGTCAGACTATTTAATTGTTGTGTTATTTAGTCTCCATAATACGAATATTCGCCCACAGTTTTCATACACACTTTTCATAAATTTTCTATCTTCTTATTTTCTGTTTCCCTACTTCGAGACTTATCTAATTCTTTACAGTCATATGATCGGAGACATTTTATCTAAATATTGCTCAACACTCACATCTCAAATTTTTATTGAAATAATCTTTTACAAGCGTCATTCCACATGACTTCTCTCAATCTGTAATCATCTATAAATTTCAACGTGCTATCTTTGGAGTCAACAGACATTATTAGACATTGTGGCCCTCTCTTTACTCACACATATTTTGGTATTTTAAGCTTTTGTTTTTTTAAAGTTATATATGCGAAATAAAAGCTGAAAAATGTTTAAGGTGTCGGCAAGCTACCGATTAAAACATTGTAATTTATCAAAGAGCAACAGAGATCCAAAGAAACTATTATCTAATGGTCATAGTCGTGCCTAGACTGTTTTTAGTATAATGGACATAAGACGGTAATTCATAACTCTATATCCTACTCTGATTCCGCACAAAGTCCCGATACAGCTGATGTAATTAGTACCTTTCTCCCCCTTCTCTTTCAATTTACATAATTTCTAGCAGTTTCTAGAGGAGCTCCACCTACCCCATCTTTTCTTTTGTTCAGAAGTCAGACTCTTCAGTTGTTGTGTTATTTAGTCTCCATAATAAGAATATTTGTCCACAGTTTTCATACACACTTTTCATAAATTTTCTATCTTCTTATTTTCTGTTTTCCTACTGCGAGACTTATCTAATTCTTTACACTCATATGATCGGAGACATTTTATCTAATAATTGCTCAGACCCTCACATCTCACATTTTTATTGAAATAACTTTTTACAAGCGGCATTCCACATGACTTCTCTTTATCTGTAATCATCTATAAATTTCAGCGTGCTATCTTTGGAGTCAACAGACATTATTACACATTGTGACGCTCTCTTTACTCGTTAACTCTTGTGGTATTTTCTTTCTTTATTCTTCTTCTTCTTCGCGGATGGATCACTCAGGAGCACGCATAATCAACATTTATTGGCCTTTCTTTTCGCCCAGTATTCAAAATGGTTCAAATGGCTCTGAGCACTATGGGACATAACATCTGTGGTCATCAGTCCCCTAGAACTTAGAAGTAATTAAACCTAACTAACCTAAGGACATCACACACATCCATGCCCGAGGCAGGATTCGAACCTGCGACCGTAGCGGTCGCGCGCTTCCAGACTGAAGCGCCTAGAACCGCTCGGCCACACCGGCCGGCTCGCCCAGTATTCCTTCATATGCAACGAATGGGCTAGCTTTCTTTGCGTAGACCACGTATGTCGGTTAGTTTTTCTCTCTTCTTCCTCAAAACCCCGTATGTTTGTGATTTTTCTGATTTCATTTCTGTCATGTAGATTTAGAGACCCAAATTCTCTCAGGACTTTTCCCGTCTGTCTGTACCAGTTCAGTCTTGTAGTATTGTTCTTTAAAAATGTATGGATTTAGTGCGTTAACTATTTGAGTCCATTCTTTCTAGATGCCCCATCAATTGGATTCTTCTCATGCGCATTGTGTCTGTTATTTTGGAGATATTTTTATATATTTCTGCATTGGGTTTTGGATAATGCACACCATCTCTAGTGCTTGGTCCTAGGATTTTCCTTATTATTTTACGTTTTTTCACTTCTAATTCCCCTTTTGTATTCTTTGTTGAAGGTTTAGTGTCTCAGGCTTAATTACTGTTGTGTAGTGTCGTATTTTGCAGTTCCACGAGACGCTTTTTGTTGTAAACGTTTTATGTTAACTGAAACGCCGTCTCCATTTTCTGGACTCTATATCTGCCAGATTTCTTACAATTTTCTGCAATCCATTCACCTAAATATTTAAAATCTTTTACTCGAGAGATGTAGTTATTGCCAATTTTGAGATCAGAAGGTGCATATTTGATGTCAGTCATCAATTTTGTTTTTTCAAATGAAATTTGTAATCCTATATTTGCTGCCTGCTCTTGTAATAATTCTAGCTGTTTCTGTGCATCGGTAATGTCTTGTGCGATCAGTGCCATGCCATCAGCAAATGCTAAACAGTCTAATTCTATGCCCATACGTCTTGGTCCCAGTTTGTGTGCTGGTGCACCTGCTTTTCTCCATTCTCGAACAACGTTTTCAAGAGCACCATTGAAGAGCACTGGGGACAGTCCATCCCCTTCTCGCACTCCTGTGTCAATTTCAAATTCCGTGCTCAATTCTCCCATAAATTTTACTTTGAATTTGGTCTCCGTGAGTGTTTCTTTTATGATCTTTTGATCTAGTCCAAATTCTGCTAACACTTCAAAAATGGATTCTCGGTCCATACTGTCATATGCGTTTTTAAAGTCGACAAACGTGATGACAACTTTTGTTTGAAGTACTATGCAAATATTTCATCGAGTTTTTCAAGTTAAGGATTTGTTCTACGCATGATCGACCTTTTCCGAATCCACCTTGGTATTCGCCTATTTTTGAATCCAGCTGAGGTTCTGCTCGGTTTAGTAGGGCTTTAGACAGAATTTAGTATGTTATTGACAATAAAGAGATTCCACGGTAGTTTTTGGGGTCTGTTTTACTTCCTTTTTTGTACAGAGGATGTATGATTGCTGTCTTCCAATTTCTGGTCGTGACGCTTTTCCACTACTAAGCGATTGTAGCTGCTTTTCAATCCGCGATCGGTGGAAAGAATTGCTCATGGGTTCCAAAGCGCTAGCAGCAGCTTAGCTGGTACAGTGACTGTGCGTAGGGAGCAAAAAGACTGTGGTACAATGATCGAGGAGCTTTCATCAACCACTCATTTCTGTAGTTAATGCAAAGCTTTAGGTGGTGTAAAGTGTGGCGCGACTGGAACAGTGGAAACGGATGATACAGACTGATCAGTCACGCTATATCCTGTGGCAGTCCGATTGAAGGGGTTGGGTTTGGCGAAGGCTTGGGGAACGTTACGTGCCATCAAGTGTAGTGTTCAAAAATGTTCAAATGTGTGTAAAATCTTATGGGACTTAACTGCTAAGGTCATCAGTCCCTAAGCTTACACACTACTTAACCTAAATTATCCTAAGGACAAACACACACACACACATGCCCGAGGAAGGACTCGAACCTCCGCCGGGACCAGCCGCACAGTCCATTACTGCAGCGCCTCAGACCGCTCGGCTAACCCCACGCAGTGTAGTGCCAAGACTGGAAAGTTGCACGGGTCACACCAATATTCAAGGAAGGTAGCAGGACTAATCCACTAAATTACAGGCCCATATTATTAACATCGATATGCAGCAAGATTTTGGAAGATATATTGTGTTCGAACATTGTTGATTACGTCGAAGATAGCGGCCTATTGACACGCAGTCAACACGGATTTAGAAAACATCGTTCTTGTGAAACTCAACTAGCTCTTTATTCGCATGAAGTTTTGAGTGCTATGGGCAAGGGATTTCAGATTGATTCCGTATATTTCTGGCACAGTTCCGGAAGGCTTTTGACACGGTATTACACAAGCGGCTTGTAGTGAAACTGCGTGCTTATGGAATATTGTCTCAGTTATGTGACTGGATTTGTGATTTACTGTCAGAGAGGTCACAGTTCCTAGTAATTGACAGAAAGTCATCGAGTAAAACAGAAGTCATTTTTGGCGTTCCCAAAGGTAGTGTTATAGGCCCTTTGCTGTTCGTTATCTATATAAACGATTTGGGAGACATTCTGAGCAGCCGTCTTGGTTTGTTTTCAGATGACGCTGCCATGTATCGACTAATAAAATCATCAGAAGATCAAAAGAATCTGCAAAACGATTTAGAAAAGATATCTGAATGGTGCGAAAAGTGGCACTTGGCCATAAATAACGAGAAGTGTGAGGTCATCCACATGAGTGCTAAAAGGAATTCGTTAAACTTCGGTTACACGATAAATCAGTCTAATCTAAAAGCCGTAAATTCAACTAAATACCTAGGTATTACAATTACGAACAGCTTAAATTGGAAGGAACACATAGAAAATGTTGTGGGGAAGGCTAACCAAAGACCGCGTTTCATTGGCAGGACACTTAGAAAATGTAACAGATCTACTAAGGAGACTGCCTACACTACGCTTGTCCGTCCTCTTTTAGAATACTGCTGCGCGGTGTGGGATCCTTACCAGATAGGACTGACGGAGTACACCGGAAAAGCTAAAAAATGGCAGCACGTGTCGTGTTATCGTAGGGGACAGAGTGTCACTGAAATGATACAGGATTTTGGATGGACATCATTAAAACAAAGGCATTTTTCGTTGCGGAGGAATCTTCTCACGAAATTTGAATTACCAACTTTCTCCTCCGAATGCGAAAATATTTTGTTGACGGCAACCTACATAGGGAGAAACGATCATCACGATGAAATAAAGGAAATCAGAGCTCGTACGGATAGATATATGTGTTCATTCTTTCCGGGCGCTGTACGAGATTGAAATAATAGAGAGTTGTGAAGGTGGTTCGATGAACCCTATGCCACCCACTTAAATGCGATTTGCAGAGTACTGATGTAGATGTAGGTATAGAACAGCGAAGCTCGGAGGAGTATCTTTCGTGGTTAGGGTGTGGTCCTAAGGAAACGCTAAATACAGAAGGATATGAACACTTTTATAGCAGTGTGCACTGCGTACAGTAGAAAAACAGTTCGGTGATGATGAGTGATTTATCAGCATGACTGTGCACCTTATCATAAAGCAGCATCTGTGAGGCTATGGCCGGCCGCGGTGGCCGAGCGGTTCTAGGCGCTTCAGTCCGGAACCGCGAGACCACTACGGTCGCAGGTTCGAATCCTGCCTCGGGCATGGATGTGTGTGATGTCCTTAGGTTAGTTAGGTTTAAGTAGTTCTAAGTTCTAGGGGACTGATGACCTCAGATGTTGTCCCATACTGCTTAGAGCCATTCGAACCATTTGATCATCATAAACATCGTTTCCGCCCTTTTTATTGCTCATGAAAACCACATATTGCATGTTGTACCACCATGTTCGATAGGTTGAAATGGTTCAAATGACTCTGAGCACTATGGGAGTTAACATATGAGGTCATCAGTCCGCTAGAACTTAAAACTACTTAAACCTAACTAACCTAAGGACGTCACACACATCCATGCCCGAGGCAGGATTCGAACCTGCGACCGTAGCGGTCGCGCGGTTCCAGACTGAAGCACCTAGAACCGCTCGGCCACATCGGCGGGCCTCGATAGGATTCATGTATGAAAAACACTGACCACTCTAGTCGATCGACGTCGTTATCCTGAGGGAAGTAATTCGCAAGACGTGCACGATGGGGGCGCGAATTGTCGGTCACGTAGACGAACGCCTCGCCAATATGCTGCCGATATGGTTGCACTGTCGGTCGGAGGATGGCATTCACGTATCGTACAGCCGTTACGGCGCCTTCCCTGACCACCAGCGGCGTACGTCGGCCTCACATAATGCCACCACAAAACAGCAGGGAACCTCCACCTTGCTGCACTCGCTGGACCGTGTGTCTAATGCGTTCAGCCTGATCGGGTTGCCTCCAAACCGACTCCGATGATTGTATGGTTGAAGATACATGCGACACTCATCGGTGAAGAGAATGTGGTGCTAATCCTGAGCAGTCCATTTGGCATGTTGTTGGGCCCATCTGTACCGCGCTGCATGGTGTCACGGTTGCTAACAAGGGAACCTCCCCATCGCACCCCCCTTAGATTTAGTTATAAGTGGGCACAGTGGATAGGCCTTGAAAAACTGAACACAGATCAACTGAGAAAACAGGAAGAAGTTCTGTGGAACTGTGAAAAAATAACCAAAAATACAAACTGAGTAGTTCATGGGAAGATATGCAACATGAAGGACATCGGAAACGCAGGAGCGCCGTGGTCTCGTGGTAACGTGAGCAGCTGCGGAACGAAAGGTCCTTGGTCAAATCTTCCATCGAGTGAAAAGTTTAATTTTTTATTTTCAGTTTATGTGACAAACTCTTATGTTTTCATCACTTTTTTGGGAATGATTATCACATTCACAAGAAAACCTAAATCGGGCAAGGTAGAAGAATCTTTTTACCCATTCGCCAAGTGTACAAGTTAGATGGGTCGACAACACATTCCTGTCATGTGACGCACATGCCGTCACCAGTGTCGTATAGAATATATCAGATGAGTTTTCCTGTGGAGGAATCGGTTGACCTATGACCTTACAATCAAATGTTTTCGGTTCCCATTGGAGAGGCACGTCCTTTCGTCTACTAATCGCACGGTTTTGCGATGCGTCGCAAAACACAGACACTAAACTTATTACAGTGAACAGAGACGTCAATGAACGAACGGACAGATAATAACTATGCAAAAATAAAGAAAGTAAAATTTTCACTCGATGGGAAGACTTGAACCAAGGACCTCTCCTTCTGCAGTTGCTCACGCTACCACGAGACCACGACGCTCTTGAGCTAACTGTCTCCATGATATTGCCTATATCGCCCATAGACTACTCAGTTTGTATATTTTGCTTATTTTTTCACAGTTCCACACTTCTTCCTGTTTTCTCAATTGATCTGTGTTCAGTTTATCAAGGCCTATCCACTGTGCCAACTTATAACTAAATCTGAGGGGGGTGCGATGGGGAGGTTCCCTTGTAAGATGGACCTCGCCACGTACGTCGGGAGTGAAGTTGCGCACCGTGCACCCTATTGCGCACAGTTTGGGTCGTAACACGACGTCCTGTGGTTGCACGAAAAGCATTATTCGACATGGTGGCGTTGCTGTCAGGGTTCCTCCGTGCCATAATCCGTAGGTAGCGGTCATCCACTGTAGCAGTAGCCCTTGAGCGGCCTGAGCGAGGCATGTCATCGACAGTCCCGATCTCTCTGTATTTCCCCCCTGTCTGAATAACATTGCTTTGGTTCACTCCGAGACGCCTGGACACTTCCCTTGTTGAGAGCTCTTCCTGGCACAGAGTAACGATGTGGACGCGATCGAACCGCGGTATTGACCATCTAGACATGGTTGAACTACAGACAACACGAGCCGTGTGCCACCTTCCTGGTGGAAAGACTGCAACTGATCGGCTGTCAGACCCCCTCCGTCTAATAGCCGCTGCTCATGCATGGTTGTTTACATCTTTGGCCGGGATTAGTGACATCTCTGAGCAGTCAAAGGGACTGTGTCTGTGATACAATATCCACAGTCAACGTATATCTTCAGGAGTTCTGGAAATCGGGGTGATGCAGAACTTTTTTTGATGTGTGTAGTAGCCCTGCTGAAATGGACTGGCCTGTCCAGAGTCCTGCCTTGAACACAAAAACGTTTGGGATGAGTCACAACGTCGAATTCCCTTCAGACACCAATGTCCAACACCATTATATTGTCTGGTTTCGTCTCTTGAGAAAGAATGAGCTGCCATTCCTCCACAGACATGTAGGCGCCCACTGAAAGTGTCCACAGCGTTGGTTGGTTGTTTCAGGGGAGAGGACCAAACAGCTAGGTCATCGGTCCCATCGGATTAGGGAAGGATGGGGAAGGAAGTCGGCCGTGCCCTTTCAAAGGAACAATCCCAGCATTTGCCTGCATCGGTTTAGGGAAAGCATTTGATACTAAAATGTAGACTTTCACGGCCGGAAATATCATGTCCATTATAATTATCCGGGCTGTTATGCCGTGGTCGTTTGACGAATTCTGTGTCGATTCCCAACGTTTCGTCTCCGACTGCGGGAGTCTTCAAGGGGGTCCGTAGCTCAATGGAAGGTCCAACACACCCACTGGCTCGCAGTCAGCATGACTGCCGGCAGTCAGTAGCGAGCCAGTGGGTGTGTTGGACCTTCCATTGAGCTACGGACCCCCTTGAAGACTCCCGCAGTCGGAGACGAAACGTTGGGAATCGACACAGAATTCGTGACTGCCGGCAGTCAGTAGCGAGCCAGTGTGTGTGTTGGACCTTCCATTGAGCTACGGACCCCCTTGAAGATGTCTCCCGCAGTCGGAGACGAAACGTTGGGAATCGACACAGAATTCGTTTGGGAATCGACACAAAATTCGTCAACCGACCACGGCATAACAGCCCGGATAATTATAATGGATGGGAAAGCATTTGCCTGCATCGATTTAGGGAAATCACTGGAAACCTAAATCAGAATGGCTGGACTCTGTAATGTAATATAAAACAAAACTTATATAAATGGAAAAAATGAAATTAATTAGTGGCAGATAAGGACGTAATAAAGAGATGATCTGAAATTGGAATTTTGATTGCTGCCTCTTATGAAATTTTCCAGCGTGTCTGACAAGCACAATAAGCTGAGCTATGCCTGTTCACATAAACGAAATAGTCTTTAGATTTATGCTTACCAGTTAATAATACAATGTCCGATCGCCGTATCCACCTACAAAATCTTGACCGTGTCCTTTATAATGCTGTAATCGGATGTTCGTGATAACTCCGAAGTATACAGGTGGGTCTCTTGGTTTTCTATATGTTGCAGTACTACTTCGAATAATGACTCATACAACTTTTCACTGGTAAAATGATACTGTACTATATTCTTCGTTCGATGCACATCAAAAATACAGACTTTTTACTTATTCTCACAACCAAAATGGCTACCGCCGATTACGCTCTAAAATTACGTGCGTCTACTTTTGTTCATTAACTTGAAACGTCCCCTTTGAAAAATTATGAATGACAGTGCTGGAAAAACTCTACTCTCTTTACTTATTCTGATCATCACTAAACTGACACACAATATTTTTAGCGCAACGCAATCTGACTGTCAATAATCCCTACAAAAGAATGGCCCCGACTAACAATAACCTATACCTTTCACGAATCACTTACCTCACAAAAATCTTCGTTACTCCAACTACTGCATTACAGCGAGTGACAATACTGCCAGCTAAATAAAACATTATAACTACTGAAGGCACTAAACTGCTGATAGGCATAGTTATCAAATGAAAGATTTTGATGAGAACAAACAATGTATTTACCTTAATAGCGTTCAAAAGCCATAATATATACATATATATATAATTTTGTGACATCTAATTAAACAAATTTCCTTTTTCTGGCGGACACACGTCCAGATCGTCCGCTCTCAAAACTCTGACATTTCTCTTCCCACATCCACCACTGCTGACGGCTCACCTCCAACTGCCCAAAGCTACGCGCTGTTCACATCCAGCTGCCCAACACTACGATAGCGAATATTCCGACAATGAGTCCAACCAGCCACAGACTGCACACAGCACAGTCAGTGATTTTCAGGCAGAGCACTATGTGGCGTTACCAACATAAAAACCTAAACAGCCTACTTACAAACAGGGAAAAAATCTTCTGTTTTTTTAACATTTGAAAATCAAACATACATAACGGTAGGCGCAGGCTCTACGCTAGACTATCACTTCCTTCAACCATAAATATAATAGACTGGCCCAGACGTCATTTTCGTGGGTCCAACATCTCTGGGCTGAAGTCACGTGAACGTTGGCAAAACATGGTTGTTTCGTGTAGCGCTTATGGCTGTACTCAGCGTTTTGTCGGGGAAATGGCATTACATTTCACGTGTAAGTGTTTTTATGATAGTGCAGATGCGTTTATTGAAATCTGCTAAAGTGACTTTTATATGTTTTTTACACTTGCAATAGAGTATCACGTAAATTAAAGTGTTGAAAGTGATGCCTGTAAAGTCAGACTCATATTACATTTTGGAAAGTATCTGTGATAATTCGGTTACAGAAGTAAGTACAATCGTTTCTCGTTCCTACTCATAGGTTCCGTAAGGATGAAAACCGAAGGCAGCTTTGAATACAGGCCCTGAAACGGAAAAACTTTAAGCCGTTTGCACATACGCGCCTTTGCTCGAAGCACTTCGCAGAGAAGTGTTTTGATAGGTTAGTTATTATTTACAATGTATATCTATAATTTGTATTTACAGTATCTGTCATTTTTAAACCTAGGCTCCAAAGTTATTTTCTGAAACTGCAAAGTCTCACCTTTCATCTAAAATATCATTTTTTTTAAACTGATAGTTTAAACTTTTGTAAAAATAGTGGGAACTGAACCTTTGAAGTGCACCTAAAATTGATTCTCTAAAATGGACCTGCTCCTAAAGTAAACAATTTTGACACCTATAGTTGACATAATTCCCATAGCCCATTTTCTTTTATAAGTGACTAGAGCTCAAAACGTGGCGAATCCAATGTTTAAAGTCTTGACACGAGCCCACTCTTACTGTTTAAAAGAATTTTAACATTTTACTATAATTGATAGTTTATAGTAATTTCGTCCCGCTGCCCACCAGAGTGGCGTTCGATGTATTTGTTAGATTTTATAAATGGTACTTTGAACAAATCCAGGTCAAATGTAGCTCTGGCATAATTTTTCGCAAATAAAAAAGTAGTTTTTGTTGGAAGCGTTTGGCAGTCAGTTGAGAAATGTGGGGAAAATGCGATACAAACATAGGATGGCAGACCGCTGATTTGAAATCCCGCCACGTTTTGCCAACAGTCACGTGGTTTATGTTGGAGCCACACCAGCCCTATAGCTTCTGCACAGCAAGGCCAGTCTACTAGTATCTATGGTCGAAGATCACTTCACATTTTCTCTTTGCCTTTGAAGAAAACGAAAACATAAAAGCAAGAAATGCAAACGGTACATCATAAAGTGGGTCTGAACCATCGTCCACCCGAATGCGAGTCCAGTGTGCTAATCACTGCCCCAGGTCTCTCGGTAGATTTCAGGCCGTCATAACGGCGAAGGGTGGACATATCCCTTGTTAATGTCAACAAAAAGGTGTCGAGATACTTTCGATGAGGTAATGTGTGAACTTCGATATCGGCAAAAGGCTCCAGTAACGCACTGCGCTAGAGCAGCTTGTTTTATGTAGGCTACTGGATTCGCGCCAAAGATGAGCAGATCTGTTATCCGTTCAGTGCATGCTTCCCTAGTCACACTTTTGGCTTTTCTTATACCTGTTAGTGTTAGGACACGCACGGCCCACTTTGAGGCACCGGGACGCACGCAGCCAATTAGTAGACGCGGAAGTTAACATGACTTCGCCGTCACGAAGCGGGATCTTGCATCCCGTTAACTTTGGCGTCAGTCTTTCACCGAAATTACTGACATATTTGTGAAACTGTTGCTGCCTTTGACTGCACGAAGAGTGAGTCGCCGCTGAATGCAAGTGCCCCCACCAAACAAAGCCGACCTTGGGGAAGATCAGTTTGGATTCCATACAAATCTTGGGACATGTGAGGCAATACTGACCTTACGACTTATCTTACAAAATAGATTAAGGAAAGGCAAACCTACGTTTCTAGCATTAGTAGACTTAGAGAAAGCTTTTGACAATGTTGACTGCAATACTCTCTTTCAAATTCTGAAGGTGGCAGGGGTAAAACATAGGGAGCGAAAGACTATTTACAATTTGTACAGAAACCAGATGGCAGTTATTAGAGTGGAGGGGCATGAAAGGCAAGCAGTGGTTGGGAAGGGAGTGAGACAGGGTTGCAGCCTATACCCGATGTTATTCAATCTGTATATTGAGCAAGCAGTGAAGAAACAACAGAAAAATTTGAAATTGGAATTAAAATCCATGGAGAAGAAAGAAAAACTTTGAGGTTCGCCGATGACATTGTAATTCTGTCAGACACAGCAAAGGATCTGAAAGAGCAGTTGAATGGAAAGGACAGAGTCTTGAAAGGAGGATATTAGAGGAACATCAACAAAAGCAACCCGAGGACAATGGAATGTAGTCGAATGAAATCAGGTGATGCTGGGGAAATTAGGTTAGAATTAGATTAGGAAATGAGACACTTGAAGTAGTAAAGGAATTTTGATATTTGGGGAGCAAAATAACTGATGATGGTCGAAGGCAAGGTAAGCGTTTCTGAAGAAGAGAAATATGTTAACATCGGGTATAGATTTAAGTATCGGAAAGTCATTTCTGAAAGTATTTTTATGGAGTGTAGCCATGTATGGAAGTGAAACATGGACGATATATTGTTTAGATAAGCAGAGAATAGAGGCTTTTGAAATGTGGTGTTACTGAAGAATGCTGAAGATTAGATGGGTAGATCACATAACTAATGAGGAGGTACTGGATAGAATTGGGGAGAAGAAGAATTTGTGGCTCATCTTGACTAGAATAAGGGATCGGTTGGTAGGACATGTTCTGAGGCATCAAGGGATCACCACTTTAGTACTGGAGGGCAGCTTCGAGGGTAAAAATCGTAGAGGAAGACCAAGAGATGAATGCACTAAAGCCGAGCGGTCACCGGAGGATCAGTTTGGTTTCTGGGAGGCAATACTTGACCCTACGAGTTATCTTAGAGAGTAGGTTAAGGAAGGAAAACTTACATTTATAGCATTTGTAGACTTAGAAAAACCGTGTGACAATATTGACGGGAATATAACCTTTGAAATTCAGAAGGTAGCAGGGTAAAGTACAGGGAGCCAATGGCTGTTTACAATTTGTGGAAACCAGACGGCAATTACAAGAGTCGAGGGGCATGAAAGGGAAGGAATGGTTGAGAACGGTGTCAGACAGGGTTGTAGCCTATCCCCGATATTAATCATCTGTACAATGGGCAAGTAGTAGAGGAAACAAAAGAAAAGTTTTGGGAACGAATTAACGTTCAGGGAGAAGAAATAAAAACTCTTGAGTTTTTCCGATGACATCGCAATTCTGTCAGAGACAGCAAAGGACCTGAAAGAACAGTTGATCGGAATGGACAGTGTCTTGAAAGATGGATATAAAATGAACATAAGCAAAAGCAAAACAAGGATAATGGAATGTAGTTGAATGAAATCAGGATTCTGAGGGAATTAGATTAGGAAATGAGACACTTAAAGTAGTAGATGAGTTCTGCTGTTTGGGCAGCAAAATAATTGATGATGAACGAAACAGAGAGGGTATAAATCTAGACTGGCAATGGCAAGGAAAGCGTTTCTGAAGAAGAGAAATTTGTTTACTTCGAATGTAGATTTAAGGGTTAGGAAGTATTTTCTGAAGGTATTTGTCTATAGTGTAGTCATGTATGGAAGTGAAACATGGACGATAAACAGTGTAGATAAAAAGAGAATAGAACTTTTCGAAATGCGGTGCTACAGAAGATTGCTGAAGACTAGATGGGTAGATCACGTAACTAATGAGGAGGTACTGGGTAGAATTGGGGAAAAGAGATTTGTGGCACAACCTGACTAGAAGGAAGTATCGGTAGATTCGACGCATTCTGAGATACAAAGGGATCGTGAATTTAGTATTGGAGGGAGGTGTGGGGGGCAAACGTTGTAGAGGGACACAAGGAGATGGATACAGTTAGCAGATCCAAATCGATGCAGGCTGCAGTCAAGATGAGCTAGCGTGGAGAACTCTACCAAACCAATCTCCGTTCTGAAGGAAGCAAAGAGTAACAGCCGTGGTAGCATATGTTCATAATGCACCGGTCAAGAAAAATCCAACTAACACTTTTCTAAAACGATATGCTGAAAGTCGTGGATCAAGGCAATGAGGTAGGTTCCATATTTCTTGACTTCCGAAGTGCTTTATACTTATTACCACTCCGGAAGCTTTATACTCATTACCACACCACCGCTTATTCTGTTACATCTACGTGATTACTCCGCACTTCACAATTAAGTGCGTGGCAGAAGGTACATCGACCCCCTTGAAGCTATTTCTCTACGGTTCCACTTTAACAGCCCGTGGAAAAAAAGAGTACTTAAATCTTTCTTTTCGAGCACTGGTTTCTCTTGTTTTATCATTATGATCGTTTCTCGCTATGTACGCGGGAGCTAACAGAATATTTTCGCATTCGAAGGAGATAGTTGGTGATTGAAATTTCTCGAGAAGATTCTATCGCAACGAAGAACACCGATGTTTTAAAGACTGCCACCCTAATTCACGCATCATGTCTGTTGCACTCTCTCTCTCCTATTTCGCGATAGTACAAAACGAGCTGCCCTTCTTTGAACTTTTCCGATGTGCTCTGTCAGTGCCATCTGATGCGGATCCCACACCGCACAGCAATACTCCAGAAGAGTATATAAGCGTGGTATACGTAGTCTCTTTAATCGATCTGTTACATTTTCTAAGTGTTCTATCAATAAATCGCAATCTTTGCTTTGCTTTACCCACAATGCGATCGTTCCAATTGAAGCTATTCGTAACTGTAATCCCCTAAGTATTTTGTTGAATTTACAGCTTTTAGATTTGTATGGTTTAGAACCGAAATTCTCTTAATACTCACGTGGACAACTTCACACTTTTCATTATTAAGAGCCAGTTGCCACGTTTTTCACTATACAGCTATCCTGTCTTTGGGCTGTCGAGGAAGGGAGCTCGTGAAGACGTAGACAAAACCAAGAATTGTATGAGATGATGAGGCAACCGAACGTCGTTCAAAAACTGAAAGCGCGGAGAATAAGCTTGGAAGATCACATTGCTAGGAGACCAGACATCTCTCGGGCAAAAGGAGATTTTCACTCGAGGGTAGACTTGAACCAAGGACCTCTCGTTCCGCAGCTGCTCACACTAACCACGGTACCACGGCGCTCCTGAGATCACACTATCCTTGATGTTGCCTATCTTGCGCATGGACTACTCAGTTTGTATATTTTGCTTATTTTTTTCATAGTTCCACACAACTTCTTCCTGTTTTCTCGATTGATCTGTGTTCAGTTTTTCAAGGCCTATCCACTGTGCCAACTTATAACTAAATCTGAGGGGGGTGCGATGGGGAGGTTCCCTTGTAAGCTGCAGCGCAAACGCGTCGCGCGATATTTTCAGTCTACACGCGACTTCTACGAGTACAATATAAGTCCTAGAGAAAAAACGTGTAGGACCTGTCTGTAGGAAATTTAATGTAGTTTAATTTTGTACTTGGACACGTTTTCGCCATAGGTAGCCGTTTTAGAGATAGTCAAGAAAAAGTAAGAACATGACTTCCAAACGCGTCCCCCACCCTTACAGTCACTCTCCACCGGCCAGAACTTTTAGTATGTTGTTCATGATACTCACTCCTTCACCGTACAAAAGATTTGTGACTAGGCGAATTATTTCCCACATTCGAGCTTTTTTTAATTCACTGACTGGGTTATATTACGCCACCGGCTGCAAATTAATAATTTCCGCATTTTTTTCAATTGCTTGTTCTGTGAAACCGTGATTCTTGCCAAATATCACGACTCTAGGTCAACGAGGAATACCCTGTATGTTTTGGTGAGTGAGAGTTTGCGAGTGTCAAAACATTAGGCCGGTTCATAAATTCGCAGCGTCTTTGTTTCGCATGTTGGTATTCCAGTTGCTATGGGCTCATTGATCGATTGTCATTTTTTATTTGTAGTTCACCGTTGCTGTATGAGTTCACATTTGGTCTTTTGGAGATAGTGAGTGGAGCTGTGGACACTGAAAATCAGAGTGCTGAGTGCAGAAATCGGAACATTTCCGAAGTATTCTTCTGTCTGACTTCAATAGAGAGGCGGCAGCAGTGGAGACAGCGGATAAATTCTAGTGTCAGATACCACCCGTCGGCTTTGACCAATGACGTCATAAGTAAGGCAAAGATGCTGCAATGGACCATCTATGAATGGAACGGATCATAGTCTTAAACAAAAGAATGTAGCATGCCATAAAATAATACATTTAACGCGACTATTATTTACGCGCGAATTTCACTTAAATAAGTTGAAGATGACTGGAATAAATAAGAACACGAGAGCAATTACGAGTGCATGTATTATATTTTCCACACGTACGGCAAAAACGATCTAAATAATGAACCGTCGAGTAGTTGGAATCGGTAACTAGAAGCAACGTATGTAGGAGGTCATTTATAGTTACCGATTCCAGTATTACTGTTTGTTTCGCAAAAATCTTATAACATATCAGAAACGTGCTTAAAAAATGATCTTGTTAGTGAACGACAGAATACGACTAGACTTTCAAAAGATGAAAATCTTTACACACATTACTGCACACGCAAAGAAATAAAACGCAAAAATGATTAACCTTGCAACCGATAACTATACTACGTGGAATTCACACCAGCTGCAGTAGCTCCAAATAACACTCAGTAAAACAGATACACCAGGAGAGACAGTAAAAATACGGGAAGCGTAGCAGAAACGTCGAAAAGGAAGACATAAAAGTGGCTACATAAAAAGAAACTTACCGCATATGAACCTCCAAAGGAGTCAAAGATCGAGGCTGACAAGAACGAAATAAGGACACAACAAGGAATAATAATGTTAGAAGGTCAAACTGTAACAAAAGAAGCAAAATTCAGAATAACTAATGAAAAAAATAATAAGAAAAACAAACTGCCAGGCACGAATGAGATACCACCCAAATCAGTTCTTCTATACCACCCGCCCTCAATCAGACGCAAGATTTTGAAATAGTAAAAAAAAAATGAAGCCACGAGTCAATAACATAAACCCTCCGTCAAAGACACAGCAATATCCTTCGGCCCACCACTGTAACCAGAAAATATGAAAACAACAGAAAAATCTCCCTCCAGAGAAACCAAAAAAGTAGCACTGGCGCAATACATTAACATAAAAGAACGCAACGTAAAACAAGAAAAAAGTATCAGACCCACAAACGCATAACTAACAAAACGAGGCTTGTACATTTTGCTGACTACTTTCATAAATGCAAGAAATAAACAATAACCTTTAGGAATACTCTTCCTCCAACAGTATTCATTCAAATGGCCTTGCAACACAGAAATCATTCTCTTTCCCCGCCCAACAACAGATTTTACAGCCCCCCAATACCCCTCGATAGTATTAGTACATGCCCCCGCCTCATAATCTTTAAACCAAATGATGATAACTCCTTTCACCAAACCCTTTGTACGAAGCAAACCCATCCGATATAACTACAAAACCTTCTTCCACGTATTCTTCTATTAAAGATGTCAAGAATTCCTTTGTCAGATTTGGTTCAACCCTAAATACATGATCAATACAATCTCCTCCAGAAACTACTACTCCAAAAACCCAGAGCCCAACAACCTCGTGCCCCCTTTCGTACTTTCTCTTTCGAAAATGTGATTCATCTACTTCAACTGTAGCCCCAGCTCACCCACCCCCCCCCCCCCTCCCCCCTCAGTGAACCCCTATACAGGGCTATTACAAATGATTGAAGCGATTTCATAAATTCACTATAGCTCCATTCATTTACATATGGTCACGACACACTACAGATATGTAGAAAAACTCATAAAGTTTTGTTCGGCTGAAGCCGCACTTCAGGTTTCTGCCGCCAGAGCGCTCGAGAGTGCAGTGAGACAAAATGGCGACAGGAGCAGAGAAAGCGTATGTCGTGCTTGAAATGCACTCACATCAGTTAGTCATAACAGTGCAACGACACTTCAGGACGAAGTTCAACAAAGATCCACCAACTGCTAACTCCATTCGGCGATGGTATGCGCAGTTTAAAGCTTCTGGATGCCTCTGTAAGAGGAAATCAACGGGTCGGCCTGCAGTGAGCGAAGAAACGGTTGAACGCGCGCGGGCAAGTTTCACGCATAGTGATGTGAAAGATTCAGTGTTTAAACCACCTCCTCTACCAAGAAACGTGCCAGAACTGCGAGCTCGCATCAACAATGCTTTCGAACTCATTGATGGGGACATGCTGCGCCGAGTGTGGGAGGAACTTGATTATCGGCTTGATGTCTGCCGAATCACGAAAGGGGCACATTTCGAACAATTGTGAATGCCTAAAAAAACTTTTTGAGTTTTTGTATGTGTGTGCAAAGCATTGTGAAAATATCTCAAATAATAAAGCTATTGTAGAGCTGTGAAATCGCTTCAATCATTTGTAATAACCCTGTACTTTATAAATTCCCCGCAGACTTCTCTACAAAACGAGAACCAGTCGACTACAGTGCCACACAAAACCCGTGCTTCGTGCATGACAGATTTGCAAGAATATTTATAGCAAAAACAGTAGGTTAACATGACAATTATGTCTAAATTCAGCCTCGATCTTTCGAACCGCGTCCCCCTGCGTATGAATCTCCATATGTTATTTTTTCTGCACCTCCACATGAATTCGTCGGAAGTTCTGAAGCAGAATTTTCGCAACTGAGTCATCCATAACGAACAGCGTCAGAAATCAAGACCTTATAAAGCACATCTACTTTCGTTAACAAAAGATGCCGCAAACAAATTACGAGATGACAATAAAACAATTTTTAATACACACGCATAACGAGGAAATCCAGAAAAATAATTTAACGTTCATCGACAGCAATCTGCGGCAGAAACAAAATAACATCACACATTACGTCATTGGTCAAAGCCGACGGATGGTATCGGACACTAGAATTGACCAAAGACAGCCGTGTATAGGGAAAGATAATGCTATTGCACAGAGCATGGCAAGTGCTGGTTTTCTCGTTTTTTGGATCGTTTTGACATTAGTGACCCTCCACGTTTAGGAAGATCTTAGGTATTAGATGAGGAAGGGAGAAAAAATAGAAGAAACTGCGGGGGACCAGATGTGCATCTCCGCTTGCCTGTCATCAACTGGCTCGTGAACACACCGACATTCCCATCCTGTATCGTTGCTGGTGACGAGAAATGGTGTTTTTAAGCTAACATAAGGAAAAGAAAGGAATAGCTGGGCCGAACAAAGCTGCAACTCCCTGTAAAAAGGCCTGCGCGCGCCCACAAAAGATAATGGTACGCTTCGGTGGAACAGCGACGGTGTGGTGGGCCAGATCGCATCAGATTAAATATTTTTTCTACATTTTCATCCGTTTACGATGTTGAAGGGGGAGAGCAATCTTTATCGTCTTCTCGGCCGTCTTTGAAACGCTTGAAACCACTCAAAAACTCGCGAATGTGATAAACAGTCTTCGCCATACACTTCCTTTAGTAAAAGATAGATTTCAGTAGCAGTTTTCCCAAGTTTCATGTGAAACATGTCGACAATACGTACCTTTATTATTAAACTAATCATTCTTTCCGTCAAAACAAAGTAACAGCTATTTGTGTACAGATGCCAGAGACGCAGTCTTCAACTGAAAAGGCTTCATGCTTCGTAGCTATTGGTCGTTGACCTTTGGTGCTGTTTTAGATTAGATTAGATTAACTATTCATTCCATAGACCCACAAAAGAAGGGATCCTCCTGGGTGTGGAACATGTCAGATAAAAACATTACAAAAATGTAATTAGAAAAACTTGAGTTTCATTTATTTTAATGCTCCTCAGTCAATAAACAGTAAAATTAAGTACATGAATTAAAGTTAAACTTCTAATATTTACAGGTTTAATACTTACATCTGCTTTCATTAAATCCATCATTCACACAGTAGCTAGTTTCTTGGCTATTACAACCAAGTATTGTCAAAAATTAAAGTAAATTATTCATTTCAATGTTCCTCAGTTAAGAACAGTCAAATTATGTACAAGATTTAAAATTAAACTTCCACCCTTTACCGACTTAAGACTTACATGTGTTTTCTATACACCCATCATTCACACAGTAGGTAGCTACTTGTCTGTTACAACCAAGTACTGTCAAAAATTGAAGTATAATAAATTTTCATTAAAATGGTCTACTGCACTTGTTAAGAAATTCATGGATGGAATAGAAGGAGTTTGCCACCGAAAATTCTTTTAAATTATGTTTAAATTGTGCCTTGTCTAAAACTAAACTCTTAATGGTTGCTGGTAACTGGGCAAGAGTAAGTGATTTTAAATCTTTATGTATATTGTTCATATTCATAGTAATGATACTGTGTACTAAGCAGTTAGTTGGAAAAAGAGATGTATTATTTACAACGAACTTCATTAAGGAATAAATATACTGAGAAGCTGTGGTTCATATGCTCAATTCTTTGAATAGGTTTCGACATGATGTTCTTGGATTTACTCTACACATTACTCTCACTATACGCTTCTGTACTCTAAAATTTTTTTCCCGGTTTGTGGAGTTATCCCAAGATATGATACCATATGACATAATGAAATGAAAATAACCAAAATATGCCAGTTTTTTAATGTTTATATCTCCTATGTGACAGCATCACTCCCGTTATTTTATAATCACACCTCGTATATGTTTATTATCAAGTTTTATTGTATAATTTAACATCTTATATTTCATGATTAGCGTTTAAAGAAAAGCGTATATAATTATAAAGAGAATTTTCAATGTACTGATGTATTGACAAACTTCATGTTGGCTTCTGTCTCAAATTCTTCGACCGACGTTTGTGTGATGATTTTTCTAACGAGCTCGGCTCCAGTCCACCACCAGCAATGAAGGGTGAAGCTTCGACATAGCCAGCAACTCGTGCTGGCGAAACACCAGAAAAATCATCAGACATACACTCCTGGAAATTGAAATAAGAACACCTTGAATTCATTGTCCCAGGAAGGGGAAACTTTATTGACACATTCCTGGGGTCAGATACATCACATGATCACACTGACAGAACCACAGGCACATAGACACAGGCAACAGCGCATGCACAATGTCGGCACTAGTACAGTGTATATCCACCTTTCGCAGCAATGCAGGCTGCTATTCTCCCATGGAGACGATCGTAGAGATGCTGGATGTAGTCCTGTGGAACGGCTTGCCATGCCATTTCCACCTGGCGCCTCAGTTGGACCAGCGTTCGTGCTGGACGTGCAGACCGCGTGAGACGACGCTTCATCCAGTCCCAAACATGCTCAATGGGGTACAGATCCGGAGATCTTGCTGGCCAGGGTAGTTGACTTACACCTTCTAGAGCACGTTGGGTGGCACGGGATACATGCGGACGTGCATTGTCCTGTTGGAACAGCAAGTTCCCTTGGATGCCGGGTGTTGGCCCTGTGTGCCTCGGTCGTATGCAGCCCTGATTGTGGCGCTCACCTGCACGGCGCCAAACACGCATACGACCATCATTGGCACCAAGGCAGAAGCGACTCTCATCGCTGAAGACGACACGTCTCCATTCGTCCCTCCATTCACGCCTGTCGCGACACCACTGGAGGCGGGCTGCACGATGTTGGGGCGTGAGCGGAAGACGGCCTAACGGTGTGCGGGACCGTAGCCCAGCTTCATGGAGACGGTTGCGAATGGTCCTCGCCGATACCCCAGGAGCAACAGTGTCCCTAATTTGCTGGGAAGTGGCGGTGCGGTCCCCTACGGCACTGCGTAGGATCCTACGGTCTTGGCGTGCATCCGTGCGCCGCTGCGGTCCGGTCCCAGGTCGACGGTCACGTGCACCTTCCGCCGACCACTGGCGACAACATCGATGTACTGTGGAGTCCTCACGCCCCACGTGTTGAGCAATTCGGCGGTACGTCCACCCGGCCTCCCGCATGCCCACTATACGCCCTCGCTCAAAGTCCGTCAACCGCACATACGGTTCACGTCCACGCTGTCGCGGCATGCTACCAGTGTCAAAGACTGCGATGGAGCTCCGTATGCCACGGCAAACTGGCTGACACTGACGGCGGCGGTGCACAAATGCTGCGCAGCTGGCGCCATTCGACGGCCAACACCGCGGGTCCTGGAGTGTCCGTTGTGCCGTGCGTGTGATCATTGCTTGTACAGCCCTCTCGCAGTGTCCGGAGCAAGTATGGTGGGTCTGACACACCGGTGTCAATGTGTTCTTTTTTCCATTTCCAGGAGTGTACGTCGGCCGGAGAACCCGAGACAGACGCCAACAGGCAGTTTGTCAACAAGTGGCCACGAGAGCCTTAATAATTTTGTACCGATGTGTTGCACAACCACTTTTAGACACCCAGAGGGCAGGTTTTATGAGCGCAATAAACAAATAAAAAAGTGTCTGTGTCTTCACATCAAGGGCTTTGATACTGGATTATTGCAGAATGCATATACGGAAAATGATATCACTTGTTAAGTACGCAGATTGTTCCGTTCCATTAGGTGTAGAAAGAGCGGCTTTTTATTTTTAACCTCAGCAAAGATACGAGAAAAGTGCGGCTGTGGTCAGACTTCTTGCAGGCCGTAATCGACTATTCCGCAGATTATCCCAGTGTCTTATCGCTGCCTTAACCCGCTCAAAAGTTCCGCGATAAGACAGTTCAGATAGCGTCTTCTACACAGGCCGGTGAAGTGCTGAGTCATCCTGTTGCTACAGCTGGACAATCTCTAGGCAGGGCCGGTTTAAGAGACAACTATCAGAAGCGTCAAGCTGAGAATGCAGAATTTTGTGTATAGGGAGTTTCCGTAAGAGCGTGCAAAAATGTAACAGGTCATACAAACCAATTCACTTAACAATTTGAATTGCGGAACGTGGGGTCGGGGAAGCCAGCTTAATGAGATATCGAAGTAAACTTGTCTACCAATTTGTCTAGCATTACTGTTTTCCAGCTTATTTACAACTAACATACGTACAAGTTTGCACGTACTGGCCGTTTATTTACATGTACATTCTTTATTTCCTGCAAGGTAACAGGAGGACGAGCCTGATTTCAAGGAAGTCATGATGCAGGTATTGTTTATTTGTCCACAAAATGGCTTATTTACATTGTCCCGTGAGAGAACGTGCTATGAGTCAACCACGAACCCATTCATTACTCGAAATTAGAATTATATTAATACCTTCAGCTGCTGACGGGCGTTGATATACACCACTGGCCATTAAAATTGCTGCACCAAGAAGACATGTAGATGATAAACGGGTATTCATTGGACAAATATATTATACTAGAACTGACATGTGATTACATTTTCACGCAATTTGGGTGCATAGGTCCTGAGAAATCAGTACCCAGAACAACCAACTCTGGCCGTAGTAACGGCCTTGATACGCCTGGGCATTGAGTCAAACAGAGCTCGGATGGCGTGTACAGGTACAGCTGTCCATGCAGCTTTAACACGATACCACAGTTCAGCAAGAGTAGTGACTGGCGTATTGTGACGAGCCAGTTTCTCGGACACCATTGACCAGACGTTTTCAATTGGTGAGAGATCTGGAGAATGTGCTGGCCAGGGCAGCAGTCGAACATTTTCTGTATCCAGAAAGGCCCGTACAGGACCTGCAACATGCTGTCGTGCATTATCCTGCCGAAATGTAGGGTTTCGCAGGGATCGAATGAAGGGTAGAGCCACGGGTCGTAATACATCTGAAATGTAACGTCCACTGTTCAAAGTGCCGTCAATGCGAACAAGACGTGACCGAGACGTGTAACCAGTGGCACCCCATACCATAACGCCGGGTGATACGCCAGTATGGCGATGACGAATACACACTTCCAATGTGCGTTCAGCGCGATGTCGCCAAATACGGATGCGACCATCGTGATGCTGTAAACGGAACCTGGGTTCGTCCGAAAAAATGACAGTTTTCCATTAGTGCACCCAGGTTCGTCGTCGAGTACACCATCGCAGGCGCTCCTGTCTGTGATGCAGCGTCAAGGGTAACCGCAGCCACAGTCTCCGAGCTGATAGTCCGTGCTGCTGCAAACTTCGTCGAACTGTTCGTGCAGATGGTTGCTATCTTGCAAACGTCCCCATCTGTTGACTCAGGGATCGAGACGTGGCTGCACGATCCTTTACAGCAATGCGGATGAGATGCCTGTCATCTCTGCTGCTAATGATACGAGGCCGTTGGGATCCAGCACGCTGTTCCGTATTACCCTCCTGAACCCACCGACTCCATATTCTGCTAACAGTCATTGGATCTCGACCAACGCGAACAGGAATGTCGCGATACGATAAACCGCAATCGCGATGGGCTACAATCCGACCTTTATCAAAGTCGGAAACCTGATGGTACGCATTTCTCCTCCTTACACGAGGCATCACAACAACGTTTCACCAGGCAACGCCGTTTAACTGCTGTTTGTGTACGTTTCCGACTTTGATTAAGGTCGGATTGTAGCCTGTCGCGATTGCGGTTTATCGTATCGCGACATTGCTGCTCGCGTTGGTCGAGATCCAATGACTGTTAGCAGAATATGGAATCGGTTGGTTCAGAAGGGTAATATGGAACGCCGTGCTGGATCCCAACAGGCTCCTATCACTAGCAGTCGAGATGACAGGCATCTTATCCCCGTGGCTGTAACGGATCATGCAGCCACGTCTCGATCCCTGAGTCAACAGATGGGGACGTTTGCAAGACAACAACCATCTCCACGAACAGTTCGATGACGTTTGCAGCAGCACGGACTATTAGCTCGGAGACCGTGCATCACGATGGTCCCATCCGTGTTTGGCGACATCGCGGTGAACGCACAATGGAAGCTTGTATTCGTCATCGCCATACTGGCGTATCACCCGGCGTGATGGTACGAGGTGACATCGGTTACACGTCTCGGTCACCTATTGTTCGCATTGATGGCACTTTGAACAATGGACGTTACATTTCAGATGTGTTACGACCCGTGGCTCTACCCTTCATTCGATCCCTGCGAAACCCCACATTTCAGCAGGATAATGCACGACCGCATGTTGCAGGTCCTGTACGGGCCTTTCTGGATACAGAAAATGTTCGACTGCTGCTCTGGCCAGCACATTCTCCAGATTTCTCACCAATTGAAAACGTCTGGTCAATGGTGACCGAGAAACTGGTTCGTCACAATAGGCCAGTCACTACTCTTGATGAACTGTGGTATCATGTTGAAGCTGCATGGGCAGCTGTACCTGTACACGCCATCCAAGCTATGTTTGATTCAATGCCCAGGCGTATCAAGGCCGTTATTACGGCCAGAGGTGGTTGTTCTGGGTACTGGTTTCTCAGGATCTATGCACCCAAATTGCGTGAAAATGAAATTATATGTCAGTTCTAGTGTACTATATTTGTCCAATGAATACCCGTTTATCATCTGCATTTCTTCTTGGTGTAGCAATTTTAATGGCCAGTAGTGTACATACGGACAGCACGCTTCCTGATATTACATGCACGATGCGTGCGTCTGACTAGCCTTTATTCCTCTCTAGGTAACGCTGCTATCGCCTAGACGGGTTTGTATCGATAGTTGGTCGGTGGTCTGTTCTGCCTGATCAGTGTATGTGGATGCTCTCCGGAAAGTGTGTTGCGAATAGAGTCACTACTGAACGAAGTTCTAAACTAAAACGTCATGCCTGACGCGACAGTTTTAGTGCATGAACAACGAGAATGTAGTAAGCGCTATTCTCAGTTCCTTTTGTCATTTTCTGGGTGGTGTCAGCGAGCGAAGGTTTCGTGGAGCTCTGAAATTGTCGCCGCAAGTCGCAAAACGCTCTCATTCTCAAATACTGAACGAATATAAAAGTGTTCAAATGTGTGTGAAATCTTATGGGACTTACCTGCTAAGGTCATCAGTCCCTAAGATTACACTCTACTTAACCTAAATTACCCTAAGGACAGCCGGCCGCGGTGGTCTAGCGGTTCTAGGCGCTCAGTCCGGAACCGCGGGACAGCTACGGTCGCAGGTTCGAACACTGCCTCGGGCATGGATGTGTGTGATGTCCTTAGGTTAGTTAGGTTTAAGTAGTTCTAAGTTCTAGGGGACTGATGACCACAGATGTTAAGTCCCATAGTGCTCAGAGCCATTTGAACCATTTGAACCCTAAGGACAAACACACACACACACACACCCATGCCTGAGGGAGGACTCGAACCTCCGCCGGGATCAGTCGCACTGTCCATGACTGCAGCGCCCCTGACCGCTCGGCTAATCCCGCGCAGCTGAATGAATATAATACTGATATTTTCGTGCTGTGCGTTACGCGTAATTCACCACTACTCTTTCATAAATGGTACTTCCTAAAGTATCATATGTTCTTCTTCAGCAAAATCGGTTCAGCGTTTTCGTCCTGAAAACATAACAGGCGGAGTTACTTTCGCAGTTGGGGAACGGCCTGACATGTGGGTCGCCGATTTTCATCAAATTTAGCAAGAAAGGTCTATATTGAAAATAAAGAGACACGTGTTTCGGCTTTTTCCGACACTACTTAGTGTTTGAAAAAATCGATGACGGAAAATCGTATTTTTAATGCTATGCCTGGAAAGATAGTCAAAAAATAGTCATTTTTAGTAATATAATCCGGGGTGCAAAATTAATAATGCTCGAGTTATTAAGGTTTTTCTGTTTATATGCTTTAGCTTGGATAACGCTCGTTCTGAGGATCTAGCAGGGCATGGTCGGCGGTCAAAAGATGAAGTATTCATTGATGGACTTGAAAGGGTGGCTGTGACGCTAATCTTATAAACGCTTGTTAGGTATCCAAATTGATATCTGGTACATCTTTTAATATCAACGTGCATGAGATATGTTTTCCACGAACACTGTATCGGAAAACATGTCAATGCGGCGAGAAAAAAAGCGGTAAAGGCAGTAGACTACCATACTACTGGTCCATGTTCGATTCTTAGTCGTGGCATTTTCCATTCGACCTTTTTTTCGGTGTAACTTATAATATTCTTATAATGGGAATACCTTTCTTTCCTTTTTTTTTGAAGTAAATTATCGGGAGGTGTGATTAATGCTCAAATAAGTAAATATAATGAATTGGCAGTTATTTGCATCTTGAGACATGACTTATATGACTTTCGTAGATGATGATGCTGAACCGTGAAAGTGATACTATCGAAATGTATCCATGTTTTACTTCTTCAGACAGGTAAAGAATTTCATCACACAACTTCAAAATCATGCGACAACACAGCAGAACGGAAAATTACAAGATAGGGCAGCTGCTATCAAAATTCATGCGTTCCTCCATAACGAGTTCTCCGCGCCTGTCTTTCAAGGTATGCTTCTGTACGCTAGGTACGCGTCCAAATTGATATCTCATAGACCTGTTTTTTATTAACGTGTATCAGACATGTTTTCCACGAACAGTGTATCTGAAAGCATGTCAATACTGCGAGATTTGGTTCGTGTGTTGCGCATGGTACGAGAAATACAGTATTTATGTTTTGCCTGTTTCTATTGTAAGTTTGGCCCTACTGATTGCGAGAACGCTCACGAATACGCGATCACCCAGGATTACGTAATAATATACTTTAAGTGTATTTTTGTACGATATATCACATCGAAAATAACTGTAAATAGATTATACGGTAAAACTCGATCAAAACGGAGCCCCATGGGACTAAAATAACTTTTCAAATTAGGCAAGTTTCCAGATTACACCAAACTCACTAGGCCACATAAAATTTGTCAGGTACATGCACAAAGGAATAAAATTATGAACGTATTTACGTAGTACGTGCACTCCTGCACCATAGATGTTCGTTTACTGTATATTGCACAACGTAACACTAGATTATCACACTAATTTATAAAGTATATAGAATTTCTGTATTTTACTCCAACTGTAAATTCGTTTATTGTTGATTAATACACATTATTCCTATGTTTATTTGCTTTACATTTCACTTTTTTGCTTCATATCAAGGAGGGAAATCTGTATGAATTGCCTTTTCAAAATTGTTTTTTGTACGCCATGTTTTGCAGTATACAGTAGTTCCAACAGCATAGGAGTATTTGTGCGTACTGTAAATTGAATAACATCGTTTACACATGCAGTAGCTTATTCGGGAAATTAATTTTGCTAGGGACATAATTTTGCTCCTTTTCTTCGTCCTGATCATCTTCTGTGTTGCGGATTTCTGTTAAAGTGGAGTGAAGTGGAGTGGAGTGTGGTGACGTAAAAGTGGAGTGAATTGACAGAAAGTCATAACTTCCAATGTTTCCGTCTGCACTACATAAATGTTTCGCATTTTAATTAATTAAACAATTACTGCTACATTTCCTTGAGCTTCGATGGCCACAAAAGCGCCTTCTTCTTGAGCTTCACACTCCACTTGTGAAGCACTTGGTGACAGTTTTTGACTTCATTTCCCTTACTACCAAGCCAATCCGATTTACTGCCTCCAGGACAGACACTGACCGTGCAAGAGCAAATGCACTCTCTGCTTCCTCAACACAAAGAATGCGAGATTTCGTCTACAGTCGCACATAATGGAACTTATATGTGTAAATAACCCCCTGGTCCATTGTTTGTGGAGGGAACCAAGCCAGTTTCACGTTTGCTAACTTGACTTTTGAGTGGCAGGTTGCATTGTCTGGAAAAAGGAAAACTTGGCAATTTCGTGTTTTCATTTTGGCGTTGAAGATCCTAGCCATTCTTCCGTAAGACCACACACCACCCATGCCTTTTTATTGCTTCGCCATGTGACTGCAAGGTTACTGAAGTCTATCTTTTCGAAACAACGCGGTTTTGCTGCCTTTCCAGTCACCTATGACATCTCCTTTTCACGTAATGTTTCCACACAGCAGTACAGTGAATCTTTCCTTGAACATATTTTCTTCCGGTGCACTTTTCACTTCGAATTATTAGAGATTTTGAAGGCATTGCGCGATGAAACAGACCCGTTTTATCGGCTCTGAACACATCTTTCGGGTCATAATACGCAGTTAGGAAGTACAGTATTGTCCCCGTTCTGTTGCTACACTTTCCTGCACAAATTTGGCTTCCCCACATACTTGATTCCACAGATATCGTGCCTAGCTCTGAAGCTGTCCAGCCTTTCCTTGTATGCCTAAACCCCGTATTTCCAAGCTCTTTCGCTCACTACGCAACGTGGGTCCAGACAAAGGTAAGTTATTTTTTCCGGGCACTTACGAACCATTCCCACATTGTTTCGTTAATTTTTTCATTTTCCGTCTTCTTCGCCTTTCTTTTCATTTGCCCGTTCCCAATCATCCAGTATATTTATTGTATGATTATATGATAGCGGAACAAACACTGGTAGCAGTTATTTCTGTAAAATATCTGGGAATATGCGTGCGGAACGATTTGAAGTGGACTGATCATATAAAATTAATTGTTGGTAAGGCGGGTGCCAGATTGAGATTCATTGGGAAAGTCCTTAGAAAATGTAGTCAATCAACGAAGGAGGTTGCTTACAAAACACTCTTTCGACCTATACTTGAGTATTATTCATCAGTGTGGGATCAGTACCAGGTCGGGTTGTCAGAGGAGACAGAGAAGATCCAAAGAAGAGTGACGCGTTTCGTCACAGGGTTATTTGGTAAGCGTGACAGCGTTACGGAGATGTTCAGCAAACTCAACTGGCAGACTCTGCATCGCGGTGTAGCTTGGTGTCCAGGTTTCGAGAAGGTGCGTTTCTGGATGAGGTATCGAATATATTGCTTCCCCCTAATTATACCTCCCGAGGAGATCACGAATGTAAAATTAGAGAGATTCAAGCGCGCACGGAGGCTTTCCGGCAGTCGTCCTTCCCGCGAACTATACGCGACTGGAACAGGAAAGGGAGGTAATGACAATGGCACGTAAAGTGCCGTCCGCCACACACCGTTGGGTGGCTTGCGGAGTATTAATGTAGATGTAGATCTTATTTTTGTTTCTTAAAGTATCGTACATCTATATCTGCACATCTACATGGAAACTCTGCACATCACATCTAAGTGCCTGGCAGAGGGTTCATCGAACCACCTTCACAATTCTCTGTTATTCCAATCTCGTATAGTGCGTGGAAAGAATGAACACCTATATCTTTCCGTACGAGCTCTGATTTCCCTAATTTTATCGTCGTGATCGTTCCTCCCTAGGTAGGTCGGTGTCAACAAAATATTTTCGCGTTCGGATGAGAAAGTTGGTGATTGGAATTTCGTGAGAAGATTCCGTCGCTACGAAAAACGCCTTTCTTTTAATGATTTCCAGCCCAAATCCTATATCATTTCTGTGACACTCTGTCCCATAATTCGCGATAATACAAAACATGCTGCCCTTCTTTGAACTTCTTCGATGTACTCCGTCAGTCCTATCTGGTAACGGTCCCACACCGCGCAGCAGTATTCTAAATGAGGACAGACAAGCGTAGTGTAGGCAGTCTCCTTAGTAGGTCTGTTACATTTTCTAAGTGTCCTGCCAATAAAACACAGTCTTTGGTTACCTTACCCCACAACATTTACTATGTGTTCCTTGCCGGCCGGAGTGGCCGAGCGGTTCTAGGCGCTACAGCCTGGAACCGCGCGACCGCTACGGTCGCAGGTTCGAATCCTGCGTCGGGCATGGATGTGTGTGATGTCCTTAGGTTAGTTAGGTTTAAGTAGTTCTAAGTTCTAGGTGACTGATGACCACAGCAGTTAAGTCCCATAGTGCTCAGAGCCATTTGAACCATTTTATGTGTTCCTTCCAATTTAAGTTGTTCATAATCGTAAAACCTAGGTATTTAGCTGAATTTACGGCTTTTAGATTAGACTGATTTATCGTGTAACCGACGTTTTACGAGTTCCTTTTAGCACTATGTGGATGACCTCACACTCTTCGTTATTTAGGGTCAACTGCCACTTTTCGCACCATTCAGATATGTTTTCCAAATCGTTTTGCAGATTTTTTTGATCTTCTGATGACTTTATTAGTCGATAAACGACAGCGTCATCTGCAAACAACCGAAGACGGCTGCTCAGATTGTCTCCCAAATCGTTTGTATATGTAAGGAACAACCGAGGGCCTATAACACTACCTTAGGGAACGCCAAAAATCACTTCTGTTTTACTCGATGATTTTCCGTCAATTACTACGAACTGTGACCTCTCTGACAGGAAATCACAAACCCAGTCACATAACTGAGACGATATTCCATAAGCACTCAATTTCACTACGAGCCGCTTGTGTGGTACATTGCCAAAAGCCTTCCGGAAATCCAGAAATATGTAATCGATCTGAAATCCCTTGTCAATAGCACTCAACATCTCATGCGAATAGAGGGCTAGTTGTGTTCCACAGGGACGATGTTTTCTAAACCCATGTTGACTGTATGTCAATAGACCGTTTTCTTCGAGGTAATTCACAATGTTGTTGTTGTGGTCTTCAGTCCTGAGACTGGTTTGATGCAGCTCTCCATGCTACTCTATCCTGTGCAAGCTTGTTCATCTCCCAGTACATGCTGCAACCTACATCCTTCTGAATCTGCTTAGTGTATTCATCTCTTGGTCTCCCTCTACGATTTTTACCCTCCACGCTGACCTCCAATACTAAATTGGTGATCCCTTGATGCCTCAGAACATGTCCTACCAACCGATCCCTCCTTCTGGTCAAGTTGTGCCACAAACTTCTCTTCTCCCCAATCCTATTCAACACAATATATGTTCTAAAATCCTGCTGCATATCGACGTTAACGATATTGGCCTGTAATTTAGTGGATTACTCCTACTACCTTTCATGAATATTGTTGTGACCTGTGCAACTTTCTAGTCTTTGTGTTTTACCGCATTTGAAACGCAACATTATGTCGTGCACAGAGAGTTGGTCTTTCTCACTCTCCTGTATTACTTTAATATTTTCATTAAGTGTAAGTGTAACGACATACACTTTCTGTTCGACATCATCTCAACTGAAAGGGACAGAAAATAATGTAGTTGGTGCATTTCTTTGAAATGCTTGACCTTGCCGGGTAAAAGCAGTTTTCGGAACAACACTAACTACTTTCACTGCGCAGGTTGCAGCAGTGTCGACAGTTGCGCTATAATGTTCCAGTGTGCGCCCCCATGCGTTAACAATAATGGAAAAGCAGAAACTAGTGGTGGGGAGCTCGTGAATGAGTCGTTCAAATGAACGCTTCACTCCAGTGAAGTGTGAACTAACCACTCAATTTCAATGAACTGGTACTTCAAACTCTCCACAGATGGCACAATCCACACTTTTTTTCTAGTTCGTTCACTCACTCTCTTCCCCTCTCCCTCTCCCACTACATTGGCGCTACGTCACTCATTCTCCCTTCACTTCAGTCCTCCCTCTACTGCCTGTCGACGAATCGCGCGGTGAAATACACTTACAACAACAGTTGCACTTTGCTTTCCCATCACCTAAATCGGCGAAGAAACCCCAAATTTCACTACTTCTACGCGATCGCGAGTTGCTAGCCATTGTATAAGGGTGAACAGACACAAAAATTGCTTTCCGAATAAAATAAAAGGATTTTACCTGAAATCGTACCAACGACTACAGGTGACAGTTTACGTTTTGAATTTAGAGGGTTATTATTCTCAACAAAAATAAAATCTACAGGAAAACTTCTGAATAATTACTTAACGTAGGTATATAAACTTTGTGACAGTGGTAAACATACTCATTCTATTTTGGATTGAATTTTAAAAGGAACATAAAATTGGACTTAATTTCGTTAGTAGCCCTAGTTTTCAGTCCATAAACACAACAAATAAGGTTTCACTTGGCAGATGAAGACTTTTTGGCGCTTCATGAAAAAATGTCGAGCAAGGTTAAACGTAATACCTTCTTTATATGTGACAGGCTTCTCTATTTATCTTTCCTTTGTTCCCTTCGACCATGCTGTATTTAAGTTACCTCAGACGCTGTAAGACGCAAAACGTTACGTGGACGTTACTTCATAGTTCGGCCATTTGTTGGTAAAATTATGAAGTATTACGAAGCTTTATTGTACGAGCGAGGCGAAGCGAGCGTAGCCGCGGCTGAGCGGCGAACTGGGCAACTTCGCCAGGCTTCCGTACTTCATGAATGAACTACTTCATATGAACGCTTCACGGCAAAGAGTGAAATGAATGAAGTACTTCACGGGAATGAACGAGTTCGACCCATCTCTAGCAGAAACCCCGACAAACAGAGCGCTCACGAACGAACCATTTCCTTTGCTGTACCGACACTACGCGTTAACTTGTTTGTTGTTGCTTAGAGCGGTGCAATTTGATGTCTCCACTCGCGACACGTAGGCTGTTCTTTTGGTTTTCCGCCGCTTAGCAGCATTGTCAAGGATATATTGTCTTTGTGTTAAAAAGTAACGTTCTTGTAGAGTCGTGACTAACTTTCTGCATTACACAATGGATTATTAACCTTTTCAGACCCTGTGGTTACAATTGTATACATTAATTTTCATGACGTCTTAACTGCAATAGAAATATTTTTCCTCAATTTGGAGCTGATGTACACATTTGTGAATGCTCATTCTTTTCACCATGCACAAGTGCTGCCGTCTGTTGTGCAGCGCTATAAACATATCAACAGATTAATGTAGCACTGCAGAGCAGTTTGCGACCTTGAAAGTACCTGGTAGTCTTTGGTAAGCTATAACCCACGGTATAGTTGAGTACCAGTATTGTTGTTTTGCATGAACATTGTAGAATGTTCCATTTATTTATTACAACAATCAATATTTCAAAATCATTTGTTTTAGTCAACAAAAAGAAGCGATGTTTTTCTATGTGCACAATTGTAGCCATGAGGTCTCACGAACAATGTTTTACATAACTTTGAGTGTCTTGCGTTTCCCTTCATATGAAGTGCTTGTTGGAACAGTTTCTTTTTATCCTGACGATTGTATGAGTTTCGACTGGGATTTATTCAAAACATATGAAGTATGATGTATTACTAGGTATTGTTATGAGCAACAATTAGGAAAATACACACAGCATTGAAGCTCCAGTTGATGACAATGTCGTTAGGTTTAATGTAAATTATTATTTTGGGGAAATACCACTACTGATATTATTATTTGTGAATATTTCAGTTCTGATCATCATGTCAAAGAGTCAGTATTTCAACACTGAGCAAGATGCAGATGCCATTTTAGAGGTGCTGCTGAATGGAGAGGTGTCAGATATCGATTTATCATCAGATGAAGACTCATTTCCTGATGTAGAAGCCTACTGTACTTCAAGAGAGAAGGAAGTGGGAGTGGGGGCTGACAAAATGAACAGGGGAGAAACCAATGATGAGTCAACTGCAAATAATGAAAGTGGTGTGTGCAGTGACAATGATAACAACGATAGTGATATTCAAGACAGTGATCCACTTACCAACAATGAGCTCAGTGATGTAAAATACATTTTGTCAGAAAAAAAAGAACATCAAGTGGCGTCATTGTCCTCTCTCTATACTGGATTCATATTACGAATGGGAACAATGTATTGAAGAACAGGAAATACTTTCTCCTTGAACTTATTTCAGCAAGCACACTACCAATGATCTGTTCAGTACTGTGGCTGATATGACAAACCTATATGCCTTGCAGAGTGGAACAATTAGCAATTTCAAACAAACTACTCCAGCGGAACTCCAAATCTTGTTTGGGCTTCATATAATTATGGGAACTCTAAAATTTCCTAGAGTCCGAATGTATTGGGACACAACATGGAAAATGCAATTATTCTTGGACAGTATGACCAGAAATAAATTCTTCCAACTCAGAACAAATTTACATCTTGTTAACAACATGGCTATACCAGCAGACAATAAAGACAAGTTCTATAAAGTTCGGCCTATATATACTGGCATCCGTAACAGATGTCTGGATACCTCGAGTAGAAAACGAGGCCGACCATCTGCCAAACCTCCAGATACACCTGTTCAAAGACGACGAGGAGAAACTACGCCTCCTGAAGAGATTCAGTTTGATGGAACACAACACTTGCCTCTTCGTGAAAGTGGTGCACTGCCTACCAAGTGCAAATTTCCGGGGTGCAAGGGACGTTCATGAATAAAATGTGAAAAATGTAATGTACATATTTGTTTGTCAAAGGAAAAAAAAGCTGTTTCTGTTCATTTCATGTTCATTAGAACCACATAATGAACATAATTCCTGACTCATTTCATTTTTAATTAAAATTATGGTGAATTTTGCATGCATTTTATGTGTAAATGATTTCAAATTTATGTGTTATGTTTAAATAAATTAGTTTTATCTGCTATGATTTCAACGCTGATTGAGACCCAGTGTACATAAATGTGTGCAAATTTTTTTTCGAAAATGGTAACATATTTTTATAAATGTTGCTTCTAAAATCATTAAAAAATCGCCCAAGTCCATTACAGTATTTAAAAAAAAAATCCTTCTTCCAGAAAAAATTCGGGTCTGAAAGGGTTAATAAAGTCTTAAAATTTGCGTTCCGTTTCCGCTTTAGACACGTTCCGTTGTACAAGTGTAACGAATGTGTCGGGACTGAAATACTTCTACGGTGTAGGTTGATTTCCGATTCATACACGTTACGCATTGATCAAATTTTACTGTATACACTTATTTGATTATTAATCACACCTCCAGATGTTTTATTTAAAAAAAAAGGAAAGAGACATTCCGATTTTCTACATCTACATTTACATGGTTAGTCTACAATTCACACTTACGTGCCTAGCAGAGGGTTCATCGAACCATTTTCATACTACTTCTCAACCATTCCGCTCTCGATTGGCGCGTGGGATAAAGGAACACCTAAATCTTTCCGTTCGAGCTCTGATTTATTTTATTATGACGATCATTTCTCCCTACGTAGGTGAGTGCCAATTTCCGCATTCGGAAGAGAAAGTTGGTGATTGAAATTTCGTCAACAGATCTCACCGCAAAGAAAACCGCCTTTGTTTCAGTGACTGCCACCCCAAGTCGTGTATCATATCAGTGACAACTCTCACCCCTATTGCGTGATAACACGAAACGAGCTACCCTTCTTTGCACTTTTTCGATGTCCTCCGTCAATCCTACCTGGCAAGGATCCCACACCGCGCAGCAATATTCCAGCAGAGGACGGACAAGTGTAATGTAGGCTGCCTCTTTAGTGGGTTTGTCGCATCTTCTAAGTGTTCTGCCAACAAAGCGCAGACTTTGTTTCGCCTTCCCCACAATATTATCGATTTGACAGACTTCTTTTTATACCTATCGGGTGGAATTTTTATGCGCAATTTTAAACCACGGAATTTAGTTTTACTTGGAAATTTCTTTGCTACAGACATTGTATAATTTTTCAGAATGTAAAATTCAGTACCCTTAACAGTCAGCCGGCCGCGGTGGCCGAGCGGTTCTAGGCGCTCCAGTCCGGAACCGCGCTGCTGCTACGGTCGCAGGTTCGAGTCCTGCCTCGGGCATGGATGTGTGTGATGTCCTTAGGTCTAAGTAGTTCGAAGTCTAGGGGACTGATGACCTCAGATGTCAATTCCCATTGTGCTCAGAGCCATTTGAACCACAATATTATCTATGTTGTCTTTCCAATTTAAGTTGCTCGTAATTGTAATTCCTAGGTATTCAGTCGAATTGACAGCCGTTAGATTTTTGCGATTTATCGTATACCCAAAATTTATCGGATTTATTTTAGTACCTATGTGGATGACCTCGCACTTTTCTTTGTTTAGTGCCAATTGCCACTTTTCGCACCATACAGAAATTCTCTCTAGATCATTTTGTAGTTGGAGTTGATCGTTTGATGATTTTTGCTAGACGCTCATTTTCACAATGTTATCAGATATAACGAAAAAAAAATCGAATAAAAAAATCCACGACCAGTAATCGAACACGGACCAGCAGTTTTTGTAGTCTAACGCTTTGACCGCCTTCTTTGTTTTAACCCTTAACTCACGAGGTGTGGTCTCTCAGACCGCGCGAAAATTTTCGAACTCGCTCCCCAAGGCCAGTAGTGGTACAATACTTCTATACAGTCCGGTGGAGCCGGCACGGAAGCTCAGCGTGTTCGGTCAGAGGGTTAGCTGCCCTCTGTAACAAAAAAAAAAAAAAAAAAAACTGAGTTAATAGACCAACAACGAACTAAACGGATGTCTTACGACGTCCGCCCCGAGCAGATGCAACGAACAAGAGCGAACAAAATGAAGTTAAAAAAAAAATAATAATAAAGGTGGTAACGTGCTCACCTCCCGTGGAAGCGGGCCCGGGTTCGATTCCCGGCCGCGTTGGAGATTTTTCTCCGCTCAGGAACTGCGTGATGTGTTGTCCTCATCATCGTTTCATCTTCATCACCGGCGCGCTACTCGCCCGATGTGGCGTCGACTGAAATAAAGACTTGTACTTGGCGGCTGACTTACCCGGTAGGGGCCTCCCGGCCAACGGTACCGTACGCTCATTTCCATTACTTCTATGCTTCCCCGACCCTCCTTAAATTGCCAAGCCTACGATGTTTTGTTGTCAGTTGCGTTATCGCCTTCTGTTTTTATTGTTGACACGTGTTACTGATAGGTGTTGGAGTCTCCTAGACCGCGGCTTGTGAACTACGTACCTGTTTTCTTCAGTACGGTACTGTATAGCTCAAAATGTGTTCGCACGAATGTGTCAGTTTTAACATTCCCGAGTTTGATGAAATTGTTAGTCGGTTTATAGAGGAAGCTGTCAGTGGTACAGATCAAGAAATAAACGTAAAAGACGACGATTTTACATTAGCCAGTGATCACAGTACTGCTATCGAACAAGAGTATCATTCAGAGGAAGAACTTCAGTAAAGTTGTGATGGGGATCTGTCTGTTTCTTCAGTGAGATATTTAGACTGTTAAAATCGAATGTGCTATGAGTGGTGATTAAAAAAAAAGTAGTTCCCAGCAATGAATGTCGATTTGACAGACTTCTTTTTATACCTATCGGGTGGAATTTTTATGCGCAAATTTAAACCCTGTAATTTAGTTTTATTTGGAAATTTATTTTCTACAGAGATTGTCTAATTTTTCAGAATGTAGAATTGATTTTCTATATCAATCCTCTCTGGCACAGATCCCGGGCTGACGAGCAATATTCGAGTATTTGTCGAACGAATGTTTTGCAAACTAACGGCTGTCCGGGAAACAGGGACGAATTTTAACTTAGTGCCATTTTGTCATATGATGGTTGGCAGCCGTGGTTTTTTCATGTTTGTTATCTGCAATCCTTACCATTAGTAGCCTCATAGCTTTTGTGTTGTTTGATGTTTGTTTTCATTAAACATGGGCGTGTGCAGGGATGCTAGCCGCATTTCCACACACCATTGGCGCAAAATAATGAATGTTCTAGAATTTTTTGGAAAAACTTCGTGCATGTTTGGCCGTCCGCTGTGACCGAGCGGTTCTATCAGTCCCGAACCGCGCTGCTGCTACCGTCGCAGGTTCGAATCCTGCCTCGGGCATGGAAGTGTGTGATGTCCTTAGGTTAGTTAGGTTTGAGTAGTTCTAAGTTCTAGGGGACTGATGACTTCAGATGTTAAGTCCCTTAGTGCTTAGAGCCATTTGAAACATTTAACAGTCAATTTATGTGTACTGTTTAAAAGGACCACACAAAATTATGTGCTTTTTTGTGATAAATAGTAAAATGCTACAGGCTTTGTTTAATACAATAAAATATACTACAAGCATTTAAACAACACTTAAATAATTGTAAAAATAAATGTTATTTAGTATAAATTTAAAAAATTCAAATGAAGTTTGTCCTAAATCTCGCTTTAAACATAGGAGTTCTAGAGACTCAACCTTGTGGTATACTTTACAGAAGTCACCTCGCGAGTTAAAGGTTAATCTCATTTTGATCGTTATTGTTCGTTGCATTTGTTCGGGGCGGACGTCCCAAGACACCCGTTCAAGTTCATCGTTGATTCATTCTCTCGGTTTGTTAATTACAGAGGGGAGCTAACCCTCTGACTGAACACGCTGGGACCGCTCGACCGCCAACATCCCTCTACTAGACAACTACAACGAAGCGTACCCAAGCTGCAGTACGAAAAAGTAGAACCATTAGTACAAGGGGCGTTTGAAAAGTCCGTGCAAAGTCCGAGAGATGGCACCACCGGCGCGTATCGAGGTCATGTTTAGCTAGTAGCATCTTTGGAAAGAATGCACACCCAAGTTTCAGCCATATTGGTCTATTTATTTGTGTTAGGCTTTCTTGTGAATCGAGGGGACGAAAAAGAATTTCGTGTGGTGATTAAACATTACTTTATGAAAGGCAAAATGCCTCAGGAGACTAAAGAGAAGCTTGATAAACATTACAGTGACTCTGCACCTTCGATTAGAACAGTTTATAAGTGGTTTCAAAATTTTCGGAGTGGCCATATGGGCACAAGTGATGCTGAACGTTCTGGATGCCCTGTGGGGGTTACGACTCCATAAATCATTGATAAAATCCATGATATGGTGATGGATGACAGAAGAGTTAAGGTGTGTGAGATTGCTAGTGCTGTGGGCATCTCGAATGAACGGGTACATAATATTTTGCATAAACATTTCGACATGAGAAAGCTATCCGCAAGATGGGTTCCGCGATTGCTCACACTTGACCAAAACGGAATCGTGTGAAGTGTTGGTTTGCAGCTGTTCAGGAAGAATCCGCAGGACTTTATGCATCGTTTCATCATTGTGGATGAAACACGGATAGATTACTATACTCCTGAGACCAAACAACAATCTAAACAATGGGTTGCCAAGGGAGAATCTGCACCAAAAAAGGCGAAGACCAGTCCTTCGGCCGGAAAGGTTATGGCGACTGTCTTTTGGGATTCGCAATGGATAATCCTCGCCGTCTATCTGGAAAAGGGTAAAACTATTACAGGTGCATATTATTCATCGTTATTGGACCGTTTGAAAAACGAGCTGCAAAAAAAAAATGCCGGCGATTGGACCGCAAAAAAGTCCTTTTCCATCACGACAATGCACCAGCACACACCTCAGCAAAATTAATGGAAATAGGATTCCAACTCGTTTCGCATCCCCTCTATTCTCCAGACTTGGCTTCCTCAGACTACTATTTGTTCCCCAATTTGAAGAAATGGCTGGCGGGACAAATATTTTATTCAAACGAGGTGGTGACTGCAGCAACTAATAGCTATTTTGCAAACTTGGACAATTCCTATTATTCAGAAGTGATCAACAAATTAGAACAGCGTTGGACGAAGTTTATAAGTCTAAAAATCGAAAAATAAAAAAGGTACACCCCAAACACGTAAGTAGTTTTTATTTTTGCACGGACTTTTCAAACGCCTCTCGTAACTCCAACATTATTAATTTTGGATGCCATATTATACTAACAAAAATGTTGGTTTTTAGACGATCTCTTTATTTTCAATACAGAACGTCCTTGCAAAACTTGATCAAAATCGATGGCTCACATGTCAGACCTTCCCCTTGTTAATTTATCATTTAGTATTGCTCGGACCTTATCGATGTACGGAGCGAAAGCACAATAATGTTCGAGTCTGATACGTATGCTAGGGCTCCAGTAATGTTCTTTTATGTTTGTAAATTAATATTTCCAGATCTTATTTTAAGCCTCTAATAGCGGTGGATCATCAGAGTCGAACTATACATAAACTTGGATTTGGACATGGGGTTGCAGTCCTTTCAATAAATTTATTTATTTTTTTGCCACACGTGGAATGTGAAAGCTTACGCCATTCCGCTTGAACTGCCTCAGAGCTTTATTTTAGAAATGACGAAATGTGAGACTCTAGTGACTAGATGTGACCACACTTGTTGACTGTGTCGTCCGTAGGCGTGTCGTCGTTTACATCCATGAGTCAGGCAGACGTAAAGGATGGGCCTTGAAAGACTGCCTCCTACGCTACGAGCCCCACGTCCGCCTTCCGTTCAGCTGTAACTACGATCGCCGTACGACTGGACGATGCGTAATGTCAAGAGGCAACACACGGAAGCCCCCTGCTCGATAAACGCCCGTGATCAAGCGTGTTCGACGTCTGTAGGGTAATTTGTTCAAGCAACTTGAGGCTGGTCGATTTTCATTTACGCAGCCTTGTGCAAGAGTACCCACTAGTGAAGTAAAAAATAAATTTTTTTTCTAATGTCTAAGTGAAATGCAGAAAATACCTACCATTATCTCTAACACGTACTTTTAAACGCCGCATCATGGATTGTCTTACTCACTCCCATGTTGCCGGCCGGGGTGGCCGAGCGGTTCTAGGCACTACAGTCTGGAACCGGCGACCGCTACGGTCGCAGGTTCGAATCCTGCCTCGAGCATGGATGTGCGTGATGTCCTTAGGTTAGTTAGGTTTAAGTAGTTCTAAGTTCTAGGGGACTGATGACCTCAGAAGTTAAGTCCCATAGTGGGAAAAAAACTCCCATGTTCCAGGTGTCTGCTGTATCGGCTGAAATCCTTCTTGAGCACGGTGTCCACATTCACAGTAGCATTTTGCTCTACCTGCAAGAAATTTAAATCGGCGTTTCCTAAATAAATGGACAGGTTATGGGACAGCAGTGTCTTGTCCTGCTCGATCTCCTGATCTGAATTTATTCAATTTTTATATGTGGGGGCGTTAAGGACATGCTGTATTCAAGACCTATTGTGAATGCTGACATTATTCGCGAGCGTGCTCAAGAAGGATTACAAAATGGTTCAAATGGCTCTGAGCACTATGGCACTTAACTTCTACGGTCATCAGTCCCCTAGAACTTAGAACTACTTAAACCTAACTAACCTAAGGACATCACACACATCAATGCCCGAGGCAGAATTCGAACCTGCAACCGTAGCGTTCGCGCGGTTCCAGATTGTAGCGCCTAGAACCGCTCGGCCACCCCGGCCGGCTCAGCAGATACAGCAGACTCCTGGAATATGGGAGCGAGTATGACAATCTATAATGCGGTGTTTAGAAGCATGTGTTGGAGTTAATGGTAGACATTTTGAGCATTGCATTTAGCCATTAGAAGAGAACATTTTCGAATAAAAAGTACTTGTAGAACCAATATGGAAATTTGACAACAACTAGACAGAAACAAAGTAAAATGTACGAAGCCTTTTCAAAAAATTCTGGAACATTCATTATTTTGCGCCAATGGTGTGTCGAAATGCGGCTAGCATCCCTGCACACGCCTATGTTTAATGAAAACAAACATCAAACAACACAAAAGCTATGAGGCTACTAATGGTAAGGATCGCAGATAACAAACATGAAAAATCCACGGCTGCCAACCGTCATATGACAAAATGACGCAAAGTTAAAATTCGTCCCTTCTTCCCGGACGGCCGTTAGTTTACACAACATTCGTTCGACAAATACTCGAATATTGCTCGTCAGCCCGGGATCTGCGCCAGAGAGGATTGATATAGAAAATAAAGAAGATCCAAAAAAGAACAGGGCGTTTCGTGACATGTACATTCAGTAATGTCACATAGATGATGCTCAGCCAGCTCCAGTAGCATATGTTGCAAGAGAGGCAATCTGCATCATGTACTGGCCGCATTCCGTTTCTCCTTACTGACGGCGACAAATACAGTGGAAACTCGATTAACCGTCATCTTCGGGACCGTGGTCGTGACGGTCGAGCGAATAGACGGATAACAGAAACACTGTATTCCTCCAAAACATAACCTCAATCAATTATTTTATGTATAGACACGTATCACTCTCACAGTAATATAATAATATTTCGGAGCGAAAACAGATTAAACACGATTGTAATAGCAAATAAAATTATGATAAAAACATCCGTACAGTAGCTACAAAAGTTGCAAAATACTTAATGTACAGTACTGTACTGTACTATAAACTTACAGGTGAAATAGTTTATCTAGCTTGGAAATAGTCAGTCAATTTCTTCTGCCTTTTTGATGTTCCAGCTTTCACCGCGGCAATATTTCGTATTTTTCTGAGCAGTAGTGCCTGCGTTGCATTAGCCTCTTCTTGACTTTCAAACCATTCTATACACTTGGACAGCATTGTTTCGGCCTCTGAATAGCTAATAGTTTGTTTTTCTTCATGATTTGAACACTCGTCTTCATCAGCTCCTTCTTCTTCTTCTTCTTCTTTGGTGGCACTTACGCTGGCAACAATTTCGTTATCACCCAAAATTTGAAAACCCCCGTCCACTTTGTCACACTCTAACCACTCTGATACTTCTTCTGACGTCAAATTTGTGCTGATTTGTAAATTATTGCACAAATTGACCATCTCGTCAACTGTCACACACTCAGGCTCCTCCGATTCTTCACCTCTAGGTTGAGGCCAAAGTTTATTCCGCCGTTCTTGAGATTTGACACTGACAAATCACCCCATGCACTGGCAACAGTGAAAATGGCATCTTTAGTACTGTAAGACCTCCAAAACTGTTTTACAGAGCCGGCCGGGGTGGTCTCGCGGTTCTAGGCGCGCAGTCCGGAACCGCGCGACTGCTACGGTCGCAGGTTCGAATCCTGCCTCGGGCATGGATGTGTGTGATGTCCTTAGGTTAGTTAGGTTTAAGTAGTTCTAAGTTCTAGGGGACTGATGACCACAGCTGTTAAGTCCCATAGTGCTCAGAGCCATTTGAACCATTTTTTTGTTTTACAGATGTTGATTCATCAGATGAGAGCAAACTTTCGATAAATATTTTTCTATAACGACGTTTCATGTTTTCGATGATTCCCTGATCCATGGGCTGTATAAGTGAAGTTGTGTTTGCTGGAAGGAAGAGACATGTTATGTTGCCGTCATCACTTTTCATTTCACAAGTAGGGTGCGTTGGGGCATTGTCTAATAGCAATAGCGTTTTCTGTGGCAACTTTTTTTCAGCCAAATGTGCTCTAACTTGGGGTGCAAATTGTTTGTGAAACCAGTCAGAAAAAATTGATTGATCCATCCAAGCAGTCTTCTGGGCGTAGTGTTGTGCAGGGAGAGCATTCAAATTCAAATTAATGAATGCACGAGGTTTTCTTGGTTTCCCAATCACAAGTAGGGGTAGCCTATGATTACCGGTCGCATTATCGGAAACCATAGCAGTGATGCGATCTTTTTGTACTTTGAAACCTGGAGCAGCTTTTTCAGAGAGTGATGCTAATGTCTTTTGTGGTAAAGCCTTCCAATGAAGCCCAGTTTCATCACATTTGTAAAGTTGCTCCCTAACAAGATTCAACTCAGCCACTTTTTCTTTAAATTGTTCCCGGAACTCGGCAATTACAGAGCTATCCGCGCTGAGTTTTTCTCCACTGAAATCAAGTTGGCGAATGCCATGACGAAATTTAAACTTGTCGAGCCATCCGATACTTGCTTTAAAAGACGAGTCACCATCAAGTTTGTTGTTCATTTCAACAGCCTTGGCCATTATTATAGGTTCTGAAACTGGAATCCCCTGACTTCTTGCTTGTATAAACCATCGGTACTTGCAGTGTCCAACTCATCACATTTTGCAGGTTTGATTGTCTTTCTTGTTCGCACATCTCCATACATGCTCTGCATTGTTGACACATGTTGTTCTGTTTTATCAGCATCACGTTTTATATCGTTAACTGTTGTTCTTCCAATACCATAAATCAGCGCTACACTTGTCGCAGTTTCGCCCTTTCTTAAGCGTTTTATAATTTCAAGTTTTTGATTAAGTCCTAAAACAACACGTTTACGTTTTTTAGACATTTTATCAGGTCACTGTATCACACACACCTGCACTAAATACGGTAGTGTAAAATATTAGTCAATGAGGCTTATTCAAGTGGAAAACACGTAACACGGCACAGCCCGCTAGATACATTGCGACAGTTACAGTCTTCTCGCCACAACTGGAAACCGATCCAGTGGTGATTGTTGACTCACAAGTGAGACAAAGACAAGAAAAGGGGAAGATGTGTTGGCACGTCAACTGAAGGTCATATTTTATGTTCCATTCTACGGCGGGCGGGTACATTCACTTCCCACTAAAATAGAGTAGATAAACAAAGAGAACGCGTCACTGCACCTTAGAGCATTCTGTTATTACAGTATTATTATTCTGTTACAGCTGTGACGGTTAACAGAAACTGACGGTTTAAAGAGTGACAGTTAATCGAGTTTTTACTGTAACCGATTCATCAAGATTATTCGAAAATGGCTCAAATGGGTCTGAGCACTATGGGACTAACAGCTGAGGTTATCAGTCCCATAGATCTTAGAACTACTTAAACCTAATTAATCTAAGGACATCACACACATCCATGCTCGAGGCAGGATTCGAACCTGCGACCGTAGCAGTCGCGCGGTTCCGGACTGAAGCGCCTAGAACCGCTCGGCTACCACGGCCGGCAGATTATTGGATTTCACGCACGCGGCCACTGCTCGGCGTGCTAATATTAGTTGCGTCAAGTTACGCTTGTAATTATGTATTTGTAGCAGTGGGCAGTTAGCAACATCCAAGAATGATAATCATTCTTTACCTAGGCAAAGAAAACTCTTTTAAAGTTGTTAATATGTGCGACACTATTTGCAAGTAAGTCGCGTGCACAATGATATTAATCGCAGCGCGTAATGAACGCTATGCTTTGCACGGCATAAACTTTCGCGCTACGGAAGAAGCCACCAGTACAACACACCTACTTAACTGAAGAAATTTATAGGCAGCATATGCTGACCTTTCACTGATATTATTACTGTGTGCTTTCAAAAATGACTCTGAGCACTATGCGACTTAACTTCTGAGGTCATCAGTCGCCTAGAACGTTTTAAACGTAGCTATCCTAAGGACAACACACACATCCATGCCCGAGCCAATATTCGAACCTGCTCCCGTAGCGGACGCTCGGCTCCAGACTGTAGCGCCTAGAACCGCATGGCCACTCCGACCGGCACTGTGTGCTTTCAAATGGGTCATTAATCAATTAGTTTCTCATTTAGGTTTGTTCAGAGATTATTTTACAAACGTATATCGTAGCAAGACTAACCAGATCGGAGCATTACGTCACACTCTAATACATACAGTGACGACACCCTCTAGTGCGAAATTTATTACTGTTCGACAGCTGGCGCGACACTAGCGCTCCAACCGGTGAGAAAGCAGTCAGTCACTTGCGTCGCAAGATTAATGTTTGTTTTTTATTATTTTTCTACTTAATTAACGAAAAATTTGTTACATTTTTACATTACATATATTATTGTGTGGTGTCACCGCCAGACACCACACTTGCTAGGTGGTAGCCTTTAAATCGGCCGCGGTCCGTTAGCATACGTCGGACCCGCGTGTCGCCACTATCAGTGATTGCAGACCGAGCGCCGCCACACGGCAGGTCTAGTCTAGAGAGACTCCCTAGCACACCCCCCAGTTGTACAGCCGACTTTGATAGAGGTGGTCCACTGTCTACATACGCTCTCATTTGCAGAGACGACAGTTTAGCATAGCCGCTACGTCATTTGCTACGACCTAGCAAGGCGCCATATTCAGTTACCAGGTATTCTGAACAGATAATATTGTGAATCATGTACCGCCAAGAGCGACGTTCATCATTAATGGATTAAAGTTTAGTATCGAACTAATTACGTCCGCTTTCTGAATTCTCATTCTTTGTCATGTTCCAGACCTCACGTCAGTATAGTTCTTCCCTCCTCACGCCAGCCTGCGTGAGCTAAAGCGCGTGCATTTCGGCCTTCACTCGTAACACGGTGTTGGCTCTTCTGCTAACACAAAATTTATGTTACCAAGAAACATGAATTTTCATGAAATAAATGCAAAACAGCCTAATCGCACTGATTCAATGATATAAACTACAACGTATTTATGAAGAAATACTTTCGAATATGTGTATATTTGTAGCTTACTCCGTTGCATGCAAGACAACGTAGAACGCACATTTCATGCATGAGAAAGATATGTTTTGGTTTTTCTCTGTTCTTATTATGATAGGCACTTTTCGTAACACGTCTTGGAGTCTGGTGATTCCCTCATTCTTACGCTTCACTAGATTTTCTAATACAATAATTTTTTTTTAATTAATTACTTTTGCTTCACAAGCGAATGTGTTGAAGATTTTTGCCGTTTGTGGTTCAGAGTAAATGCATTTAGATATCTTGGAAGCACAATAATTGAAGACTTGAGATGTCACCAGGAGGTGAAAACTCGAACTGCCATAGCGAAAGGAGGCATTCAACAGAAAGAGGAGACTCTTATGTGGCAAATTAGATAAAGGACTAAGGAAAAGACTTGTCAAATTCTTGTCTGGAGTGTGGCACTATATGGGGCAGAAATGTGGAGCTGAGAAGAGAGGATGAAAAAAGGTTAGAAGCATTTGCGATGTGGGTGTGGAGGCGAATGGAGAGAATTAGCTGGATGGAAAGAGTGAGTAATGAAAGAGTACTGAAAAGGGTTAGTGAGAGAAGGTTATAAGAGAAAGGAAAAAGAACTGGTTGGGATATTCATTGAGAAGGGAGTGGTTGCTGGCAGATACTTCGGAAGGACTGGTCCGCGGGAGAAGACTTGAGAGGAAGATGGAGATACAAGATGAGAGACAACATAAAGGGAAGAGAAAATTACGCAGACCTGAAGAGAATGGTAGAAGAGCGGGCAGGCTGGAGAACTACAATGTGAAAACCTGCCCTTTGGCAGAACACTAAAGATGACGATGTGGTTCAGAGGTAAAAAAAAAAAAAAAAAAAAATAGTATCGGTTTCTTCTGCGTTGGGAAACAAGTTTTATTGCTTTTGATGTTCTATTGACACGTCTGTACCGTTTCCCTTTCAGTTACAGGTGTGGTGACTTATTTGGAACCCTCAATAATGTAGATCATTACATTCCACTCAAGTTTCCTGAGGTTCACATTCACAGATTTGACTGAAAGTGTAGTGAACAAAGCGTCGCTTTGCTGGGTAAATATACGACGACTTTCTACAAAAGGCCTGGTATTCTGGTGTTAACTAGCAATTTTTTTATTATTATAGGGAAATGACATTCTTCGGTATATATATCTGTACGTTACAACAGAGTGGTAAATAAACTGTCCTGTAATGTGTAGTTTCATGCGTCCCACGATCCTAAGGGAACTAAAGAAAGGCAAATGTGGTGGCAGTTTTTAGTTATTGTCAATTTGTATGGCACTACATGAATTCCCTGCTGTGAAAACTACGTTAAGAATCTATATAAACGCTAGTATTCGCGTTCATTCGATATCAGAAGTGTTGCTTGCTGCCGCTTTGCGCGCTACATCGCAATGGGTAATAAAAACGAGACGAAGTGTCGCCACTGTTAAGTTAGACTGTGATTACGAGTTCTCATCAAAGAAACTATCTGAGTTAATATTCTGTTTCTCAAATAACGTTCGGTATAGCTTTCTCTCGTAAATAACACAAATAGTGTTTCTTTATTTATCGCGTGATGCCCGTAAAAATTGAAATTAACTTGCTCTGTACAATGGCGGCTGATGGTTGCTAATCAACAACGCCTTATCGGCAGAGCTTTGCAGAGCTAGAAAAATTGTTATTATTCTGTTCTATATCACAGGAAGGAAGTGAAGGTAAAGGAATCCATGAAAACTTGAAATTACAGATGATGTGTTATTCGAACGTACGTACGTGATACATACAGTTTGAACACCACGATAATTCCATCGTTTAATCGAGTAGGTTGGTGCTAGTTGCTCTCTCTCTCGAACGCAGCAGCCGAAACAGAATGAACAAAAGTTAACACATAAAAGAGAAGATTGATACCCTGAAGAGCCAAAGAAACTGGTACACCTGTCTAATATCGTGTAGGGCCCCCGTGAACACGCAGAAGTGCCGCAACATGACGTGGCATGTACTCTACTAATGTCTGAAGTAGTGCTGGAGGCAACTAACACCGTGAACCCTACAGCGCTGTCCATAAGCCCTTAAGAGCACCAGGGGTGGATATCTCTTCTGAACAGCACGTTGCAAACCATCCCAGATATGCTCAATAATGTTCATGTCTGGGGAGTTTGGTGGACAGCGAAAGTCTTTAAACTCTGAAGAGTGTTCCTGGAGCCACTCTGTAGCAATTCTCTACGTGTGCGGTGTCGCATTGTCCTGTTGGAATTGCCCAAGCCCGTCGGGATGTACAATGGGTTCAAATGGTTCAAATGGCTCTGAGCACTATGGTACTTAACATCTATGGTCATCAGTCCCCTAGAACTTAGAACTACTTAAACCTAACTAACCTAAGGACATCACACAACACCCAGTCATCACGAGGCAGAGAAAATCTCTGACCCCGCCGGGAATCGAACCCGGGAACCCGGGCGTGGGAAGTGAGAACGCTACCGCACGACCAAGAGCTGCGGACATGCACAATGGGCATGAATGGATGCAGGTGATCAGGCAGGATGCTTATGTAGGTGTCACCTGTCAAAGAGTCGTACCTAGAAGTGTCAGGGGTCCCATATTAGTACAACCGCACACGCCCGACACCAATACACAGCCTTCACCAGCTTGAACAGTCTCCTGCTGACATGCAGGGTCTGTGGATTCGTGAGGTTGTCTCTGTCGGTGTTGAAGGGCGCAGGCGAAGCGTGAAGCTTTGTGTCGTGCAGTCCTCAAGAGTACAGGAGGGGGCCTTTGGCTCCGAAAGCCCATATCGCTGGTGTTTCGCTGAATGGTTCGCTCGCTAACGCTTACTGATGGCCCGTCATTGAAACCTGCAGCAATTTGTGGAAGTGTTGTACTTCTGTCACGTTGAACGATTCTGTTCAGTCGTAGCGGGCCGTTGTGGCCGAGCGGTTCTAGGCGCTACAGTCTGGAACCGCGCGACCGCTGCGGTCGCAGGTTCGAATCCTGCCTCGGGCATGGATGTGTGTGATGTCCTTAGGTTAGTTAGGTTTAATTAGTTCTAACAAGGGAACCTCCCCATCGCACCCCCCTCAGATTTAGTTATAAGTTGGCACAGTGGATAGGCCTTGAAAAACTGAACACAAATCAATCGAGAAAACAGGAAGAAGTTGTATAGAACTATGAAAAAATAAACAAAATATACAAACTGAGTTGTCTATTCGTTAAGATAGGTAACATCTAGGGTAATCTGAGTTCTTGAGCGCCGTGGTCCCGTGGTTAGCGTGAGCAGCTGCGGAACGAAAGGTCAGCGGATCTAGTCCGCCCTCGAGCTAGTATTTTAATTTCTTATTTTCGCAAAGTTATGATCTGTCCGTTCGTTCATTGAAATCTCTGTTCACCGTAATAAGTTTAGTGTCTGTTTTGCGACCGCACCGCAAAACCGTGCGATTAGTAGACGAAAGAACGTGCGTCTCCAATGGGAACCGAAAACATTTGATCGCAAGGTCATAGGTCAACCGATTCTTCCACAGAAAAACACGTCTGATATATTCTATACGACACTGGTGAAGGCATGTGCGTCACATGACAGGAATATGTTGTCGACCCACCTAACTTGTACACTTAGCAAATGGGTAAAAAGATTCTTCTACCTTGCCCGATTTAGGTTTTCTTGTGGATGTGATAATCACTCCCAAAAAAAGTGATGAAAACATAAGAGTTTGTCTCATAAACTGGAAATAAAATATTAAACTTTTCACTGGAGTTGAAACACAGACACTAAACGTATTAGAGTGAACAGATCAATGAACGAATGGACAGATCATAACTTTGCGAAAATAAAGAAAATAAATTTTTCACTCGAGGCAGGACTTGAACCAAGGACCTCTCATTTCGCAGTTGCTCACTCTAACCACGGGACCACTACGCTCCTGCCATCCCGCACTCCTTGATGTTGCCTATGTTGCGTATGGACCACTCAAACTGTATATTTTACTTATTTTTTCATAGTTCCACACAACTTCTTCCTGTTTTCTCGATTGATCTGTGTTCAGTTTTTCAAGGCCTATCCACTGTGCCAACTTATAACTGAATCTGAGTGGGGTGCGATGGGGAGGTTCCCTTGTAAGTTCTAGGGGACTGATGACCTCAGAAGTTAGGTCCCATAGTGCTCAGAGCCATTTGAACCATTTGTTCAGTCGTCGTTGGTCTCGTTCTTGCAGGATCTTTTTCCGGCAGGATTCCTGATATTCACGGTTCACTCGCTAAATAATCGTACGGGAAAATCCCTAAATCATCGCTGCCTCGGAGATGCTGCGTCCCTTCGCTCGTGTGCCGACTATAACTCCACGTTCAAACTCACTTTAGTCTTGATAAGCTGCCATTGTAGCAGCAGTAGCCGATCTAACTGCCCCAGACACTTGTCTTATATAGCCGTTGCCGACCGCAGCGCCGTATTCTGCCTGTTCATATATCTCTGATACGCATTCCTATACCAGTTTCTTTGGCGTTTCAGTGTAATAATCTCTGACGATCTGTGATACTACTGTCATTGACACACGCCCCTTTTTTAGTAGAAAACTTTACAGTGTATTTCATTCAATATTTGTCGAATTACCAGTGGACGGCACAGATTCATGGTGTGGTTTACTGTTGTTGTTGTTGTTGTGGTCTTCAGTCCTGAGACTGGTTTGATGCAGCTCTCCATGCTACTTTATCCTGTGCAATCTTTTTCATCTCCCAGTACCTACTGCAACCTACATCCTTCTGAATCTGCTTAGTGTATTCATCTCTTGGTCTCCCTCTACGATTTTTACCCTCCACGCTGCCCTCCAATACTAAATTGGTGATCCCTTGATGCCTCCGAACATGTCCTACCAACCGATCCCTTCTTTTGGTCAAGTTGCGCCACAAACTTCTCTTCTCCCCAATCCTATTCAATACTTCCTCATTAGTTATGTGATCTACCCATCTAATCTTCAGCATTCTTCTGTAGAACCACATTTCAAAAGCTTCTATTCTCTTCTTGTCCAAACTATTTATCGTCCATGTTTCACTTCCATACATGGCAACACTCCATACAAATACTTTCAGAAACGACTTCCTGACACTTAAATCTATACTCGATGTTAACAAATTTGTCTTCTTCAGAAACGCTTTCCTTGCCATTGCCAGCCTACATTTTATATCCTCTCTACTTCGACTATCATCAGTTATTTTGCTCCCCAAATAGCAAAACTCCTTTACTACTTTAAGTGCCTCATTTCCTAATCTAATTCCCTCAGCATCACCCGACTTAATTAGACTACATTCCATTATCCTTGTTTTGCTTTTGTTGATGTTCATCTTATATCCTCCTTTCAAGACACTGTCCATTCCATTCAACTGCTCTTCCAAGTCCTTTGCTGTCTCTGACAGAATTACAATGTCATCGGCGAACCTCAAAGTTTTTATTTCTTCTCCATGAATTTTAATACCTACTCCGAATTTTTCTTTTGTTTCCTTTACTGCTTGCTCAATATACAGATTGAACAACATCGGGGAGAGGCTACAACCCTGTCTTACTCCCTTCCCAACCACTGCTTCCCTTTCATGTCCCTCGACTCTTATAACTGCCATCTGGTTTCTGTACAAATTGTAAATAGCCTTTCGCTCCCTGTATTTTACCCCTGCCACCTTCAGAATTTGAAAGAGAGTATTCCAGTCAACATTGTCAAAAGCTTTCTCTAAGTCTACAAATGCTAGAAATGTAGGTTTGCCTTTCCTTAATCTTTCTTCTAAGATAAGTCGTAAGGTCAGTATTGCCTCACGTGTTCCAACATTTTGCTGTTAAATTTCCGAAATCGTACGTTTCTAGAAGAGTTAACCAATACAGTGAAACCGCTTTGAGCTGACTACTTCCATTGTGTTGAGATAGCGGTAGTCTAAAGGGATGGTCTTCTTAAAGGGTGTTAGTTTAAAATTGTGATGTTGAACATAATAATTTAAACACAGTTAATGACAGCAACTGCTATAATGAAAAACAAGCTCTTATGCTGTAATACACTGAAGTGCCAAAGAAAGTGGTATAGGTATGCGTATTCAAATACAGAGGTATGTAAACAGACAGAATACGGCGCTGCGGTCGGCAACGCCTATGTAAAACGTCAAGTGCCTCGGGCACTTTGGATCACTTACTGCTGCTACAATGGCAGCTTATCAAGATTTAAGTGAGCTTGAACGTGGTGTTATACTCGGCACACGAGCGATAGGACACAGCGTGTCCGAGGTAGCGAGGAAATTAGGATTTTCCCGAGCGACCATTTCACGAGTGTATCGTGAATTTCAAGAATCCGGCAAAACACCAAATTTACGACATCTCTGCGGCTGGAAAAAGATCCTGCAAGAACGGGACCAACGACGACTGAAGAGAATTATTCAACATGACAGAAGTGCAACCCTTCCACAAATTGCTGCAGATTTCAATTCTGGGCCATCAGTAAGGCCGGCCGGGGTGGCCGACCGGTTCTAGGCGCTACAGTCTGGAACCGCGCTACCGCTACGGTGGCAGGTTCCATGCCTCGGGCATGGATGTGTGTGATGTCCTTAGGTTAGTTAGGTTTAAGAAGTTCTATGTTCTAGGGGACTGATGACCTCAGAAGTTAAGTCCCATAGTGCTCAGAGCCATTTGAACCATTAGAGACATCAGTAAGTGTCAGTGTGTGAACCATTTAACAAAACTTCATTGACATGCGCTTTTGGAGGCTAAGGCCCACCCGTGTGCTCTCGATGATTCCACGACACAAAGCTTTACGCCTTGCCTGGGCCTGTCAGCACCGACATTGAACTGTTGATGACTGGAAACATGTTGCCTGCTCAGATGAGTCTAGTTTCAAATTGTAACGGGCGGATGGACGTGTACGGGTATGGGTAGAACCTCACGAATCCATGACCCTGCATGTCAGCAGGGGATTGTTCAAGCTGGCGGAGCCTCTGTAATGGTGTGGGGTGTGTCAGTTGTAGTGATGTTGGACTCCTGATACGTCTAGATACGACTCTGACAGGTGACACCTACACAAGCATCCTACCTGATCACCTGCAGCCGTTCATGACCACTGTGCATTCCGACGGTGTTGGACAATTGCAACAGGACAATGCGACACCCCACATGTCCAGAATTGCTACGGAGTGGCTCCGGGAACACTCTTCTGAATTTAAACACTTCCGCTGGCCACCAATCTCTCCAGACATGAAAAATTTTAGCATATACGGGATGCTTTGCAACGTGCTGTTCAAAAGAGATCTCCACCCCTTCATACTCTTACGGATGTATGGACAGCCCTGCAGGATTCATGGTGTCAGTTCCCTCTAGTACTACCTCGGACATTAGTCGAGTCCGTGCCACGTCGTGTTGCGGCACTGTGTGTTCGGGGGGGCCCTAAACGATATTAGGCAGTTGCACCAGTTTAAAAAAAAAAAAAAAGGCTCTGAGCACTATGGGACTTAACATCTGCGGTCATCAGTCCCCTATAACTTAGAACTATTGAAACCTAACTAACCTATGGACATCACACACATCCATGCCCGAGGCAGGATTCGAACCTGCGACCGTAGCTGTCGCGTGGTTCCAGACTGTAGCGCCTAGAACGTCTCGGCCACCCCGGCCGGCTTTACCAGTTTCTTTGGCTCTTCAGGTAATAATAGAGTATCTAATAGTTTACGTAGTAAAATATGTGGAAATTGGCATTTGCTCATACTTGTTCATAAATTAGTTCACAATCACATTCTCATATTCCTTTTCCACCGCAGACAGTAAGTACACCAGTTTCTGTTTGGAAAGCTCAGAAGCAAGGGACTTTTGTTCAGATTTCCTATATAAGGCTTCTTCTAATAGGACTGCCACTACAGGAATTGCGTCATCGTCACCATCACTGTTTTGGTTTTCGCTACTCTTGTTGATCTGGGTTCATTTTCGCAATGACGTCTTCCCAATTATCACCACTAGCGAAGCATTCAGATTCTTCGTTTACTGTAGAAATGTCCCGTTCAATATTGGCAGCACTACAGAGGAGACTCAGGATGTTTATTGATTCATTGCCACTTTCTTCTTCTCCAGCGTCCACATTTTGTGAAGACTGAAAACAGAATAAATGAAGCATTCTCTATTTGTTTTTCACTTCATTCCATACCCGTTTAATCCAGCTGATATCATCACTTACGGTCATACACGGATGGGCATTGTCTATCTTCGCATCTAGGGAACGCAGAAGCTCCTTTCGGTAGTTTAAGTTAAAAGACCGGATCACTTCTTGGTCAAGATGCTGAACGCACGATATTGTGTTGGCAAGAAAAAAAATTTACTTCTATCTTTGATAACTTTTTTCGCTGCAATGACGTGGTGCGTTATCTGCGAAAAGTTGGATTTTACTACTCTAAATGCTCATTTTTTAATTTTAAGTTATTCAGCCAAGAACGCAAAATGTCACACGTCATCCATGCGTTTTTATTTACATACCAGGAGACACCAAGCATTGTTTTTGTAGCACAGTGGACGATTTGCTGTATGTATCACTATTCGTTCTCTTTCACCGCAGAGGTTAGTATAAAGACCCATCGTTAGTCTTTGTCTCGACATTTTGCCGCCTTTGCACTTGTCACACATCACAATTAGTGTTTTGCCTGGAATAGCTTTAAAAAATAGGCCAGTTTCATCCATGTTGTAAATATCACTATGACAATAGCCTCTTGTAACTACACTAAGTCTCGACTTCCAGTCGGATACAAAATCTTGATTAACTTCTGCTCGCTTTACAGTATGCTCGGAAAACAATACGGAGTCGAACACGAAATTTGCCCAACCAGCCGTCACTTATATTGAAATTAGGAATTCCAAGATCAGAAGCAAATTTACGAGCTTTTTCTTATAGCACTGGTCTATTAATAGGCAATCCTTTGGCACGTGCACTAGTAAAACACTCTAAAAGAGCATTACGTAGTAACGTCCTCAGATAGCTGCCACTGTCTTTTCTTTGAATTTTTGGTTTCGACTTCTTCCTATTTTTCTGCCGCGATTTGCAATTGTATTCTGTATTTGATTTTTTCCACAATTAAACTCACTCAATAACTGGCTGTGAGGTTTTCCTTCTTCACTCTCTCTAATAAAAGAATTCGCTGTTATAGTAAGAGAACAGAAAGTTCGCAGAAGAGGTTCTGTGAAGTTTGGAAGGTAGGACACGAGGTACTGGCAGAATTGAAGCTGTGAGGACGAGTCGTGAGTCGTGCTTGTGTAGCTCAGTTGGTGCTGGCACGGTAGCTCAGCGTGTTCGGTCGGAGCGTTAGCTTCCCTCTGTAATAAAAAAACTGAGTTAATGATCAACGACGAACTTAAACAAGCATCATGGGACGTCCGCCCCGAACAAATACAACGGCCGGCACGGTAGCTCAGCGTGTTCGGTGAGAGAGCTGGTTGGCCTCTGTAATAAAAAAACTTGAGTGGAAGGATCAACAAAAGAACTTTAACGGATGTCATGTGACGTCCGCAACGACCAACCGCAACTATCAACAACGAAAAAAAAAGTTCAAATCTCCCCAAAACCATTTTGCCGGCACGGTAGCTCAGCGTGTTCTGTCAGATGGTTAGCTGCTGCCCTCTGTAATAAAAAAAAAAAAAAAAAAAAAAAAAAAAAAAAAAAAAAAAAATAAAAACGTGACTTAACCGATCAACGACGAACTTAAACGGGTGTCTTACGACGTCAGCCCCGAGCAGATGCAACGAACAAAAGCGAAAAAAGAAAAATATCCATACAATTTTCGTCGTATTTCTGTGTGGAATTTCGTGCGTGGTGGGGCATCACGTGACCATGGCAGCCCTGTGGCATGTTGTTGAGGGGAGGGGACGTATAGAGTTGTACTTACAAGGGAACCTCCCCATCGCGCCCCCCTCAGATTTAGTTATAAGTTGGCACAGTGGATAGGCCTTGAAAAACTGAACACAGATCGATCGAGAAGACAGGAAGAAGTCGTGTGGAACTTTGAAAAAATAAGCAAAATATACAAACTGAGTAGTCCATGCGCAAGATAATTAACATCAAGTACGCTGTGAGCTCAGGAGCGCCGTGGTCCCGTGGTTAGCGTGAGCAACTGGGGAACAAGAGGTCCCTGGTTCAAATCTTCTCTCAATTGAAAAGTTTAATTTTTTATTTTCAGTTTATGTGACAAACTCTTTATGTTTTCATCACTTTTTTGGGAGTGATTATCACATCAGCAAGAAAACCTAAATCGGGCAAGGTAGAAGAATCTTTTTACCCATTCGCCAAGTGTGCAAGTCAGGTGGGTCGGCAACATATTCGTGTCATTTGACGCACATGCCGTCACCAGTGTCGTATAGAATATATCAGACGTGTTTTCCTGTGGAGGAATCGGTTGACCTATGACCTTGCGATCAAATGTTTTCGGTTCCCATTGGAGAGGCACGGCCTTTTGTATACTAATCGCACGGTTTTGCGGTGCGGTCGCAAAACACAGACACTAAACTTATAACAGTGAAAAGAGACGTTAATGAACGAACGGACAGATCATAACTTTGCGAAAATAAAGAAAGTAAACTTTTCACCCGGGGGAAGACTTGAACCAAGGCCCTCTCGTCCCGCAGCTGCTCACGCTATCCACGGGACCTCAGCACTCCTGAGCTCAAATCATCCTTGATGTTGCCTATCTTGCACATGGACTACTCAGTTTGTATATTTTGCTTATTTTTTTCATAGTTCCACACAACTTCTTCCTGTTTTCTCGAGTGATCTGTGTTCAGTTTTACAAGGCCTATCCACTGTGGCAACTTATAACTAAATCTGAGGGGGGTGTGATGGGGAGGTTCCCTTGTTAGAACAATCGTTGTATCACATCCCACCCAGATGAAGGAAGCAGTTCTTGGCATAATATCATTTCAAAACTAGACTCTACAGCTCAAAGTACCATAACATTTTGCTATGGGGTGACTTTGAGAGATTTTTGTTTTGTTTTAATCGTACTCTCAAATATTCTTATGTAGCATTTCCAACCAGGTTTACGTCTACACAGCGCTGCAAAAAGCTAGTAGTATGGAATACAAATTTCTTGCAAAAAAAAGAAAAAAAAGAAAGGAAGCAGCTTCTTGTGCAGCTTACACCAGAATAAAAGACAATAAATTTCATGACTATTTCAAAATGTGTAAAAAATTAACAAGGTTGTCTGTGAGGCAAAGAAACTGTACAACTGACAGTTTATATTCTACTCTAGGAATAAATATAAAGCCATGTGGGGAGTTAAAACGAAAAAAACACGGTTGCTGCCAGTCTACAATTTAGCATAGAATGGCATTCTATAAATTTAAGATGTAAACACAAATTAAGAAATACCTTCAGGCCTAGAAAAAGTACTGACAAGTGCCTCGTGATCGAATAACACTGTTTCACAGAAGGCAAAATGTCTGTGAAATCTTATGGGACTTAACTGCTAAGGTTATCAATCCCTAAGCTTACACACTACTTAACCTAAATTATCCTAAGGACAAACACACACACCCATGCCCGAGGGAGGACTCGAACCCCCGCCGGGACCAGCCGCACAGTCCATGACTGCAGCGCCTTAGACCGCTCGGCTAACACGGAAGGCAGATTTGTAAAATTCTGCTTCAGATGTCAATATATTTGAAATAATATATTTAGTTCAAAACTACTGACCAAATGTATCTACTCAGTCAGCTTCAGGTCAATGTTTACGTATGTTCGTACCTACACTACTGGCCATTGAAATTGCTACACCAAGAAGTAATGCAGATGATAAACGGGTATTCATTGGACAAATATATTATACTAGAACTGACATGTGACTACATTTTCACGCAATTTCGGTGCATAGATCCTGAGAAATCAGTACCCAGAACAAACACGTCTGGCCGTAATAACGGCTTCGATACGCCTGGGCATTGAGTCAAACAGAGCTCGGATGGCGTGTACAGGTACAGCTGCCCGTGCAGCTTCAACACGATACCACAGTTCATCAAGAGTAGTGACTGGCGTATTGTGACGAGCCAGTAGCTCGGCCACCATTGACCAGACGTTTTCAATTGGTGAGAGATCTGGAGAATGTGCTGGCTAGGGCAGCAGTCGAACATTTACTGTATCGAGAAAGGCCCGTACAGGACCTGCAACATGCGATCGTGCATTATCCTGCTGAAATGTAGGGTTTCGCAGGGATCGAATGAAGGGTAGAGCCACGGGTCATAACACATCTGAAATGTAACGTCCACTGTTCAAAGTGCCATCAATGTGAACAAGAGGTGACCGAGACGTATAAGCAATGGCACCCCATACCATCACGCCAGGTGATACGCCAGTATGGCGATGACGAATACACGCTGCCAATGTGCGTTCACCGCGATGTCGCCAAACACGGATGCGACCATCATGACAGTGTAAACAGAACCTGGATTCATCCGAAAAAATGACGTTTATCCATTTGTGCACTCAGGGTCGTCGTCGAGTACACCATCGCAGGGGCTACTGTCTGTGATGCAGTGTCAAGGCTAACCGCAGCCACGGTCTCCGAGCTGATAGTCCGTGCTGCTGCAAATGTCGTCGAACTGTTCGTGCAGACAGTTGTTTTGCATACGTCCGCATCTGTTGACTCAGGGATCGAGACGTGGCTGCACGATCCGTTACAGCCGTGCGGATGAGGTGCCTGTCATCTCGACTGCTAGTGATACGAGGCCGTTGGGATCCATCACGGCGTTCCGTTTGACCCTTCTGAACCCACCGATTCCATATTCTCCTAACAGTCATTGGATCTCGACCAACACGAGCAGCAATGTCGCGATACGAGAAACCGCAATCGCGATAGGCTGCAATCCGACTTCATCAAAGTCGGAAACGTGACGGTACGCATTTCTCCTTAGACGAGGCATCACAACAACGTTTCACCAGGCAACGCCGGTCAACTGCTGTTCGTGTACGAGAAATCGGTTGGAAACTTTCCTCATGTCAGCACGTTGTAGGTGTCGCCACCGGCGCCGACCTTGTGTGAATGCTCTGAAAAGTTAATCATTTGCATATCACAGCATCTTCTTCCTGTGGGTTAAATTTCGCGTCTGTAGCACGTCATCTTCGTGGTGTAGCAATTTTAATGGCCAGTAGTGTATATAGCATTGAGAGATCTTACTGTGTCATAAAAGAAGCCGGCACAGTAGTTCAGCGTAAAAAAACTGAGTGAAGGAATCAACGATCAACTTGAACGGATGACTTGTGACGTCCGCCCAGACCAAACACAACGAAAAATACCAAATGGATTGGTTCAAATGGCTCTGAGCACTATGGGACTTTACATCTATGGTCATCAGTCCCCTAGAACTTAGAACCACTTAAACCTAACGAACCTAAGGACATCACACAACACCCAGTCATCACGAGGCAGAGAAAATCCCTGACCCCGCCGGGAATCTAACTCGGGCGCGGGAAGCGAGAACGCTACCGCACGACCACGAGCTGCGGACAAAATACCGAAGAAAATGGAAAAAAAAGTTGGTAGAGCACTTGCCCACGAAAGGCAAAGGTCCCGAGTTCGAGTCTCGGTCCGGCACACAGTTTTAACCTGTCAGGAAGTTTCATATCGCAGAGTGAAAATCTCAGTCTGGAAGTTTTCTTTTATTTGGAGTAGCAATGACTATTCACTACAAAGGGAAAATCAGAACTTTATATGTAAATGAAGGGGAAGGGGGAGGGGGAGAAAGGAAAGGAAGAATTATAGATGCCAGCTGCATCGGGACTTTTACGCGGAATCAGCAGTGACAAGTGAAAATGTGTGCCAGCCTGAGAGTCGAACCCGGGATTTCTGGTTTACTGTGCGATTGCGTTAACAACTGCGCCACCCAGACACTGCTTCACACCACTGCGCAGACTATCTCAGTACGCCTCTGGGCTGACCCACACTCACACCTAGCGCCACCTACCCTTAAGTCGTCGGCACACGCACCGTGCTGTCGAACGTTAACGTTGAGCGTGCCTAGTTCAACGTGCTGCTGAACGCTCGGGAACGATGCGACTTGTGCATACGCTACGTTGGTTCCAAGGTGGTATACGCGATCGCAACGCACTCACGCGGCAGTTGAGGGATGTTTCTAGTTCGTAAATCACACTGTTTACTCAAAGGGCGCGCGTAAAATTCCCACGTTAACTCTATTAAAACGCACATTTCCTCCATCGTCCACGAACAGGAAAGTACCTAGTCCAATCAGTAAGCACACAGGCTTATAAAAGTTCCATTACAAACAGTGCGTTACAAATTTGGAATACTTCTCCGCATAAGAGAAACATTATTTCATCATTCCCACATTTTAGTAAATCCCCAAGGTAAGACTTACTTGATCATTGTTCCCACCCAGTAGCAGAATCTTTGCAACATGTGAATTGAGAAGCGTTAAAAAAAAAGGAGCAAAATATCTTTATACAAGTAGCGCAAGCTATCCTGCAGATAAAGCCAATCGAACAAAGTCACTTCTCAAAAAAGGTGAACTTATATTTACATAACATCAAATATTATAGTATATACTTATATTAAACTAATGATAAAATATCAGAGCCTAATAAAAACGCGAATGTTAGGAACAAAAATTTAGCAGAGTGAAGACCGAACCACCGCCCAACAATGAACTCAACAGAGAACAGAGGACGCTACTCATTACGCTAAACCAACAAGACACCCCTCGTATCAGATCATATTATGTTACACCTTGCGGAAAACCTTAATCGTAGATACGTTCACTCACTCACTTACTGGTCATAACGGACTCGAGAGTCCATTACCACAGCAACGTATTTTCGCCACCTGTCCCTGCCTTAGGCTATTTCCTTCCATTCCCCTTCAATACCTAGGCTCCTAAAATCAGCCTTCACATTGTCCTCCCATCTACGCCTCGGTCTCTCCACAGGACGTTTCCTTCTAGGTGCCCTACCAGTACTCTGCGCGCTGCCCTGCCCTCATCCATTCGAGCTACGTGACCCGCCCGTCGCAGCCTACGTGATTTAATAATACTGATTATGTCAGGGCTTGAATATAGTTCGTGAACCTCATCGTTATGCAGTTTTAGCCATTCTCCACTAATTACATCCCAATTTTCTCCGAAAATTTTCCTCAAAATTTTGTTTTCAAATACTCTAAACGGCTTTTCATTTTGCACAGTGAGAGACCAAGTCTCACACCCATACAGCAAAACTGGTACAATAATAGTTTTGTATATTCTAATCTTTAAATTCCTAGACAATATCCGTGATGAAAGTAATCTATTCAGTGAGAAGTAGCACGCATTTCCCGCCCGTAATCTCTTCGTAGATGTGTTACTAATTGAATGTTCAAAGTGCCGTCAATGCGAACAAGAGGTGACCGAGACGTGTAGCCGATGGCGCCCCATACCATCACGCCGGGTGATACGCCAGTATGGCGATGACGAATACACGCTTCCAATGTGCGTTCACCGCGATGTCGCCAAACACGGATGCGACCATCGTGATGCTGTAAACAGAACCTGGATTCATCCGAGAAAATGACGTTTTGCCATTCGTGCACCCAGGTTCGTCGTCGAGTACACCACCGCAGGCACTTCTGTCTGTGATGCAGCGTCAATGGCAACCACAGCCGTGGTCTCCGAGCTGATAGTCCGTGCTGCTGCAAACGTCGTCGAACTGTTCGTGCAGATGGTTGTCGTCTTGCAAACGTCCCCATATGTTGACTGAGGGATCGAGAAGTAGCTGCACGATCCGTTACAGCCGTGCGGATAAGATGCCTGTCATCTCGACTGCTAATGATACGAGGCCGTCGGGATCCAGCACGGCGTTCCGTATTACCCTCCTGAACCCACCGATTCCATATTCTGCCGACAGTCATTGGATCTCGACCAACGCGAGCAGCAATGTCGCGATACGATAAACCGCAATCGCGATAGGCTATAATCCGACCTTTATCAAAGTCGGAAACTTGATGGTACGCATTTCTCCTCCTTACACGAGGGATCACAACGACGTTTCACCAGGTGACGCCGGTCAACTGCTGTTCGTGTATGAGAAATCGGTTGGAAACTTTCCTCATGTCAGCACGTTGTAGGTGTCGCCACCGGCGCCAACCTTGTGTGAATGCTCTGAAAAGCTAATCATTTGCATATCTCAGGATCTTCTTCCTGTCGGTTAAATTTCGGGTCTGTAGCACGTCATCTTCGTGGTGTAGCAATTTTAATGGCCAGTAGTGTATATATCGGATATAAACAAAGACATAGATGAATAAATATATTTATAAGCATGCTGCTACCATTTTTGCCTGTAATTCATACCAATTTAGGTTTACGCTAATAGCTTTCTAAAGACACGGCGATCGACAAAATCGGGTGAAGCGTTTATATTTTGGAAATTCGTTGCTGGGTGTTACTTGTATAATTTACCGCCAGATGCTAAACTTTAAACTAATAAAGATATTGAAAATCTGATTACACCAGCAGAATCGTCGTGCAGATAATAGTAATGTACATGTTTCTTTTTGAGGTATCATGATTGGTCTGGCTACTATTAATTTCTATACGAACTGTGAAACACTGGACTCGCATTCGGAAGGACGACGGTTCAATCCCGCGTCCGGCCATCATGATTTAGGTTTTCCGTGATTTCCCTAAATCGCTCCAGGCAAATGCCGGGATGGTTCCTTTGCACGGCCGTCTTCCTTCTCCATCCTTCCCTAACCCTATGAGACCGATAACCTCGCTGTTTGGTGTCTTCCCCCAAACAACCAACCAACCGAACTGTGAAATGTGTGCCCTTAAGGTTTCACGAAGTCCGCCATCTTTGGCACTCCCGGCATGTCTCCTTCATCGACATAGCGTCCCCATGGAATTCCCAGCCGCGCGGCTGGACCGCTCTTGCTTCGGCCAGCCTCTGCCACCACGTGGTCGGCATGCCGAGGAGCTACTGCTTCCTCCGAACTTACAATACGAGGGTCACTCCAAAAGAAATACACACTATTTTTAAAAAAATCCATCTTTCATTCTACATGTTTGAACGTTTTACAGTGTGTAGATACATCCTTTAGGAACTGTATTTTCATTTCTCCACACAATTTCCATCCCTCTCATGTGCCTTACGCCATCTTGGAACCAGCGCCTGTATACCCGCACGGTAAAATTCTGGACCGACCTGTTGGAGCCACTGTTTGGCAGCGTGCACAAGGGAGTCATCATCTTCAAACCTTGTTCCACGAAGAGAGAATTTCAGTTTCCCAAAGAGATGATAGTCACATGGAGCCAGGTCAGGACTGTAAGGCGGGTGTTTCAGTGTCGTCCGTCCGAGTTTTGTGATCGCTTCCACGGTTTTTTGACAGACATGTGGCCGTGCATTGTCGTGCAACAGCAAAACATCCTGCTTTTGCCGATGTGGTCGAACGCGACTCAGTCGAGCTTGAAGTTTCTTCAGTGTTGTCACATAGGCATCAGAATTTATGGTGGTTCCACTTGGCAAGATGTCCACAAGCACGAGTCGAAACACACCATAGTCATAACTTTTCCAGCAGAAGGTGTGTTTTTGAATTTTTTTTCTTGGGTGAATTTGCATGATGCCACTCCATTGATTGCCTCTTCGTCTCTGGTGAAAAATGATGGAGCCACGTTTCAACACTTGTCACAATTCTTCCAAGAAATTCATCTCCACTATTCTTGCACTGTTCCACAAGTTCGCTGCATACCGTTTTTCTTGTTTCTTTGTGAGCCACTGTCAACATCCTGGGAACCCACATGCCACAAACCTTTTTTAACGCCAACACTTTCAGTATTCTGCAAACACTTCCTTCCCCTATCTCAACGTAGCGTGACAATTCGTTCACTGTGATGCGTCTGTCAGCAGTCACCAATTCGTTAACTCTCTGCACATTGTCTGGAGTGTGTGCAGTACGAGGCCTGCCACTGCGAAGACAGTCCTCAATATTGCCGTGCCCGCTTTCGTCGCGTAACCTGCTTGTGCACCGACTAACTGTACTGTGATCGACAGCAGCATCTCCATACACCTTTTTCAACCTCTTGTGGATGTCTCCCACTGTCTCGTTTTCACAGTACAGGAATTCTATGACAGCGCGTTGCTTCTGACGAACGTCAAGTGTAGCAGCCATCTTGAAGACATGCTGTGACGGCGCCACTCACGGGAACAGGTCGAACTAAGTTTGTAAACGAGCGGGAAGGATGTAACTACACACTGTAAAATTTTCACACATGCAGAATGAAAACTGTATTTTTACAGAAATAGTGTGCATTTCTTTTGGAGTGACCATCGTATTTTCAGGGCGCGACGACTCGCCCGTTACCTCACAACCTGTTCAGCCAAATACCTTACTACAACACACTTCTAACTCAAATTGAACGACAATATCGATATCTCAATAGAGCGTGTCAAAGAGTATATACATTGTTCTGGCGGACTCTGTATTTGAACAAGTTATCTGTTACACGGATTGATCACCGTGGTCTCATTTCATCAACATGCTGCCTGTGATTCGTGAATAGCTGGCCACACGATTGGATTTCCGTGGTGGGTCGAAACCGCAGGCCGTTTTTGCGGGTATCTGTAACAGATGTTGCCTGCCGATCTGAAGCCATTCAGTTCCTACTGCCCGTCGAATCTACACTCCTGGAAATTGAAATAAGAACACCGTGAATTCATTGTCCCAGGAAGGGGAAACTTTATTGACACATTCCTGGGGTCAGATACATCACATGATCACACTGACAGAACCACAGGCACATAGACACAGGCAACAGAGCATGCACAATGTCGGCACTAGTACAGTGTATATCCACCTTTCGCAGCAATGCAGGCTGCTGTTCTCCCATGGAGACGATCGTAGAGATGCTGGATGTAGTCCTGTGGAACGGCTTGCCATGCCATTTCCACCTGGCGCCTCAGTTGGACCAGCGTTCGTGCTGGACGTGCAGACCGCGTGAGACGACGCTTCATCCAGTCCCAAACATGCTCAATGGGGGACAGATCCGGAGATCTTGCTGGCCAGGGTAGTTGACTTAACACCTTCTAGAGCACGTTGGGTGGCACGGGATACATGCGGACGTGCATTGTCCTGTTGGAACAGCAAGTTCCCTTGCCGGTCTAGGAATGATAGAACGATGGGTTCGATGACGGTTTGGATGTACCGTGCACTATTCAGTGTCCCCTCGACGATCACCAGTGGAGTACGGCCAGTGTAGGAGATCGCTCCCCACACCATGATGCCGGGTGTTGGCCCTGTGTGCCTCGGTCGTATGCAGTCCTGATTGTGGCGCTCACCTGCACGGCGCCGAACACGCATACGACCATCATTGGCACCAAGGCAGAAGCGACTCTCATCGCTGAAGACGACACGTCTCCATTCGTCCTTCCATTCACGCCTGTCGCGACACCACTGGAGGCGGGCTGCACGATGTTGGGGCGTGAGCGGAAGACGGCCTAACGGTGTGCGGGACCGTAGCCCAGCTTCATGGAGACGGTTGCGAATGGTCCTCGCCGATACCCCAGGAGCAACAGTGTCCCTAATTTGCTGGGAAGTGGCGGTGCGGTCCCCTACGGCACTGCGTAGGATCCTACGGTCTTGGCGAGCATCCGTGCGTCGCTGCGGTCCGGTCCCAGGTCGACGGGCACGTGCACCTTCCGCCGACCACTGGCGACAACATCGATGTACTGTGGAGACCTCACGCCCCACGTGTTGAGCAATTCGGCGGTACGTCCACCCGGCCTCCCGCATGCCCACTATACGCCCTCGCTCAAAGTCCGTCAACTGCACATACGGTTCACGTCCACGCTGTCGCGGCATGCTACCAGTGTTAAAGACTGCGATGGAGCTCCGTATGCCACGGCAAATTGGCTGACACCGACGGCGGCGGTGCACAAATGCTGCGCAGCTAGCGCCATTTGACGGCCAACACCGCGGTTCCTGGTGTGTCCGCTGTGCCGTGCGTGTGATCATTGCTTGTACAGCCCTCTCGCAGTGTCCGGAGCAAGTATGGCGGGTCTGACACACCGGTGTCAATGTGTTCTTTTTTCCATTTCCAGGAGTGTAGTTTCAGCGATCTGCCCGCAGGCCGGGTCCGTTTGTGTGTGGCTTAATGCGGCGGATTTTCATTATTTATCTGTGGACCCAGGACTGTGGTGCTCCTCAGCTCGCCAAAGACCATGGGTGATTAATTTCGAGAACTGCGACTGTCTCATCGCAAATACACTCATGCTCATAAATTAAGGATAATTGCAGAATGCGGTGTCACACAACGTGGCACTACACAAAACTGGCGCTAATAGCATGGGCACATAGGGAACACACACGACACAGATCTGTAAGTCCACAGTCTTGGTGATAAGTTGAGAAAATCGTCCCGAAACACGTCTGCTACAAAACGCCACTGTTCCCTGCGCATGTTCCCCGACATCAGTATGGGATATGATCACCATGCACACGTACACAGGCTGCACAACGGGTTGGCATACTCTGGATCAAGTGGTCGAGCAGCTGCCGGGGGTATAGCCTCCCATTCTTGCACTAGTGCCTGTCGGAGCTCCTGAAGTGTCCTAGGGATGTGAAGACGTGCAGCGATACATCGACCGAGAGCATCCCAGATGTGCTCGATGGGGTTTAGGTCTGGAGAACAGGCAGGCCACTCCATTTGCCTGATATCTTCTGCTTCAAGGTACTCCTCCACGATGGCAGCTCGATGGGGCCGTGCGTTATCATCCATCAGGAGGAAGATGGGACCCACTGCACCCCTGAAAAGGCGGACATACTGGTGCAAAATGATGTCCCGATACACCTCACCTGTTACAGTTCCTCTGTCAAAGACGTGCAGAGGTGGACGTGCAGCAATCATATCCCACCCCACACCATCAAACCACGACCTCCATACAGGTCCCTTTCGAGGACATTAAGGGGTTCGTATCTGGTTCCTGGTTCATGCCAGATGAAAACCCGGCAAGAATCACTGTTCAGACTATACCTGGACCCGTCCGTGAACATAACCTGGGACCACTGTTCCTATGACCATGTACTGTTTTCTTGACACCAGGCTTTATGGGCTCTCCTGTGGCCAGGGGTCAGTGGAATGCACCTTGCACGTCTCCGGGTGCATAAACTGTGTCTGTTCAGTCGTCTGTAGACTGTGTGTCTTGAGACAACTGTTCCAGTGGCTGCAGTAAGGTCCCGAGCGAGACTACCTGCAGTACTCCGTGGCCGTCTGCGGGCGCTGATGGTGAGATATCGGTCTTCTTGTGGTGTTGTACACAGTGGACGTCCCGTACTGCAGCACCTGGACTCGTTTCCTGTCTGCTGGAATCGTTGTCATAATCTTGAGATCACACTTTGTGGCACACGGCCCATGCTACAACCTGCTGTGTTTGACCAGCCTCCAGTAGGCCTAGTATTCTACCCCTCATAACGTCATCAGTATGTGTTCTCTGAGCCATTTTCAGCACACAGTCGCCATTAGCACGTCTGAAAACGTCTGCACACTTACTCGCTGCACCGTACTCTGACATGCGCCAACACACCTCTGCGTATGTGGACTGCTGCCAGCGCCACCGTGCGACGACCGCAGGTCAAATGCACCGCTTGGTCATACACCGAGGTGATTGAAACCCGAAAACCGGCCACCAGAGCGTTGTTTCACCATGTATCAGCATTAGCCTTAATTTATGAGGATGAGTGTACATTGTACAGTGTGGCGTTTTATAAATATTTTATTTGTACTTGTACATTTTGGCAATTCAAAAGTAGTTTATATGTTAGAAAGTATGGACAATAAGAAGAAGACAATTGTGTCAGTCGCCGGCTGTTTGTACACTATATACTCATATATTTCTCGAAAGAAAAATCACACAATACCTGTAAAATAATAGATATAATGCAGTGGGTAATAAGCGACAATAAGGAAGATAGTAGAGCCAACATTTTATTGGCGGTCCGCTACAGTGTTGGTTTACACAATTCTTCCTCGCCATTTACACTTCTTTCAAGAGCCCTACTTGTTTCTGAGATTATTTCTGAAATCAAGGAAGATGTTTTAAATCTGTCTTGCGACTCCAAGGGAATGTGTATTTTTGTAATGAATGTGTTTCGTTTTATTGGAATAAAATAACATCACTGGTCTTCATGAAACACATATACCATTTTGCTTGCTTTCGCCATCTAAAAACAGTTCATTACACAATACGTTGATGTTACTACTTAATATTTATGCTTCATCAGGAAATGCCGTCTGCTTGAATTTTTTTTTTTTTTTTTTTAGATATTTCCTTGTTTGTACTATTGTTTCGCGTACCGTAGCTGCAAAGACAGATTGTCAATTACGTCTTAACTTACCCTTGAGATCTCAAAATTTGTCAGGGGAAAATGCTAAAATTTGTCTGGAAAACAGGGAAATATCAGGGAATTTCATTTGCGGAAACTTGTGGCAACCCTGAAGTTACAATAATGATTTTTTGCTCTCTGTATTTTGTCCTCGTTACCTTCAAAACTGCAAAGAACGTAAACAGTCAACGATGTCTAATCTACAAAAGCTGTGAACATAAAGCCTACCTTTCCTCAATCTATCTTCTAAGATGCGTCATAGGGTCAGTTGGGCCTTGCATTTTCCTGCACTTCCCCAGAATCCCAACTAATCTTCCCCGATGTCGATCTCCACTTGTTTTTCTATTATTCTGTAACTAATTTGTGTCAGTATTTTGCAACCCTGATATATGTAACTGGTGGTTCTGTAATATTCACACCTCACGGAACCTGCTTTCTTTAAAACTGGAATTACTGACTTCTTGAAGTATTTTGTATGCGTCACATATCCTGCGTACCAGCAGAAATATACAGTAAAAAAAAAGTCCTTTAGAAGATGTTTCCTTCTTTCCCGTACACAGTATGCCCAGTCTTTGTAATATCTGAGTCCATAACATTTATCATTTTTGTGAATGACACGTTCCACATCATAAAAGATGCACGGTGAACTTAATATGCAGGTTGTAAATGGTTTACTAACTATCTTCGTAAATAATTGTACGTTGGAGAATCTAGCAATGTCTTCAGGCCAGAGACTGGTTTGATGCAGCTCTCCATGCTCCTCTATCCTGTGCAAGCTTCTTCATCTCCCAGTACCTACTGCAACCTACATTCTTCTTAATGTGTTTAGTGTATTCATCTCTTGGTCTCCCTCTACGAATTTTACCCTCCACGCTGGCCTCTAGTACTGAATTCCTGATCCCTAGATGCCTCAGAATATGCCCTACCAACCGATCCCTTCTTCTAGTCAAGTTGTGCCACAAGTTTCTCTTCTATCCAATTCTATTCAATACCTCCTCATTAGTTATGTGATCTACCCATCTAATCTTCAGCATTCTTGTGTAGCACCACATTTCGAAAGCTTCTTTCTATTCACTTCTTGTCTAAACTACTTATCATCCACGTTTCACTTCCATACATGGCTACACTCCATACAAATACTTTCAGAAACGACTTCCTGACACTTCAATCTATACTCGATGTTAACAAATTTCTCTTCTTCAGAAACGCTTTCCTTCCCGTTGCCAGTCTACGTTTTATATCTCCTCTACTTCGACCATCACCAGTTATTTTGCTCCCCAAGTAGCAAAACTCATTTACTACTTTAAGTGTCTCATTGCTTAATCTAATTCCCGCAGCATTATCACAGCAAATTGTCATTTACTGAGAAATGATATGTGATCAGAAAGACTGAAACGAATCAATTACTCTTCTTTTTGAGCCTCGTCCGGAAAAACTGGATACTGATATTTTCTATCATATCACTTTGACTGGTTTGCTGTAGGAAACCGCTTATTTCATTCATGCGAATAATTCAGTGGACGAGTGGGTACTAACTTTGATTCTTGGTTCCTTTGGGCGGATATAGTAGAAAGGAAGGAATACCAGGATATGAAGTCCTGCGGACAACGACGTTATTAGAGATGGAACGCACGCTCCGAGTTGGAAAGGAAATAGAATATGACCTTGCAAAGGTATCACTCCAGCATTTGCGATAAGCGATTTAGTGAAATTACGGAAAACCCTGTACGCATAAATTGCTCAATGTCAGTGTCTACTGTTTCCATTTACCTGTCCTACTTCGCAAAACTGTTATAAATGACAAATCCCGATACACTAGCATGTAAGCAATTTCTTGCCGGCAATTTCCCTTTTCTTTGTAGGGTTCCATGCCTCAGTTCGAAAAAAAACGGACTCCTTATGCATCCGTGTGTCAGAGTATGCTGGTACAATAGCTCCATATTTAGCAGTTATGTACAACCGCTCGCTCACAGGAAGACCCGTACCTAAGGACTGGAAAATTGCTCAAGTCACACCAATACCCAAAAAGGGAAGTAATCCGCTAAATTACAGGCCCATATCACTAACGTCGATTTGCAGTAGGGTTTTGAAATATATACTGTATTCGAACATTATGAAGTACCGCGAAGAAAACGATTTATTCACGTGTAGTGTGCTCGGTTTCAGAAAATATCGTTCTTGTGTCTTTATACGCATGAAGTAATAAGTGCTATCGACAGGGGATGTCAAATTGATTTCATATTTTTAGATTTCCAGAAGGCTTTCGACACCGTTCCTCAAAAGCGTCTTCGAACCAAACTGCGTGCCTACAGAGTATCGCCTCAATTGTGCGACTGGATTCGTGATTTCCTGTCAGCAAGGCCACAGTTCGTAGTAAAAGACGGAAAGACATCGAGGAAAACAGAAGTAATGTCCGGCGTTCCCAAGGAAGTGTTATAGGGCCATTATTGTTCGTGATATATATTAACGACATAGGAGACAATCTGAGTAGCCCTCTTAGATTGTTTGCAGAGGATGCTGCCATTTAATGTCTTGTAAAGTCATGAGATGACTAAAACGAATTGCAAAACGATTTAGATATCTGCATGGTGCGAAAACCCTGAATAAAGAAAAGTGTGAAGTTATTCACAAGAGTACTAAAAGAAATCCGCTAAATTTCGATTACGCGATAATTCACACAAGTCTGAAGGCTGTAAATTCAGCTAAATACTTAGGGGTTACAATTACAAATAACCTAAATTGGAACGATCACATAGATAATGTTGTGGATAAAGCAAACCAAAGACCGCGATTCATTGTCAGAACACTTAGAAGGTGCAACAGATCTGCTAAAGAGACTGCTTACACCACGCTCGTCCGCCCTATTCTGGAGTACTGCTGTGCTGTGTGGGATCCGCATCAGGTGGGACTGACAGATGACATCGAAAAAGTACAAAGAAGGGCAGCTCGTTTTGTATAATCGTCAAATAGGGGAGATAGTGCCGCAGACATGATACATCTGCATCTACATCTACATCCATACTCCGCAAGCCACCTGACGGTGTGTGGCGGAGGGTAGTTTGAGTACCTCTGTCGGTTCTCCCTTCTATTCCAGTATCGTATTGTTCGTGGAAAGAAAGATTGCTGGTATGCCTCTGTGTGGGCTCTAATCTCTCTGATTTTATTCTCATGCTCTCTTCGCGAGATATACGTAGGAGGGAGCAATATACTGCTTGACTTCTCGGTGAAGGTATGTTCTCGAAACTTCAGCAAAAGCCCGTATCGAGCTACTGAGCGTCTCTCCTGCAGTCTTTCGCTGGAGTTTATCTATCATCTCCGTAACGCTTTCGCGATTACAAAATGATCCTGTAACGAAGCGCGCAGCTCTCCGTTGGATCTTCTCTATCTCTTCTATCAACCCTATCTGGTACGGATCCCACACTGGTGAGCAATATTCAAGCAATGGGCGAACAAGTGTACTGTAACCTACTTCTTTTGTTTTCGGATTGCATTTCCTACGTGAATTGGAGTGGCGATCATTAAAACAAAGGCGGTTTTCGTTGCGACGGGATCTTCTCACGAAATTTCAGTCACCAGGTTTCTCTTCCGATTGCAAAAAAAATGCTGTTGGCACCCACCTACATAGGGAGAAATGATCATCACGATAAAATAAAAGAAATCAGGACTCGCACAAAAAAAAATTTAAATGCTAGTTTTTCCCGTGCGCCATTCGAGAGTGGAACGGTAAAGAGACAGCTTGAAGGTGGTTCGTTGAACCCTCTGCCAGGCACTTTACTACGAATAGCAGAGTAATCACGTAGATGTAGATAGTTTGTCTCGGGAACGGGCTGACGTATCAAGTTCAAATTTATGTCACATATGAAGGTCTATGGTCCCTTGGAGTTGTAAATATTGTAAGTTTTAAGTCACTTCAGGCAAAACATACGGCCATTTCTGTCACATATGTTGACACTCGAAAACACACTCATCAAAACGTATAGGGTGTTTTCCGTGGACCTAGAATATAAAATTTGGTAAGAAGCAAGGTTTCACGGTAAAAGTAAAGGAAAACATCCGAAAAATGGTGATTTTTAACTATATAACACGAAAAAGTTTTTTTGTCATATTTATTCGTTGTCTGTCCGTCTGTTAAGATCCTTCTTCTCTGGAGCAGTTTCGTGTATCAAGTTCAAATTTTGTGTCACAAACTAAGATGTAAGAGCCCTTGCGCTGTAAAAATTGTAAGCTCCTAAGTCAACTCAGTTAAAAAGATACGGCCATTTATGACACATATTTGAATACTCGCAAACTGAAACATCATAGCCTGTAGGGTGCTTCCCGTTGGCCTACAACCATGAAATCCTGCAAGAAGTAGGGTTTCGAGTACAAGTAAAGTAAGAAGTCTGAAACTTTTTGAATATATCATATAAAAAATATCTTTCGCCATTTGATCATACACTGCATTCATCATCTGTCGAAAGCATGATAGGCGAACATTACTGAATGCAATCATAAAATGTAAGTTATAGTTACGTAAATAAAAATGCTTTATTATATCTTTTCTCTCTGTGTATATAAACTAAAATCCCTGCTCGCTTCTTTATTATGTCCGGGCTATTATGTGGAACTAATGTAGAGATTTTGTTACTGTCTTGGAATTCCTGGGACCAATATCTTGCCAGTATCGATAATGATAACAGGTAAAAATCATAGAGATTCACAATACCCAGATTAGACGAACACTGAATGTATAAATCCACAATTAAGTTTGCACCGAACCCTCCTTCTCGCATTTGGCCATTTTTTTCTTTTAATTGGCATTAGCATCGCTAAACGGATGTAAGTTCGCTCCTCTTTGAGCAGAATGTTGTAAGTCCAATTTCCACCATTTAACAGGAGACACTTGTGTCTTGTGCCTGAATGTTATATTTATACATGTTAACCCCAAATAATAAAACTCCTTAGTTAAAATATTGAAAACAGACTTATACCCGTTTGTACAAGCTAAGTTTCATAATTCCCCCTGAGAAAATAATAATATTTCTTTTCACCTTATTTACGTACTTCTTATCCAATGTCTCCAGAAGAAGAGCGAATTCTCCTCGATACTTCAATGGACAGTAGCTGCCATCACGAAAACAACAATGAATAATATGTGGCCACAAATGATTTAGCTATTTTGCGCCCTTTAAATTCAAAATCATCTTCCACACTGCTACTCGTGCTACTTATAACTGTCGTAATGCTGTGCAATGAAAAATATTGATAATACTTGAACGTGTGTAGCACTTTGTGCTTATAATATATTCTCATAAATAAGTTCTCGAAGCATAGCATTTTACTATAGCTTCTGAACTTTTAATACGCTCTGTGAAGACGGCAAAACAGTGGTGTTTGTAACTATTAAACCAGTATTATTTCCAGTAACAGTGTACATACCTTTCGGTTCCGTAACATAGAAGCATTTCCGTCATAAATGACGCGACTTCACTGCTGGTGGTGCAATTTAACATCGAATATGTCGCAAATTCTGCGGTGTTTTCGGTGGACACACTGTTAAAATTACCGCGCCAGTACCCGCATTCCCGCTCGTGGCAGCACCGTCCTGTATTTTTGAAGTTCAAACTTCAAGATGCGTCACGTGACCCACGCTAACCGCCATCTTTGTCTGCTGTATAAACAAGAGGCCGGGGAACCTTAACGATTTCGACAGTTTTGTGCTGGTTAACGTGTTTTTAAGTGTTTTTTAGTGCTTTAAAATGTCTGGGGAGAAAGCCGATATCAAGAAGGAGAACGCTACGGATGCCGCAAACAAGGTAATACTATAATATCGTTTCTATATGCATGAGAAGTTGTTATTCCACGCTGAGCCAACGTGATGCGTGAGAAAACGGAAGGTGAACCTAAGCGGTTGGAAATTACCCGTTGTAAGGCGCTTTAAATTATTAAACAGCAGTGAAATTATTGACAATTGGGCGTTTATGTTGCCGGAAATCGCATGAAAATTATTGGAACACGCAAGCATTGTATAGGGAATCTAATTTTAAAGATTGCTGTTTGCCCTTCAATGGCGGGATGGTGTTATAAACTTCGGCCATAGCGTCCATCTGGCGGGAAAGCGGCGAACTTCGTTATCGGCGGTAAATGAATGTAGATTAAATATCTGTTGCCCAGTTTATTAACGAGTAGGCATTGCAGTTATATAATTAAAACGGAATGTAAGAAGACTTTATTGTAGTTTGAAAATTTTATTTTACATGCGGTGTGGCGTATGTTAATAGGTAGAAGGGGACAAACATGTTCGCACCGGTAAGGTGTTTTGCAGTAGATTATTTCATATTCTTCAGGGCTTTGAATAAGTAAATATAAATTTGATGTTGAGATAATTACCGGCATGGTGTGCATAATATGGTTGAGATGGTAGAAAAAGTGGAAAATCACCTTGCCTGTTAGCACCTAACCTGTTATATGTATACTTTTTATGGTGTTGGCGGTTACATGAAAGTCCAGAACGCGTTTTGCAGCTTATGTAGCATTATACTTTGTATGTATTGATTGTTTCAAATGAAATCTGGTAAGAAGATCCCACTCATTATTCATTTGCAGAGAGGTAATCAACAGTGAGTAAAGAGACTGGGATTCAGAATATAGTTGCACACTTTTTTTTTTTTTTTTTTCTTTTTTTTTTCCTTGTCAGATCTGTAGCAAATTGATTTGCATACATTTTAAAGATTAAGATTCAGGTCTACATACCCTGTGATGTTCAAGGTAACTTTTATTGTGGTGGGTTATTTCATAAATCAGTATATAGTAATACGAAGAATATTGTGTGCAATGTTGCAGTTGTAGAGTGAGTGTGTGGAGATTTGTTTCACTTCCATGCCATGCCAAGTGATTCATATTTCTGTGCTCTGAACACTAGTTTTCTTGCCTTGTTTGGTAGTCCACACTGTGTGTGCCTTAGTGCTGTACCATGTTAAACATGTTAGTCTTTGATTCATTAAAACACAATTTAGATCGAAGTTTTCAGGCTGGCTGCCGCTGAAATGTTGTTCTGTGCAATCATTACCTACTTAAAATCAAAGGAAACATACAGCAGTTGATTATTTGAATGCCTTAACATGGTTATTATTGTGCATTATCTTCAAGCCTTTGAGCAGTTTAGTTACATACATTTGTTTTTACAGGAGGGAGAGGATGAAACGCCCCAGGGTGGGCGGCAAAGAAAAAGTGGCAGTAAGCGTGTCTCCACAATTACCCGATTAGCACAGGAAGGAGAAGCCCTTGTAAAGGTAATAGTCTGGAGCCGCTGTGTTTTTTTTTTTCCCTCCATGCAATTTTGCGAATAAGAGTTTGTTCTACAGTAATGGCAAATTTTATTGGTTCTGTGAATTTTGGGTTTTGTCTTTGTGTGAAGAAATGTATACATTTTCATTCTAGTCTCACGCTGCTGATAAAAATTAATGTTCAGGATTCCGCTATTGCATATGTTTGACAAACACTGAGAAGTCACAGAAACAAGAAATGTATAACTGCCTTGATACTTCAGAATTGTGATCAGTTTCATTGTAAAGGAACAGAACTACAGCAGGAAAGGACTGTTGATGGTTAAACCTTCCCATTACATAAAACAGTGTACTTTGATGATGCCATTTACTTCCCAGTTCTGTGTGTAGTGAGCTTCTGAAGTCTTGCTCTGTGTTGCATATTGCATCCAGCTACAGTTGACCTGTCTAGTAGTGTCCACCAGTACAGCTTTTTTTCCTTCTTCTTCTTCTCTTTTTTTTTTTTTTTTTTTTTTTTTTTTTTTTTTAGAATAGTGTAGTAAAAATTATTGTGAAACAAAGGAGTAGTGCATTTGACTTAAGCTACCAGCAGACTGCTCAATAAGTGTACATTTGTCTCCGATTAAATGTGTATGTTTTGCAGATGCTGTGCTAAAAATATATTGCTTTTTAGGACTTAAATAAGGACGACGCTGGCTCAGAAAACAGGAGAAGAACACGCTCGTCAACACGGGGTGCTGTTGCCACACCGCCCCCTCCGCCGGCGAAGAGAGAAAAGAAGACACCTCCATCTGGTGGGGGAAGAGGTTTGTTGTGCAAATCTTTTGTATATCAGTTACAACTAGTCTGATCAAATGGACCAAGAGATTTGGTGAACTAATAAAAGTTAATACAGTACACTGTTTTGATTCTAGTGTATTAGTCATCATAGTGCATGAATTTTGAAGTAGGTGTTTTCCTGCACTGCCACTAACAGAATTTTGTGGGTTCTGTAGGATATTTTTCGAATATTTTGGCATCGGGGCCCAGGACCACCTGTGACTTGTTGCTAGGTAATATTGTAACTCTATTCTGTTTTTACACCAGTTATCTCTGTTTCTGTGCAAATATGTGCACTACAGTGATAAAGGTAGCAATATGCAATCAGTGAAAGAGACTACATGAAACACAGAGTAGTAAAACAACCCTCAGATATCTGTGAAAGTGCACTGGTGTGCAAAAACTTAGGAATGAAAGTAACTTTAGCATGAAGTTTCTGCCAAGTAACATAGCTTGATGAAACTTAGCCTATACCTATGCTACAGTATAATGCCGAAGGTAACTGAAAGATATACGTAATGACACAAAAAGAAATGACACTTTTATGCAAAGACAATGCTTACACTGAAGTCGTGACAATTCATGACGGCCCCATGCACATTAGGTAAGTTGAGACGTGGTTCTTAAGAGGGTGTGTGATCACCACAGTTCGCCATGCTTGTTCTGCGACATGCTCCCATGCTGGCCATAAGGCCGGTAAGGAGTTCTTGTGGTAGGTTATTGCATTCCTCCTCCAGCTCAATTGACAAGTACTAGATAGTCGTCGGTGTGCATGAAAATGGCACATTGTGTGTCCGAAATGCATCCGTGCCGTGCTCAATAGGATCTAAGTTGGGGAAGGCCGGAACAGGCAGACCAGTCCATTCGCCAAGTAACTTCTAATTCCAAGAGCTGCTCCACTTGCACTGTTTGATGCAGGTGTGCAGTGTCATCCATTAAAATGAAGTCTGGGCCATACACACCTCTTAAAGATGCCTTTGGGGAAGGAGTACAGTGTGACTGTTGGCAAGTGAATGTGCTGTATTCTAAGATTAGCAAGTCAGTGCGCCCTTGGAACATTACTTGTGTGCCTCCCCATACAACACGTGTACCACCGAAATGATCATGTTCAACAATCCTGCTCATACAGTGAGAGATAGAAACATGTAATGAATCTAGGAACACTCTCGAATGTGATCATTTTGGTGCTCCACAGTTTGTGGCATAATGTTGCATGGGCATACTGACCTCCAAATCTTTGATTGCTGTACACTCATTGGTGAACTTTACTGTGTCACTGTATATTTCCTCTATGTGCGTTTTTTCAGGATGTGTTCGGCCCCAACTGAATTTTTACAACAGGATGTTTGATGAAGGGAGTGATCTACCTGTTCCACTGTCTTTTAAGTCCCAACAAGCATTTGGGGGACGTGTTGGGGAGACGTATTGGAGTGCGTCCACATATACCAACCACCATCCTCAGTTGTCAGCTGTGCTGGTGGAGGAAGACAATGCCCCAACCTTGTAGCCAGCATCAGAATTTTGCAGAGCATCCATTGCTGTCCATGCTTGTCGCACACCATATTTGTTAAAAGTTAGAGGGGCTGCATGTGCACTAACTTGTGAAGTGTGTGTTGGTAACGTCTGTTGCGATGGAGTGTAACAATGCTATAGTAGCAGCTGAATGAAAGGACCATTTTCGTTACTCAATTTTCTTAGTTTCTTGGAATTTATCGTATGTTTGATCATTGGCACTAATGCCCTGCAGCGTACATCATTTTACAGTCTTTGTTGTCCACTGTGAAAGGATCAGATTTTTATGTGTGTGTGTGTGTGTGTGTGTGTGTGTGTGTGTGTGTAGTATATAATTCAAGTACAACTAAAAACAGTTGCTTCTAAGGAGAGTAGGATGTGCTACTTCGTGTGTTGATGACTGCAAGGAATTCTGTTAGGAAAAGCTTCATGTTAATAATCTGTGATGGGCCAAAGTCTCTCTCTCTCTCTCTCTCTCTCTCTCTCTCTCTCTCTCTCTCTCTCTCTCTCTCTCACACACACACACACACCTCCCCATTTCACTTCTTTGATTTTTGAGTGGTGTGTCATACTGCTGTAGGGACAATGTCTTCTTAGACAAAAGTCATTTCACAGTGTATACATGCCGTTGGATGCAGGGTGTCACGAGATAGATAAACATTTTTAATAGTCAAATAATGGAAAGAGTAAAAATAATCATTCTCCACGTAGTTGCATCGAGCGATCAACAAGTACACAAATGAAATTGAATCTGCAGTGATGAGAAATCACTCGCCCGTCATGCTCAAGGGCTTACGGAGGCCTGAACTAATGGGCACTAGTCTTCAAACTTAGTCCACAAACGAATCACCTGTCCCATTCCCATGTCATTAATTCCATAACCACTTCCACTAATCTGCTAGACTGGACTGGAACATGTAACCACTTACTCTACCAGTGATTTTGCTACCTTTCATTGTGGCCTAAAATATCTTTTCTATATCTCCCAAAGTGGTAGTGTATTGACATCTGATGTATATGAAATATCCTGCTTCGACCAAGTACCCTCTCCTCAGACACCCCGCCATGTGGGTTGTATCTCTGTGGATATGATACATGTAGATTTAAGACCCGTCTATGCAGCCAACCAAGCACATTCTATTCCAGTCCTGTCTGTGCTGTACGGTACCTTATCAGAGACAGAGCTACCTTCGAGAGCAGTTCTGTCATATACTGGCTCTTTTGTAACTTCTGTAACTCTTGTCTTATGTGGAAGTTAACACCAGTAAGCTCTCTGCCCAAATGACTGGACACTGCCATGTTGTGCCTGAGAGCAGCAATGGCACACAATTCCGAGCGCAACATGGTCAGCTTTGATAACTATTGTGCAATATGTGTGTCTGGATCCTCCTTGAGAGACCTTTCATAATTATGTAGATGGGAATTGCCGTTACAACTTGTTCTTTGATCCCGCAGTCGTCATTATCAGTAGCCCCTGTCCCGAACCCACCACTATCCATGCATCTGCTGACCATTTCACTCCATTAAGGCAGATTCATACTACACATCAATGGAACGGAATGTCAGACCATATTACTGCGAAATGGTAAAGTGTTCATACTAACTGGACAACACAAATGTCAATATGTTTCCAAATACAAGACAGTGAAAGTGAGGCTATCTGATACCATCTTTGATTCCAAAAGATAACATGTTGTACTAGAATTAGGGAATTATTGATGGTAAAATGTTAACTGCCAAAGCAAATTTCATAATTGATGTTCTTTTTCAGTTCTGTGTGGTAAACTGTCCAGAAGGGGGGAGGGAATTATTTGCTAGTGAAAATATATGCATACAGTCATGTTAAAAAATATTTGTAAGGGAATACATGAAACCTTTATACCTTATCCATTGTGGTATGTTTTCCCTACATAGCAGATGACAACTGTATTTTTCTAATTCAATAGGGCTGACGTTTCACATGAAGGAAAGGTAATTAAATGGAAATTGCTTCATCAAATTATGGTCTTATTTGCAGACAGTGTGTCTGCTCTGTAGTTTTTATAATACATATGCCATTTTTTCCTTTGATACATTATCGTTTCATGCAAGATCACTCAATATAAAAAAATATTGAAGTTGTAATGGAACACTTCCAGTGTGTCACAAAAATGATGCAAGGTAATAAAATAAGACCAGGAAGACACAAATGCACAAATTCTGTTACTACAACATGAGTGAGCAGGGTAAAAATTAGGTTATCTTCAGATGTTGGAGACAGACACTGTTCACCCGCCAACATCATTAGCAAAACTTTCTTCCTGACACACCTCAATCTTAATGCTCCATTCTGTTGACGACTTGTGTGACTGCTCCATCGAGTGCAGATTGATCTTTAATGTGGGCAGGTTTGTACATAGTATCTACGTCTTGAGCCACTACGAATTAAGATAGAAAGAAATTAAAGACATTAGCTGCAAGTGGGCATTGCATTAAGTCAGCGAGGAAAGTAGAAAATTTGTGCCTGCATACTAGACAGATGCGCTGACTACGCCATCTGGACACAGTGGTCACCACAATCGCATGGACTATCCAGCACTCCACCTGTCCGACCCAAACTGTCAATGTACACATGTCCAAAAGATAACACACCACATAATATAATTATGGCAATGACGGCCAGTGATCCCTTAAGTGCTGATGTGCACACAAAGCTCAAAATCTTACGGGAATTGGCGAGATGTAATTCCTTTGTGTGTCTATACTTCTGTCTGTTTTCTCTCTCTCCCTCTCGTTTGCCCCTATGCTTCCTTTGATTATTACTTATATGTGGGACGTATTGCTCTTCTCTGTTACCTTGTGGAGTCCATTTTCGGCACTTGCTTTGGTGGCTTAACTTCACACAATCTGCAGCTTTCCTGGTGGGTGTGAACCCTTCACTACCTTGGCTTTGTGAAGTGGCCCATGTTCACCTTGGCCTTCATTCACTTTCTAAGGACACTACTCCATCCTCACTCTAATGCCTTCAGTTTCACGACCTTTGCATGGAACTTCTCGATAGTACCTTTGTGCACACTGATGGCTCTCGGACTGGCTGTTGGGTCAGGTGTGCCTTCGTCATTGGCGCCCATGTCTTTCGATATCGGCTCCTGGCACACTGTTCAGTATTTACAGCCAAGCTATTTGTCCTGTATCAGGCCACAGAGTACATACGGTGACACTTTCCAATTGTATCCTCTGCCGAGACTCACTCAGTGCCCTTCAAAGTCTATGTGCACTGTCCACTGCTCATCCCTTAGTGCAACGGGTCCAGGAAAACTGGGCACTGACAAGGCTGCAGTCCTCGTACCCCATCCCACGAGTTCCTATATTCCCTCCGATGATCTCTGTGTTGCTGTCTGTCAAGAGGTGGCGTCCCTTTGGCATTGCCAATGCTCCTCCTGTCACGGGAATGAGCTCCGGCTTACTAAGCCTCTCCCAGCGGCTTGGACGAGCTCCTCTCTGCCCACTCGCCGAGATGAGGTCATTTTGACTAGGTTGCGTATTGGGCACTGCCTTTTTAGACATAATTTGATAAGTGGCGCTACCCCACCACTTTGTACACATTGTGCCCAAGTTTTAACTGTGCGCCACTTCCTGACAGAGTGCACATTTTTTACAGCCATTTTAGCAAATGATGCTCAAGCTGTCGACCGCGTTTTACTTATCCGCCAGAGCAATATGGTGAAGGCCATTTAATTTTTAGTTTTGGACCTCCGTTTCTATATGGTGTTCTAGCCTAGTCATGTGGACAGTCGTCCTGCTGGAAGATTTTGTCACAGTTAGGAAAAACATTGAGCATTTAGGGATGCGCTTGTTCTGAAGTAATGTTCAAGTAGTCCACAGCTATCCTGGTGCCTTCAGTTACTGTCACAGGTCCCAAAGAAGCCCACATGAATACTGCTTGTAGCATAATACCGTATTTACTCGAATCTAAGCCGCACTTTTTTTCCGGTTTTTGTAATCCAAAACACTGCCTGCAGCTTAGAATCGAGTGCAAAGTAAGCGGAAGTTCTGTAAAATGTTGGTAGGTGCCGCCACAATTAACTTCTGCCGTCGAATATATGTAGCGCTACAGAGGTATGCTTTGCAGGCACAAAGATAAATACTGGTGCCAAAACCTCTGCGTCAGTAAATAAATTAAGGTGGAAGAAGATATTTTTTTCTCCGCCCCGAGTTTCGACCACTGCATTTTCATACATTATCCAACGAAGTAAATACAAATTCCGTATTGCTGACCTTCGAATGTAGCAGCCTTTCAATGTACTACGAAAATCCGACTGGCAAGACTGTTTGGGATGTTTGTCAATATGGTCCACTCAAAGTTCTGAATTTTTTCCTACTTGTGGCAAGAGATGGTTGCTAATAGGAACTTTTATGAATTGTGAATCACATGCAGTATTCTCTTCACCATACGAATATAAACATTTTGCCATGTATTCTTTCGTGTTTGCTGGTATCTCAGTTAAATCCTGTCTGCCTAATAAACCACGAAGCTAGAGTGGGTCAACAGCAAACGCGGAAGAATATACGTATAATGCCATGTTTATATTCGTATTATTCTTATGCCGAATAGTGATACAGTCAGAAATGAAGCACGGCAACTGACTAGATTTTTAAATCTAAGATGACTCTAATTTCTGTCCAAGATGTAAATGTACTAAAGAGGCGCCTGCAAAGATTTTCAAACGAAGAAAAATTTTCGGTAAACTCTCCTTCACAACATCTTCTATCACACGCAGTCTATTATTTGGTTCTTGTTGATTATTATCAAAGAAAGCAGCAGTGTAAGTAACAACAAATAGCAGTCTCTTGCCATTGTTTCGCTAATGAGATGATTCCTTCTCTCTCTCTCTCTCTCTCTCTCTCTCTCTCTCTCTCTCTCTCTTTAATGTTTTAAATTGGAAGCGGCAGTAGCACGCACAAAAGCAAGACATGCCGCAAGCGACGACAGGTTGTAAACACTCATTATCAAAATGCGACAAACAATGCATGACACAGTACAATAATGCATTTTCAGCTTAGAGTGGCGTAAACACCTATAACAAAGGAACGGCACTTATCAGATCAAAGAAAAATAAGCAATCAATTCAAACCAGACGAAGCACGTGAAAAAGGAAGGGTACCCGTATGAGTATATACGGAGTGCCTGACGCATAATAATTGCTACCTGGTAAAGCTTAACTGCTAAGCTTACGACTCGAACCAAACTACTGTAGCTGTATCGTCATTCATTTGACCTAGATTGTGTATCATATTACAATGGACCAACTTTGTTTCGATTTGGAGGTGCGGCGTAAAACTTTTCTCCCCCCTTGAATTTAGAGTCTCATTTTTCAGGTGCGGCTCAGATTCGAGTGCGGCTTAGATTTGAGTAAATACAGTATGGCCCACACTGTCTTCCATTTGCAGCATGGTGCTTGTTTCGAGCAACTGTTTTATTTGGATGACTGTACATCTAGCTTCACCATCAGTGTGATGTAAGAAGAAGTGACCGGGTGAAACGTTCCCATTGATGCACAGTCCAATCTCAACATCATTAGGTAAATGTGGAAACACGTAGCAGTTGTCTGCTCCAAAGCTCTTGTGCCTGCAGCACCATTGTAGCAGACCTGCCACAGATTGTCATCAGCCCTCCTTAACAGAGTGGGTGAGCCTCTGATCTCCACATTCTATGAAGTGGATGTCGAACAACAGTTTTCACCACCTGTTTAGCACTTCCCATAGATTCTCTCAACAGTAGCACACAAATAACTGAACCAGCTTCGCTGCTTCTGAGATGCTTGTGTGCAGGCTTAGGCTCATAACAATCTGTCATTTATCAGGTTTGATTTTGTCAATGGATAACCACATTTTGTGGCCTATATTGTCACTTTAGAGATCGCTTATTTGTCTTGGCTCTGCTTACACGATTCTGTTATTGCGTCATGTGCATGCAATGCCAACAGACAGCTTACTGTCTCACAGTGAACAGTGGTTGTAATCTTACTAATATCGGTGTATCATTTGCACATTCTATGTTGAAACGTTATCATTGGCTACACAAATCAGCTGATCTATCGTCATATTTTCTCCTGACTGCTCATGATACGAGGCCTGTCCAGAAAGTAAGTTACGATCGGTCGGGAAATGGAAACCACAGTGAAAACCAGAAACGTTCTATTTGCAACAGTTAGGTACACCTTCCACCTACTTCTCTACGTAGTCGCCGCTCCAGCTTCCAGTTTTATCGTAGTGTTGTATCAACTTTCCAATATCCTCGTCATAGAAAGCAGCCGCCTGTGCTTTCAGCCAGTTATTTGCACTGGTCTGCAGCTTGTTGTGTGTGGAAAATTTTGTCTTCATAGCCACCGGTTCTTGTGAGCAGAGATGAGACTCGGGGAGCCAATTACAGACTGTATTATGGGTGACCAAACACTTCTCATCGGAAACGCTGCAGGAGTGTCTTCATTGCCCCTGCAGTGTGCGGCCGAGAATTGGCATGAAGAAGGAACTGCTCGACAGTTGTGTTATGTGGGCTGCATGAGAGGGGCGAAATCTCTAACCGGGCCCTCATACTTGGCGGGAGACGCTATTCCCTACGCATCTTCACATGCTCACTGTTCACTCAAAATAGAAAAGAGCGACGCGACACGATCGACGGGCACACTAGAGACACTGCCCAACACATCTGTGCAAAGCTTTACTGGATTTTCCCAGTGGTTTACATTTCGCGACCGATCGTAATTTACTTTCTGGACAGCCCTCGTAGTACACAGACAACATGTTTTTGCATTTTGTTTTAATTTTCCCCTTCAGCTGGTTGAGGAGGCTGGGGTAATACTCTTTGGTTATACTACAGCTCTGACAGTGATACTTCTAAAACAGTATATTGTCTTTGTCCCAGAAAACCAAACATTGTGACTGGTTTGGTAGATTTCTGGCTGCAGGACGTCCATTGTTGCACTGATCCACTATGGTGTCATTTCCCTGATCATTCTTTGGGTGTGGGATCATAAATGTGGAACTAGGTTTCATCCCCAATCACCAACCGAGTCAAAAGTCCTGTGCAGTATGAAATTGGTCCTGAAAAACACTGGATGTCTGAATTCATATCTTGTTGTGATTATGGTTGTAACATATCGGCACTGACTTCGCTGGAAGCTATCTTGTGCCTAAGATATTGTCAGTAATAAATCCAACACATATTCAGATCGTGTCCAGTGTATCATCATCTTACTAGTGGAGGTATGCCTAGTTTACATTGCTCTTCCTAGTGTTCGGTTGAATTGTTTTCATTTTAAGAACAAATGTTGAAATATTTTGTGTAAAATGGAAACAACTCAGATTAACACCGAGAAGCACACCATTAATCAATCACACTGAGAAAACCTGAGAGATATTTGCCAATCTTTAAGGATGGGCCTGCAGACAGCTTTGCTTATGATCATGTTTTTCACTGCTGCGGACCATCAATGAATTCACATTCGTTTATTTCATCTTTTTACAACAGAACTATTGCCTTTCAATCTAGCCTAGCCTTGGGAAACATTACAGATGTGATTGACACTGCAAATAAGATTTTGTATTCAGATAGAAAAAGTTTGAAAGTGCTATACATCAGTAGCAAGGATACTAATATGAAGAAACCTCAAAGTGAACAAAAGGTTGTCCACCTAATTTGAGGAGCATCTTTTGTGGCGTACAGATGTCATCTGATTAAGAGCATGTCATAGTATATGCTTAGTATGGGGAGTTGCATAAAACTAGTCTTCCACTGATGACAATAATAATCATATATAATCTTCTGCAAAGCAGTTTAGTGCACAGTGTATTTTAAGGCTGAATAGTGCTACTGCTGTTCTGCTGGTGGTTTAGATTGTTTTGATGAATGTGTAATTACTCATTAACTGTTCGCTATTTTGCTCATTTCAAGATATCGTCCTTAATTTTCAGGCTCGAAGCGTGGTCGTCCCAAGAGAGATGCTGACGAGAAAGAGGCTGCTGGTGGAGCTGACGAAGATGCGGGGGCGCCACCAGAGAAGAAGGTGGCGGAGCAGAAGGAGGAGGGTGACGCAGGCAGTGCCGAAGACAGGGCCGACTCTGGCAAGGATGCGGCTCCGGCAGAAACCTCTGCTACAGCGCAAGAGGACAAATCTGAGAAAATGGATGTAAGTCTGTAGTTATTGTTAAACAAGAAACATGGTCAATTTTTTTCTGTATGCTGTCTTCCACTTCTGTCTGTAAACCCACACCTGTCCCTATATCTTTCTTCAGGTGTGGCTATCTATTCTGGCACTGATCTCATCAATAGTGTACAATCGCACAAACATTATATTAACATCAAAATTTGTATCATGTTTATATGCAGGCATTGTGTGTGTCTATTTTCATTTACAAATCACATAAAAATGATGAGTTCAGATGGAGGTCTTTCATGCACGGGCAAATGCAGCCTATTTTGTCTAAGCAGAAATTATAACACCAGTACAGTTAAGTATGACCCACAATGCTTGACCATATCCCAGAGGCCGTAAGCACGTTTGCTTCTGTTAGGTAATCATGTAGCAGGTCACACGATGCCATTTGTTATTTACCATTAAAAACACCTAAAAATAATGAGCCGTGTTTATTCTCTCTCTGCTTTATCATCTGAACTTTACATATACACTATGCGACGCTTAAATCTGGACAAATGACTTTTTTTAATTAAATTTATTAAAACAAAATACAAATGAAAATCCTTTTACATATTAGTAGTAGTATCTTTCAAGAGTAACATAACATCCCATTGAGCCACAATGAGTGCATCCATTCTTGTACTGAAGTGATCGCTCACATTACAACAGCACTGTCCATATTCGTGAATGCTGCTTAGATAGCAGTGCGCAGAGATGTGACATTAGCATGCCTCATCTTATTGGTAACTCTTTAGACTATGCTCCAAAGATAGTAGTCAAGGGGGTTCAAATTCAAACTATTCGGAGGCCAGAACTCCTTTGACCAGAACATGTCAACATTATCTGAGAGCCAGTTTTGGACTAAATGGCTCTTATCAGCCCCTCCTCTGCCAAGCATTGTTTGCTAGCTGACATTCAGTACTGATTACGATTTCCTCTCAATTGCCACGGATCCTCCGGAATCAGCGCCAGAGCCTTTTCGGTGACTGCTACGGTATGACACGAGTTTCCTCGACTAAAGTTTCCTCACCAGTTAGCGGAACCCTCCCCAAACTTCTCCGAAGCATTATACTTGGCCACGTACCGTAAACAGTTGCATCTTTAGTACTCGAAGAATCTTAACTATTTCAATGGGGGAATGGCCAGCACAAAGACTTTGCACAATTGCAGCTCTTTGGTTTTACCTTGTCTGTTTCAACTCGGCCATTTTGAGGTTCTGACTGACGGATGCCTAGGGCTTTCGAGAGCCTCCGCCGGAACTATGATGTGGTGGGAAATTCAAATTGAAATGTGCCCATGTTCAAGTACCGCATTCTTTGCAGTCATTCATAACCTCCTGTATGACACAGCAGAAACCCTTGTTCCCGTGGGAGCTGTACTACTATTTACGGCACTCTACCTGCCATTTCTCAAGCAGAAAACTTCTGGTGCTAAAATTTGCCTGTTTCAAGACCAAAGGATAACTGTGGGTACAACCAAAATTAAAACAAATTTGGATGTGCTTAGTGACATTGAGATCAATACTTTCTCTGAAGTTATAATTTTAGGTTATTTTTGTAGGAAATAGACTTCAAAACAATTTTATGTCACTGCAGAGTGCATAAGTGCTGTGATAATTGAGTGAAGATAGCACTACTCTCAACAGTGCCGATCCTTGGATGTGTGTATCTGAATTTCTCTCTCAGAACTCTCTCATGACATAATACCTCACTCTTCTGCACCCATACATACATTTTGTATCCTCTACTGCCACTGTCACCAGTGGTGGTAGTATTATTGCTATTATAATTATTAATCATTACTATTATTCCAAATGGTCATAGATGCATCCAAATCTTGTCAGATAATCTCACTGCTATTAGATAGTGAAGCAGCTGAAAGACAAAAGCGATTTTCCTTTATTTTTACATGTGTTTCTTCTCAGCCGGAAGCATCTTGATTACTACGGTAAATCCATATGTGTTACAATAGCATCAAATGAAATAAAACCACATACTCAACACTAACTCCTTTTTGGTAACCAAAGGCCTCATATTAAATGTTTATGGCTGTGTGCATCGCCGCTGTCAGACATGAAGTGTTACAGTTATCTTAAACTCTGTCAGGTACATTCAAAGATAAACCAACAAGAAGTAACATTTCTTGTTGGGGAGCCAGAGCACTATCAGTATACACTTTGGTGGGAAAGCACCTCATTAAACATAATGCAAGGCAAGAAACAAAAGTATCATGAAACCTTAGGATATAACTGACACTTTTTTGGGCTTCAACACATTTTCGAATTTGCATGTTTCACTCTTTATGCATTTGGCTTAATGATGTACTTTCCCACCAAAGTGTCTATCAGTGCAAAAAGAAATGATACTTCCTGCTGGTTTTTAACTTCTGAATGTAACTGACTATAGAGTTTACAATAACTACAGGTTGTCCATAAAGTCCGTGAACACTTTCAATCCGTCATAACAAATTTGTTGTGCCAGTGGTAAATGGCCTTCCTTGTTGGTGGCTTCTCACCATACTTGGCTCTAAACATCTGTTGAACAGCTGTAGCACGCTTGTTTTTGTCGAACTCAGATACACAGAATGCTCGCTCCGCACCTGAACTCGCCATGTTTGCGACTAGTGTTGACTACCGGCAAATTACCTAACTATGCTGTGAAAGTATACATGAAAAAAAAACTTAAGGGTTTCTCTTCAAAATGACATATGTATATCTGTACAATGTTTGGTTCTTGTGCAATAAATAATTGAAAGTGTTCCCGGAGTTTATGTACACCCTGTATAACACAGCTGGCTTACTCCATTTAATGTCTTTACATCAGGGCTGTACACCTCCAGAAACATTTAATGCGTTACCACTGGCTACTAAAAGTGAGTTTCTCTGTTGTAAGTTGAGTCTTTGATTTTATTTATTGTTGTAACATATTAAACTTCCCACAGATGAGCAAAATGTGTAAAAATAAAGATTTTTGCAACTTTCAGCTGCTACACAATCTTATACTTTCTATGCTCTCTGTTCTCCTGCAAGAGATGCTGCGCTAACTAAACATCTTCCCTGCCCCTATTTTGCATATTAATGTATGTTTTCTAACTTAGGTGGACACTCCGAAGGAAGAATCGGATACAACGGCGGAAGCAGACAGTGAGAAGAGAGGGGAACAGACGAAACCTACTGCGGAGACCCCGAGTTCTGCTGAAGCCACTGCAGAAGAGAAACCTACCGAAGGAGAGGAGAAAGACAACGCAGAGGACAAGCCGGCAGCTGCGCCACTGGCAGCACCGGCTGCTCCACCGGTGGAAAACGATTCGGGCAAGGACGCTGTCACATCTGCTGAGCCCAAGGATGCTGCTGCCCCTTCACCTGCCAAGGAGGTCAGTTATCGCCAAAAATAAATTCCTTCTCTTATTGTCAAACTGCTAGTTTTATATCTACATATGGCCATATTTGTAATGGAGGTAAATGCATTGTCATTGAAGTTCGGTAGAATGCACCATGCCTTCAGTTGTTAATGGGATAGTGTTGCTCGTGTACACTATTCAGTATGTCTGTGTGGCTCGAAGAATAACGATGAGCTGAGAATGTGTGTGTATTGCCACTTTACGAAAAGAAGTGCTATAAGCAGAGAAAGTTGCCCACCTAATTTGCTTACACTGCCATTATCTTTTTTATTGTTTAGTTTTTTCACTGTCTTCCATTCTATTCCACTTATTCCTTCATTCCCTATCCCATTGAATCTAGGCCCCCATGTTTGCAGATATATAGCTGGTGCAAAAATTTTTAACGAAATTGTGTGGCAGTAAACGTTCACCCATACAGTGTATTTTTCAAAAGTTTTCTTCCATGCAAAGAAGGCATGCAGTTTGGGACAGTGAAGAAATTCCCTGGATTTCATAGAGTTCTATGTGTGTGTTCTACAAGTCCAGTTGGGAAGGCTATCTTCATAAAAATATATAAAAAAAGTGATTGAATGCCTCACAAACTGGAAAAAAAGTTGCATAAGCTGAATTTTTAATTTATATTGAGCTTTGGTGTAGGTCCTTCCAGACACTCTTGAGTAATGAAGGTTGGAATGTTTCTGGATTGGCCGCTGCCCCTTGTCTGTATTTTCCTCTACAAGGACGACCCACCAGGGAGTGGTAAATTGAGTGCAGGTATCAGTAGAGCATGTATCAGTAGTGCTTAATGTTTGCTAATGGCAAAGGGAGCTCTTGGTTTGGACAAGGATGTGCCCTCTGTTTTTGTGAAAAGAAGCCTCTTGAACTATGTATAAATTTATGTGTCAGTGCCTATATAACACCACAAATTGAAGAATTAAGAATGAAGTCTTTTTCAGACTCGTGTGCTGAATGTTCATCTTCATAATAATTTTACAAGAGTTCATTTATACTTGCTTTATATAATTTTCGCTATTATGTATTAGATAACGTAATAAGCTGTGTATGAACTGTTGTGGTGCTCAGGCCAAAGATTCAATTTAATGCAGCTGTCCAGGCTAGACTTTCTTATGCAACTTTGTTCATCTCTACATAACTACTGCTACTTACAAACATCTGAACCTGCTTACTCTATTCAGGCCTTGGTCTCCCTCTACAATTTGTAGTTCACACGCTTCCATCATCGCGCGCGCGCGCACACACACACTTTTGCATGCACTAAACTCAAGCTTGAGAAATGTTGAAGTGGGTGCCCATTTTGTTCCACACGAGTCAACAGATCCCTGTTTATTGAATCAACAGCTTCGACAGTTCGATTTCTCAGGTCTTGAAGAGTAGCTGCCAAAGGTGGGACGAAGACTTGGTCAGTTATGTACTCCCACAGAAAAACATCATAAGTTGTGAGATATGGTGTCCCATGAAGCCAAAAGCAATTAACAAGATGATGTTCACAAATTGCAACACACAATTATTTCTCTTGTGATGTAATCGCCCTGTTGCTGCAAACAAACTGCGCAGCTGCCTCAAAACTTTGAACTTTCCACTATCCAGTGACATGTGCAATGTGTTTGTCTTTTATAATTTGTAGTAAACAATTGAAATCTTTCTTTTTTCATCACCTTGTATTCTGTTTCTGTTCATAGGGTTTATTGTGCATATTTTGTTTCTGTATAAGGGCTATACTCAAGGAAAAATACTTTCAGAAGAGAGTTCTAACATTCAAATATATATTAAACATTAACATATTTCTCTCTTTCAGAAATCTTTCTCTGCAACTGACAGTCTGGATTTTATATCTTCTTTGTTTCTGCCATTGTAAGTCATTCGGCCGCTCAAATAATGGAACTTTGCTACCAATTTTGGTGTCTCATTCCCATTTGTGATTTCCTGAGCACCACCTGTTTTGATACCACCCCATAGCCCTTGTAATATTAACCTTAAAAACCTCTTTTGAGGTAGTCTCCAACAAAATTACAATGTCATTAGTAACCTCAAAGTTTCTGGTTCTTCTTCTTGAACTTGTAATTCAGTTTCCAAATTTCTCCTTGGATTTTTGCTTGTGCGGTGTACACATTGAGTAACTTTGGGTATAGGCTGCAAACCTTGGCTAATTCAATTCTCAGTTTCTGCCTACCTTTAATTCCTTTTGACTCTTGTAATTGTGGTTTAGTTTTTGTGCAAATTGAAAACAGTCTTTCACTATCTGTATTTTATTGTGGACACTATCAGAATTTCATAGTGTTTGTTGGAGAATTCATGCAAGAAAATGGTAATCTTAGCTTTCCAGCTATACTTTGTATAGATTAGAAGTAAATAATATAATAGAGGGAAACATTTCACGTGGGAAAAATATATCGAAAAACAAAGATGATGTGACTTACCGAACGAAAGCGCTGGCAGGTCGGTAGACACACAAACAAACACAAACACACACACAAAATTCAAGCTTTCGCAACAAACTGTTGCCTCATCAGGAAAGAGGGAAGGAGAGGGAAAAGACGAAAGGATGTGGGTTTTAAGTGAGAGTGTAAGGAGTCATTCCAATCCCGGGAGCGGAAAGACTTACCTTAGGGGGAAAAAAGGACGGGTATACACTCGCACGCGCGCGCGCACACACACACACACACAAGCAGACATCTTTAAATGTCATCTTTGTTTTTAGAAGTAAATAATGTTGATAGCGCATTTCCTAAGGCTTCATGGAATCGTTTATTTGGCAGTGAGTGGAAGAAAAGGGGGGAGGGGTTAAAATTGCAGATGGAGACCAAGTCTGGGATCGAATGGTTGTAGAGTGTAGTAATTAAGCAAATACAAGAAGACTTGCACAAGATCTTTTGTTGTGGAGAGGTGCATCAAACCAATCTTTGAAGTGTAGTATAACAACAAAGTGTTACACAGTATTCAGAATGTGCCTTGTGAAAAGAAGTACTGACCATCCATTCTCTCTTTGGGGATTAAATTGACCGATGAAAGTGCAGTACATTAACTATGTTTATCTAAATATTTTCATGTGGGCATTGTGTAGAGCAGGATGTCTATGGAGTGCAGGTCACTGGACATGTTACCAAATTCAAACTGAAATTGTCTAGTTATAAGACCACAAAGGGGTACATTGTTTTGATTAAAATATTGAGATGCTGTATAACAATAAGTTTTGACATTTAAATGACTGTATGACCATATACTTACGTGTAAAGTGCTGATAAATTTGGTAGTGTGGGAGTCTGCTGTCAGTCTATTCCATGAATGGATACACATTTTGAGTAATTTTCATCTGAACATAAGATTTATATAGATAAATGAGTTATCACCAAACCATTGTGCCAGTTTTAAATAGGAAACTGTAGTCAAGTCAGCATAATGTCCCTGACAGCTGCAGTGGGGTAGCCATCCGGTGTGGCCGAGTGGTTCTAGGCGCTTCAGTCTGGAACCGCACGGCCGCTACAGTCACAGGTTCGAATCCTACCTCGGGCATGGGTGTGTGTGATGTCCTTAAGTTAGTTAGGTTTAAGTAGTTCTAAGTTCTAGGGGACTGATGACCTCAGACGTTAAGTCCCAGCAACTCATAGAGCTCTATAGACAGCTGTTGTTTTCACCTCCAGCCATTTACACTTTGCATTTAAAAGCTGGCAACAGCACTGCTAGCTGTCGGTGATCATCTTACTCTGGCTCGACTTTAGTACCTATGTCACAGAGAATGGATACGTATGGTTAGTAATTTAGTTCCCATACAATGAATGAAAATGAGACATATAGTGCTGGAAAGGAAACACTGAACAATTTTGTCCATAGAAGTATTACAGTGTGTCACATACTTCAAATAAAATAACTTTGTTGACTGATTGTAGTGACTGGGGGGGGGGGGGGCACAGCGTTGCTGGTGTGGAGCCAGCCATATTTCACAAGGGGCTGCATGCACCTACGAGACTGGCAACACAGCAAGCTAGTGGTGCTCCAGGAAGTTATATGATTGGCTGGTGGCTGACTCCTACCACCACTTGACTACCGAAAACTACAGTCATAAAATTATTTCAATTGAAGTATAAATCGGTGATTTTCTACATGTCATTGCTCGAAATTCAATCTCCTCTACCCGGTATACTTTCATTTTAGGAAGTAATTTCGATATTTATCTGTTCAGAACTTTAGGAAACATTTGTCCTAGACACGGAAGCCTTTGATCGGCAAATACACAAGATCCACGTACTGTCGAACGGTATATGTATCTATATTAGAAATGTAAAGACTTACGAAAGCTTAGGGGTAAACATTACCACAGTCACGTGACTTGGAGACGGTATGTTGACGACAAAATTTATGTTCTGTGCATCCGAATGCTCACTTGATAAACATTCCTGTTCTTGAGGTACTGTTAAGTGTTGTAATTCTCAAGTGTGGACTTTGCAGGAGACAACAGCACCGGCACCGTCGGTGACAAACAGCGAACCTCCGAGCCAAATACCTGCGAGCAGTGACGTGACAGATGAGAAGGAGAGCGACGCTGCACCGGCCGAACCTACGGTAGCGAAAGCTGCTGCGGAGGCCGCAGATGCCGCGAGCGCACCTGTCGAGAACAACAGCAACGGGACTCCAGAGGCGGCCGCAGCCGGCAAGGACCAGCAACAGCAACAGCAGCAACAGACCACAGTAGTCACCATCGAGTAGTCAATGCGACTCCTGTCGTACCTGATGAAAATTTTATAAAGTGAGTAAAGTGTTGTACGGTGGCGACGTCAGCGCCAGAAAATGTTTGACGCCACTGTCGTGTCGAGGGGGGCCGAATGGCAGTGTTTTGTAGCTAAGTGTCACCTTTCTCAGATTATTTTGTAGTGTCATTTTCTTCAATTATATTTTTGTCTCTGTCACGTTTTTTCACTATTTGCACTTTGTACAGCACTGAAGATTTTCATTAAAATAATCGGAAAACCTGAACACATTACTGGCAGTGGTATGACTTTTGTATATTTTCACCTTTCAGAATATATTTTAATCCTTTGAGCTGATCGTTTCTGTCCTTGTGCCTAGCATACTGGCAGTCGTTTGCACATATGGCTGTTAAAGGAATGTGATGTTTTATTTCAGTTCCTATGGTGTGGGAATAGTTTGTGCAAAAATAACATTTCGAGGAATTTGTAACAATAGACCTTTCTGCTTAAAAATAACTTTCAGTTTGGTATACTTCGAAGCATAATATGTCAGTGGTAAAGTGTCACGCTACAAATCCATTGGTATCTGGTTCCTTCCCTGCAATTCTATGTCATTTATTTCTTTCTCTTCTGGTTGTGTTTTGTATACGGTGAAACCTCTATATAACATTTTTCAAGAGAGCACAAATTCTGAACACTGTATAGAGGAAAACACTATAAAGACGAAGGCTTCCAAATAATAATTATAGGGCATTACTGAAGATTGGGATACCACTAATCAGCTTTGACAAATGGTGCCATAGATGACATTTTAAATTTTCACAACACTGTAATTGATATTCATTGCAAATGATCAATGTATCAAATGATTAGTTTTTTGTAATTCAAACATGGGGCCTGGTAGGTGGATGGGTGAAAGTAAATAGCGCCAAAAAGATCGCAAGCAGAATGTGCGTCACATGTCACGTGACCAGGTTCTGCCGCTGACATATGAAATGCGCTGAGTGCGGGCTTTACGAGCCGGTGCAACTGAAAATCCACAGAATGGAAAATGATGCATCTACATCCAGTCACTTAAACATTATAAAGAGGTAAATAATTGACCAGGGTTCCAAAAATATGAGCATTACATGGAGGAAATTGTGATATAGAGTAAACGCAGTAAAGAGGAAAATTTAACATTGTTTACATGTAACATAGAGGAAAACATTATATGGAGGGACGTTATAAAGAGGTTTCACTGTATAGGAAAAATACCAGGTTGCACCATGATTTGGAGGTCTTATTAAACTATAGGTCCTCCTGTAATTATCTGGGTAATTCATGTCGATAAGCGGAAGGAAAGTGCCCAGTAATGTACACAGGCGTTCGAACGAAATACATGGTCAGTGGCAGGTGGTTTTCGTTTTAAAGCAATCTTTGAAACAGTGGACTGTTAGTGTGAGTTCCCTGCACCACAATTTGGCACAAGAAAAATTCTGAAATTTACACATGCTGCTTCTTTTGTCTTCTCACTGGCTTGTTGAATGCATTGTGTCCTTAATCATTAGCCTTCTAAGCATTTTCAGATAGCATTGTAAGTTTCTTTACCTTCCACGGGGAAAAGATGTAGTTTCTAATTTCTACCAATTCTCACACTTTACAAAAGACACACCCACAGTGTGTTGGCCAAGATATTCTTAATTTTAGCTGATGAATTAGTGTTGCTCATCATTGGCACATGCTGGCAAGTGAGAGATCAGGGCTCCTCGTGTGTGTGTGTACACTCAGGTCTCCAACTTTAGAAAGCAGTGGCTCTCGTCAGTGTGAGGTCATTGAGTAAGAAATCATGATGAGGTACTTGTTTGAAAACAAGTTAGTCAAAATTGGCTAATAAAACAGCACGATAAATATTATGCATTCAGACACTGTGACTTGTTTTAAACAAGTTACTATGCCTATGGAGCCACTTGTCTGGACAACAATGGTTATTAAATAGTAAACAAAGCTCCAGTTTGGAACCTTTCTTGTTTGTGGTTTTGTTTGAATTTTGAGGTATATTGTAGCAAAAAATGCCTTGTTGCTGATCATCTGTCAGTTTATAAAGCAACTTTAATTGCAGTGTAATTTAAGTTTCCCACAGTAAAATCAACTGAAGTTCCAATGTTGACAGTGTACACTGTGTACTTGTGCTGCATATTACTAAATTTATGTGGAGACAGGTAAGGGAGAAGAGAGAGGAAACCTATAAATATAGGTTTGGGTTAAAGGAGGACAAGAACTATGCAATAGTAATTCCCTTCTTGTTTATTATTCTGTTCTGAAGAACTTAATGTGTCCAAAAATTTGGCATACAAGCGATCATTTGAAACTATAACAGTCCTTTCTGTGGATTTTATTTAGTACCTTTCTTCATAAAGACAGCATTGAAAACTTTTGACAGTATACGTATCTAAACCAGTTTTACACAGTGACGTTATCCATAGATTTCTCAAGTAAATCCTACACATCTTTGATTATGAACGTGCAATTTTTGGACATATCCTTTCATTTCACTTCATTTGTGGTCAGATTTATTCATTGGTTCATATTGGCTGTGGTAAGTATAAGACTCGCAGCCTTGGGGCTAAAGCACTCTTGTTACGCACAGGGCAGGCAGATGTGTATAGTGGCACTATCAGGTGCAATATCAAATTGTATACTGTCGCTCGCTGCCACCTATCATCCTACCACCTGCCTTCTTGGCTGCACAGGACTATTGTTGCAGCACGGCTTCTGTTTCAGAGGGTTTCCCATTTATGTCCCCAGTATCAGATTAACATGACAGAAACGTATTCTGTTCCTCCCCATGCAGTGTTGTCCTCCCAAAGCACCCATGCTGATAGTGGGGAGCAACTAGATTGACAACGCAGAAGAGAATATCAATTCTACCGCCAACGCAATTCATTCTTCTTTACTCGTAGTAAGGAGTATTTCCCTCAACGAGTTACTGTTACACATTCAGTAATCTTTGTGACTATTGTCAGAATAGCACCATAAGATTGTCAATTTTTTCAGCTCTAAGACTTTTTAAAAAAAAATTTCTTTGTGCCTCAAAGTGCATTAGTTTTGATTCTCAGCATTTTTCTATAGTACCACATTTTCAAATCTGTTCTCTTCTTGTCTAAATTATTTTCATCAAAGTTTGGCTTCTGCACTGCAAACTAATGCCTATAGATGGCTTCCTGATAGATAAATTTGTATTCAGTGTTAACAGATACGTGTTTTTCAGAAATGTTATTTTATGTTGCCAGTGTCAGTGTTCCCGTTGCTGCAAATTAGCTGCAACACTGCATGAGATTTGTGTTACGTACATATCATCTTAGCCATGGCCTAAGGGGGAGAATTGGACAAGTTTTGTCAAGTTGTGAAGTCCCTCTCTCGCACACCACAACCATATGAATGCTACACAGATTGGACATGCACTTAATAGAAGAAATGGGACTCACAGTCAAGTTTTTTTGTGGAGGGGGGGGGGGGCAAAATATACTGATAATTGAGTGATTCAAAAATGTAAAATACAATGTTCAACACAGACAAGACAGGATGCATAGGGTCAGAGCTGAATTTCGTTACAAAAATTGATGTAATTATTTTATGTGCCCAGAGGCTTCAAAATTTTGTCATGTGCCATGTTTTGCATGCATTTGTTGAAGTTGCTGTGGTTGCCATAAATTTTTTGCGATGTTTGCAGAGGAGTCTGAGAACTTACTTTTTCTTACCTGTGAATTTATGGGGCACAGTATAGGCATTGAATATGTATATGTCCAGACCATAGAAAAAATTTGTGCGCTTTTCTTGCTAGTTATATCACTGGTATTTCTCATAAGCTTCAGGAGAAGAATCATTTTCAACCTCAGAAATGTAATTAAATACATAACTGCTGTCTAAAACATAGATACACTAGATACATTATTGCCTCTTAGTCACAAAACTAATACTTCCTAGAAGTCATTTTGCAGCTGAAGAACACAAGTTTGAAACTCTTTTGTATAACAATGCAGAGAAAACACATGAAGGAAAGATAGATGTGGTAGAAAACCACATTTTTCTAATATGTGTTGGAGCGCATGTAAGAGCCATTGTCTATATGATCACACTCCTTTGATTTCCTTAGATTGCTATGACTTACTATACGTGGTTGTCAAATGGTGAGAAGCCTAAGAACAGTGTAACAAGCAAGGCTTGTCATACAATGTTGACGGGTTAAGTATACTTAAAGATGCTCTTGCCTTTATACCCGACTAACAAACTTCTCTAAAGTTGCTCTGATTTTCCAAAATTTGTTTTTGCCAGTGTTGTTCCAGTAGTCTGTGGTAAGTACATGTTGCACTTCTGTCTAAGATATTGAAATATAATTAAATCTAGTTTTCACAAATTCCAGTTTGATTGCATTTTAATCACAAGGAGGGACCACCATTGCCATGTAAAGCTGGGGAGCAGTATAATTTAACTTCAGAATGTGTGGGAAAGGCTACCCACTTGTTGCATGCTGTGATTTGTGGGCAAGGGACCAATAAAACTGTTTATCTTAATTTCATCCATAATGGCTATTATTGGAGCTGTGACATTGAAATTTGTGAAATATTAAAAAAAAAACTTAGTTTTAAATATCAGGAACCATATACTAGTTTCAACATAGTGTTATACAGCCAACCAATTAAAAGTAATGGTTAGGTGCATTTACCTAGCTTTTGACACCTACTAAGGGTGTCTTCATCAGAATGAACCTTTTGATAAAGCATAAAATTACATTGTAAAAAAGCAATGGTCAGAAATTAGAGCAGGTTTGCCACATGCGCTTAGCTGGGAACATCATCAGACTCAGATGTTGTTCCTAGCTAGGTGCACATGGCAAAGGCTGGAATGTTTTATTTTTGACTTGAGCATAACTGCTCTAATTTCTGACCATTGCTTTTTAGCAATGTAATTTTATAGTATGTCAAAAGGTCCATTCTGATGAACACCCTTAGTAGGTGTCGAAATGTAGGCAAATGCCCCTAACAGTTACTTGCAACCGGTTGGGAGTGATAAAAATCATTTTTGCAACTGGAGGTAAATGTTTTCCTTTTGTATTTAATTACTATTTACACCTGTCATTAATGCTTGTGTTTCGGTAAACTTGCTCCACTAAATATTATTTTTAATGAACTGTGTAGAAGTGAAATGCAGTTGATATCAAGGTACACTAAGATATCTGCCATACTGTCCTTTGTCCTTTTGTTTACATGTTTGCTTTGTTGAAAGTGCTCTCTGGTAGCAAATATGTATGATAAGGTACCTTGCTGTAAATAAGAGTTCACATGTTTTGAGTTGTTCTTTTCGTCTTCTAGAACATATTTACTTCTATATATAAGTAATGGTACTTGAATTTTAACTTAGGCTCCATCTATGCTTAAAAGCTACCAATGGAATTCATAAATAATAATCTGAGTTTTGATTTTTAAATTGTGCAAGCATAAATGTTTGGTGGTAACCAAACCACAAGCTATAATTGCAAAATGGGAATAGTGCACTTCATTTTACTGAAAAAAATAAACAATTGAAATTCAAATGGGCAGTAGACATGGAGAGGGGGATTCACACAAATTACACTTAATAAATGGTGGAATAGTGACTGTGCTGATTAGCTGGCAGATAATGTTCTACCCTGACAAATAATTATTCGAATTGTTTCTGAAATTATTTCAGTAAAATAAAGAGTTGTGCTTATTTTTAGAACAAAGTTTGTTTCATTGTAATATTTGTTGTTTGTGTGGGCAAAAATGAATTGATACATGAGCTAATTTACCATTGCTGTGAAGATGCATTTGTAAGTTGTGTGTGTGTGATGTAGTGATACCTGTTTACACTTACACATGGTAATTCCCACACATGGGTACATACTCGATTCCTTAAGTAATGGAATGTATTTGAGTAGTTGTGGTCCTTCTATATCTTTGGAAAAAGTAACATGTAATTGCTTAGTTACATTATTGTAGCTACGTGTGAAGACTGCTTGTGCCAGTATGGCTGACAGTTAAGTCATCATAGTGTCGACAAATATTTTGGTTCCCAAATAAACACCTTTATCCAGTATCAGTGACCCATTTTCAGTATCATGGATGCTTTCCTGAGTCCCTATAACACAACATTTTTGCCTTTAACAGGGGTCAAATCCAGGTCCTCTATAAGGCTTAATAGGCATATATGGTAGAGGATTGTATAACCAGACCAATTAGGGACATTGAGTTTTCGGCTAACTGATGTTTTACGAAAACTGATTTTTATGGCTAATAATGGCTAAAATCGTTGTTACATTGTTCACAATACAAAAAAGCACTAAAATTGACATGTATTGAAGGACCAAGCCTTCACTGCCACATTTATTCTATGAGAGTCTTATAAAAGTAATAAAGATAAAAAAATAAAGTATTAAAAATTTACGGTCATTATGCTTGTAATGATGTCTTCCTAAAAGCTGCTTCAAGATCATTTGTCCAATCTGTAAAATAAAATAAAATGGATCAGTGTATGCAGCTTGTGTTTAAAGGCAGTGTCATAGCCACATCTATTTGTATGCATGGTCCACATACCTTCAGGAAACACACACCCGGATACAAACACATGCATAGCGCAACTGAGCAATTTGTGTTTTTCTCATTTGTTCAAAATGTTAACACATAAGTATTTTGCCCATTGCTTTGAAATTTTGACAGTGGTGCATTCGAATACATGCACTTTTGTATACTTACTGGAGCTCCATCTTATCTGTTCCACTACATAGAGATAAGTCATTGTTTAAAAGTTGCTATGAAAAATCTCAAAAGTTTTTGACAGATTTACTTCAAATTTTTACACGATACTCTAATAAACATTTGGAGTAAACTATGTATTTAATGTATATGGTATATAAATGTATAAATGGTGTAATGGATATAAGTGCAGATATTTTTATACGTGGTACCTTAACAAAAGCATGTTGGTCTCTCTCTCTCTCTCTCTCTCTCTCTCTCTCTCTCTCTCTCTCTCTCTCTCTCTCTGCATCAAACAGTCTTCTCACAGACATGTCACAAACTTTGATGTGTTTTCTGCACGCCCGTACCTGGGTCGTGAAGTGAACAATTAACAGCTCACTGCCCACAGTCGAAGGCTGTGCGCCTTGTAGAAAGCCCACAAACACAGCTCTGAGGCATACATCTTTGCAGAATTAGTTGATACGTACCAAATTTATGAAGAAGATAAGCAGTCTGTAGTAAGGGCAAGGAAACTCTGTTGTCTTATATTCCCAGCTCGTTACATTCTGAACACAAGAACCTACGTTGCAGTGTATCACCCACTCAGATACAGGATATCGGCCTAAATGTGAGGGTCGTGAGCCACAACATGAAACAGCAGCATTAAGATGTGAAGAGGAAATTAATGTATAGTTGAAGAATAATCCACTGTAAGTATAAGAAGCTTGGAACGAGGTGGCAACATCTCGTATGGCACGTTGCATTCTTATCATCGCTGGAGAGTTCAGCATCTTCATGAAGATGACCAACCGTGAAGAGCTACAACCCGTACCTGGCCGTTCGAACAGTGTGGAAACAACGCCGAAATCCTTTGGAAAATACTGGTCACAGCTGAATCCATATTCACTTGTGTGTGGATGCATAATTCACACACTTGGGCAGATGAAAACCCTCACGCTATTTGACAGGGTAGATTTCAAGTCAGATTTGCTCTAAACATGTGGGCCAGGATCATCAGACATACATTGCCGGATCCATTAGAGCTGCCTGCGAGGCTGACGAGTGCTCACTATCTTCACGTATTACAGTCTTTATTGCCACAGTTTCTGAATGATATTCCACTTGAAGAATATCTCGAGTTTTACGCACCATGAGGCACCTCATAATGCAAGTAGAATGGTTCATCAGTATTTAGATCACAAGTTTCCCAACATATGGGTTAGATGGGGAAGCAATGTTGTCGGCGACCCAGATTGTCTGATGTAAATTCACAGGATTTTTATTTCTGGGGCATGCCAGTGAGCTTGTTCATAGAGATATCGACAGTGAAGCCACTTTTGACATTGAATTGAAGAAGCTGACACATCTGTCAGAGCTTGACTGTATAGTATGGTGATAGATCCTATCATCTTGGTATTATTGCTTACAAGCTTGCCACACAGCTGACATAGGCCATTTCCAACATTTGCTTTGAAGTATGTAAAAGAAATCAGGGTTGTTGATCTCTTATGGAAGCTCATAAGAGCCTTAATTTCATTGTTCTGATTATATTTTGTTTTGGATTGTAAATAAAGTACTATGTCTTTCTGTTTTTTGCATAACGCATCACGCCTTGATAAGCTTTAAATGTTCAATTCTACATATTTACACCTCTGTACTCAGTTTTGCCCATGTTTGTGTTAATGGACACCATAGACAACCCAAATAATGATTGACAAATGAATGTTATTCCACACAAAGCTTGTGTGTATGACAAATAATGATTATTGGAGTACGTACGAACCCTAACAGATTCCTTCATTCATTGTTAATTTCAGGAGAGGACTTCCAAATTAGTTATTGAGATCTCAATAACCCCAGCCTTGATCTAGGGGAAATGGACATAACTTAAAACACGTGGCTTGTAATAGCTGTAATTAGTCTGTAAATGATGTAATGTTGATCAATGTACCACAGTCAGTCACCAACAGAAATATCTGCACTTACGCACATTGCGCCTTGCATAAAAAATTGTACTGCTGTATCAAGGCAATTCGTCATTTAATGTTATGAAAATTTCTTGACCGATCTACTTGAAATTTTTATGCGATAATCTATTAAATGTTTGAATGAACATATACTATATATTTTTTGTGAAATAAAGAGGAAATGGAAATGGTTTTAGCAAAAATCTTGGAATTGACTGATTTACTTCAAGTTTTTACAGGACACTAACAAAAATTCATATGGACAGGCTGTATATTTATTTATGGCTTCTCAGTTTATGACTAGAATGCTACTACAGAATCAGAATTTCCAATAACAGTAAACAAGGCTCTAGCTCAGAGTGTGTGTGTGTGTGTGTGTGTGTGTGTGTGTGTGTGTGTGTGTGTGTGTGTGTGTGTGGGGGGGGGGGGGGGATAGATGGATAAGGAACATATTTAGCAGCTGTGAAGCATGGTCTGGTTTGCTAGTAATATTACTATTACTAAAGTAGCCAACCACAAACAAATATAACAGATTAGATTTGATCTTGAGGTTCATTTATGAAAACAAATTATATTGGTTTTCATAGTAAGATGCAACAAATAAACTCTGAATTAAACATCCCCACCCCCCACCTCCCTGGGGTGCTTGTCACAATCATTTTGTAAATAATGCTGAGAACTGACAATATAGCGAGGTTCGAAATGGTCTTTACAGTAACCCTTTAATTTAGGAAAAGAAGTCGCAGATTTGCTTCTGGTTGAGAGTTGAGACTTTGTTTGTGTTCTCCCACTAAATCTTGTAAACATTTCAGACAGCATCACATTCTTCCCATTGCTCTAGCCACTTCAGCGTTGTCTAAAAGCAGGAAAAAGTATCTTCAGTGGATGGCCTGCCTCAGCACAGTCATTCTCATTTGGCTCTCTCTCTCATCATCAGAAGGGTTCAGGTTGTTGATGACTGGCTGTTCTTTCATCAGCCAAAACACAATGCAGTTATCAGTATGACATTCGTGTCAGTTTTGAATATTTTCCTATTTGTATTTTTCAAATCCTGAAGATTATTTAATGTCTCCTTCTAGTTTGGATACAAACTAGCTCTTCACACACGGTAATGGACTCCTCTGAAGAAAGCAGCTTATGGTTGGCAGGCAGGGGGAAACTATGAACTGGAGTGCCCAGCGCCAAACTTCTGCTGGATGTAAATTTGAATTTGCCGACTAGAATACTTCCTGTTAACAACCTTTTCACTTTGTCTGAATTTGGATAATCATTGCTCTGTTGTTTCTGTTGTAATATTGCCTGCGCTGGACAGGAAAAAAAATAATTTAATTTTAAGAGACTAGTTGAGGATGTATAAGCATTCCTAATACCATGTCATTCGAATACAGCAAAGTAACAAAGAGACAAAAAGGTTACTACTTTTAGAAACACAGTATTTGTTGGGACCATAATGGTTCATCAGGATGCAGCTCTCTTTCGTACAGGAATACTGAAGCATTAAGTCTCACATCCCATTGAAAGTGTGCTCTTCTGAAATTTTTTGACAGATTACAACTGTTTCAGACTGAGACTCAAATCCAGATCTGAAGCAGTGAGGAGAGGAGGTAATGTGCTTGGATAAGTTAGTGGTAGGAGGATTGCTTGCGATAGGTGAGATCCTGTCTGGTATACTGTTTTAATCTACCAGAAAGTGTCAAACCATGCACAGAATAGAAGTTTTATCCTCAGAATTCACAATAATTTATGGTTATTAATGGCCCAATAAACTTCCGATGAGGTGTTTGGATACATAGTTCTAAGTGCTTCAGACTGCAGTGGAATATGATTTTCTCTGAGGCCTTTCCTTCGTTTTATAGATTAACTGGTGTGGACAATTGTTCATTAAGGTAATTTAATATTTTCAGCTCTTAGAGTGCTTATGAGTATACTGTGGTCATGAATTAACAACAGTATCTTGCTCCATACTGTGTTATCCATTATTACCCGTCGTTAATGTGTATACGTATCTTAATGAGTACAGGTTTTGAAAAGGACAGTTGCTACTCACCATGTATTGGAGACAGGCACAACAAAAAGACTGTTACGAAATAAACTTTCGACCAACAAGGTCTTTGTCAAAAACAGAAACCCCTGCCCATCCCGCTCCTAAGGTGGCCTTTTTGCCAACCATTCTCCATCTACGTTAAATGTAATGGATGGTAGTGGTACACTGACACTACAACTGCTTTGAGAATTAAGAACAGCAAACACATTGCTTTTCTGACTTTTATTGCTCCTTTTTTTTTTTTTTTTTTTTTAAGATAATTTTCATCGTTCTAATTGCTTCTTCGACCCTGCCTCCTTTCCAGAAAGTAATTGGTATTCAATACTGACTGACTTGTGTATAAAAAATCTTGCATTTACCATTGCTACTGAATAATAATTTCAATGAAGGTGATATTGGGCTTCTTTCTCACCTTTTCCTTTGTGGGTTCCTGCAGCATTGAAGCTTATCAAGTGAAAGATGCCATTCATTAATGTTATGGTGTAACATTTCAGTGTGTTTCTTATAACACAGCACAAATTAAACAATGGAAAATCCAGGATAGAATGTAACAATACCAGAGAAGGAAAGTTGCTACTCACCAGATAGCGGAGATGCTGATTCCCGATAGGCACAACAAAAAGATTCACACAATTATAGCTTTCGGTCATTAAGGCCTTTGTCAGCAGTAGGCGGGAGGGAGGCGCGCCCACACACACACACACACACACACACACACACACACACACACACACACACACATGTCTGCAGTCTCAGAGAGCTGAAACACATAGAGACTGCAGATGTGTGTGTGTGTGTGTGTGTGTGTGTGTGTGTGTGTGTGTACTGCTGACAAAGGCCTTAATGGCCGAAAGCTATAATTGTGTGAATCTTTTTGCTGTGCCTATCGTGACTCAGCATCTCCGCTAGCAACTTTCCTTTTCTGGTATTGTTACAGCACAAATTAGTCTATTTTTATTTATCTTCTTGTTCTGCAGGATAAGTAAGGTATGACTGTATACGAGGTAGTTCCCTGTACTATAATTTTGCATGAAGTTCAGAATTTTCGGTACAATTTTTATAATATGACACAGTGGGCATTGCATAGATATGGCTTCTCAGTTTGGCTGATATTGTTATAAAATGCCATAGAATTTCAAGGAGCATTCTTTCTGTCTTTATCTTTTCCCTCAATGCCTCAATTGTCAAACTTCGTGTTCTCTGACTACTCCTGTAGTGCGAGATACTACAACTAAGACCCAGAAACAAGAAGCAGTCTTGTTATAATGAAATTGTGACCCTGATAAACGTGTTTTTTGCTCACAACATTGTTTATTTTACTCCTTGTATCATTAAACTGCTTTAAAGTGTGATAAACCTGAACTTTATTTTCACCGTATGTCAGTTTTTGCCTCAACCAAGTGTACAGTAATGAAAGTACTTGTGGTTGTGTGACAGTGCTTGTGGTTGTGTGACATTTCATAATTAAAGCTACCTTCTGATCTTTCTTAAGATGAAAAACATACTTTTATTTTTGTTTTTTGACAGTGTTATGTATTATTTTTTGTTCCTGGTGTTAGTAATTCTATTTGCCATACTGAAGTTTGTAAATGTCATCACCACCTGGTGAGAATTTCACAAACAATTACATGAAACACATTCCTCACACGTAACATATAGCTGAGTTTTTTACTGTTTACTTTAGGTTTAGTTGAGTAGTTTTTGGAATGTGTCCACTAGAACTGCCAAAAACAAACATTTTGAGACATTTGAAGACAATAAAAAAAATGTTAGCAATCTTGGCCATTCAGTGAGCAGACCACATAGGTAAAAGTCGTGGAAGCTGGCCGTATTCACCTTTTTGTGTGAATTTACATATATTCAGTGCCTCAGCTGTGCTATGAGTGGTTGCATTCCTCTTCCCATTCTCTGACCTTTCTTCAGTGATACGTAGAGTATGATGGTATCTGATTATATGAGGGAATCACTTGCAAATTATTGAATTGGTTGTTGTGTTAGCTTCTTTGTATAACTGCTGTGTAATGCTGTTTCAATAAACAAATAATTTATACAGTTAGAACTGCCATCTTACACAAGAGACAGTTTTATTATTATTAACTTTAGTGGCTGTATTTTACTTCTTGAGTAGTCCCATGTTCAGATTTGTCTTTGAAGGTTCTGCTGTTTGGTTCGTGTGATCAATCCAGTACTGTTTCATTGTTTCCGATTCTAATTTTCTCAATTCATCTGCAATGTCTATAGCCCTTCCGTGTGTCATTTCTGCTGAAAATTTGTGGTTCTTAAGAAGAAGAAGAGTATTAGTTTTATTTTTGTTCTTGTTGCCTTGCACTCACAAGATGTGACAGAAATGAGATATCCTTTTCCCGTTCAGTATGCTGGCCATCGAATCCCTCATTCAATATAGATGTTTCATTGGGGAGGAGTCCCCGGACTATGTTGACCTGATGTATGTTATTTATGCTGGTTTTCATGATTCTTCCTTCAGGTTTGAGGAACTGATCAATTCTTTCATTTTCAATTTGGAACATGGTTTTGTAAGCATAAATGGATTCTGGACAAGTTACGGTTTTATATTGTTCCATCCTTGTGCAGGGTGGTGATTGTTCTGGAAAACCTGGGATTCTCAGGGAATTGCATTTCGCGTGAAAAATCAGAGAAATCTCAGGGAATTTAGCCTTTTTAAACTAGCATTGAAATTGAATCTTATAAATCATAAATTTTAAAGTACTTACTTCAAAGTGTGTTAATTATATTATTATTATTCGATATGAATTATCATGTTTAAAAACTTAAGTTAAACTACTACTTATGGCTGATATATAGCTCAGCTGAAAAGAAAGAAAAGTCATTATTGTGGCTTGGTTGTTCCCCACCCCCACTCGCATTTAATTGCCATTAATTTATCAATAGGCTTTTGACCCGCGTCTTCTTCCTCACACCTGAAATTCTCTGGGAATATTTTTTCTAAGTTTGAGTAACCACCCTGTTAGTGTCTTATCGACAAGCGTTTCTTATTATAAACTATCTGAGAAACCTGGCATTGCCAGGTATTTATTTATAGCTGCGCTAGAGACTTTGTACGAGGGCAGTTCAATAAGTAATGCAACACATTTTTTTTCTGAAACAGGGGTTGTTTTATTCAGCATTGAAATACACCAGGTTATTCCCCAATCTTTTAGCTACACAACACTATTTTTCAACGTAATCTCCATTCAATGCTACGGCCTTACGCCACCTTGAAATGAGGGCCTGTATGCCTGCACGGTACCATTCCACTGGTCGATGTCGGAGCCAACGTCGTACTGCATCAATAACTTCTTCATCATCCGCGTAGTGCCTCCCACGGATTGCGTCCTTCATTGGGCCAAACATGTGGAAATCCGACGGTGCGAGATCGGGGCTGTAGGGTGCATGAGGAAGAACAGTCCACCTAAGTTTTGTGAGCTCCTCTCGGGTGCGAAGACTTGTGTGAGGTCTTGCGTTGTCATGAAGAAGGAGATGTTCGTTCAGATTTTTGTGCCTACGAACACGCTGAAGTCGTTTCTTCAATTTCTGAAGAGCAGCACAATACACTTCGGAGTTGATCGTTTGACCATGGGGAAGGACATCGAACAGAACAACCCCTTCAGCATCCCAGAAGACTGTAACCATGACTTTACCGGCTGAGGGTATGGCTTTAAACTTTTTCTTGGTATGGGAGTGGGTGTGGCGCCACTCCATTGATTGCCGATTTGTTTCAGGTTCGAAGTGATGAACCCATGTTTTATCGCCTGTAACAATCTTTGACAAGAAGTTGTCACCCTCAGCCACATGACAAGCAAGCAATTCCGCACAGATGGTTCTCCTTTGCTCTTTATGGTGTTCGGTTGGACAACGAGGGACCCAGCGGGAACAAACCTTTGAATATCCCAACTAGTGAACAATTGTGACAGCACTACCAACAGAGATGTGAAGTTGAGCACCGAGTTGTTTGATGGTGATCCGTCGATCATCTCGAACGAGTGTGTTCGCACGCTCCGCCATTGCAGGAGTCACAGCTGTTCACGGCCGGCCCGCACGCGGGAGATCAGACAGTCTTGCTTGACCTTGCGGCGATGATGACACACGCTTTGCCCAACGACTCACCGTGCTTTTGTCCACTGCCAGATCACCGTAGACATTCTGCAAGCGCCTATGAATATCTGAGATGCCCTGGTTTTCCGCCAAAAGAAACTCGATCACTGCCCGTTGTTTGCAACGCACATCCATTACAGACGCCATTTTAACAGCTCCGTACAGCGCTGCCACCTGTCGGAAGTCAATGAAACTATACGAGATGAAGCTGGAATGTTTGAAAATATTCCACAAGAAATTTCCAGTTTTTTCAACCAAAATTGGCCGAGAAAAAAGCGTGTTGCATTACTTATTGAACTGCCCTCGTACTTGTGGAATTTCTTATTGATTTCTTCGTGTACAAAGTTTGAACAAAGAGCTTGTTTACTTCATGAGAGAGAGATAGCCTTAAAGACCTGGCTATCCGAAAAGCAACTGGCACTAAGGTCCACATCTGCAGTATGCATCTTCTGGCCTTGTTTCTTGTTTATGGTCATGGCATAACATAAGCTCAGTGGGGAATTTCCTCTTCTGTGATGTTATGTTACAGGAAAGTAACTTTAAGCATCTACGAGTTAACGATTCTGAGAAGCAAAATAATACATGATGCTCTTGTTAAGTCACATTATGCCTCTCTTTCAGAAGGAGTTTCCAAAGAGTGAGTTAAAGCCTGATGTTCTCGAGCTGCAACAAGTCTTACCAGATGATCTTCATTGGATTCTTGAGACCACATAGTCCTCAGTCTTTCAGCCATTCTTGAGTATCCAGAAAGACTTGGCTGTTTTCTAGGCATTATTATTCGTAAACAAAATGAAATCAAAATGTAATGAGTGGAAACCCAAATCACAAAGCGACGTTGGTAAAATTGTTTTTCGTAGCAAATAAAATAAAACCTATCGAAAGAAGCAAAGTAGTGTCATTTAAGTTTTAAATACACAAAACGAATCAGTAAATCTGTGTATCTTAGCCAAATAAATTTGCTCTTTGCATTCGTAAAGATAAAAATGTGGCACTTAACTCTGTCACTGATATAAACTTACAAAAATGCGTGTCACGGTGGAGGGGGAGGGAATAAATAGAAAAGAAAAACCCTATAGCTGTTGGTTCTGTGTTGTGATGATTAACCCTACGAACTACTAAGCTGAGCAAACGATCTTAGATAAAATTTTAAATCATGCCATCTTTTTCTTCTGCGATCAGATTTTGATGAGTAAAGCCTGTACATTGCACCAAACAACCTGTGAAAACCCCTTGAAAATTCGTGTAGATGTTTGGCAGATTAGCATGTTCAAAACTGACCAAGTTAGAAATTGATTCCCCCCCCCCCCCCCCCTTTTCAATAAAATATTTCCGGGTTGGTGACCGCATTGTCAGTATGTAAAGCTACCGACTCTGAAGATGATCACTTGCAACATCAGTAGTTTTACATATTGACAATGCGGTCACAAACCCAGAAAAATTAAATTTTATTGACTGTGACAATGGCCGCAGAAGCTTACGTTTATATTTCTTCATTTTGTTGGTTCTATTTATCCATGTTTCTAATTCACTTAAGTTGTTATTGGTGGGTTGTCCTAGATATTTTAAATGTAGAGCTATTTTAATTTTTTGATTGTTCATGAGGACTATACTTATACTCAGGGTTTTTCTGGTCACAGACTCAGTTTCAATTTTTTGGGAGACTGTTGATTTGGGCTCAAGCTTCATCCATATCAAGAGTTAAGAAAGCTAAATCATCGGCATACCCTGGACAGTTTGTTCATGTTGAGGGATTTGCTCCAATTTTAATTTAGGTGTATTTTCTTTTTGCAAATACTCATTGAGGGCTACATTTGAAAGCAGTGGGGATAATGCATCATCTTGCCTAAGACCTCTTTTTATTGTTAAAGCTTGAAATTTTTCCCCTGAATTTTACCTTGGAATTAGTGCAGATTAGAGTTATTTTGATGATTTGCTTAATTTGGGGTGAAGACCATTTGACCTGAGATTTTTTGAAAGTGTGTATGTATGGAATTGATCATGCTTTTTTTAAAAATATTTGTGACATAAAGAGCTGTTTATTTCTGTACCTTTAATATTCCAGGCTGAAAGTGTGGTCTGGGCAGTATAGGTGGAAATCCTCTTGGTATTCTCCAGGTTGTGACTTAAGATGGTTTATCTGTACGTTATGCTGAAAATTAAGCTGTGGATACCTCACATGATGCTAGAAGTAATTTATGTTGGTAGTTCCAAATCTGCCACGAATTTCTGCAGACATCAAAACCCGTTTTTTTCCTGGAGACTGAAAATCAGTATATTTTGTTACTTAATCTGAGGTAGTTTTTTTTTTTTTTTCCTCTCGGGGTAAAGCTTATTTCTATAGCTGTTGCTGTTTCTATTACTTTTTCCCTCTCCATACTCACTCACTCTCTCCATAAATTTTACCAGAAAAACTACAGGGTTCTATCATCAGTTCACTTGTTGTAATAGCTGTATTATAACAATTTGTTTTGTTGCGAGTGTGTTTGCGGAGGGTGAGCAATGTGTGTGTGTGTGTGTGTGTTGGGGGGGGGGGGGGGGGGCGCTTGTCGTGGGTGGGAGCAGCAGATAAAGGGAGTGATAGGGAGAAGAGTTAATGTAGAGGATAATCATATGATGGTTGGCAGCTGGGGTGTGAAGTTGTGTTTATTTAGTTATTTATGGCAGGTAGCAATCTGTATTCATTTATAGTTGAGTCAGTGTAAGAAGACCCCTGACAGCTAGCAGCCCTGTTGCCAATTTTCAGCTGCTCGATACTAACAGCTGCAGGCAGAAACAGTAGTTGTCTATATGGCTGTGACAACACTAAGTTCTTGCCACAGAGACCTTTTTACAAAATCATATTGCATCATTAGGCAAGGTAGGTGTGTGAAGCAGCTGTGCCCGGCTCACTGGAATTGTTATGGATCTTCGTATCCAATTTGATTATGGTACATATTTTCCTCATGCTATTGATTTTTCTGTATGATAATTCTCTTCTGTTGTATTTTTTTTTTTTGTGCACACTGTTGCCGATTTAGGAATTTTGAAACAAATTTCTATATTTGTTGAGTAGTGATTGTATGCTATTAGGTGATCAACAATTGCTGAATGGAGGTTATTAATTTTTAATGTTCGGAGATGTTCTAAAGAAGACCTGCAACATTGGAAAGATACAGTTTTTTGTATCGGCCTGTTCTGTTCTTTGTGTTTATAAAATATGTACTATTGCCTGTTAATGTTTGATTTTTCAAATAGCTAACTGTGGAGCATTTCTTTCCTTGCCATCTTGCGCTGTTGCTTCAACACCAGTAATTTTGTGCTTTTTTTTTTTTTGCAGATCCACTTGGTGTAGAGAAGGCCATATTTTAAATACACACTCTATTAGCTCCTTTTAATGGGAGCTCTGAGACAGAACTCAAATTGTCTTAACTATTGATATGCTCCTGCTCCAGTTATTAGTGTTGTTGCGTGAGTGCAAGAAGAACTGAGGGGTTGTGGGTGATGTGAAGGAAGCTGGCACTACAGTCAGCTTTAGCTACTGATGTATTGCCTGAACAGGCAGCGACACTTCCTCTTGCATTGCACAGGAAAAACTCAAGCTGCCACTGTATCAGTTACTATAAAAGCAACGCCAAAAGAACACCTGCAAACCACTGCCAGTTTTGGAGCTGTGTTTACAACACATGACAAAGATTTTCTTTCAGATTTGTAAAATAAATCTGTAGCCTTATGGGACATAATCTGTGTATTTACTCGAAGTGATCAGAATTTGCCTTATTGTGAGTTAAACTTTTTTTCATATGCGTCTTTATAATTGGGAGTGTTTACATTTGACACTGTGGAAAGCGTGTATAATAAAATATAAATGAGAGAAAGCAAAATAGATTCAGACTGATAATTAATTACGGGAGCATTTGTTACCTCTGTGCGGGCATCATGCTCATTTTTAATGTTTTGTTCAGGACATGTTACGAGGCACAAAAACTTTTAAAATGTCCCTTAAGCTTGCACCCATTGATTTTAGGTGCAGTCCCTTTTGCAGTTTTTTCCCCACACATACGTTCAATAATGCAAATGTTGATGCTCTACAATTTAGTATTTTACATTTCTCTAGTTGCCTATTTATAGTGCAGGTGGAACACAATATTTCCTTTGGCAGATGTATGAGTATTTTCTTTGGTTCAGGACAATAGGTACAGAATGTTGACTTCCGTTTGCATGGTTTCGTAGCACTGCTGTTGAAAGCAAAAATGTCATTTGCTTCATAAGTTTTATCGAAGATGGTCTATCAAACCATATGTAACAGATTGCAATGCATGCGAGTTTACGTTTTTGCCTTAGTTAATTTTTTTTTTTTTTTTTTTTTTAGTTCAGGTCTTAATTTTTGATGGAAGTGCCTATTCTTTTCTGGCTTGCTTCACACCACCCTTTTACCTCTCATTTTTAGTGTTCTTTTGAAATTTGAGTTTTGTGGTCAGCTGCTCCCATTTACTCACAATGATGGTATTTAATTGGATAAATTTTGTGTGCAATTACGAATATCAGTTCTCCGTTAGAGCTCTTGTGCTGTTTTATTTTGGACTTACTAAGCTTGAAGATACAGTGCATTTCAAATAGCCTTCAAGATTTTTTCCTAATTTATGGACTGCAGTGTGTTTGATTCTGATGACCTGTGGAATAATTCTTTTTCCTGCTTATTTGCTGAGAATATAGTAACCAATTTTTGTCACCTTCTGGATTCTGCTTGCCTCGGTGGTGGAGAACCACAGAAACGAAGCAGCACAGGTGACGCGTAACAAAATAAAAAGAAATCTGTGACAAGTAATGTACTAGACGATAGAAGAGAAACGTGTCAAGATGCTCTGTACGAAGAAACTGTATTTTGTAGTGTATTTTATCATCTTTTCTATACACTTTCCCCTACTCGACAGTGTCTGATGGTGTCACATGTGTGACCAGTGTCTCCAGTTAAAAGTGAGAGTGGTGACTCACTGTTGAAAATCCTTAACAAAGTGAAATGACCATCATTCAGAACAAATTTTGATGGGAGCTTGTGCATCAAACAGCTGCACTGGAAGACAATCCAGAACCACGGACAGCAGTGTCAACAGAGGAGACAGAATTAAACTACACAAACAAAAAGCTATTTCTGCCCAACAAACTGTTTTGTTGTATAAAATGTCAAAAAATAAAAATTGATAATATGTGATTGAACTTTTCACCTTGATTTTGTATATACATATATATATCTGTGTTGAGTAATTGTTTACTTCATAGTGTGAGTGAGTGTGAAAGAGGAAAAACTGCTGTTCCCAGAATGTATTTTTAAGGTAATATAGTTAACAATTGTACAATTAGAAAATAATATTTCTAAAAAAAACTGTAAAAAGAAAAGTGGTAAGCTTCACTGTAAAGTTTCTGGTGTACACAATTGTTTTCTTCATTTATTTGCAGAGTACGCACAGGGCTGTCAGGAAATTTGTATCAAATTTTATTTTTGGTGGTATAAGTTTTAGTCTGATGTAAGTATGAATGGAATACCATTTGAATTATTATTAGATTTGGGAACAAGAAAATTTCTTCTTTCTTTCCTTCTCTTTTGTCTCCTGACCTTGAACGTACATTATGTTCAAAGAAATAACACAGGTTAGTCTTTTCCATTCAGTTTCTTGAATTCGTTTCTCTTCTGTTTAGTAAAAGTGGGCAAATGCATCAATGGAACCAGCTGTCATCTCATTACATCACATCAGCATTTGTGCTGGTGTAGTTTGTTGTTGCTGAGTATGCCTGTTTACATCCAGAATTTAAAGAACATACAGCATGTAAACAGTGAAATAGTTTTACCATGTGATAATATATATAAAGCTATATACATATATTATTTCCAGTACTGTAAATGTATTTCTCTTTGTTCCAAGGCATGCTCTAGATCCCAGTAGTGTGGACAAGAAATGGTTTGAAATAGGTTTAGCCTTTGAGAGGTCCAATTTTATGTGACATAGTAGAAAATAGAACTGCAGTAAAATCTCTGCAGGTGCTTTGTTTCAGTTTGTGTTGCTTCAGTATTCACAAATGTACATTTACCGTTTAAGAGAGAACTATAAAATTGGTATGCTCAAAGGCTTACTGTAGGTAATACTGTAAGGCGAGATAACTTAAAATAAAGACTTTGGATCAGAACCTGCCTTCGGATTATCTTAGTGCTGTAATAACTACGCATAGTGAAAACTTGAGTATAAAGTGAATTTATACACTTAATATATATATTAAAAAATACTTCGTGTTTTCACATTTGTCAGAGGAATTAATTAAAGGCAGTGATGTAGTGACATAGTTTTTAACTTAGGTTAAATGACAGAAAAGATTTAAAAACTGTTCTAAAGCTTGGATCAGTGTGGACATGTTTCTAAAGAAATGAGTTATGATTGTGAAAAAAAAAAAAACAAATCATTTGTCTGTTTCAGAGGACAATAAAGTGTGAAAAGTCATCTGTGTGGAGTTTCTTTGGGTCTCAGTGAAGTACTAAAAGTACAGTGCCGCAGAAGTCAGAACTTTGCATTTTCCATGTGAACTTGAACAAATTTGAATGTCTTTTTTAGTAGTGACATTTTTGTCAGGCGTATAGGGAAGGACGAAATTATTGTGGAACAGTGACACCAGTTTACACTGTGTAGTTATGTACATCGCAAGGCGATATCAAATTTATAATAAAAAAGTCAAATTCAGTAACGTTGGTATCACTAAAAGTGTTAATTTTTTTTTTTTTTTCCACAAAGAAGTTTATGTAACAAGTCAAATTTGTACCAACAAATTCTCAGTGACTAGATGATTCTGAAAAGAGGCAGTGCTTTTCTATATATTCACACACACACGTCATGCTTAATTATGTGGAAACTGTTTTGGGTAATGGTTTTAGTGGGTTTGTTTTAACTACAGCAAAGAACTTGAAATGCTAATGACAGGAAATCCTTTGTTTATAAACTCAGTTGAAAGGTGTACTAAAATGGTGAGGAATGTAGTTATTGAAGTTTCTGGTATCAAATGAAAGAGTACTACCAGAAGAATTTTTCCATTGTAACACTGTTCAGCAACAACCCCACAGACAGGCAAAGTTCTATATGACTCGCCTGAGGCAGTAATTATCCATGGTAATCAATGGTCATCAAACATGCTTTTCAGAATTGGTGGAGGGGCACTAAAGTGTCATTTGAAAATAATTTTAGAATGAGAAGCTAGTTTTGAAATGTGTTTTTTTTCCCCTTTATATACAGGTGTAAAGTACGCAGGATGTCACGCCATGCAAGTTTACATTAATGTATTTCGTTGAGACACCAGCCACTTTGAGACAACTGTACTATCACTGCTGTATACTTCATGCATTTGTAAAAGCACAGTTTCAAAGAATTTATGTGGATTGCTTGTTGCTATTTACAATAACCATGAGGCATATCAGTAATTAAGGCACTTACTAACAGTTTGATTGATTTTATTCTTAGTATTCTCAGGGGGTCACATATGCTACAAATAAACTTCCCAAGAAGGGGTACTTAATTGTGTAACCAAATAAGGGCCGCTGATATACAAAGACTGAGGTAAACAGTTATTTAAAATTTGCCGAAGCCACAATACTTGTTATAAAAGGTACTGCAAGGTCCCGCCTGGAAACAACGGCATATTTGCGCAAATGACCGTGCATGCTGTAAATAGTTGCTGATACGGTGTGTTCGCAAGTTCCAATCTACTGCTCGCCCTCATTTGTCGGTCTAGAAAAATTTGAGCGACAAGAGACTACGTCCTTCCAACCTGAAAGATTGTTTCATTTATTCACAAATTCGTAATGAAGGGAAATACTATCGTCTATCCTTAATTTAAATTGCAAACTAAATGAAAGACACAGGGAGACCGATAAAAATGGTGTAGTCTGTCGTCATGTGACCCGAATAAAGTGTTCGTGCGGCCCGTGAGTCTGTTGTATTTTACAACAATCTGACCTAATCTGAAAGTGTCAACTAACGTTGAGTGCACGTTTTCGGATCAATAACGAACAAAAATACTAGTATTTTTATATGTGCTCAGTTTTAGTTGAAGTTTGTGAATTTGGCCGGGCGGTGAGTAAAGTTGGCAACTCAACGGAGAGGTAAAGTAGCGCAGACATTGCGTGGTTAGAGGATGTGAGGGACGGAATTTTTTTGTCTGCATTCTATTACTGACAGCTCCCAGACGTGCTCGAATAGTACCGTTCAGCTGCCATGGTGTTAATGTGCCAAACTTAAGTAAATGGATTCGGGAATGCGTATTAGAAAGACAGTCATCGTCAAGGTACATATTTTCAGCAAGGAATATGAATTTAAAATAGGGTAGTTGTAATACATCGCAGTGAGTAGAAGTAAAATGATATTAAAAACGCTAAGTAAAATTTGTGATTGTGTCTTCTACTGTATAATTCATTTAAATCAAATTAACCGCCCCCTCACACAGCCGACACGAAGTGTTCGAATGTCGCAGTCTTGTAACAATCAATACAGGGGCCAGCGGTCAACTTGTCGCCCCCATACTACAGATAATCAATTAGGTCCTCATAAATACTAATTTTTCCGTTACCGATGATGATAAGATCGGTGCATAATGCCAGTCCATAATGTCAATATTTATACCTAGGCTAAAAAAAGACTGCTTGTCCAGGCTGCCTACTTAAGCGAAGCCACATTATTCACACATAAATGTACTTAACAAGGTGCGGATAGATTAGAAAGCATAGGTATGTTTTGACGCTCATAACTCGTCGCATATCACGGAAAAATACTTGTATGAGAATAGCAACATACGAAGCTATATACGCTGTCCTGAAGGAAGATCTTTTAAAAGCATTTCTGTAACGTATGAAGTGTTTGTCGTAGGATCAACCGCTTCGATTTCCTCTATTAAAGAATAAACAGCTGCCTTCTTAACCTGATCGCTGTTTTCCTTGCTCTTAATTTTCTACAAGCGTGTGACTACATTTTAATAAATTAAGCAATGAAATCTCCGGAGCACTGACGTATATCTCAATTTCAAAATTCACTGTGCTTGTTGGCACTCACGGACGAAAAACTGAATAAACACGTTTCGCGCGCCAGATTTGCGTGGAGTTCCTGTTCACACGCTACGATTTGTCTGCGCAGATATTTCAGTCCAAAGATTTGAGCAACTTTGATCGAACCTCCAACTTCAGTTTTGCACATATATCTGTGCAAATCTCCTGTCCTTACGCAACAATCTGAATTCTCAGTCGTGGATGTGACCTACATTTATAGTCTGCAAACCAATGTGAAGTGCATGGCAGAGGGTACGTCCCATTGTATGGGTTATTAGGTTTCTTCCCGTTCCGTTCACTTATGGAGTGGCGGATGAATGCTTGTTTTGAATGCCTCTGTGCGTGCTGTAATTATTCTGATTTTATCTTCATTATCCCTACGTGAGTGATACGTAGGGGATTGTAACATATTCTTAGAAACATCATTGAAAGCCTGTTCTTTAAACCCGAAGTACGCTTTCTCGGGATCGTTTACTTTGTATTATTTTTCCAGGGGTCAAAATAACCTGTGATAATTCTGATGTCCTCTGTGTATTCAGCTTGCACCGTTAATCCTGTTTGGTACGGGTCCCACACACTTTAGCAATCTTCTGGAATGGGTCGCACGAGTGATTTGTAAGAAATCTCCTTTGTAGATTGAGTACATTTCCCCAATATTCTACCAATAAAGCGAGGTGTACCATCTGTTTTATTCATGACTCAGCCTGTGTGATAATTACATTTCATATCACTATAAAGTGTGAAACACGTATGTAACATAGCAGCGATGGCGAGGCATTGTAGCATCTGTGACCAGAGAGTATGCGCTTGACCGCGCGAGTGTTGCGAGCGGTTCTCAGTCTGTCATTCAGTCGTTGCGAGTCTGTCAGTAGTCGTTGCGAGTCTGTAGCTCTGTCTAGTTGAGTGCAGTACTCTGTCAGTAGTCGTTGCGTGAAGTACGCTAATAGTCGTCATGCAGAGCAGTCGGTCAGTAGTAGTCGTGCAGTGCAGTACGCTAGTAGTCGTCATGCAGAGCGGTCGGTCAGTAGTAGCAGCCCAGTGCGGTTGTGTGATGTAGGCGGTCGGCAACACTGGTCAAGATGCTGAATGAGGTATACTGTTAATTAATATAATCATTAGATAATGTAAAAAATTTATTTATTGTAATTAATTTCCAACAAACGCCCCAATAATAATTTTTATTTCAAAAGCATTTTTTTCAAAAAATTTTATTTTTTATTGAACTAAAGATTTCGTTGCACTTCCCATTTCACTCCACTTTTTTTTTAAAGAAAAATTTCAGTAAAATCACCAAAAAAAAGAAATATTATTATTTGCAATGCAGTTCCTCCAAGCCGTGCGCACAAAAAAGAGCAGAAATTTGACATCCAGTTATTCTGAGGTAAGACTCTAATTATGATTGTTTTACACAGGGCCAAAGACCGATATTTCGGTTTAATTGAATTTTCTTATCACTGAATGGACTTTAATTTTTTTGTGAAGAATTTATATTTGAGTCAGATTGCGAATTTCACATTTTTGTTGCCATTTTCAATACCTCTCATTGTGGGCGAGGTTACAATTAGCGCAATGTCCATTAGCATTCATAATTAAATATTGTCGTGTTTCTTTCTTTCTTTCAAAATTTTGTGGGGAGGTTACACTTGGCGACACCCAGTCCAGGATCGTATTTCGTTGAGAGTCTTTTGAGCAACAGTCAGATATCTGCTCTTATTTGCTTAGATATAATTAGGATTTGGCGCAACGCTTTTATTAACTTGTGACTTTCTTTCTACAGGTCAACGGCAATTCGTTGCTCTGTTGTATTTGTGTGTTCCTTTTGCATTGTGCTTATTTATTTTCTGAAAAATTGTGACTATTGTAAAAATGCCGCGAAAGACTGTGAATAGTGTATCGCGAGGTATTATGAATGAAATTACCGACGCAAACAACTTTACCGATAGGACATGTGACACGCAGTGTAATGATGACAATCCTGCGTTCACTAACAATCAGTGCATTCCAACCACTAGTGATGACTTTTACCTTGATAATGAACAAACGAACTCAATTGTCTCGTCTGTTAATTTGACGACAATTGATGACGCGGAGCGGTCTATAGTAATGAGCGCTGCCGAGCTTAACACACCCGATTTAGAAAATCTAAGTAATGTACAGACAAATTAGTGTAATGAAAATGAACAGATCACACAAAGTAGGACAGATTTATTTAATTCCGAAACAATGACTGATAGTATACATTTGACTGACAAACCTTTTTGTAAATCTCAAAATGACCAAATGGTTACAGAAAGTGAAACAATTCCAGATCCACTATTGAACAGCACAGAGAATAGAAATGCTGACCTTGAGTCGAATCCAATTATGGCTTTGTTGCGACAAATGAGTAAACAACAGAATGAAAATTTCAAACAACTTAGGGAAGATAACAAACACTTAAATGAGAAACTTGACAATAATGACGAAAATCTCAAACAACTTAGTGAACAGGTCAGACAACAGAATGAAAAATTAGACGACAATTCCAGACAGCTTAGTGAACAAATTAGAGCCGTTGCCGCGCAGTGCCATGACACTAAAGAACAATTACGTGAGGATACTAAGGCTTGTGCTAATAACAGTAATGAAAAAGTTGGCACTGTTGCACAAGAATTAAGTAGCACACGTGTAGGCACAACAGAATCACATAAAGACAAGATTGATGCAGTCACTGAACAATGTTTAGCGAACGAAACACAGATACACGAAATTAATGCAGTCACCGAACAATGCCCTAAAAACGTAGTACAGATTCGCGACGAAGTTAATTTAGAGTCAGTGGAAGTTTCACACACTCCGAATACGGAAGCTGACGAGAAATTTGCACGACAGATCAACCAAATTGACGAAAGTGTTACAGTAACAGAGTTGAAAACTATTTCAGTCACCAATACGTCACAGAATCCGCTACTTTGCGAAGATTTGTCAGACTTACGCAGCGTGTATAATGTGAACAATTTACAGAGACTACGCGAATTAAAATCCGAAAAGCTACGCGACTTAAAATCTGAAAAGCTACACAACTTGAAGTACGAAATGACACAGACGAACAGATTCACACACAAACCTGAACGTGTTATCAAATTCAGTGACGAGAACGTAGATTACGAGCAATTTTTATCCGCCAGAAAATGTAAAGAATTTAATAATGACAGAACACAGGTACACGCTTTGAACTGTATACGACAATTTGTTTTTATGCTTTCACCGCTATTGCCTGTAATGCAGAAGCTAGCTTTGAACCAGATGCGACAATTTATTTTTGTATTTACAACAGCATTGCCTATAATGCAGAAACTAGAATTAACATGGATACAACTATTTACTTTTGGAATTTTACCGCTATTGCCTGTAACGCAAAAACTAAAATTTATTCTCAGTGCGTAATAGACCTCAGGGGATTCATTACGCTTTAATGAATATGTGCCGTAGCGAGCATAGGGCCCCGAGCTGGAGTAGTGCTGTTTCATCTTTAGTTTTCTGCACTGCTGCCTTTTCTTCTACTATCCTTTATATCTATCAAAACTGCTCTTTAACTATTGCTCTACCTAGAATTAAGAAAAATGACTAAAGAAAACCGGATATGACAAATCTTTTACCGAATGTGACAATGTTCAGTAGGCACTCCAGAACCAGCGTAATTTTAATAACGGATAAAATCGTAATCATCAGTATGTGTAAAATTAACAGCAAACGCATTGGTAACAATAGACCTTTTCACCGCAACAGCATGAAAGTCAGCCGCTTAGCATACGTAACCAACAATGCAGTCTACAAGGTCAACCAAACTTTAATGTTTCGCCGCGTGCACGTATAGTCCCAGCTCCAACAAATAGTAACGCATGGCAGCAAAGAAATAACTACGTACAGACAACACACTATTTCAACTCGTATCGCAATGCGCCGTATAGGAATTACTATCAGGACAGACGTAAAAAAAAAAAAAAAAAAAATGATGAGCACAATTTTCAGCGTACATTTAATAACAGTCGATCTTATGAGCAGCAACAACATCAGCAACAACGAATAATCATGAATGAAACAGACAATAGGTGTCATCCATAGCGTAACACGTCAGTAAGAAATAACAGAACAGTTCATATAGTGGATATGCCACAGTATTCTCCCGTAAATAGTAGCACGTACGACAGAATTTGACCAGACACAGTACAGGTTTCATATTCCAGTAACGTAAGCAATAATTTTGACACGCAGAATCTTCTTCACGAAGATGTTATTAATTTTGACGCCATCCGACACACGTTTGCATTAAGGACAGACTTACGACGCATGTAGACGACATTCTTATTGCAGAAGCTAACTGGTCTGAACACAATCTGATTCTTGAACAACTGTTACAAACTTTTCATGCACAAGGACTTACAGTTAATCTTAGTAAATCGCACTTTGGCAAAACTTCCATAAAATTTCTTGGACACGTGATTTCAGCAGAAGGCATTGCACCAGATCCGGAAAAACTTCAAGCTCTACGTGACATTACTGTTCCTACGACAAAGAAGCAATTACGCAGTTTTTTGGGCTTAATTAATTTTTTTCGTAAATTTATTCATCATTCTGCTTTAGACACACCCAGATTATGTCAATTAACAGGTAAAAACAGTATTTGGTCTTGGGATAAGCAAGCACATTCTGAATTTGTGAACCTGAAACATGCTCTGTTGAATGCACCCCTTTTATCGCACCCAGACCTTACTAGAAATTTTTCCATTGCCACCGACAGTTCTAACACCGCTTTAGGCGTACATATTTTCCAGGAAATTGAAGAAGATGGTTCTACAGTAATCAAAAACATCGCATTTGCAAGCCGCATTTTGTCACCTGCTGAACGAAATTATTCTGTTACAGAACTGGAAACATTATGTGTTGTATGGGCTTTCACGAGATTTAGGCATTTTCTTTACGGCAGACATACCACCGTCTACACAGACCACAGAGCAATACAATTTTTACTATCGGCTAAATTCACTCACGACAGGTTAAGTAGATGGAAACTATATTTACAAGAATTTAATTTTACGATTGTCCACATTCCCGGCACACAAAATGTTATAGCAGACGCACTATCGCGTTCTCTCGGCAACAATCAGCAAGACGTAGCAACCAACTTCTGCAAAACAAATTTCAGTGTCATGTACATTCAGCAAGTTGCATTTGAAAACTTTATTTCATCGTCATTACAGGACATAGCACGAGAACAAAATAAAGACAATGTGTGGAGAGAAATTAAACACCTTTGGCAAGATAGAAAAAATGTTACGATTAGGAACCACTACACTGTACGCAATGACATTCTGTTTCGCCGCTCTCATCCAGACAGCAACAATTGGTTATTATGCATTCCTGACGAACTGGTTAACAAATTAATCTGGTACACTCATTCAAGTTACGCACATTACGGAGCACGAAAATGTTTTCTTATACTGAGACAGAACTGTTATTTTACTAACATGGAGAAACGTATACGACGAGTTTTAGCGTCTTGTAAAATTTGCCAGAAAGCTAAATCAGACACCACTTCACATATTCCTCCTTTATATCCCATTGTACCTGTTAAGTTAAGACATATGGCCGCTGTAGATATTTTTGGTCCGATTCCGAGAACTAACAGAGGTTTTTGCTACATCTTTGTCGCTGTTGAGCTCACTTCAAAATTTGTTACTTTCACTCCGTTACGCAAAGCTACTGCTAAAACTGTTTCGAAGGCATTTGTAAAACATTTTCTATTTCATGTAAGGCATGTGATGAGAGTAATTTCTGACAATGGATCTCAATTTCGTAGTAGCGTATGGACACGCATGTTACGAGCCAGAAACATTTCTCCGATCTATATATCCAAGTACCATGCTTCTTCGAACCCCTGTGAAAGATTAATGAAAGAAATTGGTAAGCTGTGCCGAATATACTGCCACAAAAGACATATTGATTGGGATACACACATACTCTCATTCCAAGACGTAATTAATTCCATTCCAAATGAATCCACTATGCTATCTCCGTCTGTTATACTGAAAAACGTTGAACCCCCAAACAAAATTAAAGAATTAGTAAACTTCCCTAAATGTCGTCGACTAAGACACCACGAAATAATTGACATTGCGCTGAACAACATCAAACGTGCCGCAGAGCGCCGGAGAAGACAGCAAAAACAGGTTTGTAGACGCCGAGACTTTCACGTTGGACAGAAAATATTAGTACGTACACATTATTTATCCAGTAAATTAAAAGGTAAGTGCAGTAAATTTGAACTTCTATACGCAGGTCCATATCGGATTCGCAGCATCCCTCACCCCAATGTTGTACACGTCGAAACTTTGAGAACTAGAAAATCGAAAGGCAACCACCATATCTCAAACATTAAACCGTTTATTGAATGAAGAGACTTTATGATTCAACACACTATGATGTCATTTATTAATGCAATTATTTCACTTGACTAATTGCTGATGATTATCGTATTTTTTTCTTGGCAAGTGCCCGGCAAGGTAAGGTTAGCAGGTCGCTTTTCTTGTCGTTACACATAATACCGTGCACATTTTCCACTTTTTTTTGTGTATATGATTGTACTCCAGTTTTGTTTGTATGCACTGTGAAATAGTTAAGATATAACACACACCAGTTGACTTTGACATTTTTTTTGCCTTATGACATCTCAACATCGTGACTGTTTTACATTTTTGCTGCTGCATTGTGATATTATCTGTAGATTTTGCCTCTGAACACTGTGAATGCCTTTGACATATTACGTTTCCTGTCATGTTATGCTGTATGGTTAATTATGTTACCATAAACCAGTCATTATTTAGTGGGTATGTGATTTAAATGCAAGACATTAATCTTTGTTCATGAATTTCAGAAAGAAATGATGCGTGTAAGAAATAAATTCAACAGCAATGGGAATTTCACCTACGGAATAAACGAAAGAAGATGCAATAACTTTATGAGGATGAGTAAATGGATCAGGATTAACAAGCATTAACAAGAATATACTATACTCATCGTAGAATAGCAGTCTTAACTAATTTTTTCTTTCAGAATACAAGGTGATTGATGCAGGCTGTCAGACTGAACTACACATCTTAGTTTTAGTGATGAAATATGCTAGAGATAAGGAATAGTTGTATAATGAGTAATGAAATGATTTTTTGCAGATGATAATGAATACTGATGAATAATGATGAAGGATATGGTATTATGAATAATGAAGTTTTTATTTACAGGTGATGATAATAATGAAGTTATGATAATATGGGTAATGAAGTGATTGATAATGAAGTTTTTTCTTTACAGATGAGGATAATGTTGGAGTTTTATATTTATGCTATGTAGTTATTTAAGTATTTGTTGCAGTTTGTTTTGACAGCAGGTGTTATATTGCATAGTAGGATGACGGAAAGTTTTGGAAAGGACAGCTATGGAACACATTTTGTACACATTTCACTACTTGTTAATTCGAAGTTCACTACTTTTCAGCATAGTGTGCGTTTCTTCTTTCAGGTCAATAATCCATTTTGTACTTTTTTCCAGGAGATGCTTGTCATGATACTTACTAAAACTGTTACTTATTATACCTGTTCTAGTACTTGCATTTTTTTTTTTTACCCATTTGTGTTTACCATTTATAAATGTAATCACATATACTGCCTTGTTACATAACCTTGCTACAGCTGACTCATGACGAATGACGTTACCTATCCTCATTTGCAGCAATAGGTCAAAAGCAATAAGTGTTATGCCTCAGCAATTAATTATCGATCCCAACGCAACGCATTGCTAACAAAAAAAAAATGTATTAACAGTCCCAAATAGTGATACCAGTTTGAGAAAATTCTGAATAATACTGATTAGCTCTAAATAGTATGTCACTTGAGTAATGACTTCTTAATGAGACAACAAAAATACACATATATATAAAATAATGCTTAGTAACTGGCTAGTAATTGCCACTGTTATTGTAATGAGACTACTTATAATCCCCATGATTATTAATGGTATGACTATAATTAACTGATTTTTAATAATGACTTCGTAATGATCTGAATAATACTGAATGAGGAACAATGCTTTATACTATTTGATACCTGATGGCCACTGAGTGCCAATAATTAGTGTCACTTAATGAATTGTTATTAATTATGCCATTAATTAGCTCTTGTTTTCAATGTTCATACTTCGTAATTGGAAATTAATGTGACTGTTTAATAATGCTTTGTAATTAGGAAAAAGCTAATGATTATTACTAATGGAATGACAAATGATTAATTAATTATGCTATGCTTTATAATTGGGAAAGAATGTGATTGTTTAATAATGCTTTGTAATTAGGAAAAAACTAATGATTATTACTAATGGAATGACAAATGATTAATTAATTATGCTATGCTTTATAATTGGGAAAGAATGTGATTGTTTAATAATGCTTTGTAATTAGGAAAAAGCTAATGATTATTACTATTGAAATGACAAATGATTAATTAACTATGCCATACTTTGTAACTGGAAAAGAATGCGATTGTTTCATGATGCTTTGTAATTAGGAGAAGGTTAATGATTAATACTATATTGGAATGACAAATGATTAATTAACTATACCATACTTTGTAACTGGAAAAGAATGCGATTATTTAATAATGCTTTGTAACTAGGAAAAGAAGATTACTGATTCTATGTAAAACAATTAATGAACATTTTTCTGTAATACTTCATACATGGTACAGAAATGTTCAATAACTGGGCTACGAATGCCGCAAACTACTACTGTAATTGACAATATTATGTGACTTAATGTCCTTCACCTTATGAGCTAACTACCCTGAATTACTGCAATGTCCATTTGTCCTGTTTATCCTAGTGATCATGGAGCACTATATTTGGTTTTGCACTAATTCTACGTTGATGTGCCGTGTAAGAGCGTAGTGTTGACACGACATGCTGTCCACCACCGTGAGCGATGAAGACGTTATTATGGTCCCACTGTTTGGTGTACCTAATATACTGCCAAAATAAAATAAAAATGGAATATTACTACGACAGTTCAGTGTCTTGGCTATGCTGATAAATTCTGAGGGGAAAAGAACTTCAAGTTGTGTCACTTGGTGTTGTACTTCTGTGGAAAGATATGGACTTTCAGAACAGCTGTGTGCAATCTAAAGTGCTACAACCATGTCTTATCACATAGTGAAAATCATTTTTTGCTAACATTAATTGTGTTTATGGCTATACATTTTTTCAATTCACTGAACTCCAGTGCGAGTATACTTATGTCACTGGTCGACATCATTTTTTTTGCTATTATGTTTATTTATTGCCAATATGATAAAGACATTTTTTTTTTCGATTTGTTCTGAAGTACAGTATATGTGCACTTTTGTCTTTTATATTGTATATACATTTTTTATTTTCTGAACTACAGTGCATGTGCACTTCTGTTAGGTGTTAATATGTTTTCTACTGAACTTCAGTGCCTGTACACTTTTCTCATTTTTCAATATGATTTCTACTATTCTGTATATTCAATACTTTAATGCGAATGCACTTATGTCATTTGTTACTAATTGTACATACATTTCATCAATTACTGATATGTTCTCAACTGCAGTGCATGTGCACTCATGTCACTTGTCAACATAATATTTTGCCAGTCTGTTTATTTGTTCTGAATATGCTAAAGAATTTTTTTTTTCAGTGCCTGTGCACTTTGTTATCTGTCAAATAATTTGTATATACATTTTTCTGATTTGCTACTATGTTTTGTACTCACATTTTGTCTTTGTCTGATATATTTTGTACTTAGTGCGTGTGCACAACATTTAAATATTCTGTAAGTTGTAGAATTTTGTTAATTAAAGAAAAATTTTGCCGCGCTTGGCAAGTCCAAATGACTCACCATCGCTGCCAAATTTTTGCCCCCCCAGTGGAGGGTTATGAAACACGTATGTAACATAGCAGCGATGGCGAGGCATTGTAGCATCTGTGACCAGAGAGTATGCGCTTGACCGCGCGAGTGTTGCGAGCGGTTCTCAGTCTGTCATTCAGTCGTTGCGAGTCTGTCAGTAGTCGTTGCGAGTCTGTAGCTCTGTCTAGTTGAGTGCAGTACTCTGTCAGTAGTCGTTGCGTGAAGTACGCTAATAGTCGTCATGCAGAGCAGTCGGTCAGTAGTAGTCGTGCAGTGCAGTACGCTAGTAGTCGTCATGCAGAGCGGTCGGTCAGTAGTAGCAGCCCAGTGCGGTTGTGTGATGTAGGCGGTCGGCAACACTGGTCAAGATGCTGAATGAGGTATACTGTTAATTAATATAATCATTAGATAATGTAAAAAATTTATTTATTGTAATTAATTTCCAACAAACGCCCCAATAATAATTTTTATTTCAAAAGCATTTTTTTCAAAAAATTTTATTTTTTATTGAACTAAAGATTTCGTTGCACTTCCCATTTCACTCCACTTTTTTTTTAAAGAAAAATTTCAGTAAAATCACCAAAAAAAAGAAATATTATTATTTGCAATGCAGTTCCTCCAAGCCGTGCGCACAAAAAAGAGCAGAAATTTGACATCCAGTTATTCTGAGGTAAGACTCTAATTATGATTGTTTTACACAGGGCCAAAGACCGATATTTCGGTTTAATTGAATTTTCTTATCACTGAATGGACTTTAATTTTTTTGTGAAGAATTTATATTTGAGTCAGATTGCGATTCTCATTTTTATTGTCATTTCTTTTAAATTTTTGTGGGGAGGTTACAAGTGTTACATCCAAGTATTTGTGCGACTTGACTGATTCCATCCATGACTCATTGGAATTATAATCATAGACTACGACGTTTTTGCGTTTTGTGAAGTGCACAATTTTACATTTCTTAACATTTAAACAAGTTGCCAGTCATTGCATCACTGTGAAATCTTACCAAGATCTGATTTATCCAGATTCTTTCAGTACTTCGCTATAGGTAATAGCATTATTTGAAATAAGTCTATTAATATTGTCCGCATATACAGTACAACATGAATATCAATGGTCCCAACACGCTTTCATGGGCACACCCTAAGTTGCTTTCACATCTAACGAAGACTCTCCACCCCAAGATAAAATGTTGCGTCCTCTGTACCAAAAAGTATTCATTTGTCACAAATTTCACATGATAATCCTTATGATCGAGCTTTTTACAATAAGCATTGATGTCGTACGGTGCGCAAACGGATCAGTGCTAATCAATGACGGCTAGGAATTGCTGAAGGCTAGAATGAGATTCCTGTCACAAAGTTGAGCATTTTCCCATTTTACAAAGTATTTAAATAGTTGGAGGCAAAGCCCATTTTTATCATGAGCGTCATTCACATACATAAACGGTGGAAAATGTGCTGTCGAGCTAAAGAGAGTGCTGATGACCTCGCAAGTTAGCGCCCTAAAACCGCCATTCATCAACAACGTAGTGTTACTTAACCATCGGTATTTGTCACAGCCGATTAGAGGTGGCAAAAAATAACGTAACTGATAGAAATAACCGGTTACTGAGAAGTAACGGTTACTGCGATAACCGTTCCTCTGATTCTGGCAGTTATTTCAATAACTGTTTAGTGTCAACAGTGCCTCGCGCCATCTGTTGACCGAATATCGTACTGCGCATTTGGAGGCGTTCTATAGACCATGGGAATAACTGTGAGACTGCGCGCCATCTGTTGATAAGAACTGTGTACTATTTCGTGGGCCTTCGTTACTTTTAGCATAAACAATTAAATAAAGTTAATGTCCGAGCCGTGGCTGATAGGAGCTGCAGTACAGGCATTAACGAGTACGGTCCTTCCCTTAAGCCACCGCCTTACGTGTTAATTTAGCTTGGACGGGTAGTACAAGGAAAGTTACTAAGGAATTCGAGCGACTATGGAAATAACTGTCAGAGCCGGTATTCTCCTCTGGCAGTTATCGTTATTGGCTCGTAGTTCTAGTTCTCTGGTAGTTATCGGGCTACCACCACAGATAACCTGGAAGCTGGTAACGGAATAACTGTGTGTCTAGACGTTCCTGACTCGGTGACTCCAGTTAAAGGTCGTAGTTCCAGGTGATATTTCCAGAGAGGATAGTAACTGGAGCGAACAAATATTTTCGTACTGCTACGGAAATAGCCGCTGGCCATCACGAATGACAAATAACATGTCAGAAAGTATAACATAATACAGTGGAATATAATAATTATTATCCTCATCATTTGTCAGGAGATTGCCAAAATACGTGAATATATCACAGTAACTGCTAATATTTACAGAATTGGTACACTGACAGAATAAAACACAGTTACGTACTTTTAATAAATTTATCGTACACAGAATACCCGATCTTGACTGTTGCAACCAAGTGCTGTCAAAACTGAAATATAGCAGAATTTTTACCTAAGCTGGTCTATCAGTCTCTGTTACGATATTCATCTACAGAGCAGAAGGAGGGGTCACTGGAAGCGTCTGATTCCACCCGTCTGCTTCGACGTAAAGGTGTTGTGGAGTGTGAATGTCATTACGGCACGGTATTTATGAGTTGGTTTTTGTGTGTGTGTGTGGGGGGGGGGGGGGGGGGCTGTCGATCTAGGTTGCAGTGCCGGAATTTGCTGGTGGTAATTAATTTTTTTTTTTTTTTCTAGCTGTGATGTTTTGTGTATTTATGAAGTATTGAATGTGATTTAATTTATGTAGGGGTGATTGACTTGTGGACTTTTGGGATTGTGGTTTTATTTTTCGCAGTTGTAGGTGTTGGTTTTTTGGCATCAGTAGCTGTGGTGGACCTATATAGGTCACCGGATAATGACCGATTCCCATTTTCATAATTGTGTGTGTTGATGTTTTAGTATCGTCATCTGAGTTTGACCTATGTAGGTCAAGGGAACTGTCTGATTCCAATTTTCGTACTTTTAGTTGTGGGTATTGGTGTTTTGGTATGGTCACCTATAGTTGACCTATATTGTTCAAGGGAAGTGTCCGATTCCTGCAGATTTTTGTTGGTGTAGCAGAATGCTGTATTTTTTTTCTTTTTGTTCTTCATTTTGTGTTTTGGGATCATGGTGTGTTTTTTTTACTAGCTTGTCCTCACCCTAAAACCCCCAACTTCCCGCAGTTGTCCCATTGGTTTGATTGCATTTTTGGTGGGAAATGTTATTGTATTATTTATATGTATCTTCGTGTTTGTTGCCATGTGTATGTAGTGACGTCATAGACACACTTAAAATAGACATTTCCGGCATATTGATGATGGGTGGAATCAGACACTTATGTATCAAATAGTCATTCAAACACACTGTAAACCGTGCCTTATCTGAAACCAAGTTTTTAATGGTTGCTGACTTGCTGGCAGCTTATTGAAAATGCATGTTCCTGAATATTGGACCCCTTTTGGACCAAGGTAAGTAATTTTAGGTCTTTATGTAGATTGCTGTTCCCATTTCTAGTACTGATATTATGTATTGAGCTATTGGTTGGAAATACTTGTAACAAATTTCATTAAGGAATAAATATACTAGGAAGCAGTGGTTAGAATACAAAGTTCCTTGAACAGGTTCCTACATGATGTTCTTGAATTGATACCACAAACGATTTTTATTACACGCTTTTACATGCGAAAAACTTTTGCTACGTTTGATGAGTTACCACAGAATATGTTCCCTTATGAAATAATAGAATGAAAAAATGTGGTATGCCCTTCCCAACTGAATTTATTATCGAGTTGTAGTCCCAGAAATGTAACACTGTCAACCTTTTCGATCTGCATGTCTTCATATGTTATAAACATGCTGTCGCTGGAGAAATCGAGCAGTTTGCAAATCTGACATAAAACTTGGATTAGCGTACTCACACTTTCCCCAATAGGACTAGCTTTTACAGCACAGGAGTAAACGAATCTGTCACATTACGTATATTTTTTGTTGTATTACAAGACTGTACACTTTATTCTATTATGTGAGCAGCACAAGAAATTAAGCTTCGAATTTAACCTACAGTACTCAGTTTACATATTACTTCATACTTAAAAACGCACGTTGTTAACATTTTACTTAAACAGTGCTTTGGCGAAGTTCCGCGTACTTTCTGTCGCAGCTGCGAAGATAATATTTCTAATAGCGACCGATAACCTACAAACATATAATCTGAAACACTAATAATCGTTCTAACATCAACTAAAATGTACCCGGAGTTAATAAGCTGAGGTTATGACACGAGTCATACGACATTCCTGCTATTTCACACTACTCGCAGTTCTACTGATAACTAAACTGATGGATTCCAACTATGTCGTTATTTAACTGTCGGAGTTATCGGTATTCGCTAGCGAAAAATAACTTGGCAGTTATTAATAACCGTTAACGATAACGGTTATCAAAGAATAACTGGAACTGTGATAACGGTTACTCCAGAATAACCGTTTGGCCCACCTCTACAGCCGATGTCGATATTATTTTTAAAATATATCGATTAACTATCGATTGTTCTGTGCAGGTATTTCAAATGAAAAAAAGTTCTAAGATGTTCTATTGTTTAAAATACAACTATACAAGATATGCAAATTTTGTTTTATAAAAAGTAAGGTATTTAAATTCTTGTCCGTTAGTCTGCTGTTTAAAGTACAATACTAAAATATACACAGATTTCATTTTATAAAAAGTGAGATATTTTAATTCTTCTCCTTTAGTCTGTTGCGTTTTTCAGTAATTATTTATCCTGCCTTGGAGAAAACCGTATCTGCAGGAACTGAAGTCGCTGGACAGCATAAAAATTTAGTAGCTGTTACAAGTAAACAATATTCTAATACTCAAGCCAGCTTGTGTATTAAGCCCGGTCCACACGCAACGATCTGTCTGCGCAGACATCGGCGCAGATGTCTGTACATGCAAAAGATCGCTGCAAATGTGGTGTGTTCACACGACACAAACCCCTATCTACTACTCGCCCGCCATCTGTCGATGTAGAAAAGAAATATCAGTGGCAAGCGACTACGCTCCCCGAAAACGTCAAAATTTAATTCAGTTATTTTGAAAAATAGAAATGGAGGAAGTTCTGTTGTGGTCTGTGTTCGCAACTTGTGTTGCAAAAAACATTCAGACCAACCGCAGGAAACAGAGAAAGCGGTCAAAATGGTGCAGACAGTGGCTGCTAAAGCGAAAGCAGTTTTGTCACGTAAATTTACTGCGAGAGTTGCAGGGCGAACCTGCTTTGTTTTACATAACCTCGTGTTCCATTTCCTCGCACATTGGCACTTCAATTTCATCTTCAATTGTACTCCTGCTTGGTCTTGGTGTTTCTTGATCCCTAAGAAAGCCAATCAGATCAAAATACCATAACGTTGGCTGGTATACTTGATCTACTCCTACACCAGATCTTCTAGATTTCTGAACTTTGGATAACTCTTTTCGGTAAACAGTTCGCTGACAGACTAATTTACTTGACTTGCCTTCATGAACTCATCCTTCAGGAAAGCGTAAATAGCTTCACATGTGTTGGGTATTATTTCACTCAATGCTTGTTTCGATATTGCAGATGAAAATTCCAAATCATTGTAGCTCCTTCCTGTTGCTAGAAATCTTAATGTTACTGCCAGGCGTTCATGAGGAGAAATTTCCCTTCTCATACAAGTATTTTTCTCATAATATGAGGGGTTACATGCTTTAAGAGATAATTATAAGTTTCGACATCCATCCGCAAATAATTTCGCCAGTTCGCAACGAAATTATTTTTTTATTACCGTTTCTCTCTTTGCCGAGGCGCCAACTGCCCGCAATTTTTCAATTAGAGCACTGTATGCTGCTGTCTTTTTGTCTCGGTCACTATATTCTTTACTTTTAATCTTCCACAAACATGGGTGGTTTCTGTATATTTCAATGAATTCACTTACAAACTCTCGAGAACACTGACGAGTATCAGTCATTTTAATGCCCTGTGTGCACAAATACAAACACTAGACTGAGCAAACAGCTGTTTCGCGCCAGATTTGCGACGATCTCCTGTCCACACGCTCCAACTTGTCTGCGCAGATGTGGTTTGAACCGACAGATTTGAGAGGTTTCGCTCAAACCTCCAACTCCAACTTCCAGGTTTGCACACACCTCAGGTTGGTGCAAATCTTCTGTCCACACGCAACGATCTGTCTGCGCAGATGTGATGTGCGCAGACATTTGCGCAGACAGATCGTTGCGTGTGGACGGGCCTTTACAGGTTTCCAAAATATTGACGTAAGTCAATGATGGAATCACTGAATGGTGTGATGACATCGACGTTACGCTGTTGCTAATTGGGCAAAAAAAAGTAGATCATCCGATTTCAAACGGTTGGACTACCAATAGACGTATTAGAACTGCTCGTGGATGCTTCTGTTTCATGTATTATTCTTGGAGTTGATGCGATGATAGCAGCATACTCTTTCTCAAGTAGTTATGCAGCGTCCTCTACTTTTTGAAATGTCCTGAAACAATCTTTTTGAACCTAGGATCTAAGAATGACACCCGCAAATTAACAGTGTGTTCAACGGTTTCACTCTTTCACCGACTGATTTAGTCAAGAAATCCAGGACACTTCGTGCTTCATTAGTTATTAAGGTGCTCCAAGTCCGACAACTTTGCAGCAATACCTCGTATTAGAGGTATAGTTAAGGGAACAGCGAAGTATGACTCCCCTGAGAATGTTGTTGCTACCACTTCAAAAGTTTCAAGAAGAATTATTATCTCTTGTATAGCTAAGTAATTTTCTGCTTTGATGGTAGGCAGTGCTTTTGAACTTTCATTGATCGCAATCACAAGCTCACCTCTTTTCCGAACAGTGCGCCGTTTTTCACTTTCTAATGTAGAGGTATGAAAGAAAGTCACAGCAGCCTTTGTTTTCAATAACATATTGGAAAAATGTTTCTGCTTTGAAACAATCTTGTACTGTTAAGTTGATGCAGTGGGCAAAACACTGCTACTGTCTTATCACGAATATTGTACTCTCGTAAGATCTGAGTCACCATCTGAAAAAAAAAAAATTTTAATGTGAAAACCACCTGCCAGTATGTCCGAAATTTTGCATAATATTGTCAAAAAATATTTTTTTTCAAGGCCTTGTTACCTGAAAAATTACTTTCACATATAAAAAAATAATTCTCATAAAAACTGGGCCAGTATATTACGTGTTGCTGTCACGTTAGAAGCATGGGGAAAGCGGGAAGAGGAAGGTCGCCACAAGGAATAGAGATGTGAGGCGGAGGGAATGTTTACTGGTCTGCCATGCAATGCCCCATGCTTGCCAATGAACTGCAGCAGATAAGGCATAATCTGCACACGGGAATAACAAGGTTGAAACAGCGTTGAATGGTGGTTTCGTCACATGTTTTTTCTCAGTTGAGTTGCCACAGCACAAAACAAAAGGGCCATCAGTCTACTGCAGTGCTACAGCTGCTACATCGCGGAGGTCGGGAGCACTCGCAATCTCAATGCAGTCGACATAAAGCATGTAGCTTGTATAAGTTTTGTTGGGAACTTCGCCGTGCGTTGGGAGAAGCGCAAGGAGCGGTATAAAGAGCTCAACATTAACGACGGGTAAGGAAAGGTGAGCCGAGAGACAGTAGTACAGGCACCTTCACCCACCATACCGATGTATTCCTATAATATTCCCGCGCCATTCAGTTTGCAATTGATGTTGTTGTAGTCTTCAGTCCTGAGACTGGTCTGATGCAGCTCTCCATGCAACTCTATCCTGTGCAAGCTTCATCATCTCCCAGTACTTACTGCAACCTACATACTTCTGAATCTGCTTAGTGTATTCATCTCTTGGTCTCCCTCTACGATTTTTACCCTCCACGCTGCCCTCCAATGCTAAATTTGTGATCCCTTGATGCCTCAGAACATGTCCTACCAACCGGTCCCATCTTCTAGTCAAGTTGTGCCACAAACTCCTCTTCTCCCCAATTCTATTCAATACCTCCTCATTAGTTATGTCATCTACCCATCTGATCTTCAGCATTTTTCTGTAGCACATTTCGAAAGCTTCTATTCTCTTCTTGTCCAAACTATTTATCGTCCACGTTTCACTTCCATACATGGATACACTTCATACAAATATTTTCAGAAATGACTTCCTGACACTCAAATCAATACTCGATGTTAACAAATTTCTCTTCTTCAGAAACGCTTTCCTTGCCATTGCCAGTCTACATTTTATATCTTCTCTACTTCGACCATCATAAGTTATTTTGCTCCCCAAATAGCAAAACTCCTTTACTACTTTAAGTGTCTCATTTCCTAATCTAATTCCATCAGCATGCACCAGATTTAACTCCACTACATTCCATTATCCTCGTTTTGCCTTTGTTGATGTTCATCTTATATCCTCCTTTCAAGACACTGTCCATTCCGTTCAACTGCTCTTCCAAGTCCTTTGCTGTCTCTGACAGAATTACAATGTCATCGGCGAACCTCAAAGTTTTTATTTCTTCTCCATGGATTTTAATACCTACTCCAAATTTTTCTTTTCTTTCCTTCACTGCTTGCTCAATATACAGATTGAATAACATCGGAGAGAAGCTACAACCCTGTCTCACTCCCTTCCTACCCACAGCTTCCCTTTCGTGCCCCTCGACTCTTATAACTGCCATCGTTTCTGTACAAATTGTAAATAGCATTTCGCTCCCTGTATTTTACCACTGCTACTTTTAGAATTTGAAAGAGAGTATTCTAGTCAACATTGTCAAAAGCTTTCTCTCAGTCTACAAATGCTAGATCACGTAGGTTTGCCTTTCCTTAATCTTTCTTCTAAGATAAGTCGTAAGGCTGAGAGAGCCTGACAAATAGCGTTTCGTCGGCTTAACTTCCATTACACAAAAGCTGAGAGTTTTCCATTACCACCGGAAAGTTCTGATTCGGTTAATATGGCCTGTTTACAACTTGCTATGGTTAGTCTTTTTTGGAAAAATATATGCATTAATATCGATACCATTTTAAAAGCACCGAAAGTTTTAATTCTGTTCCAATTCGCTAACACAATGGAAACACTTCCGCATAAATCGCACACCAAAGCATGTAGTTTACACTCGGAAGACGCAACACAGTAACTGTAACGCCACGGCCATCTGATTTTGCAGTGCTGTATTAATTTTGGTTCAGACGGTGTTGGGGTTCGCGTTCGTTTTCCACTTGTTACTCTGCTGTCGTACGAACTCCCAAATGTAAACTTTGACGTGGAAGTAACAGTTTTTTGAGAAACCGCGTTATAGACATCCATGTTCAAATGTGTTGCTTATTTGTATACACCGACCTGATTTATACCGACATTTACCTATCTCAAGAATGAATCGAAACTCAGCAGATGATTGAAAAATTAAAGGAAACATTTTAAAAAATGTTAGTTACATGTGCATAGATTCTGCTTTGCGATTGCCTACAGTTTTTGTCATTTTTAATATGGGTGAAACTAATTTTTCGTCCATTATAAAGTGGCAAGTTAATGTCAGTATACCAACATTTGCGTTGCTTTTCCATATGTCCGTTGTAACACTAAAAATATTTCATTTTGTAAGAGCTTCTTTTAATTTATTTTTACCTCTTCATATAGTTTTGAGGTCGGTGAACATTTAAATGTGGTTTTACTTGGCAACGTGGATCTGGCAACTTGTATCTGGTGTCTAAGACATAAACAATTTTTTTCAAACCTTGATGGTCGGATGTTCCGAACGGCAGCATATCGACAGCGATCATTTGTGCATAAAGAGAATCAAGTTCGTTTTTTACTTTTGAACTGGCATCATACAACTGACTTCTGTTAAAATAGTTTTTTATAGAGCTTCTCGATTCTTTTGGTTGCGCCTCTTGCACTTGATCTAGCTCACAAGATGATATCTCACCTTTCAGTTCTACTAGTTATCCATGGTGCTCTAGTTGTTCTCCACGCTTTCTTTTTAAGTGGTCTCGTAAATTAGTTCTATTTCCTGATCAGGCTTATAATCTTTAATGCAGATTGTTCCACGAACAATACCAGACTGGAATAGAAGGGGGAACCGATAGAGGTACTCAAGGTACCCTCTACCACGCACCGTCAGTTATAGATGTAGATGTAGATTGTATTAACTGACTATTATCCCCCACTTTCTTGGAAAAATTGCACACACATTCTTAAGTTTTACGCTTCATTTTCAAAACAATAACAAAAAAGCTCTATTTATGCACCTATTTCATAAACAAATTAATCCTGGAATCGCGGAATTTCCTCGACCAACAGAGACCATCGGTGACACGCGTAAGTACTGATCGTTTATTCGTTTCGGCACCATTTGGAACACTTCATGGCTACTGTGCTCTTCGTCTCACTGCTGCCAACGACAGTAGTGACATTATAGTTGCGTGATAAGGATTAGTGACATTATAGTTGCGTGATAAGGAATAATCCTGTTATGTTGCGTTTAAATAACCTCACAATATCTATATTGACTTCTGAAATTTGTTATTAACAATCCGAACGAATTCAAAAGTAATAGCAGTATACATGGCTACGACACTAGGAGAAAGGATGATCTTCACTACTCAAGGTTAAATCTAACTTTGGCTCATAAGGGGCTAAATTATGCTGCCATAAAAGTATTTGGTCACTTACCTAATAGCATCAAAATTCTGACAGAAAGCCATATAGCATTTAAAAGGAAATTAAAAGAATTTTTGGATATAGTAAGTGGGGAATTTCACCAACCCGCACAAAAATAAAAAATTAAAAATATCCAGTGTCATGTAATATTTTGTGTAATGTAATATCTTGCATAGACACCTTTTATTAACCTGACACGTCCTACATAATTACGAAGTGTCGTATTCATGATCTGTGGAACAAGTACTAATCTAATCTAATCTAAGTGACTAAGAAGCCATTGTTGGCACATAGAGGTCACCTCCTACGATATCCCGACGAGCAAGAAACTTTAGGGGCAGCATGCTTCCTGGTTACGCTCGAGAAATTATTAATCAGGTGTCAGAACGATTTAAACTCGAAAAAATAAAAATAATGTTGAACTAATTCACCCGCTGCACAAGTTTCAAAGAAGGGGTTTCAGCATTAATGGGCTAGAGCTTAAGAAATATCTACAGGATTAGGAGTTTTGCAAAAACATTGCCGGACATTCACCTCAACTCTTGGCAAGAAGAGATAAGTTTTGTCTCACATCCATTGAAAGATTGACATTTCGCCCGATTTACTTGTGAATATGCACTGCAATACTGTGAAAGCATACAGCATGTAAATACAGCTGTTTATTTTACTGATTATGTCCAGCCAGCATTACCAATAAAAAAACATTTACTATATTCACTTTGGCGGGTGTTTCCTTGAAGGAACAAGCTCCGACAATCGAACACAACACGGGTAACCAACACATGAATGAAATTTGTGCTTCTAAGAAAAGCAGAATTGTCGCAGGAGAGTTAGGATTGTGTCAGTATTTTGTGTTTTCGAATCACCTTATTCATTAATATGTACAACTGAAAACACTTGTAAGTACAATGAGGACTCAGAAACAGAAGAGGACAGTAGCAGGTGTGTTTAATTAATAACGATAATAATCGTTTTTATTTTAAAATACATAACACAATACAATCACAAAAACTTAATTTATAAAATGTAATTTTTTCCTCTATTAACTGTGTTGTATTACAATAGCCCTATTTACATTTGTATTCCTACTAGTAAGTTAACTCACACATTTGAAGATGACAATCTGTATAATGCGCATTCACAAATTCATGTTATTTACGTGTGTTATTTTTACCGTAAGCATCTTCAAAAATGGTTCAAATGGCTCTCAGCACTATGGGACTTATCTTCTGAGGTCATCAGTCCCCTAGAAATTAGAACTACGTAAACCTAACTAACCTAAGGAGATCACACACATCCATGCCCGAGGCAGGATTCGAACCTGCGACCGTAGCGGTCGGGCGCGGTTCCAGACTGTAGCGCCTAGAACCGCAGCATCTGATCTGTCGAGATGCGCACGACCGTTAGTTGTCATCACTGGAAGACAAACAATAAAATTCCTCCGACTCTCACTCCCCCCCGTAGAGACCAATCTGTTAACAACATAAGCTTATAAACAGCATAGACTTACTATGGTACCACCATATTTGATGTTAATTAAATATCTCCATACGATGTACATTCCCTCTGCACTCCACATGCCATGGAGGTAACAGGAACCGACTATTATTGAAAAAGAATTACATTATAAACGATATGATTATCGATAGCGAAACAAGATAGCCAATTAATCGATACTCTATCGATGTTTAAGGAACACTACAGCGACGAACTAGGCTTTTTAGAATTGTTTAACCTTTTTGTGGTCGAACAAACCTCATAGCGGCAATTGCTGAAGCTGAAGCTGATGGGAAACGAGGCTAGCGAGTTGCGACAGGCGACTTGTTTTTGCTTTCCTATTTTACACTACTATGCAATGTGTCGGCCCATCAGACTAAAAAAATTCTATTACAGTTAGACCCAGTGCACATATTTAGAACAAAAATTAATGTAAGAGCGGAGACAGTCTCCCAAAGATCCGTTCTTGATCGGTGAGGCGCTGATTGTCACACTTTGTGATGTTCGATTACTTTTACATCCAGCCACACACAGCATCTCGAAACTTTTAGTGCCCAAAAAAGAACATTCAATGATTTACTTAATTTATACTATAACTTACGACATAACCTTGAAGAATTATCTGAGTGATAATGGAAAACAGTCATTGGTCGTTAATAAATTGCAATAACTATTTATACTAAATGTTAATAAATACATACCGTAAACATATTTGCAGCTTTATAGCCTTCACGTTAGTACCTGGAGATAACAAAAACAAATAGCGTGCTTGTCAGTTCGCATGTTGTTCTCAACCGCTAGAGGTGGACAAAGCAGTTTTCTTTACCGAACCGTTACTTTTGTCATAGTTCTTGTTGTTGAACTAATTCAAAGTAACTACATAGATCATTTTCACCTTAAAGTACTAATTAATAAAAACATTTAGAAAAAACGTGAAGATAATCAATCTGAAGAGAAAACTTGATTACTTACCAAAACTTAATGACCTTTTTTCTCAAATGCAATATTTTGGAAACCTGGGCAATAGAAACCACTAGAAATTATTCTCATTGTCACCCAGAGCGTTTATCTGCTTCCTACCTCTGTTTCATATCTGATAAGGCGTAGAAAAAGGAATAACTCGTTCTTATTTAATAGTTCACAAAAATTTATTCTGAAGCTGAGAGAAATAAATATGTAGAGACACTGTAAATCATATGAAAGCAAACAGTAAAACTATGTTGTAAGTGCAATCAAATATTTATTCAAAATAATGATACATTTATATCACTTTCTTTTAATCATTAAATTGTACAAAAATTTCTTTAGACAACTTATTTGGAAGCAGCCTATCTCTTTTCTCGGTCCTTATTTGACCCGATTCAAAAAATGCAAGGAACTGAGGTAGCTGGTACACACAATTTGCAATTTGGTGCAAGTGAGGGTATAATTATTGGTTCAAAATGGTTCAAATGGCTCTGAGCACTATGGGACTCAACTGCTGAGGTCATTAGTCCCCTAGAACTTAGAACTAGTTAAACCTAACTAACCTAAGGACATCACAAACATCCATGCCCGAGGCAGGATTCGAACCTGCGACTGTAGCGCTCTTGCTGTTCCAGACTGCAGCGCCTTTAACCGCACGGCCACTTCGGCCGGCGTATAATTATTGTCTTTGTTCCCAACAAAGTAATGGGTTAAACAGCCTGTGGAAAACTGATTCAACTATGGAGTTTTCTGTTTCTGTGATACTAGTGGCTTTTTTTTGTGCAGTTAAAGCCATCATTTAACTAACGAATGTCGCCCAGATCTTTGATGAGATTAGTGCACACAGGGCTGAGGCAATCTGAGTTTGTGTGGGGGATGGGATATCATTCTGTTTTTGTTCCTTACTGATTATTCCTTGAACTTTTGCCACTAAACATCCATAGACTGCGTCGAACTTTTTTGTATTTTTAAAAGCAGACTTTTTAAAATGGGGATCAAGGAACGCTGATTCAAGAATTAATTCATGTTCCTTTGGTATCAGCATGTCACTGATTTCCTTTAGCGTAATATCACACACTTGTTTTAAGACAGGAGGGAAATTTGGGGTTTTTGACACGTTAACAAAATCGCACAAATTTATGGACAAAACCATTGTTTTAGAAAACGTTACACTTTTCGCAGCACTCAGATCATTGTTTACATCATCAAAAATTTCTAATATATTTATGGTATCTTCTGTAATAACCCAGTCAAAAATCGGAAGTGTTGTTTCGTTATATTGCAGTAATGCAAGAATGGATAATACATGGTCCTTATTAGTAAAGAATCTAACATTTCGAAGGCAGAATTCCAGGGTGTTGGCACATGTTGAGTTAATTTCAACCCAGTTTCATCTGATCCTGGATTTCGAAGGGCTTCATTTAAGCATGTGAGCTTCTTTTGAAATGTTGTGCAATCGTTTTTCAATTATATGATTAATTGGCGAAATGCCCGATTTTACAATTAAGTACGAGCATAACATGGAATGTATTTTGAAACATCACTTGCTGCTGGAGTTATATTTGGGGCATTATCGGTCACAACTGTGACTAATTTGGAACCGATGTTCCACTCCTCACACTGTCTCCTGAGTAATGTTGCTAAAAGTCTGTAAATTCAATGTAACCCAATGAACTACTGCACAGAATCGAATTTAACTTTATAAAATGAGCTGTTATAACCACAAACTTTGATTAATCAGTGAAATCCACCCATCTGTTGTGAGTGCCATGGCAACTGAATCAGCTAATTTAGTTTTTACCTCAACTATTAAAATCTGAGTGCCGTTGTGACTACAAACTTCTAGAAAGGAATTTTCCGCTGGAAACATATAGCCAGGGCAAAGATGTGATATAATTTTTTCAAAAATTCATGGTCATCTACTATGTCAAGGGGGTGATATTCTTTACGTATCATGTGAAGCAGCTGCACATCAGTTGCTGAATTCTGTCAACGAAAATTGTGAAGGACGATGCTGAGGCCTGAAACGTGCTTTACTATCTAATACAGAAGCCGAAGTAGAGAAGGTTGTTGAGTATGATGATGAGGCTGATAATGAAGATGATTGAGAATGCAATGAACTTGGTAATTCTTGTACTGAAAGAGACGATGGACTTCCCTCCGATGTCGTGTTGCTCATCCTGTCTTTGGGCACAGCTACGTGTTTGGTTGTTTAAGTGTCTCCTTAAATTTCCAAACGACCCTACGGCTGACTCATACGCGTTTAGCAGTATTTGCGTTCAGCCCTGTTACGTCCTTTTTCATTTAAGTACCAAATACTGTTAGTCCGTCTTGAAGACATTGTCTGCAGTTAACGACCGCCGAAACGCGCTACAAAATAAAAATTATGCAGTACCACGTAACGAAAGGTGAAAAATATGTAGTATTGCAACTGTCGTTCATAAATATGGCTTGGACTGGAAATATGGGGGAAAAAAACTTACCCCGTCATATTGATACGGCCTGAAGACGTGGTTCAGGCTCAAGGAACGAAAGAAGCTGTAAAGCATGCTATTGTCTGACTGCGTGTTAACTGTTCCCAGATACTCTGTTCCATATACCACACATGTAGGGCTGCCACACGTTCGGGTTTCCCCAATTTGTCCTAGTTTCGAGGGTGTCCGGGGATGACCTTGGGGTTTTTTGCCACCGTCCGGGGTAAAACCGGATGATTCCTTGTGCCTGCAAGCGTTCTTTTTCATTCAAAATCTTTGTGTGTGTGATTTTAATTACTTTTATTCGTTTATCATAGTATTTAATGTCTGAAAATGCTGAGCTATCGATTAAAGAATAAAGACGAAATAATCTGTTTATAATGCCTCTGTAATGGCGTCAAAAATGATGTACTTTTCGTTACCGAATGCTCATTTTTTGGACTGTAATTGTCACAAAAACATTTGCACCATAAATGCTTGTTACATTATGGCCGAAACAACGCAGATGAAGATTTAAACGAAAGAAAGGATTATAAATAAAATGAAATTCAAGCAAAAGCGTTAGCAGAAATAATGAATTCAGTGAGATGAATGAAAATGTGATATGATAAAACAGAAGAAATTAAACTGATGTTAATAAATAAAAATAGATAAAATCACTTACACAAAGATTCCAAATGCAAGAAGAATGGTAAGTGGAAAAAAATGAAGCTAGGTCGATACTACGATGCAGATGACGTTGCAAAGGAATAGAAATGAAAAAAATTACATTTAAATCAGTTACATGAAAGAAAATAATGATTAAAGTTAATTTCCTAACAATCAAAAAATAAAAAAATTCGAGGCACTTCAGGCGTTCCAAACCTACAAACTTGTGGGTGTCGCGCACATATCTTATTCCCAACGCAATGCTGCTAGTTGGAACACTATAGCTAATACGAGGTGTGTGTTTTTTTTAAGTAAGTACCGTTTTGAAACGAAAAAAAGACGTGCCAAGATATCTCAATAATTTTATTTTTACATGAAAGCCTGTACCTTAATCTACGCAATGACGCCATTACAGTCTGATTCTTGCTTGTTTACTTTGTGTTGTGTTTAAGATGCCTCCCATAATCGTGAGTCCCGCCGACTGTGAAGTACGGGCTGATACAGGATTTCTTAGTGCTAAAGAGCTAAAAGCGATCGATATTCATCGTTGAGATCTGTGCAGTTTACGGAGAAAATGATAAGATGGAATGATAAGAAAGTGGGTGAGAGCAATTAAAGATGGCCGCACAAATGTGCACGATCAACAACGAAGTAGGCATCCTTCGGTCGTTAATGAAAGTTTGGTGCAGGAAGTGGACAGTAAGGTGAGAGAAAACAGACGCTCTACGATTTCCTCCTTGCAGGATGACTTTCCTTATGTTTCTCGTAGTGTTTCGTATGGCATAGTGACCGAGCACCTGAATTACCGAAAATTGTGCGCGCGTTGGGTACCGAAAATGTTGACGGCTGTGCACAAAACCAAACGTTTAGACAGTGCATTGACTTTCCTTGAGCGGTACCACAACGACGGTGATGATTTCTTAAGCCAAATCGTTGCGGGCGATAAAACGTGGGTGGCCTACGTCACACCAGAATCAAAGCAACGGTCCGTGGAAGTTGAGCAAGGGCATCGTTTTGCTGCAAGACAATGCCCATCCGCATGTGGCGAATCGGACCAAAGATCTCATCACACCTTTCCGTTGGGAAACTCGAGATCATCCTCCGTACAGCCCCGATCTTGCGCCCAGTGACTACTATCTGTTCCTGCACTTGAAGAAACACCTGGGCGGTCAGCGTCTTCAAGACGATGACGAAGTCAAAACAGTGGTGATGCAGTGGTTAGCAAGTCAGGCGGCAGACTTCTATGAGAAGGGTACTCAAAAACTGGTACAACGTTATGACAAGTGCCTCAGTATTGACGGAAATTATGTAGAAAAGTAGATTAAGGTGCAAGCTTTCATGTAAAAATGAAATTATTGAGATATCTTAGCACGTCTTTTTTTAATTTCAAAACGGTACTTACTTAAAAAACACGCCTCGTACTACGCTTCTAGCACAACACGCGAAATTTCGAAATCTCATTTCGTCGATTGCTTGTCCACCAGGATGAATGGCATCAGTGTGTGATACCTCGGATTCTATCCTACGCAACGGTATCCCAGCCGTACGGATCTCTCCTTGTAAGAGAAGCTGCAAGTTCAATAAAGAACTACGACAAAAGTATATATATTTCACAAGCAACAACGATGAACTTGACTGCGATTGTGGGGCCTAGAATATCGGAAATGAAGTGGAATCTGAATTTCAATGGAAGGCCACACGTTTGGATCACGGAGTTACTTCAAACTTTGTACGCCTTTAGTACGCAATTACAACAACTTAATGTGCAAGTAGTAAGGTAAGCTCTGGTAATTCCGAGAAAATCGTTAGACGTTTTATGCGTCTGTTATGTAACTGATTTACGTGTGCGAAGATACCAGCAGTAAGCAGTCGTTGTAGCCATGTGGTTAAACGATCTTCATTGTACTAGTGTGAAGAACCTGAAGTACAGCCAATACTTTTCACACTTCCTGCGGAGCATCTTCCACGATCCACCCCGTAGCTGTATTATCCATCGCAGGAGATAAATTTGATACATTCACACTTAGGAAATTTAGCAGATAACGGTACCTACATTACATTACGAGAAGACATTCCACAATGTTGGGGCGACGGCGTCCGTGGTGAACCGTCGCAGCATGCGCGTTACAGAAGTGTAACTTTTGTTTTCTTTTTTTTTTTTTTTTCAGAGATAAGTCATGTCAACAAATAAATGAATACCCCTTTTGGCGGTGGAGACATAGCGGCCAGGCCTCGCAAAACGACCCCTGTCCACTTTGCCCCCGAGACCATTCCTTCTGTTCCTCTATCTATGGCGTAACAGGGTGGTCCATTGATCATGACCGGGCCAAATATCTCACGAAATAAGCGTCAAACTAAAAAACTACAAAGAACGAAACTTGTCTAGCATGAAGGCGGAAACCACATGACGCTATGGCTGGCCCGCTAGATGGCGCTGCCATAGGTCAAACGGATATCAACTGCATTTTTAAAAATAGGAACACCCATTTTTTTATTACATATTCGTGTATTACGTAAAGAAATATGAATGTTTTTGTTGGACCACTTTTCTCGCTTTGGGATAGATGGCGCTGTAATAGTCACAAACGTTTAAGTACGTGGTATCACGTAACATTCCGCCAGTGCGGACGGTATGTGCTTCGTGATACATTACCCGTGTTAAAATGGACCGTTTACCAATTGCGAAAAAGGTCTATATCGTGTCGATGTATGGCTATTGCGATCAAAATGCCCAACGGGCGTGTGCTATGTATGCTGCTCGGTATCCCGGACATCATTCAAGTGTCCGGACCGTTCGCCGGATAGTTACGTTATTTAAGGAAACAAGAGGTGCTCAGCCATCAACCACGACCTGCAACAAATGATGATGCCCAAGTAGGTGTTTTAGGTGCTGTCTCGGCTAATCCGCACATCAGTAGCAGACAAATTGCGCGAGAATCGGGAATCCCAAAAATGTCGGTGTTGAGAATGCTACATCAGCATCGATTGCACCCGTACCATATTTCTATGCACCAGGAATTGCATGGCGATGACTTTGAACGTTGTGTACAGTTCTGCCACTGGACACAAGAGAAATTACGGGACGATGGCAAATTTTTTGCACGCGTTCTATTTAGCGACGAAACGTCATTCACCAACAGCGGTAACGTAAACCGGCATAATATACACTATAGGGCAACGGAAAATCCACGATGACTGCGAGAAGTGGAACATCAGCGAACTTGGCGAGTTAATGTATGGTGCGGCATTATGGGAGGAAGGATAATTGCCCGCCATTTTATCGATGGCAATCTAAACGGTGCACTGATTTCCTACGTAATGTTCTACCGATGTTACTACAAGATGTTTCACTGCATGACAGAATGGCGATGTACTTCCAACATGATGGATGTCCGACACATAGCTCGCGTGCGGTTGAAGCGGGATTGAATAGCATATTTCATGACAGGTGGATTGGTCGTCGCAGTATCATACCGTGGCCCGCACGTTCACTGGATCTGACGTCCCCGGATTTCTTTCTGTGGGGAAAGTTGAAGGATATTTGCTATCGTGATCCACCGACAACGCCTGACAACATGCGTCAGCGCATTGTCAATGCATGTGCGAACATTACGGAAGGCGAACTACTCGCTGTTGAGAGGAATGTCGTTACACGTATTGCCAAATGCATTGAGGCTGACGGACATCATTTTGAGCATTTATTGCATTAATGTGGTATTTACAGGTAATCACACTGTAACCGCATGCGTTCTCAGAAATGAAAAGTTCACAAAGGTACATGTATCACATTGGAACAACCGAAATAAAATGTTCAAATGTACCTACGTTCTGCCTTTTAATTTAATAAACCTACATGTTACCAACTGTTCGTCTAAAATTGTGAGCCATAAGTTTGTGACTATTACAGCGCCGGTTATCACAAAGCGAAAAAAGCGGTCCATCTAAAACATTCATATTTCTTTACGTACTACACGAATATGTAATAAAAAATGGGGGTTCCTATTAAAAAAAACCGTTGATATCCGTTTGACCTATGGCAGCGCTATCTAGCGGGCCAACCATAGCGCCATCTAGTTTCCCCCTTCAAGCTAGACAAGTTTCGTTCTTTGTAGTTTTTTTGTTTGACGCTTATTTCGTGAGATATTTGGACGGCCACGATCAATGGACCACCCTGTATATACATGTATAAAAAACGGTTAGCGTCCGCGCTGTGGTAGAGAGTCGTAGGCGGGGCGGCTGTTCGAATCCCGCTAACACTTCTGTTTTAAGAAGTTTGTTTGCGTGGCCATCCTCCGCAGCAAGCACAAAAATATTAGTTTTGTAAGTAAAAACCGCGTTTTCTTGCTGTATGATAATCTAAAACCAACACATATCAAAACAAAACTGTATCGTTCTAGATCCCACGGAAAACGCCTTAGAGTAAAAAAAAAAAAAAAAAAAAAATAGTGGATGGCGTCTTGAAGAAATAAATTAAAGCGCAGCAAGAAAAGGCGGTTTTTATTTACAAATCAAATACTTCTTCTTTAGCCTAATTTTTTTCATCACTGACCACATTATTTAAGTTATATGACAGTTGAGAGGTAACATAATGAAAATACCCACGTGCATTTTAATGAAGTTGTAGCGAATTTCACATTTTATTTGACTATTTTCTATTTGTAATTAAATTTCCAGAGACGAGGGACAGGCTTCCAAAGCCCATGTCAAATCTCGCTAAATAATGACGCGAATGTCGTTTTTCACATACAGTAATATAGGGATAAGAGTGTGCCCGACCACAAGAGTAATTTTCGATTACTCGGATGTGCTCCCGTCATCACACGCTACCGGCTTGTATTTGTTATACTGACGTGGAAAACATTAATTGAAACTTCTTCCAACTACACGTTTTTTCAGTGTATTATCTCAGAAATGTTATATAAATTAAATAACATGAACAATGATGGAAGAAAAAATCAGTTTGAGCGGGAATCGACCCGTCGCCTCAAACTCATTCGTCTTACGTTGCTCGATGGTTAATTACTTTTTTTTTCATTTTGTTAGTTCTTATTCTTTGTGTTTGGTCGAAGCGGACATCACATGACATCCGTCGAAGTTCGTTGTTGATCTTTTCACTCAGATATGTCATTACAGGGGCAGTGTTCGATTTGTGCGTTTACCAGTGGGGGGGGGGGGGGGGGGGTGTCTTAGGGGGTTAATAAAATTATATACGTTACTAGCTTGGACCGTGGCGTTACCCATGGTTAAACAGTTATTTATAAATAGATGTTAATGCCGAAACTCACTATTCACGCGTAAGCACTATCAGAAAAGCCATCCCTTCTTATATCTTTAAAAGTACATTATAGGTGAAGCTTATTTACAAAATCATCGACATACAGGTATACTAGGGGAATTCAAAAAGTAAAGGCACATTTGTGAAAAGCTGTACTTATTCTGATGATAGAAAACTGAAACATGCGTTATTTTTCTACGTAACCTCCCTGGACTTCTATGCAGTTTTTCCGACGTTTTACGAGTTTTTTTATTTCATCAGAAAATACGATCATCAGTTGCATCTGTAACCGATTTTGCACCGCAGCAATGACGTCTTCATCGCTTTCAAATCTTCTTCCCTGTAGTGCTTCCGTTAAGGGTCCAAACATGTGAAAATCGCTTGGAGCCAGGTCTGGACTGTATGGTGGGTGTTCCAGCACCTCGAATCTCAACTCCTTTATTGCGTCGGCTGTCCGTTTGGCAGGATGTGGGCGAGCGTTATCTTGCTGCAGGATGACACCCCTTCGCAGTTTTCCACGACGTTTGGATCTGATTGCAGGTTTTAGTTTCGTACGCAACACATCACATCCACCATACAATACAGACCTGGCTCTAAAGCCTCGTTTACGCTGGGTCGACGTCTTTCAACATTGTGGCATGCTACGGAAATGTGGCGTGCCTCGTCTTGTCGTTTAGTTCTAAATGTTTTGAATTGCTTACCTACTACATAACACTTTTTCAAAATTAATAAGCATACATATTAACAGTATTAATAGTAAGACTGAATTAAAAACTTTCAGTGCTCGGCTCCACAAATTTAAATTATCTGTAAAGTTTTACTCCAGTGCGTGGGAAATAAACATCCCAGGTTGGGATGCATAAACTAAAACCATGCTGGGGGGGGGGGGGGGGGGGGGAATCTCCCCCCCCCCCTGCAAATCGCACACTGTACAGAGGGTAGCTCAACCGTCTGACGGAACACACTGAGCTACCGTAACGGTCTTTTGATCATAAACTCTGTCTGATACCTACGCGCAGATATATAAGGCACATAATAGACGCGTAAAACTTCTCTTGCAATTTTCTTGGAATTTCGAGAGTAGTGCACCTTGCTACTTGCCACATAGTGTTGTTTTAATGGCCTACTAAAGGTGCACAAAGTTTGACGTAAATCTGTGATCCCAACACATGGCCTCCCCTTGTTAAGTGAACAAACGGAACACTTTCGGGGTTCCGATGCAATGCAGTTCGTATTTCGCCGTTCACTGCTTACAAGGGAACCTCCCCATCGCACCCCCCTCAGATTTAGTTATAAGTCGACACAGTGGATAGGCCTTGAAAAATTGAACACAGATCAATTGAGAAAACAGGAAGAAGTTGTGTGGAACTATGAAAAAATAAGCAAAATATACAAACTGAGTAGTTCATGGGAAGATATGCAACATCAAGGACACTGGGAATGCAGGAGCGCCGTGGTCTCGTGGTAACGTGAGCAGCTACGGAACGGAAGGTCCTTGGTTTTTTTTTTTTTTCTACCTTCCATCGTGTGCAATCGAGAGGTGTTCGTATCTGTGAGTACCACAAAACTATTACAGGCCTATCAGTACAACAAACTAGTGACTCACATGCTTATATATGTCTGTCGATCCACCACGAATAGTTTCTTACTCTCACGCACCACCTATAGTAAACTAGCTCTAAAATTGTACTATATAATGCTTCCTAGTGTATTGCTCTTTGCTCAATCGAAAAAAAAAATAGGTTTAATAATTCGCTAAAATAGTAATGTCCTTTTTCTTTTGTCATGGATTGTTTAATATGTTAAGATAGTTTTTCATGAGGGTTTCCCCTTTGGATACCACTTTACCCATCAAACAAGAGCTGACAACTGATACACTCGTTAATATTTCTATCAAACTGATTTCATGCCTAGTGCATGTCACACTAAGGTCTCGTTTTTCAAGACCCAACTTAAAATGCCTCCCCCTTGTTTTCTAACACAAGATTTAAAAAGAGGATAGTAATAACACAACATTATTTTAAAATGAATAGAGCACATCCTCAACTCAAAACGTCTACAAAAATAATAACAATAATAATACCATAACTAGTAATAAGTAAAATTCCATAAAATAACTTTGTTTTCTTATATACTAATTATTCTCTGTAAATAACTAGATCGTACAATCAATGCTTACTCCATATTCACTCTGCCATACGTATAAATGTAGCGTACAAAGGCTTAGAAAAGCTAAAATTGCTAAACTACAACAATAAACGGTGCAAGAAACAACTAAAAAAACCTCTGACTGACAGACTTTCAAAAAATATTAAAAAAATTAAAAAAAAATACCAAATGAAATAATTACCTGGACAGTACAGTAACAGAAAAATAAAAATAAAGAATGGATTGTCTCGTCTCTACAAGTAAAATGTAAACTGTATTTTGTAAAACGAATTTGTTATTTTTTAAATAAAAGTCTATATACGTTAAAAAAAAAAACCTTCCGTCGAGTGAAAAGTTTAATTTTTTATTTTCAGTTTATGTGACAAACTCTTATGTTTCCATCACTGTTTTGCGAGTGTTTATCACATCCACAAGAAAACCTAAATCGGGCAAGGTAGAAGAATCTTTTTACCCATTCGCCAAGTGTACAAGTTAGGCGGGTCGACAACATATGCCGTCACCAGTGTCGTATAGAATATATCACACGTGTTTTCCTGCAGAGGAATCGGTTGACCTATGACCTTGCGATCAAATGTTTTCGGTTCCCATTGGAGAGGCACGTCCTTTCGTCTACTAACCGCACGGTTTTGCGATGCGATCGCAAAACACGGACACTAAACTTATTACAGTGAACAGAGACGTCAATGAACGAACGGACAGATAATAACCATGCAAAAATAAAGAAAGTAAAATTTTCACTCGAGGTAAGACTTGAACCATGGACCTTTCGTTCTGCTGCTGCTCACGCTACCCCGGGACCACGGCGTTCCTGAGCTCCAATTGTCCATGATGTTGTCTATGTGACCCATGGACTACTCAGTTTGTATATTTTGCTTATTTTTCACAGTTCCGGACAACTTCTTCCTGTTTTCTCAATTGATCTGTGTTCAGTTTATCAAGGCCTATCCACTGTGCCAACTTATAACTAAATCTGAGGGGGGTGCGATTGGGAGGTTCCCTTGTTAGAAGTTCGGGCGCATGGGTCCAGAATCCAGGAAGGGATGGATGGTTCACTTTTTATCTGAAACTACCAATAAGTAAGACCACTTTTATTGCCCAAAATATTTTTTTTCTGATAAAACATTGCAAGAAAAGCAGTCCTGTTTTAGATGCAGCAGAGACGAATTTGAATGCGAGTGTGGGGCCTAGAATACTGGAACTGGATATGAACAAAACTAAGTGAACTAATGGAGCGATTTCGGTCTTCCGATCCGACGTAGTTCGTAGTCATGACGCTTTTTAGGGGGGAGCGGACTAGCGGAGTGCGCTCAATACCAAGCGAGGGGAGAATCGCGCATGCGCACTGTAGCTCCCAGTATATAAGGGAAGCGATGGGTTAAGCGAACTAAAGAACTATAGTTTACTAAAAGAAAGATCGCTTAGAACAGTTCCTTTCCGGGATTAGTTAATTTGCATTAGTTCGTTCACGAACTACGATATAGAAACTCAGGCGGAACAAAGACTGCGAGTGGCGTCAATACAAGGTACGGACTGACGTCATCAGATGGCGTTAGCTGTCCGATGCGGCTCTCATGACGTCACGAATTTCACCCAATCAGCATCAGATTTTGTGCGCAGCGAGTCGCTGCACCGCGGAAAGGTACGTATTGATTGGGGGGTGATCTTTCGCAGTTCATGTCGAGCGTCCGTTGAGGCTGCGTCGCTGCGCATCAAAGACGTTTCAAGGTACGAATTTAAATGTAGTAAAGAAACAGCACGTCAAAGAATTGTATAATGATGATATTTAGTGCATGGTTCTGCAAATCGAAGAGGTTTACGTGAATAATCTGTGATGTAACTTGGCATCAAGGGTCACGTTCGTTTTATCGACGTCCGCAGTCTGCAAACCACCATGAAATTCTTGGCTGATGTGTACAACGCATTTTTCGGGTTGCTTCTTGTATGATTATGTACGAGCCTGGAAAGAACGATTACACAAATGCCTCTTTGTGCGTTGTAAGTAGACCATCTTGTCTTCGCGGCCATCATGGGGGAGATACGTAGGGGCTTGGGATATATTTCCTCGATTACTTACTTAGAGCTAGTTATGAAACGAGAAGGTTTTTGCGGAATAGTTTGCGTGTATCTTTGTAAATATCTGCCTGTTGAGGATTTTTCAGCATCTGTGCGATGCTCTCCCAAGGTCCTTCGAACCTGCGGCCATTTGGTCTCCCTTTGTGTTCTATTTAGTGTCAGAACGCAAGCGAAATCTGTAAAATTAAAACGAAAATAATACCGCGTGTTAGCCAACGAGAAACACAAGCAGTCGTTTTTAAATTTTGAGGTATCGAGTGATTAACTGTCAAAACTCAAGATTTCTAGTAGAAGTGGAGCAAAATCTGACTTTGGCAAAATGTTCAACGGTTCTAATGCAAATTTTTGACAATCGCCTAAATTAAATGTCTGTTCGGCACGAGTGCAGTAGAATACCTTACATTAGAACAGAAAGAAGTGAATGCTTCGTGCTGAGTAAGAAAAGAATAGTTTGGGCTGAGGAAGAGATATTGCACGCAGTAAATTGGAAATTAAATATGCCGCCAATAAATTACCCAGTGACTATTGTCGCTAGCTTCGTGACACGACCAGGACCTACAAGCAATAACTTTTTGCTGCCGATACTTCTGCCCGACAATATTCGCACGACTACAGTACCAACTAATAACACAGTAGGACGCCTATAAAATAAATTTTTGCTTCTTTAATGAGAAGGGGTGTCAAATGGCTGTTCGTAATACCAAAATGTAATATATGAACATAAGGATAAGGAGGCACGGGGTAACTGGCCCACTGTTTTTCAGCATGCCATTTTAAGACCTACTGTTTGTTTTATTCAACATAATTTTTAAATATTCTAATATAAAATGAAAGTTTCATATAGAAAGGGAATACAGAAGTGTCCGTATCGACCCGTCTGCATAGACCCATGACGTCACCAATATGGCGGAAATGGCTTTTCTGGACGTCTCGAATATGGCACTTATGATACCACTACATACACACAGCAACAAACGTGAAAATACGTTTAAATAGCACTTCCCTCCAAATATACAAACTATCGGGACAACCGCGGGAAATTGGGGAATGTCAGATTCCACCCCGTCTGCTTTGAGCCATGACGTCGCCAATATGGCGGAAATGTCTAGTCTATGCGTCTCCAATATGGCGCCTATATCATGGGCAACAAACGCGAAAATACATACCCTCCAAAATTACAAACTGTCAGGACATCTGCGGGAAATTGGGGGTTTTAGGGAGGGGAAAGGCTAAATGTAACAGGAAAAAACCACGATCGTAAAACACGCAAGATGAAATCTGCAGGAATTACAAAATCTACGGGAATCACACACATCCCTTGATCTATCTAGGTCAACGGCATCTGAAGATACCAAAACACCAACGCCTACAGCAAAAACTACTGAAATTGGGATCAGACATTTCCCTTGACCACAGCTGACAGTACCAAAACACCTATACCTACATATAAAAATACGAAAATTGGGATCGGCCATTTCCCTTGACCTATATAGGTCAACTATAACTACTGATACGAAAAAACAAACACCTACAACTATGAAAAACAAAACCAACACCACAATACGTCAAAAAATAAAAAACTCAAATATTTCTGCGTAAATTAAAACGCATTAAATACACAAAATATTACAGCTCGACAAAATAGACAAAAAAAGTTACTTACCACAAACGAATTCCCCCCCCCCCCCCTACACACACACACACACACACACACACACACACACACACACACACACACACACACACACAGAGAGAATACCCTTATGTCATGGGGTCAAAGCAGACGGGTGGAATCGGATGCTTCCGTTGACCCTAAAAAAATTTTTTTGTGGGGGGGGGGGGGGAGGGAATTGGACCTAACCAGTCTATAACCTGTGTATGCTGTTTTTTGATTTGGTGTATTTGTGCCTGTTGACGAGCATTAAAGCCACACTGCAAAATCAAACTTACTTCAATAATTCTATTAGTACCAATATCAGAGGAGTTGTATCACAGGCTGTCGTGTATAGCAACAAAACATCGAAGGGTTGTGAAGTGTCTGTCGTATGAGAAGAGATTTCATGATAATAACATGGTCTTAAGCTTATCTGGATCAATTTACTTGGTATGTGCATTATGCATGCATAATAAATTAATAATGCTGGCCTCTGTGAGTTAATATTCTTTAAAACAGTAACACTGGCCCAGTTAAGAAATAGTGCCGGTCTCTATCCAAGCCTGTTTGTAGGCACCTCTGCCAATCCTGCTCTCTAATACATACCATACTTTCCTTTAAGCATGCAAAGAAGTGGCATCATTTATCAACAACTGACAAACATGGTAAGGCTAGTGTTTACTTGTCTGATAGAACTCTTCTTATGTTTCCTTTCAAATGCTAACTGCTCCAACAATTCTAGGCTTAGAAGGGTCATGAGTGAATGAGGGTTCATAACTTTTGTTTGTCCTGGTTTTCCCCATAGGTTTAGTTCTTTCACAGTGGCAGTGAGCTTTTAAAAAATGGCAAAGGGATGATCACAATAAGAATGTGAAATATCGAGAGCTCCCCTTATGGGAGGTGAAAGATAAATAATTAATCCATTCACAGTTATTGTAGTTTGTTTGATGTAGCATTCAAATATACCCAGCACATCACCTGATTACAGCCCCAATCTGTCTTACATGAAAGACTTTCGTGGTTAATATGGAGAACCATCAGCTGTATAATGGAACGTCGACAATGAAAATTTGTGCCGCACCTGTACTCGAACCCGTATTTTCTGCTTATCACGATGCTTTTCTGTTTGGGTATCCAAGCATAACTCACAGCTAGACTGAAAATTCCATATGTCATCAACTGTGTGTCTGCAACTTGTACTCGTACATCCTTTATGTATATTCCCGTAATGGGGAGACATTTCACTTAAGTCGCTTGCCCAGTGTTGGCGGATAAATACGATATTGCAGTGCTTTTGTTATTCCAAGTTACGAAACAATGTACCTTCAGACATAAATATCATCTGTTAGGCTTCTGTTCCATCTATGAAAAATGGGCCTATGAGCTCATGGTTCATCCTATCACACCACAGGTTTACACTTCATAGACACTTTCTACCCAGCGAAGTGTACGGGGATTGTCAGCAGACCAATAGAGCATGTTCCTACAGTTTATCTGGCCGTGATTGATAAATGTGGTGCCATCAATAAACAAGATATGATACATTTGAAGTATCCTGTCTTAGAGCCCATGTACAGAGGTTAACAAGATTCATTTCTATGCAGCTATTGAGGGAGAGGATGCGATAGGGATGGTGATGGGACCTATGTTGATGGAAAATGCACAGGTCACTTGCCCGACTCGTGCTGCTTCCTTGTGCGATTGCAGAGGTGCTGATGTGCAGATCAACTGCAACAGCAGCAACAACATTACTTTTCTTCTCTTCTGTCATCACTTTTTTTCCTTCTGTTGCACTGTCTAGGTGCTACAGTATCAGTTTCACGTAAATGGTCGAAGAGGTTCATAAATAATTGCCAAGGTGGTTGATATCTGTTTGGATGTCTTACCGCATGTGCCGTACGAGAATGAACTGCCTTCTTCCTAACTCTCCATACAACATGAGCATGTTGGTTTTTTCTGCACTGGTAAATCCCAACATTCAACCTTCTGCTTGTACTGTCACGCACTGACTAGCAAGTTCCAATGCCCTCAAGGAACACGCATGCACACTGTAAGAAAATGTAACATCGTACCTAGCGACAACGCAGGTTGAAAATCACAAACAATTATCAGTGTGAGAACTTCTCAGAATGCAATAGCTCGTAGATGACTCGAACTAGAATCCTGCAGCAAACACCACTGACATGCTTTTAGTTTGTGAATGTCAACATGCATTGTTCCGTTTAAAACGGTGTAAGTCTGCACAAAAAATACTTGCTATGTGTTATTACGATCTGTTTATTGGCTAACAGTACGAGCCCCTGACTATCAATCCACTCTCTGAACACTGCACATCACCCACTTGTACATTCCCGCAATATTTGCAGTGCAAGTTTTAGGTTGTCTAATAAATGATTAGTGGCTCTCTGTGGGAATTATTAAGTCCACCCATTGCACCACATTATTATGGTGGAAAACAGTTGGAAAAGTTACATCTCGTATGACTGGGAAGATAGTGCTGTTAAGATTTCTGTCAGCAGGGATAATTATAAAGACTAGGAATATTTAGATTCCTGTCCAAGCAAAGCTAAATACACTGTTATGGAGGAGCATCTCGTGATGACACCTAAAGTACCGCCGATTTCATTATTTAGCTCTTTGTGGCAAACAGTGCCCAAATTTTTTTAAAATTTTAGTTAATGATTATTTTATTTTTGCCTTGTTTGTCACTGATACAGCTGCTTTCATTTTCTGCATTAATTGTAGGCAGGTGCCTTCTTACCAAACCACAGTATTTCTTGCCCTTAACTTTCCACTAATGCTTGTGACTTCTGTGTATTTCTATAAATTCAGCAGTGAACTCTCTGGGACACTGACGCGTACCACCCATTTTAGAATTCAGGCTGCACACTGGGTTAGTGGGTTGTTGTGGGAATTATTAAATCCTCCATTGCACAACATTGTTATGGTGGAAAATTTACAGCCTAGCTACATCTCACATGACTGGCACTGTCTTGGTACCGTTAAGATTCCTGAAGCACTAGAAGCAGAATCAGAAGTTCTCACTATGTACAGTACATATATAAACCATCGATTTAATATACAGGGGACTTGTCTATATAAGTAATATAGGTCCTTATAGCGGAGATGTTGAATTGCAGATAGGCAAATGAAAAGACTGTCAAACACATAAGCATTCAGCCGAAAAGGCATTAATCAGAATTACACACACAAGACCACAGTCTCTGTCTGCCGAGGCCAGGCCCATTATTCCATCCTGGGTTTTCCGTTGTTTATTATAGGCTGTAGTGGAGACACATACAATGTGTCAAAGAAAACTACAATTAATCTTAATTTATAGCCGTCAGTACAAATTAGTTACATTAGCCACCAAAGAAAGCTGTATCATTATTTAAAAATACAGTTACTGAATAATGTTTTTCCACAAGGTTGGGATGTAATTTTCTTGGGCTTACTGGAGACTGGGATATCACTCCTCTACTTTGATGAGGGACCTCACCGTGCTGAAAACCTGTATTTTGAGCGTATCCAACATGGCCACCAAAACATTGATCCTAACACCTGCAAAAGTACAAATAACATGTGAACCAATTCAGTGACTAAACCCAATGAAATTAGTGGAACAACTGTGGGAAACATTTTTTGGGTGTGGGGGAGGAGGCAAACTTAAAATTCAATAGTAAATACAACACAGTTAGAGATCGAACACAACAAAAAATAGAAACTGCAAAAAAAGACAAAATCATACAAAACACATCATAAGTTCATGGTATCCAAAACTGGGATTAACTTACATAGCCCAATCCTCAGCCCTAGACAAGGATACTAGTACCCCACCCCCACCCCACAACTACAGAGGCCGAGGAAGATTACAGGGGTCGACAGAAGCGTCCGATCTCACACGTCGGCCTTCGCCCGTGACGTAAGGGTGTTGTCGTGTGTGACGTAATGACGGCGCGGAGCGTGTTTGTAGACGCCGCCGTGTTGTGATTTGTTGTGCTCTCTGGTGGTTTGTTCAGGGTTTTCGTTTGTGTGGTGCAATGGCCTCAGTTTGCTTTTGCTCATTATCCAGAATTGTTAGTGTGTCGGCTGTGTTTGTAGTGGAATTCGTTTGTGAGTTAACGAATTTGTGTGAAGGTTAATTTAGTGTTGTTTGCTGTATGTCGTGTGGTAATTTTAGTAAAATTAATCAGTTGTTTTTGTTCAGGAATGGATATGACAGATAAAATTAACAGTGCACAGGTCAAGGGAAGTGTTCGATCCCAATGTGTGGGTGTGTATGTTGCTATTGGTATCAGGAGTTTTTTTGAGCTATATAGGCCAAGGGAAGTGTTTCATCCTAATTTATGGGATCGGGATCTGCTGTTGAGCTATGTAGGTCAAGGGAAGTGTCCGATTCCAGATGATACTGTGTTTAGTTTGGGGAGTTTTGTGATGTCGTTTTTTTTTTCGTCGTTTTGTGTGGAGGTGGGTGTCTAAATTTGTTTGTATTTAATTTGCCCCCACCCAAAACACCCCATTTCCCGTGCTTGTCTCGTTAGTGTCATTAGGCTTTTTGTGGAAAGTGTGTGTGTTTGTTTTTCAATGTATTTTCGTACTCATAATGTGTACGTAACGACTTTATATGCACCATATTGGAATCGTGGTTTATGGTCGTTTCCGCCATATTTGTGAAGTCATGGGTCAAAGCAGATGGGCGGGATCGGACGCTTCCGTATTTCCGATTACAGCCTTAAGGCATCGAGGTCATTGGAGACTGAGCTCAATTTTGGGCTGTTGAAAGGATGGGGAAGGAAATTGGTTGTGTCCTTTCAAAGGAACTGTTCTGGCATTTGCCTGGAGTGATTTGAGGAAATTGTGGAAAACCTAACCCTGAATGACCAGACACAGATTTGAACCATTATCCTCCCAAACATGAATCCAGTGTGCCACCTCACTCGTTGATTTTGCTATGAAATTTTAGACGAGAGTTGCAACAAGTTTTCAGATATTTTTGAGATGACAGAAGACCTAAATGTCAGTAGTTTTCTACAATACGAGAGAAGGAAAGTTGCTACTCACCATATAGCGGAAATGCTGAGTCGCGATAGGCACAAGAAAAAGATTCACACAATCATAGCTTACGGCCATTAAGGCCTTTGTCAGCAGTAGACACACACACACACACACACACACACACACACACACTGGCAGTGTAGTTTCAGCTCTCTGAGACTGCAGACGTGTGCAACTTGCGCTTGGATGGGTGCATGCGTGTAAAGCTATGATTGTGTGAATCTTTTTCTTGTGCCTATTGCGACTCAGCATATCTGCTATATGGTGAGTAGCAACTTTCTTTCTCTCGTATTGTTACATTCCATCCTGGATTTTCAGTAGTTTTCTACAGTTTCATTTGAGCCTTTGTTGAATAACAGCTTTGCTACTGCATACTTTAGAGCATCTGGGAAACCATTTCTTCGAAAGACTGATCCATTAATTGGTATAGGGGTCTGACATTGTGCTAGAATCTGTGTTAATTATTTTAGTGGGTATTATCATTTCATCAAGAAGAGTTTTTATTTTCTAATGATAATATTAGTTTTCTAAATATTTAGCTGTAATGCTTTCAAATTTCATTAGAACTACTGTACTATCCTGATTGAAATGAAGTTATGGACATTATCTAAGTAACCACTTACATCCACATTTAATTTTGATATATTTATAAAAAACTGTTTTTAAAAAGCTCATTGAAGTCTTCTGATATAAGGATGTCACCAAACTTAATTTTGGAGATTTGTGGTTTTGCCAGCTATGATGTAAAGTTAAGAGTTGATGACTGACGATACTGCCTTTGATTTATTTGTACCGTTCAGAATGAATTTCTTATGTAGCATTTAATTTGTTGCTTTTACCACTCATCGAAATTTTCAAGAAATGTCTCAGGATTTTTAGAATTTGTAATACAATGATCCAGTGGCCAGTTTACTTCAAATCTACAAAAGAACAAGTTTATATTTTCTTTACTGAAGTACAATTTGCGTACTTTTCCTAATGTCTGGTTCATTTAATTTTTTGCAGCCCTGAAAACAACCCAGACTGATCAGAAGACCCTGGCTCAATGCAGAATTTCCTCGCATCATCAAATGTATATAATTTGTCAGAATGTGCAGTTTTGCTATCACGTGTGAATTCTGTGAAGTTTAGCTTCAAACCAAATACTCGAATCCTGAAGAAACAGGCAAATCTGACATAGTTTACACACCAGATTTGTTGGACTTTCTAGGCTGCAGTCTATCTGCATTTGTGATCTGCAGCCCTAGATTGAGTCACATTTGCTCAAACTCAAGACTCCAACTTCCATGTTTTGCATTCATCTCACACTTGTGGAAGTTAAATATTCAGTCACCTCGATGAAGTGTCCATTGGCGTTGCCTGCTCACTCGTGACGTCATTGCCATACGATTTACACATTGGAATCTTGCGCACACCTGCTACGAATAGCCGATGTAGACAATAATGAAACTTTGTTGTCTAGTACATAAAACCAGCAAGTTTTATCAATTTTGGAGTTTCAGTTTTTGAGATAAATGGGACAAGTTGACAGAAAAAATTAGCAAAAAATAAGTGACTCGTATATAGATAGGGACATCTGATCCTTACTTACAGTAACCACAACCTTTTTTTTTCTCTACAAAATATATTTTAAGTTGTATTTTTAAGGTCTAAAACTGCCCACTAAAGTTTCTCATGCAAAGCACAATTTCAAAGCATCATTCTGTAGTATGACGTTGAAATCACGTGATCGATGCCTCCTTCCCTCGTCCCATAAAACAATTTAGCGTAGAACCATATATCTTTTTAAACAGTGGAAAGTCCAAAATGGACTAACTATTTTATGAAAAATAGCTTCCTACGCACCGTATAGAGGAGACATTGCGTGACAGGCAGACAACTCACACACGTAGGTGTGACAACTGTCTCTGGCCACTGTAGCCGGTCTGGGACTCCAACTGCACCTGACTGTTGGCAGAATAGAAGGCTGTATAGTGCTGCAGTGGGGGTAGGGAAGGTGATAAGTAGGTGGAGGATGGGACTGGTGAAGGTTGAGGTCAGGCGAGTTACGCGGGCAGAGGATATGTTCCAGGGGGAGCTCCCATCTGTGCAATTCAGAAAAGCTGGTGTTGATAGGAAGCATTGTCCCAGCCTTGTACAGAAACAGATGTGTGGTGCCATGTTTCTCCAGTCACCTCCCACATAGCCACTGCCTGGCCACAAAAGAGCACTCACCTTGTGACTTGGCACCACCTAGGGCTGGGAGCAATTGAATCACTTTCTCTGCCAGGGTTTCAGCTACCACTCATCCCCTGAAATCAGGAATGTCCTACTCACTATCCTTCCCACCCCTCCCACAGTGATATCCTGCCACCCATTGAACCTACACAATAATCTCGTCCGTCCCTACTCCGACCGAGCCTCGTCTCGTGGCTCACATACCTGGAATTGTCCTATATGTGAGACCTGTTCCATACATCCTCCCATCACCAGCTACTGCATCCAATCGCAAGCATCACCTATCCCATCAGAGGCACAGCTAAATGTGAATGCAATCAGGTGATCTACAAACTAAGCTGCAACCCCTGTTCTGCAATCTACATGGGCGTGACAATTGACAAGATGCCTGTCTGCATGAATGGCCACAGACTGTGGCTGAGACAGCTGAACGTGTTGCCCAACATGATGTGCTTCACTTAAATGACTGCTTCATGGCCTGCATCTCTGTATCCTTCCTACCAACATTGGCTTTTCTGATTACAATACGTCCTACATTCCTGTAACTCTCCTGGCTTCAACTTTGGCTAGCCATTGTGTTTCACCCATCAACACCAGCTTTGTGTTTAAAAAAGGACAAGCCTGGTTTTATGCAATTGACAAAGTGCAGATATTTCAGACTATGTTTGGCTAAAATATAATTGGTGTTTGGTTGTTAAGATATTACTGTGATACTGTTTCCGTTTGGTGTTAACTTTTACGTTTGAGGTACTTCTTGGCCACCGTGTGATGATATGACAAGGTCTCCTTACAAAATGCTTATGTCATTGTACAGTGAGTCCTTTTTCCATGCCATGCAGCACAGTATGGCCCCCCAGGGGATCCACATCTCTTTTGTGGATACGTGCGTAGCGAGCACGGGGCCCCGAGCTAATGTGGCCTTCCTTCCTTTCCGGGCTGCATACCTTCCCTTTCCGCATCCTTCCCCATCCCCTGTCTTCACCCCCCCCTCACCTCTTGCTCTTTCCTTTACTTTCTCCCCCTCTGGGAGCATGGTTTGCGCCTACGTCCGGAGACGGACGCTTGTAAATGTACCGCATTCTTCTTCTTCCTTGCTTGTCTGTCTTCTTCCTTCCTTTGTCCTTCTCCTTTCCTTACCTCTTCTCTTTACCCTTTTCTCCGCTGCGGCGTTTGAGACCCCCTCTTCTTTCCTTTCCCTTTCTCTTTCTTCCTCCCTGTGCGTGTCTGAAGGCCGACCCACGCACTTCCATGCGTAGCCGGTGACGGGGTAACGCGTAATTCCCCGCCCCGGGTAGACAGGTAGGACACGTACGTACCCCCTGGTAAAGGCCAGGCCCAGGGAGGGGTGATTACCCGAGCTGATACCTTCCGAAAGTGCCGATTGGTCCCTCCGTCCGTATGTCGGGAGGTGTGACCTGAGGTGTGAACAATCACCTAAGGCGGGTGTGCCCTCGGTGAGGGCCCCCACAAGGGAGGAGCGCGCCATCGGAGACGCCGGTAATCATGGGGGATTCTTCCGCAATGGTTTCCTCACCTTCCACTATGTCTGCTCACAAACGTAAGTTCACTGAGTCTCAGCCACAGACGGTTCTTCCATCGTTGCCACAGTTCCTTGTTGTTTCTCGGTCTGACGAAGGTCACGACTTTTCCACGGTCAACCCTTTCATTATTCAGAAAGGTGTCGACGCAATTGCGGGTCCTGTAAAGTCTTGTTCCAGATTACGGAATGGTACCCTGTTGTTAGAAACACACAGTGCCCTCCAGGCTCAAAAATTGCTGCGTACTTCTCTGCTCCACACCTTCCCTGTCCGGGTGGAACCGCACCGTACCTTAAATTCCTCGCGTGGAGTCGTTTATACACGCTCCCTCGATGGATTGTCTGACGAAGAAATTCAGCACTACCTGTCTGACCAGGGCGTCACTGCTGTTCATCGGGTTATGAAAAGGGTTGACTCGAACATCATTCCAACCCGCACTGTCTTCTTGACTTTTGACAAAGTTCAACTCCCATCAAAAATCAAAGCAGGCTATGAGATAATTTCCGTTCGCCCGTATGTCCCAAACCCTACGCGTTGCTATCGATGTCAGCGGTTCAATCACACCAGCCAGTCCTGTTCCAATCCGGCCAAATGTGTTACGTGTGGCAGGGATGCCCATGAGGGTGCTTGTCCACCTCCATCCCCTCGCTGCATCAACTGTATGGGTGACCACGCTGCTTCCTCTCGAGATTGCCCTGTTTTTAAGGACGAAAAGCTGATCCAGGAAATAAGAGTGAAGGAAAAGGTGTCGACCTTTGCTGCTCGAAAGTTACTCGCCAGTCGACAGCCCACCGTGCCTCAGAAAGGAAAATACAGCGCTGTCCTTGCTTCTCCTCGGCCAACAAAGGAGGCGGCCACGCAGACTTGCGACCTCACATTTAGTACCACGGTCGTCAGATCGGCCAGCGCAAAGATCGCCCGTTCAACCTCACCTCTTTCGCCTGCCCACTCTATGGCTCACCCTTCGTCGGGTTCTGCTAAATCTCGAGCCCAAAAGTCAGACGCCAAGTCTACAAAAAAAGAGCATTCTCGTGAAGAGTTTTTACGTACTGCAACTTCACAACCATCGGTTCCTCCTTCATCTAAACATACCTCCAAGAAGGCTACGAAGAAACACAGTTCCTCTCCTTCTCCGCCAAGGCGTGTCCCATCTACAGCACCACCTGGCGGAAATCGCCCTCGGCCATCTTCTGTGTCGCCGAGGCGCACTGTTGGTGGCCGGTCAACTGGCCGATCGTTGGTGGCAGGAGCTGCTCCTGACCAACCTATGGATCAGGATCTTCTGCCTTCGACTGAATGCCATTCCATGCTGTCGGTCGCAAGCTCTGAGCAGTCGTTGAGTTGACAGCACCCTTGGTGCCGTTCCTCCATTTTCTGTTCACCCTATGTCCATTATCCACTGGAATATCCGCGGCATTCGCGCCAATCGGGAGGAATTGTCGATCCTCTTACGATCCTACTCGCCGGTCATCTTCTGTCTTCAGGAAACAAAGCTGCGTCCCCATGACCGCTTTGTTCTCCCTCATTTTCAGTCCGTCCGATATGACCTCCCCTCAGTTGAAGGCACTCCAGCCCATGGAGGACTCATGATTCTGCTCCATGATACTCTCCATTATCACCCAATCCCCTTAAACACTTCCTTCCAAGCTGTCGCCGTCCGTCTTTCCCTTTCTGGATACACGTTCTCTCTTTGTACGGTATACATTCCATCGTCTACACCAATGGCACGAGCTGATCTCCTTCATCTTCTTGATCAGCTTCCACCCCCCTATTTGCTGGTTGGGGACTTCAATGCCCACCACCCGCTTTGGGGATCTCCACATCCTTGTCCACGTGGCTCACTATTGCTAGACGTCTTCCACCAAGCGGATCTAGTCTGCCTCAACACTGGGGTCCCTACATTTTTGTCTGCCTCCACGGCAAATTTATCCCATTTGGACCTTGCGGTCGGTACTGTTCCGCTAGCTCGGCGCTTCGAATGGTTCGCCCTTGATGATACACACTCGAGTGACCACTTTCCATGTGTTCTTCGACTGCAGCCTCAACTGCCATATATGCGCTCGCGACGCTGGAAGTTTGCCCAAGCCGATTGGACACTTTTTTCGTCTCTAGCGACATTCGATGACCGTCGCTTTCCCAGCGTCGACGATGAGGTCACACATTTTACCGACGTTATTCTCACAGCTGCGGAACGTTCAATACCACGCACCTCCGAATTGCCCCGGCGCCCTCCAGTTCCGTGGTGGAACGAGGCCTGCCGTGACGCAATACGTGAGAGGCGACGTGCTCTTCGCATTTTCCGTCACCATCCAACTTTGTCCAACTGTATCCGATATAAGCAGCTCCGTGCGCGATGCCGTCGCGTCATCCGCGATAGCAAGAAGGCAAGCTGGAAATTCTTTACTAGCTCATTTAACAACTTCACTCCCTCCTCGGAAGTTTGGAGTCGGCTTCGACGGTTCTCAGGCGCGCCTAGTTTCTCCCCGGTCTCTGGGCTCACTGTCGCGCATGATACCTTAGTGGACCCCGTCGCAATTTCTAACTCATTGGGTCAGCACTTTGCTGAGATTTCGAGCTCTTCAAATTACCCGCCAGCGTTTCTCCCGAAGAAACGTGCAGCGGAAGTGCGACATCTTGCTTTCTCCTCTCAAAATCGCGAAAGCTACAATACTGTTTTCTCCATGCGCGAACTCCAACATGCACTCTCTACTTCTCGCTCCTCCGCCCCAGGACCGGATGGTATCCATGTCCAAATGTTGCTGCATTTATCAACCCATAGCCTGCGTCACCTCCTTCGCCTTTATAATCGAATTTGGACCGACAGTACCTTTCCCAGGCGATGGCGGGAAGCTATTGTCGTTCCCGTTCCGAAACCTGGAAAGGACAAACATCTCCCCTCTAGCTATCGCCCCATTTCTCTCACGAGTAGTGTCTGTAAGGTTTTGGAGCGTATGGTGAATTACCGTTTAGCTTGGTGGCTGGAGTCCCGCAGTCTTTTAACACCAGCCCAATGCGGATTCCGAAAGCATCGTTCTGCTGTTGACCATCTTGTTGCTCTCTCCACTTATATCATGAACAATTTTCTCCGGAAACGCCAAACGGTAGCAATATTTTTTGATCTGGAGAGAGCGTACGATACCTGTTGGAGGACAGGCATCCTCCGCACACTGTTCTCTTGGGGCTTTCGAGGCCGGCTGCCCCTTTTTCTTCGCGAATTTATGGCAGAGCGCACATTTAGGGTGCGGGTGAACACTACTCTCTCCCGTACCTTCTCCCAAGAAAACGGGGTACCCCAGGGCTCCGTGCTGAGTGTTGTACTGTTTGCCATCGCCATTAATCCAATTATGGATTGTCTCCTTCCTGATGTCTCGGGCTCCCTCTTTGTGGACGATTTTGCGATCTACTACAGTTCTCAAAGGACCAGCCTTCTTGAAAGACGTCTTCAAGGATGTCTCGATCGCCTCCACTCGTGGAGCATCGAAACCGGCTTCCGTTTCTCACCCAGTAAGACCGTTTGTGTCAATTTTTGGCGACGTAAGGAGTTTCTTCCGCCCTCCTTACATCTAGGTCCTGTCAACCTTCCGTTTTCCGACGTCGTTAAATTCTTGGGTCTTATGTTTGACAGAAAACTGTGCTGGTCCTCCCACGTTTCCTATCTTTCGGCTCGCTGTCTGCGTTCCCTTAACACCCTCCGTGTCCTGAATGGTACCTCTTGGGGAGCGGACCGGGTGGTCCTTCTCCGCCTCTATCGCGCCTTAGTGCGCTCGAAATTGGATTATGGAAGCATAGTCTACTCCTCTGCTCGGCCGTCTATTCTTCGGCGTCTCGACTCTATCCACCACCGTGGATTACGTTTAGTGTCTGGAGCTTTTTACACCAGCCCTGTGGAAAGCCTTTATGCTGAGACTGCTGAACCTCCGCTGTCCAATCGGCGGGCAGTCCTTCTGAGTCGTTATGCTAGCCATCTGTCTTCCATGCCTGCTAATCCAGCCCATAACCTTTTTTTCGACGCCTCCTTTGATGTCGGGTATGCAGGCCGCTCCTCCTCCCTACTACCCCCGGGAGTCCGCTTCCGTCAACTGCTCCATTCTCTTTCCTTCCGCTTTCCTAAAACCTTCTTGACAATTTGGGGTACAGCACCGCCTTGGCACCGTCCCCGGATCGACTTGCTCAGAGACCTATGTCAATTTCCCAAAGATGGTACCCCTACACTTGTTTACCGTCGGGCATTTGCTGCTCTATGTGCACAAATGACGGAAGCCACATTTATTTACACCGATGGCTCGAAAACATCGTTAGGTGTAGGGAGTGCCTATATTGTTGGCGACACCCCAAATCACTTTCGGCTTCCCGACCAGTGTTCGGTTTATACTGCGGAGCTTTACGCTGTTCTCCAGGCTGTCCACTACATCCGCCGCCATCAGCGGATACAGTACGTAATCTGCTCAGATTCTCTCAGCTCTCTCCTAAGTCTCCAAGCTCTTTACCCTGTGCACCCTCTGGTCCACCGGATTCAGGACTGTCTGCGCTTGCTCCACCTGGGGGGCGTCTCAGTGGCGTTCCTCTGGCTCCCGGGACACGCTGGTATCTGTGGAAATGAGGCGGCCGATATAGCGGCCAAGGCTGCAGTTTCTCTTCCTCGGCCAGCTCTTCAGTCTCTTCCGTTTAGCGATCTACGGAGCGGTTTATGTCGCCAAGTTACTCACTTATGGCATGCGCATTGGTCAACACTTCCCCACAATAAATTGCGGGAAGTGAAAGCCGTTCCTTGCGCTTGGACCTCTTCCTCCCGAACGCGTCGTCGGGAGGAGGTAATTTTAGCTAGACTCCGGATAGGGCACTGTCTTTTTAGTCATCGACATCTTTTAAGCGGTGATCCTCCCCCACTCTGTCCCCACTGCTCTCAGCTGTGGACGGTCAGACACCTTTTAATTGAATGCCCCTATTTTAATCCGTTACGCTCCCGTCTACAGCTATCGCCTGATCTATCGTTGATTTTAGCAGATGACACGCGCTCAGCTGACCGCGTCCTACAGTTTATTAGTGACGGTGAAATGACGTCAGTCATTTGAACCTTTTTTTTTTTTTTGGGGACAACCAACCCCTTTCTATAGTGGACTTTTAAGCATTCCTTCTGCCTTTAGTTTCTCAAATTTTCTGACTTTGTTTCCATTGCTGCTGATTTTAAATTTCGTTTTTTTCCTGTTTTCTACGTCACGGGCTGGGCGCTAATGACCACAGAAGTTTTGCGCCCTAAAACCACAAACAAAAAAAAAAAAAAAAAAAAAAAAAAAAAGCACAGTATGGAGCCCATCCTGGAGCCTGCCATGGATTTCTCAACAATTAAAGTACATATTGGGTATTCAATGTAAAACGGTTCAGTTAGTTCAGACTTGAAGTTGATTGATCCTTGAAGATATATCCAAGTTGTTAATTGTACATTCCAGTGTTTTAAGATTGATGCATGGATTATAAACAGTCATTATCCACTACATGGGCTTTATATCGTTAGTTAGGAAGCAATCACAAGAAGATTTTTTTGTCTGTTTTCAGGGTTGTCGTCTGACCAGTGCTGGGGCATAACAGCAAGAAGTTGTGCTTCGTCACCCACTCTCGCACTTTTCTGAACTCTCCAGGTGAGAACTCTCCCTGCAACACATCCCGTGTTCCTGTAGCCTCTCTGGCCTCAATTGAAGATGGTGATGCAGAAAAAATTCCAAGCTTCATTGTGAGCACACTGGATACCCTAGAAAACTGGTTCCAGTGAAATGGGTGAAACTGAACATTGCAAAAACCCATATGGTACATTTCCAAACCAAACACTCAAACTGTGCAGAGCTTAAAATACTATGCAATAATCAACTTATGGAAGAAGTTGACACTGTCAAATTCCTAGGAGTAAATATGGACAAGAACTTGAACTGGAACACACATATTGACTCCTTATCAAATAAACTAAGCAGTTTTGCATTTGCAGTGCAGATAATTGCAAATTCTACCGACACGAGTACACAAAAAATAGCATACCATAGTTATTTTGAATCTGTTATTAGGTATGGTAAAATTTTCTGGGGAAGTTAGAGTATCTTGTATACTGAAACTTCAGAAAAAAATTATCAGATATGTGTACCACACAGAAAACAGAATCTTATTGCCCATTATTTCAACAACTGCAAATCCTAACTGTACTCTCCATATACATTTATGAAACTATCTTCCTACACAGCAGGCAAAAATTTGAGGAAAATCATTTTAACCACACATACAACACAAGAAATAAAAATAATTTTATGCTTCCCACACAAATTGAAATTATATGAACGGGTTCCATAGTATATGGGGATGACAATATATAACAAATTAATGGGCAAAAATATATTTAATGTTTAGCCAGAGATACTAAAAATAAGGCTACATTACTCTGGGAGAGAAATGCTACTATTTGATAGAAGAATTTTTAGAGGATGACATGATAATTTGAGCTAGGGTAATTTAGTGTTAGATTTTTAGATACTATTATTATTATTATTATTATTATTATTATTATTATTATTATTATTATTATTATTATCATCATCCCTCTCCATTATCCATCATCATTTCTGCCTTTTGTGTATATAAAACACAAATTGTATTATTATTATTATTATGCTGTATGTAAACATAAGCTTTCTAAGTTTACGATAAATTTTACCAAACTTTTGATGTCTCCTGTACCTGAATCAAATGATTTTTGATTATGTATGTTGTCGTTGTCGTCGTCGTCGTCTTCTTCTTCTTCTTCTTCTTCAGTCCTGAGACTGGTTTGATGCAGCTCTCCATGCTACTATATTCTATGCAAGCTTCATCTCCCAGTACTTACTGCAACCTACATCCTTCTGAATCTGCTTAGTGTATTCATCTCTTGGTCTCCCTCTACGATTTTTACCCTCCACGCTGCCCTCCAATGGTAAATTTGTGGTCTCGCGGTTCTAGGTGCGCAGTCCGGAACCGTGCGACTGCTACGGTCGCAGGTTCGAATCCTGCCGCAGGCATGGATGTGTGTGATGTCCTTAGGTTAGTTAGGTTTAAGTAGTTCTAAGTTCTAGGGGACTGATGACCACAGCAGTTGAGTCCCATAGTGCTCAGAGCCATTTTGCTAAATTTGTGATCCCTTGATGCCTCAGAACATGTCCTATCAACCGATCTCTTCTTCTTGTCAAGTTGTGCCACAAACTCCTCTTCTCCCCAATTCTGTTCAATACTTCCTCATTAGTTATGTGATCTACCCATCTAATCTTCAGCATTCTTCTGTAGCACCACATTTCGAAAGCTTCTATTCTCTTCTTGTCCAAACTATTTATCGTCCATGTTTCACTTCCATACATGGCTACACTCCATACAAATACTTTCAGAAACGGCTTCCTGACACTTCTTCAGAAACGCTTTCCTTGCCATTGCCAGTTTCCATTTTATATCCTCTCTACTTCGACCGTCATAAGTTATTTTGCTCCCCAAATAGCAAAACTCCTTTACTACTTTAAGTGTCTCATTTCCTAATCTAATTCCCTCAGCATCACCTGACTTAATTCGACCACATTATGTATGTTATGATACTAATAAACCCCCAATTCTTCACTAGTCCCTGTCATCCACTTACCTGTCCCAGTCTCTGCACCCACTCCAACATTACACAGCCGTGTATTCCACTGAGGCCCCCACTAATCTTTTTCCCCCTGCTCTACTTCTCTCCTTCCCCCCTCCCCCTTACCCACTACTTAGCCTCCCAACTGCAGCCAGGAGTCCTGCCATGTCCTTTCACCCTCCCATAGGAAGCAATTCACCTTCCTCCACCCCTACCTTGCTATCCCGCCCCCCTCCCCACTGCACCAAATTACCTCTGCCATCAGGTACAGTTGCACCTGCACTCTGGCTGCAGTGGCTGGAGACAGTGGTCGTGCACGTGTGAGTTGCGCTCATGTGTGTGTTTTCTACTTCATAAGGTGGCCTTCTGGCCAAAAGCTTACATGTGTAGCAGTCTTTTCGTTGTGCCTATCTTTGACTCGACATCTCCGCCGTATATGTTTCGCATTTATCAATAGCTAGAATGCACGGCAACTTTCAGAGAATAAAATAGCAAGTAAAAAATCTCAAAAATGACAAGGAATTGTAGAAAATTACAAGTTGTGTTTAATGCAGGATATTTTTCAGATTCCTGTGCAGAGGACATTCCGGCCAGGAAAAGCCACCGATTAACAGGCTGGTTGTACTGTGGTGCCTAAAAGTCCACAAGTATAACCGGCAAAACACAAAAAATTGAATAAGTCGAGGCGGAAGTATACACCGAGGAAAAAACAGAATATCGGCCTGACTTCCCGAACGTAAGGGGAGACGACTGAAAGAAATAGTGGCAACCTGATCTAGGTGCTGCCATGGCTATAGTCTGCAGACCCGTGTTCACAAACGTAGTGCTGAGTGAATTACTGATAGCTGTGAGGCCACACTTTAATTTTGTGTTGTGTAAAATATGACTGTAAAAATTGTAAGATTTTGTTGCTGTTGTAGTCCTTATTTAATTACATGAGATATGGATGTCTCAAATTTTCATAAATATGCCTTTTTAAAATGCTATATTTATATGTACTGGAATAGCTTGAATATTGTAAATTGGTGTACTAAGCACTGATGTAAATAAATTATTATAATATTAAAACATACTAGTGAAATGTCATTACCCAAACAATACATAGACCCAGTAACACTTTAGCATCCATTTCTGTTGTTCAAACGACAATGCCATGTTTACTGACAATCCTGAAATGAAAGAAAGCATTGTTTTTCACTACTTTCTAAATTATTACCCATAAAATTGTATTTCTGTCGCCTTTAATTAGAGGTATTCTGTTTCAAAGAGAGAGTACATTATTTTGGGACACCCTGTGTATAAATTATAAGTGTACACAAGTCATGTCGTCAAGATGATTTGTATACACTATTATTTATATATATTTGACAATGCTGGCACTGATTTTGTGTGTAGCATTTGACAATACCACTATGGCTCCTGTTTATTAGGACATATTTTTATAAAATAAAATAGATCTGAAGATGTCATTATAGACTGAAACCGGTAGTCCGATGACAAAAAAATTAGTGACCATAGACATGAGGTGAAAGAAATTCATTCAATATTCGGGTCACTGTTCAATTTGCAACCATATTACAGCTTGTGAAAGTTTGTTAAATAGTTTGTGATGCTTTGCTAGTCTAAGGCAGTTGTGAATTATCCAGAACTCCAGTGGCAAAGAACTGTGTCAAAGGTAAGTAAATCTTTATTCATTTATGTAATAAAGTGAACTAATATTTCATGTGTTAAAGTTTGATGTGCCACAGCATGAAAGAGTTTGAAGAACACTCAGTTGTGGTGAGACAAAATTAGTGTCACCTGATCACAACACTGTGAGTCAGGATGTTGGACAGTTTATCACTGAAGTTATTCAGTATCTACATTGATGACATTGTAAGATATAGAAACAAGGACATCCTGAGTTACAGCTATCAGAGTATGGGACAATAAATGCCTGCATTTTGCAGACTATCAGATTTTGTTTGGTGATGAAATGAAATTACAATGTCCCATACCTAAGTTGCATGTGGTGGGCTAAGAACACAACATGGAAATCTCAATAGAAAGAAGGTAATGGTATTTAAAGAAGTTGAGCCAAAAGGATAAAAATTGTCAATAACAAAGATTTAGCAAGTCAACAGTTTTAATTGTTTGGGAAATCAATTAGGTTGTCACCATAATAGATATGGACAACAAACTTCATCAGTTTCAGTATATATGAGGCACTATTAAGAGAACCTTAAAGAACAGTTTGAAAGCAAACAAAAATAGTTGTCTAAAATTATTGCAGTGATATCTCGGCTGGGTTCTCACACATGGGGATAAGATTAAAATGCCAGCAGGTAAAATGATATTTCTTAAGAACAGTGAAATGTTGCACCTGCCAAACCCAGATTAGGAACGAGCAAATTGGAGAGTAGACTGTTGAAGGGATAACCAACAAAATAGAGAAATATCTGGGGGGGGGGGGGGGGGGGGAGAATTGATGTAACGCATTTTTCAATGACTCACATTGCTTTTGTTCACTGCCAGGTCTGTGCAGACATTCTGAAAGCAGCAATGAATATCTGTGATGCTGTGGTTTTCCACCAGAAAAACTCTGCTTGGAATGCGCGCAACAGCAGAAAAGTGTTAACTGCTTTTCTGTTGCATGAGTCTGTGCCTCACATCTCTGATGACCTACACCTTATTTTAAGTATTGTTCCATCCATGAATTTTCATTATTGCTGCTCATCAAATTGATTCTTTATTTTTCCTGTAGGTTGGTTAAGTACGTAATTGTAGGTTGATACTGGATAATTCAGTTGTAATGTAATGAAAGTTCTTATTCATTGCTGCTTACAGAATAAGTGAATCATACACGATACCATGTTCTGACAACTGAAAGTGAAAACACACTAATCCCTGTTGAATTAAGACATACGTATTCTTAATATTTACACCTAAATTACATGCACCAAATAGAATACACACCTGATTAATAACATGTTGATCTATATCTTCCAAACACAATGCTACAGCTACTGTCTGAGGCATGGAGTCGAAGTACTCAGTGGGTCTCCAGAGGTATGTGGCACTAGATGCCTATGCTCAGATCACACTGTTCTCATAGCCTACAAAATGGCCTACCATGAAGATCTCTACTTACTTCACTAATGATCAATATGCAAGGTTTTTATAGGGTAGTCATACATAAGTAATCTATCTACCATCTGGTGAACAAGATGTATGAGACAGGCGAAATACCCTCAGACTTCAAGAAGAATATAATAATTCCAATCCTAAAGAAAGCAGGTGTTGACAGATGTGAAAATTACAGAACTATCAGTTTAATAAGTCACAGCTGCAAAATACTAACGCGAATGCTTTATAGACGAATGGAAAAACTGGTAGAAGCCGACCTCGGCGAAGATCAGTTTGGATTTCGCAGAAATGTTGGAACACGTGAAGCAGTACTGACCCTATGACTTATGTTAGAAAATAGATTAAGGAAAGGCAAACCTACATTTCTACCATTTGTAGACTTGGAGAAAGCTTTTGACAATTTCGACTGGAATACTCTTTCAAATTCTAAAGGTGGCAGGGGTAAAATATACTGAGCGAAAGGCTATTTACAATTTGTATAGAAACCAGATGGCAGTTATGAGTCGAGGGGCATGAAAGGGAGTGAGACAAGGTTGTAGCCTGTCCCCGGTGTTATTCAATCTGTATATTGAGCAAGCAGTGAAGGACACAAAAGAAAAATTCGAAGTAGGTATTAAAGTCCATGGAGAAGAAATAAAAACGTTAAGGTTTGCCGATGACATTGTAATTCTGTCAGACAGCAAAGGACTTGGAAGAGCAGTTGAATGGAATGGACAGTGTCCTGAAAGGAGGGTATAAGATGAACATCAACAAAAGCAAAACGAAGATAATGGAATGTAGTCTAATTAAGTCTGGTGATGCTGCGGGAATTAGATTAGGAAATGAGACACTTCAAGTAGTAAAGGAGTTTTGCTATTTGGGGAGCAAAATAACTGCTGATGGTCGAAGTAGAGAGGATATAAAATGGAGACTGGCAATGGCAAGGAAAGCGTTTCTGAAGAAGAGAAATTTGTTAACATAAAGTATAGATTTAAGTGTCAGGAAGTCGTTTCTGAAAGTATTTGTATGGAGTGTAGCCTTGTGTGGAAGTGAAACATGGATGATAAATAGTTTGGACAAGAAGAGAATAGAAGCTTTCGAAATGTGGTGTTACAGAAGAATGCTGAAGATTAGGTGGGTAGATCACATAACTAATGAGGAGGTATTGAATAGGATTGGGGAGAAGTGCAGTTTGTGCCACAACTTGACAAGAAGAAGGGACCGGTTGGTAGGACATGTTCTGAGGCATCAAGGGATCACCAATTTAGCATTGGAGGGCAGCATGGAGGGTAAAAATCGTAGAGGGAGACCAAGAGATCAATACACTAAGCAGATTCAGAAGGATGTAGGTTGCAGTAAGTACTGGGAGATGAAGAAGCTTGCACAGGATGGAATAGCATGGAGAGCTGCATCAAACCAATCTCAGAGACAACAATAACAACATTTTGAAAAGGGTAAATAACTTACAGAAATGTTTGATACTGTGCTGAATGCAGCACATCATAGTTTTATTCCCTGCCTAACGCTGTTAGTTCCTGATGTTTCCACTAGGTGGTATATGCGAATGAGTTGTTTCAGCAGTCATCATGGGGTCATATTGCAATTCAGAGCATGCACAGTGTTGTTTTATGGTTTCATGACTCCAACTCGACTACTAAAATTCAGAGATAATTCAGGACTAAGTATTGCAAGCCACTCCTTCACAGACAAACTGTTATTAACTGGTACAGTGATATAAAGCCAATTGCAGGTTCAGCCAGCAGTCGCTGATGCTGCAATTGAACAACTTTGGCAGCCTCACATTTGTTGCCTATGTAAATCAAGATGCAGCAGCTCGGAGTTGAATTTGCAAAGTGGTAGTGTGGAAGATGATATGGAAAGGCCTTTCAGTCGAACGCTACAAACTGGAACAGTTGCAATTTTTTAAAAGCAAGTGACAAAGAAATTGGGTGAGTTCTGTGTAGGACTGTTTGACTAGAACTGGATATAGTGAAACAATATCCTGGCTACCACAAAAATCTGATTTAACCCCAATGGATTTATGTGTATGGGATTACATTAATGGGGAACATCAGTCAGCTGCGACAATGTATAACACGAGCAGCAACATCGAGCCGGCCACTGTGGCCGAGTGGTTCTAGGCGCTTCAGTCCAGAACCGCGCGACTGCTACGGTTGCAGGTTCGAATCCTGCCTTGGGCACGGATGTGTGTGATGTACTTAGGTTAGTTAGGTTTAAGTAGTTCTAAGTTCTGCTCAGAGTCATTTGAACCACTTTTTGAGCAACATCGAATATTGTGTAATAGGATTTGGCAGGAAATTGATTACGGGTGAGACATCTGTTGTTACAAAAGATAGCCACATTGAATATTTATAAATAAAGCTTCAAGATACACTACATTCAGTGCTATATCAAACATTTTTGTAAGTTATTTACTTTTTCATGATTAAAATTTACTTTTGTATAACTAGTTTACAAACCCCCTGGATACAACTGATATAGCACCATCGTGGGTGTGGATGATACCGCCGTCAGCACCCAAAATTCACAGTTTGCCAAAACTGAGGATGTACTGAGAGAAGACCTTGACATAACTTGTGAAAATCTACAGAAAAAAGTGGGTTCAATCCAAACAAAACTGATGTTACACTGTTTCATCTTTACAGAGAAGCTAGAAGTGCTCTTATCGTTCCCTATGATGAAGTCACTTTGAAACATAATCCACACCCTATGTACCTCAATCTCACTCTTGACAGAACACACACCTTCAACCACCACTTGAAAAAATTATCAGTGAAAATCAAAACTAGAAGTAAGCTGATACAGAAGCTGGCCAATGTATTGTGGGTGCTACCAGTAAAAAGTTCAAGAATCAGCACAATACGCCTCATATATTCAGCTGCCATACCAACTTGACACGCGCCTAAACAAGACAATGCGAGCCATAACTGGAACCGTTAGAGCAACTCTGCTCCAGTGGCTACCATTACTGAGTAGTATGAAACCTCCCAAACTAGACTGTCAGACCGACCCTCAAATCATAGATGGAAAAAATGCAATGCCACCCATTCCTGTTGATGCACGTTTCCTTCGATGGCAGCAATTGAGACTGAAATAAAGATAGCCAATGCAGGTCCAATGTTCTCGGAGACTTCAGCATCTATGATCACAGAAGACAGTGCTGAAACATGAGCTGGAGATATAAAGTGGAAAATAAAAGTATATAACATTACACACAGCGTGACAAATGAATTAAAAATTAGAAGAACTATTAAACACGTAAACTAAAGGAACTGATGCCTATTTTGTCCACTGCACTTTATCATCAACAAAAGTAACTGTGGTCAAGCCATTCCATTTCTTCTGCAATGAGGTCGTGTATGTCTTGTAATGCACCCCTGAAGGATGTATCTTGGCAAACCAGGGCCAGCTCCTAAGTGGTCACATTGGGTCCATTCTGAAGTTCCCCATTGACTCACTCTTGTTGCAGATATCACAGTTTGTGTGAATCATCCTGCTGTTGGACGACAGTCTTCTGTATGAGAAAATCCTGGTAGCTTCAAAGTTGGATCTGTCACGAGGTGGGAGTTCGTGACACTCTGATCTCGCCAAACTGATGTCTACTGAGCATTGTGTGGCAGAGACATCGTGAGTTCACAATTTTGCTCCTTCACAAATACTGCTCCTCTATCATGTCCATTAACTTTTATAACTGTGACTTAGCTGCTGTAGAAGTTCTAGATAATGTTTCACTGCCTGCATTTTATCACTGCTAACTTCACAGTTCCAGTCAACCTTCTCATAAAGTTTCTGTAACCCTGTAAATAGATGTTTGACTTTCTTCCATTCTATGCATATATGACAACAAATTGCAGGATTTTAATTTTCTGTCGGTGAAATAAGTAAATAAATGTTCAAGGTAAGTACCTTAATTTTGCCATAAGTTCTCTACTTATTTATTTACATGTTATTGGCAATATGGATCTCATCAAATTGAGGCTTTTTGTGAACTAAGTTGACACACCTAAGTGCTGTCACTTAGGACTTTGTGGGAAAGACAGCTTTTAGTCTGAATGTTGTGACAATTGCACTCCTACTATTCACTCACCACAGGAGGTAAGGAAAAGAATATATATCACTCAGATCATGGGTGAATACTCATAAAGTGCATTAAGCATAGGGTTGGCATGTTATTTTTATTTATTAATTGCAATCATATAAAAAACATTCCCTTCTGTGTGACTAAAGCAGTTGTACAATACATTCAGTACATTAAAATTTCTTTACATAATGATGGTACACATTTGTTTTCTTAACTTTAAAAGTGTAATATTAAGAAAGTAATTCATACAATTTAACTTAATAATAATCATACAGAATAATTAAAGAAAACACAAACTACTAGAGAGACTATAAAATCAGGGTAAGTAATGAAACAAAAGGAATGTATTATGTTTCCAGAATGAGATTTTCACTCTGCAGCAGAGTGTGCGCTGATATGAAACTTCCTGACAGATGAAAACTGTGTGCCGGACCGAGACTCGAACTCGGGTCCCGAGTTCGAGACTCAGTCCGGCACACAGTTTTAATCTGCCAGGAAGTTTCATGTATTATGTTACTTATTATGTAAATTTCTCCAGCTGACATTTGGTTTGCAGCCACTTCGGTACATAAAGTTTAGCCTCTGCTGAATGGGAAAACAGACTACAGTTCAGCCATGTGTTCATTTCCTACATATATTGCACTTACAGATCTCATATGGAACATTTAAAATTGTAATTTATTGATCGGTTGTTGCAAGAGTTAACAAAAAACATTGTCCTCACAGTTATTTGTAAATGACAATACTATGCTGTTGTTAATAACTGAAGTGCGAGGGTGTGCTAAAAAGTAAGCTCCGAATTTTTCATGTGAAAACTCTCAAAGGCTTTTTAAATGCAACAAGCATTATTAACATTGTACATCTTTGTACATCATGTCTAAATATTTGCAGCCCTCTGTCACCATGGTGTGTACCGTGGCAGTCTGTAACATAACTATGTCAGTGTGTGAGGAACAGTGTACTGTAACAGAACTGCAAGTTCAAGGAGTTTGTCCATACATGGAGCTCAGCGTCCTTCAGCATGACAATGCTGGACCACACACTGGCACTGCAACAATCTGATGCTTCACGTTCACTGTTGTCGGTAATGCTGCGCGCAATCCCGATTTGGCCCCATCTGATTTTCATCTGTTTCCAAAATGTAAAGAACATGTTTGAGGATATCACTTTGACAGTGATGAAGCGGTGCAAGCAGAGGTGAGGGTGTGGCGTGGCCCACAAGGAAGACAGGCTGCGGTGTGTATGTCACGGAGGTAGGCTTGAGCTCACTCGCTCACTTGAATCAGCAAACAAAATGCGTTTCTCAACTTGTTAACTCACAACTGGCATGTACGTACTAATGAGGACTGTATCTTCTACAGTGAGCTAGTGTTATGAAGTCTTACTGATTACTAGTTGTACAACAAAGTTTAAGATCAATTCTCAACATAAACCATACACTACTGGCCATTAAAATTGCTACACCATGAGGATGACGTGCTACAGACGCGAAATTTAACTGACAGGAAGAAGACGCTGTGATATGCAAATGATTAGCTTTTCAGAGCATTCACACGAGGTTGGCGCCGGTGGGGACACCTACAACGTGCTGACATGAGGAAAGTTTCCATACACAAACAGCAGTTGACTGGCATTGCCTGGTGAAACGTTGTTGTGATGCCTCGTGTAAGGCGGAGAAATGCAAACCATCACGTTTCCGACTTTGATAAAGGTCAGATTGTAGTCTATCACAATTGCAGTTTATCGAATCGCGACATTGCTGCTCGCGTTAGTCGAGATCCAATGACTGTTAGAAAAAAATGGAATCTGTGGGTTCAGGAGGGTAATATGGAACGGTGTGCTGGATCCCAATGGCCTCGTATCATTAGCAGTCGAGATGACAGGCATCTTATCCGCACGGCTGTAATGGATCATGCAGCCACATCTCGATCCCTGAGTCAACAGATGGGGACATTTGGAAGACAACAACCATCTGCACGAACAGTTTGATGACGTTTGCAGCAGCATGGACTATCAGCTCAAAGACCGTGGCTGCAGTTACCCTTGACGCTGCATCACGAACAGGAGCACCTGCGATGGTGTACTCGACGACGAACCTGGGTGCACGAATGGCAAAACGTCATTTTTTTCGGATGAATCCAGGTTCTGTTTACAGTATCACGATGGTCGCATCCGTGTTTGGCGACATCGCGGTGAACGTACATTGGAAGCGTGTATTCGTCATCGCCATACTGGCGTATCACCCGGCACGATGATATGGGGTGTCATTGGTTACATGTCCCAGTCGCCTCTTGTTCATATTGACGGCACTTTGAACAGTGGACATTACATTTCAGATGTGTTACGGCCCGTGGCTCTACCCTTCATTCAATCCCTGCAAAACCCTACATTTCAGCAGGATAATGCATGACCGCATGTTGCAGGTCCTGTATGGGCCTTTCTGAATACAGAAAATGTTCGACTGCTGCCCCGGCCAGCACATTCTCCAGATCTTTCACCAATTGAAAACGTCTGGTCAATGGTGGTCGAGCAGCTGGCTCATCAAAATACGCCAGTCATTACTCTTGATGAACTGTGGTATCATTTTGAAGCTGCATGGGCATCTGTACCTGTACACACCATCCAAGCTCTGTTTGACTCAATGCCCAGGCGTATCAAGGCTGTTATTACGGCCAGAGGTAGTTGTTCTGGGAAGTGATTTCTCAGGATCTATGCACCAAAATTGCATGAAAATGTAATCACATATCAGTTCTAGTATAATATATTTGTGCAATGAATGCCCATTTATCATCTGCATTTCTTGGTGTAGCAATTTCAATCGCCAGTAGTGTATAACAGCTTGTTTGTAGAATTTACTCTCTTCTGTGTAACAATTCTCATTTCACACAAGATGTGGTGCCTTGTGCAACTGATAATCATTTCGACATGATTTTAATTTTATTGTACCTCAGTACAGCCATAACAAATTATTAGTAGGCCTATGCACTTTCTGCCATTGTAGGACTAATAACAGTAAGATTTCATAATAATTGATTGTAGTAGAAGATGCAACTCTTGTTTGCCTATACACACGCAGTTATGAGTTAACGTGTGTAGAAACGCAGTTTTCCCACCGAGTTGAGCGAGTGAGCTCGGCCTACATTTGTGACGTACACGCCGCGGCCTGTCTTTCTCGTAGGCCTTGGGTTGTGGCTCTGTCCAGAAAGTCAAACATTATACAGTGATGGTATCAACAAACTGGTCCCTTGTTGGGGGAAATGTGTTCATTGCCAGGCTGAGTACCTCGAGAAATAAATACGTAGACATGAAGAATAAATATGTAGAATGTTAATAATGTTAATTTTATTTAAGGAGCTTTAAGAGTTTCCACGTACAAAATTCAGAGGCACTGCATGTCAGCATGGCCTCATATTTATATTCAAATTAATTACAATTACATATGCTCCTATGCTGCAAAAAGGTGGGAATTTAAGGAGATGGGACCTGGATAAACTGAAAGAACCAGAGGTTGTACAGAGTGTCAGGGAGAGCATAAGGGAACAATTGACAGGAATGGGGGAAAGAAATACAGTAGAAGAAGAATGGGTAGCTTTGAGGGATGAAGTAGCAAAGGCAGCAGAGGATCAAGTAGGTAAAAAGACGAGGGCTAGTAGAAATCCTTGGGTAACAGAAGAAATATTGAATTTAATTGATGAAAGGAGAAAATATAAAAATGCAGTAAATGAAGCAAGCAAAAAGGAATACAAAAGTCTCAAAAATGAGATCGACAGGAAGTGCAAAATGGCTAAGCAGGGATGGCTAGAGGACAAATGTAAGGATGTAGAGGCTTGTCTCACTAGGGGTAAGATAGATACTGCCTACAGGAAAATTAAAGAGACCTTTGGAGAGAAGAGAACCACTTGTATGAATATCAAGAGCTCAGATGGCAACCCAGTTCTAAGCAAAGAAGGGAAGGCAGAAAGGTGGAAGGAGTATATAGAGGGTTTATACAAGGGCGATGTACTTGAGGACAATATTATGGAAACGGAAGAGGATGTAGATGAAGACGAAATGGGAGATAAGATACTGCGTGAAGAGTTTGACAGAGCACTGAAAGACCTGAGTCGAAACAAGGCCCCGGGAGTAGACAACATTCCATTAGAACTACTGATGGCCTTGGGAGAGCCAGTCATGACAAAACTCTACCATCTGGTGAGCAAGATGTATGAGACAGGCGAAATACCCTCAGACTTCAAGAAGAATATAATAATTCCAATCCCAAAGAAAGCAGGTGTTGACAGATGTGAAAATTACCGAACTATCAGTTTAATAAGTCACAGCTGCAAAATACTAACATGAATTCTTTACAGACGAATGGAAAAACTAGTAGAAGCCAACCTCGGGGAAGATCAGTTTGGATTCCGTAGAAACACTGGAACACGTGAGGCAATACTGACCTTACGACTTATCTTAGAAGAAAGATTAAGGAAAGGCAAACCTACGTTTCTAGCATTTGTAGACTTAGAGAAAGCTTTTGACAATGTTAACTGGAATACTCTCATTCAAATTCTAAAGGTGGCAGGGGTAAAATACAGGGAGCGAAAGGCTATTTACAATTTGTACAGAAACCAGATGGCAGTTATAAGAGTCGAGAGACATGAAAGGGAAGCAGTGGTTGGGAAGGGAGTAAGACAGGGTTGTAGCCTCTCCCTGATGTTGTTCAATCTGTATATTGAGCAAGCAGTAAAGGAAACAAAAGAAAAATTCGGAGTAGGTATTAAAATTCATGGAGAAGAAATAAAAACTTTGAGGTTCGGGAATGACATTGTAATTCTGTCAGAGACAGCAAGGGACTTGGAAGAGCAGTTGAATGGAATGGACAGTGTCCTGAAAGGAGGATATAAGATGAACATCAACAAAAGCAAAACAAGGATAATGGAATGTAGTCTAATTAAGTCGGGTGATGCTGAGGGAATTAGATTAGGAAATGAGGCACTTAAAGTAGTAATGGAGTTTTGGTATTTGGGGAGCAAAATAACTGATGATGGTAGAAGTAGAGAGGATATAAAATGTAGGCTGGCAATGGCAAGGAAAGCGTTTCTGAAGAAGAGAAATTTGTTAACATCGAGTATAGATTTAAGTGTCAGGAAGTCATTTCTGAAAGTATTCGTATGGAGTGTAGCCATGTATGGAAGTGAAACATGGACGATAAATAGTTTGGACAAGAAGAGAATAGAAGCTTTCGAAATGTGGTGCTACAGAAGAATGCTGAAGATTAGATGGGTAGATCACATAACTAATGAGGAAGTATTGAATAGGATTGGGGAGAAGAGAAGTTTGTGGCACAACTTGACCAGAAGAAGGGATCGGTTGGTAGGACATGTTCTGAGGCATCAAGGGATCACCAATTTAGTATTGGAGGGCAGCGTGGAGGGTAAAAATCGTAGAGGGAGACCAAGAGATGAATACACTAAGCAGATTCAGAAGGATGTAGGTTGCAGTAGGTACTGGGAGATGAAGAAGCTTGCACAGGATAGGGTAGCATGGAGAGCTGCATCAAACCAGTCTCAGGACTGAAGACCACAACAACAACAACATGCTCCTATAGACTGACACAACGTTACACTGATCCGACGGTGTTCTTACACTACTTGCGAGCTTATCATTCCCTATCAGCACTACTGCTGTCCTTCAATACTTCCTCATCATTCACACATTCCGTCTCTCTCCTCTCTTCTGTTAATGTCCCTTACACAAGTATTTCTGTCTACAATGGATAATCTGAACTTTATAGTGTATTGTCAGGTGTACTGTTTGTGACTATCTTCAATAACTCCAATGTGTCGGGGGGGGGGGGGGGGGGATGCGTCATGTCTTTTAGCATCCACTTTGGAGTGGACACGAGGACACCACATGCTCAGACTGTTCTAAATCATACAGTGCTGACAGCCTCTTTTTTTTATACTGTGTACGTGTGTACGTATTGGGGCTAGGGCCATATCCTGTGTTAAAGTGGACCATACCCCAGCTAGGGAGAATACGATAATTTCATGCTCCCTCTTTGGAAGAAGACTGTATAACCAGCATGCTGCATTTCCACTGTCCCAATCCCACTGCCATTTGTCAAGTATTCAGTCTTGAAGACCTAAGGTATTAGATATTCTGGAACCTGTAATTTTTGTGCTTGATGTACATTATCTTACCACAGCCAGTGCATTATAGAAAGTTATTGTACTGTGATTTTAATTTTAACCAAAACCAGGACTTTTCAAAATATTACACAAAAATCCAGGGCAACTGAATAAAAATTAAAGCAAGACTAAATTTTCGGTTAGTAGTCATTTTATTAATTTGTCTGGACAGAACAGGAGATTAACAACATTATTAGGCATACAACAATACGACACTAATGTAACAAAAACATTACAAATTCTGAACTGAAGTTGAAGTAGTAAGTGCATGACAAGAACTGTGGCACCTTTATGTGAACAGATGACTGAAAAGGAAATCTACATGCCTGGGAGACTCAATAATTACTGAAGGAAATTATTTTTTAAGATTACTAATGAGTTGCTCCATAGCACATGGCACAATTGCACCGATTTTGATTAGTTCGAGAGCATGAAAATTTCTGCTTGCATGGTTTTTTAATTGTCTCTGTGACACAGTCCATCAACCTGAAACACTGGATCAGCATTTTGGTATGTGCTTGCCTTGCATGTTGATTTTCTATTTGTAGAACTGTTCTCACTGATGTAGTTAGCCTCAGTAATTTATTCTGAACAGCAGCTTCACATTTATTTGATTTCACATGAGTTCACAATCCATGTCCAGTGCTAACAACTTTCTTACCTGGTCCTTTAAGAATGGGAAGTCCTGCTATATAGCACAGTCAATGAAGACCAAAACAATGTCGACTGGAGGAAAAAATTAATTTTATCACAATTTTTTGTACAGTGGTAGGATGGGGTGCCATTAACAGTATAGTCAAAATCTTGGCCAGTGGAGTGGAGGGGGGTGGGGGGGGGGGGGGGTGAGCAGCGTAAGTGTTGGGATGGGGGAAGGGGTGGCATTTAAAGATAACTTTTTTACATTTTTCTTGAATATCCTAAAAACTGCAGCTTCAGACGAAAATGCTTCCCGGTACATAATTAAACTACATTGGAAATCCTGCAAAAAAAGTCCAGTTCATTTTTTTCTGGCATTAATAGATTCCATGTTGCAGGGGGTGAAAAATTGCAATTGTTAAAAACAATGTTTGACCACATAAAATTGATGTTTATTGTTAATGAAGTGGGTGAAGAACAAATATTAAATGTATTGCAACATATAAGTGCAGTAGAACCATATTAAGGATTAAGTTGTGTCTTGGGGGTGTTGGTGTGGGAATGTGAGGGTGGACATTAGAAGTGTGAGGGACAGTAGGTAGCCATATTGTTTTCTAACCTTCTACATAAGCCTGCAAAATGAAGGGTGAGCAGGCAGTTCCACGTCCTCTCTACTGCACTATGCCACAAAAAGCAACTACAGGGTATTACACCAACTCTGGTGCAATGCAAACTATGAATCACTGGTGATGCAGTGTGCAGACAGTCCTGGGGGGGGGGGGGGGGGGGGGGGGGAGTGGGAATACAGATACAGATATGAGTTGGTAATAATACAAACACAAGAAAAGCATGTGGACAGATTCTACATAAATCTCTGCACACTGTTCAAGACTGTGTAGGGGAATTAGATTATTAGTCGTCCTGTATGGCAGCTGGTGCATTCTTCTGACTTCCTTCACCATGAGTGCTGCTTGCTTTTCACTTTACAGGCAAACTGTATCTCTCCAGCATTTCTCCATGCTCATGCTCGTCCTTGGCCTCAACTATAGAAACTAAAAATATTGCATTATTGATGGGGCTGTAACAGGTATGAGTGCCCAATAAGACATGGACTGACATTGTGGCTTAACAAAGCTTAATTTTTCAAGAGAAGAAAGGGTATGCTAGTATTCCTCAAAATTTGTGCAACATTTGAAATAATGGAAGGGAAAACTGTTTTTTAATGGAAAGAAAGCAACATAAACTTTAAGTGACTAGCTTAAAAATAAATGGTATGATACAGAAGACAAAACTCTGGGACATTTCACATCCCACAAGGAGTGTTTGGGGACAGCAGGGCAATTTGTGAAAAGACTGTCTCGGAAAAATCAGGGCGGATGGGAACACTAATCGTGCATAAAAGTGTGTGTTCAAATTCAAAACACCCATCACAGGCATTTACTTCAGCTGAACATGAATGTAGCATGATACAAAATCATTACTATTTTCAGAATCAACTATTGTTACATGTGATTTTAAATTAAACCAATTAACCTGAAATTATGAACGATGACAGCAAATGTGGAACAATGTATACTTAAAATGCATAACTGTAGTGCTTTAAATGGTATATACCAAAAGATTCAGATTTTAAATCTAAAGTGGCCATTCCAACAGCTGGGACAGCACTGCTGTAATTTCACTTTCATATTATTCACTCATTCACACATCGTGTTCTGCAAACCCCATCGTGAAGGAGAGCTTTCAGCGATGTGACGCAAGTCGGGTAATAGAGTAACAGGAAGAAGAACCACTGCTGGCTACCTGTGTAAACTATATTGGGAACAAATTATGACTATGCTAATCTACTCCAGTTGTTACTAATGGTAATTACTTTGAGAGTACTTTATCAGTAACCATGTCACGGCATGCTTACCAATAAGTCCTGAAACACTACACATAAAAATGGTATTTTGCTGGGACTCATACCTCAGATTCTGTTGGTGACTCAGGTGTTTTGGATAGCTCTTGTGCTAGGAATCATTTGTAAACCCAACAGAAGGATTATCTTAGTGTCACTGTGCTACAGTACAGGGTCAAAGTATGAACATTACACACTTCCTCCTGCTTAGGTAATACAGCAAATCAGTTGGTTCTTTCGGCATTTGATGTGATCTACTGTGGGCTTTTGGGCTTTAAAAGGTTATGGAGGCACCATTAGTTTGTGGGCAGTTCCTTACAACCCCCCCCCCCCCCCCCCCTAAAAAAAAAAAGTTTTTTTACCATTTTTTCAAACCAAAACCGAGCTGCAGATTCCAAGACGGCTACTCACATCAAATGGCTAAAATCTGTACAGTATGTCCCTAAGATCCCGATCTCAAATAACCTTGAAAATTTTCTTGATATCTTTATCCTTTTTTAAGATACAGAGGTTCAAAGTTACCCTACTTCTGCACATAAAATATGGTATGGGGCTAAATCTGAATAATAAATAACTCCAGCAATTTGCACAAATTTTAACAGTATATTGTCTAAGAGAGGATATAAAATGTAGACTGGCAATGGTAAGGAAAGCGTTTACGAAGAAGAGAAATTTGTTAACATCGAGTATAGCTTTAAGTGTCAGGAAGTCGTTTCTGAAAGTATTTCTATGGAGCATAGCCGTAACTAGTTTGGACAAGAAGAGAATAAAAGCTTTCAAAATGTGGTGCTACAGAAGAATGCTGAAGATTAGATGGGTAGATCACATAACTAATGAGGAGGTATTGAATAGGATTGGGGAGAAGAGAAGTTTGTGGCACAACTTGTCTAGAAGAAGGGATCGGTTGGCAGGACATGCTCTGAGGCATTGAGGGATCACCAATTTAGTATTGGAGGGCAGCGTGGAGGGTAAAAATCGTAGAGGGAGACCAAGAGATGAATACACTAGACAGATTCAGAAGGATGTAGGTTGCAGTAGGTACTGGGAGATGAAGAAGCTTGCACAGGACCAACAACAACATTGTGTAAGCTTCTTTCTAAAAGTACCATATTACTGTTTACAAAAATCTTAATCCATTATCAATAAACGTCACAAAAGCTTTGGTTATGGGTGCCAAAACTGAGCTGTGGATTCCAAGAAAGCTATTGCAGCAGATGGCTGTAATTTTTATGATATATTCCTAAGACACCAATCTTGAATCACCTTAAAAATTTTCTTGATATCTTTATCCCTTCCTGAGATGTCAAAGTTTCAAGGTTATCCTACTTGTATATGTACAATACACATGTAAAATCCAATGTGAGGTGAAATGTAGTTTATTGGCATAGCATGGAGAAATATGCTGTAAAATGTCTGTTACAATCATAAGGGTTCTGGGAACCCCATGTTGCAGGACTGAGACACGTGCAATATTTTTCAGCATGTAAAGTCTGAGGTATAAAATTAGTTTTATATTATTTGAATTTCACATAAGTAGACTATCAAAATTTCACTGGTCAGTATATTTCTTTTCATATTAGCGACATGCCTTGTTCCAAGAGGGAAAAGAAGGGAACCAGTGGAAAAACCAAAATATGTTTCTGTTTATTTTAAAAAACTGACTGAAAAGTGCAGTACCAGTTGCCTCATTCTACATTTCTCTGCACTTAAAAATTTTAGCAAGCAAACATATTTGCACTTTTGTATAGTGAGAGAGAAGGAGAAAGGGGACAGTGGTAGTGGCAAAGAGACGGAAAAGTAACAAATAATGGAAAATAGCAGACAGTGGTTGAGGTATAAAAAGAGCGAAGGAGACAACAGCAGCACAAAATGTAAATGAAAGTGTAACCATCTATATAAGCTGGCAAGTCAGTATTGTAGAAAAAATGCAAAAAATGGAGGCGTATGTATCTTTACTAAATCAAGTATCAGGTACAAAAGAAGGTGTGAAGCTGAATCAGTGAACGTGGAAAACCATTCTGAAGCAGCAGATATATAGTTGTATAAAATACAGGGAAAAGTCATAGTGTTAGCAATATACAGGCCATGTGATATCGTAGACTTTACCAGCGTAATAACTGCTGATATTCTTCACGGGTTTGCACCCGGATCATGTCGTCGTCCAGACACAATATTTTGGTGGACCAGCTGGCTGCCATCTTCAGGTGAAAAAAATGGAAGACTCCCTCACTTTTAAAGAAGAGCTCCTTACCTAGTGATGTCATCAAGAAACTTCGTCCTGGTGCTGCGGTTCATCCGAGATTATGGTTTACCCAAGATTCATAAGAGTGGTATTCCTCTGTGTCCCACTGTCAGCAACTTGGGCACTCCTACCTATAATTTGGCCAAATATTTTGCTTCAGTTCTCAGGCCATGTGTGGGAAAATGTGAACATCACATATCAAATTCGTCTGACTTTATTCGACAATTAAAATCGTTGTACTGTGGTCCTTCTGACTTGCTCATCAGCTTTGATGTTATTTCTCTCTTTACTCAGGTTCCTCTTGAAGAGTCCCTGTTACTAATCGGTGAGAAATTAGATGACGAAACCACCAAGTTATGTCGTCATGTATTGACTTCAACGTATTTTCTTTTTAATGATGTATATTTTGAGCAAACTGACAGAGTGGCTATGGGGAGTCCACTCTCCCCCATAGTTGCCTACCTTTTTATGGAAGACTTTGAGGAGATGGCACTCAATACTTCGTGTTTTTTGAGATACGTTGATGACATTTTTATGGTTTGGCCACATGGAATTGATGCTTTGGATTGCTTTTTAAATCATTTTAATTGTCTACATCCGAGTATTCAATTTACTATGGAAATTGAAAGTGATGGTAAAATTCCATTTCTTGATGTTTTAGTGCAAAGAAACGACGATGGGACTTTTGGACACAGTGTGTATCGGAAACCTACTCATACTGACCTCTATCTTCATGCGACCAGCTGTCATCCACCACACCAATGTAGTGGAGTTTTGCGGACTCTGGTGAAAAGAGCTTATGCCATTTCTGACGAGGAACATTTGAAAGAAGAACTTGATCATTTGAAGATTGTTTTTAAACAGAATGGATATATGGAACAACGTTTATGCCATGCTGTTCATTTTGGTCCATCGCACGAGTCAATAGAGGATACTTTTGAAGCTGTTGCTTATTTACCCTTTGCGGGAAGTATATCATCCAAAATTCCAAGAATTTTAAGAAAATATGATATTAAAAGTGTTTTTAGGCCAGTGGCCAAGACTAGAGCCCTTCGTGGCTCAGTTAAAGATAATTTGGGCTCAAGGAAGCCCGAGGTTTATGAAATTCTGTATCACTGTGGAAATAAGTATATTGGTCAAACTATTCGAACTATTCAGGACTGGTGTATGGAACATCATCGGCACACTCGGTTGTTCTAACCTGAGAAGTCGGCAGTGGTGGAACACTGCCTTAAGGAAGGACACAGGATAATGTATGACAAGACACAATTGATCTCTCCTGCTTCTCGCTACTGGGAATGTGTTCTTAAAGAATCCATTGAAATTAGATTATCAAGTAATATTATTAACAGGGATAAAGGTTTTCCTCTAAGATATGGATTCCAATTTTGTCCGACATTAAACAACAACGATCTTCTTTTCGATCACTGGATTCTTCCAACTAGTGCTGTTGCGATTTTTCGTTTCTGCCATCTTCTCCCACTGGCGTGCTGCGTGTCTACTTGCCGCCAGGAGGCACTGCCCATCATCTTGCGCACGCGCAGTGCTCAGTCCGTGGTGTATAAAGGTTTCCGTCGCTGTGGGTGGAATTCAGTTCCGGCAAGGCAGTGCATGAACATTAACTCACCTGAAGATGGCAGCCAGCTGGTCCGCCAAAATATTGTGTCTAGACGACGACATGATCCGGCTGCAAACCCGTGAAGAACATCACCAAATATACAGACCACCTACTGAGTGAAACACTGCTTAACATTCTTTTTACTGAAAGAGCCACTGTAGTTGTCTGTGGAGATTTCAAGATAAATCTTATGAATGAAAGTAGGCTACAAAATCCATTTCTAGATCTATTATGTAGTTTCAATCTGTTTCCGCACATACACGAACCCACAAGAATAACATATAACACAAACAGTTTTACAGATAATATATTTTCAAATGTATGATCCACAGAAGTGGAAGTAACAAATACTCATTTGGGATTATGTGACCATAATGCTCTTGTCCTCAAAATTCCTTCAGTGATACTGCAAGAAAAAAGTGTACTTCATGTATAAAAGAAAATTTTCCACTGAAAACTGTGTAGAATTTACAAATATCATAACCAGTGAGTCCTGGGCAGAAGTTCTGTCCCTAACAAACACGAATGATGCATATAACACTTTTTCTTCAATTTTCATGGGATATTTCGAAATGTGTTTTCCAAAGAAGCTGTCGAGAATTGTATCTCATCACAATACAAAGCCAAGTTCTTGGATCACAGATGGCATCAAAACTTCTTGTGGAACTCTAAAGAGATTAAATTCAAAATTGAAGACATCTACAGATCCACAGTTCATAGAATATGTTAAGAATTACAAGAGGGTATATCGAAAAGTGATTGCTAAGGCAAAATTTATGAGTAATGACAACTTAATAAGACAGTCTGATAACAAATCAAAAGCCACATGGGGCATTGTGAAGACTGAAACAGCAAAGAGATGTGAAGACCAGTGTATCACTCTCAAGAACACAGAAAATGTCGATATTAAAAAACAAGATTGCCAAATTACATCAACAATTATTTCATAAATGTAACTACTTCATTAAGCTCAAAATTTACAAATCAAGAAAATCCAGAATTTCCAAAAGCTGCTTGTAGCATGAGGATAGATCCAACAGATGAACATGAAGAGTTCAAAGTAATAAGAAGCTTGAAACCTAAAATGTCAGCAGGAGTAGATGAGGTGCCTGTTTATATCATAACAGTGACAGCTGCACAAATTGCAAGGCCCTTGGCGTACATAGCCAACTTGTCATTTAGTGAAGGAGTGTTTTCGGACAGGGTGAAAATGTCAAAAGTGAAGCCACTATTCAAAAACAGCGACAAGCATAACTATCAGCCAATATTCCTCCTTCTGGCATTTTCCAAAATAATTGAAAAATTAATGAAGCACAGAATCAACAAATATCCAAATGACCGTAAATTACTAAATAGAAATCAGTGTGGCTTCCAGGCTGGTAAAAATACAGAAACAGCACTAATGTGCTACTCTGAACAAATAATCAAAAATCTAGAGAGACAATAGCATAGTAGGAATCAATTTATATCTCTCCTAAGCATTTGGCACTGTCAATCATGGAATTCTTTTAGAAAAACTGGAAGCATTAGGTATTCATAGGACAGGGAAAAAGTGGTTTGAATCATACCTACACCTACAAAACGGAACACAGATCGAACGACTGATGTCAGATTACTCCAACCACAAAATAAATTTAGTATCAGATGGGAAAAAAAAGAAAAAAAAAAGGAAAAAAAACTGGAAACAGGAGTGTCACAAGGCAGTATTCTAGGTCTCTTATTGTTCCTTGTCTACATAAATGAAACTCACACCTCAGATGCAGCAGCAAAGCCCATACTATTCACAGATGACACTAGTGTGATCATAAGTGCACCAAAGCAAATGCTGCAAACAACTATCGACCAAGTAATAAAGAGCGTCCACATATTCAGTGCAAACCGGTTGACATTAAATGCAAATAAATAAAATTATATGCAGTTTGAGAAAATGTGCTAAAATGTAAATCTTGATCTATTGTTGGGTGACAAGGCCATAGACAGAGTGGCATCAGCAAAATTGCAGGGGATTCATGTAGATCAAAATCTTAATTTTAATGACCATGTAATGAAACTTGTGCCAAAACTTAACTCATCCAGTTTAGCTCTCAGGATTATTGCAAAACTTTGTACTGCAGAGGGTGTCAGGATGGCATATTTTGGCTATGTTCGATGTCTTGCAACATACGGAATAATATTTTGGAGCCCACCACATGCTGTCTAAAACAAATCTTTCTGCTACAGAAGAGGGCTATATATATATTGTTAGGGCCCTCCTTGCACCATAACTACAATACCCAAAACAGCACCACACTCCATACTCAGCAAACAAAAAGAGCACACACACAAAGGCATGTGAGCCATATTGGTACAACACCCTGCAACATACTGACAGCCAACATCAGAAAGTTAGAAGATGAAAACAGATTTAAAGTAGAATTTAAAGAATGTTTTACTCGGTATATGACTATTTTGGCCAATAAAAAATTCTGATAATGTTTATATTAAGGCAAAACTGAAAACACTGTCTTTCATCCACTAAAGTTTCTGTTAATTTTGTATATCTGATGGGCAGCTGTTGAGTGTCGTAAAATTGTTACTGAATTATTGTACTGAATATAAGGGCTTCCTGTTTACGGAAGACAAAATTAGAGCCTTACGGCAAACAAACTATGCAGTTACAATACTGTTAGTATAGATGTATAAAAAGTTGTATTACTGTGTCTTGTATGACCAAGTATTATTCTTTGTACATTTTTTGTACAATTTTATATGTATTATTCTTTGTACTACTTAATGTAAAATTTCATATGTTCCTTTTCAGTAAATTGTTTCCCATAAATTTACACGTACTTTTGGACAACATCCATACAATATTTATTGTCTACGGATGGATAAATAAATAAATAAGATAATTAAAATAAAAGTGTGAGAGAAAGAAAAGGACTGACTGGCAGTGGAGCATAGTTGACAGTGACTGAACAGTGCAAGGGAAAGAGTGAAGGAGAGAGTGCCGATGAGAGAGGAATAAAGAGAAGGAAAAAGTGGAAGTGGGTGAGAGCCAGTGATAACGAGAGACAGAATCTATGACAAGGAGGGAAAGAGACATGGTGACAGTGAGAAGAGACAACAGCTGTGTGAAGGAATGAAGGAGATAGCAACAGTAAGAGAGAGAAAGAGGGAGACAGCAGTAACAGGACAGAATGGAGGAGACAGAGGCTGCGACAGTTAGAGAGATGCAAAAGACAGTGCCAGTGAGTTTGACTGAATGAGTGAGTAGAATGTGTGGGTGGGCGCGGATGGGTAGAGCGACTTACAGCAGTGGACGAGTCGGTGTGACTGAGTTACAGTTAGAGGAGTTTGTGGAAGTGAGAGGTGAGCTGCTTGTTAAAAGGAGTGTGAATATGTTCGCATGCCAAAATTTTTAAACATGCTGAGAGCTGAGAAAGGTAGAATGAGGCAGCTGGTACCCAACTCTTCAGTCAGTCTTGCAAGTAAACAGGAACATATTCATATTTCTTGTGCTCCAATAGGAGCATTTTACCACTGGTGTATTTATGCTAGAGAAACAGACAGTTCGAAAAAAAAAGTCATTGCTGCTCCTCCTATACTATTCTGTTGCTGTTATTGTCTAATACATCAAACAAAGGATATGTATAATATAATGGGATGGATAAAAAACTATTCACCAACCGTCGGCAGGAGGAAACACGTATAAAAGTTAAGGAAATGTGCAGGCCTACGTACCCAGTGGCTCCTTTGTCTGGCAGCAGGGTTGAAGGAAGCGGAGGAGGGATGAAGCAAAAGGAGTGGCATTGTTTAGGTAACGTGGAAAGTTATGGAAAAGTCGCCCAGAACCTCAGATCAGGGGAGGTTTACCGGACGGTATCAGAAGGTAAGACTGACTGTCGAGGACTGCAACGGACGAGATTTGAAAACCTGGGAGCTTAAATGTGGAAGTTAGGGTAATAAGCAAGACAGTGATGATAGATAAACCATAGTGCAATGGAAAGCTAAGTAAATTATACATGGTAGACAGGCAGAGGTGAAGGGGTGGGGAAAAATAGGTCAGAAAATTAGATATAGAAAACTAAAACAGAGTATAGAAAGGAATAGTTACTGAGAAAAAATGCTGAGACCAAAGAAATTAATGTAAAACAAGGGCAGGTGGGTGGTGAGAACCGAGGACATATTGTAACGCCAGTTCCTACCTGCAGAGTTCTGAGAAACTGTTGCCAAGGAAGGATCCAGCTGGCAAGTGCGGTGAAATAGGCATTTGTGATTGTCATGTAGAGGATGCGCTCAACAGTATATTGTATGTTGCATGTATACACCCTCTATTTGTACCCATTCATTCTAACTGGTAACTTTGTTGTAGATGTACCAGTGTAGAAGGCTGCACAGTATTTACGTGACAGCTGGTACATGACATCTATAAGAATAAGAATCTTTATTAGCCGATCAGTATTTTCTTATACAATGGGCTTCGTCAATAAGTTCAATTACAGTATAAAGATGGTTATATTCTCATAACAATGTATATATAAATCATGTGAAATTTAGTGTAGTACAATAGCACACATTTGGAATTTTATATATTATTAATTTTACAATAAAAAGAAAAACATTATACAGATTTATATTAAGCAGGGAGTATTCATGTTGATGACACTATGTCATTATCATATACATGTTGATAACACTATGTCATTATCCTAAGCTATTGATACAAATTTAGGTCCTACTACAGGCAGAGGTACCTTTCTCTATGTTAAAACAGCAAATCTGCCATATTACAATCTTTAAATTCATCAACTGAGTAAAATGCTTTATCTTTGAGCCATTGACCCAATGTTGTCTTAAATTTACTTTTAGATATTGTTTGTACAATTTTAGGGAGCATATTAAACAGTTCGAGGCCTTCATATTTGTAACTATTATGTATCTTAGACAGTCTAGAGTATGGCAGATCAATTGTGTGGTTTCGTCTTGTATTGTGGGTGTGGACAGATGACCTAAGGGGATATTGAGCTATGTTTTCTTTTACGTGTAGTAAGCAATAATAGATGTACAAACAAGGAACTGTCATGATGTTAAGTTTTTTGAAATGTTCCCTGCATGTATCCCTAGGAGATAAACCTACTACACATCGAAGAGCTTTTTTTTGCCATCTGAAAATTGATATTGAACTGGGAGAATTTCCCCAGAGCAGAATACCATAAGAAAGATGGGGGTGGATATAAGCAAAATATGAATGCAGCAGTAAGTTTTGGCTGACATTACTCCTAAACTTATAAAGTAGGAACATAGCACGTGCAAGTTTAGAACAGACGTATGTGATATGTTTATCCCAGCTAAGTTTCTGGTCAATCATCATTCCTAGCAGTTTAATGGACTTATTTTCTTTGTTTGATACCTTCAAATTAAAGAATATTTCCTCAGTTTTTGTTTCATTTATGAATAGGGAGTTTGCACTAAACCAATGAACTGATTTTTCAAATATTATATTATTTTTTTCTCATACAGATTCAAGAGTCTGTCCTGAATTGATAAAAGTTGTATCGTCTGCATAGAGGACTGTTTTACAGGGTAAATACTGTGGCATATCATAAACATACACTACAAACAGGAAGGGCCCAAGTATGGAGCCCTGTGGCACACCTCTTTTTATTGTTTGTGGGGTTGACAGCTGCCCATTTACACTAACAAATTGTACTCTGTTGCTTAAGTAGGATTCTAATAATTTCAGGGTGTCCTCTTCCACGCCGTAGTGTCTTAATTTTATGATCAAATTAATATGAGATACAGTGTCAAATGCTTTACTCAGGTCTAGGAGAGTAGCACATGAGATTAATTTATTTTCAAAGCCATCGTATATATCACTAACAATATTTTCAACTGCTTTAACTGTGGATAGCTTAGACCTGAATCCATACTGTGAGTTACTTAACAAGTTATTCCTCTCAAAATAGTGGTTCATTTGTTGGTGAACACAGTCTTCAATTATTTTAGATATTATTGGGATTAATGAGATAGGGTGATAGTTACTTGGATTTGTTTTATCTCCTTTCTTAAATATGGGAATAGTTACTGCTATTTTCAAACAGTCGGGGAAAATCCCTTGCTGTAATATATGGTTAATGAGAGTGGTTAGAGGGGGCAGAAAATCACTTGATATCTTCTTTATGACAAAGTTTGACAGACCATAGAAGTCCTCTGCTCTGGAACTACTTAGTTTGCCTATTGCTTTGCTAACATCATTTTCAGTTACTGTTGCCCAGCAGAATTTATGGACTACATACTTATTTGAACCTAAGAGAGTTTTAGCATCAAGCATGGCGTTGAGGGGAGACAAATCTTGTTGTAAACTGAAGTTAACAAAGTGTGAGTTTAAGATATCTGGGGCTATGGGTATAGCTAGTTGAGTTGTTGGTCTATTTATTTCACTTTTAATTACTTTCCAGGCAACTTTACAGCTGTTTCTGGATTTAAGAATATAGTTATCATTCACCCTACATTTTGCCAAACTTATTTCAGATCTATAAATTTTTCTTATTCTAATGTACATCTCTTTGTGCTTGTTGCTGTTATGAGATCTGTCCTTAAACATAAGAAGCATAATCCTGATGCTGTTGAGTTATGGCGTAAACCAATTATTTAGTCTCTGTGGTTTATGAGCTCGGTTATTATTCTGTCTTTTTACTAATCTGGGACAACATTAATCAAATATTCTTGCAATTTCCTCTATAAATAATTTGCTTGTGTTATTCACACACATATCTTTGTATAAGATGTCATTCCAGTTAACTGACCTTAATCTGGTTCTAAACTCTCTTATGTTGCATTCATTAATAGGTCTAACAGTTTTGTGTTGTTCATCTGAAATGCTGACTGTAACTGTAATCCATAGGCCATCATGGTCAGCTAGGCCTAACTTCACTACTCCAATTTTAACATTATTTTCATGGATATTACTTATTATATTGTCTAAGCACGCATTATATCTTGTAGGCTTATCATTTAGACAATAGCAATCAAAAGCTCTTAGGCTATCCAAGAATTCCAATACGATATGACTCTGTACCCTGATATCCATATCAATATCACCAAAAATTAAGATTCTTTGGTATTTATATTTAGGCTTAGTTAGTAAGACTAACAGTTTTTTTAAAATTTACCATAAATTCATATTCACTAGAAGATGGTGTGCGATATACAGATGCAACAATAATATTATGTTTAATATAATAGAAGGAAACATTCCACGTGGGAAAAATTACATATAAAATCAAAGATGAGGTGACTTACCGAACGAAAGTTGATTATGTGTGAGTGTCTGAACTTTGATAATTGACTGAAAATAAAAATTAAAGTTTTCGCTCGAAGAAAGACTTGAACCAAGGACCTCTCGTTCCGCAGCTGCTCACGCTAACCACGGGACCACGGCGCTCCTGAGTTCAGTCTGCCCTTGATGTTGCCTATCTTGCGCATGGACTACTCAGTTTGCATATTTTGCTTATTTTTTCATAGTTCCACACAACTTCTTCCTGTTTTCTCGATTGATCTGTGTTCAGTTTTTCAAGGCCTATCCACTGTGCCAACTTATAACTAAATCTGAGGGGGGTGCGATGGGGAGGTTCCCTTGTCAGTGGAAGGCGCTTTGGCAGCAATGCTGACGTCAAACAAGCCATTCAGCGCTTCTTCTGTATGCGACGCTCTGATTTTTTCCTGGAAGGCTTTTTGAAGCTTATAAAGTGGTACAACAAATGTCTCAATGTACTAGGAAATTATGTAGAAAAATAAAGATATGTCTTATCTTTAATGTCTCATTCTCTTTTTTTTTTTTTTTTTTTTTTGCTTTCACACGTTGACCACAGTCGACAGGGGAAACTTATTTTCTAACTCCCCCTCGTAAGAAAATAAAAATGTAACATAATGTCTAATACAAATACCGAGATACTGTGTGTCCATTTTGTTTTACTGTACACACAGAGAGCCATACTGAGGGGTGACATACGTCTTCAGCGCAGGGCAGCAGTCACAGTGATTTAATGAGCTGCAATACCTGCTGAAACATGGAAATAAAGTATTCCATGGTGTGCCATGCCACCCTGGAGATGTGTGAAATTCCCAAGAAAGTATATTACAGCAGTACAGGCATGCTGTACAGAAAGGTAGGGAAACTTTTGAGAATGAGAATGATGATGTGAACTGAAATACACTCCTGGAAATTGAAATAAGAACACTGTGAATTCATTGTCCCAGGAAGGGGAAACTTTATTGACACATTCCTGGGGTCAGATACATCACATGATCACACTGACAGAACCACAGGCACATAGACACAGGCAACAGAGCATGCACAATGTCGGCACTAGTACAGTGTATATCCACTTTTCGCAGCAATGCAGGCTGCTATTCTCCCATGGAGACGATCGTAGAGATGCTGGATGTAGTCCTGTGGAACGGCTTACCATGCCATTTCCACCTGGCGCCTCAGTTGGACCAGCGTTCGTGCTGGACGTGCAGACCGCGTGAGACGACGCTTCATCCAGTCCCAAACATGCTCAATGGGGGACAGACCCGGAGATCTTGCTGGCCAGGGTAGTTGACTTACACCTTCTAGAGCACGTTGGGTGGCACGGGATACATGCGGACGTGCATTGTCCTGTTGGAACAGCAAGTTCCCTTGCCGGTCTAGGAATGGTAGAACGATGGGTTCGATGACGGTTTGGATGTACCGTGCACTATTCAGTGTCCCCTCGACGATCACCAGTGGTGTACGGCCAGTGTAGGAGATCGCTCCCCACACCATGATGCCGGGTGTTGGCCCTGTGTGCCTCGGTCGTATGCAGTCCTCATTGTGGCGCTCACCTGCACGGCGCCAAACACGCATACGACCATCATTGGCACCAAGGCAGAAGCGACTCTCATCGCTGAAGACGACACGTCCCCATTCGTCCCTCCATTCACGCCTGTCGCGACACCACTGGAGGCAGGCTGCACGATGTTGGGGCATGAGCGGAAGACGGCCTAACGGTGTGCGGGACCGTAGCCCAGCTTCATAGCTTCATGGAGACGGTTGCGAATGGTCCTCGCCGATACCCCAGGAGCAACAGTGTCCCTAATTTGATGGGAAGTGGCGGTGCGGTCCCCTACGGCACTGCGTAGGATCCTACGGTCTTGGCGTGCATCCGTGCGTCGCTGCGGTCCGGTCCCAGGTCGACGGGCACGTGCACCTTCCGCCGACCACTGGCGACAACATCGATGTACTGTGGAGACCTCATGCCCCACGTGTTGAGCAATTCGGCGGTACGTCCACCCGGCCTCCCGCATGCCCACTATACGCCCTCGCTCAAAGTCCGTCAACTGCACATACGGTTCACGTCCACGCTGTCGCGGCATGCTACCAGTGTTAAAGACTGCGATGGAGCTCCGTATGCCACGGCAAACTGGCTGACACTGACGGCGGCGGTGCACAAATGCTGCGCAGCTAGCGCCATTCGACGGCCAACACCGCGGTTCCTGGTGTGTCCGCTGTGCCGTGCGTGTGATCATTGCTTGTACAGCCCTCTCGCAGTGTCCGGAGCAAGTATGGTGGGTCTGACACACCGGTGTCAATGTGTTCTTTTTTCCATTTCCAGGAGTGTACAAGTTGTCACTGTACTCATATTTAAAGGATGGAAAATATACCAAATGTTAAACTACAACTGGTGTGGAATGAAACTTCCTGACAGATTAAAACTGTGTGCGGGATCGAGACTCGAACTCGGGACCTTTGCCTTTCACAAGCAAGTGCTCTACCAACTGAGCTACCCAAGCATGACTCATGCCCCGTCCTCATTCTAGAAACATCCCCCAGGCTGTGGCTAAGCCATGTCTCAGCAATATCCTTTCTTCCAGCAGTGCTAGTTCTGCAAGGTTCGCAGGAGAGCTTCTGTAAAGTTTGGAAGGTAGGAGACGAGGTACTGGCGGAATTAAAGCTGTGAGGACGGGGCGTGATTCGTGCTTGGGTAGATCAGTTGGTAGAGCACTTGCCTGCGAAAGGCTAAGGTCCCAAGTTCGAGTCTCGGTCCAGCACACAGTTTTAATCTGCCAGGAAGTTTCATATCAGCGCACACTCCGCTGTAGAGTGTTAAAAAACAAAGTGATGTAACTTACCAAATGAAAGCGTTGGTATGTTGATAGAGACTCTGACAAACACAAACACACACACAAAATTCAATCTTTCACAACCCACGGTTGCTTCATCAGGAAAGAGGGAAGGAGAGGGAAAGACGAGACGAAAGGATGTGTGTTTTAAGGGGGAGGGTAAGGACTCATTCCAATCCCGGGAGCGGAAAGACTTACCTTAGGGGGAAAAAAGGACAGGTATACACTTGCACACACACACATATCCATCCGCACACATATGTGTGTGTGTCCGAGTGTATACCCATCCTTTTTTCCCGATAAGGTAAGTCTTTTCGCTCCCGGGACTGGAATGACTCCTTACCCTCCCCCTTAAAACCCACATCCTTTCGTCTTTCCCTCTCCTTCCCTCTTTCCTGATGAAGCAACCGTGGGTTGTGAAAGATTGAATTTTGTGTGTGGTGTTTGTCAGTGTCTCTATCAACATACTAACGCTTTCGTTTGGTAAGTTACATCACTTTGTTTTTAGATATATTTTTCCCACATGGAATGTTTCCCTCTATTATATACATAAATTTAAAGTAGTAAATACAGCTTTGGTGATGAAGTCCAGAAGATCAGGATGGGAAGTACATGGTCAAACTACTGTTATATACTACAGCATCTGAAGCAACAGGTAGACTGAAACTTTTGCTCTAGAATATAAAACCTTAGACAGGGTTGTGTATTCTGTCTGGAAATTATTCATACTTCTAGTATTGTGGCTGTGAACTGCTTAGTTCGTCCAAAATTAACTTTCATTACTAACTAGAAATACCAGTAGGGAGTGTGTATATCAGCATGTAAGTGAAGAGCCCCAAGGCCTCTGGACAGACTTCTGCACTACTTTACACAGCATTCTTTCTGTCCACTTCTGTAACATAAATTTAATTTTTCATATTAACTGCAGTGCCACAGAAGATTGTTCCATTCAATAGAACTAAGCAAAAGTATGCTAGGAGTCTGGTATCTAATGATACTCAGCAGTAAATTCTGACTACACAGATATGTACTTCCAAATTGACTCCAGTATTTTGGATACTGTTATGGCTTCAATTCCTAATAAAGTTATTATTTGTTTCACAAGATCTATTCTTTCATTCTGGACCCCTCGAATGTTGATGAACTCACATTTGCAGATATGCAGGTGGTGCAAAACTTATTTTGAGCAGTTTGCTTCTGTCTGCAGCACTAGTTAACTAAACATCAGAATCTGTCCTTTGCATTCCTTTTCTAATTAAATTACATAAATTTCTATGATCTTTGTTTGCCTTTACACCAACACGCAAAATTCTCGATTTGCATCATGCAACTTTTATTTAACCATATTTGGGCGCATTTTTTGTAGCAGCTGAGTGAATTAATTTTTTTGATGTCAAAACTAGAATTTTGATAAAAGGCTATATGTAATTTTTGATAATTTTATTTTTCTGATTTAGAACCAAGAACTATCATGGTAAGTATTCTTCCCACTGCCCTTCTATGCGTTATTATGCATTGGCATTATGTGTGAAAAATAATGGCATTTTATGTTTTTATTTTATGTGCCACTATTAGTAAAATAATCTGAGAAACTTCATTTACCACAAAATAAAGAAATGAGCTAATGCAAGTCACAATACTATATATTTTAGAAATGAAGCAACATGTTCAGGCTTCATATGTGACAACAACAGAGAACTCACAACAAAACATACTAATTGCAGTAGCAGTTTTTATACAGTTGTTACACATGCAGAGGTGGTAAGACATGTTCCAATGAATGTAGTAAAACAGTTAAATTTGTGGTAAGTATGTTTCCTGCAGTCCACAAAGATATGTTTTAACTTTGCAGTAAGTACACTTCCCATGTCTTGTGGAGAAACACTTTGAAGGTAAAGCATTCTTCCCACTGGACTTTAAAAATGTATGATTTGGTGATGCGTATACTTTCCATGTACCCTGAAAGGCAAAAAACGACTTTCCGAAATAATTAAAAGCTATATTTAACTAGAAACTACAGCTGTTGCAGCAAACGACCACTAGATGACAGGAGTGTACAAAGATGGCACTACATATTCTTACAAATGTAGTAAAGAAATAAAGTTGTTGGTAAGTATATTTTCTGCTGCCTGCAAAAGGGTTAAATTCTTGCAGATATTTCCAACACAGTCTATATAACATAGAAATGAAATAACACCCCCCCCCCCCCCCCCCCAAAAAAAACTGTAATTGCATTATACAACATCATTTTCACTCTGTGTTCCAGTTTACTGGAGATCTCAGCAGAACAAAGAGTCCATGTAAAGAAAAGACTGTGCAGTTTACTTTTTGTTTATATTCCTTTGACATACTGCAGTAGGTAAGCATACATGATCCTTTTTATCAACTTATTTGTAATTATCTTTCAAATTTCTAGGGACCCCAAATTTGTTGCTTCATTTTAAATGGGACCTTGATGAATATTTTCCCCATCAGAGAATATAACTCCTTTCTGAACCTTAGACGAGGAGGCAAGGACTACGTGAAAATTATTTTTTGTCTTGCATTGTGACTGTGTAACTCACATTTCAGCTAAAATTGATTTTTGTCATGAGCAATAAAAATCCTCAAGATGTAAATATATTTGGAAGTGAATAAGCATTCCAAGATCCTTATCTTCTGCAAGACATACAAGTATCTACTGTACATAATATTGTCATATCCCAAGCACCTTATTCGTTAGTTCAGTGAATGAGGGTTCTCCACCAATTATGGTCTTTAAACTTTTGTTCCTCTTCAATGCAGTCTGTCTTTCAAACCATACATTAGTCTTGGTAGCCTGTTGGCAGCCATTCGTTGCATACATTCATACCATCTCAGCCACTGTGATGTTATTCCATCTTGCAGTCTCACAACTTGAGGCTGTTTTCAGATTTTCTCATTCCAGATTCTATCCCTCGGTATCTTTCTGACCAGACTGTGAATGAACCCCATCTCAGCTGTGTGATGTCTTTACTTACCATGGTCCATGTTTCACCGCCATGTTTCAAAATAGACATGTAATACAGGTGGATAGAAAGCTTCTTTTCTCAAGTTTCATTATAATATTTTTCTTTTTTTTACAAAATCTCATTTGTGCTTATTAATTAATGATATGGACAGTCATCTTCTCGCTTTTTCAGTAATTTGTATGGTGTCCCTGATTATGTAGAGAGTCTTCCACTCATATGCCAAAACTCTCTGCAAGTACTGCTGTCTCTCCAGGGATGGCTGAGTTCCATTCCTCCTGAACACATGCAATAAGTTGGTCTCTGTTGCATGTACAATGTTAATTGAAGAATGCATCCCATAGTCTGGCCTACAGGTGCTCTGCAGGGTCTGTATCTGAATTTAGCTTCAGTTTTGGCAATGCAGAAACCATCATCCATCATTCTTTCATAAAATTCTTGATGATAAACAATATTTTTTTCTTACAGCATGGGTTTTGTTGGTTGGGCATGACATTTTGTTTCCCAGAAGTGTCTACCAACAACGTCTTTTACAGTTATGCTTCTGGTGGTCTTCTGTTTTTGTTGGTAGCCATTTGGGAAATTCAGGCGTTTGACAACTGCTCAGCTACTAACGGCAGTTTTACACTTCACCGTATGTCTGATTTGGTTTTAGTATATCGTGTGAGTTTTGTTGGTTATTCACCTCCATTTCTGTTACTAACATTAACACGAAGTCTGAAGAATTTTGGAGCAACACCCAGTGATTGAGTGATTTTGGCATTACAGATTCCACTGGCATGGGGGCCTTGAATGTGGGAATGAACATTTTTACACTTTGGTCTCAGTTTTTGATCATGACACCCTTAAAAAAGATGAAAAACAAAACTTACCATGCAATATATAGACAAAGTTAAAAATTATTTTACATAAGCAATATTTAAATCCAATAAATTGAAGAAAATTAAACTTTTACATCAATACTTTTTATCTGTCTCATTAAAATTGAGTGATAAAATTGTTTTTCTGTTCTTCCATTAGGTGATGATGATGATGTTTGGTTCATGTGGCGTTCAACTGCGTGGTCATCAGTGCCCGTACACAGTCCATTCTAGCCACTGTCATGAATGATGATGATGATGAAATGATGAGGACGACTCAAACACCCAGTCCCCGGGCGGAGAAAATCCTCAACCCGGCCAGGAATCGAACCTGGGACCCTGTGATCCAGAGGTAGCAATGCTAGCCTCTAGACCACGAGCTGTGGACAACTTTCTTTCTTCTATTAGGTCAAGGCATAAAAATAGCTAATACAATTACTGAATGGCAAATTTTCATTAACATACCAAGTACAGGTGTGTTAAATTTAGGAAAATGTTCTGCTTATATGTAGTGCACCCCATAACAACTGTTGAGATGTATCCACAATGATGCAACAAGCAATACAGACTAGCATGAAGTTCATACAGCCAGCACTACCTGTTGGTGTAAAGTGATACTATCTCCACAGACCATCAAACTTCAGTGGCTCTGTTGATAAAAGAGGGGATAAACTTTCTGTCCATCGAGTAGGTTTCATAGAAAACACTGTCATATTTTAGTGGTACTTTTTTGAGCAATATTAGGTCTTTATTTGTTTGGTAGTAGTTACTATCCACTTGAATCTTGTGAATTATTTCTTTGTCTTCAGAATCTGTATCAGAGACAACACTACCAAGATATTTAAAAGATGTTTCCCCTCCGATTCAACATGCATTGTTAATACTGGCAGTTGAAGTGGCCCTCCTTCCTGGAGCTTAAAGGGTGACAGAAGCACTACCTTGTGGTGGATGGGAACTCCGTAGGCTAAGGGAGATGACTCTGATGGACAAATCTCCACAAGTGATATGGCTAGCGAGTCACCCTCCGAAAAAATGAATTTGCTTTCGAAGTTAAATCTGGCCTTGAATGAAAGCATACTGTTGTACCACAGGAAAATTCCATAGAGAAAACGTGGGTAGGGGAGAGGGGTATGTTGGGGAAGACATACATACATATATACATTAATCATTGTCCCATAGATCATGAATACGACATTTTATAATGGTGTGGAATGCCTCACTTTAACATAAGTTTTCTTCATGTCATTTTTTTTTCAGTTACTACTTCATATCTAAGAATTCATCTACTGAGTAGAAGTAGTTGTCATTCAGAAATTATTTTAATTTGCTTTTAAATGTTGGCTGGCTATCTTTCAGACTTTTAATACTATTTGGCAAATGACAAAAGATTTTTCTGGCAGCATAATTCACCCCTTTCTGGGCCAAAGTGAGATTTAATCCAGAATAGTGAAGATCATCCATTCTTCTAATGTTGTAGCTATGCACTTCGCTGTTATTTTTGAACTGGGATCAGTTAATTATGACAAATTTCATAAGTGAACATATGTATCGTGAAGGTACTGTGAATATCCCGAGTTCCTTAAATAAACATCTGCAAAGTGATCTTGGTTGGGCTCCCGCTATTATTGTGATTACATGCTTTTGTGCAATGAATAATTTCTCTCTTAATGACAAATTGCCCCAAAATATGATGCCATATGAAAGCAGTGAATGAAAATATGCATAGTAGGCTAATTTATTGATATGTTTATCACCAAAATTTTCAATAACCCTAATAGCATAAGTAGCTGAACCTAACCGTTTCAGGAGATCATTGATGTGTTTCTTCCAATTCAATTTCTCATCAATGCACACACCCAGAAATTTTGAGTATTCTGCCTTAGAAACAGACTTCTTCTGTTCATAGTCTATATTTATCAGTTGTGTTATGCCATTTACTGTACAGAATTGTATAAACTGTGTTTTCTCAAAATTTAGCAAGAGTCCATTTGCAGCTCACTCAGACCCTGGGATAAGTGTTGAGGATGAGGTGAAACAAAGATGTTCGCTGGAAAGGAGACAGTGTGTGCCCCAGTTGTGAGTAAGAGCAATCAAATGTCTTACACCAGAGGACAATTTGGAAAGTGATCAACGGATAAGTACATACTTTACATACGAGGGCACTTCAAAAAGTAAGTTATAGACACTGTTCCATGCAAAGATCTGTGGTAGCACAAGTTGCTATTCCAGACAACAACACAACCAACTTCCCTTCTACTTTGCCGACAAAAGATAGTTGCGTAGAATCCTTAATTTATGGTAGTAGTGCCAGAGGAAAGACTGCACACTGTGCGGATACTTTTTATGTGTGCGCTGATACGAAACACAAATGTAAGCACACTACAGCCACAAGGTGTGACAGAGGACGACGGTTTTATTGGTGGGAAGGAGCAGTTTACACCCTGACTTTGCAACTTCTGAGTGCCACCAACGCCAAAGAAGAAGAGGTCGGGACAACAATGTCTGTTGTTCTGGAAGAAAAAAGAAGAAGAAGATTGTATGGAATTACATAATTAATTACTTCCTTCCTTCCTTCTTGGCTTTGAGATACTAATGATCTATCAGTCTACAAGTTTGGTTATTAAGAGCTTAAATGTGTTGAAAGTGTATGGAGACTATTAAAACAGAAGAATTTTGAAAAAGACTATTAAAACAGAAGAATTTTGATTTCACAGCTAGTGGGTGGCAAACATAATTTTCCACTATCACAGTGCTTTCTTGCAGACGGTGAAGAAGAACAATACAGCTACAAGTGGCATTGCACTGCAGGATCAAAACTTCAAGCAGCGACACGTGTGTAGAAAGAGATATGAAATTAAAGGTAACTACGAACATATGACTGACAGATCACATTCACAAAATTGGTACCCTGATTAAGTTCTCCAACAGCGAACACCAGCGGTAACATTTCAGACCACCGCCCAAGAGTGGCACGTAGTCAGAAGATAATACACATCCAGCATTTCCTGCACAGTTCCTGCAGTGTAACATGTTGTTCATCTAGAAATACATGTTTCAACCCTTCCTCACAATCAGATAAAAGATGATTGTGTATAAAAAATGTTATTTAGTTATTACGGAGAGGACTTCCTACGAGTTGCAGTGAAACACCGAGCGCAAAATGTCACCGACTGAGCATCTCCAACTGCTGTTTAGTGGTTGCTAATGCTTCGGTGGCGCTTCAGAAGGCAGAGAAAATGGTGCTGCCTAAAGTGACAGTGTCCACAGCCAATTGAAAGAAGCCGAAGAGGAATATCATTACATTCTTTTCTGCTCTACTATCAGATGATCTGATTAATAAGAGATCTGTGCAACCAATGCTGTAATTGGTATATAAGAGTAACAAAATACAGAAGAGTTTAAAAAGCAGTTAAACCACTTCATAACGAATTGGTGTGGATGTGAGTTCTCTTACAGCCTTCGACCCTCTGCAGGTGGAGAAGAAATAATACGGTACTGAGTAGCTGGTTCAGAGCTTCGAGAAAGTATGAGAAGGTGAGTGTAATAAAATAGAATTAATAGTTATCACGTAGAGCATCAGGATGGCAGATCATTAGTGAAGTTTTTGACTCAGTTACAACCCATAACTTGAGATGTAACACTTCAGTCTGATGTGGTATCAATAACAGATGCATCACATTGTGCGAATGAAATGGCGCGACAACTGGAAACGTACTCCAACGTTGAAGTATGCGGGACACGATTCTTGTGGCAAAATGTCTGAACTGCACACAGATTCACTTGAAATCTCAGCAGCATACGGACCAAATGCAGTATTGCATCCACCGCAGTATAAAGGCGCCAACTACCTGACCGAGGCCACGTGGCACGAGTGATTTTGATCGCGAAGGAAGGCTTTTGACACTGGCCACAGACAACCGTGTCCGGGCAACTGAAGAACCGACTGGCAGAAATCGTAAAATTCCCAGTGAAGAGGAGGACATCCATACAGCTAGTTAGTAATACCATCGGCACACAGGATGAGTTAGCTAACGTTGACACGATGCTCGACGAATTTTGTGACGTCACTTCCTGCTATTCCTCGTTGAGAAGCCATTTCGTCACTTGAAACACAAAATGAGTTCTGCGATATTTCGGCAATGTGCCATGTGAAGTAGAACCAATAGGAAGAAAGAATGCTCCCTACATCGCAAGCAGGAAGCAAGATGCCATACTGTACTTGTTGAGTTCAGCAGAAGCCCATATTCGATGGGTTTTATGTCGTACATTACACCATATGAATATATACTGTTTCTAAGCAGCAGCACATTCAATGTCCCGAGATGAATCATTATTGGTACTAGTTGTAATAAAATGACTGGAAAAGTCATATAGGCAATTAAAGAAATTTTGCATTTAGTTATTTTCCCATTATAGCTCATAAGTAATGAGAATAAACCATTTTAAAGCAATGATCCACTTAAGATTAATGAAAACATGTCATTCTTATTATGATTTATCATACAATTAAGAATCAGTAACATTTCAGAGAATAAAATACAAATAAAAGAAGGTGTGGAAGGCGCATATCAGTTAGCATATTTGGTTGTAACACTGCCTCACCGAACCACTGATAGATCGGACACAGCTTTGCATCTCGCTATATACAATTTTTTTTTTCCACCTTCACATTTCCCAAAAGGTTGTGGGAGTTTCATATGAAATTAATAGTAATAATATCTGTAATATTTGTTATGTAAATATGAGTGCACCCTATGTTAGAAGGGAGTGTGTTTGATTTGGTGAACTTTTAATAAGCTGATGTCTTTCCTGAGTGGACATGTATCTTCCATTTTCATCTTATTACATGTTCACAGATATTAAAATTTTTTATTTATGTATACCACAGAGAAAACAATATGACTAGCTTACGGCCAGGAAAGGAAATGCTCATTTTAATAGAGCTAAGGTAAGAAGTCTACACTGTCATTACCTCCATTTCCTGTTCCAGTTGCGTACAGTTTGCGGGACGAACGACTGCCGGAAAGCCTCTGTGTGCGCTTGAATCTCTCTAATTTTACATTTGTGAGCTCCTCAGGAGGTATAAGTAGGGGGAAGCAATATATTCGATATCTCGTCCAGAAACGCACCCTCTCGAAACCTGGACAGCAAGCTACACCGCGATGCAGAGTGCCTCTCTTGCAGAGTCTGCCACACGAGTTTGCTAAACATCTCCGTAACGCTATCACGCTTACCAAATGACCCTGTGACGAAACGCGCCTCTCTTCTTTGGATCTTCTCTATCTCCTCTGTCAACCCGACCTGGTACAGATCCCACACTGATGAGCAATACTGGAGTATAGGTCGAACGAGCATTTTGTAAGCCACCTCCTTTGTTGATGGACTACATTTTCTTAGGACTCTCCCAATGAATCTCAACCTGGCACCCACCTTACCAACAATTAATTGAATATGATCATTCCACTTCAAATCGTTCCGCACGCATACTCCCAGATATTTTACAGAAGTGTTTGTTCCGCTATCATATAATCATACAATAAAGGATCCTTCTTTCTATGTATTTGCAATACATTACATTTGTATGCGCATGTAAGGGTATACGGGTTGCACCCTGCTGTACGGTACGTAACATGTGCTCGCCAGCCAGCTTATTTGGAATGCTGACAATTTGCTTGGTCAGTACACGTGTGACTGGTTGCAGTGCGATGCAGCGAGTACACCACTGGCCACAGCCCGCTGTATTAACTAGCGCGGCCTTGAGTGCGAATATGTCTCTATTCTTATTTCACCATGGAACCTTTCGATATGACTGTAATTAGAATGTCAGACACAGTGATGATGGGTGGATGTAGCATGCATGTTTTATAATCTGCCTTTGTTAATAAAACTGTTTAAACTTAATTCTCGCGTTAGTGAGAGCGGGAGGAACAACCACTTACAAATCCAAACAAAATATTCATGTAAATCATCATCCGGGGCAACAACACAAACTACCCCCTTATAGAAGTGGTGTCAGCATGGGGATAATTATGGAAAATATACAGTCCTGAAGAGGTGCAGATGCGGAGACATCCAACGCTGGAATTCGGGTTGGTCTACACCATTTTGCCTAGAATACGAAAGGCAGTGATGGATTTTTATTTTACATTTGAGTGACTCATTGGCGTTAAATTAGACGAAATGTCACATTTCAGTCAGAGTATTGTTGTCAATCTACAAACTGTTATTAATGAACTGCAAGGAGAGATTCGGCAGTTAAAAGCAGAAAGAAGTGAGCGCAACATTCCGAAAGACTTGTCAAATGATAGTTCATGCAGTACAGGTACAACTATAATAAAGAATTTTTCATTATTGCCATCAGTACCAGTGTTTAGCGGGAAACCAGAAGATGATGTGAAAGTGTTTTTCTGTAAACTTGAAGGTGCTGACCTGTTAGGATCATGGACAGATTCTGATAAGCTAGTGGTTGCCAAATTAACAATTCAGGGAGCAGCAGAGCAGCACAAGATTTCATTAGCTTGGAGCCTACTTGCATGAAAACAGAAGATTACAATGAGTTTAGAATGATTGTTGTTCAGAGATTTAAATGTAAAAACTGAGATCAGATTTTACAGAGAGCAGCTTCACAGTTTGCGAATGTGATGAACAAATCTATCGAGCAGTTTGCCGACAGAATTCGAAACATCAACACTCAAACGAACGAGTTAGTAGAAGATGAAAATGAAAATCGCATTCAGTTGTTCGAAGCCGACCAGAAAGCCTTGGACACATTCATTCGTGGGTTGCACAGAGAGGAAGCAAGCAAAGCTACGCGATTGGCATGATGTAAAACATTTCAGGAAGCAGTAGAATCAGCTGTTGGTTTCGTTGAAGCACTAAGACGACCGAATGAGATGCAGAAACAAGAACGCAGAGTTTTCAACACAACAGTACAATGCAACAGATGCAGTAAGATGGGTCACAAGCGTAAGGATTGTCAAGATAATCGAATCTGCTATCATTGTGGGATGCAGGGAGATGTTTCGAGAGATTGTTGCAACAAGAAGAAAAGTAATGCGAGTAACAGACATTCTGCCAGAGACAGTGATTCCTGTTAGTTCCAGAGAAAATCAGACCGAAAATGACTTTGTTATAGGTGCTGTATATCGTGGGAGAAACATCAAATTACGTATTGACACAGGAGCACAGACCTCATTAATGTGGTGTAGCATAGATAAACGGGATAAATTGAAACTGCCGCTATTAAAAGTGTGAGGGTTAAACGGAGGAAAGCTACGTAACTTTGGAGAAATGACGTAGAATTAATTCTTGGCCAGGGCCAAGATGAAGGTGAAAATAAAGATAAATACACAGCAAGGGTGCAAGCAGTTTCAAATAAGGAAACGCGTTACGACGGTGTACTTGGATTTGATTTCTTGTCCACTAACGAGGCAGAGATATTTGTCACAGAAAGAAAGATCAGACTAGGCTGTAGCAACTACAACCTAGGAAATCGTTCTTCAGATTGTACTCAACTAGCAGCAACACTGACGCCATGGGAATGGACTGTCCAAACGATGCAGCAGTTCAAACCATCCCAGTCAATGTTCAAATTAATCAGCCTCAGCAAATTCCCAAGGGAGCAGGAAAGACGATCTATGTTGAAGCTAAGTCACACCGATGCAAGGCAGGAACTTTGTTATTAATTGAGCGATCCGAGAAAAGTGAGTTACTGGATACAATGCATTGCTATGATGCTAGAAGTGCAGGTGTCACTACAATGATGAGACAGAATGTCGTAAAAGTCCCAGTTACAACAACAAACATGAGCAATGAGGATGTTGTTTTGCCATGAGGAACAAAAGTTGCTGAAGTGTCGAGTGAAGTAAAAGTGACGTAATACAGATTCCAGATGAGGTAACAAATGCTGCAGTTATAAACACAGATTTTTGTAACAGTACCGCAAAATTGCAATGAGGAGATGAAGCTAATAATGAACTGAAGTGCAAGATTTGGAAGAAGATAGAACATTTGACAGCTGATGAACAGAAGATTTTAGTGCCTGTTTTGTTGGAGTATGCAGATTTATTCCGAGAACATGCAAATTTACCCGTCACTCATTTAATTCAGCATTGTATTCAAACAGGGAATGCAGCCCCAATCACACAGAAACCTTACCGAATACCATTCAGTCAAAGAGTGTTGGTAGAACACATGGTTAAAGAACAATTAGAAGCCGGAATTATAAAACCGAGAGATCCTTCAGACCCACCGTGGTGTTCGCCTGTTGTAATTGTATAGAAGAAATCAATTTCTGGAGAACCACAGCTCCGTTTTTGTGTTCATTACCAATCTTTGAATGCTGTGACCACACTCAACATTTACCCCTTACCAAATTTAGTGGAAACCTTGGGTTACTTGGGCAGATGTCGAATATTTTCAGTATGTGATTTAACATGCGGTTATCACCAGTTAACAGTGCGTCCAGATGATCAAGCAAAAACTTCATTTGTAACTGCAGCAGGAGTATACAAGTATCTTCGTATGCCGTTTGGACTTCGTAATGCTCCAGCTACATTTTAACACCTGATGCATTCAGTTTTACGAGGGCTCACCCCAACACAACCACTTGTTTACCTTGATGATGTAACAATTTTTGGTGAAAACATGAAGCAGCATACTGAGAGAGCTGTTTTTGAGCATATAAGAAGTGCAAACCTGTCTTTATCAATAGATAAATGTCATTTTGCGCAAAGTAAAGTTAACTATCTTGGTCATGTTATAACCAGTAAAGGTGTTCGACCTGATCCAAAGTTAATTGAAGATGTAAAGCATTTTCCTGAACCACAGAATTTGAAAGAACTATAATCATTCTTGGGATTGTCAAATTTCTACAGACGATTTATGGCTGATTATGCTAATATAGCATGTCCAATGACACAGCTACTGAAGAAAGGGGCGACATTTAATTGGTCATCAGAATGCAAAAAGGCAATGGAAGAACTTAAAACTGCTCTAACCACAGCCCCAGTGTTAGGCTACACGGATTTCAGTAAACCTTTTATTCTTTCAACAGATGCATCCAATTTTGCCAGAGGTGCAATCTTGTCTCAAGAAGTTGATGGTCATGAACATCCAATCTCATTTGCTTCCAGACAATTAAGCAAAGGAGAATGTAATTATACAGGATGGCGCACGAAATGTGTTACCAATTGTTTCTTCCACAATTTACGACACACATTAGATATCCTGCTGGGATCTCTACAGCAGTACCAGCAGAGCTTGGAAAAACAAATGAGTTACAAAATGATGTGTAATTCACGATACTGCCCCCAGGAGACTAGTAAACAGCAATGGCTGACAATGGAAGACTGACGACACAGTAACGATTGGCAATTGTGTTACTTTTTCATTAAACAAAAAGCCTTGTTGTGACTCAGAGGTGTTTCCGACAACAGTTTAACACACAATGGGACCCTTGCAAGAAGACCATCCACAGGTTGTACGATAAATTTGTACAGGAAGGAACAGTATTGGAAGCGAAGCGACTTCGGCCTAAGCCTGTTTGTTCGCCGGAGAATACTGAAGCGGTACGAGTTGCTGTACAGAGAAGTCCCGGGAAATCGTCTAGAAAGGCAGCAGTGCAACTGGGAATATCCATACACTCCGTTCAAAGCATTCTTAAAAGTGACCTCCATATGTACCCATACAGGATGACCTGTGCACAGAAGCTCACTGAAGAACACAAGCAGCAGAGACTACTGTTTGCACAGTGGGCGAAGGATAGGGAAGAAACTCTCAACAACGTTTGGTTTTCAGATGAGGCGCATTTTTATTTAGACGGTGTGGTTAACAAACAAAATGTACGCTTTTGGGGCACTGAAAACCCACAAGTGCTTCATGAGGATTACAGTGTGGGCAGCAATTTCCAGTCACGGACTTGGACAAGAAAACTGTGAACAGCGAGCGTTATTTGAGCATGCTTCGCAATAGCTTCATTCCACAGCTTCTTGCTACTGCCTTGCCCTTCAACACGCAGTGGTTCATGGAAGATGGAGCAAGGCCACACACTGCAAACACTGTGTTGGAGTTTCTACACGAGCATTTCGACATGCTGATCGATTCACTCAGGTTTCCAGGTCGCTTCAATGACGGACAAAATTGGGCCCCCAATAGTCCAGACCTCAATTCGTGTGACTTTTTTCTTTGGGGGTACCTAAAGGAAAAAATTTTCCAGAAACACCCACGTGATTTAATGGAGCCCCAGAAGACTTATTCTTCAAGCTTGCAGTGAAATTATGGAAGACATGTGCCGTAGGGTAATAACTAACTTCAGTGTTCGTTTGAAGGAAGTTAGGAAACAAAATGGTAGACATATTGAGCATGTGCTGAGTTAGAACAAATCTCCATGGACGGCTCTTCATTGTAGTATATGTTCCTTTCAGATTGTATTTACAATAAAGTTTATATTCAAAAACAAAATGGTAACACATTTCGTGTGCCACCCTGTACTATTACTGAGAAGGAGCATTGTGCTTTGGTATTTGGTATAACACATAACAGATGTTTCTTAACAGGAAGAGAATTTACAGTTATTACAGATCATGCCGCATTTAAATGGTTATTGAGCTTAAAGAATCCAGGTTCCAGATTAACAAGATGGGCATTAAGACTGAGTGAGTACCAATTTAAGGTTATTCACCGACCTGGTAAACAACATGTGAATGCTGACACAATGAGTCGAAAAGTCAACATTTGTGTTACAATAAGTCGAGAAGCGTTAAAGGCAGCTCAAGAAGAAGGTCCACAATGCAAATTATGGAAAAATGCTCAACGTTTTGTCGAAATAGATGGAGTAGTGTACAAAATCACTAGTAAAGGAAACCGCCTAGTTATTCCGGAAAGCATGAAAGAGCAAATCATGAGAGAACAACACGTCTTTATTATCAGGACATTGTGGTAAAGAAGCAACAAAAATTAAAATAGCTCAAATTTTTTGGTGGCCGAGCCGCAAAGTTGACGTTTTTGAGTTTGTTTCACAATGTGATTCCTGTAACGGATGGAATAATGTAGGAAAAAATAGAGAACCATTGCAAGAACTGCCAGAGACAAGTGAACCACTTGAACGAGTAGGACTAGATGTCGTAGGACTGCTGCCTAAGACTAAAGATGGAAAGGAATGCATATTGACAATGTTAGATCATTTCTCTAGATACCTTCTCATGATACCAATACCTGATCAGAGCACTGAGACTATAGCTAAAGTTTTTGTAAAAGAATGGATTCTTATGTTTGGATCACCATGAAGTAGTGATCAAGGAACGAATTTTATGAGCGAATTACTCAAACAGACTTGTAAGCTCATGAAAATAACTCAGCACACCCTGAAGGAAATGGAAGAGTCAAGCGAGTCCACAGAACAATTATTAAAATGGTTAGCCATTATGCGAGCAGCAAACCCGACAATTGGGGTGTCCATTTACCACATTTGGTAAATTGTTACAATGCCAAAACGCACAACGTAACTGGCCCAAGTCCATATGAGATCGTCTACGGAAGAAGAAATTCGCCCATGAACTTTGCACGATCAACTGCCGGAATCAGCAATGAACATGTAAGGGATCTAGCACGCAAGCTAAAAGGAAGCATGGAGGGGAGTGAAACAGCGAAATCATCAATCCTCTCTTCAGCTAGCAAGACAACACAACCACCAAGCAGCAGTGCCACAGTATTGAGTTGGAGATCTTGTGTATCTGAGCAATGTGGTGTTAGAACACTACGGTATCAGAGGAATTGCATTCAACTGGATTGCTACATTTCTAACCAATTGGATGCAGAGAGTCAGCATGAAATATACTAATAGGCAAAGCAACTCAATAACCGAAATACTATCACGTAATAAAATTGTATAAAGCAAGGTGTTCCACAGGGCTCAGTATTGGGACGCTTACTTTTCCTCCTGTATATTAATGACTTGAGCCTCAATGTTGATGCACACAAAACAATAATATTTGCTGATGACACATCTGTACTCCTCAAAGGGGAGAATACAGAGGCTGTGCAAAAAGCTGTAAGCTTGGCTACTGATCAACTCAGCAACTGGGCAAAAATCAACAGATTAACTATCAACGCCAAAAAGACAGCTTCCATGAACTTTCACACAACACAAAGTGCAAATTCCTCTCAGTCATTTGTCACTATAAATAACCAGTCAATAGATACCGACACTGTTTTCAAATTCTTAGGTCTGTGGGTTAAAGATAACCTGAAATGGAATATACATACGGGAAAGGTAAATGCCAGGATTTGTACTGGCTGTTATGCATTGAGTGTACTGAAAACGTGCTAGCCTGAAAACATTAACCAGTGCGTACTACGTTTACATACAAGCCCACCTAAAATATGGTGTAATATTCTGGGGAAATTCTCCAACTGCTCTGAGCACATTCAGAATCCAGAAGAGAGCAATGAGGATTATTAGTGGGAGCAAACCCGGAGACTCCTGCAAACCCATCTTCAGAAAGTTGGAAATCCTTACGCTGCCTTGCCTCTACATTCTTGAGACTCTGAAATTTTTCAGAAACCACATAGTGCCAACTGACCCCAGAGTCGTAAAAAATAATGAAATACATGAACACAACGCCAGGAAAAACTCAAACCTGCATGTTATACATGCAAACACGCAACTGTGTAAAAAGGCAGTTTTCCACATGGGCCTCCAACTGTTCAACAATCTTCCCACTAGTATTAAGTCCATCGAAGACAACATAAAATTTAGCAAAGCTGTGAAGTCATATTTGTTGTGTCACTGTTTTTACTCTGTAAATGAATACTTAGAACAGTAATCTTGCTGTTTGTGTTAAACTGAAAACATTGAGCAATATAATACATTAGGATACTATAGGCCTACGTTAATATATGTTAACAATGTTAAATGATATTTTCTGACATCTGCAACACACTGTGTACCATCAGATCACATGGAATAAATAAATAAACAAAGAAGAGTCAAGTCAAAAAGTTTAATAAGTTTTGGAAAGGACCATATACAATCTCGGAGGTGTTGTCGTCAGTCACTCTTAAGCTCCAACTACCCTTTCGTTTAATTGTTGTTCATGTCAATCATGTAAAGCCATTTCTGGGTAGATTTTCTGTAGTATCGCAAGACGATGAGGACCGACTGAGAGGCAGACCTGCTGTTCTCAAACCCAGGAAGTGAGAATCGCAAGGTCGCAGTCCAGACTTCGAGGCCGAGGCATCGCCACGTTCCGAGCGATCCTGTTCCAGACACCCCTATAATGTGTGTAAACGTGTGTAGTGTGTGTGAGAGCAACGTGTGTGTTTATTTCAGCCATGTGTTGTGAAAATTTTGTATTGAAGCTATTACACGGGTGCACAAGTTAAACTAAACCTTTTATTCCACAGGTTACCACAAAAAACTTATTTATTTTATGGTCATTGTTAACTCTAGTATTTAGAACTAACTAACCATGTTCATTTTTATTCTAATGTTTGCTATGATAGTGTATTCTACTAATGCTGTAGTAATAGTACCACAGAGTACAGGTGTTTTGTTTGAACCACGATCAGACATGGTAGTTTCAACAAGTAATGCAAAACTTGTCCTCAAGTACAATTTGAGTGAAATCCAGCAACAATTCAATTTTGTCAAGAAGCAAATTGATCTAATTTGTTCTTTTAAGGGTAATGATACAATTTTGGAAATGGGTACATCTTGGTGTAATAACTGGATCACAGCCAAAATGCAGGTAGAGTCTACATTTGCTAATTATTAACAAGAGACTTACTTTAATTAGGCATAAACGTGCCCAGTTTGTACTGTATTTGGTACTTTAACTAGTCGAGATCTACTTGAAGTTAAAGGCAAAATATTAGCTCTTGAACAACAGTCCAGTACATATTCAACTAACCTCTCTAATGGAATTATCGTATTAAAGAATGCAAAGAACTATTACTAACCACACAGTTTTCATTGAACAGATTGTAAAGCAATTTATCTCACATTTCCACATAACTCGTAATGAAACGAAAGCAAATATCCAAGAACTATTCCAAGGATTAAATGCTGTGAGTACACACTTAGATTTAAACACTCTTTTGTTAAGGATTACTGATAGTTTATCAAATGCTAGAATTGATGCCCTTAACTTAAGAACAGCCTTAGAAAGTAGTTCAAGTGATTGAGCAGTGTACTACTACATCCAGGACAATTTTTACAGATCCTATCAATTGAATGAAAGCTAGATGCAACCTATACTATGATTTCCCTGTTAACTCTTACAGTTTATATGCTTACTACAAGTTAACCAGCACACACTCTTTAATGATTGAAGATGAATTAACTGTTATTGTTTCTATTCCCATTGCTAGATCAAAGCATAATTTTGAAATGTATACGATTTATACTTGCCCTGTGAAACGGAGACAGGCAAGTATTCATGTAAATTATGTACTGAATGATTATCTACTGATCAGCAAGGATCAAAGATATTTTGTGTTCCTAAATGAAAACGATTTGCATATGTGTAAATGTAGTAATGAGTTAATTTGCCCTGAATAGGCAGTATTCTTAGATAGTAGAGTGTAAAGGTGTGAGAAAGAATTGTTTACGAATCATCCCCCAAGAGACGATTGCCCTAGAATTTTAACGCATCTTTATCATCCATGTCTTCAAAGATGTTCTGAAGGTATAATTTTCTCATTTAACTCCACCCTTGATGTCAGATTTACATGTAAAAATTGTGTACACCTGAGCTACCCTTTACACTCAAATTGAATAATAGTGGATTAATCTTGAATGCCACTACATTTCATGCAACTGGACATTTGATATTAATGAGAATGTTATCTAAATTGTTAAGGCTTTCGTGGCCACTTGTTGACAAACTGCCTATTGGCTTCTGTCTCGGGTTCTTCGGCCGACGTTCATCTAATGATTTTTCTGACGTTTCGCCAGCACGAGTGGCTGGCATTGTCAAAGCTTCACCCTCCATTGCCGGTGGTGAACTGGAGCCGAGCTCGCGGCCGCAGACTATATGTACCTGGCGCGCCAACGTCCGAGGGCTTCTCCGCGGTCATTTCCGGTGCGGTTCTCGTCTTGCTACCTGTGACGGTTGTTCGCTGCAGTACGGGAAGCCAGGATCCGTTTACCTTAAGGCGAGCCAGTTCACGTGGAATGGTGATTTCTACGAACAGCTGGAAGGTGTCGCCATGGGTAGTTCTCTCAGTCCAGTGGTGGCCAACTTCTTCATGGAACAATTCGAAGCACAGGCACTGGACTCAGCGACTTGCAAACCTAAGGTGTGGCACAGGTACGTCGATGATACTTTCGTGGTGTGGAGCCATGGTGAAGAACAGCTCGGTGACTTCCTAAGGCACTTGAACAACCTACATGCCAACATAACATTTACCATGGAAGTAGAAAAAGACAAGAAACTGCCATTTCTAGATGTGCTGGTCACAAGGGATGGCGAAAACCTGGGACACAGCGTGTATCGAAAACCGACACACACGGACCGATACCTGCACAAACTGTCAAACCACCACCCGAGCCAGAAAAGAGGCATGATTAGTACGCCCGTAACGAGAGCAGGACGAATATGTGAGCCGCAACACCTCAAACGAGAAATGCAACACCTGGAAACTGTTCTGAGGAGCATTGGGTACTCCACAAATTACATTAGAAGTGTAACAGAGCCAAACACTCGGCGAAGTAAGGAACCAGAAGAAGAAATGTCGGATACGGCCTTTCTGCCATACATTCCCAGAGTGACGGACATAATCGGCCGTATATTGCGCAAACATGGCGTAAAGACGATTTTCAAACCGACAAGGAAGATCAAAGAGTGTCTTAGATCGGCGAAGGAGAAAAGAGACCCACTTGCAATGTCGGGAATATACCGTATACCATGCACATGCGGAAAAGTTTATGTCGGAATGACTGGACGATCAATTAACACCAGGATCAAAGAGCATAAGCGACATTGCAGGTTGGGGCAGGTGGAGAAATCGGCGGTGGCAGAGCACGCACTGAATGAGACCGACCACTTAATAAAATTCGCCGACACGGAAGTTCTGGCTGTAGAGAAGCACTATCACATGCGCTTGTTCAGAGAAGCTGTAGAAATACAAAAACACGCGAACAGTTTGAACAAGAAAGAGGAAAGCCTTAAGGTAAACGGATCCTGGCTTCCCGTACAGCAGCGAACGACCGTCGCCGGTAGTAAGAGGAGAACCGCACCGGAAATGACCGCGGAGAAGCCCTCAGACGTTGGCGCGCCAGGTACATATAGTCTGCGGCCACGAGCTCGGCTCCAGTTCACCACCGGCAATGGAGGGTGAAGCTTTGACAATGCCAGCCACTCGTGCTGGCGAAACGTCAGAAAAATCATTAGATGAACGTCGGCCGAAGAACCCGAGACAGAAACCAATAGGCAGTTTGTCAAAATGTTATCTGTTTATTACAGTGATTCATACATATTAACGTAAGGAAAGCATTCCTTATCCAGTTTTTCTGGAGACAAAATTTAATTAAGGATATTTATGAAAATTTGATTTCTTCCAATAATGAGTTAAACTTCATTGAAGCAGCAAATAAAATTAAGTCCTTTGATTCATCCAGTAATATTGATGCATACTTGATTGTCAGTATTGTGTTTTTATTGCTTTTATTAATTTGTCTTTTGTCAACAGCATTTGTCATGTATGAAACTGTCTTCTTGAAGGCACGCTTCCCTGTACCGAACGTTACTGTGTCTGCAAATTAAACATATGTTGCAATGCCTTCTGAGGCAAAAAAAGGCGAAATAGGTTCATAACGCCCCGGAGGTCATAGCTCTTTTTCTCTGGGGAGAGTGATGTAAGGGTCTACGGGTTGCACGCAGCCGTACGGTACATAACACGTGCTCGCCAGCCGGCCTATCTGGAACGCTCACAATTTGCTTGGTCAGTACACGTGCGTCCGGGCAGAGTGTGACGCAGCCAAGTGCACCACTGGCCGCCGTATTAACTAGCGTGGCCTCGGGCGCGAATATGTCTCTTTTCTTAGCTCACCATGGAGCCTTTCGATATGACCGTAATTAGGATGTCAGACATAGTGATGAAGGGTACACGTAGCGTGCATGTTTTATAATCCGCCTTTGTTAATAAAACTGTTTAAACTTACTTCTCGTGTTCGCATATTGCCGTACCTCAAGGACTCACCACGTACAAATCCTGACAAAATATTTGTGTAAATCATCATCCAGGGCAAAAACGCAAACTACCCAGATATACACATATATTTTGGTGAACAAACTGTATGGTTTGCAGGCCAAATATATCCACAACCACCGATGGAGAGCACAAAATCACGTCAACCAGATTGTGGTGTGTGCCTACGGCACTGTCTCTCCTGATGTGGGATATACCGTTTGCATGGACGTCAGTGTTACCTGCCTCGTCCCATGTGCCGACAGCTTTAGTCTTGGTCCATGGATAACTTCCCTTTTAGATCATAATGATGTGGAATGCGTCATTTTACATTCACATCACAAATTAATCTGTAAATACAGCTACTTGCTGAACATTTATAAGTTTTATTATTATTATTAAATATAAAGATGTGAGTTAGTAAGTCCTATCCACCAACTTTAACACACTACAATAACAGAAATACGTCTACATAATGGATGGAGTTGTCAAGTGAAACTTTTCCAGTTTTCAAATTTTACTGTACTGTTTGTTCAGACATTTTATATCACTGATAAATGATCAAATTTTTTAGTTGCAGCATTGTGCAATCCTTTTAATTAGGAGTAATGAATGTCATTCTGATATTGTAATTATGTACATCGTTGTTCCTCTTGAACTGCAGTGTATTATTTACAACCATCTTCATTAGGGAATAATATAGTAGTAGTCAGAATGCCAAATTCCTTAACCAGTTATTTACAATATGATCACGGCTGAGCATCACCACATTTTTAGGCAATGAAGGCTTTTTAAACAAGGTGAGTTACTCCAATTATTATTCCATACGACATTATTGAAGGAAAATATGCAAAATATTTCAACTTACTGATTTGTCTCTCCCCAGGGTTTGTAATGATTCCAAGTGGATTTGCAAAAATTCCAAATGTGACTAAACTAAGTTGTTTTAGGAGTTCTAAAATATGCTTTTCCCAGTTTAAATTCTCAATTTGGAAACCTACAATTTTTGAACTTTCTACCACATTCATTAATTCCTCACCATATGTTACACTTACTGTTGTACCCTAGATATGCAGAGCTGAATAAAAATTGAAGGTGAGACTATTTGTAGAAAACCAATGACACTTAAGAACATTGTTTACTATTTCTTCTGTTGCTGTATTTATGTTTGCATCAATTACAATACTAGTTTCATCCGCAAAAGGAACTAATTCTGCTTGTATATTACACGGAAAATGGTTTAGCTGTATAACGAACAATGAGGGAGCTGAGACTGAGCCTTGGGGAACTCCCTATGCGATTTCTCACCATTCAGAGGAATCTCTGCTGATTACGTTGGTTGAGTTACTAAGCACAACATTCTGCATTCTTTTGGTTAGATATCATATCATCCATCAGTCAGTTACACCATCAGTGATTCTTGAATGGATCCGCAACTGAAGACAGGGTTTTTATCAGCAAGGAACTGAGAGTAGGTAGAATGTTCCAACCAATGTTTACAAAGACTTCATGACTAAGTTGAAAAGTAGTGTCATGTATCTGTGTCGCCTCTGAATGTAGTGCAGCATTCAATGAAAGTTACTTGGTCTGCCATAATAATGTGTAACTTACTTTTCAAAGTCCCCTTGCAAATAGGTGGAAAGACCCATTCTTGTTTGTATACACAGTTCCAATCAATCACTGACATCAGTCACATCCACTACATATATAGGAGTGTGCAACTGCAGCAATTTTAAGTGGAACGACCCCATAAAACTAAACATACAAAAGACAGATGCCAGACAGAGAGTCATTGGAAGACTCTCCAGGAGATAGGTTACAAAAATCTCTTTGGTCTGACACCCATACCAGAAAGAACTGATAGAGGAAATAGAGAGCATCAAAAGAAGATAAAATACATTTTGTCAGAGGTTCATTTGTTAGTGTGGAAATGTCACACAGATGATCAGGCACACCAGTGGCAGGTGCTATAAAGGAAGTTTTCTCCAAAATGGTGCAGTTTACTTTAAAATTCTGCAAGTGTAGGTTCACAGAATACTCAACCAATGTATCACTTCCTCCTACATATATCTCACAAACAGACCATGAAGGTATACTTACAGAGATTCGATCTCACATGGGGGCTTATCAACAATCATTCTTCCTGCAGGCTATTTGGGACTGTAAAAGGAGAGGGGGATGGGCAAGGTGGCAGTAACAACAAAAACACTGTGTCACACACAGTTAAGATGGCTTGGGAAGTGCAAAGTTTGCAAGCTCACTATCGAATCGAATAACTTGTCTATACCCACATTTTGTAACTATTTCTGTAGTGGAAGAGAGAATCTTTCCAAACATAATTATTTATATTTTACTCAGATTTTTTTTCCTGTTGCAATGGATACAGTTACTGCCCATGGAAACCTTGGCAGCTTTCTCCTCCTCCTTTGAGAGACAGAAGGATTCATGTTTTACGTCTGAATTCCAGCCTTTGAAATAGGAAATATTTCGGGCCCACCTTATCATCTCATTCCGATCCTTTACATTTCCTGCATACAATGTATGTAGATTACTACTAAGCAACTGTGTGCAAATGAGGTGAGGTGTAGTGAGCTTAAAAGATAAAAGAAATGTAGCAGCCATATACGAAAATGTAATTTAATGTTCTTTTGACATAATACTTTACAACAGGTTCTAGTACAGAACTGTGTATGCTAAGTGAAACACAGAGGCTTATACTTAACAACAATTTGATCATTTGCAATCATTACTGACATAATATTTTTTATACATGAAACACATCAAAGGATATCTGAATGTTATATCACAATTACAGTTATTTAAAGTATTCAACATGCAAACAAACTAATCTTATCATGTTGACCTTAATTCTGTAAGCCAAAGAAGATAGCAGGAACCACACTTGAAGTGGAATCTTAGTCATTAAAGCCGATTAACCCAGAGTATATTGCCATAAAAATATTTTAAACAGGAAGGGATTCATAAGGAGTTTGACATAGAATACCTAAAACTGAGCATACACTAAAATTTTTTTATAAATACAGATCTATCTGTTAAAAAATCTATGCAGTTAATTGTCAAAAGAACACATTAAATTATGTTGTATATACACTTACATACATATATGCAATATAAAAATATAAACAAATAACATAATACTTTTCAGTTACTTAAAAAAGAAGAGGAAAAAAATAACAGGAGGATGTGGAAGAGAAAAACAGATTAAAAAGTTATCCACAGTTGCATAAAAATTGACAATTTTGTTCTTTAAACCTTATTCATGGATTAGAATATCTATAATATGTAACACATTTCTTTCATAAACATCATCAGGCACCTAAATGTGCACTTTGTCTAAACTTTGCCATTGTAGCCAGATGTGTGGTCTGAACAAAAAAATATTTCTCCACCTGATACACTTCACACCATCTCAGTTTTTCACAACATGCACTGCAGAGTAAATTTTACGATATATATCATTCCACCATCAGCTGTAATAATTTAAAATTCCTAGTCTTAACATACCCTAAAATTTTCCAATAAGAATGGCAATGTTAACAAATTATGACAATTCCTGTCAGTTAGTCTTTGAAAATCTTTGTAGATACAATGTTCACTGTGGACATTCTTTTGAAGCTCCTATACTCCCTCACTAGTGTCAAACTCTTTCTTAAAATAAATTAATCATCCTTCACTTCTGCCTCCTGGGGGTGAACATACAAGCCACAAAATTAATTTAAAACTGTGATGTCCCATAGTGAAAGATTGCAGGAAAGTCATCCACAGTGTCTACAACTCATATAAATCCATAGGAGACAGAACTGCTGAAAGGGAATTTAAGCACTACCAGCCATTCTATCCTCCCAGAGTTTTACATTTTTCTTAAGCGCATTTTCCTTTGGATATACACACAAATTCCCACTAAATAATACTGTTCCTTAGTTTAGTGATGAAAGTTCTTATTACAGAAAAATTGCAGTTAGTGGTTGAATTGTTTGCAGATTAAATGTGAAGAATTAATATAAAGATGGCTCTGGCTCATATCTTACACTCATTTTGATGAGAACATGTGACTAATTTGCCACAGCAACCCATGGCTCAGGACTTTTGAGGCTATTCCACATTTGTGTTAAATGCTCAAAACATTACTGTGGGGCAGGAAATTTTAACAGTTTTGATAAAACTCCAAAACTTTGGTACCAGATGGCATCAGAGTTTACATTTTACAGCCTCAGACAATTCAACGCACTTTTTTGCAGCTGCGACCTTCACATTGTTTTTATATCTGTAAACACTAACATAGAAGCAGCTGGACTTCAGAACTCAAAGATCCACAGCTGATACAACAGAGGTGTGGCACTCACTCTAATAACCATAGGCAGATTCCCAACCGAAGAGAGGACAATCTTCACCCACACAACCCTCCCCATAGAATAATTTCTATAATTGTGTAAAACACTGAAGATGTGATGGGCCTTGAACTGACAAAATTTTTCTTGCTAGAGTAATAAGGAACATATATATTGTAAAATATAAACAGTATTGTGGTTCTGTCATGTTTCCTTCGTTTAAAATAATAAGAACCACAATTTCCTTTTAACTGAATTCTTAATGACATTTATTCTTGTGACATTACCTATCTTCTGTGACAAAGATGAACTTAGTGAGAATCTGTAAGTGTGTGCTGTCCCTTGCAATCCTCTAATATGTTTTGTCATTATGAAGTACCACAATTTATGAGTAATTTCACACAGTGATTGTAGAAGATGAAGATAACTGACCATTCTAAGCAACTGTTCCACACTGCTGAGTGAACACAGACAGATTTCTGCTGCCAGAAACGTATACACCTGGGCGTCCAGACTCCACCGCATTCCACTCTGCTCATTTCTTCTTGCGGTCCGCTGTGCATTTTGGACAGAACCACTTGCCCTTTGGTTTTGTCACCAGACCCACGCACGCAAAGTGGAACCACTCTATCGGACACTGCAAGCACACACACACATTTACTAGAATAGTGAACAAGGGCTACTGCAATAACAAACAGTGCAAAAATTAGGGATATATTTAAATTAATGACATCACATTTTTTCTTCAGCTCTCCCTGGAAGTGTATGTTCTGAAAGTAGCAAGTGCAACATCAGTGAAAACAAAAATGCAATTACATGGAATTTAATCTGGCTTACACGAAACTCAGTTTTTACCAAAAGAAAAAAGAAATTGAAATTACAAGAATGTAGCTGGATGCAATACGTAATGTTGTCATAGTTGTGGTTTTCAGTCGTAAGACTTGTTTCATGCAGCACACGAATTTTTGTCTACATAACACTCAAATAATACTGGGTGTAGCAATATAACTTCCCAATTTCAAAATGCAATAAAATCCCCTTTATAAAGCAGAATTTTTTATGAAACTTCCTGGTAGATTAAAACTGTGTGCCCGACCGAGACTCGAACTTGGGACCTTTGCCTTTCGCGGGCAACTGCTCTACCATCTGAGCTACCGAAGCACGACTCACGCCCGGCAAGATACTGGCAGAAGTAAAGCTGTGAGGACTGGGCGTGAGTCGTGCTTCGGTAGCTCAGATGGTAGAGCACTTGCCCGCGAAAGGCAAAGGTCCCGAGTTTGAGTCTCGGTCGGACACACAGTTTTAATCTGCCAGGAAGTTTCATATCAGCGCACACTCTGCTGCAGAGTGAAAATCTCATTCCAGAATTTTTTATATTTATTTTTAATACTGTAGGTACATACTTAATGTTTTGTTTAACACAGTTTTGAAAATCATATGAGGTAAGTGCACCTCCCCATTCTCCCCATTGTCCAGGTGCGCCAATGTAGCTTCCTTGGTATATCAACAATATAAGAAAAAGACAGATTACTACTCACCAGTGAGTAGTAATCTATTCCTTATATTGTCAATGTAATTTCCTTCTTTAACACGGGCACCATTCAAGCTGCAGCAGTCACAACGGGGCAGGAGTGGCCTTATTCGACAGGTGCAGTTCTGAAGTGTTGTCCTCTTCCAGGTCAGTCAATATCATGCGTCTGAACACCGAGGAGCCTACTTTTTGAACAGATGCTGTGTCACGCAACCCAGCTCATCTTTCGAAATCGCTTCAACACAATCCCGTTGGTCCACGTTCTGGACTGGAAATCAATTCTTACACGGGTCATCACATTCAGACAAACCGCAAGTACAACAATGAGAAGCACTGGAGTCCCTCAGCCCATCACATCATGTGATAGCATTGAGAGCTTCAATTTCACAATCCCCACAGCATTCCGTGTGCAGTCAAGTGTCTGTCATTGCACTTTCCGACTGCTGAATAAGGCAAATTCTTCATTATCATCCGTAGAAGTTGGCGATTGTGCAGAAGCTCTCTGAAGGTGACCCCAATTCTTGGAACCACACACACACACACACACACACACACACACACACACACCACAAAGCACAACTCACACACACATGACCACTGCCTCTGGCTGCCAAGGCTGGACTGTGAGCAACTGTGCATGATGGGAAAAGCAATCTGTATGGGTGAGGTAAGTAGGAGTTTGGGGGTGGGGGGTGGGGGAGGGATAGTGGGGGATAGTAAAGTGCTTCTTCTACCCACTATTCTTCCCACCCCTCTCGCAGTGGTATTCCGCTGGCTACTGAACCCACACAATATCCTCATCCATCTTTATTCTCCCACTGCCCCAACACATGGCTCATATCCCTGTAATAGACCTAGATGCAAGACCTGTCCCTGACATCCTCCCACCACTACATACTCCAGTCCGGTCACGACCATCACCTATCCCATCAAAGGCAGGGCTACCTGTGCAGCCAGTCATATCATCCACAAGCTAAGCTGCAACCTCTGTGCAGCATTATACGTGGGCACAACAGCTGACAAGCTGCCTGTCTGCATGAATGGCCAACACCAAATTGTGTCCAAGAGAGTGCAGGATCACCCAGTTGCTGAATATGCTGCCCAACACAATGTTCTTCACTTCAATGACTGCTCCGCAGCCTGCACCATCTGGATACTTCCTAGCAACACCAGCTTTTCTGATTGCAAGATGTCCTACATTCTCTTAACTCCCCTGGCCTCAACCTAGCTTAGTCACTGTCCTTCACCCTGCTCCGGCCCCAATACTACACAACCTTCTATGCACCAATGCACACACAGTTTCTTTCCCCTCCTCTTCTATCTCTTTTTTCCCCTTTCCCTCTCCCGCCTAACCCTCCCGACTGCACCTAGCTGCCCTACCCTGTCCCAACAATGTCTCTGAATGCTCCCACAAGCCATTCCCAACACCACCCCAGCCACCTCCTTATGCCCACCACTCTGATTTCTTCTCCAATCACGTGCAGTTGGTCACAGTCCAGCCTCAGCAGCAAGAGACAGTGATCATGTGTGTGAGAGTTGTGAATGCTGCTGCTGATATTACCCTACATTTGTCTGACCAGAAATCCTCATTCTTATCCATTTCACTTTTCTGAACTTGACTATATCTTCAATGGGCCTTCACATTCCCCTTTCCAGACTTTCTAGCTTCCCTACCACACTCAAACCTCCAACATTCCACACCCTGACTCTTAGAATGTTAATCTTTTGTTGGTTGTTCAATATTCTTCTCTTGGACACCATCCTTTCGGCAGTCCCCTCTTGAAGACCTCATTAGGAGACTAATTCAGAATCTTCTGTACTGGAGAGATCACTGTGACACTTTTTCAATTACTGGCCACAAGTCCTGTGGATACGCATTATGTATCTGTAATGCAGTGGTTCCCACTGCCTTCTGCAGTCTCATAACATCGATCACTGCTGATTATTCCGCCTTTTAGGGGCAGTTTCCCACTGGAAGGGAAAGGGTGTGTCCTGCTGCTATGTCAGCTCCTCCACCCTTTTCAAAGAGGCCATTGGCAGAACAAGGGTGATTTCTTGTGCCGGAAGTGTTTGCCCGCCATTGCTGACGATTTTTATTCAAAATTTAAGCAATGGCATTGTTCAAACCTGGGACCCAGGACGCTTTTGATCATTGACACATCATATTTCGGAAACAACCGAGCTCATTTAAGTACTTTTTACTTTTTGGTTACTGAGATAGCTCACTCAGCAACAGATCATCTAGTTATTTATTGTTATCCCCCCCCCCCCCCCCCCAAAAAAAAGGAAAAAAAAAAAAATATCCGGGTCATACTAACTGTGAAGTCTGAAGTCTATATTCCACAAAAAAATCAAATGAAAATTATGAAAAGTCTTAAAAATGGCTGTGAAACAGCAATTGTGTAATTCAGAATAGACTGGAAAAAAAGCCAACCAGTTGCAAATTGAGGTTTATTTTCCCTTGACCATGGTTTTGACATTTGTAAAAATATCTTCTCCGGAAGTATTGGCCTTACTACATCACGTGATCCCTTCTGAAGAAGATATTTATATAAACATTGAAACCATGGTCAAGGAATAATAGACCTTTATATACAACTGGTTGGCTGATTTTTTCAATCTATTCCAAAAATTATGAAATTCACATATGGTATAGGGTCTCTAGCAAGTCAAATTAATTTCATTTGGGACTGGAGATGCATTTATTTTTTAAAGGGGCAAATTCCCATGCCTTAACAAATTTCCTACTTGAGAACTGGCAAGCAAAATGCTTTGCACAACAGAAGTGTCAACACAGTGAGATCTCTCATGCCAGTAGTATAAAGATGCCATTGGTGTAGTGTTGGCTGAAACGGTCAGCCCACTACCTGTCTAGTACCTGCTACTTTAAATTGGACTACAGGGTAAAATGAAGGACACGGATTTAATCTGAAGAGCACACTAGACTGACAGTGTCACTTGCGCAGAATCTAACACAATAATTGAGAATTAAAATCGGTCAGCAAAGTATGTGACATCGGTAGTGGGGCACCCCGAGAAAGGTGAGAGGTTTCAGGTCCGAATACCCAGCCGGCACACGACACGAAAGCAGAAGCGGTACTCACATCGGGGTTGTCGCAGCCGATCATCTCACCATAGGAGACCTGGTGGCAGAGGCAGTAGGTGGGCTCATTGGGATCCACCGGCATGTCCAGCACGTCAGACGGGTGTGCGATGCCCGCCAATGCTGCCGCCACTGCCGCACCGCCACCCAAATCCCCGCTGTCTCCGCTGCCCGCACCCCCTGACCCTCCTCCGCTCCCGGCACCGCCGCCCGCACCGCCACCTCCGCCCTTCTTCTGCTTCTTACGGGACGACTTGACCGTGCCGGACCCGCCGTCGTCTTCTGAGGATACGCCGCCACGCTTCTTGCTGCGCTCCTTGTCCCTCAGCTTCTTCCGGCCTTCTGTCGAAACAAGGTACACGGTTAGGGCAACTGAGACAGTTGAAATTTCACCAACTGTTTGTGTCAAACTGGTTGGCTGTGTTATTTCTCCACTGAAACGTATATATGCTTGCTGAAAGAAAGCGGTGTTCAATATTGTAAGTTTGTGCCGGTTGAGAAGAAGTGTTCAGTCCAGACTAGGCATATGTTTACAGCAAGATGAGGTGCTACCTGAAAGTCAACATCATTTGAATTTTGTGTGCAAATAGTTACAAGTGCAAAGTGTGGTGTCCTCCAAATGAATACTAAAAAGAATCCATTAAATTTTTGTTACACAATAAAACACACAAGTTTAAAGATCGTCAATTAAACTAAATACCTAAGGTTGAAAATTAAGAACAACTTAAACTGGAGCCATCACATAGAAAATGTTGTGGAAAGGGTGATCTATAGATTTGGTTTTATTGGCAGAAAACTCTGATGATGCAGTCTACTAGGGACTGTACACTATGCTTGCCCGTCCTCTTCTGGAGTACTGCTGTACGGTATGGAATCCTTATCAGATAGGACAGACAGAGGACATCAAAAAATATCACGATATAGGAGGGAGAGTTTCACGGCCATGATACACAAGTTCCAGTGGCAATCATTACAACATAGGCAAACTGTTTGATCTGCCAGGAAGTTTCATATCAGTACCCACTCTGCTGCAGAGTGAAAATTCATTCTAGAAACAATCTCTCCCAGACAGTGGGTAGCTAAGCCACATCTTCGCATTATATAATTTCTTCCAGGAGAGCTTGTCCCGCAAGGTACACAGGAGAAATTCTGTGACTTTTGAAAGGTAGGAGACAAAGTACTGGCAGAAGTAAAGCTGTGAGGATGGGTCGTCAGTCGTGCTTGGGTAACTGTTGGTAGAGCACTTGCCCACAAAAGGCAAAGGTCCTGGGTTCAAATCCTGGTTTGGCACACAGTTTTAAAATGCCAGGAAGTTTCAGTCTGAAAAGTGTTTCAATGAATCTTCTGCCAAACACTTAAGTGTCGTCAATTGCATAGCAGTCGTGTGGATGTAGAAGTACCACTACGTGTCTTTCTGTATCTCCTACTCGAATCAAGAAGGAAAATGGTCATGCCCTGTATGATCCGACCTGTTATTGGTGAGCACATTTCCTATTGTCATGCTTCTGTCAGTTTGTGGTTTTGCAATGGTTGTTAAGAGCAGCATACCTGTATAAAATTTCGTTTTAAACTTGAGCAAACTGCTGTGGAAACACACCAACCAATGAACCAAGCTTTATGAGACGAAGCCAATTACAGAATTATGAGTGGTTAAAGCATTTCAGAAATGGACAAACATTGATTGTTGGATGCCATTTCTGTCAGCACTCAACTGGCATCTAACTATAATATGTTGAGAAAGTAAGAAATGCGATTCTGCAAGGTCACAGACAGACCGCTAGACACCTCTGCAACACCTTGGGCACATGCAAATATACTGAGTCAGAGGATTTTAACATAACAAGACTATGCCGAAGTTAATGCCATGACTGCTTGCTGATGACTAAATATAACATGTTCAAGTCTGCAGGGAACTTAATCAATTGCTTCAAGGCAAGTAAAAAGTTGGGCTTACGACTATGGCAGTGGAACTAAGAAGCTAGCACCATAATGGAAGAGCCCTCATTTCACTTTGGCCAATTAAAGCTCAACAAGCCAAGAGTATAATAGTAAGCCCACATGGATCTCTCTCTCTCTCTCTCTCTCTCTCTCTCTCTCTCTCTCTCTCTCTCTCTCTGTGTGTGTGTGTGTGTGTGTGTGTGTGTGTGTGTGTGTGTGTCAGAGAGAGAGAGAGAGAGAGAGAGAGAGAGAGAGAGAGAGAGAGAAAATGTTCATAAAGAACTTGTTGCTTTTTGTTATTTGGTCAATGTGCTCTACTGCAATGTTAAGGGTGAAGTACATGAGAAGAAAATGTGTACAGAAATAATGTAGATTTTTTTTCACAGTGTCTACCACAGCAATGAATTAACTAAAGAAAGTGACATTTTCCACATTTGCTGTATTAATATCATTTGTTCACAAATAGAGCCTTCTAGGCTTTCCTCAAATACACATACAAATATACAGTCATAGTATTTGAAATTATTATTAAATTTCTTCCACACTTAGCTTTACTCTTTATCAATATAAAATCTTTGTAAATGTCAAAGCTGTTAAACCAATGAGACAACATTTAAGAACCAATGCAAATAGAAAACACAACTATAAAGATACTGTCATTTCAGTACATAAAGCATAGTTTTCTCTTGCAGGTAAATGCATTTGAAATATGTCTACATTCACATCATTACATTTCTATTCCTGGAGGTAATATAATATATTCTGTTTTGTACAGAACCACAAAATCTCTTGAGAATGGTCTGTAAGACTGAAACTAGTTTTGAACAAAATAAATTAGCGCGGCAAAGGTGGAAAATGTCACTTTCTATTAGTGAACAAGTGACTTGGTCACTCCACAGTGATAACTCACAACCGCTTACAGGCTAAATTATTCAGTAATTTTAGATTAAAAACACCCACCATACCGCCAGACTGGAAACTGCCTGTGACTGGATTCAAAAGTAGGAATATTTTTAGTAGCAAAAATTATTGCATTTCATTGTTGTAGGATATTGCAGCAACCAGTTTCAAATCTATTTGAAAATAAAAAAAAAAAACACCTTTGTTGCAAAATTATTTAGTGCCAATGACTCGTTTCACTCTTTATGGTTATCATCAGATTGTCTATGATCTATAAAAGCAAGAAACCAAAGAATTAGTAACAGATAGAAGAAGGGGCATGGTCCTATCTTGGTCGTAAAATGAACTGAAAGCAAAGGAGACTTATTTAAAAGTAGCTGAATATGAAACCCATCATCATATAGCCATATAAAATGAAAAATGGATGCAACATTAACTGGATACCAGAATGAGATTTTCACTCTGCAGCAGATATATAATCGATCCATTATAAGAACACATAAGGTCGACCTAGTTCAAAGAAAAGAAACCACCCCGTTTATCATCAAAATGGTACAGAAAGGTGGCAGACAAATTTCACAGATGTACTGCATTTTACCTCACACCACCTGACACAGCCATAATAGCACAAAATAGGGCCACACTTACAAAAATAAAGGCAGTATGAGCCGCACACAGCACAGTGTCCTTTTGGCAAGCACAAATATACTAAATAATAATAATAATAATAATATTTATTCAACATCGAATAATCAAATACAATCCCTAGAAATAATAAAGTTTCAGGACATCATACAGATTATTCTTCTGAATACGTCAGTTTATAAACTAGAAACTAAAGATTTTTTGTATTAATAAATTTTACATTTGGTAGTATACAATCACGATATTACAAATATTGTTTTTATCAACATTATATTAGTTGTAGGTTACTTAAAACTATGAGCTTGACATACTTATGAAGCACTTTTCATACGGATATAATACTCGTCTAGGGAATAAAAAGGGTTTTCAATTAGAATTCTTTTCAGCTGATCTTTTAATTTGTTAGTAGGAAGGGCTGTGAGACTTTTCGGTAGGGCATTGGCTAGCTTCAGCCCAGCATGAAGAGCATTTTTTTCATATAAAGCTGTTCTTTGGCTATTTACATGGTATCTGAACTTTTGCCTTGTATCATACTGGTGCAGGTCACAGTTGAAATTTGGATTTATTGTTTTCACAGGCAATATAACTTTCAATATGTATACACCTATAATGTAAGCACACCTAACTTTGAGAACAGATTCCGACATGATTCTCGAGGTTTGGCACCACAAATAATTATGATAACTTTTTTCTGTAGTATTAATAATGTACTTAGGTTGGCTTGAGTTGTTGCACCCCATATTTCTACAGCATAGTTTAAGTTTGATGAGAATAGGGCATGATAAGCAGTTTTTAGTACACACATGTCCTTACAATATTTGCTAATCATATTTATAGCAAACACATTCTTCGACAGCTTACATGCTAAGGAATCAATATGCATGTCCCATTTGAGGCTGTCCTGGATAGTAATTCCCAAGAACTTTGTCCATTTTTCCTTTTTTACAATGTCACTTCCTATGGATAATTTCATTTCAAATTCTATTTGTTTCCTTGTGTTAAATTCCATCATTGCAGTCTTTGAAGCACTTACATTTAGATGGCTTTCATTAAAATACTTGACTATTTCATTAGTTACACTGTTGCACTGTACCTCCAGACTCTCATAGTCTTTGTGTTTACACACTACTGATGTGTCATCTGCATACAATATTTCTGTACAGTTAGGAGAACAATACTGTGTATCATTAACATAAATCAAGAAAAGAAGGGGTCCCAAGAAAGAACCTTGAGGCACTCCATATTTGATATCAGTAATTTTAGATTTGTAAGACCCACTGTTTGTTTTAAGCAAGACAAATTGTTTTCTATTGCTCATATACGATTTTATTAGCTCATAGCCAGTTCCTCTGATACCCAGGTTCCACAGCTTGTCAAGTAATATGGTGATGTTGACACAATCAAAAGCTTTTTCTAGATCAAGGAACACTCCAGTTACATACTCCTTGTTCTCTATGGCCATTATTATTTTGTGTATTAATTGTGCTGCTGCTACTCATGTTGACTTGTTTTTCATAAAGCCATTCTGATTTTCAAATATTAAATTGTGTTGACTCAGGAATGTCATTAGTCTAGTATAAATAACTTTCTCAACTACCTTAGAAAATGCAGGTAAGATTGAGATGGGGCGGTAGTTTTCAATTTTAGATTTATTACCTTTCTTGTGAATCGGGGTTACTTGTGCTGTCTTTAGACTATCTGGGAAACAAACTGATGCAATTACATCATTTACTGCTGTGGCCATGGCATCAGATACGTTGTCTATGCATCTTTTCAGTGTACTGATAGACAATCCATCATAGCCTGCTGATTTTGTATTTTTTAATGACATTACTATGTTTTTGACTTCCTTGTTATTGGTTGGGGCCAAGTATATGGTTTGTTTGATTGGAATGCCCCTACATCTATGCTGAAGATTCTTAAAATGGTCATTGACAGATTTTCCAACAGAAGAAAAGTACTCATTAAAAACATTTGCAATCTGACATTGACATTTCATGATATGCCCTTTATGGTTTATAGTAAAATCACTTGTTGATCTGTCCTTGCAATCCCTAAAGCTATTTATTACTTTCCAAACAGCTAAACCTGTGTTAGTAGAGTTTCTTAACATTGTGGCTACATATTTACTTTTAGTTTCTAGCAGAAGATCTTTATAGTAATCCTGATAGTTCTTAAATTCTACCTTTAGTATATTATTATTGTTATTATTTATCATTGCATATTGGAAAAGTCTAAGTTTCTCTCTTGCTGTTTTTACTTCTTGATTTATCCAGTTATTTTTTTTGTATCTTTTTGCAGTCATTTACTGTAAAGGTCATTTCTGGACATGAGACATTGAAGCAATAATAAAAATCTGATGAAAACTCACTGAAAGTAATGCTGTTTTTTTCACCCCATTGTAGGCTTTTTAGCAAACTGTTGAAATCTTTAACATTGTCATCATTGGTCATTGTTTTTGTCACATATTGTTTCTCTTTTCTATTGATATGAAGATTTTCAGCTTCTATGAATACCTGTACTGCGTGGTGGTCAGAAACGGGAAGCTTCAGAACTGATGCACTGCATGTAAAGTGGGACATGTTAGTTATAATGTTGTCAATACATGATTTTACACTATTGACCTCTCTAGTGGGCTCATTTATCAGAAATGCTAAGTTAAATTGAGCTAGTATTAGCATTAGTTTTTTAGACACAGAGTCATTGGACAGCAAGTCAATGTTTATATCTCCAGTTAGTATTATGTTAACCCAGCCATTTTTACTGCAGTGTTTACTGTCAATGTCAACAAGCAGGTCATTAAGAACATCAAAGAAACTATCTAGGCTACCAGATGGAGGTCTGTATAGGCCTATAATAATTAAGTTCTCTTTCCTCCACTTATAATTAATTGCTGCTAGTTCTATTACACCCTCAATGCTGAAAGCACTTACATCTATTACACTATAATTACTACCACTGGCTGCCAAGATAGCTACCCCACCACCACGTTTCTCTTTTCTACTGAAGAGCAAAAGATCATGGAAAGTGGCTTACATACACTAATTAGCTCATCTGTGTACCAGTGTTCGCTTATAACTAAAACATAAGGGTTATCAATTGCTGCAATGGTATCCAACTCATTGTGCTTATTGCCAGGACTTTGAAAGGTCTGCTGAATTAATTTGAAAGTGAGCTTGGATTGTTGAACGCTTGATGGACGTGTCACCCTACCAGAACCACTTATACATTTATCCCTAAAAAAGAAATATCAGTTGACAGAGTGGATTTGGTATTTTTCACTATCCATTTATTCAAGTTGGTCTGTTTCCATGTACTGGGAGCCTGGGAAGAATCAGCTTTACCTGGTGTTTTCAGCAGCCATTTGTCCAATGTCGTCTGTCTATAACCATTCCTGCAGTCTTCTTGTCTTGTGGAGCACTCATTCTTCGAATGTGTGTGTTTTGAGTATACATTGTTCCTAGCATTTACGACGATTTCACAAATAATGGACGCTAAGTGACTTTTTCCGCACCGATTGAGGTGAAGGCCGTGAGTGGTGTACAGATCTCTATTAAAATGTTGCACGTTAACCATTTGTATATTTGCGTAACGGTTGCAAATTTCTGCATATTTACTGTTTGTATATGCCACTGCCCTGTTTACACACGAGAATTGAGGCAAGTCATACCTGTGTGGAATATCGAGAACAATGACGTTTGAGTCATTTAGATGGTTTAGAGCAGGTTTTAGGGCATTAACAGCATGCAGACCATCGTTGTGTGCAACGTCATTTGCACCACCACATATTACAATGAAGTCTTCCTTCGTCGTCTTTCGAGAGATACTGTTTACAGTTGAAAGCACTTGGTCAAGACGAGCGCCAGTTTTAATAAAACTGGAAGCATTCACTTCACTGTTTATACTTTTTATTTCGTGTGCAAGGCCTCTAAGATGACTATCACCCATTAAACATACGTTTATTCTTCTTGCTGCATTTGTGGTGTTAGTTAAATTAACTGTCGTCTTGAATGTTCAATTTACCTTGCTTTTGTTTACGAGTGACAGTTTTGGCTGGCGACGTTCCACATTTTGCTTAATAACAGGCTTTTTTTTTCAGATGGTGCACGATTTGATCTTTTGCAGGTAGGCCTACCGTTTTTTGGAGCACGACAGGAGAATTTATTACTAAAGACGACAAAATGATTGCGCTATGGTTAGCGTTACCGGTACACACAGAATGTGTTGGAAAACTTGAAACGGCGACAGAATCTTCAGTCACTGTGTACACTTTATTTCTGTCAAATACACTTACGCCCTGCTCGGTGGTTTTTAGTTTTCTATGATCATTTTCAAGACATTTGAGCCTATCAGCTAACACTTTGTTTTCTGCCAAGGATCTGCGCACAATTTCTTGCAACGAATTAATAGTTTCAACTAGTTTTGCTTTGTCAGGATGGACTCCACATGTTACACACTTACATTTTGATTTGGATGATTTTTCACTGCGAGTTTTTTGCGTGGCACTAGACTTGAAACTTTGCGAAGCACTTTTGTTGATCATCTTCTTGCTATTGATGCCGGATAACATTTGAAAATTCGAAATAACTGGAGGCACAAATTCACTAAACTTCTCAATCGCTGCCATCTTGCTGCAGTGATAGAAGGAAATGCAAACACTGTGTTTAATAAATTAAGAAACACACAGTACAACCCAACTTTTACGTTCCCAGAATTAACGTTTTCCCACCGTTTACTACATTTTTTATCAGCCCCGTCAAATTTCCTATGCCTTCAATGTTAATTTGCACCTGATTTTGCGTCTACATATTTGTAATTTTCTTGTGATTTAAGCATTGTGAAAAAATTTTTGCAGAGAAAAAATGACACTGGCATGATGTTGGCTGTCCAGTAATGTTTACAAATATTATGTGATTAAGTTTCTTGACAACAAGGCACTCTACTCAGCAGATCTGAACTGGCAAACATGTAAAAATTGGAACAATTTGTGCCATATCTCCCGCTGCTACCAAGCTCTACTTGGCATGGTGGCTGATATGAGTAACTTGATTCATTCGAATGAAGAGATCGTGATCAATCACAACCATTTCCAAACTATCTCTAATGCGCAAACGCAGTTTCGTGATAGTTGTGGCACCTTTGTCGAACCTTATTTAGCGTGTTTCGGCATATGGTCACTTGGAGCACTAGTTGACACCATCATTCAATAAAAGACGACTACAGTGTAAGAGACGCAGAATAACACACATTCAACCACCATACAATATACTTATTTACATATTTGCACTTGACAACGAGACAAAATTCTTGAAAAGTCTTGTGCTAAGAATGAAAAAATACATAAATAGTGCAGTATTTCATTATTTAAATAAACATCGATTATGACATATGAAATTGAGTCAAACATTTCTACTTCCTAGACAGTTATCAGTTCCAGTTACACAAGCGGTTTTTATTCAATAATAAACCTCCATTAGATAATAAACAAGTCCCTGACAAGTCTTTTGATGCCTGTTATGTACATTACATCATATATAAAGTTCAAGGGGGTATCCTATGCATAACTTTTGCAGCTTAAAACATTATTTCCCACATTTTACATTTTCCCGCATTTTACACCATTTTTTTGAAGTGCCTTGAAAAGTGTAAATGCGGGTTTCACTGTATAAGCAAACCATGGCAACCACAAGAAGCCAGAAGTACAAAGTAATAAAACAGAATAATTGCTTTAAATGACGACAAGAAAAGAAATCAAAGCATGTCATTACAACTGTCATATGGAGTAAAATAGCTTAATTTTAGTGCTTGCACAGTGTATGCATACAAAACCAACAATCCAAACATCAAGGCATCAGGAATGAGCAGACTATTGACAATTAACTATTTCTAGTTATTAGAACAAAAATGCAGTCACAGAACATAAAGTAAAGTCACTTATGATAAAAAGAGTCATTAATAAGCCCCCCGTTGATGTACAACTCCCCTAACTTCATACAAAAGTCGAATCTACTCGAGAAGTTGAAAATTGTTAAACTACATCTCGATAAAGACAAATTGTTGAACGATCAGCTGATTAGCAGGAAACAAGTATATTATGATACAGCGCTTCCAGTGTTTGAAACATTGCTACAGAGATACCCTTTCTTTTGTCAACTGCCTAGTTTTTAACTTGTTTGTTTTGTTGTGTATGAAGTTAGGGGAGTTGTACTTCAAATAGGGGCTTATTAATGACTTTATTTTATCATAGGTGACTTTACTTTTTATGTTCCGCAACTTATACTTTTATTCTAATGACTAGAAATACGTACTTGACAACAGTCTGCAATGCTTACAACTGCCCTTTTTTCTAATGCCTTGATGTTTGGGTTGTTGGTTTTGTATGCATACATTGTGCAAGCACTCTAAAATTTAGCTTCTTTACTTCATATGACAGTTTTAATGACAAATTTTGATTTCCTATGTTTTGTCTTCTTTTTAAATAATTATTCTAATTGAATAGATAAAAAAATGACTCACCAAGCAGCGGCAGAATGCACACACAGCAGAAAGTTGTAATTAGGCAAGCTTTTACAGCAAGTGACTCCTCCTTCAGGCAGAAGGGTTGAAGAGGGAGGAAGAGGGGTGAAGGAAGAGGACTCAAGAGATCTAGGGAGAGGGGGCAGATTCTGGAAAGTCACCCAGAACCACGGGTCAGGGAAGACTTACTGGACAATAGGAGAAGTACAAGAGTCTTTCCTTCTCATCCTGTCCCCGCAGTTCTGGGCGATTTTCCTGAAACTTACCCCTTTTCCTAGATGTCTAGAGTCCTTTTTCTTCACCCCTCTTCCTTCCCCTTCACTCTTCTGCCAGAAGGAGGAGCCACTGGCTCCGAAAGCTTGCCTAATTATAACTTTCTTTCGTATGTGTGTGTTTTGCCGCTGCTTGGTGAATAGAGCTTCTTATATATATCTCATTACATAATTTTGTCAAATTTTGATTGGTTTTTTGTTGTTATAACTAATTACTTCATTTTACCACCTTAATGTACATTTAGACTTCTTCGTGTTGCCATGGTTTGCTTATATGTATCATATTTATTACATTTACATGCTTTCTATATTTTGTAAATGTGCATTGCGATGGTCATGTGTGGCACCTGGGCAACTATTGCCACACTAAACGTGGTGTTGGCATCTTGTTCTCCCACAGTAGAATTTGTTGCATGCGAAAAGGACACTGTGCTGTGCGTTGCTCATACTGCCTTTATTTTTGGAAGTACGGCCCTATTTTGTACTACTATGTCAGCTGGTGTGTGCAAGATAACATGTGATATGTCTATGAAATTTTTTCATCAACAATGTAGGAAAAGATGAGATTGTTACTTACCATAAAGAAGACAAATCAAGTTGCAGACAGGCATGATTAAAAGACACTCACATAGCTTTTGTCAATGAAAAACACACACACACACACACACACACACACACACACAAAGAGAGAGAGAGAGAGAGAGAGAGAGAGAGAGAGAGAGAGAAAGCACACCTCACACACTGTCACTGCCTGTCTGCAATTTGATGTGTCTTCTTTAGGGTAAGTGGCAATCTAACTTTTTCTACATTGTTGATATTCCTACCTGGAATTTCCATTGTCTGAAATTTGTCCACCATCTTTCTGTACTTTCATGATGATATACTGGCCGTTTTCTTTTCATTTAACAAGGTCCACCTTGCATTTTATGTGTTTATGATGGATGAGATTCATATTCAGCTACTTTTAAGTATGTTGCTACTGCTTTAAGTTCATTTTACCTGTGCACTCATGCCGAATATTCATTGGTTTTTTGTTCTTATAGACAATCTTATGATGCCCCTAAAGGTTGAAATGCATCATGGACACTAAACTTACTCGCCCAATGACACCCAGTACTCACATCAACACTATCACCATAAACTGCTTTCATTCTCTGATGAATCTCCAATGCGGTGACACCTGCTCTCAAGAATTCAATGACTGCACATTGCTTAAATCGCATTGACCGACCGTCTGCGCAGGGTTCCATACTTTACACTGTAACAACACAATCGTTCAATGCTAAGGCTTCCCGCCAACTGGAGCTGTAGAGAAGAGGCTACGGAACAAGCCAGTACCTGCCGCATACCAATGCTGCCAACTTTTGAAGAGTTACGAAGGTGGAGGCATTACTTTTCAGTCAATCCTCATAGCCTTATTTTCTACATAGGTAACCAATTTTCAGTTACTGGTCATATACATCACCTGGCAAAGTCCACTGTAAATATAATGTGCATCAGAACCTGTTTGCAAAATAAAAAGTGTACAAACACAATGACATATCAATGCGATCAATGATCTGGCACCACGCCAACTGTGGGCAGTCGAATGGCCCATCTAAGACACATGCCGCATAGTCTAATGTAGTACTCAGCTGTGAGACCTAGCATTTTATAAGAAAGAACCGTGTATGTTTGTTTGTTAGCTAAAGCTTGAAAGTTGGTATAATGTGGCACTTTCAATGTGGCAAATTAGCTAGCGGACATCTCGAACTGTCGCTGCACCGAATACAATCAGAGGTCGGGCCTGGACTCTGTTGCTAACAGTACTCCGGTAACCTGGACAGCAATTGTATGGCAAATTCCCGAGTGCTTTGTATTGTACGTCGCCCACTATTTTCTATTCTTATTTTGAAATAATTGAAGCGAGTAATCCTGGTCTGTCATATATTCGATTATGAATTAAAAACCAGAAGAGATCAGCGATCCCTGTGACAATGTGTTGGTTCTGCTATAGGCTGCTGCCTTGAGAAAAGGAGGGCAGGCTCGTTTCCCTGCATCACTCCTCTCTCCTCTGGCAGTAAAAATTATAGATTTTTTTTACGCTTGTGGCCATTTGCCACTATAGCCTACATTGTGCTATAGTGACTGGAACACAAAATCTGTAACTTTTTTGAAATTACAATGAAACGAACACCGTTAGCTGCTTACAGGCGTTGACATACGTCAACAGGGACAGGTGAAAATGTGTGCCCCGACCGGGACTCGAACCCGGGATCTCCTGCTTACATGGCAGATGCTCCTTCCATCTGAGCCACCGAGGACACAGAGGATAGCGTGACTGCAGGGATTTATCTCTGGCACGCCTCCCGCGAAACCCGCATTCTCAACGTATTGTCCCACACTACATTCGTAGTGCCCCCACCCATTCGGACATGTCCAGAAGAACAGATACGATCTTAGTATATATGTATAGTTAAGGCTCACCGGCCACTTGACCATCTTCTTCTTCTGTGCAAATGCACAAACAGTGCCCGAACTCTTATGGGAATCGGCAACGCGCTGCGAGTAATGAGTGTAATGGGCGGGGGCACTATGAATGTAGTGCGGGACAATAAGCTGAGAATGTGGGTTTCGCGGGAGGCGTGCCAGAGATAAATCCCTGCAGACACGCTATCCTCTGTGTCCTCGGTGGCTCAGATGGATAGAGCGTCTGCCATGTAAGCAGGAGATCCCGGGTTCGAATCCCGGTCGGGGCACACATTTTCATCTGTCCCTGTTGACGTATGTCAACGCCTGTAAGCAGCTTACGGTGTTCATTTCATTGTAATTTCATTCTAACGAGCTGCATGGTCACCGATGGTATCTGTTCTTTCGGACATCTCCGAAAGAACAGGTACCATCTTAGTACATATGTAACTTTTATAACTGTGCCGAAATTCTTCCCCTGATGTTAAAATAGAGTTATTGCACATTCAGTTCTACTTCTACACTAACTGCCGGGGTGTTCTGTCTGTATCATTGTCACGCACGGGTTGCATGGCAATGAATGCCCACGAAAGGTCAAAATTAATTGTATGAAGATAAGTTTGCTGCTTTTCAGCAGAACAATTATTTATGAAAGCTCACATACAGCCAAATCAAGGAAAAAAGAGCCATTTTGCATGAAAAAAGTGCAAAGTTTTTGCAAAAGCGAAAATTTCACTCACAAAGTTACCAATTGGCACTATTTTTAACAATCAGTTTCAAATAACTAAGGCTTTGTTTGTTTTCCCTTCTGATGCAAATATTGCCAAAAAGACGCTACATTTTTTAGTCCCTAGTCATGGCATACTGAGTCATGAATCAACACATGTAAATGAGTTTGGGTATGTCTGATGAAGAGAATACACATGTTATTAATCCACTAAAATCTCAGAGGTAATTTGGCAGGGATTCGAAATGTGGTGTAACAATTCTTAACAGCAACTCAAGAAAAAGCAGATCGTAAGTCCAAAATGGAGCATAAGGCACCACGGTCAAGAATAATAGGTAACAAAGAGCCAAATTATTTTAAACATTACAACTCAAAATGAAAACGCGCGCGCGCGCGCACACACACACACACACACACACACACACACACACACACACACACAGGGAAACATTCCACGTGGGAAAAATATACCTGAAACAAAGGTGATGTGACTTACCAAACAAAAGCGCTGGCAGGTTGATAGACACACAAACACACACACAAAATTCAAGCTTTCGCAACCCACGGTTCCTTCATCAGGAAAGAGGGGAGGAGAGGGAAAGACGAAAGGATGTGGGTTTTAAGGGAGAAGGTAAGGAGTCATTCCAATCCCGGGAGCAGAAAGACTTACCTTAGAGGAAAAAAGGGACAGGTATACACTCGTGCACACACACACACATATCCGTCTGCACATACACAGACACAAGCAGACACTTGTAAAGGCAAAGAGTCTGGGCAGAGATGTCAGTCAAGGCGGAAGTACAGAGGCAAAGATGTTGAAAGACAGGTGAGGTATGAGCAGCGGCAACTTGAAATTATCAGAGGTTGAGGCCTGGCGGATAACGAGAAGAAAGGATATACTGAAGGGCAAGTTCCCATCTCCAGAGTTCTGACAGGCTGGTGTCAGTGGGAAGTATCCAGATAACACGGACGGTGTAACATTGTGCCAAGATGTGCTGGCCGTGCACCGAGGCATGTTTAGCCACAGGGTGATCCTCATTACCAACAAACACCGTCTGCCTGTGTCCGTTCATGCGAATGGACAGTTTGTTGCTGGTCATTCCCACATAGAAAGCTTCACAGTGTAGGCAGGTCAGTTGGTAAATCACGTGGGTGCTTTCACACGTGGCTCTGCCTTCGATCGTGTACACCTTCCGGGTTACAGGACTGGAGTAGGTGGTGGTGGGAGGGTGCATGGGACAGGTTTTACACCGGGGGCGGTTACAAGGGTAGGAGCCAGAGGGTAGGGAAGGTAGTTTGGGGATTTCATGGGGATGAACTAAGAGGTTACGAAGGTTAGGTGGATGGCAGAAAGACACTCATGGTGGAGTGGGGAAGATTTCATGAGGGATGGAATGACCAGCAACAAACTGTCCATTCGCATGAATGGACACAGGCAGACGGTGTTTGTTGGTAGTGAGGATCACGCTGTGGCTAAACATGCCTCGGTGCACGGCCAGCACATCTTGGCACAGTGTTACACCGTCCGGGTTATCTGGATACTTCCCACTAACACCAACCTGTCAGAACTCCGGAGATGGGAACTTGCCCTTCACTATATCCTCTCTTCTCGTTATCCGCCAGGCCTCAACCTCTGCTAATTTCAAGTTGCCGCCGCTCATACCTCACCTGTCTTTCAACAACATCTTTGCCTCTGTACTTCCGCCTCGACTGACATCTCTGCCCAAACTCTTTGCCTTGACAAATGTCTGTGTATGTGCGGACAGATATGAGTGTGTGTGTGTGTGTGTGTGTGTGTGTGTGTGTGTGTGGGCGCGCGCGCGCGCGCGCGCGCGCGCGCGCGCGAGTGTATACCTGTCCCTTTTTCCCCTCTAAGGTAAGTCTTTCCGCTCCCAGGATTGGAGTGACTCCTTACCCTCTCCCTTAAAACCCACATCCTTTCGTCTTTCCCTCTCCTTCCCTCTTTCCTGATGAAGCAGCCGTTGGTTGCGAAAGCTTGAATTTTGTGTGTATGTTTGTGTTTGTTTGTGTGTCTATCGACCTGCCAGCACATTCGTTTGGTCAGTCACATCATCTTTGTTTTTACATATACTTTTCCCACGTGGAATGTTTCCCTCTATTATATATATATTTCTCCTCCATAGGTGACAATAGGGAAAAATATATATGTTGTAAAGGGCAGTACTCACTCTTTGAAGAGGTGCCATCGTCCTGATTGCGAGAGTTGCTGACTGCCTTGTCCTGTATCTCTGCCTCAAACCTGGCCAAGTCAGAGTCGAGCCGCCGGATGTGTTTATCCACCTGAAACCGTGCCAAAGCATTGACGCATCGTAGCCAAAGCACTGACGCATCGTACGGTTAAGCTTAAAATGACAGACACAGGAAAATTGAAGGCAGAAAATTAGTCTAGTTCAGTATCGTGTATATAGATAAACGTAGTCAGTTGCAGGATCATCACAGTCCCGTCCCTGTTATGGCACAAAAATTGGTAACTTCCTTTAAATGTACAGAAATGTAAAACTGTTCACCTCACAAAATGCAATCTTGTGATTATAAAACAGTGTAGACCACAATGTACTGTAATTACCAACTTCAGCCAAATCTACAGATCCAAAATAAAGGAGGACATTGACAGATACATCTAGCTTTATCAAAAGTAAGCAATGCACAATGCACACCAGTCCTCCCGTATTTTAGGCCTGAAGACTGCCTAATTTGCACCAACTGGTAATCAAAATTTTAAAAATGTAATACAGTGATCTATACCTTTCTGCTAAGAAAATTTGCCAGATGACAAAGTACAGCTTACACACAGCTGCTGCTGGCACTGACTTAGTCACATGACTAGGGACCACAAAGAAAAATCAACTTTGTGAAGACTTCAAAGGTTTCTTTGCACAGGGATGTGCTTCAACACTGGCAAGCAAACTCTGAGGTAAATTTGATTTTAAAAGGTGCCGTAACAAACAGGTCTACACATGTGAACAAGGTGACACACACTGTTGTCCAATAAAACAGCAACACCAATAAGGACAGCAAATAACGAGAGTTAACTTATTCTGCATTTAAGGTATAGCAGGTACATACATACATTTTCACTCGCTACTTCAGTCCATACACATAAAATCACACCTGTATGAGACCAGTAAAGTGTCTGAAACTATCATTACATTTGAGGTGATAAAGTCACAGGATAGCAACATGCACATATACAGACGGTGGTAGATCGTGCACACGAGGTATAAAAGAACAGTGCGGTGCATTGGTGGAGCTGCCACTGCACTCAGGTGAGTCGTGCGAAAAAGTTTCCAAAGTGATTACACCCGCACTATGGGAATTAACAAAGTTTGAACGGGGAATGGTAGTTAGACATTCTGTTTCAAAAATTGTTAGGGAATTCAATATCTGAGATCCACAGTGTCAAGAGTGCGCCAAGAATATCAAATTTCACGCCAATGGCCTTCACTTAACGGAGAGCTGTCAGTGCTAACAGACAAGCAACACCGTGTGAAATAACCACAGAAATGAATGTGGGATGTACGGCAAACACATCCGTTAGGTGCAATAAAATTTGGTGTTAACGGGCTAGGCAGCACACAATTGATGTGACTGCCTCTGCTAACAGCTACTGCCAACTGCTGCGCCTCTCCTGGGCTCACGACCATATAGGTTGATCTGCCCAGGTAAGTCCCTATTTCAGTCGGTAAGAGATGACGGTGGGGTTCGAGTGTGGCACAGACCTCACGAAACTGTGGACCCAAGTTATCAAAAGGCACTGTGCAAGCTAGTAGTGGCTCCATAATGGTGTGGAATGGAATGGGTCCTGGGATCCAGCTGAGCCAATGGTTACATTCAGCCATCTGGAGACCATCTTCAGCCGTCATGGACTTCATGTTCCCAAACAACGATAAAATTTTTATGGATGAAACGTGCCATGTCAATGGGCCACAATTGTTAGCAATTGGTTTGAAGAACATTCTGGACAATTTGAGCGAACGATTTAGCCACCTAGGTCACCCGACACGAATCCCGTCGAACATAATCGAGGTGTCAGTTTGTGCGCAAAATCCTGTACCGGCATCACTTACACAATTAAGGATGTGGCATGACAGTAATAGTCTAGCTCCCTTCTGTATCGACCTAAGTCAGTACAGCACAAGCAATATACAGTTGTGTGTTATATTGTTGAAACAAGAACGTGGAAGCCTTGAAGAAAGGGCACAGACTATACACTCAAATTGGCACCCCACACCAACACACCAGGTGCTGGACCGATATTATAATCACAAATGCAATTTCAAAGTGTATACAGATATATCCATTGTGATTTACGCAACACTGGGACTGTCAGAAAAGATGACACAGTTCCACTCACGTGTCTAGTTTTCTCACCGGGTGTAGCAATGACAGTGCACGTCTCTCTCTGCCGCCGCGTCAAGCGAAGCTGCGACGATGGTCTCCGTGCTGACAATTCTTGATGCTTCAAGTCTTGCTGCAATGCCCCTGTGGATACTTGACACGCATTGGAAATGAGCCCGTTTTGTCACAAAGGGTATGCGATTGAGCAAACCATATTTCTAGCCTCTCGTGCACTAGTTGTGTGGGATTATAGAGACCTCGCACGGCACAATCCTCCTGAACCCGTAGATTCTGTATTTGCAGTTGTGGAATCCCAAGTTGTAACGTTGTGGAACGATAAACTGCAGTCTGCATAAGCCATCAGGCGCCGGTAAACATTTCCCCTTCTTGCACGAAGGGTAACACCATCATCTCTGTTAAAAACAACACAGAACTGCAGTTCCTAAACCAGAATTTTGCTGTGTACCTTTGTTTGTATACAGAGTGCAGATGGTGTTAGTCCTACCTACTTTACGAGATCACACCGAAATTCTAACTGTTTGCATATCCAATGGTTTTGTACATTTCACGGCAATTTGACACTTGTCGCGTGCCGCCTTTGTGGTGTTGTAGCTTCAATACCCAGCAGTGTCATTTCAAAAGAGCCATTAATTCTTTACGAGAAATGCGAACTTCAGAACAGAAGTGGCCAGTGGTTTATTAAGATGAGATGTCGATTGGTATACACCACACTGTGGATAAAAGTTGTCAGAGTGTGTGACAGGAGTACTGTCAAACAAAAGTGCCAGTCAACATTTAATTACTGTGCTCTGCAGGACACTGGCGCACAGATGTTTGGCTGTGCTGCACTTTTAACTATACTGGAGGGTATGTCGATACTGCTTCCCGTTCCCGATTCGGGTGTAGCTGTGGGCTGTCTGTAAAATGCAGGAGAGGGATGGTGTGCACCCCAACTCTGCCCCATCTTAAAATGGTGCACACACAACTGTAGCACGAGGATGTGGCCACTCATTTATGTGACACTTCTATGACATCACTGCTGCTTACATTATTCTTCTCACTGGCATTAGTGCTTCTGCTTTGTACATTGATATAAATTGTTCAGTCACTGTGTATACAGTTATTCCTCTTGAAAGTTTTGAACGTGATTGAAATGACAAATGTGCAGCGGCACGATTTACGAGGGGGGACCCAAAAGAAATCAGACTCCGAGGGCGCTGCCACTCATAGACGTAGTGTAGGTTTCTCACACTAGATGGTTTTAGAAGAGACCTCCACGAATCAGCTGTGCAGATGGCGTCAGTGTAGAGCTGAACGTGCAAGTGTGGTATTGTGTTTCTCTGACTGTTGGCGGGTTACCTCTGTGAAGTCGTTATGGCAACTTTAAAAGAACAAAGAGTGTGTGTGAAATTTTGTTTCCTACTTTAAAAAAAACTGCAACGGAGAGACACCAAATGCTTCAGAAAGCTTTCCAGGAGGACGCTATGAGCCGCACAGGTTTTCGAGTGGTTTGGGTGCTTTAAGCGTGGTGAGATGTGTGTTGAAGACCAAGCTCGTTCTGGACGCCCTTTAACATCGCAAAATGAGGAGAACATTGAAAAGGTCTGCCAAAAGATCAATGAGGATCGTCGCCAAACGATCGACCGAATTTCAGCAGAGACAGGAATCAGTTGGAGCTCGTGCCAGCGTATTTAGAGTGAGGATTTGCACATGAGACGTGTTGCTGCTAAATTTGTTCCGCACCTTCTCACACAGGAGCAAAAAACCATCCGCATGAATGTGTGAAAACAGAGATTGCACGTGATCCAAACTTCTTGAACAAAGTCATTACAGGGGATGAGAGTTGGTGTTACGGGTATGACCCAGAAACCGAGAAAGCGTCAAGCCAGTGGAGGGCTCCCAACTCTCCCAGACCAAAAAAAGCGAGGCAAGTGAGGTCAAATGTGAAGACGACGATCATTGTCTTTTTTGATGTTCGTGGAATTGTGCATCGGGAATTCGTACCCCCTGGCCAGACTGTTAACCAGCACTTTTACTTGGATGTTTTAAGGCGTCTGCGAGAGGATGAGAGGAGGAAACACCCGGAACTTTGGCGATCAGGTGACTGGTTTCTGCATCACGACAACGCTCCAGCACACACCACCTTACGAGTGACCCACTATTTGGCATCTCAGAGGTGGTCTGTCGTTCCCCACGCTCCGTATTCGTCGGACCTAGCCCCGTGCGACTTTTTCCTATTTTCACGAATGAAAAAACGCTAAAAGGGGAGCGTTATGATGATGTGGAGGCGGTAAAAACAGCTTCGCAAAGGGCACTCGACAATATCAAACTTTAAGAGTTCCAAACATGCTTCCAACAGTGGGAAAAAGAGACTTGACACGTGCATCGCATGTAATGGAGGGTATTTTGAAGGTGACTGAAGTAATTTTGTAAAAAGGTTCATCAATAAATTTTTTATGAAAACAATCCGGTTTCTTTTGAGTCCCCCCTCGTATATTCTATCTTTCTACTAACACCAAAAGCAGTTTCCTTAGGGAGTTCTGCAGAAGTATGGTCTGCATTGATGGGTGTATAATATTGGTCAGCTACGAAAAGCTGTAAAAAATTAGCTGCACTACATGTGTCAACAGAGAGTATACATACAAGGCCTGATCAACAAAGACTGAGACTGCCTTTTTTTCTTTATTTCAGATGTTTTATTACTCCACTTTGATGTTTACATGAGCTTCTTCAAAGTACTCCCCTCCTATTTGAATGCACTTTTTATGGCATCCTGCCAGTCCTTGAAAACATGGTGCAGGCCATTCTTTGTCAGGTCCTTTACCTCAATTTTTCTGGGCACTGCTTCAGAATTCTGTAATCGAATGCTTCAGAGCTTTGCCTTTAGTGATGAGGATAAAAAAAATCACATGGTGCAGGATTGGAGCTATAAGACACAAGACATACACATGTAATATTGAATTCAGCCAGAAAATTGCATGACTTGATTGGCCACACATTGGCATGATGAAGCCACCACCCAGTGCAAGAAAGTTCTGGTTGTTTCCTTGCAATGTGCTTCCTCAGTTTAGCCTATTCTGGTGTATAGTACACTGCTGTAACAGTAGTGTGAGGGAGAGCTGTGGGCTGATCAATCATTCCATGACAGCAAAAAAATGTGATCACCACCACTTTCCCTGCAGATGGAACAACTTTCTCCTTTTTTTGTGTTGAAGAACAAGGTGCTCACTCATTTCCCTTCAGGATCATAATGATGCAGCCATGAATCATCACGGGTGATAATAAAAAAAAAAATAAATAAATGGCTCTCAGCACTATGGGACTTAACATCTATGGTCAGCAGTCGCCTAGAACTTAGAACTACTTAAACCTAACTAACCTAAGGTCAGCACACAACACCCAGTCATCACGAGGCAGAGAAAATCCCTGACCCCGCCGGGAATCGAACCCGGGAACGGGTGATAATCGATTCCAAAAATGCATTTCCCGCCATCAGGAGAGAAACCCAACACCTCACAGCTTGTCTCCATTTGCACAGCATTTTGTTCAGAGAATCAACAGACGTGGAAACTGTAGGGCACAAACACAGATCACACGGAGATGATCGCGCATAATGATACAGGTATTGACATACGAAATTCTCAACACTTCGCTGAGGCTACGTAATGTTATCCGCCGATCCTCACGGACAATCACAGCAGCTGTGTTGATGTTGACTTTAGTCACAGCAGAAGCCGAAACACCCGGCCCAACACAGAAGTTGGCCTTCTTTGAAGTCCACAAACTACCTCCAGAACATTGTTGCACGAGGTAGCTCATCTTCAGTGTATGCTTGTTGCAATTATTTAAGTTCCAGTGGCCATACAGTTTAAATGAGCACAGAATTTTATTGCACCATACTGCTCCTCTCTTGTCACCTGTTCTGCTATGTGAAATGGAAAGAGTGTCTACAAAATATAGCATTACTGCCAAACTACCAATATGTGAGTGCTGCTGCCTCAGGACATTACACACAAAAACCCGCTCTAATCAAATATTCTTGGGCAGATAGGGAATTATCATGGAACTTGCAGGAAAAACATGGCAGTCTCACTTTTTATTGATCAGTCCTCATATATTTAATTGTATTATACTGCTGAAGATTGTTTATTTTACCTCCTCAGGGTGACACTACTGAATGAAGAAAAGTCCTTGCCTCAAAACATCTATCCTGTTCTGTAACTCTGTTTACACTCCTTTACTACCACATCCATGCTAGCACGTAGTTCCAGAAATGAAGGTAAGCACAATTCTTACTGATACTTTCACACTTACAACTCTCTCTCAGCTAGTTTAGGGCTTTGACACATGACTGATACTGAAAGAAACACTTTTCACCAGTTAATAAGAAGCTTGTAAAGGACATACAATGTTTAATAATTTTGAATGCTCATGACTCGATGTGGAATGTATGCTGTCCAACAGCTTCAATCCTTTTTTTTTTTAATAATAATAATAATATTAAAAAGAACCAGCTGGAATTTTCATAGCCACCCACGGATTATCATCCTATTCACCACCTCAGAAATCATGGTATGTTACAGAAAACCAGCAAAATGTTTCTGATAAAAAGACTGTGAATATCTTTGATAAGCTGGACTCTCAAGTCGAACCACAGCAACATCCCTGGAAATTGCGACATATTTGGAAACAAGAAAGTCGAATCTTTGTGACAAGCACAATTACAAATTTCATGGGAGTCTCAGGCTATCATATACTGACTGGTTATGATCAATGATAACAAACTGCCATTTGCAGCATGTAACAGTAGAGTCAGGGACACCGTAAGTGCACTCTGAGCAACTAAGTTTATATACAGGGTGTACATAAAGCCAGGGAACACTTTCAATTATTTATTGCACAAGAACCAAACATTGTACAGATATCATACACATCTCATATTGAAGAGTAACCCTGAAAGTTTTTTTTTTTATGGATAGCGCCACAGCGTAGTTTGGTAATTTGCTGATAGTCACCACTAGTAGCAAACATGGCGGCTGTGCTACAGAAGGGGACAGCTGTTTCATGAAATGGCCTCCCTGATCACCAGATCTCACTCCGTGTGTCTTTTTTCAGTGGGGACACATTAAAGATCTGGTGTATGTATTGCCTCTACCATGTGATGTAGCAGAGCTCCAGGAGAGAACACGGGAGGCGATTGCCATAGTTGGCGATGCATTGCTGGGACGGGTATGGCAAGAATTTGATTACCGTATTTACTCGAATCTAAGCCGCACTTGATTCTAAGCTGCACCTGAAATATGAGACTCAAAATTCAAGGGGAGAGAAAAGTTTTAGACCACCCTAACATGACACAATTGAGGTCGAATGGATGAAGATACAGCTACAGTAGTTTGGCCCGAGCCGTAAGCTTAACAGTTAAGCTTTACCAAGTAGCCATTGCTATGTCAATTAATCAAAATGACTGTCACAATCGCATTATTTATTTTGTCGCCAACAGGTTTCAACCTGTGATGGGTCATCTTTATGGGCAATTTACACTGTAAAGTTATAATATTAGTAAGTAATCGTACAAGCAATCGCTGCTATCTCCACGCAACTATGTTGTCTAAAAATTCATTGCTATGTGTCACACGCTCCGTCCATATTTATACGGGTACCCTTCCTTTTTCACGTGCTTTGTCTGGTTTGAATAGCTTGCTTATTTTACTTTGATCTGATAAGTGCCATTCTCTTTGTTATAGGTGTTTAAGTCACTCTAAGCTGAAAATGCATTATTGTACTGTGTCATGCACTGTTCGTCGCATTCCGATAATGAGTGTTTACGACCAGTCGCCGCTTGCGGCAGGGCTTGCTTTTGTACGTGCTACCGCGGCTTACAAAAAAGAGAGATTGTCTCATTAGAGAAACAATGGCAAGAGACTGCTATATGTTGTTACTTACACTGCTGCTTTCTTTGACAATGGTCAACACGAACCAAATAATAGACTGCGTTATGATAGAAGATGTTCTGAACGAGAGTTTAGCGAAAAATTTTCTCGGTTTGAAAATCTTTGCAGACACCTCTTTAATACATTACATTCTGCACAGAAATTAGAGTCATCTTAGATTTAAAAATCCAGTCAGTTGCCGTGCTTCATTTCTGACTGTATCACTATTCAGCATAAGAATAATACGAATATAAACATGATACGATATGTATATTCTTCCGCATTTGCTGTTGTCTAACTCTAGTTTCGTAGTTCGTTAGGCAGACAGAATTTAAATGAGATAGCAGCAAACACGAAAGAATACATGGCATAATGTTTAGATTCTTCTACCTTTTCTTTTAATTTATTTACTGACGCAGAGGTTTTGGCGCGGTATTTTTCTTTGTGCCTGCAAAGCATGCCTATGTAGTGCTACATATATTCGACGGCAGAAGTTAGTTGTGGCGGCACCTTCCAAAATTTTTCAGAGCTTCCGCTTACTTTGCAGTAGATTCTAAGCCGCAGGCGGTTTTCTGAATTACAAAAACTGGAAAAAAAGTGCGGCTTAGATTTGAGTAAATATGGTAGTGCATTGACATCTGCCAGGTCACCCATGGTTCGCATATCGAATGTATGTAAAAAAACTTACACAGTTTCTCTTCAAAATGCAATATGTATGACATCCTTACAATGTTTAGTTCTTGTGCAATAAATAATTGAAAGTGTTCCCAGACTTTATGTATGCCCAGTGCATTGCATCATCATTTATAACATATCATGATCATATAATTACCAAGCTGATGGCCAATAATTACAGACATGTCACAAACAAAAAGACAGACAGTTTATTTCCGTGTCGGACATGGCCTGTCGGAAGTTGTATCCCTTAAAAAGACTACCTGTGAACAACTAAATAGAAAGTAATATATGTGAACTTTGAAAGGTAGAAATTATGTGGTCACAAAATCTTCAGGTATTCATCAATCCATACTAACACAAACATATTAAAAAAGAACAGGGCAGAGGTGAGGGGCAGAGCGTACGTACCAGCTCGTAGGTCTGGATAGCCAGTTGCACCTTGTCATCCCCGTACTCCTTGGCCTTGTCAAACAGGTTCTGTATGTTGTTCATCTGCTCGCGGCGGCGTTCCGCTGGCATCGTGCGCACCTGCTGCAGATACTCCCCGGCCAGCTTGTCGATGTTGCGCATCAGGTCCTGTGCCCGCTTGTCCAAGTCCCGCATCAGCATGAAGTTCCGCTGCAGCTCGATTGGCAGGTGCTCCAGGCCTGAAATGTTAACCGACCGTCCATAATGCAATGTCCCTGCAAAATTGAGAACTACTGTATCGGGACAAATGCAAGGCGCACCCCTAATATTCTGGGAGGGGGGGGGGGGGGGGGGGCAAAGAGAGAAAGACAACAGAGAAAACTTTCTGCCACATTACGGCAAAATGTTGTAATGGTGTGTGTGTGTGTGTGTGTGTGTGTTTTTTTTTTTTATTGCGCGCTGCATAACAGGAAGTGGACAACTGCATTTATATTTGATATGGAGAATGGGAAGGTAACTTTATGTGATGAGAGAATGACCTGTAGAGAAGCAAGAGGATGAGGTTAGGTTGGAATGTGACAACGTGATTGTGAGCTGGCAATGCCAACAAATCTCTACACAAAAATATGGTTCGCCGTGTTCACTTTCAATAATTCATTGCAACAGAAGACACAGGTTCACGGTAACTGCATTTTTGCTTATATTACTCTTTTCAAAATACTGTCAATCTTAGTCACATTGTCTGCTTTTTAATGTAGATGAATTATGCAGAAATACCAGCATTCCAATGAGAATTTGAGGGTTTCTGAGCAGGAAACCAAGGGAGGAGGGGGGGGGGGGGGGGAAGGGGGGGAATATCCTTGAACCTAAAAGAAAAATCTTTAAAATAAATGAAAAATGGCCTCAATTAACCTACACCAAACTACACAGAGCTGGCTAACCATAGAACAACAGTATTCTCAGTGTTGGGAGGGGTGTGTTTTAAATAATGAAGTTTGCTTTGGTCAAGCATTCATTCAGTTATTTGCATCCATAACAGATTGAGAATTATTAATCGGTCTGAGCACAACTTATGTCTATACTGCTCTGATCAATCAACAGAACTGTCCTCTTTCATTCAGGAAAACATGTGGTAATCACAATTATGTTTCACGTCTCCAGCTTGTGACTGTAATGCATGCAGCCCATTCAAATTGGTCAGTGGAAATTTAACGCTTTCAAGTCTCACAGACTCGCTTATACGATGTTAGAGTAGCTGGGGTACAAAATTTACACCACAATAATTACCTCCCGCAAACCACATCTGAAACATAAGCCATTTATGATCTATGAGATGGTTAGATTGCTACTCAACACATAGGCCTAGAGTAGTGCTGTCTGGCAGGCAAGGCACTCTGTAAAAACTATTCCATATGTGTGTGTGTTTTGCCCACAACTGAACTACATCTACATCTATACTCTGCAAACTACCGTGAGGTGCATGGCAGAGGGAACATCCCATCGTACCTGTTATTAGAGTTTCTTCCTGTTCCATTCACATATGGAGTATGGGAAGAATGATTGTTTGGATGCCTCTGTGCATGTAGTAATTATTCTAATCTTATTCTCACAATCACTACGAGAGTGATACATAGGGGACTGTAATATATTCCTAGAGTCATCATTTAAAGCTGTTTCTGAAACTCTGTTAATTGACTTTCTCAGGATGGTTTATGCCTATCTTCAGAAGTCTTTCAGTTTAATTCCTTCAGTATCTCTGTGACTATCTCCTATGAATTAAACAAACCCATGACGATTCTTTCTGCACTTCTCTGTATACATCCAATATCCCCTATATGTCCTATTAGGTATGGATTCCACACACTTTAACAATATCCTGGAACCAGTCACACAAGTGATTTGTAAGCAATCTCCTTTGTAGACTGATTCCACTTTCCCAGTTTTCTACCAATAAACTGAACTCTATGACCTAATTTACCCACAATAGACTATATGATCATTCCATTTTATTTCCTTACGAAGTGTTACACCCAGGTATTTGTTAAGTGTTGGCCGATTCCAACAGTTACTTAATGATATTAGTCATAGGAAACCACATTTTTTCATATTGTGACATGCACAATTTTACATTTCTGAACATATAAAGCAAGTTGCTAATATTCGCACCACTTTGAAATCTTATCCATGCCTGACTGAATATTTATGAAGCTTTGTTCAGATATTACTTCATTATAGATGACTGCATAATTTGCAAAAAGCCTGATGTTACTATTAATGTTGTCTGCAAGATCATTAATATACAACATGCACAGCAAAGGTCCTGACGCACTTCCCTGGGGCACACCTGTAATTACTTCTACGTCTGAGGATGACTCTCCATCCAAGATACAGTGCTGTGTCCTCCCTACCAAAAAGTCCTCAGTCCAGTCACAGAAGGCCAGCCACAAGGACTTAGATGGCTGGTATCTAGCAGCCTTTTTGCAATGTATGTGAATGTGACTTAACAGCTACTTTCTGCGGTGAGTCAGAATCTAGCTTTTTCAAGTTGTTGTGTTGTCACTCCAGCCTGGATTTTTCCCTGTTCATTTATGATGTATGACTGACACTGTTATTTCCACTTTCCTGTACAGCTAAAATGAACTTCACAATATCCACCAAACACATTATTACATTCCTGCCACATTTAACAAACATTTCATCATAAAAACTAAAACTGCAAGGTGAATTCAGAAAAGTAGGCCTATCTTAGATAATGGACAAGTCTTTGATGAGTATTTTGATACTTGCTATTTCAACTGTGTGTATGGATTCAGATTTAAGTGAGCAGCTTTTGTGGAAACATGTAAATAGTCAAAATGCTTTCCAGTTTTAGTACATTTGTCAGATACTTTTTGAAACAAATTTCGTGTCACTCTGCATCCAATTATTTATATTGAAAATCTCATTTTGATAGTTTGGAATGTTACTGTAAACATATCAAGGATAAAATAAAACAATGACAAATCCGGGATGGAACACAGGCATCGAGTCACAAATATGCGTGTGTTTTCTACTTCTAGATGTCTTTATTCAAAAATTCAAAAGATGACTTTTTTTTTTGCACACTTTTCCCCTGTGGTTGTCTGGGAGTCAACACTGTCTCTATATGGTGGGTAGTAATCTATACTTTTGAAATTGTTGTTAATTTGGTAGAAAAGAAATTGGGTCAACAGAAGCGTCCGATTCCACCCATCGGCTTTGACCCGTGACATAAGGCTGTTGTTGTGTGTGACGTCACGATGGCGAGGAGTTTAGTTTGTGAGTCGCGTGTTTGTAGGCGTCGTTTTGATGCGATCTGTGGTGCTCTCTGGTTGTGTGTTAGGCGATTTTTTTGGTTTAGTTTGCGTGTGTGGCATGTTTACAGGGGGCGTATTGTTGCGGTCGGTGGTTCTATCTGGTGGTGTGTGTTTATGGGTAGCGTGTTATGTGGTGTATAGGGTTAATTTGCGTGGTAGCATTGCACGTGTGTGGTATCAGTGGTGACTGTGCTTTCAGCGGAATATTTTTCAGCGCGTTAACGATTTTGGTTTTGTTATTGTAGTTTTTTTCTAGTCGTTGTGTGTGAATTTTGGTAAATTGCATTGTTTATGTCTTTGGTAGGTATGGATATGACTGACAAGGTCAACAGTTTTCAGTAGTCGATGATGATGGGGGCAGTGCATTGTCTCTAATAAAATTTCTTCAGCTATTCGGCCTGTTGGCTGAAGTTTTAAAGTGTTCAGTGCGCTGTGAAGAAATGAGGCTTACTAAAATTCCGGTGTCTCGGACCAGGGTTGGCTATATGTGGAGACGTAAGGATAACAGGTCACAGGAAGTGTTTGATTCCAATATTTATTTATATATTTTTGTGGTAGGATTAAGTGTGGTGGTGGTGAAAGTTTTGAGATTTATAGTGTGGTATCGGTAGTTGCTGTTGACCTATATAGGTCAAGGGAAGTGTTCCGATTCCAATTTTGTCGTGTTTATTGATGTAGTGGTGATTGTGGACGTGGTTGTAGTTTTGGGTTTATAGTTTTTTAGAATTAGCTAACAATGTGATGTCACACCGATACACTGATGATGGCTCTAATATGGCAAAGATAAAAACCCATCTACAGTTGATATTGAATAATGTGAAATCATCAGCAAAATAAAATTAAAGAAACTGATGGCACTTTCAAGGAAATAGGAGTTCTGGGCATGGAATTTTCTTGTTATTAACGCATTCAAACATATTAAAAACTTGGAAATATTAGACCGCAGTGGAAAAACAGGGATTTTCACAAGGACCTAAACACAAGCTATAAAATACCATATGTATTTAAAAAGAAGACATGACACATTTGTTGGCTTTGCCAAGTCACAACTGAATGGTCACCATCCAACCTAATCGAGACTTTGGGCTAAGCTTCAGTCAAGTCCATCACGACATTCTCATAAATTTAAGAGAAAAATAGTAGTTATAATAACCAACACAACCCAAAACATTTTCCCTCAGTTGATTGCCTTTTCCACTAGACATATGTGTAGATCTTGTAAACAAGACGATCTGAGCCACTTCCACGAGAAATAAACAACATATTATAAACAAAACATACTAGGCCTACTGGCATTTACAACTGCAGCATAAAAACAAAAACATCCCACATACCACCTGGACAATCAATAGTTCGTATTGACCTGAATTTTCAAGGCTATTTGGTGATTAAAATTTACTGACAATAGAAAATTCATGTGTATGATTGATGCACTCTTCAGAAATTAAACAGCCGGAAATACGAATTAAATCAATACAGTAAAACCAAACTTTCTGTTAGATTTCAGTGATTCATATAGAACAGTGTGAGATAATATTGATGTAACAGTCTCTCACTGGTATTATGAAGATGTGCGAAGTAGGATACAACTCTCAATCAATCCATACGCATTACGCTTCCACATCGATCAGATTCGTTCACAGCCGATTCAGTATTTTAAAAATCAGGCATTACTTACGGTTGCAACCTATTTGGCCGAGATATATATGCGATCAACTTGCTCAAAGAATGATTGTAACTTCCATTTCGATAACACACTCAAAACCAGCAATTCTACAAATTCTGAGTAAATGACTGCAAGGACTCAATACAATGCTTTTAAAAAATAAAAAACTCCTCTAACAATAAAGACCCTAGTTATTGCGCGCCAATTGTTAAGACGAATTAATACCAGTTCAATATAATGCATCTTACAGCTAAAAAAAAATTACCGCTAGTTTTTCTAGCTCCGTAAGTTTCATTTCAGCAGGGCCCGATAACGCAGCTGGATCATTTAAAATAATGAAAATGCAATTGCAAAGGGTGAGAATATCATTACAACCTATTGTTTCTAAACTATTTGTTGGTGGTTTTTATTTCGATCAATTGATTCATGTATAAAGTGACAACATTAACCGCTCTGGAAGCTTCGAGAGGGTAACCTTTAATTGCCTATACAGTGGCATTTTTACCCGTAAATACCGAAAATATGGGATAGGTATTATTCGTGTCAAACTTCTTACTTCAATTTTCCCTCTTACGTCATATTCAGAGACACAGTAATTACTTACTGTCTAAATAATGTTCCAAATACAGTGCACACGTCATTGTTGCGATTGGAAGAAAATCCTATAGACAAATATAAATGAGCATCATTTATCCTTATCACATCAAAATGTCCATCTTTCTGTCCACTTCACTGGCCTCTTCCGTTTTTCATTTCATTACAGCAAATTTGATCAACCAGACGGTTAAATTCCACACAGCTTCCACTTCACAGTCGATACCTTATTACGTCGTCTCTGGAACACAGCCAACTGAACAACGTTAACTGGTTGCCAACATCACAGATGTGACACATACATGTGTCCTTTTAATTTGGACAAACTGGAAGACGATCAAATAAGTGAGGGGCAATGTGTCAAAAAGTTTGTGCGTGAAATCCCGTGACGTTTATTGGTTGATGAACAGTTGTTATATAGAGAAAGAAACGAAAGGGTGTTTTCATTAGCAGCTGAGTGATTATTTCAGCTTTGTTTCCCCTATGGTGGAACTAGTTCCTATATTTACATCAAGGCATATACTCATTTCAGTCACTCTCTTCTGTGTCTTCCGCAAGTGCTTGTTAGGGAAGTGAAAATTATCTCCCGCTATAGAGATATCAACCTGTTGAACTTCTGATTAATCTAGCTGACATCTGTGCGTTCTTTCGACAGTTAATCGATATCAAAGGGTTAAAAGTTGACAAAGTGTATAAAATTGTTAAATATGAAGTTGTACGCGCTGAATATCCTTTATAAAGGACCAAACGGCGCGGTTTGGCTGAAAACATCATACGAGCTGGCCAGCTTCAGTTACTTTCAGAGAAGCAGCATTCAAGAGTTTATGGCGTTTGCGAGTAAAACTATAGTTGAGAGGACACACACGCCAGCTAGGCAGTCGGTTCGTGAGAAAGGTAAGAATATTCAACGCTGTTATATTTAACATAAGATTGGTTGACGTTTGTTTTGTAACCCGTACGTGGGAAAATGGGGGGACACGCCAACACGTTTCGGTGGACTCATTAAGTTCTGTGGAAAGAGAGAGACAGTAACGGCTTATACAGATACCAAGAATTACAATTTAAGTTAACCATCACAGTTGAAACTAATTATTTGGTGTACAGTAGTCGGCTTAAAAATCGTAAAACGTGAAACGTGCAAGAGTTGACCATATTTTGTTCGTCTACGTAGAGAAAATTAAGCCTACAGAAAACTTTGTAAACGATTGGTAATTATTCTGTCATTTTATATATGTAGTGATGACATAACTTGGCCACCATAGGAGCAGAAAAATTCGAAACTGAGCATAGCACTAAAAATTCGTCACCAGTGGATACATAGACAGTGTACTTAAATTTTACTCTCAGCTAGTGAGACACAATTGGTATGGTATAAAGCCAGACATTATTTGAGAGTTTTAATCAATAATTCGCAGCTAATGGTTTCACAGTGTTTGGAAATTACAGCACCATCAAATACAAGTAGGTCACTGCTTGTAATAGTTGCTCAAGCACAGCCCAGGATGTTGCTCAGTAAAATTTAACCAATCCAGTGTGCTTAAAAATAGACCATCTAACCCACATGTATACTTGAAGATGTAAAATTCAATGCTGTTGATTTTTTTCCCATTCATCTTTACTTTTTGTCAGCATCTTTTAACTGTGGGCCCAGTATGTTTGGGATTAATGTGTTTTGCCCATAATATTTAATTTCCCTAGTATAATTACAAAATCTGTACACCTGGTTTACTCTGTGCTTGTTGTTTATTCTGTGATCCACAGCGACTTATTCTTTTTTCTTCATGTTCTGTGCATTGTTAAAACACAGTTTCGATAAAGGGTTAGTATTTACAAAACCTCTGCATGTACACACATACACTACAAACCACTGTGAAATGCATGGCCACTGTTTTTTTGCATGGCACCACATGTAAGGGTTCTTCCCATTCAGAGTGGAGGAATAATGACTTCTTAACTGGCTCTGTGTGTGTGTGTGTGTGTGTGTGTGTGTGTGTGTGTGTGTGTGTGTGTGTGTGTGTGTTGTAATTAGTCTGATTTTTTTGTCTTAGGGTCCGCCAGTCCAGTTTTTTAATGTCTGTGATTTGTTAGCACTCTCCTTTGTAGATTGACTGCATTTTCCCAGTATTCTACCAATCAGTCAAAGTCCTCCTACTGCCTTATCTAACTGAGACTATGATCATTCCATTTCATATGCCCATCAATTGTTAGATTCGGTTATTTGTGTGTGTGTGTGTGTGGGCTGATTATGATGATGAATTGTTGATACTGTAGGTATGACACATCTTTTTGTTCCGTGAAGTGCTTAACTTTACATTTCTGTTCATTTAACCATTATCTCATGATGTGACTTTTCTGTAGCATATATTGCGAAGTGTGGCATATGGGGTCCTGCTGTTTAAAGCAATGATTTAAGGCATAAATCATTTGAAAATTTTAGTTATACAACATTTATTTTAATGATTAAGTGTTTTTTAAAATATGCCTTGTTGATTTAATGGCATTAAATAAAGCATGCAGTATTTTATGTTTTATCACACAAATTAATATACTTTTGAATGATTTTTAAATTGTGCATGTAAATGTTCTGTTGGAGAACTTAATTTTACCCTCTAAAAACTATGGTATCTCTGTAGCAAGTAAATTTTCGCATGTAATTAAATTCCAGAGTCTAAATTTGTACAAAACTGAAGTAGAGAGGTACAAAACGAAAGTCTGCAAAACTGACATTCAGTGCTACCTCTTCCTTTACTAACACTTGGAACATATTTGATGTTAACATTCACTTTAATTATTTTAATGGACAATCAGAAACATTTCTATTTTTATTTGAGAACTAGACAGCTGTTTTTATAAATTACACTGCTCGTTGCAGTATTTCCTACAGTGTAATTTAAGCAATATTCCCATCAACATTGTCCTGAAGGTCTTCCTCTGAATGATCCTCTTGTTTGCTATCAGGATTTTGATCACTGACTATTGTAAAATTGTTGTCTTTTGCATCTGCTTCTTGACCACAGATATCTTCCTCCATCCACCATCTAACAATTTCATCAAACTTGGACCATTAAAATTTTGTACCTTGTTGGGGAGGGGGGGTTCTAAGAATCTCCAACATTTGTCTGCTGTAAACAAAGAGGTGATAATGCAGCCGATTTGAGGAGGATGAGGGGAGGGGGGAGATACAGAAACAATTCTGCCAGAATTGACCTTGGAGAGAGTGAGCTCGAAAACTTTTGTACGGCCTGAGAGACTGCACCTCTTGAGTTCATGGTTAAATTAAGTGACACATCTTTGCACCACCTTCAGATCTTATCAAGATCTGATTGAATATTTCTGCAGCTTTTTGCAGACACTACTTCACTATAGATAACTGTGTGGCAAGTATGAGGTTGCTGTTAATATTACCTGCTATACCACTGATATACAACATGAACTACAAGGATACCAAAACTATTGTGGAGGGCACGTAAAAAGTTACTCCTAGATCTGCTGGTGACTATGCCGGCCGAGTGGTTCTAGGCGCTTCAGTTTGGAACCGCGCGACCGCTACGGTCGCAGGTTCGAATCCTGCCTCAGGCATGGCTGGCGTGTGATGTCCTTAGGTTAGTTAGGTTTAAGTAGTTCTAAGTTCTAGGGGACTGATGACCTCAGATGTTAAGTCCCATAGTGCTCAGAGCTGTTTTTTTGTTGGTGACTATACATCCAAGATAATGTGTTGTGCCCTGCCTAGCCTCATGTTTTCTTTCCAAACGCCTCCAACATTCTATTAGACATACCACCGAAGTAATCAAAATAAGGAAGTTGACCAGAAAAGGAGTACTTACTTAAGGTTCTGAAGGTGAGAACATAAGAGAATGGGTATCTTGGGCTTTAGAAATTAATCGTTCAGTATGCAGAGTTCAAGAGATCAACATGCGGACATGGGTTGCATTATTTTCAGTATATTGCCACTGCAGCAGTCAAATATCTAAAGCCACAATGATGTCATTCAGATCTTGCCATGAGCTGTTCCATTCTGCTGTGTTTTAATCACTTCATTGGAATTCCATTTTTGCACCCATTGGTGTTGGTGGCGGTGGCATCAACAGCAGCAGCATTGGTGGTGTTATTATTATTATTATTATTATTATTACTGATAGAGTATATGACAACACACCGAAACTTTTGGGAAATATTATTTATAAAGCCTGCATGCCTCAACTAATATTGATTCAAGCAAATATTTAGCTTTTTGCTTAAATGACTCGTCATTTATGACTCTTTTTAAAAAAATCTGTTGATTCTGATTGGCTGTTGCATGATACTGTTTCGTCAACAGTTTGTGCCACCATACTCGATCTGCTTTTTGGCATCAAACGTGGATTTTAGAAAAATGCAGTTTTACAGATAAATGAATTTGGTGAATGGTAGAAGGCACATACATCTCCATATTTCTAAATCAGTTGTAAACACTTACCTTATAAGAATGAAAACAAACTCCACTAATAAAGATTATTTGTTAATTCATCCTTTGACCATGTGGCACCGTAGTATATGACGTCAGATACATATACAACACACCTACAAAGCAGGATGGGATTAGATGAGGGTGGGACTGCAGTAAGTAATGTGGCCATAAAAGTATCGCACTGCTCCGTCATGATGATACTGACTGCACAGTAGGAACAGTTAGGTCATATGGAAATGTGATTCGGTGGGCAACCCGCCAACTAACAACAAAACTGCAAATCTATGCACTGAAAGGTGACATCACAGGAGCAATGAACATAACGTCAATAGGCAAAGTCTACAACTGGTATCGAATATTCCTCTTTGAACACTCCATCCCCCCCCCCCTCCCAAAAAAAATCTCTCTCTTCTCTCCCCCTTCTCTCTCTCCCCCCCACCCCCACCCCCTCCTGGGAGAGATATATTTGACCTGGAGTTCAGTATAAATAAAATGTTGCTTTAGCTTGATGTAAAAGACGTTTTGTAAATAGTTAGCAGTTGCCATGTTATTTTTATTTATATGCTCCATTACATGAGTACTGCTACATTTGTTGCTTTACATAATTATAACTCTTGTTGTAGACTTAAAGAAGCTATTTTAAATGTTGCGAATTTCTCTTGGATTGGTTACTGTCTTAAAATTAGTGAAGAGTTTGCTTTGAAATTTGTGAGTGAAATTCTTAAATTTGGAAACTCCATTGAAGTATGGAAATTATACAAGTGTTTTTAAAAGAGGTTCTTGCTAGTTGCCTAGTTTCTGTCTTTCATTATTGCATTTTTCAGTAGTACATTTCTATGCCTGTCAAAGTTTTGTGTTCTACTGTTTGGTTAACAGTACGTGGACACATGGCATTGTTAGTTATTATGAACTGATGCTAGTAAGCATTCAGTTTTCCATCTCCCAGTATCATTGCTGTTAAGAGACGTTGATAATCTGATTGCACTGTTGGAAAATATCCCTTTATAATGATTTCTTTTTGTATTATCGCCATTATTTCTCCCATTTTTCCAGGGTTGCTATTTGACACCATTGTTTCATTAAGGTTTTGGGACATTTGTTACAGCTAACTTGATCTTGTTATTTGGATGTCTCTTTTGCAAGTTGGTCTGCAAGTTCATTTTTGTGCATGTGCAAGCTTTAACCCAGTTATTCTTTTGCAACATTGTCATATCTTTATCTTGTTTCCTCTTTCATCAACTAAGCTGTTGTGATGGTTTGGATTCCTCAGAGAATGTGATGTTCTTTTAGCGTTAGTGTACATTACTATCGAGGCTTCAAAATAGCAAGTCAGTCAGTCTGATTGTTTGAGCACTCATTTCTCGGTTTAAATTTCATCAAGTAATCGGGCTTTTTGTTGATGAAAATTGCCTTATTTGTCACTGCAACAAAGAGCATTACATTTTTAAGTTAAGATATTCTGCTTCACAGTGATGCAAAAATTGGCAAATTGCTTTAAATATTCAGAGCCATAAAATTATGCATTTCACAAAATGAAAAAACATAGTATCCTTGATTGTAATATCAATGAATCATAGTTAGAATTGGCTAACTTATACAAATACCTGGGTGTAAAACATTGTATGGATATGAAATGGAATGATCACATGGGCTCAGTTTTGAATGAAGCAGGTGGTAGACTTCAGTTTATTGGTAGAATACCAGGGAAAAGAAGTTAATAAATGAAAAGCACCAGTTTGCTTTTGTTCTACCAAGAACCGACGGAAGATTCTGTTAATATGAAAAGTAATTAGTTTACAAAGGAGATAGCTTATAAGTCACTCATGCAATTGTTTCTAGAATATTGCTCAAATGTGTGGGACCCGTACCAAATTGGACTATCAGTGGACACTGAACATATGCGAAGAAGGGCAGCACGAGTTGTCACATGTTCAGTCTGTGGGACAGTGTCGGAGAGACGCTGAAGAAACCAAACTGGCAGACTCTTGAAGATTGACGTAATCTATCCCAAGTAAGCCTACTTACAAAGTTTCAAGAACCGACTTTATTTGATGACTCTGAGTGTCTACAACCATGTACGTGTAGCTCACAAAGAGATCGGGAGGACAATATTTGACTAATTACAGCACACACAGAAGGATTTAAACAATCATTCCTTCCGCACTCTGTGTGTGAACAGAATGAGAAGAAACCCTAGTAACTGGCACAATGGGATGTACCCTCTGCCATGCTCTTCAGTGGTTTGCAGAGCATAGATGTAGGTATAACTTGGTCTCGCTAAGTTTCATACTGGTTGGTGATATGTTCTGCAGACGTTGCAGCAGAGCTTGCAAATGATGTGATTGCATTCACAAGAGGCATTTCATCTGATAAGTAGATAAGCCTGTGATGGGACTAGAGTGGGTGTATCGGACAGTTGTTGCACCAGGATTTGCTGCAGGGTACAACCCATATGGCAAGGGGTCAGGAATAAGTGTGGTGTAGGGATGTACTGGACTAAGATAGTTGAATAAGTTGGATTGGTGATGGAGCACAACTGTCGACTATCCCTTGCTACATGGGTTATACCCACGGGGAAGACTGTTGCAAGCAGAACTGTACTAAGGGGATCCTTTGTCCCTGGTAGGAATTGCCAAAGCTCCACCAAACATTCAGCCACCGATACTGCAAGCCTTAAATAATAACACATCACAAATTGTTACTTTTTGTGATCTTTCCAAGACATTTAATTATGTAGATCATGTTACATTAGAAAAATGAAATTGATGGCTTTACACACAACTGTTTTGAATCATACTTAACAAAGGGAATGCAAATTGTTGTCCTGAATATTTCAGTGTCAGAAGGGTAGAAAATTTTAGTAACTGATGAGAAATCACAAAGGGAGTCCATTGGGCTTCCAGGAATGGTCAGTATTCAGGGAAATAAAAGGAACTTTGAAGCAAAAATAGTCTAATAAACGTGGACTCAGCAATGCTTACCTAAGGAACTATGAGCTCTTGTTCATCTTTGCTATGTAGAACTGTGAAACACACCTCTTATTGAACAACTGCTGATAGCTCTTAAAGTGTATGTTTGAGTCTATGCTTGCTGGGCAGTATTTTCTTGTTTTGGTTGATACTACCTCGTCCCAAAATATGGCAAGCAAAGAACTTGCAGTTGCAGGTATATGTCTCCCAGTATATTCCTGAAAAATGACTATTCCCCCTGGGATGCCCTGTAGATGTGAGTGATCTTTCTTCACTTAATGTTCAACAAGCAGAAGAAGCACTTTCTGCACATGATACTAGTGTTACAATAAATACCGTTAGAGAGAAGCAACAGAAGGAATTTTTAATGTTGTTCTACAGAGTATTATTGAAAGTGGTTCTCTGGAAATGGATTATCTCTAAAATTTTGAGAAAAACAGTACATTCAATTTTGTACATGGAAAGAATCATTCCAACAAATAATATAGCACATGAACAGGAATCAGTGATGTAGAATACTCCAAATTTGTTTGAGTGTACGGGATATATACTGTTGAAAACCTGAAGTGGAAGAAGCATATTATTGAGCTTCTTAAACATTAAATTGAACTGCTGTTGCTTTTAGTATAATTGGTAGTCTTGGATACTAACAAATCAGCCTCCTTTCATATTTTGCATGTTTACTTTCAGTTATTCTCGTGGAATAATTTTCTGGGGTAAATCATCAAACGAAAGTATTGATTGCACAAAAGCGAGCAGTAAGAATAATATGTGGTATTCACCTATGGTCGTCATGTAGGTACCTCTTCAAGGAGATGGGAATTTAAAGTGCACCATCACAATATGTATGTGATGTGGTTCATTATAAATAATCCATTTCAATATGAGAAAACTGGTAACATACATACCTATGACAGTAGAGGAAGAAATTACCATTACTACACTTTGTTGAAGCTGTCAATGGCTCAAAAAGGAGTTCAGTATGCAGCAACAAACCCCACCCCCCTCTCGCGTGCGTGTATGCATGGGACGGAGGGGAAGGGGGGGATGGAAAAGTAGGCAGCTTTATATGTACATGTTAGAACTTAATTTCGAGTTGAGTTATTTCAATCCATCACACTGTCCAATTTTGGCGAATGTTGCACATCCTCCTCAGATGTTCCATCCATCTGTAACTTGGGCTGATCTTCTTGTGCGCCTGCTTAACTTCATGGCCACAGTCTTTCATTCACTGACTTTAAGACCAACCTTCTCAAAGTGATTGTGCATGTATTCCAGTTTTCTTGGACTTAATTTATACCTCTCAAGATTATATAGTGAGCAGGCACAATTGCTTTCAATTCAGGTCCATACCGCTTCTTTATACTCTTCATGACATTGCCCAAGACAGTGATGAAGAGCATGTATCATTGTAGTAATCAAATTACACATTATGTAAACTTTCTAAACAAACTGAAAATAAAGCAAAATAGTTAACTCATTCTTTATGGGAGCTAAAGGAAATTGATTTAAGTATGATGTTTAATAGAGTACAGATTTTATTTGCTTCTTATAAAATATTAATAGTCCTCCATTGCCAAAAATAGAAAGCCCACTTGTTGCCATTTGAGATCGTACAGTATCGTAGCAAAGTGGCAGCAATAACTCCATTGTTGAACAGAAGCAAGTTCTGTACTACTCAACCACAATATCATTGCACATTAGAAATCCGGGTTGATGTTACAGTAAAGAAGTATAGTGGCGACTAAGGAACACCTCAACACATTGCTTTGTCCATGCCTTCAGGTCAGTTGTGCATATACTATCAACCCCAATTACATACTGACTCATGATAAACTGAGCGAAGCTACCTTACTCCAGCATGCAATAATATTGTGGTCGACTAATAAGGGACAGCTCATTACTATTTATTTATCCTTCTCCGGAAGGAAGAGGGTGGCCACTTGGACAGACTACTGCTGCCATATGTTGCCTTAGTCTGCCACAGGTGTTAATGTTGTGCCACCATTTTCGAGAAACCAGTTATCAGAATATCACTACATTTAAAATTTGATATAAAAAAAGTTTGTCTGAGAGCAAAAAGAGTTTGTACCAGTTATTATGTTCACATCGAGTATAGATTTAAGTGTCAGGAAGTCATTTCTGAAAGTATTTGTGCGGAGTGTAGCCAGGTATGGAAGTGAAACATGGACGATAAATAGTTTGGACAAGAAGAGAAGAGAAGCTTTTGAAATGTGGTGCTACAGAAGAATGCTTAAGATTAGATGGGTAGATCACATAACTAATGAGGAGGTATTGAATAGAATTGGGGAGAAGAGGAGTTTATGGCACAACTTGAATAGAAGAAGGGATCGGTTGGTAGGACATGTTCTGAGGCATCAAGGGATCACCAATTTAGCATTGGAGGGCAGCGTCGAGGGTAAAAATTGTAGAGGGAGATCAAGAGATGAATACACCAAGCAGATTCAGAAGGATGTAGACTGCAGTAGGTACTGGGAGATGAAGAAGCTTGCACAGGATAGAGTAGCATGGAGAGCTGCATCAAACTAGTTTCTGGAGTGAAGACCACAACAATAATTTTACAGCTGTGTGAAATGAACTGGGTGGACCTTGCAGACCTCTCTACAGGAAACAGTCATATGCCATACATTCGTTAAGCTTATTGAATGCCACAAAAATAATGCCAAAAAAATAACTGACCCAATTAACATATATACATGTATGGCTTACAGTAAGCAGAGACCAGAAAGAGATGGAAATGAGGCTGGACGCTGCTTCAAAAAAGAAAAGTTATTCAGCATAGCCAGTTGGATTGCTTGTTCACAATATCATATGGCTCATAAACAAAGTTAATTGCAATTTCGTTCTATTAGGTTAGAGTTTAACCACAAGTCAAATTTTTTGGTAAAATCGGAAATAGCACATACAAATAGGTTTCTGCAGTGACAAACGTCTCAGGTTATGCTACAAATCGGTGTATTACAGCAATCATATTTTCGTGTAGAGATTCATTAGCTTTGCCAAATCGCAAGCAAACTGTCGCATTCCATCCTAACTTAATCCTCCTGCTTCACTGGTGGTCAGACTTTAAACACGTTTAGTTTTCTTCCTGCTCTTCATGTTGAACCAAATGTGATAAATTCATATCTTCTCTCGAAAGAAATTATTAGATGCAGAAATTGTCATCGGCTATTGTATACTATCACGTTTGGCTACAGTCAATATTGACAAACTGCCATCATCAGCAAGTAATGCTAAGAGCCACAGACACAGTAAATGCACATTAGACACTGAATATAGTTCTTCATGTGTTGTGATGCATTAGCTAAGTACTGTCATTGAAATTTTAAAGCAAAGTTCAGTGTCTGTAAGACGACCTGTGTCCATGCAGAACTTTTATTGCAATAGCTGAAACATAGTTATAAGAAGTGCTCAATTTGCGACACTACAGACTGGTGTGCCAAAAAAAAAAAAGTGCAGCTTTTGAGGTGTGGTACAACGGAATTTTGCTGCGGTTGAAACAATGTAAAATAGATGTTACATTCATACTTTGGAAATGGTAAGAAAAGTGTTAAAATAGCATTTGAAGAAAGTCTAAATTTCGAAACACCTCCTGGAAGCTCACGGTACCAGAACCTCTCTTTTTACAAATAGAGCCCTAATTATAAGTAAAGAAATAAATTAAGCAATCTAGATGTCTTTATTCACAAGAAAAGTCCTACTCCAGCCATATCATCAGCTCTGCTATATTTTTGCACAGCCATTTATGTGGGCATGACAATCAACCAGCCATGCTCTTGAAGGAATAGGGACTGTGAAACTGTAACCGGGAGCAGAGACTGAAATGGGTCTCTCTTTCAGACCAACAGGATCAGTTCATGGAATGAATACTAGAAATAGGAATAGCCGCTAGGCAAAATCAAACAAGGGAAAAATCCAGAATGGAAAAACACGAATATTATGAAAAGGGTATGTTGCTACTCACCGTATAGAGGAGATGTTAAGTGACAGACGGGCACAACAAAAAGACTGCTATACAGCTGAGCCAAAAAACCTTCTTCTAAAAGAGAAACGCATTCACACAAGCACAGTTCAGACAAGAGGGTCATTTTGTTGTGCCTGTCTGCGAGCGAACGTCTCTTTATGGCGAGTAGCAATCTATCCTTTTCATAATTTTAATTTGCTGGATATGGACTGGGAGACTCAAATGTTCATAACGGGTGGCAGGGACAAAGAATCCAGTCAAATTTTTTAAAGTGCTTTATCTGAAAACTACCTTGAGCAGTTAAACAGAGAACCGACTCGTGGCAATAACATATTAGACCTTCTGGTGACAAACAGACTCGAACTATTTGAAACAGTTAACGCAGAACAGGGAATCAGTGATCATAAAGCGGCTACTGCATCGATGATTTCAGCCGTAAATAGAAATATTAAAAAAGGTGGGGAGATTTTTCTTTTTAGCAAAAGTGAGAAAAAGCAGATAACAGAGTACCTGACGGCTCAACACAAAAGTTTTGTCTCAAGTACAGATAGTGTTGAGGATCAGTGGACAAGGTTCAAAACCATCGTACAATATGCGTTAGATGAGTATGTGCCAAGCAAGATCGTAAGAGATGGAAAAGAGCCACCGTGGTACAACAACTGAATTAGAAAACTGCTGCGGAAGCAAAGGGAACTTCACAGGAAGCATAAACATAGCCAAAGCCTTGCAGACAAACGAAAATTACGTGAAGCAAAATGTAGTGTGAGGAGGGCTATGCGAGAGGCGTTCAATGAATTTGAAAGTAAAGTTCTATGTACTGACTTGGCAGAAAATCCTAAGAAATTCTGGTCTTATGTCAAAGCGGTAGGTGGATCAAAACAAAATGTCCAGACACTCTGTGACCAAAATGGTACTGAAACAGAGGATGACAGACTAAAGGCCGAAATACTAAATGTCTTTTTCCAAAGCTGTTTCACAGAAGAAGACTGCACTGTAGTTCCTTCTCTAGATTGTGGCACAGATGACAAAATGGTAGATATCGAAATAGACGACAGAGGGATAGAGAAACAATTAAAATCGCTCAAAAGAGGAAAGGCAGCTGGACCTGATGGGATACCAGTTCGATTTTACACAGAGTACACGAAGGAACTTGCCCCCCTTCTTGCAGCAGTGTACCGTAGGTCTCTAGAAGAGCGTAGCGTTCCAAAGGATTGGAAAAGGGCACAGGTCATCCCCGTTTTCAAGAAGGGACGTCGAACAGATGTGGAGAACTATAGACCTATATCTCTAACGTCGATCAGTTGTAGAATTTTGGAACACGTATTATGTTAGAGTATAATGACTTTTCTGGAGACTATTAATCTACTCTGTAGGAATCAGCATGGGTTTCGAAAAAGACGGTCGTGTGAAACCCAGCTCGCGCTATTCGTCCACGAGACTCGGAGGGCCATAGACACGGGTTCACAGGTAGATAACGTAGTAGTTCATTATTGAAATGAACAGTATTAGATCCAAATCTACTGCCCTTGTACCAAGAAACATTGGAGATTTTAGAGGGTTCCAAGAGAAAGATAAACAGCAGATATAAACCTGTGTCCAAAACTGTCATCTACCGAGGCAACAGAGCATTGTATTCATAGGAGATGAGGCATTTCTCCACTGGTAACCATGGCATTCAATTGTGCTCACTGAATAACAAACAACATTGCGAGACATACTGCCTGTGTCTGTCAATGGTCTAGCGGCAGGTACTGTTTTTAAAAGACTTGGTCTAGATCTCTTTAAACCTACTGGGGAAGAAATAATACTACAGAAAATTTGTGTACTGAAAGTCAAGAGGGTCTCCGGAAGAAGTCACAGTGTCTACAACAAAACATTTTTCTCCACACATCAAGCCAGAAACCGTGGACGCCGCTGAAACCATTAACTGCTCATAGAAGACAAGATGGGAAACATGCAAAAAAGGGGAAGCAGTATTATGGGACAGATTCTCAGGCCAAACAGAATTGTACTGGTTGTAGATTAAAATTCTGGAAAACAGAAAAATTAACCAACCTTGCAGCAAACGTGAAAAAGGAGATTAAAATTTTATGATCACATCCACAGTCTCCCAGCAACAAGAGATGCTTAATCAATTTTAAAATACACAAGAAGACAGAGAAAATATCTAGAAAGAGCCCAAATAAATTCTGTAGAAGTTGCAGACAGAAACTCGTGCAGACAAATAATTGAGAAATGGAAGTGCAGTTGGAGAACAAAACTGGGGAAAAAAAGAGAACAAAATGAACTGATAATTAAGGGGACCACACCCTGCCTATCTAACACATGTTAATTTAGGCAAGTATTTGACCCATTTCTGAAAAACTATTTGATGCAGGACCTTAATATTTTTACTGTGTGTTACATGATGATAATAGAGGCAGCTCTACTAAAATCTACTTTATCCATTTTATAGGTTTTAAGAAATACTTTTTTAAATTTATTAACAAAAATATTAAGTTTTTCTGCAGAAAATATTTTTTTGTGAACTTCCTTATGGGGGGAATATTAATGAATGTAGTACCAGAGGTGGCTTTTTATGTTATGCAGAGTCTCTGAAAATTTCATTCATTTATCTATGATAGTTTTCTGATTTAATGGGGCATATGTACTGAAAATTTTAGTTTGTGGGAATTTGACTTTAAAGAAAAAAACTTTTGAAATTTGTTACTTACAGTTAATTAAAACTGTCGTGCTGCATATGATGGCCCTTCTTTGGCCTCTAGAAAGTCTTCCAGCTTCTTTTTCTCCTTCCTGCATGTTTGTCTTGCTTTCTTGTCTATATTAGATGCAGACCTGTCTGCATCGGCTATCATCATTTTATCGCAGTGTTGCAGCCCAGTGGTCATATTTTCACGAGGATTAATTCCCATCTTTTTCAGTACCAAACACTTTCCAATATTAACACAATTGAATGTAATAACAGCATCATGAACTCCTAGTTTCATGTATGCATGCCTACAAATACAGTTTTAGGAAGGCGGTTCCAAATTATGCTCTTGAAATGTTCATTTGGGTTCTATATCTGCCCATGCAGGCATTTCCTTAGAAGATAAGGATGAGACAAATCTCTCAAAATAGGTTTAATTGCTGTAATAACAGCAGCAGGAAGAGGATGCTGGTGAGAATAAGATTCTCCACTTGCCTGAGCCCTATTGTATTTGCGTGAAAAATTTTCTCCTGACGGACACAATACATGGCTTATCAGTAGAGGACTTATGGAAGAATATGGCCCAAACATCTCTCTTCATTGTCTCTAGATTTTCTTTATTTCTCCTAATTGCCTGCCCATAGTATACCTGCAAGTTTTCTATAACCACTACTCGCAATCACACTTGAACAAAACTAACCAAGTGTTTGAAAGCATGTTGTTACAAGCAGCAGAAACAAAAGAATACCGACTGTTGCATTCCAAGGATAGTCAACACACTTGGGAGTAAGGAAAAAAAAAATCCCTAACGTGCAATGTAGGGGATATAAAGATCTAAAATATATGCAGAAAAGTCGGTGACAGAAAAGTGGGCGTGGCACATAAACACACGTGTTAGGAAAATGCTCTTTAAATGCTTGAAAATTTTTTTTTTCGGCAAAACCCTTTTCAGAGTACTTAAATGAAACCTTAATCTGTCAAAATATGATGAAAACTGAAAATCGAATTTTTTTTACCTGAACCACGATGTGGTCCCCTTAATGGAGGAGAAATGAGGACTGCGTGGAAACTCAGAAAATTGACTCTCAGAAGTAGCAATCTGCCCAGGGTTTGCATGGGTAGCACTTAAGTATCTACTGCTTAACAACTTGTCTGGTTTAGTGGTAATTTTGTTTATTGGGCAATGTGTAGAGATATGATTAAAGTTCAGAGCACAACATTAGGTAACTGAATATAAACGCAATGTGTTACAGAATACATGTGCCACGTCTACGTTCGTGCGGATAACCTGGCTGGTGTGCTGATCTCAGACCAAGAGTACCCGCATCGCGTAGCGCACACGCTCATCACAAAGGTAATATTGCACTATTGTCGCCTGTTAGTAATGTCTACCATTTCTCTGCACTGACAGAAAGCTGCAGATTTATTTGTATGAGCAAAATCTCAATTTGTTATGAATTTGTCACAAATATGTGCAGTCCATTTCTGATTTGTTTGCTATTTAAAGTAGAATGCTCCCCAAATCTTTTCTGTAAGCAGTCTTTCACATCTTCAAAATGTTGGCAGACTGTCATTGTTAACTACCAGAGAGTTACTCAAGACTCTTTCTTATTGCTGAAACTAGTGTGCATGAGAAGACAGTCTTCGATGGTCCTATTCACATACAAAAGCATACAAGGTAGCACGATTCGTATGCTATACAAATGAGGTCTCAATACCAGGAATACTTACAGAAATGATTGTTGCAGCAAATGCTTACAAGGAAGGTTTGTTGGAAGTATCATGCTTGCTGTCTTGTGTGTGTGCATTGTAATGGCAGCAAATACAAATAAAATCTGTCAGATGTGTACTGACCCTGATCGAGTCGCAACAAAACTGATGCTTGAATCTGCTGATGACCGACCTACATTCCAAAAACTAATATGTGCGCAAAATTATTATATCATCTTATAGGTTGACTCTTACACAGAAGACTACAGCAACCAGCCACTTGTTACAGTGCTATTTATTTATTTAACCAGCACAGTTACCTGTTTCGAACCGATATGTTCATCTTCAGATGGCTAGTTCATGTTTTACATTACATTTCGTGTTCGGTTTCTCCACCTGACGAAACTTCATTGGGGTGGTGATGCCCTACAACCAAAACAAGATGCAAGACAGTCTTTGCTGGCTGTTGTGGCCGAGCGGTTCTAGGCGCTTCAGTCCCGAACTGCGCTGCTGATACAGTCGCAGGTTCGAACCCTGCCTCAGGCATGGATGTGTGTGATGACCTCAGATATTAAGTCCCATAGTGTTTACAGCCATTTGAACCATTTGACAACGTCTTTTTAATTGTAATTGTTATTAAATGGAAGATGTTTCGGTTACTTACATGTAAGCAACCAAAACATTTTCCATTTGATGATGATGATGATTTGTTTACATCACTTAAAATCATCGTGAGGCACAAATTACAATTAAAAGACGTTATCTCACATCTTGTTTTAGCTGTAGGGCATCGCCACGCAAAGGACGTTTCGTCAGGTGGGGAAACAAAACATGAAATGTAATGTAAAACGTGAGCTAGCCGTCTGAAGATGAACCTAGCAGTTCGAAACTGGTAGTGGCACTGTTTAAATAAATAAATAAATAAATAGCATTGTAAAAAGTGGGCGGTTGCTGTAATCTTCTGTGTAAAATTCAACCTATATTTTGTACACAGCCATGGGCTCGATATGTCAGCTTTTGACAAAATAGCAGAAATACCATCAGTGTTCTATATCTTTCTGTTTGCATGTATCGCATGCCTGAACACCATTATGCTATTTGGCGAAGCCGACATCATATATTGGTGGGTTCAGTTTACTCCACAACAAGGGATAAACACTTGTAATGTGGCACCTACTTGTTACATCAGTGTAATAGGTTTTGAGCATATGAGGGTACTGCTAAGTGTTGCTATTATAATGTGCGTCTTCGGAAGTAGTACATTACAATTGAGCATTACCTACCACCCAATATTAGCTAAAGTAAATAATCTAATGAATTGAAATTTGATACAGATTTCAGTACATTCTGCTTCATAACATACTTGAAACATAATTAATAATATGAGCATGTGATTTGGAATTAGATTTCCGTAATTGATTTTGAAGTGGTTTATAAGATTTTTAGGAAACAGAGTTAAAAAAACACCTTGTGAGTGAAGTTACTGAATATGTGATTCAAAAGCTAACTATAAAGAGTCATTGTACCAGCATTTTATTGGTTAATGGCATTCTATGCTTCCAGCCACATTATTATTATTATTATTATTATTATCATTCTTTACTTTCTCAGACGTTAAGTCTGGTTAAAAATGGAAAGTGACGCGGACCTTGATCAAGCGTCACTTCCTTTTAACTGTATGGTATGTGTTATATTGCATTTAGGAACTTTCGGGTAATTGAACATGTATCAATAATTACTGATTTCTGTAGTTGTATATATAAGTATGGATGTAGCTGTATTGCATTGATGTACTGGTGGATATTGTGTGGTATGACTCCTGTAGTTGATAGTATAATTGGTATAATGTCAACTTTATCCTGATGCCACATATCCTTGACTTCCTCAGCCAGTTGGATGTATTTTTCAATTTTTTCTCCTGTTTTCTTCTGTATATTTGTTGTATTGGGTATGGATATTTCGATTAGTTGTGTTAATTTCTTCTTTTTATTGGTGAGTATGATGTCAGGTTTGTTATGTGGTGGTGTTTTATCTGTTATAATGGTTCTGTTCCAGTATGATTTGTATTCATCATTCTCCAGTACATTTTGTGGTGCATACTTGTATGTGGGAACGTGTTGTGTTTATAAGTTTATGTTGTAAGGCAGGCTGTTGATGTATTATTTTTGCTACATTGTCATGTCTTCTGGGGATTATTATTATTATTATTATTATTATTATTATTATTATTATTTTAAAAACCTGTATGAATTGTGGTAGATTGCTACTCATCGCGTAGATGAAATGTTGTTTTCCTCCATGCTGGAATTTCCATTTTTTAAAATTTTATTTTAGCTGTATTTTTTTTCTTTTCTCTTTCATTATAAATCTCTGCTACTTATTTTCATTAGCTATAGTAGGCATTGGAGTTAAAGTGCTGACTAATGCACATTACACAGGTGCTGGATGAATTCGCCACAAAGATTCCTGCTTCGTCATGGCCGACGGCGGATGAACAGGCAGTGGCATTCCCACAGATAAACACGTACCTGGCACGCTACCAGAACCCTCGTGAGGCAGACCCGATGACAAAAATTCAGGAGGAGCTGGACGAGACAAAGATCATTCTGGTGAGTGCTTGAAAGGCTGTCCATTTATGTACGTGAAGGTAGTTTTCCCATTTCTTTCTCAGTGTGAGCACAGAGGTTGGTACGAAAGGTGTAGAATTAAGAGCTGTACTGTTGAAATTATTGATAGTGTGCAAAGAGAGAGACTTCCACGAGAGGGATGTCCAGCCACCCAGGATTGTCGCATCTGTAGTGATGGTCAGTCCCTCACTAAATGTACAGAGGGTCTCCCAAACGCCTTCACAAGACAGATATTACCCTTCCAGTCTTGCCCAGAAACAGATGTCTCCAGTCACGTAGCACACAGGAGCACTCCTCTTCTGTCACAGTATCACCCAACACTGGGGCGACTGAATCACACTCCCCATCAGGGTATCACCTACTTCATGTTGAGTCCCGAAATGAGGAATGTCATCCCCAATATTCTCTCCACCCCTCCCACCGTGGTATTCCACTGCTTCTCTAACCGGTGCAATATTCGTATCTCTTTACTGCACCCCTTGCACCGTGGCTCGTATCCTTGCAGTAGACCTAGATGCACAATTGTCCCATATATTCTTTCACCGCCACCTACCCCAGTCCTCTCCTGTCCCCATTAAATGTAGGGCCACCTGTGAAAGCAGCCATATGATCTAAAAGCTAAGCTGCAACCTCTGTGTTGCACTCTTTGTGGGCACGACAAATTAACACTCGGTCAGCCCGCACAAATGGCCACTGACAAACAGTGACTACTTCACAGCCTGCACCGTATGTATTTTTCCTGCCAACACCAACTTTTCTGGATTGCACTGCTGGAACTCTCCCAATAACAAATTCTTCATTTGTGTAACCCACGAGGCCTCAGCCTTCGCTCATCCCCGTCCTCTACCCTCCTATCCCCTTCTGTGCTCCCACTCCAGCAGTGTGTACAGCTTCTACCCCACCAGTGCCGCTCCTAGCTTTTTCCTCTTCTGTGTTTCTCAGTTGTCTGCCACGTCCCTCGCAGTTGTGGCATGTTTTATAGATTGGTGAGACCGACAGGACTGTGAAGGACCAGTGCACAGAGCATAATTGTCAGACATACATAAAAATGATTGTAATACATTGCCTCGATAATAGTCATCTGATGGAGTATAATAACACAGAGGTTCCTGTACTACCAGCTTTTGAGATAGTGTTGAGAATAAACTAGTGACTGACTTTGGAAATAAAGATGAATTTTTCTGCTTAGTCACCTAGGAATCCTGTTCTCTCCCTGCTAGAGAGATAGAATTAATGTTTTTTTAATCATCTCCTGATAACTGATCTCTCTCTCTCTCTCTCTCTCTCTCTCTCTCTCTCTCTAGCGTGTGTGTGTTTTTTGCATTAACATGCACAATATTTATTGCACAGTAATGAATATTGTGGAAAAACAGTATACAGACCATCACAGTTTGTATTGATAGTTTGCGCAGCATATTGAAAAAGCCTGCAGACCTTTAAAAATATTAATGCTCCGTCAATATACTGCGCAATATATTTACTGTGTGTTGCACTATGCGTGGCAGTTCTTGACTAGACCAAGAAAAATTCATTTTGTTGTGAACGAAATTCTGCAAAAAGCAAATGACACAAGATCAGGAAATGGGCTGAAAAATGCATATGAGAGTTACCATATGGTACTTTGAGAAGTGAAATTCTTGGTTGATCAGAAAACATTGGATTCATCATTGTCCGCAATATCAAAGGAAGCTAAAAATAATGGTGTCATAACAGTTAGCAGAAATGTGTATTTTGCTTGTAGCAGTTCTGTCTTGCTAGATGAGATAAAGTCAACTGTTCTTTTAATGTAAGTTTTCGATTAGTAATCAGTAAAAAATTAGCAGTTGGGGTTGATTTGGGAGCGGAGACCAAACTGCGAGGTCATAGGTCTCATCGTATTTGGGAAGGATGGGGAAGGAAGTTGGCCGTGCCCTTTCAAAGGAACCATCCTGGCATTTGCCTGAAGCGATTTAGGGAAATAATGGAAAACCTAAATCAGGATGGCTGGACACGGGATTGAGCCGCCATTCTCTCGAATGCAAGTCCAGTGTGCTACCACTGCACCACCTTGCTTGATCGGTAAATAGTTTTATTTCGTTTGCAACGGGTGTTGCGGTAGAAAAGTATATAGAAAACATCACATGTTAAGAACAAATAACACAGTTCACTTCTTTAATTTGTAAATAGTTGTTGTTGTGGATTACAGGTCTTTGCTACCATGAATGAACACCTGGTTCCTTGAAATGTTCACCAGAAGCATTTCAAACTTGTTTTGTCAATTCTGCGCAATATCCACTTTTGTTTTCCCAGGCAAGCAACACGGTCACCACAGACAGTAGTTCCACATCACAGAGTGCTGACATGTTTGCTATGGAGGCAGAGCTCTAACTGATGCTTCCTGGACATAAATATTGTGCAGTACTTGGCTTCACACACCTGTGCAATACATTGACACAGTAGTGTTATGTCAGTAACAATGAGCATGTGAGGTCAACTTTTCTGCATATACCATACTGCGGTTGTCTGTTGGCGTAGCACTGCCCACCGAGGGTTTAAATTCCCTTGCACAGCACACACTCATAGCTGTTGTACCTTGAAAATGATGTGATGTTGACCTTTTGAAATATCAGGTCATGTCAAAGATGTCACCCGGCTGCGTTCCTGTAAGCTGTTTGGACATTTGTCTTCTTTATTCCTCCAGATAGTTAGGATATCATCCTCTCTAATATTACCCATGGCAAGATAAAAGTAAACTTTGTTGCAGGACCAACCTTATGATGTTTGTCTCGTAAGCATGTCGGTGGTGACCTTAGGTCTGTAGATGATATGAAGCTGCAGAAGTGTTAGTGGCTATCGGAAGGTTTCCACTCAATCGTGTACAGAACTCAACAATTTTAGTTTCACTGATTAACACTTTTCATCATCTTTAATAGACTTCATTGGGTCGATGAGCAGTTCAGTAGATATAAGGGGAATAATCAGCTTTCACATAAGGCTAGACCCTACAATACTTAACATTGGTACTTCAGTGGCAAAGTTAATTGTTTTGGTGTGGCACTGAATACATACGAGGGGGCCGTCAAAGGAGAAAACCGAACATCCACCACAATGGGACCATGGAATAGTTCCATTCAAAAGTAATCACCACACACGTTAAGATGTTTATCCCACTTGGAGAAAAGATGATCAGTTCGTGTTTTCTGTCTACAGCTCGTGGACTAGTGGCTAGCGTTGCTGCCTCTGGATCACAGGGTCCCGGGTTCGATTCCCGGCCAGGTTGGTGGTTTTTTTTTTTTCTGCCCAGAGACTGGGTGTTTGTGTTGTCTTCTTCATCAGCATCATTTGTGACAGTGGCTGGATTGTATTGTGTAAAACAAATTGGACTGTGCCAAAAATTGGAATTTGTACGGGTGCTGATGACTGCGCAGTTGAGCCACACACAAACCTATCATCATCATCATTATGTTTTTTAGAATGCAGTCAGCCACTGATGAATCCACAACCTCACGAACACTTGCATTGCCGTGTCCAACTGAAATAGATGTCCACATGTGTCTTCCATCAGGCCACCAAAGACACGAAAATCACACAGTGAAAGATCTGGATTATATGAAATTTGGTGTAGTGTTTCTCAACCAAATCGCTGAAGCGTAGCATGTACCTGATAGGCAGTTTGGCGACGATCGTGCAATGGAATTGTTCCGTCAGACAGCATTCTGACAGCCCGAGGGCAAATGTCACAGCAGACAGCGGAAACATCGCACATCTTCCACTCCAAAGAAACCAAAGGCTCTACACACAAGTTCCAGTAAGGTCACGATGACCTCTGACTGAAGAGGCCTCCTCCTTGTTGAGTTCTCGAGCCTGGAACTGGAATCGATGCGCAGCTCTATGAAGACACTGTGGTGCACCATAAAGTCAGAATGCCCGCACTGTAAAGTCAAAATGCACGGGAATGCTGTTGGACGAAATTATCTTGTTGCATGATAATGAATGCCCTCACACTGCCAATTGGACGAAAGCTATGCTTCAGAGATTTGTTTAAGAAGCATTAGAGCATCATCTGTACAGCTGTGTGTTTTTCGCATCTTTGGCAACCTGAAGAAAGACGTGCGTGGACTTTGATTTCAGTCGGACAAAGAAGTACAAGAGGGTGTGTGGTTGTGGATCTGCTAGCAGCTCAACCCCATTTAAGGAAACAAACTGATCATTTTTTTCCCTCCCAGTAGGATAAATGATTAACACGTGTGGTGACTACTTTCGAATGGAACCATCCCACTGTCGCATTGTGGTGGGTGTTTGGTTTTCATTGGTCTAACTCATTTAGTTCACATTTACACAAAAGCAAAACAGCTTGTATTAGGCAGTGTCCTATGGTAATTTGTTCCAGTAGATTATTCTTCTGTAGTTCAATTAATCTAGTCTATAATGAACCCCACAGTGTCTAACAATCACTGGTTTTGATGACAATTACATTTTACACATATGTAAATCACAAGACAGTCCATCTAAAATGTCCATTAATTTAGTTTACAGAATTCACTCGAAAGTTATTAAACATTCGAGTTCTTGAGTTTTGTACTGTCTGCTGTGAATATTTTTGCTTGCAGCGAACATCACATTTAAGTGCCTGGCAGAGGGTTCATCAAACCACCTTCACAACAATTCTCTGTTATTCCAATCTCGTATAGTGACCAGAAAGGATGAACACCTATTATCTTTCTGTACGAGCTCTGATTTCCCTTATTTTATCGTGGTGATCATTTCTCCATATGTAAGTCGGTGGCAAAAAATATTTTCGCATTTGGAGGAGAAAGTTGGTGATTGCAATTTCGTGAGAAAATTCTGCCACACTGAAAAACACCTTCATTTTAATGATGTCTAGCCCAAATCCTGTATCATTTCAGTGACACTCTCCCCCATATTTCGTGATAATACAAAATGTGCTGCCCTTCTTTGAACTATTTCACTGTACTCTGTCAATCTTATCTGGTAAAGATCCCACATTGCACAGCAGTATTTAAAAGAGGACAGACAAGTGTAGTGTAGGCAGTCTCCTTAGTAGATCTGTTACATTTTCTAAGTGTCCTGCCAATAAAAGGCAGTCTTTGGTTAGCCTTCCCCACAACATTTTCTCTGTGTTCCTTCCAATTTAAGTTGTTCGTGATTGTAATTCGTAGGTATTTAGTTGAAGTTTAATGGATTTCTTTGTGCACTCATGTGGATGACCTCACACTTTTCGTTATTTGGGGCAATTGCCAATTTTTGCACCATACAGATATCTTTTCTAAATCGTTTTGCAATTTGTTTTGATCTTCCGATGACTTTACTAGTCGATATACGACAGCATCATCTGCAAACAACCTAAGACAGTTGCTCAGATTGTCTCTCAAATTGTTTATATAGATAAGAAACAGGAAAGGCCCTATAACACTAACTTGGTGAACTCCAGAAATCACTTCAGTTTCACTCGGTGACTTTCCGTCAATTTCTATGAACTGTGGCCTTTCTGGCAGGAAATCACAATTCCAGCCACATAGCCGAGACAATATTCCATAAGCATGCAATTTCACTAAAAGCCTCTTGTGTGGTACAGTGTCAAAAACCTTCCAGAAATCTAGAAATACGGAATTGATCTGTAATCCCTTGTCAATAGCCCTCAACACTTCATGCGAATAGAGCTAGTTGTGTTTCACAAGAATGATGTTTTCTAAATCCATGTTGACTGTGTGTCAATAGACCATTTTCTTCGAGGTGATTCATAATGTTCAAATACAATATATGTTCCAAAATCCTGCTGAATATCGACGTTAATGATATGGGCCTGTAATTTAGTGGATTACTTTTGTCTGAAAACTGCGTACTTAACACCTTTGTTCTCCAGAGCTCACATTTCTTACTGTGCCACTCACTCGTATGCCTTCTTGAGATCCAGCAAGGATATCGGTAAATCTAGCGTGTATGGCACACTCTGAAGCTCTGCTGCTGTTCCTTAATTTTCATTTTGGTTCTGTCGTTCGTTTTCTTAATAGACATCTTGGATAATTTGCAGAGCAGGAAAATCGGTAAACCCCCCTCCCCCCCCCCCCCCCTCTCTCTCTCTCTCTCTCTCTCTCTCTCTCTCTCTCTCTCTCTATCTATCTATCTATCTATCTATCTATCTCTCAATCTCTCACCCTCGCCCATCCATGACCACTCCATCCCGTTCTCCTCTTTAATCTCCTTTTCCTGTACCAAACTACACAGACTTAGTTCACAGAGCAAGCCCATTTGCTCCAAATTTCTGAAGTCCGAAGACTGGTCTGATGCAGCTTTCCACATTAGTCTATTCTGCAACCTACATACAGGTACAAGGTGTGATCAAAAGGTAACAGCAATTTTTTTTTTTTTTTGCTTCAAGCATTCAATTTTCAAAATTTTTTATCTTATTGATACACATGTTCCTGATGTGTGTTTGCAGTTTGAGCTGTTTTGAATATTTAGTTTATTGCTAACAACCGAAAATGTTGTATGTGTTTTTGTGTGCTTGGTGAATTTTTACTTTTGAAAAGGATGGATAAAAAATTTGCATTAAATTTTGCTTGAAGAATGGCATAAAGTTGTAAGACAATGGGTTTACGAGTGGTCTAAAAGTTTCAAAGAGGATTGTGAAGGTGACGTCTGCAGTGGGTGCTCTGGCACATAAATTAGTAGTGACAGTGTGGAAGTAGTAAAGAAAATGATTCTGGAAAATCACTGAATCCCCATAAGAAAGGTTGCTGCTGATTTTGGCGTAGCCTGTGGCTCATGCCAAGTAATTTTTTCGCACGTTTTGGGCAGAAATGTGTAGAAGCAAAGTTTGTTCCGAACTGGTTGAATCTTGACAAAAAAAGACGTCACATAGACATAACTTGGGAATTGCTGAATAACATTGACAACAATCCAGAAGGTTAAACCATTGACTAAATATGGGTATACAGGTATGACGTCAAAACTGAGGCCCTATTGCCGTGATGGAAACTGCCTAAATAGCCAAACTGAAAAAAAATTAGAGAAGTATGTAGCGGTTCCGCCTGCTTTATTTCTTCGTTTCGTATGTTGTCCTCAGTGTCGATGTACTGCGTTGCTACACTGGCTGAAAAATGGGGTTTGTAATTTGGACACTGACTATTGTAAATAGTCTAGCACAGTTGCATTTCACAGATGTTTACTTCCACTTTTCACAACCCCCATATACACATTTAATATATGGCCAGTGCGCTATTGTTTAAACTTTCCATAAGCCTCATTAATAGTTTGCAGGCGAACCTCCACATACTGCTACAGTAGTTTACTGTTGAACACCTACGAGCGGTAATAAGATAACCACATAGTTCAGTCCTTCAAATAAATTGATCAGTCACTGTCATAGCTTTAACACATGACCTATTGTTGTAACACTTACTTCACGGTTAAGTTGATGCATTGTTTCATTCTAAGCAAGACAGGTTCCTCGTCTGAAACTCTGCTGTGGACTGAGTATCTTTTAAACAAAAATCGGGCCTTTATATATCCTCACCATAATAAGTGCTGAAACTACACATTGTTTGAAGTTTAACTTACAGAAATTTCAATTAAAACTTAACTCATTAAATTAACTGAATATATCGAAAAATTCGTTCTTTTTAACAGTTAATTCTTTTACAAGGGTTAGGCCGAATTATTTGTTTAAATCGTGAAATTGACCTGTATAGTTATGCAGACAATACTCCTGACAAAACTGTTAATTACTTTGAAATTGATTAAGGGCTGGCTTTGCTAACATGTTTCTAATAGATCCAAATAGATCCTTTAATTTACTATTAGTTGTTCCTCTAAATGTTTGTACTTAGTGCAGAATTTACATTTGTTTATATGTCAACAGGACCTAAGTTAGGAAACAATTACTGATTTTGCCCTATAATGAAAGATACTAACTAGTAATAGTCAAAATAAATTGGAAAATCAATTGCATACATTAAACTTAACACAAAATTAGATCTGGTGTTATGTTCTTTAAAACTAAGGGCCAATCTTTCTCTTTTATGAAAATGCAGATTATACTCATGTATGTTAATGTTAATTAAGTCAAAATGAAAAATTGAATTTTAAGGAGGCAGAGAGAGGAATTAAAATTATCCCAGCTTGCTTCGTCAGAAGTTTGATCACACGTGAAGGTCCTTCTCACTGTTTCCTTCGATTACACTGGGACAGTGTATCGTGAGTTCCGTTTTGTGGTTGTATGGTTAATGAAGAATACTGTCTGGAAGTTATGCACCATTTGCTGAAGCAATCTGAAGAAAACGTTCAAAACCTCACACCTCAGTGCTTGTGCAAGATTTTTTGGCAAAAAACAAAACCATATTCAGTGCATGTGGTCCCTTGTGACTTCTTTCTGTTCCTGATTCTAAAGAGAGCCATGAAAGGATGTCAGTTCACCACAATTGATGAGGTAAAAACAGAATTGCCGAAGGAGCTGAAAACTGTCATGAAAACTGAGTTCCAGAAGTGCTTCCAAGATTGGAAAATTTGCTGGCACATGTGTATTATATTTGAGGGGGGGTTGCTTTGAGGGGAACAAATTAGGTGTTAATGAATAAAGAAAGATTCTTTAAGAAAAACAAAAATTCCCTTTACTCTTTGATGACTCAGTCTCCCTCTACAGTTTTAAACTCCCCACCACCACACTTACCTCAATTATCAAATTAATTATCACTTGCTGTGTCAGGATATGTACCGTCTGCCTACCTGCTGTTTGCAGCCATACTCTGCCTACCAAGGCGAAATTGTAGCAGAGGGCAGTACCCATTGTTGCAGGAATTAGCACTTCCTGTTGCCTTTGCTTACTGACTATGGGAAGAATGACTACCGCGAAGATGACTGCTTGAAACCCAGATAAAACTCAAGTTTGTGCATTTTACATACACAATAAGTATACGGGGAGAAAGTTGAACATCACCTGGAAAGCACGCACTCTGAATTGCCGTGCCCACCCCCTGTACCTTGATTTAAGTTGTATTGTGCCTTAACCTACAAACAACAACGTATAGTGACCAGACAGAAGGTATGGACCAGGAACGATCTTACCTGCAAGCTGACAAGCACCACACGGGAAGCACAGCCCAACGTCCTCTGCACTTCTGTGCTCACTCTCTGTTTCTCTGCTGGGGAGTATGCTGCTTCAATCTGGAGGAACTCTGCATGTGCTAACCATGTCGATGTGGCTCCATATGAGACAGGCTGCCACATAGTCACAGGGTGTCTGTGACCAGCCCCAGTCAACAAGATATTTCCAAAGGTTTCTTGAAATTACTGCAACTGAGCACCTTTTTTTATTATCCCATTACCAATTTCGGAACGTCTAGCAATTCATCAGGTAGTATGTATTTATTGATTGTCTGCAGCAGTATGGGAGTCGTGTGTAGCTTTGGCAAGATGTGCCAGCCGCGGTGGCCGAGCGGTTCTAGGCACTTCAGTCTGGAACCCCGTGACTGCTACGGTCGCAGGTTCGATTCCTGCCTCGGGCATGGATGTGTGTGATGTTCTTAGGTTAGTTAGGTTTAAGTAGTTATAAGTCTAGGGGACTGATGACCTCAGATGTTAAGTCCCATAGTGCTCAGAGCCATTTGAACCATTTTTGGCAAGATGTTTAAATGAAACATGTAAACACTGAGTGTGGCGAAAATTGTTCACATTATGAGATGTTATAAAGAGATTAGATTTTATAAATTGTACTTGTCAGTTTTACCATATTGCTACATATTACTTTTGCAACAGAGAAATAGATATACTGGGTGAAAAGTATTTAAACCGACAAACTCTGGGAGGTTGTAGGGGACATCAAAACAAATATTTTTCCCTAATGTCATTTTTTCCTTTGACGAGTATTTAAACCGGTAGAGGAAGATTTCTCCGGCGGCAAGTTAATTAAACCAACAAACACTTTTCCAATTTCTATGACTGAGACATTAACACAACCCAATTTCATTTTCAGTAGATTTTCAAAAATTCCTCTATTGACACATAAACAAAGGTGACATTGTCGCACCATGTTCTGTTTGACACGGGCAAAAACCCCAGGAGTATCCTGAATTGTTACTGCTGCTGCTACTACTATCCGGGCAGCCAGATCCTCTTCTGATGCAACAAGAGTTGCGTAAACAAGGTTACACATCTCTCCCATCACAAAAAAGTCCAGAGGGGACATATCTGGGGATCGAGCAGGCGACAGTTCAGGACCACCTCTGCCAATCCACGTTTCTGGGACCCATCACGACAGGAATTGACACACACGATGACTGAAATGTGCCGGCGCCCCATTATGTTGGAACCACATGCTTGTAGGGAGCGGGACGTCTTCCAGCAATTCTGGCAATGCTCTGGCGAGGAAATTGTAACAGTGCCTGCCATTTAATGGCCTAGGTAGCAGATATGGCGCAATTAAACAGTCTCCAACAACACTGACCCACACATTAACGAAGAACCGTGCACCGAAGAACAACGAAGAATTGTGCATGTTGAAGACTCCATTATGCCCGAACGTTGCTTTATCGGTAAAAAACACAGAGGACGGAAATGTAGGATGCATTTCATTTCATACTGTTCCAGGTACCACTGCGAAAACTATGCTGTAGGTGGATAATCAACTGGTTCCAGGTTGTGGACACGCTGTAAGTGAAATGGATGTAACAATTTCTCTTGAAGGACTGTTCTTACATTCGTCTGATTCGTCCCCATGTTATGTGCAGTTGCACGAATGCTGATTGAAGGAGCCCGCTCCACATGCTGCAAGACACCTTCCTCAAATTGCAGCGTCCTTACCATGTGACAGCGTCCCTGTCCAAGTAATCTGCTAAATGACCCGGTGTAATGCAGATGTTGGTACACAGCAGCAAAGGTCGTATGATGCGGGATACGGCGATTAGCATATTGTTGTTGATAAACCCGCTGTGCAGCTCATCTGTTGTGGTGCACTACATAGTACGCACCAACCATATTGTGTACTCACTCCAGGTGTATCGCTCCATTAGTAAACAGAGCCAATACCCTACTACATTGGTGGACAGCAGTTGCCTACAACTGAAAAGCATAATAAACCCTCTAATAACTGAAGAGCGTAGTATGGCCTCCACCAGTTTAAATAGTCCTCATAGGAAAAAATGACATTAGGGAAAAATATTTGTTTTGATGTCCCCTACAACCTCCCAGAGTTTGTCGGTTTAAATACTTTTCATCCTGTATACTTACTGATGCCAGTGTGTATTACAAGACTGAAGAAGGACACTCTACCATAACAAAAACTCTTTGACATAACTTTAGCTGTACTCCTTGGGTTATTTGCATTTTTAAAGAATATGGAACATGGTACCTGTGAATAAGTGTGTAAAGTGCACTACAATTAACGTCATCAGCGGGCGCCTCCCCAGGTGGCGGATAGGGGAATACTCACCAGATATGGTGGGTACCGGGGAAATAAAATACCCGGGATGGACCAAAACTAGCAACTGCTGCCTTGTAGTATGATATTGGCTTATCAAAGGCTGAAGGAAGAAAACCTAGAGTAAAAATTACCTGGTCGTCTGGGTTGGGGGTTGTGCAGTGGGCCAGCTCCTCACTCACATAAAAATGCTAAAAAACCTAATAATATGCCTCGGAAAAATTGGAACTTTGGACGACGAACTGGCAATGAGAAACGGAAAATTATGTTTGGATGCTGGAATGTGCAAGGTATTTCCACTAAAATAAATTTACTCCCTGCAGAACTTGACATGTTCGACATGGATGTTGTCGTACTCTCTGAAACAAAGAAGAAAGGCCAAGGAGAAGAAGAACTGGATAATTATGTACATATCTGGAGTGGGGTATCAAAAGCAGTAAGAGCCAAAGCAGGAGTCTCCATTATGATAAAGAAATCATGGAAAGAAAGAATCACAAATTGGACATTCATCAATCAACGTATTATAACTGTTGGAATGACATTATTTGCTAGGGAAGTTGTGATTATTGGCGTATATGCACCCACGAACGACACAAAAGATAAGGAGAAAGATACATTTTGGGACACCCTCAGGGAGACTATTGAAAAAATCCCAAGAAGAAAGGAACTGATTATCATGGGAGAACTGAATGGAAGGGTAGGAATTAGAGAATCTTGTAGAATAGTAGGAAAACATGGAGAGGACGAATATAATGACAATGGGGAACGATTGATTGCAATTTGTAAACAATTTGATCTAAAAATTACCAACACATTTTTCAAACATAAGGACATTCATAAATATACTTGGCAACAGAACACCAAAGAACTTCGTTCTATAATAGATTATATTATCATTAGGCAAACAAGTAGTTTCAAGGTGGCAGACGTCAGATCTTATAGAGGAGCCCAGTGTGGATCAGACCACTATCTAGTTAAAATGAAGTCTTTCTGGCCATGGAAGAATGCAAGGAGTGATACAAGTGACATAAATAAAATGAACCAGACTGAGAAAGATGAAAATTTACCTTTTAATATTGACAGCCTACAAGACAAAAGTATCAGAACACTCTTTGCGGCCAGGATGGTAAGGAAACTGGTTGAATCATTTGAAGGAAGTACAGAGGAAATATATGACTATATAAAAGCTAATGTAAAAATCATAGCAACAAAGGTGTTGGGTAAAAAAGATAGCAACCACAACCGTGCAGCAGAATGGTGGTCAGAGGAACTGGAGGTCCTCGTTAGAGAAAAACGAAATGCGTTCCTTCAGTGGTTGAATGATAAATCAGAAGAAACAAGGTCAATATACAAGGAAAAGAAGAATGAAGTGATGAAAAAAATAAGGATGGCAAAAAATGAAGCATGGGAAAGAACATGTGCCAAGGTGAATAGCAAATTAGGATTTGGGAGAGCAAAAGAAGCATGGTCAGTATTGAAAGGGCTTAGACAGGATACAAAAAGCAAAACTAATCTCCAACTGATAACACAAAAGGAATGGGAAGAGTATTTCCAAAAATTATTAAATGAGGACAGAGAAGAATATCTAGAAGAAGGAACAGGGGAAGATAAAGGACAATGAAGATGATGAGATCCAGATTTTAGAAAGTGAAGTACTTCAGGCGTTGAGAACAGGAAAGAATGGTAAATCACCGGGACCAGGCAATATCAATCTGGAGTGTCTGAAATATGGTGGTGACAAAATTGTGAAGCTGATAACACAGTTCTTCAACAAAATGATACATGGAGATTCAATGCCCAATGAGATGAAGCTAGGTTACATGAATACAATATTTAAGAAAGGGGATCGCAAAATTTGTTCAAACTATCGAGGAATTTGTGTTACAAACACATTAATGAGAATTTTTGCAAAAGTAATTAAAAACAAACTGGAAAAAAAATTTAGAACCCAAGAAGAACAATGTGGATTCACGGCTGGGAGATCATGTGTAGACCATATTTTCACATTACGACAGATTTTGGAGAAACATAGGGAAAAATCAAAAAATATAGGATTAATTTTCATAGATCTAGAAAAAGCATATGATACTGTTCCAAGAAAATTACTTTGGAAAGCACTACATGTGGCAAACATAAACCCTTCCTTGATTAAAATAATACAACAGGTGTATAAAGATAACATTTGCCAGGTGAAAGTTGGTAATAAACTTTCACAGAAATTTAGAACAAGCAAAGGCCTTTTACAGGGCTGTCCCCTGTCACCATCATTATTTAAAATCTGTATAGATATTAGCCTTAGAACATGGTCTTGTAAATGTAATAGTACGGGATTAGAAATAAGAGATGGAGTTTACCTACATCATTTATTATTTGCTGATGCTCAAGTAGTCGTAGCACAAGATGGGGAGGATGCTAACTATATGTGCAATCAACTAGCAGTAGCATACAAAACTTGGGGTTTGAAGATTAATTACCAAAAAACAGAATACTTGACTAATGATTCAGATGAGCTATACATTGAAGGAAAGAAAATCAAAAAGATAAACACTTTGTTATTTGGGATCCATTTTAGAAATCGAGGGAAAGTCAGAGTCAGAAATCAATAAAAGAATTAGTAGCGGACGGAGGGTCATTGGGATGCTTAACTCAGTCTTATGGAGCAGGAATGTAATGAGAAGAACTAAAAAATTAATATACAAATCCATATTAGAGAGTGTGGTTCTGTGTGGAACGGAGACCTGGACAGTTAACATGAAGCACATTAAAAAATTACAAGCTTTAGAGATGGATTTTTGGAGAAGATCGTCAAGAATCTCCAGGAAAGAAAAGATAAGGAACATCAAAGTAATAAGGAGAATGGAAATAAAAGAAAGAATATATGACGTAATTGATAGGAAGAAATTACAGTGGTACGGGCATGTACGACAAATGGAGGAAGCCAGAATACCAAAATTGATACTGGAGTGGGAACCGGAGGGGAGAAGAAGAAGACGACCTGTGACCACCTGGCTCCAAAATGTACAGCACACAATGAGGAGAATGAGCGCATAGGAAGAGGACACGCAAGATCGAAACACCTGGAGAAATACTTTAAGAGTATAGTTTAAGAACGTTTATTGTTTGTATTGTAATTTCCAAGTAAATTATGATGTTGGAGATAAGCCTCTGTATTGAGGAAAAGCTCAAAAATAATAAATAATAAAGAAAACATTAATTATGTTTACCAGAATACTGTGTACACAAACATCCAACCAATGGACTGTAAGTAATGCAACAAAATCTACCTCATAACATGAATAATTCTCGCCCCACTTAGTGCTTATGTTTTGTTTATGCATCTTGCCATAGCTACACGACCGAACACTGCAACAGACAATCAATGAACATCTGGTGATGAATCTCTAGGTGGTACGAAACCAGTAACGGGATAATAAAAAATTGAAGAGCAAAACAAAAGGCATTTGGTTGCAGTAATGCCAATAAACCTTTATTCGTCACAGTCGGGTGATCCTCGTCAATAACAGATAAATGTTCTAAAACATTTCCACTTGTGGCAGTAGCACCTCCAGATATAAGAAAGGCGGCAGCAGATAATGAGAACGAGAAGCGAGAAACATATCGAGCATCCATTGTTCGGAACTCTCGCGTGTCCGTCCCGACTGAAATCCAGAAGCAGATTCCTACTTACAATTGCACCAATTCTGAGCTAAGCAAAAGCCCACCATACTTAGCTGTGGAGAACAGTCTCTTGGATGATTACGGACAGCAAAAGAGAAGCTAGCATCAGGCTGAGAAACTGTCAGCAGGTTGAGAACAGAAGTGACAAGATGAGAGACTAATTTGAAGTGGGGTGTTAGTGATGATGAATGTTGTGAATGTGGGGCAAGTGGGACTCTGAACATACGTTTGTCTGCAGTATCCTGAACGAACGCTGTGATGTGGAAGAGTTGTTTGCAGCAAATAACTGTGCCATTCTGGTTGCCGAACATTTGAGTCGTGAAGCATAAAATTCTCTGTAATAATATTGGATTGTAGTTTTTATTATACAGGGTGATTCAAAAAGAATACCACAACTTTAAAAATGTGTATTTAATGAAAGAAACATAATATAACCTTCTGTTATACATCATTACAAAGAGTATTTAAAAAGTTTTTTTTCGCTCAAAAACAAGATCAGAGATGTTCAATATGGCCCCCTCCAGACACTCGAGCAATATCAACCCGATACTCCAACTCGTTCCACACTCTCTGTAGCATATCAGGCGTAACAGTTTGGATAGCTGCTGTTATTTCTCATTTCAAATCATCAATGGTGGCTGGGAGAGGTGGCCGAAACACCATATCCTTAACATACCCCCATAAGAAAAAATCGCAGGGGGTAAGATCAGGGCTTCTTGGAGGCCAGTGATGAAGTGCTCGTCACGGGCTGCCTGGCGGCCGATCCATCGCCTCGGGTAGTTGACGTTCAGGTAGTTACGGACAGATAAGTGCCAATGTGGTGGCGCTCCATCCTGCTGAAATATGAATTGTTGTGCTTCTTGTTCGAGCTGAGGGAACAGCCAATTCTCTAACATCTCCAGATACTGTAGTCCAGTTACAGTAGCACCTTCGAAGAAAAAGGGACCAAAAACTTTATTGGCCGAAATGGCACAGAAAACGTTCACGTTAGGCGAGTCACGTTCATACTGAGTTGTTTCCCGCGGATTCTCAGTGCCCCATCACGCTGAACAACTGTCGTCGATTCACTTCTGCCGTACTCAATAACACTAAAAGCTTTCTGTTGAGCGGTCGCCATCTTAGCATCAACTGATGCTGACGCCTAGTCAACAGCGCCTCAAGCGAACAAATGTACAACTAAATGAAACTTTATAGCTCCCTTAATTCGCCGACAGATAGTGCTTAGCTCTGCCTTTTGTCGTTGCAGAGTTTTAAATTCGTAAAGTTGTGGTATTCTTTTTGAATCACCCTGTATTGTATTTTAGTGTTCTTTGGACTCAGATAGGTAAATAAATAGACGCTTAGATGCCTTTGCGTGTAAAGTGTCTAAACTTGTCATCACAATTCCTATGGGAGTAACAATAGGTGGCTGTAGTATATTACTATATTCCTCAATTAAGGGGAGTTTGAATGCCCTATCCTGACTATGTTAATTTAGTGACTTGGTTTCCCTGTATTTCAGCAACCACTGTAGCCATTGACATGAAACTTTTGCAGGACATTAAACTGTGTGTTCTGAATCTACTTAACTACAATAATTGCATTTCAGCCACTTCTTTCAGAAATACAATTTTTTAACTACGCAGTTAAAGTTTTGTGTAATTTTCTGTACATTCTCCTAAATAATTCTAATTATACATAATGTTATGTTCTGCTTTTAGTTCAGTAGACTCAGGATATGTATGTTATTACTCCCTGAAAATTTGAATACTCTACTTGAAGTGGTTTCTGAGATTTAGGGAAAAAAACAAAAGAAAATGTAAATTTTCAGGAACGGCTTCTAAAGTTTCAGAAGACCGTAACTCTATTAATATATGCTTAATTTTTTTATTTTTAGTCACTCAGAAGCACCCGCACCATACTGTATATCATCCTCTCGATCTTTTTCCATTTTTTTTTCTTCTTTTCTTCTTTCTGGGCTCCTTAGTGGCCAACTGTGCTGCACACTCTGCCTTATCAGTGTGAACCTTGTTCATCCGTTCAAGTTCTCTGATGCAGTTTGCTCCACGATTAATTCCCGTATGCCGTAGCACTTTCACCCTACGAATGTAGCCATCGTTAAAAGCAATAACCGCATCACTGACCCCCACTTTAGTGTCTTCATTCCAATAAAAACATTTTTCGGTAAGCTAGTCCATATAAGATTATTGAATGACTCGTTGGGATTTTGAGTCTGACCATGCAGACACTTCTTCAGAATTTGCCGGGTACCTGCTGCTGGGATGGAATGTGTATGGCTGTATGAACTGTGGGAGTACTGGGCATTGTGGTAATTGCACCATGAATCAGGTCCAGGAGGGAAAAGGTGATGTACTGGTTTTCCATCAGTTGACAGTCTGTGAAAGAAGGTAGCCTATAATGCCTGCTTCATTTTCAACAAATCCTCAGTATTATTTCTAATGGCCTTCCCATAATACTGCTGTAGTTCATCAATCATTTTCTCTGTCAGCCTGCCTCTTATGGTTTTGCTATCAGAAAGATTCTTGTCTCTCAAACTTTGTTTCAACTTTCTCAGTCTGGTGCCCACCCTCTTCTCGACATGACCTACACGTTCCAGTTTTGTGATAATCTTCTCGCCATAAGACTGATTATCTACTGCACTGTTATATGCTTTTGAGTCTCCATCACCTAAGAACTTAGCCTAACACACTCCCCTTTCATTCACAGATTGACTAAAAATTTAAATAGCTGCAGAGGCCTCCATACCATCACCTGTTCCTTCATAATTTCTGCCACAGATATGGCCTTCTTCATTCCTTGATTTACACTTATAACAATGTTTGGTTAAAATCTGGAAATATATTACCTTTCCAGTATCCACACTGGTCACTGTAGCAACATAATTCTTAGAACTGCAGCCGCACTTCTGCCAAGTGCCGTCAAAAGTATGTCAGTCATATCATCATTTATTTCAACAGCTTCAATTTGCAGCACCTTTCATTGACTCACATTCAACAGGTTCCACAGCAGCTCCAATAAATCCTGCGTACAAGGTGGGCCCGGCGTATTTTTCCACGGCACACATGGGTTTCTGCTGCAGTGTGTCCTTGCCAATAGCTCTCGATCCATAAAGCCACCTAACATTTACTTCAAAATAATTATCTTTACAATTATCAGAATTCTAAAATGAATGAGTATATTTACAACTGGCACAATTAATGATAAGTTCCCTGGCTAGTCCATTTGATACCTCACTGTCTTTATGTAAAAGTAACTGGCCCTCCATGTATTTTACAACACACACATTCACCTAACACCCTTGTTATGATGTGTAAATCTCTGACTATAACCTAACCTACCATTTACATCACTTTCACTTTGAGAAAACTGTGTATCAAAATGTTTTATTTGAACCTTCGAAGCACTAATGGGTGTTTCTGTAGATACTGACGAGTTTGTCTGTATTTCACAGTCTGTAAGCTCACACGCCAAATGTTAAACACAATGTTTATCTTTATTCAAAAATCTATTACCATGAAACCAAAGTTTCTTAAAAACACTTTGTTTTGGTGTCATACTTTACTTTTTGAGAGATTTACCAATCTCTTCATCACTTTTCCTTGGAAAAACATTAGCACTTCAACGTACAATGTATGTTTGTACTGTGAAACAATATGATACTGTTTTTGACAATGCCACCAATACAAACACATAATTTAACCTTTACAACACAGCAATCCACAGCCTTCTATGTAAAAAATTGCCGATTTTATTAGTTCTTGAAGTAACGCATGTAATAAAAATTTTAACATTTTCAACCAGTTTAGATTATATTTAAAAAATAAAATGGAATACTTCCCATGTGAGTTTATAAGTGATAAACATACCATTTTATTCAGAAAATTGCAAATTTTACACCGACATAAAAATCAGAAAATGTGAAAAAAAAATTTTTTCCGTTCCAGCTCCGGTTAATGCTGCTTGCAAACTTTTGTTAGTAAGCTTTCACAGATCCTTCTAGTATTTATCTTAAATCATCTGAAACTGTGGGCTTTACCATTCCCATGATAGTGGGGCAAGCAAAACTGTAACCTTAGTATATGTACACTGCCCCTTGTGAGTCTAATTTGCTATAGGTACCACAAACTTGAGCAATATTATCTTAGAAGCTAGATTAAGGAAAGGCAAACTTACGTTTCTAGCATTTGTAGACTTAGAGAAAGCTTTTGACAATATTGACTGGAATAATCTTTCAAATTCTGAAGGTGGCAGGGGTAAAATATAGGGAGCGAAAGGCTATTTACAATTTGTATAGAAACCAAATGGCAGTTATAAGAGTTGAGGGGCATGAAAGGGAAGCAGTGGTTGGGAAGGGAATGAGACAGGGTTGTAGCCTCTCCTCGATGTTACTCAATCTGTATATTGAGCAAGCAGTAAAGGAAACAAAAGAAAAGTTCGGAGTAGGTATTAAAATCCATGGAGAAGAAATAAAAACGTTGAGGTTCGCTGATGACATTGTAATTCTGTCAGAGACAGCAAAGGACTTGGAAGAGCAGTTGAACGGAATGGATGGTGTCTTGAAGGGAGGATATAAGATGAACATCAACAAGAGCAAAACGAGGATAATGGAATGTAGTCGAACTAAGTCAGGTGATTTTTGAGGGTATTAGATTAGGAAATGAGAGACTTAAAGTAGTAAAGGAGTTTTGCTATTGGGGGAGCAAAATAACTGATGATGATCGAAGTAGAGAGGATATAAAATGTAGACTGGCTATCGCAAGGAAAGCGTTTCTGAAGAAGAGAAATTTGTATAGATTTAAGTGTCGGGAAGTCGTTTCTGAAAGTATTTGTATGGAGTGTAGCCATGTGTGGAAGTGAAACATGGACGATAAATAGTTTAGACAAGAAGAGAATAGAAGCTTTTGAAATGTGGTGCTACAGAAGAATGCTGACGATTAGATGGGTAGATCACATAACTAACGAGGAGGTGTTGAATAGGATTGCGCAGAAGAGAAGCTTGTGGCACAACTTGACTAGAAGAAGGGATCGGCTGGTAGGACATGTTCTGAGGCATCAAGGGATCACCAATTTAGTATTGGAGGGCAGCGTAGAGGGTAAAAATCATAGAGGGAGACCAAGAGATGAATACACTAAGCAGATTCAGAAGGATGTAGGGTGCAGTAGGCACTGGGAGATGAAGCAGCTTGCACAGGGTAGAGTGGCATGGAGAGCTGCATCAAACCAGTCTCAGGACTGAAGACCACAACAACAACAACAGTTCATATGAGGAATTTGTAAGCAACCTACCTTGTAGACAGATTGCTATTTCCCAGTGACCCACAGTCTGTTAACTGCTTTAATACCTGTGATGGAGCCTATATTTTAATCCCCCCCCCCCCCCCCCTTTTTTTTGTTAAAGGGGGGGGGGGGGGGAAGAAAGGATAACCTTCGCTCTTTCCTCCATAACCTCAGCACCTACTCCCAAATTCAATTCATCTGATCTTTCTCAACTTAGTGAGCCACCTTCCTGGATGTCAATCACCACCTCTTAGACAGATCCATAAATACGTCTGTTCGTATCGAGTGCACCAAGTTCCTACCTACTTGGAGTTTCCAGTGTTAGATTACATAAAGTGGTTCATTTCACATTCCAGCACAACACAATTGAAGCGGTGCTGCAGCGCGGGGAGAAACTGGACGACCTGGTCGCCAAGTCGGAGGGGCTGAGCATCCAGAGCAAGGCGTTCTACAAGACGGCGCGCAAGACCAACTCCTGCTGCAGCTTCGGCTAGGCGGGGCGCGCTCGGCTGTGGCGCGCCACACGGACTTCGGGAAGGCTGCACCGGGGGCGGAGGCGTGCCGCTGTCTGTCCCTGCCGGTGCACCCGCTCCTCCATCCTCCCCTTTCCCCCATGTAACGGAAGCGAATCTGCCACCGGCACGATTTGCGAAAGCGACTCGAAAGCTGTGAGTGGAGAGTCGCGACATTGATAATGTGCTGACATTTGCCCCCATTGAGAGATGTCTGCCCCCCCCCCCCCCCCCCTCCCACTTCCTCCTCCTTCCCTCTTCTTGTGCACCTCACTGTCTGCAAGTTTGTTATTTTATGTAGCATTTAAGTTACCATGTTTTAAATTATTTAATCTCTTCCTGTATGATAGTTGTCAGGTGCGGCCAGTTTATTTCTGAAATATCTCTCTCATTCGATGTGTAGTCGTGTATATGATTTCTTACTGAATTCCAAATACTTCTCAACTTTTTGTGGGAATGCAGTCTCTCTCTCTCTCTCTCTCTCTCTCTCTCTCTCTCTCTCTCTCTCTCTCTCTCCCCCCCTCTCCCTCTCCCAACTCTCCCGAGAAACAATTTTCCTTTTTGCCTGCAGTATATAGCCCCTGTCAAGAAAAGAGCTAGACTGTTGTTGCCTGCAGTTCAGTGTATTGTGTTCTCCTTTCCTTGCATTGCTGCTGCTGTGTTTTGAAGCACTAGTTGTCCTTTGGACTGCAAACAATGTACAGGAGCCGCTCTAAGCTGTTCTGGAATTGGTCCCAGACCACTGGTTCCGGAACCCTCCGGAAGCAATTACTGACCACCGGTCTCGAAACACGGCGGGCAATGCAGTGTGTGTTCCCCTTCGCGTCATTTCTCTCTTAGCTACTGTCGACTTGTCTCTTGCAAGATTTAATTTTATTGGTGTTCTTCCTTCATTGGTGTTAGGCTAGATACATAGTACAATACCTTAGCTGACAATGTATGTCAGAAACAAATATGAAATATATTTATCTCCCCATGTAAGTGGAGTTTAGGCTTTATTTTATAAAGTGTGCAAACTGTGAAGGCATCACTGGTTGTGTTAAAAATTGTACAAGCAGTTGGATGGTGCATGTAGGTGCATAATTGAGCTGCTTCCAAAGTATGCAATTTTTATGAGTGTGTTCGACAAGTATGTCTCTTGTGCGAGTGAGTGTGTGTTAATCTGTGGGTATTTCTACGGCTACAGGAGTTACAATCATTTCGTTTTCGTGGATGTTTGTTATTTGTATTAGCATGCAAAACTGTTTGATCTCTTGAAATTATTTGTGTGATGGAGATTGAAATGCATTTTTCACATTCATTCCATTGATTGTCAACTAACTTCTGAGAAATTGTAAGAAACAACTGTCTGTTTATATGTATACGTGGACATCACAGATGAAAAGAAACCTTAATGGAAAAACAATTGTGTACTTGAAATTCAATTGGTTTAAATTGTGAATGAACAGGTACTACAGTTAAATAAATTAAGAGATGTCTCTCAGCCTTCGAGAATATTTTAACTACACAGTGCCGGTATATTTATCCTCTAGAACAGTGGAAAATTTTGAGGGAGCTATATAATTTTTGATTATGCTCTATTTTCAATGAGAAGAGAATGGAGTTACCTGCATTTAAGATGTGGTCGTTTTTGTTATTGAAGTTAAAATAATTGCAAAGAATTTACAGTTTACTTAGACTAGACAAAATATGTATGAAAATACAATTTCTTTTTACTTCTAAATTGTTTGTTTCAAGTATACACATTTTATTACACTAGTGTTTAGTCAGTTTGCATATTATTATGCAGCTCTCATAGATGAACACATACTATTACCTCCATACCGGTTTGAGTCAACAAGTTTACTGTGAACATTTCCTACAACAATGATGGGTTATTGGAGACTTTATTTTACATTAACATTACACTTTCCTGTAGCAGACACAGAAAGTTCTCTATAATGCTGGCGAAAATATGTGCATTGTTGGAAGGTTGTGTATTCTGCTTGGTTGTAGGTGTTTCCTGTGCAAATAACTTCGTCACTACGACAGGACTCTTCAGCTTTTAAGATAAATCTGTAAACTCCTAAGTCATTCTCAGAGGCACTATAATATGATCCTCTTTTGACAAATGTCTGTTACTAACAAAGACTGTTGCTACAGGATCCCACAGTTGTTAATTGCACCTGAGGGGAAGGTCGAATACTAAAATAATATTTTTAATAGTCTCTCCATCTGAATTTACAAGAAACATTCATCCAAAATGTTTTACGGGATCTACAGATTTCAGATGACATTTTGGCTGCAAAGAAAAATAACTCAGTTGAAATAAAACTAATATGTAAATAATTTAAAAAGTATTACAAAATCAAATGTTAACATTATGTTGATATCATGGGCCTCTAGAAAAAAAGAATATTTAAAAATTTTCACTTCTCTTGCCAATCTTTGTTATAAAAGTTTTTCATTATGAAGGAGTTTCTAAAATGAGCTGTTAAACTGAAAGGAATACCAGCAACATCATTTTCCTTTGCCTACACTTTTCCCGTCAGTTTCTCTCACAAGTTATTATACACAGAAGGTTACATTTATTCCCTGGCAGTGGAATTTGTGCTGAAAAAGTAGTGTCTAAGCAGTGTGGCAGCGATGGTGTGTACCTCATATTTATGGTTTCTGTTGTGCAAGAGTACTTAATGAATCTCAGAACTGATATTATTGATGTGTGTTTGCTTGTAAATTACAAATGATGTTCTGATAGGGGAATTACTGAACATTGTGTCACTGTACAGCTGGGTGAGCGAGAGGAATAGGAACAAGCATTTTGTGTGTGTGTGTGTGTGTGTGTGTGTGTGTGTGTGTGTGTGTGTGTGTGTGTGTGTGAGAGGAGAGTCTCACCATTAACTAATGGTCATTGTTGTTACAAATTTCCTGAGCAGTTTGGCACCTGAAGGGTGAAAGAGGTGTTATGAGGGACCATTCACCTTACAGAAATGCAAAATATAGTAACAGACTTAAGGAACTAGCAATAATAATATAGTATATTAGTGACCAAAGCCAAATTCATTGTGAATGTTCTAGACGAAGGTGTATGGAAATTCTCCACACTGCTGAGAACTGAAAGAATAAGAAAGTGTCAATCAAACTCTTTCTAATACAAGCATTTATTTACTAGAGAAAATATATGCATACAAACACATTAGACAGTATTTATAACACAGCAAATAGCGCCTTTTTACTTTATCTGTAATATCTTGCCAAATAGTGTCAAAAATAGTTTTCCTCATACAGTGAATTTGATATTTTATTTTTACTGTTCAAACAATTTTCACTAAGAAACATATATTAAGTATGTTCTTATTACACGCAATGTAGGCTTTTTCTTTTTCCACGTATTATGAAAACTAAATAGCATTTCCTTTCAGATAATTGGTCTGTCTTGTGGGAGAACAGAAAACTAATATGAAAAAAAGGTCAGCCCCCTGCACAGCCTTTGTAGATTTCCATACGAAAAACGAAACAAAGGTGTATAATCTGTTGCTATAACTTGGTTCAGCACAGTGAGAATAGGTTACGTTGTGATGTTACTCGACGTTATCACCATTCTCTGTTTCTGCCTGTGTGCTCTGTCTTGGGCATTGTTTGGATTTTGGAACCCTACATTTGGCACAGTCAGTTAATTGTTGACTTCTCTGCGCCACTCAAGATGTGGTTGGCAGTTGATTTATGTGTGGGCATATTACATGTACCTGCTACCTGTAGTCAATTTAAGGAAGTAAGTCACTCGAATAAATGATTCGAGGAGTTCTTGCCGTGTCAGATTCGTCAGTCTTGTGCTTTTGACTACTTCCTCTGGGGCCATCAGCAGGAGATTTTGGTAGGCTGTTAAGTACTTCAGTTGGTCACATAGGCATTTAAGAATGTCGGCACAAAATATTACATTGTCGAGACAAGTTGCTTGTGTAAAACAGGCTTTAGCTCTGTAAGACAATGTGCAAAATTCCAAAAACATTTCAGCCTCCTTTGTGCACCTTTCAACTGCCTTTCTGTGCTTGTGTTCCACCAACCACTTTTCATACAATATTGGAAATGATGTGCAGACTCAATGGATACACATAAACAGCTAGTTACCTGCTCGATACACAGCTTTCATTGTGTGACACTTGGTAACATTCCATTTTTGTTAATGTTTTCATACTATTGTGTAGAGCAGCTGAAAAAATGTAGCATCCTTCACCTTCCATTTTCAGGAAAAGGCACTATCCCCACAGGGTGGTTTCTGTTCCGACTCTTATGTTTGAGAGCAGGTGGTATGACCTGTCTCGTCAGCTCAGCTTTAAAAATATTGTGAAACTCCAGTGAAATTAATTCTTTTCTGCAGCTCGGGTGAACACAGTATAGTGTAAGAACGAAGAAGAAATAAAATTAAGTCATCATCAAGTGCTTCAAGTTAGAATGCTGGTCTCTGTTGGGTTCTTCCCCCTGGTATTCTGAGACAGTATCGTAAACCATCAAAAACAGTGCACTTTTCCACACATCACGTTTCTCACTTACTTGTATTTTTCGTCTTGAAAGTGTTCAGAAATTGTCACACATTCATACAAGAGGCAGTGTTGGTAAAAAGTAGAAGGAAAGCTTCTATAACATGTCCAGGAATAAATCTGTTGAAATGAAAGCCACTCTGTCCACTCGTGCTGCATGTGGCTCCTTCGCAGTAAATCACGCACGCTTTCAAATATACTTTGTGTCACATGCATTGCTCACGTGCTACTGCAATGCCTGCACACTGTTGGTGGCGTAAACCAATGCATTTAAATGACCCCATTGCCAAAAATCCAACAGTTACAGGTCCAGTCATTGGGAAGACCATACTACATCCTTGACCAATCCATCGTCCAACAAGATGACCTACACCACCGAATACTACACAATACTCATCACAAGTAAAAACAGTCCATATCTCACCAGGTGTTTGTTTAAAGACATATAGTTATAGGAACTTTTCTTATATATAATTTTTTTTTTAAATACCCTACAAAGTAGCGGTTTCTATCGTTTCTTCATGACAGAATTGCTATATCTCTGAACACACAATTGCTAACGAAACCAATTATGGAGAACTGCGTACCTACAGCTTCAGATAGAGGGGCAGAAGTTGTAAAGATGGAAATCTATGGAAATGACAGGTATCAGATATTTGTAGGTATGTCACATTTTTGCTATGTTGGACGAGTTGACTACGATGGCGTGGCACTTTAGGAGAGCACTTAACAAATGCTGCAGGCCAACATGTGTACAATAGGCACCATTCAGTACCTAATTATTAACCCTTTAATGCTGGCAACGGCTGTGTGGTACGGCATTGCCCATATGAACAAACTCCACTGCACGCAGAAATAATGTGTCGATAGAAACAGATGCACGACATGTCTTGTGGATTTTGACTGTCATTGGCAATGTTGAAAGTATATATTTTGGTTAGTTGGTGTTTTAAGTTATAAATTATTGCATATTATTAATTTTCACATGGGAGTATATATATGTAAGGCTCACTGGGCATTTGAGCATCTTCTTATCTTCTTCTGTGCGGATGCACAAACAGTGCCCGAACTCTTACGGGAATCGGCAGTAAAGCTGCGAGTGATGAGTATAATGGGCAGGGGCACTATGAATATAGTGTGGGACAATGAGTTGTGAATGTGGGTGTCACGGGAGGCGTGCCAGGGGTGACTACGATACTATTTCTAGACAGTGACGGCGTGACCTAAAAGCAATAGGGCAGGTTCACATTGTGTGCTCAGAATTTCTGGTGTCCACATCACAGTTTGCACTAATGTAGTGAATGTGACAGAGTGCTAGTTTATCATGTATGGATCTCTCATTCTTAATCAACAAAAGCTATTTGTGTGCCTTCGTATCGTGCAATTTATTCAGAAATGGTGCTTATCTACATCTTTCCAGTTGAAAACTTTCCGATTCTCTTGTAACTGTAGAAATGGCACAGGTATGTAGAAGCCATATACTCTTAAAACAAAATATCTATATATATACTGTTTCATGTGGATAGTTTGAGATGGGCACATACTTGTCTGTTGCTAGTAGTTTGATACAGATAAAATTGAATTATGACTATTGAACCACAGGTATGAATCACACGATTCATCTGTGGGTGACACTTTTCCATGTTTAGTGTCTTCTTGTTGGAGATAAAGTACATCAGTTTTCTTTCAAACTAATTTTCTCAGTGGAATGTCTTCTGCCCTCTTAATACCCCTCCCAGTATAGTTTGTTATGTATTTATTCCATCTTTTCATAAATAGGAACACTGAGACAACAGGCAGTTGTGTTTGTTGCACATACTAGAACAATTTTACTGGGCACAAAAGGTATCTCCAGAAAAGGTGAGATTGATGGTAGCAGAATTTATTCATTACCCACACTGCAGAGTGTCACCTCCAAAATGGTACTTCGGACAATGGTGGACAATTGGAGAGCTTCGGGACGAGTGAAAATTCGTCAGCTTGGCAATTTCTCTTAGACATTTCCTGGAAGGTTGCAGACTGTCAACTGCTAGAGGCTGGATATATATTTCTGCCTGTTCAGTGTTACGAAAATAGGCTCTCGAGTCTGCTACTGCTTACAAATGAGTTTTCCTCCATTGAACTAATTCTGCGATTTTCTCCTTAACATTTCAGACAATTGTTGAGATTTACCAGAGCACTAATTTGGATCTCAGAAATAGGTAGGAGGGGGTGCATTTTTTATTTATTTAAAGTAAAATCAAGTCTGTGGTACAAACTGTGCGGACAGGCTTTTGGTCCGATTGTAAACAGAGTGCAGCCTTTCTTCATAGCAGAGTGTGGCGAGCACATAATTGTAGCTGCCTTTTACCCCCAGGAAAGGTCTCTCAGAACTTGTCTAATAGTAGATTAAGTGGACCTCAGGGTGGGGGGACTGAAATGAGGAAAAATCATGAGATGTGTTTGGTGCTGAACATAAGGTGTGTAGTCTATTTCTCTACCTGTTAGATCACTGGGGCCAAATTTTATTTATTTATAAATGTTAAAGACCAGACCTATTAGTCAACAACAATATTACTGCACCTGAGAGTGAGGGTGCTTCAGTTGGCTTATCGTAAGTTTTCGTGATATTTCACGAGGACACACTGAAACACTTGATAGTGTATGCACAAGTGTCTCGGAATCTTTCACAGTGCAATGCTCTTTCCTTACTCACAGCTGTGCTTGTTTACTGTAATGCCACTGCGTGTTGTAATATTTGAGGCCAAATGCAATAATATTGTAGTCGGGGGTAGAAATTCGGTTATTTCATAAACGCAGCTTTGTGTTTACATAGTGTGGAAGGTGTAGCACTTAACACAAAGTATAACTTGGCCCTTATAGGGGATGGAGTGAGTTTATTGGCTTTGGCAGGCAGGTGGGGATGTGTGGGAAATGAGCCCCACCTTTTTCTCATATTGTAGGCAGCGTACTGGAATCAACATTGTAGTCAAAGCAGTGCAGTGTGTCATTTTGTTTGGAAGCAAAGGTTGGCAACAGACAGACATTCCATATCTTTCTGGAGACTTCCACAGATTCCTTTGCTCCCAGAAAAGAGCCTAATTACATTGTGCGTATAACATATGTAGAAATTTGTTATTGTCATTGTCACTTGTTTAGCAATGTCTACACCTTTTACCAGTACCTACGATTAGTGGTGTCAGTGCTTTTTCCTCCGCTGTTGTCTGTTTCTCTGTAACTCTTCAGAAACAATTTTATTCCTCAGTAACAACTGAACCCAAGCATTAGATGGACCACCCCCCTTTGTCTTGTTCGATATGCAATGCACAATACATTTTCGAACGTGTAGTGCGCTCTCTCTCTCTCTCTCTCTCTCTCTCTCTCTCTCTCTCTCTGTCTCTCTCACTCTCAGCGTGCTCACAACATTGTAGTTTTGTGGTATCATTGGTTAATATATCCAGAAATCTGTCTCTGCAGCCAATAATTTTGAATTTGGTTGTCGTTTCATTGTGTGGACTCCTGAACCATATATAATAATGCTCATAACTATCCGTTTTTCTGTGCTTATTACAGAAAATTCCATTTAATAAAGAATAGTCATACTTTCTGGATTTATTCTTGATCTAATTTCATTGTCTTGTTTGCTATCATTTATAAGTTTCAGCTCTCAGTATTTACATTTGTCATTGTCTGCTGTCATTCTTAATCCGCCTTACAATGCTTTCATCTGTTCCACTAATTACCATGTATTTTGTTTTATTTTTGTGTACATTTAGACCTCATATTTGTATGTTGTATTAGTTTCATTTATTAGGACCAACTTATTTTTTTTATATCTTTCTTTACAATTGTGTAGTTTCTTCTGTTGATATTTAATAACAAAAACTAAAATGAAACTCTTAGTTACCCTTACATGCAAATATAGGTTAGGCTTCACTATCTTAACATCAACTGAAACAACAAATTACTTTAACCATTAACTTTTATTATTTTTGCACAACAGTTCTGGAGTATTATATCTGTCATAAGCTGGTTTTATGTCAGTTAAGAAGGCATAGATTTACTATGCATGACTTTTAGGGTAATCTGCTGCACTGTCTTCCAGTGGCCAGAAGCACATAATTTTCTGGCCATATTTATGCCACATCATCACTTGGGATACCATGTAAATATGATCAACAAAAGTGACTGGTTGCAGCAATCTGTTTCAACTGGTATCCTACAAATGTCTGTATAGATAACTCAATTTTTATTACACCATGGTTGCACAATTTAAACACATTGAAGTAATGGCATAACAATAAAAATTTGCTTCATTGTAGCCGGGTGAATGCAGTTCCTCCACACATTTTGTCAGTGATCTCGGTGAGGAAATTTGTGGGGATATCTGCAGTTAATCAGCACTTCCTTGTTCACCATTACTCTGCAAATAGGCTGAGATATATATTTCTGATTGTGCCAAATGCATTTTTAAAAAAAATTAATGTCGGACAACCACAGAATTAATGAAATCCCTCCAATTTCCTTTTTCTAATTTTCTGCTCAGAAATTGTGACTCTGTGTGGGTGGTGTTTAATAGAGATGAAATGTATACATAAGGATAAAATATTACACCAAAGTTACAGTGAATATTATGTGGAACAAATCAAGGATGCATACATCAGAAAGAATGTTGCTTTTGTGTACTGCAATGATCATCATAATACACTGGGCTATAAGCCTGGTATGTTTAAACTTACATGATACGCCAATTTGGGAGGCATTATTTTTAACAACAAAACTTGGAGATATTTGTATAAGTTCAACAATAACATGCTCTCTTAAGTTAGTAATATGAATGTATGATGCCATCCAGTGTTCAGAGCTGCTTTGTCTATGCCTAAAAGTTCATAGCTGCGGTCTGCATTTTAAACTTTCGCATAGAAAATTTAGGAGTAAATCTACAGACAACAGAGGGTGGGATTCAGCCAATTTCATAAAATGTGTTACACATACTGAATACCAAATGAAGTGCTAAACTGTCGAGCTGTTAAATCTGTATGTATTTTTGTTTCAGTTTTTATGTCAATATCTGTTATACTTGTCTGAAGCATTCCTAGCAAATAAGGCTCTGGTATATCTGTGGTTTGAATATTGTATCGAGTCTCCAGACACAGCTCCTGTGGGGTGTTGTATGTAAACTGGTTGTACTGCATGTAATATTGTTAATTCATGTGTGTCAGCTGTAAGAATGTAAACAAATTTTATATATATTATATATATACGTATATGTTGTATAATACCTTTGGACTATATTTCTCATTCCTCATGACACTAAATTTGCTGAAACATGCGAGGACTTGCTGCCAAAAAAAATTAACCATTTTGTGTTTTTAAAAGTGTGAAAGTAGAATTGTCCCTGAAACTGTAAAGTGCACAAGGGAAGCTACATTATATTGATAATGTTTTTACTTTTGTTCCTTTGAACTACAGCTAAATGAAACACAATTTTCGTGCTGTACGTGTTTCGCCTTTATTCTCGTCGAGGCATCTTCTGTGACCTGGAATATGTACATATTTTTATTATTTAATTTGCATTTTGGGGCAATGTACCTGTAGGTTACAAACAGTTCAGAAAAATAAAAATCACAGAACAAAATCTGACATGCCACAGCAACCTGACCACACAAGCAACAACAGAAGTAACAAATACACATAGACTGACAACCGAACAAAACTACTTTCAGTTCAAGAATGAATATTATGTTCAAAGTGATGGACTGCCTATGGGAGCCCCAATATCAGGAACATTAGCAAATATTTTTATCAGTCATCTAGAAAATCAGATATTTAGAAAGGTAACCACTAATGACTACTGGTTCGGATATGCGGATGGCATTATTTGTCTGGTATATGAACCAAATGAAAAAATAATGATCCCCGTTTGGAAATTAACAAACCACATCAGAATGTAAAATTCACACTTGAAAAAGAAAAATCAAATAAACTTTCTTGACATAACAATAATAAAAGAAAATGGCAAACATACATATAACATCTTTAGAAAACCAACAGCCACAGATGTAATAATACATTTCACATCTAATCACCCCCACAGCCAGAGACTTGCAGAAGTAAGACATATATTATATAGATCCAACAAAATCCGACTCAACGAGAGAAACTGTGAAAAAGAAATGAATACAATCATACAAATAACTAGGAATAATGCGTATGAAACACATGTAGTACGCACTCAATCAAAAAATGAAATCACAAACACAAATACAAAACAAACACAACACACCCAGAATACAAGATAAATCACAAGCTGCAAACACATGCAGTGACAACATCACACAGAAAAGGAGCAGACAGTACACTGTGATTTACCCACATAAATTAGCACACAGATTGGCAAACTTAATAAAGAGATGGGGCTTCCAAATAGCATATAAGACCGTGCAAACCCTCCAATCACACTTAAGCCAATCAACTACCAAGAGGGATAAAGTCCAGGGATCGGGAATATATATATATTTGAATGTCAAAGTTGTGATGCAGTATACATAGGCATGACATGCAGGAATTTTAAAACACAGTACAAAAACATACCAGGTGCTGGAATTATGAAACAAACCATTCAACATTTGAAACACCACAACCACCATCCTACAAACGTGGAACAAGAAATGAAAATACACAAACGGATCACAGATATCTCAAAAATTACACTTGAAAGTTGGCAATAATATTTGATTGGTGGCAATGACATTGACAGTTGGCAACACAGACCAAAACATTCATCAAAACAAGTGTTCAGTTCCTAGTGCTGTGAAATGTGGAAAACAAAAACCCTAAGTGCCAATTATAGGAAGAGGAACAGCACCAAAAATGGAACATAAACGTAACATGTATAAAAACGTCCATGCAACCTGTAAGTAGAATTTAAAATATTACGTCATAGCAAAAAACCAACCACTGGAACTGTTTGTAACCTATAGATTGCCCCAAAATGTAAACTAAATAGTGTGGCATCCAGCCTGGATGTGGTTTCCCACATCCCACTAAGTGTATACCAATCTGGTTCCCAAGTTATGCCTCAGATACAATCTACACAAACATTTAGAACACTTGCTCACTGAATGTGCTCTACATGCAGAGAGATTGGGTGCACTTCTGTCCTGGGTGGTGAATAGGAGTGACTGATGACCTTAGCTGATAGGTCTCCTTAAACACTTAATGAGAATCAAAATCTAGAAGTCATGCTTGATAGAACACTCAGTTACAAATCCCTTCTATTAACACAAGCCAAAGTCAAAACTTCTGCAGAAATTGTGTGGCGCAGCGTGGGTATCCACTGAGTCGACGCTCTGTACTTCAGCTCTGTGACTGATTTACCCTGTTGCAGAATATTGCTGCCCACTTGTATGAACAGTACTCTCACAAGACTTGTTGACACACGTCTCAGCCATATTATGCACCTTATAATTAGTACAGTCACACCTACACTTATAGTCCACTCAGAATAACATGGCCGGTACATGCACAGTCAGCAGTGCACGGGGGGATGGGGGAGTGGGGGTGGTACAGGCTATGAGCAGGTGCTGTTCTACTCTGAAGCCTATGCTCACTTTTTTGTAAATACTAAATGGGTCCTTCCCCACCCATACTTGCATGGTGACTATTCAAAAACTATCTCTCACCTCTGCTTTGATTAGCCTCCAAAACAAATTGCTGCACTGAAAATTCAACAAAAGCAGCAATTTATTTTCCCCTCGCCTGCTAACCATTTATAACTTTCAGAGAAGCATGACGAGTTGTGAATTTTGAGTGGAACCTACACATTTCTCTTGTTGCCATGTTAAAGTTTGCTGCTTCTGCCAAAATATAGCAGAGTTGAAGCAGTATCACCTCACTAACACAACAATTGTGACAGAATTCTGAAATGAGCAATGTTGTGGATATTTCAGCCTGGCTTTATCACAGGCGTGTTGCGATCACAAATGAGTCTTGTGACAGAGACCATCCGAGTCTAAAAGAAAAATTCAGCATGTTAGCTAAATTTCTAATGCAGCAACTCATTATGTAATATGCACCAAGCGCAAAATCATAGCGACCTCTGTTTTCCATTGCAAACTTTTTTGTTCAGTATCTTACTTCCGGCTGAAAGGCTGCAGACACCGTCGTCCTCCCCTTCCGAACAAACAAATGATCTCACCCAACGCTTTGGATGAAAACTGGTCACTGTGTATCGCGCACCGTATCCGACATGGTCTCTACTTTCTGGCTGCTCATACTTAGGCACATACCACCTTGGCACTTGTACAGGAATAAAAAAACTACAGGAAAATCGTCTCCATCCTGCTCAGAGACATTCCAGCCGTCAGGAAAGGAAGACTTTGGTCTTGTCACCCAGTGCAGGCAACAACTTTAATACTAATGACTGTGTGTGTGAATTCTTAAGGGACCAAACTGCTGAGGTCTTGGGTCTCTAGACTTACAGACTACTTGAACTAAACTTGTGCTAAGAACACACACACACACACACACACACACACACGCGTCCGAGGAGGGGCTGGGGTCCGCGCAATCAGTGACATGGTGCCTCTAACCATACAGCCATTCTGCATGGCAACACTAATAATTGCTGGAGGCAGAGGTGGCAGACAAATGCTACGCCAGCACAACGAAATATTCCATGCCTATCGACCAAGCCACCTGGTTTCAAATTGCACACAAGAGCTGGTCAGTTCTTAGCTGAATAAGAACAGCACTGGCAGGTGCATCAATTCTCTGCACAAGTTATACTGTGGTGCTGAGAAGCTGCTCACCCTTTAGTTTGAGAACATTCTCAAAGAGATCTCCCTGGCGATCCAACAGAGTTCCTGGTGACGACTGATGAATCGATAGACTACATTTGTGGCCTGATAAATCTGAGGTAATTGTAAATACATATTAATTTTTTGTGATATAACCTTACACTATACAAATAACCGGGTTTCGATGTCATCGATCATCTTCAGATAATAGTATGGACGCAGTATTTCCCTCCAGCCACTGAGAACAAGTTGATATGAAAAAGTCATCTTGAGGATGAATCATAACAAGTATATTTGAGGCTGAACTGGAGGACCTCTTCTTTCCAAAGCAATGAAGGAAACACTAAAAACATTGCTCGCTTTCAAATAAGGTTGTATAATTACTTGACAATTTTTTAAGAACAAGCATTGAACAATCAAAATCATTGAACAATCAAAATGTCTAAACTTTCTGGCAGATTAAAACTGCGTGCCGGACCGAGACTCGAGCTCGGGACCTTTGCCTTTCGCGGGCAAAGGTCCCGAGTTCGAGTCTTGTTCTGGCACACATTTTTAATGTGCCAGAAAGTTTCATATCAGTGCACACTCCGCTGCAGAGTGAAAATCTCATTCTGGAATCAAAATGTCTTTTTTCTTCTTCTTCTTCCTTCATGTGGTAGGCATTTATTCAGTGTCGTAAACAATGAATATTCAAACAAAAGGTAGAAAATGTCATAACAACCAAACCGGTTGAAATTTTCTTATGCCACTTCGGGATAACGTAATGAGATATCTCGGCAATGGAAGCACGCAATCGTCACCTGCCCCTAGCAAAGTAAAACCTTTGCCCTCAGCAGGCAAGGTGACACCATCTTTTTTTCTGATAACCGAGGTATAATACTCATCAAATTCCTCGAGCACGGAAAAACCGTTAACAGTTATGGGGTACTGCGAGAGAGACTGTGGCCTACACAAGTCCATCGAGAGCAAACAGCATGGGATGCTCACTGAGGGGGTGATTCTGCTGTGCGATTACACACGTCTCCGAGGTCGCACAAAGTGTAAGAGTCGAGTTCGAGTGGGAGCAGGTTGAGCATCCACGCTGCAGCTCAGACATGTCACCCTGTGAATTCCGTGTGTTTGGTTCCCTAAAAAACACATCTCAACGGGAAGCGCTTCATCTCGGACAACAAACTGAAGGACTCGGTGGAGGAATGGCTCTCGTCACAGGCACAGGAGTTCTGGGAACAGGGAATTATTTTGCTCGTGAAATAGTGGGATAGTGGTGCTCGCCCTCTGCTGATTACTTTTGAATAAAGACTTCAGTTATACCCAGTGTTGTTTTGAACATCCCCCATAAATGGTCCCATTAATATATTCCAATCTTTCAGTTCCTTTCAGTAGGTCTCATTTGTTTGAGATTGTATTTCTCAAGAAATTGAATTTATTCACTCTCTATTTTCTGACCGTTTGTTACAAGTTTTCGTGGGACTGAGTCTTAACCTCTGAAAGCCACAACTTGTCTCTTGTGTCACGATTGTTAAGTTACAGCTTTTGTCAGTAATATTTAATTTTTGAAGTGCTTCTGAAGGGCATCCTCACTGCTGCATATAAGAAGTTGGTTATCAGCGAAGAGAGTTAACTGGTTGAAATTAAGAGTGCCTACTTGTTTTTAGCTATTGTCTCAAAGATTTATCTCAACTGAAGAAACTAATAAACTGGAAGAGCCTTTGTAAAGAACATCATTTCAGCTGTACGGCACATGTCAACAATTGTTGAAATGCCTGTTTAAAAAACATTTTACTTACCCAGCCCAAGTGATTATAAAACCTGAGACAAAAGAAGTATTTGCCTTAGAGTAACAACAAATTTAGAATTTTACAAGGATGTACTTTGTTTCAGATACTTTTTAACATCTATGTATTTAATTTTCTGTTCTCAAATTTTTATTAAGATAATCTGTTAAAGAACCAGGTTCTGTGTATGGATTATTTAATCCGCCTATAATGAAGTTTTTATATTGCTCCCAGTAATTCACTCCCCTAAACGGAATGTTGGAGCAATATGTATGCTGCTATATTGAGATTTCTGTGGAATGCCTAAGGGTGCATATATACCCATAAAAAAAAAAGCTTTAGGAATATTTATGAGAGTGTGTTACACCAATATATATACACACATTTTGAAATCTGTGAGAGAAAACTTTACACTAATTTTTTCCCTTTACAGCCTTCAGATGAACAAAAAGAATGTTGCTGTGCAAAACAGTTACCAACTATTGAGAATCCAGATACATTTATCAGATATATTTATGTGCAACTCAAATTAGTGTTCATTCCAAGTTTGCAGTGGGGCTGTTGTACATTTGTGTTGTTGAGTCGGATAGCAAAAACATAAGGAATGGTTGTATAATAAAAAACTGAGCAATAAATCACAAATTAAAGAAAAGAAATGGGGTGCTGAGCTCTGATACTTTCTACAAAACACTATTAAATTTGCCTACACTCTGTAAAGAAGCTGATCACACTCGGCTGCAGCCAAGTTCTTTCACTCACTCTTGCCACTCGAGTGGTGCTTTTCGCAACTGGACAGGTCAGCCTGTCCAACATAATTAGCTCCCTGTCAGGAAATGTGAGAGTGTCTGGTGCAAGTATGCAGTGCATCTGGTGTCTCTGTTGCCGGTACCCAGGTGACCGAGCGCTGCAGCCAGTGGACGCCGCCTCAGCCATGCTGACTTCCCAACGAGTGGAGCACAATGTGTGTGTCATCGGGACATGTGAAGCTGACTGCAGTCGACAAACACTACCTGACTGTCGGAAAAGCTCCACGCCACTGTCAGAAGTGCTGTCGATACAGATGTGCAGGCGAAGCAGATTTGCCGACATCTACTGTACAATTGTCGAGCCAAATCTCCCAGTTGAAATATAGAAAGAGCTTCATTATTAGGACTCACCCACTGGAAGGAACAACGGAGACCGTGTCACCAGACAATAGTAAGCTGCCATCAGATATCCTTGCAAAGAAATAGAATAGAATCCCAGGAAACAGTCTGCCCTACACCGTCTGGCATCACCCAAACATCTTAGGGTGGGCGTTCCCCGTTGCAGGACAACCGTGCAAAAATAGGATATTCTTCCACTTGATGGAGACATATCCTGCGAGTACAGAACAATGCGGAACTTGGGCCACTTTCTTTTTTGATCTCTAGTAGAATAAACCTGCACGACAAAGGACCTGACTGAAGCAAATAACAAGGCCTTCAGAGTTTGTGACCTTTGTAATAACTGTTCAAAGGTGACGTGCACTCGTAACAACACAGGAAAAATTTCCATCTTAGTTTATGGAAATTACAGGCAGTCATATTTACAACAATGAATGGTAATTAAATACACATAAGAACAAAGACCGCTATGGTGTAATATGCCATAAACAAATTGTAAAATAAGTTTTTAATTTTCCTAATATATGTACATTAAAAACATTGACTTTATAAGAGTTTTGCAACAACTGTTCAAAATTAATATACTCCCAACGACAAAATATTTCCAATTTATTTCATGACAATTATATGAAGTCATAATTACAACATATGAGCAAAAATTTATACGGCATTAATGTACCAGTAACAAATCTTCTATGAAGTAAGTTAGTATACCTTGGGATATGACTTGTTCTTATGTCAAATTTGAAAGTGATACTAATGCATTCAATGTTCAATTCTTCCATTTTAGGTATACCATCATATGTCATACAAGGTACTACCAAAAATCGGAGAATTTCGCTGTACAAATCACTTTGTACAGATCAGAAAATGTCCCAAAGTCCTCCATCAGCTTCAAAGTAGTCACCTCAAAGCATGTATGCAATGATCCCAGCATTGTTCCCATTTTAGGAACCATTCCTGGAAGTCCACAGGGTAAGGGTGTTCAGGACCTGTTGCGATTCCACTTTGATGTATTAAACTGAGTCAAAATGTCGCCCTGTCAATGATTTTCACTTTCAAGAACAGGGAGAAGTTGCACGGGACTAGGTCTGGTGAGTAGAGAGGGTGATAGACTTGCCATGTTATTTTTGGCCAGAAATTCATTCACATGTGAGGTGTGTATGGGTGCATTGTCACAGTCTTTATTTTTCCCACAACTCTGGCTCTTTGGGTCAAGCATTTTCCCTCAGTCATCTCAAAACCTCAGAGTAAAACTGCCGTTGACAGTCTGGAAAAAAAAGAAAGAGAGAGAGAGAGAGAGAGAGAGAGAGAGAGAGAGAGAGGAAGAAGATGAAGAAGAAAATTGGGTTCGACATCACATTTCTGCGAACTTGTTGACCTTTTTTCGGGCTTGGAGAAGACGGTGTTTTCCATCATGATGACTGCTTCATTGCTTCAGGGTCATATCTGTAGACCCAATATAAATCACTTGTTATGAATCTGGATAAGAATTTTGGACGCATTCAAACTTTTTGTAGCAGCTCGGAGCGGTCTGAATCATGAGGTTTCATCGATCAGTACTGATAAGGCGAGGGACAAACTTTGTTGCAGTTTATCTTGTATTCAGTTCATTGGTTAGAATTCGATGACATGTACTGTACAACAGTGCAAGACTGTAAAAAAAAAATCGTGAAATGTCTGCCTCCGCTCGTCGTGAATCGCCTGCTCTTCCATGACCATTTCTGATGTGCTTATTGACGGTCGACCAGAATGTTTGTCATCTTCCAAGATCTTTCCTTGTATCACCTGAACCACTCAAATGTCCTTGCTTGACTCAGTGCACTCTCACCAAATGCCTGGTTTCACCTGCAGTTCTTCAACTTGAAATGTAGTGTGATGCAAATCCATTGCTCCTCCAAGTTATCCATTTCACAATTTGCAGAACTGAACTCGTCGTGACACGCAGCAAAACGACTCACAACGGCATGCGCCAAAGTTGCTGGAAATTTGTGCTGCAGTAGGTAAAAAGTGTACTTTGAAACATCTAGCGGCGGAATGTCGTACTACTACTGATTTGAACGGTAAAATGAAATTCTCGGATTTTTGGACCTCGTACATCAAATCAAGAAAATGGCAGCCGAAGACTTCACAGTATCATTTAAGTTCATCACAGCTGTGGACCCAGTCATAATGAATATTATACAATGATGGAAACTCTAAGATAACTAGTTCTTTCAGTAAAGGTTTTTCTATCATATTTTTAGCTCACTTTAAACACACTGGCAATATTTCAAGAAAGGGAATGCACTGAATCATTCTAAACTTGCCGGACACACATTCTGCAGTCTCCTGTCATTTTATCAAATTCATTTTACTACAGAGGGAATTCATTTTCCTCATATTACGTGAAGTGTGTGTACATACACTGAGAAATGCGTAACTTACCACAGTTAATGGCAACAGTACAACACTTGCTTTATTGAATTATTAATAAACTGTCATGGATGCCAGTTTTAATTGATGGTTATTGTATGCTAAAAAATTCTACTTCTTCATATTGCAATGTTTGTTTATCCCTGGAAAATTATTCACCTGTGAATTATGTCAGGAGAAGTTGAATTTATTTATGGTGCTTGAATAAATCTCATCAGAAAGAGCACGGTGTGCGTAATACCCAATGCTATTTTTTCTTTTTGTTTAAAGTTTTTTGCGTGATGCCAAATTTGAATTTTTAACATTTAGGGCTTGCACAGGCAGGTGATTGGTAGGGATAGCATCTTGAAAAGAGAAAATGTTGAAGTCGGGTGATACTCAGGAATTACATTATGAAATGAGACACTAAGAGTTTTAGACAAATGTTGCAATTTGGGCAGCACATCCTGAGACATCAAGGAATTGTAAATTTGGTAATGGAGTGGAGGTGTGTGTGTGTGTGTGTGTGTGTGTGTGTGTGTGTGTGTGTGTGTGTGAGAGAGAGAGAGAGAGAGAGAGAGAGAGAGAGAGAGAGGGGGGGGGGAGGAATTGTAGAGGCAGATTAAGGCATCAGTACACTAAGGAGGTTCAAAAGGATGTGGGTTGCAGTAGTTATTCAGAGATGATGAGGCTCGCACATGATAGAGTAGTGTTGAGAGCTGAATCAAACCAGTTTTCGGACTGAAGACCATTATATCAGTATTGCATTTACAATAGAAATGCTGCTGGATTGCTCGTGATCTGTTTCTTAATTCTTTCATTGCTCACTATTTTTTGCATTATTGCTTGCACTGCTGAATTTCTATGACTTTATATTGAATAAGGTAATTAACGATCACACTAGTTATTTTCTTTTTATCAGAAAACATTAAGAGAGGTAAATCGAGATTCAGGTAGAACCACAGAACGGTTAGTTCTGAGCCAACTGCTGCAGCCATTACAGTAATCTCGCATGTTGTACCACTTCGTGTTTAGTTTTAGATTGTCTTTGCTCAACTATCTCAAAACTCACTCTTATGTTACCTGATGGTGTTGCAGTTCTCCAGCGTTGGAAATGAAGGAGATCAGGTTGGAAAACATCTGAAGGTATACACAAGTATCGCACGGCCAGTGCTTTGTTCCATGAGATACGGTGTTAGCAGTGGATTCTAACTGTATAAATAGTGCTTGAAACATACACATGTATTACGGCCAGGCCCCTAAGAACAGTAGAGGGCAGTGCAAATGCCATAAGAGAGATTTTGGCTTATGAATCTGTGGGTGTGCCACTGGAGTTTTCATCTGAGGAAGAATTGCCACAACCTGTAGTTTCAGATTCTTTGTGAGAAGATGGCGTGACTCTGCGTGATGATTTACTGAGTACTGATGAAGGAAGTACGCATTTTTGTAAGTTTATTTTATAATTGTTAATATATGTGCTGCACACACACACACACACACACACACACACACACACACACACACACACACACACACTTCTCAGTTGCAACAATTATGTTTATAATATTACCAAGTAAGCAGCAATCAATCGCAAAATCATGTTTTATTTATTCAGTTTCGCAAATCGAAAAGTTTGACCTCTCCTTAAGTCAGTATTACTACTGAGGGCACATATTCGTTGAAAGCACCGATGATGGCTGTTAATCAGTTGAAATCGATTTGTAAAAGTGAATAAATAAAACACAATTTTGTGACCGGTTGTGCTTATTTGGTAATTTTATGGTTTACGGTCGCTGCACAACTTGGGAACCACATGGAGCCCACCATTCATAAATTATGTTTATATGTTGCAACTGTACTCGAATAAGGAAAGAAATGTCACAAGTATTCGATCTCGTGGGGAAATACCGGTCTCTGTCAAGGAGATAAAAGAAGAGGTGTTGTTGAAGAACAGTGGTATGACATTGGCTGTTTATTAGGGGAAAGAGCAATGAGAATAATCTGATTTCCAGCATTTTGCATCCTTATGTGGAAATTGAGGCCGATTTGAAAAAGAAGCCATTTATAGTTACATTATAACTGCTCTAGGTAGGGAACAGATGTGCTGGACCAAATGGATCATAAATAACCAGTCAAGAACCATCAAGATATTGGCCTGTTCACACAATTTACAACTTGCCAGATTTGCTTGTGATGAATAAATGGCTACCGTACAATGCCGAAATGCAGGGACTCGTATTGCAGCTGGGGAGCTTGCTGAGAAGTACAGAGCAACCAGGAAGGCTAGTACAGTTTGGCCACAAGAAGAAGAGCACGCTCTGAGAGGGGTGCGGGAAACGGAGTAAGTGAGCTCCACCCACAGTGCAAAGGCGCCGAGGGGTGACGGACAGTGCAGAGGGAATGAGCCACGCAAACATCGTGCAGTGCCGGCAACGTGCTTGCATTCACACAAAATTTGTGCTCTAAGCAGCACTGACAGTGCCGCCTATAAGCCAGTGCCGCTGCTGCCGCAACAGCTGTCAGCTGCTACATATTGCACACCTACAAAAGGAAAAATTGAGAACGCCGTAACAAAAAATTTACAGGATTTGTGAAATCGAAGTTGGCAGTTTCATACTGAACGACAGTACTTGTGGCTGCATCAACTCTCAAAGGCAATTCAGAATTGAAAAGAACCAGTAGAAAAACATACACTGTGGGAAATAAAAAGAGAATGAATAAAATGTTGAACATTTATTCACACGTGAAATGTATATACACACAAATCCTTCCAAGTCAGATTCATTAAGTTCCTCACCTGTGCACAATGCATTATTGTCGCTACTGTCTAATTCAACTGTACCAGTATTGATAATGACTTGGTCTATTGCAGTGGTTCCCAGCCTTTCTCAGACCATTATCGCTTAGTGCAATCAGACATTAGCTAGTGTTTAGTAACACCTCGCCCCCCCCCACCCACCCCACCCACCCACCCACCCACCCACACACACACACACACACACACACACACACACACACACACACACACACTTTCACCAACTTTAGTGGGGGAAGACATTTTCTTGGAACAATTTTACTTATAAAATGATGAAAGGTGTGTGTGTGTGTGTGTGTGTGTGTGTGTGCGCGCGCGCGCGCGCGCGCGCGCGCGCGCTCGCACACACACACAAAGTAATTTGTGGCGTATTGCAACAGCTACCTACAACTCCTCCTCAGAAAAGAAAGCTAACTCTCCACAGTGAGGGTACACACTGGTTACAAAACAATATTCTCCTGCATTACTCCTCTCCATTGCGGCATTTGCTTGACCTGCACACTGCAACCCAATTTAATATCAACCAAGTTCAGATGTGTGCACTATACTCACTGTTCGTAAATTACTTCTTTGCTGCACTCCTTACTCTGGAACTGGCAGAAATTCGATGTCTTCAGGTGTAAATGCTTTGTGTTTAACTACTCTAACAATGATGATAAGAACAACAACAACATTGTGTACAGCACTATAGTAGCCCTTATTATTTACAGCTGTGTCATGCTATCAATTGATTCATTTACCCATTTTGAAATGAGTAATGAAGCAATTTCTGGATTACTGCAGGTACTATTTACAGCTTTGAGAAAACATTTTCTTGAGATATTTCACATTTGTTACATATACTCTATGTGATCAAAAGTATCCGGACACTTCCAAAAACAAGCATTTTTCATATTAGGTGCATTGTGCTGCCACCTGCTGCCAGGTATTCCATATCAGCGACCTCAGTAGTCATTAGACATTGTGACACAGCAGAACAGGGCGCTCCGCGGAACTCACGGACTTCGAACGTGGTCAGGTGATTGGGTGTCACTTGTGTCATACATCTGTACATGATATTTCCACACTCCTAAACATCCCAAGGTCCACTGTTTCAAGTGTGATAGTGAAGTGGAAACATGAATGGACACGTATAACACAAAAGCGTTCAGGCCGACCTCGTCTGTTGACTGACAGAGACTGCCGACAGTTGAAGAGGGTCGTGATGTGTAATAGAAAGACGCCTATCCAGACCATCACCCAGGAATTCCAAAGTGCATCAGGATCCACTGCAAGTACTATGACAGTTAGGTGGGAGGTGAGAGAAATTGGATTTCATGGTCAGGCAGCTACTCGGAAGCCACATATATGCCGGTAAATGCCAAACAACGCCGTAGTTTGTGTAAGGAGCGTAAACGTTTGACCATTGAACAGTCGAAAAACATTGTGTGCAGTGACGAATCACGGTACACAATGTGGCCATCCAATGGCAGGGTGCGGGTATGGCGAATGCCCGGTGAACATCATCTGCCAGTGTGTGTAGTGCCAACAGGAAAATTTGAAGACGGTGGTGTGGTCATGCTTTTCGTGGAGGGGGCTTGCAACCCTTGTTGTTTTACGTGGCGCACAGGCCTACATTGATGTTTTAAGCACCTTCTTGCTTCCCACTGTTGAAGAGCAATTCGAGGATGGCGATTGCATCTTTCAACACAATTGAGCAACTGTTCATAATGCACAGCCTGTGGCAGAGTGGTTACACAACAATAAAATCCCTGTAATGGACTGGTCTGCACAAAGTCCTGACCTGAATCCTACAGAACACCTTTCGGATGTTTTGGAACGCCGACTTCGTGCCAGGCCTCACCGACCAACATCGATATCTCTCCTTAGTGCAGCACTCCGTGAAGAATGGGCTGCTATTCCCCACGAAACCTTTCAGCACCTGATTGGATGTATGCCTGTGACAGTGGAAGCTGTCATCAAGGCTAAGGGTGGGCCAACACCATACTGAATCCAGCATTACCGATGGAGGGTGCCACAAACTTGTAAGTCATTTTTAGCCAGGTGTCAGGATACTTTTGATCACATAGTGTATGTCTAACTTTTCATCAGCAATGTACAGGACAAAGCCCAACATGTGTGTGTTTTGGGTGGACTATGTGAGGCCACAGTAATGCTAGAGTGTCTTACAAAATTGTGATTGAAAATAATTTAGTTTCATGACTAAAACAAAAATCGAATCATTTAGTTTTTTATCTCTCAGGTGGCAATTACACCAAGGTAGGGAACCATAGGTCTATTGCGAATTTGACGACACCATTGCAACTCCAGTAACCTCCCAGTTGCTGGACCTTCCTGCAGTACCCTCTCAGTTAGCAACAGAAGCGATTAACATGCAGTCTTATACAGATTGTCTTTGGATGTCTCTCTTGAATTGCTGTGACCCTTAAACAAATGTTTTAGTTTTGCCCATACCAGTTTAACTGCACTCAAATCACAAAAGGTGGCAAATGGAAAACCATGTGACCTTTATTTTTTGCCATTTTCCGACATCCTCACTTTGGTATCACACCTTGTGGATGTTTGGTCCACCTGCATATTATGGTATAGAGAACTGTCCATCCAGTGACTGACTTTGGAGGAAGATTTGGGAGAACCATCATTTGTGTACCACCTTTCAAAGTTTCCAGAATTTGTTTGACCATGGCATTTTTGTAGATTTATACCAGAATTTAGTTGGGCTTCCCTGAAACACCTTCCTCAACCCAATAACAACATTTTTAGAGGAGACTCCCCACCCCGTAACACCAACATCATCATCCTTCTGCCAACATTTACTAACCATCATATTGCTGTCTGTCCAACTTTCATCCAGATAGAGTATTTCTGTAGCTGCTCCACTAATATATTTCATTTCTCCAATGAAACGTGACTGCCAATGAATAATGTCTCGATGCGATAGCAGTGAAGACCTCTAGTCTGCACTTCTTTCCCTGCGAGTCCCATGGATGACAAAATATTTCACCGCGTTTTAAAAGGATTTTCGTATAGCTGAAAAGGTTTTCTTTTTTCTGAAGAGTGGAGAAACCTGGATGGAATAATGAAATATTATCAAAAGAATAGATTGCTACTCACCATATGGCACAGATGCTGAGTCTGCACCTACTAAACATGTAAGGCTTTCTGCCAAAACGGCCAACATACAGGGACGCATTCATGCAAATGCAGCTCACACACATATGACCATTGTCTATGACTGCTGGGGCCAGACTGTGAGCAACTGTGGATGATGGGAGAAGCAATCTGGTGGTAGCTGGAGCAGAGGGCGGAGTGAGGGTAGGGCAGTTAGATGCAATCGAGTGGTTAAAGAGAGGGAGGGTGGGGGTGTGGAAAAGGAGGGAAGTAAAAAGACTATGGGTGCACTAGTGGAAGAGAAGGTTGTGAAGTGGGGAAAGGGAAGGGAATGGGTAGGTGAATGACTAACAAAGGTTGAGTGAGCCCAGGACAATTATGGGAACACAGGATATATTGCAGGGAGGGTTCCCACCTGCACAATTCAGAGAATCTGGTGTTGGTAGGAAGGATCCAGATGGCACAGGCTATGAAGCAGTCATTGAAAATAAGATATCGTGTTGAGCTGCGTGCTCAGCAATTCAGTGGTCCAGCTGTTTTTTGGCTACAGTTTGTCAGGGACCATTCATGTGGACAGACAGCTTGGCGGTTGTCATGCCCAGGTAGAACAAAGCACAGTGGTTGCAGCTTAGCTTGTAGAGCACTTGACTGGTTTCACAGGTAGGCCTTTGAAGAGATAGATGGTGCTTGTGACTGGACTGGAGTAGGTGGTGGTGGGACAATGTGTCGGTCAGGTCTTGCATCTAGGTCTATTACAGGGGTCTGAGCCATGAGGTAAAGGGTTGGGAGCAGGGGCCGTGTCGTGATGGACGAGGATACTGTGTAGGTTTGGTGGGTGGTGGAATACCATTGTGGAAGGAGTGGGGAGAGTGGGTAGGACATTTCTTATTTCAGGCCATGATTAGAGGTAGTTGAAACCCTGGTGGAGAATGTGATTCAGTTGCTCGTTGTAGTTGGATGGTGGAACTGTGAGAGGTGGTGGCTGACTAAAGAGGTAAGGCAAGGGAGATCTATTTCTGTACAAGGTTAGGAAGGTAATTATTGTCTGTGAAGCCCTCAGTGAGATCCTTGGCATAAACAGAGAGAAGGGGTGGCAGCTGTCGAAGTGTTAGTGGTGGCTGATGCGATATGTGAGTGGACTGAAGTCGACTGACTCTTACCGACTTCTGCCGATTCAGGACTGGAGACGCCTCATTATTCTCTTTGTGAAAAAACTGTACCTGTGTCACTCCCAAAGATATTCCTGAGAGATGAGAAAAGCGAACACGTTGTTTTGCGAAGTCTGACTGCACTGGAAGCAAATCATTTGTGAAGTGTCATATGTGATAGCAAACTGTCTGCAATAAATGCAGAGCAAAAATGCTATTATTTTTGTTCATTATGACACCCAGAAAATGTGTGTCAATTTTCTTAGCAACAGTTGATAAATTGAGAAAAGCTATTTCATTTTTGTTGATTTTGTAACAAAATATCCAGCACTTCAAAGAACAGATTCATTGGTAGCCACAATAACCCAGTGAACCAGGATAATAAAAGGGGAAGATACCTAGCCGATACGTGACCCAGCTGCTGTTCAAAGTATGGCCAAATATCAGCAGTTGGAGTGTTAAGGAGTTGTAATACTAGATCTTAAACCTTTGCATGACACATAGGCCTCTGTGTCTCATACGAGAAGTTAAAGGGGGGCTATGTTGTCAACACTAGAGACAATGAGAGCCTGGGGCACCAATCTAAATACGTTTCAGTTAGTTGTCGAGTGTCTGGTGTAGTGGTTGCTGTGACGGTTTGATTCCGGGACGAGTGGCCGCCACTTTGAATTCCCACCGAGTGGCACCTCTGGTGGCCACAATAACTGAGACAGCCCTCTGGGATCGGTTGCGCCTGAGCTGCTGGGCAGCGTGTGGGCAGAACCTACCGGAGGTGGACGACAGAAACTTCTCGCTGCAACAGAGAAATGTGATAGAGAGTGGATGCGGTTTCTGTCTTGATGTTCCATTGCATTGGTCAGAGCACTCGGTCGGTCAACCGGAGGTTCCAATTCGTCATCGGATCAAGTGGGCATGAAGAGTTTTATGAAGGGGCCCACTGGAACTGCTGCATACCGCCGTTCACAGAATCGTGGACTCTGAGTGATCCGTTAAAGAGCCACACAAGAATCATATGTGCTACTCAGTTGATTACTTTGTATCCTGTTATTTATTTCATTATTGTTGAAAAAGTTGTCATTCACATTTTGAAGGAGTGCTCTATATGGGAAATAATAACGTGTGAGCTATCAATTCGATGTACTAATGGACTTGTCTATTGTGTAAGGACTACCTCTGGTCATTTTAATGTTATTCTGAAATGCAGGATGGTGAACTCAGTGCATAAATTTAAACTCTTTCTTGTGAGTCGATTTCTGTCTGTCATGTTAGTTGATGGGATTTGATTTTTATTTACAGATAATCTGTGGGCCCTTCTAAATTGTTATTCTAAATGCAGGAAGGTGACCTAATATATAATTTGAAAGTTGTTCTGGTTGATTCTAAGTACACTTATGTCAAGCTAGTTCATTAGCTGCTGCCTTAATAATAGTCATTTCTTAAAGGTAAAAGGGGAATGAAAGTTTCAATTGTAATTTTCCCTGTCCTTAAAAATTGTATTTAAAAAAATTGCGTGATTAAAGTTGTTGTATCAATTCTCTTACAAGGCTAACTGGGGGTTCACCTCTTGAAAGAATTTTTCCTTAAATATGTGTCTGTAATAAAAGCATGAAACTTTGTTCATTGGAATGTCATTACATATGACTGTAAACCCCAGCACCACCACTATGTCACAGCTGCGGCCTCAGCTGCTTCCAGGTAAGGCGAAACTTTACTTTTCATATAGTACTACGGGCCATTCTGGTTCCGTGTCATGCAAAGGGTTAATTACTTTACTTAGTTTTTCTAATTTACAACAAAAATGATTTTCCTAATTTAAAAGAAAAATGAAGATTTCTCTACATATTAATATGATGAATCTTTGTTTACTGACAAATGAAAAAAGGTCTTTACTATAAATGTTGTGTAGCCTTCATGGTTGCTGATGATAAAATTAACATATTCAATCACAGCAACAGTCTGACAACAAACACTACACAAATTTAAAGGATTGTGAAAATGTGTAATCTCAAAATGCCAAAGTTCCGGAGATGGAGTAATGTTTCTGATAGAATCCTGAACAACAAAATGCAAGTCCTCAGAAGCAGTGTCACAAATGAGATCATCACTGTGTGGTTTGGGACTGCAAGAAATGGATAGTCATCATAAACAGTACAAATTCATGTACAATACAGATAAAAAATTACTCAACAAACAGTGGTATAAACAAACACATACAAAAGTTATGGATATGTGAAGCTTTTGAAGCCAGTGACTCCTCCTCCTTGCAGGAGGGCTGAAGGGGAAGGAGGTTTAGGAAATGGGGAGGATTATGGAAAAGTAGAAGTCACCCAAAACCCCAGGTTGGGGGAGATGTAGCAGATGGGATTAGAAGGAAATATGTTTTCAAAAACTGATTATTTTTGTTGACAAATTTAAGTACTTAACTGTTAGACAAATCTGTAGAAAAACAACAAAGAAAAATATACCTCTGGTATCCAGCTGAGGATGTGGTGGCAAGATGTGAACTAAGGTATGTGCGTCAGTTGATTAAGCAAATGTAGCAATTTTTACACTTCCATTACAAATGCTGTACAAAGAAAGTAGTACTTTGTGTCTACGATTATACTGGATGTGGTGGGATAACCAACTGGAAAATAACATAGTGTAACTTCCTAAAAGCAGATAAATAAATAGCTAATAAAACACTGTAAAAATGAATATAACAACTGTGGACATTGAAAGTTAATGGCAAAAGTTGAATCCAGATTACAGAAGAAACAAGGTTTCCAAGGTCGAGTCTTGGTGTCACATGAAAGCAGAGGGTAGTAAATATGGGCATACAACTTGGAGGTTGTCAAACTTTTTTATTCAAGATTCAATACTGATATTGTGAGGTGGCACCTAGGGCTGCGTGTGTACCAGTCTTATTATTAATTGGTAATCATAATAAATTAGCATGTTATGAGCCACCAACAGACTACCTATAGTAAGGGTGCAATAAGCTGGCCCCCAGGTACTGATTGTTTAAAGTTGGGGATGTTCAAAACACTTTGTATCGACTGTTCTGTTTGATTTCTGCCACTCTCGGGGATCCCAAGGTTGGCACTGTAATTGCTTCATGAAGTATTGTGTTGTCTGTGTGAGGGGAAGATTGATTAATAACAGTAATATACTGTACTTGCATTTAAATGGCTTATGAAATGACACAGTGTCACAAATGTCTACTAAACATTTTGAATGTCAATAATTTAATTTCATGCTCCTTGCTACGAATATGAACTGCATTTTAAGATGACCGTATCTGTAATGCGAATCCACGTTACTTCTGTTTGAAATTCATACCCGCTCAGATATGAAGCAGACTGGAAGACAACAAATAAAACATTCCCCTCACATGTCCCCTGGCCCACCAAAAATTAAAATTAAGCACATCATACACTTCTGTAATTATTTGCTTGTTACTGAGCAGAAAAACTACATTCTTCGGAAGTTCAGCTGTTAGCTGCTATACAGTTACTACAGCATTATAAAATATGGCTCAGAACAGCAGGCTGCCCAAATACGAGGGCTGTTCAGAAAGTAACCTCCGGTTGATTTAAAAAAATACACCAAGTTAAATAAAAGTATTTTAATATATACATCGTACAACTACATCTTTGCACTATTTTTCTACATAGTCTCCATAGCGATTGAGGCACTTATCGTATCTCTTCACAAGCTTTGAAATTCCTTCTGCATAAAAATCACCCGCTTGTGCCTGGAGCCAGCCTGTGACCGCATCTTTGAGCTCTTCGTCGTCATCAAACCGCTGTCACCCGAGCCATTTCTTCAAATGCATGAAGAGGTGATAATCACTTGGCGCCAGGTCTGGGCTGTAAGGTGGATGGTTGGTAACGTCCCACTTGAAGGACTCAAGAAGGGCCGTTGTTCTGCGAGCAGAGTGAGGACGGGCGTTATCGTGCAAAAAAACGATACCGGAAGTGAGCATACCACGGCGTTTGTTCTGTATAGCCCGTCGTAACTTTTTTATTGTTTCACAGTACACGTCTTGATTAATGGTCGTACCACGTTCCATGAATTCAACCAACAACACCCCTTTGGCATCCCAAAACACCGTTGCCATCAGTTTTCTGGCAGAAAAATCTTGCGAGGCTTTTCTTGGTTTGGTAGACGAATTTGAATGTGCCCACATCTTTGATTGTTCTTTTGTCTCAGGGTTCACGTACTTAATCCAGGTTTCATCACCGGTCACGATTCTGTTTAACAATGGTTCTCCTTCGTCCTCATAACGTGACAGAAAGTCTAATGCAGAGGCCATTCTTTGAGTTTTGTGGTGGTCGGTAAGAATTTTGGGCACCCATCGTGCACAGAACTTACGGTAACCCAATCTTGCTGTCACTATCTCGTACAAGAGAGTCTTAGAAATCTGTGGAAAACCAGTAGACAACTCCGACATTGAAAAACGCCGATTTTCACGAACTTTTGCATCAACTGTCTGAACGAGTTCGTCAGTCACCAATGATGGTCTACCACTCCTCTCTTCATCATGAACGTTTTCTTGTCCACTTTTAAATAAACGTACCCATTCACGGACAACTCCTTCACTCATAACTCTTGGTCCGTACACGGCACAAAGCTCACGATGAATAGCTGCTGCAGAATATCCTTTGGCTGTAAAAAACCTTATGACAGCACGCACTTCACATTTGGCGGGGTTTTCTATTGCAGCACACATTTCAAACTGCCACAAAAACTAAACTAGCGCAGGTACGACGTTCACTCGACCACGGCTTGATGCCGACTGACCTGTTGAGTGCGTGAACGCACAGATGGCGTCGCTACTCCCCCCACAACCCGCACTGTGACCAATCGGAGGTTACTTTCTGAACCGCCCTCGTACTTTATTCGGGCTACGGTTTGACAACCACTGACTTAAAAACTTGAAATATAAATGTAAGTATTTTGTATTCATATGGCAAAAGCCACGTAAATAGAGAGTAACAGAACTTGTCTCAAAATATTCTCAGCTACTAGTTAGGGGGAAGATACCTTAGCAGAGCTTAAGGGCAGTTGATTAATGACAACTGCATCTCTCTTAGTTACAGTTACTTGCAGAAAAAGCTCTGACATATCTGAGCAAGTAGTTGTAAATGGCATAGGACGCCTCGAAGTCCCTCGATAGTCGATGGAGGTTCTTAGATGGAACCTGTAAGATTCCATTCAAACTTTTATGGGTGTGATACTGATATTTTCACTGTGGAACAATGAACAGATCAACATGTTTAGCTCATATAGTAAAAGTTGTGCATATGAAATTGTAATTCCTAACCAGCCATTCACATTATGATTAGTAGTTTAGACATGCAGTGCATTATAGTATGCAGATTAAATGGCTGCTACAGTGCGCTGCCATTTTGCACATCCCTCCTGAGTATTAATCAATTCTCCCAACCTTCCTCAATTTGCCAATGCAGGAGAAATGTAAACTGAAAAACCTAGGCTTTCCCCGACTTCAACTTTAAGGTGACCATTAGATTTCATGTGTGTTTTTGAATCTGGTAAACTGAGAATAGTAGATCTGAATGCAGTGTAGTGTAGTCTTTCGTTTTGCCTCACCAAACACAGTGTCCCCACTCTTCACATAATTACCGCCAATTTAAGCAGTAACCTGCCTCATTTAACTCATTCAGTGCAGTAACCTGCCTGCACACATTTTACACAGTAAATGCCCTTCCCCCATTCCCATTTCACTCAATAACATGTATCTTCACCCTTTTGGCACAGTAATCTGGCCTCCCCAACCAATATGAGGAACAAACCTGGCCAACAATCCGTTTGATGCACTCAACTTCCCATCAAGCCATTTCACACAGCAACCTCCACATAGTGATCAACTGGCCACCCCATTTCACACAGTAATCCAACCCAACTAATGTATTGTAGTAGCATGCCTGTCTAATCCATTTGATGCAGTAACCTGCCCACCACCCAACTCACACAGTAACTGGCCTTCCTCCACTCCTATTTCATTTCACTACCTGCACCCCATCCAGTAACCTACTACCACTTCATTTCACATAGTAACCTGCCCCAATCCATTTCATGTATGAGGGGCATTCAACAACTAATGAAAAACATTTTTTTCTCACCCAATTGCAGTTGACAAAATGTGGAATTTGTTGTGGTGCTTCAGTCCCTGTAGTTTCATGAAGTTCCAACATGTGGCACATTATACAAAGTGTCTGTAATGAGGTGCATTCCAAGCACAGAGCCGTCATTGAGTTTCTGTTGGCAGAAAACTAGACCACTGCTGATATTCGTAGGCACTTGCAGAATGTCTACAGGGAGCTGGCAGTGAACAAAAGCACAGTGAATCATTGAGTGAGGCATCTGTCATCATCACAAGAAGATTGCGCAAACTAGTCCAATCTCTCACATACAACCACAGGCATCACCGCAATCAAAAGCCTCGCTGTTCAACTGGACGTCACTGTTGGTTGTGATAGCACACTTGTCCACCAGTTGGGGTACGCAAAGGTATCTGCCCACTGCATTACTTGCTGCCAAAAGAAGACTGCAAAGAGCAACGAAGGACCATCTGTGCCATATTGCTTGTGCGCTCATCTCCACAATTTTTTGTCAAACATCGCCACAGTCGACGAAACATAGGTTCATCACTTCAAACTGGAAAACCGAGAGAGGTGGCGCAGTTAGCACACTGGACTCGCATTCGGAAGGACGACGGTTCAAACTCGTCTCCAGCCGTCCTGAATAAGGTTTTCTGTGATATCCCTAAATCATTTCAGGCAAATGCCGGAATGGTTCCTTTGAGAGGGCACGGCCTCTTTCCTTCTCCATCCTTCCCTAATCCGAGCTTGTGCACGGTCTCTAATAACCTCGTTGTCGACGGGACATTAAACACTAATCTCCTCCTCCTCCTCCAACTGGAAACAAAACAGCAAGCACTGGTGCCACACCACCTCTTCTCCGAAGAAATGTTCAAAGCAGCACCTGCAGCTGCTAAAGTCATGGTGACGCTCTTTTCAGACTGAAGGATTGGTGATCCGACATTGACCAGTAGAATGGCACCATGTAGGCGTACGGCCATCGCATTGAATGGAGACTATGTTGAAAGCTAGAGCTTTGTAGCCAAAGGAGTGGGGAAACAATATGATGTATGGGAGTTCTGAATAAAGCCAACATCCTTTCAGAAAATGTATGTGTTGCATTACTTACTGAATGCTCCTCATAGTAACCAGATCTCAAACAATTTCACAAGTTAACAGTGCTCCCAGGCACCTTCATACCGCCCCCCTCCCCTCCCTTCACACATCTTCCCAACTGCAAGTACATATTTCACCATCACACTCAAATATTTCTCTGATATTCCTATAGCAATCGCTGATGTGAATTACGGTTTTCTTTTGTAATTTAGAGTGACACGATTTGCCTCCTACCTTCTGTCACTTCTATTTCTTCTCCAGAACCCTTCTCACACGCAGTAGCTTAACATGTAAACATCTCCATACTTGAAGTTAAGGAGTTGGATAACAACAATTACTTTTGACTATACTTCATTTAGAAAGCACTGTTGCTAACCCTTGTCTTAACAATGACAAGATTTTTGTTATTCAGTTTAAGGTGAACCCCCCCAAAAAAGTTTTTTTCTGCTATATAAATATTTGCACTTTTCTGGACACACTGATGCATAATTTTTGAAAAAAATCTGTTTAAATGTATTTTTAAAGTTTTTTTAACTTTTACTTGGCACATCATGATGTCTACATTAGTCTAGATTAGGTGTGTGTGATACAGTTATTTCTTTCAATGATGTGGGAATTGTGAGAGATTAAAAGTCCTGGATCAGCTGCGAATAAATATAGGGCAGAATATGGCAACTACATTGCAAGCCATGGACCGATTAAGAATACGTAAAATTGAAATTTCTGCTCAGCAAATGACCAAGGAGGCAAGAAAGAAAAGAAGAACGAAGAATTTATGTGAAGGAGGAGGATCAGATTATGGACAGGGCTGCTTTTAGCCAGTTTCATTTTTTAAAAAACAAGAAAGGTGTGTTTCTATAGACTTATTACTTATTTTAAACTTGAATTTTCTCAAAACTGTAAATTTTCATGCAAAAGATCCATTTTCTCATGAACCAATGAACATAAACACATAAATTTATGGGGATTGTTTATATAGAGGAGGTGATTATTTGGGTCTACAACAGTGTTTTGAGAGTTATATAATTGATGCCATGTTGTATAAAACACAATAATTCGTTCAAATAAACAGACAAATTTATAAAAAAAATTGTATCTCAGGTTAGACTATGTGTACTTTTTCCATTCTAGATTGGTGAACTAAATACATTCAGATAATCAATCGGCAAAATTTTGGTGGCGATATCTTCAGTAGTTTTAGAAATAATAGCTTAAAAGTTGAAAGAATTTAGCATTGATGGCATAACGGGTGTGATCTCATCTTAACTGAAGTTGGAAGAAGATCAGTTTGATGAAGTGTCGATTTGTGCACCACCACATACCATTACCTGCAGATTTGCACACTCCAGAAGAGTCGGACCTTTGCAGTTTAAATGTACTACATGATGTCTGATCTATTCTATCCTGTGTAATTCAAAATTATTTGTTGCATCACATTTAATACCAAAATAGTCTGCAGTCACTAAACTTACCTGCTCACTAACAATAATTCAGTACCTGATCACCAGCAAGCCAAGAAAGAAAGAAAGAAAGAAAGAAAGAAAAAAAAAAGAATTAATTAATTATAATGGGCTATTCTCAGGAGAAATTGTGATGCACTCTCATGGTTCAACTCTGATTTTTATACTCGTTTCTTCTGGCTGTCACTGTGACTCATCCTGAATTCCGAATACCGTATTTACTCGAATCTAAGCCGGATCTGAAAAATGAGACTCGAATAAAGGGGGGGGGGGGGGGGGGGGGGGGCAAATCCCGAATCTAAGCCGCACCTGAAATTTGAGACTCGAAATTCAAGGGGAGAGAAAAGTTTTAGGCCGCATCTCCAAATCGAAACAAAGTTGGTCCATTGTAATATGAGACACAATGTAGGTCGAATGAATGACGATACAGCTACAGTAGTTTGGTTCGAGTCGTAAGCTTAGCAGTTAAGCTTTACCAGGTAGCCATTGCTATGCGTCAGGTGCTCCGTCCGTATTTGTACGGGTACCCTTCCTTTTTCACGTGCTACATTTAGTTTGAATTGATTGCTTATTTTTCTTTGATCCGATAACTGCCGTTATCCTTGTTATAGGTGCTTACGTCACTCTTAAGCTGAAAATGTATTACTGTACTGTTCGTCGCATTCTGATAGTGCGGTCTGTCGCCGCTCGCGGCATGGCTTGCTTTTGTGCGCGGTAACACCGCTTACAATTTTAAAAAAAAAAGAGAGGAATTCTCATTAGCGAAAAAATGGCAAGAGACTGCTATTTGTTGTTACTTACACTGCTGCTTTCTTTGATAATGATCAACAAGAACCAAATAATAGACTGCGTATGATGGAACATGTTCTGAACGAGAGTTAGGCGAAAATGTTTCTCTGTTTGAAAAACTTTGCGGCCGCTTCTTTAGTACATCAAATTCTGCACAGAAATCAGAGTCATCTTAGATTTAAAAATCTAGTCAGTTGCCGTGCTTCATTTCTGACTGCATCACTATTAGGCATAAGAATAATACGAATATAAACATGACACGATACGTATATTCTTCCGCTTTTGCTGTTGCCTCACTCTAGTTTCGTAATTTATTAGGCAGACAGGATTTAAATGAGATACCAGCAAACACAAAAGAATACATGGCAAAATGTTTATATTCGTATTGTTCTTATGGTGAAGAGAATACTGCGTGTGATTCACATTTCATCAGGTTCCTATTAGCAACCATTTGTATTTGTATTTACTTTGTTGGATAATGTATGAAAATGCAGTGGTCGAAACTCGGGGCGGATAAAAAAGCTCGTCTTCCACTTTTTTAAATTTATTTACTGGCGCAGAGGTTTTGGCGCCAGTATTTATCTTTGTGCCTACAAAGCATGCCCGTGTCGCGCTACATACACTCCTGGAAATTGAAATAAGAACACCGTGAATTCATTGTCCCAGGAAGGGGAAACTTTATTGACACATTCCTGGGGTCAGATACATCACATGATCACACTGACAGAACCACAGGCACATAGACACAGGCAACAGAGCATGCACAATGTCGGCACTAGTACAGTGTATATCCACCTTTCGCAGCAATCCAGGCTGCTGTTCTCCCATGGAGACGATCGTAGAGATGCTGGATGTAGTCCTGTGGAACGGCTTGCCATGCCATTTCCACCTGGCGCCTCAGTTGGACCAGCGTTCGTGCTGGATGTGCAGACCGCGTGAGACGACGCTTCATTCAGTCCCAGACATGCTCAATGGGGGACAGATCCGGAGATCTTGCTGGCCAGGGTAGTTGACTTACACCTTCTAGAGCACGTTGGGTGGCACGGGATACATGCGGACGTGCATTGTCCTGTTGGAACAGCAAGTTCCCTTGCCGGTCTAGGAATGGTAGAACGATGGGTTCGATGACGGTTTGGATGTACTGTGCACTATTCACTGTCCCCTCGACGATCACCAGTGGTGTACGGCCAGTGTAGGAGATCGCTCCCCACACCATGATGCCGGGTGTTGGTCCTGTGTGCCTCGGTCGTACGCAGTCCTGATTGTGACGCTCACCTGCACGGCGCCAAACACGCATACGACCATCATTGGCACCAAGGCAGAAGCGACTCTCATCGCTGAAGACGACACGTCTCCATTCGTCCCTCCATTCACGCCTGTCGCGACACCACTGGAGGCGGGCTGCACGATGTTGGGGCGTGAGCGGAAGACGGCCTAACGGTGTGCGGGACCGTAGCCCAGCTTCATGGAGACGGTTGCGAATGGTCCTCGCCAATACCCCAGGAGCAACAGTATCCCTAATTTGCTGGGAAGTGGCGGTGCGGTCCCCTACGGCACTGCGTAGGATCCTACGGTCTTGGCGTGCATCCGTGCGTCGCTGCGGTCCGGTCCCAGGTCGACGGGCACGTGCACCTTCCGCCGACCACTGGCGACAACATCGATGTACTGTGGAGACCTCACGCCCCACGTGTTGAGCAATTCGGCGGTGTGTCCACCCGGCCTCCCGCATGCCCACTATACGCCCTCGCTCAAAGTCCGTCAGCTGCACATACGGTTCACGTCCACGCTGTCGCGGCATGCTACCAGAGTTAAAGACTGCGATGGAGCTCCGTATGCCACGGCAAACTGGCTGACACTGACGGCGGCGGTGCACAAATGCTGCGCAGCTAGCGCCATTCGACGGCCAACACCGCGGTTCCTGGTGTGTCCGCTGTGCCGTGCGTGTGATCATTGCTTGTACAGCCCTCTCGCAGTGTCCGGAGCAAGTATGGTGGGTCTGACACACCGGTGTCAATGTGTTCTTTTTTCCATTTCCAGGAGTGTATATTCGACGGCAGAAGTTAGTTGTGGCGGCACCTACCAACATTTTTCAGAACTTCCGCTTGCTTTGCACTCGATTCTACGCCGCAGGCAGTTTTTTGGATTACAAAAAATGGAATAAAAGTGCGGCTTAGATTCGAGTAAATACGGTAATTAAGATTTGGAAAAATGCTAGCATCAGCAACTCTCTCCATTTCAGCTTTCCCTCGATTTTCTTATATCATGGGTGAGTTACACAACCTATTTCAAGCAGAGACCTGCCCCCACTCGCTTTTCATGCATTAGCCTCCCTCACAGCCATTTCGCATCATACTTGCTTCCCTTCAGTTTTCAATTTTCACGGCCAATCTCCCCTCTCCCCATCCTTTTAGCTCTGTGCAAGTAGTAATCCCCCCAATCTTTAAATAATCAGATTCCTGTGTATTAAACAATTGTGTAACAGACAATCAGTTATGAAATCTCTTAGTCACACTTATCATTTCTTACAAAGTATTGGATGGTTATAATTAAACTGAGGGAGTTGCGAGTGCTGCAGTGTGGGCCGTATATATTGCGGGATGATGAAACACCGTAGGCATGTTCATTAATTGGAGCGCTTGTGTAGTATACTGAACAAAATAACGGTTTCATTTTCTGCCACGAGGTGAAAATATGGCATTGTAAGTAGCCAGAGCCCTGGTAGCTGAGTGGTCAGCGTGACAGACTGTCAATCCTAAGGGCCCGGGTTCGATTCCCGGCTGGGTCGGAAATTTTCTCTGCTCAGGGACTGGGTGTTGTGTTGTCCTAATCATCATCATTTCATTTCATCCCCATCGACGCGCAGGTCGCCGAAGTGGCGTCAAATCGAAAGACCTGCACCAGGCGAACGGTCTACCCGACGGGAGGCCCTAGCCATTACGACATTTCCATTTCAACACCAGTATGCTGTTTGTCATTTGGCAACACGTGTTTATTTCTTTCGTGAAGTGGCTGTTGGTGTATCAGCAGTGTCACATGCCCTCACTTCACGTGACATTGCGGAGAGGTTTGGTATTTAAACTGAGACATTGGTGCAAGTCTGGTGATGAGGAACTTTGTCATCACTTCTCCTCCCCTTGCTGGCCAAATAATGGCAGTGAAAATTGTTTCCACCACCAGGATTCGAACCGGCTCATTCCTAGGATGAACGTCTTGCACGAGCGCGTGTTAGCGACCTCAGCCACGGAGGCAGGTGCTTATGTGACAGTGTGGTGTAGTTTCACAGCTCCATCATTCTCAGTTTGTTTCTCATTGAGGGCCTATTAAGTGTACAGTGACACCACCATGTTATAAGGGTCTTCTCATGCAACATGCAGTTCCAGTTTTGCAAGAACGTAACTATGTCCACACCACTATTTTCAAGCAAGATGGGGCAACACCACATACACGTGGCTGTTCTATAAAGGATGATCATAATTGTTTTTGACAATGTACCTTTACTCATCCTCATAATTTTGATGGTCATTTCCAAAGTAGTCTCCCAGGGATGTGATGCACTTGTCCCAGCATTTCTGCCAGTCCTCAAATAATGCTGGAAACCATTTTTTGAGAGGTCCTTCAAAATCGCCTCTGCAGCCTTCACCACTGCTTCTGATGATTGATAATGTCTCCCAATAAGGCGTTTCTTCATGTTAGGGAATAAAAAAAGGTCACATGGGGCTAAATCTGGACTCTGGGAGGGTGAGGGATGCACTTCACATTGATTTTTGCAAGATATTCAGCAACAACATTGGCAATGTGCGGCCGCGCTTTATCGTGGTGCAGCATCCAGCCTGCTTCACGGCAATGTGGTGTTTTGCGCCTGATATGGACTTGCAATGTTTCCAGGACATCCCTGTAGTATTGTCCAGTTACTGATGTGTGTGTAGGTACAACATGCTGACAAACCATTCCACGAATACACACACACACACACACACACACACACATATATATATATATATATATATATATATATATATATATATATATATATATATATATATAAAAACAAAGATGAGGTGACTTACCGAACAAAAGCGCTGGCAGGTCGATAGACACACAAACAAACACAAACATACACACAAAATTCAAGCTTTCGCAACAAACTGTTGCCTCATCAGGAAAGAGGGAAGGAGAGGGGAAGACGAAAGGAAGTGGGTTTTAAGGGAGAGGGTAAGGAGTCATTCCAATCCCAGGAGCGGAAAGACTTACCTTAGGGGGAAAAAAGGACAGGTATACACTCGCACACACGCACATATCCATCCACACATACAGACACAAGCAGACATATTTAATATATATATATATATATATATATATATATAAAAAAAACAGACGACAATAACTTTCCCAGCAGAAGCAACCACTTTTGCTTTTTTGGGGGTCAGTGATGAAGGAGATTTCCACACTGAGCTTTGCTGTTTGCTCTCACGATCAAAATGATGTAGCCAAGTTTCATCAGCAGTGATTACTTTTGAAAGAAACTTTGGATCTTCCTCCAACATCAACTTTAACTGCATGCAGACATGCACGTGAATGTCATTTTGGTAGGGAATCGACAGTCTTGGAATCCATCGCGGACAAACAATTGTCGTGTAAGTTTTCTGTCACCAATGTGTGGGCGACACCTAATGAAACATTCAGTATGTCAGAAAGTGATCTTAAGGTAATTCGCTGATCCTATCTCATTATGACAGCAGCAGTGTTGATGTTTTCTTCCATAAGAGCAGTAACTGGAGCACCGGGTCCATCTTCCTTTGAAATTGACTGTCTCCCCTCTTTAAAACATTTTAAACCAGCTTCGAGTTGTGTTGTAGGGAAGAACAGACTCTCCATAGGGCTCCTGTAATATTGTATAGGCCTCAGCTAAAGATTTGTTGAGCCGAAAGCAGAATTTCAAAGCCGCACATTGTCCCTCGCGTGTAAGCTCCATTGCAGCGGTAGGCGGTACTAAACATGTCTGACCTCGCCTGCCTCTCACAGGCGGGAACCAGGAGTCCCAACAATGAAACTACTACTGTGTGTGTGTGTTGCACATTAAGCTAACAGAATATTATAAGATTAAATTTTAGTGTGAGAAATTATGACCATAAAAAAATTATCATTCTTTATTGAACAGCCCTCATAGCTTGCCAGTTGAAAGATTTGCTTTGAGAAAACTTCGCTAACGACCACATCATCGCTAAACACTTTCAATATGTGCAGCCATTTATACATTTCGACCTAAATCTGTACGACTTCTGGTTGTCTGCATATCTGAAACATCGTGTCTGTCAGGGATGTACCCGGCTCATCCTGATCTGAACGCTAGCACTCGACAACATATTGATTTGATTACATAGCATATCCTGTGAGCAATTGTTGGCCGTGCTGTATTACAGACACACCATGTCGCCCAGCCTTTAGACCATATTGAACACACCTAATCAGTCTCATGAGTTATATCCTAATAAACGTGCCAAAATCACCATTATGATGTGTTTGATCATTCTTCCCCTTTTCCTGCACCCACACCACATTCTGACTGCTTACAGCACACAGCCCTCACTACAGCGCTGTCAGTTTAATTATAACCACGTAGTTCAATGTCACTTATGACACTCAGGTTCATCCAGGGTGGAATGAGGACAATATTATGAAAAGCACACTATATAGTGGATATACTGAATTGCAGACAGGCACAACAGAAAGACTGCAAAACAAGTAAGCTTTTGGCCAAAAGGCCATCTTCTGAAGAAAAATAATACTCACACACATTCATGCAAAAAAAAAAAAAAAAAAAAAAAAAAAAAAAAAAAAAAAAAAAAGGGGCCACAAGTTGCCTTCGCGTGACTGTGTGCGTTGTCTACCCCAGAAGAAGACCTATTGACCAAAAGCTTACTTGTTTATTTGTCTTTTGTTGTGTGTGTCTGTAGTTCAACATCTCCACAATATGGTGAGCAGGAATCTTTTGTTTTCTTAATATTGACACTCAGATTTAATTTTTTTGAAATTCAGTAATTGTAGACCATATATGGTAGAGCCATATGAGAACTATCTTCCAACAATTGTTTTTCAAAATTATATAAACATTTCTACAATCAATATTCAGAACTGCTAACATTTTTCAGAAAAGCTAGTTTCCTCCTAAACTATGTGTTGTACAGTGATATCTTCAGTGGTACATGTGGAAACTGTCTGCAAAATAGGTTTAGTGGTAAAGGTTTTTAAAACAACAGTGAAAGCTCCAAAAACATCCTCATAAGTCCTTGAATGCTGTGATGAATGTCTGCACATAAATATAAAGGCCTTGCCCAGGCAATTAATTGCAAACAAATATCAATGTAATGCTGGGAGACAACTTTTAGAGCAAAGGCATCCTGGACAGAATTGGCTCCACTCAATTTTCTAACCTGAAGATTTTGGTGTCACGGGCAAAAACAAATGACAAGAAAATGGGTACACGACAAAAGAAATTTAAAATTCAGAAAGTGTTGCAGCACAAGACAGAAGTCAAAATTTGATTACGTATCCTGCCCACATTTTTAATCTCTCACTAAATTATGTATACAACAGAATGCAACAATGAAGGATGGTGGTGTCTGGCTATCACACACACAGTCAAATAAAATTAATCTATTAGCAATACTCATAATTGTAAATATAGTAATCATATAAATAACAAGTTTGTCTTCAAACATCTGTGGAATCGTCCATAACAGGAATGAAACAGTAGAATTAATCTAGGGACTGCAGGTCAATCCACTTATATTATGGTCGTCTCACACTTGCTGGATTTTTATAAAATAAGTTCACAAAGTTTGAATAATTCATCAACCTTAAGAGTATAGATTAACAATATGGAGCTAATGCAGTGATAACATTACATATATGCCCATTTACACAAATCTAGGACAACAGGCCCAAATCTGTTTTTTTTTTTCCTTTTTAATTACCAAATATTACAGCAGTAGCCTGAACAATAATACCTGACCCTGGAGAAAAGCTCGGTTAGGTAACTGACAAAGTCACGTGCTGGCTCAAAAAATTGGATTCAATTTACTGGTTCAACAATTACCAGGCAACAAGAGGCACACGCTATACAGATATTATCAAAACAAAAAATTCTGCACAGGCACAATAAATTGCATGTTATTTCTCTCCCAGTCTCTGCTTCACCTCCCCCCCTCAAAAAATTTCAAATTATGTAAATGGCCTATCTCTTGCATAATATGTAGTAAAGTTAAAATACACTTACTGTGGCTTATTTTCCACATAAAGACTGTAACAATATTATTTAATGAACTTGTCAGCAACAAAATACCCAATACCAACTAGCGGCACGATAAAATAGGTATTACTAGAACTCAATAAAAGCAACTTCTCTCAAAGTGGAAATTTCCTCTGTAAGGCAAACAGTGCTCTTAACAACAGACAACCAGTAATTTGCAGACTCGGCAGGAGTAACCTGTCGGGACGACAGTGCAGCCGTCCGGAAGCGTACGGCTCCCCTCGTCACAAACGTGACGACGTCTCGTGATGGCAGAGAATCTGGTACCGTAAGCCACGCCGTGAAACTTCCTCGTGGGCCGCGTCTGGCAGCAGCGGAGGAGTTCTGCTGTGGTGCAGTCGTCCCCCAGTGGCCGCTAGGACTCACCGCCGTACTCCGACTGCTGTCGGGGCTGTGTGGCGGTGGCCGCAGTGGACGAGCTCGCTGTCAGCACAGTACCGGTGCTGGGGCCCACCGTGGTCACCCAGCTGGAAGACTCTCTTTCAGATAGTGGCTGCTGTTGCTGTGAAGGGCTGCTCGCACTGAGAACTTCCATCGGCCTTTGGAAAGTACAAATGGTCGGTATCAGTAAAAAGCAAACGAAGGACACATGCAATTGAAACTCTTTGTGTTACACAACTAACATAGGGAGAACCTGATACAAGCATTTTCAATAATTAAGCAAATAACTGTACCGGAAAAATGAATTATTTAATCAGTACAGTTTTTGTCTATTTTTTCACATAATCCTCACCATCTTCCATGCTCCTGTCCCACTGACTATGTCTTTTAATTCCTCAGCAGAGCATTCTTTGCCTCGATCTCAAAACCTTTCTGTACTTTTTTTCCTTTCCCCTTCATTGCTATTGATCCTTACGCCATACGAGGCTTCTTTTCTTGAACTGAACAGATAAAAATCTGAAGCTTTGAGGTCACGACTCTGAGAAGGACGAAGCAGGAGCTCCCAAACCACTCTGCCAACAGTTTCCAGCAAAAGTGTCTTAGAATTATATACAGAGTGAATCAAGAAAGACTTTACAACTTTGGAGTGCTATAGAAATTTACTGGGATAACTTACAGAATTGGTAGATGTATCGTTTTGTAGCAAACAGCCTCAAGTTTGATTCATGTAGTGCACAGTTAAAACGGCTACTTTCACTAGTTCGGAGTGCGCTTGCTGTGTGTTTCGGCTTCGTGAAACGAACTCTGCAACAACTTTTTGGTGTAAATATGGGACAGCAAAATTCTGTGTCCAATCCTGGAACAAGTTCGTGACACCCCCAAAAGTTAATGTCTTTTGTGCTCTTAGCAAATTCTTCTTCATGGAGAAAACAGTCACTGGTATTGTGTGTCTGGTTGTGCTTGAAAACTTTTTAATTTCACAGAGCAATGAAGACGACCGAGATGGGACGGTTTGCTACCAGCAACGCAGTGCACCACCTCATTTCCCGACAGAAGTTCGAGGTTTCCTCAATCGCTTCCCTGATCGTCGGATTGGCCGCGAAGGGTCAATCACATGGCCACCTCACTCCTCAGACTTGACACCACTGGATTTCTTTCTCTGGGCTTTTATTAAAGACCGTGTGTATGACCCTCCTTTACCAAACAATTTAGCCAACCTGAAAAATCAAATCTACACTGCCATTGCACAAGTTATGCCCAACTGCTACAAGGAGTGTGGGAAGAAATTGGTAACTGGTGGGATGCTTGCCAAATCATAAATGGTAACCACATAACCAAAATGAGACTTCAAACTTTTAGGTGAAACCTGAGGCTGACTGCTACAAATGACACATCTACCAATTCATAGTTTATGTCAATAAATTTCTACATCATTCGAAAGTTGTAAAGTCCTATGAGTGGTGTATGTTCAGTCAGACATGACTCATATCTATAATTCAAAGGTCGTGACAGCTGTTAGATGAGAAAGTTTCAGTAAAAACTTAATGAGTGGCGGTATTTGTGGCAGGGAGAGTGCGAAAATTGGGAATTTGGGTCTGTTGGGAAGTGTGTGTAGATGGCCGAGACAATTCTGGCAACCATTCTAGAGAGGCGGTCTGATGCAAATTTTCAACTCTCACTGGTGCATTGCTGCAATGCCCTGTGAGGCTGGAAGTTATTAGTTCCTTCCCTCCTCTTCCCCATCCTGTTTCCTTTCCATTCCTTTCACCCCAATTAATCATTTAGCTGGATCATATGTTGTCGAGCCCTGTCTTCCGCCTGCCCTCCTGGACATTTAATCTTTAGTGTGGGCTTGACTTCATTCTCAATTGTGCCAGAGTGGTATACAGTATTGATAGAGAGTTGTTTCTACAAAACAGTCACAGAAAATTAAACCATAGACACTCTTGATAACCATAACTGTCCCAGGTGATTGTAGAGTTTCAAATTTCTTACAGACAGGCGATTCATGGTGTTTCCACCCCATGCTTTGATTCTGGCTAGAAATGCATTCCAGTTTCATCACAGGTTAGCATCTTATCCAAAAATATATCACCTCCATTACTGGAATGATTTTGGAGCTCGGCGCAAATATAAAATCTGTGTTCTTTGTGATGGGCAGGATGTTCTCTGGGAACCCAACTTCCAGAAGTTTTGCTGTATTTCTGTTTTTTTACCTGTAAGGAATCAATTTCTCAGATAAATGAATCAATACAAGCTGACACTGAGATCGATACTGCTAACAGACACCCCAAGCAGTGCTCATCACTTGCGTTTTTGTGGACACTTAAGCGTTTTCATTCATGTGTAAAAACATGCACAGTTTGTGCAACTACTGGTGTGTTATTTGCTCATTTGAGAGATTATTTCTGACGGTTGTGTACTTTGCGAAAGTAAAAACCAGATCACAAAATGCTCCTCTTTGAAAATGCTTTTCTCACGTGGACACGACATTGTAATTAAGACTATAGGTGATATGGTTATAACAGTTGACTAACACTTTTCACAATATTGCCAGCTAACACTTGGAAACACTTCAGTTCCTGGCATTAAGTCCTTTTGTCTGTTTAATAATTGAATGGGTAAAATTTCTCCAATGTGCAAACATGTTTGTGTATGTCTGCTTACTGCATTACAGCTTACTCCCTTTTTAAAATAACAGGGTAACTGAGTAACATCCACAGGCAATTGACATCCAGCCTAGCTTTCACTGTTCAGTGGAACCATTACCTTTTAAATAGTAACAGTGCTATTTAGCATAAAACGCACGAGCTGGGGCAAGTTAGTTTAAACATGAACCTGCCGTGTGCTCATCACTAACTAGCTGTACCTCCATCACATGCATTTCCAATCTATGAATGTTTGGAAAAATTTGCTCAATTCGAGATCACTCACCCTCTCCTCTGACCTTATTATCAGGTTGTTTTTCTCTGCCTGTATATTTCAAGTGCAAAGACAACATTTTTCAGTACTGGTTCCATCTTATTTAAATTGTGCATTTCTGCCTTCCCGAGCTGACAGTCATGAATAAAAAACAATCCACGAAGTGTGACACTTCCTTTCGTCTTCCCCTCTCCTTCCCTCTTTCCTGATGAGGCAACAGTTTGTTGCGAAAGCTTGAATTTTGTGTGTGTGTTTGTGTTTGTTTGTGTGTCTATCGACCTGCCAGCGCTTTTGTTCGGTAAGTCACCTCATCTTTGTTTTTATATATATTTTTTCCCACGTGGAAAATATATATATATATATATATATATATATATATATATATATATATATATATATATATAAAAATAAAGATGAGGTGACTTACCGAACGAAAGCGCTGGCAGGTCGATAGACACACAAACAAACACAAACATACACACAAAATTCAAGCTTTCGCAACAAACGGTTGCTTCATCAAGAAAGAGGGAAGGAGAGGGAAAGACGAAAGGATGTGGGTTTTAAGGGAGAGGGTAAGGAGTCATTCCAATCCCGGGAGCAGAAAGACTTACCTCAGGGGGAAAAAAGGACAGGTATACACTCGCGCAGACACACACATATCCATCCGCACATACACGGTGTCTGTGTATGTGCGGATGGATATGTGTGTGTGTGCGAGTTTTTCCCCCTGAGGTAAGTCTTTCCGCTCCCGGGATTGGAATGACTCCTTACCCTCTCCCTTAAAACCCACATCCTTTCGTCTTTCCCTCTCCTTCCCTCTTTCCTGATGAAGCAACTGTTTGTTGCAAAAGCTTGAATTTTACTCAGATAATTTATTGTTGTCAGTGGTGACCATCTTCAGATCACACGTTGCCACTTATTTAGTTTTTAATAAATTTAAAATTTAATTTCTTTTGCACTTTTAACATATTTCATCATATTGCTGTAAAAACTTATAACATCTCATAATTTCAGACCTTACCAGTTTCTGCATAATTGCAAGTTTTTACTTGATTGCATTTTATGTAACTGTACAGGGCCACTGTAAGTGATTAATTTGTTTTCACACTTCTATATTTCCCAAGGTATTGAACGTACAAGTACGACTGGTTCACGAATAGAACTGTAAACACACACAGTCACCATCGTGCCCAACAGTTGGTGTTATGAGTGCAGCGCTTTGAGAAAATGGTGACAAAGTAAGGAAAGAGTTTTTGTGTTGGAATATGTAAGATGTTTACTGTTACAACAGAGAATTTCACCTTCCAACAAGATGAGGCACCACCTCACTGGAGCAGACTACCTAAATGATGAACTTTTGTATCGCTGGATTGGGCATAGGGATGAAGATGGTGTGGCTCTTTTCCCTCATCCTCCTAGGTCACCAGGCCTAATACCTCGTGACTTCGGGGGTATGTTAAGGATTGTGTTTACACACCCCCATTGCCGAGAACACAAACAGCTCAGAGAATGCATCAGTGCGACAGTGATGGCCATTGAGAGGATGTCACTACATAAAGTACGAAACGAACATGACTACCGCTCAGTCATGTGTCGTGTGACCAGAGGGGGCACTCTTAGAACATTTGCAGTGTACAAAACACAAACTTGGCGAGTTTCAAGCTCTATTCATGCATCAAGCATGTCTGTACATGTAATAATATGGAAAATAGATAGCTCTGAAAATGAATGAATCAATTATAGCAGCCCTGTATATAGGTTAAATATGCATACAGTAGTGACACCCAACTAGTTTGCAACACAAACGTATTTTTTGTCGTCAACAGTAGCGCCATTTACATTACGTCTTTGCTGCCACTATGAACTAGTTCGTATCATATTTTTTGCTATGTTCGACAAAGCCAAACAGCATTTTTTTCTTTCTTGGTGATTATTATACAGGACATTTTCTAAACATGTACTTCATCACCTTTTTAGGCACACTCATACTATACATATGAAAGTAATACTTTTCATTGCATTATAATATATTGTTTACAAGATATAAACTGCCTAATAGTTGCATTCAGTTTCCACTTTTTTCTGGAGATCTGAAGATAGCCACCACTGACCGAAATAAGATAGTCCAACAACAAAAAGTTTTGTGAACATACACTGGAATAAAACAAACATAGTCTGCACTATGTCTGCTTTACTGCAAGTTTCAAGGGGTCACCTTCCAACAGTTCAGTCCGTTCTACTTAAATATTCCTCAGTTCGTACTGCCACACACTGTCGACAAAGGGTAGCACCGATGTGTATTTATTTGGTTGCGGGCCTTATTTTAAGTGTTGGTAAGTCTTTCTTTGAAAGTATTTGTCCGGTATGTAGCAGTGTAGAGAAGTGAAACTGGTGTGACAAACAGAATGAAGAAGAAGTGAACAAAAACTTTTGTAATGTGGTGCTGCAGAAGACTGCTGAAGATTAGGTGGATAGATTAAGTAAGTAATAAATAATGAAGAGTATGGAATACATTTATGGCACAACTTGAGAAAAAGAAGGGGTCAGTCGGAGGGACACATCCCGGGGCATCAAGAAATCTTTAAAATTCATAATGGAGGGAAGTGCAGGGAGTATAAATTGTACGGGGAGTCTAAGATATGAAAGCAGTAAGCAGGTTCAAACGGATATAGGTTGCAGTAGTTATGCAGAGATGAAGAGGCATGCACAATGTAAGACTAGTGTGGAGTGCTGCATCAAACCAGTCTTCAACCTGAAGGACAGAAGAACTGTTTTCTCGTTGGACAATGTTTCAGTCAACTTGTTTCATGTGCTGTGATGGTATGTTCTGCCCCCATGTGTTTCCCAAGACTAAGGTACTGTGAAGACTTGTAGAAAATGAGCTCTAACAAGGAGAGGTCCCCAGGGGTGGGTTAGAGTTTTTGAAATAATCTACATGTGGATGTAGCTTTGGGTCCCAGGTATCTCACCCTGCAGCAATTCATCCCGGCAATCTCTTGTTTGCAAGTAATTGTCCAAAAAAAGTTAGGAATTTTATGTGAATGTCCTAGAGCCTTAAAATTATGGTGATAATTATATGGGCATTGTAGTGTAGTGGTTAGTATATGAACCTGATATCTAGGTCGTGGGTTCAAATCTCATTGGAAGATTCAAAATTTCTTATTTTTCAATCTTTATTGAAATCTCTCTGATCATTATTTTTATTCAACTAATTGGTTTAAGTTTGTCACATCACTTCAACCACCATATTAGCCTTTTTAATTGCTCTCATTTTTTCTTCCTATGCTTTTTTTCATTTGGGATCTTTATGGATGTAGTTTTAATTATTTTGTGTACTGACTTCCATCTGGTTTCTTCCACTTCATTGTTTTAGATTTTCATCCATGTTATTGCATTTGTTATTTCTATGCCTGATTTTGCTTTAATATCATTTTATTTATAATCCCTTCTTTCATTTACATCTTCATCTGCACTATTTTGTCCATGGTGCAACATGAATTTATGTTTTAACTGTTTGTATGACAATTACCATCCAAAAAATAAACATCTTAAAACTTCCTGGCAAACTAAAACTGTGTGCCGGACTGAGACTCCAACTTGGGGCCTTTGATTTGCAGGAGAACTTCTGTGAAGTTACGAAGGTACGAGACAAGATACTGACAGAAGTAGAGACGTGATGACGGGTCGTGAGTTGTCATAAGGTAGCTCAGTCATTACAGCACTTGCCAGCAAAAGGCAAAGAGCCTAAGTTCGAGTCACACTCCAGCACACATTTTTAATCTGCCAGGAAGTACACATACTGCTGTGGAGAGAAAATTTCATTCTGAACGTACATCTCATATGTAATGAAAAATACATTTTTGACACTGTTGCACAACCAATGTAAATAGAGTATTTCAACTTTTATTTTTTTTTAAATAATCAAAAAGAAAGAAAGAAAAGAAGATAGGAAGAAAAAAATAAGAGCAAACGAAAAAGTTAACACAATGATTAGAATGGTGTGACAAACAATTAGAAATAGGAGAAAAGTTACAATTAAACCAATTAATTGAAAGGAGATTTCAATGATGTTTTAAAAACAAAACATTTTCAAGCATCTGATGAGATTCGAACTCATGACTGTCTACATGTCATGCTGGTATGCGAACTATTACACCACAATGCCCATATAATCATTGTTATATATTTTAAGGGTCTAGGACATTAACACAAAATTACAAAAGCCTTTTCGTTGATTACTTGCAAACGAGAGCTCAGCAGGGTAATATACCGGGGACCCTAACCTACCTTACCATATCAATGATTTCAAAAATTTGATTGCACCCCTGGTGACCTCTTCTTTCAACTGATACCATTCATTGTTTGTCGTAGTAGCACCAAATGTCTTTTAACAGGAAGCATTTTACACTCTCATATTCTGTATATAATATTTTGATTCTTGAGTTTCTCCCAATCACGTAATAAAAAAATTCTGGTGGAGGCACTTTCAATAGTACATATCAAATTTTATAACTTGTGCAACACATTTATGGTGTTTCTCTGTTGAATTTCGTGGCACTGCAGAACTGACACACTTGATCTATTATGCCAAGGACAAAGCATCTGTGTTTGTTGTACTATTTTGTGGGACCATAAATAAATGCTTCACCTGCCAAATTTAAATTTCTACTACTTCTGCATTGCACTTACTGTATACTAATGTTTTGTTCACATGCTTACAATTATTATGTTTCACGAACTTCCTTCACTGTAACTCTACTTACTTCATCAACAGTTTCTGCATGTGTGCTTGCTGAGTGTCCCACTCGGTCCTTTCCTCTAATTTCATCTTGTTGTTCATCTGTTAAGTTTGCTCTCAATCTATTTATTCTCTTCTGTGATAAAGTTAAATATGCTTATTTGCTCCTCATCTCTTTCTTTTCTTCATTATTCTTTCTGATTCTTTTCATTTCATCTTCTACATCTACATCCATACTCCACAAGCCACTTGACGGTGTGTGGTGGAGGGTACCCTGAGTACCTCTATCAGTTCTCCCTTCTATTCCAGTCTCGTACTGTTCGTGGAAAGAAGGATTGTCGGTATGCTTCTGTGTGGGCTCTAATCTCTCTGATTTTATCCTCATGGTCTCTTCGCGAGATACGCGTAGGAGGGAGCAATATACTGCTTGACTCTTCGGTGAAGGTATGTTCTCGAAACTTTAACAAAAGCCCGTACCGAGCTACTGAGCGTCTCTCCTGCAGAGTCTTCCACTGGAGTTTATCTATCATCTCATCATTGGCAAGATCTCCTATTTTACATCTCGACAGACTCTTAAATTTTAATATCCCACAACACAGTAAAGTTCTCTTTAATACACTGTTCACTACCTTAATCGATTCACTAATTTATTTCACTTTTCTTTGATCTGCTCTAATCAGTTTCCAAAAGTATACTGACAAGTTCGCCTCACCACTGCCTAAATATACCACTCTCACCTGCAACTTATCCCCATGACAACATGATACTGCAACATTTGAGATCATTATCTAATGTTTTTGGAATATTTTATAACATTCTGGAACATTCCACAACAATCTGAAATATTCTAAAGGAAATCTCTGCTACTTCAGGATTCAGCATTCTCAGCCACTTCACTGAACTCCCGTAAGAAGTCTATTGGTGTGATGCCTCTCTTGGCACAGATTCTCCGAGCCCAAACTGTACAGTTGCAAACCAAAACCACCCCTGTGGACGGAGGATTACCATAACATCTAACACTATAGGGCTGCAGGTTGAGTTGTGGAGTTATAGTGATACACATGGACAAACCATACTTATTACAGCTATTTATTTCTTTAAATTAATCAGTCCTTCCCGTACATTGGACCAGGGTTTTAAACTTACAATTCTTTTACATCATGGTTACTTAAGAGGTGAACAACAGAAAACTGTAGATGGAATGTAACAATATTATGAAAAGGACAGCTGGTACTAACCATACAGCGGAGATATGAGCTTTTGGCCAACAAGGCCTTTGTTAAAAATAAATAACAGACAGATAGGAACCCCCCCCCCCCCCCCACACACACACACACAGTCTCTGTCAGCTGAAACCAGACTACAAGCAGCTGGACATGATGGGGGAGGCAACCAGGTGGGTTGAGGAGGAGGCTGGGACAGAAAGGGGAAGGGGGGGGGGGATAGCAGGGTAGGGGTGAGGGTGGGGGGACAGTAAAGTGCTGCTAGTGGGAGTAGGAAGTGTGCAGGGACAAGGTGGAGAGAGGGTAGGGCAGCTGGTGCAGTTGGGTGGTTAGATGGCGGGCAGGTGGGTGATTGAGGGGGGCGGTAGCGGAAAGGAGAGAAGTAAGACGACTGGCTGCGTTAGTGGAATAGAGGGCTGTGTAGTGCTGGAATGCGAATGGGAAAGGGGTCAGATGGATAAGGACAATGACTTACGAAGGTTGAGGACAGGAGGGTTACAGGAATGCAGGATATATTGCAGCGAGAGTTCCCATCTGCACGACTCAGAAAAGCTGGTGTTGGTAGGAAGGATCCTGATGGCACAAGCTGTGAAGCAGTCATTGAAATGAAGAATGTTGTGTTGGGTAGCATGCTCAGCAGCTAGGTGGTCCAGTTGTTCCTCCACCGTAATTAGTCGGTGGCCGTTCATGGGGACAGACAGCTTGTGGGTTGTCATGCCCACATAGAATGCAGCACAGTGGTTACAGCTTAGCTTGTAGATCACGACTGCTTCCACAGGTAGCCCTGCCATTGATAGGGTAGGTGATTTTTGTGACTGGACTGGAGTAGGTGGTGATTGTGGGAGGATGGGTGGGACAGGTCTCACTGAGGCCCGTACAGACCGTAATTACCCTCCGAACCTCGTACAAAAACAGATCTTCCGTGCCTTATCTTCTCAGTCATCCACCACCTCCCAATGACCCACTGCCGGGTCACAGAGGAGAATTCCCTCTCGACCCAGTACCATCCGGGACTGGAGCAACTGCATTACATTCTCTGCCAGGGTTTCGACTACCTCTCGTTGTGCCCTGAAATGAGAAATGTCGTACCCACTATCCTCCCCACCCCTCCCACAGTGGTATTCCAACCACCCGCCAAACCTACACAATATCCTCGTCCATCCCTACATAGCCCCTGCTCTCGAGCCCTTGCCTCGTGGCTCATATCCTTGTAATAGACCTAGATGCAAGACCTCTCTCATACATCCTCCCACCATCACCTACTCCGGTCTGGTCACAGACATCACCTATCCTATCAGAGGCAGGGTTACCTGTGGAAACAGTCACGTGATCTACAAGCTAAGCTGTAACCACTGTGCTGCATTCTACATACGCATGACAACCAACAAGCTGTCTGTCCACATCAATGGCCACTAACAAATTGCGGCCGAGGGATAACCAGACCACCCTGTTGCTGAGCATATCGCCCAAAGTGACATTCTTCATTTCAATGACTGCTTCACAGCCTGTGCCATCTAGATCCTTCTCGCCCTCACCAATTTTCCTGAATTGTGCAGATGGAAACTCTCCCTACAAAGTTTACACTCCCCTAACCCTCCTGGCCTCAACCTTCATATGTCATTGTCCTTCCCCATCTAGCCCCCTCCCTGTTCCCATTCCAGCACTACACAGTCCTCTATTCCACCAATGCAGCAAGTCTTTTTACTTCTCTCCTCTCCACCACTGCTAACCTCACTACCCCACCCTCCATCTAACCACCCAATTGCACCAGCTACCCTAGCCTCTCTCCACCTCATCCCTGCACGCTCCCACTAGCAGCACTTTACTGTCTGCTACCTCCACCTCTACCCTCCTATCCCTCCCCCTTTCCGCCCCAGCCTCCTCCTTACCCCACCTGGTTGCCTCTCCCATCGTGTGCAGCTGCTCATAGTCTGGCTTTAGCTGCCAGACACTGTGTGTGTGTGTGTGTGTGTGTGTGTGTGTGTGTGTGTGTGTGTGTGTGTGTATGTATGTGTACTACCCTTTTCATAATATAGTTACTTAAGAAGTGACAATTTTAACATGATAAATAGTGTAAAATAGCGTAAGTAGAATTAACAATACCAGAGAAGGAAAGTTGCTACTCACCATGTAGCAGAGATGCTGAGTCATGATAAGCACAATAAAAAGATTCACACAATCATAACTTTCGGCCATTAAGGCCTTTGTCAGCAGTAGACACAGATACACACACGCATATGTGTGTCTACTGCTGACAAAGGCCTTAATGGCCGAAAGCTATGATTGTGTGAATCTTTTTATTGTGCCTATCGCGAATCAGTATCTCCTCTCCGCTATATGGTGAGTAGCAACTTCCCTTCTCTGGTATTGTTACATTTCATCCTGGATTTTCCATTGTTTGGTAAGTAGAATTAAAAGTTATATCACTATCTACTAACAATGTAAACATCAATACTAAGAACTAATAAGGTTAATGTTACCCGTACTACTACTACTACTACTATTATTATCTTCTTTTCTTTCTCAGACCTTAGGTCTAGTTAAAAATGGAAAGTGACGCGGACCTTGATCAAGCGTGACTTCCTTTTAACTGTACAGTATATGTTATATTGCATTTAGGAACTTTCGAGTAATTGAACATGTATCAATAATTACGGATTTCTGTAGATGTATATGTAAGTTTGGATGTAGCTTTATTGCATTGATGTACTGGTGGATATTGTATGGTATGACTCCTGTAGTTGATAGTATAATTGGTATAATGTCAACTTTATCCTGATGCCACATGTCCTTGACTTCCTCAGCCAGTTGGATGTATTTTTCAATTTTTTCTCCTGTTTTCTTTTGTATATTTGTTGTATTGGGTATGGATATTTCGATTAGTTGTGTTAATTTCTTCTTTTCATTTGTGAGTATGATGTCAGGTTTGTTATGTGGTGGTGTTTTATCTGTTATAATGGTTCTGTTCCAGTATAATTAGTATTCATCATTCTCCAGTACATTTTGTGGTGCATACTTGTATGTGGGAACGTGTTCTTTTATAAGTTTATGTTGTAAGGCAAGCTGTTGATGTATTATTTTTGCTACATTGTCATGTCTTCTGGGGTATTCGGTATTTGCTAGTATTGTACATCCGCTTGTGATGTGATCTACTGTTTCTATTTGTTGTTTGCAAAGTCTGCATTTATCTGTTTGAGTATTGGGATCTTTAATAATATGCTTGCTGTAATATCTGGTGTTTATTGTTTGATCCTGTACTGAAATCATGAATCCTTCCGTCTCACTGTATATATTGCCTTTTCTTAGCCATGTGTTGGATGCGTCTTGATCGATGTGTGGCTGTTAGATGATACGGGTGCTTGCCACGTAGTGTTTTCTTTTTCCAATTTACTTTCTTCGTATCTGTTGATGTTATGTGATCTAAAGGGTTGTAGAGATGGTTATGAAATTGTAGTGGTGTAGCCGATGTATTTATATGAGTGATTGCTTTGTGTATTTTGCTAGTTTCTGCTCGTTCTATAAAGAATTTTCTTAAATTGTCTACCTGTCCATAACGTAGGTTTTTTATGTCGATAAATCCCCTTCCTCCTTCCTTTCTGCTTAATGTGAATCTTTCTGTTGCTGAATGTATGTGATGTATTCTATATTTGTGGCATTGTGATCGTGTAAGTGTATTGAGTGCTTCTAGGTCTGTGCTACTCCATTTCACTACTCCAAATGAGTAGGTCAATATTGGTATAGCATAAGTATTTATAGCTTTTGTCTTGTTTCTTGCTGCCAATTCTGTTTTCAGTATTTTTGTTAGTCTTTGTCTATATTTTTCTTTTAGTTCTTCTTTAATATTTGTATTATCTATTCCTATTTTTGTCTGTATCCTAGATATTTAGAGGCATCTGTTTTTTCCATCGCTTCTATGCAGTTGCTGTGGTTATCCAATATGTAATCTTCTTGTTTAGTGTGTTTTGCCTTGACTATGCTATTTTTCTTACATTTGTCTGTTCCAAAAGCCATATTTATATCATTGCTGAATACTTCTGTTATCTTTAGTAATTGGTTGAGTTGTTGATTTGTTGCTGCCAGTAGTTTTAGATCATCCATGTATAGCAAATGTGTGATTTTGTGTGGGTATGTTCCAGTAATATTATATCCATAATTTGTATTATTTAGCATGTTGGATAGTGGGTTCAGAGCAAGGCAGAACCAGAAAGGACTTAATGAGTCTCCTTGGTATATTCCACACTTAATCTGTATTGGCTGTGATGTGATATTTAAATTTGTTTGGATATTAAGTGTGGTTTTCCAATTTTTCATTACTATGTTTAGGAACTGTATCAATTTGGGATCTACTTTGTATATTTCCAATATTTGTAGTAACCATGAGTGGGGTACACTATCAAAAGCTTTTTGGTAATCAATGTATGCATAGTGTAGCGACCTTCATTTAGTTTTAGCTTGATATGTCACCTCTGCATCTATTATCAGTTGCTCTTTACATCCTCGTGCTCCTTTGCAACAGCCTTTTTGTTCTTCATTTATAATTTTGTTCTGTGTTGTATGTGTCATTAATTTCTGTGTAATGACTGAAGTTAATATTTTGTATATTGTTGGTAGGCATGTTATGGGGCGATATTTGGCTGGATTTGCTGTGTCTGCTTGATCTTTAGGTTTCAGATAAGTTATTCCCTGTGTAAGTGTATCAGGGAATGTGTATGGGTCTGCAATGTAACTGTTAAATAATTTAGTTAGATGTGAATGTGTTGAGGTGAACTTCTTTAGCCAGAAATTTGCTATTTTATCTTTTCCAGGGGCTTTCCAATTGTGAGTAGAATTAATTGCTTGGGTGACATGTTGCAAAATTATCACTTCAGGCATTTGTGGTATCATCTTGTATGTGTCTGTTTCTGCTTGTATCCACCGTGCATGCCTGTTATGTTGTACTGGGTTTGACCATATGTTGCTCCAGAAGTGTTCCTTATTATTATTATCATCATTAGTATTAAAAGATCTTTTACAGTAACATCGTTGTAACTGGCAACTTGAAGTACAAGTATTTGTATAAGTTTCTTTTTCAGGTCGAAAGGGATGATCTTTTTGCATCTTTGTAGGGTTTGGACGGTTGCTAATAACTTCTTGAAAATTGCAGCTAAGTGCTCCGCTCATTTTAGGTTCTCATCTATTATTATTCAAAGACTCTTTACTGAGGGAGTGGAATTTGTGTGTGCCTCATTCCTGATATTTGTGGCTAATGAGCCTACAATGGACAACAAGGACAGCTTGGGTTTTGATGGATTAAGCTTTAATCCTTTATTCTGTGCACATTTTGATACACAGAGGTCAGCATTGAAATTCTCTTGGTTGTACCTCTTCATTACAGCTTGTATAATTTATACGCATAGAATTAAACATACTGCAATTAAATGATAGCTGTGAGAACCAGTTGTAAATGCTGGACATACACTGTGTCTTGTGACAATTCAGAATTTGTGCCAGACCATCACTCTACCACAAACTACTCACCAATTGAGAGCAGCTGCCTCCACTGTCAGAACAAGCCTGAATCAGACTTTTCTCTGTTTTTTTATCGTGCCGTACCTCACTCAGTAAAAACAAAGTACTTACAGGTTGGTCTGACTCCTTAGTCCCCTTTTTCTCAGGAACAGGTGGAGTTATCAAATTGAAATTCATGCCAGATACTACGGTCTATGGTCCCTTTAAGCTTCTAAGTGAATGCAATTAAAAGACACAACCATTTATGTCATCTTTTGATATTTGCAGACTCACTCATCAAAACATATAGGGTACTTCTTGTTGACATAGGATCATGAAATTTGGCAAGAAGTAAGGTTTCACTGTACAAGTGAGGGGAAAAAGAAAACCTGAAAATTATCTAGGAATTGATTTAGAAAGTACTGGAATTCCCAGGACCAATATCATGCCAGTATTGATATTGATAATAGGCAAAAATCTTTGAGATTCTACATTCACGGGATGGACAAACTACCTATATACGTAATTAAATTTGTATAGAACCATCAATGCACAAGTCCTACTCACATTTACTTACCTGTATTTTTCTCGTGTCGTCAGTCTTCCGACTGGATCAAAGTGACCTGCCATGAATTCCTCTCATGTCAACTCACTCACCTCAAAATAGTACTTCACCATATGTCCTCAATTATTTGTTGGATGTAGTCCACTCTCTGCCTTCCCCTACAGTTTTTCCCTCTGTAGAGCTCCCTTAAGTACAACAGAAGTTAGTCTACATGTTCTTAACAAATGTTCTATCCTCCTGTTCTGTCTTCTTGTCAGTGTTTACCATTTTTAACTTTCTTCCACAGTTCTGAAGGGAACTTCCGATTATTTATCCTACTAGTCCACCTAATTTTCAACATCCTACTATAGTACTACATATCAAATGCTTTGATTCTCTTCATTTCTGATTTTCTCACAATCTGAGATTCACTACTGTACGATGCTGCATTCCTAATGTACATTTTCAAAATGTTTTTCCCTCAGTTAACCACCGAAGTCTGGTACTAGCAGACCTCTCTCTGTCAGCAATGCCTGCTTTGCTTCTGCCAATCTGCTTTTGATGTCCATGTGACCATCACGTGTTATTTGTTTCCAAGGTAGCAGAATTCTTCCACTCTGTCAATTTTGCTGTCCACAACATCGATTGTATGGAGTGTAGCCATGCATGGAAGTGAAACATGGACGATAAATAGTTTAGACAAGAAGAGAATAGAAGCTTTCGAAATGTGGTGCTACAGAAGAATGCTGAAGATTATATGGGTAGATCACATAACTAATGAGGAGGTATTGAACAGAATTGGGGAGATAATGAGTTTTGACTAGAAGAAGGGATCAGTTGGTAGGACATGTTCTGAGGCATCAAGGGGTCACCAATTTAGTACTGGAGGGCAGCGTGAAGGGTAAAAATTGTAGAGGGAGACCAAGAGATCAATACACTAAGCAGATTCAGAAGGATGTAGGCTGCAGTAGGTACTGGGAGATGAAGAAGTTTGCACAGGATAGAGTAGCATGGAGAGCTGCATCAAACCAGTCTCAGGACTGAAGACCACAACAACAACAACAATGTGGATGTTAAGATAATCGCTAATACTTTTTACTTTCTTCATTCTTCAGTTTACTCTCAATTCATGGCAGGTGCTCATTAGACTGCTCATTGCATTCAGCTGGTCCTGCAATTCCTCTTCACTTTCACTGAGGGTAGATATCTCACCACTGAGTCTCATCACTGACATACACTGTGAGATCAAAAGTATCAGGACACCCCCAAAAACATAAGTTTTTCATATTAGGTGCATTGTGCTGCGCCTGCTGCCAGGCACTGCATATCAGAGACCTCAGTAGTCATTAGACATCATGAGGGAGCAGAATTGGGTGCTCGGCGGAACTCACAACTTCAAATGTGGTCAGGTGATTGGGTATCACTTGTGTCATACGTCTGTACGCGAGATTTCCACACTCCTAAATATCCCTAGGTTAACTGTGTTGGATGTGATAGTGAAGTGGAAACGTGAAGGGACACATACACCACAAAAACTACAGGCCGACCTCGTCTGTTGACTGACAGAGACCACCGACAGTTGAAGAGGGTTGTAATGTGTAATAGGCAGGCATCTGTCCAAACCATCACACAGGAATTCTAAACTGCATCAGGATCCACTGCAAGTACTATGACAGTTAGGCGGGAGGTGAGAAAACTTGGATTTCACGGTCGAGCGGCTGCTCATAAGCCACACATCGTGCCAGTAAATGTCAAACGATGCCCTACTTGGTGTAAGGAGCATAAAAATTGGACGACTGAGCAGTGGAAAAGCATCGTGTGGAGTGACAAATCATGGTACACAATGTGGCGATCCGATGGCAGGGTGTGGTCATCGCGAATGCCCAGTGAACGTCACCTGCCAGTGTGTGTAGTGCAAACAGTAAAATTTCGTAGGCGGTGATATTATGGTGTTGTGTTTTCATAGAGAGGCTTGCACCCCTTGTTGTTTTGCGTGGCACTATCACAGCACAGGCCTACATTTATGTTTTAAGCACCTTCTTGCTTCCCACTGTTGAAGAGCAATTCAGGGATGGTGATTGCATCTTTCAACACGATCAAACACCTGTTCATAATGCACGGCCTGTGGCAGACTGGTTACATGACAATAACATCCCTGTAATGGACTGGCCTGCACAGAGTCCTCACCTGAATCCTACAGAACACCTCTGGGATGTTTTGAAATACCCATTTTGTGCGAAGCCCCCCCGACCGACATCAATACCTCTCCTCAGTACAGCACTCTGTGAAGAATGGGCTGCCATTCTCCAAGAACCCTTCAAGCACCTGACTGAACGTATGCCTGCGAGAGTGGAAGCTGTCATCAAGGCTAAGCGTGGGCCAACACCCTACTGAATTCCAGGATTGCCGACGGAGAGCGTCACGAACTTTTAAGTCATTTTCAGCCAGGTGTCTGGATACTTTTGATTACATTGAACCTTATTTTATTTCGGTTCATTGATTCTTAAATGTATAGATTGAGTAATAAAGGCAAAAGACTACACCTCTGTCTGAATATCTTTTTAATCCAAGCATTTCACACTGTATATTCTGTTCTCATTGTTGTCTTATTACTAAGCAACGAACACACATGCTTCTCCATTCCATAATAGGCCCACCAGAGGCATGCATACAGTGCAGGGCTGCAGCCTACCCTGCAACAAGAGATGTAGCAATCTATCCCCACATACCAAAAGGAGGAGCCTCTGGTAGCACTGTTCAGAAAGCTCAAGTGGACGGACATACACTAAGGCAATAAAAGTCATGGAATAGCTACTAATATCATGTCAGACCACCACCAGTGGGGCAACTTGACGTGGCATGGACTTGATAAGTCACTGGAAGTCCCTTGCAGAAATATTAAGTCATGCTACCTCTAAAGCTGTAACTGCTGAAGTGTTGCTGGTGCTGGATATTGTGCAGGAACTGACCTCTACATTATATCCCATAAATGTTGGATGTATTCATGTCGGACACTCTGGGTGAATAAATCATTAGCTCGGATTGGCCACAGCGTTCTTCAAACCAGTGGTGAACAATTGTGGGCTGGTGACACGGTGTATTGCAATCCGCAAAAATTCCATCGCCGTTCAGGAACATGAAGCCCATGATTGGCTGCAAATGGTCTCCAAGTAGCTAAACGTAACCATTTCCAGTCAATGATAGGTTCAGTTGGACCAAAGGACCCAGTCCATTTTTGTAATCACTGGAATTTTTTGAACAGACCCCACAGAGTGACAGTGTCCAGAGCATCACATCATTTCTGCACAGGGTCTGTTGTGGCTTCCCCTGGCAGTGGGGGCAGAGACACGTTGTCTTCTTTTCAGACAAGTTCCGATTCAATGCAGAGCATTATGCTGTACATCTCCACGTGTGGAGACTTCAAAGAGAAAGAACATTGTCAGACTGGATTTGTTACCTTATGTCTGACACCTTAAGACTGGAGGCCGTGTCTAGTGTTCGAAGTCTCTGTGACTTATCTGTCGACAAGATAGTGCGAGATTGCACATTACCCGTGCTGTCCTGACTACGTCGACATAAAAGGTGTTTGACAGTTGCGCTGCACAGCACTTACTGCAGGTCTCTCAAATGCTGAAAACATCTAGTCCGGGGTTGTTGAGAGACTGACGTACCATGATTTGCTGACCACTATGACTGATGAACTCTGGCACAGATTTGATGCAACACGAAATTATGTACTGCTGTCTGTCATCCGAGTTCATTTTGACTTGTCACACTGCCGGGTTAGACCCACTTTACTGTCAGGTGTGGCAGTTTTGCACACTAAATTACGCACACTCTCAGAAGCGTTCATTTCCTTTTATCCAGCATCGGACAAAGTTGGGACATTTATGGTACTTCTCCACTTTCCTCCATCTTCCCACTATTCTTCTCCAGAACTGTTTTGTTCCAGTCCAGATTCACTCTTCTAATAGTAGTCTGGATCAAGTCAATCCTCTATAACTCTGGCTCTCCCTCTTGCTCTGAAACTAGGTAGACAATATTAAGGGGGGTAGGACGCCAAACGGGCCGTCTTGGAGCAGAAGAGAGAGCACAGGACATCTTAATTTCCACTGTCTATACTTTTACGAATAAATTCATAAAACTTGGTCAGCGCAACCAGGAAGGATTCATCATCTATTGGCTGCGTTTGTTGCTATAGGTACACGTTTCTTCATAAGTAAGACAGATTCTTCGATGAATTTTGCACAGCATACAAACCATACTTACAGGTGTATGAAACTCTAGAAATTAATTAATTTAAGAAAAAATGAATGTGCTGTTACATTTTAAACTTTATGTTTAGAAAAAACTCAAATATTATAGTTAATTATCTCAATTTTTACCACAGTTTTTAATATATTTAATATATTTTTGAACTTCCACCACTATAAGCGTAAATCCTGAATCCTTTCTGGTCATTCTGAGAAAGTTTTATGAATTTATTTTTAAAAGTATAGACAGTGGAAGTTAAAAATTCCTGTGGTGTCTCTCCTGCTCCAAGTCGTCCCATTTGATGTCCTAACCCCCTTAGTAGTAACCAAAGACTTTTGCACATGATTCAGTTATTGCGTGAAAGGATCTCATAAATTTTCAATCAGGTCCTGACAGAATTTCAAAGTGGCACAGAGATTGGCAACTTGCTTTAAATGTTCAGAAATTTAAAATTGTGCATGTCACAAAATGAAAAAAATATAGTATCCTATTTTTATTCTTTTATCTTCCATTGTCTTTACGTGTCCAAACCATATTAACTTACTCTTAGTTTTCCGTAACATAATTCTTAGGAATTTCAGTTCACTAGCTTGGAGTCAACTGTCCTCTCTTCTTACAAATGTCCAGCTCTCCCACCACCCTCTATGCCAGCTGTGGGCAACCTTTGGTGACCCACAGGCCCGATTCACATACTTACTTCAGACTGCGGGCCAAACCATCGTGTGACTGATGTGACAGCACCACTCCTAGCGCATAAAATCAAAACTACAGTGTAATATAGAAACAGTCAAATTTCGAAGGTTCACTTTTTCATTTTATTGATATGTTACCTGAACCCAATTTCTGGATGGACAAAACAGTAGTTTGCAAACTAGCATATAAACCACGTCAAGATTATACGAGGGCCATTCAGAAAGTAACCTCCGGTTCATTTAAAAAAATACACCAAGTTAAATAAAAATATTTTAATATATACATCTTACAACTACATCTTTGCACTATTTTTCTACATAGTCTCCATAGCGATTGAGGCACTTATCGTATCTCTTCACAAGCTTTGAAATTCCTTCTGCATAAAAATCACCCGCTTGTGCCTGGAGCCAGCCTGTGACCGCATCTTTGAGCTCTTCGTCGTCATCAAACCGCTGTGACCCGAGCCATTTCTTCAAATGCATGAAGAGGTGATAATCACTTGGCGCCAGGTCTGGGCTGTAAGGTGGGTGGTTGATAACGTCCCACTTGAAGGACTCAAGAAGGGCCGTTGTTCTGCGAGCAGAGTGAGGACGGGCGTTATCGTGCAAAAAAACGATACCGGAAGTCAGCATACCACGGTGTTTGTTCTGTATAGCCCGTCGTAACTTTTTTATTGTTTCACAGTACACGTCTTGATTAATGGTCGTACCACGTTCCATGAATTCAACCAACAACATCCCTTTGGCATCCCAAAACACCGTTGCCATCAGTTTTCTGGCAGAAAAATCTTGCGAGGCTTTTCTTGGTTTGGTAGGCGAATTTGAATGTGCCCACATCTTTGATTGTTGTTTTGTCTCAGGGTTCACGTACTTAATCCAGGTTTCGTCACCGGTCACGATTCTGTTTAACAATGGTTCTCCTTCGTCCTCATAACGTGACAGAAAGTCCAATGCAGAGGCCATTCTTTGAGTTTTGTGGTGGTCGGTAAGAATTTTGGGCACCTATCGTGCACAGAACTTACGGTAACCCAATCTTGCTGTCACTATCTCGTACAAGAGAGTCTTAGAAATCTGTGGAAAACCAGTAGACAACTCCGACATTGAGAACCGTCGATTTTCACGAACTTTTGCATCAACTGTCTGAACGAGTTCGTCAGTCACCAATGATGGTCTACCACTCCTCTCTTCATCATGAACGTTTTCTCGTCCACTTTTAAATAAACGTACCCATTCACGGACAACTCCTTCACTCATAACTCTCGGTCCGTACACGGCACAAAGCTCATGATGAATAGCTGCTGCAGAATATCCTTTGGCTGTAAAAAACCTTATGACAGCACGCACTTCACATTTGGCGGGGTTTTCTATTGCAGCACACATTTCAAACTGCCACAAAAACTAAACTAGCGCAGTTACAACGTTCACTCGACCACGGCTTGATGCCGACTGACCTGTTGAGTGCGTGAACGCACAGATGGCGTCGCTACTCCCCCCACAACCCGCACTGTGACCAATCAGAGGTTACTTTCTGAACCGCCCTTGTATATAACAAACATTGTTGTATCACCGTTCATCTACATCTATACTGTGCAACCCACTGTGATGTGCATGGTAGATGGTACATTCCACAACAACATTAATTAGGCTCTCTTCCAATTCCATTCACGTACAGAGCACGGGAAGAATGACAGATTGAATGAGTGCATGGATGTTGTAATTATTCTGATTTTATCCTCACAATCCCTATGTAAGCAATACGACCTGTTAAGTGGACCCTGGAAACTCACCACCCGATGGCGCAAGTGAAGGAATTTGCAGCCTACAGTCACAGAACTGCCTGAGCCTCTTATTCAGAGGAAAAACAAAGTTTTATCATACCTTTAAACAGCTGAGGCTGCAACAGTTACACCAGTAACTCAACAAGTAATTGAAATGTATTAATGTTGGCTCTCGAGGCTCTCGTGACCTCCAGTGTTGACAATACAACCCCTTTAACTTCCTGCGTGTGCCACAGAGGTCTACATGTCATGAAAAGGGTTAAGTGTACCCCAGGTGATGCCTGGCATTCAAATAATTTTCCCATTGTGGCCAGTTAATAACATTTATGTAACTGTAGGCACTTTGTCAGGGACTGTGTTATAAGCAACATGTGTAGACCTTGTACTATACAGTTTTTAACACTGAGCTACTAAACTGTTATGAAATGTGACAGCTCATTTGCTGATGGCAGTAACAGTTTTATTCGGTTTGACGTGTCCAGTTTCACAAGGCTTGTGCGCTTGTGTGGCTCAGTGGTTAAGTACCGGTCCACAGATCCAAAGGTCCGAGGTGCGATCTCTGGTTTTGTTAACAGATTTTCTCTGGACAGTTTACGTCTACCTTCACGAGTCCAATTTGGTATGGGTCCCACACACTTGAGCAATGTTGTAGGATGGGTCACATGAGTAGTCTGCAAGCAACCACTTTTGTAGACTGACTGCACTTCCCTAGTATTCAACAAATAAATTAAAGTCTACTACCTGTGTTACCCCCAATCGAGCCTACGTGATCATTCCATTTAATATCCACACAAAGTGTACGAGTTGGCCCATTCCAGTAGTGACTTACAGATATTATAGTCATAGGATACTATATTTTTTCATTTTGTGGCATGCACAATTTTAAATTTCTGAACGTGTAAAGTAAGTTGCCAATCTCTGCACCACTTTGAAATTTTATCAGGATCTGACTGAATATTTGTGCAGCTCCTTTCACACGATAACTGTATCATATAAAAAAGTCTTTGGTTACTATTAATATTGTCTACAAGGTCATTAATAAACAATAGAAACAGCAAGGGTCCCAACACACATCTATGGGGCACACCTGAAGTTACTTCTACATCTGAAGAGGACTCTCCATCCAAGATAACATACTGTGTCATTTCTATAAAAAAGTTCGCAATCCAGTCACAAATTTCACTCGATACCTCATACGATTGTAATTCTGACAATAAGCATAGGTACGGTACTGAGTCAAATGCTTTTCGGTAATCGAGAAATACTGCATCTACCCAACTGCCTCAATCCAAATCATTCAGTACGTCATGTGAGAAAAGTGCGAGCTGGGTTTCACACGGTCGATGTTTTTGGAACCTGTGCTGGTTGACACTTGTAACACTCCGGTTTAATCTTACTGACTTATCCCGCTCGATCGGGATCTGATAGCAGCCCAAATAGATATTAATTAATGTGACCGTGTACCTAATGGGGCTGGCAATCGGATTGGACTGCTACGGAGTTGTTACATTCCATTTTGTCCTTCTCGAATGCTGCAATAATGAATGTCTGGTGCCGAGAAGGACAGCAACACAGCTTCATTAATCAACAACCTATATTTATCACCAAAAACACAACGTAAGGAGACAGCCACTGCCTTCGTCATACAGAATTAATAACGGCTAATCACAGCACAGGCCTCTTCGTTATTTATTATCGTCACACGTAATTTCAAATCACTGTAATCCAACACTGCAATCCAACACTGCAATCCAAATAATTCCGGCGCGGTAGATGCGTAATTACAAATATCGGCACTGAAATATCACTGAATCACACTAGTAACTATACTTTTTCACTTTCCCGTATATTTCTAACACAAAGGGGTTAAACCACGGCGATGGCCACTCCCTTTGTCGGTACGGTCTTGCATTCCAGCAACAGACCTCCACCCGGCTCGGCCCGCAGCCCGTACCACACTACTGTCTCAACACTCGCTCTCGCAACCCGACACACACTATCGATGGTTTGTCCTGTCGACCTGTGCTGTCGCAAACTTATAGTAAGGGCCTACGGACCCCTTACACACTGAGGAGGTCATTCTGTTCAAGACACCACATTATGTATCTTTTGCAGTTAAGCTTGACTTTTTCATGCATATATGTATAGTCTTGACGTCATTTACATGCCGTTTTTGAAAATACTGTTTTGTTGTCTGGATGATCTGAAGGTAATATTGAAGACAATTGAAGGATAGATGCTACCTGTGGGTCACTGGTTGTCCACAAATCACCTTTAGACCTAACCACGTATTATTCCCACTATGCTGGAGTCACACAAGTAAAATTTCACTACTCGCTATCCTCCCCGGTGCCGCCAGCGGCAGTAACTGTAGCGAGCAGTGTCGTGCCGCAGCAGGCTGCGAGGCGCCGACTCACCTGGCAGCAGGCTGCGCTCGGCCGGTCGACGAGATGACGGGCTTGGGGATCTTGCGCTGGCCGCTCTCCCGCTGTATCACCTCCAGCAGGCTCATGCTGGGCAGCCACGCCTGTAGGTGGGACGGAGACAGTCAGAGGTTCAGAGGCTCGCAGCAGAAAAGTGCAGTCTCGTTACAAGTATTTCCAATCTGACAAGGGCAGGTCCCCAGTGTTGCGATCGACTTTTTGAAACTATCTATATGGTGGTGTAGGTTAGTGTCTCGGGTATCACACACTGCAGCCATTCACCCTGCTGGGCCCTCGTTTGCGAGTAATTCACGAAAAAATAATTTTGGAATTTTGTATGACAATCAATACATTAAAAAAGTCACATTACATAGTGTGGTTGTGTGGTATAACAGACAGGATAACAGCTTCCCATGCAGGAGGTTATGGGTTCAAATCTTGTTAACTGTATTAAATTTATTTTTATTTTTAAAATTTACTGAAATGACTTCAATTATTATTTTTATTCAATTAACTGGTTTAAATGTAATTATTTATTTCTATTCCTTTGTCACAACATTTTAATCACCATATGAACTTTCTCATATTTTCTTTATAACATTCTTTTGCCTATCAGAATTTCTGCGAATATAATTATATTATATTTATATTAATATATTATATTAAAATATAATAAATAGTAAATGAAGCAGGCAAAAAGGAATACAAACGTCTCAAAAATGAGATCGACAGGAAGTGCAAAATGGCTAAGCAGGGATGGCTAGAGGACAAATGTAAGGATGTAGAGGCTTGTCTCACTAGGGGTAAGATAGATACTGCCTACAGGAAAATTAAAGAGACCTTTGGAGAGAAGAGAACCACTTGTATGAATATCAAGAGCTCAGATAGCAACCCAGTTCTAAGCAAAGAAGGGAAGGCAGAAAAGTGGAAGGAGTATATAGAGGGTTTATACAAGGGCGATGTATTTGAGGACAATATTATGGAAATGGAAATGGATGTAGATGAAGATGAAATGGGAGATAAGATACTGCGTGAAGAGTTTGACAGAGCACTGAAAGACCTGAGTCGAAACAAGGCCCCGGGAGTAGACAACATTCCATTAGAACTACTGATGGCCTTGGGAGAGCCAGTCATGACAAAACTCTACCATCTGGTGAACAAGATGTATGAGACAGGCGAAATACCCACAGACTTCAAGAAGAATATAATAATTCCAATCCCAAACAAAGCAGGTGTTGACAGATGTGAAAATTACCGAACTATCAGTTTAATAAGTCACAGCTGCAAAATACTAACGCGAATTCTTTACAGACGAATGGAAAAACTGATAGAAGCGGACCTTGGGGAAGATAAGTTTGGATTCCGTAGAAATGTTGGAACACGTGAGGCAATACTAACCTTACGACTTATCTTAGAAGAAAGACTAAGAAAAGGCAAACCTACGTTTCTAGCATTTGTAGACTTAGAGAAAGCTTTTGACAACGTTAACTGGAATACTCTCTTTAAAATTCTGAAGGTGACAGGGGTAAAATACAGGGAGCGAAAGGCTATTTACAATCTGTACAGAAACCAGATGGCAGTTATAAGAGTCGAGGGGCATGAAAGGGAAGCAGTGGTTGGGAACGGAGTGAGACAGGGTTGCAGCCTCTCCCCGATGTTATTCAATCTGTATATTGAGCAAGCAGTAAAGGAAACAAAAGAAAAATTTGGAGTAGGTATTAAAATCCATGGAGAAGAAATAAAAGCTTTGAGGTTCGCCGATGACATTGTAATTCTGTCAGAGACAGCAAAGGACTTGGAAGAGCGGTTGAACGGAATGGACAGTGTCTTGAAAGGGGGATATAAGATGAACATCAACAAAAGCAAAACAAGGATAATGGAATGTAGTCAAATTAAATAGGGTGATGCTGAGGGGATTAGATTAGGAAATGAGCCACTTAAAGTAGTAAAGGAGTTTTGCTATTTAGGGAGTAAAATAACTGATGATGGTCGAAGTAGAGAGGATATAAAATGTAGACTGGCAATGGCAAGGAAATCGTTTTTGAAGAAGAGAAATTTGTTGACATTGAGTACAGATTTAAGTGTCAGGAAGTCGTTTCTGAAAGTATTTGTATGGAGTGTAGCCATGTATGGAAGTGAAACATGGACAATAACCAGTTTGGACAAGAAGAGAATAGAAGCTTTCGAAATGTGGTGCTGCAGAAGAATGCTGAAGATAAGGTGGGTAGATCAAGTAACTATTGAGGAGGTATTGAATAGGATTGGGGAGAAGAGAAGTTTGTGGCACAACTTGACTAGAAGAAGGGATCGGTTGGTAGGACATGTTTTGAGGCATCAAGGGATCACAAATTTAGCATTGGAGGGCAGCATGGAGGGTAAAAATCGTAGAGGGAGACCAAGAGATCAATACACTAAGCAGATTCAGAAGGATGTAGGTTGCAGTAGGTACTGGGAGATGAAGAAGCTTGCACAGGATAGAGTAGCATGGAGAGCTGCATCAAACCAGTCTCAGGACTGAAGACCACAACAACAACAACTGTTCCATTCCAGAATGAGATTTTCACTCGCTAAGCCATGTCTCCGCCATATCCTTTCTTTCAGGAGTGCTAGTTCTGCAAGGTTCGCAGGAGAGCTTCTGTAAAGTTTGGAAGGTAGGAGACGAGGTACTGGCAGAAGTAAAGCTGTGAGTACCGGGCGTGAGTCGTGCTTCGGTAGCTCAGTTGGTAGAGCACTTGCCCGCGAAAGGCAAAGGTCCCGAGTTCGGGTCTCGGTGGGGCACACAGTTTTAATCTGCCAGGAAGTTTCAACTGTTCCATTACTTGAAAATTCTGTTTATTGGTTACAAAACAAAAGACAAAATATTTGTATTTGTGCAACAGTGAGAAATGTGTTTTTGTTACCAGATGTGCAATTTTTTTTTTTTTGGGTGTGCGCGGTGCTAGTCATACAAACATTTAAAATATACCCTGTCTATTCCACTATGAACAAAATAATCCAGATGAAAATTTAAATGAAAGATGGATTTATAAGTAAAACGAAACTCGAGCACAATGAGAAATAGATATAATGAATCAGTAGTGCGGAAGGGGGGGGGGGGGGGGGGAGAATTAAAACAGAAAATTAATTAAAAACAGGTGAACACAGATTTTAAGTGGAGAAAGAATGAAAGGAAGAAAAATGACAGCAAATGAAAATGCTGATATTATGATTAAAATTATGAGACAAAGGAATGGATTTGAAAAATTACATTTCAACCAATAAGCTGTATAACAATAATGATCAAAGTCATCTGATACAAATTTTAAATAAAAAAAGTGCACGTGACAAGATTCAAACCCACAACCTCTTGCATGTGATGCTTTTAAGCTATCCATTGTACCATGCAACCAGATCACAACATGCAACATTTTTAATGCTGTTTAGTGTCAGACAAATTCTTTTATTGTTATTATTATTACTATTAATTATTAATCATCAATCACTCAGAAACTGGGGCCCACCAGGTTGAATGGCTGCAGTGTATGATACCTGGGATCTCAACCTACATCATTATATAAACAGTTTCAAAAAGAGAATCTAAATGCTTGACAGCTCTCATTGTGAGCTACATCTGATCTGAGTTTATAAATTTATACAGGGTTAGCATAAAGTCCTTGTCTGAGTACAATAAATTATTTCTTAGGAACTGTGCTAAACACTACTATGGGGTTTATTGCAAATGATAGCTTAACTCTTAGTTTCATACAGATACACATCCACATGTGCTCCATTTGTTGCACACTGTGATATTCACTGTCTCTCCATGTCTTTCCCGACAGACAATACAGCAGTCCAAATAAAACACATTACTTACATTGTTAATCTGGTTTCATTTTATAATTACAGTATATTTGGTATCTCTTTTGTTACCCAATTGTTCTCAAATAAAAAGCCCTAATTGCAGTTAAACAAATTGACAATACATCTTCCTACCACTGGATGGAAGTATTAGAGAGTACTTTGACATGAAATTGTTGAAAATTACACTTACAGAGCTCAAAATGTGAAACTACTTATATGGGTCCTAAGTGCGCGCGCGCGCGCGCATACACATACACATACATACACACACACACACACACACACACACACACACACACACACACCATAGGGTGATTTTGCTAAATAGGGACAAACTGCAGGAAATTATGACTGAAAGGATAAGGAGCAAAAAAGCTCGCAGAGCATATGGCTGGAAATGTGTTCCCAGGGTACGTGGTGACAAAATATCTTCAAGAGTGATTGTGATATCAGCACTACAGTGGTGGCCCGCCATCATTGGGAAAGCCAGACGACCGTGTGAAACATTCTCCACAACTGCCACTATCCATTCTCACAATACGCGCAGGCCTTATTACCTACAGACTTCTGTTCAGGATGACTGTTTTGTCACTGGTCTGTCCCACTGGCCATAATCTTGCTGGGATTTCTGCCAATTGTCCCACTCACGGGGGAGGCTACCTTTGCAAGAGGAAGTATCGTCAACCTTCGCAACACACACCCCTGGGCTACAGAGAATCTCCACAGTATGGTGACGGTGAACTGTCAACACTAGTTTGGCCCCAGTGCGAGGGTAGGGATTACTGCCGACTGCCTCTCACGTGTGGAGCTTAAACACTGGTACAGACAGGACATTCCCACTTGCTCATGTGAGCTTTTAGTCACTGAAATTTACATGTGAAAGATTTTTTTTTTTATCTCCACCTTCAAGTAGAATGCATTTCCAGCCAGATGTCTATAAGAATGCACCCTGCACTGTAACTTACAGTTAAAGAGTTTTTCATAAAAACTGCCCAGGTATGTATAGAGAGTACTTTGACATGAAATTGTTGAAAATTACACTTACAGAGCTCAAAATGTGAAACTACTTATATGGGTCCTAAATACGCGCGCATGCGCGCACACGCACACGCACCCCAGTGCGAGGGTAGGGACTACTGCCGACTGCCTCTCACATGTGGAGCTTTAACCTTCAACCACTCACTGTCCATCCCCCGTTCTCCCTTTCTCTCTAAATGTAATTACTCCCACCACAATAGGACGCTGGTGTTCTTACCCCCACAGTATTTCTTTAAAAATAATAAATAATGTGTGTACCAAATTTGGTTCAAATTATTCCAGGTGCTTAGCATGAGCTTTTCACCCACAGCTTTGTCTTTGTGCGCCCAAGCCAAATGTATTTTACATGTATTTGTACATACATTTCATCTGTATCTCTAACAAATTTCGTCCTGCAGTTTTATTTTCAGGCATCTCAATTTTTGACATCATATCTGCTGAAGTGTGTGTCACACAATGGGATTGTTTTGCAAGTACATCCAATGGTATATGTAGCTACTGTCTGCAAAATGTGTTGTCAATAGAGTTAGCTGTAAAGAAGTTATAAATTAAAACATCAGGCTACAAGTGGCACTATATAGTTTTTTCCTTTCATCATTTTGTGGGGACTGTCAGCAAGAAAAGTTTCATAAAGGTTTGAAATTACGTGTAAAGTTTGTTGCAATTCAACAAGTGCTGTCATTCTCAAACACTGGATGAATAAAATAATGGGTGTGTGTTTCTTGCAATACACTTCTTTTCCACCCCCAGCCCCACCCCTTTGATAAGTAGGTATACATAAGATAGCCTATCTGTTAATTCAGGGTATATGCCATGTCCATTCCAAATTGCATCAAAATCCATCCAGACATTTCGGTGTGAAGAAGTAAAGTGCCTGCACACACACACACATTGTGAAAAACCTGAGGATCAAAGTGGCTGAGAAAGAACAGAAGCAGTGAAAGAAACAAAGACACGTAACAATAGGACTCACAAAGAGAACAGCAAACGGCACAGAACAGAGAACAAAAGTTGGAAGTTGAAATAGATGCAAAAATATAGACAAAGGAACACAACTGACATTAAAGGAGCAGCACTCAAGAATGAAAGAAAGAAATTTAATGATAAATTTAATACGGCAAGTAACAAACAGCTTCAAGTAATATGAAGTGCTGTATCAAACTATCACACACAGGACGACAGACATTCAGATCATTCTCTATACATTCGGTCTAAAATTTCCTGTTATTCCACTAAAAAGGTTACTGCAAATGCGTAGATGGTTCCTTTGAAACAAAAATGGGCCATAACAACAACAATTAATTAATTAACAGCCAATAACAATAATTAATTAACCTCACTACTGCCTGTGAGTCATAGATACTGTCAATTGCACTTTTATCATTTGGGTGTCTTATAGAATCTCTTTCTGATTGGCATTCTACTTTATATACAACAAGTAGTCAAAGTTTTAACCTTCAAGTGGAAGTGCTGTTTTTTTACAACACGAGTGGACGCACTGCGTATTTTGTACATGTGTCAAAAATAGCAGTCTATGTTACTAAGGTGAGCATGTATGAGCAATGTAACAGTTTCATCTTAGTTTAATTCAAAAAAGAAACTTGCATTATATGAGTTAAGTCAGCGTTTAATTAAACAATAATAAAATGAAGTTTCACTATATCAGTCTATTTCCCCATAGTAATGACCCAGTCAGAGCATTAAACAGTGCAGTTGCTTCACATCCAAGCCAACTGCTTAATCGTTTGCTATTTATCTCGAAGACAACTGCCTCTTTGTGGATCTGCACTACTAGTGCAGAATCTGGGGCGTTTTCACACACGGATCGAAAATTTTCTCTCATTAGCACACTGTTTATTTTATACACTGCTGCTCTCCTGAACGTATGACAAAACAACTTATCACACTGTTAGCTGAAGCAATAATGAAGGGATAGATCCAGGCTCATAATTTTAAAACAATGATGGAACGGTATAAGACAATGGTATTTGTGGTTGGTGCACTTTATTCACAGCCATATCCATTTGAGGGTTAATATCCCCCCCCCCCCCCCCCCCCCATAAAAAAAATGTTACCCAATTCATATTTTAATTGGATAGATAAAAAATCTACTCACCAAGCGGTGACAGAAAACACACATAAAAGACTGTTGTAACTGGCAAGCTTTCAGAGCCAGTGGCTCCTTCTTCAGGCAGAAGGGTTGGAGGGGAAGGAAGAGGGGTGAAGAGGGAGCCACTGGCTTTGAAACCTTGCCAATTACAAGAGTCTTATGTGTGTGTTCTGCCACTGCTTGGCGAGTAGATTTTTGATTTATCCAATTAAATTATTTTGTCACTAATTAACATTTTGTCTGTTTTCAGGTACATATCCCAGCCCCGCTATACAACGAAGTTCCTGAGCCACGATACTGTATTACTGCGTTAGATGAGCCAAAACAAAATGATGCAAGCATCGATAAAGTGGAATATCATGAAATTATTCTTTTTTTGCGTTTCAAGTGGATCAATGTTGCAAGAGTTCAGTGCTGAGTTGGGGGAAGTATTCAGCAAAAATGTACTCCTGTATGACACAGTACTCAGGTGGCACGGATGTTTCCAGTGTTGACAAACAAGTCTGAAAGACAATACATGAAATAGTAGACTACCACTTTGTGAAAAATCAGGAATCACAAGAGAAGTGGAGGCCTTCATGCCTGAAGACCAGCATGTCACACTCGTGGCAATAGTAGAAAAAGTGAAATCCAGTCAGGAAGCAGTTTTCACCATCTTACAGAATGCTGAATGGTAATAATTAAACTTTCGCTACTTCATAGGGGGCCCATGAAAAACGAGCGATTGTAGGACAATGGAACTTTGCGGAAACTATTGGAAGACATGCAGAAGAGGAATAACAAACTATTAAAAGAAACACATTTTAATTTTACAATGGAAAATCCAGGATGGAATATATATCATGAAAAGGAAAGTTGCTATATAGCGGAGGTGCTGAGTCAAAGATAGGCACAACAATAAGACTGTCACAAAGAAATAAAGCTTTTCGCCATTAAGGCCTTCATCAACAATAGACGAGGACACACACACACACACACACACACACACACACACACACACACACACACACACACACGCACGTCTATTGTTGACGAAGGCCTTAATGGCCAAAAGCTTTATTTATTTGTGACAGTCTTTGTCTTGTGCCCATCTCCGACACACGTTTTTATTTGCCGCATGAAGAGTAACAATTGTTAATCGTGTACTGTGCTTATATTCCAGGTTGCAAATGTTCCTCAATGGGATGATCATCTGCATCCATGACTGCATTAAAGATCCATTTTACAGTTGTTCAGAGCACTAACAGTGGACCAGAGAATGTTCAGCAGTTGTGACACAGCTCGTGCACTGCTCAAAGGCCGCACATTAAGTCCAGCATTCTGAGCCATGGCAAGAGTAGCTTATACAACAATCTGCGGAGCAACTGACTGTCAGCCTCTCCGCAGATCAATTTGCAAATAGCCAGTTAATTTCAAACTTCTGAATCGTGTTGTTCATCAGTGGTGCAGAAACAGGATATCTCCGTATTCCTCTAATGTGTTGATACTCGTGAACAGCATCTGCGCTACTGCTAGTGTTTTGATAAAACAGCTTTATGAGTGAAGCCCAGCTCACATTGTTCATGTCCATGTTGACTGACTGCAACCGTAACGCACGCTGATGCTCGTGTTTCAGCCCTACCTCGCCATACCAGTACTGGCGTCTTAATTGCAAGTTGTGGTACTAAAACTACAGACAATGCAAATTGTGCAACAGATAGTTTTAACATCATTTCTATTAAGACCGGTACCTGTACAGTAAATAGTTTTCTGTCTACGCTGGCTCAAATAGTTACAGTTTCATTATAACCAACCTTTACATGGAATGTGACAAAGGTCGCCACATGCTGGGCTCCACAAATGCCTACAGCCATTCAGAAAGCCTGGAAAGCTGAGCCAGCAGCAGAAATGTTGTAGCTACACCACGTCAAACTGCGTAACTTTTTTAGCTGCCTATTCACTGTGGAAAAATCCTGGGTGTATCACTAAAATTCCAAAGCAAAGAGCAAAGCGAGCAGTGGAAACACAAAGATTCACCATCATTGAAAAAGACCAAAAGTGAACTATCATCGAGGAAAGTTGGGACTTATGCACTGTGATGCTAATACACTGTTTCTGCAAGAGCCAAACTGGAGCATCAAAATAGTACCGAAATCTCCTGGAGAGCTTACGTGAGGTTATCAAGTCAAACCATTACAGGAGCTGTCCCAGGGGGTGATTTCTCTCCATGATAATGACCCAGCTTTTTCTGCTACAGTGGTCACTCACACACGCCGCTACTTTTCATTATCAGATTTTGCCACAACCACTGTATTTCCTTGAAATGACACACCACGACTTCTTCCTTGGACGAAGAAACCACTATTCGGCAAGCATTTCCGTAATGAGCAAAACATGATTTTTGAGATGAAACATTTTATGAACAGACAAAATGCAGATTAGTACAATTGAGGCCTGAACCGAGTAATTCACTGTTGGTATAAATATGTCACACTGAAGGGTGAGCGAGTGCAGAAAGATGATTGGCCACAATCTCACTTTTTTCAAGGTGACAATTAAAACTTTACAACTAGCTCTTGTAAAATGAGTCACTGAAGGCTGATTATAAGTAGAATGGCACTTCTTGTACTTTTTTCAAGGTGACAATTAAAACTTTACAACTAGCTCTTGTAAAATGAGTCACTGAAGGCTGATTATAAGTAGAATGGCACTTCTTGTACAGTGAAGGTACTATGTTTAGATGAAAAGAAGGAAATACATCTGGCCACTAAAGATGCTTCATTAAAATTAAGGCACAACGTGCCCACAAATAAACTGTGATTTTTGAACTGTATATAACCATGTGAGCTGAAAGCAATTAGAACAACACTTCTGACTATTTCTCCGACTTTGCACTCTTACCTTATCCCGGGACGCAGTGGCCACGATGTTCCTCTTGGGCTCCTGGTCATAGGCAACCGACTCGCAGCCGAAGTGCTCGCAGTACTCGTGTACGAAGTGGCGCTTCTCACGGTTCATCGGGTCGAACGAGTAACTGCGACTCTTCTGTTTGGACTGCAAATGAAATGTATGTGGTTAATGTGAAAAGTAAAATGAGCACATAAGTTCTTGGGAGGTTAGAAATTTGTGCCAGAATGGGAGTTGAATCCGAACCTCGGTCGTAACTGCACTTAGCGACTGAGCTATCGAGCACACATCGCGACCCACACCCTCAGCTTTTTTTCTGCCAGTACTACTGCTCCTATCGCCCAAATTCCACAGTGATTCTCCTACGTACCTTTTGGCACCAGCACTGTTGGAAGAACAGACACGGTGGAGATATGGCTCGGCCACGCTGTACAATATGCTTGTTCGCCAACCTATTTAGTGAGCTAGCTCTCCACAGCAGTGAGTGACTGGCCACTCACAGCGACTAATGGTGGAGGAAGACAAGGCGAGGAGAGGGAGGTATAAGGGAGAGGCAGATCTGTGTGACAAACTATTGACAATGAGTCTATTCTGTGGCCACTAATGTTAATTCAACAGAGATGTATTGCTCCTGGTGGCTGATAATGCAATTCGTGGAAATTTAATTTCTAAGACTGTTGCACTGATGAGAAATGACAATGAAATGAAACTTACATTTCTTCTAATTGATGAAGAGAACAATATGGGGCAGCTAAGTAAGAAACATAATATTTCTTACGACTGATACAGCCTTATGATGAATATCATTTTCTGACAAAGTTAAAACTGACCTCAACTTGTATTCAGAGACTGTTCTATTCACACCTTAAACATAAAAACACTGGGTGTCAATGAATCCAGTGGTTTTCACTGAAGCAAAATGTCTGTTACCACACACCGAGCACTGCTAATTCTAAGACAAACTGTTATGTTGGAATTACAAGCAAGCTCCTGTGTGCAGATTTCATTCTCTTCACTGTGGAAAATAGTTAGTCACAGAGGTATGTGCGTCAGTTGTTGACACAAGAGAGGGAGGTTGTGTGTGTGTGTGTGTGTGTGTGTGTGTGTGTGTGTGTGTGTGTGTGTGAAGGGGGTGCCGGGGTTAATGTAACAACAGTGCTTGAGAAAGGCAAGATTCCGGACTGGATGTCACACAGTTTTAATATGCCAGGAACTGCACAGTGAAATATTTGTTCTTAAAATGGACATCATTTGTGTTGGATGCAATTGGAAAACTTACAATCTAAAACCAGCAAACAAAATAACCAGCACGAACGCTGGTCCAACTGAGGCGCCAGGTGGAAATAGCATGGCAAGCCGTTCCACAGGACTACATCCAGCATCTCTACGATCGTCTCCATGGGAGAATAGCAGCCTGCATTGCTGCGAAAGGTGGATATACACTGTACTAGTGCCGACATTGTGCATGCTCTGTTGCCTGTGTCTATGTGCCTGTGGTTCTGTCAGTGTGATCATGTGATGTATCTGACCCCAGGAATGTGTCAATAAAGTTTCCCCTTCCTGGGACAATGAATTCACGGTGTTCTTATTTCAATTTCCAGGAGTGTAAAACCAGCAAACAAAATAATACCCCCCCCCCTCCCCCATGCGCAAAGATATATATATTATTACAGGTTCAGGAAATCTTTTCGGGGTAGGAGAAATTTCCAAGCAGATACAATTTCACTTTGTGTCTGAAGTCAATTTTGATATGAGCTAATAACCCACCCCGGCTTCACACAGGTGTCACTAATCACCTACGCGTGGACAACTTGTCTGGCACAGCAGTAATTTTATTTACAGATCAATGAATAGAGTAATGGTTAAAATTCAGGAACAACATTAAGTAACTGAAAATCATCAATTTTATATAATTAAACAAATGAAGAAGTGTTTGACAGGAAAGTTTTCAAAAAGTATCAATGTCATCTGTTCCATATTTAATTGGTGTTTGGAGCGATGTAACGCTAATGATGAGAGCTGCAAGTTATTCTGCCACCGCGTCCGCCCAACTGCAGCGACACTTCGGAAAGAGCTCCAGCCCCTTGCCGGTCGCCTGACTCCAGCGTCAGTCCAGTGTGAGCTACATGTTCTGTGTGATCATTTCTTACATTTCCCTTTAACATTTAAGTCCACACCAAAAAATCTGTTGTATCTGAGAGCAGAGGAATATTTCTAAAAAAACCCCAAAAGGTTCAGTCAACACACACCTATTCACTTGATGTGAAACAACAGCTCACAGACATTGATGCAAACAACTTCTAGAGGTCACAGACATTGATGCAAACAACTTCTAGAGGTCACATACATAACAAAGATAAACTGTGGGCAAAAAAATGCTGTACAAGCAGCAAGAAACAAAGAGAAAGGTGTGCTCACAAGTTACAAATCAGGATAGTACTTTGTGAACAAAGTGGCTCACCTCGGGATAGTCAGTCAAAGGGTTAAAGAACTGCCTGTAATACGTTTTCAAATTGTTTGTGTCGGATCAGATATTTACACTTCAGAATCTAACTCTCACGCTATCTATAACCTTTCTGGTGTATAAATATCTCACCCGATACAAAAAAATTTATAATGTTTACTGTGTCCAATTACTTCCAACAACTCTATGGCTTATTGATATTAGACAGTAGGGTTACGCAATATTTGCATTTCATCTATCGACCTCTTCCTATATGAATCACAGTAGACACGCGTATTAACTTTTTAATGTCACGACAACACCTTATGTGGATATAAGTGACAGGATGGACAATATTTAGTACTTTAGACTAAGGTTGTAGGTAGACATCGACACCTAAGTTAAGGGGTCGTTATCTGAAGTCCACATATTTTATATTTTTAGTTTTGACTCGTATATGTTGAGTGTTTGTGCCTGGCTCGAATCAGATCCGTGTTATTTGAACTTAATCGAACCACTGTGTCCTCATCAAATTTCTTGGCCTCTGATACATTTGAGGCCAGTGAGTCTTTACACCTATAAGGTAACATTGGAGATGATGTTTAAGACTTACTTCTGATAACATTTTCCTGTTAGTTGTTCGTATAACCTTACTACAATTAAGTTATAAGGGGGCGTTTACCACACTGAGTATTCTGTTAGCTGGTACTTCGGATGGATGATACAGTTTACAGACACAGCGTTATAGGTGTCACCCTGTCAAGATTTAATGATATCGGTATGCATAAATAGGCAGTGACTTATATTTTAACTTGTTGGTGCAGGTCATCAGTGGTGTACCAGCAAAATTACTTATACCCTCATAGATATTGTTAGGTCAATGTTGCCATACATCTTCAAATGAGATACCTATAATACTTGAATACTGATGATCATGAGGACTCTAGTATAATACTTTGGAATTCTGTGTATTATACTTAGATGCTATTTTGATATTTGCCAATATAAGGCACATATGGGTCACTACTACATTTTTACCCTCCTGTGGAGGTTGTCCACTATCGTGATTTGCAAATGTGTTCAAGGTCATTCTCTAACCCCGTTGGATTGCTGTACTGTTCACCTGTCGTTGCACTCTTGAATTGCCTACTTAACCAATTTTTATACTTGATGTAGCATTGCATTTCCTTGATACTTAGGTGATGGGTATAAATTCGTTATTGTTTGATTTTAGCTAGTCAAATATTCTGACAAGGTTTTAGGTACCGTGACATTTAAGACCCATGCAGACAGTTCCCAACTCAACAACGTCATTAGACAGAATATGATGACACTGGATGATGTACTTAAGATTCTGATAGTCATATGTTCCTACACCTGGCTTTAATGCAACCTTGAGAATGGTTTGACATGGTTATAGGTGGTACCCTTAGTCATAGGGATGGTATACCTTCCATTTTGATATGTTCAGACTTATATAGGTGACCACCTATATTTTTATTTTTCTTCTTTTCCTTTTTATTCGTTCGATTCCATTTGGTATAATCCTACATAATTGTATAGAACTTATATGTAGGGAGGTAGGCATTTTTTTTATATACAGTGATCGAGAATCTTCTTTGTCACTATCACTAGATGAGGCAGCTACTGTCGTTGCATTAATCCACTCAGCACAGTGCGAGGTGGTCTTACATAGGGGTTCTAATGTGGTGCCTACGGGACCAGGTGTTTGATGATTTTTATAGTATGATTTCATTTGTTTAATTCGTGAATGCAACTGGGTTTTACGACAAACTTTTTTTATGCTTCTCATAATTAATATTGTGGCAGCCATTAATCGTACCGCACGTAACACAACCTAGGCTATACATACGTAACTTATGTATTCTGATATGGTTACGTCACATTTTATTGTATTTTAATTTATTTTATTATTCATTTATATTAGTTAATTATTTTTTTAAAAATTCTTCCACTGGGCATATGACTGTATGCAGTACATTTGATTGTTGTGATGCATGGCCTATTACAACTCTGTGGTACGGATTTATGAATAATAGCATATGCATATGATCATCTATTATGTTCATATTTTTCCCACGTGGAATGTTTCCCTCTATTTTGTTAATCTATTATACTATATTCGAGTAAAACAGTGAAAACTATTAACAACAGCATGACATAGGCAGAAGCATATTTTCTCTAATGTTACATGTAGTTTTAATGATGAAAATGGAAATGTCGTGTGGCTTGGGCCTCCCGTCAGGTAGACCGTTCGCCTGGTGCAGGTCTTTCGATTTGACGCCACTTCGGCGACCTGCGCATCGATGGGGATGAAATGATGATGATTAGGACAACACAACACCCAGTCCCTGAGCGGAGAAAATCTCCGACCCAGCTGAGAAACGAACCTGGGCCCTTAGGACTGACAGTCTGTCACGCTGACCACTCAGCTATCAGGGCGGACAGTTTTAATGATATACAATATGTCCTTTTGAGCAACTTAAAACATAGTTTACATAGATACCTGTCAATTGTTAACGTATGTTCTATATATTTTTATAATAGTACATTTGTTCTACTCATTGTACAGGGGCCTGAAGATGGCATTAATGTAATGCCGAAACTGGTAGCATATAAGAAGTTCATAAAATAAATTTCTACAATACATACAGCTGTTGGTATATTATTGTATTAAGAGATACATGCCAGCCATTGTCCCACAGTCCATAACACTGGTCAACACTCATTTTCTTGCCAAGGATATTTGAGTGGCTTTAGGATGGGTTAGTGGTGCTGAGGACGAATATAGCAACCATTTATGCAGTTTGGCTCTAGTTTTTGAGATAATGTATGATTTATTCAAAAAATTAGAAAAAATTGCTAATACTGAACTCGAGCACTACAAACTACAATGAAAAAAGAAAATAATCTTTATAAATAGCTTCTATGAAAACCTGATAGGCATTTGTCCACATATAAAACATAATTGAAAAGTTTCTCTATAAGTATATCATTTTCCGTCCATGACGAACCGCTTCCTGCACGCTTTCCTTTTATAGGTCTCTTCAGAACAGTCACGTTGCAGATTCCAGCAATAATCTGCCATCATATGCCTGTCCCATCTTCCTTTATATCTTTCCTCTATTCCTTTCATATCTTGATGGAACCGCTCTCCTTGTGTCTCACTGAAATCACCTAGATTACGAGGAAATCGATCCAAGTGGCTGTGAAGGAAGTGCAATTTTATGCTCATGTTAGCTCCTAAGTTTTGAAAGTTAGTGAGCATGTTTTTGACCAGTTCCTCGTAATTGGGAGCTTTATGATTGCCCAAAAAACATTTTACAACAGTGACAAAACTGTTCCAGGCCGATGCTTCAGTGACAGTCATGACACTTGTAAAATTGGTATCGTTGATGAGCCTGCGAATTTGAGGACCATCAAATATTCCTGCCTTAAGTTTTTCACTACTGAGTCCAGGGAACGTATTGCAGATGTATGTGAAGCAATTACCATTTCTGTCTAAAGCTCTGGTGAATTGCTTCATTAGTCCTAACTTAATATGTAATGGTGGAAGAACAATCTTGTCCCTACTAACTAGAGGTTCATTAATGATGTTTGCTTCACCAACAGCCATATGTTCCCTTGGAGGCCATGTTTTCTGCTTCCCCTTGGAGGCCATGTTTTCTGCTTCCAATGTTCGTGCTTTGCCCTACTATCCCACATGCAGATAAAACATGGGTGCTTTGTGTATCCACTTTGTTGTCCAAGCAAGAAGTTCACCATTTTCAAATCAACACAAATCAACCACTGGTGCTGCATATACTGAGTTTTTTGCAGAACCATCTTGATGTTAGCATATGCTTCACAAAGTTTTGTTGAGTGGGCAATTGGAATAGATACGTAACGATTGCCATTGTGTAGGAGAACACATTTTAAACTTCTAGTGGAACTGTCTATGAAGAGACGCCAGTCCTCTGGTCTATATTCCGGCAGCCCCAATTCAAGTAAAAGTCCAGGTATATTGCTGCAATACACTATAACCTCTTCTTGGTTGAAGTATGGAAGAAGGTTTTCTTCTCTCGTCCGGTAAGCTGTTATTTTAACACTTGGATGAAGACAGTTCTTTTCCTTAAGCCTGGATGCTAAGAGTTCTGATGCTTGCTTTGAAAGATTGAGTTCTCGTATCAAGTCACTGAGCTCCTTCTGGTCGAACTGCTGGGGTTGTGTCTCACGTCCTTCGTATTCCGAACCACTACTTGTACATTCCTCGCCGTGCACATCGTCATCTGATGATGTTAGCATGGGTAATGTTGTGAAGGTTGGTACAGGAACATCTTTGCTGTGCACCACCGGTCTTCTTGCTGACTCCAAATCGGGATATTCCCACTTTCGTTTTTTGAACCTATTAAAACCTTTCACATTAACAATGCAAAAATAGCAATCATCTGTATGGTTCTTCTGCTCTCGCCATACCATAGGCACTCCGAAGTTTAAGCTTTTCCTTTTTCGTTTTGTCCACTGCCGTAAGCTCTCCACACAGCATTTACAAACTTTATGGGGTGCCCACGCCTTGTCTTGATCTCCAAGTTTAATTCCGAAATATGCCAGATACGCTTCCTTCACAAAAGGAGAGATATTCTTCCTGTTCTTTTGAAGAACGTATTCACCACAAATGTAGCAGAACTCATCTGGATGGTTCACGCAAAGACGGCGTGAAGAACTCATGTTTTCCTAAAACAAAATTGCACAAATACTACATATTATGCAGAACTTTCTTGTATTTGCATGTCAATCACATCCAACAAACATCATTAATTGTTTTGTGTGAAATGAATACTCACCTCTTACTTGCTACGTCACGATGAGAAGGTTCTATCTCCTTGAAGCTGCACTGCACATGTGTGTGACTTTCGACCATCGCCATTTTTCTTGTTTACACTGAACGCTACCTATCGGCTGTTGCGGGGATTACCTCGGCCAACAAATGAATGTCGAGTACCGCCGAATTCAAATCTGCACAACCCTCAATATCTCCAACACACGCACCGCACAACAGGACTGAACACATGCTGACAGTGTGATGTTTGCATGATGTAATCCTCAACCACACAGATGCACTCCCTGAGCACAATTGTTTAATAAAGATAGTACAATATCACTAATTAAAAAACAGGTAGCAAATACATTACACCATATATGGACCCTGCAGTCGATATTGTCCACATGAAACTCTCATTTCCACAAATAACCTATATCTCAAAAACCAGAGCCAATTTGGAAAAAGTACAACTATACTCGGAATGAGTATCATAACAATATCCCATTTTCGTTCAAACTTCCCTGGCAACGAAAAAAAAATTTTATTTTGTAGAGCTGTGTAATGGATCAACAAAGATGCATCCTTCATGTCCATTGTGTGTTCCGTTGAACTTGGGCAATTCCAGCAGGACAGTGCGACACCCCCACACTTCCAGAATTGCTACACAGTGGCTCTTCTGAGTTTAAACACTTCTGCTGACCACCAAACTCCCCAGACATGACAATACTGAGCATATCTGGGATGACTTTTAACATGCTGTTCAGAAGAGATCTCCACCCGCTCGTACCCTTACAGATTTATGGACAGCCCTGCAGTAGTCATGATGTCAGTTCCCTCCAGCACTACTTCAGACATTAGTCGACTCCATGCCATATCATGTTACAGCACTTGTGTGTGCTGGTGAGGGGCCTACACAACATTAGGCAGGTGTACCAGTTTCCTTGGCTCTTCAGTGTAAATATAAGAACATTACTTAACAAATCATTAAAAAGTCAGCATATCTTTAAATATAATAAATTTAAGTTCCTGCCTCATTTTTCTGTCCGTATGCGAAGCCTAATTGCAGGAAGTACTGTAGGGATTTTGACAGTTTTCACTAACAGACAAAATGAACCATGAAGAAGGTTTGTGTACATAATTTATTACTGCTACACTAGACAAGTTTGCTGACCATAGATACATATAAGGAGAGGTCCCAAGCAGTGGGATTGAGTTTTTTAAATCACTGCTGTAGGTTAAGGTAGCAGGTGTGACACACTGCAGCTACTCGCCATTGTTTGTGAGTAATCAAGGGAAAAAAAAGATTGGAATATCATGTGATGTTTTACAGCTTTGAAAAAGTTGTGTGTAATAGACAGGCTGCACAGTGTAATAGTTAAGACACAGGTCTCATACGTAAAATGTTGTGGGTTTGAATGTCATCATGTGCTTGAAAACATAATTTTTAAATCTTCACTGAAATGACTTTGCTCATTACTTTTACTCAGTTAATTGGATTAAATGCAGTTGTTTTATTTCTATTGCTTTGCCACTTCACTTTATTCACTGTATTAACTTTTTCAATTGCTCAGACTTTTCTGTTTGTATCAGCCTTTTCCCACTTGGAATCTTTGTGCACATCAATTTAATTCTCTTTATTTCAAACAATGGAAACTCCAGGTAGCAATATCAACTACGTAGGAAATGAGAGATTGCTACTTACTGTAAAGAAGACACATCAAGTTGCAGACAGGCACAATTAAAAGACACTTACATAAAGCTATCAGCCACAGCCTTAATCAGTAAGACACACACACACACACACACACACACACACACACACACACACACACCATTCACAGAGACAAGACAACACACCTCACACACACGACTGCCAACTCCAGCATTTTGGCCAGAATACCACTATCACATGGGATGCGAGCGGCAGTCTGGAGGGGGTGCGGAAGGGGAAGGAGGTGGGATAGTAGTGTACAAGTGGGGAGAGAGATGAATACTGTCTGGTGAGGTGTGCAGGGAGTAGACTGCCAACAGGCAGTAGGCTGTGGGGCAGCGAGGTGAGGAGGAAAGGAGTGGAGTGGGAAAAGACGGGTGGATGCGTTGGCAGAGGGCTGCACATCTGTCCACTTTGAATATGCCAATCACCAACAGTACTTGAATTTTGACAGCTGTCATTCCCTTCACACCAAAAAATCCCCCCCATACAGCCTGGCCTACCCGGGGTGGCATACCTGCAGTGACAAAAACTCCCTTGCTCAGTATGCTGAGGGTCCAACCGAGGTCTCCACAGACAGACACTCTCCCCCAGGCCTAGTCCGCAAAAAGATGTCATGTGCCTTTTGCCCTCACACCCCCAAGAACCATCACAAAGGGTGTCCCCTTCATCACCCAGTACCATCCCGGACTGAAACTGCTGAACCACATCCTTTGCCACGCCTTCGATACCCTACCATTGTGCCATGAAATGAGGGACATCCCGCCCAAGATAGTTTCTAACCCTCCTAAAGTGTTCCATCACCCACCCAACCTCCATAACGTCCTAGTCCATCCTTCATGCCACTCCCAACCCCAACCTGTTGCCATAAGGATCGTATCCGTGTCGAAGACCCAGGTGCAAGATCTGCCCAATCCACCCACCCAGCACTCACTATTCCAGTCCTGTCACAAGTTTATCCTACCCTACCAGGAGCAGGCCACCTGTGAAACAGCCATGTCATTTACCAGCTCTGCTGTAATCATTACACAGCTTTTATACTGGTACGACTACCAACCAGCTGTCCAGCAGGATGAATGGCCACCACCCGACTGTGACTGACAGCAAAGCAAACTACACTGTGGCAAGGCACGTGGCTGAACATAACACACTTGAATTCAATGGCTACTTCACTACCTGAGCCATCTGGATCCTTCCCTCCACCACCAGGTTTTCTGAACTGCGTAAACAGGAGTTATCCTTACAACACATTCTCCGCTCTTGTAATTATCCTGGCCTCAATCTATGTCAACACACTGGCCCCACACACTTCACACGACAGTTCCCACCCCCTCTGTCCTATCACCTCCTCCCCATTCTCATCTCCCAGCCTGTTTACTTACAGCTCTCTGGCATTGCATCCTTCTATCTTTCCCCACTCCTCTCCTTTTTCGCTCCCATTTTCCCCACCCCCCTGCTCCACAACCTCCTGAGACTGCACCTGTTGGTGTTCTAGTAATTGCACACTCCACCAGACAGCGTTCGTTTCTTCCCCACAAGTACACTACTACCCGTTCTCCTTCCTTGACCCCTCCAGATTGCTGCTTGCATCCCACACAATAGTTGTATTCTGGCCCAAGACACTGGAGTTGGTGGTTGTGTGTACGTGTGGTGTGGTGTGCTAGCTTGTTTATATGAATGGTGTATGTTTCTCTTTTGCTGATGAAGGGTATGGCCGAAAGCCCATGTAAGTGACTTTTAAATGTGCCTGTCTGCAACTTGTCATCTTTATGATAAGTAGCAATCTATCTTTTCATACACTGTTAACATTCCTGCCTGTAGTTTCCACAGTTTGAACATTTTAAACAAATTCTTCACTACAGACAAAGCAACACAGATACAGATTGAAATGAAGGAAGGGATTATAAAGTTAAGAAAATTCAAATAAAGAAATAATGAATGTAAGAAATGGAGAAAAATATAGGTTGATAAAACTGAAGGAATTAAATTGAGATTAGTAAGTTAGATAAAAATAATTAAAATTACATGAACAAAGTTTTCAAACAGAAAAATACTGATAGGAAAAAAATAAGAGAACGAAAAAATTGGTACAGTGATTAAAGTGACATTACAAAGTAACAGAAACACAAAAATACATGGTATACATAAATTTTGGAGACCCTTTCAATTATTTATTGCACAAGAAGCAAATATTGTACAGATATACATACCTTATTTTGAAGAGAAACCCTGAAAGTTTTTTTTAACTTATACCGTCACACCTTAGTTTGATGATTTGCCGATAGTCAGCGCTAGTTGCAAACGTGGCGAATTCAGGGGCGGAGCGAGCTTTCAGCTTTCTGTGTGTTGGAGTTCGACAAAACCAAGTGTGCTACAGCTGTTCAATGGATATTTAAAACTAAGTATGGTAAGAAGCCACCAATAAGGAAGGCCATTTACCACTGGCACAACAAATTCATTACAATACGCTGCTTGCTTGTGCCCCGCAAAGAGAAGCGGCCGTACCAATGTGAGTGAAGTTAATGTGGAGCGCATATGAGAGACATTCATAAGGAGTCCAAAGAAATAAGTGCATTGTACATACCGTGAACTTGAAACAGCTCCAATAACAGTGTGGAAAGTTCTGCGACAGAAGCTGTCTATGAAACCATTAAAATTGGATCTAGTGCAGAAGCTCAATGACGACAACAAAGACAAGCGTTTTGAGTCTTGTTCGAGTTGCAACAATTGAATGAGAATGGGGACGGCATTATTGCGCACTTAATTTTTAGTGACATAGTCACTTTTCACATTAATGGGAAAGTGATTGGGCATAATTTGTCAAATCGGGGGGTAGAAAGCATCCACACGAATGCATATTGAATCTGAGTGTGATTCCCCCAAGGTACCGTATTTACTCGAATCTAAACCGCACTCGAATCTAAGCCGCACATGAAAAATGAGACTCGAAATCACGGAAAAAAAATTTTCCCGTATCTAAGCCGCACCTGAAATTTGAGACTCGAAATTCAAGGGGAGAGAAAAGTTTTAGGCCGCACCTCCAAATCGAAACAAAGTTGGTCCATTGTAATATGAGACACAATTTAGGTCGAATGAATGACGATAGAGCTATAGTAGTTTGGTTCGAGTTGTAAGCTTAGCAGTTAAGCTTTACCAGGTAGCCATTGCTATGCGTCAGGCGCTCCGTCCGTATTTATACGAGTACCCTTCCTTTTTCATGTGCTTCATCTGGTTTGAATTGATTGCTTATTTTTCTTTGATCTGATAAGTGCCGTTCTCTTTGTTATAGGTTTTACGTCACTCTAAGCTGAAAATGCATTACTGTACTGCGTCATGCATTGTTTGTCGCATTCTGATGAGCATTTATGACCTGTCGCCGCTCGGCTTTCTTTTGTACACGCTACCACTGCTTAAAAAAACTAGAGTTTAGCGAAAATTTTTCTCCATTTGAAAATCTTTGCAGACACCTCTTTAGTGCATTACATTCAGCACAAAAATTAGAGTCATCTTAGATATAAAAATCTAGTCAATTGCCGTGCTTCATTTCTGACTGTATCACTATTAGGCACAAGAATAATACAAATATAAACATGACATGATATGTACATTCTTCCGCATTTGCTGTTGTCTCGCTCTAGTTTCGTAGTTTATTAGGCAGACAGGATTTAAATGAGATAGCAGCACACACAAAAGAATACACGGTAAAATGTTTATATTCGTATTATTCTTATGGTGAAGACAATACTGCATGTGATTCACAATTCATAAAAGTTCTTATAAGGAACCATCTCTTCTCACAGGTAGGAAAAAATTCGGAACGTAGAGTTGGCCATATTGACAAACACCCCAAACAGTTTTGCCAGTCAGATTTTCATAGTACATTGAAATGCTGCTACATTCGAAGATCAACAATACAGAATTTGTATTTACTTTGTTGGATAATGTACCAAAACGCAGTGGTTGAAACTCTGGGCGGAGGAAAAAGGCTCGTCTTCCACTTTTTTTTTTTTTTTTTTTAATTTATTTACTGACGCAGAGATTTTGGTACCAGTATTTATCTTTGTGCCCTACAAAGCATGCCTGTGTGGCGCTACATATATTCGACGGCAGAAGTTAGTTGTGGCGGCACCCACCAACATTTTTCAGAACTCCCGCTTGCTTTGCACTCGATTCTAAGCCGCAGGCGGTTTTTTGGATTACAAAAACCGGAAAAAAAGTGCGGCTTAGATTCGAGTAATTACGGTAAATGTTTTTTGTGCCTTGTCACGTCGAAAACTGTACGGGCTATTCTTCTTTGCCGAGAGCACTGTCACTAGATATTCCTACTTGGACATGTTGCAGTGATTGCTGATCCCTTGAATGCAATGGGACTCTCCATTAACCTTTCAGCAGGATGGGGCTCCACCCCATTTTCATCGTGAAGTTCGTGGGTACCTGAACACAGAGCTACCGCATCACTGGATAGACTGTGCTACAGAAGGGGGCAGCTGTTTTACGAAATGGCCTCCCCCATCACCAGATCTCACTCCGTGTGACTTTTTTTGTGGGGACACATTATAGATCTGGTGTATGTATCGCCTCTACCACGTGATGTAGCAGAGCTCCGGGAGAGAATATAGTAAGCGACTGCCACAGTCGATGATGCCATGCTGGGACGGGTGTGGCAAGAATTCCATTACCGTATTGACATCTGCCGGGTCACTCGTGGTTCGCGTATCGAATGTTTGAAAAAAAATCAGAGTTCCTCTTCAAAATGCAATAAGTATGAATCTGTACAATGTTTAGTTCTTGTGCAATAAATAATTGAAAGTGTTCCTGGACTTTATGTACAGCCTGTACATTTAACCAATTAATTGAATAAAAATAATGAGGAATGTAACTTCAATAAAGATTTAAAGATAAAAATATTTAAAGCAACTGATGAGATTCAAATCCACAACATTTTTCGTATGAATCCTGTAGCTTAACTTACACTGCACTACCAGTGTATTAAACTTCGCCTTTACAAAGCTATACAGCGTAATGTGAAATACTGACTTTTGTATTTATTTATTGTTGATTACTCGCAAACAAGGGCCTACCAGGGTGAATAGCTGCTCAGTGTTATAGATGGGACCTTAACCTACATCACTGTGTAGGTGATGCCACTGCTGGAGTCCTCTCCTTGTTAGTTCTACCAGTGTGAAGCCAGGGCAGGCAGCTTGTTGCCCATTTTTTGTTGCAAAATTTTACAATAATAGTAGACATAACTCGTACACATCACAGACACACATCATAATTATTACCCACAGAATGAGGAACAACTAAGTAATTAACTTCAAAAGCTCACACTGTTGGCACCCCAGTGCAGAGTGCTTTCACGCTTTCCCTCACCTCCTTGGCCAGCTTGACGAGCTCCGTCAGCTTGTCGTGGACCATGGCACAGAAAGCAGGGTCCTTCTTCGCCCACTGCCGCATGTAGTCCGAATAGCGCGGGGTCAGCTTGGCAGACAGGTCTGGATTGCGGATCTGCAGGGCGATGGCCAACCTCCGGCTGCGCTCCACGATCTTGCACTCGTCGTTGCAATCCAGGCTGCAGGAAAGAGCAGGCAGAAAAGTGGGATTAAGCGTTTGGGTCTTTTCTCTTCTTTTCTTCAAACTAACTGTGATATTTACACTCTGAAGGCAAAGGACTGGCTCCAGATTGATAAGAAGTAAGGCTACGCTTCTGAGCAACTAACCCATTAAATCTACCATTTACGGTGCTAGCCTCGTATGAAAGTGTAAGTTATAGCTCGTTTGTAGAAATCTATAGCACTCCGTCTTCAGGCCACGAGTGGTCTACCGGGACCATCCGACCGCCGTGTCATCCTCAGTGCAGGATGCGGATAGGAGGGGCGTGGGGTCAAAACCCGCTCTCCTGGTCGTTATGATGGTATTCTTGACCGAACCTGCCACTATTCAGTCGAGTAGCTCCTCAATTGCCATCACGAGGCTGAGTGCTCCCCGAAAAATGGCAACAGCGCATGGTGGCCCGGACGGTCACCCATCCGAGTGCTGACCACGCCCGACTGTGCGTAACTTCGGTGATCTCACAGGAACCAGCGTATCCACTGTGGCAAGGCCATTGCCTTGTAGAAATCTATACATTCTGAAATTCTGAAGGTAGCACGGACAAACTACAGGGTGTCAAAGGCTATTTACAGCTTGTACAGGAACCAGAGAGCAGCTGTAACAGTTGAAGGAGATGAAAGTGAAACAGAATTTGAGAAGTGAGGGAGACACAATTGTACCCTAGCCCCCCATTTTATTCAATCTGTACATTGAGCCAGCTGTAAAGGAAACCAAAGAGAAATCTGGAAGGGGAATTACAGTTAACAGAGAAGAGATGAAATCTTTGATATCTGCCAATGGTATTATCATTCTCTGACAGATGGCAAACGACTTAGAAGAATAGTTGAACAGAAATGATACTGTCTTGAAAAAGGTTATGAAATGAATACCAATGAAAGTACAAACAAGGGTAATGAAACTACGGTGAATTAAATCAGGGAAGATTAGGAAATCAGACACTAAGGGTAGTTGACGAGTTTCACTACTTGGGCAGCAAAATAACTGATGACGGACAAAATAGAGAGGATAGAAAATGCATACTGCTGTCAGCAAGAAAAGAATTGCTGAAAAAACAGGAATTTGATAACAATGAATATAATTTAAGTATTTTCTGAGATCATTTGTATGTGAGTGAAATGTGGACAGTAAACAGCTTGACACAAGAAGAGAATAGGAAGCTTTAGAAATGTGGTGACGCAGAAGAACGCATAACATTACACGGGTAGACTGAGTAATGAAATACTGAACCAAACTGGGTAAAAAAGGAATTTATGGTACAACCTCACTCAAAGAAGGTATCAGTTGATGGGACATATCCCAAGCCATCAATGAACAACTAATCTGAGAACAGAGGGAAGTGTGTGGGGTAAAAATTATAGAGGGATACCAAGAGATGAACACAGCAGGCAAGTTCAAAATGAATGTATGTTGCAGTGGTTACTAGGGGATGAAGAGGCTTGCACAGGGTAGACCAGTGCAGACTTACAACCCCCCCCCCCCCCCCCCCCCCGTGTGTGTGTGTGTGTGTGTGTGTGTGTGTGTGCGCGCGCGTTTTTCTTTGTAACACACACCAACAATTAGCAATAATGGTATGGGTAGCGTTAAAACTTGATACTTAAAATGAAGCACATCATTTCACTCCTATTTATTGTGCAAGAAAACGGAAAAGCAATTTTTGTAACCAAGTTAGAAAGAATCAAATTTAAAATGCAAACACACACAAGAGATACGAAATCAACACAAAATGCCTTGTTAATAGTGCAGCAGAACATGTGCACTGTCTATGAGGTGACAGTAACAAATGTTTCACTAATGCTGATTATTTTACACTGCTGCTAGGTGCTGCTGACACCTAATGGTCCCAGAAGAAACTATGAAGTCCACAGACAACACAGGTGTTTGAGGGAGTCATGAATATACATACAACATCACAGAAAACCACCACAACTGATATGACATGATCAATTTCCTGTAATATTATATCTGTCATATACTGAGTGTTAAAGAATGAAATCACTGGCACCAAGTCATTAGTTCAAATGACTACTTTATTAAACACTACCAGCCAGTTTTGAGTGTGTCCTCATTCCAAGTGCACAAGCAGAGGTGAGAATATAACAAAAACTGCATGCTGTTTAGACAGTTTTAAAATTTTCTACAAATACTTTTTAAACACACATGGCTTGACTGCTGACTGTGATATATGTATGCTTTATAGCTACGTATTCCGCAGTTGTGTCCAATGACGACTGTGCCGTGTGCTACCGTACACAGCATGTGATTTTTGTTACACACTTATAACAACAATGTGTCCACTTTCATTCGTGCATGTGAAATGAGAACACACTCAAAACAGTCTGGTAATAGATATTAAAGTGTCCAGTTACACAAGCAGCACAGTGGAATTCATAATTTTTTTTTTTTTAATTTATTGAGGCTTTTGTGCCTACTGAGAAGATGTTAACCTGTTTGGTTTCCAACACACACAGATCACTTTACAGCGGTCTTTAACTTTGCAGCCTTCCTCATCCAAGACACAACATGAAAATATTTGCATCTTAGTACTTTGACCTTCCCCCCGTAAACCATGGACTTTGCCTTTGGTGGGGAGGCTTGCATGCCTCAGCGATACAAGATAGCCGTACCGTAGGTGCAACCACAACGGAGGGGTATCTGTTGAGAGGCCAGACAAACATGTGGTTCCTGAAGAGGGGCAGCAGCCTTTTCAGTAGTTGCAGGGGCAACAGTCTGGATGATTGACTGATCTGGCCTTGTAACACTAACCAAAACGGCCTTGCTGTGCTGGTACTGCGAACGGCTGAAAGCAAGGGGAAACTACAGCCATAATTTTTTCCGAGGGCATGCAGCTTTACTGTATGTTAAATGATGATGGCGTCCTCTTGGGTAAAATATTCTGGAGGTAAAATAGCCCCCCATTCGGATCTCCGGGCGGGGACTGCTCAAGAGGACGTCGTCATCAGGGGAAAGAAAACTGGCGTTCTACGGATCGGAGCGTGGAATGTCAGATCCCTTAATCGGGCAGGTAGGTTAGAAAATTTAAAAAGGGAAATGGATAGGTTAAAGTTAGATATAGTGGGAATTAGTGAAGTTCGGTGGCAGGAGGAACAAGACTTTTGGTCGGGCGAATACAGGGTTATAAATACAAAATCAAATAAGGGTAATGCAGGAGTAGGTTTAATAATGAATAAAAAAATAGGAGTGCGGGTTAGCTACTACAAACAGCATAGTGAACGCATTATTGTGGCCAAGATAGACACGAAGCCCATGCCTACTACAGTAGTACAAATTTATATGCCAACTAGCTCTGCAGATGATGAAGAAATTGATGAAATGTATGACGAGATAAAAGAAATTATTCAGGTAGTGAAGGGAGACGAAAATTTAATAGTCATGGGTGACTGGAATTCGTCAGTAGGAAAAGGGAGAGAAGGAAACATAGTAGGTGAATATGGATTGGGGGGGAAGAAATGAAAGAGGAAGCCGCCTTGTAGAATTTTGCACAGAGCATAACTTAATCATAGCTAACACTTGGTTCAAGAATCATGAAAGAAGGTTGTATACCTGGAAGAATCCTGGAGATACTAAAAGGTATCAGATAGATTACATAATGGTAAGACAGAGATTTAGGAACCAGGTTTTAAATTGTAAGACATTTCCACAGGCAGATGTGGACTCTGACCACAATCTATTGGTTATGAACTGTAGATTAAAACTGAAGAAACTGCAAAAAGATGGGAATTTAAGGAGATGGGACCTGGATAAACTGACTAAACCAGAGGTTATACCGAGTTTCAGGGAGAGCATAATGGAACAATTGACAGGAATGGGGGAAAGAAATACAGTAGAAGAAGAATGGGTAGTTCTGAGGAATGAAGTAGTGAAGGCAGCAGAGGACCAAGTAGGTAAAAAGACAAGGGCTAGTAGAAACCCTTGGGTTTACTGAATTTAATTGATGAAAGGAGAAAATATAAAAATGAGATTGACAGGAAGTGCAAAATGGCTAAGCAGGGATGGCTAGAGGACAAATGTAAGGTTGTAGAGGCATATATCACTAGGGGTAAGATATATACTGCCTACAGGAAAATTAAAGAGACCTTTAGAGAAAAGAGAACCACTTGTATGAATATCAAGAGCTCAGATGGAAACCCAGTTCCAAGCAAAGAAGGGAAAGCAGAAAGGTGGAAGGAGTATATAGAGGGTCTATACAAGGGCGATGTTCTTGAGGACAATATTATGGAAATGGAAGAGGATGTAGATGAAGATGAAATGGGAGATAGGATACTGCGTGAAGAGTTTGACACAGCACTGAAAGATCTGAGTCGAAACAAGGCCCCAGGAGTAGACAGCATTCCATTAGATCTACTGACGGCCTTGGGAGAGCCATCTGGTGAGCAAGATGTATGTGACAGGCGAAATTCCCTCAGACTTCAAGAAGAATATAATAATTCCAATCCCAAAGAAAGCAGGTGTTGACAGATGTGAAAATTACCAAACAATCAGTTTAATAAGTCACAGCTGCAAAATACTAACGCGATTTCTTTACAGACAAATGGAAAAACTAGTAGAAGCCGACCTCGGGGAAGGTCAGTTTGGATTCCGTAGAAATATTGAAACACGTGAGGCAATACTGACCCCAAGACTTATCTTAGAAACTAGATTAAGGAAAGGCAAACCTACGTTTCTAGTATTTGTGGACTTAGAGAAAGCATTTGACAATGTTGACTGGAATACGCTCTTTAAAATTCTGAAGGTGGCAGGGGTAAAATACAGGGAGCGAAAGGCTATTTACAATTTGTACACAAACCAGATGGCAGTAATAAGAGTTGAGGGACATGAAAGGTAAGCAGCGGTTGCGAAGGGAGTGTGACAGAGTTGTAGCCTCTCCCCGATGTTATTCAATCTCTATATTGAGCAAGCAGTAAAGGAAACAAAAGAAAAATTCGGAGTAGGTATTAAAATCCATGGAGAAGTAATAAAAACTTTGAGGCTTGCCGATGACATTGTAATTCTGTCAGAGACAGCAAAGGACTTGAAGAGCAGTTGAACGGAATGGACAGTGTCTTGAAAGGAGGATATAAGATGAACATCAACAAAAGCAAAACGAGGATAATGGAATGTAGTCAAATTAAGTCGGGTGATGCTGAGGGAATTAGATTAGGAAAAGAGACGCTTAAAGTAGTAAACGAGTTTTGCTATTTGGGGAGCAAAATAACTGACGATGGTCGAAGTAGACAGGATATAATATGTAGACTGGCAATGTCAAAGAAAGCACTTCTGAAGAAGAGATATTTGTTAACATCGAATATAGATTTAAGTGTCAGGAAGTCATTTCTGAAAGTATTTTTATGGAATGTAGCCATGTATGGAAGTGAAACGTGGACGATAAATAGTTTGGACAAGAAGAGAATAGAAGCTTTCGAAATGTGGTGCTACAGAAGAATGCTGAAGATTAGATGGGTAGATCACATAACTAATGAGGAAGTACTGAATAGGAATGGGGAGAAGAGAAGATTGTGGCTCAACTTGACTAGAAGAAGGGATCGGTTGGTAGGACATGTCCTGAGGCATCAAGGGATCACCAATTTAGTATTGGAGGGCAGTATGCAAGGTAAAAATCGTAGAGGGAGACCAAGAGATGAATACACTAAGCAGATTCAGAAGGATGTAGGTTGCAGTAGGTACTGGGAGATGATGAAGCTTGCACAGGATAGAGTAGCATGGAAAGCTGCATCAAAATTAGCGCAGGACTGAAGAAAAAAACAACAATAACAACAACAGTACTTTCAAGTATTTACAATGTTTGTGTATCAGTATATTCACAAAAATACATTTTTTTAAAAATTGTTTCCTGTGGAGTGAGTGGGAACAGTCATCACACAACATCGTGTTTTTCATTTAAAGGAGACCTTCACTGTGCCAGACAACACGATCTTTTTAGCCAATGCCCAGAGACTGTAAAAAGATGACACTTACTCTGTCTACATATGTTCTTGCCTTCATTATAAAAAATAAATGAGAAAAATATTTATTCCTTGTCAGCATACTTGTTAGTCTTCGTACACCTATCGAAGGGTACTGACACTGTACTGCTTAACATTGATAGTGGCAAAAGCAACTGTTTGTAACCAAAATCACAACTGTTACCACTAGAAGTAACAGTTCCGCCAGAGCTGAGGTGAGCTTTTCACCTCAACAATAAAGCTGACAGAGGGTGAAATACAACTTCCATCCTAAATATTTGGGCGTAACACTGGACAGGACCCTAACCTACAAAGAACACCTAAAAAGCTGAAAACATGGAATAATAATATTAGAAAATTGGCGGGTAGTTCCTGGGGGTGCAGCTGCATCAACTCTGCAAACAGCAGCAATAATCTACACTACTGCAGAATACTGTTCTCATGTCTGGCAGAGAAGTCACCTTAGCAACATGGTAGATGTGCAGCTCCATGATACCAGGCACATTACTACTGGGATATTAAAATCTACCCCAATGCCATGGCTCTCCATCATTGCCAACATAGCCTGCCTGAACTAAGATGGCAAAAAATATCTATCAAAGAATGAAAAAAACAAAATTAACACAAATAGATGATGCAAAATGCCTACCTATTGAAGACGTCATTAGAAATTTACCAAATCGCCAATTGAAGTCACGAAAGCCGATATGGAATAACAGCTACAAAAGAGGAATGGGAAAACTCAGTCAGTAATTATCACCTTATAACTGACCCCTCAAAAGCACTACAAGGGTTTGACTTTGCTAGGAAAGACTGAGTTAAGCTCAGTCGTATCCGAAGTGGCCACACTAAATGCGAGGCCACACTCTATAAATGGGGGTTCGTAGATAACCCCAGCTGTGACTGGGGGGTACCTGAGCAGACTCTGGACCACATCACACAAGTGTGCCCTACTAGGAAATACAGTGGATCCAAGACCTGGACATCAATGTGTAGCCAACAGCTTCTAGTCTCGTGTCATAGTTGTGTATATATCACATGGACCACTTGCATGTATAAGAAATATTTTATTTACTAATTCATTATTTTAAATATATTTGTATATATATTCCTTTGCATTGCAATGACAATTTTTGTATATATGCTGTTGGTATGTCATACAATAAATAAATAAATATAATAGAGGGAAACATTCCATGCGGGAAAAATATATTTAAAAACAAAGATGATGTGACTTACCATACGGAAGCGCTGGCAGGTCGATAGAAGCACAAACAGACACATACATGCACACAAAATTCAAGCTTTCGCAACAAACTGTTGCCTCATCAGGAAAGAGGGAAGGAGAGGGAAAGACGAAAGGAAGTGGGTTTTAAGGGAGAGGGTAAGGAGTCATTCCAATCCCGGGAGCGGAAAGACTTACTTTAGGGCGAAAAAAGGATGGGTATACTGTGCGAGTGTATACCCGTCCTTTTCTTCCCCCTAAGGTAAGTCTTTCCGCTCCCGGGATTGGAATGACTCCTTACCCTCTCCCTTAAAACCCACTTCCTTTCGTCTTTCCCTGTGACTTACCATACTGTGCGAGTGTATACCCGTCCTTTTTTCCCCCTAAGGTAAGTCTTTCCGCTCCCGGGATTGGAATGACTCCTTACCCTCTCCCTTAAAACCACTTCCTTTCGTCTTTCCCTGTGACTTACCATACTGTGCGAGTGTATACCCGTCCTTTTTTCCCCCTAAGGTAAGTCTTTCCGCTCCCGGGATTGGAATGACTCCTTACCCTCTCCCTTAAAACCCACTTCCTTTCGTCTTTCCCTGTGACTTACCATACTGTGCGAGTGTATACCCGTCCATTTTTCCCCCTAAGGTAAGTCTTTCCGCTCCCGGGATTGGAATGACTCCTTACCCTCTCCCTTAAAACCCACTTCCTTTCGTCTTTCCCTCTCCTTCCCTCTTTCCTGGTGAGGCAACAGTTTGTTGCGAAAGCTTGAATTTTGTGTGTATGTATGTGTCTGTGTTTCTATCGACCTGCCAGCGCTTTCGTATGGTAAGTCACATCATCTTTGTTTTTAAATAAATAAAGAAATAAATATAATGGAAGGAAACATTCCACGTGGGAAAAATTATATATAAAAACAAAGATGAGGTGACTTACCGAACAAAAGCGCTGGCAGGTCGATAGACACACAAACAAACACAAACATACACACAAAATTCAAGCTTTCGCAACAAACAGTTGCCTCACCAGGAAAGAGGGAAGGAGAGGGGAAGACGAAAGGAAGTGGGTTTTAAGGGAGAGGGTAAGGAGTCATTCCAATCCCAGTGATTTAGGGAAATCAGGGAAAACCTAAATCTGGATGGCCAGATGCAGGCTTGAACCGTTGTCCTCCTGAATACGAGTCCAGTGTGCTAACCACTGCGCTGTACCACTCAGTGATCCTATACGTGATACAGCACAGGGGGTCAGCATGAAGAACAGTAAAGAATTTGGATAAGATAATCTAGAGTGACAAATCTTACAAAGAGAATAATAATTGATGAATAACTTTAATGTAAAACAGTTTTCAAATTATGAGTCAATTGAAGAAAAAGATTTTTGAACAGTGTGTTCTTGTTTTTGGTAGAAATTTATTTAGCCAACATTTTGAGACAAAGAAAAATAACATATGAACAAAATGAGAATGTAATATTTTTTACCATAAGAATTATAGTTTTTTATTATTGTTGTTGTTTCTTCTGTAGCAAATGACATGAATGTATGTAAAATTCAAGAACTGAAAGAGTTCAGAAGAATCATTAACATCCTGAAGATAAATTACCTAATAAACAACAGGGTGCTGTCATTTTCTGTAGCTTGAACTGTTGGAGTGCATTACATATACATATATTTACATTTGGGGGGGAAAAAAAAGGTTACTAATTCATTCAAGTAAAAGTTAAACTGCCTTCAACTAGGAAGTTTGTTTTAACACCAGATGGTGCTCTCCTGGGCCTGGTCTCAGTGGAGGCGGTATGTTGTCGCCTTCCTCACACCTCTTGACTGACCCACCCAGCCAATTAATAGTGGGACCTACAGTTTAACGTGGACCCGAACCATGGTGTACATTGGCATTTTCATATCAACAATTTGTTGCCATAGATGAAAGAAGCATTAACAGAGGGGGGAAAATCATGGGATTGAACACTGGATCCTTAGGTCTGCACCCTGGTCTGTAAGCAGGAATGTCACATAATTTGTGAGGTGATTCTGCATGTGAAAATAAACTGAAGAAGTCCTATGAACATGTGTGTGATTTTCGATTGTAAGAGAATTGGAGCGGGTTGAAGACAATTAAAGATTGCCATTAAAGATTACGAAGACAAGTGTGAGTTTTACCTATTGAAATGCTGTGTAGGCACTGTGATGGACAGAATGACGACGGGACAGGTGACTGATCCATCCTACAAGAGGTGCGGGGGTTCTCCAATAGATGGCAGCACAGTGACTTTGCACCGAGTCAACATCTACAGGCATACCCAGTGTGTAATTGTGAGTCGATCAGTGAGCAGTCGTGAGGCTGTGCGCGTGTCGTGCCCGAGTGTTGTTTAATTGAGCAAGTTCACTGTGTCTGAACATCCACATGCCACATTCGTTCACTTGCGCAGAATACACAGACGTGTGAGGCTGCCCAGTCAGTTGAGGACACAGAAGATATTACTGCAATGGAACAGCCGAGTCCAACCACCAGTACATAGTGCATCAGCCGTCAGCTCATTACTCCACAACGCAAATGTGGCGTATGTTACATTCCGAAGGCTTGTAACCCGTTCATTTGCAGCCCTTTCAACATCTGCATCCAGGTGATTCAGTAAGCAAACGAAAATTTTGTGAATGTTCGGCTGTACACAGAGACATCCTGCAACACATTTTATTTACAAACGAGGCTACATTTACATTCAATGGTATCATGAACACCTGGAATTCTCATACTTCGGCAGTGCATAGCCCACATGACACTAAGGAAACAATATTCCAAGTTACGTTCTCAGTGAAACCCTGGTGTGGCATGATTTATGACCTGGTGATAGGACCTGCGTTCCTTCCAAATTGCACGACAACTGTAGCTTACACACATTTCCTGATGGAAGACCTACCTGCGCTTTTGGAATACGTGACATTAGAGCACCAACAACAAATGTACCTGCAACATGATGGATCACCAGATCACTGTACCAGACATGTATCCCAGTACCTGAGTAATGCATTTCCTCAATGGTGGATTGATAGTGGTGGACCCATTAACAGGGCTGCCATATCACATGACCTAGCCCCTTTAGACTTCTATTTATGGGGCTGGTTAAAGGGGGATGTGTACGCTACAAAGGTGGATACACGTGAAGAACTTGTCGATCACATCACCGGCACTGTTGACCACATCAAAGCCTGCTGGGATGGTGATCGATGTGCAACACATCATTATTATTCTGTCCACCACAGTGTCTACACAGCATTTCAATAATATTCACACTTGTCTTGATAATCATCCATGGATGTGTGTAGTCTTCAACCCACTCCAGTTCCACAACAATAGAAAATTGTAGGGCTTTTTCGATTTATTTTCACATGTAGAATCACCTTGCACCTTATGTGACATTCCTCTCGAATCACCCAAAACACCGAACAAATTTCACCCAAAACTGGTACACATATCACTTACTGTCTGGAAAGAATCACTGTGGGTGCAAAAACCACCTACCTACCACAGGAGTGGGGGTGTGGGGCAGAAAAACAGTGTAGCCCATAAGGCGCGAATATCCATTCTTCATTCATCCAGTATTTCAGAATGAGAGTAATTAGCGACTTCCACAATAAATTTTAGATATAATCTTAAGCCTTCACAAAGCTTTTTCTCATTGACAACTCCCACAAAATATTATATATATAACAAGGTGGAATCCAAAATTTTCGGGACAGCTAGGTGGCGAGAGCTGCATATCACATGTGTCAGTGTGTGGAGAGGCATTCAGCTGGGAGGCGTGTCCACAGTGATTTCCGTAATACTCTGTGTTTGGTGTGTGGCAATTTTACGATGGATCCGTGAACAGAGCAGCGTGTGTGTATCAAATTCTGTGCAACAGAGACCCTTGCAATGATTCAACAAGTGTTTGGGAGACAGAGCACGAACTGTAATTGTGTGTGAGCGGCATGCTCGGTTCAGGGCAGGCCATACAGATGTCGAAGATTATGCTCATACTGGAAGGCCCATTAGCCCCACAATGCCAGACATTGTTGCCAAACTTCAACAATTGGTCGTGCGGACTGACATCTAACTATTCAAGACCTTGCAGATGGAGGGGGTATTGGTTATGGAACATGCCAACGAATGTTCACTGATGAATTGGGCATGCATTGTGTCACCGCAAAATTAGTGCCAAGGATCTTGACTGCTGATCAGAAGGCACAGTGTGTTGAAGTGTGCACAGACCTTCGTCACACCGCATCTGATGATTCGACCTTCCTGTCACCGGTTATCACTGGCGACGAGAGATGAATTTATGGTTATGAACCAGAGATAAAGCAACAATCGTCCCAGAGGAAGAGCCTGGGCTCCCCAAGAACCAAAAAAAGACAGGTGAAGAGCAAATTGAAGAGCGTGATCATTGTTTTCTTTGATACCGAGGGAATTGTGCACAAAAAATTTGTCCCACCCTACCAAACAGTGAATTCCATGTACTACTGTGACGTTTTGCGACGGCTCCGCCTGAACTTTGGCGTCAAGGGAACTGGCTGCTGCATCATGAAAACGTGCCCTGTCCCATGTTCTTGCTCACCATGACCTTTTTGGCAAAAAACAACATGTCGGTTGTACCCCACCCACCGTACTCGCCAGATTTGGCACCTTGCGACTTCGCGCTATTCCCAAAACTGAAACTCAAAAGAAAGGCTGTCAGTTCGGCACTCTAGAGAGGATCTGAGAAGGATAACTAGCAGTGATAAACATCCTCAAAGAACGAGACTTCCAGTAAACATCTGGACAGTGGCATGAGTGCTGGGACTGGTGTGTGCGTGTGGATGGGAACTACTTTGAGGGTGAAGGTGACCATTAGTTTAAAGGTAAGGTTTTCAACAGATGGCAGCACCAGTCCCGAGAATTTTGGATAGCACCTCATATATATTTGCCGTTCGTGCAGTAAAATTGCTGCTTGAAGTACCCCACTTTAATTTGTTGCTTGTTCACTACTAACTATACTCTCCCCACATTTTGCAGACAGTATTCTCACATACCATTGAATGTACCAGCAAAACTACATCACTGCATGACACGCAGTTCAGAGACATGACATAATAAACGATGAGATGTATGAAAAACTGCTGCATCACGCATGACTAAGTTATTCCATCTTTGCTAGTAACTGTATTTACAACACATTTCATTTCACAGGCAGTAACTACATATACCGCTGGATATACCAGCAAAATTATATTGTGGTATAACATATAGTTCAGGAGAAATGACCCCATAAACATTGAGCTGTGTGAAAATGAAACTGCAGATGATAATTTTACGAATGATTGGATGTACACAGGGACATCAAGCAGGGCAAAATTTGCAAAAGATGTGTACAAATACATGTTAAATGTATGTGAAATATATTTGACATGTGTATGCAGGCAAAGCCATAGGTAAAGAACTCATCCTAAACTCTTGGCACGATTTCAACCAAATTTGGAAAACATATTAGTTAAGATCTGAAAAGAAATACTGTGGTTGTAAGAACCACAAGCCTCTGATTTGGGTGGGTGTGGTAACGTGAAGAGAGAAGAGGGAAGGGGGGAGGGGGAGGAGGAGGTGGACAGACAATGTAGGGGAAGGAGGAGATGCGGGTGGGGTGTGGGGAGGGTGTGTGTGTGTGTGTGTGTGTGTGTGTGTGTGTGTGTGTGTGTGTGAGAGAGAGAGAGAGAGAGAGAGAGAGAGAGAGAGAGAGAGAGAGAGAGAGAGAGAGAGAGAGAGAGAGGGGGGGGGGGAGGGGGGGGGGGGAGATGGAGTAACAGATGATTGGAATACGAACCCACGCAAAATGGGGGCCATTTCCCTTTCAAAATACAGAATTTAAAAAAGTTGGTATTACTGAGGATCAGACTGTCTACTTCACAATTACAAGACTTACATTTAGCATTCGGATAATAGCGGCTCTATTACATTCCTCGGTGTTTTGTACTTAACAGGACTCAGAAATCTTCAAAGGCAAACTTTTCAAGTTTTCTTTAGAATTCAGAATGAGATTTTTCACTCTGCAGCGGAGTATGTGCTGATATGAAACTTCCTGGCAGGTTAAAACTGTGTGCCATACCGAGACTCAATCTCGTGACCTTTGCATTTCGCGGGCAAGTGCTCTACCAACTGAGCTACTGAAGCACGACTCACATCCCATCCTCACAGTTTTAATTCTCCCAGTACCTCATCCCCTACCTTCCAAACTTTACAGAAGCTCTCCTGCGAGTCCCGGTCCGGCACACAGTTTTGATCTGCCAGGAAGTTTCTTTAGAATTGCATCCGACTGCATTAGAAAATTAATGTCCAGGCACTTAGCTTCAAATCTTACAAGTATGCAGGAAATCAAAGAAGGCAGAGCAGTCCATAAGGTCCCATTAATGTTCTCATGCATTTTATGCTTCTGTGTGAAGCTATTAGTGCAGGCAGGATCAGACTCACATTTTACATTTTACTTTTGAAATGTACTTTTAAATATTCTAATGAGATCTGCCTTCAACTATTTTAGTAATAGCACAGATGCTTTCAAACCTATACTATAATTAAACTGTAAACATGCAGGTCTGTACCTTGAAAATATTTGCCAAAAACTGACTGCAGGTGATGTAGGGAGCAGAACAGAATACAAAATGAGAACTTTTATATACTTTGTCTGTCTGAACATACCAATCTCCTAACTACCAGACGAATGTTCACAGGATTTTCACAGGTAACTTGGGGCAACATACAGGCTTATTTCATCAAAATCAGGTTAAAAAAAAAAGGACATCTTAATTTGAAGTTTTAACATACTCCCCTTACTTACGTCCACTCCAGGTGCAAATATATAAGTAATTATATTAACACACCAGTAAATAAATCATATGCATTCATAAAGTAAGGGACATGTCATGAAGTCTTAGGAGACTGTTCAACTTAGTAGTTCGGATGTTTACCTCTGTGACACAATCATCATGTCGTCGTACACCAAAGAAATATTATATGGCACTGTTAGTTATTCTGTTCAGTGTTTTTGGAAGTTTACATCAGTGACAGAATTAAGCACTGCAATCTTATCTTTACGAATACAAACTAACGATGCATTTATTTGCCTAGGATGTACGCATTTATTAGTTTTGCTTTGTGTATTGAATACTTAACAAAATTACTTTGCTTCTTTCAATAGGTTTTATTTATATTTGACTTCTGGGCTGGAGAAAGTAAATTTATTGAGTTAGCTTTGTGATTTGTGTGCTCACTTGTTACATTTTGATTTTGTTTGGTTAGCAAATGCAAATGCCTACAAAATGGTTGAGTCTGTCTCAGTACACTAGAACAACTAAACAACTGAGGACTACACAGTCTCAAGAATCCAATGAAGATTGTGAAGCAAGAATTGCTGCAGCTCGATAACATCGGGCTTTAATGCGCCCTTTGGAAACTACTCCTTAAAGTGAGACATGATGTAACTGTAATTGGAGCATTGTGCATTATCTCGCTCCTCAGAAACCTTCACTTAAAGAGGAAGCTGCCGAAGTTCTCAGTGCGTTTGCACAAATCTCTTTCGATCTCTTGAAAGCAGTGACAAATGAGATGCACAACTGAGCACTAATTATTGGCACAACACGTCATGCACCTTGGAAACCCAAGTAAGTTCTCAGCATGTTCTCAAAGCTGCTTCACAGTCTTTCAAAAGCAGCTGCCAATGGGTAGCACGACTCAGTGCTGATGGTCAGCCCGATTCAATGTCTCGCATCTCACAAATGTTTACACTGTGTGAGGAGTGTTTAAGTAATGATTGAGATCGTTACAATTTTTCTACAGCTTTAGAAAGTGATGGCAAACACTAGTAGCATTAAGAATTAGTATGGAGAATTATGAATGCATGCAAGATTGTGAAATTTTATAGTGAGTGAAAGGAAGAAAATAGATGGAATACGGCAGGCAGAAACTTAACAGCAGCACGAAGCTCGCTTAGATGCTCACGAAGCTCGCTTAGATGCTGACTGACTTCGTCACTCATTAAATGGAATGTCTGTTTCATCTCAAGATTCAGAGGAATCTCAAGAAATCGTTGAGGGGCACGCTGAACTTCCTCAGAGTGACAAAAAAGTGCACTTATGTATAATCCTATGACTGATTATGCCACATTGATTCAATTGGTGGAATAGTTGTGAACTGTACATCTTGTGAGGCTCTGGAATGAATGTGTCACTCAAGTGGAAAAGTGGATATTGAAAATTTTATGAACCCCCTGAGATCTTTGCTCAATGGTTACCATCCACAATCAAAACTTTTTGGATACTGCCTGTGCGCACGATAACATAAATGAGGTTTTTTCGGTGCAAAACAGATAACGGAAGAACCATTCATGCCAAGCGTTTACGTTCTGGGCACAGTTTACTACCTTACTGGTATTCTGCTGCCTGAAAATGAGCCCAAGTTTCTTTGGATATACTTTGTTTCTAATTATGAAGAACAGGCAAATATTAGGAACTACAACTTTCTACAACTGAACAATGATATGACTGCTCTGTTTCAAAACATGCTGCATCATGTGAATCCATATATTCACAGTTTTAAAGCTGCATTAGACTATTTCTGCAAGGGCGAAATAACGATTATAAAACTGTCATTAGTGCAGATAAATGACACACTGCTGGACATTTCAGCAGGTACAATATTCCTATCAACTGATGGGGAATTTAAATGAAATGATGTATTACTGCACACTCGAGACAATTGCCTTCAACACATTTACAAGACATGTCAGCCTTATGATGCCCTACAATACCCTATAACTTAATGCCGTGGAGAAAATCGATATAATTTTGCACTGTATCGAGTCCATCCAACAATTATATGCTCACCACCTACAAATATTATGAAATCATTTTGGCTACTTGCACAGATTTTGTTGACTATTTAGCCAGTTTATCATCAATATGTATGCCAAAATTAACACCAGCACATAGTGTATATACATTTCAACCGGACAGTTAAGTGCTTAAGATTAAGTGCATTTGTGGGACACTACACAGAAGGATGGCAGCATGGACAACCTGGGCGAATTGGTGATCCTTCTGTCCAGTTTTACCAGCTGCCCACACCATATGAATGAGCGTATGCAGGACTTTTTTGTTACATCCAAAAATACGGAAGGCCCAATCTTTTTATTACATTACAATACATCCAATGTGAAATGAACTCATGAACCATTACATAAATCGAGCACTGTTTACCATTATAAAGACACAAAGGGTTCACAGACCTTGCAGGGCATCAAACAGAAACTCTCCTAGTGTGCACATCTGATGATGTTCTAAAAGATATCCAAGATCACTGGGAGAAGATGGATACCTGTCCTATTGTTGATGTTCGCCTGAGCGAGACAGATTTACAACTACAAGGACATCACATAACCCAGAAACTGTTCTGGACAAAAGATAGGTTGTGCTCTATTTGGCAATATCGTCTTAAAACATTTAAAGTTCACATTAATGTTGAAATAAGCAATAGCGTTGAATCTATTACATATATTTGCAAGCGAGTGAACAACGGCAGTGACCAAGCCACATTTGCATCGAGAAATGAACACGACGAATTGCAAGGTTTCAATCAGGCTGATACACGCACACTTCAGAGGCAATATGGCACATTCTGAACTTCCCTATACATGAAAGACACCCATCTGTGAATCATCTCAATGTTCATCTTGAAAGAGGACAGCAAATACATGTTAACCCTGAAAATATTATAGATTGGATACAGAAACCAAGACATATTTTCAGGTTTGTGAAACTGATTTTTTGCAAAAACTCTGTTGTACAAAGAGTTCCATCATGGATACAACAAGCAGCACAGTGTCTCCCACTGTAGGTGTGGCAGAGCTGTAGATGGAAAACCATGCATATTTGAAGAATACGTTATTGGAAGAGTGTGCATGGTTAATACAAACAATGCCGAATGTTTCTACTTTTGTTGGCTTTTATATACAATGAGGGCCCTACTTGTTTTGCCAATCTGCAAACGGTTCACGGGGTTGAATGCCTCACTTATCGAGATTCTTGCCGAAAGCGACATTTTACTTAATGACGACAAGCATTGGGATGACGCTCTGGCTGAAGCACGTGTTACTGACAGTCCACGTCACTTGGGGCAGTTGTTTCACATTTTGCTGGTATTTTGTGCCCTTTCTCAAGCTGCTGTGTTGTTGCAAAAATATCAGGATAAGTTGGCAAAAGACTTTTATAGGAATATCAGACAAAATATTGAAGGCGAACTGGACACTAGACTGCTTAATAGTGCTCTTCATCAACGCCTGATAGTTATTCACAATTTGGTTATGTCTATCGGAAGAAATCCTCTCCCTCAGTATGGCTAACCAATGCCATTAGTACAAGGCGAATGCATCAACAAAGTGTACACAGTGGAAGTTAGTTACAATCCAGCAGAACTTGTGGAAGCCTTGGAAAACAATGTCCAAAATCTAACGGAAGAACAGGGCAGAATATTCAAATGCATTTGAAAGAGTGTCGACAACAATACCGGAGAAATTCTGTTTTCAGATGCACCTGATGAGACAGGAAAAACATTGCTCACTAAAATCATGTTGGCAGAATTACGAGCCCATGGAAAACTAGCTCTTTATGTGGTAAAACTGCTGGTAAATGTTTAAAATCTCAATATATTTGGATATAGTGAACACACAGTGTGTGACATTTCCAGGAAGAGTGAAAGTTAGGCTTCTGCTACTTAATAATATGGGATAAGTGCACCACGGCTAACCATAAAGCAGTAGATGCGATTGATAGAACCCTCAAGGATAGCTGACGAAATATTCAACTAACAGGTAGACTTTAGCAGTTGTACCTCGGGGAATAAGGCCAAATGAAGTAAAACTGTGCTTGAAGAGCCCAAGTCTGTGGTGACAGAACACACAGATGCAGCTAAAAGTGAACACGTGGCCATGAATACGAGGCACTACAAATGCTCAGGGGGTTTCCTGTTTATTATTAAAAATTGGCGAGGGCACATATCCAGAAGAAGGTGATCTAATCACTCTGTCTGGTAGTTTGAGCCACACAGTACTTCCACTTCAAGGCCTCATTTCTTCCACTTATGGTGATCAGAAGGAAACAAAAACTTTTCCATATTTTGCAAGGAGGTAGTTTGTGAAAACTCTTGGCTTTATGAAAAGGTTATATTGGCACCTAGAAATGATCAAGCTGCAAGAATTAACTCTGACATACTTACTCGTGTTGAGGGAGAAATGTTGAGTATAACTCTATTAATGGAGTTATAGAGCTAGATGACTCTACAAATTATCAAGATGAATTTTTAAACTCTTATTAGTGCACCTGGTCTTCCATCGCAAAAAAAATTAATTTGAAACCCAGTGTCCTGATTATTCTGCTGCAAAATTCAAGTCTAACAAAATTGTGTAATGGTACAAGTTTTAAAGTTACCTCATTGCAATGTAAAATCAGAGAAAAGTAAATGTTCAGGGAAGTTGCGCAGGTTTTTAAACCATGAATACCAATTTCGCTTTAAAAATGTACAATTTCCAGTGAGGTTATGTTATGGCATAGCCATAAACAAAGGACAAGGCCAGACACTGTGTGTTGCAGGTGTGAACCTTCATTTAAGTTATTTTTAGCACTGCGAGCTCTATGTGGCTCTTGCCTCATTTTAGTGGACAAAACAAGCTCTTTGTTCTTGTCCCAAATCATTGTAATTCAAACAGTGTGCGCAAAGAAGCTTTATAAGTCAACAATACACCTCCCACATAGAAAGTCTCAGAAACAGCTATAAATAAATATGCAGGCAAGGCTGGATTTCTCAGTTGTTTCTCCTTAACAACACAACTCATTCTATACCACACAGGAATTCCTGAATAGAAATAATGATTTCTTACATAAAAATCCTGTAAATGACCACCATGTAGCCATATAAATATCTTTTTTCATCACACAGTACAGGATGCCGCAATTGAATGGTTAATATTCAGAGATATCACAGGAACAATGATTTGAAGCAAAAAACTCTAGTAAGAGCTATGACCACTTCATCTTTGATGCTGTAGAACAACTCTCTTCAACTGCACACTCTTCACTTTCCATATTTTGTGAGGAAATAGTATGGACCAAATGAAAAAACTACCTCCTCGCAAAATACGGAAAGCAATAAGCCTGCAGTAGAAAGGGTGTGCGTGCCTGCAGAGGCTTCAGCATACTTCCTCACTCATGTCTGTAAGTGTTCAAAAATTTCAGGCACGTTCCGAATGCACTGATAACCCCATCCACAATGCATTAATAGGAGTTCACTGACACAATCAACAGGGCTGGAATACACCAAAGTTTTTACGCCTCCCCCCCCCCCCCCCCCCCCAAAAAAAAAAAAAAAAAAAAAAAATTTACGTTGGGATACCTGGGTGATTATGTTACTGGTGAGAGGCATGATTGATACACTTTTTGTTGAAGCACTATTTACCAGTAATGAGGTATTCCTGTTTCTATGTTTGTTTTGTTATCATAATGTTTATTGTGAACGAGCTGTGGAGCATGTAACCAACTAACGACTCTGATGTAAACTACTTTCTACACACAACAACAAGAACAACAACAACAACAACCACCACCACCACCACCACCACCACCACCACAAGTGTGCTGTACACTTATAATTCTGATATTATTATTATTAAAGCAACACTGACACGTCTATGAGGGACAGGGAGTAGAGTTCCCACAGTGCAGCTGACTCACGTTTTTAGGGTTATGCCTCGCGGTGTGCCAGCCAGGTCCGTAAGGTCGACCGTGCGGCCCGCACGCACGTCCGTCATCTTGGCAGCGAGCAGCGACATGGCGATGCGGCGGTATTCGTTGACATTCTCTGCACAGGGGCGCGTGGTTGAGCGGTGTCCGCACTCGCAGGTCACTACCACCTGCAGGCACCCATGAGAAGTTACAATTATACTGTAGCAGTGCATGACAGATGGTGCCTCAAACCAGTACTAGTCATTCCTTGTATTATTTAACTAGTGTATTGGAGAGAGAAAAATCGTTATCTATAATGCATCTCAACAAAAGTGTGGCTACTCAAACTTGGAAAAAAATTCCTTGATGATTCCAGGTGTGAGGAGGAAGAGGGTGTCAAGAAGCTCCTGATAAATCAATGACGAGTGGGAGCAGCATACCACAGTAACGACTTTTATTTCCCATCAGCTGAGCTGTATGCCAACCAAGAGCAGTGGTTTAACCACTGTTTATAAACACTGATAATTTAACTGGAATAATATTCATATAATTAATACACTTTCAAATATTTTTAAGTACCTTCAAAATTGTGATTTATAGAATTTGATTTCAATGCTAGGTTCAAAATGCAGAATTCAGTGAGATTTTACAAAATTCCTGAAATTCCCCAAGCTTTCCCTGGTAAAATTTAATTTCCTGAGAACTGCAGGTTTTCCAGAAGAATCACCACCCTGCAACACTGTTAACTTTAGTGTTCACCACTGGCCATGCAATTAGATATTATCATTTATAGGCATTATCTTGATTTTCATCCGCATTTAAAGTGATCTTTCGTTCATTAAACAAGAAATTTTGTTCAAGTCTTTCTGCATTTCCTTGCAATTATCCACCGATGATGGTACTTTACTGTAGACAACAGCCTTATAGCGCTGCTGATGAATCGTCTACCTACACTGAGAACACTAACGGGCCTATTGCAGTAGTTTGGGTAATAGCCAATGTTTCTTTAATTTCAGCTGGTCTTTCCACTGTCCGGCATAACACAACTGGTCCTATACGCCAAATATTTGTTCAACCAGTCACACATCTCTATACAACTAAATCGTGGCCAGTAGTCGACGGTGTGGTACAGTGTAATACATTGCAGAAATCTATCAAGCTGCTGAGTATGTACAACGGGTTAACGGAAACTTAAGGTTACAAACCCTACAGTTGAATGTGTATATTTTATTTGATACAACCAATACAGCCAACTGATAGTGCACAAATTATGTTATTTTTTGACAGTCTCTGTACTGGTTTAGGCACTTGTTGCTTTGTGGCAAGAGTATGAATGTACCCTCCTGGTAAAAATCCTGTCCCTGCATTTCGAGCCATGCTGTCACAAAATATTTCACTCTTCATCTGAAGTGAATCGTTAGCCTTCTAGGTGCTCCTCCAAGTGCGAAAAAGATGAAAGTCGCTTGGAGCAAGGTTCAGGCTGTAAGGAGTGTGGTTGTCTTCTCAGCTGTGTGAGGCTGTTCATTGTCATGAAGGGAGATAACACCCTCCTGATTGCTTTGTGCAGTACTGTCGAGGTCGTGCATTATTAGTCAGCAGTCACTGTCTTTCCTCTTTCAAAAACTCCAAGAGTCTGACACTAGCACTATCCCGCCATCACCTCCTGCCGCCTTGCATTTGGAGAGGAGAGATGTTTCCATACCACTCACAGTAGCTTACTGCTGCGGATATAGTAGAGGATCCGTATTTTGTCGCCTGTGACAATGTCGTAATGACAACTGCTTTCTTTTGTGGAGAACCAATGTAAAAGTTGCAGACCTGCACATGTCCCATTTCCTTTGAGGTGGTTAGATTTCATGGAACACAACAGGAACAAACTTTCTGGTACAGCAAAATATCGTGAACAAAGTGACAAACTCTTCCGGATGAAATTCTCGAGTTCTACTGCATGACATGATCTTCCTGTTATTCTGATTTAGCTCCTCCACGCAAGCTGTGTTCAGATCTGTCAATGCCATGCTAGGTGAAATATTACTGTATCTCATTGCTACCTATCAGAACCCCTCGGAGAGCATTAAAGATAAACAGCAGTCCTAATTGTCCAATTGTAAAGTGACCTGTTTCCAAATTACATACAAAAATAATCACTATTTCAGTACACATATAATTCGAAAACGATTCTTTGCTGATTAACATTGTTCTTATGTGAGAAACATAATATAAATGTGAAATTAATACTGTAACTAATCAAAAGAAATGTAGCACACGGTCAGCATGTACCAGTAAACCTATCAGTATAAAATTACTACAGCAAATTAAATAGAACATATAAATAAAGCACGTTAATTGAATCTCCGATATATGTTAGCACTAAAATTCAGGCACTAGTTGATTTGTTATAAACAAATTTAGAAATTTAATTGTTACCTGTAACATAATTAGTCAGAAAATGTTATATTAACTCGTAACTAAGTTGAAAATAGGTTCACCTTGTTCAGCACTGAGATTGTAAATTTTTAGCAGTGTGTAGCTCATATTCAGTTTAACTTTTAATTGTGATTTTACATAAAATTGTAATTTTAATAGTACGTAATTGTTAACAAAAGTATAAATAGAGGTCACGCAGGCGCCTTGGGGCACTCGGCTTTTGGCTACGGCTGCGAGCAAATGTATTGTAGGCTCACTCGTTGGTTGATTGTTGTGAGCTCTGTATCGTTTGATGTCAACTTTGGGAACATCTGATGTAACCGGTACAGTTCACCAGGCTCGGACACCAGAGTCCGGGAAATATATTGGTGTTAAAACTGCACTGTACTTTGGAATTTATTTGGGAGTCTTCCGCAATCCTTTTCATACGCTGCACAGCGACGAGACATGAATCCAGGAATTTTACAAAATTCCAAGAACTAAACAACTCTCAATGTTGGTATAATTGACATGAAAACAACAGCGCATCGACTGGGCATTTCACTCAAAACATTTGCAATGCGGAGGTGGGAAAATATAAACATCTCATAGGTCACCCACTGCGATACTCGTCGGCGACTTTTCTCTACCACCTGCAGTCTTTCGACACCATTCTGCAATGCAATGATGAGACATTACAGTATCTCCATAAACCTCTGCCAGCTGATGGTGCATTTCAGCCACGGTTACATATTTTTCCAAAGAAATCTAATACCTGAGCAGATTTCTTCTGCTTGATCCATTTTCCAAATGAGTCATCATTTGTGTTTACCTACATCCAGCGCTGTAAGTGGTAGGTGGCTGAAACTGTGCCCTGTTTCCAACTGCATTATCAAAATTACCACACACAACAAACTTCTCTGTAACAGATGAAACCCCAGGAATACTGACCTTGCAACCTTAGCTATGTTGCACACGAGTGACTGGATAGGAACAATCTGATTCTTTCAGAGCAGCCCCCCCCCCTCCTCCTCCTCCTCCCCCCATCATCACTCTTTGTGAGCTCAGAGTACGCTATAGGATCCTGCAACACACAGTTGCCAGCAATATTTTTGTGCAATGCTGCCAACCTGATCTTTCACCTCTTTTTGTAAACAGGAATGACCTGCACTCTTTAGTAGCCAGGAGGAACTATTTGCCGCACAGGACAAGCTAGATAAATACCAACTACAGAAGGAGTTAATTCTGCAGTATATTAAACGTCAAATATAAAGCCCCTTTTACACCTGAGTGAATGGAAGCGAACAAAAGCAAATGTGTTTTCGCAGGCAATTCGCCAGTGTTCACTAGCATTCACTCGTATCTGTAAACAAGCATTTATGCAGGAGGGAACAGAAGAGAATGTGAGATAATGAACACAGCCTATGAACACTACATTATTGTATTTTGGTGCTAATAATCGCCACACAGGGCATAACACTATATAGTTGGAGCCATACTGCAAAACTTTTGAAGCAGGAAAGCGTGGATACCACCACTTACAGTCATGGAGTTAGCCGGCTTCACTGTCGCACCTACGCACTTCGTTCAGGATGTATGCTATGGTAACGGTGTGGTAATGGGAATTTAGTGCAGTTGCTAAAAATGTATTTATTCTGCCAAATGAGTAAATAGACAAGTGACAACAATGTCCATTAACCGCCAATCGCAATGACTGTCTTTGCATAACAGTTCCACTCAAACACTGATCCCGGAGGGACTACACTTCATGAAGACAAGTGTGTCTTCCAATCATGTGAACCCAGGAGAACATTGGACGTGTGTCCGAAATAAATCAAACCTTTTTCTTGCAACAGTAGGGCACAGTGTATTTCACGGACGTGATGAAACAAAGGTCGAAACGAACAGAGAGCATCAAACAAACTTCTGTACGTATCTGTGGGGAGCTCCTGTTAAGCTTGACCCACGTGATTCATACACTGAAGTTAGAAACTCTGGAAAAATGCAACTCTACTGTACGGCAGCTCAGTTCTCCGTGCCATTGCTTTTTCTTTGCTGATGGGCATTCATGCATACTACAAATTGCCAAAATTTTGCCTACCAGCAGGTACACACACTGATAAGATATCTGATGCAACTAACTTGGACCAGCCGAGAGTGGTTCAGGTCTGTTCACACGTTTTTGCGGCACGGCTGCCACACTGGATTGCAGCTCCAGCATTCCTTAACATCATCCCAAAGCTTTGAACATATGCCAGTTGACATTTTTTGCGGTACTCTCATTACAATTGAGGAGGAAATTTAAAACTGGAACATTAATTACCAACAATCACATTACCTGAAAAAACTCTAGCATTTACATTCTGGTTATTAATAACCAAAGACACTTGCATTAGTCACTGCTTCCCATTTTAGTAGCTGCTATACAAGGTGAATCAACTAAGACATAACATCCCCTTTATTTTGTGAATAGTTACAGATATTGAAACGAGATTTTTGGCAAATGATAGTATGCTAAGGGGCACATACTTTAGAACATAATAATTTTTAATAGAATGATATTCTTTTTTGAATGCAGTCTAAAAGTGTTTGGAAAGATGAGTACAGCAATGTAATGCTTGTTAATTTTGAGGTTGAAACTCTTTGCAAAAGAATCCAAGAAATATTCTAAAGTTGAAAACCAAGGCAGCCAAAATCGGCTATTGTGTTGTAAACACACTTATGGGATGCTACTCCGTCGTACCCAGCCTTTTGACTTTTTACTTGTCGACAATGCAGAACTAGCAGGAAGTTGTTGTCAATGGGTGGGTCATTATTGTGTGAGCATTTCTTGTATGCAGACATGCACACCAATGAGAAGATGTTCGACATGCTACTGTTATATGGTGAATGTCAAACAAATGCTGTCAAACTGGTAATGTAAAACTACCTGGGGAATTTTTAGTTGTTTCTACAATCAGGAAACATATGCACATTTGAAACAGTTTTTTTAAGCTCCATCTATGCGCCAGAAGCTAGTATATGCTATAGTTCCATATACAAAAATCATAGCTGATCCTATATCTATTTCATATAAGAAATCAAACAATGGGAAGTACAGCATGGAATGTAACAATATTATGAAAAGAAAAGTTGCTACTCATTATTTAGCGGATATGCTGAGTTGCAGATAGGCACAACAAAAAGACTCTCACAATTAAAGCTTTTGGCTGTTATGGCTTTCATCTATAATAGAACACACACACACACACACACACACACACACACACACACACACACACACACACACACAAACGCAACTTGCACACATAGTTGCAGTCTGAGGCAACTGAAATCACTTTGCAAGCAGCTGTGCATGATGGGAATAGTGACTGGTGACTTATATTCATCACATACACAAAAACTTCAGTTTGGCATAAAGCGCCATCTTGTGAGAGTCTGTACGTGTGGTGAAAACGAAAATAATATATATATATATATATATATATATATATATATATATATATATATATATATATATATATATATATATATACACACACACACACACACACACACACACACACACATTCGTAATTCAATAACAGTGGTGAATATGCCTTTGTGTTCATGCAAATTTCTGCTACCTAACAAGTAAGTAATAAGTAATATTATTCTGTTTGCACAGCTGCAAAAGTGCATGATATAGTTGTAGTGTTATTTTCAACTATTACATTATACAAACTGCAACTACTTTTTTTTTTTGTTGATAAAACATTACTGTGATGGACTCCCTTGTGTATTGGGGCAACGGAAAACACAAGGTTTTGACAGCACACGAACTGATGGTGATGGTTTGTCCTTCAGAGAGTGAAGATGGGCTGAAATTCGACGATTCTGACGAAGGTCCAACAATAAATGCCCAAGACCTTGAATCTCCAGATAGCGATAGTGATCCTGCAACTGATATCCAAATAAAAGCAAAGTTTCCTTCCTCTCCTGACTAGTTCCAATTCACAGCATAGAACAAATTACAGCAATCAGTTCTAGAGCTATCTACAATGTAAAAATTTTCTAAATATTTCCTCACTGAAGAAACTATATAAAAAATTATGGATGTAACAAATTTATGTGCTATGCAACAACATCCAAACAAGCCATCTGATTGTACACATTATGACATTTATAATTTTTTTGGAATATGCATCATAGAGGCTTGTCTCACTAGGGGTAAGATAGATACTGCCTACAGGAAAATTAAAGAGACCTTTGGAGAGAAGAGAACCATTGCATGAATATCAAGAGCTCAGATGGCAACCCAGTTCTAAGCAAAGAAGGGAAGGCAGAAAGGTGGAAGGAGTATATAGAGGGTTTATACAAGGGCGATGAGCTTGAGGACAATATTACGGAAATGGAAGAGGAGGTAGATGAAGACGAAATGGGAGATAAGATACTGCGTGAAGAGTTTGACAGAGCACTGAAAGACCTGAGTCGAAACAAGGCCCCGGGAGTAGACAACATTCCATTAGAACTACTGACGGCCTTGGGAGAGCCAGTCATGACAAAACTCTACCATCTGGTGAGCAAGATGTATGAGACAGGCGAAATACCTTCAGACTTCAAGAAGAACATAATAATTCCAATCCCAAAGAAAGCAGGTGTTGACAGATGTGAAAATTACCGAACTATCAGTTTAATAAGTCACAGCTGCAAAATACTAACGCGAATTCTTTACAGACGAATGGAAAAACTGGCAGAAGCGGACCTCAGGGAAGATCAGTTTGGATTCCGTAAAAATGTTGGAACACGTGAGGCAATACTAACCTTACGACTTATCTTAGAAGAAAGATTAAGAAAAGGCAAACCTACGTTTCTAGCATTTGTAGACTTAGAGAAAGCTTTTGACAATGTTAACTGGAATACTCTCTTTCAAATTCTGAAGGTGGCAGGTACAAAATACAGGGAGCGAAAGGCTATTTACAATTTGTACAGAAATCAGATGGCAGTTATAAGAGTCGAGGGGCATGAAAGGGAAGCAGTGGTTGGGAAAGGAGTGAGACAGGGTTGTAGCCTCTCCCTGATGTTATTCAATCTGTATATTGAGCAAGCAGTAAAGGAAACAAAAGAAAAATTTGGAGTAGGTATTAAAATTCATGGAGAAGAAGTAAAAACTTTGAGGTTCGCCGATGACATTGTAATTCTGTCAGAGACAGCAAAGGACTTGGAAGAGCAGTTGAACGGAATGGACGGTGTCTTGAAGGGAGGATATAAGATGAACATCAACAAAAGCAAAACGAGGATAATGGAATGTAGTAGAATTAAGTTGGGTGATGCTGAGGGAATTAGATTAGGAAGTGAGACACTTAAAGTAGTAAAGGAGTTTTGCTATTTAGGGAGCAAAATAACTGATGATGGTCGAAGTAGAGAGGATAAAAAATGTAGACTGGCAATGGCAAGGAAAGCGTTTCTGAAGGAGAGAAATTTGTTAACATCGAGTATAGATTTAAATGTCAGGAAGTCGTTTCTGAAAGTATTTGTATGGAGTGTAGCCATGTATGGAAGTGAAACATGGACGATAACTAGTTTGGACAAGAAGAGAATAGAAGCTTTCGAAATGTGGTGCTACAGAAGAATGCTGAAGATAAGGTGGGTAGATCACGTAACTAATGAGGAGGTATTGAATAGGATTGGGGAGAAGAGAAGTTTGTGGCACAACTTGACTAGAAGAAGGGATCGGTTAGTAGGACATGTTCTGAGGCATCAAGGGATCACCAATTTAGTATTGGAGGGCGGCGTGGAGGGTAAAAATCATAGAGGGAGACCAAGAGATGAATACACTAAGCAGATTCAGAAGGATGTAGGTTGCAGTAGGTACTGGGAGATGAAGAAGCTTGCACGGGATAGAGTAGCATGGAGAGCTGCATCAAACCAGTCTCAGGACTGAAGACCACAACAACAACAACAACATGCATCATCAGTGCTTTGGTGCCACCAGCCAACATATGTGATCTATGGAGTGATGTATTTGGAGTTGAGACTTTGTCACAGAAGTACTTCGAGAGATTGCACAGTACCTTGCATTTCAATGACAACCTGAAGCGGCCAGACGTCCTAGGTCCTGAAAGTGACAAACTATACAAATTAGGGCCAATACTAGACTACCTGAACCAAGTATGTCTTTCAGTACTCATGGGTGGATGTCTTTTAATTGATGAACAGATTTGTCCTATCAAGGCAAGACACCACATGAAATGTATATGAAAGATAAACCACACAAATGGGGTTACAAACTCTTTATGGTTTGCGATGACTTCGGTTTGCCACAAAGTCGAAATTTACAGTGGACCGTAAAACTTCGGGCTGATGAGGGACCTGATATCGGAGTTGGTGAAAATGTTATTTGACTGTCAAGAGAAGTGCCAAGACACCAGAATTACAAGTTATATTTTGACATATATTATACTTCTCTGGATTTAGCCGTGTATTTGTTCAAGAAAGGAATTCAGTGTGTTGCTACAATTCAATGCAATAGAAATCCTAACTGCAAGTTCAGTGACGAGAAAGAACACAAAAAGGAATCGCACAGGAATTTTGAGCCAGTTGATGTTTCTACTGTTTTGTACAAGGACAGCAAGAATGTCAGTTTCTCCTCCACTTTTGTTGGGGAACTTCTAAAATCAGAAGTGAGAAGATTTGGCAGGAAGAAAAAGGAGCATGTAATGGTGTCTTGTCCAGCACTTATCTCCATATACAATTCTCATATGGGAAATGTCGATTTGCTTGACAGCAACATAGGAAGACATCACATCAAGATAAGATCAAAGAGATGGTATCTTCATCTACTTTTTCACCTACTTGATACAATGATGATAAATTCATGGATATTGTACCAAAGAATGCTTCTTTAAACACAATCAACAGATATGCGCATGAATCACGAAGTTTAGGGCTGAGTTAGCCCAAACTCTAAACCAGGTAGGCCAGAATCCCAGAAAGTGTGGAAGACCAAGCAGCTTCGACCCAACAGGCAACAAGAAAATAAAAGTCAAGGGATCTTCACTACCACCAGAAGATGTACGATTGGATCCAGTAAACCACTGGCCGATTTGGAATGAGGAAAGAACAATGTGCAAAAAATCCAAAGTGCAAAGGCAAGACATTTATTTCATGTGAAAAACATAAAGTAAATTTGTACTTGAATAAGACAAATAACTATTTCACCTCATTCCACAAAAAAATTAAATAACTTATAGGTATTTTGATTACAATGCATTTAAGTTTTTTCTCTATTGTTGTAATTTTGATAGTTTTGTTTCAAAATTTTGTTTTATAAGAAAAATATTAAACAAATATTTGTGTGAATAAGGACAATATGTTTCACCTCATTTCTCGGATGTAAAGTCACTTAGTTGCATGCAAATATACTCTAAATGAAGATAACATTTAAGTTTTTTTCACTGTTTTTGTTAATTCTATAGTTTTGAAATGTTTCAGCTTTTTCCTATTGAGCTTACTTTACAACCTATGCATTGACTATGCATGTGCGGCTTTGCGCATGTGTGAAGTACCAAAAAAATCAACTTTTCTCGAAAACTGTAAGTGGAAGCTTTTTTAGAACATTTTTCTAATGTTCCATAACCAGATCTAAATGTGTACTAAATTATAGTTACCGAGAAAAAAATTGCGTAAAGAAGGATTAAATTACTAATATTAACAAAATAGCCACCCATGCCAGTGGCGTAAGAGGACAAGATGAGTTGACAAAATCACACAGCAAGCATGTGTTCTAGCTTTTTTAGGCAAATTTGAAATTGTTTCCCTACTTGATAGACTGCATGTATCCTACATCAAATTGACTGTTCATCTCAATTTCCTGTACAATATTGCAGTACAGTGTAAACACCATTATCGTTTACATTGTCTTTACAGTGTTAATCCCCTAAAACTTGCACCTCTTATTTAGTGAACCGTTCAAGGTACTGAATTGAGGGTTTTGACAAATGATAGTAGGCAGATGGGCACATCACTTTATAGTATGTTTAAAACTAATTCTCGGACCACCAGAGATACTGAAGCAAGTATGCTTTTTTATACTTTTTAAATGCAATTTGAAAGATCTCAAAATAATGGCTATAGGGTGTAACACTTCTTAATGTTGGTGTTGAAATTCTTCACAAAAGTATCTGAGATGTGCGCTAAAACTGAAAGGCAAGGTGGTTGCAATAGTATGATGTCCTGCAAACACTGCCATGAGGAGCTCTCCATCATTACATGTGACAAACAAACGGACATATCCTACTGAGAAAAAATGTATTTCACCTTGGTCTTACTTTATATGACACAGATACAGCACAGCCAAAAACTGTTGTAAATGGAAAAACACTATCTGATCAAAAGTATGCGGATATACCTATACAATGCAGAATTGACGATCAGATCATCAGATGCCCCAAGAGGTGGACCCGCTGGTATAAAAGGAGGCGAGGAGTATTTTGCTATCAGTAGAGTTGCAAAACTGCAGACTGGATCTCTCAGGAAAGCTAAGAGACTCGATGTGGACTAGTCATTGTATTTCATCTGAGTAAGAAATCCGTCAGGGATATTACTACCTTTCAATGACATGAGTGTGAAGTGGAAATGTGAAGGAACAACTACGACTAAACCGATATCAGGCAGACTTCGTGTAATGATGGACAGCAAACATCAAGTGCTGCTAAAAGTGGTTGTAAAAAATAGCATGAAATCACCAGAAGGAATCACTCACAAGTCACAAAATGCTACCAGAAGTCCAGCGAGCACAGTGACTCTATATAGTGACCTACAAACAATGAGGTGCAATGGTTGAACAGCTCCTCACAACACACACTTTTCTGTAGTTAATGCTCGGTGACACTTGTGGTGTAAGGAGTTACACCGCTTTACAGTGGATGGCTGGAAACCTGTGATTTGGAGTGATGAATCACACTATACCCTGTAGCAATCCGGTGGAGTACGGGGGAGGTGGTGTTACGGTGGGCAGTGTTTTTCATGACCAGAATCTGGTCCCCTTACTGCATTTAAGAAAATACTAGATGCGGAAGGATAGAAACACATTTCACAGTGTTGTCTACAGTGTACAGTAGCAGAATAGATTGGAGATGATAACTGACTGTATCAGCATTAAAATGCGCCTTGTCATAAAGCAGCGTCTATGAGGCAATAGTTGGTAGACAACAATATTCCTGAAATGGACTAGCCTGTGCAAAGTCCCAACTCGAACACAATGGGAATACCTTTGGGATCTTTTGCTCCTGATCCCACTGACGTTCTGACATGTCATTGAAAGTGACCCCAGGAGAGTTAAAAGTCATCATAAACGTGTTGGACAGACCCCATGCTGACGTCCACCATAACATGTACAGATACTTTCGATGAGATAATGTATATATACTAACTTCTACTGTGTAACAATGGGCCTAGGAAAACTGTGTGAAATCTACATACGTACTCATGTTTAAATAAACAGCTTTTATAAAAACAAGTAACAGTTGAAAGGCTTGATACAATGGCAGAGCTTGGCATGAGAACACCAATTGGTGATTTTCACATCACACTATCTGACACTGGTCTTTCAATTTTAATACTTTTCTCAGACACTTTTGCGAAACATTTCATCGTCAACATTAAGAAGTGTTATACAAATATACTTATCATTTTGAGATCTTTTGAATGCTGTTAAACAAGTATATGGACCGGTGGAAGAAATCTCTCAGTGGGAACAGTCTGAAGGAACTGGTGAAGGACTGTTCCAGAAAAGCACAACACTGCACAAGAAATTGTTTATATTGTAGCTGTAAGCAATAGGCTTATACGAGGACACTTTCCTGACACAATTCCTGCAACTGAAATGAAGCAGCAATATGGGTTTGCAAGACTTGTTCCTGTCATCGTTATTGTAAAATTTGTAACTCGGGACTAGCTTGGCAGTGATGGATTTTGAGTGCAACATAGGCAATGTATCAAATAAAGCAGTTCAAGAAAAGCTTATAGAATATAAACTGGTACTAAATGGCAGTAAGATTCAGTTTTTACTGTTTATAACACACAATTCCACTAAAACTGATATTTTGATTACACAAAATCGGCATATGATTAATGAGTCTGAACAGTTAAAATTTCTAGTTGCTCAGATAGATAGTAAAATGTAAAGGAAAGCCCATGTTCAGGATCTTGTTCAAAAACTGAATGCTGTTATATTTGCTAATACAATGGTATCTTCAATAAGTGAGAGTCCATCATGAAAATTAGTCCACATCGTTTATTTTCATTTGCTTATGACATACAGGATTATATTGTGGAGGAACTCATCCCATTCACAAAGGGTATTCTTGACTCCAAAATGGGCAGTTCAAGCAATATGAGGTGTATGTTGTTCTTGTAGACCCTGGTTCAGGAGTAGGGGAGTTCTGACATCGGTCTCTCACTGTATATTTTGTTTAACATTGTTTGTTGTTAACAATATGAGCTAATTTCCAAGAAATAGTACCTTTCAACAAATTTATACTAGGCAGAAAGTGAATCTCGATCACACCTACTTGACTCTTGTTCAGGAAGGCATGCAATATTTGCTGAAAGCCATTTTCAATACACTACCACTAGAAATGGAAAATCTTGGCAATAATCATCGCACACTTAATTCTAAACTGAAGAATTTCCATATGGCTGACTCTTGTTCTGTTAGGGAAAAATTAAGCTAATTCCTGTGTTGTATTGTTGATTACGGTAATATATACTGAGAGTTTGTCATCTGGATACGATTCACCTAAACATTATTTCGCCTACACATTATTGCGTCTCTGTTAATTTCACGTACTGAAATTTTTCCTTGAACATGAAAAGTCATTGTGGATGAGCAGGAAAAATAAACTTGTAAAGTTTGGATACAGCATTAGTAGTGTGTTACTTGACATAGTCACACCATTTAAATACCTGGATGTAACACTGCAAAGCAATATTAAATGGAACATGCACATGAGGATCGTGGTAGGGAGGGCAAATGATCGACTTCAGACAAATTTAGGAAAGGGCAGTTCACCTGTCAAGGAGACCACATATAGAATGTTAGTGAAACCTAGTCTTGAGTACAGCTTGAGTGTTTGGGATTCATATCAGGTCATATTAAGGGAAGACATCGAAGCAATTCAGAGGCAGGTTGCTAGATTCGTTACTGGTAAGTTTGAACAACTCTGGTGTTACAGAGATGCTTCAGAAACTCAAATGGGAATCCCTGGGAGAGGGTGATGTTCTTCTCGACGAACTCCACTGAGAAAATTTAGAGCAGCAGCATTTAAAGTTGACTCAAAATGATTCTACTGCGACCAACATGTTTCACGTAAGGGCCATGAAGATAAGATACGAGAAATTAATAGAGCTAATGCAGACACATATTGACAGTTGTCTTCTCCTCACTCTATCTGCGAGTGGAACATGAAAGGAAATAACTGGTAGCGGTACAACGTAACTGCTGCCATGCACTGTATGGCAGCTTACAGAGTATGTACGTAGATGTAGATAGGCTCCTCAACTTGGTCCTACAGGATCAGATGTGCAAAATAGAAAATGAAAATACCGTTGGAGCTTGGTCTTTTTTTTAGTGTGTTTTGGATTTTAAGGTATCTGAAGCAAAAATGCAGCAGCAACATTTTGAATAACGACATTAGCGGCTCGTTCTGGGGGTCAAAATTTTTCTAACTGGCTGGACAACAAAGTGTTAAACATGGAACAAGACTGTGCGCCTCCCCACTTTCTATCAATTCCTTAAAATCCCAAGTCTGGTCTCGGCAGCCAGAAACTGCAATCATGTGTGTGTGAACTGCGTTTGTGTGAGTATGTGTGTTTGCATGGGCATGTGTGTGTACGACGTCTAATTCCGATGAAGGCCTTTACGGCCGGAAGCTTACTTGTTGACAGTCTTTTTGTTGTGCCTATCATCTCTGCTATATGGTTAGTAGTAATCTATCCTTTTTGTAATATTGCGATTTTGGTCTGACATTTCCAACAGTTCACAAAGAAAAGGGATGTTGCCTCTTATGTGACTTGCCCTGTATATTGTTACGTATTACTCATGCACTAAAGTGCGCGTCATTTACGATGGCGGCCGAGTTTAGGTTCATTCTGCGCATCTGACGTCACAAAAAACAGTCAGCCAATGAACAGAGAATGACGTTGCCAGATCTCGACTGCAGTGCAGAGCACGGATGAGTGTCTTCAGTTTTAAAAAACGTTCAGTAATAAATAAATTAATTGAACAGAAGCAATGTCTTGATAGCACACGTTCTTTTCTAGAAAGTTTGGAAAAAGCATTCTTTATACCAACTGCTTCATATTCTATTAATTAATTGAACCAAACAAGCAATAAGCCTGCTCATGCAGGCGATAGCAAGGAAAGGGGTTTGTATTATTCTCACTAACCACTTTTTTGCAATAAAGAACAGCGGTAATTGTTTCTTTCCTATTGTACTTCGACGAAACATGAGTAATTCATAGTCATACCAACAGTGTTTGTCAGTATTTTGCACGCTATATTAAAGTCCTTCGGAATATATATTGAATGACGAGCTGCATTAGCATAATGGTTGTAGTGTTTGGCTGCAAAGCAAAAGGTTCCGAGTTCAAACCTTGTTCTGTGCTTAATATTTTCTTTATTTAAAAACAATATCGAAGTGTCTTACTTCACGAATTTTATTAGATTGAATGTAATTTCTAGTGGCAACTAAAATCGACCATACGGAAACTATACGCTATGAACTTTTACCTCTGGAAACTCTTCAAAATTTCGTGCAATGGTTTACTACACATAATACTGCACAATAACTGCGTTGAACATCGAAACAAAATTAAGTCATTTATGGGAGGAAGGTACCAGTCCAGAAGATGTGTAAAAATCAAATTATTGGGCCAAATAGTTTTTGTGAAATCGAATGATAAAGTGTGTCAAAGCAGTCTAAACACCATGTGTCTGCACATGCGAGCAGTGCAGTGTTGACAAAATCGCGCACAGCTCGGAATGCGGGGCGCACGTCTCTGTAGCAGCGAAAGGGTTAATGCGGCCGTGGTAGGTTTACTTCATAAACTGCGCGCTCCCCCCTAAACATAAGTTTGCGAACTATACTATACTATGGCGCTGCTTCTCTTGGCGCGTGCGTCGTTAGCAACTGGGAACGCAGCAATCTCCCGCATCTGGGCGGGCATGCGCGAACCGCCAAGATAAAAGAACTGAACTATACACATAGCCAAATAACTGAAATGTTGGGTTACAAAGCACATTTGGTTAGACATAAGGGAAAACTCAAAGACCCTTATACTGACAAGGTAAATAAATGCATAAAGAAGTAAGACAGACTGATCAGACAGCATGCACACTCGTGGGTGCTCACCATCTCGCGGCACGGCGTGTCGGGACAGGGCCCGTCGTGGCAAGGTGCCGCACACGGGTGTCCGCAGAGCTGGCGCTGCTTGGTGCAGGGCTGCGTGCACGTCTGCGGGCACGGTCCCGCGTGGCAGGCCGTCGCGCACGTGTGCCGCCCGCACGGGAGGTCCTTCCCACACGGCCGGCCACACGACAGCTCCGTCTGGTGGCACGGTACCGCCTTCCGCAGCTGCAATGACGACAGTGGTCACCTCGAGAGCATTGTGACACGTGTAATCAGTAGCAAGACAGGTACTGGCACTGGCAGAAGAGAAGCTACGAGTACGGAACACAAATCGTGCTCCGTTAGCTCAGTCAGTAGGTGTGTGACAGACGACATTCCACGGTGGAATTACAGTCTGGAATACAATTTCAATCTGACAAGACATTCTAGAAGGGCTCACATTCCAATACAGAGTGAAAGGTTGTTGTAGAAACACCACCGAAGGCTGCGACAATGCCATTTCTCTGCAAATATTTTTTTATTATTATTTTTTTAAATTTTTTTTTTCAGGCATTCTAGAATGCACGCATTACACCTTGACTAACAACAACAACAACAACAACAGACTTGACCTCTCAGGTCGTATCGGTGCAACTGATTAACTGTGCACATTCAGGCGTCCTGACAGGTTATTGTTTCCATTTCATGCGTAATATATGCACAACAATAATAAAATTTCAATTGATTAAAGCACCTATACTGGGTCTTAGACAGTATCCCCTGTTTCGTTTGATGTTGAGGTGCCTTTCCAACACAGTTGGAGAGACTCTGCAATGTTTTTTTGAGTTTAGGGGGAATTTCAAGTGGCCTGAGGCACAAATGGGACTTTGGATTGACTAGGGATGCGTGCTAGGGTAGTCCGTGCAGTAGTGCAAAGCCACCATACCAGGGAGGCACGTGGTTAGCAAGAGACCAGAGTTCAAATCCCAGTTATGGTACAAATTTTCATTTGTCACTTCTATTTGCACAAATACATTAATAATAATAATAATAATAATAATAATAATAATAATAATGAGTCACAACCATCCATCACAAAAAAATTTGGTGCTAAAGGCTCTTCTCTATAGAACTTTAACACTTTCACACAGGGAAAGCCTCGTCAAAGTACTAGAACACCTACTAATAGTATTCTCAAAGAATGGTTACGGACACTCAAATTAAACGGGCATTGCATTCAAAACTGAGGACACATGAAAAAGAGGTTGTGACAAACAGAGAAAGAGAAACCAAGAATTGTTTATCAAACATCCCAACATCCAGATAGATCGGTAGACTCCTATGGAAACTAGCATCTAATGTATTTTGCTCCCTTCAACTAAGATAAAGAGTTGTCTCTGTCATGATAAAGACAATCTAGGTCTCTAAAAGCCGAGTGCATATCACATTCCGTGCAAATATGGTACATCTTATGTGGGGAAGATTATCAAAATAGTTGAGAAGAGATGCAAGGAACATCAGCATCACATCCGACTAAAAAAAAAAAATCAGCTGACGCTGAGCACTGCTTCGAATATAATTATGAAATGAAATACAATGAGACTAGTATCATGGTGCAAATTCCAATTTTCTCTGACACCATAATTAAGGAGTCTATTTAAATGAAATTAGAAGAAAACCTAATAAGTATAAGATCAACACCCCCTCCAAATTACTCAGGTCAAATTCACAATCAGCTATAAATATCGATGTGAGACCAATAATAGTTCAAAGTCCGGCTGAGTCTGGGCAGGTATAACAGCAAAACTCGCAGCATCTGAAGAAGATAGTAGGATAGGTTATCACAATATTGTGGACAAAATGGAAGCAACTCAACTATTGGACTACTAGAAGCACACCATTAAACAAAGAGCTGACATATGTGGTGTAATATGTCTGTAATTATATAGTAAGAGCACAATACATGGGCAGCTACAACAGTTTACATTAAGATAGGCTTTATTATACTCTGCATAAAACGAACAATATGAAACAGGACAGAATACTAGTCACTACACTAAGGACGCAGGCAATTAGAAGATTTTTTTCTATTATATGTTGGCCTGTAACATTTCATCTAACATCAAAAAACTGAAACCCTGAAATCAATTACGAAAGCAGGATCATAACGTTGAAAATACTGTGCCAAAGGCAAAATTGAATAATAAATGAGGAACAAATGGAAGACAAGTAAAAGGAAAACCATTTCTTTGAACATTAAATAACTTTAATTCTCTCTTTCTCATTTATTTATTAATGAACTGGGAAGTAATTACGTGAGCCAGACCACTGTGACCTCTGTAGTCTGATTAAAATTACTTGTAATTAACACCTGACACGCTGGAGCTGGTTTCTTCCAATCAATCAGAGCACTCAGTGTCATGCCCAAACCATCAGCTGTTGCAAAACTGCTGCAACACTTGGGTCAGTTCACTTCCAATTCCTTGTGTGGCATTCTTTCTTGATGTATCTGTGTCACATGGCTCTGGCACTTTTATTTTGTAATTCAGCAAGCACGATAACCACACCATAAACAACACACTTATAATGATGCTAATGAAATACACACACGTCTCATATACAGCAATAATTAAACACTATTGGATACTTCCGCACAAGACAGAATTTGGTGTCACATATCAGAGAGATTGGCTTACATTAAATAAGCTTCACACAACATTGGGTAAAACCTAGTTTTTGAAGGCTGCAATTCATTGTTGCGACTGGGTGATCACAGTACAAAATAGAACTCAGTATTGGTTAGCGTATCAACCTGGCAAGTTGATCTTGTCAAATGCCACTTTTTTTTTATTTCTAAATATAAACAAAAGAATTTGATTACCATTTTTATTCAATTACCTGGTTTAAATCTGATTTTTTTATTTCTAATTCTTTGCCATGTCATTTTCATCATTGTATTCACTTTTTTATTCATTGTAATTTTACTACCCATAACTCTTTTTTCAACTGGAATCTGCCTGTGTCGCCTATAATCTGCAACCAAATGTCAGTGAGGATTGTTTTGTGGAGTGACTTGCCTGGTAGCCAGTGGCCGATGTGGCAACACTATAGTGGCAAGTGACAGATAATAACTATCAAGTAATTTTAAATAGACTATAGTGAGGTTTTCCCATCGACACTTTACGTGTGGACCATAGTGATGCTACCATAGAATTGCTCTGACATATATAACACACAGGGAGCTGCTGATTGGATAAAGCATTTACATCTATCAAACACTCAGTTGGCACAAGTCTAGTGGTGGTGGCACACGCATCACTATGTCACTCATTGTCCCTTGCAGATGTCGTGTTTGTTGGCAGAAAATAACATTAATTTGCACGTGGTTGACTATTTGACACTTATGTTATTGTGTAATTGTACTGAATAATAAAAAAAGAGAGATAGTACTAACAAATAATTTAACTGAGGCTGCGAAAGGTACTGCCCTATGAACTGCAAAATCTGCACAAAACTCTCCTTCCTTCAATGAAACACATCCTTTGATTTTTCTATTGTTCTAAGCAATGCTGGAAGTCTGCTGGCTGAATTATGTACAAAGATAGTCATGATTCTGCTTGATTCTCTTCTACAGAGTCACAGTGCCGTCCTTCAAATTTCAATTTCATGTTCAGCAAGAGGAATAAATCACAAGGAAGTAGATCAGCAAAGTAGGGTGGGTGGAGGAAAATGATGGTTGTCACGGTTCTGAAGTTCTGTCGCTACATGCGACGGCTGTAGCAAGAGAACTGGACTGGAAGCTGACCACGGAGAAGCCCTTGCACATTAGTGCACTAGGTACATACAGGGTGTTACAAAAAGGTACGGCCAAACTTCCAGGAAACATTCCTCATACACAAATAAAGAAAAGATGTTATGTGGACATGTGTCCGGAAACGCTTAATTTCCATGTTAGATCTCATTTTAGCTTCGTCAGTATGTACTGTACTTCCTCGATTCACCGCCATGATTTCATACGGGATACTCTACCTGTGCTGCTAGAACATGTGCCTTTACAAGTACGACACAACATGTGGTTCATGCACGATGGAGCTCCTGCACATTTCAGTCGAAGTGTTCGTACGCTTCTCAACAACAGATTCGGTGACCGACGGATTGGTAGAGGCGGACCAATTCCGTGGCCTCCACGCTCTCCTGACCTTAACCCTGACGACTTTCATTTATGGGGGCATTTGAGAGCTCTTGTCTACGCAACCCCGGTACCAAATGTAGAGACTCTTCGTGCTCGTATTGTGGACGGCTGTGATACAATACGCCATTCTCCAGGGCTGCATCAGCACATCAGGGATTCCGTGCGACGGAGGGTGGATGCACGTACCCTCGCTAACGGAGGACATTTTGAACATTTCCTGTAACAAAAGTGTTTGAAGTCACGCAGGTACGTTCTGTTGCTGTGTGTTTTCATTCCATGATTAATGTGATTTGAAGAGAAGTAATAAAATGGGCTCTAACATGGAAAGTAAGCGTTTCCGGACACATGTCCACATAACATATTTTCTTTCGTTGTGTGTGAGGAATGTTTCCTGAAAGTTTGGCCGTACCTTTTTGTAACACCCTGTATAGTCTGCAGCCGCGAGCTCGACTCCAGTACACCACCAGCAACGGAGGGTGAAACTTTGAGAATGATAATCATTCGTGCTCGCGAAACACGAGAAAAATCATCAGACAAACATCGGCCGAAGAACCTGAGACAATAGCCAAAAGACAGTTTGTCAACAAGTGGCCACAAAAGCCTTAACAATTTTTGATTCCAAACTTTTACTTGTATGCTGTCAGTGATTCTACACTGTGTGTTGAATGTGTAACACAGTACAATTATGTTTTTATACCTTGTAATAGTGCTAATCTTGACTATAAGCTTTGTTTTGTTTACTAGTTTAAGGTGACAAGACAGATGTGGTGCTGATTAAACTGAATGAAACTGTTCATTAGACAAAGTAAAAATTTTTAATGAAAGACTGATGTGGATTCCACAAAGTGCTACTTCATTTTAATTGCTTCCTTTACATTCATCTTCTTCTTCTTCGGACCTTTGCCCCACTTCAACGCGGGGTCAGGCTTGTTACTATGGATTTAGCGAGGTTAGTGTCAGAGGGTGACCAGATGCCCTTCCTGTCGCCACCCCGCACCCCGTTGGATGGAAGTAGTGTACCCCAACTGTCTGCGTACAGTATAAGCCATGAAAGAGTGCGAATGTTTTCAAGTGTCTGCGAGTTGTGTAACTGAGGCGGTGGGACCAGCCAGGTATTCACTTAGGGATGTGGAAAACCGCCTAAAAACCACGTCCAGGCTGGCCAGCACACCGGCCCTCACCGTTAAATTGTCCGGCAGATTCGATCCCAGGCTGGGGCGCCTACCGAAGTACAAGAAACAGCCCTTTAATGCCCTCGGGTAACCTGCCAGGTCAATTGCTTCCTTTACATTATTTTGTTATTGTCATCCATGTTATTACATCTGTTATTACTGCTATCATTTTCCTTGAATTTTGTTTTGTTTATAAAAACTTCTTTTGGTTAATTCTTCATCTGCATTACTTTGCCTAGGCTGCAAGAAGAATTGATGTTTTAAATGTTTGCATGACGATTACCTAGTGTGTGTGTGTGTGTGTGTGTGTGTGTGTGTGTGTGTGTGTGTGGTGTATATATATTCACTATTACACAGCCAATATAAATAGATTTTTCAACCCTTACATCAATATTTTCAAATGTTTAAATATTATTAGATAAATCAAAACGATTAAAGTCTCACGAACAAAGATTCCACATCAAAAAGGGAATAAAAGGAACAAAAAAGGAGAGCTACAAAAAAAGTTAAATGACATAGCAAAGGATTAGAACTGAAAACATTATATTTAAACCAAATAATTGAATAAAAATATTGATTGCAGTCATTTCAACTATGATGTAAAATTGTAAGTAACACTAAATAGGATCTGTACCCACAAACTTCACTGTACCAGACAAATTACTTACTAGGCTACAGTGCTGTTATGAAATGACTGCTGTTTTCAAGGTTGTAGTGGATCACAAGAAATTCTGAAATTACATTTTGCTGATTACTCAAAAATGAGGGCCCTCCACTGCAGGGTGCGATGCCTACGCCCCCATATAAATGGTTTCAGGAAGTTGATTCCACACCTGGGGACCTCTCCTCGTAAGGCAACCAAATTTAATATTACTTGGAATAACATTATCAAAATTCACAGAACCATCATGCCATATTGCAAACTGTGATGGAAACAAAGATGAAACGGATGACGTTTTGTTGACGGTACCCAGGTATCCTCTGGCCAAAGCAGGCACCGTAGCATCATTTACATCTCCATCATTTCTACCAGTTGTTTCCTGACAAACAAAATGGCGAGTACTGCCAGGAGCACAGATTTATCTTGAAAATTAATGTGAAAAGTGTACTGAGAACATTTATAATAGAGGACTAGTTGTTCCCATAAACAGGAGGAACCAATTCCAACTTATTTTGCAAACACAGTGGTGGTGGTGGTTTCTGTTGCAGTGTTCAGTCCAAAGACTGGTTTGATGCAGCTCTCCGCTCTAGTCTGGCCTGTGCAAACTGCTTCATCTCTGTGTAACTGCTGCAACCTACATCAAACTGAATCTCCTTACTGAGTACAAGCCTTGGCCTCCCTCTACAACCATTACCACCTCCACATTTTACCCCATTACCAATTCACAATTCCTCGATGCCTCAGGGTCTGTCCTATCAACCGATCCATTCTATTAGTCAAGTTGCACCATAAATTGCTTTTTTCTTCCAACTGCATTCAGTACCTCTTCATTAGTTATCTGTTCTACCTATCTAAACTTCAACATTCTTCCGTAGCACCGTGTCGCATAAGCTTCCACTTTTTTCATGTCTGTATTGTTACTGATCCCTGTTTCACTTACGTAAAAGTTTTCAAATAGCTGATAAGGGCTACAAAATGAATCTTTTAGCAGAATTTGAAACATAAAAACATTCCCACCAAAATTCAAAAATTAGTTGAATAATCAACTTACATTAAAAAACAGTCATTATTTTGACTGCACATTATCTCTTCTAAAATATGACAACTAGCCTATTCCTTTAATATATTAGAGCTATGTGCCATTTTTTCTCAAAAGTATGATATGCGACTTCTTTATACACTCCAGTTATATTTTATATGCTTTTATATATATGTTCCTTGCTGCTAGCGTCTCGACATGTACATAGCTGTGATTCAATTACCATAAATTGTCAATCAGTGTTTACAATAATCACACACAATATGTACATTTCTGGACATATCACGGCACTATGCTTCTGTGAAGATGACGTTGACGTATGCTAAACCAATACTAAGTAAGTTTCGGTAATATACTTGTTGTTGTGGTCTTCAGTCCTGAGACTGGTTTGATGCAGCTCTCCATGCTACTCTACCCTGTGCAAGCACCTCTCAGTACCTACTGCAGCCTACATCCCTTTGAATCTGCTTAGTGTATTCATCTCTTTGTCCCCCTCTAATGATTTTTACCCTCCACGCTGCCCTCCAACGCTAAATTTGTGATCCCTTGATACCTCAGAATATGTCCTACCAACCGATCCCTTCTTCTAGTCAAGTTGTGCCACAAACCCCTCTTCTCCCCAATTACATTCAATACCTCCTCATTAGTTATGTGGTCTACCCATCTAATCTTCAGCATTCTTCTGTAGCACCACATTTCGAAAGCTTCTATTCTCTTCTTGTCCAAACTATTTATCGTCCACGTTTCACTTCCATACATGGCTACACTGCATGCAAATACTTTCAGAAACGACTTCCTGAAACATAAATCTATACTCGATGTTAACAAATTTCTCTTCTTCAGAAACACTTTCCTTGCCATTGCCAGTCTACATTTTATATCCTCTCTACTTCGACCATCGTCAGTTATTTTGCTCCCCAAATAGCAAAACCCTGTTACTACTTTAAGTGTCTCACTTCCTAATCTAATTCCCTCAGCATCACCCAACTTAATTCCACTACATTCCATTATCCTCATTTTAGGTTTGTCGATGTTCATCTTTACCCTCCTTTCAAGACACAGTCCATTCTGTTCAGCTGCTCTTCCAAATCCTTTGCTGTCTCTGACAGAATTACAATGTCATCGGCGAACCTCAAAGTTTTTATTTCTTCTCCATGGATTTTAATTCCTACTCCAAATTTTTCTTTTGTTTCCTTTACTGCTTGCTCAATATACAATTGAATAACATCAGGGAGAGGCTACAACCCTGTCTCACTACCCTTCCCAACCACTGTTTCCCTCTTGTGCCCCTCGACTCTTATAACTGCCATCTGCTTTCTGTGCAAATTGTAAATAGCCTTTCGTTCCCTGTATTTTACCCCTGCCACCTTCAGAATTTGAAAGAGAGTATTCCAGTCAACATTGTCAAAAGCTTTCTCTACGTCTACAAATGCTAGAAATGTAGGTTTGCCTTTCCTTAATCTCTCCCGAGATAAGTCGTAGGGTCAGTGTTGCCTCACATGTTCCAACATTTCTATGGAATCCAAACTGATCTTCCGCGAGGTCGGCTTCTACCAGTTTTTCCATTCGTCTGTAACGAATTCACGTTAGTATTTTGCAGTCGTGACTTATTAAACTGATAGTTCGGTAATTTTCACATCTGTCAACACCTGCTTTCTTTGGGATTGGAATTATTATATTCTTCTTGAAGTCTGAGGGTATTTCGCTTGTCTCGTACATCTTGCTCACCAAATGGTAGAGTTTTGTCAGGAATGGCTTTCCCACGGCTGTCAGTAGTTCTAATGGAATGCTGTCTACTCCCGGGGCCTTGTTTCGACTCAGGTCTCAACTCAGGTACACATAAATGTATAGCCAAGGTATAAAGATTTATAATGTCCCTAATTTTGTAGGCTTCTGAAGATGACCGATTGATTTGTTGCAATTGGTAAAGTGTAATAAAAATATATTTCTAACTGATGATTGAAAAAATTATGTAAAAGGCTGCACTCTAGAGAAATAACTTCAGAAAGACTTCCTGACACTCGAATTTCTCTTTTCAGTCACAAGTTATTTTGTTGCCCAAATAGCAGACCTTGCATATGACTTTTAGTGTTTCCTTTCCCTCAAAGTGGCCTACTTTAATTCAACTACATCTCATTGCTTTTGTTGATATTCACCTTATTACTGCTCTTTTTAAAACACTATACATTATTTTGTTCAATTAATCTTCCGATAAGGAAAAAGAAGGAAGATTGGAATTTAACGTCCCATCAACATCAAAGCCATTAGATTGATTCAAGGAAGGTGAAGGAAATCGGCCATGCACTGTAAAAGCAATCTAGCTGGCATTTGCATTTAGGAAAATCACGGGAAATATATATCGAAATGGACAAACGAAGGTTTGACTTACTGTCCTCCGCAACATGAGTCAGTGTGCTAAAGACACTGTGCACTTTGGTTTGACTGATTGACCCTCTGAGCCCTTCGCCATCAGATACAACTACTATGTCATCAGCTAACCTCAAAGTTTTTATTTCTTCTCTCTGGACTTTAATTCCTTTTCAGAATTTCTCTTTTGTTTCCTTTAGCACTTGTTCGACCCTGCGAGGGGACACCACCTTACAGTAGGCACCTTCAATGCCGTGCAGGAGAGTTTGCGTATTTTGTTGAAGTCGAGAGCTGTGCCAAGTGGTAGCGTAGCTACAGGCAGGGTTACCCAAGCCTGATTGGTCTCTACTGAGGAACCAGATGACATGTGTCCCACGACATAGGACAGGGAGGGCTCTAGAGACTTAGTGAAACCAGCTTCCCTGCAGGAGTACCGTATTTACTCAAATCTAAGCCGCACTTTTTTTCCGGTTTTTGTAGTCCAAAAACCGCCGCCTGCAGCTTAGAATCGAGTACAGAGTAAACGGAAGTTCTGAAAAATGTTGGTAGGTGCCGCCACATCTTATGCTGTCAAATATATGTAGCACTACACAGGCATGCTTTGCAGGCACAAAGATATATACTGGTGCCAAAACCTCTGCGTCAGTAAATAAATTAAAAGAAAATGTAGAAGAATGTAAACTTTATCCCATGTATTCTTTCGTGTTTGCTGCTATCTCATTTAAATCCCAGCAAACTAGGAAACTAGAGTGAGACAACAGCAAACTCTGAAAATATACGTATCATGTCATGTTTACATTCGTATTATTCTTATGCTGTATATTGATACAGTCAGAAATGAAGCACGGCAACTGACTGGATTTTTAAATGTAAGATGACTAATTTCTGTGCAGAATGTAATGTACTGAAGAGGCGTCTGCAAAACTTTTCAAACGGAGAAAAATTTTCGCTTAACTCTCGTTCAGAACATCATCTATCATACGCATGGTTCTTGTTGATCATTACAAAAGAAAGCTGTAGTGTAAGTAACAACAAATAGCAGTCTCTTGCCATTGTTTCGCTAATGAGACAATTCCTCCCTTTTTTTATTGTAAGTGGCGGAAGGGTGCACAAAAGCAAGCCATGCCGCGAGCGACGACAGGTTGTAAACATTCATTATCAAAATGCGACAAACAATGCATGACACAGTACAATAATGCATTTTCAGCTTCGAGTGATGTAAACACCTGTAACAAAGAGAACGGCACTTATCAGATAAAAGCAAAACAAGCAATCGATTCAAACCAGACAAAGCACATGAAAAAGGAAGGGTACCCGTATAAATATGGACGGAGCGCCTGACACATAGCAATGGCTACTTGGTAAAGCTTAAATGTTAAGCTTACAACTCGAACCAAACTACTGTAGTTGTATCTTCATCCATTCGACCTAAATTGTGTCTCATATTACACTGGACCAACTTTGTTTCGATTTGGAGGTGCGGCCTAAAACTTTTCTCTCCCGTTGATTTTCGAGTCTCAAATTTCAGGTGCGGCTTAGATTCGGGAAAATTTTTTTTCCTTGCTTTCGAGTCTCATTTTTCAGATGCGGCTTAGATTCGAGTAAATACGGTAAACCTAATACAAATCCTGGACCTCCAGGATGTGTGTCAGGCATAGAACTAGTAACCCCATACCGTAAAAAAAAAGGATATTACAGATATTCCACAGAAGCCTCAGATACTGGATGGAAAGCATGTATCACAACTCCGGCACAGGAAATGGATAAAGGATCTGACAGCAGCATCATAGAATGTGAGAACAATACTTCAGCCTGGAAAAATGAAAGAAATAGCCAATGTAATTTTGAAACTTAAATATGATGTCATAGGGCTACAGAAAATAAGATGGCAAGGAAACGGGCAGACAGATAAACCTGCGCACTCACTAGTACATAGTGAACCAGAAGAAAGAACAGGCCAACTTGGAACAGGGTTTACAATAACCAGGGAAGTTAGGAAAAGCCTATTACAATTTGAACCCACAAATGAAAGGATGCACAGACTCAGACTGAGAGGGAAATTTAGGAATATTTCAATAATGAATGCACATGAACTAACTAAGGAAAAAGAGGATACAATTAAAGAATAGTTCTCGAAGACTTGGAAAAGTATGCTGTGCAGTAACTAAATATAACCTGATGGTAGTAATAGGATATTTTAATGCAAAAATAGGGAGCAATGAACGTCCATATGGAGATCTGGAAAATATTCACTACATCAAGAAAACAAGAATGTAGACATATTAAACCAATTCAGCAAGGAATAATATGATTATTACAATTACTTGTTTCCCACACAAAAGGAAGTAAGCAGTCAGTGGAGTAGTCAATCAGACTGGCCATCTTTTAGTGATTGCACACCAAATCCCTGTCAGCTGTGGATATACGGAGCGGCAGAGGACCAAACCTGTGACACAGACCACATTGTCATAAAATCAGTCTTGAGAGAGAGAAACTGTCACTAACAAATGGCAACAGTACAGGAGAGGTGATGAAATGGAATACTGTCAAACTGATAATCCCCAATGGGGGGGGGGGGGGGGGGGGGGGAAAAAAAAAAAAAAAAAAAAAAAAAAAAAAAAAAAAAAAAAAAAAGGTTGAGCAATGAAGAGACCTCAGTAGGAGCACATGAAAGATGGAGCAGGATTGAAAAAAAAAAGCAACTAAAGATGCTGCAGAAGAAATAACAGGCATAAGAAGGAACAGAAGAACCCAGGAATGGTTTGACAAAGATTGCAGGTCAGCAACTGAGGAAAAGAACAGGGCAAGAACAAAAGTACTACATAGAGAAACCAGAAATAATGTGGAACAATACAGGGAATTAAGGAGAAGAGCGAACAGACTGTGCAAGAGACAGAAAAGACAGTGGACTAACAAGAAATTCTGAGGACTAGAAGAGCCAAAGAAACAGTCAAATAAGGAAGTTTTATCATGCTGCAGGTAAAATAAAGAACTGATTCCAGCCAAAAATAAAGGGATGTTCCAGTATAGATGGGAAAAGATAAGGGAAGAAGAACACATAGTGGGAAGATGGGCAGAGTATTTCAAAGATACACTAAGCACCAGCCTATAAGATGAAGAGACAGTCACACAGGAGGGAAGAGTGGAGCTGGAAGTAGACAATGAAACCAATGAGGCAAGAAAGCCAACACTACAAGAGGTCTCCCAGGCTGTGCACAAGTCAAAAAACAATTGAGCCCCTGGGGAAGATGGCACAATCCTCGAGTTAGTAAAAACTGGTGGTGAGGCAGTAATAAAGGAACTACCCTCAATATCAAATATGTACAAAACAAACTTTGTCAGATAATTGGAAAACTGGAATAATAATCCCCATTTATTAGAAAGGGGCAGAACTGCATTTGAAAACTATAGAGGTGTAACACTCCTAAGCACAGCTTATAAGATCTTCACAAGTATATTAAACAAAAGGATACAGAAGACATACTAGGGGAATATCAGTGTGGCTTTTGACCAGTCAGAGGAACAACTGATCAAATATTTGTGATAAGACAAATGATGGAAAAGTTCTACAAATGTGATATAGATCTGCATTTCCTATTCATTGACTTCAATCAAGCCTTCAGTGTCAACTAGCAAGAACTATACAGAGCACTGGAAGTAGTTGGTACATGTGCTAAACAAATAAGACTAATCAGAGTGACAATGACAGAGACAAGAGCAAAAGTGAACGTCCTTAGCAGAACAGTGAATGCTTTGACTTTAATAAAGGTGTGAAGCATGGAGATAGTCTCTCCATTGTCCTATTCAATGTAGCCCTGTATAGTGCAGTAAATGAAATCAACAAAAGAGGCACCATATTCATGAAAACTAGCCAGATATGTGCATACGCTGATGACACCGATTGCTCTAGTAGGAAGAAATATCAATACACTCCAAGAAACATATCGGGCAATGGAAAGAAAAGGCTTAAAAATTGGCCTCATAGTAAATGAAAAACAAAACAAAATATATGGTAATGCCAAACTCTGAGGCCAGAAGAACCCATAAAGACATGAACATCAACCGGAAATTTTCAAAGGCGTGTCCTCTTTCAACTACTTGGCTGCCCTAATAACAAATGATAACAGCATTGGAGAGGCTATAAGGGAAAGAATACAAGCAGGAAACAGAGCTTACTTTGCAAATATGTACCTTTTCATAAACAGCCTTGTTACAAGAAAAACAGAACTGCCAATATATAACTCCCTAGACCGCCTGGCTATCACATACTGGTCAGAGGTATGGTTGCTGACAGAACATGACAAAAGGTGCACTAAGAACCTTTGAGCGGAAAATACTATGCAAAATCTATGGTCCAATAAGGGAGGAAGAAGGCTGGAGAACACACTACAATGTCAAACTACACGTGTTAATAAAAGGTAGGGACATAGTAAAATCTGTGAAATCACAATGAATGTTATGGCTAGGAGATGTGGAGAGAATGGCAGAAGATAAAATTCCAAAGAAAATGATGATCCATTCAGCTAGGCGAAAAGGGAGGCCTAGAGGAAGATGGATTGATGACGCAATAGTGGATCTCAGCAGTATGGGAGTCTAGTGGTGGAAAAGAGCAGGAAATAACCGAGAAATGTGGAGGAAGATCATTCAAAAATCAGGGTACAGAATGAATAACAGGGGAGGGCGGGAGGCTACATCCTATCTCATTCCCTCCTCTACCATTGCTTCCCTTTCATGTTCTTAGATTCTAACTGCAGTCTGTTTTCTGTACAAGTTGTCGGTAACCTTTCACAGAGTATTTTCACCTACAACATTCTGAAAATCAAAGAATGTATTCCAGACAACAGTTCCAGAAACTAAAAATGTAGGTCTGATTTGCTTTAATTTATGTTCTAAGGTAAGTCATTGCGTCAGTATTGCAGTATTGATGGTTGCTATTAGTGTGTCCAACTAGGGGAGTAGCTGAAGTATCTTCGTATATTCATCTTCCAGTGAGTCACAGGGTAAGGAAAGAAAAACCTAGGTTTACGGCATTTATAGACTTAGGGAAAGGTTTTGATAATGTTGACTGCAACATTCTCTTTGAAATTCTGAGGGTAGCAGGGGTAAAATACAGGGAGCAAGAGGCTATTTACAAAAGAGGGGGGGGGGGGGGGGGGGGGCGAGGGATTCAGAAATTAACATACAATAATTTTTTTTTCTCGTCTCTTATTGCACATGGAACATTGAAACTTCACAAAGACACAGTTTGAAGCTTGCACTACAGTGGGTATTATGTTCTCGTGTGCAGCACTAGCAAGAGAAGCCAGAACAACAAATATGGTGTGTATGTTACTGTTGCCAATTTGTGAAGAGCAGTGAAGTGTAGTTCGATGTTTGTGGGCCAAGGTGCATAAGCTGGGTGAAATTCACAGGGACGTGCATGGCATGTATGGGGACAACTGTACGATGTATCCATTGGCGTGCATTCTTCCAAGAGGATTGTGTAAAAATTAGTGATCTGCCATGCTCCAGATGGCCGGTAACAGCTGCAACCCTGCAGAATGTTGGAGCCATTGAGACAGAAATTTTGAACGACCAGTGTGTGCAACAGCGAATGTTATCACAGCACTTCAACACTTTATATGGTGCGGTGTATGATATTGCTCATGGCATGAAATTTCTTAATGTTACTACTTGCTGGGTGCCTAAGAACCTGACAGACAACCATAAAGGCCAGCGAATGATAATAAGCTCCGAACATTGCTTTACATTAAAGAAGGGAATGACTTTCTGAGAGAAATTTTCACTGGTGATGAGTTATGAACATACCAATACATGCCCAGAACCAAGCAGTCCTCTGTGGAAAGGAAACATGCTGGTTCGCCAGTATGAAAAAAATTCAAAGTGACTCAATCTTCTAGGAAAGTGCATGTGACAGTGTTCTGGGATATATAAAGTGTGGTATTGGTGGACTTTGGTGAACATAGGACCACTCTGAATGCTACAGCCTACATTAAAACTTTGGTTGTTGAAATTTTTCATGACAATCCTTGCCCCCATGTTGCTGCTCTTCTTTGTGAGAAAAAGCCAGATTTGGATGTGAAGTGCTCCGAGTATTCACCATACAGTTCAGACTTTGCTCCGTCAGACTTTCATCTGTTTGGTGCTATGAAGAAATTCCTGGCTGACCACTGCTTTGTAACAGATGTGGAAGTAAAATCAACATTCTGCAGATGGCTGTACTTCAACTAAACATCCTTCTATGAGCAAGGCATATTCAAATCAGTACTGTGATGGGGAAATGTATTGAGAACATTGGTGATTGTGTAGAAAAAGTAAGTAAAATACGCAAGTTCATTTGTGATTTTTTGTTTTTGTTTTGTTACATATTAAATTTTCTGGTAACAAAATTACTGTCTGTTACTTTCCGATCTTCCCTCGTACAACTTATCCAGAAACCAGACAGCAGTTATAAGAGTTGAGGTTCATGAAAGGGAAGTAGTGATTAAGAAGGGAGTAAGACAGGGTTGTAGCGTATCTCTGATGTTGTTTAATCTTTTCACTGAGCAAGCAGTAAAAGAAAAAAAAAGCACTCCGTCTTCTGGCCACAAATGTCCCATCGGGACCATCCGACCGCCGTGTCATCCTCAGATCAGGATGCGGATAGGAGGGGCATGTGGTCAGCACACCACTCTCCCGGTCATTATGACGGTTTTCTTTGACCGGAGCCGCTACTATTCGGTCGAGTAGCTCCTCAATTGGCATCACGAGGCTGAGTGCACCCCGAAAAATGACAACAGGGCATGGCGGCTGGATGGTCACCCATCCAAGTGCCGGCCACGCCCGCCAGCACTTAACTTCGGTGATCTCACGGGAACCGGTGTATCCACTGTGGCAAGGCCGTTGCCTAAGCAGTAAAAGAAACCAAAGAGAAATTTTGAGTGCAAATTGAAGTTCAGGGAGAAGAAATAAAAAATTTCAGATTTGCCGGGGACATTGAAATTCTGTCAGAGACAGCGAAGGACTTGGAAGAGCACTTGAATAGAAAGGGCAGTGTCTTCAAAGGAGGTAGCTTGTTTCACAAAAGTGAAACAAGGATAATAGAAGGAAACAAAACACTAAAAGTAATAGATGAGCTTTGATATTTGGGCACCAAAATAACTGATGATTGCCAAAGTAGAGGGAACATAAAATGTGGACTAGAAATGGGAAAAAAGTGTTTCTGAAGAAGAGAAATTTGTTTATTTTGAATACAGATTTGTCAGGAAGTGTTTTCAGAAATTATTTGTATGGAACGTAGCCCTGTTTGGACAACAAGAGAACAGAAGCTTTCGAAATGTGGTGCAACAGAAGAATGCTGAAGATAAGATGAGTTGATCTCATAACTAATGAGGTACTGAACAAAATTTGGGAGAAGAGGAATTTTGTAGGGAGCACATTGTGCTTATGTGGGAGTGATAAAGATGCTTGTAAAACAATAAACTGGTAGCCAAGATTGCAGGAATTCTTTTTATTCGATGATTACCAGTTTCGGCAAAACTAAAGCCGCCATCATCGGATCTTAGGACACAAACAGGTTATAACGTCAAGGCAAACAGTGGTGATATTAATAGTTGCCTATAACACGCAGGCCTTACAAAATTGTCGTAAGTAGCACATAGGCGTCCAAGAGAGATGACATAAATGTTGAGTGTCTCCATCACATACAAGTGCAAATTTTGCAAGGCCTGTGTGCTATAGGCAACTATTGATATCACCATCGTTTGCCTTGATGTTGTAACGTGTATGTGTCCTAAGGTATGTAACTAAATTTATATCTATACATGTTATGCAAGTTGAATCGAAGCCCACTTTTATAGTGTTTTCTGTCCTCCCTAGATCCGATGATGGCGGTTTTAGTTTCACCAAAACCGTTAATCATAGAATAAAAAGAATTCCTGCGATCTTTGCTACCAGTTTATTGTTTTACAAGAAGAGGAATTGGTGGCATAACCTGACAAGAAGGAGGGATCAGTTGGTAGGACACATTCTGAGGCATCAAGGGATCACTAATTCAGTACCAGAGGGAAGCGAAGAGGGTAAAAATTGTAGAGGGTGACCTAGAAATGAATACATAAAGTAGATTCAGAAGGATGTAGGTTCCAGTACTTACTCTGAGATGAAGAGGCTTGCACAGGATACAGTAGCTTGGAGAGCTCTATCAAATCAGTCTTTGGACTGAAGACCACAACAACAAAACATGAGATGAATAATGATAATTATCAATTACACAAAAGATTACCTGATATCATAGAGGGGCCTGAAGATAAAAGGAACATAACACCAAAGTCAACTGCTAATAAGATTAGATCTATAGATATAGCTGAAGGTGTCAACCCTAGTAAATAATGATGTAAAGGACTATCACAGAAGGGAAGGGTCTGCAAGGTCTAGGCTACATACTTCAGAACTGGGAAGTCTAGAGCCAGTACTACTCGCCCCCGTTCGGACGTACCTCGTGTCCACCGTAGCACCAGCGCTGCACGAGCACCGTGCAGGGCGGGCAGGTGGGCTCGGAGTGGCAGCTGTGCAGCGGGGCGTGGCCGCAGGGGTGCTCGCGCGGGCACGGTCGGTCGCAGGTCGGGCGCCGCGTGCCGCACGGGACCGGCGGCTCGATCACCTGTGCCCCGCACTCGCACGTCAGCTCGTCGAAGCCTGCAAAATGTGGAGAAAGCCTGCAAAATGTGGAGAAAGCCTGCAAAATGTGGAGAAAGCCTGCAAAATGTGGAGAAAGCCTGCAAAATGTGGAGAAAGCCTGCAAAATGTGGAGAAAGCCTGCAAAATGTGGAGAAAGCCTGCAAAATGTGGAGAAAGCCTGCAAAATGTGGAGAAAGCCTGCAAAATGTGGAGAAAGCCTGCAAAATGTGGAGAAAGCCTGCAAAATGTGGAGAAAGCCTGCAAAATGTGGAGAAAGCCTGCAAAATGTGGAGAAAGCCTGCAAAATGTGGAGAAAGCCTGCAAAATGTGGAGAAAGCCTGCAAAATGTGGAGAAAGCCTGCAAAATGTGGAGAAAGCCTGCAAAATGTGGAGAAAGCCTGCAAAATGTGGAGAAAGCCTGCAAAATGTGGAGAAAGCCTGCAAAATGTGGAGAAAGCCTGCAAAATGTGGAGAAAGCCTGCAAAATGTGGAGAAAGCCTGCAAAATGTGGAGAAAGCCTGCAAAATGTGGAGAAAGCCTGCAAAATGTGGAGAAAGCCTGCAAAATGTGGAGAAAGCCTGCAAAATGTGGAGAAAGCCTGCAAAATGTGGAGAAAGCCTGCAAAATGTGGAGACGCTCCAGTGTAGCTTGTAATACTGGGTCATCAAAAAGTCAGTATAAATTTGAAAACTGAATAAATCACGGAATAATGTAGATAGAGGTGTACAAATTGACACACAAGCTTGGAATGACACGGGGTTTTATTAGAACCAAAAAAATACAAAAGTTCAAAAAATGCCCGACAGATGGCGCTTCATCTGATCAGAATAGCAATAATTAGCATAACAAAGTAAGACAAAGGAAAGATGATGTTCTTTACAGGAAATGCTCAATACGTCCACCATCGTTCCTCAACAACAGCTGTAGTCGAGGAATAATGTCGTGAACGGCACTGTAAAGCATGTGCAGAGTTACGGTGAGGCATTGGCGTCGGATGTTCTCTTTCGGCATCGGTCGATCACGATACACTTGCGACTTCGGGTAACCCCGAAGCCAATAAGCGCACGGACTCAGGTCTGGGGACCTGGGAGGCCAAATGTGATGAAAGTGGCGGCTGAGCACACGATTGTCACCAAACGACGCGTGCAAGAGATCTTTCACGCGTCTAGCAATATGGGGTGGAGCGCCATCCTGAGGCAAACATCGTACGTTCCAGCAGGTGTTTATCAGCCAGGCTGGGGATGATGCGATACTGTAACATATTGGTGTACCTCTACCCGTCACGGTAGCACTTACAAAACCAGAATCACGCATTTCCTCAAAGAAAAAAGACCCGATAATGGTAGATGTGGTAAATCCGACCCATATCCTGACTTTCTTGTCGTGCAGTGGAGTTTCCAAGACAGTTCTAGGATTTTCCGTAGCCCAAATTCTGCAGTTGTGGGCGTTGACAGACCCTCGGAGCGCAAAATGAGCTTCTTCGGTCCACAACACGTTAATCAATCAATCGTCATCTTCCGCCATCTTTTGAAACGCCCACACCGCAAATGCCCTCCGCTTCACTAAATCGCCAGGTAACAGTTCATGATGCCGATGGATTTTGTACGGATAGCATCAGAGGGTACGCCTCAGTGCCAACCAAACAGTAGTGTATGGAATGCCGGTGCGGCACGAGCGCTGACTTCCCCATGCATAGACGAACCCGCTACAGTCTCCATTTCTTCCTGAACTGTCAACCCGTGGCTTCGTCATTCGAAATCATTCTCGTCACAGCTGCATTTGTCAACGGACCTTGACCAGTTCGAATCCCCTCGCTATGGCGATAGGATCGCAACGCTGAACTAGCACATTCCCCATTCTAATAATGCAACTTCACTTAAAGTGCCTTTTCAGGTAACGTCAACGTGCTGCGATGCTGGTGCATCTGATTCTCTTTCTCATTACAGCTCCTTTTATACACGATTGTCATGTCCAGTCACTGATGTTTTGCTGTCCAGCGCCATCTGTCTGACAGTTTGTGAACTTTTTTTTTTCTTCTTCTAATAAAACCCTATGTCATTCCAAGCTTGTGTGTGAATTTTTACCTCTCTATCTACATTATTCCGTGGTTTATTAAGTTTTCAAATTTATACTTACTTTTTGATCACCTGGTACATCTGAGATACGGGACTTAGGTTCAGTGGGGGATTGGTCTCTTCATTTCACTTCACGGTGCAGAATTGGTAGGTTACAATTATTTGTGTGATCCTGTCACATCCAAAAATCTAACTGTTAGTAAATTTTTAATTTACCTTATTTAATTGCAATACAGAATTAAAGTTTATGATTGAAGTCAGAAACATTTTGTGCTCTTCTCTGTTTAGTATAGCTATTAGTTTCATGTGCATTGATGATTGGTTCTATGAACTGCTGCATCTAGTTCATTTAAAGTACTGTCGTTGAGGGGCATATGTTACTGTTTGCTATCTCACTGGCCATCAGCCTTAGCACTGCTTTCTGCTTTATTATACTGCTTGATGCAATAATGACTAATTAGGCTGGGGACCGATATTAATATGTAATATTACAACTTGCTTTTGTTGCTGGGAGAATGTCTGTTCCTGACCCACCTCTTTACTGTTGGTTATACTCTGCTGCAGTGTTTCGGAAACAAAGCCCATTCCGATTGTTCTGTTCCCATTAGGTTATCTCATGGTCACAACTTTCTCAAAAATTCCTCACAGAGGTTTAATGTTAGCCTTGACTGACGTTTAAGGAGGTCGATGTTACCATTACGAGCTTTTGCTGGGAGATGTCACTGAAGGACATACAAGCCAGGCATGGAGTGTGTCAGGTGGTGACAATTTGTCAGGACAGCAAAATGTTCCAATATGAAACAGTCTATACACTTGTATGATGGGTAGTGATGTCACCAGACTGAAAAGTGAAGAAATACAAAGAAATGTATAAATGAAAGCACGCAGCAATCAGTTGTCTTTTTTTTGCGGGTTTTATTATGCAAATCTAGATTTCAGCTAGTGCCTAGCTATTATCAATGCACCATTTTTTAAATCTCTCTGCATGTTGGTTCCCTGTTGTTTGGGAATCAGTCACAGTTTCTCGAGTATTCAAAGAATGGTGACTGACACCCGAACAACAGGGAACTAATATGCAAGGGGTTAAAAAAATAGTGCATTGATAATGGCTAGGCACTAGCCGAAATCTGGATTTGTAAAGTTTAAAGAAAAGTTTAATCTAAGTCAAAACATCTCAATTGATGAAGGAATGATAATGTAATGGTACAATGATGTGTTGTTGCGAATAAGAAGATGGACAGTGAAGTAGAACAGTTAACAATGATTGCTGATTAACTTTTATATTAAAGAGCGACACGCATTGTTCATCTGAGTGAGACTGTGGTTGGTTGGTTAGATTATACTGCACAGTGAGTATTGTTGTATAATTGAAATGTGCAGTATGTGCATATCTGGTAAGAGAGACTTAATTATGTAATTAAAACACGCACTGGCCATAACTAATTCTGTGATGGAGTGACATTTATGGAAGTGTTTTGACCGCGTTATTGGTTGTGGATAGTGCTGTACCCACCCATATTTACAACATATTTTTCACCGTGATCGTTGCCGCTGCCGAATTACAAGCACACAAGTTGAGTATTTCTGGTCAATTTTAAGGCAGACACAGCTGCTGCCCCTATTACCAACATGCCATCTGGCGACAACACAGTGGTGTTGTGAGCATAGTATCGCGCAGTGGTCGGCGACAGCGTGTTAGTATCTTTTGCGTTCTGTTGGTGTTTTGTTTAGGTAACAATAAGTTACACACGTCAACAAGTGTTTGTTTTTATACGTACTTGTGGCCTTCCATCATGGCGGATGAAAGAGACAACAGGATTATTTACAATGAATGCGCAGATGTCTTGTCTGACGTTCCAGACAACTTGGCCAATTGGGAAGAAGACACAGGATATAAAAAAAATGAAAGTGAAGCAGAATCATAAGAAGATAGTGAAATACATCCAAGAAGAATTCGGCGCATGCTACGGTTGCCAACTGATTTGGATGAATCAGATGAAAAAGACAGTGCACAGTGGTCAGACTTTGATTTACTGAGGACCAATAATAAATTTGAATGATTCCCGAGTCCAAATATATTTCCCAAAGATACACATAGTGTCAAGGATATCGTACATTTATATATTGGGAATGATCTATTTGAATATATTAACAATAAAACGAAAAAGTACTACAGTCAACATTGCAATAGAAGGAAAGTGGATTTAAAAAAAAAAAAAAAAAAAAAACGCCAAATTTGTCGACGTTACAGGACCCGAACTTAGAAAATGGTTTGGGCTTGCTATCCTTATGAGAATTGTAAGAAAAGCAAGGATCAATGATTATTGGTCTACGAATCCGATATTTCGCAAAATGATGTCCCGCAACCGATTCACACAAATATTATAATTTTTACATTTTTCTGACAGCAACTATAAACTGGATAACGCTGACCTGCTTGTCACAATGGAATTCTTAATTGATTATTTTTCCAAAAAGTTTAAATAAATGTTTAATCTAAGTCAAAACATCTCACCTGATGAAGGAATGATACTGTGACGTGGATGGTTAAATTTTAAAGTTTACAATCTGTCGAAAATTACGAAATACGGCATACTCATTCAGATGTTGTGCGATTCGAGTACGGGATACATTTCCCCATTCAAGATATACAGGGTTATTACAAATGATTAAAGCGATTTCACAGCTCTACAATAACTTTATTATTTGAAATATTTTCGCAATGCTTTGCACACACATACAAAAACTCAAAAAGTTTTTTTAGGCATTCACAAATGTTCGATATGTGCCCCTTTAGTGATTTGGCAGACATCAAGCCGATAATCAAGTTCCTCCCACACTCGGCGCAGCATGTCCCCATCAGTGAGTTCGAAAGCATCGTTGATGCGAGCTCGCAGTTCTGGCACGTTTCTTGGTAGAGAAGGTTTAAACACTGAATCTTTCACATAACCCCACAGAAAGAAATCGCATGGGGTTAAGTCGGGAGAGCGCGGAGGCCATGACACGAATTGCTGATCATGATCTCCACCACGACCGATCCATCGGTTTTCCAATCTCCTGTTTAAGAAATGCCGAACATCGTGATGGAAGTGCGGTGGAGCACCATCCTGTTGAAAGATGAAGTCGGCGCTGTCGGTCTCCAGTTGTGGCATGAGCTAATTTTCCAGCATGTCCAGATACACGTGTCCTGTAACGTTTTTTTCGCAGAAGAAAAAGGGGCCGTAAACTTTAAACCGTGAGATTGAACAAAACACATTAACTTTTGGTGAATTGCGAATTTGCTGCACAAATGCGTGAGGATTCTCTACCGCCCAGATTCGCACATGGTGTCTGTTCACTTCACCATTAAGAAAAAATGTTGCTTCATCACTGAAAACAAGTTTCGCACTGAACGCATCCTCTTCCATGAGCTGTTGCAACCGCGCCGAAAATTCAAAGCGTTTGACTTTGTCATCGGGTGTCAGGGCTTGTAGCAATTGTAAACGGTAAGGCTTCTGCTTTAGCCTTTTCCGTAAGATTTTCCAAACCGTCGGCTGTGGTACGTTTAGCTCCCTGCTTGCTTTATTCGTCAACTTCTGCGGGCTACGCGTGAAACTTGCCCGCACGCGTTCAACCGTTTCTTCGCTCACTGCAGGCCGACCCGTTGATTTCCCCTTACAGAGGCATCCAGAAGCTTTAAACTGCGCATACCATCGCCGAATGGAGTTAGCAGTTGGTGGATCTTTGTTGAACTTCGTCCTGAAGTGTCGTTGCACTGTTAGGACTGACTGATGTGAGTGCATTTCAAGCATGACATACGCTTTCTCGGCTCCTGTCGCCGTTTTGTCTCACTGCGCTCTCGAGCGCTCTGGCGGCAGAAATCTGAAGTGCGGCTTCTGCTGAACAAAACTTTATGAGCTTTTTTACGTATCTGTAGTGTGTCACGACCACATGTCAATGAATGGAGCTACAGTGAATTTATGAAATCGCTTCAACCATTTGTAATAGCCCTGTATTCCGTCGCTGAACAGCCTTTAGCAAAAACAGTGCTGGAACTATTGACACCTTCTGATGGAAAGTGGCTTCACCTCTGCATGGATAATTATTATAACAGTGTAGAACTCGCAAGAGAAGTTACTTGAAAAGAAAATTCGAGTTTGAGGAACGATACGGCAAAATAAAGGATTTCTGGAAAATTAAAGTGCGCAAAAGTCAATGTGTTTGAAACTTGTCACCAACAGAAAGGTGACAGGCAGCCGACGACAAGCCGAGTAATCCGAATTAGCACTGCCGGTGCCAAGCGAATAAATTTGTACGAGACGCCCGGATGGCAAAGTGTTAACAACTGGACTAAAAATAGAGCCATCGTTAGTGCAGTACGTTTCTAAGTACTGCACAATAAGGCAACTGCACAGTGACGACTGTATCTGTCATTCTACATAAATGCACATGTCACGGTGACGGGTATACCCCTCATTGAACATCAGTGAGCCGATAATACTACAAATATCATTTTGCGAAAAATTAGGTCTAATCTCACCTGTCCCGAGCCACGAACCACTTCAAAATCTGCGAAAGAAAGATGCCTCGATCAGAGAATGCACCAAGATCCTAGCAAACTCTGGACTTCTGACATTCCTGATTTCAGAATCAACAGGCTATGTTCAAGGCATCCCTCTCTTGCACTTGCAAATAACCTAATTGGGATTAGTGTCAATTATTGGAGGAGATAATAGCTCCAAAATGACCAGCACCATGCCAACCATTATCCTGTAATACTGAGGCTGTCCATCATTTTCACCAACACTACAAGATATGGTCAACTCTCAACCTAATGAGAGCAGATATGGACAACTTGCAGATTTACTTTTCAAATGGGGAACGCCAAAATGTGACACCGTTGCACTGAGGCAGACTATCCAACACAACAGGGAAGAAGGTAGTGCCAGGACATACAGAGGGAGCTATGAGGAATTACCGATGGCAACCTCAAAATTCCATCTAATTTACACAACCGCTAGATGTTTGTATGTGATTGGTAATAATTTAATGTGATGTAACCCAACAATGAAATGTATGAGGGTTGACTGAAAAGTAATACCTCCACCTTCATAACTCTTCAACAGTTGGTAGCACTGGTATGTGGAACGTACTGGTTTGTTCCGTATCCTCTTCTCTACAGCTCCAGTTGGCGGGAAGCCTTAACATTGAGTGGTTGTATCGTTACAGCGTCAAGTATGGAACCCTGTGCAGACAGTTGGTCAATGCTATTTAAGCAACGTGCAGCCACTGAATTCTTGACAGCAGAAGGTGTCTGACTTCCACCTGTCCTCGATAATGAAAGATGATCTGCAGGGACATCATTTTGCTTCTGATGAAGACATTGAGAGAACTGTAAAGACTGTGGTCGTGGAAACAGAGTGTCGACTTCTTCCATGACAGCTTCAGAAAAGTTGTTCACCATTGGCAAAATGTATCCAATTGGCCAGTGGTTAGGTAGAAAAGTGAATATTGGTAATTAAAGATCACATTCTAAGGATTATTTCTGCATTTGATTTATTAAAATATTCCCATTCAAACCCAATTAATGGAGGTGGAGGCATTACTTTTCATTCAACCCTCGTACTTAGATGCCATATGCTAAATAAAATACATGGATATTTCTCCAGATACAGTACTCCATTATACAGGGGTAGTGTTCCAATCCATCATCACATGTATTACTCCATAATACATGTAAAACAAAGCACAGAACTATAGACACAGAAATGCTGAATGAAGTGTTCAAATGGTTCAAATGGCTCTGAGCACTATGGGACTCAACTGCTGAGGTCATTAGTCCCCTAGAACTTAGAACTAGTTAAACCTAACTAACCTAAGGACATCACACACATCCATGCCCGAGGCAGGATTCGAACCTGCGACCGTAGCGGTCTTGCGGTTCCAGACTGTAGCGCCTTTAACCGCACGGCCACTTCGGCCGGCGCTGAATGAAGTGTGTTTGGCTGTCAAGAGAGCCATGCGTGATGCCTTCAATGACTACCACAGCAGAATATTGTCACGTGACCTTTCACAGAACCCAAAGACATTCTGATTGAGTGTAATGAATGAGACACGAACTGAAAGTGAGGGAAACAAAGAAAAAGCTGAAATGCTTAACTCAATTTTTCCCAAAGGGAAACCCATGAGAATTGCCCCAATTTAATCCTCATTCCATTGAAAAGATGAACAAAATGAGTATTAGTGTCAGATGTGTTGAGAAACAGCTGAAAACATCGTGGCCCTATGGAATCCCTATCAGATTTTATAGTGAATTTGCAGCTGAGTTAGCCCCTAGCCCATCTTCTAACTATAATTTATCGTAGATCCCTCAAGCAATGAACTGTGCCCAAAAATAAATAAATAAATTAGAGAGAGCACAGATCACAGCCATCTACGATCTAGGGTAGCAGAAGTGATCCAAGTGATCCACGTAACTACCATCCAATGTCCGCCCCGGTAGCTGAGTGGTCAGCGTGACAGACTGTCAATCCTAAGGGCCCGGGTTCGATTCCCGGCTGGGTCGGAGATTTTGTCCGCTCAGGGACTGGGTGTTGTGTTGTCCTAATCATCATCATTTCATCCCCATTGACGCGCAGGTCGCCGAAGTGGCGTCAAATCGAAAGACCTGCACCAGGCGAACGGTCTACCCCACGGGAGGCCCTAGCCACACGACATTTCCATTTTTTGACCATCCAAAATCCCTGATACCAATTTGTTGGAGAATCTTAGAACATGTTCAGAGCTCAAGCATAATGAGGTATCTTCAACAGAATGACCTCCTCAATGCCAACCAGCATAGATTCTGAAAACATCGATCATGTGAAATGCAACTCTCACTTTTCTAGCATGACATACTGAAAGCTAGGGATCAAGGCAACCAGGTAGATGCAGTATTTCTCGATTTCCCAAAATCAACTGGCTCAGTACCACACCTATGCTTACTGTCAAAAGTATGATCATATGGGGTATCAAGTGAAATTTGTGACGGAGCTGAGGACTTTTTGTACTAACGATAGCATGTTATCCTGGATGAGAGCCACTGTCAGATGGAGAAGTAACTTCAGCCCCAGGGAAGTGTGTTGGGTTCCTTGCTGTTCATCATGTATATTAATAGTAAAATCAGGCTTTTTGAAGATGATGCAATTACCTATAATGAAGTACTATCTGAGAGAAGCTGCATAAATATTTAATCAACTCCTGACAAGATTTCAACATAGTGCAGAGATTGACAACTTGCGCTAAATGTTCAGAAATGTAAAATTTTACACTTCACCAAACTAAAATCATTCTCCCTGCACTCCACACGTGGTTGGAAAGGGAAGAAAGCCCAATAACTGGTAGGGTGGGACATACCCTCTGCCATGCACCTCATGATTGATAGCAGAGTATAGATGTAGATGTAGATCCCCTCTCTGCAGCATTCCTCCAGAAGTGGTGCCAAGTACCCACCACAGTTGCAATGGCTTCTTGACTGGAAGGAAAAACACTGACCCACAAGGAATTTCTTCTGTTCTGAGGATAGACGGAGGTTCCTGGCAGAAAAATCTAGAGGATAGAGCGGGTGTTCCAGCACTTCATAGTGCAAATTCCTCAGTTTTCCCATTGCCAAGAACTTTTGTGGATAGGTGCATTGTTCAGATGGAAGACAATTTTTTTTCTTCTTTATGTCAGGTCTGTTTTCATGAATGCCTGCATCTAGTTTTGTTAGAAGTTGAGAACAATATTCTTCCATTATGATTTTACCTTTTTCAGGACAGTTGAACAACAATGGACCATCCACATCCCAAAACACTGATGCCACGACCTTCCCCACCGATGGCACAGTCCTTGCCTCCTCCGCAGCTGAAGAACTGGCTTCTATCCGCTGCATAGAGTACTGCTTGGATTCGGGAGTGTAGCATTGAATCCATGTTTCATCCACTATCACGTATCAACACAAAGAGTTACTTCCGGTTTTCTTAAAAAAGTGCCAAGCACTTTTCAGAAAGTGTTGTGTGAACTTATTTGTGACCGCAGTGAGCAAATGTGGCACCTATCTTGCTCAAAGATAGTGCAAGATGTGACCAACACGTTTCTTTGATATGTCTAGAGCAACAGCAATTTCACGCATCTTTATATGCCGATCTTCCAAAATCATATTGTCCACTTTGCTGACAATTTTTGATCTGTTTGCATTGTTTGGACATCCTTTGCGCGGATCGTCCTAGACAGCCACGTTTAAACTCGACCACCTTTTTAGTGAAATTGAAGGTGAAGAGCCTCCACACAAATTTACAAGCTGCAAATGAATTTTGGTCAGTGTTAAAACTTCTTTTATCAAGAATTTAATCACTGCATGATACTTGATTTTTCCATTTTCAACATCACACACACCACAGCTTCAAACAACTGCCTACAGTCTGCTGGCTGGAATGACTGCAAGTGCCTGGCAGAAAGTTCATCGAACCATTTTCATACTACTTCTCTAACACTCCACTCTCGAATGGCTTGTGGGGAAAACGAACACCTAAACCTTTCTGTTCGAGCTCTGATTTCTTTTATTTTATTTTGATGAACATTCCTACCTATGTAGGTTGGGCTCAACAAAATATTTTCGCATTCGGAAGAGAAAGTTGGTGACTGAAATTTCGTAAATAGATCTCACCACGGCGAAAAATGTCTTTGCTTTAATGACTTCCACCCCAACTCACGTATCATATCTGCCAACTCTCTCCCCTATTACGTGATAATACAAAACAAGCTGCCCTTTTTTGCAACCTTTCGATGTCCTCCGTCAATCCCACCTGGTAAGGATCCCACACTGCGCAGCAATATTCTAACAGAGGACTCACGAGTGTAGTGTAAGCTGTCTCTTTAGTGGACTTGTTGCATCTTCTAAGTGTCCTGCCAATGAAACGCAACCTTTGGCTCGCCTTCCCCACAATATAATCTATGTGGTCTTTCCAACTGCAGTTGTTCGTAATTTTAACACCCAGGTACTTAGTTGAATTGACAGCCTTGAGAATTGTACTATTTATCGAGTAATCGAATTCCAACGGATTTCTTTTGGAATGCACGTGGATCACCTCACACTTTTCGTTATTTAGCGTCAACTGCCAACTGCAACACCATACAGCAATCTTCTCTAAATCACTTTGCAACTGATACTGGTCTTCGAATGACCTTACTAGACGGTAAATTACAGCATCATCTGTGAACAACCTAAGAGAACTGCTCAGATTGTCACCCAGGTCATTTATATAGATCAGGAACAGCAGAGGTCCCAGGACGCTTCCCTGGGGAACACCTGATATCACTTCAGTTTTACTCTATGATTTGCCATCTATTACTACGGACTGTGACCTTCCAGACAGGAAATCACGAATCCAGTCACACAACTGAGACGATACCCCACAGGCCCGCAGCTTGATTAGAAGTCGCTTGTGAGGAATGGTGTCAAAAGCCTTCCGGAAATCCAGAAACACGGAATCAACTTGTGATCCCCTGTCGATAGCGGCCATTACCTCGTGCGAATAAAGAGCCAGCTGCGTTGCACATGAACGATGTTTTCTGAAACCATGCTGATTACGTATCTATAGATCATTCCCTTCGAGGTGATTCATAATGTTTGAATACACAGGATGTATACGTGGACAAGGAAAGAAAAATTCCCGGATTTCACGTGCATTTCCCGGTTAAAAATACACTTTCTCCCGGATGAAAATACACTTTTTTCCGTGTTAAGTGACAGTATCCTTTTGCTCGGAACTGTAAAACTTATCAATTTATAGAGATTGCAACGCGCTTTTGTAAGCCAGTCGTCGTTCAAGTCACGTGACCTCGCCAACCGATACAGCGGATATTCAAAGCAAAAGACACGTCATGTCGTCAGCCAATAGCATTATCACTGTTAAGTAGCGCGTACACACAAATAGGAAAAGTTAATGGTTTAAATTAATATACATAATGTAGCTACAAGAAAAGCAAAGCTTTCACATACTATATTGGTATCAACGATTAATAAGCTGCACGAGAAGCTTAACTTTCAAGTATAACGTTGATCTTCTTTGTGCGTGTTACACTTTAAGATACATCACACAAATGTGCCAGTAAAATTTTTAATAACGACATAAATGTATGATCTTCTGGGCCCGAAATTTTTCTAAATGGTCATCCTCAAAGAGTTGATTTTTAAATGAGAGTCAAATGCTCCGTGATTAAAGAAATTCATCGCACATAGGTCATCTTGGGTAAAAGGAAGTTTACTTTGAAAGTAAGGCTTTTCTCAATCATTCGCAATATTTTCCTGCGTCCTGTTAGAAAGAGGTTCGTTTCAGCAGTTGCCAGAGAGCGCCAATTGCAGGAGTCACACCGCTTCCGCAGCTCCGATGACGCAAGAAGCCCGTATGTTCGTACGTGTAAAACATTAAAAGATCTTAAGTTACGTCATAAAGGAAAAAAAGACATCAGAGAATATTCCTAGAGCATCGGAATTTCGTGAACCATAATAACGTGCATAATTCGGTTTAAAGTGCACATTCGTACGTCCAGATTCGGTTGTAAATTTTCTTGGCATACCAGTACTGTATTATTTCATTTTTGGTTCTTTATTATGGCATAATGCCATACTTGCAAGAAGACGAAAACATGCTCTTTTGAAATGCAGAGAACAGTTGAAACAGTCCGCAGCTCGTGGTCGTGCGGTAGCGTTCTCGCTTCCCACGCCTGGGTTCCCGGGTTCGATTCCCGGCGGGGTCAGGGATTTTCTCTGCCTCGTGATGACTGGGTGTTGTGTGCTGTCCTTAGGTTCGTTAGGTTTAAGTAGTTCTAAGTTCTAGGGGACTGATGACCAAAGATGTTAAGTCCCATAGTGCTCAGAGCCATTTGAACCATTTTTTGAACAGTTGAAACTAGACAATAGTCTGGAATTAAGCATTTGGTTACAAATAAATTGACTGCCTCAGCGGAAAAGATTTATAAAAACCACTTTTTTTAAGATAACAGACAAAAATAACTTAATTGTTCTGCAAGGCGATTAATGCTCGACTGAAATTGCCGCCTGGGGCAGATACCCCGGGTCGCTCCTAGTGAATATGGCAGCTTGCGCGCGACAGTAAAATTTTTCCGAATAGCATCTTGCTGCTATTCATATATAGCTATCAGGCACACTTTAGTAGCCAGAGGCGGGAGAAGGTACTACACACACGTGACGCAACAGCGCATGCGCATGGGCCCGCACGCAACTGCTCACACGAATCTAATATGAATAGTTGCGACGTCACGCTCATCGGAGGCAATTTGTTGTTATGAAGCATTGCATAGTCTTCCTAAAGCCTCCGACACATTTTGCTGCTGGCAGATGCTTGTATGAGCACTGTGTTTTGTTGTTGTACACGACACATTTCCTTTGCAACTTAAATTTTATTTTAGTTTTTTTCTCTCGTTCATGGTTTATTGCTGCAGTATTATTCTGCAGTAGCGGGATACAGTAATATCCTTTGTTTGACAAAAATTTAACTGAAAACTAAAACAAAAAAATCCCGGAATTCTAAAAAATTCCTGGGTATTTCCCGGTTTTCTCTCGGATGAAAAAATTCCCGGGTTTTTCCCGGACCTCCCGGTTGTCCCGGGTCGTATACACCCTGATACAGTATATGCTCCAAAACCCTCTCCCCTCTCACCCCTGTGGTGCGATAGCACGAAACAGGCTGCCCTTCTTTGCACTTTTTCAATGTCCTCCGTCAAGCCTACCTGGTAAGGATCCCATACCGTGAGGGGCGGGGGGAAATCGTGCGAGTAGAGCTGTCATTTCTAGGCGAGGCTGCAAACTTTTCAGACAGCTCTCACTGATAACTACATCATCTGCAAAAAGTCTGAGGTTACTACTAAGACTGTCTGGCCAGGTCAGTAAAACACAACATGAAGATCTGTCTGAACACACTTCGCCAGTGGGTGCTCCAGGCTAGTGCCCCTACTGTCAATACCTGTCCACTGGAGGTGACACCTAACCTACTGAGGAACCCCAGCCTCCACTCCCTGAGCGACCCGGGGCCCCGGGGCTACTCACTGGACTGCAGGCAGGGCTTGCAGTTTCCGCGGTGGCACAGCTCCTCACAGCGGTGCTTGCCGCAGCTCAGCACGTGGTTGCACACCAGCGGGCATGTGTGGTCCTGCTCGATGCAGCACTCCTGCCCGCACTTGTGCTTGCCGCAGGCGCGCTTCTGCGAACAAAAACACACGACTCTCTCAGCTTCCGGGTGGAATACGGTGGCCGGCCCTTAAAATTCACAAAAACAATTTTTAAAAAGTCATTTTAATATTGCAGTAAAAAGTCTTAAGTTGCATTATACACTCCTGGAAATTGAAATAAGAACACCGTGAATTCATTGTCCCAGGAAGGGGAAACTTTATTGACACATTCCTGGGGTCAGATACATCACATGATCACACTGACAGAACCACGGGCACATAGACACAGGCAACAGAGCATGCACAATGTCGGCACTAGTACAGTGTATATCCACCTTTCGCAGCAATGCAGGCTGCTATTCTCCCATGGAGACGATCGTAGAGATGCTGGATGTAGTCCTGTGGAACGGCTTGCCATGCCATTTCCACCTGGCGCCTCAGTTGGACCAGCGTTCGTGCTGGACGTGCAGACCGCGTGAGACGACGCTTCATCCAGTCCCAAACAAGTTAAAGGGGGGCAGATCCGGAGATCTTGCTGGCCAGGGTAGTTGACTTACACCTTCTAGAGCACGTTAGGTGGCACGGGATACATGCGGACGTGCATTGTCCTGTTGGAACAGCAAGTTCCCTTGCCGGTCTAGGAATGGTAGAACGATGGGTTCAATGACGGTTTGGATGTACCGTGCACTATTCAGTGTCCCCTCGACGATCACCAGTGGTGTACGGCCAGTGTAGGAGATCGCTTCCCACACCATGATGCCGGGTGTTGGCCCTGTGTGCCTCGGTCGTATGCAGTCCTGATTGTGGCACTCACCTGCACGGCGCCAAACACGCATACGACCGTCATTGGCACCAAGGCAGAAGCGACTCTCATCGCTGAAGACGACACGTCTCCATTCGTCCCTCCATTCACGCCTGTCGCGACACCACTGGAGGCGGGCTGCACGATGTTGGGGCGTGAGCGGAAGACGGCCTAACGGTGTGCGGGACCGTAGCCCAGCTTCATGGAGACGGTTGCGAATGGTCCTCGCCGATACCCCAGGAGCAACAGTGTCCCTAATTTGCTGGGAAGTGGCGGTGCGGTCCCCTACGGCACTGCGTAGGATCCTACGGTCTTGGCGTGCATCCGTGCGTCGCTGCGGTCCGGTCCCAGGTCGACGGGCACGTGCACCTTCCGCCGACCACTGGCGACAACATCGATGTACTGTGGAGACCTCACGCCCCACGTGTTGAGCAATTCGGCGGTACGTTCACCCGGCCTCCCGCATGCCCACTATACGCCCTCGCTCAAAGTCCGTCAACTGCACATACGGTTCACGTCCGCACTGTCGCGGCATGCTACCAGTGTTAAAGACTGCGATGGAGCTCCGTATGCCACGGCAAACTGGCTGACACTGACAGCGGCGGTGCACAAATGCTGCGCAGCTAGCGCCATTCGACGGCCAACACCGCGGTTCCTGGTGTGTCCGCTGTGCCGTGCGTGTGATCATTGCTTGTACAGCCCTCTCGCAGTGTCCGGAGCAAGTATGGTGGGTCTGACACACCGGTGTCAATGTGTTCTTTTTTCCATTTCCAGGAGTGTATTATCCAGGACAACAGTAAACTATTCGAGATGTAATTACTTAATTGTATTTCTCTGCTTCTAGTCACTTTCATTTATGTTAAATTAAACACGCATGCTGAGCATGTTCTACTCATCTTCAGGCATTTATACATGCAAAAAATTGTTACTTAAAAGTAAAATGTGAAACTAACTTAACACAGGACATGTATGGGAATAATGATGTTGGACAGAGTAAGGAAAGAAAATGGTTTTCTTGCTTTAAAGAAGCTCCACATTAAGGACGACCTTCAGGGTTTGATGACGTTCATTTAAATGTATTAATTCACAATGATCCGTGTCAGTGTACTCGAGAAAGGGCAAATGTGATGAAGTGTCATCATTTCACAATCGTGTCACATCTTGTGACATTTGCACGCAATGTGGAAGGTTCAAAAATCGGGTTTATCGCTATTTCATGTTCTAAGCCAAAATCACAAAAATCAGCAAGCGGCCATATGTGCTTTTCTGCTTATTCGTGATCAACTGCGTCATCAACAACGCTGATCATTCCTATCCCGTATCATTACTGGTGATGAGAAATGGTGTCTTTGTGTCAAAATAAGGACAAGAAAGGAATGACTGAGCCCAAACAAAGCAGCAACTCCCTGTACAAAGAGCCATGGACATCCACAAGACAATGTTATGCACCTGACGGAACAGCGATGGTGTAGTGTACTACAAATTGTTTCCCTGAGGTGTAACCATCACTGTTGGCATTTATTGTTGACAACTGAGACATCTTGCAGATGCAATTCAAGAACAATGACCAGGAAGATTGCATGACGTGATGCTACTCTGCGATAAAGACCACCCGTAATCTGCCAGACACAAAGAACTATATACAGGAGTCGGGTTGGGAAGTCATTTTGCACCCACCTTATTCACCTGATATTATGCCGTCAGATTGTCGCCTTTTACACTCCCTATCAAACAAACTTCAAGGGGCTTCCTCTCCGGATGAAAATACACTCTGAACATGGCTCTACTACTACTTCACCTCAAAATCGTGTGATTTCTACAGTCGCATAACTGAAAAGTTACTCCACTGTTGGTAGACTCTTGTAAATAGTTAAGCAGACTATATTATTGGTGACTAAAGTCCCTGTCATGTGTATCTCTCGTGTTTACTAAACTTATGGAAAAACGCTACAAACTTATGCACCAACCCACTATATGCACATCACACGGTCCAGGTTTCCAAATGTAGCAAACATGGCCACAACAAATTAATCGAGGTGTACGTGCTCAAGAGTGTTTACCGTATTTACTCAAATCTAAGCCGCACTCGAATCTAAGCCGCACCTGACAAATGAGGCTCGAAATCAAGGAAAAAAAAATTTTCCTGAATCTAAGCCGCTCCTGAAATTTTAGACTTGAAATTCAAGGCGAGAGAAAAGTTTTAGACTGCCCCTCCAAATCGAAAAAAAAATTGGTCCAGTGTAACGTGAAACACAATTGAAGTCGAATGGATGAAGATATAGCTACAGTAAATTTGGTTCGAGTAGTAAGCTTAACAGTTAAGCTTTACCAAGTAGCCATTGCTATGTTTCAGGCGCTCCGTCTGTCCTTTTTCACGTGCTTTGTCTGGTTTGAATCGATTGCTTATTTTGCTTTGATCTGATAAGTGCGGTTCTCTTTGTTATAGGTGTTTACGTCATTCTAAGCTGAAAATGCATTACTGTACTGTGTCGTGCATTGTTTGTCGCATTCTGATAATGAGTGTTTACGGCCTGTTGCCGCTCGCAGCATGGCTTGCTTTTGTGCGCGCTACCGCGGCTTACAATAAAAAAAAGAGGAATTGTATCATAAGCGAAACAATGGCAAGAGACTGCTATTTGTTGTTACTTACGCTGCTGCTTTCTTTGATACTGAACGAGAGTTTAGCGAAAAATTTTCTCCGTTTGAAAATCTTTGCAGACGCCTCTTTAGTACATTACATTCTGAACAGAAATTAGATCTTAGATTTAAAATTCTAGTCAGTTACCGTGCTTCATTTCTGACTATCACTATTCAGCATAAGAATAATACGAATGTAAACAGGACATGATACGTATATTCTTCCGTGTTTGCTGTTGTCTTACTCTAGTTTCGTAGTTTATTAGGCAGATAGGATTTAAATGAGATAGCAGCAAACACGAAAGATACATGGCATAATGTTTACATTCTTCTACCTTTTCTTTTAATTTATTTACTGACACAGAGGTTTTGGCGCCAGTATTTATCTTTGTGCCAGCAAAGCATACCTGTGTTGTGCTACATGAATTTGATGGCAGAAGTTAGTTGTGGCGACACCTACCGACATTTTTCAGAACTTCCGCTTACTTTGCACTCGATTCTAAGCTGCAGGCGGTTTTTTGGATTACAAAAACCGGAAAAAAAGTGCGGCTTAGATTCGAGTAAATATGGTAACTATATTATACGGAATGACTAACGCTGAAACCCAGTATATTAAAGCAGATGAGATGTACGAATGTAGCGCAAAGGGAGTACTGACTAAAATGAACAAGAGCCACAAATACCTAGATTACATTAAATAAGTACACTGGGCAAAAAAAATTGGCACCCCTGGAAGACATCAAGCTAATACTGTGTAATACCACCTGTAGCCTGGCCTCAATTTGATGAGGATGAGTGCAGCCACTTGATTAGACCACTTGGAGCTACAAAATTGTGGGGATGCTGACTGCTACATTTGTCCCACTGTTTCAGTCACCACCTGGCCTTTCTAGAGGATTAAAGTTGGGCGAGTTGGTGGGGCAGTTGTCACGATAGAGACTTCTACCTTAAAGACTTGTTCACATTGTTTTCATTAATTACTAGACAGAGTTACAATTCAGTAGGGCTGTACCACCCCAGGGAACTTACGGGATGGAACTTTCACCTCTAGGGGGAATAATTAGCCAAAAACTAATGTAAACAACAACAAATATTTATCAAAACATGAACAGCCATCTGAAGAAGAAACTGTTGTTCCGAAACCAGTGACAGTACTATTTGTGTAAGTAAATAACATTATTAACAGTGGCTGGTTGCTATTTCTTCTTTGCAAGTATCAACCTGAACTATGAACCAGAAAACTAGGAAGGATAGGGTAACGGATGAAAATATGATCCCTGTGGCAAGAGGCTGAGAGGGCGCGGCATAGGGACGGACCAGGATGTTGTTTAGATCGGATGGGTGAAGGAACGACACCCTACATAGGGCGCGAAGGATCTCGGGTAGGATGTTCCTCATTTCTGGCCACAATGATAGATAATCAAACCCGTGCTAAAGGAGATGGTTCAGTTGTTCCAGTCCACAGTGATACTGAGTCTGTGAAGGTAACACTATGATACAGTTCAATTTTTTTTCCTTTCTCTTGGTGGCTGTTCTTTTCTTGTTTCGTGTTTTCCTTTCTTGTTGCACTGGAAAATTTATTTTAGTATGGATTTTGTAACTCTATATTTTTTGTGCAACTTGGTTTCTGTTTACATCATAGAACTGCTATGCCTGGAATTGTTTTTTTTTCCTTTTCTTTTTTTTCCTGACTCATGCTTGCTCATTTATTAACATGTTATTTAAAATTATTTTCCGTGAACATGATAATGTGACATTTTAGTTAGGTATGAAACTGTAGATTGTTGTACTCAGTGTTACAGTAAGTGAGAATCGTATAACTGAAGAAACATATTGATACATCAATAGTTAAACAACAACGTCGTGCTGCTGGAGTCTGAGTGTACTGTCTCCTTGCCAATGTTAAAAGACTGTTCTATCAGTGGTGTGTTTCGATTTTTGTGTGTACCATGGGCAATGAAACGAATAACCGAAGGTGTCACATTGTTTTTCATTGTGAACTGATATGCAGAACATTAATCTTAAAACTACAATGTGCATGTCACTGAGCTGCGGGAATGCTACATGTGTACAGTACCCAATGTGAACCGCACGGACCATATGGTGTACTGCAGACTGTCAGATTAAACTACAAATATATTAATGGATTTTCTCACACAAACTGATATTCAGGACATTGATCTAGAATGTACGATGTGCCGATCACTGCACAACTACCGTGAGCGTACAGTAACTACTGTGAACATTACGGAATGTTTGGAGCCTACCACAGATTGTGAAATCACATGATAAATGTATTAACATACTTTCTTATGGTGCATTGTGGTACTCTGAAATGTTCTGAACTGAGATCAAGTGATAAACAGCAAATTCAAAACTGTGACTGAACTTCCAACAAGTTCATAATTGAATTAAACCTGTCTTACCTACATAGCCAGTAGCAAATACACTACCTGAGAGGATTCTACAAACACTGCGTGTTTCTGCTGCATCCACAAATGGACCCCATGATCAAGATTGGCATGACTATGATAATTACTGGACTGCATCCTCATGGATTATATGGACCAAAAATCCTGATGACAACAAGCCAACAGCATTTGTTAAGTGAAAAATGACTTTATACATGCTAGAAAAGATTGACTCATGCAAACCACTACTAGAAAGACTTTTTGGATTGAAGTTATTAATTGCGTTAAAGTTGTGAAAATTTTTCATTGTCACTGTCTATCAAGTACTCGAAATTGCGCTTAACTTCAACAGCATTTCCCAGCAACTTTCAGAATCAAAATCAGTTTCGTTCATTAAATAAATTGCTAATGCATATGTTACATTTTGCAAGTCCATTATCCTTTGTCATAATCCTCATTGTATATTTAACGTCTACAGTCTCTTTTTTTTAAATTCTCTTTTATTGCACAAATGTGAATATTTTGTGCAGTTTGCTAGTTTTATTTTCTGCACTTGCACAATGTCTTGTTTTTGTGCCAATTTGCCTGTGGATTATTGCTGTATGCAGGGAAAATACATGTGTTGTGCTGTACAACTTGCTCTAAATGTTCAGAAATGTAAAATTTTGCACTTAAAAAGAGAGAGAGAGAGAGAGAGAGAGAGAGAGAGAGAGAGAGAGAGAGAACGTAGTGTCCTATAATAGCAATAAGTCACTGTTGGAATTGGGCAACTCATACAAATATTTGCGTGTAACACTTTGTACAGATATTTATTGGTAGAATACTGGAGAACTGCAATCAGCCTACTAAAGAGACTGCTTACAAATCACTCGTGCAACCCACACTAAAACACTGCTCAAGTGTGTCAGACCCATGCCACATAGGACTAACAAGGGATATTGAACGTATACAGAGAAGAGCAGCACAAATGGTCACAGATTTGTTTAATCGATGGGAGAGTGTCACAGAGACACCGAAGGAACTGAACTAGCAGACTCTTGAAGACAGACGTAAACTACCCTGAGAAAGTCTGTCAACAAAGTTTCAAGAAATGACTTTAAATGATTACTCTAGTGATACACTACAACTCACAACATATTGCTCACACAGAGATTGTGACGATAGGATTAAAATAATTACTGCACACACAGAGGCATTCAAACAATCCTTCTTCACAAGCTCCATCTGTGAAATGAACAGGAAGAAACCCTAATAACTGGTAGGTACAATGGGACGTACCCTTTGCCATGCACCTCATGGTGGTTAACAGAGTATAGATGTAGATGTAGACGTCTGTGATTAATATAGCACGCAGCAGCCAATCATTATAGCCAGTGTGCAACCACAGGTGAAGTATTTTGGTAGGAAGAAACCGGTGATTTGGAAGACGCATGACAATTTACATTCATGAAAATGCCAATGCTCATAATGTTACGGTTTTCTGGGCCTTGCTTGCTTGTGTGTGCGTGTGGTGGGGGTGGGGGTGGGGGGGGTGGTGGTGGTGGTGTGTGTGTGTGTGTGTGTGTGTGTGTGTGTGTAAAGACTGGTAGTTATTTCAACCTGTGTGGGCACAATATTCACTTAATCCTGGGAAAAGTTAAATATTCTTAGTTTCAGTTACACCCACAAACTTATGCACATGAAGTTTCAAGGGACACATACCAGGGTTCCTCCACTTTCATTACATGAGCATGGTCATTTCTAGCTAGATTAATATTCTAAGGGGTTCCTGTTTTGTCACATATGGCTCAGTTATGTGAGACATGTCACAGGTGATGAGGGATATGCCCCTTTGAGGCTCGATGTTGGAGTGGTGGGAGGATTACATGTGTGTGAAAATATGGAACGGGAAATCTGTTTGTGAACTAGGTTTGGAGGGTATGCTTCTCTGTGAAGGTCCTCATGAGATCTTCACCATACTGGGCAATAGAATTCTCTTCACTGCAGATACACAGTCCACAGGTGGCGAGGTTTTATGGAAGCAATTTTTTGATGTGGAAGGTATGACAGCTGTTGAAATGCAATTACTGTTGGTGGCTTAGTGGGTAGACAGAGTTGTGGGTGGACCCATCAAAGCATTGGGGGTCAACGTCTAGAAAGCTGGCACCTTGGGTTGAGAAGCACTAGGTGAAGACGACAGGAGATAAGGCATTGGGGTTGTGGAGGATGAGGACAGTGTGTCTTGGTCTTCAGTCCAAATTGTGAAGCTATTATCAATGAACCTGAACCAGACAATGGATGTGGAATGCAAGGAAGGTTCCTTCTAGATGGCAAGCTGTGCCGCAGATTTTTTTAATGTACTTTCCCATAAAATGAGAAATACACTATCCAGTCTCATTAATGTGACTACCAAACTAGGTTTGGAACAACTATTCACAGATGGCAGGTGGCAGCATTAGCAGTGGATGGTATATAAAGCGTGTCAGATGGCAGCGGAAAACAGTGCACTCGAGAACAATGTCTTTCGCAATGGGACAAACTGCTGCTGCAGTGGCCTTATATAGCCCAAAGACGGCTTCCAATCGGTCAGTAGTTATGTCATGCTATCGCAGATGGTGTCAATGTCTGCACCGGTGACACACTGCTTCCACCGTAGCATAAAAATTGTGACAAATATCTCTGGCCCTTCTCTCGACTGAGAGCTCGCTTCCATGCACCACTCAAATTACATCTGCCATCACAGGTCAAAATTTTTTTCACAAATTCTTATTTCTAGTCCCAGTATGTGGGAGCCTGGGACAAAACTTTTGTTTCGTCGAACAGTAGTATTTTATGTTTGTTTGTGAGTGTTCAACAACTGCAGATTTCACCAGGACTTTATTTTTAATACGCCACTGATGTTCCGCACTATGGTCGAAAACAGAGTGGATGGACTGACCAATGTAATTACTTCTGCACTTACGTGGGATATTTTAAATCCCAGGAATCCTGAGGCCGAGATGGTCCTTAACAGGGCATAGCATCCACTTTATCTTCTTAAGATGTCAGAAAATAGATCTGATACTTCCTCTTTCCAGGACTCTGCCTATTTTGCTGCCTCTAGCACAACAGAAGTGAAGGAATGCAATCAGTGGTTCATCATGTGAAAGTTCAGTATTTTTGTGTTTACTTTTCTTGGAGCACGCTGAACTGATATCATATGACCAATAGCCATTTTTTTGGAACACACACTTCAGATGATTAGTTTCGGGATCTACGCGGTCCTCGTCGAAAATTTTTTTGCTCTGTGTAACAGTGTATTTGAAGCTGCTCTCTTCTGGACTGGGTGGAAAAAACTCCGAGTGCCAAGATATAAATCAGTCTATCAGTGTGCATTGGCTTGGGGTACACTGAGAGGTGAGAGCCGAGACATCCATCTGACTTTCGTTGTACCAGAAAAAACAGTAGCTCCCCCCCCCCACCCCACTCTCTCTCTCTCTCTCTCTCTCTCTCTCTCTCTCTCTCTCTCTCTCTCTCTCTCTCTCTTTTAACAGTGAACTGGAGAAGCTACATGTGAAATACGCACAGCTGTGCAGTAATTTGGCATTTCTGCAATGCTATAGTGAAACGGAGATTGTGACGGGTTTGCTGTGATAAAACTTCACTAAAGGTTGGCAGGAGTGAATAATATTTTATGGAAGGAAATTAAGAAAAGCAGCCTTCAGTTGCAAGGTAAAATTTTATTGGTTTACTTAGGTTTCGATGCCAATAATGGTATCTTGGTATGACAGAAGAGAGATCCACTTGCATGAATATCAAGAGCTCAGATGGAAACCCAGTTCTAAGCAAAGAAGGCAAAGCAGAAAGGTGGAAGGAGTATATAGAGGGTCTATACAGGGGCGATGTTCTTGAGGACAATATTCTGGAAATGGAAGAGGAGGTAGATGAAGATGAAATGGGAGATACGATACTGCGTGAAGAGTTTGACAGAGCACTGAAAGACCTAAGTCGAAACAAGTAGTAGACAACATTCCATTAGAACTACTGATAGCCCTGGGAGAGCCAGCCCTAACAAAATTCTACCATCTGGTGAGCAAGATGTATGAGACAGGCGAAATACCCTCAGACTTCAAGAATAATATAATAATTCCAATCCCAAAGAAAGCAGGTGTTGACAGATGTGAAAATTACCGAACTATCAGTTTAATAAGTCACAGCTGCAAAATACTAATGCGAATTCTTTACAGACGAATGGAAAAACTGGTAGAAGCCGACCTCGGGGAAGATCAGTTTGGATTCCGTAGAAATGTTGGGACACGTGAGGCAATACTGACCCTACGACTTAGCTTAGAAGAAAGATTAAGGAAAGGCAAACCTGCATTTCTAGCATTTGTAGACTTAGAGAAAGCTTTTGACAATGTTAACTGGAATACTCTCTTTCAAATTCTGAAGGTGGCAGGGGTAAAATACAGGGAACAAAAGGCTATTTACAATTTGTGCAGAAGCCAAATGGCAGTTACAAGAGTCGAGGGGTATGAAAGGGAAGCAGTGGTCGGGAAGGGAGTGAAACAGGGTTGTAGCCTGTTCCCGATGTTATTCAATCTGTATATTGAGCAAGCAGTAAAGGAAACAAAAGAAAAATTCGGAGTAGGAATTAAAACCCATGGAAAAGAAATAAAAACTTTGAGGTTCACCAATGACATTGTAATTCTGTCAGAGACAGCAAAGGACATGGAAGAGCAGCTGAACGGAATGGACATGGTTTTGAAAGGAGGATATAAGGTGAACATCAACAAAAGCAAAACGAGGATAATGGAATGTAGTCGAATTAAGTCGGGAGAGGCTGCGGGAATTAGATTAGGAAATGAGACACTTAAAGTAGTAAAGGAGTTTTGCTATTTGGGGAGCAAAATAACTGATGATGGACGAAGTAGAGAGGGTATAAAATGTAGACTGGCAATGGCAAGGAAAGTGTTTCTGAAGAAGAAAAATTTTTTAACATCGAGTATAGATTTAAGTGTCAGGAAGTCGTTTCTGAAAGTATTTGTATGGAGTGTAGCCATGTATGGACGTGAAACGTGGACGATAAATAGTTTAGACAAGAAGAGAATAGAAGCTTTTGAAATGTGGTGCTACAGAAGAATGCTGAAGATTAGATGGGTAAATCACATAACTAATGAGGAGGTATTGAACAGAATTGGGGAGAAGAGGAGTTTGTGGCACAACTTGACTAGAAGAAGGGATCGGTTGGTAGGACATGTACTGAGGCATCAAGGGATCACCAATTTAGTATTGGAGGGCAGCGTGGAGGGTAAAAATCGTAGAGGGAGACCAAGAGATGAATACACTTAAGAGATTCAGAAGGATGTAGGCTGCAGTAGGTACTGGGAGGTGAAGAAGCTTGCACAGGATAGAGTAGCATGGAGAGCTGCATCAAACCAGTCTCAGAACTGAAGACAACAACAACAATGGTATCTTCTTCAGAACCTATAAATTAACACACACAAACATATGTTACACACTGAAATACATCATCATCAAACATGAGGATGTATTTCAATGTGTAGCCTATGTCCATATGGGTTAACTTATAGGTTCTGAAGAAGATAACACTATTGGCATTGAAACCTATGTAAACTAATAAAAAACTTTATCTTGCAACTGAAGGTTGATTTTCTTAACTTCTGAATAATTCACAGCTGCTGAAGAGCTGCACTATGTTGAAGATTTGTAAATTTTATGCAAGACCAGCCCGGCCATTGTCAAATCAAGGATATGACATACGAGGTATGAACTGGATACTAATGCACGGAGTTTATATAGTTGCCATCTCTTTTTAATTGCAGTCCTCTCATCTCTCATCTGGGAGTGGGTCGGTATGTTGAATATGGCTCATCAAAGGGCTCACCATAGGAATATAAAGGCAAAACAGGCAGAGAAATCTCCGAGTGATTTGCAACCACACAAAGATCAGTGTCCTCTCATGAAAAGCCATGCACTGTCATTAACCTGTCAGACAAGAACCTGGACAAAGGAGTCACATCGGCCCTTAATTAAGGATTAAATTCCACTCCTACACCATGCACTGTACATATTGAGATGTTCATTAGTGGAGCAGAACAGGCAATGCAGTTTCCACATCGACAGCAAAAGACTTATCCCCGAAGTCACATTTTAGCCTCAGCTGAGCCGCCCAAATCTAACATCAGCAGATCAGAGAAAGAGGGGCTCTGAGTAATGCAGAAAGATGAAGATTTTGTGGCTGACAAGGGAAACGCCATGGCTGTTCTTAATACCACTGGTTATTACAGCAAAGTAGCATCTTTGTTGGAAGATAACACATACAAATACCTAAGACGGAATCCAACTCTGTTGTACGGCAGAAAAATGGTGGCACTCCTGAATAATTCTAGTCTCCAAGAGGACATCATCAAAAATCTTAAAGAGCACGAGCTTCTAGACCACCTAGGCTGCACGGATCACCTAAAGTCCATTGGTATTACATTGGGCCAACTGTTAGCACCATTGGTTCTCCTACCTACAGGCTGGCCAAACATTTGACTTAGCTGATGACTTTGACCTACCCCCATGAACCATGGACCTTGCCGTTGGTGGGGAGGCTTGCGTGCCTCAGCAATACAGATGGCCGTACCATAGGTGCAACCACAACGGAGGGGTATCTGTTGAGAGGCCAGACAAACGTGTGGTTCCTGAAGAGGGGCAGCAGCCTTTTCAGTACTTGCAGGGGGAAACAGTCTGGATGATTGACTGATCTGGCCTTGTAACACTAACCGAAACGGCCTTGCTGTGCTGGTACTTCGAACGGATGAAAGCAAGGGGAAACTATGGCTGTAATTTTCCCCGAGGGCATGCAGCTTTACTGTATGGTTAAATGATGATGGCGTCCTCTTGGGTAAAATATTCCGGAGGTAAAATAGTCCCCCATTCAGATCTCCGGGCGGGGACTACTCAAGAGGATGTCGTTATCAGGAGAAAGAAAACTGGCGTTCTATGGATCGGAGTGTGGAATGTCAGATCTCTTAATCGGGCAGGTAGGTTAGAAAATTTAAAAAGGGAAATGGATAGGTTAAAGTTAGATATAGTGGGAATTAGAGAAGTTTGGTGGCAGGAGGAACAAGACTTTTGGTCAGGTGAATACAGGGTTATAAATACAAAATCAAATAGGGCTAATGCAGGAGTAGGTTTAATAATGAATAAAAAAATAGGAGTGCAGGTAAGCTACTACCAACAGCATAGTGAACGCACTATTGTGGCCAAAATAGACACAAAGCCCACGCCTACTACAGTAGTACAAGTTTATATGCCAACTAGCTCTGCAGATGATGAAGAAATTGATGAAATGTATGATGAGATAAAAGAAATTATTCAGGTAGTGAAGGGAGACGAAAATTTAATAGTCATGGGTGACTGGAATTCGAGAGTAGGAAAAGGGAGGGAAGGAAACATAGTGGGTGAATATGGATTTGGGGGAGAGAAATGAAAGAGGTAGCCGTCTGGTACAATTTTGCACAGAGCGTAACTTGATCATAGCTAACACTTGGTTCAAGAATCATAAAAGAAGGCTGTATACATGGAAGAATCCTGGAGATACTAGAAGGTATCAGATATATTACATAATGGTAAGACAAAGATTTAGGAGCCAGGTTTAAAATTGTAAGACATTTCCAGGGGCACATGTGGACTCTGACCACAATCTATTGGTTATGACCTGTAGATTAAAACTGAAGAAACTGCAAAAAGGTGGGAATTTAAGGAGATGGGACCTGAATAAACTGACTAAACCAGAGGTTGTACAGAGTTTCAGGGAGAGCATAAGGGAACAATTGACAGGAATGGGGGAAAGAAATACAGTAAAAGAAGAATGGGTAGCTTTGAGGGATGAAGTAGTGAAGGCAGCAGAGGATCAAGTAGGTAAAAAGATGAGGGCTAGTAGAAATTCTTGGTTAACAGAAGAAATATTGAATTTAACTGATGAAAGGAGAAAATATAAAAACGCAGTAAATGAAGCAGGCAAAAAGGAATACAAACGTCTCAAAAATGAGATCGACAGGAAGTGCAAAATGGCTAAGCAGGGATGGCTAGAGGACAAATGTAAGGATGTAGAGGCTTATCTCACTAGGGGTAAGATAGATACTGCCTACAGGAAAATTAAAGAGACCTATGGAGAAAAGAGAGCCACTTGTATGAATATCAAGAGCTCAGATGGAAACCCAGTTCTAAGCAATGAAGGCAAAGCAGAAAGGTGGAAGGAGTATACAAAGGGTGTATACAAGGGCGATGTACTTGAGGACAATATTATGGAAATGGAAGAGGATGTAGATGAAATGGGAGATACGATACTGCGTGAAGAGTTTGACAGAGCACTGAAAGACCTGAGTCGAAACAAGGCCCAGACAACATTCCATTGGAACTACTGGCAGCCTTGGGAGAGCCAGTCCTGACAAAACTCTACCGTCTGGTGAGCAAGATGTATGAGACCGGCGAAATACCCTCAGACTTCAAGAATAATATAATAATTCCAATCCCAAAGAAAGCAGGTGTTGACAGATGTGAAAATTACCGAACTATCAGTTTAATAAGTCACAGCTGCAAAATACTAATGCGAATTCTTTACAGACGAATGGAAAAACTGGTAGAAGCCGAACTCGGCGAAGATCAGTTTGGATTCCGCAGAAATGTTGGAACACGTGAGGCAATACTGACCCTACGACTTATCTTAGAAAATAGATTAAGAAAAGGCAAACCTACATTTCTAACATTTGTAGACTTAGAGAAAGCTTTTGACAACGTTGCCTGGAATATTCTCTTTCAAATTCTGAAGGTGGCAGGGGTAAAATATAGGGAGCAAAAGGCTATTTACAATTTGTACAGAAATCAGATGACAGTTATAGGAGTCGAGGGGCATGAAAGGGAAGCAGCGGTTGGGAAGGGAGTGAGACAAGGTTGTAGCCTCTCCCCGAAGTTATTCAATCTGTATATTGAGCAAGCAGTAAAGGAAACAAAAGAAAAATTCGGAGTAGGTATTAAAGTTCATGTAGAAGAAATAAAAACTTTGAGGTTCGCCGATGACATTATAATTCTGTCAGAGACAGCAAAGGACTTGAAGAGCAGTTGAACGGAATGGACAGTGTCTTGAAAAGAGGGTATAAGATGAACATCAACAAAAGCAAAACGAGGATAATGGAAAGTAGTCGAATTAAGTCGGGTGATGGTGAGGGAATTAGATTAGGAAATGAGACACTTAAAGTAGTAAAGGAGTTTCGCTATATGGGGAGCAAAATAACTGATGATGTCGAAGTAGAGAGGAAATAAAATGTAGACTGGCAATTGCAAGGAAAGCGTTTCTGAAGAAGAGAAATTTGTTAACATCGAGTATAGATTTAAATGTCAGGAAGCCGTTTCTGAAAGTATTTGTATGGAGTGTAGCCATGTACGGAAGTGAAACATGGATGATAAATAGTTTGGACAAGAAGAGAATAGAAGCTTTCGAAATGTGGTGCTACAGAAGAATGCTGAAGATTAGATGGGTAGATCACGTAACTAATGAGGAGGTATTGAATAGGATTGGGGAGAAGAGAAGTTTGTGGCACAACTTGAGTAGAAGAAGGGATCGATTGGTAGGACATGTTTTGAGGCATCAAGGGATCACCAATTTAGTACTGGAGGGCAGCGTGGAGGGTAAAAATCGTAGAGGGAGACCAAGAGATGAATACACTAAGCAGATCCAGAAGGATGTAGGTTACAGTAGGTGCTAGGAGATGAAGCAGCTTGCACAGGATAGAGTAACATGGAGAGCTGCATCAAACCAGTCTCAGGACTGAAGACAACAACAATGATGACTTTGATAGTGGGCCATGTGTGAACATCACCTCAAAAACTCTCGGATGTTCATTGAGACAATTAAACAGATCAGAGCTGTCCCAAACGAAATTTTAATCAGTCTGGATTTGGTCTCACTATTTACAAAAATTTCTGAGGAGGACACACTGCTGGCAGAGGATTTTCGTCCTGAAAGAATAAAGTTGTTCCGATATGTTACGATGACCACCCACTTCTTGTACAGCAGTAAATTTAAAGAAATGATGGACAGGATGGCTATGGGTTCTCTGTTGTCTCCAGCAATGACCAACTTTTTTGTGAAACATTTTGAAGAATGTGCTTTAATGTGGCTCCCCTTCATCCATATTAATTTTATCATTATGCTGATGACACGTTTATGGTCTGGTCACATGGTGTAAAAGCTGTTTAGCAGTCCCAGGAACATATGAATAGCATGCACCCAAATGTCCAGCTCACCATCAAGGTGGAGAAAGGCGGAGGGCTGCCATTTTTAGCTGTCCTGGTACAACAAAACCAGGATGGACACCTCAGCCACTCAGTGTACCCCAAGCCGACACACACTGATGTATATCTTAGCACCCAGTGTTTTCATCATCCAGTCTGGAACAGAGCAGCTTTAAATACACTTCTACAAAGAGCAAAAACTGTTTCTGATGAGGACCACTTGTATTCTGAAATTAATCATCTGAAGTATGTGTACTGAAAGAATGTCTATGGGTCATGTGATACCAAGTCAGCATTCTCCAAGGGAAGGGAAATGTGAAAATGTTGAACATACATGTGATGAGCCACCGGTTGCATTCCTTCACTTCTGTGGTATTACATTCACCAAAATAGGCAGAGTCCTGGAAAGAGGAGGTATCAGATCTGTTTTCCAACCTCCTAAGATAAAGCAGATGCTATGCCCTCTTAAGGACAATCTTGACCTCAGGATTCCTGGGATTTAAAACAACCCATGTGAGTGTGGAAGCGATTAAATTGATCAGTCTATCTCCACCGTTTCCACCCACTGTGCAGAACATCAACGGCATAATAAAAACTGGGAATTGGATAAATCTGCAGTTGCTGAGCAAAGCCTCACAAACAAACACAAAATAATCTGCGATGGAACAAAAGTTTTGTCCCAGGCTCCTACATAATGGGACTCTATAATTAAAAAGGCTGCAGAAACGAGACAGTATGATAAAACCTTCACCCGTGATGGTGAATATAAGTGGTGCATGGAGCGAGTTCTCAATGCAGAGAAGAGCCAGAGATATTCGTTGCAATGTTTGCAGTGCTTTGTCGGGGGTGATTGTGCCACCAATGCAGACACTGACACCATCTGTGACAGCATGAAGTAATTAACAACTAATGAAAAGCCATCTCTGGGCTATATATTGCTATCACAACAGCAATTGTCCGCCTCTGGTAGCTGTGTGGTCAGCGCAACAGAATGTCAATCCTAAGAGCCTGGGTTCAATTCCCGGCTGGGTCGGAGATTTTCTCCGCTGAGGGACTGGGTGTTGTGTTGTCCTAATCATCATCATTTCATCCCCATCGACGTGCAGGTCACCGAAGTGGCGTCAAATAGAAAGACTTGCACCCGGCGAACGGTCTACCCGACGGGATGCCCTAGTCACACGACATTTTTTACAACAGCAATTTGCAGTTGCTCCTGACCGAGACGATGGTGGAAATCACTGAAAGTCAAGGTTTTACCCTGAAATGAAAGGGCAAGAAGTCTGAGAATGATTGATACGAGGGTTGGCTGAATAGCAATACCTCCACATTCGTAACTCTTCAACAGTTGGCAGCATTGGTATGGGCCAGGTACTGGCTTGTTCCGTAGCCTCTTCTCTACAGCTCCAGTTGGTGGGAAGCCTTAGCATTGAACGGTTGTGTTGTTTCAATGTGAAGTATGGAACCCTGCACAGATGGTCGGTCAATGCGATTTAAGCAATGTGCAGTCACTGAATTCTTGAGAGCAGAAAGTGTCACCCCAAAGGAGAGTCATCAGAAAATGAAATCTGTTTATGTGGTAATGTAGGTTGATGTGAGTACTGTCATTGGACGAGTAAGTTTAAAGATGTTGAGGTGGGAACATCTGACCTGCGTGACAAACAAAGAGTTGGATATCCTCTGACAGCAACCACCGAGTTTCACAAGCAAAATGTTGACAGACTGATTCAGGACGATCGTCGAATCACTCGGAGAGAAACTGCAAGCACAATCGGCATTTCACAATAATGTGTGGGTCACATTATTGCTTTGTTTGGCTATCGGAAGATCTGTGCACGATGGGTAACCCAGATGCTGACTCCTGAAATGAAAGCGCACAGACTTGGAATCTGAGAGAAACTCCTCTCGGGTTACATGAATGAAGGTGACGCCTTTCTCCATTCATTTGTGACAGGAGACGAAATGTGGGTACACCATTACAACCCCGAGACGAAAGTCTATGGAATATCGACACAAAGACTCGCCCCAAAAAAAGAAATTCGAGATGCAGCCCTCAGCTGGAAAAATCATGGCCACAGTGTTCTGGGTTGGGTTGGGTTCTTTGGGGAAGAAGACCACACTGCGAGGTCATTGGTCTCATCGGATTAGGGAAGGAAGTCGGCCGTGCCCTTTCAAAGGAACCATCCCGGCATTTGCCTGGAGCGATTTAGGGAAATCACGGAAAACCTAAATCAGGATGACCGGATGCGGGATTGAACCGTCGTCCTCCCGAATGAGAGTCCACACAGTATTCTGATATGTAGGTGGTGTTATCAATGTCGATTTCCTCGGTCGTGGAACAACAATAAATTCAGAACGTTACACCACAATGCTGCGAACTCTGACACGATGGCTAACAAGGGTCCACAAGGAAAAGGGAAATGTTTGCTGCAGCATGACAATGGCAAACCACACGCTTCATGTGCCACCACAGCAGGACTTCAGAAACTGAAACTCACTACCGTACGGCATCCTCCACGCAGTCCAAATTTAGCACTATCTGACTTCCATCTGTTCCCGATAATGAAAAACCATTACGCTTCTGATGAAGACTTTGAGAGAACTGTGATACTGTGGTTGCGGAAACACAGTGTCAACTTCTTCCGTGACAGTTTCAGAAAACTTGTGCATTGTTGGCAGGAATGTATCTAATTGGCTGGTGATTATGTGGAAAAGTGAATATGGGTAATTAAAGATCACATTCTAAGATTATTCATGCATTGGATTTATTTAAATATTCCCATCCAAACACAATTAATGAAGGTGGAAGCATTACCTTTCATTCAACCCTCGTACAACAGTGCACTCGTTAACGTAATAAGGAAATGGAGTGATTTATTTGGCATCCAAAAGGGTAGGATCATTGGCTTTCAGGCCCCATGTGGAACAATTTTCAAAATGCCAAAGTTTGTAAGCTATTTGTGTACTGCCATTGTTAAAGTATAATGTGCATAGCAAAAAGGCAATATCCAAAATCAGTGCCAAGGCAACTGTGGTGCACCATGGGCAATATATGTTAGGTGAACGACAGCTGCCGAGATGTGTGTGGGCTAACAGATATGCAACTTTTGAGCAACTTTCTGCCCAATTGAACTAAGGGGCTACCAACAGTGTCTCCTCAACAACTGTTCAGTGAACACTGCTGCATATGGACCTCCGCAGCAGGCATTTGGTTCGTACACCAAGGCTGACTGCTGTTCATCGTTGATGAACGCTGGAATTTACATGTAAATACTGTAACTCGACACCCACTAATTGGCGACAGATGGTCTTTTCAAACAAATCACCTTTTTGTGTTCCACTGGACACGTGGCTGTCTGTGTGTATCGGCATCAAATATTTGAAAGCAAATGCACTGACACAATCGTCGGGAGGGTCCAGGCCGGAGGATGGAGCAGTACGGTCTGGGGAATGGTTTTGTGGCATTCACCAGGCGATCAGCACAAGTATGCATCTATCCTCGGAGACAAGGTCCACCCCTACCCGCAATTGTTTTTCCTCAGTGCAGTGGCATCCACCGGCAGAGCAGTGCAACGTGAGACACAGATCGCAGAGTACGTGTGACGTTCGAAGAACACCAGGCTGAATTTACCGTACTCCCCGGATTTAAACACAATCGAGAAATCAGTGGGACCACCTCAACTGGGCTGTTTGTGCCACTGAGAAACTTAGCACACTGGCGACACCACTGGATTTGGCGTGGCTCCACTTTCCTACTGGTAACTTCCAGAGCCTTATAAACCCTCTTACTGCACAACTTGCAGCGGTCCACACCGCAAAAGGTAGTTTTTCAGGCATTTAACAGGTGGGCACATTTATTTGACAGGAAGCTTTTTTCTCTGCCCCGAGTTTCGACCACTGCATTTTCATACATTATCCAACAAAGTAAATATAAATTCCATATTGTTCATCTTCGAATGTAGCAGCATTTCAATGTACTATGAAAATCCGACTGGCGAAATTGTTTGGGATGTTTGTCAGTATGGTCAACTCCATGTTCTGAATTTTTTCCTACCTGTGAGAAGAAATGGTTGCTAATAGGAAGTTTTATGAATTGTGAATCACAAGCAGTATTCTCTTCACCATAAGAATAATACGAACATAAAAATTTGCCATGTATTCTTTCGTGTTTGCTGCTATCTCATTTAAATCCTGTCTGCCTAATAAAGTACGAAACTACAGTGAGACAACGGCAAACGCGGAAGGATATACATATCGTGTCATGTTTATATTTGTATTATTCTTATACCTAATAGTGATACAGACAGAAATGAAGCACGGCAATTGGCTACATTATTAAATCTAAGATGACTCTACTTTCTGCACAGAATGTAATGTACTAAACAGGCGCCTGCAAAGATTTTCAAACGGAGAAAAATTTTCGCTAAACTCTCGTTCAGAACGTCTTCTATCGTACGCAGTCTATTATTTGGTTCTTGTTGATCATTATCAAAGAAAGCAGTAGTCTAAGTAACAACAAATAGCAGTCTCTTACCATTGTTTCGCTAATGAGACGATTCCTCTCTCTTTTTTGTTTTTTTTAGCAGCCGTAGCACACACAAAAGCAAGCGATGCCGCGAGCAGCGACAGCCAGTAAAGAGGCATTATCAGAATGCGACAAACAATACATGACACAGTACAGTAACGCATTTTCAGCTTAGAGTGACGTAAACACCTATAACAAAGAGAACGGCACTTATCAGATCAAGAAAAATAAGCAATCAATTCAAACCAGACGGAGCACGTGAAAAAGGAAGGGTACCCGTATAAATACGGACGGAGCGCCTGACGCATAGCAATGGCTACCTGGTAAAGCATAACTGCTAAGCTTACAACTCGAACCAAACTACTGTAGCTGTATCTTCATCCATTTGACCAAAATTGTGTCTCATGTTACAATGGACCAACTTTGTTTCGATTTGGAGGTGCGGCCTAAAACTTCTCTCTCCCCTTGAATTTCGAGTCTCAAATTTCAGGTGCAGCTTAGATTCGGGAAAATTTTTTTTCCTTGATTTCAAGTATCATTTTTCAGGTGCGGCTTAGATTTGAGTAACTACGGTACCCGACAGAAAGCCACTGTCGGACTAATACACTTGTAAGCTCTGGCATACTGATCCCACCTCACAAGCTTCTAATATAGCTAGGTGGAGAGCTGACAACTAATTAAAAGGTTGATGATAAAGAATAAGATTAATTTCCATTTGGTATTAAGTACCACAATATTGCCGTCAATGTGCAAGTTCCTGAAGAGGGTAGATGGGTTGCGGGCTTAAGCTAGGGCTAAAGAGAGCAACGTTGTGATCTTGATGCAAAGGCTGTTCTAGGACACTCAATCTGCTGGAATCTTCTCTTCACATTCTGACTCTCTCATGTAAATCACATAAGACATAGATAATGTTTGGCATATAATGAATTACGCTGCCGTTTTACTTTTACAAGTACAAGGTGTGTTAAAAAGTGAACTTCGCTTGTATCTTTATTACTCTCATTGGACTACATTTTGAGGCACTGTCCCTCTCAAAATAGTTATCTCTACCAGCAACGCACAGTTACTCCATTTCTTCCCTTTTTGGAAAGCTCCTGGAACACATTTCTGGGATAATGAGTAGGCATTATCACATTGTTCAAAGTCTCTTCTAAGGTTTGAAAACGATGTCCTTTCAGTGTAGTTTTAAGTTTGGGAAACAGGAGAAAGTCTTCTGGGGGTACGTCCAGAGAATTGAATTGATGGGGCACAATGGGAGTCAGAAGTTTTGCCAGATAGCTGTGGACAAGGAGCGACGCGTGAGTCAGAGCATTGTAATGATGTGACACCCCATTTTTCTTTTTAAAATGCACACTTCTTCCTGTGTACAGCATCCTTCAAATGTGCTAAAATTCCTTGGTAGAGTTGCTTGTTTACCATTCGACCTGGTGGTAGATGTGGAAGGACATCATGAATGATGGTCATCTTTAACTTTCATCTGACTATTTTTAAACTGTGTGAACCACTTGTAGCACTGAGTAGGACTTAAGCACTCATCACCATAGGTTTCCTGCATGATTTTGGTGTGTGTTTGTGTTTTCTTGAGTTTCACACAAAATTTAATGCAGACACATTGCTTCTCTAGCTCTGCCATCTTGAAATTCCCAAACTGTGCGACAAAGTTCTACTTAATAGAGCACTGAACAATAACTAGGAGACACAGAACACTGAAATTTCCGGCAGTTACACATTGAACACAGGAGGGTGCAGGGATGCCAACTGCAATTTGCTCCAACACACCACTGGTACGAAATTACAAACGTTCCAGAATTTTTCGAACAGATCTCGTACATAAATAATCTGATAAAAAGGTTGGCGAGTGATCTACAACTGTTTGATGACAATAGTGTAGTGCACGGGAAACTGCCATTGTTGAGTGGCTGTAGATACATGCAGGATGATTATACAGTACCAGTGGAGTGCTGCCTGACAGAATAACATCTATTAAACATAAAGGCAAGACACTGCAAATTGGCACAAAATGGAATGAGCCCTAAGGTCAACAGTAGGGAAGACGAATGGACGACTTTACACTGTTGGGAGAATTATAGGAAATTTTAGTTCACCTATTAAGGAGATCGTGTACAGAACAACAGAACACTTGAATTACCCTTCCTTTAGTACCGCTGAAGTGTTTCGGATCCCCACCGTGTCAGATTAACTGAGAACATCGAAGCAATACACAGGTCCACTGCTGGATTTGTCCCGTGTAGGCACTGCCAACAAACAAGTATCACAGACACGCTACGTCAATTCAAGTGGGAATATCTGGAAGGAAGGAGACGCTCTTGTTGCGGTGCATTATTGAGAAAGTTTACAGAAAAGGCATTTGCAACAGGTTGCAGAATGATTCTAATGCCACAAACTTACATATGAAGCATGTGAGAAGTGTAGCGAGACTGACATCACTGACAGCAATCTGGCAGTGCTGTGTTGTTCTACTTGTTTAGATCTTCCAGATGTTCAGTCCAACAGTCAGTTCCATAACCCACCGCACGAGTTTTGAGTGCCATCAGTAAGATGTGTTTTTGTTGTGTGTTATGAAAATGGAACAGAAGAATTTAAAGCAATGCTAGGTCATCTAGTTTTGTGTTATACTTAGAGAATACGCGTGTGTGACCTTCGAAAAGTTTAAACGTGCCACAAATCACTTTTGGAAGGCCAAAATCACATTGACAATAAAACTCACTCAGGGAGACTTTCAGCTTCAAAAACTGATGTAAACATCAAATGTGTGCATGCTCTTGTGAAATCAGACTGACGTTTAACAGTAAGCACTTTCACCATACATCAAATTTTGACCAAAGTTTTGTACATGCGATAGGTTTGTGCTAAAATGGAGCGGAAATATCTCACAACTGGGCAAAAGGAGAATCAAAGAAATGTGTGCGTTGATCTTGAGAGGAATGCGAATGGCCACGAATGGTTCAGTCGTGTGATTGCAGGTGACGGAATCCTGGATTTCTGAGAACGATCCTGCGACAGAGCGGCAAAGTGAGGAGTGGCACACTGAGTCATCTCCTTGATGAAATAAGAGCACAAATGAGCCCATCAAAGATTGCAGATTTGCTTTTTTGAACAGTAAGGGATCGTGCATAAAGTATTTGCTCCTCCAGGAGAAACTGTCAACCAAGTATTTTACGATGATGTCCTTGAAAGGTTCAGGAAAAGGATAAATCAAGTGAGAATGGACACTGCAGACAATTGGATGCTGTATCATGACAATGCCCCGTAGCAAACAGCCATTTCCATAACAGATTGTTTGACCTCACAAGGCATTCTTGTTATTCCACACCCCTGCTATACACCTGACCTTAGGCCTTGTGACTTTTTTCTTTTCCTGAAATTAAAATATGCCTTAAAAAGGATGTAATTTTGGGACGATGGAGACAATTCAAAAGAATGCAAACGGTATGCTAAAGGCCCTACCTGAAGCTTTTCAGTGCTGCTTGACCGGGAACAACAACTACTCTGCCAGTTTAATGCTGCTGAAGGGAACTACATGGAAAGGAACAATGTTGTTGTTTGAATAAAACAAAACCTTTGGTACATAAAATACCAGCCGCATTACTTTTCTGATACATCTCATACCATATGAGGACTGCAAAGACAAGTCAGAAGAATCAGGACTCATATGAAAGCAGACAGTCATTTTTCTTCGGCTGTATTTGCAAGTGGAACAGGAAAGGGAACGACCAGTAGTGGTACAGGTTACCCTCAGCAATGGACTGTATTGCTGCTTACAGAACATATATGGTAATGTAGATAAATTCTGTCTCACAGTTTATACAACACGCTACAATGTACTAATAAGTGGTCATAATGGACCTCTATATTCTTACTTTATTGAATGCAAACTGTGAGGTCCACCTATAGCAGACAAAAATTCAGGCCAAGATCAAATCTAACTTCAGATTACCAGCATACTGAACGGATTAAAGTGGTTTTCAAAACACAAATATCCAGACTTGCAGATGTAGCTCCCATTCCTCTTATCTGCACAGTCTTCTAGCGATGGCAAAAATCAGGGGGGAGGGGATATAAGCAGTCACACACAGGAAGCAAATAGTTAAATTGGAAGAGGGGCTGAAGAAACACTACTACTGTTTTTTTAAGGTTCTGTACCCAATCCGTGAGAGCGGAACCTTTGCAGAATTACTGTTGTCTGCCTGGATGTCTCTCTTGCTGTTGAAAACTCATTTCTTAGAGGTGGTATAGTTATCAAGTTGAAATTTATGTCACATACTAAAAGCTATGGCCCCTTAGCAGTGTAAAACATTGAAGCTTCCAAGGCAATCCAATCAAAAGAACGGCCATTTATGTCACATATTTTCATACTCACAAACTCACTCATCAAAACCTGTAAGGTATTTCTCATTGGCCATGAATCATGAAATTTGACAAGAAGCAAGGTTTCACAGTACAAATAAAGGAAAAAATCTGAAAATTGTTAATTTGTAATTATATCACACAAAGAAATTTCTTTGGTTAAATTTTACCACAGTTCAAAATTAAAACATTCTTGAAGGTCTCGGAACCTATAGCCTGCCGGTATCAATGGCAGTAACAGACAAAAACTGCATGGATGAACTGTGTGTGTACATGATAAAGTCTGTACAGGACAGCTCACCTTGGTGCAACGGCGGCTGCAGCGGGCGTCGTCGGCACGTGTGGTCAGCTCGCAACAGGGCAGCTCCTTGTCGAGGCTGCCGCAGCGGCACTTGACACTCGTCACCAGTGGACACGGTGGGCACGGCCCCGTGTGACACGGAGCCGCACACTCGTGTGGCTGTGCTGCGGACCCGGAAAAAGAAAGTCTTCCCCTGAACTACACGTAAGCTGAGAACTGAAGTTGTTAATGTGGCAAAAATGTATGACAATGGGAAAGACAATGCTGACAGAATGTGAAAACATTCTGTAGTAAACAACAAGATCACTCACGGAATAGCAGAAGTGTTGAGTCAACAGGTACACAAAAAAGAATTAAAACTTCAGTAACTTTTTGATGAATGCCTCAAAACGTCAGAGTGGGCATTTTCACTCGGCAGCAGACACTCTCATTCTGGAAACATCCCCCAGGCTGTGGCTAAGCCATGTCTCCGCAATATCCTTTCTTTCACGAGTGTTAGTCCTGCAAGGTTGGCAGGAGAGCTTCTGTAAAGTTTGGAAGGAAGGAGACGAGGTACTGGCAAAAGTAAAGCTGTGAGGATGGGGCGTGAGTCGTGCTTTGGTAGCCCAGTAGGTAGAGCACTTGCCCGCGAAAGGCAAAGGTCCCGAGTTCGAGTCTCGGTCGGGCACACAGTTTTAATCTGCCAGGAAGTTTCATATCAGCGCACACTCCGCTGCAGAGTGAAAATCTCATTCAGTATGTTACACTGTTGAATTCGATATCTGAAGAATGGATTAACTAGGTTCTACTGTATTCACAATCTTGGTTGGTCTGACTTCCCCCTTAGTCCCACCATCCCATTTCCAATGTTTTAACAGTACAGACTGCAGCTACAGTCAGGACTGGACTTGTCGATGGCTCACTGGCTGCAATATGCATCAGTAGACATATGACAGTTGTTGGTGCGATAATTCAATCACTTTTAGCATGAAATAGTTTGTTTTTAACTTAATCAGTAAGTGTTATTGTGTAAATATTCTTCTTACATTTTGACCTGTTGAAAACTAAATTATGGCTCCAACTAAACATAAATATATGATGCTGTCTTTACAAATGGACATTGAGCCCAGTGACTTAAGTAAGTGGATCAATACAGCTGATGCCGACTGCCCAACGGAAACAGAATTAACAGACAACCAATTCATTGACAGTGTAACTAGAACAACAGATGAGAAAGAGAAAGAGAAAGAAGAAGATGACAATGAAGGCAGTGAATGTACGGCTCACGTATAACATATATATATATATATGCTAAAATTGTATTTGATATAGTCCTTCAGCATACTGAACAAATCTCTAGGTCTACTCCAACAGAAATTTCGTGGATTAAGAAATGGTGGAACATAGTGGCAAAAGCAAAGTTGTCGTCTGCGAAGCAACAGAAAATTACACACTTTTTTTTGTCCTGCTTAAGACCAGAACAATTTTTTTTAACCATGTGATTTCTCATGTTTTAATCCGTTTAGTGCAAATTAGCTGCATGTCAATGCAGTACTGTAAACGGGTATGTACAGATGTTAAACTTCCACTCACAGTAACAATATATTACTGTACAGATACAGATGTATTTTACAGTACAGGTGCTATTGTACATTAGACTTTTGTGAGAGATTTTTTTGTGTGTTAGTGTATTCTTTTCATTTTCTTAATGTTTTAACATGGAAAGATATTTTAGACAGTGTTTCCAATTGAGCAATAAAGTGGTGTGTTGTGTATTGTGATGTTATGGATCAACAGAAGTGTTCCTCTGATAACCTGATGTTTTTGGGTTCCAACCTGGTCCGCAGAGGACTTATTAGCAAGGTCCTACTGTAGTATCATTTATAATGATTTGCAATATGGTTTCTACAAAAGTGCACATATGTGGTGTAATAAGTTGCATGAATAATGAAACGCAGACCAATTTTTGTTGTTCTATAGGTATCCCAAGGACTGTAAGAGTTATGAAACAGTACATTATAGGACTGTTCGGTTAAGATTTTCTAGTAACATTTTAAGAACAAGAAACAGACAGTAACAGCAGAACACATGAAGAGTTTTAGAAAGATGATATATATCTACACAATAATTTCAAGTTTTGTTCACCACACTGTGGTACAAACCAGTTTATGAATTTGTAAAGTAGAAAACTGATATGGAATGCTATACCCACATAATTTAAACAATCGGAAAGTTCAGGTTCATAATAGTACTGATATAGCTTCATTAGTTATGGTACCAATAAGCCACCACAACTGTAGCTGAAAGAAAACTACCACAGGCATGATGATATAATAATAATAATAAAACTGTTTTTCAAAATAAAAGTAACCAATTCTGAGACTGGTGCTACATCAGGGCCATAAATGTCACAATTTTTAAACATAGTCATATTCTGAGGAAAAGGTAATTGTATTCAACAATGCTAAAACATGGGAAAGTAGAGATAAATGCAACAATGAGCAAATCTTTTGAATCTGTGCAAAACCATTGTGCACTACAGAAAGTGCCAATGATAAGACTGGCCTGCAAGAGAAACTTGCTTCTTATCGATGAATTACTGAATTTGTATTGTCTTGCTTTCATTGGGATAAAATCAAACAATGGAAAATCCAGGATGGAATGTAAGTTGTGTGTGTGTGTGTGTGTGTGTGTGTGTGTGTGTGTGAGATGAAAGCTTTATTTGTCACTGTCTTTTTCTTGTGCCTATCTGTGACTCCGTGGCTCCACATCTCAGCAACTTTCCTTTTTATAATATTGTTTCATTGGGATAAGCTGCAATTATATGAAATTTCAAGGGAATGTCTTCATGGAAGCATTGTAGCTCATGGCATTTTATTTGTGAAATTTAGCTCTGTTTATATTTATTTTACAATTATTCAGGTCCCTTGTCTTTTTGTAACTCTTGAAGTGCAAAAAATATAACCAATTTTGTAAGTTAAATAGAAAAATAATTATAAATGAACATTAATATTATGACAAAAACAGCTGTGTCACACCAGCAAATGTCATGACTGTATGTGTTACACAGTTGTAATACAGTACATCAGGATAGTCACTAACCGAACTGGCAGATTACTTTTCCACAGTTATATTATAATAAAGGATATACTTACGCTGCCTGCAACCTGTCACAATGTTTAAGTTAGCTGAACTTATGACAATGGTTAGCAATGTGTTTCAAGCCTCCAGTGCCCATCACCAAGCATCAAGACACACAAATTATTTAAACACGCATTATCCTACTAATATTATAAGTGAGATTATCGCTAACATCAGTGGTGCCCAAAGTCTTCACTGGGTGCATGGCATATAACTATGTACAAACAGAAAATGTGTGATGCAGTTCTGGACAAAAGGTGTGCTTTCACATAAATGTTTATGGCAATACTATACTGACGATTTACTGAATGTAGGTCCATTTGTTGGTGTTGTGAGCAAGCATGTGTCCTCACTTTTTTCAATGTTTTTAATCACTTTTCACATTCCACAACGTTTTTACAGTCAAGACAACACAGCATGCTGTACTAAAACGTGACAACTTGACGTATATACAATCCTTATTTGTGATTAATATTTTGTACATGCACAGAGAGTGACAATAACAGAAAAACCTGGCCAACAAAGAACGTTATACATCAAGTTAGTATGTGTTAGCACAATTTGGCTTGTAGGCCTCACTTTAAAAGCATTAAAGTAAGTGGTAAGTGACGGATTTCAGTGCAAAGAAAGTGTTACAGAAAGTAGGACAGATGCTTGCTTACTGCAGCACCAATGAGCTTACACTCAGTAAGTTACTAGCATAGTATCACCATAAACATTTACATGACAGAATGTCACATATGGGAGTTATATGCTCTGGTCCTCATGTCCTTTCATGTGGCTGACAACCAATCCTGTCCTATTATGCACATGAAACAGTTAAGTATGGTTGAAACCAGGACACTGCTCTTAAAAGGAGTGATCACACAGTGATGCGTTTCATAGTTAGCTGCCAGTTATTGACAATGGCACAACACTCTGAAATTGTGACTGTGAGTAAGTGCATTTAATTACAGTCTGTTGCTGACATGTGTTGACAGCCACTTACTTTTTATTCAATGACCAGTATTACGAGCAGACAGATGGAGTTGCGATGGGTAGTCCGTTGTCTCCTGTGATCGCAAATTTGTTTATGGAAGACTTCGAGGAGCGTGCATTGGAGTCAGCGCCTTTGAAACCCGCTTGTTTCTTTAGATACGTTGACAATAACTTCGTTGTTTGGTCTCACGGTAGGGAGAATTTGAATGTCTTTCTAGAACATCTGAACTTGATCCACCCGAATATTCGTTTTACGATGGAGGTGGAAGAGGATTGTTGCCTTCCGTTTCTTGGTTAGGAGGAAGGATGATGGACCATTGGGACATGCAGTCTACAGGAAACGTACTCACACTGACTTGTACTTACAGGCTAATAGTTGTCACCATCCGGCACAGCGTGAAGGGGTACTTCGTACCTTGGTACACAGAGCACATGTCGTTTCCGACGTTGAGACTTTGCAAACTGAGCTGTCCCGTCTTAAAGTTACATTTTGTCAAAATGGTTATAGTGATAGACAGATGGAACGTGCGTTGCGCTATCGACCAACTGTACATCGGGTGATTGACGAAAATCCTGAGTCGATACCTAAGCCTACTGCCTTTTTGCCTTACATAGGAAACACGTCCAACGAGATTGGTCGTATTTTACGGAAATACGATGTGAAATGTGTTTTCCGACCTCCATCTAAAATTAGAGCACTTTTGAGTTCCGTTAAGGATGATCTTGGACTGCGTAAGGCGGGTGTATATCGTATTCCTTGTAGCTGCGGCATGGCATATCTTGGTCAAACTATCAGGACCGTGGAGGACCAATGTACTGAGCATAAACGGCACACACGATTACAGCAGCCAAACAGATCTGCTATTGCCGAACATTGCTTGGATACAGGTCACCCCACGTTATATAATAACACCGAGATATTGGCACGCACGTCCAGTTATTGGGAGAGTGTTATTAGGGAGGCAGTTGAGATTAAATTAGTGAGCAACCTCGTTAACAGGGATGAAGGTTTCTGTTTAAACTCTGTTTGGAATCCGGCTCTCTCCCTTGTCAAAAAACAGAGGGACAGAGTCAATGCTACCTCACCTGCGAATTCATAGTCTCACTATCGATAGCTCTGACTTTGGTCATCTTTGGTGGCACTAGTGTTCAGAGTGTGTCCTGGATCAGTCCGAGAACCAAGGTTTTAACTTTGCATGTACGTCGACTGTCTGTTGCAGTTTGCCTTGAAAATGGCGGGGTGTTTTCCCACCGAAATCTCGGTGGTCGCTGAAAGTGTTACCTGGCTGAATTCCCATAAGTTATTTGAAAATAACAGTCTAGGTTGACAAACATTGTTATTTCTGAAAGTACTGGATGTCTCAACTCACGGAAAACAGAAAATTAAGTCTACAAATCAAAGTCTTTGGATACGAAAAAGGATGTCACTAAGCCTCCATAAAAGAGCTATTTTGTCTAAAATTACAGTCATCAGTCGTAATCATTTCACGAGCTTGCAGTGGTGGTGGGGGTGGTGAGGCACCTCATACTTACAGGGCTGGCCACACGGCAGCAGCTTGCCGCAAACTTGGCCACACGTAGGTACTGGATCGAGGCACGAAGTTCTCACATAACCTACTTCTCCGGAGGCTTTCTCCTCACAGTCTTCCTCTCGCGACGCCCCAGTTGCACCCGTATCCGAAGCCGGCCCGCCGGTCCCCTCCGGACTGGACTCTGTAGCGTCCGAGGCACCTCCAGACTCTGCCGTCGACGCAGTCGCACCTCCCGCTTCTCCTGCAGTGCCCTGCAAATGTTACACTTCGTAGGTATAGCTGCTATGGAGTTTGACAGCTGCGTAAATGAAACAGTAACAAATATTCTGCTGCAGTGCAGTGTCAGTTCTGATGACAGTGCCACCTTTTCTGCCCCTGGAATATATCCAAAATTTTCATTTATTTCAGATTTTTTACATGATACGCTAATAAATAGATGGCCGAGGTTACATACTTTCGATACATGCAGTATATAAACACATCTATACAATATACAGGGTGTTTCAAAAAGAATATTATTTTGTCCAAATTATCAATTGCTGCACCTTGGCTCGGCTGTTGGAGAAACGAATACATAGTCTAATTTGTATTAATAGCTGCTAGATGTAAATTGCCTTCTGTTCTGCCTGGTAACCGTCATACAAGGTGTGACTGGAAAGTTTTAAGAAAGGGCTTGTAATTGTACAATGGTGGTACTTATATGCTACTGTGATGCATCTCCTTCAAAATAGTCCCCTTCTGACTGAACACACCAACTCCAACGGTGTTTCCACTATTGGAAATATTCCTCAAATTTTTTTTCCTGAAATGTGTTAAGGGCGCTCTCCGTATTTGACTGGATGTCTTCAATCGAGTCAAATCGCTTCCCTTTCAGTGAAAATTTCATTTTAGGAAACAGATAGAAGTCCACTGGGGCCAAATCAGGGAAAATTGACAGTTGTGGAAGCACAGGAATTTTGAATTTGGTAAAAAATTCAATGACGGAGAAGGCACGATGATCCGGAGCATTGTCACGGTGTAGCACCCAACTCCTGTCTTTACACAATGCAGGCCTTTTCTTCCCCACATTCTCTCACAAATGCCCCCCCCCCCCCCCTTATTGCGCTTAAGAATATGCTATATGCAGAAGGATACGACCACATTTTACAGCATTCTGGACTGAATTCAGTACAGAAATGAAGGTTGAATGTATCAGAATGATAATGTACTCTGTTTTAATGCAGCATCTGTGAGCCAATACTTTGTTGAGAGTAACATCTCAGAAATGGACTGGCCTCCCAGTCTCTACCTGCACTCTACAGACCACCACTGGGATGACTCAGAACGTCAACTTTGCTGGGATAACTCGTGGTCCACTATCACTAGATCTACTGGATTTGGTTGGCCTGCCATTCCTCTGCAGATGTTCTGACACCTCACTAAAAGTGTCCCCTGCGAAGTCCCAGCCGTCATAAAGGCAAAGGCATGACACAAACCCACATCAATGCCCACTACCGGGTGTCCAGATACTTCTGGTCAAATACTGCATATACTGTTGTTACTAAATTCTTATCGATGCGGTATTTAATCAAAGCTCATTATTCATAATCTGCTGATAACAATAGTGCAAACATTTCAGTTGGAAACAATTTCTTTATAGAAATATTAATAAAATGTGCACATCAAAATTCAATTCTACTAAAAACTGTTTGTTTCTGGATTGACTCAGCTTATTTTAAAGCCCTCATTTTCCACTACCCAACAAAAGATTCATTTTCCTCAAAAACTTTATATTTCGTAAGTCATTTACATTAAATTTTTTTTTGCGTTGCAGAGTGTTTCAATGTTGAAATGTAATTCTTTCTGAAGTCGGATATTAACCATTTCACTAAAATAACATGTTTTTTAATTACTCAAAATACTGAACGTTGTATTCTTAAAAATTCTTTGCAAACTTTGCGAATCCTCGCACATTACCACTTCTGTATTACAATGTAGTACTATTATTTTGTCAATTTTTAATTATACAGCTTTTAATTAAATTTACTTAACAACTGTACATTTTATGTTTTTCCAAATATAATATAATTGGTTACATAAAAATCTATTCACCAAGTGGCAACAGGACAAAAAACATAAAAGTTAAGGAGAGGTGCAAGCTTTCGGAGTCACGCTAGCTTTTGGAGTCACTGACTGCTGCTGCTGCTGATAAAAGGACTCAAGGGGAAGGAAGATGAATCAAGGAAAAGGGAAGTTTCTCCTACTCAGCCCATCCTGTAAGTATTCCTTGACCCACAGTTCCAGGCGACTTTTCTGTAGCTCTCCACATTTCTTAAACCTTGCCAGTCCTTTTCCTTCATCCCTCTTCCTTCCCCTTCTATTCTTCTGCCAGAAGAAGGACCCACTGGCTCCAAAAGCTTGCAGATTTCCTTAATTTGTGTGTTTTTTTTCTCATGCTGCAACAAGGTGAGTAGATCTTTCACCTGTCCAATTACATAATATTTTTCCATCTTTTATTTCAACATTTAAAATACCAGGTGATCAAAAAGTCAGTATAAATTTCAAAACTGAATAAATCACAGAATAATGTAGATAGAGGGGTACAAATTGACACACATGCTTAGAATGACATGGGGTTTTATTAAGGAGGAAAAAAAAAAGTATTGCTAGACGCGTGAAGATCTCTTGCGCGCGTCGTTTTGGCGATGATCGTGTGCTCAGCCGCCACTTTCGTCATGCTTGGCTTCCCAGGTCCCCAGACCTCAGTCCGTGCGATTATTGGCTTCGGGGTTACCTGAAGTCGCAAATGTATCGTGATCGACCGACATATCTAGGGATGCTGAAAGACAACATCCGATGCCAATGCCTCACCATAACTCCGGACATGCTTTACAGTGCTGTTCACAACACTATTCCTCGACTACAACTATTGTTGAGGAATGATGGTGGACATATTGAGCATTTCCTGTAAAGATCATCATCTTTGCTTTGCCTTACTTTGTTATGCTAATTACTGCTATTCTGATCAGATGAAGCGCCATCTGTCGGACATTTTTTGAACGTTTGTATTTTTTGGTTCTAATAAAACCCCATGTCATCCCAAGCATGTGTGTCAATTTGTACCTCTCTATCTACATTAATCCGTGATTTATTCAGTTTTCAAATTTATACTGACTTTTTGATCACCCTGTATAATAAGTATCACAGGCCCAAACCCTCAGCGAGGTGACACATTGGAAAGTGAGATGTCGGGTTTGGCCTTTCTGCCATATATTCCCAGAGTGGCAGACTAATTTAAACCGACAAGAGAGACCAAAGAGTGTTTCAGATCAGCAAAGGAGAAAAGGGAGCCACTTGCAATGTTGGAAATACACCAAGTACCATTTACATATGGAAAAGTATGTTGGAACGAGTGGACGATCAATCAACACCAAGAAAACAAAACATAAGCAGCATTGCAGGTTGGGGCAGGTGGAGAAATTCACCATGGCAGAGAACACAATGTGTGACACTGAGCACACAGTACATTTCTCTGACACCCATGTTCTCGCTGCAGAGAAGGGCTATCATACCTGATAGTTCAGGAAAGTTATAGAAATACGCAAACACGACAACACCTTTAACAAGAAAGAAGAAAGCCTCAAAGCGAACAGAACCTGGATTCCTGTGCTGCACCGAACAACCGTAGCAGGCAGCAAGAGGAGAACCACAGTGGTAATGACCAGGGTAAAGTCTCTGGATGTCAGTTTACTAGGTACATACAATTTGTGGCCACGAGTGCGATTCCAGTCCACCACGAGCAATGGAGAGTGAAGCTTTGACAATGACCACCACTTGTGCTGACGACTCGTCAGAAAAATCGTCAAACACACATTGGCTGAAGAACCCGAGAAAGAAGCCAACAGGCAGTGAGCCAACAAGTGGCCATGAAAGCCTTAATAATTTTGTAAAAGGAAATTACTGTTAATAAACATGAATAGATCTACATCCAATGTCCACTGTATTTTGCATGAGGTGCATTTTAGTTAGGCTACCTCCAATTTTTTTTCTCAGGACTGCAAAGTGACAGAAACATGGAGTTTGTTTTAAAATACGTGAGCACTTGTCGTGAATGTGCAACAGATATGGCACCACTGTACAGTGCACACGACTGTAGAGGCAGCGGTGAGAGTGAGGACTGATCTTTATAATTAAAATAGCAAAAAGTGTCTTCCAGATGGGTGCCAGAAGTGCTGACAGACAACTGCAAGGGTGTACGCATGGTATATTGCTAGGTAACGTTGACATTTGATAACAGTACCAGCTGTACCGGTATGAAATGAGCTTTAAGATACAAATGTGTCGATAGGGAACAATTGTTGTGAACGAGCCTTTTTTTTTCTTTGTTTGGTTGGTATGGTATCTGTCAAAGATATTTAGTATACATCAAGTCATGGAACAAACGACATCATATGTTTTCATCGTGTTAACAGTGTCGAATTTTGTACCAGAAAGTGATGATTTGCAGAAAGCATTAATATTTTGTTTTCATTTGGAAAAAAGTGCTGCACAGTCACATCGAATGCTTGTCGAGGCATATGGTGATCGTGCTCTATCACAAGCAACATCCTTAAGATGGTTTCAGTGGTTCAGAAATAATGATTTTGATGTAAGAAATGAAGAACGTGGAAGACCACCAAAAAAGTTCGAAGACGCCAAACTGCTAGCAATATTGGATGAAGATGATACTTTGAGTCAGAAGAAAATGGCAGCAATGCTAAATGTTGCACAGCAAACAATTTCTGACCGTTTGAAAGATATGAGAAAGATCCAAAAGTGTGGAAAATGGGTGCCACATGAATTGAATGAAAGACACATGGAAAACTGAAAAACCATTTGTCAAATTTTGCTTCAAAGACATGAAAGAAAATCAATTTTGCATCGAATTGTTCCTGGTGATGAAAAATGGATTTATTTTAAGAATCCTAAATGGAAAAAATCGTGGGTTAATCCGGGACAACCATCAACATCGACTTCAAAACCAGATCGATTCGGCAAGAAGACAATGCTCTATGTGTGGTGTGATCAGAAAGGTGTGGTGTATCACGAGCTTCTACAACCAAGTGAAACTGTGAATACTAATTGCTACAGACAACAAATTATCAATTTGAACTGTGCATTGATCAAAAATACCAAAATGGACCAGAAGACGTGGCAAAGTAATTTTTTTACACGACAATGCACCTCCACAGAAAGCAAAACTGGTTCAGGGTACAATCAAAACACTTGGCTGGGAACTGCTACCCCATCCGCAATATTCACCAGACTTGGCCCCTTCCGACTACCATTTGTTTTCAGCAATGGGACATACATTGGCTGAGGAACACTGATTCCTACGAAGAAGTCGAAAATTGGGTGTCTGATTGGTTTGCTTCAAAAGACGAACATTTCTATTGGCGTGGTGTCCACAAATTGCCAGAAAGGTGGTCAAAATGTATAGAAAGCAATTGTCAGTACTTTGAATAAAATGTTTTTACTTTTAAATTCAAAATTAGTGTTTCATTTTCACAAAAAAACGCTCATTTCATACCGGTACACCTGGTATGAGTGGAACTTCTTGGATGAGACACATATGTGATGTTCTAGTGGTCAAACCAGACTTCTAAAGAAGTGTTTGCAGCAGCCACAGAATCGTGGCAACAACATTGTGAATAATGTGTAAGGCTGCAGGGAGATGAGGTCAAGAAGAGACAAGTTTCACAGTTTTTGTTGATTAGCCTGTGGGGAGGGAGGGGCAGGGGGGGGGGGGGGGGGGAATAAAGGGTAGATAGATTGTATATGCAGACAGGACAAAATATTCCTGTATTTCCCAGTAAAAAATTTGCTTTAGTACATTAGTGACAATATGCTTTTCCTCAGAGCTGTAGAACATATCAATCCTTTGAATGGTACCATTTCCCAATACTTTAGGAAAAACACGGCAAAAGACAAAGTATTTTGGAAAGATCTTCGATGCGCAGCGATGTGTACACTGCATAGTTTGGTATTACGAAAGTATAAATACGAATTCCACCGAATGCAGTACGGTAGCTTCAGAAGCACTGAAATCGAGATTGTGCTGCGCGACGTGCTTTTGTCAGTCAATCAAGGCTCACATTACATGATCTCGTCAACCAATCAAGGCTCACGTTACATGATCTCGTCAGACAATAACAGCAGAGGTTCAAGAGCAGAGGATGCGTGATGTAGTCAGCCAACAGCTACATCACTTAATTTGTGTGAACACACAAGCAGGGAAAGTTAATGGTTCAAATACTTCATCCAAGAGCCACTGACACATTTTGTTGTCAGCAGACGCCATGTCCGCACTGAGTTTTGTCGTCGCAAATGGTGCACTTCCTTTGCACTAAAGCTTTTTTTTTTGTGTTATTCTCTTGTACTTTTCCACATCGGTTTTACAGGTGCTTTGACAATGACACTTACTCAAAATTAGCTGATCACACAATTAAATAAACAACCTATTACAGCCTACTAAGGACCACATTTATGTTTATTAAGCATATGGAGGCTGTGGATCATCAAAAACACAAAATTTTAACTACAAGCAGTGCTACACATTTCACCCCTTGAAGGTAAGTACTGGCCAGTCTGTCTCGTAATTTGTTGAGACTACATACACAAATGAGTGAGAACACCGTCAGCACTGCCCACTGTAGGACTGAATACTGTCTGGTAACTCTGCAGGCACGCAATATGCCAAGAAAAGTAAATGACCAGAGCAGGGATGAATGGGGAGCGAATGCATAAATCCACAGATTAGGCTACCTTGACGAAGGACAGATTGTTTTGGCCCAGTGTTTGTAAACAGATATCTATAAAACGGCGCTGTCAGCTGTTTGCTTACTACTACTGCGAACAGCTGTGGAAAGTTGTCGAAGGACGGCGAAACCACGACGAGACAAGGTGTCAGGTGTCCACCCCTCACCATACAATGTGGATGTCAGAGGCTCGACCCCCTGTAAAGCAGGATAAGGGGAGATCTGTGGCACATCTGATGAGCGAGTATGAGGCCAGTGTAGGCATAAATGCGTAGGAACACACCATTCGGCGTATATTGTTGAACGTGCAGCTCCACACCAGATGACCCCTACGTGTTCCTATACCGACACAATGACATCACCAATTACAACGGCAGTGCACACAGGTTCATTGAGATTCGAACACGGATCAATGGTAATGTGTCACCTGCTTAGACAAATCACGTGTCCTATGACGGCAAGTACAAATATTTTCCGCAATACTGTGACAACACTTCTTACCCTGTTCATACTGATTTCTGTCCTAATTTATTTTTTTGTTACGCTGTTGTGATCCCACTATGGAAGTTTGAGTCTAATTCCTCCATCTGTCTTCCTTTTGTTGCAGACTGACCACGGCTGTTCCATTAGAAGTTTGCAACCAATAGGTACAATGAGTGGTGATTGGTAGGTGTATCGGGTGCTGAAATTCATCAGAGACTTCCAGCACAATACGGGAACAGTATCATACCGCAATGGAGTGTCTATGACTGGATTACAAAATTCAGAAATGATCGCGTAAGTGCTACACGTGAGAAAGAAGCCGGGCAATGATCCACGGTCACAAATGATGACAACAACATTTAGAGTGCACACGACACAGTACTGGTAGGCAAGTGACTTGATGACATGGAACATTGTCTGCAAATTAGTCACAGTTCTGCCCGTAAAATCGTCGACAACAGTCAGGAGTTTCATAAAGTCTGTACGAGATGTGTTCTCAAACAGCTCACAGCTATGCATAAACGAACGTGCTCGGACATCTGTCAAAAGCATCTGGATCACTTTGGTACTGAACTTGGTGCCTTCTTAGACAGAATCATCACTGGTGATGAAACACGGATCCACCATTACGAGCCAGAGTGTGCATGGCAGAGAAACATCCACAACTGCCCAGCAAGAGAAAGTTCAAAACCGAACGGTCTGCAGGAAAACTTACGATTACCCTTTTCTGGGATGCAGAAGGTCCAGTACTGGAACATAATCAGGAGAGTGACAACAATAAACAGTGCATGTTACAATGAGGTGCTTACTGAGAGGCTAAAGTCTGGAATTCCAAGAAAACGCCGAGGTCTACTGTCAAAAGGTGGTGTGTTGTTGGACGACAATGCCCATCTACATACCTCTGCCCACACTGCGGGAACACGAGTTTCAAGTAACAGCCCACCCACCGTACAGTCCTGATCTTTCCCCCCTTTCAACTGCAACTTGTCAGTTTCACTCAAACTGTATTAACAGGCCACTGACTCACCTCGGACTGAGAAATGAAGGATGTGGTGCACGTGTGGCTCACTGCTCAGCCGGGAAGCTTCTTTTCTTAGTGCGTCAGGAAGCTTGTGCAATGATGCGTTAAGTGCATTGAAAGGCAAGGTCGCCATATTGAAAGAAAAATGATGTTAACATATGTGTCTTATCTGTATTGCAATAAAATGTATAGCTATGTTGGGGGTGAATTTTTGGCTTACCCTTGCCCTACACCGGTTGATGATTGTGTCCTGATACACCACCATCCAGCTGAACAGTTGCCACTAGAGGGGATATTATGCTACGGGTGGCACTCACCAGGCCGTGCTAGGGTCCTGTTATAGTAATCAAAAGCACCATGTCAGTCATGGACTCACGAACATTATTGCCAACAGCATGCATCCCTTATTGCTAGATGTCTTCACTGATGGCAATAGCATCTTTCAGCCCAATAAATGTCCATGTCACACAGTGAGAATTGTGGCCTGGTGTTTGAGGAACACGAGAGTCAACAAACACTGACATCTTCCCTTCAAATTCGCTCGATCTGAAAGTGATGGAGGTTATCTGCAACACTATTGGATGGCAGCTCTACTTTCACAAACCATCAGCCCACAATTTATGGGAATTGCTTGACATGAGCAGAAACATCTGAAGCCAAACAGGTGATGTGATAAAAATATAATGGAAATTTATAATTTCGCAGGCTTTCTACACCTGATTTTCAATTTGTTTTTAAAAAGATGTTTTCGGTACATATGTTCACATTTTCAGCTTTTATGAATATATAGTTCATTGTTGACAGTCGAAAATGATATATATGTTTTTGAGAAAGATAAATCAAAGAATATGCATTAAATTTCACCAAAAAACTGGAATGAAGTGCAGCACAGCGTATGAAATGTTGACTGTGGCTTTTGGTGAATCTACAATGTGTAAGACAAGAGTTTACAAGTGGTCAAAAAGGATGTTGAAAATGGCGGTCCTGGATGCCCTAGCACATGAATTACTGATGACAATGTGGAAGAAGTGAAGAAAATTGTTCTGGAAAATCACCAAATCACCATCAGGGAAGGTGCTGATGATGTTAACATATCCCTTGGCTCACGCCATGCAATTCTATTCGGATATTTAGGTCATGAAACATGTATCAGCAAAGTGTTTTAAAATTGTTGAATTTTGACCAAAACCAACATAGCGTAGTAATCACTCGGGGGGGACTGCTGAAGGAAGTCAACAACAACTGAGAACTCCTAAAGGAGTTTATAACAGGTGACGAAACATGGAATTGTGGGTAAGATGTCAAAACTGAGGCTCCAATGTCCCAATGGGAACTGCCTGAAGAGCTAAGACTGAAAAATATTCGACACGTTCGATCACATGTGAAGGTTCTTCACACAGTTTTCTTCAATTAGACTGGGATAGTGCATCATGAGTTCCTGCCTTATGGTTGTATGGTCAATAAGAAATACTTCCTGGAAGTTATGCACAGTTCACGTGAGGCAATCTCAAGAAAACAACAAGAACCAAAACAAAACCACGTTAATGCTCCTGCTCACCGTCTACGCTTGTTCGTGATTTTTTGGTAAACAACAAAATAATTGACAAATTGCCTATTGGCTTCAGTCTCGGTTTCTTTGGCCGACATTCATCTAATGATTTTTCTGACGTTTCGCCAGCATGAGTGGCTGGCATTGTCAAAACTTCACCCTCCATTGCCGGTGGTGAACTGGAGCCGAGCTCGCGGCCGCAGACTGCATGTACCTGGCGTGCCAACGTCCGAGGGTTTCTCCGCGGTCATTTCCAGTGTGGTTCTCCTCTTGCTACCTGCGACGGTCGTTTCCTGCAGTACGGGAAGCCAGGATCTGTTTACCTTAAGGCTTTCCTTTTTCTTGATCAAACTATTCGCGTGTTTTTGAATTTCTACAGCTTCTCTGAACAAGCGCGTGTGATAGTGCTTCTCTACAGCCAGAACTTCCGTGTCGGCGAATTTTATTACGTGGTCGGTCTCATTCAGTGCGTGCTCTGCCACAGCCGATTTCTCCACCTGCCCCAACCTGCAATGTCGCTTATGCTCTTTGATCCTGGTGTTAATGGATCGTCGAGTCATTCCGACAAACTTTTCCGCATGTGCATGGTATACGGTATATTCCAGACATTGCAAGTGGGTCTCTTTTCTCCTTCGCCGATCTAAGACACTCTTTGATCTTCCTTGTCGTTTTGGAATTCGTCTTTACGCCATGCTTGCGCAATATATGGCCGATTCTGTCCGTCACTCTGGGAATGTATGGCAGAAAGGCCGTACCCGACATTTCTTTTTCTGGTTCCTTACTTCGCCGAGTGTTTGGCTCTGTTACACTTCTAATATAATTTGTGGAGTACCCACTGCTCCTCAGGACAAGAGCAAGACATCAGAAAGCTCTTCCATGCATGTCTCACCACGAGCTATTTCACGTGGAATGGCAATTTCTACGAACATCTGGAAGGCGTCGCCATGGGCAGTCCTCTCAGTCCAGTGGTGGCCAACTTCTTCATGGAACAATTCGAAGCACAGGCACTGGACTCAGCGACTTGCAAACCTAAGGTGTGGCACAGGTACGTCGATGATACTTTCGTGGTGTGGTGCCATTCCACGTGAAATAGCTCGTGGTGAGACATGCATGGAAGAGCTTTCTGATGTCTTGCTCTTGTCCTGAGGAGCAGTGGGTACTCCACAAATTATATTAGAAGTGTAACAGAGCCAAACACTCGGCGAAGTAAGGAACCAGAAAAAGAAATGTCGGGTACGGCCTTTCTGCCATACATTCCCAGAGTGACGGACAGAATCGGCCGTATATTGCGCAAACATGGCGTAAAGACGAATTCCAAACCGATAAGGAAGATCAAAGAGTGTTTTAGATCGTCGAAGGAGAAAAGAGACCCACTTGCAATGTCGGGAATATACCGTATACCATGCACATGCGGAAAAGTTTATGTCGGAATGACTGGACAATCCATTAACACCAGGATCAAAGAGCATAAGCGACATTGCAGGTTGGGGCAGGTGGAGAAATTGGCCGTGGCAGAGCACGCACTGAATGAGACCGACCACGTAATAAAATTCGCCGACACGGAAGTTCTGGCTGTAGAGAAGCACTATCACACACGCTTGTTCAGAGAAGCTGTAGAAATTAAAAAACACGCGAATAGTTTGATCAAGAAAGAGGAAAGCCTTAAAGTAAACGGATCCTTGCTTCCCGTACTGCAGCAAACAACTGTCGCAGGTAGCAATAGGAGAATCGCACCGGAAATGACCACGGAGAAGCCCTCGGACGTTGGCGCGCCAGGTACATACAGTCTGCGGCTGCGAGCTCGGCTCCAGTTCACCACCGGCAAGGGAGGGTGAAGCTTTGACAATGCCAGCCACTCGTGCTGGCGAAACGTCAGAAAAATCATTAGACGAACGTCGGCAGAAGAACCCGAGACAGAAGCCAATAGGCAATTTGTCAACAAGTGGCCACAAAAGCCTTAACAATTTTGTTACAAAATAATTATGTTGCCTCACCCGCTGTATTCGTTGGACACGGACTCCTGCAACTTCTTTATATTCCCGAGGCTGAAGAGAACCACGAAAGGACATTACTTTGCCACCGCCGATGGTATAAAAACGGAATCACTGAAGGAACTGGACTCCATAAGGAAAAATTAATAAAAGCAGTAAATCAATAAAAAACATTCTTTAGGAATAACAAAAATTCCCATTACATAAAGAAACCTACGAGGGACTTGTCAGAACCATGCCACAGAGAATCTATACTGTATTTCGTTCCTAAGGTGGACAAACACACTATTAAGCGACATAAAAATCTGTGTACATTGCCACATACGCTGACAGTGCAGTTGCAAGTGGTAATGAAACTGTACGAGGATGTCAACGCCATTTGCTAAAAAAGTGGCAGTAATCTCGTTGAAAACTTACAGAGGCTGAACTGCTCGACACAGCTGGAACCTCCAAATGACAGTCTCAAAATTCTGAGAACTCCAGACCGAGCCGTGGTGTTGCTCACCTGCATGTCCCGCAGAGCCACCTTGCCACAGGGGCAGTGGGTGACGACGTCCGGCGAGAGCGCGCAGGGGGCACACCGCCCCTCGTGGCACGCCGCCTCGCACCGGTGGTTGCCGCACGCCAGCGCGCGTCCACACACCTCGCCGCAAGCGAAGCTGTCGGCTCGGGCCTCGTCCGAGTCGCAGGGTACCTCTCGAGTTGTCTTGCCGCACCAGCACACTGCAAAGGTTGCATCCTAACTTTGTACTGTGTCTCACATTTCAAGTTTAACAACTTTGATGTAGAAAGACTTATAATGTCACACAAGAGGAAAAGCCCTGTTAGCAACAGAAGCTGATATTTATAGCAATACGTTAAATGAAAAACACTAGCTTTTTGAGAAATTAGTAAGATAGGGGTGTACGATACAATACTTACTCATTTAGCTGAGCAGATCTTGTTGAGTTTAGTTGTCATTAAGGCTTCTCCACAGAGAAAACAATAAGAGAGTCACAAGTGAAGTGCTAGCAAAAGTAAACAAAAAAATTGACTGTATGGATCATAAAATTCCACTTGGGAAACTGAAGTGCGATGGTATTTATGGCACCCCTCTTGCACGTATGGAATCTTATCTTTATAACAAAAAGCAGAGTGTCTCACTAATCAGCTGTATCTCTGGCCTGAAAATATCCTCACAATGGAGCAACATAACATGTGGAGAGCCACAGGGATTTGTATTGGGTCCACTCTTCCTTGTAACCTATGGGACATAAAGTATGTAAATTACCTTCCAACAAGTTGCTTTATTTTATGGTTTTATTGTCCACATCTAGTTTTCTAGGCCTAAACCGATGAGCAAATCTCCACAGTTACGGAATGAGACAGTACATAAAATTAACATCACAAACATTAATACGAGATAAGTTAAAATCTACGCGAGTCACAGGTGACACCCTGCCAAGGAAAAAATTGCGCAATCAACAATATAACATATGTATTTGGTGAATTTTTATCCAGGAACTCCCCAAAGAAACAGAATGAGTGGACCATGAGGAAATTCTTCAGTTCTGCCTGTAAAGTTTATGAATTACTGCTAATATTTTTTAATTGTTCTACTACTTTACTGAATATGGATGTAACACAATACTATACACCTTATCTCACAAGAGTCAGGGAGATGTGAACCAAAAGCCTGCCTGGTATTAAATGAGTGAAAGCTGCTAATTCTTGGGAATACGGTCATACTGTTAACAACAAAACACGATTGAAAAAAATATGTATTGAAAAACTACTATCAGAATTCCCAGACTGCTGACAATGGGACAACGAGAGGTTCGTGGACTTACACCACATACTGCTCGAACGCCCTTTTCCGAGCCAAAATATACCCTTTGCAAAAGGGAAAAATTACCCCAAACTGTACGTCATAAGTGAATAAAAATAAGCAAAGCAGACTAATTTTCCTTTTGGAATAGCACTTATTTCAGATGCTGTTCTAATGGTACATATAGCAGCATTAAGTTTTTGAACATGATCCTGAACATGGGCTTTCCATCACAGCTTACCATCTATCTAAACATCTGGGAATTTGGGTTTGGCAGACTCACTAATCTTATTTCCGTTCTGAATAATCAAAATGTGACTTTTGTTGAATTGTTACTCAGCAACTAAATCTGAGTCTTATTGTGATTTAGCATCAATTTATTTCCAACAAGCCAAGAAACTTAGTCTTGAATTGCACTACCTGAGACACTGCCTATGCTGCAGTCAGTCAATACTCTTCACATCCATGCTAATGTCATCAGAAAAGAGAAATATCTCTCAGTCACTTACCAGAAGCAGTCCCAGCACTGACCCTCATACTGTGGAGAATGACCTTCTGCTGACTGCCCTTAAAAGTATGAAAAGGACCAAACAACTGTCAGCTGCTATTCTTATTCCACAATGGTCCAATTTCTGCAGTAACATTTTACGATCAACACAACAAATCCCTATGGTTAAGTCAAAGACAATGTCTAGTGTTTACAACTTTTTCTTTAATCTGTCCGATACTTCACAGTGAAAAAGAGAATATAGCATTTTCAGTTTTTAAACCACGTCTAAAACCAATCTTTACATTTGACAGTACATTATGTGAAGTGGAATGATCAATTACCCTCACATGTATAGCCTTTTCAATAACTTTAGCAGACATTGATGGCGTAGACATAGGTGTAAAATTGTCTACATTATCCATTTCTCCTTTTTATAAAGCAGTTTCGCTATTGAGTACTTTAATTGTTCAGGAAACTGAAGATTTCTGAAAGTAAAATGGCTAAATATTGTACTAATGTATGCAGCATAGTGTTTTATTATTCTGCTAGATACCAAAGGACACTTCAAAAACTTTAATGTTTGCTGATGACAAGAACTCCAATGGATACAAAGTCAATCTTAGGAACACAGCTCCAATGATAGCTGTGAACTGCCTGTAGACATATTTGGCTAACACTTAAAGTTTGTGTCTCACAGGGTCTCATTTTGTAATGTCAAAGAAGTAATGATGACCTTTCAGCTCCAGACGTAGACATTGATGATACTACAGTAAATTCAGCACACTGTGCACCAACTCATAGGGGTCCAGATGAATAACAAGTGGAAATGGAGTTAACTCCTCTATATTACAAAAACGCTATCCTCAAACACAGTACCAGTTACAGCATAGGAGGCAACAAAGATCAGATTTCCAATATTTCAAGTACTTATTGGTCAATTTTAAAAACTTAAAGTGCTGTCACAATCTACTCATTACGAAGTATAGCCTTCTGTTAAAAGTTCAACACAATAAGATAATTATTACTGTTAGAAGCTGTACATTTGTCTTGAGGCAGAAAAACTGACAGCCCACAAGTACACACAATTCATTCATTCAGTATACGAGAATGAGGACATTTAACAACTTCTGACAAAGTTTACACACAGTTTCAAATCTTTACAAAACTTTTTCTCGCTGACACCCTCCACTGACAAGGAGAGTTCCCAAGTGGTGGATCGACTTTATGAAACCTTGTATATGGAGACTTAGGTTAAGGTCCAGGTGTCAAACCCTGCTGGCATCCACCCTGGTAGGCTCTCATATGCTAGTAAAAATCAGAATTTTGCAAGATACTCTACAGTTCTAAAATAGGGTCATTCAATGAATGGTTCTACAGTGTAACATTTAAGGTACAGGCTTCATGTGCATGAGGTTGCAGATTCAAATCATATCAGGTGCTTTGGAAAATTTTATTTTTAAATCTTTATCTAAATGATTTTGCTCATTATTTTCATTCGGGTAATTGGATTAAATGTAACTTTTTTTATATTACTTTGTTCATCCTATTAATCAATGTATTAAGTTTCATAACTGCTTTAATTTTTTGCTCCTATCATTCTTTTTCCACTTCAGATCTTAGTGATCGTGAATTTAACTACTTTTATTCATCTATCATAACATTTAAAGATTTGAAAGTGCCAATGCATTGGCTAAAATCCAAAATACTCTATTTATATTAATAATATTATGAAAAGGAAAGTTGCCATCATATAGCGGAGATGCTGAGTCGCAGATAGGCACAACAAAAAGACTGTCACAAATAAAGCTTTCGACAAGTAGGACCTTTGTCAAAAATAAACACACACACACACACACACACACACACGTGTGCGCAAACAGAACTAACTCACACGACTGCAATCTCAGGCAAATGTAGCCACACAGTAACTGAAGTGTGGCTACAGTTGGCTGACACTGCAGTCGAGTGTGTGAGTTGCGTTTGTTCGTGTGTGTGTGTGTGTGTGTGTGTGTGTGTGTGTGTGTTTGTTTATTTTTGACAAAGGTCCTACTTGTCGAAAGCTTTATTTGTAACAGTCTTTTTGTTGTGCCTATCTGCGACTCAGCGATATGGCGAATGGCAACTTTCCTTTGCATAATATTGTTACATTCAATCCAGGATTTTCAATTGTTTACTATTTATATTAATTTACTATTTATATTAATTGAGCAGTTGTGCCAAAAATGTAGCTTTTGTAACAAAATATACATTTTGCACCTTTTTTGTATGATTAATTTCAAGGAAACATTAATTCTTATTCTTCTATGGACAAAGTAATGCAGATGAACATTTAAACAAAAGAAGAGATTATAGATAAATTAAATTTAAGTGAAATGAGGAATGGAAATAATAAATAGAATAACATGGACAAAATTATAGGTTGATAAAAATAAAAGAAATTAAATTGAAACTAGTATATAAAAATCATTAAAATCACACAGAACAATAGGAAGAAAAAAAAAAGAGAGCAATTTGAAAATGTTAATATGTTGCTTAAAATGACATAAAAAAAGTTTAACCCAATTAATTGAATAAAAGTAATGATCAAAGTCATTTCAAAAAATGATTTTAATTTTTTTTTGAAAGACCCTGATGAGATTTCTACCCACAACCTCTTGCACGTGAGGCCTGTACCTTAATCGTTACGCTGTTCAACCACTATTTTTAAAGCCGAAGAGCATCACACGAAATTCCAAAATATTTTTCGTTAATAGTTTCCAAATGAATTCTCACCAGGGTGGATGCCTGCAGCGTGTGAAACTTGGGAGCTTAGCCTACACCACTGTATAGATGATTTCAAGAAGTTGATCCCGCAGCTGGGGACCTCTCTGTAAAGAAATTTCAATGAACAAATGATAAAAGAAAGTACACACACACACACACACACACACACACACACACACACACACACACAGTGGGGAGGGGGAGAGGGAGGGGGAGGGGGAGCGGGAGGGGGAGATGAGCTGCAACAAGAACAAAATGGCAAAGATGGTGAGAGATTTCAGAATGGATCTACCAACAAGACGTTGCCTTTACTTGCTGATGATAGCTATGACTTTCGGCTATGGAGGCACATAATGAAGAAGAGAGTTTGGGGGTGTGCCTGGTGCAGGAGAGAGGGAGAGGGTTAGCCGCTACCCTACCCTACCTTTGGTTTCTACCAGCTGGCACTTGCCGCACGGTCCCGGGTGGCACGTCCGCTCGCAGCGGTGCCGTCCGCAGGACAGGGAGCGGCCGCACGTCGCGCCGCACACCACCTGCTGCCCGCACACCACCAGCCGGCTCTCCCGGCCGCAGCCACATGACCTGCAGCATCCGGCCACACACATGTCAATCTTCCCTACATCCACATGTTGTTATACAGTGATATCACATACCATTGTATACGAGATAGTTCGAGAACATCACAGCTGCACGTAGAGTGGATGTCGGAAATGCAGCAAGTACAAGTCTAATGTTGCAGGTTGAACTCTTCACAAATCGAAGCACCTCTGTTACATTACAAAGATAAATTCTGCCGAAATTTTTACAAAGGCACAGACGGGTTTAGAAAGGATAGATTGCATGCAACCGGTGGTGGCGTATTTGTTGCTGTTGGTAGTAGCTTATCCTGTAGTGAAATAGAAGTGGATACTTCCTGTGAATTATTATGGTGGAGTTTACACTCAACAACCGAGATAGGTTAATAATTGGCTCCTTTTACTGACCTCCCAACTCAGCAGCATTAGTGGTAGAACAACTGAGAGAAAATCTGGAATACATTTCACATAAATTTTCTCAGCATGTTATAGTCTTAGGTGGAGATTTCAATTTACCACATATAGACTGGGACACTCAGATGTTTAGGACGGGTAGTGACATTATACTGAGTGCACTACCCAAAAATTACCTCGACCAATTAAACAGAGAACCGACTCGTGGAGATAACATCTTGGACCTACTGATAACAAACAGACCTGAACTTTTCGACTCTGTAAGTGCAGAACAGGGAATCAGTGATCATAAGGCCGTTGCAGTATCCCTGAATATGGAAGTAAATAGGAATATAAAAAAAGGGAGGAAGGTTTATCTGTTTAGCAATATTAATAGAAGGCAGATTTCAGACTACCTAACAGATCAAAACAAAAATTTCTGTTCTGACTCTGACACTGACAATGTTGAATGTTTATAGGAAAAATTCAAGGCAATCATAAAATGAATTTTAGACAGGTATGTGCCAAGTAAAACTGTGAGGGACGGGAAAAACCCACCGTGGTTCAAAAACAAAGTTAGGAAACTACTGCGAAAGCAAAGAGAGCTTCACTGCAAGTATTAACGCAGCCAAAACCTCTCAGACAAACAGAAGCTAAACAATGTCAAAGCTAGTGTAAGGAGGGCTATGCGTGAAGCGTTCAGTGAATTCGAAAGTAAAATTCCATGTACCGACTAGACAGAAAATCCTAGGAAGTTCTGGATTATGTTAAATCAGTAAGTGGCTCGAAACAGCCTATCCAGACACTCCGGGATGATGATGGCATTCAAACAGAGGATGACACGCGCGTAAAGCTGAAATACTAAACACCTTTTTCCAAAGCTGTTTCACAGAGGAAGACCACACTGCAGTTCCTTCTCTAAATCCTCGCACAAACGAAAAAATGGCTGACATCGAAATAAGTGTCCAAGGAATAGAAAAGCAACTGATATCACTCAACAGAGGAAAGTTCACTGGACCTGACGGGATATGAATTCGATTCTACACAGAGTACGTGAAAGAACTTGCCCCCCTTCTAACGGCCGTGTACCGCAAGTCTCTAGAGGAACAGAAGGTTCCAAATGATTGGAAAAGAGCACAGGTAGTCCCAGTCTTCAAGAAGGGTCATCGAGCAGATGCGCAAAACTATACACCTATATCTCTGACGTCGATCTGTTGTAGAATTTTAATACATGTTTTTTGCTCGCGTACCATGTCGTTTCTGGAAACCCAGAATCTACTCTGTAGGAATCAACATGGATTCCAGAAACAGTGATCGTGTGAGACCCAACTCATTTTATTTGTTCATGAGACCCAGAAAAGATTAGATACAGGCTCCCAGGTAGATGCCATTTTCCTTGACTTCCGGAAGGCATTCGATACAGTTCCGCACTGTTGCCTGATAAACAAAGTAAGAGCCTACGGAATATCAGACCAGCTGTGTGGCTGGATTGAAGAGTTTTTAGCAAACAGAACACAGCATGTCGATCTCAATGGAGAGACGTCTACAGACATTAAAGTAACCTCTGGCGTGCCACAGGGGAGTGTTACGGGACCATTGCTTTTCACAATATATATAAATGACCTACTAGATAGTGTCGAAAGTTCCATGCGGCTTTTCGCGGATGATGCTGTAGTATACAGAGAAGTTGCAGCATTAGAAAATTGTAGCGAAATGCAGGAAGATCTGCAGCAGATAGGCACTTGGAGCAGGGAGTGGCAGCTGACCCTTAACATAGACAAATGTAATGTATTGAGAATAAATAGAAAGGAGGATCCTTTATTGTATGATTATACGATAGCGGAACAAACACTGGTAGCAGTTACTTCTGTAAAATATCTGGGAGTATGCGTGCCGAACGATTTGAAGTGGAATGATCGTATAAAATTAATTGTCGGTAAGGCGGGTACCAGGTTGAGATTCATTGGGAGAGTGCTTAGAAAATGTAGTCCATCAACAAAGGAGGTGGCTTACAAAACACTCGTTCGACCTATACTTGAGTATTGCTCATCAGTGTGGGATCCGTACCAGATCGGGTTGACTGAGGAGATAGAGAAGATCCAAAGAAGAGCGGCGCGTTTCGTCACAGGGTTATTTGGTAACCGTGATAGCGTTACGGGGATGTTTAGCAAACTCTAGTGGCAGGCTCTGCAAAAGAGGCGCTCTGCATCGCGGTGTAGCTTGCTCGCCAGGTTTCGAGAGGGTGCGTTTCTGGATGAGGTATCGAATATATTGCTTCCCCCTACTTATACCTCCCGAGGAGATCACAAATGTAAAATTAGAGAGATTCGAGCGCGCACAGAGGCTTTCCGGCAGCCGTTCTTCCCACGAACCATACGTGACTGGAACAGGAAAGGGAGGTAATGACAGTGGCACGTAAAGTGCCCTCCGCCACACACTGTTGGGTAGCTTGAGGAGTATAAATGTAGATGTAGATGTAGGTTAGTGCTATTGGGCTTCCTTCGTTCCCACTGTAGTTTTACGAGTATGACGAGTTTCAAAACTGTGGCGCAGCACTCTCTTCACACTCATCGGCATGTTCTCTCTTAAGTGTGCAAGAGTGTAAAGCAAGTTGTGAAATATTGTTAGAATGGAAGAGGAACAAACAATCTTGCTGCTGTAAAGTAGCACTGACAAGGAGGCGTAATAGCCGACTGTCGGAATCAGATGGGCTTTAACAAAGCTGCATTTTGTGGAACTGTGGAGGGTGTAAGACGAAAATTTATTGATGCAATGTACACAATTGCAACTATGTTCCACTACAGGAGGAGCGATAACTGGAACAAGTTTCACACTACAGTCCATGTATGAGACAAGGAAACAAACAAATTTCGTCCAATGCAAACAAAATGGTTGTATCCTTGTTTATTCCACCTCCACCGTGAGAAGACACGTGTGCTGCAGCAAATGAAAACTGGGCACAGAGCAACGTCACTATCATGTTCCTACAACAAAAAAGGGCAATGTTTCTGTATTCGTTTGGTAATGGCAACTTGCATTTATGGGCTAATAGCGAGTTGTGTAGCTTATCATTCATTTCTGTAATTGATTTTCGTAATTACTTACCATTTAGATTGCATTTCATCCTCAAGTCACGATTTTTCGTAGTGTTTGGTAACAGGTCAAAACTTTGTATCTGACAATGTAATTCTTAGAATATTCTCTGAATGGATATTAAATATCAAAATAAGCTTACAACAGTGTCTGAAAATGTTTTTCTATATAAATTTATGTATGAACAGAACAATATTCACCACTAACCAGTCAGTCATTTTAATGGTATATAATAATCATCATGCCCAATGGTTGCTAGCGTCATTCAGGTACATTAGACATTCAACTTGCATTTTGAGAATGGCTATAAAGCGAAAATCATGACTGTAAAAATTACCAAACTATCAGTTTAAGAAGTCACGGTTGCAAAATACTAACATGAATCCTTTACAGAAGAATAGAAAAACTGGTAGGAGCAGACCTCGGGGAAGATCAGTTTGGATTTCGGAGAAACGTAGGAACACACGAGACAATACTCACAAAGGATAGGTTAAGGAAAGAGAAACCTACACTAAAAGTAGGAACACACGAGACAATACTCGCAAAGGATAGGTTAAGGAAAGAGAAACCTACACTAACAGGATTTTTTAGACTTTGAGAAAGCTTTTGACAATGTTGACTGGAATATTCTCTTTCAAATTCTAAAGGTGGCATGGGTAAAATACAGGGAACGAAAGCTAGTTACAATTTGTACAGAAACCAGATGGCAGTTATAAGAATTGAAGAGCACTAAAGGGAAGGGGTGGTTGAGGAGGGAGTGAGACAGGGTTGTATCGTATACCTGATGTTATTCAATATGTACATTGAACAACCAGTAATGGGAACCAAAGAAAAATTTGGAGTAGGAATTAAAGTTCAGGGAGAAGTAGTAAAAACTCTGAGGTTTGCCAATGACATTGTAATTTTGTCAGAGACAGAAAAGGACTTGGAGGAGCAGTTGAACAGAATGGACAGTATCTTGAAAGGAGGATATAAGACAAACACCAACAAAAGCACAGCAAGGATAATGGAACGTAGTCAAATTAAATTAGGTGATGCTCACAGAATTAGATTAGGAAATGAGGGCCTTAAAGTAATAGATGAGTTTTCCTATTTGGGCAGCAAAATTACTGATGGTGGCCGAAGTAGGAAGGATATAAAACAGACTGGCAATGGCAAGGAAAGTGTTTCAGAAGAAGAGAAATTTGTTAATATCGAGTACAGAACTAAGTGTCAATAAGTATTTTCTAAAAGTATTTGTATGGAGTGTAGCCATGTATGGAAGTGAAACACGTACAATAAACAGTGTAGACAAGAAGAGAGTAGAAGAGTACTGAAGATTAGATGGGTAGGTCACATAACTAATGAGGACGTACTGAATAGAATTGGGGAGAAGAGAAATTTGTAGTACAATCTGACTACAAGAAGGGATCGGTTGGTAGGACACATTCTGAAGCATCAAGGGGTCTCCAATTTAGTACCGGAGGGTAGCTTGGGGTGTAAAAATCATAGAGGGAGACCAAGAAATGAATACAATAAGCAGATTGATAGAAACGTAGCTAGCAGTAGTTACTTGGAGATGAGGAGGCTTGCAAAGGATAGAGTAGCATGGGCAGCTGGATAAAACTAGTCTTTGGACTGAAAACAACAACAACAACAACAACAATAGTGTATGTAGTGGCAATGTCACAAGTCTGCAGTTATACTTGCAAACTCTTGTACTTGCTCTCCTTTCCGAGTGGAACAAGTCCACTCGTACCTGACAACAGGCTCACGTGACAAGTGGACTGCAGTGGAGATCTACGAGCTGAGTCTACGCAGAGACAGCAGTTTTGGAGACGAAATCCCAGGACTTGCTGGTGAGTTTAAAATGAGTATAGAGAGCTCATTTCTGAACTCCAATATACTGTGTGTCTATTGTATCTTGACCACTCCGAGCCACTTTTTGCCCAGACGCAAAATAAAAAATGTGTCAACAAAATGTTGCTTTGTTACCTGGGGGCCACCAAGCAGCATTATTTTATTTTTTGCAACTCTGCTTCTCAGAAATATAAGGCCAGCTGTTCATCTTTTTTAAACAGAACCCTATATTTTTTATTAGGTAATCCATTCCATCTCCTCAAGACTTATTCAGAAGCATAGTGCAACACAACATTCACATAAACACAATGTTATTGAATACACGTAAGGAAGGAAACAAGACTGGGTGTAATGTCCGTTTGACATCGAGGTTATTACAGACAGAGCACAGCTCGGATTGCGTCAAGGATGGGGGAAGGAAATTTGCTTTGCCCATTCAAAGGAACCACCTGGCATCTGCATGGACCGATTTAGGGAAGTTGCGGAAAACATAGGTTTGAACCGTCGTCGTCTCAAAAGTGAGTCCAGATCAAAACATCGACTGTGTCTTCTGAATCAGCACACAGTGCAGGTATCCAGGGAAATGTTAACTCAGTGGTTCCTAAACTGAGGATAATTACCCCCTGAGGAGTGAATTGAAATTTTCTGAGGGGTAAAAACTAAACAATTTGATTTTGTTTCAGTCACGCAAATAAATTATTTTCAAAAGATCATTACTATTATCACAATTTTGTAAGACTCTAAAACTGATTATATAAATTATCAATAATTACTTTTTCTCAATTAGTAGCAGTAATGTGGTGGAGGTTACAGGTTCCTCACATGGTCTTCCAATTACACACTTATCTTGTGCACTGTCTCAAATTGCTGATGATAAAACTGGGGCATTTATGTCACAAATGCTTAATTTCTCAAGAAAATGTCTTCCACAAGTTGTAGATAGTACCTTGAGTAGTCCAGAAATTGGTTCATTAGTTGCTTCAAAACAAATACATGAATTAATATTTTAACTTGTTTGATTTTAAATGGGATTGTCGGATGCAGGTCAGGCAAGTGCTGCAATGGAGAGGAGTAATGCGGGGGAAGCGTGTTTTAAAACAAGTGTCAACCCTAACTGTGTGGATAGTTAGTTTGCTTATCTGAGAAGCAGTTGTGGGTAGCACTTGCGATGCACCACGAATTCCCCTTCGTTCTAACACTCTCTCTCTCTCTCTCTCTATCTCTCTCTCTCTCTATCTATCTATCTCTCTCTCTATCTATCTATCTCTCTCTCTCTATCTATCTCTCTCTCTCTATCTATCTCTCTCTATCTATCTCTCTCTCTCTACCCCCCCCCCCCCCCCACACACACACACAGACAGAGGGCAGTTGCACTCAGTTGTAGTAGTGTAAGAACGGTTGAGAACAACCGGGGTTAACTACTCAACCTTCTGGAGTTGACAGTAAACAAATAGAAGCACACAGAAACTGCATACTGCCAATTTAGTCAACTGTCTTCATATGAAGATGTGTGCGAGTAGAATGTACACTAATGAACTGAAGATAGAAATGGTACTCGTCTACGGAGAATGTAAGTTAGTAGAACAGTAACAGCAATAATGTTTTCTTATTTACAATAGAGGTGCATGTAATATTTTCAAACAATATGTTGAATACAGTAAAGGAAAGCCTTGATTAAAAATTGTATCATCATGACTTTCCTTTTACTGTGGTTGAAGGCAGGTTTAGTACTACTCGAGTAGGCCGAGGAACTCTGCAGAGAGCACATTGTTTACGTCCGGCGTGGGGGTGACGATTTTGGTTTGCGGGACACTCAACGGTGAGGTTATCAGCGCCTGTACAATTTCCCGATCTTTTCACTGTGCAGTCTCGCCATGTTTGTGAATGATGATGGCAACACAAACACCCAGTCCCCGGGTGGAGAAAATCCCCGACCTCTCTAGAAATCAAACCCGGGACCCTGTGATCCAGAGGCAGCAATGCTAACCAGCAACTGCTGCAATTTGCATGAAAATGCCGTGGGATGACACGGCCATTTGGATGCACTTTTAATAACTTATGTCTTGACCACAGTTTTATTTTTAAACAACCTTACGCATTTTGACTTCGTCATTTTCTAAGCCAGTGTTATGTCAGTCATATAAAACCGTCAGATACATTGTATCACGTCAACATTCTCGAGCAAGTGACAAGTGCAAACTGTTACCCTGCTGTAGCAGTTTGGCTTGTCATGTGCTCGAGAATGTTGATGTGATGCAATGTATCTAACGGTTTTATATGACTGACATAATACTGCCTTTGAAAATGAAGAAGTTGAAACGCGTAATGTTGTTGAAAAATAAAACTGTGGCCAAGACATAAGAAAAGTTATTAAAAGTGCTAACTAGAAAGGGGATGAGTACCCTTAGCATGGACAAATGGTACACACTGTATTTCACTGAACAACATGCTGCACCCAACATGAAACTAAACACAATTAAAGTGATAGGTCACAATAATGCTTCTAGCTCTCCATTAATCAATTAACTTCACAGCAGCATTAAAAATAGATATAACAAAAGCAGATCCACATTTATATGACAATACTTTCTAACACAATCACCAAGTCTCTATAAACAACAGTTTGAAAATTCTAACTGTTAAATTCCTTTGACAGTAGAGATCCGCTCCTCAGTTATAAGACCATTCCAGAACTGCTGCGTGAACATCCTTGTTATCCAAGAAATCCGGCATTTCACAGGTATTTATTTACAATTGTGCATTCACGGACGTACCACGCAGCATCTGGCCTTGTGGTTAATCTCCTGAACTGCATGTACAATGAAACAATTTTGCAATAATTTCAGTGGTATATGTGCATACTGTACCTAAAATGTGCCACAAATATAGTTTGTAGTGAAAAAGCAACAAACTGCAACACCATACCTTGTGCAATACGTTTACTATATGAACATCAGAAAGGCCGTACGCGATACAACACTTTTCTTATCATCCTTGTAGGGGTTGCCAGAAAGAAAAAAAAAATGTTTGAAATTATATGTGAAGTTTGTTCCAAGTCATTAAGTGTTCTCATATTCAAGTGCTGGTTAAATAAAGTCTATGAATTCATGTGTTGTGGGTAATGCTTCTTTTCCACTGGCAGCCGCACCCCTGTAACAGGCAGGTAACTCTTATCCCCATAGCAATTGTTGCCTGACAGTAGGGTGTGTACCAAGTTCACTTTAAATTGATCCAGTGGTTTAGGAGGAAATGTGGAAACACACACACTCACTCACTGTGACTGACTGACTGACTCTCTCTCACTCGCACTCTCACAATTATGTATGGATTCAGCCTGTGTATGTTTGTGCTTGCAAAACCTGAAAAGTGATTGGCTGATTGATGTGAAGTTTTGACACAACTTAGCATTAAAATATTCAGGTGTTTTTGTATACCTACTGGAGTAACACCTGCTGACAGACATCCAACACAGTGTATAAAGGGGGAAAACATTACTAAAAATCTCAAAAGTTTTTGACCAATTTATTTTAAAATTTTACATGAAATTCTAATGCACATAGGCTATCACCCGAAACTTTGCAAGCCTGCCCATTCCCAGATTACAGCTACGCACAAAACTGTCATTGAAGCTACTGTCCCAACAGATCTTGCCGCTAGAGAGGTCTCTCGCAAAGAAAGGGTGGGGCGGATTGGACAGTCTCTAAATCTGTACAGACCATGGAACAACCAACAATACTGTACGCTCACAAGCACTGTGAAACTGAACATATTACAAACATGTGCTTTCTCTTTTCCTTCTTTTCCATTTATTCAGACTGAGCCTCAGTGATGTGTGGCTGGGTACAGCTACTGTTTTATATTAATGGCCTTGAAGACAATATCAATATTAACCTGAGACTTTTCACTGATGATGCATTTACCTATAATGATGTACTGCATGAAAAAAGCAGCAAAAATATTCAATCAATCTTGGTAAGTTTTCAAACTGGTGTAAAGATTGCCAGTTTGTTATACATTATCAGAAATGTAAAAACATACAGTATTCTGAGACTGCAGTATAAGTGTGTCACACTGGAATTTGTCAACTCCTACTAAAACCTGGCTGTAACAGTTTGCAGGGGTATGATATGGAATGATCACACAGTATCAGTCTTAAGTAATGCACACAACTGACTTCAGCTCATCACAGAACAGGGGAAATGCAATCAGTCTACAAAAGGGCATAAAGGAGACTGCTCACAAAACATTTGTGCAACCCAATGTGGTAAACTGTTCAAGTGTGTGGGACCCGTACAAAACAGGGGTAACATGTTTAACATAATACTTAGGGTGAGTCAAAAAGGGTGTTACAACTTTGGAATGATACAGAATCGGTAGATGTGTCATTTTGTAGCAAGCAATCTCAAGTTTGATTCATGTAGTGCATCAGTACCCCATTCCACCAGTGTACTGCACAGTTAAAATGACTACTTTCACTGGTGCAGAGCATGTTAGATGTGTGTTTTGATTTCATAGAACGAACTCTGCAACAACTGTTCATTGTAGATTATACACCGTGTACACTAAATAACCTCAAAGCAGGCCTACAATTTAGTGTTGGCAAAAGAACTTCATTGAGATGGGTTGTTCACTGTGATACAATAGATCACCCAAGCACCCGTGTGTTGATGAGTAAGCTGAACAGGTTATGGAGAGCTTTGCCCACGGTCAACAAATATCAGTGCAACGTGCATCTTGCGAGACTGGCATTCTGCAAAAGACAATTTGCCGAGTACTGCATAGATGTTTACACTTGAAATCATACAGATTCACACTGGCACAGCATTTCAGTGATGCAGATAAGGTTGCTCATGGGGAATTCTGTGTGGAAATGTTGCATCGGATAGAGGATGACAAGACATTCCTGAACACAATAATCTTCAGTGATGAGTCAGCATTTCTTATCAGTGGCATGATGAACACACACAACTGCAGCATATGGGGCAGCAAAAATAAATGTGCAATCCTGCAACACAATCATGACAGCCCCAAAGTTAATGCGTTTTGTGCTATTAGCAAATTGAAAGTGTTCGCCCCTTTCTTCTTCACAGAGAAAACTCTCACTGGTATTGTGTATCTGGATATACTTGACAGCTGTTGAATTCCATAGATCGATGAAGATGACCAAAATAGGGTGGTTTACTACCAGCAAGACAGTGCACCACCTTATTTCCTGATGGAATTTCGAGGTTTCCTCAATAATTGCTTCCCAGGATGGTGGATGGCCGTGATGGGCTAATCGCATGGCCACCTTGCTTCCCAGACTTTAGACGCCACTGAATTTCTTTCTCTGGGATTGCATTACAGACCAGGTGTATGTTCTTCCCCTAACAAACAATTTAGCTGACCTGAAAATTGAATTTATGCATCTGTAGCACAAGTTATGCCCGATTTGCTGCAACAAGAGTGGGAAGAAATTGATTACCGTTGGCATGTTTGCCACATTACAAATGGCAGTCAGATCAAGCCAAAATGACTTGAAACTTCTATGTTAAACTTACTGGAAAATGACATCTATGTATTCTGTAATTATCTCAATAAATTTCTATATCACACATGGTTATAAAGTTATTTTTGACTCACCTTGTATAAAAAGAAGGGCAGGGTATACAGTCACATGTTTGCTAGCGTCAAAAACCGTAACTGCAGATGTTTATGAGGAACAGGTACTTACAAACGTTCAAAACCTAGATTTAGGCATGGAATCTAGGTATATACCGTGTGATCAAAAAGTCGGTATAAATTTGAAAACTTAATAAACCATGGAATAATATAGATAGAGAGGTAAAAATTGACTCACATGCTTGGAATGACATGGGCTTATATTACAACGAAAAAGTTCACAAAATGTCCGACAGATGGCGCTGGACAGCAATATCTCAGTGACTGCGCATGACAATCGTGTATAAAAAGAAATGTAATGAGAGAGAGAATCAGATGCGCCAGCAGTCGCAGCATGTTGACGTTACCTGAAAAGCCGCTTTTAGTGAAGCTGTATGATCAGAATGGGGAATGTGTTAGTTCAGCATTACGATCCTATCGCCAAAGGAAGGGGATTCAAACGGGTAAAGGTCCATTGACAAATGCAGCTGTGGCGAGAATGATTTTGAAGTTCGAAGCCACGGGTTGTTTAGACAATAGACCCCGTAGTGGCCGACCGAGCACAAGGCGTAATGCTGCTGAGACCGTTCAGGAAGAAACAGAGACTGTAGCGGGTTCGTCTGTGCCCAGGGAAGTCAGCGCTCGTGCAGTCGCACGTCGCACCGGCATTCCATACACTACTGTTTGGTTGGCACTTAGGCGTACCCTCCGATGCTATCCGTACAAAATCCGTCGGCATCGTGAACTGTTACCTGGCGATTTAGTGAAGCAGAAGGCATTTGCAGTGTGGGCATTTCAAAAGATGGCAGAAGATGATGATTGGTTGAGTAATGTGTTGTGGGCCGACGAAGCTCATTTCACGCTCCGAGGGTCTGTCAACGCCCACAACTGCAGAATGTGGGCTACCGAAAATCCTAGAACTGTCGTGGAAACTCCATTGCTCGACGAGAAATCACGGTATGGGTTGGATTTACCACATCTACCATTATTGGGCCTGTTTTCTTCGAAGAAATGCGTGATTCTGGTTTTGTAACCGCTAGCGTGACGGGTGAGAGGTATGCCGATATGTTACAGAATCGCATCATCCCCAGTCTGGCTGAAAAACACCTGCTGGACCATAAGATGTTTATGCAGGATGGCGCTCCACCCCATATTGCTAGACGCGTGAAAGATCTCTTGCGCGCGTCGTTTGGTGACAATCGTGTGCTCAGCTGCCACTTTCGTCACGCTTGGCCTCCCAGGTCCCCAGACTGCAGTCCGTGCGATTATTGGCTTTGGGGTTACCTGAAGTTGCAAGTGTATCGTGATCAACTGACGTCTCTAGGGATGCTGAAAGACAACATCCGACGCCAATGCCTCACCGTAACTCCGGACATGCTTTAGAGTGCTGTTCACAACATTATTCCTCGACTACAGCTATTGCTGAGGAACGATGGTGGACATATTGAGCATTTCCTGTAAAGAACATCATCTTTGCTTTGTCTTACTTTGTTATGCTAATTACTGCTATTCTGATCAGATGAAGCGCCATCTGCCGGTCAGTTTTTGAACTTTTGTATTTTTTGGTTTTAATAAAACCCCATTTCATTCCAAGCATGTGTGTCAATTTATTCAGTTTTCAAATTTATGCTGACTTTTTGATCACCCTGTACTATGATCCCCTGCATATCAGTACCACAGGGACTGTGAATGCAAGGTTAGATGAATTACAGTGCACACAAAGGCATTTAATCAGCCAAGAGAAGGAAGAGACATACATGGAAAACACTAACAGGATAAAAAGAATGCAAGACAGCAAAAAATTGGGGTTGGGAGGGGGAGAGGAGGGAGAGAGACAGTATTGCCAAACACAGTGGTTTGCTGTCAATGTCATTAAATTTACTGATGATGGGAAGGAGAAAGCAACGGCAGTTATGAAAGAGAAGGTGATTGAATGTGAAAGCATGTTAAGCAGGTGAAAGGAGTGTAATTTAAGCAAGGAGAGACACACTGCTCAGAATAGTGAGGTTCAAACATATTTGCCCCTGATGAAGGAGTAAAGTTTACACAGTAAATATTGCACTGATAACAGGGATAAACTTAGTAGGAAGAGTGCAGTTTCTGCAGTATTATGAACATTAAGACAAATATCAACTTTGTGAAACCCTTACAGCTTTCAACACACAGAAATGGTCCTCTGTGAGAGAGACTGTTTTATCTACAGGAGTAAAATGTGTCAGAATAAACGAGTTGTCACATGCAAATGAGGCAACACAGTCTCAGAAAAACCATGCTATAGACTAGGTTTTCAGAAAAAACTGAAGCAGTGGAACCAAACTGGCCTGTGGTGATTTTATTTGTTTACTAGCTATACATCCATGCTTCACAACGGAAGCTAAAGAAGGACCTTTGCATGTGTCATTCAGTAAAAATGAAACCCTCTTAGGATCATTTTGTCAATAAATTACTCTTTCCTAGGCAAGAAGCCAAATATAAATGCAACCGATCAAAAGAAGAACACCAATTTCATTAAGTTTTTAATACACAAAGTGAAATCAGTAAACCCACATATCCTATCCAGAAAAATTCGATGTCAGTTTGTATTTGTAAGCTGAAAAAAGATTGTGGCACTTAATTCTGTCACTGATGTAAACTTCCTAAAATGCTAATGTAACTAACGGCACCATCTATTGGGTCTTTTGCGTACTATGGTGTCACCCTGAAAATTTAAATTACAGTATTTTCCCCCTGGTCCAATTTAGATGAAATAAAGCCTGTGAGCTGCTCCAAGCTATGCTCAAGATACCTGTGAAAACCTCACGAAAATTCGTCTAGCAGCTTTGGATATTAATGTCTTCAGATAGACAGACACAATGGTTTTACATTTTTATTACATATTGGTGTTCATTTATTACTTTTATAACCTCAATGAACCACTTTAGTCAATCATTTAGCTGGTTGTCATCTTTGATAAGTGCATGTTTTATTACTTCTGAACTGCCCATTATCTCTTCATATGTTCTTCCATCTTTTCTCATCTGTAAGTACCCTTTTAACCGCATGTCATTTTTCTACTTTTTGTTTAAATTTAATTTTCTTGTTTTCAGATCCTGAGATTTTCAGTTTTGTTTTGCAGATCATCCATGGTTATTTTTAGTTCTTCCATATCATCTCTAATTTCCTGGAGCCATCCTACTTGTTACTTCACATTCCAGAGTTTTCTATAATAATTCTTGTTTATCTGGTTTCTAGTGTCCTCATGATGTAGCCAAGAAAGAAATCTTATTCTAATGTGTAATACTCTCCAGTTCCCTATACATCACTTCAGTTGCCACTATTCTCCCTGCTCCCCTTTTTGACCTTTTTTAAATGCATGTTACAGCTATTACTCTCTCTACTTTTAGGATTTTGTTGACTGTGTGACTTTAAAAAGACATACACTTGTGTATGTTACCACTGACCTAAACACCGTCTCTTAGTGTTTACTTTCTTGAGGGTATTTTTGTTCTGTCGTTGCAACTACAAAAATCCATGATTTTTTTTTTTTTTTTTTTCCACCAGATGCGTTTTAATTTATTGGGGTAAAGCATCATCATCGGTCTGTAATTAAGTTATTTATGTTCTGATTTGCTTCTAGATCGAGAAACAGTTCGTTAAGAATAAGTCGATTTGTACTTACGGTGATTTTTGGTTGATTTCTCGCTTACATGGGGCAATGCTATTTGCTAACACATTGTTGTTTTCTGTGTTAGACACTCATAATTTTGGTCTAATTTTTAGTTGTTCTGCAGCTCTATGCATTTCTTATGTTTTTCACAACACACTTTTATGCACACCACTGCGTGCTGTGAAAAAAAAAAAAACGACATAAAAATGCACATAGCTGCAGAACAACTAAAAATTAGACCAAAATTGTGAGTGCCTAACACAGAAAAAAGAACAATGTGCTAGCAAATAGCATTTCCCAATGTAAGCAAGAATTCAACCGAAAATCACTGTAAGTACAAATCAACTTATTTTTAACGAACTGTTTCTCAATCTAAAAGCAAATCAGAATGTAGATAACTTAATTACAGATTGATGACGATTTACCTCAATGAAGCGAAATGAGTCTTGTGGGAGGAAAAATTATATATATCATTAATTTCTATAGTTGCAACGACCGAACAAAAATACGCTCAAGAATTACAAAGCAGCTATGGACACTATGACCACACAAATGAAGAACTTGGTGTTTTAATTTTGTTTTGATTAATAGACCACAAAAGTTTTTGATCCTTCACCATTTTAACAGTTCTTTATTGACATGTAAGAAATTTGCTGAAATGTTGTTGGAGAACAACGCATTGACTCGGCTGTCAACCCAACAAGGTTTTATCATCACAGATTTTCTCATCCATTGGTGTGGCGGATGGGCTTGCCTAACAGTGCGACAACTGTCGAATACCAAACTTGTGTGATCATGTGCAATACACAGTACGATCGGTTTAATGTGCATCTCCCACCACAGCTACCACATTGAAATTCGTCTGTCATCTGTAGCCAAACCTATTCAAGTTGTGCCGCCTGTCAACCGAATGCAAGTGTGCAAGCGCCACATCAATGAAGCCATCCGGTTGTGTCACTAAAATGGGGCTTCCACGTTTGCATTCAGTTGACAGCCAGCTGCGATTGGAATAATAATGTCTAACATTGACCAGATCTGTACTTGAGGCACATCTGAAGATGAGAATGGAATCCCTGAAACTGATCACATAATAATAAGAGAGACATTTTATTTATAATTGCATATCATATACAGCTGCATTTCCACCATCTGCTAATCAGTTTTGGCTCTGATGCAGCCAGAAATTTGTCTTTCAACTTCAGTTAACTCGCACTGTACGAGGTGCATTCAAGTTCTAAGGGCTCCGATTTTTTTTCTCCGGACTGGAAAGAGATAGAAACATGCGCATTGTTTTAAAATGAGGCCGCGTTCATTGTCAATACGTCCCAGAGATGGCAGCACTGCATGGCAGATGGAATTTTACTGCCAGTGGCAAGAATGAGAACTGTTTTAAATACTTAAAATGGCGACGTTTTCCTTACTTGAACAGCGTGCAATCATTCGTTTTCTGAATTTGCGTGGTGTGAAATCAATTTAAATTCATCGACAGTTGAAGGAGACATGTGGTGATGGAAATATGGATGTGTCGAAAGCGCGTTAGTGGGTGCGACAGTGAAGGCAGAACATCGTGTGACAACAAACCGAAACAACCTCGGGCTCGCACAAGCCGGTCTGACGACATGATTGAGAAAGTGGAGAGAATTGTTTTGGGGGATCGCTGAATGACTGTTGAACAGATCGCCTCCAGAGTTGGCATTTCTGTGGGTTCTGTGCACGCAATCCTACATGACGACCTGAAAATGCGAAAAGTGTCATCCAGGTGGGTGCCACGAATGCTGACGGACGACCACATGGCAGCCCGTGTGGCATTTGCCAAGCAATGTTGACGCGCAACGACAGCATGAATGGGACTTTCTGTTCGTCGGTTGTGACAATGGATGAGACGTGGATGCCATTTTTCATTCCAGAAACAAAGCGCCAGTCAGCTCAATGGAAGCACACAGATTCACCGCCGCCAAAAAAATTTCGGGTAACCGCCAGTGCTGAAAAAATGATGGTGTCCATGTTCTGGGACAGCGAGGGCGTAATCCTTACCCATTGCATTCCAAAGGGCACTACGGTAACAGGTGCATCCTACGAAAATGTTTTGAAGAACAAATTCCTTCCTGCACTGCAACAAAAACGTCCGGGAAGGGCTACGTGTGTGCTGTTTCACCAAGACAACTCACCTGCACATCGAGCTAACAACAGTTTCTTCGTGATAACAACTTTGAAGTGATTCCTCATGCTACCTACTCACCTGGACCTGGCTCCTAGTGACTTTTGGCTTTTTCCAACAACGAAAGACACTCTCCGTGGCCGCATATTCACCAGCCGTGCTGCTATTGCCTCAGCGATTTTCCAGTGGTCAAAACAGACTCCTAAAGATGCCTTTGCCGCTGCCATGGAATCATGGCGTCAGCGTTGTGAAAAATGTGTACGTCTGCAGGGCGATTATGCCGAGAAGTAATGCCAGTTTCATTGTTTCGGGTAAGTAGTTAATTAGAAAAAAAAAAATCGGAGGCCTTAGAACTTGAATGCACCTCGTACTACAACAGGTTGGCTACTCAAACTTAACCCTTTCGTGGGCAAAATTATTCAGCTATTTTTTTTTTAAATGAATAGAGAGCAGATAGTAGTTAACAGATAGACATATTTATCATACAGAGTATCAAATTTGCTCCAACTGTGAAAGTGAGGTCACACAACAATGAGGGAAGTATTCTTCCCACTGCCCTTCCTTGGAGTTAAATGACAATTTTCAATATATGTCATATTTATTTGATAAATTTACTTCTCTTGTTACAATGATTGTTCACAATTACTTGCCATGAAATTTTCTGAAACATGGATCTATGCAAAGTGGTACTTGACAACATGTACAAAAACAGCGAGTGCTCTTTTCCACATCTTTGGTACTACAATGACGGCACCTCCAGTAGGTTTCTCCTAAAATTGGTTGATGCTCCCCTACAGCCACATGACGAACATCTTCAGGTACTTTACCCCTTTTTGCCAGAAAGACAGGTTTTTGTCCACGCCTTTTTCGCGATGAGAAGCCAACGATCAATTTTCTGGCTAGATGGATCCTGTATGTGAGCTGATCATGCTGTCCACTTTCTCTTTTACGTATTTTCCACAGGATAAAACTGTTCACTACAGCAATGTCCACCAGGAAATAAAATATTCTGTGCCACCATTTTACAGAACGTCTGCCAATAGCACACCTTTCTCGTATTTAATCAAACTTATCGACGCCACCCATTATTTTGTTGTATTCTGCAACAACTTCAGGACAAGAAATCTCTGTACTAGTACCATCTTTGTTTTTCCTTTTCACTGTGGCTGTTTCTCTTGCCTCATGAATCGAGGACAGGAAAGCGGCTAGACTGTTATCCATCCATTTTACTGCAGAAATGGCTTCTTTTGTTTCAAACTGGAATTCTCCTCGTTCCAATTTTATGTTTTCCTTCATAAATTTGGGTAAATCTTTCCTGTTGGTCTTCACTGTTGCACATCCATACACACCCTTCTTCAAAAATGTTGACATCAATTTCATGGTGGTGAAGAATCTGTCAAATGCAACTACATTATTTTTATTATTTATTTCCTTTGTTAGATCTACTACAACCCTTTTGCCCAATGTCAAGTCACTATCTGTCTATACTTGCCTGTGTAAACATCAAAGTTCATTATATATTCAGTGAGTGGATCTGACAAGCACCACACTTTGTAGCCTTGTTTCACCGGCTTCATTGACATATACTGTTTCATAGACGATCGTCCTTTGAAACGAATCATCGATTCATCCACTGACATAAATGATGAGGGCTCACAATTATTCTTACAGCTTTGCAAAAGCTTTTCAATCAATGGCCGTAATTTATACATTTATCATATTCTGGGTGATTTCTTGGCTTTGCAGTTTCTTTGTTATTACCGTGAACATTCTCTACAATCTTTTTAAATCTTTTACTTGTCATTATATTAGCAATTGGCTCTACTTTTAGTATAGGATCTGAAGTCCAGAAGTTAGAGAGAGCAGGAAGTTTTTGAATTCTCATTACAATAAGACATCCTATGTAAGCTCTCATTTCTTGAGTAGTTGTGTCCACCCAGGTTTTTGATGGATATCTACTACCACGATTTTGTTTTGCATACAAGTTTGTTTTATTTACAATGAGAGAGAAAACATCATCATCATCATCATCATCATCATCATCATCAAAGAAATTAGAAAAATAAGTGAGCTCCTGATCATTGGCACTACAGAGAAATTTTTGTTTTCCTTCCATTCGTGTTTCAAAGCTGTTCTTTACATTGTTGAAGTAAGGACTGTCGCCGTTCCATTCTTCTTCACTTTCACTGTCCAACATGTCACTACTGGCAACAGTTGGAAGCACGAATGATTCACTGTCATCTTCATCACCATATATGTCTCGTTCCACAGAACATTCAGATCATCTGCAGCACCTTCATCTCCTTCAGTTTCTGAATCACATTTATCAGGTAATGAAAATAATACATCGTAAATTTCAACATGTTTGAGATTGGTGAGGTCTAGGGAATGACACATCTGAAAGGAAAGCAACACCACGAAATAGAGAACTGGAGGGTGTAAAAAATACTATGAGAGATTTAACGGAAGCAAGCACTTGGTTTGGTATGGTAAACTTGACATTCTTTAGTAACATAATGATCTGTGCATTATTTCTGAAACCCACTACGTCAAAAATGTCAAATAAATGTGGTAAAATATAGAAATATTCGTTCTAGAGACGTAAAACAATGGGCTACCAAAGAGGCAGTGGGAAGGATACTACAAGTAAAGTCCACAAGTAATGTAAGTAAAACACATTTTACAACAAATAGGGAACACCAAATAATAAGACACCATAGCAAAAATCAAAAGTATTTACCTTATGCTATTGCTTTGAGGAAAAAAAATCACAAAGTGTCACGCTAACAGCTACAGAGCAACACTCGGCTATTCAATGCCTCTGTGCGAAGGTACAGCAAAAATGGCGGGAACTTCCGATTGGAAGTAGTACCATATACTGTTCACTATGTGTTAGCACCATACAGAAGTGGAAACTGTGAATCCCACGGGACTAGGAGCGAGTTCATTGTAGTGGGAAGCATGTTTCCCATGGCTCACGAAAGGGTTTAAAAAAAAAAAAAATTCCACGGGAATTCCAGGTGTGAGGAGAAAATGGTGTTAAGGAGCTCCTGATAAATTAATGGTGAGTGGGGGGGAGGCAGCATACTACCATAATGACTTTTCTTTCTTCTCAGCTGAGCAAGCAGTAACTTAATCACAGCTCTTTTACACATTGATAATTTATAAGGAATAATACTCATATACTTAAAATACTTTGAAACATTACGTATTTTAAACTTTGTGGTTTATAAAACTCAATAAAATTCAGTTTCAATGCTAGGTTAAAAATGCAGAATTCCCTGAGATTTTATGAAATTCTAGAAATTCCTTGATATTTCCAGTTAAACTGTCATTCCCAGAGAATTTCAGGTTTTCCATATGAACTGAAACCCTGCTAGAAGAACCAGTAGAGGTTAAAAGCATTAGGGTGAGATGGAGACTGGAACACATCCGACAAACAAACGAGGAGGTGCACAGAGCTGCCAGCTTGCTCAGCACAGCCGCTCACCTGTTGACCTGGACGGTGCAGGGAGGACACGGCCCCGGGTGGCAGAGCAGTGTACAGCGGTGGGTGCAGCCGTCACCTCCACTATCCACTCTGCCGTGCTGCTCCTCCTGGCCCATCACGGGAGTGCCTCCGCGCGGCTTGCCGCACATCTCTCCGCAGCTGTGCGGCACCTCGTACGGGGTCCATTCGGGGTCGCGCCGCTTCCCGCACCAACAGCGGTACTCCGTGGGCACGCGGGGCACCTCGTGCCGGCACGCCGGGCACGGCCAGCCTCCGGAATCTGCTGCCGGGGAGAACAGGAAGTAGTTTTATTCAAGTCGTTCCCTGTATTGTGCTAGTCTTTTGTCTCTACCTGACTGACATGCACCAAAACATAAGAAGGTGCTACGGCACTGCTTGTAACATCTATACATATTATAAATTAAAGCCTTTACCAGAGTTTCTGTTTGTATGTTGTGACTAATATCACGAACCACTTAATGTAGGGAGTCTGATGTGGTTGTCAATAGATAAACTGAATCACGAGGAAGGTTTGTCTGTATAACTGATGTGCTGAGAACAATAAGATCCTAACGAACAAAGTCATTTATTTTGAGACTGTAGCAGGTACGTGCGCCCCTGACATCTGTTAATCTTATGGTCGATCAGTTTTATTTGTATCTGTTGGCCAATATTGTTTATATGAACATTCGTGGAAAGCTGCCTCGTCAATTTTTCGGATATTGATTTCCATATGGGCACAAAGAACAGAACATTGCTTTTTGCTCTCTGCTGCTAGATTGTTATCTAGGGTTGGCAACATAATTTAGTGTTCACATCATGTACATAGTAGTAATACTAGTATTGGAATTGGTCATAATTGTGTATGTGGTACATTTAGTTTATGTTCTGATTCCAGTTTCACATTAATTGCAATCTTTACAATTGTCCTAAGACACAAATCTTCCTGGCAGATTGAAATTGTGTGCCGGACCGAGACTCGAACTCGGAACCTTTGCCTTTCGCGGGCAAGTGCTCTACCATCTGAACTACCCAAGAACGACTCATGACCCACCGTGACAGCTTCCTTTCCTCCAGTACCTTGTCTCCTACCTTTCTAACTTCACAGAAGTTTCATATCAGTGCACACTCCCCTGCAGAGTGAAAATCTCATTCTGGAAACATCCCCCAGGCTGTGTCTAAGCCATGTCTCCGCAATATCCTTTCTTCCAGGGGTGCTAGTTCTGCAAGGTTCACAGGAGAGCTTCTGTGAAGTTTGGAAGATAGGAGACGAGGTACTGGCGGAACTGAAGCTGTGAGGACGTGTCGTGAGTTGTATTTGGGTAGCTCAGACGGTAGAGCACTTTCCGACAAAAGGCAACGGTACAGAGTTTGAGTCTCGGCCCTGCACACAGTTTTAATCTGCCGGGAAGTTTCATATCAGCGCACACTCCTCTGCAGAGTGAAAATTTCATTCTGTCCTAAGACACCTTTGTCATGACATGATATAAATGAAACTTTCTGAACTAACATTACTAATAAACATAATCATAAACATTAATTGACATTTCATAACATACAGTGGGTAAATTATTTTTTCACAGAAAATACAGGATGTTGAAACTTGGTTAAGAAACAGTTTAGACTTACAGTAGGTTGTCTAAAATTTTATTTTCACAAACACAAATTTTTCTGAAAACTGTGTCTGTGCTCTGGTCCCTTATGGTTCTCAGTGCTTCAGTCTATTACTGCTATCCGTATGCCAGGCAAGTTGCCTGGCTATACAACTGCAAATAATACTGAATAACAATAGTTTTAAATATTAATGAATATGTTTATCTGCGGGCAGTCAATCGATATCTAAGGAAACTTAAAAAGGGAAACTTAAAAAGTGAAATTTTCCACTGAATTAAGCTAGAGTGGAGGCCTTATGGAACAAACACAACTGTTTTTAAATAGCCAACAAAAAAAGGTTGTTTTCAACAGTGTGTTCTTCACATGCCAAAATGTGTCTGTGAAATTTGGATTTTAAATGAATTTTTCAAAGCAAACTTTGATTTGACCAACGACTAGTGTGTAAACAAGGAAATCAGGAAAAACAAATATTAGAATTAAGGCACTATGTTCAAACTATGGAAATTGTTCAATTCTAGATACAGGAAAGTTGGATAGAGGTCAACATACTAACCACGGATTTCATTTGAACTATGCAGGTAAATGTTATTTGTGTGAAAAATTAAATCAAAGAAAGGATCAAACAGAAAAGCCTTATTTATAAAAACAGTTCGTTCACAAGTGAAAGTGGTCCAACAGAAACTTTTTTAGAGTAAAACAGCCTTCACCATGTATACGTGAAGGTGAAGTACTTGACATCATCATAAATGAAAGTAAACTAACAAAACAGAACAAATTGACGAATTTTTAAGTGTTAGTAGTCCTCATATTTATCTTTTTAATGAACTAGGGTGCAAAATTGAAGAAATGTGTAGCATTAATTTAAGTAATTAAGAAACAATCCGTGTCTGTTACAGGAAACAATAATAAAGGTGGGAGTGTTAGCATTTACGTCAAAAATAATTTTCAGTGCAAAAAAATTGATTGGGTAGATAAACTTGCATGTGAGATGGTTTTTTAAATAGCTGCAATAAGAATAAAGCTTAGAAATAGCAGTTTAATAATAACTACCTCGTACAGATCTAACAGTAACAAGTAAGAATTTTTTCTGTCATTTAGAGGAACTTGTTGACTATCAGCCCCATAAAAAACAGACTATAATAGTAGGGGGCATAGACTCCTGAACTAATAGTATACATTATATTAGATATATTGATATTTTACAGTTCTATAATTACACCCATGTGAGTTTAACGTCAACAAGAATTACATGTGACTCTCAGACATGTATTGACCATGTTATTATGAACTTAAGAAAGGAAGACCTTGTAGTTAGAACTGCTGAGACTCTCATTTTAAATCATAGTGCATTAGTCCTAGAGCTTCTTAAAGACAAAGAAATAGTATCTGATGGGGACCTATTTACCTATAAAAGAAAGCTTGACTATCGTACATTAAAGGAATCCCTGGCACACACAAATTGGCATCATGCAGGCCTATACGAAATAAAAGATATTAATGAAAAGCGGGACGAATTTTATACAACATTAACCTATTGTCTTAATCAAGTATGCCCAGTGGTCAAAATACTAATGAAAACTGACAGTTCCAGTAATCTCAAACTTCCCCCCAACGTGATAAAATTCGAGGAGGATTTATATATTCTTTTTAGAGACTCCCAAACTGCAGTACTTCCAATCTAAATATAAAGCCTGTACAAAAACTTCCAGGGAAGCACTTAAGACATTAAAAGCACAGATGTATGCGGAACAGATGAGGCAATCTAGTAATATTACCAAAACAGAGTGGAGTATAATAAATAAGGAACGAGGAGGGAGCAACAATGCAGTGTGCAATAACAATAGTAAGTGACAATGAAAAATTGCTGAGTGACCCAAAGAAGTTATGCGAGAGATTCATAGACCAGTTTAGTAAGATGAGTAGGGAAGATGTGATCGACCCAACACAGGTTGTAAATCCCAGTAATGTCAGTAATTCAGTCTTTCTGAGGTGTGTTACAGAATTGGAAATCCTGAAAACCACTTCCAACTTAAAAGCAAATACATCCAGTGGCTGGGATGACAGCTCAGCTAAATATGTGAAAGAATGCAGTAATGAATTAATAAAGCCACTACAGCATTTATTAAACAGCTCTTTCAGTCAGGGTTATTTCCAGTCTTGTTAAAAGTCACTGAAATAACACTGGTGCATAAAAGAGGAATAACTAAGAATATACAAAATTATAGGGCTATTTCACTGACATAAATACTAGATAAGCTGATGGAAAGGCTACTTTTTGATCAACTTTTATCATTTTTCTGTAAGTACAATCTATTAAAAAACTGCCAGCATGGTTTCAGGAATGGCCAGTCTACAATAACATCTGTAGCTACATTTTTGCAAGTGGCACTGAATAAATTTGATGATTGAAACAAAGTTATTGGCACCTTTTTGGAGCTATCCAAGGCTTTTGGCTCTGTAAATCATTCTGTTCTTGTACACAAATTATAAACTAATGGTGTCAGAGGAGCAGCATCGGATTTGTTAATATCCTAGCTTGCTGACAGGAGACAATGTGTAAAACTGCATTATACGACTGGGAGACACACACAAACAGTAAAATAATCTTATAAAATTCTTAACCGTGGAGTCCCTCAGGGAAGCATTATCGGGCCTTTTTGTTCATTGTGTACATCAATGACATAATAAGTCACAAAATTCAGACCTAGTAAATTATGCTGATGATACCTCATTTATTTATAATATAGTTAGCAGTGCAAAATAATGCTGAGAACATTAGCCTCATCACAGAATATTTCACCAAAAACAAATTGGCACTAAACAAGGACAAGACAATTCTGATGGAGTTTCTGCTAAATTACAAACCAAGACAAGTGGATACAGAGCCAGAGCTATCAGCTGAAACAACTGATAAACATAAATTCCTGGGTATTATAGTAGACGAACTTTTTATATGGAAGGAGCACATCCGATACATGTGTAAAAAGATCTCCTGTAACACCTACCTGCTAAAACGCCCTTCTAGCATAATAGCACAACTCGTTCTAAGACAAATCTATTTTGGAATTATATACTCCCACCTGCAATATGGTATTGAGATCTGAGGTGGTGCACCAATGGTATACATGGATAAGGGTTTTAGAGCCCAGAAAAGAGCAATTAGGATAATAGCTAATATTAATAAGCGTCAGTCGCATAGAAAATATTTAAGTGTAACATACTAACAGTGTATTCATTATATGTTCTCAGAACTATACTGTTAGTAAAAGAAAATATGGAGCATAGTGTAATCAATAGTGAAATTCACAATTATCCTATAAGAAAAAAAGAGAGGATTACCACATAACATTTAGTAATAAAAGAACAACAGATCATAATCCATTTTCCGCTGGAAGACATTTTTATAACAGATTGCCAAATAACAGAAAATTGTTAAAAGGAAACATATTTAAGACAAAATTAAAGCAAACGTTCATTGATAAATGTTTGTACTTCGTCAAGGATTTTTAATGTTATTGTGTATTTTATCTTTACTTCTAAACTTTTTTTAATGTTGTTGTGTTTGTAAAGTGACTATCTCCACAACTGTTAAGTTACGAGGGCATTTTGGAAAGTAGGGACTGTTCCTGTCTGATGCCACTATGCATGCACCGATTGCGTGTATTTTGGTATGTACGTGCTCGGCAGCTCAGTCGGCATCCATCCGTAACAGTGTGTCTGGTTTTTTCAATATTCGAATTTGAAATGTGTGCTGCAATCAAAAATCCTGCCAGTTGTGAGGCGCGGTCTGTGATACTGTTTTTGTTGGCAAAAACCTAAAACCTACAGAAATTTATCTTGAACTGTGGGAAGTGCACAAAAACAATGATCGAGTGAATGTTCCGCCTGGAAATCGTGCATTCGGTTTAAAAATGGCTGAACCAACATTCATGACTAAAAGAAGAGTGGACGCCCAAGCACTGTGACCGACGATCTTGTCGCTAAAGTTGATGAGAACGACTCGTGAAAACAGTCGCTTCACAATAACGGAGCTTTCGCTTTCTTTTCCACAAGTTTCACGGACTTTGTTGTTTGAAATTGTCACTCAAAAGCTAGGCTACCACAAATTTTGTGCACAATGGCTGCCCAAAATGCTTACAGAGCACCATAAAGAGCAGCGAATGGGGGCAACGTTGACATTTCTGGAGGCCGACCACAAACTAGTGATTCATTACTGGATCGAATCGTAACTGGTAATGAGACTTGGGTGAAACACGCCAATTGTGAGACAAAATTACAGTCCTTGGAGTGGGGCACACAAGATCCCCCCAAAAACCATGAAAATGTTTGCAAACCTAGTCAGCAACGAAGTTGATGGAGACAAGTGTTTTGGGATAGGCAAAGTTTGCTTCTTATTGATTTTCTCGAATGTGGAGCAACCATAAATTCTGCCCGGTACTGCCAAACTTTGCACAGCCTTATGAGAGCAGTTCAAAACAAACGCCGAGGAAAGCTGATGTCCAAAATTTTGTTTCTGCATGGCAATACCTGACCTCACACGGCAAACCACACTAAAGAACTCCTTAATTTATTCAAATGGAAAATTTCCCCTCATCCGCCCTACAGACTTGATCTTGCACTAAGTGACTTCCACTTGTTTCCCAAGACGAAGAAACGGCTTACAACGCAGCGATTTGATGACGACGTGGAACTCCAGGCGGGCATGACTCACCGGCTGAAGTCTCAGGTGGCAGTACAAAGCTTGTCCACTGCTGTGATAAGTGCCTGAATGTGTTTGGCGACTATGTGGAAACATAGTATGTCAGTCACTCTTTCAGACTTATATAATAAAATGTATTTCTTGGACTTAATGCCAAAATGTTCCCTACTTTCTGAATAGCCCTCTTATTATGGACAAATAAAGCACTTATTATTATTATTATTATTATTATTATTTATTTTCTCAGGGAGCCGTAGAAAGTTCTCACTAAGAACAATCCGAAAATAAAAAAAGACACAAGAGCAATAACAGGAGTGAAGGGTGTTGTGGAAAGGGTAAAGACTCTTAAAATGGAAATTGGTAGGACATATGGCTCAAAGAAATGATGGAGATGGACAAAAGCAAGCACCGAAGTGCAGCTCTAGAGAAAGAAGACGACCACAAGGAGTCCGTGCAACCAGTGGGATAAAGAACTGAAGAAAGTCGCAGGCTTCAACTGGAAGGGGACAGCAGGAGACAGTGAGGCGTGGGACCGGTGATTGAAACAGAGTTTGTTAGATTGAAATTAAAGAGGCTACGCCTTGGAAAGGTTAAACTGGCTGATCAACAAAAAACAAGTAAATAGTTTTACGTTATTAAAGTATAAAATTATAAAGATAATTTATGGACTTCCTGTATTTCAAAATAAGATGCCGACACATTAACGTGGCAGTCTATTGTGAATGTAAAATGGACGCAGACTCGGACCGCCACAGGAAAAGCAGAGGCACAGTAGCCCTGCCTCCCTCTCGCAAGGCTAATGACAAATAAAAGCTGACACTGTGACAGCAACTGCCGATTCTTCTCAGTGTGATGGGAGTTGTTCTTGAACCGTGTGATGGTCTTCAGATAGCATCTTCGCACTTTCCAAAATAATTAGCATCAGACAATGCAAAAAACGAGGTAAAGCAAAGCACAGAAAAATACCCAATGCATTTGGTAATGCTTTGCTAACATTGGGAGTGTCATAAACAAAGCAATGCAGTCCTGACCTCTACTAGTATCTTACACAACCTGCGCTTGCCCCAATATGGGTGGGCCTTTTAAAGAAATATTGATGTGTGTGCACTTCAGAATACAATGTAGCTAAAAAAAAAAAATATCTGAAGACTGATCTAGCCCATTTCAAAGCCTACATTCTTCACTTTTCAACAAACATTTTATTTTTTCCGAGAACATTATATTTCACAACTTATCCATAATCAAAATTTTCGTGTTCCAGAATATTTGTATCAAAAGACACTTTTACAAAAATTCAGTGTCTTAGTTTATTATTTTTGTTTCAAAAAATGCATACAGTCATTAAAATAACCTGTTAGATCATTAATTATTCAAATTTCAGCTGGAAACTTCTTTGTGATCTTTGAGTATCTTCATGCACATTAAACCGCTCTACGATAAAGTAGGGTTAATAATTTTACCATTTTCTAATTATAAAGCTTTTAATTAAAAAACTTACTTCAGCAACTACTGATACCTTTTAATTTTCCTGCCTGTTCTATTAACATCCAAAATGAAACAGCTTAGTATTTTACCAAACTGTGATTTTCTATGAAGAGCTGTGCACAAAGCCTGAGCCCATCAGATCCTAGCATTCATTATGTAAAATATGACATACTCGATATCGAGTTAAATTGTATATTTATTTTTTTGTCTGTCCACTTCACAAGTACGTAGTCAGAGGGCCAATATTTACGCGACATTATGTCATTAGAGTACGGAAAATAATCTGGGAAGTTAGTACATTCATTTATTTGTGTTACCACTTAAGAAACTCTGTTAAAACACTTGTAGATTACGTGACACGTCAACTTGTGATATACAAGCATAGACTGCAAACTAATGCACACATGCTTGTAGAACATGAACAAAAACAATTAGGACGATCAGGCAGAAAGTAAAGCACAATTCTTAAGCTATGACATCACATTTATTTTTCAACACAGTCACCATCAAGAGTAAGATGTTTCTCCCAATGTGTAACAAGTTTTTCCATTCCGTCACTGAAAAATTTATCTGACTTTTCTCAAATCCAAGACTTCACAGCTGCCTTCATCTCATCGTATGAGGTTTAATTATAATACTTGCAGTCTCTACTGAGTAGAGGGAAAAATATAGTAAGGCGCAAGATTGGAGGAATAAGAGGGGTGTGGGATCAGCTCCAACTTCACGTTTTACAGAGTCTCTCGAGTTGCGCGTAAGGTGGTGGACGAGCATTGTTATGTTGCTAGATGATTGGCACCAGATTGCCTCTAACATGACAAACTTTATGTTGTAGAGTCTCTATGTACTGAGAATAGTTTACCATTGCACCTCATGCCATTTAATCAGTCTCATAAATTAGATGACCTTCCCGAAACACGGTCGAAAGGATTTTTTTTTGCAGATGATTGTGTTTTGCATTTTTTCACCTGAAGAGAAGATGGATGTCAATATACAGTGCTCTCTTTTTTTTCTTTTGTCTCACACTGGTGGACCCACGACTTGTACCCTGTTACAATATTCAAAAGGAAGTTGCCTCCTTTGTTGCAGTAGCGCTGAGAAAGTTGCTTGAAGCATTCCAATGGACACTGTTTGTCACTGTCCTTAGGACTACATTGTACCCAGAATATACAGTACCCTAACTGTTCAATAATGAAACTGACACATTCCTTGGATACAACAATACGGTTCGCAATAAACTTATGGGCGATTCGCCAGTGATTTTAAATCGATTTGTCGACAAGTTAGCGATTTTTATCATCTGTGGCAGTGATCGGATGTCTTCTGCACGTTTCATAGATAATTATGACTTTTCCTGGCTTTCAATCACAAAATTTTGTCACCCATCGATTTACAGTAGACTTACCAACAGGATCATCACCACAAACAGCCTTCAAATGACAATGAATCTTACTACGAGTCACTTTTTCAGCAGTTAAAAAATCGATAATAGCATACTGTTTAACTCACACTGACATAGTGCTAGAACACGTTTTCATATATCCGTCACTCAAAGCACACCGGATGAACACAACACATTCACACTGCAGAGCACCCATCACATTTCTCGATGTCATTTACGCTGCATTCTACAAGCACGTATGTGTAACTTTCCACCCTACCCTCTTAATTATTGTTGTTGTGGTCTTCAGTCCCGAGACTGGTTTGCTGCAGCTCTCCATGCTACTCTATTCTGTGCAAGCTTCTTCACCTCCCAGTAACTACTGCAACCTACACCCTTCTGAAACTGCTTAGTGTATTCATCTCTTGGTCTCCCCCTATGATTTTTACCCTCCACACTGCCCTCCAATACTAAATTGGTGATCCCTTGATGCCTCAGAATATGCCCTACCAACAGATCCCTTCTTCGAGTCAAGTTGTGCCACAAACTCCTCTTCTCCCCAATCCTATTCAATACTTCCTCATTAGTTATGTCATCTACCCATCTAACTTCAGCATTCTTCTGTAGAACCACATTTCGAAAGCTTCTATTCTCTTCTAGTCTAAACTATTTATTGTCCACGTTTCACTTCCTCACATGGGTACAGTCCATACAAATACTTTCAGAAACCACTTCCTGACACTTAAATCTATACGCAATGTTAACAAATTTCTCTTCTTCAGAAACGCTCTCCTTGCCATTGCCAGTCTACATTTTATATCCTCTCTACTTCGACCATCATCAGTTATTTTGCTCCCCAAATAGCAAAACTCGTTTTCTACTACAGTGTGTCATTTCCTAAGCTAATTCCCGCAGCATAACCCGATTTAGTTCGACTAGATTCCATTATCCTAATTTTGCTTTTGTTGATGTTCATCTTACATCTACATCTACATCTACATCTACATCTATACTCCGCGAGCCACCTTACGGTGTGTGGCGGAGGGTACTTATTGTACCACTATCTGATCCCCCCTTCCCTGTTCCATTCACGAATTGTGCGTGGGAAGAACGACTGCTTGTAAGTCTCCGTATTTGCTCTAATTTCTCGGATCTTTTCGTTGTGATCATTACGCGAGATATATGTGGGCGGTAGTAATATGTTGCCCATCTCTTCCCGGAATGTGCTCTCTCGTAATTTCGATAATAAACCTCTCCGTATTGCGTAACGCCTTTCTTGAAGTGTCCGCCACTGGAGCTTGTTCAGCATCTCCGTAACGCTCTCGCGCTGACTAAATGTCCCCATGACGAATCGCGCTGCTTTTCGCTGGATCATGTCTATCTCTTCTATTAATCCAACCTGGTAAGGGTCCCATACTGATGAGCAATACTCAAGAATCGGACGAACAAGCGTTTTGTAAGCTACTTCTTTCGTCGATGAGTCACATTTTCTTAGAATTCTTCCTATGAATCTCAACCTGGCGCCTGCTTTTCCCACTATTTGTTTTATGTGATCATTCCACTTCAGATCGCTCCGGATAGTGACTCCTAAGTATTTTACGGTCGTTACCGCTTCCAATGATTTACCACCTATGGCATAATCGTACTGGAATGGATTTCTGCCCCTATGTATGCGCATTATATTACATTTATCTACGTTTAGGGAAAGCTGCCAGCTGTCGCACCATGCATTAATCCTCTGCAGGTCCTCCTGGAGTACGTACGAGTCTTCTGATGTTGCTACTTTCTTGTAGACAACCGTGTCATCTGCAAATAGCCTCACGGAGCTACCGATGTTGTCAACTAAGTCATTTATGTATATTGTAAACAATAAAGGTCCTATCACGCTTCCCTGCGGTACTCCCGAAATTACCTCTACATCTGCAGATTTTGAACCGTTAAGAATGACATGTTGTGTTCTTTCTTCTAGGAAATCCTGAATCCAATCACAAACCTGGTCCGATATTCCGTAAGCTCGTATTTTTTTCACTAAACGTAAGTGCGGAACCGTATCAAATGCCTTCCTGAAGTCCAGCAATACGGCATCAATCTGCTCGCCAGTGTCTACGGCACTGTGAATTTCTTGGGCAAATAGGGCGAGCTGAGTTTCACATGATCTCTGTTTGCGGAATCCATGTTGGTTATGATGAAGGAGATTTGTATTATCTAAGAACGTCATAATACGAGAACACAAAACATGTTCCATTATTCTACAACAGATTGACGTAAGCGAAATAGGCCTATAATTATTCGCATCTGATTTATGACCCTTCTTGAAAATGGGAACGACCTGCGCTTTCTTCCAGTCGCTAGGTACTTTACGTTCTTCCAGCGATCTACGATAAATTGCTGATAGAAAGGGGGCAAGTTCTTTAGCATAATCACTGTAGAATCTTAAGGGTATCTCTTGTCCTTTCAAGACACGGTCCATTCCGTTCAGCTGCTCTTCCAAGTCCTTTGCTATCTCTGACAGAATTACGTCGTCACTGGCGAACCTCAAAGTTTTTATTTCTTCTCTGTGGGTTTTAATTCCTATTCCAAATTTTTCTTCTGTTTCCTTTAGTGCTTGCTCAATATACAGATTGAATAACATTGGGGAGAGGATACAACCATGTCTCACTCCCTTCCCAACCACTGTTTCCCTTTCATGCCCCTTGACTCTTGTAACTGCCATCTGGTTTCTGTACAAATTGTAAATAGCCTTTCCCTCCCTGTACGTTACCCCTGCCACCTTCAGAATTTGAAAGAGAGTATTCCAGTCAACATTGTCTAAAGCTTTCTCTAAATCTACAAATCTAGGGAAATGAGTACATAGAGGGTCTATACAAGAGCTACGTTCTTGAGGACAATATTATAGAAATGGAAGAGAATGTAGATGAAGATGAAATAGGAGATATGATACCGCGTGCAGAGTTTGACAGAGCACGGAAAGACCGAAGTCGAAACAAGGCCCCGGGAGTAGACAACATTCCATTAGAACTACTGACAGTCTTGGGGGAGCCAGTCTTGACAAAACTTTACCATCTGGTGAGCAAGATGTATGATACACGCGGAATACCCTCAGAGTTCATGAAGAATATAATAATCCCAATCTCAAAGAAAGCAAGTGTTGACCGATGTGAAAATTACCGAACTATCAGTTTAATAAGCCACAGCTGCAAAATACTAACACAAATTCTTTACAGACAAATGGAAAAACTGGTAGAAGCCAACCTTGGGGAAGATCAGTTTGGATTCCGTAGGAATGTTGGAACACGTGAGGCAATACTAACGCTACGACTTATCTTAGAAAATAAATTAAGGAAAGGCAAACCCTCTTAATTAACAGTTCAAATTACTAAATACAAGCTGCTCACTTTAAGTTTAAAGCAATAAAGGCAATGAATGAAACAAGCAAGCTCTGTGTGTGGTGAAATTATGTTGTTATTTACTTTGAAAGATCCTATTACTTAGAGAAAGAAGACTGGGGAAATGGACATTCACAAGACCTATGAGACCCAGTAACAGGTCAGTAAAGTGACACTATGGTTTACAACGACAGTTGTGAGAACTAACATCGTACGAAAACAGGCTTTTCTGTTATGCTTCCAGCAGAAGCAACAGCGTTGAGAGGGAGTGCAGAGACTGTTCGGGACTACTCTGAAGGTTCCCAGAATGACATTTTCACCCTGCAGCAGAGTGTGTGCTGATATGAAACTTCCTGGCAGATTAAAACTGTGTGCCAGACGGAGACTCGAACTCTGGACCTTTGCCTTTCACGGGCAAGTACTCTACTATCTAAGCTATCCAAGCACGATTCACGCCCCGTCCTCACAGCTTTACTCCCGCCAGTACTTTGTCTCCTATGTTTCAAATTTCAAAGAAGCTCTCCTGCAAACCTAGCACTACTGGAAGAAAGTATTTTGTGGAGACATGACTTAGCCACAGCCAGGGGGATGTTCCCAGAATGAGATTTTCACTCTGCAGCGGAATGTATGCTTATACAAACCTTTCTGGCTGGAGAGCTTCTGTGAAGTTTGGAAGGTAGGAGATGAGGTACTGGCCGAAGTAAAGCTGTGAGGGCAGGGCGGGAGTCATTCTTGGGTAGCTCAGATGGTAGAGCACTTGCCCGCGAAAGGCAAAGGTCCCGAGTTCGAGTCTCGGTCTGGCACAAACTGCCAGGAAGTTTCATACTTTGAAGGTGATCAGATGGAGTCACAAATGACTCTAGTCCAATTTAGGCTCATTCTGAACACCTGTGACACGCATTTTATGACAACCGATGGGTGATCAATAGTATTCTGAGTGCACTGCTGTAAATGTCGTAACCAATACGAGTATTACATGCGATCGTAGCGAGTTACTTCGTAAATTTTTATTTCATCTGTTACGAGTGTCGTAGCTGAGGATGGTGCTAAGTGAAGAAATCTACACAGGCAGCTGAGAGACACGGTTTGCAGGAGCCACACTTTTTCCAAGTGCAGAGCTCGTGAACTCCCATACTGCTACTGTCACTCTGAAGAGTCAACAATTTGACCCCTGTCCGTGCCTAAACTTGCGCGAACAGGCGCTCTTTGCGGATCAGACTACAACTTTATCTAAATAAAGATCAATTTTATAAATAAAAGTCAGATACTTTTTGAACAGCCACAGTATGTAAGACACTGACCGGTGCGGCCGGAGCGGGCCCAGCGGCGCGTGCAGCCCAGGTGCAGCACGTGGTGGCAGGCTGCGCAGCTCCAGACGGGGTCCCGCGGCCGCAGCCGCTCGCAGCACACCAGGCACTCCAGCGTGCTGCGCATCAGCTGGACCGAGAGCCGCTCGCGGTGCCCCGAGTCCGAGGCCCCATCCTCACCTGCAGACATCAGCGAAACCAACGCTCACCTCGGTACGAGTGTAATATTACGAGTGAAGGATATTTACTTAGCACCTAGATGTGAACATCATTTCCCTTGGTGTTCTGCAGGACATCCGTCTGGGAGGTGGACAGGGAGTTCTACATCTGCTTATGATGAGAATACCACTTTATTCTGACATACAAGGGTAAGTCAATTATTATCCGCTATGTAGTTATAAAATTTTATTGTAAGCAAATAGGAAACTTACAGGAACATCATTTTTCGACATAGTCTCCTTGCGTTTCAACGCACTTGGTCCATGTTTTACAAGCTTCCCGATGCCCTCATAAAAGGAGGTTCTCGGTTGAGCTACGAGCCAGGAATGCACTGCTTCTCTCACTGCTTCGACCGAGACAAATCGACGGCCCCTTAATGCCTGTTTGAGTGGACCAAACGGGTGATAGTCAGAAGGGACAAGATCGGGACTATATGGAGGATGATCCAGTACTTCAAATTTGAGAGTTTCTGGAGCATTTCGGCAGTGTGGGCAGCCGTATACCGACGGGCATTGTCATTCAATAACACAACACATTCTGACAACAATCCTTGGCGACTGCTTCGAATTGCAGCTCTAGTCTGGCAGTAAGCATTTCATTGTAACGTACACTGTTTATTGTTGTGCCTCTTTCCCCATAATGTTCCAGTACCGGACCTTGTGCATCCCAAAAAACCGTAAGCATCAGTTTTCCTGCGGACGGTTGGTTCTTGAACTTTTTCTCGCACGGCAAATTTGGAGGTTACCATTCCGTACTGTGGCATTTACTCTCCGGCTCGTAATGACGGATCCATGTTTCGTCACCAGTAATGATCCTGTCTAAGAAGTTGTCCCCTTTGTTACGATAGTGATCCAAATGTTTTTTGCAGATGTCCAAGTGCGTTTGTTTATGCAACTGTGTGAGTTGTTTTGGGACCGATCTTGCACAAACTTTATGAAACCCAATTCTGTGGTGAATGAATTTGTAGGCAGAACCATGACCATGTGCCACTTTGTCAATAGTTAATCATCTGTCTAAGAGGATCATTTCACATGAATGCTCAATGGTTTCTTCATCTGTGGTGGTAAACAGTCGTCCTGCTCCTTCATCGTGCGTAACACTTGTGCGACCATTTAGAAATTTTTCAATCCATTCGTAGACACTACGTTAGGGCAAAACACTGTTCCTGTACTGTACCAAAAGTTTTCAATGAATTTTGGCCCAATACACCTTCCGAATACAAAAAACGGACCACTGAACATTGCTCTTCTTTGGTGCAAATAGACAGCCATGATTAACAGCATGGCAGCGATAACTAAACTAACCTAGTAGCTTGAAAATTGTGAAGATATATCAAGAAATAAACAAAGCATGTATCATCACCATAAAACAACAGTACTACTAAAATAAGCAAAAATATACCTAAATTGCGGATAATAATTGACTTACCCTCATATATTAAGCCATTGTTGAATATTGTGATTTATTTGAAAACTAAAAATTCAAAGATTTTAATTTTTTTTTCGATTTCAAAAAGAAAATCCATCAGTCTCAAACTTTTAACATTTGATATAAATCGAAGTCCGACGCTTCAACTGAAAACTTTATGATCACTGCCCACTGAGACACTGGATGCCACCTGCTGGCACTACGGGCAGGTGACGCGGTGACAAAAGTATGTAAGGAGGACAGTGAAACTACCAGTACGTGCTAAATGGTTAGATGTCCACGACTCTTCATAGAACGTGGGGTTCAGAGGCTTGCCTGTTATGTAAAGTGGAACAGATGGTGACCTGTGACATCTCTGCTGAAAGAGCACAATGTTGGCGCACACAGAAGCATTTCGGGGCACTCCGTTCATCGTACATTGCTGAACACGGAGATCTGCGGTGGACTACCCCTAAGTGTTCACAGGTCGATCCAACGACATTGTCAGTTCCGATTACAGTGGTCGTGCAAATGTCGGGATTTGACCACCAATCAACGGAAACATGTCTACTCTTCGGACGAATCGTATTTTTGCTACACAAGGTCGATGGTTGTCTCCACAAATGCTGTCATCGAGGTGAACTGTGGCCTGAAACATGCAGCGTGCCACGGATACAGGCCGGTGGGAACAGTATTATGCTATTCTCCTGCACTTGCATGAGACCTGTGGTAGTAATCGATGACAAGCAGACAGCTGTGAATCCTGTTGTAGGAATATCCGGAACTAAGCACTATACCAGAGGTCGAAAATATCGCAACAGTGTAAGGTTCTCTTATTTGGAACACGACCAATTTCAGGCCCTTATATGACCATCTTTAGGTGTCGTACTGAAAACAGATTGCTATTTTCAGTACGACACCTGAAGATGAACCTTACAACCGTAGCAGTATTTTCAACATTTGGCATCCTACAGTGTTCTGAGGAGAATTATAGTGAACTCATGTTGATGTCTCAGTGAATAAATTCACCTGACGTAAATTCTACAGAGCCCATATAGATTGCCACCATCACGTATGCAAATCAGCAGCCTGTTATTTATGTGAATTACATGACCTGTGCATAGACATCCAATGTCACATACGAGGGCAGTTCAATAAGTAATGCAACACATTTTTTTTCTGAAACAGGGGTTGTTTTATTCAGCATTGAAATACACCAGGTTATTCCCCAATCTTTTAGCTACACAACACTATTTTTCAACGTAATCTCCATTCAATGCTACGGCCTTACGCCACCTCGAAATGAGGGCCTGTATGCCTGCACGGTACCATTCCACTGGTCGATGTAGGAGCCAACGTCGTACTGCATCAATAACTTCTTCATCATCCGCGTAGTGCCTCCCACGGATTGCGTCCTTCATTGGGCCAAACATATGGAAATCCGACGGTGCGAGATCGGGGCTGCAGGGTGCATGAGGAAGAACAGTCCACTGAAGTTTTGTGAGCTCCTCTCGGGTGCGAAGACTTGTGTGAGGTCTTGCGTTGTCATGAAGAAGGAGAAGTTCGTTCAGATTTTTGTGCCTACGAACACGCTGAAGTCGTTTCTTCAATTTCTGAAGAGTAGCACAATACACTTCAGAGTTGATCGTTTGACCATGGGGAAGGACATCGAACAGAATAACCCCTTCAGCGTCCCAGAAGACTGTAACCATGACTTTACCGGCTGAGGGTATGGCTTTAAACTTTTTCTTGGTAGGGGAGTGGGTGTGGCGCCACTCCATTGATTGCCGTTTTGTTTCAGGTTCGAAGTGATGAACCCATGTTTCATCGCCTGTAACAATCTTTGACAACAAATTGTCACCCTCAGCCACATGACGAGCAAGTAATTCCGCACAGATGGTTCTCCTTTGCTCTTTATGGTGTTCGGTTAGACAACGAGGGACCCAGCGGGAACAAACCTTTGAATATCCCAACTGGTGAACAATTGTGACAGCACTACCGACAGAGATGTCAAGTTGAGCGCTGAGTTGTTTGATGGTGATCCGTCGATCATCTCGAACGAGTGTGTTCGCACGCTCCGCCATTGCAGGAGTCACAGCTGTGCACGGCCGGCCCGCACGCGGGAGATCAGACAGTCTTGCTTGACCTTGCGGCGATGATGACACACGCTTTGCCCAACGACTCACCGTGCTTTTGTCCACTGCCAGACCACCGTAGACATTCTGCAAGCGCCTATGAATATCTGAGATGCCCTGGTTTTCCGCCAAAAGAAACTCGATCACTGCCCGTTGTTTGCAACGCACATCCTTTACAGATGCCATTTTAACAGCTCCGTACAGCGCTGCCACCTGTCGGAAGTCAATGAAACTATACGAGACGAAGCGGGAATGTTTGAAAATATTCCACAAGAAATTTCCGGTTTTTTCAACCAAAATTGGCCGAGAAAAATAATGTGTTGCATTACTTATTGAACTGCCCTCGTACTTTCACAAACTATTGGATTCTTGATACAGAGAAAAATGAGCTATTAAGCTGGTGGTCATAATGTTTTGGCTCATCAGTATATGTCTTTATTGCAATAGGCCTATTTTGGATACAGCTGCGAATGTCAAGCTACGTGTGAATAACACACAGAATTTTATCATTATTTGCTAAAATTTTTAGCAGTTACATGTTATGGCTATTTGGTGTGTGTGTGTGTGTGTGTGTATACATTGGTACTTATGTGTAGGTATTCTTGGTAGGTACTGCTGTCTGTTAAATTGCTGTCTATGAATTTGTGATCTACACTACTGGCCATTAAAATTGCTACACCAAGAATAAATGCAGATGATAAACGGGTATTCATTGGACAAATATATTATACTACAACTGACATGTGATTACATTTTCACACAATTTGGGTGCATAGATCCTGAGAAATCGGTACCTGGAACAACCACCTCTGGCCGTAATAACGGCCTTGATACGCCTTGGCATCGAGTCAAACAGAGCTCGGATGGCGTGTACAGGTACAGCTGCCCATGCAGCTTCAACACGATACCACAGTTCATCAAGAGTACTGACTGGCGTATTGTGACGAGCCAGTTGCTCGGCCACCATTGACCAGACGTTTTCAATTGGTGAGAGATCTGGAGAATATGCTGGCCAGGGCAGCAGTCGAACATTTTCTGTATCCAGAAAGGCCCGTACAGGACCTGCAACACGCGGTCGTGCATTATCCTGCTGAAATGTAGGGTTTCACAGAGAACGAATGAAGAGTAGAGCCACGGGTCATAACACATCTGAAATGTAACGCCCACTGTTCAAAATGCCGTCAATGCGAACAAGAGGTGACCGAGACGTGTAACCGATAGCACTCCATAACATCACGCCTGGTGATAGGCCAGTATGGCGACGACGAATACACGCTTCCAATGTGCGTTCACCGCGATGTCGCCAAACACGGATGTGACCATAATGATGCTGTAAACAGAACCTGGATTCATCCCAAAAAACAACGTTTTGCCATTCGTGCACCCAGGTTCGTCGTCAAGTACACCATCGCAGGCGCTCCTGTCTGTGATGCAGCGTCAAGGGTAACCACAGCCATGGTCTTCTAGCTGATAATCCGTGCTGCTGCAAACGTCGTCGAATTGTTCGTGCAGATGGTTGTTGTCTTGCAAACGTCCCCATCTGTTGACTCAGTGATCGAGACGTGGCTGCACGATCCGTTACAGCCGTGCGGATAAGATGCCTGTCATATCAACTGCTATTGATACGAGGCCGTTGGGATCCAGCAGGGCGTTCTGTATTACCCTCCTGAACCCACCGATTCCATATTCTGCTAACAGTTATTGGATCTCGACCAACGCGAGCAGCAATGTCGCAATACGATAAACTACAATCGCAATAGGCTACAATCCGACCTTTATCAAAGTCGGAAACGTGATGGTACGCATTTGTCCTCCTTACACGAGGCATCACAACAACATTTCAACATTTCACCAGGCAACGCCAGTCAACTGCTGTTTGTGTATGAGAAATCGGTTGGTAACTTTCCTGATGTCAGCACGTTGTAGGTGTCACCACCGGCGCCAACCCTGTGTGAATGCTCTGAAAAGCTAATCATTTGCAAATCATAGCATCTTCTTCCTCTCAGTTAAATTTCGCATCTGTAGCACGTCATCTTCATGGTGTAGCAATTTTAATGGCCAGTGGTGTATGTTTGTGACAGCTTGTTGGTCCTTTTCAACATCAGTAGATGCTGTCCAACGTATTTGAGTTTATATGTTGATGAATTTCTAAGAGCATATTTGGCAGTTGCACAGTGATGCTGTGTCATTACAAATTTGCTTTACATAGTCTATGAACTTAGTTGATTAATCGTTTAATCTTTGCTGCTAATTTTATCTTTGACTGTGAAATTTTATTGAAATCTTGTATTACAATAAAGGATTAAACAGACATTTATTGGTCAAAGATAAAATTAGCAGCAAAGATTAAATAATTAATCAACTAACTTCACACACTTGTGCAACTTTGTAACCATACAGCATCGCTGGTGCAACTGTCAAATACGCTGCCGTAAATTCGTTAACATAAGCTAAAATATTAGGCTGGTGAATAAGTTCATAGCGTTCTTCTTTTGCAAGGTATTCTGGTTGCTATGGGCTTATTTATCGATTGTCCTGTTTTATTTGTAGTTCACTGTTGCTATTTGAGTTAACATATTGTCATTTGAGAATACTGAGTGGAGCTGTGGATGCTAGAAAATGGAGTACTAAGTGCAGAAATTTGAATATTTTCCTTCACTGTCTTCTGTTCCAGTTCAACCGGGGGTGACAGCAGCACAGGTAGCCAGAAACATTTGTGTTACGTATGGGGATAATGCCACTGGACAGAGCATGGCAAGATTTTTTTTTTTTTTAAGGAGGATAATTTTGTCATTACTGACTCTCCCTGTTCAGGAGGAACTTCGGGTGTTTGATGAACGTTTAATTGCATTAATCCACAATGATTCATGTCTTTTGTAACGGGACTTTGAATTTCGCTGACACTCGTTCCCTCAGACATAAATTATACCGTCGCAGCGGTATGAGCGCTCGACGGCAGAGAAAATACTAAAATTGCAACTTTTTTTTTCTATCTGTTTCTCTTGTCTCTCAAGAGCGGAAGCTTAATGCTGACGTAAAAAAACTTATTAGCTAGTCTTGATCTGATTTTAATGTGTAGACATATTGAGGAAGTTATGAAATTTGGAGGAGGGAAGCAACGTAAAATAAATTGCATTTAATATCAAGACGGTTTTGTGTACATTAGAAATTCCTGGACAATGAAACTTATTGCAAGATTTTGGAGCAGACTTTTCATGCAGAAATGAAGTAAGAGATTTCTGAAGACCTGGACGCTGCACGAAAAAAGAAGACATGTTAACATGGTAAAGAATGAACTCTTATCGACACAATTTCCCCCTGTCAGTTACATTTCGTTATTCTCTGTTCCTTTCAAATACTTTTTGTAGTGGAAATTGGTTTGACTTTTGCTCAGACACGCCACAAGGACCACCCCAACAATAGCTTTTCCGAATCACGAACTCCGTTAGCTTTTCTGTAATACAAAGTCCGATTTGCATTTCATTCTTTCCCTTTTTCACGGTCATTTACGATTTTAAAACACCTTTTTATTCACCATTTCTTCTCACATTTTTAACCTTTTCTATTCTTTTCTTCACTTTTTCTTTTTTATTAACCACTACACTTTGTACTCAAGAACTGGCAAATGTAATGAACTGTGATCATTACACCATTCTGCGACAACTGCATGCAACGGGGAAAGTTATAAAGATTGGGTGTATGGTTTAAGTCAAAATCACAAAAATCAGCAGGTGGCCATATGCACATCTCTGCTTGCTCCTCAGCAGTTGGCTCGTGAACAGCACTGACCATTCCTATCCAGGTATCATTACTGGTGATGGGGAATGGTGTCTTTATGCTAATGTAAGGAAAAGAAAGGAATGGTTGAGTGGAAACAAAGCAACTCTCTGTACATAGCTCTGCGTGCATCCACAGAAGATGAAAGTTATGCATCTTGTTGAACAGGGCTGGTGTGATATATATCTCCAAGATGTAATCTTCGCTGCTGAAATTTATCATCAAAAACCGAAACACCACGCAGCCAGATAGACGTGGCAGAATGATGCTATTGGCTTTAGCATTGTGGAACACTGGTCCTTGCTACTACGTAAATTGGGCTACCATGTGCTCTCTCACATTCACACCACTGTAAGACCATGTGAGGGCATGTATTTGCACACACAATTTATGCTGCAAATGCCACCACATTTGACACCAGAGCAAGGTATAATCAAGTGGGGCTTGATACTATCACAGAGTTATTTTGAGTAATTATCTGTACGATGATTTTATTCTGGAACAGCTACTGTTGGTAGTTAGTTTGGATGATACTTCAAAGGTCCCTGGGAGTTGAAGAGTGACAGTGAGTGGCTGAGGTAGCATTTACAGACAGGCTGACTCATATCGTAATATCCTGGCTTTGGGCCAGCCACTGTGGAATCGTGACCGAAGACCTCCAACTATGGACCTTACCGTATTTATTCGAATCTAAGCCGCACTCGAATCTATGCCGCACCTGAAAAATGAGACTCGAAATCACTGAAAAAAAATTTTCCCGAATCTAAGCTGCTCCTGAAATTTGAGACTCGAAATTCAAGGTGAGAGAAAAGTTTTAGATCACCCCTCCAAATCGAAAAACAGTTGGTCCATTGTAACATGAAACACAATTGAGGTCGAATGGATGAAGATACAGCTACAGTAGTTTGGTTCGAGTCGTAAGCTTAACAGTTAAGCTTTACCAGGTAGCCATTGTGTCAGGCGCTCCGACCATATTTATACGGGTACCCTTCCTTTTTCGCGTGCTTCGTCTGGTTTGAATCGATTGCTTATTTTGCTTTGATCTGGTGAGTGCCGTTCTCTTTGTTATAGGTATTTATGTCACTCTAAGCTGAAAATGCATTATTGTATGATAATGCGTGTTTACGACCTGTCGCCACTCGCGGCATGGCTTGCTTTTGTGCGCGCTACCGCGGCTTACAATTAAAAAGAAAAGAAAAAAAGAGAGGAATTGTCTAATAAGCGAAACAATGGCGAGAGTCTGCTATTTGTTGTCACTTAAACTGCTGCTTTCTTTGATAATGATCAACAAGAACCAAATAATAGACTGCATACAATAGATGATGTTCTGAACTTGAGTTTAGCGAAAATTTTTCTCCGTTTGAAAATCTTTGCAGACAACTCCTCAGTACATTACATTCTGCACAGAAATTAGGGTCATCTTAGATTTAAAAATCTAGTCAGTTGTCGTGCTTAGATTCTGACTGTATCACTATTCAGCGTAAGAATAATACGAATATAAACATGACATGATATGTACATTCTTCCACGTTTGCTGTTCTAGTTTCGTAGTTTATTAGGCAGACAGGATTTAAATGAAAAAGCAGCAAACACGAAAGAATACATGGCATAATGTTAACATTCTTCTACCTTTTAATTTATTTACTGACGCAGAGGTTTCGGCGCCAGTATTTATCTTTGTGCCTGCAAAGCATGCCTGTGTAGCGCTGCATATATTAGACGGAAGAAGTTAGTTGTGGCGACATCTACCAACATTTTTCAGAACTTCCACTTACTTTGCACTCGATTCTAAGCTGCAGAAGTTTTATTATTATTTAATTACAAAAACCGGAAAAAAAAGTGCGGCTTACATTTGAGTAAATACGGTATATTCAGAGAATATAATTTAATGACATATATACTCTATGGAACAGGCTCGTGTAGAAAAAGAGTCAACAATACTCAAGTTATAGTATTTGCGCGAGTGTAGGCAGGTTCCTAAATTTCGGCCGGAAAAGTCATGGTTCAGCCTATAATGGAGATCTTTTCCCATCGGATCATAAATTGTCAATTTCAAAATGACATGTACACATCTTGGCGGTTCAACTTAATGTCATTACAAATCACTGCAGCATAATGTCAGAATCTCTTATAATAAAACCAGCTGGGAAGCTTTCTGCCTCGGGGACAGTTTTACAATTAAAAACCACATTCAGTGGAAATTTTTGTTCGTCAGCTGTAATACTCAACAGTACCGTGCAGTGCTGCTTTGCACACAATGTACCCCTACATTAATCATCTTGCAGTTCTTCTTAAGCCTGAGCTTGCTATGAAAATAGGACAAGGAATTCAGCCTTACGCAAGACACCTTTTTCTATTTTGTTTTACCAAGACATGTTTCAACACTTTTTGTGCTATCTTCACTGGGTTATTTCGTATCTTCTATGTAAAACTGTTGTTACAAATTAACATTTAGCAAAACCTTTGGTACATAATATTTATAATTGTGAATGAATAATTGTTGTAAAATATTATACATCATTGTTCATAGTTCACAGTTTAGATATGTATGCACTGTGTGCTGTTTATAACATTATGTCAAAGTCCTATTTATAGCTTAATTGGCAAATAGAGTGGAAGTACGCATTAGTTTACATACCATACCTTGGGCATTGATGTTGGTACATGGTATATGCCCGTTTGATTCTTGAATTAATGGGTTTTCTCTTTGACAGACGCTCATGAAAGCATGTGTGTCTACGTTCCTACACGTTGTCAATTGAGTCTTCATATCTTATAAATGATTCTATATAACTAATCAAGGTTTTTTTTTTTTTTTTTTGCAATTGATAGCGTGAAATGAGGCACATAATTATGGTGTATGATAAAACTTGAAACTTTTTTATTCTTGAAAGTACGGAAGTAACATGTCCACAGCGGTGAGAAGCTGCGCGCACACACACACACACACACACACGAGAGATAGAGAGAGAGAGAGAGAGCAGAGCAGTGAAAGCATTAGTAACCTCGAGTTGTATGAAGACTTGGGTGTCCTTTTTGTGGTCTGGAGTAAACTGTAGGTCTGTAATTGAATGTGAAGCAAAGTTCGCTACAAGGGCTGTGCCAAATGTTGAGTTATTGATAGTAATAATTTCACTGGGCGTAGAAAGGTACTCAGGTTGGAGTCTGTCGAAGAGAGATTTGTTCAAACATTTGCTCCTACACTGAAGTCCCTCAATGATCAGTCGTATCCCAGAGGCTCACCTCGGTAGGGCTGGTGGGCGCGGTTCCGTGGGCTGCCCATGCTGCGGTTTCCACCGCTGTCGGCTGGCTGCCCCCTCCTACTCCGGCTGTCTTCTTCAGGTTGTCTATCAGCTGGCACCTGCATAACAACATCTTATGACACAATGTAAACCTTTGTCAATGGCTCCACAGAAGCACATGCAGTTATTTATTTTTTAAAAAAGAAGGCAGAAACTACACACAAATGTATTTGGTAAGCTGTTTCCTGTTGGTCATTTCCCCAAATGTCAGTAGGAGTCAAATATTTTTGAACAAAACGTATTTCTGCCATCAGCAGAACAGTTGTACACACATTCCCTACCGATATCGAGTATTGCCGGTACAATCATCTTCACAGGAGAAAAACAGTGTATATCAATGGATCAAAAATACATTTATGTCATATATACCCAACCAAATGTAGAAGAAACATCACTGCCGTATTACACTGATCAGTCAGAAATTATGACCACCAATGACCTACTATTGATGTAAACCCATCCAGGCGACAGCAGCATCACCTAGTCAATGACCCATGCATGTGCCAATGTTAATACCATGACATTGGTAACTATGACAGAAATGTGCAATGATCACTGGCACTGGACATTGGGGCAGTAGCAGAGTGCTACATAGTCTCATGAATCCTGATACCTTCTTCATCATGCTGATGGGAGGCCCCAAGGAGACGAGGATACAGTCAAAGAAAGGGGGGGGGGGAAAGTCGACAGTCGGATAAGGGGGGGGGGGGGAAAGTCGGCAGTCGAAAAACGGGGGGACGGTCGACAGTCGAAGAAACGGGGGGGACGGTCGACAGTCGAAGAAACGGGGGGGGGGGGGGCGGGGACTGTCGAAGAAACGGGGGTGGGGGGGGGGGGCAGTCGAAGAAACGGGGGTGGGGTGGGGGGGACGGTCGAAGAAACGGGGGTGGGGTGGGGGGGACGGTCGAAGAAACGGGGGTGGGGTGGGGGGGACGGTCGAAGAAACGGGGGTAAGGTGGGGGGGACGGTCGAAGAAACGGGGGTGGGGTGGGGGGGACGGTCGAAGAAACGGGGGTGGGGTGGGGTGGACGGTCGAAGAAACGGGGGTGGGGTGGGGGGGACGGTCGAAGAAACGGGGGTGGGGTGGGGGGGACGGTCGAAGAAACGGGGGTGGGGTGGGGGGGACGGTCGAAGAAACGGGGGTGGGGTGGGGGGGACGGTCGAAGAAACGGGGGTGGGGTGGGGGGGACGGTCGAAGAAACGGGGGTGGGGTGGGGGGGACGGTCGAAGAAACGGGGGTGGGGTGGGGGGGACGGTCGAAGAAACGGGGGTGGGGTGGGGGGGACGGTCGAAGAAACGGGGGTGGGGTGGGGGGGACGGTCGAAGAAACGGGGGTGGGGTGGGGGGGACGGTCGAAGAAACGGGGGTGGGGTGGGGGGGACGGTCGAAGAAACGGGGGTGGGGTGGGGGGGACGGTCGAAGAAACGGGGGTGGGGTGGGGGGGACGGTCGAAGAAACGGGGGTGGGGTGGGGGGGACGGTCGAAGAAACGGGGGTGGGGTGGGGGGGACGGTCGAAGAAACGGGGGTGGGGTGGGGGGGACGGTCGAAGAAACGGGGGTGGGGTGGGGGGGACGGTCGAAGAAACGGGGGTGGGGTGGGGGGGACGGTCGAAGAAACGGGGGTGGGGTGGGGGGGACGGTCGAAGAAACGGGGGTGGGGTGGGGGGGACAGTCAAAGAAACGGGGGTGGGGTGGGGGGGACAGTCAAAGAAACGGGGGTGGGGTGGGGGGGACAGTCGAAGAAACGGGGGTGGGGTGGGGGGGACAGTCGAAGAAACGGGGGTGGGGTGGGGGGGACAGTCGAAGAAACGGGGGTGGGGTGGGGGGACAGTCGAAGAAACGTGGGTGGGGTGGGGGGGACAGTCGAAGAAAAGGGGGTGGGGTGGGGGGACAGTCGAAGAAACGGGGGTGGGGTGGGGGGGACAGTCGAAGAAACAGGGGGGACAGTCGAAGAAACAGGGGGGACAGTCGAAGAAACGGGGGGGACAGTCGAAGAAACGGGGGGGACAGTCGAAGAAACGGGGGGGACAGTCGAAGAAACGGGGGGGTGGGGGGTACAGTCGAAGAAACGGGGTTTGGGGGGTGGGGGGTGGGGTCGCAGAAACGGGGGTGGGGGGTCAGTCGAGGAAACGGGGGGGGGGACAGTCGAAGAAACGGGGGGGGGGGGCAGTCGAAGAAACGGGGGTGGGGGTGGGGGGGCAGTCGAAGAAACGGGGGTGGGGGTGGGGGGGCAGTCGAAGAAACGGGGGTGGGGGTGGGGGGGCAGTCGAAGAAACGGGGGTGGGGTTGGGGGGGCAGTCGAAGAAACGGGGGTGGGGTTGGGGGGGCAGTCGAAGAAACGGGGGTGGTGGTGGGGGGCAGTCGAAGAAACGGGGGTGGTGGTGGGGGGCAGTCGAAGAAACGGGGGTGGTGGTGGGGGACAGTCGAAGAAACGGGGGTGGTGGTGGGGGACAGTCGAAGAAACGGGGGAGGGGGGACAGTCGAAGAAACGGGGGAGGGGGGACAGTCGAAGAAACGGGGGAGGGGGGACAGTCGAAGAATCGGGGGAGGGGGGACAGTCGAAGAATCGGGGGAGGGGGGACAGTCGAAGAATCGGGGGAGGGGGGACAGTCGAAGAAACGGGGGAGGGGGGACAGTCGAAGAAACGGGGGAGGGGGGACAGTCGAAGAAACGGGGGAGGGGGGACAGTCGAAGAAACGGGGGAGGGGGGACAGTCGAAGAAACGGGGGAGGGGGGACAGTCGAAGAAACGGGGGAGGGGGGACAGTCGAAGAAACGGGGGAGGGGGGACAGTCGAAGATACGGGGGGTTGCAGTCGAGGGAAATGTGTGGGGTGGGGGGGGGGCAGTCGAGGGAAACGTGAGGGGACGGGGGATGGTAGTCGAAGGATACGTGACGGTGGGGGGCGGGTGGGAGTCGTGGGGTACGTGACGGTGGGGGGGGGGGGGGGGGGGAGTCGAGGGGTACGTGATGGTGGGGGGGGGGGGAGTCGAGGGGTACGTGTTTGTGGGGGGGGGGGGGGGAGTCGAGGGGTACGTCACTGGGGGCGGGGGTTTCGAGCGATACGTGACCCGGGGGGGGGGGGGGGTGTCGAGCGATACGTGACGGGAGTCGAGGGATACGTGACGGGAGGGCGGGAGTCGAGGGATACGTGACGGGAGGGCGGGAGTCGAGGGATACGTGACGGGAGGGCGGGAGTCGAGGGATACGTGACGGGAGGGCGGGAGTCGAGGGATACGTGACGGGAGGGCGGGAGTCGAGGGATACGTGACGGGAGGGGGGGGGAGTCGAGGGATACGTGACGGGAGGGGGGGGGAGTCGAGGGATACGTGACGGGAGGGGGGGGGAGTCGAGGGATACGTGACGGGAGGGGGGGGGAGTCGAGGGATACGTGACGGGAGGGGGGGGAGTCGAGGGATACGTGACGGGAGGGGGGGGAGTCGAGGGATACGTGACGGGAGGGCGTGAGTCGAGGGAAATGGGTGGGGGGGGGGTCGAGGGAAAGGGGAGGGGGGGGTCGAGGGAAAGGGGAGGGGGGGTCGAGGGAAAGGGGAGGGGGGGGGTCGAGGGAAAGGGGAGGGGGGGGTCGAGGGAAAGGGGAGGGGGGGGTCGAGGGAAAGGGGAGGGGGGGGGGTCGAGGGAAACGGGAGGTGGGGGACGAGGGAAACGGGAGGTGGGGGACGAGGGAAATGGGAGGTTGGGGACGAGGGAAACGGAGAGAGGAGCAGGTGATGCACACAGAGAGGCAGGAGGAAGAGGAGAAGACGGACAAAGAGAGGGTCAGGAGTTTAGAATGTACATCCAATTTGTATATTATTTACCAATTGCGAAGCGTTGCTAGGTTCACTAGTAAAATACAAAGAAAAATAGACGAACAGCATCTAAGTATATAGTACTCTCACGTATCATGACTATTGTACAGGATATGAGTGTAACATATCCGGTAACATTAAGTTTACCACTGATGCCAGCATTGTCTTCCAGGAAGCACAGCAAATGCATCACCTCTGTGTGAGCCACAGGCTGGCAATGTTCAAAATGTAGCCTTATTCCCCATTAACCATTTGAGTGCAATCATGGCACACAGTACTAGTCATGATGTATTTTTTATTTATGTGGCAATGGAATTTGCATCCTTCATTAATTAACAGTGTTTCAGACAAAAGTGTATTTCATCAAAAATACAGGATGTTTGACTATTATAAATACAAGTGAGAGGGGCAATAGAAGACACTGAAACAAGCGAATAATCCTAATATAGATTTGGAAAGCAATAGTTTCCCTGATATGACTATCATACCTGACAAGGTTCCTAATGGTGTGATCGGCATTTTGAAACAATCTATACGATGATGGAGACAAGATCCCACATACAGCACACTGCAGTAATTTGCCCTGGTGGCTTCCGCTTTGCAGATAATTGGTAAATTTTTTTTTAAAAATATTTGAATTTTGTGTGACACTCAATAGCGTTAAATAAGTTGCATTATATAGTCTGGTTGCATAGTGTAATTGATAGGAAATAGCTTCACATTCAGGAGGTTGTGAGTTTGAATCTCATCAGCTGTATTAAATTTTTATTTTTTTAAAAATCTTCATCAAAATAATTTTGATCGATATTTTTATTCAATTAACTGGTTGAAATGTATTTTTTTGTTTCTATTCCTTTATGACAATTTTAAACACCAAATGAACCCTTTCATTTGTGAATATGAATTTCATTATATTTAAGTATTATAATATTCAATTATATGAAAATTTCGATATGTCATTTAAAAAAACAAAAGATGAAATAATCTATTTACATTTGTGCAATGGAGTGAAAAATGTAGTTTTGTTACCGGATGTGGATTGTTTATGGTAACTACCATAGAAACACAACCTAAATATCTATTGTACTATGGACAAAAAAATGCAGATGAAAATTTTATCGAAAGACAGGTTTACAAATAAAACGAAATTCAAACATAATGAGAATTAGATATTACAATAATGTAGACGAAAAACAGGGTCATAAAACAAAATAAATTTAACCAAAATTAATTAAACACATGTACAAAGATTTCAAGTGGAGACATAAGGTTACAAAGGAAAATGAGAGCAAATGAAGCTATTTAATTCAACTTATTTAACACTACTGAGTGCCACACAAATTTCAGAATTTTTTTAAATCAATTACTGGTGAGCGAGGGTGCACCAGGGTGAATGGCTGCAATGTGTGGTACATGGGATCTTAACCTATATGACCATATAGATAGTTTCAAAAAGTACATCACACCACTGGGGAGCTCTCCTTCAGAGTACACGAGCATCTTTTACCAGAGTCCCTGAGGATCCAAACTGCAGATATGCACTTAATGACTAACACATTACAACAAGTGTTCTCCATGCCACCGATCATGTGAAGGCAGGCTTCAGCATGTCTTCTCAATGATGCTTGCACACATTCAAATATCCCAGGTGTGTTCTGAATGCTCTGACAACCATTCATGCTGGAATTGGTCAATACCATCACCAGGGCTGGAATACACCAAAGCTTTTACATATTCCCCCTCCCCGTTACACAAGAAAACCACCACCAACAGGTTAACATCAGCGGATCTATGAGGCCAAAGTATTGGTAAGCCACAACTGATACAGTTGTCAAAACACTGTTTACCTGTAGTTAGGTATCTGGTATGATTTTTTTAAAATTTTTATTTGTTATGGCTTTAGGGCACAAAACTGCTACGGCCATTAGCACCCATTCTATGGCTTACGGAAGGGTAAATCAGCAGCAATGGGAGCTAAACGCAAAAAGTGGGGAAACTAAAAAACAGAAGGAAAGCTTAGAAAACCACTATAGAAGGGGAGGGGGGTGTCCCCAAAAAGAACTTTAAACGATCGACGTCATCTCACGGACACTGATAAACTCGAGGACGTGATCAGCCGAGTGCGTGTCATCTGCTAAAATGGAAGATTTATCAGGTGACAGCTGTAAACGGACGCGTAGCGGAGTAAAATAGGGGCACTGAAGTAAAAGGTGTCTCACCGTCCACAGTTGAGAGCAGTGGGGACAAAGCGGGGGAGGATTGCCACTTTAAAAGATGTCTATGGCTTAAAAGACAGTGCCCTATCTGGAGTCTAGTTAAAATTACCTCCTCCCAATGACGAGTTCGGGAGGAAGAGGTCCAAGCGCAGGGAAGAGCTATCAAGTCCCACAATTTATTATTGGAGGTGTAGACCAATGTGCGTGTCATAAAGGAGCAACACGACGACATAAAACACTCTGTAGACTGGCGAAGGGAAACATGCAAACAGCAGGCTGAAGAAGAGAGATTGCAGCCTTGGCCGCTATATCGGCCGCCTCATTTCCACGGATACCAACGTGTCCTGGGATCCAGAGGAATGCCACAGAGACGCCCCCCAAGTGGAGGCAGTCCTGAATCTGGTCGACCAGAGTGTGGACAGGGTAAAGAGCTTCGAGACTGAGGAGAGAGCTGAGCGAATCTAAGCATATAATATACTGTATCCGCTGATGGCAATGGATGTATTGGACAGCCTGGAGAACAGCATAAAGCTCCGCAGTAAAAACCGAACACTGGTCGGGAAGCCAAAATCTATTAGGGGTATTGCCAACAATATAGGCACTCCCAACACCAAATGATGTTTTTGAGCTGTCGGTGCAAATAAATGTGGCACCCTTCATTTGTGCGCATAGAGCAGCAAATGCCCGATGATAAACGAGAGAAGGGGTACCATCCTTGGGAAGCTGACAAAGGTCACAGAGCAGGCAGATCTGGGGGTCGAGCCAAGGCGGTGCGGTACCCCCGGTTGTCAATAAAGTTTTAGGAAAGTGGAAAGAAAGAGAACGTGGCAGTTGGCAGAAGCCGACTCCCAAGGGTAGTAGAGAGAAAGGGCGGCCTGCATACACTAAATCCAAGGAGGCGGCGCAAAAAAGGTCATGGGCCGGATTAGCAAGCGTGGAGGACAGTTGGCTAGCATAACGACTCAGGAGGACAGCTTGCCGTTTGGACAGCGGAGGTTCAGCAGTCTCAGCATAAAGGCTTTCCACAGGGCTGGTGTAAAAAGCTCCAGACACTAAACGCAATCCACGATGGTGGACTGAGTCGAGACGCCAAAGAACAGACTGCCAAGCAGAGGAGTAAACTATGTTTCCATAGTCCAATGTCGAGTGCACTAAGGCACGACAGAGGCGGAGAAGGACCACTTGGTCTGCTCCCCAGGAGGTACCATTCAGAACACAGAGGGTGTTGACGGATCGCAGACAGCGAGCCGAAAGATACGATACATGGGAGGACCAGCACAGTTTTCTGTCACACGTAAGTCCCAAGAATTAAGCGACGTCCGCGAACGGAAGGTCGACAGGGCCTAGATGTAGGGAAGGCAGAGGAAACTCTATACAACGCCAAAAACTGACACAAATGGTCTTACTACGAGAAAAGCGGAAGCCGGTTTCGATGCTCCAAGAGACGAGGGGATCGAGACATCTTTGAAGATGCCGTTCAAGAAGGATGGTCCGTGGAGAGTTGTAGAAGATCAAAAAATCGTCCACAAAGAGGGAGCATGAGACATTGAGAAGGACACAATCTATAATTGGATTTATTGCGACGGCAAACAGTACAACACCCAGCACGGAGCCCTGGGGGACCCCGTTTTCTTGGGAGAAAGTACGAGAGAAAGTAGTGTCCACCTGCACTCTAAATGTGTGTGCTGTCATAAATTCATGAATTAAAAGGGGTAGGCGACCTCAAGAGCCCTAAGAGAAGAGTGTGCAGAGGATGCCTGTCCTCCAACAGGTATTGGATGCTCTCTCCAGATCAAAAAATATTGCTACTGTTTGGTGTTTCCTGAGAAAACTGTTCATAATATAAGTGGAGAGAGCAACAAGATGGCCAACTGCAGAACAATGCTTTCAGAAACCGCATTGCGCAGGTGTTAAAAAGGCCTCGGGACTCCAGACCTCAGGCTAAACGGCAATTCACCATATGCTCCAAAACCTTACATACGCTACTTGTGTGAGAAATGGGGCGATAGCTAGAGGGGAGATGTTTGTCCTTTCCAGGTTTCGGAACAGGAACGACGATAGCTTCCTGCCATCTTCTGGGAAAAGTACTGTCGGCCCAAAATCGATTATAAAGACGAAGGAGGTAACGCAGACTATGGTATGATAAATGCAGCAACATTTGGACATGGACACCATCTGGTCCTGGGGCGGAAGAGTGAGAAGAAGAGTGTGCGTGTTGGAGTTACCACATGGAGAAAACAGTATAATAGCTTTTGCTATTTTGAGAGGAGAAAGCAAGTGGTCGCACTTCCGTTGCACATTTTTTTGGGAGAAAGGCTGGTGGATAATTTGAAGAGCTTAAAATCGCAGCAAAGTGTTGACCCAATGAGATAGAAATTGCGACTGGGTCCACTAAGGTAAAATGCGCGACAGTGAGCCCAGAGATCGTGGAGAAACTAGGCACACCAGATAACCGTCGAATTCGACTCCAAACTTCTAAGGAGGCAGTGAAGGTTTTAAAAGAATTAGTAAAGAAGTCCCAGCTTGCCTTCTTGCTATCGCAGATGACACAACAGCATCACGCACTTAACTGCTTATAGCGGATACAGTTGGCCAAAGTACGATGGTGGCAGAAAACGCGAAGAGCATGTCTCTGCTCGCGTATTGCCTCACGGCACGCCTCGTTTCACCAAGGAACTGGGGGGTGCTGGGGCAAATTGGAGGTGCGAGGTATTGAACATTCTGCGGCTGTAAGAATAACTTCTGTGACACGAGTGACATGATCGTCGACGCTAGGAAAGTGACGGTCATCGAATGTCGCTAGAGACGAAAAAAGTGTCCAATCAGCTTGTGCAAACTTCCAGCACCTTGGGTGCATAGATGGCAGTCGTGGCTCCAATCAAATGACACATGGAAACTGGTCACTCGAGTTTCTATCGGCAAAAGCGAACCATTCAAAGCGCCGAGCTAGCAGAACAGTACCGACCGAAAGGTCCAAATTAAAGAAATTTGTCGTGGAGGCAGACGAAAATGTAGGTTACCCAGTGTTGAGGCACACAAGATCCACTTGGTGGAAGAGGTCAATCAACAGAAGGCCTCGCGGACAAGGATGTGGAGATCCCCAAAGCGGGGGGTGGGCATTGAAGTCCCCAACCAGCAAATAGGGAGTGGGAGCTGACCAAGGAGATGAAGGAGATCAGCTCTTGCCATCAGTGTGGACATTGGAATGTATACGGTACAAAGAGAGAAGGTGTATCCAGAAACAGAAAGACGGACAGAAACAGCCTGGAAGGAACTGTTTAACGGGATTGGGTGATAATGGACAGTATCATGGAGAAGAATCATAAGTCCCCCGTGTGCTGGAGTCCCATCAACAGAGGGGAGATCAAACTGGACTGACTGGAAATGAGGAAAAACAAAGCGATCGTGGGGATGCAGCTTTGTTTCCTGAAGACAGAAGATGACCGGCGAGTAGGATCATAAGAGGATCGACAATTCATTTCGATTGGCTCTAATGCTGCACATATTCCAATGGATAATGGACATAGGATGGACCGAACAGGGAAGAATCTTACCACGGTTGCTCTCAACTCAACAACTGCTGAGAGCCGGTGGCTGACAGCGTGGAACGGCAGTCAGACAAAGGTAGAGGATCCTGACACATAGGTTGTTAGGGGGCAGCTCCTGCCACCTGTGATCGGCCGATTGATCGACCGCCAGCAGTGCGCCTTGGTGACACGGAAGACGGCTGAGGGCGGTTACCGCCAGGTGGCGCTGTAGGCGAGACACACTGTGGCGGAGAAGGAGACGAACTTGGTTTCTTATGAGCCTTCTTGGAAACAGGATGTTGAGATGAGGGAGGAATTGATGGTAGTGAAGTCGGGGTACATAAAAAATCTTCGCAAGTAGACTCTTGTTTGGAAGTCCGGGTGTCTGATTTTGGGACTCGTGATTTAGCAGGAACCAATGAAGGGTGAGCTGGTGATAGTGGAGAGGTTGAACAGGTGATCTTTGCGCTGGCCGATCTGACGACCGTGGCACTAAAGGTGAGATCACAAGTCTGTGTGGCTGCCTCCTTAGTAGGCTGAGGAGATGCAAGGACAGTGCTATATTTACCTGCTAGAGGCACAGTGGGCTTTCGACTGGCAAATAACTTACGTGCAACAAATGTAGAAACCTTTTACTTCACTCTGATTTCCATAATAAGCCGTTCATCTTTGAAAATGGGGCAATCTCTAGATGAAGCAGAGTGGTCACCCATACAGTTGATGCAACGAGGGGATGGAGGTGGACAAGCACCCTCATGGGCATCCTTGCCACACATAATGCATTTGGCCAGATTGGAATGACTGGCTGGTATGATTAAAGTGCTGACACCGATAGCAACGCGCAGGGTTGGGGATGTAAGGGCGAAGTGAAATTATCTCACAGCCCACTTTAATGTTCGATGGAAGATGAACTATGTCAAATGTCAACAAGATAGTATGGGTTGGTACCAAGTTCTTGTCAACACTTTTCATGACTCGATGTACAGCCGTTACGCCTTGGTCGGACAGGTAGTTTTGAATTTCCTCGTCGGACAATCCGTCAAGTGAGCACGTATAAACCAACCCGTGTGATGAATTTAAAGTGTGGTGTGCTTCCACCCGAACAGGGAAGGTGTTTAGCAGTGGCGTTCGCAACAAATTTTTGTGCCTGGAGGGCACTGACTGTTTCTAACAAGGTGCGATTTCGTAATCGGGAACAAGACTTTACACGACCTGCAATTGCGTCGACACCTTTCTGAATAATGAAAGGGCTGACTGTGGAGAAGTCTTGGACCTTTGCCCGACCGGAAAACAACAAGGAACTGTGGCACTGATGGAAGAATTGTCTGTGGCTGAGACTCATCTAACTTTCACTTGTGAGCAGAAATTGTAGACGTAGAGGAAACCATTGCGAAAGTATCCCCCATGATTATCGGCGTGTCCGATGGTGCACTCCTTCCTTGTGGGGGCCCTCTCTGAGGGCACTCCCGCCTTAGGTCAGGTCACATCTCACGAGAAATGGACGGAGGGAACAATTGGGCATGTTCGGAAGGTACGAGCTCGGGTAATCACCCCCCCCCCCCCCCCCCTGGGCCTGGCAGTTACCAGGGGGTGTGTACGTGTCCTACCTGTCTACCCGGGGCGGGAAATTACGCGTTACTACCCCTTCACCGGCTACGCGTGGGTCGGCCTTGACACAGACAGGGAGGAAAGAAAGAGAAAGGGAGGAACAAAGAAAAGGAAAGGAAAGAAGAGATGTCTCAGATGCTGCAGTAGAGAAGAGGGTAAAGAGAAGAGGTAAGGAAAAGAGAAGGACAAAGGAAGGACAGACATTCCAGCATAGAAAGCAAAGAAGAGAGACTATGTCTTACAGTTACAAGTGTCCGTCTCCGGATGTAGGCACGAAACATACTCCCACAAGGGGGACAAGGGGAAGGGAAGAGGCAGAGGTCAGTGGGGGGAGAAGGATGCGGAAGTATGTGGAAAAGGAAGGTATGCAGCCCGGAAAGGGCTCCCGTGCTCGCCACGTACATATCCACGAAAGAGTTGTGGACCCCCTGGGGGAAAGGGGGGGGGGGGGTATCTGGTATGATGATAAAATAAAACGAGGGCAGTTTATCACTTCTTTACTTATGCTTTGCTTGTGTTGTTTTGAAATCAACACACACCTAGACATTATGTGTTTTAACACTGGCATTACGGACACTTGCACATTTGTCTTACTGAGGAAGCTGTTGGTTTCTGCACCTACGTTTATTACAATAGTTTGTTTCAATACTCTCTACTCACCTCTTTCGTTTCTACCTTTAATGGGCAAACACACTGTATACAGAGTCACGAACAGAGGTGTAAGTGTAAGATGAGAAGGAACACTTACAAGCAATAATGAAAATTTATACAAGAAAACTGAGCAACTAAATGTAACAATGAGAAAACAGACTGATGTTTCACAGGCATTTGGTTTAGATGAATGAAAACAGGATACAAAAGAGAATTTTTGAACATGTAAATTGCAAAAGAATGTCCTCATGGCAAGTGGCTCCAAGAAATCAGAAGTGATCTGAAAGAGATGAGGATTAAATAATATGAAATTCTAAACAGAGATAATGTTGCAAAAGAATGCCTTAGACTTTCATCTCCTTGAAAAAGAGAGAGAGAGAGAGAGAGAGAGAGAGAGAGAGAGAGAGAGAGAGAGAGAGAACAATGGACCAAAGCAGTCTGAAGTTTGGAAACAACAGCACTGTGCTCAATGGAAAATTAGAAAAGGCAGAAGTTAAAATCATAAGTAATTATTATATCTTTTCCACAAGAGGTCCAAATTTAGAGAGAAAAGATTCCCCATGCTATGATGGCTTAGTGCAGGTCTCTCAACCAGATACCACTTAAGTGACTTGTGTGCCTCAATCCTACCCCACTTGAGTAATCCTAGCGGGTATAAAGCGAAACTTACTGGAAGATTAAAACTGTGTGCGGACCGAGACTAACTCGGGACCTTTGCCTTTCACGGTCAACTGCTCTACCATCTGAGCTACCCAAGTATAACTCACGCCCCGTCCTCACAGCTTTACTTCTGCCAGTACCTTGTTCTCCTACTTTCCACAGTTCACAGAAGCTGTCCTGCAAACCTTGCAGGAGAGTTTCTGTGAAGTTTGGAAAGTAGGATATATCCGTTCCTCAAGGAGTGCTAGTTCTGTAAGGTTTGCAGGAGAGCTTCTATGAAGTTTGGAAAGTAGGAGACAAGGTACTGGCGGAAGTAAAGCTTTGAGGACGGGGCGTGAGTCGTGCTTGGATAGCTCAGATGGTAGAGCAATTGCCCACATTAGGCAAAGGTGCAGAGTTCGAGTCTCGGTCCGGCATACAGTTTTAATCTGCCAGGAAGTTTCATATCAGCGCACACACTGCTGCAGAGTGAAAATCTCATTCTGGGGTATAAAGAGGTTGCCAAAGACATGGAGGGGGAGTAGGCGGGGGATGGAGGGGGGCCAATAAAGAGAGAGAGGGGGGAGGGGAGGGAGAGAGGGATGGGGTGGGAGTTACAGCTTGATAACTCAGTCAGCAGGAGCGCTGCCCATGACAAGCGAGGATCACAGTTCAAGTTCCGTCCCAGCAACACAGTTTAAATCGGTCAGGAAGCTTCAAACTGGTGCACACTTCCCTGCAGAATGAAAGATTCATAGTGGAAACAAAAGTAAATGAAGACAGTAGTCCGAAGATCTGCCTTACCGGGCCCTGAGCTGCTGCCGCGTCTACTGCCACAGCCGCCTCCGCCTCCTCCCCGCTGGCTGCAGCCGGCTGTTCCGCGTGGCCCCTGCTGCTCCCGCCAGTAACGCCCCTCCACATCTTCGAGTCAGACCTCCCGTGCTGAGCGGGCGCCGTCTTCCGCCTGCCGTCCGGCGCATCTCTTCGCACTTCCGTCTCACCGTTTTCGGCTTCTCGCTCGACTGGGCCGGACCCCCCACCGTCCGGTGCTGTTCTGCCTCTGTCCCTATTCGACCAGATCTCGAGTGACACTTTGAACACAGGAAAGGAAGGTGGTCTGGGAGAAGGGGGTAAGGAATGGTATGACTGTAGTATCACAAATCTGAGGCAGTAATACTGTGCTCTTTTGCACCTGAATGACAAGTAATTTTTGTATTTTTAATATTTATTATTCAATATTTTAGCTGAAACTGAAGACGATTTACAGACTGGGCTTTACCAGCTTTTAAAATTAACCCTGTGGCATGTAACGTCCACTTCAGTGGACTTGTCTTAATGGTCATTTTTTTGTGTTTTCAATCACTCCTGAATTTGCAAATATACGAGGGCTATCCATAACGTACATTACATTTTCGTTTGTGTCCGTTAGGGGCGGGGCTAGCGCGGCCATCTCGGTGTCATGGCATTCCGCCGCTCAGTCGGCATCCTGCCATGCTAGTGAGAGGTTCGTGCTGTACTCCGTTGAGTTACTGTGACAGTTTGAAATGTCAGCGTTAACTGAAAATGCCGCAAAGTGTGAAGTGTGTGCTGTAATAAGGTTTCTGACTGCAAAAAACTGTACACCGATAGAAATCTACCGGCACCTTTGTGAAGTGTATGGGGATAACATAATCACTGAAGGTGGAGTGCGTCAATGGGTCATAAAATTTAAAAATGGCCGAACCAACGTCACGACGAAGAGCGAAGTGGAAGACCCAGCATAGTGACTGCTGAACTTGTCGAAAAAGTCGATGCCGCAGTCCGTGAAAACCGTAATTTCACAATAACGGAACTCTCTATGAGTTTTCCACAAATTTCACAAAGTTTGTTGCACGAAACCATTACCGAAAATCTCGGTTACCACAAGTTTTGTGCAAGATGGATACCAAAAATCTTGACAGAGATTCACAAAAATCAGCGAATGGCTGCAACGTTAACGTTTTTGGACGCTTACGAGAAAGATGGCGACTCATTACTCGATTGCATCGTTACTGGTGATGAAACATGGGTTAAGCATGTGAACTGCGAGACAAAATTGCAGTCAATGCAGTGGGGGCAGACAAATTCCCCCCCAAAACCCAAGAAATGCATGCAGACAATGTCGGCAAGGAAGGTGATGGCGACTGTCTTTTGGGACAGAATAGGTGTGATTTTTGTGGCTTTCCTGGAAAGAGGCACTACAATAAACTGTCAAAGGTATTGCCAAACTCTGCACAACCTCAGAAGAGCAATACAAAACAAGCGCTGGGGAAAGTTGGGCTCAAAGATCTTGCCGATTCACGACAACGCCCGGGCCCACACGGCAAATGCCACTCGTGAAGTTCTCGAATCTTTTAAGTGGGAGTTGTTTCCTCATCTGCCGTACAGTCCTGACCTGGCACCGAGCGACTTCCACTTATTCCCAGCAATGAAGAAGTAGTTGGCTATGCAGCATTTTGATGACGACGCACAGCTTCAAGAAGAGGTAACCACGTGGTTGAAGGCGCAGGCGGCCGAATTTTATGACGAAGGAATTTCCAAGATCACCCATCGCTACAATAAGTGCCTTAATTTAAATGGCAACTATGTAGAAAAGTAGTATTTACGTGTGGCTTTCATCAGTATATAATAAAAAAAAAATTCCAATACTTTATTTATTTTTAATTCCAAAATGTAATGTACTTTGTGGAAAGCCCTCGTAGAAAGTCCACTCCCTACTGGTGTTGTGCCCTGCACGTGTTTGCAACCTCACAACTGACTGAAGACGCCAGAGAAGGGACCATTAAAAACTGTCCACTGCAACGAAAATCGTGCAGCACAGGTTAATTTAAATATCTTCATGTCTAAAACAGAAGTTGTGGCACTTACAGAATATGACCCAGTTAGAACCAAAACAGTCATTAATAATGAAGCATTAGAACAAGTTCACGAATTCCTCTATATTGGTTGTGATGTTGCTTAAACTTAAAATGATAATGTGAAGACAAAGCTATACAGGCGATTTTGTTAAATGGTGGCTATTACTGAGAGATGAGGCGAAATGAAATGAATTCTGGCATCAGCTGCAACTGGGCATTCAAAGTAATTCAATGGCAACAAGAGAAAATTTATTCTGGACTGTGACTTGAACCCAGATTTCCAACTTTGTGCAAGTGTTCACCATAGCTGCTTTGGCTCTCTGAGCACGCTTTCCGTCTCACTCAGATTCACAACTCTGAGCACCCTACCTATGTAGCATCCTGTCTACTGTACTCATTGCCCACGCAAGAGTTCGGGTCGGACGGAGAGCGTGCTCATATAGCCAAAGTGATTAATGCAATCGCTCGTGTAAAACAGGAAATACGGGTTGAAGTCCCAGTCCGGCATAAACTTGCCCCCATCACTGAATTAATTTCAATGCCTTATTGCGACTAATGTTAGAATTTATTTCATCATATATATGTACAACCGCGGGATCAAGAAGTGTACCTGTTCTTTCGGACATGTCCAAAATAACAGACACCACATGTATATAATCCCTGAGAGAGTAACAAGCTAAGAAGATCATAGACTTATGGGTGGAAGTGCATTCCAGGGAAAGTAAGCCCACTTGAAGATGGAGCTAAAAAATCTTTGATAGTGTAGATGTCAATTACTGAAAGCAAACATGGGAACGTACCAGGCAAACAGGTATGTTGTTCTTGTACTAGTGTTTTAGTTCCACATTCAAGAGGGCACTAACATTCCCATGATAGTAACATGCTCACACACTGGTACTGGGCAGGAGGGTATCGTTTCACTGTTACTCACTCTGGTCACCAACAACATTACTGCCCTCTCGAGAGTGGAGCTAAAACACTAGTACAGCGACAGCATTTCACTCGCCCGGTGTGTTCTCACGTACTCTTTCAATGACTGAAACCAACGCTGTGATAGACCTTTTATCTCCACCTCCAAGTTGGGGTGTACCTGCCATTGAACACATCTTAAACCATATATGTCTGTATCCTTATCTTCTCAGGGACTTTTTCCTGTCGTTTGTCCCCATTTAGAAGTATCACCCTGTAGAACCTCCAGTAGCTATGACACACAATCAACAGCATTTACAAGCAGCAGTAGAGATAAATTCCTCAAACTACATTGAAGTAACAGCAGTACCAATGTTGCACAAATCTGAACATTTGAAACTTAAAATATGATGAAGTGCAGAGGTGAGATTTCTGGACGCGCTACCTGGCTGCATGTTACATAATAGAGAAATGAAGATATCAGGAAATTAAACATTTAATCTGATTAAAAAAAAAAGAACAGGTAAGTAGAGGAACAAATGGAAAAAGCATATACATTACTAAAAATCTAGCAGCTTATGTAATGGCTTCCAGGGGGCAACAAATGTTTGGTCTGCAGTATTTTACTGCCTTAAGTTACAATTCTGAAATGCTGCCATTATGTACTCATTAAGGAGTATATCCTATGGTAAAAGTTTGATACAATAAGATGCATATTATGGTTAGAAACTGTGTGTATCTTGATACAATGTAGCTGATGGTGTGTAAATAACCGGACTACGTTTGTCAAGTATTTGACACTGACAGCACTCTGTGACTTACAACTGAATTTACATATAATTCCAAACCTTCACGAAACTACTCCTTGCTGACTAACCACAAAATGACAAAGGAAAAAAGTTTATCAGTTATTACATTTTCACTGTCCACACAGCCATACTTCAGAGCAATGCATGACATTTTAATTTATTGCTTCTTCACTACAGACTACTCGCCACACAGTTTTGTAGAGAGTATCTGCACATACTAGTGAGTGCATATGCAAAATTATATAATTATACAGCACACTGTTCAGGAGATGTGACAACATGAAACTTTATATGCATGAAAAATTACCTTCTGTTTAAAGCAGAATCTGGCCTGAGCAGCCAGAGATAGCTGGTGTGTGTGTGTGTGTGTGTGTGTGTGTGTGTGTGTGTGTGTTTTCTGATGAAGAGTTTTTAAGGAAACTTAATGGTACAAGTCTTTTCGTTTTGCTTGTCTCCAACTCCACTTGTCATCTTTACAGTGAGTAGTATATTATCAATAGTGTTATCACAAAATGTGGCTTTTCTCTGTTTTGAGATATACTTCTGAACATTTAAATCAATATGCCAATCTTTGGATCACTTTGAAATATTATCAAGATCTGAATGAACATTTGAGCAGCATCTTTCAAACAGTGCATTGGAAACAGGGACTCAAAAAATTTGCATTTTGTGATAAATGCAAATGTAGAGGTGAATTATGCCTCAAAACGCAAAATTATACAACAGATAATAATTCATAGCAGACTGTAACCAGGCGAATTATTTCATCAGAGATAGTTTGGAACAGCTTTATTTTCTGCATATAAATATAGCAAATGTAACCAATTTTTGGTTACTGGTAATGCAAGTCATTTGATGTGACTTACTTAATTCCTTTGGCACCTATGGAGGCATAGCGCATCCAGAAGAACTTGCCACCCATCTCTGCTTTAGGCCATTTCCCTCAATTACGCCCAGCTCTTGCCAACTCTCCTCACTTCCCCTTCCATTGTCCTCTTCCATGTACCTCTAGGTCTGCCTCTGTTCCTCACACCTTGGTGATTCCATTGCAATGTCTTCTTTTCAACTGCTCCATCTGGCTTTCTCAGTGTGTGCCCCAGTGACCTCCGCTTTCTAGCATGTATCTGTTCTTCAGTAGGTGCTAGTTCGTTTGTCTTCAGAGATCCTCATTATTTTTTCTGGCCAGCAGATATTCATTATGTGCAGGAGGGACCTATTTATGAAGCTCTGTAACAGTGATGTTAGAGCTTCATTGAGCAGCTGAACTTGGAAAGCAGTTTCCAACTTTCACTGGCATGCGCAAGTACAGGCTTCACATTTGCATTAAAAATACAAATCTTAGTTTTGCAGGTGATGTTTCTGTTTCTCCGTATTGGACACAGTTGTGCAAAGCTACCATTTGTCTCCTTTATGTGGTTCTTCAATCATCTCTGGCTCCACCGTCTTATATCACCACGCTACCCTTATAAAAGAATGAATTGACAATCTCGACTTGCTGTTTCCCTACAAGCACTTTCACATTCCCAGAATTCATCCTGATTTCCTTTGTTTTACCTACATTTATCTAGAGCCCAGCACTCTGCTTCAAGTGTGTTTAATTTAGCTCCCATATCTGTCAGCCTTTGAGATAGTAAACTTACATCATCTGCGAAATCCAAATCCTCCAGATGTTCACTGATCCCCCACTGGATTCCTCGTCTACTACTGGCTATGACTCTCCTCATAACTGAGTCGAGGACACGTAGGAAGAGCATTGGTGACAAAATACAACCCTGCTGGACTTCGGTTGTTATTCTACTGGATCTGCGTGATTTCCCTTGCGGAGCACATATTAATAGCCTTCGTACAAATCTTTGGTGATGTTTAAAATCTTTTGTGGTAAACCATACTTCTGCAACACGTGCCGAGGTACTTTACGTTCCATATCATTTTGGCAATGCCCAATTTGGAAAGATAATGTGCGTAAGAAGGGGTCTGCAAAATAAAAAGTGTACAAATGACGTATCAGTGCACTCGAGGCTCCGATGCCACACCAGCTCTGAGCGGTTGAATGATCTGTATAAAATACATACCAAGTGGTCAAACATACTAATTAACCAAGTGATCTGGCATCTTAGAAGAAAGAAATGCGTAGGTCTGTCTATTAGATAAAGTTCAAAAATTGGTATAACATTGCCACTTTTAACACTGCAGTTGTAGGGAGTAGGTGTTTTGAAGTGTGGCTGTATCAGATACCAACAGATGTTGAGTCTGAACTATCTCATGTACAAAACACCCAACCTCAGCAAGTAACCGCACAGTAGATACTACTGAATGTCTTGTGTTGTGGATTACTAGTTGTTTTCTTTTCTCAGCAGGATTCTGATTACAACCCTCGCATTCCAGAGGGTATTGGTGATCTCAGCAGCCCCTTGTCAATGCTGCTTTCATAGAAATGCAGAACACGGGTGAAGGTTGGCTGGGACCACTCTTCTCCTCTCAGGTTGTCATAATTATACGAGGGAGGACTGTAAAGTTTCTACTCTGGTATTGCAGCTGGAATGTTGAAATTGCTTGATGGAACAGCTTGAAGTTCGTACAATAAATGGTATTTTCTTGACTCTCGCAAGAGAAGTCTGAACTAAGAGACAAACATGGCACGCACATTACTACTGTCAACTTGTAAAGGGCAGCAAATTGTAGATTGATATTTGTAGGCTAAGGGTATAAACTGAGTGGAATTCACAGGACATGGGTGGCACGTACGTGGAGAACTGTATATGTCCAGGTGGTGTGTGCATTCTTCCAAGAGGGCCATGTGAACCATAGTGATTCGCCATGCTCCAGCCAGCCGGTAACAGCTGCAACCCCACAGAATGCTGGAGCCACTGAAGCAGCAATTTTGAGTGACCAGTGTGTGCAACTGCAAACCTTACCACAGCAGTTTGACATTATCTATGGTGTGGTGTACAATACTCTTCGCCACACGTTGAAATTTTGTAAGGCTAGTCTTCGCTGAGTGTCGGAGAACCTGACAGATAGCCACAAGGGCCAGCAAGTGATGATACACTCAGATCACTTAACGTGTTACACTGCAGAAGTGTGTGACTTTCTGAGAGGAATTGTCACTAGTGATGAGTTATGCACATACCACCACAGGCCTAAAACGGAGCAGGCCTCTATGGAGTGGAAACATAATTGTTCCCCAGTATAAAATAAATTCAAAGTGATTCAGTCTAGTAGGTAAGAGCTTGTGACATTGTTTTGGGGTATGCATGATGTTATACATGGTGTGTTATTGATGGACTTTACTGAACACGGGACCATTGTGAAATGCTGCAGCCTACATTAAAACTTTCGGTTAAGTTGTGCCGTACGCTCTGTGACAAACTGCACAACATTAATGTTGACGGTGTCAAATTTCTCTGTGACAATGCTTGCCTCCTTGCTGTTGCTCCTTTACGTGAGAAAACGGTCAAATTTGGGTGGGAGGTGCTCCAGCATCCACCATATAGTCTGGACCTTCCACCATCCGACTCATCTGTTGGACCCCATGAAGGGTCCTAGGCAGCCAATGCTTCCGACAGTACGGAAGTGAAATGGGCAGTCCACAGATGGCTATACTCCAACCAAAGGGATTTCTACTGACCGTGCATATTGACACTGCTATCACAACAGGAGAAATGGGATGAGAACATTGGTGACTATGTAAAAAAGTAGGTAAAAGATGCAAGTTCATGTTTTTGTTACCTATTAAACTTTTTGCTACCAAAATTAGTGAGCATTACTTTCCGATTTTCCCCTCATAATTTGTTTATACTTGAGACCACCTGCCAGTTTATAGTGTTCACACTATGTGCAATAGCAAATGCAAAACAAGAGCTTTCTACATATTTCAAATGAGTCAAAATTCATACTAAATGATTAATGGAAAATCTCATATTAAGATGTGAAACAAATACTAACAAAGAGATAGAGGGGCTGGCCAGTACTTACCTCAGCTCAGTACAGCCAATAGATACACAGAACAGAAAACTGACAACCATGCCTCCATCCTTGCTACCCTCCCTGTTTACCTTTCCCTGTTGCTTCATAACCTGAATTGTGAGTAACTGAATCCACTTTCCCTTCTTCCCATTTTTCCCCCTCTCTCCTCCCTGATGAAGGAACAAAGTTCCGAAAGCTAGGAATGTAAATTTTCTGTTCTGTTTTGTGAATCTATCAGCTGTACTGAGCTGAGATAACTACTGGCCAGCCCCTCTATCTCTTTGTCAAAATTCATACTCTAACTTTCAAATAAAAGTTATGCTCGGTTACTACTACACTAATTAGCTTGTCGGTTTTATATGTAGCACTGTCAAGTGTGGGTCGCACAGCTACAAATGCGCACAAAAAGTAGAAATCAATATTTTGCAGATTTCATAATTATTGAATTGGTTGGAAAAAGAAAAATTATGTCAGGAAACACCTTACATCAGAGAAGTACTCTGTTCACTGATGGGAGAATGTTGCTGCTTCTAAATAGGAATTATCTCTTTTGAATACTTAAATAGATGCAAAACAAAAAGCAAGCAAAGACCAATTTGCAAAAAAATTATGGAGGTTTACGAAAAAGCAAAGATTCCAGTGACAAAGATCACCAATCACCAGAAAGTTATTTCAGAGTGTTAACGCTTCATATTCAGGCATAATGTAACAACTTTTTTAATGTGTACATCTAATCATAAAAAAGTGCAAATTTCACCAAAAACAGACACTCTATTTTGAGGTGTCTAATTCTTTTAATAGCTACCTGTATCACTTGCAAAATATTTGAAGTTACTGAGACACATCAAAAGTTACTTCTTCCACAGACATCTATCCATCCAAGACAAACTACTACAGGAGGAGGAGGAGGAGGAGGAGGAGGAGATTAGTGTTTAACGTCTCGTTGACAATGAGGCCATTGGAGACAGAGCTCCAGGTAAGTGTCTGTGCCCTTTCGAAGGGACCACCCCGCCATTTGCCTTAAGAAATTTAGGAAAATAATGGAAAATATAAATCGGGTAGTCCGGACACAAGTTTGAATGACTGTCCTCCCAAATGAGAGTCCAGTGTCCTAACCACGTTACCCCACTCGGTAAAAGAAATCTTTGTGGTTCTTCCACCTGGCTAGTTGAATTGTGCAATATCTCTATTTGTGATGAAGGGGGGTGATATTTACCGTATTTACTCAAATCTAAGCCGCACTCGAATGTAAGCCGCACCTGAAAAATGAGACTTGAAGTCAAGGGAAAAAAATTTTCCCAAATCTAAGCCGCACCTGAAATTTGAGACTCGAAATTCAAGGTAGAGAATAGTTTTAGGCCGCACCTCCAAAAGCGAAACAAAGTTGGTCCATTGTAATATGAGAGACAATTTAGGTCGAATGAATGACGATACAGCTACAGTAGTTTGGTTCAAGTCGTAAGCTTAGCAGTTAAGCTTTACCAGGTAGCCACTGCCATGCGTCAGGCGCTCCGTCCATATTTATACGGGTACCGGTACCCTTCCTTTTTCACGTGTTTCATCAAGTTTGAATTGATTGCTTATTTTTCTTTGATCTGATAACTGCCGTTATCTTTGTTATAGATGTTTGCGTCACTCTAAAATGAAAATGCATTACTGTACTGTGTCATGCATTGTTTGCCGCATTCTGATAATGAGTGTTTACGGCCTGTCGCCGCTCGTGGCATGGCTTATGGGTTGCTTTTTAGCGTGCTACAGCCACTTGAAAGAGAAAGAGAGAGAGAGAGAGAGAGAGAGAGAGAGAGAGAGAGAGAGAGAGAGACTGCTATTTGTTGTTACTTACACTGCTGCTTTTGTTGATAATGATCAACAAGAACCAAATAATAGACTGCGTATGATAGAAGATGTTCTGAACGAGAGTTTAGCGAAAATTTTTCTCCGTTTGAAAATCTTTGCACACGCCTCTTTAGTACATAACATACTGCACAGAAATTGGAGTCATCTTAGATTTAAAAATCTAGTCAATTGCCGTGCTTTATTTCTGACTGTATCACTTTTAGGCATAAGAATCATACGAATATAAACATGACATGATATGTACATTCTTCCGCGTTTGCTGTTGTCTCATCTAGGTTCGTAGTTTAATAAGCAGACAGGATTTAAATGAGATAGCAGCAAACATGAAACAATACATGGCAAAATGTTTATGTTCGTATTATTCCTTGGTGAACAGAATACTGCATGTGATTCACAATTCATAAAAGTTACTATTAGCAACCATATCTTCTCACAGGTAGGAAAAAATTCAGAACATAGAGTTGGCCATATTGACAAACATCCCGAACAGTCTTGCCAGTCGGATTTTCGTATTACATTGAAATGCTGCTACATTCGAAGATGAACAATACGGAATTTGTATTTACTTCGTTGGATAATGTATGAAAATGCAGTGGTTGAAACTCGGGGCGGAGAAAAAAGCTTGTCTTCCACCTTTTTTTTTATTTATTTACTGGCGGAGAGGTTTTGGTGCCAGTATTTATCTTTGTGCCTGCAAAGCATGCCTGTGTAGCGCTACATATATTCAACGGCAGAAGTTAGTTGTGGCGGCACCTACCAACATTTTTCAGAACTTCCGCTTACTTTGCACTCGATTCTAAGCCGCAGGCGGTTTTTTGGATTTCAAAAATCGGAAAAAAAGTGCGGCTTAGATTCGAGTTAATACGGTAGTTTGTGGGGCACTCAACTGCACGGTTATTAGCACCCGTACAAATTTCCATTCTTCACTGTCCAGTCCCGCCACTTTTTCTGAATGATGATGAGGACAACACAAACACGCAGTCGCCAGGCGGACAAAATCCTCGAGCCAGCCGGGAATCTAACCCAGGCCCCTGCCATCCAGACGCAGCAACGCTAGACATTAGACTGTGAGCTGCGGATCCGGATTTATGGGGCATTCAAATGTGACAGTGGCCAGGTGTCGGACTGCACGGGAACGTGAACGTAAGCCCTGCTCATCCTCAAGTTTCTGGTTGACCACGTCCGACCATGGTAAGGAAAGACCACTGTATTGCCCACCGAGTGCACTGTAACTCCTCCATCCTCCATCTGTGTACCTGTCATCTGAAAGAAGAATGGGTTCAACGTTCTGTTGACACTGACGGCATCAGAGACAGAGCACAAACTCCAATTGTATCGAGGACGGGGAAGGAAATCGGCCGTGTCCTTTCAAAAGACCCATCCCGGCATTTACCTGGAGCAATTTAGGGAAATCACAGAGAATCTAAATCTGGATGGCCAAACACTGGTCTGAACAGTCATCCTTCACAACGTGAGTCCAATGTGCTAACCACTGACCATCTCGCTCAGTACCTGCCATCCGAGAATAAGGAGTGTGCTCCCTGCAACATTGTGTGCCATCCCACAACAGTGGTCGGAGACTGGCAGCAGCTGCACCAGGGAATTATCATCCTGTGGTCAGGCTGCCACTAATGTCACAACACAAATGGCTGCACTCAGAATGTCATCTCAACTGGGAAGCACCGACAGTCAATAAATAGCATCGCGCTGTGTCCTGAGACGACTCATGGAATGACACTACCCTAGATGACCACCGCCAGCGAGCACGGCAGCTACCTGGGAATAAATCCATTCGTACAATGTTTTGGAGAGGCACGGCAATGGGAGTCGTGGCACCAATGTAAGAGAGCTGTCTGGTACAACTTCAGGTCACAGCTAGTTGTAATTCAGGGAACTGACGCCACAACGGTACGTGACAATCATCCTGCATCCTCGTGTGTCCCCTCTCGAGCGAAAGTACTGTGGTAGCATATTTCGAACAGGACAGAACTCGTCCACTCACGGCAAGTGTTTCTACTAACGACCTTCTCGATGCCGAGGTACTCTCGTGGCCAGCGACGTACCCACGTCTGCCCCCGACAGAACGAGTGAGGGACCGCCTCGTACGCCACCTCCTTCCCGTGGTAGTACCCAGGATATCGAGGACGAGTTGCAACAATTGGAGGTCAGCTTGCTTAGGGAACAATACAATGCCTTTTTAGCATCCTTGCTAACTGTATCAGTGAGTGCACCCGGACCAGAGAAGTTGAACATCATACTGATAAGTGGACTTATACTGCCAAGTTCTTTGAAAATTTGACTCAATTTTGTAATCACTGAAATAACATTACATACCCTCTCTACCCGCGATACGTATCTCCCTCCCGTATTGGGGGCTTCACTTTTTTCATCACGCAGTTTATTTACAATCTATTAACATAATCAACAGTAGCTGAGTACGTTCTGTAACAGTATTAAACAATGGAAAATCCAGGTTGGAATGTAACAATATTCTGAGAAGGAAAGTTACTACTCACCAAATGGCGGAGATGCTGAGTCGCAGATAGGCACAACAAAAAGATTTTCAGACTTAAAGCTTTCGGCCAATGGCCTTTGTCAACAATAGAGACACACACACACACACACACACACGCACACACGCGCATGTGTGGGAACGCAACTCACAAACGCACGACTGCAGTCTCAGGCAGTGGTTTCAGTTGCCTGCTCACCAAGTGCTGGCGCCCGTGGCAAGAGGCAGTGTTCTGCCCGGAATGAAATACTTATCATCCGATTGTTCGAAAATTATTAAAACAAAAACATTTCATTTTTGCACATCTTACAGTCCGATGCCTTCACTTGATAAAGGGCTAAAATTCTTTTCATTATATGCCACAGTTACTGCACTGAAGCAAATTAAGTGAAACATTACGTGGAATTTTAAAGATTTTGCAGAGGTAAAAACACAATGTATAAACCTTGTGTACAATTGATTTTAGCACATATATTACCAGTGAATGAAATGAAAATAAGGTATCAAAATTTTATTTAAAATTGAGACCAGAATGATATCTCATTTCCCTCTTCAGTTATTGGATTTTAAATCCGAAGGAAGATCACACGCTATTTGCACACTCGCGTCCTTGTGTGCTGCGAATCATCTGGCCATAACAACCGACATCTGATAAACAATTCAAGATATCAAAACGAGGTATTTTGGAAATTATAGCATGCAATGACGCAAATATGTCATATGATAAATACTCTAAACTTTTTTATTAACCGAGATATGGAAGTCCACAGTAGTGAGAGATCAACAGCTCAGGACACGTATGGATGTCTACAACAAGTAAAAAAAAAAAAACCCAAGCAGTGCACGTATACATGCTCACAGCAACTGGGAAACAGTAAAGCAGGATGTGTATACACGCCCACATCAGTGAAAGGGCTAAAAAACAGAATTTTTATTACACAGGTATGGTCTTTGTCCTTTCAGACATGCATGTCCAAAAGAACAGACACCACTGTGTCAATCCACAGCCATTAGTCAGACGGGGGACATATTCTGATAACCGAAATGGTTAAGGCGACTGCTAGTATGCAGCAGGAAATTCGGGTTCAAATATAGGTTCGGCACAAATTTTCATCTGTCTCAGTGCCCCAATACAGCAAAAGTTGGAAATTCTTTCATCATGAAATTTAATTAAAACATGCCGAATTACAGTTTTTAATAAAAATAACATTTCAGTATTTTTAATTACTATTCATTTAAAAATAAATTAAACTTTGATACAGATGTGCAAAATGCTTTATTGTTAAATGAAAAAATATTATATACACTGAATAACAATGTTCATTCTCCAGAAATAAGAAAGTATTTTATTTTCTATTCGACATATTGCATTTTTGCACCTATTTTAATTTATTGTTGGTACTAGCATTTTCAGGAAATTGGTAAGTAAAATAAAAAATGTTTTATTTTTATTAAAAAAATATGATCCAATATCTGTGAATTAAAATCTCTACACGTTAAAATACTGAATTTAAATAGGAGTACAGAAAATAATTTGCTACGCGAGATATTCAAACCAGCAGCTGTAGACTGCCAAACTTTCACATTGCGCATTCATCAACAAGCGAGTCTGACAATGTGCCAAAAGTTACGTAATTAACAGTGCTCGGAAATCTGATCTTCAAAGGCAGTTATAAAGTGTGTTTGAGAATTGCATTATACTGCTTAGGAAATTCACATTTGGGTACTCGGCTACCAATTCTCTACTTAGGACATTCGGGAGGACGACGGTTCAATCCCGGGTCTGGCCATCCTGATTTAGGTTTTCCATGATTTCCCTAAATTGTTCCAGGCAAATGCCGGGATGGTTCCTTTGAAAGAGCACGGCCGACTTCCTTCCCCGTCCTTCCCTAATCCGATGAGACCGATGAGCTCACTGTCTGGTCGCCTTCCCCAAACAACCGAACCCCTCTTTACTTATGAAGAAAACTGACGGTTTGTTGTTAGATGGATAAACTTTTCGGCTTGTCAGCTGCTTTAAAAATTAAGCGTGCTCCATATCTGGGAAACCAGTTCTCAAACTATACAAGAAACACACCATTACACGTGGTACAGGTTACCGGGTACAATCCACCATGCACCATATGGTGACTTGCGAAGTACCTATGTATATGTGGATGTAGATTATAGTATTGTGTCAATCTACCCACTGTGAACTCAGACTTCAATTTGAGCACAACTACGAGTACCTTTGTACTGCTTATATAATAACGAGAACAATCAATTTTTGATAATATAATATAACTCGATAACCTGGTAAGTCTCCCCAGACATGCTGTTCTGGGTGACTTTTCCGAAATCTACCCTTTTTCCTTGACCCCTCCAGTCTTTTTCCTTCACCCCTCTTCCTTCATCTTCAGCCTACTGCTGGAAAGAGCTGCCATAGGCTCTGATAGTTTGCATAATTATAACCTTCTTTTATGTGTGTGCTGCTGCTGCTGTTGCTTACTACTTATGACCAACTTTACACCTGTTCTGCAATTTAGTGGCTTACAGTTTCCAGGCTGAAGTGAAACATCTCATTTAGGGGATTTTAATGTTAATGGCCATGTTTTGCACCAGCTCGAGCTTTACTTCAAGCACCGTTAATGGGATTGACCTACAGTGTGCCTAAAGAACAATTTCTGTAGGACATGTTCATTTCTGCAATGCCTGCCCTGGAACTATTTGCAGATGTGTAGCGGGCAGCATCTTGTGCACAAGTAATGGAGCATATCTTGCAAATACTGTTACTGGCCTAATAAAATAGCGAACTGCAGTTTACCTCTGACTTTTTCAACTGCCGCATTTATTGTAGATGAAACTGTGTGGCTTTTTGGTTCCAGGCCATAAATCCCAGTGTGTTCACATGTTTTTCGTGGATTTGCTAAAATTTTGCATAACTTCGTCACTAGTAAAATTCATTATAGATCTAAAACATATTTACACATTAATAACAGTTCAATATTGAAAATATTTTCAGACCAATGAACTACAGCATTCATTAGTACTAAATGGTTAAAATGTTACATGTGCACAGTCCCAGTTCCAGTTTACTCGTCTAACAGTATCCAGGATGAACAAGAATTTGAAAAGCTGTCATAGCCGACTCATAATGGGAGGTACCCTCCATGGTATATGGTTACTGTGAAGAAACTTCTAAAGGAAAAGAGATTACTGCATAATAGGTGTAAAACAAAGAATGGGCTATAGACAGAGAGATGTTGAATGAAATGTGTTTAGCTGTCAAGAAAGTAATGTGTGAAGCCTCCAATGACTACTGTAGCAGAATACTATCAGATGATCTTCCACAAAACTCAAAGAAATTCTGGTTGGATGTAAAGGCTGTTAGTGGCACCAAAGTTAGTATCTAGTCACTCACGAATGAGCAGGAACTGAAATTGAGGGTAATCAGCAAAATCTGAAATACTTCACTCCATTTCAAATGTTTCTTTACAAAGGAAAACCCATGAGAACTGTCCCAATGTAATGCTTGTACCACTAAAAAGATTAATGAAATTAGTATGTGTCACTGGTGTTGAGAAACTGCTGAAATCGTTACAACTGAACAAAGCTCCGGGCCCTGATGAAATCCCTGTCAGATTCTATACTGAATTTGCAGCTAAGTTAGCCCCTCTTCTCACTATAATCTATCATCAATCCCTGTCACAACAAAAACATGTCACATTCGTCTGCAAGAACGGTAGAAGAAGTGATTCACAAAATTACTGTTCAGTATCCTTGACATATTTGTTGCAGAATCTTGGAACATATTTTGAGCTCAAGTACAATGAGGTGTCTTGAGCAAAATGACTTTCTCAATGCCAACCAGCATGGATACTGATCACATGAAACCCAAAATGCACTTTCCTCACATGACATACTGAAAGCTTCGGATCAAGGCAACCTGGTAGATGCTGTACAGCTGTATTTCTTGATTTCTGAAAAGCATTTGACTCAGTACTACACTTATGCTTACGGTCAAAAGTATGACCATATGGGGGGATATCAAGCAAAATTTTTGACTGGATTGAGGACTTTTTGATAGGGAGGACAAGCATGTTATCCAGCACATTTTAAATCGAAAAATTGTTCCAGACATACACCTCAACTTAACCAACATACTTGGCAGTAATATATAAGGGGCACATACTCTCCATTCAACTCTGTCGAAAGCTAATGCAAATGGCAGTGGAATATTGCATGTCACTTAATAAATTTCACTATTCACACCATCAATCTCTTTGCACGCCATGTGCCTGAAAATTTAGGACTAAGGCCGTGTCCTTCGTAAGTGACAGAAGCAAGCGACAGCTTCAGGTGACAAAATACAAAGCAGGTGTCGTTACGGAGGTGGCCTACGAGAGCAACATCTGTGTCGCTGCCCGTCTTCCGCTGCAACTGTGGAAGTTTGAATTCAAAAGTTTTTGAATCTTGTCGCTGCCGCACACATGACAGCCACATGCCTTCTCAGCAAAGCAGTGGAGCGGACATGGTGGCAGCTATGAAATACTTATCATTCGATTTTAAGAAAAGTATTCAGTGAAAAAATTTGACTCTTCCACATCTTATAGTTTGACATCTTTACTCGATAAAGGTCTGAATTTATTTTCATTATTTGTCATAGTCACTGTGCTGCACAAAATTGAGTACATGGTGGCACGAAATTTTTAAGAATTTGCAGAGGTAAAATCACATTGCGTAGACTTTCTGTATAGTTCAGTTAAGACCATACATTATTGCATATGAAATGTAACCAATATATCTAAATAGTATTTAAAATTGAGACCAGAATGATACATCTTTTCATTCTTGAGATATTGGTTGTTATATGCGCTAACGGGCTGCTCGTGGCATGACCAAACCTTTCTTGTGCTTCGGGAATCAAGTGGTCGTAAAAATTGTCTCATCTCGTAAACCATTCAAGACATGGAAGAGAGAATTTTTGGAAATGACAGTATGCAGAAAGAACTATTTTATTGTATGATTAACACTCCATACATTTTTTTAAACGCATGAGCAGAGCAGAAACAATACTCCCTATAAATTACACCATGAGGTTTTGTCCAAATTTTCTTAGCCAAACAAAGAGAAAGAAACAGTTAAACAAGGTATCAAAGTGACCAGCATGGGGTCTAGTTTTGCATGAAAATGTTTAACTGCTTGAAAGTAATCAGGGAAATTAATTAATGAGTTGAGGAAAAATTGAAATATTTCACAAAAAGCTGCTGTAAACGAAATGTCAAAAATTTCATCTGTTCAAGGCCTAGCTATTTTGCACATAGAAAGATAGATGGGTGTGGTATTTAAATGTCTAAAAGGCTTCATTCAAATTAAGTATAAAGTTAGGATTTTTGAGAACACAAGACATTATAAAGGCAAACGAGAAGCCAGTAAGATCATGCTTTTTGAATGAAACTTGAAAATAAAAAAAATGAAAGAAACCGGTTCTTAATATTTTATGAAATGTTTCGTGTAAAAGAAATAAGTATATCAGAGAAATGTTCTACGTGTCTTTGAAGGATGCTTGAAATCATGAGCAGAAAATGAGGTGCACCAAACATTTTCCCAATTTTTTTGTTTCATACTTTTAGAAAAATCATTTCAGAAAACTTTTCACTTTCTTTTGCATGCTTTGCTTTTACAGACTATTTGGATTAATTGAAATGCTTGGCCTTAACGCTGACTGCTGATGAATTACGTTCGCAACATCAAACACCTGTAAAATTTCATGGTCCATTGACATTTATTAGGAATTTAATGTGTGTGATACACTGGGGTAGGTGTGTATACACTTAGAGATCAAGTACTTTGGCAAGACCTTTAACATATACTTAACAGGGCAGTGTAAACAGTATACATAAAACTTAATACACAGAACTGTAACTGAGTCAATTAAAATATAAGAAGTCACTTAAAACAGAAGAAAGTAACTGGGATTGAACCTAGGACCTTAGGGTAACCCTAATTACTGCCTGTAACACTACTGCTATACCACAGTTCACTGATGCTCACTGGTATCAATTTATTTATTTATGTAGTCAGTCAATCTTCTGCCTATATTGGCTGTTAAAAGTTCTTGATCGTGTAAAAAACATTCGTCTTTAATTTATTGATGAGATAGTCAAATGCTCCTCTGATCTTCCACGCATTCACGTGCATTCGAGGAATTTGTCTGGTGATCTTCGTAGTTGATGATATAAATTATGAAATTATCCATGGAGATCGTCGCTCGCACACAGGACACCCGAGCTTTCCGCCTGATGCTGCTGCTTGTCACTGGAGTGTTGCGTATCAAGAAATCGCTTGCTTCTGTCGCTCACGTAGGACTCGGCCTAAGTTGTTCTTGATGTATGGGGGGGAGTTGGAAGGAAAATAAGTTTCTCCTGTCGACTGTGGTCAGAGAGAGAGAGAGAGAGAGAGAGAGAGATTTTATTTTTCTACCTAATTTCCAAGTACATTGAGACATTTGTTATACCGCTTTATAAGCTTCAACAAGCCTTCCAGGAAAAAATCAGGGCGTTGCATATGGAAGAAACATTGAACGCCAGTTCGCTTTAATCAAGTCATCCACATTCCTGACATTTGCACCTGTAGTGACCGTGCGCGTCCATCCAGGTCTCGGTTTGTCCTGCACTTGGTGACGTCCATCACTGAATTGCTGGCACAATCTCCACACCATTTGCCTCGACATCAAACCTGACCCGTACACCTCAACAAGGCGGTTATGAATTTCTGTGTCTGATACTCCATGTGCCCATTCATAACGGATAACAGCTCTCACTTTCACCTTTGACCAGAATTCCAAAACGCACCTTCTCTCCATAGCTCTGGGAAAAGACTGAGCGGCTGGCCTCCACTTTGCGCAGGCACTGCGACAGCGCCCTCTGCTTGATCGCGGTCGACCTGTACCCAATGGTGTGTCGGTGTCTTGCACGTGCGCGTTCACCTGCCACGTCGTCTTTCGCCCATATCACACAACTCTGCCCACAGTCGACAGGAGAATCTTATTTTCCAACTCCCCCTATTACTTGACAATGAATCCCATCTGACAATCACTGTCAAGTGTTTGCGGTTTCATTGTCAACTATATCTTTAAATTCTTTCCGCACGGTATTGTAAAAGCATTTCACAGCAAATTTGCAACACCTGTCGCTTATCCGAGTGCATAATAGATACTGAGAATTCTCATCTCTCTCATCTGTCATACCCATTTACTTTTACAGGCTTGTGATGATAGATTGCTAGACTGCCGCTTTTTGTGCCAACACCCACTGAACCTGTGAATGCTCTTCATACAACGAGCAAGCAGCACTTGGTAAAAAGTGCTGATATCACAACTCTGCAGAACTGAAGAGAGTTGAGCTGGCTGAAAAATGCCACACTGCACTACTAAATTACATGTCGCACTGTACCTAGTATTTCCTGGGAGGAAGGAACAAATGTGACCTAGACAGAGCCTCGACCCACCTGTGGCCCGTACGCCCTGCACACATTAAGTTTGGTGAGCCGTGGCCAGCCCTGTCGTAGGGTATACAAGGGGCACGCACAGTGTCTGAGGTCGTGCGACAACTTCAAGGACACAAAAATGAGGGTACTCGTGTGACACAGAATTACCAGCTCCCTCAAGGAGTTTGAAAGGAACTTCGTTGCGGGTATCCATTTGGCCGGCAGGTGAAATCATGCAATATCCAGATTGGTGGAGTATTTGGATCCAACAGTGGCCCATTGCTGAACTGCATGTGAATATGGGGGCAGACATTCATGCTATCAAGGTTCTGATCAACCTTGTCTGATCACAAACGGCAACTGGACTGAGGAATTACCAGTCCTACATGTAGGCTGCTGTTAACACTCCGCACAACACTGTTCTCTGAGTGGTGCCATGATTGGGAAGCAAGAACTGCTGACTGATGGCACAATATTGTGTCCAGCAATGACTCCACAATTCATTTATAACACCTTTCCCAAATGAATCAGTGCATAAACCTAAGTTGCAGGAGGTGCAGCGTCATACTGATTAGTGGGATAATATTCGGAATGAGATTTTCACTCTGTAGCAGAGTGCGCGCTGATATGAAACTTCCTGGCAGATTAAAACTGTGTGCCAGACCGAGACTCGAACTCGAGACCTTTGCCTTTTGTGGGCAAGTGCTCTACCATCTGAGCTACCCAAGCACGACTCACGCCCCATCCTCACAGCTTTACCTCTGCCAGTACCTCGACTCCTGCCTTCCAAACTTCACAGAAGCTCTTCTGCGAACCTTGCAGAACTAGCACTTCTGGAAGAAAGGATATTGCGGAGACATGGCTTAGCCATGGAGGATATTTCCAGATGAGATTTTTACTTTGCAGCCCAGTGTGTGCTGATGTGAAACTTCCTGGCAGATTACAACTGTGTGCCAGACCGACACTCGCACTTGGGACCTTGGCCTTCTGTGAGAAAGTGCTGTACCGTCTGCTATGTTCTTTGTAAATCTGACTTGAATTTGTAAGCACTGAAATAAGAACAAATTACCACTCAACCTGTATAGTTCTAATCCATTTCGAACTCCCCCTGTGAGTGTTTCATATTTTTTTAGGCTTTGCATGTACTGAAGTTGCACGAGAGATGAGCAAAGTCAGTGACCCTTAAGTAGAGCTACGAGAAATACCCACATTCTAAAAATGCGAAGTGTTTCGAAAGTGTAAAAAAATGGTTATTCCAACAATACCTGGGTATAGAGCACAATGTTTTCAGTTGATTTCAAGGTGCGATAAAATGCAAAATTTCTGCAAAATATATTATAATTAGAATATTTCAGTGAAATTTATTACTTACATGCTAAAAATTTGAATATACAGTTGCTAGACTTTTACTGTCTTTAATAATCTGTTGTTATACATGAAAACACCCCGTAAAGATGACACAAAAGCAAACATTACGATTGTAAACAAACAGATTACTTGTTGTGTAACTACCAATTCGCTAAATATGATCTTCTGCAAACCTGTGCAACACACACATTTATGCACTACTGAGCTAACATGGAGTAGGTAAAACGAGATACATCTGTCATATTTTACATCACTGAAAACTGAACGCTAAACCAAGGATGTTGCATTTATACCTGGGTAGAGTAATGAATAAATAAAAGAGAGGCAAGAAACCAGCATCAAAGTCAAGCTACATAGTATGGCTGTTTTTCTGTCATCTGCTGTATTTTTTACTCTATTTTTTGTAATTACTGAAGATTTTATAAAATACGAGTAAAGCTACAAATTTTTTGTAAATATTTTTGCCAGATATTTATGGTATCACTGGAATTGCATGCTCTTATTTAACATTTATGGTGTAATCTTTTTTAATTTATGAATGTGCGAAGACTGAGGAAGAGAAAAATCAAACTTTAAGGTAAGAATTTTGAAATATGTACTATTATGAAGTGGACAGATTACTACTCACCAAGTAGTGGAGATGCTGAGTCACAAATAGGTACAACAAAAAAAAGTAAGCTATTGGCCAAAAACGCCTTCATCAGAATGAAGCCACACACACACACACACACACACACACACACACACACACACACACACACACACACAGTCTCCGGCTGCCGAGATCTGGCCATGGCAGCCACAGACTGTGGTCATGTGCATGAGAGTTGTGTTTGCGTGAGTATCTGTGCATGTGTGTGTGTGTTGACCAAATCAAAAGAAGGCCTGCACATATAACAGACACAAAAAATACAAATGCTAAATTCAAATTTTAAAATGTTAAATTTTCAAAGTTTGTTGCTATTTTATCAAACATGACATGTAGAGTCTGTGGCTGACTACCAATTTACTTGATTATGGCAGAAAAAATAACAGCAATTAGCCACTTTTTGTAATGCTATTTATATAAATAGCACTGTTAACAATTTCAAACTGACAAGTTCATCAGATGGAACAATCATGTCAAGATATTTGTTTCCTACTTTACATCAGTGAAAAATAATGTAAAGCACAAAGAAAGTATCATAAGGTGAACAAGCTGTCTGACGATGAACCTGTCAGTTAGAAATTTGTAACTGTGCTCTTTATATGAATAGCATTATAAAAAGGGGCTGACTGCTGTTATCTTCTCACAAGAATCAACCTGTATCTCAAAGTTTATTGCTAATATCAAGTAGCTTTACTCATAAGGTGTACACTTCCCTTGTATGAGATATTACAGCTGAAAATATGGTGACACAAAGTTCAAGCACATGTTTCTGTTTCGAAGCTCACAGATCTCATGTGCTGAAGACAGAGTGCGCACACGCACACATGTGCACACCCTCTCCCACCTCACCTGTTGCCTTCCCCGGCCTGCCAGTCGCTGTAGCGGCCGCCGTCCTGCACCCGCCGTCCGCCGCTGTCCGTGAATCGCCCGCTGCCCACCTGTCGGGGTCGGTCACCGCCTCCTCCTCTCCACTGCCGCTCCCTCACCCTGCCGCCGCGGCTACTGCCACCGTAAGCTGGCGAACCGTGTGTGTTGTCTGCACCTTCCCCATTTATCACCTGTGGTGCAAACAAGTATGTAACCGATCTTAAAAGACACTTCAAAATTAAACACAAAACAAACAGATTTAATTTTTCATTGTTTAAAAGCATGCTTCACATGTGTAGTATATCTGAAGAAATTCATGTTACCACCATAAGCTGCTTTTTGTGACTAATGCTTTATTATAACTAGTTTTGGCAGACAGTACCATTTACGAGTAAACTCTTATTGTAACGGTGGCATGTGACCAAGTCACAATAAACTGTTGACACTCAGCAAATTTATTCATTTATTTAATTATCTCTGAGTTACATTTGTAATTAATTAATAGGTTATACCTAAAAACAAAGATGATGTGACTTACCAAACGAAAGCGCTGGCACGTCGATAGACACACAAACAAACTCAAACATACACACAAAATTCAAGCTTTCGCAACAAACTGTTGCCTCATCAGGAAAGAGGGAAGGAGGGGGAAAGACGAAAGGATGTGGGCTTTAAGGGAGAGGGTAAGGAGTCATTCCAATCCCGGGAGCGGAAAGACTTACGTTAGGGGGAAAAAAGGACAGGTATACACTCGCACTCACACACACACTCCCGTTACCCACCAGGCCTCAATCTCCGCTAATTTCAAGTTGCCGCCGCTCATACCTTACCTGTCATTCAACAACATCTTTGCCTCTGTACTTCCGCCTCGACTGACATCTCTGCCCAAACTCTTTGTCTTACACATGTCTGTTCGTGTCTGCATATGTGCGGATGGATATGTATGTATGTGTGTGTGTGTGTGTGTGTGTGTGTGTGTGTGTGTGTGTGTGTGTGTGTGTGTGTGTGTGTGAGCGCGCGCGCGTGCATACCTGTCCCTTTTTCCCCCCTAAGGTAAGTCTTTCCCCTCCCAGGATTTGAATGACTCCTTACCCTCTCCCTTAAAACCCACATCCTTTCGTCTCGTCTTTCCCTCTCCTTCCCTCTTTCCTGATGAAGCAACCGTGGGTTGCAAAAGCTTGAATGTTGTGTGTGTGTTTGTGTTTGATAGTGTCTCTATCAACATACCAACACTTTCATATATACAGTCATGATCTTCACATATCTTAAATCATCATTATTGTCTATAGCAAGGCCCATATCTCTCTCAAGTGCTCGCCACACTTCACTGCAGCATCGTTGGCCAACCATGGGTTTTAGAAAGTGTATGGGGCCAGCAAGGATGGACCGGTCAACAGGTGTGTCATCGTTTGTTTTTTCCAAATTGGCAGGACTCTTCTTTGGTTATTCCACTTTAATATGTTATCCTTTGATCTTACCATTTGACACCTAAGTCTATTTAGGCTCTTCCACACACTACATTCCAAATGTGATCCAGCAGGAAGTTTTTATTTAATGTTCCAACTTTTTAGGCTGCCTTTATCCAATTTCTGTTTCCACATTGATTCTCTGGTTGTAGGTCGACTTTCATTTAGTGGATGTTCAACTTTTATCAAATTTTTCTTAGATTTAAATCTCTCCACCGCTGGCTGGTGTGCGTACAGTAGATGTCTTCTATCTTCGCACTGCCTGCTTCATTCAGCCATCACCAACGTTTGTCGTCTGATCTGCGGGAGGGGGGGCTATTCCAGAACACATATAATGGAAATCGCGGTTTGTAGACTTCAGGCATCCCATAATTAATAGACATGAGTCATTCAATGCTGCATCTTGCTTCGGGGCATGTGTCGATCTTCTCCATACGGAGCATGCATATTCAGCTGGAGCAAAGCACAATGCCAGTGATGATGCACGTAGAATTTCAGGATTTGCTCCCCAGTGTGAGTTGATAAGTTTGCGGATTATACTGTTCAGTGAGTTGGCTTTCGCTCTAGTTTTTTCTACATGTTTCTTGTAAGACAATGTTCAGCCTAATGTGACTCCAAGATAAACTGGGTTTGGGCAGTGTTTAAGTTTAACTGAGTGCCATTCCAATTGTAACTCCCTGTTTGCTTCCTTATTGTTCAGATGAAATAAACAAGTCTGTATCTTTGCTGAATTCAGTCGAAGCTGGTTCCCATTCTAATATTTAGTTAATACTTCTAAGGCATCTGTTAGGTTTCTCTCAATATGTTTGTTTGATCTGGATTGGCAGGCAATGGCTACATCATCAACGTAGATAAAACTTCTTGTCGTTGGCCCACCTGGTTGGTCATTTGTGTACAGCTTGAAAAGTGGAGGGGACAAAACACTATCTTGTGGGAGCCCATCATCAAATGTGCAGGCCGAATAAACAGTGTCAACATTTTGTGTTACTCCAACATATGATACTGCTAAAATGACTTCACTTGAAAATTTTTTGTCATACCAAATCTAGTCGTCAATACAGCACTAGTCACCAGTAACACGAAATTCTTCGAATACATTAAGGCTGTGGAGCACGATTTAAATAATGAATACTACACCAGTTACTTGTTTTTTCAGGCTTAGCACGGAGCGTTTCAAGAATTTATTCTCATTTTCAAGTGAATTTGTTTACATGAATATTTTTGGTGGTGTTTTCATGTGTTATTTTCTGCCTCTCTTGACTCTTTTTGATATTGTTATACTGCAATCTGAAAAACTGACAAAATGAATATTTGAGTGTTTTTAAATGCCAAAGTTAGAAATAGTATATATTGAAAATTCCTTCCAGTTTGCCCTATGTAGTAGCTACTGCATAGGACAAACTGGTAGGAATTTTCATATTAAATACACTGAACACATCAACTGTTACACACATAATGAATTAACAAAATCAGCAAAAGAAACACACGTAAGAAACACTAGACACCCAATCGAAAACATAGAAGATCTTAAAATACTCCACTACTTCCAAAGATCATATACAATGGATTTAATGGAGGAGCTTGGAATTTTTTTAGAACACAAAAAGCAAGGAGAAAAAATTCTCAATGATAAACTAGGTAGTGAATCAGGTAATTTTTTCAAATGTTTCTCCTGCATATGATAAGTGTAGTAATTTTCATAAATGTGTACATTGCCTCATTAGAAAAAAAACCTAATCAATAATCCAGTCATAAAAGTACATTTTACGTGTGTGACATTCTATATAACAGAGGAGGCACAATATCTGCAAGCAGCAAAAAATACCACTTCTAACATTACCATCAAAAATACTCAGATTCATTTTGTCTTTTTTTTTTTTTTTTTTTTTTTTTTTTTTTTTTTTTTTTTTTTTTTTTTTTTTTTTTTTTTTTTTACAAACATTCGATAGGTGTACCATGAGTGATCCGGCAGACGTCAATACGGTAATCGAATTCTTGCCATTCCCATCCCAGCATGGCATCGTCGACTTGTGGCAGTCACTTCCCGAATTCTCTCCCGGAGCTCTGCTACATCACGTGGTAGAGGCGGTACATCCACCAGATCTTTACTGTATCCCCACAGATAAAAGCGACACTGAGTGGGATCTGGTGATTGGGGAGGCCATTTCGTGAAACAGCTGTCCCCTTCTGTAGCAGGGCTGATCCATCGAAGCGGCAGCTCCGTGTTCGGGTACCCTCAAACTTCATGATGAAAATGGGGTGCAGCCCCATACTGCTGAAAGATGAACGGAGAGTCTGATTGCGTTTGAGGCATCAGCCATTGCTGCAACATGTCTACGTAGGAATATCCAGTGACAATGCTCTCCGCAAAGAAGAGTGGCCCGTACAGTTTTCGATGTGACGAGGCACAAAAAACATTTACGTTTGGGGAATCACGCTCAAATTCAGTGCAATCGTGTGGATGCTTTGTACCCCAGATTTGACCATTGTGCCTGTTCACTTTCCCATTAGTGTGAAAAGTGGCTTCATCGCTAAAAATTAATCGATCAACAATGCCATCCCCATCCTCATTGAATTATTGCAACTGCGAACAAAACTCAAAACACTTCTCTTTGTCATTGTCACTGAGATTCTGCACTAGCTCCAATTTGAATGGTATCACAAACAACTCCTGTCGCAGGACTTTCCACACTATCAATGGAGCCATTTCAAGTTCGTGGGATACACTTTTGTGGCGGCGTTCGTAGCGACAAGCAATTCGCTGTAGAAACGGCTTACGAAGTCACCGCCACACTTTTAATAGCGGGCCGACCGGTCCGCTGGAACAGTGAACAGAAAGATGAAAACCCAAACACTCTGATTAAATAAAAGTCGGTACTTATCTTTATTAACGAAGATACAGAAACACAGTAGTGAACTCCGTGTCTACAGAAATCTGTCTAGTTCGAGTCGGAGCGGCTAGGTCAGCGTCGGCTGACGACAAACAACAACTCTGCTGCGATGAACACACAACTGACTAGCAAGTACACAATTCGGTGGCGAGTATACAACTGAGCGGCGAATACAGAACTGTCCTAGCGCTCGCGACTCCAGCGCTTAAGAACCCAGAAGCCAGCGGTGGCGCGCGCAGACTTGCGGCGATTTCCTGTCTCGCTGGCGCTGCTTATGCGGACGGCGTCCGGACTTTGATGCTGCCAACCTTTTTGGCAGCGGGCTCGGGTGGCATTACTGGCTAGGATATAACATACACGACACACCGTTTTTTTGGACTCCTTACATGTGTCTCTCGTACGCGCTCCACATTCACTTCACTCACACTGGGACGACTGCTTCTCTTTGCCGGGCACAAGCAACCCGTGGTAATGAATTTGTTGTGCCAGTGATAATTGGCCTTCCTTGTTGGTGGCTTCTTACTGTACTTGGCTCTAAACATCCGTTTAACAGCTGTAGCACACTTGTTTTTGTCGAACTCCAACACACAGAAAGCTCGCTCCGCACCTGAACTCACCATGTTTGCACCTAGCGCTGACTATCGGCAGGTTACCAAAGTACGCTGTAGCGGTATACATGAAAAAACCTTTCAGGGTTTCTCTTCAAAATGACATATGTATGATATCTGTACAATGTTTGGTTCTTGTGTAATAAATAATTGAAAGTGTTTCCAGATTCTATGTACATCCTGTATGTTCAACATGACCGTGCAATAACTACTTACAGATGGCAATACTAGTTGTGGAGGCTATATAAAGCATGTCTGGAGAACACATACAACAGTGTAATCATTCTCATAATGAAAAATAGAGCTATTTATCTGACATCCAAAAGGGAATGATCATTGGATTCCAAGCCAAGGGTGGAAGCATTTCCGAAAAGACAATTTTTTAAATTTTTTGCACGCCATCCTGTTTAAAGTTCACTGCGTATGACAAAACAGCACTCTCCAAAACAAGTGTCTAAGTAAGCAGTTGCACCATGGGCCACAGATGACAGGAATGAACAATGGCTGCAGATCCATATATGGGCAAATAGAAATGCAACTGTTGAGCAATTGACGGCCCATACGAACCAAGAGGCTACTACGAGTGCCTCCTCATCTACTATTCAGCAAACACTGCTGCTCATGGGCCTCTGCAGCAGGTACCTGCTCACGCACCCGTGCTGACTGGTGTTCATCACCGATGAAGGCCGGAATTCGTACACCAGTGCCGCAACTGGGCATCTACCGAGTGGCGAAAGGTGGCTTTTTCAGACAAATCGGGTTTTAGCCCTCACTGGATGCACGGCTGTTGGCGTGTACGGCATGAAACGCCTGAAAGCAAACACCCTGCAACCATCTATAGAAGGTTCCAAGCCAGAAGGCATTCCCTGGGTGATTCCTGTCGTTCTGAAAGGTGCAACAGATCAACACAAGTATGGATTTATCCTTGCAGATCATGTCCACCATTACATGCAGTTTGTTTTTCCTCGATACAATGGCATTTACCGGCTGCAACGTGTAACACAGCTCACTGTGTACATGCATGACTAAGGGCATTAGAATGTATTTACCATACTCCTCTCGTCAACAAACTCCCCAGATTTTAAACAACCGAGAATCTGTGGGACCACCTCAAAATGAGCTGTTCGTGGCACGTATCCTCAATCGAGAAACCTAGCGCATCTGGCACATCCCAGTTCTCTCCCTACATGCCTACACTGCAAAATATGGTTTTGCAGGTGGTCACAATGTGACAGGACAGTGTAGTTGTCAATAAAGCACTATTCACTAAAAGCAGCTCATGGTGCTAACACAAATTTCTTCAAAAAGTAAATTGTCCTTAAAGCCAGAGACTGGTTCAGACAGCACAGTGCTACATTAGGCACGGTTCTTGAAATGTAGCAATCCGGAACTGATCCACTTGCTCTGATAACACTCCTAATATAAATACTATTTTTGCTTCTCTTTCGTGTTTTATTTAATTGACTTATACACCATGTGTTGCTCGGTGGTAAAGTGCCACACTACAAACACAAAGGTCTTGGGTTCAATCCCTGGTCAATGACAATGTTTAGTTGTGGAAAATATTGAGTTGCCCCAAAGTTCCGAATCCGCATTAAACTGCACGCCCCCATATAAATGGCTGGGTAAGTTAGTTCAAAGGTCGGAAGAAGGTAACTGCATACCCCTTCCAAAATGACTAGTATAGCACTGTGGTGTTCAAAACAATTTTCATATTGACGATTGCTTTACTTTGGCATGTACACCATACACACATGAAATATCCGAATTATTTTCCATGTTGTAATTTTTTAAATCTTATCAGCTTTAGATTTGGGAAACGAACAAGAGAAGCAATATTGGCACTATGTTAAATTTTGGGGAGAAGATTAGAAGTAGACAAAAAAGTACATAATTTATTGATGTAGAAAAGACATATGATACGGTTGAATGGAAGTTATTACTTAGAGCAGGGCTTCCCAACCTTTTCAGCTGGCGGACACCTTCTTCAGTCGAAAATCCATGGCGGACCTCTACTCAGTCAAGAGCACAGTAACTTCGAATTTCAGAACGAAACCCATGGGAACTGAAAGCTTCTTAATGCAGGTGCCATGTTCCCAATGACCCCCCCCCCCCCCCCCCCCCCCCAAGTATCAATAGTCTTTGGTTTAGAGATGAATGAAAACAACTTGAAATTAACGATCCAATTTTAATTCCCACTGTATCCAGACACACACTAGTGGATTTACTCCCTTTGGCACTTAACATTTCACACGCTGGAGCTGTCTTCTTCCAAGAGCAATCAACGTCACGTCCAAACTGTTCGCTGTTGACAAGCTGTCGCTTATGGTCTGTTCACTTCCACTATTTGGCTACTGTTGCGTAAGGAGCATGCATATTTCGTAACAGTCGTGTGTGTGTGTGTGTGTGTGTGTGTGTGTGTGTGTGTGTGTGATTTTTCGTGAAATCCAAAGAAAAATGTTCAAATGTATGTAAAGTCTTCCTTCGGTCGTCCTCCCTCCTCATTCATTTCAACTGGAAATTTCCCTTGCTGTGAAGGCGATGGAGAAACTGCAGCCTTCTTCAATGATCCTGACTTCAGCCACCGATCCATGTTAGAAGTAATAAACTGGTCAAAAATCGACTTATGAAACAGGTAGTGCACTGACAAGGCAAGTTTAACATTTAATGATGCCTGGGGCTGAATACGTGCCAGCGAGCGCTGTGATTGGTCGACAAAGCTCGCTCCGCGCACGCGTAAAAGGTTTCAGCGCACAAACGACCCCCGTATTGTTGCTAAACAGTCGATCAGAGAAGCCGCATTCTCCGGCATTAAACAGTGTATATGTTCTCACTTAGGAACCGCAATGGCTGCTTGGGGATATGACCTGAGGTGAAAGCACACGTTTTTCACATGGGGGGGGGGGGGGGGGGGGGGGAAGTTGTGATGAATTTGATTTTCACATTTTTATTCAATAATTTTACTCATTATTTTAAACGATTTGGTGAAAGGTGGCCGCGGATCCCCTAGAAAGAGCCGGCGGACCCCTAAGGGTCTGGATATTAATGGTAAAAAAGAAAGAAACAAATATGAGGAGAGTGAGACAGGGATGCCCTTTATTACGTATGTCGTACACTCATAAAGGATATCCTAACAACAATGAAACAAAAGATGACTGGAATCAAAATTAATGGTGTGCATATTTACTGCATCAGATTTGCTGCTGATTTGCAGCATTGGCACACTCAGAGAAGGAACTAAAAATAAATATCAAGAAGACAAAAATCATGGTTATACACAAGAAAGGGGGTGGAGGTCCAATTGACATACGAACACACAGTGAGCAATTAGATGCGGCTATAGAGCCCCTTAGGGAGATAGCTTTCGGGGCTGGAAAGATAGCCAATGCACACTCAGTACGTCTGCCAGGGCGGCCTCACCCGAGATGTGGAGGTGGCCTTGCCTGAGGCTGTCGAGCACGCAGGCTGCAGTCTTCTGCAAGTTGTGGCTCACATCGGCACCGACGATGCCTTTTGCACAGGTTCTGGGGCCATCTTCAGATGTTACAAGCAGCTGGCAGAGGTGGTAAAGATTGTTGGCCTCACACGCAGGGTGCAAACAGAGCTTGCTATTTGCAGGATCATTCCAAGAGTCGACTGGGGTCCTTTGGTTTGGAGCTGTGTGAAATGCCTCAGCCAAATGATTAATCGTCTGTGTAATGGTGTCGGACGCAAATTCTGGATATGTGTTATCTGGTGTGGATTTCTAGGACTCCCTTTGATAGATCAGGGGAGCACTACACAAAGGAAACAGCTACTCAGGTAGCAGAGTACTTGTGGAGTGCACATGGGGGGGTTTCAGGCTACGCAGTAGTTTGAGGTACTCTCACGAACACTCACCAGTCGATACGCACATAGCGAAATCAGACTGTGTTCAGAGTAAAGGCTGTTTGACTGTAAAAACTTTATCAGTAAACTGTCAAAGTATGCACAGCAAATTTCCCGAGTTTACTGCCCTCCAGAAAAGTTCTCAACCTCAATGTAGTCTCAGGACTGGGAGCTGACTAAAACCCACAGTAAAGCTCTGAGATATTTAGCGAATCTTGGAATGTTTATCAGACTGACAGATTACGGGGGTGTTCATTGCAGTTGACAAAAATATTGTCTTTGCTGAGGTTGAAATTGAGTGCAATAGTGAAATTACATTGCGTGCATAACAGGTCCAGGTGAAACCAAGTTAATTGTTGAATGTTTTTACTGACCACCTGACCCTGCTGTGACTGTTATAGAGTCATTCAAAGAAACTCCATGGTCAGTTGTTCATAAAAACAGGGTGTTTCAAAAATGACCGGTATATTTGAAACGGCAATAAAAACTAAACGAGCAGCGATAGAAATACACCGTTTGTTGCAATATGCTTGGGACAACAGTACATTTTCAGGCGGACAAACTTTCGAAATTACAGTAGTTACAATTTTCAACAACAGATGGCACTGCAAGTGATGTGAAAGATATAGAAGACAACGCAGTCTGTGGGTGTGCCATTCTGTACGTCGTCTTTCTGCTGTAAGCGTGTGCTGTTCACAACGTGCAAGTGTGCTGTAGACAACATGGTTCATTCCTTAGAACAGAGGATTTTTCTGGTGTTGGAATTCCACCGCCTAGAACACAGTGTTGTTGCAACAAGACGATGTTTTCAACGGAGGTTTAATGTAACCAAAGGACCGAAAAGCGATACAATAAAGGATCTGTTTGAAAAATTTCAACGGACTGGGAACGTGACGGATGAACGTGCTGGAAAGGTAGGGCGACCGCGTACGGCAACCACAGAGGGCAACGCGCAGCTAGTGCAGCAGGTGATCCGACAGCGGCCTCGGGTTTCCGTTCGCCGTGTTGCAGCTGCGGTCCAAATGACGCCAACGTCCACGTATCGTCTCATGTGCCAGAGTTTACACCTCTATCCATACAAAATTCAAACGCGGCAACCCCTCAGCGCCGCTACCATTGCTGCACGAGAGACATTCGCTAACGATATAGTGCACAGGATTGATGACGGCGATATGCATGTGGGCAGCATTTGGTTTACTGACGAAGCTTATTTTTACCTTGACGGCTTCGTCAATAAACGGAACTGGCGCATATGGGGAACCGAAAAGCCCCATGTTGCAGTCCCATCGTCCCTGCATCCTCAAAAAGTACTGGTCTGGGCCGCCATTTCTTCCAAAGGAATCATTGGCCCATTTTTCAGATCCGAAACGATTACTGCATCACGCTATCTGGACATTCTTCGTGAATTTGTGGCGGTACAAACTGCCTTAGACGACACTGCGAACACCTCGTGGTTTATGCAAGATGGTGCCCGGCCACATCGCACGGCCGACGTCTTTAATTTCCTGAATGAATATTTCGATGATCGTGTGATTGCTTTGGGCTATCCGAAACATACAGGAGGCGGCGTGGATTGGGCTCCCTATTCGCCAGACATGAACCCCTGTGACTTCTTTCTGTGGGGACACTTGAAAGACCAGGTGTACCGCCAGAATCCAGAAACAATTGAACAGCTGAAGCAGTACATCTCATCTGCATGTGAAGCCATTCCGCCAGACACGTTGTCAAAGGTTTCGGATAATTTCATTCAGTGACTACGCCACATTATTGCTACGCATGGTGGATATGTGGAAAATATCGTACTATAGAGTTTCCCAGACCGCAGCGCCATCTGTTGTTGACAATTGTAACTAGTGTAATTTTGAAAGGTTGTCTGCCTGAAAACGTACTGTTGTCCCAAGCATATTGCAACAAACGGTGTATTTCTATCGCTGCTCGTTTAGTTTTTATTGCCGTTTCAAATATACCGGTCATTTTTGGAACACCCTGTACCTAGATTATGCAATACTAGTTGGAGGTGACTTTAATCTACTGTGTGTGTGTGTGTGTGTGTGTGTGTGTGTGTGTGTGTGTGTGTGTGCTCGCACACATTTCTTCTACAGCTTGAGAAAGGAAATTCATTCTGAAAGTTAGCAAAGCTCTGTATCTTTTGTTTGTGTGTCTGTTGACGACACAGCACTTCTGCCTTTCGGTGAGTTGTCTCTTTATTCCTAAGCAATTCATTGACAATATGGTTATAGGACATGAGGTTTTCTGTTTTGTCAAGTGCACAATTCTACATTTCTATCTCTGTACCACTTTGAAACCTTATCGAGATTTGACTGAACATTTACGTAGCTTCTTTCAGATGGTACTTTGTTATAGATAAGTGCAGCATCTGCAAAAAGTCACAAGTTACTGTTAATATTGCCTGTAAGGTATTTAATATACAGCAGACAACTTCACACTAATTAGTCTGAACTGCGAGCATTCCACCAGGAAATCACTGATCCAGTGACAGAACTGACGCAACACACTGCAGACCCACAATTTCATTACAAGCTGCTTGTGAGAAACATTGTCAAAAGCCTTCTGGAAATCTAGAAATATGAAATCAACTTTAATTCCCCTGTCGACAGCACTCATTACATCGTGCGAGTAAAGAGGCAGTTGTGTTTCACGAGAACTGTATTTTCTGAGTCCACTTTCTATGTCAATGGATCATTTTCTTTGCGGTGTTTCATTATGCTGGAACACAGTACATGTCCCAAAATTCTAATACACTATGTCATCGAAAATATCCGGACACAACCAAAGACATACGTTTTTCAAATTAGGTGCATTGTGCTGCCACCTACTGCCAGGTACTCCATACCGGTGACCTCAGTAGTCATCAGACATCAGACATAAGAGAGCTGAATGGGGAGCTCTGCAGAACTTTCGGACTTCAAACCTGGTCGGGTGATTGGGTGTCACTTGTGTCATACGTCTGTACACGAGATTTCCACACTCCTAAACATCCCTAGGTCCACTGTTTCTGATGTGATAGTGAAGTGGAAACATGAAATGACACGTACAGCACAAAAGCGTACAAGCCGACCTCATCTGTTGACTGACAGACCGCCGACAGTTGAAGAGGGTTATAATGTGTAATAGCCAGACCATCTATCCAGACCATCACACAGGAATTCCAAACTGCATCAGGATCCACTGCAAGTACTATAACAGTTAGGCGGGAGGCGAGAAAACTTTGATTTCATGGTCAAGCAGCTGCTCGTAAGTCACACATCACGCTGGTAAATTCCAAAAGATGCCTCGCTAGGTGTCAGGAGTGTAAATATTGGATGACCGAACAGTGGAAAAACATTGTGTGGAGTGACGAATCACGGTACACAATGTGGCGATCCGAAGGCAGGGTGTGGGTATGGGCAGTGGTTTTATGGTGTGGTTGTGTTTTTCATGGAATGGGCTTGCACCCCTTGTTGTTTGGCACAGCATTATCACAGCACAGGCCTATACTGATATTTTAAATACCTTCTTGCTTCCCACTGTTGAAGAGCAATTCGCGGATGGCAACTGCATCTTTCAACACAATCGAGCACCTGTTCATAATGCACGGCCTGTGGCAGAGTGGTTACATGACAGTTATATCCCTCTAATGGACTGGCCTGCACAAAGTCCCAACCTGAATCCTATAAAATACTTTTACGATGTTTTGGAACGGCGACTTCGTGTCAGGCCTCACTGACCGACATTGATACCTCTCCTCAGTGCAGCACTTCATGAAGAATGGGCTGCCATTCCCCAAGAAACATTCCAGCACCTGATTGAACGTATGCCTGCGAGAGTGGAAGCTGTTATCAAAGCTAAGGGTGGGCCAACACCAAACTGAATTCCAGCATTACCGATGGAGGGCACCATGAACTTGTATGTCATTTTCAGCCTGGTGTCCAGATACTTTTGATCATACAGAGTAAATGCAGATTCTACCCAACAGAGATGGGTCGTTCGCGAACTAACAGGTCTAAAGGAACAGTTCACCAAGATGAACGGAACGAGCGAGGAACGAATTCTAAGGAACCGTCTTTCATAGTTCACTTCGGTCGCGGCTTTCTACTTATAGTTCCCGGGAACGGGAAACGGTCGGTCTCGTTTCCAAACGGCATGTCAGCCGGTCTCGTTCCAGCCTTGGTCCCATTTGCCTCTCTGTGTCGGTCTCACTCGGCCAGACTAGTCCTCCTTCGGGTACCCGCTTGTCACAGTTCCACTGCCGACTGCTCATAGTTCAGTATAGATTAGTAGTTGTTTGTTTCGTTCTCTTTGCACGCCCATTCTAGATCTGTGTCAAACCTTTTTTGAATTCTAAACTTCTGGTTCTTTTCGTATTCTACTCAGCGCCCAAGACCGATAATTAAAATTACATAATTAATTTTACAACTACGTGGTAAGTAATACATACGTCTTTCCTGGTAACAAAATGGCGTATGAGCTTACTTCACTATTTCGATAAACAGCAGAAGAAATTCTTGTAAAAATGCAAGAATTTTTGTTGTTACACATGCAAAGGAAGTAGGCACAGCACACACTAGTGGCCATTTTCCATCTTTTTTCGATCCAAGGTAAAAGAGCATGTTCATTGCTATGGAAGGTAGACGGACTTACAACCGAATGAAGCCCGCGTTCCATAATCAAGTGTCTGGTGTCACATTTTGTAAAGAGAATATAACTCCTACAATATTATTTCAGTGGAGCAAGAAAAGTCGGCCCTGAGTACTAGACTGCTCATTGTCGCTTACCAATCCTCATCTATTGTTTCAAAGTTGTTTCATTAGCTTATTTGTTATTTCTTCACTGCCTAATTATTACATGTTTATCTATTCTGCTCGTAGCAGTTGTAAATAGGCTGTTTAGGTTTTTATGTTGGTAGCGCCACGTAGCGCTCTGTATGAAAATCACTGACTGTGCTGTGTGCAGTCTGTGGTTGGTTTGCGTTGTTGGAATATTTGCTATTGTAGTGTTGGGCAGTTGGATGTGAAAAGCACATAGCGTTGCGCAGTTGGAGGTGAGCAGCCAGCAGTGGTGAATGTGGGGAGAGAGATGGCGGAGTTTTGAGAGCGGACGATCTGGACGTGTGTACGTCAAAAAAAGGAAATTTGTAAAACTGGATGTCATGAACTGATATATATATATATTATGACTTTTGAACACTATTAAGGTAAATACATTGTTTGTTCTCCATCAAAATCTTTCATTTGCTAACTATGCCTATCAGTAGTTAGTGCCTTCAGTAGTTAGAATCTTTTATTTAGCTGGCAGTATTGGCACATGCTGTATTGCAGTAGCTCGAGTAACGAAGATTTTTGTGAGGTAAGTGATTCATGAAAGGTATAGGTTTTTGTTAGTCAGGGCCATTCTTTTTTAGGGATAATTGAAAGTTAGATTGCGATGTGCTAAAAAATATTGTGTGTCAGTTTAGTGTTGATCAGAATAAGTAAAGAGAGGAATGTCTGAGTACATTCAGTTTTGCTCAGCTGTTTGAAAATCTAATAACGTCATTCTTTACATTCAAAGGGGAAGTTTCAGGGTCAACAAATCGTGCATAATTGGCAAGCAGTCTGTACTCAGTGCCGACTTTTTGTGCGCTACCTTATATTATTTCACTGCTATCAGCGACATTACGCTACAGTTCGCTAAACGAGATGTTTCGCAGAATCTCGAAACTTAAAAGAGTGAGAGAATTCTGTTAAAGTGCCCCCTCTTGGCGCCTTCCATCCTTCAGTCACCTATGCTACTAATTTTCAATTTTTCATAAGAACCATATACCGAGTACAATGAACGGTGAACGAGTAAAAATGAACGGTTCCCAAAAAAAGAGCTATCACCAGTGAACTAGTTCCCAAGGATGAAGACTTTTCCCATCTCTACTACCCAAGCCTGCAGGTCGTTCTGCTGTATTTGATCACGAATGACACCTGTGCAATGTCCTCGATACATTGCAAGTGTCAGTCGTGATCCGAACAGTGTTCTCGTAGCTGTGCACTAAGTCGGAGCTAAGCGAATTCAAACACGGGCAAACCGTCAGTGCTCGTAAAGCGTATGTTTCTGTAACCAAGATAGTCAAAATGTTTGGTGTTTCAAAAGGCATTGTATCAAAGATTTAAACTGCACACAGGGAAAGCAGGAAATCATTATCCACAAGTCACAACACGGATGAAAGCGTGAGTCGAGTGAACACGAAAGACAGTTATTGAAGAGGATTGAGACGAAAAATTAATGACACCTGCAGAAGTCACTGCAGAACTGAATGTCATACTCGCGAATCCTGTCAGTGCCAAAACAAAGTGATGGGAGCTCCACAAGCAGGAAATTTCAGCGCAAGTTAGAATTCTGCAACCACTCCTAAGTGTTGCAAATGCCTGTAACAAGAAAACTTGGTGCCACAGCCATAAATCTTGGATTACAGAGCAGTGAAAGAGTGTAATTTGGTTGGCTTAATCTTGTTTTACAGTGTTAACAACCTCTGATTGATTTCGTATCATGAGATCGAAGTAGTGTAGGTTTGATGATAATTTGGGCAGCCATATCACGGTATTCCGTAAGCCCCGTAGTCAACTGCCACAGATTATGTGACCATTTTTGCTGTCAGGTCCATCCCATGCTACACTGTTTGTCTTCCAACAGCGATGCTATGTTCCGAGATGACAGGCCCCGTTCACACAGCTCACAAAGCCCACGGCTGGTTTAGTGAGTAAGAGGGTGAATTGTCACATCTTGCCTGGGCACCACAGTCACCAGATCTCAATATTATTGACCCTTTGTGTACTTTGGAGAGAAGGGTGTGTGATTGCTACCTGCGTCTACTGTTTTGCAAGAATTGTGTAAGACTCCCTTGGAAATCATGTTGTGTTGTTGTTGTGGTCTTAAGTCCTGAGACTGGTTTGATGCAGCTCTCCCTGCTACTCTATCCTGTGCAAGCTTCTTCGTCTCCCAGTACTTACTGCAACCTACATCCTTCTGAATCTGCTTAGTGTATTCATCTCTTGGTCTCCCTCTATGATTTTGACCCCCCGACGATGCCCTCCAATACTAAATTTCTGATCCCTTGATGCCTGAGAACGTGTCCTACCAACCGATCCCTTCATCTATTCAAGTTGTGCCACAAACTCCTCTTCTCCCCAATTCTATTCAATACCTCCTCATTAGTTATGTGATCTGCCCATCTAATCTTCAGCATTCTTCTGTAGCACCACATTCCGAAAGCATCTATTCTCTTCTTGTCTAAACTATTTATCGTCCACGTTTCACTTCCATACGTGGCTACACTCCATACAAATACTTTCAGAAACGGCTTCCTGACATTTAAATCTATACTCGCTGTTAACAAATTTCTCTTCTTCAGAAAGGCTTTCCTTGCCATTGCCAGTCTACATTTTATATCCTCTCTACTTCGACCATAATCAGTTATTTTGCTCCCTAAACAGCAAAACTCCTTTACTACTTTAAGCGTCTCATTTCCTAATCTGATTCCCTCAGCATCAACCAATTTAATTCGACTACATTCCATTATCCTCGTTTTGCTTTTGTTGATGTTCATCTTATACCCTCCTTTCAAGACACTGTCCATTCCGTTCAACTGCTCTTCCAAGTCCTTTGCTGTCTCTGACAGAATTACAATGTCATCGGCGAACCTCAAAGTTTTTATTTCTTCTCCGTGGATTTTAATACCTACTCTGAACTTTTCTTTTGTTTCTTTTACTGCTTGCTCAATATACAGATTGAATAACATCGGGGATAGGCTACAACCCTCTCTCACTCCCTTCCCAACCACTGCTTCCCTTTCATACCCTGGAAACCATACACGACCTGTAGTTATTCATTTGAAAGACAACTGGATGCTGTTTTGACTGCCGACAGTTTTCCTACACATGTGTTAGTCACGGTAATGTGTTTTAGTTTTGGTGTTTCCATATTTTTGTCTACCCCCGTACAGCAAGATCAGTCAGATTTGAACAAAGAGTCACCATTATCATCAGGAACAAACAGCAGATGCCGAATCAACAGGTACCGCTGAGGAAAACAGCTACACCACTAGAGAAAATAGTTTTATGGACAATGGCAGTGAAGTACTGCAAGCGCCCACGGTGAGATGTACTGTATACTCCAAATGGGCACTTCATTCAGCAGTGTGTGATAGTACTACACTTGTAGGAGTGATGGAGAGCACGCCATTACCACCTCCCCATGCTACTTCTCGGGTGAAATGTGACGGTGCTTCAAGCCAGTTTGCCTTGGTGACTAATAGAAATTATGTAACTGATGACCGACTGACAGAAACAGTCACTCCACCACAGAATGAAAATTTCACTCCACATCGTACATCGGCGGTACTCACTGGCGAATCCGAGGTGGGACGGCGCGCCGGTGACGGTGGCCGGTCGTACTCGGGCGCCGGCTCCCGCCAGTTGCGGTTGCGGGCGTCGTCTGCCCCCGCGGGCTGCCGGCGCTGCTGCGGCTGCCAGCCGCCCCTCCCACCCCCGCCCCTCCCCCGGCCCCTGGCCGATCCGCGCCACTGCGTGTCCGGCCGCCTCTTGGCACCCTGCCCGAAAGGGGCACGGCGCGATGCGAGCCCACCGTCACCGTCTCCGCCGGTGCTGCCCTTCTCGCTGTCACCATTACCCTTGCTGCTGCTGTTGTTGTTGTTGCTGCTGCTGCTGTTGTCTGTGGTGCTGCTCTCACTGACGATCCCATTCACACAGCTACCGTTCTCAGTTGACACGTCGGCCCTGCCAGCAGACTTGTCTTGTGTTGAGCCTGCCCCCTGCTGCTGTTGGGCTGCTGGGATGAATTCAGGAGCATCCTGAGTGAGAAACAGAAGTTAGCAACTACACTTTTTTACGTATAGTTCTCCAGCTGCTGTAAATTTCTTAAAAAATATTTTCCTGGATGTTGTTGTTCTTTTGTTTTGAAATAAATATTCATTTCCTTCCAGAATGACTTTTACCCACCCTCGTAGGCAAGGACATTAAAGCGTATCTGTGTGATGGCACTCGACTCTTAGTTAATTCTGTCCGAATATCATTTGCGAAAAATCTTCATTACCTGTACCCGGTTGGCGAGTGGTCGAGGGTGTGGTGTGAAAACTCCTAAACGCCTGCCTTTATTCCAGTGTCTTGGATTAAATTCCAAACCACATTGCAGTGCCTCATTAAGTGAGCGGATGTGAAACTGTCGATGGTGATCTATACAGCGAATGAGATAGTTAATCTCGGCGGCTCCTCGGTGCTATTTGAGAGGAGTAAGGGTGCCAGCACCAAGTTTCATCCTCACCCTTCCCTTCATTCATAACACAAACCCAACGGTACACTGTATGAAACTTCATAACAGAACAGAGGAAGGCAATGACAAACCATCTCCACTAGGACCCCACCTACAACAGCGAACCAGGATCTTTATATTTGTCACCGTATGTTCAGTTCTGGAAGTATGGGGTTATTTTGACTTTGAGAATGACTCTTCACTCTACAGCAGAGAGTGCACTCATTTGCAACTTACTGGCAGATTACGACTGGGTGTCACACTAGGAATCGAACCTAGGACCTTTGTCTTTTGGGAGCAAGAGCTCTGTGACGCTGTCCACACACGATTCACGACCTGCACTCACAATTTACTTGTGCCAGTCCTCTTCTCGTACCTTCCAAACTTCACACAATCTCTACTCTCAGATTCTGAGTATTGCTCGGACCGTGAAACGTTTGTCCACAAAATGCAAAAGTCACTGATCCGAGTCCTGGTGAAGCATATAGTTTTAATCTGCCAGAAAGTTTCACTTTATTTTATTACTTAGCAGTTAGCTAATTTTAGGCCTCTTGTTATGCTTACAACATGTTATAATCCACACAGAAGCATAGGATAAAAAGCAACAAGCAAAAATAATGTAAGAGTCATATGACACTGTTAGCTGTCAAAAAGGGTGTTCTTCCTCCATGCACACTGGCCCCTGTCCTTGTGGGTACGCAAGACTTGTGTCATATTTGTATTTGTGGAGTGTGAGAGTAATGGCTGCATGTACAGTGTAGTGTTACATTGTTGTATAATGATGATGATGATGGTGGTGGTGGTGATGAGAGAAGGAAGAGAGTAAAACCTGTTGCTAACACACAGCTTAGTTCTCATGAACACGACCAAGGTGGCGGCCAACTTAATGTCTCCATCTGATGGACAGATCACCATAAACAGTATCACATGTCTTCACTTCAAGAGAGACTGCAGAGAGGTTTGGAATTTAGTCCAGGAGACGTGCACAAAGAATGGTGGTCAGGAACTTTAAACCAAAACCTGTTCTCCCCCTGCTAGCCAAATAGCAGCAGTGAAAATTTAATCTATCACCAGCATTCAAATCAGCTTCCCTTAGAGTTGAGAGCATGCATTAGCATCCTTGTCTATGCAGGTAGATAAAGAAATGGGTTATGGTGACCAAATAATAGTTTCGCATAACCGTAGGTGGTACAGACAGCACTACCACAGATGTCTGTTTACATTCCAATATTTACACTAACATCTTTTAATGTTTTCTGTATGCAGGCACAGTGACAACACCTGCACGAGGGTTTCACTTCTACTTTATTGCACAAGGGCTTCACAAGTGTGAATTCTGCCCCTGCCTACTACAGTTGTGCAAAACTGTCAAGAGGGTGCCATCACACGTTGCTTCACCTGCCACACACTTGCATTGAATATGCTATAACTATAACAATTTTTAATGTGATGCACCTTGATAATGCCTCCGTGTATGAAATTAGCTAACTGCAAAATAATAAAATAAGGCCTTTATTTTTAATTATAAGGGATGTACAAAAAGAAACAAGCCAGAGTCTGGAATGCACAATCCAGTGACAGGAGAGTAATATCGTGGCACGTGTAACGGGGTGTGGTTCCGACCAGAGGGTAGAAGTTCACAGCCTGTCGCTAGAGGCCGCGTGTGCACATCACGTGACTACATAGAGCAAGCAGCAGCACACATCAATCGTCCAACGCTGCCAGTAGCATTGCAAACAGTGACACGGAGACGTCACAAAAGAAGAGCAAAGAGGTGTTTGTTTCCTGACAGCAGAAGAAGTACGAGGAACGGACATTCATCGAGAAATGTCACAAGTGTATGGCGAACACTGCGTGTCCCTCGTAACGGTCAAGGTGTGGTGCAAGTGCTTCAGGGAAGGAAGGGTGTCATCAGCCGATGATGCACAGTCTGGAGCACCACACTGCACTACCGATGACATCGTCCAGCTGGTGGATGCACTCATTACCCGGGACCACCGAGTGACAGTGAAAGCCATAGCCGCTGTGGTCGGATTGAGCGTCTGAAGTGTTCACACCATCACGAAGGGACGACTGCCCATGTGCAAAGTGTGTGCCCAATGGGTTGCCCGACAGTCTTCAACCACATCAGGAAGCATGTCGAATGGCCCACTGTCTTGTCTACCTGCAGTGCTATGCTCAGGAAAGGAATGCATTCCTGGCATGAGTGGTGGCCGGAGATGAGTCACGGTGTCATAGCTTCGAACCAGAATCAAAATGACAGAGCCGTAAGCATCCAGGGTCACGGCACTGCATAAATTCAAATGGGAGTTCTCGGCCACCCTCCATACAGTCCAGACCTCTCTCTCTGCGACACGCCATTTTTGGTCCACTTAAAAAGGCTCTGAGGGGCAAACGATTCACCTCGGACGACGATGTCCAGCTGTACGTGCAGAACTGGTTAGCATTGCAGCCCCAGGAATTTTACGAGACAGCCATTCACCGCCTTGTGTCACAGTGGGACAATGTCTCAACAGCCAGGGTCAATACTGCTAACATACAGGTACTGGTTTCTGTAATTATGCCTCCGGCTCGTTTCTTTTTGAATGTCCCTTATAAAAGCACAGCCTATGCCATGAGCAAACCTTTGTTATATGTACAATTATAACAATGCAATAAAAATTACAGACTTTTTCCTTTGATCTCTTCCTTTCCCAGTGTTTATTCTACCATACAATGTCCCCTACATTCATGATTTGGCCAATCTATTTTATTTTAGGCCAGATGACCACATTTAACTCATGCAAGAGAAGTCCTGTGAGCTAACTGTCTGTGAATCATGCAGAGTTTGTTCTGTGTTATACCATATTTTAACCGTTTTTGGTGTTCTGCACCTCATTTGGTAAACACAAAACCCTTATAAGATCATTTTGTTGTCGGTCTCTCAAGAACTCTTCCCCTCGGGAACAGGCAAAGGTATCAAACAGAAAGTTCTGGCACATACTAAGGTCTACTGTCCCTCACCAGAGCAAAAAATTTAAGCGTCCAAATCAAGGCAATCAAAATATATGATCATTTATGTCATATGTTGTTAATCGCAAACTCACTTAATGAAACCTGTAGGGTGCTTCCCGTTGACCTAGAATCATGCAATTTGGCAAGAAGCAAGTAAAAAAAAAATACAAAAGTTTTTAATTTGTAATTAGTGTATTTTAGGCACTTTTCCACACTAATTAAGGCAAATGCTGAGTTGTTCCCCAATCCCCACTTCACAAAGCATGATACACTAACAGTTAAAATGTGACAACACACACAACAAGGTTCAAACTCTTGTAACCAGAATCTGACAACCACGAAACACAGGCCGAATGCGTTGATGGCGAGTCACCAAAAACCACAGAAAGACAACTACTGTGGACAACAGTGAAGATGACGACGACAGCTGTGGATGGATACAGCAGAATGGCAAGTCTGAAAAGTGAACCAAACTGAGAACCTAGACGCAGCAAGATCAGGAACCGAACAACAGTGGGTATGACATCTGATACAAGAGTGCAGTCAGAACAAGACTGGCTTCTGAGCCTCTGCGTGCCCGCTTTATACGGCCCACGTGAGCGCAGACAGGCCAACACGGTGGGCGTGGCCCACGCAGAGTGCCGCGGCACTGACAGCAGCAGCTTTCAGATTATAGGGGCACTGCCTAGCGGCTGTCCTCTACGTCCACGCCTTCTGGCAAGCTGTCCAAATTGTCAGACCGGGATACCAGACAAACGATTCACAGATGTCAACTAATGTCAGTTTTCAGGTTTCTCTCATAATGTGATGATGTGACACATATACAAAAAGAAAGTTAACAGAACACTAATATTATTTTGTGAGAATAATGGAGAAACATCAAATAAAGACCATTCTGCATGTAACGTAGAAAATTAAGATGCTTGGGGGCAACCAATGACGGGCTAGGTCTGCAGACGTTGGACGTTTACAGTAACGAGAGTGAATGTGGAATGCAGTAAATGGGACAGACTCAGCAGTGCACCTTACAGTGCTGTATGGAGCACAGCAGGAATGTTCGACTAGAGAAGACAGACAAGTCCGCAGTGGCAGAACGGATCATCAGTGAGGAACTACGCAGTACCAACGGGTTCTGGGACTCTATTGGCAACGAGGCAGTAGAAATACTTCTGCCAACACACTAATAAACTGGGACAGCAGTATTCAACTCATCACAACGTGGGGTTTTGCAATCACAAAAATATGACAGGAGTGATCCATTCTATTGGTGGTGCCACCACTCACCTGATAAGATTTTATCATTATTTATTTTCAGTCTGAATTAGTTTTCGGAATGTTGGTTGATGTGACATACTGATCCGTGGCATAACTCACTGGTTAAGTTTTGTAAGAAAAAGACAGTTTGATTGTGACATGGCAAAGTTAACTAATGTGAATAGAATCCTTTGATATGGTGCTGCACTGCTGAGTAGCATAGCCCAATGTCTAGGTTACACTGAAAAGTCAAAGACTGCTGCTTACTGGCAACAGTTAACCCATCACAGATAGGTGGTGCGCACATCTTCCCTCCCTCCACTTAGAAGACAACAGGAAGGACACCCAGCCACAAAACTAAATACATAATAAATTTGCCAAATCACGAAAATAGGGAACTTACCACGATGAGATAACAGGGTGTATACGCAGACAAGAAAAATCGCAGATTTTTCCCGGTAAAAATTACACTTTCTCCTGGGTGAAAATACACTTTTCTATTACCTCATCAAGTGACAGTATACTTTTCCTTGGAACTGTAAAACTTAATCGTTTGAATGGTTTGTTTTATACACCGGCATAGAACTTCCCGGCCCTTTAGAAAACCAAACTCAGTATTATTATTTTCTTATTTTTATTATTTTTTAAATGCACTTTTGTAGCCAGTCGTAGCTCATCCCGTGATCTCGCCAGCCGATGACAGTGAATACTCAGAGCATAGGACACGGGATTAGCCAGCCAATAGTAATATCACTGTTAAGTAGCGTGTAAACACAAATAGGGAATGAGATTTTCACTCTGCAGCGGAGTGTGCACTGATATGAAACTTCCTGGCAGATTAAAACAGTGTGCCCGACCGAGACTCGAACTCGGGACCTTTGCCTTTCGCGGGCAAGTGCTCTACCAACTGAGCTACCCAAACACGACTCACGCCCCGTTCTCACAGCTTTACTTCTGCCAGTACCTCGTCTCCTACCTTCCAAACTTTACAGAAGCTCTCCTGCGAACCTTGCAGAACTAGCACTCCTGAAAGAAAGGATATTGCGGAGACATGGCTTAGCCACAGCCTGAGGGATGTTTCCAGAATGAGATTTTCACTCTGCAGCGGAGTGTGCGCTGATATGAAACTTCCTGGCAGATAACTGTGTGCCCGACCGAGACTCGAACTCGGGACCTTTGCCTTTCACGGGCAAAGGCAAAGGTCCCGAGTTCGAGTCTCGGTCAGGCACACAATTTTAATCTGCCAGGAAGTTACAAATAGGGAAAGTTAATGGTTTAAATTAATATACATAGTGTTGCTACAAGAAAAACAAAGCTTTCACATCTAATATTGGTCTCTAAGATTAATAAGCTGCAACAGAAGCTAAGCTTTCACATATATTGTTGATCTTTTTTTCGCATGTTACACTTTAAGATACATCACACAAATGTGCCAGTAAAATTTTTAATAAAGACATAAATGTCCGATATCCTGGGCTTGAAATTTTTCTAAATGGTCGTTCTCCAAGAGATGATTTTTAAATGAGATTTAAGAAATTCATTGTACAGTCTCGCAAATGGTTCATCTTGCATAACAGGAAATTTACTTTGAAAATAACGCTTTTAAAACAACCATTCACAATATTTGCCTGCAGCCTGTCAGAAATAGGTTCATTTCAGTAGTTGCCAGAGAGCACCAGATAACAGGTGTCACTGCACTCGCACAGCTACGATAATGCAGGAAGCCCCTATGTTCGTAGGTGCGAAACACTGAAAGATCTTTCATTATGTCATAAAAGAAACAAGACATCAGAGGATACTACAAAAGCATCGGAATTTTGTGAACCATACTAAAATGCATAATTTGGCTTGAAGTGCACATTCATATGCCCAGATTCGGACGTAAATTTTCTTGGAATACCAGTAACAGATTAGCTCATGTTTGGTTCTTTATTATGGCATAATGCCATATGTGCTAGAAGATGAAAATGTGCACTTTTGAAATGCAGCGAACAGTTGAAACCAGCCAATAGTGTGGAATTAAACACTTCGTTTAAAATAAATTGACTGCCTCTGTGGAAAAAATTAATAAAAAGCTAAATTTCTTTCGCAAATCGACAGAAATAACTTCATTGTTCTGCAATGCTTGACTGCGAGGAAGGTGGAAATAAAATCGGAAACTAATAACATATTTTAGCCTCCCGTACTTATGTGAATGTATTTTAATTCACTCGACAGCTCCCGGCCACAGAAATCCATTTTGTTTTCATTTAACGTGAGAGCAATAAATGAAGAGGAAACAGCAAAATCACTAAACATAAATGCGGGTCACATGGACATTCTCCACCTGTCCACTATAACTCTGACTGCTCTGTGCATAAAAAAAAAAAAAACCCTCACAATTAATATTGGCTGGGATAATTTGTAACCGGGAGAACAAGAACTCTTTAGAAAATTTGAATTCTTTATTTTCTACAGCTAATAACTTGCTTTTATGTGTGACATAAAATTAAATATACGATACATGAAACCAGCAGAAGAGACAAGCAAGACAGTACAGATTTCTTAAATTCTTAAGTTCTAACATTTTTCTCTCTATAACCTTGTTACAGCTTTACATGGCGTGCTTTCCTTTCTGGGAAAGGCTCTATTACCTTATCAAAGTTCGTCAAACATTTTGCTAAATGAAAAATCGAAATGTCTTCTAATGCTGAAAAAGCTGTTAATACAAACGGTACCCAATACTTGTGTGGTTTCTCAATCTGATTATGTGTATTTTGGCACTGTGTGCTAGATAAAATGAAATAGGCCTGTCTAGTATCGTAGCAATTGTAAAACACACCAAATAAACGACACTCTTTTGACACAAATCGTCATTTTTATAACATGATAGAATATAATGCATGAAGTACCAATATCAAACGCCTATTAGGCCTACTACTACAAGCAAAAAGCTTTATGTTAGAAAATAGTTTCACATTTCATTCACATGCTCCAGCTTCTCAAGCATGAGATTGAAAAGTAGTAGTATGAAATTTTTATATAAATTTGGAATCACCTTATTCTTCCATAATTTGTGTGATGTCCCCATTTTCTTCTTCTTCTTCCTTGTTCTAACAAACAATCTTGTCATCACTAATTCTGTAACGTATTCTGCAGTTAATTTCACTATCCCTGCCACAATCAATGGTTTAGTTATCCCATGTTTATTCTCCAGTTAGGCATTATTAAGTGCTCATACAACGTATGCTACTCCCAGAACAGAGCTCAGGCGGCTGCTACCGGAGACAGTACAACTGGACCTTACTGGTGTAGCGGTCTGGCCTAAAATTTTCAATCGAAATTTCATTTTTTTGGATACACCAAGAAGATTATGTATTATCTTTCTTATCTATTATTCCTGTTAATCATTTATTTCCAGTCTGATACTCTGAATCTGTGGATTTCACTGGTAATTATAACAACGCTGATCATTCGCAAACCCAGTCAATCAAATAAACAAACAGCAACTGCCATTCACCCGTTCGGCTATATTCCGCTCAGCTTGTATAGCCCTGTCCTCTTCTGTCGGCAGGAAAGTTTATTTTTAGATGAGACGGGGATTCCCCTGGCAGAGAATGATGTACAACAAGCACACATTCAAAAATCAACTTATGATTTGTTCAGAAATAAACTTAATATGTTCAGAAACCAACATGGATGCTTTTCAAAATCATATGACTAATCGATAGACCAATGTGCGCTGGATACTGGTGCTTTGTGAAAGAACGTTTTTTTCCCCCTCAAGAAAATGAATTTGGTGGCCCTCCTCCCTTTCCCTGAAATTGTCGCCTGTGGTAGACACCCCGGTTTGCCCGCAATGAATCTGGCAGCTTGCAGTGCCAGTAAAATTTTTCCGGGCAGCATATTGCTGCTGATGTTGCTTACACAGCTAAAAGCTACACTTCTGCAGCCACTAGCAGGAGAAGGCACTACACATGTGTGACTCAACTGTGCATGCACATGAGCCCGCCCGCAACTGCTCAAACAAATCTAATGTAAACCGTTAAGATGTCACGCTCATTGGAGGCAATTTGTTGTTATGAAGCACTGCACAGCCTTCCTAAGATCTTTGACACATTTTGCTGTTGGCGGACACTTGTATGAGCACCGAGTTTCGTTGTTGTATATGGCACCGTTGTTGTATATGGCACATTTCCTTTGCAACCTAAGTTTTATTTTGGTTATTTTTTTCCCCTCTTGTTCATGTTTTATTGCTGCAGTATTATTCTGCAGTAGTGGGATACATAATATCCTTTGTTAGATAATTGTTTCTTACCACTCAAAATTACAAAAATTTAACTGAAAACTAAAACAAAACAAAAAAATTCCAGAAATTCTAAACAATTCCCAAGCTTATCCTGGCTTTCTCCCAGATGAAAAAATTCCCGGGACTTTCCCAGATCTCCCAGCTGTCCCAGGTCGTATACACCCTGGATAAGCATCAAAAAAGAGGAAACACTGCAGTCTCACCTCCCAGTTGGTGCCATTGACTTGGCCACTCTGCTGGCTGCGCGGGACGAACTCCTCGGCATCGACAGAGAAGGGGGCGGGTGCCTGCCTCCCCCTGCCACGACGGCCAGGGAATGCACCGCGAGGTGGTGGACCTCCACGGTGCCGCCCCCGCGTGCCCCGTCCCCCGCCATACGCCTCCCCCGTCGAGCGGAAGTCCCGGGCCTGGCGGTCCTGTCTCGTCACTGGCGGATCTCCACCGCTGCCACTAGCGTACTCATTTGCCGAACCCTGCCCGCCGCGCTGGTACTGTTGCTGCCACGATGTCGAGTTGTTCCAGTTGTCCATAGCTGATAGTTCAGTGGGCTGCTCCCTACAAGCAGATTTAAATCTAGGTCTGCTTTATGGAAAACTGGTGACAAACTGCAAGGTTTTGACTCAAAGACAGCTTGGAAAGACTGTAAGTGGACATAAGAACCAAAATTTGGCGGTTGACCCCTACCAAGAGATCAAAGAATTCAAATTGTGGACAATTGTGCTGTTAAGTATTAGACATTTGTAATTTATTAACCTGGTTACCATCACCTAATTGTGTAGCATAAAAGTCTTATCATCATGGTGCAATCTTGCTAATACCACATTTTTTCCTTCTTTTTTTACTTGTATTGAAAATCTATATTTGTCAACAAATACTCATAACTTTTAATACCTTTTTTGTTTTCATCACTGGCCACATGAAAAGAAAATAACAATCTGGTGTAGACATGCAAAAATGATGCAAAGTAATTACATACATTAGTAACAGTGCTCAATCTCCAGAAATTAAAAAACATTTTATTTTCTATTTGATATTTTCCCTCAAATTTTAATTTACTGTGTTGTGAATACTGGCATTTTCAAGTAATCTGTTACTAAAAATAAAAAGATTTTTTTTTTATAAAAGTTGTTATTCAATATTTGTTGATTAGCGTTTCTATTTATTAAAGTATGGAAATCTAAGAAAGTAAAAAAGCTGCTAGTGAGAGTCAAACCAGCAACACTACATCCTCAAGACTGTTATGCTACCAGTTGGCTACAAACAACAGCGCTGATAAATTAAAAGTGTGTTCTGCTGAACAGCACTGTGAAATCTACTAATCATTGAAGGTATTTTTTTCATACGCTTTTGATAATTGTGTTCTACTGCTTTAGGAAATTCAGGTCTGGATGATGAATTTCAGGTTCTGTAAGCACAAAGAAAATAATCAAATAGGGCCTGTCCCTACTGTCTCATTATTAGATTGAAAAGATACAACAACAATATGAAACATTAATAATAATAATGATAATCTTGAAAATTAATAACTGTTTCTTTGCATATGGTACGTCACTAAGTTTGGATAAAACATAACACATGCAACACTATTGCACAAGGCCTGATTACACCATTAGTAATAATGCAGGAGAGTAAACTAATAAATAAAACAGAATATTCTAACTTCTTGGTAACAACCTTAACTGGACATCACATGTTACTGAGCATCTTAAATATCCAAGCTCTGAACTACTACATTTGAGATAATATTAGATTTTGGAGATGAAAATCTGGAAAGGTAACCTTCCTATTTTCAGTCATTAGTGACTTGTCACTGATGAAATGTGTAACAACAGGTTCTAACCGTCTCTTGTAGACAGCTCTTTAAACGGCTGGACATAACACCAGCCTCACAATGTATGTACATCCTTAGAAAGTTTGCTGTCAATAACCAACCATAGTTTGAAAACAACAGTGAATTCATAAATACAGCACTGGAAGCAAAAATGATGTATACTATTTATCACACAGTCTTAGTGAAACACAGAAAGAAGTGATGTTTTCAGCCACAAAAATCATTGACCAAATGCCCAGTAATATAAATAGCCAAGAAGATAAAAAAAGTAACTTCAAACACAAGTTGAAATCCTATCTCCTTGACAACTCCTGTCACACAACAGAAATAAACCACTGTAGGCGTGAGAGGGAAAAAAGGCAAGTTAAGAAATCACATAATCAGTCAGCATGTTGCCACATTTTTAGCTGCGAGAAAGTGTAAAACTGACTGTTGGCATATCATGGCAAGAGTCTGCCATTGTGGTCCACAGGCATGCAAATAACCAACTAACTTGGAGGGCACAGACTTAAAAAAAAGGTGCTTATTAGCACCACATATGTTTCACCATTCCAGAAAAGAATCTATAAACACCTTCGAAGCTAAAATGTCTGAAATTAGAGTGAAGGAATTCTCATTCACTGCATACAAACTCAGGACGATATTGCCCAAACATCTGATAGTAAAAAAAAGGGTCGACAGAAGCGTCCGATCCCACCCGTCAGCTTTGACCAGTGACGTAAGGCTGTTGTGGTGTGTGACGTTATAACAGCGCGGAGTTTAGTTTGTGAGAGTGGCGTGTTTGTAGGTGTCATTTTGATGTGATCGGTGGTGCTCTCTGGTGGTGTGTTGTGTGTTAGGTGATGTTTTTGGTTTAGTTTGCATATGTGGCATGTTTATACGTGGCGTACTGTTGTGGTCGGTGGTTCTCTCTGGTGGTATGTTTATGGGTAGCGTGTTATGTGGCGTATGGGGTTCACTGGCGTGGTAGCTTTGCACTGTGTGGTATCGGTGGTGACTGTGCTTTCAGCAGAATATTTTTCAGTGAGTTAACGATTTTGGTTTTGTTATGTTGACGTTATTGTAGTTTTTTTTTTCTGTTCATCGTGTGTGAATTTTGGTAAATTGAATTGTTTATGCCTTTGTTATGTATGGATATGACTGACAAGGTCAACAGTTTTTGGGTGTCGGCAATGATGGGGGACAGTGCGTTGTGTCTAATAAAATTTCTTCAGCTATTCGGCCTGTTGGCTGAAGTCATGAAGTGTTCAGTGTGTCGTGAAGAAATGAGGCTTACTAAAGTTCCGGCGTCTCTGACCAGGGACAGCTATATGTGGAGATGATGTTAAAAATAACAGGTCAAGGGAAGTGTTCGATTGTAATTTTGATTTTTTGGGTGTATTTTTGGGGTAGTATTAAGTGGGGTGGTGGTGAATGTTTTGAGATTTATAGTGTGGTATTGGTAGTTCTTGTTGACCTATATAGGTCAAGGTAAGTGATCGATTCCAGTGGATTTTGGGAAGGTTGTGGGGTCTTACTTTAGTGTTTTTTGTCGTTTGGTGTAGTGGTGTGTGTTTATATTTAGTTTGTCCCCAACCAAAAACCTCCCACGCTTGTCCCCGTTAGTTTGATTAGGTTTTTTGTGGAAGGTGTGTGTGTGTGTGTGTGTGTGTGTGTGTGTGTGTGTGTTGGTTTTTCGATGTATTTTTGTGTTCATGTTTACGTAATCACATCATAGGTGCCATATTGGAGTCTTAGTGGATGGTCGTTTCTGGCATATTCATGACGTCGTGGGTCAAAGCAGACAGGTGGAATTGGATGCTTCCGTATTTCCGTAAAAAACATGCAGAATATACTTTGCAATTTTCCCCAATCCTGAGATAGGTAGAACCTAACATTTATAGGAAAAACTCAAACAGGTGATCAAAGCAAATCAAAGATAAGAAGGATAATGGATAAAATCGAACAAAATTAAATGGGAAAAGTTAAGGAATTTTGTTATTTAGGCACCATGATGACAAAAGACATATTACTGAAAAAGTGGTTTTATATAAAAGAGAAAGGAAATCATCTAGATTTTAATCTTGACTCACTGTATGTATGACTGTGAAATTTGGACATTGTTGCAAACAGAAAGAAAGGGCTAAGAAGGGACGGAAATGTGGCTTTGAAGAGGCTAATGCCAATGACTGGACACTCACTGGAAAAGTTTTGAAAGAAGTCAAATTGTGAAAACACCTTGCAGCAGATAGTCACAAAGAGACAAAGAGGCCAGCACAAAACAGAAGAGTCCTACCTTTTTATCTGCCCAATCAACACAGCAGCATCAAACTGCATAGCATAACACTTTAAACACTGTTTTCAAATAATATACATTAACACATGTAATACTCACACCTTGCAAAAGAGAAATTAGTGTCTTATTGTATGTTCTTCCCTTTATTTGTCAACAAAGTGCAAATGTGAAGTTTCAGAGAAGTGAGTAAAAAACAGCAGATGGCTCACTCTGCACACCTGACAAGAACTTGGCAAATATGACTAATTACTCAATGTGTTAACATTTTCACTCTGAAACAAAGATTTAGATTTTTGTCAGATACCCTGTTTACGACTTGCAAATGCACTGCGAACTCACATAAAGACGTTGGAGACAGAAACAGCTTTTAGAGAAGAGTTCAAATTATTTCTTATTGAGAAGAATTTCTACAATCTAAGTAAGTTAGTTCGCAAGAATACTAAGCCCTTATTTACTGTCGAGTTCTGTTAGCTGAGGTAACATCTATGCTACATTTTTCTTTGCAAAAGAATTGTTTCTACAGTTGGTTTTCTGTTTCCTCTGCTTCAGATGCAGTGCAATACACCACCTCCGAGAGGAGATCTGATGCTAGATGGATAGAGTGGCAGCATGTTTCTTGCGTGTTATATTTTGCAGCAGTGATGTACAAAATGTTCATGTGTTTTTAGTTTTTGTAAGTGTTTATATCAAAACTCTCACATTAAAATTACTGCACGTAACACAAAACATGCAACGCAGCACGCATACAGCATCTGAGAAAGAACTATGATTGGATGGCAGCTGTCCTCCACCACTCAACTTGCTGAAATGTCATTCACAAAGTACTTTTAATTGGGATATACTTATGTCAGTGATTTACTTCTTGTGCATGTCACAATCTCGGTGTAGATTATGTATTTGTAATTTCCCTTCAAATCGTGTGGCTATACCAGTCTTAACACCCTGGACTAGTATTCATGAGGAGTAGGTTTTATTCCCCATCCGGCCATCCAAACTTGACTTTTTGCAAATTGCTAAGATGAATACTTGGTTGATTCTATTGATTAGGCCATGGCCAACTTTCTGCCCTATCCTCACCAAATCCTTTCCTAATTTGTTTATGTTTTATATATGTATATATTTTGCTATGAAGTTATCTCCCATGTCCCATGCTGTTGTACTGAATTGTCTATCGATCAATAAATAAAATACAAAAATCAATTTTTTTGTTGCGCAAGGCTATTATCTTCATCAGCTTGTGTTTCCCTAGTCTCTATATTTGTTGAATTTCGAACACTGGTTGTACACAAACACAGAGTTCTACAGATACACGATCTTGATGGACCAGAGAACAGACAATGTCACATTTCAAATTAATTTTTATTTGGCTTTACCCTTTTGAGCTGGTGTGCTCCCCTTACTATAAATTTAACACTAACAAACAGAATGGGTGATAACATATCTAGAAGCCTATTTAGTTGTTTATTCAGTTTTCACTGGTGATCAAAATGTTTGGCAATGTTCTCATGGAATCCAGAACAATTAAAACGTTTCAGTAGCACATTCGAAAACAGGCATTTTTCGTCTAGGCCAAGCATAGGGCAATATAAAAGTCAAATCCTGCTCCCAGTGGAAAAAATCCACCCCAGAACACTCAGGTATTCATACATGACACATTCGGATTTATGGTCGGGTCGATAGAAGCGTCCGATCCTGCGCGTCGGCTTTGACCCGTGACGTAAGGGTGTTGTGTGTGACGTCATGACGGCACGGAGTTTGGTTTGAGTGTGACTGTCTCCAGTTCTGTTTTATCTTATTTTATTTACTTTACTGATCTGTTCGTTCTATCTCGTGAGTTTTTTTTTTTTTAAATTTAAAAACGCTTATTACTTATTTTAATTATCTGTTTCCTCCAATTTCTGTTTTAGTTTATTATATTTATCTTTCTGATCTGTTTGTTCTATCCCGTGAGATTTTTTAAAAAAAAGACAAAAACACTAATCAGCTACTGAAGCATCTTTATCTTCTATGGGTTGCAGGGGTTACGACCCCTGGGGAGGTGGGTGGGTATTCATGCATGGCTGTCGTCACTTACACGTTGTAGCTACGCAAGGCGTCTAAATTTGTTTATATTTAGTTTGCCCCCCCCCCATCCAAAACACCCCATTTCCCACGCTTGTCCCGTTAGTGTCATTAGGCTTCTTGTGGAAAGTGTGTGTGTTTGTTTTTGTTTCCGCCATATTTGTGACGTCATGGGTCAAAGCAGACGGGTGGGATCGGACGCTTCCGTATTTCCTTATGGTCTTGCAGTCATGTAACTACTATGGTTCTTCAGCACAGTATTTGAATTTCAAACATCTGCAAGTGTCAAGGGCTCAAGGGTGTGACTGGACCTCCTCTGAAATCTCAGTTGTGGGTGGTAACAGACAGGTCTATAATATAACCCAAGATCTAGGTTACAATGAAATGATCTGGTTGTGATTTGGCAAAGTCAACAAATGTGAGTGCCAAGTAAAGGTTGTTGTGTCAGACTGATGTGTGGTGTAGCTAAATGTTTACGTTCACACCACATTAAAAGACATTAAAATTGCAAAAGGAAATTCAGAAAATGATATGAACAAGTCTCCAATGAGTACTTCAATGCATATTATGCACATATATCATACAAGAACTACAAAAAATGCAATCCACTACATAACTTTCACTGTGAAGAGAGCATGTGATCTTAGATACCAGTTGCACCACACAGTTATGTGCATACAATGTGCCTTACTGAATTTTCTATGCATATCTGATACGTCTCTTTAACTACACAAACATTGCATTGTGGAGGAAGATATAACTGTATAGAGAGTGAAATAATGGTGAGTGGGGGCATGCAGTTAGGTAAATGAATGGAAGAAGTATAGGAGAAATTCTTTTCTTGATTTCGCAAGATACAAACAGACCAAAACAATGATCAGGTGGAAGGTGGGTACATGACATTGGATAAAATGTATGAGCAATAAGCATATGCACATTGCTAGACAAAAATGCATGGATAAGTCTAAAGGAGGGCTCTAATAAACAGTGGATGTCAAATTATAATCTGCTGACAGCTCTCACTGAACTCTCATACGTGAGAAACATTCAAAATCAGTGAGATCAAATACTGAAATGTTACCAATTCACTTATTGTCTTTTTGTCAGCAGATTGTACCACCAAAGTGGGTCAAGGATCACTAGGATGCCCAAGAACAACACAACGTAAGTTACAAATGTCACCACAGATTGGTTTGTGCCCCGAATAACACACAGAACAAATACATACTTTTACTACAATAATTTTTTATGTAATCTCTCCTCCCCCCCCCCCCCCCCCACTAATGTAGTTCTGAAAACAAGTTCTGTAGATTGCAATATTTACTAAATGTCGGCAACACCACTGTATTAAGATGCCACTTTTACGACAATTGATGATTTCGTTTTTTATTTCGCTCTGGCACTGGCGTGCCGACATTCACTTCACTGATACAAATTTGGATTAACAGAATGCTACACATACTATAACGAACTTTATTAAGGCGGGATTGCGAAAACCTAGAAGCCACCCAAAACGTACAGCAAGCCAAATAAGCGCTTTCACTCTTTTAAATATAACTATCAAGAAAGAAAATTTCGAAGAAGCAAAACAACAGCGGGATTTGTCAAATAAAGTATCATGCAGATGTACGATATGGTGAAAGCTACATTAATACCCTATATGTCAGAACAGGGCAGAAGGAAAATAATGTTAAATTAGGCAGATATATGGAATTGGCTCACCTTTAAAAAAGTGCTCGAAATTATGAGTTTCGAAAGAATACACGTTTCCTAACCTTTCAACAGCTGGAATTGATGTCACAGGTTACTTCGGCTCAAAGGCAATTTCACAAGTTCGATGAAACAATTATTATGACGTCACAAAATAAGATAAAATTGCACGTCTTTTTGGATTAGCCATGACTAGGTCAATAACACTAGTCATCATCTAACAGACCAAGGTACAGAATTTTCATATGACCACATTTTCAAATCGCTACCATCATTTCGGCATCCGTTGTTGACAATAGAATAAAATACAAGTGTTGGCAACCATGTGCCATCGACGACAAATGAAACGCCGGGGTACAGACTTCAGAAAGATGCTACAAGTTTTGGTAGGCTTTGAAAAGTCGCCACGTTGCGATATTTAAAGGACAAATTCTACGTTGAAATAAAAAGAGCAACTGTCGAAGCTTCAAGTCAACCGAAAGAACAAATAGCTTTCAATTTGCGTGAAACATTTTTGCCTAGAATAGCAGTCAAATTTATTTATCTTTGACACGTTGTTACAGTTGGCTCAATAGGCAGGATCTTCAAAATGGTAAAGTGGAGACGGTTTTGTAACGACCAGAAATGGAGTACCCAGAGCTCCGGGCTTTATAGGATCATGGCAGTTTATCTATTTCCGCGATTTTATTTGAGTGTTACCTGAGATTCAGCACAATGACGAGATGTCACTTTTAGCGAAAACAGAAATGCGTATTGCTACAAACTGTTTATGTTGGGAAACAGAAATAGCCTCACCTGTCAGTCATATGCTCCAGTTTCTCACTTACGAGACCTTAAGACGAAGTACGAATTTCTTCGACAGACGAAATCCAGATATAAATTCGGAATCGTATTTTTAGAAATAATTGAGACGATGTCTCACTTTCTTCTTACTTTTCATTATAACAAACAATTCTGTCAAAATCTCGCGATCACTGCCTGATTCTATAGCTATTCCTGCCATCGTCAAAACCTATTTTTCAGATAAACTAGCTAACCAGGGCCGAAATCACCGGTTAAATTATTCCAAGTTTATACTCCAGTTACGCGTTGTTCCGAGTTGACATACTGCGTTTCCTACCCTATTTAAAGAACAGAGTTAAACGGCTGATAACCGGAGTTTGTACGATCGGCCCTTAGTTGATACGCTAAAGGGACCTTGTAATTTGACAGATTAGAAAAAAAGTTAAAGATTTTATCTTACTTGAAATCACGAAAACGGAGACATATTTGTCGTTGAAGGAAAAATACAGTTACCCGATGTTATAAGCTTCAGAAACAATGCATACGGCCAATCACATAATTCTGTTCATATATGTCTCACATTCAAAACTAAGTCGCGTCTAACAAATATTCAGTGCATTTGTACTGCATTTTCATGCATCGTGAAAGTGAAAGACTTTATAGCAAAAATTAATAGTTTGTTGTAGAAATGATTGTTGAAGATTTCTGCTGGATGATAAAAGTCACAAGTGTTGGTTTTCGTGCTAAAACTTTCGTGGTATTATATAGCCCCAGCTGACCCAAACTCAGAAGATAGCTAGTCAGTTAAAGTTCGAAAGGCACATCGGTTTGGTGGTCCAGATGCAGACGTCGATGATTTAATGAAACAAATGTATGAGGAAGGTGATGACGAAATGAAAAATAACCATTTTTGAAACCCTGGACAAAATATTGTCACAAAATACCTCTGCATTAGTTGAATCTGCTTTATAGGTCAAACAGATATCAACTGCGTTTTTTTAAAAAATAGGAACCCCCATTTTTTATTACATATTCGTGTAGGACGTAAAGAAATATGAATGTTTTAGTTGGACCACTGTTTTTACTTTGTGATAGATGGCGCTGTAATAGTCACAAACGTATAAGTACGTGGTATCACGTAACATTCCACCAGTGCGGACAGTATTTCAAAAATGGCTCTGAGCACTATGCGACTTAATTTCTGAGGTCATCAGTCGCCTAGAACTTAGAACTAATTAAACCTAACTAACCTAAGGACATCACACACATCCATGCCCGAGGCAGGATTCGAACCTGCGACCGTAGCGGTCGCAGGCTCCAGACTGTAGCGCCTAGTACCGCACGGCCACTCTGGCCGGTGGACGGTATTTGCTTCGTGATACATTACCCGTTTAAAAATGGAGCGTTTACCAATTGCGGAAAAGGTCGATATCGTGTTGATGTATGACTATTGTGATTAAAATGCCCTACGGGCGTGTGCTATGTATGCTGCTCAGTATCCTGGACGACATCATCCAAGTGTCCGGACCGCTCGCCGGATAGTTACGTTATTTAAGGAAACAAGAAGTGTTCAGCCACGTGTGAAACATCAACCACGACCTGCAACAAATGATGATGCCCAAGTTGGTGTTTTAGCTGCTGTCGCGGCTAATCCGCTCATCAGTAGCAGACAAATTGCGCTAGAATCGGGAATCTCAAAGACGTCGGTGTTGAGAATGCTACATCAACATCGATTGTCCCGTACCATATTTCTATGCACCAGGAATTGCATGGTGACGACTTTGAACGTCGTGTACAGTTCTGCCACTGGCCACAAGAGAAATTACGGGACGATGACAGATTTTTTTTGCACGCGTTCTATTTAGCGACGAAGCGTCATTCACCAACAGCGGTAACGTAAACGGGCATAATATGCACTATTGGGCAACGGAAAGTCCACTATGGCTGCGACAAGTGGAACATCAGCGACCTTGGTGGGTTAATGTATGGTGCGGCATTATGGGAAGAAGGATAATTGGCAGTTGATATCTGTTTGACCTATGGCAGCGCCGTCTAGCTGACCAACCATAGCGCCATCTGGTTTCCCTCTTCAAGCTAGACAAGTTTCGTTCTTTGTAGTTTTTTCGTTTGACGCTTATTTCGTGAAATATTTGACCCAGTCACGATCAATGGACCACCCTTGTAGGTTGTGGTCACTCGAAGATTATGCTAGACGAGATGAGATACTGTGGACAGGAAGATGCGCATCCGAGTGTGTGGAGACTATATGTGCCGGATGAGGTGAGCATTCCAGGAATCAGCGCTAGAAAGGTAACTGTCATGTGTCATGCCATGCATCAAACCATGGATCTTGTAGTGGAATGTAAGAGAAGCATACCACTGAAGAATAACTTGGTCATCCCAGCCTCTGACATCTCGTCTAAGAACGGATTCGGTGAACTGTGGATAAACTGTCGCCGACAACCGCTGATGCTTCCAAGACACATGTGCGTTGCAAACGCTCAGCTATTAATTGCGGAACAGCTGAGCATCACACAAACCTCCTATACCGAGTCTGTGGGCGAAATTAGCGCTGCCACTCTGAGATCAGATCTTCTAGCTCGATTATCACCAGATCTCACTAAGGAACAACAGAAGAAGCTACTTGCCATTTTTCAAGAGTTCTCTGAATGCTTCAATCCACAGGTGAAGAGAAAATTAGACAAATCGACGGTGAAGGATTAGCAATGGAGACCATCAACCAATAAGCCAGAGAGCATAACGTGCGTCAGCAACGGAACGTCGAATATTTCGCGACGAGGTAGAGAAAATGATGAAGAATGACAGCATTCAGCCTTCGCAGAGCCCATGGTCGTCACCAGTGGTCCTCGTCAGGAAGAAGGATGGCAGTTGGCACTTTTGTGCTGATTACAGGAAGCTTAATAAGATAACTAAAAAGGACATTTACGCTTTTCCACGAATTGACGATGCACTAGATTGTCTGAAGGGGGCTAAGTTTTTCTCAACCACGGTCATGTACTCGGGATACTGGCAAATCGAAGTAGATGAGGATGATCGTGAGAAAACTGCATTCATCACCCCTGAGAGCCTGTATAAGTTTAAGGTAAAGCCGTTTGGTTTGTGTAATGCACCAACAACTTTTGAACAAATGATGGATAATCTTCTAATGCACCTGAAGTGGACGATGTCTTTGTTATTTAGATGACATTATAGCGTTCTCAGAGACAAATTCAAATGGCTCTGAGCACTATGGGACTCAACTGCTGTGGTCATCAGTCCCCTAGAACTTAGAACTACTTAAACCTAACTAACCTAAGGACATCACACACATCCATGCCCGAGGCAGGATTCGAACCTGCGACCGTAGCAGTCGCACGGTTCCGGACTGCGCGCCTAGAGCCGCGGGACCACCGCGGCCGGCTTCTCAGAGACATTTGATGAACATATAAAAAGACTGAGGGCCGTTCTTAGGTGTCTCCAAGAAGCTGGACTGAAACTTAATCCAAGAAAGTATCTTTTTGGAGCAAAAGAAATCAAAGTACGAGGGCAGTTCAATAAGTAATGCAACACATTTTTTTTCTCGGCCAATTTTGGTTGAAAAAACCGGAAATTTCTTGTGGAATATTTTCAAACACTCCCGCTTCGTCTCGTATAGTTTCATTGACTTCCGACAGGTGGCAGCACTGTACGGAGCTGTTAAAATGGCGTCTGTAACGGATGTGCGTTGCAAACAACGGGCAGTGATCGAGTTTCTTTTGACGGAAAACCAGGGCATCTCAGATATTCATAGGCGCTTGCAGAATGTCTACGGTGATCTGGCAGTGGACAAAAGCACGGTGAGTCGTTGGGCAAAGCGTGTGTCATCATCGCCGCAAGGTCAAGCAAGACTGTCTGATCTCCCGCGTGCGGGCCGGCCGTGCACAGCTGTGACTCCTGCAATGGCGGAGCGTGCGAACACACTCGTTCGAGATGATCGACGGATCACCATCAAACAACTCAGTGCTCAACTTGACATCTCTGTTGGTAGTGCTGTCACAATTGTTCACCAGTTGGAATATTCAAAGGTTTGTTCCCGCTGGGTCCCTCGTTGTCCAACCGAACACCATAAAGAGCAAAGGAGAACCATCTGTGCGGAATTGCTTGCTCATCATGTGGCTGAGGGTGACAATTTCTTGTCAAAGATTGTTACAGGCGATGAAACATGGGTTCATCACTTCTAACCTGAAACAAAACGGCAATCAATGGAGTGGCGCCACACCCACTCCCCTACCAAGAAAAAGTTTAAAGCCATACCCTCAGCCGGTAAAGTCACGGTTACAGTCTTCTGGGACGCTGAAGGGGTTATTCTGTTCGATGTCCTTCCCCATGGTCAAACGATCAACTCTGAAGTGTATTGTGCTACTCTTCAAAAATTGAAGAAACGACTTCAGCGTGTTCGTAAGCACAAAAATCTGAATGAACTTCTCCTTCTTCATGACAACGCAAGACCTCACACAAGTCTTCGCACCCGAGAGGAGCTCACAAAACTTCAGTGGACTGTTCTTCCTCATGCACCCTACAGCCCCGATCTCGCACCGTCGGATTTCCATATGTTTGGCCCAATGAAGGACGCAATCCGTGGGAGGCACTACGCAGATGATGAAGAAGTTATTGATGCAGTACGACGTTGGCTCCGACATCGACCAGTGGAATGGTACCGTGCAGGCACACAGGCCCTCATTTCAAGGTGGCGTAAGGCCGTAGCATTGAATGGAGATTACGTTGAAAAATAGTGTTGTGTAGCTAAAAGATTGGGGAATAACCTGGTGTATTTCAATGCTGAATAAAACAACCCCTGTTTCAGAAAAAAAATGTGTTGCATCACTTATTGAACTGCCCTCGTACTTGGGCACCTTGGGTCAAACGAAGGTGTGCGGCCAGACCTGGAAAAGGCGAAAGCTATAACGGAATTTCCTATTCCTAAAAGTATAACAGATGTGAGAAGCTTCCTCGTATTGTGTTCTTATTACTGTCGTTTTATCAAAGACTTTTGTATCAAAGCCAGGCCACTCCAAGAGTTGGTAAAAGCTGATGCTAAATTTATCTGGGGTGGTGCTCAACGAGATTCTTTCGATGTGTTGCGACAAGCTCTGACGACTGACCTTGTACTTGGTCTGTATGATGAGAGAGCACCTACAGAACTACTCACAGATGCCAGTGGGTACGGGATCGGTGCTGTTCTGGTGCAGATTTCGGATGGAAAAGAGGTTACAACCTATGCATCTAGGACACTTACAAAAGCCGAGAGAAACTACTCAGCTACAGAAAGAGAAAGTCTTGCTGTGATCTGGACCATGTGCAAATTTCGACAGTATCTCTATGGAAGGCCATTCACAGTTGTTGCAGACCATCATTCACTTTGTTGGTTGACAGGTTTAAGGATCCAACAGGACGACTTGCCAGGTGGGCACTATGTCTTCATGAGTATGACATTACCGTAGTGTACAGAAGTGAAAGAAAACACCCAGATGCCGACTGTCTCTCAAGAAACCCTGTGCAAGGCCATTAAACTTTGATGAAGATAGTGACTGTCTCGCTGCACTCCAGGATCTCTCTGCTGAGCAGAAGAAGGACGCCTAGATATCTCAAATTATGCTTGCCTTAAATCGGTCAGAGGATGTGAAAGGACAATTTAAGGTAGTTAATGGATTACTTTGCAAGAAAAAATTTGATCCGTTTGGCAAGAGGTGGCTACCAGTTATTCCTAAACACATGCGCTTAGGTGTTCTACAGAAATTCCATGACACACCTGAGGCCGGACATTTAGGATTTATTAAGACATACGATAGGATCTGCAAGAGACTTTTCTGGCCAGATTTATTTACGAATGTCCGTCACTATGTGTCGCACTGTCGAGAGTGCCAGAGGAGAAAAGCAGGTCCTCAGAAACCACCTGGCCGAATCATACCAATTCCACTAGCCGAACCGCCTTTCCAACGTGTTGGGATTGACCTTCTCGGACGATTTCAAAATGGTTCAAATGGCTCTGAGCACTATGGGACTCAAATGCTGAGGTCATTAATCCCCTAGAACTTAGAACTACTTAAACCTAACTAACCTAAGGACATCAGACACATCCATGCCCGAGGCAGGATTCGAACCTGCGACCGTAGCGGTCTTGCGGTTCCAGACTGCAGCGCCTTTAACCGCACGACCACTTCGGCCGGCCGGACGATTTCCAACATCTGCTAGTGGCAATAGATGGATTATTATTTGCACTGATTATTTGACGCGGTATGCTGTTACAAAAGCCGTGAAAACAGCCGAAGCATTCGAGGTAGCCAAATTCATCGTAGAAGACATTGTATTAAAACACGGTGGCCCAAGGTCGTTAATTTACGGATCTAGGGAAAGTTTTCCAATGTTGTGACAGAGAAAAACCGTCGATGGAACATTACTCATCATATGACGACTGCCTACCATCCACAAACTAACGGGCTTCCTGAACACCTTAATAAGACCTTGGCCGACATGCTATCATTGTTCGTCAATGTTGAGCAGAGCAACTGGGATGAGGTGCTACCTTTCGTGGCGTTTGCCTACAACCAGGCCCCCACAACCGCACGAGTGGTCGACTGTGAAGAGCGGACAAATTGAATAGCTGGCCGGCAGCCATTAGAGTGGTAAACTGACGCGCGGATTTCGAATGTTTATACATCGCTTTTGGTTATAAAATGCCTTCCCTAGAGTTAGGTCACAAACATAATGCCTCATTTAAATACGTTACTACAATATAGTTTTTAATTTATGAACAAACAGCAACTAGTCACTGTTTATGAATTTATGTTACGTAGTACATGGAATCTGCCGTAGCTAAAAGTTGTGCACTGGACCCCTAGCATTTTTCGTAGTTCATTTACGATAGATGTACGCAAAATGCATCAGAATACTCGAAGATTTGCCCACTATGTTAATAGATATTTTCTGACTCTACGTTGCTTTAGATTTTATGACGAAAAGTGCGTTATATATGGCGTAGTGCTTTGGCAACTCACGACCAAATTATCAAGTTTCAACCTAACCTAGACCATGAAAACACTACCGATCAGCCAGCTACAACAAACAAGACTTCAGGCAGGTATCCAGTATCGCAATAGTCACAATATTTACTTTCGAAGATGTTCACTTCAGTTTATACGTGTGGTTTTTTCATATAATAAATAAAACTCAACAACAGTTCCATCGAGAGAAGTTGTGAAATCAGATTACAATTACACACATTAAGTTGCATTTTATAACGATAAAAAGCCTGCTAACTCAAATTACGTGTTGCTTGCAACTCAACTTTTATAGTTAAAATAAAATGTGGTTCACAAAGAAAAATTTATCTTCTGCTTTATATGGTCTGGAAAACGAAAGATGGATGGAACATCATCATCTTTCAGCTTTCTGCGATTTACGTAATTTTCAAGGAACATATAAAATGGTATTCTGTTGGTCGGAAATCTTGCCTCCTGACAGCGTGTAACCATTTTTGTAACAGCTGTGGTTTTGAGAAAAGAAACCTACAAATATATGCACAGACATTATGCTAATACCGTGTTACAAAAACATTTACTAAGCAAGTGCACTGACATACAAAACAACTTAAAATATCCACATACCTGTGAAATGTAATATTCGTTCCTTTCTCGAATTTATTTGTACAATTAATCGCTGCACAACTCTTCACCATTGTACTTCTTTTGATTGGAACGTACAGACAGTAGAATTACGAGTAACAAATAATGTATGTACGACCCAACAAATATACAACGTTGAATCAGGGTCTTCATAAACAACAGTACTACACAACACATCAGACTACAACCACTATAATGGCGTCCAGCCGAAGGTTCAAATTATCCTGCGACTGCAGCGCCATAAGTGAGTCTAGTTATTTTTTACAAGGTCTTTGCCTACAACACCGCCAAACAAGACACCACAGGATTTACGCCATTTTTCCTGGTGCATGGATGTGAGGCGACTACGACGATGGACACTGTGTTTCCGTTACATCCTGATGACTTGGACAACGACTACATCGGCCAGAGCTGAGGAAGCTCGGCAGTTAGCTCGACTCTGCACGCTGCAGGCTCAAGGAAACGATCGCCCAAGGACGTGAGCCACCGCCCTGTTGTCCACCAGACTGGTGATCTCGTCTGGATTTTTTCACTCCTGCCGGCCGGAGTGGCCGTGCGGTTCTAGGCGCTACAGTCTGGAACCGAGCGACCGCTACGGTCGCAGGTTCGAATCCTGCCGCGGGCAGGCTCAGAGGCATTTGAACCATTTTGAACCATCTTCACTCCTGTTCGAAAGATTGTTATCTCTGAGAAACTCCTCAGGCGCTACTTTGGACCTTATAAGGTTGTAAGACAGTTGTCTGATGTTACTTATGAAGTTGAAGATTTCGACACCGACACAAGACGACGAAAGATAGAGATACGGTCCACGTCCTTCGAATGAAGCACTATAAGGATCCTGCAACCCAGAGTAAATTCGGAGCTCCAGCGACAGGCAGCAAGCAGAAAGGTGAGAAAGAACTTAGCGGCAAGGGAAGTTCTAAGAAGATCACCGCCAGGGCGAACATCAGTCATCAGGAGTCGGAGTATGCAGGACGGATGACGTTCCTGGACTAGGAGGACGTAACACTGAGACGCTGTTCCCTTAAGGAGGGAGCAATGTTGCAGAAGAAGCTGAGTAGCACAGTCACCTTAGTGTAGTGGTTATGTTACTAGACTGTTGCATGGAGGGCTGTGAATTCAAAACTTCCCTGAACTGAACATTTTAAGTTCTATATTCATTTCGAGTAGATTCTAGAAGTATCCACGAATGTCAAGAACCATTGTACTGGAATGTTTTGTCGCTGTATATACGAGGTGCATTCAAGTTCTAAGGCCTCCGATTTTTTTTCTAACTAACTACTCACCTGAAATCGATGAAACTGGCGTTACTTCTCGACGTAATCGCCCTGCAGACGTACACATTTTTCACAACGCTGACGCCATGATTCCATGGCAGCGGCGAAGGCTTCTTTAGGAGTCTGTTTTGACCACTGGAAAATCGCTGAGGCAATAGCAGCGCGGCTGGTGAATGTGCGGCCACGGAGAGTGTCTTTCATTGTTGGAAAAAACCAAAAGTCACTAGGAGCCAGGTCAGGTGAGTAGGGAGCATGAGGAATCACTTCAAAGTTGTTATCACGAAGAAACTGTTGTTAGCTCGATGTGCGGGTGAGTTGTCTTGGTGAAACAGCACACACGTAGCCCTTCCCGGACGTTTTTGTTGCAGTGCAGGAAGGAATTTGTTCTTCAAAACATTTTCGTAGGATGCACCTGTTACCGTAGTGCCCTTTGGAACGCAATGGGTAAGGATTACGCCCTCGCTGTCCCAGAACATGGACACCATCATTTTTTCAGCACTGGCGGTTACCCGAAATTTTTTTGGTGGCGGTGAATCTGTGTGCTTCCATTGAGCTGACTGGCGCTTTGTTTCTGGATTGAAAAATGGCATCCACGTCTCATCCATTGTCACAACCGACGAACAGAAAGTCTCATTCATGCTGTCGTTGCACGTCAACATTGCTTGGCAACATGCCACACGGGCAGCCATGTGGTCGTCCGTCAGCATTCGTGGCACCCACCTGGATGACACTTTTCGCATTTTCAGGTCGTCATGCAGGATTGTGTGCACAGAACCCACAGAAATGCCAACTCTGGAGGCGATCTGTTCAACAGTCATTCGGCGATCCCCCAAAACAATACTCTCCACTTTCTCGATTGTGTCGTCAGACCGGCTTGTGCGAGCCCGAGGTTGTTTCCGTTTGTTGTCACACGATGTTCTGCCTTCATTAAACTGTCGCACCCACGAACGCACTTTCGACACATCCATAACTCCATCACCACATGTCTCCTTCAACTGTCGATGAATTTCAATCGGTTTCACACCACGCAAATTCAGAAAACGAATGATTGCACGCTGTTCAAGTAAGGAAAACGTCGCCATTTTAAGTATTTAAAACAGTTCTCATTCTCGCTGCTGGCGGTAAAATTCCATCTGCCATACGGTGCTGCCATCTCTGGGACGTATTGAGAATGAACGCAGCCTCATTTTAAAACAATGCACATGTTTCTATCTCTTTCCAGTCTGGAGAAAAAAAATCGGAGGCCTTAGAACTTGAATGCACCTCGTATACCGTATGTGTTCCGGCTGGAGTCAGTTCGCTCTGTGCTCTTCTGTGTGCATGGGCTGAATAAACCTTCGTTAAGTGAAGTTAGTGTTCATCATTCATCTACTTACACCTTCTTCTACGTGACAATATACAAGCTGAAAAATGAACAATGTTCTCGCTTGTTAAGGAAAGAATTAATGCTTTTGTGTTGAGCAGTTTCTGTGAATAGTACTGACTGAGATTACAGTGAGGTGTATTTGTTACTGCAAAATGTAGCCTACAAACAATAACTGTTCTGCTATTCATTTATTCTCATCAGGAGGGGAGACAGTGGTTAGTATAGTGAATTTGCATTCAGGACGACAAAGGTTCAAATCCTCTTCCAGCCACCGAGATTTAGGTTTTCCTTGCTTTCCCTAAATTGCTTAAGACAAATTCTGGGATGATTCCTTTGAAGGGGCTAAGTTGCTTTCCTTTTCCATCCTTCCCTAATCCGAGATTGTGCTCCATCTGTAACGACCTCATTGTCGATGGGATGTAAAACTCCTCCTCCTTGGGAAGGCAAACCCTGTTCAAGTTGAGGAGCAGTGCCAGTAAAGAACTTCCGTTATACTCATATTTTGCATTCTTGCACAGCCACCTGAGTTGTGAGATGCTATTATGTTTTAATTGCTTAGGCTTAAAATTAATGTATAAATGGCAAAAGAAAGCTATCAATTCACTGCAGGATCTTAGCACACTTGAATCAAGCAGAGATTATTTCAAGAAATTAAATATAGACGTACCTAGCCTGTATGCCCAAAACTGCCTTTCCTTTGTTAAAGAAAACCTATGGAAATATGACATAAGGGGGACAATATGACCATAACACAATAAATAGACATACAATTGACATGCCATATACTAGGCTGCCAAAGACTCATAACAGCTACAAATATTTTGATTTTGTCGACTTCAAGAAGTTACCTGAAATTGTGAACACTGTGCCAGTAAACAAATTTAAAACTAGTCTTGTGCGATGGATGAAAAGTAAAGGATTTTACTCATTTCAAGAGTTCCATGAGTGTGTGATAAATGTCCCACATTCTTTTTATGGGAATGAACAATAAATAAACAAGAGACTACTTTATAACAGTATTAGCTGTGCCTGGCATGCATTGCAGTGCTTGTTTTTGTTTTTAAGTGGATTCACATACACAAAGCAGACACATTTGCATGCAGAAGATAAACGAAAGGCAATGATTTTTTTCTGCATTACATGTAATCTCAAAAAAAAAAAAAATTATTATTCAAGCGCTTTGGGATATACGGAATTTTTGGTCTTTCTATCTTCTGCAGAAATCAACTGGCAAGCATGGATATTACACATTTAATGCACACACTTGAACCAATTGATGTTGTGTCTTGTTGATGGTCATTGAGAATGAAAGGCAGCTGGGAAACTGAAGTCATTTGAAATCAAATGGTATGCTACTGGGAATGGTGAGAATATGTGGAATCACCATATCTTCTCATTCTGACTTGCCACTTAGAACTGTCACTTTGATGAAATCAGGCATAAGATTTTTGACAGAGATCCTGGCTCCATTGCACAATCGTGTCACACCTTTTCATCCCGAAATTACTGTCACAGTAAATTTTTCTAGGTAACAAATGACACATGTACCAGTTATTGTAGAAATTCCTTCAGGCTTACAAAGATATGCTGATATGTCATTTTCTAATATTGGTTGTTAGCAAATACTTTTACATGTCATGTGTTCTCACTCTCATTTCCACCATTTGTTTGTATGTATTTTTATGTAAATAATTACGTAAATAATGAATCACATACACAGGACGATTCCACGATGATGTTAAGCTTTCAAGGGTGGTGGAGAAGGGTAAATGTACCAATCTGAGGTGAAGGGCCCTGCTCAAGAAACAACGGAGTCAAAAGGTTAAAACCGTGTGCCCAACCGAAACTTGAACTCAGGACCTTTGCCTTTCACAGGCAAGTGCTCTACCATCTGAGCTACACAAGCAAAACTCACGCCCCCTACTCACAGCTTTACTTCTGCCAATACCTCGTCTCCCACTTTCCAAACTTCACAGAAGCTGTTCTGCGAGTCTTGCATAACTAGCACTCCTGCAAAAAGGATATTGCGAAGACATGGCTTAGCCACAGCCTGGGGGATGTTTCCAGAATGAGATTTTCACTCTGCGCCAGAGTGTGCACTGATATGAATCTTCCTGGAAGATTAAAACTGTGTACTGGACTGAGACTTGAACTTGGAATCTTTGCCTTTCGCGGGCAAGTGCTTAGCATCTGAGCTACCCAAGCACGACTCACAACCTCTACCCACAGCTTTGCTTCTGCCAGTACCTCCGTCTCCTGCCTTCCAAACTTTCCAGAAGCTCCCCTGCGAACCTTTCAAAACTAGCACTCCCAGAAGAAAGGATATTGCAATGTTCACAGATGAGCTTCTGTGAAGGAGACAGAGGTACTGGCAGAAGTAAAGCTGTGAGTATGAGCAGTGCTTGGATAGCTCAGATGGTGAAGCACTTGCATGCATAAGGCAAAGGTCCTGAGTTCGAGTTTCGGTCCGGCATACAGTTTTAATCTGCCAGGAAGTTTCGCAAGAGAGTCAAAAGTTGCAAGTGAAAGCCATTCTGATATCTCTGACAGTAGAACGCATGTACCGGCACTGTTGTTGCCAAACTTGTAGGTAGTCAACTTTCACAGGTGGCAGCATGGACTAAAAGAAGGAAAAAATAATAGGCTCTCTAATGTGTACCTTAAGAGCCATGAGCACTTGCTCATCTTCAATACTGTGAACAACAACTCTTGTAGTGCAATCCCCATATTTTTGATGGAGGTAGTATGGATCAAAAAATGAATAAACAATGCATACCTTAGGAGCTATGGCCACTTGTTAAGTAGAAAAGATGTGTTTCACAGTAGCAGAGATGATCAAGTGCTCATAGCGCGTAAGTTATGTATTTTAGAGATCATGTTTACAAGAATGTTTTCCTTGCACGATCCATCTACCACCTCGGAAAGTTGCATACCCTACAATGTTAGCAACAACACTAGCAGTACATGTATCCACTGTCAGAGGCATCAGAACGATTTTCACTTTGGACTCGGTCATTTTTGAACCAGTGTCCCTCAAATTGATTCCTTTGGCCTTCTGCATCAGCACTGAAAGTTTCAGTATTATGTAAAGGATTGTTGCTACTCAGCATATGCTGACTCAGCATCTATGCTATATGGTGAGTAGCAACCATCCTTTTCATAATATTGTTACATTCTATCTGGATTTTCCATTGTTTCACTCCTGAAAGTTGTAACATCACCATGGAGCCATCCTGTATACACAGAATCTGACTGAAATTTACAGAATTAAGCTTCTACATATTACCTCCTTTTCACTCTGACTCCTATGGGTGGTAGGTGGTTTTTTTCTCCACAGAAGCCTTCACAGTTGTGTGCATGACAACTCACCAAAATTCATTGCCGTTGTACGAGGGCAGTTCAATAAGTAATGCAACAAATTTTTTTTCTCGGCCAATTTTGGTTGAAAAAACCGGAAATTTCTTGTGGAATATTTTCAAACATTCCCGCTTCGTCTCGTATAGTTTCATTGACTTCCGACAGGTGGCAGCGCTGTACGGAGCTGTTAAAATGGCGTCTGTAACGGATGTGCGTTGCACACAACGGGCAGTGATCGAGTTTCTTTTGGCGGAAAACCAGGGCATCTCAGATATCCATAGGCGCTTGCAGAATGTCTACGGTGATCTGGCAGTGGACAAAAGCACGGTGAGTCGTTGGGCAAAACGTGTGTCATCATCGCCGCAAGGTCAAGCAAGACTGTCTGATCTCCCGCGTGCGGGCCGGCCGTGCACAGCTGTGACTCCTGCAATGGCGGAGCGTGCGAACACACTCGTTTGAGATGATCGACGGATCACCATCAAACAACTCAGTGCTCAACTTGACATCTCTGTTGGTAGTGCTGTCACAATTGTTCACCAGTTGGGATATTCAAAGGTTTGTTCCCGCTGGGTCCCTCGTTGTCTAACCGAACACCATAAAGAGCAAAGGAGAACCATCTGTGCGGAATTGCTTGCTCGTCATGTGGCTGAGGGTGACAATTTCTTGTCAAAGATTGTTACAGGCGATGAAACATGGGTTCATCACTTCGAAACTGAATCAAACCGGCAATCAATGGAGTGGCGCCACACCCACTCCCCTACCAAGAAAAAATTTAAAGCCATACCCTCAGCCGGTAAAGTCATGGTTACAGTCTTCTGGGACGCTGAAGGGGTTATTCTGTTCGATGTCCTTCCCCATGGTCAAACGATCAACTCTGAAGTGTATTGTGCTACTCTTCAGAAATTGAAGAAACGACTTCAGCGTGTTCGTAGGCACAAAAATCTGAACGAACTTCTCCTTCTTCATGACAACACAAGACCTCACACAAGTCTTCGCACCCGAGAGGAGCTCACAAAACTTCAGTGGACTGTTCTTCCTCATGCACCCTACAGCCCCGATCTCGCACCGTCGGATTTCCATATGTTTGGCCCAATGAAGGACGCAATCCGTGGGAGGCACTACGCGGATGATGAAGAAGTTATTGATGCAGTACGACGTTGGCTCCGACATCGACCAGTGGAATGGTACCGTGCAGGCATACAGGCCCTCATTTCAAGGTGGCGTAAGGCCGTAGCATTGAATGGAGATTACGTTGAAAAATAGTGTTGTGTAGCTAAAGGATTGGGGAGTAACCTGGTGTATTTCAATGCTGAATAAAACAACCCCTGTTTCAGAAAAAAAATGTGTTGCATTACTTATTGAACTGCCCTCGTATAAATGGTGTAGGAATGATAAATGCATGGAAAATGAACAAACAAATGTTAATTTTTATATATTACACTACCTATTACTTGCTAAACTTTCATATCAGTAGTTTTGTTAAAGTGAATGATAGTAAGTAAACTGCTGTGTGAGCAATAATGCCACTTGCCGTCATGTGTCTGCCTGTTCACTTAAGCACAGATCGTGATGTGTGCTCCTACTCTGACATCCCCAACTGTCCCAATGCATAATGCGGCAGCACACACAGCACGGTTGTCAATCGTGCGTGTGGAGGAGCATGGGCAGGAGCAGATATCTATGCATTGTGCTACTGAAGTACCTATCCATTATACAACATGTGCATTACATAACAAATTTAATAGTTTTTTACCATGATTTGCGTCCACTGATGGAAAAAAAATGTTCCATTCCTTATTTCACCCATTTAAGCCTTCATTTTTATTTTCTGTTTTCTAAAGTAACCGTTGTTCATACTCAGGATTCAAGCTCTCTCCATACCAAATTTCATCGAAATCGTTTCAGTGCTTTAGTTGTGAAAGTCTAACAAACTGAGTACTTCTGCATTTAACAATAATATGTGGAAGTACGGGCTAAATATGTTAAGGATAGTACAAGCATTGTATTCATTATGCTGAACTGTGTTATGCAGCACACACCAACCAGTGAAAGCATTTTTAAGATGTGATGACTTGAAAAGTCAAAGAGTAGATAATTTTTTCTGAATAAATATGTTTTCCTAATTTACGTTATAATCTTCAAATCAATAACTATGTTGTAGAACACATTTTCTAAAGCAGCCTATGCTCTTCTTCGATGTTCAAGCTCTCTCCATATGAAATTTCATCGAAATCATTTCAGCAGTTTTCCCTTGTAAAGGTAATAGACAAACACACTTCTGCATTTATAATATTAGTATGGAAGTTAAATATCTCAGACTGTGTAACTATTTTATTACTGCCTATTGTGCTTGTTGTCATTTAGCAGTTTACTTATTTATTGTCTTTGTCATTCACTTAATTATGTAATATATTGTTGCTCTATTGCATTATTATTTATCACCATTGTCGTTTACTTAATAAGCCAGCCAGGTTAGCCGAGATCGCTAAAGAGCTGCTACCTGGACTCAGGTAGGTGCACCAGCCCCGGATCGAATCTGCCCGGTGGATTAACGACGAGGGCTGGTGTGCTGACCAGCCTGGATGTGGTTTTTAGGCGGTTTTCCACATCCCACTAGTTGAATACTGGCCTGGTTCCCATGTTCCGTCTCAGTTACAGGACTTGCAGACGTCTAAACATGTGCACACTACGCCATGGATTAGGTTACACTAGATGCAGATAGCTGGGGTACACTACTTCCATCCCGGTGGGTACCGGGTGACGGCAGGAAGGGCATCTGGCCATGCCTTAACTACTAACCTTGCCAAATCCGTTCCTAACAATACCGACCCTTTGCCACGCGGGATCAGACACCAGTGAAAGACAGAAAGAAAGATTGTCATTTACTTAATTATGCAGAATTCCTGTCTTTCATTATTTTCTTTGTTTGTCAGCAATTTTTTTTATTATTACTACTTTATTTAACTCTGATGTCTCCGATTGTAAGAGTGCTGGAAGGTGAATAAAGCATTGGTTTTCGTATTTGTGTTTGCCTCATGGTGTACTTTAACAAATGACTAGTAAATCACAGAGACTTAATATGTATACTGTATTACCAGTAAACTGTCTCTATACTGCTCACTGTCTGTCTCTTTAGCTGAGTGGTCGGTGTGGCCTACTTTCATGTGGGGGATCTGGGTTCAATTCCTGATACTGCCAGAGATTTTTCCTTGGCTAGTGGACTGGTACAGGTTGCTCTCAGCCTTATGGTGCCAACTGAGGAGGTACTTGACCCATCAGTACAGGCACCGAGGTCAGAAACCCGACAACGACCAGGAGAGTAGTGAGCACTTCCATACTGCGTCCAATGACGCCATTGTCTGAGGGTGACATGGCGGTCGAGTCGTGCCCGACTAGCCCGTCTAGGGCTAGAATGCGGAACTTTGCTTTACTTAATGGTTAATGCTATTCATGCTTATGTCATCTAAATTAGAGTAAAGTAAGGTAGCTGCTGCTCGTCGGCATGTGGATTAGTGTTGAGGTCCGGTGTGCCGGCCAGCCTGTGGATGATGTTTTAGGTGGTTTTCCAAATGCCTTGGCGAATGTGGGCTGGTTCCCCTTATTCCGCCTCAGTTATACTATGTCTGCGATTGCTGCACAACCACTGTTTCCATGTATGTGTATACCATAATTACTCTACCACACAAACATTTGGGGCTACACTCATATGGTATGAGATGTTCCTGGAGCAGGGGGGGGAGTGGTAGGGGGGGAGGATTCCACTGGGGGCTGAACCACACAATAACCCTGGGTTTGGTGTGGGGCGGTGATGGGGTCGGTGGACTGCTGTGGTCTGTTATGGGGTGTGAACCACTGACGCCTCAAGTGGGACGAAGCCTCTCCATTGTTTCTAGGTCCTCGGTTTAATACACACACACACAAATTCATAAGGCATAAAGTAGCTGCTACTCTGAAAATAGCTGCTGCCTCCCATTACAGAGGGTGTCTTAGATGAAGTGCTACAGAACATATACAATTTATTGAAAATGTAATGTTCTTTTTTCAAACACATTAAGTAACTACTCCTATTCATGCATCAGGAATTATATCATCCATATGACCACCAAAGGCCGCATAGCAACGAGCAATGTGCGTTCATTAAAGTTATCAATGACACGTTCACAACATCTGCTGGGATGCCGTTAATAACCCTTTTAATTTCATCCTTCAATTGACGTGTTGTTTGTGGTTTGTTCACATACACTTTTGATTTCACAAATCCCCACAATAAAAGGCCAAAGGCATAAGATCGGGATGACGACGGTTCAATCCCGCGTCCGGCCATCCTGATTTAGGTTTTCCGTGATTTCCCTAAATCACTCCAGGCAAAGGCCGGGATGGTTCCTCTGAAAGGGCACGGCCGACTTCCTTCCCAATCCTTCCCTAATGTGATGAGACCGATGACCACGCTGTCTGGTCTCCTTCCCCAAACCAACCAACCAACCATAAGATCGCTTGATCTAGCAGGCCATTCCTGGTTGCCTAGCAAAGAGACAATTTTTCGAGGAAACTTTTCATTCAGAAGAGCAAACGTTACACAGGATGTGTGACATGTTGCACCATCTTGTTGAAACCAAAAATCGTCATTTTCATCACTAAAAGGGAAAAACTAATCAGAAAACGGTCGCCGTTCACAGCGACGGCAAATCCTTCATCATTTTCAAACAATACGGGCCGATCACTCCTCTCGCCAAAACCCACACGACAGAGTCGTGCGTTATGGATGCATCTTATATTCCACAGTCACTACCGGAATTTCTTTACCACAAATTCTGCAGTTCTGTTTATTACATACCCACTTCGGTGAAAGTGAGCCTCATCTGAGAAAATTATTCTTTTTGTGAAGTTCTCGCTCTCCGCTTGTCCCATTGAACGAGTAGGTGTCTCTTTCCATGACCTTCAGGCTGCAACTCTTGTGTAAACTAAATCTTGTACGCACGCATTTTCAGATCTTCCTGGTGATACATTCAATTGTTGAGCTCGTCGGCGAATCGATTTCCTGGGGCTTACGGTCACACTGTCACGCACGACAGCAATGTTCTTTTGTGTTCGAACTGAACGCGGTCATCCTGTTTTCTTAACGATTGAAGTAAAACCCGTAGTCTCAAACTTCCGGATCAACTTTCGAACTGAAGATTCGGTTGGAGCAGCATTACGTCCGAGTGTCACACGCAATGCACGAAAGGTTGCCGTCGGACTTCCACTGTTATCGTAATAACTTTTTGTCATTGGGATACGTTGCTCAGTTGTCATCTGCTCCATGACGAAAATAAACATCAGACAACGATGCTCACCACACAAAAGCTATCAGGCTACTAATGGGACGCGTCGCAGTTAACAGATATGAAAAAAACCACGGCTGCCAACCGTCATATGACAAAATGGCGCAAAATTCAAATTCGTCCTTACTTCTGACACCTACGCAGGGTGAAGGTAAAATGCCGCACTTGGAAGCCGGCATGCGATTTCTTGTCCAGATTCAAGACAAAAGTTTATCCAGCAAAATCAGGTCATGTGCATTTTGAAAACACAATTAATGAGACTGAGTCACTGGCAAAACTGTTACATCATGCGGTACATCTGAATGTACTGAGGAATGTGTATCACTGCTCCCTACCGTGCCATCAACTAATGGGACATCAAACCTACATCCATCATGGTTTGAATCCTCGGCAGGTTAATTTTTTATTTATTAGATGTCCGTTCCATAGTGTGACCGCTCAATGTCATTCAATACGATCACGACGACACCCCTCGATCGCCGTTAGCACTCGCGGTGTCACTCGCCTTCATACATGGCAGTGGTCGTTTGAAAATTCGTGGCGCTAGCTCAATGGTCGTCAATTGATTTAAATGTTATTCCCGGTTGACTCTTAATTCAATTACTGCCACACGGGTTGAGGAGAAAGAACACATCCTGGTGATACCAGCATTATGCTTACTTAGATGTTCGATTAATCTGAATGGTTTGGAATGTTCCAGAGATTCTATACGAACTCTATGCTGACGCACCGACAAAGACCACTTTCGCAGACAAACATGCGAGTACGTAATGGATGTTCAGTTTCTCAATGTACACTCCTGGAAATGGAAAAAAGAACATATTGACACCGGTGTATCAGACCCACCATACTTGCTCCGACACTGCGAGAGGGCTGTACAAGCAATGATCACACGCACGGCACAGCGAACACACCTGGAACCGCGGTGTTGACCGTCGAATGGCGCTAGCTGCGCAGCATTTGTGCACCGCCGCCGTCAGTGTCAGCCAGTTTGCCGTGGCATACGGAGCTCAATAGCAGTCTTTAACACTGGTAGCATGCCGCGACAGCGTGGACGTGAACCGTATGTGCAGTTGACGGACATTGAGCGAGGGCGTATAGTGGGCATGCGGGAGGCCGGGTGGACGTACCGCCGAATTGCTCAACACGTGGGGCGTGAGGTCTCCACAGTACATCGATGTTGTCGCCAGTGGTCGGCGGAAGGTGCACGTGCCCGTCGACCTGGGACCGGACCGCAGCGACGCACGGATGCACGCCAAGACCGTAGGATCCTACGCAGTGCCGTAGGGGACCGCACCGCCACTTCCCAGCAAATTAGGGACACTGTTGCTCCTGGGGTATCGGCGAGGACCATTCGCAACCGTCTCCATGAAGCTGGGCTATGGTCCCGCACACCGTTAGGCCGTCTTCCGCTCACGCCCCAACATCGTGCAGCCCGCCTCCAGTGGTGTCGCGACAGGCGTGAATGGAGGGACGAATGGAGACGTGTCGTCTTCAGCGATGAGAGTCGCTTCTGCCTTGGTGCCAATGATGGTCGTATGCGTGTTTGGCGCCGTGCAGGTGAGCGCCACAATCAGGACTGCATACGACCGAGGCACACAGGGCCAACACCCGGCATCATGGTGTGGGGAGCGATCTCCTACACTGGCCGTACACCACTGGTGATCGTCGAGGGGACACTGAATATTGCACGGTACATCCAAACCGTCATCGAATCCATCGTTCTACCATTCCTAGACCGGCAAGGGAACTTGCTGTTCCAACAGGACAATGCACGTCCGCATGTATCCCGTACCACCCAACGTGCTCTAGAAGGTGTAAGTCAACTACCCTGGCCAGCAAGATCTCCGGATCTGTCCCCCATTGAGCATGTTTGGGACTGGATGAAGTGTCGTCTCACGCGGTCTGCACGTCCAGCACGAACGCTGGTCCAACTGAGGTGCCAGGTGGAAATGGCATGGCAAGCCGTTCCACAGGACTACATCCAGCATCTCTACGATCGTCCCCATGGGAGAATAGCAGCCTGCATTGCTGCGAAAGGTGGATATACACTGTACTAGTGCCAACATTGTGCATGCTCTGTTGCCTGTGTCTATGTGCCTGTGGTTCTGTCAGTGTGATCATGTGATGTATCTGACCCCAGGAATGTGTCAATAAAGTTTCCCCTTCCTGGGACAATGAATTCACGGTGTTCTTATTTCAATTTCCAGGAGTGTACGTCTGCTGTAAGAACAATTTCACGCATTTACATTTTTGGTGTCCCACAATATTGGTTGGCTAAATATTATGACGATACGTTGTATACAACTTCCACAGATATTGTTTATCATGTAGTCAAGACTACGCAATGAAGCCAAAATCGTGGATAAAATTGAAATGTAGTTTGTTTATTAACACTTTGCTTTTCACTAACTAAATATGAAATATGAATCAGGTTTGGAGGTGATGATCCTATCCTTCTTTTCAATATTATAATGGTCGATATCGTGTTCTGAATAACGCGTGTCATATAATGTCCAAATATCGACATGACCCAGGCTCTCAATTCGGCACTTAAATGTCTATTCTTCATCTACATCTACATCTACATCTACATTTATATTCCGCAAGCCACCCAACGGTGTGTGGCGGAGGGCATTTTACGTGCCACTGTCATTACCTCCCTTTCCTGTTCCAGTCGCGTATGGTTCGCGGGAAGAACGACTGTCTGAAAGCCTCCGTGCGCGCTCTAATCTCTCTAATTTTACATTCGTGATCTCCTCGGGAGGTGTAAGTAGGGGAAAGCAATATATTCGATACCTCATCCAGAAACGCACCCTCTCGTAACCTGGCGAGCAAGCTACACCGCGATGCAGAGCGCCTCTCTTGCAGAGTCTGCCACTTGAGTTTGCTAAACATCTCCGTAACGCTATCACGGTTACCAAATAACCCTGTGACGAAACGCGCCGCTCTTCTTTTGATCTTCTCTATCTCCTCCGTCAACCCGATCTGGTACGGATCCCACACTGATGAGCAATACTCAAGTGTGGGTCGAACGAGTGTTTTGTAAGCCACCTCCTTTGTTGATGGACTACATTTTCTAAGGACTCTCCCAATGAATCTCAACCTGGTACCCGCTTTACCAACAATTAATTTTATATGATCGTTCCACTTCAAATCGTTCCACACGCATACTCCCAGATATTTTACAGAAGTAATTGCTACCAGTGTTTGTTCCGCTATCATATAATCGTACAATAAAGGATCCTTCTTTCTATGTATTCGCAATATATTACATTTGTCTATGTTAAGGGTCAGTTGCCACTCCCTGCACCAAGTGCCTATCCGCTGCAGATCTTCCTGCATTTTGCTACAATTTTCAAATGCTGCAACTTCTCTGTATACTACAGCGTCATCCGCGAAAAGCCGCATGGAACTTTCGACACTATCTAGTAGGTCATTTATATATATTGTGAAACGCAATTGTCCCATAACACTCCCCTGTGGCACGCCAGAGGTTACTTTAACGTCTGTAGACGTCTCTCCATTGAGAACAACATGCTGTGTTCTGTTTGCTAAAAACTCTTCAATCCAGCCACACAGCTGGTCTGATATTCCGTAGGCTCTTACTTTGATTATCAGGCGACAGTGCGGAACTGTATCGAACGCCTTCCGGAAGTCAAGAAAAATAGCATTCTTCCTCTCGAAATGTTCGATGTGATTGTCTTTCACACGCAGGATTCAATTTAACATCGTATGCACTGTTTTTAGTATTTTATGTCCCTGTTAATTAATATCTGGTAGTTAATAAGCGAACTATTTTTATGCTGGCGCGTTGTTTGTATCAGTTACCCCCGCAACCGTCCAAGGCTAAGATTCTCTGAATGTTCCGTGCACAAGCGTTCCACAATTTCATAAAATGCAGAATTACGTAAACTATAGCTTTCCGTTGCGTACAACTTTCGTGGGTTCCACAACCATAATAGTTTCCCAAGAGTATTTTTCCGAGCTAACACAAAGTTCGAATTATGTTGTCGGAATCATTTTCACTTCACCCGACAATAAACGTCTCTGATCACTTCGTCACACGTAATGTACACTCCTGGAAATTGAAATAAGAACACCGTGAATTCATTGTCCCAGGAAGGAAACTTTATTGACACATTCCTGGGGTCAGATACATCACATGATCACACTGACAGAACCACAGGCACATAGACACAGGCAACAGAGCATGCACAATGTCGGCACTAGTACAGTGTATATCCACCTTTCGCAGCAATGCAGGCTGCTATTCTCCCATGGAGACCATCGTAGAGATGCTGGATGTAGTCCTGTGGAACGGCTTGCCATGCCATTTCCACCTGGCGCCTCAGTTGGACCAGCGTTCGTGCTGGACGTGCAGACCGCGTGAGACGACGCTTCATCCAGTCCCAAACATGCTCAATGGGGGACAGATCCGGAGATCTTGCTGGCCAGGGTAGTTGACTCACACCTTCTAGAGCACGTTGGGTGGCACGGGATACATGCGGACGTGCATTGTCCTGTTGGAACAGCAAGTTCCCTTGCCGGTCTAGGAATGGTAGAACGATGGGTTCGATGACGGTTTGGATGTACCGTGCACTATTCAGTGTCCCCTCGACGATCACCAGTGGTGGTACGGCCAGTGTAGGAGATCGCTCCCCACACCATGATGCCGGGTGTTGGCCCTGTGTGCCTCGGTCGTATGCAGTTCTGATTGTGGCGCTCACCTGCACGGCGCCAAACACGCATACGACCATCATTGGCACCAAGGCAGAAGCGACTCTCATCGCTGAAGACGACACGTCTCCATTCGTCCCTCCATTCACGGCTGTCGCGACACCACTGGAGGCGGGCTGCACGATGTTGGGGCGTGAGCGGAAGACGGCCTAACGGTGTGCGGGACCGTAGCCCAGCTTCATGGAGACGGTTGCGAATGGTCCTCGCCGATACCCCAGGAGCAACCGTGTCCCTATTTGCTGGGAAGTGGCGGTGCGGTCCCCTACGGCACTGTGTAGGATCCTACGGTCTTGGCGTGCATCCGTGCGTCGCTGCGGTCCCGTCCCAGGTCGACGGGCACGTGCACCTTCCGCCGACCACTGGCGACAACATCGATGTACTGTGGAGACCTCACGCCCCACGTGTTGAGCTATTTGGCGGTACGTCCACCCGGCCTCCCGCATGCCCAATATATGCCCTCGCTCAAAGTCCGTCAACTGCACATACGGTTCACGTCCACGCTGTCGCGGCATGCTACCGGTGTTAAAGACTGCGATGGAGATCCGTACGCCACGGGAAACTGGCTGACACTGACGGCGGCGGTGCACAAATGCTGCGCAGCTAGCGCCATTCGACGGCCAACACCGCGGTTCCAGGTGTGTCCGCTGTGCCGTGCGTGTGATCATTGCTTGTACAGCCCTCTCGCAGTGTCCGGAGCAAGTATGGTGGGTCTGACACACCGGTGTCAATGTGTTCTTTTTTCCATTTCCAGGAGTGTATTTTAAACGTGCTTGAAGAGTCTTTAAATAATCTCCTTAACGAATTTCGCAGTCGCTTACCACTTTTTCATCGACTAGCCCGATCGCGATAACTGAAGGTAGAGAGCTCAATAATGTGTTACGTGTTCTTTTATATATATTAGAAAACAAACGCGCCCCTATATCTTTCTGTCCCGCTTGGTCTTTGCTACTTTGCTTATTATTACTTTTCATTATATTGCTTCTTAGTAATACTGTGCAGTTATTAAAGTTTCGTATTACTTTCCCCTTTTTAATTCTTGCAAAATGAAGTCTATTTATCCCCGATTTTAATTAATATGGTGCTAATTGACACGTCTGCCCACAAAGTACTGTTATAATAGTTCTCGTAGCTTATAAGCAGGACTTTATTTTGTCACCCCACGATAGACTATCACTTGACGGTTGCATCCATTAAACTGCAGGTATGTGTCTAGTAGCCAAACAGTGCAAGGCCATAACTAGTCCTGTCAGTTTGATATAGGGCAGCTTCCCGATGGAGTTCACAAACGATGAATATGTTAATGTGATTTTGTTCCTGGTGCATCTGATAACCAAGCTGCTGATGCTGCTCGTGGATATTCTGCACAGTATCCTCAAAGGCGCCATCCCAATATGGATGTTTTTCTTTGCCTGGAGCAATGTCTCTGGTAAATAGTAATTTTCGTCCACAAGGAATGGACAGATGTCGTCCAAGGACCAGACGCACTCCACAAACACAGCTCGCGGTTCTTGAAAATGTTCACCAGTCACCTCGACGAAACACTCATGATATTGCAAGGTCGTTCCAGATGTCTCAAAGGCTGGTTGTTGAATTGTAGCACCATGAAGAACTGCATCCATATCATTACACGTTAATTCATTACCAGAACCAAATACCGCATGTAACGAGTACAGTTTTGTGAATAGCTTTTGTATCAAGAGGACAACGAACGTCCACAATATACACTATGTTATCAAACTTATCTGGACACTTAGCTGAAAATGACTTACAAGTTCGTGGCGCCCTCTATCTGTTCGAGTCCTCCCTCGGGCATGGGTGTGTGTGTTTGTCCTTAGGATAATTTAGGTTAAGTAGTGTGTAAGCTTAGGGACTGATGACCTTAGCAGTTAAGTCCCATAAGATTTCACACACACACCCTCTATCTGTAATGCTGGAACTCAATATGGTGTTGGCCCGCCCTCAGCTTTGATGACAGCCTCCACTCTTGCAGGCATACGTTCAGTCAGGTGCTGGAAGGTTTCTTGGGGAATGGCAGCCCATTCTTGACGGAGTGCTGCACTGAGGAGAGGTATCGATGTCGGGCGGTGAGGCCTGGCACGAAGTCGGCGTTCCCAAACATCCCAAAGGTGTTCTATAGGATTCAGGTCAGGACTCTGTGCAGGCCAGTCCATTACAGTGATGTTTCTGTCGTGTAACCACTCCGCCACAGGCCGTGCATTATGAACAGGTGCTCGATTGTGTTGAAAGATGCAATCGACATCCCCGAATTACTCTTGACAGTGGGAAGCAAGAAGGTGCTTAAAATATCAATGTAGGCCGGTGCTGTGATAGTGCCGCGCAAAACAACTAGGGGTGCAAGCCCCCTCCATGAAAAACGCGACCACATCATAACACCACCGCCTCCGAATTTTACTGTTGGCACTACACACGCTGGCAGATGACGTTCACTGAGCATTCGCCATACCCATACCATGCTATTGGATCGCCACATTGTGTACCGTGATTCGTCACTCCACGCAAAGTTTTTCCACTGTTCCGTCGCCCAATGTTTATGCTGCTTACGCCAAGTGAGGCGTCGTTCGGCATTTACCGGCGTGATGTGTGGCTCATGAGCAGCCGCTCGACCATGAAATCCAAGTTTTCTCACCACCCGCCTAACTGTCATAGTATTCGCAGTGGATCCTGACGCAGTTTGGAATTCGTGTGTGACGGTGTGGATAGATGTTTGCCTATTACACATTACGACCCTCTTCAACTGTCGGCAGTCTCTGTCAGTCAACAGACGAGGTCGGCCTGTACGCTGTAGTGCTGTACGTTTCCCTTCACGTTTCCACTTCACCATCACATCGGAAACAATGGACCTAGGGATGTTTAGGAGTGTGAAAATCTCACGTACAGACGTATGACACAAGTGACACCCAATCACCTGACCACGCTCGAAGTCCGTGAGTTCCGCGCAATGCTCCATTCTGTCTCTCACGATGTCTAAAGACTACTGAGGTCGCAGATATGGAATACCTGGCAGCACGATGCATCTAAAATGAAAAACGTATAATTTTGAGGGAGTCCAGGTACTTTTTTAGTAGGCTGTTTAGGTTTTTATATTGGTAACGCCACGTAGCGCTCTGTATGAAAATCACTGGCTGTGCTGTCTGCAGTCTGTGGCTGCTTTGCATTGTTGTAATACTCGCCATTGTAGTGTTGGGCAGCTGGATGTTAACAGCGCGTAGCGTTGCGCGGTTGGAGGTGAGCCGCCAGCAGTGGTGGATGTGGGAAGTGAGATAGCGGATTTTTGAGTACATTTATAAGAATGGATGTCATAAACTGCTATATATATTATGACTATTGTGGTGTCACCGCCAGACACCACACTTGCTAGGTGGTAGCCTTTAAATCGGCCGCGGTCCGTTAGTACACGTCGGACCCGCGTGTCGCCACTATCAGTGATTGCAGACCGAGCGCCGCCACACGGCAGGTCTAGAGAGACGTCCTAGCACTCGCCCAGTTGTACAGCCGATTTTGCTAGCGATGGTTCACTGACAAATTACGTTCTCATTTGCCGAGGCGATAGTTAGCATAGCCTTCAGCTACGTCATCTGCTACGACCTAGCAAGGCGCCATTATCATTTGCTATTTATCTTGTGATGCATGTACCGTCAGACCGGTGTTCACCAATTATGGATTAAAGTTAAGTATTCCAGAAGCTACGTACTTATTTTACTAGACTCAACTCCTTTAACTGTTCCAGACCTCACGCCAGCCTGCGTGAGCCTTTCGGCTTCCTCCTCCTAGTGGCTTGGCTGTCTTGCCAAGTCATAACAACTATTAAGGTAAATACATTGTTTGTTCTCTATTAAAATCCTTCATTTGCTAACTATGCCTATCAGTAGTTAGTGCCTTCCGTAGTTTGAATCTTTTCTTTAACTGGCAGTAGTGGCGCTCGCTGTATTGCGGTAGTTCGAGTAACGAAGATTTTTGTGAGGTAAGTGATTTGTGAAACGTATAGGTTAATGTTAGTCAGGGCCATTCTTTTCTAGGGATTTTTGAAAGTCAGATTGCGTTGCGCTAAAAAATATTTTGTGTCAGTTTAAGCACAGTCATGTATAATTTTCTAAGGGGACGTTTCATATCACATAGTGTATGATGCGTCAAAGGGATGTAGTTGCAGTCGTGAAGCTATTTTCAACCTTCACAACAGCCATTTTTGGCCAGAAACAGTCATGCTTTTGCATAAACCGTAGGCTGAAATCATGGGGGGAGTGCTTTTGAACCCTTACTTACTGTGGAACAAGTTGAATGCGCCCCTATATCGTATGTTTCTTCGCAATACTTTTCTGACGTATTAGAAAACGTTCCACTTAGTATTTAGCGACAGATATGGTTTCAACATGATGGTGTACCACCACACTTTGGAATGAACTTGCGAACTATTTAAATGAAGCGTTTCCAGGGAAATGAATTGGTTGTGGAGGTTAAAAACCATTCAACACCCAAGATCGCATGAAATATTCTTTTAATTCGATACAGCCGGTCTCAACAGACTATGTTGTCATCTCCAGGTCTTAAAATCATTCATTGTAAAACATATTCGTTTTACGCTGACCTCAAGCACAAGATGTCAAATGAATAGAAACAGCACATTGTAAAAGATTTGTCATCGCTAAACTATTTGAAAACATAAAGCACCTTGTCCAACAGGCTGTATCCATATAGATATTGCTTACAGCTGCTTGTCGCATCACACAAACATGGGGCGCAATAGCACAACTGTTTACATACAGGTGTGCTGTATGTTTTGCATAGCCGGCCGGAGTGGCCGTGCGGTTCTAGGCGCTACAGTATGGACCCGCGAGACCGCTACGGTCGCAGGTTCGGATCCTGCATCGGGCATGGATGTGTGTGATGTCCTTAGGTTAGTTAGGTTTAGGTAGTTCTAAGTTCTAGGGGACTGATGACCTCAGAAGTTGTCCCATAGTGCTCAGAGCCATTTGAACCATTTTTGAATGTAAAACTGGACGTCAAACGTGCAGAAATGTGCGTAGCAATATGTGCAAACTAGTGCAGCCTACCTATTCTGTTTTTGTGTACCTCATAGGATACAGACGATGTTACTGTATCCACTATCATTTTCTGTTGACTTAATTTGTGTCATGGACGAAACGAAACCGCCGTTTACATCTGTAGAAGCTCAGGTTATGTTTTAAAGTTTAAATAAAGGTAACAATAGAGGAAAAAATGTCGAACACAGGGTAACCAGAGGAAGGTGTACCATTTACACCTTGGTTATTAGTAACTGTATTCTGCAAATCACTTTTAAGTGCCTGGCAGAGGGTTCATCGAACCTCCTTCGCAACAATTCTCTATTATTCCACTCTCGTACAGCTCGCGGGAGAAACGTACACATATGTCTTTCCATCCGAGCTCTGATTTCCCCTATTTTATTATGATGATCGTTTCTGCCTATGTAGGTGGGCGTCGATGAAATACAGGGTGTCCCAAAAACAATGACCCGATTTAGTGTGTGTGTGTGTGAAATCTTATCGGACTTAACTGACCCGATTTTAAATAGAATAGAAGGGCTTAACACCAACAAATTGCATACTAAATTACTCAGAAAAGACAGAAGTTTATAAAAATTCATAGTAAATGTTCAATATGTCCTCCATTCGCTGCACGGACAACATCTAGCCGATAGCCGAATTCATCCCAAACTGAGCGTAAGGTGTCTTGTGTCACTGAAGCTACAGCAGCAGACATTCCGATTATTAGTTCATCAGTGTCACGAGGTAAGGGAGGAAGGTAAACAGATTCCTACAGGAAGAAACCACATGGAGTTAAGTCAGCGGACCTAGGAGGCCAAGAGTGTAAAGCCTGGTCTCGCGGTCCTGTACGCCCTATACAACGCCGAGGCACGTTGGCATTCGTAGCTACATCTAGCGGATTTTTTCTGAAACTCTAGACCATGCCGATTACATCTAGCCCTGTTTCAGTTACCTAAGGCCCGGGAGTAGGCAACATTCCATTAGAACTACTGACAGCCTTGGGAGATCCAGTCCTGACAAAACTCTACCATCTGGTGAGCAAGATGTATGAGACAGGCGAAATACCCTCAGACTTCAAGAAGAATATAATAATTCCAATCCGAAAGAAAGCAGGTGTTGACTGATGTGAAAATTACCGAACTATCAGTTTTATAAGTCACAGCTGCAAAATGCTAACACGAATCCCTTACAAACGAATGGAAAAACTGGCAGAAGCCGACCTCAGGGAAGATCAGTTTGGATTCCGTAGAAATATTTTAACACGTGAGGCAATACTGACCTTACGACTTACCTTAGAAGAAAGATTAAGGAAAGGCAAACCTACGTTTCTAGGATTTGTAGACTTAGAGAAAGCTTTTGCCAATGTTGACTGAAATACTCTCTTTCAAATTCTGAAGGTGGCAGGGAGCCAAAGACTATTTACAATTTGTACAGAAACCAGATGGCAATTATAAGAGTCGAGGGGCACGAAAGGGAAGCAGTGGTTGGGAAGGGAGTGAGACAGGGTTGTAGCCTCTCCCCGATGTTATTCAATCTGTATATTGAGCAAGCAATAAAGAAAAGAAAAGAAAAATTCGGAGTAGGTATTAAAATCCATGGGGAAGAAATAAAAACTTTGAGGTTTGCCGATGACATTGTAATTCTGTCAGAGACAGCATAGGACCTGGAAGAGCAGTTGAACGGAATGGACAGTGTCTTGAAAGGAGGATGTAACATGAACATCAACAAAAGCTAAAAGAGGATAAATGAATGTAGTCGAATTACGTCGGGTGATGCTGAGGGAATTAAAGATTAGGAAATGAGACACTTAAAGTAGTAAAGGAGTTTTGCTATTTCGGGAGTAAAATAACTGATGATGGTCGAAGTAGAGGGGATATAAAATGTAGACTGGCAACAGCAAGGAAAGAGTTTCTGAAGAAGAGAAATTTGTTAACATCTAGTATAGATTTAAGTGTCAGGAAGTCGTTTCTGAAAGTACTTGTATGGAGCATAGCCATGTATGGAAGTGAAACATGGACGATAAATAGTTTGGACAAGAAGAGACTAGAAGCATTCGAAATGTGGTGCTACAGAAGAATGCTGAAGATTAGATGGGTGGATCACATAACTAATGAGGAGGTATTGAATAGAATTGGAGAGAAGAGAAATTTGTGGCACAACTTGACTAGACGAAGGGATCGGTTGTTAGGACATGTTCTCAGGCATCAAGGGATCACCGATTTTGTATTGGAGGGCAGTGTGGAGGGTGAAAATCGTAGAGGGAGACCAAGAGATGAATGCACTAAACAGATTCAGAAGGATGTAGGTTGCAGTAGATACTGGGAGATGAAGAAGCTTGCACAGAATAGAGTAGCATGGAGAGCTGCATCAAACCAGTCTCTGGACTGAAGACCACAACAACAACAACAACAGTGACATTTGACTGAATATTATTACAAGCTAAAATCGGGTCATTCTGTTTGGGACACCCTGTGTTATTTCATTAGGAGGAGAAAGTTGGTGATTGAAATTTCATGAGTAGGTTCCGCAGCAACAAAAAACGCTTGTTTTAATGATGTCCACCCCAAATCCTGATCATTTAACTGACAGTCTCTTCCTTATTTCTCGATAATACAAAACGTGCTGCTCTTCTTGGAACTTTCTCGATGTACTCTTTCAATCCTATCTGGTGCGGGTCCCACACCGCACTGCAATATTCTAAAAGAGAACGGACAAGCGTAGTGTAGGCGGTCTTAAAATAGATCTGTTACATTTTGTAAGTTTCCTACCAATAAAATGTAGTCTTTGGTTCGCCTTCTTCACATTTTATGTGTGTTCTTTCCAATTTAAGTTTCTCGTAACTGTAATTCTTAAGTATTTAGTTGAATTTATGGTCTTTAAATTTCACTGATTTATCGTGTAACCGAAGTTTAACGCATTCCTTTTAGCACTCATGTAGATGACTTGACACGTTTCGTTATATATGATCTACTGACAATTTTCGCACCATACAGATATATTTTCTAAATATTTGCACCCGCGAACAAACATTACAGATTAGCATGGTATGGTCTATAAAAGTAGCATTGCAACTTACATAAATGAATCAGGTACTTATATGTGAAGGGCTTATTGCAATAGTGGCGCAAGTCCACTTTTAAAACAAAATGGAGTTATCCTCATGTACGTACTCACACAAGTCGTTTTTAATTTATTTGTTTTGTGGGACAGTTCCAGCTTCGTCTTGCTGCCAACAGAGTGCACCTCAGTGCTGTCGCATTAGAGAAAGCAATAGAGTAAATATCTCTGGAGTGAGCACTCACATGCGCAGAACAGATTTTGTGTTGTCAACATACATAGCCGGCCTGGTCACGTGATCTCGGGACGTCGTGTGTTTGTTCGTATAGCGCACTGTACATTGTATATTTAGAATGTCACTACATCCCTAGTACAGACGGATTCTTTTCGTACGTGTCGTGGATTATTTATATATGTTGCGAAGACATTTTAACAGTATCCATTTGATACCGGGAATAAACCAGCTACGTAACTTTTAAGGGCAAGTGATATTACATTCAGCTACTTTGCGATAGGTGTCATAGTTCAGATGGACTCGATTTTTGGTAGTTTTTGGTATGATACCGCACTTTATAGTATTACAGAGCCTGAAGTACATTATTGCAGTGATAGTCCTGCAAAACGACTTGACAGTACGTTAGTACTTTCGCAAGTGTCCGGAAAACACCGAATTTACCACACATTAGCTATTATATCCCTGCTAATTCGTCCTTTTTTCTTGTATTTCTGCGTATTTATTTTCTCGTTTTTGCGACCTAAAGCACAATTTTTCTTACTGGTGGCACTTTGAGGTATTAATTAAACGCATTTTAAGTACTTGCTCCCAGTTTATTAAATAAATAGTAGACGGAGTAATCTATATACATAATTGACAAGTCACTGATAAATGCATGGAGGACAGTATTTACTGAAACAACTAACCTCTCCCTTTCCTGTTCCAGTAGCAAATTTACGAAAGGAAGCGATTGTTTGTAAGCTTTTGTACGAGCCGTAATATCTATTATATAGTCATAAAATCGTAGAAAAATAGGTCTACAGAATCAAGTCTTAATTGTAATGCGTCTCGAAATTTTTAAACGTATACAGTGTCTCTTACTAAAATGAAAACTATAATTAGAGCTATATGGAATGTACCCATGAAAAGTTACTATCTCTCCTTTCACATATTTTTCTTTCTATCCATAGCAACAACGTAATTCACCATCGCTATTACACTATCAACAAACGGTGAAACACAACAAAAACTCTTGGTATTATAAACTTCAAACGCTACAGAAAGCACACAGGCACAGCGAAGTCCCGAGATCACGTGACGATCCTGGTTTAATGTTGACAACATGCGCAGAACGCAATGATCACTCCAGAGATATTTACTCTATGGAGAAAGCAAGCAGGAATTTACACTCCTGGAAATGGAAAAAAGAACACATTGACACCGGTGTGTCAGACCCACCATACTTGCTCCGGACACTGCGAGAGGGCTGTACAAGCAATGATCACACGCACGGCACAGCGGACACACCAGGAACCGCGGTGTAGGCCGTCGAATGGCGCTAGCTGCGCAGCATTTGTGCACCGCCGCCGTCAGTGTCAGCCAGTTTGCCGTGGCATACGGAGCTCCATCGCAGTCTTTAACACTGGTAGCATGCCGCGACAGCGTGGACGTGAACCGTATGTGCAGTTGACGGACTTTGAGCGAGGGCGTATAGTGGGCATGCGGGAGGCCGGGTGGACGTACCGCCGAATTGCTCAACACGTGGGGCGTGAGGTCTCCACAGTACATCGATGTTGTCGCCAGTGGTCGGCGGAAGGTGCACGTGCCCGTCGACCTGGGACCGGACCGCAGCGACGCACGGATGCACGCCAAGACCGTAGGATCCTACGCAGTGCCATAGGGGACCGCACCGCCACTTCCCAGCAAATTAGAGACACTGTTGCTCCTGGGGTATCGGCGAGGACCATTCGCAACCGTCTCCATGAAGCTGGGCTACGGTCCCGCACACCGTTAGGCCGTCTTCCGCTCACGCCCCAACATCGTGCAGCCCGCCTCCAGTGGTGTCGCGACAGGCGTGAATGGAGGGGCGAATGGAGACGTGTCGTCTTCAGCGATGAGAGTCGCTTCTGCCTTGGTGCCAATGATGGTCGTATGCGTGTTTGGCGCCGTGCAGGTGAGCGCCACAATGACTGCATACGACCGAGGCACACAGGGCCAATACCCGGCATCATGGTGTGGGGAGCGATCTCCTACACTGGCCGTACACCACTGGTGATTGTCGAGGGGACACTGAATAGTGTACGGTACATCCAAACCGTCATCGAACCCATCGTTCTACCATTCCTAGACCGGCAAGGGAACTTGCTGTTCCAACAGGACAATGCACGTCCGCATGTATCCCGTGCCACCCAACGTGCTCTAGAAGGTGTAAGTCAACTACCCTGGCCAGCAATATCTCCGGATCTGTCCCCCATTGAGCATGTTTGGGACTGGATGAAGCGTCGTCTTACGCGGTCTGCACGTCCAGCACGAACGCTGGTCCAACTGAGGCGCCAGGTGGAAATGGCATGGCAAGCCGTTCCACAGGACTACATCCAGCATCTCTACGATCGTCTCCATGGGAGAATAGCAGCCTGCATTGCTGCGAAAGGTGGATATACACTGTACTAGTGCCGACATTGTGCATGCTCTGTTGCCTGTGTCTATGTGCCTGTGGTTCTGTCAGTGTGATCATGTGATGTATCTGACCCCAGGAATGTGTCAATAAAGTTTCCCCTTCCTGGGACAGTGAATTTACGGTGTTCTTATTTCAAATTCCAGGAGTGTATTTCAGTAGTGGTACAAGTCCGTGTGCTTTTGTGCATTGCACCGTGTTGCTATTTCTCGCGAAGATGATGGCTTCACGGGCATTGTCAAGTGACTGTGATACAACTGATGATCCAGATTTTCAAACGATTGCATGTAAAAAGAATTTACTTACTTTTATCACAGCATTATAGACATTTTGTTCCAAGAAAGGAATATGCGAGAATGAAGGTCATGTTGACGATAACAATGGAAAATGAGGGTGTCCATCTTAATGTATTTCACATATACATATGTTTCCAGTCATCTGGTGCTGTATAAACCATAACTTGTGTTACCTTCTATCTAGAGACCAGTACTGATGAACCTTCCAATGAAAGTGCAAAAAATGACGAAACAGGAGACACTGTTACTGATGTCTGTACGAACGGTGCAGCCGCTAACATGCACACAAAAAGGATGCGTACTCGAGGCAAGAAGGGTGCAAGAAAAACGGACACATATGAAAAGCATATTCGAAAGAAAAAAAAGAAAAGGTAAAATAATTCCTCCATAAACATTTCGCAATGTGGACTGCAGGTGCGCTCGTAAATGTTTCAATACAATTTCAGAGGATGAGGAAGACATTATTAGACAATTTCTGGGCTATGGGTGATATTAATCGGCAAAATAGTTATCTGAAACGTTTATGCACGTTATCATTCAGTTAACCGGCGACAGCCAAGAGATGGCTCTGGTTCTCAGAAAAGCCGTATTCATAAATATCAACTACATGTGAACGGAAACTGTGCAATAGTATGCAAGAAGTTGTTCTTGAATACTTTTGACATTATCTAGTATGATAAAAAAAATACAAATGAGTTAAATATATTTCAATTATTTTTCAGTTTTAATCTGATAATTATATATATATATATGTATATATACACTCCTGGAAATGGAAAAAAGAACACATTGACACCGGTGTGTCAGACCCACCATACTTGCTCCGGACACTGCGAGAGCGCTGTACAAGCAATGATCACACGCAAGGCACAGCGGACACACCAGGAACCGCGGTGTTGGCCGTCGAATGGCGCTAGCTGCGCAGCATTTGTGCACCGCCGCCGTCAGTGCCAGCCAGTTTGCCGTGGCATACGGAGCTCCATCGCAGTCTTTAACACTGGTAGCATGCCGCGACAGCGTGGACGTGAACCGCATGTGCAGTTGACGGACTTTGAGTGAGGGCGTATAGTGGGCATGCGGGAGGCCGGGTGGACGTACCACCTAATTGCTCAACACGTGGGGCGTGAGGTCTCCACAGTACATCGATGTTGTCGCCAGTGGTCGGCGGAAGGTGCACGTGCCCGTCGACCTGGGACCGGACCGCAGCGACGCACGGATGCACGCCAAGACCGTAGGATCCTACGCAGTCGCAGTGCCGTAGGGGACCGCACCGCCACTTCCCGGCAAATTAGGGACACTGTTGCTCCTGGGGTATCGGCAAGGACCATTCGCAACCGTCTCCATGAAGCTGGGCTACGGTCCCGCACACCGTTAGGCCGTCTTCCGCTCACGCCCCAACATCGTGCAGCCCGCCTCCAGTGGTGTCGCGACAGGCGTGAATGGAGGGACGAATGGAGACGTGTCGTCTTCAGCGATGAGAGTCGCTTCTGCCTTGGTGCCAATGATGCTCGTATGCGTGTTTGGTGCCGTGCAGGTGAGCGCCACAATCAGGACTGCATACGACCGAGGCACACAGGGCCAACACCCGGCATCATGGTCTGGGGAGCGATCTCCTACACTGGCTGTACACCACTGGTGATCGTCGAGGGGACACTGAATAGTGCATGGTACATCCAAACCGTCATCGAACCCATCGTTCTACCATTCCTAGACCGGCAAGGGAACTTGCTGTTCCAACAGGACAATGCACGTCCGCATGTATCCCGTGCCACCCAACGTGCTCTAGAAGGTGTAAGTCAACTACCCTGGCCAGCAAGATCTCCGGATCTGTCCCCCATTGAGCATGTTTGGGACTGGATGAAGCGTCGTCTCACGCGGTCTGCACGTCCAGCACGAACGCTGGTCCAACTGAGGCGCCAGGTGGAAATGGCATGGCAAGCCGTTCCACAGGACTACATCCAGCATCTCTATGATCGTCTCCATGGGAGAATAGCAGCCTGCATTGCTGCGAAAGGTGGATATACACTGTACTAGTGCCGACATTGTGCATGCTCTGTTGCCTGTGTCTATGTGCCTGTGGTTCTGTCAGTGTGATCATGTGATGTATCTGACCCCAGGAATGTGTCAATAAAGTTTCCCCTTCCTGGGACAATGAATTCACGGTGTTCTTATTTCAATTTCCAGGAGTGTATAGTCAAACAATTCTCACAAGCAATTAGGGCTTATTTATAAGCAGTATAACTTACATAAGTACTTTTCTAACTGTTTGGTGCGATCAGATTTCAGCCTGTCCTGTGCTAGCTCCTTGGTTCACGTTTTTGTCACAAATTATAGTCATTACTTTTCTCCTTCCTTCGAGACAATTCTTGCATCGTTCAACACCTTCATAACAATAACTCGCCGGTTTACAGTATCGAACATAAATTATTTGAATTTTATTGATTAATAACTGTTGTCTGCACGCTGGCAAGACCGCTCACTTTTATGGCTTAAAGTCGACCTTCTTTACGCTTTCACATTACAAGCAGAAGTACGATAAAATCTGAAGATCTACAAAAGCTTTTACTGTCATCTTTTATTTAGATCGAAGCGGAACGTTCAGTTCAGCTTCTGTTAAAATGTTTCTTTGACAGCGCAATCGATGTATTAGCCTCCGCGCTAGATGCGCATCTTTACAGTTACGTAAATTATATAAAACAAATGTCTTTCAAAGAATAGGTCTCATCTCATAAGTTGATCATTTAATATACAGATAGGTGAATGCCTTTCCAAGGGTACTCACAGCCTTCATACTACGGAAATCCCAATAATATTACAATTTCTAATGGACGACTCTCTAGGCTTTTAACAAAAAGCAAGGAAGAAAGTAGACCTCACCTTGATGGAAAGGGCAAACATCAGAACAAAATCTCTGTAGCGGAAGGTCTGATGAATGATGTAAAGGAACATATCAAAAGCTTTCCAGTTTCCGAGAGGCATTATGCAAGGAAGGATAATCCCCACAAAAGGTTTTTAAATCCTGGGCTGTGTGTGGCCAAAATGTATGATTTGTACAAAGGTAAATGCATATCTCAGAATAAAGAAATTGTGGGTGAGCACACCTATCGAAAAATCTTTAACGAAGATTTCAACCTGTTATTTCGATCATCAAGCAAAGACACTTGCTCTTTTTGTGACAAATTGACCTTTGAAATGGACGCTGCTACCAATGCAGAAGAAAAAAGGAAGCTTCAAAGTGGAAAGGAGCTTCACCTTAGGAGGGCTGAAGCTGCAAGAGCAGCAATGGCTTTAGACACACCATGTAGTGAAGAGGCAGATTCCCAGTTTCAAATGGTTCAAATGGCTCTGAGCACTATGGGACTTAACATCTGAGGTCGCCAGTCACCTAGAACTTAGAACTACTTAAACCTAACTAACCTAAGGACACCACACACATCCATGCCCGAGGCAGGATTCGACCCTGCGACCGTAGTGGTCGCGCGGTTGCGGGCTGAAGCGCCTAGAACCGCTCGGTTACTGAGGCCGGCCAGACTCCCAGGTATTGGTGTTATCTTCGACCCGCAAAAAGCAATTGCATTTCCTAAACTGATGACATCGATATCGTACTACAAAAGAAACATGTATGTCTATAATTTTGTTTGCCACAATTTAACTGACGGCAAATCCATATGTATTTTTGGAATGAAACATCTGGATCAAAGGATTGACAGGAAATTGGTACCTTTTATTGAAACATATTGAAAAGTGTGTCACTTCTCAAAAACAGGTAGCTGCGTACAGTGAGACGTGTGGTGGGCATAACAGGAACATAAACATTGCCCTAACACTAATGAAAGTGACGTATTAACACGTTTATATACAATTTTCAATTTATTTTATTTCAATAGTGGTACAACTCCATTACCTCTACCTTTCTGCCTATAATGCTGCTGAAATTACCGATCCAAACAAATACAAAGAAGTTCATATCTTGCAACAAGACATTTACTTGAATATTTGTGGTATCTCAACTCCAGATTTTTCAGCGCTCATTTAACTTTAGGACTCTGTATCTCAGAATGAACAAAAACGGACTTGTACCACTATTGAGATAAGCCCTTCATGTGTAACACCTCTTTGATCAGTGTTAATAAGAAAATCATTGCCGTATTTTGGTATGAGGGCTCGAGTCTGTATTGGGAATTTGCTGCTCCACCTAGGACTTGCTGCAGCTAAGCCATACATATATCTTTTCTACATCGTTTTGCAATTTGTTTTGATCTTCTGATGACTCTACTAGACGATAAACGACAGCATCATCTGCAAACAACCTAAGATGGCTGCTAAATTTTGTCCTAAATCGTTTATATACATAAGAAACAGCAGAGGGCCTGTAACAATACATTGGAGAACGCCAGAAACCACCTCTGTTTTATTCGATGAGTTTTCGTCAATTACTACGAACTGTGACCTCTCTGACAGGAAATCATGACTCCATAAGCACGCAATTTCACTACGAGCCACTTGTGTGGTGCAATGTTGAAAGCCTTCTGGAAATCTAGAAATACGGAATCAACTGGAAATCCCTTGTCAATAGCACTCAACACTTCGAGTGAGTAAAGAGCTAGTTGTTTCACAAGAACGATATTTTCTAAATTCGACGAACTTTACGACATCAAAACTAGAAATACTCACTTCAATTTTGACTTAGTTCTTTTCGCACAAAGTCAGGTTCATAAGCTGAATTGTGGATATCGTTATCGTCACAGTGATTGTCAACAAAATCTTGCTCCATTTCACGCAAAATTTCGTCGTCCGCAAGACAACATAATGAATAACTGCCGCCCTACGGCAGCTTCACTTAGTACAATAAATGACTGCCGGCCGCGGTGGTCTAGCGGTTCTAGGCGCTCAGTCCGGAACCGCGCGACTGCTACGGTCGCAGGTTCGAATCCTGTCTCGGGCATGGATGTGTGTGATGTCCTTAGCTTAGTCAGGTTTAAGTAGTTCTAAGTTCTAGGGGACTGATGACCACAGATGTTAAGTCCCATAGTGCTCAGAGCCATTTGTTTGTTTTCAATAAATGACTGTTTAAGAAACTACCTGACCCTCGCGATACATTGAAGATCGATCGAGCCCGTCAATAGACGTCCTTTTGTATTAAAAGGAGAATTCATACCCCGTCACATGTCGGGATCGGCAGTCTACTGAAATTTTCGCGTCCCGCCAATTGCCGGGATTATTAACCTTTGAATGCACGAATCACTGGATTTGCAAAAATGCATGAGAGGGGTCTGCAGGACCCCTACCTCAGAACACGCATACAAAGGCTATTTATTAAAACAAAATTATCACGTTTTGACGGGTTTCGTGATACAGAATGAATAAAAAAGTATTTATTATGATGATGTGACCTTTGTTCTAACAAATGAAATACGGGATATTTATAAATGAATATCGGGGTTTTAACGCTTTATAATATTTATTACATTTAACTTATAGCACTCCGTCTTGAGGCCACGAGTGGCCCACCGGGGCCATCCGACCGCCGTGTCATCCTCAGTGGAGGATGCGGATAGGAGGGGTGTGGGGTCAGCACACCGCTCTCCCGGTCGTTATGATGGTAATCTTGACCGAAGCCGCTACTATTCAGTCGAGTAGCTCCTCAGTTGGCATCACGAGGCTGAGTGCACCCCGAAAAATGGCAACAGCGCATGGCGGCCAGGATGGTCATCCATCCAAGTGCTAGCCCAGCCCGACAGCGCTTAACTTCGGTGATCTTACGGGGACCGGTGTACCCACTGCGGCAAGGCCGTTGCCCATTACATTAAACTTACAGTTATAAACGATATGTCAAATGAATGAGCAACTCAAACAGTTTTACCAAGAACATTATAAATGTTCAGTGTAAGCAGCATTTGTCACACGGCACACATCAAGTCTTGAACTTCACTGTACCCAAGCGCTGGATGGGTCGCAAGGGGCCCAATGACAGGGCTTGCTGTGCACGGCCTCCACGTTCACCCGACCTAACGCCATGCGATTTTTTCCTTTGGGGCTTCATCAAGGATCGTGTGTACGTGCCTCCGCTACCAGCAGACCTCCCTGAATTAAGAAACCGGATTGAAGCAGCTGCTGCTACAATCACTGAAGACACACTTATCAACGTGTGGGAAGAACTCGACTGTAGACTTGATGTGTGCCGTGTTACAAATGGTGCTCACATTGAACATTTATAAGGTTCTTGGTAAAACTGTTTGAGTTGCTCTTTCATTTGACATAACATTTACAACTGTAAGTTTAGTATAATAAATATTATAAAGCGGGATTAGCCGAGCCGTCCAAGGCGCTTCAGTCAAGGACTGTGCGGCTGGTCCCGGCGGAGGTTCGAGTCCTCCCTCGGGCATGGGTGTGTGTGTTTGTCCCTAGGATAATTTAGGTTAAATAGTGTGTAAGCTTAGGGAGTGATGACCTTAGCAGTTAAGTCCCATAAGATTTCACACACATTTGATTATTTTTGAACCCAGATATTCATTTATAAACACCCTGTGTAATCCAGAATGAGATTTTCACTCTGCAGCGGAGTGTGCCCTGATATGAAACTTCCTGGCAGATTAAAACTGTGTGCCCGACCGAGACTCGTACTGGCAGAAATAAAGCTGTGAGGACCGGGAGTGAGTCGTGCTTCGGTAGCTCAGATGGTAGAGCACTTGGCCGCGAAAGGCAAAGGTCCCGAGTTCGAGTCTCGGTCGGGCACACAGTTTTAATCTGCCAGGAAGTTTCACCCTGTATAATATTATAAATTCGTTATAATTTTTCTAAGATTAAGCAACAAACTTACAATTTTACTGAACTTTTACGAGAAGTTGCAGCATTAGAAAATTGCAGCGAAATGCAGGAAGATCTGCAGCGGATAGGCACTTGGTGCAGGGAGTGGCAACTGACCCTTAACATAGACAAATGTAATGTATTGCGAATACATAGAAAGAAGGATCCTTTATTGTACGATTATATGATAGCGGAACAAACACTGGCAGCAGTTACTTCTGTAAAATATCTGGGAGTATGCGTGCGGAACGATTTGAAGTGGAATGATCATATAAAATTAATTGTTGGTAAGGCGGGTACCAAGTTGAGATTCATTGGGAGAGTCCTTAGAAAATGTAGTCCATCAACAAAGGAGGTGGCTTACAAAACACTCGTTCGACCTTTACTTGAGTATTGCTCGTCAGTGTGGGATCTGTACCAGGTCGGGTTGACAGAGGAGATAGAGAAGATCCAAAGAAGAGCGGCGCGTTTCGTCACAGGGCTATTTGGTAAGCGTGATAGCGTTACGGAGATGTTTAGCAAACTCGAGTGGCAGACTCTGCAAGAGAGGCGCTCTGCATCGCGGTGTAGCTTGCTCGCCAGGTTTCGAGAGGGTGCGTTTCTGGATGAGGTATCGAATATATTGCTTCCCCCTACTTATACCTCCCGAGGAGATCACGAATGTAAAATTAGAGAGATTAGAGCGCGCACGGAGGCTTTCAGACAGTCGTTCTTTCCGCGAACCATACGCGACTGGAAGAGGAAAGGGAGGTAATGACAGTGGCACGTAAAGTGCCCTCCGCCACACACCGTTGGGTGGCTTGCGGAGTATACATGTAGATGTAGATGTAGAAAAAAAATGGTTCAAATGGCTCTGAGTACTATGGGACTCAACTGCTGTGGTCATAAGTCCCCTAGAACTTAGAACTACTTAAACCTAACTAACCTAAGGACATCACACACACCCATACCCGAGGCAGGATTCGAACCTGCGACCGTAGCAGCAGCGCGGCTCCGGAGCACCTAGAACCGCACGGCCACCGTGGCCGGCGTAGGTGTAGAAGTCGGCTCAGAAAGAGTCCGCAGTTTACAAACAACTAAACCGTGTTTTTTCAAATATATTATGTGCATTTACTGCATGATTGACCACTTCACTCTGTCTAATCTATAAGGGCACACAGAACTTCTTCGTTTTGGTGATATTGCAATTTACGCAATCTTCCACTGTTGGTAACGTCACAACATCCTTGGCTGGAGGCATGGGTTGTTGACTCTTCTCCATAAGGGCACGTATCATTTCTTGTACTACGTCCTTTAATGAAAATTTCCTTTTATCAGGCCTGCCTTTCCGGTAGTGGGGATGTTGCTGGGAAAACAAAGAGTAGCTACTGCCACATTCATTACGTTTGTCTATAATTCAAAAGATTATATTCTTGGCTGTATCTTGCATTTGTTTGTATCTTTCTGATCAAGAGAATGTACTGCTTATTTAATTTTATTATTGAATTATGTCTTCTTTTCATAGCTGGCTACAAGACCGTTAATCGTTAATTACCGAAGTTAACTTATCGAGAGCAAGCAGCAAAGGAAACAAAAGAAAATTTCGGAGTACGAATTGAAATCCATGGAGAAGAAATAAATACTTTGTGGTTCGCCGATGACATTGTGATTCTGTCAGACAGTAAAGGACCTAGAAGAGCACCTGAACGGAATGGACAGTGTCTGGAAACGAGGATATAAGATGAACATCACCAAAAGCAAGCCCGCATCTCGTGGTCTCGCTTCCCACGCCCGGGTTCGATTCCCGGCGGGGTCAGGGATTTTCTCTGCCTCGTGATGGCTGGGTGTTGTGTGATGTCCTTAGGTTAGTTAGGTTTAAGTAGTTCTAAGTTCAGGAGACTGATGACTATAGATGTTAAGTCCCATAATGCTCAGAGCCATTTGAACCATTTTGAACAAAAGCAATACGAGGATAATGCAATGTAGTCGAATTAAATCGGGAATTAGATTAGGAAATGAGACACTTAAAGTAGTAAATGAGTTTTGATATTTGGGGAGTACAATAACTGATGATGGTCGAAGTAGAGAGGATATAAAATGTAGACTGGCAATGGCAAGGAAAGCGTTTCTGAAGAAGAGAAATTTGTTAACATCGAGTATAGATTTAAGCGTCAGGAAGTCGTTTCTGAAAGTATTTGTATGGAGTGTAGCCATGCACGGAAGTGAAACGTGGACGATAAATAGTTTAGACAAGAAGAGAATAGAAGCTTTCGAAATGTGGTGCTACAGAAGAATGCTGAAGATTAGGTGGGTAGATCACATGACTAATGAGGAGGTATTGAAAAGAATTGTGGAGAAGAGGAGTTTGTGGCACAACTTGACTAGAAGAAGGGATCGGTTGGTAGGGCACATTCTGACACATCAAGGGATCACCAATTTAATATTGGAGGGCAGCGTGGAGGGTAAAAATCGTAGAGGGAGACCAAGAGATGAATGCACTAAACAGGTTCAGAAGGATGTAGGTTGCAGTAGGTACTGGGAGATGAAGAAGCTTGCACAGAATAGAGTAGCATGGAGAGCTGCATCAAACCAGTATCCGGACTGAAGATCACAACAACAACAACTTATCGAGTGAAGTATTAACTTTTAAGTTAATTTTAGATAACTTTAATGGTCTCTATAACTTCCGTTAACTTTCTCTGAGACCGTAAAACGTTAATTGGTACCTACTATTTGTGACAAAATTGACGCCGCGCCGCCCGCCGAAACTATGTTCTGACAAGTTCGGGTCATGCACGTGTGTGGCGACACTCCGTTCATCATAAGAACAAACCTGATGTAAACATTACGCAATGTATTCTTCCGCGTTTTCTTGGATCTCATTGGATCTCGTTTCACGTGCAGCGTAAGCCAAGCTGTGTCCAGAACAGTCAGGAACCATCACAAGGACAAGTTTCATGCTGTGTTACACGCAACCAGACTGGGCGATAATGCGGGACAATAGCTTTAGCGGCGCATTAAACTTGAACAGCACTGGCCAGCCAGCGGTCCAACCAGGCGCGGCTCGTGGTTTCTATACGGGGGAAGGCTGTGGCATTTATTGATCAGAGCCAACATAGACCTCGGGTTACGCTACAGATTAGTCTGACGTAAACAACTAAGAATTCAGGGGGAGGGGGTGGGCAGATCACGCTCTACCCATAATTTTACGTACTGTATCTTCTATAATCAGGTATTAAATATCATTAGAAGCTAACTTCGTGTTAAAATCTTTGGTTAGTGTTTTTATACGTCATTATTGCATTTTCTGACACTTTGCAGCAAATCATATGAAAAGACTCGTTTCGGAGAGATCTTTAATGCGGGTCTGGAAGCACCAAGTTTTTTCACTTTCATCCTATGGCCGTGTTCCAAGTTTTTACCTATTAATTTGCACACTGAATTCGTATTGCGCTTGTTTCACACTCGCGGTATGTTGCAGGTATTCACCAGCAAGTAAAACTCACTAAAATCCTGCAAAATATACTCCGAAAAAGAAACTTGCTAATATCACACGGTATCAACAAAAGCAGTCAGCATCAGCAAGCAAGGAAGGTAAAGTAACGGGACAAATTTCGCGCGTTTTGTCCTCTAACCACTTATGAAACTCTCGCTAGATGGCAGTACTGGTACGTTACTGTAGTGTAGTGCACTCTGGCGGGATATTTGCAAACTTATTCTAAATGTGGATAAAATAGCCAATAGCAGAAACAAAACAACTATGTAAAACATTATCAAAACAATAATACTAAATGTCGATTAATGACGCATCGAAGCGTAGTAGAGATATGCAGAGAAAGAGATTGGATAGCGAAGTTTCGGCCACTCTACATTCCTTTATTGCATAGATAGTGGAACCTGAAAAATATGTGGTGGTTGGTACGACACCCTTAGGCTGCAAGCTCTGAGCCTTCGGGTCGCCCATAAAGAGCAGTACTTTGTAGAAGCCACGCCCCCAAACCGCTACTACATGCAGCTTACGGACGTTTCAAGGCGCAGCCTAAACACTACTAACCATTCGGAAAACATCTATCGATACAAACAGTTCCAAAAATGTTGACCGTCGTTATTTTAATCGGAACGGGAAATATGCGAAATTCGTCCTGATAATTTAAATTATGTAATACGTTCTTGCGAAATTTACTTTAACATATATTTTGGGGCGGCTTCGCCTCAGAGCCTTTAATTACGAGCCGCGCCTGGGTCCAACTAACCTCTAATGACGTAATCAGTTGCAGTTCAGACGTAAAAAGAGACCAGCAAGGAAACAATATAGCTTCGAATGTCATTTAATTTTAAAGAGAGCGAAATAATGTTCGTCAAAACTCCAGCACTACCGAACTCTTGTTATGTGACCAGACGGAAAACATAAAATGCTCCCGTTCTCATCTGACATAGTATTCTAATTACGAAAGTGACGAAAATTCCTAACTTAAACATAGGGTAGTTCTTCTGAGAGATCTATGTGTGTTGCAAAAGCATACAACAGGGATTTCACCGTATTGTTGAATACTGAAGCCTCTGGAGGTATTAATTACAGTCAGTCGTCTGGTAATCTCTTAGCTCCTTCATTTTCCGAATCCGTGAAATACATTTCAATTCTGGAAGTGTCGCCTGCTACGATGACAACGACCCTGTCAACAACAGAATCCACGAAGCCAACCAAGCGCCGCATTTTCTCCTCTTGTTTCAAGTCGTTCCGTTCTACATCCCGCAAACATTCCGCAATGACTTGTGAAAAAGCTGCGTGCGTTGGTTCCAGTACGTCTGACAGCTTATAAGAGTCTTGTTATTTCTCACGTCAAACCCCTTACCCTGGCTCCAGCATCAGTTCTGTTGGATTCATATTGTAGTGGTACAGCGACAAATGTAAAATTGCGCCATCTGTATGGTAAGCTCGATGCTGTGAAAACGGTTGTTTTTCTTGTTTCTACGACACTCATCACTTTCGTTCGTGTGAGACTATATCTGCGGTATAAAACAATGGACATAGTCCAAATGGAGAGTATTTGGGTTTTTCATTTTTGTCCTAAAAAATAAAATTGATATGTTTCCTTAATTTAAGCAACCTTTCATGAAATATCGATATTTAAGAATTTATATTTGAAATGAAAATATTAATTTGACGTGCAGTGTGTAATTAGAAACAAGAAGACGAGCATTATTCATAAATCATGACGATGAATTTTATATTGACGTGATGTAGGTATTTCAAATCGAACGAAAAGAAAGGATGACCAAGGCGATACTGAACCAATGATCCACGAACTGCACCAGATTATCAGTCTACTACGTTACCGCGCAGTGGTTAGCACACTGGACTCGCATTCGGGAGGACGACGGTTCAATCCCGTCTCCAGCCATCCTGATTTAGGTTTTCCGTGATTTCCCTAAATCGTTTCAGGCAAATGCTGGGATGGTTCCTTTGAAAGGGCACGGCCGATTTCCTTCCCCATCCTTCCCTAACCCGAGCTTGTGCTCCGTCTCTAATGACCTCGTTGTCGACGGGACGTTAAAAAAAAACACTAAAACACACTACTACGTTACCGATTTCGCTATGCATCAAGCGTGAATTTCTGTTTCAACTGTATCAAATGCAGTCCCTAGAAAAACTTCAAAGACGATTTTTTCTGTAAATTTATGAAAAATATAGAAACAAACTATTTCTCAGCACTTTTTAACCGTGTTCCACAGGCGTGTTTCACTACGGAGCAGAAAGCAACCTCAGCCATTTTCGTACCACACACCAACAGCGCGACATGCAGAGAACAACAGTTCAGAGATTGCTACTGTTCACGATTTTTAAAATGAAAACTACACAGCTAAAGCGTGATTAAGGAAAACGTTTATGGCTGTTAATACACTACTGGCCATTAAAATTGCTACACCACGAAGATGACCTGCTACAGACGCGAAATTTAACCGACAGGAAGAAGATGCTGTGATACGCAAATGATTTGCTTTTCAGAGCATTCACACAAGGCTGGCGCCGGTGGCGACACCTACAACGTGCTGACACGACGAAAGTTTCCAACCGATTTCTCATACACAAACAGCAGTTGACCGGTGTTGTCTGGTGAAACGTTGTTGTGATGCCTCGTGTAAGGAGGAGAAATGCGTACCGTCACGTTTCCGACTTTGATAAAAGTCAGATTGTAGCCTATCGGGACTGCGGTTTATCGTATCGCAACACTGCTGCTCGCGTTGGTCGAGATCCAAAGACTGTTGGCAGAATATGGAATCGGTGGGTTCAAGGGGGGTAATACGGAACGCCGTGCTGGATCCTAACGGCCTCGTATCACTAGCAGTCGAGACGACAGGCATCTTATCCACATGGCTGTAGCGGATCGTGCAGCCACGTCTCGATCTCTGAGTCAACAGATGGGGACGTTTGCAAGACAACAACCATCTGCACGAACAGTTCGACGACGTTTGCAGCAGCACGGACTATCAGGTCGGAGACCGTGGCTGCGGTTACCCTTGACGCTGCATCACAGGCAGAAACGCCTGCGATGGTGTACTCGACGACGAACCTGGGTGCACGAATGGCAAAACGTCATTTTTTCGGATGAATCCAGGTTCTGTTTACAGCATCACGATGGTCTCATCCGTGTTTGGCGACATCGCGGTGAACGCACATTGGAATCGTGTATTCGTCATCGCCATACTTGCGTATCACCTGGCGTGATGGTATGGGGTGCCATCGGTTAAACGTTTCGGCCACCTCTTGTTCGCATTGACGGAACTCTGAACAGTGGACGTTACATTTCAGATGTGTTACCACCCGTGGCTCTACCCTTCATTCGATCCATGCGAAACCCTACATTTCGGCAGCATAATGCACGACCGCATGTTGCAGGTCCTGTACGGGCCTTTCTGGACACAGAAAATGTTCGACTGCTGCCCTGGCCAGCACATTCTCCAGATCTCTCACCAACTGAAAACATCTGGTCAATGGTGGCCGTCACAATACGCCAGTCACTACTCGTGATGAACCGTGGTATCGTGTTGAAGCTGCACGGGCAGCTGTACCTGTACACGCCATCCGAGCTCTGGTTGACTCAATGCCCAGGCGTATCATGGCCGTTATTACGGACAGATGTGATTGTTCTGGGTACTGATTTCTCAGGATCTATGCACCTAAATTGCTTGAAAATGTATTCACATGTCAGTTCTGGTATAATATATATTGTCCAATGAATACCCGCTTATCATCTGTATTTCTTCTTGGTGTAGCAGTTTTAATGGCCAGTAGTGTACATAATATGTTGTTACGTATGGAATTTAGCTAACATCTTGAAATTTTCTTTAGACTTTGGTAGAAATATTTATCTGTCAACAATCTCGAGAAAATGGATCTGATGTAGCACTCTCATTTGCGGTCGCGCTGCGCGAGCGATAGACCAGAGTGAAATACCCACCACATTCCTCATATTTCATAAACGGTTTCAGATATCGAAATGAGATTTTGGCAAATGATAGTACACAAAGAGGAGAGTATTTTTCACGTCGTTATTATGAAAAACTTCATTATATAGCGTGGTATTCCGATAACTACAGATTTTTGCGATGAAAGAATATAATTTTTAAGGTGCATCTACAGCCGACCGGCCGGGGAAAACTTGTCGGCCACCACTTCCGAACCACCGAATGAACTCGCCCAGCCCCTCAGAAGAAAACTAGTCACTACGCATGGACCGCCATATCCTGCGCGACCTTTACGCCCGTCGGAGACAAGAAGAAGCGTTCCAGGCTGAGTATGTAAGTATGGTATTCTGCCTTATGGCAGGTCTTGACATGGGTTAAGCCTCTTCCACTTTTGTCTGTCCATAGCCAGTCTTTTCATTTTTGAATATTTGTCTCCTTTGATATTGTCCAGTATTTGATATCTTTTTCTTCCTCTTCCCCCTTTTCCCTCCACCATACCGTCTATTCCTGCCTTCAATAAACAGGTCCTCCTCAAACAATCTTCGTTGATCTATTATGGATCATGGGACGACGGCTGGCATGAACTTTTTGATGCATTAATTTACCAATAGCCGTATGTATTGTAGAAATTTATTTTATTTCATGAACTTCTATGTGCTACCAGTTTCGGCATTACATTGATGCCAACTTCAGGCCCCACTCATCATAGTCGTAAAATTGCTTCTGTGTATAGCGATTTCACGACTATGACGAGTGGGGCCTGAAGATGGCATCAATGTAATGCCGAAACTGGTAGCACATAGAAATTCATGAAATAAAATAAATTTCTACAATACATACGGCTGTTGGTAAATTATTGCATCAAGAAATCCTCAAACAATGTCCAATCCACTTCCCTTGTCTCTTTCTGATAACTTTCAGCATGTTTCTTTCTTCTCCAACTCTTCTTCTTCATTCCTTACGTCTTCCCATTTCACCTTTTCTATTCTTCTCCATATCCACATCTCTAATGTATCCAATCTTGTTTCGTCCTCCTTCCTCCCTCCGCACCATATAGTGCAATGCTCCAGATGTAACATTTGGCAAGTCTTTTCCTCAGGTCTTTGTTTAGCGGTCTGCAAAGTAATTTCTGTTTCCTCTTGAATCCTTCTTTTGCCATTGCAATTCCTTTCCACAATTTCTGTTGAGCAATACATATCATACATTATTACACTCCCTAAGTAATTGAAGTTATTCACTTGTTCTATTTCCTCTCCCCCTATTTTCATACAACATTTTCTCCCCTTTCCTCCAATTACCATGCTTTTCATTTTCTTCTTGTTAATCTTCATTTCATATTCTTCTAATTTTGGGTTTAGATCATGTAACATTTGTTGCATGTCTCTTGCACTCTCTGCTGTCACAACCACGTTGTCTGCAAATCTTATACTCTCACCTCTTCGACCCTCTAGAGAAACTCCTCTCCTTCCATCAAAACTTTCACTAGTAATTTCTTCCGGATATATATTGAACAGTGTTGGTGATAAACAACAACCTTGCCTTACACCTGGTCCCAGTTCAATTTCTTCACTCATCACACCTCCTATTCTTACTCTTGCTCTCTGGTTCAAATATAAATTTCTAATTAGCCGTCTATCCCTCCAGGTCGCTCCATGTTTCCTTAGGATTTCGATCAGTTTGTCCCATTTGACACAGTCAAAAGCCTTCTTAAGATCAATGAACACAACATACACCTTCCTTTTCTTCTCCATGTACTTCTTCTCTATCACTCTCAGTGGCCCAATGGCATCTCTAGTTCCCACTCCTCGCCTGAAACCAAATTGTTCATCTCCTATTACGCAATTCAGCTTTCCATATACCAGGCTGAGTGTGTGTAACAATGTGTGAAGCATCCAATTTCCATTATGGTCTGGAGTGCGATATCTCTGAAAGGTACCGACAGGCTGCACATTGTTCAAGGGACAATGAGGCAGGAACAGTATAAGGAAATCCTTGAATTGTCTAGAGGAGAACACAGTCAACACGGATTTAGAAAGCATCGTTGTTGTAAAACACAACAAGCTCTTTAGTCACTCGAAGTATTGAGTGCTATCGACAAGGCATTTAAAATTGATTCCGTATTTCTAGATTTCCAGAAGGCTTTCGACACTGTACCACACAAGCGGCTTTTAATCAAATTGCGTGCTTATGGAATGCCGACTCAGTCATGTGACTGCATTCGTGATTTCCTGTCAGGGAGGTCACAGTTCATAGCAAAAGACGGAAAGTCACCGAGCAAAACGGAAGTGAACTCTGGTGTTCCCCAAGGTAATGTTATAGGCCCTTTGCTGTTCCCTATCTACATAAACGATTTAGGAGACAATCTGAGCAGCAGTCTTAGGTTGATTGCAGATGATGCAGTCGTTTATCGTCTAGTAATGTCATCAGAAGAAGAAAAAAAACTGGAAAACGATTTAAATAAGATATCTGTATGGTGCGAAAATTGGCAATAGACCCTAAATAATGAAAAGCGTGAGATTATCCACATGAATGCTAAAAGAAATCCGTGAAACCCGTCACACGATAAATAGATCAAATCCAAAGGCCGTAAATTCAATTATATACCTAGAAATTACAATTACAAGCTATTTAAATTGGAAAGAACACACAGAACATGCTGCTGGGGAGGTGAACCAAAGGCTGCGTTTTATTGGCAGAACACTCAACAGATCTACTAAAGAGACTGCCTACACTTCGCTCGTCCGTCCTGTTTTGGAATACTGCTGTGCGGTGTGGGATCCCTACCAGATAGTATTTACGGAAAACACCGAGAGAGTTCAAAGAAGGGCAGCACGTTTCGCATTATCGTGAAATAGGGAAGGGAATATCAGTGACATGATACAGGATTTGGGGTGGCCATCATTAAAACAAAGACGTTTCTCGTGCGGCAGTATCAACTCAAGAAATTTCAATCACCAGCTCCGAATGCGAAAATACAGGGAGTATCAAAAAGAAACATACGATTTGGCACATCTATATTTCTGAAACTAATAAACAATTACAATGGATTCTGGTAAACCTTCCGGGATGTAAGGTCGTGGTCCATGAAACTCTTCAGCTCCTAACGTTTCGTCCAGAGCTGCGCTGGACATCTTCAGAGGGGTGTTTCTCCTCCAGTGAGTCTTGCCGAGGAGGAGAAACACCCCTCCCTGACAGGGAAACACCCCTCTGAAGATATCCAGCGCACCTCTGGACGAAACGTTAGGAGCTGAAGAGTTTCATGGACCACGACCTTACATCCCGGAAGGTTTACCAGAAGATATGTCATCCGGTCGTGAAAGCCTTCATACAATAATTACAATGAAGTTTAATTTTTGATGAATGGCAAACTTATAAAGTTTTTTTTTATACCTTTTCATTCAGTATGCCCCTCTTGAGATGCACGGCATGTCAGTGCGGTATTCAAATTGTTCCCACACACCATCGAGCATGTGTTGAGTTACAGCTTCCACAGCTGCTGTTATGCGATGTCTCAGTTCATTCATTGTTGGTGGTAACGGAGGCACATAAACAGAGTCTTTTATAAACCCCAACAAGAAATAACCACATGCAGTCAGGTCCTGTGACTTTGGAGGCCAGTAACGTAAGGCTGAATCATTTGGTCCAGTGCAACCGATCCATCGTTCAGTAACCCTTTTATTTAAAAATTCTCGCAATTCCAGATGCCAGCGTGGTGGGAACTATGTAAAATTTGAGAGTTTGTTTTTTCGAACATTACTTTGTTCACACACATATCTTAAATGTAATAGTTATGATTTTTTAAAAATCGGGTGGTTATTTTTGATACACCCTCTATTTTGTTGACGCCGACCTACAAAGCGAGAAACGATAACCACAATAAAATAAGGGAAATCAGAGCTCACACGGAAAGATACAGGTTTCGTTCTTTTTCGCGCTGTTTGTGAGTTGGAACAGTAGAGAATTATTGTGAAGGTGGTTCAGTGAACCCTCTGCCAATCACCTCAGTGTGATTTGCTGAGTATTCATGCAGATGTATGAAAGGAACTTTTATGCCAGATAAATGAGTGGTTCCCTAATAAAGATGCCATTTTTGTGCATGATTGGGCATGTTGCCACAAAGCAAAAAGTGCTTCCAAGTGTTTGGAAGAAAAGCAACTGAAAGTGTTGCCCTGTCTAGACAATAGCCCTGAGATACGAATCCCATTGAACATTTATGGGTTACTGTCAAGCTGAGGATGAGGAGATGTACAGTAATCACCAAACAAGATCTCATGGACAAACTACTGGGGTTATCCAGAAAGTAAGTTCCGATCGGTCAAGAAATGGAAAGCACTGTGATAATCCAATAAAACTTTTTACATATGTGTTCGACAGTGTCTCTAGTATGCCTGTCGGTTGCATCACTTCGTTCTTTTCAGTTCTGAGCGCATGGCGAGCACATAAAGATGTGTAGAAAATAGTGTCTCCCGCCAAGTATGAGGTCCTGCTCAGAGACTTCGCCTGATGTTATGCAGCACACATTACAGAACTGTCATACGGTTCCTACTTCGTGACAATTCTCGGTCGCAATCTGCAGGGGCAATGAAAATACTCCTGCAGCGTTTTCGATGGGAAGTGTTTGATTACCCGCACTATAGCCCGTAATTGGCTCCCTCTGTGTTTCATCTCCGTTCACATTAAATACTGGCTATGAAGACAATATTTTCGCACAGCCAGCGAGTTATAGATGAGCGTAGAGAATTGGTGGAAAGTACAGGTGGCTGCCTTCTATGACGAGGGTATTGAAAAGTTGGTACAACGCCAAGTCGGAGTGGTGGCTATGTAGAGCAGTGGTTGGAAGCTGTAGGTAACAGTTGCAGATAAAACATTTCTAATTTACACTGTGATTCCAATTTCACAACCGATCGGAACTTACTTTCTGGACAACTGTCGTACAAGACACCTGGTCCACGATTGTTGTTGTTGTGGTCTTCAGTCCTGAGACTGGTTTAATGAAGCTCTCTATGCTACTCTATCCTGTGCAAGCTCCTTCATCTCCCAGTACCTACGGCAACCTACATCCTTCTGAATCTGCTTAGTGTATTCATCTCTTGGTCTCCCTCTACGATTTTTACCCTGCCCTCCAATGCTAAATTTCTAATCCCTTGATGTCTCAGAACATGTCCTACCAAACGATCCCTTCTTCTAGTCAAGTTGTGCCACAAATTTCTCTTCTCTCCAACTCTATTCAATACCTCCTCAATAGTTATGTGATCTACCCATCTAATCTTCAGCATTCTTCTGTAGCACCACATTTCGAAAGCTTCTATTCTCTTCTTGTACAAACTATTTATCGTCCATGTTTCACTTCCATACATGGCTACGCTCCATACAAATACTTTCAGAAACGAATTCCTGACACTTAAATCTATACTAGATGTTAACAAATTTCTCTTCTTCAGAAACGCTTTCCTTGCCATTGCCAGTCTACATTTTATATTCTCTCTACTTCGACCATCATCAGTTATTTTGCTTCCCAAATAGCAAAACTCCTTTACTACTTTAAGTGTCTCATTTCCTAATCTAATTCCCTCAGCATCACCTGACTTAATTTGACTACATTCCATTATTCTCGTTTTTCCTTTGTTGATGTTCATCTTATATCCTCCTTTCATGACTGTGTCCATTCCGTTCAACTGCTCTTCCAGGTCCTTTGCTGTCTCTGACAGAATTACAATGTCATCGGCAAACATCAAAGGTTTTATTTCTTCTCCATGGATTTTAATACCTACTCCAAAATTTTCTTTTGTTTCCTTTACTGCTTGCTCAATATACAGATTGAATGACATCGGGGAGAGGCTACAACCCTGTCTCACTCCCTCCGGAACCACTGCTTCCCTTTCATGTCCCTCGGCTCTTATAACTGCCATCTGGTTTCTGTACAAATTGTAAATAGCCTTTCGTTCCCTGTATTTTACCCCTGCCACCTTCAGAATTTGAAAGAGAGTATTCCAGTCAACATTGTCAAAAGCTTTCTCTAAGTCTAAAAATGCTAGAAATGTAGGTTCGCCTTTCCTTAATCTTTTTTCTAAGATAAGTCGTAGAGTCAGTATAGCCTCATGTGTTCCAATATTTCTCTGGAATCCAAACTGATCTTCCCCGAGGTCGGCTTCTACCAGTTTTTCCATTCGTCTGTAAAGAATTCGCGTTAGGATTTTGCAGCTGTGACTTATTAAACTGATAGTTCGGTAATTTTCACATCTGTCAACACCTGCTTTATTAGGGATTGGAATTATTACATTCTTCTTGAAGTCTGAGGGTATTTCGCCTGTCTCATACATCTTGCTCACCAGATGGTAGAGTTTTGTCAGGACTGGCTCTCCTAAGGCCGTCAGTAGTTCTAATGGAATATTGTCCACTCCCGGGGCCTTGTTACGACTCAGGTCTGTCAAACTCTTCACGCAGTATCGTATCTCCCATTTCATCTTCATCTACATCCTCTTCCACTTCCATAATATTGTCCTCAAGTACATCGCCCTTGTATAGATCCTCTATATACTCCTTGCACCTTTCTGCTACGATAATGACATTAAAATATGATATGAAAAGCTGATAAACACAGTGCCAAACAGGGTAAAAATGTTGATCAAGAACAGAGGCATAGACACAAAAGTATTGAATCTACGAATGTAACATGGACGTGGATGTAGATGTGTTATCATTATAAAGTTTCGGCAAAAAGTCTTTAATGTACTAATTTGCACACGTTTGAACGGTGAACGGTGTAGCCAAGTTCTCAACAGCTGTCTCGATGAACAAAGCTGCACCGAGCGGTGCGTCAGTATGTGACCACCTGTGGACACGGCCTGACGGCTTCACACGTCAATTATTCACGCCACGGTATTACATATAGCGGCCTTCGCGCGGGAATTATTCACCGTGTAACTCCGACTCCACTGTGCTCTTAAAGTTCCCGCAACAACAGTGGAAATAAGTTTCATCGGCTGAAAGTCTTTTTGCTCGCCTGACGCATGTTGCACTCGCTATAAATTTCAACGTGTCCGACGGTTCTCTCTTTATCCACGCACGTTCTTCGTAACAGATTAAGCGCACACGAGCCATGGCTTCTATGGTTGAGGTAGGTTTGGCAGTCATTTTACCGTCATATCAGTCACTTGGCGTTTTCAGAAATCTTGGACGCGGGTGCGGCAAGTTGTGAAATTGTAAACAATGTTTTTCAGAAAACCATTAAGTGGTTCTCTGCAAATGGGCTCTCATTAAACTTTGACAAAACACAGTATATACAGTTCCACACAGTAAATGGGCTGACAGCATTAATAAATATAGACTTCGATCAGAAATCGGTAGCTAAGGTAGAATATTCAAAATTTCTAGGTGTATGCATTGTTGAGGGGTTGAACTGGAAAAAACACAGTGAGGATCTGCTGAAACGATTCAGTTCAGCTACTTATGCTATTAGGGTCATTGCAAATTTTGGCGATATACGTCTGAGTAAATTAGCTTACGACGCCTATTTTCATTCTCTGCTTTCGTATGGCATCATATTCTGGTGTAACTCATCATTGAGTAAAAGAGTGTTCATTGCACAAAAGCGTGTAATCAGAATAATTGCTGGAGCTCATCCAAGATCATCCTGAAGACACTTATTTAAAGAGCTAGAGATCTTCACTGCACCCTCACAATATATATATATTCACTTATGACATTTGTTATTATCAATCCAAACGAATTCAAAAGTAATACCAGAGTACATGGCTACAACACTAGGAGAAAGGATGATGTTCACTACTCAAAGTTAAATCTAACTTTGGCTCAGAAGGGGGTAAATTATGCTGCCACAAAAGTCTTTGGTCACTTACCTAATAGCATCAAAAGTCTGACAGATAGCCATATAGCATTTAAAAGGAAATTAAAGGAATTTATTAACAGCAACTCCTTCTACTCATTAGATGAATTTTTGGATATAGTAAGTGGGTAATTTCCCCAAACCCAACAAATTTTTTTAAGTGTCATGTAATATTTCGTGTAATGTAATATCTTGTATAGACACCATTTATTAACCTGACTCGTTCCACATCATTATGAAGTGTCGTATTCATGATCTATGGAACAAGTACTAATCTAATCTAATCTCTAATCTAATCTTTGTACAGCAGGAGGGGGAGGAGTGAGGCGGAGGGTAGGAGGGACAGTGGTCTAGATAGTAAGACCTGGTACTCGAGGTAACTAGGACCGAGTAGAGCTCGAATTTGCAAAATCTCGAAGTACCCGAGAGTGCCAGTTTTAGAGACCTTTTATTTAAAAATAGATTCAGAACGTGGTGTTCACAGTGTTATTACAGAAAACAAAGTTACCAGGTGTAGAAGTTGTTGTCGTGGTCTTCAGTCCTGAAACTGGTTTGATACAGCTCTCCATGCTACCCTATCCTGTGCAAGCTTCTTCATCTCCCAGTACTTACTGCAACCTACATCCTTCTGAATCTGCTTAGTGTATTCATCTCTTGGTCTCCCTCTACGATTTTTACCCTCCACGCTGCCCTCCAATGCTAAATTTGTGATCCCTTGATGCCTCAGAACATGTCCTACCAACCAGTCCCTTCTACTTGCCAAGTTGTGCCACAAACTCCTCTTCTCCCCAATTCTATTCAATACCTCCTCATTAGTTATGTGATCTACCCATCTAACCTTCAGCATTCTTCTGTAGCACCACATTTCGAAAGCTTCTATTCTCTTCCTGTCCAAACTATTTATTGTCCATGTTTCACTGCCATACATGGCTACACTCCATACAAACACTTTCAGAAACGACTTCCTGACACTTAAATCTATACTCGATGTTAACAAATTTCTCTTCTTCAGAAACGCTTTCCTTCCCATTGGCAGTCTACATTTTATATACTCTCTACTTCGACCATCATCAGTTATTTTGCTCCCCAAATAGCAAAACTGCATTACTACTTTAAGTGTCTCATTTCCTAATCTGATTCCCTCAGCATCACGCGACTTAATTCGACTACATTCCATTATCCTCGTTTTGCTTTTGTCTATGTTCATCTTATACCCTCCTTTCAAGCCGCTGTCCATTCCGTTCAACTGCTCTTCCAAGTCCTTTGCTGTCTCTGACGGAATTACAATGTCATTGGCGAACCTCAAAGTTTTTATTTCTTCTCCATGGATTTTAGTACCTACTCCGAATTTTTCTTTTGTTTCCTTTACTGTTTGCTCAATATACAGATTGAATAACATCGGGGAGAGGCTACAACGCTGTCTCACTCCCTTCCCAACCACTTAAATCTATTGGTGTCTCCATATTCTATTGTTCCACGTAGCGCAGTGCTAATTCTAATGCTTTCCCCTGAATCATCGGATCTTTCTTGCCCCTCGACTCTTGTGACTGCCATCTGGTTTCTGTACAAATTGTAAATAGCCTTTCGCTCCCTGTATTTTACCCCTGCCACCTTCAGAATTTGAAAGAGAGTATTCCAGTCAACATTGTCAAAAGCTTTCTCTAAGTCTACAAATGCTAGAAAAAGTATGAAAGAGGAATTTCCCTCTAGATGGTGCTAGCCGTAAGTATACGGCCCGTGTGACCGCGTCTGCAGCGCCATCTGCTCCCTCTAACGGCTGACGACAAATGTCAACACACAGTAACCCAAGTTACGAGGATAATCCCAAAAGTAAGGTCTCCTATTTCTTTATAAGTACATAGACCTGTTTATTTCTACAATGGTTTACATCAGTTTACTGCGTGGGATTAGCCGAGCGGATTGCCGGCACGGTAGCTCAGCGTGTTCGGTCAGAGAGCTGGTTGGTCTCTGTAATAAAAAAAATTGAGTGATAGGATCAACAACGAACTTGAACGGATGCCATACGACGTCCGCAACGACCAAACACAACGATCAACAAAGAACAAAATTAAAAAAATAAATAAATAAAAAAAATAAATAAAAAAAAAGCGGTCCAAGGCGCTGCAGTCATGGACTGTGCGGCTGGTCCCGGCGCAGGTTCGAGTCCTCCCTCGGGCATGGGTGTGTGTGTGTTTGCCCTTAGGATAATTTAGGTTAAGTAGTGTGTAAGCTTAGGGACTGATCACCTTAGCAGTTAAGTCCCATAAGATTTCACGCACATTTGAACACTTTTTTTCTTTACGTCAGTTTACAGCTTGAACATTTAGCAATTTTTCGACATAATCACCATTTCTGTCGATGCATTTTTGTAGACGTTGTGGCAGTTTTTGTATGCCCATGTCATACCAGCTCGCCGCCGTGCCGTTCATAAAGTTATGAACTGGCGTGATTGCTTAGTCTCACAAGGGAACCTCCCCATCGCACCCCCTCAGATTTAGTTATAAGTTGGCACAGTGGATAGGCCTTGAAAAACTGAACACAGATCAACTGAGAAAACAGGAAGAAGTTGTGTGGAACTGTGAAAAAATAAGCAAAATATACAAACTGAGTAGTTCATGGCAAGATAAGCAACATCAAGGAGACTGGGAACGCAGGAGTGCCGTGGTCTCGTGGTAACGTGAGCAGCTGCGGAACGCAAGGTCATTGGTTCAAGTCTTCCATCGAGTGTAAAGTTTAATTTTTTATTTTCAGTTTATGTGACAAACTCTTATGTTTTCATCACTTTTTTGGGAGTGATTATCACATCCACAAGAAAACCTAAATCAGGCAAGGTAGAAGAATCTTTTTACCCATTCGTCAAGTGTACAAGTTAGGTGGGTCGACAACATATTCCTGTCATGTGACGCACATGCCGTCACCAGTGTCGTATAGAATATATCAGACGTGTTTTCCTGTGGAGGAATCGGTTGACCTATGACCCTGCGATCAAATGTTTTCGGTTCCCATCGGAGAGGCACGTCCTTTCGTCTACTAATCACACGGTTTTGCGATGCGGTCGCAAAACACAGACACTAAACTTATTACAGTGAACAGATACGTCAATGAACGAACGGACAAATAATAACTATGCAAAAATAAAGAAAGTAAAATTTTCATTCTAGGGCAGACTTGAACCAAGAACCTCTCGTTCTGCAGCTGCTCACGCTACCACGGGACCACGGCGCTCCTGCTGTGAAATTGTCCATGGTGTTGCCTATCTTGCGCATGGACTACTCAGTTTGTATATTTTGCATATTTTTTCACAGTTCCACGCAACTTCTTCCTGTTTTCTCGGTTGATCAGTTTTTCAAGGCCTGTCCAATGTGCCAACTTATAACTAAATCTGAGGGGGGTGCGATGGGGAGGTTCCCTTGTCAGGTGTATGCCCAGGCTTCGTTACCCGTGACAACTGGGTCCCTAAAGTTGGCCTGTTCGGCTGCAAGGCGGTAAAGAAATGCGCGGGAAGCATCAACTCGTTGCCACATATAGTCCTCAGTCAGCATGCGTGGCACCCAACTTGCGCACACCTTCCGGTAGTTCAATGTTTCCGTTAAAATTCTGTGAGCAGTGCTTCGGGAAACCTCAAAAACCAACGTGCAGAGATCGTCCAGCGTGATCCGCCGATCTTCACGCATGCTTTGCTCAACCTTCAACACTGTTTCCTCAGAAACTGACGGTCTCCCGCTACTTTGTTCGTCGTCAATTTCGGTCCGACCAGCTGCATACTCTCTACACCACTGACGAACATTTTTCGCATCCATGCACGACTCACCATACACTTCCGTCAATTGGCGATGGATTTCAATCGGCGCAGTGTCCTTTGCGTTCAAAAAGCGGATAACTGCGCGCAATTCGCACTTAGCGGTAACATCCAACATGAGCTCCTTTCTCAACGGCTGCCAAGCCAAAACTGAGCGCCGAGCGCGGCGTGCGCATGTTTACACACAGCGCGTGAAGCACTCTTCATAACAGTGTGACCAACTGCCACACGAACAGAGTTCTGTACTTATAAAAATAATAGGAGATCTTACTTTTGGAATTACCCTCGCACACACATTGGTGCCTGTTTCCAATTTGTAAACGTGTCGAGTTTTGTGCCTGCGAGCGGACGGCGTTGGTTTTATTCTATCGTTTAAAGAAAACTGCTGCAGAATCGTATCGAATGCTTGTCGACGCTTTCGGCAAACATGCTCTTCGGGAAACATAGTGTTTCGAGTGGTTCAAAAAATTCAAAAGTGATGATTTTGACGTGAGACACGGCGAACGCGGGAAACCACCGAAAAAATTCGAAGACAACGAATTGCAGGCATTGCTGGGTGAAGACGATGCTCGCAAGGGAACCTCCCCATCGCACCCCCCTCAGATTTAGTTATAAGTTGGCACAGTGGATAGGCCTTGAAAAACTGAACACAGATCAATCAAGAAAACAGGAAGAAGTTGTGTGGAACTATAAAAAAATAAGCAAAATATACAAACTGAGTAGTCCATGTTGAAGATAGGCAACATCAATGAGAATGAAAACATAGGAGCGCCGTGGTCCCGTGGTCAGCGTGAGCAGCTACTGAACAAGTGATCCTAGGTTCAAGCCTGCCCTCGAGTGAGAAGTTTAATTTTTTATTTTCAGCACATGTTCAGATTTGCTTGGGCATATGCAGGATTTGACGGTCTACACACGGAAAAATTTGAAAACGTTAAAAACATATGTTTTGACAGAGCACAGGGAAAACTATGCTAGTGTGAAACTTGCATTCATTTGTTGTAGTTTATGTGACAAACTCTTATGTTTTCATCACTTTTTTGTGAGTGATTATCACATCCACAAGAAAACCTAAGTCAGGTAAGGTAGAAGAATCTTTTTACCCATTCGCCAAGTGTACAAGTTAGGTGGGTCGACAACATATTCCTGTCATGTGACGCACATGCCGACACCAGTGTCGTATAGAATATATCAGACGTGTTGCCCCGTGGAGGAATCGGTTGACCTATGACCTTGCGATCAAATGTTTTCGGTTCCCATTGGAGAGGCACGTCCTTTCGTCTACTAATCGCACGGTTTTGCGGTGCGGTCGCAAAACACAGACACTAAACTTATTACAGTGAACAGAGGCGTCAATGAACGAACGAACAGATCATAACTTTGCGAAAATAAAGAAAGTAAACTTTTCATTCGAGGGAAGACTTGAACCACGGACCTCTCGTCCTGCAGCTGCTCACGCTAACCACGGGACCACGGCGCTCCTGAGCTCACACTCTCCTTGATGTGACATATCTTCCGCATGCACTACTCAGTTTGTATATTTTGCTTATTTTTTCATTGTTCCACACAACTTGTTCCTGTTTCCTCGACTGATCTGTGTTCAGTTTATCAAGGCCTATCCACTGTGCCAACGTATAACTAAATCTGAGGGGGGTGCGATGGGGAGGTTCCCTTGTCAGACTCAACAGGAACTCGCGGAACAATTGAATGTGATACAGAAGGCCGTTTGTTTTCGGTTGAAAGCTATGGGGAAGGTGGAGGAAGTAGGGAAATGAGTTCCGCATGAACTGAATGAAAGACAGCAAGCATTCGAAAGACCACTTGCGAAATGCTGCTCCCCATATACAAATGGAAGTCGTTTCTCTATCGAATAGTGACAGGTGATGACAATGGATATATTTTGAGAATCCTAAGCGTCGTAATTCATGAATGGATCCAGGCAAACCATCGACATCAACTGCAAGACCAAATCGCTTTGGAAAGAAGATAAATGTTCTGTGTTTGGTGAGATCAGAAGGGTGTCATCTATTACGAGATGCTAGAACCTGGTGAAACCATTAACACTGATCGCTACCAACAGCAAATGATCGATTGAAATCGGGCATTACGTGAAAAACGACCGGAATATGGAAAAAGGCAACACAAAGTCACATTGCTCCACGATAATGCCCCATCACATACAGAAAAAAGGACCAGGGAAACGATCGAGGCGTTCGCTTCGGAAATACGAGGTGCATTCAAGTTCTGAGGCCTCCGATTTTTTTTCTAATTAACTACTCACCCGAAATCGATGAAACTGGCGTTACTTCTCGACGTAATCGCCCTGCAGACGTACACATTTTTCACAACGCTGACGCCATGATTCCATGGCAGCGGCGAAGGCTTCTTTAGGAGTCTGTTTTGACCACTGGAAAATCGCTGAGGCAATAGCAGCACGGCTGGTGAATGTGCGGCCACAGAGAGTGTCTTTCATTGTTGGAAAAAGCCAAAAGTCACTAGGAGCCAGGTCAGGTGAGTAGGGAGCATGAGGAATCACTTCAAAGTTGTTATCACGAAGAAACTGTTGCGTAACGTTAGCTCGATGTGCGGGTACGTTGTCTCGTTGAAACAGCACATGCACAGCCCTTCCCGGACGTTTTTCTTGCAGTGCAGGAAGGAATTTGTTCTTCAAAACATTTTCGTAGGATGTACCTCTTACCGTAGTGCCCTTTGGAACGCAATGGGTAAGGATTACGCCCTCGCTGTCCCAGAACATGGACACCATCATTTTTTCAGCACTGGCGGTTACCCGAAATTTTTTTGGTGGCGGTGAATCTGTGTGCTTCCATTGAGCTGACTGGCGCTTTGTTTCTGGATTGAAAAATGGCATCCACGTCTCATCCATTGTCACAACCGACGAAAAGAAAGTCCCATTCGTGCTGTCGTTGCACGTCAACATTGCTTGGCAACGTGCCACACGGGCAGCCGTGTGATCGTCCGTCAGCATTAGTGGCACCCACCTGGATGACACTTTTCGCATTTTCAGGTCGTCATGTAGGATTGTGTGCACAGAACCCACAGAAATGCCAACTCTGGAGGCGATCTGTTCAACAGTCATTCGGCGATCCCCCAAAACAATTCTCTCCACTTTCTCGATCATGTCGTCAGAAGGCTTGTGCGAGCCCGAGGTTGTTTCGGTTTGTTGTCACACGATGTTCAGCCTTCATTAAACTGTCGCACCCATGAACGCACTTTCGACACATCCATAACTCCATCACCACATGTCTCCTTCAACTGTCAATGAATTTCAATTGGTTTCACACCATGCAAATTCAGAAAACGAATGATTGCATGCTGTTCAAGTAAGGAAAACGTCGCCATTTTAAGTATTTAAAACAGTTCTCACTCTCGCCGGTGGCAGTAAAATTCCATCTGCCGTACGGTACTGCCATCTCTGGGACGTATTGACAATGAACGCGGCCTCAATTTTAAAACAATGCGCATGTTTCTATCTCTTTCCAGTCCGGAGAAAAAAAATCGGAGGCCTTAGAACTTGAATGCACCTCGTACTAGGGCATGCCGGCTTGCTCTCCAGACTTGGATCCTTCCGATTACCATCCATTTGCATCACTGGGGCACGGTCTCACTGAACAACGCTTCAATTCGTATGAAAATGTACGAAAATGGCTCGCTGACTGGTTCGCTTCAAAGAAGAACTTTTTTTTGCGTGACATTCATAGCCTGTTGGGGAGGTGGGAGAAATGTATAAATAGCAGTGGAGATTATTTTGAATAAAATATTGTTTATCAGTTTCAAACAACAGATGTGTAATCATAGCAACGTAATGATGGTTTCATACTTCTACACGTGGTATGTCATCAGTTAACGTGTTACTTTGAATTCGTTTTGGAAATAATGAACTAGTAGGGAGACAAACATATGTACGTGTTACATAAACTGCTATACAACTGTCACTACTGTACACATTTTGTTTTCAGAAAGTAGAATCAGTGGGGTTATGTTTTGTGAAGAACATCTGTTCTTAGCAGTATAGTCCCGCCATCTTCGTAGAAGCATAACGTCAGTTGGTGTCTCCATATTCTATTGTTCCACGTAGTGCAGTGCTAATTCTACTAATGCTTTCTCCTGAATCATCGGACCTTTAGCTCGCTACTGAGTAAATAACAAATAAAGGGCTTCACTAACCTTTTCGTAATCTGATGTTTCCAGACCCTCTATATACTCCTTCCACCTTTCTGTTTTCCGTTCTTTGCTTAGAACTGGGTTTGCATCTGAGCTCTTGATATTGATGCAAGTGGTTCTCTTTTCTCCAAAAGTCTCTTTAATTCAGGACTGGATCTCCCAAGGCTGTCAGTAGTTCTAATGGAATGTTGTCTACTCCCGGGGCCTTGTTTCGACTTAGGTCTTTCAGTGCTCTGTCAAGTTCTTCTCGCAGTATCATACCACCCATTTCATCTTCGTCTACATCTTCTTACATTTCCATAATATTGTCCTCAAGTACATCGCCCTTGTATATACCCTCTATATACTCCTTCCACCCTTCCGCTTTCCGTTCTTTGCTTGGAACTGGGTTTCCATCTGAGCTCTTGATATTCATGCAAGTGGTTCTCTTTTCTCCAAAGGTCTCTTTAATTTTCCCTCAGGCAGTATCTATCTTACCCCTAATGAGATAAACCTCTACATCCTTACATTTGACCTCTGGCCATCCCTGCTTAGCCATTTTCACTTCCTGTCGATCTCAGTTTTGAGACGTTTGTATTCCTTTCTTGCGTGCTTCATTTACTGCATTTTTATATTTTCTCCTTTCATCAATTAAATTCAATATTTCTTCTGTTACCCAAGGATTTCTGTTAGCCCTCGTCTTTTTACCTACTTGATCCTCTGCTGCCTTCACTACTTCATCCCTCAAAGCTACCCATTCTTCTGCTAATGTATTTCTTTCCCCCATTCCTGTCAATTGTCCTCTTATGCTCTCCCTGAAACTCTCTACAACCTCTGGTTTAGTTAGTTTATCTAGGACCCCTATCCTTAAATTCCCATCTTCTTGCAGTTTGTAATTATATCATAATTATATAATATATATTTGTAATTATATAAAACGAAAAAATGTTTTTTTCATTTTTCGTCCATCTGTTTGTCCGTACCTGTGTTACGAGCTCTTTTCCTCTTGAACAGATTGGCGTATCAAATTCAAATTTATGTCAGATACTGAGGTTAATGGTCTCTTGGCAGTGAAAACTATTAAGCTTCTCAGTCAATGCAATCAAAAGGTACTGCCATTTGTGTCACATATTTTAGTACTCGAAAACTCACTCATCAAAACCTATAAGGTAGTTCTTGTTGACCTAGAATCATTAAATTTGGCAAGAAGCAAAGTTTCACAGTACAAGTAAAGGAAAAATAATCGAAAACTTTTAATTTGTAATTACATAACAACAAAAATATGTTTTGTCATTTTTCGTCTGTCTGCTTGTCTGTTCGTCTATTAACACACCTTTTACTCGTAAACAGGTTGGCGTATCAAATTCAAATTTAAGTCACTTATAAAGGTCTATGGTCCCTTAGGGGTGAAAAAAATTTAAGCTTGTAAGTCAGTGCAATCAAAAGATTCGGTCGTTTACCTATTTTGACACCCGGAAACTCACTCATCAAAACAAAAGGGTACTTCCTGTTGACGTAGAATTATGAAATTCGGCCAGAAGTAATGTTCCACAGCACGAATACAGTAAAAATGTGAAAATTATAAAAATGTCAATATCACACAGAAAATATCTTTTTGTCTTTAAAACATATGTAGCATTCATCATGCGTCAAAACCACACTAGACGAACGTAACTGCCGGCAAACATGAAGGGTAAGTTTTAGTCACGTTTTAGTAGAAATGAAAGATATTTTATTGTATCTTGTATATCTACCAGTACAAACAGAACTCATGTGCCATCTTCAATTTGAATGTTGGGGCTAATATGAGGAAGTACTGTAGAAATTTAGGTATGATCTTGGAATTGTCGAAACTGATATTTTGCCAGTCTCCTCATGGATAACTGGCAAAAATCGTTGAGATTCTCGGTTCCCAGGATGGACGAACTACACTACTGGCCATTAAAATTGCTACACCACGAGGATGACGTGCTACAGACGCGACATTTAACCGACAGGAAGGAGATGCTCTGATATGCAAATGATTAGCTTTTCAGAGCATTCACACAAAGTTGGCGCCGGTGCGACACCTACAACGTGCTGACATGAGGAAAGTTTCCAAATGATTTCTCACGCACAAACAGCAGTTCACCGGCGTTGCCTGGTGAAACGTTGTTGTGATGCCTCGTGTAAGAAGGAGAAATGCGTACCATCACGTTTCCGACTTTGATAAAGGTCGGATTGTAGCCTATCGCGATTGCGGTTTATCGTATCGCGACATTGCTGCTCGCGTTGGTCGAGATCCAATGACTGTTAGCAGAATATCAAATCAGTGGGTTCAGGAGGGTAATACGGAACACCGTGCTGGATCCCAATGGCCTCGTATCACTAACAGTCGAGATGACAGGCATCTTATTCACATGGCTGTAACGGATCGTGCAGCCACGTCTCGATCCCTGAGTCAACAGATGGGGACGTTTGCAAGACAACAACCATCTGCACGAGCAGTTCAACGACGTTTGCAGCAGCATGGACGATCAGCTCGGAGACCGTGGCTGCGGTTACCTTTCACGCTGTATCACAGACAGGAGTGCCTGAGATGGTGCAGTTAACGATGAACCTGGGTGCACGAATGGCAAAACGTCATCTTTTCAAATGAATGCAAGTTCTGTTTACAGCATCACGATGGTCGCGCCCGTGTTTGGCGACATCGCGGTGAACGCACATCGGAAGCGTGTATTCGTCATCGCCACAATGGCGTATCACCCGGCGTGATGGTATGGGGTGCCATCGGTTACACGTCTCGGTCACCTCTTGTTCGCATTGACGGCACATTTCAGATGTGTTACGAGCCGTGGCTCTACCCTTCTTTCGATCCCTGCGAAACCCTACATTTCAGCAGGATAATGCACGACCGCATGTTGCAGGTCCTGTACGGACCTTCCTGGACACAGAAAATGTTCGACTGCTGCCCTGGCCAGCACATTCTCCAGATCTCTCACCAACTGAAAACGTCTGGTCAATGGTGGCCGAGCAACTGGCTCGTCACAATACGCCAGTCACTTCTCTTGATGAACCGTGGTATCGTGTTGAAGCTGCATGGGGAGCTGTACCTGTACACGCCATCCAAGCTTTGTATGACTCAATGCCCAGGCGTATCAAGGCCTTTATTGCGGCCAGAGGTGGTTGTTCTGGGTACTGATTTCTCAGGATCTATGCACCCAAATTGCGTGAAAATGTAATCACATGTTAGTTCTCGTATAATATATTTGTCCAATGAATACCCGTTTATCATCTGCATTTCTTCTTGGTATAGCAATTTTAATGTCCAGAAGTGTATATATATTTATATATAGAGCTAAAGAAACTTTTATACTTGCCTGATATCGTGTAGGGCCTCAGAAAAAAAGCAGAAATGCCGCGACACTGCGTGGCTTGGAGTCGACTAATGTCTGAAGTGGTGCTGGAGGGAACTGACATTGTTAATACTGCAGGGCTGTCCATACATTCGTAACAGTACGAGGGGGTGGAGATGTCTTCTGAACAGCACGTTGCGAGGTATCTCAGACATACTCAATAATATTCACGTCTGAGAAGCTTAGTGGCCAGAGGGGGTGTTTAAACCCAGAAGAGTGTTCGAGGAGCCACTCCGTAGCAATTTTGGATGTGTGGCGTGTCACATTGTTGGAGTTGCCCAAGTCCGCTGGAATGCACAGTTGACACGAATGGATGCAGGTGATCAGACACGATGCTGACGCGTGTGTCACTTGTCAGAGTCGTATCTAGACATATCTGGAGTCCCATATCACTTCAACTGCACGCGCCCCACACTATTACAGAGCCTCCACAAGCTTGAACAGTCCCCTGCTGACATGCAGGGTCCATGGATTCATGAGGTTCTCTCCTTAGCCGTACACGTCCACCCGCTCGATACAATCTGAAACGAGACTCGTCCGACCAGGCAACATGTTTCCAGTCATCGACAGTCCAATATCGGTGTTGACGGGCCCAGGCGAGGCGTAAAGCTTTGTGTCGTGCAGTCATCAAGGGTAGAGTGGGCCATCGGCTCCGAAGGCCCATATCGGTGCTGTTTCGTTGAATGTTTCGCACGCTGACGCTTGTTGATACCCCAACGTCGAAATCTGCAGCAATTTGCGGAAGGGTTGCACTTCTGTCACCTTGAACGATTCTCTTCAGTCGTCGTTGGTCTCGTTCTTGCAGGCCCTTTTTTCTGGCCGCAGCGATGTCGCAGATGTGATGTTTTACAGGCTTCCTGATGTTCACGGTACACTCGTGAAACAATCGAGCGGGAAAATACCCACTTCATCGTTACCTCGGAGATGCTGTGTCCCATCGCTCGTGCGCCGACCATAACACGACGTTCAAACTCACTTAAATCTTGGTAACGTGCCATTGTAGCAGCAGTAACCGATCTAACATCTGCGCCAGACACTTGTCTTAAATCGGCGTTGCCTACTGCAGCGTCGTATTCATCTGTGTCCTCGGTGGCTCAGATGGGTTAGCCGGCATGGTAGCTCAGTGTGTTCGGCCAGAGAGCTGGTTGGCCTCTGCAATAAAAAACTGAGTGGAAGGATCAACAAACGAACTTAAACGGATGTCATGTGACGTCCCCAACGACCAAACACAACAATCACCAAAAAAAAAGAAAAAAGATGGATAGAGCATCTGCCATGTAAGCAGGAGGTCCCGGGTTCGAGTCTCGGTCGGGGTACACATTTTCAGCTGTCCCCATCGAGGTATATGAACAACACCTGTCGGCAGCTGAGGGTTTCAATTGATTATCATTTATAGTTCAAAAGTTCTGTGCATTCGTTTTATCAGAAATATTAATAATAATATTAATAATCCAAAATCCTATATGTGAGAATCAAGGAGCAATTAGAACAGGAGTTAGGGGAATATCAGGGAGGTTTCAGACCATTGAGCTGTGCAGAGCAGATAATTAGTTTAAAATTGATTATGGCATACTACAAGAAACGGAACAAACCTCTGGCAATAACATTTGTAGATTTTAAGAAGGCATATGACTGTCTCCACAGACCTTCAGTATTAAAAATTTTAAGAAATCTAGGACTCCATCCAAAACTAATTAAAATAATACAACCCACTCTAACCAACACCAAATCAATAGTGAAGTTTAGAGGAGAAATCTCGGAACCATTCCTCATAAAAATAGTCTTAAGACAAGGTGACTGCCTATCACCATTACTGTTCAACTGTGCACTGGAATACATAATGAGAGAATGGTACGAGGACAATCCAAAGATAATAAGAATTGGAAGTGCAAAAGATAATATTAGCTTAAACTGCTTGGGATTCGCTGAAGCCGGCCGAAGTGGCCGTGCGGTTAAAGGCGCTGCAGTCTGGAACCGCAAGACCGCTACGGTCGCAGGTTCGAATCCTGCCTCGGGCATGGATGTTTGTGATGTCCTTAGGTTAGTTAGGTTTAACTAGTTCTAAGTTCTAGGGGACTAATGACCTCAGCAGTTGAGTCCCATAGTGCTCAGAGCCATTTGAACCATTTTTTTGATTTGCTGATGATCTTGCTCTCCTAGCCAACACCGTTCAAGAAGCCAGGCAACAAGTGAAATCACTACAATAAATAGCAGAGAAAGTAGGCCTTAGAATATCATTTGAAAAAACGGAGATTATGCTAACTGATCCACCACTTGCAAACAAAATTACAATAGGAGAACAGGAAATCAAAATTGTTAATAAATTTAAATATTTAGGCGAAATAATAATATACAATCTAAATGAGTAGCCATCATGGCAGAATAGAATAAAAAAAACTGAACTATGAAAATTACATTACCAAAACTACATACAACAAAAAAAGCCTATCTATAGATGCAAAATTAAACACTATAAAACAGTTACACAACCAGAAATAACGTATGCAGCTGAAACTATCTTCAAAACAACTAATACAGCAGAAATTGACAGAATACTAAAAATAGAAAGAAGAATAATTAGGACATGTATAAATAAACAGTATAAAATAAATGGACATTGGAGAATAGCATCAAATGAAACAGTATATAACAAAATAGAACCATCATGAGCACGATCAGGAAGAAACGCATCTCATTCTTTGGACATCTGATGGGAACTCCAGAAAACAGAATAAGTAAAAAACTAATACAAAAATTGTGGAATAGCAAGAGCGACATCAAATGGATTACAGAAGTTAAGGAAGATATGAAAGAACTCCAGATTACAGTAGATGACCTATAAAACAGGACAGAGAAAACCATAATACTGCAAGACCCGCAAACCAGACTACAAATGAAAATCAATAAAAGGAGTACAGGAAGAGTGGTCTCAGTTGAAGAAAGAAAGAAAATATCTGAAAGAATGAAGAAATATTGGGCAGACAGAAGAGCAAAACACCGTTCGAATAAGAATAGACTCTAATAATTATATTACCTAAATATCATATTAAGTTATTGTTGAGCCAAATTGTATCCCTGTGTAACAACTTGTTTACAACTTTGTATTTTTGACCAGAGTGGTCCAATGAAGGCCATAAAATAAATAATAATAATAATAATAAACACATGCCTATACTAGTTTCTTTGGCGCTCCAGTGTATATACTATTGTGTGGTCATTGACAGGCAAGCTGTTCTTAGCCAAGTTATTTAGTTTTTAGTTAAATAGGCACAAGATCTCTGTGAATCGAATGTCGTTGCTGGTGCCATTGTTTTTTTATTCCCACGTAACTCTATCAAGAGATTTATCATGACTGTCCAAATTATCAGTATTTAGTGATGCATCTATTTTTTTGCACAATATTTATCTAGGAAAATAGGAAAACAAAGTATTTTTGTATGGGCATTGGAAATACATGACCATTTTGAATCAAATCGGTATAGTCTTTTTATTGACAGTATACTTTTGTGACATGTATGGAGTACCGCACGAATCAGACTGATGCTGATCGTAGAAACATGTAAAACAATAATTATTGCTGCATAGAGCATATGTAATGAACGCCAACTTTTTCCATGAGCATGATTTTGTCAGTATCGCTACTGCAAAACAAACTTGATTTACAGTCATACGTGGTTCTCGGTCATCACATAGTTTCGAGGCATACCAAGCATATCAGGTCATATCATCGGGTATTGCTGTAGGCAGCTGTTGGTGTCTGATTAATTGAAGTTTTAAGCAATCTTCTCTCGAAGCTATCTCTCTATTGTGGTCGATGATGCACGTGCGCTTTTCTAGTCGCTTTATAAGGTTCTTCACTTGCCTGTAAAAATAAACTCTCAGGGCTGCACCAACGGAGTATATTTTGGAGGAATTATTTTAATACTGCACGTTGGCAGACCCCATCTGACTTTAAAATTTCGTCGGACGAAATCGAGTTCGTTTGCCCCCTCCGTAAATCGGGGAGCGAAAGAAATTGTTCTCCGACCACATATGGCTTCAAGACGTCAATTACAAATTTCCTGTAAAGTACTGTTGTGAGCTTACATTACTCTGGAGATGTTATCATAACCTTTTTGTATATGTGTGCGTCCTCGTCAGCTGCTTTTTGCACCCTTGGTCCAAATGAGACAGTGGTCTCTTACCAGCGGACCAAAACGGGTGGCAGTGATTTTCCAGATAAGGTGACAGTATACTGTGCAGTGCACAATGGGCATAACCTTTCGCTGCACAAGAACCACCTTTGTTCTGAGTTCGAAGATAGTTCTGTCATAAATTTATATTCATTTATATCTACATGGATACTCTGCAAATCACATTTAAGTGCCTGGCAGAGAGTTCATCGAACCATCTTCACAATTATTTCAATGTCATATAGCGCGCGGAAAGAATGAACACCTATATCTTTCCGTACGAGCTCTGATTCCCCTTATTTTATCGTGGTGATCGTTCCTCCCTCTATGTAGGTCGGTGTAAAAAAATATTTTCGCATTCAGAGGAGAAACTTGGTGATTGGAATTTCGTGGGAAAATTTCGTCGAACCGAAAAACACCTTTCTTTTAATGATGTCCAGCCCAAATCCTGTATCATTTCTGTGACACTCTCTCCCGTATTTCGCGATAATACAAAACGTGCTCCCTTTCTTTGAACTTTTTCGATGTACTCCGTCAGTCCTATCTGGTAAGGATCCCACATCGCGCAGCAGTATTCTAAAAGAGGACGGACAAGCGTAGTGTAGGCAGTCTCCTTAGTAGGTCTGTTACATTTTCTAAGTGTCCTGCCAATAACACGCAGTCTTTGGTTACCCTTCCCCACACCATTTTCTGTGTGTTCCTTCCAATTTAAGTAGTTGGTGATTGTAATTACTAGGTATTTAATTGAATTACGGCCTTTACATTTGACTGATTTATCGTGTAACCGAAGTTTAACGGATTCCTTTTAGCACTCATGTGGCTGACCTCACACATTTACTTATTTAGGGTCAATTGTCAATTTTCGCACCATACAGTAACTTTTCTAAATACACTACCGGCTATTAAAATTGCTACACCACGATGATGACGTGCTACAGACGCGAAATTTAACCGACGGGAAAAAGATGCTGTGATATGCAAATGATTAGCTTTTCAGAGCATTCATACAAGCTTGGCGCCGGTGGCGACACCTACAACGTGCTGACATGAGGAAAGTTTCCGACCGATTTCTCATACACAAACAGCAGTTGACCGGCGTTGCCTGGTGGAACGTTGTTGTGATGCCTCGTGTAAGGAGGAGAAATGCGTACCATGACGTTTCCGACTTTGATAAAGGTCGGATTATAGCCTTTCGCTATTGCGGTTTATCGTATCGCGACATTTCTGCTCGCGTTGGTCGAGATCCAATGACTGTTAGCAGAATATGGAATCGGTGGGTTCAGGAGGGTAATACGGAACGCCGTGCTGGATCCCAACGGCCTCGCATCACTAGCAGTCGAGATGACAGGCATCTTATCCGCACGGCGGTAACGGATCGTGCAGCCACGTCTCGATCCGTGAGTCAACAGATGGGGACGTTTGCAAGACAACAACCACCTGCACGAACAGTTCGACGACGTTTGCAGCAGCACGGACTATCAGCTCGGAGACCGTGGCTGCGGTTACCCTTGGCGCTGCATCACAGACAGGAGCGCCTGTCATGGTGTACTCGACGACGAACCTGGGTGCACGAATGGCAAAACGTCATTTTTTCGGATGAATCCAGGTTCTGTTTACAGCATCACGATGGTCGCATCCGTGGTTGGCAACATAGCGGTGAACGCACATTGGAAGCGTGTATTCGTCATCGCCATACTGGCGTATCACCCGGCGTGATGGTATGGGGTGCCATTGGTTACACGTCTCGGTCACCTCTTGTTCGTATTGACGTCACTTTGAACAGTGGACGTTACATTTCAGATGTGTTACGACCCGTGGCTCTACCCTTCTTTCGATCCCTGCGAAAACCTACATTTCGGCAGGACAATGCACGACCGCATATTGAAGGTCCTGTGCGGGCCTTTCTGGATACAGAAAATGTTCGACTGCTGCCCTGGCCAGTACACTCTCCAGATCTCTCACCAACTGGAAACGTCTGGTCAACGGTGGCCGAGCAACTGGCTCGTCACAATACGCCAGTCACTTATCTTGATGAACTGTGGTATCGTGTTGAAGCTGCATGGGCAGCTGTACCTGTACACGCCATCCGAGCTCTTTTTGACTCGATGCCCAGGCGTATCAAGGCCGTTATTACGGCCAGAGCTGGTTGTTCTGGGTACTGATTCCTCAGGATCTATGCACCCAAATTGCGTGAAAATGAAATCACATGTCAGTTCTAGTATATTATATTTGTCCAATGAATACCCATTTATCATCTGCATTTCTTCTTGGTGTAGCAATTTTAATGTCCAGTAGTCTATTTGCGGGAGAACAAACATTACATATTAGCATCGTATGGTCTATAAAAGTAGCATTTTAACTGATGTAAATGAATGAGGTACTTTTATGTGTAACACCTCCTTGATCCGTGTTAATATGGAAATAATTGCCGTATTTTGGTATGAAGCCTCGAGTTTGCATTCGGGGATTTGCTGCTGCATCAACGACTTGCTGCAGCAAAGCGCTTTCCCTCTCGGAAACAAATAGGGTGACTTTTCTCTGACGAATCCGTTGTCTTCGTTTGAAGAGCACCACCCACGAGTCAGAAACTTGCCAATTGGCTAGCAGCACCAAGACTCCATTGCTCCAGGTTTCTCGTCTTCACCTGCTGATTACGTTCTCGAGTTTCTATGAAAGTGTCACATGACCACGAATAAATTGTTCAAGTTGTCCACAACTTATCCCACTCTGTTTTGTACGTTCTTCCCATCGTTTCAAACATTTCATGCTTCTGAGGCATGGTGCTCCACTTCTACTAAGAGTGGCTAACCTCCTTCCTGGATGCTCGCTCGCTAACTTGACGACTCTGTTTTTTGTTGCAGTCTTCAGTCCAGAGACTGGTTTGATGCAGCTCTCCATGCTACTCTATCCTGTGCAAGCTTCTTCATCTCCCAGTACCTACTGCAACCTACATCCTTCTGAATCTGCTTAGTGTATTCATCTCTTGGTCTCCCTCTACGTTTTTTACCCTCCACGCTGTCCTCCAATACCAAATTGGTGATTTCTTGATGCCTCAGAACATGTCCTACCAACCGATCCGTTCTTCTAGTCAAGTTGGGCCACAAATTTCTTCTCTCTCCAATTCTAAACAATACCCCCTCCGTAGTTATGTATCGACCCATCTAATCTTCAGCATTCTTCTGTAGCACCACATTTGAAAAGCTTCTATTCTCTTCTCGTCTAAGCTATTTATCGTCCACGTTTTACTTCCATACATGGCTACACTCCATAAAAATACTTCCAGAGACGACTTTCTCTTCTTCAGAAACGCTTTCCTTGCCATTGCCAGTCTACATTTTACATCCTCTCTACTTCGACCATCATCAGTTATTTTGCTCAATATACAGATTGAATAACATCGGGAACAGGCTACAACCCTGTTTCACTCCCTTCCCAACCACTGTTTCCCTTTCATGCCCCTCGACTCTTATAACTGCCTTCTGGGTTTTGTACAAATTGTAAATAGCCTTTCACTCCCTGTATTTTAACCCGCCACCTTCAGAATTTGAAAGACAGCATTCTAGTCAGCATTGTCAAAAGTTTTCACTAGTGGTGTCAAAAGCTTTCTGTAATGCTAGAAACGTAGGTTTGCCTTTCCTTAATCTATTTTTTAAGATAAGTCGTAGGGTCAGTATTACCTCACGTGTTCCAACATTTCTACTGAATGTAAACTGATCTTCCCCGAGGTCGGCTTCTGCCAGTTTTTCCATTCGTTTGTAAGGGGTTCGTGATAGTACTTTGCAGCCGTGGCTTATTAAACTGATAGTTCCGTAATTTTCACATCTGTCAACACCTGCTTTCTTTGGGATTGGAATTATTACATTCTTCTTGAAGTCTGAGGGTATTTCGCCTGTCTCATACATCTTGCTCATTGGATGGTAGAGTTCTGTTAGGCCTGGCTCTCCCAAGGCTGTCAGTAGTTCTAATGGAATGTTGTCTACTCCCGGGGCCTTGTTTCGACTTAGGTCTTTCAGTGCTCTGTCAAACTCTTGTAACCTCCCCACAAAAATTTTAAATGTCAATATTATTTAGGAATGCTAATGGACATTGCGCTAAGTGTAACCTCTCCACTGAAATTTTAAAGACAGAAATAATAAATGAATGGGAGCCAAACGTAACCTCCCTAGCAATTAAATTTAATGACAATAAAAGTGAGAATCGCAATCTGACCGAAATATAAGTTCTTCACAAAAAAATTAAAGTCCATTCAGTGATAAGAAAATCTCAGTGATAATGATAACTCAATTAAACCGAAATATCGGTCTTTGGCCCTGTGCAAAACAATCAGAATTTAAGTCTTACCTCAGTATAACTGCATGTCAAATTTCTGCTCTTATTGTTGCCCACGACTTGGAGGAACTGCATTGCAAATAATATATATTTTTTTTTTGAAATTTAACTGAAACTTTTCTTTAAGGGAAGTGGAACGAAATCGTTAGTTCAATTAAATAAAATTTTGTTTGTAAAAATTGCTTTGAAATAAAAATTATTATTGGGGCACTTGTTGGAAATTAATTACAATAAATAAACTTTACATTATCTGATGATTACCTTAATTAACAATATACCTCATTCAGCATCTTGACCAGAATGCCATGTCGACACTCGCCGACTCCTCACTCACACAACTCCACTCGACTGCTATTACCGACATACTGCACGCAACTGAACTGAGCTACTGTTATCGACAGAGTGCACTGGCCTACTGCTACTAGCGTACTGCTCTACATGACGACTACTAGCGAACTCCACGACGACTACTACTGTACTGCTCGCAACACTCGCGTGGTCAAGCGCAGACTAACCACGATAATAGGCTCTCTGGTCAAAGATTTTAACGTGCCTCACCATCGCTGCTACGTTACATACGTGTTTCATAACCCTCCACTGGGGGGGCAAAAATTTGGCAGCGATGGTGAGTCATTTGGACTTGCCATCGCAAGAAATTTTTACAATTTACAGAATATTCAAATTTAGTACATAAATTAAATGTTGTGCACATGCACCGAGTACAAAATATATCAGACAAAGACAGGATGTGAGTACAAAACATAGTAGCAAATCAGAAAAATGTATATAAAAATTATTTGACAGATAACAAAGTGCACATGCACTGAAGAAATTCTTTAGCATATTCAGAACAAATAAACAGACTGGCAAAAAATATTATGTTGACAAGTGACATGAGTGCACATGCACTGCAGTTGAGAAATATCAGTAAATGATGAAATGTATATACAATTAGTAACAAATGACATAAGCGCATACGCACTGAAGTATTGAACATACAGAATGAGTACAAATCATATTGAAAAATGAGGAAACTGCACAGGCACTGAAGTTCAGTAGAAAACATATTAACACCTATCATAAGTGCACATGCACTGTAGTTCAGAACATATCATCAAAATAAAAATGTATATACAATATAAAAGACAAGAGTGCACATATACTGTACTTCAGAACAAATCGAAAAATGTCTTTAGCATTTTCACAACAAATAAACATAATGGCAAAAAAAAAAAAAAATCATATCGACAAGTGACGTAAGTGTACTCACACTGGAGTTCAGCAAATCTAAAATGTATAGCCCATGAACATAAATGATGTTAACCAAAAAATGATCTTCACTATGTGACAAGAATTAGGATAGGAAAGGGAAGGATTGCATCATGGTTGTAGCACTTTAGATTGCACACAGCTGTTCTGAAAGTCCATATCTTTCCACAGAAGTACAACACCAAGTGACACAATTTGAAGTTCTTTTCCCATCAGAATTTATCAGCGTAGCCAAGACACTGAACTGTCGTAGTAATGTTTCATGTTTTCATTTTGGCAGTGCACTAGGTACACCAAACAGTGGGACCATAATAACATCTTCATCGCTCACGGTGGTGGACAGCATGTCGTGTCAACACCACGCTCTTACAAGGCACACCAACGTAGAATTAGTGCAAAACCAAAGATAGTGCTCCATGATCACTAGGATAGACAGGACAAATGGACATTGCAGTAATTCAGGGTAGTTAGCTCATAAGGTGAAGGACATTATGTCACATACCATTCTTCATTAGTAGTTTGCGGCATTCCAAGCCCAGTTATTGAACATTTCTGTACCAAGTATGTAGTATTACAGAAAAATGTTCATTAATTGTTTTACATAGAATCAGTAACCTTCTTTTCCTAGTTACAAAGCATTATTAAATAATCGCATTCTTTTCCAGTTACAAAGCGTAATTAATCATTTGTCATTTGAATATAGTAAGAATTATTAGCCTTCTCTTAATTACAAAGCATTATTAAACAATCGCATACTTTTCCAGTTACAAAGCATAATTAAGAATCATTAGCCTTCTTCTAATTACAAAGCATAGCATCATTTGTCATTTCAATATAGTAAGAATCATATTCTTTTCCAGTTACAAAGCATAATTAAGGATCATTAGCCTTCTTCTAATTACAAAGCATTATTAAACAATCGCATTCTTTTCCAGTTACAAAGCATAATTAAGAATCATTAGCCTTCTTCTAATTACAAAGCATAGCATCATTTGTCATTTCAATATAGTAAGAATCATATTCTTTTCCTAATTACAAAGCATTATTAAGAATCATTAGCCTTCTTCTAATTACAAAGCATAGCATCATTTGTCATTTCAATATAGTAAGAATCATATTCTTTTCCAGTTACAAAGCATAATTAAGAATCATTAGCCTTCTTCTAATTACAAAGCATTATTAAACAATCACATTCTTTTCCAGTTACAAAGTATAGCATAGTTAATTAATTAAGTGTCATTCCAATATAGTAACAATCATTAGCTGGCATCATGGGTAATCGTATTACAATAAACAGTGGCAGTTATTACCCAGTTACAAAGCATTATTTTATATATGTTTTTTTTATATCATTAAGAAGTCATTACTGAAGTGACATACTATTCAGAGTTGATCAGTATTATTCAGAATTATCATAAACTAGTGACATTATGTGGGACTGGTAATACCTCTTTTAGCAATGCATTGCGTTGGGATCGATAATTGATTGCCGAGGCATAATACTATTTGCTTTTGACCTATTGCTGCAACTGAGGATAGTTAACGTCATTCGTCATGAGTCAGCTGTAGCAAGGTTATGTAACAAGGCAGTATATGTGATCACATTTATAAATGATAAACACAAATGGGTAAAAAATAAAAATGCAAGTACTAGAACAGGTATAATTAGTAACAGGTTTAGTAAGTATCATGAAAAGCTTCTCCTGGAAAAAATACAAAAAGGATTATTGACCTGAAAGAAGAAACGCACACTATGCTGAAAAGTAGTGAACTTCGAATTAACAGGTAGTGAAATGTGTATAAAAATGTGTTCCATAGCTGTCTTTTCCAAAACCTTCAGTCATCCTACTATGCAATATAATACCTGCTGTCAAAACAAACTGCAACAAATACTTAAATAACTACATAGCATAAATACATAACTTCAACATTATCCTCATCTGTAAAGAAAAAAACTTCATTATTCATTATCCATATTATCATAACTTCATTATTATCATCACCTGTAAAGAAAAACTTCATTATTCATAATATCATATCCTTCATCATTATTCATCAGCATTCATTATCATCTGCAAAAAAATCACTTCATTACTCATTATACAACTATTCCTTCAACAAATACTTAAATAACTACATAGCATAAATACATAACTTCAACATTATCCTCATCTGTAAAGAATAAACTTCATTATCAATCACTTCATTATCCACATTATCATAACTTCATTATTATCATCACCTGTAAAGAAAAACTTCATTATTCATAACAGCATATTCTTCATCATTATTCATCAGCATTCATTATCATCTGCAAAAATATCACTTCATTACTCATTATACAACTATTCCTTATCTCTAGCATATTTCATCACTAAAACTAAGATGTGTAGTTCTGTCTGACAGCCTGCATCAATCACCTTGTATTCTGAAAGAAAAAAATAGTTAAGACTGCTATTCTACGATGAGTATAGTATATTCTTGTCAATGCTTGTTAATCCTGATCCATTTACTCTTCCTCATAAAGTTATTGCATCTTCTTTCGTTTATTCCATAGGTGAAATTCCCATTTCTGTTGGATTTATTTCTTACACGCATCATTTCTTTCTGAAATTGATGAACAAAGATTAATGTCTTGCATTTAAATCATATACCCACTAGATAATGACTGGTTTATGGTGACATAATTAACCATACAGCATAACATGACAGAAAACGTAATATCTCAAAGACATTGACAGTGTTCAGATGCAAAAATGTACACAGAATATCACAATGCAGCAGCAAAAGAAAATGTAAAACAGTCACGATGTTGAGATACCATAGGGCAAAAAAAAAAAAATGTCAAAGTCAACTGGTGTGTTATATCTTAACTATTTCACAGTGCATACAAACAAAACTGGAGTACAATCATATAAACAAAAAAAAAAATGGAAAATGTGCACGGTCTGATGTGTAACGACAAGAAAAGCGACCTGCTAACCTTACCTTGCCGGGCACTTGCCAAGAAAAAATACGATAATCATCAGTAATTAGTCAGGTGAATATAATTGCATTAGTAAATGGCATCATAGTGTGTTGAATCATACAGTGTCTTGAAACTTCCTGGCAGATTAAAACTGTGTGCCCGACCGAGACTCGAACTCGGGACCTTTGCCTTTCGCGGGCAAGTGCTCCACTTGCCCGCGAAAGGCAAAGGTCCCGAGTTCGAGTCTCGGTCGGGCACACAGTTTTAATCTGCCAGGAAGTTTCATATCAGCGCACACTCCGCTGCAGAGTGAAAATCTCATTCTGGAAACATCCCCCAGGCTGTGGCTAAGCCATGTCTCCGCAATATCCTTTCTTTCAGGAGTGCTAGTTCTGCAAGTTTCGCAGGAGAGCTTCTGTAAAGTTTGGAAGGTAGGAGACGAGGTACTGGCAGAAGTAAAGCTGTGAGTACCGGGCGTGAGTCGTGCTTCGGTAGCTCAGTTGGTGGAGCACTTGCCCGCGAAAGGCAAAGGTCCCGAGTTCGAGTCTCAGTCGGGCACACAGTTTTAATCTGCCAGGAAGTTTCATATCAGCGCACACTCCGCTGCAGAGTGAAAATCTCATTCTGGAAACATCCCCCAGGCTGTGGCTAAGCCATGTCTCCGCATATCCTTTCTTTCAGGAGTGCTAGTTCTGCAAGTTTCGCAGGAGAGCTTCTGTAAAGTTTGGAAGGTAGGAGACGAGGTACTGGCAGAAGTAAAGCTGTGAGTACCGGGCGTGAGTCGTGCTTCGGTAGCTCATTTGGTGGAGCACTTGCCCGCGAAAGGCAAAGGTCCCGAGTTCGAGTCTCGGTCGGGCACACAGTTTTAATCTGCCAGGAAGTTTCATATCAGCGCACACTCCGCTGCAGAGTGAAAATCTCATTCTGCATACAGTGTCTTCATTCAATAAAGGGTTTAATATTTGACCAATGGTGGTTGCCTTTCGATTTTCTGGTTCTCAAAGTTGGGGTGAGGGATGCTGCGAATCCGATATGGACCTGCGTATAGAAGTTCAAATTTACTGCACTTACCTTTTAATTTACTGGATAAATAGTGTGTACGTACTAATATCTTCTGTCCAACGTGAAAGTCGCGGCGTGTACAAACCTGTTTTTGCTGTCTTCTCCGGCGCTCTGCGGCACGTTTGATGTTGTTCAGCGCAATGTCAATTATTTCGTGGTGTCTTAGTCGACGACAAGTAGGGAAGTTTACTAATTCTTTAATTTTATTGGGTGGTTCAACGTTTTTCAGTATAACAGACGGAGATAGCATAGTGGATTCATTTGGAATGGAATTAATTACATCTTGGAATGAGAGTATGTGTGTATCTCAATCAATATGTCTTTTGTGGCAGTATATTCGGCACAGCTTACCAGTTTCTTTCATTAACCGTTCACAAGGGTTCGAAGAAGCGTGGTACTTGGATATATAGATCGGAGAAATGTTTCTAGCTCGTAACATGCGTGTCCATATGGCTTGCTGTAAAAGAATTTTGCGTAGTTGCGTGCGTTCGTCGTCTGTATTTGCACTGCTTTGTTTAACCTTATCGGAAATCATTTGCATTACGTCGTAGTCAGCTTCGTCTTGAGTATTGTAGTTGTGTACGTACGTATCCGTGAACAATGTGGGATTACAGTCTATGTTACGTGTTGCGGAAATGACCTCTGTGCGGTTAATTGTTTGCTCTTCCGCAGATAGTGAGTGCTGAAATTCTACAGCAAATTGTATATTTTCATCCTTTAACATTAAATAAGAATTCTGAAAGTCAATAACTGCGTCGTGTTGTACCAGAAAATTCGTACCTAAAATTACGTCTGTTGTCAATAAAGGAACAATCCAAAAATTTGAGTGGAAGGTATGACCTGCAATACAAAATGATAAATGCGTCTGTAATTTAACGTCTACTCCTTTACTCGATACTGCTCCTTTTACTTTTGTTTTGCCTAAAGGTAATGTCGGATAGGTATTCTCTTTGTTGCACTCGTTGAAAGTCTCCTCATTTATTACTGATATAGGTGATCCGGAATCGATTACTGCTGAAAATTTCGATGAACCAATTTTAATTTCGATAACAGGATGTGAAATAGTTTTCTGAACAACTGGTCTTTCTTGTAAAAGAGTGTCTCGTATGTCGTCAAAAGTAATTACATTTTCACGAACAACATTTTGCGTGTCAAAGGTAGTGCTTGTATTATTGGAAGATGCGTCCTGTACAGTATCTAGTCAGATTCTATCTGACGTGTTATTATTATTAGGAGGATGCTGTGGCATTTCGACTATTTTGAACTGCTCTGTTATTTCTTACCGACGTATTACGCTATCGATGACACCTATTGTCTAGATCATTCATGATAATGTGTTGTTGCTGATGTTCCTGCTGCTGAAAAGATCGACTGTTATTAAATGTACGCTGAAAATCGTGCTCATCATTTTTTTACGTCTGTTATGATAGTAATTTCTATACGGCGCATTGCGATACGAGTTGAAATAGTGTGTTATCTGTACGTAGTTATTTCTTTGCTGCCATGCGTTACTATTTGTTGGATCTGGGACTATACGTGCATGCGGCGAAACATTAAAGCCTGGTTGACCTTGTAGACTGCATTGTTGGTTAGGTATGCTAAGCGGCTGATTTTCATACTATTGTGGTGAAAAACATCTATTGTTACAAAAATGTGGTTGCGACTGCCGAAAATTTTGTACATACTGATGATTACGATTTTATCTGTTATTAAAGTTACGGCGGTAGTTGTCATTACGGGAGTGCCTACTGAAAATTGTCACATTCGGTAAAAATTTGTCACATCGGGTTTTCTTTACATATTCTTAATCCTAGATAGAGCAATAGTTAAAGAGCAGTTTTGATAGATATAAAGGATAGTAGAAGAGAAGGCAGCAGTGCAGAAAACTAAAGATGAAACAGCACTACTACAGCTCGGGGCCCTATGCTCGCTACGGCACATATTCATTAAAGCGTAATGAATCCCCTGAGGTCTATTACGCGCTGCAAATCAATTTTAGCTTTTGCGTTGCAGGCAATGGCGGTAAAATTCCAAAACCAAATTGTTGTAACCATGTTAATTCAAGTTTCCTCATTACAGGCAATGCTGATGAAAATACAATAACAATTTGTCGCTTCAGGTTCAAAGCTAGTTTCTCCATTACAGGTAATAGCGGTGAATGTACAAAGATAAATTGTCGTATACAGTGTAAAGCGTGTACCTGTACGCTGTCATTATTAAATTCTTTACCTTTTCTTGCGGATAAAAATTGCTCGTAATCTACTTACTCGTCATTGAATTTGATAACACGTTCAGGTTTGTGTGTGAATCTGTTCGTCTGTGTCATTTCGGATTTCAAATTGCGTAGCTTTTCAAATTTTAAGTCGCGTGTCTTTTCCGATTTGAAGTCGCGTAGTTGCTGGAAATTGCTCACATTATACACGCTGCGTGAATCAGACAAATGTTCGCTAAGTGGCGGATTCTGTGACGTATTGGTGACTGAAATAGTTTTTAATTCTGTTACTTCTTGTTGTAAACTTGACAACTTCCTACGTAACGTGTTGTTAGATGAATCGATCTCATTAATTGTCTGCTGTAAATTTTGAAATTCAGGTGTTTGGTTAAATGAAACCGGTGCAGTATCGTCTGATTTATTGTCATTAGCATTTTCGATAATATCAATACGACTGTATTTTAACCTGATCATCGGTTTTAGAATCAGACGCATTAATCTGTTTTTGCAACTTACGTGTAGTTTCGCTCAGTTTTTTAACATCAGCTTTGATGACATCGCAATCCTGTGTTAGTTCTAATTGTTCGAATCTGTCTGTCACTGTTTGAATATTTACTGTGTGTGTATCTGTTTTTGATTTAAGATCAGAAATTTCATCCCGTAATTCCGCGTTCAACTGTTCTATGGTATTAATTTTGTCGGACACTGTAGTAATATTATTGTCTACATACGTCTTCGCTTTCGCGAACATTTTACGTTTGTCTTCTTGTCTTTGTGCAGTGATTGTTTCCATGACTTGTCGTTTTACTTTGTTTTGATCTTGAATAAATTTGCGGAAATGCGTATCACTGTTTTGTATATGGTGATCAAAGCGTTCGTCAATCTGAGTGTTCTGTTGGTCGAATTTCGCGTCTATCTTTGCGTCCATTGTGCGCGAAAGTTCTACCGTCATTGCTTTAAACTCGTCCCGTAATTGTGTAGCTTTTTCAGAGCATTGTTTAGCGACTCCGCTAATTTCGTCTCTGAGTGTTTCTGTTGCGGCTGTTTGCATTTCCCTTAATTCTTGCGCAACAGACTTAATTTCTTCGCTATTTTTTCGTGAACAAGCCTCAATTTCCACGCGCAACTGTTCCTTAGTGTCATGGCACTGCGCGGCAACGGCTCTAATTTGTTCACTAAGCTGTCTGGAATTGTCGTCTAATTTTACATTCTGTTGTCTGACCTGTTCACTAAGTTGTTTGAGATTTTCGTCATTATTGTCAAGTTTCTCATTTAAGCGTTTGTTATCTTCCCTAAGTTGTTTGAAATTGTTGTCTGTTTTCTCACTCTGTTGTTTGATATCTACACCAAGATCGTTCTTAAACTGTAGCATTATTGTCATAAATTGATCCAAACTTAAAGTAGCTGTTGCATTCTCAGTACTCTGTGATGGAGCACATGCAATTGTCACGTTTTGTGTGACCATTTGGTCATTCTTTGGTTCACAAAAAGTTTTCCCTGTCAAATGTACACTCTCATTCACTATTTCGGAATTAAATAACTCCAGCGTACTTTGTGTATCTTGTTCATTTTCATTAAAAACATTTGTCTGTACGTTACTTGAATTTTCCAAATCGGGTGTGTTAAGCTCGGCAGCGCTCATTACAATAGAGCGTTCTGCGTCATCAATTGTCGTCAAGTTAACAGACGAGACAATTGAGTTCGTTTGTTCATTATCAAGGTAAAAGTCATCACTAGTGGTTGGAATGCACTGACTGTTAGTGAACGCAGGATTGTCATCATTACACTGCGTGTCACAATTACTATCGGTCACGTTGTTGAAGTCGGTAATTTCGTTCATAATACCTCGCGATACACTATTCACAGTCTTTCGCGACATTTTTACAATAGTCAAAATTATTCACAAAATAAATAAGCACAATGCAAAAATTATTCACAAAATAAATAAGCACAATGCAAAAGCAACACACAAATACAACAGAGCAACGAATTGCCATTGACATGTAGAGACAAAGTCACAAGATTAGTAAAAGCGTTGTGCCAAATCCTAATTATATCTAAGTAAATAAGAGCAGATATCTGACTGTTGTTCAAAAGATTCTCAACGAAATACGATCCTGGCAGGGTCGCCAAGTAAAAGCGTTGCGCCAAATCCTAATTATATCGAAGCAAATAAGAGCAGATATCTGACTGTTTTTCAAAAGATTCTCAACGAAATACGATCCTGGACTGGGTGTCGCCAAGTGTAACCTCCCCACAAAAATTTTAAAAGGACAGAAATATAAAATGAATAGGAGCCAAACGTAACCTCCCTAGCAATTAAATTTAATGACAATAAAAGTGAGAATCGCAATCTGACTCAAATATAAGTTCTTCATAAAAAAATTAAAGTCCATTCAGTGATAAGAAAATCTCAGTGATAATGATAATTCAATTAAACCGAAATATCGGTCTTTGGCCCTTGTGTAAAAATCAGAATTAATTTCTTACCTCATTGAAACTGCTTGTCAAATTTCTGCTCTTATTGTTGTGCACGGCTTGGAGGAACTGCATTGCAAATAATATTTTTTTTTTTAAATTTAACTGAAACTTTCCTTTAAGGGAAATAAAGGAAATCGTAATTAAATGATTTTTTTTGTGTTAAAAATTGCTTTGAAATCAAAATTATTATTGGGGCACTTGTTGGAAATTAACTACAATAAACTTTACATTATCTGATGATTACCTTAATTAACAATATACCTCATTCAGCATCTTGACCAGAATGCCATGTCGACGCTCGCCGACTGCGTCCCGCTCGCGACCGTGACAGGACTAGACCACTACTGCCGACAGGCTACATCACACAACCGCACTGGGCTGCTACTACTGACCGACTGTACTGCATGACGACTACTAGCGTACTGCTCTACATCACGACTACTGGCGAACTGCTGGACGCAACTGAACTCAGCTACTGCTATCGACAGACTGCACTGGCCTACTGCTACTCGCGTACTGCACGACGACTACTAGCGAACTGCTGGACGCAACTGCACTGAGCTACTGCTATCGACAGACTGCCCACTGACAGACTGCTCGCAACTGTACTGCACGACTACTACTAGCGTACTGCTCGCAACACTCGCGCGGTCAAGCGCAGACTAACCACGATAATAGGCTCTCTGGTCAAAGATTTTAACGTGCCTCACCATCGCTGCTACGTTACATACGTGTTTCACTACTACGTTTCCTTCTCTTCCTTTTCCTACTATCGAGTTCCAGTCACCCATTACTATTAAATTTTCGCCTCCCTTCACTATCTGAATAATTTTTCTTATCTCATCATACATTTCATCCATCTCTTCGTCATCTGCGGAGCTAGTTGGCATATAAACTTGTACTACTGTCTTAGGTGTGGGCTTCGTATCTATCTTGGCCACAATAATGCGTTCACTATGCTGTTTGTAGTAGCTTACCCACAGTCCTATTTTCCTATTCATTATTAAACCTACTCCTGCGTTACCCCTATTTGATTTTGTGTTTATAACCCTGTAGTCACCTGACCAGAAGTCTTGTTCCTCCTGCCACCGAACTTCACTAATTCCCACTATAACTTTAACGTGTTCATTTCCGTTTTTAAATTTTCTAACCTACCTGCCCGATTAAGGGATCTGACATTCCAAGCACCGATCCGTAGAACGCCAGTTTTCTTTCTCCTGATAACGACGTCCTCTTGAGTAGTAGATCTGAATGGGGGATTATTTTACCCAAGAGGACGCCACCATCATTTGACCATACGGTAAAGCTGCATGCCCTCGGAAAAAATTACAGCCGTAGTTTCCCCTTGCTTTCAGCCGTTCGCAGCACCAGCGCAGCAAGGCCGTTTTGGTTATTGTTACAAGGCCAGATCAGTCAATCATCCAGACTATTGCCCCTGCAACCACTGAAAAGGCTGCTGCCCCTCTTCAGGAACCACACGTTTGTCTGGCCTCTCAGCAGATACCCCTCCATTGTGGTTGCACCTACGGTACGGCTGTCTGTATCGTTGAGGCACGCAAGCCTCCCCACCCATGGCCTGGTCCATGGGGGGGTGGGGGGGGGGGGTGGGGGGGGGTGGGGAGGGGGACTGACGACTCTAACATTGTAATACTGCGGAACGCAATCACTGTCCACTTTCGACCGCTTCTCCTCAGCCTGTAATCGTCTGATGAAGGTGAGGCGACTTCTTCAATGCTTTCATGGCCGCCGTCTTCATCGATGGCCTGGTGGGCAGTTAATTCGTCTTGTAGCAGAAGTTGTTCCTGCGTTATCATTTCGAGAATTCTGCGAAATATTTCTGGTCGAAGTTCCGCGTGTTCTTGCGTTACTATTGCAGAAGGTTTCAAACCGATGAGATTGTTTTGGAGAAGGAACTGATCACTGTACACAAGTGCCATTTTTTATCGTACGTTCAAAACTTCACTGCAAAGCGATTCGGCTACACAAACGGAGTCACGTTTTCTTGATGTCGAAATACCAGGCACATCGATACAGTTACTCGTAAAATCGGACGTCTTGGGGCGTTGACTACATGTATACACCTCAAATCACAGTTAAGTGGCTGGCAGAGAGTTCATCGAATCACCTTCACAATAATTTTCTATTGTTCCAGTCTCGAACAGCGCGTGGAAAAAACGAAACACCTGTAGCTTGAGTTTCCTTATTTTATTAGGATGGTCGTTTCTCCCTATGCAGGTCAACGTCAAGAAAATATTTACGCATTCGGAGGAGAAAGCTGGTGAATGAAATTTCGTGAGAAGATTCTGCCGCAGTGAAAAACGCCTTTGTTTTAATGACGTCCACCCCAAATCCTACATCATTTCAATGCCACTTTCTTCCCCACTTCGCGATAACACAAAATGTGCTGCCCTTCTTTGAACTTTATTGATATGCTCCGTCAGTCCACTCTGGTAAGAATCCCAGAGCGCAGCAGTATTCTAAAAGAGGACGGACAAGCGTAGTGTAGACAGTCTCTTTAGCAAATCTTTTACATTTTCTAAGTCTTCTGTCAATAAAACGCAGTCTTTGATTAGCCTTTCCCACGAAATTTTCTATGTGTTCCTTCCAATTTAAGTTGTTCGTAATTGTAATTCCTAGGTTTTTAGTTGAATTTACGGCCTTGAGATTTGATTGATTTATCCTCTAACCGTAGATTAACGAATTCCTTTTAGCGCTCATGTGACCTCACACTTTTTATTATTTAGCGTCATTTGCCAATTTTTGCACAATACAGATATCTTATCCAAATCGTTTCGGAATTTTTTTGATCTTCTGACGACTTTACTAGACGATAAACAACAGCGTCATCTGCAAACAACCTAAGACGGCTGCTCCTATTGTCTCCTACATCTTTTATATAGATAAGGAACAGCGAAAGACCTATAACAGTACCTTGGGGAACACTAGAAATCGCTTCTGTTTTAATCGATGACTTTCACTCAATTGCTATGAACTGTGACCTCTCTGGCTAGAAATTACGAATCCAGGCACGTAAGTGAGATGATATTCCATAAGCACGGTGTTCGTGTGGTACAGTGTCAAAAGTCTTTTGCACACTTCATGTGCGTAAGGAGGTAGGCCCTATTTGTGTTTCAGAAGACCAATGTTTTCTAAATCCATGTTGACTTCGAGGTAATTCATAATGTTCGAACACAATATATATTCCAAAATCCTGCTGCATATGATATGGGCCTGTAATTTAGTGGGTTACTCCTACTACCCTCCTTGATTATTCGTGTGACTTGGGCAACTTTCCAATCTTTGGGTACGGATTTTTTGTCGAGCGAGTGGTTGTATATGATTGTGAAGTAATGAACATACTCTGAAAGGAACTTAATTGGAATATGGTCTGGACCACAAGATTTGCTTTTATTAAGAGATTTAAGTTGCTTCACTACTCCGAGGATATCTTCTACGTTACTCATGTTGGCAGCTGTTCTTGACTCGAAATCTGGAATATTTACTTCGTATTCTTTGGTGAAGGACTTTCGGGAGACTGTGCTTAGTAACTCTGTTTTGGCAGCACTATCGTCGATAGTATCTCCATTACTATCGCGCAGAGAAGGCTCTGATTGTGTCTTGCCGCTACCATTCTTCACATACGAAAACAGTCTTATTGGATTTTCTGCCAGGTTTCTAGAGAAAGTTTCGTTGTGAACACTATTATAAGCATCTCGCTCTGAAGTCCGCGTTAAATTTCGAGCTTCTGTAAAATGTAACCGCCTCGGGGCTTAACAAAAGAATGAAGTAGTCTCTGTGTTTGTAAACGCAGTTCCCTTTCCCCCTTCACCAACCGAAGGTTTTCGTGCACAATCAGATCTTCCTGGTGCGTGAAAAGTAACTCCAGGATTACCGGGAAAATGGGTTCATAATAGGACTATTGATATTTTTAAGATTATTGGGAATCCGATAATTGTGATTTTTTTAAAAAAATATCATTATTGACTCCCGACATATAGAAAATTTATTTATTTTATTTAGCGTATGGCACATAACATCACAGTAAAAATTACAGAAGCAACACGATTTAAAAAAAAAATCACATATGTATAAACAGAACAATAAATAACAGTTTGTACAGGGTGTTTAAAAAATGACCGGTATATTTGAAACGGCAATAAAAACTAAACGAGCAGCGATAGAAATACACCGTTTGTTGCAATATGCTTGGGACAACAGTACATTTGCAGGCAGACAAACTTTCGAAATTACAGTGGTTACAATTTTCAACAACAGATGGCGCTGCGGTCTGGGAAACTCTATAGTACAATATTTTCCACATATCCACCATGCGTAGCAATAATATGGCGTAGTCTCTGAATGAAATTACCCGAAACCTTTGACAACGTGTCTGGCGGAATGGCTTCACATGCAGATGAGATGTACTGCTTCAGCTGTTCAATTGTTTCTGGATTCTGGCGGTACACCTGGTCTTTCACGTGTCCCCACAGAAAGAAGTCACAGGGGTTCATGTCTGGCGAATAGGGAGGCCAATCCACGCCGCCTCCTGTATGTTTCGGATAGCCCAAAGCAATCACACGATCATCGAAATATTCATTCAGGAAATTAAAGACGTCGGCCGTGCGATGTGGCCGGGCACCATCTTGCATAAACCACGAGGTGTTCGTAGTGTCGTCTAAGGCAGTTTGTACCGCCACAAATTCACGAAGAATGTCCAGATAGCGTGATGCAGTAATCGTTTCGGATCTGAAAAATGGGCCAATGATTCCTTTGGAAGAAATGGCGGCCCAGACCAGTACTTTTTGAGGATTCAGGGACGATGGGACTGCAACATGGGGCTTTTCGGTTCCCCATATGCGCCAGTTCTGTTTATTGACGAAGCTGTCCAAGTAAAAATAAGCTTCGTCAGTAAACCAAGTGCTGCGCACATGCATATCGCCGTCATCGATCCTGTGCACTATATCGTTAGCGAATGTCTCTCGAGCAGCAATGGTAGCGGCGCTGAGGGGTTGCCGCGTTTGAATTTTGTACGGATAGAGGTGTAAACTCTGGCGCATGAGACGATACGTGGACGTTGGCGTCATTTGGACTGCAGCTGCAACATGGCGAACGGAAACCCGAGGCCGCTGTCGGATCACCAGCTGCACTAGCTGCGTGTTGCCCTCTGTGGTTGCTGTACGCGGTCGCCCTACCTTTCCAGCACGTTCATCCGTCACGTTCCCAGTCCGTTGAAATTTTTCTAACAGATCCATTATTCTATCGCTTTTCGGTCCTTTGGTTACATTAAACCTCCGTTGAAGACTTCGTCTTGTTGCAACAACACTGTGTTCTAGGCGGTGGAATTCCAACACCAGACAAATCCTCTGTTCTAAGGAATAAACCATGTTGTATACAGCACACTTGCACGTTGTGAACAGCACACGCTTACAGCAGAAAGACGACGTATATCTTTCACATCACTTGCAGCGCCATCTGTTGTTGAAAATTGTAACTACTGTAATTTCGAAAGTTTGTCCGTCTGAAAATGTACTGTTGTCCCAAGCATATTGCAACAAACGGTGTATTTCTATCGCTGCTCGTTTAGTTTTTATTGCCGTTTCAAATATACCGGTCATTTTTGAAACACCCTGTATATAAGGACATCACCAGTTGTAAATTTACACTCACAGAAGCGCAATCACAAGCAGACGTCCACCTCAGATAATATATAGTCGATTGCCTCTCGGGTCGCCATTAGGAAATCCTGTGGGTCACCCTCATATGCCCTTAGTGGGCATTCCAGCACGATGTGTTTGGCCGTCTGTCTCTCTCTCAGCGCCACAGTCGCAAGCGGCCGAAGAAAGTTTACCCCATCTGTGTAAGGAGTCGGCGCATCTCCCACAGTTGGTTCTGATGCGATTAAGAGTTGACCAGACTTTGCGAGGGCAATCAAATCCTTTTGGTTTACTAAAGATGCATGGCATACTGTGGCAGTTTTCTGCTGTCCTGCTCTCCCATTCCTCTTTCCACCGCTCATTTATTTTAAAAGTTGGTTTGGCGCAGAGCCTGTGCGGTCTTTAGTGGAGGATGCCTAGACTGGAGTCGATTTCCTTGGATGTCGTATCTTCATGGATTTGTAATTGAGGGTTCGTCATGATTTTTTGAAATTCTCTAACCAGAGCGCGTTCTCGGCGCAGGTTAGGAGGGGCTATGTCACTGAGAACGGGCAGCCACACTGTAGGAGTTGGCCTGATTGTGCCTGATATTATACGCATAGAAAAATTATCGATCTATCGATATATCGACGAGAGAATAACGACGCACCGGCCTATAAAAATAACGGCTGCTCGTTGTATATAAACTACTGGTTTTAGAGCTGTATCTTTGAGTAGAAGCCAACCTCGAGGAAGATCAGTTTGGATTCCGTAGAAACACTGGAACACGTGAGGCAATACTGACCTTACGACTTATCTTAGAAGAAAGATTAAGGAAAGGCAAACCTACGTTTCTAGCATTTGTAGACTTAGAGAAAGCTTTTGACAATGCTGACTGGAATACTCTCTTTCAAATTCTAAAGGTGGCAGGGGTAAAATACAGGGAGCGAAAGGCTATTTACAATTTGTACAGAAACCAGATGGCAGTTATAAGAGTCGAGGGACATGAAAGGGAAGCAGTGGTTGGGAAGGGAGTAAGACAGGGTTGTAGCCTCTCCCCGATGTTGTTCAATCTGTATATTGAGCAAGCAGTAAAGGAAACAAAAGATAAATTCGGAGTAGGTATTAAAATTCATGGAGAAGAAATAAAAACTTTGAGGTTCGCCGATGACATTGTAATTCTGTCAGAGACAGCAAAGGACTTGGAAGAGCAGTTGAATGGAATGGACAGTGTCTTGAAAGGAGGATATAAGATGAACATCAACAAAAGCAAAACAAGGATAATGGAATGTAGTCTAATTAAGTCGGGTGATGCTGAGGGAATTAGATTAGGAAATGAGGCACTTAAAGTAGTAAAGGAGTTTTGCTATTTGGGGAGCAAAATAACTGATGATGGTCGAAGTAGAGAGGATATAAAATGTAGGCTGGCAATGGCAAGGAAAGCGTTTCTGAAGAAGAGAAATTTGTTAACATCGAGTATAGATTTAAGTGTCAGGAAGTCGTTTCTGAAAGTATTTGTATGGAGTGTAGCCACGTATGGAAGTGAAACATGGACGATAAATAGCTTAGACAAGAAGAGAATAGAAGCTTTCGAAATGTGGTGCTACAGAAGAATGCTGAAGATTAGATGGGTTGATCACATCACTAATGAGGAAGTGTTGAATAGGATTGGGGAGAAGAGAAGTTTGTGGCACAACTTGACCAGAAGAAGGGATCGGTTGGTAGGACATGTTCTGAGGCATCAAGGGATCACCAATTTAGTATTGGAGGGCAGCGTGGAGGGTAAAAATCGTAGAGGGAGACCAAGAGATGAATACACTAAGCAGATTCAGAAGGATGTAGGTTGCAGTAGGTACTGGGAGATGAAAAAGCTTGCACAGGATAGAGTAGCATGGAGAGCTGCATCAAACCAGTCTCAGGACTGAAGACCACAACAACAACAACAACATCTTTGAGTATTGATTTATTATTAGATATTCTGTAAATTAACATCGCCTTAGAATAAAAATTGAAAGGAAAGCGATGCACGTTCGGGCTTGGCAACAACTGCTGCTAACAATGGTAAATGCGTGTACCTGGCACAATGAAAGGTGTCCTTCGTTCGGATTCGTCACGCATCGGATTTGTCTGGAACTTGGACATTCCCTTTTCTGCCAATGCAAGCGACCTAGTGGTCGTAGTGTCAAAATTGCATGGTGAACGCTGCAGTTTCTGTCGGTAGCGTGAAGAATGCCAATGTGAAGAAACAGTATACTAGTTGCGTTAAAATTGTTTTTCACATCGGAAATCTTGTTATTGCATTCGCACTGCCACCCCGCAGTGCAATCGGACTTCCTCAGTTGCGCCACCTATACTTGCTTCTCACGGGCAGGGAGAAAAACTGGACGTGATGGCAGCTCAGAAAGTAGTAAGAGCTATTCACAGAGTGAAAGTAAAATTATGTTATACTACAATTTCAGAAGAACAGCTTCCAATATTTACCGAAAATTGCAAAAAAATATAATGTAAAATAAAAATATCGGCACCTGAATTGCCATTTCGATATCGATATGTCGGTATATCGCCGAAAAATGTGTCTACAATATACGAGGCGTGTTTTTTTAAGTAAGTACCGTTTTGAAATTAAGAAAAGACGTGAAACTTCCTGGCAGATTAAAACTGTGTGCCGGACCGAGACCACTGGTAGAGCACTTGCCCGCGAAAGGCAAAGGTCTCGAGTTCGAGTCTCGGTCCGGCACACAGTTTTAATCTGCCAGGAAGTTTCGTATCAGCGTACACTCCGCTGCAGAGTGAAAATCTCATTCTGGAAACATCCCCCAGGCTGTGGCTAAGCCATGTCTCCGCAATATCCTTTCTTTCACGAGTGTTAGTTCTGCAAGGTTGGCAGGAGAGCTTCTGTAAAGTTTGGAAGGTAGGAGACGAGATACTGGCAGAAGTAAAGCTGTGAGGATGGGCCGTGAGTCGTGCTTGCGTAGCTCAGTTGGTAGAGCACTTGCCCGCGAAAGGCAAAGGTACCGAGTTCGAGTCTCGGTCCGGCACACAGTTTTAATCTGCCAGGAAGTTTCATATCAGCGCACACTCCGCTGCAGAGTGAAAATCTCATTCTGGAAGAAAAGACGTGCTAAGATATCTCAATAATTTTCTTTTTAGACGAAAGCCAGTACCTTAATCTACTTTTCTACATGGTTTCCGTCAATATTGAGGCACTTGTCATTACGTTGTGCCGGTTTTTGAATACCCTCCTCGTAGAAGTCTGCCGCCTGACTTGTTAACCACTGCATCACCACTGTTTTGACTTCTTGAAGACGCTGACCGCCCAGGTGTTTCTTCAAGCGCAGGAACAGATGGTAGTCACTAGGGCTGTATACGGAGGATGCTCTAGAGTTTCCCACCGAAAAGATGTGGTGAGATCTTTGGTCTGATTCGCCACATGCGGACGGGCATTGTCTTGCAGCAAAACGATGCCCTTGCTCAACTTGCCACGTCTTTTGTTCTGAATTGAACGGCGCAGATTGTGCAATGTCTTACAGTAAGCTGCTGCATTGAGTGTCTCATTACGAGGCAGAAATTCCACAACCAATAATCCTTTTCTGTCCCAAAAAATGTGCACGTGATTTTCCGGGCAGAAATTGTTTGCTTAAACTTCACTTTTCTGGGTGAATCTGACCTCTGTACAGCCCCGATCTTGCGCCCAGTGACTACGATGTGTTCCTGCACTTGAAGAAACACCTGGGCGGTCAGCGTCTTCAAGATGAAGACGAAGTCAAAACAGTGGTGTTATAGTGGTTAACAAGTTCAAAAATGGCTCTGAGCACTATGGGACTTAACATCTATGGTCATCAGTCCCCTAGAACTTAGAACTACTTAAACCTAACTAACCTATGGACAGCACACAACACTCAGCCATCACGAGGCAGAGAAAATCCCTGACCCCGCCGGGAATCGAACCCGGGAACCAGGGCGTGGGAAGTGAGAACGCTACCGCACGACCACGAGATGCGGGCGGTTAACAAGTCAGACGGTAGACATCTGTGAGGAGGGTATCCAAAAACTGGTACAACGTTATGACAAGTGCCTCAATATTGACGGAAATCATGTAGAAAAATAGATTAAGGTACAGGAGTTCGTGTAAAAATAAAATTATTGAGATATCTTAGCACGTCTTTAACTTCAAAATGGTACATACTTAAAAAACACGCTTGGTATATATGCATCCTTCGGGAGAATTATTGATGTATCGATATTTTCTCGACATCTCTTGAGTCGTACTGTACCTGTTCCTACATCGGGAAAATGGGGTCATGGTGGGCTGAAACGTATCTGTAGGAATGCGAATGTAATGGTAAACTACTTCCAACATGTTAGAAAAGAACCTGAAAACAAGGTGAAGATTGTGTCAACAATAAATGATTCCTTAGATGTTGATAATTTTCACAATCATAATGAACCTGTTATTGAATTACTTAGCAACGGAATAAAAAAAAAGCTGTAGGTGGAGCGAGATTCGATGCTGAGTCCTCCATCATAGGAAACCAAGTGCTTACTCGGTGGGCTGTCACCACACATTTATCTCACTGTGATACGGTCCCTGTCAAACTATCTGAGATTTTAGCCTCAGAACTGACCCACAGCAAATGCTACAGTGTAGCTACGAGAATTCTCGAAATAATTCTCCGATTTCCCTTTAATTCTTCACTCATTTTACGTCAGTCTTTGATATAGTGCGTTGAAAAACAAATTTTGTGCTAACAGCGGCAAACTAAGTTTACCTTGATGACAATACAATGTGGATGCCGTCGTATCGCGAAACGACTTGCGTTACAAAATCTGCCATATAAATTCATCAAAACGTTTTTGTAACTCTCAAAATTATCTGGAATTACGTTCAATGCACATTTAAATTTGTCTTTCAAAACAACAATAGAATTGTCATTACCTATGTGTGCCTTACTCCTATTGCTTTGTCTACACAAAAATTGTCTCTCTCTAGCTCTTCGTCTTTCACTTCAAACCGTAGTGTTTTCCTTCGAGGTATAATCTAAAATAAATATAGCTTCTGTTTAATAAGGGAAGTCGTAGCTATTCAAAATGAAGAAATTGAAAATTGGGTACAATTCAGATTTGTGGTTGTGGCGGTAAACAAAGACAAAGTTAGCCCCGTTCACTCTTAGAGGAAAGTAGGTGAAAAACGATCCTGATAAATATCGTTTATTGTCCCTACGGCTTCGTTACTACGTTTTGTTCTCCACTGCTGGCAACATCAACGGTGCAACAATTGGGTGATTGTAGCTGCCCAGTATGCGTACACTACCGCAAATGAACCACCTGCAGGATTTGAACACGAATGTCTCTAGAATGGGATTTCACAAAACGGTGTTACTTTCGTGTGTCATTTCTCCCAAAGCGGCAATTGCTAGAACTTCAATTTTCGACGATCACGTATTGTAGATTTTAATGCATCATAGAGAAGGTATAATCAGAGTTATCAACATTAAAGCATCTACTTCCTTTTACCACTTTTAACCGCTACGAATACACATTATTTTTTGTTTCCACACATCCGTGGCAAAGTATCTCTCGAAATATAGTATTTTCATTGGCGTCCTTGTATGATATTAAAAATCGATAACTCAATTTTTGTGTTTGTTGTTGTTGTGGCCTTCAGTCCAGACACTGGTTTGATGCAGCTCTCCATGCTACTCTATCCTGTGCAAGCTTCTTCATCTCCCAGTACTTACTGCAACCTACATCCTTCTAAATCTGCTTAGTGTATTCATCTCTTGGTCTCCCTCTACGATTTATACCCTCCACGCTGCCCTCCAGTACTAAATTTGTGATCCCTTGATGCCTCAGAACACGTCCTACCAACCGATCCCTTCTTCTAGTCAAGTTGTGCCACAAACTCCTCTGCTCCCCAATCCTATTCAATACCTGCTCATTAGTTATGTGATCTACCCATCTAATCTCCAGCATTTTTCTGTAACACCACATTTCGAAAGCTTATATTCTCTTCTCGTCTAAACTATTTATCGTTTGAGAATAAAGTATTCCAGTCAACATTGTCAAAAGCTTTCTCTAATTCTACAAATGCTAGAAACGTAGGTTTGCCTTTCCTTAATCAAAATGGTTCAAATGGGTCTGAGCACTATGGGACTTAACATCTGTGGTCATCAGTCCCCTAGAACTTAGAACTACTTAAACCTAACTAACCTAAGGACATCACACACATCCATGCCCGAGGCAGGATTCGAACCTGCGACCGTAGCAGTCGCGTGGTTACAGACTGAGCGCCGAGAACCGCTAGACCACCGCAGCCGGCTTTCCTTAATCTTTCCTCTAAGATAAGTCGTAGGGTCAGTATTGCCTCACGTGTTCCAACATTTCTACGGAATCTAAACTGATCTTCCCCGAGGTCGGCTTCAACCTGTTTTTCCATTCATTTGTAAAGAATTCGCGTTAGTATTTTGCAGCTGTGACTTATTAAACTGATAGTTCGGTAATTTTTGCACATCTGTCAACACCTGCTTTCTATGGGATTGGAATTATTATATTCTTCTTGAAGTCTGAGGGTATTTCGCCTGTCTCATACATCTTGCTCACCAGATGGTAGAGTTTTATCAGGGCTGGGTCTGCCAAGGCTGTCAGTAGTTCTAATGGAATTTTGTCTACTCCTGAGGCCTTGTTTCGACTTAAGTCTTTCAGTGCTCTGTCAAACTCTTCACGCAGTATCATATCTCCCATTTCATCTTCATCTACATTCTCTTGTCCTCAAGTACATCGCCCTTGTATAGACCCTCTATATACTCCTTCCACCTTTCTGCTTTCCCTTCTTCTATTAGAACTGCGTTTCCATCTGAGCTCTTGATATTCATACAAGTGGTTCTCTTTTCTCCAAAGGTGTTTTTAATTTTCCTGTAGGCAGTATCTATCTCACCCCTAGTGAGATAAGCCTCTACATCCTTCTACTGTATTTCTTTCCCCCATTCCTGTCAATTGTTCCCTTATGCTCTCCCTGAAACTCTCTACAACCTCTGGCTTAGTCAGTTTATCAAGGTCCCATCTCCTTAATTTCCCACCTTTTTGCTGTTTCTTCAGTTTTAATCTACATTTCATAACCAATAGATTGTGGTCAGAGTCCACATCTGCCCCTGGAAATGTCTTACAATTTAAAACCTGGTTCCTAAATCTCTGTCTTACCATTATGTAGTCTATCTGATACCTTTTCGTACCTCCAGGGTTCTTCCATGTATTCAACCTTCTTTCATGATTCTTGAACCAAGTGTTGGCTATGATTAATTTATGCTCTGTGCACAATTCTACCAGACGGCTTCCTCTTTCATTTCTTACCCCCAATCTATACTCACCTACTGTTTCCATCTCTCCCTTTTCCTACTCTCGAATTCAGTAGATGTTATGAAAGCAAGATGGCAGACAGTGGAACAGTTGAAGATGTCATTGGCGGTTTTTTTGAATTTATCAGAGAGAGTGAGTGGGTGAGTGAGAGAGAGAGAGAGAGGGAGAGAGTAAAGAAAGAGGGAGAGGGAGAGAGAGAGAGAGAGAGAGAGAGAGAGAGAGAGAGAGGGGGGTATTTATCACCATTATTATAATTATACATGTTTATTTATTTATTTTTAGTTTTATGTGTGTGTATGTATGTATGTGTCTGTGTATGTATGTGGGGGGGGGGGGGGGGGGGGGGGAGGGGGGCTTCTGTAGGTTAGTATTATCTACTAATTCTTTGAGGCCAGAGAAACATTGCAGAGAGCTCTCTATTCATTTATTACTTGCTTTCCTTCAGCTATGGGTTTTTGTACTTGATAATTTTTTTCAATTATTAGTTTTTGTGCGAGGCTGTTGCTGCATTTGAGAATTTTCAAATCAGTGTAGATGTCTATTGGGATATGTTTATTGTCCATAAGATGTTCAGCAAATGTGGGGTGACAGCTGTTACATTGTAAAGCACTCCTGTGTTCTGTGTATCTGGTATTAAGGTTTCTGCTTGTCTGTCCTATATAAACTGATGACATCGCTATCGCAGGTGAAACTGAAGAAGAATTACGTGGTAATAATAATAGTGTCGTGTGACGAGGGCCTCCCGTCGGGTAGACCGCTCGCCTGGTGCAGGTCTTTCGAATTGATGCCTCTTCGTCGACTTGCGCGTGAATAGAATGAGTAGTAATAAGTACAGAATACTGATTGAGAGAAAATCGAAAAAAGTAGAGATAAGTAGCAGAAATGAGGACAGCGAGAAACTTAACATTGATGGTCACAAAGTAAATAAAGTTAAGGAATTCTAGTACCTAGGTGGCAAAATAACCAAAGACGAAAGAAGGAAGGAGGACGTCAAAAGCAGACTACCACTGGCAAAATGAATAGGCCTTAATTTGAGGAAGGAATTTCCGAGAATGTACGTTTGGAGCACAGCATTGTATGGTAGTGAAACATGGACTGAGGGAAAACCGTAACAGAAGAGAATCGAATCATTTGAGATGTGGTGCTACAGACGAATGTTGAAAATTAGGTGAACTCGTAAGATAAGGAATGAGGTGGCTCTGTGCATTCCAGAGAGGAAAGGAATATGTGGAAAACACTAACAAGGAGAAGGGACAAGATGATAGAACGTATGTTAAGATACCAGGGAATGACTTCCGTGGTAGTAGAGGAAGCTGTAGAGGAAGACAGAGATTGGAGTACATCCAGCAAATAATTGAGGACATAGGTTGCGAGTGCCACTCTGAGATGAGGAGGTTAAATGGTTCAAATGGCTCTGAGCACTATGGGACTTAACATCTATGGTCATCAGTCCCCTAGAACTTAGAACTACTTAAACCTAACTAACCTAAGGACAGCACACAACACCCAGCCATCACGAGGCAGAGAGAATCCCTAACCCCGCCGGGAATCGAACCCGGGAACCCGGGCGTGGGAAGCGAGATCGCTACCGCACGACCTCGAGATGCGGGCATGACGAGGTTAGCACAGGAATTAAACCAATCAGAAGACTGAGGTTGTTGCGAGTTGTTATCGCTCATTCAGAGTGTATACGACCCAGGACAACCGGGAGATCCGGGAAAACCCGTGAATTTTTTCATCCTGGAGAAAACCGGGAAAAACCCGGGAATTTTTTAGAATATCGGGAATTTTTCGTAGTTTTAGTTTTCAGTTAAATTTTTGTAATTTTGACTGGTAAGAATCGATACTCTAACAAAGGATATTACTGTATCCCGACACTGCAGAATAATACTGCAACAATAAAACGTGAACGAGAAAAAAAACGAAAATAAAACATGAATTGCATAGGAAATGTGTCATATACAACAACAAAACACAGAGCTCATACAAGCGTTTGCCAACAGCAAACTGTATCAAATGCTTCATAACAACAAATTGCCTCCGATGAGCGTGACGTCACAACTGTTTACCTTAGATTCGTTTTAGCAGTTACGAGGGGGCTCATGCGCAAGCGCAGTTGAGTGGTGTATGAGTAGTACCTTCTCCTCTTTCTGGCTACAGAAATCTACATCTCTACATCTAGATCCATACTCCGCAAGCCACCTGACGGTGTGTGGCGGAGGGTACCTTGAGTACCTCTATCGGTTCTCCCTTCTATTCCAGTCTCGTGTTGTTCATCGAAAGAAGGTTTATCGGTATCCCTCTGTGTGGGCTCTATCTCTCTGATTTTGGGCGTGGCCGGCACTTGGATGGGTGACCATCCAGCCGCCATGCGCTGTTGCCATTTTTCGAGGTGCACTCAGCCTCGTGATGCCAATTGAGGAGCTACTCGACGGCATAGTAGCGGCTCCGGTCAAAGAACACCATCATAACGACCGGGAGAGCGGTGTGCTGACCACACGCCCCTCCTATCCGCATCCTCACTGAGGATGACACGGCGGTCGGATGGTCCCGATGGGCCACTTGTGGCCTGAAGACGGAGTGAGTGTATCTTCGCAAGATATACGCAGGAGGGAGCAGTATACCGCTTGACTCCTCGGTGAAGGTATGTTCTCGAAACATCAACAAAAGCCCGTACCAAGCTACTGAGCATCTCTCCTGCAGAGTCTTCCACTGGAGTTTATCTATCATCTCCGTAACGCTTTAGTGATTACTAAATGATCCTGGAACGAAGTGCGCTGCTCTTCGTTGGATCTTCTCTATCTCTTCTATCTATCAATCCTATCTGTTACAGGTTCCACACTGGTGAGCAGTATTCGAGCAGTGGGCGAACAAGCATACTGAAACCTACTTCCTTTGTTTTCGGATTGCATTTCCTTAGGATTCTTCCTATGAATCTCAGTCTGGCATCTGCTTTACCGACGATCAACTTTATATGATCATTCCATTTTAAATCACTCCTAATGCGTACTCCCAGATAATTTATGGAATTAACTGCTTCCAGTTGCTGGCCTGCTATATTGTAGCTAAATGATAAGGGATCTATCTTTCCATGTATTCGCAGCACAATACACTTGTCTACATTGAGATTCAATTGCCATTTCCTGCTCCATGCGTCAATTCGCTGCAGATCCTCCTGCATTTCAGTACAATTTTCCATTGTTACAACCTCTCGATATACCACAGCATCATCCGCAAAAAGCGTCAGTGAACTTCCGATGTCATCCACAAGGTCATTTATGTATATTGTGAACAGCAACGGTCCTACGACACACCCCTGCGGCACACCTGAAATCACTCTTACTTCGGAAGACTTCTCTCCATTGAGAATGACATGCTGCGTTCTGTTATCTAGGAACTCTTCAATCCAGTCACACAATTGGTCTGATAGTCCATATGCTCTTACTTTGTTCATTAAACGACTGTGAGGAACTGTATCGAATGTGGCTGTTGGCTGTGTAATCAGTCGCAGCTAGCAGCTGGATGCAACCGGGAAAAATTGTACTGTCGCGCCCAATCTTCCAGGTTCATGCATGCGCAGCGGGCCCGGATCTGTGAAGGGGGGCGGGGGAGCAAATTCATATTCTTGAGGAGAAAAAACCTAGTTTCACAAAGCGCCTTGCATCCAGCGCACGTTGGTCTATCCGCTACTCATATGATTTTGATGCATATCCCTGTTGGTCTTTCAACACACTCTGTAAGTTGCGAGGTTTTTTAAAAGAGGGGCAGCATGTCAAACCGGGCGACTAGGAGCAGGAGAGGCTCCACAGGACATTTTAATTTCCACTGTCCTGAATGTAGTTTGATGGCATCCAGTACAAAATATACACGTTTTAGTTCCACGGAGCGAAATACAGTGACGTGCGATAGAAGAATGCTGTCTGAAGAGGGGTGGCACTGCACTCTGGCACACTCAACCCTCTAACGGTAAGGTTGGGGTTGGATACGATCTCAGCGAGTCTGTTTTATTTATAACTCCCCACTCCCTTTTCTGAGAGCGCTGTGGTTCCAGCTACCCTAACAGCCAGTCGTCCCGAGAACGCCGAGGAGGCCGCGTCAGTCTCGTGAGTGGCCTGCAGCTACCCTCTCTATCCGAAACCCACATTACCCGCGCTCGGGTTGGGTCCGACCTCACCTTACCGTTTACGTCACACTTATTAGTTTCTTTTGGGGGGAGGATTCAACCCCATATTGATGTTTATATTACATCTAGGATTCGTTTTTGTTGTGACTTGGCAAGACAGCCAAGCCACTAGGAGATAGCCGAAAGGCACGCGTTTACACTCACGCAGGCTGGCGTGAGGTCTAGAACAGTTAAAGGAATTGAGTCTGGTAAAAAAAGTACGGAGCTTATGGAATACTTAACTTTAATCCATAATTTGTGAACATCGGTCTGACGGTACATGCATCACAAGATAAACAGCAAATGATAATGGCGCCTTGCTAGGTCGTAGCAATTGACTTAGCTGAAGGCTATGCTAACTATCGTCTCGGCAAATGAGAGCGTAATTTGTCAGTGAACCATCGCTAGCAAAGTCGGCTGTACAACTGGGGCGAGTGCTAGGACGTCTCTCTAGACCTGCCGTGTGGCGGCGCTCGGTCTGCAATCACTGACAGTGGTGACACGCGGGTCCGACGTATACTAACGGACTGCGGCCGATTTAAAGGCTACCACCTAGCAAGTGTGGTGTCTGGCGGTGACACCACATTCCTCCCCCGCAAATCGGCGGACGGTTGTGGTATAAGGCTTCCACCCGCCGTGGAGAGGACCCGATGTTGACGTATGCGACGAGGTGGGGAGCCTAACAACAAGCGAGGCTGTGCCACCCGCACCTGGCCATTCGGTCCGAGGGGAGCTAGCAAACGCCTGAAAACCTAGTCCAGGGTGCACGCCAACATGCGGTGTATGGGCCCGCAGAGAGACAGGAGGGATCGAAGGGTCGACCTCCACCGAGCCGTGGCACCCGACGGGCGAAGACGACATCTGGTCCGGAGCGGGCAAGAATTCCATGTCGGAGGACAGCTTGTCACGGGAAGCGATCGGTGGCGCGTGACCCAGGGATGCGCCCGGCTGTTGCAGCGACGCGTCCACTGCGGGCGTCGCCGGCGGGAGAACAGGCGGCGGCGGCGGCGGCGGCGGCGGCGGCGCGTCGCCATGGGGCAAAATGGAAGGCAGCGTCGGTAACACCTGGGGATGAGGCGAGCCAGTAGATGGGTCCCCAGGGCGCTGACCGGACGGCACCGTCGCTGAAAGCAGACGGGGACCGGCAGATCCCGTCTGACGACAGAGGCGCAGCTGATTTAGATGCCGACGCACCACACCAGAGGCCCCTAAAACCAGATACATAGCGCGGCCGAGGCAGCGAAGAATGCGCCCTGCGAGCCAACGCCGTGAACCTCGATAGTTGCGGTAGTAGACAAGATCGCCTGGGGCATAAGCAGGTGTCTGCCGCTGCACAGGAACCTGATGCGGCGGATGTAGCAAAGACATCAAGGTTCGATGAGGGCGACCGTGAAGCAACTCAGCCGGCGAGCGACCATCGCGAGGCTGAGAGCGATACGAGGACAAAAAGAGCAATAACGCGTCCTCCCGAGAATGCGACTCTTTCAACTTCAACATCTGTGACTTGAAAGTGCTGACCAATCGTTCAGCGGCACCGTTTGACTGTGGCAAAAACGGTGCGGACGTCAGATGTTGAATACCATTGGCCTTGCAGAATGACTGAAATTCCGCGGACATGAATTGTGGGCCATTGTCGGAAACAATAGTCTGCGGAAGACCTTCAATGCAAAAGATAGCGGATAACGCTTGGATGGTGGCAGATGACGTTGTGAAAGACATCCGGACAACAAAAGGAAAATTACTGAAGGAATCGACAACAACCAACCATCGAGCATTCCAGAATGGACCAGCAAAATCTATGTGTAAGCGTTGCCAAGGGAAGTGGCTTTTGGCCATGCAAAGACTTTCCGCGGTGGTGCTGATTGTTGTTCAGCACACGCCATGCAAGAAGAGCACATATGCGTAATCGCAGCATCGATTCCAAACCAAGTACAGTGCTGACGAGCAAGTTGTTTCGTTCTCAGTATACCCCAATGTCCTTGGTGGAGAAGCCGTAAGACAGAGGACTGTAACGAACGTGGGACCACGACCGTGGACTGATAATTATAAGAATGCAACAGCAAAACACCACGTCGTACAAAAAGTCTCTCCTTGTGAGCAAAAAATCGGCGAACCAACGGATTCTCGATCCGTGACTTTGACAAGGGCCATTGCGTAGCAACAAAACGCAAAACGGTAGCAAGGATAGGGTCAGCAGCTGTGGCTGTAGCTACACGACGAAAATCAATCGGAAACGATCCGACCACGTCATCGGTTTCCGAATCAATGAACATGCAAGCAAGTTCAGAGGAATCGAATGCTCTATCCTCAGCAACAGGCAAACGGGACAACGCATCGGCGTTTCCGTGCTTAGCAGTGGACCGATACAAGATATTGTAGCGGTACTGCGAGAGGAAAATAGACCAGCGAATGAATTTCTGCGCTGTACGTGGAGGTACAGGCTTGTTCGGATGAAAAAGCGATGTCAAAGGTTTGTGGTCTGTGATGATGGTAAAGCGACGACCATACAAGAAATCATGAAGCTTTGTAACACCAAATACGAGAGCCAAAGCTTCTTTCTCGATCTGTGAATAATTTCTTTGTGCAGACGAGAGCAATTTGGACGCAAAGGCAATAGGGCGATTATGCGATCCATCTTTGTGCGCAAGCACAGCACCGATCCCGAAATCCGATGCATCCACCATCAACAAAAGGGGCTTCCAGGGATCGAATGGCGTAAGGCAAGTATTGGAAAGCAACGCTGATTTCAACTGGCGAAAGGCGCGTTCGCATTCCGTCGTCCAGACGAACGGAACACCTTTACGGCGTAAGCGATGAAACGGAGCTGAAATGGAAGAGGCGTTGCGCACATATTTATGGTAGTAATTGATTTTTCCCAGCACACTCTGTAGCTGCTTCAAATGCTGCGGTGAAGGCAAGTCTTGTATGGCACGGAGGTGCTCTGGACTCGGATGTATGCCTTGGGCATTGAGTACATGGCCCAGATAGGGTAAGTCCCAAGCAAAAAACACACATTTGTCCTTCCGCAAGCGAAGACCATTTTGTCGCAAGACCAGAAATAATGTTCTGAGATTGGCGAAATGTTCTTCTTCCGTCTTTCCGGAGATCACAATATCGTCCAGATAGTTTGCTGCAGCAGGGACCGACGCACGAACAGTTTGTAGATATTGGTGAAACAATGCAGGGGCAGATGCACACCTGAATGGCAGTCGGTTGAATCGATACAAACCAAGATGCGTGTTAACCACCAAGACGCGCTGGGATTCTTCGTCCACCGGTATTTGCAAGTACGCATCTGCTAGGTCCAACTTCGAAAAATATTTACCCAGGCACAGTTTGTCAAAAAGATCTTCCGGGTGGGGTAAAGGAAAAGTTGCTGACACTAGTTGGGGATTCACTGTTGCCTTGAAGTTCACACAAAATCTCAATTTTCTGGAAGGTTTTTGCAAAATTACTAAGGGTGATGCCCAGAGAGAAGCCTGCACACATTCAATTACACCTTGTGATTCCAAATCGTTTAATGTTCTTGCGACCTCATGACGCAATGCGTGGGGGACATTGCGCGCTCGGAAAAATTTCGGTTCTGCGTTTACTTTCAGTTCCAAATGTGCTTTATAGTTCTTAGCGCAACCGAGGCCCGGTGCAAAAATGTCTGCAAATTCTTCACATAGACGAGAAACACTGGCTGAAGGCACAGTCTGGTTCACTGAGAGGACCTGATTTACTATAGACAAGTTAAACAACTGAAACAAATCGAAACCAAACAAGTTCACTGCAGAAGAAGAACGAAGGACGTACAATGACACAAGTCTTGTTTGTTCCTTGTATGTTGCAAGAAGGCTGCACTGTCCTAACACAGGAATCGCTTGTCCTGAATAACTACGTAACTTAACATATGCGGCACGCAACGGAGGTGTGCCCAGCTGTTTGTACGTGTCGTGATTGATCAGTGAAACTGCAGCGCCAGTATCGAGCTGGAACGGTATCTCATTGACGTTAAAGTCCAAGTCTACAAAAAGTTTATTGTCCTGCTGACAAGAGCGACTGTCTCGTGCAACATGAACTGACACTGGTACAGAATCACTTGCGACTTGACAGGATTTCCGGCGATGTCGGCGCACACTATTTGTGGGACGAACACAGTCACTGTTAGAGAGAGGGGCACTGGGCGGAGTGGAATGAACTACATGAATTTCCATGGGGGACGGTTCACGAGCCAGAGTATCCTTGGTTCGATTCCGATTCCGGCGCGAAGCAAAGGGCCTGGAATGGTTTTGAGCTTCCGATCGGAGCTTTTTCTGGTAAACACTTTGAACATGTCCTTTTTTATTACAGAAAAAGCAAATAGCTTGGCGTGACGGGCAATTCTCACGCGAATGTCTAGTAGCACACCGCGGGCATGATTTTAGCACTGGATTTGCTTGCTGGCGCGGCACACGTGGCGGAGAGCTTGGCAGCAGCTGCGCAGACGGGTGCGAGGGCTGTTTACTGTTCCGTGCAGCTCGCCCGGCGGGCCGGTTAACGTGACACATGGGTGGCGAAGTTTCAAATGATGCCTGAGCAAAGTCAAGTGTGTCTTGCCTATCCAATACGTCTATCACTTGTTGAAGGGAGGGATTGACTAGTTTCAAAATCTGTTCCCTTATACGAACATCAGAAACGTTCTGTGCAATTGCATCGCGTACCATAGTATCTGAATAAGGGAGGCCACATTGACGCTCAAAAGCACAATCCCTAGTAAGGCCTTGCAAGGTTGCAACCCACTCCCTATTAGTCTGTCCCGCCATACGTTTGGTATGAAAGAAGGCATACCTTTTCGCAACTACATTGACTGATTCTTTGAAATATGCATCTAATGCAGACAAAATTTCGTCGTAGGACAGAGTTGCTACGTCGCGTCGGGGAAATAATTTGACTATCACACGGTACGTGGCCACTCCGACGCAAGAAAGGAGAAAAGGCTTCCGCTCATTACCTTGAATTCTGTAGGCGGCGAGATGGAATCCAGATTGGCGTGACCACTCTGTCCAGCTTTCCAGGGCCGCATCAAAAGGACGAAAAGGTGGTGCAACTGCGTGTTGTGGCTGCGGGAGCGGTGGAGCGGCGGCTGCCGCATCGTTTTGCATTGCACATTGACCCTGGACGAGCTGTCCAAGGGCATCCAGTAAGGCTTGCGTCTGCTGACTCTGTAAGCGATAAAATTTGGACAGTACATCTGGAAATTGTGGCGAAGCCATTACACAAGTAACTCAGGGCAGAATTAGTACAAACGCGATTTAGCTGGTCGCCAAATTGTTGTGACTTGGCAAGACAGCCAAGCCACTAGGAGATAGCCGAAAGGCACGCGTTTAAGCTCACGCAGGCTGGCGTGAGGTCTGGAACAGTTAAAGGAATTGAGTCTAGTAAAAAAAGTATGGAGCTTATGGAATACTTAACTTTAATCCATAATTTGTGAACATCGGACTGACGGTACATGCATCACAAGATAAATAGCAAATAATAATGGCGCCTTGTTAGGTCGTAGCAATTGACTTAGCTGAAGGCTATGTTAACTATCGTCTCGGCAAATGAGAGCGTAATTTGTCAGTGAACCATCGCTAGCAAAGTCGGCTGTACAACTGGGGCGAGTGCTAGGACGTCTCTCTAGACCTGCCGTGTGGCGGCGCTCGGTCTGCAATCACTGGCAGTGGCGACACACGGGTCCGACGTATACTAACGGACCGCGGCCGATTTAAAGGCTACCACCTAGAAAGTGTGGTGTCTGGCGGTGACACCACAGTTTTCTCTTCTAGTATCTTACTAAAATGGCGCATCAACTCCTTAGAACTCCTGAGGAGATATACAACGAGTTTCTCCGACAAGAGGCAGAGGATGGCGACAATATCGATGCAGAAAACTGTTCAGAAACCGAGGATGATGTATTAGCTAATACTGATGACGAGGATGATGTATTTCATTGTGCGGCAGGAGCAGTCGAGTTTGATAATTCTCAGTCAGATGTAGATGATGAGAGAAATTTTGAGCTAGGTAAAGACTTAGAGACAATATGGACCAACAAACCCATCCATTCAAAATTTTCTAGGACACCAGCGTCAAATATTATTACTCATCTCCCTGGTCCACGTGGGGAAGCAAGGGGGGTCACTAGTGAATTGGAAATATTTTTATTATTTATAGATTCGAAAATTATAGAAAAAATTATTTTGTACACAAATCTTGAAATCGAGAAATCTAGACAAAAGTACAATATGGTCCAGTGGTTTCATTCACCATCAGAGAGCGTTGAAATAAAAGGGTTGATGGGCCTACTCTTCATGAGTGGTGTCCTAAAAAATTCTATGCTCTGTGTAGATGAGATGTTCTCAGCATCCTGTGAACCTCCGGTATTCCGTTGCACTATGTGCAAGAAAAGGTTTGCATTTCTTCTAGAAAACCTCTGCTTCGATGATAAAGCCGCCAGAGATGCCAGAAAAATCGACAAATTTGCGGCTTTCAGAGAAGTGTGGGACATGTTTGACAGTGAAAAAAATTATAGTCCATCTGAATATGTCACAATAGATGAGCCTCTACTGAGTTTCGGGGTGCCTGTCCATTCAAAACGTATATCCCATCGAAACCCGACAAATATGGGTTGAAAATAATGTCACTATGCGATGCAAGGACGTTCTATTTTTTGTGTGGCATTCCATACACTGGCAAGGACAACAGAATAAAGAGGAGACCTGGAGATTTGCCTTTACCTGCCCAGTACGTTTTGCGACTGACGGAATCTATCAGGGGTTCTGATAGAAACATTACAGCGGACAATTGGTTCTCCTCACTGGAGGTGACCGACGCCCTCCTCTAAAAGAACCTCACATTTGTAGGTGCACTGAGGAGGAACAAACCGCAAATACCTCCATCAATGCTGCTTTCCGCTCCAGTAGGCTCTTCAACATTTATGTATCAGGACGACAAAACTTTGGTGTCATTTACCCCAGTAGGCTCTTCAACATTTATGCATCAGGACGACAAAACTTTGGTGTCATTTACCACAAAGTAAATAAAAATGTTTTACTCATATCGCCTACGCACTTCTCTGGAGAGATAAATGAAAAATCAAATAAGCCTGAAATTGTGGAGTTCTACAATCTAACTAAAGGAGGGGTCGATGTATTAGATACGCTTTGCCACAGCAGGACCACAAAAAGAAAATCGAGAAGATGGCCCATGCGGTACTTCTATGCTATTTTAGACATCGTTGCTATAAACAGTTTTATCATTTCCAAAAGCAATAGCAAAATGGACAGCTTTTCAAATGACACGAGAATATCATTTCTCAAAAATCTTGCGCTCTCTTTGACAAAACCTCTTATGGAAAAGAGGTTGAATAACACGCATCTTCCCTGTGAGCTCCGTTCGTCTATTGGAAAACTTTTAGAAAAAGAACCAATCGAATTAGACAAGTCTACCCAAGCACAGCCATTAAAGAAAAGAAGATGTGATTCTTGTGACAGATCAAAAGATATGAAGGGGAATGCTTTTTGTAGTAAGTGTAATCGTTCTATATGTGGGGAGCATAAAGTTATTATATGCCCTGGCTGTAAAGAAACTGAGATGTGATAAATTGTGCCAAATATGTATTTTCACGGCTGTATGTTATCGTTTCCAGGATAACATTATACATTTATTATTTGTTCCTATTACACTATGTGTACAAATACATTTATTATTGAGAACTTTATATTTCGAAACTGCTGACACTATAATTATTTTCTGCAATTAGTAAGAGATGTTTCTCATTTAGTTCCTACCTTTCGAATTTCTAAAGCACTCAAGTTCCTAGTTGATGACTGAATCTATTGATTTTTACTATGTTTTCAATAATTTTATAGAGAATTTTTCTATTAAGGTATTTTTTTGTAATCAAGTTCCTATTTTTTTCCAAAGTACTTTATATTCTTACTTATTGACTATAAAAATAAAAAAAACTTGTTGTTATAACAAATATTATATGTGTTTAATTGATAATAAAACTTTTTCCCATTATTCATTTTTTATTTTACCCCGAAAAATCGATATTTGGAGGGTGGGGTCTGATCAAACCCCACCTTACCGTTTATGTCAGGAAACTTCACATTACCGTTAGAGGATTAAGACCAAGTGTCTTGCATTTCTTCGAACATATATTTTATGTATCAGACTCTTCAGAAACATGTACGCTACAAAATTAACATATTTTTGAAAATTCGATTTTTTAAATTCCAAACACTCGAGGGAGAGGGGCGGCTGGAGGGGGAGCGGGTGTCGCCACTATCTTAGTATTGCCCCAGTTCGGAAATATCGTAGATCCGAGGCTGATGCGCAGAGCAGTATGAGTTATAGTGGGGAAGTGTGTAGCCTCCACGTGACCCGTATTTACATTTAGTGATTTTGCTGTTTCCTCTTTGTTTACTGCTCTCACGTCAAATGAAAACAAAACTGATTTCTGTGGCTGGGAGCTTATCAAGTGAATGAAAATACATTCACATAATTACGGAAGGCTAATATACTGTAACAACTAAAACGGCTTCTGACACCAATTGTAACAATTGTGTTACTAAATGTGACACTTCTGTCACTCAATGTAACTGGGTTTTCTCTTTTGATGCTGTCAATTGTCAGGATGAGCATTCTAAAGCATTCTGTCAGGGTGAAAATATTAAATAAATTAACTTTTCTCTCTTAACAACATGTGGGCAGGGTGGGTTCTTCCTTGGCTCGGGTATGAGGTCCAACGAAACATCATTTTTACGTAAGGTAACTTTTATTGAAGATTTGTACAACTGTATCTTACGGGATGTTCTGGTTCGGAGAGCGGCAGCTGTGTCGTTTGTGAAGTGTTCTGCTGCGGCAGCGGCGGCGGCGGCGGCGTCTGATTACGCGTAGCGGTGTGTATCTCGTGTCGCCGTCTCGCCCAGTTGACTGGAGACGCGCAGCGCGAGGTGGCCCGTTTAATTATTGCGAGCGAAATCGTGCATCGGATGATACCTTGGGTGCGGCGTCCCAGTGTTTCTCTTCTCTAAGCGGCCGCGTGTGTTCTGCGTCGGCCAGCGGAGCGGTGCGGCGGGAGAAGGCCAGTGTGGCGGACTCGAACCACGGACTCCCGCTTGCCAGTCTTCGGCTGTCAGGTCTTCATCCCAGCTCACAGGTGACTGCTGAGGTGAGGCCGTCTCCTTCCCGTCCTCACGAGTCACCCGGGTATGTAAAAACCAGACATCAAATACCTTTTAACTTCTGTCTTCTGGCGCCACGGCTGCTGCTTGCTATTCCATTACAGCGGCGGACTTGGTGGGTCTGTGCATGATGCAGTCTCTTCTTGCATGACGGTCTTCAGCACCGAAACTGACTGAAAACTACTGCTACTCTTATTTTCTTCCTTCGTCTCTCGTCTTCGTCTCCGTCCCCGACTCCATCTTCGTCTTCGTCCCCATCTTCATCTGTCTTCATCTGTCGGGCCCACCGCATCTCGCGTATTTATTCACTTCAGTTCACTGGAGGTGAACGACTTCACGGCCATTGCCTCTTCTGTCACGTTGAAAAGCTTCTCGAAGAATCTTCTTGACCTCGGTCATTGGCTCTTGGAATGTAGGCGGGGGCCTCTGATCGCATGCGACAACTGAGAAACACGTGAACCGGTCATTGCCTCTTCCGTCACGTTGGAAAGCTTCTCGAAGAATCTTCTTGACGTCGGTCATTGGCTCTTGGAATGTAGGCGAGGGTCTTTGCTCACATGCGACAACTGAGAAACACGTGAGCCGGTCGGGCGATGCCCTGACGGCTGAATCGACAGCGCCCGCTTATGTGGAACTTGCTGACTTCACGGTCATTGTCTCTTCTGTTCTGCCCACTGAATGCGAGTATGTAACTCTCTAAACTAAACCAAGCTTTCCATTTATATTCTAATTTCTAGTTCACTTTGATTTCACTAATTTATTTACTTAAGTACCACTCAACAATACGTTATTAGTTTCAGATTTTATTTTATTTCCACTTTTCTGACAGCCATGCATTAATCGCCTTGTAGAACAATGAAGTTATTTTTGTCGGTTTGATAAAGCAAATTTGGCTTTTATTAATCTATTATGCCGAGGCAATCAATATGTTTGAAACAAAGTGTTTGGTTCCACACTATTGGCTAATTTCAACTGCTCGCTGCATTTCAAGTGCACATTTTTATCTCATAGCACCTAGCACATATGGCATTAGCCGGCCGAAGTGGCTGAGCGGTTCTAGGCGCTACAGTCTGGAACAGTGCGACCGCTACAGTCGCAGGTTGAAATCCTGCCTCGGGCATGGATGTGTGTGATGTCCTCAGGTTAGTTAGGTTTAAGTAGTTCTAAGTTTTAGGGGACTGATGACCTCAGAAGTTAAGTCCCATAGTGCTCAGAGCCATTTGAACCAACATATGGCAACAAATGGGTTAATACAGCACTGGTATTCCAAGAAAATTTACATCCCGAAACGCACACTGAAAAGCTTAATATCAGGTCGAGGCCTACTTGATTGGGAATCTGGACATACGAATGTGCTCTTTAAGTATGCACTTTAAATGTGCATATTTTAGTGTGGTTCACGAAATTCCGATGCTCTTGGAGTATCCTCTGATGTCTTTTTTCTTTTATAACATAATGTAAGATCTTCTGATGTTTCACATGTACGAACATACGGGCTTCCTGCGTCATAGCAGCTGCCAAAGAGCGGTGGCGCCCGTTGTATGGCGCTCTCCGACGACTAGTGAAACGAACCTACAGGGTGTCTGAAAAGTCTTTCCCTGATTACATAAATTGATAACCCAGGCTAGAAGTAAGATACAAATATAAAACTGGTGTCTAATTGTTTACAAACTATCAAAGTTTTTTTCACACATCAGTAAAATTCCGCGTGAGAACCCTTGGTAGCACACATTAGCCAACACCACTGGAGGGATCGATTCAACGACTGTGGTTATCCATTGCCGCAGGGTTTCAAGATCTGGTACACGTGTTCGGTAGACATCGTCCTTGACATAGCCCCATAAAAAGAAGTCTAGTGGAGAGCGTGGAGGCCAAACCGTTGGCCCATCACGACCAATCGATCACCCAGGAAAGGTCATATCGAGATAGGCACGGACGTCCAAACCCCGATGAGGCGGTGCACCGTCTTGCTGAAACAAGACATCGGGGTGATACTGAAGCAGCTGAGGAACAGCATGCAGTTGCAACATGTCCAGATACACTGCAGATGTGACGGTAGCCTCAGCGAAGAAGAATGGCCCAATAATTCGATCGTGCAATAGCGCGCACCAAACATTCACCTTTGGACCGCCTCTGGTGCACTCCATGACCTCGCCAGGGGGTTGTGAACCCCAAATGCGCATATTATGGCGATTCACTACTCCACTGAAAAAAAAGGTCGTTTCGTCGGAAAAGGCAATTCGTCTGAGATAACCATCATCGTCCTCAATACGTGACAGCATTTCGAGCGCAAAGTCGTATCGTCGTGTACTGTCATTGGGCAAAAGGCCTGAACGATTTGCACTTTGTATGCACGAAACGATAACGTTTGTGTAAAATGTCACGGAGAGAGCTTTTTGGCATCTTTAATTCACGTGAGGCCCTGCGCACCGATTTCTTCGGACTTGGCAGAAAAGACTGCCTTACAGCTTCCACCCTGTCTGCTGAGGCTCTCGGTCGACCAGACCTCGGAAGGTCGGCAACCGATCCTGTGTTCTTGAACTTCTCGTACCAGGCTTTAATGCTCTTGACATCAGGTGGATTCCTTCCAAATGTTGCCTGGGAGTGTCTCTGCACTGTGGTTGGTGATCGTGTCTCATGGTACCACAGAACACACTGTGTCTTCTCCTGATTGGTTAACATGGCTTCTTGGGCACTGCACCTCATCCACTACTTACGTACAGCGAACCTAAAACAGAAAAAAAAACTTTGATAGTTGTAAACAATTCGACACAAGTTTCATATTTGTATCTTACTTCTAGCCTGAGTTATCAATTTATGTAATCAGGGAAAGTCTTTTCGGACACCCTGTATTTCTAACAGGTCGCGCGAAAATATTGCGAATGGTGGTTTGAAAAACGTTACTTTCGAAGTAAATTACCTTTCACGCAAGTTGAACTGTGTGCGAGAATGTACGATGAATTTCTTAAATCACAGAGCGTTTGATGACGAGCCATTTAGAAGTATTTCGAGCCTAGAAGAGCAGACATTCATGTCGTCATTATGAGCAAATTGGTGTAGTGCTACGGGAAGCTCTCTCTCCTCTGCGGTAGCCAATTTATTTGTGGAAAACTTTGACGACAAGTCACTGGACTCGGCTAAAAATATTACTGGCACATTTCTGTGATATATCTTAAAGTGTAAAAAAAAAGGTTCAAATGGCTCTGAGCACTATGGGACTTAAAATCTGTGGTCATCAGTCCCCTAGAAGTTAGAACTACTTAAACCTAACTAACCTAAGGACATCACACACATCCATGCCCGAGGCAGGATTCGAACCTGCGACCGTAGCGGTCGCGCGGTTCCGCACTGATCGCCTAGAACCGCTACACCACCGCGGCCGGCATATTAAAGTGTAACACGCGCAAAAATATATATGAAAACTTAGCTTCTCTTGCAGCTTATTAACCTTAGAGACCGATATTATATGTGAAAGCTTTGCTTTTTTGTAGCAACACTGTGTATATTAATTTAAAACATTAACTTTTCCTGTTTGTGTATACGCACTACTTAACAGTGATGTTGCTATTAGCTGACTACAGCACGTGCCCTGTGGTCTGATTATCCGCTGTCATCGCCTGGCGGTATCACGTGACATGAGCTGTGACTGGCTTACAAAAGCGCATTGTAATCTGGTTTAAGCTTTTCACTGTGCGTTTCGGGATGTAAATTTCCTTGGAGTACCAGTACTGCACTAACTCATTTTCGATTCTTTACTATGGCGTAATGCCATATGTGCTAGGAGATAAAAACGTGCAGTTGTTGGGTGGAATTCGAATTTATACTTTCGTAATACGAAAATATACAGCATACATGTTGCTGCAGATCAAAAATCTTCCCAAAAGGAGTTTTCTTCCCTGAGCTTCGGTTTCTAAAGTGCCGCAAAATTCTACGCCCGTGTATAAAAACATAACCATTCAAAGGATTGATAAGTTTTACAGTTTCGAGGGAAAATATACTGTCACTTAATAACACGGAAAAAGTGCAATTTCATCTGGGAGAAAGTGTAATTTTAACCGGGAAATCCGGGAATTTTTTTTTCCTTGTCCGCGTATAAACCCTGTGGCTGTGGTGGTAACTGACAAATTCTGCATAAGCAAGCGAGAGACATTTTCAAAATACACGCTTTCTTCAAGCAGAAAGCAGGCACATGAGCGAAGTGCAACTGCCGCTTGGATTCGTCAACAATGCAATCCCCGTCCGTAGCTTGATAAGCGCGAATCGCTGTGGGTCAGACTACTGGTGTCGATGACTCCTAAAAAACTAGTCACTGGAGTGCAAAAAAAATAAAATAGTAAATATAACTTCTGATATATCCCAGTAGATAAGAAAGTTCCGATGTCTCGACCGCTTTAGGACATGTGTTGCGAATAGTTCATTCTTGCGGGCGTGCAATAGGCAGTGAATGTGCTTACACATCATTTCCTCGAGATAGACTAATACACTTCGCCCAACTCTGTTCTAATTTGTTGATCCCTTTCGAATAATAGCAATTGTCCAAGTCTGCAAAATAGCTACTAGTTGCTGCAATCACCTCCTCACTTGAATAAAATCTCTGTCCCGCCAGCCATTTCTTGAAATTGTGGAACAAATAGTAGTGCGAGGGAGCTAAGTCTGGAGAATAGGGGGGATGTGAAACGAGTTGGAATCCTATTTCCATTAATTTGGCGACCACAAGTGCTGAGGTGTGTCCTGGTGCATTGTCGTGATGGAAAAACACTTTTTTGCGGTCCAATCGCCGGCATTTTTCTTGCAGCTCGGTTTTCGAACGGTCCAATAACGATGAATAATATGCACCTGTAATAGTTTTACTCTTTTCCAGATAGTCGATGAGGGTTATCCCTTGCGAATCCCAAAAGACAGCCGCCATAACCGTTCCGGCCGAAGGACTGGCCTTCGCCATTTTGGTGCAGATTCTCCCCTGGTAACCCATTGTTTAGATTGTTTTTTGGCCTCAAGAAGTGTAGTAATGTATCCATGTTTCATCCACAGTGACGAAACGACGCTTAAAGTCGTGCTGATTCTTCCTCAACAGCTGCAAACCATCCTTCCAACACTTCACACGATTCCGTTTTTGGTCAAGCGTGAGCAATCACGGAACCCATCTCGCAGTAGCTTTCTCATTTCCAAATGTTTATGCAAAATATTATGTTCCCGTTCATTCGAGATGCCCACAGCACTAGCAATCTCACGCACCTTAACTCTTCTGTCATCCATCAGCATATCATGGATTTTATCAATGATCTCTGGAGTCGTAACCTCCACAGGGCATCCAGACCGTTCAGCATCACTTGTGCCCATATGGCCACTCCGAAAATTTTGAAACCACTTATAAACTGTTCTAATCGCAGGTGCAGAGTCACCGTAATGTTTATCAAGCTTGTCTTTAGTCTCCTGAGGTGTTTTGCCTTTCATAAAGTAATGTTTAATCACCACACGAAATTCTGTTTCGTCCATTTTTTGACAACCACTCCCTTGATTCACACGAATGCCAAACACAAAGAAATAGACCAATATGGCTGAAACTTTGTGGGTGTCTTTCCAAAGATACTACTAACTAAACATGTCCTCGATACGCGCCGGTGGTGCCATCTCTTGGACTTTAGATGGACTTTCCAAACGCCCCTCGTGAACGTGTATTTTACAATAAGTAAGACCATTAACGGGATGATAGGCACTCCACCACGAAGCTGACATGTAAAGCTGCGAGCGATGTAAAAATCATATATTTTTACTGAATAGTTTCTGTAAAATCGTGTGGCAAAGATTACAGGGTAGGAGCTCTTCAATTCTGCCAGCGCAACGCGTCGCGGGCAAACAATATGTACGCACCTCAGTATTTGCAGAACCATAGTGACGACTGTGGAGCGCTCGCATCGCGCTGTTTCGTTGAGTCAACTTCACACGTGGTGAACGCGTCTCAGTTTGCACGTAGCCTCAACACGAGTGACCTTTTGGTCAAAACCGACTACTCAAAGAGAGTGCATGGTTAGTGCCTCCATGTAAATGATCAACCAACTGTGACTTGAATGTGTCTACGATGTCAATAATCTATAGACTTTGCCGAGTGCGAAGCTCTAAATTACTGAGTATGTTGCACTCTGCTAGTGCACGGAGACAAGGGACTGGCGGCGTCTGCTAACTTAACGAGTTAGAACCCGTTCTGGTCGAGCTCACCTACATTATACACTCCTGGAAATTGAAATAAGAACACCGTGAATTCATTGTCCCAGGAAGGGGAAACTTTATTGACACATTCCTGGGGTCAGATACATCACATGATCACACTGACAGAACCACAGGCACATAGACACAGGCAACAGAGCATGCACAATGTCGGCACTAGTACAGTGTATATCCACCTTTCGCAGCAATGCAGGCTGCTATTCTCCCATGGAGACGATCGTAGAGATGCTGGATGTAGTCCTGTGGAACGGCTTGCCATGCCATTTCCACCTGGCGCCTCAGTTGGGCCAGCGTTCGTGCTGGACGTGCAGACCGCGTGAGACGACGCTTCATCCAGTCCCAAACATGCTCAATGGGGGACAGATCCGGAGATCTTGCTGGCCAGGGTAGTTGACTTACACCTTCTAGAGCACGTTGGGTGGCACGGGATACATGCGGACGTGCATTGTCCTGTTGGAACAGCAAGTTCCCTTGCCGGCCTAGGAATGGTAGAACGATGGGTTCGATTACGGTTTGGATGTACCGTGCACTATTCAGTGTCCCCTCGACGATCACCAGTGGTGTACGGCCAGTGTAGGAGATCGCTCCCTACACCATGATGCCGGGTGTTGGCCCTGTGTGCCTCGGTCGTATGCAGTCCTGATTGTGGCGCTCACCTGCACGGCGCCAAACACGCATACGACCATCATTGGCACCAAGGCAGAAGCGACTCTCATCACTGAAGACGACACGTCTCCATTCGTCCCTCCATTCACGCCTGTCGCGACACCACTGGAGGCGGGCTGCACGATGTTGGGGCGTGAGCGGGAGACGGCCTAACGGTGTGCGGGACCGTAGCCCAGCTTCATGGATACGGTTGCGAATGGTCCTCGCCGGTACCCCAGGAGCAACAGTGTCCCTAATTTGCTGGGAAGTGGCGGTGCGGTCCCCTACGGCACTGCGTAGGATCCTACGGTCTTGGCGTGCATCCGTGCGTCGCTGCGGTCCGGTCCCTGGTCGACGGGCACGTGCACCTTCCGCCGACCACTGGCGACAACATCGATGTACTGTGGAGACCTCACGCCCCACGTGTTGAGCAATTCGGCGGTACGTCCACCCGGCCTCCCGCATGCCCACTATACGCCCTCGCTCAAAGTCCGTCAACTGCATATACGGTTCACGTCCACGCTGTCGCGGCATGCTACCAGTGTTAAAGACTGCGATGGAGCTCCGTATGCCACGGCAAACTGGCTGACACTGACGGCGGCGGTGCACAAATGCTGCGCAGCTAGCGCCATTCGACGGCCAACACCGCGGTTCCTGGTGTGTCCGCTGTGCCGTGCGTGTGACCATTGCTTGTACAGCCCTCTCGCAGTGTCTGGAGCAAGTATGGTGGGTCTGACACACCGGTGTCAATGTGTTCTTTTTTCCATTTCCAGGAGTGTATTTCCATAATGATGGTTCAAATGGCTCTGAGCACTATGGGACTTAACATCTATGGTCATCAGTCCCCTAACTAATCTATGGACAGCACACAACACCCAGTCATCACGAGGCAGAGAAAATCCCTGACCCCACCAGGAATCGAACCCGGGAACCCGGCCGTGGGATTTTGCGTTAACAATGACACTGTTTGTAGTGGATTTTTTGTTGTTGATGTGGGCATCTTATTTTCTGCTGCTCAATCGTTTCTTGGTTTGATGGACCTTCCTCCTCCGCCCAGTGGGTACAGCAAGTACATAAAAAATACTTGACGGTCGTGTCTAAAGCATCTATGAAACGTGCAGTAAAAGAAACTGTAAATATTAGTGGAACCAGGGAGATTGCTGTTGAACTTGATGAGACATGGCAAGGTCGAAGACATCGTTCCTTGAGTGGTGTTGTAAGTGCTACTTCTCTGGAGAATGGAAAAGTTGTTGATGTTGAGTGCTTATGTAAGTACTGCCACACCTGCCATGGTGACACCGAAGGATATATTGAACAGCTGTGTCCTAACAAGGGAACCTCCCCATCGCACCCCCCTCAGATTTAGTTACAAGTTGGCACAGTGGATAGGCCTTGACAAACTGAACACAGATCAATCGAGAAAACAGGAAGAAGTTGTGTGGAACTATGAAAAAATAAGCAAAATATACAAACTGAATAGTCCATGGGCAACATAGGCAACACAAGGAGGTTGTAAGCTCAGTATCGCCGTGGTACCATGGTTAGCGTGAGCAGCTGTAAAACGAGAGGTCCTTGGTTCAAGTCTTGCCTCGAGTAAAAATTTTAATTTTTTATTTTCAGACAATTATCAAAGTTCAGGCACTCACACATAATCAACATCGCTCTCCAAAATTCCAGGACATGTTCAGATTTGCTTGGACATATGCAGGATTTGACGGTCTACACACGGAAAAATTTGAAAACGTTAAAAACATATGTTTTGACAGAGCACAGAGAAAACTGTGCGACTGTGAAACTGTTGCATTCATTTGTTGCAGTTTATGTTTTCATTACTCTTTTGGAAGTGATTATCACATCCACAAAAAAACCTAAATCGGGGAAGGCAGAAGAATCTTTTTACCCATTCGCCAAGTGTGCAAGTTAAGTGGGTCGACAACATATTCCTGTCATGTGACGCACATGCCGTCACCAGTGTCGTATAGAATATATCAGACGTGTTTTCCTGTGGAGGAATCGGTTGACCTATGACCTTCCGATCAAATGTTTTCGGTTCCCATTGGAGAGGCACGTCCTTTCGTCTACTAATCACACGGTTTTGCGGTGCGGTCGCAACACACAGACACTAAAATTATTACAGTGAACGGAGACGTCAATGAACGAATGGACAGATCATAACTTTGCAAAAATAGTAATTAAACTTTTCGCTCGAGGGAAGGCTTGAACCAAGGACTTTTCGCTCAGCAACTGCGCACGCTAACCACAAGACCACGGCACACTTATGCTCACTTATTCCTTGATATTGCCTATCTTGCGTATGGACTATTCAGTTTGTATATTTTGCTTATTTTTTCGTAGTTCCACACAACTTCTTCCTGTTTTCTCGATTGATCTGTGTTCAGTTTTACAAGGCCTATCCACTGTGCCAAATTATAAGTAACTCTGAGGAGGGTGCGATGGGGAGATTCCCTTGTAAGAATTATGATAGTTACAGTGGAGCTATGGAGTGTGATGGAGCTCTAAAAATATTTCAGAGGTCGGTGCCTGTTTATAACGTTAGATATACGAAGTATCTAGGCGATGGTGACTCTAAAGCTTTCAATAAAATTAATTAGGTCAATGTTTATGGTGTTACCTTGGACATGTGCAAAAGAAGATGGCTGCTAGATTGAGGAAGCTACGAAGAGAACGGAGAGGAAAGTTGCTATCTGACGGAAAATCTCTGTCTGGCCGAGGCAGATTGACAGAATCTGAAATAGACCCTCTTCAGAGTTTTTATGGACTGGCCATTAGACGAACTACACCTCTGAATGACGTTACAGCTATGAGAAAAGCTGTACGGGCAACCTACTTTCATAAGTTGTCCGCAGGTGAGCTCCCTGTTCACGGACTTTGCGTTAAAGGAGCAGATTCTTGGTGTAGTTAGCAAAATGCAGAAGAAAGTGGTCAAATATACCATCATAAGCATCCTCTACCTGAGCCTCTTATGAATGAAATAACACCAATTTTTAGAGACCTAAGTGACCCTGTTTTTTTTTCATGGGGGCATTCAGAATAGAAATGAAAGTTTCAACCATTGCATATGGGAAATATTACCCAAGAATGTTTTTGTTGGACTAAATACATTAAATGTTGGTGTACTAGATGCAGTGATATGTTTCAATGATGGAGTGATAGGAAGGTTGGAAGTCCTGAGAAATTTAGGCATAAAATCTGTCTCTAATATGGAAGATCAATTGCTTGCGTGTGACAGACAACGGGTGCATGAAGCTGAAAGATCCGATCTTCAAGCTACCAAAGAAGCAAGAAGTGCTAAAAGGAATGTCAAGAGGAAGCTTGAAGATGAAGAAATCTGCAGGATGAGACTGCTTCAGGAGTGTTCTGAGGCACACTTTAATTGGACTCATATCTTCATTCGCAATTTCCCCCCAAGTTGTATTTTTCAGAATTCAGGTACAAATATTTCCTAAAGTTCATAAAGTATTGCTCTAATTTTTTTCTGTAACTTGCAATAGTCCATACTTGTATAGCAGACCTAAGCTTTATTGCAGAATCAATTAAATTGTAGAAAAAATAACATTTTTATTAGGAGAAAAATTATAAAAATTAAAATGTAAGATGGTAGTTTTTTATTCTTGTAATATACATAATAGGTGGAATTAAATAGGTCTAGTACCTCAGCCATCATGTCACGCATATCTGGTAAAAATTTGGTCTCCTTCAAATGTATAACATTGTATTAAATGGTACCTCTATTTGAGGAAGCATTTTGGGAAAAAAATGCATCAGTTTCTTTGTAATATTTTTAAACAACCCTAATCAGGTTGAAAAATATTCAAAATACGTGTAATTTTTTTAGAAAGTGTGCTGCATTACCCGATATCAATAAAAAATATGTAAAACATATACATTATAAACAGTGCCTGAAAGAAATAGGTGTTGATTTTTACATAACATTGAGCCGGAAAAGTACCCTGCATCTTCAAGACTACGTGGGAAACAAAAACAAAACATTCAAGATAACATACACTGAATCGCTTGTGCATGAGGCAATATACAACATCCCACCTGTAGCGTGAGCACAGTCTGTGTGGCATGCTGAAAAGCTTCAGAAAGAAGAATTCGACAGGGAACTGACGATGGATATAAGCCTGGAACCTATCATCGTAAATTTACAATCAGATTCTCCGAGAGCAGCCTCAAATAGAAGTGACGATGGTATTACAGAGTAGACTTTCGAACAAAGTAATAATATTTCTTAGTTTTAAAGACTCGTGATTTAAAAAATGAATTTGTCAACATATAGTTGCATACATAATAATGAGAACTCCCTAGCGTTGTTGATTAAGACTTTTTATCCTTTGAAATATGCAGACTATAATGTTCAACATTTTGGCTAAGGAGAAGTTAAGCTTCTCCCACCATGTTTTATTCTCTAATACCATGCGACAATGCAGCTGGAGAAATTCGTCAGTAGTCCGATAGGCTTGAACTTCAAAATGGCTCAAAGCACTATGGGACTTAACATCTGAGGTCATCAGTCCCCTAGACTTGGAACTACTTAAACCTAACTAACCAAAGGACATCACACACATCCAAGCCCGAGGCAGGATTCGAACCTGCGAGCGTAGCCGGCCGAAGTGGCCCTGCAGTTAAAGGCGCTGCAGTCTGGAACCGCAAGACCGCTACGGTCGCAGGTTCGAATCCTGCCTCGGGCATGGGTGTGTGTGGTGTCCTTAGGTTAGTTAGGTTCAACTAGTTCTAAGTTCTAGGGGACTGATGACCTCAGCAGTTGCGTCCCATAGTGCTCAGAGCCAACAACCTGCGAGCGTAGCAGCAAGGCTCGAACTGGTTAAGGCCCTGAGATGACAGTAACTATTACTTGTCGAGATATCAGTAGTTTTCGATGTTATCGGTTACCATTCCCTGGAGTTATTCACAGATGATGGTTAATTGTTTGCTTGTTCAATGGATTGTAAATGCAGTCTCTCACTGTAATGTCGAACGAGTTAGTTTAGACTCGTAATGCCCGTTAACCGCGAAAAATATGACAACTTACTGACCATTTTTACGATAGTCTTTTAAATTACTATTTTCTACCACTAATTCTTTTTTATGCACGGTGATTACACTTAACTATAGTCAAACACATCAATACACACGCCTTAAAACATTTTTAAAAGTTCTACTGAGTAGAAGCAATTGTCAAGCAAATATAATGATTTCGATTTTTGCTTGAAGTTAACATTGTGGTGTATTCCATTTTTGCTTATAGTAGAATTTAAATCGCAGTAAATGATAATTATTGCAAGCAGTTTCAAAGATCTTGTCGTTAGGCAATTGTCATTTTGAGAAAAATTGTACTTCTCATCTTCACAAAGCTGTGTCGGGTGTTCTCGTCCCCCGACGTCACGCAGAGTAAATCTGTGGAGCAGTGGACGCAACGTCGCGAAGACGTGAATTAATATTTCTCTCGTGACGACTGATCGAAATTGGTTTTAATATTTGCTGTTCCCCTCCTAGATTTGAACGTATAGTACGATGTACCGTAGGCAAATGAGCCTGACTGTAATTAGTAAAATTTTCTCGGGCTTCCATCCGCCTCAGGTGGTAAAATCCCACGAGCTTTCGACCGAGCTCTCCTCAGTCATTTTCAAGTGGTAAGACTGACTGCTGTGTCGCCATGGCCATTTCGTCATATAGCCGCACTGCTGGCTGTGACGTCACTGGTGCTCTCTTGCTTGCCATATGTGGTAATGTTTTCATCGCAAGTCCGTCGTGCCCGCTTTAACCTCGCGATGGCCGGGTCCCAGGCTGTGCTGAGCTGCAAACCGCGATCCTTGTTGATGGTGTTTCCAGATATTTTTATTTCAGTAGCTTTGAATCGTAAATGTACTTTCACAATCTTTTCTTAAAGATTTACTTCATTTACTAGCGATTCATCAAGGACATTAACACATTTAATCACACTACGTGAGCATGGAAGTAGTGGCCAGGGAGTAACTGATGGAAAATAAAATTACTTTTAACAAATGTGAAATTTATTCCAAGAAGCCTTTACAAACACAGATTTAAAATTATAAGCAGAAAAACACCCTCGAAATATTAAGTTACAATTTTATTTAGAGGTAGACAGAACAATATTAACAGTAGGAGCATTCGGGCTGAGACGCTTGCCTGCTCCCTTTCAACACGGCCGTAGTCATGACCACTCACAACAACCCATGAAAGAGTACACTGGTGCAATTCTGCAACACACCAGATTACTTTAAACAAAAAAATTTAACAATTCACACAAACACGTAAACTATGTACTCCGTAAGAGGGATGTAAATGGTACAACACTCAAATTATTTACCACCGAAAGTGCAATTTATTTAGTTTTTTTAAGGACTCTTACAGTGGAAGGGTGGCAACCTTATAACCTAAAATGACTATTTAAATGAAACCTATAAAATGCAGACTTACATAAAATGTGCAACATGCTCTACATAACACATATACCATCTCGCAAGATGATAGGCAAGATAAAAACATATTTTAAGAATTCGGTCTTTAAGCAATAAATTCGTTCACAGCGAATCCGACAAACATGGCAGAGGCAGCTATTAACGTATGGCAGACCGACAGACAGACAGACCGACACTAACTGCCTAACAAATGCGGACGAGAGACAAACGAGCCAACTAGGGACGAGAGATTGACCAAGAAACCAAGTAGAATTTAACAAGTAACTGAAACCACATATCACGAATCACTTAACTTCTAATAAACTGCGATTTCTGGCGAAGACCTGGCGCAGCACCCCCAAAACGCTCTCCCGAACCGTCTGCTGCCAGCAGCTTCAACGGACGCAGGAAGGCGCGCCGATCTCCCGTCTCACGGCGTCGCAGCTCGCGCCGGCCAGACCGACGTCGTGGGTTGACTCCTGTTGCTCTCGTGTCGGCCGCGAAGCCACTACGCCTCGCTATACGGCGCGGCCCACTGGACTCACGTGGCGACCTCACGTGCGCCGACGGTCCAGTCGGACAAGTCATCTCGTGCCCCAGTGCGCGACTGACCAACCGATCGATCCAACCGCCAATGACCGTTGCCTAAACAAACTCGAGCAGACTGGTGGCCTAACACATACTTGCACTCCGGACGACAGACAGACACTAACTGCCTCACCAACGCGGACGAGAGACAGACCCAGACTGGCTGACCAACTGACCAGACTCGCCCAGACTGACAGACTGCCTGCAGACTCACTGCCTCAGACTGACTGCCCCCTAGCCGAGTTTTTTTTCTTTATTGTGATTTCATTCCCCTGCCCCATATGGGCAGGGAAGGCTGTCAGCGGCACAATCCGCCGCTCTTCAGCCGAATGACACAACAACTCAAACAAGAATAAAATGATACATACAGAAGGAGATAAAAATGGGAACATAAAACAGAGTAAGGGGAGAAAATGGAGGTAAAATATACACTGACATGGAGACGTTCATGGGGGACAGTGAAAGAAGTCACCAGAAAGTTAAAAAAAACACAGTTGGCGATTCTTAAAACACAGAGAAGACACTGAATGCGCAGGCACAGGTTAAAAGTTGGCCACAGTATTAAAAACACTCCGGGACAACACACTTAAAACCCACTTGGAGCACACACGGGGAAGAATAAAACTGCCAGGTGGGACCTGCCAAGGGAAAGGTCAGAGAGTATGGAAAAGGAGGGGAGAGCATGGGGCAGCTGGGGAAGTGGGGGGATGAAGAGAGGAGGGGCATCAGTGGGTTCACGAAGAGGCAGGAGACACGTGGGGCGGGAGAGGAAGGCAGGGCAGGAGCGAGTGCAGAGACACTGAAAGGAGGCACAAGAGATGGACGGGGAGTAGGAGGGGGAAGCCGCTCAGAAGGAGGGAGTGGGAGGAGAGGGAGCCCTGAGGAGGAGGCAGGAAGATGGGGTTAGAGTTGGTAGGAAGGGTAGATGTCAGGGCGAAGCTCATCAACCGGGAGGGGTAGACGGTGGAAGTTGTGTCGGGAAAGGAGATGGAGGGTGTGGAGATGGAGAGAGGGTGGGACACAACGGTAAAGGCACGGCAACTGGTTGGGGGTGGAGAGGAAGGGAGACACCAGTGGGTGAGGGGGATCAAGGCGGCGGACAATATATAGTGTGCGGGTGTGTTCAAGGAAGAGGAGAAGGTGGGGGAAGGGGACGAGGTCGTAGAGGATGCGCGTGGGGGACGGAAGGCGGATGCAAAAGGTGAGGCAGAGCACATGGCGTTCGAGGATTTGGAGGGCTTTATAGAACCGGGGAGGGGCGGAAATCCAAGCGACGCTGGCATAACAGAGGATCGGGTGGATCAAGGGTTTGTAGGTGTGAAGGATGGTGGAAGGATGCAGACCCCACGTCCGGCCGGACAGGAGTTACCGGAGGTGGAGGAGGTTGTGAGCTGTGTTTTGGATGGTAAGGAGATGGGGAGTCCAGGTGAGGTGGCGGTCGAGTGTGAGGCCAAGATATTTGAGGGTAGGAGTGAGCTGGATGGGGCGACCATAAATGGTGAGGTAGAAATCACGGAGGCGGTAGGAGCAGGTGGTGCGGCCTATGATGATCGCCTGGGTCTCTGAGGAATTAACACGGAGGAACCACTGGTTACACCAAGCGGTGAATTGGTCAAGGTGGGTTTGAAGGGTATGTTGGGACCGTTGAAGGGTAGGATAAAGGGCTAGGAAGGCGGTATCATCAGCGAACTGCAGAAGATGAACAGGAGGGGGAGGTTTGGGCATATCAGCAGTGTACAGGAGATAGAGGAGAGGGGAAAGGACAGAACCTTGGGGCACGCCGGCAGAGGGGTAGAAAGTACGGGAGTTGGAATTGTGGATAGTCACGTAGGAGGGACGATGGGAGAGGAAGGAAGCAACGAGACGGACGAAGTTGATGCGGAGAGCATAGGTCTGGAGTTTGAAGAGGAGCCCGGGATGCCAGACATGGTCATAGGCGTTCTGGAGATCAAGGGAAACTAAGATTGCGGAGCGACAAGAGTTTAGTTGGAGGGAAAGAAGATTCGGAAGGTTAAGGAGCTGGTCGTCTCCCCCTTGCAGAGCTCATAGCACCCCTTAAATGCACGTGAACAGGCAACTTTTCCCGTTTCCCACCAGAGGGAGACGCCAAAGCTGCGATTGCCACTGCGGCGCTACCGCCAGAAACGGAGGGCGACTGCTTCACACTACGCTCTGCAGCGCGCTCTTCAAAACAGCAAATTTTACCACGGCTCAAGCATCTTTTATGACTGGTGTGGCGATTGCACACCCTCACCTTGTATACCAGTAACACAACCAGTTTGTAGTTGCAACACTTCATATTGATTACACATGCACATGAATTCATCAGCAGTAATAATTAAGTAACAACATTTGCATATCAAGGCCCTATCCACAATTAGTATTTACAATATTAACCGTCACACTTGTGACAACGGCCCCTTTACGTGTCAGTAAAAACAGATAACCAAATGTTTACAATGTTGGCTATCGCCTTTCTCACTGAGTTTTACACTTACTGAAAAGGTAAAATTAATTAGATGCTATCTGACCTGAAGGGTACTATTAATTGTTCTGTTTACACTTAGCGTTCTACTACACTCAACGCCTGGAAGATTCTAGACTTTACGCAAGCTTAAGGCAAAACGTCAATTTGATGAACATGTGATGGACGGGAGCAAACGTTAATCTATTACGATTTCACAAGCACACGATCCAAAGGCTGAACTTATACTCAGCTTTGGGCAGTAGGAAATCTTCTGCCTAAAACAAGCCTCTCCTTGAATGGAATAGAGAATCGCGCGTTAACGGGGTCCAGACGGCCCTGAGTTCAAATCCTGAGATTTCCGTCACACTGCAAGCTTGCCAGACGAGGTTTTGCTCGAGTCGACCACTAGACATGTTTTTGAAAACAGGAAAACATGAGCGGCAGACACAATGTAGTATATACAAATTACACAAATATATATATAGAAAAGCAATACCTTAATATAAACTTATTACAAGTTAACCAATGAACAGAGTTAAGAAGCTTAGTTTCCTTTGATAAAAAAAAAATAAATAAATAAATAAAAAAAATAAAAAATAAAAAAATAAAAAAAATATCTAGATACTATGTGAAAAGATGTGTCAGTCCATACACAAAGCCTTAAGGTAATCTGTTTTTGCTGAATGGCTGACACCACGTAAATCAAATGTGCAGTACCTAACGTGACAATCAACCTTCAGATAGGTATTTGAAATTGCAATAGGAAACTAATTCACTTCAATACACACAAGAAATTATTAAGAAACAATAGCTACCACTAATTCGTAAAACCAGAAAATTCTAAATCTGTAACTAAATTAAGAAATGACGTTCAACTGAAGCAGCTACCTTCAGTGTGCCACTAAGCACCAAATCCAAACTTACAATGATTTTATCCATACTGGATGAGAGGTCGTGGTTGCGAATGTCAATGTTAAAAAATATATCGGCTCAACCACTAGTTTATAGTGTAAAACACTAAGACTGACGCGTTTGTAACGTACCAGTTTGGCCTGGTAGGTCCTTTAAAGTACGTTACAAAGAACATAGCGATGCATTCCGGCTTAATAATTTCGAAAAGCCAGCTGTAGCCACGCATATTTGGGAAACGGGACACCCCATGTTGGGAATAGATGAGGATCTCGTTATTTTACATAGACAGGACAAAGGCAAAAAGCTGGATCTACTAGAACAGCTGGAAATTACGATACATAGCGTGGATAATCAGAACACACTGAATGAACAGCTAACTGCTGATACAAATAACTTTTCCAAACATTTCACTGGTTTCTTTTAGTAACTACATTTTTAGCAATTGGCAGGATACCATCATTTCATGAGGTCCTTGGAACATATATACGTTATCTGTTTGTATAGACATCCCTGTTTACTTGCGCGTGAGCTCACTCGCGTTTCAGTGTCGTGTTTGGCTACGTGGTGTGTGGTATCAACGAAGACGCACGGGCGGTTTACGACGATAGAGGAGAGAGCCATGTGGTTAGATGTTGAACACCATAGGCGACACCATTTTAGAGTTTTTTGTATTTTGACGACTATGTGGAGATGCACCTTGGAAGACACGGCTGCAACAAGGGAAGCAGCCACGATGTTTTAATTTTATTATCAATTTTGTTGTACCTGGTGCATGTTCCATTTTAGCGAGTTTTAACGGGTTCTTTTACTGTTTATTATTCTGATGATGGAAGCTTGACTTCCGAAACACGTCAATCTTAGTCTTTTACAGTATAAACAAGTGGTTGAGCCGATATATTTTTCAACATATCCAAACTTACAAATCCGAGGCACTATTTCTAGCCACTTCAGTAACATAATTTCGTGGCCGTTCTAGAACATAACTCGCCTCGCCACCACGGCAGTAAATGTTTTGCTGGCCACCAACACGAGCAACTGCAACAGTCATGCGCGGACCCACTCTCCCCGACTTGTGCACACGCGCCACCATAAATAACCTGCCTCAAAGACGCAAAGAGAACAAGGCACAGGGACAACGATCAAAGATGGACGTAAGAATCGATATCGCCTGGCACCAGAAACCCACCGGCTCAATGACGCTATCCCAAAATCCGTTCTTCCTCATAATGACAGATGTGCCATCGAACAGAATTCGGTGTCGAATTTCTAAGGCGTGTTGTGCCACGGCCGATTTTTCTGGATAGCATAGGCGTAAGCACCTCTCGTGTTCCGTCCGGCGTCGCTCCACGGTGAGTCCTGCAGACATTTATTTAAGGATCTAGGGGTATTCACGGTAGCTTCTCAGTATATATACTCTCTTATGAAATTTGCCGGCCGAAGTGGCCGTGCGGTTAAAGGCGCTGCAGTCTGGAACCGCAAGACCGCTACGGTCGCAGGTTCGAATCCTGCCTCGGGCATGGATGTTTGTGATGTCCTTAGGTTAGTTAGGTTTAACTAGTTCTAAGTTCTAGGGGACTAATGACCTCAGCAGTTGAGTCCCATAGTGCTCAGAGCCATTTGAACCATTTATGAAATTTGTTATTAACAACCAAACCCAATTCAAAAGTAGTAGCAGTGTGCATAACTACAATACTAGGAGAAAGGATGATCTTCACTATTCAAGATTAAATCTAACTTTGGCACAGAAAGGGGTGAATTATACTGGTACTAAAGTCTTTGGTCACTTACCAAATAGTATCAAAAGTCTGACAGATAACCAACAAGTATTTAAGAAGAAATTAAAAGAATTTCTGAATGACAACTCCTTCTACTCCATAGAGGAATTTTTAGGTATAAATTAAGAAAAAAAAGAAAAAAATATTTAAAAAATAAAAAAATAAAAAATAAAGAAAAACAAAAAACACAAAAAAATAAAGTTGTTATATTAACTTAAGTATGTTGTTAAATTAACCTAATTATGTCATTTATTAGAAAATTCGACTCGTTCCACATCATTACGAAATATCGTATTCATGATCCATGGAACTAGTGTTAATCTAATCTAATCTAATCTAATCTAGTACTGTTTGGCCGACGTAGTAACAGCCACACTGACATGGTACCTTGTACACTCCAGGCGTTCTAATCCCTAGATCGTCCTCATGATCTGTCCGATTTTTGCTGGGGGCCTGAACACTGATGAAATGTTATACCTCTTCAGGAGCCGGCTAATCTTTCCCGATATTGTACCACAGAAAAGCAAAAACACAAGTTTCTTATTCGGTGATTTTCTCTTCTCTGTTCATGTGTTTCTTGCGCGTCACACCAGATGTAGGCTGTGACACCTGTCCGTGGCTGTACGCTATCCAGAAAGATCAGCCTTGGCAGAACACGCCTTAGAAAATGGACACCGAATTCCATTCGATGAAACATCTGTCTTTATGAGGACGAGGGCATTTTGGGATAGCGTCATAAAAGACGGCATCGAAATAAAAACCTCTGAAAACACCATCAACAACGACGGCGCTTCGCAGCCCAGCACAGCCTGGGGGACCCGGCGATCGCGATGTTAAAACGGGCACTACAGACGCGGGATGAAAACATTACCATATATGGCGAGCAAGAGAGCATCAGTGACGTCACAGCCAGCAGTGCGGCCACGGCGACACAGCAGTCAGTCTTACCACTTGACAATTATTGAGTAGAGATCGGTCGAAAGCTCGTGGGACTTTAAACACCTGACGCGGCTGGAAGCCCGAGAAAATTTGAGTAATTCATATCGCCGCGAAACCACACATTCGAGCCTGACTGTGTTGTTGTTCGCAACAATGCAGTTCGGCAACGTGGGGTTTGTGATGTGTCGACAGAAGTGCCGACACAGTGTGATTTGAGGGGACCGCAATGCACGCTATAAACACACGAAGGATGGCGTGAGGTCTGAAACAGGATACGTAATGAATGCTATAAAGAAAAGTACGTAGCTTCTGGAATACTTAACTTTAATCCATCCTTGTTGTATACATCGTTCTTGATGAGACATGCTTTATACGATAAGTATCAATTGCTATGTAAGGCTAATGGCGCCTTGCTAGGTCGTAGCCATGGACTTAGCTGAAGGCTATTCTAGCTATCTGCTCGGCAAAGGAGCGAGGCTTCGTCAGTGTAGTCGCTAGCTACGTCGTCCGTACAACTGGGGCGAGTGCTAGTCCGTATCTCGAGACCTGCCTTGTGGTGGCGCTCGGTCTGCGATCACACAGTGGCGACACGCGGGTCCGACATGTACTAATGGACCGCGGCCGATTTAAAACTACCACCTAGCAAGTGTGGTGTCTGGCGGTGACACCACAGTTTGTTCGCCCGCTCTCCGCTGCCGTGCATGCGCTGCTCTCAGCTCTGCACGCTTTCTTACCGCTGCCGGCCGGTGTGCCCGAGCGGTTCTAGGCGCTACCGTCTGGAACCACGTGACCGCTACGGTCGCAGGTTCCAATCCTGCCTCGGGCATGGACATGTGTGATGTCCTTAGGTTAGTTAGGTTTAAGTAGTTCTGAGCTCTAGGGGACTGATGACCTCAGAAGTTAACTCAGAGCCATTTGAGCCTTACCGCTCTATGTGCGGAAGCGCTGTCCTGTGTGACTGGGGCTATGACGAAGTTTTAGTGGCTAAAAAGAAACAAATATGAAATTGAAAATCAATTTTAATGACGAATGCTGTTAAGTGTACTCATGGTTTCACAAAGGCAAAGAACAAACAATGGTTCAATTGTCTCTGAGCACTATGGGACTTAATTTCTGAGTTCATCAGTCCCCTAGAACGTAGAATTACTTAAACCTAACTAACCTAAGGACATCACACACATCCATGTCCGTGGCAGGATTCGAACCTGCGACCGTAGCGGTAGCGCGGTTCGAGACTGTAGCGCCTAGAACCGCTCGGCCACACCAGCCGGCAACAGTGGAAACTCCAGGTAGGAATATCAACAAAGCAGGAAAAAAAGTGAAATTGAAAATCAATTTTAATAACGAATGCTGTTAGGTGTACTCATGGTTTCACAAAGGCAAAGATACAATAATGGAAACTCCAGGTAGGAATATCAACAAAGCAGGAAAAGGCAGATTGCTTCTTACCGTAAATAAGACACGTCAAGTTGCGGACAGCCGCAATTGAAAGTAAATATGAAGATAGTAACTGTTCCCGAAACAACATGTACCATTGATGACAGTGCAGCTTCTCTAGAATAAGTGATAATTAATTGAAACTGTCAGCTGCCGACAAGTAGTTGGTATACCTCGATGGGGACAGCTGAAAATGTGTGCCCCTATTGGGACTCGAACCAGGGCCTCCTGCTTACATGGCATATGCTCTATCCATCATTTTTTATTTTTTCATCGTTGATCGTTGGGTTTGGTCGTTGCGGACAGCACATGACATCCGTTAAAGTTCGTTTGTTGTTCCTTCAACTCAGTTTTTTTTTACTACAGAGGCAAGCCGGCTCGCTGACCGAACACGCTGAGCTACCGTGCAGGCAAAATCCATCGAGTTACTATCTTCATCTGTTCTTTCGAGAACAGTTACTATGTTTACATATATAGATATATATATATATATATAATTCCAATCCCAAAGAAAGTAGGTGTTGACAGATGTGAAAATTACCGAACTATCAGTTTAATAAGTCACGGCTGCAGAATACTAATGCGAATTCTTTACAGACGAATGGAAAAACTGGTAGAAGCCGGCCTCAGGGTAGATAAGTTTGGATTCCGTAGAAATACTGGAACACGTGAGGCAATACTGACCCTACGACTTATCTTAGAAGAAAGATTAAGGAAAGCCAAACCTACGTTTCTAGCATTTGTAGACTTAGCTAAAGCTTTTGACAATGTTGACTGGAATACACTCTTTCAAATTCTGAAGGTGGCAGGGACAAAATACAGGGAGCGAAAGGCTATTTACAATTTGTACAGAAACCACATGGCAGTTATAAGAGTCGAGGGGCATGAAACGGAAGCAGTGGTTGGCAAGGGAGTGAGACAGGGTTGTAGCCTCTCCCTGATGTTATTCAATCTGTATATTGAGCAAGCAGTGAAGGAAACAAAAGAAAAATTGGGAGTAGGTATTAAAATCCATGGAGAAGAAATAAAAACTTTGAGATTCGCCGATGACATTGTAATTCTGTCAGAGACAGCATAGGACCTGGAAGAGCAGTTGAACGGAATGGACAGTGTCTTGAAAGGAGGATATAAGATGAACATCGACAAAAGCAAAACGAGGATAATGGAATGTAGTCGAATTAAGTCGGGTGATGCTGAGGGAATTAGATTAGGATTGAAGATTAGATGAGTAGATCACATAGCTAATGAGGAGGTATTGAATAGGATTGGGGAGAAGGGAAGTTTATGACACAACTTGACTAGAAGAAGGGATTGGTTGGTAGGACATGTTCTGAGGCATCAAGGGATCACCAATTTAGTATTGGAGGGCAGCGTGGAGGGTAAAAATCGTAGAGGGAGACCAAGACATGAATACACTAAGCAGATTCAGAAGGATGTATGTTGCAGTAGGTACTGGGAGATGAAGAAGCTTGCACAGGATAGAGTAGCATGGAGAGCTGCATCAAACCAGTCTCAGGACTGAAGACCACAACACACACACACACACACACACACACACACACATATATATATATATATATATATATATATATATATATATATATATACTCCTGGAAATGGAAAAAAGAACACATTGACACCGGTGTGTCAGACCCACCATACTTGCTCCGGACACTGCGAGAGGGCTGTACAAGCAATGATCACACGCACGGCACAGCGGACACACCAGGAACCGCGGTGTTGGCCGTCGAATGGCGCTAGCTGCGCTGCATTTGTGCACCGCCGCCGTCAGTGTCAGCCAGTTTGCCGTGGCATACGGAGCTCCATCGCAGTCTTTAACACTGGTAGCATGCCGCGACAGCGTGGACGTGAACCGTATGTGCAGTTGACAGACTTTGAGCGAGGGCGTATAGTGGGCATGCGGGAGGCCGGGTGGACGTACCGCCGAATTGCTCAACACGTGGGGCGTCAGGTCTCCACAGTACATCGATGTTGTCGCCAGTGGTCGGCGGAAGGTGCACGTGCCCGTCGACCTGGGACCGGACCGCAGTGACGCACGGATGCACGCCAAGACCGTAGGATCCTACGCAGTGCCATAGGGGACCGCACCGCCACTTCCCAGCAAATTAGGGACACTGTTGCTCCTGGGGTATCGGCGAGGACCATTCGCAACCGTCTCCATGAAGCTGGGCTACGGTCCCGCACACCGTTAGGCCGTCTTCCGCTCACGCCCCAACATCGTGCAGCCCGCCTCCAGTTGTGTCGCGACAGGGGTGAATGGAGGGACGAATGGAGACGTGTCGTCTTCAGCGATGAGAGTCGCTTCTGCCTTGGTGCCAATGATGGTCGTATGCGTGTTTGGCGCCGTGCAGGTGAGCGCCACAATCAGGACTGCATACGACCGAGGCACACAGGGCCAACACCCGGCATCATGGTGTGGGGAGCGATCTCCTACACTGGTCGTACACCACTGGTGATCGTCAAGGGGACACTGAATAGTGCACGGTACATCCAAACCTTCATCGAACCCATCGTTCTACCATTCCTAGACCGGCAAGGGAACTTGCTGTTCCAACAGGACAATGCACGTCCGCATGTATCCCGTGCCACCCAACGTGCTCTAGAAGGTGTAAGTCAACTACCCTGGCCAGCAAGATCTCCGGATCTGTCCCCCATTGAGCATGTTTGGGACTGGATGAAGCGTCGTCTCACGCGGTCTGCACGTCCAGCACGAACGCTGGTCCAACTGAGGCGCCAGGTGGAAATGGCATGGCAAGCCGTTCCACAGGACTGCATCCAGCATCTCTACGATCGTCTCCATGGGAGAATAGCAGCCTGCATTGCTGCGAAAGGTGGATATACACTGTACTAGTGCCGACATTTTGCATGCTCTGTTGCCTGTGTCTATGTGCCTGTGGTTCTGTCAGTGTGATCATGTGATGTATCTGACCCCAGGAATGCGTCAATAAAGTTTCCCCTTCCTGGGACAATGAATTCACGGTGTTCTTATTTCAATTTCCAGGAGTGTAGTTAAAGTCTACCCAGCCATTGACCTTCGTCTGTGCGAATGCCCACAGATTGCCCGAACTCTTACAGGAATCGTTACTTTAGCGTGAGGGAGTAATGAGTGGATGGGCAAACACTTATTAGATACATTACGTATGTAGATTGTGGACAATCTGGAATGTGCGTCTCACGGGAAGCGTGCGAGGGATAAGTCCCTGCAGTCGTGCTATTCATCCGTGTCCTCGGTGGCTCAGATGGATGTAGCGTCTGCCATGTAAGTAGAAGATCCCGGGTTCGAGTCGCAGTCGGGGCACACATTTTCAGCTGTCCCCATTGAGGTATATCAACAACAGCTATTAGCACCTGAAGGTTTCTATTAATTATCACAATTGATATAGCTTTCGACCTCAGCCTTCGTCAGTAAGACACACACACACACACACACACACACACACACACACACACACACAGAAGCAAGCACACCTCACACACACACGACTGCCAACTCCGGCATCTCGGGCGTGATATGCTGGAGTTGAGGGTCGCCTGAGCATGATGTGTGCTTGCTTCTGTGTGTGTGTGTGTGTGTGTGTGTGTGTGTGTGTGTGTGTGTCTTACTGACGAAGGCTGAGGTCGAAAGCTATATGTGAGTGTCTTTTAAATGTTTCTGTTAGCAGCTTGACGTGTCTTCTTTGCGGTAAGTAGCAATTTGTCTTTTCCTACAAAGGTAAAGATGATTAGCTGTAGCGCTCACTATATTGTTTGTCCTTTACAGTTTAGTATGTTTCTCTGCCTCATGATGACTGGGTGTTGTGTGATGTCCTTAGGTTAAGGTTTAAGTAGTTCTAAGTTCTAGGGGACTGATGACCATAGATGTTAAGTCCCATAGTACTCAGAGCCATTTAGTTTAGTATGTCTCACTGAGGCTAAACTGACAGTAAAGACACGCGTTAAAAATCTCGATTTTGTTCAGTTTAAAAGTGCTATATCGACTAAAAAATATCCTGAGTGTGGTGGAGGAGGAGATTAGTGTTTAACGTCTCGTCGACAAAGAGGTCATTAGAGACGGAGCGCAAGCTCGGGTTAGGGAAGGATGGGGAAGGAAATCGGCCGTGCCCTTTCAAAGGAACCATCCCGGCATTTGCCTGAAGCGATTTAGGGAAATCACGGAAAACCTAAATCAGGATGGCCGGAGACGGGATTCAACCGTCGTCCTCCCGAATGCGAGTCCAGTGTGCTAACCACTGCGCCACCTCGCTCGGCCCTGAGTGTGGTGTGCCGGCCGGGGTGGCCGAGCGGTTCTAGGCGCTACAGTCTGGAACCGCGCGACCGCTACGGTCGCAGGTTCGAATCCTGCCTCGGGCATGGATGTGTGTGATGTCCTTAGGTTAGTTAGGTTTAAGTAGTTCTAAGTTCTAGGGGACTGATGACCTCAAAAGTTAAGTCCCATAGTGCTCAGAGCCATTTGACTGTGGTGTAGAAAAACTTGGCTACCCTGCTTGCAACACTATGATTTTAAACCATGTCGTAGCGCAGTGGTCAAGTTACGAGGAGAATATGCATAAGGTCTTAGGTTCGAATCTTGTTAGGTGGCATATTTTTTTATTTGTAAATCTTTATGAAATTGACTCCTCTGATCATTATTATTTTTAATCAATTGGTTTAAATGTAATATCTTTTCAGTCTTGTGTCACACCATTTTCATCATCAGATTTTTTTAAATTGCTCTTATTCTTTTTTCCTATCATCCTTTCTTCGTTTATTATCTGCCTGCATCACTTACAACCTGTGACTGATTGCATAACAGAACTGCTCACCCATTGGTATCGCAACAGATGGTACCTGTATAGCCGGTATGAGGGTAGTTTCAGGTGACTGATGGAAGTGGTATGTTCGATCGTTTGCACACGGAGAGACTGAAAAGAAATGCAGTGGGCGGACGATCTACATCTGCAACTTGTTGGCCACTATAGTCCGATCCCCGAACGATGGGGGTTCGCGTACGTCGAGGCACGGACAGGGACTGCATTGATGACGACGATTCCAAGCAACAGTTGCCGTACGCACACGCGCGTGCTTTTCACTTGAAGAAAGCGTATATGTCGAAACTTATGTCTCTGGCTTACTTATTCAGAATTTATCCCTTACCATCACAATCAGCAATAACAACTCGCAACAAATGGAATCGAAACTCACCAAACTACTCGCTAGACCACGTTTCATTCTCCAATTACACTACTGGCCATTAAAATTGCTAAACCACGAATATAATGTGCTACAGACGCGAAATTTAACCGACAAGAAGAAGATGCTGTGATATGTAAATGATTAGCTTTTCAGAGCATTCACACAAGGTTGGCGCCGGTGGCGACACCTACAACTCCAACCGATTTCTCATACACAAATAGCAATTGACCGGCGTTGCCTGGTGGAACGTTTTTGTGATGCCTCGTGTAAGGAGGAGAAATGCGTACCATCACGTTTCCGACTTTGATAAAGGTCGGATTGTACCCCATCGCGATTGCGGTTTATCGTATCGCGACACTGCTGCTCGCGTTGGTCGAGATCCAATGACTGTTAGCAGAATATGGAATCGGTGGGTTCAGGAGGGTAATACGGAACGCCGTGCTGGATCCCAACGGCTTCGTGTCACTAGCAGTCGAGATGACAGGCATCTTATCCGCACGGCTGTAACAGATCGTGCAGCCACATCTCGATCTCTGAGTCAACAGATGGGGACGTTTGCAAGACAACAACCATCTGCACCAACAGTTCGACGACATTTTCAGCACCACGGACTATCAGCTCGCAGACCGTGGCTGCGGTTACCCTTGACGCTGCATCACAGACAGGAGCGCCTGCGATGATGCACGAATGGCAAAACGTAATTTTTTTGGATGAATCCAGGTTCTGTTTACAGCATCACGATGGTCGCATCCGTGTTTGGCGACACCGCGCTGAACGCACATTGGAAGCGTGTATTCGTCATTGCCATACTGGCGTATGACCCGGCGTGACGGTATGGGGTGCCTTTGGTTACACGTCTCGGTCACCTCTTGTTCGCATTGACGGCACTTTTAACAGTGGACGTTACATTTCATACGTGTTACGACCCGTGGCTCTACCCTTCATTCTTTCCTTGTGAGACCCTACATTTCAGCAGGATAATGCACGACCGCATGTTGCAGGTCCTGTACAGGCATTTCTGGATACAGAAAATGTTCGACGGCTGCCCTGGTCAGCACATTCTCCAGGTCTCTCACCAACTGAAAACGTCTGGTCAATGGTGGCCTAGCAACTGGCTCGTCACAATACGCCAGTCAGTACTCTTGATGAACTGTGGTATCGTGTTGAAGCTGCATGGGCAGCTGTTCCTGTACACGCCATCCGAGCTCTGTTTGACTCAATGCCCAGGAGTATCAAGGCTGTTATTACGGGCAGAGGTGGCTGTTCTGGCTACCGATTTCTCAGGATCTATGCACTCAAATTGCATGAAAATGTAATCACATGTCAGTTCTAGTATAATACATTAGTCCAATGAATACCCGTTTATCATCTTCATTTCTTCTTGGTGTAGCAAATTTAATGGCCAGTAGTGTAGCTATGGCATTCACAGAAGAGTGCTCAGAACATACTGAACCCACATTGGCTGTCAGAGCACACGTGATGGTGGTGTGCAGAACAACCCTGAACTCGACCGCCATCGTTCGTGACTCCAACTATAGCTGGAAGGCAGTTCTGCACGCAGGGAAGCTCTGAAATGAGAAATTACAGTCGGCTTGTTGAAACGTGGAAGAGAGGAAGTGCTGGTTGTCGCATGTGGGCAGTTTTTGGTTACACTCGGCGTCTCGAGGACAGATTCGAGCTTAGAAGAAGATGTCGTTCTCTATTACTCTCACAGACGAATAAGAAAACGAAACAACATGTTGGACTCATCCATACACGGAAAGAAATATAAACTACAGGCAGTATGTAACAGTAACAAGCGGATTCGAAATTCGTAGTTTCGTATGGAACCACTGAGCAGTACTACAGTGATGTGGACCAGTTGCTCTTTTGCTCCATAACACTGAGTTATGGTACTTTTGTTCTGAAAAACCATATATCTTGATTTATATCTACAGAAATGGGGTGGTGGTGGTCTGTGTTCGTTAAATCACTTGTATGTAAACACCATCATACAGGGTGACAATTACTGAACTACACTCATGCTCAGAAATTAAGGATAATGCTAATACATGGTGAAACAACGCTCTGGTGGACGGTTTCTGGGTTTAAATCAACTCGGGGTATGACCATGCGGTGCATTTGACCTGCGGTCGACATACAGTGGCTCTGCCAGCAGTCCACATATGCAGAGGGTGGATGTCAGAGTTCGGTGTAGCGAGTAAGTGTGCAGACGTTTTCAGACGTGCTAATGGTGACTGTGTGTTGAAAATGGCTCAAAGAACTCATATTGATGACGTTATGAGGGGCAGAATATTAGGGCGACTGGAGGCTGGTCAAACACAGCACGTCGTAGCATGGGCCCTCCGTGTGCCACAAAGTGTGATCTCGAGATTACGGCAACGATTCCAGCAGACAGGAAACGTGTCCAGTACGGTAAGTCCACAGTGTACAACACCACAAGAAGACCGATATCTCACCATCAGTTCCCGCAGACGGCCACGGAGTACTGGAGGTAGCCTTAAAAAAAAATGGCTCTGAGCACTATGGGACTGAACTGCTGAGGTCATTAGTCCCCTAGAACTTAGAACTAGTTAAACCTAACTAACCTAAGGACATCACAAACATCCATGCCCGAGGCAGGATTCGAACCTGCGACCGTAGCGGTCTTGCGGTTCCAGACTGCAGCGCCTTTAACGGTACGGCCACTTCGGCCGGCGAGGTAGCCTTGCCTGGGACCTTACTGCAGCCATTGGAACAGTTGTCTCCAGACACAAAGTCTACAGACGACTGAACAGACACAGTTTATTCGCCCGGAGACCTGCAAGGTGCATTCCACTGACCCCTGGTCACAGGAGGGCCCGTAAAACCTGGTGTCAAGAACACAGTACATGGTCATTGGAACAGTGGTCTCAGGTTATGTTCACAGACCAGTCCAGGTATAGTCTGAAAGTGATTCACGCCAGGTTTTCATCTGGCGTGAACCAGGAATGAGATACCAACACCTTAATGTCCTTGAAAGGGACGCATACAGAGGTCGTGGTTTGATGGTGTGGGGTGGGATTATGATCGGTGCACATACACCCCTGCATGTCTTTAACACAGGAGCTGTAACAGGTTAGGTGTATCGGGACGTCACTTTGCACTAGTATGTACGCCTTTTCAGGGTGGGTCCAACCTTCCTCCTGATGGATACTTACATACGACCCCACCGAGCTGCCATCGTGGAGGAGTGCCTTGAAACAGATCAGGCGAATGGAGTGGCCTGCCTGTTCTCCAGACCTAAACCCCATCGAGCACATCTGGGATGCTCTCGGTCGACGTATCGCTGCATGTCTTCGAACCCTTACGACACTTCAGGAGTTCCGACAGGCACTGGTGCAAGAATGGGAGGCTGTACCCCAGCAGCTGCTCGACCACCTGATCCAGAGTATGCCAACCCATTGTGCGGCCTGTGTACGCGTGCGCGGTGAACATATCCCATATTGATGTCGGAGTACATACACAGGAAACAGTGGCGTTTTGTAGTACATGTGTTTCGGGACGATTATCACCAATACCGTGGACTTACAAATCTGTGTCGTGTGTGTTCCCTATGTGCCTATGCTACTTTGTGTAGTGCCACGTTGTGTGGCACTACATTCTGCAGATATCCTTAACCTATGAGCATGAGTGTGTATATATGTCGGATTAGCAATGCATATTCTTTTTTAGCACTGTTTATTATCCGTAACGGCTAGTCACCTAGGTTTTTTATATACACTCCCATTTCATCTAATGCTTGACATTGATCTGTAATAAAACGATCACACACACACACACACACACACACACACACACACACACACACACACACACATATACACTCCTGGAAATTGAAATAAGAACACCGTGAATTCATTGTCCCAGGAAGGGGAAACTTTATTGACGCATTCCTGGGGTCAGATACATCACATGATCACACTGACAGAACCACAGGCACATAGACACAGGCAACAGAGCATGCACAATGTCGGCACTAGTACAGTGTATATCCACCTTTCGCAGCAATGCAGGCTGCTATTCTCCCATGGAGACGATCGTAGAGATGCTGGATGTAGTCCTGTGGAACGGCTTGCCATGCCATTTCCACCTGGCGCCTCAGTTGGACCAGCGTTCGTGCTGGACGTGCAGACCGCGTGAGACGACGCTTCATCCAGTCCCAAACATGCTCAATGGGGGACAGATCCGGAGATCTTGCTGGCCAGGGTAGTTGACTTACACCTTCTAGAGCACGTTGGGTGGCACGGGATACATGCGGACGTGCATTGTCCTGTTGGAACAGCAAGTTCCCTTGCCGGTCTAGGAATGGTAGAACGATGGGTTCGATGACGGTTTGGATGTACCGTGCACTATTCAGTGTCCCCTCGACGATCACCAGTGGTGTACGGCCAGTGTAGGAGATCGCTCCCCACACCACGATGCCGGGTGTTGGCCCTGTGTGCCTTGGTCGTATGCAGTCCTGATTGTGGCGCTCACCTGCACGGCGCCAAACACGCATACGACCATCATTGGCACCAAGGCAGAAGCGACTCTCATCGCTGAAGACGACACGTCTCCATTCGTCCCTCCATTCACGCCTGTCGCGACACCACTGGAGGCGGGCTGCACGATGTTGGGGCGTGAGCGGAAGACGGCCTAACGGTGTGCGGGACCGTAGCCCAGCTTCATGGAGACGGTTGCGAATGGTCCTCGCCGATACCCCAGGAGCAACAGTGTCCCTAATTTGCTGGGAAGTGGCGGTGTGGTCCCCTACGGCACTGCGTAGGATCCTACGGTCTTGGCGTGCATCCGTGCGTCGCTGCGGTCCGGTCCCAGGTCGACGGGCACGTGCACCTTCCGCCGACCACTGGCGACAACATCGATGTACTGTGGAGACCTGACGCCCCACGTGTTGAGCAATTCGGCGGTACGTCCACCCGGCCTCCCGCACGCCCACTATACGCCCTCGCCCAAAGTCCGTCAACTGCACATACGGTCCACGTCCACGCTGTCGCGGCATGCTACCAGTGTTAAAGACTGCGATGGAGCTCCGTATGCCACGGCAAACTGGCTGACACTGACGGCGGCGGTGCACAAATGCTGCGCAGCTAGCGCCATTCGACGGCCAACACCGCGGTTCCTGGTGTGTCCGCTGTGCCGTGCGTGTGATCATTGCTTGTACAGCCCTCTCGCAGTGTCCGGAGCAAGTATGGTGGGTCTGACACACCGGTGTCAATGTGTTCTTTTTTCCATTTCCAGGAGTATATATATATATATATATATATATATATATATATAAATTGTTAATTTCCAGAATGATTGCATTTAATAAAAACGACCAAAATGTAATTAAATTTATTGAATTCGTTCATTATGTAATATGTCTATAACATGTTTACATAATAACTCATAGATTACTGATGTCACATTGGTTGTTGTATGTATGGTATATTTTATAGGGCCTGAAGATGACGTTGTTACAACGTTGAAACTAGTTGCCAAAATAAAATCGACACCTTAAATACAGCTGGAGGAATTTCTCCATTTTTAATATAAATTTATACCACCTGGCGTCCCATTGTCCTCCACTTCAACTATGGATGTACGAAGGATTACACAATCTTACTCCCCTTTATGAGCGAGCAGTTCCATGGACCCACGGTGCGCCGCAGTGGTTACTGAGTGGTGCCGGTGAAAGGCAGGGAGAAGGGGACAGGCAGGCCACGAGCGGCCGGCCGATACGGATGTTGCCAACCAGCCGACGGGATGTCGGCCTGCTGCTTGTAGTCGACGCTGACCCCGGTGAAGTATTTCTTTGCGCAGACCCTCCTTGCGTAGCTGGTGGCTTCGGCCGTTCGAATCTCGTGTCCGCCTCTTGGCGCGACGCTGCTGCCAATCCCCAAACTTGGTGCCCCCCCTCTGGCCATATGTCGGCAAGCAAAGACCTTCTAAGGACACAACCCACAGGTGCCAACTTTTCCTCGTAGATATTGGCAACGGGCCGCAAGAGGTATAGTCGATACTACCCTTGAGATTGTGGCGCCAGACGGAACAGTCTACCAACTTAATGGCGCCACGGCTCAGATGCGAGCGGGTTGTCGATTGCAGTTTTTTCGGATGTATTGCACATCGCGAGGTTGTGGCTAGATTGGGATGCGAGTGTAAATTCGGGGGCTGCAGAACGCTTCATCTGCCGCAGTTCAGTCAACGGTCACTTAAAATCAGCTGTGAGCAGAGTTTTTCGCGCCCGCCATATCTGACGGCAGGCGCTTTTAACGCTGGTCCGCGTAACATGAGCAGCACTTCAGTCAGCGCTTGTGAAGGATTCCACCGTGTCTGCGTGCAGCATTTCAGCGTGCAGCAGCCGATGTACCAACACTGCAAGGGAAGGTGAGTGACGTCAATTGCCAAGTAATTTTAATCGGACTACAGTCCTTAGACTGCAGACCAGAACAACATACTCCGGGAGTCACCCAAAGCAGCTCCTGGCGTAGGGAACTAGCATTAATATTATCTATTTTCTGTCCTATTCCAGCCCTGTACTGAGCCAAGCAAAAAGTAATGCGTACATTCCTCTGCACGCGTTCTGCACTGAAGAGGCAAAGAAACTTGTATAGTCATGCTTATTCAGGTACAGAAATATCTAAACAGGCAGAATACGGCGCTACGGTAGGCAGCGCCTGTAGAAGACAAGTGTCTGGCGCAGTTGCCTGCTGCTGCAGTGGCAGGTCATCAACATTTGAGTGAGTTTGAACGTGGTGTTACAGTCTGCGCACGAGCGATGGGATACAGCGTCCCTGAGGTAGCGATGAAGTGGGGATTTTCCCGTACGGCCATTTCGCGAGTGTACCGTGAATATCAGGAATCTGGTCAAACATCAAATCTCCGACATCGCTGCGGCCGGAAAAAGATCGTGCAAGAACGGAACCAACGGCGACTGAAGAGAATCGTCCGACACAAGTGCAACCCTTCCGCAAATTGCTACAGATTTCAACGCTGAAACACCAATAAGTATCAGCGTGCGAACCATTCAACAACACATCATCGATATGGGGTTTCGGAGCCAAAGGCCCACTCGTGTACCCTCGATGACTGCACTACACAAAGCTTTACGCCTCGCCTGGGCCTGTCAACACCGACATTCGGCTGTTGATTATCTACATCTACATCTACATCTACATTGATACTCCGCAAGCCACCCAACGGTGTGTGGCGGAGGGCACTTTACGTGCCACTGTCATTACCTCCCTTTCCTGTTCCAGTCGCGTATGGTTCGCGGGAAGAACGACTGTCTGAAAGCCTCCGTGCGCGCTCTAATCTCTCTAATTTTACATTCGTGATCTCCTCGGGAGGTATAAGTAGGGCGAAGCAATATATTCGATACCTCATCCAGAAACGCACCCTCTCGAAACCTGGCGAGCAAGCTACACCGCGATGCAGAGCGCCTCTCTTGCAGAGTCTGCCACTTGAGTTTATTAAACATCTCCGTATCGCTATCACGGTTACCAAATAACCCTGTGACGAAACGCGCCGCTCTTCTTTGGATCTTCTCTATCTCTTCCGTCAGACCGATCTGGTATGGATCCCACACTGATGAGGAATACTCAAGTATAGGTCGAACGAGTGTTTTGTAAGTCACCTCCTTTGTTGATGGACTACATTTTCTAAGCACTCTCCCAATGAATCTCAACCTGGTACCCGCCTTACCAACAATTAATTTTATATGATCATTCCACTTCAAATCGTTCCGCACGCATACTCCCAGATATTTTACAGAAGTAACTGCTGCCAGTGTTTGTTCCGCTATCATATAATCATACAATAAAGGATCCTTCTTTCTATGTATTCGCAATACATTACATTTGTCTATGTTAAGGGTCAGTTGCCACTCCCTGCACCAAGTGCCTATCCGCTGCAGATCTTCCTGCATTTCGCTACAATTTTCTAATGCTGCAACTTCTCTGTATACTACAGCATCATCCGCGAAAAGCCGCATGGAACTTCCGACACTATCTACTAAGTCATTTATATATATTGTGAAAAGCAATGGTCCCATAACACTCCCCTGTGGCACGCCAGAGGCTGTTGATTATTGGAAACATGTTGCCTGGTCGGACGAGTCTCGTTTCAAATTGTATCGAGCGGATGGACGTGTACGGGTATGGAGACAACCTCATGAATGCAGGGACCATGTATGTCAGCACGGGACTTTTGAAGCTGTTAGAGGCTCTGTAATGGTGTGGGGCATGTGCACTTGGAGTGATATGGGACCTCTGATATGTCTAGATACGACTCTGACAAGTGACACATACTGTCTGATCACGTGCATCCATTCATGTCCATTGTGCATTCCGACAGACTTGGGCAATTCCAGCAGGACAACGCGACACCTCACACGTCTGAAATTGCTACAGAGTGCCTCGGGGAACAGTCTTCTGAGCTTAAACTCTTCCTCTGGCCGCCAAACTCTCCAGATATGAACATTATCGAGCATATCTGGGATGCCTTGCAACGTGCTGCTCTGAAGAGATCTCCACCCCCTCGTACTCTTACGGATTTATGGACAACCCTGCAGGATTCATGGTGTCAGTTCCCTCCAGCACTACTTCAGACATTAGTCGAGTCCATGCCACGTCTTGTTGCGGCACTTCTGCATGTTCTCAGGGGCCCTAGATGATATTAGGCATGTTTCAAAAATGGTTGAAATGGCTCTAAGCTCTATGGGACTTAACATCTGAGGTCATCAGTCCCCTAGAACTTAGAACTACTTAAAGCTAACTAACTTAAGGGCATCACACACATCGATGACTGAGGCGGGATTCGAACCTGCGACCGTAGCAGCAGCGCAGTTTCAGACCGAGCGCCTAGAAGCGGTCGGCCACAGTGGCCGGCTGAGGCAGGTTTAGCAGTTTCTTTGGCTCTCCTGTGTAGAACACACCATTATATGGACAGAGTCAGGATGCAAATCTTTGATATTCAAATACGATTATTTTGCATTGGAAGAGCACTGTTTTTGACGAAGTAAGCAAAACGGCGGGAAGAATTTAGGTACTTCAGTTTATACGTAAACGTGAAATGTGTGGAAGTAGCGCACTTGACATTACAGTGAAGTCACAAAAGAAGTGGGATGGCGACAGGTACAATGCAGATGGTGGCAGTACTATGTACACGAGGTAAAGAAGGGCAGTGCATTGGCGTAGCTGTCACTTGTTCTCAGGTGATTCATGTGAAAATGTTTACGACTTTATTGTGACCGCACGGCTGTAATTAACGGAATTTGTACTATACGTGCAAACAAAGTTGTCACTCCGCGTGCGGGTTGATGGGAGCGACCGTAAAGCCATTTGCCACTTACAGTCGCTCCCATCAACCCGCACCCAGAGTGACAACACTGTTTGCGCGAACATTGGACGAAATAGCAGTCGGAGCTACACACGTGGGTTATTCCAAGATCCACAGTGTCAAGAGTGTGCTGAAAACACTAAATTCCAGGCATTACCTCTGACCAAAGACAATGCAGTGGCCGAAGGCCTTCACTTAACGACCGAGAGCAGCGGCGTATGGGTAGAGTTGTCAGTGCTAGTAGAAAAGCAACGCTATGACGAACGTATCCATTACATCTACATCTACATCTACATCTACATTTATACTCCGCAAGCCACCCAACGGTGTGTGGCGGAGGGCACTTTACGTGCCACTGTCATTACCTCCCTTTCCTGTTCCAGTCACGTATGGTTCGCGGGAAGAACGACTGTCTGAAAGCCTCCGTGCGCGCTCTAATCTCTCTAATTTTACATTCGTGATCTCCTCGGGAGGTATAAGTAGGGGGAAGCAATATATTCGATACCTCATCCAGAAACGCACCCTCTCGAAACCTGGCGAGCAAGCTACACCGCGATGCAGAGCGCCTCTCTTGCAGAGTCTGCCACTCGAGTTTATTAAACATCTCACTAACGCTATCACGGTTACCAAATAACCCTGTGACGAAACGCGCCGCTCTTCTTTGGATCTTCTCTATCTCCTCCGTCAGACCGATCTGGTACGGATCCCACACTGATGAGCAATACTCAAGTATAGGTCGAACGAGTGTTTTGTAAGCCACCTCCTTTGTTGATGGACTACATGTTCTAAGCACTCTCCCAATGAATCTCAACCTGGTACCCGCCTTACCAACAATTAATTTTATATGATCATTCCACTTCAAATCGTTCCGCACGCATACTCCCAGATATTTTACAGAAGTAACTGCTACCAGTGTTTGTTCCGCTATCATATAATCATACAATAAAGGATCCTTCTTTCTATGTATTCGCAATACATTACATTTGTCTATGTTAAGGGTCAGTTGCCACTCCCTGCACCAAGTGCCTATCCGCTGCAGATCTTCCTGCATTTCGCTACAATTTTCTAATGCTGCAACTTCTCTGTATACTACAGCATCATCCGCGAAAAGCCGCATGGAACTTCCGACACTATCTACTAGGTCATTTATATATATTGTGAAAAGCAATGGTCCCATAACACTCCCCTGTGGCACGCCAGAGGTTACTTTAACGTCTGTAGACGTCTCTCCATTGATAACAACATGCTGTGTTCTGTTTGCTAAAAACTCTTCAATCCAGCCACACAGCTCGTCTGATATTCCGTATCCTCTTACTTTGTTTATCAGGCGACAGTGCGGAACTGTATCGAACGCCTTCCGGAAGTCAAGAAAAATAGCATCTACCTGGGAGCCTGTATCTAATATTTTCTGGGTCTCATGAACATTAGGACAGTGTGGCGAAATTTGCGGTTAATGTGCTAGGGCAGGAGATTAGCGAAGTGCGTTCGTTGACAGCACGACATCGCCTGGGCTCGTGACAATATTAGTAGGATCTTAGACAACTGGAAAACCGTCATCTGATCAGATGAGTCCCGATTGCAGTTGGTAAGAGTTGATGGCATTGTTCTACATCTACATCTACATCTACATCCATACTCCGCAAGCCACCTGACGGTGTGTGGCAGAGGGTACCCCAAGTACCTCTATTGGTTCTCCCTTCTATTCCAGTCTCGTATTGTTCGTGGAAAGAAGGATTGTCGGTATGCTTCTGTGTGGGCTCTAATCACTCTGATTTTATCCTCATGGTCTCTTCGCGAGATATACGTAGGATGGAGCAATAAACTGCTTGACTCCTCGGTGAAGGTATGTCTCGAAGCTACCGAGCTACTGAGCGTCTCTCCTGCAGAGTCTTCCACTGGAGTTTACGTATCATCTCTGTAACGCTTTCGCGATTACTAAATGATCCTGTAACGAAGCGCGCTGCTCTCCGTTGGATCTTCTCTATCTCTTCTATCAACACTATCTGGTACGGATCCCACACTGGCGAGCAGTATTCAAGCAGTGGGCGAACAAGAGTACTGTATCCTACTTCCTTTGTTTTTGGACTGCATTTCCTTAGGATTCTTCCAATGAAAATCTGGCATCTGCTTTACCGACCATTAATTTTACATGGTCATTCCATTTTAAATCACTCCTAATGCTTACTCCCAGATAATTTATGGAATTAACTGCTTCCAGTTGCTGACCTGCTATTTTGTAGCTAAATGATAAGGGACCTATCTTTCTATGTATTCGCAGCACATTACACTTGTCTACATTGAGATTCAATTACCATTCCCTGCAGCATGCATCAATTCGCTGCAGATCGTCCCGCAGTCCAGTACAATTTTCCATTGTTACAACCTCTTGATACACCACAGCATCATCTGCAATAAGCCTCAGTGAACTTCCGATGTCATCCACAAGGTCATTTAAGTATAGTGCGGCGCAGACCTCACGATGCCATGGAACTGGATTGTCAATAAGTCACTGTGCAGAGTGGTGGAGGATCAGTAATGCTGTGGACTGGGTCCTCTGGTCCAGCTGAACCGATCATTGACTGGAAATGGTCATGTTGGGCTACTCGCAGACCATTTGCAGCCGTTCATGGACTCCTGTTTCCAAACAACCATGGAATTTTTAAGGATGGCAGTGAGTCATGCCACCTGACCACAGTTGTTTGGCTGGGTATGAAGAACATTCTGGATAATTTGAACGAATAATTCGGCCACCCAGATCGCCCGACATGAATCCTATAGACCACATTTTGGATATAATAGAGGTCAGTTTGTTATGGCGCAAAGTCAAGCGTCAGCACGCCAGTCGGAAACGATAGAGTGCAGAGGGCTGCGAAGAAGCCGTCAGCCAATTCCACACTGACCGACCCCTCTCTAGAACGACAACGCAACTGCAGCGGCCTCTAGGAGAAGAGAACATAAGAGCCTCTCCCGACTGGTCGCGACCACTTCTACATCAGCATCGAGGTAAGGCACTTCAAGACCAGCGACTTAGGAATTCTACACACTGAAGAACATTGTTTATTTTGCATGGCGTCCTTTGCTTGCGACACATCTCTTTAGCACAAAGTTAAGTATTGTCATTTTCTTGCAATAAAACTCTTTAATGTGACTTGCTTGAATTGTTATTCGGCGCCTGCCAGAGTAGCCGAGCGGTTCTAGGGGCTTCAGTCTGGAACCGAGCGGCCGCTACGGTATCAGGTTCGAATCCTGCCTCGGGCATGGATGTGTGTGATGTCCTTAGGTTAGTTAGGTTTAAGTAGTTCTAAGTTCTAGGGCACTGATGACCTCAGATGTTAAGTCCCATAGTGCTCAGAACCATTTTGTTATCTAGTGACCCGAGAAAGCAGGCTTCCTGAACGCCCCACATTTGGTACGTAAGCAAGATTCAACACAGTTCCTGCACAAGATCCTCCACTAGCAACACTTTCACAATTATGGATGGCAATAGAGACAGTATGGATCAGTACTTCCAGCGACTTGTTAAGTCGATGGCACATCGAGTTGCTCAACTGCGCTGCGAAAAAGGAGGTCCGACATGGTATCAGGAGCTATTGTGTGACTTTTGTCACCTCATTCTATAGCAGCTATTGAAACGTGAAACACTAAAGTAATTGTGTCTGGTTGCTACGAGGGCAAGTCATAAAGTCTTTGTGCCTTTTTTTACTAACCAATGTAAGATACTAACAGGTAATGACAAATATTCATCCTATGGTAGGTACTTTACACTATTTTTCCACATAGTCCCCACACTGGTTCATACTTGTCCCATTGCAGCACTAAATTAGAGATGCCCCTGAGGGAGAATTCGTCTGGCTGACTGTGGAACCACCGTCGGACTGCTCTCTTGGCTTCACCGTTCATCCTATGGTAGGTACTTTACACTATTTTTCCACATAGTCCCCACACTGGTTCACACTTGTCCCATGCAGCACTAAATTAGAGATGCCCCTGAGGGAGAATTCGTCTGGCTGACTGTGGAACCACCGCCGGACTGCTCTCTTGGCTTCACCGTTACTTGTGAATTGCAGTCCTGCCGGGAAATTCTTGACGGGTCCAAAAACGTGGAAATCCCCTGGGACGAGGTCTGGAGTGTCTGGTGGGTGGTCCAGAGTCTCCCAATGAAATTTCTGGAGCTTTTCGGCAGTTCTGATTGCCACATTTTGGGCCCACACTGTTGCAGAGCAGAATCACGTCGTCCACATTTGCCCACATCGAGAATCCGTCGGCGCCATCACCGGATGGCAGCCCTCAGATGCGACAGTCTGGAACAACAACTGTCGTCATTGGTGGTTGCAACCATGTGGCATGAAACCCAGCTGCAGCGGTCCACAGCTGTCCCAGAGGTCATTAACATCACTTCCCCAACAGATGGCGCTCAACAGAATTTGTTTTATCACAGGCGAACCCACATGTTTCCGCACCATACTTTGCTGCTTGGATTCCAGCATGAAATGCAGTATCCACATTTCGTTGCCAGCAACACTGTGGTCCAGGAAACCTTTACCCTTCTTTGAGTACCATTCCAGATGATTTGGTGAAGACATCATTCGCTTGCCTTCTGTCATGTCATCCAACTGCTTAGGAACCCACTGACATGAAACCTTCCAGTACCCTAAGAACCAGTGAATGATGTCGGAAGTTCTCCCGTACAATATTCCAAGTCCCCAGGACATGGCCAGGATGTAGATGGCCGATTTGCTTTCACCATTGCATCAACGCGGGGAATGTTTGGCGTTCGTTCCTTGCTCCATAGAAAACGAATCACACTTCGTTTCTCTAACGCAGTTGATGTGTGAAGCACAACCTCCATCTTTAACAGCTGACAGCAGCGCCGTGCAGCGGAGTTACCGGCAGATGAGTCCGACTCGAACCAACAAAGATGCAACGCTGGGAATGGATATGTTGACTTCACATTTACAGCCGTAATTTGGGTAAAAAAAAGGAGGGGGGAAGACTTTCTGATTTCTCCTCGTAATAACCAGAGCAGAAATGACAGCGCTTGTTCAGGTTAAGTTGGTCGTCGTTAACTGGTCTTTCCTCCTCGACGTAATGAGAAGCCAGCAAAAAGCGTCAGCCGATGTGTGCAAAGTTTTGGAAAACTGGGCCTACAATTCAGTATTAAGTGCACTGTCTCCACACAGGGCAGACTTACATACAAGTACAGACATCTCAATTCTTGAATGAGGTGAACTTCTGTGAAGTTAGGAAAACAGGAGACGAGGTACTGGCAGAAGTGAAGCTGTGACGACGGGGCGTGAGTCGTGCTTGGGTAGCTCTGTTGGTAGAGCACTTGCCCGCGAGAGGCAAAGGTCCCGAGTTCGAGTCTCGGTCCGGCACACAGTTTTAATCTGCCAGGAAGTTTCACCTCAATTCCTGCTTCGCTACGCCATTTTGCTTACTGGTACATCGTCAAAAACAGTCATGCAGTATTATCCTCTCTGAACCTCAGAGTCCTGCATCGTGCCTCTGACTACATAGTGTTGTATCCTGTGAGCTAATTAGTATTATTAACGATAATAACGTAGCGTCCATAGACTGTGCCCGTGGCGTCGTGTACTCTTCCGTTCCCTCTGACGTGGAAGCCCTTGCTCACAAATACACTATGTGATCAAAAGTATCCGGACACCCCCAAACCACCCGTTTTTAATATTAGATGCATTGTGCTGCCACCTACTGCCAGGTACTCCATATCAGCGACCTCAGTAGTCATTAGAGATCGTGAGAGAGCAGAGTGGGGCGCTCCGCGGAACTCACGGACTTCGAACGTGGTCAGGTGATTGGGTGTCACTTGTGTCATACGTCTGTACGCGAGATTTACACAGTCCTAAACATCCCTTGGTGCACTGTTTCCGATGTGATAGTGAAGTGGAAACGTGAAGGGACACGTACTACACAAAAGCGTACAGGCTGACCTCATCTGTTGACTGACAGAGACCGCCGACAGTTGAAGAGGGTCGTAATGTGTAATAGGCAGACATCTATCCATACCATCACACAGGAATTCCAAACTGCATCAGGATCCGCTGCAAGTACTATGACAGGGTGGGTGGTGAGAAAACATGGATTTCATGGTCGAGCGACTGCTCATAAGCCACACATCACGCAGGTAAATGCCAAATGACGCTTCACTTGATGTAAGGAGCGTAAACATTGGACGATTGAACAGTAGAAAATCGTTGTGTGGAGTGGCGAATCACGGTACACAATGTGACTATCGGAAAGCAGGGTGTGGGAATGGCGAATACCCGGTGAACGTCATCTGCCAGTGTTTGTAACGCCAACAGTAAATTTCGGAGGGGGTGGTGTTATGTGGTTGTGTTTTTCATGGAGGCGGCTTGCACCCCTTGTTGTTTTGCGTGGCACTATCACAGTACAGGCTTACACTGATGTTTTAAACACCTTCTTGCTTCCCACTGTCAAGAGTAATTCGGGGATGTCGATTGCATCTTTCAACACAATCGAGCACCTGTTCATAATGCACGGCCTGTGGAAGAGTGGTTACGCGACAATAACATCCCTGTAATGGACTGGCCTGCACAGAATCCTGACCTGAATCCTGTAGAACACCTTTGGGATGTTTGGGAACGCCGACTGGCATCCGATACCTCTCCTCAGCGCAGCACTCCGTGAAGAATTGGCTGCAATTCCCCCAAGAAAGCTTCCAGCACCTGAATGAACGTATGCCGGAGAGTGGAAGTGCTCTACCATCTGAGCTACCGAAGCACGACTCACGCACGGTACTCACAGCTTTACTTCTGCCCGCGAAAGGCAAAGGTCCCGAGTTCGAGTCTCGGTCGGGCACACAGTTTTAATCTGCCAGGAAGTTTCACAATCTTGATGTTTTCACGGCGTAATGATTTTTCCATTCAATTTCAAGGAGCGCAGCCATATAGACTCTGTTTCTTCCCCTTCCTCTGATATTTCGGGAGGATGAACGAGTTTTAGAAGTAAACGGCCGCGCGATGTAGCAGCGTGGTCTGATGCCCCTTGCCACGGCTCGCGTGGCTGCTCCCGTCGGAGGTTCGAGTTCTCCCTCGGGCATGGGTGTGTGTGTTGTCCATAGCGTAAGTTAGATTAAGTAGTGTCTAAGCTTAGGGACCGATGACCTCAGCACTTTGGTCCCATAGGAACTTACGACGAAATTTTGAAGTAAATTGGTGTTCTGCACAACAGATAATTAAGGCACTACGAATAAAACCTAAGGTGGACATAAATCACAGGGAAGAAGACATACATCTACATCGACACAGATACTCCGCAAGCCACCGCACGGTGCGTGGCGGAGGGTACCAAATACTAGTCATTGCTTCCCCTCCTCCACTCACAAGTAGGTCGAGGGGAAAACTATTGTCTATATGCCTTCGTATGAGCCCAGATTTCACGTGTCTTACCTTCGTGGTCCTTACAATGCCATGTCTCTAAATTTTCTCAGTTGCGTTTCTCGAAAAGAACGTCGCCTTCCCTCTAGGGATTCCCATTTGAGTTTCTGCAGCATCTTCGTTACACTTGTGTGTTTTTCGAACCTACCGATAACAAATCTAGCAGCCCGCCTCAGAACCGCCTCGATGTCTTCCTTCAATCCGACCCGGTACGGATCCCAAACATTCGAGCAGTAATCAAGAATAGGTCGCACTAGCGTCCTATATGCTGTGTACAGGATGGCGGGTATGGGCAGGCGGTGGGCGTTATGGAATAATAGTGTAATTTTTAGAGAAAGGCCATTTATTGGCTAAAGCATGATGAAAAGGGGCTACATAGGCCTAGGGAGGTGAGGGTGAGCCAGAGCTTACAATTTGGCGAACATTGTCGCGAAGCTACCGAAAGTGGTTGTCTGGCAAAACTAAGTCCACAGTGCCGCAGCACCGGGAGAAGCGGGAGATGTTCAATGCTACAGGGCGCGCATCCGACTCGCGGGTGAGCAAGAATACAAGAGAGCGAGCCCGGCGACGGGCGGCCGCGTATATTCGACGCACCACCCGGCTTCCTCCGCCCTGATTGGCCAGGACCGAGAAAACCTTGCGGGCGGCATGGAACTTTCCAGAGCGTTGCGTGCTAAGCGACGCCTGGGACGGCGTTACCTCGTAAGCACATGAGAGAGGCGCGTGATCAAGGTGCCCTTCCTCGGTGCTGACTTCCTGTTACTAGACCGTGGGACGAAAGAATTTACAGGCAGCTAACACTGCCGGCCGTGGCTTGGCCGCGATGGAAAAATGAAGTTATCGGTTGGAGCCTCATATAATAAAGTAAAATCCCCTATAGTCTGGCTCATCCTTTACAGCTGTCTCCTTTATATGAACGACAGTCTAAAATTCTCCCAATAAACCGAAATCGGCCGTTCATCTCCCCTACGAAAGTTCTCACATGGTCTCTCCCATATCATATCGCTTTGCAACACTTGCAGACATTTAAACGACTTCACCGTGTCAAGCAGGTCACTACTAATACTGTTTTCGAACATTACAGGATTGTTCTTCCTACCAATCCTCATTAACGTACATTTCTGAAGTTCTAGAGCCAGCTGCCATTCATTACACCAACTAGAAATTTTTCCGACGTCGTCTTGTGCCTTCCTACAGTCACTCCACTCCGACACCTTACCGTACACCACGGCGTCATCAGCAAACAACCGCAGATTGCTGCCCACCCTGTCCGCCAAATCATTTATGTATATAGAGAACAACTGAAGTCCTATGACACATGGGACACTGTAGCACACCAGATGACTGCGCCACTCCTGACGATACCCTTGTCTCTGATGAACACTCGCCGTCGAGGACAACATACTGGGTTCTATAACTTAAGAAGCCTTCCAGCCACTCCCGTATCTGTGAACTTACTCCATACACTTATACCTTCGTTAACAGCCTGCAATGGGGTACCATGAAATGCTTTCCGGAAACCTGCTGCCCTTCACCCATAGTTTTCAGTATATCATGTGAGAGAGGGATAAGCTGAGTTTCGCACTATCGATGCTTTCCAAAACCATGCTGGTTCGTGCACATAATTTTCTCAGTCTCAAGAAAATTTATTATATTCGAACTGAGAATATGTCCAAGGATTCTGCAGCAAATCGAAGTTAGGGATATTGGTCTGTAATCTTATGGGTCCGTTCTATTTTTTTTTTTTTTTGGTCATCAGTCTACTGACTGGTTTCATGCGGCCCGCCACGAATTCCTTTCCTGTGCTAACCTCTTCATCTCAGAGTAGCACTTGCAACCTACGTCCTCAATTATTTGCTTGGCGTATTCCAATCTCTGTCTTCCTCTACAGTTTTTGCCCTCTACAGCTCCCTCTAGTAACATGGAAGTCATTCCCTCATGTCTTAGCAGATGTCCTATCATCCTGTCCCTTCTCCTTATCAGTATTTTCCACATATTCCTTTCCTCTCCGATTCTGCGTAGAACCTCCTCATTCCTTACCTTATCAGTCCACCTAATTTACAACATTCGTCTATAGCACCACATCTCAAATGCTTCGATTCTCTTCTGTTCCGGTTTTTCCACAGTCCATGTTTCACTACCATACAATGCTGTACTCCAGACGCACATCCTCAGAAATTTCTTCCTCAAATTAAGGCCGGTATTTGATATTAGTAGACTTCTCTTGGCCAGAAATGCATTTTTTGCCATAGCGAGTCTGTGACCATCAATCCTGATGTTAAGTTTCTCGCTCTTCTCATTTCTACTACTTCTCATTACCTTCGTCTTTCTCCGAATTACTCTCAAACCATACTGTGTACTCATTAGACTGTTCATTCCGTTCAGCAGATCATTTAATTCTTCTTCACTTTCACTCAGGATAGCAATGTGATCAGCGAATCGTATCATTGATATCCTTTCACCTTGTATTTTAATTCCACTCCTGAAGCTTTCTTTTATTTCCATCATTGCTTCCTCGATGTACAGATTAAAGAGTAGGGGCGAAAGGCTACAGCCTTGTCTTACACCCTTCTTAATAGGAGCACTTCGTTCTTGATCGTCCACTCTTATTATTCCCTCTTGGTTGTTGTACATATTGTATATGACCCGTCTCTCCCTATAGCTTACCCCTACTTTTTTCAGAATCTCGAACAGCTTGCACCATTTTATATTGTCGAACGCTTTTTCCAGGTCGACAAATCCTATGAAAGTGTCTTAATTTTTCTTTAGCCTTGCTTCCATTATTAGGCGTAACGTCAGAAATGCCTCTCTCGTCCCTTTACTTTTCCTAAAACCAAACTGATCGTCACCTAGCGCATTCTCAATTTTCTTTTCCAGTCTTCTGTATATTATTCTTGTAAGCAGCTTCGATGCATGAGCTGTTAAGCTGATTGTGCGATAATTCTCGCACTTGTCAGCACTTGCCGTCTTCGGAATTGTATGGATGATGCTTTTCCGAAAGTCAGATGGTATATCGCCAGACTCATATATTCCACACACTTCTGATATACAGGAGTCACCTGCGCTTTTTCCAGTCGCTTGGAACTTTGTGCTGTCTAAGAGATTCACGATGAATGCAAGCTCAGTAAGGGGCCAGTGCTGTAGAGTACTCTTTGTAAAACAGGATTGACATTCCATCTGGAGCTGGTGATTTGTAAAAGAAATTTAAATCCAAAGCTTTCATGTCATATATGGGAAGTATTCGCTTAAAAATTAGTCAAATGCACACCAAACCCATACTGATTTTTTCATCCTCCACCAAAGACATCAGTTCTTCCGGGCTCCGTCGAAGATGATTTGATATTCTGAAAGACTATGGTTTAAACGTCCCTAGCGAGCGTGGCTTTTCGAATATAAGGCAGACGACTTGTATGGTCCATGAGAGACGCATGGGACAATGTAGCACACCAGATGACTGCAGCCCCATAAAGCGATTGGGGCTGAGCACTACATCGAAATCGGTCACTCTCCTCGGTATGAAATTCTAGCATCGACTTTATCTTTTCGAGATTTGTCGGGGAAAAAAAGAGAGTGAAATTCGTTTGGCAAAGAATTTAGTTACAGGGATAGTGGTTTCAACCCAGACAGATCGCGGAATCCGGCGCCTTCTTTGATAAAATCTCAAAGACGTTGCTACAGTGCAGTTAATGATTATACATCGGTGTCACAGCACGGATCAACCGTGCAAGCACAACTTTAATTTATGGAGATCGTTTGCGCGTTTGTATATCTGTGCTTGATTCAGGGGAGGGGACCAAACAGCCAGGCTGTGCCCTTTCAAGGGAACCATCCCGGCATTTGCCAAAGCGATTTAGGGAAATCACGGGAAACCTAGATCAGGATGGCCGAACGCTCATTTGAATCGTCGTCCTCCCGAATGCGAATGCAGTGTGCCAACCACTGTGCCACCTCGTTCGGTTCAGTTAACTGATTAAAATTTGATTTTTTATTTCCATTCCTTTGTGAGGCAATTCTAATGATAGTAATGAGCGTATGCCATTGGTGGCCGGGAGACCCCTCGCGGGGCGGTTCGGCCGCCGCTCCACAGGTTCTTTAACGCCACTACGGCGACTTGCGATTGAATGAGGATGAAATGATGATGAAAGACGCACAACATCCAGCAATCTCGAGGCAGAGAAAATCCCTGACCCCGCCGGGAATCGAACCCGGGACCCGTGCGCGGGAAGCGAGAACGCTACCGCAAACCACGAGCCGCAGACATTTTAATCATATTAGTCTCAGACTTACAAGTAGAGGCCCCAGAGTGACATCGACATTTTGACACCATCTATACGGTTATGTATGTTAAGATCCCAAGTATCATACCCCAGCCATTAACCTTTGGGCCCTCATTTGAGAGTAATTGATGAAAAAAAAAGTTTGGGGTTTTGTGTGACAGTACCGTTAAAAAAGTTGATTTACATAGTGCTGTTCTCTGGTATAATGGACAGGGTAATAGCTTGACATGGAGGACGTTGTGGGTTCCTCATCAGGTGCAGTGGACTTTTATTTTACTTCCAAATCTTTATCGAAATTACTTAGATCATAATTTGTATTCAATTAATTGGTTGGTTGGTTGGTTGGGGGGAGGGGAGCAAACAGCGTGGCCATTGGTCCCATCACATTAGGGAAGGGTGGGGAACGAAACTGGCTGTGCCCTTTCAAAGGAACCATTCCAGCATCTGCCCAAAGCAACTTAGGGAAATCACAGAAAAAGTGCCGCGCAGGACTGCAGTCATGGACTGTGTGGCTGATCCTGGCGGGGATGCGAGTCCTCCCTCGGGCATGGCTGTGTGTGTTTGTCCTTAGCATAATTTAAGTTAAGTAGCGTGTAAGCTTAGGGACAGATGACCTTAGCAGTTAAGTCCCATAATATTTCACACACATTTGAACATTTTTCGAACAGAAAAAGTAAATCAGGATGACCGGATGCAGGTTTGAACCGTCGTCCTCCCGAATGCGAGTCCAGTGTGGTAACCACAGCGCCACCTCGCTACAGAACGAGTACTATACCTTCAGTCTATCGGCTCACTCTGAAATGATCAACTACACTCCCAAAGTTTAATGGATCAGTCCAGAATCGCCTTCAGTTGGCGACCTGCCGTGCAAAAGTGGCTGTTAGAAATGCATCTGGACTAATTTTCTTGACGAAAAATTGTGATGTGATACTGAGACTGAAATCAGGTAGGCTTTGGGTTACGTGTGATCTGTATAATAAAATGCTGCTTCTTTATGTCACGGATGACGCAGGTCCATCTGCAGCCGGCAGTAGTGGGGCAGCGGGAGTTCCGGCGCCTGCTGGGCCCCTGCTGCTCGGGGCTGTCCGCGCTCGGCCTGTGGGAGAACCCCCAGGCTCCGGGGGAGGGCAGAGCGCCTCTGCAAGCGACGGGAGGGTGGCGCCGCCATCTGGCCGTGGCCGCAGTCACCGCCGCCTACGCACTCACCGCCACCACGGCGCTCCTGAAGCTGTGTCTCCAGACCCCGCAAGACCTCGAGGAGCTGAGCATGGCCGTCTTCGTCTGCACTGGGTCTGCTGCCGCTGGAGCCAAGGTAGTGGAGGCTGTATCAGCATGTACTATTGGTTCCTCACTAGGTCATTAACAACAGAGCTGATTATACAGGGAGATGCATCTGACATTTCCCAAATATGTAACTGGCTCAAAGACTTCTTAAATCATATAGCTCAGTATGTTGTCCTCGACAGCAAGTGGTCATTGGAGATAACACCAGGAGTACCCCGGGGGAAGTTTGATAGGACCGTTCCTATTTTCTGTGTACATAAACGATCTGGAAGACCGGGTTGGCAGCAGTATGCAGTTGTTTTCTGATCATGCCATGGTGTACAGAAAGGTGTTGAAGATAAGTGATGTTAGGTGGATGCATGATGACCTAGACAAAATTTCTAGTTGATGTGATGAATGACAGCTGACTCTTACATCTACATCTACATGATTACTCTGCAATTCACATTTAAGTGCTTGGCAGACGGTTCATCAAACGACAATCATACTATCTCTCTACCATTCCACTCCCGAACAGCGCGTGGGAAAAACGAACACCTAAACCTTTCTGTTCGAGCCCTGATTTCTCTTATTTTATTTTGATGATCATTCCTACCTATGTAGGTTGGGCTCAACAAAATATTTTCGCATTCGGAAGAGAAAGTTGTTGACCTTAATTTCGTAAATAGATCTTGCCACGATGAGAAAATAAAAATGTAAGTTATGCGGATGAGTAGGAAAATAGAACCCATAATGTTTGGATACTGCATTAGTAATGTCCTACTAGACACATTCACATCGTTTAAATATCTGGGCATGACATTACAAGTGATATGAAATGGTATGAGTATGTGAGGAGTGTGGCAGGAAGGCAAGAAGTCGAATTCGGTTTATTGGGAGAGTTTTAGGAAAGTGTGGTTCAGCTGTGACCTTATGTAGAACATTAGTATGACCTATTCTTGAGTACTGCTGAATTGATTGTGATCCACACTTGGTCAGATTGAAAGAAGGCGAGCTGCTAGATTTGTTACTGGTAGGTCGGTAAGCATGCAAGTATTACAGATACGCTATGGGAGCTCAAATGCGAATTACTGTAGGAAAAAAGACATTCATTTCGAAGAACACTATTGAAAAAGTTTTGCAGCTGACTGCAGAACGATCCTACTGCCGCCGACATACATTTCACATAGGGGCTATGAAGACAAGATATGAGAAATTAGGGCTCATAAGGTGGCATGTAGACTCGTTTTCCCCTCGCACTGTCTGCTAGTGGAACAGGAAAGGAAATGACTAGTTGCGGTATAGGTACCCTCCGCCACGCACCGAACGGTGGCTTGTGGAGTATGTATGTAGCTGTAGATGTAGATACATACTGAAGTCTCAAATTTGATGACTCTTATTGTTATCAGTACCTCAGGGTGATTCGCAAAGATATGCGAATATTTTAATATGTTATTCTACAAGTAAAACTAAAGAAAAAAGTTCAGATAAACATTGGTCGTCAAATATTTAGTTACAAAGTTATGGCTAATAATATATTTTGTCTTAAATTTAGCAACTTCGCTAATATGAAGCCATCACAAAACTGTACGAGGTTAAAGTATAGCACGATTTCCAGTTATTTTCTTGTCACTGGTCTGGTGAATTTAATAAAACATCTCCCAGATGTGTATCTGCAGTAGTTTTCCAGAACATCCAGGGAAACATCTTGAGCAGTGATAAAAGTTGGTGTTTTGAACATTATGCTGCAGCACGTAGTGTGAAGCAGTCGCCCTACGTTTCTGGCGGTGGCGCCGCTGTGGCAGTCGCAGCTTTGGTGTCTCCCTCTGGTGGGAAAGGGGAAAGGTTGCCTGTTCACGTGCATTTAAGGGGCGCTATGAGCTCGCTAAGGGGGAGTCTGTCAGTCTGAGTCACAGAGTCTGGTCAGTTGGTCAGCTGGGTCAGTCTGGGGCAGTCAGTGTCTGTCTGTCGTCCGGAGTGTTACTATGGGTTAGGCCGCATCTAATCTAGTTTGTTCAGGCAATGGTCATTGGCCGTTCGATTGATCGGTTGGTCGGTCGCGCACTGAGACACGAGATGACTTGTCCGCCTTGAGCGTCGGCGCATGTGAGGTCGCCACGTGAGTCCAGTGGGCCGCGCCGTATAGCGAGGGGTAGTGGCTTCGCGGCAGACACGAGAGCAACAGGAGTCAACCCACGGCGTCGGTCTGGCCGGCGCGAGCTGTGACGCCGTGAGACGGGAGATCGGCGCGCCTTCCTGCGTCCGTTGAAGCGGCTGGCAGCGGACGGTTCGGGAGAGCGATTTAGGGGCGCTGCGCCAGGTCTTCGCCATAAATGGCAGATTATTAGAAGTTAAGTGATCGGAGATATGTTGTTTCATTTCATTGTTAAATTCCACTTGTTTTCTTGGTCAGTCTCTCGTCCCTAGTTTGCTCGTTTGTCTCTCGTCCGCATTTGTTAGGCAGTTAGTGTCTGTCTGTCTGTCGGTCTGCCGTACGTTAATAGCTGCCTCTGTCATGTTTGTCGGATTCGGTGTTAACGAATTTATTGCTTAAAGGCCGAATTCCTGAAATATGCTTTTATCTTGCCTATCATCTTGCGAGGCGGTATAGCTGTAATGTAGAGCATGTTGTACATTTTATGTAAGTCTGAACTTCATGGGTTTTATTTATATAGTCATTTTTATAAAGTTGCCACCCTTCCACAGTAAGAGTCCTTTTAAAAACAAATTGCACTTTCGGTGGCAAATAATTTCTTAGTGTGAGTGTTTGTACCATTTCCATCTCTCTTACGGGGTGCATAGTTTACGTGTTTGTGTGAATTGTTAAAATTTTTAGTTTAAAGTAATCTGGTGTAATGCAGATTTGCACCAGTGTAGTCTTTCAGAGGTTGTTGTGAGCGGTCGTGACTACGGGCGTGTTGAAAGGGAGTGGCAAGCTTCTCAGCCTGAAGGCTCATACTGTCGATATTTGTTCTTTCTGCCTCTAAATAAAATTGTAACATGATATTTCGAAGGTGCTTTTCTGGTTATAAATTTTAAATCTGTTTATGAAAAGGCTTTTATGAATAAAATTCCAATTTGTTAAAGGTAATTTCATTTTCATCAGTTACTCCCTGGCAACTACTTCCACATTCACCTAGTGTGATTAAATGTGTTAATGTTGTTGATGAATCGCTAGTAAATAAAGTAAATTGTTTAACCCTTTCAGACCCCCACCCAAACTGGAAATGAAAATTTTGAAATAAATGCATTTTTGTAACTAAAAAAAAAGATAGAATCGTGGACCAGTTGCTTAGAAAATTTCATTTTTTAATTTTGATACAAATTTTGAACCCACACAATTGTGTGGGTCGGGATTATCTTACATATTTATGTCATTTCTTGCAGTGATATTCACGAAAGCAGTTACTCTCCTTTTGACAAACACAAATAAATATTACACTTCAGACATCTTGTTCTCGCCATTTTCTTGCAATTTTTTTGCCTGTAGCAACGAGCTGAAGGCAAATCATCAACAGTTGGCCAATGATGATATCCGTCTATCCTCTTCTCAGCACATGGTGTGCTTGCTGGTTTGTACATTTTATTTGGTGGCTCTTCATCGGATTCACTTTCATGTTCCTGTCCTGAAGAAGAAGAAATTAGCGCTTCTCCAATCACTTGTCGGAATTCAAGAAGATCTAAATTGTTTTTCTTTTCTACTTTATTGGCTTCGCATGCAACTTTGTGTTGTAACAAGGAACTGACGCAAGCCAAATGAAGTACACTCCTGGAAATTGAAATAAGAACACCGTGAATTCATTGTCCCAGGAAGGGGAAACTTTATTGACACATTCCTGGGGTCAGATACATCACATGATCACACTGACAGAACCACAGGCACATAGACACAGGCAACAGAGCATGCACAATGTCGGCACTAGTACAGTGTATATCCACCTTTCACAGCAATGCAGGCTGCTATTCTCCCATGGAGACGATCGTAGAGATGCTGCATGTAGTCCTGTGGAACGGCTTGCCATGCCATTTCCACCTGGCGCCTCAGTTGGACCAGCGTTCGTGCTGGACGTGCAGACCGCGTGAGACGATGCTTCATCCAGTCCCAAACATGCTCAATGGGGGACAGATCCGGAGATCTTGCTGGCCAGGGTAGTTGACTTACACCTTCTAGAGCACGTTGGGTGGCACGGGATACATGCGGACGTGCATTGTCCTGTTGGAACAGCAAGTTCCCTTGCCGGTCTAGGAATGGTAGAACGATGGGTTCGATGATGGTTTGGATGTACCGTGCACTATTCAGTGTCCCCTCGACGATCACCAGTGGTGTACGGCCAGTGTAGGAGATCGCTCCCCACACCATGATGCCGGGTGTTGGCCCTGTGTGCCTCGGTCGTATGCAGACCTGATTGTGGCGCTCACCTGCATGGCGCCAAACACGCATACGACCATCATTGGCACCAAGGCAGAAGCGACTTTCATCGCTGAAGACGACATGTCTCCATTCGTCCCTCCATTCACGCCTGTCGCGACACCACTGGAGGCGGGCTGCACGATGTTGGGGCGTGAGCGGAAGACGGCCTAACGGTGTGCGGGACCGTAGCCCAGCTTCATGGAGACGGTTGCGAATGGTCCTCGCCGATACCCCAGGAGCAACAGTGTCCCTAATTTGCTGGGAAGTGGCGGTGCGGTCCCCTACGGCACTGCGTAGGATCCTACGGTCTTGGCGTGCATCCGTGCGTCGCTGCGGTCCGGTCCCAGGTCGACGGGCACGTGCACCTTCCGCCGACCACTGGCGACAACATCGATGTACTGTGGAGACCTCACGCCCCACGTGTTGAGCAATTCGGCGGTACATCCACCCGGCCTCCCGCATGCCCACTATACGCCCTCGCTCAAAGTCCGTCAACTGCACATACGGTTCACGTCCACGCTGTCACGGCATGCTACCAGTGTTAAAGACTGCGATGGAGCTCCGTATGCCACGGCAAACTGGCTGACACTGACGGCGGCGGTGCACAAATGCTGCGCAGCTAGCGCCATTCGACGGCCAACACCGCGGTTCCTGGTGTGTCCGCTGTGCCGTGCGTGTGATCATTGCTTGTACAGCCCTCTCGCAGTGTCCGGAGCAAGTATGGTGGGTCTGACACACCGGTGTCAATGTGTTCTTTTTTCCATTTCCAGGAGTGTAAATGAATCAAAACTTTTAAAGTCCACTTTTTGTCTTCAAGAAAGTCCTGTAGGTTTCCATCATTTGATCGCAGAGGTGCACTCATCCCATACACAGGTTGTACTTCACTACAACTGCAGGACATGTCACTAAGATGTACTTCTTTTCTGGCTTATTCCATCTCTCAACATTGCTTGCAGGTTCACATCCTGTACAAGTAGAGGCAAGGGTCACAGCTTTTGAATCTTTCCACTGGACAATGACTATTTTATCATCTGTCCCTGCAGAATTCTTCCATATCTCCTGTCTTCAGTCTTTTTTCTTCTGTCGGGTGAACTGGTTTCACTCGGTTTTTTCGTTATGGTTCCTGTTCCTTCCAGCCCTAGGTCACATAACTGTTGCAGTAATAGCAAAGCTGTAAAATATCTGTCAAAATATAGTCTTGCACCTTGAGGTAATGTTTGAGCAAGGTGAAGTATTACAGATGGCCCAAGACCAAGGCCAACATCCGGCAGAGGAGTTGATTTACCTTGATAAAGTTCAAAATCAAGTACTAAACCTTTCGTTGTTGCCAAAACAAAGTTTTTAATACCCAAAGGGCGCGGTTTGTTTGGAACATACTGAGACAATGTGCAGCGTCCTGCAAATGGTACCATTTGTTCATCAATGGAGTAATCATTTTAGAGGGGCATGGAAGTCTCAAACAAGCACAGCGTACAACATTAATTGCAGGTTGTACCTTCCACAATCTATTAGTTTCTGATTCACATGGAATGTTGTTAGTGTCCACAACATGCAGTGCTGTTCCGAGAGTGAAGTACCTGTCTCTAGGCATACTATGTGCAATAGTTGGCATACGCAATGACTTCTGCCGGTACATACGTGTACTAGGATATCTAATGCATCCCATAAGTACACGCATGCCATACAACTTTTTTATCTCTTTAGGATTTGTTTCCGCTGTTTCTCTAGAATTCTTTCTACTGTGTTGACTGGGAAAATTGTCCTGAACTTCTGTAGCAACTGGTAGTATTGTTGCAGAAGCATTGTTACAATTTTCCTCCTCGTCAGAAGATTCAGAGCTTTCTCCAAGTCTAAGTTTGATTCTTGGAAGAGTCCAAGTTGTATCTAACAATTCACCATCACTACGGAAGACTTCCATTAGGCTAGAATTTCCTCGTCAGTAAGCCCTAAAACGAAACAAACAAACGAACTCTGAAAATAATGCGTAAATACAGTAGTAAAATGACTTACCTATTCCGTAATCTGTTCCGAATCGTAACCACAAACATCGACCGAAAACGACCATATGCCGGTAAAATAGTCCCAACACGCACAATTGTGCATGTGGATGTTACAGTCATTGTAGCTATGAAAGTATTCAAATAATTGTGGTGGACATATTTTTATTTACTTCTGTACACCTTTCGGAACCTCAAACACATTTTTTCAAATGTCAAAACGCAATAAATAGAGCACAATAAACATTTACCTCGACAGATATGCTTCCGACCCGCCATCTTGAAAACTACCAAAGATTAACACACAATATCTCGCGTCTGTAACGAGATATCGATATAAATCGAGTTGTATACGAAACAGCGATTCCTGCACACTCGTGTGACTTGGGACTCAACTGCATAGCTGAATAATATGATGCTGCAACGCAAATAAACTGCACCCACACAATTGTGCGTATTGGGTCTGAAAAGGTTAAGAAAAGATTTTGAAAGTAAATTCATGGCTCAACTCTGTAACTAAATATTTGAGGACCTATGTTTATATGCACTTTTTTCTTTTGTTTTACTTGTAGAATAACATATTAAAATATATGCATATCTTTGTGAATCACCCTGAGGTATTGATAACCATAAGAGTCTAAAGCACACAGTCATCGATTCTGAGACTTTAGCATGTATCTACATCTACATACATACTCCACAAGCCACCATACGGTGCGTGGCGGAGGGTACCTGTACCGCAACTAGTCATTTCCTTTCCTGTTCCACTAGCAGACAGTGCGAGGGGAAAACGAGTCTACATGCCACGTTATGAGCCCTAATTTCTCATATCTTGTCTTCATAGCCCCTATGTGAAATGTATGTCGGCGGCAGTAGGATCGTTCTGCAGTCAGCTGCAAAACTTTTTCAATAGTGTTCTTCGAAATGAATGTCTTTTTTCCTACAGGTATTTACACTTGAGCTCCCATACTGTATCTGCAATACTTGCTTGCTGACCAACGTACCAGTAACAAATCTAGCAGCTGCCTTCTTTCAATCTGACCCAGTGTGGATCACAAACACTTCAGCAGTACTCAAGAACAGGTCACACTAATGTTATACATAAGGTCTTCTTCACAGCTGAACCACACTTTCCTAAAATTCTCCCAATAAACCGACATCGACCTCTTGCCTTCCTACCACACTCCTCACACACTAATATCATTTCATTTAAATGATGTGAATGTGTTAAGCAGTACACTGCTAATGCAGTATCCAAACACTACAGGTTCGTTTTTCCTACTCATCTGCATAACTTACATGTTTCTGCATTAAGAGCCAGCTGTTATTCATCACACCAATTAAAAATTTTGTCTAGGTCATCGTGCATCTACCTACAATCAGTTATACAATCAGTTATCTTCAACACCATTCTGTACACCATGGCATCATCTGCGAACAACTGCAGATTGCTGCCCACTCTGTCTGCCAGAGAATTATGTACACAGAAAATAGCAATGGTCCTACCATACTTCCCTGGGGTACTCCTGGTGTTACCCTGTCTCCTATGACCGCTCACCATCAAGGACAACATACTGGGTTACATAACTTAAGAAGTCTTTGAGCCAGTCACATATCTGGGAGCTTATTCCATATGCATGTATCTTCGTTAACAATCTGCAGTGGGGTAGCATGTCCAATGCTTTTCAGAATCCATGCTGTTCCCTGTTAATATTATGGTAAACCAGCTTTATCTGTGATGTACCCCTAAGCTGGAATATATGTGTGAAAAGCTGTCTCAACCTCTTATCTGATATTCGCTTCCATATGGGTCCAAAGCACAAATTTTCATTGCTGTAGGAATGCACACCGGCTACATTGATGCCCATTTCTTCATAAAAGCTGGAAGATCTAGAAGGAATCCATCACCACGTCATGTTCTATGATTTCAGCATTCAGGGATTTAAAATGGATGCTGAGTGTTTCAAAACCTTTAAGAGTGTTACCAACCTCATTACCAAACCAAAAGTTGGTGTTCATGGTACTTTTTAGAAATTTTAGAGTAATGAAGTTTTCAACATGTTGTCATGATGTGTTGTTTGAAGTAACATATTCTTCATTGGAGTCATTGGAGTCATGGGGTCACAATTTTTTAAAGTCATGTAGAGGAAGGCCACGGTTTGTCATTTTTCCACACTTCGTAAATACCTTGCACAATCTAGTGCCCAAACATGTAGGAGGAAGCCAAACATCAAACTTCAATACAAAAACATACCACATCTGCTAAATGAAATTTGAAACATATTGATTTAACAAAACAATTAGATTTCATGCCTGAAGTGAACAGACAGCTTTATCTGAACCTCAAGCCAGAGAATGTGCTTAATGAAAATGATAATGGGGACCACGAAATTTTAGTGTAGGTCGTAACTTAATGCGTGGTGCATTTATTATCTGTTATTTATGTTCTACTTCTTGTTTCACATTAATTACGAACCATACAACAGTCAAATACACATTAATGACACTGGCCCATAAATGAAAAATTTAAGAATTAATGTTAATGAGAACAATACTAAACAGTAGTAAAAATTACATAATGAAAGTGGTACATTACATTTTTTATAACAAATGTATGACGGTGAGACTTGGTTAAAGAAATATGAAACCTACAAGGAGAATGGTGGCTTGCCTACAAATTTGATATTCACAAACATCTATATCAATTGGGATCATTGGTATATGGGGTAAGAGAGAGACCTCACTAACTGCTCGATCTACGAGGATGGTAGCTTCAATGGTAGTATTTTGCATGGTTTTAATCTGCGAGTAGGTTACATTAAACTGTTTTGAAAGATTCAAATTCCACACTAGTATTCTAAACATAAGCTCATAAGCCATAAATACAGCTTTCTTGTTTTTTGTTCTACATCTATGTCTATACTCTGCAAACCACCGTGAGGTGCATGGCAAAGGGTACATCCAATCGTACCAGTCATTAGGGTTTCTTTCTGATCCATTCACATACTGAGCGCTGGAAGAATGATTGTTTGAATGCCTCCTTATGAGTGATACGTAGAGGGTTGTAGTATATTACTAGAGTCATATATATATATGGGGTGATTCACGAATATATGCAAATATCTTAATATGTTATTCTACAAGTAGAACTAATGAAAAAAGTTTAGATAGACATAGGTATGCAAATGTGTAGTTACAGAGTTACGGCTAATAAAAGATTTTGCCTGAAATTAGCAACTTCGCTAATATGAAGCCATCGCAAAACTGTACAAGGTTAAAGTAAAGCACGATTTCCATTTATTTTGTTGTTACTGATGTGGTGAATCTAATAAAACAGGTCCCAGACGTTTGTCTGCAGTACTTTTCCAGTACATCCAGAGAAGCAAAGAAGTAATTTCGCAAAATTTTTAATATATTCACTACTTGGCCCAATTTGTTTTTTAAATTCCAGACAATTGTAGAAAGTTTTCAACACAGAGTTGTAGAGAATTTAATTTAGGAAAAATGATGGTAATAACGTTAACTGAAACTGTATGAATCTGTTAGATAATTTGCTTTTGCTAATACCATAACACACATGAATTCATGTTAAACAGGAAAAAGCAAAACTCAATGTCAAAGAAGTTGTACAGTGTACATATAGTTTCACAATAGATTCACAATAAATGTTCAAAAATGTCTCCACCGAATTCAATGCATTTAGCTGCATGTGTATGAACAGATTTTGTTGCTCGTTTCAGTTTCACGGGGTTATTCATACTCTTTGCTTCCCCGGATGTTCTGGAAAACTACTACAAATACACGTCTGGAACACTTCTTGTTAGATTCACCAGACCAATAACAACAAAATAAATGGACATTGTCCTTCACTTTCACCTCGTACAGTTATATGAATGGGTATTGGATATGTGTCCTAATCTTCTTCTCTCCTCCTCTCTATGCCTCCCCTGCTCCCCCCCTCACTTTGTCCACCTCCTAAACCCCCTCCCCCATCTCTGTCCATCACCTTCCTCCTGCTTCCTGTACATCTCTTACCCCACACTCTGTTTATCCATCTCCTCCTCCCTGCTCTACCTATCCACATCTTTTTCCCCTTCTTTATATTCGCTTCTTCCCCCCCTCCCTGTCCAACTATTCCTTCCCTCTTTCTCTGACCTTATTTATTATTATTGCAAACGAAACCTTGATTGGGAATAGATCGGTAAATCGGTTGGAACATTAGTACATACGGTGTGAGAGAGATCTTTCAGCTGCTGGATCTGCGAGGAGAGTATCTTTGACAGTATTTCGCATGGTTTTAGTCTATGAACATGTAGCGTTATAGAGTTAACTGAAAAATCAGCTCTCTCGTTTTCTGTTCTAAATGACTGCAAAAAGAAAAAGAAAGCCGCACACTTTCAGAGCACAGCTCAGCATGTCCTTTCTCGCACCCGGTTGAACAGAAGGTGTTTATTGCATAACATGTCTGTATCTACAGTGATTTAGGCTGTGCATTGTCTATCAGTCAGTCAGTCAATCGAGAAGGAATTCATCCAAACGAAATCTTTCCTTGAATTTGTGTGGATTGAAACAAAACAATTTTAATAAGATTTCTGACTTTTCATGGCGATTTTCCAAAAATTTTTCATACAAACCTTGGCCCGATAGTCACGAACACAACAACAAAAAATCCGCTACATCGCTAGAGTTGTTTTCAGATGGTGGTCTCTCATTCATGTGGCAGCTGATGTGGAGTAGTAGTCTTTCGTTGCTAACAGGTGGTGGAAAAGAGGAAAGGAAATGTACTGAACCATTCATGCGTGCGGATATCAAAACACTCTGCAGACGCTTTTGACAGGCCAATGCAACCACTGTGCTGATGTCTACAGCTAAAGGTCTTTCAGTCCCTCCTATGGTCTTATAAAGAAGAAGCATGCGTTTCCAGGCTCATGTTTATTGGACTTTTTTCCTTGTTTCAATAAGAACAACTAACTTTGAAAATATTCAACATTTTTGTTAAACAGCATGTAGACAGAGCGAGTCTTCCAGAGAGCCTCCTCTACTTGCGCCAAGCTGCATTTCCCCTCGCCTGAACATCGGGAGCACATCGCAGTTTGAGGGCACACTGGACCCTAGGTATTTACGTGACGCAGCTCTTCACACTGGTCTATCCCATGCGACTCTTTTTATCCCTGCATAACTACTTCAGCCTACATCCACCAGAACTTGGTTACTGTACACAGGCCTTGGTTATGCTCTGCAAATTTAACCTCTCCCACACTTCCCCCATTGCCAAATTGGCGATTTCTTGATGCCTCAGGACGTGTCATATGAAGTGATCCCTTATTTTAGGCAATTCATCTCTTAAATTTCTATTTTCACCATGTGAGGTAACGGGTGAATCGTGGCGTCCTGAAAATATTCTAAGTTCGTAGTTGGCGAGGCCACTGTGGGGCCTATCGGCGGGTCGCGGCCCGGCAGCAGCCACGTGTCGCTAAACGTTAGCTTAGCAACCACGTGATGTGGCACAACAGCCCGAGCACGTGGCTGAGAATTCCTGAGTGCCGCTGTGTCGATGAAGGAGACACGCTAGGAGTGCCAAAGATGGCGGACTTTGTGAAACCATCATGGCAGACATTTCACAGTTCGTATAAAAATTAACAGCAGCCAGATGAATCATGATACCTTAACAAGAAACACGTACATTACCATTATTTGCAAGACGATTCTGATGGTGTGATCAGATTTTCAATATCTTTATTAGTTTAAAGTTTAGTATCTGACTGTAAATTATACAAGTAACACCCAGCAACGAATTTCCAAAATCTAAACGGGTTGGAATGAGATTTTCACTCTGCAGTGGAGTATGCGCTGATATGAAACTTCCTGGAAGAGATTAAAACTGTGTGCCGGACTGAGACTCGAATTCGGGACCTTTGCCTTTCGCGGGCAAGTGCTCTACCATCTGAGCTACCGAAGCACGACTCACGCCCGGTACTCACAACTTTACTTCTGCCAGTATCTCGTCTCCTACGTTCCAAACTTTACAGAAGCTCTCCTGCGAACCTTGCAGAAACTAGCACTCCTGAAAGAAAGGATACTGCGCGAGACATGGCTTACCCACAGCCTGTGGGATGTTTCCAGAATGAGAATTCTATTAGTGTAAATCTAAATTGGTATGAATTACAGGCATGTAACTTGAATAGTACATGAGTTATTGGAGGTCAAAGTGGCCATTTAGTACTAATCGTTTCAGGCCATAAGTACTCCAAAATGACACGAAAAAACTGTGGGTGCATGCTTATAAATGTATTTATTCGCCTATGTCTTTGTTTGTATCCGATATATACTATTCACGAAGAAATTGGTTAAATATTTACTATATTTAGAAAGCTCAGAGACATTAGGCTACTGGCCTACCTTTTGTTCTATTCCTTTGATATATGTCTATTTAATTTGTTTATGTATTTAATAATGTGTTTTAGAGCGTGTTTATGTTCCAGCCATAGGAATATTTACACTCCTGGAAATGGAAAAAAGAACACATTGACACCGGTGTGTCAGACCCACCATACTTGCTCGGGACACTGCGAGAGGGCTGTACAAGCAATGATCACACACACGGCACAGCGGACACACCAGGAACCGCGGTGTTGGCCGTCGAATGGCGCTAGCTGCGCAGCATTTGTGCATCGCCGCCGTCAGTGTCAGCCAGTTTGCCGTGGCATACGGAGCTCCATCGCAGTCTTTAACACTGGTAGCATGCCGCGACAGCGTGGACGTGAACCGTATGTGCAGTTGACGGACTTTGAGCGAGGGCGTATAGTGGGCATGCGGGAGGCCGGGTGGACGTACCGCCGAATTGCTCAACACGTGGGGCGTGAGGTCTCCACAGTACATCGATGTTGTCGCCAGTGGTCGGCGGAAGGTGCACGTGCCCGTCGACCTGGGACCGGACCGCAGCGACGCACGGATGCACGCCAAGACCGTAGGATCCTACGCAGTGCCGTAGGGGACCGCACCGCCACTTCCCAGCAAATTAGGGACACTGTTGCTCCTGGGGTATCGGCGAGGACCATTCGCAACCGTCTCTATGAAGCTGGGCTACGGTCCCGCACACCGTTAGGCCGTCTTCCGCTCACGCCCCAACATCATGCAGCCCGCCTCCAGTGGTGTCACGACAGGCGTGAATGGAGGGACGAATGGAGACGTGTCGTCTTCAGCGATGAGAGTCGCTTCTGCCTTGGTGCCAATGATGGTCGTATGCGTGTTTGGCACCGTGCAGGTGAGCGCCACAATCAGGACTGCATACGACCGAGGCACACAGGGCCAACACCCGGCATCATGGTGTGGGGAGCGATCTCCTACACTGGCCGTACACCACTGGTGATCGTCGAGGGGACACTGAATAGTGCACGGTACATCCAAACCGTCATCGAACCCATCGTTCTACCATTCCTAGACCGGCAAGGGAACTTGCTGTTCCAACAGGACAATGTACGTCCGCATGTATCCCGTGCCACCCAACGTGCTCTAGAAGGTGTAAGTCAACTACCCTGGCCAGCAAGATCTCCGGATCTGTCCCCCATTGAGCATGTTTGGGACTGGATGAAGCGTCGTCTCACGCGGTCTGCACGTCCAGCACGAACGCTGGTCCAACTGAGGCGCCAGGTGGAAATGGCATGGCAAGCCGTTCCACAGGACTACATCCAGCATCTCTACGATCGTCTCCATGGGAGAATAGCAGCCTGCATTGCTGCGAATGGTGGATATACACTGTACTAGTGCCGACATTGTGCACGCTCTGTTGCCTGTGTCTATGTGCCTGTGGTTCTGTCAGTGTGATCATGTGATGTATCTGACCCCAGGAATGTGTCAATAAAGTTTCCCCTTCCTGGGACAATGGATTCACGGTGTTCTTTTTTCCTTTTTCAGGAGTGTATTTTATTTCTAGTTATTTAAATGTAAATCCAGTATTTCGAATGTGTTTCATTATGTTTGTGTGGGTGCGTTGGCTTGAAGACACGGCGCGAGCGCTCTAGCCAATCACAGCGCTCGTGAACGGGGAGACTGGATGGAAGCGGGAGAACAGAACGGTACGGCACAGGACGCGGTAGGTGCTGGACAGAGAGTTCTGGACAGTTTGCGCGTGATCGCGGGAGATAGAAATACTTGGGAGTGCCGACTTGTGAACTTGTGACATTTCCGAGGTTTCTACAGCGAAGACGTAGTAGGCGTTTAGAAGTGAATATCTCGTGAGCTGTGTTGTCCTTCGTAACTAATTACGTGCAGTACGAATCTATTGTTTCCCTGTTATTCAACTTATGTTTTATCTAATTGCTGGACCATCGACACCAACAAGTATTTTAAAGAAATATACCGCATTCTCAAAAGTACTTCAGATATCGTACTCATCATTTAAATTCGTTAAAACAATACCTGCAGACATTATTTAATCGATATCTTTCATTTATAAATTTCTACGTTACATTCGCAATTGCCGAGTGATAGGAAACTTCGACCATTCAATTCATGTGTCTATTCATATTGTATACTGTAGACTCAGCAGTATTTGGCCTGTAATGCGGCAACTACGAATCCCAGCCCCTAGACTACGAAACCAGCCAAAACTTTTAATACGAGGGCAGTTCAATAAGTAATGCAACACATTTTTTTTCTGAAACAGGGGTTGTTTTATTCAGCATTGAAATACACCAGGTTATTCCCCAATCTTTTAGCTACACAACACTATTTTTCAACGTAATCTCCATTCAATGCTACGGCCTTACGCCACCTTGAAATGAGGGCCTGTATGCCTGCACGGTACCATTCCACTGGTCGATGTCGGAGCCAACGTCGTACTGCATCAATAACTTCTTCATCATCCGCGTAGTGCCTCCCACGGATTGCGTCCTTCATTGGGCCAAACATATGGAAATCCGACGGTGCGAGATCGGGGCTGTAGGGTGCATGAGGAAGAACAGTGCACTGAAGTTTTGTGAGCTCCTCTCGGGTGCGAGGACTTGTGTGAGGTCTTGCGTTGTCATGAAGAAGGAGAAGTTCGTTCAGATTTTTGTGCCTATGAACACGCTGAAGTCGTTTCTTCAATTTCTGAAGAGTAGCACAATACACTTCAGAGTTGATCGTTTGACCATGGGGAAGGACATCGAACAGAATAACCCCTTCAGCGTCCCAGAAGACTGTAACCATGACTTTACCGGGTGAGGGTATGGCTTTAAACTTTTTCTTGGTAGGGGAGTGGGTTTGGCGCCACTCCATTGATTGCCGTTTTGTTTCAGGTTCGAAGTGATGAACCCATGTTTCATCGCCTGTAACAATCTTTGACAAGAAATTGTCACCCTCAGCCACATGATGAGCTAGCAATTCCGCACAGATGGTTCTCCTTTGCTCTTTATGGTGTTCGGTTAGACAACGAGGGACCCAGCGGGAACAAACCTTTGAATATCCCAACTGGTGAACAATTGTGACAGCACTACCAACAGAGATGTCAAGTTGAGCACTGAGTTGTTTGATGGTGATCCGTCGATCATCTCGAACGAGTGTGTTCGCACGCTCCGCCATTGCAGGAGTCACAGCTGTGCACAGCCGGCCCGCACGCGGGAGATCAGACAGTCTTGCTTGACCTTGCGGCGATGATGACACACGCTTTGCCCAACGACTCACCGTGCTTTTGTCGACTGCCAGATCACCGTAGATATTCTGCAAGGGCCTATGAATATCTGAGATGCCCTGGTTTTCCGCCAAAAGAAACTCGATCACTGCCCGTTGTTTGCAAAGCACATCCGTTACAGACGCCATTTTAACAGCTCCGTACAGCGCTGCCACCTGTCGGAAGTCAATGAAGCGGGAATGTTTGAAAATATTCCACAAGAAATTTCCGGTTTTTTCAACCAAAATTGGCCGAGAAAAAAAATGTGTTGCATTACTTATTGAACTGCCCTCGTGTTTCAACACTGAGTCGGAGGGTACGTAGGTGAGGGCCACCACCACCTCACATCCATTCATCATTTTATTTGAAAGCCCTCAACCAGTTAGACTCAGTGCCTACTCATTAACTATTCGATCTACCCATCTAATATTCAGCATTCTCTGCCTCACATTTCAAAAGTTCTTTTTCTTGTTCGAACTGTTTATTTTCCGTCATTCACTTCCGTACAGTGCACACTCAAATACCTTCAGAAAAGACTTCCTAACATTTACAATTACTTTCAATGTTAAAAAATTATCTTTTTGAGAAATACTTTCCTCACTATTTCCAGTCTACATTTTATATCCTCTCTAATTCGACCATCATTTGCTTTACCTATGATTCATCCCATGTGGCCATACTATTCCATATCCCCTCAAATTGTTACATCCAAGTATTCCCTGACGGAAGCACGCCGGCCGCTGTGGTCGAGCGGTTCCGCTTCAGTCCGGAACGGCACTGCTGACACGGTCGCAAGTTCGATTCCTGCCTCGGACATGGATGTGTGTGATGTCCTTAGGGTAGTTAGGTTTAAGTAGTTCTAAGTCTAGGGGACTGATGACCTCATATGTTATGTCCCATAGTCCGCAGAACCATTTGTACCCTGACAGAACTTAAAAAGATAATGTTGTGACGTGCAATTTATAGATAGACAGAAAGGTATTAAGTTGAAATATATCAACACGAAGCCATCAACAAAGCTTAAAATGAACGTGATTTCAGTCTGTACCTCATTTTCTTTTTAATGACATCATTTTACGACTGGATGAATGTACAATATACCTTTTTCCCTCATTACCGTAGAGTATTGATTACAAAGCCGTAATCATATGATTACACGATGCAGTAACTCATTTCAAGGAAGTCTTTTCGCGGAAAATGGTCGTTAACAGAACAATTCTTCTCTTTGACTGCTTTGCTTTCTATCTATACTGTTGACCTCTAGAACTGCAGCAGTGGCTGCCAAATGGACTAGACAGCGTCACTGGGTGAGGGGTTTGGAGAAGGTGCTGGCCGGGGCAAGTGTCTGACACCCACTGTGTCGAAGCGGGTCAGGAGAGCACTCGAAATGTGTGGCCTTGTGTTATCTTGCTGAACTATAATGTCAGAAGAACCTGGAATATGGGGTCCAGCAACCGGTCTTAATAAGTCGTACATGTAAAGCTTAGACATGCTGACAAAGATGGCAAATTCCAAAACCGTGGACAGTTGCAGATGTCATATCAATCTTTAGAAAGAGGTAAACGAAATGAATGTAACCATCATCGTTGTATATCATTAACAAACACAGGTTAGGCCTATAATACACTCCTGGAAATGGAAAAAAGAACACAATGACACCGGTGTGTCAGACCCACCATACTTTCTCCGGACACTGCGAGAGGGCTGTACAAGCAATGATCACACGCACGGCACAGCGGACACACCAGGAACCGCGGTGTTGGCCGTCGAATGGCGCTAGCTGCGCAGCATTTGTGCACCGCCGCCGTCAGTGTCAGCCAGTTTGCCGTGGCATACGGAGCTCCATCGCAGTCTTTAACACTGGTAACATGCCGCGACAGCGTGGACGTGAACCGTATGTGCAGTTGACGGACTTTGAGCGAGGGCGTATAGTGGGCATGCGGGAGGCCGGGTGGACGTACCGCCGAATTGCTCAACACGTGGGGCGTGAGGTCTCCACAGTACATCGATGTTGTCGCCAGTGGTCGGCGGAAGGTGCACGTGCCCGTCGACCTGGGACCGGACCGCAGCGACGCACGGATGCACGCCAAGACCGTAGGATCCTACGCAGTGCCGTAGGGGACCGCACCGCCACTTCCCAGCAAATTAGGGACACTGTTGCTCCTGGGGTATCGGCGAGGACCATTCGCAACCGTCTCCATGAAGCTGGGCTACGGTCCCGCACACCGTTAGGCCGTCTTCCGCTCACGCCCCAACATCATGCAACCCGCCTCCAGTGGTGTCGCGACAGGCGTGAATGGAGGGATGAATGGAGACGTGTCATCTTCAGCGATGAGAGTCGCTTCTGCCTTGGTGCCAATGATGGTCGTATGCGTGTTTGGCGCCGTGCAGGTGAGCGCCACAATCAGGACTGCATACGACCGAGGCACAGAGGGCCAACACCCGGCATCATGGTGTGGGGAGCGATCTCCTACACTGGCCGTACACCACTGGTGATCGTCGAGGGGACACTGAATAGTGCGCGGTACATCCAAACCGTCATCGAACCCATCGTTCTACCATTCCTAGACCGGCAAGGGAACTTGCTGTTCCAACAGGACAATGCACGTCCGCATGTATCCCGTGCCACCCAACGTGCTCTAGAAGGTGTAAGTCAACTACCCTGGCCAGCAAGATCTCCGGATCTGTCCCCCATTGAGCATGTTTGGGACTGGATGAAGCGTCGTCTCACGCGGTCTGCACGTCCAGCACGAACGCTGGTCCAACTGAGGCGCCAGGTGGAAATGGCATGGCAAGCCGTTCCACAGGACTACATCCAGCATCTCTACGATCGTCTCCATGGGAGAATAGCAGCCTGCATTGCTGCGAAAGGTGGATATACACTGTACTAGTGCCGACATTGTGCATGCTCTGTTGCCTGTGTCTATGTGCCTGTGGTTCTGTCAGTGTGATCATGTGATGTATCTGACCCCAGGAATGTGTCAATAAAGTTTCCCCTTCCTGGGACAATGAATTCACGGTGTTCTTATTTCAATTTCCTGGAGTGTATTTAGGCCAAGAATATAATCCTGCAAAATCTTGCCAAAATGTGTTACCTGAAGAACAAAATGGTTTCAGAAAAGCCAGACCGTGTACTGATAATCTTTTCACATCTAAACAAATCATAGAGAAACAAAGAGAGTTCGTTAAGGAAACACATATCGAATTTATAGACGTAAAGAAAGCCTTCGACCATGTAGATAGTAAAATCTTAATGAAACGTTTTACACGAGAATGATTATCCTTAGCAAATAATTAAGGTGATAGAATGCCTATATGGAGGTACGAAAGAAAGAATAAAGACTAACCGTGCTATATCAGGAGACATGCTGACACTAGGGGTCTAAGTTATCACCCAGTCTTCTTAATATGACGATATGATCGAAAAATTGAATGAGCAAACTGATCCAGGCTTGAGATTATCACATGATACATTTTTTTATGTGATGCTTTTCGCAAACAAACTTGCAGTTGTGCGGGACAGTAAGACTTCGCTAGAAATAGTCATCTATAGACTGAACCAAATTTCGAAAGAATACAGTCCAAGAATATGTGTTTCATAAACAAAAACAAATGGCTTTAAAAGGGACAAAACCACTCAGGACAAAGATCATAATAGGAAACAAGTCCGTCTATTTAATTACCTGGGGAATATTGTAGGCTACCAGAACGAATTCGACATTGACAACAAAGGACAAAACCACTCAGCTCATAGATCTTAATAGGAAATAAAATAATTGAACAAAATAGTCACTTTAATTATCTGGAAAATATTGTGAGCTATTAGAATGAAATCGACATTGACAACAAACCGCAGAAATATCAAATGATGTGTGGAACAATCAGTAGAACATTGAGGAAAGACACAAATATCATCAAGATTTATAAGGTAATGGTTACCCCCACATTGTTATTTGGAAGAGAAACATCTCGTTCTCATTTGTGCGATCCAAAGCATCTTCACAGATTTCGAGGTGCATGTCTGTCTAGTCTTGACTTATAAGCCGTGGGACGAAGTTTGCGGCAACACGATGCATTTCAAGATGCTGTGACAGGATTTCATGCCATGATCCAACTGAGATGTTATATTCTTCCGCAATCTCTCTTACAGACAGTCTTTGATTGTCAAGGACAATTTCGTCGGTAGACGAAATAAAGCAGTGGGCAATGATGTACCCATATCCGTCAGCCAAGTTCATTGTCAATCCAACAAGGCCCATCTGTGTTAGAGCTATAGTTGCTGCCAGAGGTGTTACTTCTTTTCTCCTCCCTCTTTCCCCTATGCCCTGTAAACCGCATACAAATTTACTCATAACACTATATACAATGACTGACCCACATAACTTAGCGTGTTAACACGCTCGATTCTAGGATTCAAAGTCCACCCCAGTTCGAGTCCCCTTCGCGCAGGGGCGGGCAAACGTTGCACGCGCGGCTCATGAGCGCACAGCGCTGCAGGTGTGCTGCTCGCGTGCAATCGTCGAATGGGGCAGTTGGCGACAGCCGGCAGGGTGCGGCAGTGTAGTGCCGCCAGGCTAAGCTGCGGACGTTGAAGCGAAGCGACCACTACGTAGTGAACGTTGCATTTCAAGAACCGGAAAATGCAGAGTGAATCAAGGAAACGCAGAAGTGGAGATTTGCTATCTTTTAAAAAGGAATTGCTATCTTTTAAAAAGGAATGGGAGAATCATTTTTCTTTGTGCAAAAACGTGAAAATTCGAAATGACAGTATTCTCGCTGGTCAGCGGAAGTTTAATATTGAACGCCATTATAATAAATTTCAATATGTTCCCGCACTTGGTGCAATAAAAGAGGTAATTCTCAAGCGATTTGGGAATATATCGTACTTATCCCAAGGTTTTGAATAGTTCTCGAGACGATTTGCTGTTTCTGTAGATGATATTCATCCCAGTTTGCAAATGGAATTAACAGATCTACACTGTAGATTCTGCAGCGTAATTCTCGTATGGGAGACAAGTTCCTTTTGGCAAGACGTGTAATAGATTTTTATCACAACTTTCCACAGCAAGAGTTTCCTCGTGTCCATCGTGAAGCCGCGAAGATAATATGTTTGGCTCGACATACATTTGCGAGAGATTTTTTTCTGTTATGAAAATTAATAAGTCTCGGTTAAGAGTAAACATCAGTAATGAAAATTTACGTAACTTTTAGCGTTTGTCTGTATGTAGAAACTTTGTTCCAGACATTAAACGTATTGTAAACTCCACCTGTGATAATTAAATACAACGTATCGTAGGTAATAGGTACTCTTTCAAGCCATGATTTCTTTCAAGCACTCGTACTAACCTTATTCCTTCATTCAATAAAGCAGGCCAGGAAACAAAACGCATTACAGAGGAAGAAGCGGAGAGACGGTATGGTGGGGAGGGGAGAGAAGCGGGTGGCCAGCTTGCCCCTGTGTGCACGCAGAACACCTGTTGACTGCACACGTGCAAGTGCACCGCACACGTGCAGGATTCCTGCCCGCCCCTGTTTCGCGGATTACCGACCTGGGCTTCTGAGCTAGCCTGCCTGGATGTGATTTTTAGCGGTTTCCCTCATCCGGCTAGGTAAATACCGGGCTGGTAGCCACATCCTGCATCAGTCACACGTTTCGCAAACATTCTGAATAGGTGATATTTACTCTAGAGGCAGACAGATGGGGTACACAGATTCTGTCCCAAGTGGGGGAGGGGGGTGGGGGCGGCATCCAGCCATACCAAATGTCACTAACAATGTCAAAACCTGTATAACATAGAGAAATTGAAACAAGGAGGGAAGATGAAGAAAGAATCACAGTGTACCATATACGCACAGTATGTGAAATTTCGTCATCCTCTATTCTGTTGGGTGTTGCAAATGTAATGGCCAGCAGTCTATTTTTGCTACAACTGTCCATTAAATTCATAAACCTTCGCAATGTTTCGAAGATTTTTATTTAACAAAGAAATTTGACAAACAGCCGCGCCAATAGAGAAGTTGTTTTATTTTATTTTCGCTACCAGTTTTGGCAGTTCTTCAGGCGCTCTATACACATCTAAAAAATAATCGATATCGCCATACTGAGGCCATATCTTTCTCTATGTCCTGAATTCTTAAGTGTTTCCTCCGAAGACTTGACTACAACTCCAGCTGAGTTGCAGTCAGGTCTTCGGAGGGAGCACTTGAGAATTCACGACATCCAAAAACATGTGGCTCCAGTATGCCAAGATCAATCACATTTGAGAGGTGGCTATGGGACCTGAAGATGGCATAATGAATTGCTGAAACTGGTAGCGAAAATAAAATAAAAGAACTTCTCAATTTGCACGGCCGTTCGGAGAATTTCTTTGCCAAATATTTGACCAGCTGTTGTCCCATGTCCACAGTGGATCAACAGGGACTGGATGTTTTGAAGAGGTTCTCGTGTATGGCACAGTTAATTTTTAAAATGGTATGTTATTATGGAACATGTTGGGTCAAATCATGTAAATTATTGTTACCTTATGTATAACTGTACTGTCAATTGTCTAAAATTGGTTTATACTTTTTGATATGTACACTGGCTGACAAAAAAGAAGTGAAGCACTCAGAAGACATAGTCTGATGTCAATGTAACTTTGTACACCATCGGTAGGTGTGTAAATAATTATACGAGGTGCATTCACGTTCTAAGGCCTCCGATTTTTTTTCTAGTAAACTACTCACCCGAAATCGATGAAACTGGTGTTACTTCTCGACGTAATCGCCCTGCAGACGTACACATTTTTCACAACGCTGACGCCATGTTTCCATGGCAGCGGCGAAGGCTTCTTTAGGAGTCTGTTTTGACCACTGGAAAATCGCTGAGGCAATAGCAGCACGGCTGGTGAATGTGCGGCCACGGAGAGTGTCTTTCATTGTTGGAAAAAGCCAAAAGTCACTAGGAGCCAGGTCAGGTGAGTAGGGAGCATGAGGAATCACTTCAAAGTTGTTATCACGAAGAAACTGTTGCGTAACGTTAGCTCGATGTGCGGGTGCGTTGTCTCGGTGAAACAGCACACGCGCAGCCCTTCCCGGACGTTTTTGTTGCAGTGCAGGAAGGAATTTGTTCATCAAAACATTTTCGTAGGATGCACCTGTTACCGTAGTGCCCTTTGGAACGCAATGGGTAAGGATTACGCCCTCGCTGTCCCAGAACATGGACACCATCATTTTTTCAGCACTGGCGGTTACCCGAAATTTTTTTGGTGGCGGTGAATCTGTGTGCTTCCATTGAGCTGACTGGCGCTCTGTTTCTGGATTTGAAAATGGCATCCACGTCTCATCCATTGTCACAACCGACGAAAAGAAAGTCCCATTCGTGCTGTCGTTGCGCGTCAACATTGCTCGGCAACATGCCACACAGCAGCCACGTGGTCGTCCGTCAGCATTCGTGGCACCCACCTGGATCACACTTTTCGCATTTCCAGGTCGTCGTGCAGGATTGTGTGCACAGAACCCACAGAAATGCCAACTCTGGAGGCGATCTGTTCGACAGTCATTCGGCCATCCCCCAAAACAATTCTCTCCACTTTCTCGATCGTGTCGTCAGACCGGCTTGTGCGAGCCCGAGGTTGTTTTGGTTTCTTGTCACACGATGATCTGCCTTCATTAAACTGTCGCACCCAGGAACGCACTTTCGACACATCCATAACTCCATCGCCACACGTCTCCTTCAACTGTCGATGAATTTCAATTGGTTTCACACCACGCAAATTCAGAAAACGAATGATTGCACGCCTTTCAAGTAAGGAAAACGTCGCCATTTTAAGTATTTAAAACAGTTCTCATTCTCGCCGCTGACGGTAAAATTCCATTTGCCGTACGGTGTTGCCATCTCTGGGACGTATTGACAATGAATGCGGCCTCATTTTAAAACAATGCGCATGTTTCTATCTCTTTCCAGTCCGGAGAAAAAAATCGGAGGCCTTAGAACTTGAATGCACCTCGCAGAGTTGCAATTCTCTATGACAAAGGGAATGGCCAGCAAAGTGCATTAGTTTTGTTGTTACCAGGTCTGGTAGGGTACGTAAGCGGAGTGCACAGTGTCAGATGTTGAGTGATCACTGTGAAGGACATGCAAATGTCCTGTATTTGTGAGAGACTGCGTTAGTAGCACCTAATGTAGGTTGATAGGGGCCTCATTGTGAGTGACCATTTCGCTGGCTGGTCGAGATGTGCTGTATCCAAATATATGGGGAATTTAGATGCGACAGATGCCCAATTGTTGACTGTATGGGTATGTAGCGGTAATGTGCACCAAGCACATCGTAACCCATTAACGACTGTGCCTGTCATCTGAGAATAAGTACTGGACTCTCTGCAACATGCAACGTGCTGAAGCGTTGGTGGAAGACTCATGGCATCAAGACTAGGGGATTCCTGTCCCCTGTGTAGGCTGCAGATAACACCACAACACAAACAACTGCCTTTGGAGTTGGTGTCGTTCACAGGAAGTATGGACTACTGACGAATGGCATCACAGTGTGTTCAGTGATAAAACATGGTTCTGAACTACCCTGGATGATTATAGTCGGCGAGTATGGTGTTGGGAGGAGTCTCATTTTCTCAATGTTTTGAGAGGCACAAGGGTGTTATTCCTAGTGTCATGGTAATGGGAGCCAACAAGTTGACTTCGTGTCATGGCTGGTAACGATTGAGGGAACTCTGATGGCCCAATGGTATGTCACAGACATCCTGCATCCTTGTGTGGTGGTGTTGGTGGTGGTGGTAAGTTCCTGTGGGACCAAACTGCTGAGGTCATCGGTCCCTAGGATTTCATACTACTTAATCTAACTTAAACAAACTTACGTTAAGGACAACACACACACCCATACCCGAGGGAGGACTCGAATCCCCGACTGGGGGAAATGCGCGAACTGCGGCAAGGTGCTGCAGACAGTGCAGCTACCCTGCGTGGCGCATCCTTTTGTGCCAGCACTCTTGAGATAGTATTGTGGTGTCATTTTCAACAAGATAATGTTCATCCACACGTGTCTCTGTGAACCTACTACATGATGCTGAGGTACCCCTATGGCGAGAAAGATGCCTAAGCATGTCACTGATGGAACATGTGTGAAATCTGCTCGGAAGGCAATTCTGTTGCATTATTCAAGATATGAGGGACCAGTTACAACATTTGTGGGCCCGTTGGCCTCGGGAGAGGATACAATATCCTTTTGCCACATTTCCCAACCGAATCAGAGCAAGCATCCAGGTCAGTGGGGGTGTAACATCATACTGATAACTTGGCTCATAGTGTCAAATTCTTTGTAAAGGGGGCTATATTTTGTATCACTGGAACAACATCAGATACCCTTTCAATTTGTTATCTTCTACCCTCTTGCATGTTTCACTTTTTTGTCAGGTTGTGCATTTTGAGTAGTCTGAAAATAGCAGAAATTTTCAGCGCTCTGTTATCTCTCCTCATGCATTTTACCATGCTCAGGCCGTGCTTGGCATGCTGTCCACAAGATGACCGAGACGTTGCTGCTAAAGCCTGTCCCACTTTCCATCATCAGCCCTCCTGAGGTGATCCATGCTACGATCCACTACAAGTTAGAACTGGTCCAAAGCACCCTCTAAATGTGCCCATCTCAGCAGATATCACAGGTCACTCCAATCAGTAGTGTCGCTGAAGGAATTTGTTCACTAGGTGGACACACTACACTGGTTTATCACTGCCTCGGAAGACAAGCCCGTCACTGACATGCTGACAGTACGGCTAGGCTGTTTGTTGGATAATCGTGTCCTGATACTATACAGCCCTCAAATTACTCCTGGTAGTGCTGAGAAGCGGTTGCAATCCCTTTATGATTCCTGCACAGAACTTGATTGAACCACCTCTCTGCGAATCCTATGGGACCACATGACTGAGGTGTGCATTGACAGCTGGCTGGCTATCTTAATTTTCTCCTTCGACAGCCATCAGGCGTCTGATTAACTCGGTACTTTAGAGTGAAGAGAAACTGACACCATTGAAGCAGTACTTGAGGTGGGTGGGTTGAACTATTGTTCAAAATTGGCATCAGTAAAGACAAGTTGATCATATAGAGACGATTGCACATAGTCTGTGTCCACACAACTGTCAGGTTGCCTCCATAAAGGGTGCTGTGGCCTTCTCCAGCAGACATCACGGCGCCTAGAGTATCCGCAACCAAACTGACAGCCTGCAGCCGCGGGTTGCCCGCCTCGCAGGCACACAGAACCCCTCCACAACCGACAGGCAATATTGATGAACTGCCGCAGCAACAACCACAACAACAACACCACAGCAAAGGCACCAGCAGCCACCATGGGCCACTACCGGCCCACATAAATGTAAGGAAGAGGTCGCCGCAGATCCCGGAACTATTTTCACACGTCAAACCACGTGATGGAAAATACTTGGGGCGTTCAGAAAGTAAGCTCCGATCGGTCGCGAAATGGAAACGACTATGAAAATCCGATAACGCTTTGCACAGATGTGTTGGGTAGTGTCTCTAGTATAACCCCAGTTAGCATCACGTCGCTCTTCTCATTTCTGAGCTCGCAGTGAGTGCGTAAAGATGTCTAGAAAATAGTGTCTGCCGCCAAGTACGAGGGCCTGGTGAGAAATTTCGCCTGAAGCTATGCAGCCAACATTACATAACTGTCGTGCTGTTTCGTCTTCACGACAATTCTCAGCCGCATTCTGCAGGGGCAATGAAGATGGTCCTGCATCGTTTTCAAATGGAAATGTTAGATTACCCACAATACAGTCCGCAATTGTCTCCCCCTGAGTTTCATCTCTGCTCACATGAACCGCTGTCTTTGAAGACAACATTTTGACACAGACAACGAGGTGCAGGCCAGCGTGGAGAATTGGCGGGAAGCACTGGCGGCTGCCTTCTATGATGAGGCTATTGAAAAGTTGGTACAACGCTGTGACAAAAGTCTAAGTCAGAACGCCGACTACGTAGAGAAGTAGCTGAAAGGTGTAGCTAATTGTTACAAGTAAAACATTTCTGATGTTCACTGTGGTTTCAATTTGGCAATCAATCGGAGCTTACTTTCTGAACAGGCCTCGTAGTTCCGATGTAGTCATTCGCCGAAGCGCTATAAAGGCCGGCGCTCGGCCGCACCCCGGCAGTTCATCGACCGCCAGCAGACGTAGATAGCTGCCGCCCCGGCAGAACGGCTTGCATCTTCTCGCTGATCTCTGGATTAGGCTCGGTGTATAGGAGGTGTCTCTGGCGGAGGCTAGTAGGAAATTATTTCAGTTGTTTTCTATCTTGTTCTTGTATGTAGTTGTGACTCGAAGACAGATCACTGTTTTGTGTTGGTGTTATACTTGGAGAATTTGTTTTGGCTAATTGAACAGTCCAATAAATTGTTTCGGGCTTTGATCGTTAGTTTCTTCTGCTTACGCAGACATATCAAAAGGTATTGCGCTCTTCTGTTAAATTCTACTTAGGGGTACCTACAGGTCATGATTTGTATCTGGCGGTCATCAGATTGTGTTCTTGTCCAGAGTGACAACTAAGTGGATGGTATCAATCTCTCGAGAGTGTTTGAATGACGACTTAGTGGTGGTGTACCTCATACCGTTGGGCCACTCCCCGTGCTTATAACACTTATTATGCTAAGCTGACAGTTGTCCTGAACACAACTGGACACACAACGTGCTCTACTACAATGCACTGAGAATGCAGGTTGTAACCTCCCCACAAAAATTTAAAAGACAATATTTAATAGGAATGAAAGCCTAGAAGCAATATCGTCCCCACAGAAATATTTAAATAAAATATAATAATAAATGGGAGCCAAGCGTAACCTCCCTAGCAATTAAATTTAATGACAATAAAAATGAGAACCGCAATCTGACTCAAATATAAGTTCCTCACAAAAAAAATTAAAGTCCATTCAGTGATAAGAAAATCTCAGTGATAATGATAACTCAATTAAACCGAAATATCGGTCTTTGGCCCTGTGCAAAAATCATAATTAAATTCTTACCTCAGTATAACTGCATGTCAAATTTCTGCTCTTATTGTTGCCCACGGCTTGGAGGAACTGCATTGCAAATAATTTTTTTTTTTTGAAATTTAACTGAAACTTTTCTTTAAGGGAAATGGAAGGAAATCGTTGGTTCAATTAAATGATTTTTTTGTTAAAAATTGCTTTGAAATCAAAATTATTATTGGGGCACTTGTTCAAAATTAATTACAATAAATAAACTTTACGTTATCTGATGGTTACCTACATTAACAATATACCTCATTCAGCATCTTGACCAGAATGCCATGTCGACGCTCGCCGACTGCGTCCCGCTCGTGACCGTGACAGGACTAGACCACTACTGCCGACAGACTACATCACACAACTGCACTGGGCTGCTACTACCGACATACTGCACTGCTCACAGACTGCCCACTGACTACTGCTCGCAACTGTACTTCACGACTACTACTGACAGAGTACCGCTCGCAACTCTCGCGCGGTCAAGCGCAGACTAGCCACGACAAATGGCTCTCTGGTCAGAGACTCTGCAATGCCTCGCCATCGCCGCCACACAACATACGTGTTTCAAGGTTTGCTATTACATCCATTACGTAGGTGGCTACACATAGAGATTTCTCGTGGTCAAAAGAGCACCGAGAAAGAAGTTTCTGATCACTAAATAGACCTAATCACATAATTTGGGTGGACGGTTTCTGATCAAAAAATACGAACTAGGCAAGTCAGGGGGATGGTTAAATCTCTTTTATGTGCAGTTTAATTTGCAGACAATAGCCAAACTGCAAGGCAGGCTCACCGATCACATACTGCGTTTTTCTTGCAGAAATGTGCCAAAGCTTCAGTTTATGATTGCCCGTTGCACTAATTTTGGGTGAGCCACTGTGCTACACCGCTGCCGTAATTTTTAATGATCTCAGGGTGAGAGGCAGCAGCCCAGTTACACCTTTGCAAGCACGATAATACAGGCAGTCCTGTTCATGGCGTTGCAATCAGTCCTCGGCAGGTGTTGCAGGCTGTTCTCTGCGTGGTGTTGCGAGCACCCCTCTTCGTTGCGTTACAAGCATTCTTCATGTGTTGTCAGGTGGGTGGTCTTGTCGGCAGTGGCCGAGCAGTTCTAGGCGCTTCAGTCTGGAATCGCGCAACCGCTACGGTCGCAGGTTCGAATCTTACCTCGGGCATGGATGTGTGCGATGTCCTTGGGTTAGTTAGGTTTAAGTAGTTCTAAGTTCTACAGGACTGATGATCTCAGCTGTTAAGTCCCATAGTGATCAGAGCCATTAGAACCATTTGGGTGGTCTTATTCATGGTGTTGCAGGTAGTCCTTTTCACGGTGTTACAGGTGATCCTCTTCGTGACACACCGAGGCAGGACTCAGCAGCTGGTCCTGCGGCTCCTGGAGGCACGCAGGCTCTTCCCTGAGGACCGCACTGGCTCTCGAACTCGGCACCAGCGAACAGCAGATCGTCTCGGCCTTGGGTATCAGGTTAGCTGCAGACTGATTTACAGGCTCCCTCTCAGCAGGGGCCGATTCAACGGGGTGGGGACCTTTAATATTATACATACGTTTTGTATTTAACAAGACTGATAAGCAAAACCTTGTTTAAAAGAAGACAGTTCTCATTTTTAATCTTCCTTTACCTACTGTTTTCATTCATGCTACACTACTGGCCATTAAAATTGCCACACCACGAAGATGACGTGATACACACACGAAACTTAAACGACAGGAAGAAGATACTGTGATATGCAAATGATTAGCTTTTCAGAGCATTCACACAAGGTTGGCGCCGGTGGCGACACCTACAACGTGCTGACATGAGGAAAGTTTCCAGCCGATTTCTCATACACAAACAGCAGTTGACCAGCGTAGCCCGGTGAAACGTTGTTGCGATGCCTTGTGTAAGGAGAAGAAATGGGTACCATCCCGTTTCCGACTTTCATAAAGGTCGGATTGTAGCCTATCGCGATTGCGGTTCATCGTATCGCGACATTGCTGCTCGCGTTGGTCGAGATCCAATAACTGTTAGCAGAATATGGAATCGGTGGGTTCAGGAGGGTAATACGGAACGCCGTGCTCGATCCCAATGGCCTCGTATCACTAGCAGTCGAGATGACAGGCATCTTATCCGCACGGCTGTAACGGATCGTGCAGCCACGTCTCGATTCCTGAGTCAACAGATGGGGACGCTTGCAAGACGACAACCATCTGCAAGAACAGTTCGATGACGTTTGCAGTAGCATGGACTATCAGCTCGGAGACCGTGGCTGCGGTTACCCTTGACGCTGCATCAGAGACAGGAGTGCCTGCGATGGTGTACTGGACTACGAACCTGGGTGCACGAATGGCAAAACGTCACTTTTTCGGATGAATCCAGGTTCTGTTTACAGCATCACGATGGTCGCATCCGTGTTTTGCGACATCGCGGTGAACGCACACTGGAAGCGTGTATTCGTCGTCGCCATACTGGCGTATTACCCGGCGTGATGGTATGGGGTGCCATCGGTTACACGTCTCGGTCACCTCTTGTTCGCATCGATGGCACTTTGAACAGTGGACGTTGCATTTGATGTGTTACGACCCATGGCTCTTCCCTTCACTTGATCCCTGCGAAACCCTACATTTCAGCAGGATAATGCACGACCCCTCACCTGTCAAGAGGAGTCCTATAATCCTCCATCCCATAACAAAGATCTAGAAGTCTACAGCGAAAACTTTTACAGAATCGATGGAGCTTCTGGTTGGGACGCCATTCTGTTGTCGCTCTTGGAGCGAGGAACAAGTCTCTCCTCAGTACTTCACTGGGAGAGCACCTCTGTCAAGAGCGAATCGAAGTGCAACTCTCTATATTGAGTCCTTGCGATTAAGTGTTGTTCACTGTGTTGGCCGTGACACTTATTGTGTGGTGTGAACGGACAGAGTTATAATTAAACGCCTGAGAGCAAATTTTTGAGTGGCATCACAGTGGACTGGTTATCTGACCAGTGGACAATACCAATAGTTAGACTAGGGCGAATAGGAATCCTTGACTTCATCAAGGCGTAGGGAGAGTTTGATTGGCGAAGGTCAATCCAGATAGAGCGAGAGTTATCTTATTTGTCAGCAGCGAGCGGCGCAGACAGCAGTCATCGCAGTTTACAGTATTGAGCGCTACAGCTCTTGCGAGCCCCATATTTCCTCCACAACAGTACAGTTCACTGCATTTCACACGGGACAGCCTCGACCGCACCTAGCAACATTCTAAAGGATAATTATTGAAGTTGAGTACGCACGCCTCTCAGCCATTCTGCCAAGTCAACAACCATCTTAAGCTTTGTATAGAAATTTCATTAGCGAATCCTATCCTTGAGAGGTAACTTCACATTCCGAAAAGAGCCAGGATATAACTTGTTCAATTCATAACTAAAAGTGCCATTGTGATTTCTCAGAATTTTTGCAAAATAAATAATAATTTTCGTTACTTTCATGTTTTTCTTACACTAACTATCACTACTCCAGTACCCAAGTATCCCACTAGTTACGTAAGAAATTTTGTGAATTTTTGTCTCATTTCCTTACAGCGGACGACTCCAGAAGATATTTATTGCTGAAAGTTTTTCAGGCATTTCTCTTTAGAACGTTAGGAGCGTCTGTCTGACTTCTGTAGTAGTGTGGGGGTGGAAATTGCATGTTGCAGGAGCCACAGGGTAAAGGGTACATCTCGGATTAATCCGTTGCGCAGAATGACAGATCAACCGCACGCTCACAAGGGAGTCAGACCAAATGAAACACACATGTGACGGAGTGTCCAACAGTCACATCAATACACAGTATATCCCCCACCCCCCACCCCCCCGCCAGCTGCAACGCAGGCGCGTGTTCTTGCAGGCAAATAATCGTAAAGATGTCGAGTAGCATCCTGCAATAGATTGTGCCAAGCATCTTGCGCCTTTTGTTGCATTTTGGCAATGTTTCTTGCATGTCCTGGACAACGAGTAAGTTCGCGCTTCATCGCGTTACGTTTTGAATTGGCGAGAGATCTGGTGGTCTAGCTGGCGACAGCAGTTACTGTAAAACAACGAAGAGCACGTTGTGTCACAGCAGCCTTATGTGGACATCCGTTGTCTTGCTGAAAAAGAACATCACCTTCTCTTCGAAGAAATGACACTATCATGGGGATATCACCCTCTGCACTGTAGTGGGCACTCGTTGCTTTACCCTGCAGGGACTCCAAATGTGACCGCGAACTGTAACTTATACCCACTGCCCTCCCCCCCATCCCACCATGAAGTTTGGGATGCGACCTGTGTGTCGTGAGCAAATGTACTATGGAATAGTCAGTTCACCATCTCTTGCATACATCCAACCCTCGTTTACAGACATAACTTAGTCTCATCACTCAAGAGAAAAGAGCGTCGTTCCACTCCCCAGTTGATTCTTTCCTGACGCTGGATTATCGATAGTTGATAGCGTCGTGGGATTAGTGGTAGCCTGGCCCAAGGTTCATGTGTTCTGAATCCTGCTGCAAGCAGACGGCTCCCAGCGGTCTGTGATGAGAGAGCGGGAGCAACATTTGCGCATATTTCGCCCCTGGATGATGCCCGAATGGTTCAAGTGGCTCTGAGCAGTATGGGACTTAACATCTGAGGTCATCAGTCCCCAAGACCTTAGTACCACACTACTGGCCATTAAAATTGCTACACCACGAAGATGACTTCGAAATTTAACCGACAGGAAGAAGATGCTGTGATATGCAAATGATTGGCTTTTCAGAGCATTCACACAAGGATGGCACCGGTGGCGACACCTACAACGTGCTGACACGAGGAAAGTGTTCAACTGATTTCCCATACACAAACAGCGTTCAGGAGAAATGCGTACCATCACGTTTCCGACTTTGATAAAGGTCGGATTGTAGACTATCGCGACTGCGGTTTATCGTATCGCGACATTGCTGCTCGCGTTAGTCGAGATCCAATGACTGTTAGCAGAATATGGAATCGGTGGGTTCAGGAGGGTAATACGGAACGCCGTGCTGGATCCCAACGGCCTTGTATCACTAGCAGTCGAGATGACAGACATCCTATCCGCACGGCTGTAACGGAATTTTGCAGTCACGTCTCGATCCCTGAGTCAACAGACCTGGACGTTTGCAAGACAACAACCATCTGCACGAACAGTTTGACGACGTTTGCAGCAGCATGGACTATCAGCTCGTAGACCGTGGCTGCAGTTATCCCTGACGCTGCATCACGGACAGGAGCGCCTGCGATGGTGTACTCGACGACGAACCTGGGTGCACGAATGCCAAAACGGCCTTTTTTCGAATGAATCCAGGTTCTGTTTACAGCATCATGATGGTCGCATCCGTGTTTGGCGACATCGCGGTGAACGGACGTTGGAAGCGTGTATTCGTCATCGCCATACTGGCGTATCACCCGGCTTGACGGTATGGGGTGCCATTGGTTACACGTCTCGGTCACCTCTTGTTCGCAGTGACGGCACTTTGAACAGTGGACGTTACATTTCAGATGTGTTACGATCCGTGGCTCTACCCTTCATTCGATCCCTGCGAAACCCTACATTTCAGCAGGATAATGCACGACCGCACATTGCAAGTCCTGTACGGGCCTTTCTGGATACAGAAAATGTTCGACTGCTGCCCAGGCCAGCACATACTCCAAATCTCTCACCAATTGAAAACGTCTGGTCAATGGCGCCCGAGCAACTGGCTCATCACACTACGCCAATCGGTATGCTCGATGAACTGTGGTATCGTGTTGAAGCTGCATGGGCAGCTGTACTTGTGCACGCCATCCAAGCTCTGTTTGACTCAATGCCCAGGCGTATCAAGGCCGTTATTACGGCCAGAGGTGGTTGTTCTGGGTCCTGATTAGGATGTATGAGCCCAAATTGCGTGAAAACGTAATCACATGTCAGTTCTAGTATAATACGTATATATGTCCAATGAATACCTGTTTATCACCTGCATTTCTTGTTGGTGTAGCAATTCTAATGACCAGTAGTGTACTTAAACCTAACTAACCTAAGGACGCCACACATATCCATGCTCAAGGCAGGATTCGAACCTGCGACCGTAGCAGGAGCGCAGGTCCAGGCTGAAACGCCTAGAACCGCTCGGCCACAAGGGACGGCGGTGATGCCCGATAGGCCACCGCTGCTCTTCCAATGAATCAACACTGAAGAGCCACAGAAACTGGTGCTTCTGCCCAATATTGTGTACGGCCCCCACAAGCATCACAGAAGTGCCGCAGTAGGATGCGTCATGGACTCGACTAGTGTGTGAAGTAGTGCTGGAGGGAACTGACACCAAGAATCCTGCAGGGCCGTCCAGAAATCCGTAAGAGTACGAGGGGGTGGAGATCTCTTCTGAACAGCAAGTTGCAAGGCATCCCACGTATGCTAAATAATGTTAATGCCTGGGGAGTTTGGTGGCCAGAAGAGTGTTCCTGCAGCCACTCTGTAGCAATTATGGGCGTGTGGGGTGTCGCATTGTCCTGCTCGAATTGCCCAAGTCCGTCGGAATGTACACTCCTGGAAATGGAAAAAAGAACACATTGACACCGGTGTGTCAGACGTACCATACTTTCTCCAGACACTGCGAGAGGGCTGTACAAGCAATGATCACACGCACGGCACAGCGGACACACCAGGAACCGCGGTGTTGGCCGTCGAATGGCGCTAGCTGCGCAGCATTTGTGCACCGCCGCCGTCAGTGTCAGCCAGTTTGCCGTGGCATACGGAGCTCCATCGCAGTCTTTAACACTGGTAGCATGCCGCGACAGCGTGGACGTGAACCGTATGTGCAGTTGACGGACTTTGAGCGAGGGCGTATAGTGGGCATGCTGGAGGCCGGGTGGACGTACCGCCGAATTGCTCAACACGAGGGGCGTGAGGTCTCCACAGTACATCGATGTTGTCGCCAGTGGTCGGCGGAAGGTGCACGTGCCCGTCGACCTGGGACCGGACCGCAGCGACGCACGGATGCACGCCAAGACCGTAGGATCCTACGCAGTGCCGTAGGGCACCGCACCGCCACTTCCCAGCAAATTAGGGACACTGTTGCTCCTGGGGTATCGGCGAGGACCATTCGCAACCGTCTCCATGAAGCTGGGCTACGGTCCCGCACACCGTTAGGCCGTCTTCCGCTCACGCCCCAACATCGTCAGCCCGCCTCCAGTGGTGTCGCGACAGGCGTGAATGGAGGGACGAATGGTGACGTGTCGTCTTCAGCGATGAGAGTCGCTTCTGCCTTCGTGCCAATGATGGTCGTATGCGTGTTTGGCGCCGTGCAGGTGAGCGCCACAATCAGGACTGCATACGACCGAGGCACACAGGGCCAACACCCGGCATCATGGTGTGGGGAGCGATCTCCTACACAGGCCGTACACCACTGGTGATCGTCGAGGGGACACTGAATAGTGCACGGTACATCCAAACCGTCATCGAACCCATCGTTCTACCATTCCTAGACCGGCAAGGGAACTTGCTGTTCCAACAGGACAATGCACGTCCGCATGTATCCCGTGCCACCCAACGTGCTCTAGAAGGTGTAAGTCAACTACCCTGGCCAGCAAGGTCTCCGGATCTGTCCCCCATTGAGCATGTTTGGGACTGGATGAAGCGTCGTCTCACGCGGTCTGCACGTCCAGCACGAACGCTGGTCCAACTGAGGCGCCAGGTGGAAATGGCATGGCAAGCCGTTCCACAGGACTACATCCAGCGTCTCTACGATTGTCTCCATGGGAGAATAGCAGCCTGCATTGCTGCGAAAGGTGGATATACACTGTACTAGTGCCGACATTGTGCATGCTCTGTTGCCTGTGACTATGTGCCTGTGGTTCTGTCAGTGTGATCATGTGATGTATCTGACCCCAGGAATGTGTCAATAAAGTTTCCCCTTCCTGGGACAATGAATTCACGGTGTTCTTATTTCAATTTCCAGGAGTGTATATAGGATATGAATGGATGCAGGTGATCAGACAGGATGCTTACGTACATTTCACCTGTCACAGTAGTATCTAGACGCATCAGGGTCCCATATCACTCCAACTGCGCACGTCTCACACCATTACAGAGCCTCCACCAGGTTGAATAGTTCCGTCTCGATACCCAGGATCCATGGATGCTTGAGGTTGTCTCCATACCTGTACACGTCCATCCACTCGATACAGTTCGAAGCGACCAGCCTTCGGCTTCGAAAGCCCATATCGATAATGTTTTGTAGGATGGTTCGCATGCTGACATTTGTTAATGGCGCAGCATTGAAATCTGCAGCAATCTGCGATGTTAGTGATTTGCTGTTTTACCCGATTCCCGATATTCACGCTCCACTCGTGAAATGGTCGTACGGGAAAATTAATTCCCACTTCATCGCTACCTTGCAGACGCTGCGCCCACCGCTCGTGCACCGACTGTAACACCACGTTCATATTCATTTAAGGGGAAGTTTACTACTCGTATCTTTGGCCCGAAAAAAGAATTTTGTTCTCGGGATGTGTTATAGATATCAATGTCAAATTTGATCAACATATTTATTGATATTTCCTCTACAAACTGGATTTTTTTTCGACGGGAAACAAAATTTCGATGTAGACCTCGACGCACGTTATGTCACAGGTCAGCCGGCTCGTCTGAAATCAAAATTGACGTTAGCGAAGTATATAAGATTCTTTAGGAGTTGTACCTCGCTTAAGATACACTCCTGGAAATTGAAATAAGAACACCGTGAATTCATTGTCCCAGGAAGGGGAAACTTTATTGACACATTCCTGGGGTCAGATACATCACATGATCACACTGACAGAACCACAGGCACATAGACACAGGCAACAGAGCATGCACAATGTCGGCACTAGTACAGTGTATATCCACCTTTCGCAGCAATGCAGGCTGCTATTCTCCCATGGAGACGATCGTAGAGATGCTGGATGTAGTCCTGTGGAACGGCTTGCCATGCCATTTCCACCTGGCGCCTCAGTTGGACCAGCGTTCGTGCTGGACGTGCAGACCGCGTGAGACGACGCTTCATCCAGTCCCAAACATGCTCAATGGGGGACAGATCCGGAGATCTTGCTGGCCAGGGTAGTTGACTTACACCTTCTAGAGCACGTTGGGTGGCACGGGATACATGCGGACGTGCATTGTCCTGTTGGAACAGCAAGTTCCCTTGCCGGTCTAGGAATGGTAGAACGATGGGTTCGATGACGGTTTGGATGTACCATGCACTATTCAGTGTCCCCTCGACGATCACCAGTGGTGTACGGCCAGTGTAGGAGATCGCTCCCCACACCATGATGCCGGGTGTTGGCCCTGTGTGCCTCGGTCGTATGCAGTCCTGATTGTGGCGCTCATCTGCACGGCGCCAAACACGCATACGACCATCATTGGCACCAAGGCAGAAGCGACTCTCATCGCTGAAGACGACACGTCTCCATTCGTCCCTCCATTCACGCCTGTCGCGACACCACTGGAGGCGGGCTGCACGATGTTGGGGCGTGAGCGGAAGACGGCCTAACGGTGTGCGGGACCGTAGCCCAGCTTCATGGAGACGGTTGCGAATGGTCCTCGCCGATACCCCAGGAGCAACAGTGTCCCTAATTTGCTGGGAAGTGGCGGTGCGGTGCCCTACGGCACTGCGTAGGATCCTACGGTCTTGGCGTGCATCCGTGCGTCGCTGCGGTCCGGTCCCAGGTCGACGGGCACGTGCACCTTCCGCCGACCACTGGCGACAACATCGATGTACTGTGGAGACCTCACGCCCCACGTGTTGAGCAATTCGGCGGTACGTCCACCCGGCCTCCCGCATGCCCACTATACGCCCTCGCTCAAAGTCCGTCAACTGCACATACGGTTCACGTCCACGCAGTCGCGGCATGCTACCAGTGTTAAAGACTGCGATGGAGCTCCGTATGCCACGGCAAACTGGCTGACACTGACGGCGGCGGTGCACAAATGCTGCGCAGCTAGCGCCATTCGACGGCCAACACCGCGGTTCCTGGTGTGTCCGCTGTGCCGTGCGTGTGATCATTGCTTGTACAGCCCTCTCGCAGTGTCCGGAGCAAGTATGGTGGGTCTGACACACCGGTGTCAATGTGTTCTTTTTTCCATTTCCAGGAGTGTATTTGGACCATAGGAAACAAAAATATTTATAGTTGATGGATCTGAATAAAAGTGGTGCAACTACTAGACAATTTAGTTAGCTTCGTCGGAAACAAAGAATCATGCAAATCGGTTCAGTAAATTTGAAGTTTTCGAGAAAAACGCGTTTGAAGTTTTGATTACATATAAATGGAATATTATGCAACTTACGTTCAGTCTGCTATTCCGGGTCCATAAACTAGTCCTTCCTCTTCCTCACAGAGGGCGTTCTGCTCGGTCTGGGCCATCCTGTGCTGCTCCAAAGCCGCTAGTACGGCCGGTGACAAGCGGTTCTCGGCCGCTCGAAACCGGTGACGATCCGAATGCTTGGCGAACTCCGTCGAACAGGGTGACGTCCATAGTTGTCATGGTCTTCAGAATTGCTGAATACCATTAGTTGAAGCTGCTCACTGCCAGGAAAGTCGCAATCTCCACAGTCTTCGCACCAGAATGCACAAGAATGCACACGCGTTCAAACTTTCATATGAATTTTGTGTATTTCCTCCCATGCACCGGTACAATAACTTGTCCTCCGAAAGAAAAAAAAAACTGGTGCGTGAAAAAGGCCGATTTCAAGCAGGTGCATTTTTTTGTTCAACCTCGAATAACAAACGTTTCCGTTCCGTATTCGGAAAAACCGTTTAAGGGGTGGATTCTAAACACTTTTATGAATCCAAAAATGCAATTTAAAAAAAAATATTTTTTTGAACCAAAAGATAGTAAAGCTCCCCTTAAACCTTGATGAGCAGCAGTAACCGATCTGCGCTAGACACTTGTTGCCTTACACTGCAGTCATAGACTGTGCAGCTGGTCCCGGCGGAGGTTCGAGTCCAATATAGGTTATTTATAATTGTAATTCAACAAAAGGCTATATGGAAAGCTGAATTGCGTAATAGGAGATGAGCAATTTGGTTTCAGGTGAGGAATGGGAACTAGAGATGCCATTGGGCTACTGAGAGTGATAGGGGAGAGGTACACGGAGATATAAAAGAAGGAGTATGTTGTGTTCATTGATCTTGACAAGGCTTTTGTCTGTGCCAGATGGGACAAACTGACGGAAATCCTAAGGAACTTCTGCAAAACTTTCCCAATCTTGGGGAGCCGGCCGCTGTGGCCGAGCGGTTCTAGGAGCTTCATTCCGGAACCGCGCTGCAACTACGGTCGCAGGTTCGAATCCTGCCTCGGGCATCGATGTGTGTGTTTGTCCTTAGGATAATTTAGGTTAAGTAGTGTGTAAGCTTAGGGACTGATGATCTTAGTAGTTAAGTCCCATAAGATTTCACACACATTAGAACATTATAACTTGTTGCCTTATACAGGGTGTTACAAAAAGGTACGGCTAAACTTTCAGGAAACATTCCTCACACACAAATAAAGAAAAGATGTTATGTGGACATGTGTCCGGAAATGCTTAATTTGCATGTTAGAGCTCATTTTAGTTTCGTCAGTATGTACTGTACTTCCTCGATTCACCGCCAGTTGGCCCAATTGAAGGAAGGTAATGTTGACTTCGGTGCTTGTGTTGACATGACTCATTGTTCTACAGTACTAGCATCAAGCATATCAGTATGTAGCATCAACGGGTTAGTGTTCATCACGAACGTGGTTTTGCAGTCAGTGCAATGTTTACAAATGCGGAGTTGGCAGATGCCCATTTGATGTACGGATTAGCACGGGGCAATAGCCGTGGCGCGGTACGTTTGTATCGAGACAGATTTCCAGAACGAAGGTGTCCCGACAGGAAGACGTTCGAAGCAGTTGATCGGCGTCTTAGGGAGCACGGAACATTCCAGCCTATGACTCGCGACTGGGGAAGACCTAGAACGACGAGGACACCTGCAATGGACGAGGCAATTCTTCGTGCAGTTGACGATAACCCTAATGTCAGCGTCAGAGAAGTTGCTGCTGTACAAGGTAACGTTGACCACGTCACTGTATGGAGAGTGCTACGGGAGAACCAGTTGTTTCCGTACCGTGTACAGCGTGTGCAGGCACTATCAGCAGCTGATTGGCCTCCACGGGTACACTTCTGCGAACGATTCATCCAACAATGTGTCAATCCTCATTTCAGTGCAAATGTTCTCTTTACGGATGAGGCTTTATTCCGACGTGATCAAATTGTAAAGTTTCACAATCAACACGTGTGGGCTGACGAGAATCCGCACGCAATTGTGCAATCACGTCACCAACACAGATTTTCTGTGAACGTTTGGGCAAGCATTGTTGGTGATGTCTCGATTGGGCCCCATGTTCTTCCACCTACGCTCAATGGAGCACGTTATCACGATTTCATAGGGGATACTCTACCTGTGCCGCTAGAACGTGTGCCTTTACAAGTACGACACAACATGTGGTTCATGCACGATGGAGCTCCTCCACATTTCAGTCGAAGTGTTCGTATGCTTCTCAACAACAGATTCGGTGACCGATGGATTGGTAGACACGGACCAATTCCGTGGCGTCCACGCTCTCCTGACGTCAACCCTCTTGACTTTCATTTATGGAGGCATTTGAAAGCCCTTGTCTACGCAACCCCGGTACCAAATGTAGAGACTCTTGGTGCTCGTATTGTGGACGGCTGTGATACAATACGCCATTCTCCAGGGCTGCATCAGCGCATCAGGGATTCCATGCGATGGAGGGTGGATGCACGTATCCTCGCTAACGGAGGACATTTTGAACATTTCCTATAACAAAGTGTTTGAAGTCACGCTGGTGTGTTCTGTTGCTGTGTGTTTCCATTCCATGATTAATGTGAAGAGAAGTAATAAAATGAGCTCTAACACGGAAAGTAAGCGTTGCCGGACACATGTCCACGTTACATATTTTCTTTCTTTGTGTGTGAGGAATTTTTCCTGAAAGTTTGGCCGTATCTTTTTGTAAGACCCTGTGTAGGTGTTGCCGCCCGCAGCGCCGTATTCTGCCTGTTTACATATCTGTGTATTTGAAAACGCACGCCTGTACCCATTTCCCCGGAGCCTCAGTGTATCTTGACGTGCGTGTGTACTGTGCGGACGTCGAGAACCTGCTCTACGGGTCTGAGAATGTCCCACGACCCTCTGCAGGCAGCAGTGATTCACCACTGACGCATTCTGCCCGACATTTGAAGCGATTCGCCAATACGTCCATCCAGCCCCCCCACAGGCTCGTAGTGAGATTCTGATGGTGTTCGACAGGTGTACACATTCGCTGGCGGGGCGTGGTTGCAGCTGTTGTCTTGTAAGCTCAGCACAGGTACTGCCTGCACAGCCAAGCCTCCTGAGCGTCATCTTATCATCGATGACCTGGGTGCACGAATGGCGAAACGTCATTTTTTCGGATGAATCCAGGTTCTGTCTACAGCATCCCGATGGTCGCATCCGTGTTTGGCGACATCGCGGTGAACGCACATTGGAAGCGTGTATTCGTCATCGCCGTACTGGCGTATCACCCGGCGTGATGGTATGGGGTGCCATTGGTTACACGTCTCGGTCACCTCTTGTTCGCACTGACGGCACTTTGAGCAGTGGACGTTATATTTCAGATGTGTTACGACCCGTGGCTCTACCCTTCATTCAATCCCTGCGAAACCCTACATTTCAGCAGGATAATGCACGACCGCATGTTGCAGGTCCTGTACGGGCCTTTCTGGATACAGAAAATGTTCGACTGCTGCCCTGGCCAGCACATTCTCCAGATCTCTCACCAACTGAAAACGTCTGGTCAATGGTGGCCGAGCAACTGGCTCGTCACAATACGCCAGTCACTACTCGTGATGATCTGTGGTATCGTGTTGAAGCTGCACGGGCAGCCATCCGAGCTCTGTTTGACTCAATGCCCAGGCGTATCGAGGCAGTTATTACGGCCAGAGGTGGCTGTTCTGGGTACTGATATCTCAGGATCTATGCACCCAAACTGCGTGAAAACGTAATCGCAAGTCAGTTCCAGTATAATATATTTGTCCAATGAATACCCGTTTATGATCTGCATTTTTGTCTTGGTGTAGCAATTTTAATAGCCAGTAGTATAGATATATTATTACCTTAATCTCTGGTGAAATGATACGATTTGGTGAACTGAGACAAAATGCAACGTTTGTTATAATATATCTCAGTATTAGCAGCAGATTCGCACATTGTGCCTGTTCACTTCACCATTAAGAAAAAATGTTGCTTCATCACTGAAAACAAGTTTCGCACTGAACGCATCCTGTTCCATGAACTGTTGCAACCGCGCCGAAAATTCAAAGCGTTTGACTTTGTCATCGGGTGTCAGGGCTTGTAGCAATTGTACACGGTAAGGCTTCTGCTTTAGCCTTTTCCGTAAGATTTTCCAAACCGTCGGCTGTGGTACGTTTAGCTCCTTGCTTGCTTTATTCGTCGACTTCCGCGGGTTACGCGTGAAACTTGCCCGCACGCGTTCAACCGTTTCTTCGCTCACTGCAGGCCGACCAGTTGATTTCCCCTTACAGAGACATCCAGAAGCTTTAAACTGCGCATACCATTGCCGAATGGAGTTAGCAGTTGGTGGATCTTTGTTGAACTTCGTCCTGAAGTGTCGTTGCACTGTTATGACTGACTGATGTGAGTGCATTTCAAGCACGACATACGCTTTCTCGGCTCCTGTCGCCATTTTGTCTCACGGCGCTCTCGAGCGCTCTGGCGGCAGAAACCTGAAGTGCGGCTTCAGCCGAACAAACCTCTATGAGTTTTTCTACGTATCCGTAGTGTGTCGTGACCATATGTCAATGAATGGAGCTACAGTGAATTTATGAAATCGCTTCAACCATTTGTAATAGCCCTGTACATGTTGGTAACAATGATGTTTCTCTGACCATCTAGGTCTGTTCTAAAGCCTGTGACAGTCAACTGTTTTTCCTGTCAGTTTTTCCAGTCAGTTGAATTTTTTACTTTGACAGGTTACGTTGTGCTTTTTTTTAAGGTACTGGAAACTTTACTCAGCTAACACATATCCTACAACAGAATAAAGCTGTATTTCTTGTAAAAGGTAAAGAATGCATCTATGATCGTTAACTTGCTATTGTTATTACGCATTTAAAAAAGGTTTTCTGAAAAATAAAACTTAAAAAAAAATTTTGTTGCCCAGGTTGAAGTGGTATGTGTATCACTTCACCCCGTTGAATCTAAATTCTATGAAATACCATTTTTTCATTTCTTTGGCTAGGAGAAATGCCTAGGTCTTACAAGATGCCCCCTGGGACAAAACCTTTGAATCAGTACAATGCTCTCCAAACACTCAACTCATCTGGCCCAGCCTGTAGGTGTGGCCTTTTTTAAGCCTTTGAAAAGTAAGTGGAGGTCGCTCCTCCAAATGTGGAGAAATCAGGGTAACCGAGGCTCTCTGACTAAGGTACATTTTCCACCTATGTTGAAGAAACTCATTGAAGAGCTGAGTGAAAGTTGTGGAGACAACATTACGAGTGGTTTCAGAAAAACGGGCATTGTTCCATTAGATCGCCAGGAAATACTGAATCTGCTGCCCAACAAACGTGTGGATGCAAATCCTGTTGGCAATGAAGAAAATCTGGCTGAATGTGTAAAAAATCTTCTTCGGGAGCTACACTATGGGAAAGAAAAACCGAGACCAAGAACCAGGCGGTCGGAAAAGCTCCACTTGGAACCAGGAAGAAGTGTCAAGAACGTTGGAAAAGATGAAGCAGGATCAGAAGAAGAACTGGAGACGTCTCATGACAGCAGTGACGAATATGAGGAATTCTATATGGCTGCCCCAGAAGAAAGTGAGAAAGAAACTTTGAAGTAGTTGAATCGAGCACAGAAGTTGATTTCATGATCCTCACTATAGGAAACTTTTTGTTTGTAAAACTGAAAGACCAAATAACAAAAAAGGATAAATTATATTGTTCGCAAGTCTCAGGTGCGTCAGAAACCAGCAGTGGTTGTAATAGGGTTATAGAAGTAAGTTTTCTAAAACAGTATGGATGCCATATAGACACTTTTGTATGGCCAGAAATTAAGTATTGTATACCCTCATGAAGTTATGGAATGTCTTCCAAAGCCAGCAATTTTTCACTGTGATCGCCTTCAATTCCCAAAAAAATGTTTTCTAATTTTTTTGTGAATAAATAGTTTTTTAGAAACATACTATGTGTTTCAGTTCAACCCAGCACTGTTAGAACATGATACAGCAGCCATTTCATATGTTGTATCACCTCACCCCCTTACCTGGGGTGAAGTAATACAAGGGTTTTTTTAAAAAAATAATTAAAGAGGATTATATGGACAGATACTCCAAACATAGATCTAATCAGTCACTGGCATAAACAGAATTAAAAAAAATTATGTGTGTTACTATGTTTTTAATTTTCAAACTGTATCGCTTCACAAGGTAAGATAGATACTGCCTACAGGAAAATTAAAGAGACCTTTGGAGAGAAGAGAACCACTTGTATGAATATCAAGAGCTCAGATGGCAACCCAGTTCTAAGCAAAGAAGGGAAGGCAGAAAGGTGGAAGGAGTATATAGAGGGTTTATACAAGGGCGATGTACTTGAGAACAATATTATGGAAATGGAAGAGGATGTAGATGAAGATGAAATGGGAGATAAGATACTGCGTGAAGAGTTTGACAGAGCACTGAAAGACCTGAGTCGAAACAAGGCCCCGGGAGTAGACAACATTCCATTAGAACTACTGATGGCCTTGGGAGAGTCAGTCCTGCCAAAACTCTACCATCTGGTGAGCAAGATGTACGAGACAGGCGAAATACCCTCAGACTTCAAGAAGAATATAATAATTCCAATCCCAAAGAAAGCAGGTGTTGACAGATGTGAAAATTACCGAACTATCAGTTTAATAAGTCACAGCTGCAAAATACTAACGCGAATTCTTTACAGACGAATGGAAAAACTAGTAGAAGCGGACCTTGGGGAAGATCAGTTTGGATTCCGTAGAAATGTTGGAACACGTGAGGCAATACTAACCTTACGACTTATCTTAGAAGAAAGATTAAGAAAAGGCAAACCTACGTTTCTAGCATTTGTAGACTTAGAGAAAGCTTTTGACAACGTTAACTGGAATACTCTCTTTCAAATTCTGAAGGTGGCAGGGGTAAAATACAGGGAGCGAAAGGCTATTTACAATTTGTACAGAAACCAGATGGCAGTTATAAGAGTCGAGGGGCATCAAAGGGAAGCAGTGGTTGGGAAAGGAGTGAGACAGGGTTGTAGCCTCTCCCCGATGTTATTCAATCTGTATATTGAGCAAGCAGTAAAGGAAACAAAAGAAAAATTCGGAGTAGGTATTAAAATTCATGGAGAAGAAGTAAAAACTTTGAGGTTCGCCGATGACATTGTAATTCTGTCAGAGACAGCAAAGCACTTGGAAGAGCAGTTGAACGGAATGGACAGTGTCTTGAAAGGAGGATATAAGATGAACATCAACAAAAGCAAAACGAGGATAATGGAATGTAGTCAAATTAAATCGGGTGATGCTGAGGGGATTAGATTAGGAAATGAGACACTTAAAGTAGTAAAGGAGTTTTGCTATTTAGGGAGTACAATAACGGATGATGGTCGATGTAGAGAGGATATAAAATGTAGACTGGCAATGGCAAGGAAATCGTTTCTGAAGAAGAGAAATTTGCTAACATCGAGTATAGATTTAATTGTCAGGAAGTCGTTTCTGAAAGTATTTGTATGGAGTGTAGCCATGTATGGAAGTGAAACATGGACGATAACCAGTTTGGACAAGAAGAGAATAGAAGCTTTCGAAATGTGGTGCTACAGAAGAATGCTGAAGATAAGGTGGGTAGATCACGTAACTAATGAGGAGGTATTGAATAGGATTGGGGAGAAGAGAAGTTTGTGGCACAACTTGGCTAGAAGAAGGGATCGGTTGGTAGGACATGTTTTGAGGCATCAAGGGATCACAAATTTAGCATTGGATGGCAGCGTGGAGGGCAAAAATCGTAGAGGGAGACCAAGAGATCAATACACCAATACACTAAGCAGATTCAGAAGGATGTAGGTTGCAGTAGGTACTGGGAGATGAAGAAGCTTGCACAGGATAGAGTAGCATGGAGAGCTGCATCAAACCAGTCTCAGGACTGAAGACCACAACAACAACAACATCGCTTCACCCCATTTTACGGTACTAAGTTACATTAAATGAAACTTTAAGATATTCCGATTTATTAACAGCCATCAACGCTTTAGCTATGTAGTTTTTATTTCAAAAGTCGTGTACAGTCACAGCCTCTGCATTGTTGTGCTCTGATTGTCGCGCTATTGATACGGCAGTATGAAAATGTCTGAGGCTGCTTCCTGTTGAACAGTGAATCACGCGTGTGGAACACGGCTAAAAAGTTCCCAGAAACAGGTTGTTCTTAATGTTTTTCATAAATTTACAGAGCTAGTTGGCTTCAAAGTTTTCCGAGGCACTGTATTAGTTTCAGTTGAGACACAAATACGTACTGGGCGTAATTGACTACAAATGTGCTATAGTTCATGGTTTGCTGGTTCAAATCTCGTATTACTGATTCTTTTTTCTCGTTCAATTTGAAATACCTACATCTCTTAATTGTAAAATTCATCACCATTTTTTGAATAATGCACGTCTTCTTGTTTCTAATGCGACGCCCCTTCCCTCCTTGTTCACTCACCGGCAAAATATGCGACTCGTAACGATGTTCGTACCCGTCGGTGTGACGTGGAACAGCAGCTGTAACTCTCGTAAGGACTAGAGATGGGCAAACTGAAACACGTAACTGTTCCGAAAGAAATGAAACAGTACAATGTAATGTTCCGATACGCTGTTTCGAAACAGTGAAACAGTTTGTGTTTTGTATTCTAATAAACCTACACATTTTATCATCTTGAATGTCTACTGTATAAGTATGTCCATATAAACACAAACGAGGTGCGAGAGCGCTAATCATGTCGCAGAAAGTATGAAACTATCACTTGGGCGTCTTGGCAGTTTCGTGTTTCCTGCAGCAAATGCGCTGCTTTCGTGTCGCGTGACTTTCATACTTTTCAATTGGCTGAGGACAGCCATAGCTGAAGACAGAAGAACACCACGAACGGAACCCTTAGTATGGGTAATAAACCCATCCTGCTAATTTCCATCTACACAAAGGGAATCATTGTGGACAATAGGCACAGTGACTATAGACTCACAAATAACGACAAATAATTCGAATAAATAAAATATAACAGAAAATTTATTTGTGTTTCAAGGTGTTTCGAACCGTTACTATAAATTCACCATGCTTCCCAGCCCTTCCCGTACACCATTACACTATCAGTGATTTGTCAAACAGATTGCTTGCGATTATACCTACATCAAATTTATGTATATGTCTAATAACTGTCACTCTACGCCTTTTTTAATTCAAAATGTTGTAGGCTTACTTGCGTTTCTTAATATGATTACTGTACATGAACAGAGAAGCGTACGTTATAAAAAAAGTGTAATTTAACTGAATGATTTTCACATATTATTATTTTGAATGTGAATAGTATGCGTTGTTTTATTGTTTGGTTAGTGTTTATAAAGCAGATGTTACGCCATTTCGAAACAGGGCAGTCAGCTAGAAACGAAGCTTTGTTTTCGGATATCTTAAGCTTCATGCTATTGCTTGTCAAAAAGATTTCGACACTCTTGAATGAGTTTCACGAAGTGGTATGTTGTGTTTCAGTACCTGTGCCGAGCCCGAATCTCGTCCGACACAGAGCGGAATGAAACATCACTGTTTCGATACAATCAGTCCGTTCCAAGCACAGGTGGACTGAAACAGCCTTATTTTGAAACAACGATACAGTTTCTGTGTCTGGCTCGAGATCGAATCTGGTCCGAGACAGGGGCGGAATGAAACAGCACTGTTTCGCAACAGTGAACCACAACCGTTCCGAAACACTGAAACAGTTCCACGTATCGATACACTGTATCGAAACATAGAAACAGTGGCCAAGTCTAGTGAGAACACAACTCCTCGCGAGGTTTAGAAATATTCTGTTATCTGTCCGCAACAGTCTTTTTAGTTTGTGCGAACTGGTAAACTGCAATCGTTTATTTTTATTTTTATGCTCGCTTAGTTCTGTGATCAAGTAAAATCTTGATGCTTGATTTCATCATTACGGTCGTTTTTCACATCTTACATAGCGAGGATGAAAATTTGCTGTCTACTATTCCGTTGCTACGTCCAGTTATTAACAACGGTCCGATGTAACTCCAGAGACAACTTATGTTGGAGTAAATGTTTTAATTTTAATACGCCGTAATACTGTTTTAAACTAATCACTCTTCACTGTCCAAAATTCATGTACTCTCTTAGTCACTTAAAATGTTTAAAGAGTTAGGCGACAAGTAAGATCTACCTTTTGACTCAGACTTTATTGTTCTTTCTGTAATTAATTGTTTGTCCCTACAACACACGCACACCGATATGTCATTCAAGATCAACTTCTGTTCAGTTCAGTAATCGTGACGCTGACAACAACTTTTGACTAATCGGCGTACTTGTCTTTCTTCGTGTCTTCTTTTTATTGTGTCCTATTGAAGACTACCAATTGTTTTTCTGTCGTTGGTCCATTGCTCTCAAGGTTTGTGTTCCATCAGTAGGAAGGCTAAGTCCGATAAACTAATATCACTCAACTGAAGTCTAACTCTCGTCTTACTATACCGTCGCGTTGAGAACGGTAAAGATTAACTTCCATCAGTTGAATGGCTTAGCAATACTTCAGTCTCTACATCACGAATTACCAAACTTCCAAAACTAAAACAATCAAATAGCTTTTGCGTCCACACAACTATCGCAAAAGTACTCTAGAGCGACTCAAGAGCAACTAACTGAACACTTCCATATCCGAGTTGCATTGTAGTCGCATTGAATTTCCTTTTCGGAGCGGCTACAACTGTCCTCCATGGTAAATGTTACCTTTGACTGAATTACTTTCTTGGATTTAACCTTCGTTTGAATTTATTCTATAGATGTTTGATAAAGAATCTATGACAATTGAAAGGGTCCTGTAGCCACCTTTCATTGCCAACTCTCGTAGTGGTCAAGTCGGCAAAGAGGTTTCCGCTACTTGTGAGAAATCCACCTGCGTTAGGTTGGTGGCGGAAATGGCATCCTGGGGTTTTCCGGTCCACGCGGAGCGTGGAAGAGGCTGCTGAAGTGGGAGGAGTCTGCCGCCGGTACGGGAAGCGTACACAGCTGTGCTCCAGTTGAAGAAGGGTGAGTTGGACTGACCGCGTGGCGCGTTGTCACATAGAGAGGGGAGCTTTTAGCTTTTGGTCTCGAATTTCGTCGTATAAAGATTTACTTGCTGGGTTGCAGCAGGGAATGCAAGGCTTTTGTAGACTTTCAGTTTGATTCCCAATGCAGTCTTGACTTTGATCCGTGAGAGGAACGCGGCACAAAGGAGTTGCATATGTTGAAGTGCCCTCGGTTCAGTGTGAATGTTTATGTGCCTACAACTGTGTGTGTATGCTTCTAATCTTTTCCGGATCTTGGTAATTTTTGTGTATTTGTGGATTTTCTTTGTCTCATGTGATTAAAATTTGGCCACGGTCCATAGAAGTTGTCTCCGCGGACCGAGTGGGCACGCGAGTCTGTTATGAAACGTATAGTATTTCACAAGCAATTGTACATAGTTAGCATGCAACAGCAGTCTATAGATGCACTACATCAATGTTTTAAAGAATAAATAATTTTGCCTTCAATCTTATCTTGTGTACCGATGTTACGTCGCCGTTACCTTCGCCATTTACCTTGTAGTTTTCCTTGTTGGCCCACCTGTAGCGTTTCCATGTGCACAGGTGTAGTGATTAGTGTCCCTTTTTTTTATCTGAAACAAATGCTCTGGAATAGATCGTGTTTTCACGAATCTTGCTGCAGGCTGCACTTACGCATGGTGTTCACGACCTATTTACTTTACTCAATATTTGATTCACGGGAAGAATGCCTGGATCATATTAATAACTACATCCCATTCTTTATCAATGACTTTACAATGAATGTTCTTTTGTGAGTTTTTCTTATTAATAAATTAAGTAATTTTCCGACGCAGTGCTACCTCTTCTTTGTCGTGTGGCTAGAGTTGGTGGCGACCCTATCTTTTATATTGATTTCAGTGTCAAATGGCATTTTCTTATTCAAAGTGCGCGTGGGTCTTTTAGCTATCAGGATACATTCAAAGGGCGCTTCATGCTTCTTGCACATAGCGTCCTTTTATTCACGCTTCTTACACAATCCTTTCCTTTTATCTCCCCTTTTTGTATGCTATTCTGAGTATTTGAATGATATAGGTTTCCGCCCCCGGTAGCTGAGCGGTCAGTGCGACAGGCTGTCGTCAATCCTAAGGGCCTGGGTTCGATTCCAGGCTGGGTCGAAGATTTTCTCCGCTCAGGGACTGGGTGTTGTGTTGTCCTAATCATCATCATTTCATCCCATATTAATGATATAGGTGTTAATCAAAATATTCCCAGTGTAGATTTTATTGTCAGTAGTTGTTGCCGCCACTGTCAAGATGACTCACTTCCCTACATTAAGTTTCCACAAAGTTTGTTAATTGGGGTTTTCTGTTCTTGGGGCGTTACACTAATTACATATTGCACGCGAAATTCCTGTTTTCATTTTAAATATAAATTCATAATTATCAACATTTTATGAAAGACTGTTAATAACGGTTGCTTAAATTAAGAAAACATAATAATTTAATTTTTTAAGGGGCTCCGGAAAGGCTCAAAATCATGAAAAGTTCAATTTTTATTTTTTGCGTTTTCTGAATCTGCAGACTATTACCTTTTAATAGATATATAATTTATTCAATTCCAAAGACTACAACTATTTTTAAATTTTTTTTGAAATGTGTTCTACATGGGCGTGACCCACTGTGGCGCTGTTAAACTGCTGTCAAATGGTGTTATTATTAACGTCCGTGTTCATCAGGTACATTTTAGTGATGTGAGATAAAGTATGTGTTGTGGCTAACCTGTGATGGTTCAATATATATCACTGGTGTGATTGTCGATTGTTTCATGTTTATTTACTCTGTCGTTATCTCGAAAATATTCGTAATTAATTCCGTTTCTTGAGTATCTGTTTTGTTGAAGTACACTCCTGGAAATTGAAATAAGAACACCGTGAATTCATTGTCCCAGGAAGGGGAAACTTTATTGACACATTCCTGGGGTCAGATACATCACATGATCACACTGACAGAACCACAGGCACATAGACACAGGCAACAGAGCATGCACAATGTCGGCACTAGTACAGTGTATATCCACCTTTCGCAGCAATGCAGGCTGCTATTCTCCCATGGAGACGATCGTAGAGATGCTGGATGTAGTCCTGTGGAACGGCTTGGCATGCCATTTCCACCTGGCGCCTCAGTTGGACCAGCGTTCGTGCTGGACGTGCAGACCGCGTGAGACGACGCTTCATCCAGTCCCAAACATGCTCAATGGGGGACAGATCCGGAGATCTTGCTGGCCAGGGTAGTTGACTTACACCTTCTAGAGCACGTTGGGTGGCACGGGATACATGCGGACGTGCATTGTCCTGTTTGAACAGCAAGTTCCCTTGCCGGTCTAGGAATGGTAGAACGATGGGTTCGATGACGGTTTGGATGTACCGTGCACTATTCAGTGTCCCCTCGACGATCACCAGTGGTGTACGGCCAGTGTAGGAGATCGCTCCCCACACCTTGATGGCGGGTGTTGGCCCTGTGTGCCTCGGTCGTATGCAGTCCTGATTGTGGCGCTCACCTGCACGGCACCAAACACGCATACGACCATCATTGGCACCAAGGCAGAAGCGACTCTCATCGCTGAAGACGACACGTCTCCATTCGTCCCTCCATTCACGCCTGTCGCGACACCACTGGAGGCGGGCTGCACGATGTTGGGGCGTGAGCGGAAGACGGCCTAACGGTGTGCGGGACCGTAGCCCAGCTTCATGGAGACGGTTGCGAATGGTCCTCGCCGATACCCCAGGAGCAACAGTGTCCCTAATTTGCTGGGAAGTGGCGGTGCGGTCCCCTACGGCACTGCGTAGGATCCTACGGTCTTGGCGTGCATCCGTGCGTCGCTGCGGTCCGGTCCCAGGTCGACGGGCACGTGCACCTTCCGCCGACCACTGGCGACAACATCGATGTACTGTGGAGACCTCACGCCCCACGTGTTGAGCAATTCGGCGGTACGTCCACCCGGCCTCCCGCATGCCCACTATACGCCCTCGCTCAAAGTCCGTTAACTGCACATACGGTTCACGTCCACGCTGTCGCGGCATGCTACCAGTGTTAAAGACTGCGATGGAGCTCCGTATGCCACGGCAAACTGGCTGACACTGACGGCGGCGGTGCACAAATGCTGCGCAGCTAGCGCCATTCGACGGCCAACACCGCGGTTCCTGGTGTGTCCGCTGTGCCGTGCGTGTGATCATTGCTTGTACAGCCCTCTCGCAGTGTCCGGAGGAAGTATGGTGGGTCTGACACACCGGTGTCAATGTGTTCTTTTTTCCATTTCCAGGAGTGTATAATAATGAGTAAAAGTAAAGTTAGTAGAAATCCTCTGAAGGCTTTTAAGAAAAGGAGAAATGTTGGGAAGCCAAAGGTATGTGTTATTATTGTAAACAATAAAGACGATAACCAAGTGAGTGAACCTAACCTCTCAAGTACACCTGCCCATAGCAGTCAAAGTGGGAAAGAAAATACTTCACAGAAGAAGCTTGGTTCAATGAGTGAAAACTATGAATGTTTTATTGGCGAATCGGAGGAGGAGGAGGAGGATATTAGTGTTTAACGTCCCGTCGACAACGAGGTCATTAGAGACGGAGCGCAAGCTCGGGTTAGGGAAGGATCGGGAAGGAAATCGGCCGTGCCCTTTCAAAGGAACCATCCCGGCATTTGCCTGAAGCGATTTAGGGAAATCACGGAAAACCTAAATCAGGATGGCCGGAGTGTGAATGAAATATTTGATATGTCAGTTCTCAAAGGAATTTTTTCAATCTGTGTAAGATGTATTCATTGTAGTGAAGTTGGTCTGGAACTCTCCATAATAAAGCACGTAGGACTTGCTAGTGAAATACAACTGAAATGTGATAAGTGTTCAGACATGACCACCTTTTGGAACAGTGTTGCAGTAACTGCAACTGAAGAAAATGGTAGCAAAATCTACGAACACAACAACGAGCGATGCTTGCTTTAGACAAGGAACGCCTTCGGGCTGCAGACAGGGCTGTAAAGAGTCTAGAAATACAAGCAAGAGTAAACAGGAGGAGGAACAAGAGGAAGCTGGAGGAGGAGTTTGCAGAGGATGAAGATAATCCATCCTATGGACCTGGAATGCACTAAAAAGTTAATCCAATCTTTGTCGCTCGATTCCCAAAACTTTTATTTTCTCATACTAATTACATGTTTTCTAAGGATCTTCCAAACATATTTGTTTCAAACTTTCAGTGAATGTTACACAGTACCTTCTGCATAATTTAACACAGCCTTTTTCCAAAAAACTCTATTTTTGAATATATAAATAAAAAATTGCCAAAAAAATGTTGTGAATTTTCATTACAATTGAAAAAAAATCATCTTTAATAACTGAACTAAAATTTTTTAAAATCCCTGTGTTAAGTTGTAGCCCATATTCCAATAAATAATCTGTAAAAAGTTAAACTTCCTACCTCAAATAGTTTGTGAGGAAAGATGTAATTTATAGGCGTTATTTTAACATTGCAAGTATAGGGCGTTCCGGAGCCCCTTAAGACAAAAATAGAAAACCAAATACTCTTTATTTATCTATGTCCATCGTTATATACGACAGCTGTAAATACGTACCGTATAAACATGAAAAACAATCATTTTCACAGCATCGAGCACATATTCTGTAATTTTGCATTATCCACTGTACCATTACAATATGAACATAACTAATTTGGAGCCAAGTTACGGGATTTGGGCCTAGAAGTGACAAGACTGTTAAGCTGTCAGACGTACCGGAACGAACGCACGCAGCTTTGCCACACGTCACTGCCGAACGCTGGCGGGATATAGAGCCGGCCGGAGTGACCAAGCGGTTCTAGGCGCTACAGTCTGGAGCCGCGCGACCGCTACGACCGCAGGTTCGAATCCTGCTTCGGTCTTGGATGTGTGTGATGTCCTTCGGTTAGTTACATTTGAGTGGTTCTAAGTTCTAGGGGACTGATGACCTCAGAAGTTGAGTCCCATAGTGCTCAGAGCCATTTGAACCGGGATATAGAATGGCTCGTCATAAAAGAAGGGCAGAAAATGCGGGGCCTGTTTGGCTTTGTGGATTCTGTTGTTGATAGGCTGGTTGTCAACGTAGCAGGTGACACTTCCAGAATCGACATGTATTTATCCGTTTCGGATAAGGTAGGAGATTGCCAGACAACTGACTGTAATTAATACCTTCAGTGGCTTCAGTATTCAACAGGACGGTGAATTCCCTGCAGTATGTTTTTGCATCACACCCAGCTCACTCAGAAAAATTATCCTGTGTTTAAGTTAGGAATTTTCATAATTCATGTTTGTAATTGGAATACTGTGTCAGGTGTGAACGAGAGCGTTTTATGCTTTCCGACCGGCCACTGAAGAAGCGTTCAGTAGTGCTGGAGTTTTGTCGAATATTGTTTCATCCTCTTTAAAAATTGAATGACACCCGAAGCTATATCGTTTCTTTGCTCGTCTCTTTCTACGTCTGAACTGGAGCAGCGCACATCATTGCCGGTTAGTTGGACCAGCTGGCTGGCCAGTGCTGTCCGAGTTTAATGCGCCGGTAAAGCTGTTGTCACGCATTATCGCTCAGTCTATGTGCGTGTCGCCGTCGTCGTCGGCTGATACTCGTATCCGAGTTTTCATTTCTCTCCTGAGATTTCCTTTGTCACGGTTCAGGCGTGGAAGTGTCGTTGATGGCTTAGCAATCCAATCCTAGCGTGGAACAGGCGGCCACAGACATTACAGCTGATGGAAGGTGGAGGACGTGGCTGAGCCTGGAGGAGTTTACGTCTCTGGCGTTTGTCATTCTCCATTCTTCGACTTTCCAGCTCAAAGTTTTGAAGGGCATTTGAGGTAACTGAGCGCCAGCGACTTCGGTCTTCTGCTATTGTGGACCAGTTACTCGGATCGATGTTCAAGTTTTTCAGATTTTTCTTGTACTGATCCTTACAACGTTTGAGAGGGGCACCTCGTGGCCTTTTACCTGTGCTCACTTCGCTGTACAGCATTTGGCGTGGAAGTCTGTCATTTTTCATCCGCTGGACATGTCCGACCCATCTGAGTTGATGCCCAATGATAAGGGCTTCCATGCTATGCATTTTTGCTTTCTCTAGAACAGCCGTGTTGGATATGAAGTCATCCCATTTCAGGTTCATGATATATCTTAGCTTCTGTTGGTTGAAGCGTTCTAGTTTCTTCAGATCGCAGCGATATAACGTCCAGGTTTCGCAACCATATAGCAGGGTGGAAATGACTACAGCTTTGTACACCATCAGTTTGGTGTACAGTGTTAGGTCTTTATTCAGGAAGACACGCTTTGTAAGACGACCAAATGCTACATGTGCAGCACGTAATCTATTCTCCACATCTTTTCCAGATGAGCAGTTGGATGACAGTATGCTTCCCAGGTAGAGGAAATGGTCCACTTGGTGTAACGCAGCATAAAACCGTATCCATATGATCGTACTTGACTTTACCGGTCACGGCTTGGCTTTAGCTCCATGCCAATCGAAATCCAGTGAGATTCGAGCAAACGCGGAAGAGTACATGGCGTAATGTTTACATCAGGTTTATTCTTTTGAGCAACAGAGTATATGTCCATTATAGTTATCCGGGCTGTTATGCCGTGGTCGGTTGATGAAATCTGCGTCAATTCCCAACGTTTCGTTCCCGTCTGCGGGTGACATCTTCAAGGGGGTCTGTAACTCGATGGAAGATGCAACACACCCACTGGCTCGCCGCTGACTTCCGTATCAGCGCGCTCCCGCGCAGAGGCGTGACGTCACGTGTTTTGAAAACGTCAGTGCAATTGGCCGCTGTCCGTCGCCGTCGATCGCCGTTGCCATCACCCAGTAGTGGACGGGTGGTACATATCTTCTTTAACACCGGCATCCATATACCGTTTAATTTCACGCCCTCCTCCTTTCGACTGAAATTATTAGGGTGTTTGGCGATTTCAATTGCCTCCCTGTAGAGACTTTCGTAATATCCGCTTGTGGCCGATAGTATTTGCGTCTCCTCGAAACAAATATGTTGGTTCCCTGGCTGGAAAGCATGCTCCGCAACAGCTGATCGTTCCGTTTCCCCTCTTCTACAACTGTCCTTGTACTCTTCCAAACGTTTTGAAACAGTTCTTTCAGTGGTACCCACATAAACATCTCCACAGCTGCATGGGATCCTATACACTCCAGCTTTTTCCAATGGTTTGCGAGCGTCCTTGGCAGGCTTAAGGTATTCCTGTATCTTCCTGGTGGGCTTGTAAATTACGGTAATATTCCGCTTCGTCAAGATCCTCCCTATTCTTTCCGTTACATTTTTAACAAACGGCAGGAAAACCTTAAGATTTTGCAGTAGCCTATACGTCACTATGATTTCTGCGTGGCTGTCTCAACGCACGTTTTTATTTCGGCGGACAGCGGCCAATTGCACTGACGTTTTCAAAACACGTGACGTCACGCCGGGAACGCGCGGACACGGAATTTAGCGGCAGTCAGTAGCGAGCCAGTGGGTGTGTTGGACCTTCCATCGAGCTACAGACCCACTTGAAGATGTCTCCCGCAGACGGGGACGAAACGTTGGGAATTCACAGAGAATTCATCAACCGACCACGGCATAACAGCCCGGATAATTATAATGGACATGACATTTCCGGCTGTGAAAGTATACATTTTAGTATCAACATAGTAGTGGTGCAGGGTACCCTCCGCCATGCACCGTATGTATGTAGATATAGGTGCTGCAAAAACCTTATAATCGCCACCCGTCGCTAGATAAATTGCCGCCTGGTGTAGCTGTGGCCACGTGACGTGGTAAGGAAAGGAATAAACGAGGCGAAGGCGGTGAGGAATCTTTGTAGGACGATGTTGTTGTTGTTGTTGTTGTGGTCTTCAGTCCTGAGACTAGTTTGATGCAGCTCTCCATGCTACTCTATCCCGTGCAAGCTTCTTCATCTCCCAGTACCTACCGCAACCTACATCTTCCTGAATCTGCTTAGTGTATTCATCTCTTGGTCTCCCTTTACGATTTTTACCCTCCACGCTGCCCTCCAGTACTAAATTGGTGATCCCTTGATGCCTCAGAACATGTCCTACCAACCGATCCCTTCTTCTAGTCAAGTTGTGCCACAAACTTCTCTTCTCCCCAACCCTATTCAATACTTCCTCATTAGTTATGTGATCTACCCATCTAATCTTCAGCATTCTTCTGTAGCACCACATTTCAAAAGCTTCTATTCTCTTCTTGTCCAAACTATTTATCGTCCATGTTTCACTTCCACACATGGCTACACTCCATACAAATACTTTCAGAAACGACTTCCCGACACTTAAATCTATACTCGATGTTAACAAATTTCTCTTCTTCAGAAACGCTTTCCTTGCCATTGCCAGTCTACATTTTATATCCTCTCTACTTTGACCATCATCAGTTATTTTGCTTCCCAAACAGCTAAACTCCTTTACTACTCTAAGTGGCTCATTTCCTAATCTAATTCCCTCAGCATCACCCGACTTAATTTGACTACATTCCATTAGCCTCGTTTTGCTTTTGCTGATGTTCATCTTATATCCTCCTTTCAAGACACTGCTCTTCCAAGTCCTTTGCTGTCTCTGACAGAATTACAATGTCATCGGCGAACCTCAAAGTTTTTATTTCTTCTCCATGGATTTTAATACCTACTCCGAATTTTTCTTTTGTTTCCTTCACTGCTTGCTCAATATGCAGATGGAATAACATCGGGGGGAGGCTACAACCCTGTCTCACTCCCTTCCTAACCACTGCTTCCCTTTCATGTCCCTCGACTCTTATAACTGCCATCTGGTTTCTGTACAAATTGTAAATAGCCTTTCGCTCCCTGTATTTTACCCCTGCCACCTTCAGAATTTGAAATGCTTCAAATGGCTCTGAGCACTGTGGGACTTAACATCTGTGGTCATCAGTCCCCTAGAACTTAGAACTACTTAAACCTAACTAACCTAAGGACATCACACACATCCATGCCCGAGGCAGGATTCAAACCTGCGACCGTAGCGGTCACGCGGTTCTAGGCTGAAGCGCTTAGAACCGCACGGCCACACCGGCCGGCTCAGAATTTGAAAGAGAGTATTCCAGTCAACATTGTCAAAAGCTTTCTCTAAGTCTACAAATGCTAAAAACGTAGGTTTGCCCCTCCTTAATCTAGCTTCTAAGATAAGTCGTAGGGTCAGTATTGCCTCACGTGTTCCAGGACGATACGGGCCGCAAATGTGAAAAATCCAGTGAAGTAAGTGACTTTGACAAAGTGCAGAATGTTACTGCCCGACGCCTGGGACGAGTATCTGGGAAAGGCGAAGCCTGTCAGCTGTTGGCGTGCTACTGCCGTGAGACCTACAGAAAGAGACAGTAAGACAGTGAAATCACGGTTAGGCCGCGAGGTGCTCTCACCACAGAAGGAGGTCAGAGGCCTCCCCAGTCTGTAAGGCGGGCCAGGTGGCTGTGCACCGCCGAGCGAGGTGGACCACACTGGCTCGCTTTCGGGAGGACGACGATTCAAACCCGCGTCCGGCCGTCGTGATATAGGTCTTCTGTGATTTCCCTAAGTCGCTTCAGGTATGCTGGGATGGTTCCTTTGAAAGGGCATGGACGACGTCCTTCCCCCTTCAATAATCTGATGGGACCAATGACCTCGCTGCTTGGTCCCCTCCCCAAAATCAACCAACACTGTTCCCCATGAGGGAAGTTTACAGCCCACTGAATACCTTCTGCCTCTGCGAGGCTCTCATTGGAATCTGAGATGCTATTTCTCACGTTGCCCGTCTGTCCAAATGGTTCAAATGGCTCTGAGCACTATGGGACTTAACATCTGTGGTCATCAGTCCCCTGGAACTTACAAGGGAACGTCCCCACCGCACCCCCCTCAGATTTAGTTATAAGTTGGCACAGTGGATAGGCCTTGAAAAACTGAACACAGATCAATCGAGAAAACAGGAAGAAGTTGTGTGGAACTATGAAAAAAAGTAGTAAAATATACAAACTAAGTAGTCCATGAGCAAGATAGGCAACATCAAGGAGAATTTGAACTCACGAGCGCCATGGTCCCGTGGTTAGAGTGAGTAGCTGCAGAACGAGAGGTCCTTGGTTCAAGTCTTCCCTCGACTGAGTATTTTACTTTCTCTATTTTCGCAAAGTTATGATCTGTTCGTTCGTTGATTGACGTCTCTGTTCACTGCAATAAGTTTAGTGTCTGTGTTTTGCGACCGCACCGCAAAACCGTGCGATTAGTAGACGAAAGCTCTCCAATGGGAACCGAAGACATTTGATCCCAAGGTCATAGGTCAACCGATTCCTCCACAGGAAAACACGTCTGATGTGTTCTATACGACACTGGTGACGGCATGTGCGTCACATGACAGGAATATGTTGTCGACCCATCTAAGTTGTACACCTGGCGAATGGGTAAAAAGATTCTTCTACCTTGCCCGATTTAGGTTTTCTTGTGGCTGTGGTAATCACTCCCAAAAAAGTGATGAAAACATAAGAGTTTGTCACATAAACTAAAAATAAAAATTAAACTTTTCACTCGACGGAAGACTTGAACCTAGGATGCGTTCCGTAGCTGCTCTCGCTAACCACGGGACCACGGCGCTCCTTGACTGCCAGCGTCCTTGATGTTGCTTATCTTCGCATGGACTACTCAGTTTGTATATTTTACTAATTTTTTTCATAGTTCCACACAACTTCTTCCTGTTTTCTCGATTGATCAGTTTTTCAAGGCCTATCCACTGTGCCAACTTATAACTAAATCTGAGGGGGGTGCGATGGGGAGGTTCCCTTGTTAGAACTACTTAAACCTAACTAACCTAAGGACATCACACACATCCATGCCCGAGGCAGGATTCGAACCTGTGGCTGTAGCGGTCATGCGGTTTCAGACTGAAGCGCCTAGAACCGCTCGGCCACACCACCCGGCCGTCTGTCGAAAGTACCTGTCTTAGGCCTCAGGCTTTCAGTTGAGGAACACAAAGCTTGTCAAATTATATGAATGCGCAGTGTCCATTCCTTTGGACAGACGCTGTGCAGTCATTTAATTTGATAAGCCTAGCTGGGCAATGGATAAGGCTTCTTCTTTGTGGATGCAGAAATACGTGCGGCCACCTGTGGAAGCTCAGAGTAGTGAACATGGAGGAAGTGGGCAGGAACTGTGGATAGGTGGTGCTCGATGGGAATGTGGATCGGCTGTGAGGCGTCCCCAGGTAGTCTGCGCAGTTGGAGTGACGCTGTGTCCCGGCTGTTGCAGTGGTTAACACACCTGCCCAGTAAGTAGTAGATCCTGGGTTTGCATCCTGGTCCAGTACACAATTTTACTCGTGTTTTGCAAATACAAATTCTGTTGTTGACTTACTTTTCAAAGAGATACTGATGTCGTAGTAATGTCCAGAACACGAAAATATCTTTGAGGACACAGTAATATTAACACATATTCAGTATCTTGTAGTCCCAAGGGGAGGGGGGGGGGGAGGGGGGGGGAAGTTAAAAATTTTAAAGAAACGCAAAGTTCCTTAACTGAAGACCTACAGGGTGTTTCAAAAATGACCGGTGTATTTGAAACGGCAATAAAAACTAAACGAGCAGCGATAGAAATACACCGTTTGTTGCAATATGCTTGGGACAACAGTACATTTTCAGGCGGACAAACTTTCGAAATTACAGTAGTTACAATTTTCAACAACAGATGGCGCTGCAAGTGATGTGAAAGATATAGAAGACAACGCAGTCTGTGGGTGCGCCATTCTGTACGTCGTCTTTCTGCTGTAAGCGTGTGCTGTTCACAACGTGCAAGTGTGCTTTAGACAACATGGTTTATTCCTTAGAACAGAGGATTTTTCTGGTGTTGGAATTCCACCGCCTAGAACACAGTGTTGTTGCAACAAGACGAAGTTTTCAACGGAGGTTTAATGTAACCAAAGGACCGAAAAGCGATACAATAAAGGATCTGTTTGAAAAATTTCAACGGACTGGGAACGTGACGGATGAACGTGCTGGAAAGGTAGGGCGACCGCGTACGGCAACCACAGAGGGCAACGCGCAGCTAGTGCAGCAGGTGATCCGACAGCGGCCTCGGGTTTCCGTTCGCCGTGTTGCAGCTGCTGTCCAAATGACGCCAACGTCCACGTATCGTCTCGTGCGCCAGAGTTTACACCTCTATCTGTACAAAATTCAAACGCGGCAACCCCTCAGCGCCGCTACCATTGCTGCACGAGAGACATTCGCTAACGATATAGTGCACAGGATTGATGACGGCGACATGCACGTGGGCAGCATTTGGTTTACTGACGAAGCTTATTTTTACCTGGACGGCTTCGTCAATAAACAGAACTGGCGCATATGGGGAACTGAAAAGCCCCATGTTGCAGTCCCATCGTCCCTGCATCCTCAAAAAGTACTGGTCTGGGCCGCCATTTCTTCCAAAGGAATCATTGGCCCATTTTTCAGATCAGAAACGATTACTGCATCACGCTATCTGGACATTCTTCGTGAATTTGTGGCGGTACAAACTGCCTTAGACGACACTGCGAACACCTCGTGGTTTATGCAAGATGGTGCCCGGCCACATCGCACGGCCGACGTCTTTAATTTCCTGAATGAATATTTCGATGATCGTGTGATTGCTTTGGGCTGTCCGAAACATACAGGAGGCGGCGTGGATTGGCCTCCCTATTCGCCAGACATGAACCCCTGTGACTTCTTTCTGTGGGGACACTTGAAAGACCAGGTGTACCGCCAGAATCCAGAAACAATTGAACAGCTGAAGCAGTACATCTCATCTGCATGTGAAGCCATTCCGCCAGACACATTGTCAAAGGTTTTGGGTAATTTCATTCAGAGACTACGCCATATTATTGCTACGCGTGGTGGATATGTGGAAAATATCGTACTATAGAGTTTCCTAGACCGCAGCGCCATCTGTTGTTGAAAATTGTAACTACTGTAATTTCGAAAGTTGGTCTGCCTGAAAATGTACTGTTGTCCCAAGCATATTGCAACAAACGGTGTATTTCTATCGCTGCTCATTTAGTTTTTATTGCCGTTTCAAATATACCGGTCATTTTTTAAACACCCTGTACATTCTAAAGGCTCTAAGGACCAAAATTAATTGTAATAAGAAAACAATATTTAATGACATACTGAAATGCTAGTTTATATGTGTTTATACGAGGGTTGTTTTTTAAGTAAGGGCCGTTCGCGCGTATAGTCCCGTATTTCGGGCGGACGCCGCAACAAGCCACCGCGCCACTTGCCGGCATCCTTCCCGTTCACACTGACGCAAGTTGCAGCTCTGTAGCTCACGTGTACGCATCGCTGTGCTACTTTATAATGTTTACGAAAATGGAACCGCCCGCCGCGTGTGAGATACGGTCAGTGATACGTGTTTTGACCGCGAGAAGCCTATCTATTGCAGAAATTCATCGTCAGTTAACAGAAGTTTATGGCTCGAATGCAATGAGTGAAGGTAAAGTGCGTCAATGGGTTAGAGAGTTTAAAAATGGCCGTCAAAACGTCCACGACGAAGAACGCTCAGGCCGGCCCTCTGTGATCACTGATGATTTGGCGGCTGCAGTCGAAACAAAGATTCGTGAGGACAGAAGATTCACAATTTCCACTCTTTCTTTGGAATTTCCACAAGTTTCAAGTTCGGTTTTGTACAAAGTTGTGTCTGAAAACCTAAACTTTAAGAAACTGTGTTCTCGGTGGGTACCCAGACTCCTCACAGAGGACCACAAAGGGAAGAGATTTGCCACTTCATTGGACTTTTTGATTCGTTACGAGGAAGAAGGGGATGACATGTTGAGTCAAATTGTCACTGGAGATGAAACGTGGGTATCCCATGTCACTCCCGAAAGCGAGCGACAATCGATGGAATGGCGACACACAACCTCACCCGTCAAGGTCAAAGCCAAACAGACGCTGTCAAAGTGCAAGATTATGGCAACTGTGTTCTTGGATCGGCGCGGTGTTTTCCTAGTGGACTTTATGCCACGAGGAACAATAATCAACTCAGATGCCCACTGTGCAACTCTAAAGAAGCTCCGCAGAGCAATTCAAAACAAAAGGCGCGGCATGCTGACAAAAGGAGTTTTGCTCCTGCACGTTAACGCTAGGCCTCACACCTCTCAAAAGACTCGGGATTTGATTGATTCTTTTGGCTGGGAAGTTTTGGACCATGCACCATACAGCCCCAACCTTGCTTCCATCGATTTTCACCTTTTCCGGTACCTGAAACACCATCTTGGCGGGCAGCGCTTCAATGACGACGATGAAGTGAAAGCGGCCGTGAACTCTTGGCTGTCGGAGCAGGCGGCCGAATTCTTTGAAGAGGGAATTAAAAACTTAGTTGTACGGTATGACAAGTGCTTAAATAAAAAAGGCAACTATGTAGAAAAATAGGTAAAAGTGTGTAGAATCAGAAAATAAAAGTTTTTTTACAAAAGTATTTGTATCTTTTTTTAAAAAATAAAAACGGCCCTCACTTTAAAAAAACCTCGTATATTTATTATCAACTAGAAAATATAAAGGATACTGCAAGGTGAGAGAGAATTGAATTTAATTGTTCAGAAAAAGAAAATTAAAAACTTGAGACCAGAGAGTGTCATACACATTACCTTATTCAGACTAAATGGGCTAAGTCCAACAGAGAGTTTCGTGCAATAATGGTCGACAAAATGCACCTGAATATAAATATCTTAAAAGATTTAACACAAATCATCAATCTGCAGTATCATTAAACAAATTAGTAAAAGGCTTCCGATGGTGCAGTCGTATCATAACAAGCAAGTCCTTTCTTTCAACTGACAGTTGTGAAAGTTGTGTATAAATGAAATTGCCAACAGTTTTTCCTTTCTTTAGGATACATGCACTTTCCCTCTGTTCAGTGTCACTCGGTGTCTTTTTGAAGAACACTATTCCAGGCGAGGTGATTTTATTTTGTGCAGAAAAACTGATGTGTGGTTTCGTTCTGTCGAATCAACAACACTTTGGAAGTCAATACAGTCCTTTTCCTCCATTCTGAGCGTCTTAACTGCCAAGGTCATCAGTCCCTAAGCTTACACACTATTTAACCTAAATTACCCTAAGGACAAACACACACACCCATGCCCGAGGGAGGACTCGAACCTCCACCGGCATCAGCCGCACAGCCCATGACTGCAGCGCCTGAGACCGCTCGGCTAATCCCGCGCGGTACTTGTAGTGTCCTTGGATGAACATCCACACAACTACCTACAACAACTACAGGGTCGTGGTAGGTGCAGTGTAAACACATGGGAACGGTACTGGCCGGGTCTGCCGGAGTGGAGCCTCGAGGAGAAACTGCCGGTACTGACAACTGATAGCGCTGGAACTGAACTGCTGATGCGGCTGGACGGAACTGCTAGTACTGCTCACTAGAATTGTTGAAACATTTTTTTTTAAATACCAGGTATCCGATGTACTGATCTCTATAACATGTCGGCCCTCGATACATCGAGAAAAAGCATCCATATGTCGATATATCAACGAGAAATATACCGACACACTGCCCTTAAAAGTATGGGCTGCAGATTGTAAATACTCTGCCACTTTTGTAGCTGTATATTCAAGTATTCTTTTATTATTAGATATTCCATACATCAGCCTGCCTATCCCCCTTACAGCAAGAATTCGAAGGGAAACGATGTACGTTCACACTTGGCGATAACCACTTTGCTAACGATGGTAATGTAGAGTCTTGTAAGGTAGCGAGGAAGGGAGAGGATGTTGTTATGGGTGGCCGGTATACCCTTTCTACAGCACGAGTACACACGTGGATTAATATGATTCTTTATTTACATGAACTGGATACTTAAGGGGACCACACTGTCGTTCAGGTCGAAAAAAATCGATTTTCGGTTTTCATCATATTTCGATAGATTAAGGTTTTATTTAAGTACCCTGAAAAGGATTTTTCTATTACCCACTTTTCTGCATATATTTTAGATCTTTATATCCCCTACACTGCACGTTAGGGATTTCTTTATTTTTGCTCCACAGTGTGTCGGCTATCCTTGGAATGCAACGGTCGGTATTCTTTTGTTTCTGCTGTTTGTAAACAACACATTTTCAAACACGCGATTAGTTTTGTTCAACTGTGATTGCGAGTAGTTGTTATACTTACGTTTGCAGTGCTTGTGTACGTGTGTTTTGTTGTGTTTATTGAAGATGACGAAACGTAAAGGCATTTTCAAGAAACGACAATTTAGAGGAAACAAGTTTAGAAAGCTTTCTGTACAAGAGGTTATGTCGCCTGGCATCGATGTTTCTAATTGTAATTCTTCAACAAGTGCATCATCAAAGCAGCTCTGACCATTTCGAGAGAGTTACAATGAATTTACTGTAAGTGACAAAGGGTGCACTGACATTATTATAAATTTGAGAATATTATCAGATGTAATTTCTAAATTTGTACAAGGTAGACAGTGTGGTGAGTCACAGAGTGTGGAAGTTTGTGAGAGTGCCAGTGGGAGAAAAGGCCTAGCAGTTCCTTTGGATGTAATTTGTACTAAATGGTCAGCTGTGATTCCATTTATGAGTTCTTCAAAACCAGATGTTAGTGGCCCATATGAACTCAATACTAGATTAGTTTATGCCTTACGATCCATTGGCAAGGGCATGGCTGCAGGGAGAACATTTTGTTCAGTGATGAATTTACATCAACCACCAAATACATTTGAAAAACTGAGTGCAATATTAGAGAAAGCTGTATGTGAGGTCAGTGAGGTAAGCATGAAACTGGCTGCTAAGGAAGCAGTGGAAGAAAATGATGGAAAACAAGTTAGCGCGAGTGAGGTTTGAATACGATCCGCCCATTCCGCCGACTCCGTGATCACGTAACCACGACGCCGTCGCTCTTTCAGAGCTGCTCTATATTGCACTTCTTGTTAAGCTTTTACCGTTCACTGTTTCTATTTTGCTTCTTTTTACTTCACAGTTCAGTAAGCCTCCTTCCTGTTTTCATGCCTGATCAGTGTTCATGCTTTGACGGGCTGCCCACTGGGTCATTTTATCACTAAATCTGAGGCGTGTGCGATGGAGAGTTTCCATTGTGAGACAATCCTCAGTGCCAAACATGTTTTTGCGTTCCCTTGGAATCGAAAAGGAGTGCACACAATACTGTAACAAACATTTTTGATCACTTACCCAGTGATAAAAGAAATGCCTTCGAAATGTTCAGAATGTTGTACATCTACATCTACATATATACTCCGCTAGCCAGCAAGCAGTGTGTGGCGGAGGGCACAATTCGCGCCAAAGTCATATTTCCCCCCCCTCTCTTCCACTCGCGGACCGCACGAGGGAAAAACGACTGTCTGAACGCCTCAGTACGAACTCTTATTTCCCTTATCTTTGAATGATGATCATTGCGCGATATGAAAGTTGGTGGTAATAATATATGCTCTACATCCTCGGTGAACATCGGATTTCGTAATTTAGAGAGCAGCCCCTTCTGTTTAGCTCGTCGCCTATCTGCAAGTGTGTCCCACTTCAGACTTTCTATGAGATTTGTAACGCTCTCGCGATGGCTAAATGTACCGGTCACGAATCTTGCTGCTCTTCTTAGGACCTTCTCAGTCTCTTGAATCAGACCCAACTGGTAAGGGTCCCATACAGACGAACAATACTCCAAGACTGGACGAACTAACGTATTGTAAGCTATTTCTTTTGTTGAAGGACTGCATCGCTTCAGGATTCTACTAATAAACCTCAATCTAGAGTTCGCCTTACCCATTACTTGTGTAATCTGATCATTCCATTTGAAATCATTTCGAATAGTCACACCCAGATACTTGACTGATGTTACCACTTCCAAAGACTGGTCATTTACTTTGTACTCGTACATTAATGGGGATTTTCGCCTTGTAATACGCAGTAGGTTACATTTAACTAATATCGAGAGATAACTACCAGTCATTACACCACGCATTTATTTTCTGCAAATCCTCATTGATTTGTTCACAACTTTCGTGTGATACTACTTTCCTGTAGACTACAGCACCATCGAAAAACAGTCTAAGATGGCTGTCAGTACCATCAACCAGATCGTTTATGTAAATCGTAAAAAGCAGAGGACCTATTTCGCTGCCCTGGGGCACACCTGAAGTTACTCTTGTTTCTGTTGAATGTACAAATTAATTTGCTATGTGAATCAAAAATGACTTTTTTCGCATCATTGCGATGCCTCATGCAAAATGATCCATGGAACATTTAACTAACTAACTAACTGTTTCACGCCCTTCTGAACTACTGCTTCCTTTTCACAACCTTTGATTTGTATAACTGAGGTATAGTTTATGCACAGGTTGAAGATAACCTCCCACTCCTTGTATTATATCGGACCTGCCATCAGAATTTCAATGAGTGTATTCCAGTCAACGTTGTGAACAGTATTCCATAAATGTGCAAATACTATAAATGTAGTTTTGTGTCTCTTTTGCCTATGTTCTAAGATCAGCTGTAGTACCAGTGTTACCTCACACGTTTTCGTATTCCCTTCGAACCCAAACTGATCTGTCTTGGAGCCAGATTTTACCAGTCTTTCCATTCTTATATAAATACTTCCTGTCAGTGCATATACACTCATGCTCATAAATTAAGGATAATTGCACAATGTGGTGCCACACAACGTGGCACTACACAAAACTGGAGCTAATAGCATAGCCACATGGGGAACACACACGACACAGATCTGTAAGTCCACCATATTGGTGATAAGTTGAGAAAACCGTCCCGAAGCACATGTGCTACAAAAAGCCACTGTTTCCTGACCATGTACCCCGACATCAATATGGGATATGATCACCGTGCACACGTACACAGGCCGCACAATGGGTTGGCATACCCTGGATCAGGTGGTCGAGCAGCTGCTGGGGTATAGCCGCCCATTCTTGCACCAGTGCTTGTCGGAGCTCCTGAAGTGTCGTAGGGGTTTGAAGACGTGCAGTGATACGTCGACCGAGAGCATCCCAGACGTGCTCGATGGGGTTTAGGTCTGGAGAACAGGCAGGCCCTTCCATTCACCTGATATCTTCTCTTTCAAGGTACTCCTCCACGATGGCAGCTCAGTGGAACCGTGCGTTATCATCCATCAGGAGGAATGTGGGACTCATTGCACCCCTGAAAAGACGGACATACTGGTGCAAAATGACATCCCGATGTACCTGACCTGTTACAGTTCCTGTGTCAAAGACATGCAGGGGTGTACGTGCACCAATCATAATCCCACCCCACAGCATCATACCACGACCTCCATACAGGTCCCTTTCAAGGACATTAAGGGGTCGGTATCTGGTTCCTGGTTCATGCCAGATGAAAACCCGGCGGAGAATCACTGTTGAGACTATAGCTGGACTCGTCCATGAACATAACCTGGGACCACTGTTCCAGTGACCATGTACTGTGTTCTTGACACCAGGCCTTATGGGTTCTCCTGTGATCATGGGTCAGTGGAATGCACCTTGCAGGTCTCCGTGTGAATAAACCGTGTCTGTTCTGATGTCTGCAAACTGTTTGTCTGGAGACAACTGTTCCAGCGGCTGCAGTAAGGTCCCGAGCGAGGCTACCTGCAGTACTCCGTGGCCGTCTGCGGACACTGATGGTCAGATATCGGCCTTCTTGTGGTGTTGTACACAGTGGACGTCCCGTACTGCAGCACCTGGACTCGTTTCCTGTCTGCTGGAATCGTTGCCATAATCTTGAGATCACACTTTGTGGCACACGGAGGGCTCGTGCTACGACCTGCTGTGTTTGACCAGCCTCCAGTCGCCCTAGTATTCTACCCCTCATAACGTCATCAATATGTGTTCTTTGAGCCATTTTCAACACACAGTCATGATTAGCACGTCTGAAGAGGTCTGCACACTTACGCGCTGCACCGTACTCTGACATGGACACACCTCTACATATGTGGGCTGCTGCCAGCGCCACCGTGCGACGACCGGAAGTCAAATGCACCGCATGGTCACACTCTGAGGTGATTTAAACCCGCAAAACTGCCCACCAGAGCGTTGTTTCACAATGTATCAGCATTATCCTTAATTTATGAGCATGGGTGCAGTTCAATAATTGTCACCCTGTATGATGGTGTTAATATACGACTGATTTGATGAGCACAAAATTCCATGACCCCATTTCTGTAGATATAGATCAAGATACGAGGCGTGTTTTTTAAGTACCGTTTTGAAATTTAGAAAAGACCTTCTAAGATATCTCAATAATTTTAGTTTTACATGAAAGCCTGTACCTTAATCTACTTTCTACATAATTTCCGTCAATATTGAGGCGCTTTTCATAACGTTGTACCAGTTTTTGATCACCCTCCTCATAGAAGTCTGTCGCCTCACTTGTTAACCACTGCATCACCACTGTTTTGAGTGCATAAAGGGTGTTTCAAAAATGACCGGTATATTTGAAACGGCAATACAAACTAAACGAGCAGCGATACAAATACACCGTTTGTTGCAATATGCTTGTGACAACAGTACATTTTCAGGCAGACAAACTTTCGAAATTACAGTAGTTACAATTGTCAACAACAGATGGCGCTGCGGTCTGGGAAACTCTATAGTACGATATTTTCCACATATCCACCATGCGTAGCAATAATATGGCGTAGTCTCTGAATGAAATTACCCGAAACCTTTGACAACGTGTCTGGCGGAATGGCTTCACATGCAGATGAGATGTACTGCTTCAGCTGTTCAATTGTTTCTGGATTCTGGCGGTACACCTGGTCTTTCAAGTGTCCCCACAGAAAGAATTCACAGGGGTTCATGTCTTGCGAATAGGGAGGCCAATCCACGCCGCCTCCTGTATGTTTCGGATAGCCCAAAGCAATCACACGATCATCGAAATATTCATTCAGGAAATTAAAGACGTCGGCCGTGCAATGTGGCCGGGCACCATCTTGCATAAACGACGAGGTGTTCGCAGTGTCGTCTAAGGCAGTTTGTACCGCCACAAATTCACGAAGAATGTCCAGATAGCGTGATGCAGTAATCGTTTCGGATCTGAAAAATGGGCCAATGATTCCTTTGGAAGAAATGGCGGCCCAGGCCAGTACTTTTTGAGGATGTAGGGACGATGGGACTGCAACATGGGGCTTTTTGGTTCCCCATATGCGCCAGTTCTGTTTATTGACGAAGCCGTCCAGGTAAAAATAAGCTTCGTCAGTAAACCAAATGCTGCCCACATGCATATCGCCGTCATCAATCCTGTGCACTATATCGTTAGCGAATGTCTCTCGTGCAGCAATGGTAGCGGCGCTGAGGGGTTGCCGCGTTTGAATTTTGTACGGATAGAGGTGTAAACTCTGGTGCATGAGACGATACGTGGAAGTTGGCGTCATTTGGACCGCAGCTGCAACACGGCGAACGGAAACCCGAGGCCGCTGTTGGATCACCTGCTGCACTAGCTGCGCGTTGCCCTCTGTGGTTGCCGCACGCGGTCGCCCTACCTTTCTAACACGTTCACACGTCACGTTCCCAGTCCGTTGAAATTTTTCAAACAGATCCTTTATTGTATCGCTTTTCGGTCCTTTTGTTACATTAAACCTCCGTTGAAAACTTCGTCTTGTTGCAACAACACTGTGTTCTAGGCGGTGGAATTCCAACACCAGAAAAATCCTCTGCTCTAAGGAATAAACCATGTTGTCTACAGCACACTTGCACGTTGTGAACAGCACACGCTTACAGCAGAAAGACGACGTACAGAATGGCGCACCCACAGACTGCATTGTCTTCTATATCTTTCACATCACTTGCAGCGCCATCTGTTGTTGAAAATTGTAACTACTGTAATTTCGAAAGTTTGTCCGCCTGAAAATGTACTGTTGTCCCAAGCATATTGCAACAAACGGTGTATTTCTATCGCTGCTCGTTTAGTTTTTATTGCCGTTTCAAATATACCGGTCATTTTTGAAACACCCTGTATATGCAGGGTGAAAAGTACTTAAATCGACAAACTCTGGGGGGTTGTAAGGGACATCAAAACAAACATTTTTCCCTAATGTCATTTTTTGCAATGAGGACTATTTAAACCGGTGGAGGCCGGATTACGCTCTTCAGTTGTTAAAGGCCGTATTACGGTCTTCAGTTGTAGGCAATTGCTGTCCCCGAGTGTAGTAGTGCATTGTCTCTGTTTAGTAATGGATCGATAGACCCAGAGTGAGTATAGTGATTTGGTTGGTGCGTACTATGTAGAGCACCACAATGACGAGCTGCACAGTGAGTTTGTCAACAACAATATCCTAATTGCCGTATCCCGCATCATGCGACCATTGCTGCTGTGTAGCAACCTCTGCGTGAGACCGGGTCATTTAGCAGGGTACCTGGACAGGGACGCCGTCGCACGGTAAGAACGCTGCAATTTGAGGAAGCTGTCTTGCAGCATGTGGAACGGGATCCTGCAATCTGCACTTGTGCGATTGTACGTAACATGGGGACGAATCAGTCCTTCGAGAGCAGTTGGTACGTCCATTTCACTTACAGCGTGTCCACAAACTGGCACCAGTTGATTATTCACCCAGAGCACAGTTTTCGCAGTAGCACCTGGAACAGTGTGAAATGCATCCTACATTTCCGTCATCTGTGTTGTTTACCGATGAGGCAACGTTCAGGCGTGATGGAGTCTTCAACATGCACAATTCGCATGTTTGGAGTGAGGATAACCCAAATTGCACAGTTACTAGCGCTCATCAAGTGAGGTTCTTCGTTAATGTGTGGGTCGGTGTTGTTGGGGACTGTTTAATTGGGCCGTATCTGCTACCTAGGCCATCAAATGGCAGGCAATATTGCAATTTTCTAGCCACAGCATTGACGGAATTGCTGGAAGACGTCCCGCTTCCTACAAGACAACGCATGTGGTTCCAACATGACGGGACGCCGGCACGTTTCAGTCGTCGTGTGCGTCGATTCCTGGACCGACGGTTCCCAGAAACGTGGATTGGCAGAGTTGGTCCTGTCCATTATGATTATCCGGGCTGTTATGCCGTGGTCGGTTGATGCATTTTGTCTCAATTCCCAACGTTTCGTCCCCGTCTGCGGGAGACATCTTCAAGGGCGTCTGTAGCTCGATGGAAGTCCAACACCCCCGCTGACTCGCTACTGACTGCCGCCAAATTCCGTGTCAGCGCGCTCCCGCGCCGCGGCGTGACGTCACGTGTTTTGAAAACGTCAGTGCAATTGGCCGCTGTCCGCTGCCATCACCCAGTAGTGGACGGGTGGTACACACCTTCTTCAACACCGACATCCATATACCGTCAAATTACACGGCCTCCTCTTTCGACTGAAATTATTAGAGTGTTTAGCGATTTCGATTGCCTCCCTGTAGAGCCTTTCGTAATATCCGCTTGTGGCCGCTAGTACCTGCGTCTCCTCGAAACGAATATGGTGGTTCCTTGGTTGGAAAGCATGCTCTGCAACAGCTGATCGTTCCGTTTCTCCTCTTCTACAATTGCCCTTGTGCTCTTCCAAACGTAGCGAGCCAGTGGCTGTGTTGGACCTTCCATCGAGCTACAGACCCCCTTGAAGATATCTCCCGAAGACGGGAACGAAACGTTGGGAATTGAGACAAAATTTATCAACCTACCACGGCATAACAGCCCGGATAATCATAATGGACATGACATTTCCGGCCGTGAAAGTCTACATTTTAGTATCCTGTACCATGGCCTGCTCGATCCCCAGATATGTCCCCTCTGGACTTTTTTGTGTGGGGAGAGATGCGGAACCTTGTTTACGCAACTTCTGTTGCATCAGAAGAGGATCTGGTTGCCCGGATAGTAGCAGCAGCAGGACCAATTCAGGATACTCCTGAGGTTTCTGCCCGTGTCAGACAGAATATGATCCAACGGTGTAACCTTTGTTTAAGTGTCAATGGAGGCATTTTTGAAAATCTACTGTAATTGAAATTGGGTTGTGTCAATGTGTTGTCTCTTGGTCATAAAAAATGGAAAAGTGTTTGTAGGTTTAATCAATTTGCCGCCAGAGAAATCTTCCTCTACTGGTTTAAATACTAGTCATAGGAAAAAATGACATTAGGGAAAAATATTTTTTTTGATGTCCCCTAGAACCTCCCAGAGTCTGTCAGTTTAAATACAGGGTGTCCACAATGAGACTCCAACATTTTAATATGCTATATCTTTCTCATTTGAGATGGTGGACCTGTGAATCCTGAGGGGGCAGACAGACCAACTCAACAAGTTTGTGGTGTGCAAGTTTGATACTCCAAGTGGCGGTAGTGGAGCTGCAATCAATTGTTTTAGCAAAATGGAGGATATGAAGGAGCGTGCACAAGTGGTCTGTTGGTATGCAGAGACAAAATCGGCGACCCCCCAGTGCAAAGAAACTTTCTTCGAGTTTACAACAAAGCGCCTCTGTCGTTCAAGACTATAAAGAAGTGGTGTGATCAGTTTTTGGCTACTGGGAGTGTTGCGAAAGGGCACGGTGGTGGTAAGCCTGGGATCAGCGAACGTCGTGTGGAACAAGTGTGGCAGTCATTCGAACAAAGTCCACAGAAGTCAGTGCGACAGGCAGCACGAGAACTTCGTATGAGACGTTCAACAGTGCACAAAGTGCTGCATCAGCGATTACGTTTGTACGCACATAAAGTGCAGGTTGTGCAAGAAATCAAGTCTGATGATCGACCATAGCGAGAAGAATTTGCACGTGTCATGTTAGATCGCATTGCCGCGGACGAGACATTTTTATCACGCGTGATGCTTGCTGACGAGGCAACCTTTCACTCGTCAGGGGCTGTCGATCGTCACAATGTGCGCATCTGTAGGTCCGAAAATCCACATGCACCTAGGGAACACATGTGCGACAGTCAGAAAGTTAATGTGTGGTGTGGTTTAATGATAAATCGCATTGTTGGGCCGTCTTTCTTTCAGGAGCCGACTGTGGATGGAGCTATCTACCTGGACATGTTGGAACAATTTGCCGTCCCACAGATAACAGACCTGCAGTCAAATGTGATGTTTCAACAGGACGCTGCACCACCCCATTGTGGCCTTCATGTCCGAAAATTTTTAAATGACACATTCCCGCAACAATGGATTGGGCGTGGAGGTCCAATTCCTTGGCCGCCACGTTCGCCCGACATAACCCCCCTCAATTTTTTCTTGTGGGCTTATGTGCAAGATCGGCAGCCAAATGTGATGTTTCAACAGGACGGTGCACCACCCCATTGGGCCCTTCATGTCCGAAAATTTTTAAATGACACATTCCCACAACAATGGATTGGGCGTGGAGGCCAATTCCTTGGCCGCCACGTTCGCCCGACATAACCCCCCTCAATTTTTTCTTGTGGGGTTATGTGAAAGATCAGGTACACGCTACACCAGCAAAGGACCTGCAAGACTTGAAACAGCGCATAAGAATGGTCATCAACTCTGTCACACAACAGATGCTCCGCAACACATGGCACGAAATCGATTATAGACTTGATATTCTTCACGCTACCCGTGGCGCCCATGTTCAAGTGTACTGAACCGTCCACCTGTGTATGAAAACTTGATGAGCTGCTGTGTGATTTCCCTGTATTTGTTCGTCAATAAATTGTGTTTCCTGTCAGATTTTATGAGTTCAAATGTTGGAGTCTCATTGTGGACACCCTGTATATAACGTGCTACTTGCCTAGGTTTGGTGGTAGCTGGTTCCCACAGAGCGCTGCCTGTGCTGTCCAGGTGTCGGTGATGGTGCCGGCGCTGCTGTGGGTGCTGACGCCGGCACTCGTGGACGCCATGTCTGCCCCGGCAGCCAATGGCACGGCAGTGACCAGGGGAACCCCCCTACCCGTGTGGGCACCCTTCGACCTGCAGCGCTCCCCCAACTACGAGCTGGTCTACGCGGTGCAGGCCGTCACCAACGTGGTCATAAACCTGACGGGCCTCTTCCTCGACATCTTCTTCGTCACGCTCATGCTGCACCTCACTGCCGAACTCGACGTCCTCAACCTCAACGTGGCCTCCCTGTGCCCGTCTCCCGTAGCTCCTGCCGACAGTCTAGAAAGCCGGGACGGTGACTCTCTCACCGAACAGACCTCCACAGACGCCGTCTACACTGCACGGGGAGACTCATTCCATGTCCGCACAAGCACGTCCAGATCTCACATGTACCGACTCCTCGTGAAGAATATCCAGCATCATCAGATGATAATCATGTAAGCTCACTAAACCCTTTCCTTTAACATTGTACTGTAATGGAATATCTCAAACATTGTGTTGACTTTCAACAGCCACATTCAATTAAATTAACTCGCAAACTGCAATTATGGTTCCATGTCAGTTATTGGATATTTCAGAACAAATGCCAGACCAGGACTCGAACCCGAATGTCGCGCTCCTCGTGAGCAGTCGCTCTAACCATTTCGGTAATCCGAGCATACTTCCAAGAGGGGCTCAAATCTCCATTTGGCCTTGCCTCTACACTACTGGCCATTAAAATTGCTACACCACGAAGATGACGTGCTACAGACGCGAAATTTAACCGACAGGAAGAAGATGCTGTGATATGCAAATGATAAGCTTTTCAGAGCATTCATACAAGGTTGGCGCTGGTGGCGACACCTACAACGTGAGGACATGAGGAAAGTTTCCAACCGATTTCTCATACACAAACAGCAGGTGACCGGCGTTGTCTGGTGAAACGGTGTTGTAATGCCTCGTGTAAGGAGGAGAAATGCGTACCATCACGCTTTGATAGAGGTCGGATTGTAGCCTATCGCGATTGCGGTTTACCGTATCGCGACATTGCTGCTCGCGTTGGTCGAGATCCAATGACTGTTAGCAGAATATGGAATCGGAGGGCTCAGGAGGGTAATACGGAGCGCCATGCTGGATCCCGACGGCCTCGTATCACTAGCAGTCGAGATGACAGGCATCTTATCCGCATGACTGTAACGGATCGTGCAGCCACCTCTCGATCCTTGAGGCAACAGATGGGGACGTTTGCAAGACAACAACCATTTACACGAACAGTTCGACGACGTTTCCAGCAGCACGGTCTATCACCTCGGAGACCATGGCTGCGGTTACCCTTGACGATGCATCGCAGACAGGAGCGCCTGTGGTGGTGTACTTGACGACGAACCTCGGTGCACGAATGGCAAAACGTCATGTTTTCGGATGAATCCAGGTTCTGTTTACAGCATCACGATGGTCGCATCCGTGTTCGGCGACATCGCGGTGAACGCACATTGGAAGCGTGTATTCGTCATCGCCATATTGCCGTATCACCCGGCTTGACGGTATGGGGTGCCATTGGTTACACGTCTCGGTCACCTCTTGTTCGGATTGATGGCACTCTGAACAGTGGACGTTACATTTCAGATGTGTTATGACCCGTGGCTCTACCCTTCATTCGATTGCTGTGAAACCCTACATTTCAGCAGGATAATGCACGACCGCATGCTGCAGGTCCTGTACGGGCCTTTCTGGATACAGAAAATGTTCGACTCCTGACCTGGCCAGCACATTCTCCAGATCTCTCACCAATTGAAAACGTCTGGTCAATGGTGGCCGAGCAACTGGCTCGTCAGAATACGCCAGTCACTACTCTTGATGAACTGTGGTATCGTGTTGAAGCTGCATGGGCTGCTGTACCTGTACACGCCATCCAAGCTCTGTTTGACTCAATACAGCTGTCGTTCGTCTCAGATGCTCCATTACACTCTCCATCCCATAGCAAGGCGGTGACAGGAGAAAAGTTTTGTCGCCCTGCGTGGGTGAGAACACAGGGCAGAGCAGGCACCAGGACTACTGGAGACTAGAGCTGCTCCTGGACACGTGCTCATATAGCCAAAGTGGTTAAGATGAGCGGTCGGGGCAAGTGGGAAATCTGGATGCGAGTCCTGGTCTGGCACAAATTTTCATTTCTTCTGAAACGCTCTAGAGGTTGATGCGCAATCAAAACAGCAATTTGCGAGTTAATTCCTTTCTTTTGAGTATTAAATTCTTTATTAGAGTTATTGTTTTCTTATGAGAGCTGCAATGATAGTGCCTAATTCACTTAAGCACACCAGACAAAAAATTAGTGACCCCCAGGTGACATCACCCAATACTCTGCAACACTGCCTATAGCTTTGATAAGGGGGAATGGTGATCGATACTGAATGCACCAGACACAATAAACAACAACTTTTTGTTGCATGCAAGTTCTAACAAAAAATCAACCACAGTACGTTACCTTTAGGGAGGTGAAATTAGGTTCAGCGTCTGTTGACTCTGTCCTCCATCAACTTATTACAACACACGCGGTTGTCAGTTAATAAAAATCAGCAGAAATAACTGGCACTTCTGTAACTAGCATGGAAAAACATTAATTTATCGCATGTGCATCAAAATTATAACTATTAAGGAAAAACATTAAATTGTCCCAACTCAACCAAAATTATAACTAAGTGGAAATACATTAATTTATCCTATCTGAACCAAAATTAAGATGTAGCCAGCAAAATACATTGAATATGCATTTTTTTCCGTCCTCAACCCTTAAAGACAGAGAGGAATGTTCAGGTTGTGACTCACTGTACAGTCAGGGACTTTCCAGCCAAATACCATGTGAGCTGACAACGGCGCAGAGGAGACCCAAACTGCGAATATCTGGCAGCGGTTTCCGCTTACAAATAAGGGAAACGTGCCCAGCAGGGACGAGAGCTATTTTTGATTTAATTTTCGGACTGTATTTCGTGGACGAATAAGCTCACCCAATTTCGTGCAGGTAAATCTCGTTTCATGCGATAGTTATGTTCCGCGAAATAACCACGCATGCTGGATTCCCATAAATCGAGAGTCATTTTGTATGTAAAATATGGGGTTCGGCTCACCTTTGCCCACATATTAAGTTTAAAGTAGCAGAGTTTCTTAGTATTTTTACCACTAATAACCGTTATTGTGTATCTGAAACGAATTTTAATTCAAAATTTTTACACAATTTAACACTGAAACGAATAATGTTCTAAAATCATTGTTACAGGTCCAGCCTGGTCTTGTCACAACCCGTTAGTGCAATATGATTTTAAGAGTGGTAGATGAAAAGGAGGGAGCTTTCTTTGCAATTCCTTGCAGCATTTCCTCGGAAAATAAGGGTGAATCGGTCCTTGGCAGCTGTAAATTAAGGTGCTGTTTTTTCTTCAATAGAAATGAACGTGTGGCTAGGCTTTCGTTTCCAAAATAAGCTCGTTTCATCAAGGCTGAAAACTTGTTTAGCACTAGAGCCTTTTTTATGTCATAAATCCTTTAAACGTTGATTTACAGTCCTCGGTGCCAGCTACCTCTGCCTGCGACCATACCAGGATGAGCTAGAAAGGTGCTGGATTTTCCTCTTCTTTTGGCAAATCTGCATACAAGCTCGTTGACGCGAGCTCGAATGGCAGCTCCAGAGAGCGATATATGCTGCTGGCTGCGGTGCTGGATTCAGTGGCTTAGCATTTTTTCTATCGCCCGCAGGCAACATTTGGTCACTCTGCTCACGCTTAAGTCAGTTGAACTGTGAGAAGTTTTTCGAACTGTTTTCTCAGTGGATTTACAAAGTCCCTAGCCAGACTGGATGTCAACAATACCCTCACCCTTCTCATGACGATCCAAAACTTCTAATTTTGCTTCTATTGAACACGACCTTCGTACACACTTCTTTCAAACGGCTCGGAGCACTACGGGACTCAACATCTGAGGTCATCAGACCCCTAGAACTTAGAACTACTTAAACCTACCTAACCTAAGGAAGGATATAACACACATCCATGCCCTAGGCAGGATTCGAATCTGCGACTGTAGCAGTCGCGCGGTTCCAGACTGAAGCGCCTAGAACCGCTCGGCCACCGCGGCCGGCTACACTTCTTTCCCTCAACAGCCATGCTCCCTTTCCTGTTACCAGGTATTTAGAATGCTGACCGTGTCAAGCGCAACTTCACAACTGTACTGACCTCAACATACGATTCTCGTCTTGACAGACACAAAAGTGACTCTCAGTCTTCTTCAGGTGCGTCTGTAGTATCAGTATCTGTAGTACACACTGCTGCCTGTAGTATCAGACAGCACCTGAAGAAGGCTGCGAGTCACGCAGTTGAAATATCGTGCAGGAATGACGCTGGCTGGCTCTGAGCACTATGGGACTTAACATCTATGGTCATCAGTCCCCTAGAACTTAGAACTACTTAAACCTAACTAACCTAAGGACATCATACAACACCCAGTCATCACGAGGCAGAGAAAATCCCTGACCCCGCCGGGAATCGAACCCGGGAACCCGGGCGTGGGAAGCGAGAACGCTACCGCACGACCACGAGCTGCGGACAGGAATGACGCGAATAGCCTCGTGATGACTGGGTGTTGTGTGATAGGTTAGTTAGATTTAAGTAGTTCTAAGTTCTAGGGGACTGATGACCATAGATGTTAAGTCCCATAGTGCTCAGAGACATTTGAACCATTTCGAAAGACGCGAATTACCGGCAGAAACCCGATTAATCAACATGAGAACGCCTCGCCGCGAAAGCTTGAAAAATTACACCGAAGAAGATGCTCGTTAAGATGCGCTGATGCATTACTGCTCCCGTGTACTGTTAACAGATGGCACCACCGCATAAACGCGAAAAAGGGGGCACCGAATCCGCGTATAACAGGATCTGACTGTATCAGCCAAGCCCTTAACAGAGCACACTGGTTGTTTTGGGGCCCTGCAGATGGTCTAGGACCACTACCGGAAAGCCATATCACACTCCATCACTGATGTGCAGTTAATGAAGTCAAGTGACGGGTACGCACCATTGAGTTGTGTGGAATTACTACAATATGGTGGATCGACATGGACATGCGCACAGTGGTACAAAGAAGCTATCGTCCAGAATGAGATATTCACTCTGCAGCGGAGTGTGCGCTGATATAAAACTTCCTAGCAGATTAAAACTGTGTGCCGGACAGAGACTCCAACTGGGGACCTTTGCCTTTCGCGAGCAAGTGCTCTACCAACTGAGGTACCCAAGCACGACTCACTCCCCGTCCTCACAGCCTTACTTCTGCCAGTACCTCGTCTCCTACCTTCCAAACTTTACAGAAGCTCTCCTGCGAACCTTGCAGAACTACCACTCCTGAAAGAAAGGATATTGCGGAGACATGGCTTAACCACAGCCTGGGGGATGTTTCCAGAATGAGATTTTCACTCTGCAGCGGAGTGTGCGCTGATATGAAACTTCCTAGCACATTAAAACTGTGTGCCGGACAGAGACTTCAGCTGGGGACCTTTGCCTTTCGCGGGCACGTGCTCTACCAACTGAGCTACCCAAGCACGACTCACTCCCCGTCCTCACAGCTTTACTTCTGGCAGTACCTCGTCTCCTACCAAACTTTACAGAAGCTCTCCTGCGAACCTTGCAGAACTACCACTCCTGAAAGAAAGTATATTGTGGAGACATGGCGTAGCCACAGCCTGGGGATGTTTCCAGAATGAGATTTTCACTCTGCAGCGGAGAGTGCGCTGATATGAAACTTCCTAGCACATGAAAACTGTGTGCCGGACAGAGACTCGAACTCGGGACCTTTGCCTTTCGCGGGCAAGTGCTCTACCAACTGAACTACCCAAGCACGACTCACTCCCCGTCCTCACAGCTTTACTTCTGCCAGTACCTCGTCTCCTACCAAACTTTACAGAAGCTCTCCTGCGAACCTTGCAGAACTACCACTCCGGAAAGAAAGGATATTGTGGAGACATGGCGTAGCCACAGCCTGGGGATGTTTCCAGAATGAGATTTTCACTCTGCAGCGGAGAGTGCGCTGATATGAAACTTCCTAGCACGTGAAAACTGTGTGCCGGACAGAGACTCCAACTCGGGACCTTTGCCTTTCGCGGGCAAGTGCTCTACCAACTGAACTACCCAAGCACGACTCACTCCCCGTCCTCACAGCTTTACTTCTGCCAGTACCTCGTCTCCTACCAAACTTTACAGAAGCTCTCCTGCGAACCTTGCAGAACTACCACTCCGGAAAGAAAGGATATTGTGGAGACATGGCGTAGCCACAGCCTGGGGATGTTTCCAGAATGAGATTTTCACTCTGCAGCGGAGAGTGCGCTGATATGAAACTTCCTAGCACGTGAAAACTGTGTGCCGGACAGAGACTCCAACTCGGGACCTTTGCCTTTCGCGGGCAAGTGCTCTACCAACTGAACTACCCAAGCACGACTCACTCCCCGTCCTCACAGCTTTACTTCTGCCAGTACCTCGTCTCCTACCAAACTTTACAGAAGCTCTCCTCCGAACCTTGCAGAACTACCACTCCTGAAAGAAAGGATATTGCGGAGACATGGCTTAACCACAGCCTGGGGGATGTTTCCAGAATGAGATTTTCACTCTGCAGCGGAGTGTGCGCTGATATGAAACTTCCTAGCACATTAAAACTGTGTGCCGGACAGAGACTTCAGCTGGGGACCTTTGCCTTTCGCGGGCACGTGCTCTACCAACTGAGCTACCCAAGCACGACTCACTCCCCGTCCTCACAGCTTTACTTCTGGCAGTACCTCGTCTCCTACCAAACTTTACAGAAGCTCTCCTGCGAACCTTGCAGAACTACCACTCCTGAAAGAAAGTATATTGTGGAGACATGGCGTAGCCACAGCCTGGGGATGTTTCCAGAATGAGATTTTCACTCTGCAGCGGAGAGTGCGCTGATATGAAACTTCCTAGCACATGAAAACTGTGTGCCGGACAGAGACTCGAACTCGGGACCTTTGCCTTTCGCGGGCAAGTGCTCTACCAACTGAACTACCCAAGCACGACTCACTCCCCGTCCTCACAGCTTTACTTCTGCCAGTACCTCGTCTCCTACCAAACTTTACAGAAGCTCTCCTGCGAACCTTGCAGAACTACCACTCCGGAAAGAAAGGATATTGTGGAGACATGGCGTAGCCACAGCCTGGGGATGTTTCCAGAATGAGATTTTCACTCTGCAGCGGAGAGTGCGCTGATATGAAATTTCCTAGCACGTGAAAACTGTGTGCCGGACAGAGACTCCAACTCGGGACCTTTGCCTTTCGCGGGCAAGTGCTCTACCAACTGAACTACCCAAGCACGACTCACTCCCCGTCCTCACAGCTTTACTTCTGCCAGTACCTCGTCTCCTACCAAACTTTACAGAAGCTCTCCTGCGAACCTTGCAGAACTACCACTCCGGAAAGAAAGGATATTGCGGAGACATGGCTTAGCCACAGCCTGGGGGATGTTTCCAGAATGAGATTTTCACTCTGCAGCGGAGTGTGCACTGACATGAAACTTCCTAGAAGATTAAAACTGTGTGCCGGACAGAGACTCCAAATCGGGACCTTTGCCTTTCGTGGGCAAGTGCTCTACCAACTGAGCTACCCAAGCAGGACTCACTCCCCGTCCTCACAGCTTTACTTCTGCCAGTACCTCGTCTCCTACCAAACTTTACAGAAGCTCTCCTGCGAACCTTGCAGAATTAGCACTCCTGAAAGAAAGGATATTGTGGAGACATGGCTTAGCCACAGCCTGTGGGATGTTTCCAGAATGAGATTTTCACTCTGCAGCGGAGTGTGCGCTGATATGAAACTTCCTAGCACATTAAAACTGTGTGCCGGACAGAGACTTCAGCTGGGGACCTTTGCGTTTCGCGGGCAAGTGCTCTACCAACAGAACTACCCAAGCACGACTCACTCCCCGTCCTCACAGCTTTACTTCTGCCAGTACCTCGTCTCCTACCAAACTTTACAGAAGCTCTCCTGCGAACCTTGCAGAACTACCACTCCTGAAAGAAAGGATATTGCGGAGACATGGCTTAGCCGCGGCCTGGGGGATGTTTCCAGAATGAGATTTTCACTCTGCAGCGGAGTGTGCACTGACATGAAACTTCCTAGAAGATTAAAACTGTGTGCCGGACAGAGACTCCAAATCGGGACCTTTGCCTTTCGCGGGCAAGTGCTCTACCAACTGAACTACCCAAGCACGACTCACTCCCCGTCCTCACAGCTTTACTTCTGCCATTGCGTCGTGTCCTACCAAACTTTACAGAAGCTCTCCTGCGAACCTTGCAGAACTAGCAGTCCTGAAAGAAAGGATATTGCGGAGACATGGCTTAGCCACAGCCTGGGGGACGTTTCCAGAATGAGATTTTCACTCTGCAGCGGAGTGTGCGCTGATATGAAACTTCCTGGCAGATTAAAACTGTGTGCCCGACCGAGACTCGAACTCGGGACCTTTTGCCTTTCGCGGGCAAGTGCTCTACCAACTGAGCTACCGAAGCACGACTCACTCCCCGTCCTCACAGCTTTACTTCTGGCAGTACCTCGTCTCCTACCAAACTTTACAGAAGCTCTCCTGCGAACCTTGCAGAACTACCACTCCGGAAAGAAAGGATATTGCGGAGACATGGCTTAGCCGCAGCCTGGGGGATGTTTCCAGAATGAGATTTTCACTCTGCAGCGGAGTGTGCACTGACATGAAACTTCCTAGAAGATTAAAACTATGTGCTGGACAGAGACTCCAAATCGGGACCTTTGCCTTTCGCGGGCAAGTGCTCAACCAACTGAACTACCCAAGCACGACTCACTCCCCGTCCTCACAGCTCTACTTCTGCCATTGCGTCGTGTCCTACCAAACTTTACAGAAGCTCTCCTGCGAACCTTGCAGAACTAGCAGTCCTGAAAGAAAGGATATTGCGGAGAAATGGCTTAGCCACAGCCTGGGGGACGTTTCCAGAATGAGATTTTCACTCTGCAGCGGAGTGTGCGCTGATATGAAACTTCCTGGCAGATTAAAACTGTGTGCCCGACTGAGACTCGAACTCGGGACCTTTTGCCTTTCGCGGGCAAGTGCTCTACCAACTGAGCTACCGAAGCACGACTCACGCCCAGTACTCACAGCTTTACTTCTGCCAGTACCTCGTCTCCTACCTTCCAAACTTTACAGAAGCTCTCCTGCGAACCTTGGAGAACTACCACTCCTGAAAGAAAGGATATTGCGGAGACATGGCTTAGCCACAGCCTGGGGGATGTTTCCAGAATGAGATTTTCACTCTGCAGCGGAGTGTGCGCTGATATGAAACTTCATAGCAGATTAAAACTGTGTGCCGGACAGAGACTCCAACTCGGGACCTTTGCCTTTCGCGGGCACGTGCTCTACCAACTGAGCTACCGAAGCACGACTCACTCCCCGACCTCACAGCTTTACTTCTGCCAGTACCTCGTCTCCTACCAAACTTTACAGAAGCTCTCCTGCGAACCTTGCAGAACTACCACTCCTGAAAGAAAGGATATTGTGGAGACATGGCTTCGCCACAGCCTGGGGGATGTTTCCAGAATGAGATTCTCACTCTGCAGCGGAGTGTGCGCTGATATGAAACTTCATAGCAGATTAAAACTATGTGCTGGACAGAGACTCCAACTCGGGACCTTTGCCTTTCGCGGGCACGTGCTCTACCAACTGAACTACCCAAGCACGACTCACTCCCTGTCCTCACAGCTTTACTTCTGCCAGTACCTCGTCTCCTACCAAACTTTACAGAAGCTCTCCTGCGAACCTTGCAGAACTACCACTCCGGAAAGAAAGGATATTGCGGAGACATGGCTTAGCCGCAGCCTGGGGGATGTTTCCAGAATGAGATTTTCACTCTGCAGCGGAGTGTGCACTGACATGAAACTTCCTAGAAGATTAAAACTGTGTGCCGGACAGAGACTCCAAATCGGGACCTTTGCCTTTCGCGGGCAAGTGCTCTACCAACTGAACTACCCAAGCACGACTCACTCCCCGTCCTCACAGCTCTACTTCTGCCATTGCGTCGTGTCCTACCAAACTTTACAGAAGCTCTCCTGCGAACCTTGCAGAACTAGCAGTCCTGAAAGAAAGGATATTGCGGAGACATGGCTTAGCCACAGCCTGGGGGACGTTTCCAGAATGAGATTTTCACTCTGCAGCGGAGTGTGCGCTGATATGAAACTTCATAGCAGATTAAAACTGTGTGCCGGACCGAGACTCGAACTCGGGACCTTTGCCTTTCGCGGGCAAGTGCTCTACCAACTGAACTACCCAAGCACGACTCACTCCCCGACCTCACAGCTTTACTTCTGCCAGTACCTCGTCTCCTACCAAACTTTACAGAAGCTCTCCTGCGAACCTTGCAGAACTACCACTCCGGAAAGAAAGGATATTGCGGAGACATGGCTTAGCCGCAGCCTGGGGGATGTTTCCAGAATGAGATTTTCACTCTGCAGCGGAGTGTGCACTGACATGAAACTTCCTAGAAGACTAAAACTGTGTGCCGGACAGAGACTCCAAATCGGGACCTTTGCCTTTCGCGGGCACGTGCTCTACCAACTGAGCTACCCAAGCAGGACTCACTCCCCGTCCTCACAGCTCTACTTCTGCCATTGCGTCGTGTCCTACCAAACTTTACAGAAGCTCTCCTGTGAACCTTGCAGAACTAGCAGTCCTGAAAGAAAGGATATTGCGGAGACATGGCTTAGCCACAGCCTGGGGGACGTTTCCAGAATGAGATTCTCACTCTGCAGCGGAATGTGCGCTGATATGAAACTTCATAGCAGATTAAAACTATGTGCTGGACAGAGACTCCAACTCGGGACCTTTGCCTTTCGCGGGCACGTGCTCTACCAACTGAACTACCCAAGCACGACTCACTCCCCGTCCTCACAGCTTTACTTCTGCCAGTACCTCGTCTCCTACCAAACTTTACAGAAGCTCTCCTGCGAACCTTGCAGAACTACCACTCCGGAAAGAAAGGATATTGCGGAGACATGGCTTAGCCGCAGCCTGGGGGATGTTTCCAGAATGAGATTTTCACTCTGCAGCGGAGTGTGCACTGACATGAAACTTCCTAGAAGATTAAAACTGTGTGCCGGACAGAGACTCCAAATCGGGACCTTTGCCTTTCGCGGGCACGTGCTCTGCCAACTGAGATACCCAAGCAGGACTCACTCCCCGTCCTCACAGCTCTACTTCTGCCATTGCGTCGTGTCCTACCAAACTTTACAGAAGCTCTCCTGCGAACCTTGCAGAACTAGCAGTCCTGAAAGAAAGGATATTGCGGAGACATGGCTTAGCCACAGCCTGGGGGATGTTTCCAGAATGAGATTCTCACTCTGCAGCGGAGTGTGCGCTGATATGAAACTTCATAGCAGATTAAAACTATGTGCTGGACAGAGACTCCAACTCGGGACCTTTGCCTTTCGCGGGCACGTGCTCTACCAACTGAACTACCCAAGCACGACTCACTCCCCGTCCTCACAGCTTTACTTCTGCCAGTACCTCGTCTCCTACCAAACTTTACAGAAGCTCTCCTGCGAACCTTGCAGAACTACCACTCCGGAAAGAAAGGATATTGCGGAGACATGGCTTAGCCGCAGCCTGGGGGATGTTTCCAGAATGAGATTTTCACTCTGCAGCGGAGTGTGCACTGACATGAAACTTCCTAGAAGATTAAAACTGTGTGCCGGACAGAGACTCCAAATCGGGACCTTTGCCTTTCGCGGGCACGTGCTCTACCAACTGAGCTACCCAAGCAGGACTCACTCCCCGTCCTCACAGCTCTACTTCTGCCATTGCGTCGTGTCCTACCAAACTTTACAGAAGCTCTCCTGCGAACCTTGCAGAACTAGCAGTCCTGAAAGAAAGGATATTGCGGAGACATGGCTTAGCCACAGCCTGGGGGACGTTTCCAGAATGAGATTTTCACTCTGCAGCGGAGTGTGCGCTGATATGAAACTTCATAGCAGATTAAAACTGTGTGCCGGACCGAGACTCGAACTCGGGACCTTTGCCTTTCGCGGGCAAGTGCTCTACCAACTGAACTACCCAAGCACGACTCACTCCCCGACCTCACAGCTTTACTTCTGCCAGTACCTCGTCTCCTACCAAACTTTACAGAAGCTCTCCTGCGAACCTTGCAGAACTACCACTCCTGAAAGAAAGGATATTGTGGAGACATGGCTTCGCCACAGCCTGGGGGATGTTTCCAGAATGAGATTCTCACTCTGCAGCGGAGTGTGCGCTGATATGAAACTTCATAGCAGATTAAAACTATGTGCTGGACAGAGACTCCAACTCGGGACCTTTGCCTTTCGCGGGCACGTGCTCTACCAACTGAACTACCCAAGCACGACTCACTCCCCGTCCTCACAGCTTTACTTCTGCCAGTACCTCGTCTCCTACCAAACTTTACAGAAGCTCTCCTGCGAACCTTGCAGAACTACCACTCCGGAAAGAAAGGATATTGCGGAGACATGGCTTAGCCGCAGCCTGGGGGATGTTTCCAGAATGAGATTTTCACTCTGCAGCGGAGTGTGCACTGACATGAAACTTCCTAGAAGATTAAAACTGTGTGCCGGACAGAGACTCCAAATCGGGACCTTTGCCTTTCGCGGGCAAGTGCTCCACCAACTCAGCTACCCAAGCACGACTCACTCCCCGTCCTCACAGCTCTACTTCTGCCATTGCGTCGTGTCCTACCAAACTTTACAGAAGCTCTCCTGCGAACCTTGCAGAACTAGCAGTCCTGAAAGAAAGGATATTGCGGAGACATGGCTTAGCCACAGCCTGGGGGACGTTTCCAGAATGAGATTTTCACTCTGCAGCGGAGTGTGCGCTGATATGAAACTTCATAGCAGATTAAAACTATGTGCTGGACAGAGACTCCAACTCGGGACCTTTGCCTTTCGCGGGCACGTGCTCTACCAACTGAACTACCCAAGCACGACTCACTCCCCGTCCTCACAGCTTTACTTCTGCCAGTACCTCGTCTCCTACCAAACTTTACAGAAGCTCTCCTGCGAACCTTGCAGAACTACCACTCCGGAAAGAAAGGATATTGCGGAGACATGGCTTAGCCGCAGCCTGGGGGATGTTTCCAGAATGAGATTTTCACTCTGCAGCGGAGTGTGCACTGACATGAAACTTCCTAGAAGATTAAAACTGTGTGCCGGACCGAGACTCCAAATCGGGACCTTTGCCTTTCGTGGGCAAGTGCTCTACCAACTGAGCTACCCAAGCAGGACTCACTCCCCGTCCTCACAGCTCTACTTCTGCCATTGCGTCGTGTCCTACCAAACTTTACAGAAGCTCTCCTGTGAACCTTGCAGAACTAGCAGTCCTGAAAGAAAGGATATTGCGGAGACATGGCTTAGCCACAGCCTGGGGGACGTTTCCAGAATGAGATTCTCACTCTGCAGCGGAGTGTGCGCTGATATGAAACTTCATAGCAGATTAAAACTATGTGCTGGACAGAGACTCCAACTCGGGACCTTTGCCTTTCGCGGGCACGTGCTCTACCAACTGAACTACCCAAGCACGACTCACTCCCCGACCTCACAGCTTTACTTCTGCCAGTACCTCGTCTCCTACCAAACTTTACAGAAGCTCTCCTGCGAACCTTGCAGAACTACCACTCCGGAAAGAAAGGATATTGCGGAGACATGGCTTAGCCGCAGCCTGGGGGATGTTTCCAGAATGAGATTTTCACTCTGCAGCGGAGTGTGCACTGACATGAAACTTCCTAGAAGACTAAAACTGTGTGCCGGACAGAGACTCCAAATCGGGACCTTTGCCTTTCGCGGGCACGTGCTCTACCAACTGAGCTACCCAAGCAGGACTCACTCCCCGTCCTCACAGCTCTACTTCTGCCATTGCGTCGTGTCCTACCAAACTTTACAGAAGCTCTCCTGTGAACCTTGCAGAACTAGCAGTCCTGAAAGAAAGGATATTGCGGAGACATGGCTTAGCCACAGCCTGGGGGACGTTTCCAGAATGAGATTCTCACTCTGCAGCGGAGTGTGCGCTGATATGAAACTTCATAGCAGATTAAAACTATGTGCTGGACAGAGACTCCAACTCGGGACCTTTGCCTTTCGCGGGCACGTGCTCTACCAACTGAACTACCCAAGCACGACTCACTCCCCGTCCTCACAGCTTTACTTCTGCCAGTACCTCGTCTCCTACCAAACTTTACAGAAGCTCTCCTGCGAACCTTGCAGAACTACCACTCCGGAAAGAAAGGATATTGCGGAGACATGGCTTAGCCGCAGCCTGGGGGATGTTTCCAGAATGAGATTTTCACTCTGCAGCGGAGTGTGCACTGACATGAAACTTCCTAGAAGATTAAAACTGTGTGCCGGACAGAGACTCCAAATCGGGACCTTTGCCTTTCGCGGGCAAGTGCTCCACCAACTCAGCTACCCAAGCACGACTCACTCCCCGTCCTCACAGCTCTACTTCTGCCATTGCGTCGTGTCCTACCAAACTTTACAGAAGCTCTCCTGCGAACCTTGCAGAACTAGCAGTCCTGAAAGAAAGGATATTGCGGAGACATGGCTTAGCCACAGCCTGGGGGACGTTTCCAGAATGAGATTTTCACTCTGCAGCGGAGTGTGCGCTGATATGAAACTTCATAGCAGATTAAAACTATGTGCTGGACAGAGACTCCAACTCGGGACCTTTGCCTTTCGCGGGCACGTGCTCTACCAACTGAACTACCCAAGCACGACTCACTCCCCGTCCTCACAGCTTTACTTCTGCCAGTACCTCGTCTCCTACCAAACTTTACAGAAGCTCTCCTGCGAACCTTGCAGAACTACCACTCCGGAAAGAAAGGATATTGCGGAGACATGGCTTAGCCGCAGCCTGGGGGATGTTTCCAGAATGAGATTTTCACTCTGCAGCGGAGTGTGCACTGACATGAAACTTCCTAGAAGATTAAAACTGTGTGCCGGACAGAGACTCCAACTCGGGACCTTTGCCTTTCGTGGGCAAGTGCTCTACCAACTGAGCTACCCAAGCAGGACTCACTCCCCGTCCTCACAGCTCTACTTCTGCCATTGCGTCGTGTCCTACCAAACTTTACAGAAGCTCTCCTGCGAACCTTGGAGAACTACCACTCCTGAAAGAAAGGATATTGCGGAGACATGGCTTAGCCGCAGCCTGGGGGATGTTTCCAGAATGAGATTTTCACTCTGCAGCGGAGTGTGCACTGACATGAAACTTCCTAGAAGATTAAAACTGTGTGCCGGACAGAGACTCCAAATCGGGACCTTTGCCTTTCGTGGGCAAGTGCTCTACCAACTGAGCTACCCAAGCAGGACTCACTCCCCGTCCTCACAGCTCTACTTCTGCCATTGCGTCGTGTCCTACCAAACTTTACAGAAGCTCTCCTGCGAACCTTGGAGAACTACCACTCCTGAAAGAAAGGATATTGCGGAGACATGGCTTAGCCACAGCCTGGGGGATGTTTCCAGAATGAGATTTTCACTCTGCAGCGGAGTGTGCGCTGATATGAAACTTCATAGCAGATTAAAACTGTGTGCCGGACCGAGACTCGAACTCGGGACCTTTGCCTTTCGCGGGCAAGTGCTCTACCAACTGAACTACCCAAGCACGACTCACTCCCCGACCTCACAGCTTTACTTCTGCCAGTACCTCGTCTCCTACCAAACTTTACAGAAGCTCTCCTGCGAACCTTGCAGAACTACCACTCCTGAAAGAAAGGATATTGTGGAGACATGGCTTCGCCACAGCCTGGGGGATGTTTCCAGAATGAGATTCTCACTCTGCAGCGGAGTGTGCGCTGATATGAAACTTCATAGCAGATTAAAACTATGTGCTGGACAGAGACTCCAACTCGGGACCTTTGCCTTTCGCGGGCACGTGCTCTACCAACTGAACTACCCAAGCACGACTCACTCCCCGTCCTCACAGCTTTACTTCTGCCAGTACCTCGTCTCCTACCAAACTTTACAGAAGCTCTCCTGCGAACCTTGCAGAGCTAGCAGTCCTGAAAGAAAGGATATTGCGGAGACATGGCTTAGCCACAGCCTGGGGGACGTTTCCAGAATGAGATTTTCACTCTGCAGCGGAGTGTGCGCTGATATGAAACTTCCTGGCAGATTAAAACTGTGTGCCCGACCGAGACTCGAACTCGGGACCTTTTGCCTTTCGCGGGCAAGTGCTCTACCAACTGAGCTACCGAAGCACGACTCACGCCCAGTACTCACAGCTTTACTTCTGCCAGTACCACGTCTCCTACCTTCCAAACTTTACAGAAGCTCTCCTGCGAACCTTGGAGAACTACCACTCCTGAAAGAAAGGATATTGCGGAGACATGGCTTAGCCACAGCCTGTGGGATGTTTCCAGAATGAGATTCTCACTCTGCAGCGGAGTGTGCGCTGATATGAAACTACATAGCAGATTAAAACTGTGTGCCGGACAGAGACTCCAACTCGGGACCTTTGCCTTTCGCGGGCACGTGCTCTACCAACTGAACTACCCAAGCACGACTCACTCCCCGACCTCACAGCTTTACTTCTGCCAGTACCTCGTCTCCTACCAAACTTTACAGAAGCTCTCCTGCGAACCTTGCAGAACTACCACTCCTGAAAGAAAGGATATTGTGGAGACATGGCTTCGCCACAGCCTGGGGGATGTTTCCAGAATGAGATTCTCACTCTGCAGCGGAGTGTGCGCTGATATGAAACTTCATAGCAGATTAAAACTATGTGCTGGACAGAGACTCCAACTCGGGACCTTTGCCTTTCGCGGGCAAGTGCTCTACCAACTGAACTACCCAAGCACGACTCACTCCCCGTCCTCACAGCTTTACTTCTGCCAGTACCTCGTCTCCTACCAAACTTTACAGAAGCTCTCCTGCGAACCTTGCAGAACTACCACTCCTGAAAGAAAGGATATTGCGGAGACATGGCTTAGCCACAGCCTGGGGGACGTTTCCAGAATGAGATTCTCACTCTGCAGCGGAGTGTGCGCTGATATGAAACTTCATAGCAGATTAAAACTATGTGCTGGACAGAGACTCCAACTCGGGACCTTTGCCTTTCGCGGGCACGTGCTCTACCAACTGAACTACCCAAGCACGACTCACTCCCCGTCCTCACAGCTTTACTTCTGCCAGTACCTCGTCTCCTACCAAACTTTACAGAAGCTCTCCTGCGAACCTTGCAGAACTACCACTCCGGAAAGAAAGGATATTGCGGAGACATGGCTTAGCCGCAGCCTGGGGGATGTTTCCAGAATGAGATTTTCATTCTGCAGCGGAGTGTGCACTGACATGAAACTTCCTAGAAGATTAAAACTGTGTGCCGGACAGAGACTCCAAATCGGGACCTTTGCCTTTCGTGGGCAAGTGCTCTACCAACTGAGCTACCCAAGCAGGACTCACTCCCCGTCCTCACAGCTCTACTTCTGCCATTGCGTCGTGTCCTACCAAACTTTACAGAAGCTCTCCTGCGAACCTTGGAGAACTACCACTCCTGAAAGAAAGGATATTGCGGAGACATGGCTTAGCCGCAGCCTGGGGGATGTTTCCAGAATGAGATTTTCACTCTGCAGCGGAGTGTGCACTGACATGAAACTTCCTAGAAGATTAAAACTGTGTGCCGGACAGAGACTCCAAATCGGGACCTTTGCCTTTCGTGGGCAAGTGCTCTACCAACTGAGCTACCCAAGCAGGACTCACTCCCCGTCCTCACAGCTCTACTTCTGCCATTGCGTCGTGTCCTACCAAACTTTACAGAAGCTCTCCTGCGAACCTTGGAGAACTACCACTCCTGAAAGAAAGGATATTGCGGAGACATGGCTTAGCCACAGCCTGGGGGATGTTTCCAGAATGAGATTTTCACTCTGCAGCGGAGTGTGCGCTGATATGAAACTTCATAGCAGATTAAAACTGTGTGCCGGACCGAGACTCGAACTCGGGACCTTTGCCTTTCGCGGGCAAGTGCTCTACCAACTGAACTACCCAAGCACGACTCACTCCCCGACCTCACAGCTTTACTTCTGCCAGTACCTCGTCTCCTACCAAACTTTACAGAAGCTCTCCTGCGAACCTTGCAGAACTACCACTCCTGAAAGAAAGGATATTGTGGAGACATGGCTTCGCCACAGCCTGGGGGATGTTTCCAGAATGAGATTCTCACTCTGCAGCGGAGTGTGCGCTGATATGAAACTTCATAGCAGATTAAAACTATGTGCTGGACAGAGACTCCAACTCGGGACCTTTGCCTTTCGCGGGCACGTGCTCTACCAACTGAACTACCCAAGCACGACTCACTCCCCGTCCTCACAGCTTTACTTCTGCCAGTACCTCGTCTCCTACCAAACTTTACAGAAGCTCTCCTGCGAACCTTGCAGAGCTAGCAGTCCTGAAAGAAAGGATATTGCGGAGACATGGCTTAGCCACAGCCTGGGGGACGTTTCCAGAATGAGATTTTCACTCTGCAGCGGAGTGTGCGCTGATATGAAACTTCCTGGCAGATTAAAACTGTGTGCCCGACCGAGACTCGAACTCGGGACCTTTTGCCTTTCGCGGGCAAGTGCTCTACCAACTGAGCTACCGAAGCACGACTCACGCCCAGTACTCACAGCTTTACTTCTGCCAGTACCACGTCTCCTACCTTCCAAACTTTACAGAAGCTCTCCTGCGAACCTTGGAGAACTACCACTCCTGAAAGAAAGGATATTGCGGAGACATGGCTTAGCCACAGCCTGTGGGATGTTTCCAGAATGAGATTCTCACTCTGCAGCGGAGTGTGCGCTGATATGAAACTACATAGCAGATTAAAACTGTGTGCCGGACAGAGACTCCAACTCGGGACCTTTGCCTTTCGCGGGCACGTGCTCTACCAACTGAACTACCCAAGCACGACTCACTCCCCGTCCTCACAGCTTTACTTCTGCCAGTACCTCGTCTCCTACCTTCCAAACTTTACAGAAGCTCTCCTGCGAACCTTGGAGAACTACCACTCCTGAAAGAAAGGATATTGTGGAGACATGGCTTCGCCACAGCCTGGGGGATGTTTCCAGAATGAGATTCTCACTCTGCAGCGGAGTGTGCGCTGATATGAAACTTCATAGCAGATTAAAACTATGTGCTGGACAGAGACTCCAACTCGGGACCTTTGCCTTTCGCGGGCACGTGCTCTACCAACTGAACTACCCAAGCACGACTCACTCCCCGTCCTCACAGCTTTACTTCTGCCAGTACCTCGTCTCCTACCTTCCAAACTTTACAGAAGCTCTCCTGCGAACCTTGGAGAACTACCACTCCTGAAAGAAAGGATATTGTGGAGACATGGCTTCGCCACAGCCTGGGGGATGTTTCCAGAATGAGATTCTCACTCTGCAGCGGAGTGTGCGCTGATATGAAACTTCATAGCAGATTAAAACTATGTGCTGGACAGAGACTCCAACTCGGGACCTTTGCCTTTCGCGGGCAAGTGCTCTACCAACTGAACTACCCAAGCACGACTCACTCCCCGTCCTCACAGCTTTACTTCTGCCAGTACCTCGTCTCCTACCAAACTTTACAGAAGCTCTCCTGCGAACCCTGCAGAACTACCACTCCTGAAAGAAAGGATATTGCGGAGACATGGTTTAGCCACAGCCTGGCGGATGTTTCCAGAATGAGATTTTCACTCTGCAGTGGAGTGTGCACTGACACGAAACTTCCTAGAAGATTAAAACTGTGTGCCGGACAGAGACTCCAAATCGGGACCTTTGCCTTTCGTGGGCAAGTGCTCTACCAACTAAGCTACCCAAGCACGACTCACTCCCCGTCCTCACAGCTTTACTTCAGCCAGTACCTCGTCTCCTACCAAACTTTACAGAAGCTCTCCTGCGAACCTTGCAGAACTACCACTCCTGAAAGAAAGGATATTGTGGAGACATGGCGTAGCCACAGCCTGGGGATGTTTCCAGAATGAGATTTTCACTCTGCAGCGGAGTGTGTGCTGATATGAAACTTCCTGGCAGATTAAAACTGTGTGCCCGACCGAGACTCGAACTCGGGAGGTAGGAGACGAGGTACCGGCAGAAGTAAAGTTGTGAGTACCGGGCGTGAGTCGTGCTTGGGTAGCTGAGTTGGTGGAGCACTTGCCCGCGAAAGGCAAAGGTCCCGATTTAGAGTCTCGGTCCGGCACACAGTTTTAATCTGCCAGGAAGTTTCAGGAGCTATTGTGTCAGGACGTGCGTGTTACATCGTGACGTTGTTGCCTGATCAACGCGGACTGACCAACTGGTCTAAAGGAAATTATGTACTGTTTGTTGCTCTGTAACACGACACCAAAGAGGCAATTTTCAGTTGCAGTTGCTAGTGGACGCAGGACTAAAGAAAAGCGAAAACACGTTCGTAGGATTTATCGACATGTAATGTAAATGTAAAATGGTGCAAGATGTTCGAAATTTTGAGAAAAATAGGTGTAAGCTATAGGGAGAGACCGGTAATACACAATATGTGCAAGAGCCAAGAGAGAATAATAAGAGTGGACAACCAAGAACGATGTGCTCGGATTAAAAAGGGTGTAAGACAGGGATGCGGTCCTTCGCCACTACTGTTCAATCTGTGCATCCACAATGATGGAAATAAAAGAAAGGGTCAGGAGTGGAATCAAAATTCAGGGTGAAACGATATCAATGATACGATTCGATGATGACACTGCTATCCTGAGTGAAAGTGAAGAAGAATTACATTACCTGCCGAATGGAATGAACCGTCTGATGAGTACAGAATTTGGATTGATGGAAAATCGAAGAAAGACGAAAGTAATGAGAACGGCGGGAAACTTAACATCAGGATTGATGGTCACAAAGTAGATGAAGTTAAGGAATTCTGCTACCTAGGCAGTAAAATAACCAATGACGGACGGAGCAAGGAGGACATCAAAAGCAGACTAACACGAGCAAGAAGGCCATTCCTGGCCAAGAGAAGTCTATTTGTATCAAACATATGCCTAAATTTGAGGAAGAAATTTGTGGGAATGTACGTTTGGAGCACAGCTTTGTGTGGCAGTGAAACGTGGATTGTGGGAAAAGCGGAGTAGTAAAGAATTGAAGCATTTGAGATGTGGTGCTACAGACCAATGAAGAAAATTAGATTGACTGATAAGCTGAGGAATGAGGAGGTTGTGTCAAGTCAGAGAGGATAAGAATATGTGGAAAACACAGACAAGGAGAAGTGACAGGATGATAGGGAATCTGTTAAGACATCATGGAATTACTTCCATGGTATTAGAGAGAGCTGTAGAGGGCAACAACTATAGAGGAAGGCATAAACTGGAATACATCCAGTAAATAATTGAGGATGTACGTTGCAAGTGCTACTCTAAGATGAAGATGTTGACAGAGGAGAGAAATTTGTGGCGGCCCACATAAAACCAGTCAGAATACTCATGACAAAAAATAAATAAATAAATAAATAAATAAACTACGTAAGAAAGAACAGTGGTCATAAAAAGACCTTAGCCAACAAAGACAAGTGTCGTGCTTTGTCAATGGCGATCAGTTTCAAACCCAACAGGAATTACTGATGTCAGTAAGTGCTGGTCCACCTCAACCGATTTCCTAGCGAACATTGTGGCGATTATTAGCGCCAAAAAACAATAGTGCAGCATTCATAGACCACACTCGTTATCCCTTGTTGTATTCCGTTCTGTCCAGAGTAAACGCTTACTCACAGACAGAGGTGAATGGTAGTGAACACTGGCGAATTGTCTCTCATCCTCAGTCACTTCCATTCGCCACGGTGGTAACCAGGCTTAAGAAGCTCACATTGGTCACTTTGAAGCACTGTAGAGGATGTACGAGGGGCCTTCAGTAAATATTGCAAGACTTTTTTCCTGAAAGCACTTTGGATTTGTTCAGGATTTCAATAAACCATATCATTCCCGACTCTTTTGGATACGAAAACCTATTTTTCAACCTAATCTCCGTTAAATGCGACGGCCTTTCACCACCTTGCTGGGATGTCCTGTATGGCCGCTTGCTACCACCCCACCAGTCGACGCCAGAGGAAACGTCTTGCTGCATCAGTAATCTCCCTATCATCCACATACCACTTCATTCCTGTAGAGTCACTCCTTCACTAGCCGGCCGTTGTGACCGAGTGGTTCTAGGCGCTTCAGTCCGGAACCACGCTGCTGCAACGGTTGCAGGTTGGAATCCTGTCTCGAGCATGGATATGTGTGATATCCTTAGTTAGGTTTAAGTAGCTCTAAGTCTAGGGGACTGATGACCTCAGATGTGAAGTCCTGTAGTGCTCAGAGCCATTTGAACCATTTTTTTGAATCCTTCACTGCGCCAAACAGTTGGAAGTTGGAAGGTGTGGAATCCAGGCTGTAGGGAAAAAACAGTCCAATGAAGTTATGTGAGCTCCACCAGAGTATGCAGACTTGTGTGAGACTTTGCGTTGACATGGAGAATGAAAAGTTCGTTTGCATTATTGGGGCATCGTTTCTTGTGTTTCTTTAGTGTAGTGCAATACACTTCAATGTTGATCTTGCACCATAAGGGTTGCTATCCTGAGTGAAAGTGAAGAAGAATTAAATGATCTGCTGAACAGAATGAACAGTCTAATGAGTACACAGTATGGTTTGAGAGTAAATCGGAGAAAGACGAAGGTAATGAGAAGTAGTAGAAATGAGAACAGCGAGAAACTTAACATCAGGATTGATGGTCACGAAGTCAATGAAGTTAACGAATTCTGCTACGTAGGCAGTAAAATAACCAATGACGGACGGAGCAAGGAGGACATCAAAAGCAGACTCGCTATGGCAAAAAAGGTATTTCTGGCCAAGAGAAGTCTACTAATATCAAATACTGGCCTTAATTTGAGGAAGAAATTTCTGAGGATGTACGTCTGGAGTACAGCATTGTATGGTAGTGAAACATGGACTGTGGGAAAACCGGAACAGAAGAGAATCGAAGCATTTGAGATGTGGTGCTATAGACGAATGTTGAAAATTAGGTGGACTGATAAGGTAAGGAATGAGGAGGTTCTACGCAGAATCGGAGAGGAAAGGAATATGTGGAAAACACTGACAAGGAGAAGGGACAGGATGATAGGACATCTGCTAAGACATAAGGGAATGACTTCCATGGTACTAGAGGGAGCTGTAGAGGGCAAAAACTGTAGAGGAAGACAGAGACTGGAATACGTGAAGCAAATAATTGAGGACGTAGGTTGCAAGTGCTACTCTGAGATGAAGAGGTTAGCACAGGAAAGGAATTCGTGGCGGGCCGCATCAAACCAGTCAGTAGACTGATGACCAAACAGAATCGCCCAGATGGCTGTCGCAATGAATTTACCAGCTCAGGGTGCAGCTTTGAACTTTTTCCTTGGGGAAGAGGTTGTGTGGCACCACTCCAAGGATTGCCATCTTGTTTCTGGTTCGAAGTGATGAACCCATGTTTTATCACCTGTGCTGATGTACGACCAAAAATTTTCACTATCAACAATGTGCGAGCGATTCCGCACAGATAGTCCTTTGTTGCTCATTATGGTCCTCTGTTAGGCGGCGAGGAAGCCAGCAAAGACACGCCTGTGAGTACCGCAGCTGGTGGACTGGTGTGGCAGCACTACCAACACAGACATCCATTTGAGCGGTGAGGTGTTTGGTGGTGATCCATTGATCACCTCTAGTGAGAGTGTCCGCACGTTCTAACATTGCGGGAGTCACAGTTGTAGGCGGGAGGCTGGCACGTGGGACATTCGACGGGTTTGGTCGATCTTGTTGCCGAGATGACTAACGGCCCGCCCCATGACTCACTACGCAAACATTCACTCGAGAAAACGATGCATGTCGTAATCCATCGGCTTCTAGCATCTTCGGGTCAGTTCATCTCGAGAGTCGAGAAAATAGCAATTGAAGAACGTAGACAGGTGCTTTTCGAACCATCTCACAGTGTAGAACCCGATAGCCATCTTTCTGAAAGCAATAATGACTCAAGCGAATGTGACTTTTACGATTTCGATTGAAAAATGTAAAATATCGACTAAAACATTTCAGTAGAGCAATTTCGGAGTTCTAATTCGTTATCAGCGACGTGACAGTACTTTATACCCGTAAGTTTTACTCGCATCCTCTAAATGTATAATTTTTTGCCCCCCAAATCAGATCCACCATTTTGAATTTTGTCATTCCGATTCGTAATCTGCGACCCAAGGAATGTAAAAAGAACACAGTTTTGCAGGATTTTGTATTCATTTTTCTGTTATGCGCAGATTTGGAAGCGAATTGGTCTACTGTGCTTCAGGTGGTTCAATCTGAGGCCGGCATACTATAACCCCTGCAAAAAGTGGTCGCGTTTACACTTGCAGGTATGTGGGTTGGTCAAAGCTAGAGGCAGTATTACTCTCTGTTAGAAAGATGTCTCCCACAGGCGCATAATTTATGTCTCGTGTCTGCATATGACAGCTTAATGGACGTGTCATTGGATACGTCTGAGCGTACACAGAGTAGAGTCAAAGAATTACTATATGTTAGGGCTGCCAGATTTTTTGTCGTGGAATGCTTCAGGAAAAGTGCCAGAGTATTTCCGCCTTTTCTAGATTTTTTGAGAGATAACAGTGAGTACATAGTAAAAGTTTCCACATAAAGGGTAACAGTTATTGAACTATATGGAAAAACGTAAATTAGTTAAATGGCTCTGAGAACTATGGGACTTAACAGCTGAGGTCATCAGTCGCCTAGAACTTAGAACCACTTAAACCTAACTAACCTAAGGACGTCACACACATCCATGCCCGAGGCAGGATTCGAACCTGCGACCGTAGCGGTCACGCGGTTCCAGACTGAAGCGCCTAAAACCGCACGGACACACCGGACGGCGTAAATTAGTTAAAACGACGGCGTGCACTCACTTTATGGAACATGTAAACGTCACTACAGATATTCGGATTCAGGTTATGACACGTTCGATATGCCTGCCATCATTGGCGATGGTGTGGCGCAAACGAATAGCGAAATTCTGCATGAGTCGAAGTAGTGTCCGCACCTTGATGGAGTTGTTGACCTCCTGACTGTCTTCTGTTCAGCAATAGTTTTGTGTAATTTCTGTGCACCTTGTCTTTAATATAGCCCCACGAAAATGAGTCGCATGTGTTCAGATCTGGAGAATATGGCGACCAATCGAGGCCAATGCCAGCAGTTTCTGGGTATCCCAGAGCCAAAAAAATGGTTCAAATGGCTCTGAGCACTATGGGACTTAACATCTGTGGTCATCAGTCCCCTAGAACTTAGAACTACTTAAACCTAAGGACATCACACACATCCATGCCCGAGGCAGGATTCGAACCTGCCACCGTAGCGGTCACGCGGTTCCAGACTGAAGCGCCTACAACCACACGGCCACACCGGCCAGCTCCCAGAGCCAGAATGTGGTCCCCAAAGTGCTCCTCCAGGACATCAAACACTCTCCTGCTTCGATGGGGATCGAGCTCCGTCTTGCATCGTGTCGAAATCAGGGTCATTCTGGATAATCGGGATTAAACCATCTTCCAAAACCTTCACGTACCGTTCGGTAGTCACTGTGCCATCGACGAATATCGCACCAGTTATTCGGTGACTGGACATTGCACACACACAGTAACCTATCGAGGGTGAAGAGACTTCTAGATCGCTAAACGTGGTTTCTCAGGCCTCCAAATGCTTATTGACGAACACAACCAAATGAAAGTGGGCTTCGTCGCTAAACGAAACAATATTCACATCAAAGTCGTGTTTTTCAGTTCTGTGGACAATAGTGTTGGCGAAACACAACCGCTGTTCCATGGCCCTGGGGCTTAATGGCTGATAAGTTTGAATTTTATGTGGGAAGACATAAACTAAAACTATGTCCGAATAGGCCTTGGTAGGGACGATGATACCGACCGGCCTCCGTGTCATCCTCAGCCCACAGGCGTCACTGGATGCGGATATGGAAGGGCATGTGGTCAGCACACCGCTCTCCCGGCCGTATGTCAGTTTCCGAGACCGGAGCCGCTACTTCTCAGTCAAGTAGCTCCTCAGTTTGCCTCACAAGGGCTGAGTGCACCCCGCTTGCCAGCAGCGCTCGGCAGACCGGATGGTCACCCATCCAATCTGTCAATCCTCCTACTTCTGGGACTGCGACTTAGTCTTGGAACCCTGCACTCAGCCTGGAGAGAAAGATGCGGTCCCAGAGATCGAGGTTCGCCCCCAACGGCGGCAGCAGGGAGGCTGCAGTCCCCAGTTCAGACCCAGGCCCCACTTCACCCACCACCTCCAGTAGCCGCCGCGCCAGCCGCACCGAAGACACCAGGAGAGGAACGGTGGAGGGGGTAACGGATAGTATATATAGCGCGCCGAGAGGAACAGCACAGCATTCGCCAGGAACCACCTGAAGATGGCAGCATGTACGTCTGCCGAAATATTGTGGAGAAATTACGACGCTACCCGGTCGGATACCCGAGAACTGTTCAAATTGGAAATACGCCGGGAAAACTTCAGATCCAACCACCATGCTTGTTCACACTTTCAAGTAAGCTAGTCTTGAATTCAGAGACTTCTTCAATACAATCTATCGATACAAACGTGATCTCTCAGGTTAAGAATTTCCATTGCAGTTTTAAAGTCTTTAAATTCAATTATATTCTCCAAGGAAAAACAAGCTAAGCGTGTATATCGATTATTGATGGTATAATCATATCCTATTTTTGATGTAATGAAGTAAAATACATTAAAACCATTGAAGTCTGCTGAAAGGTTTTTTATATATATACAAGAGAGCAGATAAGCCATCCAATATTTCCTCTGACTTGCAGCCATAAAAATCAACCTTCTGCCTCTGTTTAAGCTCATCACTTAGAAGATTCATCTGATTAAAGGTCTCCAAGACGCTCAAATCCCAATCTTTTAAAGTCCTGTTAACTGTATCCACCAGATTTCCAACATTACACACAAAATGAAGGTGTGTTTCTGACATGTAATTTTTTGTGTCTTCATCCAGCAAAACTGACCTCAAAAATTTTGGACACTCATCAACACTTTCGATGATGACATCCCAGTTCAGAAGAATCCTGTTTGCAGCTTGTAGTCAAAGAAAGCCATCTTGTGGGAAAATGTCTCAGTATCTCTGTTCAGTCGAGTTCCACGAACTGAAGCAAAGATCTCAGTTCCTCCCTTCTTTTGCACAAACCATGAAGTAATTACAAATTTTTAGTACTATGTTTTCCATGTTGATATCTAATTTATCAGTCGAATTCTAAATTGCATTGTGGAGTATATGATTAGGGCAATTCACCTTTATAATATTTTTATTCTTATTGAGAAGTGACTTAAAAACTGATTTATTCGCGCCAAAGTTACAGCACTGTGTGAAGAAATCTTATTTACACTCAACTTGCGGATATGGAAACTTCGCGGTAACAAATAAGTCACTCCAGGAGAGGTTTCATTAGAATTCTCAGTGAATCTAAAAAGTTTGTTCTGTACTCCTTTCAGTGGGTCAAAATAGCGAATGAAAACAGGAACATCTTTCTGCGGTCCTTATTTGATTCATCTGCTGCCAATGAAAAAAAAAAAAAGGATTGTGGTTTTTCTGAGCCTCTCAAAATGTCTAAAAAGTCGTTCACACTTTTAGGAACCAGCACATTCATCATCGGCATTTCCGCGCTGTTTTTCCACAAGAAATCTTTGAAGCTGTCGTAAATCTTCGCAGATGTGTGAAACGAGCTTACTTCCACAGTCCGGACTGGAGTTAAGTGTGGCTGTTTTTCACTGCAAGATACTCTAAGGCCAGTTCACTTGAAGCGACATCAGGATGTTCCGTTGTATTCGTTTTACTTAACGAAATAATTGTGCAGTTTTTTTTTATTCAACACTACATTTTTAATAACTTCCAGCATGATGGAGCAACAGATAAAAAGAAGTTACTGACTTCTTTTTATCAGTATAAATAAGAATCAGTCGAAAGTGGCAAATTTTACTTTTTTATTCACTCGTTGACTAGTTTCCGGATACTCCAGCATGCTGGAAGTTCTTATGTTATGATGATTTGAAAGTGGGTCTAGTCATCGAGTGAATAAAAACAGTAAAATTTGCAACTTTGGGCTGGTTTTTCGTTGTACTACATTTTTATTTTGATGCATGTCCCTTACATTCTGCTGGCCGGAGTGGCCGTGCGGTTCTAGGCGCTACAGTCTGGAGCCGAGCGCCCGCTACGGTCGCAGGTTCGAATCCTGCCTCGGGCATGGACGTGTGTGATGTCCTTAGGTTAGTTAGGTTTAATTAGTTCTAAGTTCTAGGCGACTGATGACCTTAGAAGTTAAGTCGCATAGTGCTCAGAGCCATTTGAACCTTACATTCTTTGTGTTTGCGCATGTCATTTTGTCTGCCGTGAGAAGTGCTAAAATCATTTCTGCATAAAACAAAAAACGCCCGATGTTCTTTCGGTCCCAGTTTAACCAAAGGAAACGTATTTTCCCAAATCTTCAGATATGCTTAAGTGTGTTTAGATTTCAGTTTTTTTTCTTTGGGCAGGAGGGGGGGAGGGAGGGGGCAGTCCTGTACGAATCTTCAATTCCACATTCACTCGTTCTAAAACTAATTAAACCAGCGATTTTACTACACTGGTATGTAAATTACCTCGTCTAATAGTGATGGTAAAAATACGAGAATGTACAGGGGAAAGCAGGCTACGAGGGCGGCTCAGAAAGTAACCTCCGATTGGTCACAGTGCGGGTTGTGGGGGGAGTAGCGACGCCGTCTGTGCGTTCACGCACTCAACAGGTCAGTCGGCATCAAGCCGTGGTCGAGTGAACGTCGTACCTGCGCTAGTTTAGTTTTTGTGGCAGTTTGAAATGTGTGCTGCAATAGAAAACCCCGCCAAATGTGAAGTGCGTGCTGTCATAAGGTTTTTTACAGCCAAAGGATATTCTGCAGCAGCTATTCATCGTGAGCTTTGTGCCGTGTACGGACCAAGAGTTATGAGTGAAGGAGTTGTCCGTGAATGGGTACGCTTATTTAAAAGTGGACGAGAAAACGTTCATGATGAAGAGAGGAGTGGTAGACCATCATTGGTGACTGACGAACTCGTTCAGACAGTTGATGCAAAAGTCCGTGAAAATCGACGTTTCTCAATGTCAGAGTTGTCTACTGGTTTTCCACAGATTTCTAAGACTCTCTTGTACGAGATAGTGACAGCAAGATTGGGTTACCGTAAGTTCTGTGCACGACGGGTGCCCAAAATTCTTACCGACCACCACAAAACTCAAAGAATGGCCTCTGCATTAGACTTTCTGTCACGTTATGAGGACGAAGGAGAACCATTGTTAAACAGAATCGTGACTGGTGACGAAACCTGGATTAAGTACGTGAACCCTGAGACAAAAGAACAATCAAAGATGTGGGCACATTCAAATTCGCCTACCAAACCAAGAAAAGCCTCGCAAGATTTTTCTGCCAGAAAACTGATGGCAACGGTGTTTTGGGATGCCAAAGGGGTGTTGTTGGTTGAATTCATGGAACGTGGTACGACCATTAATCAAGACGTGTACTGTGAAACAATAAAAAAGTTACGACGGGCTATACAGAACAAACGCTGTGGTATGCTGACTTCCGGTATCGTTTTTTTGCACGATAACGCCCGTCCTCACTCTGCTCGCAGAACAACGGCCCTTCTTGAGTCCTTCAAGTGGGACGTTATCAACCATCCACCTTACAGCCCAGACCTGGCGCCAAGTGATTATCACCTCTTCATGCATTTGAAGAAATGGCTCGGGTCACAGTGGTATGATGACGACGAAGAGCTCAAAGATGCGGTCACAGGCTGGCTCCAGGCACAAGCAGGTGATTTTTATGCAGAAGGAATTTCAAAGCTTGTGAAGAGATACGATAAGTGCCTCAATCGCTATGGAGACTATGTAGAAAAATAGTGCAAAGATGTAGTTGTAAGATGTATATATTAAAATATTTTTATTTAACTTGGTGTATTTTTTTAAATCAACCGGAGGTTACTTTCTGAACGGCCCTCGTATAATGGGCGAAGTTATGCTATAATGACATACCTGGGTAAAATGACACAGCAAGGCTACGAACGAAAAGACTTGAGTGGGTCCACCTGTGCTAAACTGTATAGAGAGGTCGACTGGCAGTCCTGTTCCTGCGTATATGGTGACGAGTTGCCAGCTTCCGTCTTGGTAAAAATTTTAGTAGAGGTGGAGCCCCTCCACGCCCACACCTACATGATGGCCAACACAACAGGTCTACTCCATCTCGCCATAAGGTGTCGCAGGATGTGGGTACTGCGATGTTTGCGTACGTCTGGTTAAGGTTAACCATTAATACGCGCTCATCTGGAGATAGATTGGGTCGAAATCGAACGAAGGGTAGCTGTTTGAAGGGCAGAGGAAAAAAAGTGCCAAGGCAAGAGCCAAGGGGAAAAAACTGCGCTAGTTAGGTCGGGTAGCGAGAGCAGTAGCGGATGTCTTGCTGCCTGCGACAGGTCGTGCGAGGGTAGGCTTTGTTAGTAGTGGGTATCATGCATGTCGATACCTTGACGTTGTGCGTTTGTGCTGCTCGGCGGCTGGCGCTGGGTGCTGGTGCACAGTCCTCGTTCAGCGTCACCGACCTGCAACGGTTAGGTATATTATCGTTTTTGTGTCCGGAAGGTCATATGCCGGAAGCACAGTGTGAGGGAATGTTGGCGGATTGTTCGTGCGTCTGTGGGCGAGCTCGTCTGTTTCCCTGCTGTGGCTGGTCGACTCTAATAGCAGCTGGTAGTTACCAGTCAGTGTTGCTGATATGCAGGGGCTTGCCGACGTTTGTCGCTTGTTTGCGTATGTTAGTTTACCATAGGTGGTTATGCCCTGGCTAGCAGTGTCTTTGGCCGCTTGTGCTTCCACCTGTGGTTGTGATCGTAGTTTCCCAGAGTGAGGATGAAAGGATTGTTCGAATGCCTCGAGTTCCTGTGCTATGTTTTTTAAGCACTTGCTTGAGGGTTTCGAGGCGGTATTCATTGCGAAGATTCACGGTGCGTGTGTAGCGTGGAGCATTGCTGATGATTCGTAGCACTTTGTTCTGTATGATCTGCAGGCGGCGCAGTCGTGTGGGAGCTGCATATCCCCAGACGGGAGCTGCGTACGTCATCAGAGGTCTAATCAGTGTCATGTATAAGGACCTCGACACCCTCCTATTCAGTGTGCTTTCCCTGTTGAGCATTGGGTAGAGCTGTTTCAGCCTCGCGTGCGCTCGATTGGGCACGTACTCGATATGGTCCCAACCATGTAAGTTCCGTTCCAACCTCTAGTATGATAAAAAAATTATTATTATTAAATATATCTCAATTCTTTCAATTTAAATCTGTATTTCATATTAGAATGCCGTGTTCCCAGTTTGGCACAGCTTTGCCACAGGACACACGAAAGCGGTCGAAGACTTCCGTCTTCTGGTCGGCTCCTGATCGTTGTCAGAAGGTGGCTGGTTTTTGATTACGCAAAGACTTCTATTATTTGGAAAAGAGCAACCCGGATTTCTTTGCGTAATCAGTATGAATATTATAATTACCTAAGGGACCTTTAACAATGAATAGTAAAAAAAAATTGCATTTGCAAATGAAATCATTAATAAATGGGGCAGCTATGAGTTGTATAGAAGACAAGGAGCGGCCTTCTGTCTACGACCAGGATGCCGCAGTATTCTCTGCTGTAGTAAAGGCTGTTTGACATTTATAAAAATAATATGGCATGGAGGATAAAAAAAATATAAAGGAAAAGAACAGAATAAGAAGTCTGGTAAACACTATATATATTCAAACAATTCTCACTAGCAAATTAGGGCTTATTTATAAACAATATAACTTACATAAGTACTTTTTTTAACAGTATGGTGCGATCAGATTTCAGCCTGTCCCGTGCTATCTCCTTGGTTCACGTTTTTGTCACAAATTACAGTCATTACTTTTCTCCTTTCGTTAAATACAATTCTTGCACTGTTCAACACCTCCGATAACAATAACTTGCTGATCTACGGTTTCGAACATAAATTACTTCAATTTTATTAATTAATAATGTTGTCTGCGCGCTGGCAAGACCGCTCACTTTTATAGCTTAAAAACGACCTTCTTTACGCTTTCACATTACAAGCAGAAGTACATTAAAATCTGAAGATCTACAAAAGTTTTCTACCGTCATCTTTTATTTAGATCGAAGCGGAACGACAGTTCAGCTTCTGTTAAATTGTTTCTTTGACTGCGCAATCGATGTATTAGCGTCCGCGCTAGATGCGCATCTTTACAGTTATGTAAATTATACAAAACAAATGTCTTTCAAAGAATATGTCTCATCTTATAAGTTGATCATTTAATATACAGATAGGTGAATGCCTTTCCAAGGGTACTCAAAGCTTTCATAGGTCGGAAATACCAATAATATTACAAACCAGACACCTATCTATCTTTCATTCGGAAACGTATTGGGCGTGTATGTAGTGTTAGCGATCTACAGTGTTGATGTTTGCGCAGTAGTTTCGTTCTACTTGAGAACAGAACTGCTTCGCACTTGTCGACGTTTACTTTAATACGCCAACGCTCCAACCAAGGCTTAGCTGTTCTGAGTGCTGTCTGTATTCGTGAATTGATGTTCGACGGTTTCCAGTCTTGCGCGAGGATGGCTGTGTCATCCGCGTAGACGGCTAACGTCGTGTTTCGTGTCGCTGGGAAGTCATTAATGTACAGATTAAACAAGATGGGCCCTAGGATGCTTCCCTGGGGTACTCCAGCTCGGATACCGTGTTGTGTTGATTGTTTATCCTGCACGTTAGTGTTGAAACATCTGTTCGTGAGATATGAGTGTATGAGACGCACAAGTCCGTCCGGGAAACCAGCTTCGCTTAGCTTGCGTATGAGTCCGTTTTGCCAGAGATGGTCGAAAGCCTTTTCGATGTCCAGGAACACGGCCCCTGTGGCTTTGTTCCGTCTTGGTGGTGGGAATCAAAAACGTATAGGTAAGGCTCCAACTTTTAATTTTATTCACATACACTCCTGGAAATGGAAAAAAGAACACATTGACACCGGTGTGTCAGACCCACCATACTTGCTCCAGACACTGCGAGAGGGCTGTACAAGCAATGATCACACGCACGGCACAGTGGACACACCAGGAACCGCGGTGTTGGCCGTCGAATGGCGCTAGCTGCGCAGCATTTGTGCACCGCCGCCGTCAGTGTCAGCCAGTTTGCCGTGGCATACGGAGCTCCATCGCAGTCGTTAACACTGGTAGCATGCCGCGACAGCGTGGACGTGAACCGTATGTGCAGTTGACGGACTTTGAGCGAGGGCGTATAGTGGGCATGCGGGAGGCCGGGTGGACGTACCGCCGAATTGCTCAACACGTGGGGCGTGAGGTCTCCACAGTACATCGATGTTGTCGCCAGTGGTCGGCGGAAGGTGCACGTGCCCGTCGACCTGGGACCAGACCGCAGCGACGCACGGATGCACGCCAAGACCGTAGGATCCTACGCAGTGCCGTAGTGGACCGCACCGCCACTTCCCAGCAAATTAGGGACACTGTTGCTCCTGGGGTATCGGCGAGGACCATTCGCAACCGTCTCCATGAAGCTGGGCTACGGTCCCGCACACCGTTAGGCCGTCTTCCGCTCACGCCCCAACATTGTGCAGCCCGCCTCCAGTGGTGTCGCGACAGGCGTGAATGGAGGGACGAATGGAGACGTGTCGTCTTCAGCGATGAGAGTCGCTTCTGCCTTGGTGCCAATGATGGTCGTATGCGTGTTTGGCGCCGTGCAGGTGAGCGCCACAATCAGGACTGCATACGACCGAGGCACACAGAGCCAACACCTGGCATCATGGTGTGGGGAGCGATCTCCTACACTGGCCGTACACCACTGGTGATCGTCGAGGGGACACTGAATAGTGCACGGTACATCCAAACCGTCATCGAACCCATCGTTCTACCATTCCTAGACCGGCAAGGGAACTTGCTGTTCCAACAGGACAATGCACGTCCGCATGTATCCCGTGCCACCCAACGTGCTCTAGAAGGTGTAAGTCAACTACCCTGGCCAGCAAGATCTCCGGATCTGTCCCCCATTGAGCATGTTTGGGACTGGATGAAGCGTCGTCTCACGCGGTCTGCACGTCCAGCACGAACGCTGGTCCAACTGAGGCGCCAGGTGGAAATGGCATGGCAAGCCGTTCCACAGGACTACATCCAGCATCTCTACGATCGTCTCCATGGGAGAATAGCAGCCTGCATTGCTGCGAAAGGTGGATATACACTGTACTAGTGCCGACATTGTGCATGCTCTGTTGCCGGTGTCTATGTGCCTGTGGTTCTGTCACTGTGATCATGTGATGTATCTGACCCCAGGAATGTGTCAATAAAGTTTCCCCTTCCTGGGACAATGAATTCACGGTGTTCTTATTTCAATTTCCAGGAGTGTATATTCACTCATTAATATTGTAGGTAATTACATGTTTGAGAAATGTATAAGTTACTTTATAAAGCATACTTTTAGCTACGTTTTGAGAGGTAGAAGTTTGTGCTAGAGCTCGCAGTAGTTGAAGGTTTCTCGAATAAATCAAAGAAGGCGTCCAAGGCTACGATGACGCATTATATGTCAGGGTAAAATGACTCAGTATGAGGACTCTAGTTCTGTTCTGTGTGATATTTGATATTAATTAAGCTATTTATCTCGCATATCTGTTCAAATTTAACAACAATAACAGTAGATTACAACAGTAGATTACTCTATAACTAAGTTAATTAAACGAAACACTAAAGATGACCTGATAATTGTGCGACGATACACAAATGGAATTAATTTACATAGGCCAAATATAAGTACATCCACGCATCTACATCAACGTGATTACTCTGCTATTCACAATAAAGAACCTGGCAAAGGGTTCAATAAACCACCTTCAAGCTGTGTCTCTATCGTTCCACTCTCGAACGGCACGCGGGAAAAACGAGCACTTAAATTTTTCTGTTTTAGCCCTGATTTCTCTTATTTTATCGTGATGATTTCTCTCTATGCAGGTGGGTGCCAACAGAATGATTTCGCAATCGGAGAAGAAAACTGGTGATTGAAATTTCATGAGGAGATCCCGTCGCAACGAAAAATACCTTTGTTTTAATGATTGCCACTCCAATTCACGTATCATGTCTGTGACTCTATATCCCCTATTTCGCGATAATACAAAACGAGCTGCCCTTCTTTATACTTTTTCTATGTCATCCGTCAGTCCCACCTGATGCGGATCCCACACCGCACAGCAATACGCCAGAATATGGCGGACAAGCGTGGTGTAAGCAGTCTCTTTAGTAGACCTGTTGCACCTTCTAAGTGTTCTGCCAATGAATCGGAGTCTTTGGTTTGCTATACCCACAATATTATTTATGTGATCGTTCCAATTTAGGTTATTTGTAATTATAATCCCTAAGTATTTAGCTGAATTTACAGCTTTCAGATTTGTGAGACTTACCGCGTAATCGAAATTTAGCGGATTTCTTTTAGTTCTCATGTGAATAACTTCACACTTTTCTTTATTCAGGGTCAATTGCCACTTCTTGCACCATACAGATATCTTATCTAAATCATTTTGCAAGTCGTTTTGGTCATGTGATGACTTTACAAGACGGTAAATGACAGCATCATCTGCAAACAGTCTAATAGGGCTACTCAGATTGTGTCCTACGTCATTAATATAGATCAGGAACAATAGAGGGCCTATAACACTTCCTTGGGGAACGCTGGATATTACTTCTGTTTTACTCGATGACTTTCCGTCTATTACTACGAACTGTGACCTTTCTGACAGGAAATCACGAATCCAGTCGCACAACTGAGGCGATACTCCGTAGGCACGTAGTTTGATTAGAAGACTCTTGTGAGGAACGGTGTCGAAAGCCTTCTGGAAATCTAAAAATGTGGAATCAATTTGACATCCCCTGTCGATAGCACTTATTAATTCATGAGTATAAAGAGCTAGTTGTGTTACACAATAACGATAATTTCTGAATCTGTGCTGACTATGTGTCAATAAATCGTTTTGTTCGTGGTACTTCATAATGTTCGAATACAGTATATGTTCTAAAACCCTACTGCAAATCGATATAGGCCTGTAATTCAGCTGATTACTCCTATTTCCCTTTTTGGGTATTGCTGTGACTTGAGCAATTTTCCAGTCTTTAGATATGGATCTTTCTGTGAGCAAGTGGTTGTATATAATTGCTAAATATGGAGCTATTTTATCAGCATACTCTGCGAGGAACCTGGCTGGTATACAATCTGGGCCGGAGGCCTTGCCTTTATTGATTTAAGCTGCTTCGTTACTCCGAGAATATCTACTTCTATGTTTCTCATCTTGGCAGTTGTTCTTGATTGGCATTCAGGAATATTTACTTCGTCTTCTTTGGTGAAGGAGTTTCAGAAAACCGTGTTTACTAACTCTGCTTTAGTGGCACTGTCATCAGTGACTTCACCGTTGTTATCGCGGACTGAAGGTATTGACTGCGTCTTGCCACTAGCGTGCTTTACGTATGACCAGAATCTCTTTGGGTTTTCTGCCAGATTTCGAGACAGAATTTCGTCTTGGAAATTATTAAAAGCAACTCGCATTGAAGTACGCGCTATATTTCGAACTTCTGTAAAACTTTGCCAATCTTGGGGATTTTGCGTGAATTTCCCCTTTCAGATGGTAGGCAATAACGTAAGTAGATCGTCAAGACAGTCTTGGGATGCGGTGCAAATGCAGCAGGCTAGAGATGCTATTACCAGAGGCGAGATGGGATGGAACAGCTTCGGGCGTTGGAAGCATTCGAAGTTCCCCACGCTATGCTTTAGAAGACGAACTAGAAATACGAGCCGGCCTGAGTGGCCGAGCGGTTCTAGGGCTACAGTCTGGAACCGCGCGACCGCTACGGTCGGAGATTCGAATCCTGTCTCGGGCATGGATGTGTGTGATGTCCTTAGGTTAGTTAGGTTTAAGTAGTTCTAAGTTCTAGGGGACTGATGACCTCAGAAGTTAAGTTCCATAGCACGATTACAATAAACTTTTTAGTTCACGTAGCTTTTGGTGTAGAGTTGGCTCCAGTTCTTCTTGTCTAGGGGTCTGATTCTTGAAGGGTGAAATTGTCACATTGTAGGTCCACGTGGTTGAACTGATCTAAAAAAATTTGCAGACTGTTGTTGCAGAATTTTTGTTGTTACATTAACATATTTTGTCACATTTGAGCGTGTCATACAGTCTTTTGAATTTTCACATTAACAAAGCCGAAATTACATTGTTCGCCCAAAATACGAAAATACATTCCATCACATCAGAGGCATGCTTACTACTGCTTCACTTAGCGGTAGTAACAATATTTCAAAAGGTTTACAATTTTTCTTGACAAATGAATTCATGTTAATTTCGATTATTATTTCATAAATGAATCCAGAAATAAGCATAATAAACAGTAATAGATTGCGTAATGGAAATTTTAAATGTGGAAAATAATTCATAATTTCCAATGTTTCTAAAAATAATTGTAAGGGGATCACACCGTGGTTCAGGTCGAAAAAAAATCGATTTTCGGTTTTCATCATATTTCGATAGATTAAGGTTTTATTTAAGTTCTCTGAAAAGTATTTTGCTGAAAAAATTTTTTTTCGAGCATTTAAAGAGCATTTTCCTACCACGTGTGTTTATGTGCCACTCCCGCTTTTCTGTCACCCACATTTCTGCATATGTTTTAGATCTTTATATCCCCTACATTGCACGTTAGGAATTTTTTTTTTACTCCCGAGTGTATTGGCTATCCTTGGAATGCAACGGTCGGTGTTCTTTTGTTTCTGCTGTTTGTGAACAACACGCTTTCAAACACGCGGTTAGTTTTGCTCAAGTGTGATTGCGAGTAGTTGCTATAGAAATCTGGCAGGTATACTATGGGCAGGCAATTAGGAAAAATAAAGAAAATCTGGAGGCAATGAAGAGAGATTTTTGGGCCATATTCTTCCGTAAGTCCTCTACTAGTAAGCCGTTTCATGGATTGTGTCCACCAGGAGAAAATTCGTGGTGCAAATACAATAGGGCTCAGGCAACTGGAGAATCTTATTCTCACCAGCATTCTCTTCCTGCTGTTGTTATTAGAGTTAAACCTATTTTCAGAGACCTGGCTCATCCTGACCTTCTAAGGAAATGTCTGCATGGGCAGACACACAACCCAAATGAATGTTTCGACAGCATTGTTTCGAACCGCGCTCTTAAAACTGTATTTGTAGGCATGCATACAATGAAACTAGGAGTTCATCATGCTGTTATTACATTCAATTGTGGTAATATTGGAAAGTATTGGGTGAAAATATGATCACTGGGCTGCAACATTGCGAGAAAATGAGGATAACCCATGCACACAGATCTGCATCTAATATGGCCAAGAAAGCTTGACAAACATCCAGGAAGGTGAAAAAGAAGCTTGAAGACCTGCTGGAGGCCAAAGAAAGGCCATCATATGCAGCAGGACAGTTTTAATTAACTGTAAGTAACAAATTTCAAAAGTTTTTTTTTCTTTTAAGTCAATAACCGACAAACTAAAATTTTCAGTACATATGCCCCATTATATCAGAAACTATCATAGATACCGAGCGGGGTGGCGCAGTGGTTAGACACTGGACTCGCATTCGGGAGGACGACGGTTCAATCCCGCGTCCGCCCATCCTGATTTAGGTTTTCCGTGATTTCCCTAAATCACTCCAGGCAAATGCACGGATGGTTCCTCTGAAAGGGCACGGCCGACTTCCTTCCCCATCCTTCCCTAATCCGATGAGACCGATGACCACGCTGTCTGGTCTCCTTCCCCAAACCAACCAACCAACCAACCAACTATCATAGATAAATGAATGAAATTTTCAGAGACTCTGCATAACATAAAAAGCCACCCACCTCTGGTACTACATTCATTAATATTCGCCCATTGGGAAGTTCACAAAAAATGTTTTCTGCTGAAAAAATTTAATATTTTTGTTAATAAATTAAAAAAAAGTATTTCTTAATAACTATAAAATGGATCATGTAGATTTTAATACCGTTGACTCTATTAGAATCATGTAACATACTGTAAAAATATTAAGGTCCTGCATCAAATAGTTTTTTCAGAAATGGGTCAAATACTTGCCTAAATTAACATGGGTTAGATAGGCAGGGTGTGGTCCGCTTGCTTGTACATTCAGAGCTAGTACTTATCGAATGTAGCACCGTAAATAAAGTAATTCCTTTTCATAAATTTTAGCTTGAAATATAACATATTGTGTATGAAATTATATGAAAGATTTGAAAAAACAGCTGAGCTAGTATTGACCTCTCTACAATTCGAAAAATAATACTGGTATCGACAACTACTGTTGAGGAAAAGTAATGCTAAAGAAGGACGTCCCGTTACAGCCTGGAGTATTGGAGTCGCGCAGATTTGGTACGATTACGGAGAAGGTGAGGCAACTTGCATTCCAAATAGCTGAGAAAAGCAAAGAGGAAACTTTTTTTAAAAAAGACATACTTTACGAAAAACGGCCTTTTTAGCCACAACAGTGAGGCTGTCACTTGTCTGTACCGCTTGGAACTTTACTCGCACTGAAAAACTGGAGAACAGTGGTTAGGGTGTCAGCAGAGTAATTTGTGCGCACGCCATGAATGCGCTGAAGTAAGCCACAGAAAAAAAAAAGAAACTTTATTCGTTATGTCTGAAAATAGACAGGATTGGTGAGAAACAATTTTTCGAAAAAGGAAATAATTTTATTGTTTCATCGTGATTCGTGATTCTCCACGTTTTTTGCGACTGGCCTGAGAAACCTTTATTGATACTATCGAAGAACTGTTTCAGGAATAGTCTTTTATTTGTTCTTAAGTACAAATCTGTTAAATATATCAGATATCTAATGTTTATCTGAATTTCTTGCTTTTTCTCACTTCTGTGTCATTTTACCCCGACATCGGTCTGAAATACCATGTTTGAACTTTTTACAAGAATGTAAACATCTATGCTTTATATTAATTTAAAAACGTGGCACGAAGATAGCGAAACCTGCAAGTGAATGAGTAATAGTAGTGGTAGTAGTATGGTATCCTGCAGTACGGTATCAGCAGTTCAAAACAATACGTTCTCTACGAAAGCCTCTTCCACTTTTGTCTGTCCGTAGCTACAAGGAAAGCGTTTCTGAAGAAGAGAAATTTGTTAACATCGAGTATAGATTTAAGTGTCAGGAAGTTATTTCTGAAAGTATTCGTATGGAGTGTAGCCATGTATGGAAGTGAAACATGGACGGTAAATAGCTTGGACAAGAAGAGAATAGAAGCTTTTGAAATGTGGTGCTACAGAAGAATGCTGAAGATTAGATGGGTAGATCACATAACTAATGAGGAAGTATTGAATAGGATTGGGGAGAAGAGAAGTTTGTGGCACAACTTGACTAGAAGAAGGGATCAGTTGGTAGGACATGTTCTGAGGCATCAAGGGATCACCAATTTAGTATTGGAGGGCAGCGTGGAGGGTAAAAATCGTAGGGGGAGACCAAGAGATGTATACACTAAGCAGATTCAGAAGGATGTAGGTTGCAGTAGGTACTGGGAGATGAAGAAGCTTGCACAGGATAGAGTAGCATGGAGAGCTGCATCAAACCAGTCTCAGGACTGAAGACCACAACAACAATAACAACAACAGCTAGTCTTTTCATTTCTAAATATCTGTCTCCTTTTATATTGTCCAGCACTTGATATCTTCTTTTTCCTTTTCCCCTTTTTCCCTCCACCACTCCTTCTATTCCTGCCTTCAATAAACAGTCCCTCCTCAAACAATGTCCAACCCAGTTCCGTTTTCTCTTACTGATGAGTTTCAGCATGTTTCTTTCTTTTCCCACTCTTCTTAAAACTTCTTCATTCCTTACTCGGTCTTCCGATTCCACTTTTTCCATTCTTCTCCATATCCACATCTCTAGAGCCTCCACAATCTTCTTTCATTTTCCTTCCTCAATGTCCAGGTCTCCGCACCATTCACTGCAACACTCCAGATGTAACAAATGGTTCAAATGGCTCTGAGCACTATGGGACTCAACTGCTGTGATCACAAGTCCCCTAGAACTTAGAACTACTTAAACCTAACTAACCTAAGGACGTCACACACATCCATGCCCGAGGCAGGATTCGAACCTGCGACCGTAGCGGTCGTGCGGTTCCAGACTGTAGCGCCTTTAACCGCTCGGCCACTCTGGCCGGCCAGATGTAACACTTGGCAAGTCTTTTCCTCAGGTCTTTGTTTAGTGGTCCGCAAAGTAATTTCTGTTTCCTCTTGAATCCTTCTTTTGCCTCTGCAATTCTTTTCCTAATTTCTGTTGAACAATACATATCATCCATTATTACACTTCCCAAGTAATTGAAGTTATTCACTTGCTCTATTTCCTCTCCCCCTATACGGCATTGGTCCTGATACAAATTTTCTTTAACATAATGGTTTATGAAGTAATAACGACGTAAAACAAAATGGCATCTCATTTTAGCCGGACTTCCCCTACTTCCCTGTTGGTCTCGCAAGAAAAATCAGTGAATCGGAAATGCGTCCCACTCTGTCTACAGCTGAACAGAAACGGGTAAAGATGACAATAACGCTTAATAATCATAATAGGCAACGCAACAATGGTTTGCCGCTGATGCAGTCTATAGCCATAAAGTGAGGAAAGCAAGGGATAATGATTGTTGCTGCGAGGTGACGAGAATAGAAAGAACGAAGTATTTCTCTCTCTTCTACACTGCTCCCAACTCTTATCCGCTCAACCGATCACCTTTTTGGGTAGAAATCACACACAGCCGTAAGAAAGGTTTCCGAAAGTGCATTAAAGGGGCATTTATCTACGTATCTTTAGTAAGGAATATGATTAAATAAAACCTGTTGGAATACAATAACTTAGATCACTATGGGTATCAGCGGTTAAAATGTGACGATAAGTCTCAAGCAGAATAAGGGGGAAAGGCCTGATCTGAGCACACAGACTGAAGTCTGATGCTAGTCTCTATGCATTTATTCTCAAGAAGAGAGTGGCTGCAAGTGTTACCAACTCATCTCTGTAACAATCATGAACATTTATTATACATTGAAATACCAAAGAAACTGATATAGTCATGAGTAGTCAAATACAGAGATATGTAAACAGGCAGAATACGGGTCTGCTATCGGCAACGCCTATACAGGTTGTTACAAAAAGGTACGGCCAAACTTTCAGGAAACATTCCTCACACACAAAGAAAGAAAAGATGTAATGTGGACTTGTGTCCGGAAACGCTTACTTGCCATGTTAGAGCTCATTTTATTACTTTTCTTCAAATCACATTAATCATGGAATGGAAGCACACAGCAACAGAACGTACGAACTTGACTTCACTTTGTTACAGGAAATGTGCAAAATGTCCTCCGTTAGCATGGATACATGCATCCACCCTCCGACGCATGGAATCCCTGATGCGCTGATGCAGCCCTGGAGAATGGCGTATTGTATCACAGCCGTCGACAATAGGAGCACGAAGAGTCTCTACATTTGGTACCGGGGTTGCGTAGACAAGACCTTTCAAATGCCGCCATTAATGAAAGTCAAGAGGCTTGAGGTCAGGAGAGCGTGGAGGCCATGGAATTGGTCCGCCTCTACCGGTCCATCGGTCACCGAATCTGTTGTTGAGAAGCGTACGAACACTTCGACTGAAATGTGCAGGAGCTCCATCGTGCACGAACCACATGTTGTGTCGTACTTGTAAAGGCACATCTTCTAGCAGCACAGGTAGAGTATCCCGTATGAAATCGTGATAACGTGCTCCATTGAGCGTAGGTGGAAGAACATGGGGCCCAATCGAGACATCACCAACAATGCCTGCCCAAACGTTCACAGAAAATCTGTATTGATGACGTGATTGCACAATTGCGTGCGGATTCTCGTCAGCCCACACATGTTGATTGTGAAACTTTACAATTTGATCACGTTGGAATGAAGCCTCATCCGTAAAGAGAACATTTGCACCGAAATGAGGATTGACACATTGTCGGATGAACCATTCGCAGAAGTGTACCCGTGGAGGCCAATCAGCTGCTGATAGTGCCTGCACACGCTGTACATGGTACGGAAACAACTGGTTCTCCCGTAGCACTCTCCATACAGTGACGTGGTCAACGTTACTTTGTACAGCAGCAACTTCTCTGACGCTGACGTTAGGGTTATTGTCAACTGCACGAAGAACTGCCTCGTCCATTGCAGTCGCGAGTCATAGGCTGGAATGTTCCGTGCTCCCTAAAACACCGATCAATTGCTTCGAACGTCTTCCTGTCGGGACACCTTCGTTCTGGAAATCTGTCTCGGTACAAACGTACCGCGCCACGGCTGTTGCCCCGTGCTAATCCATACATCAAATGGGCATCTGCCAACTCCTCATTTGTAAACATTGCACTGACTGCAAAACCACGTTCGTGATGAACACTAAGCTGTTGATGCTACGTACTGATGTGCTTGATGCTAGTACTGTAGAGCAATGAGTCGCATGTCAACACAAGCACCGAAGCCAACATTACCTTCCTTCAATTGGGCCAACTGGCGGTGAATCCAGAAAGTACAGTACATACTGACGAAACTAAAATGAGCTCTAACATGGAAATTAAGCATTTCCGGAGACATTTCCACATAACATCTTTTCTTTATTTGTGTGAGAGGAATGTTTCCTGAAAGTTTGGCCGTAACTTTTTGTAATACCCTGTATAAGACAAGTGTCTGGCGCAGTTGTTGGATCAGTTAATGCTGCTACAATGGCAGGTTATCGAGATTCACATTAGTCAGAACGTGGTGTTATAGTCGGGGACGAGCGATGAGACTCACCATCTCCGATGCAGCGATGAAGTGGGGATTTTCCCGTTCGACCATTTCACGAGTTTTCGGGAATGCGGTAAACCATCGAATCTCCGACATTGCTGCGGCCAGAAGAAGACCCTCTAAGAACGGGACCAACGACGATTGAAGAGAATCGTTCAATGTGACGGAAGTGCACCCCTTCCGCAAACTGCTGCCGATTTCAATGCTGGGCCATCAACAAGTGTCAGCGTGCGAACCATTCAACGAAACATCATCGATGTAGGTCTTTGGAGCCGGAGATCCATTCGTGTACCCATGATGACTGCACGACACAAACCTTTACTTTTTTGCAGTGAACAGATGGTGGTTCGTGGGGCAATCACTCTGTTTTAAAATAATTGAAAAGCCACGATCGCTTCAATATCGTTTACTAGATGACCGGCTTCAGCACTCTGAAGGTGCCATCATCGGATCTGAAACTTGGATTAACATTTATAAAACCATATGGATATCTTGGCACATGAGGCAGACCATCTGATAAAAATCACTGTCACAACCAATAAAAAATAATAAAACTGCTCTCATGGTCGTTCCTTCGATAAAATATAAAACTGAAGTTACAAATCTTTACGCCTCGCCTGCGCCCGTCAACACCCACATTGGACTGTTGATGATGCGAAACATGTTGCCTGGTCGGAGGAGTCTCGTTTCGAATTGTATCGAGCGGATGGACGTGGTACAGGTATGGGGACAACCTCACGAATTCATGGACACTGCATATCAACAAGGGACTGTTGAAGCTAATGGAGGCTGTGTAATGGTGTGAGGCATTTGCCGTTACAGTGGTATGGGGCCCCTGATACGTCTAGATACGACTCTGACATGTGACACGTACGTAAGCATCCTGCCTGATCACCTCCATCCATTCGTGTCCACTGTGCTTTTCCAAGAACTTGGGCAATTCCAGCAGGACAATGCGACACCCCAACACGTCCGGAATAGCTACATAATTGTTCCAGGAACACTCTTCTGAGTTTACACACTGTCGCTGGCCACCAAACTCCCCAGACAAGAACATTATTGAGCATATCTGGGATGCCTTGCAACGTGCTGTTCAGAAGAGATCTCCACCCTTCCGTACTCTTACGGATTCATGAACAGTCCTGCAGGATTCGTGGTGTCAGTTCCCTCCAGCACTACTTCAGGCATTAGTCGAGTCCATGCCACGTCGTGTTGCGGCACTTCTGCGTGCTCGCGGGGGCCCTACACGATTTTTGGCAGGTGTGCCAGTTTCTTTGGCTATTCTGTGTATGTCTATCCAAGCAGACAATCACGTTATGGTTCCATAGCGTTTAAAGTGCCTCTGAAATTTAGGAAAATACCTGTGTGAAAACGAACTTAAAAAAAGGAAAAGGATTATTAGGAACTCAGGGAAAGAAAAAAAAACTGGGTACCAAAACTATACGAAGGAAACATATAAATCTGGAAAAGGATGGAAAATGTGGCAACCCCGCTACAAGTGTGCAGCGCAATTTGTTTGTTTTGGAACTAACTGGGGAACCGTCGCGATAATTTCTTCAATTTCTCAATGGCGTTTAGGGGTGGCCGAGCAGTTCTATGCGCTTCAGTCCGGAACCCGACAACTGCTACAGTCGCAGGTTCGCATCCTGCCTCAGGCATGGATGTGTGTGATGTCCTTAGGTTAGTTAGGTTTAAGTAGTTCTAAGTTCTAGGGGACTGGTGACCTCAGCTGTTAAGTCCCATAGTGCTCAGAGCCATTTGAAGCAATAGAACCCAAAGGCGTTTAATTAAGTCCGTAGCCGGAAGTGTTTTGGGTATTACTCTGTTCAGTTTCCTTGCAGGTGTGTGGACGACCTGGAGAGGGTGATGGGCCAGTCCATCTTCGTCATCCTGCTCACCAACGTCATCAACATCTGCTCGCAGGCCTTCGCTTCTGCCGTGGTAAGTAGCTCAGCCAGATGCTCTGCTGACGGTATCAAACTTCCGCAACCTACCTCATTTCAACCTCGTCTTTGTTTTGTAAGATGTTGATCTAGATACGTGACAGACCTAAATTTTTTCCGGAGCTCAGTCCCACATCGTAAGCTAATTTAGACTGAACCAAAATGTCATGGTCTTTTGACTGTATTACATCTAAGTTAATGAAGCCAACCGTCATAGGGTGTAATATTAGTCTGCAGTAATTTTCGGTCATCTGCTAACACTCCAAAGCCGCCAAAAACTGAAACATTTAAGATCCCCATAGATGATCAATTTGTCAAACTTCACATGTTTGTCAAATTCTTTGGCAGAGCTGCTTTATATACGTCTTTTTCAAACATACATCTTGTTTGATGTCTGTACGAAACATTGGTTGACGACGGATTTGACAAACAAATTTGACTTGGTGCGTTTGACAAAGGTCATTATCATGCCATACTTCGATATGACAGGCAGCATAATGTAGAAGTTTCGTCCCATATTTCGAGCGACAATGACTTTTGATGATGTCTACTTTTCGTATCGTTAGTTTCTACAGTTGCGGAAACTAAAATCGAAGTAAGGAAGGAAGATTAGTGTTTAACGTTGTAACATTACATGAATATGCGGTATATAGTCGGATCTACTTTGCGTCACATGAGTGTAGCGGAGTCGAAACCCGTAGTGACCGACGACGTCATATCAACATGAGTATTTTATACATATCATTCATTTCTAAATTTTATTGATTATTTACAGAGTAAAAAATTTAAATATGTGCAACATTTAATAGATATAAATATGTTTTGACATAGCAAATAACCTTGATGTATTACACATGATATGTTTTCTCTTTGTAAGAAAAAAAAAAACTTCCGTGTTGATCGTGTGCGCGATCAAGTAGTCGTCGAGTGTGGATCTGCTGTAACTTTCATGAATGGGCATAGAATTATTAATTTACAACCCACAGTTGATTTAAAAATTATTCTAGCGAACCACGACCCGACTTTGGCGCAAACAAATCACGCGCGAATTCTCAAATATCGGCGCGGAATTTAAGATACGCGGCTGGATATTGGGCGTTATCGTCGCGTGTGAGATTCAGTAACATTAACCGCAATTTACGGAAATTAGCTTGATAATAACTATCAAAGACTTACATGAGCGGCATAGTAATCGTCTTGATGCTTAAAGCAAGCGAGAAGCGATTTACTGTCGGGATACGACAAATAACAATCATTGCATAGTCAGCTTGTTGATACGTTGCTTAACAACTCATAAACGGACATTTAAGTATCAATGACCACTACAACACATCAGAAACTAATTACTCTCACTGTGAGTGACTTCTGGACTGGATGAGTCTTTTTTTTATTTCAGCTAATTGGTGTTAATAAACTTCTTTCGAGGTTGAAACTTCATCAATGGTGTCGCGCCCATTCAGTTTAGTAGAACGATAGATAGTACTAGCTACGCTACTATTTACAGTTTTAAGAGAAAAGGGAGCACGTACCTGTTTTTCTTTTGAGAAATGTTCGTACTTCAGGCGTCAGTCTTCTGAAATCAGAGGCACGAGTGATGCTCCCTCACAGCACTACGATATCGTGAACCACCACCTACTCACTACATTTCTGCATTGAAAACCCTGAGATGTAGCCGCGGTACAAAGAAGGAAGAAAGAAGAGGAAAGATCAGCGAAAGAAACGGAGCAAAGAGAGAAGGGGATGTCACAACGTCCCGTCGACATCGAGGTCATTAGAGACGGAGCACGAGCTTGCTTTGGGTCAAGGATGAGGAAGAAAATCGGCCGTGTCCTGTCAAAGGAACCATTTGCCTAGCGCGACTTAGGGAAATCGCAGAAAAACTAAATCTGGATAGCAGGACGTCATCCTCCAGAATGTGAGTCCAGTGAGCTAACCACTGCGACAACTCGCCTGGTGAAACTAAAATCAAATAACTACTTGGACAAAAACCACATTTGCCTTTTAATACTTCATTTATAGCTTCACATGGTTCGATAGCAATGCAACTCAAAGTTCGAAATCTGCACCAGCTGCCAGATTTATGACAGCTATAGACAACCTTTGAGAAACTGAACTAAATTTTCGCAGAACGGTGCATTGTTTTCATTGTGAGTGCGAAATAATTTGAACAAATTATTCAAAGTTGGACTATCGATTCGAATGTGGTAATTTCATTTAACAGGTTTTCATGGGTCCAGTTATCTCTCACAGTTTCAAACATTCATTGGAGCTGCGTCTTGTTTTCATCATCTTTATACAGAGTGGTAACGTCAATGCAAGGAACATGTTGTCCGCGGTGATAACCACTCACAGTAGCGTTAAAATACTTCGTGAAACCATACGCAAAGTGTGACAGTTGCTTTAGAAGTGAGGTTAAATTTGAAATACTGGGTTAGAATGTCTCCGTTTTTGTTTGACAAACTAGTGGATAGCATACTGTGAATTTGACAGACAAGCTTTATTGTTTACAGAGGTCTTAACGAAGTTCAGCCGAATGTACAGATTCCACCAGAAGTACTTTGTCATTATTTGGGGGCAGGTTTCTCAGACAAAAGGAAACCTTGTAAACGTTGTCAATGACAAGCTGCCTCTAGGGATTTCCATAAAACGAAGTAGCTTGTTGTTTTACTTCAGTTTAACACATCATGTAGGGTGGCAAGTGGATTTTAAATATTCGTCGCTGTATTCACAAGAGCCTGAAAACTACTTTTGCGCGCTGCCAGAAAGCGATGGAGAACATACTGACCATAATATCCAGTCTGCAAGACCACATTCTCCTTGTGCTTACTGAAAGAAGATGTTCCTTCTTACAACTTACTTAGCGGGATCGGGGACTATGACTAAAAATAACAGTTTTGAGTTCTAACTGATTAATACAGGGTTATTCTAAATGATGGGCCCATTCTCAAAACTTCGTATTTTTTCAGACACAGATCAAAAATGAACAAGCTTTATAGCAATGAAAAGAGCGGCAGTCTCCACGGAATGCCGACGTCCAATACTTAGTTCTCATAGCCGGCACGGTAGCTCAGCGTGTTCGGTCAGAGGGTTAGCTGCCCTCTCTAATAAAAAAATAAAAATAAAAAATCTGAGTTAATGGATCAATAATGAACTTCAACGGGCGTCAGGGGACGTCCGCCACGAACAATTACAAACGAACTATTACGAAACAAAATGAGATTAAAAAAACAAATAGCGTGACGGATTTCAATCCTCTGGGCCCCGGTTCGATTCCCGGCTAGGTCGGGGAATTTTCTCCGCCCAGGGACTGGGTGTTGTGCTGTCCTCATCATCATCCTGTCATCCTCACCGACTGCAGGTCGCAGAAGTGGCGTCAAATTGAAAGACCGGCACCTGGTGAGCGGTCTGCCCGACGGGGGGCCCCTAGCCTTACGATTAAATCAAATAAAAAAAAATAATGTTTGACATCAATTTATAACTTTGATAATTTGTAATTATTTTAGTTTTTAATAATTATTTAATAATCAGATTAAGAGCAGCCGACCAGTTGCAAAGAATAAAGTAATCTTTACCTAGGTTTCAATAGACATAAATCTATCTTCTTCAGAAGACGGCCTGGGGACAATGAACATCGTAATTTATATTAAAGTGTGAAACATGAGTCAAGAATAAAGTTTAACATATATTAGGAAAATAATGTATTACAGGATGTGAGAAGATTTCCTGGTACTTACAGTATTACATTAATATGAAGCAATATGTCCTTATCGTTTTTACAAACATCTACCTAGTTTCATTAGTCAAATAAAACATAGCCCTGAGAACAGGGTTTGTCAGACAAATAAAATAGGTACATGGAAGTTGGAGAGTGCATAAGCGACTGATTAAAATCGGCCAGCGTAACAGCACTGCAGGCCAGGGCAGGTGGCGCTCAGGTCGCGCACTATGTGCCGTTTGGCGTACTGAAGTAACATTTGAAATATCAATATTAAATCCGTTCTTAAATAGAGTGACAATAAATAAAATGGAAAGCATTTAACACTCCCGTTTTCTAATTCAGGTATTTACAAGCTAACCTGTAATAACTGCCCCTCATATTATATTGGTCAAACTGGCAGAGCCGTGAAAACACGATATAGAGAACATCTATTAGGTAAAAAAGGAACGAATATTTACAACTCTACTTTTGCTGAACACCTCTTGATAACCGGCCATACGCCTAAACAGTTAGAAGACATGGTTATCCTACACAGACAGGTCAAAGGACGGAGACTAGATCTGTGGGAAGAGCTATTTATTTTTAAACATCTAGAGCTCAAAGACGGCAATATACTGAATGATCAGTTGAACCTTGCCTGTAGACAGTTTTTCGAAGGCTTCAAGCCCGTACTGCTTAGTATGTAACATTGATGCTAGTGACCTCAGTAGTCTATTTCCTCAGGAAGCTATAATGCACTTTCAAATCTTTTTTTTTTTTTTTTTTTTTTTCTTCTTTATTGTATTTCAATTCCCCATCGGGGTGGGCTGGCAGCAGCATATGCGCTGCTCTTCAGCCGAAAGACATAGAACAAAACAATAGAAGACATTTAAAAACAGCAAAGGAGAGAAGAAGGCGAACATAGATATAAAAAGGGAGAACATCATGGAAGGCAATAGACAAAAAAACGGGGTGACTAAAATGGAGATAAAAAACTGTTTAAAAGTAGCACACACAAAAAGCCACACACTGCGACGATTAAAAGAACACAAGGCATAGTATGACTGGAGCATAAAGGTGTCGACGGATGGTATAGCACACTGCGTAACACTGACGGCGAACCTCAAGCCAGTACACAATTAAAATCACACCTCTTGACGCACAGGAGAAACAGCACTAAACACAACACTGATGTGGCACACTGATGATGATCAATACAGAGGATCTGCCAGGTTCAAGGAGATGAGGGAGACCTGAAGAAGGGACGGAGGGGAAGAGATGGGGGAGGGGAATGGGGGGCGCGCGGAAGAGGGCCAGGTAGGGAGGGATGTGGGAAGGAGAGAAGCAAGTATGGGGTGCAGGGTCTCAGGGAGGGGGGGACGGAGGAAAATCTGCTCTGGGAGAAGGAGGAAAGAGGAGAAGGGGGTTCAAATCTTTCTGTTTTTTTTTTTTTTTTTTTTTTTTTACTTTATTGTTATTTTGACACCTGAACAATCAGGTAGGCTGGCAGCAGCACAATACGCCGCTCTTCAGCCGAAGAGAGGACAATGAGATAAACAGAGAAGAGACATCACGTAAAAAATCGGCGGGAAAAAACAGGAGACACATGAACATAAAAACACAAGAAGCCGTTCACACTCGATGACAATCCACACGACGAACGGTTGACACGATGCACAAACACTGAAGAAGACGACGGCACTGGTGAACGATGGAGTGTGACGGTGAAACACTGAACACTAAACATGACAGCACACACGATACACTGACGGCGGTGATCTCCGGCGCGCGAATGTCCACTGAGCGTGTGCGAGTCCGGGGACCTGCCAATAGAGGAGGAGGAGGAGGAGGAAGGGGAGTGGGAGAGCGAGATGGGAGAGCAGAGACGCCACAGGCAGGGGAGAAAGGGGGGGAGGGAGGAAGGGGGAAGGAAGCCCGGGGGAAGAGGGGTGGAGGGGGGGACAGGGGAAAAGGGAAGAGAAGGGAAGGGAAGAGAAGGGAGGGAGGGCGCCGAAAGGAAAGGACACCGGGAGAGGGGGGCGGGGCAGGGTCAAAGTTGATAGGAGGGGTAGATGGAGGGGACGAGGACATCATCAGGGAGAGGGAGCTGGCGGAAGCCACTTTGGGAGAGGGTAAGGAGGGTGGAGAGATGGAGACCGGGTGGGACATGGGAATACAGGCGCGGCAGCGGGCGGGGGTGGGAGAAATCTTTCTGTTCACTACCTTTTATATAATGTGTTCTTCTCGTGATGTATGGCTGCAACTACAGTGGCCCTCATGTAAATTTCTCTTATTCTATAATATATAGTAACTGGATTTTGGACCAGGTCTCGTTATTTATGTCTTAAGAGCCATTACTGATTTTCTTAAAGTTTTGACTTATATACGTTCTATGTACTTCACTAATATGGTAATATAACTTTTATATTCTGGCTGTATATGCCACTGCATGTAACTCACGGCGGAAGCGCCACCTATCTCTTTGATGTATGTATCTACGTTATCGTTCCTATACCTCCCACAATGTCATAACGGGAGTGTTAAATGCTTTCCATTTTATTTATTGTCACTCTATTTAAGAACGGATTTAATATTGATATTTCAAATGTTACTTCAGTACGCCAAACGGCACATAGTGCGCGACCTGAGCGCCACCTGCCCTGGCCTGCAGTGCTGCTACGCTGGCCGATTTTAATCAGTCGCTTATGCACTCTCCAACTTCCATGTACCTATTTTATTTGTCTGACAAACCCTGTTCTCAGGGCTATGTTTTATTTGACTAATGAAACTAGGCAGATGTTTGTAAAAACGATAAGGACATATTGCTTCATATTAATGTAATACTGTAAGTACCAGGAAATCTTCTCACATCCTGTAATACATTATTTTCCTAATATATGTTAAACTTTATTCTTGACTCAATGACCTCGAACGTGCATATGACCGCATATGGCATTCCGGTCTCCTCTTCAAGCTCCAAACCTTCGCCCTTCCCATCAACTACGTCCGTCTGATCGGCTCCTTTCTCTCCCGCCGTCCTTCCTATGTCACCGTCCATAACACCGATTCCTTTTTTCCCCTCCGCCGGTGTGCCCCAAGGCTCCGTCCTCTCCCCCCTTCTGTACCTTTTGTACACGGCGGACATGCCGCCACCGTCACCCCCCGTCCACCTTCTCCAGTTTGCCGATGACACCGCCTTCCTTGCCCTTGCCCCCACCCTACAGCGCTCCCAACGCCTTCTCCAATCCCATCTTGACCGGTTCACCGCTTGGTGCAACCAGTGGTTGCTCAAGGTCAATCCTTCCAAAACCCAGGCGATCATTGTAGGCAAAACCACCCCTTCCTTCCGCCTCCTTGACTTCTATCTCACCGTCTATGGCCGTCCCATCGCTCTCACTCCCACCCTTAAGTACCTTGGCGTCACCCTCGACCGTCGCCTCTCCTGGACTCCCCATCTCCAGACAATCCGAGCCAAGGCACGTTCCCGCCTCCGTCTCCTCAAGCTCCTTTCCGGCCGTACGTGGGGTCTGGACCCCTCCACCATCCTCCACACCTATAAATCCCTCATCCGCCCTATCCTTTGTTATGCCCATCTAGTATGGATCTCCGCTCCCCCTACCTTTTATAAATCCCTCCAAATCCTTGAACGCCATGCTCTCCGCCTCGCCTATCGCATCCGTCTCCCCTCCCCCACGCGGATCCTCTACGATCTCATCCACTTCCCCCACCTCCTCCTTTTCCTTGAAAGGATACGGATCCTGTACACCTCCCGCAAACTCGATCCTCCTCACCCGCTCGTCTCCCCGATCCTCTCCCACCCCCGCCCGCTGCCGCGCCTGTATTCGCACGTCCCACCCGGTCTCCATCTCTCCACCCTCCTTACCCTCTCCCAAGGTGGCTTCCGCCAGCTCCCCCTCCCTGATGATGCCCTCCTCCCTTCCATCTACCCCTCCTACCAACTTTGATCCTCCCGCCCTCCTCCTGTACTTATTCCTCTGGGCGCCCTCCCTCCCTCCTCTCCCTTTTCTCCCCCCCCCTCCTCCCCTGGGCCTCCCCTCCCCTGTTCCTCTCCTCCTGCCCCCGACTCCTCAGCCATTGGCATCCTTTTTCTCCCCTCTCCCCCACCTCCCCCTTCTACCCCTCTTGGCAGGTCCCCGGACTCGCACACGTTACGTGGACATTCGCGCGCCGGAGGTCGCCGCCATCAGTGTTTTGTGTGTTTAGTGTTTAGTGTTTAGTGTTCACCGTCCCCTCCATCGTTCACCTGTGCCATCATCATCTTCAGTGGTTGTGCGTCGTCTCATCAGCTAACAGTGTGGATTATCGACGAGTATGAACGGCTCCGTGATTGTCTCTACGTGTCTCCTGTTTTATTGCCCACCGCTCTGTGACTTATGTGTCTTCTCCCTGTTTTTGCTGCTTGTGTCTTCTATGGCTGAAGAGCAGCGTAGTGTGCTGCTGACAGCCTGCCTGTTGTACAGGTTTTAAAATAACAATAAAGTAAAAAAAAAAAAAACTTGACTCATGTTTCACACTTTAATATAAATTACGATGTTCATTGTCCCCAGGCCGTCTTCTGAAGAAGATAGATTTATCCTTTGCAACTGGTCGGCTGCTCTTAATCTGATTACGTGGAACCGTTGCTGTAGCGCAGCTATGTTTAAAGTACTGAATTATTTAATACTTATAAATGTGATAAATGTTATAAACGTTCAATATGGCCATCGTTGCCTTCGCGGAAAACATTGACGTGGTAGCCAAACTCGTCCCACACATGCGAAAGCGTATCTGCTGTTGCTGAGTGCACGGCAGCAGTGGTCCGATTCTGCAGACCATCCAGGGTGGTCGACAGAGGCGGGACGGAAACAGCTTCCTTCACATAACCCCATAAGAAATAGCCGCAGGGCGTGAGGAGATCTCGGTGGCCAGAAGTGCAGAGCCTCGTCCTCAAGTCCCCTGCGACCGATCCAGCACTGGGGAAGGGAGTCATTCAAATGTTCGCATGGTTCAAATGGCTCTGTGCACTATGGCACTTAACATCTGAGTTCATCAGTCCCCCTAGAACTACTTAAACCTAACCAACCTAATGACATCACACACATCCATGCCTGAGGCAGGATTCGAATCTGCGACCGAAGCAGTCGCGCGATTCCGGACTGAAGCGCCTAGAACTGCTCGGCCACAAGGCAGGCGGAGTCACTCAAAAAGTCTCGTATACCACGGTGCCAATGGGGTGGACCTCCATCTGGTTGGAAAATGAATTCCTGGGACTCTTCGGTAACTTCAGGAAACAGCCATTGTTGGAACATGTCTAGGTACCTGATACCCATTACAGTTCTTTCCGCTAAGGAAAATGGTCCGTAAACCTTTGTACGGGATACGGCACAGAAGATGATGATCTTTTGTGTGTCTCTTTCGTGTCTTGCAATGGTGAATGTGGATTTTCCAAACCCCTTATACAAACATTCTGTCTGTTGAGTTTTTTACTAAGTTGGAACGTCGCTTCATCGCTGAAAATTACACGCTGCAGAAATGCGTCATCCTCCACCTTTGCTAGGACATAACCAAAAAACGCGAGAAGCTTCTCTTTGTCATCGGGGTTGAGGGTCTGCACAAGTCGGGATTGGTAGGCCAAACGCCGTCTCATAACTTTCCATACAGGTGGTTGGGGTATTCCAAGTTCTCGACTGGCTTTATTGGTAGACTTACTGTGACTGGGCACAAAATTTTCTGGAGTCCGTCGGATATCTTCCTCTGACACACGTAGTCGGCCTGTGCTTTTTCCTTTGCACACATTCCCAGTCTGTTTAAATTGCTTATAGCAACGGCTAATGCTATTGCGAGTTGGTGGTTGAATACCAACTTTGGTACGAAATGCCCGCTCCACTGCAGTTTGCGACTCACTTTTCGCGAACTGAAGAACGCAGAAAACCTTATGCTCCACAGTCACCATCTCACTCACAACTGACAGTGAAACGGAATGACAGTCCCATTGCTGCGCGAACTCTACCGGCCGCTTCTGAAACCATGGCCGCCCGCCCGCTGCCACTCGCCAGAAACTTTGAAACTTCCTCTTTTCATTATTATAAAGCTTGTTCATCTTCTATTTGTACTTAAATACACACGAATTTTTGAAAATGGGCCCATCATTTAGAACCCTGTATATTTAGTAAAAGTTCACACGCACATAATAATATTCCTAATGATAATACACTACTGGACATTAAAATTGCTACACCACGAAGATGACGTGCTATAGACGCGAAATTTAACCGACAGGAACAAGATGCTGTGATATGCAAATGATTAGCTTTTCAGAGCATTCACACAAGGGTGGCGCCGGTGGCGACACCTACAACGTGCTGACGCGAGGAAAGTTTCCAACCGATTCCTCATACACAAACAGCAGTTGACCGGCGTTGCCTGGTGAAACGTTGTTGTGATGCCTCGTGTGAGGAGGAGAAATGCGTACCATCACGTTACTGGCTTTGATAAAGGTCGGATTGTAGCCTATCGCGATTGCGGCTTATCGTATCGCGATATTGCTGCTCGCGTTGGTCGAGATCCATTGACTGCTAGCGGAATATGGAATCGGTGGGTTCAGGAGGCTAATACGGAACGCCGTGCTCGATCCCTACGGCCTCGTATCACTAGCAGCCGAGATGACAGGCATCTTATCCGCACGGCTGTAACAGATCGTGCAGCCACGTCTCGATCCCTGAGTCAACAGATGGGGACGTTTGCAGGACAACAACCATTCGCACGAACAGTTCGACGACGTTTGCAGCATCACGGACTATCAGCTCGGAGACCATGGCTCCGGTTACCCTTGACGGTGCATCACAGACAGGAGCGCCTGCGATGGTGTACTCCATAACGAACGTGCGTGCACGAATGGAAAAACGACATTTTTTCGGATGAATCCAGGTTCTGTTTACAGCATCGTGATGGTCGCATCCGTGTTTGGCGACATCACGGTGAACGCACATTAGAAGCGTGTATTCGTCATCGCCATACTGGCATATCACCCGGCGTGATGGTATGGGGTGCCATTGGTTACACGTGCCGGTCACCTCTTGTTCGCATTGACGGCACTTTGAACAATGGACGTTACATTTCAGATGTGTTACGAACTGTGGCTCTACCCTTAATTCGATCCCTGCGAAACCCTACATTTCAGCAGGATAATGCACGACCGCATGTTGCAGGTCCTGTGCTGGCCTTCCTGGATACAGAAAATGTTCGACTGCTGCCCTGGCCAGCACATTCTCCAGATCTCTCACCAATTGAAAACGTCTGGTCGATGGTGGCCGAGCAACTGGCTCATCACAATATGCCAGTCACTACTCTCGATGAACTGTGGTATAGTGTTGAAGCTGCACGGGCAGCTGTACCTGTACACGCCATCCAAGCTCTGTTTGACTCAATGCCCAGCTGTATAAAGGCCGTTATTACGGCCAGAGGTGGTTGTTCTGGGTACTGATTTCTCAGGATCTATGCACCCAAATCGCGTGAAAATGTAATCACATGTCAGTTCTAGCATAATACATTTGTCCAACGAATACCCGTTTATCATCTACATTTCTTCTTGGTGTAGCAATTTTAATGGCCAGTAGAGTATAATGAAACGGGTGCATACTGCGTCACACGCAATGGTTGCTTAAAGAAGTAAATAGGACAAACTACTGGTTGGTCGTTTGGAATAAGATTTCAGGAACTCCTAACTTAAATAGCCCGCAGTCTACATTAACAGGGCACTTACGCGTGGAGGGGCACAGCATCACTCGCCGTTCAGAAAATTTAAAAATACTTCATGAAAAGAAAGAAGCCATATATTGAATGTGGTAGGGGATGTGGAAATTTCTAGACATAAGAAAGGAAACACGCAACCAATTGGATTTAAACCACCAAAGCATTCTGGCTAATTTTGATTGTTTGTATGATTAGGTGTTAAAGTGCGCGTCATTTATGACGGCGGCCGAGTTTAGGTTCGTTCTGCGCATCTGACGTCACAAAACACAGTCAGCCAATGAACAGAGAACGACGTTGCCAGAGCTCGACTGCAGTGCAGAGCACGGACGAGTGTCTTCAGTTTTAGAAACGTTCAGTCATAAATAAAGTAATTGAACAAAAGCAATGTCTTGGTAGCACACTTTCTTTTATAGAAAGTTTGGAAAAAGCATTCTTTATACCAATTGCTTCATATTCTATTAATTAATTAAACCAAATAGCCAATAAGCCTCCTAATTCAGGCGATAGCAAGGAAAGGCGTTTGTATCATTCTCACTAACCGCTTTTTCGCAATAAAGAACAGCGGTAATTGTTTATTTCCTATTGTACCTCGATGAAACGTGAGTAATTCATAGTCATAGCAACAGTGTTTTCGGTATTTTGCGTTATATTTTAAAGTGCTTTGTGAGTTCTAATCAGTGACAAGCTGCATTAGTGTGAGGTTAAAGTGTTTGGCTGTGAAGCAAAAGCAAACCTTATTTGGTGCTTAATATTTTCTTTATTTAAAAACAAAATCGGAGTGCCTTACTTCATGAATTTTATTCGTATGAACGTAATTTTCTGAAATTTCTAGTGGCAACTAAAATCTACCATACGGAAAGTATATGCTGTGGACTTTTACCTCTGCAAACTCTTCAAAATTGCGTGCAATGGTTTACTACATTTAATACTGCACAATTACTGCGTTGAACATCGAAACAAAATTAAGTAATCATTGGGGGGAAGGCATCAGTCAAGAAGATGTGTAAAAATCAAATTTTTGGGCCAAATAGTTTTTGTGAAATCGAATGATAAGTGTGTCAAAGCAATCGGAACACCATGTGTCTGCACAGGCGAGCAGTGCAGTGATGACAAAATGCGGGGAGCACGTCTCTGTAGCAGCGAAAGGGTTAATGCGGCCGTGGTGGCTTTTCTTCATAAACTGCGCTCTCCCCCCTAAACGTAAGTTTGCGAACTATGCTATACTATGGCGCTGCTTCTCTTGGCGCGTACAACTGGCAACGCAGCAATCTCCCGCGTCTGGGCGGGCATGCGCGAGCCGCCAAGATAAAAGAATTCAACTATAGTACGTAATAAAATTCTGTATTATTCTCGCTCGCAATGGTAGTGACCCAGCGCTCCTACTCATGGGTATATGACGTCACGCTGTCCACACGGATAGCCAGCCAGTGTCTTTGTCGTTCGTGCGGCCCGCTTTTGTGTCACCCTGCACAGAGCTGCCCTACGGTCACACTGGTAAGACACTGCCGCCTGATACATTCCACATAGTAAATTGCATAGAGCCCCGACTAATCATGTCAGCAATGGCAATTCTTTATCGCCAATTCCGTCCCTTTTTAAAAACTTTTAGCGTCCGGTCACTATAAAATATTTTCATTTTAGATGCAGGCAAATTTTAAAGAACGGAGCAAGTCTTGTTTACCTTTCGCTCGCCATAGTATCGATGATATTCTACGAATAGTAAATTTTGACTAGAATCGACGGGTATGCCGATGATCTTTTAACGTCGTCAGTATATTTTAGATATTCCTTTATTGGTTTTAATATCCAAAAAACGTCGTGACACTGTACTTTCCTTTTTACTATGTAGATTGTATCTGATGATGGGGTTTTAAGGCACGAAACCGGTATAAATGATAATAATAACGAGTGTATGGCATTGGTGGCCGGGAGACCCATCGCGGGGCGGTTCGGCAGCCGCTCCACAAGTTCTTTAATGCCTCTACAGCGACTTGCGAGTGAATGAGGATAGAATGATGATGAAAGACGCACAACACCCAGTCATCTCGCGGCAGAGAAAATCCCTGACCGCGTCGAGAATCGAACCCGGGACCCCGTGCGCGGGAAGCGAGAACGCTACCGCAAGACCACGAGCCACAGACTACGAAACCGGTTACAATTTAATAACCAGTTATGTCGGTGTAAGCGGAGTTCTTACTAACATCATGCCTGTCAACAGCTACGTTTGCCAGGAATATAAAATAGTTTTTGACATACAGGGACACAATTATTGAGCTATATGAAATAAAATCGTAACTTCTGAACGGTTTGGTTTAGGACGTTCAAACTGCGCGGTTGGCCGCGGTTGGTTAGTATGGTCTGGTTTAGCGACGGAGCCCACTTCCATTTGGATGTGTTCGTCAGTAAGCAAAATTGGCACATTTCGGGGACTGAGAATCTGCATTTCGCGATGGAGAAGTCTCTTCACCTCTTCACCCTCAACAGGGGACTGTGTAGTTAGCAGTGTCCAGTCACAGAATTATCGGTGCGATATTCCTCGACGGAACGGTGACTACCGAATGGTACGTGAAGGTTTTGGAAGATTATTTCATCCTAATGATTCAAACTGACCCTGATTTCGACAGAATGTGCTTCATGCAAGACGGAGCTCTACCCCATCGAAGCAGGAGAGTGTTTCATATCCTGGAGGAGCACTTTGGGAACCGCATTGGTATTGGCCTCGATTGGACCCCATATTCTCCAGATGTGAACACATGTGACTCCTTTTTGTGGGCCTACATTAAAGACAAGGTGTATAGCAATAACCCCAAAATCGTTGCTGAGATGAAAACAGCCAATCAGGAGGTTATGGACAGCATCGATGTACCGACACTTCAGCGGGTCATGCAGAATTTCGCTACTCGTCTGTGCCACATCATCGCCAATGATGACAGGCGAATCGAATGTGTCATAACCTAAATCCGAGTATCAGTAGTGACGTTTACATGTTGAATGAAGTATTTGCACGCTGTAGTTTGTAACTAATTTACGTTTTTTTTTTCGTATACAGAGTCCGGCAGAGAAATGTATACACACTTTAAGGAACGAAAAGTATTACTTATATGTTTATTTTACATTTAATAATTGAACACAGATGTTGTACAACCTTAAGTTTAGCGCATGGTTACTTTAAATATTCAAAATGTTCACCGTTGGCGGGTATACACATGACAGAACGACGAGCGGTCGCCGCAACTACGTCAGTCAATGTTACAGTGTAGATCGCTGCACATGTCGCTGTAATCTCCTGGCCAAGTTCCTCCAGCGTGCGTGGCTTACGTAGATAGGCATTATACTTCACAGTTCCCCTGAAGGAAAAGTCCTTACGTGTTACATCTGGCGGCCGTGGAGGGAACTCAATGGGCCCTCTTCGTCCAATCCGATGCCCTGGAAAACTGTCATCCAGGAAAGCTCGTACGGGTAGGTGGTATTGTGGTGGCGCCCTGTCCTGTTGGCTGAAGACCTCTTCATCAGCTCCATAAAGCGCACGATACCGGGTAACATTGATGTGTGTAACATTTCCAGGTACACTTGTCCAGTTACAGTACAAAAATGGCCCTGAGCACTATGGGACTTAATATTTCATGTCATCAGCCCCCTAGACTTAGAACTACTTAAACCTAACTAACCTAAGGACATCACACACATCCATGCCTGAGGCAGGATTCGAACCTGCGACCGTAGCAGCAGCTCGGTTCCAGACTGAAGCGCCTAGAACCGCTCGGCCACAGCGGCCGGCCAGTGACAGTAGCATCAAAGAAAAAGGGTCCTACTAAGCCCCTAGGTGATACTCCACACAACATATGAACGCATGGTCGACTGACCGCTTTATCCACATAAACGTGTCGATTTTCCAGTGCACAGTACACACTGTTACGCTGATTGACGGTTCCATTAAATTCAAACTGTGCCTCGTCACTTCACATTACCTTCGTCACAAATTGTTCGTCATCAGCTACCATTTGCTGATACCATTCGCAAATTGCATCCGGCGGTCAGGATTGTCATCATGAATCGCCTGCAGTAATCAAGGAATGTAAACTTTCCACTTTGCAGCTTTCAGAATTCTTCGTACACTTGTACTGCTAACCATCACTCCACGTACACATTGCGCAGCAGACTTCTGTGGAGAATTAACAAACATTTCCAACACGAGAGCCGACGCAGCAGGAATTGTAGCTGTGTGCTGTCTTCCTAATCTTCCTTTGGGAACGTCACAAATCGTCCCATGCAATTCAAACTTGTCATTGATGCGTTTAATTGTTAGGCGGGTAGGCAGTTCTGTTTCAAATTCCCGCTTCCACTGACGTTACACTTCAACGGCATTATCAAACTTGAAAATCCACTTCACAATCCATTTTCGTTGCTCGAACATCAAGCGTGCTCTAGCCATCTTGTTTTCTCAGTACCAAGATGAAAGTACTAACATCTGTTGAGCCAAAGATCATACTACACCACACTGTAACTCAAATCGAACGACAATATCGATATCTAGATAGAGCCTGGCAAAGAGTGTATACATTTTTCTGGCGGACTCCGAAGTTTGATAATTGTCACCATGTAAGATAGAGTCAGTCAGACAGCGTGCCTGGTGATCCACAAAGAGCGAGGCATAACGTAGAAACTCCCATCCCTTCATGAAACTTTGCCAGCTGATAGTTACTACTTACTTGTGATTTATATGTGTTTCGTTGGATTTGTTTTCCTGTATTATTATCTTGAATATCATATTCCATACACATTTCTGTTCAGTAAACCAATCGTTTCAGTGAAGAGCCTTTCGTGTATTATTACAAGTTGGCAACTGACTTTAAAAGAACTAAACTTAACTCCACCTGAACAGACCATGAAGGGCCAACGGTACCGACCGGTCGCCGTGTCATCCTCAGCCTATAGGTGTCAAAAAATGGTTCAAATGGCTCTGAGCACTATGGGACTTAACATCTTATGTCACCAGTCTCCTAGAACTTAGAACTACTTAAACCTAAGGACATCACACACATCCATGCCCGAGGCAGGATTCGAACCTGCGACTGTAGCAGTCCCGCTGTTCCGGACTGCAGCGCCTAGAACCGCACGGCCATTCCGGCCGGCTTATAGGTGTCCCTGGAAGCGGATATGGAGGGGCATGTGGTCAGCACAGCACTCTCCTGGCTGTATGTCATTCTACGAGACCGGAGCCGCTACTTCTCAATCAAGTAGCTCCTCAGTTTGCCTCACAAGGGCTGAGTGCACCCTGCTTGCCAAAAGCACTCGGCAGACTGAATGGTCACCCATCCAAGTGCTAGCCGAACCCAACAGTTCTTAACTTTAGTGATCTGATGGGAACCGGTGATACCAATGCGGCACGGCCGTTGGCAGGGTTGACTATTAGGAGCAGACAATATTGATAATCATTCAGGTAGTCCACTGTGCACAGAATTCAGTAGTGTTTCTGAGGGGCGGTTTTGTGTTGAGGGTCATTCTGGGGCAGAAATGAATCAGAGGTATTTCCCACATTACGATAGCACTGGGCGTCTTCTAAAGGGTGGAAAGGATGAGCACTCTCTCCTTCAGCAGAGAGACACTGCACGAGTGCTGACACATCTGTTACAATCTGACAGCTTGGGTTCGCTGTCATCAATCACCCTCCTGGCCACATGCGATTTTCATCTGGTGCTAAAATTCAAGGAAGCCCTCCAAGGACTTCACTTTGATAGTGATAAAGCGGTGCAAACAGAGGTGAGATTGTGGTTCCTTCAATAAAAGTCAAACACTCTATACAATGACAGTGTCAACAAACTGGTCTCCTGTTGGGAGAAATTTGTTCGTCGCCAGGGAGACTATGTTGAGAAATTAATACACTAAAGAGCCAAAGAAACTGTTATACTTGCCTAATATCGTGTAGGGCCCCCGCGAGCACGCAGAAGTGCCGCAACACGACGTGGCATGGACTCGACTAATGTCTGAAATAGTGCTGGACGGAACTGAATGAATGAATGAATCCAGCAGGGCTGTCCATTAATCTGTAAGAGTACGGGAGGGGGGGCAGGGGGGGGGGGGGAGGTGGAGATGTCTTCCGAACAGCACATTACAGGGTATCCCAGATACGCTCAATAATGTTTGTGTCTGGGGAGTTTAAGCTGAGAAGAGTGTTCCTGGAGCACTGTAGCAATTCTGGATGTGTGAAGTGTAGAACTGTCCTGCTGGAATTGCCCAAGCCGATCGGAATGCACAATGTACATGAATAGATGCCGGTGATCAGACAGGATGCTTATGCATGTGTCACGTGACAGAGTCGTATCTAGACGTATCAGGGGTCCCATATCACTCTAGCTGCACATGCCGCACACCATTACAGAACCTCCACCAGCTTGAACATTCCTCTGCTGAGATGCAGGGTCCACGGATTCATGAGGTTGTCTCCATACCCGTGCATCTCCATCCACCCAATATAATTTAAGATGAGACTCATCCGACCAGGCAACATGTTTCCAGTCATCATCAGTCCAGTGTAGGTGCTGACGGGCCCAGGTAACGCGTAAAGCTTTGTGTCGTGCAGTCATCAAGGGTAAACGAGTGGTCTTTGGCTCCAAAAGCCCATATCGATGATGTTTGGTTGAATAGTTCGCAGTGGCCTAGCGGTTCTAGGCGCTTCAGTCCGGAACCACGCTACTTCTACGGTCGCAAGTTCGAATCCTGCTGCGGGCATGGATGTGTGTGATGTCATAAGGTTAGTTAGGTTTAAGTAGTCCTAAGTTCAGAAGTTAAGTCCCATAGTGCCCAGAGCCATTTGAACCATTTTGAATGGTTCGCACGCTGACACTTGTTGGTGGCCCAGCACTGAAATCTGTAGCAATTTGTGGAAGCGTTGCACTTCTGTCACGTTGAACGATTCTCTACAGTCGTCATTAGTCCCTTTCTTGCAGGATCTTTTTCCGGCTGCAGCGATGTCAGAGATGAATATTTTACAGATTCTTGATATTCACTGTACACTCGTGAAATGGTCGTACGGGAAAATCCCGACTTCATCACTGTCTCGGAAGTGCTTTGTCCCATCGCCTGTGCGGCGACTGTAACACCACGTTCAAAGTCACTTAAATCTTGGTAACCTGCCGTTGCAGCAGCAGCAGCCGGTCTAACAACTGTGCCAGGCACTTGTTGTCTTATATAGGGGTTGTCTACCACAGCGCCGTATTCTGCCTGTTTACGTATCTCTGTATTTGAATACGCATTCCTATACCAGATACTTTGGCGCTTCACTGTGTGTCGACATGAAGAACAACAACGCGGAATGTTAATGAAGTTTGCCGGCCGAAGTGGCCGTGTGGTTAAAGGCGCTGCAGTCTGGAACCGCAGGACCGCTACGGTCGCAGGTTCGAATCCTGCCTCGGGCATGGATGTTTGTGATGTCTTTAGGTTAGTTAGGTTTAACTAGTTCTAAGTTCTAGGGGACTAATGACCTCAGCAGTTGAGTCCCATAGTGCTCAGAGCCATTTGAACCATGTTTTTGTTAATGAAGTTTATTTTATTTCAAAAGCTTTAAGAGTGTTCTCACGAAAAAATTCGGAGGCATTACTTTTCATCGCTGCCTTGTAAAACATGTTTGGGATCTTTGTACCACTTGACAGTCTTATCAAGACCCGACTGAAAATTTGTGCAGTTTTTTTCAGACAGTACTTCATTACAGGTAAGTGCATCTTATGTGAGGAGTATGAGGTTACTATCAAGGCCGTTAATACACAACATGAACCGCAAATAACGCAACATACTTGCCTGGGGCACAACTGAAGTTACTTCTACACCAGTCGACCGTCCTCCATTCTAGATTGTTGTGAATTGGCAGGAGCCAATTCACGGGGTTCGAGGAAGCCGAAAGGCACGCGTTTAAGCTCACGCAGGCTGGCGTGAGGTCTGGAACAGGTAAAGTAATTATACTATCAAGAAAAGTACGTAGCTTCAGGAATTCTTAACTTTAATCCATAATTGGTGAACATCGGTCTGACGGTACATGAATCACAACCTTGGCGCCTTGCTAGGTCGTAGGAAATGACGTAGCTGAAGGCTATGCTAAACTATCGTCTCGACAATTGAGAGCGTAATTTGTCAGTGAACCATCTCTAGCAAAGTCGGTTGTACAACTGGGGCGAGTGCTAGGAAGTCTCTCTAGACCTGCCGTCTGGCGGCGCTCGGTCTGCAATCACTGATAGTGGCGACACGCGGGTCCGACGTATACTAACGGACCGCGGCCGGTTTAAAGGCTACCACCTAGCAAGTGTGGTGTCTGGCGGTGACACCACACGGATAACGTGCTGTGTCCTGTCTACCATGAAATCCTCAATCCTGTAACAGTCTGCACTTGATACGCTATAGGATAATAAACATTGATGTTGTATCGAGTTAAACGCTTTTGAGGACTCAAGAAATACTGTGTCTGTCTGACTGCTTTGATCCATAGGTTTTGATGGTGTTATGAGAAAAACGTGCGAATTTTGTTTTATGTGACAAATGACCTCAGATTCAATGCTATTGTCCCACATGTAAACACAAGACGAAGATTCTCGTTTTTGGATGCACCTCGCGTGCAGTTAACTCCCCTCTAACGTTCTCTTGTGTGTGTCAGCTCTTCCGCAGTGGCATCGACTGGGGCCTGGTGACCAAGATGCTCTTCACGTTCGTCGCCTACATGTTCGAGACGGGCATGTTCTGCATGTTCGGGCAGGCCATCACGGACCAGGTGAGCGCGCGTCATGCCTTCACGGTGAGCAGTTTGTCAGCCCCATGCTGGAGACGTAGGAGGGTGGTTTAGAAAGTAAAGTAACATGTCACATGTGGGGAAGGGCTTACGTAGGACATCTGAGGTACAGAAAGGCGCTAGGATACTGGTGCATCACTATCTGGCAAAAAAAAATTGAGCACACAGAAGGAGACGAGGCAACGAAACGAATCTCCGCCACTTTATAGAGTATACGATGTATTACAAAATTAAGTCAGATTCATAAAGAACTTGGCATATGAGTCCACTTATCAGAATAACTTTCATCTACATCTACATACATTCTCCGCAATCCACCATACGGTGCGTGGCGGAGGGTACCTCGTACCACAACTAGCATCTTCTCTCCCTGTTCCACTCCCAAACAGAACGAGGGAAAAATGACTGCCTATAGGCCTCTGTACGAGCCTTAATCTCTCTTATACTTGTCCTATTTCCGCGAAATATAAGTTGGCGGCAGTAAAATTGTACTGCTGTCAGCCTCAAATGGTGGTTCTCTAAATTTCCTCAGTAGCGATTCACGAAAAGAACGCCTCCTTTCCTCCAGAGACTCCCACCCGCGTTCCTGAAGCATTTCCGTAACACTCGCGTGATGATCAAACCTACCAGTAACAAATCTAGCAGCCCGCCTCTGAATTGCTTCTATGTCCTCCCTCAATCCGACCTGACAGGGATCCCAAACTCTCGAACAGTACTCAAGAATAGATCGTATTAGTGTTTTATAAGCGGTCTCCTTTACAGATGAACCACATCTTCCCAAAATTCTACCAATGAACCGAAGACGACTATCCGCCTTCCCCACAACTGCCATTACATGCTTGTCCCACTTCATATCGCCCAAATATTTAATCGATGTGACTGTGTCAAGCGCTACACTACTAATGAAGTATTCAAACATTACGGGATTATTTTTCCTATTCATCTGCATTAATTTACATTTACCTATATTTAGAGTTAGCTGCCATTCTTTACACCAATCACAAATCCTGTCCAAGTCATCTTGTATCCTCCTACAGTCACTCAACGACGACACCTTCCTGTACACCACGGCATCATCAGCAAACAGCCGCACATTGCTATCCACCCTATCCAAAATATCATTTATATAGATAGAAAACAACAGCGGACCTACCACACTTCCCTGGGCACTCCAGATGATACCCTCACCTCCGATGAACACTCACTTTGCCCCTCTTTGGCCTGAATGAACGCACTGATTTGGCTCAGAAGGGTTTCACAAAGCCATTGTATCCTCTCCTGAGCCAAGCTGGCCCAAAACCAACAGCCATGTATTTTAAGATATTACTTTATTTTGTTGTGAAGGCAACCAGTTTTGTCATTTCATTAGCCCATCTTCAGGCCCCATGCACATCAATCCAAATAAACGAACCTGTCGCATAGCGCCACAAATCACTAGATATCGTGAATTCCAACGAAAAACACAAAGCAGTCAAGCCTAAAGTAAAAGTTTAAAACGAACATGGAATCCGTATGTGGTGCATCTTTATAGATTGAATTGACGATATCCAATGGTTTATGGTGCTATATGACAAGTCTGTTTATTTGGATAGATGCGAATGGTGTCTGAAGATGACATAATGAAATGCCGTAACTGTTTCCTCCACAATAAAATAAAGTTATATCTTAAAGTACACGGCTGCTGGTGAATTTGATTGATATTGACAATTACTTAAGCAGCCGACGTCCCCTGGCCATGATGGACCAACAGAGACAGTTGTGACTGGCCTTTGATACCCTGGATACTTGCACTGGGTCAGAGTTGAAATACACTCCTGGAAATGGAAAAAAGAACACATTGACACCGGTGTGTCAGACCCACCATACTTGCTCCGGACACTGCGAGAGGGCTGTACAAGCAATGATCACACGCACGGCACAGCGGACACACCAGGAACCGCGGTGTTGGCCGTCGAATGGCGCTAGCTGCGCAGCATTTGTGCACCGCCGCCGTCAGTGTCAGCCAGTTTGCCGTGGCATACGGAGCTCCATCGCAGTCTTTAACACTGGTATCATGCCGCGACAGCGTGGACGTGAACCGTATGTGCAGTTGACGGACTTTGAGCGAGGGCGTATAGTGGGCATGCGGGAGGCCGAGCGGACGTGCCGGCGAATTGCTCAACACGTGGGGCGTGAGGTCTCCACAGTACATCGATGTTGTCGCCAGTGGTCGGCGGAAGGTGCACGTGCCCGTCGACCTGGGACCGGACCGCAGCGACGCACAGATGCACGCCAAGACCGTAGGATCCTACGCAGTGCCGTAGGGGACCGCACCGCCACTTCCCAGCAAATTAGGGACACTGTTGCTCCTGGGGTATCGGCGAGGACCATTCGCAACCGTCTCCATGAAGCTGGGCTATGGTCCCGCACACCGTTAGGCCGTCTTCCGCTCACGCCCCAACATCGTGCAGCCCGCCTCCAGTGGTGTCGCGACAGGCGTGAATGGAGGGACGAATGGAGACGTGTCGTCTTCAGCGATGAGAGTCGCTTCTGCCTTGGTGCCAATGATGGTCGTATGCGTGTTTGGCGCCGTGCAGGTGAGCGCCACAATCAGGACTGCATACGACCGAGGCACACAGGGCCAACACCCGGCATCATGGTGTGGGGAGCGATCTCCTACACTGGCCGTACACCACTGGTGATCGTCGAGGGGACACTGAATAGTGCACGGTACATCCAAACCGTCATCGAACCCATCGTTCTACCATTCCTAGACCGGCAAGGGAACTTGCTGTTCCAATAGGACAATGCACGTCCGCATGTATCCCGTGCCACCCAACGTGCTCTAGAAGGTGTAAGTCAACTACCCTGGCCAGCAAGATCTCCGGATCTGTCCCCCATTGAGCATGTTTGGGACTGGATGAAGCGTCGTCTCACGCGGTCTGCACGTCCAGCACGAACGCTGGTCCAACTGAGGCGCCAGGTGGAAATGGCATGGCAAGCCGTTCCACAGGACTACATCCAGCATCTCTACGATTGTCTCCATGGGAGAATAGCAGCCTGCATTGCTGCGAAAGGTGGATATACACTGTACTAGTGCCGACATTGTGCATGCTCTGTTGCCTGTGTCTATGTGCCTGTGGTTCTGTCAGTGTGATCATGTGATGTATCTGACCCCAGGAATGTGTCAATAAAGTTTCCCCTTCCTGGGACAATGAATTCACGGTGTTCTTATTTCAATTTCCAGGAGTGTACTAGCCAGTCCCACTCGCGTTGTGTCAGGGTGTCTTGATATCCACGGGAGTACCTCAACATCACACAGACAGTTCGTAGAATCATGTGCCAAGTGTAGTCGAGCATTGCCCTGTTGGAAAGTAGCACCACGATACTGTTACATCTGAGGTAGCACATAAGGACGCACGATGATCTCGAAGACCCATTGTGCTGTCAGAGTTCCATCAGTCACTATAGCTCAAGACCTGAAGTCATATCTGATGGCTCCCCACACCATTACCCAAGGGGTAACACCACTGTGCGGCTCCAAAACATTGGGAGGATGGGGCATCTCTCCATGTCCCGCTATACTCGCTGACTACAGTCATCCGAGACAGTGCACAAATACGGTTCATTGCTGTACACAATATGACGCCGTTGATGAACATTTCATGGTTCCTGGTTATGGCATCACTCCAAACAGTGCCTTTTGTACTGTGGCCCTAACAGAAGCCTGTTTATGACATGGTAATTCTGTAGTCTGGATGCAGATAGTGTCCAGCGAATGGACCAGGATGACAATACACTATGTGATCAAAAGTATCCGGACATCCCTAAAAACATACGTTTTTCATATTAAGCGCATTATGCTGCCACCTACTGCCAGGTACTCCATATCAGCGAACTAAGTAGTCATTAGACATGGTGAGAGAGCAGAAAGGGGCACTCCAAACATAGTCAGGTGATTGGGTATCACTTGTGTCATACGTCTGTACGCGATATTTCTACACTCCCAATCATCCCTAGGTCCACTGTTTCAAATGTGATAGTGAATTGGAAACGTGAACAGCACTGAAGCGTACAGGCCGACCTCGTCTGTTGACTGACAGAGACTGCCAACAGTTGAACAGGGTCGTAACGTGTAATAGGCAGACGTCTATCCACACCTTCACACGGGAATTCCAAACTGCATCAGGGTCCACTACAAGTACTATGACAGGCGGGAGGTGAGAAAACTTGGATTTCCTCGTCGATGGGCAGCTCGTAAGCCACATATCACGCTGGTAAAAGCCAAACGACGCCTCGCTTGGAGCGTAAACATTGGACGACTGGAGGACAAACGTTGTGTAAAATGACGAATCACGGTACACAATGTGGCGATCCGAAGGCAGGGTGTTTGTATGGCGAATGCCCAGTGAACGTCATCTGCCAGAGTGTGTAGTGCCAACAGTAAAATTCGGAGACGGCGGTGTTATGGTGTGGTCGTGTTTTTCGTGGAGGGGGCTTGCACCCCTTGTTGTTTTGCGTGGCACTATCACAGCACAGGCCTACATTGATGTTTTAAGCACCTTCGTGCTTCCCACTGTTGAAGAGCAATTCGGGGATGGCGATTGCATCTTTCAATCGATCGAACACCTGTTCATAATGCTAGGCCTATGGCGGAGCGGTTACAGGACAATAACATCCCTGTAATGGACTGGCCTGCACAGAGTCCTGACCTGACTCCTATAGAACACCCTTGGGATGTTTTGTAACGCCGACTTCGTGCCAGGCCTCACCGACCAACATCGATACCTCTCCTCAGTGCAGCACTCCGTGAAGAATGGGTTGTCATTCCCCAAGAAACCTTCCAGCACCTGACTGAACGTATCGCCTGCGACAGTGGAAGCTGCCACCAAGGCTAAGGCGTGGGCCAACACCATATTGAATTCCAGCATTAGCGATGGAGGGCGCCACGAACTTGTAAGTCATTTTCAGCCGGGTGTCCGGATACTTTTGATCACATAGTGTAATGTCACAGGGAGTAAATTACTTCTCAGGTGACAAGTACAGATGTGAAGGGCGTATGCTGTCGTTGGTGTGCTATACGGCGATGGTCAGGCGTGATCGACAGGAATCTTGACGATCAGTATGGCTGTTCTCGCGTCCAGTGTAGTGCAACATTGGGCCACTGTCACACTTGAATACCCCACAAATCTGGATATCGCACGATTTGACCAGCCGGCCATGTGGAGACACACAACGAGGCTCCTTTCAAACTCAGTCAGATGCTGATAACGCTGTCTCGCAGGAGTACGTGGCACCTCTGTGTTCTTCACTGCTATCACCCAACATCTAATACTGTGAACGTCCCTCGTGTGCCCTGCACGGCCTGATTGAAATGGTTCAGATGGCTGTAAGCACTATGGGACTTAACATCTGAGGTCATCAGTCCCCTAGACTTAGAACTACTTAAACCTAACTAACCTAAGGACATCACACACATCCATGCCCAAGGCGGGATTCGAACCTGCGACTATGTTGCTTTAATGGCCTACTAAAGCTGTTACAGTTTGCAGTAAATCTGTGATCGCAAAGTCGTGGTCTCACCTTGTTAGTGTTGTTAATAGTGGCTCGATGGTCCATGTGCATGTACTACCGTGTTCTATAATTCAACCTATTGTGCCATGAAGAACTGAAGGACCACTCTTGCACCAGTGCCTGTCAGAGCTCCTGAAGTGTCGTAGCGGTTTGAAGACGTGCAGCGATACATCGACCGAGAGCATCCCAGACGTGATCGACAGGGTTTAGGTCTGGAGAACAGGCAGGACACTCCATTCGCCTGATATGTTTCGAGGAACTGCATGTACACTCATGCTCATAAATGAAGGATAATTGCAGAATGTGGTGCCACACAACGTGGCACTACACAAAACTGGCGCTAATAGCATAGGCACATAGGGAACACACACGACACAGATGTGTAAGTCCACGGTATTGGTGATAACTTGAGAAACCTGTCCCGAAACGCATGTTTACAACACGCCAGATTGCTGCGCATGTACCCCGACATGAATATGGGATATGATCACCATGCCACACAACGGGTTAGCATACTCTAGTTCAGGTGGTCGAGCAGCTGCTGGGGTGTAGCCTCCCATTCTTGCACCAGTGCCTGTCAGAGCTCCTGAAGTGTCGTAAGGGTTTGAAGACGTGCAGCGATACGTCGACCGAGAGCATCCCAGATGTGCTCGATGGGGTTTAGGTCTGGAGAACAGGCAGGCCACTCCATTCGCCTCATATCTTCTGTTTCAAGGTACTCCTCCACGATGGCAGCTCGGTGGGGCAGTGCATTATCATCCATCAGGAGGAAGGTGGAACACACTGCACCTCTGAAAAGGAGGACATACTGGTGCAAAATGACGTCCCGATAAACCAGACCTGTTACAGTTCCTCTGTCAAAGACATGCAGGGGTGTACGTGCACCAATCATAATCCTACTCCACACCAGCAAACAACGACTTCATACAGGTATGTTTCAAGGACTTTAAGGGGTTCATATCTGGTTCCTGGTTCACGCCAGATGAAAACCCGTCGAGAATCGCTGTTCAGACTACATCTGGACCCGTTCGTGAACGTAACCTGGGACCACTGTTCCAATGACCATGTACTGTGTTCTTGACACCAGGCTTTACGGGCTCTCCTGTGACCAGGGGTCAGTGGAATGCACCTTGCTGGTCTTCTGGCGAATAAACCGTGTCTGTTCAGTCGTCTGTAGACTGTATGTCTGGAGACAACTGTTCCAGTGGCTGCGGTAAGTTGCTGAGCGAGCCTGCTCTGTGGCCGTCTGCGGCCACTGATCTGATGGTGAGATATCGGTCTTCTTGTGGTGTTCTACACTGTGGACGTCGCCTACTGTAGCGCCTGGTCACGATTCCGGTCTGCTGGATTCGTTGCCATAATCTTGAGATCACACTTTGTGGCACATCGAGGGCCCGTGCTACGACCTGCTGTGTTTGGCTCTGAGCACTATTGGCTGTAACATCTGAGGTCATCAGTCCCCTTTAACTTAGAACTACTTAAACGTAACTAACCTAAGGACATCACACACATCCATGCCCGAGGCAAGATTCGAACCTGCGATCGTAGCAGCAGCGCGGTTCCGAACTGAAACGCCTAGAACCGCTCGGCCACAGCTACACGGCATGGCGACAGCACTACACATGAACAACACAAATGCACTCAGGACGCCATTCCATCTGTCACAGTGCACTGCTGAAGTGCAATTGTGTGTCTGCATGAAGTCATATTGACATATGACCATATCTTTACCGACCGAGGTAGTGCAGTGGTTAGCACACTGGTTTCACATTCGGGAGAACGACAGTTCAAACCCACGTATAGCCATGCTGATTTAGGTCTTCCGTGATTTCTCTAAATGGCTTAAGGGGGGCACGACGTCAAACGGGCCGACTTGTAGGAGGAGAGGCACCACAGGACATTTTAATTTCCACTGTCTATACTTTTACAAGTTTGTCAGCATGACCAGGAAGGATTCAGAATTCACACTCTTAGCAGTGGAAGTTCGGAAACATAACAAAATAATTTTTTACATGTGAAATTTCATCATTTTTTCACTTACTATTGGCTGCATTTGTTGCTATAGGTACACTTTCCTTCATAAGTAAGAGAGACTGTTCGATGAATTTTGCACAGCATACAAACCATACTTACAGGTGTCTGAAACTCTAGAATCTATTTAATTTATGAAAAAATGAATGAGCTGTTACGTTTTAAGCCTTATGTTCAGAAAAAAAATCAAATTTTGTAGTTAATTATCTCAATTTTTACCACAGTTATTAATAGATTTGGAAAATTCTAGAGTCTCATACACCTATAAGTATGGTTTGTATGCTGTGTAAAATTCATCAAAGAATCCCTTACTTGTGAAGGAAAGTGTACCTATAGCAACAAATGCAGCCAACAGTAAGTCAAAAAATGATGAAATTTCATATCTAAAAAAAATTATTTTGTTACGTTTTTGCACTTCCACTTTTATGAGTGTGAATCCTGAATCCTCCCTGGTCATGCTGACAAACTTTTATGAATTTCCAGAATGAAATTTTCACTCTGCAGCGGAGTGTGCGCTGATATGAAACTTCCTGGTCGGGCACACAGTTTTAATCTGCCAGTAAGTTTTTATGAACTTATTTGTAAAAGTATAGACAGTGGAAATTAAAATGTCCTGTGGTGCCTCTCCTGCTCCAAGTCGGCCCGTTTGACGTCCTACCCCCCCTTAAGGCAAATTCCAGGATGCCTCTTTGAAAGGGCACAGCTGATTTCCGAGCTTGTGCCCCGTCTCTGATGACCTCGATGTCGACGGGACGTTAAACGTTAATCTCCTAGTCCACCACTTCTTCTGTGTTCTTCACTTTTTCTGTCAGGTCGTGTATTTAGTGTACTATCACGTCCCTTTTTATCGTGAAAGAGATTTAGCAGTTCTTCCTGTTACTAAATGGGCCATACGGTCACACACTAGGAAAAGAGCGTCAACTGAACTCGGCCATTCTGTTGCAGACATATACAAAACTCGCGACTTCCCATCGTAAACCATGAAGTGGGAATACCAGCGGAACGTTTGTCGTCAAAGTAACCTTGACTCCAACATTCAGGTGACATTGGTTAACGTGAGGCTGTCCATAAGCGCCCTGCTACGTTTGAGTGTCGCTGCATCGCCAGTACAGACTGGTGTCTTTAAGAGTATCATGGATTTAGTTCACGCGTCTCAAAGGCATCTTCCTTGTATTCTAGAAGTAAAAACACCTCAAATGACGTACGTTATTTCGCTGTAACTAAGGAAGGGACAGCCACATATAAGTTTTAGGCTTTTTACTACATTTTATCGTATTGCGAAGCCTCTGTTTTACCGAACTGGGCTACACCGACATTGAGAAAGGTTGCCCACACGCCAGAATGAAGGTGTCCTGAAACATACAGAACTTGGACTTAAAATGACATGAAGGATATTAGCAATTTATACACATGCCTGACAAAAGAAAGTAAAGCACTCAGAAGATAAAGTTCTCTGTGACAGAACACGCAAAAGAGTATACTGGTGTTGTTAATATTTAATGTTGGAATACGGGGTGGTACATTGATCATGACCGGGCCAAATATCTCACGAAATAAGCATCAAACGAAAAAACTGCAAAGAACCAAACTCGTCTAGCTTGAAGGGGGAAACCAGATCGTGCTATGGTTGGCCCGCTAGATGGCGCTACCATAGGTCAAAGGGCTATCAACTGCGTTTTTTTAAATAGTAACTCCCATTTTTTATTACATATTCGTATAGTACGTAAATAAATATGAATGTTTTAGTTGGACCACTTTTTTCGCTCTGTGACAGATGGCACTGTAATAGTCACAAACATATGACTCACAATCTTAGACGAACAGTTGGTAATAGGTAGGTTTTTTGAACTAAAATACAGAAAGTAGGTACGTTTGAACATTTTATTTCGGTTATACCAATGTGATACATGTACCTTTGTGAACTTATCATTTCTGAGAACGCATGCTGTTACAGCGTGATTACCTGTAAATACCACATTAATGCAATAAATGCTCAAAATGATGTCCGTCAACCTCAATGCATTTGCCAATACGTGTAACGACATTCCTCTCAGCAGCGAGTAGTTCGCCTTCCGTAATGTTCGCACATGCATTGTCAATGCGCTGATGCATGTTGTCAGGTGTTGTCGGTGGATCACGATAGCAAATATCCATCAACTTTCCCCACAGAAAGAAATCCGGGGACGTCAGATCCGGTGAACGTGTGGGCCACGGTATGGTGTTTCGACGACCAATCCACCTGTCATGAAATATGGTATTCAATAGCGCTTCAACCGCACGCGAGCTAAGTGCCGGACATCTATCATGTTGGAAATACATAGCCATTCTGTCAGGCAATGAAACATCTTGTAGTAACATCGGTAGAACATTACGTAGGAAATCAGCATACATTCTCTTGTGCCCAGTGACAGAACTATACACGACGTTCAAAGTCGTCGCCATGCAATTCCTGGTGCATAGAAATATGGTACGGGTGCAATCGATGTTGATGTAGCATTCTCAACACCGACGTTTCTGAGATTCCCGATTCTCGCGCAATTTGTCTGCTACTGATGTGCGGATTAGCCGCGACAGCAGCTAAAACACCTACTTGGGCATCATCATTTGTTGCAGGTCGTGGTTGACGTTTCACATGGGGCTGAACGATTCCTGTTTCCTTAAATAACGTAACTATCCGGCGAACGGTCCGGACACTTGGATGGTGTCCGGGATACCGAGCAGCATACACAGCACACGCCCGTTGGGCATTTTGACCACAATAGCCATACATCAACACGATATCGACCTTTTCTGCAATTGGTAAACGGTCTATTTTAACACAGGTAATGTATCACAAAGCAAATACCGTCCGCACTGGCGGAATGTTACGTGATACTACGTACTTATACGTTTGTGACTATTGCAGCGCCATCTGTCACAAAGCGAAAAAAGTGTTCCAACGAAAACATTCATATTTCTTTACGTACTACACGAATATGTAATAAAAATGAGGGTTCCTATTTTAAAAAACGCAGTTGATATCCGTTTGACCTATGGCAGCGCCATCTAGCGGGCCAACCATAGCGCTATCTGATTTCCCCCTTCAAGCTAGACGAATTTCGTTCTTAGTAGTTTTTTCGTTTGATGCTTATTTCGTGAGATATTTGGCCTGGCCACTATCAATGAACCAGTAAATGACTGTTCAGTGTGAAGGACATGCGATGCTGCGTACTTGTCTGAGGTGGCGTTATAAGCATCTGACAGAGTTCGAAATGTATCTCATTGTTGGTCTCCATTTGGCTGACTGGACGAATCGTGCAATATCCACATTTGTGGGGCATCCACATGTGACAGTTACCGGATGTTTAATGGCATAGGAACGAAAGGGCAGATATACTCATCGTCAACGTTCCAGTTGGCCAGTTCTGGTCACCACAAGGGAGGACTGCCATGTTGTGGAACAAGCGGACTAAATCTCTTTAAATCTGAGAACAAGTAATAGACCCCCCCTCCAGCAAAGTGTGTAACCCCTCAAAATTGTTGAGGGATTAGCACCAGCCAGACTATGGAATTGCTATCCCATGAGTGGTTACCATTAAAACCACATTGCAAACAGCTGCATTTGGAGTGGTACCCTGACAGGAAACCGTTGGAATTGCCATCCCATCAGTGGTTACCATTAACATCACAACACATGCGGCTGCATTTGGAGTGGTGGTCCCTTGATTGGAAAGTGGGCACCACTGACGAATGCCATTGTGTTGCGCTCAGTGATGAATCACGGTTCTGCAATACCCTAGATGATCCCCATCAGCGAGTATGGCGGCGACCTGGGCAGAGGTTCCATTTTTGCATTATCTTGGAGACACATGACACGACTCATACTGGTGTCATGGTGTGGAGAGTCATCAGGGATGACTTCAGCTCACAGCTGGTAGTGATTGAGGGAACAGTTATGGCACAATGGTATGTCACAGACATCTCATGTTACCTCTCATGAGACAGTTTTGTGATGCCATTTTTCACCAGGACAATGTTTGTCCATATATGGAACATGATGTTGAGATAGTGCCATGGCCAGCGAGGTCTATAGATTTGTCCCTGATAGAATGTATGTGGGACCAGCTTGGACATCATTTTCAACCCTGTGATAGTATCCTGGATATCAAGGACCAGTTAGAACACTCATGGACCAGCTGGCCTCAGGAGAGAATACTACAGCTTTGTTGTTGTTGTGGTCTTCAGTTCTGAGACTGGTTTGATGCAACTCTCCATGCTTCTCTATTCTGTGCAAGCTTCTTCATCTCCCAGTACCTACTGCAACCTACATCCTTCTGTATCTGTTTAGTGTATTCATCTCTTGGTCTCCCTCTACAATTTTTACCCTCCACGCTGCCCTCCTATACTAAATTGATGATCCCTTGATGCCTCAGAACATGCCCTACCAACCAATCCCTTCTTCTAGTCAATTTGTGCCACAAACTTCTCTTCTCCCCAATCCTATTCAATACCTCCTCATTAGTTACGTGATCTACCCATCTAATCTTCAGCATTCTTCTGTAGCACCACATTTCGAAAGCTTCTATTCTCTTCTTGTCCAAACTAGTTATCCTCCATGTTTCACTTCCATACATGGCTACACCCCATACAAATACTTTCAGAAACGAATTCCTGACACTTAAATCTATACTCGATGTTAATAAATTTCTCTTCTTCAGAAACGCTTTCTTGCCATAGCCAGTCTACATTTTATATACTCTCTACTTCGACCATCATCAGTTATTTTGCTCCCCAAATAGCAAAAATCCTTTACTACTTTAAGTGTCTCATTTCCTAATCTAATTCCCTCAGATTAATTCGACTACATTCCATTATCCTCGTTTTGCTTTTGTTGATGTTCATCTTATACCCTCCTTTCAAGACACTGTCCATTCCGTGCAACTGCTCTTCAACGTCCTTTGTTGTCTCTGACAGCTTTATGACACCCAAATCGTATCAGGCCAGAGAGGGCGCAGTTTCACGCTGACGAAAGAGCTCACGCAAGTTATTTTTTAAAATTTGGTCCTTAAATAACACCACATATACTCTCAACCCATGAAGTGCCACTTGGTTGCCCCCTCTCTTTGTCGGTGGTTTAGTTTCTTTGTCAGACAGCGTGCATTCAGTTGAATAATTCCTCAGCTGATTTATTTACAGAACAATGGGAAAGATGGTAGAAGCCAATCTTGGAGATCAGGTGGGTTTTCAGAGAAATGTTGGAAAACACAAGGCAGTACTGACCATGCAACTTACGTTAAAGGAAAGGTTAAAGAAAGCCAAACCTGCGATTGTAGCGTTTGTAGTTTAAAAGAAAGCTATTCTCGTTGTTGACTGGACTGCACGGTTCCAATTTCTAAAATACAGGGGGCGAAAAGCTGTTTAGACTTTAGAACTTGTACAGAATCCAGGCTGCAGTATAAGATTCGATGGACGTGATTGAGAAGCATGGACGAGATGGTAATGACAGTGTTTTTCATTCTGTACATTGCACTAGGAGTAAAGGAAATGAAGAAGAAATTTGGAAACAGAATGAAAGCTGACAGGGAAGATACAAAAGCTCTGCTCTTTGCTGATGATATTGTAATATTATCAAAGCTTACAAAAGACTAGAAAGAGCAGTATAACGGACTGGACAGTGTCCTGAAAGAACGATATAAGAAGAACATCAACAAAATTAAACCAAGGGAAATGGAATATATTCTAATTACATAGGGCAATGCTGAGGAAATCAGATTTGTAAATGGGTCACTGTAAGCAGTAGATAAGTTTTGCTGTTTGTGCAGCGTGATGGTCGAATAAGATAAGATACAAAATGTAGACTGGCTATAGGAGGAAAAGCATTTCTGAAAAACAAGAATTTGCTAACATTTAATGTACAGGGAGTTTGAAAATGAATGTACTGATTCTAAAGCTCTATAGCATTTATTACATTCAACTTACAGTTATAAAGAATAGATCAAATGAAAGAGCAGATGAAACAGTTTTTCTTACAAGTCTTCAATGTGACCACCATTCGTCTGACATCAAGTCTGTATGGGAGTTCTTCCCAAACCTTGATCAGTGGGTCTGGTATAATTGTTGCAAAGATGCTGTTTCTAAAGTCAGATGGCTCACCGGGTACCAGAGACACATACACAAGGTCCGTTATGAATTCCCATATGTTCAAAATCAAATGGTTTAAATGGCTCTGAGCACCATAGGACTTAACCTTTGAGGTCATCAGTCCCCTAGGACTTAGAACTACTGAAACCTAACTAACCTAAGGACATCACACACATCAATGCTCGAGGCAGGATTAGAACCTGCGACCGTAGTGGTCGCGCGGTTCCAGGCTGAAGCGTCTAGAACCGTTCGGCCACACCGGCTGGCAATTTCCAAATGTAAAACGCGTGTTGAGTCAGCTGGTGTGTGAACGTGGAGGCCATGAAAAACAAGCTCTGGCATTCGGCCCCTTGTGGCAAATCCAGTGTTAAGGTACAACGTCGCTTAACCAATCGCGCACTGAGTTATGCCAACAAGGAGGCGCACCATCCTGCTGCCAATTCAGTTCTATGGTTCAGCTTCTTCTAGTTGAGGAAAAGAGCCATAATTTAGAGCATCAAGATACGAAGCACCAGTTAGAGGCGCATCACCGAAAAAGAAAGGCTCCTCATAAATTTTCCGCAGGGATATGGCACAGAAAAATTGAGCTTAGTCTCTTTCCAACTATACCGCCTCGTGGGGATTTGTTGACCCCCAGATGCTGACATTACTTGTGTCCACATTTAAGTGAAATGTCGATTCATCGCCGATCCAGAAAATCTTCATCGCCATGCAGCAACGTTTTGGCTGCAAAGTTGACATGTAAACTGTACTCTGTAGGTTTTGGAGAGCGTAACAATTGAAAATGGTAAAGACGTAGTTGTAAGCTTCTCCTTAAGTCTCCACACAGGTGTCACTGGAACTGCTAATTCACGACTAGCCTTCCGAACTGATTTCTTGAGGCTCCGCGTGAAAGGATCTCACTCGTTCAACACATTGTTCAGTCACTCTTAGCTCAAATGTATGTGAAATCTTATGGGACTTAACTGCTAAGGTCATCAGTCCCTAAGCTTACACACTACTCAACCTAAATTATCCTAAGGACAAACACACACACCCATGCCGAAGGGAGGACTCGACCCTCCGCCAGGACCAGCCGCACAGTCCGTGACTGCAGAACCAAGACCGCCGGGCTACTCCCGTGCGGCTACTCTTAGCTTGTTCCATTCTCTTCCCTCTGCGCACGGGTATGCAAACAGAACTGTTTGAGTTTCCCTTTCATTTGATGCATTATTTGAATGTGATATATGCTACAATACGTTGAAATCCGTATATTCAATTTGAAACACTCTTTATATTCAAGTGTTAGGAATTTTCTGAAGCTATTCGTCCAAAATGTGAACTTGTGCAGAAGTTAGATGTTAACTATAAACAGATAGGACAAGAAAAGAGAAGCTCTTGAAAAGTTGTTTTACAGAAGTTACCTGAAGATTAGATGGGTAGATCGAGTAACTGATGACGAGTTAGTTGGTTAGTTACTTAGTTTAATGTTCCAAAGATCATCCGAACGATTCTTTTGTCAAAATGATATCAGTTTACAGGATGTGTATATGTGATTAATGTTAACATTAATGATAATTTTGTTTTGTACTCCTATGTGTACAGTTAGACTAAAAAAAAGGAGAAATGATTTTAGGTTAGGTTTAAAACATGTTTTGCTACATGTCAGGCACTGAATCCAATAGTGGAAAAAGGGAATTTCAAAAATGGGTTCAAATGGCTCTGAGCACTATGGGACTTAACATCTGTGGTCATCAGTCCCCTAGAACTTAGAACTACTTAAATCTAACTAACCTAAGGACATCACACACATCCATGCCCGAGGCAGGATTCGAACCTGCGACCGTAGCGGTCGCGCGGTTCCTGACTGAGCGCCTTAACCGCGAGACCACCGCGGCCGGCAAAAGGGAATTTGTGGCACAACTTGACTAAAGGAGGGAATCGGTTAATAGCAGTCTGCTCAGAGTTTGGGCATGGCTGTAGCAATTCTGAGTCAGTGACAGGAAATTATGAAAAAAAAAATACTTGGATAATGAGAATGATGAAGTTGAAAATGTTGCAGAGCGAGCGCCTGGTGGAGTCTGTCGGAGGATGTGGCTGGCTGGAGGCTGAGGCTGCAGTGCGGCGCGCACTGCTGGTGGTGCTGACGCAGGCCTCCAGGCCACTCACCGTCCACGTGGGCAAAGTGGCCGCACTCTCCAGGAGCTCCTTCCTGCAGGTGACAGCTCTGCTCCACCAGTACACCAAGTCAGCATCGTGCTATCATCGCCATATCATGCCCTCCTCATGTGGTTACCATCATAATATCATCACAGTCTTAGAACCATTCTCATATCATCAGTAATCTGGGCCACACTGTCATACGAGTCTACACAATTTGGGAGGATGGCAATTTGTAATTGTATTATCACTGTGGTGTGCGTACTGTAAGACCTTCGGTACACACACCATCAGATTATTTGACTTGTCGCTCTAGCGAAGTAGGCGAGTGTCAGCAATATGTCTCGTGGTCTTATCGTGGCGTGTTTATCTTCTGCCGTTAGGTTAGACGATAGAAATGCCACTTGCACGCTTAGAGTAACAGATTGATGGAGACCAACTTTCAACAGAACTTGATTAATTTTCACACACATTTATTAAAATACACTCCTGGAAATGGAAAAAAGAACACATTGACACCGGTGTGTCAGACCCACCATACTTGCTCCGGACACTGCGAGAGGGCTGTACAAGTAATGATCACACGCACGGCACAGCAGACACACCAGGAACCGCGGTGTTGGCCGTCGAATGGCACTAGCTGCGCAGCATTTGTGCACCGCCGCCGTCAGTGTCAGCCAGTTTGCCGTAGCATACGGAGCTCCATCGCAGTCTTTAACACTGGTAGCATGCCGCGACGGCGTGGACGTGAACCGTATGTGCAGTTGACGGACTTTGAGCGAGGGCGTATAGTGGGCATGCGGGAGGCCGGGTGGACGTACCGCCGAATTGCTCAACACGTGGGGCGTGAGGTCTCCACAGTACATCGATGTTGTCGTCAGTGGTCGGCGGAAGGTGCACGTGCCCGTCGACCTGGGACCGGACCGCAGCGACGCACGGATGCACGCCAAGACCGTAGGATCCTACGCAGTGCCGTAGGGGACTGCACCGTCACTTCCCAGCAAATTAGGGACACTGTTGCTCCTGGGGTATCGGCGAGGACCATTCGCAACCGTCTCCATGAAGCTGGGCTACGGTCCCGCACACCGTTAGGCCGTCTTCCGCTCACGCCCCAACATCGTGCAGCCCGCCTCCAGTGGTGTCGCGACAGGCGTGAATGGAGGGACGAATGGAGACGTGTCGTCTTCAGCGATGAGAGTCGCTTCTGCCTTGGTGCCAATGATGGTCGTATGCGTGTTTGGCGCCGTGCAGGTGAGCGCCACAATCAGGACTGCATACGACCGAGGCACACAGGGCCAACACCCGGCATCATGGTGTGGGGAGCGATCTCCTACACTGGCCGTACACCACTGGTGATCGTCGAGGGGACACTGAATAGTGCACGGTACATCCAAACCGTCATCGAACCCATCGTTCTACCATTCCTAGACCGGCAAGGGAACTTGCTGTTCCAACAGGACAATGCACGTCCGCATGTATCCCGTGCCACCCAACGTGCTCTAGAAGGTGTAAGTCAACTACCCTGGCCAGCAAGATCTCCGGATCTGTCCCCCATTGAGCATGTTTGGGACTGAATGAAGCGTCGTCTCACGCGGTCTGCACGTCCAGCACGAACGCTGGTCCAACTGAGGCGCCAGGTGGAAATGGGATGGCAAGCCGTTCCACAGGACTACATCCAGCATCTCTACGATCGTCTCCATGGGAGAATAGCAGCCTGCATTGCTGCGAAAGGTGGATATACACTGTACTAGTGCCGACATTGTGCATGATCTGTTGCCATCTCGTAGTGCGGAGACGGACGAGCGCTGCGCCTGCGCTGTTGTGCTTAGCAGGGCGCGCTCTGGTGGGAAAGTTGTGTACGCGCTGACTACGCGGAACTATGTACACAACAATCACCATCTTACCATTATATCTACCTCCCACAATCGTCATTGTCTCATCATCTCGACATATCCTCATCATAATCATTAGCTTCACTTAACAAGAACATCATGCTGTGGAAGGGGTCTGCATTCACATTTGAGAGTGGGGCACTTCATAATCACATCTCTACCATCTTATCACTATCCTTAGATTGTCATGCCATTTTCATATTACTTCCTATTATCATCATAATACACACATCAAAAAAAGTTTTGCATCACCCTGGTTCCCAGAAGTCCTGAAGATAGATGTTGACTGTATCACAGACACAGTCCCTTTGACTGTTCAGAGGTGTCACTCAACCCGGCCAAAGATGTAGACAATCGTGCATGAGCAGCGCCTATTAGACAGAGGGGGTCCAACAGCTGATCAGTTCCAGTCATTCCATCAGGAAGGAGGCACATGGCTCGTGCTACCTGTAGTTCAACCAAGTTTAGACTCTCAATACCGCATTTCAATCACGTCCGCATTGTTACTTTGTGCCAGGAAGGGCTCTCAACAAGGGAAGTGCCCAGGCGTCTCGGAGCGAACCAAAGCGATATTGTTCGGACATGGAGGAGATACAGAGAGTTGGGAACTGTCGTTGACATGCCTCGCTCAGGCCGCCCAAGGGCTACTACTGCAGTGTATGACCGCTACCTACGGATTATGGCTCGGAGGAACCCTGACAGCAACGCCACCAAGCTGAATGACGCTTTTTGTGCAGCCACAGGATGTCGTGTTACGACTCAAACTGTGTGCAATAGGCTGCATTATGCGCAACTTCACTCTCGGCGTCGATGGAGAGGTCCATCTTCACAACCACGACACCATGCAGCGAGATACACATGGGCCCAACAACGTGCTACATCGACTGCTCAGGATTGGCATCATATTCTCTTCACCAATGAGTGTCGCATATGCCTTCAACCAGGCAATTGTCAGAGACGTGTTTGGAGGCAACCCGGTCAGGCTGAACGCCTTAGACCAGAGGGTGCAGCAAGGTGGAGGTTCTCTGATGTTCTGGGGTGGCATTATAAGGAGGTGACGTACGCCGCTGGTGGTCATGGAAGGTGCCGTAACAGCTGTACGATACGTGAATGCCAACCTTCGACCGATAGTGCAACCATATCGGCATCTTATTGGCGAGGCATTCGTCTTCACAGACAACAATTCGCGCCCCCATCGTGCACATCTTGTCAATGACTCCCTTCAGGATAACAACATTGCTCGACTACAGTGGCCAGCATGTTCTCCACACATGAATCCTATCGAAGATGCCTGGCACTACACTCTGTCATTAGGCCACAAGTGGTCCATCCGGACCATCTGACCGCCTTGTCATCCTCAGCTGTGGATGCAGATAGGAGGGGCGTGTGGTCAGCACACCGTTCTCCCGGTCATGATGATGGTTGTCTTTTACTAGAGCCGCTGCTATTCGGTCGAGTAGCTCCTCAATTGGCATCAGGAGGCTGATTGCATCCCGAAAAATGACAACAGCGCATGGCAGCTTGAATGGTCACCCATGGTGATCTCACGGGAAACGGTGTACCCACTGTGAAAGGCCGTTGCTGAACATTCCTGGGATAGATTGAAAAGGGCTGTTTATGGACAATGTGATCCACCAACGAATCGCCATTGAGGAATGGGACAGTCTGGACCAACAGTACCTTGATGAATTTGTGGATAGTATGCCACGAAGAATACATGCATGCATCAATACAAGAGGACGTGCTACTGGGTATTAGGGGTACCGATGTGTACAGAGGTTTGGACCACCACCTCTGAATCTCTCGCTGTAAGGTGGTATAACATGCAATGTCTGGTTTTCATGAGCAATAAAAAGGGCGGAAATGATGTTTATGTTGACCCCTATTCCAGTTTTCTGTGCAGGTTCTCGAACTCTTGGAAACCAGGTGATGCAAAACTTTTTTTGATGTGTGCATTATCACCATCATGTTATCATCATCACATCATTGTTTTATCGGCATACGCATATTGTCGCGAAGCTGATTGGTAAGAGAGTGGATACACGTTTGGAAGTGTGATAATTCAACATCATATCATCACCATCATTATTATAACAATCTACCATAATCATATCATTATCATCTCTCAACATTTCAGTATAATCATATCATCAACAAGTAAGGTGACAGTGGAAAGAGACTGGATTTGTGAGAGTATTCGTATTTGTGAGAGTGACGATTCATAATCGTATCATCATCTTATCAGCAGTCAAAGAACTTGATATGTAAAGGGTGGTCAAAAACTTTCCTTTCGAAGGTCATACAGTCCAGAATTGGCATGCCAATCAGGCATGAGCATTGAGGGAATTATCCTGCCGATATACCAGGTTGAAGATACACATTTGATAAAACACTGTATCCTGCTGCGTTAAGAAGTCCGTGACTGCCTGGTTCACACCCTCGCTCGACAGGAAGCGTCCACCTTCAAAGCCTTTTTTAAGGGACCGAGAGCCTGAGAATGATATGGGGAAAGATAAGGACTATAGTTTGGATGCTAGAGTGTCTCCGACTTGGGTTGGCATAGCTTCTGCGTTAGAACATTTGCAACATGGGGATCTGTGTTACCATGAAGCAGTAGCACCACTTGGTGTATCATTCCACAATAGTGGTTTCCGACAGACATGCTGCCCCACACACATTCTTCATCCTCAGATGGATGTCTACCGGTGTTTGTGTTTTGGCAGCAAGCAAAGGAATAACAGCACGATAAGCCTGTTTGCACACATTTGGTAAAAACGTCGCCATAGATCACGTTTCCGCATTTACGACACACACGTTGGAGAGACACAAATACTGCAATAATCCCTTGTCTACATATTGGTGCGTATAGAGGGGTTTCGTAAATTCCTGTTACAGACTTCTACAACATTTGGAGGGGAGTGATTAGATAGTACAGGCTGTACATAAAATCCAGGAACATTTTCAGTTACTTATTGCACATGAACTAAACATTGTACTGATGTCTTGCATTCTGCATTTTGAAAAAAAACTCTGAAAGTTTTTTCTACAAACATTCGATACGCGAATCATGAGTGACCCGGCAGACGTCAATACGGTAATCGAAGTCTCGCCATACCCGTCCCAGCACGGCATCGTCGACTGTGGCAGTCACTTCCCGTGTTCTCTCCCGGAGCTCTGCTACATCACGTGGCAGAGGCGGTACATACACCTTTAATGTGTCTCCACAGAAAAAAGACACACGGAGTGAGATCTGGTGATCGGGGAGGCCATTTCGTGAAACAGCTCTCCCTTTCTAGAGCACGGCTGATCCATTGATGCGGCAGCTCCGTCTTTAGGTAGCCACGAACTTCACGGTGAAAATGGGGTGGAGCCCCATCCTGCTGAAAGATGAACGGAGAGTCCGACTGCATTTGAGGCATCAGCCATCGCTGCAACATGTCCGAGTATGTATATCCAGTGACAGTGCTCTCGGCGGAAGAGAACAGCCTGTACGGTGTTCGAAGTGACAAGGCACAAAAAACTTTTACCTTTGGGGAATCACGCTCAACTTCAATGCGTTCGTGTGGTTGCTTTGTACCCCAGATTCGACAATTATAACTGCTCACTTTCCCATTAGTGTGAAAAGTGGCTTTGTCACTAAACATTAACTGATCAACAATGTCATCCCCATCCTCATTCAGTTGTTGCAACTGTGAACAAAACTCAAAACGCTTGTCTCTGTCATTATCATTGAGCTACTGCACTACCTCTAATTGGAATGGGTTCATAGACAGCTTCTGTCGCAGGACTTTCCACACTGCCATTGCAGCCATTTTGAGTTCAAGGGATCCACGACGCACCGATTTCTTTGGACTTCTTACGAATGTCTCTCGTACGTGCCCCACATTCGCTTCACTCGCACTGGGGCGTCCGCTTTTCTTTGCCGGGCACAAGCAACCCTTCGTAACGAATTTGTTGTGCCAGTGGTAAATGGCCGTTGTTGTTGGTGGCTCCTTACCGTACTTGGTTCTAAACAGCTGTCGAACAGCTGTAGCACACTTGTTTTTGTCGAACTCCGAAACACAGAAAGTTCGCTCCGCACGTGAACTCACCATATTTGCGACTAGCGCTGACTATCGGATGATTACCAAACAACACTGTGGCGGCGTACATGAAAAAAAAAAACTTACAGCGTTTCTGTTCAAAATGACATATGTATGATATTTGTACAATGTTTGGTTCTTGTGCAATACATAACTGAAAGTGTTCCCAGACTTTATGTACACCCTGCATTTTGAACGGGAACTCATATCTGCAAACGTACCGTCTCCGCACTACCACCATTTGAAAACATGTTGGTACGCAACCATTCTTACAAGTACCTGATTAGGCGTGACGTAATTTGTTTTAAAATCCCACCTACTAATATCCAAAGAAATTGCTCGTGTACTCATTGACTGGTTCTCTTCAACGTGGTACAGTATGGCCTCTTTCAATATGAGCGGGCAGAATCTGCTTGGAGCATCATACTCAAGCTTGCTGAAAGTGAACGTGCCATTTCTCGACGCGTTGCGTAATTGTGGCGAAAAGAACATGCAATGGAGTACCATGCTGCATACTTACCTAAGAAATACGTTTTCAAACGACAGCAACACGGGAATGGTCCATTTGCGGACATGGGTCCTTATTCAAAATATTATCTACTTACTCCCCTTTACAAGTCCTAGAAGTTTGTAACAGGAATTTTCGAACACCCTGTATACCTGCACTGAAGTTGCATTATGTTGCATATACGCTGTAGCAATGCCCTCAAGCTGAAACCACCGAGTGAGGTGGTTAGCACACTGGACTCGCATTCGGGAGGACGACGGTTCAATCCCATCTCCAGCCATCCTGATGTAGGTTTTCCGTAATTTCCCTAAATCGTTTCAGGCAAATGCCGGGATGGTTCCTTTGAAAGGGCACAGCCGATTTCCTTCCCCATCCTTCCCCAACCCGAGCTTGTGCTCCGTATCTAATGATCTCATTGTCAATGGGACGTTAAACACCACTAACCTAACCTAACCCTCAAACCGAAAATTTTTGATCGCCCATTATAATAAAATCATTGTAAAAATTATTATCATCACAATCTTTGAAAGTGTTGTTAATAAAATTTTTCTATTTAAACTTGACTGAACTGCATGTGACTGCTTTAGTCTTTAGTAAAACTTGCATCTCACTGCATATTTAACTGAACTGAACTTTATCTGACTGCATGAAAATATTGTTGGAAAATTAATACTCAAAATACACATCTGACTGCATGAAAGTTTAGTGGTAAAAATAAATGAAAGTCGCCAACCTGCACCTGACTGCGTCTGTGGACTTAGCTCGTGCACTCCTTCCCATTTAGCCGATTATAAAACATATATTCAACTCAGCCATAGTGCAATGGCATAAAATTGTCATTCTAGATAACTTTACTGCTTTTGGCCCTGTTTGTTACTTAATAAAAATTCTGTTCTGATCTGAATAACTTGCCAACTGTGCAATGGAATATAGATTATTTTACTCTGATAAATGAAATTATTAGCTTTACTCATGGGAACTTTACTTTAATGTACCTTTTGGTTCAATGAAAGCACAGGATGCGGAGAATGACATAAGGTGTGAGATGAAACTCTAATTTTATCTAAAAAATATTTATTATTCAAACTTTTAAGACACACGTGAAAAACTAAAAAAAAAACTTCTATAGCAAGTTTCACAAAAAGCTTATAGCATCAACAATGGGATTTCTATCTAGCTTTAGACATTATTTAACCAAAGAAAACCTATTTTATTAATTATTCTTTCTAGTTTCCCGAGGTATATTCCGAGTTTCGCTCAATATATAGCTTATTATGTGCGTAGCGCCAATTCTTACTTTGATGCTGTCACGACCCGGCTGCCTCCTGCAGGCATCTAGCTCTGACTCGAAACACGTCTGCTGTCTCTGCGCACCTCCTCGCCACTACTCAAACTTCTACCGCGTGCACCTAGCTCTGTTAGCTGTCAAAGATCTTACTACTCGAAGATGTACTACTCGTCCAACCTTGCGGTTGGGAACTATCGACATTTTTCACTGGAGCTATCCTGATCGAATCTCAGCACATACCTTTCATCTTGTCATTTCTGCACATCATCACAATCTCATCAGCTTCTCATCTACTTACATCATCATATCAAAATATCACCAACAGCCAAAGTTGCACAGTGGTAGGACACTGCATATGACTTGAGGTCATTATCAAACCATCACCTCCCTCAGATCAAATCATTACCACTCTCACATCAAATCATCACCATTTCATCACCATTATCACCTTATTTTCATCTCATATCGTTGTCATAATATAATCAACATGATAACATCGTCACCACCTCACCATCAAATCGTCATTAAGCATGGTAGAGCAGTGTTAAGAGGTCTCCATCTGGTCACTCATATTTCGAATTTGCATCATTTCCTTAAACTGCCTTTGACATGTTTGGAATGCATCCTTGGATGAATTCTTACTTTCTCTCATCAGCCCACTCAAATTCTAGCTAGTGTTCTATCTCCAAAGGCTTCTTTGTTGAAGGGACGCCAGTCCTGACTCCCTTCTTATTCAGGCTGTCGTCATCCATGCTGTATAAAAGGCATCTCCATATATCATGGTATCCGCCCTGAATATTTTCTGACATCACCAATCCACCCCTCATTGGGTCGCTGACCCAGTCCTGTCTCATCTCTCAGAGTCGAACCGAGTACTCCCACGCACCTGTCTACAGTCTCATCCACTTCGATTTAATTTCCACCGAGGTCACAGTTATGGCTCCACACCAGTCTGTCCCCTTGGACCACTGCCTCGCTGCCCCTTTTGGTAGTTCATGTCGCAACTTTGCGTTACTCGCTGAGCAACTTCCAACTGTTGATTGGTTTTCGCATTAAAAGACCACGCTTCACTGGCATTACTTGTAACCGATAGATACAGTGAGAGGTGTGTAAAGCAGAACACAAAATTGCAGACATTGGGGCTTTTAGAATGAAATTTTCACTCTGCAGCGGAGTGTGCGCTGATATGAAACTTCCTGGCAGAAAGGATATTGCGGAGTTCGAGTCTCAGTCCGGCACACAGTTTTAATCTGCCAGGAAGTTTCATATCAGCGCACACTCCGCTGCAGAGTGAAAATATCATTCTGGAAACATCTTCCAGGCTGTGGCTAAGCCATGTCTCCACAATATCCTTTCTTTCAGGAGTGCTGTTTCTGCAAGGTTCGCAGGAGAGCTTCTGTAAAGTTTGGAAGGTAGGAGGCGAGGTACTGGCAGAAGTAAAGCTTTGAGGACGGGGCATGTGAGTCGTGCTTGGGTAGCTCAGTTGGTAGAGTACTTGCCCGCGAAAGGCAAAGGTCCCAAGTTCGAGTCTCGGTCTGGCACACAGTTTTAATCTGCCAGGAAGTTTCATATCAGCGCACACTCCGCTGCAGAGTGAAAATTTCATTCTGGAAACATCCTCCAGGCTGTGGCTAAGACATGTCTCCACAATATCCTTTCTTTCAGGAGTGCTATTTTTGCAAGGTTCGCAGAAGAGCTTCTGTAAAGTTTGGAAGGTAGGAGGCGAGGTACTGGCAGAAGTAAAGCTGTGAGGACGGGGCATGTGAGTCGTGCTTGGGTAGCTCAGTTGGTAGAGTACTTGCCCGCGAAAGGCAAAGGTCCCAAGTTCGAGTCTCGGTCTGGCACACAGTTTTAATCTGCCAGGAAGTTTCATTGGGGCTTTTGTCTAGTAATAAAAACTGAACTAAAGTCAGTGTGAGCAGGTCTCGGAAGGCCCTAATGGTACTGACCGACCGCCGAGTCATCCTCAGCCGTTAGGCGTCACCAGGTGCAGATACAGAGGGCACGTGGTCAGCACACTGCAGTCCAGGCCACTGTCAGTTTTCATGACCGGAGCCGCCACTTCTCAACCAAGTAGCTCCTCAGTTTGCCTCACGAGGGCTGAGTGCACCCCACTTGCCAACACCTCTCGGCAGACTGGATGGTGACCCATTAAAATGCTAGTCAAGCCCAGCATTGATTGACTACGGTGATATGATGGGAACCTGTGTTACCACTGTGTCAAGACTTTTAGCCTTTGTCTAATAATGTTGGTGCGATTTTTATTTCACTGTGACATGAGCGCAAAAATATACTCATCAACACTGTCTGCAATTGTGACGGATTGCTCGAATGTTTTCTGTTTGCAGTTCTTTAAACACCCACTTCCCCATTGCGACTTCATAATAATTACTTTCACTCACGCTACAGTTAAAGCAAATGAACTTCAGTTTAGTTATTACTAGCGTCATCAGTTTCAAATACAGATAATACACAACAGAATTCACACTGCAATAATAACTACAGAGTTTATGAGAACCATGATTGAAGATATTTCAAACAAGGAGAACAGAGAATGAGATTTTCACTCTGCAGCGGAGTGTGCGCTGATATGAAACTTCCTGGCAGATTAAAACTGTGTGCCCGACCGAGACTCGAACTCGGGACCTTTGCCTTTCGCGGGCAAGTGCTCTACCATCTGAGCTACCGAAGCACGACTCACGTCCGGTACTCACAGCTTTACTTCTGCCAGTACCTCGTCTCCTACCTTCCAAACTTTACAGAAGCTCTCCTGCGAACCTTGCAGAACTAGCACCCCTGAAAGAAAGGATATTGCGGAGACATGGCTTAGCCACAGCCTGGGGGATGTTTCCAGAATGAGATTTTCACTCTGCAGCGGAGTGTGCGCTGATATGAAACTTCCTGGCAGATTAAAACTGTGTGCCCGACCGAGACTCGAACTCGGGACCTTTGCCTTTCGCGGGCAAGTGCTCTACCATCTGAGCTACCGAAGCACGACTCACGTCCGGTACTCACAGCTTTACTTCTGCCAGTACCTCGTCTCCTACCTTCCAAACTTTACAGAAGCTCTCCTGCGAACCTTGCAGAACTAGCACTCCTGAAAGAAAGGATATTGCGGAGACATGGCTTAGCCACAGCCTGGGGGATGTTTCCAGAATGAGATTTTCACTCTGCAGCGGAGTGTGCGCTGATATGAAACTTCCTGGCAGATTAAAACTGTGTGCCCGACCGAGACTCGAACTCGGGACCTTTGCCTTTCGCGGGCAAGTGCTCTCCCATCTGAGCTACCGAAGATTAAAACTGTGTGCCCGACCGAGACTCTGGCAGGAAGTTTCATATCAGCGCACACTCCGCTGCAGAGTGAAAATCTCATTCTGGAAACATCCCCCAGGCTGTGGCTAAGCCATGTCTCCGCAATATCCTTTCTTTCAGGAGTGCTAGTTCTGCAAGGTTCGCAGGAGAGCTTCTGTAAAGTTTAGAAGGTAGGAGACGAGGTACTGGCAGAAGTAAAGCTGTGAGTACCGGACGTGAGTCGTGCTTCGGTAGCTCAGATGGTAGAGCACTTGCCCGCGAAAGGCAAAGGTCCCATGCCGGTCTAGGAATGGTAGAACGATGGGTTCGATGACGGTTTGGATGTACCGTGCACTATTCAGTGTCCCCTCGACGATCACCAGTGGTGTACGGCCAGTGTAGGAGATCGCTCCCCGCACCATGATGCCGGGTGTTGGCCCTGTGTGCCTCGGTCGTATGCAGTCCTGATTGTGGCGCTCACCTGCACGGCGCCAAACATGAATACGACCATCATTGGCACCAAGGCAGAAGCGACTCTCATCGCTGAAGACGACACGTCTCCATTCGTCCCTCCATTCACGCCTGTCGCGACACCACTGGAGGCGGGCTGCACGATGTTGGGGCGTGAGCGGAAGACGGCCTAACGGTGTGCGGGACCGTAGCCCAGCTTCATGGAGACGGTTGCGAATGGTCCTCGCCGATACCCCAGGAGCAACAGTGTCCCTAATTTGCTGGGAAGTGGCGGTGCGGTCCCCTACGGCACTGCGTAGGATCCTACGGTCTTGGCGTGCATCCGTGCGTCGCTGCGGTCCGGTCCAAGGTCGACGGGCACGTGCACCTTCCGCCGACCACTGGCGACAACATCGATGTACTGTGGAGACCTCACGCCCCACGTGTTGAGCAATTCGGCGGTACGTCCACCCGGCCTCCCGCATGCCCACTATACGCCCTCGCTCAAAGTCCGTCAACTGCACATACGGTTCACGTCCACGCTGTCGCGGCATGCTACCAGTGTTAAAGACTGCGATGGAGCTCCGTATGCCACGGCAAACTGGTTGACACTGACGGCGGCGGTGCACAAATGCTGCGCAGCTAGTGCCATTCGACGGCCAACACCGCGGTTCCTGGTGTGTCCGCTGTGCCGTGCGTGTGATCATTGCTTGTACAGCCCTCTCGCAGTGTCCGGAGCAAGTATGGTGGGTCTGACACACCGGTGTCAATGTGTTCTTTTTTCCATTTCCAGGAGTGTAGATGACATGACACCTACCTACTTTGTGCGGTTACACTATGGGATAAAAACTATCCAGACACCCCCAAAACATAGGTTTTTCATATTATGTGTATTGTGCTGCCACCTACTGCCAGGTATTACATATCAGGGACTTCAGTAGTCATTAGACTTCCTGAGAGAGCAGAATGGGGCGCTCTGCAAAACTCACAGACTTCGAATGTGATTGGGTGTCACTTGTGTCATACCTCTAAACGCGAGATTTCTACACTCCCAAATATTCTTACGTCCACTGTTTCTGATGTGATAATGAAGTTCCTGAAGGGACACCTACAGCACTCTCGCGTACAGGCCGACCTCGTCTGATGACTGACAGAGGCTGCCGACAGATGAAGAGGGTCGTAATGTGTAATAGGCAGAACGTCACACAGGAATTCCAAACTGCAAGTACTATGACAGTTAGGGGTGGGGTGAGAAAACTTGATGATCGAGCGGCTGCTCATAAGACACACATCACGCCGGTAAATGCCAAACGACGCCTCGCTTGGTATAAGGAGCGTAAACATTGGACGATTGGACAGTGGGAAAACGTCGTGTGGAGTGACGAATCACGATACACAATATGGCGATCCGATGGCAGGGTGTGGGCATGGCAAATGCCCAGTGAACGTCATCTGCCAGCGTGTGTAGTGCCAACAGTAAAATTCGGAGGCAGGATGTGGTCGTGTTTTTCATGGAGGGGGCTTGCATCCCTTGTTGTTTTCGTGCCACTATCACAGCACAAGCCGACATTGATGTTTTAATCACCTTCTTGACTCCCACTGCTGAAGATACTTCGGGGATGGCGATTTTATCTTTCAGCACGATCGAGCACCTGTTCATAATGCACGACCTGTGGCGGAGTGGTTACACGACAATGACATCCCTGTAATGGACTGGTCTGCACAGAGTCCTGCCCTAAATCCTATAGAACACCTTTGGGATTTTTGGATTGCCGACTTTTTGCCAGGTCACACCAACCGACATTGATACCTCTCATTGGTGCATCACTCCATGAAGAATGGGCTTCCATTCCCCAAGAAACCTTCCAGCTCCTGACTGAACGTATGTCTGCGAGAGTGGAAGCTGTCATCTACCCTAAGTGTGGGGAAACACTATATTGAATTCCAGCATTACCGATGTAGGGTGCCACGAGCTTGTAGGTCAGCTTCAGCCAGGTGTCCAGATACTTTCGATCACATAGTGTATGTTGAAATGATAATTATTTGCATACTCAGGCATGTATCGACATTTGTGGCGTATCTCCGCCATGATGCGCATCATCTACATCTACACGACTTCTCTACAATTCAGAATTAAGTGCCTGGCGGAGGGTTTTTTGAACCATTTTCAGACTATTTCTCTGTCATATCAGTGTGTGGAGCTTCTTCTTTCCGACATGTCCAAAAACACAGACACCACATAGAATCCACAGATGCTATATATATTTTTGAAAGAACAGACACCAAACATTCATGTAACTGACTCGCCTCAATGGACCATGAATCTACCCATCACCTTCATTGTGGATGCACAATTACTTTAGACCCCCTGTGGGAATCTCAAAGTAGAACATGGAGGACATGGGTGGCAGTGTGGGTCAACAGGGAGGTGTGCCAAGATAGTCAATGCAGTTGCTATAAATACTCTGTCCGTAGTGTGCAGTGATTAATACAGCCGCCTAGTAACCAGGAGATCCCACGTTTGAGACCCGTTCTGGCACACGTTTCCACTCAGCTCATTAAGTCCTGATAAATAATTCCTTCCCTTTCGATTCATTTCTCCCCCCACATCTAGCTCACACGATATTTCTCTATCGTTCCTCTCCCTAACAGCGCTCGAGGAGAATGAGCACTTGTACTTTCCTTGCAAGCTCTAATGTTTCTTATTTCACACACATCAAAAAAAGTTCTGCTTCACTTCTGTTCTGAGAGTTTCGGAACCTGTGCAGAAATTTGGTATAGACATCAACATAAACATCATTTCCACCCTTTTTATAGCTCATGAAAACTCCACATTGCATGCTGTACCGTCATACAGCGAGACCTTGGAGGGAGGTGTTGGTCCAGACTGCTGTACACACCAGTATCTCTGATACCAAATAGCACATCCCCCTGCATGGATGCATCCTTGTATTCGTCAAGGCATATATCCACAAGTTCATCAAGGCACTGTTGGTCCAGATTGTCCCACTTCTCAACGGCGATTTGGCGTAGATCCCTCAGAGTGGTTGGTGGATCACGTCGTCCATAAATAGCCCTTTTCAATCCACCCCAGTCATGTTCTATAGGGTTCATGTCTGGAGAACATGCTGGCCAGTCTAGTCGAGCGATGTTGTTGTCGTGAAGGAAGTCATTCACAAGATGGGCACGATGGGGACATGGAGACGAATGCCTCGCCTACATGCTGCCGATAAGGTTTCACTATCGATCGGAGGATGGCATTCACGCATCGTACAGCCGTTACGGCGCCTTCGATGACCACGAGTAGTGTACGTCAGCCCCACATAATGCCACCCCAAAACAGTGGGGAACCTCCACCTTGCTGCACTCTCTGGACAGTGTGTCTAAAGGCGTTCAGCCTGACAGGGTCTCCGACGATTTTCTGGTTGGATGCATATTCGACACTCATCGTGAGGAGAACATGATGCCAATCCTGAGCAGTCCATTCGGCATGTTGTTGGGCCCATTTGTACCGCGCTGCATGGTGTCATGGTTGCAAACATGGACCTCTCCATGGACGTTGGGAGTGAAGGTGCACGTCATGTAGCCTATTTGCACACAGTTTGAGTCATAACATGACGCCCTGTGGCTGCACGAAAGGCATTATTCAACATGATGGCGTTACTGTCAGGGTTCCTCCGATCCATAATCCGTAGGTAGAGGCCATCCACTGCAGTAGTAGCCCTTGGGCAGCCTGAGCGAGGCATGTCATCGACAGTTCCTGTCTCTCTGTATCTCTTCCATGTCCGAACAACATCGCCTTGGTTCACTCCGAGACGCCTGAACATTGTTGAGAGCCCTTCCTGGCACAAAGTAACATTGAAGACGCGATCGAACTGCAGTATTTACCGTCTAGGCATGGTTAAACTACAGACAACTCGAGCTGTGCACCTCCTTCCTGGTGGAATGACTGGAACTGATCGGCTGTCGAACCCCCTCTGACTAAAAGACGCTGCTCATGCATGGTTGCTTACACAACGTCTATCTTCAGGAGTTCTGGGAACTGGGGTGATGCAAAACTTTTCTTGATGTGTGTAGTACTATGATAATTTCGCTCAATGCACGGTAGTGATGATAAAATATTGTCACATACAGAGGAGAAAATTGGTGATTGGAATGTGGAAAGATTCCGCCATAACGAAAAACGCCTTTATTTCAGTTATTGCTACTCCAACTCAGGTATCATATCTGTGACACTCTCTTCCCTTCTTAGCTATAATATAAAACAAGCCGCCCTCCTTTGAGCTTTTTCGATATCCTCCGTCATCCTGTCTTATGTGGAACGCATGTCACGTAGCAGTACTCCTGGAGACCAAGGATAAGTGTAGTGAAGGCAGTGTCTCTAGTTGACTTCTTATATTTCCTGAGTGTTATATCAATAAATCGCAATCTTTGGTTCCCTTTTTCCCACAACATTGTCTATGTGATTGTTCTAGTTTAAGTTGTTTGTAACTTTAATTCCTAGGTATTTAGTTCAGCTGACCGCCTTAGAGTTTTGTGATTTACCGTGTAACCTAAATTTAACGGTTTTCTTTTAGTACACAAGAATGCCTTGTATCACTTCTGTTTCACTTGATGGCTTTCCATCAGTTACTACAATGGCTCAATGGCTCTGAGCACTATGCGACTTAACTTCTGAGGTCATCAGTCGCCTAGAACTTAGAACTAATTAAACCTAACTAACCTAAGGACATCAGACACAGCCATGCCCGAGGCAGGATTCGAACCTGCGACCGTAGCGGTCGCTCGGCTCCAGACTGTAGCGCCTAGAACCGCACGGCCACTCCGGCCGGCTCACTTACGACAGACTTTGACTTTACTGGGAGGAAATCATGAATCCATTTGCACAACGGACACGCTACCCTGCAGGCACGGAGTTCAATAAGAAATCTTTCCTAAGGAACCGCATCAAAAGCCTTTTCGGCATCTAGAAGTTGGGAATGAGTTTCAGAGCCCATGTCGATAGCACTCATCACTTCGTGTGAATAAAGAGCTATTTGTGTTTCACAAGAACGATATTTTCTGAATATGTACTTAGTAAATCGTTTTCTTCGAGATACTTCATGACGTTCGAACACAGTATATGTTTGAAAATCCCACTGCAAGTCGGCGTCAGTGATATGGGTCTGTAAGTCAGCTGATTACTCCTATTTCCTTTCTTGATCAATGATATGACTTCTGTATGTTTCCCCTTCTTTTGACATGGACCTTGTGTCGAGCGATTGGTTGTATATGATTGCTAAATATGGTGCCATTGTATCAGCACACTCTGAAAGGAATCTGATTGGTATACCATCTGGACTGAAGACTTGCCTGTGTTAAGTGATTTAAGGTGCTTCGCTACACCGAGAATATCTACACCTAAGTTACTCATATTGGGAGCTGTTCTTCATTAGAATTATGAAACATTTACTTCAACTTCTTTGGTGTCGGAATTTCGTAAAAATGTCGTTGGTAATATTTGCACTGATATCGCTCGGTGACCTGAGGTATTGGGTGCGTCTTGCAGCTGGTGTACTTTACATATGACCGGATTCTCTATCAGATTTCGAGACATAGTTTTTTTTCGTGGAACCTATTAAAGTCATCCTGCACTGAAGTCCGTTCTAAGTTTCGAGCTTTAGTATTAAAAAAAAAATAAATAAATAAATAAAATAAAAAAACCGCTAATCTTGGAGATTTCGTGAGTTGTTAAATTTGGCATGCTTTTTACATTGATTCTGCAAGTGTTCTGACCTGTTTTGTGTACCACATGGGTTCAGAATCATTTTTAGTAGTTTATTAGGTATAAATCTCCCAACTGCCACTAATACAATTTCTCTGACTTCAGCCCACAACTGGTCTACACTTACATAGTCAGCTTGGTAAGAGTGGAGACTGTTTGCTAGGAAGGTGCCAAGCGATTTTTTATCTGTTTTCTTAAATAGGTATATTTCGGTTTTATTATTATGCACTTGGATGTTGCGGCAGTCAATCCGGATACAACGATCTTATGGTCACTAATCACTGTATCTGACATGATGCTATCTATTTGCTCAGGATTATTTGCTGCTGAGAGTTCAAGTACGTTTTCATAATCATTTACAGTTCAAATGGGCTCCTGAATTAACAGCTCAAAATAAGTTTCTAAGAAAGCTTGTAGTATGTTTTCGGGCGATCTTTTACACCGACTACCAGCTCTGGACATGTATTTTCACCAACATATTGAGGCGAGAGTGAAGTCATCACCAGCTAATGTATAATTATATGAATGGGGTACCTATTTGGAATGAGACTCAACTTTTCTTTGAAATGTTCAGCAACAGAGTCATCTGTGTCAGAGGTGGGGACAGTAAAAGGAGACAGTTATCAATTTATTCTGGTTGTCTAGTATAACCTCTACCAATACCAACTCACAGGGGCTACGTAATTCAATTTCACTACAAGAGAAACTGCTACTATCAGCGACAAACTGTATTTAATCTATCCTTTCTGAACACTGTCAGGTCCTTTGTAAAAATTAGCTTTAGCCAGCATTTTATACCTCTAGCAATTGGAACTTCAGTGCTTTCTAGTAGCAGTTGGAGCTCTGGTTCTTTCCCAATACAGATAGGACGGTTTACAACTGCGACATTGATGGCTGCTATGTCTACCCTCTTCCTGTGTTTGTCCTGCATCCTTTCAGACTGAAGCCCTTTCTCTACTTTTCTCTACTTTCCTGAGACCCTCTAACCTTCGGTTCGCGACCAGTTCAAGACATAAAAACAAGGTTTTTGGCAAACGGAAGTATGCAAAGGGACTCATAATTTTGTTCTGCGATTATCAATCATAACTCTTGTATCAACTGAGATACTGACACAAATACACTACGTGATCAGAAGTATTCGAACACGCCTAAAAACATACGTTTTGCATATTAGGTGCCTTGTGCTGCCACCCACTGCCGGTACTCCATATCAGCGATCGCAGTCGTCATTAGACATCGTGAGAGAGAAGAATGGGGCGCTCCCCAGAACTCACGGACTTTGAATGTAGTCTCAGGTGATCGAGTGTCACTTGTGTCATATGTCTGTACGCGAGATTTCTACACTCCTAAACATCCCTAGGTCCAATGCTTCCGATGTGGTAGTGAAGTGGAAATGTGAGGGGACAGCACAAAAGCGTACTCTGGCCTCGTCTGTTGACTGACAGAGACCGCCGACAGTTGAAGAGGGTCGTAATAGACAGACATCTACCCAGGCCATCACACAGGAGTTCCAGACTGCATCAGGATCCATTGCAAGTACTATGAGAGTAAGGCGGGAGGTGAGAAAACTTGGATTTCATGGTCGAGCCATTGCTCGTAAGCTACACATCACGCCAGTAAATGCCAAACAACGCCTCGCTTGGTGTAAGGAGCGTAAACATTGGACAATTGGACACTGGAAAAACTTTGTGTGGAGTGACGAATCACGGTACACAATGTGGCAATCCAATGGCAGGATGTGGGTATGGCGAATGCCCAGTGAACGTCATCTGCCCGCGCGTGTAGTGCCAACATTAAAATTCGGAGGTGATGGTGTTATGGTGTGGTCGTGTTTTTCATGGAGGGGACTTGCACCCCTTGTTATTTTGCGTGGCACTATCACAGCACAGGCCTACAGTGATGTTTTAAGCACCTTTTTGCTTCCCACTGTTAAGAGCAATTCGGGGATTGCAATTGCATCTTTCAACACGATCCAGCACCTGTTCATAATGCACGGCCTGTGGCGGAGTAGTTACACAACAATAACATCCCTGTAATGGACTGGCCTGCACAGAGTCCTGACCTGAATCCTACAGAACACCTTTGGGATGTTTTGGAACGCCGACTTCGTGCCAGGCCTCACCGACCGACATCGATACCTCTCCTCAGCATTCCATGAAGAATGGGTTCCCATTCCTCAAGAAACTTTCCAGCACCTCATTGAACGTAGGCCTGCGAGAGTGGAAGCTGTCATCAAGGCTAAGGGGTGGGCCAACACCATATTGAATTCCTGCATTACCGATGAAGGCACCACGAACTTGTAAATCATGTTTTTCAAGTGTCTGTATGCTTTTGATCACACAGTGTATATATACCCTCTTTCTGTGTTCGTCCGGCATTCTTTCAGACTGAAGCCCTTTTCTGTATTTTCCTGAGACCCTCTAAGTCTTGGTTCGCGAACAGTTCAAGACATAAAAACAAGATTTCTGTCAAACGGAAGTATGCAAATGGGCTCATAATTTGGTTCTGCGATTATCACTCGTAACTCTTGTATCAACTGAGGTACTGACACAAATATGTTATTGTTAGATAGTACGATGTACATTTTTTTAATTGTGCTCGTAAACAGTTTTCCTTTTTTTATTATATCCGACGACAGCTAGGGCTTTTATTTATACGTGTGGCTTCATCTGTGATCTGTTGCCATCTCAACATCACACATGAAACCTTCGATAATGATAGAAGGTAAGTACTGAAGTAAAATTATGCAAAGGCTGAGACTTGAACATGGGTCCCCTGCTTACTAGGTCGATGGGCTAACCATAAACCACCTGGGCATTGTGGTTGCAGGGCTGTAGTCCATTGCCCTACCCAACGCTTGCTTCAGTTCACACCATCAGCCCATTTTTCCTGACTTAATATCGTTGGTATTGCCAGGACTCTCCAATACTGGAACAGTATCCCAGTTTTTGTGCATAATTGTGAAACCCTGCCTGTACCTCAGGCACAGGTGATCAACAATGGATATGATGTGATTATATTTACCTGAAGACATACGAGGTGTTATTGGAAAGTTCCAAGAATGGATCTACTACTGTTTACTAGTTTGGCGTGCAGGTACACGGAGGGTGGGGAGTGAGTCATTGCCTACTCCTTGAACGCCCTCTGTCAGGAAACTGCATTTCCTTTATTCATTTCGTTGTGGCAGCTGGTTGCGTGCGGGTCTGTTAGGGCTTGTTGCGTGATTCTGTCTGCGCGAAAATAGACGTAGAAACGGAGCAACGAGTTTGTGTGAAATTTTGTTTTAAAGCCGGGAAATGAGCTTCAGAGATTTACGAACTATTTAAAACAGTTTTGGAGGTAATTGTATGAGCCAGTCAAATGTTTTTCTCTGGTTCAACAGATTTAAAAATGGCCGCAAATCATGTGAAGATGAACCACGGACCGTCCGTCGTTCCACTTCAAAAACGAATGAAAATGTTGTGAAAGTTCGCAACTTAGTGCGTTCTGTTCGTAGACTTACAACTAGGGATATTGCTGATGAACATGTTTCTACGCAGTTCAGTCAATTTTAAATGAAGATCTGAACAGGCGTCGAGTGTCCGCAAAATTCATTCCTAAAGTGTTGTCAAGTCGCCAGAGACAATACCGACTTCAAGTGTGTCAAGAACTGATTAATCGGACTAAAAATGACCCAGATTTGTTAAACAGGGTAATTACAGGTGACGCATCGTGGGTATATGGATATGATCCTGAAACAAAAGTGGAGTGTTTACGGTGGAAGACTCTAGGTTCACCACGACCGAAAAAAGCACGGCAAAGTCGGTCGAAGGTGAAGAAAATGTTGGTGATTTTTTCCGGTTCTACTGGTATTGCGCATCATGAATTTACTCCTGGAGGACATACAGTTGACCAGGAATACTACAAATGTGTCCTTGAGCATTTGCGCCAAAAAATGCGGAAGGAAAGGCCTGAATTGTGGAGGGGCAGGAGTTGGGTGCTGCACCGTGACAATGCTCTAGCTCATCGTGCCTTCTCCACCGTTGAATTTTTGACCAAATTCCAAATTCCTGTGCTTCCACAACCACCATATTCCCCTGATTTGGCCCCTGCGGACTTGTAACTGTTTCGTAAACTAAAATTTTCTTGAGAAGGAAGTGATTGGACTCGATTGAAGACATCCAGGCAAGTATGGAGGTCGTCCTTAACCCATTAAGTACCAGTGTCCTATTTTGAGGACAGAGCACATATTCATTTATAAATACACAATAAATTATTAATTTGCACCTATTACTGTTCTACGACATTTGTTGATGCTTTTTATAACAAATGTATGATTAGAGGAAATTAAAAGCAATAAATCCTACCTTTAATTGGTTATTGAATACTAAGGCACACTTTTCGTTATTACAGGTATTTACTTTATCGTCAATTTAGTAATGTTTGAAATATGTGGCAAAGATCTTTTTGCCATTATTTACAGTCAACAATGTGTCTTTCAATCTACTTGCATTGTTAGCTCAATTGGAGTTATATTCATTGTTTTCCATTGTTATAAAATTTGGTGTACTCGAAATAGGACACTGGGACTTGGTGTTATCATTTCAGTAATTTGTATTGCTGCACGTTCCAATATGAAACTCTGCTACTGCTGATGTATTTTCTTTTTAGAACGTGGTAATTTTACCAGATTTTGTTGCTGAGGTAAGTAACGACCCCTCTTTTATATATAAATTACAGGATATGAAGATACTTTGAAATTTACAGTGTATTATGTAAGTATATTTATGAATATCGTACCCATTAGTAAATAATACAGTTCGAGATGGACAGTTTATCCGTGGCCATCCTATTAGATTTGGCTAAAAGTTGTGATCTCTTTGTGGAGCAAGTGGCTACTGTTTCAAATTTGATTTATACTGTGGAAAGGATCCAGAAGATACTGCAAGGGATGACCTACTATTGGGATCAAGAGTAGTCCTAAACATTGCTGCATTGAAAAACCCGAGAATCATTGTGTGTACTTTGACAATTTCTTCACTGGTAGAGATCTTCTGATTCATCAGAGAAATTTGGGTTTTCGAGCAACTGGGACTGTCAGAGAGAATCGAGTCGGCGACTGTCCACTACTGAGCAGCAACGAACTGAAAGAGACAGTTCGACGAAACTATGACTACCAGTTCGACAGGAATGGTGTAGTCTTATTTGTTCGATGGCACGACAACAGATGCATTACAATTGGTACAAATTTTGACAAAGTTGAACCTTTGGGAGTAGCTATGGGGTACAGTAGACAAGCAAGTAAGAAGACACAAGTGGAACAACCTGCCGTTTTGAAGTCGTACAACGCGTACATGGAAGGTGTTGACCACCATGACTGGTTAGTTGGAAAATATGCGACGGTAATTAGAGGGACAAAATGGTACTGGGTCCTATTACATGTTTGCTGGAAATGGTCCTCGTAAATGCCTGACTCTGTTACAGACTAGTACATGGGAAAAATGCACAGGATTTACTGGATTTCAGACGTGCTGTTACAGTCACATACCTGAAATTGGGCACTGGAAGACCGAATATTGGACGTCCAATGGAATACCCATCAAGTCAGTTGAGAGTGACACTAGACATCAGGTTTGATGGAATTGGTCATATGATTGACAAAAGAAGCACGCAAAGAAGATGTGTAAGAGCTAAATGCAACGGGAAACCTAAAACATATTGTGTTAAATGCCGTGTAACACTGTGTGTGAAGTGGATTGTACCATTTCACAAGAAATAAATAGTTGAGACTAGAATACAGTTTAGTATGCTATACGCTGCTGTTAGATCCCAGTGTCCTATTTTGAGGACGGCCATTATATCAGCATGTATAAATATTCTTTGGCTATTTATGTACTTATTGTGGTTCATACACTATCTACACTATAATTAAGGAATAAAAAATTACATTTAAAAAAAATTAATTTGGGACTTAATGGGTTAACACACTCTGGGAAAAAAATTTCCAGGAATGTTTCCAAAAGTGGAAACACCGTTGGAGTCGGAGTTTTCAGTCAGAAGGGGACTATTCTGAAGGAGATGCATCACAGTAGCATGTAAGTGCCACCATTGTACAATTACAAGCCCATTCTTGAAACTTTGCAATCACACCTCGTAGGTCACCTATGCCTGAGATACAGGTAGCATCTCCCCATTACATAAAGAAGCTAATGTGCTATTACAGCACTGGACAGCCTCAGCAATTCTGACGATTTCTTCATCTTTCCCTATCGAAGATAAAATTTATACCCAACATGTCTCCAGGAAAATATAATTACAACACGTGGAACGACTCGCTATAAAAACAAAACCACAGACTGTCGTGAGGTACAAATAGGCTACTTATATAGCTTAGCATGCAGCTTGTAATCCATGTGGTTACCAGTTTTGTCAAAACTGCCATGTACGGTAATCAAATGCCATTAAAATGATAAATCCATCTAATCTAAATTAACTCTCAGCTAGAAATGAGAGTGTGAGTATGGTTTAAGTTGATGCAAGTGATTGCTCTAATTAACTATTAAATTCAACATTGATTTCTTATTCCAGAGGATTGTTTACATTGGTAATTGGGAAACCTGTTGAATACAAGTTAAGCGGAGGCAAGCAGAACCAGGGAAAAGAGCCAGTTTCAGGCCATTAGGGTGTCACAGTGCTCTTCAAAAGGTACGCACTGCCTCTGTGAGGGGAAGAGAAGCAGCTAGGTAGAAGCACTGGCTCAGTATGTTGCGTGTGAGCCCAGTTCCACTGGGTAGGCGCTGTCTATATTTGCGTCCTAAAGAAAGCTGTTGTGTAATCAAAGACTGCTTTTAACATGGAGTGTCCAATGGCACTGGGAAGGCATGTCTTGAGCTAACAGCACCAGGGTATGTTGTACAGTAATGCACTGCGCCATGCAGAAAATGCTTATTTTGGAACTGCTCGACACAGGACAGCTCAAAGATAAGGTCGGTAAGGTGGAGTGAGACGAGATTATCTGACTCCTTTGTGCTCGGGAGCCGGCCGCTGTGACCGAGCGGGTCTAGGCGCTTCAGTCTGGAACCGCACGACTGCTACGGTCGCAGGTTAGAATCCTCCCTCGGGCATGGATGTGTGTGATGTCCTTAGGTTGATTAGGTTTAAGTAGTTCTAAGTCTAGGGGACTGATGACCTCAGATGTTAAGTCCCATAGTGCTCAGAGCCATTTGAACCATTTTTTTGTGCTCGGGAGCGTGGCACTCGAGCCATCAGGACACCACTAAGCTAACTGAATTATCGTTGACTTTACTGTGAAATAGTAAGAGTAACTACCATTGGCTAATACACTGAAGCGTCAAAGTAACTGGTATAGGCATGCGTATTCAAATACAAAAAATGGTTCAAATGGCTCTGAGCACTATGGGACTTAACTTCTGAGGTCATCAGTCCCCTAGAACTTGGAACTACTTAAACCTAACTAACCTAGGGACATCACACACGTCCATGCCCGAGGGAGGATACGAACCTGCGCATTCAAATACAGAGATATGCAAACAGGGAGAATACGCCGCTGCTATCGGCAACACCTATATAAGACAATTGTTTGGCGCAGTTGTTAGATCAGTTACCGCTGCTACAATGGCCGGTTATCAAGATTTAAGTGAGTTTGAACGCGGTGCTATAGTCGGGGGACGAGCGATGGGACTCAGCATCTCCGAGATAGCGATGAAGTGGGGATTTTCTAGTACGACCATTACACTGAATATCAGGAATCCGGAAAAACATCGAATCTCCGACATCGCTGCTGCCGGAAAACCTGCAAGAAAGGGACCAACGACGTCAGAAGAGAATCGTTCAGTGCGACAGAAATGCTACCCCTCCGCAAATACACTCCTGGAAATTGAAATAAGAACACCGTGAATTCATTGTCCCAGGAAGGGGAAACTTTATTGACACATTCCTGGGGTCAGATACATCACATGATCACACTGACAGAACCACAGGCACATAGACACAGGCAACAGAGCATGCACAATGTCGGCACTAGTACAGTGTATATCCACCTTTCGCAGCAATGCAGGCTGCTATTCTCCCATGGAGACGATCGTAGAGATGCTGGATGTAGTCCTGTGGAACGGCTTGCCATGCCATTTCCACCTGGCGCCTCAGTTGGACCAGCGTTCGTGCTGGACGTGCAGACCGCGTGAGACGACGCTTCATCCAGTCCCAAACATGCTCAATGGGGGACAGATCCGGAGATCTTGCTGGCCAGGGTAGTTGACTTACACCTTCTAGAGCATGTTGGGTGGCACGGGATACATGCGGACGTGCATTGTCCTGTTGGAACAGCAAGTTCCCTTGCCGGTCTAGGAATGGTAGAACGATGGGTTCGATGACGGTTTGGATGTACCGTGCACTATTCAGTGTCCCCTCGACGATCACCAGTGGTGTACGGCCAGTGTAGGAGATCGCTCCCCACACCATGATGCCAGGTGTTGGCCCTGTGTGCCTCGGTTGTATGCAGTCCTGATTGTGGCGCTCACCTGCACGGCGCCAAACACGCATACGACCATCATTGGCACCAAGGCAGAAGCGACTCTCATCGCTGAAGACGACACGTCTCCATTCGTCCCTCCATTCACGCCTGTCGCGACACCACTGGAGGCGGGCTGCACGATGTTGGGGCGTGAGCGGAAGACGGCCTAACGGTGTGCGGGACCGTAGCCCAGCTTCATGGAGACGGTTGCGAATGGTCCTCGCCGATACTCCAGGAGCAACAGTGTCCCTAATTTGCTGGGAAGTGGCGGTGCGGTCCCCAACGGCACTGCGTAGGATGCTACGGTCTTGGCGTGCATCCGTGCGTCGCTGCGGTCCGGTCCCAGGTCGACGGGCACGTGCACCTTCCGCCGACCACTGGCGACAACGTCGATGTGCTGTGGAGATCTCACGCCCCACGTGTTGAGCAATTCGGCGGTACATCCACCCGGTCTACCGCATGCCCACTATACGCCCTCGCTCAAAGTCCGTCAACTGCACATACGGTTCACGTCCACGCTGTCGCGGCATGCTACCAGTGTTAAAGACTGCGATGGAGCTCCGTATGCCACGGCAAACTGGCTGACACTGACGGCGGCGGTGCACAAATGCTGCGCAGCTAGCGCCATTCGACGGCCAACACCGCGATTCCTGGTGTGTCCGCTGTGCCGTGCGTGTGATCATTGCTTGTACAGCCCTCTCGCAGTGTCCGGAGCAAGTATGGTGGGTCTGACACACCGGTGTCAATGTGTTCTTTTTTCCATTTCCAGGAGTGTAGCTGCATATTTCAGTGCTGGCACATCAACAAGTGTCAATGCGCGAATCATTCAACGAAACATCATCGATAAGGGATTTCGGAGCTGAAGGCCCACTCGTGTACCCTTGATGATTGCACGACACAAGGCTTTACGCCTCGCCTGGGCGCGTCAGCACCAACATTGGACTGTTGATGACTGGAAACATGTTGCCTGGTCGTACGAGTCTCGTTTCAAATCCTATCGTGCGGATGGACGTCTACGGGTATGGAGACAACCTCATGAATCCGTGGACACTACATGTCAGCAGAGGACTGTTCAAGCTGGTGGAGGCTCTGTAATGCTGTGGGGCGCGTGCAGTTAGAGGTGATATGAGACCCGTGATACGTCTAGATACGACGCTGACGGGTGACACGTACGTAAGCATCCTCTCTGATCACTTGCATCTATTCGTGTCCATTGTGCATTCCGACAGACTTGGGCAGTTCCAGCAGGACAGTGCGACACTCTACACGTCCAGAACTGCTACAGAGTGTCTCCAGGAACACTCTTCTGAATTTAAACACTTCCGCTGGCCACCAAACTCCCCAGACATGAACATTATTGAGGATATCTGGGATGCCTTGCAACTTGCTGTTCAGAAGAGATCTCCACGCCCTCGTACTCTTACGGGTTTATGTACAGCCCTGTCAGGATTTATGGCGTCAGTTCCCTCCAGCACTACTTCAGACATTAGTCGAGTCCATGCCACGTCGTGTTGCGGCACTTCTGCGATCTCGCTGGGGCCTTACACGATATTAGGCAGGTGAACCGGTTTCTTCGGCTCTTCAATCCATAAATAAATTTCGGAATGGCAGAACATGACTCGCTTTTGCGAACATGGAGAAGGCCTTACCGGCTGAAGCGCGAAATACCACTGATAGTGGGCGTCAGAGCTTGGCTGCTTCTGAGCTCTAGTACTAAAACTCCCTACAATTGGGCAGTTGTATTAAAAGTGAGTAAGGAAGGAAGACTTAGCATCTGATTGGCTGTCATTCGGATGCTCACACTCAGAAAGTAAGAGTAAAAGTTCCGTTGCTTGCTGGGAGTGATCGGCAGAGTGTCTTTCATCCGAGACTCGACAGGTGACGTTTCAGCCAAGAGAGGGGCCTTTATTCCAGGCTTTGAGGGAGGGCAACATTCGGTGCAGACCAGATGGTTTATAGTTTAGCAGCCACCGGTCTTGGACACTGGTAACTCTAAGTGAGCAGCAGCAGTGTTTGTAGGAACCATGCGAGGACTTCAGATTAATGGCAGGACTTTCACAATTTTAATTCAAGTAAATTTGTGAACACTCACAACTCGGCATGTGCTCGATGAAGATGGTAGGTGTATGCATAGTTCTTTCCGTATTTCTTTCCTCTATGATTAACATTCGACAATCACATTGCTGCTTCCGCAAACTTGATTGTTCCCCCAGTGTATTGTTGACTTTAACGTACTCATCTCAGACTCATTACATGAGTTTTGCCATTTTATTGATATTGTAATCCCATTGTAACTTGTGTTAATACTTACTGAACATAACGGATTACTGTCTTCGTGCACTTATCTTCAATGTGAACCCTACAGGGACTTCTGGTAAATAGGATTTCATACTAACCAGTCTTTCATTCAATAGTTTGATGAACCCCTATTTCACCTTTTTGTGTCATAAGATCCATATTTCACATATACTAGGGCCACCATGGTTAATAAATTCATTAAATTATCTGTTGCAGGACACCTATTAAATTCATGTGGTTCAAAAAATGTTCAAATGTGTGTGAAATTTTATGGGACTAAACTGCTAAGGTGATCAGTCCCTAAGCTTACACGGTACTTAACCTAAATTATCCTAAGGACGAACACACACACCCATGTCCGAGGGAGGACTCGAACCTCCGCCGGGACCAGCCGCACAGTCCATGACTGCAGCGCCTTAGACCGCTAGGCTAATCCCGCACGGCAAAATTCATGTGGACCTATGGAGAGTTCGGGGTGCACTCAGCCTCGTGACGCCAATTGAGGAGCTACTCGACCGACTAGTAACGGCTCCGGTCAAAGAAAACCATCATAACGACTGGGAGAGCGGTGTACTGACCACATGCCCCTCCTATCCGCATCCTACCACCCGATCCCTTCTTCTAGTCAAGTTGTGCCAAAAACTCCTCTTCTCCCCAATTCTATTCAATACCTCCTCATTAGTTATGTGATCTACCTATCTAATCTTCAGCATTCTTCTGTAGCGCCACATTTCGAAAGCTTCTATTCTCTTCTTGTCTAAACTATTTATTGTCCATGTTTCACTTCCATACATGGCTACTCTCACATACAAATACTTTCAGAAACGACTTCCTGACACTTAAACCAATACTCGATGTTAACAAATTTCTCTTCTTCAGAAACACTTTCCTTGCCATTGCTAGTCTACATTTTCTATCCTTTCTACTTCGACCATCATCAGTTATTTTGCTCCCCAAATAGCAAAACTCCTTTATCACTTTAAGTGTCTCATTTCCTAATCTAATTCCCTCAGCATCACCTGACTTAATTCGACTACATCCCATTATCCTCGTTTTGCTTTTGTTGATGTTCATCTTATATACTCCTTTCAAGACACTGTCCATTCCGTTTAACTGCTCTTCCACGTTCTTTGCTGTCTCTGACAGAATTACAATGCCATCGGCGAACCTCAAAGTTTTTATTTCTCCATGGATTTTAATGCCTACTCCAAACTTTTCTTTTGTTTCCTTTACTGCTTGCTCAATATACAGATTGAATAACATCGGCGAGAGGCTACAACCCTGTATCACTCCCTTCCCAACCACTGCTCCCCTTTCATGCCCCTCGACTCTTAGAACTGCCATCTGCTTTCTGTACAGATTGTAAATATCCTTTCGCTCCGTGTATTTTACCCCAGCCACCTTCAGAATTTGAAAGGCAGTATTCCAATCACCATTGTCAAAAGCTTTCTCTGAGTCTATAAAAGCTAGAAATGTAGGTTTGCCTTTCCTTAATCCTTCTTCTTAGATAAGTCGTAGGGTCAGTATTGCCTCACATGTTCCAACATTTCTAAGGAATCCAAACTGATCTTCGCAGAGGTTGGCTTCTACAAGTTTTTCCATTCGTCTGTAAAGAATTCGCGTTAGTATTTTGCAGCTGTGACTTATTAAACTGATAGTTCGGTAATTTTCACATCTGTCAACACCTGCTTTCTTTGGGATTGAAATTATTATATTCTTCTAGAAGTCTGAGGGAATTTCGCCTGTCTCATACATCTTGCTCACCAGATAGTAGAGTTTTGTCAGGAATGGCTCTCCCAAGGCTGTCAGTAGTTCTAATGGAATGTTGTCTACTCCCGGGGCCTTATTTCGGCTTAGGTCTTTCAGTGCTCTGTGAAACTCTTCACGCAGTATCGTATCTCCCATTTCATCTTCATCTACATCCTCTTCCATTTCCATAATATTGTCCTCAAGAACATCGCCCCTGTATAGACCCTCTATATACTCCTTCAACCTTTCTGCTTTCCCTTCTTTGCTTAGAACTGGGTTATTAGATATTATTTCTTGTGTTGCATTTTAATGGTGAGCAATGTACCATAAAATTTTCCGACGCCCTGTCTATTTTTTTCCACGTGCAGACGTATGTCCATCCTGTATTCTATAGTGAGAAACAACAGATATATGTTTTGGACACCACGAACGTCACTCTTCATGCATGTGGGTAGGTGTGATCGTAGCAGCAGATGTCTTGTTGTTGACGTGGCCCTAGGATACAGTCAATCAAGATAACTTTTTACCAGTCGATGTAGCTTTGTAATACTTACTACTGTTGTTTCAAATGGCATCTGCGCCACCTGCTTAGATTACTTTGTACTAAAAGTTGCAGTTTTGTTACCTTTGTGTTTTCTAGTTAGTATTTCAGTTGTCTTTCCACCATCTTACTAGCTCCCACAGTTGTGATTATCCTTTAATTGCACTGACGGTGAAGAGAGCTTCTGACGAAAATGATGTAAGTTCAACAATGTCCGATCTATACAGATACCTTTGTATACTGTTTGGTTTTATTCCTTATAAACACCTGATATTCTTCTGGCATGACCTAAATTTACACAGAGCATTAGATATAGAAAAAAATACTATGTTTTTTAAGACTGGTCTAAAGATACGGTATAGGACAGTGTCACTTTGCACCAGTATTTAAACCGGAATTTTACTGTGATACGGCACAGTTAGTGAACATTTTTACTTTCCCAAGCACTCAGTTACTACACAGGCCAACGATGGGAAAACATTTTTTGCTGAAAATACCTCATTCTTATGTTTTTTAGGGTGTGAAATCCAAATATGATACTTAAAAAACGGTAGCACCCACAATTTCTTCACTGTTCACAGTGAAATTTATTAAATTGAGCGATTTTTAAAGAATTTAACAGCTTTTATGTAGTTAAAATAATTGAAAAAGGAGGTGTAATGAATGTAGATGACTGTGGTAGCACTGCTGAAAAACATTTGCTGGCAAAAAAAGGTCTATTCTATTTTTGTGTTAACAGGTGGTGTTTTGTTTACTCTCAACCTAACATCACTTTCCTGTTTCCTGTACATGTATTCAATACAATGTCTAATCCCGGTTGTGAAAATTCTGCTGACACTTTTTGTTATATTTGCGGTGAATTTCTGATTAAAAAACACAAAAGAAATATTACAGATTTTGTGAAAATGTTTTATCTATCATACTTTTGATTTAAAACTGGTGATCAAAATAAATCTTGGTCGCCACATTATGTTATGTGTGTGTTGAAGATCTGAGAAAATGGTCCAAAAAGGAGAGAAAAGCCTTTAGATTTGCTGTTCCTATGATCTGGAGGGAGCCAAGAAATCATTCCGATGATTGCTACTTTTGCAGTTTTGATATTACTGCTCACAATTCGAAAAACAAGAAGGTAATAAGCTACCCTAACCGTCTGTCCGCCATCCGACCAGTAAGGCATGGTGTAGATTTGCTGGTTCCTGAACCAGCAGATGATTTAAATTCTATTCCAACAGAAGTATTTTTTGATATATAATCTGATTTAGATGAACCAGATGATAATGAACTCCGTTGTAATACAGAAAGCCGGCAGCTGTGGCCGAGCGGTTCTAGGTGCTTCAGTCTGGAACCATGCTGCTGCTATGTCACAGGTTCGAATCCTGCCTCGGGCATGGATGTGTGTGATGTCCTTGGGTACTTAAGTAGTTCTAAGTCTAGGGGACTGGTGACCTCAGATGTTAAGTCCCATAGTGCTTAGAGCCACTTGAACCATTTTTGTAATACGGAAAGTCTAGAGTGCAAATTGTTGACTCAGGCGGTTTGGTTAGGAATCTGGGCTTAACGAAAGAAAAAGCTGAATTGCTTGGCTCTAGATTAAAAGAAAAGAACTTATTGAGAATTGGAACCAGCATGTACATGTATAGAAAGAGAGAGCAGCAATTTTTCAAGTTTTTTTCAACAAGAAGGTGATTTAGTGTACTGCTCAGACATTCCTGGTGTGATGATTGGGTTTTGTATTGAATACAAAAAGGAAGACTGGCGGCTGTTTATTGATTCATCCAAAACTAGTTTAAAGGTTGTTTTATTGCACAATGGTAACATGTATGTATCTATACCTGTTGGACATTCTGTACATATGAAAGAAATCTATGAAAACCTAGAAATAGTGCTAAATAAAATAGGCTATTCTGCTCATGGTTGGATGATATGTGGCGATCTAAAAGTAACATGCATGCTCCTTAGTCAGCAAGGTGGCTTTACCAAATTTCCATGTTTCTTGTGTGAATGGGACACTAGGGCTAGAGATCAACACTGGGGCAGAAAGAACTGGGCTGTGAGGGAGTCTTTAAAACCTGGTGATAAGAATATTCTATGCTAAAACCTTCCAAAAAACGTACTCCTACCACCTCTACAAATAAAGTTAGGCCTAATGAAACAGTTTGTGAAGGCTTTGCCTAAAGATGAACCATGTTTTAAGTATCTCTGCCAAAAGTTTCCATACCTTTGAGAAGCTAAACTAAAAGAATGCGTCCTTGTCGGACCAGACATTAGAGAAGTGATGTTTGATATTATCTTTGAATCCTCAATGACATTAAATAAGAAAGAAGCATGAATATCATTCAAGCAAGTCGTTACAAAGTTCTTAGGACATGAAAAAGACCCAGAATGTTTTTCTATTATAGCTACAATGTTAAAGAAGTTTAAGCTTTAGGATGTTTAATGAGCCTGAAAAGTTCACTTTTTGAACAGTCACCCTGATTACTTCCCGGACAATATGGGAGATGTTCGTAAGGAGCAAGTGGAGCGTTTTCACCAGGTCGTTAAAGTGATGGAAAAACGCTACCAAGGCCTCTGGAACACCAACATGATGAGGGACTGCTGTTGGTCACTTCACCAATAAGTTCAGCAAGCGACTCATTGTAGAAAAAGCTACAGAAGAAGCTTCAGAGAAAAAAGATAAAGAATATACAAAGCAATCCAGCCAACAAGTGAAACCTCTATTAACACATATCATTGTTTTAAGTAGCTTACTGCAAATACAAACCATGCTTACGTTGTATCAAGGCTTTTCATAAAAATCTGTAAACACCAGCTATCAAAGTAAAAAAAGGTTTTTAAAAAAAATTTCGTTGGTCTGTGTTATAAATGTAAAATGTTACAATATCTGTTGTGAGTAACTTATTTTGTCTGAAGTAGTTTCAAAACATGGAAAAAGTGGTATTAAATTACCCTGATTGACTGTTGGGGGCTTTCCTTCGAACATTGTGATCTGTCAAAGGCATTTTATTGTGTGAATCACAACATCCTTTTAAATAAATTAGAATTCTATGGTGTCATGGGCAGCGCTACAAAATGGTTCAAGTCATACGTCGCTAACAGGAAACAAAGGGTGTCAGTGCAAGGGACTAGTGAATTAAGTCGTCAGTCATCATCGGAATGGGAAGAAATTACATGTGGCATCCCACAAGGATCCATTTTAGGGCCATTGCTTTTTCTTGTGTACATTAATGATCTCTCATCAGTTACAATGACAGAAGCAGAGTTCTTTTTGTTTGCAGATGGCACAAGTATTGCAATAAATAGTATGTCAAGCATAGTTCTAGAAAGATATGCTAATGATATTTTCATGGATATTAATAAATGGTTTAAAGCCAACTCACTGACATTAAACTTCGAAAAGACTCACTATATGCAATTCAGAACCTGTCAGAGGTTTCCACCCAGCATTTGCATAAAGTATCAAGAAGAGCAGATAAAAGAGGTTGACAGTCTTAAATTACTGGGATTACAACTTGATAATAAATTCAGTTGGGAGGAGCACACCACAGAACTGCAGAAACGCCTTAACAAATGTGTATTTGCAATTCGAGTGTTAGCAGACATAGGCGACATAAAAATGAAAAAGCTTGCATACTTTGCCTACTTTCAGTCCATAATGCCATATGGTATAATATTTTGGGGTATCTCTTCAAGTCAAACAAAAGTTTTCAGAGTCCAAAAGCGTGTAACACGTATTATTTGTGGAGTAAATTCACAGACGTCCTGTAGAAACGTCTTCAAAGAACTGGGTATACTAACTACTGCCTCTCAGTATATTTACCCCTTAATGAAATTTGTCTTAAATAATGTATCTCTTTCTCTAACTGTTGTGTACATAGTTCCGCGTAGTCAGCGCGTACACAACTTTCCCAATAGAGCGCGCCCCGCTAAGCACAACCACGCAGGCGCAGCGCTCGTCCATCTCCGCACTAGGAGATGGCGCTGCCATAGAGACGGACCAAATTCTGCTTCCGCCGATCTGCGTATTAATATGTAACGCAGCCAATGATATTGCTGCTAACGTAGAACCTTTTCTCCTCGCGGATCACACTCGCGCAGTGATACCGGAACACGCGAGGTATTATAACAAGTGTACAGACCTCCAATTAGTCAGTCTGCATTAGTCTGCATTAGTCTATAGTCAAGTTTCAGTCTGCACCTAATAAGATTACCATGTTCCTGTACATAGCCATGAAGAGAATTGAATAGACACTTTGTCAAGTATCAGAGATATGTGAGAATAACATTAACATACCAAGACCAAAGGAACTTCAGACTGTCAATTGTAAATAGCCTCCAGAACCAAGTTAAGTTATTTTTATGCTTGTTATTTTAATAAATGTGTGTGAAAATTAATCAAGTTCTGTTTAAAGTTGGTCACCGCCAATCTGCTACTCTAAGCGTGCAAGTGGCATTTCTATCGTCTGACCTAACGGCAGAAGATAAACATGCCACAATAACACCACGAGACATATTGCTGACGCTCGCCTACTTCGTTAGAGAGACAAGTCAAATAATCTGATGGTGTGTGTACCGAAGGTCTTACAGTACACACACCACACCAACAAACAGCTCAGTTCATACATACAATACCAGGAACAAAACTGATCTGCACAAGTACTTAAAAGCACTTACTTTAGTTCAGAAAGGGGTCCACTACTCAGGAACACTCAACTTCAATAACTTGCCAGCAAACATAAAAAATTAAGTTACAAATAAATATCAGTTTAAAAGGAGCCTGAAACACTTACTAGTGGCCAACTCCTTCCACTCCAGTGACGAATTTTTGATAGAAACAAATGATGTATTGTAAATAGTTATACTATTAGTATTGTAATTCTGTCAGAGACAGCAAAGGACTTGGAAGAGCACTTGATCGGAATGGACAGTGTCTTGAAAGGAGGATATAAGGTGAACATCAACAAAAGCAAAACGAAGAGAATGGAACATAGTCGAATTAAGTTGGGTGATGCTGAGGGAATTAGATTAGGAAAAGAGACACTTAAAATAGCAAAGAAGTTTTGCTATTTGGGGAGCAAAATAACTGATGATGGTCGAAGTAGAGAGGATATAAAATGTAGACTGGCAATGGCAAGAAAAGCGTTTCTGAAGAAGAGAAATTTGTTAACATCGAGTGTAGATTTAAGTGTCAGGAAGTCGTTTCTGAAAGTATTTGTATGGAGTGTAGCCATGTATGGAAGTGAAACATCGACGATAAATAAATTGGACAAGAAGAGAATAGAAGCTTTCGAAATGTGGTGCTACAGAAGAATGCTGAAGATTAACTAATGAGGAGGTATTGAATAGAATTGGGGAGAAGAGGAGCTTGTGGCACAACTTGACTAGAAGAAGGGATCGGTTGGTAGGACATGTTCTGAGGCATCAAGGGATCACAAATATAGTACTGGAGGGCAGCATGGGGGGTAAAAATCGTAGATGGAGACCAAGAGATGAATACACTAAGCAGATTCAGAAGGATGTAGGCTGCAGTAGGTACTGGGAGATGAAGAAACTTGCACAGGATAGAGTAGCATGGAGAGCTGCATCAAACAAATCTCAGGACTGAAGACCACAACAACAACAACATTAGTATTGTTATTTCAGCTTAAAAAAATGATGTATTGTAGGTTCGCAGGAGAGCTTCTGTAAAGTTTGGAAGGTAGGAGACGAGATACTGGCAGAAGTAAAGCTGTGAGTACCGGGCGTGAGTCGTGCTTCGGTAGCTCAGATGGTAGAGCACTTGCCCGCGAAAGGCAAAGATCCCGAGTTCGAGTCTCGGTCGGGCACACAGTTTTAATCTGCCAGGAAGTTTCATGTACTGTATATACCCATACTATTAATTTTGTTATTTCGCTTAAAAAAAGCGACATGTTCCACATCTACGAGGATCTCTCCTCGGTACAGATCTCTGTAACGAAAAACTAACCTAATCTAAAATTGCGCTTGATCTTTCCTCCACCTTGCTGAGTAGGCTCCATGTTTTGTCCACAGCTGCTCAACATGTCCTATACGGTGTTCAACCTGCTGTTCGAACTGCAGAGCGCCGACTGAGCGGCGCCCCCACCAGGCTCCGGGCGGAGACGGCTGCTCCGCTGCTAGAGGCGATGGCACGAGGGGCAGAGTGTGTGCAGGACACAGGAATGCTCGAAAAAGCATAGTGCTCAGCCACGGTTTTCAGATTAATTCATTAAAGACACGTTTCAGTTTCCATCCTTGCTCAGATGGCGTCGTATTCGCCTCTGTTTGTTTTCACTGAATTAAGAAAGCTGCGGCTGCAATGAGCAAAATAAAACCTTCTTTACCCATCAGCTTCTCTCACTGAGAATACACTGAAGCGCCAAAGAAACTAGTATCGGCATGCGTATTCAAATACAGAGATACGTAAATAGGCAGAATACGGCACTGCGGTCGACAACGCCTGTATAAGACAACAAGTGTCTGGTGCGGTTGTTACACTACTGGCCTTTAAAACTGCAACACCAAGAAGAAATGCAGATGATAAACGGGTATTCATTGGACAAATATATTATACTAGAACTGACATGTGATTACATTTTCACGCAATTTGGGTGCATACATCCTGAGAAACTAGTACCCAGAACAACCACCTCTGGCCGTAATAACGGCCTTAATACGCCTGGGCATTGAGTCAAACAGAGCTTGGATTGCGTGTACAGGTACAGCTGCCCATGCAGCTTCAACACGATGCCACAGTTCATCAAGAGTAGTGACTGGCGTATTCTGACGAGCCGGTTGCTCGGTCACCATTGACCAGACGTTCTCAGTTGGCGAAAGATCTGGAGAATGTCCTGGCCATGGCAGCGGTCGAACATTTTCTGTATCCAGAAAGGCCCGTACAGGACCTACAACATGCGGTCGTGCATTATCCTGCTGAAATGTAGGGTTTCGCAAGGATCGAATGAAGGGTAGAGCCACGGGTCGTAACACATATGAAATGTAACGTCCACTGTTCAAAGTGCCGTCAATGCGAACAAGAGGTGACCGAAACGTGTAACCAATGGCACCCTATACCATCACGCCGGGTGATACGCCAGTATGGCGATGACGAATACACGGCTGCAATGTGCCTTCACCGCGATGTCGCCAAACACGGATGCGACCATCATGATGCTGTAAACAGAACCTGGATTCATCCGAAAAAATGATGTTTTGCCATTCGTGCACCCAGGTTCGTCGTCGAGTACACCATTGCAGGCGCTCCTGTCTGTGATGCAGCGTCAAGGGTAACCGCAGCTATGCTCTCCGAGCTGATGGTCCGTGCTGCTGCGAACGTCGTCGAACTGTTCGTGCAGATGGTTGTTGTCTTGCAAACGTCCCCATTTGTTGACTCAGGAATCGAGACGTGGCTGCACGATCCGTTACAGCCATGCGGATAAGATGCCTGTCATCTCGACTGCTAGTGATACGAGGGCATTGGGATCCAGCACGGCGTTCCGTATTACCCTTCTGAACCCACCGATTCCATATTCAGCTAACAGTCATTGGATCTCGACCAATGCGAGCAGCAATGTCGTGATACGATAAACTATAAGCGCAATAGGCTACAGTTCTACCTTTATGAAAGTCGGAAACGTGATGGTACGCATTCCTCCTCCTTACACGAGGGATCACAGCGACATTTCACCAGGCAACGCCGGTCAACTGCTGTTTGTGTATGAGAAATCGGTTGGAAACCTCCCTCATGTCAGCACGTTGTAGGTGTCGCCACCGGCGCCAACCTTGTGTGAATGCTCTGAAAGCTAATAATTTGCATATCACACGATCTTCTTCCTGTCGGTTAAATTTCGCGTCTATAGCACGTCATCTTCGTGGTGTAGCAATTTTAATGGCCAGTAGTGTACATCGGTTGCTGCTGCTACAATGGCAGGTTATCAAGATTTGAAAGTCGGCGCACGAGCGATGGGACACAGCATATTCTAGGTGGCTATGAAGTGGGGATTTTCTCGTACGACCATTTCACGAGTGTACCTTGAATATCATGAATCTAGTAAAACATCAAATCTCCAACATCGCTGGGGCCAGAGAAAGGTCATGCATGAATGGAACCATCGACGACTGAAAAGAATCGTTCAATATAACAGAAGTGTGACCCTTCCGGAAATTGCTACAGATTTCAATGATGGGCCATCAACAAGTGTCAGCATGCCAACCATTCAACGAAACATCATCGAAATGGGCTTCCAGAGCTGAAGGCCCTTTCGTGTACCCATGATGACTGCATGACACAAAGCTTTACGTCTCGCCTGGATCCATCATGAGCGACATTGGACTGTTGATGACAGGAAGTATGTTGCCTCGTCGGACGACTCTCGTTTCAAATTCTATCGAGTGGATGGGCGTGTACAGGTATGGAGACAACCTCATCAAACCATGGACCCTGCATGTCAGAGAGGACTGTTCAAGCTGGTCAAGGCTCTGTAATGGTGTGGCATTTATGCAGTTGGAGTGATATGGGATCCCTGACACGTCTACGTACGACTCTGACAAGTGTCTGATCACCTGCATCCATTCGTTTCCATTGTGCATTCCGACGGTCGTAGGCAATTCGAGCAGGACAACGCAACACCCCATACGTCCAGAATTGCTACAGAGTGGCTGCAGGAACACCGTTCTGAGTTTAAGCACTTCCGCTGGCCACCAGACTCCCCAGACATGAACATATTTGAGCATATCTGGAATGCCTTGCAATGTGCTGTTCAGAAGAGAACTCCACTCCCTTTTTACTCTTACAAATTTATGGACAGCCCTGCAGGATTCACAGTGTCGCATTAGTCCAGTCCATACCACGTCTTGTTGCGGCACTTCACTTCTGCATGCTCACGGGGCACCTACACGATATTAGGCAGATGTACCAGTTTCTTTGGCTCTTCATTGTATAATACAATGTTTAGATGAGAAAGTATCATCAGCTGGGCTCCTCTGCGACTTATCGAAAATTCCGTGCTTTGTAACAGAAATTAAGATTTAATACACTGACAAAAAAAGAAAGTTTTTCGTTATAAAGTTTTTCTTCTTCTTCTTCTTCTTCGTTTCACCCAACTTTGGGGTACGTTGAATCAATCACTTCTGTGTGTTCTGTGCCTTTCTTTTCGCCCAGTACTGCTTCATTCTTTCTGATCTTGCTTTTCTTTCCTCATCAGAGATGACAATCGTTCTTTTCTTTCTATTTTGGAGCTGGAATCCCTCTTTTCTGTCTTTGTTTATCATTTTTGCGGTCCTGTCTGTGAGCATTTTTTCTGTGATGTGTAGTTCTCTTAAGTCTTTCTCTGTTTGGATAAACCAATTTGGTTTGGATTTTTTATTCCTGAAGTAGTCAAACATTCTTTTTGTAAGTCTATTTGGGTTCATTCTGAGAATGTGCCCATAAAACTCAATTCTTCTTTTCCTCATTGTATCCGAAAGTTTTTCTGTGGTTTTGTAGAGTGTTTCATTTTTGTTATGAATTCGTTTGTCGTTATGAAATTTGGGGCCTAAAATTTTTCTCAATATTTTTCTTTCTTTGATCTCTAGCCTTTCAATTGGGCCATGGTTAGTGATAGATAATGTCTCAGCTGCATATAGTGCTTCTGGTTTAATGACAGTGTTGTAATGTTTTATTTTTGAATTCCATGAGAGGGACTTTTTATTATAAGTATTTTTAGTAAGCTGAAAGGCTAGTTCAACTTTGTTTCTTCCTAATTCTATTGCTTTTTTCTCAAGGGCGTTCCAGCTAATCCATTCACCAACATATTTGAATTCTTTAACAATTTCGATCTTTTGGTCTCTTGCTTTAAGATATTTCATTGGCTTTTTTATATTTGTGATTATTTTGGTTTTTTCAAAAGAAATTTTAAGGCCTATTTTCTCTGCTTGTTTCTGTAATTCGAGGATCTGTTCTTTGGCTTCTTCCCATGTTTCAGCTAGTAGGGCCATATCATCTGCAAATGCTAGGCAATTAACCTTGATGCCTTTGTTTTTTGTTCCTAGTCGGATTCCACTATTGATTTTCTTGTTCCATTCTCTTACTATTTTTTCTAGGGCACAGTTAAACAACAATGGAGAGAGTCCATCACCTTGTCGTACTCCAGTTTTTATCTCAAATAGGTCCGAGAGTTCTCCCATAAATTTAATTTTGGAGTATGTGTTGGTGATGGTTTCTCTAATTAGGTTTGTAGTTTTATTGTCTAGGTTCAATTCTTTTAATATGGAGATTAGAGATTCCCTGTCTATGGAGTCGTACGCCTTTTTCGTTATAAAGGAATAGTGTGATTTTTATCAAACTTTGAGGGGAAGTTCAGAACGAAACAGGTATTTCGCGATTAAATTTTCAATTGGATTCAGAACTGATTTCAATCATCAACATTAGTATAAGATGTGACCTAAACAGGTATGAACGCACAGTTATGAACGCATTCGTTGTGGCATGGGAGCTAGGAGCTTCTAAATATTATCACGACGATTTTCTAGCCACGCCTGACACTCAGGTGTGAAAGTATATGTCATCCCAGCACAAGCCTCACACGCTCTGTCAACCTAGGATCCCTACATTCCTCAAGTGTTAGCAGTCTGAACTGCAATGTGGCGCCATTATCCTGATTGAATACGCCATCTGATACTCCGGTCATGAATAGAATGGCAGCAGTGTTAGACAGTACTGTCAGATACTGGTCAGCACTCAGCATTCCTCCATCATGTGCCAAGTCAGTCCTGCCACCACAGCCAACAGCTCGGCAGACCGTGGTTTCAAGTAGTAACAGAGGCACGAGCCCGCCCGATTGGCTGTGCGGTCTAAGGCACGGCTTTCCGGGCAGGAAGGAGCGCCGGTCCCCGGCACGAATCCACCCGGCGGATTTGTGTCGAAGTCCGGTGAGCCGGCCAGTCTGTGGATGGTTTTTAGGCGGTTTTCCATCTGCCTCGGCGAATGCGGGCTGGTTCCCCTTATTCCGCCTCAGCTACACTATGTCGGCGATTGCTGCGCAAACACTTCTACTCTTCCACGCAAACATAGGAGTCACACTCGTCTGGTGTGAGACGTTCCCTGGGGGATCCACCGGGGGCCGAACCACACACTAACCCTGGGTTCGGTGTGGGGTGGCGGAGGGGTGAAGTGGACTGCGATAGTCGTCGTGGGGTTGTGGACCACTGCGGCTGCGGCGGGGACGGAGCCTCTCCGTCGTTTCTAGGCCCCCAGTTAATACGACATAACATAACATAACAGAGGCATGGGTCTCCAGAATTGGCACCTCCCACCTTCCACAGGTCGTCTACAGACATGCAGGCGCCGATCTGTCCGCCACTTGTAAGTAGGCTGTTTAGGTTTTTATATTGGTAACGCCATGTAGCGCTCTGTATGAATATCACTGACTGTGCTGTGTGCAATCTGTGGGTGGGTGGCATTGTTGGAATAGTTGCTACTGTAGCGTTGGGCAGCGCGTAGCGTTGCACAGTTGGAGGTGAGCCGCCAGCAGTGGTGGATGTGGGGAGAGAGATGGCAGAATTTTAAGAGCGGACGACCTGGACGTGTGTCCGCCAGAAAGAGTAAATTTGTAATACTGGATATCATGAACTGATATATATTATGACTTTTGAACACTATTAAGGTAAATACATTGTTTGTTCTCTATCAAAATCTTTCATTTGCCAACTACGCCTATCAGTAGTTAGTGCCTTCAGAAGTTTGAATCTTTTATTTAGCTGGCAGTAGTGGCGCTCGCTGTATTGCAGTAGTTCAAGTAACGAAGATTTTTGTGAGGTAAGTGATTCATGAAAGGTATAGGTTGTATAGGTTAATGTTAGTCAGGGTCATTCTTTTGTAGGGATTTTTCAAAGTCAGATTGCGTTGCGCTAAAAAATATTGTGTGTCAGTTTAAGCACAGTCATTTATAATTTTTCTAAGGGGACGTTTCACACTGACAAAAGCTGCTTTCATCGCTGGACACCACAGAATGCCACCCAGTGTCCCAGTTGCCCCTAGAGCTACACGCTGCAAGCCTCTGTTGTTGTGGTATGGTACCAGCGATAAACAACACATGGCAACTCGAAGTCTGATACATGTCAACTTGACATCTCAGCTTCCAGTAATCTGTTCTCAACCGCTTGTGGTGACACACTGTCTATAAAGGCCGTCGGAATTTCAGTTGTTGTTACTTATTTGTCAAAACTAGTTGAGCAGTCCTACAAACCGTCCATCATAAGAATAAACCTGATGTAAACATTGCACCATGTATTCTTCCATGTTTGCTGGAACCTCATCGGATTTCCGTTTCACATGGGACTGCGGCCAAGCTGTCTCGAGTACTAAGTGCGATAATAAGGAAAAGTTTCGTGCCGTGCGTTACGCGCACATCGACTCGGCGACAATAAGGCGGGACAACAGCTTTAGCGGCGCATTTAACTCGGACAGCAGTGGCCGGTCAGCTGGTACAGCTAGCCCTCAGTGGCGTGGCCAGCTGCAGTAGAAAGAGACGAGCAGAGGTACAATACAGCTGTCGTTTAATTTTTAACCAGAATGAGGTAATACACTGCAAATCTCCCACAATACGCTCCTTAGACGACTAGACGAAAACCGCAACACGTTGTCGTTTTTAGTTAACGAGCTACTGTAATTAAAAACAAGGATGATGAAAACTCTTGACTTAACCACAGGGCAATTTTTTCCGCATAAGCTGTGTGTAACGTAAGAGACTATTGAAGGATTTCACCGTATAGTTAAATATTCAAGCCACTGAAGGTATTAATTACTATCAGTCGTCTGGTAATCTCTTAGGTCCTTACTTATCCGAATCCGAGGAATACAATTCAGTTCTGGAAGTGTCACCTGCCTGTCAACAATAGAATCCACGAATCCAACCAGACGCAGCATTTTCTCCTCTTCTTTTATGACGAGCCATTCTGTATTACGCCAGCGTTCGGTAGTGACGTGTGAAAAACCAATGTGCGTTGGTTCCGGGACGTCTGGCAGCTTAACAGTCTTGTTACTTCTCGGCCCAAATCCTGTAGCTTCGCTCAGCATCAGTTCTGTTGGGTACATATTGTAACGGTACAGTAGCAAATGTAAAAATGCAGCATTTTTATGATACGCTCGGTGCTGTGAAAATGATTGTTTTTCATGTTTCTACGATACTTGTCTACCTCTCTGGTATAAAACGATGGACATAGTCCAAATAAAGAGTATTTGGTTTTTCATTTTTGCCTTAAAAAATTAAATTGTTATGTTTTCTTAATTTAAACAATTTTTATGAACAGTCTTTCATAAAACATCGATGACTAAGAATTCGTATTTAAAATGGAAGCAAGAATTTCGCGTTCAATATTTAATTAGAAACAAGGAGACGTGCATTATTCATAAAAAATGACGCTGAGTTTTATAATTTCGACATTTAGGTATTTCAAATTGAACTAGAAAAAAAAATGGAGGGGGCAACTACCCAAAGAATCGCATTAGCCTGACATTCCATAGCGCTACCGACTGCACTATACGTCCAATTTAAGTTTAGTCATGTACTGCAGTACATACAAAGCTGGGAAAAACGTCAAAGCCGATTATCTCCGTAAATTTATGAAAACCATTAAGAACAGCCTATTTCTCGGCTTCTTTTAACCGTGCTTCACAACGGAACAGAAAGCAGCCTCAGCCATTTACACACTGCGCATTAACTGCGCGACAATCAGAGTACAACACAGCATAGGCTGTGACTGTACGCGATTTTCGAAATAAAAACTAAGTAGCTGAGGCGTGATTAAGAAAAACGTTGATAGCTGTTGATACATTTGAATATCTTACAGTTTCATTTAACGTAACTTTGTAATAATATATGTAATACATAAGTAGGACCTACTTCCAAGAGCGTAACAACACCAGTGTACGTGTGCTACGGCATCTGACCAATCATCGCGTTTGTGTTTGTTTACATCAGGATTAGTCTTATGATGAACGGATTTTCGGTCTAGGTTGCAATGACAGCAGAAGTTATGTATCTTTTGTGAACTCATATTTTAATATGCACCTGAAGATGGGACATATTTCCCGAAACTGGGTAGTGCTTGTCTTCTAAGAAATAAATAATTTTTGTTACTGTAGCGGATTTTTTCATAGACAAAGAAGTTTCATTGACTCATTTTGCCTTTCTCAGGCATCTTCAGAATCTGTCTAGGAACTGTGCGTAACAAATTAGTCATAAAAAGCTAAATGTTTGGTATGCACCTCAGCGAAGGTTACAATAGGGAAAGATGTATACTCTGGAAACATTAGTGTTTGATGTTTCTCAAGATTATAAGTGTGGCACTATCTCAGCGCAGCTGTGTGCCTTCGCCAAAGGTGTGTTTTGGCTAGTTATGAATTCCTGAAAAAGATGAAAAGCATCAATAAAACTTCTGGGGTCATTCCAACCGAGACTGCATTTCTTTCTGAAATACGAGGGTGAGTCAAATGAAAACCTTAAATATTTTTATAAATATTATTTATTGTGCAGAAGTGGTACAAAGCTGTATCACTTTTCAACATAATCTCCCCTACGCTTAATGCATGTCCTCCAGCGCTTACAAAGTGCATAAATTCCTTTAGAAAAAAAATCTTTTGGTAGTCCGCGCAACCACTCATGCACGGCGTGGCGTACCTCTTCGTTGGAATGGAACTTCTTTCCTCCCACTGTGTGTGTCTGAGTGGTCCAAACATATGGAAATCATTTGGGGCAAGATCTGCTGAGTAGGGTGGATGAGGAAGACACTCAAAATGCAGGTCTCTGATTTTTTGCAACTGTTGTACAGGCAGTGTGGGGCCTTGCATTGTCTTGATTCAAAAGGACACCTGCTGACGGCAATCCACGTTGCTTTGATTTGATTGGAGGCCGCAGATGATTTTTTAGGAGATCTGTGTATGATGCACTGGTGACAGTGGTCCCTCTAGGCATGTAATGCTCCTAAATGACGCATTTTTCGTCCCAAAAGAGAGTCAGCATAATCTTCCCTGCTGATGGTTCTGTTCGAAACTTCTTTGGTTTTGGTGATGAGGAATGGCGCCATTCCTTGCTCGCTCTGTTTGTTTCCGGTTGGTGGAAGTGAACCCAGGTTTCGTCCCCAGTAACGACTCTTGCAAGGATGCCATCAGCTTCTCGTTCAAAGCGCCGAAGAAGTTCTTCACGAGCATCAACACGTCGTTCTCTCATTTCAGGAGTCAGCTGCCGTGGCATCCATCTTGCAGACACTTTGTGAAACTGAAGCACATCGTGCACAATGCGATGTGCTGACCCATGACTAATCTGTAAACATGCTGCAATGTCATTCAGTGTCACTCGGCGGTTTTACTTCACTACGGCTTCAACTGCTGCCATGTTCTGTGGAGTCACAACTCGTTGTGCCTGACCTGGACGAGGAGCATCTTCCACTGAAGTCACACCATTTGCGAACTTCCTACTCCATTCGTAGACTTGCTGCTGCGACAAATATGCATCACCGTACTGAAGCTTCATTCGTCGATGAATTTCAAAAGGTTTCACACCTTCACTACTCAAAAACCGAATAACAGAACGCTGTTCTTCCCTGGTGCCAGTCGCAAGTGGGGCGGCCATCTTTATACTGATACTGTGACGGTATGTGTGCATCTGCACTGTGCTGCCACCTACAGGCCATTCTGCACGCTGTTTGTAGCATGCTTACCAACTTACAGGATAACGGGGCGAAATTTCGATTTGTTGTTACAAATTTAAAGGTTTTCGTTTGACTCAACCTCATGTATTACTTAAGCTACTGCACCACGGCCATAGAGTGGGGGGATTTATGTAATTTTTTTCTGTAGTGAAAATAAACAGGCACAAGGATGATATTTTAATGATTATATGCGACAAGCATGTAAATACTGGAGTATCAGTGTGGTGCTGTTCGATCAAGGTGTCTGCTTTGCAGCACATATCCGTCAGTCCTGTACATGTGGCTGATTTGTTCCCTGGATGCTGAATTCTACCCTAGGATGTTCGAGCAATACAAATTGAAATGCCACAACATCTGCATAGGGAGAAGCCCCTATGAGTAATTAGCAGGTTTCGTTGTTGGCACAATACCATTCATGCTTTGTGTTAGTGATTTATTGTCAGCATGGAAAATAATAAATGGAGTCTTTGTTAAACTTGTTAAGCATTTTTGCCAAAATGGATCGGCTTTAAACACAACTCATTCAGTTTTAATGTTTCACAACTGGGCCATTCCCTAGCAACGCAGTGTTCCAGCAAAAGTCTCTGGGTGAGCATGTTAATGAAAATTTAAACCGTAAAAAAAACCATACACTCGAGAACTAAAGCATAAATTGTGTTTTGTGTGATCGATGTTTTCGGAATCCATGGTGGCTGGCATGGAGGAGATCTTCTGCTCGAGATACCTTTTCATGTTCCACATATTCTAAGATTCTACAAAAGTGGACGTTAATGAAATGTGATGGCAGTTTTTTGGATGATTCTCCTACACTTTTTGTACATATGTCTAACCTGCACTTTCTTCCTGCTACTGGGCACAGGGATCAGCAGTACATTTAGTTAAGATGAAAGAGACCTCAGTTGCATGTTCTATAGAGCACGTAAAAGGATTCGATCAGGTTCTGGAGTCTTGTTTAACTTTTGCGATTTCACTGTTCTTCAACATCACTTACATTATTGTCCCAATCAGTAATGTATGTGACGGTATAAGAATAGAAGTGGGACGCAAAAGGAAAATTAATGTTTGGTAATTTCTCAGAAAGAACTTCGAAAAATGTAGTCTAAAAATTAAAACATAAGTGGGACCTCCAACAGATCTACACTCGAGACACTGAGTGAACGATAACATGTACAAAATGGGAAACATGGTAGCTCAGTGCAAGAAACTTACATTCTTTTCAGAGAAACTCATATTCAATTCCCTATTAATTTTTTGTATATAATTCTTATAACAAAAGTTTCTGGAAACCATTATAAACGTAAATAATTGACACATTACAAAGCTTGAAGTTGGTTTATGCAGAATATGTTGTCATGTTTCAAACTTTGTGATAATTAATTCCACTTTGTAAATCAAGATGAATTAAAATTGTAAGAATGTAAAACTTATTGCTAATTTTGATTCATTTATAAAAGCCCCAATGTAAGCCAAAATGGATTGATATTATTGTTGTTGATTGTGTATAGCTACACAGAGATGAATTCTGTATCAGTAATGTGGCAAATTTACATCGCTCACCAGCACTTTATATAAAATTTTGATGGTGTTGTCAAACAATGAACGCGTGTATATGTAAATGACATGAAAAATGAAGTTTCATTCCGTAATTTGAGTTGCAACCTTGATCTCTCGTGGATCTTAGATGACAAGCAAACTTTCCATATAAGTATCTTCTTTTTAGTTGAATATATTTCTTCTATCACAACATTAAGTAGAAATATGAATATCTCGTATACCAGCTCCATTGTTACAGTTACATAATTTACTGTAGATAGGGAGGTATATTACACAAGGAGAGATGAAAAAATAGTGCACAGAACAACTTTAATAAAAAATTAGTGTCTTCATCAAGTCATTATTAACATATATTGGGGATGAAAAAATTGCCAGAGCATCAACAGGGGGTAGTAGCAAAGCATCTTTGGGTGCTGTAAATTACAACATCACAGATCCATAGGGCAGTAGCAAATAACTGGGATAGCATGTACCCAGATACAATAGATGTAGGATATAATTTTCCAAAACAGTGCAGACCTCCAGTCTTTAACAGCCATACTCGGGAACGCACAACTTGAACGCAGGAGAAATCTGAGATTGGTGTGCATTCTACATTATGTCAATAAACTCAACATGGGCAGCACATCATGCTGCCTACATAACAAATGGGCTTTGAACTGAGTACCTCCTACGTAATGCAGAGCCTACATAGGTGACACTGAACCTCAAGTACATGAGCCAATATGTACTGTTGTCCTTGAAGTATTTCAATCGCTGTGTTGAATCGAGCAATAAAGCCCTCTGCCGATTTTACAAGTGTGACATACGCCGTACTCTTCATTCTACTCCACAGAAAATAATCGGAATCTGGTGGCAGTATTGGTCATGGGACTGGTCCACCCCTATCAATCCATCAACTGGGATATGTGACGTTGAGGTGATTTCACATATCAACATCAAAGTGGGCTGGAACTCTGTCGTGTTGCAGCCACATGTCTATCTGAACATTTAGTGGCAGTATGTCCAATAGGACAAGCAAGACATCTATAATAAATGTGAGGTAGATGGATCTTATTAGTCTATTTGGAAGTAAATATGGCCCAGATGTTAATATCAACCTTCACGACTTTGAATCACCAACACTCTTGTGTTTTTGTCTGCCCAAATATGCTGTCTCTAGCAAATATGCATTGATCCATGAATAGCACCAAATTCGGAAATTGTGGATGGAGTATGCATTGTTGTAAATACCAATTGATGAAACTGTACCCATCATGGGTAGTCCTCTTCCTATACTTACTAGACTTTCTGCAGATGGAGAGGATGGAGCCGGTATTCATGGACGACATGTCACATGGCACATTTAGCCATTTCAGCACCTATGCCACCTGCGAATACTGGTGGCTGGGTCCACTTCGACAATTGTCAGCACGTCCTCCTCCAACTGTAGTGTTTGACCCACGTGTGGATGTATCGACACCTACCACAGTCCACCCCCAATAGCTGAGTGGTCAGCGTGACGGTTTGTCATCGTCTGGGTCCGGGTTCGATTCCCAGCTGGGTTGGGGAATGTTCTCCACCCAGAGACTGGGTGTTGTGCTGCCCTCATCATCGTCCTGTCATCCTCATTGACTGCAAGTCGCTGAAGTAGTGTCAAACAGAAAGACCGGCACCCGGCAAACGGCCTGCCTGACGGGTGCCCTAGCCATACGATTAAATAAATAGAGGATAAACAGCACACTGGCGATAGTACTCGCAAGTACCAAGCGAAAAGTGCTGCTACTTTAGTGTGCAATGGACACACCTCAGGCGGAAAATACCTACATGCTACATTTTGGCTTCTGTGAGGTATCTCTCAATGGCCGTGAACATGGAGTGATGTGGGGTACATCTCTTTGAAAAACGTTCTGCACACAGTTTTCCAGCATTGCAGTCCATTTTGCAGTACACAGGTGCCATGACGGCCACCTCTGCAGCTGTGCGCTGGAACATCTACATCTACATCTACATGACTACTCTGCAATTCACATCTAAGTGCTTGGCAGAGGGTTCATCGAACCACTATCATACTATCTCTCTACCATTCCACTCCCGAACAGTGCGCGGCAAAAACGAACACCTAAACCTTTCTGTTCGAGCTCTGATTTCTCTTACTTTAGTTTGATGATCATTCCTACCTTTGTAGGTTGGGCTCAACAAAATATTTTCGCATTCGGAAGAGAAAGTTGGTGACTGAAATTTCGTAAATAGATCTCGCCGCGACGAAAAACGTCTTTGCTTTAATGACTTCCATCCCAACTCGCGTATCATATCTGCCACACTCTCTCCCCTCTTACGTGATAATACAAAACGTGCTGCCCTTTTTTGCACCCTTCCGATGTCCTCCGTCAATCCCACCTGGTAAGGATCCCACACCGTGCAGCAATATTCTAACAGAGGACGAACGAGTGTAGTCCAAGCTGTCTCTTTAGTGGACTTGTTGCATATTCTAAGTGTCCTGCCAATGAAACGCAACCTTTGGCTCGCCTTCCCCACAATATTATCTATGTGGTCTTTCCAACTGAAGTTGTTCGTGATTTTAACACCCAGGTACTTAATTGAATTGACAGCCTTGAGAATTGTACTATTTATCAAGTAATCGAATTCCAACGGATTTCTTTTGGAACTCGTGTGGATCACATCACACTTTTCGTTATTTAGCGTCAACTGCCACCTGCCACACCATACATCAATCTTTTCTAAATCGCTTTGCAACTGATACTGGTCTTCTGATGGCCTTACTAGACGATAAATTACAGCATCATCTGCGAACAACCTAAGAGAACTGCTCACACTGCTGTCAACACTGCTGTCAACAATGTTACTGCACTGTCAGACCACACACAGTTCACAGTAAGATGTGCACAAGGGCTGCGTGAAGAAGTGTAGCGCCTATGTAAGGAATCTTATTGGGCTCAGATCACCCATATACAGTAGACAGATGGATAAATGGTTGCATTCCTTCTGTATTCAGACACTATATCCAATTGGAACCATTCGTTCTCAGACTTTCCAGCACCCAAGCCCTGTGCTTCCTGATATGGTTTCCTTCCTGAAAATCGAAGAGTTTGTTTTCCCACACAAAATATATATATATATATATATATATATATATATATATATATATATATATATATATATATATATATATATATAGGGTGGTCCATTGATCGTGACCAGGCCAAATATCTCACGAAATAAGAGTCAAACAAAAAAAATTCGAAGAACTTAACTTGTCTAGCTTGAAGGGGGAAACCAGATGGCGCTATGTTTGGCCCGCTAGATGGCGCTGCCATACGTCAAACGGATATCAACTGCGTCTTTTTTAAATAGGAACCCCATTTTTTATTACATATTCGTGTAGCACGTAAAGAAATATGAATGTTTTAGTTCGACCACTTTTTTCGCGTTGTGGTAGATGGCACTGTAATAGTCACAAACATATGGCTCACAATTTCAGGCGAACAGTTGGCGACAGGTAGGTTTTTTAAATTAAAATACAGAATGTAGGTACGTTTGAACATTTCATTTCGGTTGTTCCAATGTGATACATGTACCTTTGTGAACTTATCATTTCTGAGAACGCATGCTGTTGCAGCGTGATTACCAGTAAAAACCACATTAATGCAATAAATGCTCAAAATGATGTTCGTCAACCTCAATGCATTTGGCAATACGTGTAACGACATTCCTCTGAAGAGCGAGTAGTTCGCTTTTCGTAATGTTCGCACACGCATTGACAATGCGCTGACGCATGTTGTCAGACGTTGTCAGTGGATCACGATAGCAAATATCCTTCAACTTTCGCCACAGAAAGAAATCCGGGGACGTCAGATCCGGCGAACGTGCGGGCCACGGTATGGTACTTCGACGACCAATCCACCTGTCGTGAAATATGCTATTCAATACCGCTTCAACCGCACGCGAGCTATGTGCCGGACATCCATCATGCTGGAAGTACATCGCCATTCTGTCATGCAGTGAAACATCTTGTAGTAACATCGTTAGAACATTACGTAGCAAATCAGCATACATTTCACCATTTAGATTGCCATCGATAAAATGGGGGCCAATTATACTTCCTCCCATAATACCGCACCATACATTAACCCGCCGAGGTCGCTGATGTTCCACTTGTCGCAGCCGTCGTGGATTTTCCGTTCCCCAATAGTGCATATTATGCCGGTTTTTGTTACCGCTGTTGGTGAATGACGCTTCGTCGCTAAACAGAACGCGTGCAAAAAATCTGTCATCGTCCCGTAATTTCTCTTGTGCCCAGTGGCAGAAATGTACACGATGTTCAAAGTCGTCGCCATGCAATTCCTGGTGCATAGAAATATGGTACGGGTACAGTCGATGCTGACGTAGCATTCTCAACACCGACGTTTTTGAGATCCCGATTCTCGCGCAGTTTGTCTGCTACTGATGTGCGGATTAGCCGCGACAGCAGCTAAAACACCTACTTGGGCATCATCATTTGTTGCAGGTCGTGGTTGACGTTTCACATGTGGCTGAACACTTCCTGTTTCCTTAAGTAACGTAACTATCCGGCGAACGGTCGGGACACTTAGATGATGTCGTCCAGGATAGCGAGCAGCATACACAGCACATGCCCATTGGGCATTTTGATCACAATAGCCATACATCAAAACGATATGGACCTTTTCCGCAGTTTTTTTTCTTTATTGTAATTTTAGCACCTCATACAGGCGGGCTGTCAGCAGCATAGTACGCCGCTCTTCAGCCTTAAGTGGTACAATCATATGACAAAGAGGCGACATAGACAATACAATGAAAATGGTGGGCAAAAAAAGTAGAGACAAAAAACAATAAACATGAAGCCGTTCACACTGGACGATAAAAACACTAACACTTGTTGACACGGCGCACAGAGCACGGAGGACGGCGACGGCACATGTGAACAGAGGAGTTGTAACTACGAAAGAACGCGAAACACAAAACGAAGCACACACACGAGACACTGACGGCGATGATCTCCGGCGCGCGAATGTTCACTGTGCGTGTGCGAGTCCTGGGACCTGCCAAGAGAGGAGGAGGAGGAAGGGGAGTGGGAGAGCAAGAGGGGAGAGCAGAGATGCCACGGGCAGGGGAGATAGGGGGGTGGGAGGAAGGGGGAGGGGAAGCCCGGGGGAAGAGGGGTGGAGGGAGGGGATGGGGGAAAAGGAAAGAGAAGGGAAGGGAAGAGAAGGGAGGGAGGGTGCCTAAAGGAAAGGACACCGGAAGTGAGGGGTGGGGCAGGGTCAAAGTTGATAGGAGGGGTAGATGGAGGGGAGGAGGACATCATCAGGGAGGGGGAGCTGGCGGAAGCAGCTTGGGAGAGGGTAAGGAGGGTGGTGAGATGGAGACCGGGTGGGACGCGGGAATACAGGCGCGGCAGCGGGCAGGGGTGGGAGAGGATCGGGGAGACGAGTGGGTGAGGAGGATCGAGTTTACGGGAGGTGTACCGGATCCGTATCCTTTCAAGGAAAAGGAGGAGGTGGGGGAAGGGGATGAGATCGTACAGGATCCGCGTAGGGGAGGGGAGACGGATGCGATAGGCAAGGAGGAGAGCATGGCGTTCAAGGATTTGGAGGGATTTGTAAAAAGTAGGGGGGGGGGGGCGGAGATCCAAGCCGGATGGGCATAACAAAGGATAGGGCGGATGAGGGATTTGTAGGTGTGGAGAATGGTGGAGGGGTCCAGACCCCACGTATGGCCAGAGAGGAGCTTGAGGAGACAGAGTCGGGAGCGTGCCTTGGCTTGGATTGTCCGGAGGTGGGGAGTCCAGGAGAGGCGACGGTCGAGGGTGACGCCAAGGTACTTAAGGGTGGGAGTGAGGGCGATAGATGGAATCAAGGAGGCGGAAGGAAGGGGTGATTTTGCCTACAATGATCGCCTGGGTTTTGAAGGGATTGACCTTGAGCAACCACTGGTTGTACCAAGCGGTGAACCGGTCAAGATGGGATTGGAGAAGGTGTTGGGAGCGCTGTAGGGTGGGGGCAAGGGCAAGGAAGGCGGTGTCATCGGCAAACTGGAGAAGGTGGACGGGGGCTGACGGCGTCTGCATGTCCGCCGAGTACAAAAGGTACAGAAGGGGGGAGAGGACGGAGCCTTGGGGCACACCGGCAGAGGGGAAAAAGGTGTAGGAATCTGTGTTATGGACGGTGACATAGGAAGGACGGCGGGAGAGAAAGGAACCGATCGGACGGACATGGTTAATGGGAAGAGCGAAGGTTTGGAGCTTGAAGAGGAGACCGGAATGCCATAAGCGGTCATGAGCACGTTCGAGGTCCAGGGAGAGGAAGATTGTGGAGCGACGGGAATTAAGCTGTTTGGAAAGGAGATGAGTGAGGTGAAGGAGAAGTTCGTCGGAAGAGAAGGACGGCCGAAAGCCACACTGGGTAACGGGAAGGAGGCGGTGCAGGCGGAGATGCAGGTGGATGCGTCGGGTGAGGATAGATTCCAGGACCTTGCTGAAGACCGAGGTAAGGCTGATGGGACGGTAGGAAGAGACAGCGGACGGCGGTTTGCCAGGTTTTTTCCGCAGTTGGTAAACGGTCCATTTTAAGTCGGATAATGTATCACGAAGCAAATACCGTCCGCACTGGCGGAATGTTGCGTGATATCACGTACATGTACGTGTGTGACTAATACAGCGAAAAAAATAGTTCAACTAAAACATTCAAATTTCTTTACGTACTACACGAATATGTAATAAAAATGGGGGTTCATATTTAGAAAAACGCGTTTGATATCCGTTTGACCTATGGTAGCGCCATCTAGCGGGCCAATCGTAGCGCCATCTGATTTCCCCCTTCAAGCTAGACGAGTTTCGTTCTTTGTAGTTTTTTCGTTTGACGTTTATTTTGTGCGATATTTGGCCTGGTCACTGTCAGTGGACTACCCTGTATATATATACACTACTGGCCATTAACATTGCTACACCAAAAAGAAATGCAGATGATAAACGGGTATTCATTGGACAAATATATTATACTAGAACTGACATGCGATTACATTTTCACGCAATTTGGGTGCGTAGATCCTGAGAAATCAGTACCCAGAACAACCATCTCTGGCCATAATAACGGCCTTGATACGCCTGGGCATTGAGTCAAACAGAGCTTGGATGGTGTGTACAGCTTCAACACGAAACCACAGTTCATCAACAGTAGTGACTGGCGTCTTGTGACGAGCCAGTTGCTCGGTCACCATTGACCAGACGTTTTCAATTGGTGAGATATCTAGAGAATGTGCTGGCCAGGGCAGCAGTCGAACATTTTCTGTATCCAGAAAGGCCCGTACGGGACCTGCAACATGCGGTTGTGCACTATCCTGCTGAAATGTAGGGTTTCGCAGGGATCGAAAGAAGGTTAGAGCCACGGGTCGTAACACATCTGAAATGTAACGTCCACTGACCAAAGTGCCGTCAAAGCGAACAATAGGTGACCGAGACGTGTAAGCAATGGGACCCCATACCATCACACCGGGTGATACGCCAGTATGGCGATGACGAATACACGCTTACAATGTCCGTTCACCGTGATGTCGCCAAACACGGATGCGACCATCATGATGCCGTAAACAGAACCTGGACTCATCCGAAAAAATGACATTTTGCCATTCGTGCACCCAGGTTCGTCGTCGAGTACACCATCGCAGGCGCTCCTGTCTGTGACGCAGCGTCAAGAGTAACCGCAGCCATCGTCTCCGAGCTGACAGTCCGTGCTGCTGCGAACGTCATCGAACTGTTCGTGCAGATAGTTGTTGTCTTGCAAACGTCCCCATCTGTTGACTCAGGAATCGAGACGTGGCTGCACGATCCGTTTTAGCCATGCAGATGAGATGCCTGTCATCTCGACTGCTAGTGATACGAGGTCGGTGGAATCCAGCACGGCGTCCCGTATTACCCTCCTGAACCCACCGATTCCATATTCTGCTAACAGTTCTGCTTATCAAAGTCGGAAACGTGATGGTACGCATTTCTCCTCCTTACACGAGGCACCACAACAACGTTTCACCAGGCAACGCCGGTCAACTGCTGTTTGTGTATGAGAAATCGGTTGGAAACTTTCCTCATGTCAGCACGCTGGAGGTGTCGCCATCGGCGCCAACCTTGTGTGAATGCTCTGAAAAGCTAATCATTAGCATATCACATCATCTTCTTCCTGTCGATTAAGATTCGCGTCTGTAGCACGTCACCTTCGTGGTGTAGCAATTTTAATGGCCAGTAGTGTATATTTTTATTTAGTTTATTTATTTATTGATTTATTTAACCTGGCAAGATTGGGCCCATCAGGTCCTCTCTTACATCTAACCAGGCATTCTACAGATTTTGATTTCGAATGTTTTAGTAGGTATGGTAAACCACATCTAGTAAAAAGTGAAATAAACAATTACAAAGGTACAGTTGGAAAAATACATACACAAACAGTTTATATTCGTAGGTAATGAGTACTGCAGTAATTAGACACTATGATAAAGACAGATTTTGGATAGGAGGGTGTAATGGTACTTTGACTTCCGCGCCTCCGCCAATACAAAGATATAATTTACGATCGCGCACGCCGAAGAGCGTTGCGCCAGCGACCGATTTTTATAAATAATTTTGTTCGTCTTTTTACTTTTGCGTAGGTTTTTGTTTTTAACAACTAATTGATTAGACTCTCTCTCTTGTCTTGATACGAAAGACGTGTATTTCTCGGGGATGTGTTGAATGTGCTTTTTGGTGGAAATTAAAATTATATTACAAAGCGAGGTTGTTTCAATAGTGATTCGAGGTGGTTATCGCCAAATTTGTAAATTGATCATGACAGTGACAACTTAAAGAAGTTTTCAACAGATGGAGAAAAGTGAAAGACGGGTCGTCCTACAAGAGAAATTAGGAGGACAGCCATGAAAACTATATTGTAATTAATACTGCGTATCTAACAAGATTATAAGGTAAATTTCAATTAGTTTCTGATGCTATTTCCGTACAGTCGCTTTTTGTAGTGTTGCCGACCTGGTCTGCCATGCACGGTCAAATTACAGCACGATCTCAATCAATAATACGAAGTCCGCCTTATCCGTAACTGAAACCACCAAAATTCCAAACCCAGTCAGATTTTCTATTTTATATTTTTCACGGCAGAGCCCCGAGGATAAGGGAACACTGCAATTGGCGGCTGTGACAGGACTTACAATCGCCGGATTTGATACAAGTGCAGTTATTATAAATTTTGGACATTTTATCTAATTTTAACCACTTAATAGCATCTGAAAATGAATTTGGACTAAGTCTCATTCATTTCAATTGTAATGTTACGTGCATGAAATTTACAACAATATTGTTTTCCCTGTTATTAATTAGTGTTAATTTTCATTTTCATGCTGAGGAAATTAATTTGGTGAAAAAAAGGGAAAAGGATAACGTTCCATAAAATAATTTGCACGGACGTGAAAGAAAAATTTTGGATTGAAAACTGTATATTTGACGCTACATTTGCAACATAAGACTGAAGGAAAAAAAATTGGTGAGTACAGAAATTTATATTTTTTCCAGTTTCAAGCAGCCATCTGTACTTCCTTTCTTCCGATCCATTTATTTCGAAATTATTTTTTCAAATTGTAGTTAAAATTGATTTACTATTATTGCAAATGATAAGTGAAGAGCATATTCACAGTCATTTATTTGTGAGAGGGAAATTTCAGTACCAGTTTAATAATTCAATTTCTAATTAAAAATCATATAGAAATATCCATTTCCGTAAGAGAAATTTCAGATTTCAACATAACATATTTAAAATTTTTTTTTTTTTTTGCCATTGGAAAATTCTATTTGCAATTCATATCGAAAACCGGAAGATGGACGCTAGACGCGTAGAAATTGTTTCCTCGGACGAGCTTAGTGAAAGTGACACATTGCAAAACATATCCGACAGTCAAATGAATATTGAACTTAATTGTGAGGATGTTCAAGACATAATTTTACCGGATCAATTAAGACAACAACTCCTATATTTAAACAGATATACAGGCGAATGGAGAGTGAGTACTACGCGACAAAACGCGACATTGACAACGTCAACTTCAGAACCAGACATCAATCAGACACGAAAAAATTACGAAACTAAGACACAGGACTCTGACATGCTCAACCAGATTCTGAAGTTACTTGGTGACCAAAACAGAACATTAGACAAAAGATTTGACGCTTTGGACGAGAAAAATGACAATTTAAAACGTGACATTTGGAAATTTGACACTAAATTCGATGAACTGACACGGGACAAAAACAAAAGTTTGAAAAACAATCGAGACAAATTGCCGACTTGACAGAAACCACCAGTAGTCTTGGAAGGAAATTTACTGACTTATCAGACAAGGTTACGAGACAAGAAAAGGTATTTGTGGAATTCAGTGACGAGACAAAAACTGACTTACAACGATGTAATGAGAAATTGTTAACAGTAGTTTTTTAACAACAGAAAACCACTACCCAAGTTGACGAATTATGACAGTCACACAATTCCGTAAAAACAGACCAAGAACACTTAGACCTGACGATTACAGACCTTTCAGACAGATTAAACGATGTAACATTGGAGCAGAAATCCTTACAGGAAAAGTTAGAAAAACTTGAAGACAGAGCAGATGTAGCATCTTTAAAGAATGACACAACTCTAGCAAAGAAACTTGTACATGAATGCAAATTATGTGATGATTATTTAGATGAGAAGTTTGAGAAAATGACACAGATCATTTTAGATAAGACAAAGGAACAAGTAAAGGGAGAAACAGATAATATTCAGAAAGAGGTAGGTAAACTTAAAGAAAATGTAATACCAAGTTTGTCAATGATACCAAAACCCATAACAGGCAACCAAAACACAAATGAGAATCATAATAATGCTAGACCCAGCACACAGCCGAAAATAGAATTACCAATGAGTGATACAAATCAGAATGAACCATTTTCAATGCTACCACAAGATCAAAATTACTATCAGACATCACCACATACTACGCACAGTTTGACACAAAATGTAGGACCCATAATACCATCGGGAGTAGCTGATGAAACATTAGTACAGCATGGATACTTTCAGACATTTTCATGAGATGAGAAAGACAAAGTGCATCCGCTTGTTTTCATCCACTCTTTTGATGGTATTTTCCCGAGACATTGGTTAGAAGCCGATAAAATTCGATATGTTACAAATTTGTTACGTGGAAGAGCAGCTAAGTGGGGAGCAGCAATGAAAAGACGATGTTTAACATTTGAACAGTTTGAACAAGCGTTTCTTGAGGAATTCTGGTCGATCACAGAACAGCAAAGTTTAAAACGAGAAGTATACAATCCAGAAATTTACAACCCGAAGAAAGAGACTTTACGTCAATACTTTGATCGCTACCTAGACAAAACATTATATTGGACAAAACCAGCAGATTTACCAGACGTAATTAGAGCACTTAAAAGCCACTTACCATTTCCTTACCGTGATAAATTAATAGGAGTGTCCAAGGACAACATAAAGAATTTTTTCAGTTATGTTGATGAGATAGATGTTGTTTACAGAGATGAGATCAGGAATTTCAATCAATTTTATCCGATCCATCCAAGCAATTCGCGTATGCACAACAGAAATGACAGAGGCTATTGGAATCCTCCTCCGACACCACAACAAAACACTCAAAGAAACAATTCGCACTACACTGGGACAAATCCATTCAATATTAGGAGAAACAACTCGCAGCATTGGCAAGGAAACAGTAATTATTAATATAATGGTTATCCAAACAGTAATTACAATCAGTACAATAACAGTTATATTCAAAATAACAACAACAGAAGAAGGAACCGAAATCATAGAGATCAAAGAGGAGAGAATAACAGGTACCATCCAGGATATTTTCAGAGAAACAACATCCAACAACATCCAAACATGTATTGCAGGAATAACAGTAATGACAATACCAGTTACAGTCATGGGCGAAATAATGTCTGGGGAAATCACAATGGACCACCGCCACGACACATGCAATACAGCAACCCTCAATTCCTACCTAACGGAACTCCCAATGCGACGCGAGGTAATGTCAACAACCAAACAGCTGATACTTGGGTGACGCGCGACAGAAATGTAAATATTATTGAGTTGGGCAATGAACCCAACCCGCAGCAACAACCGAATTTGCCGGAAAACGAACGACGACCGAGCTAAGCGCTCGAATTACGGTCGATTGGGAGCAGAGCGCAACGGAACCGACGATTTGTTTTCTCCGATATGATGACAGCAAGAAAATAGAAAAAGAATTATATCAGGATGTAGATTTTAATAGTACCAGTAAAACAAAGAAGATTATTCAGGCTATAACACGAGTTATGATTGGTAGTTATGAAGTGGAAGTAATGTTAGATACAGGAGCAGCAGCAAGTGTCATTTCAATGTCCTTATATAATGAACTCAAACAAATAATGAACATATAAACATTGCCAATACAGAATTCTCACATTATAAGTGCCCCCGGTAACAAATCCAAGAATGTGAAATTTCAAGCGCTAATTAACTTCACATTTTCAAATATACCACTCAATTACAGTTTTCTGGTAGTAGACAAATTAGTTATGCATTGCATATTAGGAATTGACTTTTTGAATGAATATCAAGCAATCATAGATTTAGGAAAAGGGAAATGTCATTAAACTGTAAACCAACAACAACTGACAATAGAGTTAACACACGGTAAAAACTTAAACAGTAAACAAGGTAAGTTTGAACAGTTACATTTTGTGTATCCACCAGAAACAAACGTATGTGATTTATCTTTTAATGAAGCTGTATCTCAGGGAATTAAACCTAATGATTTATATGAGAAATGCACAGAATCTGAATATCTGACGAAGGAACAACAACTTGAATTACTTGAAGTTTTGCAGCAATTTGCTGAGGTATTTGTGGAGAAACCTGGAATTATTAGAGGCTATACTTATGAGATGGATATTAAACCACACAAAACATACTGTAGATCATATTATAATATTCCTTGGTCAAAGAAACCCAAAGTTTTGAAAGAGATTGAAAAAATGCAAGCTTGGGGTATCATTGAAAGTTCACATTCACCATATTGCAGTCCAATACTAGCAGTTAATAAAGAGGATGGTAGTGTAAGGTTAGTGCTGACTCATGAGAAATTAACAAAGTTGTAATCCCAATCAACACATGACCTATAAATGTACAGTATTTAACCAATATCGACCTCTGCTCATCATTTTGGTAGGTGAACCTCCATAAAAACAGTCGTAAATACACTGCATTTCTATGTGAGGGATGTAGTTATCAATTTTGTGTTCTACCCTTTGGTCTACGAGTGACTGCTGGAGTATTTATTGAAGCCTTATATGCTGTTCTTGGACCACAATTGAAATCGCAAATCACAGTTTATGTTGACGACATTGTCATTGCCACCACTACTTGGGAAGAACATGTTAATCTTTTGAAGAACTTCTGACTAAATTTTCTGACGCAGGTGTCACTATCAATTAATCAAAGACGAAATTAGGGAGGAGAGAAATCAAATTCCTTGGTCACATCATATCAACTGAAGGCATTTATCCAGACTCAAGAAAAATTGATGCAGTAAAGAATTTTCCATCCCCACAGAATCGCAAACAACTCACAGCCTTTCTTGGTCTATCTTCATTCTTCAGGAAATTTGTACCCTACCACCTTCTTAACAGTCCACATCTTCTATCTTTACTCAAAAGGAATAATATTTGGAAATGGACAGAGATCTGTCAGACAGATTTTGAAGCGATTAAGAATGCTTTAGTTAATGCACCATTGTTATGTCATCCTGATATGACATCAGACTTTTGCCTAGTAACAGATGCAAGTTCCTATGGGCTCGGAGCATTTTTATTCCAAATTCATGTAGAAAATGCACAAACAGTCATCAAACCTATAAGTTTTGCTAGCCGCATGCTCACTGAATGCGAAAAGTCATATTCAGTGACCGAGCGCGAAACACTTGCCATAGTATGGGCATTTCGCAAGTTTCGCTACTTTCTATGGGGAAAACGTACTAAGCTTTATACTGATGATCAAGCTCTTTCTTTCCTGCTATCATGCAAGTTATTACATTCACATCTTGCACGCTGGTGTGCATCACTACAAGAATATGATGTTGATATTATATACATAAAAGGAGAATCCAACATTATAGCCGATGCTCTATCTTGTTTGCCACAAGGCCTACAAGAATTTTCAGATGTGACAGAACAAACATCAGATTTCAAAATTTTACTCATGTATGACGGTACATTTGCACCTTACTACAAAAACATGTGCAGGAAGTTAGGTATATTGCAGGACAATGATCCCAGGTGGATCCAGATAAAGAATAAATTACATGCAGGAACAGACCCACATCTTGAAAAATATTACACATTACACAAAAAAGTATTATTTCACCGACGAAACCCTGAATCACAGCATTGGTGTGTTTGCTTACTTGAAGCTCATGTTGATGATTTTATTTTATTTACACACAGAACTTGGGGACACTATGGTGTAACCAAATGTACAGATAAGATTATACAATATTGCTATTTTCCAAATTTAAGGCGAAGAGTATTGAGTAATATTAGGAAATGCATCATATGTCAGAAAGCCAAATATTCTAATCTCACAAGCATGAATGAATTGCACCCAATCATACCTAAGAGGCCATTACAGCTAATTTCTTTAGATATTGCAGGACCCTATCCACAAGCACGTGGAGGAATGATATACATCCTTGCCGTGTTAGATATTTTCACAAAATACACTCCTGGAAATTGAAATAAGAACACCGTGAATTCATTGTCCCAGGAAGGGGAAACTTTATTGACACAATCCTGGGGTCAGATACATCACATGATCACACTGACAGAACCACAGGCACATAGACACAGGCACCAGAGCATGCACAATGTCGGCACTAGTACAGTGTATATCCACCTTTCGCAGCAATGCAGGCTGCTATTCTCCCATGGAGACGATCGTAGAGATGCTGGATGTAGTCCTGTGGAACGGCTTGCCATGCCATTTCCACCTGGCGCCTCAGTTGGACCAGCGTTCGTGCTGGACGTGCAGACCGCGTGAGACGACGCTTCATCCAGTCCCAAACATGCTCAATGGGGGACAGATCCGGAGATCTTGCTGGCCAGGGTAGTTGACTTACACCTTCTAGAGCACGTTGGGTGGCACGGGATACATGCGGACGTGCATTGTCCTGTTGGAACAGCAAGTTCCCTTGCCGGTCTAGGAATGGTAGAACGATGGGTTCGATGACGGTTTGGATGTACCGTGCACTATTCAGTGTCCCCTCGACGATCACTAGTGGTGTACGGCCAGTGTAGGAGATCGCTCCCCACACCATGATGCCGGGTGTTGGCCCTGTGCGCCTTGGTCGTATGCAGTCCTGATTGTGGCGCTCACCTGCACGGCGCCAAACACGCATACGACCATCATTGGCACCAAGGCAGAAGCGACTCTCATCGCTGAAGACGACACGTCTCCATTCGTCCCTCCATTCACGCCTGTCGCGACACCACTGGAGGCGGGCTGCACGATGTTGGGGCGTGAGCGGAAGACGGCCTAACGGTGTGCGGGACCGTAGCCCAGCTTCATGGAGACGGTTGCGAATGGTCCTCGCCGATACCCCAGGAGCAACAGTGTCCCTAATTTGCTGGGAAGTGTCGGTGCGGTCCCCTACGGCACTGCGTAGGATCCTACGGTCTTGGCGTGCATCCGTGTGTCGCTGCGGTCCGGTCCCAGGTCGACGGGCACGTGCACCTTCCGCCGACCTCTGGCGACAACATCGATGTACTGTGGAGACCTCACGCCCCACGTGTTGAGCAATTTGGCGGTACGTCCACCCGGCCTCCCGCATGCCCACTATACGCCCTCGCTCAAAGTCCGTCAACTGCACATACGGTTCACGTCCACGCTGTCGCGGCATGCTACCAGTGTTAAAGCCTGCGATGGAGCTCCGTATGCCACGGCAAACTGGCTGACACTGACGGCGGAGGTGCACAAATGCTGCGCAGCTAGCGCCATTCGATGGCCAACACCGCGGTTCCTGGTGTGTCCGCTGTGCCGTGCGTGTGATCATTGCTTGTACAGCCCTCTCGCAGTGTCCGGAGCAAGTATGGTGGGTCTGACACACCGGTGTCAATGTGTTCTTTTTTCCATTTCCAGGAGTGTATTTAAAATTATATGCTTTACGTTCAGTTTCTACCACTGCTATTACCAGACGTCTATTAACAGATTATTTTGTAAGAATAGGAAAACCTGAAGTTATGATTACGGATAATGCAGCATATTTGACCAGTTTAAAATGGAAGACTTTTATTGAAGAACAGAATGTTAAATATATTTTAATTTCAAGATTTCACGCGGCAGGAAACCCAGTAGAAAGAACATTTCGAGAATTTGGAAAGTTTATGAGAACACACACACCAGAGAACCAAACAGAATGGGTAGAATACGTAGCACCATTTGAACAAATAGTGAACAATTTAACTCACATTTCTACTGGATACACACCAACTGAATTAATTATGGATAAAACAGAAAGAAATGAATGGACAGACCCTCTACCTAAATTTACAGCAACAACAAATCATGTTAGTTTAGAAGAAAAGGTAAGACAAGCTTACACAACATTATGTGACAAAGCTAAGGAAAGAAAGCAGAAATATGACACAGGTGTCAGGGAAGCACAAACATTTCAAGTTGATGAGTTAGTTTTACTAAGACCACACCCTAAACCCACAAAACTGAAACATTTAAACAGGAAATGGCAGATCTTATACTCTGGACCATACCGAATTGCAAATATTCCACACCCTGGCTGTTATTCATTAGAATATCCATTAACACATAAACCCAGAGGTCTACATTAACACAGACATTTGAAAAAATACATACAGTAAAATGTTAGCTAATGAGAAGAAGGTAATTAATATGATATACAGTTATGATGAGCCTACATTTAAGTTATGCAGATACTTACAATCTAATGAATGCAGGTAAGTCTAGAAAGCAGTGTGAACCATCCAATAGCTAATAAGATATTTGGTTATAAGAGGAGTTGCTATTGAGGCATATACACATTAGAGGAGGCATATACACATTAGAGGAGGCAGAGAACTGAACAGAATTATTTTCTTTAGGAGGCATGTGATAATAGTAATGTTGATATGAGTGATGTGAGTGACTGAATGAGATGAGTGAATGTAATTTTAGTTTAATAAGAGGATAAATAGTAATATGAAGACAGGTAAATGGAATATAAGATGAGAAAAGGGTATTATTATTATTATTGTTGAAGTAAAAAAGTAAATGATAATAAATAAGAGGAATATATATATATATATATATATATATATATATATATATATATATAATGCTGAGGAATACGTATATGTTATTTTGTGAGGAATGAATAATGGATAAGTGAGAATGTTATGAGTAATTGAGAATATGTTGAGAGGACAGAAACTAGATTTGTACGCTATATCACATGTACTCATGGAATACAGAATGAAAGCAGTGGAAAGAAAACTATTTATTGAAAGATTGGTATGCCTGAGATAATAACTTATGTGATGTCTTATATATTCTTATAACTAAAGGTGAAAATATAGATTTATGTGGAAAGAATTATTTACAACAGCCACTGTTGGAAATATACCAGAAGATTAAAATCTATAACACTTTAATCTAATGGGAACTTCTAATGAAATTTTTGGAGTTATGTAGGCTTGACACTTCAGATTGGAAGAATTATTTAAGAGAACATATTTAGCAGTCATCTAATGACATAATTAAAGCTCATCTACTGAACTGAACTAATGCACCATTAAATAGAAAGGAGAATAAGGAGAAAACAAAACGTCAGTCCTCTGTTGCGGCTCATACTTTCATCCATCCCTTAGAAAAATTTATACATGTTGATGAAATATTTGACATTATATAATTCGTGATTATCTGACAGTATAGAGAGACATACACACATATTTATTTATGAATAGAATTTTACAGGTACCACAAGGTAAATACAGAATGGATATACAGCATTGAATGCAGCAGCAATTATCTAAGAAGATTTATTCATTTATTAAGTAAAACATTTATTTATATTGCTTGATACTCATGAAAGGAAGGAGATGAACTACACAAACTTTATAGGAACTTGATTGACTTGAACTAGATATATATACACAGTTACCACACTGATGTACATACTTGGAGGATCCTAAGATATTTAGAGGGGCACCGCTCTTAGAAACGGTAATAGAGGGGTACCACTCTTACAAACAGCAATAGTGGGGACACCACACTTAGAAACGGTATTAGGTATAGGAACTTTTACATTATATTAAGTTAACATGTATTTTATTTATCATATTTGATTTTGTGTAGTCCACTGTAGGAGATGACTTTACTAGTATTTATGAAGTAGTTAGCAACCATCCCATGAACCTATCCTCCTACAGAGGGCTGTCTTGAAGCTTGAAATATGTGTAAATTTTATTCCAGGAGGCGAGATAAATTTTAAGTTGAATATTCTAGCGAGTTGCCACAATTATCTTCAAATGTTGCAAGTGTAACGAAAGGGAAAGGAACAAAAAAAGGAAAGAAAAGAAAAAAAACATGAACTAACAAATAAAATAAATAAAATGTATATTTCAATCTGCATGTAATGTAATTCACATGTCAGCACAATGATATTGAATGTAACGTAAAAATTTACTATATTTTTCATTTAATTCTGTATATGTACTATATGACAACAATGTAACTATCTCATGTAATGATTAATTGTAAATATTTGTATATTTATGTACTTACTATATCAAGAAATGTATTTTAAGGAGATGTTAATGAACTGCAAAGGACTTGTGCATGTAGCACATGATTCATATAAATGGAACTGAAAATGCAAAGAAGAAACCAACGTGATGGAACACTGGTCAAGAAATATTTGCATAGTGTCAATATGCCTTGAAGTGTATGGTGTAGTGGAAGCCGGCAGGTCTTCAGGTTGGTGTAACAGACAAGCTCATCACCTGTCGTAGGCAGTGAGGTGTTTCCTGTGCCCTCATTGACCATTTATACCCTGGTAGACGCCACCAAAATTCGACTGCTGGAGATCACAAATTCGTGTTGACACATTGAACAAACTTTGGATTTTCTTCAAGTCACACGCAAGAGATCCAGGCAGTACACACACACTCAGAATCCGATACTACGTTTAAAGGCATTGGAGCGATATAATAGAAACATTTATTGTTTGAATTAATTCCATTGTAAACACGAATCATGTGAACTGAACTCAAACGCTGTGCTAAGCAACGATAATACGCTGCAATTCAAAGACATTAATGTTACGACTCCTAAAGAAGATACACACCAAAAAGACTGTATACAAAGACTGATATGCAAAGAGCATTGTGCTCAGAAATATTTTTTGTAATATGTAAATTTCTTATTTTCTCATATATATGTATCTATGTAAATTTTCTATACTGCCACGCTCGCTTGCGGAGCGTGTCAGTAGAGGAGGCATTGTAATGGTACTTTGACTTCCGCGCCTCCGCCAATACAAAGATATAATTTACGATCGCGCACGCCGAAGAGCGTTGCGCCAGCGACCGATTTTTATAAATAATTTTGTTCGTCTTTTTACTTTTGCGTAGGTTTTTGTTTTTAACAACTAATTGATTAGACTCTCTCTCTTGTCTTGATACGAAAGACGTGTATTTCTCGGGGATGTGTTGAATGTGCTTTTTGGTGGAAATTAAAATTATATTACAAAGCGAGGTTGTTTCAATAGTGATTCGAGGTGGTTATCGCCAAATTTGTAAATTGATCATGACAGTGACAACTTGAAGAAGTTTTCAACAGACGGAGAAAAGTGAAAGACGGGTTGTCCTACAAGAGAAATTAGGAGGACAGCCATGAAGACTATATTGTAATTAATACTGTGTATCTAACAAGATTATAAGTTAAATTTCAATTAATTTCTGATGCTATTTCCGTACAGTCGCTTTTTGCAGTGTTGCCGACCTGGTCTGCCATGCACGGTCAAATTATTTTCTATTTTATATTTTTCACAGCAGAGCCCCGAGGATAAGGGAACACTACAAGGGCTAGCAGCAGTGGGTATGTGGGAAACTGTTGGTGAAGGGAGGGTAAGAATACGGATGTGATGAAGCACAGTTAAGGATATATAAGGGAGATTGCATGGCTAATGTAGATGGAACAAGAGGAAGAAGAGAAAGGAGACACTAGCTTTGCCTGTTTGACATAGGAGAAGTTTGGCCTTGTACATTAATTTTGTGGAAAACGTTATGGGGATGGCAGTAGGAAATGTTTCAAGTTCGTCTTAAAAGCAGCAGGGGATTGAATTTTTCGTAGAGTAAGCGGCAGTTTGTTCCAGAAGCAGACAGCGGCAACAGAGAAGGAGTTTGCAAATGTTCTTGTTTTGTGAGTGGACACACCAGGATACCAAATAAAAGTGACCTCGTGTTTTGATTATGATTGTATGAAAGGCGTTTAATCTCTGAAGCAAGGTACTGGGGTGCTTGCGCAATGAGGAGCCGGTGTATACACATAGAGTATGGTAGTCACGCAATTTGTCTGGCCGCAGCCACCCTAGCTCGGAATATGAAACACTAACATGATCATATCGGCGAATGTTTCAGGTGTAACGCACACCGGCGTTCATTGTTAGTTCTAACCGTCTTTTGTTTCACTACTCATGACGCGTCGAATTACATGACAATAGTGGAGGTTATGGAGGACGAGTGCTTGTTGTAATACCATTCCATGAGTTGCTTTACACTAAATATACCTACAGTATTTCAGACATTACAGTTCACCCAGTTTTTATTTAGCCACTACATGCTGAGTCTTGCTATTTGGGGAGCAAAATTACTGACGATGGTGGAAGTATAGAGGATATAAAATGTACACTGGCAATGGCAAGGAAAGTGTTTCTGAAGAAGAGAAATTTGTTAACATCGAGTATAAATTTAAATGTCAGGAAGTCGTTTCTGAAAGTATTTGTATGGAGTGTGGCCATGTACGGAAGTGAAACATGGACGATAAATAGTTTAGACAAGAAGAGAATAGAAGCTTTCGGAATGTGGTGCTACAGAAGAATGCTGAAGATTAAATGGGTAAATCACGTAACTAATGAGGAAGTACTGAATAGGATTGGGGAGAAGAGGAGTTTGTGGTACAACTTGACTAGAAGAAGGGATCGGTTGGTAGGACATGTTCTGAGGCATCAAGGGATCACAAATTTAGTATTGGAGGGCAGCGTGGAGGGTAAAAATCGTAGAGGGAGACCAAGAGATGAATACACTAAGCAGATTCAGAAGGATGTAGGCTGCAGTAAGTACTGGGAGATGAAGAAGCTTGCACAGGATGGAGTAGCATGGAGAGCTGCATCAGACCAGTCTCAGGACTGAAGACCACAACTACAACAACGTGCTGTTTATGTTATATTCCTAGTTATACTTTCAGATAACTATTTTAGAAAACACTACTGTAGTGTGAACTTCCAATAATTCGGACTGGGGCTCGCCCCAATTATTTCAAATCAGTGAGTTTTCGCTGCAATGAAATACAAATTACTTACCATTCTACTCACAAGATAACCCAAACATGATAATACCGAAAGTTCATATTAGGTGAAGCTGCCTTCCAGACATTGCAATGACAAACATCCGTCAGCAGTGGAAGAAAGTGATGTTCTGCAAGATTTCTTGGACTGACAATTTAGAATAACAGTCACCTATACAATGTTTTGCTGACTCCCCTCCCCCCCCCCCCCCCCCCCCCAAGCCTTTATGTATCTTACAGAAGATTATAGTTGATAGAATTTGAACCGTGATTTATTTTCAAAGAATATTCTTAAGAATTTATTTTATTTACTAGCGATTCATCAAGAACATTGACACATTTAATCACACTATGTGAGCATGGAAGTAGTTGCCAGGGAGTAACTGATGAAATCATAACCAAATTCCTTTTAACAAATGGGAATTTTATTCACTTTAATAGTGCCTAAAAGCATTTTTTAAAAGAGACAGATTTAAAATTATAATCAGGAAGCACCCTCTAAAAATCAAAGTTACAATTTATTCAGAGGCACAAATAAACAAGTTTTGACTGTATGAGCTTTTGGACAGGGAACCTTGCTGCTCCCTTTTGATATGGCCGTAGTTACGACCGCCCGCAACAGCCTCTGAAAGTCTACACTGGTGCAAATCTGCAACACACCAGATTACTTTAAACTAAAAGTTTTAACAATTTACACAAGCACACAAACTATGCACCCCTGTAGGAGGGACGGAAATGGTACAAAACACTAACAATTAAAATATTAACCTTGCCACCGAAGCTGCAACTTGATTTCAACTTCTAAGAAAACTCTTACGGTGAAAGGGTGGCACTTTATATACTAAAATGTTCATTTAAATAAAAGCCCATGAAATGAAATCTTATATAAAATTCTACAAGGTTGGCCAAACAGTATTTAAGATGCTCTACAGTACACAGGTGCCGCCTCTCAAGATCATAGGCAATAATATCAAAGTTTCCAATGATCAAAACATATTTCAGGTATTAGGCCATTACACTCCAAGCAATAAATTCGTTAACACACCAAATCCGACAACATGACAGAGGCAGTTACTAACGTATGGTAGATTGATAGGGAGATTACCGAACAACCCGAACCGCAGGTTGCTCTAACCCGCCCAATTTATTAGCAACCACCTTCCCGCGGGTGGGCAAACGGAGAAGAATGGTGAGACGACCCCAAAGCAAAACAGCTGGTGACCTCACCAAGAAAACAAGTAGAATTTAACAAGTAAATGAAACAACATATCATGAATCACCTAACTTCTAATAACTGCCATTTCTGGCGAAGATCTGGCGCAGCACCCCCAATCCGCTCTCCCGAACCGTCCGCTGCCAGCTGCTTCAACGGACGCAGGAAGGCGAGCCGATCTCCCGTCTCACGGCGTCGCAGCTTGCCCCGGCCAGACCGATGTGGTGGGTTGACTCCTGTTACCCTTGTGTCGTCCGCGAAGCCACTACCCCTCGCTATATGGCGTGGCCCACTGGACTCAGTGGCGACCTCACATGCGCCAACGCTCAATACAGACAAGTCATCTCGTGTCTCAGTGCACGACCGACCAACCGATCGATCCAACCGCCAATGACCATTGCCTGAGCAAACTCGAGCAGAATGGCGGCCTAATGCGCAGACTCAGATGCAGGAACTCAGCCCCGACCGGGCAATCAGTCGCTGAGTTCTGAGTGGAAAGACTCTCATTTTGCCAGCTTTAAAGGTTGATCCGAACGACAGACATACTAGCACTCCGAACAACAGACAGACACTAACTGCCTAACAAATGCCGGACGAGAGACAGACTAGCAGCCTGGGGACGAGAGACTGACCCAGACTGACCGACTGGCGAGCTCATAGCGCCCCTTAAATGCGCGTGAACAGGCAACCTTTCCTCTTTCCCTCCAGAGGGAGACACCAAAGCTGCGATTGCCACAGCGGCACCACCGCCAGAAACGGAGGGCGATTGCTTCACACTACACGCTGCGGCGCGCTCTTCAAAACAGCAATTTTTACCACAGCTCAGAATTAATAAGCACTCGTAGTAAAAGCTCTGCTACATAGGTAGAAGAATACTGGAATTAATGCTCTAGGCCCTCTGCCTCTCTCTCTCTCTCTCACACACACACACACACACACACACACACACACAGTCTCTCTCTCTCTCTCTCTCTCTCTCCAGACCTAACATACAACACATCTACTTTGACCATTAACTCATTGAAGCTTCCTGCTTTCTGGGAAGCTCACTCTGCTGTGGGAATACTCCTTCCTCTCATCTCCACAGCAGCTCAGCTCAGAACAGAACCCCCCTGGCAGTTACCAAGCAACCCGTAGGAGACACATACCTGCACCCATATGGTAGCAATACTTATGGAGTGGTTGTAGCATACTGAGAATGCCGCCAACAACAAACTACAGTAGTCACATGACGTTCTTATGACGTAGTTGTTTGCATTTGGCACTTAGGCTGAAAGCTTAACACTGCACTTTCTTGTCCTGTTTTCAAAAATATTTATTTTCACTAACAGCAGCGGTAAGTAATCGTTGCTGACACGGAATCAAGTCTAAATGCACCAAAGGAGTTCGAGAACATTTATAAAACGGAAAAGATTCCAGGAGAGTGGAAAATAGCATTAATTCGCCTGCTGCATAAAAAGGAAGAAAAACAACATTCAGCAGTTACACAGAAGTGTCACTTCTGTCAGTGTTATACAAAATATTAATTCTCCTAGACAGAGTTGCAGAAAGTTTAAACAATCTATTGAGAGAATATCAGAGTGGCTTTCGAAGGGGAAGAATCTTTACGCAACGAATTTTTTACTTAAAATCAATAATTTGCCACAGAATGTTAACCATAAAACAGATAATAGTGTCATTTACAGATTTCAAGAAAGCATTTGATTTGGTAAGCAGAGAAACAATAGATGAAATCATTAGAGAATTTGGTGTTAAACCAAAATTAGTAGGCCTAAACATAATTCGTGAAACTCTAGCAAACACAACATCTAAAGTTAAATTTATGGGAAAAGTACCTCAGCCACTTAGAATTAAAACTGGTGTCACACAAGGAAATGGTGTATCAGCTTTACTGTTTAGCAGCACACCATTCAAGAAAAAAGTAGTATCTGGAATTTGGAGCAAAAATCGCAAAATGGGATCAATAATCCAAGGAAAGAAAGCAAATGGGATTTAGATAAACAGCCTGGCTTCTGCAGATGATTTTGCTATACTATCATGAAATCTGACAGACTTAGTTATTAAAATAAATCTACTGAAAGAAACAATAAAAAGAATTGCTCTCAAAATTTCTTGGAGAAATTGTACAACAGGAAGACCAGCAGATGTGTAGAAGTAACAAAATGAAGAGAGCTTACAGTCTGACAAAGAATATTTTCAACAGGAAATACATATCTAGAAAAAACCCTATACCAAAGTGGTATGACTAGAATGTTTGATGGATGTGAAAGTCTAACCATGAACTATGCTGGGTAGAATAGAAGTACCTAAAAGATGGGTAATAGACAAATAATGGGTGCAATACCAACTAAAGATGACTGAAAAATTAGAAGCAATGAGGAAACATAAGAAATATGGAAAAAATTTCAGAAGTAATGGCTAAGACAAGATTAATCTGTTTTGATAACACGCTAACGCAACGATGTTTCTGTATTTTTTGAAGAAGAAATCGATAATAACATGGATTATAGACATAAAGAAAGAACTAGAGAGAAACAACATGAAAAACTAAGAAATAACAGACAGAAACCATTTTAAGAATAAAATATCAAATTTAGAAGGCTTTCAGTGTTCAAGAAATAAGAAATCGGGAACAAAACGGACAGAAGAAAAAAAAAAAAAAGACAACGTAACGAGAAGACGAAGAATACTGGAAAAATAGGAAGCAACCACAAAGAAAGAAGATGAATTGAAGCTGTTTCGTGATCCTAGCTTGTCGATAGGAAGACACAAAAAAAGTTCAAGTTAGTTTTGATAGGTAAGTATCACAAATAATTAGTTATGACTACTACAGTAAGAGGAGTCACATATGTGTTGAAGAACAAAGGGAGACGGCTCAATGAAGAGTTCATACCAAGTGGCCGATTTGTGTGAATGCATAGCCATATGCTTATGAGACAAGTGCAGGATAACCCTGTAGTATGTGACTGTGCTGTCAGTCATCTGTTGAGTGTATACACATTTCGAGGATTTTTCTCCTGCAGATGAGATTTGTATATGGCAGCGACTCATTGCCTTGTTCTTCTTTCAAATAAGTCACAATAGGAAAGCGTCATACACTGAAGAGCCAAAGAAACTGGTACACCTTCCTAATAACGTGTAGGGTCCCCGCGAGAATGCAGAAGTGCCACAACACGATGTGGTATGGCCTCGACTAACATCTGAAGTAGTGCTGGAGGGAAATGAAACCATGTATCCTACAGGGCTGTCCATAAATCCCTAAGACTAAGAGTGGGTGGAGATCTTTTCTAAACAGCACGATGCAAGGCATTCCAGAAATGCTCAATCATGTTCATGTCTGGTGAGTCGGTGACCAGTGAAAGTTTTTAAACTCAGAAGAGTGTTCCTGGAGCCAGTCTATAGCAATTCTGGCCTTGTGGGGCGTCGCATTGCCATGCTGGAATCCACCAAGTCCGTCGGAATGTACAACGGATATGAATGGATGCAGGTGATCAGACACGATGCTAACGCATGTGTCACCTGTCAGAGTCGTATCTAGACTATCTGGGGTCCCATACCACTTCAACTGCACACGCCCCACACCATTACAGAGTCTCCACCCTCGTGAACAGTCCCCTGCTGACATGCAGGGTCCATGGATTTGTGAGATTGTCTCCATACCTGTATACGTCCATCCGCTCGATACAATATGAAACGAGACTCGTCCGACCAGGCAAGATGTTTCCAGACATCAACAGTCCAATGTCGGTGTTGATATGCCCAGGCGAGGCGTGAATCTTTGTGTCGTGCAGTCATCAAGGGTACATGAGTTGGCCTTTGGTTCCGCTGACACTTGTTGGTGGCCCAGCAGTGAAATCTGCAGCAATTTACGGGAGGGTTGCACTTCTGTCAAGTCGAACAATTCTCTTCAGTCGTCATTGGCCCCGCTCTCGCAGGATGTTTTTCCGGCCGCAGCGATGTCAGAGATTTGATGTTTTGCCGGGTTCCTGATATGCATGGTGCACTCGCGAAACGGCATTACGGGAAAATCCCCACTTCATCGCTACCTCGGACGTGCTGTGTCCCATCGCTCGTGTTCCGACTATAATACCATGCTCAGGCTCACTTAAATGTCGATAACCTGCTAACCTGCCACTGTAACGGCAGTAACAAACGGAACAACTGCGCCAGACTCTTGTAGTATTATATACACTCCTGGAAATGGAAAAAAGAACACATTGACACCGGTGTGTCAGACCCACCATACTTGCTCCGGACACTGCGAGAGGGCTGTACAAGCAATGATCACACGCACGGCACAGCGGACACACCAGGAACCGCGGTGTTGGCCGTCGAATGGCGCTAGCTGCGCAGCATTTGTGCACCGCCGCCGTCAGTGTCAGCCAGTCTGCCGTGGCATACGGAGCTCCATCGCAGTCTTTAACACTGGTAGCATGCCGCGACAGCGTGGACGTGAACCGTATGTGCAGTTGACGGACTTTGAGCGAGGGCGTATAGTGGGCATGCGGGAGGCCGGGTGGACGTACCGCCGAATTGCTCAACACGTGGGGCGTGAGGTCTCCACAGTACATCGATGTTGTCGCCAGTGGTCGGCGGAAGGTGCACGTGCCCGTCGACCTGGGACCGGACCGCAGCGACGCACGGATGCACGCCAAGACCGTAGGATCCTACGCAGTGCTGTAGGGGACCGCACCGCCACTTCCCAGCAAATTAGGGACACTGTTGCTCCTGGGGTATCGGCGAGGACCATTCGCAACCGTCTCCATGAAGCTGGGCTACGGTCCCGCACACCGTTAGGCCGTCTTCCGCTCACGCCCCAACATCGTGCAGCCTGCCTCCAGTGGTGTCGCGACAGGCGTGAATGGAGGGACGAATGGAGACGTGTCGTCTTCAGCGATGAGAGTCGCTTCTGCCTTGGTGCCAATGATGGTCGTATGCGTGTTTGGCGCCGTGCAGGTGAGCGCCACAATCAGGACTGCATACGACCGAGGCACACAGGGCCAACACCCGGCATCATGGTGTGGGGAGCGATATCCTACACTGGCCGTACACCACTGGTGATCGTCGAGGGGACACTGAATAGTGCACGGTACATCCAAACCGTCATCGAACCCATCGTTCTACCATTCCTAGACCGGCAAGGGAACTTGCTGTTCCAACAGGACAATGCACGTCCGCATGTATCCCGTGCCACCCAACGTGCTCTAGAAGGTGTAAGTCAACTACCCTGGCCAGCAAGATCTCCGGACCTGTCCCCCATTGAGCATGTTTGGGACTGGATGAAGCGTCGTCTCACGCGGTCTGCACGTCCAGCACGAACGCTGGTCCAACTGAGGCGCCAGGTGGAAATGGCATGGCAAGCCGTTCCACAGGACTACATCCAGCATCTCTACGATCGTCTCCATGGGAGAATAGCAACCTGCATTGCTGCGAAAGGTGGATATACACTGTACTAGTGCCGACATTGTGCATGCTCTGTTGCCTGTGTCTATGTGCCTGTGGTTCTGTCAGTGTGATCATGTGATGTATCTGACCCCAGGAATGTGTCAATAAAGTTTCCCCTTCCTGGGACAATGAATTCACGGTGTTCTTATTTCAATTTCCAGGAGTGTAGACGTCGCCGACCGCAGCGCCGTATTCTGCCTGTTTACAAATCCTTGTATTTTGAATACGCATGCCTATACCAGTTTCTTTGGCGTTTAAGTGTGCTGTTACGCAAGTCAAGTAGAATGAGTATATGTTAGGTCTACAACTTTGCTTCCGCCATTTTGCAATAGGCGCCAGTAGTGGAAAGTAGTGGTGCAAGGTGTTCGTCGTAAGTGTCATACACTGAGCTTACGCATTTGAATACATAACGCCATCAAAATATCACTCGATTTTTGATTACATCATGAAGTTATTCTCGACTGAAAACGTCACCTTATGAGCCCAGTTCTCGTCATCTGCAGGAGGTTTTAATCTGCTTCTTTGATATGAAGAAATCTGCTCCTGAGGCTCATAAAAAACTGGGTAAGACCTACGATGAGACGCCTGTTGGTGACAGAACTTGGCAGGAAATGGTTTACATACTTCAAGAATGGTGATTTTGACGTTGAAGGCCGGCACGGTTGTGAAAGAGAGAAAGCTTTCGATGCACAGGTAGTCCCAGTTTTCAAGAAGGGTCGTCGAGCAGATGCGCAAAACTATAGACCTATATCTCTGACGTCGATCTGTTGTGGAATTTTAGAACATGTTTTTTGCTCGAGTATCATGTCGTTTTTGGAAACCCAGAATCTACTCTGTACGAATCAACATGGTTTCTGGAAACAGCGATCGTGTGATACCCAACTCGCTTTATTTGTTCATGAGACCCAGAAAATATTAGATACAGGCTCCCAGGTAGATGCAATACATTACATTTGTCTATGTTAAGAGTCAGTTGCCACTCCCTGCACCAAGTGCCTATCCGCTGCGGAAGGCGTTCGATACAGTTCCCCACTGTCGCCTGATAAACAAAGTAAGAGCCTATGGAATATCAGACCAGCTGTGTGGCTGGATTGAAGAGTTTTTAGCAAACAGAACACAGCATGTTGTTATCAATGGAGAGACGTCTACAGGCGTTAAAGTAACCTCTGGCGTGCCACAGGGGAGTGTTATGGGACCATTGCTTTTCACAATATACATAAATGACCTAGTAGATAGTGTCGGAAGTTCCATTCGGCTGTAGTATATAGAGAAGTTGCAGCATTAGAAAATTGTAGCGAAATGCAGGAATATCTGCAGTGGATTGGCACTTGGTGCAGGGAGTGGCAACTGACCCTTAACATAGACAAATGTAATGTATTGCGAATACATAGAAAGAAGGATCCTTTATTGTATTATTATACGATAGCGGAACAAACACTGGTAGCAGTTACTTCTGTAAAATATCTGGGAGTATGCGTGCGGAACGATTTGAAACGGAATGATCATATAAAACTAATTGTCGGTGAGGCAGGTACCAGGTTGAGATTTATTGGGAGAAAATGTAGTCCATCAACAAAGGAGGTGGCTTACAAAACACTCGTTCGACCTATACTTGAGTATTTGCTCATCAGTGTGGGATCCGTACCAGATCGGGTTGACGGAGGAGGTAGAGAAGATCCAAAGAAGAGCGGCGCGTTTCGTCACAGGGTTATTTGGTAACCATGATAGCGTTACGGAGATGTTTAGCAAACTCTGCAAGAGAGGCGCTCTGCATCGCGGTATAGCTTGCTCGCCAGGTTTCGAGAGGGTGCGTTTCTGGATGAGGTATCGAATATATTGCTTCCCCCTACTTATACCTCCCAAGGAGATCACGAATGTAAAATTAGAGATATTCGAGAGCGCACGGAGGCTTTCAGACAGTCGTTCTTTCCGCGAACCATACGCGACTGGAACAGAAAAGGGAGGTAATGACAGTGGCACGTAAAGTGCCCTCCGCCACACACCGTTGGGTGGCTTGCGGAGTATAAATGTAGATGTAGATGCTACTGCAAACGACGGGAACAATCACAGGAAATCGTTATCGAAAGCAATTGTTGTGTTTGAGCCGAGCGCTGAAAGACAAACGGCCACAATACAGCGATATATATGAAAAGATGATTTTGCAGCATGAGAGTGCATGACCCCACGTCAAAACGAACTTGGAAACGTTGAAATGGGAAGTTCTACCCCACCTGCTGTATTCTCCAGATATTCCTCTCTCTGACTGCCACCTTTCTGGATCTATGACACACGACCTAACTGACTAGTACTTGCGGCCATATGAACAAGTGCAAATTTGGATCGACTCATGGCTCCCCTAAAAAGATGCCCAATTTATACACTGCGGGATTCGTATGCTGCCCTAAAGCTAGGAGGAAGCAGTGGCCAAGGATGCCAATACTTTGAATCGTAAATTTTTTGTAAGTTTTTCACAATAAAGTCTCGAACTTTGAGAAAAAACGGCGGAAACAAAGTTGTAGACCTAGTACAATTAATAATTTAGTTCTAGAAAAAACGTGTGAACTTAAACAAATGGCACTTGAAAAGAAAAAAAGCAAAGTGAAGGATTTCGTTCCTAAAAATAATTCATGAAGTCGTAGTTCTAGAATTTTTTGGGTGTCAAAGTTCCAAATTCTTTGTTCTTTTTGGGGACACTTACACTGTGGTGCACTAGGGAGCCGCTTGGCACAGCCGCAGCATAATTTATTAAAACAGAGTGATCGCATCAGGTGCAATGCAAAACTTACAAATACCAGTGATGTTTTTTTTCTGTGACAAAATAGTAACATCTGAGCTGTGTCATTTGTTGTGAACAAGATAAATGCTGTTGCATTAATCTCTACAAAGTTTTAAGCCCAGGTCACCCCAGATATCGAATGTATACAGTTAGGGTATGAATGAAATGCTTGTGCAAAATGCACAGTACTTTTGAACGGTACTTGAGTGGTGTAATAGAAAAATTAGCAGCCATGACACCAGTATTTTACCTCTCAGAGAAAGAATTGTAATATATTCATTGCCCATTACTTTGATGGATTTAATGTACGTTTGTATCATTGCAGAGGATCAAGTAGGTAAAAAGACGAGAGCTAGTAGAAATCCTTGGGTAACAGAAGAAATATTGAATTTAATTGATGAAAGGAGAAAATATAAAAATGCAGTAAGTGAAACAGGCAAAAAGGAATACAAACGTCTCAAAAATGAGATCGACAGGAAGTGCAAAATGGCTAAGCAGGGATGGCTAGAGGACAAATGTAAGGATGTAGAGGCCTATCTCACTAGGGGTAAGATAGATACCGCCTACAGGAAAATTAAAGAGACCTTTGGAGATAAGAGAACGACTTGTATGAATATCAAGAGCTCAGATGGAAACCCAGTTCTAAGCAAAGAAGGGAAAGCAGAAAGGTGGAAGGAGTATATAGAGGGTCTATACAAGGGCGATGTACTTGAGGACAATATTATGGAAATGGAAGAGGATGTAGATGAAGATGAAATGGGAGATATGATACTGCGTGAAGAGTTTGACAGAGCACTGAAAGACCTGAGTCGAAACAAGGCCCCCGGAGTAGACAATATTCCATTGGAACTACTGACGGCCGTGGGAGAGCCAGTCCTGACAAAACTCTACCACCTGGTGAGCAAGATGTATGAGACAGGCGAAATACCCTCAGACTTCAAGAAGAATATAATAATTCCAATCCCAAAGAAGGCAGGTGTTGACAGATGTGAAAATTACCGAACTATCAGTTTAATAAGTCACAGCTGCAAAATACTAACACGAATTCTTTACAGACGAATGGAAAAACTAGTAGAAGCCAACCTCGGGGAAGATCAGTTTGGATTCCGTAGAAATGTTGGAACACGTGAGGCAATACTGACCTTACGACTTATCTTAGAAGAAAGATTAAGGAAAGGCAAACCTACGTTTCTAGCATTTGTAGACTTAGAGAAAGCTTTTGACAATGTTGACTGGAATACTCTCTTTAAAATTCTAAAGGTGGCAGGGGTAAAATACAGGGAGCGAAAGGCTATTTACAATTTGTACAGAAACCAGATGGCAGTTATAAGAGTCGAGGGACATGAAAGGGAAGCAGTGGTTGGGAAGGGAGTAAGACAGGGTTGTAGCCTCTCCCCGATGTTGTTCAATCTGTATATTGAGCAAGCAGTGAATGAAACAAAAGAAAAATTCGGAGTAGGTATTAAAATCCATGGAGAAGAAGTAAAAACTTTGAGGTTCGCCGATGACATTGTAATTCTGTCAGAGACAGCAAAGGACTTGGAAGAGCAGTTGAATGGAATGGACAGTGTCTTGAAAGGAGGATATAAGATGAACATCAACAAAAGCAAAACAAGGATAATGGAATGTAGTCTAATTAAGTCGGGTGATGCTGAGGGAATTAGATTAGGAAATGAGGCACTTAAAGTAGTAAAGGAGTTTTGCTATTTGGGGAGCCAAATAACTGATGATGGTCGAAGTAGAGAGGATATAAAATGTAGTCTGGCAATGGCAAGGAAAGCGTTTCTGAAGAAGAGAAATTTGTTAACATCCAGTATAGATTTAAGTGTCAGGAAGTCATTTCTGAAAGTATTCGTATGGAGTGTGGCCATGTATGGAAGTGAAACATGGACGATAAATAGTTTGGACAAGAAGAGAATAGAAGCTTTCGAAATGTGGTGCTACAGAAGAATGCTGAAGATTAGATGGGTAGATCACATAACTAATGAGGAAGTATTGAATAGGATTGGGGAGAAGAGAAGTTTGTGGCACAACTTGACCAGAAGAAGGGATCGGTTGGTAGGACATGTTCTGAGGCATCAAGGGATCACAAATTTAGTATTGGAGGGCAGCGTGGAGGGTGAAAATCGTAGAGGGAGGCCAAGAGATGAATACAGTAAGGAGATTCAGAAGGATGTAGGTTGCAGTAGGTACTGGGAGATGAAGAAGCTTGCACAGGATAGAGTAGCATGGAGAGCTGCATCAAACCAGTCTCAGGACTGAAGACCACAACAACAACATCATTGTTACTTTACTTTAATCGTGTTCTAAAGAAGTATATGTTTTCTAAAATCACACGACGAGATCGAGAGAGCTGCAATACTCTGATGGCAATATCTTCGCCGCTGCTGCCAAAGATGACAATCTGACCACTCCCGCCGCTGCAGTGACAGCCAGCGGCGACAAGAAGATCCTGTCGACAACTGTTTTTCTCCTCTGGATCTCATCATAAAATAATACAAGAGTTGTATTTTAATGAAAGATGAAGGATGAAGTGTAATTTCAAATCTATGTGCAATGGTATTGTGAAAAAGTTTGCATTGTGGCATCTTTTAGTCAATATCTACTATATAACATTTGTGTACTGTACTATGCCAATACAAGTTTTAAGAAGTGCATTTTATTTGTCTAGTTACTCAATTAAGAGACATAAAGTCATTATTTAATTTATGGGCAATGATGTTAAGTGTGTTTACCCGACACGTAATGTGGATTTTTCCGTGTCAGAGCAAATTATTGTTCACATTGTGAGCTTATCGAATATTGACTTCCGAGTCTGAGGTCATTAAACTCGAATCAAGCTCCAGGAACAAACATCCTTAACTTTTATTGGCAAAGATCAGCAATTTTACGTTGACAAAAGAAAAGCAGTATTTCTGCAAACCAGTCTCTTTTGATGAACAGATCTGCTATTTAACTTCAGAGTGATAAAAGATTTAGCTAGGTTTTGCCACCTAGTACATTGTCTCCCAACTTGTGATTCGGGAGCCCCCGGGGGTTTGCAAAATATTTCAAGGGGTTCGCCAAAACTTTTTTCCATAATGATGGGTTTGAAGATTAGATCTGTTACTGTTTCCTTAGTTTCTGTGGCAGTCATAATAATAATAATAATAATAATGATAATTATTATTATTATTTATTAATTAATTTATTATTATTTTTTTACAATCGTATTGACGAACTAGGATTACATTAACAACTTCAGTTCTTCCTTTGTTGTTGTTTCCTATTTTTCCAGCATTCCATCATTTTCTGCCCATGAAGTCTCTTCCTTTCTTCTGTCCATGCCCTTCCCGATTTTTTATTTCTTCTGCTTTGCAAGCCTTCCAAATTTAGTATTTTGTTTTTAAAACAGTTTCTTTCTGCTATTTCTGATTCTTTGTTGTTTCTTTCAAGATCTTTTCTTACTTCTGTAATCTATGGTATTGTCGATTTCTTCTTCCAGAAATATAGGAGTATTTGTTTTGTTAGTCTATTTCCATCCATTCGGTAGAGATGTCCAAAAAAGGTTAATCTTCGTTTGGCCATTACTTCAGATATGTTCTCTGCATTTTTGTAGATCTCCTCATTACTTCTTATTTTCCAACCATCTGCAGTTTTCATTGCACCCATTATTTTTCTATTAATCCTTCTTTCCAGTACCTCTAGTTTGTCCAGCCTATAGTTCATCATTAGGCATTCAGATCCATATAAACATTCTGGTCATACCACTGTGGTGTAGTGTTTTAGTTTTGTTTCTCTAGATATACATTTCTTGTTCTAAATATTTTTGGTCAAACCATTCTTATATCTATTGCAGATTTTTTTAGTCCATTCTGTTGTATAGTTTCTCCAAGGTATTTAATTTTATTTACTCCCTCTATTTTACCTATTTGTGTTTCTATGTATTTTGGTGCATTTTTTATATTTGTTATGAATTTTGTTTTTTCAGCTGTTATTTTGAGACCAGTTCTGTTTGCTAATTTTTCCAAAATGTTTATTTGAGTAACTGCTTCTGTCAGGTTTTCTGAAAGTATTACGAAATCATCATCAAAAGCCAAGCAGTTTACCTTAATTCCATTTGTTTTCCTTCCCAGCGTTACTGGTTCAATTTTGTGATTTTTTAGCTCCGAATTCCAGATCCTTACAATTTCTTCTAGAACACAGTTAAACAGTAAATGTGATAAACCATCACCTTGTCTAACACCTGTTTTTATTTCAAAAGGCTGAGATACTTCTCCCATAAATTTGACTTTAGATGCTGTACCTGTTAGTGTTTCATGAATTATGTTTGCTAGTTTTGATTTAACATCAAACTCTCTAATGACCTTTTCTATCGTTTCTCTGTCTATACAATCAAATGCTTTCTTGAAATCTATAAATGACACTAGTATTGGTTTGCTTTTTAACACTCTATGGCGAATTATTGACTTTAAGTTAAAAGTTTGTTCTGCACAGGATCTTCCCTTTCTAAAACCACCCTGATATTCTTCTAGTTGTTTGTCTAAAGTATCTACCACTCTGTTGAGGAGAATTTTTGATAATATTTTGTATGCCACTGGCATAAGTGACACTCCTCTGTAATTACTGACATTTTGTTTGTCTCCCATTTTATGTAGTGGGTCGATTAATGCTGTTTTCCATTCAACTGGAATATTTTCAGTTTTCCAAATGTTCTCAAAAAGCAGCTGTCGATCCTTTATGATTTTTGCTTCTGACCACTTCAATAATTGTGCTGTAATGGAGTCTTCACCACTTGCTTTATTGTGTTTGAGTGTTTTGATGGCTTCATGAATTTCTAGCTCTGTTGGCGGGAAATCTTCCTCTAGATTTTGAGGTGTCACTGGAAATACTAATTTATCTGTTGGAACTGGACAGTTTAACAACTTTTCAAAACAAATTGCTAAAATTTAACCATTTTCTTTATTATTTAATCCTATTTTGCCATTTTCATCTTTGAACAAATACTTGGTGTCTGATATCAGTTAAGTAGCTGTTTAAATATTTGGTAAAAATTTCTAGAATTATTTTTGGTGAAATTTTCCTCTATTTCAATAAGCTGACAATTTTCAAAGTTCCTTTTGATTTTCTGGATTATTTTTGATGTTTCTTTTCTTTGTTGTCTGAATTGTTCAAAGCCTTTCTCTTTTTCCGGGGATCTCCATTTTCTTCATTTTTGAGCTCTTTGTATTAGTGCTTCTTCACACTCCTCATTCCACCACGTCTTATTTTTATTCTTGGCTAATCCTAAAGTTTTCTCTGCTGCTTGAGTTATTTTCATCTGGAGTTCACGCCAATCACCTTCTTTACTTGTCTCAATTTCTTCTCTAAATTTTTCTATATTTTCTTTTGTAATATTAGCTGTAGTGGTGTTGCATCTGATCACTTTCTTGGTCGCCTTTTTTGGTTTAGATGGGAGAAATTTTATTTTAATCTTAGAGAGATAATGATCTGAATCGAATTCCCCGTTTCTGACTATTTTAACATTCATAATTTCCGTATGTACCTTTTAGATATGGCTACATGATCCAGTTGATTCACCTAGGTTTGGATTTGGATGTCTCCAGGTTTTGGCTTTTCTTGGCAGTTTGCGGAAATGTGTGGACATGAGTTTTAACTGGAACATTTTACACATGTTGATCCGTCTTTCACCATTTCCGTTTGTTCTTGAGTGTGCTGGATATTCACCTACAATAGTTCTAAATTTCTTTTCCCTCCCAATTTGTGCATTGAAGTCACCAAGAAGTATTTTAACGTTCTTTTTAGGTATGATAGAAATTTCAGATTCTAAAAGATCCCAGAATTTATTTACTTTCTCCAGATTTCTTCTGTTGTCATCATTTATAGGTGCATGACAGTTTATGAGGGTGTAACTTTTATTCTTGCACTTCACTGTTAACACGAATATCCTTTCTGAATTCGATCTAAATTCTGTTACACTATCTACGATTTTTTTGTTTACATAAAATTCTGTTCCAAACATCAGCATGTTTTCCTTTACTCTCACTGCTGGTTTCCCTTTATAAATTCTGTAATGTTGTGTATCAACTACATCTTCATCTAAGAATCATGTTTCCTGAACTGCTATAATCAGTACATCGTTCTTCTGCAGAAATAATTCTAATTCCATTGATTGGCGACTCCATGTTGTTGTTGTTGTGGTCTTCAGTCCTGAGACTGGTTTGATGCAGCTCTCCATGCTAATCTATCCTGTGCAAGCTTCTTCATCTCCCAGTACCTACCGCAACCTACATCCTTCTGAATCTGCTTAGTGTATTCATCTCTTGGTCTCCCTCTACGATTTTTACCCTCCACGCTGCCCTCCAATGCTAAATTTGTGATCCCTTGATGCCTCAAAATATGTCCTACCAACCGATCCCTTCTTCTAGTCAAGTTGTGCCACAAACTTCTCTTCTCCCCCATCCTATTCAATACCTCTTCATTAATTACGTGATCTATCCACCTTATCTTCAGCATTCATCTGTAGCACCACATTTCGAAGGCTTCTATTCTCTTCTTGTCAAAACTGGTTATTGTCCATCCGTACATGGCTACACTCCATACAAATACTTTCAGAAAAGACTTCCTGACACTTAAATCTATACTCGATGTTAACAAATTTCTCTTCTTCAGAAACGATTTCCTTGCCATTGCCAGTCTACATTTTATATCCTCTCTACTTCGACCATCATCAGTTATTTTACTCCCTAAGTAGCAAAACTCCTTTACTACTTTAAGTGTCTGATTTCCTAATCTAATCCCTTCAGCATCACCCGATTTAATTTGACTACATTCCATTATCCTCGTTTTGCTTTTGTTGATGTTCACCTTATACCCTCCTTTCAAGGCACTTTCCATTCCGTTCAACTGCTCTTCCAAGTCCTTTGCTGTCTCTGACAGAATTACAATGTCATCGGCGAAACTCAAAGTCTTTACTTCTTTTCCATGAATTTTAATACCTACTCCGAATTTTTCTTTTGTTTCCTTCACTGCTTGCTCAATATACAGATTGAATAACGTTGGAGAGAGTCTACAACTCTGTCTCACTCCCTTCCCAACCACTGCTTCCCTTTCATGTCCCTCAACTCCATAGTGTCATAAAAATTCCTAATTCTAATTCTAATTCTAATTCCTTTTGTTTCCCAGTTTCCAGAAGAGAATTTTCATTTAAGGTTCCAAAGTAGTACTTCTTCTTGAACTGAAACTGGGAAGGCTTTGCTACATATTTCATCTTTTCTTCACCGAAACTTTTGGACTCCCCAGAATCCTAGGTCCCATTGCATTCATTACAGGATGTAATGGTGGACTCCTCATCAAAGTTACCACTTGGGGTAGAGCATCCATTGTGCGAACTTTCTATATTGCGACTTGAAGCTGTAAATTTTAAAGAGTAGGGAATCCAAGGTCATCCCTGAATTCCGAAAGTAAGAGCAGGGTGTTACCCTGGAATATTATTTATTCAGCCGCCACTAACATGTGGAACAGAAGCTGACGGGGTGCCGCCACTAACATGTGGAACCATTGTGCCCTCTATTTTATTATTATTATTATTATTACTTTAAAATTAAATTAACCCTATAATGCCCCTTGTTACATATGTGTAACAATGGGAATTTATCACATTATTTCCACAATAAATTAATATTTACCATGAATGCCTGATTTACACTTGTGTAACACTGTTACATATGAATTCGATTTCGCTACAAAGGACATTTAGTCTGTCAGTTTCTTTGTGTTCTAACAACACTAACAACAGTACCATGATCCCACTAAGGAGTTGTTACATGACGATCAGGCCTTTGCTTTTCGACAATAGCCTATGTCTTGTTTCCTTGTGGCAAATGCAGTAAGTTTCAGCTGTGTATCACAATCGTTTCCGTTCACATTCAAATAGGTAAATGGTTTACAAGTGGAAGTTTGAAAGGAAAAATGGTTTAACAAAATCGCAAGTTAGTGTTGTGTCAACAGGTCATTTAGCTTCTTGTGATGTGTGTCAATCCCACAAAAGTGAACTGTGTAAAGAGAAGAAAGTATGATGATAATTACATTAGCTACGTTTAGATTTTCATATCTGAGTGACAAGAACTATCCGAGACCACAGTGTTGTTTGTGGCGACATTCTTGCTAACAATAGTCTGAAACTTTCTCTACTTAAACGCCATTTAGAAACTAAACACTCCACCCACATAAACAAATCTACTAATCCCACATAAACAAATCTACTAATTTTTTTACACGAAAAGCTAACGAGTGGAAAAATGATTTAACTACTTTTGTATCTGTTGCAAGCAGTCACGATGAGAATGGTCTGGAAGCATCTTATCACTTTATCTACAGAACTGCTAAAACTTCAAAACCTCATTCGATGACTGAATATTTTCTGTGGCCGTGTATAAACGGTGTGGCACAGTGCATGTCTGGAGGAGAATCTTTCAGAAAAAAGTTAATATGGTACCACTGCCCGACAGTACAATCAACTGGCGGAGTAAAGACGTGTCAAATTATGACGAAAATGAAATTTTTGAAAGAGTTTATGCCAATTGCTCTTTTGCGATTCAACTTGACAAGTCGACCATGTTGCCAATTTAGCCAAACATTTTTGTTACTTTTCGTCCCTTATATTAATGGAAAGTCTGTAGATGAGGAGCTGCTATTCTGCAGACCCCTAAAAAAGAGCACTGCAGGAGGAGATGTGTTAAAGTTAACCGCCGAATACTTTCCGTAGACTGGACTCACTATGTGGGCATTTGTCCGGAAGGTGCGTAACCTATGACTGGATGTTATGCTGGGTTTGTTGCCAGAGTGAAATCTATAGCGCTGAACATTTTTTGGACACAATGTTGCATTCGTGGAAAGGCTCTTGTTTACAAAGGCATGCTTGATGGCCTGAAATCTGTGCTGAGCGATGCAGTGAAAATAACTTACTAAGGCTCACCCTACAATATCCCGCATCTTTGAAGTGCTTTCTACATCTACATCTACATCTGTACTCTGCAAACCGCCGTGAGTTGCACGGGGGAAGGTATGTCCCTTTGTGAGGAAATGGGAAGGATTTATAAGTGTTTGTTGTGTCACACTGAAGTTAGGTGGCTGTCTCGAGGTATAACTGTCTTCATATTGTGTAAGCTTAAAGGCGAAGTTCGTGTTTCTCTCACCAGCCATGCCTTTTATACAGCAAAATGCGTGGAAGACGGAATCTGGCTTCAGACTTTAGTTTACTCGGCAGGAATTTTCTAAAAAATTAGCAGTTTAAACTTATCTCTCCAGGTGTCAAATATAAACGTTTATATTGTGCAAGATCGTATCGAATCTTTTACTGAAAAACTTAATTTTTGTGATAACGTTTTTCAGTAGGAATCAGTGCTTTGATACCCTCACGGCTTCCTGATAGAACAGAACAATCATCTTTCTTTGGATGAAAATATCAAGAACATGGCCAAAGAACACTGGATAGGAGTTCAGAGAATATTTCCCTGCTATGTTCAATAAGAACAATTGGATTCACAGTCTTTCGAAGAGTCAACAGTTTTGGAATCCATATTAATCATAAATGAAGAAGAGCAGCTTCCACTGATTTTCACTTACAGAAAAGTTATAAATCTTTGTCTCTAATTGGTTTTTGGTTAAGTTCACAGGAGTTCCCATTGTTAGCGAATAAAGCCATAACGGATTTATTACCCTTTTCATCCACATATTTTTGTGCAAAAAGTCGTTTTCTTCTCACGTCCATTTAAAAAATAAATACAGAAAAAGCCTTTGTGCTGAAAGGGATTTGAGACTTTCTTTAACTTTCGTGCCTCCTGACTTCGAAGTTCTGTGCCGAGGAAAGCAGACGCCCGCTGAACTACAGGGAAGAGGCGAATAATTACAATGAAAACTTGTATGTATTATTGCAAGTAGACGCACATGATGTGTAACTTTTAAGCCATAACTAGAGTAACTTTAAGTTTTAATCGTTAATGATGTTGATGATCAGGTCCCATACTCCGTGGAGCGTAGGGGACGATGCGGGAAAAGCGCACCGCCGTATTAGGCAAGGTCCTAGCGTAGGTGGTTTGCCAATGCCTTCCTCCGACCGTAATGGGGATTAACGATGATGACGAAGACGACACAACATCATCCAGTCATCTTAAGGCAGGAAAAGTCCTTAACCCCGCCGGAATCGAACCTGGGCACCCGTGCGCGGGAAGTGAGAACGCTACAGCAAGACAACGAGTTACAGATTTAATCGTTAAGAGTTAAGTTAAATTAAGGTTATTAAACCTTTTTCTAGGAATTAAATTTTTTGCAGGTCTTGAGTTAAATTAAGGTTATTAAACCATTTTCCTTGGAATTACAATTTATGCAGTTCTTGAGTTAAATTAAGGTCGTTAAACTTTTTTCATGGAATTAAATTTTTTTTGCAAGTCTTCAGCTAAATTAAGGTTGTTAAACCGTGTAACCTCCCCACAAAAATTTTAAAGATATTATTTTAAATGCTAATGCACATTGAGCTAAGTGTAAGCTCCCCAGAGAAATTTTGAAACGCAATAGTTGAATGTTAACAAGAATACAACCTAACGTAACCTCCCAGTAAATAAATTCAATGACAATGACAATTAAACAAAAATTAGCAATCTGACCCAAGTATAAGTTCCTCACAAAAAATGAAAGTCAGTTCAGTGATAATAAAATCTCAGTGACAATGAAAACACAAACAGATCGAAATGTCGATCTTAGGCCCTGTTCATTAATTAAACTGAAATTCTTACCTTAGTAAAGCTGCATCTGCTCGTATTTAATTTTGCCATAGCTTGGAGGAAATTGATTGCAAAAATTTTGAATTTAAGGGAAGGTTTTCTTTAAGGAATATCAAGGGAATATTTCTTTCATTAAAGAATTCTTTGTTAAAAAAATTGCTTTGAAAACCAAAATTATTATTGGGGCGATTGTTGCACAAATTAGTTACAGTTAATTTACATTATTAGCTGAGCGCATTGCTGATTCATTACCTTGTTTAAAAAATGATATACCTTGTCCTGAATCTTGACCAGAGTGCCATGTCGACGCCCGCCGACTCCTCACACACAACTTTACTCGACTACTACTGCGGACCCACTACATCACACAACTGCACTGGGCTGCTACTACCGACAGACTTCACTGCTCACAGACTGCCCACAGACTGCTGCTCGCAACTGTACTGCACGACTACTACTGACAGAGTACCGCTCGCAACTCTCGCGCGGTCAAGCGCAGACTAGCCACGATAAATGGCTCTCTGGTCAGAGACTCTGCAATGCCTCGCCATCGCCGCCACACAACATACGTGTTTCATAACCCTCCACTGGGGGGGGGGGGGGGGGGGGCAAAAATTTGGCAGCGATGGTGAGTCATTTGGACTTGCCAAGCGCGGCAGAATTTTTCTTTAATTAATAAACTTCTACAATTTACAGAATATTTAGATGTAGTACATGAATTAAATGTTGTGCACATGCACCGAGTACAAAACATTTCAGACAAAGACAAAATGTGAGTACAAAACATAGTAGCAAATCAGAAAACTGTATATACAAATTATTTGACAGATAACAAAGTGCACATGCACTGAAAAAATTCTTTAGCATTTTCAGAACAAATAAACAGAATGACAAAAAATCATGTTGACAAGTGACATGAGTGCACATGCACTGCAGCTGAGAACATATCAGCAAATGACGAAATGTATATACAATAAGTAACAAATGACATAAGTGCATACGCACTGAAGTATTGAACATACAGAATGAGTACAAATCATATTGAAAAATGAGAAAAGTGCACAGGCACTGAAGTTCAGTAGAAAACATATTAACACATAACATAAGTGCACATGCACTGTAGTTCAGAACATATCATCAAAATAAAAATGTATATACAATATAAAAGACAAGAGTGCACATATACTGTACTTCAGAACAAATCGAAAAAATGTCTTTAGCATTTTCACAACAAATAAACATAATGGCAAAAAAAAAATCATATCGACAAGTGACATAAGTGTACTCGCACTGGAGTTCAGCAAATCGAAAAAAATGTATAGCCCATGAACATAAATGATGTTAGCAAAAAAATGATTTTCACTATTAGGATAGGAAAGGGAAGGATTGCATCATGGTTGTAGCACTTTAGATTGCACACAGCTGTTCTGAAAGTCCATATCTTTCCACAGAAGTACAACACCAAGTGACAGAATTTGAAGTTCTTTTCCCATCAGAATTTATCAGCGTAGCCAAGACACTGAACTGTCGTAGTAATATTCCATGTTTTCATTCTGGCAGTACATTAGGTACACCAAACAGTGGGACCATAATAACGTCTTCATCGCTCACGGTGGTGGACAGCATGTTGTGTCAACACCACGCTCTTACAAGGCACACCAACGTAGAATTAGTGCAAAACCAAATATAGTGCTCCATGATCACTAGGATAGACAGGACAAAATGGATATTGCAGTAATCCAGGGTAGTTAGGTCAGTAGTGGAAGGACATTAAGTCACATACCAGTCTTCATTAGCCATTACATTAGTAGTTTGCGGCATTCATAGCCCAGTTATTGAACATTTCTGTACCATGTATGTAGTATTACAGAAAAATGTTCATTAATTGTTTTACATAGAATCAGTAGCCTTCTTTTCCTACTTACAAAGCATTATTAAATAGTCGCATTCTTTTCCAGTTACAAAGTATAGCATAGTGAATTAATCATTTGTCATTCCAATATAGTATTAATCATTAGCCTTCTCCTAATTACAAAGCATTATGAAACAATCGCATTCTTTTCCAGTTACAAAGTATGGCATAGTTAATTAATCATTTGTCATTCCAATATAGTAATAATCATTAGCCTTCTCCTAATTACAAAGCATTATTAGACAATCACATTCTTTTCCAGTTACAAAGCATAATTAAGCATTTGTCATTTCAATATAGTAAGAATCATTAGCCTTCTCCTAATTACAAAGCATTATTAAACAATCGCATTCTTTTCCAGTTACAAAGTATGGCATAGTTAATTAATCATTTGTCATTCCAATAGTAATCTCATTCTTTTCCAGTTACAAAGCATAATTAATCATTTGTCATTTCAATAGTAAGAATCATTAGCCTTCTCCTAATTACAAAGCATTATTAAACAATCGCATTCTTTTCCAGTTACAAAGTATGGCATAGTTAATTAATCATTTGTCATTCCAATATAGTTATAATCATTAGCCTTCTCCTAATTACAAAGCATTATTAAACAATCACACTCTTTTCCAGTTACAAAGTATAGCATAGTTAATTAATCATTTGTCATTCCAATAGTAATACAAAGCATTATGAAACAATCACATTCTTTTCCAGTTACAAAGCATAATTAATCATTTGTCATTTCCTTCTCCTAATTACAAAGCATTATTAAACAATCACGTTCTTTTCCAGTTACAAAGCATAATTAAGAATCATTAGCCTTCTTCTAATTACAAAGCATTATGAAACAATTGCATTCTTTTCCAGTTACAAAGTATAATTAAGAATCATTAGCCTTCTTCTACCTACAAAGCATTATTAAACAATCACATTCTTTTCCAATTACAAAGCATAGCATAATTAATTAATCATTTTCCAAGTGACATATTATTCATTGCTGATCAGCATTACTCAGAACTCTCTTAAACTGGTATCATTATTTGGGTCTGTTAATAAATTTTTTTGTTAGCAATGCATTGCGTCGGGTAATTATAGGGGAAAGCAAGAGAGAAGAATTTGCTTCTGGGTTGTTGGTATAAATGAAAATGTGTAACGTCATCCGTTATAAGTCAGCTGTGGCAAGATTATGAAACTAGTAGAGTATATGTAACCACATTCATAGATTTAATGAACAAATGCTTATAGCACATTAATCTCATAAATAATTTCTCCTGCAAAAAATATATAAAAATGGATTATTAAGCTGAAAAGAGAAATGCATTTTATGCTGAAAAGTAGTGAACTTCGAATTAACAGGTAGTGAAATGTGTATAAAAAATGTGTTCCATAGCTGTCCTTTCCAAAACCTTCAGTCATTATACTGTGCAATATAACACCTGCTGTCAAAACGAACTGCAACAAATACTTAAATAACTACATAGCCTAAATATATCTTCAACATTATCCTCATCTGCAAAGAAAACTTCATTATCCATATCATCAAAAACTCCATTATCATCATCACCTGTAAAGAAAAACTTCATTATTCATAGTAGCATATTCTTCATCATTATTCATCAGCATTCATTATCATCTGCAAAAAAATCACTTCATTACTCATTACACAACTATTCCTTATCTCTAGCATATTTCATCACTAAAACTAAGATGTGTAGTTCTGTCTGACAGCCTGCATCAATCACCTTGTATTCTGAAAGAAAAATTGGTTAAGACTGCTATTCTACGATGAGTATAGTATATTCTTGTTAATGCTTGTTAATCCCGATCCATTTACTCTTCCTCATAAAGTTATTGCATCTTCTTTCGTTTATTCCGTAGGTGAAATTCCCATTTCTGTTGAATTTATTTCTTACACGCATCATTTCTTTCTGAAATTGATGAACAAAGATTAATGTCTTGCATTTAAATCATATACCCACTAAATAATGACTGGTTTATGGTGACACAATTAAGCATACAGCATAACATGACAGAAAACGTAATATGTCAAAAGCATAGACAGTGTTCAAAGGCAAAATGTACAGAGAATATCACAATGCATGGCAAAAAATGTAAAACAGTCACGATCTTGAGACGTCATAGGGCAACAAAAATATCAAAGTCAACTGGTGTGTGTTATATCTTAACTATTTCACAGTGCATACAAGCAAAACTGGAATACAATCATACACACAAAAAAAATGGAAAATGTGCACGGTCTGATGTGTAACGACAAGAAAAGCGACCTGCTAACCTTACCTTGCCGGGCACTTGCCAAGAAAAAATACGATAATCATCAGTAATTAGTCATGTGAATATAATTGCATAAGTGGTCATAAAAAAATTAGTAAATAGCATCATAGTGTGTTGAATCATAAAGTGTCTTCATTCAATAAAGGGTTTAATATTTGACCAATGGTGGTTGCCTTTCGATTTTCTGGTTCTCAAAGTTTCGACGTGTACCACATTCGGATGAGGAATGCTGCGAATCCGATATGGTCCTGCGTATAGAAGTTCAAATTTACTGCACCTACCTTCTATTTTGTTGGATAAATAGTGTGTACGCACTAATATCTTCTGTCCAATGTGAAAGTCGCGGCGTGTACAAACCTGTTTTTGCTGTCTTCTCCGGCGCTCTGCGGCACGTTTGATGTTGTTCAGCGCAATGTCAATTATTTCGTGGTGTCTTAGTCGACGACAGGTAGGGAAGTTTACTAATTCTTTAATTTTGTTTGGTGGTTCAACGTTTTTCAGTATAACAGACGGAGATAGCATAGTGGATTCATTTGGAATGGAATTAATTACATCTTGGAATGAGAGTATGTGTGTATCCCAATCAATATGTCTTTTGTGGCAGTATATTCTACACAGCTTACCAATTTCTTTCATTAATCGTTCACAGGGGTTCGAAGAAGCATGGTACTTGGATATATAGATCGGAGAAATGTTTCTAGCTCGTAACATACGTGTCCATGTAGCAGAACGAAATTGTGATCCATTATCAGAAATTACTTTCAACACATGCCCTACATGAAATAGAAAATGTTTTACAAATGCTTTCGAAACAGTTTTAGCAGTAGCTTTGCGTAACGGAGTGAAAGTAACAAATTTTGTAGTGAGCTCAACAGCGACAAATATGTAGCAAAAACCTTTGTTAGTTCTCGGAATTGGACCAAAAATGTCTACAGCGGCCATGTGTCTTAATTTAACAGGTATAATGGGATATAATGGAGGAATATGTGAAGTGGTGTCTGACTTAGCTTTCTGGCAAATTTTACAAGACGCTAAAACTCGTCGTATACGTTTCTCCATGTTGGTAAAATAACAGTTCTGTCTCAGTATAAGAAAACACTTTCTGGGTCCGTAATGTGCGTAACTTAAATGAGTGTACCAGATTAGTTTGTTAACCAGTTCGTCAGGAATGCATAATAACCAGTTGTTGCTGTCAGGATGAGAGCGGCGAAACAGAATGTCATTGCGTACAGTGTAATGGTTTCTAATCGTAACATTATTTCTATCTTGCCAAAGGTGTTTAATTTCTTTCCACACGTTGTCTTTATTTTGTTCTTGTGCTATGTCCTGTAATGACGATGAAATAAAATTTTCAAATGCTACTTGCTGAATGTACATGACACTGAAATTTGCTTTGCAGAAGTTGGTTGCTACGTCTTGCTGATTGTTGCTCAGAGAACGCGATAGTGCGTCTGCTATAACATTTTGTGTGCCGGGAATGTGAACTATTGTAAAATTAAATTCCTGTAAATAAAGTTTCCATCTGCTTAATCTGTCGTGAGTGAACTTAGCCGAAAGTAAAAATTGTATCGCTCTGTGGTCTGTGTAGACGGTGGTATGTCTGCCATAAAGAAAGTGTCGAAATCTCGTAAAAGCCCATACAACAGATAATGTTTCCAATTTTGTAACGGAATAATTTCGTTCAGCGGGTGACAAGATGCGACTTGCAAATGCGATGGTTTTAATTACTGTTGAGCCATCTTCTTCAATTTCCTGGAAAATGTGTACGCCTAAAGCGGTATTGGAACTGTCGGTGGCAATGGAAAAATTTCTAGTAAGATCTGGGTGCGATAAAAGTGGAGCATTCAACAAAGCATGTTTCAGGTTCACAAATTCAGAATGTGCTTGCTTATCCCATGGCCAAATAGTGTTTTTACCTGTTAATTGGCATAATCTGGGTGTGTCTAAAGCAGAGTGATGAATAAATTTACGAAAAAAGTTAATTAAGCCCAAAAAACTGCGCAATTGCTTCTTCGTCGTAGGAACAGTAATGTCACGTAGAGCTTGAAGTTTTTCCGGATCTGGCGCAATGCCTTCTGCTGAAATTACGTGTCCAAGAAATTTTATAGAAGTTTTGCCAAAGTGCGATTTACTAAGATTAACTGTAAGTCCTTCTGCATGAAAAGTTTGTAACAGTTGTTCAAGAATCTTATTGTGTTCAGACCAGTTAGCTTCTGCGATAAGAATGTCGTCTACGTACGTCGTAATTCTGTCCTTAAGTTCTGTCGGAAGTATAGTGTTCAAACCGCGAATAAAAGCTGCAGAAGAAATAGTTAACCCGAATGGTAATTTACAAAATTGATAACAGTCGCCAAAACAGAGAAAAGCTGTGTATTTTCTGCAATTCGGATGAAGTTGAATTTGCCAAAATCCCGATTTCAAATCTAGTGTAGAATAAATAGCAGTACCATGAAATTTCTGTAAAAGTTCCTCTAGTGTCTGTGGTCGATCTGTTTCATTAATAATAATGTCATTAATGTGACGTGAATCAAGCACGAGGCGAAGTGAGCCATCTTTTTTCTTAACAATATGTAGCGGGTTTATGTACGGACTAACTGCCGGTTCTATAATTCCTTGATCAAGCATATCCTGCAATTCTTTTTTAACCTGTTCTCTGTGGATATATGGAATGGGATAATGCTTTGCTTTAAATGTGTCGTGCTGTTTCACTTGAAATTCATACATAAAGCCGGACATAGTACCAGGAATGTTGTCGAAAACTGGAGCTTGCTGTAAAAGAATTTTGCGTAGTTGCGTGCGTTCGTCGTCTGTATTTGCACTGCTTTGTCTAACTTTATCGGAAATCATTTGCATTACGTCGTAGTCAGCTTCGTCTGGAGTATTATAGTTATGTACGTACGTATCCGTGAACAATGCAGAATTACAGTCTATGTTACGTGTTGCGGAAATGACCTCTGTGCGGTTAATTGTTTGTTCTTCCGCAGACAATGAATGCTGAAACTCTAAAGCCAATTGTACATTTTCGTCCTTAAGCATTAAATAAGAATTTTGAAAATCAACCACTGCATCGTGTTGTACGAGAAAATTAGTACCTAAAATTACGTCTGTTGTCAATAAAGGAACAATCCAAAAATTTGAGTGGAAAGTATGACCTCCAATACAAAATGATAAATGCGTCTGTAATTTAACGTCTACACCTTTAATCGATACTGCTCCTTTTACTTTCATTTTGCCCAATGGTAATGTAGGATACGTATTCTCTTTGTTGCACTCGTTGAAAGTCTCCTCATTTATTACTGATACAGGTGATCCGGAATCAATTACTGCTGAAAATTTCGATGAACCAATTTTAATTTCGATGATAGGATGTGAAATGGATTTCTGAACAACTGGTCTTTCCTGCAAAAGAGTGTCTCTGATGTCGTCAAAAGTAATTACATTTTCGTGAACAACATTTTGCGTGTCAAAGGTAGTGCTTGTGTTATTGGAAGATGCGTCCTGTACAGTATCTAGTCAAATTCTATCTGACGTGTTATTATTATCAGGAGGATGCTGTGGCATTTCTACCATTTGAACTGTTCTATTAGTTCTTCCAGACGTGTTACGCTCTGGATGATACCTACTGTCGGGTTCATTCATGAGAATATGTTCTTGTTGATTACTTTGTTGCTGGTAAGACCGACTGTTATTAAACGTACGCTGATAATTGTCCTCATTATTTTTACGTCTGTCGTAATAGTCATTCCTATACGGTGCATTGCGATAGGAATTGAAATACTGCCTTCTTTGTACGTAGTTGTTTCCTTGCTGCCGTGCGTTACTATTTGTTGGATCTGGAACTATGCGCGCACGCGGCGGAACATTAAAGCCTGGTTGACCTTGAGCATTCCATTGTTGGTTAGGTATGCTAACCGGCTGGTTTTGATGTTGTTGTTGTGAAACACCTCTATTGTTACTAAAGTGTGGTTCCTGTTGCTGAAAATTTTGACGATATTGATAATTAGAATTTTGGCTGTTATTAAAGTTTTGGTGGTTGTCATTCCTAAAGCGTCTGTAGCCTTTCCTATTAAAATTACGTGTTTGATCATAATTGCTGTACGTTTGTTGGCCTTGGTTGTTATATGTGAAGTTTTTGTTTACGAAAGAATAGTCTGATTGCTGCACTTCTAAAAGCTGTAAAAGATCCCTGAATGCTGAAATGTTTTCTTTTTGCTGGCCCGTTAGAAGTGACACCCTTAATGACCGTGGTAATTTAGAGATGCATAATTGTATATGTGCGGATTCACTGTACGGTTCACTTAGGTACTGGTTTTGTTGCACCATGTGCTCAAAAAATTGCGTCACACTGGGAAAATTTGAGTTCTCGTAATTTGGCAGACTAATTAACTGATCTTTAATTCCGCGCTGTGTCGTCTTCGACCAATACGCTGACAGATAAGCATTCTGAAACTCTTCTACTGAATAGGATTGCCTCGCGATCGGCCTCATACGAGTTGCCGGTTCGCCTTCCAAAAAACTGCAAATAAATTCAAGTTTGTGTGTTACAGGCCAAGTCGGTGGAAAAGCAAAACTGAACTGTTGTATCCAATCAAGCGGATGAATCTGTGTTCTGTCATTCCTAAACACTTTAAATTTCCTCACCGATAGAAAATGTTTGTAATCGAAATTATCATCTCTGTATGACGGAACAGGTTCATGATTGTAAGAGAATCTGTTGAACTGTGGTTGCTCGCAATCTAAGTCCCGTACTCTCTGAAGATTACCCAAATTATACGCGTTGCGCGAGTCTGACAAATGTTCCCAAAGTGCCGTCTGCTGTGGTGTGTTATTAACTGAAATACTTTTCATCTCTGTTACTTCTTGTTGTAAACTCGATAACTTTCTACGTAACGTGTTATTAGACGAATCGATCTCATTAATTGTCTGCTGTAAATTTTGAAATTCAGGTGTTTGATTAAATGAAACCGGTAAAGTATCGTCTGATTTGTTGTCATTACCACTTTCTATAACGTCAATACGACTGGCCAATTCATCACATTTTTCAGTCAGTATTTTTACCTGATCATCGGTGTTAGTGTCTGACGCATTAATCTGTTTTTGCAATTTACGTGTAGTTTCGTTCAGTTTTTTAACGTCAGCTTTGACGACATCTGAATCCTGTGTTAGTTCTAATTGTTCGAGTCTGTCGGTCACTGTTTGAAAATCGGTTGTGTATGTGTCTGTTTTCGATTTAAGGTCAGAAATTTCGTCACGTAATTCTGTGTTCGACTGTTTGATGGAATTAATTTCGTCGGACACTGTAGCAATATTGTTGTCTACATATGTCTTCGCTTTCGCGAACATTTTATGTTTGTCTTCTTGTCTCTGAGCAGTGATTGTTTCCATTACTTGACGTTTTACTTTATTTTGATCCTGAATAAATTTGCGGAAACGCGTATCACTGTTTTGTATGTGGTGACTAAATCGCTCGTGAATTTGAGTGTTCTGCTGTTCAAATTTCGCGTCAATCTTTTCATCCATTGTGCGCGAAAGTTCTGCTGTCACTGCTTTAAACTCGTCGCGTGATTGTGTAGCTTTTTCAGAGCATTGTTTAGTGACTCCGTTAGTTTCGTCTCTAAGTGTTTCTGTTGCGGCTGTTTGCATTTCCCTTAATTCCTGAGCAACAGACCTAATTTCTTCGCTACTTCTTTTTGAACAAGCCTCAATTTCCACGTGCAACTGTTCCTTAGTGTCATGGCACTGCGCGGCAACGGCTCTAATTTGTTCACTAAGCTGTCTGGAATTGTCGTCTAATTTTTCATTAAGCTGTCTGGAATTGTTGTCTAATTTTTCATTAAGCTGTCTGGAATTGTTGTCTAATTTTTCATTAAGCTGTCTGGAATTGTTGTCTAATTTTTCATTAAACTGTTTGGAATTGTTGTCTAATTTTTCATTAAACTGTTTGTTCTGCTCACTAAGTTGTTTGAGATTTACATCATTGTTGTCTAATTTTTCATTTAAGTGTTGTTTGAGATTTTCACTCTGTTGTTTGGACTCTTCCTTATTTTGTTTGGAATCGTTATCTAGTTTCTCAATAAGTTCATTAATTCGTAGCAACAATGCCATGATTGGATCCTCAGTAACATTACCTACTCTATTATCTGTGCAGTTTAGTGGTGTACCTGGAATTGTCGCGCTTTGTGTGACCATTTGGTCATTCTGCAATTTACAAAAAGGATTATCAGTCGGACGTACACTGTCACTCACTATTTCGGAATTAAATAAATCCGTCATACTTTGTGTATCCTGTTCATTTTCATTAGACGTATTTGTCTGTACGTTACTTGAATTTTCCAAACCGGGTGTGTTAAGCTGGGCATCGCTCATTACAACAGAACGCCCCGCGTCATCGATTGTCGTCAATCCAACAGAGGACATAACCGAGTTCGTTTGTTCATCATTAACATAATAATCATCATTAGAGGTTGGAATGCACTGATTGTCGGTGAACGCAGGATTGTCATCATTACACTGCGTGTCACAATTACTATCGGTCACGTCGGTAATTTCGTTCATAATACCTCGCGATACACTATTTCACAGTCATTCGCGGCATTTTTACAATAGTCAAAATTATTCACAAAATAAATAAGCACAATGCAAAAACAACACACAAATACAACAGAGCAACGAATTGCCGATGATCTGTGGAAAGAAATTCACAAAATTAGTAAAAGCGTTGCGCCAAATCCTAATTATATCTAAGCAAATAAGAGCAGATATCTGACTGTTTTTCAAAAGATTCTCAACGAAATACGATCCTGGACTGGGTGTCGCCAAGTGTAACCTTCCTACAGAAATCTTTGAAAGACAGAAATAATAAATGGGAGCCAAGCGTAACCTCCCTGCGTGAAATGTACTGACTATGGCAATTAAATGTTTGACTCGCAATCTGACTCAACGTGCAAGCTCCCACAAAAATAATGAGAGACAATTTAATGCTAATGAAACTTCTGTGACAATGAAAACTCAGTTAGACCAAAATGTCAGTCTTTGGCCCTGTGCAAAAATCAGAATTAATTTCTTACCTCAGTATAACTGCATGTCAAAGTTCTGCTCTTATTGTTGGCCGCAGCTTGGAGGAAATGCATTGCAAGTATTATATTTTTTAAATTTTTTTTTGAAATTTAACTGAAACTTTTCTTTAAATGAAATGGAACGAGATCGTTCGTTCAATTAAATGGTTCTTTTATTAAAATTTGCTTTGAAATCAAAATTATTATTGGGGCACTTGTTGAAAATTAATTACAATAAATAAACTTTACATTATCTGATGTGCGCAATGCAGCTTGGTTACCTTAATTAACAATATATCTCATTCAGCATCTTGACCAGAGACCCATGTCGACGCCTGCGACTGCGTCCCCCTCGCGACCGTACTCCACTACTGGTGCTAACAGATTGCCATTCGCAACTGAACTCGACTACTGCTACCGACAGAGTGCCACAGACAACTGCACTGCCGACAGAGTACCCACAGACTGCACTGGCCTACTGCTACCGACAGACTACTGCTCGCAACTCTCGCGCGGTCAAGCGCAGACTAGAAACGACAAATAGCTCTCTGGTCAAAGATTCTGTAATGCCTCGCCATCGCCGCCACACAACATACGTGTTTCAGTGTCACATTTCAGGTGCAGCACTGTAAAATATGCGTTGATGCCTTATTGCTTCAGCATGCCTCAAGTGTACAAGGGTAAGTCAATTACACTCCTGGAAATGGAAAAAAGAACACATTGACACCGGTGTGTCAGACCCACCATACTTGCTCCGGACACTGCGAGAGGGCTGTACAAGCAATGATCACACGCACGGCACAGCGGACACACCAGGAACCGCGGTGTTGGCCGTCGAATGGCGCTAGCTGCGCAGCATTTGTGCACCGCCGCCGTCAGTGTCAGCCAGTTTGCCGTGGCATACGGAGCTCCATCGCAGTCTTTAACACTGGTAGCATGCCGCGACAGCGTGGACGTGAACCGTATGTGCAGTTGACGGACTTTGAGCGAGGGCGTATAGTGGGCATGCGGGAGGCCGGGTGGACGTACCGCCGAAATGCTCAACACGTGGGGCGTGAGGTCTCCACAGTACATCGATTTTGTCGCCAGTGGTCGGCGGAAGGTGCACTTGCCCGTCGACCTGGGACCGGACTGCAGCGACGCACGGATGCACGCCAAGACCGTAGGATCCTACGCAGTGCCGTAGGGGACCGCACCGCCACTTCCCAGCAAATTAGGGACACTGTTGCTCCTGGGGTATCGGCGAGGACCATTCGCAACCGTCTCCATGAAGCTGGGCTATGGTCCCGCACACCGTTAGGCCGTCTTCCGCTCACGCCCCAACATCGTGCAGCCTGCCTCCAGTGGTGTCGCGACAGGCGTGAATGGAGGGACGAATGGAGACGTGTCGTCTTCAGCGATGAGAGTCGCTTCTGCCTTGGTGCCAATGATGGTCGTATGCGTGTTTGGCGCCGTGCAGGTGAGCGCCACAATCAGGACTGCATACGACCGAGGCACACAGGGCCAACACCAGGCATCATGGTGTGGGGAGCGATCTCCTACACTGGCCGTACACCACTGGTGATCGTCGAGGGGACACTGAATAGTGCACGGTACATCCAAACCGTCATCGAACCCATCGTTCTACCATTCCTAGACCGGCAAGGGAACTTGCTGTTCCAACAGGACAATGCACGTCCGCATGTATCCCGTGCCACCCAACGTGCTCTAGAAGGTGTAAGTCAACTACCCTGGCCAGCAAAATCTCCGGATCTGTCCCCCATTGAGCATGTTTGGGACTGGATGAAGCGTCGTCTCACGCGGTCTGCACGTCCAGCACGAACGCTGGTCCAACTGAGGCGCCAGGTGGAAATGGCATGGCATGCCGTTCCACAGGACTACATCCAGCATCTCTACGATCGTCTCCATGGGAGAATAGCAGCCTGCATTGCTGCAAAAGGTGGATATACACTGTACTAGTGCCGACATTGTGCATGCTCTGTTGCCTGTGTCTATGTGCCTGTGGTTCTGTCAGTGTGATCATGTGATGCATCTGACCCCAGGAATGTGTCAATAAAGTTTCCCCTTCCTGGGACAATGAATTCACGGTGTTCTTATTGCCAGGAGTGTATTATCTGCAAAGTAGTTATAAAATTTTATTGTAATCGAATAGGAAACATACAAAAAGATGAGTTTTTGGCATAGTCTCCTTGCGTTCCAACGTTCCATCATTGTACAAGCTTCCTGATGCCCTCATAAAAAAAGGTTCTTGGTTGAGCTGCGAGCCAGGAATGGACCGCTTCTTCCACTTGAGTGGACCAAACGAGTGACAGTCAGAAGGGGCAAGAACGGCACTATATGCAGGATGATCCAGTGTTTCAGATTTTTGTTCCTGGAGCGTTTCAGCAGTGTGGGCAACAACACAACACCTTTTGACAGCAATCCTCGGCGTTTGCTTCGAATTGTAGGCTTTAGCCTGGCAGTAAACATCTCACTGTAACGTACACTGTTTATTGTTGTGTCCTTTTCCCATAATGTTCCAGTAATGGACCTTGTGCGCCCCAAAAGACCATAAGCATCAGTTTTCCTGCAGACCGTTGGGTCTTGAACTTTTTCTTGCATGGCGAATTTGGATGTTTCTATTCCATACTCTGCCGTTTACTCTCTGACTCGTAATGATGGATCCATGTATCGTCACTAGTAATTATCCGCCTAAGAAGTTGTCCCCTTCGTTACCACAGCGGTCCAAATGGTTTTTGCAAATGTCCAAGCACGTTTGTTTATGCAACTGTGAAAGTTGTTTTGGGACCCATCTTGTACATCATCTATAGTGGATGATTTCGTAGGCAGAACTGTGACTACGAAGGCAGTTCAATAAGTAATGCAACACATTTTTTTTCTCGGCCAATTTTGGTTTAAAAACCCGGAAATTTCTTGTGGAATATTTTCAAACATTCCCGCTTCGTCTCGTATAGTTTCATTGACTTCCGACAGGTGGCAGCGCTATACGGAGCTGTTAAAATGGCGTCTGTAACGGATGTGTGTTGCAAACAATGGGCAGTGATCGAGTTTCTTTTGGCGGAAAACCAGGGCATCTCAGATATTCATAGGCGCTTGCAGAATGTCTACGGTGATCTGGCAGTGGACAAAAGCACGGTGAGTCGTTGGGCAAAGCGTGTGTCATCATCGCCGCAAGGTCAAGCAAGACTGTCTGATCTCCCGTGTGCGGGCCGGCCGTGCACAGCTGTGACTCTTGCAATGGCGGAGCGTGCGAACACACTCGTTCGAGATGATCGACGGATCACCATCAAACAACTCAGTGCTCAACTTGACATCTCTGTTGGTAGTGCTGTCACAATTGTTCACCAGTTGGGATATTCAAAGGTTTGTTCCCGCTGGGTCCCTCGTTGTCTAACCGAACACCACAAAGAGCAAAGGAGAACCATCAGTGCGGAATTGCTTGCTCGTCATGTGGCTGAGGGTGACAATTTCTTGTCAAAGATTGTTACAGGCGATGAAACATGGGTTCATCACTTCGAACCTGAAACAAAACGGCAATCAATGGAGTGGCGCCAAACCCACTCCCCTACCAAGAAAAAGTTTAAAGCCATACCCTCAGCTGGTAAAGTCATGGTTACGGTCTTCTGGGACGCTGAAGGGGTTATTCTGTTCGATGTCCTTCCCCATGGTCAAATGATCAACTCTGAAGTGTATTGTGCTACTCTTCAGAAATTGAAGAAACGACTTCAGCGTGTTCATAGGCACAAAAATCTGAACGAACTTCTCCTTCTTCATGACAACGCAAGACCTCACACAAGTCTTCGCACCCGAGAGGAGCTCACAAAACTTCAGTGGACTGTTCTTCCTCATGCACCCTACAGCCCCGATCTCGCACCGTCGGATTTCCATATGTTTGGCCCAATGAAGGACGCAACCCGTGGGACGCACTACGCGGATGATGAAGTTATTGATGCAGTACGACGTTGGCTCCGACATCGACCAGTGGAATGGTACCATGCAGGCATACAGGCCCTCATTTCAAGGTGGCGTAAGGCCGTAGTATTGAATGGAGATTACGTTGAAAAATAGTGTTGTGTAGCTAAAAGATTGGGGAATAACCTGGTGTATTTGAATGCTGAATAAAACAACCTGTGTTTCAGAAAAAAAATGTGTTGCATTACTTATTGAACTGCCCTCGTAATTTGCACACAATGTGCCACTTCATCAATAGTTAATCACCTGTCTAAGATAATCATTTCACGTGCACACTTAATGGCTTCTTCATTTGTGTCTCCTTCATCATGCGTAACACTTGTGCGACCATTTCGGAATTTTTCAATCCATTTGTAGACACTCCGTTGTGGCAAAACACTGTTCCCGTACTGTACCGAAAGTCTGCGATGAATTTCGCTCCCTGATAAGCCTGCCGACCACAAAAAATGGATCACTGTATGTTGCTCGTCTTTGGTGCAAATAGACAACGGAGCAGCCATGATTCACTGCTCTGCAGCGAAAACGAAACTAACCTAGCAGCTTGATAATTACAAAGATATAACAACAAATAAACAAAGCATACGTCATCAACGTAAAACGACAGTACTACCAAAATAAACGAAAATATAACTAAATTGCGGATAATAATTGACTTACCCCCATAATTTCAATTCTTTCGATGGCTTAAGTTTGATGATGAAAACTGTACATGACTATATTGTGATAGTAAACTTCTTATCCTTTGGAAGTGCAATATTTAATTACTAGCTGCATTACTGCTTCCAGTCACTGCTACAATGGTTTGACAGTAAATGTAATTAATCTTTGGCACATGTGTCATTGTAGACTGCTTAACTAACTGATAATTCTGTAGCTCAATGCTCTAACTTTTCAGCAGGGTTATGTCTCATTGACATCATAACAAAGCAAAATAGATAGTTTGCAGTTACCACTTCTTAGTCAGAGATATTCTCTGCTTTACAATGAAAACTGCTGAAGGAGTGTTTTACCTATTAAACAAACTGTGGTTAGTTTCCAAGTTGCTCTTTGAGTCACTTTAATTAAAGACAAACTGATAATATGACTCCAGATGATACATCCATGAAGTGGTGTGAATACTGCTGCTGATGTCAGATGGTAACTAAACATACTATTGCACTGTGTGTATTGCAGCCAAAAGAGTAAATTAAGTCTGAGATCAAAACTGAATGTGCGTTCTAACCATAGAGGTTACAGGGGAGTAATCTTGGTACTTTGCAGTTTACACTAGTTCAACATAGCATCATACAACTCCTATTAAGTACTTTTCAGTAACCAAATAATGTAGAAAATTGGTTCGAATCACTTATGGGGATTCATCTGACTGACATTATGCCATTTGTGCCTTCAAAACGATCGGGTACTGACCTGCTGTAATATTGTCAGTTTTTGAAGACTTCACCTAGCTACCTATAGCTTATTTGTAAATGTTACTCAAATTTCAGATGTAACTGAGGTTTATTGCTAATGAAGTGCATATTTTTAGAATTGTTGAGTTTTGTAAAGATTGCTAGAGAAAAGGTTTTCAGCCTGCTTCTTGAAATGTGTTGGTAGCTCACAGTCTTGTGGTTAATGTTCCTGACACTGGATCACAGCCAACCACCCATCTCACCCTGCCCCACCCAATTCGATTCCCAGCTGGGTCAGAAATTTTCTACACTGTAGGTTGGGTATGTGTGTTGTGCTCATCACCATTTCACAATGGCATCATGTAGTAAGATTTGTACCAGTGGCCAAACACTCCAGATGGGGTCTCCTGGGCAATAATGCCATACACATGCTACATTTCTTGAAATGAGAGGGTACTTACATTATTTCACTGGTGTATGTCATTGTCTGTCTTGTTTTGGTCTTACTGCAGTAGCTGCAAGTACTGTCTAATGATAGGTAGAAATGAATCATAATAACAATTACTTTTTGTATTTTTTTATTTTAAAAATAACGAAATACCTTGCAGGAATGCTTTATTTATTTTACTGGAGACGTACTCAGGATCACAAGGTTCATGTTAGCAATTCTACCAGTTCCTGATGGTTTTTCTTCCTGGCGATATGACGGGGGGTGGCCCCACTGTCATTTCTTGCCGCCCTATTGGCTCCCGCCTCCAGCAGCGCAACTGCTACCTCTGAGTGGCCAAAGAATGCCGCCCTGTGCAGCGGCGTCCACCCATCCACATTCCTGGCATTGAGGTCTGCAGAGAAAGCCGCTAGCACCCGCACTACAGCGGTGCGGCCAAAACTTGCAGCCTTGTGCAGTGGTGTGTTCTGTATACCGCACCTAGCGTCCACCGGCGCCCCATTCTCAACCAGAAATCGCACCGCTTCCACGTGTCCCCCCATCGCTGCACAGTGGAGGGCAGTCGCTCCGGCCGCATCCTGCACCCCCACATCCGCTCCTGCCGCTAACAGAGCTCGCAGTTCCTCCACTGCACCCCGATTAGCCGCCTGGATCAGCCTCCTGCCTCTGTTTTCTTCGGAAAGGTTCCTGTAGAAAGCATCAAAGTTATTAAATTTTACTATAAACACATACAGACATCAGATGAAGGAAACAATGATATAAATGAAACTGTGAGCAGTTCTGAATGCACAATTGTCCAAATACAGATCAGAAGTCTAAAAAATCTCCCTTTAACGATATAAAACAGTGTGAAAGTCAGAGTGTAAGGTATTAATGTACCAGATGTACAGCAATATCCTCCCATCAAAGTATCTACTTGTTTCTCATTATAAATTTCTACAATCTATCTCATAACTAATCCAGCTCTGAAATCACATCAAAATTCATTCCAAACATTGTGTCGTCCTTTTGACCCAAGGATGATACTGTTAACCACTCACTGATCTCTACTGAAATACATATATAATACTGTTAACACTAGCAAATGTGCAAAGCAGTCCCTCCCGATACAAAGAGAATACACAATCCTAATCAAACGCTTGGCAGCCAAATATTTAGTCGTCATTCATAAATTTTGTGACACATGTTCACCAAATAGAGAATACTACTGCTTTTGTCGAAATATTTCAGATTTTGCCCATCCCCTTCACTCGCACATGGGTGTAGTGTGTGTGTGTGTGTCTGTGTGTGTGTTGCTACATGCAAACTAGTATATGTGCACTGATAAACATGTATCCACTAACAGATGCATCCACCAAAACATGCCCAGAAAGAGTTAATAGTCTGTTTTTCTTATGGACTGCTGGGGAGTGGAACAGTAGAGAAGCAGCTTGAAGGTAGTTCAATGAAACCATTGTCAGGCACTTAATTGAGAATTACAGAGTAGTCATATAAATGTAGGTGAAAAAGCCTAACAGAAAACGGCTCCGTTCTGACATCACAAACGGTGTATTACATGTAGCGAGGAGAAAAATTAAAAAATTTCTTTATAAAATAAAGACAAGAAAGAAACAAAGCCTTTTTCTTATTCTGCCTAGGGAGATGTTGCAGCTGATAAATCAAATACCCGCCAACTAAGCAATCGTTTTCTTCTTCTGTAAATATTACATGTACATGCAATTGCTGATGTCGCTATTTCAGCTGGAAACGGATCGGTGCAAACAAGCGAAATTATTTTGAGCTCAGTCAATTCATATATTCAAAATGGACATCGGTGTTCCGACAATTATGTGAAAGCCTGCTTCATCCCCCCTGTTGAATGGTGAGATAGACAATGATAATTTTGAACGATTGTATAGAGGCCAACAGCCTGGAATTAGTTTTAGACACCAAAATGCTTTTTATACGTGGCCTTGGTGGGGTTGTTGCATCTTTGCCATCCTCTAGAGTGAACGATGAACAATACGAATTCACAGTCTGACATGGAATACTAACAATGGTAATAATTTGTCTTAAAACACACAGAGAGGTCAAAGCTAAGTATCATAACCCTACCAATGTGAGGCAAACTGAGAACTGTGGAATCAAGCACCCTGGAAACGAGCAATCAAGATGGAACGTGTATAGACTTCTGTAGCTGAGACCTTAACTTTTCCCGGCGAATTGGATGTTCAAATACCTTACAGGTTTGCTACCGGGTGACGTCGTCGACCACTGCCAATATTTCGACAGGACCACACCCTGCCATTCTCAAGGCACAAATGCAAGGATGAAGAAATGTGCAATGGAATTTAATACCTCGGTTCACAGAGGAGAAACAAGGAAGATACCACACACGGAACAAGTGTCAAACCAAACAAAGATAACCAACATCAGAAATATCGATAGTGACTATTAATCAACAGGTGAGATAACACTAATTCTGTTCCTCTGTTTTTTGATGAGAGACAGAGCCGGATTCCAAGCGGCATTTAAACAAAATCCACCATCTCTGTTTATAAGGTTACTTGATAGTTTGATTTCAACAGCTTCCTTACTAAAACTATCCCAATAACTGGACGTGCAAGCCAGATTCTCCGTGTTGTTGTATTCCATACGATGACCAGTGTCAAGGCAGTGTTTCACAATAGCGGATTTGCTCAGCTGTTGTAAGCATGTGTGACGCTTATGTTCAATACACCGGTCTTCCACAGTCCTGATTGCCTGACCAATATATGACACGCCGCAACTACAAGGAATACGATAGACACCAGCCTTACGCAAACCAAGATCATCTTTTACGGATGCCAACAGGACCTTAATCTTAGAAGGTGGTGGAATAACACATTTCACATCATATTTCCGCAAAATACGGCCAATCCTGTTGGAAATACTTCCTGCATAAGGCAAAAAGGCCGTAGACTTGGGTGCCACTTCGCTGCTATCGTCACTCACCCGTTGCACAGAAGGCTGATAGCGCAACACAGGTTTGATCTGCCTCTCACTATAACCATTCTGACGAAAGGTGACTTCGAGATGTGATAGCTCAGCTGCCAAACTTTCAGGGTCTGAGATAACGTGGGCCCTATGAACCAAGGTACAAAGTACTCCTTCACGCTGAGCTGGATGGTGACAACTACCAGCTCGCAGATACAAGTCAGTGTGGGTGGGATTCCTATAAACAGAATGTCCCAACGTACCATCAGTCTTCCTTCTGACCAACATGTCAAGGAAGGGAAGGCATCCATTCTTTTCCACCTCCATAGTGAACTGAATATTCGGGTGGATTGAATTCAGGTGTTCCAAAAACCGGTTTAAATTCTCATTACCATGAGGCCAAACAACAAACGTATCGTCTACATATTTGAAAAAACACGCAATTTCAAGGTCGCTGTATCCAATGCACGTTCCTCAAAGTCCTCAATTAACAAATTGGCCACAATAGGTAACAACTGGCTTCCCGTTGCAACTCCGTCAGTTTGTTCATAGTACTGACCATTGAATAAAAAGTAAGTGGAAGTCAGCACATGTGGGAACAAATTTGTTAACTCGACACCAAACTTAACCCTAATTAGCTGCAAGAAAGCTGAGAGAGGAACGCGAGGGAAAAGAGAAACAAACATCAAAACTGACTAAATATCAGAGTCATTCAAACGCAATCCCTGCAATCGATGTAAGAAATCTGCAGAGTTCTTAATGTGGTGTTCACGCCTACTACTAGTGGGCTCAACAAACTAGCAAGAAATTTAGCTACACGATATGTTGAAGCACAAATATTAGAAACAATAGGCCTCAACAGGACAGCCCCTTTATGGCCCGTAGGGAGGCCATATAACCTAGGTGGTATAGCACAGTAAGAATTAAGACTATTGATAGTCTCCTGTGTCAAAGACTTTTCTTCAGGAGGTTATTAGTCTCTCTCTCAACACTCTTAGTAGGGTCAGCACCGATTTTGCGATGAGCCAAATCAGAAAGTGGACACTGCATCTTTTGAATGTAGTCGTGTTTGTGCAACAAAACCGTGGCATTTCCCTTGTCCGCAGCTAAAATAACAATATCAGGATTCATTCTGAGTGAACGTAAAGCAGCCGCCTCAGCTGCTGTAATGTTACACTAGGGTGGATGGGCCCCAATCAACACACGACACGCTTCCCTCCTAACCTCTTCCGCAGCCTCGGAAGGTAGTTTATACACAGCCTGTTTAATAGAACTAATACAATCAACGACTGGCAAACTCATGGGCGTCGGTGCGAAATTCAAACCTTTCCCCAGCAAAGACAAACCTGCGTCGTCAAACGTTTTCTCCGTGAGATTGATCCCAGAACGTCGAGAATTAAAATTAGAATTAGACACTGAGCCAAGGAAACGTTCAAACTTCGCCGAGTGACGAGCAGTTACAGACTGAAATTCCCAGTCAGACTGTGACGAAGAGGCACCGTCCACCCAATCCCAAGAAAATTCAGAAACGTTAGACGCCATCATTAAATGAAGTTCAAATAATTCCTTAGAAACAAAATGTAACTGATGTCGAGTATAGTAGATCCTTTCACGAACGACAGCTAAACCAGCATGTTGCTTGATGCTATTGGCGGCAGGAGAATCAATATGATGCACAAATTTAGCAAACCTTGGAACCACACTATGATTTCGACACTTCAATAAAAACGATAATGCACATTCCAACCTTACTCTACTGCCGCGAAGTTTGTCCAACCTCCGCAAGCAACGATATATTTGCTCCCCATAGAGGTAAACAATGTGAGACCTTAACTTTTCCCGGCGAATTGAATGTTCAAATAACTTACGGGTTTGTTGCCAGATGACGTTGTCGACCACCGCCGATATTTCGACACGAGTACATCCTGCCTTTCTTAGGCCCACATGCAAGGAGGAAGAAATGTGCAAGGGAATTTAATACCTCAGATCAGAGAGGAGAAACAAGGAAGATACCACACACGGAACATGTGTCAACACAAACAAAGATAACCAACATCAGAAATATCTGTAGTGGTTAATAAAAAAAATGGGAGAAGAGAGACCGTGAAAAAGGGAAAGAATGAAAGAAATGCAGATCGGACTTTGTATTACGGAAAAGCTATCGGACTTCGTTATTCGAAAAAGCTATTGTTGGGGTGGTCCTTGTGGCGTTTTTGAGCAAAAGTTAAACCAATTTTCACTACAAAAGTTATTGAAAAGAAACAGAGAATAACAGAATGTAACGGACAGAAGGAAGTGGCGTAGACGAGAGATCGTCCTTTACCAGATTAACTTATCTTCTTTCGGGCGGCGTCCACGTCTTCAAAAATCTCCTTCATTTCAGCGTGAAAAAATCTGCTCCGAAATCTTGTAATAGTCCAGGGATCACTAATTTATACCAATTAAAATCATCTTGATACTGTATGCAATTTAATTCACTTTGCTACTTCCATCCACCGAATTTCTTAATAATTTCCACAATGTCTACACATTACAATCAGATCAAGATTAGCCATTAAGTTTTTACGTCAGCATCCGATCACGCCTGCCTTAAGCTACCGCTAACAAGAGACAATTGAAACGGAATAAAAAAACAAAAAAAGTTAACAATTTTGGTAGTTTCTCTGCCGTCGAGCGCTCATACCGCTGCGACGAGATATTTTTTATCTCTGTTTATAAGGTTGCTTGATAGTTCGATTTCAACAGCTTCCTTAATAACACTATCCCAATAGCTGGATGTGCAAGCCAGAATCTCCGTGTTGTTGTATTCCATAGGATGACCGGTGTCAAGGCAATGTTCCGCAATAGTGTATTTGCTCAGCTGTTGTAAGCGTGTGTGACGCTTATGTTCAATACACCGGTCCTCCACAGTCCTGATTGTCTGATCAACATATGACATGCCACAACTGCAAGGTATACGATAGACCTCAGCCTTACGCAAACCAAGATCATCTTTTACGGACGCCAACAGGGCCTTAATCTTAGGAGGTGGTCGAAAAACACATTTCACATCATATTTCCTGTTGGAAATGCTTCCTGCATTAGGCAAAAAGGCCGTAGACGTGGGTGCCACTTCGTTGCTATCGTCACTCACCCGTTGCACAGAAGGCTGATGGCGCAACGCACATTTGATCTGCCTCTCACTATAACCATTCTGACGAAAGGTGACTTCAAGATGTGATATCTCAGCAGCCAAACTTTCAGAGTCTGAGATGACGTGGGCCCTGTGAACCAAGGTGCGACGTACTCCTTCACGCTGAGCTGGATGGTGGCAACTATCAGCTCGCAGATACAAGTCAGTGCGAGTAGGCTTCCTATAAACAGAATGTCCCAACGTACCATCAGCCTTCCTTCTGACCAACACATCAAGGAAGGGAAGATGGTGGATTTTGTTTAAATGCTGCTTGGAATCCGGTACTGTCTCTCTTCAAAAAACAGAGGGACAGAATTAGTGCTACCTCACCTGTTGATTAATAGTCACTATCGATATTTCTGACGTTGGTTATCTTTGTTTGACACTTGTTGTGTGTGTGGTATCTTCCTTGTTTCTCCTCTGTGATCGGAGGTATTAAATTCCCTTGCACATTTCTTCCTCGTTGCAGTTGTGGCTTGTGAATGGGAGGGTGTGCCCCTGTCGAAATATCGGCGGTGGTCGACGACATCACCCGGCAGCAAACCTGTAAGTTATTTGAACGTCTGTAGTAACAGTAATCACCTGAGAACTCTTTTAGATCAGTGACATTATAAGACCTTTAGCTTGCCTTGTGCTGTCATTATTGTTGTGCATTTTCTGGGACCAGCACTTTAATGAACAGCTGGTTGTGTCATTGTCACTTACAATGCATGAGCCCACCTGCTCCAATCCAGTCAATGTTCTGGATGGCTATGGTACTAGAGGACAACGTTCTGTATGTTAGGACATTTTTGTGAGTCCTGCTGAACCGTTGTGCAATTGGCTGTTTGGGGGGGGGGGGGGGGGGAAGGGACCCTGGTACATTAAATCTGTTGTTGTAGGAGCCACATAATCATTTGCAATGGGAGAACAATTTGATTAATATATCTGTGTTTCTTGGTAATTTCAGTGACACCAACCTATGGGGCTGTACCAAAGGTACGAATCAAGGTCATCTTTCCTGTGCATCATCAGGAACTGTTGCAGGACATGGTGTGACAAGCAGATTGGTGAGTAGCACTACTCCCACTGTCAGCGAATAGGATGAATGACTTGTGGATTGTGCAAAGCATAGTCAAATGTATAATTATGAAGATAGTCTCAAATCCTATAAGAGAGTGTTCCAAAACATTCACAATTCATTTTCTATCATTTTCTCTGCAATGTCCGTCAAGAACTATACACTTGAGAACTTCATTGACAATAATAATTCAACCTAAAATACTTCTTGCCAGCTTTCATTGTCTTATGTATTACTTGTTTCTCTGGCGCATTTTAGTTAATGTTATGTATGATCTCTGAAAAAGAACTAACAGGAGATGGAGGAAACTCATGACTTAGTGAGAAGAGTACCAAGGGCAATATCTTCATAAATGAAATTACTGTCTTAATGGTTTTCTAACGTTATGATTCTGGAAACATTTTTTTTAAATTCATAATTTTGTAGTCTAATTTTTTTCTTTCTAATCGACAAAAATATTACAAAAATGTTTCATCTGATGATAGAGAAATAAATAAATGTGTCAATCAGCAATAAATCACTGAAGATGCACTGAAATTAAGTGGCATCAGCGATACACTGCACCTACAACGTAATGAACCTGTAATGACTACTGAAATCTTTTTTTATTTTTATTTTATTATCCATCTTTAGGCATTGAAAATGCAATTGATATCGTCATTTGTGTACATATACAGTTTACACAACTAATAGAAATGGTGTCATACATTGTAGATCATTATTGTCTAATAAGATACAAAAATTTGTCCTTGATGCTGCACAAGGTATTTGCATTATATTTACATGTATAAGTTTAATCTAAGTGAAAGTATATTAGTACCGGTACTTAAGATCATCTTTAGTGCACATTATAAACTCTTCTAGTGTATAAAAACCTTTTTCTCCAAGCCATTTCTTTGTGACACTTTTAAACTCATTCAGTGACACATTATGTGCCTCTATTGGCAACATGTTAAATAGTTTTACTCCCATGTACCTGTAACTATCTTGAATTTTCTTTAGTCTAGCAACTGGGATGTCAATTTGCTGTTTTATACGTGTGTCATGGTGATGGATAGATTGTCGTAGTTTGTGACTGTGTTGGTTTTCTTCTGTGTGTATCAGACAATTTAGTATAAAGAGGGCTGCAAATGTTAGTATTTTTAGATTTTTGAAATATGGTCTTGTGCCACAGCAGGACTAAAATCTCAGTTTCCTTTTTATCGCTGTTTTTAATCTTTCAGTTTGAGAGATAGGTAAAACGAGTCCTTTATTCCTGAAGCATGAGAGCCATCAACCTTCCTTTTCCTTAAAGTCCCTCAATTCGGTGTGAATACCAGTTGGTCTGGTGATCAAAGCTATTTTTTTCCTGTCATCCACTCCCATACGGCGTTCTCTCTACTATATGACATTATAGGCAATGTAATGGCATCCGTCCATCCTTGAGGGATGATGGTGTAGCCTGCTTGGTTCAGAGTCTGCAGCGTCTGCTGTGGCTAAAACGTCCCACTCGAGAGTGGCAGTCCCTACTGCAGTTTGGAGGTGTGAAATTTGAGGGACTTCGAACAGAAGCCGCTCTGTCTCTTCGCTTTGTCCTCTTCCTGATTTGTTCCTGTGTGCGTTCGTCCTCTGAGAGCTTGACGCCGTTGCGCACAGTTACTCGCCACTTGACAAGGTCATCTGCAGTGCCTTCCCAGCGACTTGGATTGATTCTGGTCTTGGTCAGGTCTCTCTTGCAGACATCCTTGAAACGAAGATGCGGTCGTCCCATTGGCCTCACACCTTCCTGAAGTTCGCCGTACAGCAGCTGTTTCAGTATCTGTTCAGGATCCATGCGCCTGACATGTCCCAACCATCTTAGACGTCGATGACTCAGGAGTGCAAAGATGCTGGTTGTGCTTGCACGATGAAAGACTTCGGTGTTGGGTACTCTATCTCTCCAAGAGATCTGAAGGATCTTCCAGAGACAGCGGAGATGGAAGCTGTTGAGTCGCGATTCATGCCTAGAAAGAGTTGTCCATGACTCACAGCTGTAGAGAAGGGTGCTTATAACACAAGCGTTGTAGACTTTTAATTTAGTTTTTGTGGTAAGCAGTCCGTTGTTCCATACTCTGTTTTTCAATCTAGCCATGGCAGATGATGCCTTTGCGATTCTGTTAGTAAGTTCAGTGTCCATGGACAAGTTGCTACATATTGTAGATCCCAAGTAGGTAAAGTCACCAACTATCTGGAGAGGATTGCCATCAATGCTAATGGATGGAAGGTTGGTAGTGCCCTGCGCCATGATCTTAGTCTTTTGAAGGCTGATGAGTAGACCAAATTTTTCACACGCATGTGATAATTTGTTGATTATATACTGCAGCTCATCTTCCGTGTTCGCTACTTGAGCTGCATCGTCCGCATATAACAACTCACGGATGACAACTGTATTTACTTTGGTCTTGGCCTTGAGGCGAGCAATGTTGAAAAGATTTTCATCAGACCTCGCATGTAGATACACTCCCTCCTCACAGTCTTCAAAGGCAAATCTGAGCAGAAGGGAAAAGAAAATCCCTAATAATGTAGGAGCTAACACACACCCCTGTTTCACACCGCTATTAACAGGGAATGCTTCTGACTTTTTACCGATGAAGCAAATTGTTGCTTGTGTTTTCTCATGGAAAGATACAATTATCTGCAGTAGTTTAGGTGGGCATCCAATCTTCTGCAACAGTTTGAAAAGCCCATTTCTGCCCACTAAATCAAACGCTTTAACAAGGTCAATGAAAGAAATATAAAGTGACCTCTGCTGCTCACGACATTTCTCTTGCAGCTGTCTTAAGGAGAAGGTCATATCTACGGTTGATCGGCTGGGCCTGAAGCCACACTGAGATTCTGGGTAGATTCTGGAAGCTAAGATCTGTAATCGCATTAGGATGACTCTGGCATAAGCTTTCCCGGCTACACTTAGTGATGAAATGCCTCGGTAATTGTTACAGTCACTTCCGTTCCCTTTCTGTTTATATAGAGTAACTATCCTCGAATTCTGCATGCTCATCAGGACATAACCTTCTTCCCAGCTGGTTGTGATAAGTGAATATAAATGTTTGAGAAGAACAGACTTGTCCATTATAATTATCCGGGCTGTTATGCCGTGGTCGGTTGATGAATTTTGTCTCAATTCCCAACGTTTCGTCTCCGACTGCGGGAGACATCTTCAAGGGGGTCCGTAGGTCGATGGACCTTCCACCTTGGGAATTGAGACAAAATTCATCAACAGCCCGGATAATTATAATGGACATGATATTTCCGGCCGTGAAAGTCTACATTTTAGTATAAGAACAGACTTGTTATACTTAATAACCTCTGCAGGGATCCCATCTTCACCTGGGGCCTTTCCATTAGCAAGAGAATCTATTTCTCTACTAAGTTCTTCCATAGTAGGCATTGCATCTAGTTCTCCCATAACGGGCATTTGTTTGATGGCGTCACATTCATCCTTGCTAATTTCATTCTCAGCTGCATACAACTCGAGGTAGTGTTCAACCCAGTGTTCCATTTGTTTGCCTTCATCAGTAATGACTTCACCCGTCTTGGACTTCAGAGGAGCTGTTTTCCTGACAGTTGGTCCAATTGCTTTCTTAATACCATCGTACATTGCTTTAGCATTCCCAGAGTCGGTCGCTTTCTCTATACCTGCACATAAATTCAGCCAGTAGTTATTTGCGCATCTCCTGGATGTTTGCTGTGCCCTGTTCTTTGCTTTTCGTAGGTCATCTCGAGTTTGGGTTTCTTTTGTAAGCAAGTAGGGCATTCCGTTTAGCCTCAGTGACTGGTTCCATTTCTTCCAAATTTTGCTCGTACCAGTCCTTATTTCTTTTTCCTTTTATTCCATAGGCCAATACTGCTGAGTTGTAGATTGCACCCGAGAGTTTTGCCCATTTCTTATCAACACTCCTTTCTGCTTGCACGTTTCCTGAGAAAGCACTTTCAAAATTACTGGCAAAATCCTGCTTTCTTTGTGTGTCATGAACACGATCTGTGTTGATACGGGGATGACCTCTCGGTTTAGCGTGGTGACGTTTCTTAGGAGTGAGCCTCAATGTGCACGCCACTAGGGCGTGGTCTGTGTTGCAATCAGCACTATGATAACTTCGTGTCAGTAGCACATTTTTGAGACCAGTACGCCTAGCTATGACTAAGTCAAGTTGATGGGCAATGTCAACGATGGGCAATGTAAACGTGGACTTAATAGCATCATTTGCAAGTTTTCTCTGATAGTGATAATATCATTAAATACGTCTTGCCAGCTTGCTTTAATTTGTGCGGCCAACATGAAATTATTATTGCTACCTGTTAGCAATACTGGTGCCCAAGTAACAGCGTGGAATATAACCTAGTTGGCGATTTATTCCGTCTATGTTGATCGGGATGTCTTTCCTAGCGGTCATGAAGAGACATTATGATACAGAATTATGAATTTTTTTGCAGTTATTTCTGGTTTTCCATTATGTTGAGCGCCGTTGATTGAGCTCCAACTGCAGTGACTTCTGTGCCCTGCAATACTACGATATTAAGTAACTTGGATATGTTATAATGTCATAATAGCAAACATACTGCTGTCTGTATTCTGTGATAAATGTCAGGGCCAGTGGGAAAACCACCGCTAAATCATTTGTTTTACTGTTGACATATGCATTAATGAAGATTACTCTTTTGAGCTTACAAAATTCTTTATCGTAGGTAGAATTACACTCCCAGCTTATAGTTGGTTTTTCACTCCTTTTGCTTGAAAGTTACTTGTTAGAATTTGATTTTCTACACAACTTCGTTCTTGTTGATCAACAAACATATTCCTGACATATCGTCATGTGGGACATCTGGAGGAGCTCGATGTCGTTTGCGTGTAACATTGCAAACAGCAGCCATCCCTACTGAATCAGGCTATTTATTGATAGTTTTGTCGTAAGCCTGCCCTTATATTTTGGAGGCCTCAACCAGTGTAATATTGTACACAAAAAACATCTATTAGCAGTTGACTCAGTCATACATCTTGTCAGAGGCCAAGAACATTATGGCTAGTTCCGATTTGTGTGTGAGATGATATGAGGTATACAGGGTGCTCCATTGACAGTGACCGGGCCAAATATCTCACGAAATAAGCGTCAAACGAAAAAACGACAAAGAACGAAACTCGTCTAGCTTGAAGGGGGAAACCAGATGGCGCTATAGTTGGTCCGCTAGATGGCGCTGCCATAGGTCAAACGGATATCAACAGCGTTTTTTTTTTAAATAGGAGCCCCCACTTTTTATTACATATTCGTGTAGTACATCAAGAAATATGAATGTTTTAGTTGGACCACTGTTTCTGCTTTGTGATAGATGGCGCTATAATAGTCACAAACGTATAAGTACGTGGTATCACGTAACATTCCGCCACTGCGGACGGTATTTACTTCGTGATACATTACCCGTGTTAAAATGGACCGTTTACCAATCGCGGAAAAGGTCGATATCGTGTTGATGTATGGCTATTGTGATCAAAATGCCCAATGGGCGTGTGCTATGTATGCTGCTCGGTATCCTGGACGACATCATCCAAGTGTCCGGACCGTTCGCCCGATAGTTAAGTTATTTATGGAAACAGGAAGTGTTCAGCCACATGTGAAACGTCAACCACGACCTGCAACAAATAATGATGCCCAAGTAGGTGTTTTAGCTGCTGTCGCGGCTAAACCTCACATCAATAGCAGACAAATTGCGCGAGATTCAGAAATCTCATAAACGTCAGTGTTGAGAATGCTACATCAACATCTATTGCACCCGTACCATATTTCTATGCACCAGGAATTGCATGGCGACGATTTTGAACGTCGTGTACAGTTCTGCCACTGGGCACAAGAGAAATTACGGGACGATGACTGATTTTTTGCACGCGTTCTATTTAGCGACGAAGCGTCATTCACGATCAGCGGTAACGTAAACCGGCATAATATGCACTATTGGGCAACGGAAAATCCACGATGGCTGCGACAAGTGGAACATCAGCGACCTTGGCGGGTTAATGTATGGTGCAGCATTATGGGAGGAAGGATAAATGGCCCCCATTTTATCAATGGCAATGTAAATGGTGCAATGTATGCTGATTTCCTACGTAATGTTCTAACGATGTTACTACAAGATGTTTCACTGCATGACAGAATGGCGATGTACTTCCAACATGATGGATGTCCGGCACATAGCTCGCGTGCGGTTGAAGCGGTATTGAATAGCATATTTCATGGCAGGTGAATTGGTCGACGAAGCACCATACCATGGCCCGCACGTTCACCGGATCTGACGTCCCCGGATTTCTTTCTGTGGGGAAAGTTGAAAGATATTTGCTATCGTGATCCACCGACAACGCCTGACAACATGCGTCAGCGCATTGTCAATGCGTGTGCGAACATTACGGAAGGCGAACTACTCGCTGTTGAGAGGAATGTCGTTATAAGTATTGCCAAATGCATTGAGGTTGACGGACATCATTTTGAGCATTTATTGCATTAATGTGTTATTTACGGGTAGTCACGCTGTAACAGGTTGCGTTCTCAGAAATGATAAGGTACATGTATCACATTGGAACAACCGAAATAAAATGTTCAAACGTACCTACGTTCTGTATTTTAATTTAAAAAACCTACCTGTTACCAACTGTTTGTCTAAAATTGTGAGCCATATGTTTGCGACTATTACGGCGCCATCTATTACAAAGCGAAAAAAGTGGTCAAACTAAAACATTCATATTTCTTTACGTACTACACGAATATGTAATAAAAACGGGGGTTCCTATTTTTAAAAAACGCAGTTGATATCCGTTTGACCTATGGCAGCGCCATCTAGCGGGCCAGCCATAGCACCATCTGGTTTCCGCCTTCACGCTAGACAAATTTCGTTCTTTGTAGTTCTTTCGTTTGACGCTTATTTCGTGAGACATTTGACCCAGTCACGATCAATGGACCACCCTGTATATATAGGGTGATTCCCGAAAATATGCAAATGTTTGATATGTTATTCTACAAGTAAAATTAAAGAAAAAGTTCATATAAACATAGGTCCGCAAATGTTTAGTTACGCAGCTAATAAAAGATTTCGCCTGAAATTTAGCAACTTCCCTAATATGAAGCCATCGCAAAACTGTATGACGTTAAAGTAAAGCACGATTTCCATTTATTTTGTTCTTATTGATCTGGTGAATCTAATAAAATATGTCTCTCGCGTGTATCTGCAGCATTTTCCCAGAACATCCAGAGAAGCAAAGAAGTAATTTGGTAAAATTTTTAATTTATTAGCTGCTTGGCCCAATTTGTTTTTCAAATTCTAGACAATGCACAAAGTTTTCAACAGAAGTAGTAGAGAAATTAATTTTGAAAAAATGGTGGTAATAACGTTAACTGACTCAGTATGAATGTGTCAGATAATCTGCTTTTATTAATATTGTAGCACACGTGAATTCATGTTAAACCAGAAAAAACAAACCTCAGTGTTAAGGAAGTTGTACAGTGTACATACAGTTTCACAATAGATTCACAATAAATGTTCAAAAATGTCTCCACCGACTTCAGTGCACTACTCACTAACGGTTCCCAACAATGACATAAACGTTTCTAAATTCTTAATGGAAAGTAAACAAATTTACTTCTATAATAATCTTTGCTTCTCTGGATGTTCTGGAAAACTACTGCAGATACACGTCTGGGACATTTTTTTTATTAGATTCACCAGACCTATAACAACAAATAAATGGAAATCGTGCTTTACTTTAACCTTGTACAGTTTTGCGATGGCTCCATATTAGTAGCGAAGTTGCTAAATTTCAGGCAAAATCTTTTATTAGCCGTAACTCCATAACTAAACATTTGCGGTCCTATGCGTATAAGAACTTTTTTCTTAAGTTTAATTTGTAGAATAACATATTAAAATATTTGCATCTCTTCATGAATCGCTCTGTATATATGGGATCCAGCATGCTCGTAACTGTAACTGCACTGCTTTAATATAGGCCTAGGTTCTTTCTGTTTAGAGGTTTTTGTCTGCTGTTTGCTACGCATCATAAAATTTATGATTTATTTTAGTAACGCTGTCAGTCTACTGTCCTGCAGTGACAATTTCAGTTCTTTGAATTTTACACCGGCAACCCCTCAGTAAAATGTGTAGGAAATATTGGTTCAGCTGAAAGCTCATTATACGAGGGCCATTCAGAAAGTAACCTCCGGTTGATTTAAAAAAATACACCAAGTTAAATAAAAATATTTTGATATATACATCTTACAACTACATCTTTGCACTATTTTTCTACATAGTCTCCATAGCGATTGAGGCACTTATCGTATCTCTTCACAAACTTTGAAATTCCTTCTGCACAAAAATCAGCCGCTTGTGCCTGGAGCCAGCCTGTGACCGCATCTTTGAGCTCTTCGTCGTCATCAAACCGCTGTGACCCGAGCCATTTCTTCAAATGCATGAAGAGGTGATAATCACTTGGCGCCAGGTCTGGGCTGTAAGGTGGATGGTTGATAACGTCCCTCTTGAAGGACTCAAGAAGGGCCGTTGTTCTGCGAGCAGAGTGAGGACGGGCGTTATCGTGCAAAAAAACGATACCGGAAGTCAGCATACCATGGCGTTTGTTCTGTATAGCCCGTCGTAACTTTTTTATTGTTTCACAGTACACGTCTTGATTAATGGTAGTACCACATTCCATGAATTCAACCAACAACGACGCCATCTGTGCGTTCACGCACTCAACAGGTCAGTCGGCATCAAGCCGTGGTCGAGTGAACGTCGTACCTGCGCTAGTTTAGTTTTTGTGGCAGTTTGAAATGTGTGCTGCAATAGAAAACCCCGCCAAATGTGAAGTGCGTGCTGTCATAAGGTTTTTTACAGCCAAAGGATATTCTGCAGCAGCTATTCATCGTGAGCTTTGTGCCATGTACGGACCAAGAGTTATGAGTGAAGGAGTTGTCCGTGAATGGGTACGTTTATTTAAAAGTGGACGAGAAAACGTTCATGATGAAGAGAGGAGTGGTAGACCATCATTGGTGACTGACGAACTCGTTCAAACAGTTGATGCAAAAGTTCGTGAAGATCGACGTTTCTCAATGTCGGAGTTGTCTACTGGTTTTCCACAGATTTCTAAGACTCTCTTGTACGAGATAGTGACAGCAAGATTGGGTTACCGTAAGTTCTGTGCACGATGGGTGCACAAAATTCTTACCGACCACCACAAAACTCAAAGAATGGCCTCTGCATTAGACTTTCTGTCACGTTGTGAGGACGAAGGAGAACCATTGTTAAACAGAATCGTGACCGGTGACGAAACCTGGATTAAGTACGTGAACCCTGAGACAAAAGAACAATCAAAGATGTGGGCACATTCAAATTCGCCTACCAAACCAAGAAAAGCCTCGCAAGATTTTTCTGCCAGAAAACTGATGGCAACGGTGTTTTGGAATGCCTAAGGGGTGTTGTTGGTTGAATTCATGGAATGTGGTACTACCATTAATCAAGACGTGTACTGTGAAACAATAAAAAAGTTACGACGGGCTATACAGAACAAACGCCGTGGTATGCTGACTTCCGGTATCGTTTTTTTGCACGATAACGCCCGTCCTCACTCTGCTCGCAGAACAACGGCCCTTCTTGAGTCCTTCAAGAGGGACGTTATCAACCATCCACCTTACAGCCCAGACCTGGCGCCAAGTGATTATCACCTCTTCATGCATTTGAAGAAATGGCTCGGGTCACAGCGGTTTGATGACGACGAAGAGCTCAAAGATGCGGTCACAGGCTGGCTCCAGGCACAAGCGTGTGATTTTTATGCAGAAGGAATTTCAAAGCTTGTGAAGAGATACGATAAGTGCCTCAATCGCTATGGAGACTATGTAGAAAAATAGTGCAAAGATGTAGTTGTAAGATGTATATATTAAAATATTTTTTATTTAACTTGGTGTATTTTTTTAAATCAACCGGAGGTTACTTTCTGAACGGCCCTCGTAACTGTGTGCCCGACCGAGACTCGAACTCGGGACCTTTGCCTTTCTAATAATAATTAATTTTTTGTTGTTGATAATACAGGTCTTCGAAATAATTAAAACTTGCGCTTTGTCAAGGATATAAAACATTATAAAAATATAACAAAACATTTTAATTTAAAAATCGGACTGCGTCGATATGCATGATGATGCTGAAGGCCTATCTTGGCTACGGCTAGGATCAAGCAGCCATATTCTGAGGAACAAACTTCTAAGAACGTACACTGATTTGCAAAATTAAAGCAACAAACGGAAAATTTGCAAGGTTGCGTTTATTTTGCCACTAAACATTATAAATGGGTGATAATATACACTCCTGGAAATGGAAAAAAGAACACATTGACACCGGTGTGTCAGACCCACCATACTTGCTCCGGACACTGCGAGAGGGCTGTACAAGCAATGATCACACGCACGGCACAGCGGACACACCAGGAACCGCGGTGTTGGCCGTCGAATGGCGCTAGCTGCGCAGCATTTGTGCACCGCCGCCGTCAGTGTCAGCCAGTTTGCCGTGGCATACGGAGCTCCATCGCAGTCTTTAACACTGGTAGCATGCCGCGACAGCGTGGACGTGAACCGTATGTGCAGTTGACGGACTTTGAGCGAGGGCGTATAGTGAGCATGCAGGAGGCCGGGTGGACGTACCGCCCAATTGCTCAACACGTGGGGCGTGAGGTCTCCACAGTACATCGATGTTGTCGCCAGTGGTCGGCGGAAGGTGCACGTGCCCGTCGACCTCGGACCGGACCGCAGCGACGCACGGATGCACGCCAAGACCGTAGGATCCTACGCAGTGCCGTAGGGGACCGCACCGCCACTTCCCAGCAAATTAGGGACACTGTTGCTCCTGGGGTACCGGCGAGGACCATTCGCAACCGTCTCCATGAAGCTGGGCTACGGTCCCGCACACCGTTAGGCCGTCTTCCGCTCACGCCCCAACATCGTGCAGCCCGCCTCCAGTGGTGTCGCAACAGGCGTGAATGGAGGGACGAATGGAGACGTGTCGTCTTCAGCGATGAGAGTCGCTTCTGCCATGGTGCCAATGATGGTCGTTTGCGTGTTTGGCGCCGTGCAGGTGAGCGCCACAATCAGGACTGCATACGACCGAGGCACATAGGGCCAACACCTGGCATCATGGTGTGGGGAGCGATCTCCTACACTGGCCGTACACCACTGGTGATCGTCGAGGGGACACTGAATAGTGGACGGTACATCCGAACCGTCATCGAACCCATCGTTCTACCATTCCTAGACCGGGAAGGGAACTTGCTGTTCCAACAGGACAATGCACGTCCGCATGTATCCCGTGCCACCCAACGTGCTCTAGAAGGTGTAAGTCAACTACCCTGGCCAGCAAGATCTCCAGATCTGTCCCCCATTGAGCATGTTTGGGACTGGATGAAGCGTCGTCTCACGCGGTCTGCACGTCCAGCACGAACGCTGGTCCAACTGAGGCGCCAGGTGGAAATGGCATGGCAAGCCGTTCCACAGGACTACATCCAGCATCTCTACGATCGTCTCCATGGGAGAATAGCAGCCTGCATTGCTGCGAAATGTGGGTATACACTGTACTAGTGCCGACATTGTGCATGCTCTGTTGCCTGTGTCTATGTGCCTGTGGTTCTGTCAGTGTGATCATGTGATGTATCTGACCCCAGGAATGTGTCAATAAAGTTTCCCTTTCCTGGGACAATGAATTCACGGTGTTCTTATTTCAATTTCCAGGAGTGTAGTTGAAACAACGCAATAAATACAGAACGTAAACAACTGGAACATGCATAGCGGTAGACAAAAATGTTCTTCGTTTTTTCAAACTCAACAGTTTCGCATACACTTTCTGACAACTGGGTATTGTGCTCAGTATGGGATGTGACCATAACTGGCCCCAATAAAGGCCTAACAACGACGGGGCATGCTGTGAATGATGTCACCAGTCTCATGTTGGGGCAGTAACGCCCATTCTTCCTGCAGAGCTGTTCGCAAGTCGTGCAGAGTGGCTGGAGGATGCTGTCGAGATTCAACCCGTCCCCCAAGTGCATCCCAGACATGCTCTATGGGATTCAAATCAGCAAAGCGAGCAAGCCACGCCGTGCGTGCAATATCTTCCATTTCCAAGGAAACACCAACAACCTGTGCCCTATGAGGACGAGCATTGTCGTCCATAGGCAAGAAGTCAGCGGCCACAGCCTCCCGCGACAACCGCACACGAGGTCCCAAGGTCTTGTCGCGATATCTGACACCAGTGAAACCTTGCAGATTCACCAGGACAATTTCACGAAGAGCTGTTCGAGTGGTCAACGTAATCTTTGTCCACACCATTACAGATCCTCCACAATTTTTTGTGCTCCCGAAATCGTGTTCCAGATTCCTACCAGATGCGAATCCGACGAGAATCATTCTCCAGATCAAATTGGGACTCATCTGTGAAAAGAACATTGCCCCATTTTCCGACCGTGCTGCTGGCATGTTGATAACTCCACTCTAGGCGTTCCCTTCTGAGAAGACGCGTCAGAGGTGCAAATACATCAGGTCTCTACCAATAAAGGCCACTCTGCTGGAGCCTTCTGCACACCGTTTGCCTCGATACAACACGTCCAGGGGATGCTGCGAGGTCAGATGCCAGCTGCTGTGCAGTACTAAGACTGTACCGTCGTGCTTTTACAGCCAAATAACGGTTTTATCTTTTCTAATGTCACACGAGGGTGACCCTGTCCCGGTCCCCAGCATACAGTTTCGGTCTCTATAAACTGTAGCCTCATTAGAGAAACAACAGAAGGATTAACATTGAGCCATCAGGCCACATTGGCTATCAACTGTCCTGCTTCCACTCTTCCCGTGGCCTTCCACCACAGAGAGTCTGGTAGGGGTCTTCTGTGTGCCACACTGCACCGTCTGTGATTGTGCACACAGCGATTGCAGTTGTAGGACTATCAAACAAACACTACACCGCCTGAAGGGGTACCCTGACGTCACCGTTCGAGTGGTTGTGCGTTGACGGGAATTCCGTCTTCCGTGCAGAGCACGATCATACGGGCGTCTGTTGACAGTTTGTCTCATTATATCGTGAATTAGACACGTGCCCCCCTTCTAACAGCCGTGTACCGCAAGTCTCTAGAGGAACGGAGGGTTCCAAATGATTGGAAAAGAGCACAGATAGTCCCAGTCTTCAAGAAGGGTCGTCGAGCAGATGCGCAAAACTATAGACCTATATCTCTTACGTCGATCTCTTGTAGAATTTTAGAACATGTTTTTTGCTCGAGTATCGTGTCATTTCTGGAAACCCAGAATCTACTATGTAGGAATCAACATGGATTCCGGAAACAGCGATCGTGTGAGACCCAACTCGCTTTATTTGTTCATGAGACCCAGAAAATATTAGATACAGGCTCCCAGGTAGATGCTATTTTTCTTGACTTCCGGAAGGCGTTCGATACAGTTCCGCACTGTCGCCTGATAAACAAAGTAAGAGCCTACGGAATATCAGACCAGCTGTGTGGCTGGATTGCAGAGTTTTTAGCAAACAGAACACAGCATGTTGTTATCAATGGAGAGACGTCTACAGACGTTAAAGTAACCTCTGGCGTGCCACAGGGGAGTGTTATGGGACCATTGCTTTTCACAATATATATAAATGACTTAGTAGATAGTGTCGGAAGTTCCATGCGGATTTTCGCGGATGATGCTGTAGTATACAGAGAAGTTGCAGCATTAGAAAATTGTAGCGAAATGCAGGAAGATCTGCAGCGGATAGGCGCTTGGTGCAGGGAGTGGCAACTGACCCTTAACATAGACAAATGTAATGTATTGCGAATACATAGAAAGAAGGATCCTTTATTGTATGATTATATGATAGCGGAACAAACACTGGTAGCAGCTACTTCTGTAAAATATCTGGGAGTATGCGTGCGGAACGATTTGAAGTGGAATGATCATATAAAGTTAATTGTTGGTAAGGCGGGTACCAGGTTGAGATTCATTGGGAGAGTGCTTAGAAAATGTAGTCCATCAATAAAGGAGGTGGCTTACAAAACACTCGTTCGACCTATACTTGAGTATTGCTCATCAGTGTGGGATCCGTACCAGATCGGTCTGACGGAGGAGATAGAGAAGATCCAAAGAAGAGCGGCGCGTTTCGTCACAGGGTTATTTGGTAACCGTGATAGCGTTACGGAGATGTTTAATAAACTCAAGTGGCAGACTCTGCAAGAGAGACGCTCTGCATCGCGGTGTAGCTTGCTCGCCAGGTTTCGAGAGGGTGCGTTTCTGGATGAGGTATCGAATATATTGCTTCCCCCTACTTATACCTCCCGAGGAGATCACGAATGTAAAATTAGAGAGATTAGAGCGCGCACGGAGGCTTTCAGACAGTCGTTCTTCCCACGAACCATACGCGACTGGAACAGGAAAGGGAGGTAATGACAGTGGCACGTAAAGTGCCCTCCGCCACACACCGTTGGGTGGCTTGCGGAGTATCAATGTAGATGTAGATGTAGAAATACCGGTTTATTGCTTTAATTTTGAATATCAATGTATGTTTGGAACCCAGCGTTCTATATTGGTGAATTATGGACTTTGGGAAAACAAGAAAGGGAGAGACTCGAAATGACTGATAAGTTGCGCTAAGAACATCATCATCATCATCATTTAAGACTGATTATGCCTTTCAGCGTTCAGTCTGGAGCATAGTCCCCCTTTTAAAATTCCCCCATGATCCCCTATTCAGTGCTGACATTGTTGTCTCTTCTGATGTTAAGCCTATTACTTCAAAATCATTCTTAACCGAATCCAGGTACCTTCTCCTTGGTCTGCCCCGAATCCTCCTACCCTCTAAGAACAATGGTGAAAATTGCGTGGAATGACAAGGAACGGCTGGCCGTTAGTGGCCGAGCGGTTCTAGTTGCTTCAGTCTGGAACCGCGCGACCACTACGGTCGCAGGTTCGAATCATGCCTCGGGCATGGATGTGTGTGATGTCCTTAGGTTAGTTAGGTTTAAGTAGTTCTAAGTTCTGGGGGACTGATGACCTGAGATGTTAAGTCCCATAGTGCTCAGAGCCAATTGAACCATTTGATAAGGAACGTGGAGGTTTTCCGCAGAATCGACGAAAAAAAAAAGAAGAAGGGGCAGGAATGCAGGACATGCGTTAAGGCGTCAGGGAATAGCCTACTAAAGGGAGCTGCCGAGGGCACAAACAGCAGGGGAAGACAGAAACTGAAATCAATCCAGTAAATAAACGAGGACGCAGGCTGTAAGCGCTACACTGAGATGAAGGGGTTGCCACAAGAGAAGAACCCATGGTGGGCTGCATCGAACCAGTCAGATGACAGATGCCGAAGGATAAGAAATATGATTTAATGTGATTGGTAGAAAATAGCCAAGGCTCTCAAAGATCCTAGCGAGGACGTGAAGCGACGATAAATTTGTTACATTGTTGTAGCTGTTTCACAGAGGAACACTGCACTGTAGTTCCTTCTCTAGATTGTCGCACAGATGACAAAATGGTAGATATCGAAATAGACGACAGAGCGATAGAGAAACAATTAAAATCGCTCAAAAGAGGAAAGGCCGCTGGACCTGATGGGATATCAGTTCGATTTTACACAGAGTACGCGAAGGAACTTGCCCCCCCCCCCTTCTTGCAGCGGTGTACCGTAGGTCTCTAAACGAGCGTAGCGTTCCAAAGGATTGGAAAAGGGCACAGGTCATCCCCGTTTTCAAGAAGGGACGTCGAACAGATGTGCAGAACTATAGACCTATATCTCTAACGTCGATCAGTTGTAGAATGTTCGAACACGTATTATGTTCGAGTATAATGACTTTTCTGGAGACTAGAAATCTACTCTGTAGGAATCAGCATGGCTTTCGAAAAAGACGGTCGTGTGAAACCCAGCTCGCGCTATTCGTCCACGAGACTCAGAGGGCCATAGACACGGGTTCTCAGGTAGATGCCGTGTTTCTTGACTTCCGCAAGGCGTTCGATACAGTTCCCCACATCGGAAGTTCACTGAGGCTTTTTGCGGATGATGCTGTCGTATATCGAGAGGTTGTAACAATGGAAAATTGTACTGAAATGCAGGAGGATCTGCAGCGAATTGACGCATGGTGCAGGGACTGGCAATTGAATCTCAATGTAGACAAGTGTAATGTGCTGTGAATACATAGAAAGAAAGATCCCTTATCATTTAGCTACAAAATAGCAGGTCAGCAACTGGAAGCAGTTAATTCCATAAATTATCTGGCAGTACGCATTAGGAGTGATTTAAAATGGAATGATCATGTAAATTTGATCGTCGGTAAAGCAGATGCCAGACTGAGATTCATTGGAAGAATCCTAAGTAAATGCAATCCGAAAACAAAGGAAGTAGGTTACAGTACGCTTGTTCGCCCACTGCTTGAATACTGCTCAGCAGTGTGGGATCCGTACCAGATAGGGTTGATAGAAGAGATAGAGAAGATCCAACTGAGAGCAGCGCGCTTCGTTACAGGATCATTTAGTAATCGCGAAAGCGTTACGGAGACGATAGATAAACTCCAGTGGAAGACTCTGCAGGAGAGACGCTCAATAGCTCGGTACGGGCTTTTGTCGAAGTTTCGAGAACATACCTTCACCGAGGAGTCAAGCAGTATATTGCTCGCTCCTACGTTTATCTCGCGTGAGACCATGAGGATAAAATCAGAGAGATTAGAGCCCACACAGAGGCATACCGAAAATCCTTCTTTCCACGAACAATACGAGACTGGAATAGAAGGGAGAACCGATAGAGGTACTCAAGGTACCCTCCGCCACACACCGTCAGGTGGCTTGCGGAGTAATGTTTTACCTGTGATCACGCTATCTTCCCTGTAACAAACTATATAGCAGATTTTATCAAATAGCCAATGTTCCAGGTCGTATGTATAAACATAAGTCAGGTGAAAAGTGGGCAATTGGAAAAAAGTAAGTAAACTGTTTACAGTTTTAAAAGAATTCGCCATGACTGTCAGTATACGTATACCCACTTTCTTCAGTTTATGCTGGTCTCACTAGACAAAGTTTTAACTTCATGTTTTTTACAAAGTCCCAAATACCTGATTTCTATTGATTGGGGTGTGCTGAAGTTCAAAATTACAATTAAAAATTTCGATTAGCTCAGGTTCTGGAATTATTGAAACTTTCTCTAAGTTCTTCACATATTATAATGGGGCATAGCCTAACAAGCATAGCACTGCCCAACACACATTCTGTACCAAATATCTGACAAATATTTCGGGGTTAATTCAATGCGTTGATCACAAATATGGAGACCGTTTCTCTAGCATTGCTCTAGTTTTTTAGATGCAGGGTTGAAGTTGATACAGGGTGGAGAAAAATTGAGTAACGAAATTTTAACCCTAGACAGCTTATGCCAACAGGAGCCAAAATTACTAATGTCGTGTGGGTCGACAACCCACCATTTTTAAACTATGGAAACTTGGCACCACGCTCTCCAATTGGCTGCGGAATAATCCTGTCGCCGTTTGTTGGTTGACGGTCAGTGCTTTGGCTATCGCTTCACATATACGAATATCCCTCGCCCTGTCACTGCCCCAATATGATACGTACATGTGTTGAATAGGCCAGTATTGGGACAAGGGCGGTACAACGGCAAAGTACCATTATCCAAGATGGCGGCGATTATGTCACACTACCCCAAGGGCAGTACGACGCCAAAGTACCGTTATCCAAAATGGCAGGAAAGTGCCACGGCCCCTTGCCACACCCTCCTGCGATGCCCCCACCGTGGCACGAAGTTCAAATTCCATCAGGACAATGCAACCTCTACTAACCTAATAAAATAGTGGGCAACAAAGGTCATTTGGGCTATCTCCACTAATGTAAGTCATCTGACTGCCTCCTTATCTTAGGAACTGGCGCCAAGTTTGAATTTTGGCAGGAAGATAGGTCAACTGGGCTATCTCTACTAACCTAAGAAAATGGCAGGAAAGAAAGCTCAGCTACACTAACCTAAGTCACCCAACCGCCACCTCCTCCTAGTAGGGTTTGGTTGGGGAGAAGACTCGACCAGTGCTGGACATAAGTCTTCATTTAAACGATTTCATGCAGTACAGCCAACCAGTGTGTTCACCATGAGGTCTGGACTCCAACTGACTTAGTACACAGTACTGCCACCAATGGGTGCTGTCGTCCAAGATGGCGGTCATGATGTCAGCTGATTACACGAGTACCGTTATCCAAGATGGCGGTAAACAGTGTGTTCACCACGAGGTCCAATCGGTTTAGCACACAGTACCACACAAAGAGAGTGCTATCATCCATCTCATCTGTTCGACCGCTTTCTCTCTCCCGCGATTCTAATGGGACACGTCTGATGTGTCTAGCCTATGTGCGTGCATAGTGACCCACAGGGTATAGCCCACACACGCATACTGACGTCCCATCTCTATCTAAATAAGCGGCAAGTCGTCGTCTGGGCCGCGTGCATGCGTGTTCACTGCTGCTGACGTCATTCCCATCTCTACCTGCAGTACAGCGAAGAAAACAGAGCAAACACTCTCCAAATGTGGAGGTGACTGGACACAATCGAGTACAATGCTATACTACACCTTCCGATCAGTGCAATTGGGCTAAGTGTTGGCATCTGTGTTACATTTACAAGCAATTTTAGAACACAGTACGAAAGGTTAAGTCATGATCGCATGGATAGATATGATGTAAAATCGATAGAACTGCGAAAAATGACGAGGTAATAGGTATAAATTGATCGAATACACACATCAAAATGCAGGGAAACTGAAGAAGTACTTGCATATCTTCTGGTTCGCGGCGAACAATTTGTACGTGGGAACAAGTACGCGGCAGCAAGAGGAATCTGAGAAAATGTCAACATAGAAGCGAAGGGAATCAGGGAAGCAGACAATTCTTCTCCACCGAGGCAGCATTATACTGTATGTCTATTGAGGTACCAGTGATACATGCGAGTTGACTACCGTATTTGATGCTTTTCGGGAAGACAGAGAACCATGCATGTTTAAACTTACTTGCATCTGAGTTAAAGGATAACATAGAGTGGACGGGGTGATCGATTGAGATTGAGCTGTAATGAGGTACTATTTAATGGTTGACTGATGATGCATTGCCGGCCGAAGTGGCCGAGAGGTTAAAGGCGCTACAGTCTGGAACCGCACGACCGCTATGGTCGCAGGTTCGAATCCTGCCTCGGGCATGGATGTGTGTGATGTCCTTAGGTTAGTTAGGTTTAACTAGTTCTAAGTTCTAGGGGATTTATGACCAAAGCAGTTGAGTCCCATAGTGCTCAGAGCCATTTGATGATGCATTTTAGAGAAGGAGAAGTTACTGCAGGTAAATTTTTCGACTGTTCTGTCAGGAAGCATCAGTCGTGGGACATAGCCAGTTTTCGTGTACAGCTATGTGTTCTGTATGCGGCTTAAAGCACTGTCCACTTGTGGTCTTTAACGATAAACCTGTCGGTCATCAGAGGACTTCCATCTCATGTGTGATGAAACATGACACATTCCTCTAAACCAACTTTGATTTACCCAATGTACTCCATCCCCACCGTAATTTTCACATGTCGGACGCTGCTGCTATGCGTTTATCTGTTTCCTTGTAAGAGGTATTCGCCATTACTAACAATCATTTTATATAGGGCTGATGCAGGCATAGTGTAATTTTCGAACCATGATCGGATGTGAACATTGGGCGCTATTTATCTGCGGAAAGCTATACTGTACTCGGATCACACAGAGGTCATGTTTCATGGAAGTAGTTTTATTGGTTTTACGGTTCAATAACATAGTTCACCGCAGAGAAACCAGGAAGAAGGATGTATGTACTGCGCTTGAAATATATTTCTTACTTTGGAATATTAACAGCGCTACATTCCATATGACTGATAGGTTTGAAATGCAAGCGACTTGACATTATAGTCCGTTTTAAGCGCAGAACATTGTAGCCTTAGGAATGCGGTGTTTATGTTCCCTCTTACCAATACCTTTCAGGTACTGATCCTAGACTCTAGAACAATACTTCAGAGCTGGTAGCTTGGTTGATTTACGCAAAAACTCGTCGAACTCCATCGATCTGGAGCTCCATCGCGCATGAAAACCATCCATTTCTTGTTCTTCTTAAGCGTCTGCTATTACATCATGTTGTTGTTGTTGTTGTTGTGGTCTTCAGTCCTGAGACTGGTTTGATGCAGCTCTCCATGCTACTCTATCCTGTGCAAGCTTCTTCATCTCCCAGTACCTACTGCAACATACATCCTTCTGAATCTGTTTAGTGTATTCATCTCTTGGTCTCCCTCTACGATTTTTACCCTCCACGCTGCCCTCCAATGCTAAATTTGTGATCCCTTGATGCCTCAAAACATGTCCTACGAACAGATCCCTTCTTCTAGTCAAGTTGTGCCACAAACTTCTCTTCTCCCCAATCCTATTCAATACCTCCTCATTAGTTATGTGATCTACCCACCTTATCTTCAGCATTCTTCTGTAGCACCACATTTCGAAAGCTTCTATTCTCTTCTTGTCCAAACTGGTTATCGTCCATGTTTCACTTCCATACATGGCTACACTCCATACAAATACTTTCAGAAACGACTTCCTGACACTTAAATCTATACTCGATGTTAACAAATTTCTCTTCTTCAGAAACGATTTCCTTGCCATTGCCAGTCTACATTTTATATCCTCTCTACTTCGACCATCATCAGTTATTTTACTCCCGAAATACCAAAACGCCTTTACTACTTTAAGTGCCTCATTTCCTAATCTAATCCCCTCAGCATCACCCGATTTAATTTGACTACATTCCATTATCCTCGTTTTGCTTTTGTTGATGTTCATCTTATATCCTCCTTTCAAGACACTGTCCATTCCGTTCAACTGCTCTTCCAAGTCCTTTGCTGTCTCTGACAGAATTACAATGTCATTGGCGAACCTCAAAGTTTTTACTTCTTCTCCATGGATTTTAATACCTACTCGGCATTTTTCTTTTGTTCCCTTTACTGCTTGCTCAATATATTGAATAACATCGGGGAGAGGCTACAACCCTGTCTCACTCCTTTCCCAACCACTGCTTCCCTTTCATGCCCCTCGACTCTTATAACTGCCATCTGGTTTCTGTACAAATTGTAAATAGCCTTTCGCTCCCTGTATTTTACCCCTGCCACCTTCAGAATTTGAAAGAGAGTATTCCAGTTAACGTTGTCAAAAGCTTTCTCTAAGTCTACAAATGCTAGAAATGTAGGTTTGCCTTTTCTTAATCTTTCTTCTAAGATAAGTCCTAAGGTTAGTATTGCCTCACGTGTTCCAACATTTCTACGGAATCCAAACTGATCTTCCCCGAGGTCCGTTTCTGCCAGTTTTTCCATTCGTCTGTAAAGAATTCGCGTTAGTATTCTGCAGCTGTGACTTATTAAACTGATAGTTCGTATTACATCATGACGCTTTGAAATCCGTTACTATACATCGATGAGGAGTGCTAACCTCCTCAACACTGGTGCATCTTGAGAAATCTTAAGCACTTGAATGGGTGAGGACTCGGCAAGCTCCGTTCATTCACGAGATGTGGGGTGTAGCGGCCTACTTCTGGTCGGCTGTAGATTAAATCGGAGACAGTGCTGCAGGGCGGGTTGGTCAATGACAGTGTGAGGAGGGTCTTTCTACTTTTACCCTAAGTCAGCGAGAATGCTCTGTGACTCCCACACGCAGAGAGATAGATCGTAAATTAATCACTATGCTCGATTTGTTAGAAATATATAGGCTGATGTCTGGCATACTTTGATGATTTACGAGGGCCGTTCAGAAAGTAACCTCTGGTTGATTTAAAAAAATACACCAAGTTAAATAAAAATATTTTAATATATACATCTTACAACTACATCTTTGCACTATTTTTCTACATAGTCTCCATAGCGATTGAGGCACTTATCGTATCTCTTCACAAGCTTTGAAATTCCTTCTGCATAAAAATCACCCGCTTGTGCCTGGAGCCAGCCTGTGACCGCATCTTTGAGCTCTTCGTCGTCATCAAACCGCTGTGACCCGAGCCATTTCTTCAAATGCATGAAGAGGTGATAATCACTTGGCGCCAGATCTGGGCTGTAAGGTGGATGGTTGATAACGTCCCACTTGAAGGACTCAAGAAGGGCCGTTGTTCTGCGAGCAGAGTGAGGACAGGCGTTATCGTGCAAAAAAACGATACCGGAAGTCAGCATACCATGGCGTTTGTTCTGTATAGCCCGTCGTAACTTTTTTATTGTTTCACAGTACACGTCTTGATTAATGGTCGTACCACGTTCCATGAATTCAACCAACAACACCCCTTTGGCATCCCAAAACACCGTTGCCATCAGTTTTCTGGCAGAAAAATCTTGCGAGGCTTTTCTTGGTTTGGTAGGCGAATTTGAATGTGCCCACATCTTTGATTGTTCTTTTGTCTCAGGGTTCACGTACTTAATCCAGGTTTCGTCACCGGTCACGATTCTGTTTAACAATGGTTCTCCTTCGTCCTCATAACGTGACAGAAAGTCTAATGCAGAGGCCATTCTTTGAGTTTTGTGGTGGTCGGTAAGAATTTTGGCCACCCATCGTGCACAGAACTTACGGTAACCCAATCTTGCTGTCACTATCTCGTACAAGAGAGTCTTAGAAATCTGTGGAAAACCAGTAGACAACTCCGACATTGAGAAACGAGTTCGTCAGTCACCAATGATGGTCTACCACTCCTCTCTTCATCATGAACGTTTTCTCGTCCACTTTTAAATAAACGTACCCATTCATGGACAACTCCTTCACTCATAACTCTTGGTCCGTACACGGCACAAAGCTCACGATGAATAGCTGCTGCAGAATATCCTTTGGCTGTAAAAAACCTTATGACAGCACGCACTTCACATTTGGCGGGGTTTTCTATTGCAGCACACATTTCAAACTGCCACAAAAACTAAACTAGCGCAGGTACGACGTTCACTCGACCACGGCTTGATGCCGACTGACCTGTTGAGTGCGTGAACGCACAGATGGCGTCGCTACTCCCCCCACAACCCGCACTGTGGCCAATCGGAGGTTACTTTCTGAACCTCCCTCGTATATAGGGTGATGTCTGGTATACTTTGATGATTTATGTGTTCGAGAATTGATTGAATGGACGTACTGCACAGTCATCTAACAACGTTCGCAATGATACTCGCAAAGTGGGGAAGGGGTGGTTTAGCTATGATAATGAAACTGGGAAACATGCTGTCGCATCATTGGTTGGTGTTGAAATTACTGTAAAATTGCTAAAATTGTTCGCACTTTCAACTGTTCAAATGGTTCAAATGGCTCTGAGCACTATGGGACTTAACAGCTGTGGTCATCAGTCCCCTAGAACTTAGAACTACTTAAACCTAACTAACCTAAGGACATCACACACATCCATGCCCGAGGCAGGATTCGAACCTGCGACCGTAGCAGTCGCGCGGTTCCGGACTGTGCGCCTAGAACCACGAGACCACCGCGGCCGGCACTTTCTACTGTGATGATTATTATTAGAGTACACTGATGGTGTCTTTTCCATCCCATCCATCCACTGGCACGCTTTTGGTTACCATATAATGATTGACTGACAGCGCTTGTTTGAGTTGGAGAATTAGTTTTGTGGGGGGTGACACATTCTGAGGATGGGTAGCACCGAAAAAGTGATCACCTGCGATATGAGGAATAAGTTGAAACGGAGTGCAGAGTCATCAGCTATTCGGTCAATGTGACAGATGAATTTAAATGTAGTTTGGAAACCCACGCCAACGCTGTAAAACTCTTCCAGTTTCCATATGTTTTAAATGACTTTTATTTAAAATCATCTAGTGTGTGTGGTGTGTCATGGTAACAGCATTAATAATATGGTTTACACAGTGCGACATCTAGAGGTAGCCCAATTGACCTGTCTTCCATCCAAAATTGAAACTTCCCGCCATGGGTGGCTTGGCAGGGAGTGTGTGGTACTTTCCAGCCAGCTTGGGTAGCGGTACTCGCGTCATCAGCTGGCATCATTGCATTCATCTTGAATGACGTCAATCGTGTCACAGTGCAACGTCTTGGATAACTGTACTCTGGGGTGATGTCCTTGTTGCCTGTGAGAGGCCACGGATCAGAATGTCTTAATGATGACGTCAATTTCGTCATCAGCTGACATCACAGCAGCTATCTTGAATGACGTCAATCGCATCATAGTGCGACGTCTTGTATAACGGTATTTTGGGGTGATGTCCTTGTTGTCTGCGAGAGGCAGTAGATCAGAGCGTCTTAATTTCAGTTTATAACTTGACAAAGATCTCGATCTCGTGGCAGAAAAACAAAATGTGTGGCAGTGTACAAAGCGTATTAGAGCAGAAAAAATTATGTTTCAGACAACGAGACAGGGTCACAGGGAGCATCACTTGCGACTTACAGTATGGTCTGTGAGATATGGTCATCCTCCTACTTAAGGTGATGGAACTTTAAACTGGTCTTTGCAGTTGATCAATAGGATCGTCACATATGCTCGATGCCTGCATGCATGCGGCATTTATTTTCGATATATGGGAGGGAGATGCGGTAAAAATCTTATCTAGTTATCTAACAGATGAATTTAGTTGAGCTTTTATAGGTAGTAATTTTTCTTTGATGGGTGATACAGAATAACGAAGATAGCATGTTGGGGAGATAGATGTGAATGGACGTGGATCTGTAGTATTTGTATGTAGTTTGGAGAAGCACCACAAAGCAATAGCAAAATCCACGTCCTTCCCCCAGTTTCCGTACTCTCTTTTGTACTACTTCGTGTTGCAGGAGCAGGCTTCATTTCTGTCGAATGTTCAAAACACAGTTCTGTTGCAGTAACTCAGCTTCGCCTGTTTCTGCAGAGTTGCAGGAGGTTGTAGGTATAGTTTCATCTGACCCCTACTCAGTTCCGACTTATAATGGAATGATCACGTGCACAAAGGTGTAGGGATGGTAGCGTAGAGTCTGAGGAGGCATTTTCAGGATGCATAGGGGCTACCTGAAACGAGACGGTAATTTTATTGTAGCAGATAGATTCGAAAAACGAGACTCGTTTCGAGATACGAGAGTGCCAGAAATATGATTCACTCACTAGTGGCTGTAATCATTAATGGACTTCTCCGTAGGATACAACACATGTATGTGCTTGAATGGAAAGACTTAATTCCAAATCCCAGACAGCATTTCTAGTGGATAGTGTGGCATTAGAGATCTGAAAAGCTTGTGTACATTTCTTACGACCTCAATCATCACACTATCTACTACTGTTTATGATCCTTCTCAATCAACCATTGCCTATAGCCCAGTGGATATATCATCAACCTTCTGACATTGCATCGAGACAGAATGTGCTACAAATACTGTAGAAATATCTAGCTGGGACGGTGTAAGGGAGTCGCAGATACCGCTTACATACCACGTTCCTTAGCCGAATCACTTTCAAAATGCGTTAATTTTGTCAAGAGGTTGCATAGTGGGCTATGTGTAACCAGAGTGCTGGTCTGATACTATACACTCCTATGATCACCGTTTCGGTATTTGTCTGGAAAAAACGACCTTATTCAAAGGTAATGTCGTACCTCGATCTAAGTATAGCTTTTAACATGAATACTTGTGTGCACATGTAGATGCATGACCGCTTGTGACAGTAACATACAGTAGTTGTTGCGATCGGGTTTTTTAACATCTGGCTGATTACGTCTCTCTTTCTATGATGCAGTGGTAGCACTCACAAGAAAAACTTATGAGACATGTCCACCCATCGCTGATTTTTTCTCAGTATAATTTCGTATCATAAGCAATCAGTTTTTGACGAAATATTATACTTAGTAGTAGTAGGGGCCGCGTCATAGGTACACCTTGAGCATCAGGCTTATGAAGTATGTGTTTGTGCTCCAAAATATGCAAAGGGAAGAGTATGTCATGTCATAAGAATGGTACAGACATTTCTGTTTCAGAGCCACAGACGTAAGCAGGATGTATTTCAAATACTTTGCTCATTGTCGAATGTCTTTCACTGAAACAGCAATCATAACATTTATTTGTATGTATAGTGGTCAAATACACTCCTGGAAATGGAAAAAAGAACACATTGACACCGGTGTCTCAGACCCACCATACTTGCTCCGGACACTGCGAGAGGGCTGTACAAGCAATGATCACACGCACGGCACAGCGGACACACCAGGAACCGCGCTGTTGGCCGTCGAATGACGCTAGCTGCGCAGCATTTGTGCACCGCCGCCGTCAGTGTCAGCCAGTTTGCCGTGGCATACGGAGCTCCATCGCAGTCTTTAACACTGGTAGCATGCCGCGACAGCGTGGACGTGAACCGTATGTGCAGCTGACGGACTTTGAGCGAGGGCGTATAGTGGGCATGCGGGAGGCTGGGTGGACGTACCGCCGAATTGCTCAACACGTGGGGCGTGAGGTCTCCACAGTACTTCGATGTTGTCGTCAGTGGTCGGCGGAAGGTGCACGTGCCCGTCGACCTGGGACCGGACCGCAGCGACGCACGGATGCACGCCAAGACCGTAGGATCCTACGCAGTCCCATAGGGGACCGCACCGCCACTTCCCAGCAAATTAGGGACACTGTTGCTCCTGGGGTATCGGCGAGGACCATTCGCAAACGTCTCCATGAAGCTGGGCTACGGTCCCGCACACCGTTAGGCCGTCTTCTGCTCACGCCCCAACATCGTGCAGCCCGCCTCCAGTGGTGTCGCGACAGGCGTGAATGGACAGACGAATGGAGACGTGTCGTCTTCAGCGATGAGAGTCGCTTCTGCCTTGGTGCCAATGATGGTCGTATGCGTGTTTGGCGCCGTGCAGGTGAGCGCCACAACCAGGACTGCATACGACCGAGGCACACAGGGCCAACACCCGGCATCATGGTGTGGGGAGCGATCTCCTACACTGGCCGTACACCACTGGTGATCGTCGAGGGGACACTGAATAGTGCACGGTACATCCAAACCGTCATCGAACCCATCGTTCTACCATTCCTAGACCGGCAAGGGAACTTGCTGTTCCAACAGGACAATGCACGTCCGCATGTATCCCGTGCCACCCAACGTGCTCTAGAAGGTGTAAGTCAACTACCCTGGCCAGCAAGATCTCCGGATCTGTCCCCCATTGAGCATGTTTGGGACTGGATGAAGCGTCGTCTCACGCGGTCTGCACGTCCAGCACGAACGCTGGTCCAACTGAGGCGCCAGGTGGAAATGGCATGGCAAGCCGTTCCACAGGACTACATCCAGCATCTCTACGATCGTCTCCATGGGAGAATAGCAGCCTGCATTGCTGCGAAAGGTGGATATACACTGTACTAGTGCCGACATTGTGCATGCTCTGTTGCCTGTGTCTATGTGCCTGTGGTTCTGTCAGTGTGATCATGTCATGTATCTGACCCCAGGAATGTGTCAATAAAGTTTCCCCTTCCTGGGACAATGAATTCACGGTGTTCTTATTTCAATTTCCAGGAGTGTATATATGTGACCGATTTTGTAGGATTATTCCCTGTATGTGTGGCCTGTGGTGGGAATGATTCACATTTCCAGCTAACAGCAGAGGCTGTCTGAATGGAGACAGTCGAATAGCGAACTAATACTTAGTATGTGTTGTATAGCTTTGGTGATCGTGCGGAAACTTGAGAAGATTGAATATGGAGGTGCGTTTGCACTGGACCTTTATTACATCCCATGTAAATTGTTCGGTCGACTGCTTCCGTACCTGACATCAGTATTCGCGAGTGGAAATATCAGTTTTCTCTATTTGTTTCTAGTTACTCAGTGGTCTAGAGCACACTGCACCTAGCTTAAGTTTCGGATTTGTTGAGAAATAATTCCTGGTCTGCATCTTCGGAATTATGTTGCGTGAGCGATTGGTGGAATACTTCTGTGTGCAAACCACGCGAAAATATATTTTTCCTTGTAATCCCAGAGTCTGGAGATGGGTGTAGAAAAAAGCGAACAGGGAACCAGGTCCAAACCAGAAACAGTAACGCGTTTGTGTCAGGGGGAACGATCCCAAATTTGTAGAATAGTTCTGAGAGTGACTTCGGCCTGGTGAGGGTGCTCTGGTCACCCGTTGGGAGTGGATGACCACTGATCTCGCAGGGAGATATCTAGTGCCACAAGTATATCTACAGTGCTGTCTGTCTTCGTGGTATATGTATGAATAATGTAAAAGCAGTGATTTTTGTATGGCATAGGACATGAGTTGTATGTTTACCATCGACACTGTATGTGGTTATATATTGCTGGGTTGGAGATCAGTTTCACACTCTAATATTCAGGCTCCTGTCCTCAGGGGAGGGCAGTGTACTTGAGTAAGAGTCTTCTGTATTTGTCAATATATATGGCAAATTGTGAGTTTAGTTGTTGGTGCAGTATGGCGATCAGTGTAAAATAGTTTTTTGCCTCTGAAAGTCTTATCTGCAGAAAGCAAAAGAAAAGGCGGACAGTGCTTCCACACCGACAGCATCAGTATTTTGGTTGGTAAATTCGATAAGAGCCAATCATAATCCCACATTCATTCACAAGACATCCATTGTGCTGGGATATAGGGGTCTCTACATAGCGGTGAGAACGTTCGTGTATGTTGAAAGCAGGGAGGGTAGCATGTGATGGATGGGGTGCTATGTTAGGACTGCGAGGAAGAACAAATTCACATTTTCCTTGTTGTTCTGTCGATAGTGGTGATGTCTTTCCAAGCATTACATCCACAGGTGCGGTATTCATTATCACACATAGAGCCTGATGACTTCAAATCATTTGTTTGAGAGAATCTTGGCAGGATGCATCACCTTCCAGAAGCGCTGATTGTAAGACTTTGTCAGTGTAGGTATACCATAATATTTTCGGTTGCTGAACAGATATAAAAGCTAACTGCACAGTTTGTGTATAATGTGTATATATTGCATTGTAAAGTTACTGTGGCTTATGTTGTGGCATAACTAGAAAAGATGAGTGTGTGTCCTATCATGAGGGAAATATACCCTCCTCGAAATTGAAATAAGAACACCGTGAATTCATTGTCCCAGGAAGGGGAAACTTTATTGACACATTCCTGGGGTCAGATACATCACATGATCACACTGACAGAACCACAGGCACATAGACACAGGCAACAGAGCATGCACAATGTCGGCACTAGTACAGTGCATATCCACCTTTCGCAGCAATGCAGGCTGCTATTCTCCCATGGAGACGATCGTAGAGATGCTGGATGTAGCCCTGTGGAACGGCTTGCCATGCCATTTCCACCTGGCGCCTCAGTTGGACCAGCGTTTGTGATGGACGTGCAGACCGCGTGAGACGACGCTTCATCCAGTCCCAAACATGCTCAATGGGGGACAGGTCCGGAGATCTTGCTAGCCAGGGTAGTTGACTTACACCTTCTAGAGCACATTGGGTGGCACAGGATACATGCGGACGTGCATTGTCCTGTTGGAACAGCAAGCTCCCTTGCCGGTCTAGGAATGGTAGAACGATGGGTTCGATGACGGTTTGGATGTACCGTGCACTATTCAGTGTCCCCTCGACGATCACCAGTGGTGTACGGCCAGTGTAGGAGATTGCTCCCCACACCATGATGCCAGGTGTTGGCCCTGTGTGCCTCGGTCGTATGCAGTCCTGATTGTGGCGCTCACCTGCACGGCGCCAAACATGCATACGACCATCATTGGCACCAAGGCAGAAGCGGCTCTCATCGCTGAAGACGACACGTCTCCATTCGTCTGTCCATTCACGCCTGTCGCGACACCACTGGAGGCGGGCTGCACGATGTTGGGGCGTGAGCGGAAGACGGCCTAACGGTGTGCGGGACCGTATCCCAGCTTCATGGAGACGGTTGCGAATGGTCCTCGCCGATACCCCAGGAGCAACAGTGTCCCTAATTTGCTGGGAAGTGGCGGTGCAGTCCCCTACAGCACTGCGTAGGATCCTACGGTCTTGGTGTGCATCCGTGCGTCGCTGCGGTCCGGTCCCAGGTCGACGGGCACGTGCACCTTCCGCCGACCACTGGCGACAACATCGATGTACTGTGGAGACCTCACGCCCCACGTGTTGAGCAATTCGGCGGTACGTCCACCCGGCCTCCCGCATGCCCACTATACGCCCTCGCTCAAAGTCCGTCAACTGCACATACGGTTCACGTCCACGCTGTCGCGGCATGCTACCAGTGTTAAAGACTGCGATGGAGCTCCGTATGCCACGGCAAACTGGCTGACACTGACGGCGGCGGTGCACAAATGCTGCGCAGCTAGCGCCATTCGACGGCCAACACCGCGGTTCCTGGTGTGTCCGCTGTGCTGTGCGTGTGATCATTGCTTGTACAGCCCTCTCGCAGTGTCCGGAGCAAGTATGGTGGGTCTGACACACCGGTGTCAATGTGTTCTTTTTTCCATTTCCAGGAGTGTAGATGCAGCACATCGATAACCGTGAGGGTACAAGAGAGATTTCTTACGTGGAAAATTATGTGCGCTATAGATATTGAGATTTGTTCCAGAAGCACAACCCTCAAGAACAGAAATTACCTGTACATCGATCGCTGTCAGACTGTTGCAGCAATAGTAGAAATATTTAATTGTAGTTAGACTGGTAAATATGTTCCTGGCTTCCAATATTCTTGTGAGTCTTGCATGTATTTGATGAATTGTAGACAACTTTTGCGGCTTTAACTGTCAGTGCAATTTAGCGATATGTGAAAACTAATTTTACCATTCATCTGCAGAAAACAATTGCGAACGGTGCTCCCTCTGGAGCCACACTCCAGCTATGCGTCAACGTGCCAGGAACGGTATACATTCACAAGCTGTCGGCAGCGGTGAGAGAGCAATGGGTTGTGCTGGCTTGCGTCCAGTGGTGGCTCTCGGCAGCATCTTCACTCCCATCTGGATGTGTCAGCAACAGTGCCTAGGTGAACATGTATTTCGAGAGGAACTTCTCAGGTACCAAGAATGAAATGGATGTTGCCACATCATTCGTGCGGGACCCAAATGGGCACCTGTGTGTGGTTTGACAGCCGATGGCTGTGCCACTTCGTGGGGCTGTTGGTAGCCTCCTGTGCAGTCCAGTGGACAGGGGGCGTCAGACGTCAGTATGCATGTGTGGGCTATACACTGTGACGTCACTATGCGCACAAGTACCACTAGAATCACGAGTGGTGGAGATGAATTCTATTGCATGATCTGTGACACCAGTATGTGCGTCGCACACATATGTCACAAACAGTGGAACAGTTTTTTGTAGCATCTGCAGAGGTGAGTCGCTCTGCAAATAGGTCTTCGCTGGACTGCAGGTAGAGAGGGGAATGATGTCAGCAGAGGTCAACATGCATTCGCGTGGCTCAGAGGACGACTTGTCGCTTATTTAGATAGAGATATGATGTCAGTATGCGCGTGTGAGCTATACACTGTGACGTCACTATGGGCGTGCATAGGCTAGACATGTCAGATATGTCCCATTAGAATTGTGGGAGAGAGAGAAAGCAGTCGAACAGATGAGAGGGATGATAGCGCTCTCTTTTGGTTGTACTGTGTACTAAACCACTTGGACCTCATGGCGAACACACTGTTTCCCGCCATCTTGGATAATGGTGCTTGTGTGATTAGCTGATGCCATGACCGCCATCTTGGATGACAGTGCCCTCTGGTGTCAGTACTGTGTACTAAGTCAGTTGGAGTGAAGACCTCATGGTGAAGACACTGGATGGCTGCACAGCATGAAATCGTTTAAATAAAGACTTATGTCCAGCACTGGTTGAGTCCTCTCCACAACCAAAACCTTCTAGGAGGAGGTGGAGGTCGGGTGACTTAGGTTAGTGGAGGTGAGCTTCCTTTCCCGCCATTTTCTTAGGTTAGTAGAGATAGGCCAATTGACCTATCTTCCCGCCAATATTCAAACTAGGCGCCAGTTGCTAAGATGAGGTGGCAGTCAGATGACTTAAGTTAGTGGAGATAGCCCAAGTGGCCTTTCTTTACCATAAACATTCAAACTTCCTGCCATTCCCTTAAGCGAAGTGGCGGTCAGGTGACATAGATTAGTGGAGGTAGCCCAAGTGACTTTTCTTTCCCATCATTTTCTTAGGTTAGCAGAGGTTGCATTGTGCTGATGGAATTTGAGCTCCTGCCGGTGGTGGGACGGGGGAGGGGGGGGCTGGCAGGGGAGGCCTCGCAGGGGGGCATGGTACTTTCCTGCCATCCTGGATAATGGTACTTGTGTCATCAGCTGACGTCATGGCCGCCATCTTGGATAACGGTACTTAGGCGTCATACCGCCATTGCCTCTTTCTGTTTGCCCCCAGCTCACATCAGAGGCATTCACACCTAAGCTTCACTTCAGAGCACACACATCACCAGCATTTTACTCGTATAGTAAGCATGGCAGCACAGTATTCATTTGAAGGACAACGAGATATTGTTTCTTTTTATGGACTAGCCAACACTTATGTGCATGAAGCTTGCCAGTCGTATGAGGAACGGTACCCAGCAAGACCCCACCCACACCCGCCAATGTTTACAGCAATTCCTCAGCAACTTAGCAAAACAGGCTCGTTCGTGGGATATCATGGTAATGCTGGAAGACATTGAACATGATGTGACGCTGCATTTGAAGAGACTGTTCTCGAGCACTTCAAGGAAGCACTCGCGACAAGTGCTCAAGTGGTTGGATATGACAGGCGTGTCACCCGTCAGTTAGTATGGGATGTTTTGAGGGATGACTGCCAGTATCCCTCTAGTTTCCACCCTGTCCAAGACCTAAATCCTGTGGCGGACTATGAACACAGGCTAGGGACTTGCTGGTGGTTTTTGCGACCTGTTGCATGAGATCCCAACTTCCCCAGCACTGTGTTGTTTACCGATAAGTGCACCTTCCATCGGGATGGCCTTTACAACACTCAAAACGTTCATTACTGGGCAAGGGGAAATCCTCACATTATGTACGTCGACAGACACAAGGAACGATTTTTGCTTAACATTTGGGTAGGCATTGTGGGTGACCATCTGATTGGGTCAGTCCATCTACCTCCTCAACTTACTGAGACAAATTAAGAAATGTTCAAATGTGTGTGAAATCTTATGGGATTTAACTGCTAACGTCATCAGTCCCTAAGCTTACACACTACTTAACCTAAATTATCCTAAGGACAAACACACACACCCATGCCCGAGGGAGGACTCAAACCTCTGCCGGGACCAGCCGCACAGTCCATGACTGCAGCGCCTTAGACTGCTCGGCTAATCCCACGTGGCCGGGGGCAAATTACCTTCACTTTTTGCAAGAAAATTTAGCCTGCTGGAAGATGTTCCCCTGGACATACAATTAGGCATGTGGTTGCAGTATGATGGGGTGCCCACACATAACATTCATGCTGCGTGTGGATATTTAAATGAACTCGTCGATGGCAGGTAATTGGCAGAGGCGTTAATAGGATATGGCCCCTGCAATCACCAACCACTGGTCTTTTTCCTGTGGAGATTCTTCAGGTTTTTAGTTTACCCACCCGGACGCCAACCGCCTATAAAGGAAGAGGAATCAATGGATCGCATTCAACATGCCGCCTATCACCTCAGGGAAATGCCAGGAATCTTCGAAAGAGTTCGGCAAAACACCGTTCGACGTTACCAAGCTTGTGTCGTGTCTAAGGGTCGCCAGTTCGAGAACCTGCTTTAATAAAACAATGTCCTAGCTGCTGAAAAGGCTCTTTTCAGGGCCAACACAATTTGTAAAAGACTTTCTGTATGCAAACTAACAGCTGCTGACGGCTTTGTTCCCAGTCTTATCAGGAAACTATAATCAATGTGTCGGAACCCTGGCGGATTCACCACCAGGCCTCCAGAGTGGAAGGCTGGTGCACTACCACCGAGCATGCTGGCCGCCTTGGACACATCGCGATCTCCGGCAGGCAAAGCATTCACAGTCATGTGTTGTCCAGAGCATCTGGCAACAGGGCAATCTCGCGACCAACCGGAGCGCGTGGCGCTAAATTTCCGTAGTTTAAAAATTGTGCGTTGTTCCCAGCATTGGTAATTTTGCTTCCTACTGGCATCAGCTATCCAGGGTTCAAATTGCGTGACACAATTTTTGTACACCCTGTATTTTAACAGAAACCCTGATACATATATTCTTCACATTCTAGTCAAAATTTTTCACAGCGTCATGAATAGCTAGACGGATTTATACAACTTAAGTGGTGCTGAATCCGTATGTCACATAGGTTTTATCAGATAAGCTGTTGTTGGATATTTGAGCAATGCAAAATCATTTCAATAATGAATCAAAGTGATTTGGAGTAAGTACATGGAAAGCTTTGGTCAATCTAGTCCATTTAAAGATACAGCATTAACACTACCGTACCTTGTTTTTGCAACACGCGTTGTCTGTTTGCCTGCTGCTTTATGGGGAAGATGTGAGCCTTTGTGCAAACTCCAGCAGAAATCTGCCAGCAATGGGGCATTAAATCTTCCTGGGTATCTATGTTCTATTACAGGAACTTGCTGACGAAGCCTCTCGCCATTTCCATCCCTAAAAGCCCCACAATCACCGGGAAAAATGTCGATATGAGAGGGAATGAAGGTTATTTTAAATGGGATGATGCACGTCAGTTTCTCATGGGCATACACACTATAAAGTCATTCTCAAGTTCAGAGGAATTTTTGGCCCTTCTATTGGCCGAGAACAACGTCGCTTTCTGAAAGCAATGCCATGCGCTTAATTTTTAAGGGCTGAGAATACACTAATTGCTAGCCTCCAAGGACCTTACATGGTTGTGGACCAATTAATGCTCCCTGCTTGATCTTTCCAGCACTCAGTGCAGATATTTTTCCAACAAGTATTCAAATGCTCATTAGTTGTTCTGATCCACTGTTTTTGCAGACGACTTCATCGCTCCTAGCTCCACATGCAGCAGTGGTAACAGGACTTTGCTGCTATTTACAAGTGACACCCACGGAATATTTTTCTTGCCAGGCAATAAAGCTTTTCGTCTTGGCCAGTCCTCCTTTTGTAATGTAAACCGGCAGCACTATTGTCCCATTCACGAAATGTAGCAACAGTACTTTGGGTACCCACCTTATAGACCCATGAGCGTACTAATGACTTTAAAATCAGCGCATATGAGCTGTTGATGCTTATCGTAGTCGATGTAATGTAGTCATCATGAAGTAACATTCATTTGGTAGGTGAGCATTTGGGATGGAAGTAACGACGTTGCCGTTATGTAGTGCCATGGCTTTTACACTAGTTTTCGAACGATCTGTGAAAAGCCTCCAATCGTACTGATTGTATAAGATATTGAGTTCTTGCATCAAACCTTCATCATCTGTATGTCATGTCATTGTATTTTTTGTGTTCAAAAACCTTTCGAGTGGCTTATGACGTTGACGAAAAGTACTCATTCTAGCTGCATCTTCCAGAAGATTCCACCCCATGAAACAAGAAGTGCATAGTTGAGCTCTATGTTTTGGAATGTCCAAGTCTATAAAGGTGAGCTCATTGCATGTGGAAGGATGGCCTGTGTGTGACGAATCTTGGTTTCACTGTCAGTAGGAAAGTTTATTGTTGTACCTAATAGAGGGTCTGGAATTAGAAGACCCACTCCATGAGGCGCTAGTCGCATCGCGTTTGGTGTATTAGGATACTTACAATGCTCTTCTTTTCCTTGTTAAATCCTTCATCGAACTGAGGCAGCAAGCAGTGGAGGGAGGGCATGTCATTTTGATTTATGTATGTTATCGATGTGCACGTCAGCGAGAGAGCAAGTTACAGTACTGTTAAACAATCTTTGGTCTTGTCGTGGCACAGTCTTTGCCTCTGCGCAGTCTGATTCATTCTTAGTTGAAGTGTGGTAAGCGATGGATAAATCCTGTAGTGCTGTGTTCACTTGTAATGGTGTCTGTTAGATGAAGAAAGATTTATTGTAAAGGACAGCAAGGATGAATATGATGTACACTCCTGGAAATGGAAAAAAGAACACATTGACACCGGTGTGTCACACCCACCATACTTGCTCCGGACACTGCGAGAGGGCTGTACAGGCAATGATCACACGCACAGCACAGCGGACACACCAGGAACCGCGGTGTTGGCCGTCGAATGGCGCTAGCTGCGCAGCATTTGTGCACCGCCGCCGTCAGTGTCAGCCAGTTTGCCGTGGCATACGGAGCTCCACCGCAGTCTTTAACACTGGTAGCATGCCGCGACAGCGTGGACGTGAACCATATGTGCAGTTGACGGACTTTGAGCGAGGGCGTATAGTGGGCATGCGGGAGGCCGGGTGGACGTACCGCCGAATTGCTCAACACGTGGGGCGTGAGGTCTCCACAGTACATCGATGTTGTCGCCAGTGGTCGGCGGAAGGTGCACGTGCCCGTCGACCTGGGACCGGACCGCAGCGACGCACGGATGCACGCCAAGATCGTAGGATCCTACGCAGTGCCGTAGGGGACCGCACCGCCACTTCCCAGCAAATTAGGGACACTGTTGCTCCTGGGGTATTCGCAACCGTCTCCATGAAGCTGGGCTACGGTCCCGCACACCGTTAGGTCGTCTTCCGCTCACGCCCCAACATCGTGCAGCCCGCCTCCAGTGGTGTCGCGACAGGCGTGAATGGAGGGACGAATGGAGACGTGTCGTCTTCAGCGATGAGAGTCGCTTCTGCCTTGGTGCCAAAGATGGTCGTATGCGTGTTTGGCACCGTGCAGGTGAGCGCCACAATCAGGACTGCATACGACCGAGGCACACAGGGCCAACACCCGGCATCATGGTGTGGGGAGCGATCTCCTACACTGGCCGTACACCACTGGTGATCGTCGAGGGGACACTGAATAGTGCACGGTACATCCAAACCGTCATCGAACCCATCGTTCTACCATTCCTAGACCGGCAAGGGAACATGCTGTTCCAACAGAACAATGCACGTCCGCATGTATCCCGTGCCACCCAACGTGCTCTAGAAGGTGTAAGTCAACTACCCTGGCCAGCAAGATCTCCGGATCTGTCCCCCATTGAGCATGTTTGGGACTGGATGAAGCGTCGTCTCACGCGGTCTGCACGTCCAGCACGAACGCTGGTCCAACTGAGGCGCCAGGTGGAAATGGCATGGCAAGCCGTTCCACAGGACTACATCCAGCATCTCTACGATCGTCTCCATGGGAGAATAGCAGCCTGCATTGCTGCGAAAGGTGCATATACACTGTACTAGTGTCGACATTGTGCATGCTCTGTTGCCTGTGTCTATGTGCCTGTGGTTCTGTCAGTGTGATCATGTGATGTATCTGACCCCAGGAATGTGTCAATAAAGTTTCCCCTTCCTGGGACAATGAATTCACGGTGTTCTTATTTCAATTTCCAGGAGTGTATTTTGAATAACGTTACTTTTTTCTGAAGAGAAGACGTTCGAAGTGAGACTGCAGTACTGTGCGCATAATTTGTAGAAATGATTATTGGGAGCTACTTAACTTGGTTCGCTTGCTCAGAGCTGAGAGAGAGACCATCCCTCTTCCCTGAGCCATACATTAACATACTAACTGATTAAGCTGTTTGATATTTGGAGAAATTCTCTGTTTATACCGTATCCTTTTTTAAATCATTCTTCACCTTCTTAAGCATAATACTGTTGAGACCTACGTTATGTGTGAAGATCACGTGATGTTTTACTGTCCATTTCTGAATATATACGTCATTCTAAAATCGTTGTCTTGCAATATCATCTCATTGGAATAGTTAATCTCTCCATTCCACTGTTTATCGTTACGCATTACCACAGCTGGTATGCAACACTTGGAAATTTTATTTAGAAATGTAAGTCTGGTTCAGTTGCTGCCGACTTGCTGCTTGCTGTTGTGCTTTCGAGAAATCTGCAACAATGTTGTCAAAGCAGCAGTAGCAATCTGTGGCGCGGTTTGTAGGTTCGCATCAAATGGCCTGCACAGCAAAATGCATGGAGACTTTTAATTCTTTTCGTCGATGCATTTAGAGTCGAGGATCATGTCATACAACAAACAAGGGGAGCCCATGCTTTTGACTGGTCCCCTACACAGCACCGTGAAATATAGGAAACAAGAATTTCTAACTGCTTGTAACAATATTCGCTCCCTTTGTCCAAAAATTGTATCTCCACGTATGTAACAAAAGTTGTTGGGATTGAAACTTCGTGGCAGATTAAAACTGTGTGCCGGACCGAGACTCAAACTCGGGACCTTTGCCTTTCGCGGGCAAGTGCTCTACCAACTAAGCTACCGAAGCACGACTCACGCCCGGTACTCACAGCTTTACTTCTGCCAGTACCTCGTCTCCTACCTTCCAAACTTTACAGAAGCTCTCCTGCGAACCTTGCAGAATTAGCACTCCTGAAAGAAATGATATTGCGGAGACATGGCTTAGCCACAGCCTGGGGGATGTTTCCAGAATGAGATTTTCACTCTGCAGCGGAGTGTGCGCTGATATGAAACTTCCTGGCAGATTAAAACTGTGTGCCCGACCGAGACTCGAACTCGGGACCTTTGCCTTTCGCCATGTCTCCGCAATATCCTTTCTTTCAGGAGTGCTAGTTCTGCAAGGTTCGCAGGAGAGCTTCTGTAAAGTTTGGAAGGTAGGAGACGAGGTACTGGCAGAAGTAAAGCTGTGAATACCGGGCGTGAGTCGTGCTTCGGTAGCTCAGTTGGTAGAGCACTTGCCCGCGAAAGGCATAAGCCATGTCTCCGCAATATCCTTTCTTTCAGGAGTGCTAGTTCTGCAAGGTTCGCAGGAGAGCTTCTGTAAAGTTTGGAAGGTAGGAGACGAGGTACTGGCGGAAGTAAAGCTGTGAGTACCGGGTGTGAGTCGTGCTTCGGTAGCTCAGCTGGTAGAGCACTTGCCCGCGAAAGGCAAAGGTCCCGATTTCGAGTCTCGGTCGGGCACACAGTTTTAATCTGCCAGGAAGTTTCAAGATTGTCATTGTTTAATTCAACATACCAACATCTACAAGGATTTGGGTATTTTTCTTTTTGTAAAAATTTCGCTGTTGAGCAGTGTTGTAATGAGAAACCACTGAAAAGTGCCAACGGAGATGAATACAAAGTTTGGACTGATTCTAAGGGAAGCTAGAGTTGCAATTTAGTGTTAAGTTCACTACGTCCGTGGATTCCACGTTTATGTAGAAAATGAGACACCTAAATTCTTACATGCCTAGTCCATTTGGTTACTTCGTTAGAAACAGCGGGCTCACCATCAAATACAGTGGACTCGCCATGCAAAACTACCCTTTCTGAATACCAAAGTTTTGCATTGTGGCTCCGACGGTATCTTGTGCGTCGATTATTAGTGTCAACGAACAATAATGCAGCGTTGATATTCTGTGTTCGGTGCGTGCAATTGTCTTTCGTTTCCTGCAGTGTAAACGCCTGTTCACAGATACACGCGAATTGTGTGTAAAGGGTCGTTCACTTTTGTTCGCTGCCATTCATTTCGGTTTAAAGAGGCTTTACGTAATTTTCCATAACAGTGTATTTAGTTTACTGTATTACTTTGCACTTCCTGTAACAAAATTGTATCTCATGCAGCTGGATAGTCTCCAGTTTGTATTCATAGTTTAAGACAGTACACAGTTTGTATTTAAAGTACTTATTTTATACTCTTCTGGGGGCTATGATATTTTGCACAAGGTCTTTTGTTTCTCTCTGTCAAAGACAGATGCCTTTCATTTTTTTCCTTTTCATATCTTCGTTGTTGCGTCTTATTACAACCCTATCTCCATATTCTTTCCGAACAAACTCTCTGCTCTCCAACCTTATTTTCTTATTACATTTATCAATACATTTTCCGCTTCCTTTTTCAAGTATTGCCCTAGGTCGTTTCATTTTCTGCTCTAGCACTTCCACTTCTTCCTCCGAGTGCTTCCTTATCGCTTCAGATAACCTATCACAGTTGCATCATGCTACTTTTCTTCTCTCTGGCGCCTCTAAACTGTTCCCAGACATTTTTTGTCAATGGTTTTTAACATGTACCTTTTGTTGTACCAAATTCTCTTGTTATTTGAATGTCCCAAACTTGACAAATTTCTGATAGGCTCATGTTACCGATATAAAAACACGAAAACATTGGATCACTATGTATGCGGGGATGTGTTTACTTAGGCTCATTCATACGTTTCTTACCCATGTCAATGCTTTTTACTATGGTGTTAATATTAAAATTCTTGTTTTGGTTTCACGTTTCCCTACTAACAGTTAAAACACGCTTGTATTATACTATTCCTTGCTACATTCAGCTCCAAATAATTTCAAAAACTCTCACGTTTGTTAGAATCATTTCATGGCAAACTGAAAAATAACTGATTATATTTCCAACTTCTGTAGCTTCCAAAACTTGACCAGCCACAATTTTTGCATTCCGGCCTTGCTGCAGTGGTAAAACTGGTTCCCATCAGATCTCTAAAGTTAAGCGCTGTCGGGCTGGGCTAGCACTTGGATGGGTGACCATCCCGTATGCCGAGCGCTGTTGACAAGCGGGGTGCACTTGTGAGGCAAACTGAGGAGCTACTCGACTGAGAAGTAGCGGCTCCGGTCTCGTAAACTGACATATGGCCAGGAGGGCGGTGTGCTGACCACATGCCCATCCATATCCGCATCCAGTGACGCCTATAGGCTGAGGATGACATGGCGGCCCGTCGGTACCGTTGGGCCTTCATGGCCTGTTCGGACGGAGTTTAGATGCATTCACATTCTCCTTTAAAGTTATACAGTCGGAAAAAACAATTTTCATTATTAACAATATGATCTGCGCAACCACTATTCAATAACCAATCAATCTGTACATTATTCCTTGGCGCAGCACTATTACACACCATCACAGGTTACACCTCCTTCACAAAACTGCGCCGCTGGCTCTGTTCCATTGATAGCATTGGGCTCCTCTATAGCGATCGCCTCTTGAATCATACTGCTCATCTCGACCACATTACCATTTTTTTACCGCTCTACTGATCGTTTTCCCTGTGCTGCCAGCTGCCACTGGATTACACTTTCCACAACAGCCTCCTCCATAATGTCTGCTGTGTGTCCATGAATCTCTGCTTCGTCCTGACTGACCATGGTCCCTCTGCAAATGTCCCGGTTTGCCACATCCATAAGACATCTTCGAGAAATAACTGCACAGTGTTTGTCTTTAAAATGAACTGCATTGCTAATTAAGTCGTTTTTCAAAGTTGCCAAGTCACTGTCAGATGGCAATATTTCAAAGCCAACCATCTACATCTGCTGTCATCGATCATTGGTTTCCTAAAAGAAAAGTGAACTCTAGGGCGAAATTATGCAAAAAATGCTGCATGATAAATCAAAAAAACTCACGACACCCACGAAACTCAGTCGGCTGCAGGAGGTTGATTATGGCTGGCGAGATGCACAGCACTACAGACATCTCAACGGAATCAAGCCTACTACAGGCCGCACGGAGTGGCCGTGCGGTGTGAGGCCCCTAGCCTCAGGGGCTCCCCCCATTGGAGGTTCGAGTCCTCCCCCAGGCATGGCTGTATTTGTTGTCCTTAGCGTAATTTACACTGCTGGACACCGTAAATGCAACACCCTGAAGGAAGCATCCGAATCAAGTGAAATTTACACCATGGGTTTGCAGCGATGAGATATGCAACTGATTAGAATTGCAGCGCAGACGCACATCACGCGCGCCTGTGGCGCCACCTCATAGCGCCATTTAAGGCTTGGCGATTTCGACGAGTGTACGTTCGGCACGTGTGTTTACCTTGTGGTTGTTTCACAAGACGATCAGTTATGCCTCGTAGACAACAGCGAACATCTGTTGATCAAGTATCCGAGTTCGACAGAGGAAGGATAGTGGCTTACCGAGATTGTGGATTATCATACAGAGAAATCGCTAGTCGTGTTGGACGAAACCAAACAACTGTAATGCGGATATGTGACCGTTGGATGCAGGAGGGTACGACGGACCGACGTGGTCGATCGCATTCACCTCGGTGCACCACTGCACGTGCTGATGGGCAAATTGTGCGCATGGCAGTGACGGATCGCTCAGTGACATCCCGAGCCATAGCACAGCACATTGCGTCTGTAACGCATCATCCAGTGTCTGCGCGTACCATTCGACGCCGTTTACAGCAGAGTGGTCTGTCCGCAAGACGTCCATTGCTTCGTCTACCATTGACGCAGAACCACAGACGTCTCCGTCGCCAATGGTGTGATGACAGACGGATGTGGACGGCAGAATGGAATGACGTTGTCTTTACTGACGAGGCACGCTTCTGTCTGCAGCAGCACGATGGTCGGATTCGAGTGTGGAGACACCGTGGAGAGAGGATGCTGGACAGCTGCATTATGCACCGCCACACTGGTCTTGCACCGGGTATTATGGTATGGGGCGGTATTGGATATTACTCTCACACGCCTCTAGTACGCATTGCCGGTACTTTAAATAGCCGGCGCTACATATCCGAGGTGCTGGAGCCAGTTGTCCTTCCTTACCTTCAGGGCTCGGCCACAGCCATATTTCAACAGGATAATGCGCGACCACACGTGCCACGCATTGTCCAAAGGTTCTACGTCAATAACCAGATTGAATTGCTTCCCTGGCCGGCTCGCTCTCCGGATCTTTCGCCGATAGAAAAGATGTGGTCCATGGTTGCTCAACGAGTGACCCAGATTACATCCCCAGCTGCCACACCAGATGATCTTTGGCAACGTGTGGAAGCTGCTTGGGCTGCTGTACCCCAGGAACACACCCAACGTCTCTCTGACTCAATGCCGAGACGTGTGGCAGCGGTGATCTCCAACAATGGCGGCTACTCTGGCTACTGATTCTGGCAGGAACCACATGTCACAGACGTCTGTAAACGTAATCATTTGATACTTGGTCAACATGTTATCCACAAAATAAATCTTGTTGTGCTACCTCTTGTCTTTCTTGGTGTTGCATTTACGGTGGCCAGCAGTGTAGATTAAGTATTGTCTAAGCCAAGGGACTGATGACCTCAGCAGTTTGGTGCCATAGGAGCTTACCGCCCTGCTACACGACCGATCAGATTTCCTGCTTACTGCTAGCAGGCGCCTCAACGATATGGCCACCTGAGCAGCCCTGCAGACCTGACTCCAACTGCCACTGTGGCTGTAGTTTTTACCTATCATTTCCAAAAACAACCACTAGAGGTTCTCAATCACATCAAATGTAGTAAGATAAGTCACCAAATTCACTATCACAGTGTTGCCATTCCCATGTACCCCATGGCAGAAACTCTCGTATTACTGTTTGTAAATCAGAAATGCAAACATCAGTGTTAAGGGAATTCTTTTCCTTTTCTGATTCAGGATCTTATGGTAAATAGAAAACCCTGGTTCAGCTTCCAGTGTGGCACAAGTTTTCAATGATCAATATATAATCAGTACATATAAATTGAGAGACAAGCTGTATTCTCACTCTCCTCGGCTCAATGTAATTTTCTGTTCCTTCTACTATTATCTCTGCTTACTCTTCCTTCACAGTTTTCTTCTGAGAATCTTCATATTTATATCCCCAAATTAATATTTGTAAAACATATAGGTTTTCTTCAATGACAATACGTCAAAAAGCTGCTTCAGTGACGATTTCCTACAGGAGTAAAGTGTAAGATATAGACATATAACCATAATTTAATGCAAAAGCTGCCTTAAACATACCAATCCATAAACAATATTTGTTAAGGGGTGGTAGGACGTCAAACGGGCCGACTTGGAGCAGGAGAGGCACCACAGGACATTTTTGTGGTGTCACCGCCAGACACCACACTTGCTAGGTGGTAGCTTTAAATCGGCCGCGGTCCATTAGTACATGTCGGACCCGCGTGTCGCCACTGTGTGATCGCAGACCGAGCGCCACCACAAGGCAGGTCTCGAGATACGGAATAGCACTCGCCCCAGTTGTACGGACGACGTAGCTAGCGACTAAACTGACGAAGCCTCGCTCCTTTGTCGAGCAGATAGAATAGCCTTCAGCTCAGTCAATGGCTACGACCTAGCAAGGCGCCATTAGTAACATTGCATGAATCTAAAGAGTCTCACTTGTATCGCCACAATCTCCAGATGCACCAAAAGGATGGATTAAAGTTAAGTATTCCAGAAGCTACGTACTTTTCTTTATAGCATTCATTACGTATCCTGTTTCAGACCTCACGCACCCTGCTTTGGCTTAGCGAGTGCCTATCGGCTTCCTCTCATTGTGTCTAGGCTGTCTTGTCTAGACACAACAATTTTAATTTCCACTGTCTATACTTTCACAAATAAATTCATAAAACTTTGTCAGAATGACCAGGAAGGATTCAGAATTCACACTCTTAGTAGTGGAACTTCGAAAATAATAACGAAATAATATTTTTACGTGTGAAATTTCATCATTTTTTCCACTTATTAATGGCAGCATTTGTTGCTATAGGTACACTTTTCTTCATAAGCGAGAGAGATCCTTCGATGAATTTTGCACAGCATAAAAACCATACTTAAAGGTGTATGAAACTCTAGAATTTTCCAAATCTATTAAAAACTGTGGTAAAAATTGAGGTAAATAACTATAAAATTTGTGTTTTTTCTAATCATGAAGTTTAAAATATAACAGCTCATTCGTTTTTTCATAAATTAAATGAATTCTAGAGTTTCATACACCTGTAAGTATGGAATGTATGCAGTGTAAAATTCATCGAAGAATCTCTCTAACTTATGAAGAAAAGTGTACCTATAGCAACAAATGCGGCCATTAGTAAGTGTAAAAACGATGAAATTTCGCACGTAAAAACAATGTATTTTGTTATATTTTCGAACTTCCACTGCAATGAGTGTGAATGCTGAATCCTTTCTGGTGATGCTGGCAAAGTTTTATGAATTTATTTCTAAAAGTATAGACACTGGAAATTACAATGTCCTGAGATGCCCCTCCTGCTCCAAGTCGGCCCGTTTGACGTCTTACCCCCCTTAAAGGATACGGTTTGTACGGCACATTTCATGTACAACTGCATCGAGTAATTCTGAATTAAACACAATTCTCACATTGCATTTCTTATGCACACACACACACACACACACACACTTCAAATTTCACCATATTTCGACTCAAAAAATAAAAAAAGGAAATAATGCTTTCTGGCAACTGTACGCTCTGCTGTATCCAGAGTTTCAAAAACTGGGGAAATTAATTTTTTCTTACTATAACACTTGGTCAGCGGCCAAATAAGTGGCAGTATGAGTGTGGAAATTGTGCAACTCACCGCACGTGAGAGACAGTGGCGCCATCAGGTGGAGGACTGCGCTGCACAGCTGCAACAGGGGTCTGGCGGTGGTCGCTGTGACGCTGAGCGCACGTGGAGTGCCTTCCCTCCGTAGTCTGCGGTGCACTGTACACAGAGACACTGCATGGACGAGCATATTCACAAGGGGGCCATTGGTTTATTACTACAGACAGCACTACTGAGGTGGTGTCCACAAAGGTAATTTTTTCAACCATTTCAAAGCTAATAGGACACAAAGCCTACAATAACTGCCTGTGAGTTAACACAAGTGACTTACCAGTGGACTAATCAGTTTCCATGCTGCTTCTCGTACATCCCCCAGAGCTGTAACTTACCGGGTGATCAAAAAGTCAGTATAAATTTGAAAACTTAATAAACCACAGACTAATGTATGCACAGAGGTAAAAATTGACACACATGCTTGGAATGACATGGGGTTTTATCAGAACCAAAAACAAAAAAAAAAAAAAGAAAACACCTCATATTGCTAGACACATGAAAGATCTCTTGCGCGCGTCGTTTGGTGATGTTGGTGTGCTCAGCCGCCACTTTCGTCACACTTGGCCTCCCAGGTCCCCAGACCTCAGTCCGTGCGATTATTGGCTTTAGGGGTTACCTGAAGTTGCAAGTGTATCGTGATCGACCGACATCTCTAGGGATGCTGAAATACGACATCCGACGCCAATGCCTCACTGTAACTCCGCACATGCTTTACAGTGCTGTTCACAACATTATTCCTCGACTACAGCTATTGTTGAGGAATGACGGTGGACATATTGAGCATTTCCTGTAAAGAACATCATCTTTGCTTTGTCTTACTTTGTTATGCTAATTATTGCTATTCTGATCAGTTGAAGCGCCATCTGTCGGACATTTTTTGAACGTTTGTATTTTTTTGGTTCTAATAAAAACCCATTTCATTCCAAGCATGTGTGTCAATTTGTACCTCTCTATCTACATTATTCCGTGATTTATTCAGTTTTCAAATTTATACTGACTTTTTGATCACCCGGTACTATGCTAAGGAACAAATTCTTCAAAATGGAGGATGAACTCAAAGTAAACATAAAGGAAAACAATATTACTGGGCTACCAGAAGAATTATTGGACAGTACAATTACAGTAGTACACCAGTAATCACACTTAAATTAGAACGGACTAATAAGTCTCTCTCGACATTTAAATAAACTTAATGTAACACTACGACTACATGTTTAGACCATCTGTCAGCGACTGGGTTAGGAGAAACACAGAAAATAAACCAGAGGACAGAAAGTTTCGAAGTTGGAAGGGAAGGAAGTCACAGGAGATGGCAGTGCAGAATGTTAAGGATTCGTGACAGAATAGAGTTAAGCCAGTGGGAAATTAAACAGTCATTGAAATTATTACACAGCTCTACAAAAAAAATTTTTTTCTTGTTGCCAGGGATATTAGAACGTATACTGGGTATCTTTGGTATGCTGAATCTGAATCTGAAAACGGATTTCCTCAATTGGCTCTAGTTTCTTAGATACAGTATATTTCTGACATCTAGCGTTTAAACATTAAATTATCAGTAAATCGGTTGTGAATTCCATAATTCTATATGCCTGTTCATTTTATACACTCCTGGAAATTGAATTAAGAACACCGTGAATTCATTGTCCCAGGAAGGGGAAACTTTATTGACACATTCCTGGGGTCAGATACATCACATGATCACACTGACAGAACCACAGGCACATAGACACAGGCAACAGAGCATGCACAATGTCGGCACTAGTACAGTGTATATCCACCTTTCGCAGCAATGCAGGCTGCTATTCTCCCATGGAGACGATCGTAGAGATGCTGGATGTAGTCCTGTGGAACGGCTTGCCATGCCATTTCCACCTGGCGCCTCAGTTGGACCAGTGTTCGTGCTGGACGTGCAGACCGCGTGAGACGACGCTTCATCCAGTCCCAAACATGCTCAATGGGGGACAGATCCGGAGATCTTGCTGGCCAGGATAGTTGACTTACACCTTCTAGAGCACGTTGGGTGGCACGGGATACATGCGGACGTGCATTGTCCTGTTGGAACAGCAAGTTCCCTTGCCGGTCTAGGAATGGTAGAACGATGGGTTCGATGACGGTTTGGATGTACCGTGCACTATTCAGTGTCCCCTCGACGATCACCAGTGGTGTACGGCCAGTGTAGGAGATCGCTCCCCACACCATGATGCCGGGTGTTGGCCCTGTGTGCCTCGGTCGTATGCAGTCCTGATTGTGGCGCTCACCTGAACGGCGCCAAACACGCATACGACCATCATTGGCACCAAGGCAGAAGCGACTCTCATCGCTGAAGACGACACGTCTCCATTCGTCCCTCCATTCACGCCTGTCGCGACACCACTGGAGCCGGGCTGCACGATGTTGGGGCGTGAGCGGAAGACGGCCTAACGGTGTGCGGGACCGTAGCCCAGCTTCATGGAGACGGTTGCGAATGGTCCGCGCCGATACCCCAGGAGCAACAGTGTCCCTAATTTGCTGGGAAGTGGCGGTGCGGTCCCCTACGGCACTGCAGAGGATCCTACGGTCTTGGCGTGCATCCGTGCGTCGCTGCGGTTGTCCCAGGTCGACGGGCACGTGCACCTTCCGCCGACCACTGGCGACAACATCGATGTACTGTGGAGACCTCACGCCCCACGTGTTGAGCAATTCGGCGGTACGTCCACCCGGCCTCCCGCATGCCCACTATACGCCCTCGCTCAAAGTCCGTCAACTGCACATACGGTTCACGTCCACGCTGTCGCGGCATGTTACCAGTGTTAAAGACTGCGATGGAGCTCCGTATGCCACGGCAAACTGGCTGACACTGACGGCGGCGGTGCACAAATGCTGCGCAGCTAGCGCCATTCGACGGCCAACACCGCGGTTCCTGGTGTGTCCGCTGTGCCGTGCGTGTGATCATTGCTTGTACAGCCCCTCTCGCAGTGTCCGGAGCAAGTATGGTGGGTCTGACACCGGTGTCAATGTGTTCTTTTTTCCATTTCCAGGAGTGTATATGCCTGTTCATTTTATATTTTATGATTGCATATGTATGAATGTAATATCTTACATGTTACATGTTATAGAGGAGACGGTGATATTATGGGACGTATTAGTAATTTGTGCAATTACAGGAAAAGGCATTGTATCAAAAAAAAGGTATGTCACGATTAGTTATAACACTATTTTAGTTAAATGTAAGTTATAGATCATATTGTAAAATACAGGGTGGTCCATTGATAGGGACCGGTTCAAATATCTCACGAAATAAGTATCAAACGAAAAAACTACACAGAACGAAACTCGTCTAGCTTGAAGGGGGAAACCAGATGGCGGTATGGTTGGCCCGCTAGATGGCGCTGCCATAGGTCAAATGGATATAAACTGCTTTTTTAAAAATAGAAACACCCATTTTTATAACATATTCGTGTAGTACGTAAGGAAATATGAATGTTTTAGTTGGACCGCTTTTTTCGCTTTGTGATAGATGACACTGAAATAGTCACAAACGTATAAGTATGTGGTATCACATAACATTCCGCCAGTGCGGACGGTATTTGCTTCGTGATACATTACCCGTGTTAAAATGGACCGTTTACCAATTGCGCAAAAGGTCGATATCGTGTTGATGTATGGCTATTGTGATCAAAATGCACAGTGGGCGTGTGCTATGTATGCTGCTCGGTATCCTGGACGACATCATCCGAGTGTCCGGACCGTTCGCCGGGTAGTTACGTTATTTAAGGAAACAGGAAGTGTTCAGCCACATGTGAAACGTCATACACGACCTGCAACAAATGATGATGCCCAAGTAGGTGTTTTAGCTGCTGTCGCGGCTAATCCGCACATCAGTAGCAGACAAATTGCGCGAGAATCGGGAATCTCAAAAACGTCGGCGTTGAGAATGCTTCATCAACATCGATTGCACCCGAACCATACTTCTATGCACCAGGAACTGTACATACAGTAAAACTGTATGAGATGCTGCTTCTGTATAACGGGCACTTCACACTGTTTCAAATATGCTTAACGTGACAATCCAGGAACGAAACAATGTTCTAAAAGGGGACTTCACATGTTTGTAAAGAACTTAAAATTATGTAAAAGTGGAAGAAGTGCAAATTCATTAAAATATTTTAATAACGTTTTTACTCTTTTGAGGTGCAAATCATGTTGTTGTTGTGGTCTTCAGTCCTTAGACTGGTTTGATGCAGCTCTCCATGCTACTTTATCCTGTGCAAGCTTCTTCATCTCCCAGTACCTACTGCAACCTACATCCTTCTGAATCTGTTTAGTGTATTCATCTCTTGGTCTCCCTCTACGATTTTTACCCCCCACGCTGCCCTAGTTATCGTCCATGCTCCACTTCCATACTTGGCTACACTCCATACAAATACTTTCAGAAACGACTTCCTGACACTTAAATCTATACTCGATGTTAACAAATTTCTCTTCTTCAGAAACGCTTTCCTTGCCATTGCCAGTCTAGATTTTATATCCTCTCTACTTCGACCATAATCCGTTATTTTGCTCCCCAAATAGCAAAACTCCTTTACTACCATAAGTGTCTCATTTCCTAATCTAATTCCCTCAGCATCACCCGACTTAGTTCGACTACATTCCATTACTCTCGTTTTGCTTTTGTTGATGTTCATCTTATACCCTCCTTTCATGACACTGTCCATTCCGTTCAACTGCTCTTCCAAGTCCTTTGCTGTCTCTGACAGAATTACAATGTCATTGGCGAACCTCAAAATTTTTATTTCTTCTCCATGGATTTTAATACCTACTCCGAATTTTTCTTTTGTTTCCTTCACTGCTTGCTCAATGCAAATCATAAGCCAGGTGTTTTCGATGAACCGCAACCATTGAGCAAGATATCGAGTAAGAAATGTAAGGGCAAACGATTTTGTGTTAACCATATATTATGAGCAACTACTTGTTGTTTATATGTGTCAAAATGTATAAATGTTTGGAAGTATATAAGCAAAATGTCCAAACATTACTACCTACAGAATTAGTTTTGTATGAGCAGCCAACCTGCTGCAGCAAGGAAAAGATGGCAACTAGCGGAAAAATTATTCTGTCAGAGCACAAAAAAGGCGAATATGGACCCTTCTTTAAATACTCTGACAGAAAAGTGGGGTACCAGCTACTCAATATTTATTCCACCTTTCTCACAAAAAATTTTGATGTACAGACATATTCACCCTTTTTTGTGCTGAAACAGAGTAGCAGAGAGACAGTGGCGGTAGAAGAGTGAGGATACAGTGTCAGTGGAGGAGAAAGGGAAAGGAGACAGTGATAGCAGGAGATAGAAAGTGGCTGTGAAAGAGAAAGAGAGGTGGGCAAAAGACAATAGCAGTGGGAGTAAAGAGAGAGGAGATACGAGTATTGATGGTCAGTGCGAGACAGTGGAAATAAAAGAGAAAGAGAAAAATGGTTCAAATGGCTCTAAGCACTATGGGATTTAACAACTGAGGTCATCAGTCCCCTAGAACTTAGAACTACTTACACCTAACTAACCTAAGGACATCACAAACATCTATGCCCGAGGCAGGATCCGAACTTGCGACTGTAGCACCCACGTGGTTCCGGACTGAAGCGCCTAGAACCGTTCGGCCACAGCGTCCGGCAGGAAAAGAGAGATGTAAGTAGATGGAAACAATAACAGGGAGCAAAAGAAAGCACATAGCGGGAATAAAAAATAAAGATGAATGGAGACCATACTTAGGCTTAGGGAGTCTACATCCTTCTAGAATGGCGAACTTTAACCTGTAAGTATACAGGAGGGTGCATTTTGGACCAAAATTTGAAACACATGGGTATAGGGGAAAAATAAGTTGGACCACCCCCAAGAATTTTTGAACTGCCGAGGTTCGGTGGAGACAGTGGCAGTGGGTAAGAAAGTCAAAAGCAGAATTTGTAAGAGAAAGAGAGGAGACAGTGGGAGCAGTGCGACATACTGTAAATCAAAAAGAGAAATGGCAGATAGTGAGAGGTATACATATATAGACAGTGGCAGTGAGAGAGAGAAAGAGAGAGAGAGAGAGAGAGAGAGAGAGAGAGATGCTGGTTATGAAAGCTTAACTGCAAAGAGTGTGGGTCAAAAGACTTACAATATTCATGATAATGATGGAAGCAGAAAAAACGAGTTAAAATTTGTGCCATGGCCGGACCTCGAACTGGGGGTCTTCTTGCTGAGTAGGCAGATATGCTAACCATTACACCACCACAGCACTATGGTCAGAATTGCTGCACGAACTACCCAAGTCGAGTGCCCTCCCCAAGACAAACTTTATATCTTCAGTTTATTTTGCCCTTACGTTCTTCTGCTTCCATCATTATCGCATGGTGTCATCACTTCGAACCAGATTCGAAACGACAAAGTCTCTAGTGGAAGATTCCAGGGTCACCACCACCAAAAAATCTCAAGGCCATCCACACAAGTGCAGGAAAGGTTATGCCGACGTTCTTCTTTGAGCAAGATGGTGCCCTTCTGATTCACTTCCTGCAGCACGGGACAGCAGTGAATACCCAGTGTTACTCGCAAACATTGACCACCCTTTGCCAAGTGATCAATCTCACGCGTGGGATCATTCTGCTCCACGAAAGTGGAAAGCCTCATATGGCCAACACAGTTGCGGCACTCCTGCAGAAATTCAAATGGAAGGTTTTCGGCCACTCTCCATACAGTCCAGATCTCTCTCCCTGTGATTACACCATTTTTGATCCCCTTGGAAACGCTCTGAGGGGAAAACGATTCACCTCAGACGACGTCCAGCTGTACGTGCGGAACTGGCTAACATCACAACCCCGGGAATTTTATGAGACAGCCATTCACCTCCTTGTGTCGCAGTGGGACAAGTGTCCCAACAGCCAGGGTCAATACTTCTAACATACAGGTACTGTAATTATACCTCTGGCTCATTTCTTTTTGAGCACCCCATATATAATATACTCCAATACAATCATCATTACTACCGGAAGGCTACACATTTCTGTTGCCACCTTTTGGACTGGTTTTGAAAGCTGGGTTGCCAAGTAATGGACTGCTGTCGAGCTCGCCTTTCGCGGGCAAGTGCTCTACCAACTGAGCTACCGAAGCACGACTCACGCCCGGTACTCACAGCTTTACTTCTGCCAGTATCTCGTCTCCTACCTTCCAAACTTTACAGAAGCTCTTCTGCGAACCTTGCAGAACTAGCACTCCTGAAAGAAAGGATACTGCGGAGACATGGCTTAGCCACAGCCTGGGGGATGTTTCCAGAATGAGATTTTCACTCTGCAGCGGAGTGTGCGCTGATGTGAAACTTCCTGGCAGATTAAAACTGTGTGCCCGACCGAGACTCGAACTCGGGACCTTTGCCTTTCGCGGGCAAGTGCTCTACCAACTGAGCTACCGAAGCACGACTCACGCCCGGTACTCACAGCTTTACTTCTGCCAGTACCTCGTCTCCTACCTTCCAAACTTTACAGAAGCTCTTCTGCGAACCTTGCAGAACTAGCACTCCTGAAAGAAAGGATACTGCGGAGACATGGCTTAGCCACAGCCTGGGGGATGTTTCCAGAATGAGATTTTCACTCTGCAGCAGACTGTGCGCTGCTATGAAACTTCCTGGCAGATTACAACTGTGTGCCGGACCGAGACTCAAACTCGGGACCTTTGCCTTTCGCGGGCAAGTGCTCTACCAACTGAGCTACCGAAGCACGTCTCACGCCCGGTACTCACAGCTTTACTTCTGCCAGTACCTCGTCTCCTACCTTCCAAACTTTACAGAAGCTCTTCTGCGAACCTTGCAGAACTAGCACTCCTGAAAGAAAGGATACTGCGGAGACATGGCTTAGCCACAGCCTGGGGGATGTTTCCAGAATGAGATTTTCACTCTGCAGCGGAGTGTGCGCTGATGTGAAACTTCCTGGCAGATTAAAACTGTGTGCCGGACCGAGACTCAAACTCGGGACCTTTGCCTTTCGCGGGCAAGCGCTTTACCGACTGAGCTACTCAAGCACGACTCACGCCCCGTCCTCATAACCTTACTTCTGCCAGTACCTCGTCTCCTACCTTCCAAACTTTACAGAAGCAGTGTTTATGAAGCTACTGTTGATTGCTTTTAGCACTGCAGATAATCTAGCTGGATTATGAAAACCTACCAAATTTGGGATATCTTTAACCCAGCACACAGCTGCAAGTTTCTGAGGGAACACGGTATTTAAAAAATAAAATTCTGTTAAATAATAAGAGAGCACTTGTGTACATAGTACACAGATCTACAAAAGCAAACTTAAGAGAGTGGCATACAAGGGCAGTCAAATTAATATGAAAAAGGTGGAAAAAAAGTAAGTAAATTATTCATTAATACTGAAGTACTTGCCATAGTTGTTAACACATTTATTCCACTGTAATTGGCTTACAATGGTCAATGCCTTTGTGGAAAAACGTTGCCAGGCACGCACCCCTTTATCTGAAGCAAAGGGACAGCCATGAATGTCTTTCTTCAGTGCTTTAAAAATATGGAAATCACATGGGGAGAGATTGGGACTTTATGGAGAATGTGTGTTTCCCAGCGAAACTTCTGCAACATACACTATACAGCCTCAGCAGGCATTTTATTGGCAGGTTGCTTAAACTTTGCTGCAGAGTTTTGTCTGGGAAGCCTTCACACAACCTCCATTCAGTCCCAATCTCTCCTCATGTGATTTCCATATTTTTGGAGCCCTAAAGAAACATTCTTGGCCATTCATTTGGTTCACATCAAGAGGTGCACACATGGGTACAATCACGGTTTCGTAGAACACCGCAAACATTTTTCCATGAAGTGATTGACCATCTTGTCTCACAGGGGCATAAATGTATTCACAGCTATGGGGATTACTTTTTAAATACTAAACAGTTAACTTACTTTTTTCCATCAGTCTTGATTTCATGGAGCTTTCATCTTGTGTACTTTTTCTGAAGTTTTGTATCAGTGTAACCAAATATATTACAACAAAAAAAGACAAATGTGACAGGGTTCTGATCCTATGCAGAGCCAATCACAGAATATTTTGATTTCATTCATCACTTTCAAATTAGTTTTTAATTCTGCTATGTTGACTCAATGATAAATCTATAATGGCAGATCCGTGATTAGGTTGGGATTTCTTAATTAACACATACTAAGATAGATTTTTCCATGTGAGCAGTGCAAACCTTCCCCTCTGCCTCCACCCCCCCCCCACCCCACCCCCCACCCCCACCCCCACCCTCACCCCTCCATGACCAAAATTCATAAGACCAGTTTTGTTTATCTGTTTCTTTGGGTGGCTGTGGCAGTGTGCGTAAACACAACTCAAACACACATACCTGACCACAGAGTCTGGCTGCCAAGGCCAGAATGTGAGCAGCAGTGCAAGACGCTCAAACTCTTGCCTTGGCAGCCAGAGACTGTGGCCATGTCTGTGCATGTTGTGTTTGTGTGTTGTGTTGTGTGCTGTTTAAGTGTAATGAAGACCTGTTTAGCTGAAAGCTGTGTTTGCCAGTCTTTTTGTTGTGGCTATCTGCAAATCAGTGACTCCACTATATGGTGGGTAGCAACTATCCTTTTCATAATACTGTCAAACATAAATCTTCCTATTCATTGCTGTAAGAAGGCAAAGCAATCCGGGTACAGTTACTGGCATCACTATTTTAAACCAAACAACTGCTTTGGTTGTTATAACCAGTGCTTGATTTGTGATGGTTTGCCATACTGATACCTCTGGTAAGTCACAGTACTGGTACCTCTTCTTTTTTTATAAATCAAGCACTGGTCATAACTGTTACTACTTCCACTTGTTTTATTTCTTCCAGATCATGTCACATCTAAAAGGTCAAACCAAACTGAACATACCTAGAAGAAACTGTTGTAATGAAGTGTTCATTTTCATAGCCTATTATGTACTCTCACAGACTGATCAATCTGAAGTTACAAGCAGAGGAGAGGTGATGCGTGGAAAGAATCAAGCAAAAAGAACTGAACACATGCCAAATAAGAAGCTGTTTATCACTGGCCGAATGTGTTACAATTGGCTCATTATACCTTATTCTAAACATATACACAGTGAATCTCTGATGAGGCAGAAATGATCACATGTCACTAATATACCTAAAACAGCTGATGTCTAATAGTTCACAGTAAGTGAATAAATTCTGAATAATTGAATAGATTATAACAACACATTCCACATTCCATGCAGAACCAATCACAAAATATTTTGATTTGATACTTTTCACAGTTTTACTTTTATCACACACACACACACACACACACACACACACACACCACACACACACACACACACACACACACACACACACACATTTTAGACAGTGGGTTTTCACAGTGGAATGTAAATCATTTCATTTTCTTAATATATTACCTTTACAGATGAACCACATCTTCCCAAAATTCTACCAATGAACTGAAGACGACTATCCGCCTTCCCCACAACTGCCATTACAAGCTTGTCCCACTTCATATCGCTCTGCAATGTTACGCCCAAATATTTAATCGATGTGACTGTGTCAAGCACTACACTACTAATGGGGTATTCAAACATTACAGAATTCTGTTTCCTATTCATCTGCATTAATTTACATTTATCGATATTTAGAGTTAGTTGCCATTCTTTACAACAATCACAAATCCTGTCCAAGTCAGCTTGTATCCTCCTACAGTCACTCAATGATGACCCCTTCCCGTTCAACCTTAGGCCCCCTCCTCTTCGTTATCTTCATTAATGACCTCCCAGAACACCTACCCTCAACAGTCCCTGTGTTATTCGCCGATGATACAAACCTCCTCTCTTGCAACATTTATCCACACCAGGTGAGAGCTGACCTACTTGACAGCAGTGAAAGGCTCTTGTACTTGGCCTATGAGAACAAAATCCTACTTAATATGGAAAAAACGACTCATATGGTCTTCTGCCCATCAAACAACCATACAACACATACGGAACCAGTAATTATGGACAAGAAAGTTATTGAACAAGTGAGTGAGACTAAATTCTTAGGTCTCTGGATAGATAACACACTGCAGTGGAATATCCAGAGAGAAACTGCTGTGTAAATTGAGTAGCCTCTGCCATGCCTTCAGAATTCTCAGCCAAAGCTGTGATGTGACCACCATTAAAACTGTATACTTTGCGCTAGTGAACTCAGTCCTCTCATATGGCACTTCATTCTGGGGGGGCAATAAATAGGAAAATATTCGTTATGCAAAAGCGAATTGTCAAGGTCATGTTAAGATTGCCACTGCACACATCTACCAAACCAATCTTTAAAGAACTCGGAATATTACCTGTACCACGTATATACATCCTAGAGACTGTTTCATTTATCAGTAAGAATCTTCATCTCTTCAAAACAAATAATGACATTCACGATTATTACACCCGCGGCGTAAGCAACATTCATCTAGATAATTAGAGACTCAGTAAATGCCACGATGGTGTGAGACACATAGGCAGCATACTTTATAATAAATTTCCTTGCTCAGTCAAGAATAATAAAAACTCTTTCAGTAAGAAAGTTAACAGTATATTGCTCCAGGATTGTTTTTATTCTGTTGCTGAATTTATGGAGACCAATTTGTGTCACATGTGGTTTTAATTTAGTCTATTACGTCAATCTTGAATGACTGTAATGTAGATATGTATTTTATGTATTCTGTCATATAGTCAATGCAAGAAAAAGTATTATGCTTCAACAATTCATTGCTGTAACTTGTATCCCATGTCATGAACATGATTTTGTGGATAAATAAAGATGATTAAAAAAATGACATTGCAGCTGGGCAGCTGAAGATAGTGATGCTTTGGATTTACCGACAGTCATTATGTAGGTGCGTGTTCAAGGCATTAAGCATTCTAATAGCACCTTCACATTATATACATTTACTAATGTATCTTGACATAAATAAACCATCACAATTCCAAAAGAATAGAAATTTATTCTACTCATTCATCATATTCTGTACATCCCACCAAGAAGGTGAACAAGAATAGAAATTTTTTCTACTCTGCCTCCAAGAAGGTGAACCCACAGGGAGCAAGTGAAGGTAAACATTAACAAAAGACAACCACACACTGCTTAAGCTGTACACTATATTAACAAGAAACTATCACAATACTGCTTAATGCTAGTTCTGTTTATGCCAGTTAAATGTGTTCTAGTGAATTAGAAATGAAGCTGCTGCTACTTCGGTTATATTAGGTAGCTGCACGATGTCTTACAAGAAACTTAATATTTACTTCATTAATCAAGTATTTTTCCAAAGAAAACAGTATCCTAGATATGTAATTACATAGGACAAGTTTACAACACACTACCTGCCACCCATCTAAGGAAGGAATCAAATCCTTGCACTAAGATAATCAGTAGGAGTCACTAATGAGATATGTTTTAAATTTTCATTTGAATTTGCTGAGATAACTAATTACTTGTTGTATGTTGGATGGGAGCTCCTCAAATATCTTCATACCATAGTACAGAACTTTGTTAAATCCTAGTTAAGGATGCAAAGTTTACACAAAAGTTGTATTTCTGTCTTGTGTTGATAGTGCAGATCAAATTTCAGCTTGAACTGATTTTTTCACAACCACACTACACCTTGATTAAAATAACTCTGTGATCGTGGAAAAAAAAGTTTTTATTGCTCAGAAGAGAGCTTTACATATCATGAGTGGTGTGCAACCAAAGCACTCATGCAGGAATTGTTAGGAAACTACAGCTATTTACAATGATATCTCAATACATATACTCCCTTGTATGTTTCATTAATAAAAACCTCTCTCTCTCTTCAAAACCAATAGTGAATATCGTGGTCACAACACAAGGCCAAAAGAGGACCTTCATGGTAACCAGTCTAACTATACCCTTGTACAGAATAGACTAAATTATACAGGCATCAAAATTTACAATGCTCTATTCAGTGTCATCAAAAGTCTTACTCCTGAAACATCAAAGTTCAAGAGCAAACTGAAGGAATACCTAATACAAAACTCATTCTATTCATTTAGTGAATCTTTTAGTGCATAGTAGCAAGTTTTTATCATACAAGTGAGCTAGCCATGCAATGTAAGGATAAATGTAAACTATTTGTTGCTGAAATGTAACATTGTTGCTCAAATACTTTGATATTGTTTATCTGAATGTGTACACATAAGTGTTAATTCTGATGTATGTAATATGTTTTTATTTCTTCCAGTGTCCCATGTTGTTATGAAGAGTCTTGTCATGAATGAACCATATTTTGTGCTGCTGTATTGTTAATATTGTAAAAATACTGACCCGTTTCATATCCTTGCAACTCTATTCCTATCAGGATCAACAGAACTCGCAATAAAATAAAATAAAATTAACTTGGGTGTGGAGTGAAGGGGCAGGCCAATGTGGAGAGAAACAATTTGCTGAAAAGAAAATTTACACGGTGGAAAGATTATGGGAACAGGAACAGGAAAATTTTTTATTAGTGAGTGATGGATGGGTGGGGAGGCAGTGGCGACCATTGTGTTAGAGCACAAGTCCACATGAGCACCTTAACTTTTAATATCTTGGTAATTATTTTTAGTGCCATTGTACAAATTGAAGATGTGGTAATCTGAAATGCACAGTGCTAAATCTACTGTGCTCTGCTTGATTGCTACTTAAAAAAAAAAAATGGTTCATATGGCTCTCAGCACTATGGGACTTAACATCTGAGGTCTTCAGTCCGCTAGCCTTAGAACTGCTAAAACCTAACTAACCTAAGGACATCAATTACATCCATGCCTGAGGCAGGATTTGAACCTGCGACCATGGCAGTCATGTGGTTCTGGACTGAATCGTCTAGAACTGCTCGGCCACAGCGGTTGGCATGCTGCTACTCCTCTATAACAATCTGTCGCAAGTACACCTTCAGTTGTGCACGTTTTAAGAAGCTTTTGTGCGTGCCAAACTGGCACGACGTAATTGCCTTAAATATATACCTATTTGGTATACAATGTGCAGATTTTGCGGCTTGCACAGCTTGCACTTACCACTCCACTACAAGTTTATGTCAATGTCACACTGCATACTGCAGCAGAGATTTGCCCCTTTCGCTTGGCTCAGATCCCTTTAGGCAGTAGAACACTCCTCACATATGCCAATTCACTCACTATATAGTAAAATTAGATTGAACATTAGTATATGTTTTCATGACAGAGAAGAATATTTTTTGGGATTCTGAATGAGATGCAATATGTTAAGGTTTGGATTTTATCGTTCAGTAATACATTTGAGGTGCTGAGAACCACAAAGCACACCATTGTAGATTGTGAACCTGAAGCATTTATTCATGCTTCTGCCATTTGTTGATCTTAAGGTGGGGTCAGGTTTATCTACGAGGTAGTTCCAAATTTTATATATGAACATTCACGAAAAGCTGTCTCACTGATTGTTCTGATACTCACTAAAATTTGGCTTAGAAGACTGTGTGCTTTTGACCCTTATGGTTCTCAGTGCTCACTTGTATTCTAGTCAGGTGACCATGTTGGTAGACAGTACTACTTGACTTTAATCATTTACACAAATGGTTGTTTGTATTTGGAGTTGGTTACAGAAATCAGCTTTTGTGTGCAGTGTCAACATGAGTTCTGTTGATTCTGTTTTAGGTGTTAACAGAGAAGAAAATTACCAGGAGAAGTTAAGCACAAGGAAACTATGGCCTTCCAGACCAGATCTGTTGACTGAGAAAGTGATGAAATCAAATAAGCGTGGCTAGAAGCAAACATTTAGCAAAAAATTGTATAATAAGTGTAAGTTATTGTGTGCGTGCAATGTAAGAATGTTTGATTTTCGGCCCAGAAATTAATTCTTAAACTAAGACATGTGTTAGGGATCCTGTGCATTAGTACAAAAAAATTAAAAAGCATGAAAACTCCCATTAATACAAAAATGCGAAACGGATTGTATCAAAATGTAAACATTTTTTCGTTCTTGTTCTATCCTTACTCAGTTACATGTAAAACAACAAAATTCCACGAAGCGTATCTTTCATTTTTCAGACAAGCTATGTGTTACTATTATTATTATTATTAATATAATAGAAGGAAACATTCCACGTGGGAAAAATTATATATAAAAACAAAGATGAGGTGATTTACCGAACGAAAGCGCTGGCAGGTCGATAGACACACACAAACAAACACAAACATACACACAAAATTCAAGCTTTCGCAACAAACTGTTGCCTCATCAGGAAAGAGGGAAGGAGAGGGGAAGACGAAAGGAAGTGGGTTTTAAGGGAGAGGGTAAGGAGTCATTCCAATCCCGGGAGCGGAAAGACTTACCTTTGGGGGAAAAAAGGACAGGTATTCACTCGCACACACGCACATATCCATCCACACATACAGACACAAGCAGACATATTTAAAGACCAAATATGTGCGTGTGCGCGAGTGTATACCTGTCCTTTTTTCCCCCAAAGGTAAGTCTTTCCGCTCCCGGGATTGGAATGACTCCTTACCCTCTCCCTTAAAACCCACTTCCTTTCGTCTTCCCCTCTCCTTCCCTCTTTCCTGATGAGGCAACAGTTTGTTGCGAAAGCTTGAATTTTGTGTGTATGTTTGTGTTTGTTTGTGTGTCTATCGACCTGCCAGCGCTTTCGTTCGGTAAGTCACCTCATCTTTGTTTTTATATATTATTATTATTATTATTATTATTACTGTTATAATTATCATTATTGGCAGTGGCTCCAGTTTTATAAAAAAAATGTTGATTAGCTATTATACTGTGATGATATTGATTTTGCAATTTCATATTTATCTGAATCTTAAAATTTGTGAACACCCAGAATGTATACTCACAAGCCACCACTGGTGGGTAGGCTAAAAGTGACCGTTATTTAGCTCACTTGGAGATCAACTGGCAGCTGCGTAGGCCAGAGAAATGGGTGGTAGGTGGATGAAGCACAGGTTGAGAATGATGTTCACCAAAGTGTGTAATATCATATTAAAATAAATAGAAATACATGCTAGTGAATGCAAAACTGATTTATATGCCTAAACTATATTGATACTCATTTTGCAGTCCCTGCTGTCCATCACATGCATACAAGGCTTATTAGTGTGAGCATCATTGAGTGCAAAGAAAGAGTTTTGTTTCAACGATGCTGTATACTTAAAGCACATCAATTTAATTAGATGTATTCGCAGTGCAATTCATTTGTACTTACATATTCTTTGCGCTACATGTGCTTAGCACAGATGTAGGGTACTGCAAATGCCATCTATACAAGCAAAGCACTCTTCATCTCATATTCCTTCCCTCTGCCCATTTTCTTGTGGTGGCTCGGATGCTTAAACTGGTGTGTCCATTTTAAAGAGCACATTGTTTGAGAATGAAAAGTGTAATGTTTTGTGAGGATTAAGAGATAAAAGAAATGTGTATCTCCAGAAAAGGTGAAAATGTGCTTTACCAGCAACATTATTTACTGCAAAAGCGATAACTATTTATTGACATCAATTTTTAACATACCGAAAGAAGATAAGTGGACTACAACTACTGGTATGTAATTATGTAATATTAACTCTCTACCAGAAAAAAATTAGGTGCCAATTCACTTATGTTTCGTAACACCTTTAGGTGACTGGAAGCGTAGCAGTGGACTCTTACAGCTTGCTTATAAGTTTCACGATCCCTTTCACCTTGCATAAGCTGTGGATCCCTGCATTGCTACCAAAATCTATATCTTTCAGAGTTATCAACTTCTCAAACATCTATTCTTCTCGGTCTAGAATGCAGCCAGCAGACATGTTTACATAATTCTGCATAATTAAAAATGAGTCTCATGACCATCACTGAGTGAGTCAAGTGTAGGACCATTTCCTAAGGCTCAAATTTTGACATCAATCAGTGTGTATAACTATATTTAACATTTCAATATACAAGAGGATAATGACATCCTCCATCAAAAAATTTTTGAGTGAGTAAGAGATTCGTCCTAACAATACGTTTGGTTATACCACACAACCATCCTGATGCTGAACTGCTTTGTTTTTTCCTTTTTCTTTATTGCAATTTCATTCCCCTGCCCCTCATGGGTAGGGGAGGGCTGGCAGCGGCACAATCCGCTGCTCTTCAACCGAGTGGCATACAAATAAAGAAAGAGCAAAACGATACATAAAAAAATGAAGGAAAAAGGGGGATATAAAAACACAGTAAATGGAAACAATGGAGGTTAAAATGTACACTAACACAGTGGCGTTCGTTGGGGGGTAGTTAAAAAGTGACAAACAATTAAAATAAGACAGTCGGCAATTTGTGAGGCACTTAAAATACAGTGAAATCACACACACAAGTTGAATGTCAGCCACAGTATAAAAACACACAGAGCGAGACACACTTAAAATAGTGCTGCAAACAACAGAGCACACGTGAAGAATAAAAACTGTTGGTAGGGACTTGCCAAGGAATGGTAGGTCTGAGAGGAGGGAAAAAGAGGGGAGAGGAAGATCAGTGGGCTGGGGGGCAGGAGGGGGTGTGAGAAAAGGAAAGAAAAGGTGTGGTGGGGGGCGCACCAAGAAGCAGGAGATGTGCGGGGTGGCATATGAAAAAGGCAGGCAAGACAGAAAAGAGCACAGAGACACAGAAAGGGTGCACGGGACAGGGGGGCATAGGAGGGAGGAAAACCACTCAGGGAAAGGGAAGAGGAGGGCAGGGGGAGCCCTGAGGAGGAGGTGGAGGAGGAGGAAGAGGAGGAGGTGGAGGAAGAGGAGGTGGAGGAAGAGGAGGAGGAGGGGGGAGGGGGAAGATGGGGTTACAGTTGGTAGGAGGTGTAGATGCCAGGGAAAAGCCCATCATTTTGGAGGGGTAGGTGCTAAGGAGGTGGAGTGTGTGGAGATGGAGAGAGGGCAGGACACTACGGTAAAGGCGTGGCAACAGGATGGGGGGTGGAAAGGAAGAGGGACACCAGGGCGTGGTGGGGGACTGACAATGTACAGGGTGTGGACGTGTTCAAGGAAAAGAAGAGGGTGGGGGAAGGGGATGAAGTCATAGAGGAAGTGCATGGGTGACGGAAGGCAAATATGGAAGGTGGGAGGGGGGGGGGGGGGAGTGCGTGGTGTTCTAGGATTTGGAGGGCTTTATAGAATCTGGGAAGGGTCAAATTCCAAGTGATGGTGGCATAAAAAAGGATGAGGCATATCAAGGATTTGTAGGTGTGAAGGAAGGATTCAGTCCCCATGTTTGGCAAGACAGGAGTTTCAGGAGGCGGAGTCTATTGTGGGCTTTGTGTTGGCTTGTAAAGAGATAAGGAGACCAGGGGAGTTGATGGTCAAGGGTGAGGTTAAGATATTTCAGAGTAGGAGTGAGATAGATAGGATGGCCATAAATGGTGAGGTAAAAATCGTGGAGCTGGAAAGAGCTGGTTGTATGACATGTGACGATTGCCTGGGTCTTGGAAGGGTTGATGTGAAGGAGCCACTGGTTGCACCAGGTGGTGAAATGTTAGAGGTGGGTTTGGAGGGTACATTGGGACCATATAAGAGTAGGATAAAGGGCTAAGAAGGAGGTGTCATCAGTAAATTGGAGGAGACGAACAGGCGGGAGAAGTTTGGGCATATCAGCAGTATACAAGAGAGGTGAGAGGATGGAGCCTTGGAGCACACTGGCAGTGGGATAGAAACTACAGAAGTTGGAATGTTGGATAGGGACATAGGAGGGACGACGGGAGAGGAAAGAAGTAACAAGATGGACAAAATTGATGGGGAGAGCATAGGTCTGGAGTTTAAAGAGGAGCCTGGAATGCCAGACAGCGAAATAAAGATAGCAGAGCAACGGGAGATAAGTTGGAGGGACAGCAGATTGGTAAGGTTAAGGAGCTGGTCTTTGATTGACAGGGAGGGATTGAAGCCACACTGGTTAAGGGGAAGAACACGGTGCTGGCTATGGTGGTGATGGACTCATAGACCTTACTGAACACGGAGGTGAGGCAGATGGGACAATAGCAAGAGCTTCCAGAGGGGGGGACTGTTGGGTTTAGGGAACAGCAGGACATGAGAAACCTTCCACAGTTTAGGATAAAAACTGGTGGAGAGGAGGACGTTGTACCGGGTAGCAAGGGCAGCCAGGAAGCATAGGGGGGTTTCCTGGAGGAGGCAGTAGCTGACACCGTCATGACCAGGAGTGGTGTTGTGTTTGGAATGGAGGACGAGTTTTTATGGTGTGTGATAATGGAAGTGTTTATGTTGGAAGGGGGTAACTGATCCAAGTACTAGAAACGGGGGTGAGTGGTGGGACAGTGGCATCAGTGTGTTCATGGATGGTGGAGAAGGGGCAGTAATCAAAATGGGGATCATCAGGAATGGATTAGACTTCAGAGAGGTGGGCAGCAAAGTGGTTAGCCTTACTGAGGTTGTCAGGGAAGGGATCGTTGCCATAAAGTAGGGGGTAATGCTTGGCACAAGTGTTGCCAGTAAGGTGGTGGAAAGCAGACCAGTACTTGAAGAAGTTGACAGGGAGGGTGGACTTGAGGTGTGTATATATCTGGTACCAGTCCTGCATTTTTTTGCTATGTGTAGGTTGCATATGTGTTGTTGTAATTTCAGGTTATGGAGGAGTGTATCCCAGTCACAGGAGGAGAGGAAGGAGCAGTAGAGCCTGTGGGACTCACAGAGAAGCTTGGCCTGTGGAGGAAGCATAGGGCAGTCATGTGGATGAGTTAGGTAGGAAAGTGAGCCTCCATAGTGTCAGTGATGGTCTTCTGGAGGAAGGAAGAAGCATGGGTGATGTCAGCAGTATGGTGAAAGGATGCCTTTCGACCTGTGAAGCAATGGATTCCTGATAGTCATCCTAGTCAGCATGGCAGTAATCATGGACTGACTCCTGAGGGGCAGCAGGGTGCGGGGCAGAAGGGGGGCAATGTGCAGAGGAGATGGTGAGAAGGATGGAGAGGTGGTCACCACCAGTGGGATCGAGGGTGTCTGCAATGATGCGACCAAGTAGGTTGGGGGTAGTTAGGATGACATCCATGGTGGAGATGCTTTCAGGATGGGTGTGCTGTAGGAGAGGAACAAGGTCACCATAGAGGGTGGAAAGGTACAAATACTGCTGCCAGAGGGTGTCAGGGTCACAGCTGTGGATGTAGAGGTTGGCAGCAATCACATAAATGGAGAAGGTATGGTCAACAAGGGAAATGAAGTCATAGGGGAAGAGGTGCTGTGGGCTGGATATGTATAGTGGCACAGGTGATGGAAGCAATAAAGATGCTGAAGAGAAGATGTTTGGTCAGGTCATTGAGTAGGGGTTGTGACCAGACAGGGAGATGCTTGAGGTGGTCAATAGCAACCCTGCCTCATGTGAAGGGAAGGGAGTTGTTGGTTGCGGTGAAGGAAATAGGTGCAGGTACGGACAATGTAGTGAGGTTGGAGGAAGGATTCATTAAGGATGCAGGAGTTGATCTGGTTCTGGGACAGGGTATGCATGAAGAGGTATTTGTTGGGAGGGAGGGAGGGAATGTTTAGGTGGAGGAGACAATTCTATTGATGTGATTCTTGAGTTTCTCCCGGCGTATTTGATAGTCAAAATATCCACGGGTGTGCTGCCGGTCTATAGTGTCCAACGGGCACAATATTTCGGCGATCATACATGTCGCCATCATCAGGTGAACTGACGGACTGAGCACCCTAGGTCATGGGGTGTATCGGAAGACTACGCACACTGATCTGTATTTGCACGCAGACAGCTGCCACCACCCTTCACAGAGGAATGGGGTACTTAAAACTCTAGTACATAGGGAGCGCACTATCTCTGACGCAGAGAGTCTACCCCAGGAATTGGAACATCTGAGAACTGTATTTCGAAAAAAATGGGTACTCAGAGTGACAGATTCAACGTGCTCTCCGCCCAACCACTGCAGCACAACCTCTTGAGATGGATGAAGTCACGAGGGAGGAGGTATGCACTGCATTTATTCCATACACAGGCGCACTCTCGGGGAAAATCGCTCGCATTCTGAAGAAACACCGGGTCGGAACTGTGTTTTGTCCTCCAAATAAAACTCGTGCACTGGTGGGGAGCGCCAAAGATGACCTCGGTTTGAGAAAGGCCGGCGTGTACCAGATTCCATGTCAATGTGGCAAGTCGTATATTGGTCAGACGATGCGTACCGTCGAGGATCGATGCCGCGAACACCAGAGGCACACTCGCCTGATGTATCCGAGCAAGTCGGCGGTCGCTGAACATTGTTTGTCGGAAAATCACGCCATGGAATATGACCGCACGAGGATTCTGGTACAGACGTCGAGATACTGGGACAGCGTTGTTAGAGAGGCCATCGAAATTCGCACCAATGACGACCTCATAAACCGTGACTGTGGCTATAATCTTAGCAAGGCTTGGGAACCAGCGATCGGGTTAATCGAGAGTAAATCGAGCAAACGTATAGTTGTGACGACCACGGCGGACAGAGCCATCACACCGACGTCATCTCAGACGCCGTCACAATCTGTTCCACCGCGCGACCGTGGCGCGGGGCGCGGACGGCGAAGGGAGCGCGCCGCGGGCGGAGGGTATTTAAATTGGCCGCCGCCGCGACCGAACCCTGTTCCCTCTGAGCAGCCATAGCGTACGGATCTCCGTGCCGGCACGTTCACAGGAGCTCAGTCCGTCAGTTCACCTGATGATGGCGACATGCATGATCGCCGAAATATTGTGCCCGTTGGACACTATAGACCGGCAGCACACCCGTGGATATTTTGACAATTCTATTGATGCACCAAAAGCTGGGGTGGGGATAGGAAGTGGCAGGGGAGGAGAGAGGGGCTTAAACGATGGTGTCTTGGTGGGTGAAGGTAAAGTGGGCCTGGTTGTGGAAGCAGGTGGCGTAAGCATTCAAATGGAAGACAGAGCAGACAGCAAGGGATATCTGCTGGATGGTTAGGGATGTCTGAAGGGGTGGATGTTCTGCAGGATGATGATCAGGAACTGGATGATGTCTTCAGCCTTAGGGGGATGTCAGATGGAATTGTTGGGGTGGATTGTATGCATTTCATTAGCATTATGTATGTACAGAACTGTGTAAATATTTTTTATCATTTATTTATTTAGATCCCATAAATCCAATACAGAGAGACATTCGCATGGATATAGGATGAGTCAAATTCTTACAAATTATACAAAAGGAAAACAAAAAAAAATTCCTCTTGCAAGAGGAGATATAGGAGTAAGCAAAAATACGAGTTAAGATGTCTACACTAAATTACATTTAAAAAAGTTAAAATGAAGGTAGATATTAATAGCTGCTTAAAAGACATGTTAACAATGATTCTAACCATTGTAATGCATAAGAGTACATCATATTTAGTTAAAAGAAAAAATCAATTAGTGTTCACACAATTGAAATATTCTTCAACCAAATAAAAGGAATTATCTGTTAGATAGCATTCGAGCTGTTGTTTAAATTTGTGAAGCTAATGTACAAGTGATTTAATTGGTAGTGGAAGAGGATTGAGCACTTTGCAGCCCCTATAGTGGACCCCCTTTTCGTACAATATTAGGGTTTTTTAATTCATAATGGAGGTCCATCTTCCTCCTGGTCTTGTGAGTATGGTATGATCTTCCTCCTCGTCTTGTGAGTATGGTATGAATCATTGGTTTTGTGTAGTTGCTCATTTTTTCCAATTAAACATATCAGGGAGTAGCCATATTGGTATGCAGTTGTCAGTATCCCAAATTTTCTGGAATGGTTTCTACAAGAATATCTAGGTTGGACTCTGCTCATTATCCTAATAACTGTCCTGCGGGCAGCGAATTTGTGTTTGGAGAGTGGCTGATTACCCCATAAAACTACGCCATACAACAATAGTGCATGGAAGTAACTAAAATATCAGTTTTTGTGGTGTCTTGATCACAGACAGTGGCAATAATATGGATAGCAAATGTTGCTGAGCTGAGTTTTTTTAGAAGTTGTAAAGTAAGTTCAGACCATTTTAGACGGCTGTCAATGTGTACACTGAGGAACTTTGATGACTCAACTTGTAGTAAGTCACTACCGTTACATTTAATATGTAATTGATCCTCCACTTTTTTACTTACTTGGAAATGAACAGATTGGGTCTTGCGAACATTTAGTGATAACCCATTATTTTCAAACCAAGTAGGTACCTCATTAAATACAATGTAGACAAATTCCTCAAGGTTGTGGTTCTGAGTTTTGTTGATGAGGATGGAGGTATCAACAGTGAAAATAGTAAAATTAGTTTTAGAGGCACTACACGCAGTTGATACACCAGTTCCCGTGAGATCACCAAAGTTAAGCACTGTCGGGCGTGGCCGGCGCTTGGATGGGTGACCATCCAGCCGCCATGCGCTGTTGCCATTTTTCGGGGTGCACTCAGCCTCGTGATACCAATTGAGGAGCTACTCGACCAAATAGTAGTGGCTCCGGTCAAAGAAAATCATCATAACAACCGGGAGAGCGGAGTGCTGACCACACGCCCCTCCTATCCGCATCCTCATCTGAGGATGATACGGCGGTCGGATGGTCCCGATGGGCCACTTGTGGCCTGAAGATGGAGTGCTTACACAAGGGAAGGTCATTGATAAAGATGAGGAAGAGAAGGAGGCCAACTACATATTTATTTTTATTTCTTTATTTTTGTGTTCCATAAATACTTGATGCCAATGGTTTGCTAAGATGCAGAATGTGTCAGGTTATTACAGTAATGACCAAATCTAAATGGTCATGAGGCTTACAAGTAAATCATATATAAACTGATACATGAGGTTCAAGTGTTTAAACAACACAAATTATAGTAGTAATAATGAGTACACAAACTAACTATGACTCTTACATTCTAATACATTTAAAAAGTGTTCTGTCATCAATTGATATGTCAGTGCTATATAATCAGTTCTTATAGGAATGCTTAAAATTAAATACATTGTACTAATTGCTACACGCTGTCAAAAGATTCCTGTAAAGAATAGAAAGAACTATTCAAAAGATAAAGTTTCAGCTGTTTTTTGAATTTAGTCATATCCCAAATTATAGTTTCAGCTGCTTATAACATAGTTAATGTATATCTGCAAAAATACATTTTTCTAAGTTAACCTAGTGTAGTCTCATACACAAGATAATGTACATTATCTCTCTGCGTATAGCGTAACAACATTTATTTAAGTATTCATCATTAATTGATATATTAATGTGTGTTATTATGTACAAAGGTATAATTCTACATAAACTTTTAATATGAACATAAAAATCCAAATAACTCTTGCACATTGTGCAGCTGTAGATGAAAATTTATCAATAAATCAAATCATCATGAAATGGAAGTTTACTGTATACTTTCATGCTTGAATAATGTACACCTCTCTGTACTGTGCTGAGATTTTTTATATCTTTGTGAAGATCATCTGTACTTTTTGCATCATGATCATTATATTCAAATTTGTTTTGTAAATTGTATGGTTATTGTTCACAAAGCACATTAGTTAAAAAAATTTACTGACGTGGCATGGTGAGGATCCCAAGCTGTTTGAATGTTTCTGCTTCAGCATCTTGGGTGCACTGTAACCAAGAGTCTGATGACTTTTCTGAGCAATAAAGACTTGTTTTGGTCATGACTGGTTACCCCAAAATTGACACCATATGCCATAAGTGAATGGAAATTTCCTAGGTATGCAGCTTTAATTGTTTCCAAGTCACAAACAGATGACATTAAGCAAATGGAAAATGCTGCTAAATTGAGTCTTTGACATAGGTCATTAATGCAAACTGACCAGCTTAGATTGTTGTTTATGTGTAATGCCCGGAATTTTGAAGACTCAACTCTCAATATTTCTTTGTCATTTTATTTCTATATTTTCCTGTCTGTTATTTGCTGTTTGAAACTGAATGAGTTGTCTTGTTCACACTGAGTGACATTCCATTTGAAATTAACCTATCTAGATCTTCTTTGAATACAATGGTCCGTGTTCACTAGACTTCCAGTGAATGTTTTGTCAATCATAATGGTTGTGGCATCAGCAAACGGGGTGAAGTGTGCTTTTTGCATCAAAAAGTATGGCAGATCGTTGATAAAGATGAGGAAGAATAAGAGACACAGCACCAAGACCTGTGGCACTCCACATTTGATTGTGCCCCAGTCATAGCAGGTAGGTGCCATTGCAGAATTGTTCAATAATACCTTCTGGTTTGTGTTGTGTAGATATGACTCGGGCCACATCCTTACTCTACCATTTAATCCATAGTGCCCAGCTTTTGTGTGAAGTATTTTGTGATCTACACAGTCTAATGTTGTAGATGGATCACAGAAGATTCCAACTGGTGACATTTTATTGTTTATGGATTAAAGGAGTTGGTTGACAATTGAGAGAATGGCGTGTTCAGTTGAAGTACCCTTTTGATATCCAAACTAATTTCTTAAGGATATTCAGCTTTTGCTAAGAGGATTTCATGTGTAACACTGTCAAAGGCCTTAGAAAGGTCGAGGAAGATACCAATAGGAGATAGTTTATTAGCAAAAGACTAAAATTTGATGAGTGAAGGAGAATATAGCTTATTCTTTTGAGACACTCTAGTTAAATGCAAACTGGCTGATGTTTAATACCTCACAACAAGTGAAGTGGTGAATAAGTCCTTTGTGAACCAATTTCCCAAGAATTTTAGATAAGGTTGCTAAAAGGGAGATAGGCCAATAGTTATTGATGTCAGTTTTATCAGCTTTTCTAAAGAGAGGTTTGAAAATTGCATACTTTAGTCTATCAGGAACAATCCTGTGCTGGATTGATTCATTGAATATATGTCACAGTATATTTGTTATTGGTTTATAGCATTTCCCCAGTTATCTTGAAGAGATACCATCAGTGCCAATAGACTTCTTGCTTTTCATGTGTCTAATTTATTCTCAATTTGATGTACTGTGACAGGAGACATTTTAATCTTTTCGGTTTTTTTATTAATGGCTTTTTAAAAGGATGACACGGCTTCATTAAGAAAATACGTTTTTCCAGTTTGGGGCACTGATGCCAAAAAGTGGTTGTTAAAAGTGTTAGTAATTATTTCTACATTTTCATGAATGGTATCATTTGTTGTAATTTCTATGGTTTTTTTTTGTAGCAGATAATTTACCTGTTTCCCTATTTATTATGTCCCATATGGTTTTACTTTTATTAGTAGGGACATCAATTTCTGATTTTATAGAAATACGCTTTGCCCTTTTTATAACATTTTTAAGGACAGAGCAGTGTAGTTTGTAATATTTTTCCTTTTCTAAACTGGATTTGAGTGAGGTATACATATTCCTTTTCCTTTCTGCAGGAGGTTTTGATGCCATTATTAACCAGTTTTTATTAGAGTAGTTTTCATGTTTGAATTTGGCAGTCCTTTTAGGAATGGCATTTTCAGATAGGTGGATAACTTCATTTAAAAAAGCGGTATACTTGTCATTAACATTGTCAAATAGCTCAAAACTGATTCAATCCCATCTCTTGTAGGGAATTACAGAAGGTATTGATAGACTGCGTGTTAATTACCCAGAAAGTTTTACTGCAGGCATTGTTCATACGTAGTGGGCTTACACCTTCAATTGAAAGTAGCTGATCATCATGGTCTGAGAGCCCATTTAATACACATTTTACAGTTGTGTTTAGATTTCTGCTTCTATCTAAGAAGATCCTGTCAATTCAATTCATGGAATTCGCTGTGACTCTGGGAAAATCAACCAGTGCTGTTGAACTAAAAGAGTTCATTAAAAGTGATGTCATTTTCACTCATGTTATCAGTAAGAAAGTCAATATTAAAATCACCTAAAATTATAATATCTTATGTTTTTGCAGGAAAATGAGTTAACAGAGATTCTAACTATAAATGAACTCATATAACAATCCCATCTTATAAATGAAGAAGCATTTGACTGATAAGAAGTTTTGACATAATCGTTTTTTTAGTATGTATATTCCACAAACAACTTTATGCACATCAGTCTGTAAGTCCATCGGCCATCACACGTTGAAATTAGGTAGCTAGTATAATATCTATAAAACTGAGCAGATTGCTTGTTTTTCCCATGAAACATGGCAACTCCATTTTATTACAGTGTTGAATAGTACCCAATCGTTACAAACCAACATTTACATTACTGGGGTCAGAAATCTTGTAGGTGTGCCCTGTCTAGCACTGATATTGTTATAACAAGTTTTATAGTCTGGATATATAGAAGAGTTCATGAGACAGGACTATAGCATTTGGATAGAGGGAGGTAAGGACCTGTACCCCAATAGGTGAAGAAAGAAAGGAAAAGGAAGAACTAGGAGTGTAAGGACTGAAGAAGAACAAAGACAGACCCCAAAGACTGGTACCCCTGTAAACCTCAGAATTTTACAAACTTCAAAATTATAAGAAATTTTATCTTTTCTGCTGACCCAGTAATTGGTCTTATTTAATATTCCATATTATCCAGCCATTTAGTAGAAGACTCCTATAGATCAGAGACCATAGTAAGTTTATGGACGTCAATGCATTGGTCCGTGACAACATATATTTAAAATATTGACTGCAACAGTGTGAAGAAGAAAAATAATTGTCAAAGCAAACAGATGTGCAGTATAAGAACATGTTGGATAAGAAATGCAGTAACAGTGCTCTGCATCTGGGAAGTAACAGCAGCACTGGAATGATAATGCCTCATATGCAAGTGGAAAAGCTATTAAATACTGCAGCCACTGTGGTAGATCTGAAAAGCCTCTGCTTGCACTACTTGAGGCACTGATAACTCTCTGGCATTATCACATTGGAAAAAAGCTAATAGGATCCTGGCAGGGTCGCCATATGTGAGGGTTCATTTATGTTTTAAGTTACCTCACTCAATCCTTCAGCTTGGAGTAGTCTGTGAACCCCACCTTGTTAAATATTCTTCTTATCTGTAGAATAACTTAATTTTAACTATAAACCAGGTCTTGGAAAATCAAATTTTTGAAGGCTTTTATTGCGCCTTTAAATACAACACATATTAGATGATAAGTACCTTGTTACAGGAGACTTTCTGGGTAACAAATAACAAGCATTTTCTTTAATACATACATATGTACATTACTGATGTAAATGTCTGGTTATTGTTATTCATTGACAGTGTGGCTGGTGCAGAAGATTCTTTTACACCATTGACTACTTTGCCTGTCAAGACTCCAAGTACACCTTCGACTCTCTCATAACAGCATCGAGACCAGGTAGAATACCTTGTGCAAATAATAAAAAACACAAAACAAGACTTGTCCCCTAATAAATCACTATACATAATAATTAAAACTTTATATTCTGAACGATTATCCTGGATAACAGAAATGCATCTAACTCTACGAATAATGCTAGTTCATTTCTATTCAAAATTAGTATGAGATTTCACTTCATCTCAATGAAATTATTTATTTATTTCCAAAGTATTGTGAATAAAGTCTCTGGAAAACCATGGCCATCGTCTTCTTAATTTTGAGTATGACTGTAGGAGCACAAGGCTGTAGTGTTTAGACCATAAGGTCATGAGTGTGTCTGACAAGCTTTAGATGAGCTTTGCGATAAGGTTGACAATGTATTTACAACAGTTCAGCAATGAATTTATAGATGTACATCAGGAGCAACATGTTGTAGAAGACACATTGACCGGGATGCTAAGGGTTTATGAGAAAGTTACATTCAGAAGACGGATCAAGAAACAGAAAAGAACTGACAATGTTGTACACAACAGCAGTAAAGGAGAGTACAGTGTGCAGAAATATCAGAAATCAAAATGATTGAAATAATTTTTGTGTGGTGAAATGTTATTTGAAGCCTTGTGATCGACCTAGATAAAAATGTTATGCAATAGTATGTTGTTGAAGTAAAACTGAGAGTAAAGGAATGAAACGAGTTTCCCAGTAATTATGCACTACAAAATTTTGGGCAACTTAGTTTTAGAAAGTGAGCAGCCAAATTGCAAGAATCTTTAACAGCCTATCAAACAAGGATGAAGGTATGTGGTTCATGCCAAAATGTAAGAACATCACCCGATCTCCCAGAAATTTGAAGGATACCTAGAAATAAATAAAATGAAGTAAATTCACATTGATGAATACTCTGTGTCAGGCGATATGAGAAAAATGATAATGGAGGGGTTAATGCACTGCGATAAAAAATTATTACACCCCTTTACAGGTTTCCAATTCACTCAAGACTTAGTGCAGCACCTTTGCAAATGGAGTACATGAGATGATTACAGATCAACAGCAGAAACTGTTCTGAGGTATCACACTGAAACACCCACATTAGTACATGGGGTAGCCTCCATCCAGTCGATCATACAGATGGGATATGTTATGCCATGCCTGCTCGACCTGTTCACGTAGTTCTGTAAAAGTTGTTGGTCGATGAGCTGCATAACTCACTTCTTCTCCCATCGTACACCACACGTGGTTGCTTGGAGACATGTCAGGAGGTCATGCTGGCTAGGGCAGTTGCTGCACATCTTGCAGAGAACATGGAGTTTCACAGGCAGTGTGTAGGTGAGTATTATCCTGTTGGAACAACACATCACCTTCCTGTAGCAAGACTAACAAAAGAATGGGTCTAACAACATTCTGCACATTCCAAATGATGGTTAGCATCCCCTGCAGAAACACCAAAGGTAAACACGCCAAACCATAAGTCCTGGGGTGGGGCCAGTGTGCGTGATGTCAGCACTCACCAGGTCTATGTCATATGCGCACACAATATCACTTGTGTGCATGCAGAATCTGTTTTCATCACTGAAGACCACACTGTGCCATCCATCTTCCAAGTGATCCTTTGATGACACCAGCCTAGGCATGTATGTTGATGCTGTGTAGTGAATGGAAGAGAGGCTAGGATTGTATGTGCCGCTACTCCCACTGATAATGACAGGTTTGGAAGCATTCGTCTTGACATGTCTGGGCTCACAAGCTCTCTTATCTGAGCTTTGGTAGCTGTACAATTTGCCAGTGGTGCCATTACACTGTTCTGCATTCACTAAGGACCTAGATCTACAGGTGTGAGAATGCTCCTGTGGCCACTGACTTTTGTGTAAATAAGTCAATAACTTTTCAAGATTTTTGGTAGCAATGCTAAACAATGTCTTGGCTTCATATAGTAGTACTGATAGATCTGAGCAACTATCTCTTTGTTGAACTAATAACTCAATCCATATTTGCCACCTAATGTCTCCAAAGGTACAGTTTATCATGGTATTTGTTACAGCAAATTCTCCGCTATTGCTTTCTTGCACGTTTGTTATCAGTTCAAGAGGGATCCATGATTTTGATATTACAAAATCATAATCCAAATACGTTACTTGAGTCATTGTAAGGCCACAGAGAATATTAGCTGCAGATATCAAATGTCTAACATTAATTGAACCATTTCGTCACTTAAAAATTTTTTTGAATAATAATATATGAAATTGTGTGAATGAATTTTTTTTAGGTGGAATATCAGAATAGGTTTCTTTAAAGTTCCCTGACCTCTCAGCAATGGTCATTGTTCTCTTTCAAAGGAACTTTAATGCAGTTTTCTTATTTTGCATGTCATTTGTCCACAGCTTGATGCCAATATTACCACTGGGGATCTTTAAATGTCTGCTAGTAGTCAAAGCACTGAACTTCATTATTTACAAGTAGACCTCTAATACATTAATTGAAAGAAATCACTCAGTTAGTTCAGATAATCATAACTAATATCAACTGCAATCAAATTTATGAAGGGAGTGTTGTACCACTGTCCTTATTAAAGGAACAACGTTATTATTTTGGGCAAAACATACTGTCCATTTTCTTGCATGTCATTTGTTTTCCAGTTGTAACATTATCCTTTTTACCTATGATAATATGCCTTTGGTAGCTGTGCATCTGTCAAATCTGGCTGAAAGGGATTATCAAAGGTACGCTATTTCAAATGATGATGTCCGCAACAGGTTTACAGCTCAAAACACTCACTTCACTTCATTATCAAACAACGTGCTATATGTGGCAAGATCAAGGCTCATTCACTTTAATTTAAGCAATGATAAAGGGTAAGCCATGTACTACACTTGAGTAATCTCCTGTAACAATGATGCAGTAACCTAACATTGAAGTGACTCAAAAGTTTTAATGTGCAAGTATTAATGAACACAGTTACTAATTACTCTGTCCTTGCAAGTAGGTAGTCATACGAAAAGGACAGCAAGTATAATTTGGAAATAACACTGTTCACAGTCTGATCGTATTGTCACAGTTAGCAGAAGGCATTACTGGAAGATTAACACATTTCTTACTACAAGTCCACAATCGGGCACTAAAAACAGTCACTGAATAAACTCTTAGACACAAGATTTAGATAACTCATTATTCATTTTTGATCTGTATCATGTACTAAATCATTTTGGGCACAGACCTTGCTTACATCATACTGCCTACAGACTGATTGAAAAGGCTTCTGAAATATTCCTGTTATAATTTACCAATAATTAAAACCACTTTCAGTAATTATTGTCCAATATCTTTTTACAAAGTACAATTAAAGATCTCTATTTCTCAACAACTGAAAAGCGTAATAATGATTGTTTCACTAAGGACTTTTAGATAAAACAATAATTGCTATTACATTCTACTGTCTTATTTGCCAAAATATTGTATTCTACTTCAGTGACAATGTTATTACAAAATATCTTAATTACTCAAACTAAATGAAGGCAAAAGTGACTACCATATTTCCAGCATCAGCTTCACTTCTCTACATAACCTTTTGTTCTCCTTTTATTTGAAATTTAGCAGTTGGGTATATAGCGAAGGTAGGAGACGATGTACTGGCAGAAGTAAAGCTGTGGGGACGGGGCGTGAGTCATGCTTGGGTAGCTCAGATGGTAGAGCACTTGCCTGTGAAAGAGAAAGTTCCCAAGTTCGAGTCTTTGTCTTGCACAGAGTTTCAATCTGCCAGGAAGTTTCAGTTGGGTATATGTTTACATTTAAACAGTAATAATGAGGTTTGCAGTCACTGCTATTTATAATTAGAATAATTTTTGAGGTAGACTAATTGCACCAACAGATTCTGCTTAACTGGTTAAACGTACTCTACAATAAAGTGAAGCTGGCTAAGCCGTGAGCTAATATTTGAAATTTTTGGTATTGTGTATATCCCATGTAAGCGAAAATCTTGAAGACATCTGCAAAAAAAAGCAGGAGGTGGGTGGTGAGGGGGGGTGGGGGAGGGAGAATAATGTAGCAGGTCGAAAGAATCTACTTGCCTCATTACACAGTAGATACTTCAATGGCAATTGAAATAAACTGGGTTCAAGATCATAGACACAGGGGAAAAGGAAATGGATAGAGAGGAAGGATGAAAATAATACAGTGAAGGGGAAAGAGGTGGGAGAAAGAGGCGGTGAAGAGAGATAGGAGAGAAGAGGAGGTAGACTAAGAGAGGGAAATTGGGAGGAAGAGGAGGTGGACAAGGAGAGGGGTAGGGGGAGGAAGAGAAGATGAACAAAACAAAGTGGGAAGAGAACAGGGACAGAAAAGGGGTTTAAAATGTACATCCAATGCTCAACCATATTTAGTAATTGCAAAGCATTGCCAGGTTCACAGGTCTTTAATAACAAAAAAAGAGATTCTGAACTGTCATCCATTTCAACAAAGTGACTTGTGGAACTGTGATGACCCCAGTTTAAGAACAGCCTACAAAATCCTGGTACCAGAAGGTTGGAGGAACTGATGAGAGAGATTATGGAGTTACTGCTGTTGGCAGCAACATCTCACAATAATTTGTTTTTCCCAGCCTCCAACACTACATGGCGCACCTACAGCATTACCTGGAATAATGAATTTCTCAGGTTAGTGTATTGCACCAATTTGCCTGACAGGTTTTCTAGCAGTTTGTTCTCCATTTAATGCCAAGTATATAAAGGCTAACTTTGTAGCTCACGGACAACCATGAAACTCGGTTGGAGGATACCAATCATTAGCTTGGAAAAAGCAAATGGTGTAAGAATAATGGCATTCCCTCCACACTCCAGCTGCAAAGTGCAGCCTCGTAACAGAAGTGTACATCTGTACACCTTTGACTTATTACCATATCCTAGACACCACACACTGTGGAAAATGACTACTGTAATGTTGTGTGTTATTTTGCCATTTAAAACTTTTGACAGTTGGTTGCAAATAACTTCATGTTAACTGCAGGTAATGCTGAACAGACCACAAAGAGTGGATTAATAACAGGCAGTACAGATGTATTTAAAAAATCAGTTGTCCCACTCTCCATACGTGAATGTAATAGGAAAAACCCCTAATAAGTGACACAATGGGATGTACCCTCTGCCATGCACTTCACAGTGTTTTGCAGAGTATATATGTTTACTAACGATTCCTATACTAGAATGGTTATGTAATCAAAAACCAAATTTAAGGGTTTCACGCTGCAGGTTTTATCCCACCAGATGGGAATTTCTCTACAGAAGATATCAAACAATGGAAACTCCAGATAGGGATGTGAACAACATAGGGAAAGGTAGATTGTTATTTAGTGTAAGGATAACACACTAAGTTGCAGGCAGGCGCAGTTAAATGGCACTTACACAGCCCTACAAGCAAGCATGCCTCATGTACACACGACTGCCGATTCCAGCAGCTCAAGCCAGAATTTCTTCCATTATCTGCTATCAATGAATCGATGATGGAGGGATTGGAGAAAGCAATTGAGTCCTTCCTCTCACAATCCCACCATATGTACTGACAGATCAACTGATGTAAATGCATATAAATCTGGCAAGTTGGCTAGGTGTAGCACAACAGAATATGTCTGCTGGTGTCAGGTCACATGGGAAAACACATGTGTCATATTTAAGGGCTTCTGTGGAGTTCCACGGTCTAACTTGTCAAAACATGCTGATGTTTACTGCAGGCTCTTTGGTGTGCCTATTGACAATGCCTCTGTGCTATGAAATTTTCTCGCGGACTGCCATTTGGACTCTGTTGAAGTCTACCATCGATTTTTTCTAGAGCATGAGATATTGCATCTACTCAGTCTGGAACTGGCTTTGCTCACTGTTCAACAGACAGTTGTGATTTTAGTGGACAAAGTGTTGGCATATGGGTGCACTGAGCATGTGCTTCATTTCTGAGTGCTTTCCAGTAAAACCTACAAACATTGTTATTCAGCACCAATGTGTCAGTTATTCGACCAACTTTCACTGAACTGTATTGACCCCTGAGTTACTCACCTCCACAAGTATTTATTTTGTGTACTCTTAGAAGAGTCAAAACTATTACTTTCTGTGTTTTAATCATAAATATGTTACCCTTAATAAGCCTGTGTTGTTGGAGAAGCTGATTTTAAACCACCTTCTGCTACAAAAAAAAAACTGTTTCTCTAGCTAGTCATACTGAAATTAGTTTTATCAATCCGTTGACTACATTCTTGATAGTATAAGATGATGTACAACTTTTCCCAAAAGCACAGGTGAGAAAGGAAACACGAAAGTGTAGGCTCAGAGGGAAGTGGACAATGCTAGCAGAACCACTTGGGAAAGCAACATCAAAAGCTGGAGAAGTGAAAATCACAAAGTTGTTATTATACACTCCTGGAAATTGAAATAAGAACACCGAGAATTCATTGTCCCAGGAAGGGGAAACTTTATTGACACATCCCTGGGGTCAGATACATCACATGATCACACTGACAGAACCACAGGCACATAGATACAGGCAACAGAGCATGCACAATGTCGGCACTAGTACAGTGTATATCCACCTTTCGCAGCAATGCAGGCTGCTATTCTCCCATGGAGACGATCGTAGAGATGCTGGATGTAGTCCTGTGGAACGGCTTGCCATGCCATTTCCACCTGGCGCCTCAGTTGGACCAACGTTCGTGCTGGACGTGCAGACCGCGTGAGACGACGCTTCATCCAGTCCCAAACATGCTCAATGGGGGACAGATCCGGAGATCTTGCTGGCCAGGGTAGTTGACTTACACCTTCTAGAGCACGTTGGGTGGCACGGGATACATGCGGACGTGCATTGTCCTGTTGGAACAGCAAGTTCCCTTGCCGGTCTAGGAATGGTAGAACGATGGGTTCGATGACGGTTTGGACGTACCGTGCACTATTCAGTGTCCCCTCGACGATCACCAGTGGTGTACGGCCAGTGTAGCAGATCGCTCCCCACACCATGATGCCGGGTGTTGGCCCTGTGTGCCTCGGTCGTATGCAGTCCTGATTGTGGCGCTCACCTGCACGGCGCCAAACACGCATACGACCATCATTGGCACCAAGGCAGAAGCGACTCTCATCGCTGAAGACGACACGTCTCCATTCGTCCCTCCATTCACGCCTGTCGCGACACCACTGGAGGCGGGCTGCACGATGTTGGGGCGTGAGCGGAAACGGCCTAACGGTGTGCGGGACCGTAGCCCAGCTTCATGGAGACGGTTGCGAATGGTCCTCGCCGATACCCCAGGAGCAACAGTGTCCCTAATTTGCTGGGAAGTGGCGGTGCGGTCCCCTACGGCACTGCGTAGGATCCTACGTTCTTGGCGTGCATCCGTGCGTCGCTGCGGTCCGGTCCCAGGTCGACGGGCACGTGCACCTTCCGCCGACCACTGGCGACAACATCGATGTACTGTGGAGACCTCACGCCCCACGTGTTGAGCAATTCGGCGGTACGTCCACCCGGCCTCCCGCATGCCCACTATATGCCCTCGCTCAAAGTCCGTCAACTGCACATACGGTTCACGTCCACGCTGTCGCGGCATGCTACCGGTGTTAAAGACTGCGATGGAGCTCCGTATGCCACGGCAAACTGGCTGACACTGACGGCGGCGGTGCACAAATGCTGCACAGCTAGCGCCATTCGACAGCCAACACCGCGGTTCCTGGTGTGTCCGCTGTGCCGTGCGTGTGATCATTGCTTGTACAGCCCTCTCGCAGTGTCCGGAGCAAGTATGGTGGGTCTGACACACCGGTGTCAATGTGTTCTTTTTTCCATTTCCAGGAGTGTATGATGTCGATAGTCTGAGATGGAAACTGAGGTTTTATTTGATAAAATGGCTAAAGTGTTACTGCCTAATGCAAAATACGATGCCAGTTCAGTTCAGGTTAGTTTTTCTGCATACTTCATGATTAATAATTGGTACAATTCAACCTCCTGTTGAATGTGTCAGTAGTTCACAAATAAGGCAGCCATTCTCTGTGAAAATGTGGTTACATGCTGGCCATTTACATAACTGGATATTTTATTTTACTCTTAACCTAAAACGCAAGTTTATAAATGCAACCTAACCAGGTAAGCACTATAAACAAGGGACGATCAATGAGTTTCCATTTGAGGACACTGCTTCAGTGTATAAGCAACATAGTACTACTCCAATGCAGCAATATAAGCCCCGACATATGGGTAAGGGACTAGTGTGACATTTGTGTCTTTTCAACTTATATACAGTAAATGTGGAAATGTGAGGTATGGTAATGTTGTTACCACACATGCCCAAACAGAACTAATGTGCTGATATTCTCTTCTTGACTGTTGAAGCACAAACACAGGTAGACATCCATCAGAGAATTATGAATGTATATGGGGCAGCTGTAGAATGGTATGCAAAGCTCTGTGACGGTCACAATTTGACACGAGACTACAGTAAATGTGCAAAGTTACGCCAACAGGTGTGGGAGACACTCCAGCATTCACCCTGCAGTCCTGATCCCTCCCCATGTGATTATCGTGCCTTTGGTCCTTAAAGAAGGCCTCAAAGGCTCGACAATTCCTGTCATATAAGGACATTAGCAGGCCATTACAGGCTACTTCACGCAGCACAACACAGTGTTTTATCAAATGGGTATCTTCAACCTAGTGTTTTAGTGGGTTGATTACCTCAATTCTCATAGTGCTTTTTCCTGAGTGGCAAACCAATTTTGGATGGTACGACCTTCGAAAAGAAACTTTTTGACTGCTCCTGATATTATACACTCAGAAATTCATGTATGGTCTAAAAGGAGTTGTGAGGAGAAGTAACTGGAGTTTGTTTTAAAACTTTCGATAGCTGCCAGAAGCTTTAATATATGATGGAGATGGTCGAATATGCTTATGGCCGCATACTTTGTTCCTTTCTGTGCAAGAGAAAGATCCAGAGTAAGAAAATCAGTGTGAAGTTTTAGGCTTTCATTTCAGTGCAGATCCTTTTGATCAAGGGGATTATATTCTCATAAATTTATCACAAAAGAAAACATTTAAGTAGAATCAACCACACAGATGACGAAATTTGGTCAGGTGTTGCTTTATACCACATATTTCACTCTCTGTTATGTAACAGTGTAGCCTTCTGGGGCAGTCAAAGGCCCCCTTCTCTTCCTCATCTTTATCAATGACCATCCCTTGCAAACCAGCTTTAAAACTCACTTTACTCTTTTTGCTGATGACGCCTCTATCCTCATCAACAAAACTCCCAACCTCAATCTTGAGGAATCGGCCAAAATTGTCTTTAGTGAAGTATGTAATTGGTTTGTAAATAATGGGTTATCATTAAATGTTAATAAGATTCAGTTTGTACGTTTCCAGGTAAGGAAAAAAGTTGAGGATCAATTAAGTATTACATTGAATGGTAGTGAGTGACTGCAAGTTGAGTCAACCAGGTTTCTGGGTGTACACATTGACAACAGTCTACAAAGATCTGAACGTATTTTGCACCTCCACAAAAAACTCAGCTCAGCAACATCCGCTTTTCGTATTGTTTCCACTGTATGTGACTGAGACACCTCAAAAACTGCTTACTTTAGTTATTTCCATGCATTATTGCTGTATGGTATAGTTTTCTGGGGTAATCAGCCACTATCCAAAAAAATATTCATTGCCCAAAAGAGAGTTATTAGGATAATGAGTGGAGTCCAGCCTAGACATAGGAATGTTTTCAGAAAATTAGGGATACTGACAACCACATGCCAATATATTTACTCGCTGTTATGTTTCATTGGTAAAAATGCACAATCATACAAAACCAATGTTTCATACCATACACACAATACCAGGAGGAAGATGGACCTCCATTATTAATCAAAAAACCTTACAATTGTACATAAAGGAGTCCATTACATGAGCTGCAAGGTGTTCAACGCTCTCCCACCATCACTGAAATTACTTATCCACGAGCTTCCAAATTTAAACAACATCTCAAACAGTATTTATTAGATAATTCCTTCTATTTGGTAGAATAGAGTTAAATGTAATTGATTTTTTCATTTACTAATTTGATGTGCTATTGTGCATTATGATACTCACAATCACTGTTAACATTACTGTGTCTTTCATTTAGCTATTAAGATCTACCATATCTTTAATGTAATTTTTTCTATACCTATTAATGTGTATTTTGTGTTATACCAGATATCCTCTTGCAAGAGTACTTTTATATATTCCTTTTGTATTATTTGTAATAATTCTGACACGTCCTACATCCATGTGAATGCCTCACAATATTGGATTTATGGGATATAAATAAATAAATAATATGAATACAATAGAGGGAAACATTTCACGTGGGAAAAATATATCTAAAAACAAAGATGATGTAACATACCAAATGAAAGCATTGGCATGTTGATAGACACACAAACAAATACAAACACACACACAAAATTCAAGCTTTCGCAACCAACGGAATGAGGGAAGGAGAGGGAAAGACGAAAGGATGTGGGTTTTAAGGGAGAGGGTAAGGAGTCATTCCAATCCCGGGAGCGGAAATATTTACCTTGCGGGGAAAAAAGGACAGGTATACACTCGCACACAGACACACACACATATCCCCATTGTTTAACGTTGTTACTAAAAATGTCGAGAAGTTCTGACCAAGGTAATTCAAATTTTTACACGATACTCTAATAAATATGTGTGTGTGTGCGCAAGTGTATACCTGTCCTTTTTTCGCCCTAAGGTAAGTCTTTCCGCTCCCGGGATTGGAATGACTCCTTACCCTCTCTCTTAAAACCCACATCCTTTTGTCTTTCTCTCTCCTTCCCTCTTTCCTGATGAAGCAACCGTTGGTTGCGGAAGCTTGAATTTTGTGTGTGTGTGTGTGTGTGTGTGTGTGTGTGTGTGTGTGTGTGTGTGTGTGTGTGTGTTTGTGTGTCTATCAACATGCCAATGCTCTTTTTTGGTAAGTTACATCATCTTTCCTTTTATATGTAAATAAATAAATAAACATATCCAATTAGCCACTCTTCCTACAAATTATGTGAATATCCAAGTTCAGGGTTGTAGTATCTGGTCCAGTCATCTGATATAGGGTGCCGAAAAAGTTGTTTTCTCAGATCACTAGAAAACAATTTGAGCAAATCATATTAATGGAGTTTACTACAGTAAATTAAATTGACAATACTTAACTTTACATATTGACAAAGGTGTGTTGCAAGCAAATGGCGACATGCAAATAATCAGTGCCCCGACAAATATCCCTGCTGTGTTTCGTATCATGTAACAGGCACCTACAATTCTGGCAACGAATTTCATCTCTGTATTCACTGGGGTCTCACATACAAGATATTCCCGAAGGAAATAAACGAGGGGATTTGGGGCAGGTGACCTTGCAGTCCATGGAATAAGACGTCCCCTTCCTCTCCAGCGACCAAGCAATACCGCACTGAGATGGTTGCGAACATCCACACTGAAGGGAGACAGTGCTCAGACATGGTGTATCCACATCCTCTCACAAACAACTGAGGGTACGTTCTCCAACAACTCAGGTAGAACTCTTTGCACAAACCTCAAGTACAAGTGGCCATTCAGATGGTCACATAGAAGATATGGCCCCATGAGATAGTTGCGTACAATGCTGGCCCAAATATTCACAGCAGAACATACTTGATGGTGTGACCCTACTACAGTGTGAGAGTTTTCCTCATCCCACACATGGCTATTCCTGCTGTTTGAAGTACCATCACTATCAAATGAAGCCTAATCAGTAAACAGCACAATTTGGAGGAAATCTGGTCAATCAATCCACTGCCCCCGGTAGCTGAGTGGTCAGCGCAGCAGACTGTTAATCCTAAGGGCCCGGGTTTGATTCCCGGCTGGGTTGGAGATTTTCTCGACTCAGAGACTGGGTGTTGTGCTGTCCTAATCATCATCATTTCATCCCCATCAACGCGCAAGTTGCCGAAGTGGCTTCAAATCGAAAGACTTGCACCAGGTGAGAGATCTACCTGTCAAGAGGCCCTCGTCACATGCCATTATTATTAATCCACTGTTGGACAAACCACTGACACAATGGAATCCTTAGTGCAAAGTCAGTCACAAGCAGTGCATGGACTCACTGTGGGTGATATGGGTGTAATTGTTCTTCATGGAGTACTCACCACACACTAATGTGTGCTGTGTCTGTTTCACATGCAATAAATGAGTACTTGTAGTGGGGTCTGCTGCAACATGTTCCAGCGCCTCTTCTTCAAAATCCAACATGCAAGTGGTCATGATGTTGCCATGTCCCTCATTTCTTCTGTCCAATGAGCCAGAATCCCACATTTGTCAATCTAGAGAAATAACCACTCATCATGATGGAGGATGCCTGTTAGGAAATTGTACCCTGTACAGCCTTTCAACAGCATGACCATTGCAATTTACTTCCCCATACACAAGGTGCATGTCAGTGAGTTCTGTGAAACTGTACCTGTACTGCTCTGTCATATTGTACTACACGTCTCTGAACAGCACTGAAAAATGAATGGCTCTTTCACTGATTCATAGCATGTTCTGTCATGGCACAATGCAAATACGATACAGCAAGGCCACCTTCCATACAGATAAAGTAAACAAAACCTGCATCATGACTTCCTGGTAATCAGGCTGGTCCTCCTTGTTTTCTTGCAGGAAATAAGGAAAGTAAATGTAAGTAAGCAGTACAGTAAGTGTAAACTTGTATGAACATTAGTTGTAAATAAGCTGGAAAATAGGAACGCTAGACAAAGTGGTATACAAGTGTACTTCCGTATCTCCTTAAGCTGGTTTCTCCAATCCCAGGTTCCCAAGCTAAAATTGTTTAGTGGAGCGTTCTCTATGTCCTGTTACATTTATGCACACTCTTACAGAAACACCTTGCACATATGATCAGAGCACAATTACATCACGTATTGTCTAAGCAAAGTACTGGCAACAACTGTCTTTAGGCAGTGATAATGCTCACTGTGTGTGTTATCACAATGACTATCTACATGGTGTCACAGATGTAAGAATATTTACCTTTAATAATGCCATTGCAATCAAGTACACTTATGCACCTGACAGCAGATAAACAGCAGCTATACAGTAAAGCCGCAGAGACACCAGCTATTGCCAAAGTAGTAGCTTTCTTACTGATGTATTCAATTACCTTTAGATGGTATATGTATGAATAGCATTAAGCAGTGTACTGGTGGTTTTTTTGTTAGTACAGTATGGGGTGGGTGGAAAGTAACTCCTTGTTTTTAATATTTTTCCCTCCTAAAATACTGTATGCATAAACTCAATGTTTTGCACTCATGTAGTTATTTTACACCATTAATTTTTAATTCAATGTGCACTCCAGTATTTTCTAGGCAGTTTCTGAAATCAACAGGTAAATTAGCTATGACCATCCTCAATAATTTGGTGGGAATACCATTTATGACCTCACCGATCTTATTCTCATGCTCGCCAAGTGTTTGCTGTTTGCTGCAATACACTTCTTCCTTAGCCTACTCCCATAAAATGTAGCCACATGGGGTGAGGTATGGACTTCTTGCTGCACACTCTGCGGGATCTTGGCAACCTATTCAGCATCTTGTGAAGTGTTTGTAGAGCCATTGTAGATGTAATAAGAAGGAGCTCCATCTTGGGTAAACAGCAGTTCATGTGACTTGTCGCACTCAGAAATGGTTGGCCATAGAAAATGTTCTAACATTTGCAGGTATCTGTCAGTGTGTCAACCAACAGGGTCCAATGACGCTGGAAGAAGTTAATCAACACCACATTGTCACTTTTTGCTTTCCCTGCTTTTTTTCAGTAGTGCCTTTGTGATCACCTTTTGTCCAGTAATCACTATAATGAGGATAAACAAACCCCCTTCTCTGCATGAATCATGGCTTCATCACTCCACAGGTGTTGTTGTTCATGCCATGCCATTTCCTACCAGAGCATCTAGAAAGAACAAACCACCTTCATCATTGCCAGTTTTTTGCATAACATTGTTGAACACTGCTGTCTGTTCTGCATTAATTGTCGAACATTTACGCAAGGTTGCTGTTGCACTGAAACAGCATCATAACTCATATCTCGTAGTAAATCACTGCTAATCCCTTCGGTTTGAATTGGCCTACTCAGTACAGAGTATGATGAATCTTTTCCAGGTATCATTATTATGTGGTCTTCCACCATCATGAGAGCTCCTTTGTAGTTTAAATCAATGTATGTAGCAGTAAGGTATTCGAATGTGTGCATTATATCCTCTCCCATGTCAGTTTTGCAGTTTTCCCACATCTGTTGTGGATCTGAAAGCCCAGAGGTTGCCATTAATATTGCAAAAAGCTGCCTCACTTTGGTCACTGATCTCTGCCGTACGGCCTCCTCCAGTGTTGGAGCAAAATGGTTATCACTTCCTACCAACTCTTAGGCCCCACCTGTCTGAATATTAATAATTCCTGACCCTTGCATTTTTTAAGCCCTTTGAAACAGATTGGGCCTCACACATGGTGCAGCATCTTTTCAAGCAAAAGCATTCCATGTTGCTGACATGCACCGTATAGACTCTGCCTAAAACACAGCCAGATTTAACACCAGTCCAATTGTGAACAAGGGTTCCTTGAATGTGACATTTCCATTCTGTCCTTGATATAGTCCAGGTATTATATCTAGCCACTTCAACATATCAAACGGTTTTGTGAAATCATTGGACAATGATCAACAAATGCAATCAGTGGTGTTTTTTGTGGGCTTAATATTCTCTAACAAAAATTATTTATTAAAACTCACTCTTTCACTATCTCTAAAAGGACACTGATGTGTGTGATGGTGGGATGTCTCCACATTGCAGAAAACCTAAAAGATGCCACACAGCTTTGTTGCTACTGAAATATCATCTGGACTGATACCTGTGCACTTGATTTACCAGATTTGTGAAATCTTTGTTTCTGAAGTTGAAAATAGCTTATTCACTGCCTCTGTTAATGTATTTCCAGATACATTCTATGGCATGCACTGAACTGCAATCCTCCAGATTGGTAAGCGCTTTAAATAATATTCACAAAATTGGGTAATTGACTACAACCCACCTATTATTGAAATTGACATAACTGTCATTAAGAAGCTTTACCACTGCTGTCTGACTGTCGTGTTCTGGTGCTCTACATCAGTACAGAGGATATCTGTTTGCATTGTGTATGGTCTGCTTTTGAGGCCTACATGGAAACTTTTTTGTGCAATGTACATCTTTGATACAAGGAGATTGAGAATTGTTAAATACATGTAAGCCATGGATCACGCTTTTACAATAATATTGTGCAGTGTCTTGTCAGTACTTGAATTGGGTATTTTTGCACTTTGACAAGGTCTCAACCTATATTTTAACCAAAGTAAAATATGTACATGCTGTAAGCTGCACTTTTGTCACCTAGCAGAATACATAAAACATAGCATTTTTCCATATATTTTTCCCTTAGTTATAACTGACATTAGCTTCTTTATTTTTAGCCTAAAAATTTTTGCTACTATATCATGTCTATGAACAGCCACATGTCCTGGTAACTCATCAACTACTTGCTTCCATGCTGGGTTACATGTTGTCTTGAGTATACTCATGCAGGTATTGTGAACTATTAACAGATGAATAGGATAGGGTTACCATCTTGCCCGTATTATTAGGATTTTATTTGCATCATTTGCAACACTGTCTTTCAGATGAATATAATTCCCTTCTCTCAATTAAGCTTTATTAAATGATATGTATCACAGCCATTCACTTTCCACCTTAACATACATTTCTAAGCAATATTGATTGGCGAGTGGCTTGCATTGTGATATCATATTAAAATCATTTTGTTGTATAATCATATGATGTGCATAACAGTCAATACATGGCATTCTTTTGTTTTGGAAGGATAAGCATGTTGTAGGCTCAAATTGTGGATACTGGAATGCATCATAATATATTTGTGCATGAGACACCTTGGTTAGTCTGCCATCATGAACATACACAAAATGATTCTGTGACTTTAAAACTGATCGACTATACCCAAGGCTGCTACTTCATTTATTAATGCTGCAATATATCACCCTCATATTCCCTGAATGAGATTTTCACTCTGCAGCAGAGTGTGCGCTGATATGAAACTTCCTGGCAGATTAAAACTGTGTGCCCAACCGAGACTCGAACACGGGACCTTTGCCTTTCACGGGCAAGTGCTTGGAAGGCAAGTGTTTGGAAGGTAGGAGACGAGATACTGGCAGAAGTAAAGCTGTGAGTACCGGGCGTGAGTCATGCTTCGGTAGCTCAGATGGTAGAGCACTTGCCCGCGAAAGGCAAAGGTCCCGAGTTCGAGTCTCGGTCGGGCACACAGTTTTAATCTGCCAGGAAGTCTCATACTCCCTACTTGGATATTACTAAACCTATAGTCTGTTTCATTGGTTTCATCACCCCTGAAATAAATCCGTAGGAACTTGCTGTGATGATTGTCTGGTGAAAGCAAAGAGACAATTCTATGGTAAATTTGACCTTGAATCAAAAAAGTTGGTGAAAAACCTGGCATTAGATTTCTGCGTCCCCACCAAATGAAGTTATCTGAAAGCACACATTATATTTTCTTATCATAAAAAAAATAAATAAAAAAAATAAATAAAAAGAAGAACCTTGATTCATTGGATTTCCACAGAAGTAGAGTTTTTAGGGATTCTTTTGGTTCACCTAGCTACGGAAGAGAGATTTTGCCACCAGAGCAACACAAGCCAAGCCTTTCTTCCTTTTAAATGCATTATTATGGCATTCTTCCTAGGATTACAGTCAATTAATGGATCATAATTAAATGTAGCCTCACTGATTTCCTTCCATGTTCTAAATGTAAAGGCATAGCTTCTGTGTCTGTCCCACAGCCTTTAAATGATGCTATCTTTGTGAACATTCAAGGATCTCAAAAGCTATAAGAGATGCATGATGCTCAGCATCGAAACAGCAATTGGCTGCTGTCTATTCCACTGTCTCCATAGGTCTAAAGACAGCATTATGTTATGCCTACAAGGTCGGGCAGATCTGAGATTGCTCCAAGGCTTGTTGCTTTCTAGTGGCTTCAATAACTTGACCTCTCTTTGATCTATTTGCTAAATCAGACTTACATTTTCTAGGTATATCATAATAATTTTAAATATAGTTCTCAAGTTTGCCACCAGATTTTATTGTCGTGTCTCCACAAAAACTCTCCAGCTATGCAAAGTGGTACAGCAACTCAATACCATAAGCCATGCACTCAGTAGCACTGGATTCGTACTGTCATGCAATAACGTATAAACAGGAAAGCCCGTATTACACAAAGACTTATACCTGCACCACAGCACACCAAACACATGTGTTTGGAATTGTATACCAGTTTACGTTGTCCAATTACATGACACATGTGGGATAGAACGACGCGAATCCAAACATGTGCATTAGACGGCAATAACATGAAAAACTCAAAAGTGCACTTTCCAATTTCGTGTAAAACCTTTCCTTCAAATTAAAAAATTTCTAAGGGCTCAGGATTCTTTTTCATTAGGTATTTGTGTTTATTTTTGTTGTTATTGGCTATTAAGCAACTGTTCTCCCCTTATATAATGTAAAAGGGAATGAACAGAAACAATAGGGGTGAATACAGACCAAACTTCATATACATAATTACTCTGAAAACTGTAAGTTTGTATTTGACATTATTTTTAATACAGTAACACTGTAAACCAACAAGGAAATAATGTTTTGTTTGTTTTGTAGCACTGTGCATTGACATTTATCCTAGTGTCTTTCTCGAAAGTTTTCAAGATGTTTTCCTACCTACTTTGAACTTCTCTGGAAAGTAAATACACTCCTGGAAATGGAAAAAAGAACACATTGACACCGGTGTGTCAGACCCACCATACTTGCTCCGGACACTGCGAGAGGGCTGTACAAGCAATGATCACACGCACGGCACAGCGGACACACCAGGAACCGCAGTGTTGGCCGTCGAATGGCGCTAGCTGCGCAGCATTTGTGCACCGCCGCCGTCAGTGTCAGCCAGTTTGCCGTGGCATACGGAGCTCCATCGCAGTCTTTAACACTGGTAGCATGCCGCGACAGCGTGGACGTGAACCGTATGTGCAGTTGACGGACTTTGAGCGAGGGCGTATAGTGGGCATGCGGGAGGCCGGGTGGACGTACCGCCGAATTGCTCAACACGTGGGGCGTGAGGTCTCCACAGTACATCGATGTTGTCGCCAGTGGTCGGCGGAAGGTGCACGTGCCCGTCGACCTGGGACCAGACCGCAGCGACGCACGGATGCACGCCAAGACCGTAGGATCCTACGCAGTGCCGTAGGGGACCGCACCGCCACTTCCCAGCAAATTAGGGACACTGTTGCTCCTGGGGTATCGGCGAGGACCATTCGCAACCGTCTCCATGAAGCTGGGCTACGGTCCCGCACACCGTTAGGCCGTCTTCCGCTCACGCCCCAACATCGTGCAGCCCGGCTCCAGTGGTGTCGCGACAGGCGTGAATGGAGGGACGAATGGAGACGTGTCGTCTTCAGCGATGAGAGTCGCTTCTGCCTTGGTGCCAATGATGGTCGTATGCGTGTTTGGCGCCGTTCAGGTGAGCGCCACAATCAGGACTGCATACGACCGAGGCACACAGGGCCAACACCCGGCATCGTGGTGTGGGGAGCGATCTCCTACACTGGCCGTACACCACTGGTGATCGTCGAGGGGACACTGAATAGTGCACGGTACATCCAAACCGTCATCGAACCCATCGTTCTACCATTCCTAGACCGGCAAGGGAACTTGCTGTTCCAACAGGACAATGCACGTCCGCATGTATCCCGTGCCACCCAACGTGCTCTAGAAGGTGTAAGTCAACTACCCTGGCCAGCAAGATCTCCGGATCTGTCCCCCATTGAGCATGTTTGGGACTGGATGAAGCGTCGTCTCACGCGGTCTGCACGTCCAGCACGAACGCTGGTACAACTGAGGCGCTAGGTGGAAATGGCATGGCAAGCCATTCCACAGCACTACATCCAGCATCTCTACGATCGTCTCCATGGGAGAATAGCAGCCTGCATTGCTGCGAAAGGTGGATATACACTGTACTAGTGCCGACATTGTGCATGCTCTGTTGCCTGTGTCTATGTGCCTGTGGTTCTGTCAGTGTGATCATGTGATGTATCTGACCCCAGGAATGTGTCAATAAAGTTTCCCCTTCCTGGGACAATGAATTCACGGTGTTCTTATTTCAATTTCCAGGAGTGTATGTATTATATGTGTGATAGTTAATGGCATTGTAAATACTACTTCTAACATCTGTATAAAACAGTAAATGTTGGGTTCTGTTTTACATTAAACGAATCAGCTCTTGAGAATTATCATATTTTTTATATTTGGTTTTTAAAGTTTGTGCAGTGAATAGAAACATAACAATTTTGGTGTTTCTATTCACCTGATTATAGCAAGATTAAAAAGAAATCTAGTATGCCATGCTAATGCTGTATAAAAAGCTATTATCCATTCTCTACTTATGTTATATGAATAACTAACATATTCTTCTTGTTTCAGAGCTGCTGTTCAAGTATGTCATGGAAATACAAACACAGTGTTGGAGACGGTTACAAGAAATACTGTCCTGAACATATAAAAAATGCCCTCTCTAACATCGAATCTGGTGTTAGCCTGCAGAAAGTAGCTGAAAAACGTGGTATTCATTATAGTGAATTACATAGACACCTAAAAGGTAGCCCCAATTTTAAACATCAGGCTGGAAAAACTGTTCCGTCTTTCGAAGAAGGGAAGCTGTCTGTAGACAGATTGAAAATATGCAGCGAATGGGGCTATCCTATTGACTCTGCAGTTTTACGACTTCTACTAGAGGACTTTCTGGACAAAAAGGGGTACAAGTGGAAAGTTTTAAGCATAATCTCCCAGTCATGATTTGGTGGAATCATTTATGAGACAATACAAACATCAATTGACAGAGCAAATGTGCCAAAACATAAAACACTCCAGAGCCATGGGTACTCTGCTAGTAACACTTAGGTGCTTGACAAAGAGTGACACCAGAAACTGCCAACAGTTACTTTGATGAACTGTCAAACAAAGTAGAGAATTTGCCGCTGTCCAATGTAATAAATTATGATGAGACGGACCTTACAGGCAGTTGAGGAAAATGAAATGTAATCACATATAGGGGAACAAAATATCCTAAAAGGGTCATGGACTCCAGGAACATATTGACCCCCATGAGGTTTCCAGTTGCTGCAGACAGCACAATACCATCCCCTTATGTGGTCTGTAACACTTTGCATTTATATCAATGCTGGACTAAACGTAGGCCAAAATATGCAAGATACAATCAGATGAAGTCTGGCTGGTTAACTGTGCTCCGATTCGCAGATTAGGTCCTTACAGTTGCTGTCCCATGTCTGATAAAGCTGGAAGTGAAGAAACTTCTCACAGTTGACAATTTATTGTTGCACCTATCTAAGAATCAGTTGTGATGCATCAAGACAACAACGTAAGATTTATATTTCTTCCAGCAAATTCAGCACACCTGACACAGCTACTTGGCATGGCATTTTTTCAGACTCTTAAAATTACTTGACCCAAAATATTAGAGGCATGATAAGGCAACAGTTCCTAATGATGAATTATCACTGCTTTTGACTGCATACTTCTCAATACCTGCATAACATATGAAATACAAACAGGTTGTGATTATTTCCATGAAGAGTGCTCCTTTGAAAGTAGTTGTGTTGAACTAGAAGACATGAACAAAATAGTCACTTCAATTTATAGAATTCTGGGAAGTACAGTAACTAAAACTTTCTTGTCCGAACTCCAGTGTCTTCTTGATAATCTTAAGAAAGTAAGGAGGAAAAATATCATAATAGCAGCTGATTGTAATGTAATTGTGACAAGTCAAGGCAGTGGCTCAAAACAGTTTGTTGAAATAATTCAGAACTCTGGTTTTAAACTAATTTTTTTGAATTCACTAGAGAAAATACCAATTCTGCTGTTTATATAGACAACATCTGAACAAATTATGTGTTCGAGAGTGAAATCAAGTCCTGTTTAGATTTAAGAATTTCTGCATTGTTCATTCCACTGCCTGGAAAATAATAAACCAGATCTTAAGAAAGGTCTCATGAAAAGAGTTTAGTAAAAATAACTTCAACCTATTTCGTGACAAGATAGATGCAGTGAAATGGCCCATAAATAATTGTGTGTCAAGTATTGAGAACTTTGATAATTTTCGAAGAAGCTGTCTAGAAGTATTTAATAAATCAGTCCCACCTAGGATGTGGCACCAAAAAGTTAGAAGTAAACTAAAAAGAATTACTCCAGACTCAAAGGTATCTATCTAGTGCTCAAAAACGAAATCTACACAAAGAAATGAAACAATAAAAACCCTGAATTTGTTAACTATGTGAGACGTTATAAAGCTGCCAAAAGAATGTCAAATAATAAGTTGAGTTTAGAAAATATGAATAAAACTAAAGCAGTATGGTCTGTTATTAAATCATAATTAGGTAAAACCATTAACCACCAGGAAATTTAAAAATTGAACAAAACAATGATATTATTACAAACCCTACTCAGATAGGTCAGTGCTTTACTAAGTTTCTCATAAATGTAACAAAACCTGATGTAAATGTGACTACTTATCAAAACATTGAGAATTTTTTGATGATGCTGTCACCAGAATTGTGACAATTCCTGGTACCGAACACTTAAAGCTTCCCTGGTGTGCCACAGTGGTGAGTGGGCTGACGCCTTACCACGGATAACGTTTGGCATTCGGGCCGCATACAAAAAGGATCTTGGCGCATTCCTGGCAGAAGTACTGTACGATGAACACCTCACACTCCAAGCAGAGCTAGTTGAGCCTTCACTTCCTCCAGAACAAATCTGCAACTCCACATTAATCGGGCATGTCAAGGAGCTAATCGCTAACATTCGCGTGTCGTCTCCTTGACCGCACTCACTCCTTCCTGTATGTCTGCATAAGGACTTGGCATCTTGCACTCACGTCGTGGTGTGTGATGACACCATCCGACCTGCCCTCAGACCTCCGTACTCAGCCCGCACAGAGTTATATAATGGCGTACTGACATGTTCGAAGTGCTCATTAATGGCACACATCAAACGGTGCCTGTCTGCCGCCTCAAACCGGCGTGGTCTCTGGGAAAACTGCCCAATACCCCACCCAGTCAGCCCCGACTCCCTGCTACATCTGCCTCGTACGAGGTATCTACCAATAGTCTGCGGATGAGTGGGCCCATTCCCGCACTCGTGACGTTACCCACTTCCAGTCGTGTGACAGTGCTACTGGCGCATGTGACATTCCCATGCACAGTGATGTGTGTGATGACTCCCACTCCTACAGGCAGCCCACCGTCTCTCTCCTGCTAGGATTCAGTGACGTATCAGGGGCCAGCCTTGGAAAGTGTGATGTCGCCAACAACGACTCTTGTGGAGATTCTGTCAACCCGTATATGGAAGTGGTACTGAATGTCAAACAGATTTTACTTGCAGATCTAAAGTGTTTTTTGTTATGCAGCCAGATAATGTGTGTATCCTCTACGAACAAGCCAGCTCCCCCCGATGACAACTTAACCCACATTCATCTTCTCCAGTCTGTCCCCTTGCCTGTTAGTACTGACCCATCAATGGTAAAAGTACTACGCACTGCAACAGGCATTCAGATCCGCTACCCTGGCTCCTCACAACCCACTGTCCCCTCCCCGGATCCCTCAACTCCTGTACAAGGATTCACCCGGTCGGGCAGCACCATCTACCCCCCCCCCCCCCCACTCGCTCGAAGACTTCAGTTACTAATGTAATGTAAGGTATGGTTTCGGTTTAAACACCCTCTCCTTCCCCCCTGGGTGTTTCCTTCACCTGTATGCCCCAATATTTATGTTTTGTGCTCCACACTTTTTGGGGGGGGGGGGGCAGGAAGGGGGGGAGGAAGGGGGGGCTAACTTGGCGATTATCGACCAAGTCACGTATAATATCTTTGTTTTCTGCAAGCTCTTTGCAGTAGTCTGTGGCTGCGTGTGAAAGAGTGAACACGTGGACAGAGAATCAAGAATGTATATAACTGTGTGTGTGTGCTTCCGAGTAATAAAATAGTGCTTGTTACATGTGGTACAGTGTGCATCATTGGATTCCGCAATCCTACAACACTAAACCCATACAGTTATCTTACATATCTGTTTGGTTCACTAGTTCTATTTTTTTTTTTTTTTTTTTTTTAAATTGTATTTCAATGTCCCATCTGAGGTGGGCTGGCAGCAGCATATGCGCTGCTCTTCAGCTGAAAGAAATTAATTATACAAAGGAAGACATTTGAAAGAACAGAAAGGAGAAAATACGACGTACCTATACATAAGAAAGGAGGAAACAGTACGGAGAACAGACAAAAATTGGGCAACTGTAAAAGGCTGATAAATACTGTAAAAAATGAGCACACACAAAACAAAACCACACACTGGATCATAAAGGAATTGACAGACGGCATAGCACATAACAATCACTGACAATAACACTATGTACAAGTGAATCACACAATTAAAGTCACAGATCTTGACGCACAGTAGAGCAGCACCAAAAACAAAACTGACACAGTACACTGACGACAAAGAGCAAACAGAGAGGATCTGCCAGGGGCATACGGACGAGGGATGAGTGTAGAAGGGAGGGCGGAAGGAGAGGAGTAGGAGAGTAGAAGGGTGGGAGGGGAGGAGACGACAGGGGGGGGGGGGAGGGTAACCGAAGAGGGCCTGTGAGGGAAGGACGCAAACCTGTGCACCTGGTATGTTGTTGTTGTTGTTGTTGTTGTTGTTGTCTTCAGTCCTGAGACTGGTTCGATGCAGCTCTCCATGCTATTCTATCCTGTGCAAGCTTCTTCATCTCCCAGTACCTACTGCAACCTACAGCCTTCTGAATCTGCTTAGTGTATTCATCTCTTGGTCTCCCTCTACGATTTTTACCCTCCACGCTGCCCTCCAATACTAAATTGGTGATCCCTTGATGCCTCAGAATAAGCCCTGCCAACCTATCCCTTCTTCTAGTCAAGTTGTGCCTCAAATTTCTCTTCTATTCAATGCCTCCTCGTTAGTCGTGTGATCCACCCATCTAATCTTCAGCATTCTTCTGTAGCACCACTTTTCAAAAGCTTCTATTCTCTTCTTGTTCAAAGTATTTATCGTCCATGTTTCACTTCCATACATGGCTACACTCTATACAAATACTTTCAGAAACGACCTCCTGACACTTAAATCTAAAATCGATGTTAACAAATTTTTCTTCTTCAAACGCTTCCTTTCCATTGCCAGTCTACATTTTATATCCTCTCTACTTCGACCATCATCAGTTATTTTGCTCCCCAAATAGCGAAACTCATTAACTACTTCAAGCGTCTCAATTCCTAATCTAATTCCCGCAGCGTCACCCAATTTAAATCGACTTTATTCCATTATTCTCGTTTTGCGTTTTTTGATGTTCATCTTATATCCCCCTTTCAAGACACTGTCCATTCCGTTCAACTGTTCTTACAGGTCCTTTGCTGTCTCTGACAGAATAAGAATGTCATCGGCGAACCTTAAACGCCGGCCGCAGTGGCCAAGCAGGTCTAGGAGCTTCAGTCTGGAACAGCGTGACCGCTACGGTCGCAGGTTCTAATCCTGCCTCGGGCATGGATGTGTGTGATGTCCTTAGGTTGGTTAGGTTTAAGTAGTTCTAAGTTCTAGGGGACTGATGGCCTACGCTGCTAAGTCCCAGAGTGCTCAGAGCCATTTGAACCATTTTTTGAACCTCAAACTTTTTATTTCTTCTCCATGGATTTTAATTCCTACTCCGAATTTTGCTTTTGTTTCCTTTACTGCTTGCTCAATATACAGATTGAATAACATCGGGGATAGGCTACAAACCTGTCTCACTCCCTTCCCAACCACTGCTTCCCTTTCATGCCCCTCAACTCTTATAACTGCCATCTGGTTTCTGTACAAATTGTAAATAGCCTTTCGCTCCCTGTATTTTACCCCTGCCACCTTTAGAATTTGAAAGAGAGTATTCCAGCCAACATTGTCGAAAGCTTGCTCTAAGTCTACAAATACTAGAAACGTACGTTTGCCTTTCCTTAATCTATTTTCTAAGATACGTTGTAGGGTCAGTATTGTCTCACGTGTTCCAACATTTCTACGGAATCCAAACTGATCTTCCCATAGGTCGGCTTCTACCAGTTTTTCCATTCGTCTGTAAAGAATTCGTGTTAGTATTTTGCAGCTGTGACTTATTAAACTGATAGTTCGGTAATTTTCACATCTGTCAACACCTGCTTTCTTTGGGATTGGAATTATTATATTCTTCTTGAAGTCTGAGGGTATTTCGCCTGTCTCATACATCTTGCTCACCAGATGGTAGAGCTTTGCCAGGACTGGCTCTCCCAAGGCCGTCAGTAGTTCTAATTGAATGTAGTCTACTCCCGGGGCCTTGTTTCGACTCAGGTCTTTCAGTGCTCTGTCAAACTCTTCACGCAGTATTGTATCTCCCATTTCGTCTTCATCTACATTCTTTTCCATTTCCAGAATATTGTCCTCAAGTACATCGCCCTTGTATAGACCCTCTATATACTCCTTCCACCTTTCCGCTTTCCCTTCTTTGCTTAGAACTGGGTTTCCATCAAAGCTCTTAATATGCATGCAAGTGGTTCTTTTTTCTCCAAAGGCCTCTAATTTTCCTGTAGGCAGTAGCAATCTTACACCTAGTGATATGCGCCTCTACATCTTTAAATTTGTTCTCTAGCCATCCCTGCTTAGCCATTTTGCACACTATTTCATTCATAGCTGCTTTATGGGGATGAATTGTACCGATACTCATGTTGTACTACCTACTGGTCATCACATGCATACGAGGATTATCAGATGAGAATCATTAACTGCAAGTAAAGAGTTTTGTTTCATCAACGCTATATTAATCATATGGGATGTATGCACAGTCTGACTGATTTGTACTTACATTTTCTTGCAGCTACGCGTCCTTTGGCACAGATGTTGTCTACCTCAGATGCTATCTATACAAGCAAAGCTTGCTTCACCTCGTATTCCTTGCTTTCCCCATTTTCTTGTGTCCACGATGTGTAACCTGGTTTTTTAAAAGATCACATCATTTGAGAATGAAAACTGTTATGTTTTGTCACGATTAATATATACAAGACATATGTAGTTCCAGAAAACACGAAAATCTGCTTTATAACAAACAATATACAGTAACCATTTATTTATTCTAATTTTCAACGCAGTAGTGGGGGAAAAATACAATAAAATAATGGTAAGTCCCCAGCATAAGGAATTACGAACAAATACTCACAAGAACGTAATATTTTTGGGTGGCTGGTGGTGGGCTACGAAGGCACTGCACATTCAACAGGTTCCAAACACGTCCATGTCCTCCACCACACGTAACGGTCTCCCGCATAGTGTTTAATAACGAATATTTTAGAGAAGATGCATTTAAGCAACTCCCTTCAAAAATTAGTCATAGACAGACTCGCCCAAACAAATTGTTCGGGTTTGAGTCTAGTCTGCAGTCCCGGTCGCCCGCTTAATTTGCTGTACGTACAAAGTTGTACTTAACAACGTTATTGACAGTATACATTGTGAGAACAGCCACACATTTTCTAAATTCTTTAACGAAATAATCCATTTTTAACCTTCCAATGGTTGTATTTCATACAAAGTTGTAGTTTTGTTTGAATCGTGTGACGATCTGTCATACATGTGAGTCTGATTGACAATTATATACGGAAGTAAATTATAGTAGCTCATGTGTACATCTGGCGGCATTTAAGTTAACCTCTAATCTATCTTTTCACGTGGCCGATAGATGGCAGCGCGTACACTCCTTGCAGGAAGTCTGCGGCTTTCAATGTTTTCCAATGAGAGCTGTGGTGGGTAATCTATCGCCCTCAGTACACACAAATATTTTAGTACATATCGACCAAGTCACTGTAAACTGCATTATAGACCAGAAGGAGCGTACTGTTGCGGAGGGACCCAATTCTAGATTCGGTGCAGGTACAGAGTGCATTTCGTGTTTACATCGAAGTAGCGAACGAGACAATGCTTCGCTATTGCTAAATCTATTAGGAAACTGAATGATATCCAAATCCCCTGCCTTATCTCCCCCCACACCACCGCGTTCGTGAAAGAATATTAAACACTTAGCTTTACTTCAACGGTGGGCGTATTAAAACTGCTTACCAGTTATCAAGAGAGAGAAACCAAGGTACTGAGTTCCAGTTCCTATAAAACTTATTAAAACATATTGCACCTTCGGCTTTAACTAAAACAAAACATGTAACAATAACTAATGAAGTATATACAAATTAGAACAGTTGTTCATATAGGGAAATGAGTTGAACAGTAAACTTAGCTGACATATTCCAAAGTTGAGGCTGAACAAAATAAACTTGTTTTCAAGCACATAAGATATACTAGAGAGATTAAGTAGGGACGTGAAGCAACTATGATTATAAGAAGTAATGCTTTGTGTGTTTTTTCATTCATAATTCATAAAATATAGTACCAAAAACCAATGGAACTGTCAATAAATCCAATTTCTATTCAGGTTGTATACACAATGGGACATCAGATATCATAGAGGGGAAAGCTCTTGTTGTGAGATGTGTCTGACGAGTGGTATTTCAAAACTTTCATCCCGTAAGACCCGAAATTGCGCTCTTTGGGCCGGCCAGGGTGGCCGAGCGGTTCTAGGCGCTACAGCCTGGAACCGCGCGACCGCTGTAGTCGCAGGTTTGAATTCTACCTCGGGCATGGATGTGTGTGATGTCTTTAGGTTTAAGTAGTTCTAAGTTCTAGGGGACTGATGACCTTAGAAGTTAAGTCTCATAGTGCTCTTTGGGGTGGCACAAACAAGCCTTGGTTATGGGATGAGAGATGCTAGGAGGACTTTACCAAAATTAAAAATGCATTAATATCAGCAAACATTTTGAGTCAGCCTGACATTTCTAAGGACTTTTGTTTACGCACGGACGCCTCCTCTCAGGGGCTGGGGGCATGTTTGTTTCAGACAGAAGAAAAAGAAGGAAAAACAGTACCCAAAGTCATCAGCTTTGCCAGCAGAACTTTATCGGAGGCAGAAAGATCATATACCGTATCAAAACTGGAAAGTTTAGGAGTAATTTGGGCGTTTAAGAAATTTGAATATTTTCTTTGCGGTAAAAACCCTAAGGTCTATTGTGATCACCAATCATTATCTAAACTGTTACACTGAAGACTAGCGAGGTAATGTTTGTACCTGCAGGAATTCAATTTTGAAATAATATACATAAAGGGCGGTCAAAATGTTACTGCGGATGCATTATCCAGATTGCCGCAGGGACTAGACGAGTTCAGTGAACTGTCTGAACACGATTCAGAAATCCGAACATTATTGATGCAAAGTAATACATAAAAAATCAGACTACAAAAACTTTTGTAAACAAATGGGAATAATACAACGTAAGACAACAGGTGGAAAAACGTAGTAGAAAATATTAACCGGAATGTAAACCACAAGGTAAGTAAATGCTATCAGTTATACAAAGGCGTTTTGTTCCACCGGAAGCACGAAAGTTCTAGCCACTGGTGTGTATGCCTTCCAGAGGAATATATCGATGAATTTATCAAACGCACACATGAAGTATGGGGACACTACGTAATAACAAAATGTACAGACAAGACTTCCAAACTTAGTTACTTTCCTAATTTACGACGAAGTGTTCCACAAATATTAAAAAAGTGTGCTATTTGCCCAAGAACAAAACCATCCAATATGTCAAAATTTACAGAATTACACCCCATACTAACCAAAGCTCCACTGGAAATGGTTTCTCTGGATATCGCAGATCCATATCCTAGAGCAACAGGTGGAGTCAGATACACAATAGCTCTTTGTGATATTTTCACAAAATACACCAAACTTTATGCTATCAAAACCATTATAGCCAGTAACATCATAAGGATAATTGAAGAGGATTATTTACGAAGAGTAGGGAAGCCCAAAGTCATATTAACAAACAATGCAGCCTATTTTGGGAAGAAAATGGAAACAATTCATGAACACACAGGGCATTAAACACATCTTGGTAAATTTTTTCCGCCCAGAAGCAAGTCCCGTGGAGACATTTATAAGGACATACGCTCACAATAAACATTCTCGGTGGATTGAATACGTGACTCCATTTATGCAAATATCCCCCACTCTTCCACAGATTTTACGACTAATGAACTTATGTTTAACATAAAGCAAACTGACGAATGGGAATCACCCATACCAAAATTACCTACTAAAGAGTTAACTTTACAGGATAAAATCAAACATGCAGTAATTACACTAGAGAATAGAGCAGAATACAGAAAGAGAATATACAACAAAAAGTTAAAACGAGTTACCCAATTTTTTTGAAGGGCAACGAGTCCTCTCGAGAACACACCCCAAATCGACAAAGATTGGTAAGTTGACCAGAAAATTTCTATTACTGTACTCAGGGCCCTACATTATTACAAAAATACCTTATCCTGGAACTTATGGATTAGTATATGAAAGAACGGGGCGAGACAAAGGTCTCCACCCTCACAAAGATTTAAAGGTTGTTCACGAGTACTGACACAATGTCACAGCAGTTTTCTTGTCATAAAATATATTTATAAGTAATGTCATAGTTTTAGAAGTAAGAAATTTTATTATGTGTATTTTAAATGAAATGTGTATAAACTCAAGTAATTTTCTGGTTTTGTAAGCGAAGACAAACATTTGTTTGGGAGGAAGTGAAAAAACACAGCTTCACGCGAAGCTAAATGCAACCTGGTGCAGCGTACGAGTCAGCTGTGCGCGCTCAACAAAAAAAATGGCTCTGAGCACTGTGGGACTCAACTTCTGAGGTCATCAGTCGCCTAGAACTTAGAACTACTTAAACCTAACTAACCTAAGGACATCACACACGTCCATGCCCGAGGTAGGATTCGAACCTGCGACCGTAGCGGTCGCGTGATTCCAGACTGTAGCGACCAACAATGCCTGTTTACGTTACTACTAGGGAAGAGACATTGACCTTGCGCAAGCGCAACAGGCTATTTCGCGGCGCAACCACATAGAAACGCGAAGCTACACTAGTATTAAGCCCAATTTTCAAAATAAATAATAAAACTTAACAACTATATCTACTATCAGGGAACGAAGGAATATAATATTAAATTTATATCAACATGCAAAGTTACGTCAACACTAATATAAAAGGATGGGATACCGTAGGAAATGTCAAAATAACTTTCTTAATCTGCTAAAGGAATAAGAGAAATAAAAATGCAAGTGAATATATGCATGAACAAATAAGAATCAATTATGAAAAAACATCTGCCAGCGAATGTGATGACCGAGAGTATATGAGTAGCCTATGAGCTACGAAACGCAATTAGTTTTTAAGTTAGTTATAAATTTTTTTATATTCCAGCGACAAGTGCATCGACACGGCGCAGAAGAAGAGACTTACTACGGGTGTTGGAGGTACCAAATGAAAAAACGGGCCGCACCTCAAAGAAATGATTTAGTTATTAGTATATCGATGTGTATATTTAGGTCATCAAGCAAATGAAGAATAAGAATATACATCGTCGCAGTACAACATTTTTCCTGTACATATTGACTACAAAACGCACATAAACACGGAGGCATGTGACCTCAGATAAAACTAATCAACTTTTATTGCATTAAATATGGACATAAACAACTGCATTTCCCCATAGTTGTAAGAGATAAATATGAGATGATGAATAAACTTGACCTTATGAACTCAAAGAAATATATATATAGTACCTGAGGCGGTAGTGCGTTTCGTTTCGTTTCGTTACCATGAAACAAGAGCTCCCTGACAAGTGATTTAAGAAAGGGCGAACAGCATTTCCTTAGTAATCCATAAACCAGTAGAGTAGAATTCCTTATTCCTTCTCCAATACAGGAAGCGGCGCCAAAGCGTAGTTAGGCCAGCAACGCGTAATGTAGAATCACAATGTAAATGCTTTTCCAGTTTCTCCCTAGGAAAATATTAAACTCTCATAACTAATGTATGCACGACTGGAAAATAAAATGTGGATACATTAATTGCGTATGTAGCAACAGAATTTAATGGAAATTTGTATCTATGTACAAAGAAATTTTTTTAAGCCAACAAACTATACTAACCAGCAACTGTAATTGAAAAACGAATTTTGTAATGTTTTAGTATTTAAGAATGCTCTATGTTTGATGCAAATAATGGGTGGAGTGTCAGCCTTAGAAGTACGCCATTGTAATATGCGTCGTTATGTCAAAATGTTTATGTGAATTTTAGACGTGTATATCGAGCCATATGTGAATGACGAACTTTAAGAACTATCTAAAAGGAAAAAACCTCAAGGACTAAAAGCAATTCTCACGACAAACTGAACGACGAAACATATAGTGGAACCCAAATGTGTGTGCAACAGTGCAACGAAGCAATTATAGTAATGTCATGTTACGCAACATCTGATATATTAATCAGCATACTACAATTGTGCAAGCGTCACTTACCTTGAGTCGGGTGTTTATGTGCAGTGTTCACCCCACTGAAAATGTGGATACGACGGAGTTCCCGGGCGGTATGAAAGGTAAATTATCTGCCACAACGTGGGTTCTTGGAGAATAAACGCACATGCACCGCACTCACAATAGAAGACCACGACACAGCAAATTCTTCGACGGATAGTACGCGACTCAGAGTGAAAATGACACTGCGGGTGGAAGCGCAAACGGCCGTACCCAATAATTTGTGGAACATTTAACGGTTGCTGCGCAGCCGATAAACATATTTAGCGCACATTCGTACAGAGACGCAATGTTGCCAAAGACACAAGTAACCGCTCTTGGAGCGCCCTCATGTAAATACTTGGTAAATTGTCATTCCAGAAGTAAGTTGTGTGTTTTCCTTAAAGATAATTTAAAATCAAAACAAGCTGACATATCCAACCCAAAAATACAAAGAGAAATACGCCGACAAATAAAGGTCATTGTACCCACTTCGGTACAAACTGAAATTTAAGCTGTACAAGTGTGTACAAAACACTGTGCGTATCCATTGCATGTCACCGCACAGTATGGGAGCAATTGTATAGGGACATAAGGGAAAGCCCCAACAAGCTACGAGAAAAATTTAACACCAGTGATAATAATCATTAGCGCGAGCGCCGTAAGCACCGATAAAGATATATTTTGCTACGCCGGAAGGTGGATAACAAACGATACAAAATTCCATTCAATTTTTTTGTTAATAGACACTGTCTTTAGCTCTCGAGTGGAGAAGACGTATTTTTGTAAGATGTGTGTGGTAGACATTTTTGTTGTCTGAATAATAATTATTGTTTGTGAAAAAACCACGGAAGTTTTCTTTTCTTCTGCACATCATCTGTGTCATGTCCACAAGCGGCCTGCATTCGGAAGAAAAAGCCCGATTAAGAACCGTTATAGACACGGCCAACAAATAAATATTCATGGCGGAAGAAGATGAATATAACAGAGGACATCAGGAGTAAGTTCACGTTAAAACGGAACTATAAAAATCCAAAATTTGGGAATTTGAAAACAATTCATTTTTTTAATCTCTTTATTTACTTACGTACATAAATTTGCACACAGCCTATTTCTTGGCGCTTTTTAACCGTGTTCAACGCGTGTGTTTCACTGCTGAACAGAAAGACATTTTCATACAAAGCTGCAGAGGCTGTGACTGTACATGCTGTGACTGTACACGATTTTTTAAATAAAAACTGCATACAGTAGCTAAAGCGTGATTGATGGCTGTTAATAAATTTGAATATCTTAAAGTTTCATTTAACGTAGCTTATTAATAGTACATATATCTAATACATAAGTAGGACCTACTTCCAAGAGCGCAGCCCTGCCAGTGTACGTGTGCTACGGCCTCTGACCAATCATCGCGTTGATATATATATATACAGGGTGTTACAAAAAGGTATGGCCAAACTTTCAGGAAACATTCCTCACACACAAATAAAGAAAAGATGTTATGTGGACATGTGTCCGGAAACGCTTACTTTCCATGTTAGAGCTCATTTTATTACTTTTCTTCAAATCACATTAATCATGGAATGGAAACACACAGCAACAGAACGTACCAGCGTGATTTCAAACACTTTCTTACAGGAAATGTTCAAAATGTCCTCCGTTAGCGAGGATACGTGCATCCACCCTCCGTCGCATGGAATCCCTGATGCGCTGATGCAGCCCTGGAGAATGGCGTATTGTATCACAGCTGTCCACAATACGAGCACGATGAGTCTCTACATTTGGTACTGGGGTTGCGTAGACAAGAGCTTTCAAATGCCCCCATAAATGAAAGTCAAGAGGGTTGAGGTCAGGAGAGCGTGGAGGCCATGGAATTGGTCCGTCTCTACCAATCCACCAGTCACCGAATCTGTTGTTGAGAAGCGTACGAACACTTCGACTGAAATGTGCAGGAACTCCATCGTGCATGAATCACATGTTATGTCGTACTTGTAAAGCCACATGTTCTAGCAGCACAGGTAGAGTATCCCGTATGAAATCATGATAACGTGCTCCATTGAGCGTAGGTGGAAGAACGTGGGGCCCAACCGAGACATCACCAACAATACCTGCCCAAAAGTTCACAGAAAATCTGTGTTGATGACGTGACTGCACAATTGCGTGCGGATTCTCGTCAACCCACACATGTTGATTGTCAAAATTTACAATTTGATCACGTAAAGAGGACATTTGCACTGAAATGAGGATTGACACATTGTCGGATGAACCATTCACAGAAGTGTACCCGTGGAGGCCAATCAGCTGCTGATAGTGCCTGCACACGCTGTACGTGGTACGGAAACAACTGGTTCTCCCGTAGCACTCTCCATACACTGACGTGGTCAACGTTACCTTGTACAGCAGCAACTTCTCTGACGCTGACATTAGGGTTATCGTCAACTGCACGAATAATTGCCTCGTCCATTGCAGGTGTCCTCGTCGTTCTAGGTCTTCTCCAGTTGCGAGTCACAGGCTGGAATGTTCCGTGCTCCCTAAGACGCCGATCAATTGCTTGGAACGTCTTCCTGTCGGGACACCTTCGTTCTGGAAATCCGTCTCGATACAAACGTACCGCGCCACGGCTATTGCCCCGTGCTAATCCGTACATCAAATGGGCATCTGCCAACTCCGCATTTGTAAACATTGCACTGACTGCAAAACCACTTTCGTGACGAACACTAACCTGTTGATGCTACGTACTGATGTGCTTGATGCTGGTACTGTAGAGCAATGAGTCGCATGTCAACACAAGCACCGAAGTCAACATTACCTTCCTTCAATAGGGCCAACTGGCGGTGAATCGAGGAAGTACAGTACATACTGACGAAACTAAAATGAGCTCTAACATGGAAATTAAGCGTTTCCGAACACATGTCCACATAACACCTTTTCCTTATTTGTGTGTGAGGAATGTTTCCTGGTTTGGCCGTACCTTTTTGTAACACTCTGCATATATATATATATATATATATATATATATATATATATATATATGGTCTATTCTTACGATGAACAAAGTACAGATTGATGTGACCTGCTACGGATTCCTTTCCTGCGTGAACCTCTTCATTTCAAAGTAGTACGTCCATCCTAGGCCCTCTCTTATTTGTCGGATGTATTCCAATATCCGTCTTACTCTACAGTTTTTACCCTCTACAGCTGCCTGTGATACCATAGAGGTCATTCACTGATGTCTTAACAGATGTCCTATCATTCTGTCCATTCCTCTTCACAGATTTACTAATCTATGTCCTTGGTGTAATCGTTGACCTTTCCATAATAAATTACAACAACTTCAATTGTACTTGCATTTACTTACACTCTCTTTCCATCAATGAAGTCGTTTTAACTTTTTCGAGTATCTACCCTCTGTAGATTTATCGTGGTGCCACTCGATCAATGAACTTTCGATTAGGCAAACTTACAAATACCAGCGTATACTTGTGTCCTGCAACGCGGTATTAAGAATTCTGGAATTCACCCTTTTCTTTTCCCGTAAAATATTTATACACACATCAGATACTAATTAAATACACGTAAAGTTTATGTTAACCCAAGAAAATTTGAATTTATTCTCTCTAGTTATTTCAATATAATTTCATTCACGAAAGTGAGCGAGTGCCATCAAAGACTACACCCCACAAGACGGAAGTTCAGTAATAAAAAAATTAAATAAGAACCCTAAGTGCCACCGCCACTTTAAATCTAACCTTAAATGACAATTTAAAACAATTCTGAACCTCTTAAGGCGTTTATCGTACGCGACCCGCTAAGTTCCCTACTTGAATTCGGTCACTTGTCACTTTGGCTAATCAAGTTTTTGTTTAGCTGCGTGCTGCTTGTAAAATGGTTGCTTTATTTTCTCGTGGCTTATCCACTCAACTACTGGTGCACTCTATCGCAATATAGTGAAACAGTTCGTATTTATTCGAGCCAATTCTAGGTCCGCTGTAAGCTAATAGTATTTAAACAACTACGAACGTGTGTTCGAGGCTTTTCCTCCTCGACATACACCAACCACTACCAAACCACTTCAACAAAACGGCTAACAACCCAATTACCTCTCGGCGAGCCGCGACCACCGATTCCCAAAAACTCAGCACCTACAATCTACTTCTCTCTCTAATCAGACTCACGCTGGATTTACCACAGCAAACTTTACGACCGAAACTGCCCACAAGACGACAATCAATTGACAGCTCGTGCACGTAAATTCGCCAAAAACGGTGTATCACCAGCGACTATTCAGAAAATCCCACAGAATCTCTATATACCGGGTGATCAAAAAGTCAGTATCAATTCAAAAACTTAATAAACCACGGAATAATGTAGATAGAGAGGTAAAAATTGACACACGTGCTTGGAATGACATGGGTTTTATTAGAAAAAAAAAACAAAAAACAAAGTATTGCTAGACGCGTGAAAGATGTCTTGCGGGTGTCGTTTGGTGATGATCGTGTGCTCAGCCGCCACTTTCGTCATGCTTGTCCTCCCAGGTCCCCAGACCTCAGTCCGTGCGATTATTGGCTTTGGGGTTACCTGAAGTCGCAAGTGTATCATGATCGACCGACATCTCTAGGGATGCTGAAAGACAACATCCGACGCCAATGCCTCACCATAACTCCGGACATGCTTTACAGTGCTGTTCACAGCTGTTCCTGGACTACAGCTATTGTTGAGGAATGATCGTGGACATATTGATCATTTCCTGTAAAGAACATCATCTTTGCTTTGTCTTACTTTGTTATGCTAATTATTACTATTCTGATCAGTTGAAGCGCCATCTGTCCGACATTTTTTGAACGTTTGTATTTTTTGGTTCTAGTAAAACCCCATGTTACTCCAAGCATGTGTGTCAATTTGTACCTCTCTATCTGCATTATTCCGTGATTTATTCAGTTTTCAAATTTATACTGACTTTTTGATCACCCAGTATTCCGTTGCTCAGCGCTGGGAGGAAACAACCGTCACAGCCACGTATATGAGCAGGGGCCTAACAGAGTATTAAACACGCTGCCTCCGCGAACTGCACCCAAATTAAAATACTGGTACCACCAATCAAAATTCCTTACCCTCTACCAAGCCTTAACCGCCAGCTGCAGTGCCTCACTACACCACACAATGAACCACTCTACTATCAGACCTAGGCACGCACTGATATATCCACTTTGTCGGTGAGAGGTCTACGTGGGAACTAACTCTTTATGTCATACCATAGGAACCATTTAAAACGAACAAACACGTAGCGCCACGCCAACTTTTGACAATGAATTAATTATTCGTTGCTGCTGGTGGTTCTCTACGACAGCGGCCGGCTACTGCGCATCGCTCAGGCAGCATCTCTGGACCCAGCGAAGGCGAGGTTTGCATCGCTGAAGTCGCGCGCGCTCACTTTTTTTTTTTCTTTTTGGTCGACGTTCGCGGCTCATCTACAACATATTTCTTTTTCTTAATACATCGTACACGCATATCACACCAACTTCACAATAACTCCAGTCTCGAACAGCGCTCTGAAAAAACGAACACCTATATCTTTCACTGAGAGCTCTGATCTCTCTTATTTTATCGTGATGATCGTTTCTTCGTATTGAGGATGGCGCCAAGAAAATGTTTTCGCTTTCGGAGGAGAAAGCTGGTGACTGAAATTTAATGAGAAGATTCGGCCGCAATGAAAAATGCCTTTGTTTTAATGGTGTCCATCCCAAATCCTGTAACATGTCCATGACACTCTCTCCCTTGTTTTACGATAGTACAAAACGCGCTGCTCTTCTTTGAACCTTCTCAATGTGCTCCTTTAATCCTATCTGGTAACGATACGCCAAACGAGGACAGACAAGTGTAATGTACTCCTTTAATCCTATCTGGTAAGGATATTCCAACCGAGGACAGACAAGTGTAGTGTAGGCAGTCACTTTAGTAAATCTGTTCCATTTTCTAAGTGTTTCGCCAATAAAATGCAGTCTTTGGTTCGCCTTCCCCACAACATCTTCTATATTTTCTTTCCATTTTAAATTGTTCATAACTGTACTTCCAAGATATGTAGTTCAATTTACGGCTTTAGATTATTTAACGTGTAATCGAAGTTTAACGGATTCCTTTTAGCACTCATGTGGATGACCTCACACTTTTCATTATTTGGGGGCGATTGCCAATTTTCGCACCTATCATATATCTTTTCTAAATCGTTTTGCAATTTGTTTTGATCTTGTAATAACTTTACTAGACGGTAAACAACAGCATCATCTGCATACAACCTAAGACGGCTGTTCAGATTGTCTCCTAAATCGTTTATGTACATAAGGAAGAACAGAGGGCCTATAACTCCACCTTGGGGATCTCCAGAAATCACTTCTCTTTTACCTGATGACTTTCCGTCAAGCACTACGAACTGTGATCTCTCTGACAGGAAATCACGAATCCAGTCACATAACTGAGACGATACTCCATAAGCACGCCACTTGACTATAAGCTGTTTGTGAGGTATAGTGTCAAACTCGTTCTGGAAATCTATAAATACGGAATCAATTTGAAATGCTTTGTCAACAGGACTCAACACTTCGTATCAGTAAAGAGATAGCCGTGTTTCGAAAGAACGATGTTTTATAAATCCATGTTGACTTTGTGTCAACAGACCGTTCTCTTCAGGGTAATTCATAATTTTCGGACACAAAATATGTTATGTATCGACGTTAATGATATGGGCCTGTAATTTAGAGGACTACTCCTACTACCGTTCTTGAATATTTGTGTGACCTGTGCAACTTTCCATTCTTTGGGTACAGATCTTTCGTCGAGGGAGAGGTTGCATATGACAGTCAGCTGTGGAGCCATTTCACCGGCATACTCTGAAAGGAACCTAACTGGTATACAGCCTGGATCGGAAGACTTGCTTCTATTAAGTAATTTAAGTTGCTTCACTACTCCAAGGATATGTACTCCTAAGTTACTGATGTTCTGATCTTATCAGCCCCCCCAATTTTCAACATAGTTGTGTGACATCACATCTCAAACGCTTCGGTCCTCTTCAGTTCCAGTTTTCACATTGTCCACGTTTCACTACCATATAACGCTGCGCTCCAAACGTACATCCTCGGAAATTTTTTACTCAGATTGAGACCTATGTTTGATACCACCCCTAAACTTCTCTCGTCTTCGCTCCGGCCGTCATTGATTATTTGCTTCCTTGGTGGCAGTATTCTTTAACTTTGTCTACTTCGTGATCCCCAATTCTGATGTTAAGTTTCTCGTTATTCTCGTTTCTGCTGCTACTCATTACTTTTCTCTTTCTCCGGTTTTCTCTGAATCTATATTCTGTACTCTTTAGACTGTCCATTTGATTCAACAGATCCTGTAATTTCATCAGCGAATCATATCATTTATATCTTCTCAACCTTAATTTTAAGCCCACTATCGAAGCTTTCTTTTATTTCTGTCATTGCTTCCTCAGTGTACAGATTGAACAGTATGGGCGAAAGACTGCATCTCTCTCTTACGCTCTTTTTAATCCGGGCACATCATTTTTGGTTTTCCAAGGTCGGCCATTGCGACCGAGCGGTTCTAGGCGCTTCAGTCTGGAACCGCGCGACCACTACGGTCGCAGGCTCGAATCCTGCCTCGGGCATGGATGTGTGTGATGTCCTTCGATTAGTTAAGTTTAAGTAGTTCTAAGTCTAGGGGACTGATGACCTAAGATGTTAAATCCCGTAGTGCTTAGAGCCATTTGAACCATTTTTGGTTTTCCAATCTTATTGTTACCTCTGTGTTCTTGTTTATATTGTGTATTACTTCCTCATAGTTTACTCCTATTTTTCTAACATCTTGCCCCATTTGCGAAAGATTCATTTTTCCTCAGTCTTCCTTCCACTCAAAGCGCAACATCGGAACTGCCTCTCTGGTCCCTTTATCTTTCTTAAAGCCGAGCTTTTCGTCGTCTAACATATCCGGAATTATCTTTCCGGTTCATCTATATATTAAGCTCGTTTGCAGCTTGGATGCTTGATCTGTTAAGCTGATTGTGAGATAATTCTCGCACTTGTCGGCTATAACAATTTTCGAAATTGTGTAGATGATGCTTCTCCAAAGTCTGGTGGCATATCGGCAGTCTCAAACATTCTACGCAACTACGTCAATTGTTGTTTTGTTGATAATTACCCTAATGATTTTAGAAATCCCGGTGGAGTGTTATCAATACCAGCTGGCTTATTTGATTTTAAGTCGTCCAAAACTGATCGTCAGCAAACACGAATACAGTTTTCTTCTGTATACTATCCTTGTCATCGTTGGATACAATGGTTGTTAAGATGACGGTGTCGTAGTTTCGCACTTACCTCCCCTTGCTGTATTCGGTATTGTGTGGATGATGATTTCCACACACAAACTTGAATAGTGGTGTGGTTGCCATTTCCTCTATTGGTCTTAGAAAATCCGATGGAATGTTATTTATACCTTCTGCCTTATTTGATGTCAAGTTTTCCAGAGAAATTCTGATGGTAATTCTAGGTATCCAATGCCTTCCATATAGACTGCAGTTTCTTCTTCTGTAATATCGTTAGACACGTCTTCCCCCTTGCAGAGGTCTCCAATGTACTGTTTCTAACTGCTTTCCTTCTTCTCTGCGTTTAACAGTGGAATTCCCATTGGCCTCTTAATGTCAACATCCTCGATTTTAATTTAACAGAATGTTGTTTTGACTTTTCTGTATGTTGAATTAGTCTCCTGATGATTATTTCTTTTTCGATTTCTTCACACCTCTCCTGCAGCCATTTATCATGGCACCCGTGCACTTCCTATTTATTAAAAAAATGTCTCAGCACTATGGGACTTAACATCAGTCCCCAAGAACTTGTTGTTGTTGTTGTGGTCTTCAGTCCTGAGACTGGTTTGATGCACCTCTCCATGCTACTCTATCCTGTGCAAGCTCCTTCATCTCCCAGTACCTACTGCAACCTACATCCTTCTGAATCTGCTGAGTGTATTCATCTCTTGGTCTCCCTCTACGATTTTTACCCTCCACACTGCCCTCCAATGCTAAATTTGTGATCCCTTGATGCCTCAGAACATGTCCTACCAATCGATCCCTTCTTCTAGTCAAGTTGAGCCACAAACCTCTTCTCCCCAATCCTATTCAATATCTCCTCATTAGTTACGTGATCTACCCACCTAATCTTCAACATTCTTCTGTAGCACTACATTTCAAAAGCTTCTATTCTCTTCTTGTCTGAACTATTTATCGTCCATGTTTCTCTTCCATGATACATGGCTACACTCCATACAAATACTTGCAGAAACGACTTCCTGACATTTAAATGTGTACTCGATGTTAACAAATTCCTCTTCTTCAGAAACGCTTTCTTTGCCATTGCCAGTCTACATTTTATATCCTCTCTACTTCGACCATCATCAGCTATTTTGCTCCTCAAATAGCAAAACTCCTTTACTACTTTAAGTGTCTCATTTCCTAATCTAATTCCCTCAGCATCACCCGACTTAATTCGACTACATTCCATTATCCTCGTTTTGCTTTTGTTGATGTTCATCTTATATCCTCCTTTCAAGACACTGACCACTCCGTTCAACTGCTCTTCCAAGTCCTTTGCTGTCTCTGACAGAATTACAATGTCATCGGCGAACCTCAAAGTTTTTATTTCTTCTCCCTGGATTCCCTAGAACTTAGAACTACTTAAACCTAACTAACCTAAGGACATCACACACATCCATGCCCGAGGCAGGATTCGAACCTGTGACCGTAGCAGTCGCGCGGTTCCGGACTGAAGCGCCTAGAACCGCTCGGCCACCACGGCTGGCCGTATTTATTTCACTCCTAGGTGATTTATATTGCTGTATTCGGGTCATTCGCTACACATTTTTGCACTTTCTTCTCTTATCGATTAATTAAAGCACACTCATGTTCATAAAAAACAGAACACCTGAAAGACGTCCATATTCATGGGACATGTACATTAGTACGTTATGCAGAAAGCCCGCGGGTTTAATGTCAACACTGATATCCCGGCGCAACACCACCTATCGGTAAAATGTGCCTGCAGCTTTCATTGTCGATATAAGCCGAAGGTAATGGATCTGTGTGACTTGAGAAGATGTGCAGAATGCCTCACAGAAACACATGCGAACCATACAGTTAATAAATTGATACGGAATTTGTTGTCGCTTTCCATATTTCTTCTCAAAAAATTCCGGTACAGGAGAACTATAGCGAGTGCTTTTTACTCTGCAGAAGTAAATCCGGGGGTAACAGACAGAAGAGAATGGACGAAGTATTTGTTAATTTATTTAATCTTTTATTCGTTTTACTTCATGTGTGCCACGTGTCCCTGTATCCTTTCCCTTATGCGGTCTGGATTGTATGAATGAGACAGTATGTGATGTAGCAGAAAGCTGTGGTCCAAGGTTGTAGCGTTACATGTGTAGAATGGTTCTGTGGTAGGATAGTACCAACCCCCTAACCACGAAATAGTTTGGCAAAGATAGTGGGCAAGTCGCGGGTCAGAGAGGTTGCAAAGGCTACAGTATTGGCTCTGTTTGGTTGGCGAGCAACCCCCCCCACATTTGAACAAAGAACGGTTAGGCGAGGCGCCCGGACTCCGGAGTAACACCTGCTTCTGAGTCGCTGCGCTGGACAGATATGGAGACGAAGCTCCCGATTTTGGTAATGTAACATAGGTATTAGATTGTCTCAAATCTGCTCGGTAATGTAGTCCAGATGTTGAAATCAGGTGTGAGATTACCACTAAACCCCCATAAGGGAATTTATTTTCATAATTTATTCAAATTTCAGTAGAACTTTGCGTTTGTGCCTTGGTCAGGCCACGCACCATGGGCCTTAAGCGCGCGGTTATATTATTGCTCTGTGCTTAACGGAAATTCACTGATCTTTCATTTATAGTAATATTTTGGGGATTTTTATTTATTTTCCAATTTTGCTTTCGCGCCACGTGGTCGGTTACAGCAACCGCCACATTGATAAACTGTAGTTTCGGTCTCAAAATGTGTAGTAGATGATGAATAATCATACAGTTGTGGGCGAGTATAAAACAGGGAAAGTATAATCTTGTGTGTTGGTATGTTTCTGCATTTCTGTTGGCTACCAAAACTTGGCCACGTGTGTGAAATAGTGTTTCTTGTGCTATTTGATTTGCTGGCATTGTTTGTGCATTACGGAAAATACACGGTTTAAGCTCGTGCATCTAGGAAAAGTTCAAGTTTTAATGCCTATTGATTGGATAAAGACTTGCAAAATACTCTTCCGCCCTGACCTAGTTCACTTGTAGTGTCTTTGCAGAACTTGTTCTGCATGACCTATAGCAATTAAATACTATAAGCATGGGCTTACGTGTAATTGTAACTTTGCTTAAATTTACATTGAAGCCAGGTCTGCGCTCCCCTCTCCCATTCCATAATCATGTGGCGAAACTGAACCATGGTAACTAGACACACCAGTTGAGATAAGGCATATCGCAACAGAAACACGGCTAGATGTTGAAATGCCATTGGTACTGAATAAATATCAATTAATTTACACCCTTGACTGATTATTTCCTCCATCCATCATAAAGAATCCTGGGTCGTGAAAACAAATTACAGCTGTATATTGCCTTTTAAGCACTGCGTAGGTGCCTCCTGTAGTGGTTGTAAGAAATATTGCGTTATCCGTTGCTTTCAAATTTTTACCGGTTGGTTAAAAACCTTCTCTAGAAATTATTAATATCCGGCAATAACTAGAAGGAGCCAGTAATTTCGTGGACCACACGAATTTGTGAAACCATTTACTACAGAGCATAGCTTGCAGGAGCTGTGGGACATGACAAAGCGACGGTAATCTTCCTACTAGGTCGAGTTTTACCACCACCAGTACTGCAAGGTTACGTTGCAAAATTATTGGCATCGGAGAATGTGAAGCATCCATCAGGGGAAGTACACTACTGACCATTAAAATCGCTACACCACGAAGATGACATGCTACAGACGCGAAATTTAACCCACAGGAAGAAGAAGCTGTTATATGCAAATGATTAGCTTTCCAGAGCATTCACACAAGCTTGGCGCCGGTGGCGACACCTACAATGTGCTGACGTGAGGAAAGTTTCCAACCGATTTCTCACACAAACAGCAGTTGACCGCCGTTGCCTGGTGAAACGTTGTTGTGATGCCTCGTGTAAGGAGGAGAAATGCGTACCTTCACGTTTCCAACTTTGATAAAGGTCGGATTGTAGCCTATCGCGATTGCGGTTTATCGTATCGCGACATTCCTGCTCGCGTTGGTCGAGATCCAATGACTGTTAGCAGAATATGGAATCGGTAGGTTCAGGAGGGTAATACGGAACGCCGTGCTGGATCCCAACGGCCTCGTATCACTAGCAGTCGAGATGACAGGCATCTTATCCGCACGGCTGTAACGGATCGTGCAGCCACGTCTCCATCCCTGAGTCGACAGATGGGGACGTTTGCAAGACAACAACCATCTGCACGAACAGTTCGACGGCGTTTGCAGCAGCACGGACTATCAGCTCGGAGACCGTGGCTGCGGTTACCCCTGATGCTCCTTCACAGACAGGAGCGCCTGCGATGGTGTACTCAGCGATGAACCTGGGTGCACGAATGGCAAAACGTCATTTTTTTCGGATGAATCCAGGTTCTGTTTACAGCTTCACGATGGTCGCATCCGTGTTTGGCGGCATCACAGTGAACGCATATTGGAAGCGTGTATTCGTCATCGCCGTACTGGCGTATCACCCAGCGTCACGGTATGGGGTGTCTTTGGTTACACGTCTCGGTCACCTCTTGTTCGAATTGACGGCACTCTGAACAGTGGACGTTATATTTCAGATGTGTTACGAACCGTGGCTCTACCCTCCATTCGATCCCTGCCAAAGCCTATATTTCAGCAGGATAATGCACGACCGCACGTTGCAGGCCCTGTGCGGGCCTTTCTGGATACAGAAAATGTTCGACTGCTGCCCTGGCCAGCACAGTCTCCAGATCTCTCACCAACTGAAAATGTCTGGTCAATGGTGGCCGAGCAACTGGCTCGTCACAATACGCCAGTCACTACTCTTGATGAACTGTGGTATGGTGTTGAAGCTGCATGGGCAGCTGTACCTGTACACGCCATCCGAGCTCTGTTTGACTGAATGCCCAGGCGTATCAAGGCCATTATTACGGCCAGTGCTGGTTGGTCTGGGTACTGATTTCTCAGGATCTATGCACCCAAATTGCGTGAAAATGTAATCACATGTCAATTCTTGTATAATATATTTGTCCAATGAATACCCGTTTATCATCTGCATTTTTTCTTGGTGTAGCAATTTTAATGGCCAGTAGAGTATTTCGACAGCGCAACGGGTGTGTGCAGAACGATTCACGGAAGACCGTAGAACACGATATGTCAAGTCCCGTCCCCAGACCACCCCCTACGAACATCGAAACCTCATCCTACCAGCATTGCAGAACAGATCTGCGTCCACCTCGACTTTGGGTCAACAGTGGAACACATCGTACACTACCAGAGATGACAGTCCGTCGCCATAGGACCTTTTGGTAGGGAGGACACAGCATTTTATTTCGATGGAGAGTCATTGTCAGATGTAGAACTAACTTTGGGTGTGAAATTTCCTGGCAGATTAAAACTGTGTGCCCGACCGAGACTCGAACTCGGGACCTTTGCCTGAGCTTCTGTAAAGTTTGGAAGGTAGGAGACGAGGTACTGGCAGAAGTAAAGCTGTGAGTACCGGGCGTGATTCGTGCTTCGGTAGCTGAGTTGGTAGAGCACTTGCCCGCGATAGGAAAAAGGTCCCGAGTTCGAGTCTCGGTCGGGCACACAGTTTTAATCTGCCAGGAAGTTTCATATCAGCGCACACTCAGCTGCAGAGTGAAAATCTCATTCTAACTTTGGGTGTGCCCCACGGAAATGTTTTGGGACCCTCACTGTCCATGTTGTAATTTAATGATTTTGCAGATAATATTAGTAGTAAAATCTGGCTTTTTGCAGGTGATACAGTTATCTATAATGAAGTGCTATCTGATAGAAGCTTCATAAGTACTCAGTCAGGCCTTGATAACATTTCAACGTGGTGCAGAGATTGGCAATTTTCTCTAAATGTTCAGAACTGTAATATTCTGCGTTTCACAAAACGGAAAAACGTAGTGTCCTATGACTATAATATCAATGAGTCACTCTTGGAATCGGCCAACGTATATAAATACCTGGGTCTAACACTTTATAGGGATATGACATGGAGTGATCACATAGGTTCAGTAGCACATAAAGCGGGTGGTAGACTTCTGTTTATTGACAGAGTACTTTGCGAAGGGCAGCACGAATGGCCACACGTTTGTTCAATCCGTGGGAGGTTGTCACAGAGATACCGAAGGAACTGAACTGGAAGACTCCTGAAGACAGACGTAAACTATCCTGAGAAAGTCTGTTAACTAAGTTTCAAGAACCTACTTTAAGTGATTATTCTAGGGATATACTACAGCCCACTATGCATTGCTCACACAGGGATCGCGAGGATACTATTAGGATTATTACTGCACACACAGAGGCATTCAAACAATCTTCCTTCCTGCTCTCTGCACGTGAATGGAACAGAAGTAAACCCTAATAACTGGTACAATGGGACAAGCCCTCTGAATTACATCTCAGAGTGGTTTGCATCGTATCGATGTAGAAGTAGACGTAGATTGTTCGGTAAATCTAGATAGCTTCCTCTTTCTAAGACACGACACATGTAACAGACGAAAGGGGAGGGGGGGGGGGGCAGATTTAGGGGTATATATACGAGGGTTGGAACCTTAATAGTGGCAACTATGTATTTACAGCTCGTACAAAATAGAGAAGTGCTTCAACGTTATACTGATCTTCAAAGTAATGACCAGCGTTATGTATAACCCGTTGCCAGCGATGTGGAAGTCATAGGATACTCTTAGCAGTGCCAGTTGTGTTGACAGTTCGAGCGGCGCGGTGTATTGCCCGAAGAATTTGTAGCAGTTCTGAAGTGAGTGCTGTGAAGTGTTCCCTTCCGCTTAGAAATCGGGCTGAACTCACGAGGGCTTAAGTCAGTAGGTGGTGTAGCACTTAGCAGATTTTGACTGATAGTCAAACAAATCAGTAACAACTTGCACTGCACATGCTTGAGCATTATCATGCAAAATGATGGTCAGGTCCTGCAGAAAGTGTCATCACTTCTGCCTCTATGCTGTTCATTTTTGGAATGTAACCTACGACCAGCTTATAGTTGCCACTATTAAAGTTCCAATCCTCGTACATTCTGATATATCACTTAGTATGCTGCACACATCCAACAATAACGGAGATACAGAAGTTGAATATATGTTCACAGAGATCAAATCCCTTTACAGATAGTGCCCGTTATGTGTCCTCTACAAACCTTCTAAAGTTTATGGGTTTTCCTGCTTCGAAACTGCTCTTTCAAATCTTGAATTGACATATGAGCATATAATTATAGCTGGAGTGAAATTTAAAAGTGTCGCTGCTCCAGATTCCTCCTACCCATCATATAAACAGTAATCACATTCTCATAGATATATTTACAATGAATTTCCCAGAGTAATTTCTACCTCTCGAATATCTGCATCTGGCATATCTGACCATGACATAATTTTTATTGCATACTCGTTGGAATGTTCCAGAAAGAAACCTCAACTGACTTCATATTGTGGCACAAGAAGTAGTTTGGGGGACGTCTTTTGTTCCCTTATCGCACATACATGAAAAATTTCACGGTTTTAATACCAAACTTACTCAGCTATGTGACAAATTTGCTCTCCTAAATACCAAGAAAGTAAAAAGGAATCCTTCTTCTTGGCTAACTGAAGAATTAAAGCAGCACATGAATCTCAGACATACTGTGCACCAGATTACAAACTGCGCCTAGCGCCTGAAAATCATATTTCTTACATGCAGAAGCGGGACGGAATCAGTCAAGCTGTGAGAAATGCGGAACTAGGGCATGGCCATACATTAACCCACAACACAAATAGATCAGTTGTCCTATGGAAAAGCTTGCGTGGTGTCAATACAGGCAGATTGAAAGTACAGCTGATCCCATTATCCGAACCAAAGAATTGAACCGGTACTTCACATTACCTACAATCACAATTGAACCACAGACGAAACAGAGACTATTTGGTTACTTCATGGGGGTAAAAACTGAAACCACGAAAAATTGTGTATAAAGTATACTTATTCTCAAAAACGCCATCATGCATACCAGAGCAGCATCTACTGGACACGATGGCATCACAGTCCAAATGATGAAGCTTGTTACTGATCCACTACTGCCCATTAGAACAGATATTTTCAACCATTCCTTTACCACAAATGTTTTTCCTGAGGCCTGGAAACATGGAATAGTTGAGCCACTACCAAAAAAAGGCGTTGCAACAGCACCCTCTGAAGTTAACACATGACCTGAATCTTGCCATGGATGCACAAGAGACGACGATCATGTGCTTCTTAGACTGCAGCAATTCCTTTGACACTGCTAGCTTCGATACTTACTGGCCAAACTTAGCAGCCTAAAATTGTCACCAACAGCTGTGCAATGGTTAAGCTTATACCTGGCATCTCGCCAGCAGTGTGTCATGTCAGTATCATAAAGTCATAATAGAGGCAGGAAGTACGAGGCGTCCTCCAGGGTTTGATATTAGGTCCTATACTCTTTTCATTATATATCAATGATTGTGATCAGTTTCGTCTCACTGCAAATACCACAATCTACAGTTGTATATACAAGGGTAAGTCAGTTATTATCCCCAAAGTAATTATAAAATTTTAGTGTATCCAAATAGTAAACTTACAAGAACATCATTTTTCGACAGTCTCCTTACGTTTCAACGCGATTGGTCCATCGTTGTACAAGCTTCCTGATGCCCTCGTAAAAGAAGGTTCTCGGTTGAGCAGCGAGCCAGGAATGCGCCGCTTCTTTCACTGCTTCGTCAGAGGCAAATCGACGGCCCCTTAATGCCAGATTGAGTGAACCAAACAAGTGATACTCAGAAGGGGCAAGATCGGGACTATATGGAGGATGATCCAGTACTTAAAATTTGAGTTTCTGGATCGTTTGAGCGGTGTGGGCATCTGTATGCAGATGGGCATTGTCTTGCAACAACAACACATTTTGACAGCAATCCTCGGCGTTTCCTTCGAATTGCAGGCTTTAGCGTGGCAGTAAAGATCTCACTGTAACGTACACTGTTTATTGTTGTTTCCCTTTCCCCATGATGTTCCAGTATTGGACCTTGTGCGTCCCAAAAAACCGTAAGCATCAGTTTTCCTGAGGACGGTTGCGTCTTGAACTTTTTCTTGCACAGCGTACTTGGATGTTTCCATTCCATACTCTGCCGCTTACCCTCCGGCTCGTAGTGATGGGTCCATGTTTCGTCACCAGTAATGGTCCTGTCTACGAAGTTGTCCCCTTCATTACCATAGCGATTCAAATTTTTTTCTTTTTTTTTTTTTGCACATATGGAAGTGTGTTTGTTTATGCAACTGTGTGAGATGTTTTGGGACCCATCTTGCACAAACTTTATGAAATCCAAGTCTGTTGTGAATGATTTCGTAGGCAGAGCCGTGATTAATGTGCAGATGATGTGCCACTTCGTCAATAGTTAATCGTCTGTCTAAGAGAATCATTTCACGTGAACGCACAATGGTTTCTTCATTAATGGCGGTGAACGGTCGTCCGGCTCCTTATTCGAGCGTAACACTTCAATTTTTCAGTCCATTCGTAGACACTCCATTGTGGCAAAATACTGTTTCCGTACTGTACCAAAGGTCTTGGATAAATTTCGGCCCCTGATACGCCTTCCGACCACCAAAGACGGATCGCTAAACGTTGCTCTTCTTTGGTGCAAATAGACAGTGGAGCCGCCATGATTAAGAGTGCGGCAGCGATAACGAAACTAACCTAGCAGCTTGAAAACTGCAAAGATATAACAACAAATAAACAAAGCATGCGACATCAACGTAAAACGACAGTACTACCAAAATAAATAAAAATATAACTAAATTGCGGATAATAATTGACTTACCCTCGTCAGTGCAAAACCAATAAACCTGATGATAGCTATGGAGAATCTCAACATCGACCTGTCCACACTGTGAAAATGGGCGCAGGATACAGGGTTAAAGCTCAACCCATCCAAAACCCAAGCGGTACTGGTTGGTCATTCTAGGCTCGTTACCCGAAATATCGGGAATCCTTACCATCTTTAACTCCAAACAGGACAAATATCAACTTCTCTCCCTCTGCAAAGACGCTACAAGAAAACTCATCTTCAGAAACTGGACACCAAAAAGATCAAAGAAAGCAACATGAAAGAAGAATGGGGAAATGAAAAGGCAGCCATCTGGCATCAATTCCATAACAAGATAAACAAGAGAGCGAAAGAGGCAGTACCTTTAAAGAAGAATATGAAACACCCATGGTGGCAGTATGCATGTGAAGAAGCACTGGAAGAACGGAAGAGTCTTTCCAGAAATATAACTCTAAGAAGTCACTGGAGACTCAACAATTTTATCTTCACACCAAAAGGCAAGCCTCGAACATTATCATACAAACAAAGAGGAGGCACATGAAGGACCAGTAGGACTAGATAGAAAAAGACTTCCGAGATCACAATACTGGAGATTTTTATAGGACGTTCGCAAGGAGGATTCGAGGATACACCCCTCAGAACTTACGTTTCCGAAAACCAGACGGCAAAATCGCATTGACCAACCGAGATAATTATAGAGAATTGGCTCAATATTTCTCACAGCTACTCAATTACCAGGAGCCCACATCAAGATGGCCCAAAGAGACTCCTGCACAAGTAAACCCAGAATCTCCAGCACCTACCAAAGAAGAAATCCATAGACACATCTTCAGACTCAAGAATAACACGGCATCTGGAGAAGATGGCATAGTTGCAGAACTATTGAAGAACATAGGCCCACATACACTTGAAGAGCTCACACAAATCATCATAGACACCTGGAAAACGGAAAAGGTACCTGAAGAATGGAAATGTGAACTCACCCATCCATTACACAAGAAAGGTGACAGAACAGGCGTCAGTAACTACAGAGGGATTTCTCTCCTTGACGTCACGTACAAAATTCTATCCACGTGCCTTCTTCAAAGAACACAAGAATAGCTTGAAAACAAAACTGGTGACTATCAAGACGGTTTCCGATTTGGGCGTTCTTGTGCTGAACAAATTTTCAATTTGAAGACGATATTGAAATGTACAGCAGCCAGAAGCTCTCTGATCATATGCGTATTCGTCAACTTCAAGAAGGCATATGATTCAGTCGATCGACAGTCCCTCCTTAACATTTTAGAAGAACGAGAACTTGATCGAAAGACATTAAGACTCATCAAGGAAACACGCACGGGCACGAACTCAAAAGTGAAATTCATGGGCGAATTGTCAGAGTCCTTTGAGATAAAGACCGGTGTGCGTCAAGGTGATCGATCGTCACTACTGCTCTTCAACCTTGTTCTGGATAAAGTCATCCGAGAAGGGGAGAAAGAACTGAAAGCCCAGGACCATTGGAAACCCATTCAACTCTGACGAAAGAATGACGACATCAAGGTCAGTTGTTTAGCTATCACAGACGACTTAGCGATATTATCCGCCTGTGAAAATACAAACAGATTAAAGTCCTCAAGGAATGCGCTGAGAAAACTGGACTGCAAATGTCATTCGAGAAGACAAAGTTCATTTGCACTGAATTGGACATTCAGGAACTGAACACAAAATACAGGCAGATCAAACGAGTTCCACACTTCAAAGTTCAAACGAGCATATGGGAGGGCGCGTGAAATCTACAACAAGGACATTATAATACAGTGATTAAACCTGAAGTGCTGTACGCGAGCGAAACCTTAATAGAAAAGGCGATCTGGAGAACATCTTGGAGGAGGAAAGAAAGATCATGAGGAAAATGCTGGGACCAGATAAAACAGAAGTGGGGTACAAACTCAAATCGCGCAAAGCAACACAAGAACTGTCCAACCTTGCTGCAGATATCAGGAAACGAAGGCTGAAATTCTATGGACACATTCATAGACTCCCATGTTGAAGGCTAACTGACAAGATTTTGACATACACTGCAAAACTGAAGAACATTCCATGGATAGAAGAAGTGACCTGGAAAAGTCACAGATAGGAACGTCAGACATACTAGACAGGAAACTTTACCGTCAGAAGAAAAATGGGTGGGTAGTAAAGCCAGAGCATGAAGTCCGTAAAAGATCAGAACCAAGTGGTTAGAAGAAAGGAAGAAAGCAAATAGCGAAAGAATGGAAGTTTTATGGGCTATTAGAAAGGCGGATCATAAATGTAATGTGTGATCTGACAGTCTCCATACGCACATAATAATAAAATAATAATGACAGATGAAAATCTAAATTAGACTGAGCATGTTGCTGCAATGCACAGGAAGAAATCAACATCTCTCCGTGCCCTACAAAAAATAAAAACCTCTTCCCTCTTGATCTGAGAAATAAACTTGTACAAACACTTACAATTCCAATTATTGATTACACCAATATTATCCTGCAAGGCCTTTCTCAGGAAAGCTCACGGTACATGGAACTTGTTATGAATGCCTGTGTTCGTTATAGCTATCATATTCGACTCTTTGACCACATTTCACCATCATATGCACAGATAGCCTGGTTACGTGCAGACAAGCACAGAGATTTCCATACTGTCTTCTCTATTGTCTTATCAACGTGCACTCTTCTCTCATATCTCTCCTCAACTTTAATGCTCTTGTCTGAACAACATGGCAGGATCATGCGTTCCCACCACAGGAAAATCGTTTTAGTCCCACACCATCGTTCAGCACTTTCTCGAACCTGTGAAATAACCTCCCACATCATACTACAGCACTGAATAACATCCCCAGTTTCAGAAGACAATCAATGACACAGCTACTAAAACAACAATAAAGATTATCGTTGTCCCTGCATACACTCACTACCGCTGTACAACAATCTTTCGGACCAGATCCTCCTCATTTCCCAGTATTCTTAGCTGGTGCAGTCTCCTCAAGATTTTCTTTCACCAAAAATCGCTAAATCAGAAAACATCTGTTTTGTAAACCTATAAACTCTTTTTATAACTGGCACAATCATTATTGTTATTGTTGTCATTATTACTCTCAATATTAGTGGCAGTAGCAGCAGCAGCACAAGTATTTTATTAGCTCATAGTGATTATTATTTACTCACATTGTCGCTATAGACAATCAAATCATTTTATTCTATTTGTCATACTATAGTTGTTATTTTTTTTGTAACTGTGATGTAAAGAAGGCACTTCTTGTGTGAAACCCTGGTCAGATGTAAGATACGGCCCAATGAACCTAATCAGATCAGATTAAACTAACAAAATAAAAATAAACATATCTGCAACTGGGTACGCCCTACAATCCAATATATGATTTCGGTATTTCTGTCTGACCATGGCGTAATCCAGCTGAAATCTTCAAGTGTCCCCAACTCTTTTCCAGGTAGAGCTCCTCTTGGGAGGAGAGTATTCGCAGTTACAGCTCGAAATTTATTGCATAGTTCACTTAGTCTTTTTCCTTTGTCATTCCTACTACAAAGCCCATTATCTCCTGTAACCGTGTCTCCTATTCCTTCCCCAACAACCACGTTCTAGCCTCTCATTTATTATTAAATTTTCATCTCCCTTATATTCTGAATTACATGTTCAGTATCCTCATATACTTTCCTTGTCCCCTCGTCCTATGCCTGCAAAGTCTGCATGTGTAACTGAACTATCGTTGTCGGCGTTGATTTACTGCCGAATGTGATGAGAACAACCCTATCACTCAACGGTTCCTAGTAGCACACCCTCTGCCCTAATTTCTTGTCCATAACGAATCCAATTCCCATTATACCATTTTCTGCTGTTGTTGATATTACCGTATCCATTGTTGGTCCATTGATCGTGACTGGGCCAAATATCTCACGAAATAAGCGTCAAACGGAAAAACTACAAAGAACGGAACTTGTCTAGCTTGAAGAGGGAGAAACCAAATGGCGCTATGGTTGGCCCGCTAGATGGCGCTGCCATAGGTCAAACGGATATCAACTGCGTTTTTTAAAATACGAATCCCCATTTTTTATTACATATTTGTGTAGTACCTAATGAAATATGAATGTTTTAGTTGGACTACTTTTTTTGCTTTGTGATAGATGGCGCTGTAATAGTCACAATTTTAGACAAACAGTTGGTAACAGGCAGGTTTTTTAAATTAAAATACAGAACGTAGGTACGTTTGAACATTTTTTTCGGTTGTTCCAATGTGATACATGTACCTTTATGAAATTATCATTTCTGAGAACGCATGGTGTTACAGCGTGATTACCTGTAAATACCACATTAATGCAATAAATGCTCAAAATGATGCCTGTCAACCTCAATGCATTTGGCAATACGTGTAACGACATTCCTCTCAGCAGCGAGTAGTTCGCCTTCCGTAATGCTCGCACATGCATTGACAATGCGCTGACGCATGTTGTCAGGCGTTGTCGGTGGATCACGATTGCAAATATCCATCAACTTTCCCCACAGAAAGAAATCCGGGGACGTCAGATCCGGTGAACGTGCGGGCACGGTATGGTACTTCGACGACCAATCCAATCCACCTGTCATGAAATATGCTATTCAATGCCGCTTCAACCGCACGCGAGCTATGTGCCGGACATCCATCATGTTGGAAGTACATCGCCATTCTGTCATCCAGTGAAACAACTTGTAGTAACATCGGTTGAACATTACGTAGGAAATCAGCGTAGATTGCGCCATTTAGATTGCCATCGATAAAATGGGGGCCAATGATGCTTCCTCCCATAATGCCGCACCACATATTAACCCGCCAAGGTCGCTGATGTTCCACTTGTGGCAGCCATCGTGAATTTTGCGTTGTCCAATAGTTCACATTATGCTGGTTTTCGTTACTGCTGTTGGTGAATGACGCTTCGTCGCTAAATAGACCACGTGTGCAAAAAATCTGTCATCGTCCCGTAATTCCTCTTGTGCCCAGTGGCAGAACTGTACACGACGTTTAAAGTCGTCGCCATGCAATTCCTGGTGCACAGAAATATGGTACGGGTGCAATCGATGTTGATGTAGCATTCCCAACACCGACGTTTTTGAGATTCCCGATTCTAGCGCATTTTGTCTGCTACTGATATGCGCATTAGCCGCGACTGCAGCTAAAACACCTACTTGGGCATCATCATTTGTTGCAGGTCGTGGTTGATTTTCACATGTGGCTCAACACTTCCCGTTTCCTTAAATAACGTAACTATCCGGCGAACGGTCCGGACGCTTGGATGATGTCGTCCAGGATACCGAGTAGCATGCATATCACACGTCCGTTGGGCATTTTGATCACAATAGCCATACATCAACACTATATCGACCTTTTCCGCAATTGGTAAACGGTCCATTTTAACACGGGTAATGTATCACGAAGCAAATACCGTCCGCACTGGCGGAATGTTACGTGATACTATGTACTTATACGTTTGTGACTATTACAGCGCCATCTATCACAAAGTGAAAAAAATGGTCTAACTAAAACCTTCATATTTCTTTACGTACTACGCGAATATGTAATAAAAAATGGGTGTTCCTATTTCAAAAAACGCAGTTGATATCCGTTTGACCTATGGCAGTGCCATCTAGTGGGCCAACCATAGTTCCATCTGGTTTCCCCCTTCAAGCTAGTCGAGTTTCGTTCTTTGTAGTTTTTTCGTTTGATGCTTAATTAGTGAAATTCTTCCCGTCCATATGTGGCATAACAGCAATGCTTAACAGTATTGAGATTTTGGCCCGGTCACTATCAATGGACCACCCTGTATTCCTCACACCAAATATCCGTATCTTCCTCCCATTTCACTTCACTAACCCGCACTGTATCTAGCTGAGCCTTTGGATGATTTCAGATTTTATAGCTTTCCTACTACGTCCACACTTCTGAAATTCTGTGCTCTGACTCGTATAATACTGGTTATTGGTTACTGATTGTTGGTTATTGAATCTTTTCTTCATGGCAACCTCCGCCTTGGTAGTCTGCACCTGGAAATGTGAATGGCGGTCCAATATAGGATCTTTTGCTAATTGACAGATCATCATAACACTTTTTCATTTACATATCACATGTCCTGTGGGTTGGGCGCTAATGACCATAGAAGTTTTGCGCCCTAAAACCACAAAAAAAAAAAAAAAAAAAAGTCCTGTGGGTACAGATGTACCTTTACCGCATTGGTTTCCATTGCCTTCTGCATCCTCCCGCCATTACTCATTACTTATTCTTCCACCTTTTAGAGGCAGTTCCCATCCCAAGAGCAAGACAGTGCCCTGAACTTCTGTCCACTTCTCCACCCCCTGTAGTGGTTAATAAAAATGAAAAAGGGAAGAAAAGAAAAGGTTGAAAATGTGGAAAGAAATGGTGAATAAAAAGGGGGTTTTAAAATCGTTAATGACCGTGAAAAAAGGGAAAGAATGAAATGCAAATCGGACTTCGTATTACAGAAAAGTTATCGGGCTTCGTGATTCGGAAAAGCTATTGTTTGGGTGGTCCTTGTGGCGTTTCTGAGCAAAAGTCAAACCAATTTCCAATACATAAATTATTTGAAGTAGAACAGAGAATAACAAAATGTGATTAACAGGGGGAAATGGCGTAGATAAGAGTTCATCCTTTACCATGTTAACATGTCTTCTTTCGTGCGGCGTCCAGGTCTTCAGAAATCGCCTACTTCATTTCTGCATGAAAAGTCTGCTCCGAAATCTTGCAATAAGTTTCATCGTCCAGGAATTTCTAATGTATACAAAACCCTCTTGATATTAAATGCAATTTATTTTACGTTACTACTTCCATCCTACGAATTTCATAACAACTTCCACAATATGTCTACACATTAATAAGTTTGTTTCGTCTTCATCAGATCACGTCTGCATTAAGCTTCCGCTCTCGAGAGACAAAAAAGAAACGAATAGAAAAAAAAGAGTTACAATTTTAGTATTTTCTCTGTCTTCGAGCGCTCATACCGCTGCGACGGTATAATTCATGTCTGAGGGAACGAATGTAGCGCGGCGAAATTCAGAGTCCCGCTACATCGCCCCCTCGACTGTCACGCTAAAACATTTAGCGTGGCAGACTAGCAAACAATATAATAGATATACCTAAATGTCAATATATACATATTTTCATAGGAAAGGCCACGTGCATTCATAGGGGATAATCTTTGTCAATACTTACTTTCTAAATCTATATACTAAATACAATTGTTACAGTTTTGATCCTTTTTACAAAATTAATATATCTTTACATAGATTTTGTTTGAGCAAGCTGCTCGCCAGCGCAGTTAATGTTGTGCGCTTCCAGCGCTGGTTTCCCAATGCATCTCTGGCATCACGTAGTCTTTGCGCATGCGCAATAGCATCACTGAATTTCGCGTGCGGCAGGTTCAAAATCGCTGTGTTATGACAGTCTTGCGCGGTATTCACTTTCACATAGTGTTCATTACAAGTTGTTATTCCAGCATAAATGGCGTGTCAAGTCCGGTGAGACCATAAGATTGAGCGTGTGCGTGATCTGAAGCAATGTCCATGTCTTCTGTTACGACACAACACTCCAGGTCCTTGTGCGTTTTCATGACTACTGTTCCCGGGGCATATATGGTCGATGTAGTTTTCAGCCTCCACATCGCCTACGACAGGTGCTGAGTTTTTTTGTCTCCAAAGCATCTGAAGGCCGGCCAGGAACAACGGCGTCGATGTTCGCAAAGATATGTGTTTCCATCACGTTGTTTACACTTGCCAACAAACGTTCATTTGCAGTGTGAAAACCCTCATTGTCGTCGAAGTGAATTGCAGTTTATATCGGTTTACAAACAGTTATTTGGTTTATGCACCACAAGTTTCACAAACAACACAAAATTCGTCGTTTATAGCGTTCACAGTTTGCAACACTTTTTGCCATATTTACATTTTAAAAGTTCACTTTGTCCAAGCATGTTTACATCGTTAATTATGAAAGTTTGCATTTCGTGGTCACATTTCAAAATATGTTGATAATATGCAAAGTTTTAACACATATACAAATACATATAAATTTACAAGAATATGCATGTGAAATATTTACACTAAAAATTATACTAAGTTCCATTGGCTTTCTTTTATTACGGTATTAATTTTTTTTTATTCAGGTATGGGCGTGCCAATGGATTTCAGACTTAATATTTAAAGCACGGGCTTTCCTTCATTTATTATTTCTTTCTTTCTATTCCATATCTTGGCTATTGGTTGACCAGGCTTGTAATGCCATACTTAATTTTCTTCATGTCTTTTAATTCATACCTGAAAGTTTACTGTCACACAGCATATTCTTACATCCTATAAACAAACAATACACAGCTGCAGGAGGTGGTAGGATAATGGAGAAAGAATGGAAGAAACTATTCACTACCTATAAACTACCAAATCCAACAGCTACTACATAAAAAGAGAGCATAATACATTATAACATTTCCATCACCTTCAAGGGGTGTGAGAAAGGAGGTGCTTACCATTTACCAAATCATGGGTAAATGTAAGTGTCCTTACTTCAAGTCTGTGTAGTGTAACATCATGACAGATTCTCTGTTTGTGCTCTGACTGTTCATATGACTATACCTTAACAGATCCTTGCGTGAGTAAATCGCATATCTGCTCAGTACTTCCTCGATATCTCCACTTCTTGTGGATACTATCTATACAAATGGAAAATATATCTCACAGACATTGTCCCGCTCATAATGTGTATTATATAATAACATATAAAATTTCTTCTCAAGAGTTCAACCATGAACTTTCTTCTACTTTAGTGAAGGTTAAACATCATGTATGTTGTGTATATATATAATTTCTTTCTGTAAAACATAAATAAAGAACATAGTATTATAATTGACAGTAAAATGTCTCCTTCTCAGTGTCCGTTGCTCGACGTCGGCTGCACGGATGGTCACTGCTCCTTTGCACTTAACCTTGCATGGCCTGAAAAGTCAAATGTTGTCTTCAACATAGATGTAATTTTGTCATCTGTTCGCTTAAGTGGTGGTATTGTACGAGTCGCAAAACGGCCTTAATAACTCTCCTACCTTTTGCTTCCTCAGGGTTTTCTGTTGTGTGAAAGCATAATAAAGGCTAACATGGCACTAAATTTCACTTTCGTAAAAAAAAATTTTATATAGATGTATTCACATGAGGGCTGTGTAAAAACTATATTTCACCTTAAGTCCCTTAAAATATCATTCTTCTGTCTGAACACGAACTATAAATGTTTTCTTCCACACAGTGGCTTAACAAAACTTAACGAAAGGTTACCAAGTTACACTTCTGAAATAAATTAAAGCTAATGCGTTTCCAAGTTACATTCTTATTACACTTCTTTCAACAGCTGTAGTCATCATTATTTTCACTCTGCTTTTCTTGCATTCGTTCATTTTCAAGGGCACTGAAAATAGATTCACATTTAACGTCTTGTACTCACGTGTTCTAACTCATCACAAATGTTTTCTTTCAAACTGAAATTCTTATGTAATCTTAAACACGTAGACTGTTTACTCACTTCTCTATGTAGCACAATATTACCAAAACATTCTCACTCATTCCTTACTCACATATTCATCATAATATATTTATCCTTATACATTAAACGTATTCCTCATCAAACATTAACATATCACATACGTGGGGCCATTTGGCACTTCCATTCTCATAAAACTCCAATAATATTTTCCTCAAATAATCTGTCTCCATCAACTACTTCATTACCTTCTTATATTAACTTAAATATTAACTCATTCATACTGATCATTCCCCCCCATGAACCATGGACCTTGCCGTTGGTGGGGAGGCTTGCGTGCCTCAACGATACAGGTAGCCGTACCGTAGGTGCAACCACAACGGAGGGGTATCTGTTGAGAGGCCAGACAAACGTGTGGTTCCTGAAGAGGGGCAGCAGCCTTTTCAGTAGTTGCAGGGGCAACAGTCTAGATGATTGACTGATCTGGCCTTGTAACACTAACAAAAACGGCCTTGCTGTGCTGGTACTGCGAACGGCTGAAAGCAAGGGGATACTACAGCCGTAATTTTTCCCGAGGGCATGCAGCTTTACTGTATGATTAAATGATGATGGCGTCCTCTTGGGTAAAATATTCCGGAGGTAAAATAGTCCCCCATTCGGATCTCCGGGCGGGGACTACTCAAGAGGACGTCATTATCAGGAGAAAGAAAACTGGCGTTCTACGGATCAGAGCGTGGAATGTCAGATCCCTTAATCGGGCAGGTAGGTTAGAAAATTTAAAAAGGGAAATGGATAGGTTAAAGTTAGATATAGCGGGAATTAGTGAAGTTCGGTGGAAGGAGGAACAAGACTTTTGGTCAGGTGAATACAGGGTTATAAATACAAAATCAAATAAGGGTAATGCAGGTACAACTCTTCTTGCTGTTGTTTCGTTAAATAGTCAGATTCGACACATTTCTGATACAATAAATCCTGCTCAGTCTCCTGATAGTCTGAATCTTCAAGTGTTAAATTACATACACTAACTATGGTAGAATATACCAATTGAAATTGACTTACTTCGTAATGTTTTTGTCGTGGTTCAATCGTCTTGTTAAGTTCAACATTAATTAGTTGTTCTCCTACAGATATTGACATATGCCATTACTTAAATCTATGATTGCTTTGTGTTCATTCAAGAAATCCATCCCTAGGATGCAGTGTACGATGAGCTTGTCTACAATCAGAAAATTACACTTGAACTGTGTATTGGAAAATGTGAAGTTAACAAGGGCTTGCATGCGTATGTTCTTAGATTTAGTACCTGTGGCACTAACCACGTGGCAATTCTGTACAGGTAATGTAAGTATGTTTATAATTTGTTTCAATTCATTATAGAATGCGGTTGACATCACACTTGCAGCAGCACCAGTATCGAATAAAATTTGTACATCATAATCGTTAAACTTAACCCATGCCGTAGCTCGTATGAATTCTTTAACACAACTATCTGATTTTATGTTTTTCTCGTCGGTTGATTCCTGTTCTGCTGTCATTTTGTCATCGTACCTGAGGAAACAAATCGCCTCAGCCGTTGCGCTCTTACAACACCTCACGACCGAAGCACGAGCGCCTAGCTCGGTCGTCGACTGTTTTCCGTCGTCTGCTGTGTTTGGCCGGGTTCATTGACCAGCTCCACTATGTTTACATTCCGGCCGGTTGGCGCCCACGCGTCAGCTGATGGCGCGCCGCAATTGTTATTGCTACTTCGTGGCAGGGAGTGCATAACTGTACTGGGAAACGGCGACGGTTTCCGTGGAGGGTCATGATTTGTCATGCGTGAATTTTGTGTGTTCCACATATTCTGTTGGTGATTGTTGGGATTGTTATTGTTTTGGTGGTAATTATGTCTGTTATATGGCATGTTCCTGTCAAAGTAGCCCGGGTTGTACCGGTTATTCTCACGTCTCCTATTGCAGTTGTTGTTGTACTGTCTGTGATTTTCATTTTGCCTGTAGTTACCATTTTGATATGGGTGATAATTATTGTTGTTGTTATTATTATTATTATTCCACGAATTTCTGCGGTTGTTCCTACCGTTATACACGTTTCCATTTGAATATGTTTCGCGCGCAAACATCGTATTGTGTCGCGGTGCGGACGGATGGTTCCACCAACCACCGTCACTACGGTTCCTTTGGGGTTGGTGCTGATTTTGGTTAGTAATATGAGTAAAATCTGAATGGCGTGAATCGCCTCGGTAAACTACGTCCATCTGATCTAAGAAGTTTAAGAAAGTCTTAACGTCATTCTCCGGTACTCCTATTAATCTGTCTCCGTATGGAAAGGGTAAGTGGCTCTTTAAAGTGTCAATTATCGCTGGCAAGTCGGCTGGTTTGGACCAGTACAGTGTCTTGTCTAGGTACCCCTCAAAGTATTGTCTTAATGTCTCTTTTTTAGGGTCGTGGGTCTCGGGGTTGCACACTTCTCTCCTTAAACCCTGTTGCTCATTCTCGGACCAGAATTCGTCCAAGAAGGCTTGTTCGAACTGTTCAAACGTAAGGCACCGTCGTTTAATAGCGGCACCCCACTTAGCTGCTCGTCCTCTCATGAGATTGGTGACGTATCTGATTTTATCGACTTCTGACCAACTACGTGGAAAAACACCGTTAAATGATCTAATAAACACAATAGGGTGGACTTTGTGCTTGTCCTCACTGGAAAATGTCTGGAAATACCCATGCCTTTCAAACGTGTCATCGGCCATGCCCGTTGGCGTAACTGTATTGATGTGATTTATGTCACCTGCCACTCTAGGTGTCGTACCGTAATATTGCTCGTTTGGTGGAAAAGAAAGTGGCACATTGTAATTTTGATTGGAAATAAGTGATTCCACAATAGGTGTTCTGTCTGTGTCATTAGCCATGGTTTCAGCTGTTCTGTCGTTCCTTGACGATGCTTTTACACCAATCGCCAAACACGGCACAACATTGTCTCGTAATTGTGTCGCTTCGTCTTCTATGTGTTTTGTCTCGTCTTTAACATCTATCTTTGTTTTTGAAAGTATGTCCTGTGTAATTGTTTCAAGTTTTTTGTCCAGACAGTTGCCACACAATTTACATTCACGTACAATTCTTTCGGCCAAGTTGGTGTCGTTGTTTAGTGACGCGAGGTCCGCTCTAATTTCTCTATCTTTTCTTTGAGGTGAGTTTGTTCAAGAACTACCATTGTGAGCTGTTGGGTAATATTTCCCACTTCTTCAGTCAGCTTTTCTTGGGTGGAGCTAGCTGAAGTGTGGGCCTGAGCTAACTCTTCCACACTGGTGTTCACTTCCTGCTGCACATTAACTATTTGAGTTAACTGATTCTCACATCGGGTGATACTGTTTTTTGTTTCATGTGTGAATGTAACCAAAGTTTCTTCCTGTTTAGTGACTCGGTCGGACAATGTGTCAAATCGCTGGCTGAGCTGTTGAGTGGTGGTATTTAATTCTGTTTTCTGTTTTGTCGTTCGTTCAAAATTTTCGGTCATAGTATGGTTTAATATGTCAATTTTCTGACTAACGTCTCGTTTCATGTCTGCAAATAACTCTAACAGTCGGTCCAGTTTGTCAGTCTCCTGTGTCCGATTTGTGTCACGTTGCTGAATTTGTCTCATATTCGGTTCTGACATTGATGTTACCAATGGCGCTGACGGTCTAGTCTCGCGTCCATTCCACATTTCGTCATTTAAAGTCACCATCTTGTACCATCACAAATGTTGCGAGTTTGAGGCAAAATCATTGCATTGATCTGTGAACTCGTCCATGGAGGGAAACGCGGACTTTCTTGTTGGTTGAATGATGAATCTAGTTCACTTAACTCATCTGCCGAAACTATCTCTACCTTACCGCGTTCCATTGTAATAGTATGTATAATCGTAAGTCAAAAAGGCAATAATATAAGTCTGATTAATAAAGACTTGACTCAAATTTAGGTTGAAATATTTTCTCGTTAAGGTAAATGATTCCTCTATTGCAGACAATGGTTGAGAAAGATGCAGCAGGGTGGACAAAATTTTTCGTAACAAATGACTGTTTGGCGGTCAAATTCACGATCTTCATATGCTACAACAATACTATAATTACCACAAACTACAATAGAGATAGATAATTTTGGAAAAATGTAGAAGAAAACAACAGGATTTGTGGAAAGGGAAAAATTGATTCTGCAGTTGGCTATTGAATGCTTGAATGAAACATGATTGTGTGACTCACCATTAAATTTTCTGTCCTGCAGCGGCTGGCCAATCACTTCTGCGTGAATCGTATTCGTCAAAATATGGATTTTCTTAATACATCTCCATCGGATAATCGCCAAAAGGTCTCAAAATAACAGTTTTGCATCAGTATATGCCATGAAAAGAAAAACAGATTAAATTAGTTACAAAAATTCTTTACAATATTGTTGTACAATCATTTGCTTAGGTACAATAAAGTTGGTCTTTTAGCTACTATTTAAATTTCAGGATTTTTGGTTATTCTCTGTTGGGAAAAAATACAAACTAAAGTTTCAAATTTGCTCAAAAACGACACATCCGAAAATTGCGTCCTGTCACAGGAGCCAGTTGTAGTGGTTAATAAAAAAAGAAAAAGAGAAGAAAAGAAAAGGTTGAAAATGTGGGAAGAAATGGCGAATAAAAAATGGGTTTTAAAAATCGTTGATGATCGTGAAAAAGGGAAAGAATAAAATGCAAATCGGACTTCGTATTACAGAAAAGTTATCCGACTTCGTGATTCGGAAAGGCTATTGCTGGGGTGGTCCTTGTGGCGTTTCTGAGCAACAATCAAACCAATTTCCACTACAAAAATTATTTGAAAAGAAGACAGAGAATAACAAATGTATCTAACAGGGGGAAATGGCGTAGATGAGAGTTCATTCTTTACCATGTTAACATGTCTTCTTTCGTGCGGCGTCCAGGTCTTCAAAAATCTCCTACTTTATTTCCGCATAAAAGTAGTAGCTGCTCCGAAATCTTGCAATCGTCCAGGAATCACTGATTTATACAAATTAAAATCATCTTGATACTGAATGCAATTTATTTTACGTTACTACTTCCATCCTACGAATTTCATAACAACTTCCATAATATGTCTACACATTAACAAGTTTTTTTGTCTTCATCAGATCACGTCTGCATTAAGCTTCCGCTCTCGAGAGACAATAGACGGATGGAAAAAAAAAGAGTTAACAAATTTAATATTTTCCCTGCCGTCGAGCGCTCATACCGCTGCGACGGTATAATATATGTCTGAGGGAACGAGTGTAGCGCGGTGAAACTCGAAGTCCCGCTACAAAGGACACTGGCTTGCAACTAAACAAGGCCTGGGAGTGAGTACTAAGCTACACTATGTGATCAAAAGTATCTGGACACCTGGCTGAAAATGACTTACAAGTTCTTGGCGCCCTCCATCTGTAATTCTGGAATCCAATATGGTGTTGGCCCACCCTTAATCTTGATGACAGCTTCCACTCTCGCAGGCATACGTTCAATCAGGTGCTGGAAGGTTTCTTGGGGAATGGCAGCCCATTCTTCACGGAGTGCTGCACTGAGGAGAGGTATCGCTGTCGGTCGGTGAGGCCTGGCATGAAGTCGGCGTTCCAAAACACCCCAAACGAGTTCTATAGGATTCAGCTAAGGCCTTTGTGCAGGCCAGTCCATAACAGGGATGTTACTGTCGTGTAACCACTCCGCCACAGATCGTGCATTATGAACAGGTGCTCGATACTGTTGAAAGATGCGTGTTGAAGGATGTGATTGCCATCCCTGAATTGTGCTTCAGCAGTGGGAAGCCAGAAGGTACTTAAAACATCATTGTAGACCTGTACTGTGATTGTGACACGCAAAACAACAAGGGGTGCAAGCCCCTCCATGAAAAACAGGACCACACCATAACACCACTGCCTCCAAATTTTGCTGTTGGCATATAAGAATATACAGCCTACAGTTGCAGGTTAACTTTATCGTTTACCTAGGTTTCAGCGTTAGTAATAACATCTTCTTCAGAACGTATAATATTATTTAAATGTTTGCCTAAAACAAGCCATGTCCTCAGTCAACTTTATAAAACTTGATGCATTCACTTCTATTAAACAAACTGTAGCAAATTCACTTTAAGCCCATTGTATGGGCCTCGTCGTGTGACTCAAGCAGCTCATTGCTTGTTGAAATCGGTGGAGTTTTTTATGTATCTTGAAATTGGTGGTGGTGAAAGTTTTGATGAATTTTTGGATTTCCTTGTTATTCTTCAGTAATTGTTGGAGTGTTCTTGGTAGATATCATGGGTACTACTGTACCATAATTGTTAAGGATACATTTCTGATATTAGTCATGTGAACATGGTTTGGTTTGTTGTACTGAGAACTTTGGTTTAGATAGAGTAAGTGAAAGTGTTGCATTTCGGGCTTTGCTTGAGCTTTGTGGCTGAAGTGAATTTTGCAACACCATGTTTTAGAGTGATTGGTTCCTGGTATTGAGGGCTTTGTTGGAGCTGTGTAGCACAAGTGAAAATTGTGTTGAGTTTTTGAGTTCTGTATGGGTTACTGGTATTGAGGTCTTCATTTGAGATATATAGGTCACGTGAAATTTACAACACCAATAGTTTCCATTTTTGTAATTTTTTTGTTAAGTTTTGAGGATTTCATGTGCTTGATTTTTGGGTGAATATTTGTTTTCCAGTGATGTAATTATAGCCAGTGAGTGGAAGAAATAACAATTGTTTTGAAATTAGTAAATGTATATATTGTGAAGGTGCTGTGAGAATGCTTAATGCCTTGAAGATGCACCCACAAAATGACAGTTGTTAAACACTAATGTCTATCTCCAGCTTCTCACTTACAATTTGATGCAATATGTGATCAGATTAACTGGATATGTGCTTCAGCATTTGACAACTTATTATTTGTTCAGATGTAGACTATTTTACTCATGGGTACTTCATTGGATGTTGATTTGTATCTCATTGGTGACAGAGTGGTTCACTCTACGTACAAAATTTATGTTAATAATCAGTGCGTTCTTAATACTTTTCTAATTTGATATGTAGTGATGATATTTTATTTATGTTTGATCTTTTCTATACTGCCACATTCTATCAAAAAGTATTTGATAATTCATTCAGTATACCTTTGATTCATTTTCAGAAACACATCACAAATCCAGTACCACACCAGAACTACAGGATTGTACAACGAAATGTTCTCTGCCACCACCCTATATTTTTTGGGATGGTTACTAAGGTAAGGATAGGCCATGGCGTGTACGAAAGATCATTATTTTATATTTTACCATCTGTGCCAAATTAATGTTTCTGTTAATATATTAATGTTATGGCACTGTCAATGGTAGTATCACAGATACACTTTAAGAAAATGAAACAGTTTACATTCCACTGTGAAAACCCACTGTCATATAATGTTTATGGAAGTGGATGGCACTTGTATCTCTTGTGTTGGAGTTACTGTTGCAATGAATGTGATTTTTTTACTACGACATGTTAAAACCAATTGTAATAAAATAAAACTGTGTATTACAAAAGAAGTTATGTCTTTTACATATGTTGTATTGTCCCATTTTATACGTGTGTTGTTCACAATCCCTGCTCCCATACCCACCCAGAGGAAGTAATTACAGAATCATTGCATAATGTTACATCATGTGTGTGTATGTCTTTGATGGAGGGGTAGGGGAGTGCACAGACTTTTGAGAAGAGTTTATTGGTCCATCCACTAATGATTATAGGTCCAAGGATAATATTTTTGAATGAGTTGCTTACATTTCTTCAAAAGTAAAGCTGTGAAAAATATGAAATTAAAATTTTTTGTAATTGGCTCTGCATGGAGTGTTGAATGTTTTGTTATAATATATTCAATTACTCAACATTTATTCACTTACTGTGAACTGTTGGACATCAGCAGTATTAGGTACAAATGTAATACCTATTAAAGGAAATATTCCATGAAGTTCTGCTTTTGCAGTCAGATGTCATTGAAGCAGTCTCTTGACTGCATAACTTCCAGCAGTGTGAATGGGATAAAGAAATATTGAATATTCATCTGTCCTAGAAACCTCAGCAAAGATTCACTGTGTATATGTTTAGAATAAGGTATAATGAGCCAATTGTAACACACTCATCCAATGATACACAGCTTCTTATTTGTCGTGTGTTCTGTTCTTTTCCTTTGATTCTTTCCACACATCACTTCTCCTCTGCTTGTAACTTCAGATTGATCAGTTTGTGAGATTACATAATGGGCTCTGAAAATGAACACTAAGTTCTTCTGGATATGTTTTCTGGTTCGTCATTTTGGATATGACATGATCTTGAAGAAATAGAACAAGCAGAAGTAGCAACCATTATGACCAGTGCTTGATTTGTAAGAAAGTAGTAGTACCAGTACAGTGGGCTACCAGGGACTGTTTTTTATTAATATTTTAAAACATTATTTTAATGATTTTGTATCAGGTATCAGTATGGTGTACCATCACAAATCAAGCACTGGTTATAACAACAAAAGCAATTGTCTGGTATAAAATAGTCACACTGACTGCATCTGGACTGTTTTGTCATCTCACAGCAATAAAAATGGGAGATTGTTTGGCAATATTATAAAAGGATAGGTGCTACTCATTATATAGTGGAGATGCTGATTCACAGTTAGGCACAACAAAAAGATTGTCAAACAAAGCTTTCAGCCAAACAGGCATTCAGTGCAATTAGACAACATATATTCATTATCTCCGCTATGTGGTGAATAGCAACTACCCTTTTCATAACATTGTCATTATTACGTAATGTATTTTCCATTGTGTGAAGATTAGTGTTTCATGTACCATTGACCACAGTAGTAAGGACAGAATATTAGGTTTCTACCAACAGACATAGCTTATCTCTTAGCATGTGGTCTCCATCAAGGTGGACACAATCTTCCTCATAGGTTTTTGCACCAGATCTGTGGCTAAGTAGCAGCCAACTGAATGTTGCCTCAAACTAAATTAGTGATAAGTAAAGAAAATAAACAGAGGGGAGATTTGTTCAGTGCATAAACTTGAAACATATTTAATTGACAGATTCTTTGACCAAAAGTTGGCTTACACTACACACAGGCTTTTCACAGTAGAAGTTTGTGAAATTCATGACAGTTTCTGTTCATCAGAATGTTTGAGAATTATTCCCAAACTAAATGTATATACAAAAAAGATTTTAGTGGCAGCTGAAGTATAGTAAGTTTGATTTCTTGGCTGTTATTCATTTCCATTTATCTGCTTTCCTTTCCTGATTTTCTTCAGCATCCATACATGGCACAGCTGTTTCTGCCAGAACGGTGGATTTTCATTTCCATACAATGCAAATTAGGATGGAAAATATACTGCTTAGGTCAAAAAAGGTAAAAAAGTATGCAAATTCCATGGAACTGCAAAAGAATGAAATACTGTGTAACTGGAGCTTCAGTAGCTATGCAAGGCTATTTGTCTGTATGGACGCTGAGAAGCTGGAAGACTGTGGCGAAGTGAAGGAAGGCTTGCAGAGAATCAACTATTGATGGAGTGTCTTGCACTGTGAATAACTGTCAAGACAGATCTCCATGTTGAAGCACCACTTTCTAGTAACAGTTTGTCATTGAAGAGATCATTCCAATTTCCATCAGCTGATGTTTTAGGAACAAGAACTGCTCTCCACACAACAATGACCTGTGCTTGCGCACATTTTTGTGTTTGTGCAAAAGCAAAGTCAGTTATGTTGTATTTGTTTCTTCAGTGACAGTACATCTATAGGTAATAAGTTTCCAGTAACATTACAGTGAGAGTGTTACAAAAGATGAAATGGGTTGTTGCTAAGACTGTGAATTCGTTTGCTTATCAGGTGCACAGTACAATGATGTAAATTCTCTATCAGAGGCCATCAACTGATTTGGACATAAACCTACAAGAATGAAGTCACTTCTTTTGTCTTGGATGAATACAGTTTAAAATAATGTAACATATCATACAGCTATGTTACTTACCTGGTTTATGCTTCAGGAGCAAAGGTTGTGAGAATTTCAGGTCTTCTGATGCAATAAATCCATCATTTTAGGATGATCTGGGCAATAATTTACTTACTTCTGCAAACATGTTTGGGAAAAATAACTTTTTAATAGAGACTCTGCTTCTGTGTATTTAGCAAGATAATATTAATGACAAAATTTCTGTGACTAAAATGGAAATGTCTTGTTGGGGGCACTGACTTGATTGTGTAACGTAAGCCATAGCTATTGTAAATGTAAATGGTGTAGTTGAGAGATGGTTATGACAGTCCACTTCATGGTGTATGGCTGGTGAGTGCCATGTCTAGACTTTTGCGAGGGCTGTTTTTTTGCGAGGGGGGGGGGGGGGGGGTTGTCTACTGTGAAAGTTTACACTGTCATCTCATATTTGTAAATAATTAGGCTGATGACCAAACAAAAAGATAGCACCACTGTAGTTTATTGTTGCACGAAAAATGATGCAGCCATAGGGTTTCAATGTCTGCCAGATAGCTCTCCTCCTATGCAGTGCTGTGATGGGAGACCTCAGCAACATCTTTTGACATGCATCTGGCAGCTGGTGTTAGGCACTTTTCTGGATCATTGACCCCCATTCACAAGAGTTGCAATAAGATATTGATGGTAATGATACATTAACGTTGAAACGCACACTGCCCGAGAAAGCAGAAAAGTTGCTTAAGATATCAATAATGTTTTGCATTCAGTAGCTGCAGAAGACTGTTATCATCAAGACTGCTGTGCTAAATTAGTGTCAAATCCCTCCTCTGTTTGAAACGGGGCTATGCTCTTGGTACTAAGTTTGATGCCACTTTGCAAGAAGTTTGCAATTTTCTAGATTCTTCAGAGAAATCCCAATTTCCACTGTAGGATTTATTGCAGAAACTCAATGAATGACTCCCAGACTGAGATACAATTACTATAAAAATGCTTAGAATACAAATTGACTGAACATTACCATTATGGAGTCATTCCACAAATATTCAATGATCCATCTCCCAACCCCCAGTCTGGTTAAGGTTCATTGATGATATATCTTCATGATCTGAACTCAGGGCCAAGGCAATCTATCCACATTCCTTCAGAACCTCAACTCCGTTTCTCCTATCTGCTTCACCTGGTCCTCCTCTACACGATGTGCCACCTTCCTGGAAGTTGACCTCCACCTCTCTGATGGCTCCATCCACACCTCAGTCAACATCAAACTCGCTAACCACCAACAGTATCTGCATTTCAACAGCTGCCATCCCTTCCACACAAAAAATTCCCCCACATACAGCTTAGCCACCTGTGGACGACATATCTGCTCTGAGGAGAACTCTCTTGCCCTTTATGTTGAAGGGCTCACAAAGGCCTTCACAGACAGCAACATTCCCCCAGTCTAGTCCACAAACAAATTTCCAGTGCCATATCCTCACACACCCGCAATCCTCCCACCATCCCCAAGAATCAGCTAGAAGGAGTGCCCCCTCATTACCCAATATCACTCTGGATTGGAATAAGTGAACCATATTGTCACCAGGGCTTCATCTCTCTTTCTGCTCTGAAAGAGGGACATCCTACCCAAGATCTTCTTCACCCCTCCTAGTGTTTCAATGCCCACCCAACCTACACATCATCCTAGTGTATCTCTATGCCACCCCAACTCTCATCTGCTTATTACAGAGATCATATACATGTAGCAGACCAAAGTACAAGATCTGCCTAATCCACACACCCAACACCTATTCTAGTCATGTCACTGGCTTATCCTACCCCATCAGAGACTGGGCCACCTGTGAAAGCAGCCATCATATACCAGCTCTGGTGCAATAACTGCACAGCTTTCTGTATTGTATGACTATCAACCAGCTGTCCACCAGGATGAATGACCACCCCATTGGCAAAAGGAAAGTAGACCGTACTTGTGGCACAAGGTGCAGCTGAACATAAAATGATTGATTTTAATGGCTGGTTCACAACCCAGATTATATAGATCCTCCCCTCCACCACTAGCTCTTCTGAACCACACAGACCAGAGTTATCCTTACAACATATTCTCTGTTTCTGAAATTATCCCGGACTCAACCTACAGTAACCTGCTGTCCCCACATCTTCAACCCAACAATTTCTGTCCCCTCCATCCTGTCACCCCTCCCAAGTTAAATTGCTTTCAGCATGTGACCCGCCCCCTGGCCGCTACAGTTGTGCTAGCTCATATACCTGCCACCCGTCCCTCCCTCATTCCTAGCTGGCAAACTGGCCATCTCTGTCCAAGCTACTAGCTACCCATTACCAGCTCATCTCCCTGCCCTCCCACCTCCTTTCCCTCTACCCACCCTGCTTGACACTACCGCACCACAATCAGCCCACCTGGCACAATGGAGAGAGAGAGTGAGTTTGTTTTTCTTAGTTTAGCTAGTCAAAGGATAAATCTTAAAGCTAGCAAGTTTTCTTTCTTTTGGTTGTGCCTATCAATAACTCAATACTTCTGTTTTTCAGTGAGTGGTCTCCTGTAATCCTAACGTGTTTATCTGGGTTAAAACATGCATATGAACTTTTTTGAGCAGAATTTCACTAGAAATATTTTTTGTCATAATAGATGTCTTTGAAAGATGGACTGTTTTTCATAAAAACAGAAAAATAAAGATAAAAAAATTGAATTGAGGGGTGGTAGAGGTAGACTCTCACCCACTAGGGGAGGGAACTTTTCTGTTTCTCACTACTACATCCAGTATGACTATTTTCCTAAAGTTTCAAAAGCTTATAAATTATTTCCCCTATTTTTCTTAATTTGCCTTGGGTGTAAGAAAGGTGGCAAGCTACAGGTTGTCCATTGATTATTCTTAACTGTTTTAAAAAAATAATATTATCTCAAAGATATAACACAGATAAATATCAACTATATTCCCTGAGTAACACAAATTTAGAACCATTGGTATGGCATGTCATTAACAACATGGCTTAACACTGTGTCTTACTTTTATTGATATTAGCAAACACAAATCGCTCCATTGCTATCAAGCCCCCCCCCCTCCCCCAAAAAAAAAAAAAAAAAAAAAAAATTCAAGGTAAGGACATTATCATCCTTACCCCCACCCCCACCCTAAGTCTCCTCCATCAGGGGAAGAAGCAAGCTTTTTGAGAGCATGCTAACTATCCTTTCCAGCCACAGGTTTTAACAACTTTTATTTTTATTACATTGATATCTCTTTTCTTGCAAAAAGTGGGTAATTTCTCTTGTTCAATCTTACCATTTTAAGTTATATCTTTAGAATGCTGTTACAAATTTTACACTTGAGTAATACATACAGCTAAAGAAAAGACAAGAACAATGAATTTATATGTGGTACATGAATAGCTAAAGAAAATATTATAAGAAAATGGCAAGTAAATAATGTTACACCTTGGGGTTTTTTCCTCGGGTTCCAGCCTTAGCTGGGACTAATCCTTTCCTTTCCAGTATTGTGGCCAAAATTGTCTGCCGTGGTGTGTGGCAGATGATTCAGTCTTCAGTGTCTTTTATCTTCTTCGAAGTTGGTAATATTGTGATCCAGTTCTTCTTGCTGTGCCAGCAACCCTTTTTAGTGCATCACTTCATCAGTTATCGCTGTTTTGTCAGTCTTCGCTGTTCAAGTTGATCTGACTCTATCCTCTCAGGTAGCCCCAGTCATTCATGTTGTGCAGTTGGCCAACATCACCTTTTTGCCTTTCATATCAGAGTGATCATTGTGGATGTCCACCTGGGGTGTCAGTGTCTCTCATGTTGTTGAGAGTGATCTTTAATTTAGGAGGCTGTTGTGACACCCATTTGCGCACTGACCTGCATCACTCACGATTCTACTTGTGCTCACCAGTAGTGGGCTGATCGGTAGGTGGCAAACCTCCTTCAATAGGGGCCAGGCCTCTTCCAACTCAGCAGATCATATGCTCCTTGCGATGAAATTGTATAGGGTTTCCAATGAACTACATCAACAAATGTGATGATTCTCTTTGTAAATATGTTGAATCCATGTTCACCTATAGTAACTTCATTAATGAACTAGAAATATGTAATTTTAAAGAGGTGTCTTATTTTAAATATGATTTGACAGAACTTTATAAAATCAACAAAAGTCTGTTCCCACACCAAAACATGGGAAGTAACATGGTTCACAGAAGTTACCCCATCCACTTCAACTACTGAGTAGTGTCTCAACGCTGTCAGACCAATGTGAATTTTGCCTTGAGGGAGTATTCTGTACAGATTGCTTCCTGCGTTGAAATACATATCTAATACTCATTATTTGTGGGAAAGCAATTTCTAAATAGTGAGTTTTTTAATCAGTGAGTTTGTAACACTTAAATAAAAAATATCACAAACATACAAATCTGCTAGGAGTGATAATACTACATAGCAAACATATATATTTGCAGCCCATAATGATTAAAAAAATATTTCGTATGTAATGTTTTCTGTGTAAACTTGCTGAAGTCTGTGAGTTATGTAATACACCAAGGAACGCGTGGAAGACAGTTGCACCCTAGTTTCCTTTGGTCAGAACACAATAAGAAATGAAACCAATATTTTTCTTGGCCAGTGACCTTGCCGCAGTGGTAACACCAGTTCCCATCAGATCACCAGTGTTAAGAGCTTTTGGGCTTGGCTAGCACTTGGATTGGTCACAATCCGGGTCTGCTGAGTGCTTTTGGTGAACGAGGTGCACTCAGCCCTTGTGAGGCCTATTGAGAAGCTGCTTGACTGAGACGTAGTGACACTGGTCACAAAAGCAGACAATGGCTGGGAGAGTAGTGTGCTGACCACACGCCCCTCTGTATCCACACCCGGTGATGAAGCCTAAGGGCTGAGGTTGACACAGCAGCCAGTCAGTACTGTTGGGCCTTCAAGGGCCATTTCGATGCTCTTTTTTTTTTAACCTGCTGGAACCATGTTATAGATGGGTCTAGACCCACTGACTATTATATCAAATGTTTGTTGATAGTAAATATTGGAACTGAGAATAGTTAATTGAAAATAATAATGATATAAATGTATATTTGATACCCTTTAGAAGCAATCCTGACAATTTGTACTGATGCAAAAATCCGTGAGTATATCACACTTAAAAGCATTGGCTGTAACTGTAATTAATTTATTCAGGAAACTTGGATACATTTTTTTATAAGGCACAGCTTCCATTACATTATGTTATAAGGCACAACTTCCATCCATTTGAACCTGTTTACAGTAGTCAAACCTAGGTCCACCTCTGTAATTTTTATCCCACCCACTTCCCTCCAGCACCAAATTGACTTGATGATACCTTGATACCTCATGATGTGTCCTAACAGTCAGTACCATTTTTTAGTTGTGCCATTGATTTCTCTTCCTACCAAATTTATTCAGTACCACCTATTTAGTTATCCAGTATACCCATATAATCTGTACCATTCTTCTGTAACATTACATTTCAGATGCTTTATTCTTATGCAAATTAATTTTCAGGTTGTGTAAACACCTACTTTATCACCCTAAATGAACACTGACATAAAAGATTGAATAGGCATTTTGTTGTGATGACTGTTCTGTAGTGTAACCAGAGGATTGCGTTAGGGTGGCTAGGTGACAGATCGGTTACTTGTGGCCAAGCTGAATATGAAAGCAGAGTGTTAAGAGTAAAATATTGTCCCATACCTGTGCCTATAGTATTGTATGGGTGGATACAGTGGAAGTGGTGGGGGTTTTGTTGTGTGTGAGCACTATCTGGTAGGGGGGATTCACTTCGATGAACGAGGCCTACTCAAAAGCAGTACTCCTAAGCTACAGTTAGCGAGTCTGCAAAAGATCATACGGACAGCTCATCCCAGTATGACTAATAATAATACTGACTGAAGTTGCTGATAAGAAAAATCACTCCATTAACAATTAATGCAACTGCTGATAGTGTACTAAGCACACTACTCAGCGGATTACTGCATACTAAGATGGTCACTACTTCATAACAAAAAGGTAGACACACCTGGGGCTGTGTGGCTGCCAAGCTATTTGGAGCTAGATGTAACATATTAATCTGTAGAGCAGCATGATGCCTATGTTCATGCCATATTTAGTGCACTTTTTGTTATAAAAATAAACTGCAAGGTAAATTCAGAAAGCATATATGGGATAACAAACAAGTATCTCGTGAGTGCACGACATGCATTGTATGTAATCTACAAAAAAATGCAGTGGGGGAATGTCATACTATCTTTTAATCACATACAATAAATAGTTCTAGTTTATTTCAGGCTAAATAGTTGATAAGATGTAACTGGTATTATTAAATCACTTCAGTATATCACTGTTTGTTTATATTCCATGCAATGACTAAAAATTTAAATATTACATACTTTGGTCATGTTTTCATATTTACTGTTACTGCTACAAATGCATAGACAAATCCATGAAAAAGGAAACAGTTACATTTCTTTCATAGGACAGTATTACAAATGTTCATTTATATTAGTAGGACACTGCAAAAAACAAACACACAGAATTTGGACGAAAACAAAGAAGTCATTATATGAGAGTCTGTCAGAACAAGAAAGGAACAGTGATTTTATTATGGGTGGTTCTGAGCAAATATACTTTGCTGTGAGCATCTGAATTCAATGCAATCAAGGAGCTAGCTGCTGTTGTATGTATGCAATCTCCTTATAACAGAAGACTATGTATAAAGTGAAGGCAATGATGTGCTGCTGCCTAAGAATCCACCTTTACCCCTATGTAGTGATGACTCATGTTTACTCTTATATATAAATGTCAGGTCATTAAAAAATAGAATTGGTATTCTTAGTATTCTGTTAGGTGTAAACAAGAAGACTACATTATGTGTTAATAAACACTGGATCAGTGGAGATAAGCTACAACTGTGCATATCACAGGGGATGGTCCTGGCATACTGCGGCATCCACCACCTGCTCAAATTACATCCCAACTACTACCAACAATTTTTTCTCTCTTTTCTGTCTCTGGGTGTCTTTTGGTTCTGATTTTCGGTAATATTTATATGTGATGTAGGCATAAATCTGCCCATTTGTTATTTAGTTCAGGTTTCATTGGTACAGTTGTAGTCTCAGTATCTGATAGCAAAAATACAATTAGTTTTGTTTAAAACCATGTTAATTAAAAGTTATATCTGGTTAAAAATTTTACTATAGTAAATAGCAGTGAAAATATTTTGAGCTAATAAATAGACTTGGTAAGGATGATACCACTCATTGTAAAGACTAGTATTCCTACTTTTCATTAAAATAGTTAAAATTTTGTGGAAAAAATTAACCTACAAGGTAATTCTCATTAAAGTTCAGAAGTAGACACATTTTACATTGACTCTGTGCTTCTTAGATTTCATCTGCTGTACTTCTGTTACTCCAATTTTTATGCACATGCACTGATTGAGCCATTAGTTATGAAAATTACGTAATCTCCCATGATGATCAGTATTACGCTTATGCCCATAAATGGATCAGTGCCAATGCACATGCATAAAATGTTTCCATATACTATTACAAAGTCCTAGATCACTACACTTTTTACTAATCAAATTATTGTTAATTATTATACTCTATCCTGAGTAGTGCTTTTTTTTGTTTTTTGTTTTTTCATATGACATTAAGAAATTGGTCATCATCCAACAATGGGACCTTGAAGACAATATGCACTACTGGCCATTAAAATTGCTACACCAAGAAGAAATGTAGATGTTAAACGGGTACTCATATTGTACTAGAACTGACATGTGATTACATTTTCACACAATTTGGGTGCATAGATCCTGAGAAATCAGTATTCATAACAACCACCTCTGGCCGTAATAACGGCCTTGATATGCCTGGGCATTGAGTCAAACAGACCTTGGATGGCATGTACAGGTACAGCTGCTGATGCAGCTTCAACACGATACCACAGTTCATCAAGAGTAGTGACTGGCGTATTGTGACGAGCAAGTTGCTCGGCCACCATTGACCAGACGTTTTCAATTGGTGAAAGATCTAGAGAATGTGCTGGCCAGGGCAGCAATCGAACATTTTCTGTATCCAGAAAGTCCCGTACAGGACCTGCAACATGCAGTCATGCATTATCCTGCTGAAATGTAGGGTTTTGCAGGGGTCAAATGAAGGGTAGGGCCACAGGTCGTAACACATCTGAAATGTAACGTCCACTGTTCAAAGTACCGTCATTGCGAACAAGAGGTGACCAAGACGTGTAACCAATGGCACCCCATACCATCACGCAGGGTGATACGCCAGTATGGTGATGACAAATACACACTTCCAATGTGCGTTCACCGCGATGTTGCCAAAGATGGATGCGACCATCATGATGCTGTAAACTGAACCTGGATTCATCTGGAAAATTACGTTTTGCCATTCATGCACCCTGGTTTATCATTGAGTACACCATTGCAGGTGCTCCTGTCTGTGATGCAGCATCAAGGGTAACTGCAGCCATGGTCTCCGAGCTGATAGTCCATGCTGCTGCAAACATCGTCGAACTGTTCATGCGGATGGTTGTTGTCTTTTGACTCAGGGATCGAGACGTGGCTGCACGAGCCATTACAGCCATGCAGATAAGATGCCTGTCATCTCGACTGATAGTGATATGAGGCCATTGGGATCCAGCACAGCGTTCCATATTACCATCCTGAACTCATTGATTCCATATTCTGCTCCCATTCCATGAAAGGCAGGGGCAAATATGAAAGCAGTCATGTGATCTACCAAGTTATCTGCAACCACTTCCTGTCATACTACACGGTCATGACCACTCCCAAGTTGTGTGTCCACATGAATGGCCAGTGCCAAACTAGCCAAGATACAACTGGATCACCCTTTTGCCGAGCATGACACTCAACATGATATGCTTGAATTCAATGACTTCTTCACTGACTGGATTCTTTCCACCCACACCACCACCCTGATCTTAACCTTCCCTGCTCCCACTGAGATTCTCCGGCCCTACACACCCTCCTACTGCACCGGCGCACTGGCCGAATCCTTTTACCTTCTCTACTTTACTCCACTTCCCCCAAAGCCCCAGCATAGCCTGCAGATGCTGCAACTATCAGCTCATTATCCCGTCTCTACTATGTCCTAGCATGCTCCCACTCTCTCTCTCTTTCTTGCCTGCTCAGTTTCCTTTTTCCATTTTCTAGATTTGCCAATGACTCTAAAATATTGTTGTTCACAATTCACAAGTGGGATTACAAAATGTTTACACAAACAATTTTTGTCAGTTCTACATGAGTACATAAAATGCACATAATTTGATTTTCATTGTAAGTGTCAATCACTCACTCATAGTGATATCTGAAACTGAGGTCATGATTTAATGTATAGTTTACTGCCATAGGAGTGCAACTGGTGCCACTTGCAGAATTGTGAGATTCAGTTTTTGGATTCTGCTATCTCTCTATTGTACAATTACAGTTCTTTTATTTTGAACTATGCCATACAGTACTGAGTAGTTCACAATCCATGTTGCTTATTCACTACCAGTATAAATTTCAGTTACTGCTCTTAAAATATCTTGGCAGGCTGTTCTATCACAAAATTTTTGTTTATCTGAAGTAATGATATTGTGATCTGATATCATATTACACATACTTGATTAATCTTAATGGTACACAGATAATAAAAAGTAACTATGAGTGTAAATACCTTTTTTATGTTTTCTTGTATCATGTCTTGACATGAGCTCCTTCCTGCACAAGATTATACCTACTTAACCCAAAGTCCTTTTTTCTAGCTGTTTGTCTAAGGTACATATCACAAAATATTTATGCTGTATAGCACCTTCGTGGATATAGATCTGGTGCAAGCATTACTGCTCTCATTTACAACAGCAGTGTTCTGTTACTGTGTGTACTAACCCAAAGAAATACTATTATTAGAACATGCTACCATTTTGTCAAAAGGAAGTAATTATGTTCGATCCAAGAGCTATAATGCTTATCCCTGAACTAATTAAAATTTTGGTGATTAACACAAACTGAATTCAATATTATTCATCTGTGAAAGGCAATTTTGATCCAGAAAGTTACGCAAATGCAGTGAAAGGTTTCATGTACTTTTTTGTTTATTCTATTTAGCCTTCGGCAGTATAACATTATTTAGCCAAGGTTTCCTGTACTTGGAATGTGTTTATTGTTTATGGATTCATCACCTCAACAAACTCATAGCATTAGTATGTAGACTACTCCATAATTTCATTGTAAGATGTGCATATTAACACTTATTATAGGTACCTAGCCCTCATTTGTAATTTTAGTTTTCCTAAATTTGCCTGATGAACTTATAATTGACTTAACAGTAACTCTTACTGGCATATCTTGTATATGAAGAATAGAAATCTTCACAAAATGGACTCATTCCTCATATGATTTGTTTACTTCACAAATAGAAACAAACACTTCAGGGGTCAATGAGCGCACTGTGCAGTATAGCATTTAGTATTGCAGCTTCGGGCAACCTGTTTTTCCAGTTGGAAAGGAAGTTGCTTATAAAATGCTTTTTTTAATGTGCACTCCTCTCATACTTGGTTGTATGGGTAGGCACGTTTTATGTTTAGTGCATCATTATGAAGCTTTTCATCATCCTTAGGGATTCTGCAGTTGCCCAGTGAAAAGCTAACCACACCATGTAACATTACTGTCCTGGTTATATTGCTGGTATTCTTTCGTAATTCTAAACTTTTGAAGTCCCATTCTCTGAAATTGGTTGAAGATGTAGTCTAGTTCAGTGATGGACATGACATCATTCATTTAAACTTGAGATTACTTCACATTTCTTAGTGCCAAAACACACAATGATGAAGATTAGCTTCTGCTATAACTATTTTTATAGTTCAAATAGACCAAGTCAGCTACTACACTTGAACTCTAAACAGTGACAGGTTCTTTCCATGCAAAGTCGTCATCTGTGTCTACATAAATCTTCAGAAAACAGCATTTGAAAGAACTCAGTCACAGAGAAATTATGTGGATGACTACAGACAGATTTTCCAAACAAGTTCATTAGATAATTACACTGAGTGACTGTAACATTAAGATCTGCTCATATTAGTGACTTTGACATTGAAATGTTGAATGGATGAGTACACTCTATGGATTTTTACATTGAAATATTAAGATGAAAATAGCTAATCATGACTCTGCCATGGAGAAGTTACTGTAATGATTAATAGGACCTAAATTTCTATTTCTATATAAAGAGAACAATTTTGAAATTAGTGGCAATGACATTGTGGGGAAGCAACCAATAATTTGGTTTATCTGTGTGACAGATGATAGGGAAATAAAAAAAATTGGGTGGATTATTTTATTCATATCATGCGCACTGCCAAGAGAATTTACCAAGCCTCTTGTAAATTTAAGAGGATAGTAGTTTTCTTCATTTCTTAATTGTCAAATTACTCTGATAACCAAAGCTATTTTCTAGTTCAGAAAAATTACAGCAAGAAAATTATAACTACACCTATGATTTTATAAACATACTTAAAGGTCCAAATAATAATATTATTTTCTGGGTGTGGAAATTTTAATTATGAATAACATTTTAGTTAATGACTTTTCACAAATAATTAAATGTTTACTGATAGAGTGAAATGTGGGCTTTCTAATAATTTATGTCATTCTGGAAATAAACAATTGTTAGGTCGCAATATGTTTCTGAGCATATTGCTTCTGAATAAAGCAAATTACAGATTTCTCTTAAAAGAACACATGCATGCAGTTTTGGCATTAGCAGAACTCAGTTAAACTGATAGATAATTTTATTGAAACATCACCTAAATAGGAATTTTGGTGCTTTATGTAAATGTTGTACATCTACTACCAGAAAAATATAAAAAAGAAATAAGAGAGTTATCTAAGGAGTAGATTTATAGCAAATGGAATTACTCCAAGTTGCTAAGTTTCAAGTTCCTCATCAATACAATAGAAGTATGTAGCCTACTGTCCCCACCTTAAAAAAATGAGTGTACAGTTCTGAAATCCAAAATGGAGCATGTCAATCAGTGTTTATGAAGCTACTGTTGATTGCTTTTAGCACTGCAGATAATCTAGCTGGATTATGAAAACCTAACAAATTTGGGATATCTTTAACCCAGCACACAGCTGCAAGTTTCTGAGGGAACACGGTATTTAAAAAATAAAATGCTGTAAAATAATAAGAGAGCCCTTGTGTACATAGTACACAGATCTACAAAGGCAAACTTAAGAGAGTGGCATACAAGGGCAGTCAAATTAATACGAAAAAGGTGGAAAAAAAGTAAGTAAGTTATTCATTAATACTGAAGTACTTGCCATAGTTGTTAACACATTTATTCCACTGTAATTGCCATACAATGGTCAATGCCTTTGTGGAAAAATGTTGCCAGGCACGCACCTCTTTATCTGAAGCAAAGGGACAGCCATGAATGTCTTTCTTCAGTGCTTTAAAAATATGGAAATCACATGGGGAGAGATTGGGACTTCATGGAGAATGTGTGTTTCCCAGTGAAACTTCTACAATGTACACTATACAGCCTCAGCAGGCATTTTATTGGCAGGTTGCTTAAACTTTGCTGCAGAGTTTTGTCTGGGAAGCCTTTACACAACCTCCATTAAGCCCCAATCTCTCCTCATGTGATTTCCATATTTTTGGAGCCCTAAAGAAACATTCTTGGCCATTCATTTGGTTCACATCAAGAGGTGCACACATGGGCACAATCACGGTTTCGTAGAACACCGCAAACATTTTTCCATGAAGTGATTGACCATCTTGTCTCACAGGGGCATAAATGTATTCACAGCTATGGTGATTACTTTTGAAATACTAAACAGTTAACTTACTTTTTTCCATCAGTCTTGATTTCATGGATCTTTCGTCTTGTGTACTTTTTCTGAAGTTTTGTATCAGTGTAACCAAATATATTACAACAAAAAAAAGACAAATGTGACAGGGTTCTGATCCTATGCAGAGCCAATCACAGAATATATTGATTTCATTCATCACTTTCAAATTAGTTTTTAGTTCTGCTATGTTGACTCAATGATAAATCTATAATGGCAGATCCGTGATTAGGTTGGGATTTCTTAATTAACACATACTAAGATAGATTTTTCCATGTGAGCAGTGCAAACCTTCCCCTCTGCCTCCAACCCCCCCCCCCATCCCCCCCACCCCCCACCCCCAACTCCACCCTCACCCCTCCATGACCAAAATTCATAAGACCAGTTTTGTTTATCTGTTTCTTTGGGTGGCAGTGGCAGTGTGCGTAAACACAACTCAAACACACATACCTGACCACAGAGTCTGGCTGCCAAGGCCAGAATGTGAGCAGCAGTGCAAGACGCTCAAACTCTTGCCTTGGCAGCCAGAGACTGTGGCCGAGTCTCCGCATGTTGTGTTTGTGTGTTGTGTTGTGTGCTGTTTAAGTGTAATGAAGACCTGTTTAGCTGAAAGCTGTGTTTGCCAGTCTTTTTGTTGTGGCTATCTGCAAATCAGTGACTCCACTATATGGTGGGTAGCAACTATCCTTTTCATAATACTGTCAAACATAAATCTTCCTATTCATTGCTGTAAGAAGGCAAAGCAATCCGGGTACAGTTACTGGCATCACTATTTTAAACCAAACAACTGCTTTGGTTGTTATAACCAGTGCTTGATTTGTGATGGTTTGCCATACTGATACCTCTGGTAAGTCACGGTACTGGTACCTCTTCTTTTTTTTTAAAAAAGGGACTGGTCATAACTGTTACTACTTCTACTTGTTTTATTTCTTCCAGATCATGTCACATCTGAAAGGTCAAACCAAACTGAACATACCTAGAAGAAACTGTTGTAATTAAGTGTTCATTTTCATAGCCCATTATGTACTCTCACAGAATGATCAATCTGAAGTTACAAGCAGAGGAGAGGTGATGCATGGAAAGAATCAAGGAAAAAGAACTGAACACATGCCAAATAAGAAGCTGTTTATCACTGGCTGAATGTGTTACAATTGCATCATTATACCTTATTCTAAACATATACACAGTGAATCTTTGATGAGGCAAAAATGATCACATGTCACTAATATACCTAAAACAGTTGATGTCTAATAGTTCACAGTAAGTGAATAAATTCTGAATAATTGAATAGATTATAACAACACATTCCACATTCCATGCAGAACCAATCACAAAATATTTTGATTTGATACTTTTCACAGTTTTACTTTTATCACACACACACACACACACACACACACACACACACACACACACACACACACACACATTTTAGACAGTGGGTTTTCACAGTGGAATGTAAATCATTTCATTTTCTTAATATATTACCTTTACAGATGAACCACATCTTTCCAGAATTCTACCAATGAACCGAAGACGACTATCCGCCTTCCCCACAACTGCCATTACATGCTTGTCCCACTTCATATCGCTCTGCAATGTTACTCGCAGATATTTAATCGATGTGACTGTGTCAAGCACTACACTACTAATGGGGTATTCAAACATTACAGAATTCTGTTTCCTATTCATCTGCATTAATTTACATTTATCTATATTTAGAGTTAGTTGCCATTCTTTACAACAATCACAAATCCTGTCCAAGTCAGCTTGTATCCTCCTACAGTCACTCAATGATGACCTCTTCCCATTCAACCTTAGGCCCCCTCCTCTTCGTTATCTTCATTAATGACCTCCCAGAACACCTACCCTCAACAGTACCTGTGTTATTCGCCGATGATACAAACCTCCTCTCTTGCAACATTTCTCCACACCAGGAGAGAGCTGACCTACTTGACAGCAGTGAAAGGCTCCTGTACTTGCTCTATGAGAACAAAATCCTACTTAATATGGAAAAAACGATTCATATGGTCTTCTGCCCATCAAACAACCATACAACACATGCGGAACCAGTAATTATGGACAAGAAAGTTATTGAACAAGTGAGTGAGACTAAATTCTTAGGTCTCTGGATAGATAACACACTGCAGTGGAATATTCAGAGAGAAACTACTGTGTAAATTGAGTAGCCTCTGCTATGCCTTCAGAATTCTTAGCCAAAGCTGTGATGTGACCACCATTAAAACTGTATACTTTGCGCTAGTGAACTCAGTCCTCTCATATGGCACTTCATTCTGGGGGGCAATAAATAGGAAAATATTCGTTATGCAAAAGTGAATTGTCAAGGTCATGTTAAGATTGCCACTGCACACACCTACCAAACCAATCTTTAAAGAACTCGGAATATTACCTGTACCATGTATATACATCCTAAAGACTGTTTCATTTATCAGTAAGAATCTTCATCTCTTCAAAACAAATAATGACATTCACGATCATGACACCCGCGGCGTAAGCAACATTCATCTAGATAATTAGAGACTCAGTAAATGCCATTATGGTGTGAGACACATAGGCAGCATGCTTTATAATAAATTTCCTTGCTCAGTCAAGAATAATAAAAACTCTTTCAGTAAGAAAGTTAACAATATATTGCTCCAGGATTGTTTTTATTCTGTTGCTGAATTTATGGAGACCAATTTATGTCACATGTGGCTTTAATTTAGTCTATTATGTCAATCTTGAATGACTGTAATGTAGATATGTATTTTATGTATTCTGTCATATAGTCAATGTAAGAAAAAGTATTATGCTTCAACAATTCATTGCTGTAACTTGTATCCCATGTCATGAACATGATTTTGTGGATAAATAAAAATGATTAAAAAATGACATTGCAACTGGGCAGCTGAAGATAGTGATGCTTTGGATTTACCGACAGTCATCATGTAGGTGCATGTTCAAGGCATTAAGCATTCTAATAGCACCTTCACATTATATACATTTACTAATGTATCTTGACATAAATAAACCATCACAATTCCAAAAGAATAGAAATTTATTCTACTCATTCATCATATTCTGTACATCCCACCAAGAAGGTGAACAAGAACAGAAATTTCTTCTACTCTGCCTCCAAGAAGGTGAACCTACAGGGAGCAAGTGAAGGTAAACATTAACAAAAGACAACCACACACTGCTTAAGCTGTACACTATATTATCAAGAAACTATCACAATACTGCTTAATGCTAGTTCTGTTTATGCCAGTTAAATGTGTTCTAGTGAATTAGAAATGAAGCTGCTGCTACTTCAGTTATATTAGGTAGCTGCACGATGTCTTACAAGAAACTTAATATTTACTTCATTAATCAAGTATTTTTCCAAAGAAGACAGTAACCTAGATATGTAATTACGTAGGACAAGTTTACAACACACTACCTGCCACCCATCTAAGGAAGGAATCAAATCCTTGCACTAAGATAATCAGTAGGAGTCACTAATGAGATATGTTTTAAATTTTCATTTGAATTTGCTGAGATAACTAATTACTTGTATGTTGGATGGGAGCTCCTCAAATATCTTCATACTATAGTACAGAACTTTGTTAAATCCTAGTTAAGGATGCAAAGTTTACACAAAAGTTATATTTCTGTCTTGTATTGATAGTGCAGATCAAATTTCAGCTTGAACTGATTTTTTCACAACCACACTACACCTTGATTAAAATAACTCTGTGATCGTGGGAAAAAAAAAGTTTTTATTGCTCAGAAGAGAGCTTTACGTATTATGAGTGGTGTGCAACCAAAGCACTCATGCAGGAATCTGTTAGGAAACTACAGCTACTTACAATGATATCTCAGTACATATACTCCCTTGTATGTTTCATTAATAAAAACCTCTCTCTCTCTCTTCAAAACCAATAGTGAAAATCGTGGTCACAACACAAGGTCAAAAGAGGACCTTCATGGTAACCAGTCCAACTATACCCTTGTACAGAATAGAGTAAATTATACAGGCATCAAAATTTACAATGCTCTACCCAGTGTCGTCAAAAGTCTTGCTCCTGAAACACCAAAGTTCAAGAGCAAACTGAAGGAATACCTAATACAAAACTCATTCTATTCATTTAGTGAATCTTTTAGTGCATAGTAGCAAGTTTTTATCATACAAGTGAGCTAGCCATGCAATGTAAGGATAAATGTAAACTATTTGTGTCTGAAATGTAACATTGTTGCTCAAATACTTTGATATTGTTTATCTGAATGTGTACACATAAGTGTTAATTCTAATGTATGTAATATGTTTGTATTTCTTCTAGTGTCCCATGTTGTTATGAAGAGTCTTGTCATGAATGAACCATATTTTGTGCTGCTGTATTGTTAATATTGTAAAAATACTGACCCGTTTCAAATCCTTGCAACTCCATTCCTATCAGGATCAACAGAACTCGCAATAAAATAAAATAAAATTAACTTGGGTGTGGAGGGAAGGGGCAGGCCAATGTGTTAGAGCACAAGTCCACATGAGCACCTTAACTTTTAATATCTTGGTAATTATTTTTAGTGCCGTTGTACAAATTGAAGATCCGTTGTACAAATTGAAGATGTGGTAATCTGAAATGCACAGTGCTAAATCTACTGTGCTCCGGTTGACTTTGACTGCTACCTAAAAAAAAAAAAAAAAAAAAAAAAATGGTTCATTTGGCTCTCAGCACTATGGGACTTAACATCTGAGGTCTTCAGTCCCCTAGACTTTGAACTACTAAAACCTAACTAACCTAAGGACATCAATTACATCCATGCCTGAGGCAGGATTTGAACCTGCGACCATTGCAGTCATGTGGTTCTGGACTGAATCGTCTAGAACCGCATGGCCACAGCGGTCGGCAAACTGCTACTCCTCTATAACAATCTGTTGCAAGTACACCTTCAGTTGTGCACGTTTTAAGAAGCTTTTGTGCATGCCAAACTGGCACAACGTAATTGCCTTAAATATATACCTATTTGGTATACAATGTGCAGATTTCACGGCTTGCACAGCCTGCACTTACCACTCCACTACAAGTTTATGTCAATGCCACACTGCATACTGCAGCAGAGCTTTGCCCCTTTCGCTTGGCTCAGATCCCTTTAGGCAGTAGAACACTCCTCACATATGCCAATTCACTCACTATATAGTAAAATTAGATTGAACATTAGTATATGTTTTCATGACAGAGAAGCATATTTTGTGGGATTCTGAATGAGATGCAATATGTTAAGGTTTGGATTTTATCGTTCAGTAATACATTTGAGGTGCTGAGAACCACAAAGCACACCACTGTAGATTGTGAACCTGAAGCATTTATTCATGCTTCTGCCATTTGTTGATCTTAACGTGGGGTCAGGTTTATCTACGAGAAAGTTCCAAATTTTATATATGAACATTCACGAAAAGCTGTCTCACTGATTGTTCTGATACTCACTAAAATTTGGCTTAGAAGACTGTGTGCTTTTGACCCTTATGGTTCTCAGTGCTCACTTGTATTAGTAGTCCAGTGACCATGTTGGTAGACAGTACTACTTGACTTTAATCATTTACACAAATGTTTGTTTGTGTTTGGAGTTGGTTACAGAAATCAGCTTTTGTGTGCAGTGTCAACATGAGTTCTGTTGATTCTGTTTTAGGTGTTAACAGAGAAGAAAATTACCAGGAGAAGTTAAGTACAAGGAAACTATGGCCTTCCAGACCAGATCTGTTGACTGAGAAAGTGATGAAATCAAATAAGCGTGGCTAGAAGCAAACATTTAGCAAAAAATTGCATAATGAGCGTAAGTTATTGTGTGCGTGCAATGTAGGAATGTCTGATTTTCGGCCCAGAAATTAATTCTTAAACTAAGACATGTGTTAGGGATCCTGTACATTAGTACAAAAAAATTAAAAAGCATGAAAACTCCCATTAATACAAAAATGCGAAACGGATTATATCAAAGTGTAAACATTTTTTCGTTCTTGTTCCATCCGTAATCAGTTACATGTAAAACAACAAAATTCCACGAAGCGTATCTTTCATTTTTCAGACAAGCTATGTGTTATTATTATTATTATTATTATTATTACTGTTATAATTATCATTACTGGCAGTGGCTCTCTAGTTTTATAAAAAAAAAAATGTTGATATTGATTTTGCAATTTCATATTTATCTGAATCTAAAAATTTGTGAACACCCAGAATGTATACTCACGAGGCACCACTGGTGGGTAGGACAAAAGTGACAGTTATTTAGCTCACTTGGAGATCAACTGGCAGCTGTGTAGGCCAGAGAAATGGGTGGTAGGTGGATGAAACACAGGTTGAGAATGATGTTCACCAAAGTGCGTAATACCATATTAAAATAAATAGAAATACATGCTAGTGAATGCAAAACTGATTTATATGCCTAAACTATATTGATACTCATTTTGTAGTCCCTGCTGTCCATCACATGCATACAAGGCTTATTAGTGTGAGCATCATTGAGTGCAAAGAAAGAGTTTTGTTTCAACGATGCTGTATACTTAAAGCACATCAATTTAATGAGATGTATTCGCAGTGCAGTTCATTTGTACTTACATATTCTTTGTGCTACATGTGCTTAGCACAGATGTAGGGTACTGCAAATGCCATCTATACAAGCAAAGCACTCTTCATCTCATATTCCTTCCCTCTGCCCATTTTCTTGTGGTGGCTCGGATGCTTAAACTGGTGTGTCCTTTTTAAGGAGCACATTGTTTGAGAATGAAAAGTGTAATGTTTTGTGAGGATTAAGAGATAAAAGAAATGTGTATCTCCAGAAAAGGTGTAAATGTGCTTTACCAGCAACATTATTTACTGCAAAAGCGATAACTATTTATTGACGTCAATTTTTAACATACCGAAAGAAGATAAGTGGACTAAAACTACTGGTATGTAATTATGCAATATTAAATCTCTAGCAGAAAAAAATTAGGTGCCAATTCACTTATGTTTCGTAACACCTTTAGGTGACTGGAAGCGTAGCAGTGGACTCTTACAGCTTGCTTATAAGTTTCACGATCCCTTTCACCTTGCGTAAGCTGTTGATCCCTGCATTGCTACCAAAATCTATATCTTTCAGAGTTATCAACTTCTCAAATATCTATTCTTCTCGGTCTAGAATGCAGCCAGCAGACATATTTACATAATTCTGCATAATTAAAAATGAGTCTCATGACCATCACTGAGTGAGTCAAGTGTAGGACCATTTCCTAAGGCTCAAATTTTGACATCAATCAGTGTGTATAACTATATTTAACATTTCAATATACAAGAGGATAATGACATCCTCCATCAAAAAATTTTTGAGTGAGTAAGAGATTCGTCCTAACAATACGTTTGGTTATACCACACAACCATCCTGATGCTGAACTGCTTTGTTTTTTCCTTTTTCTTTATTGCAATTTCATTCCCCTGCCCCTCATGGGTAGGGGAGGGCTGGCAGCGGCACAATCCACTGCTCTTCAACCGAGTGGCACACAAATAAAGAAAGAGCAAAACGATACATAAAAAAATGAAGGAAAAAGGGGGATATAAAAACACAGTAAATGGAAACAATGGAGGTTAAAATATACACTAACACAGTGGCGTTCATTGGGGAGTAGTTAAAAAGTGACAAACAATTAAAATAAGACAGTCGGCAATTTGTGAGGCACTTAAAATACAGTGAAATCACACACACAAGTTGAATGTCAGCCACAGTATAAAAACACACAGAGCGAGACACACTTAAAATAATGCTGCAAACAACAGAGCACACGTGAAGAATAAAAACTGTTGGTAGGGACTTGCCAAGGAATGGTAGGTCTGAGAGGAGGGAAAAAGAGGGGAGAGGAAGATCAGTGGGCTGGGGGGCAGGAGGGGGTGCGAGAAAAGGAAAGAAAAGGTGTGGTGGGGGGCGCACCAAGAAGCAGGAGATGTGCGGGGTGGCATATGAAAAAGGCAGGCAAGGCAGAAAAGAGCACAGAGACACAGAAAGGATGCACAGGACAGGGGGGCATAAGAGGGAAGAAAACCACTCAGGGAAAGGGAAGAGGAGGGCAGAGGGAGCCCTGAGGAGGAGGTGGAGGAAGAGGAAGAGGAGGAGGAGGTGGAGGAAGAGGAAGAGGAAGAGGAAGAGGAAGAGGAGGAGGAGGTGGAGGAAGAGGAAGAGGAAGAGGAAGAGGAAGAGGAAGAGGAAGAGGAAGAGGAAGAGGAGGAGGAGGTGGAGGAAGAGGAAGAGGAAGAGGAAGAGGAAGAGGAAGAGGAAGAGGAAGAGGAAGAGGAAGAGGAAGAGGAGGGGGGGGGGGGAGGGGGTAGATGGGGTTACAGTTGGTAGGAGGTGTAGATGTCAGGGAAAAGCCCATCATTTTGGAGGGGTAGGTGCTAAGGAGGTGGAGTGTGTGGAGATGGAGAGAGGGCAGGACACTACGGTAAAGGCGTGGCAACAGGATGGGGGTGGAAAGGAAGAGGGACACCAGGGCGTGGTGGGGGACTGACTATGTACAGGGTTCTGGACGTGTTCAAGCAAAAGAAGAGGGTGGGGGTATGGGATGAAGTCAGAGGAAGTGCATGGGTGACGGAAGGCAAATATGGAGGGTGGAAGGGGGGGGGGGGGAGTGCGTGGTGTTCTAGGATTTGGAGGGCTTTATAGAATCTGGGAAGGGTCGAAATCCAAGTGATGGTGGCATAAAAAAGGATGAGGCATATCAAGAATTTGTAGGTGTGAAGGAAGGATTCAGTCCCCATGTTTGGCAAGACAGGAGTTTCAGGAGGCGGAGTCTATTGTGGGCTTTGTGTTGGCTTGTGAAGAGTTAAGGAGACCAGGGGAGTTGATGGTCAAGGGTGAGGTTAAGATATTTCAGAGTAGGAGTGAGATAGATAGGATGACCACAAATGGTGAGGTAAAAATCGTGGAGCTGGAAAGAGCTGGTTGTATGACATATGACGATTGCCTGGGTCTTGGAAGGGTTGATGCGAAGGAGCCACTGGTTGCACCAGGTGGTGAAATGTTAGAGGTGGGTTTGGAGGGTACATTGGGACCATATAAGAGTAGGATAAAGGGCTAAGAAGGAGGTGTCATCAGTAAATTGGAGGAGATGAACAGGCGGGAGACGTTTGGGCATATCAGCAGTATACAAGAGAGGGGAGAAGAGGAGCCTTGGAGCACACTGGCAGTGGGATAGAAACTACAGAAGTTGGAATGTTGGATAGGGACATAGGAGGGACGACGGGAGAGGAAAGAAGTAACAAGATGGACAAAATTGATGGGGAGAGCATAGGTCTGGAGTTTAAAGAGGAGCCTGGAATGCCAGACAGGGAAATAAAGATAGCAGAGCAACGGGAGATAAGTTGGAGGGACAGCAGATTGGTAAGGTTAAGGGGCTGGTCTTTGATTGACAGGGAGGGATGGAAGCCACACTGGTTAAGGGGAAGAACATGGTGCTGGCTATGGTGGTGATGGAATCATAGACCTTACTGAACACGGAGGTGAGGCAGATGGGACGATAGCAAGAGTTTCCAGAGGGGGGGACTGTTGGGTTTAGGGAACAGCAGGACATGAGAAACATTCCACAGTTTAGGATAAAAACTGGTGGAGAGGAGGACATTGTACCGGGTAGCAAGGGCAGCCAGGAAGCATAGGGGGGTTTCCTGGAGGAGGCAGTAGCTGACACCGTCATTACCAGGAGTGGTGTTGTGTTTGGAATGGAGGACGAGTTTTTATGGTGTGTGATAATGGAAGTGTTTATGTTGGAAGGGGGTGACTGATCCAAGTACTAGAAACGGGGGTGAGTGGTGGGACAGTGGCATCAGTGTGTTCATGGATGGTGGAGAAGGGGCAGTAATCAAAATGGGGATCATCAGGAATGGATTAGACTTCAGAGAGGTGGGCAGCAAAGTGGTTAGCCTTACTGAGGTTGTCAGGGAAGGGATCGTTGCCATAAAGGAGGGGGTAATGCTTGGCGCAAGTGTTACCGGTAAGGTGGTGGAAAGCAGACCAGTACTTGAAGAAGTTGACAGGGAGGGTGGACTTGAGGTGTGTATATATCTGGTACCAGTCCTGCATTTTTTTGCTATGTGTAGGTTGCAGATGTGTTGTTGTAATTTCAGGTTATGGAGGAGTGTATCCCAGTCACAGGAGGAGAGGAAGGAGCAGTAGAGCCTGTGGGACTCACGGAGAAGCTTGGCCTGTGGAGGAAGCATAGGGCAGTCATGGTGGATGAGTTTGGTAGGAAAGTGAGCCTCCACAGTGTCAGTGATGGTCTTCTGGAGGAAGGAAGAAGCATGGGTGATGTCAGCAGTATGGTGAAAGGATGCCTTTCGACCTGTGAAGCAATGGATTCCTGATAGTCATCCTAGTCAGCATGGCAGTAATCATGGACTGACTCCTGAGGGGCAGCAGGGTGCGGGGCAGAAGGGGGGCAATGTGCAGAGGAGATGGTGAGAAGGATGGAGAGGTGGTCACCACCAGTGGGATCGAGGGTGTCTGCAATGATGCGACCAAGTAGGTTGGGGGTAGTTAGGATGACATCCATGGTGGAGATGCTTTCAGGATGGGTGTGCTGTAGGAGAGGAACAAGGTCACCATAGAGGGTGGAAAGGTACAAATACTGCTGCCAGAGGGTGTCAGGGTCACAGCTGTGGACGTAGAGGTTGGCAGCAATCACATAAATGGAGAAGGTATGGTCAACAAGGGAAATGATGTCATAGGGGGAGAGGTGCTGTGGGCTGGATATGTATAGTGGCACAGGTGATGGAAGCAAAAAAGATGCTGAAGCGAAGATGTTTGGTCAGGTCATGGAGTAGGGGTTGTGGCCAGACAGGGAGATGCTTGAGGTGGTCAATAGCAACCCTGCTTCATGTGAAGGGAAGGGAGTTGTTGGTTGCGGTGAAGGAGATAGGTGCAGGTACGGACAATGTAGTGACGTTGGAGGAAGGATTCATTAAGGATGCAGGAGTTGACCTGGTTCTGGGACAGGGTATGCATGAAGAGGTATTTGTTGGGAGGGAGGGAGGGAATGTTTAGGTAGAGGAGACAATTCTATTGATGCACCAAAAGCTGGGGTGGGGATAGGAAGTGGCAGGGGAGGAGAGAGGGGCTCAAATGATGGTGTCTTGGTGGGTGAAGGTAAAGTGGGCCTGGTTGTGGGAGCAGGTGGCGTAAGCATTCAAATGGAAGACAGAGCAGACAGCAAGGGAGATCTGCTGGATGGTTAGGGATGTCTGAAGGGGTGGATGTCCTGCAGGATGATAATCAGGAACTGGATGATGTCTTCAGCCTTAGGGGGATGTCAGATGGAATTGTTGGGGTGGATTGTATGCATTTCATTGGCATTATGTATGTACAGAACTGTGTAAATATTTTTTATCATTTATTTATTTATATCCCATAAATCCAATACAGAGACACATTCGCATGGATATAGGATGAGTCAGATTCTTACAAATTATACAAAAGGAAAACAAAAAAAATTCCTCTTGCAAGAGGAGATATAGGAGTAAGCAAAAATACGAGATAAGATGTCTAGACTAAATTACATTTTAAAAAGTTAAAATGAAGGTAGATATTAATAGCTGCTTAAAAGACATGTTAACAATGATTCTAACCATTAATGCATAAGAGTACATCATATTTAGTTTAAAGAAAAAAATCAATTAGTGTTCACACAATTGAAATATTCTTCAACCAAATAAAAGGAATTATCTGTTAGATAGCATTCGAGCTGTTGTTTAAATTTGTGAAGCTAATGTACAAGTGATTTCATTGGTAGTGGAAGAGGATTGAGCACTTTGCAGCCCCTATAGTGGACCCCTTTTCGTACAATATTAGGGTTTTTTAATTCATAATGGAGGTCCATCTTCCTCCTGGTCTTGTGAGTATGGTATGATCTTCCTCCTCGTCTTGTGAGTATGGTATGAATCATTGGTTATGTGTAGTTGCTCATTTTTTCCAATTAAACATATCAGGGAGTAGACATATTGGCATGCAGTTGTCAGTATCCCAAATTTTCTGGAAAGGTTTCTACAAGAATATCTAGGCTGGACTCTGCTCATTATCCTAATAACTGTCCTGCGGGCAGCGAATTTGTGTTTGGAGAGTGGCTGATTACCCCATAAAACTACGCCATACAACAATAGTGCATGGAAGTAACTAAAATAAGCAGTTTTTGTGGTGTCTTGATCACAGACAGTGGCAATAATATGAATAGCAAATGTTGCTGAGCTGAGTTTTTTGAGAAGTTGTAAAGTAAGTTCAGACCATTTTAGATGGCTGTCAATGTGTACACTGAGGAACTTTGATGACTCAACTTGTAGTAAGTCACTACCGTTACATTTAATATGTAATTGATCCTCCACTTTTTTACTTACTTGGAAATGAACAGATTGGGTCTTGTGAACATTTAGTGATAACCCATTATTTTCAAACCAAGTAGGTACCTCATTAAATACAATGTAGGCAAATTCCTCAAGATTGTGGTTCTGAGTTTTGTTGATGAGGATGGAGGTATCAACAGTGAAAATAGTAAAATTAGTTTAGAGGCACTACACGCAGTGGATACACCGGTTCCCGTGAGATCACCAAAGTTAAGCACTGTCGGGCGTGGCCGGCGCTTGGATGGGTGACCATCCAGCCGCCATGCGCTGTTGCCTTTTTTTCGGGGTGCACTCAGCCTCGTGATGCCAATTGAGGAGCTACTTCACCGAATAGTAGTGGCTCCAGTCAAAGAAAATCATCATAACGACCGGGAGAGCGGTGTGCTGACCACACGCCCCTCCTATCCGCATCCTCATCTGAGGATGATACGGCGGTCGGATGGTCCCGATGGGCCACTTGTGGCCTGAAGATGGAGTGCTTACACAAGGGAAGGTCATTGATAAAGATGAGGAAGAGAAGGAGGCCAACTACATATTTATTTTTATTTATTTATTTTTGTGTTCCATAGATACTTGATGCCAATGGTTTGCTAGGATGCAGAATGTGTCAGGTTATTACAGTAATGACCAAATCTAAATGGTCACGAGTCTTACAAGTAAATCATATATAAACTGATACATGAGGTTCAAGTGTTTAAACAACAACACAAATTATAGTAGTAATAATGAGTACACAAACTAACTATGACTCTTACATTCTAATACATTTAAAAAGTGTTCTGTAATCAATTGATATGTCAGTGCTATATAATCAGTTCTTATAGGAATGCTTAAAATTAAATACATTGTACTAATTGCTACACGCTATCAAAAAATTCCTGTAAAGAATAGAAAGAACTATTCAAAAGATAAAGTTTCAGCTGTTTTTTGAATTTAGTCATTTTCCCAATTATTGTTTCAGCTGCTTATAACATAGTTAATTTATATCTGCAAAAATACATTTTTCTAAGTTAACCTAGTGTAGTCTCATACACAAGATAATGTACATTATCTCTCTGTATATAGCGTAACAACATTTATTTAAGTATTCATCATTAATTGATATATTAATGTGTGTTATTATGTACTAAGGTATAATTCGACATAAACTTTTAATATGAACATAAAAATCCAAATACCTCTTGCACATTGTGCAGCTGTAGATGAAAATTTATCAATAAATCAAATCATCATGAAATGGAAGTTTACTGTATACTTTCATGCTTGAATAATGTACACCTCTCTGTACTGTGCTGAGATTTTTTATATCTTTGTGAAGATCATCTGTACTTCTTGCATCGTGATCATTATATTCAAATTTGTTTTGTAAATTGTATGGTTATTGTTCACAAAGCACATTAGTTAAAAAAATTTACTGACATGGCATGGTGAGGATCCCAAGCTGTTTGAATGTTTCTGCTTCAGCATCTTGGGTGCACTGTAACCAAGAGTCTGATGACTTTTCTGAGCAATAAAGACTTGTTTTGGTCATGACTGGTTACCCCAAAATTGACACCATATGCCATAAGTGAATGGAAATTTCCTAGGTATGTAGCTTTAATTGTTTCAAAGTCACAAACAGATGACATTAAGCAAATGGAAAATGCTGCTAAATTGAGTCTTTCACATAGGTCATTGATGCGAACTGACCAGCTTAGATTGTTGTTTATGTGTAATGCCCGGAATTTTGAAGACTCAACTCTCAATATTTCTTTGTCATTTTATTTCTATATTTTCCTGTCTGTTATTTGCTGTTTGAAACTGAATGAGTTGTCTTGTTCACACTGAGTGACATTCGATTTGAAATTAACCTATCTAGACCTTCTTTGAATACAATGGTCCGTGTTCACTAGACTTCCAGTGAATGTTTTGTCAATCATAATGGTTGTGGCATCAGCAAACGGGGTGAAGTGTGCTTTTTGCATCAAACAGTATGGCAAATCATTGATAAAGATGAGGAAGAGTAAGAGACCCAGCACCAAGACCTGTGGCACTCCACATTTGATTGTGCCCCAGTCATAGCAGGTAGGTGCCATTGCAGAATTGTTCAATAATACCTTCTGCTTTGTGTTGTGTAGATATGACTCAGGCCACATCCTTACTCTACCATTTAATCCATAGTGCCCAGCCTTTGTGTGAAGTATTTTGTGATCTACACAGTCTAATGTTGTAGATGGATCACAGAAGATTCCAACTGGCGACATTTTATTGTTTATGAATTAAAGGAGTTGGTTGACAATTGAGAGAATGGCGTGTTCAGTTGAAGTACCCTTTTGATATCCAAACTAATTTCTTAAGGATATTCAGCTTTTGCTAAGTGTAAGCATAACACACTAAGTTGCAGACAGGCGCAGTTAAATGGCACTTACACAGCCAGCCCTACAAGCAAGCATGCCTCATGTACACACGACTGCCGATTTCAGCAGCTCAAGCCAGAATTTCTTCCATTATCTGCTATCAATGAATCGATGATGGAGGGATTGGAGAGAGCAACTGAGTCCTTCCTCTCACAATCCCACCATATGTACTGACAGATGTAAATACATATAAATCTGGCAAGTTGGCTAGGTGTGGCACAACAGAATATGTCTGCTGGTGTCAGGTCACATGGGAAAACACATGTGTCATATTTAAGGGCTTCTGTGGAGTTCCACGGTCTAACTTGTCAAAACATGCTGATGTTTACTGCAGGCTCTTTGGTGTGCCTATTGACAATGCCTCTGTGCTAGGAAATTTTCTCGCGGACTGCCATTTGGACTCTGTTGAAGTCTACCATCGATTTTTTCTAGAGCATGAGATATTGCATCTACTCAGTCTGGAACTGGCTTTGCTCACTGTTCAACAGACAGTTGTGATTTTAGTGGACAAAGTGTTGGCATATGGGTGCACTGAGCATGTGCTTCATTTCTGAGTGCTTTCCAGTTGAACCTACAAACATTGTTTTTCAGCACCAATGTGTCAGTTATTCGACCAACTTTCACTGAACTGTATTGACCCCTGAGTTACTCACCTCCGCAAGTATTTGTTTTGTGTACTTTTAGAAGAGTCAAAACTATTACTTTCTGTGTTTTAATCATAAATATGTTACCCTTAATAAGCCTGTGTTGTTGGAGAAGCTGATTTTAAACCACCTTCTGCTACAAAAAAAAACTGTTTCTCTAGCTAGTCATACTGAAATTAGTTTTATCAATCCGTTGACTACATTCTTAATAGTATAAGATGATGTACAACTTTTCCCAAAAGCACAGGTGAGAAAGGAAACACGAAAGTGTAGGCTCAGAGGGAAGTGGACAATGCTAGCAGAACCACTTGGGAAAGCAACATCAAAAGCTGGAGAAGTGAAAATCACAAAGTTCTTATTATATGATGTCGATAGTCTGAGATGGAAATTGAGGTTTTATTTGATAAAATAGCTAAAGTGTTACTGCCTAATGCAAAATACGATGCCAGTTCAGTTCAGGTTAGTTTTTCTGCATACTTCATGATTAATAATTGGTACAATTCAACCTCCTGTCGAATGTGTCAGTAGTTCACAAATAAGACAGCCATTCTCTGTGAAAATGTGGTTACATGCTGGCCATTTACATAACTGGATATTTTATTTTACTCTTGACCTAAAACACAAGTTTATAAATGCAACCTAACCAGGTAAGCACTATAAACAAGGGACGACCAATGAGTTTCCATTTGAGGACACTGCTTCAGTGTATAAGCAACATAGTACTACTCCAATGCAGCAATATAAGCCCCGACATATGGGTAAGGGACTAGTGTGACATTTTTGTCTTTTCAACTTATATACAGTAAATGTGGAAATGTGAGGTATGGTAATGTTGTTACCACACATGCCCAAACAGAACTAATGTACTGATATTCTCTTCTTGACTGTTGAAGCACAAACACAGGTAGACATCCATCAGAGAATTATGAATGTATATGGGGCAGCTGTAGAATGGTATGCAAAGTTCTGTGACGGTCACAATTTGGCACGAGACTACAGTCAATGTGCAAAGTTACGCCAACAGGTGTGGGAGACACTCGAGCATTCACCCTGCAGTCCTGATCCCTCCCCATGTGATTATCGTGCCTTTGGTCCTTAAAGAAGGCCTCAAAGGCTTGACAATTCCTGTCATATAAGGACATTAGCAGGCCATTACAGGCTACTTCACGCAGCACAACACAGTGTTTTATCAAATGGGTATCTTCAACCTAGTGTTTTAGTGGACTGATTGCCTCAATTCTCATTGTGCTTTTTCCTGAGTGGCAAACCAATTTTGGATGCACAGCCTTCAAAAAGAAACTTTTTGACTGCTCCTGATATTATACACTCAGAAATTCATCTACGGACTAAAAGGAATTGTGAGGAGAAGAAACTGGAGTGTGTTTTTGAAACTTTCAGTATCTGCCAGAAGCTTTAATATACACTGGAGATGGTCGAATATGCTTATGGCTGCATGCTTTGTTCCTTTCTGTGCAAGAGAAAGATCCAGAGTAAGAAAAGCAGTGTGAAGTTTTAGGCTTTCATTTCAGTGCAGATCCTTTTGATCAAGGGGATTATATTCTCATAAATTTATCACAAAAGAAAACATTTAAGTAGAATCAACCACACAGATGATGAAATTTGGTCAGGTGTTGCTTTATACCACATATTTCGTTCTACATCTACATCTACATTGATACTCCGCAAGCCACCCAACGGTGTGTGGCGGAGGGCACTTTACGTGCCACTGTCATTACCTCCCTTTCCTGTTCCAGTCGCGTATGGTTCGCGGGAAGAACGACTGTCTGAAAGCCTCCGTGCGCGCTCTAATCTCTCTAATTTTACATTCGTGATCTCCTCGGGAAGTATAAGTAGGGGGAAGCAATATATTCGATACCTCATCCAGAAACACACCCTCTCGAAACCTGGCGAGCAAGCTACACCGCGATGCAGAGCGCCTCTCTTGCAGAGTCTGCCACTTGAGTTTATTAAACATCTCCGTAACGCTATCACGGTTACCAAATAACCCAGTGACGAAACGCGCCGCTCTTCTTTGGATCTTCTCTATCTCCTCCGTCAACCCGACCTGGTACGGATCCCACACTGATGAGCAATACTCAAGTATAGGTCGAACGAGTGTTTTGTAAGCCACCTCCTTTGTTGATGGACTACATTTTCTAAGCACTCTCCCAATGAATCTCAACCTGGTACCCGCCTTACCAACAATTAGTTTTTATATGATCATTCCACTTCAAATCGTTCCGTACGCATACTCCCAGATATTTTACAGAAGTAACTGCTACCAGTGTTTGTTCCGCTATCATATAATCATACAATAAAGGATCCTTCTTTCTATGTATTCGCAATACATTACATTTGTCTATGTTAAGGGTCAGTTGCCACTCCCTGCACCAAGTGCCTATCCGCTGCAGATCTTCCTGTATTTCGCTACAATTTTCTAATGCAGCAACTTCTCTGTATACTACAGCATCATCCGCGAAAAGCCGCATGGAACTTCCGACACTATCTACTAAGTCATTTATATATATTGTGAAAAGCAATGGTCCCATAACACTCCCCTGTGGCACGCCAGAGGTTACTTTAACGTCTGTAGACGTCTCTCCATTGATAACAACATGCTGTGTTCTGTTTGCTAAAAACTCTTCAATCCAGCCACACAGCTGGTCTGATATTCCGTAGGCTCTCACTTTGTTTATCAGGCGACAGTGCAGAACTGTATCGAACGCCTTCCGGAAGTCAAGAAAAATAGCATCTACCTGGGAGCCTGTATCTAATATTTTCTGGGTCTCATGAACAAATAAAGCGAGTTGGGTCTCACACGATCGCTGTTTCCGGAATCCATGTTGATTCCTACATAGTAGATTCTGGGTTTCCAGAAATGACATGATACGCGAGCAAAAAACATGTTCTAAAATTCTACAAGAGATCGACGTAAGAGATATAGGTCTATAGTTTTGCGCAACTGCTCGACGACCCTTCTTGAAGACTGGGACTATCTGTGCTCTTTTCCAATCATTTGGAACCCTCCGTTCCTCTAGAGACTTGCGGTACACGGCTGTTAGAAGGGGGGCAAGTTCTTTCGCGTACTCTGTGTAGAATCGAATTGGTATCCCGTCAGGTCCAGTGGACTTTCATCTATTGAGTGATTCCAGTTGCTTTTCTATTCCTTGGACACTTATTTCGATGTCAGCCATTTTTTCGTTTGTGCGAGGATTTAGAGAGGGAACTGCAGTGCGGTCTTCCTCTGTGAAACAGCTTTGGAAAAAGGTGTTTAGTATTTCAGCTTTACGCGTGTCATCCTCTGTTTCAATGCCATCATCATCCCGTAGTGTCTGGATATGCTGTTTCGAGCCACTTACTGATTTAACGTAAGACCAGAACTTCCTAGGATTTTCTGTCAAGTCGGTACATAGAATTTTACTTTCAAATTCAATGAACGCTTCACGCATAGCCCTCCTTATGCTAACTTTGACATCGTTTAGCTTCAGTTTGTCTGAGAGGTTTTGGCTGCGTTTAAACTTGGAGTGGAGCTCTCTTTGCTTTCGCAGTAGTTTCCTAACTTTGTTGTTGTACCACGGTGGGTTTTTCCCGTCCCTCACAGTTTTACTCGGCACGTACCTGTCTAAAACGCATTTTACGATTGCCTTGAACTTTTTCCATAAACACTCAACATTGTCAGTGTCGGAACAGAAATTTTCGTTTTGATCTGTTAGGTAGTCTGAAATCTGCCTTCTATTACTCTTGATAAACAGATAAACCTTCCTCCCATTTTTTATATTCCTATTAACTTCCATATTCAGGGATGCTGCAACGGCCTTATGATCACTGATTCCCTGTTCTGTACATACAGATTCGAAAAGTTCGGGTCTGTTTGTTATCAGTAGGTCCAAGATGTTATCTCCACGAGTCGGTTCTCAGTTTAATTGGTCGAGGTAATTTTCGGATAGTGCACTCAGTATAATGTCACTCGATGCTCTGTCCCTACCACCCGTCCTAAACATCTGAGTGCCCCAGTCTATGTCTGGTAAATTGAAATCTCCACCTAAGACTATAACATGCTGAGAAAATTTATGTGAAATGTATTCCAAATTTTCTCTCAGTTGTTCTGCCACTAATGCTGCTGAGTCGGGAGGTCGGTAAAAGGAGCCAATTATTAACCTAGTTCGGTTGTTTAGTGTAACCTCCACCCATAATAATTCACAGGAACTATCCACTTCTACTTCACTACAGGATAAACTACTACTAACAGCGATGAACACTCCACCACCGGTTGCATGCAATCTATCCTTTCTAAACACCGTGTGTACCTTTGTAAAAATTTCGGCAGAATTTATCTCTGGCTTAAGCCAGCTTTCTGTACCTATAACGATTTCAGCTTCGGTGCTTTCTATCAGCGCTTGAAGTTCCGGTACTTTACCAACGCAGCTTCGACAGTTGACAATTACAATACCGATTGCTGCTTGGTCCCCGCATGTCCTGACTTTGCCCCGCACCCGTTGAGGCTGTTGCCCTTTCTGTACTTGCCCAAGGCCATCTAACCTAAAAAACCGCCCAGCCCACGCCACACAACCCCTGCTACCCGTGTAGCTGCTTGTTGCGTGTAGTGGACTCCTGACCTATCCAGCGGAACCCGAAACCCCACCACCCTATGGCGCAAGTCGAGGAATCTGCAGCCCACACGGTCGCAGAACCGTCTCAGCCTCTGATTCAGACCCTCCACTCGGCTCTGTACCAAAGGTCCGCAGTCAGTCCTGTCGACGATGCTGCAGATGGTGAGCTCTGCTTTCATCCCGCTAGCGAGACTGGCAGTCTTCACCAAATCACTGTTATGTAACAGTGTAGCCTTCTGGGGCAGTCAAAGGCCCCCTTCTCTTCCTCATCTTTATCAATGACCATCCCTTGCAAACCAGCTGTAAAACTCACTTTACTCTTTTTGCTGATGACACCTCTATCCTCATCAACAAAACTCCCAACCTCAATCTTGAGGAATCGGCCAAAATTGTCTTTAGTGAAGTATGTAATTGGTTTGTAAATAATGGGTTATCATTAAATGTTAATAAGATTCAGTTTGTGCGTTTCCAAGTAAGGAAAAACGTTGAGAATCAATTAAGTATTACATTGAATGGTAGTGAGTGACTGCAAGTTGAGTCAACCAGGTTTCTGGGTGTACACATTGACAACAGTCTACAAAGATCTGAACGTATTTTGCACCTCCACAAAAAACTCAGCTCAGCAACATCCGCTTTTCGTATTGTTTCCACTGTATGTGACTGAGACACCTCAAAAACTACTTACTTTAGTTATTTCCATGCATTATTGCTGTATGGAATAGTTTTCTGGGATAATCAGCCACTATCCAAAAAAATATTCATTGCCCAAAAGAGAGTTATTAGGATAATGAGTGGAGTCCAGCCTAGACATAGGAATGTTTTCAGAAAATTAGGGATACTGACAACCACATGCCAATATATTTACTCCCTGTTATGTTTCATTGGTAAAAATGGACAATCATACAAAACCAATGTTTCATACCATACACACAATACCAGGAGGAAGATGGACCTCCATCATTAATCAAAAAACCTTACAATTGTACATAAAGGAGTCCATTACATGAGCTGCAAGGTGTTCAACGCTCTCCCACCATCACTGAAATTACTTATCCACGAGCTTCCAAATTTAAACAACATCTCAAACAGTATTTATTAGATAATTCATTCTATTTGGTAGAATAGAGTTAAATGTAATTGATTTTTTCATTTACTAATTTGATGTGCTATTGTGCATTATGATACTCACAATCACTGTTAACATTACTGTGTCTTTCATTTAGCAATTAAGATCTACCATATTTTTAATGTAATTTTTTCTATACCTATTAATGTGTATTTTGTGTTATACCAGATATCCTCTTGCAAGAGGTACTTTTATATATTCCTTTTGTATTATTTGTAATAATTCTGACACGTCCTACATCCATGTGAATGCCTCACAATATTGGATTTATGGGATATAAATAAATAAATAATATGAATACAATAGATGGAAACATTCCATGTGGGAAAAATATATCTAAAAACAAAGATGATGTAACTTACCAAATGAAAGCATTGGCATGTTGATAGACACACAAACAAATACAAACACACACACAAAATTCACGCTTTCGCAACCAGCGGAATGAAGGAAGGAGAGGGAAAGACGAAAGGATGTGGGTTTTAAGGGAGAGGGTAAGGAGTCATTCCAATCATGGGAGCGGAAATACTTACCTTAGGGGGAAAAAAGGACAGGTATACACTCGCACACAGACACACACACATATCCACATTGTTTAACGTTGTTACTAAAAATGTCGAGAAGTTCTGACCAAGGTAATTCAAATTTTTACACGATACTCTAACAAATATGTGTGTGTGTGCGCAAGTGTATACCTGTCCTTTTTTCGCCCTAAGGTAAGTTTTTCCGCTCCCGGGATTGGAATGACTCCTTACCCTCTCTCTTAAAACCCACATCCTTTTGTCTTTCCCTCTCCTTCCCTCTTTCCTGATGAAGCTACCGTTGGTTGCGGAAGCTTGAATTTTGTGTTTGTGTGTGTGTGTGTGTTTTTGTGTGTGTGTGTGTGTGTGTGTGTGTGTGTGTGTGTTTGTGTGTCTATCAACATGCCAATGCTCTTTTTTGGTAAGTTACATCATCTTTCTTTTTATATGTAAATAAATAAATAAATAAATAAACATATCCAATTAGCCACTCTTCCTACAAATTATGTGAATATCCAAGTTCAGGGTTGTAGTATCTGGTCCAGTAATCTGATATAGGGTGCCGAAAAAGTTGTTTTCTCAGATCACTAGAAAACAATTTGAGCAAATCATATTAATGGAGTTTACTACAGTAAATTAAATTGACAATACTTAACTTTACATATTGACAAAGGTGTGTTGCAAGCAAATGGCGACATGCAAATAATCAGTGCCCCGACAAACATCCCTGCTGTGTTTCGTATCATGTAACAGGCACCTACAATTCTGGCAACGAATTCCATCTCTGTATTCACTGGGGTCTCACACACAAGATATTCCCGAAGGAAATAAACGAGGGGATTTGGGGCAGGTGACCTTGCAGTCCATGGAATAAGACGTCCCCTTCCACTCCAGCGACCAAGCAATACCATATTGAGATGGTTGCGGACATCCACACTGAAGGGAGACAGTGCTCAGACATGGTGTATCCACATCCTTTCACAAACAACTGAGGGTACGTTCTCCAACAACTCAGGTAGAACTCCTTGCACAAACCTCAAGTACAAGTGGCCATTCAGATGGTCACATAGAAGATATGGCCCCATGAGATAGTTGCGTACAATGCTGGCCCAAATATTCACAGCAGAACATACTTGATGGTGTGACCCTACTAAAGTGTGAGAGTTTTCCTCATCCCACACATGGCTATTCCTGCTGTTTGAAGTACCATCGCTATCAAATGAAGCCTAATCAGTAAACAGCACAATTTGGAGGAAATCTGGTCAATCAATCCACTGCCCCCGGTAGCTGAGTGGTCAGCGCAGCAGACTGTAAATCCTAAGGGCCCGGGTTTGATTCCCGGCTGGGTTGGAGATTTTCTCCACTCAGAGACTGGGTGTTGTGCTGTCCTAATCATCATCATTTCATCCCCATCAATGCGCAAGTTGCTGAAGTGGCTTCAAATCGAAATACTTGCACCAGGTGAGAGATCTACCTGTCGGGAGGCCCTCGTCACATGCCATTATTATTAACCCACTGTTGGACAAACCACTGACACAATGGAATCCTTAGTGCAAAGTCAGTCACAAGCAGTGCATGGACTCACTGCGGGTGATATGGGTGTAATTGTTGTTCATGGAGTACTCACCACACACTAATGTGTGCTGTGTCTGTTTCACATGCAATACGATAAGTACTTGTAGTGGGGTCTGCTGCAACATGTTCCAGCACCTCTTCTTCAAAATCCAACATTCGAGTGGTCATGACATTGCCATGTCCCTCATTTCTTCTGTCCAGTGAACCAGAATCCCACATTTATCAATCTAAAGAAATAACCACTCATCATGATGGAGGATGCCTGTTAGGAAATTGTACCCTGTACAGCCATTCAACAGCATGACCATTGCAATTTACTTCCCCATACACAAGGTGCATGTCAGTGAGTTCTGTGAAACTGTACCTGTACTGCTCCATCATATTGTACTACACATCTCTGAACAGCACTGAAAAATGAATGGCTCTTTCACTGATTCATAGCATGTTCTGTCATGGCACAATGCAAATACGATACAGCAAGGCCACCTTCCATACAGATAAAGTAAACAAAACCTGCATCATGACTTCCTGGTAATCAGGCTGGTCCTCCTTGTTTTCTTGCAGGAAATAAGGAAAGTAAATGTAAGTAAGCAGTACAGTAAGTGTAAACTTGTATGAACATTAGTTGTAAATAAGCTGGAAAATAGGAACGCTAGACAAAGTGGTATACAAGTGTACTTCCGTATCTCCTTAAGCTGGTTTCTCCAATCCCAGGTTCCCAAGCTAAAATTGTTTAGTGGAGTGTTCTCTATGTCCTGTTACATTTATGCACACTCTTACAGAAACACCTTGCACATATGATCAGAGCACAATTACATCACGTATTGTCTAAGCAAAGTACTGGCAACAACTGTCTTTAGGCAGTGATAATCCTCACTGTGGGTGTCATCATGATGACTATCTACATGGTGTCACAGATGTAAGAATATTTACCTTTAATAATGCCATTGCAATCAAGTACACATTATGCATCTGACAGCAGGTAAACAGCAGCCGTACAGTGAAGCCACAGAGACACCAGCTCTTGCCAAAGTAGTAGCTCCCTTACTAATATATTCAATTACCTTTAGATGGTATATGTATTAATAGCATTAAGCAGTGTACTGGTGGTTTATTGTTAGTACAGTATGAGATGGGTGGAAGGTAACTCCCTGTTTTTAATATTTTCCCTCCTAAAATGCTGTAGGCATAAACTGAATTTGTTGCACTCATGTAGTTATTATACACGATTAACTTTAATCAGTGTGCACTCCAGTATTTTCTAGGCAGTTTCTGAAATCAACAGGTAAATTAGCTCTGACCATCCTCAATAATTTGGTGGGAATACCATTTATGACCTCACCGATCTTATTCTCATGCTCGCCAAGTGTTTGCTGTTTGCTGCAATACACTTCTTCCTTAGCCTACTCCCATAAAATGTAGCCTCATGGGGTGAGGTATGGACTTCTTGCTGCACGCTCTGTGGGATCTTGGCAACCTATTCAGCATCTTGTGAAGTGTTTGTAGAGCCATTGTAGATGTAATAAGGAGGAGCTCCATCTTGGGTAAACAGCAGTTCATGTGACTTGTCGCACTCAGAAATGGTAGGCCATAGAAAATGTTCTAACATTTGCAGGTATCTGTCAGTGTCTCAATCAACAGGGTCCAATGACGCTGGAAGAAGTTAATCCACACCGCATTGTCACTTTTTGCTTTCCCTGCTTTTTTTCAGTAGTGCCTTTGTGATCACCTTTTGTCCAGTAATCACTATAATGAGGATAAACAACTCCCCTTCCCTGCATGAATCATGGCTTCATCACTCCACAGGTGCTGTTGTTCATGCCATGCCATTTCCTACCAGAGCATCTAGAAAGAACAAACCACCTTCATCATTGCCAGTTTTTTTGCATAACATTGTTGAACACTGTTGTCTGTTCTGCATTAATTGTGGAACATATACACAAGGTTGCTGTTGCAATGAAACAGCATCATAATTCATTTCTCGTAGTAAATCACTGCTAATCCCTTCGGTTTGAATTGGCCTACTCAGTACAGAGTATGATGAATCTTTTCCAGGTATCATTATTATGTGGTCTTCCACCTTCATGAGAGCTTCATTGTAGCTTAAATCAATCTATGTAGTAGTAAGGTATTTAAGTGCGTGCATTATATCCTCTCCCATGTCAGTTTTGTAGTTTTCCCACATCTGTTGTGGATCTGAAAGCCCAGAGGTTGCCATTAATATTGCAAAAAGCTGCCTCACTTTTGTCACTGATCTGTGCTGTACGGCCTCCTCCAGTGTTGGAGCAAAATGATTATCACTTCCTGCCAACTCTTAGGCCTCACCTGTCTGAATATTAATAATTCCTGATCCTTGCATTTTTTAAGATCTTTGAAACGGATTGGGCCTCATACATGGTGCAGCATCATTTTCAAACAAAAGCATTCCATGTTGCTGACATGCACCGTATAGACTCTGTCTAAAACACAGCCAGATTTAACACCAGGTCAATTGTGAGCATGGATTCCTTGAATGTGACATTTCCATTCTGTCCTTGATACAATCCAGGTATTATATCTAGTCACCCCAACATATCAAAGGGTTTTTGTGAAATCGTTGCTTGGGCAATGATCAAAAAATGCAATCAGTGGTGTTTTTTGTGGGCTTAATATTCTCTAACAAAAATTATTTATCAAAATACACTCTTTCACCATTCTCTAAATGAACATTGATGTGTGCTATGGTGGGATGTCTCTGCATTGCAGAAAACCTAAAAGACGCCACACAGCTTTGTTGCTACTGAAATATCATCTGGACTGATACCTGTGCACTTGATTTACCAGATTTGTGAGATCTTTGTTTCTGAAGTTGAAAATAGCTTATTTACTGCCTCTGTTAATGTGTTTCAAGATACATTTTATGGCATGCACTGAACTGCAAGCCTCCAAATTGGTACGCGCTTTAAATAATACTGACAAAATTGGGTAATAGACTACAACCCACCTATTATCGACATTAACATAACCGCCATTTTGAAGCTTTACCACTGCTGTCTGACCGTCACGTTCTGATGCTCTAAATCAGTACAGAGGATATCTGTTTGCATTGTTTATGGTCTGCTTTCGAGGCCTACATGGGAACATTTTTGTGCAATGTGCATCTTTGATGCAAGAAGATCGAGAATTGTTAAATCCATGTAAGCCATGGATAACACTTTTACAATAATATTGTGCAGTGCCTTGTCAGTACTTGAATTGGGTATTTTTGCACTTTGACGAGGTCTCAACCTATATTTTAACCAAAGTAAAATATGTACATGCTGTAAGCTCACTTTTGTCACCCAGCAGAATACATAAAACATAGCATTTTTCCATATATTTTTCCCTTAGTTATAACTGACATTAGCTTCTTTATTTTTAGCCTAAAAATTCTTGCTACTATATCATGTCTATGAACAGCCACATGTCCTGGTAATAAATCAACTACTTCCTTCCATGCTGGGTTACATGTTGTCTTGAGTATACTCATGCAGGTATTGTGGACTATTAACAGATGAATAGGATAGGGTTACCATCTTGCCCATATTATTAGGATTTATATTTGCATCATTCACAACACTGTCTTTCAGATAAATATAATTCCCTTCTCTCAATTAAGCTTTATTAAATGATATGTATCACAGCCATTCACTTTCCACCTTAACATACATTTATAAGCAATATTGATTGGCGAGTTGCTTGCATTGTGACATCATATTAAAATCATTTTGTTGTATAATCATATGATGTGCGTAACAGTCAATACATGGCACTTTTTTTGTTTTGGAAGGATAAGCATGTTGTACGCTCAAATTGTGGATACTGGAATGCATCATAATATATTTGTGCATGAGACACCTTGGTTAGTCTGCCATCATGAACATACAAAATGATTCTGTGACTTTAAAACTGTTCGACTATACCCAAGGCTGCTACTTCATTTATTAATGCTGCAATATATCACCCACATATTCCCTACTTGGATATTACTAAACCTATAGTCTGTTTCATTGGTTTCATCACCGCTGAAATAAATCTGTAGGAACTTGCTGTGATGATTGTCTGGTAAATTTGACCTTGAATCATAAAAGTGGGTGAAAAACCTGGCATTTGATTTCTGCGTCCCTGCCAAATGAAGTTATCTGAAAGCACGCATTATATTTTCTTATCATAAAAAAAAAAAAAAAAAAAAAAAAATTAAAAAAAAATAAAATAAAAAAAATAAAAACCCTTGATTCATTGGATTTCCACAGTAGTAGAGTTTTTAGGGATTCTTTTGGCTCACCTAGCTATGGAAGAGAGATTTTGCCACCAGAGCAACACAAACCAAGTCTTTCTTCCATTTAAATGGGTTATAATGGCATTCTCCCTAGGATTACAGTCAATTAATGGATCATAATTAAATGTAGCCTCACTGACTTCCTTCCATGTTCTAAATATAAAGGCATAACTTCTGTGTCTGTCTCACAGCCTTTAAATGATGCTGTCATTGTGAACATTCAGGGGTCTCAAAAGCTAGAAGAGATGCATGATGCTCAGCATCAAAACAGCAATTGGCTTCTGTCTATTCCACCATCTCTGTAGGTCTAAAGACAGCATTATGTTCTGCCTACAAGGTCAGGCAGGTCTGATATTGCTCCAAGGTTTGTTGCATTCTAGTGGCTTCAATAACTTGATCTCTCTTTGATCTATGTGCTAAATCAGACTTACATTTTCAAGGCATATCATAATAATTTTAAATATAGTTCTCAAGTTTGCCATCAGTCTCCACAAAAACTCTCCAGCTATGCAAAGTGGTACAGCAATTCAATACCATAAGCCATGCACTCAGTAGCACTGGATTAATACTGTCATGCAATAACGTATAAACAGGAAAGCCTGTATTACACAAAGGCATATACCTGCACCACAGCACACCAAACACTTGTGTTTGGAAGTTGTAACGTTCCCTGGCAAACTCACGTTATTAAAAAAAAAAAAAAAAAAAAAAAAAAAAAAAAAAAAAAAAAAAAAAAAAAAAAAGAGTTTATTTGTACCATATACGCCGCTCTGGGCAAGTTGTATATATCGTAATTATTGAACAAAAATATTACTGAATGTGGTGTAAAAGACATTTGTTATTCTCCTTATATTTTTTGTTGTAATATTTGTCTGTATTTAGGATAGGAATTTTTTCTCTATTTATTATGTGATTGTAAAATGTGTCAGTATTTGCGATAGCAGAGATATGTTGCCAGAAGAGAATAATATCGTCAATTTGCAAAGAAATGTTAATAGTCAGCAATACTATTTAAGCACAATGCATTATGTATTCTTGGGTCTTCTCTGCTCAGAAGTCATTGCGGTAGGACACTGTGAAAGAGTTTTTTACGAATGGGTAGACTTCTTTTGTCTCTGTCTGGACTTAGCCGCCATTAGACGATGCGTTACAAATTAATGTGAGTTGTATTGTTGTTTGATCTAAATATATTAGAGTTTATCAAAAGTGTGAATTATTTATGTAAATTAGCTTGCCCACGTCATCTATAAAATTTCTTTAAGAATTTTTCAGCATTTTTTAGCGGTGTTGCTGGGCTGTGCCGCGACCAACAATAGCAAACCCGTAAATCGGGAACAGATGCATAAAAATCTATGGTGAATTAAGAAATTGTTCTTCTTTTTCAGTGATCCTGTGGCTGATAAAATTTGAATTAATTATACGTTTGTGCATTCGTAGGCGGATAGCTAATGTTAGTTAACATTGAAATTTAAACAGTTTGGTTCTTTCAAAATATCTTAAATGTGTAATGAAGTAGGTTTGATCAGTGATAAATGTCGGCTTGGCAATAATTAAAACATTTTCTGCTAATAGAGGTAATCTTGTGTTCTATGGCTAGTGCCGGGATAAAATTCAGTAAAAATATTTAACAAAAATCCACTGCATCAGGAAAGTGTATGCCAAGGCCGAATGATTTAAAGGACCCAATTCTCAACCTAATATTCTTAACCAGTTCATATGAGTTCACGTAAATATTATTTTTTCTTTAAATGTACGTAATAATTAAGTAAGTAAAAATTTTTTTATTACCACACGAAAATAAGAGAGTGGTTCTACAACAAAGTTCGCACGAAAGAAAATTAACTTAAAAACAACAGATAAATTTTATTATTCTTCTTCAACGAAATTTCAAATCAATCCCATTCATTACGACCGATTTCGTTAAAAAGTGCATACCGGTTTACGTTGTCCAATTACATGACACATGTGGGGTAGAACGACGCGAATTCAAACATGTGCATTAGACAGCAATAACAAGAAAAACTCAAAAATGCACTTTCCAATTTCTTGTAAAACGTTTCCTTCAAATTAAAAATTTCTAAGGGCTCAAGATTCTTTTTCTTTAGGTATTTGTATTTATTTTTGTTATTATTGGCTATTAAGCAACTGCTCTTCCCTTGTATAATGTAAAATGGAGTGAATAGAAACAATGGGGGTGAATACAGACCAAACGTCATATACATAATTACTCTGAAAACTGTGTTTGTATTTGACATTATTTTTAATTACTATTGGTCTTGGGTCAGCAACACTTTAAACGAACAAGGAAATTATGTTTTGTTTGTTTGGCAGCACTGTACATTGACATTTATCCTAGTGTCTTTCTTGAAAGTTTTCAAGATGTTTTCCACTTCCTTTGAACTTCTCTGGAAAGTAAATATGTATTATATGTGTGATAGTAAATAGCAATGTAAATACTACTTATAACATCTGTATACAACAGTAAAGGTTGGGTTCTGTTTTACATTAAACAAATCAACTCTTGAGAATTATCATATTTTTTACATTTGGTTTTTAAAGTTTGTGCAGTGAATAGAAACATAACAATTTAGGTGTTTCTATTCATCTGATTATAGCAAGATTAAAAAGAAATCTAGTATGCCATGCTAATGCTGTATGAAAAGCTGTTATCTCTACTTATGTTATATTAATAACTAACATATTCTTTTTGTTTCAGAGCTGCTGTTCAAGTATGTCATGGAAATACAAACACAGTGTTGGATGGGATTACAGGAAATACTGTCCTTATCATATAAAAAATGCCCTCTCTAACATCGAATCTGGTGTTAGCCTGCAGAAAGTAGCTGAAAAACGTGGGATTCATTATAGTGAATTGCACAGATACCAAAAAGGTAGCCCCAATATTAAATATCAGGATGGGAAAACTGTTCCGTCTTTTGAAGAAGGGAAGCTGACTGTTGATAGATTGAAAATATGCAGCAAATGGGGCTATCCTATTGACTATACAGTTTTACGACTTCTACTAAAGGACTTTCTGCACAAAAAGGGGTGCAAGTGAAAAGGTTTAACCATAATCTCCCAGTCATGATTTTGTGGAACGATTTATGAGACAATACAAAGATCAATTGACAGAGCAAATGTGCCAAAACATAAAACACTCCAGAGCCAGTGTCCCTCTACATCTACATGGGAACTCTGCTAATCACACTTAGGTGACTGACAGAGGGTGACACCAGAAACCGTCAACAGTTACTCTGATGAACTGTCAAACAAAATAGAGAATTTGCTGCTGTCTAATATAATAATTTATGATGAGACGGACCTTACAGGCAGTTGAGGAAAATGAAATGTAATCACACGGAGGGGAACTAAATATCCTAAAAGGGTCATGGACTCCAGGAAGGTATTGACCCCCATGATGTTTCCAGTTGCTGCAGACAGCACAATACCATCCCCTTATGTTGTCTGTAACACCTTGCATTTATATCAAGGCCGGACTAACGCTAGGCCAAAAGATGCAAGATACAATCAGATGAAGTCTGGCTGGTTAACTGTGCTCTGATTCGCAGATTAGGTCCTTACAGTTGCTGTCCCATGTCTGATAAAGCTGGAAGTGAAGAAACTTCTCACTGGGGACAATTTATTGTTGCACCTGTCTAAGAATCAGTTGAGATGTGTCAAGACAACAACGTTAGGTTTATATTTCTTCCAGCAAATTCAGCTCACCTGACACAGCTACGTGGCATGGCATTTTTTCAGACTCTTAAAAATACTTGGCCCCAAATATTAGAGGCATGAAGAGATAAGGCAACAGTTCCTGATGATGAATTTCCTCTGCTTTTGACTGCATGCTTCTCGATACCTACATAACATATGAAATACAAACAGATTTTGATTATTTACATGAGGAGTGCTCCTTTGAAAGTAGGGACGCAAACCTGTGCACCTGGTTTGCTGTTGTTGTTGTGGTCTTCAGTCCTGAGACTGGTTCGATGCAGCTCTCCATGCTATTTTATCCTGTGCAAGCTTCTTCATCTCCCAGTACCTACTGCAACCTACATCCTTCTGATTCTGCTTAGTGTATTCATCTCTTGGTCTCCCTCTACGATTTTTACTCTCCACGCTGCCCTCCAATACTAAATTGGTGATCCTTTGATGCCTCAGAATAAGCCCCCACCAACCTATCCCTTCTTCTAGTCAAGTTGTGCCACAAATTTCTCTTCTCTTCTATTCAATACCTCCTCGTTAGTTGTGTGATCCACCCATCTAATCTTCAGCATTCTTCTGTAGCACCACATTTCGAAAGCTTCTATTATCTTCTTGTCCAAACTATTTATCCCTGTTTTACTTCGATACATGGCTACACTCCATACAAATACTTTCAGAAACAACTTCCTGACACTTAAATCTATACTCGATGTTAACAAATTTCTCTTCTTCAGAAACGCTTTCCTTGCCATTGACAGTCTACATTTTATATCCTGTCTACTTCGACCATCATCAGTTATTTTGCTCCCCAAATAGCGAAACTCATTAACTACTTCAAGCGTCTCATTTCCTAATCTAATTCCTGCAGCGTCACCCAATTAATTCGACTTTATTCCATTATTCTCGTTTTGCTTTTGTTGGTGTTCATCTAATATCCTCCTTTCAAGACACTGTCCATTCCGTTCAACTGCTTTTACAGGTCCTTTGCTGTCTCTGACAGAATAACAATGTCATTGGCGAGCCTCAAACGCTGGCCGCAGTGGCCGAGCAGTTCTAGGAGCTTCAGTCTGGAACCGCGCGACCGCTACGGTCGCAGGTTCGAATCCTGCCTCGGGCACGGATGTGTGTGATGTCCTTAGGTTAGTTAGGTTCAATTAGTTCTAAGTTCTAGGGGACTGATGGCCTACACTGTTCAGTCCTAGAGTGCCCAGAGCCATTTGAACCATTTTTTGAACCTCAAACTTTTTATTTCTTCTCCATGGATTTTAATTCCTACTCCGAATTTTTCTTTTGTTTCCTTTACTGCTTGCTCAATATACAGGTTGAATAACGTCGGGGATAGGCTACAACCCTGTCCCAGTCCCTTCCCAACTACTGCTTCCCTTCATTGCCCCTCAACTCTGCCATCTGGTTTCTGTACAAATTGTAAATAGCCTTTCGCTCCCTGTATTTTACCCCTGCCACCTTTAGAATTTGAAAGAGAGTATTCCAGCCAACATTGTCGAAAGCTTTCTCTAAGTCTACAAATGCTAGAAACGTACGTTTGCCTTTCCTTAATCTATTTTCTAAGATACGTCGTAGGGTCAGTATTGCCTCACGTGTTCCAACATTTCTACGGAATCCAAACTGATCTTCCCATAGGTCGGCTTCTACCAGTTTTTCCATTCGTCTGTAAAGAATTCGCTTTAGTATTTTGCAGCTGTGACTTATTAAACTGATAGTTCGGTAATTTTCACATCTGTCAACACCTGCTTTCTTTGGGATTGGAATTATGATATTCTTCTTGAAGTCTGAGGGTATTTCGCCTGTCTCATACATCTTGCTCACCACATGGTAGAGCTTTGCCAGGACTGGCTCTCCCAAGGCCGTCAGTAGTTCTAATTGAATGTTGTCTATTCCCGGGGCCTTGTTTCGACTCAGGTCTTTCAGTGCTCTGTCAAACTCTTCATGCAGTATTGTATCTCCCATTTCCTCTTCATCTACATTCTCTTCCATTTCCAGAATATTGTCCTCAAGTACATTGCCCTTGTATAGACCCTCTATATACTCCTTCCACCTTTCCGCTTTCCCTTCTTTGCTTAGAACTGGGTTTCCATCAAAGGCTCTTGATATTCATGCAAGTGGTTCTCTTTTCTCCAAAGGTCTCTTTAATTTTCCTGTAGGCAGTAGCAATCTTACACCTAGTGATATGCGCCTCTACATCTTTAAATATGTCCTCTAGCCATCCCTGCTTAGCCATTTTGCACCCTATTTGATGCCTAGCTGCTTCATGTGGATGAATTGTACCGATACTCAAGTTGTACTACCTACTGGTCATCACATGCATACGAGGATTATCAGATGAGAATCATTAACTGCACGTAAAGAGTTTTGTTTCAGCAACGCTATATAGTTAAACTGCATTAATCTTATGGGATGTATGCACAGTCTGACTGATTTGTACTTACATTTTCTTGCAGCTATGTATGCTTTGGCACAGATGTGGTCTACCTCAGATGCTATCTATACAAGCAAAGCTTGCCTCGCCTCGTATTCCTTCCTTTCCCCATTTTCTTGTCGTGTCCACGATGTGTAAACTGTTTTTTTTTTTTTTTTTTAAAGATCACATAATTTGAGAATGAAAACTGTTATGTTTTGTCACGATTAATATATACAAGACGTATGTAGTTTCAGAAAACACGAAAATCTTCTTTACAACAAACAATATACAGTAACCATTTATTTATTCTAATGCTCAACGGAGTAGAAGGGGAAAAATACAATAAAATAATGGTAAGTCCCCAGCATAAAGAACTACGAATAAATACTCTCAAGGACATAATAGTTTTGGGTGGCTGGTAGTGGAATCTACGAAAGCACTGCACATTCAACAGTTTCCAAACACGTCAATGTCCCCCACACAGAGCTTAATGAACGATATTTTAGAGAAGATGCATCAAGGGCATCTCCCTTCAAACATTGGTTTTAGACAGGTTCGCCCAATCAAATTGTTCGGGTTAGAATCATGTCTGCTGTTCCAGTCGCCCGCTGAACAGTGCAGAAGAATTTTTTTTTTTTTTTTTTTTTTTTACTTTATTGTCATTTTAAAACCTGTAATCCAGGTAGGCTGGCAGCGGCACACTACGCCGCTCTTCAGCCATAGCGTTTTACAAGAGTATAAAACATGGTGAATGACAATGAACAAAGTGACGGGCAAAAGAGAGAGGTCACAGAGACATAAAAAACACGGAGTCGTTCACATGTGACGATAACAACACTGAAAACACGTTGGCACGGCGCACAAAACACTGGTGAGTCCGACGGCACAAGTGAACGTAGGAGTGGGACGGCGGACACCAAAAACACTATATGACGTCACACACACGAAGCAGAAGAGGCGACGATCTCCGGCGCGCGAATGTTCACTATACGTGTGCGAGTCCGGGGACCTGCCAAGAGACGAGGAGGAGGAGGGGGTGTGGGAGAGCGAGAGGGGAGAGCAGAGATGCCACGGGCAGGGGAGATAGGGGGGAGGGAGGAAGGGGGAGAGGAAGCCCGGGGGAAGAGGGGGAAGGGAGGGGACAGGGAGATGGAAAAAGAAGGGAAGAGAAGAGAAGGGAGGGAGGGTGCCGAAAGGAAAGGACACGGGAAGTGGGGGGTGGGGCAGGGTCAAAGTTGATAGGAGGGGTAGATGGAGGGGACGAGGACATCATCAGGGAGAGGGAGCTGGCGGAAGCCACCTTGGGAGAGGGTATGGAGGGTGGAGAGATGGAGACCGGGTGGGACGTGCGAATACAGGCACGGCAACGGGCGGGGGTGGGAGAGGAGCGGGGAAACGAGCGGGTGAGGAGGATCAAGGTTACGTGAGGTGTACAGGATACGTATCCTTTCAAGGAAAAGGAGGAGGTGGGGGAAGGGGATGAGATCATACAGTGCAGAAGAATGTACAATGTTATACTTAACAACGTTATTGGCAGCATACATTGTGAGAACAGTCACACATTTTCTAAATTTTTTAACGAAATAATCCATTTTTAACCTTCCAATGGTTGTATTTTATACAAAGTTGTAGTTTTGTTTGAATCGGGTGACGATCTGTCATACACGTGAGTCTGATTGACAATTATATACGGAAGTAAATTATAGTAGCTCATGTGTACATCTGGCGGCATTTAAGTTAACCTCTAATCCATCTTTTCACGTGGCCGATAGATGGCAGCGCGTACACTCCTTGCAGGAAGTCGGCGGCTTTCAATGTTTTCCAATGAGAGCTGTGGTGGGTAATCTATCGCCTTCAGTACACACAAATATTTTAGTACATATCGACCAAGCCACTGTAAACTGCATTATACACCAGAAGGAGCGTACTGTTGCGGAGGGACCCAGTTCTAGATTCGGCGTAGGTACAGAGTGCATTTCGTGTTTACATCGAAGTAGCGAACGAGACAATGCTTCGCTATTGCTAAATCTATTAGGAAACTGAATAATATCCAAATCCCCCTGCCTTACCTCCTCCCTCACCACCCCATTCGTGAAAGAATGTTAAACACTTAGCTTTACTTCAACGGTGGGCGTATCAAAGCTGCTTACCAGTCATCAAGAGAGGTAAACCAAGGTACTGCGTTCCAGTTCCTACAAAACTTATTAAATCATATTGCACCTTCGGCTTTAACTAAAACAAAACATGTAACAATAACTAATGAAGTATATACAAATTACAACAGTTGTTTATATAGGGAAATGAGTTCAATAGTAAACTTAGCTGACATATTCCAAAGGTGAGGCTGAACAAAATAAACTTGTTTTCAAGCACATAAGATATACTAGAGAGATTAAGTAGGAACGTGAAGCAGCTATGATTATAAGAAGTAATTCTTTGTGTGTTTTTTCATTCATAATGTATAAAATACTGTACCAAAAACCAATGGAACTGTCAATAAGTCCAATTTCTATTCAGGTTGTATACACAATGGGACATCAGATATCCTAGGGGGAAAAGCTCTTGTTGTGAGATGTGTCTGACGAGTGGTATCTCAAAACTTTCATCCCATAAGACCCGAAATTGCGCTCTTTGGGCCGGCCAGGGTGGCCGAGCGGTTCTAGGCGCTACAGTCTGGAACCGCGCGACCACTGCGGTCGCAGGTTCGAATTCTACCTCGGGCATGGAAGTGTGTGATGTCCTTAGGTTTAAGTAGTTCTAGGGGCCTGATGACCTTAGAAGTTAAGTCTCATAGTGCTCTTTGGAGTGGCGCAAACAAGCAAACGAGTTTTAAAGCAAGCATCAGCTGAAGTATTTCCACAAAAAATGCTAAAAGCATCAGAAACAATCACAGCAGCAACAACAACAACAAAAGCAGCAACAGCAGCTACATCGACAGCAGAGCCACCTCTGCTGCCAGCAGCGGCAACAGAATCAATGGTAGCTGGACCAACTCCACCAAAAGTAGGAAAAACATCAAGAACAGTTAGACTAACAAACAACAAATGCAGTAACAGCTCCATCAACTGCAGAGCCAGCCCTAATACGAACAGGAAAATCAACAGCAAAAGCAACAGAACCATCATTAGCAACAGCAGAACCATCCACAATAGCAGCAGAATCAACTCCAACATTAGCAGAACCAGTACTGTCAACTAAAAAACTTCAGACAGCAGACGGAAGCCAGTGCCTCCATCCCATCTAAATGGTTTTTTAGTGGAAACCAGAAAGAGGAGGAAGCCCAGAAGGAAAACAGAGATATGACCTTAAAGTCGGTAAAGCAGAGAAATCTACAACAAGGTTACAATTTTAACACAATCCACCAGAATGTACAGGGATTGAGCAAGAAATATGAACAATTAGACATGTTTGTAAATGAAACTATGCCTGATGTGCTTGGTATTAGTGAACACTGGCTATCTGATGCCAAATTAGAACTTTTTAAACCTCTAAACATGGTACTAGCTAATAAGTTTGCAGATCTACTATCAGAGGTGCAAGTGTGTCAATGTATGTAAAAATCACATTTGATTTTAACTCTGTAAATGTAAGTAAATATTCATTAGAAGTAGCAATTGAATTATGTGCAGCATGTATAAAGATACCAAATGATGAAATTTATGTTATATGTTTGTATAGACCGCCAGGTGGAAATTTCGAAGTTTTCTTAACAAAGTTTTGTGACATGATAGAGAATGTTTTTATATCACCCCTGAACAAGTTAGTAATTATAGGAGATTGCAAGATAAATGTATTAGCAGATAAGTTACACACTAGACTATTCAAGAACACTCTGCTTGAATATAGTGTAAGATACCTAATAAACACTGCAACCAGGGAGACTGATCATGCCAGTCTGCAACAGATAACATACTCACTGGTATTCGGCTCTTCGATCTTACATCTTCTGTTATTATAAGTGCTTTGTCAGACCACCATGCAGTAGAACTAAGTGTGAACATAAAAAAGGTTCCTACACACAGTTGCTATAGATATATTAGGATGAAGACAGACCAAAATATAACTCATTTGAATAATATGCTAATGAATGTGGATTGGAACAGTGTTCTAACGACACTTCATAGTTATGGCAAATTCTCAAGTGAACTATTCTACATTCTTAACCAAGCTACATTCTTAACCAAGACTGCCCATTAATAAAAAAGAGAATTCAGTCACATGCTGTAACCTGAAACTGGATATCAAGTTCAGTCACTGAGGCTAGAGAAAAACTAAGATGGTATGAGTATGCTATGTTAAATGACTTGAGCAATAAAAAATTAAAAGAAGAGTTCAAAAAGTATCAGAAACACTATGTAGACCTCCGAATTTCGGAAAAACAGAAATATTTTGAAAGGGTCATTCAGAACTCAAATAATATCTCCAAAATATCGTGGTCACTAGTAAATAGAGAAATAGGTAAATCTGGGAAACATACAACTGAAAATCACTTGCTGATAAACGGCACAATAAAAACTGATCAGAATAAGATAGCAGATCTATTTAACAATTACTTTGCCTTTGTTGGCTCCAGCATAAACAATCAGCTTAAAAATCATAAATAAAAATTCAGAGGAACACCAGTGTCAGGAAGTATATTTTTGATGCCAACAAGTAAAGAAGAAATAATTAAAACAGTGAGTAGCTTAAAGAATTCCCATACAGCAGGATATGATGATCTTAGTCTGGACACTCTTAAGAAATGTACACATAAAACTGCATCATCTTTATCAAGAGTTATCAACTCTCATATGGAAGATGGTCTATTTCCAGATGAGTTGGACGTTGCCCGACTTGTGCCTATTTTTAAAAAAGGAAACACGAATCTAGTAGAAAACTTTCGACTCATTTATGTTCTTACAATAATATCCAAAATCTTTGAGAAAGTAATATACATAAGAATCTGGAACTTCCTGGTATGCAAAAACAGTATGGGTTTGTCAAAGGGTCGTCCATCATTACAGCAGCATTCAACTTAATTGAAGGTGTCACTCAAGCAATAGATAATAAAGAACATGTATGTGGCTTCTTTCTGGACTTAGAAAAAGCATTTGACTGTGTTGATACGATCATATTGCTGGACAAACTGTGGAACTATGGCATTTGAGGCACAGCCCATAATCTGATGAGGTCATTCTTGACAAATAGGATGCAGTTTGTGTCTATTAGCACTACAGAGGGAGCATACAAATCAAACACCACTGACATAAATTTTATAATTCGGCAGGGGTCAATATTAGGACCACTTCTTTTTATTATTTATGTTAATGGTATTCAGTCCATAACAAACCATGCAACAGCTATCTTATATGCAGATGATACCATGTTAATATGCTGCAATCCTAGCTATTTGCAGCTTGAAGTGGAATCCAATACTGCAGAAGGCTTAATTCTGCAGTATTTTAATGAAAACAAACTAAAATTGAACACAAATAAATCTGTCTATATCGAATTTGATCTTGGGAGACCAAAAACTCATGAAAACCAAATCTTAATGGGTGAGGAATACATTAAAAAGCAATACTCGACCAAATTTCTTGGCCTGGCTCTCGATGCAGAGTTAACTGGTCTGATCATGTGAATGATATTTGCAAAAAGCTATGTACTACCATATATGTCCTAAGAAAACTGACACCTTTTGTAACATCACCACTCTGAGGCAAATATATTTTGCACTATTTGAATCCAATCAAAGCTATGGGATAAAGGTATTTGGATCCAGCATTAAAGGTAATACGAAAAGTGTGCTTATCTTACAAAAGAAGGCACTTAGAATTATGGGAAAGAAATGTGCCAGGTAGTTCTGCAGAAATTTGTTTAAAGAATATAAAATACTAACTGTTCATAACCTGTATGTGCTGAAGATAATCATTATGGCAGTAAACAGTAACATAACAGTTAATAAAGAAATACACAATCCCAACACTAGAGGTAGAGAGAGACCCACATCACCCCTCACAGAACAACACTTTATGAGAAAAGCCCTCACTATGCAGACATAAAACTACTGAATTGCTTCCACCCTAATATCTCTAAACTGCCCATTACAAAACTAAAAACGAAATTAAAATTATGCCTCCTAAACAATCCTGTATATTCAATAGATGAGTTTCTAGATTTAGTACACTCGTATGATGGAAGACCATCTATCTAAAATATATGTAATCTTAGATCTTATACTGTGTCACAAACTGTAAATATTTGAATGTCAGATATGAATACTGTGTCACAAACTGTAGATTCCTTAATCTAAGTATGGCAATAACAAATTTTTTATGTATAGTTCATATATGTAACTCTGTTCTCTCAACTAAATTTAGAAAAAGTTGTGTAGATAAAAGTGCCAGCCAATAATATGTAACCCTAGTAAGTAAGGCTCTGACTTGTTGAGAAGACTTGAACAAAAAAGTTCTTTTGTAATCAATTGATGTTGGATCCCCAGGAGCCACAGTACTACTCGACAATAATTGATTATAGTATAATGAAGCAAAAGGGAGGAAGTGAAGATTATTTATGAGAACTGGTTCTGATCGAAATGTGAAAGTAAAGAATTGGGCATAAAGCTAAATGCATACAGATCCACCACCGAAATTACTTCAGTGCTACTTCAAGAAATATGGCACTTAAAACAAAAAGTAATGCAGCATGAAGCATTTGGTGCATCAGAAGAACTCAATAATGGTAAAACCCTAAGCAAAATAGAATGGAAACGAAAGTGTTTGTGCAAATCTTTGCAAAAAGTGTTCCAACAAGACGAAGAATTGTGGCGTATGTGTGTGCTACAAAAGCAAATTTCATTATGGGCGTAGCAAACTAGACCCCTCACTAAAGAATAAGGTACAAGTGTGGAAGTGTTAATTATGCAGACTCAATAAGAACAGCAGTCCAGATCTCTCAGAGACTTCTGATATAAACATCGCAAATAAGTGCTCGCCAGTCATACAAGTGAAAACAGCTCTAAGGATTACAGTGTTTACAGTGACGAAACCCTTTCATCACAATTTATCGGTGAAGGCACACTTAATGTACGTACGACAGACATTCAAATAAGTGGTGCTAAAGGTGAATGACAACGCTGAAGATAATCAGTCCGATCAACATGCAGCTGCTGCCCAACACCATCACCCACAATCTCATAGCTCCAAGGAAGAAAACTCAAGAAGAAAACTGATGCTTATTACCGACAGCCATGGGCGCGGAATCGCCTCTCAGATATTATATGAAGCGTCTACAACTACTGCTGCTACAGGATTCTTCAAACGAGGTGCAGGTTTAACTGATTTGAGGAAACATGCAAACTCTGGAGAAGTCGGAAAGTTATCCACAAATGATTATGAGGTGGTAATTGGAGGATCGAACGATATCTTTATAAGCGAAACATCAAATGCCTGTCAGGATCAAATGGAATGTTTGAATCACTTAACTCATACTAACGTTGTTGTTCTCAAGATCCCGCATCGTCATGATCTGCCACAATGGTCATGCTTGAATCATGAAATACATGCTGCTAATGATCAACATGAATCAATTGGTATTTACCAGTACTTCAAAAACTTTGCTGTATTGAATATAAACAATATTGACCACCGATTTCACACGGCTCATGAACGGCATCTAAATGGCCTGGGAATCCGACTTGTAGCGAATAAAGTGCGGAGTGAAAAAGGAAATAAGACTCAAGAGGTAATCACGCGGTCAATACCGTTAGACGAACATCAGCAATCTGTTTCTGAGGTTTCGTAGGCTAAATGTTAAGACTGGTGATAATCCGACGTGTAATAAAGAGTCCGAGTTTATAGGGAGATGCTAAGCTAGGGGTAAAATACAGGGAGCGAGAGGCTATTTACAGTTTGTACAGAAACCAGATGGTAGTTATAAGACATCACTGTTTGTGATTTTTGGTGGTATTATTTAACTTTTTTAATCTTTCTTATACATTGCACACATTGCACAGTCATGAAAGGGAAGCAGTGGTTGAGAAGGGTGTGAGACAGGGTTGTAGCCTACCCTCAATGTTATTCAATCTGTATATTGAGCAAGCAATAAAGGAAACAAAACAAAAATTCGGAGTAGGAATTTAAATCCATGGAGAAGAAATAAAAACTTTGAAGTTCGTTGATGACATTGTAATTCTGTCAGAGACAGCAAAGGACCTGGGAGAGCAGCTGAACAGAATGGACATGATCTTGAAAGGAGGATATAAGATGAACATCGAGAAAAGCAAAACGAGAATAATGGAATAAAGTCGATTTAAATCGAGTGATGCTGCGGGAATTAGATTAGGAAATGAGACGCTTAAAGAAGTAAATGAGTATTGCTATTTGGGGATCAAAATAAATGATGACGGTCGAAGTAGAGAGGATATAAAATGTAGATTGTCAATGGCAAGGAAAGCACTTCTGAAGGAGAGAGATATGTTAACATCAAGTATAGATTTAAGTGTCAGGAAATCTTTTCTGAAAGTATTTGTATGCAGTGTAGCCATGTATGGAAGTGAAACATGGACGATAAATAGTTTAGACAAGAAGAGAAGAGAAGCTTTCAAAATGTGGTGCTACAGAAGAATGCTGAAGATTAGATGGGTAGGTCACATAACTAATGAGGAGGTATTGAATGAGATTGGGGAGAAGTTTGTGGCACAACTTGACTAGAAGAAGGGATCGGTTAGTAGGGTATATTCTGAGGCATCAAGGGATCACCAATTTAGTATTGGAGGGCAGCGTGGAGGGTAAAAATCGCAGAGGGAGACCAAGAGATGAATATACTGAACAGATTCAGAAGGATGTAGGTTGTCGTAGGTACTGGGAGATGAAGAAGCTTGCACAGGATAGAGTAGCATGGAGAGCTGCATCAAACCAGTCTCTGGACTGAAGACCACAACAACAACAACATCTGTGAAAAATATACTCAGCCTCAGAGTACCAGGGATTTATAATATTCATTGCAATTATGCAGGGCAATTGCTAATTGCTGTGTTGAACATTACCATCTTAAGTATACAAACATTAAAAACATCAGTTCTACAGGCCCACAATTCCAACTGGTGAGTGTCAGTGATTAGGGAAGGAATAGAAATTGGACTGTATGGTCACAACTTCATAAGACACTGGTAACGCATTTAGCAATTTATTTATTTGTTTGCTATTGTTTTTAGTTGTAGCTACATATAACAACAGATCAAAGGTCATATGTAAGTTAATATATATGAATGTGAAACACAATATTTTAACACAATTTCAAATGCAGTAGTACAACTACAGCAATGCATGGAAACATGTACTTGACTCAGAAAAATTGCCAAGGAAAACTGTACATAGTTTTACATTTACACACATATCTTGCAAGTCACCATATGGTGTGTGGCACAGGGTATCTCGTACAACTACTAGTCATTTTATTTCCCCAGAGTTTTCAAATTGATATATCTTGAAAACCAAGATGATTTTATTCATTTCGTTTCCTGTTCCACTCACAAATAAAGCAAGGGAAAACTAGGCATGTGATCTATAAGCTAAGCTGCAACCACTGTGCTGCATTCTATGTGGGCATGACAACCAACAATTAGTCTGTTCACATGAATGGCCACTGACAATGTGTGTCCAAGAAAGAAGTGAACAACCCTGTTGCTGAACACACTGCTGAACATGACATCCTTCTTTTCAATGACTGCTTCATAGCCTGTGTCATCTGGATCCTTCCCACCAACACCAGGTTTTCTGAATGACATAGTTGGAAACTCTCCCTACAATACATCCTATGTTCCTGTAACTCTCTTGGTCTCGACCTTCATTAGTCACTGTCGTCACACATCCAGCCTCTTGCCTGTTTGACTCCAGCACTACACAGCCATCATCCCTCCATCACAGTCAGTCTTTTTACTTCTCTTCTTTTCTGGTACTTCCCACCCTTCCTGCCCAGATCACCATCCAACCTGCAGCACTTCACTGTCTGCCACCCCTACTACTATACTGTCCCTCCCCCTCCCCACTCCAGCCTCTTCCTTACCCCCACCCAGTTGCCACTCCCATCGTGCACTGGTGTTGCTGCATGCAGTGTGGCGTTGGTTGCAAGAGACTGCTGTGTGTGTGTGTGTGTGTCTATTGCTGATGAAGGCCTTAATGGCTGAAAGCTTTATTTGTGACATGTTCTATTCATTTCTTTATATGAACAACTGTTGTAATTTATATATACTTCATTAGTTAATGTCATATATTTTTAGTTAAAGCCTAAGGTACAACACTGTGGTCCATTATGGAGTTTCGAGTGACTTGGTCGATGTACACTAAAATATTTGTGTGTATTTAGTGTGATAATTTACCCACCGCAGCTCTCAATGGAAAACACTGAAAGCCGCTGGACATTATGCAATTAGTGTATGCACTGCCATCTGCCAGCGACGTAGAAGAATAGATTAGAGTTTAACTTAAATGCCGCCTGACGTCCACATGAGTTTCCATACTGTACTTCTGTATATACTTGTCAAACAAACTCACAGTTGTGACAGATTGTTACACAGTTTAAACAAAACTATAAGTTATAATGTTCTCACATAATAACACATTTAGACGGTTGGATCCCCTCTTTCGAAGACGACAGATTGCAGACCCTGGGCTACCCTCAGGGTGAAATCTCTGTTTTCGAAGCTGTTGTTGCTGTTGCTGTTGGTGTTGCTGTCTGTCTATGTGCCTGCTGGCCCTAGTCATCTGCCCTCCAGGGCCGCCACCCTGTGCTCGCTGCTGCTGTAGCCATCCGTCCATCCGCCGTCCACCTGCCTGTTCCCCTCCACTGCCCGAGGATTCTGGGCCATGCCATTTTGGCCATCGTTGTCCAGCCACTGCTGCCCGGAGGGATTCACCAGACCACTTTCATCACCTGCCAGAGGGGCTGCCGCCTCCTCACACTAATGGCTCCTTCACCGCAGCCGCCGTCCTTCACTGCTGCCATCGTTTCTCGTTTCCTGCCACCACCACCATCGCCACCGTCACTGTCATCTCCATTGCTGTCTTCACCTCCCTCTCGTATGCTGCCAACATGGCCTACCCCACCAACTCTCTCATTTTCACCTCCCCCTCAGCTGTTCCAACCACTGTCACATGGAACTCATCTGCCACTCCCATCCCCGTCCTTCCTTCCCTCCCAGTCCACCCCACCCTTGCGGCGTTTTCGGCTGTAACTACCCCCAACTCTACCTCCCCTGTCGCTGTCGCCCCATCACCATCTGCAGACTTACCACCTCTCCCTGCACCACCTTCAACAGGCTCCAATCCAGCAAGGATTTCGGCTCACCGCTCCACGGTCTCTGTGCCACCTACACTCCCACCCTCTGCGTCATCTGCCCCTCAGGGAGACCTGTCCCCCGCCATCTCCCCCTGCAAGCCATCCACCAGCCCCCTCTCCGCCCTGTCCTGTCCATGAAAACTTCCAAACGCCCTAATGTTGACTCTTCCCCTACAATCTCCACAAATAAAACCCCTGATCCCCATGACCTACCATCCCTCATGGACACGACCCCAACTCCCACCCATGCCACACCTACCACACCTGCCACCTTCACCTTTGTCCTCTCCAATCCTGACCCTCAATTCGTCGATGCCCACACCCTCACCAAGGCCATACTTAAATACTTCCCCAATGCCCTCATCTCCCTTCTCATTCCTTGCAAGGACTCAGATCTCATTAAATCCCCAAATCCCACATATCCAATTTGGCTAACACGCCACACTCACCCCCTACCACACACCGTCCTCTCCCTGACAGCCTCAAACCCCCCGACGCCCGCCAACCTTCAACGTCATGATCACGAAGCTTAGCCCTGTGGTGACAAAGGCTGAGATGTTGGAGGAACTCAACTTCCAGCCCAACATCGATATCTGCTCGGCCCTTCGCATCTTTAACGATGCCGGGCCGACTTATCTAATGCAGATATTCACTGAATCCTCATCCTCCATTGACCACCTCCATACAGAGGGAGCCCTCGTATAAAATCGCCATCACAAAGTGGACCCCCCCCCAGTCCAATTCTACCACTGCCTCAAGTACAATGACCATGTTACCTCCACCTGCAACAACCCCCCTACCTGTCCCCACTGCAAAGCTTCACATTTCTTAAAGAACTGCCCCAACCTCACCTCTCCCCTCTCCTGCAACACCTGTAATGAACCCCATCCTAACTACTCCTCAAAGTGTAAAGCGAAATCTCCTCCTGTCACCCCTGAGCTCACCATCCCATTGATAACCCCATCCACCCCAGCAACTCCCTCTGCTCTACCCCTACTGCAAAGGACATCATCCATTTCATCACCATTGTGCTTCAAAACATGTACCCGCTCCCACATGCTTTCCCAAATCGCACTCTCTACCCGTTCCATCTTCCACCTTACCACCTATGCCACCTACTCCCACAACCAGGCCCACTTTACCTTCACGCCACTCACCACCCTTGTCTAACTCTCCCCTCGTGTGGCGCAACACCACTACAGTATCCTGTACCATAATATCCGCTCCCTGCCCACCCACAAACTCCTCTTCCTTAATCTGAAATGAAACCTTCCTTCAACCCCATTTCTCTATCTCCACAGCTCCTTACAGCCTTCACTGCACCAATAACCCATATCCTCTGGCGTGTGGCGGTGTTGCTATAGGCTACCTCAAGCAACTCCCTGTTTGGCCCCAACCTCTCCTCAACAATCCTGCCAAGCATCTCACTCTCAGCATGTTCTTCCCCATCCTTACCGTCACCTGTGCCACCATTTACGTCCACCCACGAACCCTCATCCCTTACGATTTTCTGGCCCACATTTATCGTACCTTCTCCACCTACTTGATTGCCGCTGACCGCAATATCCACAGCCGTACTCCTGCCGACCTCCAGCAGTGGCATTGGTTTATCACCTCCAGGGAGGCCTGGTTCCCCTACCCCAGCACACCCGACCCGAATCCAACACCACTACTGACCTCCTGAGGTGCATCACTGCAGATGTCCTTGACCTCATTGGCAGTGACCATGCTCCTGTTCTCCTCACTATCTGTAATGGTCTCCATCCCCACCCTGCTCCTCGCCCTGACATCCCTCCTAAACTGGTACATGATTACTCCTGTGCCAACTGGGATGCCTACCGGGACTCCATTCACACCCAGGTCGGAGACCACAACCTTACCCTCCAATCTCCTGATGATATCTCCTGCACTGCTGCCTTCCTGCACAAAAATGTCTGACGCCATCGCCACCCATATCCCTACAAAAGCCATCCACCTTCACTGCCCAGCCCTGCCCCCAAAGGCCATCCTTCTCCTTTGTGGATCCTGCCTGATGTTTTTTCCATCCCAGATGATCCCCAGTTTGTTCCCTCTTTCCTGACATCATCAACTGTACGGATACCTCTGTTCCTCCCCTTGCTCATAGCTTCCAGTCCTTGGGCCACACACCACCATCTGAACTTGACTCTCCCATCACTACACAGGACATCAGCCTCACACTCCGCACTAAACACAACACTGCTCCCGGCCACAACTGCGTTACCTACCGCCACCTCAAACACTGCCCTCTCTCATTCCTTGCAGTCCTTGCCAACCTCTGCAACGTAATCCTTGCCACGGGCTTCTACTCCAACCTATGGAAAACCTCCCATATGGTTCTCCAAACCCAACAAGTCTCCATCTGATGCCTCTTCCTATCGCCCTATATGTCTGACCTCAGTGTTCAGGAAGCTCCTGGAATTCATCCTTACCTGGCGCATCCATCACCACCTCCACTAACACCACCTACTCCCCAACACCCAATGTCGCTTTCTACCTTCCTTCTCTGCTGATAACCAACTCCTATGTCTCACTCATCTCCTCTCCCTCCAACTTAACTCCTGTCGCTCCGCCATTTTTCTCTCCCTCGACCTTCAAAAGGCCTGCAACCGTCTCTGGCATCCCGGCCTCGTGTTTAAACTCCAGACTTGTCCTGTTAACTATGTCCGTCTGACTGCCTCCTTCCTCTCCCGCTGCCCCTCCTATGTTACCATCCATAATTCTGATTCCCGTACTTTCTACCCCTCTGCGGGTGTGCCCCAGGGCTCTGTCCTCTCCCCTCTCCTCTACCTTCTATACACTGCAGATATGCCCCACCCTCTCTCCAGTTCACCTCCTGCAGTATGCCAATGACACCACCTTCTTTGCCCTCGCTCCTACCCTTCAACAGTCCCAACGCATTCTCCTGAATCACCTTGACCTTTTTGCCACATGGTGTAACCAGTGGCTCCTGAAAATCAATCCTTCCAAGACCCAGACAATCATCGTAGGTTGTATCATTGGCTCCTTCCAGCTCTTTGGTTTCTCCCTTACCATCTGCGCCCATCCTGTCCATCTCTCCCCAACCCTCACCTACCTGGGCATCACCCTTGACTGTCACCTCACCTGGCTCCCTCATATCCAATCTATCCAATACAAAGACCACAACCATCTCCATCTCCTCAAACTCCTCTCTGGCCGGACATGGGGGTTGAACACCTCTGCCATCCTCCACACCTACAAATCCTTAATCCGTCCCATCCTCTGTTATGCCAGTCCCACCTGGATATCGGCCCCCCCGAGTCCCGTTTTTGCGTTCCCCTCCTCTGCCTTTCCCCATTCCCTCTCGTGTCTGCCCTGCCCCCCTTTTGAGTTCTTTCCATCTGTTGGTCCCCACCCCGCTTCGTTTTTCCACTCCTTCCCTCTTCTTTCCCCCTCATCTGTCCCAGTCCCCCCCCCCCCCCCCCCATCTGCACTTGGCTGTGATGTGTCCTCTTCATGCCGACTTTTTAGTGCAGTGTTTACAGAGAGTGTTAAGTGTTGTGTATCTTTTCCGAAGTGTTGCGAACGGAAATCATACTGTCGCTGGGTGTGATTTTTATATCTCTTGCAAATGGAAACCAGACAGTCGCCGTGTTTTTTTAATTTTCTGTCTACTATTTTACCTGTCTGCTTCCTGTGTATTTTATTAGCATCGCCAACCTTTTGTTTTATGTTTCAACTTTCCACAATTTTCCGCCGTTTTACAATTTAAGTCACCGTTTTAACGCCTGCTTTCGTTGTTTATTATCTTCTTCTTATGTTTTACAAATTCTGTAGGCTGAAGAGCAGCATACTAAGCTGCTGCCAGCCTGCTCCCTTCGGGGGGAATCGAAAATCAATAAAAGAAAAAAAACCATAATAACACTGTCTCCTTCTCCACCAAGAAATACCTCCTCATGAACACCCTCTCCCAACACCAGGTCGACTCCTTCCTCCTGAATGGAACCTTTGTCCAGCCCCAACATTCGTTCTCCCCCCTACCTCACCATCACCTGACCTGTGGCACCATATGTATCTGCTCCACTGCTCCTATTCCCTACGACTTCATCTCCCCACATTGACTGCACTTTCTCCACGTATGTGATTGTCGCCGACATCAACGCAGACAACCGCTGTCCTGTCGCTATCCTGCTGTCCTTCGAAAGAAACACTCTTACCTATCACCATCCCAACATCACTGATGCCTTGTCCTTCCTTTGGAAGGCCATAATGACGCCATGGAGGCCCATGTTCCTACTAAAACCATCCATCCCCACCGTCCCACTCTCCCTCCATGAGCTGTCCTCCTCCTCTGCGAATCCCACTGCCTCTACTGCTTCTTCCTGTGGACTCGTGCCAGGTTCAAATGGCTCTGAGCACTATAGGACTTAACATCTGAGGTCTTCTATCCTTGTGACAGAGATACACTCCACCACCACCAGCAACTCCAGCAGCACATTCAGAACTTTATTAGAGCAAAGAAACGCCGGGTTTGGTGCCAGACCTGTACATGACTCTATGACACCTTCCCTACAAACTCTTTGAAGTACTGGTCAGCCTTCCATCGCCTTACTGCTTCCCATTCTACACCCCATTATCCCCTTCTCCATAACAACCACTCCCTTCCTGACAACCTCAGTAAGGCCAACCACTTCGCTTTTCACCTTTCTGAGGTCTTCTACATCCCTGATGATCCCCACTTTGTTTATTCCCTTTTCCCCACCATCATTGAATTTGCCGATACCTCGGTCAGTCCACTTGCTTCCAATCTCCAGTTACCCCCCTCCGACATAAACACTCCAATCACAGAACAAGACTTTAAACTTACCCTGCGGTCAAAATACAACACGGCCCCTGGTCATGACTGTGACACCTAGTGCCATCTCAGAGAATGCCCCTTCTCCTTCCTGACTGTCCTTGCAAATTTGTACAACGTCATACTCTATACCGGCTTCTACACCAACCTGGGGAAGTCTTCCCGTGTCCCAACAAACCCCCTTCCACCACCTCTTCCTATCGTTCCATCTGCCTCACCTCCATCTTCAGTAAGGTCTTTGAATCAATCCTCTCCCATTGTATCCATCACCACCTTAATCAACACCACCTCCTCCCCCTTACTGAATGTGGCTTCCAACCCTCCTCCTCTGCTGAAGACCTGCTCCTTAATCTTGTCTCCCTCCAACATAACTTCCATTGCTCCACCATTTTTGTTTCCCTTGAGCTCCAAAATGCTTATGACCATGTATGGCATCCCAGTCTTCTCTTTAAATTCCAAACCTATGCCCTCCCTACCTATTTTGTCTGTCTGGTCGTTTCCTTCCTCTTACGCTGTCTTTCCTATATCACCCTCCATGACACCAACCCCCGTATCTTTTAACCCACCACTGGCATCCCCCCAGGCTCCATCCTCTCCCCTGTCCTCTATCTCCTGTACACCAATGATATGCCCAGGCCACCACCACCTGTACACCTCCTCCAATATGCTGATGACACCACCTTCCGGGCTCTCTATCCTACCCTTGAATGGTCCCAATGTGCCTTCCAAACCCACCTTGACCAGTTCATCACCTGGTGTAACCAGTGATTCCTTCGTATTAACTCATTCAAGGCCCAGGCAATCATCATAGGCTGCACCACCTGCTCCTTACATCTCCATGATATCTACCTCACCATTTATGCTCATCCGATCCAGCTCACCCATATCATGAGATACCTTGGCCTCACCCTCGACCGTCGCCTCACCTGGCCCCTCATCTCCTGACTGTCCACCAGAAAGCCCATACTCGCCTCCACCTCCTGAAACTTTTGTCTGGCCAGACATGGGGATTGCATCCTTCCACCATTCTCCACAATTACAAATCATCTGTTCTATCCTCTGTAATGCCAGCTTTGCCTGGATCTCCACCCCCTTCCCCACTTTTATAAGTCCATCGTAATCCTTGAACGCCACATGCTCCGCCTTACCTTCCATATCTGCCTTCCATTCCCCACACAATGCCCTCATCCCCTTCCCCCACCACCTCCTTTTCCTCTAACATATCCACATCCTCTACACTGTCCACAGGAGTGATCTTCCCCTACCCCTAGTGTCGTCCTTCCTCTCTACCACCCTCCCACTGCCACATGTCTGTCGCTGTATTGCTCCCTCTCTCCACGTCCGCACCCTAAGTATCCTTCATCAGGGCGAATTCCAGCACCTCCCCCTCCCTGATGATGAACTTCGCCATGACATTACCCTTCCTAACAACTGTAGCCTGGCCTTGTTCCTCCACCTCCCAGGGCTCCCCTTTCCTCTCTCATCCTTCCCCAGAGTGATTTTTCCTCTTCCCCCCCCCCCCCCCTCCCCCCGAGTCTGTGCACTTCTCCCTGGCTGTTTTCCTCTTCCATCCTTCCCTTCACAGCCCCCCCCCTTCAGTGCACCCCCCACATGTTCCCCCTTTTCTCCCCCTGTCTACCACCACCCCTTTGCCCACTTTCTTCCCTTCTCCCTCATGTCCATACCCCTGGAAGATCCTCCAAGTTTGTTCTTTGTCATCAGTGTGCTTCGTCAGTGTTGTGTTCAGTGGCTTTTTATGGTGACATCAAGTGATATGGTTTTAATCCTGTGCTTGACTTGCATATAGTTTTGCTGTATGTGATTGTTCTGTGTTATGCCGCCCATCACTTGGCTCTTTTACCAATGTGCAACTTTTTATACTCGGGCCGTACTTTGCCTTATGTCTTTTAATTCTAACAGTGCATGGTTTTTTGTGTAAAATACTTTTTAAAATTTTATCTCCATTTTTAGTCACACCCTTTTGCATGCTCTGCTTCATTATGTTCCCCCTTTTTATATCTATGTTTTGCCATGTTTTCTCCTTTATGTTGCTTTAAATGTCTTCCTGTTACATACGAGGGCAGTTCAATAAGTAATGCAACACATTTTATTTCTGAAACAGGGGTTGTTTTATTCAGCATTGAAATACACCAGGTTATTCCCCAATCTTTTAGCTACACAACACTATTTTTCAACGTAATCTCCATTCAATGCTACGGCCTTACGCCACCTTGAAATGAGGGCCTGTATGCCTGCACGGTACCATTCCACTGGTCGATGTCGGAGCCAACGTCGTACTGCATCAATAACTTCTTCATCATCCGCGTAGTGCCTCCCACGGATTGCGTCCTTCATTGGGCCAAACATATGGAAATCCGACGGTGCGAGATCGGGGCTGTAGGGTGCATGAGGAAGAACAGTCCACTGAAGTTTTGTGAGCTCCTCTCGGGTGCGAAGACTTGTGTGAGGTCTTGCGTTGTCATGAAGAAGGAGAAGTTCGTTCAGATTTTTGTGCCTACGAACACGCTGAAGTCGTTTCTTCAATTTCTGAAGAGTAGCACAATACACTTCAGAGTTGATCGTTTGACCATGGGGAAGGACATCGAACAGAAGACTGTAACCATGACTTTACCGCCTGAGGGTATGGCTTTAAACTTTTTCTTGGTAGGGGAGTGGGTGTGGCGCCACTCCATTGATTGCCGTTTTGTTTCAGGTTCGAAGTGATGAACCCATGTTTCATCGCCTGTAACAATCTTTGACAAGAAATTGTCACCCTCAGCCACATGACGAGCAAGCAATTCCGCACAGATGGTTCTCCTTTGCTCTTTATGGTGTTCGGTTAGACAACGAGGGACCCAGCGGGAACAAACCTTTGAATATCCCAACTGGTGAACAATTGTGACAGCACTACCAACAGAGATGTCAAGTTGAGCACTGAGTTGTTTGATGGTGATCCGTCGATCATCTCGAACGAGTGTGTTCGCACGCTCCGCCATCGCAGGAGTCACAGCTGTGCACGGCCGGCCCGCACGCGGGAGATCAGACAGTCTTGCTTGACCTTGCGGCAATGATGACACATGCTTTGCCCAACGACTCACCGTGCTTTTGTCCACTGCCAGATCACCGTAGACATTCTGCAAGCGCCTATGAATATCTGAGATGCCCTGGTTTTCCGCCAAAAGAAACTCGATCACTGCCCATTGTTTGCAACGCACATCCGTTACAGACGCCATTTTAACAGCTCCGTACAGCGCTGCCACCTATCGGAAGTCAATGAAACTATACGAGACAAAGCGGGAATGTTTGAAAATATTCCACAAGAAATTTCCGGTTTTTTCAACCAAAATTGGCCGAGAAAAAAAATGTGTTGCATTACTTATTGAACTGCCCTCGTACTTGTACCATCTATCGGCTGATGAGCAGTGCCTATGCTGTTGCTGGCCTGCCCCGGATGGGGAGTTGAAATACAATAAAGAAAAAAAGGAAAAAATGGAAAAAAACGACAATGTTCTAACATTGTTAAGTGACTTGGAAACGTGAGCAATTTGTTTGGACATATCAGTTTACTAGCAAATTTTTGGATGCATGCATATCTCCTCATATGCTGCATGTTGAAATAGTACATACAGTGATTCATAAAGTATGCCTTCTGGCCATACTCTAGTTCAGAATCAGACGTGCTCGAAATATGCACGCATTGGCAGCTACCACCAGCAACCCAAAGATGTTACGAAACGTAAGTGAATTGGTTCCTAATTTTTTAATACTAGAGATTTAACATTATATAATTACATACCGGTAGTTGTTATTCCATTTGGCTGGGTTGAAAATCAGTGTAAATAAATATATCTCTTATAATCTTTGCAGTAAAGTAAATTTTCACGTTTTCTGGGGCTACAATTTCTTGTATCTTTTAATGCTCACAAAACAATACACTTCTCACTCTCAGACTATGTGCTCTTTAAAAAAGACACCAGTTTACACATTGGGGCACATCAAGAAAATGGGCAGAGGAAGGAATACGAGATGAAACATGCTTTGCTTGTATAGGTGGCATTTGAGGTACCCCACATGTGTGCTAAAGCATATGCAGCTACAGGAATATGCAAGTACGAATCTGTCACACTGTGCATACATCTCACAAAATTAATGCAGTTTAACTACATAGAATTAACGCAGTTTAACTATATAGCATCGATGTAACAAAACTCTTGACTTCCAGTTAATGATGTTCAACTGATAATTCTTGTATGCATGTGGTGGCCAGTAGGGACTACAAAATGAGTATCTGTACAATTCACCCACATGAAACAGTTGTGCACAAAACAGTATGTATTTAATTTTATTTAAATACGATAACAAACAAGTTACTGACCATGATAGTCGTTTCAATTTTGATTTTAATATCTGATTTGCGACCTGTGCTTTTTCCACCTAACACCAGTTTTTCTTGCCTACACAGTGCCAACTGCCCTTCGATCGTGACCTAAATAATTGTCAATTTTGGCCTCTCCCCTCTCATCCCATGCGCCTTGCTTTATCAAAAACTTTTCCTGTCACAATGATCTTCCCACCCTACCTCTCATACAGATTCTTCATTTCCCACCTTTTGCTTCATTGTGCCATAATTAATTATTGTCAAATGGTAATGTGGCTCCTGGGAAGACTCAGTCTACATTTATTCATTTGTAACAAAATAAGTAGTGGAATTTTAAGCCTTCTGGGATGAAAGTCTTGAGATAAAAATTGTCAGACAGCTACACAAATTTTGTTGGCGTCCTGACAACAAAACATTTCCCCTTAGAGTTGATGACGTATTGTTGTGTGTACAAATACACTAAAATTGGTCGTTTTTATACGTGATATCTCTGACTTATTCAATTGTCCTACCAATTAGTAAATGCGTAAGTGAATTCGAGTGAGGTTCTGATCAGCCACTAGTTCTTAATATTGTTGCTACTTTCATCATCAGAAATATCTTTTCCGTAGCTCTTTTCTGCCTACTCACAAACCTTTCTGTGTGGTCGACACACACTCCTGGAGCTGCCCTCCTTTCTTACCCTGTCCCATTCCTCTCCTAACGGTTAGGTGGTGTAGTGCCTAGCATGCTCAGGTACCAGTTGGGAGGCTCAGTTACGATTCTCGGTCCAGTCATTCAAATTTCGGTATGTATGGTTCCCCAGGTTTCACCAGACATGCGATAAACCTTGTAGCATGTGACAGCCAGTAGAGAGTACAAAATGGGTATTAGTATGATTTGTCCACATGAATCAGGTATTCACGAAATAATGTGTATTTAATTTTATTTAAATATGATAGCAAACCAGATGCACATATGGTTCGTTCTGAAGTTCACAGCTACTTCTTTTCCAAAAAAGTCTGATCAACACCTGTTTCTAATGACCATGGTGATCAACAGGACATATAAAAAAAAGGTTCAAATGGCTCTGAGCACTATGGAACTTAAATGCTGAGGTCATCAGTCCCCTAGAACTTAGAACTACTTATACCTAACTAACCTAAGGACATCACAAACATCCATGCCCGAGGCAGGATTCGAACCTGCGACTATAGAGGTCGCGCGGTTCCAGACTGTAGCGTCTAGAACTGCTCGGCCACTCCAGCCAGCCAACAGGACATATAACATTGTACTTACTTCCATTACAAAAGCATTAATGTATATCTATGATGATTTTCTTATAAATTTGGCGAAAGAATATGCTAGTATTTTTAACCCTAAGGGCCCCTTACCCAGGAACAAGAAACCACCCCCTTCCTCCCCCAGCTCTCTTCAAAAGGAAAATTATAGTATAATCAGGTGTTTTTCTTTCAAGAAAATGATTTAAAAGGTGGCGTTACTCAGATTTTTAACAGGGATGGACCTGGAACTGTTTTATGGTTACTTAAAAGCCGCCATCTGAAAAGTTTACGTCAGTAGCCCTGACATTTTCATTGGCACAAAAATGTGCAAGGATTGAAAAATAACAGATGTATACTACTACTCATTTTCTTGGGAATTCCAAATATTTTATCAGATCATTGAATACAGAATGACGGGTGCTTGGTAGAAATCATTTCACACCTACCCACGCATATACACTCACAACACGCGCGCACACACACGCACACACACACACACACACACACACACACAGACTCAGTATTTGATTTTTCCCATAATCAAATTTTAATCATATGTTCCAAGTTACAAAAAGGCCATAATGTTAAAGCATGTTTTATAGATACACTAAACAATATAGGCAATGTATTGCAATGAGATATTTGATTGCTGTTGTAGTTCCAAGACCATGTGCTAAGCCCTTAACTACCGGAGGTACAAGTACCCTGCAAACTGGAATTGAAAATTACGAAATTTACGTATTCTGACAGGCAGCGTTTTGCTGAAACACACTGAAACATTATAGCAGATACTGAGAGTAACAAAAAGCAACAGCTCCACTCAACATTTGCAGGCCATTTAATGGTAGAGATTCACCATTCAACAAAAATAGATTTACAGGTTCTTAAAAATAGCAATAGCCTACACAGTGGAAGATCGTGGATATAAATAACCACTATGATTTTCGCGTGCATTCTACCAATAAACGCGAAAGAAAACAACTAACGTGCTAGAACAGAAACATTTTATGCATAAGTAAACATGTATTAAACTGTCAGAGCTTCCCTTACAACGAAAGTGAGTCTCGTAACAAATCGTAAATAACAAAAATAGACTGAAAGAAACAAAGATCGTAAGTAACAATATAAATAACGCGAGTTTAGACCTGTAATCGAAGAGAAAAAGAAGCCACTTGTTTTGTGTTGCAGATGACAGGTTGTTAGAAAATGTATGGTAGTTACAAATTTACCAACAAAAATGCACCTCATTAGCATCATGTAAAGTATGTACAGAACTGTGTAAGTATTTATTATTGAATATTCGTCACAACAAAAACATTCAATGTGTCGTGCATCGGCTAAGTGCCATTGTGTAAATGCCTGCATCTAGAAGCCAACGCAAATTTCATTCCTAATGATGTGTATATACGTACGTTTTAAGTTGAAATTTGATTGTAACCGGAACATCATATTTTTCAGACTGGAAAATACAAATATCTCATTGATGAAGGCACAGAAAGAGCAGCAATTTGGGAAAAGTCACACAAACTGCGTCTTGTATATGGTGGAATTTTTATTAGCAAACACCGAAAGAAGAAGAGCAACACAAAAAATGAGCTAAAAACGATTTCACGCAATATGCAAGAAATACGTAAGTTAGATTTCACTGTCCAAGAGCAGAAATTGTATGGAGGAAAAATCTGTTGATGAAGGCTTAAGTTGTAGGCAACATAACGCAGTATCTGTACTGAATGAATATTTTTTTCTCTTAACACGTTCTTAAACAACATGAAGGTTGCAGTAAACAAGAGAAGAGAATTTCAAACTCGCTTTCATTGAAGGTTGCCTGCAGTGTAGAAGATTTATTGGGTTTTACCGTTGAACGTATTGTACACGTAAATATTACTAAACACATGTTGTTTATGTTTTACTGTGTACCTCGTGAAAAACAGTTTACTTCGCCATTTACAGGTACTGGGATTGTCTTCTTCTGACATTTCAAGTAGAAAATTCAGAACAGGTATTTTAGAGCTGTCTTTCATTTTTAGTGTAAGCAGCAATGGATAAGCTACAAGTTCTGTGTACAAACGAGACTCCAGTTGCAGACTATCTTCGGTGAAACCTCCACATATGTTAGAAACTGCATTAATTCTTAATTAAAATGTTCTTGTGGGGAAAGTCAATTAAAAATGCATGCTATTATATTAACTCTCAGCTTTAGTTGTGCCAGCAGCTGAGAGGCTCCAGTGTCCTGTTCCTCACTCTTGTGGAAAATGTAATGCACACAAAGAAGATTGCTGTTGTGCATTAACTGGTTGTCTAACACAGGTATGTTAACAGAGAACATATATTTGCATCAGTACATGTTACTTTGCGATGTTTCAATCCTTAGCGTGTCAAGCTTCTCCTTCCATTCATCATTGTGAACTGAAAATTTAAAATCGCAGCAGTGGTGGTGCATTGGAATATGAAATTGTATGCACCTTGAGTGAAAACACGGACACACGGTATTGCTATTTATCGGCAGTTTATTGCCATAACGTATGTAGTATGGTTGCTGACAGATAAGATTCGCAAATACATACAAATTATAATTAATTGTTCCCAGCCCACTCACATATAACTACATTGCTTATGGCTCAGTACTTAATTGCTCACCCGCCATTGTCTTTGTGTTAACACACTCCTTTATAATTTCTACGATATTCCTATGTGATATACTTCACAATGTTTATTTATTAGCGCACCCGTACAATTGAAACAGTCCATCCTCTTGTGTGCAGCTGTTTTTTCACCATCGAGTCTGACACTTTATGGACTCAGCCTTAGGCACCCACTCTTAACTTTGTGGTTTTTAATCAGTTGCAAGAATACGAGATCTTAATTAGTAATACAAAAGAAAATGTCATAAAGATAACCAGACTAGATTTATGGAACTAATTATTTCTTATAGCAATAGATTGGTTTTGTAAAACACAAGTCGCCATTTTCTTATATCATAACTTCATGTGCAACAAAACTTCTCTGGCTTCTAATAGTCACCATTTATTTGAAGTTAACGACAGTTTCAATTTTGAATATTTTCCTTAAAATCCAAAATGTGGGAAATTTCAGAACTTTACCATGTTCAATAAATCTGTGAAATTTAGTTTTATCAGAACAGAAACATTACAGGATATAAAAATGGTTGTTGGTTTGAAATTGTATTTTAATTAAATGGGATGCTGACTTTTGAAATATGGAAATTGAGGAATATATTTTCAAACCTCGATAAATGCAACAGATACAGTTGTTGATAAAATGAGATTTTCTGTTTTCACCAAGATAGACGCGTTTGAATTTTTACACAAGTACTAGATCCCACTGACATTAAAGGAGCATTGTAATGAAAAATATTAAAATTTAATTTTTACAGCGGTATATGACGGTGTGATTTTTCCAGAAGTTGGTAAATAGTTATTGCTGGTATCAGTTACGTTGCCTTCTTTTAATTCTTGGTATTTTTTTTGTACAGCTAATTTTTCAACTGCTGTAGTGTTTATTATATGTCTGCATTGTTGTGAAATGCGTATTTTTGCATATATTATTATCTATAGCATTTTAATTACAGTTTCTTACTTTATCAAGAATACAAACAATACTAATAGATGATAGCGCAAAATAATAATAGCAATGGTAGCCATATTAACATAATTGTCTAACTTACGTAATTGTTACCAGCACTAAATGAACTATGAAATGAATAACACAATAAGTATTTACGTTTTTATTGTCAAGTTAATACTGACAGCCTTATTTTTAAGCAGTTTTAATGGTACTAATCGTTCACTGTACTAAGATTTGGCCTCGTTGTGGGTACAACTCCTTTGTAGCAAGTACAGCAAGAGTTGAAAGTGTTTTCTGTATAAATTTAGATGTTGCATAACACTTCTAGTTGAGATTATTTCAAGAACTTTCCAATCCTTACCTTACGTAATAAGGGATCTAACATTATAGCCAGGTCAAGACTCCCTCTCACACAAGCAAAATGACTAATTTCCTTCTCACAAACATAGTCACCCAATCTCAGGTAGTACTCATACTTGGGATACCAAATCATGTAGTACGTTTTGATGAACATATGAAGTGTTTCAAAAGTGGAAATATCCAAAAAAATAAAACATTTCAGTGGCATTTAAATTTATTATGTATCATAGGAACTGGATAAATTTATAGAAATAGCCCATTAAAATTGAAAGTCTAGATTAGGTATATAGGTGAGACTTGAACACAAGTTTCTATGCATGCACCAACATTGCACCAAATGGTTTGAAGGAAACCAGTAGTTAAATGAAAACAAAACTTAGACGCCTAAGCCAACGTCAACAGAGCAACAGACAATGGAGTTAGATAAATATTTTTTAAACTTGGCACACAATGACAGTAACATAAAAGCATCACTTAGAACAAGCGACAGACTCAGAGAATATGCTCACAATTTATATTGTCAAACGCTGAGGATGAGGTTCTTCCAGTCAGGGTATCTTTGTACCACTTCCTACTAGTTTCAAGTGGTTGTTTCACATATTTGCTTATTTTGTACTAAAAGTGACAGTTTTATTACCTCTGTGATCTCTATTACTATTTCGGCTGTCTTTCCAACGTCATACAACCACTTGGGCTTGTGATTATTATTTCATGGCATATGCTGTGAATAGAGCATCTGACGACTGTGGTTTAAGATGAACAATGCCAGGTTGATACAACTGTCTTGATATTTCAAAAAACCTGAATTCACACTAACCGTTTTTACTTCTTTTTAACCCGTGATTTCCTTCTGCTGTGATCGAAATTTACCCAGAGCATTACATTTTGGAGCCATTGTTTCTTTTTTTAACTGAACTAAATTTATTGGAATGACAGTGTAAATTTATATCAGGAATAAAATAGGAATTTTATTCTAATAGGGCATAGTTGAGATATATCTTCACTTTTCCAAGGACTCAGTAGCTATGGACATAAAATGTTAAAATGCCTGTAACAATGTGTAATTTATTTTGTGTCCAGTACTTTCAATAAATGTTAAAAAGTGGCACAAATTTACCTGGACTGACTGTAGCAGTATTGCCAACAAAATTTCAGAAACAGAAAGTGGTCTGATTTCCTTTATCTCATCTCAACACTAATGTCAGCTTTGCAGCAACCTTAATTCTTAATTCTGCTTCAGGATTACAGATAACCTGTAACACAATACAAATGCATGGATACTGGATGATTAAGTAACATGTTTGTACAAGTACAGTTCTGAAACTGATACTCTTCTTTGTATCCCAGTGATGATATCCTTACTGAATAGAAAACCTGGGCAGCGCTTATGCATATGACTGCAACTGTGGCTGAGCACTCTATTGTTGGCATTATCTATATTCCGTCCTTGGACTGACATTGGTTGGCTTTAACTATAGAGCACAACAGTCAATTGGTATTTAAAAATAATTTGCCTGTATGTTGAAACATAGCATGTTTAAACCAAACAATCAGACATTACATTCATTCTCGTTATCTTATTATCGTAACTATAGAACTGTGATTGCACCTAAGCATACATACATATATTTATCAACTTTTCCATTTGGTTATGGATTTCACATTTGTATAATTAAAGATATAATTTCCCATGAATTCCCGAACACCCCCACCCCTCCCCAACGCTCGATACATTCAAAAATATTTCTAAATTGAATTAGATATGATAATGGCATAATGTTGGCCTCATATACCAACCCGTGAACCAAGTTTTCGCAAAAGCCAACTACTGCTGTCTGTATGAACACTCCAAATTAACAGGTTTCAGCAAAACTCGGTTTATGCATTCATACAGTTACAGCAGCAAGCCAACAAATGCACTGTAATCAATATAATCATTCTCTCGCACCTCAACTCTTTCTGCAGCAAGTGGTTAATAACAATGGAGTATAGTAATTGCCTTAAGTGACATTACTCATTTTTGTAACAATGTTTACTGGTGGGTATCGTGTTGAACCAATGCAGATACAGAGAAACCTAAAGGTATGTAGCTCACTACGAATACTATAAGGGCGAGTTTCTAATGATGACATACATGGTAATTTATGTTTGTGGAACTTTTATTGTCGATTCTGTTCTTTTCTAGTGCATTCGATGGAGGGCCCATACAGTAACACTGCATAATTAGGAATGTTCTCCAAAGTCACTATTAACAGAGATAGGGTATTAGTAAAAATATTGTTATGAGTCTCATAACAATATATTTACTGAGAAATTACTATGAATGACTATTATTAAAGCTTCATCATCAACTGATCACTATAACTCTTGACTAATCTTCACACTTGTACTTGCTACAACTAGGACTTATTACTTATTCATTCTTTAGTCTTAATATTTCTGATTCTGAATGTAAACTAGCTTACTATTCGGCAAATAGTCCGTATTTATAATGCTATGTATCGAAGGTTTTCTGTATAAGAAAACAGTAGAATATTCGCGACTTTTCTCTAACAAACGCCAGACAGAATAATGTATCCAGATCACTAGAATGGCTGCAACTTACTCATTGTTATAACAATATTTACTGGTGGGAAGAGTGTTGCGACCATTGTTCATTGTTATTCGAACACCTGCGGTTGTTTTTAGACAGATACTCATGTGACACTCAAATGTACGCTTGCAAGGAAGTATTGCAAGTGGAAGCAGCATGGATGATGATTCTTGTGGTTCTGAAGAAAGCATACAAGTCAAAGGACATTCGCATGGGAGAAAATTCTGATTCGAGAAGGGCTTACATCGATCTGAAACGCAAAGCAAGAAGTGTAAAAAGAAGCCTATCATTAAATGCAATCGTAGACTTGACGTTTCACCTTCAAAAGCTAAAGGAATGAAAGAATATAAAGCTGCTGAACTCTGCTATGAAGATATTCCATACTTTCATCATCACATGACATCATTAAATAAAATGGATCAAGATAAGTTTCCTTTCAAAGTTCTTAATATTTCTTAACCTCAGTGCAAAGCAGTGGACAGCCAGGATGCAAAAAGGAAGAAAACAGTGATAGTGAAGTAAACCATTAGAAAAAGGAATGGTGAGGTAGTGCCACTTTGTGCTGCCACTATCCAAGGAGTATCTTGTGCATCAAAGGGCAGGTTACCCTATCTAGCAAACAGGTTCCATGAAAGAGGAAAGTTGTCAAGGAAAGGAGAGGAGGCGACAAAATGGGAAAGGATCATAAGGCGCTAACTATTGCCATTAATAATGATGTAAAAAATGTAAATGCAAAGAGAGCCATCATGGAATGGGGAAGTCTACAAGAGGTTATTTGCCTTCATATCTCACACTCAATAAAATGTTCAAGCGATTCTGTGATGAAACGAAACAATTTAGGACTGAAACTATGCTCCTTATCAAAATACAAGCATATATTTTACAAACATTTTAATCTATCATAAGGGCTCCTCATATCGATATATGCTCCATCTGTGAGGAAAGTTTAAAGGAAATAAAGGCATAAACATGTCTTCAAGAGAAGAATGAACTACGAACTAGAGACAGATTACATAACATTCATGCAAAACATTTTTACGATATAATGAAATGAGATAATCCTACTGTCATTAAGATTTGCTTTGACATGGAGCAAAACCAGCCTATTGCAAAACTATCAGTCTGTAAGGTTTTCTATGCTAAACAAATGTGGTTATACAAACTTGTGTATCATGATCCACACTAAGGAGCAAAAAGGTGAATGCATCGTTTTTTCTACACTTAGCTGGAAACAGAATCTTCAAGAGGATGCAATCAAGTTGCTCTGGCTTTGTTGGATATTCTTTGGGACTCAGATTAAGAAAAAACCGAATGATGGCACCAATACTATACATCTGTTCTCATATTCTTGCAACAGCAACAATAAAAACAATTTAATGATGGTGATGCTTACAGTGTTCTTGGAAAAAGAGCATGATATTCATTAATATTAATCACTTGTTCCCCGTCCATGCCCATAGCTATAGGCCTCCAGACCGAGTGCTTGGTAGAACTGAGAAGTCTTACAGAAAGAAAAGAAAGCATCTTGTCTCCCATTACCGTTTTTTGGAAGAGTGTGGTACTTTCAAAGTTCTAAACATGGACTGGACTTTTAAAAATCTAAAAGATAGTACACAGAAAGAACTAAAGTCAAAGCTATCATTAAAAGGAACAGCCAGCATGTCACCTCATACAAGAAAGCAAAAAAAATTGTTGAAGTGTCAGTACCTGATTCATATGTTGGTGATCCTTAAAAAGTTGACACTCCGAGATTAAAGAAGACATGCCATCCAACAATACTAACATCCACTCTTTTGCCAAAACAAAATATGGTCAGCAAAGAAAGGAGGGAAGATATGTCTGCCTAGCTAAAGTGTTTTGAAATTCCAGATGATGCAAAGGAGTAAAGAACGATGCTTTGGCCGAATAATGTATAGATGTAAGAGGAAAAACTTTACAATAACAATGTGTAACAAGCAATACCTTTCTATCTATCTCAGTGAAAACAGAAAAACTCATTTTATAAATAACTGAGTATGTTGCATTTATCGAGTTTTGAAAAATGCTCCTCAATTTCCATAGTTCAAAACTCAGTATCCCATTTAATTAAAATACAGTTTCAAGACAACAACCATTTTTTAGATATTGTAATGTATCTGTTCTGATAAAACTGAATTACATAAATTTATTTTACACAGTAAAGCTCTTAGATTTCCCATGGTTTGAATTTTAAGGGAAATATTCAAAATTCAAGCTTTTGTTAACATTAAATAAATTGTAACTATCAGAAGCCAAGAAGTTTTCTTGCACATGAAGTTACAGTATAAAGAAGTGGATCCTTGTGTTTTACAAAACCTGTCTGTTGGTACAAGAAATATTTAGTACTAAAAATCTGGTCAGGTTACCTTTATAATATACTTTCTTTTTTATTACTAATTAAGGTCTCAAGTATGAGATTAAAAACCACAAAGTTAAGAGTTGCTGTGAGACTCGAAGGTGAAAAAGACAGTTGCACACAAGAGGATGGACTATTTCAATCGTACGGGTGCACTCCTATGTAAACATTATGAAGTATATAACACAGGAATATTGTAGAAATTATAAAGGAGTGTGCTAACACAAAGACAATGGCGGGTGAGCAATTAAGTACTGAGCCATAAGCAATGTAGGCATATGTGAGTGGGCTGGGAACAATTAATTATAATTTTGTATGTATTTGCGAATCTTATCTGTCAGCAACCATACTACATACGTTATGGCAATAAACTGCCGATAAATAGCAATACCGTGTGTCCGTGTTTTCACTCAAGGTGCATACAATTTCATATTCCAATGCACCACCACTGCTGCGATTTTAAATTTTCAGTTCACAATGATGAATGGAAGGAGAAGCTTGACACGCTAAGGATTGAAACATCGCAAAGTAACATGTACTGATGCAAATATATGTTCTCTGTTAACATACCTTTGTTAGACAACCAGTTAATGCACAACAGCAATCTTCTTTGTGTGCATTACATTTTCCACAAGAGTGAGGAACAGGACACTGGAGCCTCTCAGCTGCTGGCACAACTAAAGCTGAGAGTTAATATAATAGCATGCATTTTTAATTGACTTTCCCCACAAGAACATTTTAATTAAGAATTAATGCAGTTTCTAACATATGTGGAGGTTTCACCGAAGATAGTCTGCAACTGGAGTCTCGTTTGTACACAGAACTTGTAGCTTATCCATTGCTGCTTACACTAAAAATGAAAGACAGCTCCAAAATACCTGTTCTGAATTTTCTACTTGAAATGTCAGAAGAAGACAATCCCAGTACCTGTAAATGGCGAAGTAAACTGTTTTTCACGAGGTACACAGTAAAACATAAACAACATGTGTTTAGTAATATTTACGTGTACAATACGTTCAACGGTAAAACCCAATAAATCTTCTACACTGCAGGCAACCTTCAATGAAAGTGAGTTTGAAATTCTCTTCTCTTGTTTACTGCAACCTTCATGTTGTTTAAGAACGTGTTATGAGAAAAAAATATCCATACAGTACAGATACTGCGTTATGTTGCCTACAACTTAAGCCTTCATCAACAGATTTTTCCTCCATACAATTTCTGCTCTTGGACAGTGAAATCTAACTTACGTATTTCTTGCATATTGCGTGAAATCGTTTTTAGCTCATTTTTTTGTGTTGCTCTTCTTCTTTCAGTGTTTGCTAATAAAAATTCCACCATATACAAGACGCAGTTTGTGTGACTTTTTCCAAATTGCTGCTCTTTCTGTGCCTTCATCAATGAGATATTTGTATTTTCCAGTCTGAAAAATATGATGTTCCGGTTACAATCAAATTTCAACTTAATCAGGAATGAAATTTGTGTTGGTGAGGCGATGACACAATGACACTTACCCGATACATGACACATTGAATGCTTTTGTTGTGGCGAATATTAGGCACAGGATAACGGTTTCTGTAATAGATATTTACACAGTTCTATTCGTGCTTTGGATAAATTCTTGTGTCCGATTCCACTTGTCATTTTTGGGCAATGATGTGATACCTAAGTCATAGACGCTACGTATAGGCAATCTGTGAAAGCAACGGATGATGCATAATTGAAACAGACAATTGTAGCATACGATAAAATTACAATCATCGTCACGCAGTTGTTTACATAGTCATTAATTATATCGAAGCGAACTGAAGATAACGAAAATAATTAAGAAAAAGTTTGAGAATAAATTTTTATGTCTCGTAAGAAGTGATCTCGTAAATTATGCGACTAGAAAAATACAAAGAACCTTTAAATTTTGCTTTATAGTGAAGCGCATGGTGAAGTCATACTGTTACAAGATAATGTTAATTTGATATTAAGTATTGAATCTAACGAGAGAAGCACAGGAAAGTGGGAGTTTTGGGCAGGGAGAAACTAAAATGTATCAGAAAGACGGGATATAGTGACGCAGGGGATAGAACCCGTTGGCTTTGACCAATATCGTCATACATTACTCATAGATAGTAATGTCTTCACTTCGGGCCATTGATTATAAAACGTTTCTGTGTTCCGCATAAGAGCTATCATTGTACGTTAAAATAAGTGAATGTGATTTTAAAAGAGATCGCTACATATTGCTGAAAATATTCTTCATGTGCATTTATTAAATTAATTAGTTGTTTCTAATTCATTCGGTATTTAATTTAATTCTTAGTGATATTGAGGCAATTTGTATTACCAGTTTCTTATTAGTATCTCATTTTCATTTGTAGGTATGGATTTATCTGTTCTGATGAACCTTGATGATTTAGGAGAGGCTATGGGCAAAGAAACGTTGGCCACAATTTGTTGTTTGCAAATGTGTGGTCTGACTGGTGAGTATATTCGATGTCGTGAGTGCGGCGAACAAATGCTCCTCACAAGTGTATGGCGCTGCAGCAGAGATAGGTTGTGGCGATCCATTAGAAGAGGGACGTCTTTCGAAAAATCTAAGATCGCCTTGAGAGACATTGCGAAAACCACTTACTGTTGGTGTTTGAGATATCCTGTGTGGCTGTGTGTGCATGAACGTCGTTTGAGTAAGCGTACAGTTGTGGATTGATATTCTTTTCGTAGGGAAGTGTGTGGGGAGTACATGAAATATAGGGGGCCGTTGTGGGGGCCGGGTGTTATGGTCGAAATTGAAGAATCACATTTTGGAAAAAGGAAGTAGTACAACAGGTGGGGGGGGGGAACCTCTGGTGGAATTATGGGTTTGGGGGGGGGGGGAGGCAGTAATTTCAGGTCAGGAGTGTGACGATGTAGTGTTCAAAGCAGTGCCCAATAGAAGGAAGGAATTTCAGACAGTTTTCTTCATATAGGGATTTAGGGGAAAGGTGTTATCAGCATCTCGTAGTAAATCACAATATTGAGTACAGATCATTATCCACAGGGGCTTGCACAAATACCATGGAGGGTTTTTGGTCAGCTGTGAAATCTCTTGTAGGGAAAGGGAAAGCCAGATTTCCACACTTCAAAGTCACCTAGACGAATATTCATGGAGACATAGTATTCCCCAAACATATTGCCCATTAAAATGTTTTATTAAACATGTTGGGCAAATGTACCGTCTGACATGCGTTAGCTAATTTCACATTAGGATGGGGTGGGGGGATGAATGTGTGTACATGTGTGCGTGTGTATGTGTGTGTGTGTGTGTGTGTGTGTGTGTGTGTGTGTGTGTGTGTCTGTGAGTGTTTTCGTAATGTTGTGTTTGTTGTGTATGTGGGTATGTGATTTTTGTTGATGTCTTTCTAGACGAGGTACGGTTCTTTCAGGAAGTTCCCATTTGGTAAATTCACTTTTCCATTTTCTTCTATTACTGCATTTGACTATTTTGACGTATTTCATTGTTGTACTACGCCATTACGTATGTTTTCGTGTATATCCAGTACGTAATAGAAATTTCACAGCTGTCATTCTTCTTTCGTTTCCCAGTACTAGTATCAGTACGATGTTCTCGACTCCGTACTAGCAATATTGAAGGCGAAACGGCCGACACAACTGAAATTTGTATCCCGTCCTTCAGTTGGCCTTTACACGCATTTTCTTACAACCTGTTATCTGCGACACAAAACAAACGGCTTCTTTTTCTCTTCCATTGCAGATCGAAACTCGCGTTATTTGTATTGTTACTTACAATTCTTGCTTCTTCCAGTCTATTTCCGTTATTTACGATGTGTTATGGGACTTCATTTCTTTATAAGGGATGGTCTGACGGTTTGACACATATTTACGTTATCTACATAGCGAATGCATAAAATGTTCCTGTTGTGATCTAGTACATTAGTGCAGGTGCTTCCTGTTCATTTGTTTCGTTGTGCGTTTATTTACTCACTGCCGCGCGAATTTCAAAATGTTTATTTATATCCAGGAACTTCCACAGTGTAGGTTATTGCTGTTTTTAAAATACTGTAGATAATTTTCTATTTTTATTGAATGGTGATTCTATGCCATCAGATGGCCTGAAAATGTTGAGTGTGAACTATTACTTTTTAATACTCTCATTATCTGCAACGTATCAGTGTGTATCAGCAAAACTTAGGACGCTGCCTATCATAATATGCAAATTCCATTGTTTTCAATTCCATTTAGCAGGGTACTTTTAGCACTGTTAGTTAAGGGGCTAGCACATGGTTTTCATTCTGTATTCAATGAGCTGATAAAATATTTGGAATTACCCAAGAGAATGAATAGTACTATACATCTGTTACTTTTCTATTCCTGCACCTTTGTATGCCAACGAAAATGTCAGAGCTTGTGAAGTAAACTTTTCGAATGGTGACCTTTAAGAAGCCATACAAAAGTTACAGGTCAATCCCTGACAAAAATCGGAGTAACACCACCTTTTAAATCATTTTCTTGAAAGAAAAACATCTGAATATACTGTATTTTTCCTTTTTTGATGAGAGCTGTGGGTGGTGCCTTGCTCCCCAGAAAGGGTGCCCTTAGGGACATATTCTTCCGCCAAATTTATAAGAAAATCATCACAGACATACAATATTGTTTTTGTAATGGAAGTAACTGCAAATTTGTAGGTTCTGTTGGTGAGCATAGTCATTAGAGACAGGTTTTTTATTCAGAGTTTTGGGGAGAAGGAGTAGCTGTGGACTTCAGAAGGAACCATATCTGCAACTGGTTTATCACATTTATATAAAATTAAATACATACTATTTCGTGCACAGCTGATTCATGTGGCTGAATTGTACTGATGCTCATTTCGTACTCCCTACTGGCCATCGCATGCATACGAGTATTATCACATGAGAATCGTTTATTGCAAGTAAAGAGTTCTGTTTGACCAACGCTATATACTTAAACTGCATTAATCTTATGAGATGTATGCGCAGTGTGATTGATTTGTACTTACATGTTGGCCAGCGGTTCTAGGCCCTTCAGTCTGGAACTGCGCGACCGCTACGATCACAGGTTCGAATCCTGCCTCGGGCATGGATGTGTGTGATGTCCTTAGGTTAGTTAGGTTTAAGTAGTTCTAAGTTCTAGAGGCCTGATGACCTCAGATGATAAGTCCCATAGAGCTTAGAGCCATTTGAACAATTTTTTTTTGTACTTGCATTTTCTTGCACCTACATATGCTTTAGCATAGATGTGGTCTACCTCAGATACTATTTATACAAGCAATGCATGCTTCGCTTGGTTTTCCTCCCTCTGCCCAGTTTCTTGTGGTGGCCACGATGTGTAAACTGGTGTGTTTTTTAAAAATCACGTCATTCGAGAATGAAAACCGTAATGTTTTGTTAAGATTAAAAGATACGAGAAATATGTAGTTCCCGAAAACGCAAAAATCTGCTTCGCAACAAACAATATACCATACCTATTTATTTAAACTAATTTTCAACGAAGTAGAGGGGGATAACAACCAGTATGTAATGTTAAGTCCCTAGCATGAAAAATCACTAGCCAATTCCCTTGAATTTATTAACATTTTTGGGTGGTTGGGGAGAGCTGCCAAAGCATTCCATCTTGAGCAGCTTACAAGCACATCCATCTCCAGACCTAACCCTCGCCCTCCAGTTCCATTCATACACTACACAATTAGTGGTGGGCAGGACATCGCGTATCTGTTAGAAATCACAGTGATTAAGAAGTCACAGATATCACAATAACAACTTTACAGAATCTAACTGCGATTTCAGCCACAGTTAGCAGTCCCAAGTAGCATTTCACATTCAACGCTGTGAGCCATCTGTTGGCCGAATTCCGTACTGCTTTCTGCGATTTCAGTGACAAATCGCGGCTAAAAGTAGCAAGTAGCAATTTAAAAGCGCAGTTAACAGTGTCGGCCAAAGTTCGTACCATGCTCCTTCCCTGCGATTCGCTATCGAGTCCAACTGTGATTTCTGTGATAAGTCACGACTAAAAGTCGCAAGTAGCAACTAAAAAGCCCACATAACAGTACCATCTGTTGAGCAACGTTCGTACTACGCTATTCGCTATCGAGTCAAACTGCGATTTCTGTGACAAATCGCAACAAGAAGCCGCAAGTTGCAACTAAAAAGCGCGCAGTTCACATTCTTTTCCTAGTGCCATCTGTTGACCGACGTACGTACTTCGTTATGAGAGCCTTGTGCCTCATGAGATCGATGTGCTGTGTGTGCATATGAAGGACTTATTTCAATAGTGGTAGAAGTCCATTTTTGTTCATTTTGAGATACATAGTCGTAAAGTTAAATGAGCGCTGAAAAACCTGCAGTTGAGATACCAGAAATATTCAAGCATATGGCTTCTTGCAAGAGATGAACCTTTATTTCTGTTTCTTTGGATCATTAATTTCAGAAGCATTATAGACAGAAAAGTGGAGGTAATGGCCCTGCACATCCTTGCAACACACCGCGTGGATGCCTTCCTCCTCAATGAAACCTTTCTTCAACCCCAACACACTGTACACACTGTACACTCCGATAATCCCCTCCCGATAGCGCGTGGCGAAGTAGCCATTGGTCACCACTCCCAGACCCCTGTTCGGCTCCAACCTCTCCTTCCCAACCCCACAGAACACCTGATCCTTAGTCTCTTCTTCCCTGGCCTTACCATCATCTGCGCCATCATCTATGTCCGCCACAACACCCCTATTCCTTTTGACTTCATTGACTGTACCTTCTCCTCCTACATGATCGCCACTGACCTCAACATCCATAGTCGTTCCGCCGCCCAGTTACGGCCGTGGCATTGGTTCTTCTCCTCCCTCTAAGACGACCTTGTTCCCATTCCCCAGCACACCCGCCCTGAATCCAACTCCACTCCCGATGTCATCCTCTCCTCCCCTAACCTCCTTGGCCACATAGCGGTGGATGTCCTGGGCCCCATTGGTAATGACCATCTCCCTGTCCTCCTCACCGTTTCAGACGGTTGTCGCCCACGTCCTGACCCTCGTAATGATCCTCCGGCGAAGTACGTTCATGATTATTCCTGTACTGACTGGATGCCTACCCAGGTCGATAGCCACCCCCTCACCTACCACCACCCTGATGACATTACCCATGCCACCTCCTTTCTCCAGCAGACCTTGTCTGAGGCCGTAGAGGCCCACATACCTTCCGTCGCCATCCACCCCCACCATCCTACCTTACCTCCACAGGCCGGCCTCCTTCTCTGTGAATCCCACCATCTCCACCATGACTTCCTTCACACGCATGACCTGGACACACTACGACGCCACTGGCAACTTCAGCGACACATCAGAAACTTGCCCGCAGCTAAGAAATGACGGGACTGGCGACAGACATGCACCCGTCTAAATGCTACACTCCCTATCAACTCATCCAAGTACTGGTCAGCCTTCCGCCACCTTACCAGATCTAACCTCCCCCCCCTACTACCCTCTCCTTCATGATAGTCACCCCTTTCCTGACAACCTTAGTAAGGCGAATCATTTTGCCTCCTACCTCTCCGATGTCTTTACCATCCCCGACGATCTCCAGTTCGATTACTCCCTCTTCCCAGATGTCCACGATTGAACTGACACCTCTGTCCCTCCCCTCGCTCCTGGTTTCCAGTACTTGGACAACATTGCACACACTGAACTCAATACCCCCATCACTACTCAGAATATCATCGCTTCACTCTGCACGAAATGCAACATCACTCCCGCTCATGATCGTGTCACTTATCGCCACCTTCGTGAAGCTCCTGCCTCCTTCCTCTCCACCCTGGCCAGGCTCTATAATATTGTCCTGTCCACTGGCTACTACCCCAACCTGTGGAAAACCTCCAGCATCCTGATGTTTCTTAAACCCGACAAGCCGCCGTCTGCCGTCTCCTCCTACCATCCCATCAGCCTTACCTCGGTCTTCAGCAAGGTCCTGGAATCCACCCTTACCCGACACATCCACCAGTATCTCTGCCTGCACAGCCTCCTTCCCGTTACCCAGTGTGGCTTTCGGCCGTCCTTCTCTACCGATGACCTCCTCCTTCACCTCACTCATCTCCTCTCTGAACAGCTCAATTCCCGTCTCTCCGCCATCTTCCTCTCCCTCGACCTCGAACGCGCCTATGACCGTGTGTGGCATTCCGGTCTCCTCTTCAAGCTCCAAACCTTCGCCCTTCCTATTAACTACGCCCATCTGATCGAGTCCTTTCTTTCCCAACCTCCTCCCTACGTCACTGTTCATAACACAGATTCCTACACCTTTCTTTTTCCCCTCTGCCGGTGTGCCCCATGGTTCCGTCCTCTCCCCTCTTCTGTACCTTTTGTATACGGTGGACATGTCGCTGCCTTCACGTCCCATCCACCTTCTCCAGTACACCGATGACACCGCCTTCCTTGCCCTTGACCCCACCTTGCAGTGCTCCAAACACCTTCTCCAACCCCATCTTGACCGGTCCACCGCTTGTTGCAACCAGTGGTTGCTTAAGGTCAAACCTTCCAAAACCCAGGCGATCATTGTAGGCAAAACCACCCCTTCCTTCCGCCTCCTCGACTTCTATGTTACCATCTATGGCTGTCCTATCGCCCTCACCCCCACCCTTAAGTACCTTGGCGTCACCCTTGACCGTCGCCTCTCCTGGACTCCCCATGTCCGGACAATCCAAGCCAAGGCACGCTCCCGCCTCCATCTCCTCAAGCTCCTTTATGACCATACATGGGGTCTGGGCCCCTCCACCATCCTCCACACCTACAAATCCCTCATCCGCCCTATTCTCTGCTATGCCCACCCTGCCTGGAACTCCGCCCCTCCTACCTTTTACAAACCCCTTCAAATCCTTGAACACCATGCTCTTCGCCTCACCTATTGTATCTGTCTCCCCTCCCCCACACAGATCCTGTACAACCTCATCCCGTTCCCCCGCCTCCTCCTTTTCCTCGAACTGATACGGATCCTCTACACCTTCCGTAAACTACATCCCTCTCACCCGCTCGTTTCTCACATCCTCTCCCAACTCCGTCTGCTGACGCGCATGTATTTCCACGTCCCATCTGCTCTCCATCTCTCCACTCTCCTTACCCAAGGTGGCTTCCAACAGCTACCTGATGATGCCCTTCTCCCCTCCATCTACCCCTCCTACCAACTTTGATACTCCCCTCCCACTTCCTGTGTTTGTTCATATGGGCACCCTCTCACCCTCCTCTCCCCCTTCCCTCCCTCCTCCCTTTCTCCTCCCTCCTCCCCTGGGCTTCCCCTACCCCCATACCTTCATTCCTCCCACCATCTCCTCTGCCATTGGCATCTCTGCTCTCCCTCTCCCTCCCCCACCACCTTCCTCCCCTCCTGGCAGGTCCCTGGATTCGCACACGTTAAGTGGACATTCGTGCACCGGAGATCATCGCCATCGGTTTAGTGTGTGTGCCGTCGTGTTTGTGCCTCAGTGTTTTTCGCCGCACACGCTCCATTGTTCACGTGTCGTCTCCATCATCAGTGTCCGTGTTCAGTGCTAACAGTTTCCTTGGTTGTCTTCGCATGTGAACGGCTTCGTGTTTTTCATTACTGTGTCTACTGTTTTTTGTCCCCCACTATGTTCTGTATATTCTGTATCTCCATTGTTTTTCTTTTGTAAAACCTGTGACTGAGGAGTAGCGTACTGTGCTGCTGCCAGCCCACCTTATGTAAGGTGTTAAATAACAATAAAGGAAAAAAAAAGTAATGGACTTGTACCACTATTGAAATAAGCCCCTCATATTATACGATGACATGCACATTCAGCACCAGTTTTGATTGGTCAAACACAGCTGTGGCTCCGAATTAATAAGAATCAACATTGCCTTTTTCTCCTGGAAATATCAAGTAATGTAACAAATGTGTTTGATTCTACTTCCAGTATGACAGTTCTGGTTAATACTCCACATGCCTACAGGACTTTGAAGTGCTAACACAGCAGAACTCACACATTTGTGTACGTGTAATGAAATGAAAACAGTAGTATTGAGTCATATGAATGCCTCACTTTGTTTCGACACAGTTCAAGACTCTGGAGAAAAGTTTTACACCTGGTGTTCTACATGGCAACTTCACACACAAGAACTTTTTGCCGACGCTACTACCACCTACATAAGTAAGCTTTTCCTGGGTTACCTTCAAGTACTGTACTTAAACTATTCCTGATTTAACTGGAAGATCTGTACTTCCCACGTTCATATCAACAGCCTCAAAATGCATATTCTAAACTTTGGGATATGTTACAGGTCAGTGTCTCACCAAGATTGTGGAGAAAGGGGGGGGGGGGGAGGTGGCGGCATATCGCTCTCCAACAAGTGTTTACTAATAAATAAGTGGTGGAAAATTTACAGGTATAGGACGGCTTAACATGTGGAAAATGAGATTTTCATTATTCAGTCACTGTATTTAACATTTATTATTCCTTTAAAATCGCACAACAACTTCAATAAGACATAGTTTAATCACTTATCTACACACTTATTTCATAATTATGGCACTTTTAAAATGCAAATCCTCTAAGAGCTGTCGTGAACCTTCACAAGTCTATCTCAACAGCCTTGATGTGGATAGATACGTACAGCAACCAGTAATCAGTGTTGGAATTGCTTCTGCAAAATCACAAGGATTATTAAATATTTTTGCTGTCACTAATTACAAGCAATATAATTGACAGAGTAGATTGCTAATATTTTCTGTAATGAAAGCCACTCAAAGGGGTATATTTCACATTCGCAAGAACGATCCCACTTAATTAATTAAGTTCATCGAAACACTTAGAAACTAACCTCTCGTCTGACGAAGACAGTCTAAAGATGCAGTGGTAATTTCTCCAGATCTGTTGACAATGATATTTTGAGTTATCACTGTACCGAGTGACTGAAATGTAGTTCGGGTTCCTGTGAACATAACAATATGTTAGAAATCATTTTCTAAACATGAACTATTACGGTACTGTATGGCTACTTACATATTAATTACATTATTAACATTTTCACAGTTGTTTCTTTAATACAAAATTAAAGCCAACGGAAGAACAAACGTAAAACATACTTACTAATGACAGGTTTGTTGAGATGCAATTTTCTGTGTGGACAGATGTAGTAACTTTTTCATACGGTGGTAAGTTGCAGAAATCGCAGGAGTCACAGAAATCGCAGTAGTCGCAGAAATCACGGAAGTAGCAGAAATAGCAGTGGTGGAGTGCGGAGGGATACGCGACCTGGGTTCCTTAACTGCGACAAATCACAGTTAAGTATAACAGATACTGAAAAGTAGCATTCACAGAAATCACTGATATCTGAAAATCACAGTTTAGCCCATCACTATACAGAATTACACATGCAGTGCCCGAGTGCAGTATTTATGGAGCTGCTTTTGAGGGGACGTGCTTGACATCTCCCTTCAAAAATTGTACGTCGGCCCATTCGCCCAAGGAAATTGATCGGGTTGGAGTTTAGAACGTGGACTAGAACTTATCAATAGCTGACAACTTTATACTTTAAAGCGTTATTGGTAGTATACATTATGAAAACAACCATGTATTTTCTGAAGTCTTTAACGAAATCATCCGTTTTTAACCTCTCATAGGTTGTATTTCATACAACGTTGTAGTTTTGTTTAACTGTGTGACAATCGGTCATACCTGTGAGTTTGATTGACAATTATATAAGGAAGTAAATTATAGTAACTCGTGTGATCATCTGGCGGCATTTAAATAAATAAACGATTTATTGCAGCAAAATAGCCATTATAGTTATACATTAGATTACAATCATTTGAGAATGAATCACAAGGATGTATTGAGTGTCTGCATAATTCTTAGTAGTAGATTACATTCAGTGCAGGTATTATAACAGATTATCATTTGAACCATTTATTGCATAGTCTCTAATTGATCTGGTCCTGTTGCTGCATGTTTCTATATGGTTTGACGGTTCGTGGTATGTTGTATTTGCAGAAATTTCATGGTGGAATCCGTGTACTGCGAGTCTTGTAAGTACGTGTCTCATCTCAAAATTTGCTGCTGTCCAAGTGCGGTCGATCATGGTCCCGGATCCATAGAATTCCGTTGGTACTTCCTCTCTTTTCTTGAGTAGTGATCTTAACTAGACTTGCGTCTCGCGACCCGCTGGTCGCGATGCTGATTGGCTGACAGTTGAATTCATGACGTCATATACAGTAGCGAATCAGAAGCGCAGCATTGCGACCAGCGGTCGCAAGACTCTAGTCGAGACGCAAGTAAATAACAGCCGCCATCTTAATTTCAAGGTTTCCGAAGTTGTTGATGTATTCGGTGTTTCTCGTATTGAAGCCTTAGATTTTGCGTATTACGACAGTAATGATCCACCGTATTAAAGATCTCTCCAAAAAGTGCCATTTTTATTTCGGTCTTTCATTTGTGTATGAGGAAGCTAGTATTACTGAGTGATTACTGATAGATAAATTGTAGTTGCACATTCTACAAGTGGTTAAATTAATGCAGTGCTGGCGTTAGATTCATATTCTCGTACTGGCACCTTCAGTGATCTTAAGCAAAACATTTGCCAAGTGGTTTTCCGAAAGGAAGTAACAAGGTTTCTAGTAACAGTATAATTCCAGTGTGACTGTATCCGTTAACAAAAGAGATCGAATATATTACAATGTCTTACAGTGTATTTGTACGAAACATAGCTCCAATATCTGTAATTGAGTAACTTTAAAGCTAAAGATCTCACACAAGTTCACATTTTGATATACCAGGCCGTATTACGAATACTCGGTTGTATTAATAGAGAATGGAATTATTGTTTTCCGTGACAGTTTGCATATAATTACCGAAAACACATTGTATATGCGAGATTACTGCGTTATTAATAGATGGACCTCAGGCACATGTAGCACAAACAAATACGGTGTTTGATAAACCAACAAGAATAACGTTTACGTTTATATCTCCTTAGATCATCTTACATGATGCCAGGTATGACAGCTTGAAACAAGCTAGAAAAACAGAGTTTTATGTTACCGGTACAGGACTGATAAGAATCGTACATATTTTTGGATACACATTATCAACATAATTTTTCAAGTTTATCACCACACCCAAATACTTAAAAATAGCTATTTTTCTGTTGTAGGTATGTGTTCCCATATTTTAGGCTGATATTTTCAGTATGGATATTTTTGCTGGCTTGGAACTGCATGTACATTGTGTGTGTACCAACTATGACCAAACTGTTACTACTGAAATACTGGTTTTCATTTTCTATGTTCAGAGTAAGCTTTTTCTCCAGGTCATTGTAAGTCACTAGCTACAAAAGATGTATCATCTGGATTACAGAAGCGTCCGATTCCACTCGTCTGCTTTGACCCATGATGTCACTAATATGGTGGAAACGGCCATTCTCAATATCTCCAATATAGAGCCTATAACGTCATTACATAAACACGAAAATAGATATAAAACCAACAAACACATCTTCCTCCAAAAATATAATCAAACTAATGAGACCAGTGCGGGAAATTGGGGGTTTTTGGGTGAGGACAAACTAAATATAAACACATACATGCACATACCACGATCCCAAACCACACCAAACGACTACATAAAAACACCACAAAATCACAAATTCTGCTACACTCACAATATCGATATGTATCGGTCACTTCCCTTCACCTACATAGCTCAACCGCAATTGTCGAAACCACAAAATAAAAACCAACTACTCCAAAAATTATAATCACACCGCAACTATTAATACCACAAAACCAACACATGAAACAACAGAAATCGCACACTTCCCATGACCTGTATAGCTCAAATGCAACTGACAATACCAAAAAAATTGGAACTGAGTTCTTTCCCTAAGATACATAAATCAGCCATAAGTGCTGATACCAAAACATCAACCACCAACACATGCAGTAAATAACACCGACCGAACAACATATAAAAACTCCACCAACCACTATAACACGTGAACAATAGACCCAAAACAATGACTATTTACCCCAAAAAAGTTCCGGCACTACACACTAGGTCAGCCACCCCAATCTCTCTCTCTCTCTCTCTCTCTCTCTCTCTCTCTGTCACACACACACACACACACACACACACACACACACACACACACACACACACACAGACACACACACCCCTCACCCAACCTTCACCCTCCCCCCAAAAACAGTAACCCACCAACAGTACCTGGTCTGAGACACGAGAACTCTGGCTAATCATATATATTTAACTTTCATATGACGTATTTCACTATCTCCACCAGAAGCCCAAATAGTTGCAGAATCTTAATAATGGACAACATGTCGTCCCCCATTTTAGGCCGCAGATGCACATTATTAATCCTAGAAGTCATATCTATACCTAACAACAGAAGCCACAAATAATCATAAACACAACAGAAACTTAATTCTTAACTCACTGAAATCAATTTTCGTTCTTCTATAGAAGTCACAACTGATAAAAGCACACTTCTAGCACCAAGTCTGAAATGAACCCAATGTACACCACATAACACACGGACCATACACACACCACCAACTGCAACAAGACAGCATCTACAAACAAAACACACTCATAAGCTGAACTCTGCACCATAATACGTCACACACCACAACACCTTTACGTCATGGGCGAAAGCCGACGGGTGGAATTGGCCGCCTCCATTGACCCGTGTCATCAGCATATAAAATGACATTTGGATCCTTTAGTGTACTCATATCGTTTATACAGAGAATGAAAAGCAGTTGACCCAATACTGTGTTGGCTTTGAGGCTCAGGGATTCTTCCCTACACTTGTTTATTAGTAATGTCAGTGGCTCCACTGGAAACTCTGAACAGTAATTAACTACTCTTGTACATATGTCATTGGGCCCTATGGCATTTTTTTCTTTGTTTTCATTTTGCAGATTATTTTTTATATTTACAGATCATTTGTGAGAAACAGAAATAAACACTCTGTTGCATTTACAATGCTTAAGGAAATATATTATTCTTTTTGTTTTGTTTTGTGGGATTTTGTCATATGAGATTGTCTACCACAGTTACAACTGTGTTCATAGAAAATGGAATCGATGAAATGTGGGTCCAAAAATTCATTTCCTTCATTTTTTAGGTATTATGTTTTCATTATTGTTGGCACGTATTTCTTTTCTGTCTGTGCTAATCAAAGTCCAGACAGTCTTTGCCATATTAAGTGGGTAATTGATTTCTTGAAGTACATTGTCTTTATTTCTTTTAGCGATCTGCGGTAATCTCTCTCTCTCTCTCTCTCTCTCTCTGTTCGTGCAGTCTTCATTACTGGTTTGATTTTTAATATTTTTTGTGCCTCTCATATGGATGTTTCAGGTCCCCTCCTGCCCACTGAATGGCGGATGTGATCCATTTCTTTCTCATTATATTTTTGCTTTTCTTACAGCATGCAATATTTTTGCAGTAGCTTAGAGATGAATAGAAAGTTTCCCAATGTTTATCTATGGATTTTCTATAACTGTGTCACTGTTATACTATATTCTGGACTATACTAAATTGGTAAATCAGAAGTATATAAAGAATTGTATGCTAGAGCTAAGTGTAAGTATAAGCAGGCAATCAATGAAGCAAAGAAACTACATGATATACTAAACATTGAAAAGTAAAAATAAATAAATAAAATAATAACAGAAAAATGCAAAGAAGCCGGAAGTGAAATTAACTCAATTCCCCACAGTAACCAAAAAGATGATATTGCCATAACCCCAGACGAATGTAAAAAATTTTGTATCCAGTCCATTGAAGAAATTGTTGTGGTCTTCAGTCCAGAGACTGGTTTGATGCAGCTCTTCCTGCTACTCTATCCTGTGCAAACTTCTTCATCTCTGAGTAACAACAGCAACCTACATCCTTCTGAATCTGCTCAGTGTATTCACGCCTTAGTCTCTCTCTATGATTTTTACCCTCCACGTTGCTCTCCAATACTAAATTGGTGATCCCTTGACGCCTCAGAACATGTCCTACAAACCAATCCATTCTTCCAGTCAAGTTGTGCCACAAATTACTCTTCTCCCCAATTCTATTCAGTACCTCCTGATTAGTTACGTGATCGATACAACTAATCTTCAGGATTCTTCTGTAGCACCACTTTTTGAAACTTTGTATTCTCATCTTGTCTAAACTATTTGTCGTCCATGTTTCACATCCATACATGGCTACACTCCATACAAATACTTTCAGGAAAGACTTCATGACACTTAAAGCTATACTCAATGTTAACAAATTTCTCTTCCTCAGGAACGTTTTATGTTTTATATTCTATCTACTTCAACCATCATCATTTATTTTGCTCCCCAAATAGCAAAACTCATCTACTACTTTAAGTGTCTATTTCCTAATCTAATTCCCTCAGCATCACCCGACATAATTCGACTACATTCCATTATCCTCGTTTTGCTTTTGTTGATGTTAATCTTATATCCTCCTTTCAAGACACTATCCATTCCGTTCAACTGCTCTTCTAGGTCGTTTGCTGTCTCTAACAGAATTACAATGTCGTCGGCGAACCTCAAAGTTTTTATTTCTTCTCCATGGATTTTAATACATACTCCGAATTTTTCTTGTGTTTCCTTCACTGCTTGCCCAATATACAGATGGAATAACGTTGGGGAGAGGCTATAACCCTGTCTCACTCCCTTTCCAACCACTGCTTCCCTTTCATGTCCCTCGATTCTTATAACTGCCATCTGGTTTCTGCACAAATAGCTGTTCGCTCTGTGTATTTGACCCCTGCCACCTTCAGAATTTGAAAGAGAGTATTCCAATCAAAAGCTTTCTCTGAGTCTACCAATGCTAGAAACGTAGTTTGCCTTTCCTTAATCTAACTTCTAAGATAAGTTGTAGAGTCAGTATTGCCTCATGTGTTCCTACATTTCTACGGAATCCAAACTGATCTCCTCCAAGGTTGGGTTCTACCAATTTTTCCATTCATCTGTAAAGATTTCGTGTTAGTATTTTTCAGCCATGACTTATTAAACTGATGGTTCAGTATTTGTCGCACATGTCAACACCTGCTTTCTTTGGGATTGGAATTACTATATTCTTCCTGAAATCTGAGGGTATTTCGTCTGTCTCATACATCTTGCTCACCACATGGTATTGTCCTGGCTGGCTCTTCCTAGGCTACCAATAGTCCTAATGGAATGTTGTCTACTTCTGGGGCCATTCACTGCTGTGTCAAATTCTTCACGCACTATCATATCTCCCTTTCATTTTCATCTATGTCCTCTTCCATTACCATAATATGGCCCACAAGCACATCACCCTAGTATAGACCCTCTATATGCCCCTTTCACCTTTCTGCTTTCCCTTCTTTGCTTAGAACTGGTTTTCTATTTGAGCTCTTGATAATCATACAGGTCGTACTCTTTTATCCAAAGGTCTCTCTAATTTTCCTGTAGGCAGTATCTATCTTATCCCTGGTGATATAAGTCTCTACATCCTTACATTTGTCCTCTAGCCATCTATGCGTAGCCATTTTGCACTTCCTGTCGATCTCATTTTTGAGACGTTTGTATTCCTTTTCAACTGCTTCATTTACTGCATTTTTATATTTTCTCCTTTCATCAGTTTAATTCAGTATCTTTTCTGTTAACCAAGGATTTCTACTAGCCCTCATCTTTTTACCTACTTGATCCTCTGCTGGCTTCGCTATTTCATCTCTCAAAGCTACCCATTATGCTTCTACCATATTTCTTTCACCCATTCTTGTCAATTGTTCCCTAATGCTTTCTCGGAAACTCTCTACTACCTCAGGTTGTTTCAGTTTATCCAGGTCCCATATCCTAAAAATTCCCACCTTTTTGCAGTTTCTTCAGTTCATGACCAATAAATTGTGGTCAGAGTCCACATTTGTCCCTGAAAATGTCTTACAATTTAAAACCTGATTCCTAAATCTCTGTCTTACCATTATATAACATATCTGAAATCTTCCAGTGTCTTGAGGCCTCTCCCACATACACAACCTTCTTTCATGATTCTTAAACCAAGTGTTAACTATGATTAAGCTATGCTCTATGCATAATTCTACCGGGCAGCTTTTTCTCTCATTCCTTACCCCCATTCCATATTTACCTATTACTTTTCTTTCTCTTTATTTCCATACTATCAAATTCCAGTCCCCCATGACCACAAAATTTTCAGCTCCCTTCACTATCTGAATAATGTTTTAACATCATACATTTCTTCAATCCCTTCGTCATCTGTGAAGCTAGTTGGCATATAAACTTGTAATACTGTGGTAGGCCTGGGCTTTGTGTCTACCTTGGCTACAATAATGCGTTCACTATGCTATTCGTAGTAGCTTATCCGTGCTCCTGTTTTTTTTATTCATTATTAAACCTACTCCTGCATTGCCCTTGCTTGATTTTCTATTTATAATGCTGTATTCACCTGACCAGAAGGCATGTTCCTGCTGCTTCCGAACCTCACTATTTCCACTATATCTAGCTTTAACCTGACCATTTCCCTTTTTAAATTTTCTAACCTACCTGCCAATTTGACATTCCAAGCTCCGACCCATAGAACGCCAGTTTTCTTGAAGAAATTAGTAGTTAATAAACGACCTCCCAAAAGTGCACTTAGTATCAGCGACAACTGCTTTGAAAAGCCTCTCCCAAGCACTTTCACAGGAGTGTGTCCATGTACTATCCTGAAAATAGGTAAAAATTTCAAACCTTCAGCTAGTGTTGATTACTATTATTTGACGTCATGTAATCTGTTTAAAGATGTTATCGACTGTTTAACTTATAATGTAAATAAATCCCTAGATGAAAATGAGTTCAATGAGAAACTAAAAATTTCTAGAGCTGTGCCCATATATAAAAAAGCTGAAAAGAACTGTCCCACTAGCAATAGGCTCATATCCATAACTCCTTTTTTTTCTAAAATTTTTGAATCAATAATGTATAAAAAAGTTTGTGTTTATTTGGGAAAATCAATGATAAACAATTCAGGTTGAGGAAAGGTAAATGCACAATTGACTCAATGGATTCACAAGTAAAATTTGTCCTAGTTGTGTCAGAGGCTATCTTTTGTGACCTGAACAGAGCTTTTGATTGTGTAGAGCAGGGCTTCCTAACAAAATTTTTTTGAGGATCCCCTCATCGAACATGATTGATACCTTGTCATATCACAGTATCAAGTAACTAAAAAGCCAAATTAAGAGTGTTTTTATACGTTTTCTATTTTTGGTACTTAGAAAAAACATTGACATATTCGTTATTGAAAAAATATTGAGCTTAAAACTTTTTCAATTTAGCCATCATCGTTATTGTTAAATTTTTGATTATTGCTCAAAATCTTTGTCTTCAAATCTGGCTGTTTAGTATAACAAAGTCCTTAAAAAAACTGAGTATGAACTGAAAATGACAGGAAAAAATTTAAACTGAGTGTATTGGTCTTTCAAGTGTACTACACTTGAGATTGCATTGAGTAGACATGTGTGAAAAATAAGAAAACACTAATTTCATACAAGGTATTATTTATTTGAAAAAATACAGTTACAATAGAGTACTCCATCAGTATACAGTTAGTTTTAATTTTCAATTCTTAATGAGATGAGTTCAATGTGACCTCTGAGTCCATTATTTCTGAAATATTAGGTTACAAACTTGAAACTTTCACTCTGAAATCCGACCGCACGTCGAGCCGATTCCTATATTTGTTTTTCATGAAACACATGGAAGAAAATGCTTCCTCACACCGATATGTGGTTGCTAATGGAAGGATCTTTTTCACTGCCTTATCTCCAAGTTTCTTGTAGTCCTTGCGTGCTGTTACCCAGAAGTCTGTAATTTTATCACCAATGAAAATGTTTATCATCATACCACAGCTGGACAGATCCACAAGTTGATCTTGCTCTTCTTCAGTGAGGCCTTGGATTTTGTCTATTTCTTCACAGCTGTCGTCAGAGTCAGGTTCAGGGAAATACTTTCTAAAAGTGGTGGCTAGGCTGCGTAGATGCTCGGCTACATTGATCTTGATCTGGTCAGGCAAACTCTCCTCTGATGACTCCAAGAATTGTTTTAAAGTAGAAAAGTTAGTTAGTGACTCGTTTTCTATCCTTGACGCACAGATCTGACACTTTTAGACCATAGCACTAATCTTATCCTTAACTTCGAACATGTCTACATTTTTCCTTGTAAACTCAAGTTTAACACATGCAAGTGTTCAAATACATCAACTAAGTACGCAACTGAGCAAAGCCAAGAGAAGTTAATGAGAAAATCTGCGTAATTTGTGTCAGGTAGGATGACACGACCCTCGTCTCTAAGTTCAAAAAATCTTGACAAGATCCTACCTCGAGAAAGCCATCTTACTTCCGTATGAATAAGAAGTTGCTCATGCTCACTGTCAATCTCTTTACACAACAAAGGAAATAATCTGGATTGCAGATGTCGAGTTTTAATGTAGTTGATGATTTGAACTACTTCGTTAAGTATCTTTTGCAAAGGTTCAGGCAATCTTTTGGCTACTAAGGCTTCACGGTGGGTACAACTGTAAGTCCATTACACCTCAGGGGCTACTGCTTTGATACGAGCTAGAAGTCCTGTTTTTTTGCCAGCCATTGACTTTGCTCCATCCGTTGACAAGCCTACACATTTTTTCCAGGTGTCATCATGTTCATTGAGATAATTATTTAATGCAGTAAAAATATCGCCTGCTGTCGAATACAGTAGTTCGCATGAAAAAAGAAAATCTACGAACACTTGGTCCTCCCATAAGAATCATGCGAAAAACCAACATTATGGCTTTCTTTGATATGTCTGTGCTTTCATACAATTGTAGAGCGTACATGTCACTCATGCGAAGTCTAGCCAGCAATGTTTCTTCCATGTTAATTCTGCCATATCAGTAATTTATCTTTGAACAGTATTATTTGAGAGTGGGACAGTTCCTGTTATCTTAGCAGCTGCATCACCTGACATTCTCTTGCACAGTATTATTGCTGATGGCAGTACAAGTTCCTCAGCAATTTTTCCCACATTTAGCAACAAGCTGAGCCACCTCGTAAGATGCAAGGGTTGCATTTTCATTTACATTTGCACCACAGTGTTTGGTAATTGTTTTACGAGATATTTTAAACTCTCTTAATTTATTTTTAAAAAATCTAATGACTTACTTTTGTACTCTGCGTGCTTTGTTTCAAGATGGCACCAGGGATTTGCTGGTTTCATACATTCATTCGAAAGGCTTTCATAGCAAATTACACATTGACGTTTAGGCTGTTGCAACAGGTCCAGTGAAAGTAAAACGGATTTCCAAGTAATCAGAGTTAAATTTTCTAATTTTTCCAGTAAGCATAACGCTGATCTTGAAAGGGTTAGGTTCAAGGGACGCCGACGATTTAGGTTCAATGGACACTGACATCTTCGGTTCGAGAGTCACTCACTTGCTTGAACATCAAATGCAATATCTTCCTCTTCATCTGTAGTCTTTTCTCGTTTTAATGAACCACTTTTTAACCAACGGTCTATTTTTAACTACCCGAACCGTAGCTTCCCCGAAAAACGATGCTTTACAAATACTGCTATTTTAATACAGAATATTAAATATGTAAACAACGCGGTCTGTGAAAGTAGTGGCAATAAATTAACAATGGCCGACTGGCGTCTGAAATGCGACTTTCTGCGTAAAGTGACTGTCAGTTGTCAGCTGCAAAGAGGCAGCGCGCGCTGTCTAACAGCATACAACAGAACTATTTGCCTCTAGTTAATTCTAGTTTTGCGCTAGTGTGTGCTAGTGTCAGTTGGCTCTAGGAAGATTCTAGACGCAGAAGTTAGCGTTCGCTAAAGCTCTGCTCATGCAGGAAGCGGCCAAAACAAAAAATCTGTTATCATACGAAATATATATTTTATTTTAATAGCATCTTGCGGACCCCTCTGGCATAGCTCGCGGACCCCCGGCGATCCGCAGACCAACTGTTAGGAACCACTGGTGTAGAGCATAATACTGAGTTGAATAAGTTACTCTATTACGGGTTTGATGGCAACAGTATAAATATGTTTAAATCTTTCCTAGAGAACTGCCAACAAGTTGTGTGCATTGGTAGAGAGAAGTAAAATTTTGTTTATATTAGATCTGGAATGCTACAAGTGTCAGTGCCTGGATCTTTATTGTTTCTCTTAATGATTAATGATACCCTCCCAGGGGACACCGCCTTATCATAGGTACCTCCAGTGCTGGATGGGAGGCTTTGTGTAGTACCAGTGGTAGTGTAGCTACTGGCAGGGTCACCCAAGCCGGAGTGGCCTTGACTGCGGAGGTAGACGAAGTGTGTCCCACACTGTAGGGTAGGGGGGACTCTGTAGGTTGTCAACCCCTCTAGGGGAGCTAACCCCGAATTAAAGCCTAGTCCTCCAGTTTGGGAGTTGAGCACAGGGTTTGTGTCCCTTGTAAAAAATCTATTATTGCGAATAATTCAACAAGGAATGCCGGACTGCCCCTACATAGACAAACTGCTAGGAAACGGGAATATGGATTTATCAGCGCTTATATTTGGATCATGGAATGTGTGCAAGCTGTTACAAACAGGAGGGATGAATAGTGTTGCAGAAGAGGTGCTAAGGTATGGAATGGGAGATGTTGCACTGCAGGAAATCAGGTGGAAAGGAAGAGGAGAGATTTATAAGCAGGCATTCTTGATGTACTTTTCTGGAAAAGATGAAAGACCAGGGGAGTATGGAGTTGGGTTTATAGTCACCAAGGATATCTGTAAATCAGTTATCACCCTTACCCCATATAATACAAGATATGTACTCTGCGTATGAAAGGCAGATTTCACAGTGTGACATTTGTTAATGTATATGCACCAACAGAAGAATCAGATGAAGATACTGTAGACATCTTCTATGATAAACTACAGGAGGTGTGCAACAGAATACCCAGATATGATCCCAAAATAGTTTTGACAACTATAATGGAAAACTGGTATGGGAATGGGATGCGTATAGAGGTATACTGAACAAACTTTTCCACAAATACCTGCACATAAGTATATATATTTACTGTAGTCAGACACATGTACACCACACGAGATACAAATGCAGACTGAATGAATTAATATCGCGGCTGAGAAGAGCGATCTAAGGTCAAAGATTAAGTTGTTCATGGTCGATATGACCTATGAACGCCACACTGGGAAAGAAAGAGGCACTCAGAAGTGTGTTTGGTAAGGAAAGTCTGCATGATAAAAGTAATAATAATGGTATGAGGGTTGCCCAGTTTGCTTCTGCAAACAAGTTGAAGGCAGTAAGTGCCTGTTTTCCAAGGAAAAATATCTACAAAAGGACATGGAAAATACCAGAAACAAATGAAGCAAACCAAATGGACCATATATTTATATCAAAGAGGTGAGCGTCTGATATGGAAAATGCACGCACTTTCCAAGGAGCTAATTCTGACCATTACCTACTTAGATTTCCAGAAGGCTTTTGATACCGTTCCTCCCAAGTGACTATTAATCAAATTGCATGCATATGGAGTATCGTCTCTGTTGTGTGACTGGATTCGTGATTTCCTCTCAGAGAGGTCACAGTTCATAGTGATAGATGGTAAATCATTGAGTAGAACAGAAGTGATATCTGGCGTTTCGCAAGGTAGTGTCATAGGCCCTCTGCTGTTCCTGACTTACATAAACAATCTAGGTGGTAATCTGAGCAGCCCCCTTAGATTGTTTGCCGATGATGCTGCAATTTACCGTCTAGTAAAATCATCACATCCTCAATTCCAATTACAAAATGATTCAAAATTTCTGTATGGTGCGAAAAGTGGCAATTGGCACTAAACAAAGAAAAGTGCGAGGTCATCCACATGGCTACTAAAAGAAATCCAATAAATTTTTGGGTGTATGATAAATCGCACAAATCTAAGGGCTGTCAATTTGACTAAATACCTAAGAATTACAATTATGAGCAACTTGGATTGGAAATACCACATAGATAATATTGTGGGGTAGGCGAAACAAAGACTGCGCTGTGTTGGCAGAACACTTGGAAGATGCAACAAACCCACTAAAGAGACAGCCTACATTACGCTTGTCCGTACTCTGCTGGAATATTGCTACGTGGTATGGGATCTTTACCAGGTAGGATTGATGGAAGACATCGAAAAAGTGCAAAGAAGGGCAGCTCGTTTCATGTTATTGCACAATAGGGGTGAGAGTGTCGCTGATATGATACACAAGTTGGGGTGGCAGTCACTGAAACAAAGGCAGTTTTCTTTGCGGCGAGATCTATTTACAAAATTTTAATCACCAACTTTCTCTTCTGAATGCGACGCCCACCTAAGTAGGGAGAAATGATCATCATAATAAAATCAGAGAAATTAGAGCTCGAATGGAAAGATTTAGGTGTTCCTTTTTCCCACACGCCATTCGAGAGAGGAATGGTAGAGAAGTAGTATGAAAATGGTTCGATGAACCCTCTGCCAGGCACTTAAGCATGACTGGCAAAGTTACCAAGTAGATGTAGACGTAGAGCCAAAGTGAGACAGAAACTTGGCATGGCTGCCAGAGGAAGTAGTACCAGAGTAAAGAAATAGAACAACTGAAAGATAGGTCTACTGTTCAGGAGTACCCAGACAGATTGAGACAGAAGTTACAAATAAAAGATGGTGGAGATATAAACAAAGAAAAGAGGTCTATTAAAGATGTCATTAGGATAACAACACATGAAATACTGGAAGAAGTGAGGAGACTTAGGGATTAAGACTGGTATGATGAATGTAGACAGGCAGTGGAACAGAAAAAGGAAGTAAGGCTGAAATGCTTGCAGCAGAATACTAGATCAAATCAGGCATTACATAATGAAAAGAGAATAGAGGCAACAAGGGTATGCAGGAGGAGAAAAAGGGAAGCCATGAAGAGAGAGGAGATGGAAAAGCAGTACAAAAGGAATGAAAGCAGAAAATACTACAAAAAAGGAACTCGAGAACATAGACCAAAAATAACAGCTTGTAAGGACAAAGAGAGAAATTTGCTGACAGATAAACAAGATGTTCTGGATAAATGGAGAGAATAATTCAAGGGAATTTTGGAGGGCAATCCTACCAGGAATGGGCAGCCACTCTATTATACCTCCGATCCAGAAATAGAGGAACCAACATTAGAGGAAGTACGGAAGGTAGAGCATTGTTTAAAAAATTATGAAGCACCAGGAACCAATGAAATAATTGCAGAACTGCTAAAAATGGGGGAATTGATCTTCATAAGCGAATCCACAAACTTATTAAGTTGAAATGCAATCAGGAAAGAATGCCAGAAGAATGGACCTTAGGTGCAATCCAACCAATACACGAGAAGGGAGACAAGACCTGCTGTTCAAATTACCGAGGAAGTACCCTGCTGAATGTAACCTGTCAGATCTTCTCTAGTATTATCTACAACAGGTTAGCACCATATTCAAAAGAGAATTTCGGGGAGTATCAGTATGGGTTTCGGCCTAATAGATCAACAACAGACCACATATTTGTGTTGAGGTAAATACATGAAAATACATATGAGTATAACTTTGAGCTTCATAACCTCTGTGTAGACTTCAAGCAGGCCTTTGATAGTCTAGATAGAGCACAAACGCTAAATTATTTGCTGCTACTTGGTATACCATGTAAGTATGTCTCACTTATACAAGCAACATTGGCTGGTTCCAAGGCTGCAGTGCGAGTGGTTGGAGAACTGAGCAATTGGTTTAGCATTAGTAAAGGTGTCAGACAAGGGGATGTACTCTCTACAATGATCTAACAATTATTAGTAGAAGAAAGGTATCACTAGAGAGGACAATATGTGAGATGAAAGAAGCGACAGGACCTAGAGGCCTTTCTGCAAATGAAACAAAGACTAAGTACATGAATTTCACGAGGAAGGAAAATAATAACTTGGATAGATTATTAGCAGACGGTTTCAATTTGGAACATGTTCAGAACTTTGACTATTTGTGCTCTAATATTAACAGCAGAAATTCCATGTTAACTGAAATAACACTGCGCATCCTATGTGGTAATAGATGCTCCCATGTTTAAGAAGTTGCTGTCCTCTAGGTTATTAAATAGGCAGCGGAAACTGCAACTATATAAGGTCATGATCAGGCCAGCTGTAACCTATGGATGCGAAACATGGACACTAACCAGTGTTGATGAGCAACAGCTCAGAATATTTGATCTACCTTTTAAGGTGTTACAACTGATAACAAATTGAAATTGAAATATATCAGGTAGACTTTCAAGAGTTATTTATTTAATTAGGAATTTAAAAAGATATGTTCCAGATAACCATGTAAGATTAGCATATTTTGCTTTCTTCCAGGCATTTTATCATGTGGAATTTTATTGTGGGGTAGTAATTGTTACATAAATGATATTTTGCTTTTGCAGAAGACAGTATTGAGAATAATTACTGATTCCAGTAAATCAGAACACTATAAACCTATGTTTATTAAATTGCAGCGTGTAACAGTAGTAAACCTATTCATTTATAATGTTCTGTTGTACATTAGAAACGATGTTTTAAAATTTGTATTGAGAAGTGATATTCATAGGTATAATACTATAAACAGAACGTGTAGACATGCCATGTCATAGACTATGTAAATCACAGAACTCCTACCTAGTCCTTGGACTAAGGACATTTAACAGACTAAGCAAAGATTTTAAAGAATTACCTGTAAATGTTTTTAAAGCCAAATTGTATAAGCTACTAGTAATTGATCCTCTTTACACTGTTGTTGAATTTTTTAAGAGGAAAGTACTGCTTGGTAACATGTGGTTTCTACTTTTGTCCATTTCATGCAAACTAAAGTACACTGGGGAATGTATTTTCTTGACTTTGTCTATTGCTTTAACAAGTTGAATGACAATAAAATTATGTAATTATTACTCCATTTTTCTGAGCTAAATATAATATTTTTTTACTGTGTCTTACATCCATAAATGTAAATGCATTGTGTTTTGATTTGTCAATTATTTCTATCAACAGCTTGCAATGGTCTGAAATTAATATTTAATACATGAACTTTTTGTATAGCCTGATGACATGATCTACCAATGTCGCTAATGGTGGAACAGCAGCCTCCTCCCCCCGCCCCCCCCTGTCAATTTAGGCTGTGAGGTTCTGATTAGATCATATAAGTATCTTGAATGAGAACTGCCTTCTAGTGTTTTTATATTATCACATTTTACTATTGTAATAGGCGTGGCTTCGTGTCTATTTTGGCCACAATAATGCGTTCACTATGCTGTTTGTAGTAGCTTACCCGCACTCCTATTATTTTTATTAATTATTAAACCTACTCCTGCATTACCCCTATTTGGTTTCGTATTTATAACCCTGTATTCACCCGACCTAAAGTCTTGTTCCTCCTGCCACCCAACTTCACTAATTCCCACTATATCTAACTTTAACCTATCCATTTCCCTTTTTAAATTTTCTAACCTACCTGCCCGATTAAGGGATCTGACATTCCACACTCCAATCCGTAGAATGCCAGTTTTCTTTCTCCTGATAACGACGTCCTCTTGAGTAGTCCCCACTGGAGGGCAACGTGGAGGGGTAAAAATCGTAGAGGGAGACCAAGAGATGAATACACTAAGCAGATTCAGAAGGATGTAGGCTGCAGTAGGCACTGGAAGATGAAGAGGCTTGCACAGGATAGCGTATCATGGAGAGCTGCATCAAACCAGTCTCAGGACTGAAGACCACAACAACAAAAACCTACTACTATTATTTAAGGGGATTCTCTGGTATCCTTTTCTAGTAGTACATGCAGTTACTTGAGAAAATGTCTTACCTGGCAACTTGGAGATCAGTATTGCCCTAGTAATTAGCTCTTCTTCCTTTCTCTGTATAGCCGCTGCTTCAAGACAATTTCTGTGTGTTTCTGTCTGTCCACAAAGTGATATCCTTTACCTTTCTGTTTAAATATATAGCAACTCTGCCTCCCTTATGTCCCTGTCCACTGAAACATTGCAAGTCTCTTGTATCCAAAAATGTGGCTGGAATATTTACATTGTTTTGTGTATTATAAAATCTATGTATTGGTTTGTCTCAGTCTTTGACATCAATGCCATCTGGTGTAAGTTAAAAACAATACAATCCTCAAATCTGCTGTCTTCAGTCCGACATGAAGCTCCCAGATAATATCTTCTGTTCCAAATGTTGTCTACCGGCAATTGCGTACGAGACGGTGTGTTTTTCTTGTATTGCTAACTCATATGAACCTGCCTAAGCGTATTGTAGGTACTTGCACCCAGTATGTATTTTCATTCCTGATGTTACTTTTGCCTCATAATTATTATGGATTAGCTTTCGTAATTTGTCTTTAGTGTAAATTTGCCGCAATTATCTGATGACGACTCCAAACCCATAAAGTTTTTAGCAATTGAGGCATTTCCATGGAATTACTACATGGAAAGTCTGAATGGTTACATACCTTACAAATGGAAGACTTCATCTGTTAAATGGAAGAACGTTGTACATCTTGATTACATTTTCTTCCAGTCCACTTTCACACAATCTCTGGTGTCTCAGAATCAATTATTACTTCTATTGCTCTGAATATCCTAGCAGCATAGTGTCCATTTTGAAGTAAAATTCTTACATTTGAAGCATATCATGTTAAGAAATATGTGTAGCTAAAAGGAAGAAAGTGACCAGCATAGCAAATGCAAATTCCACTTTCACTCTGAAAAATGCTCTAAAACTGCAATGTATTGTTACAACAGACTTCAGTACATCATGTGATAAGGGGCTTCAAATTCATTCCACACAAGCTCTGCAGACGTCCATTTTCTCCACTAGTTACACAGCAATTCATTTTAATGTAATCAAGTAGTATTTCAAATAAAGGTTTTAATTGCACATGCAAATAAAAGGATAAAGGTATCAATTGAAAGACAACACTGCAAAAAAATTTTTATTTTCTTTATTAATATCGCTTGGGTTTCCACATCACCAACAGGGGTACCAAGCACAATGCGTTACTCTTTGTTTTACATGGCGAATTTCCCCAGTAGGCCTACAAACCATGGAATGTACAGAAGCACATACACATCCAAAAATTAGTACCGACAGTAATTATGCTCAGTATCTACGTGAAGATTTAATATCTCACTTTCAGGCTGCCTAGCGGCGAAACAATATTTGCTTTTTCAGCAAGAGTTGGTTTCTTCAAACTGTCCTTTGGCTGTTTGTTACATTTACCAGGTCTTCGTTGCACTTTTACCTTCTCGTTGCTGGGGCGTCGTGGAGCTTCCCTGCAGTCTGATTGAAAAAGTGACAGCGAATGAGCTGCATCCTTCTGGAGTGACTTCAGGATTTCTGTGGACACTTTACCTGAACCGACACGGTTAATCAAAATTTCGTATGTGGACACTACTTCTCTGGCCAGAGATGTGTTCTTGTGATCATTAGTACTTGTTTGCAGTGAACACAAAATGGCAGAAGCCTCTTCTGTCACTGTTGCTTCAGTTGGTGTAAATGTGGCACCTGAATGTAATGCATATATCATTGACACTGCATGAATGTGCTTGTATATGTTCAAATGAATTAAACTGTTCACACAAGAACAACTGAAAGCACGTATATATATACTACATTTGGAGCACTTCAATGTGCGCTCCAATTTACATTCAATGTTATTTAAAATCACAGTATGTGTTACACCACAATGTATTTGGGATTTCACATGAAACTTTGTACCATCAGTATTGACTGTTATGTCAATCTCCTTAACACTACAAGAAGCTTTATGACAAGCCTCAATAACATTGATACTATATATGAATGGCCACCCTTATACAGTTTAACCATTCGAGCACACAGTTTGTCACGCACCAATTTCATCAACACAACAAGTAGTCTGTCAAGTCTATTGTTTGTTTTTCCCTCTAGATAACAATATTTTAAAGCTCTATGCATTGCTTCGAGGTGCATATTTGTATTTATACCCAGATTGCGACGGTGACAGTATGCCCACTGCTGAGGCCAGAATAAGTAATTTGACGAGAAATATACACCAAAGTCTCTTGTACCTTCATCTGCTTGAAGCTGCCCGACGAACGATTCCAGCAGCTCATTAAAATTGTCTATGTCCACTTCTTCAAGCAATGTACGAAGAGCTTTGTACACAAGTGCTTTCTTTTCTTCATTGCTTTGGACTTTCTTCAAATCATTCCGCCAGCTGCAGTCTATGTGCCAAGCACACAGTAGATTATTTTCTGCAGGTCCCATGACTCGTGACCATGCACTATGGAAAGTATTAGTGTCATCAGACACGAATACAGACGTTTTTATGATGCCAGCTCTCTCTTTCAAATCACTAAAGAAATGAGTCATTATGGAAGTAGTCTCCCGATTTGAAACACAGAGTGCTACAGGCATACCTGAACCAAAATCGTCTACCACTAACAATGTGGTCACCAACAGCTTGTAAACATTTGTACAATGTGTGGAGTCTACACATACAATATTTTGTCCAAATCTCTGTAATAACTGCTTCTGGTAGTCAGTCATTAACACTATCACCGAGTCAGTGCTATAAAAATCTTCCCTGGTCTCGGCTTCTTTCTTATAGAGGAGAACACAGTCTTTCATTTTCTCCAACCACATACTAACACTGACTTCATCAATGTTATGCATCTGATCATCACCAATGGCGAAGTCTCTCTTAATGTTATGAATGTCATGTCGAGTCAGGAGATGCAGCCTCTCCACTCTGCTGGAATGAACTGAGTCCCGCACATCATCCAGAATTCTCTAGAAAGTTACCCCCTCAGCAATTTTACCTGCAACATTTTAAAATTACTCCAACTACAAAGAGGCCAATTCTGAGTATGTACATGAAAACACTAGTCAGAAAGGACAGTATAGTTAACCACCCCCAATAAAATAAATTCATGCAATATAACATTTGCTAAGTACTTTAACAAATGGCTTAACAGTATATTCAGTGTACCCTTCCAACAGTACTGAAGATGCTATTAACATACTGACGATGGGAGAATAAACAGGCCTGATTACAGCACCTGTTGCAATGTGATATTTCCCAGTTTCAGCTATGAAGGCTATTTTCAAATGGTTACGAGGTCTACATGTCAGAGAATTGTAACAGGGGTTTTTGTCTAGTCTCAAATCCATGATTCTACATCTACATCTATACTCCGCGAGCCACCTTACGGTGTGTGGCGGAGGGTACTTATTGTACCACTATCTGATCCCCCCTTCCCTGTTCCATTCACGAACTGTGCGTGGGAAGAACGACTGCTTGTAAGTCTCCGTATTTGCTCTAATTTCTCGGATCTTTTCGTTGTGATCATTACGCGAGATATATGTGGGCGGTAGTAATATGTTGCCCATCTCTTCCCGGAATGTGCTCTCTCGTAATTTCGATAATAAACCTCTCCGTATTGCGTAACGCCTTTCTTGAAGTGTCCGCCACTGGAGCTTGTTCAGCATCTCCGTAACGCTCTCGCGCTGACTAAATGTCCCCATGACGAATCGCGCTGCTTTTCGCTGGATCATGTCTATCTCTTCTATTAATCCAACCTGGTAAGGGTCCCATACTGATGAGCAATACTCAAGAATCGGACGAACAAGCGTTTTGTAAGCTACTTCTTTCGTCGATGAGTCACATTTTCTTAGAATTCTTCCTATGAATCTCAACCTGGCGCCTGCTTTTCCCACTATTTGTTTTATGTGATCATTCCACTTCAGATCGCTCCGGATAGTAACTCCTAAGTATTTTACGGTCGTTACCGCTTCCAATGATTTACCACCTATGGCATAATCGTACTGGAATGGATTTCTGCCCCTATGTATGCGCATTATATTACATTTATCTACGTTTAGGGAAAGCTGCCAGCTGTCGCACCATGCATTAATCCTCTGCAGGTCCTCCTGGAGTACGTACGAGTCTTCTGATGTTGCTACTTTCTTGTAGACAACCGTGTCATCTGCAAATAGCCTCACGGAGCTACCGATGTTGTCAACTAAGTCATTTATGTATATTGTAAACAATAAAGGTCCTATCACGCTTCCCTGCGGTACTCCCGAAATTACCTCTACATCTGCAGATTTTGAACCGTTAAGAATGACATGTTGTGTTCTTTCTTCTAGGAAATCCTGAATCCAATCACAAACCTGGTCCGATATTCCGTAAGCTCGTATTTTTTTCGCTAAACGTAAGTGCGGAACCGTATCAAATGCCTTCCTGAAGTCCAGGAATACGGCATCAATCTGCTCGCCAGTGTCTACGGCACTGTGAATTTCTTGGGCAAATAGGGCGAGCTGAGTTTCACATGATCTCTGTTTGCGGAATCCATGTTGGTTATGATGAAGGAGATTTGTATTATCTAAGAACGTCATAATACGAGAACACAAAACATGTTCCATTATTCTACAACAGATTGACGTAAGCGAAATAGGCCTATAATTATTCGCATCTGATTTATGACCCTTCTTGAAAATGGGAACGACCTGCGCTTTCTTCCAGTCGCTAGGTACTTTACGTTCTTCCAGCGATCTACGATAAATTGCTGATAGAAAGGGGGCAAGTTCTTTAGCATAATCACTGTAGAATCTTAAGGGTATCTCGTCTGGTCCGGATGCTTTTCCGCTACTAAGTGATAGCAGTTGTTTTTCAATTCCGATATCGTTTATTTCAATATTTTCCATTTTGGCGTCCGTGCGACGGCTGAAGTCAGGGACCGTGTTACGATTTTCCGCAGTGAAACAGTTTCGGAACACTGAATTCAGTATTTCTGCCTTTCTTCGGTCGTCCTCTGTTTCGGTGCCATCGTGGTCAACGAGTGACTGAATAGGGGATTTAGATCCGCTTACCGATTTTACATATGACCAAAACTTTTTAGGGTTCTTGTTTAGATTGTTTGCCAATGTTTTATGTTCGAATTCGTTGAATGCTTCTCTCATTGCTCTCTTTACGCTCTTTTTCGCTTCGTTCAGCTTTTCCTTATCAGCTATGATTCGACTACTCTTAAACCTATGATGAAGCTTTCTTTGTTTCCGTAGTACCTTTCGTACATGATTGTTATACCACGGTGGATCTTTCCCCTCGCTTTGGACCTTAGTCGGTACGAACTTATCTAAGGCGTACTGGACGATGTTTCTGAATTTTTTCCATTTTTGTTCCACATCCTCTTCCTCAGAAATGAACGTTTGATGGTGGTCACTCAGATATTCTGCGATTTGTGCCCTATCACTCTTGTTAAGCAAATATATTTTCCTTCCTTTCTTGGCATTTCTTATTACACTTGTAGTCATTGATGCAACCACTGACTTATGATCACTGATACCCTCCTCTACATTCATGGAGTCGAAAAGTTCCGGTCTATTTGTTGCTATGAGGTCTAAAACGTTAGCTTCACGAGTTGGTTCTCTAACTATCTGCTCGAAGTAATTCTCGGACAAGGCAGTCAGGATAATGTCACAAGAGTCTCTGTCCCTGGCTCCAGTTCTGATTGTGTGACTATCCCATTCTATACCTGGTAGATTGAAGTCTCCCCCTATTACAATAGTATGATCACGAAACATCTTCACGACGTTCTGCAGGTTCTCTCTGAGGCGCTCAACTACTACGGTTGCTGATGCAGGTGGTCTATAGAAGCATCCGACTATCATATCTGACCCACCTTTGATACTTAACTTAACCCTGATTATTTCACATTCGCATTCGCTAATAACTTCACTGGATATTATTGAATTCTTTACTGCTATAAATACTCCTCCACCATTGGCGTTTATCCTATCCTTGCGGTATATATTCCATTCTGTGTCTAGGATTTCGTTACTGTTCACTTCCGGTTTTAACCAACTTTCCGTTCCTAATACTATATGCGCACTATTTCCTTCAATAAGAGATACTAATTCAGGAACCTTGCCCTGGATACTCCTGCAGTTTACCAATATTACGTTAACTTTTCCTGTTTTTGGTCTCTGAGGACGGACGTTCTTTATCAACGATGATAATGTCCTCTCTGATAAGCCGTCAGGTATTTTATCGTTTCGCCCAAGGGGGGGTCCCTCTAACCTAAAAAACCCCCGTGTGCACGCCACACGTACTCTGCTACCCTAGTAGCTGCTTCCGGTGTGTAGTGCACGCCTGACCTGTCTAGGGGGGCCCTACAGTTCTCCACCCAATAACGGAGGTCGATGAATTTGCAACCATTATAGTCGCAGAGTCGTCTGAGCCTCTGGTTTAGACCCTCCACACGGCTCCAAACCAGAGGACCGCGATCGACTCTGGGCACTATGCTGCAGATATTAAGCTCAGCTTGCACTCCGCGTGCGATGCTGGTTGTCTTCACCAAATCAGCCAGCCGCCGGAAGGAACCAAGGATGGCCTCAGAACCCAAGCGGCAGGCGTCATTCGTTCCGACATGTGCTACTATCTGCAGCCGGTCACACCCAGTGCGTTCAATAGCTGCCGGAAGGGCCTCCTCCACATTACGGACGAGACCCCCCGGCAAGCACACCGAGTGCACACTGGCATTCTTCCCCGACCTACCCGCTATTTTCCTGAGGGGCTCCATAACCCGCCTAACGTTGGAGCTCCCTATAACTAATAGGCCCGTCCTCTGTGACTGTCGGGACCTTGCCGGAGAATCGGCCACTGGCCCAACAGGCGAGGCATCCTGTGGTGGCTCGGAAACGATGTCATCACCACTAGGAAGCACCCCGTACCTGTTGGAAAGGGGTAAGGCAGCTGCCACGCGGCCAGATCCCACCTTCGCCTTTCGGCCAGGCACGCGCGAGCCCACCACTGTCCGCCATTCACCCTGGAGTGATGGCTGACCGGTAAGATGCTCACTGCTGGAAGATGCAGCGACATTAGGGGTTCCATGTGATTCCAAGGCCACCGAAGTAGGCATAGGTCTCACCACAGTTGCCCCAACGCCACTACGAGCCGACGCCTGCGCCTCGAGCTCGATGAGCCTAACAGACAAAGCCTCCACCTGCCCCCGAAGAGTGGCCAATTCTCCTTGCGTCCGCTCACAACAACCATTGTAGTTGCAAATGCCCTGATCCACCATGTTTAACATGCTGGACAAGAAGCAATAAATTACAGCCTTTAGTCTATCCAGATGCATTAATGATCTATTCTTAGATTACTATGACAAGCAATAACACAGGGCAATACATAAATACGAGGGCAGTTCAATAAGTAATGCAACACATTTTTTTTCTGAAACAGGGGTTGTTTTATTCAGCATTGAAATACACCAGGTTATTCCCCAATCTTTTAGCTACACAACACTATTTCTCAACGTAATCTCCATTCAATGCTACGGCCTTACACCACCTTGAAATGAGGGCCTGTATGCCTGCACGGTACTATTCCACTGGTCGATGTCGGAGCCAACGTCGTACTGCATCAATAACTTCTTCATCATCCACGTAGTGCCTCCCACAGATTGCGTCCTTCATTGGGCCAAACATATGGAAATCCGACGGTGCGAGATCGGGGCTGTAGGGTGCATGAGGAAGAACAGTCCACTGAAGTTTTGTGAGCTCCTCTCGGGTGCGAAGACTTGTGTGAGGTCTTGCGTTGTCATGAAGAAGGAGAAGTTCGTTCAGATTTTTGTGCCTACGAACACGCTGAAGTCGTTTCTTCAATTTCTGAAGGGTAGCACAATACACTTCAGAGTTGATCGTTTGACTATGGGGAAGGACATCGAACAGAATAACCCCTTCAGCGTCCCAGAAGACTGTAACCATGACTTTACCGGCTGAGGGTATGGCTTTAAACTTTTTCTTGGTAGGGGAGTGGGTGTGGCGCCACTCCATTGATTGCCGTTTTGTTTCAGGTTCGAAGTGGTGAACCCATGTTTCATCGCCTGTAACAATCTTTGACAAGAAATTGTCACCCTCAGCCACATGACGAGCAAGCAATTCCGCACAGATGGTTCTCCTTTGCTCTTTATGGTGTTCGGTTAGACAACGAGGGACCCAGCGGGAACAAACCTTTGAATATCCCAACTGGTGAGCAATTGTGACAGCACTACCAACAGAGATGTCAAGTTGAGCACTGAGTTGTTTGATGGCGATCCGTCGATCATCTCGAACGAGTGTGTTCGCAAGCTCCGCTATTGCAGTAGTCACAGCTGTGCACGGCCGGCCCGCACGCGGGAGATCAGACAGTCTTGCTTGACCTTGCGGCGATGATGACACACGCTTTGCCCAACGACTCACCGTGCTTTTGTCCACTGCCAGATCACCGTAGACATTCTGCAAGCGCCTATGAATATCTGAGATGCCCTGGTTTTCCGCCGAAAGAAACTCGATCACTGCCCGTTGTTTGCAACGCACATCCGTTACAGACGCCATTTTAACAGCTCCCTACAGCGCTGCCACCTATCGGGAGTCAATGAAACTATACGAGACGAAGCGGGAATGTTTGAAAATATTCTACAAGAAATTTCCGGTTTTTTCAACCAAAATTGGCCGAGAAAAAAATGTGTTGCATTACTTATTGAACTGCCCTCGTATTTCAGAACTTATTTCCACACTTGCATTACAGTCACCAATATTGTGGTCAATATGGATCACAACATCTGGTCTTTTACAACTCCTTTCGTGCTACCATCACAGATTGATTCATATAAACTGCCAATCGATATATTCACACCTTTTACTCTATATCACATATCCATAAGAATATTGATTTCTCAGCAGTAAAAAACAATGCTCCTTCACTGCAAAATAAAAATAAAAATAAAAATGAACTACATATAATTAAAAGCAAGCCTGACAATGGATTCTGAAACTTTCACGCCATATTTACTTGGGGATCACTGAAAAGCGAGCAAAATTTTACAACTAAGGCTGTCTATCAGAACTACTGAAATGCAGAAAAGCAATGTTCTGGCTGTGGCCAAAATGTGTTCTGTAGTAAATGTCACTACAGATTCCACTTTCTTCTTCGTGAAGCTCCATGGCAGCAACGCAATGGTTCCCCATCTTGCAAGTGCCCCAGGACTTACACAACCTTTTGCCACCTGACTTCGAAGAAAATGTGCCACTTCCGTGGTATACAAAGGTGGTTTTTGCAGTGCCATCCTTTAAACGCTTAGTGTCATAACTAGAGACAAAGCTACTTTTTGTTTTTCTCTCCTCCTCAGACCTCCACTTCATAGAGTCTAAAACAAAAGCATCGATGAAAGACAAGACAATTACATTCAGATTCAACAAGTGCAAAGTACACAGCAGGAGTAAAAAAAAACTGCACTGTTAGATACCCTCACGAGTTACTGGTGTGATTTTAATCATTTAAATTTGCAACAATTTAACTTAGCCTACACTTAATGTAGCAGACAGTAAGTTTACAGTTAATGTGAAATGCGTCTTTTCAGGCTTTCAAATAAGCACATGTTCTATTGACCAACAAAAACAAGATCTAATGTCCACAGGTCATGCAAGCATGTAATAATAACGGACGATATTAACTTAAGTAGGCAGTGTACACTTAACTTACCGTCCTTCGTTTGACATTTACTAATTTCTTTTATCATCTCAGCCATGTGCTCCTGCTCCACATGTAGTCGCAACTTAGCCAAAAAATTGCATTTAAAGCTGCAGCCACTTTTTGAGCACTTTATCGTACCTTCTTCACCTGGCTGAATTTTATGCATATTTCTCAAACGAGCATTCAAATGCTTCCTTGCTGAATATTCTCTATCATATACATAACACGCAACAGAACCAGCCATTCCAACGAAATAACTCACTCTTACAAGGTGCAAGGATATTCGCTCAACTGTGAATACGAGAATGTGTGTAGCAAAGATACATTCGCTCAGATCTCACCTATCCTGATTGGCTACTGTATGAGACGTCATGAATTTAACTTTCAGCCAAGCAGCATCGCGACCAGCGGGTCGCGAGACGCAAGTCTTAAACTAAACTCTAGCGACAGCGAAACACGGGAAGTGATGTAGTTCACAGGAGCTACCACATCCAGTTGAAGGCGTTGCGAGTATTATCTTTGAAGACGAAATTTTTGGCGGGCAGGAAGATCTGTGTTTGTTGTTGTTTTCGTCGAGGTGGTAGATGCTGCGTGGAACTTTGTAGTAACTCAGTAATAGGTTTTGTGGTATTGTGATTTCTAAGCGACGAAAAGCGGAACGCAAAATTGTTGGAGAGAAAACAGGAAACGTAATATACATACGCATTCTGGGAGGCAAACAAACTCATCGGTTAAAATGATTGTGGTTATAATATCGTATTTTCCCATAGAATATAAATGTATAGGGTTTATTTAATACTGTGACGTATGTACTCAAGCTGCACGTGTAGTGTTGTACTCACGAACGTTATAAACGGCAGTTTTGTTTCATAGCTGTGTTGTATGCAACTTACTACTGTTGTAGTTGCTGTTGGAAGGCTTCTTCAAATGTAACTCTCGTTTAAACATGTTGAGATATTAATTAATGGAGTTGTTGGACTATATTTTTAGCCACTGAAGTATATAGCAACGAAACTCGCTTAAAACAGGAAGAGAAATGCAGCAAAACTGGATATACTGTGGGAAATTCGCATTTGCAAAACAAGATGCTGAAATAGCAAGTAAGGATTCATATGAATGTCTCACTCGACATCCAGAAAATTCATAAATCAAATAAGTGTCTAGTAAATTCACTCGTCATTATAATCATAAGTACCACTATGGAGTAACTGGTTTAGGATGTAAATATTAGAATTTCAATGCTAGAATGGACAATTTTTAGATCTAGCTGCGCTGCTTAGAAAGAAAATGCCGTAGGACTGATTGAATAAAAGTATGCTGTTTGTGGGCCAGTACAGTGAGAAACATCTCCTAAGTGCAAAGCAGGCAGTACTGGCGATCTTGAATTGAACCAAAAACTTGCTAACTCTGAACAAATGTTCCAACAGTAATTAAGTTTCATTCTCTATAATTTAGTCCTGTTTTTTTGCCAATTGACAGTCAATGTCTGATCACTATTTCATACTTGAGGTTATTCACACAATGTCAGGTGCTGATGCTACACCCATCTGCTTTGAACCGTAATGTCATGGTGAGCCTTGATATTTTTGAGTCTTTGTGTTTGTAGATTATGTGTTGTAGTATTTGGTGGCTCTCTGTTGTGCTGTATGTTTTTTAGTAAGTAGTTTGACATAAACCGGATGTTTAATGTTGGTAATGAAAGAATTTGTGCTGGCTTTCTGATGAGTTACTTTGAATTTGCATATTTTGGCTGATGGATTCATTTTATGTCTGGAAATATTAGTGCCATGTGTTTCTTGTGGTTGGAGATTTAATATTTTTCTTTTTTATTCTGTGGTGAAGAAGATATAGATATTTATGAGTAGCTCATTGCTTGTTGCAGTGGGTGAAGTTGTTTGTGTATATTGAAATTATGTAAGTATTAGAATTTCAGTGCTAGAATAGACCATTTTTAGATCTATCTGCGCTGCTTAGAAACAAACACAGATCTTTCTGCCCACCAAAAATTTCGTCTTCAAAGATAATACTCGGAACGCCTTCAACTGGATGTGGTAACTTCTGTGAACTACATCACTTCCCGGGTTTCGCTGTTGCTAGAGTCTAGTGTAGCAACCACGGGAAGATTTCCAAACGTTGGAACTGCGTTACCCCTTGTTCCACAGCTGTTGCTGGGCACGAATTCCTGCGTTGTTACCGGAGCGAGGTTGGACATTAATGGTCCTCGTGACCAACCCCCTCTATTTACATTCCTGCTAGGTTGGTGGACTCGGGTGAGATTGGATTCATAAGGCTTGGACTGGTTATTATGCAAGTTCTCGTTCCTGTCTTTATTGATTGCATCGAGTGCATCTACAAAGGATAACAGTTCCTCCACCATTTTCCACCTACTGCATAGAATATCTTTTCTAGCATAAGTAGGTAGACATCTTATTAAAATTCTAACTAATCCCTCTTCTTCCATTGGTCGATCTAAATATTTCGCCCTTGTCAAATGCCAGTCAAAATACTTGCGCATTGTACCCCAGGCATTATAGTATTTAGGCATATAGTATTTAGGATCCCACAAATCTGAGATCCTCTTGTGCACTTGAAGACCAATATTTTTCCTTAAACTTTCTCTGAAAATCTTCCCAGGATGTGAAGTTTTCAATATTTACTGTGCCTCATTCTGAAGCTTCACCCTCCAAATAACCTACTGCAAACTCTATTTTCTTAGCATCTTAGCAACTTTTAGGGATGGCTTGGTTAATGCGTTTCAAGAAACGGGTGGGGTGTACCTCCCCATCTGGTTTGAATTTAGGAAACTGTCTCAACAAGCCTGCATTTGATCCCCATTGCAAATCAGTTACCATGTCCTTATTTAATATAATATTTTGGGGAACTGTGCCTTTCTCTAGTTTCTCCTGCATAAGCTTGAATTCTTTCCTCAACGTTTCTAAGCCTTTCTTGGTGTTATCTAAATTGGAAGTTACTATAGGCGAAGAGATATCAACACTTAGTTTCTCTTCAACCTTTTGTCCTATTAATTCTTCTACTTGTTCTTCTAAGCCATTCAAATTTATAAGCTCTGCAGTCATTAACTTTACTTTGAAGTTCTGTTATATGGTTCCCACCCATGATTTGACCCCTGAAATTTGAGCCTGTACTAGGGGGAGCAACTTATCTTGTTTCTGGACATTGGTTTTTAGCGTAGTTAATTCTTGTTCGTCCACATCAAATGTAACATTTCATACATTTTTCAAAGAGTAATATTTTTTCATTAAATTGTGTTTCGAAATTACTACATTTACAGTCTACATCATATTCTAATTTTTGAACTAATCCTTTTATATTAGCTTCATTTCTTTGTTCTGAATCCTTAAGGGGACCCAGAACATCCTATACCTCCAATGTTAAATGTAAGGAACATTTTCTTATGAACTATTAACACCATAATGATGAAACTGTGTCACACTGAGGGGGAGAAACATCACACGGGACACTATGACCTGAGTCGGAACACCCACTCGGAGTGTGGGCATCACACAGCACATCACTAAGAACACTGTTGTCACTCGGCTGAGTACACTTGACTGGAGTGGTGAAGTCACACGGAATAACGGATGCTGCTTCCAAGATGGTCCATGCCGGCTTTAAACGGTTCACGGGCACGGTGTGTGGTTGTCTGTTGATGGAGATTGGGAAAGTGTTTTGGGAGCTTGACAGTACCTTGTAAGGTCCTGTGTAGGAAGGTTGTAAAGCGGATCGCACAGTGTCATCCTGGAGCATTACATGCTTGCATTGAGCCAAGTCTTTGTGTACAAAAACGCATGGAACCGTGTGTGCACGTGGAGGGGGTACATGGATGCGTACATGTGCAAACACGCTCGACCAAGTTGGGGAGCTTGTCCAATGAAAGGGGATGTGAATCCTCGATGAACTCGCAAGGAAGAACAAGGGGCTCGCCATAGAGCACTTCCGCTAATGATACTTGTAGGTCCTCTTTGAAGGCTGATCGCACGCCTAAAAGCACCCAGGGAAGGGCCTCTGATCAGTGTTGAGCATGGCACATGAAGGCTGCTTTTAGCGTTCTGTGCCAGTGTTCGACTAAACCGTTAGCTTATGGATTATAAACGGTTGTATGGAATTTATTGATACTGCATAGTTGACAAAGACTGGCGAAAAGGACGGACTCAAACTGCCAGCCCTGGTCTGTAGTAATTGCGGATGGACAGCCAAAGCAGGCGAGCCATGTTTGGACAAAGGCACAAGCCACCAAGGCACCTGAAATGTCAATAAGCGGTACGGCTTCCATCCATCTGCTGGTACGGTCGATCATAGACAAAATGCATCTGTAGCCCTCAGAAGGGGGGAGGGGACCGACGATGTCAAGGTGGACATGGCGGAAGCAACCGTTAGGAACATCGAACTGTCCGAGTGGCGGCTGGGCGTGACGTCTGACTTTACTGCACTGACAGGGCATGCACGCATGGACCCAGTCACGACAGTCATGCTTGACATTAGGCCATACAAAACGTTCGGTTACAAGGTGTGTCATAGCCCGAATGCCAGGGTGGGCTAGGCCGTGGAGGGTATCAAAAACTGCTCGACGGAGCGAGGTAGGTATGTTCGGGTGCGGTGTACCAATGGAAGTGTCACATATGACCGGGGAGTCCTACCCTGGTAGGTGGCGGTTCTCCAAAGTAAGAGATGTGTTGGTGTCCTGTAATAAGTCCTGTATGCTGGGATCTTGTGTTGAAGGCGCGCCAGATTAGCCATGTCAAACGGCGCAGTAATGGCGTTTATGCGCGGCATATAGTCTGCGACGACGTTGTCCGCACCTTTTATATAGCGGACGTCCATCGTGTATTGACATATGAGATCCATATGTCGGAACCTATGCGCTGGGAGGTCGGTAGCAGGAATACGATTGGCATCTGCGAGCGGATGGTGATCAGTGAAAATAGTGACCTCGCGATCTTTGATATCTTCACGAAAGTGTCTGACAGCTTCGTAAACAGACAGTAACTCTCTATCAAACATGGACCACTTGTGTTGAGAAGCAGACAGTTTTTTAGAGAAGAATCGGAGTAGTTGAGAGTTATCACCAACGTGTTACTAAACCATGGCACTGATACAGGCGTCGCTTGCGTCCGTAGTAATACAGGTGTGCGCATCGGCAAGTGGGTGTGCAAGTGTAACCGTGTTGGTCAGGGCGGACTTGAGACTGTAGAATGTCATATCCTCGGACCACACTACTTTGAGTGCGCCCGAAGTGTTCTTGCTTGCCAGCGCGTCTGTTAGCAGTGCCTGGAGTGAAGCTGCGAGCAGGATGTGTCAGCGGAAAAAGTTCACCATTCCTAAGAAATGACGGAGGTCACGGTACGTTTCCAGAAGTGGCAGTCCGTTAATAATGGCGACACACTCAGATGTAGGGCGTATGCCGTCGGGGATGACCTCATGACCCAGAAATGTCACACGAGAGTGGCGGAGCTGATTTTTATCCTCATTAATTGCAACGCCATTGTCTGAGAGAATTTGTAGCACATGTGACAAATGTTCTTCATGTTCTGTTTTGGACGCTGAGAAAACAAGGACGTCATCAAAAATGGCTCTGAGCACTATGAGACTTAACTGCTGTGGTCATCAGTCTCCTAGAACTTAGAACTACTTAAACCTAGCTAACCTAAGGACATCACACACATCCATGCCCGAGGCAGGATTCGAACCTGCGACCGTAGCTGTTGCGCAGTTCCAGACTGTAGCGCCTAGAACCGCTCTGCCATTCCGGTCGGCAAGGACGTCATTGAGGTATGCGTACTAAAAAGGCAGTGGGAGAAGGAGTGAGTCAATGAAGCGTTGCCAGGTCTGCGCAGCGTTTTTGCGGCCGTACGGCATGGTACAGTATTCATAGAGGCCGAAGGGAGTGATAATAGCTGTTTTTGGGTTGTCATCAGTGTGCATAGGGATCTGATGGTACGCTATTTTTGCAGTTAATAACGCTGAAAACACGTGCACCATGTAGTCCTGACTATGTGGAATCGGATAATTGTCAATGATGATGCGTGCATTTAATTTGCGGTAGTCTCCACATAAGCGGTACGAACCGTCTTTCTTGGAAGCCAAGTGAATTGGAGAAGACCAGTTGCTGGAGGACAGACGGACAATACTGGCGTCTAACAGGTCCTATATGATAGCTTTTGCGTGGCGAAGTTTGTGGGCCGACAGGCACCTGCCTTTGTGATGAACTGGCGGGCCTTCAGTAGTAGCCAGTCTGTGGCACATGCCGTTCGAAATCACCACGACGTGGGGGCGATGGGAGGGTGTCGAATCACCTGCGGCCCTGACAGTTGAAGTGTCACTTACCTGTGATGGCAGCTGTGGGAGCGTCATAACAGGAGCTGCATGGGCGTTGTTGGTGGGGGCCTTCATGCGAAGTGCCGTCAAAGGAAGAGATCTGCAGTCCGTGTCTGTGACCTGTGATTAGGCGGGGTCGTGTGTCGGCTGGACGTGAGCAGGTAGCTCGACATGAGAGCGAGGGAATAACTCGACCTGGAGTTGATCGGTAGAGTCCGCGAGAGGTGCGGAAACGTGTGTGAGGTTGGCAATCGTGCTGCGTGCGCACGCCAGCTCATGTGATGCGTCCGCAATCAATTGTCATGGTCTGTTGTTGTCATTACGAATAGCACGACATTGGCGGTTGACTTCGGCGATGGAGGCGACGAGTTGACTGACAGGTAGGAGCAATTGGCAGAAGCGTTGATGAGTGAATCATAACTAGGAGGCAGAGTTGTAGCATGTGGCGCGAAGGAGCCAGAGATGCGTGTGCCGCAAGTGTGGTGCACCAGTGCTGCAGACTGTAGGTCTGGAGAAAATCCATAATGTTGGAGGAAACCAATTCCGAGCAGCGGCTCGTCGATATCCGTGACGTGAAACGTCCACGGGAACAGCATGTCGGGTGCGAGCTGAAGCCAAATCTCGACTGTTCCGTGAACGCTGATATTGGAATTAGTCGTCGCGCGGAGCGTGGAAACGGTAGGTAGCAAGCTCGATGGAGCAAGTGTTCGTGGCAGAACGCTGGAGTCCCTGTACCCACGAGAAAGTGCAGTCTGGAGCATTCGTCGAGAATGTACAGACGGCTGGGTGCACAGCTGGTGTCGTGTGTAGAATGTTTTGCGCGTTGGAGATGCCCTGAAGAGGTGACGTGAGATGAGGCGCCCAAAGCGGTTAGCGGCTGTAGCTTTCCGCCGTGCACGGCGGTCGGCATTTGTGGGTGGCGTCGCCGTGTGTTGCCTGGAACCAGCACAGCTAATGAGTGGGAGGGGAAGCTAGGCAAGGAGTTCCGACCTCCGTCGCGGGGCTGTGCGGGGCGCCAGTGGTGGGAGTGCCAGCCGTGGTGGGGACAGGCAGCGCTAGTAGTTTTCCCGTGTGGGGACGCTGTCGGCTCACGCGATGCGTTGGAGTTCGCGCGGCCGCTCCTAGACGGCGCTGGTGAGGCACTGACACTTGCAGGTGTGCCACCCGTTGGCACCGTGTGAACATGGCTTGCAGGGAGGAGGTGTCTGTGCGAAAATAGCCGATGCATGCTGGCAGTGATCTGTAGGCGCTGGTCCTAAGGTGCTGTCGAGAGGGCTAGCAGTTGCATTTGGATGTCATAGGGTAACTTGACTGGCCAAATGGCCCACACAGCGGTATCCAACAGGGTTTGCTGCTCGATTATTGAGCATAGTAGGCGCCACAGCTGGGACAGCGATCTGTCTTGAATTTGCTCGACATGGATGATTTGCTGCAGCACCTCACCCGTAGTGCGTGCTAAACGTTCCACAATAATTTTCTTCGCCGAAATATAGCGTCGCAGAAGTGGTGGTGAATTAATTATATCACTCACCAGCTCGAGCTCGTCGTGTGGATGAATAATCGAACTGGAGTAGCGTGCGTCATCCAAGATAGCACCATTAAGTTCAAACACATGCTCGACTAGAGCAAACCAATCGACAGGATTGTCACGATTGAATGGTGGCAGTTTTGGGGGCTTCGACAGCTGTGCGACTGGACGCAAGGTGGGGGTCCGGAAACTGGCATCCAGCTCGGAGCGAGATGCGACGTCTGGCGTGTCAGCTGAAGGTGCAAAGTGATGTGACACGGTTGGCACAGAAGAAGTGTGGTGTGTTGCCAGCGCGGATGAAATAGTTAGTGCTACTGAAAACACGGGACGGTCCGAAATACGATCAGCGTATGTTGTGGTAGGTGCGGCAGGGGCAGCCGGTGCCGGAACAAACGAGCAGGCGATGTGGTCGTATTGCGTGGCCTGTGTACCACACGATGTAGGTAATACAGAATACACAGCACGTGATGCATCGTCGATGTCTTGTTTCACACAACCACTGTCAGGTGGCATTGTCACAACACAAATTTCTGTCGCAAGCTGCGACTGTGGAGCATAATAATTCGTAAGAGACGCAAACGTAAGATGCGGCGTAAACGGTAGTTGTCCTGGAGCCGTTCGTGAGGATTCACTCGCACTTACACAGGACAGCTGAATTGTAGGCACACTCGCGTTGTTGATCGGCCACATTGTTTATACACTGAGTTGTATCAGAAGCACACGAAAAAACAGAAGTTCGCGGTCACCAGTGTGGTAGTTGGGTCGTATAGAGGTAAAAACCGAAACATACCACTTAATCGATTGAATACTTTTATTGTTGCTAGAAGTAGCCACACGAAATGACACACAGAAAATCCACAGTCGCTTGATTCGACAATATGGCGAACACTACTCTCTAAACATTTTTCAATGAAGTTAGTTCAAAGATGAGTCGGTCGATTGTTTGTGGTCGATAACCGCCACAAGTTTTTTGAACAGAATCCACTTCTGCATACAAGGGTGTGATTTATTTGCTTCTGTTGCTGCTTTCTGTGATATCCTTGTTAGCGATATATGTGGTGATAATATAGTTTACTTCTGGTTCTGTTGCTGTTATCAACTTGTCAGTTCTCGTCAGATGTTCTATCAGGCATGTTCAAAAGTACAGACAGCATGCATATAAATATTTACACACTTTGAGGCCACTAAAGATTATTTCCATGCATATGCTCTCTCTCTCTCTCTCTCTCTCTCTCTCTCTCTCTCTCTCTCTCTCTCTCTCTCTCTCCTCCCCAGAACTTTTGTGGTATCAGGGTTTGCGAGTGAGCAATGAGTAGTGTGCAACAGGATGGAAATTTCGATTGGAACCATGCTTCAATAGCTGCAACGGTTAAGGCAACCGCTCATTTAAAGTGAGAAATCAGAGCTTGACTACCAGTCTAGCAAAGATCTTCACTTGTTACCATTTAATCAGTTTTAATGCCTGTCTGCTTCTGATGTCAGCATTCTTCATATACATGTTTTCTGTGCAGAAGGTAGTTTAGGCTGGATTGTTGTTATTACTGGTGTTGTGGAGACAGGCAGTTATGCAAACTGTAAGTAATTGCGAAATTTATCTCTTCATTTACCACTAAGTGGAGCCCATGTTTTGTGGAGCCATTTCATCTGAGGAAGACACAGACATCCACAATAGTAGCATGGTTATATCATGACAGTTCTGACTAAATAACTGTTCATTAGAGAAATTCTGACATTCCACTCTTGTATGTCATATCTGTATGGAATAGTGCAAATAATCATTTTAGTGTGCATCACTATTTTAAGGTCTCACATCACCATTTTTAAGTCAGTGAGTACATTCATCATACCATACATGCTGCCCAAAGGGATCAGACAGTGGGTCTTTCCACACTCTTTTGGGTTCTTCTCGTTGTTATGTGCAGTGTTCTTCAGTTGAGCATTGGTTCAAACATTAATGAAGCAAAGCTTTTCGGTTGTAAGAGCTGGTTCAAAATTCCTGCACAAAGCCAACCGTGGCTATATGATATAAGAAGAATTTATTTTGCTGTGTAAATTCAGTGCTTACTAATGCTTGAGGCCTTTGCAGTACTGAACACATCGGTTTACATTTTTACATACGTAAAATTAAACGATCGTGTGGCGTTGGTGGCCGGGAGGCCGCATCCGGGGAAGTTTGGCCGCTGGGTGCAAGTCCCATTTCAGTCGATGTCATTTTGGGCGACTTGTGTGACGGTGATGATGATGAGAGGACGATGAGGACAACACAAAACCCAGTCCACAAGAGGAGAAAATCTCCAACAGGTCCAGGAATCGAACCCGGACCGGCTGCATGGTAGGCAGACGTGTAACCACTCAGCTAAGCAGGCGGACTTTACATACCTAATGAGAATGCTGTATTGTGTGATCACTGTCACTCACTTGCAGCTGCTTAGCCACAGATGCAGTACTTAATTCTTCTGCTGATGTTACACTATTGGCAGGCAACTTCATATCCCGATTATTTACGTATTAGCCTAAATATTTTCTAGGCATCCGCTTCGCCTGACTTTAGGTGGGGAATTAGTGTGATCTGATAGTGGGTGATGAACTAGTGATTGTATTTGGAAATTATATCTGTTCACTTCTTAAAACACAAATGACGAATAGTAGATTTCAGATAGCCTTTCACCTGGTTAATTTTGGCTCCAAAATTTCGCCATGACGCCCTTTAACCACCGTAATAAGAATTCTCTGCTCGCATGTAAGTAGGCAATGCATGGCTGTGGAACATTCTGTGGATATACGAAGCCTATTTCCATGTCCAAGAATGTGTCAATATGCAGACTTGCAGGATAGTGGCAATGGAAAATTTTCACAAGTCGGTACCACTTCATGCTGCAAAGGTGAAAGTATGGTGTGGGTTGGCATCATGGTTTAGCACATGATTTTTTGAAAGCTAGTGACCACTTGTTGGCATTAGTCAGCCAGTCAGTCAGGCAGCAGTAGCCACCGAGACACGAGCAGCAACAGGGAAGTAACCGATTTTGTTACCTTTATGAGTTCCTAACCAGGAGTGAATTTTATAATATAATCTGACTGCTTTCATAGATTATTTTCTTGAGTTTCTGCATGTTTATTTAATATCTAATAGCCACAGTGCTCACATTTTCATTTGCGTCGGAAAGAAAATCAATTTTGTGACATATTACAAGTTCCAAATCAGGGGTGCATTATTTAATTTCACCTGAGTGCTACGATACTTAGGTTTTTGAATCTCTGCATATTAATCTAATTTGTCAGACACCGTTCCTGCATTTTTGTCAAGGTCTACAGTAGAGTTGCGCAGCACGTGCCGATAGTCCATTTATCTGCATACTTTAGTTTTCCACTTTCTTTACAATAGACGGGGACTGCGATTGTTGTGTACGGATGTAAGCCGAGTTGATGACACTCTGCTCTCAGCTTGAGACTGTGATGTCTTCACCTTGTTCATTTAAACAACAACAATTTCAACAGAGACCAGGGCTACACACTCAGCAGGGATTGGGGGTGGGCGTTTGACATCGAAAGAAAGCAAAGAGAGATGCACGACGCAGGAGCGGCAGTTTCGAATGTGGTGCCTGCCCCTGGTGCCATCTGACGTCACCGATGTTGACACGGGCAATACCTCCGCTAGCTGCCCTAGTCGACTTACGCGCGCGCCACATTGGGTCTATCTGATTGGCTGCTGATGATGTCATCATGCCTATATAAGGGAGAAACCGTAGCAGCCCCCGCAGTCAGTGAACTCCTGACGACGATGGCAGAGATGGTCGTCGAAAGCTCGAGGATTTTATTCGAACTGATGCGGCTTGAAAACTGAGCACATTTAATTCATATATACTGTTTTCCTCCGCAAATCAGTGTCAACTGAAACCCACTCTATCTTCCCCATCCTTACCGGTGTTTTGTGCTGCTGATAGATCTTTACTGAAAACATAAACAGTTCAGTTAATATTATCCCCATCATAGATGAACCTCGCACCATTACCTGAGTTGCAACTATTTTCCCTTAACTGAAACAAAGTCTCACTGGGTTCTGCTGTCCATCACTGAAGATCAGCTTCAGCTTGATTTTTATCGAGAAATTCAAGCCCGACAATTACTGAATAACCTTTGCTTGAACGTGGAAATACCGCCATGCATTCCCTGAACTTAGTTTTCCCAACCAAAAACACCAGCACTGCCACACCCAATGATTCCACACTATTGTTGCTAATCCCATGTAAACTACACTGCGGTGACCCCAGCCTCCTCTTTCGCCTGATTTCCAGACTGATAGCGGATGCCTGTGTCTACCAAAAATCGCTGTTTCCTGTCACTTGTCAAGGGCACGCTGCACCAACTTGTGCAGTGTGACAATCCATCAGGGCTGCCTTTCGAAGGCTGAAGCACTCCTGTTTGCATTTAATGGCTGCTTCCCTGGCACGTGTTTCCCACCTTTCCAGCTTCTAAAATAACATGGCTCGTGACACACTCCGGCACATGCATGGCACCCTTATTGTCTACATTGCTTCGTTATATGCCTCTCCCAACAAATCTGTAGCACCTGATTTCAGAAGCGAACATCCAGTGGTCCACTTTTACTTTACTGCAATATCCACCTTGCCTAGAGTTGATGCTAACTCCTCCAAGTCAGCCGGAGTGGCCAAGCGGTTCTAGGCGCTACGGTCCATAACCGCGCGACCGTTACAGTCGCAGGTTCGAATCCTGCCTCGGGCATGGATGTGTGTGATGTCCTCAGGTTAGTTAGGTTTAAGTAGTTCTAAGTTATAGGGGACTGATGACCTCAAAAGTTAAGTCCCATAGTGCTCAGAGCCATTTGAACCATTTAACTCCTCCAAGTTTTTCTTTTCTGCTCTCTGAAACATCTCTGGGGGTGTACAAGAAAGAAAAAGTCCACTGTTCTATTTTCCGCCTCTTGCAATAACACCCTATCACCTTCTGCATTCCGCATCTGTACACAAGTCTTTGCATTCAGTTTACAGACTATCTGAGAATGCCTTCCAGACTAATTGCGCTGCTTTAACAAAGTACTTAGTTTCTCCCAAACAACTGCAGAGTATTTTGCTTTTGGTACTGCTGGCACAGTGCAGCGGCCCACTTCTGAAATGTTTGTGCTTTACAGGAGCTCTCACGGTACACAGCATATGCTTTGGTGCCCCTTCCAAATGCATACTTGCAATATACAGTGTTACTTCGTCTGACCATCCACGCACTTCCACAGCGTCCCTAATGTCCTATTAAACATTGTCACATCCTCCACTGCCTTGCCCGATAAGGGACTACTAGTTACTGCGACCATGCCCAGGACATACAGAGCAGAAGGCACTGTCAATCCAGGCTTACTTGTGTCTGATTCTTACTCTGCTGAACCTGCTTCTAACTCATGATTAAGTTTAAACTTTCTCTACCTCTATTTCTCAAATTCCTGTTTTAACGCGGGTACTCATTGCATAAAAGCAGCAATTGCATCCACGATGGTAGTAGCTAGTGTTTCCACCATTTTGCGTACTTTATCTCTACCTTAATTCAACAGCTAAAAAAAATCCTCATTTAACCCCTTCTCCACATACACACAGAAGTCTAAACACAAATTAATTCTTCAGGTGAACATCGGCCATCTACAATCTAGACTGACTACACCCAGTAAGCAGATGTTCAGTTTGTCTACACATAGAACATGTAGCTACTACAGGTCCAGTACATGCCAAATAGTGCTCAAACAAATTACAAAATGTACAGCTCAGTGGCATGGGCATGCAGAAGTATACAGAGAAGTTTGACATTGACTTTTATTCTGCTGAAGAATACACAGTGCCTCCTTTGATCCCTGCGATGGTGGTGCAGGATGTCTACATCTGTTGGCACAAACACCAATGCCAGATCTGCTGCTACGGTACATGGCCGCTCCATCCTTGTCACGAAATGGCTACTGTCCCGGCCTAGCTGGCATGACCAACAGCATGTGTTGGCTGAGGTGGAATCCCCAGCATTCCCCCTGGAGCATGGCTGGTTATTCCCTCAAGCATTTATTGTGTTCACCATGTATAGCACCAAAGTACAATAGCCAGCAGTCGTCACTGTAGTAAAGCCTCAGCGGCTCCATTCCCCCACTTGGCACAGCTCAATCAGTCACAGAACAGCCTCAAAACAGGGAAGCCACGATATCACATCCCAGCTCTGCCCATGCAGACAGCGGCTTGCAGTCTGTCAGCTGACACCGCCCAGAGTGCAAAGGCTCTCTGCCCCATGGTCCTCACACTTATGCAGCACAAAGTTTTGGACCTGCTTGGCCACGGCTGTGGCACATCTGTACAACAGAGCTGATGGTTCATTCAGTGGGCCAGTTGGCCACTGAAATTCATTAGAAGGTGGTCGTTGCCGTTGGCCTGCAACTTGAACAATCGTTTTTCTCTCTGGTTCCAGATACCAACAAAATGTTGACACAACTGCTTGCTTTGAGCCTCTGGGTTCCCTTATTTATACTCCCCTCCCTACACTTCTGGCATAGTCCCTCTGGAGGACACAAGTGGAATGGTCCTTAATAATTGTGCTTTTGTAACTGCAACATATGGATCTTTCATACTATGTCAGTGTCCTGTGTTCCACCTTATTACTTCTTACCTGTTTTCAAATTTGTTTACAGTGCCTATCAGGCTGTGCATCAACTCCACACTTGTCAGCAATGTTGAACACCTGTCTCACAGAACCGCTTGCTACTGGGTGCCAGTGCTTGCTACCGGGTGTGTCCATCAGTACCTGAACTTCTACTTTCTGGCCACAGCTGTTTAAAATTTTCAAGTATTCCCCAAATTCATGCCTATATTTATTTTTGGTCCAGTATTTCTTTCGTCTGCTCATTGTGGTTTCCAAGAAAATAAAACAGCTACTGATGCAAAATATGAGTTTATTGATACTACTCTACATCTTTTCCATGAAAAATTCACAGCTATAGCTGTCTTTCTTGATCCCACACATAGTAAACCACAACATACTCTTACAAAATTCCGATTTTTATGGGTAAGGGGAACTGCCCATGGCTGTCTCAGCACAATACGTTCACATAAATAAAATTTATCAAATAGGACTCATAAATGTGGTTCACTTTGAGACAGGTCACTGAACATGGTGTGCCACAAGGATCAGTTTTAGGTCCCTCATTACTTCTACTTTATGTGCATGATCTGCACCCATTACCCACTAGTATGGCATTGCTATTTACTGACTATAGTGATCTCCTTACCTCAAATACAGCTGAATCTATCCAGTCAGCAGTAAACACAAATACAACCCAACTAGTCTCATGGCTTGAATCAAACAGACTGTTCCTCAGTTCAAAAGACAGTATGCCTGACCTCACACTCCATTCTGAACAGAATTCTCATGTCTCCAACAGTAACACTAACTGACAGTAATGTGGAATTCTTGAATTCGCCAGCCAAAATTGTTAGGAATCCGCATCACTGACACATGCATGGAAAAACTAGATCAACATGATTAGTTAAGGGCTAAACAAACTCTGTTTCATGCTCTAATTAGGGCAGGCGACCTACATACCAGCATACACCACTGTATATATTATGCTCTTTACCATTTAGTACTATGCTATGGAATTACCTGTAGGGGTCATAGAAATGAATCAGTGTAAACTTTTAAAATGCAAAAACCAAACCAGCTAGGACAATCCTGTACAAACAACAAAGAGAAACCTGAAAACTACTTGTTAAAACATTATGTCTCTCTGTCATCAATACTACTATATTTTATCAAGCAAAACATCAATAGATTAAATTAGATTCAGTTTTGGTTCCATCAACCCAAAAAATTAAATGATTCTTGTGGTGTGGCACATACCAGGATGTAGAACATAAAAAAAACATAAAACATTTGAATATAGTACTTACTACCCTGATCATTTGTCAGGAGATTGTCACAATAGGTGCATACTATAAACCACACTGGAACAGCTAATATTTACAGAATTAGTATGCTGTCAGAACGAAACATTGTTATGCACTATTAATAAATTAATCATACTCAAAATACCTAATCTTGACTTGTGACCAAGTGCTGTCAAAACTGAAACATAAAAGACATTTTTCTTAAGTTGGACTAATAGTCTCTTAAGATATTCCCCTATAGAGTATAAGGAATTGTCTATCAAAAACACTGTTTAGACCGTGATTTATCGGAAACCCAGTTTTTAATGGTTGCTGGAAATTTATTTAAAATGTGTTTTCCTGAATACTGGACCCTTTTTTGGACGAAGGTAAGTGATTTTAGGTTTTCATCTACATTTTTATTATTCCTAGTGTTGATACTATGTATTGAGCTACTGGTTGTAAATAGAGATATATTACTTGCAACAAATTTCGTAAAGTAATAAATATAGTGAGAAACAGTGGTTAGAATACATAGTTTCTTGAACAGGTTTCTACATAATGTTCTGGAATTTAGACCACAAATGATTCAAATGATTACACACTTTTGCACACTAAAAACTTTTGCTGGGTTTGATGAGTTACACCAGAATATAATCCTGTATGACATAATAGAATGAAAGTAGGCAAAGTATGCAAGATTTTTTAAATTTGTACCTCCTACATCTGACATCATTCTCACTGCAAATACAGATGCGCTTAAGCAATTCTGTGGTATGCCCTTCCCAACTGTATTTATTAACGAGTTGTGAGCCTAGAAATTTAATACAGTCTACCTCTTCAACCTGCATGTCTTCATATGTTATACACACACTGGAAGGAAATCTCTTACAGCTTCTGAACTGTATGTAGCGGATCTTTTCAAGGTTAATGATAGTGAATTAGCTTTAAATCATTTATAAATTTCACTGAAAATTTGATTAGTTGCTATTTCTAAATGTGTACTTGAGTTGGTACTTATTGAAATGCTTGTATTATCTGCAAACAAAACAAACCTAGCATCTGGCAATGTAATAGACGAGGGGTCATTAATGTACACAAGAAAAAGCTATGGACCCAAGATGGAACCCTGAGGAACACCACATGTAATTAATTCCCAATCAGATGAAGACTGACTGCTTACTGCACATGTAGTTCACGACGACACCTTTTCTTTCCTGTTAGTTAGACAAGAAACCATTTCGCAGCATTGTCAGTGACAACATAATATACTAATTTACTTAACAGAATGGTGTGGCTCGCATAGTCAAAGGCTTTTGACAGGTCCCAGAAAATGCCAGCAACGTCCAATTTACTATCTAATGAATTACATACATTCTCACTGTAAGTGTAAATAGCTATCTCCATATGAAAACCCTTAAGTTGGACAATATATTATTTGCAGTCAGATGATTAAGGAGATGCTTCAATACAACCTTTTCAAATATTTGTGAGAAAGGCAGCAAAAGTGAAATCGGTCAATAGTTTGATGTTATCTCTTAATCCTTCAGCATATTTTAGCACGTCTGGAAATCTTCCGCGTATAAGGGATTTATTACACAAATAACTTAAGATAAAGCTCAACTCGCATGAGCACTCTTTGATCAACTTCGTTGATATGTTATCATGCCCACTGGAACACATTTTAAGGATTTTATGATGGATGCTACTTCTTTGGGAGATGTGAGCATCATTTCCGTTTTATTGAAGTTATTTTTAAAGACTGGTCTCAGATACTACATAGCACTGCTCACCAATCCTGTTAACTCCCAGCTGTCAGTAACAGAAATGAAGTACTTGTTTAAGAGATTTGCAAAGCTACATGCACTTGTTACCAAAGTCTCATTTATTTTTAGAGCTATCTGTTCCTCTACCTTTTTGGCCCCACCTGTCTCTGCCCAATGTAATTATCTTTTTCTCATGATAAAGTTGCTTCGATTTCTGGATTACTTCCTTCAATATTTTGCGGTATTCTTTGTAATTCATTACAATGCTAACATCAGAGCTGTTCCTAGATAGTAGATAGTCTCCTTTTTGTCCCACATGATATCTTCATTCCTTATGTAATCCACGGTTTATTTATTTACTTCCGTCTGATTTAAGATACCTTTAGGGGACAACAATTTTCAGAAGTAGAGGTAACTTTATTAATGAATGCTTTGTATTTTCCATTTGAGTCAGAAGTGTTGCAAGCATCTAGTCAGTTCATGTTTTTGAGCAATTTCTCAATTTTTGACATATTACCCCTGTGTTCTCAGATGTAACAGAATTTTTTTTTTATCCTGACTGGTTTCAACACAAACAAGATGCTGCATGTCTTGCAAGATCAGATAGCCCGTTTCCTATTGGTTTTGTGATATGTCTTTTTCCATAGATTTGCATACAAAGATATTATCAATAGCAGTATCACAGCATTTACATACCCTAGTTGCAAAGTTCACATTAGGAACTAAATCGAATGATAGTGTAACTAACTGCTATAATTGTCCACTAACAGAACTTTTTAATAAATCCACATTTAAATCACCAGCAACCACTATTTCTTTGTTTTTTACTGTGAGATGGGACAACAGAGCTTCCAGATTTTTTACGAAGAGGTTAACACTTCCTGAGGTGATCTGTATATACCTCTATTATATAGGACAGATCACGAAACACTACTTCTGTTGCACAAGCTTCTAAGTGGTGCTATGAGCAAAATTTCTTAATATCAATATCCTTTAAATCAGAGCAGCTTCTGACAAATATGTCAACTCCTCCTTTTTCCATATTTTTCTCTACAGAAGTAAGAAGCTAACTTGAATCATGCAAGATTTGACATATCTAGACCAGTGATCACATGATAGACTGAACATGAACCTGGAGAATCCCCATCATTACACAAGGCCAAACAAACCAAGAATCTCAGTTCCCCATACAACTAAACTGCATAGTAATGGTGAAACTTAAGAGAATCAGGCTGAAAAACCATATCATGAAAAAGTAGAAAATACTCAAGAATCAACAAAATAATTAAAATAAACATGGTCACTTCAAACAAACCATTACTTCTGTAACATATAGGACTTCCTTGAATGTGATTTCTTGTGAATTTTACTGAAGATATTTTGGATTATCATACAAAACTAAACTGTTTCATAAGAAATAAAACTGTGTGACTGCAAACAGCATTACTAGTCAAACTTACTCTCATCCCTATAGCATCATGAATACATGTTTAATATATTTTCAGTGTGGTGTAAACAATAAGAAACAATGTTCTTTTATCATCTGTTTGAGTTGTCCTATATGTTGTTGTACACTTTTGTACAATGGATGACAGAGGTCACTTGAGATACGATGCCGCCTTGGAATTCCAAAGAAGTATCTGTACCTTTCTTACTTTCCTTTTGTCTTCATCAGTCAAGAGACCAATTAGGCCTTCGGAACTGCCAACTGTTAGTCATGTTTTATGCCTGTAAATTTCAACAAATGTGTTACATTCCTGCATATAACAAAAGTTCGTCATAGGTCATCAACAAACACACATATCATGGTGAGAATCAGTCCAGAATGAGCTGCAGACTTGTTTAACTTAACAGTTGTATCAACTTAGTGTAGAGTATTGAGCTTTATATGAAAGAAACAAGAGCAGCATGAGCACACATTCTTGTGAGGTTTGTGGAGGTTTTGCTACACCACAACCTGAAATAAGTTAATACAATTGTCAGCTGTGAAAGCGAAGTTCTGAGGGCAATTGCTTTCGAATGAAACAAAGACTCAATCCAAGTCATGCCTGTTACTCCAATTGGGAGATAATGTGCTAATTAGTGCCTGCACCTGGACGCGAGGGAGAAGAGCAGATTATCTGAGCATCTTGCAGGTAGTGTAAGAAGGAACATATTTGGGATGGAGTGAGATTACAGAGACACAGTCTTGAAGCAAATTAGAAATGAAAAGAACCAAAACATAAGGAACACTGCAGATAAAACTACAATTAGTTTGTTTCATCAGAAAACTGGGGGTCTGAAAAAATAAGGTAAGTGAGATATGTCTACAAGATGTAGGAATTTCTGGAGTTATAGATTTCCTGCTCCTTTCTGAACACCATGTAACCACTGGAATGGAGAATTTAAATAAAGTAAGTAGTTTTAAATACGTATCATTTTCATGCAGAATTAACCTGGAAAAGAAAGAGTTCAAACATATGTAAAAATGGAACACACAGGCAAAAATATTGAACCAAGCATTTTGTGTCCATCACAACATCAAAGCAAGTGCTTCTGTGTTGTTACTGCAGAGTATTGCAGTTATAACTGTAACAGTCTACAGTTAATCTCTTGCATAATTTTGGCTACTAGGAGAAGACCAGATGTGCAGCTGAACAACCTGTTAGACAAGAAGAAATAGTTAGTAGTTTATTGAGATTTCAATGTAGATCTCTTAAAAGATTGTGGCACAGAAAGTGAAGTGAAATCACTGTTTGGGTGTTTCCATTTGTTTTCAGTAACTTATTTTCCGACTCATTTGCAACGAGATAGTAGGATCCTGCTTGAAAAAGTTTTATAGCCAGTGCTGAGGCTGAAACATTGATATGGAGTAAATTGTTAATGGAGAATCTGATAAGGATGAGCAATTTAATTGATATAAACAATGCAGTACCTTACAGATTTGAGCCTTATTAATGATAACAGAGTACAGTGTTTTAAGATTAAGTTAAAAGAGGCTGTATGGTGTAAGGTATATACGGAACAAGATGTTAATGTGAAATTCAGTACATTATACAGTCAATCTCCATTAACATTTTGAAGTAGCTTCCCTAACCAGCTATCCAGAACGACCATTATAAAAAGACAAGCCAAGCTATGGATAAATAAAGGGATTAAAAACTCATGTCAGAGGAAAAAGGTATTTATTTAAAGGCCAGGGTAAGTAAAGATCAAATGATACTTTCAATCATCAAAAATTACTATAATATTTTATGGGTTAGTTATTAAAATGCCCAGAAATATACTTATCCTGAGAGATCACAATAATGCAGATACAGTTATTGCCACTCAGTAATGTATTGTAGAACAATTTCACGCAATAGTTAGTAGTACTGAGGTAAAGTATTCATGCATCAATTGTTGTTGTTTTATGGTCTTCAGTCATGAGACTGGTTTGATGCAGCTCGCCATGCTACTCTATCCTGTGCAAGCTTCTTCATCTCCCAGTACCTACTGCAGCCTACATCCTTCTGAATCTGCTTAGCGTATTCATCTCTTGGTCTCCCTCTACGATTTTTACCCTCCACGCTGCCCTCCAGTACTAAATTGGTGATCCCTTGATGCCTCAGAACATGTCCTACCAACCGATCACTTCTTCTACTCGAGTTATGCCACAGACTCTTCTTCTCCCCAATTCTATTCAATATCGCCTCATTAGTTATGTGATCTACCCATCTAATCTTCAGCATTTTTCTGTAGCACCACATTTCGAAAGCTTCTATTCTCTTCTTGTCTAAACTATTTATCGTCCATGTTTCACTTCCATACATGGCTACACTCCATACAAATGCTTTCAGAAACGACTTCCTGACACTTAAATGAATAATCGATGCTAACAAATGTCTCTCCTTCAGAAACGCTTTCCTTGCCATTGCCAGTCTACATTTTATATCCTCTCTGCTTCGACCATCACCACTTATTTTGCTCCCCAAATAGCAAAACTCCTTTACTACTTTAAGAGTCTCATTTCCTAATCTAATTCCCGCAGCATCACCCAACTTAATTCGACTACATTCCATTATCCTCGTTTTGCTTTTGCTGATGTTCATCTTATATTCTCCTTTCAAGACACTGTCCATTCCATTCAACTGCTCTTCCAAGTCCTTTGCTGTCCCTGACAGAATTACAATGTCATCGGCAAACCTCAAAGTTTTTATTTCTTCTCCATGAATTTTAATACTTACTCCGAATTTTTCTTTTGTTTCCTTTACTGCTTGCTCAATATACAGATTGAATAGCATCGGGGAGAGGCTACAACCCTGTCTCACTCCATTCTCAACCACTGCTTCCCTTTCATGTCACTCGACTCTTATAACTGTCATCTGCTTTCTGTACAAATTGTAAATAGCCTTTCGCTCCCTGTATTTTACCCCTGCCACCTTCAGAATTTGAAAGAGAGTATTCCAGTCAACATTGTCAAAAGCTTTCTCTAAGTCTACAAATGCTAGAAATGTAGCTTTGCCTTTCGTTAATCTTTCTTCTAAGTCGTAGGGTCAGTATTGCCTCACGTGTTCCAACATTTCTATGGAATCCAAACTGATCTTCCCCGAGGTCGGCTTCTACCAGTTTTTCCATTTGTCTGTAAAGAATTCGCATTAGTATTTTTCAGCTGTGACTTATTAAACTAATGGTTCGGTAATTTTCACAGCTGTCAACACCTGCTTTCTTTGGTATTGGAATTATTATATTCTTCTTGAAGTCCGAGGGAATTTCGCCTGGCTCATACATCTTGCTCACCAGATGGTAGAGTTTTGTCAGGACTGGCTCTCCCAAGGCTGTCAGTAGTTCTAATGGAATGTTGTCTATTCCCGGAGCCTTGTTTCGACTTAGGTGTTTCAGTTCTCTGTCAAACTCTTCACGCAGTATCATATCTCCCATTTCATCTTCATCTACCTCCTCTTCCATTTCCATAATATTGTCCTCAAGAACATCGCCCCTGTATAGACCCTCTATATACTCCTTCCACCTTTCCACTTTCCCTTCTTTGCTTAGAACTGGGTTTCCATCTGAGCTCTTGATATTCATACAAGTGGTTCTCTTTTCTGCAAAGGTCTCTTTAATTTTCCTGTAGGCAGCATCTATCTTACTCCTCGTGAGATAAGCCTCTGCATCCTTACATTTGTGCTCTAGCCATCCCTGCTTAGCCATTTTGCACTTCTTGTAGATCTCATTTTTGAGACGTTTGTATTCCTTATTGCCCGCTTCACTTGCTGCATTTTTGTATTTTCTCCTTTCATTAATTAAATTCAGTATCTCTTCTGTTACCCAAGGATTTCTAATAGTCCGTGTCTTTTTATCTACTTGATCCTCTGCTGTCTTCACTATTTCATTCCTCAAAGCTACCCATTCTTCTTCTACTGTATTTCTTGCCCTCATTTGTGTCACTTGTTCCCTTATGCTCTTCCTGAAACTCTGTAAAACCTCTGGTTCTTTCAGTTTATCCAGGTCCCATCACTTTAAATTCCCACCTTTTTGCAGTTTCTTCAGTGTTAATCTACAGTTCATAACCAATAGACTGTGGTCAGAGTCCAATTCTGCCCCTGGAAATGTCTTACAATTTAAAATCTGGTTCCTAAATCTCTGTCTTACTATTATATAATCTATCTGAAACCTGTCAGTATCTCCAGGCTTCTTCCATGTATACAACCTTCTTTCATGATTCTTGAACCAAGTGTTAGCTATGATTAAGTTGTGCTCTGTGCAAAATTCTACCAGGTGGCTTCCTCTGTCATTTCTTACCCCCAATCCATATTCACCTACTACGTTTCCTTCTCTTGCTTTCCTACTGTCGAATTCCAGTCACCCATGACTATTAAATTTTCATCTCCCTTCACTATCTGAATAATTTCCTTTATCTCATCATACATTTCATCACCTTCATCATCTGCAGAGCTAGTTGGCATATAACCCTGTACTACTGTAGTAGGTGTGGGCTTTGTGTCTATCTTGGCCACAATAATGCGTTCACTATGGTGTTTGTAGTAGCTTACCCGCATTCCTATTTTTTTATTCATTATTAAACCTACTCCTGCATTACCCCTATTTGATTCTATATTTATAACCCTATATTCACCTGACCAAATGTCTTGTTTCTCCTGCCACCGAACTTCACTAATTCCCACTATATCTAACTTTAACCTATCCATTTCCCTTTTTAAATTTTCTAACCTACCTGCCCGATTAAGGGATCTGACATTCCACGCTCCAATCCGTAGAACGCCGGTTTTCTTTCTCCTGATAACGATGTCCTCTTGAGTAGTCCCCACCCGGTGATCTGAATGGGGGACTATTTTACCCATTTAACCATACAGTAAAGCTGCATGCCCTCGGGAAAAATTACCGTTATAGTTTCCCCTTGCTTTCAGCCGTTCGCAGTACCAAAACAGCAAGGCCGTTTTGGTTAGTGTTACAGGGCCAGATCAGTCAATCATCCAGACTGTGGCCCCTGCAACTACTGAAAAGGCTGCTGCCCCTCTTCGGGAACCCCACGTTTGTCTGGCCTCTCAACAGATACCCCTCCGTTGTGGTTGTACCTACGGTACGGCTATCTGTATCGTTGAGGGATTAATTATCTACTGCCTATGCACCATGTTTTTCATTTTAAATCTTACAAGTATTTTACAGTTATTAAAAATTCGCACTCAGTAATTTCCACAACTACCTGTATGGGTTTAGGAAAATGAGCACGGCTGGGAAAAATCTTTCTCCACTTTTGTGCTACTTAAAGAATGTGGTGTAGTAAAAACTGATTTTTATGTCAATAATTATTAAAGGTAGTGTTCTCCCTCACGAACTTACAAGGTAATTCAGATGACTTTTTTAATAGGATTACTTAAATATACACTCCTGGAAATGGAAAAAAGAACACATTGACACCGGTGTGTCAGACCCACCATACTTGCTCCGGACACTGCGAGAGGGCTGTACAAGCAATGATCACACGCACGGCACAGCGGACACACCAGGAACCGCGGTGTTGGCCGTCGAATGGCGCTAGCTGCGCAGCATTTGTGCACCGCAGCCGTCAGTGTCAGCCAGTTTGCCGTGGCATACGGAGCTCCATCGCAGTCTCTAACACTGGTAGCATGCCGCGACAGCGTGGACGTGAACCGTATGTGCAGTTGACGGACTTTGAGCGAGGGAGTATAGTGGGCATGCGGGAGGCCGGGTGGACGTACCGCCGAATTGCTCAACACGTGGGGCGTGAGGCCTCCACAGTACATCGATGTTGTCGCCAGTGGTCGGCGGAAGGTGCACGTGCCCGTCGACCTGGGACCGGACCGCAGCGACGCACGGATGCACGCCAAGACCGTAGGATCCTACGCAGTGCCGTAGGGGACCGCACCGCCACTTCCCAGCAAATTAGGGACACTGTTGCTCCTGGGGTATCGGCGAGGACCATTCGCAACCGTCTCCATGAAGCTGGGCTACGGTCCCGCACACCGTTAGGCCGTCTTCCGCTCACGCCCCAACATCGTGCAGCCCGCCTCTAGTGGTGTCGCGACAGGCGTGAATGGAGGGACGAATGGAGACGTGTCGTCTTCAGCGATGAGAGTCGCTTCTGCCTTCGTGCCAATGATGGTCGTATGCGTGTTTGGCGCCGTGCAGGTGAGCGCCACAATCAGGACTGCATACGACCGAGGCACACAGGGCCAACACCCGGCATCATGGTGTGGGGAGCGATCTCCTACACTGGCCGTACACCACTGGTGATCGTCGAGGGGACACTGAATAGTGCACGGTACATCCAAACCGTCATCGAACCCATCGTTCTACCATTCCTAGACCGGCAAGGGAACTTGCTGTTCCAACAGGACAATGCACGTCCGCATGTATCCTGTGCCACCCAACGTGCTCTAGAAGGTGTAAGTCAACTACCCTGGCCAGCAAGATCTCCGGATCTGTCCCCCATTGAGCATGTTTGGGACTGGATGAAGCGTCGTCTCACGCGGTCTGCACGTCCAGCACGAACGCTGGTCCAACTGAGGCGCCAGGTGGAAATGGCATGGCAAGCCGTTCCACAGGACTACATCCAGCATCTCTACGATCGTCTCCATGGGAGAATAGCAGCCTGCATTGCTGCGAAAGGTGGATATACACTGTACTAGTGCCGACATTGTGCATGCTCTGTAGGCTGTGTCTATGTGCCTGTGGTTCTGTCAGTGTGATCATGTGATGTATCTGACCCCAGGAATGTGTCAATAAAGTTTCCCCTTCCTGGGACAATGAATTCACGGTGTTCTTATTTCAATTTCCAGGAGTGTATTATAGTAGTAAACTGAGTCACCAGGCTGATGGGACAATATGTTGTACTTCCTAACAATAAAAACCACCACAGCAGAACTGTTGCAATAGTATTTCAGGCAATTTTGGTCCAGCAGTAACCATAGTATGACTATTATGTGTAAGGTACTCAAGTTGTACAAGTCTTTTTCTTCTCAGGGCATAAATCAGATAAGTGTTTCACTCACCACAGACCTTGTGTACTATTATTGGTTTATGATAACGAAAATTGGTTGTTCCAGTATTACATTCCACTAATCCATCAGCTCACTTGGTTTAAAAATGGTCTGGGGTCAAAAAATCATGGTAAACTGTAGATAGTGCAAAATGATCCATGGAACATGTAAGTATAACTATCAGTCAGTGATGTGGAAATTGTCATCCTGCATTCACGTCAGAAATTAATTTGTACATGTGGTTCAATTCCGAAAGTTTGTGAGACATATAATAAAGAGAAAAAAATGATATACAGATGTGAATTAGTAACTCCTACTCACCTTCATTTACACCTTACCATAATAGGGATTCACCTGTGGAACACGAGTTGACAAGAAGAAATTTTCTCAATTTGTTTTCAAACTTTATTTTGCTGTCTGACATGCATTTTATGTCAGATGGTAACTGATCAGAACATTTTCTGTAACACTGTGCACTGTTGCTAAAAACAACATTAATGTGGTCTAATGAAAGTCATATTTCTTTTTGGTATTGTAATTATGTAGATCACCATTCCGTTTGAAATGGAATGATTATTTATAACAAACTTCACGAGGGAATAAATATACTGTGAAGTAGGCCTAGTAGTCACAATACCCAACTCCTTAAACGGATGTCTACAAGATGATCATATGTCAGCGGCACATACTAGTGTTACAGCTCGTTTTTGAGCAATTATTTCCTTTCATAAAGATGAGTTTCCCAACAACATTATTCCAAGTGCCACTATTGAATTAAAATTTGCAAAATACGTCAACTTACTGATTTGTGTGTCTGCCAGATTTGCAATTATTCTAAAAGTACATGTGACTAAACTAAGTTGTTTTAGGAGTCCTAATATGTGCTCTTTCCAATTAAAATTCGTATCACGACAGACATGTAAGAATTTCAGTTTTCCAACAAATTTATTGTTTCGTCACAAAGTTTTACTCTAATCCCTTGTTTAGCATCCCTAGATGAGCAGAATTGAATAAGTTGTGTCTTTTTAAAATCAGCAAACAATAATTTGCTGATCTCATTACGATTGATGCCATTAAAGAAACTAAAATTTCCTAACTGTCCATTACAATTATGTTTAGAATTAAATATTCCTGATAACGGCAATACACAATGACAGTTTCTCATTAGCGACATACCACATACTGAACTGCTCGAAAATAATGTAACTCTTAATTAAAAACCTTAACATCTTCCGTAGCTAACCTTCATTCCTCAGCATACCATTTTCATTAACTATCATGTAGAACATCATTTTAAACATACGTTGAACCTACTATTTACACTTGACATGGTTCACTGTGGTATAAAAAAATTACGAAATACTGAGAAATTAAAAAAATTTTCATACTGTTCGTATTACATTTGCGTGTCTATAATGGTTATCATGTCTTGTTGCAATTCCTTGCCGAAAGTAATAACACACTATGTACAAATAAACAAATAAATTAGATACTGCACTATAAACAGACATGACACTGTTTTCTTGATTGTGTCAAACGTCGCATTTATTGTATCATTCCAACTTACCACAAATAAAAGCAACGATTCGCCAAGACTTTCACCTCAAACATTATGCAGCGCTGCAGCAGTTATCATGACATATTAATTCAAGGTAGAATACTGCATATCTTTGCTACGTGGTATATTCTCAGAGTACCTATATTAAATCTTTTGATTTACGTTGATACGTGAAACTTGTACTTACTACATACAACAGAGCTTGTTTTATCCGATTTGCACATTTTCGTCAGCCGATTTTTTTTCTTTATTGTTATTTTAAACACCTTGTACAAAGGTGGGCTGTCAGCAGCATAGGACGCTGCTCTTCAGCCGCGAGTGGTATAATATATGACATAATGGAGGTACAGACAATACAATAAAAATGATGGGCAAAAACTGTAGACACGAAAAACAATATACACGAAGCCATTTACGCTGGACAAGAAAAAAACGCTAAAACCTGTTGACACTGCGCACAAAACACAGACGACTGCGACGGCAGAGGTGAACAGTGGTGACGTGACGGCGAAAAAACACTAAACACAAAACGAAAGCACACACACGAGACACTGATGGCAATGATCTCTGGCGCGCGAATGTCCACTGGGTGTGTACAAGTCTGGGGACCTGCGAAGAGAGGAGGAGGGGGGTGGGAGACAGAGAGGGGAGAGCAGAGATGCCAAGGGCAGGGGAGATAGAGGGGAGGAAGGAAGGGAGGAAGGGGGAGGGGAAGCCCCGGGGAAGAGGGGTGGAGGACGGGGGATGGGGCAAAAGGAAAGAGAAGGTAGGGAGGGTGCCCAAAGGAAAACCACAGGAAGTGGGAGGGGAGGATCAAAGTTGATAGGAGGGGTAGATGGAGGGGACGAGGGCATCATCAGGGAGGGGAAGCTGGCGGAAGCCACCTTGGGAGAGGGTAAGGAGCGTGGAGAGATGGAGACTGGGTGGGACATGGGAATACAGGCGCGGCAGCGGGCAGGGGTGGGATGGGTGAGACAAGCGGGTGAGTAGGATCCAGTTTACGGGAGGTGTAAAGGATCTGTATCTGCTCGAGGAAAAGGAGGAGGTGGAGGAACGGAATTAGGTCGTACAGGATCCGTGTGGGGGAGGGGAGACGGATGCAATATGCGAGGTGGAGAGCATGGTGTTCAAGGATCTTAAGGTAGGGGGGGGGGGCGGAGATCCAGGCCAGATGGGCGTAACAGAGGATTAGGTGGATGAGGGATTTATAGGTGTGGAGTATGGTGGAGGGGTCCAGACCCCACGTATGGCTGGAAAGGAGCTTGAGGAGACGGAGTCGGGAGTGTGCCTTGGCTTGGATTGTCTGGAGATGGAGGGTCCAGGAGAGGCGACGGTCGAGGGTGATACCAAGGTACTTAAGGGTGGAGGTGAGGGCGATAGGACGGCCATAGATGGTTAGATAGAAATCGAGGAGGCGGAAGGAAGGGGTGGTTCTACCTACAATGACTGCCTGGGTTTTGGAGGGATTGACCTTGAGCAACCACTGGTTACACCAAGTGGTGAACCGGTCAAGATGGGATTGGAGAAGGTGTTGGGAATGCTGCAGGGTGGGGGCAAGGACAAGGAAGGTGGTGTCATTGGCAAACTGGAGAAGGTGGATGGGGGGTGACAGTGGCGGCATGTCCGCCGTATACAAAAGGTACAGAAGGGAAGAGAGGACGGAGCCTTGCGGCACACCAGCGGAGGGAAAAAAGGTGTAGGAATCCGTGTTATGGATGGTGACGTAGGAAGGACGGTGGGAGAGAAAGTAGGTGATCAGACGGACATAGTTAATGGGAAGGGCGAAGGTTTGGAGCTTGAAGAGGAGACCAGAATGCCATATGCGGTCATAGGCACGTTCGAGGTCCAGGGAGAGGAAGATTGCAGAGCGACGGGAATTAAGCTGTTCGGAAAGGAGATGAGTGAGGTGAAGGAGAAGGTCATCGGAAGAGAAGGACGGCCGAAAGCCACACTGGGTAACGGGAAGGAGGCGGTGCTGGTGAAGATGCTGGTGGATGCATCGGGTGAGAATGGATTCCAGGGCCTTGCTGAAGACCGAGGTAAGGCTGATGGGACGGTAGGAGGAGACGGCGGACGGCAGTCTACCGGGTTTAAGGAACATCAGGATACGGGAGGTTTCATACAGGTCGGGGTAGCAGCCGGTGGACAGGACTACATTGTAGAGCCTGGCCAGGGTGGAGAGGAAAGAGACAGGAGCTTCACGAAGGTGACGGTAGGTGACACGATCGTGACCAGGAGCGGTGTTGCGTTTTGTGCGGAGTGTAGCAATGAGATCCTGTGTAGTGATAGGGGCATTGAGTAGCACGTGTGCAATGTTGTCAAAGTACTGGAAACCAGGTGCGAGGGGAGGGACAGAGGTGTCAGTTTGATTGCGGACATCTGGGAAGAGGGAGTAATCGAACTGGGGATCGTCAGGGATGGAAAAGACATCGGAGAGGTAGGAGGCAAAGTGATTGGCCTTACTAAGGGTGTCAGGGAAGGGGTGATCACATGGGGAAGAGGATAGCAGGGGGAGGGTTTAGTTCCAGTAAGGCGATGGAAGGCTGACCAGAACTTGCACAAGTAGGGTAGCATTTAAACGGGTGCATGTCTGTCGCCAGTCCCGGTGTTTCTTAGCTGCAAGCAATTTTCGGATGTGTTGCTGGAGTTGCCGGTGGCGTCGTAGTGTGTCCGGGTCACGCATGTGGAGGAAGGCACAGTAGAGATGGCGGTATTCATGGAGGATGGCCTGTGGGGGTAAGGTAGGTGGGGGTGGATGGCGACAGTAGGGACGTGGGCCTCCACAGCCTCAGACAAGGTCTTCTGGAGAAAGGAGGCGGCATGGGTAACATTGTCAGGGTGGTGGTAGGTGAAGGGGTGGCTATCGACCTGGGTGGAGAGGGTATCCCGGTAGGCATTCCAGTCGGCACGGGAATAACCATGGATGTACTTCAGGGGAGGGTCATTGCGAGGGTCGGGGCAGGGGCGACGACAGTCTGAAATGGTGAGGAGGACAGGAAGATGGTCGCTACCAATGGGCTCCAGGACATCCACCATGATGTGACCAAGGAGATTAGGGGAGGAGAATATGACATTGGGAGTGAAGCTGAATTCGGGACAGGTGTGCTGGGGAATGAGGATGGGATCGCCTTGAAGGGAGGAACAACTATGGCGGCGGAGGAGAAGGTACGGTCAATGTGGGAGAGGAAGTCGAAAGGAATAGGGGCGGTAGGGCCGACATAGATGGTGGCGCAGGTGACGGTAAGGCCAGGGAAGAAGAGACTAAGGATCAGGTGTTCGGTGGGGTTGCGAAGGAGAGGTTTAAGCCGAACCGGGATCTGGCAACTCAGCCATGCGCAATCGGGAGGGGATTATCGGAGTGGTGAAGGAAGTAGGGCAAAGTGTGGATGGTGTGGTGGGGTTGGAGGAAGGTTTCATTTAAGAGGAAGGCATCCACGCAGTGGGTGGCAAGGGTGTGCACGAAGAGGTTCTTGTTGGCAGGAAGGGAGCGGATGTTGTTGCAAAGGATACGGTGCTGTCGCGCCATGACAAGGATTTAGACGAGGGTGTCAAGTCGGGAGAATGTGAAATGGGCCTGGTTTTGGGAGTAGGTGGCATACATTTTTAGGTGAAAGACAGAACGGGTGGCGAGGGATATCTGTTGGAGTGTGTGGGGGCGCTGAAAGGGGTGAACATTTTGGAGGACGATGGTAAGGAATCTGATGATGTCCTCAGCAGTAGGGGGGGGGGGGGCAAGGGAATTCCCAGGAGGGGTGGGGGCGTCCAGAGGGCGGACAGGGACAGTGAGTTCAGCAGTGGTAGGAGGGGGTCGGGCCTTACATTTCTGGGAGTACGTAGGATGAGGGAGGTTACAGGTGTTACAGGAGGGAGGAGACTGGAGGTTGGGGCACTGCCATAAGAAGTGTGCTTGCTTACAGTGCGGGCAGGTGGGGGCCTCGCGGCACTCACATGTTGGGTATGCGTTATACCGCAAGCACCTCTGGCAGCGGAGGGATTGAGGAGGGGAACGGGAGGGGTCAACTTTGTAACATTGGTTAAAGAGGAGGGCACCCTCCTTCAGGAGACGGTCTATGGAGGGGGCGTGTTCGGAAAAGACCCGCATAAGGCGGGTGGGGCTGGCAGAGTTGTGAATGCGGCGAACTGCACGCACCTCCAGGTGGGAATGTGCCTAGAGCTCTGCCAACACCCCCTCCTCCGTGATCGTCAGACTAAGCCGAGTGATCAAGGTGGTGGGGGTTGGTGGGAGGGAGGCGGGGATGGGGCGGGGGTGCAGGAGGCATTAGTGCCAAAGCAGGTGACAGGGATGCGGGAAAGGATGTCTGTGTGAAGGGTGGGGCTGGTGGAGAGGATGAGTCACGGCGAGGAGTGAGGAGGGAGATGGGGGCACCGGGAAAATGTTGGTGAATAAAGAGGGTGAGATTCCTGGCCTCAAGAAGGGAGGGATCAGGACAGGTGAGGAGGTAGCGGTAGGAGGAGGGGGAAGAGAAGGAGTGGGGTGCAGGGGCAGGTGGGGAGACATCCATGGCATCCTGGGCAGGGGAAGGGGGATGAGGTGGAACCTTTCTAGGTGCGGAGGAGGCAGGGGTGCCACTGGGGCGTTTGATGGCAGCAGAGGAGGTGTGGGGGACAGGAGCAACTGGAAGGTGGTGTGGAGTGGCAGGTCCCGGTGCTGGAGTCGGCGCCGGAGATGGTGAGTGCGAAGGTGATGGCGACGGCGATGACGTAGATGATGAAGAGGGCAAAGGTGAAAGTGGAGCATGGGCCGTGGCCCTCCGGGCCACCACCCTAGCGGGGGCCATGGAAACGGAAGGAGCAGAGGAAGGGAGTGGAGGGAAGGGATCAGAGGAGGTGCGGGAGGGAGGAGCCGGGGATGGGGCGACAAAAAGATAGGGAGACGGGAGAGTGAGGAGTGGGGGGATGGACTGAGGGGGAGGTGATTGGGCACACCATGTGATAGTGGTGGCGGCGGCAGAGGGAGATGTGCAGATGATGGCAGTGGTGGTGGCTGTAGTAGTGGCGGTGGGTGTTGACATTGTGATAAGGAGAAAGAAACAGGACAGGACAAAAGAACAGTGGCAAACAAGGGATGGGCAAGCGGACGAAAAATAGAAGGAAAAAGACGGAGAGCGACAAAGAAAACTGGGGCCGAAGCCCCACTCTGCCGGTGGGGACGCTGCTACTGGCTGCTACTGGCTGCTGCTGGCTGCAGGCTGTGACCGCTGCAGGCTGGGACCGCTGCTGGCTGGCACCTGCAAAACCTCTCACTTCGATCAGTGACCGGAATGTCACAATCGAAGGGCGGTATTCTTTCGAATTACCGCTGGAGATGGTCAGCCTACCTCTGGTTTTTGCTTTATCTGTCTTTTCAGGAGGAACCCCATAAAGTGTCTCTCTCTCTCTCCTTCGCTGGAGAAAGTGCGGCCAAAGGCTGACAAAAATAACACAACAGCCCCTATATGCAACGAACAACATAAACATCTTGTCTGCCTTCAAATGTTCGGGAGCTGCCGACAGTAGTGAGCCGTGCAGACGATAGAAAGGCCATAATTCCCATGAAACGTGTCGAACTGCCATTTGTCGGAGACACCAAGCAACATTGCGTGCTGGAGCTTTGCTATAAACAATTCGATTTCAGTCTGCAATTAGACGCTTTTCAGGAAGACGTTGGGAGTGACAAACATCATCTTTGCACTAACAATCACCTTTTTGTAGTCTGTTGCTATAAACAGACATATTTCCTAATAATTTAGGAGCATACTTCATATCTAGCATTTATTGTGGTTTGGTGTTCTTCATATGTGTGTCACTTTCTCTGTATGTTATGCAGCCATTCGAGAATATTTACATGACTAATTATTGGAAGATTCGGGTTAAATAATCCGATCCGCTAACTTGTCAGCCGTAAGTAGTAGTATGTTGATAAACGAATCGCGAAAACAGTCACACATTCGTGCATGTCCTGCCCACATTAATCCGTTTCCGTAACAACTGCGATTATGCCTGCCATTGCAGACAAACCGATTTGAGTATATTCCTGTCTCTCAGACTCCTTGCCCACTGCTGTCAAAACAACCCTCAGCATTTGAATAGTTTTCGCATTGACATAATTACCAAAATCCCTAATCAAGGTTTTCGTAAATATCCCTTTGGGACAATTCCGAAGTTCAGTGCTGAAAACCCGGTTGAGTTTACAGAAAAACGGCCCAGTTTAGTCTTCTCTTTAATTACTTTTCTGGCCGCTCAGTTATCAACTTCAGCTTCTGTAAACATAAAAACTTATTCTTACTATTATGACATTTATTTATATGTTGCTTTTAAGTTTCTTTACTCTTGCTGTATTTGAGTCTGAAGTTTAATTTTAAACTTAGTATTTTCGCATCTTTCATTTTCTTATTGTTGTGATCTTCAGTCCAAAGACTGGTTTGATGCAGCTCTCCAAGCTATTTTATCCTGTGTCAGCCTCTTCATCTTCAAATAACTGCTGACCTACACCCTGAATCTGCCTAATGTATTAATCTCTTGGTCGCCATCTACTAGTTTTACACTCCACACATCCTTCCAATACTACATTGGTGATCCCTTGACATCTCAGAAGCTGTCCAATCAACCGATTCCTTTTATTTAGGTTGTGAAAGAAATTTCTTGTCTCCCCATTCTGTTCAGTACCTCCTCATTTGTTACGTGATCCATCAATCTAATCTTCAGCATTCCTCTGCAGCACCACGTTTCAAAAGCTTCTATTCTCTTCTTGTCTAAACAGTTTGTTGTCCATGTATCACTTCCATACATGGCTATACTCCAGACAAATACCTTCAGAAAAGCTTTCCTTCCCATTACCAGTCTAAATTTTATATCCTCTCTACTTTAGCCATCATCAGTTATTTTACTGCAGAAATAGCAAAACTCAGACTCTACTTTAAGTGTTTCGTTTCCTAATCTAATCCCCTCAGCATCACCTAATTTAATACGACTGTATCCCAATCTTTTGTTAATGTTCATCTTATATCTTGCTTTCAAGACACTGTCCATTCTGTTCAGGTTCTGTTGCAAGTCCTTTGTTGTCTCTTACAGGATTACACCGTCATTGACAAACCTCAAAGTTCTTATTTCTTCTGCCTGGACTTTAATTTGTACTCCTAATTTTTCTTTCGTTGCTTGCTCAATGTACAGATTGAATAACATCGGCGACAGGCTACAAACTTGCGTCACTCCTTTCTCAACCATAGCTTCCCATTCATGCCTTTCGTCTCTTATAACTGCCTTATAGTTTATGCAGAAGTTGTAAATAGCCTTTCACTCCCTGTCTTTTACCCTGACTTTGAGTTTCAAAGAGTATTCCAGTCAACATTATCAAAAGCTTTCTGTAGGTCTACAAATGCTACAAACATAGCTTTGCCTTTCCTTAATCTATCTTCAAGTATAACTCGTAGGGTCAGTATTGCTTCACATGTTCCAAACCTTTCTTCCCTGACGTCGGATACAGTTTCACCATATCTCAATGAAATCGACGAGCTCGCCTTGTCAGAGTCAGGACCTCTCTTTTAAAATAATTGAGGTCAACCGTTCTTTGGTAATTGATTCCAGAACGAGTTCACACACTGGTTATCTTTCAAATTCGTTTGATAAAGTGGAATCATGAATCTTGTCTGTTGCTTTGCTTTTTGTTGTGGAGCACCACCGATGCTGAAGTCCTTAGGAGGTGTAAGCGTGGGAGTGTCTCCCGACAGTACGCACTTGGCTGTTTTGACGTTTACTGACCGGAAGTTGGTCTCACGTGACGAGGCATCCTGTTCGAAGACGCCATTCATGTTGATGTTTATTGTGCTGATAACCAATGTTAACACAGACACAGTAAAATTGGCTTCACTTCTATAAAGAGTGATAACACACCAAGTTTAGTTCTAAGACACAGGCACTGCTTGTGATTATGGGAGTAACTTTCTGAGCAGTATGTGATCCGTTTACACTTAATTCTTCTTTCTGTTTGTCACAGAAAAGATTATTTCACAGGAATATTGGCGACTCTCTGGAATAAAAAAACGATACATCACAGTATTTTTGGGCCATGTAGCACTATCCATTACGTTATATCTAAGCTCAGAGTAAACACTTTAAAGCTTTTCAGCTGTCAAGTTGTTATGTTTAGGGAAGTTTTTTTTTTTTGTTTTGCTGGAAGCTAATGACGTTTTATAGAGTTGTACAAATTATGACTCTGTTCAGGCGTAGTCATGATCTTTTTTCACCATACAGCATTCCTTATGCAGGTTCTCAACAGGGCTGGAACTATACTATGGCTACTTAAAAGCCGCTTTTCGTCGTTCAAAATATTAAAAATACTTGATATTCCCCGGTTTGGTCCCCCTACATGTGAATGCGAAATAAACCGAGGTAGCAAACTTAGGAGCAGTATAGCCTTGTGTTAACTTTTTAGCCACATTTATTTTCCATATTTAACGCACATTTCGTTATAACAACTAAGATCCACAGAAAAAAACCGACACTAATCGACTGAATATTTCGGCGTATCTGTACGCACATATATCAATAACGTAAATTTCAATATGGGCCTACTGCGGAACTTTTACACTATTCTGTTTATTGAACATGAAGGACTAAAACATAAGATAGAAATTACTTCAAGCTTAACTCATTCCTTCAGTCTTCACGGGTGCAACTGTATGAAAACCGTCCTCGCAGCCAAGTGTTTACTGAAGGGACAGTCACGTAACTTCCGGCAGCCAAACGTCAAAACAGCCAAGTGCGTACTGTCGGGAGACACTCCCGTGTAAAGCGTGGACACACCGCACTTGGCCTACTGCATGTAGTGTAGGATAGCGACGCTAGATACCACCAGCTGCCGAGGGTGACGAGTAGTCCGGCATGCATAGTATGGTTCCCGCCAACAGATGGCAGGTGCGAGTTGCTGAGCATGAATGTGTGTAGAAAAGCGATCAAGCAAGGAAGCAGTTTTGGAGCAGAAACAGTATCGCGTTTGTGCCGAGGGGAAACGCGTACGTGTTAGAAACGCGTTAGTGCACCTTAGTACACATTTATGTACGTGACACTCTTCCCTCTGAAATATACCATTTGGAGTTCATTCTATTGTGTAGCCGTTGCAGCTCAATATTCAAGCTCGTTTTATTTTATTTATTTATTTATTTCCGAGTTCCGTGGATCCTTGACGCGAATGCATCGCTAGGTTGTAGAACGTGTCAGGTAATTACAGTAATAGCCACATGTAGATGATCATGAGGCAACCAATTTAACATATATAAGCAGGTACATGAAAAAGGACATCCACATGTCAAATAATTACACACAAAAATTCAGATGACAACACGGACAATAGTACAGTAATGACATAGATGATTTCACAAATAATAGTTCAGTAATGACATAGATGATTACATAAACAAATTTAAAGTAATTCATCTAGAAAATATTCTGCCAACAAGTGGTATGCTAATCTACATAATCAGTTCTATTAGAAATGCATGAAATTAAACACAAATTCAAGAAGTATTACACATTATCAAAGAATTCCTGTAAAGAATAGAAAGTATTATCCAAAAGATAAAGTTTTTGCTCTGTTTTGAATTTAGTAAGATCCCCAATGACCGATTTGATGTGGACAGGAAGTTTATTGGACACTTTTATGCTTGAATAAGGAACTCCTTTCTGTACCGTGGTGAGATATTTTAATTCATTGTGAAGATAATATTTTCTTGTTGTATTGTGATCATGGTACCCAGTATTCATTTTGTAAATTGCATAATTTTTGTTCACGTAGCGCATTAGTGACAAGATGTATTAATAAGGCATGGTGAGGGTCCCCAGCTGTTTGAATAAATTTCTGTAAGAAGATCTAGGATGCACTCTACTCATAATCCTGATAACTCTCTTCTGTGCAACAAAGAGATACAATTGAGTGAATGGCAAATACTGCTGAATTCAGTCTTTTACATAGGTCAGTGATGTGGACAGACCAGTTTAGTTTGTTATCAATATGTAAACCCAGAAATTTGGAAGATACGACTTCCACTATTTTTTTGTCTCCACATTTTATTTCAACATTTCCCACTTTTTTGCTTACTGTTTGAAACTGAATGAAATGAGTCTTATTAACATTGAGGGACAGACCATTTGCAGTGAACCAGTCTAGAACTTCTTAGAATATAGTGATCACTGTATTCTCTGGACTGCAGTTGGGTACCTTGTCAATCATAATGGTTGAGTCACCTGCAAATAGGGTGAAGCATGCTTCTTGGGTCACACACCGAGCCCTGAGGAACACATTTTAATGTATCCCAATCAGAGCTGGCAGGCGCCTTTGCACACTTGTTTAATACTACCTTCTGATTTCTGTCGTCTAGATACGACTCAAGCCACTTCCCTAAATTATCTTTTAAGCCATTATGCTCAGCCTTTCTTAGTAGAATCTTGTGATCTACACAGTCAAATGCTTTTGACAGATCACAAAAGAGTCCAGCTGGTGACATTTTCTTGTTTATTGATTCATGGAGTTGGTTGACAAATGAGAAAATGGCTTGTTCACTTGAAACACCCTTTTGGAATCCAAACTGATTTTTACTGAGGATGTTATATTTATTAAGGTGAGCCATGATTCTATTGTACATAAGTTTCTCAAGGATTTTTGAAAGACTTGTTAACAATGAAATTGGGTGGTAGTTAGAAACCTCTGCCTTATCACTCTTTTCGAAGAGCAGTTTAACAACTGCAAATATTAGTCTATTAGGGACAGTACCTTGATTTCGAGATTCATTAAATATGTGAAACAGAACTTTAAGAATATATTTGTGGCAATGTTTTAGTACTTTGATAGATATACAGGGTGTCCGAAAAGTCTTTCCCTGATTACACAAATTGATAACTCAGGCTAGAAGTAAGATACAAATATGAAACTGGTGTCAAATTGTTTACAAACTATCAAAGTTTCTTTCACACATCAGTAAACTTCCACATGAGCACCCTCAGTAGAACGCAGCACATCTAGGCGATATTCAATTTCTGTCCACACATTAGCCAACATCACTGGAGGGGTCGATTCAACGACTGTGGTTATCCATTGCCGCAGGGTTTCAAGATCTGGTACACATGTTTGGTAGACCTCGTCCTTGACATAACCCCATAAAAAGAAGTCTAATGGGGTTATGTCAGGAGAGCATGGAGCCAAACTGTTGGCCCATCATGACCAATCCATCGCCCAGGAAAGCTCATATCGAGATAGGCACGGACGTCCGAACCCCAATGAGGCGGTGCACTGTCTTGCTGAAACAAGATATCAGGGTGATACTGAAGCAGCTGAGGAACAGCATACAGTTGCAATATGTCCAGATACACTGCAGATATAACGGTAGCCTCAGCAAAGAAGAATGGCCCCGGAAATTCGATCGTGCAATACCACACACCAAACATTCACCTTTGGACTGCCTGTGGTGCACTCCAAGACCTCGCCAGGGGGTTGTGAACCCCAAATGCGCACATTTTGGCGATTCACTACTCCACTGACAAAAAAGGTCGCTTCGTCGGAAAAGGCAATTTGTCTGAGATAACCATCATCGCCTTCAATACGTGATAGCATTTAGACTGCAAAATCATATCGATGTGTACTGTCATTCGGCAACAAGGCCTGAACGATTTGCACTTTGTGTGCACGAAACAATAAACGTTTGCGTAAAATGTCATGGAGAGAGCTTTTTGGCATCTGTAATTCATGTGAGGCCCTGCGCGCCGATTTCTTCGGACTTCGCAGAAATGATGCCTTAAAGCTTCCACCCTGTCTGCTGAGGTTCTTGGTCGACCAGACCTCGGAAGGTCAGCAACCGATCCCGTGTTCGTGAACTTCTCAGATCAAGGTTTAATCCTCTTGACATCAGGTGGATTCCTTCCAAATGTTGTGTGGAAGTGTCTCTGCACTGTGATTGGTGATCGTATCTCATGGTACCACAGGACACACTGTGCCTTCTCCTGACTGGTTAATATCGCTTCTTGGGCACTGCACCTCATCCACTACTTACGTACTGCGAACCTAAAACAGAAAAAAACTTTGATAGTTGTAAATAATTCGGGGAAAGACTTTTCGGACACCCTGTATTGTCCACACCAGTGGAATTTTTGTTTTTCATTTGGCATATCACCTTCTCAACCTCATCTGCTGTGATGTAGGGTACATACATCAGGCCAATTTTTCTCTGCACTGCTTTTTGTAGAAGGTTCATTGCTTCATCCATAGACCCTTTACATCCAATTTGATCTGCTGCTGTCAGAAAATGATCATTGAAGATATTGGCAACTATTTCCCCCCGCCCCCCCCCCCCCCAATCTACCATGCTTCCATTTGACACTCTTGGATACTGTCTGTATCCTCTGAAAATTTTCCTGTCTCCATTTTTACCACCTTCCAAATTGTTTTTATTTTATGATTTTCTCTGTCAATTTCGGATTTGATAAACATACTCTTGGATTTTTTAATAGGATTCTCTAGGATGTTACAGTACAATCCGTGGTGTTCCCTATCCTGAGGTTTATCAGAATTTCTGAGTGAAACATAAAGCAGTCTCTTTTTTTTTCTACATGAAGTTTTTATTCCCTTAGCGAGCCACTGTATCCTACAATCACTCTGGTATGTGCTTTTTGAAATTTTCGTAGGAAATACAGCCTCAAAAAGGGTAACAAATTCATTTAGGAAAAGGTTGAATTTATCATTTACATTTTTAGCCTGATATACTGCCTCCCAGTCTAACTGCTCCAAATGCCTACTGAAGGTTTCCAGATTCTCACTGTTGATTAACCTGTATGGTCTACTGATAGAACTGCTCTTGTTAGCAAGGCTTACATTGTGTATTTCCAACAGCTGCCTATCATGGTCAGATAGACCATTTAAGATTTTTGTTACAAATAGATTTTCGATTCTATTATTATCTACAAAAATATTGTCAATCAGACTCGTACAGTTCTTTGTTATCTTAATGTGAAAGTCAACAACTGCCCTCAGATTGAAAAAATTCATTACATTCTTAAACTCTGTTGTATCATTGTTATAGGTAAGAAAATGCACATTAAAATCACCAACCATTATTATTTCTTTGGTTTTTGAATACAAGTAAGTTAAAAGTAATTCTACTTGCTTGAGGAATACACTGACGTTTCCTGAGGGAGCTCTGTAAACAGGGCAGTAACATAAATAGGCAATGTGTTGACAAGGACTTCAATGCAACAAGCCTCAAAATGCTGGTCAACACAATATTTTTTGACATCTTTAGATTTGTACACTATATTATTTCTAAGATACGAGGGGGGGGGGGGGGGACAAAAAATATCCGGAATTTCTTTCTAGAAAGCATGTGCTTTATTGTTTTCAAATACAACGTTAATCTCCTTCGAAGTACTCTCCATTAGCATTAATACACTTGTCCAAACGTTCATTCCAGTGTTCAAAGCACCTTTTAAATTCATCCTCTTTGATACCTGCTAGCACCTTCATGACATTGAGTTTTACGTCTTCCACATCCGCAAAACGCTGCCCTCCCAAGTCTCTTTTCATCCTCGGGAATAGGAAGAACTCCGAGGGTGCTAACTCCGGCGAATAGGGCGCGTGGGTCAAGGTAGTCGTCTTCGTTGAGACCAAAATCTGGCGAACGCTGAGAGCCGTGTGCGCGGCAGCATTGTCGTCATGCAGGAACCACACGCCGGAATCCCACACAGCCGGACGTTTTCGCGACAAACTTCTGCGAAGCCGTTTCATAACCTCCAAATAGAGTTGTTGGTTTACTTTCTGGTTTTCAGGGACAAATTCAGAGTGTACGATCCCTTTGATGTCAAAAAACAGATCAACATCGTTTTCACATTCGATTTCACTTGTCGAGCTTTTTTGGTCGAGATGAGCCAGGTGACTTCCATTGTGATGACTGTTGTTTACTTTCTGGGTCGTACCCATAGCACCACGACTCATCAGCTGTAATGATTTTGATGAAAAAATGTGGATCATCTTTGACTGCGTTCTTCATTTCGACACAGGCTTGGACGTGACGATCCCTTTGATCTCTGGTAAGAAGCTTCGCATCCCCAAATCGATGGTCAAGATGTGCTGAATTTAGCTCCAGATAAGTAAGATTCTCAGCCACCTGTGTAATAGCTCTCTGGAACAGGGCATTTTCCCTGATAGACTGAAATATGCTATTGTTATACCTTTGCATAAAAAGGGGGATAGATCTGATGTCAACAATTACCGTCCAATCTCCCTTCTGACAGCTTTATCCAAAATTTTTGAGAAAGTGATGTATTCAAGAGTAGCTTCACATATCTGTAAAAATGAAATACTAACAAAATGTCAGTTTGGTTTCCAGAAAGGTTTTTCAACAGAAAATGCCATATATGCTTTCACCAGTCAAATTTTGAATGATCTGAATAACCGAACACCTCCCATTGGGATTTTTTGTGATCTCTCAAAGGCTTTTGATTGTGTAAATCATGAAATTCTGCTAGACAAGCTCAAGTATTGTGGCATGAGTGGGACAGTGCACAAATGGTTTAATTCGTACCTAACTGGAAGAGTGCAGAAAGTTGAAATAAGTAGTTCTCGTAACATGCAAAGATCAGCACATTCCTCAAACTGGGGAACTATCAAGAATGGGGTTCCACAAGGGTCAGTCTTGGGTCCTTTGTTGTTCTTATTATATATTAATGACTTGCCATTCTATATTCATGAAGAGGCAAAGTTAGTTCTCTTTGCTGATGATACAAGTATAGTAATCACACCTGAGAAACAAGAATTAACTGATGAAATTGTCAATACTGTCTTTCAGAAAATTACTAAGTGGTTCCTTGTAAACGGACTCTCACTGAATTTTGATAAGACACAGTACATACAGTTCCGTACAGTGAATGGTATGACGCCATTAATAAATATAGACCTTAATCAGAAGCATATAGCTAAGGTAGAATATTCCAAATTTTTAGGTATGTCCATTGATGAGAGATTAAATTGGATGATCTGCTGAAACGTTTGAGTTCAGCTACTTATGCAATAAGGGTCATTGCAAATTTTGGTGATAAACGTCTTAGTAAATTAGCTTACTACGCATATTTTCACTCATTGCTTTCATATGGCATCATTTTTTGGGGTAATTCATCACTGAGGAATAAAGTATTTATTGCACAGAAGCGTGTAATCAGAATAATAGCTGGAGTCCACCCAAGATCATCCTGCAGATATTTATTTAAGGATCTAGGGATATTCACAGTAGCTTCTCAGTATATATACTCTATTATGAAATTTGTTATTAACAACCAAACCCAATTGAAAAGTAATAGCAGTGTGCATAACTACAATACTAGGAGAAAGGACGATCTTCACCAGTCAAGATTAAATCTAACTTTGGCACAGAAAGGGGTGAATTATACTGGCACTAAAGTCTTTGGTCACTTACCAAATAGTATCAAAAGTCTGACAGATAACCAACAAGTACTTAAGAGGAAATTAAAAGAATTTCTGAATTACAACTCCTTCTACTCCATAGAGGAATTTTTAGATATAAATTAAGAAAAAAAAAATATTAAAAAAATTAAAAAAAATAAAAAAATAAAAAAATAAAAATAAAAAAACACAAAAAAGTTGTTATATTAACTTAAGTATGTTGTTAAATTAACCTAATTATGTCATGTATTGGAAAATTCGACTCGTTCCACATCATTACGAAATATCGTATTCATGATCCATGGAACTAGTATTAATCTAATCTAATCTAATCTAACCTGCACAAGTTCTCGAGTTGGTCGATTGACCTGCTGATGAGATCACGGATTTTGTCGATGTTGTCTTCGCTTTGAGCAGTTGCAGTTCGATCGGAATGGGGCTGATCTTCAACCATCAAACCGAGAAAACCATTCATACACTTGCGTTTCACTAAGAGCATGGTCTTTGTAGGCTGTCTGAATCATCGCAACAGTTTCTGCTGCGTTCTTGCTGTGCAAAAAACAAAACTTCACTGCCGCACATTGTTTGTAAGAACTAGCCATTTCCTCATGTCATGTCTGCACTGTATGCGCACTCAAAGAACTGCCAAAGAAACCACACTTCTCACTGTTGGGTGACGCTGCATGGCAGAATGACTCAGCAGAGCTCCTATTACAACCCTCTGGCGGCGCAACCTGCTACTTTAAGTACACGATGTGCAGCATTACGATTCCGGTTACTTTTGGGTCCCCCTCATACATTATCACTCTTCCTTTGCCCATTTTACTTATATTATAAAAAGTTGCTAAGGTGTACTTGTCTAGTTGCAGCAGTTCAATCCTTTCCTTCATATGATGTTCAGTAAAACATAAAATATGGGCATTGTTTATTGTATCACTGTCATAAATGCAAACAGACAACTGGTCCGGTTTGTTCCTTAAACCCATTATATTTTGATGAAATAAGCAAAGTTTGTCAGCTCCTCAACTCTTTGATTCAATGGCACTTCTTTGTTGTGAACTGCAATTAGAGATTATAGCAGGTCTACCTGAAGGTATCTGCCTTATGCTAGTCTTGGAACTGAGGCCGGGTACCAAAAATCCTGCAGAGTTGTATGTTTCCTGGTTCTTGTGCTCCTTCTGTTTGCTTCTGTGACTGCTGATGATGGTGAAGCTGCTGAAAAGTCTTTCACTGTTGAAGACTGAGGAGGGGCTAATACTGATGAAAGGTCCTGAGCCACTGATGAAATATCAACAGCAGATGGAACTTTCTAATTTGCTGCTGATAAACACAGGGGGACAGTTGCTGTTTCTCGTGCTAGTGATGTTGGTCCCATACAAGGAACTGTTTGGTTCATTTTCTCTCTGCTTTCAACAATTTCGTTTACCATTTTACATATAAAATTCTTTCCTTCATAAGTCAGATGCATCCCATGCCTGTTATTCTCTCATCTGTCCAATTTGCCTATATCAAGGACGCCGCATTTTATGAACAAAGAACACATTTGTTTTATTTTCATGATAGTTTTTCGCATTTCTTTGTTGACATACGAGTGATACATCAAGTCATATCCGTGTGGTAATGTTAAGGCAATAGTAGCGTTGTTCATTTCGATCTAGGAATTTCTTTATCTCCGTTAGGCAATCTGCTTCATTTTTTCCGAGATCGTTTGAAACCACAATACACACCACAGAGTCATTTTTTCTTAGCAATTTGTCATGCAGATTGACGCCAATAATATTTTTTGTTGTTGCTCCAAGCTTAACAATACTTGTTGCGTAGCATTTCCCGTGTCCTTTGAAAAGTTTTGTCACGTTTTTGTCGTGGCCGTCGGTTAAAAATAATACACTACTTTCATAAAAGTGCTGTTTTACATTTTTGTTGATAGTGTTCTTCTCATTCATTTCATTTTTACGTGCAATGGATGGCCTACACACTGTTTCACTGTCACTGTTTCCCCTAATGCTTGACTTTGACTTTGTTTCAACTATCTGTCGACACTCGTGGTTAAAAAACCCATTTTTACTTTCCGGTATTAATTCAGTTCCTCCACTAACGGAAAGAACATGAAATTTGTTTTCAACTGCCAATTGATCGGTGTTTTCACTAGTTGGTGATTTTTTAATGATCGGATTTCTGTTTTTATGCAATATTTTCGACCACTCGTTTGAGGTTTTAAGCGGAAAAGAACTACACTTTTGTTTAGCTAACGGCACACACATTTCCTTTCTTAGTTGCAACGTCTCACTACTCAGTGAGCTGATGATTAACTGCAGACTAGAGATACGCTCATTTAGCTTAACTATTTCGATCCTACAACTAGCACACACTTTACTTTTACCATCATTATTTTCGTTTTTCGCTGGGACACTCTTCACTTGAACACACAACACTTCCGTCATCTTGCTCACTGTTTTCTATGGGAGAGCTTTTTAATTGAGTAAGACTCTATTCGTATTTGACGGTACGTATGGCACTGTGCGAGGTTTTGTTGTTGGCGTAATATGGTCATCAGTGTAAAATAACTGCAGAAAGTCTCCAGAAGGAAGAAAGGCGGACGGAGCTTCGATACCAGCGGCATCAGTAATTCGGCGGGTAAATTCGATAAGAGCCAATCATAATGCTCGATTCATTCACAACCTTTTGTGCTGGGATATAGGAGCCCCTACATAGTGGTGAGAACATTTGCGTATGTTGAGAGCTGGAGGGGTATCACGTAAAGAGCGCTGGGAAGAGTGCATTCGATGTTATTTTCGTAAACAGGTTCTGTTAGGGTAAGAATTTCCGTGCATACAAGCTGAGACATCAAGAAAGCGAGCGTTAACTATTTCTGGGACACTGTACAATTCCCAAGAGGTCGACTTGGCTGTTATTTTTTACAAAGCCATGTGGCGTAAGAATAACATTGAGAATGTTTTACGTGCGGTTCTAGGCACTTCAGTCTGGAACTGCATGACCGCTGCGGTCGCAGGTTCGAATCCTGCCTCGGGCATGGATGTGTGTGATGTCCTTAGGTTAGTTAGGTTTAGGTAGTTCTAAGTTCTAGGGGACTGATGACCTTAGGTTAGTTAGGTTTAGGTTGTTCTAAGTTCTAGGGGACTGATGACCACAGATGTTAAGTCCCATAGTGCTCAGAGCCATTTAGAATGTTTTAGATGGCGAGATGGCGGGTCGCCACGCTGATGTGTCTCGGCGAGGTGTCAGTGACTCTGGGGTGGGTACGCATGGCTGGACGCAGCTCGTATCTTCTGTTAGGGGGAAAGCAGCCTGTGCTATTCTGTCATCAGTGAAAATGACAAGTGTTGTCCAGAGGTGTCTCGTGGACGTGAGCGCGCCTTAGAGTTCTGTGACGTCGGTATAACAGAGATGGTATACTCGAAAATAGAGGCAACTTACACCTGCAACCGTATGCGGCTCGTGGCTGTGAGTGCATGACCACGAGAAATTTCTCAGGTGTCAAGTATGAATGCAATGCTGCCATCTCATGTGTGCGTGACCCTAACGGGCGTCTGTGTGTGGTGTGACAGCTGACAGCTGCGTCACTTTGCTGGGACGGCCTGTAGCCTCCTGTGCAGTCTAGTGGACAGGAGGTGGCGGATGGTGCTTGCGCACGTTGATTGCATTATTTTGCGAGCAGGTCTAAGCTGTGCTTTGTGTTATTTGGACAGTTTACGATTTCATGTCTGCACATCACTGTACTGCATTATTTACGAGCAGTTTGCATGTCTGTACTGAAATCATTTCGGTAAATTAGGAATTGTTCACATGTCTGGAGAGTGTTATTTAGAAGTAGGTTACAGGTCTGCAGACTGTGTATTGTGACCCCAGCATGTGTTTTGTGCCAGTGTGACAAATATACTCCATCTCTAAATAAATTGTTCCAAAATAAATGAAGTACACTCCTTCCTTACTCTCCCCAGCAGCCCAGCGCAGGCTGAGTCATTTTCGCGCCATTTTCCCCTTCAGACCACCATCTGGGATAACATCACAGGAGGGATGACACTACCCTCTGGTGGCAGTATTGTGTACTAGGTCAGTTGGAGTCTAGATCTCGTGGTGGAATCATTGCCTACAAAAAAAAAAAAAAAAAAAAAAAAACCTCATGTCCATCACGGGCAGTGTCGTTTTCCCACCATTTCCCCCCAACATCTTGGATTTCATCGTTGAACGGACGACAGTGCTCTCTGGTGGTGGCACTGTGTACTACATCTAGACCTCATGGTGAACACACTGTTTGCCGCCATCTTGGATAATGGTACTTGCACCATCAGCTGATGTCATAGCTTCAATCTTGGATGACAGTGCCCTCTGCTGATGGTTGTGTGTACTAGGTCAGTTGGAGTGCGGACCTCCTGGTGGACACAGTGGATGGCGGTGCTGTCTCTAATTGATGAAATAAAGACTGGTGCATGATTTGGATAGCTGACAATTAGCTAGCACGTTTGCAGAGTATTTTAGATGGATTATTATTTTGTCACTTTAGGACTTGTTTGGCTCTCTGGACGTAAATGTATTGCACTATTTACGTGTGGTTTGCACGTCTGTAGGCTGTGCAATGCATTATTTTGACAGTTTACAGGTAGCAGACACGTGTGTAGAGCATTATACATGAGTTATTTAGGAGTACTTTGCAGGTCTGTATGCTGTGTGGCATATCAAAGCGTGTGTTCTGTATCACTGTGTTAAATATACTCTGTCCCTAAATAAATTGTTACAAAATAAATAAAGTACACTCCTTCCTTTCTCCACCAGCCCAGTACAGGCTGATTCCTCTTCTCATAAATCCATAGGAGGAGGTGGCGGTCGGGTGAATTAGGTTAGTGGAGGTGAGCATTGTTCCCAGCAATTTTCTTTGGTTGGTAGAGAAACGCCAAGTGGTCTTTCTTTACCGCCAAAATTCAATCTTGGCGCCAGTTCTTAGGAGAAAGTGGCTGTCGAGTGACTGAGGTTAGTCCAACTGTTGTTTCTTTCGAGCCATTTTCTTAGCTTAGTGCAGATACGCAAATAGATCTTTGTTTGCCCCCAAAATTCAAACTTGGCGCTAGTTCATAGGAAGAAGTGGCAATCGGCTGGCTTAAGTTAGTGTGGGTAGCCAAAGTGACCTATCTTGCTACAATTTTTTTAGGTTACTAGCGATAACCGTTTTGTGATGCAGTATCCTGTTGGAATTCGAATTTCCCGCCATTTTCTGGGGGAGGGAAGGGGCTTAGGTTAGTGGATGGTACCCAATTGACCTTCTTCCCGCCAAAATTCAAACTTCCCGTCAAAATCCGCTATCTTGAATGACGTCATGGCCGCAGTCTTGGATGACGTAATGTGCAGTTGAAAGGTCTACACTCCACCATCTGGGATGACGTCATCGCCACCATCTTGGATGCATCTGGCAACGATGCAGAGTCACCCAGAACGTAAATTGCTCCAATACTCATGATCTATTGACACACAGTCAACATGGGTTTAGAAAACATCATTCTTGTGAAACACAAATAGCTCTTTATTCACATGAAGTGTTGAGTGCTATTGACAAGGGATTTCAGATCGTTTCCGAATTTCTGGATTTCCGGAAGGCTTTTGACACTGTACCACATAAGCAGCTTGTAGTGAAATTGTGTGCTTATGGAATATCGTCTTAGTTATCTGACTGGATTTGTTATTTCCTCTCAGACAGGTCACAGTTTGTAGTAATTGGTGGAAAGTCTTCGAGTAAAACAGAAGTGATTTCTGGCATTCCCCAAGGTAGTATTACAGCCCCTTTGCTATCCCTTACCTATATAGACGATTTGGGAGATAATCTGAGCAGGTTTCTTTGGTTGTTTGCAGCTGACACTGTCGTTTATCGACTAATAAAGTCATCAAAAGATCAAAACAAATTGCAAAACGATTTAGAAAAGATATCTGAATGGTGCGAAAATTGGCAGTTGACCCTAAATAATGAAAAGTGTTAGGTCAGTCACATGAGTGCTAAAAGGAGTTCGTTGAACTTCAGTTACGCGATAAATCAATCAAATCTAAACGCTGTAAATTCAGCTAAATACCTAGGACTTACAATTATGAACAACTTAAATTGAAAGGAACACACATAAAATGTTGTGGCGAAGGGTAACCCAAGACTGCGTTTTATTGGCAGGACACCTAGAAAATGTAACAGACCTACTGACTACACTACACTTGTCCGTCCTCTTTTAGAATACTGCTGCGCGGTGTGGGATCCTTACCAGGTAGGACTGACGGAGTACATCGAAAAAGTTCAAAGAAGGGCAACACATTTTGTATAATCGCGAAATATGGGAGAGAGTGTCACAGAAATGATACAGGATTTGGGATGGACATCGTTAAAAGACTGGCGTTTTTCGTTGCGATGGAATCTTCTCACGAAATTCCAATTACCAACTTTCTCCTCCAAATGCGAAAATATTTTGTTGACACCAACGTACATAGGGAGAAATGATCAGGACGGTAAAATAAGGGAAATCAGAGCTCGTACGAGGAGATATATGTGTTCACTCTTTCCACACACTATACGAGATTGGAATGATAGAGAATTGTGAAGGTGGTTCTATGAACCCTCTGCCAGGCACTTAAATGTAATTTGCAGAGTATCCATGTAGATGTAGATTGAGATGCAGACTCAGTTTTTGTGAGGAGATGAGTCCTGTGGGACCTGTTACCCGTACCAGCACTGGTAAACGCCGCGAGAGTCTTTTGTGCACCAACATAATTACAACCTTTCAACAGTGTCGTTAGAATTATTTTTCTGCAAGTTAGCACTCCTCTGCACATTGCACAGCCAGTGAAGCAGCTGTTGCAGAAATGCTAAAATTACCAGTCGTCATTTTTCCACAGCCTAGCCACACAGATCACATGATTTTTATCGGTATGACTTCTGGCTATGGGATTATCTGAAAGATCTCGTGTCCAGTGCTCCAGTTGTGAATATAGCTGAATCGAAGGCATGCATTGCACAATGCATTCTGAACATTACTTCCAAGACACTTCATCTTCAAGTTCTGGCAGAAAGCAGTGAAGAGCATATTGTATATGTCTTGCAGTAGAGTCACGCCAATTAGAAGGTATTGTGCTTTTGCTGATTATGCAGTTTTTGGGACTTAGGACAATTAAAAACCAAAGTCATTTTGCTTTTAATGCGGTTTTTGGCCTCATGACAGTTAAAAACCGATTTTTCCCAACCAATGTGGTACGACCTTGTGTAGTGGATGGGCTTACCTAACTAACAGCTGCTGAACTTGAGCAGTCATGCACATTGTTCAGAATGGTTGGGTTAACGTGCAAGACAAACCACAGCCATCGTCTTAGGACTCATGTCATTCATAATCGACTCCATTTATGTTAAGACGCTTATGGGGCCAACTGTAGAAAAATTTTCGTCACCTCTCTTTGGTCCACGACGTTTTTCTTGTCTCAATAATATGCTGTTCAAAATGGCCATCATTCTGAGCAGTGGTTCTCTTAGGGCAGCGCTTTGAAACTGGAACTTAATTATGGATACCCTGTATGTAAATGACCTCCCATCCAATATACTACTAGCAGAATTAGTTCTATTCGCAGATGTCACTAGTGTTGCAGTCAATCTGAGCATACATACAGGAACAAAAGAATGGTAAACAGTGCTCTTGAAAGTATCATTGTCTGGTTTGCTGTGAACGGTCTCATCCTCAACTTTAAAAAGATGCAAGTTACTCACTTCTGCCCACCTAGGGCTACTACACCAACGATGAGTGTAGCACATTGTTGATGGTCAGTGTATCTTAAAGTCAGTAAACATTGTGTTAGGACCTTACACTGGAATCAGAATATCAACTAACATTGCAAATGTGCGAGTAGTAACTGCAGAATGTATAAGGGGCGATCAAAAAGAAACGAGTCGGAGACATGATTACAGAAACCAGTACTGGTATGTTAGAAGTATTGACACTTGTCCCACTGTGACACAAGGCGGTCAATGGCTGTCTCATAAAATTCCCAGGGCTGCGATGTTAACCATTTCCACACATACAGCTGGACGTCGACGTCTGAGGTGAATCGTTATGCTGACGTTCTCCTTTGACCAAGATGGCCCCCTTCTGATTCACTTCTTGCAGCACGGGACAACAATGAATGCCCAGCGTTACTCGCAAACCTTGACCACCCTTCGCCAAGCTATCAAATCAAAACAACCAGGCAATCTCACCCGTGGGGCCATTTGGCTCCACGACAATGCAAAGCCTGATACGGCCAACACAGACGCGGCACTCCTGCAGATCTTCAAATGGGACGTTCTTGGCCACCCTCCATACAGTCTGGAACTCCCTACCTGTGATTACGCCATATTTGGTCTTCTTGAAAAGGTTCTGGGGGGCAAACGATTCACCTCAGACGACGACGAAGACGATTTCTTTTCTGCCAGATCCAATTCAGTGCCTCTTCATTAGCTGTAAGATAGATGTATCCATCTAACACTTTACCTTTCTCCTGTAACACGACGTTTCGGAAACTTCTAGTGTCTTCTTCCACTTTGCACAGCGCTACTCCACACTTCAGAAAAGCCTTTCAGCACTTACATTTACATTTGATGATAGTAAATATCTGTTTTTCAGGAATACTTTTCTTTCTGTTCATAGTTTGTATTTCGCATGCCCTCTTCTTCAGCTATCGCACGTTCTCTCGTTATCCTGATGGCTGATCTCAGCTATTACTTACAATGAAGCCCCAAAGAAACTGGTATAGGCATGCGCATTCAAATACAGAGATATGTAAACAGGTAGAATACGGTGCTGCGGTGGACAATGCCTATATAAGAGAACAAGTGACTGGCGCAGTTGTTGGGTCGGTTACTGCTGCTACAATGGCAGGTTTTAAGCGAGTTTGAAAGTGATGTTATTGTCGGCGCACAAGCGATGGGACACAGCATCTCTGAGGTAGCAATGAAGTAGAGATTTTTCCCGTACAACCACTTCACGAATGTACTGTGAATATCAGGAATCCGGTAAAACATCAGATCTCTGACATCGCTGTGTCCAGAATAAGATCCTGCAAGAACAGGACCAATGACGACTAAAGAGAACCGTTCAACGTGACAGAAGTGCAACCCTCCCGCAAATTGCTGCAGATTTCAATGCTGGGATATTAATAAGTGTCAGCGTGAGAACCATTCAACGAAACATGATCAATACGGGCTTTCGAAGGCCCACTAGTGTATCCTTGATGATGCACGGCACAAAGATTTACGCCCCGCATGGGCCCATCAACATCGACATTGGACTCTTGATGACTGGAAACACATTGCCTGTTCGGTCGAGCCTTGTTTCAAATTGTATGGAGTGGATGGACGTGTGCATGTATGGAGACAACCTCATGAATGCATGGATCCGGCATGTCAACAGGGCACTGGTCAAGCTAATAGAGGATGTGTTATGGTATGGGGCTTATGCAGTTGCAGTGATATGGGACCCCTGTTACACCTATATGCAACTCCGACAGGTGACATGTACGTAAGCAACCTGTCTGATCATCTGCCTCCATTCATGTCCATTGTGCATTCCGACGAATTTTGGCAATTCCACTAGGACAATGCGACACCACACACGTCCAGAATTGCTCCAGAATTGCTCCAGAGTGGCTCCAGGAACTCTCTTCTGAGTGTAAACACTTCTACTGGCCACCAAACTCCCCAGACAGAACATTGTTGAACATATCTGGGGTGCCTTGCAACGTGCTGTTCAGAAGAGATCTCCACTCCCTCGTACTCTTGTGGATTTATGGACAGCCCTGCAGGATTCATGGTGTCTATTTCCTCCAGCACTACTTCAGACATTAGTCGAGTCTGCACCACATCGTGTTGCGGCAATTCTGCGTGCTTGCGGGAGCCCTACACGATATTAGGCAGGTGTAACAGTTTCTTTGGCTCTTCAGTATATAATGACTCATTTCATGAGCTAAATGCCCTCTGATTCTCAGCTCCCTTCGCTGTTCCATTTCTGAAAGGTACCCATTCCTCTCATATTTTATTCGCTTCCCGTGTTTCAATCGATTATTTCCTTTCAATTTTTTGAGCTCTCATCTCATTAATTTCCTACTCTACAATTTCTTTAGTTTTAGACTGTAGTTTATTAACAACAAATTAAGGTCAGGCCACATACGCCCCTGGAAGTGGACTGCCCAGTCATATCAATTGCGTCAACTTTCAAACGCCTGAATGATCAGCTTTCGCAGTCGAGACCGCTGTGAAATGTGCAGGAAGAGTGTCACTGAGGTTCTGGAAGTTACCGACAGGTATGTGGAGCCATGCCCACTCCACTCCCATGGCCAGCTGTGCTACATTTTTCTGTTGAGTATCCAAAGTGGTCCCACAGATTCTCGATTGGATTTAAACCGTGGAGTTTGGTGGCCAGGGGACTAGGGTAAACCCACGCTCGAGCTCTCTGAACAAAGCATGTACACTGCGATCTGTGTAACATATTTCATTGTCCTGCTGGTAGATGCCATCGTGCCGAGGAAAAACGAACTGTATGTAGGGTTGGTCATAGTCCCCAAGAATAGCTTCACACTTGTGTTGTCCATTGTCCCTTCCAGAATGACGAAATCTTGCAGGGAGTGATACAAAAACATTGTCCAGACCGCGAGTCACCCTTCGCCAGCCTCGTCGCTTCGGCCTAGCTATTCTGGAAATGCTTCCACCTTTGTCCTGAAAGCCCTTTTAGACGTCAGATAAACCGCTCCGTTTCCGCATTACGACACTTGGCTGAAAACGACTTACAAGTTCGTGGCGCGCTCCATCGGTAATGCTGCAATTCAAAATGGTGTTGGCCCACCCTTAGAGTTGATCATAGCTTCCACTCTCGCAGGCATACGTTCAATCTGGTGCTGGAAGGTTTCTTGGGGAATAGCGGCCCATTCTTCATGGAGCGCTCCAATGAGAAGAGGTATCGATGTCGGTCGGTGAGGCCTGGCGTGAAGTCGGCGTTCCAAAATATCCCAAAGGTGTTCTATAGGTCAGGACTCTGTGCAGGCCATTCCATTACAGGGATATTTTTGTCGTGTAACCAATCCGCCGCAGGTCGTGCATTATGAACGGGTGCTCGATCTTGTTGAAAGATGCAGTCGCCATCCCTGAATTGCTCTTCAACAGTGGGAAGCAAGAAGGTGTTAAAAATATCAGTGTAGGCCTGTGCTGTGAAAGTGCCATGCAAAACAACAAGGGGTGCAAGCCCCCTCCGTGAAAAACACGGCCACACCATAACAACACCGCTGGCAGATGACGTTCACTGAGCGTTCACCATACCCACACCCTGCGATCGGATCGCCACATTGTGTACCGTGACTCGTTGCTCCACACAACGTTTATGCACTGCTCAATCGTCCAAAGTTTACACTCCTTACACCGAGCGAAGTGTAGTTTGGCATTTACTGCTATGATGTATTTTATGAGCAGCCGCTCGACCATGAAATCCAAGTTGTATCACCGCCTGCCTAACTGTCATAGTACTTGCAGTGGATCCTGATGCAGTTTGGAATTCCTGTGCGATGGTCTGGATAGATGTCTGCCTATTACACATTACAACCCTCGTCAACTGTCGGCGGTCTCTGTCAGTCAACAGATCAGGTCAGTCTGTACGCCTTTGTGCTGTATGTGTCCATTCACGTTTCCACTTCAATATCACACCGGAAACAATAGGCGTAGGGATGTTTAGTCTGGAAATCTCGCGTACAGACGTATGACACAAGTGACACCCAGTCACCTGACGACGTTCGAAGTCCGTGAGTTCTGCAGAGCGAACCATTCTGCTCTCTGACGATGTCTAATGACTATTGAGGTCGCTGATATGGTGTACCTGGCAGTAGGTGACAGCACAATGCAACTAATATGAAAAACGTACGTTTCTGGGGGTGTCCGGATACTTTTGATCACATAGTGTATGTACACTGCACTGCTACTGCTGCCATCTACTGTCTGTGAGTGCTTATTGCACGTTGACGACGAACATAGGTGATGGTCACATTATTGTGGCTGGACCATTTATTTTGCGGTTGAAAATCTTGTATCAAATCCTTCATAGCATTACAGAATTATCTAAAATCTCCTAGTGCAGGCAGGTGTCTTCCACGTGTACAACCTTGCACTGTTCTTGAAACAAGTGTTAGGAATGACTAAATTCAAAAGTCGACTATGCGACTTTGCTTTTCATTTCTGTACCCAAGTGAGACACATAATTTTACTTAACATGCCCAACTTTCAGTTCTCTACAACGAGAATCTTCATAGTGCACTACTATGACATTTCATAAAAGGAGCAGTCAAATGAAAATGTGACGAATGGAAAAAAGTAAGTATACTGTTTACTGTTTCACAAGTAATTGATATAACTGTTAATACATTTATCCCACTGTGGGACAAGATGGTCAATGCGTCCATGAGAAAATGTTTGCAATTGCCTTCAGACGCATGATTGAACCAGACAAGCACCTCTTCACCCGAATCAAATCAGTGTGTACAAATGACTTTATTCAGGGCTCCAAAAATAAGGCAATCACACGGGGAGAGATCAGGACTGTTTTGAGGATGTGTGAGGGTTTCCCAGAAAAACTTCTGCAATGTAGTCGAAATAACCTTGGCAGATTGTAGGAGGGCATTATCCTGCAACTGAATGGTGCCATCCACAACATTCCTAGGTGTTTGGAGTCAATGGCACACTTCAATTTTTGCAAAGCGTCCACGTACACTGTGCGTTAACTGTGATGCCATGTTGCAGAAAATCAATGAACAGCAGAGAAAAAGGTAATCATGTCTTTCAGACATGTGGCCTTCACGTCTTTGGGTTTTCTCATCAGGGGTGAATTCAAGTGCTTGCAGTGCTGGCTCTGACGTTTGTTCTCTAGCTCAAAATGATGACACCATGTTTCATCTCCCATTACAATATGGTCTCCACCATGACATTGCAGCAGGTGCTGCAGTGATGTCGAGGTACTGTTCAACTTCTGCTACTCCATCTGTCTGTGGAAATCCCATTGTGCACAGATTCTCCCAAACTTCCGATGCTCTGCCATGGTGGTGTGAGCGGCACCGTGACTGATCCCCAACAGGAGCCAAATGGTTTCCACCATCCAGTGTCGATTATTACTGATGGCAGTGTCCACCACACCAATGGTAAGTAATGACATAATGAGGCTGTCCTGGCCGAATTTTACCTTCCAGTGATACCCAACCTTCCCGAAATCGTTTATTCCACACACACTCACATGTAATGGTAATGATGATGATGGTGAGATGGCACAGTGGTAAATTTTCGCGCCGTTCCTTCCTGATTACCAACTATGATACACACACCTACCTGCATTACCAACGTCATCTCCACGCCCATTATAAAATCTGTCTTATTTTAATTTTATTTTCCCTTATACTTAGAAGTGTCCTAGCTATACTGTATGGTCAAATGGTCGTAACAACAGCGTATAACAACTGAAGTACACCATATGCTTCCGTAAATATATTCGAAAATTCAAGTTCATTTGAAACTGTTTTTAGCTAATAATATACACTGTACTTCTACCCAATATGTAGAACAGACCTACAATAGATCAAGAGGCAACATAACGCAATTTAAGGACAACAATATTTCAGTCATTTTTCCCACAATTTCAGTTGACTGAGTTACACTGCTCATCGCACTAGACCAGGGATCGGATTTCTAGCGCGTACAGAGGTGACTGAACACAAGAATAGGAAGCTTAAGCCAGCCCATTGTTCCCTGTGTTAGAATCCACAGGTCTCACATGATCGTACCATTCCAGTTGCTTCCTTTCTATCCACTGTAGCATTATTCGTTTGTGTGCTGATTTCCTTAACCTGGACGATATTGCAGTTTTCCAACACCTTCTCGGACATGTAACTTCCACTGTGGGGGGGGGTCTTTCTGTTCTTTGTCAGCGTCCATACATCTGCACTATATGACACAGCGTCTTCCATGAAACTCCTATACAGTCACTACTTTGTAGCTTCGGAGATATTGTCACTTCCTACCTTTCAAATTTTCACAATAATTGTCAACATTATGACAATATTATACATGCAAGGCGATTTCAGATTTTGGGCATAGCTGTATCAAAATATGAAGTATAAAAAAGGTACATTGATGCCCTTTTTCTAAAACGCATCTAAAGTAAGAGACACTGTAGGATTATCATCAATAAAGGAATCAACGAATTAAATAACAACAGTAGGACCTATTTCATTGGTAAGGCATGCACTATTTACTATAGTTATTTAATTGATTTACAAGCCAAAGGCAATACAATTTCATCACCTGTATTTTCGTGACTTATACAACCACCTCACCTGTGTAATTCTTTCTGATGAGTGTCAAGTTAGATCAACATTGTGAAACCAATGTTGCTACTCATGTTCAAAGTTGGCAATCAGTCTTCTGCCCCAAATTCAACCACAATTATTTTGAGTGTTGCAATTTGATTATGTGAAGTAAAATGACGTTACCACAAGGATAGTATTTTCTTTACTTTTTTGAATGTGCCTTCGTTACCTTCTAACTTCAGTACTGCATTTAGGTACAGGTTTATGTTCTAATTAAAATGTATGGTTGGCGTTGTCAAAAACCAAGCAGTCAACAATGAGCCACCTGTAAAATTTCCAGCTAATTTTACTCAGTTTGGAACAGTTTATATTACATTGCCACCATATCACAGCTTGGAAGATAATCTGTCGTTGCTACTTATATTCTGCTGTAACAACCTATTTGACGAACGAGACCATTGAGCGTATTATTTACTTATTTATTTTCGCAAATTTGCTTGGTCATTTCATAAAAGGTTAGAAACACTATTGGTTTTTGTTATTTTGGCATGGAACAGAATGTAGATCTCGTGTTAAATGTTCAATTTTGTGATCCAATTGCCAACACAAATACGTCACACTCCGCCATCAGTTGCAGAGTTCACGAGAGCCGTAGTTCAGCAGACTGGGCAATAGTGCAGTGAGGGCGCTGTCATCAGTGGCGCCTGTCCAGCCAGAGTTGCTGTTGCTGTGCGGTGGACCCTGCAGGCGCTCTGCCCATACGACACCTGGCTGAGGCCAGTGCACTGAAGACTGGCAGAAGGGAAATGTGGAAAGCGAGAACATTTGCTGCAGCATCCTGCAATATCAGAGTGAAGATCAATGTTACCTGACTGTTGGGAGAGTGTGTCACAAGACCAGCATTACTGCTGTGTGGGACTCATAAAATTTGAGTTCGCACTTACACTACTGGCCATTAAAATTGCTACACCACGAAGATGACGTGCTACAGACGCGAAATTTAAGCGACAGCTAGAAGATGCTGAGATATACAAATGATTACCTTTTCAGAGCATTCACACAAGGTTGGCGCCGGTGGCGACACCTACAACGTGCAGACGTGAGGAAAGTTTCCAACCGATTTCTCATACACAAACAGCAGTTGACCGGCGTTGCCTGGTGAAACGTTGTTGTGCTGCCTCGTGTAAGCAGGAGAAATGCGTACCACCACGTTTCCGACTATGATAAAGGTCGGATTGTAGCCTATCGCGATTGCAGTTTATCTTATCGCGACATTGCTGCTCGCGTTGGTCGAGATCCAATGACTGTTAGCAGAATATGGAATCGGTGGGTTCAGGAGGGTAATACGCAACGCCGTGGTGGATCCCAATGGCCTCGTATCACTAGCAGTCGAGATGACAGGCATCTTATCCGCACGGCCATAATGGATCGTGCAGCCACGTCTCGATCCCTGAGTAAACAGATTGGGACGTTTGCAAGACAACAACCATCTGCACGAACAGTTCGGCGACGTTTGCAGCAACATGGACTATCAGCTCACAGACCATGGCTGCTGTTACCCTTGAGGCTGCATCACAGACAGGAGCACCTGCGATGGTGTACTCGACGACGAACCTGGATGCACGAATGGCAAAACGTGTCTTTTTTCGGATGAATCCAGGTTCTGTTTACAGCATCATGATCGTCGCATCCATGTTTGGCGACATCTCGGTGAACGCACATTGGAAGCATGTATTCATCATCGCCATACTGGCATATCATCCAGCATGATGGTATGGGGTGCCATTGGTTACACGTCTTGGTCACCTCTTGTTCGCATTGACGGCACTTTGAACAGTGGACGTTCATTTCAGATGTGTTACAATCCGTGGCTCTACCCTTCACTCGATCCCTGCGAAACCCTACATTTCTGCAGGATAATGCACGACCGCATGCTGCAGGTCCTGTACGGGCCTTTCTGGATACAGAAAATGTTCGACTGCTGCCCTGGCCAGCACATTCTCGAGATCTCTCACCAATTGAAAACGTCTGGTCAATGGTGGCCGAGCAACTGGCTCGTCGCAATACGCCAGTCACTACTCTTGATGAACTGTGGTATCGTGTTGAAGCTGCATGGGCAGCTGTACCTGTACACGCCATCCCAGCTGTGTTTGACTCAATTCCCATGTGTATCAAGGCCGTTATTACGGCCAGAGGTGCTTGTTCTGGGTACAGATTTCTCAGGATCTATGCACCCAAATTGTGTGAAAATGTAATCACATGTCAGTTCTAGTATAATATATTTGTCCAATGAATACCCGTTTATCATCTGAATTTCTTATTGGTGTAGCAATTTTAATGGCCAGTAGTGTACCTTCTCCTGAGTTGAATGTGAATTGATTATATGATTCCAGAAGACAAGCACGTATTGTGGTGTGAATGTTTCTACGAATGTCACGTTGTATTTAAAAACGGAAGCCATTGCACCATCTTGCTACAGATGCACAAGTAAGTTCAGTCTGAGATGCAAGCTGAAAACTCTAACTGCAGAGCTCATATCAAGGAAGCTGGGAACGATGAAGCTTACAGTAGTTTGACATCATCATATGCCAGTATGAAATGCTTTTCAATAATCAAATATTGTAGAGTACTGTGTTTGTTAGGTATGAAGCATGTATTTATCTATTCTTGTTGGCTTCTGCAAAGAGCAGCTTAGAAATTTTTCTTCAGAGAGAGGTTGTCTCCTGTTACTTAAATTAGTTCACTCAGTATTGCTGCAGTGTTATTAGAGCATTTATACACGCTACTTAAAGATGGGTACAAATGAGTAGCTGTAGCAACAACTTTTTTCATTCTTTATTTTAAAACATAAGAAACAGATTTAGAGAGACTATTTCAGTACTATTACACAAAATTTTGTAGATCAGCCTGCCTCATGATAACAAATCTATCAGCTGCTGGTTGTTTTTCTGCCTGGCTTTGTCCAGGGGGGTGAACCCATCGTCATCCATAACATTCCCATCAGCTCCTGCGTCGAGCAGCATAGTCGCCGCCTCCATGTGGCCACGCCACACTGCGTCGTGCAGCGGCGTTCTCCCCCACTTATCCCTCGCGTTGGGATCAGCAGATGACTCTAGCAGTATCCGCACCAGAGCCACATCACCATTGTATGCAGCCAAGTGCAGAGGTGTGTTCTGGTCGCTGTCCCTGTCGTTCACCTCCGCACCAGCGTCCAGTAGACACCTCACGGCCTCCATATGTTCCCCCTGCACTGCCCAGTGTAGGGCAGGCATCCTGTGTTCGCCCCTGCCTCTCGCCCCCGCATCCGCCCCTGCAGCGAGCAGTGCCCTCAGCTCCTCTACGGCCCCCTGCTCAGCTGCCTGGATCAGCCTTCTGTTTTTCCCTTGTTGAGAAAGTCTCCTGCAAATAACAGATAAATTCTTACTGTTTACTATAAGCAAACACACCTTATGAAGGAAACTATCCAACAAGCAAACAGAAGAGTTCTGAATGTACATCTGTCCAGAAACAAACCTACTATATTTCCCACTACTATTATACAAATGAGTGTCAAACTCTGTGTATATCAAGGTATAGAAGTAGTGCTGTAGCCCCTTGTCAAAGTCTTCATCCTCTGTCCATTAAAAATTCCTTTACCCAGTCTTTCAGGAAATTGAGTTGTCACATTTTCACCAATCATTTGCTGGAAATCTGTTCTGTTGACCTCAAGTGAAACAGATACTTCACACAGTTAATACTGTTTCTGTGTGCAGCAGTCCTTCCTTAAACTACTGTAGGTGATACACAAAATGAATTCCATCTCCAAATATTTAATGAGATTTTCCGGACAAGGAGCCAAAAAGGTTCAGTCCAGTTATCAGCACATTTAGTCACACACACACATGCCAAATAGCGAAAGTTTTGCAGAAAATTATTTTGTTGAAAGAAGCACTTTAAGTGGACTGCTACTCACCCACACTCATACTGTGTGTATGTGTGTCGCTTTTCTTTGTGTGACTTGTACATGAACACATGTGGATATGCACACTGCCACTCTGAAGTACCTGATAGTGTACACTAATATTCATACACACGCACACGCACACACACACACACACACACACACACACACACACACACACACACACACACACACAAGCACATGCACACTTCTGACTAAATTCTTGTTGCTGTCCCATGTCTTCTGGCTACTGCAAAAGTTACAATCCATGAAAGTAAATTAATCTTTCATGCATTTTGTTAGACTACCATTAGAAACGTACTTGTAAACAAACATTGTCTTAGTGGAAATACTGATTACATAACACACTGATGTAAGTACTGGAAAATGTGCTGTGTCACTTGTATCTGACTATCTCATTCCAATCACCGTGGCATAAAATATCTATTTACTCATAATATGACCTGTGCATGTGCTAATATCTGCAATATGCCAAGTTCTCTAAAAACCTTAAATAAATAAAAACAATGTAGTTTTCTCAGTCTGCCAAGGGAGGTATTACAGCTGTTCAACTTAATGTTCATCTTTCAAAAACTCAGTTTCATTTCTAATTAGACGCACAGGAAGATGCTAATGCTTCTTTTTCAATTAAAAATAAATCTGTGCAAATGAAAAATTAATGACCTCAGATGCACTTCATTTCTTAAAGAGAAATCTTAGCTTTCTAATTTTTTATATGTCATGTCGCCTAATCTTAGATCGAATAATAAGATAGATGTGGATTTTGAAGGACTTTACAGTACTTGACACTTGGAAGTTCTTTTGACAGTGTCTTACTAGGGACAGCCCTGGTGGAGCTGATACACCTTTGCAGGCATTTAATGTGTTAACTGGTTCACACACACATACTTCCTGACATGGACGACTAAAAATGGTGATGTTTCATTTTGAAACACACAGATGACAGATGTGAAAGTCAGGTTAAAACTTTCTAGGACTGTTTGTCAATCAATCCCTGACATGTGGAATCCAAGATTTTGGGAGAAGCAACCATGTTGCTTCATGTACAGACATATGTATGTTTTTCTATCTTCAAACCTTTTGCGATAGTAATGAACAGTCAACTAGTAAGGAACAGTGATGGTCTAAGAAATGCATCTTACCAAATAACCTCACCACTGAAGTGCAATTTCTGAGACCCGTTGTCTGATCGGCAGCCAGTTTTCTCCATACCAATCCCCTGTGGAAGAGACCTCCCACTTCTTTCCAGTACTTGTGCTGGATGGTAGAGCTACTGCAAGTCTACATCACATATGCCGATACATTTGTATAAGTGCTTCTGTGCCTCAGTGTTTTTGGCTATTGAGAGGAGAGGTGGAGGTTTACTTGGTAAAGGCCTGGGGACATTGGAAGATTCCAACTGGATAATATCGTGGTCAAAAAGAGATCTTGAAATCGGTTATTGATTTATGAGGGGTATTCATGGACAGATGCAGATTGAGATTACAATTCAGCTGTAATGTACACCAAAGTTGAAGAGAAGCTTCAAGAAGAACCAGTGTGTAAATAAGTTGAATACTGAAGTATTGAGGAATACAAGGTTGTAGATAATCTGATATTGCATTCGAAGATCGGTGAACAGTACTGAACATCTCCAAAAAGGGCAACCACAAAAGTTTGTCACTCAAACGACTTCCAGGAAAGGATCCCCGTAGAATTTGTGGTAAACAAAGAGAAATATAAACTCATTGAGGAAATAAAAAAATAGAAAAATATTCAGTAGAAGATAGGAATACAGCAATGTAAACCACTCTGGAGTGAAATAAATAGCTAGTAGAAGGAAAATTAAAGCACAATGGCTGGAGGAAGAATTAGAAGAAATCGAAAAAGAAATGGCTTTAGGAAGGACAGCTTTGGCACATAGAAAAGAACAAACAACATTCGATAAAATAAAGAACAAACATTGAGGTGTGGCACCTTATATCGCTCCTGTCTGGAGCCTGTGTATAAGGAGAATGAGTCACCCGTGTACAGTGACAGATGGTCTGAAGCGGTTCCAGTTGAGTATACATTCTAATTTTCATCCACCAGAGGACAGCAGTGCACAGAGACATTCAAGAAACAGGTCAAGAGAATGTTTTCTAAAATGTTCTGTTTATTTCTTGAAGGTGTTTTTTTTTTGTTCATTTATGTTGGTACAGCTTTGTATATGCTTCTAGTAGCGTGAATGGTGCGTGAATGTGGTCTAAAGTAAATATGTAAATCATTGTTCTACTGTACGAACTAGCGTGACAAATTTTTAAGGCAGTGTGAATGCAGACAACGAGGAATTTTGTATCATAATATGTTAAGTCCGAGTTACAGTACGGTAGGTTTCCGCTTGGCTTTCCTACCAGTGATCTGCTCTAATGAGTCCACAGGTAAGTGTAGGACAAAAGTAACTGCACTGCCCCAAGTTGTCAACATGAAGAGTTCAGAAGGAGTTGCGTAGTTAAACTCAGAGGAGAGATGAAAATCTCTGTGAGGGGAGAAACTGTCAGATGATTTAAGAGAGGAACAAATGGAAGTCGAATCAGGAAACATAATGATTCAGTACCAGACTCAGTGTTTAATAAATCTTTGGAGGCAGTGTGCACAAACAAGGAATGCGATTAGATAACAATCCTTCAGAATTTCTGTAATCATTTAGGGAAGGTTGCAAGCAAATAACTATTCTAGTAGATCTACAGAATCTATGAGACTAGAAATATACCAAAAAACTTTCAGAAAAAATATCAACCAGACACTCCTGAATCGAACAAGGGCCAATAGCTGAGAGAACCTTCACACAACGAGCTTAACATATCTGAGCTACTGACTAGATTAACATACAGAAGAATGGAAATCTACATTGAAGATCTGTTAGACGACAGAATGTTTGAATCTAGGAAAAATAAAGGCTCCAGAGAAGCAATTCTAACCTGAAATTGATAATGGGAGCAAGACGTAAGCAACAATGATTCAAAGAAAAATATATTTTTAGTATAAATTTTTTTAAATTGAACTAAAATGGATAGAATAATTTCTCCTAGCCCCATTCAAAATCCTAACTCCACCCAGACAGCCCTGAGAGTTTTTGCTTATGAATTTGTAATAGTTATGAAAATATTTGTAAAATTTATAAAGAAAAAGTAGGACCTATGTGATAGCTGATAGGAAGTGTACTATTCGTGCTTCAGTTATGTACTGCATGTATCCCACAATTTTTGTTATGGATCTTACAAGTATTCACACCAATTAAAAATTCGCAAGCAAAGATTTTGAGGACTATCTGTGTGGGGCTAGTAATCGGTATTTGGATAATCTATTTTATAATGTTTAATCTGGTTGAAAAATACGTTTTCTGCTGTTGTGTGAGAAATTCCTCAATGGACTTTAGACATTTTGGTGAGATAATAAAAATTTGCTGGCTCAGACGAAAATGAAATCACTGAACTGTTCACTATAACTCGCTATTTGCTCCCCTTTCAAATTCCTTTTTAGCTTCCCCTTAAGATACAATTTTTCACAACATTATTCATCTGACCATATATCCTTATTTTTCATCTCACATCTCTGACTACCATTGAACCTAGATTGAGCATTTACATTTTCTTTTCGTTTTGGTAGCTTCCTCACCACGTAATTGCACGATGAGTGCATATATAGGAGAGGGAACTCACTGTATGCGAGAGACTGCATCGCCATCAAGTGAAGGAGCCGTTGTTGTTGCCATTGTTGTTCTCATTGCCGTTGCCGTTGCCGTTGCCGTTGCTGTTGACATTGCCATTGCCGTTGCCGTTGTTGTTGCTGTTGCCGGCACAGCTGCAGCAGGAATCTGACTGCTGTGGGACTGGCGGGTGGCGGTGGTGGTGGTGGTGGTGGTGGTGGTGGTGGACCTCATTTGTGTAGCGGTTGGTGTGCTGCACACAAAAAGTGAGATGCACAGTGTGAGCACATGTGACCATGTGGGAACCATGCGGTGGCTTATTGTAGCCAGTACAGCTGAAACACTGTCCACACACAGGCAATAGCCAGAACACACACCAACAACGAGAGTAGCGCTTCAGTTAATATAAACGACTTAGCACTGAACTAGTGCTTCTCTAGAGTTTACCAGAACAGCAATTCATTACACCAAGCATAAGATGGTTTAAATTTAAGCACAAACAAGAGGTACATACAGTGACAGAGACTTATGCTAAATTTAATCACAGAATTATATTACAGGTCAGTTCAAGTTCCCTCAACAGCAACAACTGCAGAGGATTTAGAAGTTTACTATGTTGGATGTGACAGTAATTTAAATTTCACTATTGTCATACTATCATCATGATGCAGTGTTCAAAGTGTGTATTAAAAATTGGGGTTGCGAAGGCACAGACGTCAAAACGTGGACAGCAGGTTTTTAGCTGACTGGAGAAAAAAAATCAGAGTAATAAACAGTGCAGGAATGGAAACAGCCTATGGTAGTGGGAAATTTACCTAGCATTAAAAATTTTATCGCAGAAACTGAAATTTTATCCAATACATAGACTTTTCACAAATTTAGGAATTTTAAAACATTCATTCTCACTCTGTAAGTACCCATGAAGTCATGAAATGCTTAAAATCAGCAGTGACATTTGCCAGTGGGTAGAGCTCACCATGTCTGGAAGCTGAATGATAACACTGGAGGGAGCATCTGTATGTGTCAGTTTGTGTCTGTATGTGTTTGTATGTGAAGGATGTGTGTGTGTGTGTGTGTGTGTGTGTGTGTGTGTGTGTGTGTGTGTGTGTGTGTGCATGTGTGCATGCGTGCGTGTGTGTATGGGTGAATGGGTAAGCACACGCCATTCCAATGGTTAGTAATTTAATGTTGTTGGTGTTTTCAGTGTAGCACATTATGAAACACTGGACTTGCTTCTATTGTCTCACCATGTGCAATCCAGAAATGTGGCTGGAATGTTTTGACAAGCAAGCTGTACTAACAAAACTAGTTGACAGAAGTTTTTGTGCAATGTACTGAAGATTGAAAATATTTGTGTAACAACACAGGTAGTAATGGAAAAAAACAACTGTTTCAAGAGCTCTCCATACCACAGCTTACAGAGGGTGTGATTCTATATCGAAGTGATCTGTGTATCAGACGATAAATGTCTGTTGAAGATATGGTCCTTTCCTGATTCCACAATTGTATTCATGACAATGTGTGTGTGTGTGTGTGTGTGTGTGTGTGTCTGTGTGTGTGTGTCTGTGTGTTTGTGTGTGTTTGTGTGACGAGGAATGCTACGATTTATAGTACTGTATATGAAGCCTGTCATTCACATGTAGATGTGAATGCTAAACTCAATGAGAAATTTACCAATAGGGGCCAGAAAACTAAAAATAGCGTGGATATAAGGATGGGCTGAGTCATGGGGTCATGAAACTCTCCCCTTAAAGCATTTTATTAACCACAAATGTAAAAAAAATATTATGTTTATATTAAATATTTTTATATGTTTCACTTTCATTATCATTAAAATCCACGGCATCTGTGGCGCATTAAATGTGGATGTGATGGTAAGTTGCATTTTTGGGCACACATTAAATGTGGGTGTAATGGTAAGTTGCATTTTGACGGTGGCACATTAAATGTAGGTGTTCAAAATGGTTCAAATGGCTCTGAGCACTATCGGACTTAACATCTATGGTCATCAGTCCCCTAGAACTTAGAACTACTTAAACCTAACTAACCTAAGGACAGCACACAACACCCAGTCATCACGAGGCAGAGAAAATCCCTGACCCCGTCGGGAATCGAACCCGGAAACCCGGGCGTGGGAAGCGAGAACGCTACCGCACGACAATGTAGGTGTGACAGTAACTTGTTTTTTTGGGAGAGGAGCACACTGGATGTAGTTGCGATGGTGAGCTTCGTTTTGGGCAGAGGGAGAAATCAGTAAGAGAGCGTGGTAACCCCAAAACTGAGTTTTAGATACTCACCTATCACTTATGTCAAAATGTGTGTGAAGTGTTAGGCTATGAGTAATGGGACAAGAATCTCATGTACATCATTAACAGGACTTGAAAAATGCACAGACAGATGTGACTATCCTGGTAATAACAAACTCTTCAAAATTGTGGGTGTTTGTAATTTGAGAATGCATGCAGAATAATTTTGGCTTAATGCAAACAAATATATTTATGTATAATGTATTAAGAAAACAATTTCTTTACAATAAAAATACCGAGCAATAGTAATATGTTTCTTGCTTCAAACATGTATTTACGTTTTAATCTACACTGAACAATAGGTATCAGACGACTACTGTGCAGGCTATAAGTTAATTAGACGTAATCGAGGAAGTACTAGCAATGTCACCTCAAAGCCAAGGTTTCCAGTAGGTCAAATAGGACGCAATGTATTGCATAATATTAAAATCTAACTGAAACATGTATGAGTGTTCCTGGTTAGTAGACTTGTAGGTGGCATATATAACTGTAAGATGGTGTGGAATAAAGGAAAGCTAGATGTAAACGATTCTTCAGTGTCCAAGTTGAGATGGCACGGCAGCAACAACAGATGGGGTAGAGAAGATCATCGGCTGAGGCCTGGTAGTAGAGCCATGAGCAACCAGGAGAACCGGATAGGGGTCTGACACCTGTTGACCCAGGGTGCAGGAAAGTGTGTTGACCACTACAGCCCTTTTCTGTGGAATGCACCCACATACTGTGTGTGCTCTGGATCATGGCTGAACAGAAAGGGGAAGAAACCAAGATGGGTAGACTCAGCATAGTGTGCGACCAACCACAGCTGCCATGAGGAGTGGTTTGTGGTACCATGAGGTGGTCACAGAGTGTCTGTGTGAGGAGTAGGCAGCCACCCACTGGAGCACAAATGCTGCTTTCACTTTTCTCTCTGCACATCGAAATACAAGCTCTGACTGGAAAACTAATCACTCTTTCGTTTGATGTGCGTTATAAGTAAGTTCCAAAATAACAAAAACTTGTGTTGGGCAGGTTATTGGGATATTGCATATACAGGATGAACCTACACCGCAGGTAATTCGGAATCTGAAAATGCTACTGATGTGCGGTTTTCACAGGATAAATCGTTAGTCAAAGGTTTCGTGCTGATAGCCAATCAAAATATTCTAATGATATTCAGTAAGCGCATTTTTGTGTGAACATATACTTTTTTAAATGGAACAATGCCTATCGACATTGACAGACTAAAAGTAGGGTAAATTAGAATGTCAGTGGTGTTTGTTGCAGGATTCTAGTGTGAGTCGTTTACGAGATATCGTTCTGTGAAACGTATGCACAGACTCTAGCTTGTGCCATTCAACCTGCCTAGTTGCTGGGTGCGTTGTTGTTATGCTTGCTTGCAGTATGCTTGTGTGTTCCTTGAATACAAAAGGCGTCCAAAAAGTTTTTCATTGTCGTCTCTAATTTTTTTAAATTTTTTTCAGGAGGAGAATGAAATTTACTATACCCCATGCTGTAGTCACACAGTCAATGGAGCATTTGTCCAGACAATTAAATAACTAGCGTTTGCTTAACACAATTAATGACTGCAAATAAGGTTGGATTACCTAAAGGTCAAAACGGTTCATGATGCTATGTTAAACTTAACTCTTACGCGATTTCTGGGTAATACACGGTGTACATAAAGTCCGGGAATACTTCAATTATTGAAACTTCCTGGCAGATTAAAACTGTGTGCCGGACCAAGACTCGAACTCGGGACCTTTGCCTTTCGCGGGCAAGTGCTCTACCAACTGAGCTACCCAACCACGACTCACGCCCCGTCCTCACAGCTTTACTTCCACCAATATCTCGTTTCCTACCTTCCAAATTTTACAGAAGCTCTCCTGCGAACATTGCAGAACTAGCACTCCTGAAAGCCACGCTGTGGCTAAGCCATGTCCCCGCAGTAAACTTTCTTGCACAAGAACCAAACACTGGTCTGATATCATACATATGTCATTTTGAAAAGAAAAAAAACCTGAAAGTCTTTTTTTCCTGTACGCCGCCACAGCGTAGTTTGGTAATTTGCTGATAGTCAACGCAAGACGCAAACATGGCGAGTTCAGGGGCGGACCGAGCTTTCTGTGTGTTGGAGTTCGACAAAACCAAGTGTGCTGCAGCTGTTCAACAGATGTTTACAACCAAGTTCAGTAAGAAGCCACCAACAAGGAAGGCTATTTACCACTGGCACAGCAAATTCGTTACGATGGCTTGCTTGTGTGCGGCAGAGAGAAGCGGACATCCCAATGTGAGTGAACTGAATGTAGACCGTGTACGAGAGACATTCATTCGTAAGTTTCAAAAATGGCTCTGAGCACTATGGCACTTAACTTCTGAGGTCATCAGTCCCCTAGAACTTAGAACTACTTAAACCTAACTAACCTAAGGACATCACAAACATCCATGCCCGAGGCAGGATTCGAACCTGCGACCGTAGCGGTCGCGCGGTTCCAGACTGTAGCGCCTACAACCGCTCGGCCACAGCGGCCGGCCATTAGTAATGAGTACAAAGAAATCGGTGCGTCGTGCATCCTGTCAACTCGAAATGTCTCCAATGCCAGTGTGGAAAGTCCTGCGACAGCACCTGTCTATGAAACCATTCAAACTGGAGCAGGTGCAGAAGCTCAATGACGACAACGAAGGCAAGCCTTTTGTTCGCAGGAGACAGCTGTTTCATGAAATGGCCTCCCCAATCACCAGATCTCACTCCGTGTGACTTTTTTCTGTGGGGACACATTACAGATCTGGTGTACGTACCGCCTCTACCATGTGATGTAGCGGAGCTCCAGGAGAGAATACGGGAAGCGACTGCCACAGTCGACGATGCCATGCTGGGACGGCTATGGTAAGAATTTGATTACCGTATTGATGTCTGCCGGGTCACTCATGGTTCGCATATCAAAAGTTTGTAAAAAAAACCTTCGGAGTTTCTCTTCAAAATACAATACGTAGGACATCTGTACAATGTTTAGTTCTTGTGCAATAAATAATAATTGAATGTGTTCCCGGACTTTATGTACACCCTGTTTATCTGCTAATAAACACAGTTAAATTTAGAGGTTCGATGAACCTGTTATAAGAAGGCAATTAAAGAACAATGAGCTTCCAGGAAACGAATGTCTGTAATGGTGTATTTTACAGCAGAGCCACATCTAAGGAAACTCAGTGACAAGCATTGTGGGTTTGGAAATACACACATACACGAGAAACAAAGATGAGTGGTTTGCCTTCAGCTTACCTGGTTTCTGCCGGTGGATCAGAGAGCAGCCGGCTCACTTCAATCAAATCTTTAGGCTGACGAAGCATCGCATCTGCCCATCCCTGGGTGGCCATCACCTGGTGGGTGTGTGCCTTGATGAAGGTGAGTGCGGCCTGCCTGAGGCTGCTACAAGAGTGCCTCACCGCGAGAACCGCTGTGGCCGCTGCGGTTTCCAAAGCCAGCTGTGCGCCCACCTGTTTCTCACACTCTGCCTTAAGCCCCGACAAGGCGTACTTATCTGCTGCGGCAATCAGCTGGGGGGCTATGCTGGGCAGCTGGGGCGCCTGCAGGGTGTACAGGTATGAGACCAGCTGGCGCAGCACCGGGCCCTCCACGTCTGCGATGGCCACCTCTCCGCTGCTGGCCTCCAGCGTGTCGTGCTGGAACATGGCAGCAAACACGGGGCTCCTGTCCACCAGGACTGCTCGGTGCGCCGCCAGCCGTGTGTCGCCTGCCACCAGCGCCACGACGGCGCCGTCCCCAGCGTCCAGAAGGGCTCCCAGGTCTGTGGCCATCGTCTCCTCAACCTTCTTAACTGTTTCCATTGTGGATGATTCTGAAACATAGCATCACTTAGCAGCCTTTTGTCTAGATTAGAATCGATATGTTGTCGTTCTAATATATCTGTAGTGAGTAGATCCCCCCAGACGTAGAATATGTATCTGTAGTGAGTAGATCCCCCCACATGTAGAATATGTCAGGAAACAAGAATACACTATAAACATTTACAAAGAGAAATAGATATGCTAAATTATCTTCCATGGATTCCAGGTGAAAAGTTTTAGACAGAGAAAAATATTTACAACACTTATCAACAACGACTACATTACTGGACTGAATTGTACATGATACTCACATTGTTTGTTATTATCAGTATATCTACACATCAGTCGTTTCTGCTAACAAAATTCATTACTGAAGTGGAAGGAATTGCCCGTCAATAAATTCTTCACGCTCTTCATAAACTGAACTCCATTTGTAGTTAAACGCTTCATGACTGCTAGCAATTTATTGAAAATGTGTGTTCCTGAATAATGGACACCTTTCTGGACTCAAGTTTTAACATTAAAATTTTGTGAAGTTTATTCTTATTTCCAGTACTGATTCCATGAACTGAACTGTCCATTGAAAAAGAGATATATTTTTAATGAGAAATTTCACCACGAAAGAAATGTATGGATAAGCAGTAGTTAGTATACCTAATTCTCTAAACAGGTCTCCTGCAGAATTTCTTGAATTCATGTCTCAAATAATTCTCATTACACGTTTTTGAACTCACAGAAAGTTAGGCTGACTGGATGAATTATGTTGAATAATAATCCTATATGACATTATGGAATGAAAGTGTGCATAGTATGCTAGATTTATCATTTTTATATCCATTATGTCTTACAACATTTCCAATGCATACAGAGATTTGTTTAGGCACATCAGCAATTCTGTGATATGCTCCACCTAGCTGAACTTATTCTCTTGCTGAAATCCAAAGAATTTAACACCGTCAACTTCTTCTATCTGCTCCATGTCATATTTTAGGCATATGCTGGTGGGGAACCTTTATAAACTCTGAACTGAATAGTTTTTGTGCTATTTATTACAATGTTTATAACACCTGAATACAAAACTAACTTGGCATCTCATAATGTCATTGACGAAAGGCCACTGATGTACACAAGAAAAATTATGAGCCCTAAGATGGAACCTTGTGGGATTTTACTTATAATTGGTACACAGATGAATGAAGCCTGAAACGTTAATACATGTCCCTTCCGTATATGAAACCCTTTGTGTCTTTTCAGACATAAAGAATATTGTGAACAATTTGCAGCATTTACTCTTACATCATAATATCCTAATTTACTCAAAAGGAGTTATTTATTTGCTGTGTGGTATGTAAGCGCATTATCAAATAAAATAAAAACAATAATACATTTAATTTACACAGTCAAATGCTTTTAAGAGATTGCAAAATATATTAGTAGCTTGTAATTTATTGTATAATGAAAAACGTAAATCCTTTCTGTGTGTATAAACAGCTTTCCCAATATCGAAACCATTTATAGAAATTCAAACTGTGACATGAAAATATATTATTTGTTGTCAGATGGTTAAGAAGCTGATTGTATACTACCTTTTCTAAAATTTTGATCAATGGGAAAAGTGAAAATGGACATAAACATAACAGTATTTCTTTATCTCCTTTATTAAACAATGGTTTAACTTCACCATCTTTCAACAATTCAGGCAATGTTCCACTGATAAATGACTGGCTACACAGATAACTTAATATGTTACCAAACTCAGAAGTACGCTCTTTAATTAACTTTGCTGCTATTTTATGAAAACCACCTGACCTTTTTGATTTTGAATATTTATTGGTTGACATCACTTCTACAGGAATTATATGTTGGCGAAGTTATTTGTAATGAATGGTCCGAGATGTTTCATGGCAGCATCACCAACTTTTCAGTAACAGTTATGAAACGCTTGATACAAATTTTGCAACATTGCACACATCTGTTACCAGTGTATCATTTACTTTTAATACTATCTGTCCCTCTTCATCTCAAATTCTCTACCTGTCTCTCCTGTTGCTAAATTCCATATTCTGTTCATTTTGCCTGATGTGATTCTCTGGTTCTTGTTATGCATTTGCTTTGACACCCACAGCACCACTTTTAATATTTTGCAGTGCATTTTGCTATAAGCTACAGTATCAAAACCAGACTTGTGTCTGAGTGACAGATACAGTTTCCTATTTGTCTTCCAAGATACCTTTATTCCTTGAGTAATCCACAGTGTATTTGTAGACTCTGGTCTAATCTGGGTTAGTTTTGGCAAAAGCAGCTCTCAAAAACGGTAAGTATATTATTAATCGTTGTTTGTATTTTCCATTAATGCTGTAAGCCTGTATACACAACTACAGTTCATATCTGTGAGCAGTTTGCCAAAATGATCAATTTGTGGCTTGCTGGCTACACTCTTGAGCTCTGATTTAATAAGTTTCATATCCTTCTTATTATTAACATTTAACAAAAGAAATTGCATGATCTGGTGTATGAGGTCATTGACTAACAGTTGTAACATAATTTTCTTCATTAGCTCTTTGTACAAAGATATTAACGGTTTGTAACATAATTTTCTTCATTAGGTATTTGTACAAAGATATTATCACTGGCTGTTTTCAAGCAATCAGCTACGCTAGTTGGGAAATTTGCAGTAGGAATTAAGCTTAATGCTAATGTTACTGACTGTAATGAATTTTTACTGGAGAAATTTTTGAGAACATGTATGCCAAAATCATCAATTGTCACTATTTCTTTTTGTCGTTAAATAGGGCAAAACACCTTCAAGGTGATTTGTGGCTTGTATCATAACAAATGGTGTAAATGCCCACAGTTGAGAGTACACAACACTAGATACAAACAAGTCTGGTAAACGTGGGCTCTAAAACGTCTATCAGAAGAACATCTTCGATACTGTGAAACAAGTCTCTTATATTGAAGTTCTTTGCTTTCCATATTTTGGAGATGGTAGTAAGGACCAAAACAAGATAAAAATGTTGAGTAAACATAGGTTCTAAAGTGTGTACTATAAGAACTATAAACACCTGTTCATCTTCGCTATAGTGAAACACATCTCTTCTAATATATTGCGTAGGCTTCCATGGCTAGAGTCAGTCGACATAAAAGTTTTCCGGAAAAAAATTGTACCACGTCATATTGTATAAACGCAGTAGTTTTATAGACTATGATGCGGTACCATACCCAGAAAACTTTTATGTCGACATCTCTTCTACTGAACAAGTGCACATAGCTTAATACCTATACTCATTTTACAGCCTGTTTTGGTCCATACTATCTCCACCCATAATATGGAAAACAAAGAGCTTGCAGAAGAAGAGCTCTGTTTCACAGTGTCGAAGAAGAAATGCACATAGCTCTTCTGGTATGCATTTTAGAGCCCTTGTCTGCTGGATTGCTTGCATCTAATATCATGTACTTTCAACTATATGCGGTTACACCATTAATTATGGTACACCCACTATAAACAGACTAAAGTTATCTGTAGGTGCTTGGTATACATTTACTACAATTACTAAATTACTACATTTACTACAATGACAGAAAAAAATTCCTGCACCAAGAAACAAGTAATGTAGAGTAATGAAATTTTTGGGGTACGTTTCGCTAGGCAACGTGGTTAACGTTACATAATTACTGGTTCATGTAAGTGTGATAGAAGTCAATACAAATGTGATATCCTATTTCATAACAACCAGTGTAACTGCCAGAATGTTGAATGTAAGTGTGCAAACGGACATGTATTGTGTCGTACAGGTGCCGGATGTGAGTTTGGGATAGAGTTCCATGCCTGTTGCACTTGGTTGGTTAATACAAGGATGGCTAATGCTGGTGGTGCATGATGCTTAAGTTCTAGTACAATGATGTTCCACAGGACGAGATCGATTGGAGACAGATATGGTGATAGAGTAGGCCAATGCAACATGTCGACCATCTGTAGAGCATGTAGGGCTACAACAGGGATACATGGGCGAGCGTTATCCTGTTGGAAAACATACCCTGAAATGCTGTTCATTAATGACAGCTGAACAGCTCGAATCTGGCGTACAAATTTGCGGTGAGAGTGCATGGGGTGACCGCGAGGGTGCTCCTACTGTCATACCAAATCACCCTCCAGTACAGTGTATCTAGGCTGCAGGCACAGGGTCGTTGCCGGCCGAAGTGGCCGTGCGGTTAAAGGCGCTGCAGTCTGGAACCGCAAGACCGCTACGGTCGCAGGTTCGAATCCTGCCTCGGGCATGGATGTTTGTGATGTCCTTAGGTTAGTTAGGTTTAACTAGTTCTAAGTTCTAGGGGACTGATGACCTCAGCAGTTGAGTCCCATAGTGCTCAGAGCCATTTGAACCACAGGGTCGTTGGGTCGCTCACCTGACCTCCTTCTGACCACACATAGCCATCAACGGGACCGAGGCAGAACCATCTTTCATCAGAAAACGCCTCTGACTTCCACCCGGCCTTCCAGTGCACTCTCATTTGATACGTTTGAAGCTACGAACGCTGGTGGTTTGGGGTCAGTGGAATACCGCTTTAGGGAATCTGCCTCGGAGATTGTCGTTGAAGTAACCGATTTGTAACAGTTGTGTCACTGTGGTTCCAACTACTGCACAGGTCGCTGCTGCAGATGGAGTACGATGCGCCACATCCATACACCGGACGCGCCTGCCTTCCCTCTCGGTAGTGTCACGTGGCAGTCTGGAGTCCGGTCTTCTTGTGACCGTAGCTTCCCGTGACCACTGCTGCCAACACTCACGTACAGTCACTACATTCCTGCCAAGTTTTTTTGCAGTATCACGAAAGGAACATCCAGCTTCTCGTAGCACCACTACACGACATCGTTCAAACTCAGTGTGCTGTTGATAATGGCAACTTTGTCGCCTTAAAGGCATGTGTTGTGGTCTTCAGTCCTGAGACTGGTTTGATGCAGCTCTCCGTGCTACTCTATCCTGTGCAAGCTTCTTCATCTCCCAGTACTTACTGCAACCTGCATCCTTCTGAATCTGCTTAGTGTATTCATCTCTTCGTCTCCCTCTACGATTTTTACCCTCCACGCTGCCCTCCAATGCTAAATTTGTGATCCCTTGATGCCTCAGAACACGTCCTACCAACCGGTCCCTTCTTCTTGTCAAGTTGTGCCACAAACTCCTCTTCTCCCCAATTCTATTCAATACCTCCTCATTAGTTATGCGATCTACCCATCCAATCTTCAGCATTCTTCTGTATCACCACATTTCGAAAGCTTCTATTCTCTTCTTGTCCAAACTATTTATCCATGTTTCACTTCGATACATGGCTACACTCCATACAAATACTTTCAGAAACGACTTCCTGACACTTAAATCTATACTTGATGTTAACAAATTTCTCTTCTTCAGGAACGCTTTCCTTGCCATTGCCAGTCTACATTTTATATCCTCGCTACTTCGACCATCATCAGTTATTTTGCTCCCCAAATAGCAAAACTTCTTTACTACTTTAAGTGTCTAATTTCCTAATCTAATTCCCTCAGCATCACCCGACTTAATTCGACTACATTCCATTATCCTCGTTTTGCTTTTCTTGATGTTCATCTTATATCCTCCTTTCAAGACACTGTCCATTCCGTTCAACTGCTCTTCCAAGTCCTTTGCTATCTCTGACAGAATTACAATGTCATCGGCGAACCTCAACGTTTTTATTTCTTCTCCATGGACATTAATACCTACTCCGAATTTTTCTTTTGTTTCCTTTACTGCTTCCTCAATATAGAGATTGAATAACATCGGGGAGAGGCTAAAACCCTGTCTCACTCCCTTCCCAACCACTGCTTCCCTTTCATGCCCCTTGACTCTTATATCCGCCATCTGGTTTCTGTACAAATTGCAAATAGCCTTTCGCTCCCTGTATTTTACCCCTGCCACCTTTAGAATTTGAAAGAGAGTATTCCAGTCAACATTGTGAAAAGCTTTCTCTAAGTCCACAAATGCTAGAAATGTAGGTTTTCCTTTCCTGAATATTCCTTCTAAGGTAAGTCGTAAGGTCAGTATTGCCTTACGTGCATTCCTGATTAAAATCAACTCACCACCTCCAATCTCAAAGATAACTAACTCACACGATCGTTACAGCGCATATTTAAAGCCAACTAGACTTCCATTCTCATCGTGGCGCCACTAGAGCCACTCCCATGCGACTGGCGCCAAATTTCAATAGACATCATCTTTTAGATGTAGAAACACGCCTACCAACTTTAGTTTATCCCGCAAAACTCCTTCTTGGTAGTGGGATTTTTGTTCCGCCGGTGTATTATGAAGGATTTATTACGAAATTCAACGTCGGCCGCATATGCTTCCACATGCTTTTCTAAGCAAACTTTTTGATACGACAATTACTGATGAGTGTGGCAATTCCTTCTTATCTCCATTTATGTCCTACAAAAGTTAGATGCTAACCTGAGCCCTGCAACACATCACACGTCTATAAGAGTGTGTCGTGATGTTCAGACAGGCCAATTATGTCAACCGGGTTTCGTAATCATAATTCAACAATGCAGGTAAGTGGTTGTTCACAGTTCACCTTCGATACTTCTATGAGGCACAGGGATATCTGGGTCAGCTTCAACGCAACAATATCCTTGCCATGTCAACTTAATGCGACAGGAGAATAGACACAAATCTGTAATAATACCGTTTTAAAGAATTTCCTTTCGGTTTCAGCATATTTCTTTTGCAGAGGAAGCCTCAGAAGGGACGGAGACCTCACTTCTTCTGATTTCGTAGAACACTGCAATGTTACTTGACCAGGAAATAATTCGAAATGAAGATGTACCACAGTACTAAAGAGGTCGTTAGTAACTATAGCAGGATTTTATTCAACGAGTTATTCTGTTGATTTCTCCAGTTATTTAAGGAGACAAAGATATTTTATGAACGGAATCTGATTTATTCTGCTTTTAACCATTAGTCTTGCATGTAACCATTGAGGAGTTGGTTTACACAGAAGATCAGTCATCTCCTGCTTAAGGCTGAGATGCATTCCAGGAAAACGTTACCTTAGGGTAGCAGGCATACTCAGGCTGCAGCTCATGTACAACGCGTCTGAAATATTAAAACAGGACAACACCTGATAATGCTTCAGGGATATGTCTGAGCGTCATAGAGAACCTGCTTGTCCTTCAGCTGAGTTATATACTATCAAATTAAATTTGTAGATCAGTATATACTATTGTTTAATCCTTAATGCTAAACTCTAGAGTTTTCCGAATCTATTAAAAACTATGGTAAAAATTGAGATAATGACTATAAAATTTGAGTTTTTTCTAAACATTATGTTTAAAATGTAACACCTCATATATATATATATATATATATATATATATATATATATATATATATATATATATATATATGTAGTAAGTGTCCCTCTTGATAAGTATGGAGGTGTGATTACTCATGTCAGTCACATCGCGATTACGGGCAGCATGGGGTTCACGCCTGAGCCTCAGGACGTGCGCTAGCAGCGCATGTCGGGTGTTTCAAGCGTCAACTTCGCGTCTCAATGTCTCGGGATGTAATGGGAATATTGCGATGCAATCAACGCCATTTTGTATGTGCTTTGTCATACTATGGATTGCTGAAGAAAAAATATAGGAGGTCCATTTAAAAAAACATAAGTTTGTGTTAAAAAACACATATGCTTTCGTTTTAGAATGTTTCCAAATATGTACATTCATGGGCCCCAGCCCTACATTGATATCGGTGAAAGTCGTTTTCCAATAGCTATTTCGTATTGTGTAGCTGGAGCTATACCAAAGAAGTGCTGCTCATCACGTCATCACGTCTTTCATGCGTCACCCAGTGTCAACGCAGAGCGTCGGTTTGTTTCCCGTTACGAGCAAAATAATTTTTGAAACGGAATTTTACGTGGCCATTCGATAGAGCGGTTCCCGACTGATCTAGTGCGATATCCATCTTATCGACATGTACGAGTGACAGGGACAGTAAAACGCGGACGATAACCGCTACCCCAGCGGCGATATCACCGACCTAGCTTGCTTTGACTGCTATCCCGCTGCAGCGGCGCTGCGAAGTGGGCCCTGTACAATGACTGCAGAGTAGACGGCAGCGGGCGCTGCGAGCGTTATTAGGTGAGGAACTAAGGAAAAGCAAGGTCAGCATCTTATGAAAACGCACATCCTCGGTATAAAATAAACGTGTAATGACTTCACGTACGTTGTTCCAAAACCTGTAGGATTTCCCGTTTCACCAATTACGTCCTTTCATCGGAACAGTCTGTAGTTAGTGGAATAACAAGGCTAAAATGACTCCGAGCACTGGTCATCCGTCCCCTAGAACCTAGTGTGGTGTCACCGCCAGACACCACACTTGCTAGGTGGTAGCCTCTAAATCGGCCGCGGTCCGTTAGTATACGTCGGACCCGCGTGTCGCCACTATCAGTGATTGCAGACCGAGCGCCACCACACGGCAGGTCTAGTCTAGAGAGACTCCCTAGCACTCGCCCCAGTTGTACAGCCGACTTTGCTAGCGATGGTTCACTGTCTGCATACGCTCTCATTTGCCGAGACGACAGTTTAGCATAACCTTCAGCTACGTCCTTTGCTACGACCTAGCAAGGCGCCATATTCAGTTACTATATGTCTTCTGAACAGATAATATTGTGAATCATGTACCGTCGAGAGCGACGTTCATCATTAATGGATTAAAGTTAAGTATCAAACTAATTACGTCCGCTTTCTGAATTCTAATTCCTTGTCATGTTCCAGACCTCACGTCAGTATAGCCCTTCCCTCCTCACGCCAGCCTGCGTGAGCTAAAACGCGTGCCTTTCGGCCTCCTCTAGTAACGCGGTGTTGGCTCTTCTGCCAACACAACACCTAGAACTACTTAAACCTAACTTAACCTAAGGACATCACACGCAGCCATGCCCGAGGTAGAATTCGAACCTGCGAAAGCAGTAGCACGGTTCCAGGCTGAAACGTTTAGAACTGCTCGGCCACGAATAACAAGGTACATAAAGAAGAATTGCATAATAGCCATACAGCAAAATACTGTTTCTGTGCTATCACTCGCCAAAGTCTCGTTCCGATATCTCAAACCGTTTATGATACACGAGGAATGTTGTGGATGTCTGGCTTTATCTCTGGCGCAGTGCGGTCGTAAACCAATTTTCTCGACATGGGTGACAGATACAGACTTACACCCAAGTCTAAAGAAAAATTCAATATGTTAGCTAAATTTCAGCAACATATTATGTAACATGCACCAGACGGAAAATCATAGCGACTCCTGTTTATCGTAGCAAACTTTAGAAATCCGAGCAGTGTCTTACTTGTACGCAAATATCACAATAACTATGATCGTCAACGAAACGATAGGCAGATCATAATGGAGCTGACGCATAAAGATACAAGTGAAGCAAAACTGAAATTTTTTTACTGAATGGTTTCGTAAAATCGTCCGAGAAAGATTGCACGGCACGCGCGTCGGTTCTGTCATCGCCGACAGAACAAATGAATGAACTCCCCCAACGTTTTGGACAAAAGCTGGACACTTGGGATCGTCCACGCCAACTATAGACTTGACTGTCAAGGCGAAGGCATCAGGCATAGCCAACCGATTCGGCTCAAATTAGGCAGGTCGCTTGTGTACAGTCCAAAACCAAGGACTCTAAGATACCCTACTGGCCATTAAAATTGCCAGACCAAGAAGAAATGCAGATGATAAATGGGTATTCATCGGACAAATACATTATACTAGAAATGACATGTGATTACATTTTCACGCAATTTGGGTGCATAGAACCTGAGCAGTCAGTACCCGGAACAACCACCTCTGGCCGTAATAACGGCCTTGATACGTCTGGGCATTGAGTCAAACAGAGCTTCGACGGTGTGTACAGGTACAGCTGAACATGCAGCTTCAACACGATACCACAGTTCATCAAGAGTAGTGACTGGCGAATTGTGACAAGCCAGTTGTTCGGCCAACATGGACCAGACGTTTTCAATTCGTGAGAGATCTGGAGAATGTGCTGGCCGGGGCAGCAGTCGAGTCCGCCGAAGTGGCCGAGCGGTACTAGGCGCTACAGTCGGGAACCGCGCGACCGCTACGGTCGCAGGTTCGAATCCTGCCTCGGGCATGGATGTGTGTGGTCTCCTTAAGTTAGTTAGGTTTAAGTGGTTCTAAGTTCTAGGGGACTGATGACCACATCAGTTAAGTCCTATAGTGCTCAGAGCCATTTGAACCATTTGCAGCAGTCGGACATTTTCTGTATCAAGAAAGGCCCGTAAAGGACCTGCAACGTGCGATCGTGCATTATCCTGGTGAAATGTAGGGTTTCGCAGGGATCGAATGAAGGGTAGAGCCACGGGTCGTAACATATCTGAAATGCAACGTCCACTCTTCAAAGTGGCGTCAATGCGAACAAGAGGTGACCGAGACGTGTAACCAATGGCACCCCATACCATCACGCCGGGTGATACGCCAGTATGGTGACGACGAATACACGCTTCCAATGTGCGTTCACTGCGATGTCGCCAAACACGGATGCGACCATCATGATGCTGTAAACAAATTCTGGATACATCCGAAAAAATGACGTTTTGCCATTCGTGCACCCAGGTTCGTCCTCGAGTACACCATTGCAGGCGCTCCTGTCTGTGATGCAGCGTCAAGGGTAACCGCAGCCACGGTCTCCGAGCTGATAGACCGTGCTGCTGCAAACGTCGTCGAACTGTTCGTGCAGATGGTTGTTGTTTTGCAAACGTCCCCATCTGTTGACTCAGGGATCGAGACGTGGCTGCACGATCCGTTACAGCTGTGTGGATAAGATGTCTGTCATCTCGACTGCTAGTGACACAAGGTCTTTGGGATCCAGCACGGCGTTCTGTATTACCCTCCTGAACATACCGCTTCCATATTCTGCTAACAGTCATTGGATCTCAACTAACGCGAGCAGCAATATCGCGATACGATAAACCGCAATCGTCATAGGTTACAATCCGACCTTTATCAAAGTCTGAAACGTGATGGTACGCATTTCACCTCCTTACACGAGGCATCACAACAACGTTTCACCAGGCAACGCCGGTCAGCTGCTGACTGTGTATGAGAAATCGATTGGAAACTTTCCCCATGTCAGCACGTTGTAGGTGTCGCCACCGGCGCCAACCTTGTGTGAAAGCTCTGAAAAGCTTATCATTTGCATATCAGAGCATCTTCTTCCTGTCGGTTAAATTTCGCGTCTGTAGCACGTCATCTCCGTGGTGTAGCAATTTTAATGGCCAGTAGTGTATTTTGGCTCAACGCCCTCACGTTTTTGAGAAAACCACCCCAAAAGGTTACGTCCAGCAACTGACCCAAAATTGGCGGGATAGGAAGACAATTGTAACTAGAGTATTTTTCATCCTGAGGTGTAGGGACCACAAATGCATACTTTCCCAGAAATCGATGAAATAAACTTTTACAGCTCCCGCTTGTGCACCCGCATGGTAAACGCTCTTCGCCGAGAGCAGCAACGCAAATAGTCCGGCTCCGTTGTTGGACGGCGGAAGGGATCTGGTATTTTGTTCCTCAAATTTTGGCTTTTTTTTTTTACGCATTTCGCCCTCTTACGTCGAATCCCGCCCTCGCCTCTACCCGGACGCTGTTTATTACCCGAGGACGAAACACAACGCCGTCACGTGGATCAGAGGTCACGTGATTCATTATTTATTTGGACGTGGTGTCACAGAACTCGTGGGTTTTTGGAACTATTTAAACGATCGTCATTGTGCTATCGTGAAGAACCCTAAATGCGGTCAATGCTTTTCGAACTTCTTGCGGAGCATCGTCCACGATCCGCGCCGTAGTTTGATTATTTATCTCAGGAGATAAAATCATTCAAATGGTTCTGAGCACTATGGGACTTAACTTCTGAGGTCATCAGTCCCCTAGAACTTAGAACTACTTAAACCTAACTTACCTAAGGACATCACACACATCCATGCCCGAGGTAGGATTCGAGCCTGTGACCCTAGCGGTCGGGCGGTTCCAGACTGAAGCGCCTAGAACCGCTCGGCCACAACGGCCGGCCGCAGGGGATTAATTTGATACGTACGCACAAGGAGATGAACAGATAAGAAGCTACACGACATTACAAGAAAACATGCCATGAAAAAGCGGCAGCAGCGTCCATGGAGTATCGACGCTGTATGTGCGTGTTACAGAAGTGTAGCTTTGTGTTTATTTTTCTTTCTTTCAAAGACAAGGTGGATTTATTTTTTGTCAATATAAATGAATATTCTCCTATGGCCATTTACCCCTTCCATATGTTCCTGTATGGCGATGGAGACATAGTGGCCAGGCCTTGTGCAGTGACCCCTGCCCACATCGCAACGCGACAGTCAAAGTAAATGGCTGGGAAGCGGAGAAGCTGGGTTCGAATCTCGAGGAAACCTAGCGGATGTTATTCATCTCGCTTATATCTTTCCATATCTCAATTGCTATTTTAGGTTGTACACAAGCGACCTGCCAGATCTGAGCCGAATCGGTTGACCGTGTCTGAGGCCTTCCCCTTGTGAGCCTGAAGTTGGGAGAGGAATTACCGGGAAACAGTGCAAAGCAGCGCCCGCCCATTACCCGGAGAAACTGGGAGACTAAAGCCGTCGGCACACGGACCGTGCATCAGAACGTTGAGCGTTAAGCGTGCCGAGTTTCTAACGTCATAGCGTGGAACAGCACGTTGGGGAGTCTTTCCGGACGTGCAGAGCAATATCTAACAAGGGAACCTCCCCATCGCAACCCCCTCAGATTTAGTTATAAGTTGGCGCAGTGGATAGGCCTTGAAATACTATTCAATCGAGAAAACAGGATGAAGTTGTGTGTAACTATGAAAAAAAAAATAAGCAAAATATACAAACTGAGTAGTCCATGTGCAAGATAGGCAACATCAAGGGTACTGTGAGCTCAGGAGCGCCGTGGTCCCGTGGTTAGCGCGAGCAGCTGTGGAACGAGAGGATTTAGGTTCAAGTTTTCCCTCTAGTGAAAAGTTTAATTTTTTATTTTCAGACAATTATTATTTGTCCGTCCGTCCGTGACAAACTCATATTTTCATCCCTTTTTTGGGAGTGATGATCACATCCACAAGAAAATCTAAATCGGGCAAGGTAGAAAAATCTTTTTACCCATTCGCCGAGTGTACAAGTTAGGAGGGTCGATAACACATTCCTGTCACGTGACGCACATGCCGTCACCAGTGTCGTATACAATATATCAGACGTGTTTTCCTGTGGAGGAATCGGTTGATCTATGACCTTGCGATCAAATGTTTTCGGTTCCCATTGGAGAGGCACGTCCTTTCGTCTACTAATCGCACGGTTTTGCGGTGCAGTCGCAAAACACAGACACTAAACTTATTACAGTGAACAGAGACGTCAGTGAACGAACGGACAGATCATAACTTTGCGAAAATAAAGAAAGTAAACTTTTCACTCGAGGGATGGCGTGAACCAAGGACCTCTCGTTTCTCAGCTCCTCACGCTAACCACGGGACCACGGCGCTTCGCAACTCTGCCCTTGATGTTGCCTCTCTTGCACATGGACTTATTTTTTTCATAATTCCACACAACTTCTTCCTGTTTTCTCGATTGATCTGTGTTCAGATTTTCAAGGCCTATCCACTGTGCCAACTTATAACTAAATCTGAGGGGGTGCGATGGGGAGGTTCCCTTGTAAGATGTCAGATATTCTGAGCGTGCGTCTGAGCGTTGACCAATGAGACGGCACAACGCCACCTACGTCACACGCACGCCGTCTCCCTTCAGTACAGAGTTGTGAGGCGCCATATTGGCATTCATTTCAAGCCTATATGTATATATGCTGTTTACGAGCACCAACAAATTGAAGATCACTGGAAAACCCGTTGTTAACTGTGTGAATCGTTCCTATAAAATAATGAGAAACATCATATTCGTGGCAAAAGAATTATTGTAACTTGCGTATTATGAGAGTAGGCTATTTGAAGGCAGCGACTCACTGAAGATCCACCCAAAACGTATTGTTTTTGGGGCAATTTGTTATAATTAAATTTCAATTACTAACATATCTAAGGTTTTCAGCAAGACATATCATAGCATGTTGTTGTGATGTAGGTTTACCATAATGAGTGGAGTCACTGAGCTCTGAAGAGTTTTATGGTGAGGCAGTGGTTCGCGTCTTGAGCCTGCCAAATTTTTTTTCCATTCGCGTTTTTATTAGGTTCTGATACTTTATTATTACTTTAATATAAGCATATACAATAATATTTGATGTTACGTAAATGTAAGTTCACCTTTTTATGAGGGGTGACTTTGTTCGATTGGCTTAATCTACAGGACAGCTTGGCTACTTGTATAAAGATATTTTGCTCCTTTTTCTTTTAAGCTTCCTAATTCACATGTTGCAAAGATTCTGCCACTGGGTAGGAACAGTGATCAAGTAAGAGTGACACTGGGATTTTACTAAAATGTGGGAATGATGAAGTAATGTTTATCTTACTTGGAGAAGTATTGTAAATTTGTATCGCACTGTTTGTAATGGAACTTTTAGAAGCTTGTATCCTTATTGATTGGACATGGTACTTTCCTTCTCGTGGACGATGGAGGAAATGTGCGTTTTAATAGAGCAAACGTGGGAATTTTACTCGCACCCGTTGAGTAAACAGTGTGATTTACGAACTAGGAACATCCCTTAACTGCAGCTGGAGTGCGTTGCGATTGCGTATAGCCAACACCGACTCAAAGGAAGCCCTCGGCGCTTGTTCGTGACGTCACGTCAGCTAGGCACGGCGAACGCCAGGTCTGTTGCAGGCGTACTCATAATAGTGGTGTCTCCCTCTCTGACACAGGAAAATGTGAAACTATTGGCGGTAATTGACCAACACACATTGTTCTGAGAGATTTCTGCAATCAATTAATTGTGCAATTCATTACATTTCTTAACAAATAGTGCCCTCTTGAACTTAAATTTCCACCTGTTTTAAGGATTGACATACAAAAACAACTTCATGGTCCAGCAACAACAGAATTCGTGCTCCTTTACCTTATTTCTAAATCTGAGGAAGTTACGTTTGTACTGGGTTGCTTTTACAAGACACTGTGAACATATTGGTGCTCTTCTTTACTATCTTGGTTGATTATGGGGTGAGGAGCACTCAATGTTAATGAAATCTCTTGCGATTTTCCACGTTGGGGGAGGAGGTGGGGGACAGAAGAAGAGGCAACATAGAGATCCTTTTTTTATCAAATAATTTTTTATTATCTTATAAAGTTTCTCCCTTCAGTTGCAAGAGGGGAATATTTATCTTTTCTAACGTGCGTGTTTAAAAAAGTTTAACATCAGCAGTATTTTCGATGTATGAAGCTATTTTGTTTCCTCATAGCGTGTAGGCTTTCACAGCCGACGTCTTCAGTAATTAAAACTTCCGGGCTAAGAGGCCGTGGTCCAATAGTAGAAATACTTCTCCCTGACGTTTCGTTGCCAGCTGCGGGCGAAATTATCTGAGGTGAGTCTACGACTGGCTGCTAGGCCGTGGAGGTCCTGTTTATATAGAGCGCGTAGAGGGCGCCACCACTCGTCACGTGTTGTCAACAGTAAAACTATCTCTGGCTGTCGTCATTAATCTCGAGCGAAGGTAATCGATTGTCACATCTTTGGTACAGAGTCGATCGCCATATCTTATCTAGCTTCAAGCCTTCTTCTTTCCTGTTAAAATTATTGTGGTGTTTAAAAATCTCTACAGCCTCTCTATACATACGTGCATAATAATGCGATGTCTTAGCTAGCACGCTCGTCTCACTAAATTTTACTTCATGGTCACCCGTTTCAAAAACATGTTCCGCTACAGCCGATTTGTCCGTGTGTCCCAGTCGACAGTTCCTTTTATGTTCAGTTAGGCGAGTATTGATACTTCTTTTTGTGGTTCCAATGTAAACCTTCCCACAACTACACGTAATCTTATAGACACCAGGAGTAGCTAGAGGGTGTCACAGATTTTATTAGCCCTGTCCACCAATGTCTTGATAATACCTCTCTTCTGCCTGGCATGATGGTTTGAATGCTTATGAAGATAACGATCGGTATGCGTATCTTTTCTGTAGACTTTGTGACCCAGAGTCCCATCTGCTCGTTTAATTACTGAGACGTCCAAAAAATTTATCTGTCCATTACTTTCTGTCTCCATAGTGAATTGTATTTTTGAATTGATGCTATTCAAATGCGTCAAAAAACGGTTCAGTTCTTCTTCACCGTGATTCCATACGACAAAAGTGTCGTCCACATACCGATACCACTTGAAAGGCCTTTTTCTGGCTGACTGCAGTGCCTGCTGTTCAAAAAATTCCGCCTGCTGGGCGCACAGTGACTCCAAGCAGGGGGAAGCGCGGCGGACGTCTTTATCAGCGCTCATTAAAAGCCGGAAGTTAGTTTTCTGCAATTATTGCCTATCAGCGCTTTAATCTCCATAAGAATAACACAGAGCGGAAGTGAGTTTTTCTGCAACATGGGGTAAGTAAATATACGGCACGCTGAAAATTTCTAAGGCCGAATCAAGGTCACGCGCTTTAACGCGCGTACACCAACCAACAACGTGTTCTACAAATGCAGTAGCGTCAAGTAACAACATATTATGAAATGCAGTAGCGATAAGATACTTTTTTATTTGCCTACTTAAATCACCCTGACGAGGAGACCTCACTTACCGTGAGGCCATTTCATAAATGGCCTATGGCTGTGTGTCTGAGCAGGACTTTGAGGTTCCTGTCAACGAAGCTCTTGCTTGCATATCTGACATATTTCCGACTGATATAGTAGCTTTGTTTTGACATTGCCTTTCCACGACTTATTTTCAGTATAATAATGAGTTCTATGAACAAATTAATGGAGTGGCAATGGGTAGCCCTCTAAGTCCAGCCGTTGCTAATATTTTTATGGAATTTTTTGAACAGCAAGCACTGCAGTCAGCCAGAAAAAGGCCTTTGAAGTGGTATCGGTATGTGGACGACACTTTTGTCATATGGAATCACGGTGAAGAAGAACTGAACCGTTTTTTGAAGCATTTGAATAGCATCAATTCAAAAATACAATTCACTATGGAGACAGAAAGTAATGGGCAGATAAATTTTTTGGACGTCTCAGTAATTAAACGAGCAGATGGGACTCTGGGTCACAAAGTCTACAGAAAAGATACGCATACCGATCGTTATCTTCATAAGCATTCAAACCATCATGCCAGGCAGAAGAGAGGTATTATCAAGACATTGGTGGACAGGGCTAATAAAATCTGTGACACCCTCTAGCTACTCCTGGTGTCTATAAGATTACGTGTAGTTGTGGGAAGGTTTACATTGGAACCACAAAAAGAAGTATCAATACTCGCCTAACTGAACATAAAAGGAACTGTCGACTGGGACACACGGACAAATCGGCTGTAGCGGAACATGTTTTTGAAACGGGTGACCATGAAGTAAAATTTAGTGAGACGAGCGTGCTAGCTAAGACATCGCATTATTATGCACGTATGTATAGAGAGGCTGTAGAGATTTTTAAACACCACAATAATTTTAACAGGAAAGAAGAAGGCTTGAAGCTAGATAAGATATGGCGATCGACTCTGTACCAAAGATGTGACAATCGATTACCTTCGATCGAGAGCAATGACGCCAGCCAGAGATAGTTTTGCTGTTGACAACACGTGACGAGTGGTGGCGCCCTCTACGCGCTCTATATAAACAGGACCTCCACGGCCTAGCAGCCAGTCGTAGACTCACCTCAGATGATGTTGCCCGCAGCTGGCAACGAAACGTCAGGGAGAAGTATTTCTACTATTGGACCACGGCCTCTTAGCCCGGAAGTTTTAATTACTATTTTTTTCCTGTTTAAAATTCCTTTCGTTGAAAACGTCTGTAGTGTAATGACTGGCAACAGTTGGACATTTACACATGTAAATTAGTTTACATTTGCAGTGACGATGTCAAACAAAAATAAATAAATAAATATAAGAAACGAGTTAATTGTAAGGGGGTTGGGGTAAGTTTCGGTAGCAAAATGGATCAAGTAAATAAAGTTACTTGAATGTAAAACTTCCGAAGCTTACAATGGGGCAAAGCATCTTCTCATATTGATCTACGTTTGTTTCGACAGGATTCAGTAATACAGAACTAAGATCTTCATTTGTAGCTTTACGATAGTAAGAAAATCTTTCATCTAAATAAAACTGCAGAATCCAAAACAATACCAAACGTTTTGTCCAAAAATAAGAGATTTATAGTGATAAGCACGCCCAGGCGTTTCTGCCTGCAACGGACCTGGCGTTCGCCGTGCCTAGCTGGCGTGACGTCACCAACAAGCGGCGAGGCCTCCCTTTGAGTCAGTGTTGGTATACCACGTTGTGGCCCACGTACCGCATGCACAAGTCGCATCGTTCCTGAGCGTTGAGCAGCACGCTGAACGTAGCACACTCGACGTTTACGTTCGACAGCACGGTCCCTGTGGCGACGGCTTACGCAGAGGAAGCAGACCTTGCAGCGCCCCTACTCACCTTGCAGTCGTGGCGGAGTTCCGTCAGGTGGTGACTTGGGTCGCGGGCGGCTCACACGGCGTACAGACAGCCACGGCGCGGCTCCCCGCCCCTCTTATAGGCACCTGCAGGAGGTCGCAGCGGCCGCGTGACGTCACCTCGCGTGATCGCGAGCAGGTGGCGCCTGTCAGCTTATCGCTCTTGTCGCCTCGAATCTTTTTCCGTCAAGTGTGCGAGCTGGAGCTCTCGAGTAAGCCACTCAAGTAGGCTTGTGTAATCTTCTTATCCACTCCCACGTGGATATTGAAGAGCAGGTGGAGAAATCAAAGGAATGGCCTACCTCAGGGAAGCGTTCTCGCCCCAGCTCTATATACACTCCTGGAAATGGAAAAAAGAACACATTGACACCGGTGTGTCAGACCCACCATACTTGCTCCGGACTCTGCGAGAGGGCTGTACAAGCAATGATCACACGCACGGCACAGCGGACACACCAGGAACCGCGGTGTTGGCCGTCGAATGGCGCTAGCTGCGCAGCATTTGTGCACCGCCGCCGTTTGCCGTAGCATTCGGAGCTCAAATGGCTCTGAGCACTATGGGACTCAACTGCTGTGGTCATAAGTCCCCTAGAACTTAGAACTACTTAAACCTAACTAACCTAAGGACAGCACACACCACCCAGCCATCACGAGGTAGAGAAAATCCCTGACGCCGCCGGGAATCGAACCCGGGAACCCGGGCGTGGGAAGCGAGAACGCTACCGCACGACCACGAGATGCGGGCGGCATACGGAGCTCCATCGCAGTCTTTAACACTGGTAGCATGCCGCGACAGCGTGGACGTGAACCGTATGTGCAGTTGACGGACTTTGAGCGAGGGCGTATAGTGGGCATGCGGGAGGCCGGGTGGACGTACCGCCGAATTGCTCAACACGTGGGGCGTGAGGTCTCCACAGTACATCGATGTTGTCGCCAGTGGTCGGCGGAAGGTGCACGTGCCCGTCGACCTGGGACCGGACCGCAGCGACGCACGGATGCACGCCAAGACCGTAGGATCCTACGCAGTGCCGTAGGGGACCGCACCGCCACTTCCCAGCAAATTTGGGACACTGTTGCTCCTGGGGTATCGGCGAGGACCATTCGCAACCGTCTCCGTGAAGCTGGGCTACGGTCCCGCACACCGTTAGGCCGTCTTCCGCTCACGCCCCAACATCGTGCAGCCCGCCTCCAGTGGTGTCGCGACAGGCGTGAATGGAGGGACGAATGGAGACGTGTCGTCTTCAGCGATGAGAGTCGCTTCTGCCTTGGTGCCAATGATGGTCGTATGCGTGTTTGGCGCCGTGCAGGTGAGCGCCACAATCAGGACTGCATACGACCGAGGCACACAGGGCCAACACCCGGCATCATGGTGTGGGGAGCGATCTCCTACACTGGCCGTACACCACTGGTGATCGTCGAGGGGACACTGAATAGTGCACGGTACATCCAAACCGTCATCGAACCCATCGTTCTACCATTCCTAGACCGGCAAGGGAACTTGCTGTTCCAACAGGACAATGCACGTCCGCATGTATCCCGTGCCACCCAACGTGCTCTAGAAGGTGTAAGTCAACTACCCTGGCCAGCAAGATCTCCGGATCTGTCCCCCATTGAGCATGTTTGGGACTGGATGAAGCGTCGTCTCACGCAGTCTGCACGTCCAGCACGAACGCTGGTCCAACTGAGGCGCCAGGTGGAAATGGCATGGCAAGCCGTTCCACAGGACTACATCCAGCATCTCTACGATCGTCTCCATGGGAGAATAGCAGCCTGCATTGCTGCGAAAGGTGGATATACACTGTACTAGTGCCGACATTGTGCATGCTCTGTTGCCTGTGTCTATGTGCCTGTGGTTCTGTCAGTGTGATCATGTGATGCATCTGACCCCAGGAATGTGTCAATGAAGTTTCCCCTTCCTGGGACAATGAATTCACGGTGTTCTTATTTCAATTTCCAGGAGTGTAATATATATACAAATGACCAACCAGTGCCAAACATCGCGCACCACGCACCACTCCCAACACCTTCTCCAATCCCATCTTGCCCGGTTCACCGCTTGGTGTAACCAGTAGTTGCTTAACGTCAATCCTTCCAAAACCCAGGCGATCATTGTAGGCAAAACCACCCCTTCCTTCCGCCTCCTCGACTTCTATGTCACCATCTATGGCCGTCCTATCGCCCTCACCCCCACCCTCATGTACCTTGGCGTCACCCTCGACCGTCGCCTCTCCTGGACCCCCCATCTCCAGACAATCCAAGCTGAGGCACGCTCCCGCCTCCGTTTCCTCAAGTTCCCTTCTGGCCGTACATGGGGTCTGGACCCCTCCACCATCCTCCACACCTATAAATTACTCATCCGCCCTATCCTCTGCTACACCCACCCTGCCTGGATCTCTGCCCCTCCTACCTTTTACAAATCCCTTCAAATCCTCGAACACCACGCTCTTCGCCTCGCCTATCACATCCGTCTCCCCTCCCCCACACGGATCCTGTACGACCTTATTCCCTTCTGCCACCTCCTCCTTTTCCTCGAACGGATACGGATCCTCTACATCTCCTGTAAACACGATCCTCCTCACCCGCTGGTTTGTCACATCCTCTCCCACCCCTGCCCACTGCCATGCCTGTATTTCCAAGTCCCACCTGCTCTCCATCTTTCCACTCTCCTTACCCTCTCCAAAGGTGACTTCCGCCAGCTCCCCTACCGTGATGATGCCCTCATTCCCTCCATCTGCCCCTCCTGCCAACTTTGATACTCCCTCCCACTTCCTGTGTTTGTTCCTATGGGCACCCTCTCTCACTTCTCTCCCCCTCCCTCCCTCCTCCCTTTCTCCCCCCTCCTCCCCCGGGCTTCCCCTACCCCCATACCTTCAGTCCTCCTACCATCTCCCCTGCCATTGGCATCTCTGCTCTCCACTCTCCCTCCCCCACCACCTTATTCCCCTCTTGGCAGGTCCCCGGAGTCGCACACGTTCAATGGACATTCGCGCGCCGGAGATCATCGCCATCAGTTTTTCGTGTGTGTGCCGTCATCTTTGTGATTTAGTGTTTTTCGCTGCCACGCTCCTTTATTCACATGTACCGTCTAAATCATCAGTGTTTGTGCATAGTGCCGACAGTTTTCCTTGTTTATTCGTCGAGTGTGAACGGCTTCATGTTTTTAATTATTGTGTCTACTGTTTTCTAAGCACCAGTCTGTTACTTTTCTGTCTTCATTTTCTCTGTTATTGTACTGCTTGTGGCTGAAGAGCGGAGTACAATTTTTCGCTGCCAGCCCACCTTGTATGAGGAGCAAAATAACAATCAAGAAAAAAAAAACATCACGCGCCAATTTATGTATGCCGATGACACTGCAGTTGCAGCCCAAGGTAATAATTTTATGGATGTAGAGGAGAAATTAACCAGTACCTTGGAAGCTCTCTCCCAGTATTATCAGGAAAACCACCTACGGCCGAACCCTTTCAAGACGCAGCTCTGTGCATTCCATTTAAAGAACAGGGAGGCATCTACATCTACATCTACATCCATACTCCGCAAGCCACCTGACGGTGTGTGGCGGAGGGTACCTTGAGTACCTCTATCGGTTCTCCTATTTCAGTCTCGTATTGTTCGTGGAAAGAAGGATTGTCGGTATGCCTCTGTGTGGGCTCTAATCTCTCTGATTTTATCCTCATCGTCTCTTCGCGAGAAATACGTAGAAGGGAGCAATATACTGCTCGACTCCTCGGTGAAACTTCAACAAAAGCCCGTACCGAGCTACTGAGCGTCTCTCCTGCAGAGTCTTCCACTGGAGTTTATCTATCATCTCCGTAACGCTTTCGCGATTACTAAATGATCCTGTAACGAAGCGCGCTGCCCTCCGTTGGATCTTCTCTATCTATCAACCCTGTCAGGTACAGATCCCACACTGCTGAGCAGCATTCAAGCAGTGGGCGAACAAGCGTACTGTAACCTACTTCCTTTGTTTTCGAATTGCGTTTCCTTAGGATTCTTCCAATGAATCTCAGTCTGGCATCTGCATTACCGACGATCAACTTTATATGATCATTCCATTTTTAATCACTCCTAATGCGTACTCCCAGATAATTTACGGAATTACTGCTTCCAGTTGCTGACCTGCTATATTGTAGCTATATGATAAGGGATCCTTCTTTCTATGTATTCGCAGCACAATACACTTGCAAATCGTGAATTAAATGTAATATGGAGAGGTGAACGTCTGGAGCATTATAAAACGTCCAAATATCTTGGTGTCACGTTGGATCGCACACTGACCTATAAACGTCTTGTAATGCCACAAGGGAAGAAGTCTCAACTAGAAACAACATCATCAGGAAACTAACCAGTATGGTCTGCATCAACACACGCGGAAATGTTGATGTTGCGGTGAATGTAATGGCACGGGTTCTTACCAGATGCTTGAGGCCAACCCCAGTGCACAAGACGTACTTAATCATGGGGATCGCACCGCCCAACATACGACGTGATATCGCCGCCGAAGCCGAAAAAACCAAGCAAGAAAAGGACATGCGTCACCCTTTATATGGACACCAGCCTGCTGACCGACGGCTTTGTTCGAGGAAGAGTTTCCTGTCACGAGCCCTGAAAGGGTCGGCTGCAGAGAATCGTTTGATAAGGTGGGAACTCGACCTGAGAAACCCCCATAAAGAAGTAAAAGAAGAACTGGCGCCTGGTGGGGACCTACCATACACAGTCTGGAGAACCCTAAACCGTATGAGGGTAGAAGTGCCAAAGTGCAAGACAAACCTGCAGCAATGGGGTTTCCTAAAAGAGAATGAGAACACACTCTGTCTGTGTGGTTCTGTCCAGGATCCTCGACACCCGCTTATCTGTCCATATTTAGACCAGCCCTGCACAGTGAATGACTTATGGGAGGCAAATGACAAGGCCATATTGGCTGCTGATTTTTGGAAGTTTGAAGTCTAGTTCCGGACGCGGAAAGTAAGTAAGTGCGTGGACATTAGATTTCCAGGAATGCTAAATGTCAGAATATATTCTAATTTTTTTTCATAATATGGGGCCACTGTCATAATATACACTCCTGGAAATTGAAATAAGAACACCGTGAATTCATTGTCCCAGGAAGGGGAAACTTTATTGACACATTCCTGGGGTCAGATACATCACATGGTCACACTGACAGAACCACAGGCACATAGACACAGGCAACAGAGCATGCACAATGTCGGCACTAGTACAGTGTATATCCACCTTTCGCAGCAATGCAGGCTGCTATTCTCCCATGGAGACGATCGTAGAGATGCTGGATGTAGTCCTGTGGAACGGCTTGCCATGCCATTTCCACCTGGCGCCTCAGTTGGACCAGCGTTCGTGCTGGACGTGCAGACCGCGTGAGACGACGCTTCATCCAGTCCCAAACATGCTCAATGGGGGAAAGATCCGGAGATCTTGCTGGCCAGGGTAGTTGACTTACACCTTCTAGAGCACGTTGGGTGGCACGGGATACATGCGGACGTGCATTGTCCTGTTGGAACAGCAAGTTCCCTTGCCGGTCTAGGAATGGTAGAACGATGGGTTCGATGACGGTTTGGATGTACCGTGCACTATTCAGTGTCCCCTCGACGATCACCAGTGGTGTACGGCCAGTGTAGGAGATCGCTCCCCACACCATGATGCCGGGTTTTGGCCCTGTGTGCCTCGGTCGTATGCAGTCCTGATTGTGGCGCTCACCTGCACGGCGCCAAACACGCATACGACCATCATTGGTATCAAGGCAGAAGCGACTCTCATCGCTGAAGACGACACGTCTCCATTCGTCCCTCCATTCACGCCTGTCGCGACACCACTGGAGGCGGGCTGCACGATGTTGGGGCGTGAGCGGAAGACGGCCTAACGGTGTGCGGGACCGTAGCCCAGCTTCATGGAGACGGTTGCGAATGGTCCTCGCCGATACCCCAGGAGCAACAGTGTCCCTAATTTGCTGGGAAGTGGCGGTGCGGTCCCCTACGGCACTGCGTAGGATCCTACGGTCTTGGCGTGCATCCGTGCGTCGCTGCGGTCCGGTCCCAGGTCGACGGGCACGTGCACCTTCCGCCGACCACTGGCGACAACATCGATGTACTGTGGAGACCTCACGCCCCACGTGTTGAGCAATTCGGCGGTACGTCCACCCGGCCTCCCGCATGCCCACTATACGCCCTCGCTCAAAGTCCGTCAACTGCACATACGGTTCACGTCCACGCTGTCGCGGCATGATACCAGTGTTAAAGACTGCGGTGGAGCTCTGTATGCCACGGCAGACTGGCTGACACTGACGGCGGCGGTGCACAGATGCTGCGCAGCTAGCGCCATTCGACGGCCAACACCGCGGTTCCTGGTGTGTCCGCTGTGCCGTGCGTGCGATCATTGCTTGTACAGCCCTCTCGCAGTGTCCGGAGCAAGTATGGTGGGTCTGACACACCGGTGTCAGTGTGTTCTTTTTTCCATTTCCAGGAGTGTATTTCTTTAAAGTCAGTACCGCCATTAGACTGTTTTTTATTTGCAGTGTTACGTTTACACGATCATGATATCGTTTTTAAAGTGCCATTATCAGGTGTTTTAACGTTATACAGTGCCTAAGATAGCAGGTCATAAACTGGAATCAGTTAGTTCCATAAATTATCTGGGAGTAGGCATTAGGAGTGATTTCAAATGGAATGACCATATAAAATTAATCGTCGGTAAAGCAGATGTCAGACTGAGATTCACTGGAAGAACCCTAAGGAAATGCAGTCCGAAAAAGGTAGGTTACAGTACACTTGTTCGCCCACTGCTTGAATACTGCTCACCGGTGTGGGATCTGTACCAGGTAGGGTAGAAGAGATAGAGAAGATCCAACGGAGAGCAGCACGCTTCGTTACAGGATCGTTTAATAATCGCGAAAGCGTTACGGAGATGACAGATAAACTCCAGTTGAAGACTCTGCAGGAGAGACGCTCAGTAGCTCGGTATGGGCTTTTGCTGAAGTTTCGAGAACATCGCTTCATTGAGGAGTCAAGCATTATATTGCTTCCTCCAAAGTATATCTCGCGAAGAGACCGTAAGGATAAAAACAGAGAGATTAGAGCTCACACAGAGGCATACCGACAATCTTTGTTTCCACGAACAATACGGGACTGGTATAGAAGGGAGGTACCCTCCGCCACAACCTGTCAGGTGGCTTGCGGAGTATGGATGTAGATGTAGATGTAAATACTGTCGTATTTAAAATACGACCCTTAGACAATGTGTCTAATAGTGCATTTTAAGTACCAGTGTATGCCATCTTAGGCACTGTATAACATTAAAACATTGATAATGGCACTTTAAAGCCAAAATCATAATCGTGTAAATGTAACACTGCAAATAAAAAAGTCTAATGGCGGTACTGACTTTAAAGGGAAAAAAAGAGAATATATTCTGCTTCTAGGTCGTCAAACGGGCTGATTTGTAGCAGGAGAGGCACCACAGGACCTTTTAATTTCCACTGTCTATACTTCTACAAATAAATTCATAAAACTTCGTCAGTATGGCCAGGAAGGATTCAGGATTCACACTCATAGCAGTGGAAAGTCAAAAACATAACAAAATAACTTTTTTTACGTGTAAAATTTCATCGTTTTTTCACTTACTATTGGCTGCAGTTGTTGCTATAGGTACACTTTTCTTCATAAGTAAGAGAGATTCTCCGATGAATTTTGCACAGCGTACAATCCATACTTACAGATGTATGAAACTCTAGAATTTTCCAAATCTATGAAAACCTGTTTTAAAAACTGAGATAATTAACTATAAAATTTGAGATTTTTCTAGACATGTAGTTTAAGAAGTAATAGCTCATTTTGTTCATAAAGCAAATAAAATCTAGAGTTTCTTACACCTATAAGTATGGTTTGTATGCTGTGCAAAATTCATCGAAGAATCACTCTTACTTATGAAGAAAAGTGAGCCTGTAGCAACAAATCCAGCCAATACTAAGTAAAAAAATGATAAAATTTCACATGTAAAAAAATATTTTGGTATGTTTTTTGAACATTCACTGCTATGAATGTGAATACTGAATTATTCCTTGTCGTGCTGACAAAGTTTATGAATTTACCAGATTGAGATTTTCACTCTGCAGCGGAGTGTGTGCTGATATGAAACTTCCTGGTAGATTAAAACTGTGTGCTAGACTGAGACTCGAATTGGGGACCTCTGCCTTTCGCAGGCAAGAAGCACGACTCACGCCCCGTCCTCACAGCTCACATCTCATTCTGGAAACATTCCCCACGCTGTGGCTAAGCCATGTCTCCGCAATATCCTTTCTTTCAGGAGTGTTAGTTGTGCAAGGTGCGCAGGAGAGCTTCTGTAAAGTTTGGAAGGTAGGAGACGAGGCACTGGCAGAAGTAAAGCTGTGAGGACCGGGCCTGAGTCGTGCTTCGGTAGCTCAGATGGTAGCGCACTTGCCCGCGAAACGCAAAGGTCCCGAGTTCGAGTCTCGGTCGGGCACACAGTTTTAATCTGCCAGGAAGTTTTATGAATTTATTTGTAAAACCATTGACAGTGGAAATTAAAATGTCCCGTCGTACCTGTCCTGCTCCAAATTGGCCCGTTTGACGCCCCCCCCCCCCCCCACCCCTTAAGCCACACTCTTCTGACTATGTTCGTCATAAGAATAAGTCTGATGTAAACATTACGCTGTGTATTCTTCCGCGTTTGCTCGAATCTCATTGCATTTCGTTTCACGTGGAGTGGGAGCCAAGTTGTGGCCAGTACAGTCAAGTACGATCGTAAGGTTACGTTTTATGCTGTGTTACACGCACACACACTGAACTGTAATGTGCGCGACAACAGATTCACCAGCGCATTAAACTTGGTCAGCACTGGCCAATCAACGGCAGTGGCGGATATATATAGGGAGCGCGCGCTTCACCCTCCCCCCCTCTCCCCTCCACCCATCGCACTTGCCGGGCAGACAGCATTTCCATCCGCGCCACTCAGCCCGCACGCTGTCCATTCGCTTCTTTCGTCAGTCGACTCGGCTGTATCGAGTTATCGAGTAGTTGTGCTTTCCTATGTAGCACGCACGTTCACGTCATCGTATTTTATACGCTTCTGACTGGCACATAGATAACTAACACATACCTACGAGAAAAGTCGCGGCCATTCTAGTGATCTCGATACGTTTTTCTGTCTGGCATTTGTTCGAGAAAGTCGCGAATATTCTACTGTCTTCTTGTACAGAGAACCTCCGATACGTAGCGTTATAAATACGGACTATCCGCCGAATAGGAAGCTAGTTCACACTCAGCAGCAGAAATATTAAGACTGAAGAATGAATACGTGACACGTCCTAGTTGCAGCAAGTGCAAATGTGAAGAGTAGTCAAGAGTGAGAGTGCTCAGATGATTGTCAAGTATTAATAAAAGTAATTCATAGTAATTTCACAGAAAAATACTGTATTGTTACTCGAAACAATATTTCCACTAAGGACGTAACAATAGTTTCCCATACCCACCTCGTAATTCACATTTGATGCGTATATCTCCGGTAATAGTTACTTTCGAGAAGATTCCTAAAAACGCTTTGTAAGTACACTACTGGCCATTAAAATTGCTACACCACGAAGATGACGTGCTACAGACGCAAAATTTAACCGACAGGAAGAAGATGCTCTGATATGCAAATGATTAGCTTTTCAGAGCATTCACGCAAGGTTGGCGCCGGTGGCGACACCTACAACGTGCTGACACGAGGAAAGTTTCCAACCGATTTCTCAGACACAAACAGCAGTTGACCGGCGTTGCTGGTGAAACGTTGTGATGCCTCGTGTAAGGAGGAGAAATGCGTACCATCACGTTTCCTAATTTGATAAAGTTCGGATAGTAGCCTATCGCGATTGCGGTTTATCGTATCGCGACATTGCTGCTCGCGTTGGTCGAGATCCAATGACTGTTAGCAGAATATGGAATCGGAGGGTTCAGGAGGGTAATACGGAACGCCGTACTGGATCCCAACGGCCTCGTATCACTAGCAGTCGAGATGACAGGCATCTTATCTGCACAGCTGTAACGGATCGTGCAGCCACGTCTCGATCCCTGAGTCAACAGATGGGGACGTTTGCAAGACAACAATCATCTGCAGGAACAGTTCGACAACGTTTGCAGCAGCATAGACTATCAGCTCAGAGACCGTGGCTGCGGTTACCCTTGACGCTGCATCACAGACAGGAGCGCCTGCAATGGTGTACTCGACGACGAACCTTGGTGCACGAATGGCAAAACTTCATTTTTTCGGATGAATCCAGGTTCTGTTTACAGCATCACGATGGTCGCGTCCGTGTTTGGCAACATCGCGATGAACGCACATTGGAAGCGTGTATTCGTCATCGCCCTACTGGCGTAACACCCAGCGTGATGGTATGGGGTGCCATTGGTTACACGTCTCCGTCACCTCTTGTTTGCATTGATGGCACTTTGAAGAGTGGACGTTCATTTCAGATGTGTTACGACCCGTGGCTCTACCCTTCATTCGATCCCTGCAAAAACATTTCAGCAGGATAATGCACGACCGCATGTTGCAGGTCCTGTACAGGCCTTTCTGGATACACAAAATGTTCGACTGCTGCCCTGGCCACTACATTCTCCAGATCTCTCACCAATTGAAAACGTCTGATCAATGGTGGCCAGCCGCCCGGGATTAGCCGAGCGGTCTAGGGCGCTGCAGTCTTGAACTGTGCGGCTGGTCCCGGCGGAGGTGCGAGTCCTCCCTCGGGCATGAGTGTGTGTGTTTGTCCTTAGGGTAATTCAGGTTAAGTAGTGTGTAAGCTTAGGGACTGATGACCTTAGTCTCATAAGATTTCACACACATTTGAACATTTTTGAATGGTGGCCAAGCAACTGGCTCGTCACAATACGCCAGTCACTACTCTTGATGAACTGTAGTATCGTGTTGAAGCTGCATAGGCAGCTGTACCTGTACACGCCATCCAAGCTCTGTTTGACTCAATGCCCAGGCGTATCAAGGCCGTTATTACGGCCAGAGGTGATGGTTTGGGTACTGATTTCTCAGGATGTATGCATCCAAATTGCGTGAAAATGTAATCACATGTCAGTTCTAGTATAATATATTTGTCCAATGAATACGCGTTTATAATCTGCATTTCTTCTTGGTGTAGCAATTTTAATGGGCAGTAGTGTAGGTTGTCTGAAATCTGCTCGGTAAGGAAGTCCAGATGTTGAAATCAGGTGTGAGATTACCACTAAACCCCCATAAGGGAATTTATTTTCATAATTTATTCAAATTTCAGTAGAACTTTGCGTTTGTGCCTTGGTCAGGCCACGCTCCATGGGCCTTAAGCGCACGGTCATATTATTGCTCTGTGCTTAACGGAAATTCACTCATTTAATCTATTTTAATCTGCTCTTTCATTTACAGTAATATTTTAGGGGATTTTTATTTATTTTCCATATTTTTGCTTTGTGAACTTGCTTTGGCGCCACGTGATCGGTTAGAGCGACCGCCACATTGATAAAGTGTACTTTCGGTCTAAAAATGTGCAGTAGATGATGAATAATCATACAGTTGTGGGCGAGTGTAAAATAGGGAAATAATAATCTTGTGTGTTGGTATATTTCTGGTTTTCTGTTTGCTACCAAAACTTGGCCACGTGTGTGAAATAGTATGTGCTCCCCCCCTAAGTATTTGATTTGCTTGCAATGTTGTGCATTACGGAAAGTACACGGTTTAAGCTCGTGCACCTAGGAAAAGCTCCAGTTTTAATGCCCATTGAGTGGATAAAGACTTGCAAAATACTCTTCCGCCCTGACCTACTTCACTTGTAGTGTCTTTGCTGAACTTGTTCTGCGTGACCTATAGCAATTAAATACCATAAGCATGAGTTTAGGTGTAATTGTAAGTTTGCTTATTTTGCATTGAAGCCAGGTCTGCGCTCCCCTGTGGATAAAGACTTGCAAAATACTCTTCCGCCCTGACCTACTTCACTTGTAGCGTCTTTGCTGAAGTTGTTCTACGTGACCTATAGCAATTAAATACCATAAGCATGAGTTTAGGTGTAATTGTAAGTTTGCTTATTTTGCATTGAAGCCAGGTCTGCGCTCCCCTCTCCCATTCCATAATCATGTGGCGAAACTGAACCATGGTAACTAGACACACCAGTTGTGATAAGGCATATTGCAACAGAAACACGGCTAGATGTTGAAATGCCATTGGTACTGAATAAATATCAATTAATCTACACCCTTGACGGATTATTTCCTCCCTCCATCATTAAGAGTCCTGCGTCATGAAAACAAATAAGAGCTATATGTTGCCTTTTAAGCACTGCATAGGTTCCTTCTGCAGTGGTTATAAAAAATAATGCGTTGTCCGTTGCTTTCAAATTTTTAACGGTTGGTTAAAAACCTTCCGCTAGAATTATTAATATCCGGCAATAACTAGCAGGAGCCAGTAATTTCGTGGACCACACGAATTTGTGAAACCATTTACTACAGAGCGTAGCTTGCAGGAGCTGTGGGACATGATAAAGCGACAGTAATCTTCTTACTAGGTCGAGTTTTACCACCACCAGTACTGTAAGGTTACGTTGCAAAATTATTGGCATCAGAGAATGTGATGTATCCGTCAGGGAAACTGCTGTTCGTGCGGGACGAAGTATTTCGGCAGTGCAACGGGTGTGTGCAGAATGGTTGACGGATGGCCGTAGAGCACGAAATAGGTCAAGTCCCACCCCCAGATCACCCCCCGAGAACATCGAACCCTCATTCGAACGGCATTGCAGGGCAGATCAGTGCCCTCCTCGGCTGTGGCGCAACAGTGGAGCAGTGGAGCACATTATACACTGAATGAGATTTTCACTCTGCAGCGGAGTGTGCGCTGATATGAAACTTCCTGGCAGATTAAAACTGTGTGCCCGACCGAGACTCGAACTCGGGACCTTTGCCTGTCGCGGGCAAGTGCTCTACCATCTGAGCTACCGAAGCACGACTCACGCCCGGTACTCACAGCTTTACTTCTGCCAGTATCTCGTCTCCTACCTTCCAAACTTTACAGTTCTGCAAGTTTCGCAGGAGAGCTTCTGTAAAGTTTGGAAGGTAGGAGACGAGATACTGGCAGAAGTACAGCTGTGAGGACCGGGCGTGAGTCGTGCTTCGGTAGCTCAGATGGTAGAGCACTTGCCTGCGAAAGGCAAAGGTCCCGAGTTCGAGTCTCGGTCGGGCACACAGTTTTAATCTGCCAGGAAGTTTCATATCAGCGCACACTCCGCTGCAGAGTGAAAATCTCATTCTGGAAACATCCCCCAGGCTGTGGCTAAGCCATGTCTCCGCAGTATCCTTTCTTTCAGGAGTGCTAGTTCTGCAAGTTTCGCAGGAGAGCTTCTGTAAGGTTTGGAAGGTAGGAGACGAGATACTGGCAGAAGTAAAGCTGTGTGAACTGGGCGTGAGTCGTGCTTCGGTAGCTCAGATGGTTGAGCACTTGCCCGCGAAAGGGAAAGGTCCCGAGTTCGAGTCTCGGTCGGGCACACAGTTTTAATCTGCCAGGAAGTTTCATATCAGCGCACACTCCGCTGCAGAGTGAAAATCTCATTCTGGAAACATCCTCCAGGCTGTGGCTAAGCCATGTCTCCGCAGTATCCTTTCTTTCAGGAGTGCTAGTTCTGCAAGTTTCGCAGGAGAGCTTCTGTAAAGTTTGGAAGGTAGGAGACGAGATACTGGCAGAAGTACAGCTGTGAGGACCGGGCGTGAGTCGTGCTTCGGTAGCTCAGATGGTAGAGCACTTGCCCGCGAAACGCAAAGGTCCCGAGTTCGAGTCTCGGTCGGGCACACAGTTTTAATCTGCCAGGAAGTTTCACATCATACACTATCAGGGCTGACAGTCCGTCGCCGTTTATTATGGCATGGATGACGTTTGTGCTGTCCACTTGTCCGCCTACCTTTGACGAGTGAGCAGAAACGTGCTAGACGACAATGGTGTATAGAAGGACGTCACTCAGGACAAGAATGGCATAAGATAGTGTTTTCGGACGAATCAAGATTCCGCTTAATGATGGCCGCTTTTTGGTTCGCCGAAGACAGGGGGAGCGATGTCACAGTGACAGCATTCGAAGAAGGCATACAGTGCCAAATATAGGGCCTTATGGTATGGGGAACTATTGAGTACATCCAAAAAACACATCTGGTGCTTCTTCCGGGCACTGTGACCAGTGTGACCTATGTGAACTACATCTTGCGACCCGTAGCCATACTCTTTGTACGCAACAGTCCAGATGCCATTTTTCAGCAAGACAATGTATGAACATATGTTGCCGCTCTTCTTCAGCAGAAATACGTAGTGTGGTATTCCATATCAGAGTATACATGTCAACTTCAGATGTGTCTCACCACTCATCTGCACCTCAGCATACCATTCCCTTCCCCACTTATCTTTCTGGATGATTCTCTTAAATTTTTGCCTACTCTTCATCGTTTTTTGATCAAAGAGTATGTATTATATATATATATATATATATATATCAAAAAAGTTTTGTATCACCTCGGTTCTGAGGATTCCGGAAGCTGTACAGAAAATTGGAATAGATATCAACATAAACAATATTTCCGCCTCTTTTATTGCTCATGAAAACCACACATTGCATGTTGTACCAACTTACAGCGAGACCTTCAGAGGTGGTGGTCCAGATTGCTGTACACACCGGTACCTCTAATACCCAGTAGCACGTCCTCTTGCATTGATGCATGCCTGTATTCGTCCCGGCATACTATCCACAAGTTCATCAAGGCACTGTTGGTCAAGATTGTCCCACTCCTCGGCGTAGATCCCTCAGAGTGGTTGGTGAGTCACATCGTCCATAAACGCTGTTTTCAACCTACCCCAGGCATGTTCAATAGGGTTCATGCTGACCACTCTAGTCGAGTGATGTCCTTATCCTGAAGGAAGTCATTCACAAGATGTGCACGATGGGATGCGAATTATCGTCCATGAAGACGAATGCCTCGCCAATATGCTGCCGAAATGGTTGCACTGTCAGTCGGAGGATGGCATTCACGTATCATACAGCCATTATGGCGCCTTCCATGACCACCAGCGGCAGACGTCGACCCCATATAATACCACCCCAAACAGCAGGGAACCTCCACCTTGCCAAACTCGCTGGAAAGTGTGTCTAAGGTGTTCAGCCTGACCAGGTTGCCTCCAAACACGTCACCGACGATTGTCTGGTTGAAGGCATATGCGACACTCATCGGTGAAGAGAACGTGACGCAAATCCTGAGCGATCCATTCGGTATGTTGTTGGGCCCATCTGTACCGCGCTGCACGGTGTCGTGGTTGCAAAGATGGACTTCGCCATGAACGTCGGGAGTGAAGTTGTGCGCATCGTGCAGCCTATTGCGCACAGTTTGAGTGGTAACACGACGTCCTGTGGCTGCACGAAAAGCATTATTCAACATGGTGGCGTTGCTGTCAGGGTTCCTCCGAGCCATAATCCATAGGTAGCGGTCATCCACTGCAGTAGTAGCCCTTGGGCAGCCTGAGCGAGGCATGTCATCGACAGTTCCCGTCTCTCTGTATCTCATCCGTGTCCAAACAACATCGCTTTGGTTCACTCCAAGACCCCTGGCCACTTTCCTTGTTTAGAGCCCTTCCTGGCACCAAGTAACAACGCGGGCGCGAACGAATGGCGATATTGATCGTCTAGGTATGGTTGAACTAAAGACAACCCGAGCCGTGTACCTCCTTCCTGGTGGAATGACTGGAACTGATCGGCTGTCGGAGCCCCTCTGTCTAATAGACGCTACTCATGCATGGTTGTTTACACCTTTGAGTGGGTTTAGTGACATCTCTGAACAATCAATAGGACTGTGTCTGTGATACAGTATCCGCAGTCAACGTCTATCTTCAGAAGTTGTGGGAACCTGGGTGATGCAAAACATTTTTGATGTGTGTATACAGCGTAAGATGGCAGCGAAAGAGGGACTGGTGTGCCCTTGCTCAGTTTACAAGTTTACCTGAAATTTGTAGGCGTTGTTAAGCGTGAGACTATTCTATATACTCAAGATTTGTGCACGAGTGCCTAGTGTCGTATTGGAAATTCATTTTCAGTATATGTTACGTCAGTTGGCTCTCAGAATGGAAAACCGTCGAGGATCGTGCAGCACCATCAAAGGCCAGGCTGCGGCTGTTTGCTGATGATGCTGTGGTGTACGGCAAAGTTGAAACGTCCCCTTTGAACAATTATACATGACTGTGCTTAAACTGACACACAGTATTTTTAGCGCAACCAATCTGACTTTCAGAAAATCCCTACGAAAGAATGGCCCTGACTAACATTAACCTATGCGTTTCACAAATCGCTTACCTCACAAAAATCTTGGTTACTCGAACTACTGCAATACAGCTGGCGCCATTACTACCAGCTAAATAAAAGATTCAAACTATGGAAGGCACTAACTACTGATAGGGATAGTTAGCAAATGAAAGATTTTAATAGAGAACAAGCAATGTATTTACCTTAATATCATCAAAAGTCATAATATATATATGGGAGTTCATAACATCCAGTCTTACAAATTTCAAAACTCCGCCATCCCTCTCCCCACATGCACCACTGCTGGCGGCTCACCTCCAACTGCGCAGCGCTACGCGCTGTTCACATCCAGCTGCCCAACACTACAATGGCAGACAACAATGCAAACTAGCCACAGACTGCACACAGCACAGCCAGTGATTTTCATACAGAGGTGGCGTTACCAATAAAAAAACCTAAACAGCCTACTTACAAAGTGTCGAAGTTAAGTGAATGTAGGAAGATACAGGGCGGCTTAGACAAAATTTCCAGTTGCTGTGATGAATGGCAACTAGCCCTAATTGTGGAAAAATGTAAGTTGATGTGGATGAGTAGGAAGATCAAACCCGTAATGTTCGGATACGGTATTACTTGTGTCCTGCTTGGCAGTCTCGTCGTTTGAATACTTGGGCGTACCATTGCGAAGCATGTGAGAACCATGATAGGTTTAATGGAAGAATTTTAGGAAAGAGTGGATCGCCTGTAAAGGACACCGCGTATAGGATTCTGGTGCGGCCCATTCTTGAGTACTGCTCGAGCATTTGGGATCCGTACCAGGTTGCGTTGACGGAAGATTTTGAAGGAATTCAGAGACGGCATGCTAGATCTATTACCGGTACAACACGTAAGTGTTACGGAGATACTTCGGGGACTCGAAGGCAACGTTCTTTCGAAAAACGCTACTGAGAAAATTTAGAGAAACGGCATTTGAAGCTGACTCCCGAGCGATTCTACTGCCGCCAACATACGTTGCATGTAAGGACCACAAAGGCTTCATATGGAGGCATACAGACCATCGTTTTTCCATCGCTCTGTTTGCGAGTGGAATAGGAAAGCACGCATCTCGTGGTCGTGCGGTAGCGTTCTCGCTTCCCACGCCCGGGTTCCCGGGTTCGATTCCCGGCGGGGTCAGGGATTTTCTCTGCCTCGTGGTGGCTGGGTGTTGTGTGCTGTCCTTAGGTTAGTTAGGTTTAAGTAGTTCTAAGTTCTAGGGGACTTATGACCACAGCAGTTGAGTCCCATAGTGCTCAGAGCCATTTGAACCATTTTTTGGAATAGGAAAGGAAATGGTAAGTAATGGCACAGGGTGGCGCACGGTCTAACGCGCTGTTTCCCGAGCGGGAAGGCGTGCCGATCCCAGCACGAATCCACCCGGCGGATTGGTGTCGAGGTCCGGTGTGCCGACCAGCCTGTGCATGGTTTTAAGGCGGTTTTCCACCTGCCTCGGCGAATGCGGGCTGGTTCCTCTTATTCCGTCTCAGTTACACTACACTGCTGGCCACCGTAAATGCAACACCCTGAAGGAAGCATACGAATCAAGTGAAATTTACACCATGGGTTTGCAGCGATGAGATATGCAACTGATTAGAATTTCAGCGCAGACGCACATCACGCGCGCCTGTGGCGCCACCTCATAGCGCCATTTAAGGCTCGGCGATTTCGACGAGTGTACGTTCGGCACGTGTGTTTACCTTGTGGTTGTTTCACAAGACGATCAGTTATGCCTAGTAGACAACAGCGAACATCTTTTGATCACGTATCCGAGTTCGACAGAGGAAGGATAGTGGCTTACCGAGATTGTGGATTATCATACAGAGAAATCGCTAGTCGTGTTGGACGAAACCAAACAACTGTAATGCGGATATGTGACCGTTGGATGCAGGAGGGTACGACGGACCGACGTGGTCGATCGCATTCACCTCGGTGCACCACTGCACGTGCTGATGGGCAAATTGTGCGCATGGCAGTGACGGATCGCTCAGTGACATCCCGAGCCATAGCACAGCACATTGCGTCTGTAACGCATCATCCAGTGTCTGCGCGTACCATTCGACGCCGTTTACAGCAGAGTGGTCTGTCCGCAAGACGTCCATTGCTTCGTCTACCATTGACGCAGAACCACAGACGTCTCCGTCGCCAATGGTGTGATGACAGACGGATGTGGACGGCAGAATGGAATGACGTTGTCTTTACTGACGAGGCACGCTTCTGTCTGCAGCAGCACGATGGTCGGATTCGAGTGTGGAGACACCGTGGAGAGAGGATGCTGGACAGCTGCATTATGCACCGCCACACTGGTCTTGCACCGGGTATTATGGTATGGGGCGGTATTGGATATTACTCTCACACGCCTCTAGTACGCATTGCCGGTACTTTAAATAGCCGGCGCTACATATCCGAGGTGCTGGAGCCAGTTGTCCTTCCTTACCTTCAGGGCTCGGCCACAGCTATATTTCAACAGGATAGTGCGCGACCACACGTGGCACGCATTGTCCAAAGGTTCTTCGTCAATAACCAGATTGAATTGCTTCCCTAGCCTGCTCGCTCTCCGGATCTATCGCCGATAGAAAACATGTGGTCCATGGTTGCTCAACGAGTGACCCAGATTACATCCCCAGCTGCCACACCAGATGATCTTTGGCAACGTGTGGAAGCTGCTTGGGCTGCTGTACCCCAGGAACACATCCAACGTCTCTTTGACTCAATGCCGAGACGTGATCTCCAACAATGGCGGCTACTCTGGCTACTGATTCTGGCAGGAACCACATCTCACAGACGTCTGTAAACGTAATCATTTGATACTTGGTCAACATGTTATCTACAAAACAAATCTTGTTGTGCCACCTCTTGTCTTTCTTGGTGTTGCATTTACGGTGGCCAGCAGTGTATGTCGGCGATTGCTGCACACAAACACTGACTCCACATACGTGCACACCAGAATTACTCTACACTCGTCTGGTATGAGACGTTCCCGGGGGAGTGGGGGGGAGGGGGGGAGGGGGGGAAGGGGGGAGGGGGGGGAAGGCGAGGGGTACATTGGGGGCTGAACCGCACACGAACCCTGGGTTTGATGTGGGGTGGCGGTAGGATGAGTGGGCTGCTTTAACTTGTTGTGGGGTTGTGAACCACTGAGGTCTACAGCGGCGACGAAACCATTGTTTCTAGGTCCCCAGTTCAATACACAACACACAATGGTACAGGGTGCCCTCCGCCATGCTCCAGTTCGCGATGTAGATGTAGATGCCAGGAATGCTGAGCGACGTGTCAGCTTTGAGGTTGATGCCACTCTACAAGCCCAGGAGATGCTCGGGCTTCTCGTCCTAACCATAACTGGAACTGTCACAGTGGTAGTGATGGTCAAAGGACAGCACACTCGCGAGGTGAATGGGAGCGAGGTCTGTGCTCTAGATGAATCATTAAAAGGAAATGAGCACAGGGCACAATTGCTCAAACAGAAACTGGCTGGGAGGTCTGACGAATTTGAACTACACTCCTGGAAATGGAAAAAAGAACACATTGACACCGGTGTGTCAGACCCACCATACTTGCTCCGGACACTGCGAGAGGGCTGTACAAGCAATGATCACACGCACGGCACAGCGGACACACCAGGAACCGTGGTGTTGGCCGTCGAATGGCGCTAGCTGCGCAGCATTTGTGCACCGCCGCCGTCAGTGTCAGCCAGTTTGCCGTGGCATACGGAGCTCCATCGCAGTCTTTAACACTGGTATCATGCCGCGACAGCGTGGACGTGAACCGTATGTGCAGTTGACGGACTTTGAGCGAGGGCGTATAGTGGGCATGCGGGAGGCCGGGTGGACGTACCGCCGAATTGCTCAACACGTGGGGCGTGAGGTCTCCACAGTACATCGATGTTGTCGCCAGTGGTCGGCGGAAGGTGCACGTGCCCGTCGACCTGGGACCGGACCGCAGCGACGCACGGATGCACGCCAAGACCGTAGGATCCTACGCAGTGCCGTAGGGGACCGCACCGCCACTTCCCAGCAAATTAGGGACACTGTTGCTCCTGGGGTATCGGCGAGGACCATTCGCAACCGTCTCCATGAAGCTGGGCTACGGTCCCGCACACCGTTAGGCCGTCTTCCGCTCACGCCCCAACATCGTGCAGCCCGCCTCCAGTGGTGTCGCGACAGGCGTGAATGGAGGGACGAATGGAGACGTGTCGTCTTCAGCGATGAGAGTCGCTTCTGCCTTGGTGCCAATGATGGTCGTATGCGTGTTTGGCGCTGTGCAGGTGAGCGCCACAATCAGGACTGCATACAACCGAGGCACACAGGGCCAACACCCGGCATCATGGTGTGGGGAGCGATCTCCTACACTGGCCGTACACCACTGGTGATCGTCGAGGGGACACTGAATAGTGCACGGTACATCCAAACCGTTATCGAACCCATCGTTGTACCATTCCTAGACCGGCAAGGGAACTTGGTGTTCCAACAGGACAATGCACGTCCGCATGTATCCCGTGCCACCCAACGTGTTCTAGAAGGTGTAAGTCAACTACCCTGGCCAGCAAGATCTCCAGATGTGTCCCCCATTGAGCATGTTTGGGACTGGATGAAGCGTCGTCTCACGCGGTCTGCACGTCCAGCACGAACCCTGGTCCAACTGAGGCGCCAGGTGGAAATGGCATGGCAAGCCGTTCCACAGGACTACATCCAGCATCTCTACGATCGTCTCCATCGGAGAATAGCAGCCTGCATTGCTGCGAAAGGTGGATATATACTGTACTAGTGCCGACATTGTGCATGCTCTGTTGCCTGTGTCTATGTGCCTGTGGGTCTGTCAGTGTGATCATGTGATGTATCTGACCCCAGGAATGTGTCAATAAAGTTTCCCCTTCCTGGGACAATGAATTCACGGTGTTCTTATTTCAATTTCCAGGAGTGTATATAAAAGACGCAATAATATCATACTATTCACAACTCCACAGAATAGCAGAGAGAACACAGACGAATTAGTGACGAATCTTGTCTGTGAGAAACTACGCCTGCAGATGACATTGAACGATATTGACAGAAGTCATAGAATGCCAGAATCTATAAAATCTTGAACCAATAACAGTGAAATGCGTGTTGTACAGGGTAAGATCCGAAATCTTCTGAGAGAAAGAGTAACTCGGGAAGTCGTGTCTCATCTCACTTCTGAAAGACTAAAATTTTTGAACAACGATTTCGAGATTTGACCTACACAATGTATGGACAAATGTTGTTCGTATAATGGTGATGGCTGGATATGGAAAAAGATCAGTTGACGATGCAATCGAACTTGGAAGCCTGTGATTTAGGAGCTAAGAGCATGCCAACTCTTACTGCCACAAGTTTATGTGTTTATAGTGTTCTTGTAGATTATAGTTAACCATAACTTCAATGAAGTCTTAACTGCTATCTTTTTCTTCATTGTTAATTCCTGATTTTTTTTATTATTTTAAATGTACTTCGTCAACTATTGTACCATCTCGCCTGCAATTCCTGGTCTAGTGGATGGCGTTGCTGCCTCTGGATCATGGGGTCCCAGGTTCGATTCCCTGCTGGGTTGGGGATTTTCTCTGCCCGGGGCCTGTGTGTTTGTGTTGTCCATGTGTTGTCCTCTTCATTTCTTCATCCTCATTATCATTCGTGTAACGGGGTGGCGACAGAAAGGACGTTTGGCCGCCCCCTAAACTAACCCTGCCAAATCTGGCCATAACCGTGCCGACCCTATGACGCAGTTGGACAAAGGTATCAGGAGAAGAAGAAGAATTATTGTATCATCTTATACATCCATTATTATTCAGCAGTTTATTAGCATATTATTGTTGTGACTCATCATTATTGCCGTTAATTGTAGACTTCGTTTTTATTCTGTTTATCTCGCTTTTAATTATTCCAGCTCTGTTTAGCGAGTTTCTTTTCCTGCTTAACGACCGCTGCAAAGCTGGCTGCACAAGGCCTTCCTCCCCCCTGCAGAAACCTAAAACTAAACTCCGCCCGAAAAGGCCACGAAGGCCCAACGGTACCGACCGGCCTCCGTGTCATCCTCAGTACACAGGCGTCACTGGACGCGGATATGTAAGGGCCATGTGGTCAGCACACCGCTCTCCCGGCCGTATGTCAGTTTCCGAGACCGCAGCCGCTACTTCTCAATCAAGTAACTCCTCAGTTTGCCTCACAAGGGCTGAGTGCAGCCCGCTTGCCAGCAGCGCTCGGCGGACCGGATGGTCACCCATCCAAGTGCTAGCCCAGCTCGACAGCGCCTAACTTCGATGATCCGACGGGAACCGGTGTTACGACTGCGGCAAAGCCGTTGGTCCCTGCAGGTACCTGCCGCTTTCAATTTTAGGACCCCGCATTCCACAATCTCAGAGTGCTTTGCTTCCCCACCAGCACTGACCTAGAGTCGACCAGCAATGGCGCCTGAACGTACCAAATTCCACATTGCACATGCAGGTGCCCCATCTCTGCCAGCTTGTCTCGACGAGTTCCACTATTTGTTTCAAGACATACTTCTGTCGGAGACCTCGCTCGGAGCAAGTACTGCCACACGTAGTCCACAAAACTACCGTGCAAAATCCTTGACGTTCATTTGTTGATGGAATCTTATAACATATTCTGAGCTCAAACATAATTAGGTATCTTGAACAGAATGACCTTCTCAATACCAATCAGAATGGATTTCGAAACCATCTACCTTGACAAGCCCAATTCACACTTTTCTCTCATGACATCCTGCAAGCGTTGGATTAAGGCGAACACCTAGGTACTAGTGATGGGGAGCTCGCGAATGAGTCGTTCAAATGAACGCTTCGCTCCAGTGAAGTGTGAACTAACCACTCAATTTCAATGAACTGGTACTTCAAACTCTTCACAGATAGCACACTCCACACTTTTTTCTAGTTCACTCACTGTCTTCCCCTCTCCCTCACCCGCTACTTCGGCGCTGCTGCCTGTCGACGAATCGCGCGGTGTTTGTGGGGAACGATAGGTTTTCGAGGGGTTTTGGGGGGTGAGGAGCGAGGGGAAGGCAGCGTCAGCTGCTTCCTGCAGTACTGACATCATTACCCGTGACCATTTGTGCAGTTAAACTTCGCCTCTACGGGTAGCCTGCCGTTGGCAGCGCTTGCAGACAAATGAATATTAAAGATACAAACGAAGAGGCTGGCTGTGTGAGCACGCACAGCCAACATGACAATAAAAGGTTTGTTAATAACACTGAAAGAGGGACTTTACCTGAAATCGTACCAATGACTACAGGTGACAGTTTACGTTTTGAATCTGGAGGGTTATTATTCTCAACAAAAATAAAATCTACAGGAAAACTTCTGAATAATTACTTAACGTAGGTATATAGACTTTGTGACAGTGGTAGACATACTCATTCTATTTTGGATTAAATTTTAAAAGGAACATAAAATTGGACTGTATTTCGTTGGTAGCCCTAGTTTTCAGTCCATGAATACAACAAATAATGTTTCATTTGGCAGATAAAGACTTTTTTGGGCTCTTCATGAGACAATGTCGAGCAAGATTAAATGTATTACCTTCTTTGCATGTGACAGGCTTCTCTGTTTATATTTCCTTTGTCGCCTTCGACCATGCTCTATTTAAGCTAACTCAGATGCTGTAAGAGCGTAAAACGTTGCGTGCACGTTACTGCATAGTTCGGCCATCTGTTGGTAAAATTATGAAGTATTACGAAGCTTTATTGTACGAGCGAGGCGAAGCGAGTGGCTGAACGGTGAACTGGGCAACTTCGCCAGCCTTCCGTACTTCATGAATGAACTACTTCATTTGAACGCTTCACGGCAAAGAGTGAAATGAATGAAGTAGTTCACGGGAATGAACGAGTTCGACCCATCTCTAGTAGGTACAGTGTTTCTTGATTTACAGAAAGCATCTGCCTCAGTACCACACTAACGCTTATTGTCAAAACTGCGATCAATAGGGAGCAGTGAAATCTGTGACTTGATTTGAGGACTTTGTGGTAGGGAGGACACAGAATGTTATTTTGAGGGAGAGAAATTGTGAGATGTAGAAGTAACTTCAGGTGTGCCCCAGGGAAATGTTTTCGGACCCTCACTGTTCATGTTGTATATTATTGATTTTGCAGATAATATTAGCAATAAAATTTGGCTTTTTGCAGGTGATACAGTTATCTATAATGAAGTACTATCTGAGAGAAGCTGCATAAATATTCAGTCAGGTCTTGATAACTTTTCAACGTGGTGCAGAGATTTGCAATTTTCTCTAAATGTTCAGAAATGTAAAATTCTGCACTTCACGAAACAGAAAAACCTAGTCCCCTATGACTATAATATCAGTGATTCACTCTTGGAATCGGCCAACACATAAAAATACTTGAGTCTAACGCTTTGTAGGAATATGAAATGGAATGATTACATAGGTTCAGTGGCAGATAAAGCAGGTGGTTGACTTCTGTTTATTGATAGAGTACTGTGAAAGTGTAACCAGTCTACAAAAGAGATTTGCTTGCAAAATTATTCGTGGGACTGGTTCTAGAATAGTGCTCAACTGTGAAGGACCCATACCAGATAAGACTAACTGTCCTGAGCCAATGTTGCACACATTCTCTACTATCTAGCTAGTGTCATCAGCAGACACTTCCTTCACAACTGACCATATGGTTTTAATTTTATCCTGAGAATTAGGCATTCTATTTGCACACCACATACTCTTTGCCTTCTTAATAACATTTTAAGCACCTTACAATACTATTTGTAATGGACAGCTCTAGCATGATTGTGACTACTTCTAACATTTTGACATAATTTCCGCTTTGTTCTAAATGATATCCTTATTTCATTAGTCAACCACCCAAAGTGCCTTTTACTGCTAGTACATCGCTTACAACGTTCTAGTGGAAAGCATCTCTCAAAGATCATGTGAAATGTGTTAAGGAAAGCATTATATTTGTCATCTATGTTATCGGCACTATAAAAATCCTGCCACTCTTGTTCTTTAACAAGGTTTAAAAACCTGTCTATTGCCATTGGATTAACTTTCCTGGATAGTTTGTAATTATATGTGACATTTGTTTGAATGCAAAAGCCTTTTAGTGTTAAAATTTGTGCATCATGGTGTGAAAGGCCATTCACTCTTTTACTAACAGAATGCCCATCTAGTAAAGAAGAATGAATGAAAATATTGTCTATGGCTGTGCTACTGTTTCCCTGCACACTAGTCGGAAAAAACACAGTGTGCATCAGATCATAAGAATTTAGGAGATCTACCAACATCTTTTTTCTTGCATAACCATATACAAAATTAATATTGAAGTCAACACTAATTTCTGGTGCTCGCTAAAAAGTGAATCAAGAATCCTCTCTAGCTTGAGCAGAAATGCTCTGAAGTCAGAGTTAAGGGACCTATAAACAACAAAAATTAGAAGTCTAGTTTCATCAAATTCAACTGGCCCTGCAAAACGTTCAAATATTTGTTCAGAGCAGTACCGTGATATGTCTATGGACTCAAATGGAATACTGTTTTTTATGTACATGGGCACTTCCCCACCCTGCAAGCAACACCTTGGAAAACAGCCAGCTAATCTGTATCCTGGTAAACGAAGCCTCTGAATTGTCAAATTATTTAAGTGGTGCACTGATATTCCAATAATTTCAGAATCAACATCTATAAGCAGTTCACTAACTTTATCTCTAATACCTCTTATGGTTTGATGAAATATGCTAATTCCTTCTCTACTTAGAAACATGACGTCACCTTAGTTAGAGGTACTCCTTTTAAGCTGGTATACCTATCAGCTGACTTCAATCAAAACAAGGTGTGGCTCTAACACAAACTACTACAGGTATTTTTCCATGAGTGATCCCAGCACCCTCCACTACACTGTCGCCTACAAGCTTTGCCAGCCTCCCCTTCTCATACCTATTGAGGTGTAGGCCATGCCTACTGAAACCCAATCTACTGATAGACTCATCTGACACCACTGTAATGGTGGGCAGCGTGTGCAGTTGGAGTGATATGGGACCCCTGATAAGTCTAGATACGAGTCTGACAGGTGACACGGGCGTAAGCATCCTGTCTGATCACCAGCATCCATTCATGTCCATTGCCCTTTGCGACGGACTTAGGCAATTCCAGCAGGGGAATGCGACACCCCACACGTCCAGAATTGCTACAGAATGGCTCCAGGAACACTATTCAGAGTTCAAACACTTCCGCTGTCCACCAAACTACCCAGACACGAACATTATTGAGCATTCAACCACTTTACGAGTGTACCGCGAATATCAAGAATCCGGTAAAACATCCAATCTGCGACATCGCTGCGCCGGCGGCGGTGACCGTGCGGTTCTAGGTGCTCCAGTCCGGAGCCGCGCTGCTGCTCCGGTCGCAGGTTCGAATCCTGCCTCGGGCATGGATGTGTGTGATGTCCTTCGGTTAGTTAGGTTTAAGTAGTTCTAAGTTCTGGGGGACTTATGACCACAGCAGTTGAGTCCCATAGTGCTCAGAGCCATTTGAACCATTTGACATCACTGCGGCCGGAAAAAGATCCGCCAAGAGCAAGACCAAAGACTACTGAAGAGAACTGTTCAACGTGACGGAAGTGCAATCCTTACCCAAACTGCTGCAGATTTCGATGCTGGGCCATCAACAAGCGTCAGCATGCGAACCATACAACGAAACATCATCGATACGGGCTTTCGGAGCCGAAGGTCCACTCGTGGGCCCTTGATGACTGCGTGACACATAGCTTTATGCCTCGCCTGGGCCTGTCAACACCGACATTGTTGACCAAATCTGAGATGCCTTGCAACGTGCTGTTCAGAAGAGATCTCCACCCCCTCTTACGGATTTATGGACAGCCCGGTAGGATTCAAGGTGTCAGTTCAGCACTACTTCAGACATCAGTCAAGTCCATGCCACGGCGTGATGCGGCACTTCTGCGTGCTCACAGGGGCCCTACACGATTTTAGGCAGGTGTAACGGTTTCTTTGGCTGTTCAATGTACAGGGTGTTTCAAAAATGACCGGTATATTTGAAACGGCAATAAAAACTAAACGAGCAGCGATAGAAATACACCCTTTGTTGCAATATGCTTGGGACAACAGTACATTTTCAGGCAGACAAACTTTCGAAATTACAGTAGTTACAATTTTCAACAACAGATGGCGCTGCGGTCTGGGAAACTCTATAGTACGATATTTTCCACGTATCCCCCATGCGTAGCAATAATATGGCGTAGTCTCTGAATGAAATTACCCGAAACCTTTGACAACGTGTCTGGCGGAATGGCTTCACATGCAGATGAGATGTACTGCTTCAGCTGTTCAATTGTTTCTGGATTCTGGCGGTACACCTGGTCTTTCAAGTGTCCCCACAGAAAGAAGTCACAGGGGTTCATGTCTGGCGAATAGGGAGGCCAATCCACGCCGCCTTCTGTATGTTTCGGATAGCCCAAAGCATTCACATGATCATCGAAATATTCATTCAGGAAATTAAAGATGTCGGCCGTGCGATGTGGCCGGGCACCATCTTGCATAAACCACGAGGTGTTCGCAGTGTCGTCTAAGGCAGTTTGTACCGCCACAAATTCACGAAGAATGTCCAGATAGCGTGATGCAGTAATCGTTTCGGATCTGAAAAATGGGCCAATGATTCCTTTGGAAGAAATGGCGGCCCAGACCAGTACTTTTTGAGGATGCAGGGACGATGGGACTGCAACATGGGGCTTTTCGGTTCCCCATATGCGCCAGTTCTGTTTATTGACGAAGCCGTCCAGGTAAAAATAAGCTTCGTCAGTAAACCAAATGCTGCCCACATGCATATCGCCGTCATCAGTCCTGTGCACTATATCGTTAGCGAATGTCTCTCGTGCAGCAATGGTAGCGGCGCTGAGGGGTTGCCGCGTTTGAATTTTGTATGGATAGAGGTGTAAACTCTGGCGCATGAGACGATACGTGGACGTTGGCGTCATTTGGACCGCAGCTGCAACACGGCGAACGGAAACCCGAGGCCGCTGTCGGATCACCTGCTGCAGTAGCTGCGCGTTGCCCTCTGTGGTTGCCGTACGCGGTCGCCCTACCTTTCCAGCACGTTCATCCATCACGTTCCCAGTCCGTTGAAATTTTTCAAACAGATCCTTTATTGTATCGCTTTTCGGTCCTTTGGTTACACTAAACCTCCGTTGAAAACTTCGTCTTGTTGCAACAACACTGTGTTCTAGGCGGTGGAATTCCAACACCAGAAAAATCCTCTGTTCTAAGGAATAAACCATGTTGTCTACAGCACACTTGCACGGTGTGAACAGCACACGCTTACAGCAGAAAGACGACGTACAGAATGGCGCACCCACAGACTCCGTTGTCTTCTATATCTTTCACATCACTTGCAGCGCCATCTGTTGTTGAAAATTGTAACTACTGTAATTTCGAAAGTTTGTCCGCCTGAAAATGTACTGTTGTCCCAAGCATATTGCAACAAACGGTGTATTTCTATCGCTGCTCGTTTAGTTTTTATTGCCGTTTCAAATATACCGGTCATTTTTGAAACACCCTGTATGATGGCTGCTCTTCATTTTGTGAGAGATGTGTGCTTGCATCGTTTAATACAATTGATGACACCGTACCATCAGTTTACAGGAAGCCATCCATTTTTATTTACCAGTACATCTTGTAATCATTAATTACACAAATAGTTTACAATAACACTAAAATTTCTTGTTTAAATAAGTAACCGGAACATTTCATATACTGCATTGTTAATTAGAAATGATAACTGCGTAAGTCTCATTCCAGGGAAACTAGTGAGCAGCCTCCAACTCTGACTCTGATTGCGGCGCTGGGCAGCCGCGCGGTCTCGGGTGCCTTGCCACGGTTCGCGCGGTTCCTCCTGTTGCAAGTTCCAGTCCTCCCTCGGGCATGGGTGTGTGTGTTGTTCTTAGCGTTAGTTTAAGTTAGAATAGGTAGTGCGTAATCCTAGGGACCGATGACCTCAACAGTTTGTTCCCACAGATACCTACAATAAATTTCCAAAACATTTTCCGACTCTGATTCCGACAAAACCACCTCCGTCACATCGTTTTAATGTTTTGCTGGCTGCTGGCATTAAAAGTGATAACTGGATGGCGTTGGTGAAATACAGGGTGATTCAAAAAGAATACCACAACTTTAAAAATGTGTATTTAATGAAAGAAATATAACATAACCTTCTGTTATACATCATTACAAAGAGTATTTAAAAAGGTTTTTTTCACTCAAAAACAAGTTCAAAGATGTTCAATATGGCCCCCTCCAGACACACGAGCAATATCAACCCGATACTCCAACTCGTTCCACACTCTCTGTAGCATATTAGGCGTAACAGTTTGGATAGCTGCTGTTATTTCTCGTTTCAAATCATCAATGGTGGCTGGGAGAGGTGGCCAAAACACCATATCCTTATCATACCCCATAAGAAAAAACCGCAGGGGGTAAGATCAGGGCTTCTTGGAGGCCAGCGATGAAGTGCTCTGTCACGGGCTGCCTGGCGGCCAATCCATCGCCTCGGGTAGTTGACATTCAGGTAGTTACGGACAGATAAGTCCAATGTGGTGGCACTCTCCATACAGTTGATTGTGGAATTTGCAGCTCTCTGCTAGCTGTGCGAGTCGATTTTCCTGGGCTGTGAACAAATGCTTGCTGGATGCGTGCTACATTTTCATCACTCGTTCTCGGCCGTCCAGAACTTTTCCCTTTGCACAAACACCCATTCTCTGTAAACTGTTTATACCAACGTTTAATACACCACCTATCAGGAGGTTTAACACCATACTTCGTTCGAAATGCACGCTGAACAACTGTCGTCGATTCACTTCTGCCGTACTCAATAACACAAAAACCTTTCTGTTGAGCGGTCGCCATCTTAGCATCAACTGACGCTGACGCCTAGTCAACAGCGCCTCAAGCGAACAAATGTACAACTAAATGAAACTTTATAGCTCCCTTAATTCGCCGACAGATAGTGCTTAGCTCTGCCTTTTGTCGTTGCAGAGTTTTAAATTCCTAAAGTTGTGGTATTCTTTTTGAATCACCCTGTACAATCGCCTTTCATAGATTTACACCCATTGTGAACCCTACTGTGTCACTTCCTCCCTTGTTATACTTTTTCTCGTTTCTTTTAGTTCCATGTGCCGCTCACGAAAACTGACAACGGCCGGGAGAGCGGTGTGCTGACCATACAACCGATGACGCCTAAGGTCTGATGATGACGCGGCGGCCGGTCGGTGACGTTCGGCCTTCAAGACTTGCACGGACGGCGTTTGTTTTGTTCTAGTTACTTGTAGGAGACATATTAACTTCAGAGGACTAATACTGACCGTTCTACCACTTAACTCATTTTCTCATCATGACATCATCTTCCTTTCAAGAATTAGGCTGTTGCATGTTCCGGACTCACAAACAAAATCATTCCCATCTTTTTCGAGGCCTTCCAACGTCTCTCTTCCCATTCGGCTTGTAGTCCAGCATTTTCTGGAGAATTCTGTGGCCTGGCATCCCCATGAGTCGTTGTCTCCAATTTTCACAACACTTGTGAATTTCTTCATTCCTGCTGGAAACGTTTAATTCTCATCTTCATCTCTAATCATATACTTTTTTGTGCAGTCCTTCATCTTCCTTAGGATCCTTATCTTCGCTGTTTGCATTTTATTTTTATTTTTATTTTATTTTATTTTGTTTGTTATTAAATTTAATTTTTATTTTATTTTTTATTAAATTTTATTTTTTATTTTATTTTATTTTGCTATTTTTTTGCTGGGTAACCCATCTTTAGTTCTCGTAGTGTAACGCAGGAATTGTCATCACCTTATATATTTTCACTGTGGGCTCTTTCTGTAGTTTATGGCCCAATGCTATGCTAATGGCACCAAAGGCAGCTTGGAATTTGTGTATTTTATTTTCAATGTCAGAGACAAAATAAAAACTGATAGCACAGCCTAAATAAGAGATTTGAGAGACTTGTTGTGAAACTGAATTATCCTGTATGCATAACAATTTTTGATCAGACTGGATGTTTTCCTCGGAATATCATTATTTTCGTTTTATTACCAGAAATTTTAAAGTTGCATTTGTTCATATTTCATTCAGCTGGTATACTGATCTTTGGAGGTCATCTTCATTCTTTTTAATTGTAACGATGTCATACACTCCTGGAAATGTAAAAAAGAACACATTGACACCGGTGTGTCAGACCCACCATACTTGCTCCGGACACTGCGAGAGGGCTGTACAAGCAATGATCACACGCACGGCACAGCGGACACACCAGGAACCGCGGTGTTGGCCGTCGAATGGCGCTAGCTGCGCAGCATTTGTGCACCGCCGCCGTCAGTGTCAGCCAGTTTGCCGTGGCATACGGAGCTCCATCGCAGTCTTTAACACTGGTAGCATGCCGCGACAGCGTGGACGTGAACCGTATGTGCAGTTGACGGACTTTGAGCGAGGGCGTATAGTGGGCATGCGGGAGGCCGGGTGGACGTACCGCCGAATTGCTCAACACGTGGGGCGTGAGGTCTCCACAGTACATCGATGTTGTCGCCAGTGGTCGGCGGAAGGTGCACGTGCCCGTCGACCTGGGACCGGACCGCAGCGACGCACGGATGCACGCCAAGACCGTAGGATCCTACGCAGTACCGTAGGGGACCGCACCGCCACTTCCCAGCAAATTAGGGACACTGTTGCTCCTGGGGTATCGGCGAGGACCATTCGCAACCGTCTCCATGAAGCTGGGCTACGGTCCCGCACACCGTTAGGCCGTCTTCCGCTCACGCCCCAACATCGTGCAGCCCGCCTCCAGTGGTGTCGCGACAGGCGTGAATGGAGGGACGAATGGAGACGTGTCGTCTTCAGCGATGAGAGTCGCTTCTGCCTTGATACCAATGATGGTCGTATGCGTGTTTGGCGCCGTGCAGGTGAGCGCCACAATCAGGACTGCATACGACCGAGGCACACAGGGCCAAAACCCGGCATCATGGTGTGGGGAGCGATCTCCTACACTGGCCGTACACCACTGGTGATCGTCGAGGGGACACTGAATAGTGCACGGTACATCCAAACCGTCATCGAACCCATCGTTCTACCATTCCTAGACCGGCAAGAGAACTTGCTGTTCCAACAGGACAATGCACGTCCGCATGTATCCCGTGCCACCCAACGTGCTCTAGAAGGTGTAAGTCAACTACCCTGGCCAGCAAGATCTCCGGATCTGTCCCCCATTGAGCATGTTTGGGACTGGATGAAGCGTCGTCTCACGCGGTCTGCACGTCCAGCACGAACGCTGGTCCAACTGAGGCGCCAGGTGGAAATGGCATGGCGAGCCGTTCCACAGGACTACATCCAGCATCTCTACGATCGTCTCCATGGGAGAGTAGCAGCCTGCATTGCTGCGAAAGGTGGATATACACTGTACTAGTGCCGACATTGTGCATGATCTGTTGCCTGTGTCTATGTGCCTGTGGTTCTGTCAGTGTGATCATGTGATGTATCTGACCCCAGGAATGTGTCAATAAAGTTTCCCCTTCCTGGGACAATGAATTCACGGTGTTCTTATTTCAATTTCCAGGAGTGTATGTAAACGAAGGTACCTTCAGGTATTCCTCATTCGTTATCTTAATTCCTTTATTTACTTCAGATTTCGTTTTGCGAAGAATGAAGTCAGTGGATTAACAGCTATTTCTTCTAAGCGATTTCTACCTGTGTTTATTACAAAACGTGTCGTTTTGCAAAGACTTTTCAGTAGCACTAGTTTGTGCTAACGATATCCACATTCAGATATAACCTTCCGTACGCTGTCAAAGCTCACACGGTCAAAAACCTTCTCAAGGTCGATAATGGCCACAAAGGCTTCACTATTAAATTCTCTGCGTTTTTCTGTAATGTTCTCAATTCCAAAAACGTGCCATTTCATGGCACTAACGATTAGATTTGTCCGTTTGATTTTCATTCTTTTAAAATTGCGCCTCATTTTGCTTATACAGTCTCATTAAGTGAACACAAGAACGCAGGACGATGAGTTTACAGGTTGTTCAAAGTTCAGTTAACTGCTCCTGGTATATCCTTTCTTCGTAACGTGAGAAAAGTTACCGGGTGATGAAATTCCACTCTTCTGATACTCCACATACGCGATGGATGGCCAGATAACGGTACTGACACGTACAGACGCCGTTATCTGACAAGGGGCCCGAGTTACGGGAAAGTACGCAGTTTTTTGCGGCTTTTTCATTCTCCGAGCCTTCTCACTCGATTTATCGGTAACTGGCACTATGTTTTCCTTCTTTCTAAAACAGTCAATTTGTGCTGTGGCGCTGCTTTCAAGACGTGCCTTCATCAAAAAATCGTCGGTGTCTGGAATAGCGGCGTGATGCTGGTTAGCTCAAATTTTGTACACCTTTAGCAAAAACAACATAATGTACCGGATATAGCCTGGGAGACTCAAACGTTTATAACGAGTGGCAGGGACAAAGAATCCAGTGAATTTTTTTTTTAAGAGCATTGTATGAAAACTACCTTGAGCAGTTAAACAGAGAACCGACTCGTGGCGATAACATATTAGACCTTCTCGTGACAAACAGACCCGCACTATTTGAAACGTAGAACGGGGAATCAGCGATCATAAAGCGGTTACTGCATCGATGATTTCAGCCGTAAATAGAAATATTAAAAAAAAGGTAGGAAGATTTTTCTGTTTGGCATGAGTGACATGACAAGAGGCAGATTGCAGAGTACCTGACGGCTCAACACAAAAGTTTGGTCTCAAGTACAGATAGTGTTGAGGATCAGTGGACAAAGTTCAAAACCATCGTATAATATGCATTACATGAGTATGTGTCAAGCAAGATCGTGAGAGATGGAAAAGAGCCACCGTGGTACAGCAACCGAGTTACGAAACTGCTGCGGAAGCAAAGGCAACTTCACAGTAAACATAAACATAGCCAAAGCCATGCAGACAAACAAAAATCAAGCGAAGCGAAATGCAGTGTGAGGAGGGCTATGCGATAGGCATATAGTGAATTCGAAAATAAAGTTCTATGTACTGACTTGGTAGAAAATCCTAAGAAATTTTGGTCTTACGTCAAAGCGGTAGGGGGACCAAAACGAAATGTCCAGACACTCTGTGACCAAAATGGTACTGAAACAGAGGATGACAGACTAAAGGCCGAAATACTAAATGTCTTTTTCCAAAGCTGTTTCACAAAGGAAGAGTGCACTGTAGTTCCTTCTCTAGATTGTCGCACAGATGACAAAATGGTAGATATCGAAATAGACGATAGAGGGATAGAGAAACAATTAAAATCGCTCAAAAGAGGAAAGGCCGCTGGACCTGATGGGATACCAGTTCGATTTTACACAGAGTACGCGAAGTAACTTGTCCCCCTTCATGCAGCGGAGTACCGTAGGTCTCTAGAAGAGCGTAGCGTTCCAGAGGACTGGAAAAGGGCACAGGTCATCCCCGTTTTCAAGAAAGGAAGTCGAACAGATGTGCAGGGCTGTAGACTTATATCTCTAACGTCGATCAGTTGTAGAATTTTGGAACACGTAGTATGATCGAGTATAATGACTTTTCTGGATACTAGAAATCTACTCTGTAGGAACCAGCATGGGTATCGAAAAAGACGATCGTCTGAAACCCAGCTCGCGCTATTCGTCCACGAGACTCAGAGGGCCATAGACACGGGTTCCCAGGTAGATGCCGTGTTTCTTGACTTCCGCAAGGCGTTCGATACAGTTCCCACAGTCGTTTAATGAACAAAGTAATAGCATATGGACTATCAGACCAATTGTGTGATTGGATTGAAGAGTTCCTAGATAACAGAATGTCATTCTCAATGGAGAGAAGTCTTCCGAAGTAAGAGTGATTTCAGGTGTGCCGCAGGGGAGTGTCGTAGGACCGTTGCTGTTCACAATATATATAAATGACCTTGTGGATAACGTCGGATGTTCACTGAGGCTTTTTTGCGGATGATGCTGTAGTATATCGAGAGGTTGTAACAATGGAAAATTGTACTGAAATGCAGGAGGATCTGCAACGAATTGACGCATGGTGCAGGGAATGGCAATTGAATCTCAATGTAGACAAGTGTAATGTGCTGCGAATACACAGAAAGAAAGATCCTTTATCATTTAACTACAATATAGCAAGTCAGCAACTGGAAGCACTTAATTCCATAAACTATCTGAGAGTAGGCATTAGGAGAGATTTAAAATGGAATGATCATATAAAGTTGATCGTCAGTAAAGCAGATGCCAGACTGAGATTCATTGGAAGAATCCTAAGGAAATGCAATCCGAAAACAAAGAAAGTAGGTTACAGTACACTTGTTCTCCCACTGCTTGAATACTGCTCAGAAGTGTGGGATCCGTACCAGATAGGGTTGATAGAAGAGGTAGAGGATATCAAACGGAGAGCAGCGCGCTTCGTTACAGGATCATTTAGTAATCGCGAAAGCGTTACGGAGATGGTAGATAAACTCCAGTGGAAGACTCTGCAGGAGAGACGCCCAGTAGCTCGGCACGGGCTTTTGTCGAAGTTTCGAGAACATTCCTTCACCGAGGAGTCAAGCAGTATATTGCTCCCTCCTACGTATATCTCGCGAAGAGACCACGACGATAAAATCAGAGAGAATAGAGACCACACAGAGGCATACCGACAACCTTTCTTTCCACGAAGAATACGAGACTGGAATAGAAGGGAGAACCGATAGAGGTACTCAAAGTACCCTCCGCAACACACCGTCAGATGGCTTGCGGAGTATGGATGTAGATGTAGATGTAACTAGTGAGGTGCACTACCCTGGCAATTCCGAGAAAGATCGGAAGAGAAGTTCATCGAACCACCTTCACAATTCTCTATTATTCCAATCTCGTATAGCCCGCATAAAGAATGACCACCTACACTACTGGCCATTAAAATTGCTACACCCCGAACATGACGTGCTACAGACGCGGAATTTAACCGACAGGAAGAAGATGCTGTGATATGTAAATGATAAGCTTTTCAGAGCTTTCACACAAAGTTGGCGCCGGTGGCGACACCTACAACGTGCTGACATGGGGAAAGTTTCCAACCGATTTCTCATACACAAACAGCAGTTGACCGGCGTTGCCTGGTGAAACGTTGTTGTGATGCCTCGTGTAAGGAGAAAAAATGCGTACCGTCACGTTTCAGACTTTGATAAAGATCGGATTGTAACCTATCACGATTGCGGTTTATCGTATCGCGACATTGCTGCTCGCGTTGGTCGAGATCCAACGACTGTTAGCAGAATATGGAAGCGGTGGGTTGGGGACGGTAATACGGAACGCCGTGCTGGATCCCAGTGGCCTTGTATCACTAGCAGTCGAGATGACAGGCATCTTATCCGCACGGCTGTAACGGATCGTGCAACCACGTCTCGATCCCTGAGTCAACAGATGGGGACGTTTGCAAGACAACCACCATCTGCACGAACAGATCGACGACGTCTGCAGCAGCATAGACTATCAGCTCGGAGACCGTGGCTGCGGTTACCCTTGACGCTGCATCACAGACAGGAGCGCCTGCAATGGTGTACTCGACGACGAACCTGGGTGCACGAATGGCAAAACGTCATTTTTTCGGATGAATCCAGGTTTTGTTTACAGCATCACCATGGTCGCATCCGTGTTTGGCGACATCGCGGTGACCGCACATTGGAAGAGTGCATTCGTCATCGCCATACTGGCGTATCACCTGGCGTGATGGTATGGGGTGCCATTGGTTACACGTCTCGGTCACCTCTTGTTCGTATTGACGGCACTTTGAACAGCGGACGTTACATTTCAGATGTGTTACGACCCGTGGCTCTACCCTTCATTCGATCCCTGCGAAACCCCTACATTTCAGCAGGATAATGCACGATCGCATGTTGCAGGTCCTGTACGGGCCTTTCTGGATACAGAAAATGTCCGACTGCTAATGGTTCAAATGGCTCTGAGTACTATGGGACTTGCTGAGGTCATCAGTCTCCTAGAACTTAGAACCACTTAAACCTAACTTACTTAAGGAGATCACACACATCCATGCCCGAGGCAGGATTCGAACCTGTGACCGTAGCGGTCGCGCGGTTCCAGACTGTAGCGCCTAGAACCGCTCGGCCACTTCGGCCGACTCGACTGCTGTCCTGGCCAGAAAATTCTCCAGATCTCTCACTAACTGAAAACGTCTGGTCAATGGTGGCCGAGCAACTGGCTCGTCACAATACGCCAGTCACTACTCTTGATGAACTGTGGTATCGTGTTGAACCTGCGTGGGCAGCTGTACCTGTACACGCCATCCAAGCTCTGTTTGACTCAATACCCAGGCGTATCAAGGCCGTTATTACGGCCAGACGTGGTTGTTCTGGGTAGTGATTTCTCAGGATGTATGCACCCAAATTGCGTGAAAATGTAATCACATGTCAGTTCTAGTATAATATATTTCTCCAATGAATACCCGTTTATCATCTGTGTTTATTCTTGGTGTAGCAATTTTAATGGCCAGTAGTGTATCTTAGAGTCCTTCGTTTTGTATTGTACACAAGCGACCTACCAAATTTGAGCCGAATCGGTTGGCCGTGCCTGAGGCCTTCCCCTTGTCAGTCAAGTCTATAGTTGGCAGCTCTGTAAAGAGAGAGGGACCACAGCACAGCACCGCTGTACGGGTCGGCCAGGGCACGGTGGCCGATGCGCAGTGTCCAGGTTTTGTCCAAAACGCTGGGGGAGTTCATTCATTGTTCAGTCAACGATGACAGAATCGACGCGCGTGCCCTGCAATCTTTCTCGAACGATTTTACCGAATCTATTCAGTAAATAGAATTCATGTTTGCTTCACTTGTATCTTTGTACGTCAGGTTCATTATGATGTGCCCATCGTTTCGTTGACGATCATAGTTATTGTGATATTTGCGTACAAGTAAGACACTGCTCGGATTTCTAAAGTTTGCTACGATAAACAGGGGTCGCTATGATTTTGCGTTTGGTGCATATTATATAATATGTTGCTGAAATTTAGCTAACATATTGATTTTTTCTTTAGACTTGGGTGGAAGTCTGAATCTCTCACCCATGTCGAGAAAATTGGTTTACGACCGCCCTGTGCCAGCGATAAAGCCAATGTGAAATGTCCACAACATTCCACGTGTATCATAAACGGTTTGAGATATCGGAACGAGATTTTGGCGAGTGATAGCACAGAAACAGTATTTTGCTGTATGGTTATTATGCAATACTTCTTTATCTACCTTATTATTCGTGGCCGAGCAGTTCTAAAAGTTTCAGTCTGGAACCGTGCTACTGCTTTCGCAGGTTCGAATTCTACCTCGGGCATGGCTGCGTGTGATGTCCTTAGGTTAAGTTAGGTTTAAGTAGTTCTAGGTGTTGTGTTGGCAGAAGAGCCAACACCGTGTTACTAGAGGAGGCCGAAAGGCACGCGTTTTAGTTCACGCAGGCTGGCGTGAGGAGGGAAGGGCTATACTGACGTGAGGTCTGGAACATGATAAGGAATTAGAATTCAGAAAGCGGACGTAATTAGTTTGATACTTAACTTTAATCCATTAATGATGAACGTCGCTCTCGACGGTACATGATTCACAATATTATCTGTTCAGAAGACATATAGTAAGTGAATACGGCGCCTTGCTAGGTTGTAGCAAAGGACATAGCTGAAGGCTATGTTAAACTGTCGTCTCGGCAAATGAGAGCGTATGCAGACAGTGAACCATCGCTAGCAAAGTCGGCTGTACGACTGGGTCGAGTGCTAGGGAGTCTCTCTAGACTAGACCTGCCGTGTGGCGGCGCTCGGTCTGCAATCACTGACAGTGGCGACACGCGGGTCCGACGTATATTGACGGACCGCGGTCGATTTAGAGGCTGCCACCTAGCAAGTGTGGTGTCTGGCGGTGAAACCACACTAGGTTCTAGGGGACAGATGACCAGTGCTCGGAGTCATTTTAGCCTTGTTATTCCACTAACTACAGACTGTTCCGATGAAAGGACGTAATTGGTGAATCGGGAAATCCTGCAGGTTTTGGAACAACGTACGTGGTAGTCATTACATTTATTTTGTACCAAGGACGTGCGTTTTCATAAGATACTGACCTTGCTTTTCCTTAGTTCCTCACTTAATAAACCTCTCAGCGCCCGCTGCCGTCTACTCTGGAGACACTGTACAGGGCCCACTTCGGAATGGTGAGATGGCAGCGCCGCTGCATCGAGATAGCAGTCAGAGCACGCTAGGGCGGTGCTTTCGCCTCTGGGGTAACGGTTATCGTCCGCGTTTTACTGTCACTGTCACTCGTACATGTCGATAAGATGGATATCGCACTAGATCAGTCGGGAACCGCTCTATCGAATGGCCACGTAAAATTCCGCTTCAAAAATTATTTTGCTCGCAACAGGAAACAAACCGACGCTCTCCGTTGACACTGGGTGACGCATGAAAGACGTGATAACGTGATGAGCAGCAACTCTTTGGTATAGCTCCAGCTGCACAATACAAAGAAAAAAGAAACTGCAAATATCTGCAGAAACGTCAGAGGACAATGCACCTCACGACTCTCTCTCTCTCTCTCTCTCTCTCTCTCTCTCTCTCTCTCACACACACACATACACACTCACACACACGCGCACACACACACACACACATATATATATATATATATATATATATATATATATATATATATATATATATATATATACTCTCTGCAAATCACATTCAAGATCCTGGCAGGGGGTTCATCGAACCACCTTCACACGTCTCTATTATTCCAATCTCGTATAGTGCGTGGAAAGAGCGAACACATATATCTTCCTGTACGAGCTCTGATTCCCTTATTTTAACATGGTGATTGTGTCTCCCTATGTAGGTCGGCGTCAACAAAATATATCCCCATTCGGAGGAGAAAGCTGGTAATTGGGATTTCGTGAGAAAATTGCTCCGCAACTAAAAACGCCTTTGTTTTTAATGATGTCCAGCCCAAATCCTCTATCATTTCAATGACACTCTCTCCCACATTTCGCGATTATACAAAACGTGCTGCCCCGCTTTGAACTTTTTCGATGTTCTCTGTCAGTCCTATCTGGTAAGGATCCCACAGTTCGCGCAGCACTGTTTAAAAGAGGATAGACAAGCGTAGTGTACGCAGTCTCCTTAGTAAGTCTGTTACATTTTGTAAGTGTCCTACCAATATATCGCAGCCTTTGCTTAGCCTTCGCCACAACATTTTCTGTGTGTTCCTTCCAATTTAAGTTGTTCGTAATTGTAATTCCTAGGTACTGAGTTGAATTTACGGCCTTTCAATTTAACTAATTTATGGTGTAACCAAAGTAACTGAACATTACACTTGTGGCCTATCACACTTTGACTTACTAATTGTTGTTGTTGTTGTTGTTGTGGTGTTCAGTCCTGAGACTGGTTTGATGCAGCTCTCCATGCTACTCTATCCTGTGGAAGCTGCTTCATCTCCCAGTACGTACTGCAGCCTACATCCTTCTGAATCTGGTCTCCCTCTACGATTTTTACCCTCCACGCTGCCCTCCAGTACTAAATTGGTGATCCCTTGATGCCTCAGAATATGCCCTACCAACTGATCTCTTCTTCTAGTCAAGTTGTGACAGAATTTTCTCTTCTCCCTAATTCTATTCAATACCTCCTCATTAATTATGTGATCTACCCATCTAATCTTCAGCACTCTTCTGTAGCACCACATTTCCAAAGCTTCTATTCTCTTCTTGTCCAAACTATTTATCGTCCATGTTTCACTTCCATACGTGGGTACACTCCATACAAATACTTCCAGAAACGACTTCCTGGCATTTAGATCTACACTCGATGTTAACAAATTTCTCTTCTTCAGAAATGCTTTCCCTGCCATTGTCAGTCTACATTTTATATCCTCTCTACTTCGACCATCATCAGTTATTTTGCTCCCCAAATAGCAAAACTCCTTTACTACTTTAAGAGTCTCATTTCCTAATCTAATTCCCTCAGCATCACCCGAATTAACTCGACTACTTTCCATTACCCTCGTTTTTCTTTAGTTGATGTTCATCTTATATCCTCCTTTCAAGACACTGTCCATTGCGTTAAACTGCTCTTCCAAGTCCTTTGCTGTCTCTGACAGAATTACAATGTCATTGGCGAACCTTAAAGTTTATTTATTTATTGTTCTGTGGGACCAAATTAAGGAGAAGTCTCCATGGTCATGGAACGAGTCAATACATGAAATTATAACACGATAGTAGAAACAGATAAAATGAAATACAAGAAACGTATTCAGGCGACAATTAGTAAGTTTAAATAAAGAAAATCAAAAATCTAACACGAATTTTTCAGCTCTTCCAGGAGCTCCTCGATAGAATAGAAGGAGTGAGCCATGAGGAAACCCTTCAGTTTAGAATTAAAAGCGTTTGGGCTACTGCTAAGATTTTTAAGTTATCAAAAAGATTTTGAGTTATTGAAAATGGATGCAGCAGAATAGTGCACTCCTTTGTGCACAAGAGTCAAGGAAGTGCATTCCACATGCAGATTTGATTTCTGCCTAGTATTAACTGAGTGAAAGCTGCTAACTCTTGCGAATATGCTAATACTGCTAACAACAAACGACGTTAAAGAAAATATATACTGTGAGGGCAATGTCAGAATTCCCAGACTATTGAATAGGAGTCGACAAGAGGCTCTCGAACTTACACCACATATAGCTCAACAGCCCGTTTTTGAGCCAAAAATACCCTTTTAGAATCAGAGGAATTACCCCAAAAAATAATACCGTATGACATAAGCGTATGAAGTAGACTACTTTTCGTGTTGAACTGTCACTTATTTCAGATACTGTTCTAATGGTAAATAAAGCACCATTTAGTTTCTGAACAAGATCCTGAACATGGGCTTTCCACAACAGCTTACTATCTATCCGAACGCCTAGGAACTGTTCCGTCTCGCTTATAATATCCCCATTCTGTCTGATCAAAATAACAGTTCTTGTTGAATTGTGACTTAGAAACTGTAAAAACTGAATCTTACTGTGATTTAGCATCTCATTATTTTCCACAAGCCACGAACTTATTTCATGAACTACATTATTTGATAATGTTTCAATATTACACACAAGATCCTTCATTACCAAGCTGGTGTCATCAGCAAACAGAAATAGTTTTGAATCACCTGTAATACTCGAAGGCATATCATTTATATAAATAAGAAACAGCAGTGGCCCCAGCACCGACCCTTGGGGAACGCCCCACTTGAGTGCCCCATTGGGACTGAACATCACTACCACTCTCAATATTCCGGAGAATAACCTTCTGCTTTCTGTTCTTAAAGTAAGAGGCGAACCAATTGTAAGCTACTCCCCTTACTCCATAATGGTCCAACTTCTGCAGTAATATTCTGTGGACAACACAGTCAAAAGCCTTCATTAAATCAAATAAAACACCTAACGTTCGCAATCTTTTATTTAATCCGTCCAAAACCTCACAGAGAAAAGAGACTATAGCATTTTCAGTTGTTAAGCCATTTCTAAAACCAAACTGTACATTTGACAGCAAATTATGTGAATTGAAATGCTGCAGTAACCTTGTATATACAACCCTCTCGATAACTTTAGCAAACACTGATGGCATAGAAATAGATCTATAATTGTCAGCATTATCCCTGTCTCCCTTTTTATAATGTGGCTTCACTACCGAGTACTTTAATCGGTCAGGAAACTGACCACTCCTAAAGGAAAAGTTACAGATATGGCTAAGTACTGGGCTAACATACGTAGAACAATACGTCAGTATTCTAAAGATACCCCGTCATATCCATGAGAGTTCTTGGTCTTTAGTGATTTAATTATTAACTCAATCTCCCTCTTGTCAGTATCATGGAGGAGCATTTCAGGTAACAGTCTCGGAACACTTTTTTCTACGAGCGCTATATGATTCCCTGTTGGGACTAGGTTTCTATTTAGTTCACCTGCTACATTCAGAAAGTGATTATTAAATACTGTACATATATGCGACTTATCAGTAACATGGACATTCCCACTACGGACTGATTCTATATCCTCGACCTGTCTCTGCAGACCAGCCACTTCCTTTACGACTGACCATATGGTTTTAATTTTATCCTGAGACTTAGCTATTCTATCTGCAAACCACATACTTTTTGCCTTCCTAATAACTTTTTAAGCACCTTACAATACTGTTTGCAATGGGCTGCTGCGTTTAGATTTTGACTGTTTCTAACGTTCTGATATAATTGCCACTTTGTTCTACAGGATATTCTTATCCCTCTAGTCAGCCACCCAGGCTGCCTGTTTGTGCTAGTACACTGTTTTGAACGTTCTAACGGAAAACAACTTTCTAAGAGCACGAGAAAAGTCTTGAGGAAACCATTATATTTATCGTCTACTGTATCAGCACTATAAACATCTTGCCACTCTTGTTCCTTGATAAGGTTTACAAAGGTCTCTACAGCAACTGGATCAGCTTTCCTAAAAAGTTGATAGCTATATTTAACATGTGTTGCAGCACAAAAATCTTTTAGAGTTAAAACTTGTGCATCATGATCTGAAAGGCCATTCACTTTTTTGCTAACAGAATGCCCTTCTAGTAATGAGGAATGAACAAAAATGTTGTCTATGGTTGTTCTACTGTTCCCTTGCACTCTCGTTGGAAAGAATACGGTTTGCATAAGATTATATGAATTAAGGAGGTCCACCAGCATCCTTTTCCTTGTACAATCACTTATAAAATTAATATTGAAGTCACCACATATAATTAACTTTTTGTATTTCCTATAAAGTGAACCAAGAACCTCCTCTAGCTTTATCAAAAATGTTGTGAAATCGGAGTTGGGGATCTATAAATAACAATAGAAGTTTAACTCCACTAAATTTAACCACACCTGCCCAACATTCAAACACCTTTTCAGTGCAGTACTTTGAAACATCAATTGACTCAAATGGAATACCGTTTTTCACATACATGGCTACTCCCCCACACTGCAAAGAGCTCCTAGATAAGCTGCCAGCCAACCTGTATCCTGGTAAAGGAAGCCTCTGAATAATCTCCTTATATAAGAAGTGTTCAGATATACCAATAATTTCAGTTCACTAACTTTATCTCTAATACCTTGTATATTTTGATGAAATATACTAATTCCCTCATTACTCGGATACCTAAGCTTTGTCGAAAGTGGTTTCTTTGTTAGAGAGCCTTCCCTTAAGCAGGAATACCTATCAGCTGACTTCAATCTAAAAAAGGTGCAGCTCTAACACCCACTAGCACAGGAATTTTCCGATGATATGCTGTCACATATAAGCTTTGCCAACCTCCCCTTTCCATACCTGTTGAGGTGCAGGCCATGTCTAGTGAAACCCGTCTTGCTGATAGACTCCACCGACACCACTGAAATGTGACCCATGCCTTCTGTCATCAGCGCACCCCCAGATCTCATTACACTTGACGGCTGTATTAAGATGAGGCCGATTGTGACGCTGAAACAGTTCCACAAAATGCACATTCGTGTTGCCAGTCTGAGTGGCTATTTCTTCTCCGTGGATTTTAATACCTACTCCGGTTCTTTTGTTCCTTTATTGCTTGCTCAATATACAGATTGAATAACATTGGGGAGAGGCTACAACCCTGTCTCACTCCCTTCCCAACCACTACTTCCCTTTAATGTCTCTCACTTCTTATAACTGCCATCTGGTTTCTGTACAAATTGTAAATAGCCCTTTGCTCCCTGTATTTTACCCCTGCCACCTTTAGAATTTGAAAGAGAGTATTCCAGTCAACATTGTCAAAGGCTTCTATAAGTCTACAAATGCTAGAAACGTAGGTTTACCTTTTCTTAAGCTAGCTTCTTAAGATAAGTCGTAGGGTCAGTATTGCCTTACGTGTTCCATCATTCCTACGGAATCCAAACTGATCTTCCCTGAGGTTGGCTTCTACCAGTTTTTCCATTTGTCTGTAAGGAATTCGCGTTAGTATTTTGCAACCGTGACTTATTAAACTGATAGTTCGGTAATTTTCACATCTTCAACACCTGCTTTCTTTGGGATTGGATTTATTATATTCTTCTTGAAGTCTGAGGGTATTTCGCCTGTCTCATACATTTTGCTCACCAGATTGTAGAGTTTTGTCAGGGCTGGCTCTCCCAAGGCTGTCAGTAGTTCTAATGGAATATTGTCTACTCCCAGGGCCTTGTTTCGACTTAGGTCTTTCAGTGCTCTGTCAAACTCTCATTGTGAATAACGTCATTGGCATCATTATTTATCGAGGTTTGTTGTCCCAAACCTGTCCTTATCGAGGTTTGTTGTCCCAAGCCTGTCCCTCGTCCTTGAAAATTTAATTACATATGAAATTCACTACAACTTCGTGAAAATGCACGTGTTTTTTCCCTTATTTTAGCTCTCAAATGTCATATAAACGTAATAATGAGACCAGTGATGAAAAAGGTACAAATAAAAAAAATGTTGGCAAGACTCGCCCAATTGCAATGCACGACCTATAACCACTTTTTTTTATCTCGTTTTGTTCGTTGTTGTTCGGTGGGGTGGTTTTATTACCAGTCCTTTAAACGAACACGCTGAGCCACCGTGCCAACACCGATTACAATGACTTTGAAAGTTGGACGCAACGAGTTAAAATTTCATAGAGTGGCTGAGATACTAGTTACAGCGCTCCTAGCGGCAACCAACGCTAACTCGGCCGCCATGTTCTCCTTAGTCAAAACATTAGGAAAGCGTTACTGTTGTTTATGTTGGGAGTGTGTCAGCTGTTGTGATATTACTCCAATATTTAACTTTTCTATTTGACTTTTTTGTTACAAAATATAAAGTCAACATGCCTGCAGTGTGTTCAGCGTTCAACTGCACAAATTGCAGCGATAAAACAATAAATATATCATATTATAAGTAAGTATATTAGTACCGAAACACGACACACATTTTTTAATGTTTATTAAAGAGTCATTTGCATTGGAACTGTAATTATGCTTAAGACAAATGCAGGAAAGTAATTTATTTATCGTTGATTACAGATTTCCTTTAAAAGATAAGGAAATTACACAAAGATGGGTTATAAATATGAAGCGAGAAAACTGGTTTCCTACTACAGCCAGTTACTTCTGTTCAGCTCATTTTGAAGAGAAATATATGTACCACACAAATGTCCAGAGGTGCCTTTTGTCAAAAGCAGTACCTACTATCTTTAACTTTCCATCACATTTACAAAAGCAAGATAAAGTATTACGACCACAACCCAGAAAGCGATCTTTCGACAATTTGCAAAATAGTGCTGTTACAGTGACATCATTAGCACAAAGTAAGTCAATAATTTAATTTTACTCGGTGTTCTTATTACTTTGAATTACATACTTTCTATTATAATCTTATGGTGTAACTCTGTTATAAACTTATGATGTAACTGCATTCTTTCAGTGCCTGTCGGACCCACATCTGTTTCTGCTGACCACAATTACTGTCTACCAAGCCCTAAGAAGTTGAAAACACAATATAACAGAGTACAAGCTGAGAATGTGCGACTAAAGAAGCGGATAAATCAAATGAAGCAACTTAGTGTACGACACAAAAGAAGAATAGTGCAGTTACAGTCTTTAGTTTCTGATATGTTAAACAGTGAACATGTAGTTGGTTTGTTGAAGGAGCTATTGGAACTTCAGCGCAGTGCTAAAGTATGCCATTATTCTCAGCAAATAAGGAAATTTGCCCTGACCCTACACTTTTATTCCGCCAAGGCATACAGCTACTTACGAAAATTTGTGAAATTACCCCACCCAAGAACGCTTCGCCGTTGGGCAATGTCAGTGGATGGCCATCCAGGTTTTACTGAGGAGGGTTTCACTAAAATTGCCTCTGAAGTTGAGAATAGCACAACCCAAATTTTTGCAACATTGATGTTTGATGGGATGGCTATTAAGAAGGACCTTGTTTGGGATGGGGAAAAAATAAGAGGCTATGTTGATTTTGGGGAGGGTGGCATAGAAAGTGATGATACCAAGGCAGCAAAAGAGGCTCTTGTGTTCATGGTCACAGCGCTAAAAAGAAATTGGAAAATTCCTGTGGGTTATTGTTTAGTTCACTCCCTATCTTCTACTGTAAAGCTAAATTTGGTACAACAGTATCTCCAAAAACTTGAAGACACTGGTGTTACTATAGTAGCTGTGGTTTGCGATGGTACTGCCACAAATAGATCTTTAATGGCAAATTTAGGGATCAGATGTGATGAACAGGGAGAACAGTGTTGGTTTCCCCACCCTTCAAATAATGATATGAGGGTATTTTGCATGTTTGACACAGCTCACATGCTAAAGCTGGCACGTAATTTACTTGCAGAAAAGAATTTTTTGTTAGATGGTACCATTTCAGGCAGTGATAACATAATTAAATGGAAATATTTTAAAAAGTTAGTGGACTTGCATGAAAGGGAAGGCAGCACATTCTGTACCAGACTCAAAAAATGAAAGTGGCTTTGACAGCACAAACCCTTAGCAATTCTGTTGCAAATGCCATGTTGTTCTGCAAAGATTTAGGCATTAAAGAATTTTATGGGTGTGAGGTAACAGTTAAATATATCAAAATGTTAGACAGTGCCTTTGATTTATTAAATTCTTGTCACACAATGGGCAAGGGCACTAAGGCACCAATTTTCAGAGGGAACAGAGACACAGTCTGTAAAAGATCAATGAATACATTAAGTATTTCAAGTCTTTAAAGCTCTCTGATGGAAGTCCTGTTATTCTGTCTAACAGAAAAATGCCGTTGTATAGACTTATGCTGAATTTAATGAGCATAAGGCAAATTGCAGAAATGTATGTTTGGAAAGAAAATGCAGAGCTCAATTATAGTTTGACCCGTAGAACAAGTCAAGATAACTTGTAATTATTTTTCTCCAGCATTCGTAGTAGAGGAGGAAACAGAAATAACCCAAATGCTATGCAGTTTAGATCAGCATACAGGAAATGCTTAATTGCACAGATAGAAGGTTCTCAAAATAGCAATTGCCAAGAATCAAATACTAGTATGCTACCTCCTGCTACCGTTCAATCACTTCCTTTTGCTAACGTAAGCCCTGCAGCTGTAGACCATGATTATGTGCCAGATTATGCCTCACTGATTATGTACTCTGAATGTGTCATTGAGTACATAGCTGGAAGTATAGTGAGACAGGTGACAAACAAAATTAACTGTATTGACTGCTTAGAAGTTATTTTTGCTTGTATTGAGGCTAAAAGAACTGGATTGATTGCAGTGAAAGATGTGAAAAGAAGTTTAATAAATCCAGCTAATGATGTTGTTAAACTTTGTAATGTTGCTGAGAATGTTTTCAGAAATAATGAGGACATAATCCTGAAATGTCAGAAAAACGTTTTGTTGAGGTTCAGTTGGTGTTGCAATTGGTGAGAGGCTCCTTATTTATAAACAATGAACATCTTTTTATAGAAACTGAATTTGGTGAAGAAACCCATTATGTTAAACTGATAAAACTGCTGCTCTAACATTATTTTGTATGTCGAATAAATCACTTATGCAAATCAAAATCATCTAAGCAGAGAGGTAGAGTTGTGAGACAACTGTACGCGAAGCTTATTTTATTTAAAGGTCAGTGAAAAGACTGAAAAAATACGAATGTCAGTTGAAACATTGTAAAAACTAAATTTAAATAAATTATTTTACTATTCTTGTAGATTATTATCATTATTATTATTATTATTGAATAACTATGCTTGTGTTAACTACTTGTAGCACATATTTCAAATAATATTCTCGTTCACAGTGTACTAGTTTTTGAGGCTTTGACTGTTTACCTTGAAATAGTGACAAAAATATCGCATTTCTGCGTCCGTTACTGTTTCTAATAGTTAACCACAACATGTTTAGAAGTTTCACCGTAGTATTCTGGTGGTACCTGCTGTAATTGCATTAATTTGTGGGCAACAAGTAACGTTATAGTGGATGGACTGACTAATTTGAGTTGTCTTGTAGTGTTACCTACATCGAAAAGTTTAGGCGTATTTCGACAAAAACATCCCTTTTTGCTGTCAGTGTACACTGAACTCACTGCTGTCTGTAGCTTGTTTTAGAAAAAATAAAGCTAGTATGGGCTATTTCAAGTAAGTCAAACGCAGTTACAAGCGGGCAGGACACAGCAGACGAAGGCCTTGACTAAAGAAAACACGGCGGACAGAACTTCAATTTGCGTCAACCATGGCGGACCTGTAGCCACTCTATGAAATGTTGGACGTCTATGATTCTGCTGTGTGCGTATACAAACTCTGAGTCTGAGATATTGTTATCGCGAGTAGTAGCGAGTGAGCATTGTAGGGGGGAGTCGAAAGTGGTGTGACGCAGCGGTGGAGAGAAGCCGCACGATGTAAGAGGTCGTAACCTGTCGTGATCGTGTTAGCTACATTCTGGTATTAATTGCGGACTACTTCTTTCTTGTTTTGTTATGTGCCTTTTCGCTGCAAGTGGCTGTTGGTTGCTTGGGCACTGTATGGATTTTGTCAGATTTGTGTATGCATATACTCAGAGTAACATTCATATTTTTGTTGCAGCCAGAAACGCGTTTATTTAGTATAGACATGACGGAGTAATCAAAAGTTTGTCAGCATTTAAATCATAAATTTTCTGAGTACAGTAAATTAAAGCACATATTCGTAAGAGTACCGGGGGCTGGAGATTTCTTCTGAACAGCACGTTGCAAGGCATCCCAGATATGTTCAATGATGTTCATGTGTGGGGTGTTTGGTGGCTAGCGGAAGTGTTTAAACTCAGAAGAGTGTTCCTGGAGCCACTCTGTAGTAATTCTCGATGTGTCGGGTGTGACATTGTCCTGCTGGAACTGCGCAAGTCCGTCGGAATGCGCAATGGACGTGAATGGATGCAGGTGATCAGATACCATGCTTACGTACGTGACACCTGTGAGAGCCGTATCTAGAGGTATCAGGCGTCCATATCACTCCCACTGCAAACACCTCACACCATTACAGAGCCTCCACTAGCTTGAACAATCCCTTGCTGACATGCAGGGTCCATGAGGTTGTCTCTATACTCTTAGACGTCCATCCGTTTGATACAATTTGAAACAAGACTCGTCCAACCAGGCAACATATTTCATCAACAGTCTAATGTCGGTCTTGACGGCCCAGGCGAGGCATAAAGCTTTGTCTTGTGCAGTCATCAAGGCTACATGAGAGGGCCTTCTGCAACGAAAGCCCATATCGATGATGTTTTGTAGAATGGTACAACGATTCTCTTCAGTCGTCATTGGTCCAGTTCTCGCAGGATCTTTTTCCGGCTGCAGCGATGTCGGAGATTTGATGTTTTTTCGGATTCATGACATTCACGGTACACTCATGAAATGGTCCTACAGAAAAATTCCCACTTCACCACTACCTCGGAGATGCTGTGTCTCATCGCACCACGTTCAAACTCATATAAATGTAGATAACCTGCCATTAGCATTAACCGATCTTACAACTGCGCCAAACACTTTTTGTCTTATACAGGCCTTATACAGACCTTAATGGCAGCAACGGCGGAGAAGAAAGACTTCGGAATGGCGTAGCTGGCACATAAGGCAACGCTCCTTTCTGGGGATTAAATGAGAGCGAACCACTGCCTTGTAGTGTAGGAGAAACTCCAAAGGCTAAGGGAGACAACCCCAACGGAAAATCCTTTCTTGCATTAGGCCCAGCAAGCCAGCAGGGAAAGTCTTCATATATTGCTTTCAAAACACAGATGAGCCTTGGAACGAACCACCCAGGATTTGACTCCACTACTTCTACAAGTACTGGTGCAAATAATGAGAATTCTGATGATATTCATCAGCACAAGAAGATGAAACCAAATGGACTAAATAATAAACTAAATATTGGCACCCTTAATATATAACCCTCAATGGAAAAGTGGAAGAGAGAAAGTTAGACATTTTGGGATTAAGGGAAACAAAGTGGAAGGGAAAAGGTGAGAAGAATTTGAGAGTAGGAGGAAACCTGTACTGGAGTGGGAATAACAGGTTTGGAAGAAACTGTATGGCAGTGATGGTGAATAAGAATGTACAAAGCTATATTGAAAGTGTGAGATTTTTATCAGACAGAATCATAATATTAAACCTGAGATTCCAAAAAGAAACACTAAAAGTTATCCAGATTTACGCACCTCAAGTGGTATGTAGCGAGGAAGAGAAGATGGACTTCGAAAATGAGTTAGAGAACCATATAGAGAGTGCTAATATAGTGATGGGAGATTTTAATGCACAGGTAGGCAAAGACAGAAAGGTATTTAGCAAGTGTTGGGATGTTTTGGATATGGAGGCAGAAATGAAGAAGGGGAAAGACTCCTGGATTTGCGCCAGAGGAATGGAATGAAAATAGCAAACAGCTAATTTATGAAGAGTGAAAGTCATCTTACCACCAGATACAGTTGGGATGGAAGAACCAAGAGTGTAATTGATTATATTCTAGTAGACAGGGAATGGGGAGAGAAAGCACAAACGTGAAGGTAATTCCAAGTGTGAGTGCAGATGGAGACCATAGATTACTGGTGGGACAATGGAAAATGAATCAGTGTGTGACAAATAGAAAGTAGAAGAAAGTGATGAGGATACAGGATTGGAAACTGAAGGAGAGTGAAAGTGCTGAGAAGTATAGAGAATTAATCTCACAAAAATGTCCAAAAGAAGTTTTCTGCGAAGTAGAAAAAGAATAGAGTTTATTCAAAGACACTTTAGTTGAAGCAGCACAAAAATTATGTGGTAGAACATCTGGAAAGGAAAAAATAAGACAGACAAGTTGGTGGGATGATACCACAATCCAAGCAGTTAGAAGAAAAAAAAATGTAGCATGGAGAAAGTGGTGGAAACCTAAAAATGATGAGGACCATAAAAGATATATAGAGGAAAGAAAGAAGTGCAAAGAAATAATGGAAACAGCAAAGAAAAGGCATGGGAAGAGTTTACAAGAAAAAAAAACATAAAGAAGATGATGTGAAGAGCAATAAGAAAATGTTCTATAAAATGATGAAAAATAAAAGGAAGGATTCTGAACTACCAGTAAAGATGGAAACGGAACATGGTACTGTGATTGAAGATCCAGGGAAAGCCGGCAGGCGTGTCCGTGCGGTTCTAGGCACTTCAGCCTGGAACCGCGTGACCGCTACGTCGCAGGTTTGAATCCTGTCCCGGGCATGGATGTGTGTGATATCCTTAGGTTAGTTAGGTTTAAGTAGTTCTAAGTTGTAGGGGACTGATGACCACAGATGTTAAGTTCCATAGTGCTCAGAGCCATTTTAACCATATTTTCTATCCAGGGAATATAAAAGATCTCTGGAAAGAATATTTTAAGAAACTGTTAAACGCTGAGGAGCAGATACACGAGGAAACGACAAATAATGGAGAAATTGAGAGAAGAAGCAGAATTAGGACAAATTACACAGGAAGAAATGGAAATAGCTGTGAAGTATCAATAGACATGATAAGAGCAGCTGGCCCAGTGGAAATGCAGTGGCTGTATAGAGTACTATCAAGTGTGTGGAAAAATAGTTCAATACCTGACGATTGGAGAAGAGGAGACATTGTTTCCATCTTCAAAAAAGGCAATAAAAGACTTTGTAAAAACTATAGAGGAATAACGTTTATGAGTCATACAGTCAAGATTTTTGAAAGAATTTTACTAAATCGAATAAGTCAAAAGATAGAAAAGGAGCTGAGTGAAGAACAGCATGGGTTTAGGAAAGGAAGAAGCACAATCGACCTGATATTTTCTATCCACCAACTGATGGAAAAAAGTTGGGAGTAGAAAAATATGGTGATAATGGTTTTTATAAACATAGAGAAGGCATATGTCTCAGTTAGCAAGGAAAAGACTCTGGGAAGAAATGAAGAAGATAGATACAGAAGATGGTTACATTAATGTAATAAAGACTATGTACAGAGGACACAATTGTAGAATTAGAAAACCATTGGGGAACTCTGAATGCATCGAAATAAGACAAGGACTTAAGCAAGGAAGTATTCTATCTCCTGCACTTTTTAATGTTGTGATGGAGGGAATGAATAGAGCAGTTAAAGATGTAGTACAAGAAAAAGACAAAAAGATGATTTTTGCAGATGATATGGTAATATGGGGCAATAAAGAGGTAGATGTACAGTTACAACTTGATGTGTGGAAGGGAATAAACAAAGATATGGGTTAAAAACAAATAAAGATAAGAGTGAAGTAATGGTATTTGGAAGAGACAAAGCAATCAACGGAAATATTACTTTGAATGGAGAACCCCTCAAAGTGGTAGGCAGTTTCACTTATTTAGGGAGTGAAATATCTAGCGACGGAAGAATAACCAACGAAATTAATAGGAGGTTACAGAAGAGAGGCTATTTCTACCAAATAATAAAACACTTGATTTGGAATGAGGAAGTTTCAGAAAAAGCAAAACTCCTTATGTATAAGTGTTATTACTTCCCTATTGTCACCTATGGAAGAGAAACATGGACAATGACAGAAAGGAACACACTGCAAACAGCGGAAATGAAATTTCTCAGAGCAGTTAAGCGAAAAACAAGAATGGACAAAGTAAGGAATGTAGATATGAGGAAGGACCTTAGACAAGAATGTATGAGAGCAGAAATTGAAAAAAAGCGATTAAGATGGTACGGCATGTTAAGAGAATGTGTGGGCAGAGACTCCCCAAATTTATGGAAGAACTAAAGATGGATGGAAAAAAGACCTAGAGGCGCCCAAGAACTCGGTGGAAAACGGGAGTGAGAATATCTGTGGAAAGTAGAGGTGTGAACTGGCAGCAAGTGGATTCAAATGGCTCTGAGCACTATGGGACTTAACTTCTAAGGTCATCAGTCCCCTAGAACTTAGAACTACTTAAACCTAACTAACCTAAGGACATCACACACATCCACGCCTGAGGCAGGATTCGAACCTGCGACCGTAGCGGCCGCGCGGTTCCAGGCTGTAGCGCCTAGGACCGCTCGGCCACACCGGCTGGCAGGAAGTGGAGGAAGAAAAGTGGTGGGACTCGTCAGCACCCAGACCTGGCAGTAGCTGGAGCGAGATCCGGATATAGATAGATAGATAGACAGGAGTTGCCAATCGCAGCGCCGTATTCTGCTAGTTTAGATATCTTTGTATTTGAATACGCATGCGTGAGGTGCGGTGGGGGTGGCGTGAGGTGTGGTGAGGGGTGGGCTGAATGTCATGACATGGTGATGAGATGGAGCGATCATATGAGAAAGATAAGGTGACATGAAATGAAAGTGGCTAGTGAATGAGGAGTAATGGGGGACGGAAGAGAAGGTCAGGCCAGCGGGTGGTGGCCAGATGGTGGACACAGGTGCCCAGGGGAAGGATTAAAGGATTGGGAGGGTGGCTGGTTTGCTGGTAGAAGGAAGCAGCTGCGGAAAGGATGCAGGAGTGAAGGAGTGGCACCTCGGCCAGGATGTGGAGTATTTGGGTAGGGAAGTCGAAAGGGAGGTGGAGGTCACGCAGGAGAGCCCAATTTTGGATGGTTTGGAGGTGGGTGGGGGCAGCATTTCCCCACACCATCACCGCGTATTCAAGGGTGGGACAAACAAGGGAGGTGTACAATCTGACAGCAAGGTGTGTAGGGAGTGAAGAGTTGGGACTGATGAGGGGGTAGAGCAGTCATAGCCCCCTATTGCCTTTCGACGCATGTCATCGATGTGGGCACACCAGTTGAGGCGCTGGTCCAGGGTAACGCCCAAGTACTTCACAGTACGAGTCCAAGGGACTGGGGTACCAAGGACCAACACCTGCGGGAGCCAAATGGGAATATGGCGTTGGCAGATGATAAGGGCTTGGGTTTTGGAGGGATTAAATGCTAGACGCCAGGTCCTAGCCCATTCAGTTAGGGAATCTGTTGCCCCCTGAAGCCGCTTTTGAGGACCTGCCACACTCTGAGAATGAGAGAAGAGCATCGTGTCATCAGCATAGAGGGCTAAATGCACCCTCGGTGCAGAGGGCAGGTCAGCCATAAAGAGGGAGTAGAGTTGCGATCCAAGTACGCTGCCTTGCAGTACTCCTGCCCTGATCCATTGTCACATGGATTTCCCTTCAGGGATCCTACCTTCCAGGTATGTGGGTAATAGCCGTACATGGGATACTGGAAAGCCGAGTGAGAATAACTTGTAGAGCAGCCCTTCGTGCCAGACCGAATCAAACACCGTGGACACATCGAAGAGTATGGCCCCGAAGTGCTCCCTATGTTCTATGGCGTCCAGTGCCTCTTATACAAGATGCAGGAGTTGGTGAGTGGTTGCATGACCCTGCCTAGAGCCAAACTTCTCATCAGGGAGGACTCGTTCCCGGGCAATGTGGATGAGCAGTCGGTTAAGGTACAGCCTCTTGGACACCTTGGAGATGGCGGGCAAGAGGCAGATGGGACAGTAGCTGGCAGGGGAATGAAGGTCCTTCCCAGCCTTGGGGATGGTGACCATCTCAGCATGTTTCCAGACAGTGGGAAATTGCCTGGTTGTGACGACATTGTTGAAGGTGTCCGTCAGGATGGGAATAGAAGCTGGAGGTAGCTGCTTGAGGAGGGCATTGGTCAGCTTGTCGTGGCCACCAGCTTTCTTGGAATTGAGGTACTGCAGTTGCAGTTCAATCCCTCCTTCGTTGATGGGGGTGATTTGATCCTCAGGGTCCTGGACGGCAAGGAGTTGTGGCAGGCGTGCCGTCACCAGTCGGATATGGTCAGAGTCAATGGAGTCATCGACCGGGATGAAGTTGTGTGTGAAGACCTCGGCCAAGGCAATACCCTCCGCCAGACACCGTCAAGTGGATTGCAGAGTATGGATGTAGATGTAGATGTAGAGATCGATGGAGCAGATGACCGGCTGGTGGTCAGAGGCCAGAGTGATGCGGGTGGCTGCAGTGATATGGTTGGGAAGACCTTTCACAACTGTGATGTCTAAGACATCTGGGGGATGTCCTGCAGTAGGGTATATGGTGGGATCGTACGGGCTGATGGTCTGTAAAGAGCACGAACATGATGGGATGACAACGCCAGTGGCTTCCATGGTGTTGAGTTTGGGGAGGGGGGTGGGGTGGTGGTGGAGGGAATTACATACATACGCTGCCGTGCCACCATAGTCGGTGGGCCTTTCTGTATTGTAGAAGGAGTAGTTCGCTACTCGGACAAAAACACCAGGTTTCAGGTGCATCTCAGTGACAAGGCAAATGTCAACAACATCATCAAGGAGGAACTGTCGAAATTGGCCCTGCTGGTTATGGAGACCATTGGCGTTCCATATCATGGCTGTCAACCCATGGTTTCTAATAGCCATGACCAGTAGGAGCGGGGATGGCGGTGGTGGGGGACATGGATAGAAAGGGTGACGAGGCAACCTGGAGAGGGATGGTTTGGAGGAAGGAGTTGAAGGCAGTGGTGATTGCCGTGGTCAGAGCCTCGACAATGATGGAAATGAGGTCACCAAAGTTGTGGGAATAGAGGACGAGGTGTGGAGAGGGTGTTGCTGCGATTGGGTGGGAGGGGGAGCAGCAGAGCTTGACGCCTGCTGCTGGGGTGGGGAAGGAACAGGGGAGCATGACGCCTACTGTGAGGAAGGGGAAGCAGAGCTTTACATGTGCTGGGGAGGGAGGAGGTGGAGTGGTGTGGGGGGACATGGAATGGGGATGGAGAGGAGGGTAGGAGCCCAGAGGGTCGGGATGGGAGCGAGAGGCATTGTGGGGGTAAGCCTGCGGCGCCGACTTCCCCCCCCCACCCCCCAGGGCGCCAGAGTAACTGACGCCCGGACGAGTTGCCACTGAGGGCCCCAAAGATCGATGCTGATTTGCACGGAAAGATTTGTTCTTGGGGCAGCCCATGTAGCTGCCTGTATGGTTCCCACCACAGTGGGCCCAGGTGGGGGGGAGGGGGGCTCTTGAGGTTTGGAGCACTCTGAAGATGTGTGACCCCCGGCAGACTTCACACAGTGCACTTCGCAGTTGCAGTCACCCACAAAGTGCGCCAGGCCCTGACAGCGATAGCACACCAGGGTAAGCCTCCTGGAGCGAGGCTTCTCCATCATCACGCTAACAATATCGATGGAGGTGAGGGTGGGGAGGAGGCAGTTCTCCGGCGTGTCAGGGGCGGAGACAAAGGAGAGGGGGGTGGGGCAATGGGTACGGGGGGAGATGATTCTCGAAATGACTTTGGGTGTAATGTTGAGGGCAGTTATGGCCGCCTTCATGTTGTCGTCAGTGTTCTTCATAGGGACTCCCTGACAACGACCCAGAGGTGGCGAGACTTGGTGGGTGGGGTAGTGGTGTAGTGGAGTATCCGATGTTGAGGATACGAATGGTATGAGGTCTTCTGGGGACTGAACGGACAGGCGGAAGAGGTCCTCACCTGCCGTTTTGATGTGATAAGGGGAGGTGGTTATGGAGTTCAGTATGTCAAGGAGTCCTTTAAAGGGCTCCTTGTACTCAATGATGACGGGTGGGGGGGGGGGGGGCAGTGAGGGTGGCTGAGGTTGCAGGGGGAGGGGGAGGTGGTGCTGGGGGTGTCTGCAATGCCATCAATGGCCGCAAACGTGTTGTAGACGGGCACGTCCGCAGTAGTCGCGGCGAGTTGGCGGCAGGATGCCATTTTGCGCGGCACTTGCAAGCCCTCCATGTCAACAACCACCTTCTTCTTCTTTGTTTGCCTGTGTTCTTCTGCAGGCTGGGTGGACTCTGAGTCAGAGGAGGAGGCTAGCTGCTGCTTCCAATGGTCAGCGACCGGGCGTCAATGGTCGTCATCATAGTCCATCAGACTCCCGTCATCACTGTCATCAGCCACAGCAGCCATGTTTGAGTAAAGGAGGGCCTGCAGCCGAACACTGTCTATCTGCAGTCCCCCCTCAGCTGTGGCGTCGCGTAGGGCAATGAGCTGCTCAGCGAGCCCCTCCTGGATGTCGGCGTCTGTCATCATCGCTGTGTCAACGTCATCACCTGGTACAGAAGATGATTGCGGGAGGCACATGGCGTCCTGGATGTCAGGCATGTCGAGGGCGGCCCGGGGAGGGGGCGGGGGGGGGGGCGGAGGGAGGGGGGAGCATGACGTCGTCCTCGGCGCACATGGGTTGGTCCCACATGAAGGGGGCCCTGGTGTGCCAGATTCCCTAACATCAATGCAGCTGCGACCGGGAGTGGCGATGGTGGAGCGAATTTTGGTGGTTGTGATGGTTGTTGTGGTGATGGTGGAGGTGGTGGATACCAGCAGCGAGGGTACATCGCTGGTCACGGCATGCTTAGTCCATTTCATTGCTAAATCAGCGACCATGGATACTTGTGGGGTCGTTGTAAGTGGGGGGCCGGATGGGGCCACCAACAGAACAAACTCTGCCGGATGGCGATCCGCCACACCCTTAGCTCCAGTACACACATCCTGCTCTCGTGCCATCCCAGCTCGGAATCATTATCGCAAAGTATGTCGATACGTCGATCGCGAGTACATATCGAGTTGACATGAGAGCTTAGGCTAGCTATGACCTTTCGGGTGCTGTCTCACACGGAGTATCTGCGAAGGTCTGAGTGTGTTAACAATGCAATAAAATTATGTAGTTAACATGTGGATAAGTTATTGAGTTTTCTGTTGTATTCTAACTATACGGTGTCTGTTCATTCATCTGTGGCAACATTTGCATACGACCTGTCTTGCAACTATATTCGCCAAATTTTACATGCTTTTCCTAGTAGACTAATGAAGTGCAATATTAACAGACCCACTCCAAGAAAGTGCATATTGAATCGAAAAACGCGTTAACTGGTTTGCTGAAACGTATTTACCAAATTCTGACACAGACTCACAGAGTTCTTTCTCTGTATTTGGTGCTGTATATATGAAACGACTCGTGTAAGCACATCATTTAGAACATTCATTCCCACACTGTATCCGCAATTTTTGAATTGAACGTGGATGTTCAGATGACTATTGAAAAAGAAATGTAAATAAGTTATGAAACAATTACCTGTTCTCTCAGGTGAAAGCTATTTCTTCTGAAAGTGTATGTATTGTTTTATTGTTTTCATCAAGAGCAATGTACAGTCTCCAGCCGCACTCATAATCATGGCTCCATACATACTGAACTGTGCAAATAGTGTGCAATAATGTGTTGATAAAAAGTGAAAATAAAATATGGCTATCTTCTGAGTGGTAGTAGGTGATTAAACATAATTCACAAACTAAATATTGATGTAACTGTGTGATTTGACTGGCTGTTTGTTGCCATAGTATATGCTGCTTCTGAACCTTTTTTTATCCTTGAGGTTGGCGTGGATTTTGTAAACAGCAACAATTTGTATTGTTTGAAAAAAGTGCATCACTGAATTTATTTCTTTGTGTACTGTATCACACAGAAAGTGCTCATCTCTGTTCGGAATGTATTCTCATATGCAAATACTGAATGGAAATTCCCAAAGTAGTTAGCTTCTTTGAAAAGTAGCTGGGTAGCGCATACAAGTATTTCAGTCACACAGCCACAAATGTGTTTCATTTGTTTGCATCCAGATACTGATATTGGAAACTTTTTTCATAGCGTGACACATTGTTTTAGTATTGATGCTTCTATGCACCCCCACAGAATTTAGTACGTGTTGTTCATTGCTGTTCCGTCAGTCTTAGAAAGGTTATTTGCAACAGTTTTGGCCACACTTGTGACTATTTTATGCTTCAGTGGTATGAAACCAATCAATTTCATGGCGTGAAAGTGAGATGTAAAGCAAAAGTCACAGAGCTTGGTCTCTTCCACAAATGTAGTAGATTATCAGATGTCCAATTCAGTCTGCTGTCAATCATTCTTTATTTTATTTATTGTGATTAAAATTATGTTTGATAACTGTTAGCAAGACAGACTGCAGGCCCTGTACAGAGATTGATGGTAACAGTAAACAGTGGGTGCACAGAATACTCTGTCTTCATCCCTTGACCATACTTGCTTATTGATGCAGGAGATGAGGGAACCAAAAGACTTGGCAGGGTACCTGAGAGCGCTAATGCGCTGCTTCCTGGACACGGGTAGGCGTGCCGGCCCCGGATCAAATCCGCCCCGCGGATTAACGATGAGGGCCGGTGTGCTGGCCAACCTGGATATGGTTTTTAGGTGGTTTTCCACATCCTGCTAGGTGAATACCGGGCTGGTCCCCACGTTCTGCCTCAGTTACACGCGTCGCAGACATTTGAAACACTTCCGCACTATTTCACGATTTACACTAGATGCAGACAGTTGGGGTACACTGATTCCATCCTGAGGGGTATGGGGTGGCGGCAGGAAGGGTATCCAGCCATCCCTAAAACTAACATTACCAAATCCATTGTAACCACACCGACCTTACGATCGCTGCGGGACTGTGGTGTAAGTGAAAGGAAGAAAGAAAGAAAGATGAGGGAACCAAAAACCATTATGGACAAAGCTCCTAGCTACACTTTTACAGAACAGCATGGAGGAAGGGATGCAGATCAAGAGAGTAATGGCCAGGGTACAAGAGCTTCATTACTGTTTTCTAAATGAAAAATCCTTTTCTCAAATATTGTTTCATCACACAGATTAAACAACTTACACCTATGTGTACAGAGCTTATTTGTTGTAAGGAAGTCAGTGAGTGACCAGGATGCAATACAGAAAGACACACACTTGCTGCAAATAGAACATAACTAAAGTTTGTTGGTTAACACTTTCAGGGTTTGTGCACTTTAGTGTTGCTGGAAAAACAGACTAGATCAGATGAAAATATTTTTCCCAACTGAAGAGTCTGATATGTATGATCATAAATTGTACTGTCTGAGTTAAAGAAAACTGTTATTGACCAAGTTGCATTCAGGAATCAAATTAATAACTGGGAAAAGGAATCAAAGGCTGAGAGATTTTTTTTCAGGCCATTTTCAGGTGACAATGAAAAAGTGCATCCATTGCTCTTTGTTACCAGCATAAGTGGCAAAGGGAACTTTTGAAAAAGTATGGTAGGGTATGTTTGCTTGCTGCAACATACAAGACAACGAAGTATGACATTCCATTATTTTTCTTAGTAGTGAAAGCTAGTATATGCTGTTTAGTGGTTGGCATATTCTTCATTCAAGTAGAAAACAGTAGATCAGTTAAAGAGGCTCTAGAAATTTTCAAGGTTAGTAAATGTAAACATGGTCCATAGTAGGCTGTAATGCAATGTTTAATTGTTTGATCAGCTAATTTCAACTAAGCATCATCAAGCACATTTGTAACAGTTAAGTTGCATATTGAGCAAAGTTCAGAATACAATTTTAAAAGGCATCACTGTAGTGTGCATCCTTATGTGAAATGATGGAATATGGGTAATTGTTACTTATAATTAAATGATCTGAAAATGACATGAAATACGGATATTACTAATGTACTGCACAATGACAGTCACAATTTGGTAATTGCACGATCAAACAAACATTGTATTACAGCCTACTATGGAACATGTTTCCATTTATTTAGTATCTGAAAGCTGTGGGTCCCCACAAATACAAAATTTCCAGCTTCATGGGTTACAGATTTCTCCGAGCCTAAGATACAGACAATTGAAGGAACATTTCCAATGTCAAGGGTTAATCTTTGTTTAATTCATTGAAAGCATGTATGCCAATGGTGGCTTAGCAAAAAGAACAATTTAAATGTACCAGGATGTAGTGGGCAAATTCTAAAGCTGTGGGAAGAAATTGCTGCATCACCATGTGAAAAACAATTCTTAGCTGGAAAAGAAAAGCTTCAATCTCATAAATTATTAACTAGAATTTATTATGATCTTGATTGTTTTAATAAGCAATGGCTTTCAGATCCGAAAAGTGGGTGAAAGCCTATGAGGACAAGGAAAATTTCTTCACCAATATAACAACTAACGGTGATGAATCAGTGCATAAGAAGGCGAAACATTTTTCCTTGGGCACTCAGCAGATAGAACATTGACAAATGTTGTTAAAATTTTAATAAATGGTTTCCTCCCTAGCCTGTTTAAAAAATATTGGCAGAAGAACTCAGCTGTCAAATGTTACAGCAGAGAGATTCCTCATTTTCTGCAGAATAAGTCATACAAATTTGTGAATCATGCAATGAAAAGGTATTCTTCAGCACAAACTGAATTTACTGAAAGCTCAGTGAGATTTATGGGTGAGGGATTGTTTTATGTAGAAAGTGCCGATTCCAGGAACTGTTACAATGTGGTGAATTTTGCAAAGCCTAATTGCATGTGTGAAGACTTCCAAAGGTGTAAATATCCATGCAAACATACCTGCACTGTTTTCATTTGTTACCCTTACTGAGGGTTTCATAAACTGAATGAAAGTTACAAGAATAACGCGTTAATTTGTCTTGATGTGACATGGGTTTGGCTCAAGCAGTAGTTTGTCTATATATGCCAGACCTATATTACAAACTTCTGAGGATACTAGCAATGAGGAGCCAGAAAACCAAGGCAGTAACAATCTCAGAAGCGCAACTTCATCAGAGGACAAGATGAAAGGCAGTTAGCTAGGGTGGTTATAAACCTGACCTACAACATTAGAAACATTAATATACTTTGAGAATGTGTGCACTAGTTACATCATCTTACCCTGAGGATGATGTAATAGCAGCATGTTTAACAAAAATTAACTAATTTGCCTTTCTGTCTTACTTGAACAACAAGGCCACTTCTGCAGCTATCTCAATCATTGATTTAGGAATACCAATAACCTGTAACAATACAAAGCTGTCAAATCTTGTACACTGAAGTGGTTAGATAACAAGCTCCTAGAAATATAATTCACAATCACTCACTTTTGTTTTCCAGTAATAATTTGCTCACTGAATAGAAAACCTGGAAAATCCAGCCATTAGTTTGAAACTGTAACTGAACACTCTCTTATTTATGTCCATTATATTTCTCCTTAGACTGATACGGTCTAACTAAGTGTAGAAAGCAAAATGAATTTAAAAGATTGCCGTGTAATAAGATTTTACATAAATACTCATAAATGTTAACACTCTACGCACCTTGATGTTATACAACCAAATAATGTGCCACAGTAACCTCATTAGTAACGGTAGGGACAACTGCACATGGGTATGCATTGTGTGTCGATTACACTTTCCACAAGAGAAGGAGGTACAGAGAAATGACCACAATATTTATTGCCTCTCACTGCTGGGAGATGACAGCTGTGTCACCTGAATGGGAATACAATTATTAACTTTAAAATAACTTGGCCTGCAAGTGATATTTTAATCAAAAATCAATGCTGAGGTGATCTGCAACTGCAACTCTCTTGTAAACTGTACTTGTGGCTTCTCCATTGGCTCCAGGCAACATGAAAGAACCAAAAAAGCTGATCTGAATGTTGCTTTTAAATGTGGCACAAGAACACAACCAATGCACCTGTGAACTGTGAAATAATGTTTTTTTCATGAAGTAAGCAAAAAAAGGGTAAATGATACATATTTAATGATGATGTACATAAGTAACATGTTTAACTGCAAAAGGGGATAACTCTCACACCACCCACAGCTTTAAAATAAAAGATATATTACAATTCTTACCTATTACTACTGCAATCTATATATGACTGACAAGGTGTTGAGAAAAATTTCCTTTGCAATATAATAATCTGTATGTACACTGAGGAACTGTGGCAAACAGTATAAATTCATTCTACTTGATGATAGTCCAGGATGGAATAACAACAATATTGCACTGTTATCCATCTTCACTTTCAGCCAAAGCTCCTCCAACTGAAATACAAATTAAACAATGGAAAACCCAGGAGAGAATGTAACAACATTAGGCAGGAAAGTTGCTACTCACCATATAGCGGAGATGCTGACTTGCAATAGGCATAACAAAAAGATTCGCACAATTATAGCTTTCAGCCATTAAGGCCTTTGTCAGCAATAGATGTGTGCTTGTCTATTGCTGACAAAGGCCTTAATGGCCGAAAGCTATAATTGTGTGAACCTTTTTCTTGTGCCTATCGGGACTCAGCATCTTTGCTATACGGTGAGTAGCAACTTTCCTTCCTAACATTGTTGAAATACGAATTAGACACAAATTTTGGCCACAATAGCGAGAGACATTGGTCGTGTTTGTGTATTTCCTACTTCAGATGAAGGCCTTTGGGCTGAAAGCTAAGATTTATCTGTCTTTTTGTTGTGCCTGTCTGCGAAAACTTCTCCTATCCTTTTTGTAACATTAATATCCCACTTCATTAAGTCTGCCACAATTGGAAAGTCCTCCATCAATGTTGATCTTCAACAGACTTTGTCTCCATACAATTTCTAATTTTTGGATAGTGAATGTCAAACATACTGTGTGAATTTGGAATTAGCTGCAACATGTCAGTTCATTTTTAGCAAAGACTAGAACAGTGCCTGCCATGACAGACAAATTTCATTGTTGTAAATTCCAATTTACAGGATGTGTTTATCATCAGTAATTAAGGGCTAAGCCCATTGTCTTTAATTATCAACCATAAAAGATCCCCTTGCAACACTGTCTACATTGTTTACTGTATCTACAAGGTTGCTTTCACATCATGATTGGTAGTCTTAACAAGTTGTTTTACAGGAGTAAGTGCAGATGTAACGTGTCATTAAAATTTCAGTATGGAAAAAATCAAATACTGTGTGTGAAATGACTTCTACCTATCACCCCTACATTCTATACAATTAATTGGTAAAATATTAGGAGTTACCCACAGAGAATGAGTATCATACAACAGATAAAGGTCTCCATTTTTTACGTACTTATCCCTGCACTTCATATGTCAATGAAAATGTCAGAGCTACTGAGGTAAATCTTTCCACATAGGTAAGGCTCTATACCAGTTCCCTGTTAGAAGTTAAAGGAGCAGGATAAAATATGAGGGCAGCTCAAGGCATACATATGATCTCTCAACAAGATTAGCAAGCAGAGGGGGAAAGGGGCTACTGGAATGATACTACTGATGAAAATAGCAATACTATTAGTGTTTAATGGATCTAGAGACCAGAGCCTCAGACAAATTTGTGTACGTATATAATCACAGCTAGAATAATTGAATAATCTTTGGGAATTTTATATAAAAGCCAGTTGTGTGTAAGAGTAACTGTACAACAACATTTAGTCCTTTCATGATGCCATGAGGCATTAGCTACCTAAGACAAGGGCTCCTTTTGTCTGATCACCACCAGAATGTATACAGCGAATTCCACAAGAGAAAACATCGAAAATTGTTCACCACAGTACAGTACAAGAAACATGGAGATTGAGCCATCCCAGGTGCCTCTACCATTCAGTAATTATAGTAATATGTAGTGAAAGGCAAGATAAAGAATCTCTACAAGAGATAAGGTGGACAGAATGAGGGCAAATAGATTTACAGAGAAAGAATTTGCTTACAGGAAGATTTATAAGGCACACATTATTAGAACAGGAAAAGTTTTTGGTAAAGTAGGACAAACTATGAGAGGAGGAAGAGGTGTGTGATGTGGGGGTGGGGGGGAGGGGGGGGACAGTAAAACAGTTATTTAGAGGCAGTTGGCACTTGGCACTTGTGCAGGCTACACAAATGGGTGTTATGTGGAAGCAGCCCAATTGTGAACCAACTATTGTGAAAAATCTAGAATAGGGCCAGTAGCATACTTATGCGTTCTGTGCAGGAGTGTTGTCAGGACTTCTTGTGAGATAACGTGGGAACAAAAGAGGGTGTGTCATCTGCATTATGTAGCCAATGAGAGAGCAGCAGGCAGACTGAGTTTTGATGTAATACATTTGAAAATAAGGATGAAACATTGCTTTAAACAAGAATCATATATTTAACTGCTCCCTGTTTGAGTCACAGCTATTTAAACTGTGCTAGTATCACCAAAGTAAGTACAGTGTCACAACCCATGGTATATTTGAGAAAGCAGAGAAATATTTCTCTCCTCTTTACTTGGTATACAATCTATCTACACGAGAGCAATGAGTAAGTGGATCAATGTTTTTTAATTAAATCATGGAAGAAAGTAGGTGGATTGGTGTTTTTTAATACATAACATGTGCAACTATCAATAAATACCGATCCACCTACCTTCTTCCGTGATGGAGTCAAAAAAAACATTGATCTTGTTACTCAAAGTGGAGGCTTATGCTGCACTTCCAGATGATTCCATCCACACTCTTTAAGAGTCATTTTCCCATAACATCTGACATTTTCATGTCTCTGCAATAAATTCATGAGATATACACAAACAGATGACATCATCGTGCAGAACAATCACCGAAATCAGTAATTTTTAGCTTGCGCCCCTTATCACAAATTATTTCTCAAAACTCACTAATACACTGAAACACAGCAATCATGACAATGCTTTACAGTTTCAGCTCTAGAAGTACATTGGGTGTGTTCTCGTCTCTCATTGAATATGTCAAAGGATTATTCTAGATTTTAGCACCAAATATTTAAAATCAAATTGGTTTTCAGCAACTAGTTTATTACATTCAAATAAATACTACTGGCTGTCTTGCTATGTTCATTCCTAACTGATTCATGGGGCTGACACGTATTTTGAATTTTATTTATGTTCCTCTTTTAGTCTAGGGCGATCAGTATGGGCATCCATGCAAGTAAGTAGTTCTTTCCTGATTATAGTGATAGTACATTACTTTTAGAAAATGTATACCAATTCAATTTATTTTCACTTACATATTCTTGGAGCTAAGTTTGCTTCAGCAGAGAGGTAGGATACTTCAGGCTGCATCTGTTCAAGCTAAGCATGTTTCTTACTCCTCCCTCCAACCATTTTCTTACAGTGGCCCTGATGTGTGATTACGAGACTTGGGCAGATAACAAAAGACCACCAGCTTGTGGATCTGATGATGTTAAATCTTCCACACATTCCCTATGTCTGTTGAGTGTTCTAACAATCACTCCTCTGTTTCTATAGTTGTAGGTCAGGTTATAACCTGCCTTGCTAACTCCTGTGCATCTTGCTCCTCTGATGAAGTTGAGCTTTTGGGATTGTCACTGCCTTGGCTTACTGGTTCATCACTGGTGTTATCCTCTGAACTTTGTAATACAGGGCTGGCAGGTTCAGACCGACTGCTGCTTGAATCAAACCCAAATGTCTCATCGAGGCAAATTAAAGGGCTGTTCATGTAACTGTCATCCAACTTATGAAAGCCCCAGCCAGGTTATAAAAGAAAACAGCGCAGAAATGTTTGCACCATGGATATTTCCACCTTTGGAAGTCTTCACATATGCAATTAGGCTTTGCAAAATTCACCAAATAGTAACAATCCTTGGACTCAGCACTTTCTAGGCAAAATAATCCCTCACTCATTTCTCTCACTGAACTTTTGATAAATACATTTTGTGCTAAAGAATATCTTTTCATTATCTGATTCACAAATTTGTGTGACTTGTTGTTTAAGAAATGAGGAATATCTCTGCTGTAAGATTTGACAGCTGAATTCTTCAGACAATATTTTTTAAACAGACTAGGGAGGAAATCATTTATTCAAACTTTAACAATGTTTTATCCATTGAATGTCTAAGAAAAAAAAGTTTCACTCTTTTATTTAATGATTCAACACCATTAGTAGTATTTATATTGGTGAACAAATTCTCCTTGTCCTCATAGGTCGTCACCCACCTTTCAGATACTGAAAGCCATTGCTTATTAAAATAATCAAGTGCACCAGAAATTCTAGCTAATAATTCATGAGATTGAAGTTTTTGTTTTGCAGTTAAAAATTGTTCTTCAGATGGTGACACAGCAATTTCTTCCCACAGCTTCAGAATTTGCTCACTATCTCCTGGTAGGTCTAAATTGTTCTTTTTGCTAAGCCACTGGTGACAGGCTTGCTTTTGATGAAATAAACAAAGGTAAACCCTTGGCATTGGAAATGTTCCATCAATCGCCTGTATCTCAGGCTCAGAGAAATCTGTAGCCCATGAAACTGGATTCCAAACTGGGTTACATGTCTTGAAAATTTCTAGAGCCTCTTTAATTGGTGCTGTGCTTTCTACTTGAATGAAGAATATCCCAACTACTAAATAGCATACCTTAGCTTTCACTACAAAAAAAAAAAATAATGGAATGCCATGCTTTGTTGTCTTGCATGTTGCATCAAGCAAACATACGATACCATACATTTTCAAAAGTTCCCTTTGCCACTTGTGCTGGTAACAAAAGAGGAATGGCTGCACGTTTTCATTGTCATCTGAAAACGGTCTGAAAAAAAGTCTCTCATCCTTCAATTCCTTGACCCACTCATCAATTTGATTTCTTAATGCTACGTGGTCAGTAACAGTTTTCTTTAAATCAAACAGAGCCTGATACATATGGCTACAAATTGTACTGTCTGTTGGGTAAAACATTATGTTCATCTGATCTTGTCTGTTTTCCCCAGTGAAACTGTTGGCCACAAATCTTTCCAGTTCTAACTTAGTAATCCGAACTGATTATCTCCCCTTTGCAACCATATCCCTGATCTCTTTTGAAAGCGAAGGGTGTATGTGTCCAATTGCTTTCACACATTCAATGCCATGATTATGGCGGCTTGCTTGGGAGGCAGCCACATAATACTGCAGATAGCTGTTTGGTGTCTGTGTTGACTCCAAGCCTCATTTCAATTTCTCAATAACCTTTAATCCAATACAAATTTATCAATGAATTACAAATATTTATATACAAGAGCTAGTCAAATTACATACATGTAACTGATCAGGCTAATATATCCACACACATTGTTCAATTGATACTACCTTTTTTTTAACTGTCTATTGGAGACTTCACTGCATAATCGGGGAATACCCTGACACACTTAACGTGCAGTGTTGCTGGACAGTCTTTCTTTTGTGTGTCCATGATCACTTTTCTCTTCTTTTTTGAGTTAACATGGTCCACCTTTATGTATAAAATGAACAAAATTTAATATGTCCTTGCCTGTAACTACTGCTTTTTGATTGAAAATATATACACGGTGTTTATAAATGAGTATTGGGGTTTTGACACTTTATAACATTTATTATATTAAACTTACAGTTATAAATGATACGTCAAATGAAAGAACAACTCAAACAGTTTTACCAAGAACCTTATAAATGTTCAATGTGAGCACCATTTGTCACACGGCACACATCAAGTCTGTAGCCGAGTTCTTCCCAAACGTTGATAAGTGTGTCTTCAGTGATTGTAGCAACAGCTGCTTCAGTCCGGTTTCTTAATTCGGGGAGGTCTGCTGGTAGCGGAGGCACGTACACACGATCCTTGATGTAGCCCCAAAGGAAAAAATCGCATGGCGTTAGGTCGGGTGAACGTCGAGGCCATGCAAAGCGAGCCCTGACATTGGCCCCCTAGCAGCCTATCCGGAGCTTGGGTACAGTGTAGTTCAACCAATCGTGTACTTTCCTATTTCAATGAACATTTATAAGGTTCTTGGTAAAGCTGTTTGAGTTGCTCTTTCATTCAACATCTCTTCTATAACTGTAAGTTCAATGTAATAAATATTATAAAGCATTGAAACTCTATATCCATTTATAAACACCCTGTATAATTGCTACTTAGAGCTTTATTTTACTTATCAGATGCTTTGCAACAGGGATCTCCTTTTTACTGTGATATAATGGGCCAAGAGTGCACACTTTTTTACAAGGCTTTCTACACAGAAAACAGGGCAAAAAAAACTGTATCTGTATGTTTCCTCTTGTATGGCTATGGTAGAAGCCTGTCTCGTCTGGTAAAAGCATAATTTTAATTAAATCTACAATCATGTGGTTGCACATACATGAAACTGGGGTAGGCCACTGATGTACATGGAAACTACTATGTAGCAGGCCTATGTAAAATATGAATGATAGCATCTTGAAAAACCAATTACCTTGTCACAACAGGTCATCTAGCACAATCAAGATCAGTTTATTCATACATGGATGGATATAGTTTACTATTGGACACAAGTAGTTGTCTTTGACCACTGAAGCAATCAGCATGGAAGTGATGTCAGTACTTAGTTGCAGTATTTTCACACACTAATGGGTAGATAGTTTTGTAAATTTAGCTGTTTTAACTGTTCAGGAACTATGTACCAAATGACCAACAGATACACAATACAGAGTCACCTGTAGTCAATGAGGTTTAGGATACACTGTAAGGAACCTTGCCAGAGTAGAGGCAGGAAGATTGGCGTTTCGTGTGTGGATGTTGTTGTTACAATACTCAATGAAAAAAGTGTTTCAGTATCTACACTTGAGCTACATTTTAATCCCTACATGGCTTAAATGTTTCCAAAATGAAATTCTTTCATTTCTTCCATTCCCACATGCCCTTTGTTCACTGCATTCTGGCAGTCTGATAATGTGTGCGTGTTTTGTTCTCCCACATTTCTGACTTCTCATGTGTATGGAGAAAACTAATTGTTTCCTTCACACTACACTAACAAATTCTATTTGTACATTCTATAAACATTGACAATAGTAGTCCTTTTTGAAATTTCATTCTTAGTGACCCATTCCAAAAAGCAAATTTATATCTTTAGCTACATAGCCATTAATGTTATTTGGCGATTGTTTCGTGTGTGCTACAAGGCTTACTGCCTTCCGCATCCTACTATGCTCAATTTACCTGACTGAATAGTACGTAGTGCGAGAATGAAAAGTGTAGTGTGTTCACGGAATGAAAATGGGGCAACAGAAGCGTCCAATTCCACCCGTCTCCTTTGACCCATGACGCAAGGGTGTTGTGGTGTGTGACGTCTCTCTCTCTCTCTCTCTCTCTCTCTCTCTCATGTACTGAATGTCTTTTAATTTACGTAGGGAAGTTTGACTTTTGAATTTTTGAGGTGTTGTAGTATTGGTTTTGATATTCGTAGTTGTAGGTGTTGGTTTTGGTTTTAGTTGACCTATAAGGGAAATGACTGATTCCAATTTTCGTAGTTTTGCTATAGACGTATCGTCAGCTGCGGTTGACCTGTATAGGTCAAGGGAAATTTCCGATTCCCGTAAATTTTTGTACTCTTTTCTTTTGTTCGTCATTTTGTGTATTTTGGGATCGTGGTATGTTTATTATTTTATATTTAGCTTGTCCCCTCCCTAAAACCCCCAATTTCCCGAGGTTGTCCCATTACCTTAATTGTATTCTTGGAGGGAGATGTTATTGTCTTATTTATACGTATTTTTCGTGTTTGTTGCCATGTGTATGTAGTGACATCATAGGTGCCACATTGGAGACGCTTAGAATAGCCATTTCTGCCGTATTGATGACGTCATGGCTCACAGCAGACAAGTGGAATCGGACACTTCCGTAATCCAATGAAAATATGCAAGACGTTTAACTCCAGAAATGAACAAATCTGATTTACGGATGACGTTATTTACTACAAATAACTAATTACATTTATTTTTAATGCAGCCAAGGAATGTAAATGGAATACGTCTATGTAAAAATTACGTAAATTTGATACATCTGTACATAAAAACTAGTTAGAACATTTTCACTTACGTTTAGCAGCACCTGAAGGGGGCTGGCGATAACGCACACTTCTTCTAACTGAATAGGTGTAGCCATGGACCCATAGATTGCTCAGAAGTTGGGCGACATCCTCTTCTGTCTCGCAAAATCCATGGATGTCGTTCTCTCGATCAAGAAATACCTCTTTCAGCGATAACCGCATTAACCTCTCGAACACGTCTTCTTCCCGGTCTACAACACAGTCAGTAGGCAAGTCGAAGAAGTGCCTGAAACAAAAGTTTGCAACATACTGCTGCGACATAACTATACACCAGTAACTGCACGAATATCCCGCCACTTTTACGTCGCTCGATTTGTAGTTGCCGATCGATATATCAATATACTTTGCGGACGCTGGGCTACGTCATTTTGACTTCACTTCCTTAGTTCGTTCGGGTGAAGAGAAGCTCTCTCCACTGACGCCACCTGTTCTGCGCGTGACTGATGGTGAACGTCTGTTCACTGCTATGGGATCTCAATAGGCACGATGTAAGGCGCTGTGGCTCACACGGCTACAGCCTGTGGCGGGGTTACGGTTCGACCAACGCTACCTAGAGAGAAGGTCTAAGCACTCCCTGCGAACAGCATGACGGGTATCCTAGAGTAGTCATAACAGAAAGAAGCAACAAGTGTTATATAAAGTTGTGCTGAGCATAGGAGTACTTGAATGCAGCACAACATAACTGTTTTAGAACGTTTTTAACGGTGTTTATGTGATGCACAGTTCGAATTTGTGATAGTAAAATGCCGTACAGATGTTGTGAAACCGGGTGTAAAGGTACCCGACGGGACCGAAGGTGTAAGTTTTTTTGTTTCCAAAGGAAGAAAAATTATTAGAAAAATGGAAACGGGCTATCCCAAGGGAACATTTAACAATTAGCAAAACAAGAAAGGTAAGTTACACTGCTGGCCATTAAAATTGCTACACCACGAAGATGACGTGCTACTGACGCGAAATTTAACTGACGGGAAGAAGATGCTGTGATATGCAAATGATTAGCTCTTCAGAGCATTCACACAAGGTTGGCGCTGATGGCGACACCTACAACGTGCTGAAATGGACTATCAGCTCAGAGACCGTGGCTGCGATTACCCTTGACGCTGCATCACAGACAGGAGCGCCTGCGATAGTGTACTCAACAACGAACCTGGGTGCACGAGTGACAAAACGTCATTTTTTCGGATGAACCCAGGTTCTGTTTACAGCATCACAATGGTCACATCTGTGTTTGGTGACACCGCGGTGAACGCATATTGGAAGCGTGTATTCGTCATCGCCTTACTGGCGTATCACTCGACGTGATGGTATGGGGTACCATTAGTTGTATGTCTCGGTCACCTATTGTTCACATTGACGGCACTTTGAACAGTGGACGTTACATTTCAGATGTGTTGCGAACTGTGGCTCTACCCTTCATTCGTTCCCTGCAAAACCCTACATTTCAGCTGGATAATGCACAACCGCATGTTGCAGGTCCTGTATGGGCCTTTCTGGATACAGAAAATGTTCGACTGCTGCCCTGGCCAGCACATTCTCCAGATCTCTCACCAACTGAAAACGTCTGGTCAATGGTGGCCGAGCAATGGCTCATCACAATACGCCAGTCACTACTCTTGATGAACTGTGGTATTGTGTTGAAGCTGCATGGGCAGCTGTACCTGTACACGCCATCCAAGCTCTGTTTGACTCAATGCCCAGGCGTATCAAGGCCGTTATTATGGCCAGGGGTGGTTGTTCTGGGTACTGATTTCTCAGGATCAATGCACCCAAATTGCGTGAAAATGTAATCACATGTCAGTTCTAGTATAAAATATTTGTCCAATGATACCCACTTATTATCTGCATTTCTTCTTGGTGTAGTAATTTTAATGTCAGTAGTCTATTTAGATCATTTACGATTATACTGTAGTTATGAAGTAAACAATGTGAGCCATAACTTCAAATTCACACATCCCCTGGCACTTACTTGTTAATCTTTTGAGAGTACTGTATTATTATTAGTATTATTGTTATTACCCCACTAATATACCTTAATTTCTGAAGGGGGTAATTAAAGCTAAACACCGATCATAAAGTGTACCAACTGCACTTCGATTTTCTATGTTGTTGCTGAATTCACAGAAGTTACAGGACACTAAGCGCCAGTTTCTGTTTGGTTATGAGCGTGATACTAATATTTACTTGCGTGTTTTTATTTACTGTTCCGTTTTAGCTGTTTGCTTTCTATGAATGTGAAGCCTGATATGGAACAAGAGCGAGTCATTATGTGCTTCAGCGTTTTCCACATAATGCGTTTAAAGAGATAGTTTTGTTATTGATTTAGAGAACTGCATTTGTGGAGTTTATTACTATGCCAACAGAGCTGCTCTTATAAATCTAACAAGGCGTTGTGTTTAGCAGTTTAGATGTTTAGGCCCGTTAGCTTTTCAGCATGTTTACCACAGCCTCATCAATTGAAATTTGTCATAGCTTCATCAATTTAAGTTTATCATAGCTTCATCAACTGAAGTTATACATGTATGCAGCTCTCTGTGATTTTAAATAGGCTATTATGGGCACAACTGATGTTGGTCTATAGTTACCTTGTATGTCTCTGTTACTGTTTTTGTGCACTGAAAGTGTAAATTGGAGCACTGGCTTTCTAATTTCCATAATTATACATTTTAAAACATAGTTGCTGTGCCCATGGTAGTCCTCTGTGCTGGAGCTGTTCAGCTTGTTTTCTGAGTTGGGAAGATCTGTAGCAGTAATTTTACTCCAAGCTATTATTTTATTTGTTTTACTCTGTAATTGCAAAAGGAAAGCCCCTACATCAGATGTATCATCACTTTGTGATACAAGAAAACTTTCAGAGTTCACAAAATATTCCCTTTTTACCACATTCCACGATGCTTTACATTTATTTTTATAATTTAAAATTTATTTCTCATTAACTTTGATTTTTGCTGCTTTGATTTCAAATATGTAGCTATATTTCTCATAAGCTTATAGAGTTTTCCTTGTTCTTACAACTGTCAGCAGTTAGGTTCTTCAGCATGAGTAAAAGATCCTGATTTTACTGAGTTGTGGTGTGTTCCATTTTTTGCTGTGTGGTTTGTGATTATGGTATTGCCAGTGTTGCATCTAGAGTATGTTTCATGATGGAAAGGAATCTGAAGAAGCATTTATTAATATCTATCTCATTGGTCAGTATAATGGGCCATTCAATTAGTTTGAAGTCATTTTTCATTCTTTCACTGTTCGCTTAATTGAGAACTCTGTATGTAGTTAAAATCTAGAAATTAGCAGTAGACAGTTTTCCATATTGGAACCATATGCCATCACTGTCATATATTCCTAATTTGATGTTATCACATTCTATTTATTTCTACACATTGCTAATTGTCAAGCCATGCTTCGATCCTGCTTGGTTGTTAATTTAAGTAAAGTAAATTCATTGAGCTTACCGTATTTAGCAAAGAAAAAAAAAAGTTTTTTCTCTTTACTTTTTATTTCTAGCTTAATATCTCGAGTGATAAAAATTTTGTAATGGTTATATTTCGCAGTCATTAGAATTGAAGTGGAGAACCTTCTTGTGAATCAGTGGCTGGCATTTGGCAAATAGATGCAGTAAGAAGTCTGTGAGTGTGAAAGGCCACAGCAGATGCTTCAGAAATATAACTTGTGGTCACTGAATGAGCAAATGGTACAAAAAAGTTTATTTCTCTACTTTTAATCCGATTTTCAGTCACACAGAGATTGCTGCACGTAATTTCACCCAACCAGTACTAGAATTAGCTAACTATATTATTTAAAGATTGCACATTTACATGTAACAAAATTAGATCATTTGCACTACAGCACAACGTTGGACCTAGTTTTTATTATTTGATTTTAGTGTGTCTCTTTACTATGTTCTGATGTTCTTTGTCATTGGCAAGACCGGTATATCTCTGGCTTGGTCAGGCTTATACATTTCTCTGATAAGGTTATGGTTGTTGAGACATGTGGTACTACTTGCTGGGGCAGGCCAATTTATTAATTCCCATGTCAAATTTTTTGGGTTAGTTTTAATGAATGAACTGGCTCAAAATGGTTCAAATTGCACTGAGCACTATGGGACTCAACTGCTGTGGTCATCAGTCCCATATAACGTAGAACTACTTAAACCTAACTAACCTAGGGACATCACACACACCCATGCCCGAGGCAGGATTCGAACCTGCGACCATAGCAGCAGCGCGGCTCCGGACTGGAGCGCATAGAACCGCATGGCCACCGCGGCCAGCTTGAATGAACTGCTCTGAGAAAGAGAATGTGGTACTCACAGTCACATTACGGCTTCGAAGAAGCAAGGTTAACCTCGAAATGTGTCAATAATAACTAATACATACTGATGGCCTCTTTTGGTGTGAGGTAAGGGCCCCACATAATCAATATAGAGTTTGTCCATGGGGCAAGATTCACACTACGGAACCTCTGTTGAAGTGCGTTATTCGGTTTGGCCACACAACACAACTGACAGCGAGAAACCATTTCTCTAAAATCTCGGTCAATACACCGCCAAGTGAGATAATCCTTAATCTTCTGCAAGGTCTTATAGGTTCCCAAATACCCGCCAATCAACGAGTTATGAAAATAATGGAAAATGGGGCGTACTAGGGTGCCTGGTGGACAGATCTTAATCTCCTTGGCACGCCCCACCCTTTTACACAAAATGCCTTTCCTGATAATGTATTCATCCAAACGCTCCCCTACCAAAAGCCATTTCTTAACAGGTCCTGATCCTGATGGTTGGCAATGTCACTAAACAAATGAGGAATACCGCCTAACACGACACAACGTAGATTGCCTTCTGCAGCTTCTTGGGCCCCCTCACTAGATGGTTGTTCAGTAAACGTACAGCTGAGGACGTCTGCGAATACAGTCCGTACCCCCAATGTGCTTAACTTCAAACTGAAATGCCGAAATGCGTCTAACCAACCTCGTGATACAGCCGGTTTTACACGGCCTGGCTAGCACCCAGCTTAAGGCTTGATTTCCAGTTTCTAGCTGACATACTCTATGTTCAAGATAAAACTGGTACTTATCCAGTGCGAACAACATGGTCAATGATTCACATCCGTAAACAGAATATTTAAGCTCGGCGCTTGTTAACAGACGAGACGCATATGCTAATGGCTGCCTTTGACCCTCGAACTCATGGAGGAGGACGGCCGAAATTCCCGCATTAGATGCATCAGTTTGGAAAATAAATTTCTTATTAAAATCGGGCACTCTGAGAACTGGAGGATTGGCTATAACCGCTTTAACGTGCTCAAACGTGGCCTCTTGAGCAGGTCCCCACTCAAAACGCACCCCCTTTCGGCACACTTCATTTAAAGGAGCCGCAAACTGAGCAAAATTTAGGACAAAACGCCTAAAATAATTTGCCACCCCTATGAACTTGGCAATCACTCCCTTATCAGTGGGCGGCCGATGGGCTCTCAACGCCTTAGTCTGCTCCTGATCAATGCGAATAACTCTTGTCTGATACTAGGTGACCTAAGAAGGATACCTGATGCCTGGCTAATGTCACTTTATTGGGTTTAACAGTCAAACCGGCCCCCTGCAACCTAGCAAAAGCTTGCTGGATATGTTCCAAATGCTCCTAAAACGAACGACTATAAATCACAAAATCGTCCAGGTAATTGTAAACACAAACTAATTTCAATATCCAAGAATATTATTCAACAAACGAGTAATGACAGCTGTGCCAGTAGCCAAACCAAAGGGGACCCTATTCAATTCAAACAGACTCCAATCAGTACAGAATACTGTAACGTGATTACATTCTTCGGCTAAGGGAATCTGATAATAGGCTTGATTCACGTCGAGCACAGTAAACCAATTAGCACTGGCAAACCAAGTAAAATAGTTAGGAAGATCAGGTAAAGGAACCGATTCGAGTACAACCTTCTTATTTAGGCGACGGTAGTCAACAACAGGCCGAAAGTCCCGCCCCTGATCCTTGGTGACAAGGAATGTAGGGAGGCGTAAGCGGATGTAGAAGGCCTAATAACTACCTGCTCAACCATTTTGCAGATCTTTCCCCTTAGTATCTGCATCTTAGCCGGTGAGAGACTATATGGGGGATGCCTGACAGGAATATGGTCAGACAGACGAATATGGTAGTCAAGAACGTAAGTGACTCCCAGTCTATCACAGAGAAGCTCTGGGAACCTCTCTAGCAAGCCCCCTAGTTCAGAGGCCTCCTGGGAAGAAAGATGAGTGAGACCAAACTCGCTAACCTTACCATCAACAGCCAGCATTCCCACATCTCGATGCACCTTACCTTTAGTACACTCACAGAACCCAAATTTCTGACCAGAAGCAAACTTAAAGAAAAAGGAGTACCCCAAATAATGCAAGACAAGACCAGTTTTACCAATAATATCACATCCCAAAATCAAATCGACTAGCAGACAAGGGCCACGAGAAATCCCTAACCGAGATATTCCCTCAGATCCAACGATGAAGAGGCAACGCCTGCCCCTTGGCAACCAAACATCTCTGCACCAAAGAGGGGACCGGCCTAAGTCTCGCAAGACGACCAAATTAAAGAAACCATTCCAAGCTCAACAATGAAAAGGAGCTACCAGAATCCAAAAGGGCACAAATCGGTTCGCCACCAACTCGAGAACAAATATAAGGCAGTGGGAGTGATGATTGAGCAGTGACATGGGCACACCAGGGTCTAAAGGCTCAACAACAGTGTCGCTGCACAGCCGGGTGTGTTTATTGACTCCGGGTGTCTGCAGCTGAACGCATCTATGAACTAAATGCCCTGTTCAACTGCACCTAAAACAACGCCGTGATTCCCCTTCAGCAGACTCAGCTGATGTTGGTAATCCGGAGTTCCCCTCAGTGACACACACACACACTGAACTTTAACTTTGCAGTGCCTATCATCCGAGAGCGGCAATACAGATATAGCTGCAATGGCCGCACGAAGGTCTTCCCAAGTGGAGGTACGACCACAAAAAACAAAATGTGACTTACCCACCACTCGCATTCCCCTCAGGGCAATTGAAACTAACTCCCGTTCTGGCAAGTCAACAAACAAGGCCAAACAGGCCATCTTAACTCTTTACACGTATTGCTGCAACTCCTCCCTATCTTGCTGCATCCGCCAAATATAGTGACACTTGAGCTGTTTATGAACTCCCGTGGTCAGTCTTTCGCTAATCACTAGCTCCCTCAACTGCTGCAATGAAAACCCTTCTGCCACAGCCCTGGCTACCACAGTTCTCAATTGGCCTCTAGTTAAAGGATACAATAAAGACAAAATTACCTTATGCAAAACACCAAACATATCAGTGAGTTGCCCAAAGTGGACAAACAACCACACCAACCTTTCAATTTGCTAGAGTCGGTTGTAACACCATAGCTCAAAGGCTTTGCCGATTCATTTTGCTTTCTGCTTTGTTCAACATTCCATTGTTGAGTTTCTGTAATTATTGTATGATTAATTTGGTACTGTATAAAAGTGCATACTCTTTTCTCAGTTAAAAACTTTGATGTCTTTTAGATTGTATTAAATGTTTTAACTTTATTGGTTAAATTCTTTGCCTCACTTGGAGGGAAACAAAAATTATTATATGTAACTGGAAAATTTCAAACAACATTTTGATAACTTACTAATACGTGCAAACAATATGTTTTATTTAAAAGGGATGTTTCCTACTCTGTATTTGCTGATACTCACTTAGGGTACTTAGTTTTTTATATGCACAAAAGGTGTTGTGGTTCCCCTCTGGAATGGAAACTTGCAGCGTGTGCAAAATGTGGTTGGCGTCAATGAAAAGGTGGACGAAGGAGTTAGTCGGAGGCTAGCGACCGAACCATTGGCAGCTAATGATTGAGAAGTGCATTATGCTGGTGCTGAATGAGGCTTCTTGTGGTTGTCCATACAATGCTAAAGCCTGGGGTGGATTGAGGGATTATTATGCTCTGTCACTGGAAATAACCTTAAAATCTGAGGGAATTTGCCAAGAAAAATATGACAGAGCACATCAGTTACAAGTGCAAGTCCATCTACTATCACATACTCGCCATCAATATTGAGCAGTCATTGCAACGGAGAGGGAGAATTACAGATTTGTAAAGTGATGGATCAGCACATACAGTATGCTCAAATATAAGGTAACTCATACCTGAATTTATGTACCTACCTTGACTTTTTCCTTATCACAACACTTTTCAGGTTCCTCTCCATTTAAACTTTGATTACTGAGTGTCCTTGTTGTGGAAAAATTAAAGTCTCAAAGCATAGCAGCTACTTGATTAATGTTGTTTGATATTAAGTGAGAAAGAGTAGTTAAAAGTACTGTGGATTTAGCAAAATTGAGGGAGGTAGTAAGTGTAGCTTTGTGAAAGCCATCCAGTGTTTGAAACAGTTCAGTTTAAAATTTTGCAGACTTTCAAAATTATTTATTTAATCACTGATTTCAGAAATAAAGAACTATGATGGTAACTAATAGACAACAATCCATTTTGAAGTCAGTTTAAAGTAAATGATCTTAATGATTGGTTTGAAAAGCTATACATAGTGAATGTATTGACTGTAAAGTCTATTAAAAATGCATACAAGGCAAGTCAATTTATTAAGACATGTTTATCTAAGTTGGCATTTTTAGATTGTTCATGAAAGTGTGTAGTTTGCTTTACAACAGTGGTCAAGATTCAGGGCTCCCCCGCATATTGAAAGTTGCTCAAATGCACAAAGTTACTTGACTATTGAAAGTTCTAACTACTCTTGATATTCATGTTGAGTTCTGTGCACATTGTGTTCTAAAAAGTGTAATATCAGTTTATGAGCATCCACTCACTGAAGGTAAAATTCCTATGAATAACGTTTTCCATAAATACAGTTACTTCTTTGACTGTAAAGAATAGTGCGAATATTTATGCAAGTAAAATTTTATTTAAATTTTTACTGTGCAGAAAATATCTGATGAAGTAAGACTAGGACTATGCCCAATTTCCAGTTTAACAGTTACTTGCATTTGGAGTGTTGATGAAGTTATTCAGTTTTGACAAAGTATTCAATGTTGATTATATATGACGGTAGTATCTGTTCCCGAAAGAACAGTTACCGTGGATGACCATGCAGCTTTGCTAGAAATGAAATGATAATTAAATAGACACCCTAGCTGCAAGCAGGCGTTGATACACTTCATTGGGGACATGTTGAAAATGTGTGCCCCGACCGGGACTCGAACCCGGGATCTCCTGCTTACATGGCAGATGCTCTATCCGTCTGAGCCACCGCGGGCACAGAGGATAGTGTGTCTGCAGGGACTTATCCCTTGCACGCTCCCCGTGAGATCCACATTACCAACATGTCCACAACACTACATTCGTAGTGCGCCTAATAGATGTTTGCCCATCATACTCATTACCCGTGGCAGATTAATCTACCAAGTCCCGTATGAGTAGCTTATAGTAAAATGTTAGAGAGGGAAGAAAAGTTTGACCATAACAGATGGCACCCCTTTGGATTTCGTAAGGAACTGCGAAATAAACTTTGCTGAATACTTGTCTGACCAGGAAAAGATTAACGTAATGATCAGTGCATTAGCAGGTGATGTGAAAAGGTGGGGACTGGATAGAAACCAGATGGCTTTTGAAAATTTCAAACGGAAATTTATCGACGAATACTGCTCAGAACAAAAACAAGACCATTTATGGCGTGAATTCATACTGACCAGATTGTATGACGTCAGAGGTAGGCAAACATGAAAGAGTTTTGTGAGTCATTGTATAGAAAACTGATACATCTGAAAGCTAGGCGGACTGAAACTCATGTAATTTGGGAACTTTGGAATAAATTATCGGGAGATTCGAAACGATTTGTCGGTAGTAATCATGGGAGTTTTTCAGCATTTTTGGATGAGGGTCGAAGACAAAGACCATTGGCGAGGAAATCGCGTGTCTCGTCCTGATAATAACAACCGATCGCGAGAAAATAATGACCAGAAGGAACGGACAGAAAATGACAGATTTCACGTAGACATTCTACAAAGAGATCGTGGAAGAGGAAAAGGCAATTTTATGCTGTGCGCCAGAGGATTCATTTTCAAACTAGAGACGAATTGGAAAACTAAAACTGCGAGTGTTAAGGGCCAGATTCACTTGGAGGGCTGTTTTCGGCCCAAAGAAAAGATGTCAAATAAGAAATTCGAGTGGGAGGAATCCAAACTATGGGGCAGGAAGATTAAGAATGTGGCGGTGGAAGACGTGCGTGGAGTGATGCGTAGTGATGTGCATCGATCGGAAGCTGGCAATAGTTAAAGTGGCTGCCGTTTGCATCCAGGGCGGTACTGTACAGAATGAAGCTAATATGTCATATAACAAATGTAACCCGATATTAGGATCGTGTGAAAAGACATTATTGAAGGAAAAAAGGAAACAGGAAAATACGATTAGAAAATAAAATTTTGTACTGCCAGTAATGTATACAAGAAATAAGACATAAATGTAGGGGAGATAGTGACAAGTAGAAGTGAAAGGAAAATAGGATGCGCCATGCAAAATACGTGTGCAAAAATAATAGAAGAAAATGATGTAAGGAAGGATAGTAATAAATATGACGTTATGAATTATGCAAATGAAATAATTATTGAGGAAAAGGTTTTTTGTGTGGCACATACAGTATATTCAGATAGGAATTTCGCACAGCCTTTTACAAATAACAGTGAGGAGGAAAGTTTAATGAAGATTATCGAAGTAATGACGATTGTATGAAGTATGAAATCAAAGCTGATGTTGCTCAAAGTGATACCACAGAAATGCCCGAGTGTTTAAACTGTATGCAGTGTGCAGAAAATAGTCGGAAAAACGAAGTGGCTAAAAATCAAATGATGGATTGCCACACTGTCTAAAAGTTGCATTCCTGCTCGAATCTAGTGAAAGTAAACATACATTTGTAGAAAGAGGCTACAAAAGAATTAATGACATTTTTTCAGAACAAAACCCAGAATGCGAAACTGAAACAAAACCAAAAGAACCACCTTTTGATACTATACTGGGATAAGCTTTACTTAATGTTATGGAAGAATTTGAATTACAGAAACCAGTAGAACCACATGAGAAAAATATGAAAGAACAGGAGCTGCTAAAGATCTCTAGAGACAGAGGTCAAGAAACCAAAAACCCACCTGATATAAAACAGAAATCAGTAGGTAACGTAGCTTAGAAAGATATGATCGTTGACCAGGATCTGTTGTGGGAAGAACAGGAGGAGAAAGAACCCAAAGGTGTTAAACAAACCATTATTCCCATAAATGTTTATAATATTGAGTTAAAAGTACTTTTAAATACAGGCTCCTAAATCAGTGCTATATCAGAATCATTTTTTGAACATATTTCATGTAAGCCAGGGGTAGTAATTATGACAGTGAGTGAAGTAAAGACTATAGGAGCTACTGGCAAATCCAGTAAACCCATTCGAAAACAAGTATTGAATGAATCTGAGTTGCTAAAGATAGCGGGCATTAAAGGTGTACAAATCGTAAGCTCCGCTTTTATCGAAAAAAATGCGTATTTGAGTTTTCGCAGTGTGAGAAATATAATGCTGTTTATGATAATCTGTGTGTGCAGTGCCATATTTTAATAAAAAAACACAGAAAGTCAAGATGAATTACCGGATAAACCACATGTAAGTGCATGGAACTAATGTCAACTTGCAAAATGTGCGCCCTTGCAGCGAAATATTTAAGAAATCCGTTGTGAAATAGCTACTAGAATTGTGGCGATTCGTGAATGAGTCGTTCATTTGAACAACTCTAAATAAAGAAACGCAAGAACCGAATCGTGATATGGACGAATCGTCGTTCAAATGAATCGTAAGAACGATTGCGTGTTTCCGAGTCGTGACGATTCCAACGATTCATCGATTCTTAGTACGCTATGCTTCGAAGCATGGAGATGGCAGTCAAGTGGAGGATACGTGTGAACAAAGGAAGCTAGGAACGAACAAACGAAGTTCGTGGGCCGTAATATTACCCGTGAAAACCAAGCTGACACTTGGCGGTGGCTGACGGGAACGAGCGTAAAGGCATTTCCCATTTACTATCGCTACCATCAGCCACCGCGCCGACGACAGCTTAGTTTGCGCGAGTAATACACAAACTTTTAAAAGTCTGTGAACATTCTTTGAAGCTTGGAAGCAACTGTCTAATAATAGGAGGTGCTAATGATGTTTATAGGAACGAGGGCAAACTCGCCACAAGAGCTCTAAGAAGTACATTACAGAAAATTACAGATGTTAACTTCTTCATTGCCAGTATCCCACAAAGACATGATCTTATAGAAGAATCCTGTGTCAACAAAGAAATCAGTCACTAATAGGAAAATTTGAGAAAATCTGCCGAAGCCTCCCAAATGCCACATATGTGGACGTACCATCCACAGAGAGAAGTCATTTTACAAGACATGGGCTTCACAGAAATAAACTCGGAAAATCATTCATTAGTCGAGAAATCCTTAATGCAGTGAAGGCAGTTAAGGACAAGAATAGCACGACCATACCACTTCCACCACCAAACACAGCAACTGAAAATTTCCAACAAGAAAATGAAACTGAATCACTGACAACAGGTCCAGCACTAGAATCTCCACTTTCGTCACAAACAGCTGAGATAAATGATTCAACTAGGACAGAAGTTTCCAAAGCAGCTTCGGCAGAAGCAGCTACATACTACGCAACTGCATCATTAACAAGAAAAAAAACGCCTGATGTGCCAACAGCCAATGACCTTTCATCAGTATTGGCCGCTCCTCAGTCTTCAACAGTGAAAGACTTTTCACCAGCTTCACCATCATCATCAGTAACAGAAGCAAACAGAAGAAGCACAAGAACCAGGAAACTTTCAACTCTGCAGGATTTTTGGTACCCGGCCTCAGTTACAAGACTAACATAAGGCAGATACCCTCAGATACACCAACTTCCAAGTCAAACCGCCAACAGACTCACCTCCACTGTCATCAACAGAAGAATAACCATGCCACCAGCTCATCTGAAGGATTTTTTAGCATCAGGTCTAAAGGGAAAGGTGCCACCAAGATAAGTGAAAACAAATACCTAACAGTGTTTCACCAAAACATTCAAGCCATAAAGAACAAAGCACAACAGCTAGAAGTAGAATTGGAAAAATTTGATAGCCAAATTTTGTGTATCACTGAACACTGGTGCAAAGGGAAGCAAATTGAACACATTGCATTAGCCTCATTTGACCTTGCATGTTACTATAGCAGAATCTCAATGAATGGTGGAGGTTCATGTATCTATGTAAAAAAAGGTATGTCATTTAAAGTAAGATATGATCTTTTACATCTAGGTGAGGACAAACATTTCGAACTTTCCGCTGTTGAAATAATAGGACCTGGCATAGCAAAAAAATTTGTCATATTTTGTGTGTACCGCTCTCCTAGTGGAGACATTGATATATTCTTCTCAAAACTGAATCAAAGCTTAGACAGGGTTTCTGGACCAAAAGCAAATGTAATTATCTGTGGTGACTTAAACATTAATATGATGAAGCCTGATAAGGCTAGCAACATATATGTGAATATTCTAAGCTGTTACGGAATATCCTCCCTTGTTAATTGTCCAACTAGAATAACGAAAGAATCCTCCTCATCTATAGATCATGTAGCTACAGATATTGATAGTAAAAAATGTCATATTGTTGTCCAAAACCTGGGCCTAGCAGACCACCTCTGCCAGATCTTAAAAACTAACATTCATGTAGAAACTCCTCCTAAACTTTGTACATACAAAAGAATGTTTTCCAAATCAGCCCTGCATCAGTTTAAATCCCAGCTAGAATATGAAGATTGGAGGGAAGTCTATGCAGAAACCAACGCAAATCAGAAATTTATCAAGTTCATGTCAATTTTTAAACTCAGATTTGAAGAGATGTGTCCCAAAACTCTTTATCAAATTAAAACTACAAAGAGAAATCAGTGGGTGACTACAGGTATCAAAAAATCCTCAGAAACTCTTAGATATCTCAACTCCATAAAAAATAATCAGTCTAACCCAGAAGTTCTGCAATCCTACAAAAAGTACAGGAAAATTTACAGAAAGGTGTTGCTAGCCGCAAAAAAACTTTCAAACAACAAAATATTACTTGAAGCTGAAAACAAGAGCAAAGCAGCCTGGAACATCGTCAAACAGGAAACATCTAACTCTGCTAAAAAGGACCTCAATTCACATATTAAAAACAAAGATGTACCAGTAGGTAACCCTAAAAAATTAGCTGATTTTGTAAACTCATATTTCAGTAGTATTGCAAAAAAATTACAGCAGAAATTTCCAGATACGTATGATTTACCTACTCAGAACCAGCCAACAAACTCAATGGTGCTCTTGCCAACTACAGAAAGGGAAGTGGCACTAGTAGTACACCAACTAAAAAATAAAACTTCAGTAGGACTTGATGAAATTCCAGTCTGCGTAATTAAAGATTGTATAGACTCCATAAAGGGCCCATTAACAGACATAATTAATGAATCTTTCGAGTCTGGATACTTTCCGGAGTACCTCAAACAAGCAAAAGTTATACCTATCCTTAAAAACGGAGATGTGGAAAATGTAGAGAACTACAGGCCGATCTCTATACTGTCTATCATTTCTAAAATAATAGAAATACTAGTCAAAAAGAGACTGCTAAATTACCTGAATAAATATAATCTTCTTTCCAATGACCAATTTGGTTTTAGGCCCAGAAAAGGCACACAATATGCTATAGCACAGTTCACTAAAGCAATTTTAGAAGCACTGGACAAAGGTGAAAATGTAAGTGGTATCTTTTTAGACTTGTCCAAGGCCTTTGATACAGTTGACCACAAAATCTTACTTCATAAATTAGGGCAAATAGGAATAAGAGGTGTGACATAGAAGTGGTTCAAATCATACTTGGAAAACAGAGTTCAACGAGTTGAGATATCACAAGTTTCAAACAATTCCCTTATAAAACACCTGTCTGACCCAGAAAATGTGAATATAGGCGTCCCACAGGGAAGTGTATTAGGCCCAATATTGTTTCTTATATACATTAACGACTTCCCACAAAGTATCAGACATGGCGAAAAAATACTTTTTGCTGATGATAGCAACATAGTAATAACAGGTGAAAATCCAACACAACTGTCAGAAAGAGCAAACGAGGCTCTCAATGATGTCCACAACTGGTCATTAAAAAATAAAGCAACCCTAAATGTAAAGAAAACTAACTATATTAACTTCCAATTGAACAAAAAACACAATGCCACTAGAATAAAAGTTAATAATAATGAATTAGAATGTGTAACAAGTACCAAATTCTTAGGGATGAATGTAGACAGCCAACTGAAATGGACAAACCATGTCAACATTTTGGCAAAGAAATTATCCACAGCATGCTATGCTCTTAGAATCCTTGCACCGGTATGCAATAATACCTGTCTTAAAATAACATATTACGGATATCTACACTCAGTCCTCAGCTATGGGATCACGTTTTGGGGAACAAGTGCCAGTAACATACAAACTGTGTTCAAAGTACAAAAAAGAGCCATAAGGATAATAACAAATAGCAACAACAGGGCCCACTGTCTAGAATTATTTAGAAAGCTAGGAATTCTAACTGTTTCTTGTGAGTATATCTTTCAGAACATAATGTTCATTAAGAAAAATCTTAACATGTACAACACAAATAGCCTAATACATGACCATGAAACAAGAGCTTGTCACCACATCCATCTAGATAGAAAGAACAAGGCAAAGACGCAAAAAAGTATATTTTACAATGGGATAAAACTGTACAACTAATTACCACAAGAAATTAAAGAAATAAATGAGCCCCTCACTTTCAGACAAAAGCTTAAAACCTTTTTAGTAAGTAAAAGTTTTTATACTGTAAAAGAATATTTAACATAGATGTAGATTATTAGCAACATATGACATTATCACCAAAATATTATGTAGCCTAATTATAAATATGTGTATGACTAGTTATAAAAACTACACAAAATATGAGAAACCTGTTTAATTGTAAATGTAAATGTGTGCTCATGTGTTGTAATCTGACGACATCCATACAATATTTATTGCTCCACGGATGAATAAATAAATAAATAAATAAATAAACTAGCGATGACAGAAACGATATACAGCGAGTACACAGCTCCCAATACACACGATTAAAATCAAGAATTACAAGTGTGAAGAATAAATACGTACCTCTTATTTGTTGCAGATGCATGCAAAACACACACATCTTCTTTCCACACGAGCAATAGCACCAAATTTACAGAGCCTATATAGAGAGAATATAGGCTCTCTAACCAATACCTTTCTTGGCGGATCGCCGTGTAATACCGTCTTTAAACAAAAGCTTTTTAATTAATAATTTCAAGTTCGAGTTTTCGAATGTTATCGAGTTCAGATTCATATTAAATTTTAGTGACGTAATGTCGCTGTATACGATTATATCCCACTGTTTAGAAGTATGGCGTCTTCTCACGCAAATAGTAGTGAAAGCGGCAAGTTCTCAGACAAATTAAAAACAAAATACCTATGCTTTATATTTAGAAGAAATGAAAGTTAAGCTATGATATGAGGCAAACCATGTCCGCCTCACTGCTAGATTTTGTTACTATAAAACAGCCATATGTAGTTAGATACGTTCAAGCCTCACAACCAAACTGGCGTACCGCGTAATTCTGCACCACCTTTCCTACAAACCGACTCCTCTTTCCTGGCATACTGAAATAAAACAATAGGTGCAATCAAATCAAACGTGGCATTTCATCAATTAAGGCATTACACGTATAAATCGAAAATCACACTTGTAACGTCATATGCATGTTTACTCTTAAATAAACTAATTCTGGCATCTGGCATATCTTATCACGACACAGTTCGATTTGAAGCCCATTGACAATTTCAAACATGTCCTGCAATCTGTGAGTACGATGTAGAACTTTTCGCATTCCGTAAGAATCATGCCATTGCAAACTAGAATGAATCGTGAAAGAATCGTGAACGAATCGTAGGAATCTATTCGCAATGTGAGATTGAATCGTACTAATCGAATATGGAAAAAGAATCGTGTTGCCCAACTGTAGTAGCTACAAAAGAGAAAATAATCAACACTCTGTGTGACAACATAATTAAGCTGCAAAAGAACTTTGTTTATTCGGAATCTTCAAACTGTGAAAATATTTTGCAAGCTGTACTGGTAACAAACAAGAGTTATTATGCCGATCATTTTAGGCCTAAAAAGTTCACTCGCCCATTTCAAAGTGAAACAGTGTTTCAACATACCAATACAGCAATTAACATTCGCTGTGACGTAGAGACTATCAAAAGTGCAGAAGATAAGTGTGCAAATGAACTACAAACACAAGTGAGTCAACAGAAGTGACAAGAATGATAGGAAAGCAAACTTTTAATTTAGATACTCATTCTTGTAGCTATGTTAAACCTGGAGCACCTATGGGCGAAGTCACAAATAATATAAAAGCTGGAATTTCACGAAATGCAAATGAGTTTACAGTAATAATGGGAGGTGCCTATGATGTCTACAAGAATGAATTATCTCGTGCTGTTCTAAACTTAAAGTTAGTGTTGGAATCTAATACAAAAAACAAGCTCATCATCATTGGAATACCCCCCAGACACGACCTTACAAATGACTCGTGTGTTAATAAAGAAATCAATGAAGCCAACACCCAGTTTGAGAAGCTCTGTACAGTGCATCAAAACACCCAGTTCTTGCTTCTGAACTATCTGGAAAGAAAATGCTTTACCAGACATGGACTGCACCTTAACGGTAAGGGCAAGAAACTTCTCACTTATAAAATTATGGAATTGTTGGCTGCAGCTCACAGAAGTAATATTAATAATGTGCTGATACCAGGAGAACCGGTTTAGCTTGCCAGTCACAAGCAATAGCTCATCAAACCTTACCAACTGCAGCAGCAGAACCGACACTATCTGCTGATAAAACACAGATGTCACCAACACCAACAGCAACGTTACCTTCTCTAGAAACAACAGCAATTACAGAAGAAGCATTATTGTCACCCCAACAAACATCACAACTACTATTACCAGAGTCACTTGTTATGCCAGCATCACCAATGACAGAAGAATCAGCCTCCACTACTTCGGTAGAAGAAGAAACTACAGCAATAGCAGCACCAATAGAAGACTTCTGTGCTACACCATCGACATCTCAACAGGTCACAACCACAGACTCCAAGGTTCCATCTGCAGCATCACCTGAAGGAGCAGAAAAAGAAGAGATGAACCATGAGTCACTTTTTTCAAAGCTTCTATCGTCCACTGAAATGTCTGCTTCCACATATGCAAGAAAAAGCCATAGAAGTAGAAGACATGCTGTTCACAAAGACTATCTTTTATGGGATCAGTGCTGCATCAAGAAACAGAGGAAAGCACAAGCCAAATTGTAAGTAATGTGTGCACAAGCAGGCCCCTTGACAGGGAACCGGTCAGTAAATCAAGTATCAATCCTGATGTACTGAGAGTTTCTAATTTAACATCCATAAACTGAAACTTTAAATCTGTATTGAAAGATAAATTCTGTATATTTCACCAAAATATCATGAGCCTTAGAGTAAAATTTGAGCTTTTGGGTCTCATGTTAAATGAAAACCATCCTCATATATTGTGCTTTACAGAACACCATGTAAGGTCTGCCATGCTGGAACGTTATGTTTTAGCTGATAGTTACTGTGGATCAAACAGAGAGAACAGTTGATCTGTAATTTATGTCAAAGATTGGCATATGTCATAAATCATTTGACTTAAGTATGTATTGTCAAGATTTTAATTTTGAAGCATGTGGATCTGAAATTTTTGCAGATAATAAGTCTATTATAGTGGTAACAATTTATAGGGCTCCTGCACGGAAAAATCTATATTTTCTTAAAACAGATTGAATCATTCTTGGTAAAAATATATTCAAAGGCTAAGCAGTTAGTCATTATAGGTGACTTAAATGTAAACTTCCTTACAGGCAACACCAGTAGAAGAGAATTGGAACATTTATTGGAAATCTTTAACTCCAATAGTTCAATTTCTTTCCTGAGTGACAGATACCAGTTTAAGCCTTATTGACAACATCTTTATTGATAAGTTTAGTAGTAGTCTTAGTACTGTATGTCAAATTCAATAGTCTGTCAGACCATGATGGGCAGTTGCTAAACTCTTAATGACTTATGTTCTGGTATTAAAAATTATAGACCGGTATTTAGGTCCTTCAGAACAATCAATGTGGACACTAGAAAATTTCAATCAGCTCTTGCAGCAGACTGACTGGAGTCTAATATACAAAGACAGAAATGTTAATATTAAATTCAACCTATTCACAGATGAATTCATGTCCCTCTTTGATGCTGTATTTCACAAGAAAACTATTAAAATTAACCCCCAGAATTGCGAAATCAAACCCTCAATTACAAAAGGGATAAAAATTTCATGTGCTAACCTCTTCATCTTAGAGTAGCACTTGCAACCTACGTCCTCAATTATTTGCTTGACGTGTTCCAATCTCTGTCTTCCTCTACAGTTTTTGCCCTCTACAGCTCCCTCTAGTACCATGGAAGTCATTCCCTTATGTCTTAGCAGATGTCCTATCATCCTGTCCCTTCTCCTTATCAGTGTTTTCCACATATTCCTTTCCTCTCCGATTCTGCGTAGAACCTCCTCATTCGTTACCTTATCAGTCCACCTAATTTTTAACATTCGTCTATAGCACCACATCTCAAATGCTTCGATTCTCTTCTGTTCCGGTTTTCCCACAGTCCATGTTTCACTACCATGCAATGCTGTACTCCAGACGTACATCCTCAGAAATGTCTTCTTCAAATTAAGGCCGGTATTTGATATTAGGAGACTTCTCTTGGCCAGAAATGCCTTTTTTGCCATAGCAAGTCTGCTTTTGATATCCTCCTTGCTCCGTCCGTTATTGGTTATTTTACTGCCTAGGTAGCAGAATTCCTTAACTTCATTGATTTCGTGACCATCAATCCTGATGTTAAGTTTCTCGCTGTTCTCATTTCTACTACTTCTCATTACCTTTGTCTTTCTCCGATTTACTCTCATACCATACTGTGTACTCATTAGACTGTTCATTCCGTTCAGCAGATCATTTAATTCTTCTTCACTTTCACTCAGAATAGCAATGTCATCAGCGAATCATATCACTGATTTCCTTCCACCTTGTATTTTAATTCCACTCCTGAACCTTTCTTTTATTTCCATCATTGCTTCCTCGATGTACAGATTGAAGAGTAGGGGCGAAAGGCTACAGCCTTGTCTTACACCCTTCTTAATACGAGCACTTCATTCTTGATTGTCCATTCTTATTATTCCCTCTTGGTTGTTGTACGTATTGTGTATGACCCGTCTCTCCCTATAGCTTACCCCTACTTTTTTCAGAATCTCGAACAGCTTGCACCATTTTATATTGTCGAACGCTTTTTCCAGGTCGTCAAATCCTATGAAAGTGTCTTGATTTTCCTTTAGCCTTGCTTCCATTATTAGCCGTAATGTCAGAATTGCCTCTCTCGTCTCTTTACTTTTCCTAAAGCCAAACTGATCGTCACCTAGCGCATTCTCAATTTTCTTTTCCATTCTTCTGTATATTATTCTTGTAAGCAGCTTCAATGCATGAGCTATTAAGCTGATTGTGCGATAATTCTCGCACTTCTCAGCTCTTGCCGTCTTCGGAATTGTGTGGATGATGCTTTTCCGAAAGTCAGATGGTATATCGCCAGACTCATATATGCTACACACCAACGTGAATAGTCGTTTTGTTGCCACTTCCCCCAATGATTTTAGAAATTCTGATGGAATGTTATCTATCCCTTCTGCCTTATTTGACCGTAAGTCCTCCAAAGCTCTTTTAAATTCCGATTCTAATACTGGATCCCCTATCTCTTCTAAATCGACTCCTGTTTCTTCTTCTATAACATCAGACAAATCTTCACCCTCATAGAGGCTTTCAGTGTATTCTTTCCACCTATCTGCTCTCTCCTCTGCATGTAACAGTGGAATTCCCATTGCACTCTTAATGTTACCACCGTTGCTTTTAATGTCACCAAAGGTTGTTTTGACTTTCCTGTATGCTGAGTCTGTCCTTCCGACAATCATATCTTTTTCAATGTCTTCACATTTTTCCTGCAGCCATTTCCTCTTAGCTTCCCTGCACTTCCTATTTATTTCATTCCTCAGCGACTTGTATTTCAGTATTCCTGATTTTCCCGGAACATGTTTGTACTTCCTCCTTTCATCAATCAACTGAAGTATTTCTTCTGTTACCCATGGTTTCTTCGCAGCTACCTTCTTTGTACCTATGTTTTCCTTCCCAACTTCTGTGATGGCCCTTTTTAGAGATGTCCATTCCTCCTCAACTGTACTGCCTACTGCGCTATTCCTTATTGCTGTATCTATAGCGTTAGAGAACTTCAAACGTATCTCGTCATTCCTTAGTACTTCCGTATCCCACTTCTTTGCGGATTGATTCTTCCTGACTAATGTCTTGAACTTCAGCCTACTCTTCATCACTACTATATTGTGATCTGAGTCTATATCTGCTCCTGGGTACGCCTTACAATCCAGTATCTGATTTTGGAATCTCTGTCTTACCATGATGTAATCTAATTGAAATCTTCCCGTATCTCCCGGCCTTTTCCAAGTATACCTCCTCCTCTTGTGATTCTTAAACAGGGTATTCGCTATTACTAGCTGAAACTTGTTACAGAACTCAATTAGTCTTTCATTCCTTGTCCCAAGCCCATATTCTCCTGTAACCTTTTCTTCTACTCCTTTCCCTATAACTGCATTCCAGTCGCCCATGACTATTACATTTTCATCCTCCTTTACATACTGCATTACCCTCTCAATATCCTCATACACTTTCTCTATCTAATCAACTTGAGCTTGCAACGTCGGCATGTATACCTAAACTATCGTTGTTGGTGTTGGTCTGCTGTTGATTCTGATTAGAACAACCCGGTCACTGAACTGTTCACAGTAACACGCCCTCTGACCTACCTTCCTATTCATAACGAATCCTACACCTGTTATACCATTTTCTGCTGCTGTTGATATTACCCGATACTCATCTGACCAGAAATCCTTGTCTTCCTCCCACTTCACTTCACTGAGCCCTGCTATATCTAGATTGAGCCTTTGCATTTTCCTTTTCAGATTTTCTAGTTTCCCTACCACGTTCAAGCTTCTGACATTCCACGCCACGACTGCTTTCGTAGATTATTCAATCTTTTTCTCATGGTAACCTCCCCCTTGGCAGTCCCATCCCGGAGATCCGACGTGTCTCGTGTCTTTAATGCAGTGGTTTCCATTGCCTTCTGCATCCTCATGTCGTTGATCATTGCTTATTCTTCCGCCTTTAGGGGCAATTTCCCACCTCTAGGACAAGAGAGTGCCCTGAACCTATATCCGCTCCTCCACCCTCTTTGACAAGGCCGTTGGCAGAATGAGGCTGACTTCTTATGCCGGAAGTCTTCGGCCGCCAATGCTGATTATTTATCAAAATTTGGGCAGTGGCAGGGATCGAACCCGGTACCGAAGACGTTTTGATTATAAATCAAAGACGCTACCCCTAGACCACGAGTAATCCTTCTGAATCTGCATAGTGCATTAATCTCTTGGTCTCCCTCTACGATTTTTACTCTCCACGCTGCCCTCCAATACTAAATTGGTGATCCCTTGATGCCTCAGAACATGTCCACCAACCGATCCCTTCTTCTAGTCAAGTTGTGCCACAAGCTTCTCTTCTCTCCAATCCTATTCAGTACCTCCTCGTTAGTTATGTGATGTACCCATCTAATCTTCAGCAGCCTTCTGTAGCACCACATTTCGAAAGCTTCTATTCTCTTCTTCGTTTCACTTCCATACATGGCTACACTCCATACAAATACTTTCAGAAATGACTTCCTGACACTTGAATCTATATTCGATGTTAACAAATTTCTCTTCTTCAGAAATGCTTTCCTTGCCATTGCCAGTCTACATTTTATATCCTTTCTACTTCGACCATCATCAGTTATTTTGCTCCCCAAATAGCAAAACTCCTTTACTAATTTAAGCGTCTCATTTCCTAATCTAATTCCCGCAGCATCAACCGATTTAATTCGACTACATTCCATTATCCTCGTTTTGCTTTTGTTCATGTTCATCTTATATCCTCCATTCAAGACACTGTCCATTCTGTTCAGCTGCTCTTCCAGGTCCTTTGCTGTCTCTGACAGAATTACAGTGTCATCAGTGAACCTCGAAGTTTTAATTTCTTCTCCATGGATTTTAATTCCTACTCCGAATTTTTCTTTTGTTTCTTTTATTGCTTGTTCAATATACAGATTGAATAACATCTGGGATAGGCTACAACCCTGTCTCACTCCCTTCGCAACCACTGCTTCCCTTTCATGCCACTCTACTCTTATAACTGCCATCTGGTTTCTGTACAAATTGTAAATAGCCTTTTGCTCCCTCTATTGTACCCCTGCCACCTTCAGAACTTGAAAGACAGTATTCCAGTCAACATTGTCAAAAGCTTTCTCTAAGTCTACAAATGTTAGAAACGTAGGTTTGCCTTTTCTTAATCTAGCTTCTAAAGTAAGTAGTAGGGTCAATATTGCCTCACGTGTTCCGATATTTCTACGGAATCCAAACAGATCTTCCCCGAGGTCGGCATCTACCACTTTTTCCATTTGTCTGTAAAGAATTCGCGTTAGTATTTTGCAGCTGCGACTTATTAAACTGATAGTTGGGTAATTTTCACACCTGTCAACACCTGCTTTCATTGGGATTGGAATTATTATATTCTTCTTGAAGTCTGAGGGTATTTCGGCTGTCTCATACATCTTGCTCAACAGAAGCTAAAGTTTTGTCAGGACTGGCTCTCCCAAGGCTGTCAGTAGTTCTAATGGAGTTTTGTCTAGTCCTGGGGCCTCGTTTCGACTCAGGTCTTTCAGTGCTCTGTCAAACTCTTCACACAGTATGATATCTCCCATTTCATCTTCAACTACATCCTCTTCCATTTCTATAACATTGCCCTCAAGTACATCGCCCTTGTATAGACCCTCTATATACTCCTTCCACCGTTCTCCTTTCCCTTCTTTGCTTAGAACTGGGTTTCCATCTGAGCTCTTGATAAACATACAAGTAGTTCTCTTTTCTCCGAAAGTCTCTTTAATTTTCCTGTAGTCAGTATCTATCTTACCCCTAGTGAGATAAACCTCTACATCCTTACATTTTTCCTCTAGCCATCCCTGCTTAGCCATTTTGCACTACCTGTCGATCTCATTTTTGAGACGTTTGTATTCCTTCTTGCCTGCTTCATTTACTGCATTTTTATATTCTATCCTTTCATCAATTACATTCAATATTTCTTCTGTTACCCAATGATTTCTACTAGCCCTCGTCTTTTTACCTACTTGATCCTCTGCTGCCTACACTACTTCATCCCTCAAAGCTACCCATTCTTCTGCTACTGTATTTCTTTTCCCCATTCCTGTCAATTGTTACCCTTATGCTCTCCCTGAAACTCTGTACAACATCTGGTTTAGTTAGTTTATTCAGGTCCCATCTCCTTAAATTCCCAGCTTTTTGCAGTTTCTACAGTTTTAATCTACAGTTCATAACCAACAGATTGTGGTCAGAGTCCACATCCAAATTTCATATAATACAAAAAATGGTTATATGTGTCATAAAGATGTTCTGAAGATCCTGCAATGAAAGAACGCTACAGATTATATTGTAAAATCCTATGAAGAATTATAAAGTGCTCCAAAACCTTACATATTAAAAGTGAAATAGACAACTGTAACAACAAAATAAAAACCATCTGGGATGTCATCGAAAGGGAGCTGGGAAAAAAGAGGAGAGTGTATCCAGCATAGAAATAATACAGTGCGGTGATTTAATTAAGGAAACGAATGCACTTTCTAACAGCCTCTGAGAAAACTGGGTGTAGGGGTTCAGTCAATGAGGCTATGGACCTTCTGAAAGGATCTGGTCTGTGCAAAATTAATCAGGTGCTCGTAGCCCCAATTACACACAGTGAAGTGAAAAGGATCATCACTAAAATGCAAACCAAAATGTCATCTGGCTTTGATAATATCTCCACTAAGGTACTTAAACCTTGTCATACTGCCATTTGTGTAATATTTCGCTGTATATTTAATGAATCCCTTAGACATGGTATTGTCCCTGATAGAATGAAGTATGCCGATGTGAAACCACTGTTCAAGAAGGGGGAAAAAGCAGATGTTTCTAACTACCACCTATTAAAATGCTTGCCAATTTGGTTTCCAATGAGGCCTGTCAACTGATGATGCCATATTCTCCTTTACTAATAATGTTCTAGAAGCACTGTACCATAAATTGATTTCAGTTGGTATTTTTTGCGACTTAACCAAAGCCTTTGACTGTGTGAGCCATGAAATCCTCCTTTCAAAAGCAGCCTCTTGTGGTTTAACTGACACAGTGGGAATGTGGCTCAGATCATACCTGATTGACAGAAAGCAGATGGTATTGCTGAATCATGAAGATGGCTCAACAGTTTCATCTGGCTGGGGAACAGTTAGTGCAGGCATGCCCGCAAGGTTCGGTGATTGGCCCTTTGCTCATTCTTATTTTTATTAATGACCTTCCTCACTGTTCTAAGGCTACCATCAAATTTACTCTTTTCGCAGATGATAAATCCCTTGTAATTGAAAAAAACACCTGAAAATGGTATTGCATCATCTGCCGACTTGGTGTTCCATGACCTCCATAATTGGGTAAGATGCAACAGCAAAACTTTAAATCTAAAAAAAAAACAAAAACAAAAAAAAAAGTTCATACATTTCCATGCGTCTCACAAAGCTCTGGATGACATAAGTCTAAGCTGTAATGATCAAGATATACATCAAGTTTATTCAACAAAATTTTTAGGCCTTCACTTTGACAATAAATTAAATTGGTCTTGCCATATTTTGGACTTGAGAAAAAGCGTAATTTCAGCAACTTATGCTCTATGTATTATAGCAACAACTGCTAATAGTGATGCTGTTAAGGCTGCTTATTTTGGCTGTTTCCATTCATTGTTATCCTATGGCTTAATATTCTGGGGTAACCAAACAATGGCAAATGAAGTATTTGCAACTCAGGAAAGAGCAATTCGAATTATAAGTGGAGTTAACAGGAATCATTCATGCAGAAATCTTTTTAAATCACACATAATATTAACAATGACCTCACAATATGTCCTATCCCTTATGTGCTTTTCAGCTAAGAACTACACATGTACAAAACCAATATTTCTTATCATGACTATGACACAAGAACAAAACATGACTTTCATGTTGACAGAAAAAGCTCGAGTCTGATACAAAAGCGAGTATAATACTCAAGCATAAAGGTGTTTAATGCACTCCCGTCTGACATAAAAAATCTTACCAGCGAAATGCCAAATTTTAAGAGTAAATTGAAGGAGTATCTTCTGGAAAAAGCTTTTTACTCTCTTAATCAATTCTTTAATGTAACATTGTAACTTAGATGTAATACTTTACTTGTAATATTTGCTATTGCCACTTTGTAACTTAATACATCTTACACCAGTATGGGAATTTGTGTTCAGGCAATTTGCACTATCAAATTCCTGCTTATGTATAGTTGTAATATGTAAAATTGTAGTTTATTATTTCATCGTTTTATACCTCTGTTTTACCATAGAAAATGCATAAGCATGTAACTATTAACATACTTTGTTTCTTATACACCAATTGCAATTTACATTTGTTACCATATACAAGTAGGCTACTGGGTTAATTTTTAATGTGACTCTTTCCATATCCATGCAATTCTTTTGTATACCAGATCTACAGAACACAAATAAATAAATAAACAAAGGCAAAGATTTGAACATGACTTTTTAATGGTCCCTGAATTAAGTGCTAAGATGATTTTGGATATTGATTGGCTGGACAAGGAAAAATTGGTTTTCAAATTGTGGCAATGGAATTTTTAAAATTAATAGGGAGCCTAATGCAATAGAAATCAAATTAGAAGAAGATGACAATGTGCATGGGGTTAATGTAGAATCTATATTGCTAGAAATAGAATCTGAAAATGATGGTTTGTCTCAACTATATGAAACCTACCATGTGAAAAATTTAGTAATGAATGAATTGAAAAGTTTTAGGGAAATTGTTGACACTATCAAAGAACTCTCATGTGAACAAAAAGGGGATATATTTACTGTTTTGAATAATAATAGGGAAGTGTTTTCTGATAAACCAGGTGTTGTAAAGAACTTTGAAAACCATATAGATGCCATTGAACATGAACCATTCTTTGTAAGACCCTATCCAGTGCCAATAGCTAAGAAAGAAGCAGTACAAGCTGAAATTGATAAAATGTTAGCATGGAGTGTAATAAAGAGAAGCAACAGTGAGTACAGTAGCCCATTTATTATAGTAAACAAGAAAGACAGAGGCGCAACAGTTGTCATTGATGCACGAACATTGAACAAAATCGTCAGGAGAGATGTGATTGTATGTAGTGACTTTAATATAGACTTTCCCACCAACAACAGATACAGGGAGACATTGATTAACATTGCAAAAACTTATAATCTGCATGGCCTTGTAAATGAGCCCACTAGAATAACACCCACATCCAAGACAGCTCTAGATCAAATTTTTGCAAATAGAAATAAACTTAACCCAGCTCTAGAAGTATACAATGCAGGATTCATCGAGCAACCACTGTGCTGTCATTCTAAAGGTCGATGTTAGCAAAGATACTTCAAACCCAGTACCACCTAAAACTTTTCGAAGGTTTTTCACTCAAGATAACTTGAACAAGCTAAATGGCCTCCTTAGTAAAGAAAAGTGGACAGAGATGTATGCAGCCAATGATGTGAACATGAAATTCAACATATTTCTCGACAACATGATCCACCACTTTCAAGCGGCTTTCCACAAAAACAAGACTTGGATTATACCACCTATAAAAATCTCTTGCAAACATAAAAGAACACTCCACATGTTATGTAAACAAAGTAGTGACCCCCTCCTACTAACAAAATACTATAAAAACTACTCATGTATCCTAAGAATAGTGATAAGACAAGCAAAAAGGATGATGAGTACATTGACAAATCCAGCAATAAAGTTAGATCAGTGTGGAATATCATAAAAAGGGAAAGAGGGGAAATGAAAGCTACACACACAAACATAGAAATCAACCTCAACAATGAATCTATATCTAATCCCGAAGTTGTGGTGAACTCTTTCAACAATTTCTTTACGAGCATAGCTGAAAAATTGGTCAAAAATAATCCTAACACAAACTACCAACCAACAAACCAAAAATATCACACATGTGCAGAATCAATTTTCATCGCCAAAGTCACTGAAAATGATGTTGCGAAAGCCCTCTTAGAGTTAAAAAATTCATATTCAGCTGTAATTGATAGTATCCCAGCAGATGTAATCGAAAATTGTTTACACACAATTGCTGAACCATTAACTCATGCCATGAAGTCATATTTGTTGTCACGGTTTTTACTCTGTAAATGAATACTTAGAACAGTTATCTTGCTATTTGTGTTAAACTGAAAACATTGAACAACTGGAATGAAGTAATCTTAACCAATATCTGCAATATAATACATTAGGATACTATATGTTAATATATGTTAACAATGTTGACTGATATTTTCCGACATCTGCCACACACTGTGTACCATCAGATCACATGGAATAAATAAATAAATAAAAAGTAGACAGGCCAGAGAATTTGGATGATCTATTACAAAAATTCCATAATGGAAAGTACTTAACCAGTCTCGACCTCAGTGTGGAATATTGGCAAATCACATTACATGAAGATTCCAGGAAATACTGTATTCTTGTTTGCAGGAAAATGCTATCAATATAAAGTTGTATCTTTTGGTTTAAACACTTCTATTTCAGTTTCTTTAGGGCATTAGATTCTGTCTTAAGAAAAGAACTTTGTTCGACATTAACTGTTTATGTAGATTACTTGTTGGTTGAATTTATTTAATTTAAATAACGTAGTATGTATGTAGTACTCTATGTTGTCTTGTTAAAAAGAATTTTTTTCTTGTTTGTTACCAGTGTCTAAAGTCTTTGTAAAAGTTTCAGGTACTGAATAACATAAAAGAAGTTATGATTACGCTGATTGTCTAATGTGTACTAGAGATGAAGGAAAGTCAACTGCAGTGATAGAAGTACTGCAGCTTGGAATGAAAAAGAATACCCAAAAGTTGTACAGTTGGGTAACAAACCGATCTAACGAAATGCCAAGTAGTTCTGAGGCATAGAGCTACTCAAACTGCTATGTGAGCAGTAGCCAAAGGACTTGCCAATGTGGGGCAAGGATTTGATAAGTGATCATGAACTGCGAAACCTTGATGATGGGCCAGTGTCTCAATTTAAAAAGGTGTTCTTTTAGTGTTCTTACTCCAAATTGTGTTCATATGCCTAAATGTTTACATACAAAGACTGCCAAACCAATAATGGGCAGAATGTAAATTTGTAATAATTGTTTTGAAATATTCTTTGTATATGGTTTTATGTGGATAATTGTTTGAAACATGGAGTACCAAATGCTACTGCAGGCAGTAAGAATAAGATTTATGATAAATGGTTATTTGCTTATGTGATTGACAAAAAAATTGGATTGCTATTAGTGAAAAGTCAAATGGGATGCTTTTGTGTTAAATGGTTATATTTGTTTGTGTATATATATAGGTGTAGATACAAGACTTATAAGTATTTTAGTATCCTCTGAATAGTATACACCTTTGTGTGCTTTTGCTAATGTATGTTATTGTATATGCATATTTACCTTTTTTCTAGAATGCTATACTTGTTTTACTAATACGTAGATTATTTTGTATACTGCATGTCTGTATTGTTATTGAGATAAAATGTGGTTGAGATGAAAATGTTTAAAGGTGTTCTGTTTAATAATGGATTTTTTGGTTCTTAAAGTAATATGAAGATAAATTACTCTATTTAGTAATAAAAATGACTGTAGATGTCTTATTTTGAAAATGTTTTGGAAGAAATGCATGAAATTTCTTCGTGTGTATTCTGTATGTCTGTATATGTGTATTTTTTTCTTCCAACTGAAGTTGCACAGTATATTTTTTTTTTTTGCCGACACCACTTAGGTGCATGGATGTTTCCTTGAAGTAATCCTAACAGGAAACCTCAACGAAACATGAGACATGTGTAACGCCGTAGATCAAATGCTTTGCTGATTCATTTTGCTTTCTGTTTTGTTCAACATTCCATTGATGAGTTTCTGTAATTATTGTATGATTAGTTCATTACCGTATAAAAGTGTAAACTCCTTTCTCTGTAAAAAAACTTTGATGTCTTTTAGATTGTATGAAATGTTTTTTCTTCATTGGGTAAATACTTTGCCTCACTAGGAGGAAAACAAAAATTATTATATATAACTGGAAATTTGTTAAACAACACTTTGATAACTTACTAATATGTGCAAATGATATGTTTCATTTAAAATAGTTGTTTACTACTCTGTATTTGCTGATCCTCACTTAGGGTTCTTAGTTTCTTATATGTAAAAAAGGTGTTGTGGTTCCCCCTCTGGAACAGAAACTTCCAGTGCACGCATAATGAGGTTGGTGTGAATGAAAAGGTGGACCAAGGAGTTTGTCAGAGACTAGTGACCAAACCATTCGCAGCTAATGATTGAGAAGTGCATCTTACAGGTGCCGAGGGAGGCTATTTGTGTTTGTCCATACAATGCTAAAGTGTCAGGTGGATTGAGAGATTAATTATTATGTTCAGCTACTGGAAATTATCTTAAAATCTGAGGAAATTCGCTAAGAAGAATATGACAGAGCACATCAGTTACAAGTGCAAGTCCATCTACTATCAATACTCGCCACCCAATATTACACAATCACTGCAACGGAGAGGGAGAATTATAGATTTGTAAAGTGATGGATCAGCACTTTCATTGTGCTCAAATATAAGGTAACTCATACAAGAATTTATGTACCTACCTTGATTTTTTCATTATCATAACACTTTTCAGGTCCTCTCCATTTTGATTATGATTACTGAGTGTCCTTGTTGTGGAAAAATGAGTCTCAAAGCACTATAGCTATTTAATTGATGTTGTTTGATACTAAGTGGAAAAAGTAGTTAAAAGTACTGTGGATTTAGCAAAATTGAGGGAGGTAGTAAGTGTAGCTTTGTGAAAGCCATCCAGTGTTTGAAACAGTTCAATTTAAAATTTTGTAGACTCTCAAAATTATTTATTTAATCACTGATTTCAAACTGATGGTAACTAATAAACAACAACACATTTTGAAGTCAGTTTAAGGTAAATGGTCTTAATGATTGGTTTGAAAAGCAATACCTAGTGAATGTATTGACTGTAACATCTATTAAAAATGCATACAAGGTAAATCAATTTATTAAGACCTGTTTACCTAACTTGGCATTCTTTAGATTGTTCCCGAAAGCATGTTAGTTTGCTTTACAGCAGTGGTCAAGATTAAGGACCCCCCACAAGTGAAAGTTGCTCAAATGCACAAACTTACTTGATTATAGAAAGTTCTAACTACTCTTGATATTTATGTTGAGTTCTGTTCGCAATTTTTTCTGAAAAGTGTAATATCAGTTTATGAGCACCAATTTACTGAAGGTAAAGTTACTATGAATAATGTTTTCCATGAATACAGTTATTTCCTTGAGTTTAAAGAATAGTGTGCATAATTATGCAAGTGAGATTTTATTTAAATTTGTACTGTGCAGAAAATATCTGATGAAGTAAGACTAGGACCATGCCCAATTTCCAGTTTAACAGTGACTTGCATTTGGAGTGTTGATGAAGTTATTCAGTTTTGACAAAGTATTCAATGTTGATGATTGTAACAGTGTCCTAACTGTTTGTGAGAACGTGAATATCTTTCTGCTACTGCTTTTACCCACTATAATGTTTTTGTTTTTGCTTGTGACTAGGTTCATTGCACTTGTACCAGAAAAGTACAGTTTGTCTCTCTCCAGTGTAGTTGCGTATATCTTATTCTTTGAAAAGAGATGTAACATATTTCTATGCCTAATTAAGATGGCGACCGTTTTCCTTATCATGTGAGCAGTTTGGACAGTTAAAAAGTTTCTAAACATTATCTGTTACTAGTTGTGTATTTATGTAATTCTAAATTTCATGTCCGAAAGGCAACATCCTTTAGGCATTTCATGATCAAAACTGCAAAATTCCTTACAGAGGGTAAGATTGTATTGCTTCTATATACCATAATTGGTTAACAAAATAGTTTCAGAACATAAACGAGAGGCAGCATGAGTGTTATATTCAGCTTTTTCCGTGACAGGACTATTTGTTCTGTTGGGTCATGGTATGTGGTAAACTAAATTTGGTAACTGATAGCGCTACATAAGCTGTTTGGTGTTATAATGTCTATAGCTAATTCTGTGATGCCTCGAAACAGATGCACCAGGGGATTAGACAGTTTAGCAAACGCCCCAACTAACCCCTCAGAGGACACAAGGGCGTCATACCCAGGCTCGCTAGTGCACCGCAAATCCTGCTCCCCCGTCCTCTTCCCATCAAGCCCTAAACATGTGACCTTAAACTGCAATACATTAACCAAAGGCTCCAATTCACCAGTAGATTCCCTAAAACGATCCCTTAACTTTAATGGTTAAATGTATCAACTGTGCCTGCACCCTGTCTAATTGACTGCCACTAGGTAGAGTGCCCTCTAAAAAGCCAACATTCTCAAGACTCCTAACTTCTTTAAACAAAAACTCAATGGCTGCCTTTGTCTCACCCACAACATCCGGCGTGACGTCAACTGGCTGAAAAATGATAGCACACAAGTGGGATGCCAAGTCTGGAACACTACCCTCAACAGGCTGGCGTCTTATCGCCAGCTCATAAGTGAGACCGGCATTATCAGGGTTGACCACCTAAAACAGAACACAATAGAAAGGCATAAATCATACAATACTAACAGAGTTTAACAAATCAAACCAACAGTAACTGAAATGGCGATATTACAATCGTAACCACACTCTGCTACCAGATGAGACATGGTCGTCAAGGGAAGGCAGGATTCGGTTATGATTGTGGACGGGGCCATAATCAGCTACTATTGGTTAAAAAAATGGTTCACATGGCTCTGAGCACTACGGGACTTAACATTTGAGGTTATCAGTCCTCTAGACTAAGAAATATCTAATCCTAACTAACCTAAGGACAGCACACTCATCCACACATGAGGCAGGATTCGAACCTGCAACCGCAGCAGCAACGCGGTTCTGGACAGCAGTGCCTAGTACTGCTCAGCCACAATGGCCAGCTATTCTTGGTTCCCTTTTACAATTACACCCATTTATTTTAAAACATTAATTCAAGTCTCAGCGAGAAATAAAAATCACGCGCGTTATTAATGAAGGAATGAAGATCTGTGTAAATAATAGTGCTTTCAGTGTGTTACAATTTAGCAAATCACCATAAAATACAGATACAGCAAATAATGTTTTAAAAACCAGCCAATGTGATCCCAAATTAGAACCTTAAGGTAAGTAACCACAGTCATGGCTGAAGGCCTTACACGCCAATAATGGCAATTATATAAAAAAATTTAATAGTAAATTAAAACTATATATCCTGGAATACTCTTTTTACTCTCTTGATGAGTTGCTTGACATAAACACTTCTATATTGTAAGTCAGATATGGCACATTGACTTGTAACACTCGGTGTTACCACTTTGGAACTGAGCATAATGACCTATGTCAGAATAACAATGTACTTTATGTCTAGGACAATTATAACTTAATATGGAATAATTGTAATTTATTATTGAATTGTTTTATACCTCCTGTTTTACTTTAGCAACTGGCTAAGTTGTAATTGTTAACATATTTTGTTCCATTATACATACTGCAATTTGTATCTATTAGCATCTATAAGTAGGCTGCTGTCCTCATGTATAATTTTAGTATGACTCATTCCACATCCATACAATTATCTTGTGTACTGGATCTACAGAACATGAATAAATAAGTAAATAAAGAGGATCATACGTCTGTCTCCTAAGTGGTTGGGTAGTATATTGCGTGTGTGTACTTCCAAAGTCTTCAATGACTCACCTGAAGATAACTCGCAGGTGCCTTGTCGAAATATCATGCAATGAATTAATTGACGACTAGCTGCAAGCCCGAAATTTGTTTGAACATTCAGTTCACTGGGGAAACTTTAAAATTCTCATATCCTAGTGGTTGTCTTCTTAGTTAGGAATGGGTCCCTAGAATCCATATCTGTTTCTGGACTTGTTTGGGATACTCTGGTTCTACTGTTAACATATGTAACACAGATGGCTGTGGATTGTCTTTGCTTCAGCGTTTATATTTTCAAGTTTTTTATGTGTTTGTGTGATCTTGCGTTAGCTTACGCTTGTGTGGCACCTACATTATTGTTACCTTCCTTCCGACTGACTGTTACAGGTTTTGTTTTAATCACTGGTTTATTTGCATTCTGCTCACATGTTTCTGAGCTGTCTATTACAAAAAATGGCTCTTAGCACTATGGGACTTAACTGCTGAGGTCATCAGTCCCCTAGAACTTAGAACTACTTAAACCTAACTAACCTAAGGACATCACACACATCCATGCCCGAGGCAGGATTCGAACCTGCGACTGTAGTGGTCACGCGGTTCCAGACTGTAACGCCTAGAACCACTCGACCACACCAGCCGGCTGTCTATTACAGGTACTTTAATGTTTTGACTGTTTGTAGACCGTCCATTAACAAAGCGCACTATCTTTATGTGAGGTCAACGGTTTGTTGAGTCATAATCTGGTTTTAATCTCTATGTCTCTGCTGTGGGTGTGTTAGTACTTAGTGTTTTACTACTATTTCGAGATGTGTTAGTGTGAGTGCAAAGTGGTTTGTGTCGTCCAGGTGTATAGCTGTTTCTGATGCTGAGGATCTAAAAGGAGTTGTCACATTTTTAAGTAGGGATGCGATGTAGTTTAAAAACTTTGATATCGATATTAGGACGACAGCCTGCCAAGTAGTGGCCACTGTAAGTTATTCTCCTACTAGAGCATTTACTATTGTCACCATATACAAATCTCCTCAATGTTAATTACGAAACTTTGCTTTTGATCAGATTATTGGCCAGCTTCAAACGTCATTTCTCCTTTGTGCAGATTTCAATGCACAGTGCTCTGTATGGGTTTGGGAAACGGACGTTGTAGTTGGCAGGTATTTGCTTACACTTCTGGGAAATCTCATTTTACTACACCTTAGTGATGTTTCTCCTACCATGCTATATAACCCAAACGGACTACCATCTACTGTTCATTTGACATTTTGCTCCACTGAGTTTCAGCATGTAACGGAGTGTACAGTCGAAAAAGTCTCTCTTGACTCGGATCATCTCCCTCTGTAAACTTCGATAGACCCACAAATAAATCCTGTTAATGTTACAATCCAAATAGCAGCTGCCATATCGAGATGGAGCAATAGTCCCTGTCTGGTGGACACCAAAGTGCTCTAGAACTATTGCACAAATGAAGACCTGTGTATGGTCCTTTTGGAAAGAACGGGTTATAGAAAACTTCATTGTGTACCAGGAAATACCTGTGAGAGCTCGACGACAATTATAAGACATTCCAAGGAACAGCTGGAAAACCTTTCGTCAATCTTTAACTAAAAATTTAATCTTGCTGATGTATGGAAAATTGTTTTTTTAAGTACGAGAACTCGACTACCTGTAATGAACTGAACAACGTGAGCTTCCGCAGTCAAGCAGCCGTTTCATCCACCAGAATACAGTGATCTCAATCATCATCTAGCAGGACGATTTTCGTATCAAGAACTGAAGTATTAAAATGGCGGCATAATCCTCGTTTGGCAAGGACATTATTCACTATCAAGTGATAGAAAATCTCCCAGACGTAGCACTCTGTAAACAACTGCACAGGTTTAACCAAATTTGGATGAACGACACATAACAGAAGATTGGACATACTGAAACCACATAAAGATGAAGAGCGGGCCACGTCATATCCACTTATTTCCCTTTCTTCCTGCATCCACAGAACTGTAGAGCACCTCATCAAAAATCGCTTGGAATAGCGGTTGGTATCAAATCAAATCCTGCCATCGAGTCAGTATGGGTTTCGAAAATGCAAAGAAGCAATAGATAATTTAAATACTTTAATCTCTGACATCTATGACGCAGCCACACGGAAAGAAACTATCACAGCCGTCTTTGTTGACGTTGTTGGTGCCTATGATAATGTACACGTGTGTGTTTTACTACGGAAGTTGGAATCCGCTGGAATCAGTTTCTTCTCTATGAATGGTGGGAATACTGGAAGCAATGGCAAATTAAAATTCACTGCACTGAAGTCCTTCGAATGTTCCAGTATGACTATCATGGCTCTTCTCAGTTCATTCACGTAACTTATTTTGATTGTTCTAGCACCAGAAAAGGAGCTTTCGCCCATTTCATACCTCGTGTAAAAGTAGGCAAACTATACTCAAATTTATACTGATGGCTCAACATGGATATGGAATATTATATGGGGTGCACATTTTTCTGCCGAAAATCTGCGAAACAAGGGAAGTTCCAGCTACCATGTGATGCTTCCATTTTTCACGATGAAACATTCGCTCTTCTGCAGACAATAAAATAGCTACACTCCATGCCAGTCTCCAAAGCAGTAATAAGCACTGTCTTACACAGCATATTAAACTCTATTAGTGATCCGAATCGGAAAAGGCGGACGTGCCAGTTTGTCCTACACCTAGGAGATCACTATTATCAAGCAAAAAAGACTGGTCACGTTATAGAAATCATTTCGATCGAATGACATTTTGACATCATCCATAATGAGAAAACAGACCAAATAGGACAACATGCGGTTAGCAGCGGAAGGCCTATGAACATCAAACTTTGCAACACAGACCTCCTTTTACAGATCAAACGACAAGCGATTCTTTCTTGGCCAGTGGAATGGACTGATAGTCATCAAATACAGGGTAAAAGGTACACAGGTATACAGCCAAACACAACGAGATGGCCATGGCTCGCGAAGTCCAAACAGTCAAGGATATTAATATCATCACAGTGTAGATGGATGCATCTCAATCATTAATCATTCCCTGCCCACTTACATTAGATTGGCGTATTGGGGACACCTTATTGTCAATGTGGTGGCATCACAATTTGTGATAATAGTAACACTGTGAGATCAGCAGAGACAACGTTGTACAGGAACCCTTGAGACTTGATTACTGCCACTGTGAGATTACTCTGTACTACCAGAGTTCTTGAAGATCAGTCCAGGGGTATATACAATGCCCTAGCCAAGTTTATGGCTCAAGAATATATAAAAAAACGAGACGTAATGAACAGGAAGAGAATTACCTATTTCTAAACAAACAAATGGTTTGCTGTTACTTTTATCCATTACTCTCAACAAATGAGTGTTACCATTATTATTCTCAAGTCGCATTTATGTATGTCTCCTCTCCACAGTCCGTCTGATCAAGATTACACTGCTCTAATTGTCATTTTATTTAAATTATGGTGGCTAAATAGAGTCGTGCTGGAGGATAAAAAATAAGAAAAAGAGTAAGTACTGGTCAGAGAATATGCTTCAAAATTTCTGTTAATATGAAACTAAGAACTTGCACAGAGAATGTTCTTTTGCTCTGAGAATAAGATTCGGAGAATCTTCTCTGTTTTAATCATACGACCCCATTACACGAAAAAATACTATCGTCTATTCCTACATCTAAACCTGCATGATTACTCTGCAATTCAAAATTAAGTCCGCAGCAGAGGGTTCATCGAACTACCTTCAAGCTATTTATTTATGGTTACACTCTCTAGCAGTGTGAGGATAAAACGAGCACTTGAAATCTTTCTCTGCGAGCTCTGATTTCTCTTATTTTATCGTGATGATCGTATCTCCCTATGTAGGTGGATGCCAATAGAATATTTTCGCATTCTGAAGTGAAACTTCACTCGAAGATTCTGCTTCAACAAAAAACTCTTTTGTTTTAATGACTTTCACCCAAATTTACGCATTATGTCCGTTGCACTCTTTCCCCTACTTCGTGATGATACAAAACGAGCTAACGTTCTTTGAACATTTTCGATGGCCTCCATCCCGTCTGATGCGAATCCCACACTGCACAGTAGTACTCCAGAAGAGGGCGGACAAGCGTGGTGTACACACCATCTTTAGTCTACCTGTTGCATTTTCTAAGTTTTCTACGAATAAATCCCAGTCTTTTGTTTGTTTCCCTACAACATTATCTGTGTAATCGTTCCAATTGAAATTATTCGTAATCGTAGTCCCTAAGTCATTAGTTAAATTTACAGCCTTTAGATTTGTGTGATTTATTGTGTAACCGAAATTTAGTGGATTTCTTGTAGTACCCATGTGGATAACTTCACACTTTTAATTCCTTAGAATCAGGTGCCACATTTTGCGTCATACAGATATCTTGTCTAAATTATACAATTTATTACCACCGTAAATAGAGGCCACATACTGCACGGGGTGTAATGTAAATTAAGATATGATATTTTAAGATAACATCATATCAGAATGCTTCTGTTACGTTTCAAAGTATTTCACATAAAGCGGCACTGCGGAAGATTTCATGAAGGACGAAGTGATACTTTGAGTTGGATCCCCAAAATTAACTAAAATTTATGATGGTTATAGTGCATGTAAAAACTGTAAGTTCCACAAATTTTAAGTAAGTAAATTCTTAACGAAGTATTAATGTAAGTGTGACAAAATTTCAAAAAATGAAATTGTTACCTTGACATGTCTCCTGTATCTCAGACATAAGTTCTGAAATTGTGTAAGTTATGAAATGAATAAAACACATTACACTGACGGAAAGCGCGTGAGTAGTAGATAGGGCGCCCGTTCTGGAAAAGCAACAACATTGTATGCAAGGTTGTGAAGCATCCTTGATAGTAGATTCTTGGAGGATGCTAAGTTCACCGGACTTGGATACGATGTGACGTCATTATGACGTGTTGTTGTTGTTGTTGTGGTCTTCAGTCCTGAGACTGGTTTGATGCAGCTCTCCATGCGACTCTATCCTGTGCAAGCTTCTTCATCTCCCAGTACCTACTGCAGCCTACATCCTTCTGAATCTGCTTAGTGTATTCATCTCTTGGTCTCCCCCTATGATTTTTACCCTCCACGCTGCCCTCCAATACTAAATTGGTGATCCCTTGATGCCTCAGAACATGTCCTGCCAACCGATCCCTTCTTCTGGTCAAGTTGTGCCACAAACCTCTCTTCTCCCCAGTCCTATTCAATACTTCCTCATTAGTTATGTAATCTACCCATCTAATCTTCAGCATTCTTCTGTAGCACCACATTTCAAAAGCTTCTATTCTCTTCTTGTCCAAACTATTTACCGTCCATGTTTCACTTCCATACATGGCTACACTCCATACAAATACTTTCAGAAATAGCTTCCTGACACTTAAATCTATACTCGATGTTAACAAATTTCTCCCCTTCAGAAACGCTTTCCTTGCCATTGCCAGTCTACATTTTATATCCTCTCTACTTCGTCCATCATCAGTTATTTTGCTCCCCAAATAGCAAAACTCCTTTATTACTTTAAGTGTCTCATTTCCTAATCTAATTCCCTCAGCATCACCCGACTTCATTCGACTACATTCCATTATCCTCGTTTTGCTTTTGTTGATGTTCATCTTATATCCTCCCTTCAAGACACCATCCATTCCGTTCAACTGCTCTTCCAAGTCCTTTGCTGTCTCTGACAGAATTACAATGTCGTCGGCGAACCTCAAAGTTTTTATTTCTTCTCCATGGATTTTAATACCTACTCCAAATTTTTCTTTTGTTTCCTTTACTGCTTGCTCAATATAGAGATTGAATAACATCGGGGAGAGGCTATAACCCTGTCTTACTCCCTTCCCAACCACTGCTTCCCTTTCATGTCCCTCAACTCTTATAACTGCCATCTGGTTACTGTACAAGTTGTAAACAGCCTTTCGCTCCCTGTATTTTACCCCTGCCACCTTTAGAATTTGAAAGAGAGTATTCCAGTCAACATTGTCAAAAGCTTTCTCTAAGTCTACAAATGCTAGAAACGTAGTTTTGCCTTTCCTTAATCTTTCTTCTAAGATAAGTCATAAGGTCAGTATTGCCTCACGTGTTCCAGTATTTCTACGGAATCCAAACTGATCTTCCCCGAGGTCGGCTTCTACTAGTTTTTCCATTCGTCTGTAAAGAATTCGTGTTAGTACTTTGCAGCTGTGGCTTATTAAACTGATTGTTCGGTAATTTTCACATCTGTCAACACCTGCTTTCTTTGGGTTTGGAATTATTATATTCTTCTTGAAGTCTGAGGGTATTTCGCCTGTTTCATACATCTTGCTCACCAGATGGTAGAGTTTTGTCGTATACACGCTACATCGAAAACGATAGAAACTGTGTATCAACTGAAACTTCCGGGCAGATTAAAACTGTGTGCCCGACCGAGACTCGAACTCGGGACCTTTGCCTTTCGCGGGCAAGTGCTCTACCAACTGAGCTACCGAAGCACCACTCACGCCCGCTACTCACAGCTTTACTTCTGCCAGTACCTCGTCTCCTACCTTCCAAACTTTACAGAAGCTCTCCTGCGAACCTTGCAGAACTAGCACTCCTGAAAGAAAGGATATTGCGGAGACATGGCTTAGCCACAGCCTGGGGGGTGTTTCCAGAATGAGATTTTCACTCTGTAGCGTAGTGTGCGCTGATATGAAACTTCCTGGCAGATTAAAACTGTGTGCCCGACCGAGACTCGAACTCGGGACCTTTGCCTTTCGCGGGCAAGTGCTCTACCAACTGAGCTACCGAAGCACGACTCACGCCCGGTACTCACAGCTTTACTTCTGCCAGTACCTCGTCTCCTACCTTCCAAACTTTACAGAAGCTCTCCTGCGCAGGATAAAAAGAACAAGAAGAAGAAAAACAGTTGCAATATTGTATTTAGCATGAATACGTGAATTAATGCCTCTAGGTAAGAAATGAGCTACTGAACTTTATAACCATATATGTTGGAAATACGAAACTTTATTTTGAAACAGCATTAATGCAGAATTTATTGTTATAGTTTGTTTGATCTTGAGAAGCAGTAAATGCCTCCGTGTTATGTTAACTATACTACTACAGTGTTTATTAGTATATTGTTTTTTGCTGGGCATACTTCAAAGAAATTTTATTCCGTGCCTGAAAAATAGTGGTTGCGACACCATTGGCCGACTAATGTAATATACTGAGAGGGCGTGTGATTGCCAAATGTTTCAGGTTGTGTTTGTCCCGAGAGAGAAAGTCAAAGTTAGTGTTGAATACTTCGTTATTGACCAGAAGAAATGCACAGTGAATGTCGCACATTTACTACCTATATTAGTATCGTTATGGTGGCTTGCTCAGCCCATGGGCTGTGATGTCTGTGAACGAGGAACAATGAGTGTGTTTGCTGTCATCTGATGTAGTCTGAGGTAGAGCTCCCTCAGTCTGTAGCATTAGCCATTGGTTCGTGTTGCTAAGTTCTTCAGATTAAAGCCTCCCACGGCTATTACATAATTTCGTGAATTGTTACATTTGGATGAAAGGGAAATGCCGAATTCTGTTGCATTTGCTGTGGCCATTTGGTGTGCTCGAGCATTCACCTATTCATACAGCTCTACAGATCGCTAAATCGTGTATAGACAGAAGAACATAGTAATAGGGGTGTTTCAGTGTACTTTCGTAAAAACGTTTAGCAACAGGGTTTTGCAGATGTGTAACAAACGAAATAGGTTCAGTGAGATCTGCTAGTACGTGTATTTTTCACTAAGTGCGTTATTCGATATGAGAGAATAGAAGATTCGTCATCAGTGGTACACACGTTAGAGGAAATGTAAGTCACTTTGTGAGGGAACATGTGTTAAATGTTTGTGTTGATCAAAAGATCAGTTGTTTCTCAGTACAGTATGTGAACAGCAGTGTGTGTGGTTTTTTTCCCTGTAGTGAGTTCATAAGGGTTGCACACTGCAGTTGTGGGTATAAATCCATGAAAATGAAAATGCGGACGAAGAAACTTTCGAACAAACCGTGCGTTAAAAATGCATGTTAAATGTTATAATGAAAATTTGGTTCACAGTACGAATTACGTTCTGTCCTTACCATTATTAGTAAGAATACGGTTATAAACCTCATGGGTTACAGTACAGGCCCAAAATAAATTCAGTTGAATATTTATCTAGCAAGATTTCAAGAGCCATCCTATCTCTTTCTCCTTCATAAGTAGTATTGTAGTAAATGTTTTTTTTTTTTTTTTTTTTTTTTTTTTTTTTTTTTTTTTTTTTGGTGAATTAATGATCGTAATTCTGAAGATATTCATGGGGAAAAAAAGACAAGCTGTGTCCCATAAATCTCGCAATTGGATAGTCTCCCAGCCTGAGATTTAGATATCCTGTTACTTTGTTTTGTGATGATATAACCAGAAAGTTGTGAATCAGTTTTTCCATTGGACATTTTGTGTCCTACCAATTGTTAAAGTTATTTCCTGTGTAGTTGTCCATTTCCTGTGGCCAGTAGAGCGTTGTAAATTTAATGAGTGTTCTTATAAGAGCCCTCGTTTTTCAGTTATGCAAAACTGTAGTCCTGGACAATTTGAGAACCATTTCAGTCAAAGAAGAAAAAACAGATGAGATGTGTTCTAAGCCAGGCACTATGGTAAGTGACTTCCTTGCGTTTCTCACTGCTGTTCATTAATTTCTGTGTGCAGGATGGTGTGTTAGTAAGCGTAATTCATGTTATGTTGCTGGAAGCATGATAAATTCAGTATTATTATAATAATACGGTCATCTGTTGATTTAATTATGTAAAATGAATAAATTTCACAATAATCCTGAATCAACAATGTTTTATGGCATACACGGCTGGTTTCACAACAGTCAAATTTCTTTTGTGTAGTGTAAAAAAAATAGAATAATTTAGCCATCTGATGGTATCTGTATACCCCAATGTTGTCATGGAACAAAAATTGTGTCAAAAGACTAAAAAAAGGGTGAGGGAACATAAATGCCATAAAATCTGTTTCTTTTGGGGGAGCAATTTTTATGGACTTCATGTCCCCCGTTTGCTCTTGTTGAACTTTTGTTCTTCGACAACATTGGGGTGAAGATGATCTCAGATTGTTCAGTGATTTTACTTTTCACACCAGATGATGGAATTTTAACTTTTCCGAAATCATTGTGTGAGCAATAAAGTGGCTGCCCCATAAGAATATCTTAGTGTTGATGTTAAATGTATGATTTCGTAACACTACATTAAAGTACAGTTTGTTTTGAACTTGACATTGAATGGAGAGGAGAGTTTAATAAATGACCATAAACTAATAATGTGCCACTCAATGAAATTCATGGTATGTTAGCATAGAAAGGGTTTACTCTGATTTGGTATGCTTCTTTTAAATGTCAACTCTTCATGTGCAGCAGAAGAATGGTCACCTTATGGTGAATATCACCAATGTAAAGAAACTTATAAATTGAACCAGTGCAGGTACCGCATTATTATGTTACATGGAAAATGTGATTTACTTCTTGTTGTTGTTAGTTGTACCCTTCCAATCGAAAATAATTAATTTGGAATTGAGTCTGAAAAGATAACTGGTCTGAGAAGTTAGTTTCATGGCAATGTACATCAAAAGCAGTCTTTGAATAGGTAAATAAGGCTTCAGCACAAGCAACAGCTGTAAAGTTCAGTTTCTGATAAATATCATTAGGAGTTAATTGTTATGCAGTCCAATAGGTGCAAAATGAAGGTCTGTGTTGTCAGCAAAGGTGTGACAGTCATGAGATCACACATTTATTATTGGAACTACCAATGAAAATAAATAGTGAGATGTGCAGTCATATCTAACAATTTTTAATGTGATTCTATAAAAGACTGACAGTTCGCAAAAAGTAATAACTAGGTGTTAATGGAATTCCTTGATTTTCATATTGCGTTTTAGGTGTAACCCATTGCCAGATGACCTACTAAGTTAACAACACATTTTCATACTGCAAATGCCAAAGTGTATACAGATGTATTACTTCGGGTATAAAGGTGTGAAAACCAAAATTCATATTGTTTTTACATAAATACATACTGCAATACGTTATAATTACAGTGCTATGACAATGGATACATCAGTAACCTCACTTATGCTAGATGGCATATGAGTGGTGGCTCTGCCGTCTGCCAATATGGGATAGTAAGCCTTTACTTCGTACCAAGATTTGTTTCACAATAAAACCAGAAATTTTTACACATTTAAGTTGGGATATATTTCTTGCCAACATAATCGCAGAATAAAATATATTTAGGACATAAAAAGATATAATTACAATGAAATGAGTACCCTTAGCTGCATACGTGTTGATATACGTCAACAGGGACGCCGTTCGGCCATTGACCATCTTCTTCCATGAGGATGAACAAACAGTGCCCGAACTCTTAGGGGAATCGGCAGTAACGCCACAATTAATGAGTATAATGGGCAGGGGCACTATGGATAGAGTTCAGGACAATAAGTTGAGAATGTGGGTCTCGCGGGAGGCGTGCCAGAGATCAGTCGCTGCAGTCGCACTATCCTCTGTGTCTTTGGTGGCTCAGATGTAGAGTGTCTACCATGTAAGCAGGAGATCCTGGGTTCGATTCCCGGTTGGGGTACACATTTTCATCTGTCCACGTTGACGTATGTCACTGCCTGTATGCAGCTAAGGGTATTTATTTCATTGTAATTTCATTCTAACGAGCTGCATCGTCACAAATGGTATCTGTTCTTTCGGACATGTCTGAAAGAACAGATACCTTTTTCATATACATAAAAAGATTTAACTTTGGAATAAAAAATACTTATTTTTTAACTTGTTTTGACTCTGTTCGCATCACAAAATGGAAGATCATACATACGTAACTATGGAAAATGCAGAAGAGTAATTAAGCTAGTAGCATAATAAAAAATGCTGGAAACCATAGTCTGTTACCATTCACTTTTTCATTGATTAGTTAGCACTGGGTTAGTACAGCAACGAGAATAAAATGTTGATCATTCTTCAGTACTTACTACCTCAAAACATTTCAACTTAGAGGCAGTCTGTTCTTAGTTCGTGCAGCTGGACCCTTAATTTCTTCACGATTTCTTTCACATCTCCCACTACTACAAATCTGCTATCTAATGTTTTGTGAGGTACACATAGTGAAATAAAATAACCTCCAACCACCATGTATACCAGTCCTGTAACTGGCAAAACATATACTGTCAAAGGCAGAGCCACCTGTGAAATGACGCTTTATATACTAGCTGTTATGTGCACACTATTTGGCTTTTTATATCGGCATGACTACCACCAGGCTATCAGAATGAATGGGCATAGACAGAGGGTGTATACTGGCAAACACAATATCATGTTGCAGAGCATGCGCTACAACATGACAGTCACGACCTTGGTGCCTGTTTCACCACACATACCATGTGGATTCTTCCCCCAGACACCAGTCTCTCTGAAATCCACTGGTGGGAACTGGCACTACAACATGTCCTTAGTTCTTGCCACCCACCTGGCCTTTATTTAGCTTAATTTCTTCCATCTCAGCATTTCTTCATAGTAACTATTCCTTCCTTCATTACATTTTAGTTTTCTATATCTTTCATTTTCTGACGTGTATTTTTTTTACTGCCCCCCTCCCACCTCTATCACACACAGTGCTCTTGTTAGCTTGTGTATGATGTTTTAGCAGTAATCTCTGTCTTCCATACTACCCTATTTTCCACTTTTTTAGCTCTCAGGTTTTCAAACCTAGTCCAGTGCAGTTCCCAACAATCAGTCTTTCCTTCTCATCCCATCTGGTAATTCACCCCTGATGTGGCCTTCCAGGTGACTCCTCTGAACTCTATCCCTTTTCCTAGACCTCACTAGTCTTTTTCCTTCACATCAAGTGAGGTGGCGCTGTGGACTCACATTCAGGAGGAAGACTGTTCAAACCTGCATCTGGCCATCCTGATTTAGGTTTTCCTTGATTTCCCTAAATCGCTTCAGGCAAATTCTGGGATAGTTCCTTTGAAAGGGCATGGCTGACTTCCTTCACCATCCTTCCGTAATCTGATAGGACTGATGACCTCGCTGTTTGGCCTCCTCCCCCAAATCGACCAATCCACCAATCCTTTTCCTTTGTTCCCCTTCGTTCCCCTTCAATTCTTCTGCCAGGAGGAGGAGCCAATGGCTCTGAAAGCTTGCGTACATAATGCCTTCTATATCTGTGTCCGCCTCCCACTGCTTGGTGAGTAGATTTTGTATCTATCCAGTTACACTGCAAGTTACTTTGTAACTACCATTTTATGCTAAGGTTAAATATTTGTACTTTACTCTTTATTGCTTACTACTTGCCTTCAATATGTTTAATTTGCCTGTATGTTTGCATGAAATATACGCTACTTTAAATGTGTAAAAATTTCTGATGTTATTGTAAAATAAATCATGGTAAAAAGTAATTATTTACTTCCCTATATTGGCAGTGTGCAGCACCGTCACTCGCAATCCATCTAGTACAAGGAAGGTTACTTACGTTGTGTTCCCCATTATATTCATTTGTCTGCTAGCTGTCTGTATGTCACCTCAGCATTGCTTATTTGGATGCAGTAACTTCATGGTCTTAGAAGCTGGAAGGACTTGTCACAGTATTGTAATGTTGGTTTTCAAAACCTTTGTGTCTGTATTAATGCGTTTCTATACATTTTCGCATTGCGTTGTTAATTTAGCAGTCCATCTGATGATGGGCTATACCTGAAATGCATTATGAAATATTTTTAGAAATATATTATAAACCATCGATTATTGACAAGTTTGTTCATAACCAACTTCTAAATTCACTTCACATTGTTGTAAATAATATTACAGAAAATTGAAGCCCTTCTTCGTGTGAATTGTGAAGCCTCATTTGCATACGACTTGAAATTCGACAAAATGCAGCCATTTGGAGTGTGATCAGCTATTGGCTGGCAAACTTAACTCGTGGGCCCAAGAATGAAAATGTTGCAAAGATGTTATTCCTGTACTTGAATTTCAATAAATGTAAATGTGCTCCATTATAGATTTTAAAAAGTGAGGTATCAGTTTGGGATTACTTTTGCGAGTAATTTCACAAATGTAATCCACACTCAGTTATGTGGAGAAATTTAGGAGAGTAAGTAAATATAACAAATATTGATAGGGTGGCTAAAGCATAATGACAATTGTTGTGACAGACTGATCTGTGCCATAGCCCAAGGCATATATTGGGTTGTAAGGTGCCTCCTTGGTTGTAAGTTGGCAAAGGCGCTGAATATTAATTAATTCTTCTTTGTTGTTACATATTGATCTACAGCATAGCCGAGTGTATAGAGTACTTTGAGAAGTGACAGTTTGATTGTGAGTTGGCAAATCCAACAGATGGTATGTCATGCGAATATTATAGTTTATTATTATTTTGGCATTTATTTTATGCCAATTTAGTTTTTGGCATGAGGTTCTTATTCACCATTTTCATATTGTTATGAGTTAATCCAGATTACCAGGTTCTACATTTGCTTGAAAATACCATTTAAAATAAAATTATAACACTGATAGCGTAAAATAAGTCTTTTTAAATTATTTGAAAATTGTAAAGTTCTAAAATCAAATGTAGGGAGCTCTGTTGAACACTGCTTAACCTTGGAGTTGAACCTCAGAAAATGGCGAGAGACCATGAGATATCTTCCTTCACTTCATGCACTACTTCAATTACAGGTCTGAATATTTTCATTGAAAGTTATTTCTCAGTTTGTGTAGTAAACAGATGCATTTGAGCATTCTCATTGCTGTTCTGACATGGTTCCCATGACCTTTGACAGTTTCCATTTACAAACTATAATACTTAATGCATAATTGGCAGTTCCCATTCTTGAAAAATTGTTGTTGTTGTTGTATTATACAAGATTAATGAACACAAATTTCACGTAACAGCAGCATATTGTTGTGTTCCTCTTACCTCGTGCCAAGACACTGAGGAGCAGCCACTGTGCATACATTGCAGTGCTACATCGTGGTCTCCAGCATTTCCATCAACCGTTGTTATCTCCATTCAAAAATTTTGTTGGCGCACCAATGATCTGTAATCTCAAGTCCATACCAGTTTACTAATTTTCCTTCAGACCTGTCTGTCAGTGTTTCATTTCTCCCAGTTGTAGCTGTTAATTCGTAATTAGTTTCCTTCTGGCTTGTTGTAATTCTGATACTGTTGTCTAAATAATGCATTTCCATGGCTATGTCATCATTTGAGGTCAGCTTGTAAAATCCATAGCATAGGACAGAGTCGACAATGAAGTCACACAATCTTTCCCTATTGTTGTTATAAAAGGTTCTTGTTACACCAAAAATAAATCCATACACCCTATTACTATTGTGTTTCGTTGTATTGTGTGTTCGCTACTAGTTGATCCACTTTTGTCGTTATGTGCCCTGTAGATGCTTAAATTGTTGGACCTATCTCACAGCTACTCTGTAATTGGCATGTAATTCAAATCTAGTGCCACTGTTCACTACCAGATATTCAGTTTTTGTTAGAATCCTCTGGAGTTCCCATTTCTGATATATACCTAAAATGGATGGATTTGGAAGATAATATGCATCTTTAGCTACATAGCCTGGTTGTCAAAAGAACTTTATGAAAACACCTCTATATCACATTCCTCCACAGCTGTCCCCTTTTGGTGACTTAAATAGGTTTTCATAACACTTACTTTATTTTAATTTGTACCTTGATATCTCTGCATATTTCAGTAGTAGTGTGTAGAAGATGGAACTAAATCTATATCTTTGAGAACCTCTGACAGTTTTGTTCTAGGAACTGTGTCATAAGCTTTAACCGAAATTGCAAAGCCCATGTATAACTCTTTTCCTATTGCTGTGGAGTTCTCCATTAGCTGTTGTAAAATAAAGAGGCTTCTCTACAGGATACGTTCTGCCTAAACCTACTTTGGTCTTCCCAGTATGGTGGGCAACACTGTCTCTCTTCTCCGTACTTTTGCAAAATATATGGCTCATTGTAAAGTTCACACTAGTGCCTCTTAGGAAATAGTGTCTCTTCCATTCCTCTCCTTCAAAATAGAAACCGTCTATGATAGTGCTTCAGTCCATTGATAACACTATCTCATAAAACGCGTTTTCCTTTTTATTATTTCATGTCCTTCAGCTTTCAATAGTACTTCCACACTAATATTTTCATAACCAGAAGAGAATATAATCATGTATTCAGGGTGTATATGACCCGGGAAATCCAGGAAAAACCTGGGAATTTTTTCACCCGGCAGACAACTGGGGAAAGCCCGGGAATTTTTTGTAATTCCGGGAATTTTTCATTGTTTTAGCTTTCAGTTAAATTTTTGCAATTTTGACTGGTAAGAATTGATTCTCTAGCAAAGAATGTTTCTGTAACCTGCTACTGGAGAACGATACTGCAGCAATAAAATATAAAAGAGGGAAAAAAATGAAACTTTAGCGGCAAAGGAAATGCACAATTTACAGCAACAAAACACCGTGCACGCACAAGTGTCTGCAAATAGCAAAAATATGTCAAAGGGCATAGGGCGAAGACTGTAATTCTTTGTAACAATAAACTGCTTGCTGTGGGCATAATGTCACAACTGTTAACATTAGGCTCGTTTGAGCATTTCCCAGGGGACTGTTGCGCATGCGTAGTTGACTTGCGTATGGGCAGTAGCAGCAAACAGCCAGATGCAAACGAGAAAAATTTTTCCCGCACACCCCCTAGCTGCCAGATTTGTGCGTGTGCAGAGTTGTCTGAGTTGTAGTGTGGAGAGGGTTAGTCTCCACGTGACCCATATTTGCGTTAAATGACGTTTAGTGATTTCGCTGCTTCTCTTGGTTTACAGCTCCCACGTCAAATGAAAACAAAACGGATTTCTGTGGCTGGGAGCTATCAAGTGAATTAAAATACACTCACATAATTATGGAGGGCGAAATATTTTATTAGTTTCAGTTGTCTGGTTTAATTTTATTTCCAAGTTATTAGCAGTCAAGCATTAATCGCCTTGCAAAACAGTGAAGTTATTTTTGCAAGTTTGCTAAAGAAATTAGGCTTCATTAATCTTTCTGCTGAGGCAACCATTTTATTTGAAACGAAGTGTTTCATTCCACAGTATTGGCTAGTTCCAACTGTTCACTGAATTTCAAGAGCACGTTATCATCTTCTGCCATGTATGTCATTATGCCATAATAAAGAACCAAAAATGAGAATGTAGAGTATCAGATGGGACCTACTTTTTTGTGATTCTGGAAAAAACCAATGAGCACTTCAAGCCGAATTATGCATTTTAGTGTAGTTAACGAAATTACGATGCCCTTTGGAGTATCCTCTGATGCCCTGTTTCTTTTATGGTGTAATGTAAGCTCTCTTAGCACTTTATACATACGAACATGCAGGCTTCCTACAGCACTGCAGCTGTGCACGCGCAATAATGCCTGTTTTCTGGCGCTCACTGGCAACTGGTAAATCGAACCTGTTTCTAACAGTCACCGGATAGTATTGCGAACGGTGGTTCGAAATGTTACTTTCAAAGTAAATTTCTTTTTATGCAAGATGGATTATGTTACGTGTGAGAAAGTGGGATGAATTTCTAAATCACAGAGCATTTAAAACTGAAGACTTTGAGGACCAGCCACTTACAAGAATTTTGAGCCCAAACATTTATGTCATATTAAATTTACTGGCACGTTTGTGTGATGTATGTTCAAGTATAACACATGCAAAAAAGATCAATATTACATGTGAAAGCTTAGCTTCTATTGTAGCTTGTTAATCGTAAAGACTAATATTATATGTGAAAGCTTAGCTTTTCTTGTAGCTATGCTATGTATATTAATATAAACCTCTAACTTTTCCCCTTTATGTGTTTGCGCTATGTAACCAGTGATCTTGCTATTGGCTGACTGTGACATTTGTCCTATGAATATCTGCTGTCATCAGCTGCCAAGATCATGTGGCATGAGATATGATTGGCATACAGAAGGACATCACAACCTCGGTTTCAACGCTCCGGAAACTAACACGCTGTGGTTGGTGCAATTTGAATTTAGACTTTCATAATGCGAAAATATGCAGTGTATATGTTGCTGCAAATCAAAGGTCCTTCCAAAACTCCTTTTTTTTTCCTTCATTAAAAGTCTTTCCAAAACTTCTATTTTTTTCTGGGAAGTTCTACACGAGTGTGTATGACGTTAACCATTCAAAGTATTGATAAGTTTTACAGTTCCTCTGGAAAATCTATGGAAAACCTACTGTCACTTAGCATGGAAAAAGTGTATTTTCACCTGGGAAAAAGCATATTTTTTTTAAACTGAATATCCGGGAAAAACCCGGGCATTTTTTCCTTGTCCCCGTATACACCCGGTGTATTTTTTCGTCGAGAAACTTGTTGGCTTCAAAAGAATTCCATTAGGTAGTCTTTAAGCCAATATGTATCCCTACTGTCCGCTACAGACTAGACCCAAAAATTTCCTCTGTCACTTTGTATCTCATTTTTACCATTCTGAATGAAAATAACCCACGATTACTGTCTGCGTTGGCTCGCAAAAAATAGGAAGTTTGTTTTTACAATTTTAATACCTTCTTCCACTGTCATTCAAACATTTCATCATGTACTTTCCATCTATGTTGCCATTCCATTTGGAAACTTCTTGTGTGTTCAGTTTTTAATTTAGTTTTGCTTAATGCTTGGCAGAGTTTTTCTTTCAACTGAGTCTCAAAACCTGGTCTACTAGATTAAGGTTTTAGTGTGCATCCTCAACTGTTGTACAGTGGAATGAGATAGGAAGTTTAGCTGCCAGGTATCTAGAAAGTAAAACTTTTTGGTGTGTGCCCAGTACAAAATAACATTAAACAACATGAAATTACATTTAATGCTTCCTTGAGTAATCATTATGTTCATTTACATACATTACACCATAATAGCCTGTCACAGTTTTCATTAAAAATGTTTGAAATGTCTTTCATGCTCCTGCTCCAGATTTTCTGCTGGCAAATGAATTGTTTGTGTATTAATATTGTCACACAGTTTAACTTCATGGTTTATTAAATGTTAATAACAACCACCACAACCATGTTTCAAGTACATTTGTTTCACCAAAACCAGTTTGATTGTAAATGAACATCTCCAGGTGGCATTGAAAATATGCCAACAGTTTTCTGAACTAATTTTCATAAACTGGCAGAAATTTACTGATGTAACTGGAAAATGTGTATTCACCATGTAATCCAGTCAGAAGGAAAATGAGGGGAACAAAATTGTGTAGTCACAAATTTTTGCACATTACTAGGAACGAGTGTCCTGAAAATCCTGTCCAGTGATGTGTGCATTGGAGTGGGAGAAGGGTTGTTTAAAGGTTACTTTTTTATAATTTGTTGGATAACTTGAAGAGTGAAGCTTGCAGCATAAATGTTTACCAGTACAAATTTAAAATTTGCTACCAAGAAAGGTTTTATTCATTTTTCTCCAGGACTAATAGTTTGTGTTGCAGGGGTTAGAGAAATTGCAAGATTATGAAAATGATTGTTCTAAAGATGTAAAATTCATATTTACCTTGAAATTAAAGGGGCTAAAAACAAATATTAAATGTGTGTTCCATGTGTGTTACTGTGTGGAGGTGGGAAGAATGTGTGGTAGAAGTGCATGGGAAGCAAGGTTGCTGCTTTGTGTTCATGCACTTTCCTTCTTCATCAGTATGTAAGCTGAAAGTCGAGCAAGTGACTACCCACTTTAACCCGTTACATCACAAGAAGCAAGTACACAGGGGATTTCACAATGTTATATGGGACTTACGAATCACTTGTGATGCTTCGTACAGACATACTTGGCTGATGTTGATGCTACATGGAAAATTGGATTCATGTTACTGTTAATATTAATTCAAGTAACACATTTGGACAGAATCATCACGGCTGAAGCACTCCCAAAATCTGAATAGGTGCAGAGGATTTTTGTGTCTCTTCAACAGAATGAGATCAGCTAGGTGTTAAGAAATTTAAGTTATTTTAACATAATGATGTTTTAAGGAACATCTTGTTCTCATTTGTGCAATACAAAAGCTGTTCACAGATTGCGAGGCAGAGGTCTTCCTGGTCTCGATTCATGAGCCGTGGGGCGAACTTGGCAGCAACACGATGCATCCCAAAATGCTGTGTCAGTGTTTCGTGACATGATCCTACCAAAATGTTACATTCTTCTGCAATCTCTCGGACAGTAGGTCTTGATTGGCACACACAGTTTTGTTGAAGTTCCTGATAGGAGCGTTGTCAGCAGGCTTCGAAGGGCGTCCTGAAAGAGGGTCATCTTTAACTTCTGTCCGGCGAGTTTTAAACTGTGTGAACTGCTTGTAACATCGAGTATGGCTTAAGCACACATCACCGTGCGTTTTCTGCATCATTTGATGTGTATCTGTAAAGGTTTCCTTGAGTTTCACACAAAATTTAAAGCAGACACGTGGCTCCTCTTAACTCTGCCACCTTGAAATTTGGAAAGTATGTGACACAACATGCTACTCAATATAGCACTGAACCGTAACTAGCAGACATACATCAACGAACCTTCTGGCATTTACGCATTAAACACAGTGTGTGCAGAGATGCCAACCACATTTTGCTCCAGCACACTATTAGCGTGAAATTACGAATGTTCTGCAGTATTCTGAACAGACCTCCTATTTCGTAATAATAAAAAGTCTGTAGGACACTACTAAAGAATAAGGCAGCATTTCAAGGTGCAGCTTTAAGGCTACCTACTTCCTCTTCGAAAACATCACATGATATCAACAGTTCTCAAGCGTTGACAGCTATATGAAATGTGCCTGAGAAAATATTAAGTTCTTCCTTATACTTGAAATTATTATATACATTACTGAAAAAAATATACATTTCCATCTTTTAGGGTGGGTGTACCTCAGAATCTTTAAAAGAGCTGGACCTAGTTTGAGATCTTTCAGTTACTCTGCATTGGTGGAACAACAGATAAACCACTTTATGTGCGGCATGACAGATTCCACTTACATTGCACTCTGTATGTTTCAGAAGTGACTGTAATGGCAGAGATGAAGGCTGAGAGAAGGAGTTTTGTGAGTGACCTGCACATGCTGCTGGAACCTTAAAATGGCGCAGACGTGACTCTGGCACCCAGGGGCTCGGAGCAGTCAGCACACAGTCACATCTTGGCAGGGAGGAGCCCAGTCTTCGCCGCCATGTTGTGTTTCTTGCATGTCACTTCACAACATAGCTGCGAAAACGGGGCTTCTTGCTGGCAATTCGCAGATCGAGATGCAAGAAGCATGCGGCCACTTAGCAGAGGTAACTGACATAAGAGAAGCTCCCTTACAGCAGTTGTGAAACAGTCCCTAACCATACCGTAACCTGCATTATAGTCCAGCAACACTGTGGACTGAACTGTCCAAAATAACAGAAAGTGTGTTACATTGGGGTATGGAGTATCTTGCGTGGATTATTGTGCGATCTCTTGACCCTTAATATTTATAAAAGAACCAACTCGCGATAATAAAAAAAAAAACTCCACATCTTTCATTAATTGCAGCTAAAGGATAATATGAAACGTGATACAAAAAACTAAATATCATAATGTCAATCAGATTCATTTAGGACTAATAATTCTTTTTCATATTTCCCTTTGTGATATCATACACTGAATAGCCAAAGAAATTGGTACACCTGCTTTATATCTTTTAGGGCTCTCGAGAGCATGCAAATGCGCTGCAGCGTGACATGGCGTGGATGACACTAACATCTGTAGTAGTGCTCGACAGAACTACCACAAATGTTGCAGGGCTGTCCATAAGTGTGTAAGGGGTGGAGATCTCTTCTGAACAGCACGTTGCAAGGCATCCCAGATATGCTCAATAATGTTCATCTCTGAGAAGTTTGATGGCCAGTAGAAGTGTTTAAACTTGGAAGAATGTTCCTCGAGCCACTCTAGCAATTCTGTTTGTGTGGGGTGTCACATTGTCCTGATGGAACTGCTCAAGTCTATCGGAATGCACAATAGACACAAATGGATGCAGGTAATCAGACAGGATGCTTACTTACATGTCACCTGTTATAATTGATGCACCGGGGGCCCCACATCACTTCAGCTGCATATGCCCACACCATTAGAGAGCCTCCATCAGCTTGAACAGTCCCCTGCTGACATGCAGGGTCCATGGTTTCATAAGGTTGTCTCCATACACGTCCATCAGATCGATAAGATTTGAAACCAGACGCGTCCAACTAGGCAACTTGTTTCCAGTCATAAACAGTCTAATGTCAGTGTTGTCATGCCCAGGCGAGCGTGAAGCTTTCTTGAGGGCCCAGCATTGAAATCTGCAGCAATTTGTGGAAGGGTTGCACCTCAGCCACCTTGAATGATTCTCTTCAGTTGTCTTTGGTCCCATTCTTGAAGTATCTTATTCCAGCCACAGAGATATCAGAGATTTGATGTTTTACCGAATCCCTGATACTCACAGTATACGCATGAAATGGTCATACGGGAAAATCCCTGATTCATCTGGGAGATGCTGTCGCATCGGTTGTCGCCCAACTATAACACCATGTTCAAACTCACTCAAATCTTGATAACCTGCCATTGTAGCAGCAGTAACAGATCTAACAACTGCATCAGACACTTGTTGCCTTAAATAGGCATAGCTGACTGTAGCCTCGTAATCTACCTGTATTTGAATACATGTGCCTATTCCAGTTCCTTTGGTGCTTCAGTGTACATCTAGCAACAGCCAAATCCAAAAGCATCAATGGAGAGCTTACTAAGAGTGTAGTTCTCCTGCTCGTTAACAAACAAAATTACTCAGAGGTACTGTAATATGTTAATTCGTCTTTAAGTTTAATTGATGTTGGTCAACTTCACCGTGAGCAAAGTAAAGTTGCCCGGTCATTACAAGAGCGAAGCTGTGTGCAGGTGTAGATATACCTGCAGTTGCGGGGAGTGAGAAATGTTTCTTTTTTTTCTTTGTCTTCCTGTGCTGACAACTCATAGGCATGTATGCCTCATACAGATCAGCTGCTATTGTATAAATTTGAAATGGAAGTAACAAGACTTTGCCATTGTGCATTACAGAGGCTGTCCCCTTCGAATGTGATACATACTTGTAGCACCCCCTGCGGGTCCGGGGATTAGAATAGGCCCCAGGTATTCCTGCCTGTCGTAAGAGGCGACTAAAAGGAGTCCCTCCCCCTCAAGGGGGTAGTTAGCGCCTGCGTCCGGAGACGGACAGTTCCACGACCTCTATTTGCGGTCATTTTGCTTTTTCACTTCTCGTTTCTTCCTTTCTTTCGTTGGTTCCTTTCTTTGCTCTTTACCACCTCACTGTCTTCCTTACTCTTTCCCTTGTCTTCTTCTCCTTGCCTTCTCATTGCCATCTTCTCCTTGCCTTCTCTGGTCTCCGCCTCGGCGTTTGAGACAGTCTGTCCTCTCTCTCCCTCTCTGTCTTCTTTTTCCTCTTCTTCCTTCCTCCCTGTGCGCGCCTGAAGGCTGACCCACACGTTCGCACGCGTAGCCGGTGACGGGGTAACGCGTAATTCCCCGCCCTGGGTGGACATGTAAGGCACGCACGTATCCCCTGGTAAAGGCCAGGCCCAGGGAGGGGTGATTGCCTGAGCTGATACCTTCTGTCCATGCCGATTGGTCCCTCCGTCGGTTTCACGGGAGGTGTGACCTGAGGTGTCAACATTCACCTAAGGTGGGAGTGCCCTCTGAGAGGGTCCCCACAAGGAAGGAGCGCGCCATCGGGGACGCTGGCAATCATGGGGGATTCCTCTGCAATGGATTTCACTCCATCTCTCGCGACTTCTGCACAAAAAAGGAAACTAGACCAGCCACCAGTGACAAAAGTACTACCGCCTGCCCCACAGTTCCTCGTCGTATCTCACTCTGAGGACGGAAAGGATTTTTCCTCTGTCAACCTTTTCGTTATCCAGAAGGGCGTAGATGCCATAGCCGGATCTGTCAAATCTTGTACCAGGTTGCGTAACGGTACCTTATTACTAGAAACTGAGAGCGCCTTTCAGGCACAAAAACTGCTTCGGGCCACACTCCTGTACACGTTCCCTGTCCGGGTGGAGGCTCACCGAACTTCGAATTCGTCTCGTGGTGTAGTCTATACTAGATCCCTTGACGGATTGACTGACGAGGAGATTCAATCTTTCCTCGCTGAGCAGGGCGTGACGGCTGTCCATAGGGTCATGAAAAAGTCAACAATGACCTTGTACCGACCCGGACACTTTTCTTGACCTTTGATAGTGTTAAGCTGCCATCGCGCATCAAGGCGGGCTACGAGGTTATTTCTGTTCGCCCCTATGTCCCGACACCTACGCGCTGCTACCAGTGTCAGCGTTTCAATCACACACGACAGTCTTGTTCCAATGCGGCTAAATGTGTCACTTGTGGCAGGGATGCCCATGAGGGTGACTGTCCACCTCCGTCTCCTCGTTGTGTGAACTGTCAGGGTGACCATGCCGCATCCTCCCGCGACTGTCCTGTCTATAAGGACGAACGCTGTATCCAAGAAATTCGGGTCAAAGAGAAAGTGTCCACCTCGGCTGCTCGCAAGCTATTGGCTAGTAGGAAGCCCACGCTGCTCCCAGCGGGGAAATACAGTACTGTCCTCGCCTCTCCTCGGACTACCAGGGAGGTGGCAACCCAGACATGCGATCTGACCTTCAGCACCACGGTCGTCCGTTCGGCCAGTGCTAAGATCGCGCGGTCGACGTCCCCTCTTCCTCCCATCACCCCACAGACACCAGCCCCTTCATCAGCTTCTGCTAAGACGAAGACCCAGAAGTCAGATGCACGGGCCTTCAAGAAGGAACCGTCCCGTGCTGACTTCCTACGTACCTCGACCTACCAGCCTTCGACCGGTACTTCAACCAAACGACCTTCCAAGAAGGCTCATAGGAAGCACAGTTCTCCTTCTCCGCCACGGCGCATTTCTTCTCCTGCGCCACCCAGCGGTTGCCACCCCAGGCCGTCATCCGTTTCGCCTGGCCGCACCGCTGGTAGCCGAACATCTGGCCGTTCACCTGCGGAGGAAGCTCCCCCTCCCGGCAATCTTACCAAGATGGCCGATGAACCTATAGACCCAATGGACGATGACTGTCCGCCTACTGATAGCGGTGGCAGTGCTCGCTCGAAGCCAGGCCCTCAGCGGCCTTCGAGGTGACCCCTTCTTTCATCTTCCTTTTCTTCTTACGATGGCACTTATTCACTGGAATATTCGCTCCAACCGAGAGGACTTGAAGTTGCTGCTCCGCTTGCACCGTCGGCTCATCGTAGCCCTCCAGGAAACGAAGCTACGCCCATGCGATCAAATTGCCTTGGCACACTACACCTCTGTGCGTTTTGACCTACCCCCTGTGGTAGGTATTCCGGCTCATGGAGGGGTTATGTTGCTGGTCTGGGATGATATTTACTACGATCCCATCACATTGCACACCGGCCTGCAGGCAGTTGCCATCCGCATTACTCTCCCCGCTTTTACATTTTCCATTCGTACCGTCTACACTCCATCGTCATCTGCCGTTACCAGGGCAGACATGATGCAGCTTATTGCTCAGCTACCTGCCCCATTTTTGTTAACTGGAGACTTCAATGCCCACCATCCCCTTTGGGGCTCTCAGGCATCCTGCTCGAGGGGGTCCCTGTTAGCAGACCTTTTCAACCAGCTCAATCTTGTCTGCCTCAATACTGGCGCCCCTACTTTTTTCGGACACATCTCACACCTATTCCCATTTAGACCTCTCTATATGTACTACCCAACTTGCACGCCGGTTTGAGTGGTATGCACTTTCTGATACATATTCGAGTGACCACTTCCCGTGTGTTATCCATCTCCTGCAGCATACCCCCTCCCCGTGCTCATATAGTTCGAACATCTCCAAAGCAGACTGGGGGCTCTTCTCTTCGAGGGCGACCTTTCAGGATCAAACCTTCACAAGCTGCGATAGTCAGGTCGCCCACCTCACGGAAGTCGTTCTCACTGCTGCTGAATATTCCATCCCTCACCCTACTTCTTCTCCACGTCGCGTACCGGTCCCCTGGTGGACCGCAGCATGTAGAGACGCTTTACGTGCTCGGCGACGTGCTTTACGCACCTTTAAACGCCACCCTACAGTGGCGAATTGTATCACTTATAAACGATTACGTGCACAGTGTCGTCGTATTATTAAAGAAAGCCAGCTGGGCTGCTTTCACAAGCACCTTCAACAGTTTTACTCCTTCTTCTGTTGTCTGGGGTAGCCTGCGCCGGCTGTCTGGCAGTAAGGTCCACTCACCAGTTTCTGGCTAGATGGTCGCGAGTGACGTCCTTGTGGCCCCGGAGGATGTCTCCATTGCCTTCGGCCGCTTTTTCGCAGAGGTTTCGAGCTCCGCTCATTACCACCCTGCCTTCCTCCCCCGCAAACAGGCAGAGGAGGCTAGGCCACCTAACTTCCGCTCCTCGAATCGTGAAAGTTATAATGCCCCATTCACCATGCGGGAACTCGAAAATGCACTTGCCCGGTCACGGTCCTCCGCTCCAGGGCCTGATTCTATTCATATTCAGATGCTGAAGAACCTTTCTCCTGCGGGTAAAGGTTTTCTTCTTCGTACTTACAATCACATCTGGACTGAGGGACATGTTCCCGCATGCTGGCGCGAGTCTATTGTTGTCCTGATTCCTAAACCGGGGAAGGACAAGCACTTGCCGTCCAGTTATCGACCCATCTCGCTTACCAGCTGTGTCTGTAAAGTGATGGAGCGAATGGTTAACTCTCGTTTGGTTTGGCTGCTCTAGTCTCGACGCCTACTTACCAATGTACAATGTGGATTTCGTAGGCGCCGCTCTGCTGTTGACCATCTGGTTACCTTGTCGACCTTCATTATGAATAACTTCTTGCGGAAGCGCCCGACCGCGGCTGTGTTCTTTGATTTGGAGAAGGCTTACGACACCTGTTGGAGGGCGGGCATTCTCCGCACCATGCATACATGGGGTCTTCGCGGTCGCCTCCCTCTTTTTATTCGTTCCTTTTTAATGGATCGACAGTTCAGGGTACGTGTGGGTTCTGTCCTGTCAGATACCTTTCACCAGGAGAATGGGGTGCCACAGGGCTCAGTTTTGAGCGTCGCTCTCTTCGCCATCGCGATCAATCCAATAATGGATTGCCTCCCAGCTGATGTATCAGGCTCCCTTTTCGTGGACGATTTTACCATCAATTGCAGCGCGCAGTGTACACGTGTCCTGGAGCGCTGTCTTCAGCGTTCTCTTGCCCGTCTTTACTCCTGGAGTGTCGCCAGTGGCTTCCGTTTTTCTGCCGAGAAGACTGTCTGTATTAACTTCTGGTGCTACAAAGAGTTTCTCCCACCGTCCTTACGACTCGGTCCCGTTGCTCTCCCAATCGTGGAGACAACAAAATTTTTAGGTCTTACATTTGACAGGAAACTTAGCTGGTCTCCACATGTGTCATATATGGCTGCCCGTTGTACCCGTTCTTTAAATGTCCTCCGTGTTCTCAGTGGTATGTCGTGGGGAGCGGATCAAACCGTCCTACTTCGTCTATATCAGTCGATCGTCCGCTCCAAGCTGGATTATGGGAGCTTCGTATACTCCTCTGCACGGCCATCCATCTTACGCCGCCTCAACTCCATACAACATCGGGGTTTACGACTTGCGATCGGAGCGTTTTATACTAGTCCCGTAGAGAGTCTTCATGCTGACGCTGGCGAATTGCCACTCACCTACCGGCGCGATATACTGCTTTGTTGGTATGCCTGTCGGCTACTGTCAATGCCCGACCACCCGTCTTATCGTTCCTTTTTTGAAGACTCTCTCGACCGTCAATACGGGTTGTATGTCTCTGCCCTGCTACCCCCTGGAGTTCGCTTTCGTCGCCTCCTTCAACACCTTAATTTTTCACTCCCTGCAACCTTTCGAGTGGGCGAGAGCCGCACGCCACCTTGGCTCCAGGCTCAGGTCCGCGTTCACCTTGACCTCAGCTCGCTCCCAAAAGAGGTTACCCCCGGTTCGGTCTACCACTCCCGTTTTGTTGAACTTCGTTCGAAGTTCATTAATATGACCTTCATTTATACAGATGGCTCAAAGACCAATGACGGGGTTGGGTGTTCCTTTATTGTCGGGGCACAAAGTTTCAAATACCGGCTCCATGGCCATTGTTCGGTCTTCACAGCTGAGCTCTTTGCCCTCTACCAGGCTGTTCTTTACATCTGCCGCCACCAACATTCTGCTTATGTCATCTGCTCCGATTCCCTGAGCGCCATCCAGAGCCTCAGTGATCCGTATCCGGTTCACCCTTTCGTGCACCGGATCCAACGCTCTCTTCAGCAGCTGGTGGACGTCGGTTCTCCGGTTAGCTTTATGTGGGTTCCTGGCCATGTCGGTATCCCTGGGAACGAAGCTGCAGATGCCGCGGCCAAGGCTGCGGTCCTCCAGCCTCGGAAAGCTTCTTGTTGTGTCCCTTCGTCAGATTGTAGCAGGGTAGTTTGTCGGCGCATTTTATCGCTGTGGCATGCCGATTGTGCTGCACTTACAGACAACAAGCTTCGGGCCTTGAAACCTCTTCCCGCGGCTTGGACGTCCTCCTCCCGCCCTTCTCAGCGGGAGGAGGTCGTTTTGGCCCGGTTACGCATTGGACACTGCCGGTTCAGCCATCGCCATCTGCTGACGGCTGCGCCGGTGCCGTTCTGCCCATGTGGGCAATTGCTGACGGTCCGCCACATTTTAATGTCCTGTCCGGATTTTAACACACTGCGTCTTGATCTTGGCCTACCATGTACTCTAGATGCCATTTTAGCGGATGACCCACGAGCAGCTGCTCGCGTTCTTCGTTTTATCAATTTGACAAACCTCTCTAAGGACATTCGATGATGCTTTTTTTTAATCCTATGCCTGTCAGTCTGTCTTTTATCGTGTTTTCCCTTTTACTTGTTGTTTTAAACTTGTGCCTCGCGGTGCATTCTTAACGTAGTCGGGGCGCTAATGACCATTGAAGTTGTGCGCCCTTAAAAAAAAAAAAAAAAAAAAAAAATACTTGTAGCAAGGAATATGAAATTAAATTGACACTATTCTGATACATTATTCTGGTTTTTTTAAAAAATCTTTGTTATCTGTACATGCAATATCATGTTGTCTGCAAGCACCATCTAGAGGATTTATTCCTTGAACGCCTTCAGCTAATCTGTTTTCTGATTTTATTCCTGGACCACAACAATTATGACCAGGGGGATGCATTTAGAATGGTAATTTATTAATTAAAATATTAACTAATACTTTTCCATATTATTCATTTTTCTAAAATGTATGTGACAAGTTACTCAGAAATGTAATCAAATATGGAATTCCTTTTGGATTGCTGATAATAAAAACACTAGATCTATTTCTTAACATTTGTGTTATTCCCACAAATAACTGCTGACCTATCAGTTAAATCTCTAACATCATTCATCCAAACATATTCAGTTGGTTTTACTGTGTATTTTTTTATGAAATCTTCACCTACTTTTTCATTTTCTTATGAAGACTCTGTATTTGATTGTAATCGTCTTAAATTTGGGAAGTGGTCATGAACACTTTATTGTATCAGCTCTCTGTATTTAAAAGCTTTACTTAATTTCATTTTATTTGTATTCCTTTCAGAAGATAATGCTCTTCAATGATACAAAATATCTGCATAATATGATAAATGAACACAATCAATCTTTTTACCCATATCATGTATGGAAAAGTGTTCTTTAATTAAGATTCATTAATGGTATAGTAGAAGTAAAATGATATTAAAGATAATGAGTTAGTTTGCGTAGTCATCCTGCGCAGCCAGCACAGAAATATTTGTTTTGTAAATAACAAACGCCTACTCTTGCTGCATTGTATTCTCTCTCTCCTGGGTGCATTTCACAGCATGTGACTAGATGGCAGAAAGCGCAGATACCAACTGAAAATGCGAAGAACTGTGACCAATCATTTCTGTACATAAAAAGAGAAGAGAACTGTTTTATAATATACGAATAATGCATACCAAAACAAAACTGTATCATTATAGATTCCACTTTTGATAAAGTGTAAAAGGTGAAATGCATCTGGAAGCAATAAAATGCAGTGCAGCAAGAGGAGTCTTTTTATTTATGAAACAGACATTCATGAAGGTTAATAACAATTTGTAATCGTGCCTCATATTCAAAAAGGCATTTAAATATGAGTACAATTACTGTTATTAGTCAGTCACCTGCTCACACAAACAACGCGACAACATTTCATGGGATGTCAGTGTCACAACTTAGGGATCACTAAGGGTGGCAGCAATCTGAAACAGAGAATAGTTGACATGAAGTGTTTCGAACGGTGCTGACTCGGGGGCCGCGGCCGACTTACCACGCTCTTACTATAACTAGTATGTTAAAAAGTAAACTAAACTCTGCCCGAACAGGACTGTGATGGCCCAGCGGTAATGCCCGGCCGCCGTGTCGTCCTCAGCCCATATGCATCGCTGAGTGTGGATATGGAGGGTCGTGTGGTCAACACACCTCTCTCCCGCCCGAATGTCAGTTTACGTAACTAGTCTGTTGGGGGTTTGTAACATATCAATTTATGTTACCAATTAATAATAAAGCAAGTACATACGCAGCCTGAGGTGCCTGTTCAGAATGTCAGTATTGGCTCTTGAGTAAAAGAGTTTGACGACCGCTGTTCTAGATGGAGACCAAGGACTGAATGCAGTGAGGGAGTACGAATAGATGTGTGTTGCAGTTATTGGGTGGAGACGGCAATGCACACAGAAGCTAGGGTAATATGGAGAGCTATATCGATTCAGTCTTTTGTCTTAAATCAACACAATAAATGCTATATTCATAATAGCGGTGTGCGTTGTTGCACATTCTCCTCCTTACGGTATAGACGGTTACACAGTATTCAGTTTTCTTGTCAGCATAATTTTAAATATGAGACAAAATTTCTGTTGAGCATAATGAATTTGGTGTGTGGTACTGTACACAACCGTCCAGTAACACATGGCACGTACAGTTCATTGACGAAGAATAATGTGACATTTTTTTGTGGCAACTTGGATTACAGGAGAGTGTGTTACTGGATGCCCTGTGATATCCCTGGAGACTCTGAAATATGCTCACTATTTTTATGTACTTGAATTTAGCATATTTTGTGACAGTACTCACTTTTCCGTGGATGTTTATAAGATGAAATTTGATTTTTGTGTTGGCTTCAGTCGTCTAGTGAAAGTATGATTCCATAATGCTGTTTCGTCGGCTGCGGAAATGTACTGGTTCAATGCGTTTGCCTCATTTTTGGTGCTTCAAATACCATTTTTCTGAATGTGTTTTCTTCTTGCTGTTTATATAAAAAGTAGTAGAATAACTCATTTTTGCTGGTCACTTGCAAATTATTATAACGGGGACCTTTACATTGTTCCACCGTCACACACCGAGTGTTCACTGCCGACTGACTACAGTCAAAGACGACTCCAGCGTCAAAGACATTTCACACAACACACAAGCTTCCACTTGTAACCAGTCTCTCTGATATTATTCGTCACATCTACTGATATTAATCAATATGCTGTCACTCTCGAACATATAAGCAAATTAGCGTAAAATAAGGCAAATTACAATTCACAAAAAATATTCTGACAAAAATATAAGAAAACATTTACAACCTCCCTCACCAGATGTAGTATCGACAAATCTGGTAGAAAATAACACATCTCCCAGATCCACTACAACTCGGATAATGAAGTCTTTCGTGCAGGGGATCTGGCTTCTCGGATGACTCCTCCATCTGAAAATGTCTTCAGAAGATGTGTTTGAATACATGAAGTCTTCTTTTTAAGACTTGTAGCAAACAGAAAAAACCTCTCCTAAATTTTTAGGTAACTGTTACGTAGAATTAACTACTTTCATTGCTACAATTATTACTACATCTGGATATACATCAGTGTGAACTGAATACAAGACTAGTGAAAATCTCTGTGATAGCAATGGCAATTTACTTATGAACGTGCAGGAACAATCGTACTACCAATTATTTTCAATTTTTATGTGTCGTACACTCGAACTGGAGACACGTAAACGCACAGTGAAAGGTTGTCTAGTGCATGCCATACACTGGCTCACTTAGTTGAAATCACACTAAATAGAAGAAATCTGCAAAAACGCTTCTCGGGTTTGCCGCCAGATCGTTTTGTGTAACTCGCACAATATTTTGTTGATGGAACTGCTTGACATCATCAGGTGGTGGTAGCTGGTGCTGTCACTGCTGCAAGGCACGGCTGATCAGTAACACAAGAGGTAGGTGTGTAAAAGGGTTACTATCAGAAAGAGTATCCAGTATTGTGAAAAGCGTCAAAGGAAATTTAAGTGAGCATTCCTCACCTGGTACTTCATTGATGATGTTGCTGTGCTGGTGTATTGTGATGTTGATAGAACCTCTGAGCCATGGGTTTGACTCCACAAGCCTCAGATTTCACAAACTCAGATTGACATCTGCCTATATGGTGGTGGGTATTAAGTCCTGCTATCACTATTATCGGTCTTCTGACTCGTTAAGATGTGCCCTGTCACGAATTTCTACACTGTGCAAAGCTTTTCGTCTCACAGTGGCACGTGCAAATTAGGTCCTCAATTATTTGCTGGATGTATTCAAATCTCCGTCTTCATGTACAGTTTTTACTCTACAGCTCCATGTCAACACATGTCCAATTATCTGATCCCTTCTTCTTGTTAGTGTTTTCCATGTATTCCTTAACCTCTCCAATTCTGCAGAGAACCACCTCATTCCTTACTTTCAGTCCAACGAATTTTCAACATTCTTCTGATCTCAAGTGATTCAATTCTCTGCTGTTACAGTTTTCCCACAGTCAATCTGTCATACAACAATGTGCTTCAAATGTATACTCTCGGAAACTTTTTCCTCAAGTTAAAGGCTATGTTTGATACTAGTAGACTTCTCTTGGCCATGAATGCCTTTTTGGCCACCGCTAGTTTGCTCCTTATGTCTTGTTTGCTCTGTTTGTCAAGGGTTATTTTGCTGCCTAAGTAGCAGAGTTCTGTAACTTCATCTGTGGTCACCAATTCTGAAGTTAAGTTTCTTGCTGTTCTCATTTCTACTACTTCTCATTACTTTCATCTTTCTTCAATTTACTCTCAGTACCTATTCTGTTACTCATTAGATATTTATTCTATTCAACAGATCGTGTAATTCTTCTTCACTTTCACTCAGGATAGCAGTGTCATCAGCAAATCATGTCAATGATATCCTTTCACTGCAAATTTTAATCCCATGCGTGAATATTCATTTCCCTCGCTGCTTCTTCGCCGTAAAGACTGGACACTAGGGGCGAAAGACGACATTCCTGACTTACACCATTTTTAACAGACCAATTCATTCTTCGGCTTCCTGTCTTACTTTTCCTCCTTGGATCTTGTACCTATTGTACATTACTCATCTTTTCCTAAAGCTTACACCTATTTTTCTCAGACTTTCGAACATCTTGCATCATTTTACGTTGTCGAGCACTTTTTCCAGGTTGACAGATCCTATGAACTTGCCTTGACTTTCTTCAGTCTTGCTTCTATTATCAAGTGCAATGTGAGAACTGCCTCTCCGAGGCCTTTACTTTTCATAAAGTCAAACTAATCGTTATCAAAAAGGTCCTCAATTTTCAGTTCCATTCTGCATATTGTTCTTCTTAGTAACTTGGATGCATGAACTGTTAAGGTGACTGTGATAATTCTTGCACTTGTTGATTCTTGCTATCTTGAAACTGTGTGGGTAATGTTTTTCCAAAAGTCTCCTAGTATATTGCCAGTCTCACACATTCTACACACCAATGTGAACAGTTGCTTTGTTGTCGTGTCCCGCAAAGATTTCAGAAAATTTGATAGAATGTTATATATCCCTTCTATTTGATCTTAAGTCATCCAAAGATATTCTAAAATCTGATTCTAATACTGAATTCTCTCTCTCTTCACTGTCAACTCCTATTTTTCTTCTTTATTTTTCTATCACATCATCAGACAAGTTCTCCCCCCTCACAGAAGGCTTCAGTGCATTCTTTCCACCTATTCACACTCTTGTCTGCATTAAACTGTGGAATTACCATTGTACTCTTAATGTTACCTTGCTTTTAATTTCACCAAACATTCTTTTGACTTTCTATATTCTGTCAGTTGTTCCGACAATTGTCCATTTTTTCGATTTCTTCACATTTTTCGTGCAGCCATTTCGCCTTGCCTTCCATCCACTTTCCTGTTTATTTCATCCTATTTCTGTATTTCTGAGTTTCCCAGAATATTTTTGCACTTCCTTCTTTCATTGATCTATTACCGAGGTTTTCTTCACAGTTAGCTTCTTCATATCTATGTTTTTCTTTCCAACGTCTGTGATTGCCCATTCCTCTTCAACTGAATTACCCACTGAGCTATTCTTTATTGCAGTATCTACTGCCTTTGAGAATTTCAAGAGTATTTCTTCATTCTTTAGTATTTCCATATCCGACTACTTTGCTTATTGTTTCTTTATGTGTAGTGTCTTAAACTTCGTCATACAGAATGATTGTGACTTCTTATGCCATAAGTCTTCAGCTGCTGTTACTGATGATTTTTATTCAACCTTTAAACAGTGGTGAGGTTCAAATGCAGGACCCAGGACTTTTTGATTACTAGTCGAAGATTCTACTCCTAACCTGCACTAAGAAACAATTAACATAAGGATTGACTGTTCAGAATGTATGTAGAAGCGACTGAGAGAAACAGCTCCCCCTGCATCGTCAAGGTCACATAGCCATAGTCTGTTCATTTGCATGGACAATCATAGTGATAAGGGAAATACTGATAATGGTGGGTGCACACTTCAATTTTATGGATGGTAAATAACAATGTCAAAGTTTTGAAAGATTGTCACTATTATATTTAATTCATTTGGACTATGCTATTAGGTCTCATATTTCCAGATGAATACTTTTCTGGTCATATATTTCTTGGAAGTTAAGGAAAATTGATGTGCTGAGGACTGATACAAGTCTTAAAATCATATTCATTTGTGACGTGTTAAATGTGAAGGTAACACTACTTATATTTGGGGGAAGGGGAATCATTAGGAACAAAGAATCCCCCACCAGACCAAAATGTTGAGTCATGCCTGAAGTTCCAAAGTACTCTCTTCGGCTATATCGTGTGCTATTTTGATTAGTGAATGTCAACAAACTATGACCTATCTCTGTTAGTTGAGAAATGTTACATTCGTTATGTGAGTAATATGCCCTCCTTATAAGTAACGTAAAATTGATTTCGTTCCTATTATTTATATGCTCTCCACGGATGTTGTCATAAGAGTCAATACTTTTCTAAACCACACACTGAAGAAAGTGATGTTTCCAGTATGGTCCACCAATCCGATATACACTGAGGACCACACTTGGACCACACTTGGACCACAATTAACACTGACAGGTACTGTAAGACTCTGAAAAAACTCAAACGGGTAATTCAGAGGCAAAGAAGAGGAATGTTGAGCAAGGGCATACACATTCTCCATGACAACGCTCGCCCACACATCGCTCGGCAAATCGTTGCTCTCCTGCAACAGTTTCAGTGGAACATAATCAGCCACCCTATAGTCCTGACTATCGCCTGTTCCCTAGGTTAAAAGAACATTTGGCCGGAAAGCGATTCAGCTCTGACAAGGAGGTGAAAGAACAGGTTCATAACTTTCTGAACAGCATGGTGACGAGCTGGTATGACATGGGCATATAAAAACTGCAACAGTGTCTACAAAAATGCATTGAAAGGAATTGTGATTATGTCGAAAAGTCGCTAAATGTTCAAGCTGTAAAGTGATGTAAACCATTGTAGAAATAAACAAATCTTTGTAATTATAAAAAAATAGACGTTACTTTTGGGATTACCCTCGTATGTTGGTCTACCTGTGCAAACGGAAGGCTCATCTGTTATGCAACCTATTTACGATTAAGATGATGATTGAACTGTCAAAAACGAAATCTCATTTACTGTTCCTGCGAGCGATATGCAATGCAAGGTGGTATCTTATCACGTTTCATAAATAATGTTTCTGCAGCATACAACTCGTGATGTGCAATGCAAGTAAGCAAACACATTCGTGAAGGTAAAGAATGAAAAAAAGGGGGAACTGAAGTGAATGACTGATAAATGAGAAAGATTCCATGTAATACTGTGCTTCATAAAGTCACAACATCAATACACCCTTTCATAAAGTTCTCACAACTACATATGTTAGCACACTCACTGGTTCCACACGTTTACATAATAAAATGCGTAAAACGACTGACTATGCAGGAACTGTAGAATGTACATAATTCAAATGACGCAATGGATATCTAATTGTACAAAAAAAAAGTCTTAGAGCTTAAGTGTAAAAGTAATTAACATAATCGTTGAGCGCACCGCCATCGAAAAAATGGGAAAATCTACAAAGTAATGGCGCTAAATGACTACAAATATTCCAGAGTTTAGTTTTAGGCTTCTTTCCTTTGGCAGATTCTTAAAATACAACGTTGTGTGCGTGTCTGTTTTCACCTCTGCAGCTGAATGTAGCCCAGTCAACTGGTGGTTGCCCCATAATTAAACTGCGCAAGATCTTTTCTCAGCAGTTCTATAATTGTGTTTTGGGCTGCTAAATCCAAATTTCGTGTTTGCTGCATTGTAGGATATCGGCTTCAAAACGAAAGATCCAGAGAGTCTCAACATTTTCACACTTCTCAGATTTTCGTTCATTTCACGAAGACTGTGTGTTTCTCGAAGTTGAAACCCCCACACACAACTACAGTAGTGACTCTTTTACAGAACGCACCAATCAGGTGAGATTTTCTGACGACGAGCGGTGACGGCGCTAGAGCGTGCTGTAAAACGGCGGTTGCCGAATATTCGGAATTCTCCATTAACACCCTTCATCTGTTGTCCTCTGGTATTACGGCACACTGGAACAGCATGGCACGCTTCAGCAGAGGGAAAACAGCTCAGAACTCCATCTGCGTTCTTCGCATCACCGAGCACAACAGCATTCACTGCATATACCTGGCGACGGAAAGAACGTGATATATTTTGAAATATGTTCGTATTTATTTAAACCCGTAGTTTTAAGTGTGTCTGGTATCTGAGAAATTGTTGAAATTTATTTTGATATCAAAATACGTAAATCTCTATACAGTACAGCAGAACTATGTAAAAATTAAATTTTGAACGGGAGTATGTGAAGGACACGCTACACGATTCGAAATTCAGGTTAGCCAGTACATGAAACAATTCGCCTGCGAAAGAGCGATCCGTTTTCAATGTAATTTATATACACTACTTATCTAAAAAAAAAAAAAAAATTAATCAGATTAAAATGTTAGCCCTGAATACTGCTAATCTTTATCTTCAGACATGCAACCAGTCATTGTACCGCAACTGTTTTTTGTATTTATAGTGCAAATGAACATAAAATTGAACGTATCTGAGTTTGTCAAAACAGCTTTTCTTTCTGAGATAATTTACCGATTCATTCTGGTGTGTGACGAAGGATGCTTTGAGTACCACAACTGTTTCAGCCTTTTCCTGTTCCAGTCGCGAATGTGTTTTAGTCCCATCAAAATGTTTGAAATCAACTGAAAAACTTCACACCCACAAGAGTAAAGTTTTCATATATTTTAGCTAAAAGTATCAGTTCCCATTACGACTAGCAGAAGTGCCGTTGCATCTTTTAAATACTGATTATGAAATTGCACTGTCCTTTTCCGAAAATCTCTCTACAACAGTAGCGGACGAGGTCCTTACGCACACTAGGCTTACTGTAACTCGGCAACCAGTCGAGAACTGAGCTGAAGTTCTGCTGTTTGTGTTGACATGCGTCCCAGGTATCAGTGATTTCGGAACGGAGGATTCTGGAATATTTAGTAAGTAAAAGGCGGTCTCAGGTTATTCCTCGCCGATGATGCGAAAAATATCTTTAGATTACTTGTCGATTAAGAGCTCTGTCTGGTTTTTCGTCCTTTGGCAACAGACTGGCGTTTGGCAGTCATTGCTTCCAGAATCCACGCAACTCGTGACGCCTTTATTACCACCGATTTAGAGCTGTCGCGCATGCAGCACACTATGGCTTCAATTGTTCTCGCTATGTCCACATGGTATTAGTTAACTGCAGGAGCGTCAATGGAAAGATGCCAGAACTAATCGCGCTTATAAGCGGTAACAATGCCCACGTAGTACTAGGGACAGAAAGCTGGGTGAAACCCAACGTCAGCAGCAGTGAGATTCTAAATTCCGGGCGCAGCATATGTTGTAAAGAGAGGTCAATCGCTGGTGTTTAAAGCAATGAAAAGTAAGATCACAGAGAAATTAGTGCAGATCCCGAATGTAAAATAATTTGTGTCAAGACAAGCGTTAAAAGTGAATCAAACAATGTAATGGAATGCTTCTATCTACACCCCCCACCCCACCCCACCCCACCTCAGCAGCAACAGTGGTTGAATAGTTTGAGGGGAACCTGGATAATATTTCGCGTGTATTTCCTGGCCATATTATAACTTTAGGTGGAAACTTCATCCCGCCATCTATACAAGGAGACTGAGGTGGCCAAAACTGGTGGTACGGCCAGAAAATCATGATAGATTTATCCAAGTGCTTGACCCAGAAACTACCTCGAGCCGTTAATTTGAGAACCGACTCGTGAAGATAACATCTTAGGTCTGCCAGGAACAAACAGACCCGAACATTTAGAATCTGTTAGGGTAGAACAAGGAATACAAAGAAAGGTAGAGAGATCATTCTGTTCAGCAAGAGCGACGAGAAACAGGTTTCAGATTACCTGAGCGGTCAGCACAAAATTTCCTCTGCAGCGCTAACTACGTGGGGTATCAGTGGAAGAAGTTCAAGAGCATTGTACTGTACACTTTAGACAGGTGTGTACCGAGCAAATACGTTTCAGGCCTGGTTTCACAGCAAGACCTTTACAACACCGATTTTCATATAAGTCTTGGTCAACGCACGTCAGAACTTGAGAAAACAGTAAATTTCCGAGATCCGAATGTGATCGATAAAATTGAAACCAAAGAAACATTTCTGTCTGGGAGGAGCAGCATACGTGTAACATGTTGCGTTACTCTCTACATAACGAAAGTTGGTGTAAACATTCGGTTTTGTGGTTTAGGCAAGAACGTTCACAGCACTTACATTCACGTACAAATAACAACAGGGGGCGACATTCAAGCTTCACATTTCCCGTCGTCAAATTGCCCACGCCAACGGCCAGTGCAGTCGTCGAGGGGAAATTCGCAGGTAGGGGCCCGGCGCCGAATGTAGACAGCGAGTCCCGTCGAAGGCGCGCGTGCGCAGAAGCAGCAGGCAGGATGGGAGCAGGCCATAGGGGTGCTGCGAGCAAAGTGGCGGTACGACCACGGCAACGGAACACAACTGTTGAGAGAGAGAGAGAGAAAAATTCAAAATTCAGCTGTGATCGCATACACCAGTGTCCAGTTGCCTGTGAATTTTACAATAGCCGGCCGGAGTGGCCGTGCGGTGCTGGGCGCTACAGTCTGGAGCCGAGCGATCGCTACGGTAGAAGGTTTGAATCCTGCCTCGGGCATGGATGTGTGTGATGTCCTTAGGTTGGTTAGGTTTAATTAGTTCTAAGTTCTAGGCAACTGATGACCTCAGAAGTTAAGTATGCTATGATGTCACGATCCACAAAGCTTTCCAGTCCGGATACATTGGGTACACCTGTTCCACCACGTACAACAGCGACTGTTAGCCATCCATTTCCGTGGGTAAACGAATCATTGATATCGATGCTGAAGTTGAGTCTGCATCCACAAAAGACTGCAGGTCCGTCCAGTAGAGCGTGTGCAGCGACAGATTTGATAGTATTCTTTTTTTTGTCGGCGGCAGATGTGGTCATTTCCACGTCTTCAATTGTTTTATATATAGTCTGTCTTGCACGACGACGGCGACTGTATCTTCTGTATGGCATCTTGGCAGCGTTCAATGCAGTTGCCTGTGCAGCAGCAGCAGCGCGAATGATCCGCTCCGCGGTCAGCGCTCGCTTTTATGGCCGCGCAGTGGCGCGGGGAGAGATAAGAGACTTAGAAAATTTCACAGTGCCAGCAGAGCGTTATCCCGTACGCGGGCACTAGTAATACTAGGTGCCCGCGTACGCTGTTTGTCAGTCTTCGGCGGCTGGCGCGCTGCCAAGATGGACTTCAACCGCCTTATCGGCGGGGTCAAAGGTCAAGTGTTTTTATATGGATTAAAGGTAAAGGTACTTGTGAATATGTTAAATTTGTAGGAGATTGTACATTGTATTTTCACAAATAAATTGAATTGTAGCGTAGCCCTGAATTCTGTAGCGTAGCTGAGAACCGGGGCGCGTACATCTCGAATCTGTCGACATAGAGTATGCAACAGCATGTTACGTCAGCTCTCTGAGCGCTTGACCTTTGACCCCGCCGATAAGGCGGTTGAAGTCCATCTTGGCAGCGCGCCAGCCGCCGAAGACTGACAAACAGCGTACGCGGGCACCTAGTATTACTAGTGCCCGCGTACGGGATAACGCTCTGCTGGCACTGTGAAATTTTCTAAGTCTCTTATCTCTCCCCGCGCCACTGCGCGGCCATAAAAGCGAGCGCTGACCGCGGAGCGGATCATTCGCGCTGCTGCTGCTGCACAGGCAACTGCATTGAACGCTGCCAAGATGCCATACAGAAGATACAGTCGCCGTCGTCGTGCAAGACAGACTATATATAAAACAATTGAAGACGTGGAAATGACCACATCTGCCGCCGACAAAAAAAAGAATACTATCAAATCTGTCGCTGCACACGCTCTACTGGACGGACCTGCAGTCTTTTGTGGATGCAGACTCAACTTCAGCATCGATATCAATGATTCGTTTACCCACGGAAATGGATGGCTAACAGTCGCTGTTGTACGTGGTGGAACAGGTGTACCCAATGTATCCGGACTGGAAAGCTTTGTGGATCGTGACATCATAGCATACCGAACATATCATGTTACTGTGCTCAGAGCCATTTGAACCATTTTTTGAATATAACAAAGATATTTTCTCCCGCTCTACCAGTAATTTCGCAGTTGCATCTCAGCACGTTACATCTATCTAGTGGCATTCCGCGGCGTACTAACACTAAACATTATTTCCATAACAACCGGTGTTACGATTAGTGCACTGAATTATTTCATGCAACGTGTCACGTTTGATGTAATTTCTGCAGAGAATTCTTAGAACGACACGTATAGATACAATATCATTGGCGACAGGCAGTACTTTGCATTCTGATGCGTACAGCATTCAGCACTTTCAATGTTCGACGCAAATGTAGAGGTCCATTCCTCCATTTTTTTTCTGATAAACGTTTTCGCATTGCTCTACCACCAGGCCCAATTTTTCTGTTGTTTCCTGTCCAACCATAGCTGCAGATTCCTTCCTTGTCTGGACTCCACAAGGCACAAGTACTACGTGCGATTTAATTTTCCTAACATCTTATACATCGTCACGCGATACACATTCCCCGATATGATTTTGTCCAATTCTAATAAATCCAGTACTTCCATGCTAATTTACTAACCCTTGAGAAAAACGTTATATTTTGAACATAAATTCATGGAAACTAAACTGATTGAGGGGCAGGAAACTTCAATGGTATTAATGGAATAAGTATACGGGGGAAAGGTGTTGATGTCTGCGACGCTACTTCCCTATGTTGACAAATAAACAATTGGACGAGTACATCTGTCAGCTTGCAACGCTAAGACAATGCCAGTTGTGTCAGCTGGAGTTAAGTGTTGCACGTTCGTATCTGTGCGACCTTTGTGTTGACAGAGCCGCAAAGCATGGGTGGCGTCTCTTGGTTTTCCGTCAGTGTGAGTGAGATAGAGATTTATTCTCCAAATACTGCAGTTAATATTTACAATTACTGTTACCTGTGTTAAAATTCGTACTCTTATGTGGTTCTAGCATTTCAAGGACGTACTTTTACTTCTCATACAGCTTTAATGAACATTTAAAACAGGTAAACGGCGTATTTATAACTGATCATTTTGAACATGTTCGCTTACAGGCACCTAACGTACATTATTTTATCACTGCAGTTTCTGCCTCGACAATCGAATTGCGAAACCTAGGTTGCCCAAATGTTTGCACGGTAGTTGCGCCTTCCTCAGAGAAGTAGTGCTATAATACGTCACACATTCTGGCCATGAATCAAAATAGTACAATAGTTGCCTAGATGATGACCGACAATAAATTTATCTTTAGTATCTGCTCCTACCAAAAGTGTCCCCCACTCCTTCGTTTTTAAGTTGTCCGTACTAGAAACATGTACTGCACATTGGCATGAATAATGTGTACCTAATGCTACAAAACCAAACCCCACCTAGGGCTAACACATATGATAGGAGTACCGCTTATGTTTTCAGTAATGAAGTAAATTTTTGCAAGAAAGCACATCTGGTTCTCCAACGACATGTATGAACGAAACGTAACTAGTGGTCAACTGTTTTGTTCAAGCCAGTGCTTCGATATAAACATCGAAACTTGCAGCTGATATCTAACACCTGGAGCTTACGGACGAACTGATGCGGATGCAGTAATTTAAAGTGTATGCTGGATTAATGGCAGACTGATAAAAACATTTTCAAAGTTAGACTTGATTGGTGTTCCCGATGGAGTAGCTTTGGACCCAGGCTGGGATTTCGTCTGGCTGGGCTGACCGTTCAGTGACAAAGGGTGTATCGAGGTAGGTACCAGCGCAAGGTATGCTGGAAGCTCGCCTTCCGTGGAGTGGGTGACTGGACACTGGAGAGAATTTGAGGCCTACAAAAGGCGGACGTTCGTAAACGCGTATGTGATCTTTAATTATTCAAGAAACGGTGGTAGAACAAAACAAAGCATTTCAAATAATCACAGCAGTCCGATGTGTCTGTCAAAACGTCAACCAGAACTGTATCAATAAAAACACAGAAGTTAGAGACTACAGCAAAACCAATAACATTTCAAATATTAAACGATTTAGTCCAGCACCTTGAACCATCTTCTGGATAACAGCTATCAACGCAACAAGCAAAATCACAGTACATGCTTCTTTCCTGCATGGTAAGTTTATGTATTTTAATGTGCACATGTGTCGAATCATTAGACTACTTTCACATTCACTCAGCAAAATAAAGCTGTATGAAGTTGTTATCTATGTTTAGTATTTCATTTAATCTAATGTAATTTTTGTTGTTTCATTACAAGAGATAGTACGCTAGATTTATATGAACACTGAAGGGAAGAACACTGCGACATCCAAAATTTAGTAGTGTAGAGTAACGAAATTTCAGGAATACATTTGTCTAGCGATTAACATCGCAAAGTCACAGATTAATGTAAATGCAAGATAAGCCATTGCAAAAGTTAATTGCTGTTACATTAATAACCGCCAGAACTTCGAATGCAAGGATGCGAACGTGCATGCACTGTGTTGTAGAGGTGCTAGATGTCAGTTTGTGGGCTGGAGTTTCTATGTCCCCAGTGAAAACATTACAAAAACTTGGAAGTGTTAGTTGAAAAAAACAATTGAATTATATGTGAACATTAACCGTTCACATGATATGTAATTTTCTCTCACCGGTATTACGAGGTGCATTCAAGTTCTAAGGCCTCCGGTCTTTTGTCTAATTAACTACTCACCTGAAATCGATGAAACTGGCGTTACTTCTCGACGTAATCGCCCTACTGACGTACACATTTTTCACAACGCTGACGCCATGATTCCATGGCAGCGGCGAAGGCTTCTTTAGGAGTCTGTTTTGACCACTGGAAAATAGCTGAGGCAATATCACCACGGCTGGTGAATGTGCGGCCACGGAGAGTGTCTTTCATTGTTGGAAAAAGCCAAAAAGTCACTAGGAGCCAGGTCAGGTGAGTAGGGAGCTTGAGGAATCACGTCAAAGTTGTAATCACGAAGAAACTGTTGCGTAACGTTAGCTCGATGTGCGGGTGCGTTGTCTCGGTGAAACAGCACATGCGCAGTCCTTCCCGGACGTTTTTGTTGCAGTGCAGGAAGGAATTTGTTCTTCAAAACATTTTCGTAGGATGCACCTGTTACCGTAGTGCCCTTTGGAACGCAATGGGTAAGGATTATGCCCTCGCTGTCCCAGAACATGGACACCATCATTTTTTCAGCACTGGCGGTTACCCGAAATTTTTTTGGTGGCGGTGAATCTGTAGGCTTCCATTGAGCTGACTGGCGCTTTGTTTCTGGATTGAAAAATGGCATCCACGTCTCATCCATTGTCACAACCGACGAAAAGGAAGTCCCATTCGTGCTGTCGTTGTGCGTCAACATTGCTCGGCAACATGCCATGTGGTCGTCCGTCAGCATTCGTGGCACCCACCTGGATGACACTTTTCGCATTTTCAGGTCGTCATGCAAGATTGTGTGCATAGAACCCACAGAAATGCCAACTCTGGAGGCGATCTGTTCAACAGTCATTCGGTGATCCCCCAAAACAATTCCCTCCACTTTCTCGATCGTGTTGTCAGACCAGCTTGTGCGAGTCTGAGGTTGTTTCGGTTTGTTGTCACACAATGTTCTGCCTTCATTAAACTGTCGCACCCACGAACGCACTTTCGACACATCCATAACTCCATCACCACATGTCTCCTTCAACTGTCGATGAATTTCAATTGGTTTCACACCACGCAAATTCAGAAAACGAATGATTGCACGCTGTTCAAGTAAAGAAAACGTCACCATTTTACGTATTTAAAACAGTTCCCATTCTCGCCGCTGGCGGTAAAATTCCATCTGCCGTATGGTGCTGCCATCTCTGGGACGTATTAACAATGAACGTGGCCTCATTTTAAAACAATTCGCATGTTTATATCTCTCTCCAGTCTGGAGAAAAAAAAATCAGAGGCCTTAAAACTTGAATGCACCTCGTATTATTATTATTATTATTATTATCATGTAAAATTCTGTGCATCATTTTCGAGTGCAAAGAATAAAAAAGATGCACTCTGACAATAATGGAGCACGTAGATGGAAAAGGAACCATCTTTTGTCATCTTTTATCCAATATCTCTCTCTCTCTCTCTCTGTGTCGTCTTTCTTTTTAGATAAGTTAGTCGGACATCTTGGTGAGTGTTGTTGAATGTAAGCATTATTGTACTTGTAATCAGGTAATACATTAGTTTCATAATATTATTCACTTTTAATTGTAAGAAGTGAGCCCTATCTAATGTCCACTTCCTTTGAATATCAGTAATTCAAGTTATTTTCAGCGCAACAATTGCAGGCACAGCCGCCATTACGTGGTAGTTTTAATTTATGAAATTAGCAGAAGTGAATTATTTACCCGCTTCAGTCATAATAAACATTTTTTCCACAGATGCTAGCCACTGCATTGGCAGACATAGCTTTAAGATTTTTATTTTCAGTTTAACAGCCGAGATCCAGAGCCATGACTCAGCTTACAATACATCGCGAAAGAAAATGGTAAGAAATTATTCTCTCACACGTGTGTGGGCAAACACAAATAATAATTAGAGATCTCATGGTTGAGCAGAAACATTTAGCCGAGTCGAGAACCTAAAAAAGTTTATTTCATTTTTAAAACTTATATGCAACGTGTTACAAGATTAGTGTGTCTTACAATTATCAACGTGATTAATGATTTTGCTAAGGATTAACTTTCACTGAACTAGCCATATTCCAGAAAAAAATTTCATTCAAATCAAAGAAAAAATCAAAATTAAATTAATGACCAAATTAGCAATTAATTTTGAGAAAAGCCCACCACGTAATAACAACATTCATATAAAAGGAAAGAGAAAAATATTTTGTTGTTGTGTTCTTCAGTCCAGAGACTGGTTTGGTGCAGCTCTCCATGCTACTGTATCCTGTGTAAGCTTCTTATCTCCCAGTATCTACTGCAACCTACATCCTTCTGAATCTGTTTACTGTATTCATCTCTTGGTCTCCTTCTACGATTTTTACCTTCCACGCTGTCCTCCAGTACTAAATTGGTGATCCCTTCTTCTAGTCAAGTTGTGCCACAAACTCCTCTTCTCCCCAATTCTATTCAATACCTCCTCATTAATTATGTGATCTACCCATCTAATCTTCAGCATTCTTCTGTAGCACCACATTTCGAAAGCTTCTATTCTCTTCTTGTCTAAACTATTTATCGTCCACGTTTCACTTCCATACATAGCTACACTCCATACAAATACTTTCAGAAACGACTTCCTGACACTTAAATCAATACTCGATGTTAACAAATTTCTCTTCTTCAGAAACGCTTTCCTTGCCATTGCCAGTCTACATTTTATATCCTCTCTACTTCCACCATCATCAGTTATTTTGCTCCCCAAATAGAAAAACTCCTTTACTACTTTAAGCATCTCATTTCCTAATCTAATTCCCTCAGCATCACCTGACTTAATTTGACTACATTCCATTATCCTCATTTTGCTTTTGTTGATATTCATCTTATACCCTCCTTTCAAGACACTGTCCATTCCGTTCAATTGCTCTTGCAAGTCCTTTGCTGTCTCTGACAGAATTGCAATGTCAATATTGTATATTATCATAAATCATAGGAGAAGTTCCACACCTGTTGCACTTGTTTTGGTGAATCCAAGGACAGAAAGTACTGTTTGTGGATTACGCTGGACCTGTCGTCCATTGATGTCGCCCCTGTGCTCGACTGTGGCTTACGACAACACTCTCCCTAGAGTATGTTTGATTACAACAGCGGTATGTGGGCGACTGTTATCCTGTTGGAAAACACCCTCTGAAATGCTGTTCATGAATGGCAGTGCAACAGGTCGAACCACCAGACCTGCTTCGATGCTCAATTACACCCCAGGCTATAGTTCCAGGGTGGCTAGCATGCAGACAGGTTGGTGGCAGGCCCTCAACGGGCCTCCTTCTGACCAACACACGGCCATTTCTGGCACCGAGGCAGAACCAGCTGTCTTCACAAAACACAACAGACCCCCGGCCTGCCCTGCAATGTGCTCTCTCTTGACACCACTGGAGTCGCAAATGGCGGTGGTTTAGGGTCAGTGGAATGCACATTAATGGGCCTCTGGATCGAGCTGTCCTGGAAGTAACCAATATATAACTGTTCATTGTATCACTGTGGTGCTGGCCGCGCAGTCTGAGGCGCCTTGTCACGGCCCGCACAGCTTACCACCGTCAGATGTTCCATTCCTCCCTCGGGCATGGGTATATGTGTCGTTCTTAGTGTAAATTAGTTTAAGTTTGATTAAGTAGTGTGTCAGCTTAGGGATTGATGACCTCAGCGGTTTGGTCCCGTAAGACTTTAGTACAGATTTCCAATGTGGTGCCAACTGCTGCTCAGATTGCTGCCGTAGATGCATTACAATGCACCAGAGCCACAAGACGAACACGATGGTCTTCCCTCTTGGCAGTGCCACGTGGTCGTCCAGAGCCCTGTCTTCTGGTGACCGTACATTCCCGTGACCACCGCTGCCAGGAACCGTGCGCAGTGGCTACATTCCTGCCAAGTCTTTCTGCAGAAGGAACATCCAGCTTCTCGTAGCCGTATTACACGATCTTCTTCAAACTCAGTGGGGTGTTGTCGCCTGAAAGGCATCAACACCCACTCTTAAAGGCAACTTACGCTCACGACTGCCACAGCGCTTATTTTAAGCAAAGATGATTTCCATCCTCATAACGGCGCTACTAGCGCCAGTCTTATACGGCTGGCGCGACATTTGAAAAGGTGTCATCTTTCAGATGTAGGAACACATCCACCAACTTTCGTTTGTGTCACACAACTCTGCCTGGGTCTTGCGATTTTTTTCACGTCTGTTTCTTTAAGACAGAGTGTCAGTTTAACGGATACTGTCCTCACTACCGTAAGTATTGTCAGTGAGTAATCTTTTACCTAGTGTTCATGTCTAGTTGGTAGGATTTTGGTACTAAAATGGTGTCCAGTTTTGTGCATTTTATGACAACATGAGCAAGCTGTGCCACGACTCTTGAGGAGTTCTTGGGGGACACGCACGTTGTGTGAATCCGATGAAATAATGTGGTGAACAGCACCGAATTTAGTGTTTTACCCAGGAACTGTTGTATGTAACGAAATAATAAGCAACCATGAAACTTCCTGGCAGATTAAAACTGTGTGCCCAACCGAGACTCGAACTCGGGACCTTTGCCTTTTGCGGGCAAGTGCTCTACCAACTGAGCTACCGAAGCCCGACTCACGGCCGGTAACCACAGCTGTACTTCTGCCAGTATCTCGTCTCCTACCTTCCAAACTTTACAGAAGCTCTCCTGCGAACCATGCAGAACTAGCACTCCTGAAAGAAAGGATACTGCGGAGACATGGCTTAGCCACAGCATGGGGGATGTTTCCAGAATGAGATTTTCACTCTGCAGCGGAGTGTGCGCTGATATGAAACCTCCTGGCAGATTAAAACTGTGTGCCCGACCGAGACTCGAACTCGGGACCTTTGCCTTTCGCAGGCAAGTGCTCTACCAGGTGAAGTGGTAGAGCACTTGCCCGCGAAAGGCAAAGGTCCCGAATTCGAGTCTCGGTCGGGCACACAGTTTTAATGTGCCAGGAAGTTTCATATCAGCGCACACTCCGTTGCAGAGTGAAAATCTCATTCTGGAATAAACAACCAGTTGCATAAAAGAAATTTGATTTCTGGCCTGTCTTCAGGATGTTATACCTGTGGCATTGTTTGCGAGTGTCATCAATAAGGTGTATACAGCAAAACGCAACAGGTTTCTTATTATTCCATTATAGCACCGAATTTCTCGCCGCAGCAAAAGCCAGTACACACCGCGGTTAATCGACCAGGGTCATGTACCAGGCCTTTCACAGCAAAAGGATGTCAACTATCTCAAAAAAACGGCTCTGAGCATTATAGGACTTAACATCTGAGGTCATCAGTCCCCTAGAACGTAGAACTACTTAAACCTAACTAACCTAAGGCCATCACACACATCCATACCCGAGGCCGGATTCGAACCTGCGACCATAGCGGTCGCGCGGTTCCAGACTGTAGCGTCTAGAACCGCTTGGCCGCATCGGCCGGCTCAATTATCTCAGCTTTCTGATGCTGTTGAGCTTGCGATTTGCGTGTCTGGGCGTTACAGGCCTGACAATAGTGAATATCTTACAACACCAAATTTAATGTTATCACCTTTCTGGGGCGATCTGTTATCTGCACACCAAGCATTTTACACGAGTAAGTGGTGCAGCACCAAATCTGCTGGCGGTGTCGGGTACATCACCCGTCACACTCCACAGGTAGACTCCAGCTTCTCTCCACACACAAACCATCGCTATTTTCGTTCGAAATGGGGTCATATTAGGTCCAAGGGTGGCAATCCGCTGCTGTGTAGAATGCAGCAAAGAGAATACATGTGCAACTGATGATGAGATAACGTCGCTAACAGCGCTGAACACGAAAAAAATGTAAAAGTAAATTAGATACAACAGGTAGATTAATTGATATCTGGAAGAATGGTAATAGGAATGTTCTTACAGTTGTAATGCATCACCCTTTTGTTCCGCTGGAAACAAATTCCATAATGGGAATAGTTGCAGAAGATTCTGGCTCGTTCAGAAGAAACTGCAGCAACTGTTCAGTGGACATCAGACAATGTGATGTAGACTTGAATATCACCACCCTTCACTTTGGACAGAGAAGTGTCCAGTAGTCAGTAGGTTCCGTTTGCAATAGCCTCCATTAGGGCCCGCTCTAGGGCTGGATATTCTGGACTTTTGCTGGAGTTCCAAATTTGAGGGGCAGCATTTTGGGTGTGCGTAGAAAACCTGTTTAAAGCTGAACCAAGTTCTATAACAGACTTTTACTTCGTGATGGCCATTGGTTTGGCTAGTCGTCAAAACTCGGTCACTTCACAGTGCTGTCGGAACTACGGAGTTAGGTATACTTCAAGGAGTCTCATAGGAAGATTCTCTCTGGCAGTGTGGTGAAATGTTTCGTTGTCACCGGGCCGGAAAGTCCATTTACTACCTGAGCTGGGAACCAGTGTTTGTAGTTAAGCTTTTGCATTCCCACACACCATCTACCTCCTTAACCCCAGCCCCTCCCCCCCCCCCCCCATCGTTTAAAGCTTGCTCATCTCAACGTCATTCACAGACTTGTGTCTCGTGACACAATGCTGAGTGGCTGAAAGTTAAGTTCATGACGTCCTTTACAGTAGCCAATCAGAAGCGTAGCATGCGACCAGCAGGTCGGGAGACCCAAGTAAATAACAGCCGCCAAGGTTTCTGAAGCTGTTGACATATTCGGTGTTTCTCGTATTTAAGCCTGTATATTACGAAAGTACAGTTTCAGTTATCCACCGTATTAAAGATCTCTCCAAAAAGCGCCGTTTTTAATATAGTTTTTCACCTGTGTATGAGGAAGCTAGTGTTATTGAGTGATTACTGAAAGATAAATTGTAGTTGCACATTCTACAAATGATGAAATTAATGCAGTGCTGGCGTTCAGTTAACGTTCTCGTACTGGCATTTTAAGTGATCCTAAACAAAACACTTGCCAAGTGGTTTTCTTAAAGAAAAGTAACAAGGTTTCTAGTAACAGTATAATTCCAGACTGACTGTGTCCCTTAATAAAAGAAATCGAAAATATTACAGTGTCTTATAGTGTATTTGCACGAAACATAACACCAATATCTGTAACTGATTAACTTAAATGTTACAGATTTCACACTACTTCACATGTTGATTTACTGGGCTAAATTACGAATACTGGCTTGTATTTACAGACAACTTATGCTCATATGAAAATCGCGCAACAAATGGAACGGTATTATTGTTTTACGTGACAGTTTGTCATATAATTTATAAACACAGACTGTATATGCTAGGTTACTGCGTTATTAATAGATGAACAGCAGGCACACGTAACATAAACAAATATCATATTTGATAAAACGACAAGAATAACGTTTGTGTTTATTTCTCCTTAGATCATCTTACATGATGCCAGGTATGACAGCTTGAAACAAGCAAGAAAAGCAGAGTTTTACGTTACAGGAGTGTTAAGAATCGTACATATTTTTGGATACACATTATCAACATTATTTTTCCAGGCTTATCACCATACCCAAATACTTAAATATAGCTACTTGTCTCTTGTAGGTCTGTACTTCCACATTTTAGGCTGATATTTTCAGTGTGGATATTTCTGCTGGCTTGGAACTACATGTACATTGTGTGTGTACCATTTATGAACAAACTGTTACTACTGAATACTGGTTTGCATATTCTATGTTCAGGGTAAGTTTTTCCTCCAGGCCATTTTAAGTGCTATCACTAGCTACAACAGATGTAGCATTGGGAGTACAGAAGCGTCCGATTCCACCCCTCTGATTTGACCCGTGACGTCACCAATATGGCGTAAACGGCCATTCTCAACGTCTCCAATATGGCGCCTATGACGTCATTACATAAACACGGAAACACATAAAAAACTAACAAAAACATCTTTCTCCAAAAATATAATCAAACTGACGGGACCAGCGCGGGGTTTTTGGGGGGGGGGGGGGGGACAAAATAAATATAAACACATGGAGACACACACCACAATCCCAAAGCACACAAAACGACGACATAAAAACACCACAAAATCCCAAATTCCGCGCACTCACAATATCTACAGGCATCGGTCACTTCCCTTCACCTACATAGCTCAACCGGAATTGTCGATACCACAATATAAAAACCAATTACTCCAAAAATTATAATCGCACCACAACTATCGATACCACAAAACCAACACCTAAAACAAAGAAAATTGGAATCGGATACTTCTCTTGACCTACATAGGTCAACTGCAGCTTACGATACCAAAACACACACAGCTACGACGACAAATTGGAATCTGACACTTCCCATGGCCTATGTAGCTCAAATACAACTGACGATACCAAAAAATTTAAAAGAGAGTACTTCCCCTAAGATACATAAATCAACCACAAGTGCCAATACCAAAACATCAACCACGAACACTTGCAGTAAATAACACCGAAACACATAAAAATTCCACTGAACATCTTAACACATGAACAATAGATAAAAAAAGGCTACTTACCACAAAAAATTTCCGGCATTAAACACTAGGTCAGCCACCCCAGTCACACACAGCCACAGCAAAAAAAAAAAAAAAAAAAAAAACAAAGTCCCAACTCACCAACAACCTACCAACCCCCCCCCCCCCCCCCCCGCCAAGCCAAGCGTCACCCTCTCACCAAAAACAAAAAAATCCATCAACCATCCCTGGTCCGAGATGCCAGGACTCTGGGCAACTGCATATTATGCTTGCTTATGCCACATTTTACTATCTCCACCACAAGCCCAAAAAGTTGCAGAAACTTAATAATGGATAACATGTCGTCCCCCAGTGTAGCCCACAGACACGCACTATTAAACCTAGAAGTCATATCCATACCTAACAAACGAAGCCACAAATTGAATTAAATGACTTACTGTACGATAAACAGCAAACGACACCGCAATAACATGAACACAACAGAAACTTGATTCTTAACTCACTGAAAGTGATTTCTGTTCTTCTATAACAGTCGTCACTGTAAAAGCACACTTTTAGTACCGACGCCCAAATGAGCCCAATACACCACATTACACGGTACCATACACACACCACCAACCGCAACAAGACAACATCTACAAACACAACACACTCATAAACTAAACTCTGCACCATCATGAAGTCACACACCACAACACCCTTACATCACAGGTCAAAGCCGACAGGTGGGATCGGTCACCACAGTTGACCTGTATCATCAGCATGTATAATGACATTTGGACTCTTCAACGTACTCATATCATTTTTATAGAGAATGAAAAGCAGTTAGCCAAATAATGGGTTGGCTTTGAGGCACAGCGATTTGTCCCTACACTTGTTTATTAGAAATGTCAGTGGCTGTACTGGAAACTCTGAACAGTAATTAACTACTCTTGTACATATGTCATCGGGCCTACAGCATTTCTTTTTTCATTTTGCCGATTATTTCTTTATATTTCCATATCATTTGTGGCGAACAGCAATAAACATTCTGTTACATTTACATTGCTTAAAGAAATATAGTATTCTTTTTGTTTTGTGGGATTTTGTCATATGTGATTGTCTACCTCAGCTACGATTGTGCTCACAGAAAGTGGAAGTGATAAAATGTGGGTCCAAAAATTCCTTTCCTTCTTCTTTTAAGTATTATGTTTTCATTATTGTTGATACTTATTTATTTTCTGTCTGTGCTAATCAAAGTCCAGACAGTTTTTGCCATACTAAGTGGATAATTGATTTCTTGAAGGACATCGTCTATATTTCTTTTAGCAATCTACAGTAATCTCTCTCTCTCTCTCTCTCTCTCTCTCTCTCTATCTCTATCTCTCTATCTCTCTCTCAGACCATGTAGTCTTCATTACTGGTTTGATTTTTAATATTTTTTGTGCCTCTCATATGAATATTTCAGGTCTTGCCCATTGAATGACTGGTGTGATGCATTTCTTTCTCATTATATTTTTGCTATTCTTACAGCATCCAATATTTATGCAGTAGCTTAGAGATGAATAGAAAGTTTCCCAATGTTCATCCATGGATTTTCTATAACCGTTATTGCTGTTGTGCTGTATTTTGGACTCTACTAAACTGGTAAATCAGAAGTGTATAAAGAAGTGTCTGCTAGAGCTAAGTATAAGTTTAAGTGGGCAATCAATGAAGCAAGGAAATTACATGATGTGGTAAACATTAAAGAATTTTAAAAAATGCAAAGAAGCCAGAAGTGTAATTAACTCTATTTTCTAGTAAGAAATTATGTATCCAGTCCATTGAAGAATTCTTGTTGTTGTTGTGGTCTTCAGTCCACAGACTGGTTTGATGCAGCTCTCCATGCTACTCTATCCTGTGCAAGTTTCTTCATCTCTGAGTAACTATGGCAGCCTACATCCTTCTGAATCTACTCAGTGTATTCATGCCTTGGTCTCCCTTTGCGTTTTTTACCCACTGCACTTCCCTCCAATACTAAATTGATGATCCCTTGAGGACTCAGAACATGTCCTGTCAAACGATCCCTTCTTCTAGTCAAGTCGCACCACAAATTCCTCTTCTCCCCAATTCTGGTCAGCACCACCTCATTAATTGCGTGATCTACTCATCTAATCTTCAGGATTCTTTGGTAGCACCACTTTTTGAAACTTTGTATTCTCATCTTGTCTAAGCTATTTATCATCTATGTTTCACTTCCATACATGGTTACACTCCATACAAATACTTTAAGGAAAGACTTCGTGACAGTTAAATCTATACTCAATGTTTACAAATTTCTCTTCTTCAGAAATGCTTTCCTTAACTCAAATCTATACTCAGTGTTAACCAGTTTCACTTCTTCAGAAACGCCTTCCTTGCCATAGCCAGTCTACATTTTATATCATCTCTATTTTGACCATCATCATTTATTTTTCTCCCCAAATAGCAAAACTCATCTACTACTTGAAGCGTCTCATTTCCTAATTTAATTCCTTCAGCATCGCCTGATTTAAATTGACTACATTCCATTATCCTCGTTTTGTTTTTGTAGATGTTCATCTTATATCCTCCGTTCAAGACACTGTCCATTCTGTTCAATTGCTCTTCCAAGTCCTTTGCTGTCTCTGACAGATTTATAATGTCATCGGCAAACCTCAAAGTTTTTATTTCTTCTCCATGGATTTTAATTCCTACTCCGAATTTTTCTTTTGTTTTCTTTACTGCTTGCTCAATATACAGATTGAATAGCATTGGGGAGAGGCTACAACCTTGTCTCACTCCCTTCCCAACCACTGCTTCCCTTTCACCCCAACCATTGCTTCCCTTTCATGCCCCTCAACTCTTATAACTGCCATCTGGTTTCTGTACAAATTGTAAATAGCCATTTACTCCCTGTATTTGACCCCTGTCACCTTTAGAATTTGAAAGAGAGTATTCCAATCAACATTGTCAAAAGCTTTCTCTAAGTCTACACATGCTAGAAACGTAGGTTTGCCTTTCCTTAATCTTTCTTCTAACATAAGTCGTAAGGTCAGTATTGCCTCACGTGTTCCAACATTTCTACGGAATCAAACACAGGTTAGCCTAACCTTAATCTAACTTCTAAGATAAATCATAGGTCAGTATTGCCTCAAGTGTTCCTAAATTTCTATGGAATCCAAACTGATTTCCCCCAAGGCGGGTTCTACATGTTTTTCCACTCATCTGCATGGAATTCGTGTTAGTAATATTCAGCCATGACTTATTAAACTGATAGCTAAGTAATTTTCGTACATGACAACACCTGCTTTCTTTGGGATTGGAAACTACATTCTTCTTGAAATCTGAGTGTATTTCGCCTGTCTCATACATCTTGCTCATCAGATGGCAGTTTTGTCCTGCTGGCTCTTCCAATGCTATCAGTACTTCTAGTGGAATGTTGCCTACTTCTGGGGCCTTTCAGTGCTCTGTCAAATCCTTCACGCAGTATCATATCTCCCACATCATTTTCATCTACATCCTCTTCCATTTCCATAATGTTGCCCACAAGTAGGTCACACTTTTATAGACCCTCTACGTACTCCTTCCACCTTTCTGCTTTCCCTTCCTTGCTTAGAACTGGGTTTCCATCTGAGCTCTTGATATTCATACAAGTGGCTCTCTTTTCTCCAAAGGTCTCTTTAATTTTCCTGTAGGCAGTATCTATCTTACCCCTAGTGAGATAAGCCTCTACATCCTTACTTTTGTCCTCTAGCCATCCCTGCTTAGCTATTTTGCACTTCCTGTCGATCTCATTTTTGAGACGTTTGTATTCCTTTTTGCCCGCTTCATTTACTGCGTTTTTATATTTTCTCCTTTCATCAATTAAATTCAATATTTCTTCTGTTATCCAAGGATTTCTACTAGCCCTCGTCTTTTTACCTTCTTGATCCTGTGCTGCCTTCACTATTTCATCTCTGCAAACTATCCATTCTTTTTCTACCATATTTCTTTCCCCCATTTTTGTCAATTGTTCCCTTATGCTCTCCTTGAAGCTCTCTCCAACCTCTGGTTCTATCAGTTTATCCAGGTCCCATCTCCTTAAATCCCCACCTTTTTGCAGTTTCTTCACTTTTAATCTACAGTTCATAACCAATGCATTGTGGTCAAAGTCCACATTTGTCCCTGAAAATGTCTTACAGTTTAAAACCTGGTTCTTAAAGCTCTGTCTTACCATTAAATAACCTATCTGAAATCTTCTAGTGTCTCTAGGCCTCTTCCAGATATACAACCTTCTTTCATGATTCTGAAATCAAGTGTTAGCTATGATTGAGTTATGCTCTGTGCAATATTCTATCAGCCAGCTTCCTCTTTCATTCCTTACTCCGATTCCATATTCACCTGCTACGTTTCCTTCTCTTCCCTTTCCTACTATCGAAATCCAGTCACCCATGGCAATTAAATTTTCGTCTCCCTTCACTGTCTGAATAATTTCTTTTATCTCATCATACATTTCATCAATCTCATCGTCGTCTGCGGATCTAGTTGGCATATAAACTTGTACTACTGTGGTAGGCGTGGGCTTCATATCTATCTTGGCCACAATAATGTGTTCACTATGCTGTTTGTAGTAGCTTAGCCATATTCCTATTTTCCTATTCATTATTAAACCTACTCCTGCATTACCCCTATTTGGTTTTGTATTTATAGCCGTGTATTCACCTGACCAAAAGTCTAGTTCCTCTTGCCACCGAACTTCACTAATTCCCACAATATCTAACTTTAACCTATCCATTTCCCTTTTTAAATTTTCTAACCTACCTGCCCGATTAAGGGATCTGACGTTCCACACTCCAATCTGTAGAACGCCAGTTTTCTTTCTCCCGACAACAACGTCCTCCTGAGTAGTCCCCGCCTGGAGATGCGAATGGGGGACTATTTTACCTCCAGAATATTTTACACAAGAGAACGCCATCATCATTTAACCATACAGTAAAGCTGCATGCCCTCAGGAAAAATTACAGCTGTAGTTTCCCCTTGCTTTCAGCCATTCGCAGTACCATCACAGCAAGGCCGTTTTGGTTAGTGTTACGAGGCCAGATCAGTCAATCATCCAGACTGTCACCCCTGCAACTACTGAAAAGGCTGCTGCCCCTCTTCAGGAACCACACATTTGTCTGGCCTCTCAACAGATACCCCTCTGAGGTGGTTGCACCAATGGTACATCTATCTGTATCGCTGAGGCACGCAAGCCTCCCCACCAATGGCAAGGTCCATGGTTCATGGGGGCGCTTGGAATGATACTGAAAAGAAAATGATTAATTTTAGTAAATAAAATAGTGTTTTTATAATCCTCAATATTCTGTAAATCATACTAACTGCACCACTCTGCATAGTAATTGCACCTTGGTTGATGTAGAAACCTTGTTTCCTCAGACTGATCAATGTGTGAAATTCTTTGCCACAAATTTCCTTGGTCAATAAATAATGTAGGAATGCAAGACCAACATTTTTCAGGAAGTTGCCACATTCAGAACCATTAAATAAATATAAGGAGCATCAGATATTTAGCTTAAGTGCACTGAATTTTATTCTGTTGAACTCTTAGTAATGAACCAAATTGAAACATGATTCAGAAGTGAAAAATATCTTGTAATTATTATGCACACATTTTTATTTTGCAATGTATTGTTACAACAGACTTCGGTTCGTCAAGTGATAAGGGGCTTAAAATTCATGCCACACACACTGTTCTGAAGACATCTAAATTTTCTCCACTAGTATCACAGCAATTCATTTTAATGTAATCAAGTAGTATTTCAAGTAAAGGTTTTAACTGCACATGCAAAAAAATGGATAAAAGTATCAATTGAAAGACAACATTGCAAAAAGCTTTTATTTTCTATGTTAATATGTCTTGGGTTTCCACATCATCAACATGGGTACCAAGCACAATGCGTTACTCTTTGTTTTACATGGCGAGTTGCCCCAGTAGGCCTACAAGCCATGGAATGTACAGAAGCACATACACATCTAAAACTTAGTGCCGACAGTAATTATGGTCAGATTCAATGTGAACTTTTAATATTTCACTTTCAGGCCGCCTCAGTGCCGTAACAATATTTGCTTTTTCAGCAAGGGTTGGTTTCTTCAAACTGCCCTTTGCCTGTTTGTTACATTTACCAGGTCGTAAAGTTTGACTCATGTACTTGGGGATCACTGAAAGGTCAGCAAAATTCTACAATTAAGGTAATACTCACCAGCGATGGCTTCTCAATCAGAACTACTGAGATGTGCAGAAAAGCAATGGTTGGTTCGTTGGTTGGTTTAAAGGTGGGAGAAGGGACCAAACTACGAGGTCATCGGTCCCATGTTCCTAATAAAACAATACCACAAGTGTGAGAATAAAACTGAGAAACATATAACACAAAACGGAAAGAAAGGAAAAGCCACCAGAACGTAGGGAATACAACGAACACTAAAAGGACCAAAAGAAGACAGAAAACAACAGAGAGACGGTAGAAACAGAAGAGGGTAAGATGAAAGCAGATTACAGTGGCTGTCCAACCACGAGAATATAAAGGGAAAGCCAGCCACTCTGCAACAAATTAAAATCTCCACCCTAAAAGCACTAGGGTGGAGGACACAGAGGACATGCGCTAAAACCTACATAGAAGTATAAAACCCACTCTCACGAATAAAACGTAAAACTGAAGCTGCTGTGGAGGCATTGTCGCCCAACACTGAAGGCAGGGTGCTGGGAAAGTTAAAAAGTCAGCCGTAGAGCGGCTAAAAGTGGGCAGTCCAGCAAGAGATGGACAACTGTGATTTGAGAGCCACAGAGACACTGAGGTGGGTCCTTGCGATGGATTAGGTAACCGTGCTTTAGCCACGTATGACCAATGTGGAGCCAGCAGAGGACAACTGATTCCCTGCGAGAGGCTTACATGGAAGACTTCCACACATTAATAGATTCCTTAATGACACACAGTTTGTTGTGCATGCTGTTATGCCATTCCATCTCCCAGAGACGGAAAACCCTGCAATGCCTATCTCCAAAAGCAGTTTCTGCGTCGCCTGTTTGGCCAGCCTGTCGGCAAGTTCGCAGAGAAGCAATGTTCTGGTCGTGACCGAAATGTGTTCTGTAGTAAATGACACTACAAATTCCAATTTCTTCTTCGTGAAGCTCTATGGCAGCAACACAATGGTTCCCCATCTTGCAAGTACACTGGGACTTGACTTCGATGAAAATGTGCCACTTCTGTGGCACACAAAGGTGGTTTTCACAGTGCCATCCTTTAAATGCTTAGTGCCATAACGAGAGACAAAACTACTTTTTGTCTCTCTCTCCTCCTCAGACTTCCACTTCAGAAAGTCTAAAATCAAAGCATCGACGAAAAACAATTACATTCAGAATCAACAAATGCAAAGCAAACAGCAGGAGTCAAAAACACAAGCTGCACTGTTAGATACCCTCACGAGTTACTGACACCATATAGTTACTGGTGCCATTTTAACCATTTAAATTTGTGTGTACTGGACTTATTTGCAACAATTTAACCTATATTAATGTAGCATACAGTAAGTTTACAGTTTATGCAAAATGCGTCTTTTCCGGCTTTCAAATAAGCACATGTTCTATTGACCAACAAAAACAAGAGCTAATAGCCACCGGTTAGGCAAGTATGTAATAATCAACAATGGACGATATTAATTTAGGTGGGCAGTGTACACTTAACATTCCATCTTCGCTTGGAATTCACTAATTTCTTTTACCATTTCAACCATGTGCTACTGCTTCACTTCGATCAGAAATCGGTAGCTAAGGTAGAATATTCAAAATTTCTAGGTGTATGCATTGATGAGGGGTTGAACTGGAAAAAACACACTGAGGATCTGCTGAAACGTTTGAGTTCAGCTACTTACGCTATTAGGGTCATTGCAAATTTTGGCGATATACATCTCAGTTAATTAGCTTACCACGCCTATTTTCATTCTCTGCTTTCATATGGCATCATATTCTGGGGTAACTCATGGCTGAGTAAAAGAGTGTTCACTGCACAAAAGCGTGTAATCAGTATAATTGCTGGAGCTCATCCATGATCATCCTGCAGACACTTATTTAAAGAGCTAGGGATCTTCACTGTAGCCTCAAAATATATATATTCAGTTATGAAATTTGTTATTAACAATCCGAACGAATTCAAAAGTAATAGCAGTGTACATGGGTACAACACTAGGAGAAAGGATGATCTTCACTACTCAAGGTTAAATCTAACTTTGGCTCAGAAGGGAGTAAATTATGCTGCCACAAAAGTCTTCGGTCACTTACCTAATAGCATCAAAAGTCTGACAGATAGCCATATATCATTTAAAAGGAAATTAAAAGAATTTCTTAATGGCAACTCCTTCTACTCATTACATGAATTTTCGGATATAGTAAGTGGGTAATTTTCCCAACACCCACGAAAAAATTAAAAGTATTAAGTGTCTTGTAATACTTTGTGTAATGTAATATCTTGTATAGACACCGTCTAATAACCTGAAACGTTCCACATCATTACGAAGTGTCGTATTTATGATCTATGGAACAAGTACTAATCTAATCTTATCTAATCTTGTAGTCGCAACTTTGCCAAAAAATTAGATTTAAAGCTGCAGCCACTTTTTGAGCACTTTATAGTAGCTTCTTCACCTGGCTGTATTTTATGCACTATTCTCAAATGAGCATTCAAATGCTTTCTGGCTGAATATTCTCTATCACATACATAACACGCAATGAAACCAGCCATTTCAACGAAATAACTCAGTCTCACAAGGTGCAAAGATATTCGGTCGCATCCATCAAGCGTGAATACGAGAATGAGTATAGCAGAGATGTTGCATTCGTTCAGATCTCACCTATGCTTCTGATTGGCTACTGTGTATGACGTCATGAATTTAATTTCAGCCAATCAACATCGTGACCAGCGGGTCGCGAGACGCAGTTCATTCACAGTAGTGTCACTTCCGGTTGGAGTGATTTCTGCTAACGTCCACCGTGTCGGTCGGGACACCAAGTCTACATGTATATAAGTAATATAACTCCTAAACAAAAGATACTGGATCTGTAAAATTATTTCGAAAACGTATTTCTTTTGTGAACAGGGATCCGTTAAAGGGGAAATGTCCGTTACGGCAAACCTCAGGAAATAAGCAAAAAACTGATTCTCTTCTTTACTGCAAGTGACTGGATCTCTTGTTTGATCCCAAGTTGTAGAACTCTCATAAAATTTTCTAGTGAAATTAGCCTACGTGGATTTGAGTTCATTGTATAAATAGTTATTGACTTGCGTCACACCTGAGTATTTGGTATTGCTGGAATCTACCTGATACCTGCATGTGTGTTCCAAAATTCTGCTTATTTGTGGTAGGTACTTACCAACACGGCGACCTAGAAATAGGTTGATTACGTGATAGCTGTGGTCGGCGCACTCCCTCTCCCAACCGAATTTTCCCAAGCTTTTTACATAGTATCTTCTTATTCTCTAGGAACACATAGACTGTATTATTTAATTTCAAAAAACTTTGGGATGTGTTGTTTTAAAATAGTTGAAGGGGAAGTAAGATTTATAAAAAATACTGTTTCATTCTATCAGACGGAATCGATACGGAAATTGATGTAAATTTTGTTTTAGTTTTCAGGTGGAATGTAACCACTGTAGGAGTGCCGTGATAAAACACGGAGGTGTTTTCTTAACATATGTAATCATTTAACTAGTATCTTCCCTTTGTAGGTATTCAACTGCAATGCTACGCCACAGGAAAAACACATCAATTAACTTGCTGGGCATTATATCCGGATTGAACATCTGATCACATATTCTATGCATAAATTGCAAGGAAACTACGCGATCACGATTATCAAGCATTCACGCCTGCCATTGTTGCGAGATAAACGATACTGGCTCTCTGTAATAGTTCAGTTCGCAGTACAGATCCCTAACACTTAAATGAGTCATTTAGCTAATCTGAATGTGATAAATTCTGTATCTATCCTTACATTAGCAATCCAAAGCCAGAGAGATGTTTGCAACATCAAAGTGGGGAAAAATGTTGAACCCTTTTCACTAAAACATTCGGTGTCTGTTATGCTAAGAGCGATGTAGACTAGTGCTCTTCGAACTTATTGCCGCGATTCGCAGAAGCTAGGAAAAATTTTTGGAGGACTGACTAAGACGGAAACAGAGGCGAAAGCGAATGCAGGTAGCACTTTACCTACTGCATCCAGTGGTATAACTTTTTCGTGGCATAGTTTAGATGTCATCATTACTTTTCTCCTGATTTCTTTCCGTACATAGAACTGTCGTACCGGTTTTTTAACGGCTGCAACCGACATCGGTACCTCTCCTCAGTGCAACACTCCGTGAAGAATGGGCTGCCATTCCCAAAGAAAGCTTCCAGCACCTGACTGAACGTATGCCTGTAAGAGTGGAAGCTGTCATCTGTGTTAAGGGTGGGCCAACACCATATTTAATTCCAGCATTACCGGTGGAGGGCGGCACAAACTCTTAAGCTATTTTCAGCCAGGTGTCCGGATATGTTTGATCACATGTTGTATTTAGACTTTGGCTTATCGTTATGTTGTTGATAACATTATTCGGGATCCCACAACTATTAATAGACCCACTGAACTATACCCCAAGGGGGCGTTACATTATTTGCTTGTCTGTGTAACATCGTACATCTGTCTCACACATCTTGAGTTAGGAAATAAACTCATTTGAGGTAAGACACGTACCCACTCGAACAGTATGTCGGTATGTGCAACACCACCATCTGTTTGCTCAGTGACTACTCATCCTTCACCCACAGCAGAGAAAGAACAATGACAGCAGTGTGGACAATGACCGCACTGCATGTGGGAGTGGCACTATGTTGCGTCTCCAGACTAATCACAGTACTATGCACAGGATCACTGTGGGCGCATTTGTGTGTGTGGATGCTCTAAGGAGAACAAATGTTGTGAGAATGCATTTCTCACCATCATGTAGATCGATATCCCTGTATTAAGGTATGAGGTGCCATTCGGTAAACAACACGACCTTGTTCGAATAGCTGGTAATTTGGTAGGCATTTGTCACATTTCAGCTGTGTTATTGCATGTGAGCGTTCCCAAATTTTGTGGTCTCCTTAACGTTATGTTTCAACTAGATAACACAAGACGGCATGTTGTCCAGATATTCCTTATCTACCACAATACAGAGGGTGTTCCACAGTTGCCCTGGTCAGGATACTGTTCAGATCCCTCAACCACTGAAAACTTTTGGTCATGGGTTTGCAATAAACTGGTATGTCAGCACTCATCAACCACTACGTTTTTTGAAGTGTGACCTAGAAGTAGCATGGAATTACATACCCGATTCGGTCGTTCAGGCTCAGTTCAATGTAATGTCCAACACGCTTACTGCAACTGCTTACGTCAGAGGTGGTAGCTCTGTGCACTATATTTCCTAATCATTACACCCCTGATCACATGCTCCCTATTGTACTATGTCCACACAATAAGTAAGATTTTGTTATTTACTACTCTTCCTGGTATTGCAATTTTGTTGGTCAGCATAGCCTAGAGATGTACTTTTATGTGAAAAGAATTACAAATTACTTACGGAATATGTGTGTCCCCTTTAGTCTGTTTCCTGTCACAGTATTCAGCTGAGGCAGACAGAACTGACAAACAATCATCAGAAATACAACCACACCAGTTCTACATTCAGTATGAAAAGATACTGTTTGATGTTGTTCAAACTGAGATAGAAACAAAATTTTCTATCACATAGTGTCAAAGCAACTTCCTGACAGATTAAAATTGTGTCCTGGACCGAGACTCGTATCCGGGACCTTTGGCTTTCACGGGCAAGTGCTCTACCAGTTGAGCTACCCAAGCACGACTCGGGACCAGCCCAACACAGCTTTAATTCCGCCAGTACCTCGTCTCCTGCCTTCCAAACTTCGTTCGGAAACATAGTGTCAAGTTTAAATCAGGTACAGAATACACCTGTGGTCTGGTAGTAGCGTCTTTGATTAGTCAAAATGCTGTCGGACCTATGACTGAGCCCAACTGTTGTTCGAATTTTTGATAAAAATCATTAGGATTGGCGACCGATAACCTCTGGCATAAGGAGTCACCCTACTTCGTCCAATGGCCTTGTCAAAGGGTGTGGAGAAGTGGACAGAAGTTCAGGGCACTGCCTTGCTCTTGCGATGAGGAACTGCCTCTAAAAGGTGGAAGAATAAGTAATGATTAATGACGGGAGGATGCAGAAGGCGACGGAAACCAATGCAGTAAAGGAGCATCTGTACCCACAGGACATGTGAAATGTAAGTCAAAAAGCGTTATGATGATCTGTCAATTAGCAAAAGATCCCATATTAGACCGCCATTCACATTTCCAGCTGCAGACTGGCAAGGTGGAGGTGACCATGAGGAAAAGATTCAATAACCAACAATCAGTAACCAATAACCAGTATTCTACGAGTCAGAGCATAGAATTTCAGAAGTGCGGACGTAGTAGAAAAGCTAGAAAATCTGAAATCATCCAAAGGCTCAGCTAGATACAGTGGGGGTTAGTGAAGTGAAATGGGAGGAAGATATGGATATTTGGCGAGAGGAATACAGGGTGGTCCACTGATAGTGACCGAGCCAAATATCTCAATACTGTTAAGCATTGCTGTTATGCCACGTATGGACTACAACAATTTCACGAAATAAGCATCAAACGAAGAAACTACAAAGAACGAAACTCGACTAGCTTGAAGGGGGAAACCAGACAGCGCTATGAATGGCCCGCTGGATGGCGCTGCCATAGGTCAAACGGATATCAACTGCGTTTTTTTTAATAGGAACCTCCATTTTTTATTACATATTCGTGTAGTACGTAAAGAAATATGAATGTTTTAGATGGACCACTTTTTTTCGTTTTGTGACAGATGGCGCTGTAATAGTCACAAACGTACAAGTACGTGGTATCACGCAACATTCCGCCAGTGCGGACGGTATTTGCTTCGTGATACATTACCCGTGTTAAAATGGACCGTTTACCAATTGCGGAAAAAGTCGATATAGTGTTGATGTATGGCTATTGTGATCAAAATGCCCAACGGGCGTGTGCTATGTATGCTGCTCGGTATCCTGGACGACATCATCCAAGTGTCCGGACCGTTCGCCGGATAGTTACGTTATTTAAGGAAACAGGAAGTGTTGAGCCACATGTGAAAATCAACCACGACCTGCAACCAATGATGATGTCCAAGTAGGTGTTTTAGCTGCTGCCGCAGCTAATCCGCACACCAGTAGCAGACAAATTGCGCTAGAATCGGGAATCTCAAACACGTCGGTGTTGAGAATCCTACATCAACATCGACTGCACCCGTACCATATTTATATGCACCAGGAATGGCATGGCGACGACTTTGAACGTCGTGTACACTTCTGCCACTGGGCTCAAGAGAAATTACGGGACGATGACAGATTTTTTGCACGCGTTCTATTTAGTGATGAAGCGTCATTCGCCAACAGCGGTAACGTAAACCGGCATAATATGCACTATTACGCAACGGAAAATCCACGATGGCTGTGACAAGTGGTACATCAGCGACCTTGGCGGGTTAATGTATGGTGCGGCATTATGGGAGGAAGGATAATTGGCCCCCATTTTATCGATGGCAATCTAAATGGTGCAATGTACGCTGATTTCCTACGTAATGTTCTACCGGTATTACTACAAGATGTTTCACTGCATGACAGAATGGCGATGTACTTCCAGCATGATGGATGTCCGGCACATAGCTCGTGTGCGGTTGAAGCGGTATTGAATAGCGTATTTCATGACAGGTGGATTGGTCGTCGAAGCAACATACCGCGGCCCGCAAGTTCACCGGATCTGACGTCCCCGGATTTCTTTCTGTGGGGAAAGTTGAAGGATATTTGCTATCGTGATCCACCGACAACGCCTGACAACATGCGTCAGCGCATTGTCAATGCATGTGCGAACATTACGGAAGGCGAACTACTCGCTGTTGAGAGGAATGTCGTTACACGTATTGCCAAACGCATTGATGTTGACGGACATCATTTTGAGCATTTATTGTATTAATGTGGTATTTACAAGTAATCACGCTGTAGCAGCATGCGTTCTCAGAAATGATAAGTTCACAAAGGTACATGTATCACATTGGAACAACCGAAATAAAATGTTCAAACGTACCTACGTTCTGTATTTTAATTTAAAAAACCTACCTGTTGCCAACTGTTCGTATAAAATTGTGAGCCATATGTTTGTGACTATTACAGTGCCATCTATCACAAAGCGAAAAAAGTGGTCCAACTAAAGCATTCATATTTCTTTACGTACTACACGAATATGTAATAAAAAATGGGGGTTCCTATTTAAAAAAAAAAAACGCAGTTGATATCCGTTTGACCTATGGCAACGCCATCTAGCGGGCCAACCATAGCGCCATCTGGTTTCCCCCTTTAAGCTAGACAAGTTTCGTGCTTTGTAGTTTTTTCGTTTGACGCTTATTTCGTGAGATATTTGGCCCCGTCACGAACAATGGACCACCCTGTATTATTACTAAGTTACGTTCAATGAAACTTTAAGCTATTCAGATGTATTAAAAGCCATCAGGGTATTTCTTAATCACGCTTTAGCTACGTAGTTTTTATTTCAAAAATCGTGTACAGTCACAGCCCATGTAGTGTTGTACTCTGATTGTCGCGCTGTTGATACGGCAGTATGAAAATGGCTGAGACTGCTTCCTGTTGAACAGTGAATTACGCGTGTGGAAGACGGTTAAAAAGTGCCAAGAAATAGGCATTGCAGTACATGGTTCGCTCGTTCTAGTCTGCCTGAGTAAATTTTCTTTTCTCGTTCAATTTGAAATACCCACATCACGTAATAGTAAAATTCATCAGCATTTTTTATGAATAATGCACGTCTTCTTGTTTTTCATTACACATTGCGCGTGAGATTCCTGTGTTCATTTCAAATCTAATTTTCTCAATTACTGATATTTTATGAAAGACATAATAAAGGTTGCTTACATTAAGAAAACATAACAGTTTAATTTTTAAGGGAAAAATGAAAAACTAAATATTCTTTATTTGGACTACGCCAATTGTTTTATGTCACAGATGTAGATATCTGTCGTACAAACGTAAAAAAAAATCATTTTCACAGCGTCGAGCACACCGTACCAGTGCTGCATTTTTACGTCTGCCACTGTACCATTACAATAGGAATCCATCAAATTGATCTGGAGCCAAGTTAAGGGATTTGGCTCGGGAAATAACAAGACTGTTGAGCCGCCAACTTTTTTACATGTGACTGCCGAACGTTGGCGGGATATAGAGCGGCACATCATAAAAGAGCATGAGAAAATGCGACGCTTGGTTGGCTCCGTGGATTCTGTTGTTGATCGACTTGTACGGGTACAGCTGCCCATGCAGCTTCAACACAATACCACAGTTCGTCAAGAGTAGTAACTGGCGTATTGTGACGAGCCAGTTGCTCGGCCACCATTGACCGGACGTTTTCAACTGGTGAGAGATCTTGAGAATGTGCTGGCCATCGGCAGCAGTCGAACATTTTCTGTATCCAGAAAGACCCGTACAGGACCTGCGACATGCGGTCGTAAATTATCCTGCTGAAATGTAGGGTTTCGCAGGGATCGAATGAAGAGTAAAGCCACGGGTCGTAACACATCTGAAATGTAACGTCCACTGTTCAAAGTGCCGTGAATGCGAACAAGAGGTGACCGAGACGTGCGTTCACTGCGATGTCGCCAAACACGGATGCGACCATCATGATGCTGTAAACAAAATCTGGATACATCAGAAAAAATGACGTTTTGCCATTCGTGCACCCAGGTTCGTCGTCGAGTACACCATCGCAGGCGTTCCTCTCTGTGATGCAGCGTCAAGGGTAACCGCAGCCACGGTCTGCGAGCTGATAGTCCGTGCTGCTGCAAATATCGTCGAACTGTTCGTGCAGATGGTTGTGGTCTTGCAAACGTCCCTATCTGCTGACTAAGGGATCGAGACGTGGCTGCACGATCCTTTACAGCCATGCGGATAAGATGCCTGTAATCTCGACTGCTAGTGATACGAGGCCGTTGGGATCCAGCACGGCGTTTGGTATTACCCTCTTGAACCCACTGATTCCATATTCTGCTAACAGTCCTTGGATCTCGACCAACCCGAGCAGCACTGTCGCGATACGATAAACCGCAATCACGATAGGCTTCAAACCGACCTTTATCATAGTTGGAAACATCATGGTACGCATTTCTCCTCCTTACACGAGGCATCACAACAACGTTTCACCTGGCAACGCCGGTCAACTGCTGTTTGTGTGTGATAAATCGGTTGGAAACTTTCCTCATGTCAGCACGTTGTAGGTGTCGCCACCGGCACCAGCCTTGTGTGAATGCTCTGAAAAGCTAATCATTCGCATATCACAGCATCTTCTTCACGTCGGTTAAATTTCGCGTCTGTAGCACGTCACCTTCGTGGTGTAGCAATTTTAATGGCCAGTAGTGTATTTGTTTTCATGTGTTGCTTTAAAATATCCTATGCGAGTAACAGACTGTCAAGTATTCGATGCCATTGAGTTGTTTATCAACGTCTCCACAAAACAAGTGTTACAATTTATGATGTAGAGATACGAAGACATGTCAGGCTGGACAGAGTCTGACATTGTGCCGACATGGCCAATAACAGCAAGCTTTGCGCCACGTGAACAGGCGGCCACATTGGATGGGTGGTGGGTGAGGAGTGAGGTAGGCCAGAGGTGGCGAGCTCATTGTCCTGGCTGAGAGGGGGAACTCCACGCTGCTGCCACCAGTCAGGGGGTTTTATTTCTGCATTCTAATCCTCATGAAAAGGTTACAGTCTTCTGATGCCTTGACATTCTTCTTCCCTCTATCTGCACGTTGCTGGAGCACTGAACAGAAGCACCAGACAACTTGTTACTCTGTAACACCAACGAAACTGATGTAGGCAACAGTATTCAACCACAGAGGTACCTGCCAGGGAGCCGAGAGCACTAACGCATTGCTTCCTGCTCGGGTAGGGGCGCCAGCCGCAGATCGAATCCGCCCGGCGGATTAACGACGAGGGCCGGTATGCCGGCCAGCCTGGATGTGGTTTTTAGGCGCTTTTCCACATCCCGCTAGGTGAATACTGGGCTGGTCCCTACGTTCCGTCTCAGTTACACGACTCACAGATATTTTCAAACGTTCGCACTCTTTCCCAACTTACACTAGACGCAGACAACTGGGGTACACTACTTCCATCCCGGGGGGTTCGGGGTGGCAGCAGGAAGGGCATCCGGCCACCTTCTGCCATTACCACTGCCAAATCCGTAATAACAATGCCGACCCCGTGATGCAGCGGGACAAAGGCCCGAGAAAGAAATAAAGGGAGAACACAGTGCTGCGGTCGGCAACGCCTGTAGGAGACAAGTGTCTAGCGCAGTTCTTAGATCGGATACTGCTGCTACAACAGTAGGCCCTTAAGATTTAAGTGAGTTTAAACGTGGAGTTACAGTCGATGCACGAGCGATGGAACACAGCATCTCTGAGGTAGTGATGAAGTGGGGACTTTCCCGTACTGTCGCTTCAAGGGTGTACCGTGAATACTAGGAATCTTGTAGAACATCAGATCTCCGACATCGCTGCGGCCGGTAAAAGATCCTTCATGAATGGGACCAACGTCGACTGAAGAGAATCGTTCAACATGGCAGAATTGCGAACCTTCCACGAATTGCTGCCGATTTCAGTGCTGGCCCATCAACAAGTGTAAGTGTGGGAATCGTTTAACGAAAAATCATCGATATGGGGTTTCGGAGCCGAGGGCCCACTCATGTAACCTTGACAATTCCACGACACAAAGCTTTACGCCTCGCTTGGGCCCATCAACACCGACATTGGACCGTTGATGACTGGAAACACGTTGTCTGCTCGGACGAGCCTCGTTTCGAATTGTATCGAGCGGATGGGCGTGTACGAGTATGGAGATAACCTCAGGAATTCATGGACCCTGCACATCAGCAGAGGACTGTTCAAGCTGGGGGAGGATCCATAATGATGTGGGGCGTGTGTAGTTGTAGTGATGTGGGACCCCTGATACGTCTAGATGCGACTTTCACAGGTGAAACGTGCGTAAGCATCCTGTCTCATCACCTGCAACCGTTCATGTCCATTGTGCATTCCGACGGACTTGGGAAATTCCAGCACGACAATGCGACACCGAACACGTCCAGAATTGCTACAGAATGGCTCCAAGAACACTCTTCTGAGTTTAAAACACTTCGTCTGACCACCATACTCTCGAGACGTGAACATTATTGGGCATATCGGGGATGCCTTGCAACGTGCTGTTCAGAAGAAGTCTCCACGCCGTCGTGCTCTTAAGGATTTATGGGAAGCCCTCCAGCACTATTTTACACATTAGTCGAGTCCATACCATGTCGTGTTGTGACAATTCTGAGTGTTCGTGGGGGTTCTACACGATGTTAGGCAGGTATGTCATTTTCTTTGGCTCTTCAGTGCAAATTCTGTAAGAAAGCTCTAATTAGAAACTATTAGTTCCTAAGGCTACATACATGCAGTCTAGCTAAATTTATCACCCTCAGAACTCCATTTCCCCGAAAACAGAAACTTTTGTACCCTTATAAATACATGTTTTATATGTTGCTATTAATTTATTAATATTATTATTTCTTTACTTTCTCAGACGTTAAGTCTGGTTAAAAATGGAAAGTGACGCTGACCTTGATCAAGCGTCACTTCCTTTTAACTGTATGGTATGTGTTATATTGCATTTAGGAACTTTCGGGTAATTGAACATGTATCAATAATTACAGATTTCTGTAGTTGTACATATAAATTTGGATGTAGCTGTATTGCATTGAGGTACTGGTGGATATTGTGTGGTATGACTCCTGTAGTTGATAGTATAATTGGTATAATGTCAACTTTATCCTGATGCCACATGTCCTTGACTTCCTCAGCCAGTTGGGTGTATTTTTCAATTTTTTCTCCTGTTTTCTTTTGTATATTTGTTGTATTGGGTATGGATATTTCGATTAGTTGTGTTAATTTCTTCTTTTTATTGGTGAGTATGATGTCAGGTTTGTTATGTGGTGTTGTTTTATCTGTTATTATAGTTCTGTTCCAGTATAATTTGAATTCATCATTCTCCAGTACACTTTGTGGTGCATACTTGTATGTGGGAACGTGTTGTTTTATAAGTTTATGTTGTAAGGCAAGCTGTTGATGTATTATTTTTGCTACATTGTCATGTCTTCTGGCGTATTCTATATTTGCTAGTATTGTACATCCACTTGTGATGTGATCTACTGTCTCTATTTGTTGTTTACAAAGTCTGCATTTATCTGTTGTGGTATTGGGATCTTTAATAATATGCTTGCTGTAATATCTGGTGTTTATTGTTTGATCCTGTATTGCAATCATGAATCCTTCCGTCTCACTGTATATATTGCCTTTTCTTAGCCATGTGTTGGATGCATCTTGATCGATGTGTGGCTGTGTTAGATGATACGGGTGCTTGGTATGTAGTGTTTTCTTTTTCCAATTTACTTTCTTCGTATCTGTTGATGTTATGTGATCTAAAGGCTTGTAGAGGTGGTTATGAAATTGCAGTGGTGTAGCCGATGTATTTATATGAGTGATTGCTTTGTGTATTTTGCTAGTTTCTGCTCGTTCTAGAAAGAATTTTCTTAAATTGTCTACCTGTCCATAATGTAGGTTTTTTATATCGATAAATCCCCTTCCTCCTTCGTTTCTGCTTAATGTGAATCTTTCTGTTGCTGAATGTATGTGATGTATTCTATATTTGTGGCATTGTGATCGTGTAAGTGTATTGAGTGCTTCTAGGTCTGTGTTACTCCATTTCACTACTCCAAATGAGTAGGTCAATATTGGAATAGCGTATGTATTTATAGCTTTTGTCTTGTTTCTTGCTGCCAATTCTGTTTTCACTATTTTTTTTAGTCTTTGTCTATATTTTTCTTTTAGTTCTTCTTTAATATTTGTATTATCTATTCCTATTTTTTGTCTGTATCCTAGATATTTATAGGCATCTGTTTTTTCCATCGCTTCCATGCAGTTGCTGTGGTTATCCAATATGTAATCTTCTTGTTTAGTGTGTTTTCCCTTGACAATGTTATTTTTCTTACATTTGTCTGTTCCAAAAGCCATATTTATATCATTGCTGAATATTTCTGTTATCTTTAGTAATTGGTTGAGTTGTTGATTTGTTGCTGCCAGTAGTTTTAGATCATCCATGTATAGCAAATGTGTGATTTTGTGTGGGTATGTTCCAGTAATATTGTATCCATAATTTGTATTATTTAGCATGTTGGATAGTGGGTTCAGAGCAAGGCAGAACCAGAAAGGACTTAATGAGTCTCCTTGGTATATTCCACGCTTAATCTGTATTGGCTGTGATGTGATATTATTTGAATTTGTTTGGATATTAAGTGTGGTTTTCCAATTTTTCATTACTATGTTTAGGAACTGTATCAATTTAGGATCTACTATGTATATTTCCAATATTTGTAGTAACCATGAGTGGGGTACACTATCAAAAGCTTTTTCGTAATCAATGTATGCGTAGTGCAGCGACCTTTGTTTAGTTTTAGCTTGATATGTCACCTCTGCATCTATTATCAGTTGCTCTTTACATCCTCGTGCTCCTTTGCAACAGCCTTTTTGTTCTTCATTTATAATTTTGTTCTGTGTTGTATGTGTCATTAATTTCTGTGTAATGACTGAAGTTAATATTTTGTATATTGTTGGTAGGCATGTTATGGGGCGATATTTAGCTAGGTTTGCTGTGTCTGCTTGATCTTTAGGTTTCAGATAAGTTGCTCCATGTTAAGTGTATCAGGGAATGTGTATGGGTCTGCAATGTAACTGTTAAATAATTTGGTTGGATGTGAATGTGTTGAGGTGAACTTCTTTAGCCAGAAATTTGCTATTTTATCTTTTCCAGGGGTTTTCCAATTGTGAGTAGAATTAATTGCTTGGGTGACTTCATGTTGCAAAATTATCACTTCAGGCATTTGAGGTATTATCTTGTATGTGTCTGTTTCTGCTTGTATCCACCGTGCATGCCTGTTATGTTGCACCGGGTTTGACCATATGTTGCTCTAGAAGTGTTCCATGTCTGTTATGTTTGGTGGATTGTCTATTTTAATGTGTGTGTTATCTATTGTCTGGTAAAATTTCTTTTGGGTTGTGTTGAATGTTTGGTTTTGTTTCCTTCTATTTTCACTTTTTTTGTATCTTCTAAGTTGTTTGGCCAACGCTTGTAATTTCTGCTTCTTTTCATCTAATTCCTCTATCGCTTCTTGTTGTGAGATTTTACCTAACCTTTTTCGTTTCTTTTCTGACATTTCATTTCTTATAAATTGTGTTAGCTGTCCGATGTCTTTTCTCAGTTTTTCTATTCTGATCTGTAGCCTGTGTTGCCATGATGGTTTTGTGGGTTTCTTCTGTGTGTTGGTTGGTTCTGATCTCTGCCTAGTGTGTATATTTAGTGTAGTGAGTGCTCCTATATAAACCAGTAGTTGTAACTCTTCCATAGTTGTGTTTTCATTTATTTTGTTGTGTATGATTGTGTTGATAGTTTTTATTGTTGTTTCGACTTGTGGGTCATTTGGCGGTCTATGCAAGAATGGTCTAATGTCTGTATTTGTGTCTTTGTATTCTATATATGTCAGCTGAAATTTTTCTTCTATATCTAACATGTGTGTCACTGCGTGTTCTATTTGTGCTTGTTCTGGTGGCTGTCTTAAGATTTCGTTTTCCTCTGATTGTTTAATTGATGCGTGTTGTTCTTTGTTTGTTTGCTCTGGGATGTTTGAGTCCATTACTGTATTTTCTTCTTCTTCTGATTGCACATTATTTTGTTCCAGTACTTGTTGTACTTCTTGTTTAATGTTTTCTAATTCTGACTGGGGTATCCTGTTATTTTTGATTATTACACAGATCTGATCAGCTAGTCGTTGTTCTGTTAAAAATTTTAATTCTGGGTATCTGGTAATAAATGTTGTGTATACTTGTGATCTGTATCCAGTTGTGTTGGTTCCTAGGTTTGTTGCTTGGTAATAACAGAACATTATTATCATCATCATTATTATTATTATTAACAACAGCTGTGGTAGTAGTACTGGTAGTAGTGGTACTACTAGATCTTAGTAGACATTGTTATTCACATTGTCATTGTTGTTGTTGTTGTTGTTGTGGTCTTCAGTCCTGAGACTGGCTTGATGCAGCTCTCCATGCTATTCTATCCTGTGCAAGCTTCTTCATCTGCCAGTACCTACTGCACCCTACATCCTTCTAAATATGCTTTGTGTATTCATCTCTTGGCCTCCCTCTACGATTTTTACCCTCCAGTACTAAATTGGTGATCCCTTGATGCCTCAGAACATGTCCTACCAACCGATCCCTTCTTCTGGTCAAGTTGTGCCAAAAGCTTCTCTTCTCCCCAATCCTATTCAATACTTCCTCATTAGTTATGTAATCTACCCATCTAATCTTCAGCATTCTTCTGTAGCACCACATTTCAAAAGTTTCTATTCTCTTCTTGTCTGAACTATTTATTGTCCACGTTTCACTTCCATACATGGCTACACTCCATACAAATACTTTCAAAAACGACTTCCTGACACTCAAATCAACACTCGATGTTAACAAATTTCTCTTCTTCAGAAACGCTTTCCTTGCCATTGCCAGTCTACATTTTATATACTCTCTACTTCGACCATCATTAGTTATTTTGCTCCCCAAATAGCAAAATTCCATTACTACTTTAAGCATCACGCGACTTAATTCAACTACATTCCATTATCCTCGTTTTGCTTTTGTCTATGTTCATCTTATACCCTCCTTTCAAGACACTGTCCATTCCGTTCAACTGCTCTTCCATGTCCTTTGCTGTCTCTGACAGAATTACAATGTCATCGGCGAACCTCAAGTTTTTATTTCTTCTCCATGGATTTTAATACCTACTCCGAACTTTTCTTTTGTTTCCTTTACTGCTTGCTCAATATACAGATTGAATAGCATCGGGGAGAGGCTACAACCCTGTCTCACTGCCTTCCCAACCACTGCTTCTGATTTGTGCCCCTCGACTCTTATAACTGCCATCTGGTTTCTGTACAAATTGTAAATAGCCTTTCGCTCCCTGTATTTTACCCCTGCCACCTTCATAATTTGAAAGAGCGTATTCCAGTCAACATTGTCAAAAGCTTTCTCTAAATCTACAAATGCTAGAAACGTAGGTTTGCCTTTCCTTAATCTTTCTTGTCATTAGATATATTAAAATCACCGTTTGTCTTTTTAAAATTATGATTATCTCTCCAGTAACTATGAGGTAAAGAATAGTGTATGCTCAGACTCTGGCCCAAGACGAAAAAGAGGGTGAAGGACCTAATCTAATGAACTTATATAAGTAAATATTATGTATCTATTCCGCAAGGCACGGGTGAAATCTGTTGTGACTTGGCAAGACAGCCAAGTCACTATGAGAGGAAGCCGAAAGGCACGCGTTAAGCTCACGCAACTGGCGCGAGGTCTGGAACAGTTAAGGGAATTAATAGTAGCAAATAAAGTATGTAGTTGATATAATACTTAACTTTAATCCATAATTGGAGAACATCGCTCTTGACGGTACATGTTTTATAATTTCAATATAACGTAATGGCGCCTTGCTAGGTCGTAGCAAATGACGTAGCTGAAGGCTATGCTAACTATCGTCACGGCAATTGAGAGCGTATTTGTCAGTGTAGAATCGCTAGCAAAGTCGGCTGTACAACTGGGGCGAGTGCCAGGACGTCCCTCTAGACCTGCCGTGTGGTGGCGCTCGGTCTGCAATCACTGACAGTGGCGACACGCGGGTCCGACGTATACTACCGGACCGCGGCCGATTTAAAGGCTACCACTTAGCAAGTGTGGTGTCTGGCGGTGACACCACAAAATCCTCTCGGAGCGAGATTTGTACCAGTCCTTTCCCGTTCTTGTCCTATTCCATTGATGTGGATGGATAATGAATTATTTGTGTGCCTAATCACTCATTTTATTCTGACGGTGCTGTGACAGCCATGTATTGGAGGCGGTAGAGTGAGTGCATGATCTACTGGTATGTTGCCTACGATACCACCAGGATCCAGTGAGAACAGGGTCATTTTTATTCCAGACTGTCCTAATCTAACTTCTTTACGGTATGCCTTTTTTTTTTAAGTATGCCACAGGGTGCCGGCAGCGATGGCCGAACGGTTCTAGACGCTGCAGTCCGGAACTGCGGGACTGCTATGGTCGCAGGTTCGAATCCTGCCTCGGGAATGGATGTGTGTGGTGCCCTTAGGTTGGTTAGGTTTAACTAGTTCTAAGTTCTAGGGGACTGATGACCTCAGCAGATGTTAAGTCCCATAGTGCTCAGAGCCATTTTTGAACTCCTTTAGTGCCCACTGTCAAACCTGGTCACTATGGACTCCAACGACTGCAGCAGTATCCTAGAAAACTTCGCATCCGGTACCGTGTGTGGCGTTTCTAACTGATTTCCAGCTCTTCCTCAGAACACTTACAACAACTGATATACACGTAATACTTTTGTCAGAGACTTGGCTCGAACCAAGTATCGCCACAACTTCCGTAAACCTAGATGACTAGATCTTTCTCAGACACGACAGATGCAACAGGCGAGGGGGTCTATACGCTCTGATTTATCACCTACTGCGCTACATATATCGGACAATAATGTAGATAAACAAGAGGAATATATGTTCATAGAGATCAAATCCCTTAACAGAAAGTGCTTAATATGCGTCCGTTACAAACCTCCTAAAGTCGGTGGGTTCGCCTGCTTCGAAACTGTCCTCTCAAGTCTCGAATCTTCATACGAACATGTAATTCTAGCAGGTGACACTAAAATCAATTTTCTGCGCAATAGTGCTTCCAGTGGGAAATTTAAGAGGGTGCTTTCTTCCTCAAATACGGCGCTACCCACCACACGACTACCAGTCGCACTTTCATAGATATATTCGCAACGAAATCTCCCAACAGAATAATCCGCCTCTCAAATATCTGCGCCTGGCATGTCTGCCCATGACATTATTTTTATGACGTATTCACTAGAATGTCTAGAAAGAAACAAAAACTGTCTACATACCGAGACTTCAAACGCATGAATTTGCCTGAACTCGAAACTGAGCACAAGAAATAGTTTGGGGGATGACCTCTACTCCCCTCATGGACATAAACCAAAAACTTCAGGATTTCACCAACAAAATTACTCAACTATATGATAAATATGCTCCATTAAAGACCAGAGAATTAAAAAGGAAACCTGAACCCTGGCTGACTGATGAACTAAAACTGGTCATGAATCTCAGAGACTCTGCACATCGAGCATACAAGATACACCCTACACCTGAAAATCATACTGTATACAAACAGAAACGAAACATAGTCAGTCAAGCAGTGAGAAACGCTAAGCTCAGGCATGCCTGTACATTAACTGACAATAGATGTAGACCACCTATCCTGTGGAAAAATCTCTGTAGTCTCGGTTTAGGCAAAATACAAGTTGCAGAAAATCCCATAGTCCCAGCTGAAGAACTAAACCGATTCTTCACATTACCTACAACCACAAGTGAACCGCAAAAAAAAAAAAAAAAAAAAAAAAAAAAAAAAAAAAAAAAAAAAAAAAAAAAAAAAAAAAAAAAAATTCTGTCTGTAACACATTACTTGCAATACTGTCAAGAAAACCATCATGCAGGTTACATCAGCATCTACTGGACATGATGGCATCACTATCCAGATGGTGGAACTTATTATTGATCCACTACTGCCCTCTATAGCAGACATTCTCAATGATTCCTTAATCCCAAAAAAAAAAAAAAAAAAAAAAAAGTTGACATGTTCCACATCCATGAGGATCTCCTCAGCATGGATCTATGGAACGAAAAGCTAATCTAATCTAATGTAATCTTTCCCAGAGGCCTGGAAACTAGGACAAATTAAGCCATTGGCTAAAAAGGACGTTGCCAAAGCACCCTCTGACTACCGCCCTATCTGCATTCTTCCTGCACTATCAAAAGTCTTAGAATATATAGTCCATGACCAGCTCACCAACTACTTAACTACTAACAACCTACTAGACGAAAACCAATCAGGTTTCCGTAAACATCGAAGCACAACATCCGCTTTGATAAAGATGACAGATGACCTGAAACTTGCTACGGGTAGACAAGAAGCGACTATCATTTGCTTCTTAGATTTCAGCAAAGCATTTGATGCTGTTGACTTCGACATCTTACTTGCCAAACTTAGCGGTCTAAATTTCTCACCAAGTGCAGGGCAGTGGTTTTGCTCGTACATGTGGTCTTGTTAGCAATGCGTCCTTTCCAGTAATATAAAATCACAATGGCGGCAGGTAGTGTCAGACGTTCCCCAGGGCTCAGTATTAGGTCCTATACTCTTCTCTCTGTATGTGTCATCGGTTCTGTCCTATTGCAAATATTGCATGTATGCTGATGACCTTCAGCTGTATCTAAGTGCAAAACCAATTAATCTTAAGAAAGCTATTGAAAATTTCAATACTGACTTCGATCCACTATCAAAATGGGCACAGAACATAGGACTAAAACTCAACTCATATAAAACCCAAACGTTACTTGTTGGTCACTCTAAGATCTTTAGCCCAAAACATAAGGAACCCTACCATCTCTAATCCTAAATGGAACAAATATCAACTTCTCTCCCTCAGCAAAGAGTTTGAGAGTAATAATAGGCGAAAATCTAAATTGGACAGAGCAAGTAACTGCAGTGTGCAAAAAAGCATCAGCATCCCTTCATGTCATTCAAAGATATAAAAAATTCTTCCCTTTCAATTTGAAAAAGAAATTAACACAAACGCTTATACCCCCAGTCATTGACTACAGCGATATTATCCTACAAGGTCTCTCTCAGGAAAATTCGCGACGTCTGGAACTGGCCATGAATGCCTGCATCCAATATATTTGTGACGTTCGACTTTTTGATCATATTTCACCAGCATATGGACAACTGTCCTGGCTGCATGCAGACAAACGCAGAGATTTCCATGCACTCTGTCTCGTCTACTGTCTTATAAATGTACACTGTCCCTCATATCTCTCCTCGTCCTTAATGCTCATGCATGAACAACATGACAGAAACACGTCACTACATCGCTCAGTCATCCTCTCGAAGTCCTTTACAGTAGCAGGAACCCGACTCTGGAGTAACCTCCTCGTTATATTATAGAACTTAAAAACATGTCTGGCTTCAAAAAACTGTTAATGACGTAACTACGTAAGCAACAGTAATGCCTTCCTCTGTACATGAATGCACATCACCCCATCATTTCCTTCTTTCCTACTAGATTTTCCTCAGTTCCCAGTTTTTTTTCTTAACTGATGCATCCTCCTTAAATCTCCCTCCCCAAAACTCGCTATACCAGTAAACATCTACTTTATACCCCAATATATTAATCTACATTTGCACAAATCTTCATTACTACTGCCAATTTTCTCATGTTTACCACTACTATTTCATTTTTTCTTTTACTGTTATTATTATTGTTTTTATCACAATATTTATGTATAGCAGCGGTTGTAAAAATAGTGCCAGTATTTACTTTATTAGATCTTAGTCATTACTGTCCAGATTAATCTGTTTTTCTTATTCAAACTACTGTCATGATACAACTATGATGTGTAAAATGCTGCATATGTGGAACACTGGTCCGATGTAAGAGAGGGCCTGATGGCCCTACTCTGATCAAGCACTCCGTCTTCAGGCCACGAGTGGCCAACTGGGACCATCCGACCGCCGTGTCATCCTCAAAGCAGGATGCGGATAGGAGGGGCGTGGGGTCAGCACACCACTCTCCCAGTCGTTATGATGGTATTCTTGACCAAAGCCGTTACTATTCGGTCATGTAACTCCTCAATTGGCATCACGAGGCTGAGTGCACCCCGAAAAACGGCAACAGCGCCTAGATGATCACCCATCCAAGTGCCGGCCACGCCCGACAGCGCTTAACATCGGGGATCTCACGGGAACCAGTGTATCCACTGCGGCAAGGCTGTTTCCCCCTACTCTGATCAGGTTAAATAAATAAATAAACAAAATCCACCATTACTACTTTCACGTGTTGTTCCCATTGATAGTTATTCATAGTGATAATTTTTACTGTGTCAGTGTCTCCAGAAATAGTGTCATTTCTCACACAGATTAATACTTGAATATAATAAGACTCTTTATACGATTTTCCTGTATGACCATTTCACGAGTGTACCATAAAACATCAAATCACTGACATTGCTGGTCCCGGCGGAGGTTCGAGTCCTCCCTCGGGCATGGGTGTGTGTGTTTGTCCTTAGGATAATTTAGGTTAAGTAGTGTGTAAGCTTAGGGACTGATGACCTTAGCAGTTAAGTACCATAAGATTTCACACAAATTTGAACACTGACATTGCTGCGGCCGGAAAAAGATCCAGCAAGAACGTGACCAACGACGACTGAAGAGAATCATTCAACATGACAGAAGTGCAACTCTTCCACTGAGCCATCAACATATCTCAGCGTGCGAGCCATTCAACGAAACATCATCGACATGGGGTTTCGAAGCCGAAGGCCCACTCTACTCTCGATGACTGCACGACAGAAAGCTTTACGCCTCACCTGGGCCTGTCAACACCAACGTTGGACTGTTGATGACTGCAAACATTTTGCATGGTCGGACAAGTCTCGTTTCAAATTATATCGAGCAAATGGACGTGTACGGGTATGGAGACAACCTCACGAATCCATGGACCCTGCATGTGAGCAGGGACTGTTCAAGCTGGTGGAGGTTCCATAATGGTGTGGGACATGTGCAGTCAGAGTGAAATGGGACCCCTGATATGTCTAGATAAGACTCTGACCAGTGACACGTGCGTAAGCATGGTATCTGATCACCTGCACCCATTCATGTCCATTGCGCTTTCCGACGCACTTGGGCGATTCCAGCAGGGGAATGCGACACCCCATTCGTCCATAATTGCTACAGAATGGCTCCAGGAACACTCTTCTGAGTTTAAACACTTCCGCTGGCCACCAAACTACCCAGACACGAACATTATTGAGCATTCAACCACTTTAAGAGTGTACCGCGAATATTAAGAATCAAGTAAAACATCAAATCTGCGACATCGCTGTGGCTGGAAAAAGATCCCGCAAGAGCGGGACCAACGACTACTGAAGAGAACCGTTCAACGTGACAGAAGTGCAACCCTTCCGCAAATTGCTGCAGATTTCGATGCTGGGACATCAACAAGTGTCAGCGTACGAACCATACAACGAAACATCATCGATATGGGCTTTCGGAGGCGATGTTCCACTCGTGCGCCCTTGATGACTGCGCGACACAAAGCTTAATGCCTCGCCTGGGCCTGATAACACCGACACTGTTGCTGCTCAGAAGAGATCTCCACTCCCTCCTGTCGGAAGTTCCTGTCCTCCTCGGGCATGGGTGTGTGTGTTGTTCTTAGCGTTAGTTTAAGTTAGAATAGGTAGTGCGTAATCCTAGGGACCGATTACCTCAACAGTTTGTCCCCACAGGTACCTACCACCAATTTCCAAAACATTTTCCGACTCTGATTCCGACAAAACCGCCTCCACTACATCGTTTTAATGATCTCCTGGCTGCTGGCATTAAAAGTGGTAATTGGGTCGCGTTGGTAAAATACGATCGCCTGTCGTAGACTTAACACCCATTGTGAACCCTACTGTGTCACTTCCTCCGTTGTTATACTTTTTCTCGTTTCTTTTAGTTGCACCGCTCACGAAAACTGACAACAGAAGGGAGAGCAGTGTGCTGACCCTGCAACCGATGACGCCTAAGGGCTGAGGATGACTCGGCGGCCGGTCGGTGATGTTCGGCCTTCAAGAGCTGTACGGACGATGTTTGTTTTGTTCTAGTTACTTGTGGGAGACATATTAACTTCAGAGGACTAATACTGACAGTTCCACCACTTAATCCATTTTCTCATAACGACAGCATCATCGTCTTCCTTTCAAGAATTAGGCTGTTGCGTGTTGCAGACTCACAAACAAAATCATTCCGATCTTTTTCGAGGCCTTCCAACGTCCCTCTTCCCATTCGGCTTGTAGTCCAGAATTTTCTGGAGAATTCTGTGACCTGGCATCCCCATGAGTTGTCTCCAACTTTCACGGTATTTGTGAATTTCTTTATTCCTGCTGGAAACGTTTAATTCTGTTCTAACATCTTCATCTCTAATCATATACCGTTTTGTGCAGCCCTTCATCTTCCTTAGGCTCCTCATCTTCGCTGTTTGCATTTTATTTTATTTTTTATTTTATTATACTTTTATTAACGTTTATTTTTTATTTAATTTTATATTTTGCTATTTTTGTTTGGTGGGTAACCCATCTTTGGCTCCAGTAGCGTAACGCAGGAATTGCTATCACCTTATATAATTTCACGATGGGCTCTTTCTGTAGCCTATGGCCCAATGTTTTGCTAATGGTACCACAAGCAGCTTTGAATTTGTCTAGCTTTTTTTTTTTTTTTTTTACAATGTCAGAAACAAAATAACAACTTATAGCACAGCCTAAATAGGAGATTTGAGAGCCTTGTTGTAAAACTAAATTATCTATAACGATTTTTGATCTGACTGGATATTTTGCCGGCTGGAGTGGCCGAGCGGTTCTAGGCGCCACAGTCTGGAACCCCGTGACCGCTACGGTCCCAGGTTCGAATCCTGCCTCGGGCATGGATATGTGTGATGTCCTTAGGTTAGTAAGGTTTAAGTAGTTCTAAGTTCTAGGGGACTGATGACCTGAGCAGTTAAGTCCCATAGTGTTCAGAGCCATTTGAACCATTTGACTGGATATTTTCCGCGGAATATCATTATTTTCGTTTCATTACCAGAAATTTTGAAACTGCATTTTTTGCATGTTTCGTTTAGTTGGTATACTGATCTTTGAAGTAAACGGAGGCACATTCAGGTATTCCTCAACCGTTATCTGAATTCCTTTATTTATTTCACATTTCGTTTTGCGAAGAATGAAGTCAACGGAAGTATTTAAAAGGGTAGGTGATTGTCCATATCCTTGTCTAACACCTTGGTTAACAGTTATTTCTTGTAATCAGTTTCTACTTGTGTTTGTTACAATACGTGTCGTTTTGGAAAGGTTTTTCATACTTCTGTTTTCTGATAACGATACCCGCATGCAGACATTACCTTCCATAGGCTGCCAAAGCTCACACGGTCAAAAACCTTCTCAAGGTCGATAAAGTCCACAAATATTTCACCATTAAATTCTCTGCGTTTTTCTGTAATGTTCTCAATTCCAAACACGTGCCATTTCATGGCAGCAACGATTAGACTTGTCCGTTTGATTTTCATTCGTTTAAAATTGCGCCTCATTCTGCTTACACAGTCTCATTAAGTGAACACAAGAACGCAGGACGATGAGTTTACAGGTTGTTCAAAGTTCAGTTAACTGCTCCTGGTATATTCTTTCTTCGTTACGTGATAATAGTTATCGGGAGATGAAATTCCACTCTTCTGATACTCCACATACGTGATGGATTGCCTGATAACGGTACTGACACGTACAGACGCCGTTATCTGACAAGGGGCCCGAGTTACGGAAAAGTACGCAGTTTTTTGCGGCTTTTCCATTCTCCGAGCCTTCTCACGCGATTTATCGGTAGCTGGCAATATGTTTTCCATCTTTCTAAAACAGTCAATTTGTACTGTGGCGCTACTTTCACGACGCGCCTTAATCAAAATAATCGTCGGTGTCTGGAATAGCGGCGTGTTGCTGGTTAGATCAAAGTTTGTACACCTTTAGCAAAAACAACATGATGTGTAACTAGTACGGTGCACTACCCTGCCAATTCCGAGAAAGATCGGAAGAGAAGTTTTACGCATTTATTATGTAACAGATGTATCTGTGCGAAGGTGCTGGACGTTAGAATTCGTTGTGGGCATGTATGCAACGAACAAAATGAGAGTTATAAAAAAATGAAAATAAAAAAAGTGAGTTTCATAAAACGAACGCGCCCAAGGCGAAGGTTCGACTCCCGCTCGACCTTAGCTGTCAATCTTTTTCTATCGCTGACATTATTGTTTCGTTTATATGACATCTGAAAGGTAATGTAATGAAAAGAACGAAGTGTATTTGCATGAAGTTTCGATTTATGTTTTCCATGTGCGCATGACAAATACCATCCTGGAACGTGTGGTGTCGAGAGCACATATTCACCTACATCTACGTGGATACTCTGCAAATCACATTTAAGTGTCTGGCAGGGGCTTCATCGAACTTCACAATTCTCTATTATTCCAATCTCGTACAGCGCCCCGAATGAACGACCACCTATATTTTTCCGTACGAGCTCTGATTCCCTTATTTTATCATTGTGATCGTTTCTCCCTATGAAGGTCGGCGTCAACAAAATGTTTCCGCATTCGGAGGAGAAAGTTGGTAATTGGAATTTCGTGAGAAGATGGGTCCTGAACGAAAAACGCCTTTGTTTCAATGATGTCCATCCCAAATCTGGTATCATTTCAGTGACACTCTCTCCCCTATTTCGCGATAATACAAAACGTGCTCCCCTTCAATGTACTCGGTCATATTTATCCTGCAAGGATCCCCACACCGCAAAGCAGTATTCTAAAAGAGGACAGACAAGCGTAGTGTAGGCGGTCTCCTTAGCAAATCTGTTACATTTTGTGAGTGTCCTACCAATATATCGCAGCCTTTGGTTAGCCTCCGCCACAACATTTTCTATGTGTTCCTTCTAATTTAAGTTGTTCGTAATTGTAATTCCTAGGTATTAAGTTGAATTTACGACCTTTAGATTTGACTGATTTATCGTGTAACCGAAGTAATTGCACATTACACTTGTGGTCTACCGCACTTTGACTTACTACATCACTCATTGTGAATAACGCCATTGGCATCATTATTTATCGAGGTTTGTCTTGGGTGTCCCAAGCCTGTCCCTCGTCCTTGAAAATTTAATTACAAATAGTGAATAGTCGGATAACATATAATAACATGTGAAATTCAGTACAACTTCGTGAAAATGCACGTTTTCCCCCTAGTTTACCTCTCAAATGTCATATAAACGAAATAATGTGACCAATGATGAGAAAGGTATAAATAATAAAAAAATAAGTGTTAGCAGGACTAGTACAGCCGCCTCATTTACGACCCACTTGCAACGCACGACCTCTAACCACTTTTTTTTTATCTCATTTGGTTTGGTGTATTCGTTTGGGGCGGACATCAAAAGACACTGCTCACTTTCATCGTTGACCTGTTCACTCAGTGGCTTTATTACACAGAGCAGGCAATCCTTTGACCGAACACGCTGAGCTACTGTGCACGCACCAATTACAATGACTTTGAAAGTTGGACATCTATGATGCTGCTGTGTGAGTACACAAACTCTATGGGTCAGAGATATTATTATGGCGAGTAGTAGCGAGGAAGCAGTTGTTGAGGGGAGTCGAAAGTGGTGGGACGCAGCAGTGGAGAGAGGTTGCTGCCTGCCGTGATCGTGTTAGCTACACTCTGGTGTTAATTGCGGACTACTTCTTTCTTTTTTTGTTATTTGCCTTTTTGCTGCACGTAGCTGTTTGTTGCTTGCGCACTGGATCGATTTTGTTAGAACTGTACTATGCATACACTCAGAGTAACACCGTATCTTCGTTGAAGTCAGAAACGCGTTTATTGAGTATAGACATGGCGGAATAATTAAAAGTTTGTCAGCATTTAAATCATAAATTTTCTGAGCACACTACATCAAAATACAAATCCGTAAGAGTACGAGGGGTGGAGATCTCTTCTGAACAGCACGTTGCAAGGCATCCCAGATATGCTCAATAGTGTTCATGTCTGGGGAATTTGGTGGCTAGCGGAAGTGTTTAAACTCAGGAGAGTGTTCCTAGAGCCGCTCTGTAGTAATTCTCGACGTGTGGCGTGTCACAATGTCCTGCTGGAACTGCCCAAGTCCGTCGGAATGCACAATGGACATGAATGGATGCACGTACGTGACACCTGTGAGAGTCGTATCTAGAGGTATCAGGTGTCCACATCACTCCCACTGCATACACCTCACACCATTACAGAGCCTCCACTAGCTTCAACAATCCCTTGCTGACATGCAGGGTCCATGAGGTTGTCTCTATACTCATAGACGTCCATCCGTTTGATACAATTTGAAACGAGCCTCGTCCGACCAGGTAACATACACTCCTGGAAATTGAAATAAGAACACCGTGACTTCATTGTCCCAGGAAGGGGAAACTTTATTGACACATTCCTGGGGTCAGATACATCACATGATCACACTGACAGAACCACAGGCACATAGACACAGGCAACAGAGCATGCACAATGTCGGCACTAGTACAGTGTATATCCACCTTTCGCAGCAATGCAGGCTGCTATTCTCCCATGGAGACGATCGTAGAGATGCTGGATGTAGTCCTGTGGAACGGCTTGCCATGCCATTTCCACCTGGCGCCTAAGTTGGACCAGCGTTCGTGCTGGACGTGCAGACCGCGTGAGACGACGCTTCATCCAGTCCCAAACATGCTCAATGGGGGACAGATCCGGAGATCTTGCTGGCCAGGGTAGTTGACTTACACCTTCTAGAGCACGTTGGGTGGCACGGGATACATGCGGACGTGCATTGTCCTGTTGGAACAGCAAGTTCCCTTGCCGGTCTAGGAATGGTAGAACGATGGGTTCGATGGCGGTTTGGATGTACCGTGCACTATTCAGTGTCCCCTCGACGATCACCAGTGGTGTACGGCCAGTGTAGGAGATCGCTCCCCACACCATGATGCCGGGTGTTCGCCCTGTGTGCCTCGGTCGTATGCAGTCCTGATTGTGGCGCTCACCTGCACGGCGCCAAACACGCATACGACCATCATTGGCACCAAGGCAGAAGCGACTCTCATCGCTGAAGACGACACGTCTCCATTCGTCCCTCCATTCACGCCTGTCGCGACACCACTGGAGGCGGGCTGCACGATGTTGGGGCGTGAGCGGAAGACGGCCTAACGGTGTGCGGGACCGTAGCCCAGCTTCATGGAGACGGTTGCGAATGGTCCTCGCCGATACCCCAGGAGCAACAGTGTCCCTAATTTGCTGGGAAGTGGCGGTGCGGTCCCCTACGGCACTGCGTAGGATCCTACGGTCTTGGCGTGCATCCGTGCGTCGCTGCGGTCCGGTCCCAGGACGACGGGCACGTGCACCTTCCGCCGACCACTGGCGACAACATCGATGTACTGTGGAGACCTCACGCCCCACGTGTTGAGCAATTCGGCGGTACATCCACCCGGCCTCCCACATGCCCACTATACGCCCTCGCTCAAAGTCCGTCAATTGCACATACGGTTCACGTCCACGCTGTCGCGGCATGCTACCAGTGTTAAAGACTGCGATGGAGCTCCGTATGCCACGGCAAACTGGCTGACACTGACGGCGGCGGTGCACAAATGCTGCGCAGCTAGCGCCATTCGACGGCCAACACCGCGGTTCCTGGTGTGTCCGCTGTGCCGTGCGTGTGATCATTGCTTGTACAGCCCTCTCGCAGTGTCCGGAGCAAGTATGGTGGGTCTGACACACCGGTGTCAATGTGTTCTTTTTTCCATTTCCAGGAGTGTATTTCATCAACAGTCTAATGTCGGTGTTGACGGGCCCAGGCGAGGCATAAAGCTTTGTGTCGTGCAGTCATCAAGGCTACATGAGTGGGCCTTCTGCAACGAAAGCCCATATCGATGATGTTTTGTAGAATGGTTTGCACGCTTACATTTGTTGGTGGCCAGCATCGAAATCTGCAGCAATTCGCGGAAGCGTTGCACTTCTGTCACATTGAACGATTCTCTTCAGTCGTCGTTGGTCCAGTTCTCGCAGGATCTTTTTCCGACCGCAGCGATGTCGGAGATTTGATGTTTTACCGGATTCATGATATGCACGGTACACTCATGAAATGGTCCTACAGAAAAATCCCCACTTCATCACTACCTCAGAGATGCTGTGTCTCATCACACCACGTTCAATCTCATATAAATGTAGATAACCTGCCATTAGCATTAACCGATCTTACAACTGCGCCAAACACTTTTTGTCTTATACAGGCCTTATACAGACCTTAATGGCAGCAACGATGGAGAAGAAAGACTTCGGAATGGCGTAGCTGGCACTTGAGGCCACCCTCCTTTCTGGGGATTAAATGAGAGGGAACCACTACCTTGTAGTGGAGGAGGAACTCAATAGGGTAAGGGAGACAACCCCAACAGAAAATCCTTTCTTGCATTAGGCCTAGCAAGGCAGCAGGAAAGTCTTCATATATTGCTTTCAAAACACAGACGAGCCTTGGAACGAACCACTCAGGATTTGACTCCACTACTTCTTCAAGTACTGGTGCAAATGATGGGAATTCTGATGATATTTATCAGCACAAGAATATGAAACCAAATGGACTAAATAATAACCTAAATATTGGCACCCTTAATATATAGCCCTCAATGGAAAAATGGAAGAGAGAAAGTTAGATATTTTGGGATTAAGCGAAACAAAGTGTAAGGGAAGAGGTGAGAAGAATTTGGAGAGGAGGAAGAAAACTGTACTGGAGTGGGAATAACAGGTTTGGAAGAAACTGTATGGCAGTGATGGTGAATAAGAATGTACAAAGCTGTATTGAAAGTGCGAAATATGTATCAGACAGGATCATAATCTTAAACCTGAGATTCCAAAAAGAAACACTAAAAGATATCCAGATTTAGGCACCTCAAGTGGGATGTAGCGAAGAAGAGAAAATGGACCTTGAAAATAAGTTAGAGACCCATATAGAGAGTGCTAATATAGTGATGGGAGATTTTAATGCACAGGTAGGCAAAGACAGAAAGGTATTTAGCAAGTGCTGGGATGTTTTGGATATGGAGGCAGAAATGAAGAAGGGGAAAGACTCCTGGATTTGTGCCAGAGGAATGGAATGAAAATAGCAAACATCTGGTTTATGAAGAGAGAAAGTTATCTTATCACCAGATACAGTTGGGATGGAAGAACCAACAGTGTAATTGATTATATTGTAGTAGACAGGGAATGGGGAGAGAAAGCACAAATGTGAAGGTAAATCCAAGTGTGAGTGCAGATGGAGACCATAGATTACTGGTGGGACAATGGAAAATGAATCAGTGTGTGAAAAATAGAAAATAGAAGAAAGTGATGAGGATACAGGATTGGAAACTAAAGGAGAGTGAAAGTGCTGAGAAGTATAGAGAATTAATCACACAAAAATGTCCAAAAGAAGTTTTCTGCAAAGTAGAAAAAGAATGGAGTTTATTCAAAGACACTTTAGTTGAAGCAGCACAAAAATTATGTGGTAGAACATCTGGAAAGGAAAAAATAAGACAGACAAGTTGGTGGGATGATACCACTATCCAAGCAGTTAGAAGAAAAAATGTAGCATGGAGAAAGTGGTGGAAAACTAAAAATGATGAGGACCATAAAAGATATATAGAGGAAAAGAAGATGTGCAAAGAAATAGTGGACACAGCAAATAAAAAGGGATGGGAAGAGTTTACAAAAAAACTTGAAGTAGATGTGAAGAGAAATAAGAAAATGTTCTATAAAATGATGAAAAATAAAAGGAAGGATTCTGAAGTACCAGTAAAGATGGAAATAGAAGATGGTACTGTGATTGAAGATCCATGGAATATAAAAGATCTCTGGAAAGAACATTTTAAGAAACTGTTAAACGCTGAGGAGCAGGTACACGATGAAACAACAAGTAATGGAGAAATTGAGAGAAGTTGGGAAGCAGAATTAGGACAAATTACACAGGAAGAAATGGAAATAGCTGTGAAGTATCAATAGACATGATAAGAGCAGCGGGTCCAGTGGGAATGCAGTGACTGTATAGAGTACTATCAATTGAACGGAAAAATAGTTAAATACCTGACGATTGGAGAAGAGGAGACATTGTTCCCATCTTCAAAAAAGGCAATAAAAGACTTTGTAAAAACTACAGAGGAATAACCTTTATGAGTCATACAGTCAAGATTTTTGAAAGAATTTTACTAAATCGAATAAGTCAAAAGATAGAAAAGGAGCTGAGTGAAGAACAGCTTGGGTTTAGGAAAGGAAGAAGCACAATCGACCTGATATTTTCTATCCACCAACTGATGGAAAAAAGTAGGAGTATAAAAAATGGTGATAATGGTTTTTATAAACATAGAGAAGGCATATGTCTCAGCTAGCAGGGAAAGACTCTGGGAAGAAATGAAGAAGATAGATATAGAAGATGGATACATTAATGTAATAAAGAGAATTTACAGGGGACACAATTGTAGAATTAGAACACCATTGGGGAATTCTAAATACTTCGAAATAAGACAAGGGCTTAAGCAAGGAAGTATTCTATCTCCTGCACTTTTTAATGTTGTGTTGGAGGGAATGCATAGGGCAGTTAAAGATATAGTAAAAGAAAAAGACAAAAAGACGATTTTTGCAAATGATATGGTAATATGGGGCGATAAAGAGGTAGATGTACAGTTACAACTTGACGTGTGGAGGGAAATAATAAAAAGATATGGGTTAAAACAAATAAAGATAAGAGTGAAGTAATGGTATTTGGAAGAGTCAAAGGAGTCAACGGAAATATTACTTTGAATGGAGAACCCCTCAAAGTGGTAGGCAGTTTCACTTATTTAGGGAGTGAAATATCTACCGATGGAAGAATAACCAACAAAATTAATAGGTTACAGAAGAGAAATAATTTCTACCAAACAATAAAACACTTATTTTGGAATAAGGAAGTTACAGAAAAAGCAAAACTCCTTATGTATAAGTGTTATTACTTCCCTATTGTCCCCTATGGAGGAGAAACGTGGACAATGAGAGAAAGGGACTAGAGCAGACTGCAAACAGGCGAAATGAAATTTCTCAGAGCAGTTAAGGGAAAAACAAGAATGGACAAAGTAAGGAATGTAGATATGAGAAAGGATCTTAGATAAGAATGTATGAGAGAAGGAATTGAAAAAAAAGGCATTAAGATTGTACAGGCATGTTAAGAGAATGTGTGGGCAGAGGCTCCCCAAAATTATGGAAGAACTAAAGGTGGATGGAAAAAGACCTAGAGGTGCCCAAGAACTCGGTGGAAAACGGGAGTGAGAATATCTGTGGAAAGTAGAGGTGTGACCTGGCAGCAAGTGGAGGAAGAAAAGTGGTGGGAGGACCGAGCGAAATGGAGAGGACTCGTCAGCACCCAGACCTGGCAGTAGCTAGAGCTAGATCCGGATATAAATAGATAGACAGGAGTTGCCGACCGCAGCGCCTTATTCTGCTAGTTTACATAACTCTGTATTTGAATACGCATGCCAATACCAGTTTCTTTGGCGCTGCAGTAGTACACGTGGACTAGCTAAGCAGAAAAAAAACACCGCACAAATGTGGGCCAAATGCCAGCGGCAATGGTGGAACCTGAAGATGGCGGTATGTGCCGCCGAAATAGTCGTGCGAGACAATGAAGACGTTCTCAAGATACAGCTATGGTGGTACTTATTCTCATATATATCATCAGCTGAAGTTCCTCGTCCATGAAGTAAGATAGGCATCCATAAATTAAATGAAAGTATTTCTGTGCGTAAAATTTCACTGTATTGCGGTTAGCTTGTATACAGCAGTTACTAGCAAGCCTTACTCTAAGCTGTAGAACGTCTGAGAAGTCCACACGCACACTTCATTCATAAGCGTTGCCAGTCTATGGGAATTATTGATGATACTTCCCAGAAAGTTTACAAACGGACTGTTCCTTTCAGAATAGCTCGCTCAAATGTTGCTGCAACCAGTCTCACGTAACAAAATGTTCACATTCCCAAGTAAACAACACACCACGCGCAATTTAGTTACTTAAGATGTCACCAAAAGTTTAGAATTTCACACCGTGCATTAAATTGAACTCTCTTCCACACTTTACAGTACTTCTTAAACTTCTGGTAACGAAATATCACAATACTGATATTTTCAGTTGAGCACATATCGATATGTCTGATCGCTATGTGACCCAAGTCCCCGACTAAACTTATCTCTCTACACAAAAGAAGTTTCTAGTTCACAAAATACTCGCGAACAGGCTGATTTGTGATTATACGTGTATGGTGTCTGTTGTTTCGGACACGCGTGCCTAGTAAGTAGGAGACCCTGGGTTCTAATCTTGATCTGGCACACGTTTTCAACTCTCCGCCACTGATTTCTGTCAATGTCCCATACACAGCTGATGTTTGTGATTTATTGAAATTTAATTTGTGATTGGCAGAGGAACATCACAACCGATTAGTAAGCAGTAGTAAACCCGCTCAGTCTCGCGTGTGTATATAGAATGAAAAAAAATTGGTCACTCAATCAGAACAGTAAATAAACATAAATTTTGAAAACGCACCAATATAAAATTAAATCTCTCTTAACAAAACTACTTTACCGAAATCGTAATCTCATTTCCCTAATACAATAACTGACGAAATAGTTTATAACAAATTCCCCGATACGAATGACTAATAGATACGTCATTCTAGAACGTTCCGAGGCCTATGAGAAAGACAGGCCGCGGCGCGTACGTTACGAAGGTAGGCCGAGCTCGCTCGCTAAACTCAACAGAAAAACTGCGTCTCTACACCTGTTAACTCGTAACTGGGTATGCATGTACAAACGAGAGCTGTATCTTCTTCTGGAATCCATTGTCATGGAATCTTACCGCTATTAGTCCTACGATGATAGAAAGTGCATTGGGCAACTAACAACTTATTATCGTTGTACTGGGGTACAATAAAATTAAAATCATATCAAAATGATTATCAGTTGCATAAGGCACCACATCTTGTATGAAATAAGGACTGTTAAGCAGAAGATACTAAATGCTATAAACAAGCCGTCATACCATTTATGTCGAGAATTCATGAAAATCATAATAGCAGATTCCAGTTGAAGATGCAATTCTCGCTGGTATGTACACGTCCAGCTGCGAGTTAACACGTCTAGAAAGGCATTTTGTCTGCTGAGCTGTGCGATAGAACGACTCAGGCTTACTTTCGTTGCGTAAGTTTTTTTTTTTCCTTTATTGTTATTTAACACCTTACATAAGGTGGGCTCGCAGCAGCACAGTACGCTGCTCTTCAGCCACAGGTATTACAAAAGAAAAACAACGGAGACACAGAATATACAGAACATATTGGGGGACAAAAAACAGTAGACACGGCAGTAGACACGGTAACGAAAAAACACGAAGCTGTTCACAGGCGAAGACAACCAAAGAAACTGTTAGCACCGAACACGGACACTGACGGTATAGACGACGCGTGAACGATGGAGCATGGGCGGCGAGAAACACTGAGGCACAAACACGACGGCACACACACAAAACCGATGGCGATGATCTCCAGTGTGGGAATGTCCACTTAACGTGTGCGAGTCTGGGGACCTGCCAGGAGGGGAAGAAGGTGGAGGGGGAGGGAGAGGGGAGAGCAAAGATGCCAGTGACAGAGGAGATGGTAGGAGGAATGAAGGAATGGGGTAGGGGAAGCCCGGGGGAGGGGGGAGGAAGGGAGGAAGGAGAGAAGGGAGAGAGGCTGCCCAAAGGAAAAAACACAGGAAGTGGGATGGGAGGATGAAAGTTGATAGGAGGGGTAAATGGAGGAGGGCATCATCAGGGAGGGTGAGCTGGCAGAAGCCACCTTGGGAGAGGGTAAGGAGAGTGGAGAGATGGAGAGCAGGTGGGACGTGGAAATACAGGCGCGGCAGCAGATGGGGGAGGGAGAGGATGGGAGAGACAAGCGGGTGAGGAGGATCAAGTTTACAGGAGGTTTAGAGGATCTGTATCCCTTCGAGGAAAAGGAGGAGGTGGGGGAGGGGAGACGGATGTGATTGGTGAGGCGGAGAGCATGGTATTCTAGGATCTGAAGGGATTTGTAAAAGGTAGTAGGAGCGGAGATCCAGGCAGGGTGGACGTAGCAGAGGATAGGGCACTTGAGGGATTTATAGGTGTGGAGGATGGTGGAGGGGTCCCGACCCCATGTATGGCCAGAAAGGAGCTTGAGGAGACGGAGTTGGGCGCGTGCCTTGACTTGGATTGTCCAGAGGTGGGGGGTCCAGGAGACGCGACAGTCAAGTGTGACGCCAAGGTACTTAAGGGTGTGGGTGAGGGCGATAGGACGTCCATAGACGGTGACATAGAAATCGAGGAGGCAGAAGGAAGGGGTGGTTTTGCCTACTATGATCGCCTGGGTTTTGGAAGGACTGACTTTAAGCAATCACTGGTTGCATCAAGTGGTGAATCGGTCAAGATGTGACTGAAGAAGGCGTCGGGAGCACTGCAGGGTGGGGGCAAGGGCAAGGAAGGCGCTGTCATCGGCGTACTGGAGAAGGTGGATGGGGGGGGGGTGAAGGGGGCGGCATGTCCTCCATATACAAAAGGTACAGAAGAGGGGAGAGGACGGAGCCTTGAGGCACACCAGTGGAGGGGAAAAAGGTGTAGGAATCTGTGTTATGGATGGTGACGTAGGAAGGACTTTGGGAAAGAAAGGACTCAATGAGACAGATGTAGGTAACAGGAAGGGCGAAGGTTTGGAGCTTGAAGAGTAGACTGGAATGCCACACACGGTCATAGGCACGTTCGAGGTCAAGGGAGAGGAAGATAGCAGAGCGACGGGAGTTAAGTTGTTCAGAGAGGAAATGAATGAGGAGAAGGAGAAGGTCATCGGTAGAGAAGGACGGCTGTAAGCCAGACTAGGTAACAGGAAGGAGGCGGTGCTGGCAGAGATGCTGGTGGATGCATCGGGTAAGGATGGATTCCAGGACCTTGCTGAAGACCGAGGTAAGGCTGATGGGACAGTAGGAGGAGACAGCGGACGGTGGTTTGTCGGGTTTGAGGAACATCAGGATGCAGGAAGTTTTCCACAGGTCGGGGTAGTAGCCGGTGGACAGGACTACATTATAGAGACTGGTCAGGGTGGAGGGGAAGGAGGCAGGAGCTTCACGAAGGTGGTGATAGGTGACACCAGGAACGGTGTTGCGTTTCGTGCAGATTGTATCAATGAGATCCTGAGTGGTGATGGGGCATTGAGTTCGGTGTATGCAATGCTGTCCAAGTACTGTAAACCAGGAGCGAGGGGAGGGACAGAGGTGTCAGTTCGATTGCAGACATCCGGGAAGAGGGAATAATCGAACTGTGGATCGTCGGGGATGGTAAAGAAATCATAAAGGTAGGAGGCAAAGTGATTGACCTTACTAAGGTTATCAGGGAACGGTTGATCATCATGAAGGGGAGGGTAGTAGGGAGGGGCCTAGATCTGGTAAGTCGGCGGAAGGCTGACCAGTACTTGGACGAGTTTATAGGAAGGGTGGCATTTAGACGGGTGCAGGTCTGTCGCCAGTCCCGGCGTTTCTTAGCCGCGAGCAAGTTTCTGATGTGTTGTTGTAGTTGCCGGTGGCGTCGTAGTGTGGCCAGGTCACGCATGTGGAGGAAGGGACGGTAGAGACGGCAGGATTCACAGAGAAGGAGGATGGCCTGTGGGGGTAAAGTAGGACGGTGGGGGTGGATGGCGACGGAAGGGACGTGGGCCTCCACAGCCTCAGACAAGGTCTGCTGGAGAAAGGAGGCGGCCCGGGTAACATCATCAGGGTAATGGGAAGTGAGGGGGTGGCCATCGACCTGGGTAGAGAGGGTATCCCGGTAGGCATTCCAGTCGGCACAAGAATAATCATGGACGTATTTCTGGGGAGGTTCATGACGAGAGTCGGGGTGGGGGCGACGACCGTCTGAAACGTTGAGGAGGACAGGGAGATCGTTGCGTAAGCGCCGCTGCCTATCTTTCTAGTAGCCCTCGAGAACTTACGAGACCAGTTACTACAACATACAGCATAAATACTTTACATAAAACATTATTTCACAATCTCATCTTCATCTAGTCGAATTACTAAGTGCAGTTAATAGAAGTAATTAATAAACAATTAGAAAATTAAACGAACAGAACTCCAAATAAAAATGACAGTGTTTTGATTGAAGTTCAAACAATGTCTGTCTCATAGAGATCTCTACCTGATCGCACAGAAACTACACACACACTGACGCAGGAGAGCTTCTTTTCACCCGAACGAGCTAAGGAAGAGACGTCAAAATGACGTAGCCCAGCGTTCAGGAAGTATGTCGATACGTCCATCGGCGAGTACAGATAGAGTTGACATGAAAGCTTAGGCCAGTTATGGCCGTTCGGGTGCAATCTCACACGAAATCTCCGGGAAGGAGGTCTGTGTGTGTCAACTACGCAATAAAAATATGTAGTCAACATGTGGATAAGTTATCGAGTTTTCTGTTGTATTCTAACTAACTATACTGTGTCTGTTCATTCATCTGTGGCAAAATTTGCATACGATCTGTCTTGCAACTACACTCCTGGAAATTGAAATAAGAACACCGTGAATTCATTGTCCCAGGAAGGGGAAACTTTATTGACACATTCCTGGGGTCAGATACATCACATGATCACACTGACAGAACCACAGGCACATAGACACAGGCAACAGAGCATGCACAATGTCGGCACTAGTACAGTGTATATCCACCTTTCGCAGCAATGCAGGCTGCTATTCTCCCATGGAGACGATCGTAGAGATGCTGGATGTAGTCCTGTGGAACGGCTTGCCATGCCATTTCCACCTGGCGCCTCAGTTGGACCAGCGTTCGTGCTGGACGTGCAGACCGCGTGAGACGACGCTTCATCCAGTCCCAAACATGCTCAATGGGGGACAGATCCGGAGATCTTGCTGGCCAGGGTAGTTGACTTACACCTTCTAGAGCACGTTGGGTGGCACGGGATACATGCGGACGTGCATTGTCCTGTTGGAACAGCAAGTTCCCTTGCCGGTCTAGGAATGGCAGAACGATGGGTTCGATGACGGTTTGGATGTACCGTGCACTATTCAGTGTCCCCTCGACGATCACCAGTGGTGTACGGCCAGTGTAGGAGATCGCTCCCCACACCATGATGCCGGGTGTTGGCCCTGTGTGCCTCGGTCGTATGCAGTCCTGATTGTGGCGCTCACCTGCACGGCGCCAAACACGCATACGACCATCATTGGCACCAAGGCAGAAGCGACTCTCATCGCTGAAGACGACACGTCTCCATTCGTCCCTCCATTCACGCCTGTCACGACACCACTGGAGGCGGGCTGCACGATGTTGGGGCGTGAGCGGAAGACGGTATAACGGTGTGCGGGACCGTAGCCCAGCTTCATGGAGACGCTTGCGAATGGTCCTCGCCGATACCCCAGGAGCAACAGTGTCCCTAATTTGCTGGGAAGTGGCGGTGCGGTCCCCTACGGCACTGCGTAGGATCCTACGGTCTTGGCGTGCATCCGTGCGTCGCTGCGGTCCGGTCCCAGGTCGACGGGCACGTGCACCTTCCGCCGACCACTGGCGACAACATCGATGTACTGTGGAGACCTCACGCCCCACGTGTTGAGCAATTCGGCGGTACGTCCACCCGGCCTCCCGCATGCCCACTATACGCCCTCGCTCAAAGTCCGTCAACTGCACATACGGTTCACGTCCACGCTGTCGCGGCATGCTACCAGTGTTAAAGACTGCGATGGAGCTCCGTATGCAACGGCAAACTGGCTGACACTGACGGCGGCGGTGCACAAATGCTGCGCAGCTAGCGCCATTCGACGGCCAACACCGCGGTTCCTGGTGTGTACGCTGTGCCGTGCGTGTGATCATTGCTTGTACAGCCCTCTCGCAGTGTCCGGAGCAAGTATGGTGGGTCTGACACACCGGTGTCAATGTGTTCTTTTTTCCATTTCCAGGAGTGTATATTTGCCAAATTTTACGTGCTTTCCCTAGTTGACTAATGAAGTGCCATATCAACAGACCTTCTCCAGAAAAATGCATATTGAATCGAAAAACGCGTTAACTGGTTTGTTGCAATGTATTCACCAAAGTCTGACACAGACTCAAAGAGTTCTTTCTCTGTATTTCCTGCTGTATGTATGAAATGACTCGTGTCAGCACAGCATTTAGAACATTCATTCCCACGCTTTATCCGCAATTTCAGAATTGAACGTGGATGTTCAGATGACTATTGAAAAAGAAATGTAAATAAATTATGAAACAATTACCTGTACTGTCATGTGAATGCTATTTCTTCTGAAAATGTATGTATTGTTTTACTGTTTTCCTCAAGAGCAATGTACAGTCTCCAGCTGCACTCATAATCATGGCTTCATACATACTGAACTGTGCAAATAGTTTGCAATAATGTGTTAATAAAAAGTGAAAATAATATATTGCTATCTTCTGAGTGGTAGTAGGTGATTAAACATAATTCACAAACTAAATATTGCGGTAACTGTGTGATTTGACTGGCTGTTTGTTGGCATAGTATATGCTGCTTCTGAACCTTTTTTACCCTTAGGGTTGGGGTGGATTTTGTAAACAGCAACAATTTGTATTGTTTGAAAAAAGTGCATCAGTGAATTTATTTCTTTGTGTACTGTATCATATAGAAAGCGCTCATCTCTGTTTGGAATGTATTCTTATATGCCAATACTGAATGCATATTGCCAAGTAGTTAGCTTCTTTGAAAAGTAGCTGGGTAGCCCATACAAGTATGTCAGTTACACAGCCACAAATGTGTTTCATTTGTTTGCATTCAGATACTGATATTGGAAACTTTTTTAATAGAGTGACAACATTGTTTTAGTATTGATTCTTCTATGCACCCGCACAGAATTTAGTACGTGTTGTTCATTGCTGTTCTCTCAGTCTTATAAAGGTTATTTGCAACAGTTTTAGCCACACTTGTGACTATTTTATGCTGGGACTCTGACAACCTCTTTCTTTGGTGGCATAAAATCAGTCAACTTTGTGGCATGAAAGTGAGATGCAAAGCAAAAGTCACAGAGCTTGGTCTCCTCTACAAATGTAGTAGAATAGCAAATGTCCAGTTCAGTCTGGTGTCAATCATTCTCCATTTTATTTATTGTGATTAAAATTATGTTTGACAACTGTTAGCAAGACAGACTGGTAGGCCCTGTGCTGAGATTAATGGTAAGAGTAAACATTGGGTGCACAGAATACTCTATCCTCACCCTTTGAGCATATTTGCTTATTTATAGAGGAGATGACAGAACCAAAAACCAGTATGGACAAAGCTCCTAACTATACTTTTACAGAACAGCATGGAGGAAGGGATGCAGATCAAGACAGTTAATGGCCAGGGTACGAGAGGACAGAATTTCATGGGGCTGGGCTTGTCTGCTCTGTTCCCAAAGGAGTTTTCATTATTTTTCAGACATCAGTTTCCTTTTCAAGTACTAACCCCACTACTATTTGTAGCGAATAATTTTGTGGCTCTGAGCACTATGGGACTTAACATCTGTGGTCATCAGTCCCCCAGAAGTTAGAACTACTAAAACCTAACCAACCTAATGACATCACAAACATCCATACCCGGGGCAGGATTCGAAACTGTGACCGTAGCAGTCGCACGGTTCCAGACTGAGCGCCTAGAACCGCTCGACCATCACCAAAGGAAATGATAATTACATAATTGAATTTCTTCATTCCATTGGGGCATAACAAAAATCAGCATGTGTATTCTGACTACACAAAAAATTATAGCAAAGCCTAAATGAGCAATGCACATAAGTGTTTTGACTTGATTACTGTTTTCTAAATGAAAAACCTTTTCTCAAATATTGTTTCATCACACACATTAAACAACTTGCACCCATGTGTGCAGAGCTTATTTGTTGTAAGGAAGTCAGTGAGCGGCCAGGATGCAATACAGAAAGACACACACTTGCTGCAAATAAAACATAACTAAAGTTTATTGGTTAACACTTTCAGGGTTTGTGCACTTTAGAGTTGCTGAAAAGACAGACTAGATCAGATGAAAATGTTTTACGCAACTGAAGAGCCTGATATGTATGGTCATAAATTGTACTATCTGAGTTAAAGAAAACTGTTATTGACCAAGTTGCATTCAAGAATCAAATTAATAACTGGGAAAAGAAATCGAAGGTTGAGAGATTTTTTTCAGATCATTTTCAGGTGACAACGAAAAAGTGCATCCATTGCTTTTTGTTACCAGCACAGGTGGCAAACGGAACTTTTGAAAAAGTATGGTAGGGTATGTTTGCTTGCTGCAACATACAAGACAATGAAGTATGACATTCCATTATTTTTCTTAGTAGTGAAAGCTAATGTATGCTGTTTAGTAGTTGGCATATTCTTCATTCAAGTAGAAAACAGTAGATCAGTTAAAGAGGCTCTAGAAATTTTCAAGGTTAATAAACATAAACATGGTCCATAGTAGCCTGTAATGCAATGTTTAATTGTCTGGTCAGCTAATTTCGACTAAGCATCGTCAAGCACATTTGAAACAGTTATGTTGCATATTGAGCAAAGTTCAGAATACGATTTTAAAAGGCATCACTGTAGTGTGCATCCTTATGTGAAATGATAGAATATGGGTAATTTTTACTTCTAATTAAATGATCTGAAAATGACATGAAATACAGATATTACTCATGTACTGCACAATGACAGTCAAAATTTGTTAATCACACGATCAAACAAACATTGTATTACAGCCTACTACGGACCATGTTTACATTTATTTAGTATCTGAAAGCTGGGATCCCCACAAATACAAAATTTCCAGTTACAGATCTTTCCGAGCCTGAGATACGGACAACTGAAGGAACATTTACAATGTCAAGGGTTAATCTTCGTTTATTTCATGGAAAGCATACATGCCAATGGTGGCTTAGCAAAAATTCAGTTTGTGCTGAAGAATATCTTTTCATTATGTGATTCACAAATTCCTGTGACTTGTTAAGTAAGAAATGAGGAATCTCTCTGTTGTAAGATTTGACAGCTGAATTCTTCAGACAATATTTTTTAAACAGGCTAGGGAGGAAATCATTCATTAAAACTTCAACATTACCTGTCAATGTTTTATCCGTTGAATGTCTAAGAAAAAAATGTTTCACTCTTTTATTTACCGATTCAACACCATTAATTTATTAGTAGTTATATTGGTGAAGAAATTCTCCTTGTCCTCGCAGGTCTACACCCACCTTTCAGATATGGAAAGCCATTGCTTATTAAAATAATCAAGTGCACCAGAAATTCTAGTTAATAATTCATGAGATTGAAGTTTTTGTTTTGCAGTTAAATATTGTTATTCAGATGGTGAACAGCAGTTTCTTCCCACAGCTTCAGAATTTGCTCACTATCTCCTGGTCCGTCGAAATTGTTCTTTTTGCTAAGCCACTGGTGACAGGCTTGCTTTTGATGAAATAAACAAAGATAAACCCTTGGCATTGGAAATATTCCATCAATTGCCTATATCTCAGGCTCAGAGAAATCTGTAACCCATGAAACTGGATTCCAATCTGGGCTCCATGTCTTGAAAATTTCTAGAGCCTCTTTAATTGGTGCTGTGTTTTCTACTTGAATGAAGAATATCCCAACTACTAAACAGCATACATTAGCTTTCACTACAAAGAAAAATAATGGAATGTCATACTTCGTTACCTTGCATGTTGCATCAAGCAAACATACCCCACCGTACTTTTTCAAAAGTTCTCTTTGCCACTTGTGCTGGTAACAAAAGAGGAATGGCTGCACATTTCATTGTCATCTGAAAACAGTCTGAAAAAAAGGCTCTCATCCTTCAATTCCTTGTCCTACACATCAATTTGATTTCTTAATGCTACTTGGTCAATAACAGTTTTCTTCAAATCAAACAGAGCCCAATACATATGGCTACAAATTGTACTATCTGTTGTGTAAAACATTATGTTCATCTGATCTTGTCTGTTCTCCCCAGTGAAACTGTTGGCCACAACTCTTTCCAGTTCTAACTTAATAATCCAAACTGATTATGTCCCCTTTGCAACCATACCCCTGATCTCTTTTGAAAGCGAAGGGTGTATGTGTCCAATTGCTTTCACACATTCAATGCCATGATTATGGCAACTTGCTGGGGAGGCAGCCACATAATACTGCAGATAGCTTTTTGGTGTGTGTGTTGACTCCAAGTCTTGTTTCAATTTCTCAATAACCTTTAACTCAATACAAATTTGACAATGAATTACAAATATTTATATACAAGGGCTAGTCGAATAAAATACATGTAACTGATCAGGCTTATATATCCACACACATTGTTCAATTGGATACTCCCTTTTTTTTTTTTTTTTGGTCTGTTGGAGACTTTATTGCATAATCTGGGAATACCTGACACACTTACATCCAGTGTTGCTGGACAGTCTTTCTTTCTTTGGTGTATCCATCATCACTTTTCTCTTCTTTTTGGGTTAACATGGTCCACCTTTATGAACAAAATTTAATATGTCCTTTCCTGTAACTATTGCTTTTTGGTTGAAAATATATAGAGAGTGTTTATAAATGAATATACATTTATAACATTTATTATATTAAACTTACAGTTATAAGTGATATGTCAAATGAAAGAGCAACTCAAACAGTTTTACCAAGAACCTTATAAATGTTCAATGTGAGCACCATTTGTCACACAGCACACATCAAGTCTGTAGCCGAGTTCTTCCCAAACATTGACAAGTGTGTCTTCAGTGATTGTAGCAACAGCTGCTTAAATCCGGTTTCTTAATTCAGGGAGGTCTGCTGGTAGCTGACGCATGTACACACGATCCTTGATGTAGCCCCAAAGGAAAAAAATCGCATGGCGTTAGGTCAGGTGAACATGGAGGCCATGAAAAGAGAGCCCTGTCATTGGCCCCCTTGCAGCCTATCCAGTGCTTGGGTACAGAGATGTTCTACCAACCACGTACATCGCTATGTCAGTGAAAATTTATAAGGTTCTTGGTAAAGCTGTTTGAGTTGCTCTTTCATTCGGCATCTCATCTATAACTGTAAGTTTAATGTAATAAATATTATAAAGCATTAAAACTCCTATATTCATTTATAAACACCATGTATAATTGCTACTTAGAGCTTTATTTTACTTATCAGATGATTTGCAACAGGGATCTCCTTTTTACTGTGATATAATGGGCCAAGAGTACACACTTTTTTTACGAGGCTTTCTACACATAAAACAGGGCAAAAAAAACTATATCTGTATGTTTGCTCTTGTATGGCTATGGTAGAAGCCTGTCTCGTCTGGTAAAAGTATAATTTTAATTAAATCTACAATCATGTGATTGCACATACATGAAACCGTGGTAGGCCACTGATGTACATGGAAACTACTATGTAGCAGGCCTATGTAAAATATGAATAATAGCATCTTGAAAAACCAATTACCTTGTCACAACAGGTCATCTAGCACAATCAAGATCAGTTTATTCATACATGGATGGATATAGTTTACTATTGGACACAAGTAGTTGTCTTTGACCACTGAAGCAATCAGCATGGAAGTGATGTCAGTACTTAGTTGCAGTATTTTCACACACTAATGGGTAGATAGTTTTGTAAATTTAGCTGTTTTAACTGTTCAGGAACTATGTACCAAATGACCAACAGATACACAGTACAGAGTCACCTGTAGTCAATGAGGTTTAGGATACAGTGTAAGGAACCTTGCCAGAGTAGAGGCAGGAAGATTGGCGGTTCGTGAGTGCTGTTGTTACAATACTCAATGAAAAAAAGTGTTTCAGTGTCTACTCTAAAGCTACATTTTAATCCCTGCATGGCTTAAATGTTTCCAAAATCAAATTCTTTCATTTCTTCCATTCCCACATGCCCTTTGTTCACTGCATTCTGGCAGTCTGTTAATGTGTGCATGTTTTGTTCTCCCACATTTCTCATTCTCATGTGTATGGAGAAAACTAATTGTTTCCTTCACACTACACTAACAAATTCTATTTGTACATTCTATAAACTTTGACAATGATAGTCCTTTTTGAAATTTCATTCTTAGTGACCCAGTCCAAAAAGCAAATTTATATCTTTAGCTAAATAGCCATTACTGTTATTTGGCGATTGTTTCGTGTGTGCTACAGGGTTGCTGCCTTCCCCATCATACTATGATCAATTCAGCTGACTGAACAGTACGTAGTGTGAGAATGAAAAGTGTAGTGTGTTCACAGAATGAAAATGAGGCAACGGAAGCATCCGATTCCACCCGTCTGATTTGACTGATGACGTAAGGGTGTTGTGGTGTGTGACGTCTCTCTCTCTCTCTCTCGTAGTGAATGTGTTTTAATTTACATAGGGAAGTTTGACTTTTGAATTTTTGAGGCGTTGTGGTATTGGTTTTGTTTTTCGTAGTTGTAGGTGTTGTTTTTTTCGTATCAGTAGTTGTGGTTGACCTATAAGGGAAATGACTGATTCCAATTTTCGTAGTTTTTGCTGTAGACGTTAGCGTTTTGGTATCGTCAGCTGCGGTTGACCTATATAGGTCAAGGGAAATGTCCGATTCCCGTAAATTTTTGTACTTTTTTTTCATTTTGTGTATTTTGGGATCGTGGTACGTTTATTTTTTACTGTTATATTTAGCTGGTCCCCTCCCTAAAGCCACCAATTTCCCGTGGTTGTCCCGTTACTTTATTGTATTGTTGTATGGAGATGTTATTGTCTTATTTATATGTATTTTCGTGTTTGTTGCCGTTTGTATGTAGTGACATCATAGGTGCTATATTGGAGACGCTTAGGATAGCCATTTCTGCCGTTTTGATGACAGGTGGAATCGGACACTTCCATAATCCAATGAAAATATGCAAGACGTTTAACTCCAGAAATGAACAAATCTGATTTACGGATGACGTTATTTACTACAAATAACTAATTACATGCAGCCAAAGGATGTAAATGGAATATGTCTATGTAATTATGATACATCTGTACATAAAAACTAATTAGGAACATTTTCACTTACGTTTAGCAGCACCTGAAGGGGACTGGCGATAACACGCACTTCTTCTAACTGAATAGGTGTAGCCAGGGAACCATAGGTTGCTCAGAACTTGGGCGGCATCCTCTTCTGTCACGCAAAATCCGTGGATGTCGTTCCCTCGATCAAGACATACCTCTTTCAACGATAACCGCATTAACCTCTCGAACACGTCTACTTCCCCCTCTACAATACAGTCAGTAGGCATAGTCGAAGAAGTGCCTTCATCAAAAGTTTGCGAGATACTGCTACGACATAACCCTACACCACTAACCAGTAACCACACGAATATCCCGCCACTTTCACGTCGCTTGATTTGTAGTTGCCGATCGATATATCAATATACTTTGCGGACGCTGGGCTACGTCATTTTGACGTCACTTCCTTAGTTCGTTCTGGTGAAGAGAAGCTCTCTCCACTGACGCCACCTGTTCTGCGCGTGACTGATGGTGAACGTCTGTTCACTGCTGCGGGGATCTCAATAGGCACGATGTAAGGCGCTGTGTCTCACACGGCTACAGCCTGTGGCGGGGTCACGGTTCGACCAACGCTACCTAGAGAGAAGGTCTAAGCGCTCCCTGCGAACAGCATGACGGGTATCCTAGAGTAGTCATTACGGAAGGAAGCAACAAGAGTTGTATACAGATATGCTGACCATAGGAGTACGTGAATGCAGCACAGTGTAACTGTTTTAGAACGTTTTTAACGGTATTTATGTGATGCACAGTTCGAATTTGTGATGGTAAAATGCTGTACAGATGTTGTGTAACCGGGTGTAAAGGTACCCGACGGGACCGAAGGTGTAAGTTTTGTCGTTTCCAAAGGAAGAAAAATTATTAGAAAAGTGGAAACAGGCTATCCCAAGGGAAAATTTAACAATTAGCAAAACAAGAAAGGTAAGTTACACTGCTGGCCATTAAAATTGCTACACGACGAAGATGACGTACGACTGACGTGAAATTAAACTGACAGGAAGATGCTGTGATATGCAAATGATCAGCTTTTCAGAGCATTCAAACAAGGTTGGCCCCGGTGGCGACACCTACAAAGTGCTGACATGAGGAAAGTTTCCAACCGAAATCTCATACACAATCAGCTGTTGACCGGCATTGCCTGGTGAAACATTGTTGTGATGCCTCGTGTAAGGAGCAGAAATGCGTACCATCACGTTTCTGACTTTGATAAAGGTCGGATTGTAGCCTATCGCGATTGCGGTTTACTGTATCGCGACATTGCTGCTCGGGTTGGTCGAGATCCAATGACTGTTAGCAGAATATGGAATCGGTGGGTTCAAGAGGGTAATACGGAACGCCGTGCTGGATCCCAACGGCCTTGTGTCACTAGCAGTCGAGATGACAGGCATCTTATTTGCATGGCTGTAACAGATCGTGCAGCCACGTCTCGATCCCTGAGTCAACAAATGGGGACGTTTGCAAGACAACCACCATCTGCACGAACAGTTCGACGACGTTTACAGCAGCAGGACTATCAGCTCGGGGACCATGGCTGCAGTTACCCTTGACGCTGCATCACAGACAGGAGCGCCTGCGATGGTGTACTCGATGACAAACCTGGGTGCATGAATGGCAAAACATAGTTTTTTCAGATGAATCCAGGTTCTGTTTACATCATCATGATGGTCACATCCGTGTTTGACAACTTCATGGTGAACGCACATTGGAAGCATGTATTCGTCATCACCATACTGGCGTATCACCTGGCATGATGGTATGGGGTGCCATTGGTTACACGTCTCGCTAACCTCTTGTTCACATTGACGGCACTTTGAAGAATGGACATTACATTACAGATGTGTTACGACCCGTGGCTCTACCCTTCATTCGATCCATGCGACACCCTACATTTCAGCCATTTTAGCAGGATAATGCACGACTGCATGTTGCAGGTCCTGTATGGGCCTTTCTGGAAACAGAAAATGTTCGACTGCTGCCCTGGCCAGCGCATTCTCCAGATCTCTCACCAAATGAAAACGTCTGGTCAATGGTGGCCAAGCAACTGGCTCGTCACAATACGCCAGTCATTACTCTTGATGAACTGTGGTATCGTGTTGAAGCTGCATGGGCAGCTGTACCTGTACACGCCATCCGAGCTCTGTTTGACTCAATGCCCAGGCGTATAAGGGCCGTTATTTCGGCCAGGGGTGGTTGTTATGGGTACTGATTTCTCAGGATCTATGCACCCAAATTGGGTGAAAATGTAATCACATGTCAGTCCTAGTATAATATATTTGTCCAATGAATACCTGTTTATCATCTGCATTTCTTCTTGGTGTAGCAAATTTTAATGGTCAGTAGTGTATTTAGAACATTTACGATTATACTGTAGTTATGAAGTAAACAATGTGAGCCATAACCTTAAATTTACACATCCCCTGGCACTTACTTGTTAATCTTTTGAGAGTATTGTATTATTATTAGTATTATTGTTATCACCGCCACTAACATACCTTAAATTCTGTAAGGGGAAATTAAAGTGAAACACCGTTCATAAAGCGTAGCCACTGCAATTTCGATTTTCTATGTTGTTGCTGAATCCACAGAAGTTACAGGACACTAAACGCCAATTTCTGTTGGGTTATGATCGTAACACTAATATTTATTTATGTGTTTTTATTTCCTGTTCCATTTTAGTTGTTTGCTTTCCATGAACGTGAAGCCTGATATGGAACAAGAGAAAATCATTATGTGCTTCTGCGTTTTCCACATAATGTGTTTGACATCTCTGCTATATGGTGAGTAGCAACTTTCCTTCTATCATATTGTTACATCCCACCCTGGATTTTACATTGTATGAAGGCGTTGTGTTTAGCAGTTTAGATGTTTGGGCCCGTTAGCTTTTTAGCATGTTTATCATAGCTTCATCAACTGAAGCATATCATAGCTTCATCAACTGAAGTTATACATGTATGCAGCTCTCTGTGATTTTAAATAGGCTATTATAGAGACAACTCATATTGGTCTATAGTTACCTTGTATGTCTCTATCACTGTTTTTGTGCACCGAAAGTGTAAAATGGAGCACTGGCTTTCTAATTTCCATAATTATACATTTTAGAACATAATTGCTGTGCCCGTGGTAGTCCTCTGTGCTGGAGCTGTTCAGCTTGTTTTCTGAGTTGGGAAGATCTGTGGCAGTAAATTTACTCCAAGCGATTATTTTATTTGTTTTACTCTGTAACTGCAAAAGGAAAGCCCCCACATCAGATGTATCATCACTTTGTGACACAAGGAAACTTTCAGAGTTCACAAAATTATTCATTGAAGTTAATTTGGATAGTAATATCTTCCTTTCCTGTGTTTGATTCTCTTTTTACCTCATTCCAGGATGCTTTACATTTATTTTTAGAATTTAAAATGTATTTCTCATTAACTTTGATTTTTGCTGCTTTGATTTCAAATATGTAGCCATATTTCTCATAAGCTTAAAGAGGTTTCCTTGTTCTTACAACTGTCAGCGGTTATGTTCTTCAGCATGAGTAAAAGATCCTGATTTTAATGAGTTGTGGTGTGTTCCATTTTTTGGGTTGTGGTTTGTGATTATGGTATTGTCAGTGTTGCATCTTATAGACACAAGAGGTCTATTACTGCCTAGTGTATGTTTCATGATGGAAAGTAATGTGAAGAAGCATTTATTAATATCTATCCCACTGGTCAGTATAATGGACCATTCAATTAGTTTGAAGTCATTTTCCATTCTTTCAGTGTTCTCTTAATTGAGAACCCTGTATGTAGTTAAAATCTAGAAATTATCAGTAGACAGTTTTCCATATTGGAGCCATATGCCATCACTGTCATATATTCCTAATTTGATGGTATCACATTCTACTTATTTCTACACATTGCTAATTGTCAAGCCATGCTTCAATCCTGTTTGGTTTGTAATTTAAGCAACATAAATTCATTGAGCTTACCATATTTAGCAAAAAACATTTTTTTCTGTTTACTTTTTATTTCTAGCTTAATATCTCGAGTGATAAAAATTTTGTAATGCTTGTATTTCGCAGTCATTAGAACTGAAGTGGAGAACTTTCTTGTGAATCAGTAGCTGGCATTTGGTAAATAGATGCAGTAAGAAGTCTGTGAGTGTGAAATGCCACAGCAGATGCTTCAGAAATATAACTTGTGGTCCCTGAATTAGCATATGGAACAAAAAAGTTTATTTCTGTACTTTTAATCCAGTGTTCAGTCACACAGAGATTGCTGCGCGTTATTTCACCCAGCCAGTACTGGAATTAGCTGACTATATTATTTAACTAACTATATTATTTATTTAAGAATTACACATTTACATGTAACAAAATTAGATCATTTCCGCTACAGCATGGTGTTCAGCCTAGTTTTTTATTTAATTTTAGTGTGTCTTTTTTTACTATGTTCTGATGTTCTTTGTCATTGCCAACACCTGTATATCTCTGGCTTGGTCAGGCTTATACATTTCTCTTATAAGGTTCTGATTGTTGAGACATGTGGTACTACTTGCTAGGGCAGGCTAATTTATTTTTTCCCATGTTAAATATTTTTTTGGGTGAGTTTTAAAGAATGAACTGCTCTGAGAAAGAGAATGTGGTACTCACAGTGTCAACAGTCACATTACGGCTTGGAAGAAGCCAGATAAACCTCGAAAATGTGTCAGTAATAACTAATACATATTGATGGCCTCTTTTGGTGTGAGGTAAGGGCCCCACATAATCAATATAGAGTTTGTCCGTGGGGCAAGATTCACAATCAGAACTAAGGAACCTCTGTTGAAGAGCATTACTCAGTTTGGCCACAGGACACAACTGACACCAAGAAACCATGTCTCTAACGTCTCGGTCAATAGACTGGCAAGTCAGATGCTCCTTAATCTTCTGCAAGGTCTTATGGGTTCCTCAATGATCGTCAATCAACGAGTTGTGAAAATAATGGAAAATCGGGTAGTAGGGTGCCTGGTAATCTTAATCTCCTTGGCACGCCCCACCCTTTTACACAAAATGCCTTTCCTGATAATGTATTCATCCAAACGCTCCCCTGCCAAAAGCCATTTCTTAACAGGTCCCCAAGTGTGGTCCTGATCCTGGTGGTTGGCAATGTCACTAAACAAATGAGGAATACCGCCTAACACGACACAATGTAGATTGCCTTCTGCAGCTTCTTGGGCGCCCTCACTAGATGGTTGTTCGGTAAACATACGGCTGAAGACGTCTGCGAGTACAGTCCGTACCCCTAATGTGCTTAACTTCAAACGGAAATGCCGAAATGCGTCTAACCAACCTCGTGATACAGCCGGTTTTACACAGCCTGGCTAGCACCCAGCTTAAGGCTTGATTGCCAGTTTCTAGCTGACATACTCTATGTTCAAGATAAAACTGGTACTTATCCAATGCGAACAAGGCAGTGAGTGCCTCACATTCGCAAACAGAATATTTAAGCTTGGCGCTTGTTAACAGACGAGACGCATATGCTAATGGCTGCCTTCATGGTCAATGATTCACATCCGTAAACAGAATATTTAAGCTCGGCGCTTGGTAACCGACGAGATGCATAGGTTCATGGCTGCATTTGACCCTCGAACTCATGGAGGAGGACTGCCGAAATTCCCGCATTAGATGCATCAGTTTGGAAAATAAATTTCTTATTACAATCGGGCACTCCGAGAACTGGGGGATTGCCTATAACCGCTTTAACGTGCTCAAACGTGGCCTCTTGAGCAGGTCCCCACTCAAAACGCACCCCTTTTCGGCACACTTCATTTAAAGGAGCCGCAAACTGAGCAAAATTTAGGACAAAACGCCTGAAATAATTTGCCACCCCTATGAACTTGGCAATCACTCCCTTATCAGTGGACGGCGGATGGGCTCTCAACGCCTTAGTCTGCTCCTGATCAATGCGAATAACTCTTGTCTGATACTAGGTGACCTAAGAAGGATACCTGATGCCTGGCTAATGTCACTTTACTGGGTTTAACAGTCAAACCGGCCCCCTGGAACCTAGCAAAAACTTGCTGGATATGTTCCAAATGCTCCTAAAACGAACGACTATAAATCACAAAATCGTCCAGGTAATTGTAAACACAGACTAATTACAAGTCTCCAAGAATACTATCCAGCAAACGAGTGATGGTGGCTGTGCCAGTAGCCAAACCAATGGGGACCCTATTAAATTCAAACAGACTCCAATCAGTACAGAATACTGTAACGTGATTACATTCTTCGGCTAAGGGAATCTGATAATAGGCTTGATTCACGTCGAGCACAGTAAACCAATTAGCACTGGCAAACCAAGTAAAATAGTTAGGAAGATCAGGTAAAGGAACCGATTCGAGTACAACCTTCTTATTTAGGCGACGGTAGTCAACAACAGGCCGAAAGTCCCGCCCCTGATCCTTGGGGACAAGGAATATAGGGAGGCATAAGCGGATGTAGAAGGCCTAATAACTACCTGCTCAACCATTTTGCAGATCTTTCCCCTTAGTATCTTCATCTTAGCCAGTGAAAGACTACATGGGGGATGCCTGACAGGAATATGGTCAGACAGATGAATATGGTGGTCAAGAACATAAGTGACTCCCAGTCTATCACAGAAAAGCTCTGGGAACCTCTCCAGCAAGCCCCCTAGTTCAGAAGCCTCCTGGGAAGAAAGATGGGTGAGATCAAACTCGCTAATCTTACCATCAACAGCCAGCATTCCCACATCTCGATGCACCTTACCTTTAGTACACTCACAGAACCCAAATTTCTGACCAGAAGCAAACTTAAAGAAAAAGGTGTACCCCAAATAATGCAAGACAAGACCAGTTTTACCAATAATATCACATCCCAAAATCAAATCGACTAGCAGACAAGGGCCACGAGAAATCCCTAACCGAGATATTCCCTCAGACCCAACGATGAAGAGGCAACGCCTGCCCCTTGGCAACCCAACATCTCTGCCCCGAAGAGGGGACCGGCCTAAGTCTCGCAAGATGACCAAATTAAAGAAACCATTCCAAGCTCAACAATGAAAAGGAGCTACCAGAATCCAAAAGGGCACAAATCGGTTCGCCACCAACTAGAGAACAAATATAAGGCAGTGGGAGTGATGATTGAGCAGCGACATGGGCACACCAGGGTCTAAAGGCTCGACAACACTGTCGCTGCACAGCCGGGTGTGTTTATTGACTCCGGGTGTCTGCAGCTGAACGCATCTATGAACTAAATGCCCTGTTCAACTGCACCTAAAACAATGCTGCGATTCCCCTTTAGCAGACTCAGTTGATGTTGATTCAAATGGCTCTGAGCACTATTGGACTTAACTTCTGAGGTCATCAGTCCCCTAGAACTTAGAACTACTTAAACCTAACTAACCTAAGGACATCACACACATCCATGCCCAAGGCAGGATTCAGGATTCAAACCTGCGACTGTAGTGGTTGCGCCGTTCCACACTGTAGCGCCTAGAACCGCTCGGCCACTCCGGCCGGCGCTGATGTTGGTAATCTGGAGTTGACCTAAGTGGTACCCACAGACTGAACTTTAACTTCGCACTGTCTATCGTCCGAGAGTGGCAATACAGATATAGCTACAATGGTGGCACGAAGGTCTTCCCAAGTGGAGGGACGACCATGAAAAACAAAATGCGGCTTACCCACCACTCACATTCCCCTCAGGACAATTGAAACTAACTCCCGTTCTGCCTAGTCGACAAACAAGGCCAAACTCTGTCCACGTACTGATGCAACTCCTCCCTATTTTGCTGCATCCGCCAATGATAGTGACACTTGAGCTGTTTACGAACTCCCGTGGTCAATGTTTCACTGATCACTAACTCCCTCAACTGCTGCAATGAAAACCTTTCGGCCATGGCCCTGGCTGCTAGAGTTCTCAATTCACCTCTAGTTAAAGATACAATAGAGACAAAATTACCTGATGTAAAATACCAAACGCATAAGCAAGTTGCTCAAAGCAAACAAACAACCATACCAATCTTTCAGTTTGCTCGAGTCAGTTGTAACACCATAGCTCAAAGGCTATGCCGATTAATTTTGCTTTCTGTTTCGTTCAACATTCCATTGTTGAATTTCTGTAATTATTGTATGATTAATTCGGTACTGTATAAAAGTGCATACTCTTTCCTCGGTTAAAAACTTTAATGTCTTTTAGATTGTATGAAATGTTTTATCTTAATTGGTTAAATTCTTTGCTTCACTTGGAGGGAAACAAAAATTATTATATATAACTGGAAATTTGCTAAACAACATTTTCATAACTTACTAATTCGTGCAAATGATATGTTTTATTTGAAATGGTTGTTTACTACTCTGTATTTGCTGATCCTCACTTAGGGTTCTTATTTTTTTATATGTAAAAAAGGTGTTGTGGTTCCCCTCTGGAATGGAAACTTACAGCGTGTGCAAAATGTGGTTGGCGTCAATGAAAAGGTGGACGAAGGAGTTAGTCGGAGGCTAGCGACCAAACCATTGGCAGCTAATGATTGAGAAGTGCATTGTGCTGGTGCCGAATGAGGCTTCTTGTGGTTGTCCATACAATGCTAAAGCCTCCGGTGGATTGAGGGATTATTATGCTCTGTTACTGGAAATAACCTTAAAATCTGAGGAAATTTGCCAACAAAAATATGACAGAGCACATCAGTTACAAGTGCAAGTCCATCTACTATCATGTACTCGCCATCAGTATTGAGCAGTCACTGCAACGGAGAGGGAGAATTACAGATTTGTAAAGTGATGGATCAGCACTTACAGTGTGCTCACATATAAGGTAACTCATACCTGAATTTATGTATCTAACTTGATTTTTTCCTTATCACAACACTTTTCAGGTTCCCTCCATTTTAACTTAGATTACTGAGTGTCCTTGTTGTAGAAAAATGAAAGTCTCAAAGCATAACAGCTATTTAATTAATGTTGTTTGATATTAAGTGAGAAAGAGTAGTTAAAAGTGCTGTGGATTTAGCAAAATTGAGGGAGGTAGTAAGTGTAGCTTTGTGAAAGCCTCCCAGAGTTTGAAACAGTTCAATTTAAAATTTTGCGGACTTTCAAAATTATTTATTTAATCATTGATTTGAAAAATAAAGAACTATGATGGTAACTAATAGACAACAATCCATTTTGAAGTCAGTTTAAAGTAAATGATCTTAATGATTCGTTTGGAAAGCAATACCTAGTGAATGTATTGACTGTAAAATCTATTAAAAATGCATACAAGGTAAGTCAATTTATTAATAACTGTTTATGTACGTTGGAATTCTTAGCTTGTTCCTGAAAGCGTGTTAGTTTGCTTTACAACAGTGGTCAAGATTAAGGCCCCCCCCTGCCCACCCCACAATTGAAAGTTGCTTGAATGCACAAAGTTACTTGATTATAAAAAGTTCTAACTACTCTTAATATTTATGTTGAGTTCCGTGCACATTGTTTTCTAAAAAGTGTAATATCTGTTTATGAGCACCCACTCACTGAAGGTAAAGTTACTATGAATACAATTACTTCTTTGACTTTAAAAAATAGTGTGAATATTTATGCAAGTGAGATTTTTATTTAAATTTGTACTGTGCAGAAAATATCTGATGAAGTAAGACTAGGCCCATGCCCAATTTCCAGTTTAACAGTGACTTGCATTATAGTGTTGATGAAGTTATTCAGTTTTGACAAAGTATTCAGTGTTGATGACTGTAACAGTGTCCTATGTGTTTGTGAGAACGTGAATCTCTTTCTGCTAGTGCTTTTACCCACTATAACATTTTTGTTTTTGCTTGTGGCTGGGTTCATTGCACTTCCGCACCAGAAAAGTATAGGTTGTCTCTTTCCAATAAAGTTGCGTATATCTTATTCTTTGAAAAGAGAAGTTAGACATTTCTATGTCTAATTAGAATGGCGACCATTTTCTTTATCGTTTGAGCAGTTTGGACAGTTAAAACAGTATCTTTCGCTTGTTGTGTATTTACGTAATTCTAAACTTCATTCCGATAGGCAACCTCCTTTAGGCATTTCACGGTCAAAACTACAATATTCCTTACAGAGGGTAACATTGTATTGCTTCTATATACCATAATTGGTTAACAAAATAGTTTCAGAACATAAACGAGAGGCAGCATGTGTATTATACGCGACTTTTCCCGTGACAGGACTATTTGTTTTGTTTTACTAGTGGTGGGCAGGAAATCGCGTATCTGTTAGATATCACAGTGATTGAGAAGTCACAGATATCACGATAACAACTTTACAGAATCTAATTGCGATTTCAGTCACAATTAGCTGTCGCAAGTAGCATTTCACATTCAACGCCATGAGCCATCTGTTGGCCGAATTTCGTAGTGCTTTCTGCGATTTCACTGACAAGTCGCAGCTAGAAGTCGCAAGTAGCAACTAACCAGTGCAGTTAATAGTGCCATCTGTTGGCCAAAGTTCGTTCTACGCGTCTTCCCTGCGATCCGATATCGAGTCCAACTGCGATTTCTGTGACAAGTCGCAAGTAGCACCTAAAAAGCGCAGTTAACAGTGTCATCTGTTGGCCAAAGTTCGTACTACGCCATTTGCTGTCGAGTCAAACTGCGATTTCTGTGACAAATCGCAAGAAGAAGTAGCAAGTAGCAACTAAAATGCGCAGTTAACACTTTCGCTGCGGCTGACGCTTATAAGCGTCTGCGCTCACTGTCGGATTACCCAGTCTAGTTGCAGCGTCTAAGCTAGCATCAAAGCGTGTAAACTTTTGTTTTGTATGGTCAGTTATTGAACGTATATTGTTCGTAATGGCGGCTAATGAACCGACACCTGGACCTTCCAATGTGAAAAGGAAGAGGAAAAGTGTTAAATTGACAGAAGAACAGCATCTCGAGGGTTGGATCCCCTCCTTCGAAAGCGTCAGATTGCAAAGCCTGGGCTACTCTCAGGGTGGAATCTCCGTCTTCGAAGATTGTGTCTGTCTGTCTGTCTGCCCGCCCACCCGCCGCTTGCTGCTGTAGCTGTTCGTCCGTCCGCCTGCCTGCTCGCTGTCCATCGCCGTCGCCATAACCGCTGCTGCCGCCGCCGCCGCCGCCGCCGCCGCCGCCTGCTGCCCGTCCGTCTGTCCGTCGCCATTGGTCTGCAATGAGTCTTCCCATCTCCACTGTCACCTCCCCCTCCCCCTCTCCCACAGTCACTTCCTGGACTGCCACCCCTGGCCTCCCTCCTTCCACCTCCCCTCCCCTTCCCCCACTTACCCATCCCCCCATCTCCTTCCCTGCTGTCTACCCACACCTCTACACCCTTCGTCCAGCCTCCACACCCTCAACAGATCCCACTACTACCCCCGCCCTCACGTACGCCTCTGTTGCCGCCTCTGCTGCCGCCCCTCAGGTGGTTGGCTTCCCCTCTCTCACCCACCCCATCGCTTCGTCATCTGCATCTCCCGCACACATCGCGTCGCGCCGAGCCACCGTCGCCACCACTGAACCGGCTGCTTCTCCCGGCGCCTCCACTACGCCACAGGGATCTGCCACCTGCCACCTCCCTCTCCTCCCCGTCCCTCTCCCCTCCTCCCAGCCTCCGGTCTCCAAAAAACCCCAAAAGCGCGTCATTACCGACTCTGCTCCCGCCACTTCCCACAAAAAGTCGACACTACCTCCCCCTCCTCCTGCCATCTCCATGGACACCACCCCTCCTCCTGCCACCCATACCTCGGCTCCCACCCTCCACACCTTTGTCCTGTCAACTCCCAATCCTAAGTTCCTCGACACTCGTACCCTCACCGTGGAGATACGAAAGTACTTACCTGGTGCTCCCATCTCCCGACTCATTCCCCGCAGGGACTCAGTACTTATCGAGTCCCCATCCCCATCCTTTCACATAGACCTCCTGCGAAAACTCCCACGAGTTATGTTTGCCCCCCACGCCTCTCTGACACCCTTCCTTTCTGCTTCCACTCCGCGTCAGCCCCAGCCGCCCCGTCGCCCCCCCCCCCCCCACCTACACTGCTGTGATCACCAAGCTCAGCCTGGTGATCACAGAGGGTGAGGTGTTGGCAGAACTGAACTCCCACCCAGACTTGGAAATCCGCTCTGCCCACCGTATCCACAATGCCTCTGGTCTCACCTACCCCATGCGGATATCTCTGAGTCCGCCCCATCCATTGACCATCTCCTCACCCAGGGTGCCCTGATATACCACCGTCGCCACCCTGTCGAATCCTCCAAATCCCCTCCCCAATCCTACCGCTGCCAGCGGTGCCTGATGTACAATGACCACCTGACTCCCAACTGCAAAAACCCCTCCATCTGTCCCCATTGCAAGGCCACCCACTTTCTTAAGAACTGCCCCAACCTCGCTGCTCCTCCTTCCTGTAATACCTGCAATGGCCCCCATCCCACCTACTCCCACAAGTGTAAAGCTAAACCCCCTCCAGCCACCCCTGAGCTTACAGTCCCAGTTCGTCCCGTCGATCCCCCTGTCCATCCCAACAATTCCCGCTGTCCACCCTCCACGGCCGAGGACATCATCCGGTTCGTTACCGTTGTACTCCAAAACATTCACCCTTTTGAGCGCCCCCACACCTTCCAACAAATCTCCCTTGCCGCTCGCTCCGTTTTCCACCTGAACACCTTCGCCACTTACTCCCACAAACGAGCCCACTTCACCTTCACCCACCTCGACACCCTAGTTTAAGTCTCTTTCCTTCCCTCTCTTCCCCCCCTCCTTCCCGCCATGTCGCAGCACGAGTATCGCATCCTCTTTCAGAACATTCGCTCCTTCCGCTCCAAAAAATACCTCCTAATGCACACCCTCTCCCACCACCAGGTCGACACCTTCCTCTTGAACGAAACCCACCATTCTATCCGCACCTCTCCCTATATCCTCCACCGCACTGACGCTCCTGGTCCTCATGCGCAGGGTGGAGTCGCGATTGGCCACCTTAAACATATCCCCGTCTGGCCACAACCTCTCCTCAATGACCCCACTGAACACCTTATCTTTAGCGTCTTCTTCCCCTCCCTCACCATTACCTGTGCCACCATCTATGTCCGCTCCACTGCTCCTCTTCCTTATGACTTCATCTCGCACATTGACTGCACCTTCTCCACCTATGTGATTGCTGCCGACCTCAACATCCATAGCTGCACTCCTGCTGCCTTTCGGCGGTGGCATCAGTTCGCCTCCACAATCCAAGGTGACCTTGTTCCCCTTCCCCAGCACACCCGACCCGAAAGTGACACCACCCCCGATGTTGTCATTGCCTCCGCCAACCTCCTTGGGCGTATCGCTGTCGCTGTCCTTGACCCCACAGGTAGCGATCACCTCCCTGTCCTTCTCACCATAACGTCTGCTCACCGCCCCCCTCCAGCTCCGCACCCTGCACTCCCTCCCAAGGTCGTCCATGACTATGACCGTGCCAACTGGGATGCCTACAGGGACTCCATCTCCACCCACGTCGAAAGCCACCCTCTTACCTATCGCCATCATCCACACCTCGTCCTTCCTTCAGAAGATAATTACTGACGCCGTGGAGGCCCATGTTCCTACTAATACCATCCACCCACACCGTCCCACTCTCCCTCCGCGGGCTGTCCTTCTCCTCTGTGAATCCCGCCACCTCTATCGCTCCTTCCTGCGCACTCATGACAGGGATACACTCCAACGCCACCGGCAAATACAGCGACACGTACGGAACCTTATTACAGCAACGAAACGCCGAGACTGGCGCCAGACCTGCACACGACTCAACGCCACCCTCCCTATCAACTCCTCCAAGTACTGGTCCGCCTTCCATCGCCTTACTGGTTCCCTTTCCAATCCCCAGTACCCCCTTCTCCACAACGATCACCCCCTTCCTGACAACCTCAGTAAGGCCAACCACTTCGCTTCCCACCTTTCCGAGGTCTTCTCTATCCCAGATGATCCCCACTTTGATTATTCTCTTTTCCCCACCGTTATGTAACGTGCCGATACCTCAGTCGCTCCACTTGCTCCTAGTCTCCAGTACTTGGGGCAGTTGCCCCCCTCTGACACAAACACTCCCATCACAGCACAAGACATTAAACTTATCCTCCGGTCCAAACGCAACACGGCCCCTGGTCACGACTGTGTCACCTACCATCACCTTCGAGAAAGCCCCTATTCCTTCCTGACTGTCCTCGCCCATCTCTATAATGTCATCCTCTCTACTGGCTTCTACCCTGACCTGTGGAAGACCTCCCATGTCCTCTTATTCCTCAAACCCAACAAACTCCCTTCTGCCACCTCTTCCTATCGTCCCAACTGCCTCACCTCCGTCTTCAGTAAGGTCTTTGAATCCATCCTCTCCCACCATATCTATCAGCACCTTGCTCAACACCACCTCCTCCCCCTTACCCAGTGTGGCTTCCAACCTTCCTTCTCTGCTGAAGACCAACTCCTCAACCTTGTTCACCTTCTGTCCCTCCAACTCAACTCCCGTCACTCTGCCATTTTTGTTTCCCTTGACCTCCAAAATGCCTATGACCGTGTATGGCATCCCGGTCTCCTCTTTAAACTCCAAACCTACGCCCTGCCTATCAATTTTGTCTGTCTGGTCGCTTCCTTCCTCTCGCACCGTCCTTCCTATGTCACCCTTCACAACACAAACTCCCGTATCTTTTATCCCACGGCTGGTGTCCCCAGGGTTCTGTCCTCTCCCCTCTCCTTTATCTCTTGTATACAGCTGATATGCCCAAGCCACCCCCACCAGTCCACCTTCTCCAGTATGCTGATGACACCGCCTTCCTGGCTCTCTATCCTACCTTTCAATGGTCTCAACGTACCCACCAAACCCACCTTCACCAGTTCACCACTTGGTGTAACCAGTGGTTCCTCCGTCTCAACCCCTCCAAAACCCAGGCAATCATCATAGGCCGCACCACTCGCTCCTTTCGCCTCCATGATTTCTACCTCACCCTTTATGGTCGTCCCATCCAGCTCACCCCCATCCTGAAATACCTTGGCCTCACCCTCAACCGACACCCGACACCTCACCTGGACCCCTCATCTCCAGACCGTCCAGCAGAAAGCCCATTCCCGCCTCTGTCTTCTGAAACTCCTGTCTGGCTGGACATGGGGATTGCATCCTTCTACCATCCTCCACACCAACAAATCCCTCATCCGTTCTATTCTCTGTTATGCCAGCGTTGCCTGGATCTCTGCCCCCACCCGCTTTTACAATGCCCTCCAAATCCTTGAACGCCATGCGCTCCACCTTGCCTTCCGTATCCGCCTTCCTTCCCCCACACGGCTCCTGTATTAGCTGATCCCCTTCCCTCACCTCCTCCTGTTCCTCCAACATCTCCACATCCTTTACATTGTCCGCAGGCTTGATCCCCCCACCCTCTGGTTCCCTCCTTCCTCTCCACCCCCCGCCCATTGCCACACCTCTATCACTGCATCCCTCCCTCTCTCCACCTCCACACCCTCCATCTCCTTCATCAGGGCAATTTCCAACGCCTTCCCCTCCTGGATGACGAACTTCACTGTGACATCTATCCTTCCTTCCACCTATAACCTGGCCTTGTTCCCCCCCCCCCCTCCCCATGGCCCCCTTTTTCCTCTTCTCTCCTCCCGCCCCCTCCCCTGAGACCCGGCACCCCATACTTGCCTCTTTCCTTCCCACATCCCTTCCTACCTGGCCCTCTTCAGCGCGCCCTCCGCTCATCTCCCCCATCTCTTCCCCTCCATCCCTTCTTCCGGCCTCCCTCATCTCGTTGCACCTGGCAGATCCTCTGTTTTGTTCGTCGTCAGTGTGCCACATCAGTGTTGTGTTTAGTGCTGTTTCTCCTGTGCGTCAAGAGGTGTGATTTTAATTTTGTACTGCCTTGAGGTTCGCCGTCAGTATTTGTTATGTGCTACGCCATCTGTCGATACCTTTTATGCTCCAGTCATACTGTGCCTTGTGTTCTTTTAATTGTCGCAGTGTGTGGCTTTTTGTGTGTGCTACTTTTAAACAGTTTTTTATCTCCATTTTACAGTCACCCCGGTTTTTGTCTATTGCCTTCCATGATGTTCCCCCTTTTTTATATCTATGTTCACCATATTCTCTCCTTTGTTATTTTTAAATGTCTTCTATTGTTTGTTCTATGTCTCTCAGCTGAAGAGCAGCGCATATGCTGCTGCCAGCCCGTCCCGATAGGGAATTGAAATACCATAAGGGGAAAAAAAAGAACAACAGTTACTTAGTGTACTAAACGACAGTGATTCTCTGTGTAGTGAGGACGAGGCATGCCACGGAGATTGTCATTCAGAAGCTGCAGAAGAATTGCAGAGGGATGATAGCGTGGAAGCACAGCTTTCAAATCTGTTCCGTGACAGTTCCGCCTCTAAATTGACGACCTCTGTCAGAGTCAATCTTAAAAATGCGCATTTGAAGTAAATATAATTTCAAATGAATCCATTTTCCTTTTTCCTTTTCTTCCTTCATAAGAATTTGCGTTTTGGAATCCAAACTTTTCCTGAATGCAGTGAATTTGTTGCTTGTTTGAATTGTATTTTTGGTTACATTATCAACAAATCACGAACATTTGAATGACGCCTGTGACCCCTATAGGTGTCAGACAACAAACAGACTTTGAAACATGACCACAATACAGTCGAAGCTTATTTGAAGTAATGCATCTAAGGTGTCATCATTAAGTCATTATAGAACATGATCCTACAGATCCTACAAGGTCTTGACATCAGCCTGTAGCTCAGGTGTACTTAGGAGCGTCGGCTCCGAGCGGTGCCCGCTGTCTCAGTGTGTTATCGGCCCGCACTCGCACGTTGCCGGGAGGCAATGGAGAGTCGCGCGCCAGCACCGATGCCGCAGCGAAAGTGTTAACATTCTTTTCCTAGTGCCATCTGCTGACCGACGTACGTACTTCGTTATGAGAGCCTTGTTCTGTGAGTGCAAGTGATGGGCTTATTTCAATAGTGGCACAAGTCCATTTTTGTTGATTTTGGGATACAGAGTCCTAAAGTTAAATGAGCGCTGAAAAATCTGCAATTGAGATACCAGAAATATTCAAGCATATGGATTCTCGCTAGAGATGACCCTTTCTTTCCGATTTGTATTATATTAATAAGACGCAACATTGCCTTTTTCTCCTGAAAATATCAAGTAACCTAAAAATGTGTTTGATTCTGCTTCCAATATTATTGGTTAATACTCCACCTGCTTACAGGACTTTGCAATGTTAACACAGCAGAGCTCAGACATCTGTATAAGTGTAATGAAATGAAAACAGTAGTATTGAGTCATATGAATGCCTCAGTTCTGTTTCGATGCAGTTCAAGACTCTGGAGAAAGGTTTTACACCTGGTGTTCTACATGGCAACTTCACACACAGGACCTTTTGCTGACACTACTACCACCTACATAACTAAGCTTTTCCTGTGTTACTTTCATGTAATGCACTTAAACTATTCCTGATTTAACTGGAAGATCTGTACTTCCCCCGTTCATATCAACAGCCTCAAAATGCATAATCTAGACTTTGGGATATGTTACAGGTCAGTGTCACACCAAGATTGTGGAGAAAGGGTGGGGGGAGGGGGCGGCATGTCACTCTCCAACAAGTGTTTACTAATAAATAAGTGGCGGAAAATTTATGGGTATAGGACGGCTTAACATGTGGAACATGAGATTTTCGTTATTCACTCACTGTATTTAACATTTATTATTCCTTTAAAATCGCACAACAACTTCAATAAAACGTAGTTTAATCACTCATCTACACTTATTTCAGAATTATGGCACTTTTAAAATGCAAATCCTCTAAGAACTGACTTGAATCTTCACGAGTCTCTCTCTACAGCCTTGATGTGGATGGATATGTACAGCAACCAGTAATCAGTGTTGGAATTGCTTCTGCAAAATCACAAGGATTATTAAATATTTTTGCTGTCACTAATTACAAGCAATATAATTGACAGAGTAGATTGCTAATATTTGCTGTAATGAAAGCCACTCAATGGGGTATATTTCACATTCGCAAGAACGATCTCACTTAAGTAATTAAGTCCATCGAAACACTTAGAAACTAACCTCTCGTCTGACGAAGACAGTCTAAAGATGCAGTGGTAATTTCTCCAGATCTGTTGACAATGATATTTTGAGTTAACACTTTACCGAGTGACTGCAATGTAGTTCGGGTTCCTGTGAGCATAACAATATGTTAGAATTCATTTTCTAAACACGAACTATTACGGTACTGTATGGCTACTGACATATTAATTACACTATTAATATTTTCACAGTTGTTTCTTTAATACAAAATTAAAGTCAACAGAAGAACAAACGTAAAACATACTTACTAATGACAGGTTTGTTGTGCTGCAATTTTCTGTGTGGACAGATGTAACTTTTTCATACAGTGGTAAGTCGCAGAAATCGCAGGAGTCACAGAAATCGCAGAAGTAGCAGAAATCACGGAAGTGGCAGAAATCGCAGAAATAGCAGTGGTAGATTGTGGAGGGATACACGACCTGGGTTCCTTAACTGCGACAAATCACAGTTAAGAATAACAGATACTGAAAAGTAGCAGTCACAGAAATCACTGATAACGGAAAATCGCAGTATAGCCCATCACTAGTTTTGACATAGTAAGTGGTAAACCAAATTTGGTAACTTATACCACATACTATGGAAGCAGTTTAATGTTATACGTGACAGGACGTTTGTTCATTTTATGGCTACTTTTTTTTCTTTATTGTTATTTTTAAACCCGTACAAACAGGCAGGCTGTCAGCAGCATGTGACGCCGCTCATCTGCCATAGAATAGACAAATAAAGAACAGAAAGAATACACATAACAGTGGGTAATAAAACAGTAGACACATAAAGACAAACACGGAGCCATTCACACTCGATGATAATCCACACTACAAACTGTTGACACGACGCACAAACACTGAAGATGTCGATGGCACAGGTGAACAATGGAGTGTGACAGTGAACACTAAATACTAAACATGACGGCACACACGAGACACCGATGGCGAATGTCCACGTACCGTGTGAGAGTCCGGGGACATGCCAAGAGGGGAAGAAGGGTGAGGGGGGGAGGGGAGAACAAAGATGCCAATGGCTGAGGAGATGAGAGGAGGAGCAGAGGGACAGGGGTGGGGAAGCCCAGGGGAGGAGTGGGGAGAAATGTAGGAGGGAGGGAAGAGGGAGAGAAGGGAGAGAGGGTGGCCAAAGGAGCAAACACAGGAAGTGAAAGGGGAGGATCAAAGTTGGTAGGAGGGGTAGATGGAGGGGAGGAGGACATCATCAGGGAGGGGGAGCTGGCGGGAGCCACCTTGGGAGAGGGTAAGGAGGGTGGAGAAATGGAGACCGGGTGGGACGTGGGAATACAGGCATGGCAGCGGGCGGGGTTGGGAGAGGATGGGTAAGACAAGCGGGTGAGGAGGATCAAGTTTTCGGGAGGTGTACAGGATCCGTATCCGTTCAAGGAAAAGGAGGAGGTGGGGAAACGGAATGATGTCATACAGGATCCGCATGGGGGAGGGGAGACGGATGCAATAGGCAAGGCGGAGAGCATGGCGTTCAAGGATCTGAAGGGATTTATAAAAGGTAGGGGGGGCGGAGATCCAGGCAGGATGGGTGTAACAAAGGATAGGGCGGATGAGGGATTTATAGGTGTAGAGTATGGTGGAGGGGTCCAGACACCACGGACAGCTGGAAAGGAGCTTGAGGAGACGGAGTCGAGAGCGTGCCTTGGCTTGGATTGTCTGGAGATGGGGAGTCCAGGAGAGGCGACAGTCGAGGGTGACGCCCAGGTACTTAAGGGCGGGGGTGAGGGCGATAGGACGGCCATAGATGGTGAGATATAAATCAAGGAGGCGGCAGGAAGGGGTGGTTTTACCTACAGTGATCGCCTGGGTTTTGGAGGGATCGACCTTGAGCAACCACTGATTGCACCAAGCAGTGAACCGGTCAAGATGGGATTGGGGAAGGTGTTGGGAACGCTGCAGTGTGGGGGCGCGGGCAAGGAAGGCAGTGTCATCGGCAAACTGGAGAAGGTGGACAGGGGGTGACGGCAGCGGCATGTCCGCCGTATACAAAAGGTACAGAAGGGGTAGTTTACAGCTACAGACTGGAAAAATATAAGTATTAAGTGTTTTGCAAAAGTAAAGTGAGCACGAAACGTCCAGCCACATGAACTTGCAACCAATTTGCAAGAAAGAATCGTAAACAGTTAGCTAAGATTAAAACTGAAAGGTATTTAAACTTAATAGTAACTAAAATGGATAAGAAACTTGAAATGAATCCAGACAAGTGAGAACGCAGTAAACAAAATGCGGCTGACAGTAGTTCAAGTAGCGCACCAAAACAGGCCACTAGACGAGTTCTGAAGTTCATAGAATTTCACTCAAACGTTAACGTACGGATTCAAGTTATTAACAAAACAAAACAGACAATGTTTGACTCACCGAAAGTAAAAGGGGAAGTAGAATTTGAACACGAAAAAGCAGCAGAACAAAAAAGCAAAATGGATCCAGATACGACTATCTCTGGCAGTAATTCGCTATGAATACTGCCCTTCGATAGTGGCATTCATCATTAATCGAAGTGTTAGGATTTTGCAGGTGCCAGCCAGCCAGCCAGCCAGCGAGCAGCAGCAGCGGCAGCGGCGTTCCTGCCAGTCAGCCAGCGTTCCCGCCAGCCACCCAGCCAGCATTTCCAACAGCGTTCCTGCCTTGCTTGTCATCGGTTCTCGTCTGCCTTCCTCTGTTTTTCTTCCGCCTTGTAAGTCCCTTGTTATCTTCTGTCGTTTATGTCCTGTCCTGTGCCTTTTTTCCCTCTCATCATGTCGCCTCCCAGCACCACTACCACTGCCACCACTACCGCCATAGTCTACACGTCCCCATCCGCTGCCACCACTACCATCACCTGCTGTGCCCAATCTCCCCCCCCCACCCCCACATCATTCCATCGCCCCCACTCCTCACTCTCCCTTCTCCTTCGCTTTCCCTTCCTCTGCTCCTTCTGTTTCTGTGGCCCCTGCTAGAGTGGTGGTCCGTAGGGCCACGGCCCACGACCCCCTCTCGCCTTCACCATCATCGTCACCCTCATCATCGCTATCGCCTTAACCATCGCCATCTCCGGTGCCAGCTCCAGTGTCCATGACGGGACCTGCCACTTCCCCCCATCTTCCAGTTGCCCCTGTCCCCCACACAACCTGTCACCCTCCCGTCACCATCAAACGCCCCAGTGGTAACCCTGCCTCCTCTGTTCCTAAAAATACCCAGCCCCGTCCTCCTCCCCCCCCCCCAAGGATGCCATGGATGTCTGCTCCCTCCTCCTCTTCCCCCTCCCCCTACAGATAGGTCCTCTCCCATCTTGATCCCTCCCTCCTCGAGGCCCGGAACTTCACTCTCTTCTTCCGCCAACACTTTCCCGGAGTCCCCATCTCCCTCCTCACTCCTTGCCATGACTCCGTCCTCATCTCCTCCCCCAGCCCTACCTGTCACACTGACATCCTTTCCCGTGTCCCCACCACCCACTTTGGCCCCAATGCCTCCCTCACCCCTGCAGCTTCCCCATCTTCCTCCCACCAACCTCAACCCCCATGTTGCCCGCTGACCCTCACCGCCATGATAACAGCTTATTCCGACGATCACGGAGGAGGAGGTTTTGGCGGAGCTCAAGGCACAACCCTCTGAGTGCTGCGAGGCCCCATCTGCCCACACTGTAAACAAGCGCATTTCCTCTGGCAGTGCCCCAACCTCCAGTCCCCTCCCTCCTGTAACACCTGTAATCTCCCACATCCCATGTACTCCCAAAAATGTCACCACCACCAGATCCCAGTTCAGCTCCAACCTCTCCTTCCCGACCCCACCGAACACCTGATCCTTAGTCTCTCCTTCCCTGGCCTTACCATCACCTGTGCCACCATCTATGTCCACCATAATGCCCCTTTTCCTTTTGACTTCCTCTCCTACATTGACCGCACCTTCTCCTCCTACGTGATTGCCACCAACCTCATCATCCATAGTCGTTCCGCCACCCAGTTACAGCAGTGGCATCAGTTCCTCTCTTCCCTCCATGGCGACCTCGTCCCCATTCCCCAGCAAACCCGCTCTGAATCCAACTCCACACCTGATGTCATCCTCTCCTCCCCTAACCTCCTTGGCCGCATAGCGGTGGATGTCCTGGACCCCATTGGTAGTGACCATCTCCCAGTCCTCCTCACCGTTTCAGATGGTCATCGCCTCCACCCCGACCCTCGTCATGAACCTCCCTCGAAGTACGTCCATGATTATTCCTGTGCCGACTGGAATGCCTACCAGGATACCCTATCTGCCCACGTCGATGTCCAGCCCTTCACCTACCGCCACCCTGATGATATTACCCATGCCGCCTCCTTTCTCCAGCAGACCATGTCTGAGGCCGAGGAGGCCCACGTCACTTCTGTCGCCATCCACCCCCACTCTCCTACCTTACCCCCACAGGCCGTCCTCCTCCTCCGTGAATCCCACCGTCTCTACCGTGCCCTCTTCCACATGCTTCACCCAGACACCCGGATCCCCCTCACCCGCTTGTCTCTCACATCCCCTCCCAACGCCGTCTGCTGCCGCGCCTATATTTCCACGTCCCACCTGCTCTCCATCTCTGCACTCTCCATACCCTCTCCCAAGGTGGCTTCGGCGAGCTCCCCCTCCCTGATGATGCCCTCCTCCCCTCCATCTACCCCACCTACCAACTTTGATCCTCCTCCCTCTTCCTGTGTTTGTTCCTATGAGCACCCTCTCTCCCTTCTCTCCCCCTTCCCTCCCTCCTCCCTTTCTCCCCACTCCTCCCCCGGGCTTCCCCTACCCCCATACCTCCATTCCTCCTACCATCTCCTCTATCATTTGCATCTTTGTTCTCCTCTCCCCCCCCCCCCCCACCCCCTTCTTCACCTCTTGGCAGGTCCCCGGGCTTGCAACCGTTAAGTGGACATCCACGCGCCGGAGATCATCGCTATCACTTTCTCGTGTGTGTGCCATCGTGTTTGTGGTTTAGTGTTCTTCACCTGTACCGTCTATGTCGTCAGTGTTTGTGCGCAGTGCCGACAGTTTTTTTTTTAGTCTGTTTTCGTCGAGTGTGAACGGCTTAGTGTTATATGTTTCTGTGACTACTGTTTTTTGCCCGCCACTTTGTTCAGTATCTTATGTGTCTTCTTTCTATTTTCATTGTCAAACCTGTGGCTGAAGAGCAGCGTAGTATGCTGCTGCCAGCCCACCTTATGTAAAGGTGTTTAAATTACAATAACGGAAAAAAACCAGATATGACAGATATGTTCAAAATGCAATCTGCACAAATTTCAGAACAAGGCCGAAATATCAATAATCAAATTGCAGAGGAAAACCAACAGATCACGGCACAAAGCCAACAAGTGAATGTTCTAAGTAGCGATATTGAAATGCAAGGGACCAGACTCAGCAAACTAATCGAGAAAGTAGATGCAAAAGTAGGCGTTGTGAGTAATGAAATTAGAAACCCCCAAAATGAAATTAATGTCATTAATGGTAATATTGCCAATGTACAAGGACAAATCGATAACATCAACGAAAGATTTGACACAGAAGCAACAACAATTCAAGATCAAATAGAACCTTTAGTCACTACTAAAGTGGACAGAAAAGTATTCGGTATTAAACCCGAAATACAAACGGAATGCAACACCGAATTCTCACAGATTAAACAATCTGTAACAGAAACAGGCAGGGAACTGGCCAACCAAATTGTTACTTGCGAAAAGAATTGTGAACATAACACCTCTCAAATCCCAGGCACAATGTAGGACTTGGAAAGAAAAATGCAGGCGAGGCCCACCCAATTTACTGAAAGAGTAGCTTATAGTAAAATGTTAGAGAGGGAAGAAAAGTTTGACCATAACAGATGGCACCCCTTTGGATTTCGTAAACTTTCCTGAATACTTGTCTGAACAAGAAAAGATTAACGTAATGATCAGTGCATTGGCAAGTGATGCGAAAAGGTAGGGACTGAATTTGGATAGAAACCAGATGGCTTTTGAAAATTTCAAACGGAAATTTGTCGACGAATACTGCTCAGAACAAAAACAAGACCATTTATGGTGTGAATTCATACTGGCCAGGTTGTATGACGTCAGAGGAAGGCAAACATGAAAGAGTTTTGTGAGTCATTGTATAGAAAACTGATACATCTGAAAGCTAGGCGGACTGAAACTCAAGTCATTTGGGAACTTTGGAATAAATTATCGGGAGATTCGAAACGATTTGTCGGTAGTAATCGTGGGAGTTTTTCAGCATTTTTGGATGAGGTCGAAGAAGAAGACCATTGGCGAGGAAATCGCGTGTCTCGTCCTGATACAGTAATAACAAACGATCGCGAGAAAATAATGACCAGAAGGAATGGACAGAAAATGACAGATTTCGCATAAACATACTACAAAGAGATCGTGGAAGGCGAAGAGGCAATTTTATGCCGCGCGGCAGAGGGTTCACGCCATGGAATTACAAAATAGAGACGAATTGGAAAACTAAAACCGCGTGTGTTAAGGGCCAGATTCACACAGAGGGCTGTTTTACGCCCAAAGCAAAGATGTCAGATATGAAATTCGAGTGGGAGGCATACAATCTATGGGCAGAAAGATTAAGAATGTGGTGTTGGAAGACGTGAGTGGAGTGATACATAGTGATGTGCATCGATCGGAAGCTGACAGTAGTTAAAGTGGCTGCCGATTGTATCCAAAGCGGTACTGTACAGGGCGCTTGGTGAAGTGGTTAAATGGCCAGCATGAGAAAAAGATGGCTACCGTAGAGAGAGAGAGAGAGAGAGAGAGTGAGAGAGAGAGAGAGAGAGAGAGAGTGAGACGGAAGAGGTAGAATCGGACATTTCCGTTGACCGGTTTTAATAATACATGAATGTGAAACTGAGAATGAAGCTAATATGTTATATAATAAATTTAATCCGATATTAGGATCGACCGAAAAGACATTATTGAAGGAAAAAAGGGAACAGGAAAATACAATTAGAAAAAAAAGTATTTGTACTGCCAGTAATGTATATAAGAAATAAGAAGTAAAGGTAGGGGAGATAGTGATGAGTAGAAATGAAAGGAAAATAGGATACGCCACGCAAATTACGTGTGCAAAAATAAAAGAGGAAAATGATGTAAGGAAGGATAATAACAAATATGACGTTATAACAGTGCAAATGAAATAATTATTGAGGAAAAGGTTTTTTGTGAGGCAGATACAGTAAAATCAGATAGGGATTTCGCACAGTCCCTTACAAATAACAGTGAGGATGAAAGTGTAATGAAGATTATCGAAGTAAATGACGATTATATGAAGTATGAAATCAAAGCTGATGTTGCTCAAAGTGATACCACAGAAATGCCCGAGTGTTTAAACTATATGCAGTGTGCAGAAAATAATCGGAAAAACCAAGTGGCTAAAACATGTACTGATGGATTGCCCCACTTTCTAAAATTTGCATTCCTGCTCGAATCTAGTGAAAGTAAATATACATTTGCAGAAAGGGACTACAAAAGAATTAATGACTTTTTTTCAGAACAAAACACAAATGCGAAACTGAAACAAAACCAAAAGAACCACCTGTTGATACTATACTGGGGTAAGCTTTACTTAATGTTATGGAAGAATTTGAATTACAGAAACTAGTAGAACCACATGAGAAAAATATAAAAGAACAGGAACTGCTAAAAATCTCTAGCGACAGAGGTCAAGAAACCTAAAAACCCATCTGATATAAAACAGAAATCAGTAGGTAACATCTCGTGGAAAGAAATAATTCTGGAACATGATCTGTTGTGGGAAGAACAGGAGGAAAAAGAACCTAAAGTAGTTAAACAAACAATCATTCCCATATGTGTTTATGATATTGAGTTAAAAGTACTTTTAGATACAGTATTGAATGAATCTGAGTTGTTGAAGATGGCGGCCATTAAAGGTGTACAATTCGTAAGCTCCGCTTTTAACGAAAAAAACGCGTATTTAAGTGTTCCCTGTGTGAGAAATATAATGCTCTTTATGATAATCTGTGTGTGTCGTGCCATATTTTAATAAAAAACACTGGAACTCAAGATGAATTACCAGATAAACCACATGTAAGTACAAGGAACTCATGTCGACTTGCAAAACGTGCGCACTTGCAGCGAAATATTGAAGAAATCCGTTGTGAAATAGCTACAAAAGAAAAAATAATCAACACTCTGTGTGACGACATAATTAAGCTGCAAAAGAACTTGGTTTATTTTGAATCTTCAAACTGTGTAAATATTTCGCAAGCTTTACCAGTAAGAAACAAGAGTTATTATGACGATCATTTTAGATCTAAAAAGTTCACTCGCCCATTTCAAAGTGAAACAGTGTTTCAACTTACCAATACACCAAATAACATTCGCAGTGACGTAGAGACTATCAAAAGTGCAGAAGATAAGTGTGCAAATGAACTACAAACACAAGTGAGTCAACAGAAGTGATAAGAATGACAGGGAAGCAAACTTTTAATTTAAATATTCATTCTGGTAGCTATGTGAAACCTGGAGCACCTATGGGGGAAGTCACAAATAATATAAAAGCTGGAACTTCACGAAATGCAAATGAGTTTACAGTAATAGTGGGAGGTGCCAATGATGTCTACAAGAATTAATTATCTCGTTCTGTTCTAATACAAAAAACAAGCTCATCATCATTGGAATACCCCCCAGACACGACCTTACAAATGACTCGTGTGTTAATAAAGAAATCAATGAAGCCAACACCCAGTTTGAGAAGCTCTGTACAATGCATCAAAACACCCAGTTCTTGCCTCTGGACTATCTGGAAAGAAAATGCTTTACCAGACATGGACTGTACCTTAACGGTAAGGGCAAGAAACTTCTCAGTTATAAAATTATGGAATTGTTGGTTGCAACTCACAGAAGTAATATTAATAATGTGCTGATAGCAGGAGAACCGGTTTAGCTTGCCAGCCACAAACAACGGCTCATCAAAACTTACCAACTGTAGCAGCAGAACAGACACTATCTGCTGATAAAACGCAGATGTCATCAACACCAACATTACCCTCTCTAGAAACAAAAGCAATTACAGAAGAAGCATTATTATCACCCCAACAAACATCACAACTACTATTACCAGAGTCACTTGTTATGCCAGCATCACCAGTGACAGAAGTATCAGCCTCCACAACTTCAGTAGAAGAAAAAACTAAAGCAATAGCAGCATCAATAGAAGACTTCTGTGCTACACCATCGACATCTCAACAGGTCACAACCACAGTCTCCAAGATCCCATCTCCAGCATCACCTGAAGGAGCAGAAAACGAAGAGATGAACCATGACTCACTTTTTTCAAAGCATATACCGTCCACTGAAATGTCTGCTTCCACATATCCAAGAAAAAGCCATAGAAGTAGAAGACCAGCTGTTCACAAAGACTATTTTTTATGAGACTGTGCTGCATCAAGAAACAGAGGAAAGCACAAGTCAAATCGTAAGTAATGTGTGCACAAGCAAGCCCCTTAACAGGGAACTGGTCAGTAAATCAAGTATCAATCCTGATGCACTGAGAGTTTCTAATTTAACACACATAAACTGCAACTTTAAATCTGTATTGAAAGATAAATTCTGTATATTCCACCAACATATCATGAACCTTAGAGGAACATTTGAGCTTTAGGGTCTCATGTTAAATGAAAACCAACCTCATATATTGTGCTTTACAGAACACCGTCTAAGGTCTGCCATGCTGATTCCCCATCTGGAACGTTATGTTTTAGCTGATAGTTACTGTAGATCAGACAGAGAGAAAGGTGGATCTGTAATTTATGTCAAGTAGGGTATATGTCATAAACCACTTGACTTAATTATGTATTGTGAAGATTTTAATTTTGAAGCATGTGGATCTGAAATTTTTGCTGATAATAAGTCTACTATAGTGGTATCAATTTATAGGGTTCCTACAGGGGAAACCTGCATTTTCTTAAAACAGCTTGAATCAGTTTTGGTACAAACATATTCAAAGGATAAGCAGTTACTCATTATGGGTGACTTTAATGTAAGCTTCTATACAGACAACACCAGTAGAAGAGAATTGGAACATTTATTGGAAACCGTTAATTTAACTCCAATAGTTCAATTTCCTACCTGAGTGACATCTTTATTGATAAGTTTAGCAGTAGTCTTAGTACTGTATGTCAAATTCTTAATGGTCTGTCAGACCATGATGGGCAGTCGCTAACTCTTAATGAGTTGTTCTGGCATTAAAAAATATAAACCAATTTTTAGGTCCTTCAAAGCAATCAATGTGGACACTAGAAAATTTCAATCAGCTCTTGCAGCAGACTGACTGGAGCCCAATATACAAAGAAAGAAATGTTAATATTAAATTCAACCTATTCACAGATGATTTATTGTCCCTCTTTGAAGCTGTATTTCACAAGAAAACTATTAAAATTAACCCCCAGAATTGCAAACTCAAACCCTGGATTACCTACAAATTATATTGTAAAATCCTAAAAACAATTATAAAGTGCTCCAAAACCTTACATATTGAAAGTGAAGTAGATAAATCTAACAACAAAATAAAACCATCTGGGATTTCATCAAAAGGGAGCTGGGAAAAAAAGTGGAGAGTGTATACAGCATAGAAACAAGACAGTGTGCTAATTTAATTAAAGAAACGAATGCAGTTGCAATAGTCTTAAATGAGCGCTTTCTAACAACCTCTGAGAAAACTGGCTGTAGGGGTTCAGTCAACAAGGCTATGGACCTTCTGAAAGGATCTGGTCCGTGAAAAATTAATCAAATTCTCATATCCCCAGTTACAGTGAGTGAAGTGAAAAGGATCATCACTAAAATGCAAACCAATATGTCATCTGGCTTTGATAATATCTCCACTAAGGCACTAAACATTGTCATAATGCCGTTTGTGTAATACTGTGCTATATATTTAATGAATACCTTCAACATGGTATTGTCCCTGATAGAATGAAGTATGCCGATGTAAAACCACTGTTCAAGAAGGGGGAAAAAACAGATGCTTCTAACTACCGCCCTATATCCCTTTCAACATGCTTCTCCAAAGTTCTCGTGAAACTGATGCATACAGAATTGTAGAACACCTGAATTTCCACAAGGCTCTTATTCAATGCCTATTTGGTTTCCAGTGAGGCCTGTCAACTGATGATGCCATATTATCCTTTACTAATAATGTTCTAGAAGCTCTGAACAATAAATTGGCTTCAGTTGGTTTTTTTTTTTTGCGACTTAACCAAAGCCTTTGACTGTGTGAGCCATAAAATCCTCCTTTCAAAAGCAGCCTATTATGGTTTAACTGACACAGTGGGAATGTGACTCAGATCATACCTGACTGACACAAAGCAGACGCTATTGCTTAATCATGAAGATGGCTCAATAGCTTCATGTGGCTGGGAAACAGTGAAGGCGTGCTGCAAGGGCCGGTGCTTGACCCTCTGCTCTTTCTTATTTTTATTAATGACCTTCCTCACTGTTCTAAGCCTACCATCAAATTTACTCTTTTCGCAAATTATACATTCCTTGTAATTGAAAAAAAAAACCTGAAAATGATACTGCATCATCTGCCAACTTTGTGTTCCATGACCTCCATAAGTGGTTCAGATGCAATGCCCTAACTTTAAATCTTAAAAAAAAACCAGTTCATACATTTCCATGGGTCTCACAAAGCTGTAATGATCAAGATATACATCAAGTTTATTCAACAATATTTTTAGGCCTCCACATTGACAATAAATTAAATTGGTCTTGCCATATTTTGGACTTCAGAAAAAGACTTAGTTCAGCAGCTTATGCTCTACTATTATAGCAACAACTGCTAATAGTGATGCTGTTAAGGCTGCTTATTTTGGCTGTTTCCATTCCTTGTTATCCTATGGCTTAAAATTCTGAGGTAACCAACCAGTGGTAAATAAAGTATTTGTAACTGAGAAAAGAGCAATTCGAATTATAAGTGGAGTTAACAGAAATCATTCACGCAGAAATCTTTATAAAACACATATAATATTAACAATGACCTCACAATATATCCTATACCTTATGTGCTTTTCAGCTAAGAACTTACACATGTACAAAATCAATACTTATTATCATGACTATGACACAAGAACAAAACATTACTTTCATGTTGAAAGAAAAAACTCGAGTCTGATACAAAAGGGAGTATACTACTCAAGCATAAAAGTGTTTAATGCACTCCCGTCTGAAATAAAAATCTCTCCAGTGAAATGCCAAAATTTAAGGGTAGATTGAAGGAATATCTTCTGGAAAAAGCGTTTCAATCTCTTAATCAGTTCTTTAATGTAACATTGTAACTTAGATGTAATACTTTACTTGTAGCATTTGCTATTGCCACTTTGTAACTTAATACATCTTACACCAGTCTGGGAATTCGTGTTCAGGCAATTGGCACTATCAAATTCCTGCTAATATATAGTTGTAATAAGGAAAATTGTTATTTATTATTTTGTCGTTTTATACCACTGTTTTACTATAGAAAATGCTTAAGCCTGTAACTATTAACATACTTTGTTTCTTATACACTAATTGCAATTTACATTTGTTAGCATATACAAGTAACTACTGTGTTACTTTATATTCTCACTCGTTCCATATCCATGCAATTCATTCATGTGGATCTATGGAACATGAATAAATAAATGATCAAAGACAAAGATTTGAACATGACTTTTTAGTGTTCCCTGAATTAAGTGCTGAGATGATATTGGATATTGATTGGCTGGACAAGGAAAAAGTCGTTTTTAGATTGTGGCAATGGAATTTTTAAAATTAATAGGGAGCCTAATGCAATAGAAATCAAATTAGAAGAAGATGACAATGTGCATGGGATTAGAGTAGAATCTATATTGCTAGAAATAGAATCTGAAAATGATGGTTTGTCTCAACTATATGAAATCTACCATGTGAAAAATTTAGTAATGAATGAATCGAAAACTGACAGTTTTAGGGAAATTGTTGACACTATCCAAGAACTCATGTGTGAAGAAAAAGGGGATTTATTTACAGTTTTGAATAATAACAGGGAAGTGTTTTCTGATACACCAGGTGTTGTAAGGAACTTTGAATACCATATAGAGGCCATTGAACATCAACCATTCTTTGTAAGGCCCTATCCAGTGCCAATAGCTAAGAAAGAAGCTGTTACAAGCTGAAATTGATAAAATGTTAGCATGAGGTGTAATAGAGAGAAGCAACAGTGAGTACAATGGTCTGCTTATTATAGTAAACAAGAAAGACGGAGGCATAAGAGTTGTCATTGATGCACGAACATTGAACAAAATCGTCAGGAGAGATGTATTTATATGTAGTGACTTTAATATAGACTTTCCACCCACAACAGAAACAGGGAGACATTGATTAACATTACAAAAACTTATAATCTGCATGGCCTTGTAAACGAGTCCACTAGAATAACACCCGCATCCAAGATAGCTCTAGATCAAATTTTTGCAAATAGAAATAATCTTTACCCAACTCTAGAAGTATACAATGCAGGATTCAGCGAGCGACCACCGAGCTGTCATTCTAAAGATTGATGTTAACAAAGATACCTCAAACCCAGCCCCACTTAAAGCTTTATGAAGGTTTTTCGCTCAAGATAACTTGAACAAGTTAAATTCCCTCCTTAGTAAAGAAAAGTAGATAGAGATGTACGCAGTCAATGATGTGAACATGAAATTCAACATATTTCTTGACAAAATGATCCACCACTTTTAAGAGGCTTTTCCACAGAAACCAGCAAGAATAAATAATAATAAGAGAAACAAGACTTGGATGACACCAGCTATTAAAAATCTCTTGCAAACATAAAAGAATACTCCGCATGCTATGTAAACAAAGTAGTGTCTCCCCCCAACTAACAGAATACTATAAAAACTACACATGTATCCTAAGAAGAGTGATAAAATAAGCAAGCAAAAAATGATGAGTACATTGACAAATCCAGCAATACAGTTAAGGCAATGTGGAATATCCTTAAAAGGGAAAGAGGTGAAATGAAAGCTACACACATGAACATAGAAATCAAACTCAACAATGAATCTATATCTAATTCCGAAGCTGTGGTGAACTCTTTAAACAATTTATTCACGGGCATAGCCGAAAAATTGGTCAAAAATAATCCTAACACAAACTACCAACCAGCAAAGCAGAAGTACCACACATGTGCAGAGTCAATTTTCATTGCCAAAGTCCCTGAAAATGATGTTGCAAAAGCACTCAGAGAGTTAAAAAATCATATTCAGCTGTAATTGATGGTATTGCAGCAGCTGTAATCAAAAATTGAGTACACACAATTGCTGAACCATTAACTCACCTCTGTGACTGTTCTTTCCAGGCAGGTACTTTCCCTGAAGATCTGAAACTTTCTAAACTAATTCCTGTCTTCAAAAAAGGTGATAATAAAGATATGAATAACTACAGGCCTATCTCAGTCTCATCCTGCTTTTCTAAAGTTTTTGAAAAAATAATGTACAAAAAACTGATGGACTTCATTGAAAAAAAAAATTTACTAAGTTTAGCTCAACATCAGTTCAGAAGCAACAAATCTACTGAAACTGCAGTATATGATAGCATAAATACGCTATTATATCTGTTAGATTAAAAAAACCATAACAGACATATTTCTGGATCTGTCAAAGGCTTTGACACTGTTGACCACAAAATATTGCTGGAAAAAATAGAACACTGTGGTATCAGAGGAACTGCAAACAGTTGGATTGCTTCATTCCTAACCAATCGGATGCAGAGAGTCAGCATTAACTACACTAATAGACAAACCAACTCAATAACTGAAATCCTATCAAGAAATAAAACTGTAAAGCAAGGGGTGCCACTGTGCTCAGTATTGGGACCTCTACTTTTCCTCCTGTATATTAATGACTAGAGCCTGAAAGTAGATGCACACAAAACAATAATATTTACTGATGAGTCAACTGTACTCCTCAAAGGGGAAAATACAGAGGCTGTACAAAAAGCTGTGAACTTGGCCTCTGAACTACTCAGCAATTGGGCTAAAATCAACAGATTAACTATCAACACCAAAAAGACAGCTTCCATGAACTTTCACACAACAGAAAATGCAAATTCCTCTCAGCCACTTGTCACTGTAAATAACTGACACTGTATTCAAATTGCTAGGTCTGTGGTTTCAAGATAACCTGTAATTGAATACACATACAGGAAGGGTAAATGCCAGAATTAGTACTGGCTGTTATGCATTGAGTGTACTGAAATCATGTGCTAGCCTGAAAACATTAACCAGTGCGTTCTACGCTTACATGCAAGCCCACCTAAAATATAATGTGGTATTCTGGGGAAATTATCCAATTGCTCTCAGCACATTCAAAATCCAGAAGAGAGCAATGAGGATTATTACTGGGAGCAAACCCAGAAACTCCTGCATCTCCAGATGCTAAAATTTTTCAGAAACCACATAGTGCCAACTGACTCCAGAGTCGTACAAAAAAAATGAAATACATAAACCAACACCAGGAAAAACTCAAATCTGCATGTTTTACCTACAAACACTCAACTGTGTAAAAAGGGAGCTTTCCACATGGGCCTCCAACTGTTCAACAATCTTCCCACTAGCATTAAGTCCATCGAAGACAACATAAAATTTAACAATGCCGTGAAGTCACATTTGTTGTCTCTGCTTTTACTCTATAAATGAATACTTAGATCAGTAACCTTGCTATTTGTTTTAAATTGAATAACATTGAGAAGTTGGAGTGAAGTAAACTTAACCAATATTGGCAATATAATACATTAGGGTACTATATGTTAATATATGTTAACAATGTTAACTGATATTTTCCGACATCCGCCACACACTGTGTACCATTAGATCACATGGAATAAATAAATAAATAAAAAGTAGACAGGCCAAAGAATTTGGATGATCTATTACAAAAATTCGATAATGAAAAGTACTTAACCAGTCTCGACCTCAGTGCGGGATATTGGCAAATCCCATTACATAAAGATTCCAGGAAATATACTGCATTCTTCTTTGCAGGAAAATGTTATCAATATAACGTTGTATCTTTCGGTTTTAATACTTGTGTTTCAGTTATGGCATTAGATTCTGTCTTAGGAAAAGGACTTTGTTCCACATTAACTGTTTATGTAGATGGCTTTTTGATTGCCAGTGATAGTTGGGAGGAACATTGTGAACTGTTGAATAAAACCCTCATTGCTCTTCCAGCAGGGGGAAAGACTGATATTGAAGAAGTGTGAATTTGTAAATCAAGAAATTAAGTTTCTAGGACACATAACTACATCTGGAATTGGCAAGGACCCAGAAAACCTTAATGCAATTGAAAAGTACCCTCCACCTAAGAACACGAAACAGTTGAAGGCAATTGTTGGCATTTGTGGGTTTTATCACAAATTTGTGAAGGGGCAAGCTGTCAACAGCCCACATTTGAACAGTTTGTTGGAGAAATATAGTGCATATATTTGGACACCTGAATGTCAAAGAGATTTTGAGAACTTGAAAACTGAAGAGGGAAAATATTTTACATCACCTTATTTTAAGTGATGCAATCCACATGATCAGAGACTGTAGTGCATATGGTATTGGTATTGAAATACTTCAAGAAAACACAGAATCTGGGGGAGCAGAACATGGGACTACAGCTTTTGCTAGTAAGACTCTGACCAAATTTGAGAAGAATTACACTATTTCAGAAAAAGAAGCTTCAGCCATTATTTGGAGAGTAAAGAAATTTAGGAATTAATTATGGAGGCACAAAACTATTATCCATACAGACCATAGAGCCTTAACCTTTTTGAAAGACTATCACCTGTACACTGGAAGATTGAGACGATGGGCCCTGTATCTGTAACAGTTTCATTATGAAACGTTGTACATTAAAGGCAGTGACAATCATGTGACTGATGCTTTATCTCGATTGCCAGAGGTATGGACAACTTACTGACAGGATGTAATGACGATAGCAGGTTTCATATGAAGTATATCAAGGAAGTTCCATGTAGGAAGAGAATAGAACAGATTTGTACGGGTATGAGGTTTTATCAGAATGACGGTGAAGTCTGGAAGCCAGTAAAAACTAATTTTAGTAACTCCAACTTCCCAAAAATTAGTAAATTTTATATGATCTTTAATGGCATTTTGTACAGGAGAAAGAAAACAATTACTGAGGAATGGATAGTGCGTTGGCCTATGCAATTTGAGACTGAAGTTATTATTTCCATCTTGCCTTAGGGCACTGTGGTCCTAAAAGTGTATTGAAAAATTGACTGATGTAATTATGATTAATGTAAATGCTGCGAAGAAAATTACTGATAGAATTAAATCTTGTGAAGTGTGTCAGAGTACAAAAGTGGCTAACCGAACCCATCAGGGTTATATGCAAAACACAGTACCAGAAGACACTTTAGAATTGGTATCAGTAGATTTGTATGCTCCTCTCCCTAAAACGTCAGGAAATGGGTCTTACATTGTGGTATCTTTAGAAGTTTTCTCTAAATTTATTAAGCTATGTCCTGTCAGAAAAGTCACTGCTGAAGCAGTCTTTAATAAAATGACTAAGTATTTTAACACCTTTGGTAAACCTAAAGCTGTCTTATCTGATAACAGACCATAGTTTATTTCTAAAATCTGGAAGGAAGGTATGAGACAATATGGTGTACAAGTTAAATATATTTCAGCCTACCACCCTGCAAATAACCCTGTTGAAAGGTATATGCGTGAATTAGGAAGGTTGGGTAGAACATATTGCCACCATAATCATAAGGTTTGGGGCATATTTGTGACCGACTTTCAAAAAACCATGAACACCCTCTACTATGAAACCACAGGTTGAAGCCTCAGAGAGCATTGCACTCTATGCAATGTTAGGTGTATGATGAGCACCACGTAGTCGAGTTGTTGTCAACACTGCTTCCATTTCTTTTCGTGTTGACAACCTTCACCTTCTGTTACTCAGAACTCTTTACTATTTCCTTTGCTTCTTCTCTATCAGGACGAATTACTTAGTGTAGAAGTGATATTAACAAGTGTGATTTGTTAGTGGGTACACTAGAAAATGACTGAGCCAGTTGTAAGTAAAGTGGGTGCTGTAATGGAAAGTATAAGCATGCAATAGAAATAACTGAATGACTTAAATAGTTCCTATCATAAAGATGCAAGGGAGGAAACAAAGGTAAAAATTTGAAATGAATAATCTAATATGACTAATATCTAAAAATGGTTGGGTAAAAATGGCACTGTGTTAATATGAAAATTGGCTATGTCCAAGGAAGGAGAAGGGTGTCTCCTATATGTGTTAGTAATAAGATATTCTTCTTTTCTAAACCACAGGAGTTGTCATAAAAGCTTTTACAATAAGCTATTGACATGAAAAATGAATAGAAACTTTTATCTTGACTTATTCTTGAATATAACATTTAATTTAAATAACATAGTATGTATGTAGTACTCTATATTGTCTTGTTGAAAAGAACTTTTTTTCATCTTTGTTACCAGTGTCCACAGTCTTTGTAAATGTTTCAGATACTGAATAACATAAAAGAAGTTATGATCACACTGATTGCCTAATATGTACTAGAGATATCTGATAACAGACCAGTTGATGGAAAGTCAACTGCAGTGGTAAAAGTACTGCTGTTTGGAATGAAAAAGAATACCCAAATGTTGTACTGTTGGGTAACAAACCAATCTAACGAAATTCCAAGTAGTTCTGAGGCATAGAGCTACTCAAACTGCTATGTGAGCAGTAGCCAAAGGACTTGCCAATGTGGGGCAAGGATTTGATAAGTGATCATGAACTGCCAAACCTTGATGATGGGCCAGTGTCTCAATTTAAAAAGGTGTTCTTTTAGTGTTCTTACTCCAAATTGTGTTCATATGCCTAAATGTTTACATACAAAGACTGCAAAACCAATAATGGACAGAATGTGAATTTGTAATGATTCTTTTGAAATATTTTTTGTATATGGTTTTATGTGGTTAATTGTTTGCAACATGGACTGCCAAATGCTACTGCAGGCAGCAAGAATAAGATTTATGATAAATATTTGTTTGCTTATGTGATTGACAAAAAAATTGGATCGCTATTAGCGAAATGCTCAGTGGGATACTTTTGTTTTAAATGGCTATATTTGTTTGTATATGTGTATAAGTGTGGATACAAGATTTTTAAGTATTTCAATATTCTCTGAATAGTATAAAACATTGTGCGCTTTTGCTAATGTATGTTACTGTATATGCATATTTACCTTTTTCTAGATTGCTGTTTTACTAATATGTAGATTATTTTGTGTACTTCTTGTCTGTATTGTTATTGAGATAAAATGTTGTTGAGATGAAAATGCTAAAGGTGTGCTGTTTAATGATAGATTTTTTTTGGTTCTTAAAGTAATATGAAGATAAATTAATCTATTTAGTAATAAAAATGACTGCAGATGTATTATTTTCAAAATGTTTTGGAAGAAATCCATGAAATTTCTTAGTGTATATACTGTATGTCTGTAATGTGTGTATTTTATTCTCCCAACTGAAGTTGCATAGTATAATTTTTTTGTTGTTGCATACACCACTTAGGTGTTATGGATGTTTCCTTGAAGTATCCCTAACAGAAACCTCAAAGAAACATGAGACATATGTAACACCATAGCTCAAATGCTTTCCTGATTCATTTTGCTTTGTTTTGTTCAACATTCCATAGTTGAGTTTCTGTAATTATTGTATGATTAATTTGGTACTGGACAAAAGTGTATGTTCTTTTCTCAGTTAAGAACTTTGATGTCTTTTAGATTGTATGAAATGTTTTATCTTCATTGGGTAAATACTTTGCCTCACTTGGAGGGAAACAAATATTATTATATATAACTGGAAATTTGTTAATCAACATTTTGATAACTTACTAATATGTGCAAATGATATGTTTTATTTAAAATAGTTGTTTACTACTCTGCTGATCCTCACTTAGGGTTCTTAGTTTTTTATCTGTAAAAAAGGTGTTGTGGTTTCCCTCTGGAACAGAAACTTGCAGCATGTGCAAATTGTGGTTGGCGTCAATGAAAAGGTGGACCAAGGAGTTAGTCGGAGACTAGCGACCGAACCATTGACAGCTAATGATTGAGAAGTGCATTGTGCTGGTGCCGAAGGAGGCTTTTTGTAGTTGTCCATACAATGCTAAAGCATCGGGTGGATTGAGAGATTATTATGCTCTGTTACTGGAAATAACCTTAAAATCTGAGGAAATTCGCAAAGAAAAATATGACAGAGCGCATCAGTTACAAGTGCAAGTTTATCTACTATCATATACTCGCCACCAATATTGCGCAATCACTGCTACAGACAGGGAGAATTATAGATTTGTAAAGTGATGGATCAGCACTCACAGTGTGCTCATATATAAGGTAACTCATACCTGAATTTATGTACCTACCTTGATTTTTTTCTTATCACAACACTTTTAAGGTCCTCTCCATTTTGACTATGATTACTGAGTGTCCTTGTTGTAGAAAAATGAGTCTCAAAGCATAACAGCTGTTTAATTAATGTTGTTTGATACTAGGCGAGAAAGAGTAGTTAAAAGTACTGTGAATTTAGCAAAATTGAGGGAGGTAGTAAGTGTAGCTTCGTGAAAGCCTCACAGTGTTTGAAACAGTTCAATTTAAAATTTTGTCGACTTTCAAAATTATTTATTTAATCACTGATTTTAAAAGTAAAGAACTACGATGGTAACTAATAGACAACAATCCATTTTGAGGTCAGTTTAAAGTAAATGTTCTTAATGATTGGTTTGAAAAGCAATACCTAGTGATGTATTGACTGTAAAATCTATTAAAATGCATACAAGGTAAGTCAATTTATTAAGAACTGTTTATCTAAGTTGGCATTCTTTAGATTGTTCCTGAAAGCTGTAACGTCTATTAGCAAAGGACATATTTTGTAGTAAAGAGAGAACATTGTGCATCATATTCTGTTATTGTATGGAATTATGTATTTTTTTTATTATTATTTATGTTAGATAATATCTGGGTCGGCGAGTACTGAAACCGCACAGACGATAAATATCATACAAAGATATACCACTAGTATAAATACTACAGAACGAACATTAATTTCTCTGTCTTCTTTTTGGAGTTGTACGAGGAAGATAGCCTGTGACGCTGTAGTATATGCTAACGTAGTCTTCTTTTGTCAAGGTCGATAGATGTATGCCATTACGTACTCATTGTAAAAGGTGTGTATTAGTTAACATATTTGAATGTTTTGAATAGAGTTATTTAATGAAGCCTTGCATTATTATTTGTAGTAGCTTGCTTGGAATATTATCCCATCCTTTTGAGATATTTACAGTTATTTAAATATTATCCGTGGTGCAGAGCTGCGCTACGAACGAACGAGCCGCTGCCGCGGCGCATTCAAACTGCATAAAAAGAAATCGATCATACCATAAAGAAGTGGGAAGGTAATAGTGAAATAAAATCATCTCTTTCAGCTTCCGGACTTGCAGAGCAGAGCAGCAGATTTTATGATGTGTTTTGCAGGTTGACGCGGGCTGCTGATAATATGTTACTAACAGTACAAAAAAGATAATTTACCTTCGTAACATAATAGGAATTTCGCTGTGCTTAGTTCTTGTCCGGCAAACCTTATAGTGAAAACGTATTCTTCTCCGACAATAGTCTCATGTTCTTGTACTAGTCGTGGTAATTATTGGTGTTTTACTCTTAACAAAAATCCACTGCAAAATTATTTTGATGATGAACAATCTTTGCGAACTGTAACATAAATATTTCGTAACAAAATAATTTTTCATTTTCAATAACTATAAAGTAGGGAAGATATGTTGACTTTTATAGTGAGTTACAGGAACGAAAAATGTTCCTTTAATAGAAAGCCAGTTACAGAACAATAAGAACCCAATATATTCTGTTTTGTTGAAAATTAATGATTATAAAGAAATTCATGGCACAGCATTAATAAAAGGTATTTCGCGGCTCTTTTCGTATATGCGTTGTTACGCAAATAATAATAATAAAACAAAGCAAAATAAGAGAAAAGAGTTTTTACGAAAAGTGAAACGGACGCGAAACTGGTGCCCATAAACGCGGGGCACGAATTTGCAGTGGCCACGAAAATAAATGTTTATGTAATTTCTTTCAGTGTATATTGTTATATATATGTATGTATTTAGTGATAAATGTATGTATGTGTATCATTATTAATGCCATGTATTAATGAATGTACAAAAATTCTTTCATGAAACAACGCACCACTGCAAGCGAGTCAGAGGAAACGATCCTGATAGTACTGAGAAACTGTAATGACTACATAATCCGGGGGCAGCCGAACCCCGAGATCAGATAAACTAAAGGTAAGACTACAGTGTAGTTGTCCTGTTTGTAGAAGCTTAACTCCAGTGAAGTGATCTCATATCGCTAGTGGTGTGTAGTTTGATGTTAGTGTTTATGACAGGACAAAGTTGATTGTAGATACTAATTTTTAGTGTGCCGTGTATTGTAGATAAATTAACATACTTTGTGTGCAAGTGAAAAAACTGTCAGATCTTGTGCTCGAGTAGGTAATTTATGAATATGGTTAAATTGCGTAGTCAACGTCCGAGCAATATGGATACTGAGGAACAGCCATTAGTTAGTGCAGGAAATGTAGAAGCGGGTGCATTAAGCAGTACAAGTACTCTTTGAGGAGATACCATGCGAAAATGTGGGGGCAGGGGCACAGGAAGTGATGCCACCGCCCACCAGGGCTCAAGGAGAGGTAGATAAAGAAATTACACCACCTCCAGAAAAGCAGGAACCAGAGAGTGGTAATCTGCCTGGTGGGAATTCACTTCAGGCGATATTAGAGCGCGTGCTGGATTACCAGGCAAAATTTGCGCAACAGCAAGCCGAGGGAGATCGCCAGCAAGCTGAGCGAGATCGCCAGTTAGCAGAAAATTTACTTGCCCAGCAAGCGGAGCGAGATAACCAGCAAGCTGAGCGGGACCAGCAACTTGTGCAATCGTTAGAACATATGAAAAAAGAGATTGCCTGTATGAAACAGAATTATGAGTCGATACCTAAGGCCATGCAGGAGTTGACTGTACAGTTCAACAACCTGCAAGTAGCAAACACTAACAGGGTAGACGAGATAGGTGTCTTAGCCAACCGATTAGAAAAGCTAGAAATAGATTCCACACAGCTTGTAGAGCAGAAGTGGAACGAACAAGCAACTAAAATTGAAACCAAATTCAACTCATGGCTAGAAGTAAAGAAGAGTGAGATCGATAAAAATATTAATTCTAAGGTACAAGCAGCCATAGCAGATAGAGATCCCGAATCGTTCAGTACCGCAGTAAATAGTCAGGTACAGAACGACGTGCAAACCATCAAACAAATACTCAGTGAGGATATTCCGCAGTGGCAAGTGAATATTAACAAACGGATATCCGACTTGGAAAAGGATTTAGCACAAAGTAGCAAACATCTTGAACATGAAACTATGTTGCCAACAGCCAATGTTTTTGGCAACACACAAACTTATATGCGACGCAACAATAATAGTGAATCTTTAGGCGATAATGCGAAGAGCTGTAGCTTTGGTTCAGAGCACACAGCCTATGTCCCAGGAGCAAACCAGTGTAGTCCAAAAATATTAGTTGAAGAAAGTTTGATAAAAAATAGGCAATTTCAAACGTTTACTACTGAACGGAAGTCAGTACACCCAGTAGTATTCATAAAAAGCTTTAAAAATATCTTGCATAGTGTGTGGAATGAAGCACAGAAAATTCAATACGTAATGTCATACATTCAGGGTGATGCAGCATTGTGGGCTACGGAAGTAGCAGACAGCTGCATGACATACGAACAGTTTGAGAGGGCATTTTTGTCGAAATACTGGTCGCCTTGTATACAAGAGCGGCTAAGAAAAGAAGTATACAATCCCGAACCGTACTCACCCCGTCTTGGGAATCTGAGACGGTATTTCGAGAAGTACATAAACAAAACGCGTTACTGGGACGAGCCTATCTCACCAAGAGACATAATAAGACTCCTAAAATCACATTTACCCCTTCATATCAAAGAGAAATTAGTACACGTACCAGAAAGCGACATGGAACATTTCCTGTCTGTTCTAGATTCAATAGACTTAATCCAGGAAGACGTAAAAGCAGCGTGTGATCACTCGTGGAATAATGGATCAGGGTGTAAACATGACAGAAATAATAGTGCACAAAACCACAACCATGGAAATGGTGGGAGTGGTAACAAGCGGCAAGAGCATTCGCAAAATTGTAATAATGGTAGAAATCAAAACGGATATGGTCAGCCGTCTCATAATAAAAAGCGTCGGTTTGACGACCGGTACGATTCCGGACTGCCAGGGACCAACCGCTGGAAAAATGCGTGAGGTCAGTGGCATAGCAATTACAATGACGGTAATCGTAATTGGAATCAGAATCAGCGACCAAGCCCAGAGCGGCAGGGTAATGACCGGTATGACAACAACAGACCACCACTGCAAAACGCGCCTATTGCGCAGTCGTGGCGGCCCACAAACCAAAGCGTAAACATAGTAGAGGTCGCGGATAATAGCCGTCCAAGTACCTCGCAAGCAAGCCATCCAACAAACTAGAATCGGCCTCGATATGCTCTCCATCGCTGGCCGAGGGGTGGAGTGAGAGCAACACGAATGACAATAATATCCCTGGAATACATATGCTGCGATACAACGACGGTATCAGTATGGATAAAGATCTACTGACCGAACCGCATGAATGTAAGATAGGTAGCAACGAAAATGTGCAAGCCATAATAGAAGCGAAAATCAATGATGTTGCAGTGAATATAATCATTGACACAGGTGCCTCAGTGAGTGTAATGAGTACAGAGTTGTTTAAAGTGCTAGGGAAGGGACGTAGCATACCGACTTTCCCGGTTAATAATTGCAAGGTGTCTGGAGCTATAAGTGCACAGAGCCAGTTAGTTAAGTACCAGGTGCAGGTGGAGATTTGTGAGGAGGGCGAAGCCATAGTGAGCTCGTTCCTCATTGTTAAAGGGTTAAAGGTGGCCTGCATTCTGGGAGTAGATTTTCTCCGTGAGAGGGACGCAGTGATCGACCTCTCCTCGGGGAAACTAAGCATAGTTAATAAAGGTAGGAGGATTGAGTTGTCTATGATGAAATCGAAGGAGGTACTTGTGCCATGTTGCAATCGAATTAACATCAAATGTAGGAGCCCCTGGGTACTACACCTCAATGATTATTCACCTGTGACGGATCTCTATTATCCGAGTATAGGAGATAGAAATTTTGAACCAAATGTTGATGAATTTCAAACCAAAGTACAGGAATCTGAAAGTTTAAGCAACATACAAAAGCAACAGTTGACGCAGCTGTTATCAGAATATAACATGGTATTTACCGACCGACCAGGAATAGTCAAAGGGTACCACTATCACATAGAGGTGATGCCCCATAAAACATACTGTCGCGCATCTTACTCCATCCCTTGGTCGAGGAGGGAGGTAGTGGCTAAAGAGATTCGGAAGATGTTAGAATGGGATATCATTGAGCTCTCTCTCTCACCAATGGTGCTTATTCGTAACCACGGCAAATCCTCAGCCACCCTAAAGCGAAATAGTAAGTGGCAATTGGTATATTCAGGGCCCTTTGAAGTAATAAAGGTGCCACACGAATGTAGCTATTTGCTAGCACATCCCCAGACGGGGAAAATAAAAGGACTGTATCCACGTAAAGATGTAAAATTATTTATTCAGTGACATGTCTGATGTAAATAGTAGTAGTAAGAAAATTTCAATTGTGTTTTAGAGTATAAGTATGTTAGTTTTAAGAAAGAATGTGTGTATAGTTAAAACTTTGAGGAAGTAGAATCAGTAAACTGAGCAATAATATGCAAATTGAAGACTTTGTTTACAGACAATTAGTGTCATTAAAATACGATATGCTCTTCAAGCAATGAATAATCTTTTTGTTGACAAGATAATGATTAATTTCTTGAACCATTTTTCATTTGTAGTAAGTAAGTACAACTGATGATGCAATCTTATATAATTATGTAACAGATGTAATTATGTTAGAATTAAGGAACCCTGAGAGAGAGTCTCTACTAGACAAAAATGGACTTTGTAGTACGAAATAATTATGTGATGTATGTTTACTGCCAATAGTGATCTGAGAACGACACTGGAGCAGAATTCAATCAAAAACAAACCCGTTCCGTGTAACCTACGCTTTGTATGTATCGATGCTTCAATTGAAGCCTGTGTACTCGGTACACGTTCTTGAATATTAATTACGCGGTACGCGAATCAAGCTACACGGAAACTACACTGTAGTCCGGTAGGACAGATCATTAAAAATAATACTAGTATTAAATGAAGTATTTATTGAGCAATATGCCCAAGTCAAGCTGTCATGCACATGGTAAAATCTGTTTGCTAGATGGGTGATAACCTGGCAAGCTACACTAAAAAAGGAAAAGAAAGCTATGTACCAAAAATCACACACCTTTAAATAATTACAAAAAACAAAAGCCATATATGTCTAGTAATAGTATTAAAAGTGTGTAATGACAGGGTAACACAATGGACTCAATGTAAATGAGAGTGATTATGCTAAGAACAGTTGTTATGCATTAAAAATAAACTGTGTGCATAAACAATCTAGGAAAGGACGGAATATTGTGTGTAGTCAGGACAGAAAATGACTGTTGTACCTGCACCAATATATACGTCGGTATAAGTTAAGTGTTGAGTGACTAACTGTCATAGTGCAGTGCTCAACGAACAATACACTGAGTAAAAACGGTAGTTAATGATCCGTTCGGAGTCGATACAAACAAACATCGCTAAACGCAAACATTTAGTGTGTGTGTGTGAACCGAAACATTTTCGCGTGTTGAGAGACGCTTTGGCAGCGAATCGACCGTGAAAACAAATGAAAGTGTGTAGTACAATGTGTGTGTGACGAACCCTAAATACCAGTGTCACAAGAGACCCATTATCACGCCAAAACAGCCTGTGCATACCAGCGAAGCGACGGCGTAATGAACAATAAACGCTTTTAACCAAAGTGCATTTTCTTCCACAGCTAATAATTTGTATCCTTAAAGACAGTACACCGTTGTGGAATATTTGTTTCATGCGTTACGACGGGGAGCCATGCGGAGAAGCAGAGACGGGTGCCGTGCCGCCAGCCAGCCGGTCGCGGAAACCACTGCAACACGCCGACATTGGGGAATGATTCGGCGCGGTTCGCGACTGCTCGGGCGCCACCTCAGCACGCCGTCGCTGTTAAGGCCGGTTCCCACTAGGGCTGCCGCGCGTCAAAACCGCGCGTCAGCGGCGTGGTTGCCATGGAAACGGCGTCAGCGGCACGGCGCGGCGGGCTCTGCGTCGCGGTTTGACCATGTCGAACCGCTTCCGCTGCCGCGTGCCGCGCTCCAGGTGCGCGCCGCCAATCACAGAACGCGCTGAGCGTGACGTCAGGTACGGAACCCCCGGCCACGCGAACTTCCGCCGAACCGCTGGCGCGGGCGCGGCGGCAGCTATGAAATACTTAACATCCGATTCCAAGGAAACTATTCGCTAGAAAAATTTGATTCTTGGACATGTTACAGCCTGATATCTTCTCTCGATAAAGAACCGAATTTCTTTTCGTTATTCGTGGTGGTTACTTGCTGTATCGCATTTATGTAAACCTTTACACAATATTTTAATGAGTGTGCAGAGGTAAAAACGCATTGCGTGGACTTTGCGTACAGTTCATTTTAGGTAATACATTATTGCGTATGAAATTTAGTCAACATATCGAAATTGTTTTTAAAGCTGAGAGCAGATCGATAGCTATCACCGTTCTCGAGATATTGTCTGATATGTCGGCGGACGGGCTATGCCGTGACCGCGCGCGGGTTGCTCGGCGACGCGACCGGTACTTCGTCCTGCTCGTCTTAAACCATGTGGTTGTATCAACCGCAAATTTCGTAAACGGTTCAAGAAGTCGCATGATAAATATCCTAAATCTGTTTATCTACCGAGATATGAAAGTAACTACAGTTTTTCAGAAGGGATAGATGAATTTTTTTAAATGGCATTAATAGCATGTCGAATGAGAAGTTAAACCGAAACTAATTTGCTGGTATGTCATAAGATGTAATTTACTAAATATGTAGAGCTATTGATTATTTCCTTTCTTTTTTCTTTATCCATGGTACTTTACTGATTCAAGACGCGTTTTGCCTTTTACTTTAAGGCATCTTCGGTGGAATCTAGAATGACTCAGTTTTGTTTTGATCTGTGATACTTGCAGATTCTAAACAGTTCACATCTTTTTTTACGTGAATGACTGATTACTTACAGTGAATTGAGTTTTTGGCGGACATATACGTTTCCCCTCACCTGGTCACATGCTGGAGGTTGAACTAAAACTTAGATTATGGAACATAAGCACATTTTCATGTTCGCTCTTTTTTCTTCTGTCACTAGCAGTAGACGTTTTACCGAAAACTCTGATTTAAAGTCGTAACTACAGTGTGTTCACCTCATGTCCCTTCCTGTCTGGTTTGTTTATGTACATGTTGCCAACATGCAGAATTATATGCTGAAAACTAATGTTTGTTTATTTTTGTTCTCCTTATATCTGTATGTGTGTGTGGCTAGCCAGTGATAGTTATAGAAAGTTGAAAGTGAATGCAGTAGTTGTCAGACAGTGGTTGAAAGATTTAGTGTTCAGCTGATTTCAGTTTTGGTTTAAATGTTTTAAGGAGTGCATGGAAGAGTAAATTCATTGCTTACATTAATAGATAAAATAGTAGAATAGTATTTCAACAGATGATTATTATCAGAATACTATCACCCAACCTCTTTGTCCTCACTCTTTGACGCCCCACAATACGTCCTTTCAACTAACCCCTATTGTTGTCAAAGTTGTGCCGTAATTTCCTCTTCCTCCTGTATTTAATTCCGTACCTCTTCTTTAGTCACACGATCCTCGTATCTAATGTTCAGCATTCTTATGAATCACCACGTTTTGAAAGCGTCCATTGTCTTCTTGACAGAACTGTTCATCGTCCACGTTTCACTTACATACAAGGCTGCACTCCACACAAATACCTTTGTAAAATAGTATCCAACCATTAGCATTTATATTCGGTGTGAACAAATTTTCTTTTTCAGAACGCTTTTCTTGCTATTGACAGTCTTCAGTCAGGTTTGCGCCTGCACCAGGAAATGCCTTACAATTTAAAATCTGGTTTCGAAAACTGTTCCAAATATATATTATTCTTTCGTGATTCTTAAGCAAGTTGCTGGCGATGATTACATTATGCCCTGTGGGAAATTCTATCAGGTGGCTTCCACTTTCATCCCTTCCACCTAGCCTTTGTGTTCTTACTGTTTTCGTGTACCTGCTACCGTACCACATTTTAAATTTTTGTCTTGCTTAACTATCTGAATAATCTCTCTTGTTGTACATTGTTTCACTGTGTTAGGAGATAGTGAACAATCGTGAACGGTAGTCATGAAATCTGTTTATGGTGAAATGAGAAAACATGAATAACGAAATATGTGAAAGAGCACATTGTACAGAAAATGAAAAATTGGTATGTCTTCACCCAACTTCATATTTCCTTCATGTAGGTGTAAGATATAGTGAATCAAACGCACCGCGCGTTTCAGTGGGTCCTGCCCCGTACCTCAGTGGCTGTCCGTCATTGGCTACCGCTAACGTCTGCCGCTTCCAGATGGGAACGCCAATTCCGCGAGCCGCCGCGTCAAAGCGGAAAACGCTTGCCGCTGCCGTTTCCGCACGCCGCGCTGCCGCGCTCTAGTGGGAACCGGCCTTTTTACTGTGAGCAGGTCGTCGACCTCAGCGGACGTTGGCACGCCGCGTTCCAGACGACGCTACGCAACAATTGCTTCGTGCCGCCCGCTCCGTACGACATCGTTGACGTTCAACCGAACATTACCAACTACGTTGTTAATGTACTAATATGAAAATGATTTATTGGACACGAAATTACGTGACAAACATTTTTTTCTCTTCTTTAGTTTACTGTGTATAAACTCAAAACATTCACTTGTTCAATGATATATGTGATATGTGTTCGTCATATTAGTGAAGCAAACTGACACGAATGCCATACCATGGTAGAACATTTGTAGTGAGTAAGTGTAGAGACAATCCATTACAATTACTGTAAAACTGTTGAATGATTGACTTTCATAGTGACACAGAACACAAATGTGAAAGAGTGTAGAAGGTACATTTTTAACAGAGAGACTAAAAGCATAACATTGGGTAATAAATAACCTTTGTTATCTGTGAACATGGGATAAAGTCCAACCTTTTTTGATGAACAATCAAACCGTGTGTTAAGACAAACCAGGCGAGATGACCATGGCTCCGGCGCAGTTTTCCCAGGTTTTCTGATTGCACGTAGCCCAAATGGGGGAACCAGAAAACTGTAATGACCCTGGGACTAGGTTTACGGTCACCTCGCAAAGTGTGAAAAAATATAAAGAGTGTAATTAAAACTATAATGTAAAAGAGCAAAGAAGTGAACAGTGAATATTCCAAACAAGGTGATAGACAATGACAAAACGGACGTTAGTGGCAGCATATTGCCGAACATTCTTAACGTTAGTCAATTGCTGCCAGGGGCCATTGTAACGTCTATTAGCAAAGGACATATTTTGTAGTAAAGAGAGAACATTGTGCATCATATTCTGTTATTGTATGGAATTATGTATTTTTTTTATTATTATTTATTTTAGATAATATCTGGGTCGACGAGTACTGAAACCGCACAGACGATAAATATCATACAAAGATATACCACTAGTATAAATACTACAGAACGAACATTAATTTCTCTGTCTTCTTTTTGGAGTTGTACGAGGAAGATAGCCTGTGACGCTGTAGTATATGCTAACGTAGTCTTCTTTTGTCAAGGTCGATAGATGTACGCCATTACGCACTCATTGTAAAAGGTGTGTATTAGTTAACATATTTGAATGTTTTGAATAGAGTTATTTAATGAAGCCTTGCATTATTATTTGTAGTAGCTTGCTTGGAATATTATCCCATCCTTTTGAGATATTTACAGTTATTTAAATATTATCCGTGGTGCAGAGCTGCGCTACGAACGAACGAGCCGCTGCCGCGGCGCATTCAAACTGCATAAAAAGAAATCGATCATACCATAAAGAAGTGGGAAGGTAATAGTGAAATAAAATCATCTCTTTCAGCTTCCGGACTTGCAGAGCAGAGCAGCAGATTTTATGATGTGTTTTGCAGGTTGACGCGGGCTGCTGATAATATGTTACTAACAGTACAAAAAAGATAATTTATCTTCGTAACATAATAGGAATTTCGCTGTGCTTAGTTCTTGTCCGGCAAACCTTATAGTGAAAACGTATTTTTCTCCGACAATAGTCTCATGTTCTTGTACTAGTCGTGGTAATTATTGGTGTTTTACTCTTAACAAAAATCCACTGCAAAATTATTTTGATGATGAGCAATCTTTGCGAACTGTAACATAAATATTTCATAACAAAATAATTTTTCATTTTCAATAACTATAAAGTAGGGAAGATATGTTGACTTTTATAGTGAGTTACAGGAACGAAAAATGTTCCTTTAATAGAAAGCCAGTTACAGAACAATAAGAACCCAATATATTCTGTTTTGCTGAAAATTAATGATTATAAAGAAATTCATGGCACAGCATTAATAAAAGGTATTTCGCGGCTCTTTTCGTATATGCGTTGTTACGCAAATAATAATAATAAAACAAAGCAAAATAAGAGAAAAGAGTTTTTACGAAAATTGAAACGGACGCGAAAAAGCGTTTTAGTTTGCTTTACAACAGTGCTCAAGATTAAGCCCCCCCATCCCACTCCCCCCCCCCCCCCACCACCACCACCACTCCGCAATTGAAAGTTGCTCAAATGCACAAAGTTACTTGATTATAGAAAGCTCTAACTACTCTTGATATTTATGTTGAGTTCTGTGCACACTGTGTTCTAAAAAGTGTAATATCAGTTTATGAGCACCCACTTACTGAAGGTAAAGTTACTATGAATAACGTTTTCCATGAATACAGTTACTTCTTTGACTTTAAAGAATAGTGTGAATGTTTATGCAAGTGAGGTTTAGTTTAAATTTGTACTGTGCACAAAATATCTGATGAAGTAAGACTAGGCTCATGCCCAATTTCCAGTTTAACAGTGACTTGCATTTGGAGTGTTGATGAAGTTCTTCAGTTTTGACAAAGTATTCAAAGTTGATGATTGTAACAGTGTCCTATGTGTTTGTGAGAACATGAATATCTTTCTGCTACTGCTTTTACCCACTATAACAGTTTTCTTTTTGCTTGTGACTGGATTCATTGCACTTCCGTACCAGAAAAGTATAGGTTGTCTCTCTCCAATAAAGTTGTGTATATCTTATTCTTGAAAAGAGATGTTACATATTTCTATGCCTAATTATGATGGCGACCATTTTCTTTATCAGTTGCGCAGTTTGGACAGTTAAAACAGTTTCTATACAGTATCTGTTGCTAGTTGAGTATTTACGTAATTCTAACTTTCATGTCGGATAGACAACCTCCTTTAGGCATTTTACGGTCACAACTACAAAATTCCTTACAGAGGGTAACATTGCATTGCTTCTACATATCATAACCGGTTAACAAAATAGTTTTAGAACATAAACGAGAGGCAGCACGAGTGTTATATTCAGCTTTTTCCATGACAGGACATTTGTTCTGTTGGGTCATGGTACATGGTAAACCAAATTTGGTAACTGATAGTGCTACATAAGCTGTTTAATGTTCTACTATCTATAGCTAATTCTGTGATGTCTCGAAACGGATGCAACAGGGGATTAGGCAATTTAGCAAACGCCCCAACTAACCCCTCAGAGGACACAAGGGCGTCATTCCCTAGCTCGCTTGTGCACTGCAAATCCTGCTCCTCCATCCTCTTCCCATCAAGCCCTAAACATGTGACATTAAACTGCAATACACTAACCGAAGACTCCAATTCAGCAGTAGATTCCTTATCATGATCTCCTAACATTAATGCCCTTAAGTCAGATATCCTATTGGTTAAATGTATCAGCTTGACCTGCACCCTGTCTGACTACCACTACATTGAGCGCCCTCTAAAAAGCCGATGTTCTTAAGACTCCTAACTTCTTTAAACAAAAACTCAGTGGCTGCCTTTGTCTCACGCACAACATCCGGCAGGACGTCAACTGGTTGAAGAATGGTAGCACGCAAGTGGGCTGCTAAGTCTAGAACACTACCCTCAATAGGCTGGCGTCTTATCGCCAGCTCATAAGTGAGACCGGCATTACAGGGTTGACCACCTAAAACAGAACACAATAGAAAGGCATAAATCATACAACACTAACAGAGTTTAACAAATCAAACCAACAGTAACTGAAATGGCGATATTACAACCGTAACCACGCTCTGCTACCAGATGAGACATGGTCGTCAAGGGAAGGCAGGATTCGGTTACAATTGTGGACGGGGCCATAATCAGCTACTATTGGTTAAAAAAATGGTTCAAATGGCTCTGAGCACTATGGGACTTAACACCTGAGGTCATCAGTCCTCTAGACTAAGAAATATCTAATCCTAACTAACCTAAGTACAGCACACACATCCACACATGATGCAGGATTCGAACCAACCGCACCAGCAGTGCGGTTCCGGACTGCAGTGCCTAGTACTGCTCGACCACAATGGCCAGCTATTCTTGGTTCCCTTTTACAATTACACCCATTTATTTTAAAACATTAATTCAAGTCTCAGCGAGAAATAAAAATCACATGCGTTATTAATGGAGGAATAAACAACTGTGTAAATAATAGTGCTTTCAGTGTGTTACAATTTAGCAAATCAGCATAAAATAGAGATACAGCAAATAATGTTTTAAAAACAAGCCAATGTGATCCCAAATTAGTATCTTAAGGCAAGTAACCACAGTCATGACTGAAGGCCTTTCACGCCAAGAATGGCAATTATATTAAAAAAATTTAATAGTAAATTAAAAGAATATCTGCTGGAATACTCTTTTTACTCTCTTGATGAGTTGTTTGACATAAACACTTCTATATTGTTAGTCAGATATGCCACACTGACTTGTAATGCTTGCTGTTACCACTTTGTAAACTGAACATGATGACCTATGTCAGAATAACAATATACTTCACGTCAAGAACAGTTATAACTTAATATGGAATAACTATAATTTATTATTGAATTGTTTTATACCTCCTGTCTTACCTTAGGAACTGGCTAAGATTGTAATTGTTAACATATTTTGTTCCTTTATACATACTGCAATTTGCATGTATTAGTATATATAAGTAGGCTACTGTCCTCATGTATAATTTTATTATGACTCATTCCACATCCGTACAATTATCTTGTATACTGGATCTACAGAACATGAATAAATAAACAATTAAATAGGATCATATGTCTGTCTGCTATGTGGTTTGGTAGCATATTGTGTGTGTGTACTTCCAAAGTCTTCAATGGCTCACCTGAAGATAACTTGCAGGTGCCCTGTCGAAATATCATGCAATGAATTAATTAACGACTGGCTGCAAGCCCAAAAATTGTTTGAACATTTAGTTCGCGGGGAAAACTTTAAATTTCTTATATTCTAGTGGTTGTCTTCTTAGTTAGGAGTGGGTCTGTGGAATCCATATCTGTTTCTGGACCTGTTTGGGATACTCTGGTTCTACTGTTAACATAAGTAACACAGATGGCTGCAGATTGTCTTTGCTTGGCATTCCAGACAAAATCATTAAACACAGCAGATATATTTCTCCTCTTCTTGTAGATATAATTAATGCATCTTTCAGTACTGGCACTTTCCCTACAAAGCTGAAACAATCAATTATAAAACCATTATACAAAAATGGGGATCATTATGATGTAAAAAACTACAGGCCTTTATCAATGTTATCTTGTTTTTCAAAAATTATAGAAAGAGTAATGTATGGAAGACTCTCTACTTTCCTAAAAAAAAGTGGAATATTGGTCGATGAACAAAATGGCTTTCGAAAGAATAGATCAACTGAAACAGCTATATACAACTTTCTAAAACTTGTCCTAAATTCCATTGATAATAATGAAGTAAATTGTGGGGTCTTTTTAGATTTATCAAAGGCCTTTGACGTTATTGATCATAAACTACTGCTCAAAAAACTTAGTTGCTATGGACTCCGTGGTACTGCTCATGCATGGTTTAAGTCATATTTATCTGGCAGATCCCAGAAAGTAGAAATAGTTCATGATGGAAAGTCATACTTTTCTGGTTATAAGGAAGTTAGTTATGGGGTGCCCCAAGGTTCGGTGTTGGGACCCCTGTTGTTCTTGATCTTTATAAATGACTTGCCAAACTATTTAACACAAGCTGATTGTGTACTTTTTGCTGATGATACAAGTCTCTTTACTAAAGCTCAGAATGAGACTGACCTTAACAGCAAAATTGAAACAACAGCAGTTGAAGCAAGTAAATGGTTCAGGGACAACAGTTTATTTGTGAATGAGGGGAAAACATTATGGATGAATTACAGACATGTTTCAAATAATATGAAGCCCAATATAACTGTGAAGCTAGGCCAACAGAATATACTACAAACGCCAAATACAAAATTCTTAGGAATTTGGTTAGAAGAGCATCTAAAATGGGACAAGCATATAGATGTGCTCAATAAAAAGTTAAGTAAATGTTGCTATGTATTTAGAATGCTCAAAAATTGCTGCAGTGATCAAACAGTATTGTGTACATATTATGCATTTATGCATAGTCTTTTGCGATATGGTGCATATTTTGGAGCAATTCAAGTCCGGCAAAACGCTCTTTTATTATTCAAAAACGAGCTATAAGGATCATAAAAGGAGTTACACCTAGAGATCCATATAGAGAATTTTTCAAGGGATATAAAATCATGACTCTTCCATCCATTTACATCTATGAAAGTATATGCTTTCTGAAGTCTCACCCCCAGTTTTCTTCTTTAAACAGTGAGTTCCATGACTATACAACAAGACAGAGTAATGAATTTCACAGAGAAGTGCATAAGAAAGCCCAATACAACAAGAGTGCAATATACCACCCAAAAATTCTCTATAGTGCTCTTCCCTTAAAAACAAAAAGGATTCAGCAGCTGAGCAGTTTTAAAAGTGAACTCAAAAGAATGTTAATCAGTACTAGTTTTTACAGTGTTAGTGAATATATGAATTCTTCAGAAAGATAGCGTGCCTTCACCTATCTTATAAGTTACTCATATACAAACTTGTGTCATGGGGTAGACTCTTTTATGTACACACAAAAATTAATTAATCTGTCAATATAGAGTGTTATAATCATTGTTTCTTGTTGCTGTCCATTATACACAGAATATATGTAACTTATTTGTGTCCTATATTGTTACAAATTTATATCATGTAAGCTATAATTGTTTTCCCCATATATTTAATTCAGATTATTCACTGATAGTTTTTACATAATATGTTGTTATTCATATTTTTTCTGTATGTAACATATGACAAATCTCATATCATTGTACATGATAAAACGGGTGCTCAATAAACTAAACTAAACTAAACTTGAGTGTTTATATTTTCAAGTTCTTTATGTGTCTGTGTGATCTTGTGTCAGTTTTTGCTTGTGTGGCACCTACATTATTGTTACCTTCCTTCCTACTGACTGTTACAGGTTTTGTTTTAATCACTGGTTTATCTGCATTCTGCTCACATGTTTCCGAGCTGTCTATTACAGGTACGTGAATGCGTTGACTGTTTGTAGACCCTCCATAAACAAAGTGCACTACCTTTATGTGAGGTCAACAGTTGGTTGAGTCGTATTCTGGTTTTAATCTCTATGTCTCTGCTGTGGGTGTGTTGCGACTTTGTGTTTCATTACTATTTCGAGATGTGTTAGTGTGAGTGCAAGGTGTACGTGTGTCGTCCAGGTGTACAGCTGTTGGTGATGCTGAGGATCAAAAAGGAGTTGTCACATTTTTAATTGGGGATGCGGTGCAGTTTAAAAACTTTGATATCGATCTTAGGACGACAGCCTGCCAAGCAGTGGCCACTGTAAGTTATTCTCCTACTAGAGCATTTACTATTGTCACCATATACAAACCTCCTCAGTGTTAATTACGAAACTTTGCTTTGGATCAGATTCATTGCCAGCTTCAAACGTCATTCTCCTTTCTGCAGATTTCAATGCACAGTGCTCTGTATGGGTTTGGGAAACGGACGTTGTAGTTGGCAGGGATTTGCTTACACTTCTGGGAAATCTCATTTTAGTACACCTTAGCGATGGTTCTCATACCATGCTATATAACCCATTCGGACGACCATCGACCATTCATTTGACATTTTGCTCCACTGACTTTCAGCATGTAATGGAGTGTAGTGTCGAAAAAGTCTCTCTTGGGTCGGATCATCTCCCTCTGTAAACTTCGATAGACCCACAAATAAATCCTGTTAATGTTACAATTCAAATAGCAGCTGCCATATCGAGGTGGAGCAATAGTCCCTGTCTGGTGGACACCAAAGTGCTCTAGAACTATAGCACAATGAAGACCTGTGTATGGTCCTTTTGGAAAGAACGGATTATAGAAAACTTCACTGTGTATTAGGAAATACCTGTGAGAGCTCGAAGACAATTAAAAGACATTACAAGGAACAGCTGGAAAACCTTTCGTCAATCTTTAACTAAAAATTTAATCTTGCTGATGTATGGAAAATTGGTTTCTTAAATACAAGAACTCGACTACCTGTAATGAACTGAACACCGTGAGCTTCTGCAGTCAAGCAGCTGTTTCATCCACCAGAATACAGGGATCACAATCATCATCTACTAGGGCGATTTTCGTATCAAGAATTCAAGTATTATAATGGAGGTATACTCCTCGGCTGGCAAGGACATTATTCACTATCGAGTGATAGAAAATCTCCCAGACGTAGCACTCTGTAAACAATTGCACAAGTTTAACTAAATTTGGATGAACGACACAAAACAGAAGATTGGACATATTTAAAACCACATAAAGATGAAGAGCAGGCCATATCATATCCACCTATTTCCCTTTCTTCCTGTAGCCGCAGAGCTGTAGAGCACCTGATCAAAAATCGCTTGGAATAGCGGTTGGTATCAAATCAAATCCTGCCAACGATTTAGTATGGGTTTCGAAAATGCAAAGGAGCAATCGATAATTTAAATACTTTAATCTCTGACATCTGTGACGCAGCCACATGGAAAGAAACTATCACAGCCATCTTTGTTGTTGTTGTTGGTGCTTATGATAATGTGCACATGTGTGTGTTGCTACGGAAGTTGCAATCCGCTGGAAGCAGTTTCTTCCCTATGAATGGTGCGGATACTGGAAGCAATGGCAAATTAAAATTCACTGCACTGAAGTCCTTCCAATGTTCCAGTATGACCATCATGGCTCTTCTCAGATCATTCATGTAACATATTTTGATTATTCTAGCACCGGAAAAGGAGCTTTCGCCCCTCTCATACCTCACGTAAAAGTGGACAAACTATACTCAAATTTGTACTGATGGCTCAACATGGACATGGAAAATTATGTGAGGTGCACATTTCTCTGCCAAAAAACTGCCAAACAAAGGAAGTTCCAACTACCATGTGATGCTTCCATTTTTATCGCTGAAACATTCACTGTTCTGCAGACAAGAAAATAGTTACACTCCATACCAATCTCCAAAGCAGTAATAAGCACTGTCTTGCATAGCATATGAAACTCTATTAGTGATCTGAATTGGAACAAACGGACCTGTCAGTTTGCCCTACACCTAGGAGATCACTACTATCAAGCTAAACAGACTGGTCACGTTATAGAAATCATTTCGATTAAATGACATTTTGACATCATCCATAATGATAAAACAGACCAAATAGCACAACATGCGGCTAGCAGTGGAAGACCTATGAACATCAGACTTTGAAACACAGACCTCCTTTTACAGATCAAATGACAAGCGGTTCTTTCTTGGCCAGTGGAATGGACTGATAGTCATCAAATACAGGGTAAAAGGTATATAGCCAAACACAACGAGATGGCAATGGCTCGTGAAGTGCAAACAGTCAAGGATATTAATATCATCTACTGTGTAGATGGATGCATCTCAATCACTAATCATTCCCTGCCCACTTACATTAGATTGGCGTATTGGGGACACCTTATTGTCAATGTGGTGGCATCACAATTTGTGATGTCAGTAACACTGTGTGATCAACTGCGACAACGTTGTATAGGAACTCTTGAGACTCGATTACTGCCACTTACTCTGTTCTTGGAAATCAGCCCAGGAGTATATACAATGCCTTCGCCAAGTATATGGCTTAAGAAGATATAAAAAATGAGAAGTAATGAACAGGAATAGAATTACCGACTTCCAAACAAACAAATGGTTTACTGTTATTTTTATCCATTACTCTCAACGAATGAGTGTTACCATTATATTCTCAAATCGCATTTACGTATGTCTCCTCTCCACAGTCTGTCTGATCAAGATTACACTGCTCTAATTGTCATTTTATTTAAATTATGGTGGCTAAATAGAGTCGCGCTGGAGGATAAAATTAATAAACTAAGAAAAAGAGTAAGTACTGGTTAGAGAATATGCTTCAAAATTTCTGTTAATATAAAACTAAGAATTTGCACACATAATGTTCATTTGCTCTGAGAATAAGATTAGGAGAATTTTCTCTGTTTTAGTCATACGACCCCATAACCCGAAAAAATACTAGCGTCTATACCTACATCTAAATCTGCATGATTACAATTCACAATTAAGTGCGCGGCAGAGGGTTCATCAAACTACCTTCAAACTATTTATCTACGGTTACACTCTCTAGCAGTGCGGGGGTAAACTGAGCACTTAAAATCTTTCTGTGCGAGCTCTGATTTATCTTGTTTTATCATGATGATCGTATCTCCCTATGTAGGTGGAAGCCAATTGAATATTTTCGCATTCGGAAGTGAAACTTAATGAGAAGATCCGCCCCAACAAAAAACTCCTGTGTTTTAATGACTTTCACCCAAATTTACGCATTATGTCCGTTGCACTCTTTCCCCTACTTCGTGATAATACAAAACGAGCTAACCTTCTTTGAACATTTTCGATGTCCTCCATCCCACCTGATGCGAATCTCACACCGCACAGTAGTACTCCAGAAGAGGGCAGACAAGCGTAGTGTACACACTATCTTTAGTCTATCTGTTGCATGTTCTAAGTTTTCTACGAATAAATCCCCTACAACATTATCTGTGTAATCGTTCCAATTGAAGTTATTCGTAATTGTAGTCCCTAACCCATTAGTTAAATTTACAGCCTTTAGATTTGTTTGATTTATTGTGTAACCAACATTTCGTGGATTTCTTTTAGTACCTTCTTATGTGGATAACCTCACACTTTTAATTCCTTAGAATCAGTTGCCACTTTTTGCATCATACAGATATCTTGTCTAAGTTATATAATTTATTACCACCGTAAATAGAGGCCACATACTGGACGGGGTGTAGTGTAAATTAAGATACGCTATTCTAAGTTATCATATCAGAACGCTTCTGTTACGTTTCAAAGTATTTCGCGTAAAGCGACGCTGCGGAAGATTTCATGAAGGACGAAGTGATACTTTCAGCCGGATGCCTAAAACTGGCTAGTTATAGTGGATGTAAATACTGTTAAGTTTCACAAATTTTAAATACGGTAAGTAAATTCTTCACAGGGTATTATTATAAGTGTGACAAAATTTCAAAAAAGGAAATTGTAACCTTGACATGTCTCCTGCCAGACATAAGCTCTGAAATAGTGTAAGTTATGAAATGAATAAAAAACATTTCACTGACGTAAAGCGCGTGAGTGTACATAGGGCGCCCGTTCTGGCAGAGCAACAACATTGTATGCAAGGCTGTGAAGCATCCTTGATAGTAGATTCTTTCATAGTACACTTCTTTGAGAACCGTGTTGTGTTTCAAGAATTAATCGTTATATATATATATATATATAAAGAAAAGAAAAAAACAGTTGCAATATTGTATTTAGAAGGAATACGTGAATTAATGCCTCCAGGTAAGAAATAAGCTACTGAAATTTATAATCATGTATGTTGGAAATACGAAAGTTTTTTTTGAAACAGCATTAATGCAAAATTTATATTATAGTTTATTTGATCTTGAGAAGCAGTAAATGCCTCCGAGTTATGTTAACTATACTAATACAGTGTTAATTAGTATAATGTTTGTTCCTGGGCATACTTCAAAGATATTTTATTCCGTACCTGGAAAGTAGCAGTTGCGTCACCATTGGCGACATCTGTAATATACTGAGACGGCGTGTTCATCCCGAGAGAGAAAGTCATAGTTAGTGTTAAATACTTCGTTATAGACCAGAAGAAATGCATAGTGAATGTCGCAAATTTACTCCCTACATTAGTGTCGTTATGGTGGCTTGCTTAGCCCATGGGCTGTGATGTCTGTGAACGAGGAACAATAAAGTGATTTGCTGTCATCTGATGTAGAGCTCCTTCAGTCTGTAGCATGAGCCATTGGTTCGTATTATTAAGTTCTTCAGATTAAAGCTTCCTCCGGTTATTACATAATTTCGTGAGTTGTTACGTTGGGATGAAAGGGAATGCCGAATTCTGTTGCATTTGCTGCGGCCATTTAGTGTGCTTCGGGCATTCACCTACTCGTACCGCTCGACAGGTCGCTAAATCGTGTATTGACATAAGAACATAGTAGTAGGCATGTTTCAGTGTGCTTTCGTAAAAACCTTTAGCAACAGGATTTTGGAGATGTGTAACAAACGAAATAGGTTCAGTAAGAGCTGCTGGTACGTGTATTTTTCAGTAAGTGCATTATTCGATATCAGAGAATAGAAGATTCGTTATCTGTGGTACGCACGTCAGAGAAAACGTAAGTCACTTCGTCAGGAAACGTGTTAAATGTTGGTGTTAATAATAGATCAGCAGTTTCTCAGTACGGTATGTGAACAGCAGTGTGTGTGGTATGCCCCCCCCCCCCGTAGTGACTTCATAAGGGTTGCAGCACTGCAGTAGTTGGTATGAAACCATGAAAATGCGGATGGAGAAAATTTCAACAAACTGCGTTAAAAATGAATATTAAATTTTCTGATGAAAATGTGGTTCACAGTACGAATTCCATTGCCCCTACAATTACTCATAAGAATACGGTCATAACCTCATGGGTTACAGTACAGGCCCAAAAAAAATTCAGTTCAATATTTGTCTATCAAGATTTAAAGAGCCATCTTATCTTTTTTTCCTTCACGAGTAGTATTATAGTAAATGGTTTTATTCGGATGTGGTGAATTAACTTAAGTCTCTCAGTTGTTTTGACTGATCATAATTCTGAAGATATTCATGGGGGGAAAAAAGGCAAGATGTCTCCCATAAATCTCGCAATTGTCTCCCAGCCTGAGATTTAGATATCCTGTTACTTTGTTTTGTGACGTTATAACCAGAAAGTTGTGAATCAGTTTTTCCATTGAACATTTTGTGTTCCTGTGTAGTTGTCCATTTCCTGTGGCCAGTGGAGGGTTTTAAATTTAATGAGTGTTCTTATGAGAACCCTCGTTTTTTCAGGTAGGCCTATACAAGACTATAGTCCTGGACAATTTGAAAACCATTTCAGTCAAAGAAGAATAAACAGATGAGATATGTGCTAAGCCAGACACCATGGTAAGTGACTTCCTTGTGTTTCTCACTGCTGTTCATTAATTTCTGTGTGCAGGATGGTGTGTTAGTAAGCGTAATTCATGTTATGTTGCTGGAAGCATGATGAATTCAGTATAATAATAATGTTATCTGTCGATTTAATTTTCTAAAATTAATAAATTGCACAATAATCCTGAATCAATTGTTTTATGGCATACACGGCTGGTTTCACAACACACAAATTTCTTTCGTGTAGTGTAAAAAAGTAGAATAATTTAGCCATATGATGTTATCTGTGTACCCCAATGTTGTCATGGAACAAAAATTGTCGAAAGACTAAAAAAAGTCAAGTAACAGAAATGCCATAAAATCTGTGTTTCTTTTGGGGCAGCAATTTTTATGGACTTCATGTCCCCTTTTTGCTCCTTTTGAACTTTTGGTCTTAGACAACATGGGGGTGAAGATGATCTCAGATGGTTAAGTGATTTAGTTTTTACACCAGATGATGGAACTTTAACTGCTCCAAAACCACCATGTGAGCAATAAAGTGTCTGCCCCCATAAGAACTCTTTGTGTTGATGTTAAATGTGGCATTTCATAACACTACATTAAAGTATGATTTGTATAGAACCTCACATTGAATGAAGAGGAGAGTTTAATAAATATCCATAAACTTATAATGCACAACTCAATGGAATTCATGGTGTGTTAGTGTAGAAAGGGTTTATTCTGATTTGGTATTCTTCTTGTAAATGTCAACTCTTAATGTGCAGCAGAAGAATGGTCCCACTATGGTGAATATCAGCAATGTAAAGAGATCTATAAATTGAACCAGTGCAGGTAGGGCATTATTAAGTTATATAGAAAATGTGATTTACTTGTTGTTAGGTGTTCCCTTCTAACCAAAAATAATTAATTTGGAATTGAGTTTGAAAAGGTCACTGGTCTGAGAAGTTAGTTTCATGGCAGTTTACATCAAAAGCTGTCTTTGAATACGTGAACAAGGCTTCAGCACAAGCAACAGCTGTAAAGTTCAGTTTCTGATAAATGTCATTAGGAGTTAATTGTTACGCAGCCCAATAGGTGCAAAATGAAGGTCTGTGTTGTCAGCAAAGGTGTGAGTCATGAGATCACACATTGATTAGTGTAACTACCAATGAAAATCAATAGTGAGATGAGCAATCTATCAATCTTTAATGTGATTCTATAAAAGGCTGACAGTTCGCAATAAGTGATAACTAGGTGGTAATGGAATTCCTTTATTTTCATATTGTGTTTTGGGTGTAACCCATTGCCAGATGACCTACTAAATTAACAACACATTTTTATACTGCAAATTTCAAAATGTATAGATATCTATTAATACAGGTATAAAGGTGTGAAAACCAAAATTCATATTGTTCTCACATAACTACATACTGCAATACAATATAATTAAAGAGCTATGACAAAGAAGTCTTTAAACTTATGAGACCATGAAGTTACTTTATTCACATAAAGAAGGAAATGCTGAGATGACATATACACATCTAGCGGAAGAATGAATATAGTGGACCTCATCCCTACATAACTAACCTCATTTATGCTAGATGGCATGTGAGTGGTGGCTTTGCAGCCTGCCAATATAGGATAGTAAGCCATTACTTCTTACCAAGATTTGTTTCACAATAAGAACAGAAATTTTTACGCATTTAAGTTAGGATATATTTCATGCCAACATAAATGCAGAATAAAATATATTGAAGACAAGTAGTAAATATGAAGAAAGGTGAAGTAAAAAGATTTAATTACAAAGAAATGAATACCATTAGTTGCATATGTGTTGCTATATGTCAACAGGTTCAGATGAAAATGTGTGCCCCAACCAGGAATCTGAACCCAGGATCTCCTGCTTACATGGCAGACACTCTGTTCATCAGAGCCACCGAGGACACAGAGGATAGTGTGACTGCAGGTACTTATCTCTGGTGCGCCTCCCGTGAGACCCACATTCTCAACTTATTGTCCCGCACTATGTTCATAATACCAATGTCCATTATACTCTTACTCGCAGTCTTACTGCCGATTCCCGTTCAGGCACTGTTTGTGCATCTGCACTGAAGATAGTCAAATGTACAAAAGAAAGGTGAAAATTATATAAAGTGTGTGTGTGTGTGTGTGTGTGTGTGTGTGTGTGTGTGTGTGTGTGTGTGTGTGTGTCACACAGTGCCGGCAGCAATGCCACGATTAATGAGTATAATGGGCAGGGGAACTACGAATATAGTGCAGAACAATAAGTTGAGAATGTGGGTCTCACGGGAGGTGCACCAGAGATAAGTCGCTGCAGTCGCACTATCCTCGGTGGCCCAGATGTAGAGCGTCTACCATGTAAGCAGGAGATCCTGGGTTCAATTCCCGGTTGGGGCACACATTTTCATCTGTCCTCGATGACGTATGTCAATGCCTGTATGCAGCTAAGGGTATTTATTTCTTTGTAATGTCATTCTAACGAGCTGCATGGTCACCGATGGTATCTGTTCTTTCGGACAGGTCTGAAAGAACAGATACCATCTTCATATATATATAAAGATTTTACTTGGGCATAACAAGTACTTCTTTTGTAACTTGTTTTATTTGACTGTGTGCATCACAAAATGGAAGATCATACATTTCTAACTGTGCAAAATACAGAAGAGAAATTAAGCTAGTAGCTAATCAAAAATGCTGAAAATCATAGTCGGTTACCATTCACTGTTTCATTGATAGTTAGTGCTGGGTTAGTACAACAATGAGAATAAAATGCTGATCATTCTTCTGTACTTAGTACCTCAAAACACTTCAGCTTAGATGCAGTCTTTTCCTAGTTCCTGCAACTGGACCCTTAATTTCTTCATGATTTCTTCCGCATCTCCCATTACTACAAATCTAGTATGTGCTGTTTTGTGAGGTAAATATAGTGAAATAAAACAACCTCCAACCACCATATATACCAGTCGTGTAACTGGCAAAACATATACTATCAAAGGTAGAGCCATCTGTGAAATGACTAGTCATCTACTAGCTGTTACGTGCACACTACTTGGCTTTTTATATCGGCATGACTGCCACCAGGTTATCAGGATGAATGGGCATAGACAGAGGATGTATACTGGCAAACACAATATCCTATTGTAGAGCATGCACTACAACATGACAGTGATGGCCTTGGTGCCTGTTTCACCACACATACCATCTGGATTCTTCCCCCAGACACCAGTCTCCCTAAAATCCACTGGTGGGAACTGGCACTACAACATGTCCATTCTTGCCACCCACCTTGCCCTTATTTAGCTTAACTTCTTCCATCTCTGCATTTCTTCACAGTAACTATTCCTTTCTTCGCTACATTTTAGTTTTCTATTTCTTTCACTTTCTGACGTGTATATTTTTTTTCTGCCCCCCCTCCCACCTCTCTATCACACACACTGCTCTTGTTAACTTGTGTATGATGTTTTAGCAGTAATCTGTCTTCCATACTGCCCTATTTTCCACTTTTTATCTCTCAGGTTTTTAAACCTTGTCCAGTGCAGTTCCCGACAATCACTTTCCTTCTCATCCCATCTGGTAATTCGCCCCTGATATGGGGTTCCGGGTGACTCCTCTGAACTCTACCCCTTTTCCTAAACCTCACTAGTCTCTTTCCTTCATACCAAGTGAGGTGGCGCAGCATACTCACATTTTGGAGGAAGACGGTTCAAACCTACATCCGAGCATCCTGATTAGATTTTCCTTGATTTCCCAACTCGCTTCAGGCAAATTCTGGGATAGTTCTTTTAAAAGGGCATGGCCGACTTCCTTCCCCATCCTTCCGTAATCCGATGGAACTGATGACCTCACTGTTTGGCCTCCTCCCCCGAATCAACGAACCCACCAATCCTTTTCCTTTGTTCCCCTTCCTTCCCCTTAAATTCTTCTGCCAGGAGGAGCCAATGGCTCTGAAAGCTTGCATACATAATACTTTCTATATCTGTGTTCGCCTCCCGCTGTTTGGTGAGTAGATTTTGTATCTATCCAGTTACACTGCAGGTTACTTTGTAACTACAATTTTATGCTAAGGCTAATTACACTTCTGACCATTAAAATTGCTACACCAAGAAGAAATGCAGATGATAAACGGGCATTCATTGGACAAATGTATTATACTAGAACTGACATGTGAGTAAATTTTCACGCAGTTTGGGTGGATAGATCCTGAGAAATCAGCACCCAGAACGACCACCTCTGGCAGTAATAACGGCCTTTATACACCTGGGCATTGAGTCAAACAGAGCTTGGATGGCGTGTGCAGGTACAGCTGCTCATGCAGCTTCAGTACAATACCACAGTCCATCACGAGTAGTGACTGGCATATTGTGATGAGCCAGTTGCTCGGCCACCATTGACCAGACGTTTTAAATTGGCAAGAGATATGGAGAATGTGCTGGCCAGGGCGACAGTCGAACATTTTCTGTATCGAGAAAGGCCCCTACAGGACCTGCAACATGCAGTCATGCATTATCTAGCTGCAATGTAGGGTTTCGCGGGGATAGAATGAAGGCTAGAGCCACGGGTAGTAACACATCTGAAATGTAACATCCACTGTTCAAAGTGCCGTCAATGTGAACAAGAGGTGACAGAGACGTATAACTAATGGCACCTCATACCATCACGTCGAGTGATACGCCAGTATGGCGATGACGAATACACGCTTCCAATATGCGTTCACCGCGATGTCACCAAATACAGATGCAACCATCATGATGCTGTAAACAGAACCTGGATTCATCCGAAATAATGACGTTTTGCCATTTGCGCACCCAGGTTCGTCGTTGAGTACACCATCTCAGGCGCTACTGTCTGTGACGCAGCATCAAGGGTAATCGCAACCATGGTCGCTAAGCTGATAGTCCATGCTGCTGCAAAGATCATCAAACTGTTCGTGCAGATGGTTGTTGTCTTGCAAATGTCCCCATCTGTTGACTCAGGGATCGAGACGTGGCTGCATGATCCGTAACAGCCATGCGGATAAGATGCCTGTTATCTCGACTGCTAGTGATACGAGGCCGTTGGGGTCCAGCACGGCGTACCATGTTACCCTTCTGAACCCACCGATTCCATATTCTGCTAACAGTCATTCGATGTTGACCAATGCGAGCAGCAATGCCGCAATATGATAAACCGCAATCGTGATAGGCTACAATCCAACCTTTATCAAAGTCGGAAATGTGATGGTACGCATTTCTCCTCCTTACATGAGGCATCACAACAACGTTTCACCAGGCAACGCCGGTGAACTGCTGTTTGTGTATGAGAAATCGCTTGGAAACTTTCCTCCTGTAAACACGTTGTAGGTGTCGCCACCGGTGCCAACCTTGTGTGAATGCTCTGAAATGCTAATCATTTGCATATCACAGCATCATCCTGTCGGTTAAATTTCGCATCTGTAGCACATCATCTTCGTGGTGTAGCAATTTCAATGGCCAGTAGTGTATTTTTACTTTACTCTTTTTATTGTTTACTACTTGCCTTCAATATGTTTAATTTCCCTGTATGTTCGCATGAAATACACACTAATTTAAATGTGTAAATATTTATGTTATTATTGTAAAATAAATCATGGTAAAAAGTTATGATTTACCCTCCTGTATTTGCAGTTTGCGGCACCGTCACTCACAATCCATCGAGTGCAAGGAAGGTTACTCATGTAGTGTTCCCCATTATATTCATTTGTCTGCTAGCTGTCTGTATGTCCCCTCAGCATTGCTTTATTTGAATGCAGTAACTTCATGGTCTTATAAGCTGGAAGGACTTGTCACAGTATTGTAATGTTGGTTTTCAAAACCTTTTGTGTCTGTATTAATGCGTTTCTATACATTTTCGCATTGTGTTGTTAATTTAGCAGGCCATCTGATGATGGGCTGTACCTGAAATGCATTATGAAATATTTTTAGAAATATATTATAAACCATCAATTGACAAGTTTGTTCATAACTAACTCATAAATTCACTTCACATTGTTGTAAATAATATTACAGGAAATTGAAGCCCTTCTATGTGTGAATTGTGAAGCCTCATTTGCATATGACTTGAAATTGGACAAAATGCAGCCATTTGGAGTGTGGTCAGCTATTGGCTGGCAAACTAACTCATGGGCCCAAGAGTGAAACTGTTGAAATGGTGTTATTCCTGTACTAGAATTTTAATAAATATAAATGTGCTTCATTATAGATTTTAAAAAGTGAGGTATCAGTTGGGGATTACTTTTGCCAGTAATTTCACAAATGTAATCCACACTCAGCTCTGTGGAAAAAATTAGGACAGTAAGTAAATATAACAAATACTGATAGGGTGGCTAAAGCATAATGACAATTGTTGTGACAGACTGATCTGTCCCATAGCCCAAAGTATATATTAGGTTGTAAGGTGACTCCTTGGTTGTAAGTTGGCAAAGTCACTGAATATTAATTCTTCTTTGTTGCTACATACTGATGTACACCATAGCTGGATGTATATGTTACTTTGAGAAGTGACAGGTTGATTGTGAGTTGGCAAATCTAACAGATGGTATGTCATGAGAATAATGATAGTTTATTCTTATTTTGGCATTTATTTTATGCCAATTTAGTTTTTGGCATGAGGTTCTTATTCACCATTTTCATATCGTTATGAGTTAATCCAGATTACCAGGTTCAACATTTGCTTGAAAATACCTTTTAAAATATGATTATAACACTGATAGCTTAAAATAAGTCTTTTTAAATTAACTGAAAATTGTGAAGTTCTAGAGTCAAAGGTAACGAGTTTTGTTAAACACTGCTTAACCTTGGAGCTGAACCTTAGAAAATGGCGAGAGACCGTGAGAGATCTTCTTTCACTTCATGTGCTACTTCAATTACAGGGCTTTCCATTCCTCTCCTTGAAAATTAAACCATAATAGCCTGTCACAATGTTCATTAAAAAATGTTTGAAATTATTTTCATGCTCCTGCTCACACAGTTAACTGCATGGTGTGTTAAATGTTAATAACAACCACCACAACCATGTTTCAAGTACATTTGTTAAACCAAAACCCGTTTCATTGTAAAAGAACATCTCCAGGTGGCATTGAAAATATGCCAACAGTGTTATGAAAAAATTTTCACAAACTGGCAGAAATTTACTGATGGGACTCAAAAATGTGTATTCACCATGTAATCCAGTCAGAGAAGGAAAATGAGGGGAACAAAATTGTGTAGTCACAATTTTTTGCACATCACTAGGAATGAGTGTCCTGAAAACTATACTGAAAATCTTGTCCAGTGATAGGTGTGCATTGGAGTGGTGGAGGGGTTGTTTAAAGGTTACTTTTTTATAATTGGTTGAATAACTTGAACAGTGCAGCTTGCAGCAAAAATATTTACCAATACAAATTTAAAATTTGCTACCAAAAAAGGTTTTATTCATTTTTCTCCAGGACTAATAGTTTGTGTTCAAGGGGATAGGAAAAATTGCAACATTATGAAAATTATTGTTCTAAAGATGTAAAATTCGTGTTTACCTTGAAATGAAATGAAAGGAGTTAAAAACAAATGTTACATGTTTGTACCACATCTAAGAACAGTAATCATATTTATGGATAAATTGTGTTCCGTGTGTGTTTAGTGTGGAGGTGGGAAGAATGTGTGGTAGAAGTGCAAGGGAAGCAAGGTTGCTGCTTTGTGTTCATGCACTTTCCTTCTTCATCAGTATGTAAGCTGAAAGTTGAGCAGGTGATTACCCACTTTAACCCGTTACATCACAAAAAGCAAGTACAGGAGTTTCACAATTTTATATGGGACTTATGAAACACTTGTGATGCTTCGTACAGACATACTTGGGTGATGTTGATGCTACATGGAAAATTGGATTCATGTTACTGTTAATATTAATTAAAGTAACACATTTGGACAGAATTGTCACAGCTGAAGCACTCCCAAAATCTGAATAGGTGCAGAGGCTTTTTGTGTCCTCACAACAGAATGAGATCAGCTATGTGTTACAGAATTTAAGTTATTTTAACATAATGATGTTTTAAGGAACATCTTGTTATCATTTGTTGAATACATAAGCCGTTCACAGATTGTGAGGCGGAGGTCTTCCTGGTCTTGACTCATAAACCGTGGGGCTTAACTTGGCAGCAACACGATGCATCCCAAAATGCTGTGTCAGTGTTTCGTGACATGATCCTACCAAAATATTAGATTCTTCTGCAATCTCTCGGACTGTTAGTCTTGATTGGCACACACAGTTTTGTTGAAGTTCCTGATAAGGGCGTGCTGAACAAGGGTCACCTTTAACTTCTGTCCGGTGAGTTTTAAACTGTGTGAACTACTTGTAACATCGAGTATGGCTTAAGCACACATCACCGTGCATTTTTTGCTTCATTTGATGTGTATCTGTAAAGGTTTTCTTGAGTCTCACGCAAAATTTAAAGCAGACACGTGGCTCCTCTTAACTCTGCCACCTTGAAATTTGAAAAGTATGTGACACAACATGCTACTCAATATAGCACTGAACAGTAACTAGCAGACAAACATCAACGAACCTTCTGGCAGTTACGCATTAAACAAACACTGGCAGTTACGCATTAAACACAGTGTGTGCAGAGATGCCAACCACATTTTGCTCCAACACACTATTAGCGAGAAATTACGAATGTTCTGCAGTATTCTGAACAGACCTCCTATTTCGTAATAATAAAAAGTCTGTATGACACTACTAAAGAATAAGGCAGCATTTCAAGGTGCAGCTTTAAGGCTACCTACTTCCTCTTCGAAAACATCACATGATATCAACAGTTCTCAAGCGTTGACAGCTATATGAAATGTGTCTGAGAAAATATTGAGTTCTTCCTTATACTTGAAATTATTATACACATTACTGAAAAAAATATATATATTTCCATCTTTTAGGGTGGGTGTACCTCAGAATCTTTAAAAGAGCTGGACCTAGTTTGAGATCTTTGTTACTCTGCATTGGTGGAACAACAGACAAACTACTTTATGTGCGGCATGACAGATTCCACTTACGTTGCACTCTGTATGTTTCAGAAGTGACTGTAATGGCAGAGATGAAGGCTGAGAGAGGGAGTTTTGTGAGCGACCTGCGCATGCTGCTGGGAGCTTAAAATGGCGCAGACGTGACTCTGGCGCCCAGGGGCTCGGAGCAGTCAGCACAGTCAATCTTGGCAGGGAGGAGCCCCGTCTTCGACGCCATGTTGTGTTTCTTGCATGTCACTTCACAACATAGCTGCGAACACGGGGCTTCTTGCTGGCATGTCGCAGATTGAGCATGCAGCCACTTAGCAGAGGTAACTGACATAAGAGAAGCTGCCTTACAGCAGTTGTGAAACAATCCCTAACCATACCGTAGCCTGCATTATAGTCCAGCAACACTGTGGACTGAACTGTCCAAAATAACAGCAAATGTGTTACATTTGCACAGTCACATCTTGGCAGGGAGGAGCCCCGTCTTCGACGCCATGTTGTGTTTCTTGCATCTCACTTCACAACATAGCTGCGAAGACGGGGCTTCTTGCTGGCATGTCGCAGATTGAGATGCAAGAAGCATGCAGCAGAGGTAACTGACGTAAGAGAAGCTCCCTTACAGCAGTTGTGAAACAATCCCTAATCATACCGTAGCCTGCATTATAGTCCAGCAACGCTGTGGACTGAACTGTCCAAAATAACAGCAAATGTGTTACATTGGGATATGGACTATCTTGCGTGGGTTATTTTGCCATCTCTTGACCCTAAATATTTATAAAAGAACCAATTCGCGATACTAAAAAAAACTACACATCTTTCATTAATTGCAGCTAAAGGATAATTTGAAACCTAATACAAAAAACTAAATATCATAATGTCAATCAGATTCATTTAGGACTACCGTATTTACTCGAATCTGAGCCGCACTTTTTTCCCATTTTTTGTAATCCAAAAAACCGCCTGCGGCTTAGAATTGAGTGCAAAGCAAGCAGAAGTTCTGAAAAATGTTGGTAGGTGCCGCCACAACTAACTTCTGCCGTCGAATATATGTAGCGCGACACAGGCATGCTTTGTAGGCACAAAGGTAAATACTGGCGCCAAAACCTCTGCGTCGGTAAATAAATTTAAAGAAAAAAGTATAAGACGAGATTTTTTTCTCCGCCCCGAGTTTCGACGCATTTATCCAACGAAGTAAATACAAATTCCGTATTGTTCATCTTCGAATGTAGCAGAATTTCAATGTACTACGAAAATCTGTCTGGCTAGACTGTTTGGGATGTTTGTCAATATGGCCAACTTTATGTTCTGAATTTTTTCCTACCCCTGAGAAGAGATGGTTGCTAATAGGATCCTGATGAAATGTGAATCACATGCAGTATTCTCTTCACCATAAGAATAATACGAATATAAACATTTTGCCATGTATTCTTTCGTGTTTGCTGCTATCTCATTTAAATCCTGTCTGCATAATAAACTACAAAACTTGAGTGAGGCAACAGCAAACGCGTAAGAATATACGTATCGTGTTGTGTGTATATTTGTATTATTCTTGTGCCTAATAGTGATACAGTCAGAAATGAAGCACAGCAACTGACTAGATTTGTAAATCTAAGATGACTCCGATTTCTGTGCAGAATGTGATGTACTAAAGAAGCGGCCACAAAGATTTTCAAACGGAGAAACATTTTCGCCTTGTTCAGAACCTGTTCTATCATACGCAGTCTATTATTTGGTTCTTGTTGATCATTATCAAAGAAAGCAGCAGTGTAAGTAACAACAAATAGCAGTCTCTTGCCATTGTTTCGCTAATGAGACACTTCCTTTCTTTTTTTTATTGTAGGCGGTGTTAGCGCGCACAAAAGCAAGCCATGCCGCGAGCGGCGACAGACCCTAAACACGCACTATCAGAATGGGACGAACAGTACAGTAATGCATTTTCTGCTTAGTGACGTAAGCACCTAGAACAAAGAAAACGGCACGTATCAGATCGAAGCAACATAAGCAATCAATTCAAACTAGACAAAGCACGTGAAAAAGGAAGGGTACCCGTATAAACACGGACGGAGCGCCTGACACATAGCAATGGCTACCTGGTATAGCTTAACTGCTAAGCTTACGACTCGAAGCAAACTACTGTAGCTGTATCGTCATTCATTCGACCTAAATTATGTCTCGTATTTCAATGGACCAACATCGTTTCGATTTGGAGGTGCGGCCTAAAACTTTTCTCTCCCCTTGAATTTAGTCTCGAGTTTCAGGTGCGGCTTAGATTCGGGTGCGGCTTACCTTTGAGTAAATACGGTAAATAATTCTTTTTCATATTTCCTTTTGTGATATACACCGAAAAGCCAAAGAAATTGGGACACCTGCTTAATATCTTTCAGGGCCATCGAGAGCATGTAAATGCACTGCAGCGTGACATGGCGTGGACTACACTAACATCTGTAGTAGTGCTAGACAGAACTGACACCACGAATGTTGCAGGGTTCCCCATAAATCCATAAGAGTCTAAGAGGTGGAGATCTCTTCTGAACAGCACATTGCAAGGGCATCCCAGATATGCTCAATAATGTTCATCTCTGAGAAGTTTGATGGCCAGCAGAAGTGTTTAAACTCAGAAGATTGTTCCTGGAGCCACTCTAGCAATTCTGGTCATGTGGGGGTGTCACATTGTACTGCTGAAACTGTTCAAGTCTGTTGGAATGCACAGTAGACACAAACGGATGCAGGTAATCAGACAGGATGCTTACTTACATGTCACCTGTTATAATTGATGCACCGGGGGCCTCACATCACTACAACTGCATATGCCCCACACCATTAGAGAGCCTCCATCAGCTTGCACAGTCCCCTGCTGACATGCAGGGTCCATGGATTCATGAGGTTGTTTTCATACCCATACACGTCCATCAGCTTGATATGATTTGAACCCAGACTCCTCCAACTGGGCAACGTGTTTCCAGTCATAAAGTCTAATGTCAGTGTTGTTGGGCCCAGGCCAACATGAAGCTTTGTTGAGGTCCCAGCATTGAAATGTGCAACAATTTGTGGAAGGGTTGCACTTCAGTCACCTTGAATGATTCTCTTCAGTTGCCTTTGGTCCCATTCTTGCAGGATGTTATTCCAGCAACAGAGATATCAGAGATTTGATGTTTTACCGACTCCCTCATATTTACAGTATACTCGTGAAATGGTCGTGTGGGATAATCCCTGATTCATCTCAGAGACTCTGTCCCATTGGTCGTCCCCCAGACTATAACACCATGTTCAAACTCACTTAAATCTTGATAACCTGCCATTGTAGCAGCAGTAACAGATATAACAACTGCACCAGACACTTGTTGCCTTAAATAGGCATAGCTGACTGTAGCCTCGTAATCTACCTGTTTACATCTCTCTGTATTTGAATACACGTGCCTATTCAAGTTTCTTTGGTGCTTCAGTGTACATCTAGCAACAGCCAAATCCAAAAGCGTCAATGGAGAGCTTACTAAGAGTGTAGTTCTCCTGCTCGTTAACAAACAAAATTACTCAGAGATACTGTAATATGTTAATTCGTCTTTAAGTTTAATTGATGGTGGTCAACTTCACCGTGAGCAAAGTAAAGTTGCCCGGTCATTACAAGAGCGAAGCTGTGTGCAGGTGTAGATATACCTGCAGTTGCAGGGAGTGAGAAATGTTTTTCGTGCTAACAACTCATAGGCATGTATGCCTCATACAGATCAGCTGCTATTGTATAAATTTGAAATGGAAGTAACATGACTTCCCCATTGTGCATTACAGAGGCAGTCCCCTTCGAATGTGATACATACATGTAGCAAGGAATATGAAATTAAATTGACACTATTCTGATACATTATTCTGTCTTTTTTTTTTTTTTTTTCTAAATCTTTATTATCTCTATGTGCAATATCGTGTTTTTTGCAAGCATCATTTAGAGGTTTTATTCCTTGAACACCTTCAGCTAATCTTTCTTCTGATTTTGTTCCTGGACCACAACAATTATGACCATAGGGATGCATTTTGAATGGTAATTTATTAATTAAAGTATTAACTAATACTTTTCCATATTATTCTTTTTCTAAAATGTATGTGACAAGTTACTCAAAAATGTAATCAAATATGGAATTCCTTTTGTTATTAATAAAAAAGCACTAAATCTATTTCTTAACATTTGTGTTATTCCCGCAAATAACTGCTGACATATCAATTAAATCTCTATCATTCAACCAAACATATTCAGATGGTTTTACTGTATATTTTTTTATGAAATCTTCACCTAGTTTTTCATTTTCTTATGAAGACTGTATTTTGATTGTAATCATCTTAAATTTGGGAAGAGGTCATAAACACTTTCTTGTATCAGCTCACTATATTTAATAGCTTTACTTAATTTTATTTTATTTTTATTCCTTTCAGAATATAACGATCTTCAATGGTACAAAATATCTGCATAATATGATAAATGAACACCATCAAACTTTTTACCCATTTTACCCATGTCATGTATGGCAAAGTGTTCTTTAATTAACAGATTCATTAATGGTATAGTATAAGTAAAATGATATTAAAGATAACAAGTTTGTTTGCGTCGTCATCCTGCACAGCCAGCACAGAAATATTTGTTTTGTAAATGACAAATGCCTACTCTAGCTGCATTGTATTTTCTCTCTCCCGGGTGCATTTCAGATGTTACTAGATGGCAGAAAGCGCAGATACCAACTGAAAATGCGAAGAACTGTGACCAATCCTTTCTGTACATAAAAAGAGAACAGAACTGTTTTATAATATAAGAATAATGTATACCAAAACAAAACTGTATCATTATAGATTCCACTGATGATAAACTGTAAAAGGTGAAATGCATCTGGAAGAAATAAAATGCAGTGCAGCAAGAGGAGTCTTTTTATTTATGAAGCAGACATTCATGAAGTGTAATAACAATTTGTAATCGTGCCTCATCTTCGAAAAGGCATTTAAATATGAGTAATATTACTGTTATTAGTCAGTCACCTGCTCACACAAATAACGCAACATTTCGGAGGATGATTACAGCGTGACAAGGGTGGCAGCAATCTGAAACAGAGTGCTGACTCGGGTCGCGGCCGACTTACCACACTCTTACTATAACTAGTATGTTAAAAACTAAACTAACCTCCACCCGAACAGGACTGTGAAGAACTAGCGGTAATGCCCGGCCGCCGTGTCATCCTCAGCCAATATGCATCACAGAGTGTGGATATGGAGGGTCGTGTGGTCAACACACCTCTCTCCCACCCGTATGTCAGTTTACGTAACTAGTCTGTTGGGGGTTCGTAACATATCAATTTATGTTACCAATTAATAATAAAGCAAGTACATACGCAGCCTGAGGTGCCTGTTCAGAATGTCAGTATTGGCTCTTGAGTAAAAGAGTTTGACAACCGCTGTTCTAGATGGAGACAAAGGACTGAATACAGTGAGGGAGTACGAATAGATGTGTGTTGCAGTTATTGGGCGGAGACGGCAATGCACACAGAAGCTAGGCTAATATGGAGAGCTATATCGATCCAGTCTTGGGCCTTAAATCAACACAATAAATGCTATATTCATAATGGCGATGTGTGTTGTTGCACATTCTCTTCCTGATCCTAATAGACAGTGTAGACGGTTACACAGTATCCAGTTTTCTTGTCAGCATAATTTTAAATCTGAGACAAAATTTCTGTTGAGCATAATGAATTTGGTGTGAGGTACTGTACACAACCATCTTGTAACACATGGCACCTACAGTTCATTGACGAAGAATAGTGCGACGTTCTTTGTGGCAACTTGGGTTACAGGAGAGATCGACTGGATGCCCTGTGATACCCCTGGATACTCGGATAATGAAGTCTTTCAGGCAGGGGATATGGATTTTCAGATGACTCCTCCATCTGGAAGTGGCTTGGGAAGATCTGTTTGATTACATCAGGTCTTCTTTTTAAGACTTTTAGCAAACAGAAAAAACCTCTCATAACTTTTTAGGTAGCTGTTACGTAGAATTAACTACTTTCATTGCTACAACTATTACTACATCTGGATATACATTAGTGTGAACTGAATACAAGACTAGTGAAAATCTCTGTGATAGCAATGGCAATGGCAATTTACTTATGAACGTGCAGGAACAGTCGTACTACCAATTATTTTCAATTTGTATGTGTCGTACACTCGAACTGGAGACACGTAAACGCACAGTAAAAGGTTGCCTAGTACATGCCATACACTGGCTCACTTAGTTGAAATCACACTAAATAGAAGAAATCTGCAAATACGCTTCTTGGGTTTGCCGCCAGATCGTGGTTGACATCGTCAGGTGGTGGTAGCTGGTGCTGTTACTGCTGCAAGGCATGGCTGATCAGTAACACAAAAGGTAGGTGTGTAAAAGGGTTACTATCAGAAAAAGTATCTAGTATTGTGAAAAGCGTCAAAGGAAATATAAGTGAGCGTTTCCCACCTGGTACTTTATTGATGATGTTGCTTGCTGGTGTATTGTGATGTTGATAGAACCTCTGGGCCATGGGTTTGACTCCACAAGCCTCAGATTTCACAAACTCAGATTGACAGCTGCCTATATGGTGGTGGGTATTAAGTCCTGCTATCACTATTATCGGTCTTCTGACTGGTTAAGATGTGCCCTGTCACGAATTTCTACACTGTGCCAAGCTTTTTATCTCACAGTGGCAACTGCAAATTAGGTCCTCAATTATTTGCTGGATGTATTGAAATCTCCGTCTTCATGCACAGTTTCTTACTCTGTACAGCTCCATGTCAACACATGTCCTATTATCTGATCCCTTCTTCTAGTTAGTGTTTTCCGTTTATTCCATAACCTCTACAATTCTGCAGAGAGCCACCTCATTCCTTACTTCATCAGTCCAACGAATTTTCAACAATCTTCTGATCTCAAGTGATTCAATTCTCTGCTGTTACAGTTTTCCCACAGTCAATCTGTCATACAACACTGTGCTTCAAACGTACATTCTCAGAAACTTTTCCTCAAATTAAGAGCTATGTTTGATACTAGTATAGACTTCTCTTGGCCATGAATGCCTTTTTAGCCAGTGCTAGTTTGCTTCTTCTGTCCTGCTTGCTCTGTTTGTCAAGGGTTATTTTGCTGCCTAAGTAGCAGAGTTCTGTAACTTCATCTACTTCGTGATAACTAATTCTGATAAGTTTCTTGCTGTTCTCATTTCTGCTTCTCATTACTTTCATCTTCCTTCGATTTACTCTCGGTACCTATTCTGTTAATCATTAGATATTCATTCTATTCAACAGATCCTGTAATTCCTCACTTTCTCTCAGGATAGCAGTGTCATCAGCAAATCATGTCACTGATATTATTTTACTGCAAATTTTAATCCCATGCTTCAATCTACATTATTTCCCACACTGCTTCTTCGCTGCAAAGACTGGACACTAGGGGTGAAAGGCGACATTCCTGACTTACACCTTTTTTAATTGAGCAATTCATTCTTCAGCTTCCTGTCTCATTTTTCCGCCTTGGTTCCTGTACATATTGTAAATTACTCATCTTTTCATAAAGCTTACCCCTATTTTTCTTAGACATTCTCATGTTTTGCATCATTTTACATTGTCGAGCGCATTTTCCTGGTCGACAAATCCTATGAACTTGCCTTGACTTTCTTCAGTCTTGCTTTTATTATCAACTGCAATGTGAGAACTGGCCTTTACTTCTCATAAAGTCAAACTAATCGTCATCGGAAAGGTCTTCAATTTTCAGTTCCATTCTGTATATTATTCTTCTTAGTAACTTGGATGCATGAGCTGTTAAAGTGACTCCGTCATAGTTTTTGCACTTCTTGATTCTTGCTATCTTCAAAACTGTCGGTAATGTTTTTTCCAAAAGCCTCATAGTATATTGCCAGTTCATACATTCTACACATCAATGTGAACAGTCGTTTTGTTGTCGTGTCCCGCAATGATTTCAGAAAATGTGATAGAATGTTATCTATCCCTTCTGCCTTACTTGATCGTCCAAAGATCTTCTGAAATCTGATTCTAATACTGAATTCTCTATCTCTTCACTGCCGACTCCTGTTTTTTTCTTCTATCACGTCATCAGACAAGTTCTCCCCCTCACAGAGGGCTTCAGTGTATTCTTTCCAGCTATTCGCTCTCTCCGTTGCAGTAAACTGTGGAATTACCATTGTACTCTTAATGTTACCTACCTTGCTTTTAATTTCACCAAACATTCTTTTGACTTTCTATATTCTGCCAGTTGTTCCGACAATTGTCCATTTTTTCGATTTCTTCACATTTTTCGTGCAGCCATTTCGCCTTGCCTTCCATCCACCTTCCTGTTTATTTCATCCTATTTCTGTATTTCTGAGTTTCCCTGAATATTTTTGTACTTCCTTCTTTCATTGATCTATTACCGAGGTTTTCTTCACAGTTAGCTTCTTCATATCTATGTTTTTCTTTCCAACGTCTGTGATTGCCCATTCCTCTTCAACTGAATTACCCACTGAGCTATTCTTTATTGCAGTATCTATTGTCTTTGAGAATTTCAAGAGTATTTCTTCATTCTTTAGTATTTCCATATCCCACTACTTTGCTTATTGTTTCTTTATGTGTAGTGTCTTAAACTTCGTCATACAGAATGATTGTGACTTCTTATGCCATAAATCTTCAGGTGCTGTTGCTGACTTTTATTCAACCTTTATACAGTGGCGAGGTTCGAATGCAGGACCCAGGAATTTTGATTACTAGTCAAAGACTCTACTACTAGACCTACACTAAGAAACAATTAATGTAAGGACTGACTGCTCAGAATGTAGGTAGAAGCGACTGAGAGAAACAGCTCCCCCTGCATTGTCATGGTCACATAGCCATAGTCTATCCATTTGCATGGACAATCATAGTGATAAGGGAAATACTGATAACGGTGAGTGCACACTTCAATTTTATGGATAGTAAATAACAATGTCAAAGTTTTGAAAGATTGTCACTATTATATTTAACTCATTTGGGCGATGCTACTAGGTCTCATATTTCCAGATGAATGCTTTTCCGGTCATATATTTCTTGGAAGTTAAGTTTAAAATTGATGTGCTAAGGACTGATTTCATAAGTCTTAAAATCATATCATTTGTGACATGTTTAATCTGAAGGTAACACTACTTATATTTGGGGGGAAGGGGAATCATTAGAAACAAAGAATCCCCCACCAGACCAAAATGTTGAGTCATGCCTGAAGTTCCAAAGTACTCTCTTCAGCTATATCGTGTGCTATTTTGATTAGTGAATGTCGACAAACTGTGGCCTATCTCTGTTAGTTGAGAAATGTTACATTCGTTGTGTTAGTAATACGCCCTCCTTATAAGTAACATAAAATTGATTTCATTCCTATTATTTATATGCTCTCCACGGATGTTGTCATAAGAGTCAATACTTCTCTAAACCACACACTGAAGAAAGTGGTGTTTCCAGCAAAATCCCCCAAGATCCACCAATCCGATATACACTGAGGACCACACTGGGACCACAGTTAACATTGACAGTTACTGAGAAACTCTGAAAAAACTCAAACGGGTAATTCAAAGGCAAAGAAGAGGAATGTTGAGCAAGGGCGTACACACTCTCCATGACAACGCTCGCCCACACATTGCTCGACAAATCATTGCTCTCCTGCAACAGTTTCATTGGAACATAATCACCCACCCTATAGTACTGACTTGGTGCCCAGTGACTATCGCCTGTTCCCTAGGTTAAAAGAACATTTGGCTGGAAAGCGATTCAGCTCTGACAAGGAGGTGAAAGAAGAGGTTCATAACTTTCTGAACGGCATGGGGACGAGCTGGTATGACATGGGCATACAAAAACTGCAACAGTGTCTACAAAAATGCATTGAAAGAATTGGTGATCATGTTGAAAAGTCGATAAATGTTAAAGCTGTAAACTGATTAAACCATTGTAGAAATAAACAAGTCTATGTACTTATAAAAAAAAAAGACCTTACTTTTGGGATTACCCTCGTATGTTGGCCTACCTGTGCAAAAGGAGGGCTCACCTGTTCTGCAACATATTTATGATTAAGATAATGATTGAACTGTCAAAAATGAAATTTCATTTACTGTACGTGCGAGCGATATGCAATGCAAGGTGGTATCTTATCACGTTTCATAATAATGTTTCTGCAGCATGCTTGCAATGCAAGTAAGCAAACACATTGATGAACGTAAAAGTGGAAAAAAAGAACTGAAGTTAACGAATGATAAATTAGAAAGATTCCAGGTATAACTATGCTTCATTAAGTCATAACAATACACCCTTTCATAAAGTTCTCACAACTATATATGTTAGCACACTCACTGGTGCGACACGTTTACATAATAAAATACGTAAAACGACTGACTATGCAGGAACTGGAGAATATACATAATTCAAATGACGCAACGGATATCTAATTGTACAAAAAAATGTCTTAGAGCTGAAGTGAAAAAGTAATTAACATAATCGTTGAGCGCACCCCCATCGAAAAAATGGAAAAATCTACAAAGTAATGGCGCCAAATGACACTACAAATATTCCAGAGTTTAGTTTTAGGCCTCTTTCCTTTGGCAGGTTCTTAAAATACAACGTTGTGTGCGTGTCTGTTTTCACCTTTGCAGCTGAATGTAGCTCAGTCAACTGGTGGTTGCCCCATAACGAAACTACAGAAGATCTTTTCACAGCGGTTCTAGGATTGTGTTTTGGGCTAAATTTCCCCACACAAAACTACAGCAGTGACACTCTTTTACAGAACGCACCAATGGAGTGAGATTTTCTGATGACGAGCGGTGACGGCGTGCTGTAAAACGGCGGCTGCCGAATATTCGGAATGCTCCTTTAACGCCCTTCATCTGTTGTCTGCTATTACGGCCCGCTGGAACAGTATGGCACGCTTCAGCAGAGGGAAAACAGCCCAGAACTCCATCTGTGGTCTTCACATCACCGAACACAACAGCATTCACCGCATATACCTGGTGACGAAAGGAACGTCATACATTTTGAAATGTGTTCGTATTTATTTACACTCTTAGTTTTAAGTGCGTATGGTATCTGAGAAATTGTTACGTTTATTTTGATATCGAAATACGTAAATCTCAATACAGTGCAGCAAAACTATGAAAAAATTAAATTTTGAACGGAAGTATGTGAAGGACACGCTACACAATGCAAAATCCAGGCTAGCCAGAACATGAAACAATTCGCCTGCAAAAGAGCAATCCGTTTTCAATGTAATTTATATACATCACTTTCTACAAAACAGATGACTCAGATAAAAATGTTAGCTCTGAATACCAACAATCTTTATCTTTAGACTTGCAACCAATCTTTCTACCACAACTGTTTTTGTATTTGTAGTGCAAATGAACATAAAATTGAACGCATCTGAGTTTGTGTCAAAACAGCTTTTCTTTCTGAAATAAATTACCGATTTGAAACCTCTGAAATGATGTGATATCTTCACAGATTCATTCTGGTGTGTGACGAAGGATGCTTTGAGTACCACAACTGTTTCAGGCTTTTCCTGTTCCAGTCGCGAATGTGTTTTAGTCCCATCAAAATGTTTGAAATCAACTGAAAAACTTCACACCCACAAGAGTAAAGTTTTCATATATTTTAGCTAAAAGTATCAGTTCCCATTACGACTAGCAGAAGTGCCAAGTGCGTCTTTTAAATACTGATTATGAAATTGCATTGTCCTCCTTTTCCAAAAATCTGTCTCACAACAGTAGCGGACGAGGTCTTTACGCACACTAGACTTATTGTAACTCGGCAACCAGTCGAGAACTGAGCTGAAGTTTTGCCGTTTGTATTGACATGCATCCCAGGTATCAGTGATTTCGGAACGGAGGACTCTAGAATATTTAGTAAGTAAAAGGCGGTGTCAGGTTAGTCCTCACCGATGATGCGAAAAAATATCTTTGGATTACTCGTCGATTAAGAGCTCTGTCTGGTTTTTCGTACTTTGGCAACAGACTGACGTTTGGCAGTCATTGCTTCCAGAATACACGCAACTTGTGACGCGTTTATTACCACCGATTTAGAGCTGTCACGCATGCAGCACACTAAAGTCCAGAGAACTTGGCCTTCAATTGTTCTCGCTATGTCCACATGGTATTAGTTAACTGCAGGAGCGTCTGTGGAAAGATGTCAGAACTAATTTCGCTTATATGCGGTAACAGTGCCCACATAGTACTAGGGTGAGAAAGCTGGGCGAAACCCAAATTCAGCAGCAACGAGATTCTAAATTCTGGTCGCAGCATATGTTGTAAAGAGAGGTCGATTGCTGGTATTTAATGCAGTGAAAAGTAAGATCACGTTAGAGAGATTAGTGCAGTTCCCGAATGTAAAATAATTTGTGTCAAGACAAGCGTTAAAGGTGGATCAAACAATGTAATGGGATGCTTCTATCGAGCCTCGCCTCATCAGCAACAGTGGCGGAATAGTTTGAGGGGAACCTGGATAATATATCGCGTGAATTTCCTGGCCATGTTATAGCTTTAGGTGGAAACTTTATCCTGCCATCTATACAAGGACTCAGGTGGTAAAAACTGGTGGTACGGCCAGAAAATCATGATAAATTTATCCTAGTGCTGGACCGAGAAACTACCTCGAACCGTTGAGAACTGACTCGTGAAGATAACATCTTAAGCCTGCCGGTAACAAACAGAACCGAACTTTTCGAATCTGTTAGGGCAGAACAGAGAATCGCAAGGCCGTTACAGCATCACTGAGCCCGACCGTAAACAGGAATACAAAGAAAGGTAGGAAGATCGTTCTGCTCAGCAAGAGCGACGAGAAACAGGTTTCACATAACCTGAGTGGTCAGCACAAAAATTTCCTCTGCAGCGTCAACTACGTGGGTATCAGTGGAAGAAGTTGAAGAGCATTGTACTGTACACTCTAGACAGGTGTGTTGCGAGCAAATGCGTTTCAGGCCTGATTTCACAGCGAGAACTTTACAGCACCGATTTTCATATAAGTGTTGGTCAACGGACGTCAGAACATGAGAAAACAGTGAAGAAATTTCCGAGATCCGAATGTGATCGATAAAATTGAAACCCAAGAGACATTTCTGTCTGGGAAGACCAGCATACGTGTAACATGTTGTGTTACTCTCTACGTAACGAAAGCCGGTGTAAACATTCGGTTTTGTGGTTTAGGCCAGAACATTTACCGCACTTTTTATCCACGTACAAATAGCGACATGGGGCGACATTCAAGCTTCACATTTCCCGTCTTCTAACTGCCCGTGCAAACGGCCAGTGCAGTATAAAATTTGCAACAGTGTTTAGCGATTTGAGCTCCAGTTCTAATCAACAATTCAAAATTTAGCTGTGATCGCAGACACCAGTGTCCAGCTGCCAGTGAATGTCACGATATTACAAAGATATTTTCTCCCGCTCTACCAGTAATTTTGCAGTTGCATCTCACCACGTTACATCTATCTAGTGGCAGTCTGCGGTGTACTAACACTAAACATTATTTCGATAATAACCGCTGTTACAATTAGTGCACTGAATAATTTCATACAACGTGTCACGTTTGATGTAATTTCTGGAGAGAATTCTTAGAACGATACGTATAGATACAGTATCATTGGTGACAGGCAGTACTTTGCATTCTGATGCGTACAGCATTCAGCACTTTAAGTGTTTGACGCAAATGTAGAGGTCCATTCCTCCACTTTTTCTGTTAAACATTTTCGCGTTGCTGTACCACCAGGCCCGATTTTTCTGCTGTTCCGTGTTCAACCATAGCTGGAAATTCCTTCCTTGTAAGGACTACACAAGGCACAAGTAATGTGTTCGATGTAATTTTCCTAATATCTTATACATCTCTACGCGATATACCTTACCCGATACGATTTTGTCCAATTCTAATAAAACCAGTACGTCCATCCTCCTACCCCCATGAGCCATGGACCTTGCCATTAGTGGGGAGGCTTGCGTGCCTCAGCGATACAGATGGCCGTACCGTAGGTGCAACCACAATGGAGGGGTATCTGTTGAGAGGCCAGACAAACATGTGGTTCCTGAAGAGCGGTAGCAGCCTTTTCAGTAGTTGCAGGGGCAACAGACTGGATGATTGACTGATCTGGCCTTGCAACACTAACCAAAACGGCCTTGCTGTGCTCGTACTGTGAACGGCTGAAAGCAAGGGGAAACTACAGTCGTAATTTTTCCCGAGGGAATGCAGCTTTACTGTATGGTTAAGATGGCGTCCTCATGGGTAAAATATTCCGGAGGTAAAATAGTCCCCCATTCGGATCTCCGGGCAGGGACTACTCAGGAGAAAGAAAACTGGCGTTCTACGGATCGGAGCGTGGAACGTCAGATCCCTTAATCGTGCAGGTAGGTTAGAAAATTTAAAAAGGAAATGGATAGGTAGAAGTTAGATATAGTGGGAATCAGTGTAGTTCGATGGCGGGAGGAACACGACTTTTGGTCAGGTGAATACAGGGTTATAAATACAAAATGAAATAGGGGTAATGCAGGAGTAGGTTTAATAATGAATAAAAAATAGGAGTGCGGGTAAGCTACTACCAACAGCATAGTGAACGCATTATTGTGGCCAAGATAGACACAAAGCCCACGCCTACTACAGTAGTACAAGTTTATATGCCAACTAGCTCTGCAGATGATGAAGAAATTGATGAAATGTATGATGAGATAAAAGAAATTATTCAGGTAGTGAAGGGAGACGAAGATTTAATATTCATGGGTGACTGGAATTAGAGAGTAGGAAAAGGGAGAGAAGGAAACATAGTGGGTGAATATCGATTGGGGGAGAGAAATGAAAGAGGAAGCGTCTGGTAGAATTTTGCACATAGCATAACTTAATCATAGCTAACACTTGGTTCAAGAATCATAAAAGAAGGTTGTATACATGGAAGAATCCTGGAGATACTAGAAGGTATCAGATAGAATATATAATGGTAAGACAGAGATTTAGGAACCAGGTATTTAATTGTAAGACATTTCCACGGGCAGATGTGGACTCTGACCACAATCTATTGGTTATGAACTGTAGATTAAAGCTGAAGAAACTGCAAAAAGGTGGGAATTTAAGGAGATGGGACCTGGATAAACTGAAAGAACCAGAGGTTGTACAGAGTTTCAGGGAGAGCATAAGGGAACATTTAACAGGAATGGAGGAGAGAAATACAGTAGAAGAAGAATGGGTAGCTCTGAGGGATGAAGTAGTGAAGGCAGCAGAGGATCAAGTAGGTAAAAAGACGAGGGCTAGTAGAAATCCTTGGGTACCAGAAGAAATATTGAATTTAATTGATGAAACGAGAAAATATAAAAACGCAGTAATTGAAGCAGGTAAAAAGGAATACAAACGTCTCAAAAATGAGATCGACAGGAAGTGCAAAATGGCTAAGCAGGGATGGCTAGAGGACAAAAGTAAGGATGAAGAGGCTTATCTCACTAGTGGTAAGATAGATACAGCCTAGAGGAAAATTAAAGAGACCTCTGGAGAAGAGAGAGCCACTTGTATGAATATCAAGAGCTCTGGTGGAAACCCAGTTCTAAGCAAAGAAGGGAAAGCAGAAAGGTGGAAGGAGTATATAGAGGGTTTATACAAGGGCGATGTACTTGAGGACAATATTATGGAAATGGAAGAGGATGTAGATGAAGATGAAATGGGAGATGCGATACTGCGTGAAGAGTTTGACAGAGCACTGAAAGACCTGAGTCAAAACAAGGCCTCGGCAGTAGACAACATTCCATTGGAACTACTGACGGCCTTGGGAGAGCCAGTCCTTACAAAACTATACCATCTGGTGAGCAAGATGTATGAGACAGGTGAAATACCCTCAGACTTCAAGAAGAATATAATAATTCAAATCCCAAAGAAAGCAGGTGTTGAGAGATGTGAAAATTACCGGACTATCAGTTTAATAAGTCACAGCTGCAAAATACTAACGCGAATTCTTTACAGACGAATGGAAAAACCGGTAGAAGCCGACCTCGGCGAGGATCAGTTTGGATTCCGGAGAAATGTTGCAACACGTGAGGCAGTACTGACCCTATGACTTATCTTAGAATATACATTAAGGAAAGGCAAACCTACATTTCTAGCATTTGTAGACTTAGAGAAATCTTTTGACAATGTTGTCTGGAATACTCTCTTTCAAATTCTAAAGGTGGCGGGGGTAAAATACAGGGAGCTTAAGGCTATTTACGGTTTGTACAGAAACCAGATGGCAGTTATAAGAGTCGAGGGGCATGAAAGGGAAGCAGTGGTTGGGAAGGGAGTGAGACAGGGATGTAGTCTCTCCCCGATGTTAATGAATCTGTATATTGAGCAAGCAGTAAAGGAAACAAAATAAATGTTCAGAGTAGGTATTAAAATCAATGGAGAAGAAATAAAAACTTTGAGGTTCGCCAATGTACAGTACAATGCTCTTCAACTTCTTCCACTGATACCCACGTAGTTGCCGCTGCAGAGGAAATTTTTGTGCTGACAGCTCAGGTTATGTGAAACCTGTTTCTCGTCGCTCTTGCTGAGCAGAACGATCTTCCTACCTTTCTTTGTATTCCTGTTTACGGTCGGGCTCAGTGATGCTGTAACAGCCTTGCGATTCTCTGTTCTGCCCTAACAGATTCGAAAAGTTCGGGTCTGTTTGTTACCGGCAGGCCTAAGATGTTATCTTCACGAGTCAGTTCTCAACGGCTCGAGGTAGATTCTGGGTCCAGCACTAGGATAAATTTATCATGATTTTCTGGCCGTACCACCAGTTTTTACCACCTGAGTCCTTGTATAGATGGCAGGATAAAGTTTCCACCTAAAGCTATAACATGGCCAGGAAATCTGTGAAGATATCACATCATTTCAGAGGTTTCAAATCGGTAATTTATTTCAGAAAGAAAAGCTGTTTTGACACAAACTCAGATGCGTTCAATTTTATGTTCATTTGCACTACAAATACAAAAACAGTTGTGGTAGAAAGATTGGTTGCAAGTCTAAAGATAAAGATTGTTGGTATTCAGAGCTAACATTTTTATCTGAGTCATCTGTTTTGTAGAAATTAATGTATATAAATTACATTGAAAACGGATTGCTCTTTTCCAGGCGAATTGTTTCATGTACTGGCTAGCCTGGATTTTGCATCGTGTAGCGTGTCCTTCACATACTTCCGTTGAAAATTTAATTTTTACATAGTTTTGCTGCACTGTATTGAGATTTACGTATTTCGATATCAAAATAAACATAACAATTTCTCAGATACCACACGCACTTAAAACTAAGAGTGTAAATAAATACGAACACATTTCAAAATGTATGACGTTCCTTTCGTCACCAGGTATATGCGGTGAATGCTGTTGTGTTTGGAGATGCGAAGAACGCAGATGGAGTTCTGGGCTGTTTTCCATCTGCTGAAGCGTGCCATACTGTTCCAGCGGGCCGTAATAGCAGACAACAGATGAAGGGCGTTAAAGGAGCATTCCGAATATTCGGCAGCCGCCGTTTTACAGCACGCCGTCACCGCTCGTCATCAGAAAATCTCACTCCATTGGTGCGTTCTGTAAAAGAGTGTCACTGCTGTAGTTTTGTGTGGGGAAATTTAGCCCAAAACACAATCCTAGAACCGCTGTGAAAAGATCTTCTGTAGTTTCGTTATGGGGCAACCACCAGTTGACTGAGCTACATTCAGCTGCAAAGGTGAAAACAGACACGCACACAACGTTGTATTTTAAGAATCTGCCAAAGGAAAGAGGCCTAAAACTAGACTCTGGAATATTTGTAGTGTCATTTGGCGCCATTACTTTGTAGATTTTTCCATTTTTTCGATGGGGGTGCGCTCAACGATTATGTTAATTACTTTTTCACTTCAGCTCTAAGACATTTTTTTGTACAATTAGATATCCGTTGCGTCATTTGAATTATGTATATTCTCCAGTTCCTGCATAGTCAGTCGTTTTACGTATTTTATTATGTAAACGTGTCGCACCAGTGAGTGTGCTAACATATATAGTTGTGAGAACTTTATGAAAGGGTGTATTGTTATGACTTAATGAAGCATAGTTATACCTGGAATCTTTCTAATTTATCATTCGTTAACTTCAGTTCTTTTTTTCCACTTTTACGTTCATCAATGTGTTTGCTTACTTGCATTGCAAGCATGCTGCAGAAACATTATTATGAAACGTGATAAGATACCACCTTGCATTGCATATCGCTCGCACGTACAGTAAATGAAATTTCATTTTTGACAGTTCAATCATTATCTTAATCATAAATATGTTGCAGAACAGGTGAGCCCTCCTTTTGCACAGGTAGGCCAACATACGAGGGTAATCCCAAAAGTAAGGTCTTTTTTTTTATAAGTACATAGACTTGTTTATTTCTACAATGGTTTAATCAGTTTACAGCTTTAACATTTATCGACTTTTCAACATGATCACCAATTCTTTCAATGCATTTTTGTAGACACTGTTGCAGTTTTTGTATGCCCATGTCATACCAGCTCGTCCCCATGCCGTTCAGAAAGTTATGAACCTCTTCTTTCACCTCCTTGTCAGAGCTGAATCGCTTTCCAGCCAAATGTTCTTTTAACCTAGGGAACAGGCGATAGTCACTGGGCACCAAGTCAGTACTATAGGGTGGGTGATTATGTTCCAATGAAACTGTTGCAGGAGAGCAATGATTTGTCGAGCAATGTGTGGGCGAGCGTTGTCATGGAGAGTGTGTACGCCCTTGCTCAACATTCCTCTTCTTTGCCTTTGAATTACCCGTTTGAGTTTTTTCAGAGTTTCTCAGTAACTGTCAATGTTAACTGTGGTCCCAGTGTGGTCCTCAGTGTATATCGGATTGGTGGATCTTGGGGGATTTTGCTGGAAACACCACTTTCTTCAGTGTGTGGTTTAGAGAAGTATTGACTCTTATGACAACATCCGTGGAGAGCATATAAATAATAGGAATGAAATCAATTTTATGTTACTTATAAGGAGGGCGTATTACTAACACAACGAATGTAACATTTCTCAACTAACAGAGATAGGCCACAGTTTGTCGACATTCACTAATCAAAATAGCACACGATATAGCTGAAGAGAGTACTTTGGAACTTCAGGCATGACTCAACATTTTGGTCTGGTGGGGGATTCTTTGTTTCTAATGATTCCCCTTCCCCCCAAATATAAGTAGTGTTACCTTCAGATTAAACATGTCACAAATGATATGATTTTAAGACTTATGAAATCAGTCCTTAGCACATCAATTTTAAACTTAACTTCCAAGAAATATATGACCGGAAAAGCATTCATCTGGAAATATGAGACCTATTAGCATCGCCCAAATGAGTTAAATATAATAGTGACAATCTTTCAAAACTTTGACATTGTTATTTACTATCCATAAAATTGAAGTGTGCACTCACCGTTATCAGTATTTCCCTTATCACTATGATTGTCCATGCAAATGGATAGACTATGGCTATGTGACCATGACAATGCAGGGGGAGCTGTTTCTCTCAGTCGCTTCTACCTACATTCTGAGCAGTCAGTCCTTACATTAATTGTTTCTTAGTGTAGGTCTAGTAGTAGAGTCTTTGACTAGTAATCAAAATTCCTGGGTCCTGCATTCGAACCTCGCCACTGTATAAAGGTTGAATAAAAATCAGCAACAGCACCTGAAGATTTATGGCATAAGAAGTCACAATCATTCTGTATGACGAAGTTTAAGACACTACACATAAAGAAACAATAAGCAAAGTAGTGGGATATGGAAATACTAAAGAATGAAGAAATACTCTTGAAATTCTCAAAGGCAATAGACACTGCAATAAAGAATAGCTCAATGGGTAATTCAGTTGAAGAGGAATGGGCAATCACAGACGTTGGAAAGAAAAACATAGATATGAAGAAGCTAACTGTGAAGAAAACCTCGGTAATAGATCAATGAAAGAAGGAAGTACAAAAATATTCAGGGAAACTCAGAAATACAGAAATAGGATGAAATAAACAGGAAAGTGGATGGAAGGCAAGGAGAAATGGCTGCACGAAAAATGTGAAGAAATCGAAAAAATGGACAATTGTCGGAACAACTGGCAGAATATAGAAAGTCAAAAGAATGTTTGGTGAAATTAAAAGCAAGGTAGGTAACATTAAGAGTACAATGGTAATTCCACAGTTTACTGCAACGGAGAGAGCGAATAGCTGGAAAGAATACACTGAAGCCCTCTGTGAGGGGAAGAACTTGTCTGATGACGTGATAGAAGAAAAAAACAGGAGTCGGCAGTGAAGAGAGAGAGAATTCAGTATTAGAATCAGATTTCAGAAGATCTTTGGACGATCAAGTAAGGCAGAAGGGATAGATAACATTCTATCACATTTTCTGAAATCATTGCGGGACACGACAACAAAACGACTGTTCACATTGATGTGTAGAATGTATGAACTGGCAATATACTATGAGGCTTTTGGAAAAACATTACCGACAGTTTTGAAGATAGCAAGAATCAAGAAGTGCAAAAACTATGACGGATTCACTTTAACAGCTCATGCATCCAAGTTACTAAGAAGAAGAATATACAGAATGGAACTGAAAATTGAGGACCTTTCCAATGACTATTAGTTTGACTTTATGAGAAGTAAAGGCTAGTTCTCACATTGCAGTTGATAATAAGAGCAAGACTGAAGAAAGTCAAGGCAAGTTCATAGGATTTGTCGACCAGGAAAATGCGCTCGACAATGTAAAATGATGCAAAACATGAGAATGTCTAAGAAAAATAGGGGTAAGCTTTATGAAAAGATGAGTAATTTACAATATGTACAGGAACCAAGGCGGAAAAATGAGACAGGAAGCTGAAGAATGAATTGCTCAATTAAAAAAGGTGTAAGTCAGGAATGTCGCCTTTCACCCCTAGTGTCCAGTCTTTGCAGCGAAGAAGCAGTGTGGGAAATAATGTAGATTGAAGCATGGGATTAAAATTTGCAGTAAAATAATATCAGTGACATGATTTGCTGATGACACTGCTATCCTGAGAGAAAGTGAGGAATTACAGGATCTGTTGAATAGAATGAATGTCTAATGATTAACAGAATAGGTACCGAGAGTAAATCGAAGGAAGATGAAAGTAATGAGAAGAAGCAGAAATGAGAACTGCAAGAAACTTATCAGAATTAGTGATCACGAAGTAGATGAAGTTACAGAACTATGCTAATTAGGCAGCAAAATAACCCTTGACAAACAGAGCAAGCAGGACGTAAGAAGCAAACTAGCACTGGCTAAAAAGGCATTCATGGCCAAGAGAAGTCTATACTAGTATCAAACATAGCTCTTGATTTGAGGAAAATTTTCTGAGAATGTACGTTTGAAGCACAGTGTTGTATGACAGATTGACTGTGGGAAAACTGTAACAGCAGGGAATTGAATCACTTGAGATCAGAAGACTGTTGAAAATTAGTTGGACTGATAAAGTAAGGAATGAGGTGGTTCTCTGCAGAACTGGAGAGGTTATGGAATACATGGAAAACACTAACAAGAAGAAGGGATCAGATAATAGGACATGTGTTGACATGGAGCTGTACAGAGTAAGAAACTGTACATGAAGACAGATTTCAATACATCCAGCAAATAATTGAGGACCTAATTTGCATGTGCCACTGTGAGATGAAAAGCTTGGCACAGTGTAGAAATTCATGACAGGGCACATCTTAACCAGTCAGAAGACCGATAATAGTGATAGCAGGACTTAATACCCACCACCATATAGGCAGCTGTCAATCTGAGTTTGTGAAATCTGAGGTTTGTGGAGTCAAACCCATGGCCCAGAGGTTCTGTCAACATCACAATACACCAGCAAGCAACATCATCAATAAAGTACCAGGTGGGAAACGCTCACTTATATTTCCTTTGACGCTTTTCACAATACTAGATACTTTTTCTGATTGTAACCCTTTTAAACACCTACCTGTTGTGTTACTGATCAGCCATGCCTTGCAGCAGTGACAGCACCAGCTACCACCACCTGACGATGTCACGCAGTTCCATCAACAAAATACTGCGCGAGTTACACAAAACGATCTGGCAGCAAACCCAAGAAGCGTATTTGCAGATTTCTTCTATTTAGTGTGATTTCAACTAAGTGAGCCAGTGTATGGCATGCACTAGACAACCTTTCACTGTGCATTTACGTGTCTCCAGTTCGAGTGTACGACACATACAAATTGAAAATAATTGGTAGTACGACTGTTCCTGCACGTTCGTAAGTAAATTGCCATTGCTATCACAGAGATTTTCACTAGTCTTGTATTCAGTTCACACTTATGTATATCCAGATGTAGTAATAGTTGTAGCAATGAAAGTAGTTAATTCTACGTAACAGCTACCTGAAAAGTTATGAGAGGTTTTTTCTGTTTGCTAAAAGTCTTAAAAAGAAGACCTGATGTAATCAAACAGATCTTCCCAAGCCACTTCCAGATGGAGGAGTCATCTGAAAATCCATATCCCCTGCCTGAAAGACTTCATTATCCGAGTATCCAGGGGTATCACAGGGCATCCAGTCGATCTCTCCTGTAACCCATGTTGCCACAAAGAACGTCGCACTATTCTTCGTCAATGAACTGTAGGTGCCATGTGTTACAAGATGGTTGTGTACAGTACCTCACACCAAATTCATTATGCTCAACAGAAATTTTGTCTCAGATTTAAAATTATGCTGACAAGAAAACTGGATACTGTGTAACCGTCTACACTGTCTATTAGGATCAGGAAGAGAATGTGCAACAACACACATCGCCATTATGAATATAGCATTTATTGTGTTGATTTAAGGCCCAAGACTGGATCGATATAGCTCTCCATATTAGCCTAGCTTCTGTGTGCATTGCCGTCTCCGCCCAATAACTGCAACACACATCTATTCGTACTCCCTCACTGTATTCAGTCCTTGGTCTCCATCTAGAACAGCGGTCGTCAAACTCTTTTACTCAAGAGCCAACACTGACATTCTGAACAGGCACCTCAGGCTGCGTATGTACTTGCTTTATTATTAATTGGTAACATAAATTGATATGTTACGAACCCCCAACAGACTAGTTACGTAAACTGACATTCGGGCGGGAGAGAGGTGTGTTGACCACACGACCCTCCATATCCACACTCTGTGATGCATATTGGCTGAGGATGACACAGCGGCCGGGCATTACCGCTAGTTCTTCACAGTCCTGTTCGGGTGGAGGTTAGTTTAGTTTTTAACATACTAGTTATAGTAAGAGTGTGGTAAGTCGGCCGCGACCCGAGTCAGCACTCTGTTTCAGATTGCTGCCACCCTTGTCACACTGTAATCATCCTCCGAAATGTTGCGTTATTTGTGTGAGCAGGTGACTGACTAATAACAGTAATATTACTCATATTTAAATGCCTTTTCGAAGATGAGGCACGATTACAAATTGTTATTACACTTCATGAATGTCTGCTTCATAAATAAAAAGACTCCTCTTGCTGCACTGCATTTTATTTCTTCCAGATGCATTTCACCTTTTACACTTTATCATCAGTGGAATCTATAATGATACAGTTTTGTTTTGGTATACATTATTCGTATATTATAAAACAGTTCTGTTCTCTTTTTATGTACAGAAATGATTGGTCACAGTTCTTCGCATTTTCAGTTGGTATCTGCGCTTTCTGCCACCTAGCAACATCTGAAATGCACCCGGGAGAGAGAAAATACAATGCAGCTAGAGTAGGCATTTGTCATTTACAAAACAAATATTTCTGTGCTGGCTGTGCAGGATGACTACACAAACAAACTCGTTATCTTGAATATCATTTTACTTATACTATACCATTAATGAATCTGTTAATTAAAGAACACTTTGCCATACATGACATGGGTAAAAAGTTTGATGGTGTTCATTTATCATATTATGCAGATATTTTGTACCATTGAAGATCGTTATATTCTGAAAGGAATAAAAATAAAATAAAATTAAGTAAAGCTATTAAATATAGTGAGCTGATACAAGAAAGTGTTTATGACCTCTTCCCAAATTTAAGATGATTACAATCAAAATACAGTCTTCATAAGAAAATGAAAAACTAGGTGAAGATTTCATAAAAAAATATACAGTAAAACCATCTGAATATGTTTGGATGAATGATAGAGATTTAATTGATATGTCAGCAGTTATTTGCGGGAATAACACAAATGTTAAGAAATAGATTTAGTGCTTTTTTATTAATAACAAAAGGAATTCCATATTTGATTACATTTTTGAGTAACTTGTCACATACATTTTAGAAAAAGAATAATATGGAAAAGTATTAGTTAATACTTTAATTAATAAATTACCATTCAAAATGCATCCCTATGGTCATAATTGTTGTGGTCCAGGAACAAAATCAGAAGAAAGATTAGCTGGAGGCGTTCAAGGAATAAATCCTCTAGATGATGCTTGCAGACAACATGATATTGCATATACAGATAATAAAGATTTAAAAAAACAGAGTAATGTATCAGAATAGTGTCAATTTAATTTCATATTCCTTGCTACAAGTATGTATCACATTCGAAGTGGACAGCCTCTGTAATGCACAATGGGTAAGTCATGTTACTTCCATTTCAAATTTATACAATAGCAGCTAATCTGTATGAGGCATACATGCCTATGAGTTGTCAGCACAGGAAATCAATGAAAAAAAAAGAAACATTTCTCACTCCCCGCAACTGCAGGAATATCTACACCTGCACACAGCTTCGCTTTTGTAATGACCGGGCAACTTTACTTTGCTCACGGTGAAGTTGACCAACCTCAATTAAACGTAAAGACAAATTAACATATTACAGTACCTCTGAGTAATTTTGTTTGTTAACGAGCAGGAGAACTACACTCTTAGTAAGCTCTCCATTTACGCTTTTGGATTTGGCTGTTGCTAGATGTACACTGAAGCACCAAAGAAACTTGAATAGGCATGTGTATTCAAATACAGAGAGATGTAAACAGGCAGATTACGACGCTAGTCACCAACGCCTATTTAAGGCAACAAGTGTCTGGTGCAGTTGTTAGATCTGTTACTGCTGCTACAATGGCAGGTAATCAAGATTTAAGTGAGTTTGAACATGGTGTTATAGTCGGGTGACGACCGATGGGACAGCGTCTCCAAGATGAATCGGGGATTTTCCCATATGACCACTTCATGCGTATACTGCGAATATCAGGGATCCGGTAAAACATCAATTCTCTGTGGCTGGAATAAGATACTGCAAGAATGGGACCAAAGACAACTGAAGAGAATCATTCAAGGTGACTGAGGTGCAACCCTTCCACAAATTGCTGCAGATTGCAATGCTGGGCTCTCTACAAAGCTTCATGCTCGCCTGGGCCTGACAACACTGACAGACTGTTTATGACGAAACACATTGCCTAGTTGGACGTTTCAAATCTTATCGATCTGATGGACGTGTATGGAGACAACCTTACGAAACCATGGACCCTACATGTCAGCAGGGGACTGTTCAAGCTGATGGTAGCTCTCTAATGGTGTGGGGCATATGCAGTTGAAATGATGTGGGGCCCCCAGTGCATCAATTATAACAGGTGACATGTAAGTAAGCATCCTGTCTGATTACCTGCATCCATTTGTGTCTACTGTGCATTCCGATAGACTTGAGCAGTTCCATCAGGACAATGTGGCACCCCACACAAACAGAATTGCTAGAGTGGCTCCAGGAACTCTCTTCTGAGTTTAAACACTTCTTCTGGCCATCAAACTTCTCAGAGATGAACATTATTGAGCTTATCTGGGATGCCTTGCAACGTGCTGTTCAGAAGAGATCTCCACCCCTTACACTCTTACGGATTTATGGACAGCCCTGCAACATTCGTGGTGTCAGTTCTGTCGAGCATTACTACAGATGTTAGTGTAGTCCACACCATGTCACACTGCAGCGCATTTGCACGCTCTCAGGAGCCCTAAAAGATATTAAGCAGGTGTACAAATTTCTTTGGCTCTTCAGTGTATATCACAAAGGGAAATATGAAAAAGAATGATTAGTCCTAAATGAATCTGATTGACATTATGATATTTAGTTTTTTGTATTATGTTTCAAATTATCCTTTAGCTGCAATTACTTAAAGATGTGTAGTTTTTTATTATCGCGAGTTGGTTCTTTTATAAATATTCAGGGTCAAGAGATGGCAAAATAATCCATGCAAGATACTCCATATCCCAATGTAACACCCTTGGTGTTATTTTGGACAGTTCAGTCCACAGTGTTGTTGGACTATAATGCAGGTTACGGTATGGTTAGGGACCGTTTCACAACTGCTGTAAGGGAGCTTCTCTTATGTCAGTTACCTCTGCTGCATGCTTCTTGCATTTCAATCTGCGACATGCCAGCAAGAAGCCCCGTGTTCGCAGCCATGTTGTGAAGTGACATGCAAGAAACACAACATGGCTTCGAAGACTGGGCTCCTCCCTGCCAAGATTGACTGTGCTGACTGCTCCGAGCCCCTGGGCGCCAGAGTCACGTCTGCGCCATTTTAAGCTCCCAGCAGCATGCGCAGGTCGCTCACAAAACTCCCTCTGTCAGCCTTCATCTCTGCCATTACAGTCACTTCTGAAACATACAGAGTGCAACGTAAGTGGAATCTGTCATGCTGCACATAAAGTAGTTTGTCTGTTGTTCCACCAATGCAGAGTAACTGAAAGATCTCAAACTAGGTCCAGCTCTTTTAAAGATTCTGAGGTACACCCACCCTAAAAGATGGAAATATATATATTTTTTTCAGTAATGTGTATAATAATTTCAAGTATAAGGAAGAACTTAATATTTTCTCAGACACATTTCATATAGCTGTCAACGCTTGAGAACTGTTGATATCATGTGATGTTTTCGAAGAGGAAGTAGGTAGCCTTAAAGCTGCACCTTGAAATGCTGCCTTATTCTTTGGGGGGGGGGGGGGGGGGGGGAGAAAGAGACAAGTTAAGGACCTTTGATTTGCAGCACCATACACGCTGCATATTTTCATATTAAGAAAGTCTAAATTCAAATTGCACCAACCACAGCGAGTTAGTTTCCGGAGCGTTGAAACCGAGGTTGCGATGTCCTTTTGTGTGCCCATCATATCTCATGCCACATGATCTTGGCAGCTGATGACAGCAGATATTCAGAGCATAGGACACGCGTTACAGTCAGCAAATAGCAAGATCACTGGTTACGTAGCGCGAACACACAAAGGGGAAAAGGGAAAAGTTAAAGGTTTATATTAATATACATAGTATAGCTACAAGAAAAGCTAAGCTTTCACATATAATATTAGTCTCTACGATTAACAAGCTACAGCAGAAGCTAAGCTTTCACATGTAATATTGATTTTTTTTGCGTGTGTTATACTTTAACATACATCACACAAACGTGCCAGTAAATTTAATATGACATAAATGTTTGGGCTCAAAATTCTTGTAAGTGGCTGGTCCTCAAAGTCTTCAGTTTTAAATGCACTGTGATTTAGAAATTCATCCCACTTTCTCACACGTAACATAATCCATCTTGCATAAAAAGAAATTTACTTTGAAAGTAACACATTTCGAACCACCGTTCGCAATACTATCCGGAGACTGTTAGAAGTAGTTTTGATTTACCAGTTGCCAGTGAGCACCAGAAAACAGCCATTATTGTGCGTGCACAGCTGCAGTGGTGTATGAAGCCTGCATGTTCCTATGTATAAAGCACTAAGAGAGCTTACATTACACCATAAAAGAAACAGGGCATCAGAGGATACTCCAAAGGGCATCGTAATTTCGTAAACTACACTAAAATGCATAATTCGGCTTGAAGTGCACATTGGTTTTTTCCAGATTCACAATGAAGTAGGTCCCATCTGATAATCTACATTCTCATTTTTGGTTCTTTATTATGGCATAATGACATACATGGCAGCAGATGATAACGTGCTCTTGAAATTCAGTAACAGTTGGAACTAGCCAATACTGTGGAATGAAACACTTTGTTTCAAATAAAATGGTTGCCTCAGCAGAAAGATTAATGAAACCCAATTTCTTTAGCAAACTTGCAAAAATAACTTCACTGTTCTGCAAGGCGATTAATGCTTGACTGCTAATAACTTGGAAATAAAATTAAATCAGAAAACTGTAACTAATAAAATATTTTTGCCCTCCGTAATTATTGAATGTATTTTCATTCACTTGATAGCTCCCAGCCACAGACATCCGTTTTGTTTTCATTTGACGTGGGAGCTGTAAACCAAGAGAAGCGGTGAAATCACTAAATGTCATTTAACGCAAATATGGGTCACGTGGAGACTAACCCTCTCCCCACTACAACTCTGACAACTGCACACGCACAAATCTGGCAGCTAGGGGGTGCGCGGGAAAATTTTTTCTCGTTTGCTGTTACTGCCCGTACAGCTAACAGCCACACTTCAAGTAGCAGAAAGCGGGAGAAGTTACTGGTCATACGAGAGTCAACTACGCATGCGCATCAGTCCATTGGCAAATGGTCAAACGAGCCTAATGTGAACAGTTGTGACATCATGCCCACAGCAAGCAGTTTATTGTTATGAAGAATTACACAGTCTTCGCCCTATACCCTTTGACATATTTTTTCTGTTTGCAGATGCTTTTGCGTGCACGGTATTTTATTGTTGTAAATTGTGCATTTCCTTTGCCGCTAAAGTTTTATTTTTTTCTCTCTTTTATATTTTATTGCTGCAGTATCCTTCTCCAGTAGCAGGATACAGTGCCATTCTTTGCTAGAGAATCAGTTCTTACTAGTCAAAATTGCAAAAATTTAACTGAAAGCTAAAACAATGAAAAATTCCCGGGTTTTTCCCGGTTTTCTCCCAGACGAAAAAATTCCCAGGTTTTTCCTGGATCGTATACACCCTGAATACATGATTATATTCTCTTCTGGTTCTGAAAATATTACTGTAGAATTACTACTGAACGCTGAAGGACATCAAATAATAAAAAGGAAAATGCATTTTATGAGATAGTGTTATCAACGGACTGCAGCACCATCATAGACGGTTTCTATTTTGAAGGAGAGGAAGCTAATGGAGAACTCCATAGCAATAGGAAGGAGTTATACATGGGCTTTGCATTTCATTTAAAGCTTATGACAGTTCCTAGAACAAAACTGTCAGAGGTTCTCAAAGATATAGATGTAGTTCCATCTACTACACACTACTACTGAAATATGCAGATATAAAGGTACAAATTAAAATAAAGTAAGTGTTATGAAAACCTATTTAAGTCACCAAAAGGGGACAGCTGTGGAGGAATGTGATATAGAGGTGTTTTCATAAAGTTCTTTTGACAACCAGGCTATGTAGCTAAAGATGCATATTATCTTCCAAATCCATCCATTTTAGGTATATATCAGAAATGGGAACTCCAGAGGATCCTAACAAAAACTGAATATCTGGTAGTGAACAGTGGGAATTACACGCCAATTACGGAGTAGCTGTGAGATAGGTCCAACAATTTAAGCATCTACAGGGCACATAACGACAAAAGTGGATCAGGTAGTAGAGAACACACAATACAACAAAACACAAAAGTAATAGGGTGTATGGATTTATTTTTGGTGTAACAAGAACCTTTTATAACAACAATAGGGAAAGATTGTGTGACTTAATTGTTGACTGTCCTGTGCTATGGATTTTAGAAGCTGACCTCAAATGATGACATAGCCATGGAAATGCATTATTTAGACAACAGTATCAGAATTACAACAAGCCAGAAGGAAACTAATTACGAATTAACAGCTACAACTCGGAGAAATGAAACACTGACAGACAGGTCTGAAGGAAAATTAGTAAACTGGTATGGACTTGAGATTACAGATCATTGGTGCGCTAACAAAATTTTTGAATGGAGATAAAGGTTGATGGAAATGCTGGAGACCACGATGTAGCACTGCAGCGTAAGCACGGTGGCTGTCCCTCAGTGTCTTGGCACGAGGTAACAGGAACACAACAACATGCTGCTGTTAAGTGAAATTTGTTTTCATTAATCTTGTATAATATTATAATAATAATTTTTCAAGAATGGGAACTGCCAATTATGGATTAAGTATTACAGTTTGTCAAAGTCTGTCAAAGATCATGGGAACTATGCCAGAACAGCAATGAGAATGCTCAAATGCATCTGTTTACTACACAAAACCTACACAAACTGGGAAATAACTTTCAATATATTTAAGCAGCTTTTAATGAAAAATATTCACACCTGTAAGTGAAGTAGCGCATGAAGTGAAGGAAGATATCTCATTGTCTCTCGTCATTTTCTGAGGTTCAACTCCAAGGTTAAGCAGTGTTCAAAAGAACTCCTTACCTTTGATTTTAGAACTTTAAAATTTTCAATTAATTTAAAAAGACTTATTTTAAGCTATCAGTGTTATAATCGTATTTTAAATGGTATTTTCAAGCAAATGTTGAACCTGGTAATCCGAATTAACTCGTAACGATATGAAAATGGTGAATAAGTAGCTCATACCAAAAACTAAATTGGCATAAAATAAATACCAAAATAAGAATAAACTATAATATTCGCATGACATACCATCTGTTGGATTTGCCAACTCACAATCAAACTGTCACTTCTCAAAGTAACATATACATCCAGCTATGCTGTACATCAGTATGTAGCAACAAAGAAGAATTAATATTCAGTGACTTTGCCAACTTACCACCAAGGAGTCACCTTACAACCTAATATATACCTTGGACTATGGCACAGATCAGTCTGTCACAACAATTGTCATTATGCTTTAGCCACCCTATCAATATTTGTTATATTTACGCACTTTCCTAATTTATTCCACAGAGCTGAGTGTGGATTACATTTGTGAAATTACTGACAAAAGTAATCCCAAACTGATACCTCACTTTTTAAAATCTATAATGAAGCACATTTACATTTATTAAAATTCAAGTACAGGATAACGTCATTGCAACAGATTCATTATTGGGCCCATGAGTTAGTTTGCCAGCCAATAGCTGACCACACTCCAAATGGCTGCATTTTGTCAAATTTCAAGTCATATGCAAATGAGGCTTCACAATTCACACATAGAAGGGCTTCAATTTCCTGTAATATTATTTACAACAATGTGAAATGAGTTTAGGAGTTGGTTATGAACAAACTTGTCAGTAATTGATGGTTTATAATATATTTCTAAAAATTATTCATTATGCATTTCAGGTATAGATCATCATCAGATGGCATGCCATATTAACAACACAATGCAAAAATGTATAGAAACGCACTAATACAGAGACAAAGGTTTTGAAAACCAACATTACAATACTGTGACAAGTCCTTCCAGCTTATAAGACCACGAAGTTACTCCATTCAAATAAAGCAATGCTGAGGTGACATACAGACAGCTAGCAGACAAACGAATATAATGGGGAACACTACATGAGTAACCGACTTTGTACGAGATGGAGTGTGAGTGACGGTGCTGCAAACTGCCAATACAGGAGGGTAAATCATTACTTTTTACCATGATTTATTTTACAATAACAACAGAAATTTTTACACATTTAAAGTAGTGTATATTTCATGGGAACATAAAGGGAAATTAAACATATTGAAGGCAAGTAGTAAGCATTAAAGAGTAAAGTAAAAAATATTTAACCTTAGCATAAAATTGTAGTTACAAATTACCTTGCAGTGTAACTGGATAGATACAAAATATACTCACCAAGCAGCGGGGGGTGAACACAGATATAGAAGGTATTACGTATGCAAGCTTTCAGAGCCATTGGCTCCTCCTCCTGGCAGAAGAATTGAAGGGGAACGAAGGAAAAGGATTGATGGGTTGGTTGATTTGGGGGCAGGAGGCCAAACAGCGAGGTCATCAGCCCCATCGGATTACAGAAGGATGGGGAAGGAAGTCGGCCATGCCCTTTCAAAGGAACTATCCCAGAATATGCCTGAGGCGATTTAAGGAAATCGAGGAAAACCTAAATCAGGATGGCCAGATGCAGGTTTGAACCGTCTTCCTCCCGAATTCGAGTCCACAGCGCCACCTCACTTGCTATGAAGGAAAAAGACTAGTGAGGTTTAGGAAAAGGGGTAGAGTTCAGAGGAGTCACCTGGAACCCCATATCAGGGGCAAATTACCAGATGGGATGAGAAGGAAAGGCTGATTGTTGGGAACTGCACTGGACAAGGTTTGAAAACCTGAGAGATAAAAAGTGGAAAATAGGGCAGTATGGAAGACAGATTACTGCTAAAACATCATACACAAGTTAACAAGGGCACTGTGTGTGATAGAGGTGGGTTGAAAAAAAAAAAAACATGTCAGAAAATGAAAGATATAGGAAACTCAAATGTTGAAGAAAGGAATAGCTACTGTGAAGAAATGCTGAGATGGAAGAAATTAAGCTAAATAAAGGCCGTGTGGGTGGCAAGAACTAAGGACATGTTGTAGTGCCAGTTCCCACCAGTGGACGTCAGAGAGACTGGTGTCTGGGGGAAGAATCCAGATGGTATGTGTGGTGAAACAGGCACCAAGGTCATGACTGTCATGTTTTAGTGCATTCTGTGCAACAGGATATTGTGTTTGCCAGTATAGACCCTCTGTCTATGCCCCATTCATCCTGATAACCCGGTGGTAGTCATGCCGCTATGAAAAGCCAAATAGTGTGCATGTAACAGCTAGTATATGGCGTGTCATTTCACAGGTGGCTCTGCCTTTGATAATATATGTTTTTCCAGTTACAGGACTGGTATACATGGTGGTTGGAGGTTGTTTTATTTCACTACGTGTACCTCACAAAACATAAGATAGTAGATTTGTAGTAGTGGGAGATTCGGAAGAAATCATGGAGAAATTGAAGAGTCCAGTTGCACGAACTAGGAAAAGACTGCCTCTAAGTTGAAGTGTTTTGAGGTACTAAGTACTGAGGAATGGTCAACATTTTATTCTCATTACTGTACTAACCCAGTGCTAAAAAATCAATGAAAAAGTGAATGGTAACAGACTATGGTTTTCAGCATTTTTGATTAGCTGCTACCTTAATTTCTCTTCTGTATTTTGCACAGTCAGAAATGTATGATCTTCCATTTTGTGATGCGCACAGTCAAATAAAACAAGTTACAAAATAAGAATTTTTATGCCCAAGTAAAATCTTTTTATATATATGAAGATGGTATCTGTTCTTTCACACATGTCCGAAAGAACAGATACCATCGGTGACCATGCAGCTAGAATGAAATTACAATGAAATAAATACCCTTAGCTGCATACAGGCGTTGATATGTCAACGGGGACAGAAGAAAATGTGTGTCCCGACTGGGACTCGGGCCCGGGATCTCCTGCTTACATGGTAGATGCTCTACATCTGAGCCACTGAGGACACAGAGGATAGTGCGACTGCAGCGACTTATCTCTGGCATGCCTCCCGTGAGAGCCACATTCTCAACTTATTGTCTCGCACTGTATTCATAGTGCTTTTGTTTTGGACATTTGACCATCTTCTTCCGTGCAGATGCACCAGTGCCTGAACTCTTACGGGAATCGGCAGTAAGATCGCGAGTAATGAGTATAATGGGCAGGGGCACTATGAACATAGTGCAGGTCAATAAGCTGAGGATGTGGGTCTCACGGGAGGTGCGCCAGAGGTAAGTCCCTGCAGTTGCACTATCTTCCATCTCCTCGGCAGCTCAGATGAATAGAGTGTCTGCCATGTAAGGAGGAGATCCCGGGTTCCGAGTCTCGGTTGGGGCACACATTTTCATCTGTCACCGTTGACATATATCAACACGCATGCAGCTAAGGGTATTCATTTCTTTGCAATTAAATCTTTTTACTTCGCCTTTCTTCATATTTACTACTTGTCTTCAATATATTTTATTCTGCATTTATGTTGGCATGAAATATATCCTAACTTAAATGTGTAAAAATTTCTGTTCTTATTGTGAAACAAATCTTGGTATGAAGTAATGGCTTACTATCCCACATTGGCATGCTGTAGAGCCACCACTCTTATGCCATCTAGCATAAGTGAGGTTACTTATGTAGTGATGAGGGCCACTATATTCATTCTTCCGCTAGATGTGTATATGTCATCTCAGCTTTTCCTTCTTTATGTGGATAAAGGAACTTCATGGTCTTATAAGTTTAAAGACTTCTTTGTCACAGCACTGTAATTATATTGTATTGCAGTATGTATTTATGTGAAAACAATATGAATTTTGGTTTTCACACCTTTATACCCGTATTAATAGATATCTATACATTTTGAAATTTGCAGTATAAAAATGTGTTGTTAATTTAAGTAGGTCATCTGGCAATCAGTTACACCCAAAACACAATATGAAAATAAAGGAATTCCATCACCACCTAGTTACTACTTTTTGCAAACTGTCAGCCTTTTACACAATCACATTAAAAATTGTTACATAAGATTGCACGTTAGATATGATTGCACATCTCACTACTGATTTTCATTGGTAGTTTCAATAATCAATGTGTGATCTCATGACTCACACCTTTGCTGACAACACAGACCTTCATTTTGCACCTATTGGGCTGCATAACAATTAACTCCTAATGACATTTATCAGAAACTGAACTTTACAGCTGTTGCTTGTGCTGAAGCCTTGTTTACGTATTCAAAGACAGCTTTTGATGTAGACTGCCATGATACTAACTTCTCACACCAGTGATCTTTTCAAACTCAATTCCAAATTAATTATTTTCAATTAGAAGGGAACAACAACAAAAACAACAATTAAATCATTTTCTATGTAACTTAATAATGCCCTACCTGCACTGGTTCAATTTATAGATCTCTTTACATTGCTGATATTCACCATAGTGGGACCATTCTTCTGCTGCACATTAAGAGTTGACATTTACAACAAGAATACCAAATCAGAATAAACCCTTTCTATGCTAACATACTATGAATTCCATTGAGTGGTGCATTATAAGTTTATGGATATTTATTAAACTCTCCTCTTCATTCGATGTGAGGTTCTATACAAACCATACTTTAATGTAGTGTTATGAAATGTCACATTTAACATCAACACAAATAGTTCTTATGGGGCAGACACTTTATTGCTCACATGGTGGTTTTGGAGCAGTTAAAGTTCCATCATCTGATGTAAAAACTATATCACTTAACCATCTGAGATCATCTTCACCCCAATGTTGTCTAAGAACAAAAGTTCAAAAAGAGCAAAAAGGGGACATGAAGTCCATAAAAATTGCTCCCACAAAAGAAACAGATTTTATGGAATTTATGTTCCCTCACCCTTCTTTTAGTCTTTTGACAATTTTTGTTCCATGACAACATTGGGGTACAGATAACGTCATATGGTTAAGTTATTCTATTTTTATTTTTTTTACAATAGAAATTTGACTGCTGTGAAACCAACCGTGTATGCAATAAAACATAGTTGATTCAGGATTATTGTGTGATTTATTCATTTTACAAAATTAAATCAACAGATAACCCTATTATTATTATTATTATTATTATTATTATTATTATTATACTGAATTTATCATGCTTCCAGCAACGTAACATGAATTACACTTACTAAACACACCATTCTGCACACAGAAATTAATGAACAGCAGTGGGAAACACAAGGAAGTCACTTACCATGGTGTCTGGCTTAGCACACATCTCATCTATTTTTTCTTCTTTGACAAATGGTTTTCAAATTGTCCAGGACTATATTCTTGTCTAGGCCTACCTGAAAAACGAGGGCTCTCATAAGAACACTCAAATTTAAAACCCTCCACTGGCCACAGGAAATGGACAACTACACAGGAACACAAAATGTTCACTGGAACAACTGATTCACAACTTTCTGGTTATAACATCACAAAACAAAGTAACAGAATATCTAAATCTCAGGCTGGGAGACTATCCAATTGCGAGATTTATGGGAGACATCTTGTCTTTTTTCCCCTTCATGAATATCTTCAGAATTATGATCAGTCAGAACAACAGAGACTAAAGTTAATTCACCAAATCCGAATAAAACCATTTACTATAATACTACTCGTGAAGGAAAAAAAGATAAGATGGCTTTTAAATCTTGATAGACAAATATTGAACCGAATTTATTGCGGGCTTGTACTGTAACCCATGAGGTTTATAACATTATTCTTATTAGTATTGGTAAGGGGAGTATGGAATATGTACTGTGAACCACATTTTCATCAGAACATTTAATATGAATTTTTAACGCACGGTTTGTTTGAAACTTTCTTCATCCGCATTTTCATGGTTTTATACCCACTACTGCAGTGCTGCAGCCCTTATGAACTCACTACACACACTGCTGTTCACATACTGCAGTGAGAAACAGCTGATCTATTATTATCACCAACATTTAACACATGTTGCCTCACAAAGTGACTTACGTTTTCTCTGACGTACGTACCACTGGTGACGAATCTTCTATTCTCTGATATCGAATAATGCACTTAGTGAAAAATACACGTACTAGCAGCTCTTACTGAACCTACTTCGTTTGTTACACAACTCCAAAACCCTGTTGCTAAATGTTTTTACGCAAGTACACTGAAACACGCCTATTACTATGTTCTTCTGTCAATACACGATTTAGCAATCTGTAAAGCGGTACGAATAGGTGAATGCTCGAAGCACACTAAATGGCCGCAGCAAATGCAACAGAATTCGGCATTTCCTTTCATCCGAACGCAACAATTCACGAAATTATGTAATAATCGGGGGAAGCTTTAATCTGAATAAGTTAATAATACGAACCATTTCTTCTGCTCTATAACGAAGTATTTAACACCAACTATGACTTTCTCTCTCGGGATGAACACGCCGTCTCAGTATATTATAGATGTCGCCAATGGTGACGCAACTGGTACGGAATAAAATATCTTTGAAGTAGGCCCAGTAACAAACAATATACTAATTAACACTGTATTAGTACAGTTAACGTAACACGGAGGCATTTACTGCTTCTCAAGATCCAACAAATTATAATATAAAGTTTGCATTAAATCTGTTTCAAAATAAATTTTCGTATTTCCAACATACATGGTTATAAATTTCAGTAGCTTATTTCTTATCTGGAGGCATTAATTCACGTATTTCTGCCAAATACAATATTGCTACTGTTTTTTTCTTTTCTTTTTTTATATAGAACAGTTAATTCTTGATGCACATAACACTGTTCTAAAAGATGTTTACTGTGAAAGAATCTTCTATGAAGGATGCTTCAAGACCTTGCATACAATGTTGTTGCTCTGCCAGAACGGGCGCCCTGTGTACTACTCACGCGCTTTCCGTCAGTGAAATGTGTTTTATTCATTTCATAACTTACACTATTTCAGAGCTTATGTCTGAGGTACAGGAGACGTCAATGTTACAATTTTTTTTTAAATTTTGTTACACTTATAATAATACTCCGTGAAGAATTTACTTACTTAAAATTTGTGAAACTTAAGAGTATTTACATCCACTATAACTATCATAAATTTTAGTTAATTTTAGGGATCCAGCTCAAAGTATCACTTCGTCCTTCATGAAATCTGCCGCAGCGTCGCTTCACGTGAAATACTTTGAAACGTAACAGAAGCGTTCTGATATGATGTTACCTTACAATATCATATCTTAATTTTCACTACACCCCGTGCAGTCTATTTATGGTGGTAATAAATTATATAACTTAGACAAGATATCTGTATGATGCAAAAAGTGTCAACTGATTCTAAGGAATTAAAAGTGTGAAGTTATCCACATAAGTAAGGAAATCCACTAAATTTCGGTTACACAATAAATCATACAAATCTAAAGGCTGTAAATTAGATTAGATTATATTAGATTTACTTTCATTCCAATTGATCTGTACTGAGGAGGTCCTCCAGGATGTGGAAAATGTCAGAAAAACAACAATACATGACAAATATTTACAACTAAAACACAGGTCCCAAGTGGAATGATCGTCATTTTTTAATGAACACTAAGAGTCATTTTACAAATACTAATGCACTGAATTTAAAATAAAAGAGTTTTTTACGACTTAGGGACTGCAATTACGAATAACTTCAATTGGAACGAATACACAGATAATGTTGTAGGGAAAGGAAACCAAAGACTGGGATTTATTTGTAGAAAACTTAGACCATGCAACAGATAGACTAAAGATAGTGTGTACACTACACTTGTCCGCCCTCTTCTGGAGTACTACTGTGCGGTGTGGGATTCACATCAGATGGGACGGAGGACATCGAAAATGTTCAAAGAAGGTTAGCTCGTTCTGTATTATCACGAAGTAGGGGAAAGATTGAAACGAACATAATACGTAAATTTGGGTGAAAGTCATTAAAACCAAGGAGTTTTTTGTTGGGGCGGATCTTCTCAATAAGTTTCACTTCCGAATGCGAAAATATTCTATTGGCTTCCACCCACATAGGGAGATACGATCATCATGACAAAATAATAGAAATCAGAGCTCGCACAGAAAGATTTTAAGTGCTCGGTTTACCCCCGCACTATTAGAGAGTGTAAGCGTAGATAAATTGCTTGAAGGTAGTTCGATGAACCCTCTGCTGCGCACTTAATTGTGAATTTTAGAGTAATCATGCAGATTTAGATGTAGGTATAGACGGTAGTATTTTTTCGTGTTATGGGGCCGTATGATTAAAACAGAGAAAATTCTCCTAATCTTATTCTCAGAGCAAAAGAACATTCTCTGTGCAAGTTCTTAGTTTTATATTAACAGAAATTTTGAAGCATATTCTCTAACCAGTACTTACTCTTTTTCTTAGTTTTTTTATTTTTATCCTCCAGCGCGACTCTATGTAGCCACCATAATTTAAATAAAATGACAATTAGAGCAGTGTAATCTTGATCATACTGACTGTGGAGAGGAGACATACGTAAATGAGATTTGAGAGTAATGGATAAAAATAACAGTAAACCATTTGTTTGTTTAGAAATCGGTAATTCTCTTCCTGTTCATTACGTCTCGTTTTTTATATGTTCTTCAGCCATAAACTTGGCTAGGGCATTGTATATACTCCTGGACTGATTTTCAAGAGCTCTGGTAGTACAGAGTAGGCGGCAGTAATCAAGTCTCAAGAGTTCCTATACAACGTTGTCTCTGCTGATCACACAGTGTTACTGACATCACAAATTGTGATGCCACTACATTGACAATAAGGTGTCCCCAATACGCCAATCTAACGTAAGTGGGCAGGGAATGATTAGTGATTGAGATGTATCCATCTACACAGTAGATGATATTAATATCGTTCACTGTTTGGACTTCACGAGCCATTGCCATCTCGTTGTGTTTGGCTGTATACCTTTGTACGTTTTACCCTATATTTGACGACTATCAGTCCATTCCACTGGCCAAGAAAGAATCACTTGTCGTTTGATCTGTAAAAGGAGGTCTGTGTTTCAAAGTTTGATGTTCATAGGTCTTCCGCTGCTAACCGCATGTTGTGCTGTTTGGTCCGTTTTGTCACTATGGATGATGTCAAAATGTCATTTGCTCGAAATGATTTCTATATCGTGACCAGTCTGTTTTGCTTGATAGTAGTGATCTCCCAGGTGTAGGGCAAACTGACAGGTCCGTTTGTTCCAATTCGGATCACTAATAGAGTTTAATATGCTATGCAAAACAGTGCTTATTACTGCTTTGGAGATTGGTATGGAGTGTAGCTATTTTCTTTTCTGCAGAACAGCGAATGTTTCAGCGAGAAAAATGAAAGCATCACATGGAAGCTGGAACTTCCTTTGTTTAGCAGTTTTTTGGCAGACAAATGTGCACCTCATATAACGTTCCATATCCATGTTAAGCCATCAGTATAAATTTGAGTATAGATTGCCCACTTTTACGTGAGGTATGAGATGGGCGAAAGCTCCTTTTCTGGTGCAAGAATAATCAAAATATGTTACATGAATGAACTGATAAGAGCCATGATGGTCATACTGGAACATTGGAAGGGCTTCAGTGCAGTGAATTTTAATTTGCCATTGCTTCCAGTATTCGCACCGTTCATAGAGAAGAAACTGATTCTAGCGGATTACAACTTCCCCAGCAACACACACACGTGTACATTATCATAGGCACCAACAACATCAGGATTTGATTTGATACCAACCGCTATTCCAAGCGATTTTTGATCAGATGCTCTACAATTCTGTGGACGCAGGAAAAAAGGGAAATATGTGGATATGACATGGCCTGCAACTCGAGCAAATTGAAAGGTTGGTATGGTTGTTTGTTCGCTTTGGGCAACTCGCTGATGCGTTTCGTCTTTTGCATCAGGTAATTTGGTCTCTATTGTATCCTTTAACTAGAGGCAAATTGAGACTTCTGGCCGGCACGGCCATGGCAGAAGAGTTTTCATTGCAGCAGTTGAGGGAGCTAGTGATCATCAAAAGATTGACCACAGGAGTTCGTAAACAGCGCCACGATGAAGATGCTAAGGGGAAATATCTCCAAAATGGTTGAGCAGGTAATTATTAGGCCTTCTACATCCACTTATGCCTCCCTATATTCCTTACAGCATTTTGCACTGATTGGAATCTGTTTGAATTTAATAGGGTCCCCTTTGGTTTGGCTACAGGCACAGCCGTTATTATTCGTTTGCTGGATAATATTCTTGGAGACTTGAAATTAGTCTATAATTACCTGGACGATTTTGTGATTTATAGTCGTTCGTTTTAGGAGCATTTGGAACATATCTAGCAAGTTTTTGCTAGGTTCCAGGGGGCCGGTTTGACTGTTAAACCCAATAAAGTGACATTAGCCAGGCATCAGGTATCCTTCTTAGGTCACCTAGTATCAGACAAGAGTTATACGTATTGATCAGGAGCAGACTAAGGCGTTGAGAGCCCATCCGACGCCCACTGATAAGGGAGGGATTGCCAAGTTCATAGGAATGGCAAATTATTTTAGGCATTTTGTCCTAAATTTTGCTCAGTTAGCGGCTCCTTTAAATGAACTGTGCCAGAAAGGGGTGCGTTTTGAGTAGGGACCTGCTCAAGAGGCCAAGTTTGAGCACATTAAGGTGGCTATAGCCAATCCTCCAGTTCTCGGAGTGCCCGACTGTAATAAGAAATTTATTGTCCAAACTGACTCATCTAAGGCAGCCATTAGCATATGCGTCTCGTCTGTTAACAAGCGCCAAGCTTAAATATTCTGTTTGCGAATGTGGGGCACTCACCGCCTTGTTCGCACTGGATAAGTACCGGTTTTATCTTGAACATAGAGTATGTCAGCTAGAAACTGACAATCAAGCCTTAAGCTGGGTGCTAGCCAGGCCGTGTAAAACCGGCTGTATCACGAGGTTGGCGGTACGCATTTCGGCATTTCAGTTTGAAATTAAGCTCAAGAATCTGCAGAAGGCAATCTTCATTGTGTCGTGTTAGGCGGTATTCTTCATTTGTTTAATGACATTGGGCTTTTGGCAGGGGAGCGTTTGGATGAATACATTATCAGGAAAAGTATTTTGTGCGAAAGGGCGGGACGTCCCAAGGAGATTAAGATATGTCTACCAGGCACCATACAGCGCCCCATATTCCATTATTTTCACAACTCGATGATTGGCGGGCATTTGGGAACCTATAAGACCTTGATGAAGATCAAGGAGCATCTGAATTGGCAGTCTATTGACCGAGACGTTAGAGAAATGGTTTCTCACTGTCAGTTGTGTTGTGTGGCCAAACTGAATAATGCTCTTCGACAGAGGTTCCTTAGTTCGGAGTGTGAATCTTGCCCCATGGACAAACTCTATATTGATTATGTGGGGCCCTTACCTCACACCAAAAGATTCCATTAGTATGTGTTAGATATTATTGACACATTTTTGAGGTTTACCTGGCTTCTTACAAGCTGTAATGTGACTGCTGCCACTGTGAGTATTACACTCTCTTTCTCAGAGAAGATCATTCATTAAAACTAACCCAAAAAATATTTAACATGGGAAATAATAAATTGGTCTGCCCAAGCAAGTAGTACCACATGTCTCAACGATCAGAACCTCATCAGAGAAATGTATAAGCCTGACCAAGCCAGAGATATACCGGTCTTGGCAATGACAAAGAACATCAGAACACAGTAAAAATACACACTAAAATTAAATAAAAAACTAGGCCCAACGCCGTGCTGTAGCGGAAATGATTTAATTGTGTTACATGTAAATGTGCAATCCTTAAATAATATAGTCAGTTAATTCTAGTACTGGCTGGATGAAATTATGTGCAGCAATCTCTGTGTGACTGAACATTGGATTAAAAGTACAGAAATAAACTTTATTTGTATCATTTGCTTATTCAGTGACCACAAGTTATATTTCTGAAGCATCTGCTGTGGCATTTCACACCCACAGACTTCTTACTGCATCTATTTACCAAATGCCAGGCACTGATTCACAAGAGGTTCTCCACTTAAATTCTAATGATTGCGAAATATAAGCATTACAAAATTTTTATCACGCGAGATATTAACCTAGAAATAAAAAGTGAAGAGGAAAAAATGTTTTTTGCTAAATATGGTAATCTCAATGAATTTATGTTGCTTAAATTAAAAACCAAGCAGGATTGAAGCATGGCTTGACAATTAGCAATGTGTAGAAATAAGTAGCATGTGATACCATCAAATTAGGAATATATGACACTGATGGCATATGGGTCCAATTTGGAAACCTGTCTACTGATAATTTCTGGATGTTAACTACATGCAGAGTTCCCAAGGAAGAGAACACTGAAAGAATGAGAAATGACTTCAAACTAATTGAATGGTCCATTATACTGACCAATGGGATAGATATTAATAAATGCTTCTTCACATTCCTTTCCATCATGAAACATACACTAGGCAGTAACTGACGCCGGCTGGTGTGGCCGAGCGGTTCTAGGCGCTTCAGTCTGGAACCACGCGACCGCTACAGTTGCAGGTTCGAATCCTGCCTTGGGCATGGATGTGTGTGGTGTCCTTAGGTTAGCTGGATTTAAGAAGTTCTAAGTTCTAGGGGACTGATGACCTCAGATGTTCAGTCCTATTGTGCTCAGAGCCATTTGAACCAGTAGCTGACTTCTTGTTTCTAAAAGATGCAACACTGGCAATACCATAATCACAAACCACAAACCAAAAGATGGAACACACAACAACTCATTAAAATCAGTATCTTTTACTCATGCTGAAGAACATAACCGCTGACAGTTGTAAGAACAAGAAAAAGTCTTTAAGCTTAAGAGAAATATAGCTACATATTTGAAATTAAAGCAGCAAAAATCAAAGCTAATGAGAAATACATTTTAAATTCTAGAAATAAATGTAAAGCATCCTGGAATGTGGTAAAAAGGGAATCAAACAAAGGAAAGGAAGAAATTACTATCCCATTTACCTTCAATGGATATTTTGTGAACTCTGGAAGTTTCCTTATATCACAAAGTGATGATACATCTGATGTGGAGGCCTTCCTTTTGCAATTACAGAGTAAAAGAAATAAAATAATCACTTGGAGTAAAATTACTGCTACTGATCTTCCCAACTCAAAAAACAAGTTGAACAGATCCAGCACAGAGGACTACCATGGGCATTGCAACTATGTTCTAAAATGTATAATTATGGAAATTAGAAAGCCAATGCTCTATTTTACACTTTCAATACACAAAACCGGTGACAGAGACATACAAGGTAACTATAGACCAATATCAGTTGTGCCCATAATAACCTATTTAAAATCACAGAGAGCTACATACATGTATAACTTCAGTTGATGAAGCTATGATAAACTTCAATTGATGAAGCTATGATAAACTTCAGTTGATGAAGCTATGATAAACTCGCTGAAAAGCTAATGGGCCCTAACATCTAAACTGCTAAACACAATGCCTTCATACAATGGAAAATCCAGGATGGGATGTAACAATACGAGAGAAGGAAAGTTGCTGCTCACCATACAGCGACGATGCTGAGCCGCGATAGGCACAATAGTAGTGTAGTTTCAGCTCTGTGAGACTGCAGATGTGTATGCAAGTTGAGCTTGCGTGAGTGTGTGTGTATGTGTGTGTGTGTGTGTGTGTGTGTGTGTGTGTGTGTGTGTGTGTGCGTGCGTGTGTATGTGTGTCTACTGTTGACAGAGGCCTTAATGGCTGAAAGCTATGATTGTGTGAATCTTTTTGTTGTGCCTATCGCGGCTCAGCATCTCCACTATGTGGTGAGTAGCAACTTTCCTTCTCTCACATTGAAACACAACGCCTTGTTAGATTTATGAGAGCAGCTCTGTTGGCAAATGCAGTTCTCTAAATCAGTAACAAAACTATCTCTTTAAACACATTATGTGGAAAAGGCTGAAGCACATATTGATTCGCTCTTGTTCCATATCAGGCTTCACATTAATGGAAAGCAAACAACTAAAATGGAACAGGAAATAAAAACACATAAGTAAATATTAGTGTTACGATCATAGCCCAACAGAAATTGGCATTTAGTGTCCTGTAACTTCTGTGGATTCAGCAACAACATAGAAACTCGAAATTGCAGAGGATACGCTTTATGAACGGTGTTTAACTTTAATTTCCCCTTACAGAATTTAAGGTATGTTAGTGGCAGTATACCAATAATACTACTAATAATATACTCTCAAAAGATTAACAAGTAAGTGCCACGGGATGCGTAAATTTAAGGTTATGGTCACATTGTTTACTTCACAACTAAAGTATAACCGTAAATGTTCTAAATACACTTCTGGCCATTAAAATTTCTACATCAAGAAGAAATGCAGATGATAAACAGGTATTCATTGGACAAATATATTATACTAGGACTGACATGTGATTACATTTTTACGCAATTTGGGTGCATAGATCCTGAGAAATCAGTACCCAGAACAACCACCCCGGGCCCTACTAACAGCCCTTATGCACCTGGGCATTGAGTCAAACAGATCTTGGACAGCGTGTACAGGTACAGTTGCTCATGCAGCTTCAACACAATACCACAGTTCATCAAGAGTAGTGACTGGCGAATTGTGACGAGCCAGTTGCTCAGACGTATTCAATGGATGAGAGATCTGGAGAATGTGCTGGCCAGGGCAGCATCGAACATTTTCTGTATCCAGAAAGGCCCGTACAGGACCTGCAATATGCGGTCGTGCATTATCCTGCTGAAATGTAGGGTTTCGCAGGGATTGAATGAAGGATAAAGCCACGATTCGTAACACATCTGAAATGTAACGACAACTGTTCAAAGTGCTGTCAGTGTGAACAAGAGGTGACCGAGATGTGTAATCAATGGCACCCCATACCATCACGCCGAGTGATACGCCAGTATGGCGATGGCAATTACATGCTTCCAATATGCGTTCGCCGTGATGACGCCAAACACAGATGCGACCATCATGATGCTGTAAACAGAACCTGGATTCATCTGAAAAAATTACATTTTGCCATTCGTGCACCCAGGTTTGTCGTCGAGTAAACTATCGCAGGCGCTCGTGTCTGTGATGCAGCATCAAGGGTAACCGCAGCCGTGGTCTCCGAGTTGATAGTCCATGCTGCTGCAAACGTCGTCGAACTGTTCATGCAGATGGTTGTTGTCTTGCAAACGTCCCCATCTGTTGACTCAGGGATTGAGACGTGGCTGCACGATCCGCTACAGCCATTCGGATAAGATGCCTGTCATCTCGACTGCTAGTGATTCGAGGCCATTGGGATCCAGCACGTCGTTCCGCATTACCCTCCTGAACCCACCTATTCCATATACTGCTAACAGCCATTGGATATCGACCAACGCGAGCAGCAATGAAGCAATTCGATAAACTGCAATGGCGATAGGCTACAATCGGACCTTTATCAAAGTCGAAAACGTGATGGTACGCATTTCTGTTCCTTACATGAGGCAACACAACAACGTTTCACCAGGCAATGCTGGTCAACTGCTCTTTGTGTATGAGAAAAAATGTTGGAAACTTTCCTCATGTCAGCATGTTGAAGGTGTCGCCACCGGCGCCAACCTTGTGTGAATGCTCTGAAAAGCTAACCATTTACATATCACAGCATCTTCTTCCTGTTGGGTAAATTTTGCGTCATTAGCACGTCATCTTCATGGTGTAGATATTTTAATGGCCAACAGTGTAACTTACCTTTCTTGTTTTCCTAATTGTTAAATTTTCGCTTGGGATAGCCTGTTTCCATTTTTCTAATAATTTCTTTTGCTTTGGAATCGAAAAAACTTGCGCCTTCAGTCCCGTTGGGTATCTTTACACCCAGTCACACAATATCTGTACAGTATTTTACCATCACAAATTCGAACTGTGCATCACATAAATAACGTTTAAAACAGTTACATTGTGCTGCATTCACGTACTCCTATGCTCAGCACAACTTTATACAACACTTGTTGCTTCCTTCTGTTATGACTACACTAGGATACCCGTCATACTGTTCGCTTAGACCTTCTCTCTATGTAGCGTTGGTCGAACCGTGGCCCCGCCACAGGCTGTAGCCATGTAAGCCATATCACGTTACATCGTGCCTATTGAGATCCCGGCAGCAGTGAACAGACGTGCACCAGCAGTCACGCGCAGAACAGGTGGCGTCTGTGGAGAGAGCTTCTTTTCACCAGAACGAACTAAGGAAGTGACGTCAAAATGACGTATGATAAAGTATATCGATATATCGATCGGCGACTACAAATCGAGCTGACGTGGGAAAAAATCGAGAAGACGTAAAAGTGGCGGGAGATTCGTGTGGTTACTGGTGTAGAGTTATGTCGCAGCAGTATGTCGCAAACTTTTGGTTCAGTCACTTCTTCGACTATGCCTACTGACTGTGTTGTAGACTGGGAAGTAGACGTGTCTGAGAGGTTAATGCGGTTATTGCTGAGAGAGATATGTATTGATCGAGAGAATGACATCCACGGATTTTGCGAGACAGAAGAGGATGTCGCCCAACTACTGAACAACCTATGGTTCCATGGCTACACCTATTCAGTTAGAAGAAGTGCGTATTATCGCCAGCCCCCTTCAGGTGCTGCTAAACGTAAGTGAAATTGTTCCTAATTAGTTTTTGTGTACAGATGTATCATAATTACATAGACATATTCCATTTACATGCTTTGGATGCATTAAAAATAAATGTAATTAGTTATTTGTAGTAAATAACGTCTTCTGTAAATCAGATTTGTTCATTTCTGGCGTTAAACTTCTTGCATATTTTCATTGGATTACGGAATTGTCCGATTCCACCTGTCTCCTTTGACCCATGACGACATCAATACGGCAGAAATGGCAATCCTAAGCGTCTCCAATATGGCACCTATGATGTCACTACATACAAACGGCAACAAACACGAAAATACGTATAAATAAGACAGTAACATCTCCCTCCAACAATACAATCAAAGTAACGGGACAACCATGGGAAATTGATGGCTTTAGGGAGGGGACAAGCTAAATATAACAGTAAAAAATAAACGTACCACGATCCCAAAATATACAAAATGACGAACAAAAGAAAAAAGTACAAAAATTTACGGGAATCGGACATTTCCATTGACCTATATAGGTCAACCGCAGCTGACGATACCAAAACACCAACGCCTACAGCAAAAACTACGAAAATTGAAATCAGTCATTTCCGTTATAGGTCAACCACAACTACTGATACGAAAAAACCAACACCTACAACTACGAAAAACAAAATCAATACCACAACACCTCAAAATTTCAAAAGTTCAACTTCCCTGCGTAAATTAAAACACGTTCACTACGAGAACCAGAGAGAGGAGAGACACGTCACACACCACAACACTCTTACGTCATCGGTCAAAGCAGACGGGTGTAATCGGATGCTTCCGTTGCCGCATTTTCATTCTGTGAACATGTTACACATTTCATTCTCATACTACGTACTATTGAGTTAGCTTAGGCCAGCCGTGGGTGTTCGGGTGCAGTCTCACACGAAGTCTCCAGGAAGGACGTCTGTGTGTGTTAACTACGCAATAAAACTATGTAGTTAACATGTGGATAAGTTATCGAGTTTTCTGTTGTATTCTAACTAACTATACTGTGTCTGTTCATTCATCTGTGGCAAAATTTGCATACGATCTGTCTTGCAACTATATTTGCCAAATTTTACTTGCTTTCCCTAGTTGACTAATGAAGTGCCATATCAACAGACCTTCTCCAGAAAAATGCATATTGAATCGAAAAACACGTTAACTGGTTTGTTGCAACGTATTCACCAGACCGTATTGTCTGATACTAGGTGACCTAAGAAGGATACCTGCTGCCTGGCTAATGTCACTTTACTGGGTTTAACAGTCAAACCTGCCCCCTGCAACCTAACAATAACTTGCTGGATATGTTCCAAATGCTCCTAAAACGAACAACTATACATTACAAAATCGTCCAGGTAATTGTAAACACAGACTAATTACAAGTCTCCAAGAATACTATCCAGAAAACGAGTGATGGTGGCTGTGCCAGTAGCCAAACCAAAGGGGACCATATTAAATTCAAACAGACTCCAATCAGTACAAAATACTGTAACGTGATTACATTCTTCAGCTAAGGGAATCTGATAATAGGCTTGATTCACGTCGAGCACAGTAAACCAATTAGCCCCGGCAAACCAAGTAAAAGAGTTAGGAAGATCAAGTAAAGGAACCGATTCGAGTACAACCTTCTTATTTAGGCGACAGTAGTCAACAACAGGCCTAAAGCCCCGCCCCTGATCCTTGGGGACAAGGAATGTAGGGAGGCATAAGCGGATGTAGAAGGCCTAATAACTACCTGCTCAACCATTTTGCAGATCTTTCCCCTTAGTATCTTCATCTTAGGCAGTAAGAGATGTATGGGGACTGCGTGACAGGAATATCGTCAGACAGACGAATATGTTAGTCAAGAACATTAGTGACCCTTAGTCTATCACAGTGAAGCTCTGGGAACCTCTCCAGCAAGCCCCCTAGTTCAGATGCCTGCTGGGAAGAAAGATGGGTGAGATCTAACTCGCTAACCTTACCATCAACAGCCATCATTCCCACATCTCGATGCACCTTACCTTTAGTACTCTCACAGAACCCAAAATTCTGACCAGAAGAAAACTTAAAGAAACAGGTGTACCCCAAATAATCCAAGACAAGGCCAGTTTTAGCAATAATATCACATCCCAAAATCAAATCGACTGGCAACTCCTTACCCAAGGCCAAAGACAGGGGTGACGAGAAATCCCCAACCGAGATCCCCTCGGACACAACGATGCAGAGGTAACACCTGCCCCTTGGCAAACCGACATCTCTGCACCAAAGAGGGGACCGGGCTAAGTCTCGCAAGATGACCAAATTAAAGAAACCATTCCAAGCTCAACAATGAAAAGGAGCTACCAGAATCCAAAAAGGCACAAACAGGTTCACCACCTACTCAAGAACAAATATAAGGCAGTGGGAGTGATGATCGAGCAGCAACACGGGCACACCAGGGTCTAAAGGCTCAACAACAGTGTCGCTGCACAGCCGGGTGTGTTTTATTGACTCCGGGTGTCTGCAGCTGAACGCAAGTGTGGACTAAATGCCCTGTTCGACTGCACCTAAAACAACGCCGCGATTCCCCTTTAGCAGACTCAGTTGATGTTGGTTCAAATGGCTCTGAGCGCTATTGGACTTAACTTCTGAGGTCATCAGTCCCCTAGAACTTGAACTACTTAAACCTAACTAACCTAAGGACATCACACACATGCATGCCCGAGGCAGGATTCAGGGTTCGAACCTGCGAATGTAGTGGTTGCGCCGTTCCACACTGTAGCGCCTAGAACCGCTCGGCCACTCCGGCCGGCGCTGATGTTGGTAATCTGGAGTTGACCTAAGAGGTACCCACAGACTGAACTTTAACTTCGCACTGTCTATCGTCCGAGAGCGGCAATACAGATATAGCTACAATGGCGGCACGAAGGTCTTCCCAAGTGGAGGGATGACCATGAAAAACAAAATGTGGCTTACCCACCACTCACATTCCCCTCAGGACAATTGAAACTAACTCCTGTTCTGCCTAATCGACAAACAAGGCCAACAGACCATCTTAACTCTGTCCACGTATTGACGCAACTCCTCCCTATTTTGCTGCATCCGCCCAATATAGTGACACTTGAGCTGTTTACGAACTCCCGTGGTCAATCTTTCGCTAATCACTGGCTCCCTCAACTGCTGCAATGAAAACCCTTCTGCCATGGCCCTGGCTGGCACAGTTCTCAATTTGCCTCTAGTTAAAGGATACAGTATAGACAAAATTACCTGATGCAAAACACCAAACGCATCAGCTAGTTGCTCAAAGTGGACAAACAACCATACCAACCTTTCAATTTGCTCCAGTCGGTTGTAACACCAAAGCGAAAGGCTTTGCCGATTCATTTTGCTTTCTGCTTTGTTCAACATTCCATTGTTGAGTTTCTGTAATCATTGTATGATTAATTTGGTACTGTATAAAAGTGCATACTCTTTTCTCAGTTAAAAACTTTGATGTCTTTTAGATTGTATTAAATGTTTTATCTTTATTGGTTAAATTCTTTGCCTCACTTGAAGGGAAACAAAAATATGTAACTGGAAATTTTTAAACAACATTTTGATAACTGACTAATATGTGCAAATGATATGTTTTATTTAAAAGGGATGTTTCCTACTCTGTATTTGCTGATACTCACTTAGGGTTCTTATTTTTTTATATGTACAAAAGATGTTGTGGTTCCCCTCTGGAAAGGAAACTTACAGCGTGTGCAAAATGTGGTTGGTGTCAATGAAAAGGTGGACCAGGGAGTTAGTCGGAGACTAGCAAGCGAACCATTGGCAGCCAATGATTGAGAAATGCATTGTGCTGGTACCGAATGAGGCTTCTTGTGGTTGTCCATACAATGCTAAAGCCTCGGGTGGGTTGAGGGATTATTATGCTCTGTTACTGGAAATAACCTTAAAATCTGAGGAAATTTTCCAAGAAAAATGTGACATAGCGCATCAGTTACAAGTGCAAGTCCATCTACTATCACATACTCGCCATCAATATTGAGCAGTCACTGCAGTGGAGAGGGAGAATTACAGATTTGTAAAGTGATGGATCAGCACTTAGTGTGCTCATATAGATGGTAACTCATACCTGAATTTATGTACCTACCTTGATTTTTTCCCTTATCACAGCACTTTTCAGGTTCCCTCCATTTTAACTTAGATTACTGAGTGTCCTTGTAGTGGAAAAATGAAAGTCTCAAAGCATAACAGCTATTTAATTAATGTTGTTTGATATTAAGTGAGAAAGAGTAGTTAAAAGTGCTGTGGATTTAGCAAAATTGAGGGAGGTAGTAAGTGTAGCTTTGTGAAAGCCTCCCAGTGTTTAAACAGTTCAATTTAAAATTTTGCGGACTATCAAAATTATTTATTTAATCACTGATTTCAAAAATAAAGAACTATGATGGTAACTAATAGACAACAATCCATTTTGAAGTCAGTTTAAAGTAAATGATCTTAATGATTGGTTTGGAAAGCAATACCTAGTGAATGTATTGACTGTAAAATCTATTAAAAATGCATACAAGGTAAGTCAATTTATTAATAACTGTTTATGTAAGTTGGCATTCTTTAGATTGTTCCTGAAAGAGTGTTATTTTGCTTTACAACAGTGGTCAAGATTAAGGCACCCCCCACCCCTCCCCACAATTGAAAGTTGCTTGAATGCACAAAGTTACTTGATTATAAAAAGATCTAACTACTCTTCATATTTATGTTGAGTTCTGTGCACATTGTTTTCTAAAAAGTGTAATATCAGTTTATGAACACCCACTCACTGAAGGTAAAATTACTGTGAATACAATTACTTCTTTGACTTTAAAAAATAGAGTGAATATTCATGCAAGTGAGATTTTTATTTAAATTTGTACTGTGCAGAAAATATCTGATGAAGTAAGACTAGGCCCATGCCCAATTTCCAGTTTAACAGTGACTTGCATTATAGTGTTGACGAAGTTATTCAGTTTTGACAAAGTATTCAGTGTTGATCACTGTAACAGTGTCCTATGTGTTTGTGAGAACGTGAATCTCTTTCTGCTACTGCTTTTACCCACTATAACATTTTTGTTTTTGCTTGTGGCTGGGTTCATTGCACTTCCGCACCAGAAAAGTATAGGTTGTCTCTTTCCAATAAAGTTGCGTATATCTTATTCTTTGAAAAGAGAAGTTACACATTTCTATGTCTAATTAGAATGGCGACCTTTTTCTTTATCGTTTGAGCAGTTTGGACAGTTAAAACAGTATCTTTCGCTTGTTGTGTATTTACGTAATTCTAAACTTCATTCCGATAGGCAACCTCCTTTAGGCATTTCACGGTCAAAACTACAATATTCCTTACAGAGGTTAACATTGTATTGCTTCTATATACCATAATTGGGTAACAAATTAGTTTCATAACATAAACGAGAGGCAGCATGTGTATTATACGCGACTTTTCCCGTGACAGGACTATTTGTTTTGTTTTACTAGTGGTGGGCAGGAAATCGTGTATCTGTTAGATATCACAGTGATTGAGAAGTCACAGATATCACGATAACAACTTTACAGAATCTAATTGCGATTTCAGTCACAATTAGCTGTCGCAAGTAGCATTTCACATTCAACGCCATGAGTCATCTGTTGGCCGAATTTCGTAGTGCTTTCTGCGATTTCACTGACAAGTCGCAGCTAGAAGTCGCAAGTAGCAACTAACCAGTGCAGTTAATAGCGCCATCTGTTGGCCAAAGTTCGTTCTACGCGTCTTCCCTGCGATCCGATATCGAATCCAATTGCGATTTCTGAGACAAGTCGCAAGTAGCAACTAAAAAGCGCAGTTAACAGTGTCATCTGTTGGCCAGAGTTTGTACTACGCTATTTGCTGTCGAGTCAAACTGCGATTTCTGTGACAAATCGCAAGAAGAAGTAGCAAGTAGCAACTAAAATGCGCAGTTAACACTTTCGCTGCGGCTGACGCTTATAAGCGTCTGCGCTCACTGTCGGATTACCCAGTCTAGTTGCAGCGTCTAAGCTAGCATCAAAGCGTGTAAACTTTTGTTTTGTATGGTCAGTTATTGAACGTATATTGTTCGTAATGGCGGCTAATGAACCGACACCTGGACCTTCCAATGTGAAAAGGAAGAGGAAAAGTGTTAAATTGACAGAAGAACAGCATCTCGAGGGTTGGATCCCCTCCTTCGAAAGCGTCAGATTGCAAAGCCTGGGCTACTCTCAGGGTGGAATCTCCGTCTTCGAAGATTGTGTCTGTCTGTCTGTCTGTCTGCCCGCCCACCCGCCGCTTGCTGCTGTAGCTGTTCGTCCATCCGCCTGCCTGCTCGCTGTCCATCGCCGTCGCCATAACCGCTGCTGCCGCCGCCGCCGCTGCCGCCGCCGCCGCCGCCGCCTGCTGCCCGTCCGTCTGTCCGTCGCCATTGGTCTGCAATGAGTCTTCCCATCTCCACTGTCACCTCCCCCTCCCCCTCTCCCACAGTCACTTCCTGGACTGCCACGCCTGGCCTCCCTCCTTACACCTCCCCTCCCCTTCCCCCACTTACCCATTCCCCCATCTCCTTCCCTGCTGTTTACCCACACCTCTACACCCTTCCTCCAGCCTCCACACCCTCAACAGATCCCACTACTACCCCCGCCCTCACGTACGCCTCTGTTGCCGCCTCTGCTGCCGCCCCTCAGGTGGTCGGCTTCCCCTCTCTCACCCACCCCTTCGCTTCGTCATCTGCATCTCCCGCACACATCGCGTCGCGCCGAGCCACCGTCGCCACCACTGAACCGGCTGCTTCTTCCGGCGCCTCCACTACGCCACAGGGATCTGCCACCTGCCACCTCCCTCTCCTGCCCGTCCCTCTCCCCTCCTCCCAGCCTCCGGTCTCCAAAAAACGACAAAAGCGCGTCATTACCGACTCTGCTCCTGCCACTTCCCACAAAAAGTCGACACTACCTCCCCCTCCTCCTGCCATCTCCATGGACACCACCCCTCCTCCTGCCACCCATACCTCGGCTCCCACCCTCCACACCTTTGTCCTGTCAACTCCCAATCCTAAGTTCCTCGACACTCGTACCCTCACCATGGAGATACGAAAGTACTTATCTGGTGCTCCCATCTCCCGACTCATTCCCCGCAGGGACTCAGTACTTATCGAGTCACCGTCCCCATCCTTTCACATAGACCTCCTGCGGAAACTCCCACGAGTTATGTTTGGCCCCCACGCCTCTCTGACACCCTTCCTTTCTGCTTCCACTCCGCGTCAGCCCCAGCCGCCCCGTCGCCCCCCCACCTACACTGCTGTGATCACCAAGCTCAGCCTGGTGATCACAGAGGATGAGGTGTTGGCAGAACTGAACTCCCACCCAGACTTGGAAATCCGCTCTGCCCACCGTATCCACAATTCCTCTGGTCTCACCTACCTCATGCGGGTATTCTCAGAGTCCACCCCATCCATTGACCATCTCCTCACCCAGGGTGCCCTGATATACCACCGTCCCCACCCTGTCGAATCCTCCAAATCCCCTCCCCAATCCTACCGCTGCCAGCGGTGCCTGATGTACAATGACCACCTGACTCCCAACTGCAAAAACCCCCCCACCTGTCCCCATTGCAAGGCCACCCACTTTCTTAAGAACTGCCCCAACCTCGCTGCTCCTCCTTCCTGTAATACCTCCAATGGCCCCCATCCCAGCTACTCCCACAAGTGTAAAGCTAAACCCCCTCCAGCCACCTCTGAGCTTACAGTCCCAGTTCGTCCCGTCGATCCCCCTGTCCATCCCAACAATTCCCGCTGTCCACCCTCCACGGCCGAGGATATCATCCGGTTCGTTACCGTTGTACTCCAAAACATTCACCCTTTTCAGCGCCCCCACACCTTCCAACAAATCTCCCTTGCTGCTCGCTCCGTTTTCCACCTGAACACCATTGCCACCTACTCCCACAACCAAGCCCACTTCACCTTCACCCACCTCGACACCCTAGTTTAAATCTCTTCCCTTCCCTCTCTTCCCCCCTTCTTCCCTCCAGCTCAACCCCCATCGCTCCGCCATTTTTGTTTCCCTTGACCTCCAAAATGCCTATGACTGTGTATGGCATCCTGGTCTCCTCTTTAAACTCCAAACCTACGCCCTGCCTATCGATTTTGTCTGTCTGGTCGCTTCCTTCCTCTCGCACCGTCCTTCCTATGTCACCCTCCACAACACAAACTCCCGTATCTTTTATCCCACGGCTGGCGTCCCCCAGGGTTCTGTCCTCTCCCCTCTCCTTTATCTCTTGTACACAGCTGATATGCCCAAGCCACCCCCACCAGTCCACCTTCTCCAGTATGCTGATGACACCGCCTGCGTGGCCCTCTATCCTACCTTTCAATGGTCTCAACGTACCCACCAAACCCACCTTCACCAGTTCACCACTTGGTGTAACCAGTGGTTCCTCCGTCTCAACCCCTCCAAAACCCAGGCAATCATCATAGGCCGCACCACTCGCTCCTTTCGCCTCCATGATTTCTACCTCATCCTTTATGGTCGTCCCATCCAGCTCACCCCCACCCTGAAATACCTTGGCCTCACCCTCGACCGACACCCGACACCTCACCTGGACCCCTCATCTCCAGACCGTCCAGCAGAAAGCCCATTCCCGCCTCTGCCTTCTGAAACTCCTGTCTGGCCGGACATGGGAATTGCATCCTTCTACCATCCTCCACACCTACAAATCCCTCATCCGTTCTATCCTCTGTTATGCCAGCGTTGCCTGGATCTCCGCCCCCACCCGCTTTTACAATGCCCTCCAAATCCTTGAACGCCATGCGCTCCACCTTGCCTTCCGTATCCACCTTCCTTCCCCCACACGGCTCCTGTATGAGCTGATCCCCTTCCCTCACCTCCTCCTGTTCCTCCAACATCTTCACATCCTTTACACTGTCCGCAGGCTTGATCCCCCCACCCTCTGGTTCCCTCCTTCCTCTCCACCCCCCGCCCATTGCCGCACCTCTATCACTGTATCCCTCCCTCTCTCCACCTCCACACCCTCCATCTCCTTCATCAGGGCAATTTCCAACGCCTTCCCCTCCCGGATGACGAACTTCACCGTGACATCTATCCTTCCTTCCACCTATAACCTGGCCTTGTTCCCCCCCCTCCCCATGGCCCCCTTTTTCCTCTTCTCTCCTCCCCCCCCCCCCCCTCCCCTGAGACCTGGCACCCCATACTTGCCTCTTTCCTTCCCACATCCCTTCCTACCTGGCCCTCTTCAGTGCGCCCCCCGCTCATCTCCCCCATCTCTTCCCCTCCATCCCTTCTTCCGGCCTCCCTCATCTCGTTGCCCCTGGCAGATCCTCTGTTTTGTTCGTCGTCAGTGTGCCACATCAGTGTTGTGTTTAGTGCTGTTTCTCCTGTGCATCAAGAGGTGTGATTTTAATTGTGTACTGCCTTGAGGTTCGCCGTCAGTATTTGTTATGTGCTACGCCATCTGTCGATACCTTTTATGCTCCAGTCATACTGTGCCTTGTGTTCTTTTAATTGTCGCAGTGTGTGGCTTTTTGTGTGTGCTACTTTTAAACAGTTTTTTATCTCCATTTTACAGTCACCCCGGTTTTTGTCTATTGCCTTCCATGATGTTTCCCCTTTTTTATATCTATGTTCACCATATTCTCTCCTTTGTTATTTTTAAATGTCTTCTATTGTTTGTTCTATGTCTCTCAGCTGAAGAGCAGCGCATATGCTGCTGCCAGCCCGTCCCGATGGGGAATTGAAATACCATAAAGGAAAAAAAAAGAACAAAAGTTACTTAGTGTACTAAACGACAGTGATTTTCTGTGTAGTGAGGACGAGGCATGCCACGGAAATTGTCATTCAGAAGCTGCAGAGGGATGATAGCGTGGAAGCACAGCTTTCAAATCTGTTCCGTGACAGTTCCGCCTCTAAATTGACGACCTCTATCAGAGTCAGCCTTAAAAATGCGCATTTGAAGTAAATATAATTTCAAACGAATCCATTTTCCTTTTTCCTTTTTTTCCTTCATAAGAATATGCGTTTTGGAATCCAAACTTTTCCTGAATGCAGTGAATTTGTTGCTTGTTTGAATTGTATTTTTTGTTACATTATCAACAAATCACGAACATTTGAATGACGCCTGTGACGCCTGTGACGCCTATAGGTGTCAGACAACAAACAGACTTTGAAACATGACCACAATACAGTCGAAGCTTATTTGAAGTAATGCATCTAAGGTGTCATCATTAAGTCATTATAGAACATGATCCTACAGATCCTACAAGGTCTTGACATCAGCCTGTAGCTCAGGTGTACTTAGGAGCGTCGGCTCCGAGCGGTGCCCGCTGTCTCAGTGTGTTATCGGCCCGCACTCGCACGTTGCCGGGAGGCAATGGAGAGTCGCGCGCCAGCACCGATGCCGCAGCGAAAGTGTTAACATTCTTTTCCTAGTGCCATCTGCTGACCGACGTACGTACTTCATTATGAGAGCCTTGTTCTGTGTATGCAAATGAAGGACTTATTTCAATAGTGGCACAAGTCCATTTTTGTTGATTTTGGGATACAGAGACCTAAAGTTAAATGAGCGCTGAAAAATCTGCAATTGAGATACCAGAAATATTCAAGCATATGGATTCTCGCTAGAGATGACCCTTTCTTTCCGTTTGTTTGGATCATTAATTTCAGAAGCTTTATAGACAGAAAAGTGGAGGCAATCAACTTGTATCACTATTGAAATAAGCCCTTCATTATATCTGACGACATGCACATTCAGCACCAGTTATGGCTGGTCAAACACAGCTGTTACTCTGATTGTATTATATTAATAAGAGGCAACATTGCCTTTTTCTCCTGAAAATATCAAGTAACCTAAAAATGTGTTTGATTCTGCTTCCAATATTATTGGTTAATACTCCACCTGCTTACAGGACTTTGCAATGTTAAAACAGCAGAACTCAGACATCTGTATAAGTGTAATGAAATGAAAACAGTAGTATTGAGCCATACTAATGCCTTACTTTTGTGCCGACTCAGTTCAAGACTCTGGAGAAATGTTTTACACCTAGTGTTCTACATGGCAACTGCACACACAAGAACTTTTTGCCAACACTACTACCACCTGCATAAATAAGCTTTTCCTGTGTTACTCTCAAGTAATGCACTTAAACTATTCCTGATTTACGTGGAAGATCTGTACTTCCCACTTTCATATCAACAGCCTCAAAATACATATTCTAGACCTCGGCATATGCTGCAGGTGTCACACCAAGATTGTGCAGAAAGGAAGGGGGGAGGGGGCGGCATGTCACTTTCCAACAAGTGTTTACCAATAAATAAGTGGCGGGAAATTTACGGGTGTAGGATGGCTTAACATGTGGTAAATGAGATTTTCATTATTCACTCACTGTATTTAACATTTATCATTCCTTTAAAATCGCATAACAACTTCAATAAAACATAGTTTAATCACTCATTCTGAACACTTATTTCATAATTATGCCACTTTTGAACTGCAAATCCTCTAACAGCTGTCTTGAATCTTCACAATTCTCTCTCAAGAGCCTTGATGTGGATAGATTCGTACAGCAACCACTAATCAGAGTCGGAACTGCGTCTGCAAAATCACAAGAAATATTAAACATTTTTGTTGTCATAATTACAAGTAATGTAATTGACAGAGTAGATTGCTAACATTTGCTGTAATGAAAGCCACTCAATGGGGTACAGTTCACATTTGCAAGAATGATCTCACTTAAGTAATTAAGTTCATCGAAACACTTAGAAACTAACCTCTCGTCTGACAAAACAGTCTAAAGACGCAGTGGCAATTTCTCCAGATCTGTTGAGAATGATATTTTGAGTTACCACTTTACTGAGTGACTGAAATATAGTTCGGGTACCTGTGAACATAATAATATGTTAGAATTCATTTTCTAAACACGAACGATTATGGTACTCTATGGCTACTTACATATTAATTACACTACTAATATTTTCACCGTTGTTTCTTTAATACAAAATTAAAGCCAACGGAAGAACAAACGTCAAATATGCTTACTAATGACACTTTTGTTGAGATGGAATTTTCTGTATGGGCAAATGTAACTTTTTCATACGGTGGTAAGTCGCAGAAATAGCAGGAATCGCAGAAGTAGCAGAAATCGCGGAAGTAGCAGATATCTCAGAACTGGCATTGGTAGAGGGCGGAGGGATACACGACCTGGGTTCCTTAACTGCGACAAATCACAGTTAAGAATAACAAATACTGAAAAGTAGCAGTCACATAAATCACTGATGACGGAAAATCACAGTTTAGCCCATCACTAGTTTTGACATAGTACGTGGTAAACCAAATTTGGTAATTTATAGCACATACTACGGAAGCAGTTTAATGTTATACGTGACAGGACGTTTGTTCATTTTACGCCTACTTTTTTTTTTGTTTATTGTTATTTTTAAACCCGTACAAACAGGCAGGCTGTCAGCAGCATGTGACGCCGCTCTTCAGTTATAGAATAGACAAATAAAGAACAGAAAGAATACACATAACAGTGGGTAATAAAACAGTAGACACATAAAGACAAACACGGAGCCATTCACACTCGATGGTAATACACACTACAAACTGTTGACACGACGCACAAACACTGAAGATGTCGATGGCACAGGTGAATGATAGAGTGAACACTGAACACTAAACACGACGGCACACATGAGACACCGATGGCGATGATCTCCGGCGCGCGAATGTCCACGTACCGTGTGAGAGTCCGGGGACCTGCCAAGAGGGAAGAAGGATGAGGGGGGGGGGGGGGAGAACAAAGATGCAAATGGCTGAGGAGATGGGAGGAGGAGCAGAGGGACAGGGGAGGGGAAGCCCGGAGGAAGAGTGGGGAGAAATATAGGAGGGAGGGAAGAGGGAGAGAAGGAAGGGAGGGTGCCCAAAGGAGCAAACACAGGAAGTGAAAGAGGAGGCTCAAAGTTGGTAGGCGGGATCGATGGAGGGGAGGAGGGCATCATCAGGGAGGGGGAGCTGGCAGGAGCCACCTTGGGAGAGGGTAAGGAGGGTGGAGAAATGGAGACCGGGTGGGATGTGGGAATACAGGCGTGGCAGCGGGCGGGGATGGGAGAGGATGGGGGAGACAAGTGGGTGAGGAGGATCGAGTTTTTGGGAGGTGTACAGGATCCGTATCCATTCAAGGAAAAGGAGAAGGTGGGGGAACGGAATGAGGTCATAAAGGATCCGCGTGGGGGAGGAGAGATGGCTGCAATAGGCGTGGCGGAGAGCATGGCGTTCAAGGATCTGAAGGGATTTGTAAAAGGTAGGGGGGGTGGAGATCCAGGCAGGATGGGCGTAACAAAGGATAGGGCAGATGAGGGATTTATAGGTGTGGAGTCTGGTGGAGGGGTCCAGACACCACGGACGGACGGAAAGGAGCTTGAGGGGACAGAGTCGGGAGCGTGCCTTGGCTTGGATTGTCCGGAGGTGGGGAGTCCAGGAGAGGAGACGGTCGAGGGTGACGCCAAGGTACTTAAGGGTGGGGGTGAGGGCGATAGGACGGCCATAGATGGTGAGATAGAAACCAAGGAGGCGGAAGGAAGGGGTGGTTTTGCCTACAATGATCGCCTGGGTTTTGGAGGGATTGACCTTGAGCAACCATTGGTTGCACCAAGCGGTGAACCGGTCAAGATGGGATTGGAGAAGGTGTTGGGAACGCTGCAGGGTGCGGGCGCGGGCAAGGAAGGCAGTGTCATCGGCAAACCAGAGAAGGTGGACGGGGGCTGACGGCGGCGGCATGTCTGCCGTATACAAAAGGTACAGAAGGGGGGAGTTTACGGCTACAGACTGGAAAAATATAAGTATTAAGTGATTTGCGAAAGTAAAGTGAGCATGAAACGTCCAGCCGCATGAACTTGCAACCAATTTGCAAGAAAGAATCGTAAAAAGTTAGCTAAGATTAAAACTGAAAGGTATTTAAACTTAATAGTAACTAAAATGGATAAGAAACTAGAAATGAACCCAGACAAGTGAGAACGCAGTAAACAAAATGCGGCTGACAGTAGTTCAAATAGCACACCAAAAGAGGCCACTAGGCGAGTACTGAAGTTCATAGAATTTCACTCAAACGTTAACGTACAGACTCAAGCTACGAACAAGACAAAACAGACAATGTTGTCAAAGACAGTGGTTATGCGAATGAGTCAAAAGACACGTTTGACTCACCGAAAGTAAAAGGGGAAGTAGAATTTGAACACGAAAAAGCAGCAGAACAAAAAAGCGAAAAGGCTCCAGATATGACTATCTCCGGCGGTAATTCGCTACGAATACCGCCCTTCGATAGTGGCATTCATCATTAATCGAAGTGTTAGGGTTTTGCAGGTGCCAGCCAGCCAGCCAGCCAGCGAGCAGCACCAGCGGCAGCGGCGTTCCTGCCAGTCAGCCAGCGTTCCCGCCAGCCAGCCAGCCAGCATTTCCAACAGCGTTCCTGCCTTGCTTGTCATCGGTTCTCGTCTGCCTTCCTCTGTTTTTCTTCCGCCTTGTAAGTCTCTTGTTCTCTTCTGTCTTTTATGTCCTGTCCTGTGCCTTTTTTCCCTCTCATCATGTCGCCTCCCAGCACCACTACCACTGCAACCACTACCGCCATAGTCTACACGTCCCCATCTGCTGCCACCACCACCATCACGTGGTGTGCCCAATCTCCACCCCCCCCCCCCCATCATTCCATCCCCTCTGCTCCTCACACTCCCTTCTCCTTCGCTTTCCCTTCCTGTGCTCCTTCTGTTTCTGCGGCCCCTGCTAGAATGGCTGCCCGGAGGGCAACGGCCCACGCCCCCCCTTTTGCCTTCACCATCGTCGTCATCCTCATCATCGCTATCGCCTTAACCATAGCCATCTCCGGCGCCGGCTCCAGCGTCCAAGATGGGACCTGCCACCTCCCCCCATCTTCCAGTTGCTCCTGTCCCCCACACATCCTCTCACCCTCCCGTCGCCATCAAACGCCCCAGTGGTAACCCTGCCTCCTCTGTTCCTAAGAATACCCAGCCCCGTCCTCCTCCCCCCCCCCCCAAGGATGCCATGGATGTCTCCCCGCCTCTCTCTGATCCCTCCTCCTCTTTCCCCTCCCCCTACAGATACCTCCTCTTCCGTTCTGATCCCTCCCTCCTCGAGGCCCGGAACCTCACTCTCTTCTTCCGCTAACACTTTCCTGGAGCTCCCATCTCCCTCCTCACTCCTCGCCGTGACTCCGTCCTCATCTCCTCCCCCAGCCCTACCCATCACACTGACATCCTTTCCCGTATCCCCATCACCCACTTTGGCCCCAATGCCTCCCACACCCCTGCACCTTCCCCATCTCCCTCCCACCAACCTCAACCCCTATGTCGCCCGCTGACCCTCACCGCTGTGATCACTCAGCTTAGTCCGATGATCACGAAGGAGGAGGTTTTGGCGGAGCTCGAGGCGCATCCCTCGTTGGAAGTACGGGCAGTCTGCCGCATTTTTTACTCAGCCGGCCCCACCCGCCTCATGCGGGTTTTTTCAGAACACGCCCCCTCCTCTTCAACCAACACTACAAAGTCAACCCCTCCCATTCCCCTCCTCAATCCTTCCGCTGCCAGAGGTGTCTGCACAATAACACACATACAACATCTGAGTGCCGCAAGGCCCCCATCTGCCCGCACTGTAAACAAGCGCATTTCCTCTGGCAGTGCCCCAACCTCCAGTCCCCTCCCTCCTGTATCACTTGTAATCTCCCACATCCCACGTACTCCCAAAAATGTCACCACCGCCAGATCCCAGTTCGGCTCCAACCTCTCCTTCCTGGCCCCACCGAACACCTGATCCTTAGTCTCTTCTTCCCTGGCCTTACCATCACCTGCGCCACCATCTATGTCCGCCCTAACACCCCTGTTCCTTTCGACTTCCTCTCTTACTTTGACCGCACCTTCTCCTCCTACGTGATTCCCGCCAACCTCACCATCCATAGTCTTTCCGCCACCCAGTTACGGCAGTGGCATTGGTTCCTCTCCTCCCTCCATGGCGACCTCATCCCCATTCCCCAGCACACCCGCCCTGAATCCAATTCCACTCCTGATGTCATCCTCTCCTTCCCTAACCTCCTTGGCCGCATAGCAGTGGATGTCCTGGACCCCATTGGTAGTGACCATCTCCCAGTCCTCCTCACCGTTTCAGACGGTTGTCGCCCCCACCCCGACCCTCGTCATTACCCTCCCCCGAAGTACGTCCATGATTATTCCCGTGCCGACTGGAATGCCTACCAGGATACCCTATCTGCCCAGGTCGATGGCCAACCCTTCTTCTACCGCCACCCTGATGATATTACCCATGCCGCCTCCTTTCTCCAGCAGACCATGTCTGAGGCCGGGGAGGCCTACGACACTTCTGTCGTCATCCACCCCCACTGTCCTACCTTACCCCCACAGGCCGTCCTCCTCCTCTGTGAATCCCGCCGTCTCTACCGTGCCTTCCTCCACATGCTTGACCCGGACACACTACGACACCACCGGTAACTACAGTGACACATCCAAAACTTGCTTGCAGCTAAGAAACGTCGGGACTGGCGACAGACATGTACCAATTTAAAGGTTACCCTTCCTATAAACTCGTCAAAGTACTGGTCAGCCTTCCGCCGCCTTACCGGATCTAAACACTCCCCCTACTACCCTCTCCTTCATGATGATCAACCCTTCCCTGACAATCTTCGTAAAGCCAGTCACTTTGCCTTCTATCTCTCCAATGTCTTTACCATCCCCGGCGATCCCCAGTTCGATTACTCCCTCTTCCTGGATGTCTGCGATTGAACTGACACCTCTGTCCTTCCCCTCGCATCCGGTTTCCAGTACTTGGAGAACATTGCACACACTGAACTCAATGCCCCTATCACTACACAGGATCTAATCGCTACACCCCGCTCGAAACACGTCACCACTCCTGGTCACGATCATATCACCTATCACCAACTTCATGAAGCTCTTGTCTCTTTCCTCTCCACTCTGGTGAGCCTCTATAATGTAGTCCTGTCCACCAGCTACTACCCTGACCTGTGGGAAACCTCCTGTATCCTGATGTTCCAAAAAGCCGGTAAACTGCCGTCCGCTGTCTCCTCCTACCATCCCATCAGCCTTACCTCGGTTTTCACTAAGGTCCTGGAATCCATCCTAGCCTGACGCATCTACCATCATCTCCTCCAGCACCGCCTCCTTCCCGTTACCCCGTTACCCAGTGTGGCTTTCGGCCGTCCTTCTCTTCCGATGACCTTCTCCTTCACCTCACTCATCTCCTCTCCGAACAGCTTAATTCCCGTCGCTCCACTATCTTCCTCTCCCTTGACCTTGAACGAGCCTATGACAGCGTGTGTCATTCTGGTCTCCTCTTCAAGCTCCAAACCTTCGCCCTTCCTATTAACTATGTCCATCTGATCGGCTCCTTTCTTTCCCAACGTCCTTCCTACATCACCATCCATAACACGGATTCCTACACCTTTTTCCCCTCCACTGGTGTGCCCCAACGTTCCATCCTCTTCTCTTCTGTACCTTTTGTATACGGCGGACATGCCACATTAACTCCCCCCCCCCCATCTACCTTCTCCAGTACGCCAATGACAACGCCTTCCTTGCCTTTGCCCCCACCCTGCACAGCTCCCAACACCTTCTCCAATCCCATCTTGCCCAGTTCACCGCTTGGTGCAACCAGTGGTTGCTAAAGGTCAATCCTTCCAAAACCCAGGCGACCATTGTAGGCAAAACCACACCTTCCTTCTGCCTCCTCGATTTCTATATCACCATCTATGGCCGTCCTATCGCCCTCACCTCCACCCTTAAGTACCTTCGCGTCACCCTCGACTGTCACCTCTCCTGGACCCCCCATCTCCAGACATTCCAAGCCAAGGCACACTCCCAGCTCCATCCCCTAAAGCTGCTTTCTGGCCGTACATGGGGTCTGGACCCCTCCACCATCCTCCACACCTATAAATCCCTCATCCACCCTATCCTCTGCTACACACATCCTGCCTGGATCTCCGCCCCCCCCCCCTACCTTTTACAAATCCCTCCAAATCCTTTAACGCCATGCTCTTCGCCTTGCCTACTGTATCCGACTCCCCTCCCCCACACGGATCCTGTACGATCTTATTCGGTTCCCTAGGATCCTCCTCTTCCTCAAACGGATACGGATCCTATACACCTCCTGTAAACTAGATCCCCCTCACCCGCTTGTCTCTCACATCCTCTCCCAACGCCGTCCGCTGCCGCACCTATATTTCCATGACACACCTGCTCTCCACTCTCCATACCCTCTCCCAAGGTGGCTTCTGCCAGCTCCCCCTCCCTGATAATGCCCTCCTCCCCTCCATCTACCCCACCTACCAACTTTGATCCCCCCTCCCTCTTCCTGTTTTTGTTCCTATGGGCAATCTCTCTCCCTTCTCTCCCCCTTCCCCATTCCTCCCTTTCTCCCCACTCCTCCCCCGAGCTTTCCCTACCCCCATACCTCCATTCCTCCTACCATCTCCTCTGCCATTTTCATCTTTGTTCTCCCCTCTCCCCCCCCCCCTTCTTCCCGTCTTGGCAGGTCCCCGGACGTGCACACGTTAAGTGGACATTCACGCACTAAGAGATCATCGCTATCACTTTCTCGTGTGTGTGCCATCGTGTTTGTGGTTTAGTGTTCTTCACCTGTACCGTCTATGTCGTCAGTGTTTGTGCGCAGTGCCGACAGTTTTTTTTAGTCTGTTTTTCGTCAAGTGTGAACGGCTTGGTGTTATATGTTTCTGTGTCTACTGTTTTTTGCCCGCCACTTTGTTCTGTATCTTATGTGTCTTCTTCCTATTTTCATTGTCAAACCTGTGGCTGAAGAGCAGCGTAGTATGCTGCTGCCAGCCCACCTTATGTAAAGGTGTTTAAATAACAATAACGGAAAAAAACCAGATATGACAGATATGTTCAAAATGCAATCTACACAAATTTCAGAACAAGGCCGAAATATCAATAATCAAATTGCAGAGGAAAACCAACAGATCACGGCACAAAGCCAACAAGTGAATGTTCTAAGTAGCGATATTGAAATGCAAGGGACCAGACTCAGCAAACTAATCGAGAAAGTAGATGCAAAAGTAGGCGTTGTGAGTAATGAAATTAGAAACCCCCAAAATGAAATTAATGTCATTAATGGTAATATTGCCAATGTACAAGGACAAATCGATAACATCAACGAAAGATTTGACACAGAAGCAACAACAATTCAAGATCAAATAGAACCTTTAGTCATTACTAAAGTGGACAGAAAAGTATTCGGTACTAAACCCGAAATACAAACGGAATGCAACACCGAATTCTCACAGATTAAACAATCTGTAACAGAAACAGGCAGGGAACTGGCCAACCAAATTGTTACTTGCGAAAAGAAGTGTGAACATAACACTTCTCAAATCCCAGGCACAATGTAGGACTTGGAAAGAAAAATGCAGGTGAGGCCCACCCAATTTACTGAAAGAGTAGCTTATAGTAAAATGTTAGAGAGGGAAGAAAAGTTTGACCATAACAGATGGCACCCCTTTGGATTTCGTAAACTTTCCTCAATACTTGTCTCAACAAGAAAAGATTAACGTAATGATCAGTGCATTGGCAGGTAATGCGAAAAGGTGGGGACTGAATTTGGATAGAAACCAGATGGCTTTTGAAAATTTCAAATGGAAATTATCGACGAATACTGCTCAGAACAAAAACAAGACCATTTATGGCGTGAATTCATACTGGCCAGGTTGTATGACATCAGAGGTAGGCAAACATGAAAGAGTTTTGTGAGTCATTGTATAGAAAACTGATACATCTGAATGCTAGGCGGACTGACACTCAAGTCATTTGGGAACTTTGGAATAAATTATCGGGAGATTCAAAACGATTTGTCGGCAGTAATCATGGGAGTTTTTCAGCATTTTTGGATGAGGGTCGAAGACGAAGACCATTGGCGAGGAAATCGCGTGTCTCGTCCTGATACAGTAATAACAAACGATCGCGAGAAAATAATGACCAGAAGGAATGGACAGAAAATGACAGATTTCGCATAAACATACTACAAAGAGATCGTGGAAGACCAAGAGGCAATTTTATGCCATGCGGCAGAGGGTTCACGCCACGGAATTACAAAATATAGACGAATTCGAAAACTAAAACCGCGTGTGTTAAGGGCCAGATTCACACGGAGGGCTGTTTTAAGCCAAAAGCAAAGATGTCAGATATGAAATTTGAGTGGGAGGCATACAATCTATGGGGCAGAAAGATTAAGAATGTGGTGGTGGAAGATATGTGTGGAGTGATACATAGTGATGTGCATCGATCGGAAGATGACAGTAGTTAAAGTGGCTGCCGCTTGTATCCAAGGCAGTACTGTACAGGGCGCTTGGTGAACTGGTTAAATGGCCAGCATGAGAAAAAGATGGCTACCGTAGAGAGAGAGAGATGGAAGAGGTGGAATCGGACATTTCCGTTGATCTGTTTCAATAATACTTGAATGTGAAACTGAGAATGAAGCTAATATGTTATATAATAAATTTAATCCGATATTAGTATCGACCGAAAAGACATTATTGAAGGAAAAAAGGGAACAGGAAAACACGATTAGGAAATAAAATATTTGTACTGCCAGTAATGTATATAAGAAATAAGAAGTAAAGGTAGGGGAGATAGTGACGAGTAGAAATGAAAGGAAAATAGGATACGCCACGCAAATTATGTGTGCAAAAATAATAGAGGAAAATTATGTAAGGAAGGATAACAATAAATATGACGTTATAACAGTGCAAATGAAATAATTATTGAGGAAAAGGTTTTTTGTGAGGCAGATACAGTAAAATCAGATAGGGATTTCGCAAAGTCCCATACAAATAACAGTGAGGATGAAAGTGTAATGAACATTATCGAAGTAAATTACGATTATATGAAGTATTAAATCAAAGCTGATGTTGCTCAAAGTGATACCACATAAATGCCCGAGCGTTTAAACTATATGCAGTGTGCAGAAAATAATCGGAAAAACCAAGTGGCTAAAAAATGTATTGATGGATTGCCCCACTGTCTAAAATTTGCATTCCTGCTCGAATCTAGTAAAAGTAAATATACATTTGCAGAAAGGGGCTGCAAAAGAATTAATGAATTTTTCTGGAACAAAATCCAAATGCGAAACTGAAACAAAACCAAAAGGACCACCTGTTGATGCTATACTGGGGTAAGCTTTACTTAATGTTCTGGAAGAATTTGAATTACAGAAACTAGTAGAACCACATGAGAAAAATATAAAAGAACAGGAGCTGCTAAAGATCTCTAGAGACAGAGGTCAAGAAACCTAAAAACCCATCTGATATAAAACAGAAATCAGTAGGTAACATCTTGTGGAAAGAAATAATTCTGGAACGGGATCTGTTGTGGGAAGAACAGGAGGAGAAAGAACCTAAAGTTGTTAAACAAACCATCATTCCCATATATGTTTATGATATTGAGTTAAAAGTACTTTTAGATACAGGATCCTAAATCAGTGCTATATCAGAATCATTTTTTGAACATATTTCATGTAAGCCAGGTGTAGTAATTATGTCTGTGAGTGGAGTAAAGATTATAGGAGCTACTGGCAAAACCAGTAAACCCATTCGAAAACAAGTATTGAATGAATCTGAGTTGTTAAAGATGGCGGCCATTAAAGGTGTACAATTCGTAAGCGTATTTAAGTGTTCCCTGTGTGAGAAATATAATGCTCTTTATGATAATCTGTGTGTGTCGTGCCATATTTTAATAAAAAACACTGGACGTCAAGATGAATTACCAGATAAACCACATGTAAGTACAAGGAACTCATGTCAACTTGCAAAACGTGCGCACTTGCAGCGAAATATTGAAGAAATCCATTGTGAAATAGCTACAAAAGAAAAAATAATCAACACACTGTGTGACGACATAATTAAGCTGCAAAAGAACTTGGTTTATTTTGAATCTTCAAACTGTGTAAATATTTTGCAAGTTTTACCAGTAAGAAACAAGAGTTATTATGACGATCATTTTAGATCTAAAAAGTTCACTCGCCCATTTCAAAGTGAAACAGTGTTTCAACTTACCAATACACCAAATAACATTCGCAGTGACGTAGAGACTATCAAAAGTGCAGAAGATAAGTGTGCAAATGAACTACAAACACAAGTGAGTCAACAGAAGTGATAAGAATGACAGGGAAGCAAACTTTTAATTTAAATATTCATTCTGGTAGCTATGTGAAACCTGGAGCACCTATGGGGGAAGTCACAAATAATATAAAAGCTGGAACTTCACGAAATGCAAATGAGTTTACAGTAATAGTGGGAGGTGCCAATGATGTCTACAAGAATTAATTATCTCGTTCTGTTCTAATACAAAAAACAAGCTCATCATCATTGGAATACCCCCCAGACACGACCTTACAAATGACTCGTGTGTTAATAAAGAAATCAATGAAGCCAACACCCAGTTTGAGAAGCTCTGTACAATGCATCAAAACACCCAGTTCTTGCCTCTGGACTATCTGGAAAGAAAATGCTTTACCAGACATGGACTGTACCTTAACGGTAAGGGCAAGAAACTTCTCAGTTATAAAATTATGGAATTGTTGGTTGCAACTCACAGAAGTAATATTAATAATGTGCTAATAGCAGGAGAACCAGTTTAGCTTGCCAGCCACAAACAACGGCTCATCAAACCTTACCAACTGTAGCAGCAGAACAGACACTATCTGCTGATAAAACGCAGATGTCACCAACACCAACAGCAACGTTACCCTCTCTATAAACAACAGCAGTTACAGAAGAAGCATTATTGTCACCCCAACAAACATCACAACTACTATCACCAGAGTCACTTGTTATGCCAGCATCACCAATGACAGAAGCATCAGCCTCCACTACTTCGGTAGAAGAAGAAATTACAGCAATAGCAGCACCAATAGAAGACTTCTGTGCTACACCATCGACATCTCAACAGGTCACAACCACAGACTCCAAGGTTCCATCTGCAGCATCACCTGAAGGAGCAGAAAAAGAAGAGATGAACCATGAGTCACTTTTTTCAAAGCTTCTATCGTCCACTGAAATGTCTGCTTCCACATATGCAAGAAAAAGCCATAGAAGTAGAAGACATGCTGTTCACAAAGACTATCTTTTATGGGATCAGTGCTGCATCAAGAAACAGAGGAAAGCACAAGCCAAATCGTAAGTAATGTGTGCACAAGCAGGCCCCTTGACAGGGAACCGGTCAGTAAATCAAGTATCAATCCTGATGCACTGAGAGTTTCTAATTTAACACACATAAACTGCAACTTTAAACCTGTATTGAAAGATAAATTCTGTATATTCCACCAACATATCATGACCCTTAGAGGAACATTTGAGCTTTAGGGTCTCATGTTAAATGAAAACCAACCTCATATATTGTGCTTTACAGAACACCGTCTAAGGTCTGCCATGCTGATGCCCCATCTGGAAGGTTATGTTTTAGCTGATAGTTACTGTAGATCAAACAGAGAGAAAGGTGGATCTGTAATTTATGTCAAGTAGGGTATATGTCATAAACCACTTGACTTAAGTATGTATTGTGAAGATTTTAATTTTGAAGCATGTGGATCTGAAATTTTTGCTGATAATAAGTCTATTATAGTGGTATCAATTTATAGGGCTCCTACAGGGGAAACCTGCATTTTCTTAAAACAGCTTGAATCAGTTTTGATAAACATGTATTGAAAGGCTAAGCAGGTAGTCATTATGGGTGACTTTAATGTAAGCTTCTGTACAGGCAACACCAGTAGAAGAGAATTGGAACATTTATTGGAAACCTTTAATTTAACTCCAATAGTTCAATTTCCTACCTGAGTGACAGATACCAGCGTAAGCCTTATTGGCAACATCTTTATTGATAAGTTTAGTAGTAGTCTTAGTACTGTATGTCAAATTCTAAATGGTCTGTCAGACCATGATGGGCAGTCGCTAACTCTTAATGAGTTGTTCTGGCATTAAAAAATATAAACCAATTTGTAGGTCTTTAAAAACAATCAATGTGGACACTAGAAAATTTCAATCAGCTCTTGCAGCAGACTGACTGGAGCCGAATATACAAAGAAAGAAATGTTAGTATTAAATTCAGCCTATCCACAGATGATTCATTGTCCCTCTTTGAAGCAGTATTTCACAAGAAAACTATTAAAATTAACCCCCAGAATTGCAAAATCAAACCCTGGATTACCTACAAATTATATTGTAAAATCCTAAAAACAATTATAAAGTGCTCCAAAACATTACATATTGAAAGTAAAATAGACAACTCTAACAACAAAATAAAAACCATCAGGGATTTCATCAAAAGGGAGCTGGGAAAAAAGTGGAGAGTGTATACGGCATAGAAACAAGACAGTGTGCTAATTTAATTAAAGAAACAAATGCAGTTGCAATAGTCTTAAATGAGTGCTTTCTAACAACCTCTGAGAAAACTGGCTGTAGGGGTCCAGTCAACAAGGCTATGAACCGTCTGAAAGGATCTGCTCCGTGCAAAATTAATCAAATTCTCATAGCCCCAGTTACAGTCAGTGAAGTGAAAAGGATCATCACTAAAATGCAAACCAATACGTCATCTGGCTTTGAAAATATCTCCACTAAGGTACTTAAACATTGTCATAATGCCGTTTGTGTAATACTGTGCCATATATTTAATGAATACCTTCAACATGGTATTGTCCCTGATAGAATGAAGTATGCCGATGTGAAACCACTGTTCAAGAAAGGGGGAAAAAAACAGATGCTTCTAACTACCGCCCCATATCCCTTTTAACATGCTTCTCCAAAGTTCTCGTGAAACTGATGCATACAGAATTGTAGAACACCTGAATTTCCGCAAGGCTCTTATTCAATGCCAATTTGGTTTCCAGTGAGGCCTGTCAACTGATGATGCCATATTATCCTTTACTAATAATGTTCTAGAAGCTCTGAACAATAAATTGGCTTCAGTTGGTTTTTTTTTTTCAACTTAACCAAAGCCTTTGACTGTGTGAGCCATGAAATCCTCCTTTCAAAAGCAGCCTATTATGGTTTAACTGACACAGTGGGAATGTGGCTCAGAACATACCTGACTGACACAAAGCAGATGCTATTGCTTAATCATGAAGATGGCTTAATAGCTTCATGTGGCTGGGAAACAGTGAAGGCGTGCTGCAAGGGCCGGTGCTTGACCCTCTGCTCTTTCTTATTTTTATTAATGACCTTCCTCACTGTTCTAAGCCTACCATCAAATTTACTCTTTTCGCAGAATATACATTCCTTGTAATTGAAAAAAAAACCTGAAAATGATACTGCATCATCTTCCAACTTTGTGTTCCATGACCTCCATAAGTGGTTCAGATGCAATGGCCTAACTTTAAATCTTAAAAATTACCAGTTCATACATTTCCATGGGTCTCACAAAGCTCAGGATGACATAAGTGTAAGCTGTAGTGATCAAGATATACATCAAGTTTATTCAACAAAATTTTTAGGCCTCCACATTGACAATAAAGTAAATTGGTCTTGCCCTATTTTGGACTTCAGAAAAAGACTTAGTTCAGCAGCTTATGCTCTACTACTATAGCAACAACTGCTAATAGTGATGCTGTTAAGGCTGCTTATTTTGGCTGTTTCCATTCATTGTTATCCTATGGCTTAAATTCTGAGGTAACCAACCAGTGGCAAATAAAGTATTTGTAATTCAGAAAAGTGCAATTCAAATTATAAGTGGAGTTAACAGAAATCATTCATGCAGAAGTCTTTTTAAATCACACATAATATTAACAATGACCTCACAATACATCCTATAACTTATGTGCTTTTCAGCTAAGAACTTACACATGTACAAAATCAATACTTATTATCATGACTATGACACAAGAACAAAACATGACTTTCATGTTGACAGAAAAAACTCGAGTCTAATACAAAAGGGAGTATACTACTTAAGCATAAAAGTGTTTAATGCACTCCCGTCTGAAATAAAAAATCTCTCAAGTGAAATGCCAAAATTTAAGGGTAGATTGAAGGAATATCTTCTGGAAAAAGCGTTTCAATCTCTTAATCAATTCTTTAATGTAACATTGTAACTTAGATGTAATACTTTACTCGTAGTATTTGCTATTGCCACATTGTAACTTAATACATCTTACACCAGTATGGGAATTCGTGTTCAGGCAGTTGGCACTATCAAATTCCTGCTAATGTATAGTTGTAATATGGAAAACTGTTATTTATTATTTTATCATTTTATATATCTGCTTAAGCCTGTAACTATTAACATACTTTGTTTCTTATACACAAATTGCAATTTACATTTGTTACCATATACAAGTAACTACTGTGTTAATTTATATTCTCACTTGTTCCATATCCATGCAATTCTTTTGTGCGGATCTACGGAACATGAATAAATAAATGATCAAAGACATGACTTTTTAGTGGTCCCTGAATTAAGTGCTGAGATGATTTTGGATATTGATTGACTGGACAAGGAAAAAGTCGTTTTTAGATTGTGGCAATGTAATTTTTAAAATTAATAGGGAGCCTAATGCAATAGAAATCAAATTAGAAGAAGATGACAATGTGTGTGGGGTTAGAGTAGAATCTGTATTGCTAGAAATAGAATCTGAAAATGATGGTTTGTCTCAACTATATGAAATCTACCATGTGAAAAATTTAGTAATGAATGAATCGAAAACTGACAGTTTTAGGGAAATTGTTAACATTATCCAAGAACTCATGTGTGAAGAAAAAGGGGATTTATTTACTGTTTTGATTAATAATAGGGAAGTGTTTTCTGATAAACCAGGTGTTGTAAGGAACTTTGAATACCATATAGAGGCCATTGAACATCAACCATTCTTTGTAAGGCCCTATCCAGTGCCAATAGCTAAGAAAGAAGCTGTTACAAGCTGAAATTGATAAAATGTTAGCATGAGGTGTAATAGAGAGAAGCAACAGTGAGTACAATGGTCTGCTTATTATAGTAAACAAGAAAGACGGAGGCATAAGAGTTGTCATTGATGCACGAACATTGAACAAAATCGTCAGGAGAGATGTATTTATATGTAGTGACTTTAATATAGACTTTCCACCCACAACAGAAACAGGGAGACATTGATTAACATTACAAAAACTTATAATCTGCATGGCCTTGTAAATGAGCCCACTAGAATAACACCTGCATCCAAGATAGCTCTAGATGAAATTTTTGCAAATAGAAATAAACTTAACCCAACTCTAGAAGTATAAAATGCAGGATTCAGCGAGCGACCACCGAGCTGTCATTCTAAAGGTTGATGTTAACAAAGATACCTCAAACCCAGTGCCACATAAAGCTTTATGAAGGTTTTCCACTCAAGATAACTTGAACAAGCGAAAGTCCCTCCTTAGTAAAGAAAAGTAGATAAAGATGTACGCAGCCAATGATGTGAACATGAAATTCAACATATTTCTTGACAAAATGATCCACCACTTTTAAGAGGCTTTTCCACAGAAACCAGTAAGAATAAATAATAAGAGAAACATGACTTGGATGACACCAGCTACAAAAATCTCTTGCAAACATAAGAATACTCCACATGCTATGTAAACAAAGTAGTGCCTCCTCCCAACTAACAGAATACTATAAAAACTACACATGTATCATAAGAAGAGTGATAAGACAAGCAAAAAGGATGCAAAATGATGAGTACATTGACAAATCCAGCAATAAAGTTAAGGCAATGTGGAATATCCTTAAAAGGGAAAGAGGGGAAATGAAAGCTACACACATGAACATAGAAATCAAACTCAACAATGAATCTATATCTAATTCCGAAGTTGTGGTGAACTCTTTCAACAATTTATTCACGGGCATAGCCGAAAAATTGGTCAAAAATAATCCTAACACAAACTACCAACCAGCAAAGCAAAAATACCACACATGTGCAGAGTCAATTTTCATTGCCAAAGTCCCTGAAAATGATGTTGCAAAAGCCCTCAGAGAGTTAAAAAAATTCATATTCAGCTGTAATTGATGTTATTGTAGCAGCTGTAATCAAAAATTGTGTACACACAATTGCTGAACCATTAATTCACCTCTCTGACTGTACTTTCCAGGCAGGTACTTTCCCTGAAGATCTGAAACTTTCTAAAGTAATACCTGTCTTCAAAAAAGGTGATAATAAAGATATGAATAACTACAGGCCCATCTCAGTCTCATCCTGCTTTTCTAAAGTTTTTGAAAAAATAATGTACAAAAAACTGATGGACTTCATTGAAAAAAAAAATAACTATGTTTAGCTCAACATCGGTTCAGAAGCAACAAATCTACTGAAACTGCAGTATATGATTGCATAAATACGCTATTAGATCTGTTAGATTAAAAATAACCCATAACAGACATATTTCTGGATCTGTTAAAGGCTTTTGACACTGTTGACCACAAAATATTGCTGGAAAAAATAGAACACTATGGTATCAGAGGAACTGCAAACAGTTGGATTGCTTCATTCCTAACCAATCGGATGCACAGAGTCAGCATGAACTACACATATAGACAAACCAACTCAATAACTGAAATCCTATCAAGAAATAAAACTGTAAAGCAAGGGGTGCCACAGGGCTCAGTATTGGGACCTCTATTTTTCCTCCTGTATATTAATGACTAGAGCCTGGAAGTAGATGCACACAAAACAATAATATTTACTGATGAGTCAACTGTACTCCTCAAAGGGGAAAATACAGAGGCTGTACAAAAAGCTGTGAACTTGGCCTCTGAACTACTCAGCAATTGGGCTAAAATCAACAGATTAACTATCAACACCAAAAAGACAGCTTCCATGAACTTTCACACAACAGAAAATGCAAATTCCTCTCAGCCACTTGTCACTGTAAATAACCAGCCGATACTGGCACTGTATTCAAATTCCTAGGTCTGTGGTTTCAAGATAACCTGTAATGGAATACACATACAGCAAAGGTAAATGCCAGAATTAATACTGGCTGTTATGCATTGAGTGTACTGAAATCATGTGCTAGCCTGAAAACATTAACCAGTGCGTTCTACACTTACATGCAAGCCCACCTAAAATATGATGTGGTATTCTGGGGAAATTATCCAATTTCTCTCAGCACATTCAAAATCCAGAAGAGAGCAATGAGGATTATTACTGGGAGCAAACCAAGAGACTCCTGCAAACCCATCTTCAGAAAGCTGGAAATCCTTACACTGCCTTGCCTATACGTTCTGGAGATTCTAAAATTTTTCAGAAACCACATAGTGCCAACTGACTCCAGAGTCGTACAAAAAAATGAAATACATAAACACAACACCAGGAAAAACTCAAATCTGCATGTTTTACCTACAAACACTCAACTGTGTAAAAAGGGAGCTTTCCACATGGGCCTCCAACTGTTCAACAATCTTCCCACTAGTATTAAGTCCATCGAAGACAACATAAAATTTAGCAATGCCGTGAAGTCACATTTGTTGTCACTGTTTTTACTCTATAAATGAATACTTAGATCAGTAATCTTGCTATTTGTGTTAAACTGAAAACATTGAGCAGTTGGAGAGAAGTAAACTTAACAAATATTTGCAATATAATACATTAGGATACTATATGTTAATATATGTTAACAATGTTAACTGATATTTACCGACATCTGCCACACACTGCGTACCATCAGATCACATGGAATAAATAAATAAATAAAAAGTAGACAGGCCAAAGAATTTGGATGATCTATTACAAAAATTCGATAATGAAAAGTACTTAACCAGTCTTGACCTCAGTGCGGGATATTGGCAAATCCCATTACATAAAGATTCCAGGAAATATACTGAATTCGTCTTTGCAGGAAAATGATATCAATATAAAGTTGTATCTTTCGGTGGTTTAAATACTTCTGTTTCAGTTATGGCATTAGATTCTGTCTTAGGAAAAGGACTTTGTCCCACATTAACTGTTTATGTAGATGGCTTGTTGATTGCCAGTGATAGTTGGGAGGAACATTGTGAACTGTTGAATAAAACCCTCATTGCTCTTCCAGCAGGGGGAAAGACTGAAATTGAAGAAGTGTGAATTTGTAAATCAAGAAATTAAGTTGCTAGGACACATAATTACATCTGGGATTGGCAAGGACCCAGAAAAGCTTAATGCAATTGAAAAGTACCCTCCACCTAAGAACACGAAACAGTTGAAGGCGTTTGTTAGTATTTGCGGGTTTTATCGCAAATTTACGAAGGGGCAAGCTTCCAATAGCCCACATTTGAACAGTTTGTTGAAGAAATATAGTGCATATATTTGGACACCTGAATGTCAAAGAGATTCCGAGAACTTGAAAACTGTAGAGGGAAAATATTTTACATCACCCTATTTTAAGTGATCCATTCCGCATGATCAGAGACTGTAGTGTATACGGTATTGGTATTGAAATACTTCAAGAAAACACAGAATCTGGGGGAGCAGAACATAGGACTACAGCTTTTGCTAGTAAGACTGACCAAATTTGAGAAGAATTACACTATTTCAGAAAAAGAAGCTTTAGCCATTATTTGGGGATTAAAGAAATTTAGGAATTATTTATGGAGGCACAAAACTATTATCCATATAGACCATAGAGCCTTAACCTTTTTGAAAGACTATCACCTGTACACCGGAAGATTGAGTCGATGGGCCCTGTATCTATAACAGTTTCATTATGAAACGTTGTACATTAAAGGCAGTGACAATCATGTGACTGATGCTTTATCTCGATTGTCAGAGGTATGGACAACTTACTGACAGGATGTAATGAAGATAGCAAGTTTCATATGAGGTATATCAAGGAAGTTCCATGTAGGAAGAGAATAGAACAGATTTGCAAGGGTATGAGGTTTTATCAGAATGACGGTGAAGTCTGGAAGCCAGTAAAAACTAATTTTAGTAACTCCAACTTTCCAAAAATTAGTAAATTTTATATGATCTTTAATGGAATTTTGTACAGGAGAAAGAATACAATTACTGAGGAATGGAAAGTGTGTTGGCCTAAGCAATTTGATACTGAAGTTATTATTTCCATCTTGCCTTAGGGCACTGTGGTCCTAAAAAGTGTATTGAAAAATTGACTGATGTATTTATGATTAATGTAGATGCTGCGAAGAAAATTACTGATAGAATTAAATCTTGTGATGTGTGTCAGAGTGCAAAAGTGGCTAACCGAACCAATCAGGGTTATATGCAAAACACAGTACCAGAAGACACTTTAGAATTGGTATCAGTAGATTTGTATGGTCCTCTGCCTAAAACGTCAGGAAATTGGTCTTACATTGTGGTATCTTTAGAAGTTTTCTCTAAATTTATTAAGCTATGTCCTGTCAGAAAAGCCACTGCTGAAGCAGTCTTTAATAAAATGACTAGGTATTTTAACACCTTTGGTAAACTTAAGCTGTATTATCTGATAACAGACTATAGTTTATTTCTAAAATCTGGAAGGAAGGTATGAGACAATATGGTATACAAGTTAAATATATTTCAGCCTACCATCCTGCAAATAACCCTGTTGAAAGGTATATGTGTGAATTAGGAAGGTTGGGTAGAACATATTACCACCATAATCATAAGGTTTGGGGCATATTTGTGACTGACTTTCAAAAAACCATGAACACCCTCTACCATGAAACCACTGGTTCTTACCCTGTAGAAATTCTGTTGAACCATAACAGCAAAAGTATTATTGATGACATCTTGCAATTCCCACCTGTTGTAGGAATTAACTTGCATGAGAAAAAAGAACTGGTTAGGAAAAGAATGAAAAAGAAAGCGACTGCTAGATTTGAAAGGCATGATAAGAACCTCAAAATAACTAGATTTAAAATTGGCTACTATGTGTTAGTGAAACCCCATGAAAAATCTAGTGAGATTAATGATGAAATTTCTAAATTTAAATACATTTACGATGGGGCATTTGAAGTGCAAGGAACTCCACATGATAACGCTTATGTTCTTGTGTACCCTAGATCAAGAAAACCTTTGTGAATTAGGAATATTGCTGACCTGAAGTTGTATGCCCACAGAAAGCAATGATGAATGAAATGTTGAAGCCTCAGAGAGCATTGCACTATATGCAATGTTAGGCGTATGATGAGCACCAGGTAGTCGAGTTGTTGTCAACACTGCTCTCATTTCTTTTCGTGTTGACAACCTTCACCTTCTGTCACTCAGAACTCTTTACTAATTCCTTTGCTTCTTCTCTATCAGGACGAATTACTTAGTGTAGAAGTGATATTAACAAGTGTGATTTGTTAGTGGGTACACTAGAAAATGACTGAGCCAGTTGTAAGTAAAGTGGGTGCTGTAATGGAAAGTATAAGCATGCAATAGAAATAACTTAATGACTTAAATAGTTCCTATCATAAAGATGCAAGGGAGGAAACAAAGGTAAAAATTTGAAATGAATAATCTGATATGACTAATATCTAAAAATGGTTGGGTAAAAATGGCACTAAGTTAATATGAAAATTGGCTATGTCCAAGGAGGGAGAAGAGTGTCTGCTATATGTCTTAGTAATAAGATATTCTTCTTTTCTAAACCATAGGAGTTGTCATAAAAGCATTTACAATAAGCTATTGACATGAAAAATGAACAGAAATTTTTATCTTGACTTATTCTTGAATATAACATTTAATTTAAATAACATAGTATGTATGTAGTACTCTATATTGTCTTGTTGAAAAGAACTTTTTTTTCATCTTTGTTACCAGTGTCTAATGTCTTTGTATACGTTTCAGATACTGAATAACATAAAGGAAGTTATGATCACACTGATTGCCTAATATGTACTAGAGATAATGGAAAGTCAACTGCAGTGGTAAATGTACTGCAGTTTGGAATGAAAAAGAATACCCAAATGTTGTACTGTTGGGTAACAAACCAATCTAACGAAATGCCAAGTAGTTCTGAGGCATAGAGCTACCCAAACTGCTATGTGAGGGGTAGCCAAAGGACTTGCCAATGTGGGGCAAGGATTTGATAAGTGATCATGAACTGCCAAACCTTGATGATGGGCCAGTGTCTCAATTCAAAAAGGTGTTCTTTTATTGTTCTTACTCCAAACTGTGTTCATATGCCTAAATGTTTACATACAAAGACTGCAAAACCAATAATGGGCAGAATATGAATTTGTAATGATTCTTTTGAAATATTTTTTGTATATGGTTTTATGTGGTTAATTGTTTGCAACATGGACTGCCAAATGCTACTGCAGGCAGCAAGAATAAGATTTATGATAAATGTTTGTTTGCTTATGTGATTGACAAAAAATTTGGATTGCTATTAGCGAAATGCTCAGTGGGATACTTTTGTTTTAAATGGTTATATTTGTTTGTATATGTGTATAAGTGTGGATACAAGATTTTTAAGTATTTCAGTATCCTCTGAATAGTACAAGACATTGTGCGCTTTTGCTAATGTATGTTACTGTATATACATATTTACCTTTTTCTAGATTGCTGTTTTACTGATATGCAGATTATTTTGTATACTGCTTGTCTGTATTGTTATTGAGATAAAATGTGGTTGCGATGAAAATGCTAAAGGCGTCCTGTTTAATGATAGATTTTTTTGGTAAAGTAATATGAAGATAAATTACTCTATTTAGTAATAAAAATGACTGTAGATGTCTTATTTTCAAAATGTTTTGGAAGAAATCCGTGAAATTTCTTAGTGTATATACTGTATGTCTGTAATATGTGTATTTTATTCTCCCAACTGAAGTTCCATAGTATAATTTTTTTGTTGTTGCAGATACCACTTAGGTGTTATGAATGTTTCCTTGAAGTACCCCAAATGGAAACCTCAAAGAAACAAGAGACATATGTAACACCACAGCTCAAATGCTTTGTTGATTCATTTTGCTTTCTGTTTTGTTCAACATTCCATCATTGAGTTTCTTTAATTATTGTATGATTAATTCGGTACTGTACAAAAGTGTATGCTCTTTTCTCAGTTAAGAAATTTCATGTCTTTAAGATTGTGTGAAATGTTTTATCTTCATTGGATAAATACTTTACTTCACTTGGAGGGAAACAAAAATTATTATATATAACTGGAAATTTGTTAATCAACATTTTGATAACTTACTAATAGGTGCAATTGATATGTTTTATTTAAAATTGTTGTCTACTACCCTGCTGATCCTCACTTAGGGTTCTTAGTTTTTTATATGTAAAAAAGGTGTTGTGGTTTCCCTCTGGAACAGAAACTTGCAGCGTGTGCAAATTGTGGTTGGCGTCAATAAAAAGGTGGACCAATGAGTTAGTCGGAGACTAGCGACCGAACCATTGACAGCTAATGATTGAGAAGTGCATTGTGCTGGTGCCGACGGAAGCTTTTTGTGGTTGTCCATACAATGCTAAAGCCTCGGGTGGATTGAGGGGTTATTATGCTCTGTTACTGGAAATAACCTTAAAATCTGAGGAAATTCGCAAAGAAAAATATGACAGAGCACATCAGTTACAAGTGCAAGTCCATCTACTATCATATACTCGCTACCAATATTGCGCAACCACTGCTACAGAGAGGGAGAATTATAGATTTGTAAAGTGATGGATCAGCACTTACAGTGTGCTCATATATAAGGTAACTCATACGTGAATTTATGTACCTACCTTGATTTTTTCCTTATCACAACACTTTTAAGGTCCTCTCCATTTTGACTATGATTACTGAGTGTCCTTGTTGTAGAAAAATGAGTCTCAAAGCATAACAGTTATTTAATTAATGTTGTTTGATACTAAGTGAGAAAGAGTAGTTAAAAGTACAGTGGATTTAGCAAAATTGAGGGAGGTAGTAAGTGTAGCTTCGTGAAAGCCTCCCAGTGTTTGAAACAGTTCAATTTAAAATTTTGTCGACTTTCAAAATTATTTATTTAATCACTGATTTTAAAAGTAAAGGACTGCGATGGTAACTAATAGACAACAATCCATTTTGAGGTCAGTTCAAAGTAAATGTTCTTAATGATTGGTTTGAAAAGCAATACCTAGTGATGTATTGACTGTAAAATCTATTAAAAATGCATACAAGGTAAGTCAATTCATTAAGAACTGTTTATCTAAGTTGGCATTCTTTAGATTGTTCGTGAAAGCGTGTTAGTATGCTTTAGAACAGTGGTCAAGATTAAGCCCCCCATCCCCCCCACCCTCCGCAATTGAAAGTTGCTCAAATGCACATAGTTACTTGATTATAGAAAGCTCTAACTACTCATGATATTTATGTTGAGTTCTGTGCACACTGTGTTCTAAAAAGTGTAATATCAGTTTATGAGCACCCACTTACTGAGGGTAAAGTTACTATGAATAACGTTTTCCATGAATACAGTTACTTCTTTGACTTTAAAGAATAGTGTGAATGTTTATGCAAGTGAGATTTAGTTTAAATTTGTACTGTGCACAAAATATCTGATGAAGTAAGACTAGGCTCATGCCCAATTTCCAGTTTAACAGTGACTTGCATTTGGAGTGTTGTTGAAGTTCTTCAGTTTTGACAAAGTATTCAATGTTGATGATTGTAACAGTGTCCTATGTGTTTGTGAGAACATGAATATCTTTCTGCTACTGCTTTTACCCACTATAACATTATTGTACCAGAAAAGTATAGGTTGTCTCTTTCCAATAAAGTTGCGTATTATTCTTGAAAAGAAATGTTACATATTTCTATGCCTAATTATAAAGCGACCATTTTCTTTATCAGTTGAGCAGTTTGGACAGTTAAACCAGTTTCTATACAGTATCTGTTGCTAGTTGAGTATTTACGTAATTCTAACTTTCATGTCGGATATGCAACCTCCTTTAGGCATTTTACGGTCAAAACTACAAAATTCCTTACAGAGGGTAACATTGTATTGCTTCTACATATCGTAACTGGTTAACAAAATAGTTTTAGAACATAAACGAGAGGCAGCACGAGTGTTATATTCAGCTTTTTCCATGACAGGACATTTGTTCTGTTGGGTCATGGTACATGGTAAACCAAATTTGGTAACTGATAGTGCTACATAAGCTGTTTAATGTTCTACCATCTATAGTTAATTCTGTGATGTCTCGAAACAGATGCACCAGGGGATTAGGCAATTTAGCAAATGCCCCAACTAACCCCTCGGAGGACACAAGGGCGTCATTCCCAAGCTCGCTTGTGCACTGCAAATCCTGCTCCCCCATCCTCTTCCCATCAAGCCCTAAACATGTGAGATTAAACTGCAATACACTAACCAAAGACTCCAATTCAGCAGTAGATTCCTTATCACGATATCCTAACATTAATTAGGCAGGATTCGGTTACAATTGTGAACGGGGCCGTAATCAGTTACTATTGGTTAAAAAAATGGTTCAAATGGCTCTGAGCACTATGGGACTTAACATCTGAGGTCATCAGTCCTCTAGACTAAGAAATATCTAATCCTAACTAACCTAAGGACAGCACACACATCCACACATGAGGCAGGATTCGAACCTGCAACCGCAGCAGCAGTGTGGTTCCGGACTGCAGTGCCTAGTACTGTTCGACCACAATGGCCAGCTATTCTTGGTTCCCTTTTACAATTACACCCATTTATTTTAAAACATTAATTCAAGTCTCAGCGATAAATAAAAATCACATGCGTTATTAATGAAGGAATAAACAACTGTGTAAATAATAGTGCTTTCAGTATGTTACAATTTAGCAAATCACCATAAAATAGGGATACAGCAAATTATGCTTTAAAAACAAGCCAATGCTATCCCAAATTAGTATCTTAAGGCAAGTAACCACAGTCATGACTGAAGGCCTTACACGCCAAGAATGGCAATTATATTTAAAAAATTTAATAGTAAATTAAAAGAATATCTGCTGGAATACTCTTTTTACTCTCTTGATGAGTTGTTTGACATAAACACTTCTATATTGTTGGTCAGATATGCCACATTGACTTGTAATGCTTGCTGTTACCACTTTGTAAACTGAACATGATGACCTATGTCAGAATAACAATATACTTCACGTCTAGAACAGTTATAACTTAATATGGAATAATTGTAATTTATTATTGAATTGTTTTATACCTCCTGTCTTACCTTAGGAACTGGCTAAGATTGTAATTGTTAACATATTTTGTTCCTTTATACATACTGCAATTTGCATCTATTAGTATATACGAGGTGCGGCTAGAAAAAAACCGGACTGATGCTGGAAAAAACATTTATTTACAATTATTTACAATTTCATGTTATCTCCTCCAATGTACTCTCCTGCTCGGTCTCTACACCGCTCCATACGAATTTTCCACTGTTCATAGCAATGCTGCAGATCATTTTCGGTAAGTCCATACATTACTTCCGTCGCTTTTTCTTTTACTGCTTCAACAGTCTCAAATCTAGTTCCTTTCAAAGCTGACTTGACTTTAGGGAAAAGAAAAAAGTCACAGGGGGCCAAATCAGGTGGATGATCTAAGATGGGAATGTTGTGTTTTGCCAAAAACGTCTTCACTGACAACGCACTGTGAGCTGGGGCATTGTCTTGGTGAAGGATCCATGACTTTTTTCTCCATAAATCGTTCCGTTTTCTCCGTACTCGCTCACGCAGGGTAGCCAGGACGCTAATGTAGTAATGCTGATTCACTGTTTGTCCCTCTGGTACCCAATCAATGTGCACAATCCCTTTGATGTCAAAAAAAACAATCATCATTGCCTTGAATTTCGATTTTGACATTCGTGCTTTTTTTTGTCGTGGAGAACCAGGAGTTTTCCAATGCACCGATTGGCGTTTAGTTTCGGGATCGTAAGTAAAAAACCAATTTTCATCGCAAGTAATAACATTTTGTAAGAAGGTGGGATCACTTTCAATGTTTTCCAGGATGTCAGAACAAATCATTCTTCGGCGTTCCTTCTGTTCAATTGTGAGACACTTTGGAACCCTTTTTGAACACACTTTGTTCATGTTGAAACTTTCATGAAGAATCTGCCTAACACTTTCCTTGTCAACTCCTGTTAACTCAGACACTGCTCTGATTGTTAAACGGCGATCTTGTCGAACAAGTTTACCGATTTTTTCAATGTTTGCATCAGTTTTTGCTGACAATGGTCTGCCAGTGCGAGTGTCATCACTGGTGTCTTCGCGGCCATCTTTAAATCGTTTAAACCACTCAAACACTTGTGTTCGCGATAAACAATCATCGCCGTATACTTGTTGTAACATTACAAACGTTTCACTTGCAGATTTTCCTAGTTTGAAACAAAATTTGATGTTAACACGCTGTTCTTTCTGTACACTCAACATTTTCCGACGCACAGACAAAACGTCAACTACTTAAAACAGACGCCACGGGCAGACTGAGTGCAGGAGGCAGATGAAACTCGAGCAGTAGGCGGAGCGAGAGTCACGCGACAGGCCACGCGACTTTCAGCCTTATTGCATTCGTTTTATTGTTTCACCAGTACTAGTCTGGTTTTTTTCTAGCCACACCTCGTATAAGTAGGATACTGTCCTCATGTATAATTTTATTATGACTCATTCCACATCCGTACAATTATCTTGTATACTGGATCTACAGAACATGAATAAATAAACAAGTAAAGAGGATCATATGTCTGTCTGCTATGTGGTTTGGTAGCATATTGTGTGTGTGTACTTCCAAAGTCTTCAATGGCTCACCTGAAGATAACTTGCAGGTGCCCTGTCGAAATATCATGCAATGAATTAATTAACGACTGGCTGCAAGCCCGAAAATTGTTTGAACATTTAGTTCGCGGGGAAAACTTTAAATTTCTCACATTCTAGTGGTTGTCTTCTTAGTTAGGAGTGGGTCTGTGGAATCCATATCTGTTTCTGGACCTGTTTGGGATACTCTGGTTCTACTGTTAACGTAAGTAACACAGATGGCTGCAGATTGTCTTTGCTTGAGTGTTTATATTTTCAAGTTTTTTTATGTGTCTGTGTGATCTCGTGTAGGTTTTTGCTTGTGTGGCACCTACATTATTGTTACCTTCCTTCCTACTGACTGTTACAGGTTTTGTTTTAATCACTGGTTTATCTGCATTCTGCTCATATGTTTCCGAGCTGTCTATTACAGGTACGTGAATGCGTTGACTGTTTGTAGACCCTCCATAAACGAAGTGCACTACCATTATGTGAGGTCAACAGTTGGTTGAGTCGTATTCTGGTTTTAATCTCTATGTCTCTGCTGTGGGTGTGTTAGGACTTTGTGTTTCATTACTATTTCGAGATGTGTTAGTGTGAGTGCAAAGTGTACGTGTGTCGTCCAGGTGTACAGCTGTTGGTGATGCTGAGGATCAAAAAGGAGTTGTCACATTTTTAAGTAGGGATGCGATGTAGTTTAAAAACTTTGATATCGATCTTAGGACGACAGCCTGCCAAGCAGTGGCCACTGTAAGTTATTCTCCTACTAGAGCATTTACTATTGTCACCATATACAAACCTCCTCAGTGTTAATTACGAAACTTTGCTTTGGATCAGATTCTTTGCCAGCTTCAAACGTCATTCTCCTTTGTGCAGATTTCAATGCGCAGTGCTCTGTATGGGTTTGGCAAACAGACGTTGTAGTTGGCAGTTATTTGCTTACACTTCTGGGAAATCTCATTTTAGTACACCTTAGCGATGGTTCTCATACCATGCTATATAACCCATACGGACGACCATCGACCGTTCATTTGACATTTTGCTCCACTGACTTTCAGCATGTAACGGAGTGTACAGTCGAAAAAGTCTCTCTTGGCTCGGATCATCTCCCTCTGTAAACTTCGATAGACCCACAAATAAATCCTGTTAATGTTACAATTCAAATAGCAGCTGCCATATCGAGGTGGAGCAATAGTCCCTGTCTGGTGGACACCAACGTGCTCTAGAACTATAGCACAATGAAGACCTGTGTATGGTCCTTTTGGAAAGAACGGATTATAGAAAACTTCACTGTGTATTAGGAAATACCTGTGAGGGCTCGGAGACAATTAAAAGACATTACAAGGAACAGCTGGAAAACCTTTCGTCAATCTTTAACTAAAAATTTAATCTTGTTGATGTATGGAAAATTGGTTCCTTAAATACAAGAACTCGACTACCTGTAATGAACTGAACACCGTGAGCTTCTGCAGTCAAGCAGCTGTTTCATCCACCAGAATACAGGGATCACAATCATCATCTACTAGGGCGATTTTCGTATCAAGAATTCAAGTATTATAATGGAGGTATACTCCTCGGCTGGCAAGGACATTATTCACTATTGAGTGATAGAAAATCTCCCAGACGTAGCACTCTGTAAACAATTGCACAAGTTTAACTAAATTTGGATGAACGACACAAAACAGAAGATTGGACATATTTAAAACCACATAAAGATGAAGAGCAGGCAACATCATATCCACCTATTTCCCTTTCTTCCTGCATCCGGAGGACTGTAGAGCACCTGATCAAAAATCGCTTGGAATAGCGGTTGGTATCAAATCAAATCCTGCCAACAATTTAGTATGGGTTTCGAAAATGCAAAGGAGCAATCGATAATTTAAATACTTTAATCTCTGACATCTGTGACGCAGCCACATGGAAAGAAACTATCACAGCCATCTTTGTTATTGTTGTTGGTGCCTATGATAATGTGCACATGTGTGTGTTGCTATGGAAGTTGCAATCCGCTGGAAGCAGTTTCTTCCCTATGAATGGTGCGGATACTGGAAGCAATGGCAAATTAAAGTTCACAGCACTGAAGTCCTTCCAATGTTCCAGTATGACCATCATGGCTCTTCTCAGATCATTCATGTAACATATTTTGATTATTCTAGCACCGGAAAAGGAGCTTTTGCCCCTCTCATACCTCGTGTAAAAGTGGGCAAACTATACTCAAATTTGTACTGATGGCTCAACATGGATATGGAACATTATGTGAGGTGCACATTTCTCTTCCAAAAAACTGCCAAACAAAGGAAGTTCCAGCTACCATGTGATGCTTCCATTTTTCTCGCTGAAACATTCACTTTTCTGCAGACAAGAAAATAGTTACACTCCATACCAATCTCCAAAGCAGTAATAAGCACTGTCTTGCATAGCATATGAAACTCTATTAGTGATCCGAATTGGAACAAACGGACCTGTCAGTTTGCCCTACACCTAGGAGATCACTACTATCAAGCTAAACAGACTGGTCACGTTATAGAAATCATTTCGATTAAATGACATTTTTACATCATCCATAATGATAAAACAGACCAAATAGCACAACATGCGGCTAGCAGTGGAAGACCTATGAACATCAGACTTTGAAACACAGACCTCCTTTTACAGATCAAACGACAAGCGATTCTTTCTTGGCCAGTGGAATGGACTGATAGTCGTCAAATACAGGATAAAGGGTACAAAAGTATACAGCCAAACACAACGAGATGGCAATGGCTCGTGAAGTGCAAACAGTCAAGAATATTAATATCATCTACTGTGTAGATGGATCATTCCCTGCCCACTTACATTAGATTGGCGTATTGGGGACACCTTATTGTCAATGTGGTGGCATCACAATTTGTGATGTCAGTAACACTGTGTGATCAACAGAGACAACGTTGTATAGGAACTCTTAAGACTTGATTACTGCCACTTACTCTGTTCTTGTAAATCAGCCCAGGAGTATATACAATTCTTCGCTAAGTTTATGGCTCAAGAAGATATAAAAAACCAGAAGTAACGAACAGGAACAGAGTTACCGACTTCCAAACAAACAAATGGTTTACTGTTATTTTTATCCATTACTCTCAACGAATGAGTGTTACCATTATTATTCTCAAATCGCATTTATGTATGTCTCCTCTCCACAGTCTGTCTGATCAAGATTACACTGCTCTAATTGTCATTTTATTTAAATTATGGTGGCTAAATAGAGTCGCGCTGGAGGATAAAAATAAAAAACTAAGAAAATGAGTAAGTACTGGTTAGAGAATATGCTTCAAAATTTCTGTTAACATAAAACTAAGAATTTGCACACATAATGTTCATTTGCTCTGAGAATAAGATTCAGAGAATTTTCTCTGTTTTAGTCATACGACCCCATAACCCGAAAAAATACTAGCGTCTATACCTACATCTAAATCTGCATGATTACTCTACAATTCACAATTAAGTGCGCGGCAGAGGATTCATCGAACTACCTTCAAACTATTTATCTACGGTTAGACTCTAGCAGTGCGGAGGTAAACCGAGCACTTAAAATCTTTCTGTGCGAGCTCTGATTTATCTTGTTTTATCATGATGATCGTATCTCCCTATGTAGGTGGAAGCCAATAGAATATTTTCGCATTCGGAAGTGAAACTTCACGAGAAGATCCGCCGCAACAAAAAACTCCTTTGTTTTAATGTCTTTCACCCAAATTTACGCATTATGTCCGTTGCACTCTTTCCCCTACTTCGTGATAATACAAAACGAGCTAACCTTCTTTGAACATTTTCGATGTCCTCCATCCCACCTGATGCGAATCTCAAGCCGCACAGTAGTACTCCAGAAGAGGGCAGACAAGCGTAGTGCACACACTATCGTTAGTCTATCTGTTGCATGTTCTAAGTTTTCTACGAATAAATCCCAGTCTCTGGTTTGCTTTCCCTACAACATTATCTGTGTAATCGTTCCAATTGAAGTTATTCGTAATTGTAGTCCCTAAGTCATTAGTTAAATTTACAGCCTTTAGATATGTTTGATTTATTGTGTAACCAACATTTCGTGGATTTCTTTTAGTACCTTCTGATGTGGATAACTTCACACTTTTAATTCCTTAGACTCAGTTGCCACTTTTTGCATCATACAGATATCTTGTCTAAGTTATATAATTTATTACCACCGTAAATAGAGGCCACATACTGGACGGGGTGTAGTGTAAATTAAGATACGCTATTCTAAGTTATCATATCAGAACGCTTCTGTTACGTTTCAAAGTATTTCACGTAAAGCGACGCTGCGGAAGATTTCATGAAGGACGAAGTGATACTTTGAGCCGGATGCCTAAAACTGGCTAGTTATAGTGGATGTAAATACTGTTAAGTTTCACAAATTTTAAATACGGTAAGTAAATTCTTCACAGGGTATTATTATAAGTGTGACAAAATTACAAAAAAGGAAATTGTAACCTTGACATGTCTCCTGCCAGACATAAGCTCTGAAATAGTGTAAGTTATGAAATGAATAAAAAACATTTCACTGACGTAAAGCGCGTGAGTGTACATAGGGCGCCCGTTCTGGTAGAGCAACAACATTGTATGCAAGGCTGTGAAGCATCCTTGATAGTAGATTCTTTCACAGTACACTTCTTTGAGAACCGTGTTGTTTCAAGAATTATTTGTTCTATATATATAAAGAAAAGAAAAAAACAGTTGCAATATTGTATTTAGCAGAAGTACGTGAATTAATGCCTCCAGGTAAGAAATAAGCTACTGAAATTTATAACCATGTATGTTGGAAATACGAAAATTTATTTTGAAGCAGCATTAATGAAAAATTTATATTATAGTTTGTTGGATCTTGAGAAGCAGTAAATGCCTCCGTGTTATGTTAACTGTACTAATACAGTGTTAATTAGTATAATGTTTGTTACTGGGCCTACTTCAAAGATATTTTATTCCGTACCTGAAAAGTAGCAGTTGCGTCACCATTGGCGATGGCGACATCTGTAATATACTGAGACGGCGTGTTCATCCCGAGAGAGAAAGTCATAGTTAGTGTTAAATACTTCGTTATAGACCAGAAGAAATGCATAGTGAATGTCACAAATTTACCCCCTACATTACTGTCGTTATGGTGGCTTGCTTAGCCCATGGGCTGTGATGTCTGTGAACGAGGAACAATAAAGTGTTTTGCTGTCATCTGATGTAGAGCTCCTTCAGTCTGTAGCATGAGCCATTGGTTCGTATTATTAAGTTCTTCAGATTAAAGCTTCCCCCGGTTATTACATAATTTCGTGAGTTGTTACGTTGGGATGAAAGGGAATGCTGAATTCTGTTGCATTTGCTGCGGCCATTTTGTGTGCTTCGGGCATTCACCTACTCGTACCGCTCGACAGGTCGCTAAATCGTGTATTGACATAAGAACATAGTAATAGGCATGTTTCAGTGTGCTTTCGTAAAAACCTTTAGCAACAGGATTTTGGAGATGTGTAACAAAACGAAATAGGTTCAGTAAAGAGCTGCTGGTACGTGTATTTTTCAGTAAGTGCATTATTCGATATCAGAGAATAGAAGATTCGTCATCTGTGGTACGCACGTCAGAGAAAACGTAAGTCACTTTGTGAGGAGACGTGTTAAATGTTGGTGTTAATAATAGATCAGCTGTTTCTCAGTACAGTATGTGAACATCAGTGTGTGTGGTTTTTTTTTTTTTTTTCCCCCTGTAGTGTGTTCATAAGGGTTGCAGCACTGCGGTAGTTGGTATAAAACCATGAAAATGCGGATGACGAAAATTTCAACAAACCGTGCGTTAAAAATGCAAATTAAATTTTCTGATGGAAAATGTGGTTCACAGCACGAATTCCATTGCCCCTACCATTACTCATAAGAATACGGTCATCAACCTCATGGGTTACAGTACAGGCCCAAAAAAAATTCAGTTCAATATTTGTCTATCAAGATTTAAAGAGCCATCTTATCTTTTTTTCCTTCACGAGTAGTATTATAGTAAATGGTTTTATTCGGATGTGGTGAATTAACTTAAGTCTCTCAGTTGTTTTGACTGATCATAATTCTGAAGATATTCATGGGGGGAAAAAAGGCAAGATGTCTCCCATAAATCTCGCAATTGTCTCCCAGCCTGAGAGTTAGATATCCTGTTACTTTGTTTTGTGACGTTATAACCAGAAAGTTGTGAATCAGTTTTTCCATTGAACATTTTGTGTTCCTGTGTAGTTGTCCATTTCCTGTGGCCAGTGGAGGGTTTTAAATTTAATGAGTGTTCTTATGAGAACCCTCGTTTTTCAGGTAGGCCTATACAAGACTATAGTCCTGGACAATTTGAAAACCATTTCAGTCAAAGAAGAAAAAACAGATGAGATATGTGCTAAGCCAGACACCATGGTAAGTGACTTCCTTGTGTTTCTCACTGCTGTTCATTAATTTATGTATGCAGGATGGTGTGTTAGTAAGTGTAATTCATGTTATGTTGCTGGAAGCATGATGAATTCAGTATAATAGTAATGTTATCTGTCGATTTAATTTTCTAAAATTAATAAATTGCACAATAATCCTGAATCAATTGTTTTATGGCATTCACGGCTGGTTTCACAACAGTCAAATTTCTTTCGTGTAGTGTAAAAAATAGAATAATTTAGCTATCTGATGTTATCTGTACACCCCAATGTTGTCATAGAACAAAAATTGTGTTAAAAGACTAAAAGAAGGGTTAGGGAACATAAATTCCATAAAATCTGTGTTTCTTTTGGGGGAGCATGTCCCCTTTTTTGGTCTTTTTGAACTTTTGTTCTTAGACAACATTGGGATGAAGATGTTCTCAGATGGTTAAGTGATATAGTTTTTACACCAGATGATGGAACTTTAACTGCTCCAAAACCACCATGCGAGCACTCAAGTGTCTGGCCCATAAGAACTCTTTGTGTTGATGTTAAATGTGACATTTCATAACAGTACATTAAAGTATGATTTGTATAGAACTTCACATTGAATGAAGAGGAGAGTTTAATAAATATCCATAAACTTATAATGCACAACTCAATGGAATTCATGGTATGTTAGCGTAGAAAGGGTTTATTCTGATGTGGTATTCTTCTTGTAAATGTCAACTTTTAATGTGCAGCAGAAGATTGGTCCCCCTATGGTGAATATCAGCAATGTAAAGAAACTTAAAAATTGAGCCACTGCTGGTAGCACATTATTAAGTTACATGGAAAATGTGATTCACTTGTTGTTAGGTGTTCCCTTCTAACCAAAAATAATTAATTTGGAATTGAGTTTGAAAAGCTCACTGGTCTGAGAAGTTAGTTTCATGGCAGTCTACATCAAAAGCTGTCTTTGAATACGTAAACAAGGCTTCAGCACAAGCAACAGCTCTAAAGTTCAGTTTCTGATAATTGTCATTAGGAGTTAATTGTTATGCAGCCCAATAGGTGCAAAATGAAGGTCTGTGTTGTCAGCAAAGGTGTGAGTCATGAGATCACACATTGCCTAGTGTAACTACCAATGAAAATCAATAGTGAAATGTGCAATCTAACAATCTTTAATGTGATTCTATAAAAGGCTGACAGTTCGCAATAAGTGATAACTAGGTGGTAATGGAATTCCTTTATTTTCATATTGTGTTTTGGGTGTAACTGATTGCCAGATGACCTACTATATTAACAACACATTTTTATACTGCAAATTTCAAAATGTATAGATATCTATTAATACAGGTATAAAGGTGTGAAAACCAAAATTCATATTGTTTTTACATTAATACATACTGCAATACAATATAATTACAGTGCTATGACAAAGAAGCCTTTAAACTTATGAGACCATGAAGTTCCTTTATTCACATAAAGAAGGAAATGCTGAGGTGACATACACACATCTAGCGGAAGAATGAATATAGTGGCCCTCATCACTGCATAACGAACCTCACTTATGCTAGATGGCATGTGAGTGGTGGCTTTGCAGCCTGCCAATATAGGATAGTAAGCCATTACTTCTTACCAAGATTTGTTTCACAATAAGAACAGAAATTTTTACGCATTTAAGTTAGGATATATTTCATGCCAACATAAATGCAGAATAAAATATATTGAAGACAAGTAGTAAATATGAAGAAAGGTGAAGTAAAAAGATTTAATTACAAAGAAATGAATACCCTTAGTTGCATATGTGTTGCTATATGTCAACAGGTTCAGATGAAAATGTGTGCCCCAACCAGGAATCTGAACCCAGGATCTCCTGCTTACATGGCAGACACTCTGTTCATCTGAGCCACCGAGGACACAGGGGATAGTGTGACTGCAGGGACTTATCTCTGGTGCGCCTCCCGTGAGACCCACATTCTCAACTTATTGTCCCGCACTATGTTCATAATACCACTGTCTATTATACTCTTACTCGCGGTCTTACTGCCGAGTCCCGTTCAGGCACTGTTTGCGCATCCGCACTGAAGATAATCAAATGTACAAAAGAAAGGTGAAAATTATATAGTGTGTGTGTGTGTGTGTGTGTGTGTGTGTGTGTGTGTGTGTGTGTCACACAGTGCCGGCAGCAATGCCACGATTAATGAGTGTAATGGGCAGGGGAACTACGAATATAGTGCAGAACAATAAGTTGAGAATGTGGGTCTCACGGGAGGCGTGCCAGAGATAAGTCGCTGCAGTCGCACTATCCTCGGTGGCCCAGATGTAGAGCGTGTACCATGTAAGGAGGAGATCCTGGGTTCAATTCCCGGTTGGGGCACACATTTTCATCTGTCCTCGTTGACGTATGTCAATGCCTGTATGCAGCTAAGGGTATTTATTTCATTGTAATGTCATTCTAACGAGCTGCATGGTCACCGATGGTATCTGTTCTTTCGGACAGGTCTGAAAGAACAGATACCATCTTCATATATATAAAAAGATTTTACTTGGGCATAACAAGTACTTCTTTTGTAACTTGTTTTATTTGACTATGTGCATCACAAAATGGAAGATCATACATTTCTAACTGTGCAAAATACAGAAGAGAAATTAAGCTAGTAGCTAATCAAAAATGCTGAAAATCAGTCGGTTACCATTCCCTGTTTCATTGATTAGTTAGCACTGGGTTAGTACAGCAATGAGAATAAAATGTTGATCATTCTTCAGTACTTACTACCTCGAAACACTTCAGCTTAGATGCAGTCTTTTCCTAGTTCCTGCAACTGGACCCTTAATTTCTTCACGATTTCTTCCGCATCTCCCATTACTACAAATCTAGTATGCGCTGTTTTGTGAGGTAAATATAGTGAAATAAAACAACCTCCAACCACCATATATACCAGTCGTGTAACTGGCAAAACGTATACTATCAAAGGTAGAGCCATCTGTGAAATGACTAGGCATCTACTAGCTGTTACGTGCACACTATTTGGCTTTTTATATCGGCATGACTACCACCAGGTTATCAGGATGAAAGGGGCATAGACAGAGGGTGCATACTGGCAAACACAATATCCTGTTGCGCAGAATGCACTAAAACATGACAGTCACGACCTTGGTGCCTGTTTCACCACACATACCATCTGGATTCTTCCCCCAGACACCAGTCTCCCTAAAATCCACTGGTGGGAACTGGCACTACAACGTGTCCCAGTTCTTGCCACCCACCTTGCCCTTATTTAGCTTAATTTCTTCCATCTCTGCATTTCTTCACAGTAACTATTCCTTTCTTCACTACATTTTAGTTTCTATATCTTTCACTTTCTGACGTGTATATTTTTTTCTGCCCCCCTCCCACCTCTCTATCACACACAGTGCTCTTGTTAACTTGTGTATGATGTTTTAGCAGTAATCTCTGTCTTCCATACTGCCCTATTTTCCACTTTTTATCTCTCAGGTTTTTAAACCTAGTCCAGTGCAGTTCCCAACAATCAGCCTTTCCTTCTCATCCCATCTGGTAATTCGCCCATGATATGGGGTTCCGGGTGACTCCTCTGAACTCTACCCCTTTTCCTAAACCGCACTAGTCTTTTTCCTTCATATCAAGTGAGGTGGCGCAGCATACTCACATTCGGGAGGAAGATGGTTCAAACCTACATCCGGGCATCCTGATTAGATTTTTCTTGATTTCCCAACTCGCTTCAGGCAAATTCTGGGATAGTTCTTTTAAAAGGGCATGGCCGACTTCCTTCCCCATCCTTCCGTAATCTGATGGAACTGATGACCTCACTGTTTGGCCTCCTCCCCCAAATCAATGAACCCACCAATCCTTTTCCTTCGTTCCCCTTCCTTCCCCTTAAATTCTTCTGCCAGGAGGAGCCAATGGCTCTGAAAGCTTGCATACATAATACCTTCTATATCTGTGTTCGCCTCCCACTGTTTGGTGAGTAGATTTTGTATCTATCCAGTTACACTGCAAGTTACTTTGTAACTACAATTTTATGCTAAGGCTAAATACACTTCTGACCATTGAAATTGCTGCACCAAGAAGAAATGCAGATGATAAACGAGTATTCATTCGACAAATATATTATACTAGAACTGACATGTGAGTACATTTTCACGCAATTTGGGTGCATAGATCCTGAGAAATCAGCACCCAGAACAACCACCTCTGGCAGTAATAACGGCCTTGATACACCTGGGCATTGAGTCAAACAGAGCTTGGATGGCGTGTACAGGTACAGCTGCTCATGCAGCTTCAATACAATACCACAGTTCATCAAGAGTAGTGACTGGCATATTGTGATGAGCTAGTTGCTCGGCCACCATTGACTAGACATTTTCAATTGGCAAGAGATCTGGAGAATGTGCTGGCCAGGGCGTCAGTTGAACATTTTCTGTAGCGAGAAAGGCCCCTACAGGACCTGCAACATGCGGTCATGCATTATCTAGCTGCAATGTAGGGTTTCACGGGGATAGAATGAAGGCTAGAGCCACGGGTCGCAACACATCTGAAATGTAACGTCCACTGTTCAAAGTGCCATCAATGTGAACAAGAGGTGACAGAGACATATAACTAATGGCACCTCATACCATCACGTCGAGTGATACGCCAGCATGGCGATGACAAATACACGCTTCCAATATGCGTTCACCGCGATGTCACCAAATACAGATGCAGCCATCATGATGCTGTAAAAAGAACCTGGATTCATCCGAAAAAATGGTGTTTTGCTATTTGTGCATCCAGGTTCGTCGTTGAGTACACCATCTCAGGCGCTACTGTCTGTGACGCAGCATCAAGGGTAATCGCAAACATGGTCACTGAGCTGCTAGTCCATGTTGCTGCAAAGGTCATCAAACTGTTCGTGCAGATGTCCCCATCTGTTGACTCAAGGATCGAGACGTGGCTGCATGATCCGTAACAGCCATGCAGATAAGATGCCTGTCAACTTGACTGCTAGTGATACGAGGCCGTTGGGATCCGGCACGGCGTACCATGTTACCCTTCTGAACCAACCGATTTCATATTCTGCTAACAGTCATTCCATGTTGACCAATGCGAGCAGCAATGCCGCAATATGATAAACCGCAATCGTGATAGGCTACAATCCAACCTTTATCAAAGTCGGAAATGTGATGGTACGCATTTCTCCTCCTTACACGAGGCATCACAACAACGTTTCACCAGGCAACGCCGGTGAACTGCTGTTTGTGTATGAGAAATTGGTTGGAAACTTTCCTCCTGTAAACACGTTGTAGGTGTCGCCACCGGTGCCAACCTTGTGTGAATGCTCTGGAAAGCTAATCATTTGCATATCACAGCATCTTCCTGTCGGTTAAATTTCGCATCTGTAGCACATCATCTTCGTGGTGTAGCAATTTCAATGGCCAGTAGTGTATTTTTACTTCACTCTTTTTATTGTTTACTACTTGCCTGCAATATGTTTAATTTCCCTGTATGTTTGCATGAAATACACACTAATTTAAATGTGTAAATATTTATTATTGTAAAATAAATCAGGGTAAAAATTTATTATTTACCCTCCTGTATTGGCAGTTTGCGGCACCGTCACTCACAATCCATCTAGTACAAGGAAGGTTACTCATGTATTGTTCCCAATTATATTCATTTGTCTGCTAGCTGTCTGTATGTCCCCTCAGCATTACTTTATTTGAATGCAGTAACTTCATGGTCTTGTAAGCTGGAAGGACTTGTCACAGTATTGTAATGTTGGTTTTCAAAACCTTTGTGTCTGTATTAATGCGTTTCTATACATTTTCGCATTGTGTTGTTAATTTAGCAGGCCATGTGATGATGGGCTATACCTGAAATGCATTATGAAATATTTTTAGAAATATATTATAAACCATCGATTGACAAGTTTGTTCATAACCAACTCCTAAATTCACTTCACATTGTTGTAAATAATATTACAGAAAATTGAAGCCCTTCTACTTGTGAATTGTGAAGCCTCATTTGCATATGACTTGAAATTGGACAAAATGCAGCCATTTGGAGTGTGGTCAGCTGTTGGCCTGCAACTAACTCATGGGCCCAAGAGTGAAACTGTTGAAATGGTGTTATTCCTGTACTTGAATCTTAATAAATATAAATGTGCTTCATTATAGATTTTAAAAAGTGAGGTATCAGTTGGGGATTACTTTTGCCAGTAATTTCACAAATGTAATCCACACTCGGCTCTGTGGAAAAAATTAGGACAGTAAGTAAATATAACAAATACTGATAGGGTGGCTAAAGCATAATGACAATTGTTGTGACAGACTGATCTGTCCCATAGCCCAAAGTATATATTAGGTTGTAAGGTGACTCCTTGGTTGTAAGTTGGCAAAGTCACTGAATATTAATTCTTCTTTGTTGCTACATACTGATGTACAGCATAGCTGGATGTATATGTTACTTTGAGAAGTGACAGTTTGATTGTGAGTTGGCAAATCTAACAGATGGTATGTCATGAGAATAATGATAGTTTATTCTTATTTTGGCATTTATTTTATGCCAATTTAGTTTTTGGCATGAGGTTCTTATTCACCATTTTCATATCGTTATGAGTTAATCCAGATTACCACGCTCAACATTTGCTTGAAAATACCTTTTAAAATATGATTATAACACTGATAGCTTAAAATAAGTCTTTCTAAATTAATTGAAAATTTTAAAGTTCTAAAATCAAAGGTAAGGAGTTCTGTTCAACACTGCTTAACCTTGGAGCTGAACCTTAGAAAATGGCGAGAGACCATGAGAGATCTTCTTTCACTTCATGTGCTACTTCAATTACAGGACTTTCCATTCCTCTCCTTGAAAATTAAACCATAATAGCCTGTCACAATGTTCATTAAAAAATGTTTGAAATTATTTTCATGCTCCTGCTCCAGATTTTCTGCTGACAAATCAATTGTTTGTGTATTAATATTCTCACACAGTTGAACTGCATGGTATATTAAATGTTAATAACAACCACCACAACCATGTTTCAAGTACATTCGTTACACCAAAACACATTTCATTGTAAATGAACATCTCCAGGTGGCATTGAAAATATGCCAACAGTGTTATGAACTAATTTTCACAAACTGGCAGAAATTTACTGATGGGACTCAAAAATGTGTATTCACCATGTAATCCAGTCAGAGAAGGAAAATGAGGGGAACGAAATTGTGTAGTCACAAATTTTTGCACATTACTAGGAATGAGTGTCCTGAAAACCATACTGAAAATCCTGTCCAGTGATATGTGTGCATTGCGGTGGGAGAAGGGTTGTTTAAAGGTTACTTTTTTTTTATAATTGGTTGGATAACTTGAACAGTGCAGCTTGCAGCAAAAATATTTACCAATACAAATTTAAAATTTGCTACCAAAAAAGGTTTTATTCGTTTTTCTCCAGGACTAATAGTTTGTGTTGCAGGGGATAGAAAAATTGCAACATTATGAAAACTATTGTTCTAAGGATGTAAAATTCATGTTTACCTTGAAATGAAAGGAGTTAAAAACAAATGTTACATGTGTGTACCACATCTAAGAACAGTAATCATATTGATGGATAAATTGTGTTCCGTGTGTGTTTAGTGTGGAGGTGGGAAGAATGTGTGGTAGAAGTGCAAGGGAAGCAAGGTTGCTGCTTTGTGTTCATGCACTTTCCTTCTTCATCAGTATGTAAGCTGAAAGTTGAGCAAGTAATTACCCATTTTAACCCGTTTCATCACAAGAAGCAAGTACTGGGGGTTTCACAATTTTATACGGGACTTATGAAACACCTGTGATGCTTCGTACAGACGTACTTGGGTGATGTTGATGCTACATGGAAAATTGGGTTCATGTTACTGTTAATATTAATTCAAGTAACACATTTGGACAGAATTGTCACAGCTGAAGCACTCCCAAAATCTGAATAGGTGCAGAGGCTTTTTGTGTCCCCACAACAGAATGAGATCAGCGAAGTGTTACAGAATTTAAGTTATTTTAAGATAATGATGTTTGAAGGAACATCTTGTTCTCATTTGTTGAATACATAAGCCGTTCACAGATTGTGAGGCGGAGGTCTTCCTGGTCTTGACTCATAAACTGTGGGGCGAACTTGGCAGCAACACGATGCATCCCAAAATGCTGTGTCAGTGTTTCGTGACATGATCCTACCAAAATGTTACATTCTTCTGCAATCTCTCGGACAGTTTGTCTTGATTGGCACACACAGTTTTGTTGAAGTTCCTGATAAGGGCGTCCTGAACAAGGGTCACCTTTACCTTATGTCCGGTGAGTTTTAAACTGTGTGAACTACTTGTAACATCGAGTATGGCTTAAGCACACATCACCGTGCGTTTTCTGCATCGTTTGATGTGTATCTCTAAAAGTTTTCTTGAGTTTCACGCAAAATTTAAAGCAGACACGTGGCTCCTCTTAACTCTGCCACCTTGAAATTTGGAAAGTATGTGACACAACATGCTACTCAATATAGCACTGAACGGTAACTAGCAGACATACATCAACGAACCTTCTGGCAGTTACGCATTAAACAAACACTGGCAGTTACGCATTAAACACAGTGTGTGCAGAGATGCCAACCACATTTTGCTCCAACACACTATTAGCGAGAAATTACGAATGTTCTACAGTATTCTGAACAGAACTCCTATTTCGTAATAATAAAAAGTCTGTAGGACACTACTAAAGAATAAGGCAGCATTTCAAGGTGCAGCTTTAGGGCTACCTACTTCCTCTTTGAAAACATCACATGATATCAACATTCTCAAACGTTGACAGCTATATGAAATGTGTCTGAGAAAATATTAAGTTCTTCCTTATACTTGAAATTATTATATACATTACTGAAAAAAATATATATTTCCATCTTTTAGGGTGGGTGTACCTCAGAATCTTTAAAAGAGCTGGACCTAGTTTGAGATCTTTCAGTTACTCTGCATTGGTGGAACAACAGATAAACTACTTTATGTGCGGTGTGACAGATTCCACTTACATTGCACTCTGTATGTTTCAGAAGTGACTAATGGCAGAGATGAAGGCTGAGAGAAGGAGTTTTGTGAGCGACCTGCACATGCTGCTGGAAGCTTAAAATGGCGCAGACGTGACTCTGGTGCCCAGGGGCTCGGAGCAGTCAGCACAATCACATCCTGGCAGGGAGGAGCCCCGTCTTCGACGCCATGTTGTGTTTCTTGCATGTCACTTCACAACATAGCTGCGAACACGGGGCTTCTTGCTGGCATGTCGCAGATTAAGCATGCAGCCACTTAGCAGAGGTAACTGACATAAGAGAAGCTCCCTTACAGCAGTTGTGAAACAATCCCTAACCATACCGTAGCCTGCATTATAGTCCAGCAACACTGTGAACTGTCCAAAATAACAGCAAGTGTGTTACATTGGGATATGGAGTATCTTGTGTGGATTATTTTGCCATCTCTTGACACTGAATATTTATAAAGAACCAACTCGTGATAATAAAAAAACTACACATCTTTCATTAATTGCAGCTAAAGGATAATTTGAAACGTAATACAAAAAACTAAATATCATAATGTCAATCAGATGCATTTAGGACTACCGTATTTACTCGTATCTAAGCTGCACTTTTTTTTCCATTTTTTGTAATCCAAAAAACCGCCTGTGGCTTAGAATCAAGTGCAAAGCAAGCGGAAGTTCTGAAAAATGTTGGTAGGTGCCGCCACAACTAACTTCTGCCGTCGAATATATGTAGCGCGACACAGGCATGCTTTGTAGGCACAAAGGTAAATACTGGCGCCAAAACCTCTGCGTCGGTAAATAAATTTAAAGAAAAAAGTATAAGACGAGCTTTTTTTCTCCGCCCCGAGTTTCGACGCATTTATCCAACGAAGTAAATACAAATTCCGTATTGTTCATCTTCGAATGTAGCAGAATTTCAATGTACTACGAAAATCCGTCTGGCGAGACTGTTTGGGATGTTTGTCAATATGGCCAACTTGACATTCTGAATTTTTTCCTACCTCTGAGAAGAGATGGTTGCTAATAGGAACCTGATGAAATGTGAATCACATGCAGTATTCTCTTCACCATAAGAATAATACAAATATAAACATTTTGCCATGTATTCTTTCGTGTTTGCTGCTATCTCATTTAAATCCTGTCTGCCTAATAAACTACAAAACTTGAGTGAGGCAACAGCAAACGCGGAAGAATATACGTATCGTGTCGTGTTTATATTTGTATTATTCTTATGCCTAATAGTGATAGTCAGAAATGAAGCACAGCAACTGACTAAATTTTTAAATCTAAGAGGACTCTGATTTCTGTGCAGAATTTGATGTACTAAAGAAGCGGCCGCAAAGATTTTCAAACGGAGAAACATTTTCGCCTAACTCTCGTTCAGAACATGTGCTATCATACGCAGTCTATTATTTGGTTCTTGTTGATCATTATCAAAGAAAGCAGCAGTGTAAGTAACAACAAATAGCAGTCTCTTGCCATTGTTTCGCTAATGAGACAATTCCTCTCTTTTTTTATTGTAGGCGGTGTTAGCGCGCACAAAAGTAAGCCATGCCGCGAGCAGCGACAGACCCTAAACACGCATTATCAGAATGCGACGAACAGTACAGTAATGCGTTTTCTGCTTAGTGACGTAAGCACCTAGAACAAAGGAAACGGCACTTATTAGATCGAAGCAAAATAAGCAATCAATTCAAACCAGACGAAGCATGTGAAAAAGGAAGGGTACCCGTATAAATACGGACGGAGCGCCTGACACATAGCAATGGCTACCTGGTAAAGCTTAACTGCTAGGCTTACAACTCGAAGCAAACTACTGTAGCTGTATCGTCATTCATTCGAACTAAATTGTGTCTCATATTACAGTGGACCAACATTGTTTCGATTTGGAGGTGCAGCCTAAAACTTTTCTCTCCCCTTGAATTTAGAGTCTCAAATTTCAGGTGCGGCTTAGATTCGGGTGCGGCTTACATTTGAGTAAATACGGTAAATAATTCTTTTTCATATTTCCCTTTGTGATATCATACACCGAAGAGCCAAAGAAATTGGGACACCTGCTTAATATCTTTTAAGGCCCTCGAGAGCATGTAAATGCACTGCAGCGTGACATGGCGTGGACTACACTAACATCTGTAGTAGTGCTCGGCAGAACTGACACCACGAATGTTGCATGGCTGTCCATAAATCCATAAGAGTATAAGGGGTGGAGATCTCTTCTGAATAGCACATTGCAAGGCATCCCAGATATGCTCAATAATGTTCATCTCTGAGAAGTTTGATGGCCAGCAGAAGTGTTTAAACTCAGAAGATTGTTCCTGGAGCCACTCTAGCAATTCTGGTCGTGTGGGGTGTCACATTGTACTGCTGAAACTGTTAAAGTCTGTTGGAATGCACAGTAGACACAAAAGGATGCAGGTAATCAGACAGGATGCTTACTTACATGTCACCTGTCAGAATTGTATTCACCCCCCAGGGGGTCCACAACTCTTTTGTGGATACATGCGTAGCGAGCATGGGACCCCGAGCTAATGTGGCCTTCCTTCCTTTCCGGGCTGCATACCTTCCCTTTCCGCATCTTTCCCCATCCCCCATCTTCGGCCCTCCTCCCCTCACCTCTGGCTCTTTCCTTCCCTTTCTCCCCATCTGGGAGTATGGTTTGTGCCTATGTCCGGAGACGGACGCTCGTAAATGTAACGCATTCTTCGCCTTCTTTGCTTGTATGTCTTCTTCCTTCCTTTGTCCTTCTCTTTTCCTTCTCTTTTCCTTCTCTTTTCCTTACCTCTTCTCTTTACCCTTTTCTCCGCTGAGACATTTGAGACCACTCTTCTTTCCTTTCCCTTTCTCTTTCTTCCTCCCTGTGCGTGTCTGAAGGCCGACCCATGCATTTTTGTGCGTAGCCGGTGATGGGGTAACGCATAATTCCCCGCCCCGGGTAGACAGGTAGGACACGTACGTACCCCCTGGTAACGGCCAGGCCCAGGGAGGGGTGATTACCCAAGCTGATACCTTCCGAAACTGCCGATTGGTCCCCCCGTCTGTTTGTCGGGAGGTGTGACCTGAGGTGTGAACAATCACCTAAGGTGGGAGTGCCCTCAGAGAGGGCCCCCACAAGGGAGGAGTGCGCCATCGGAGACGCCGGTAATCATGAGGGATTCTTCCGCAATGGTTTCCTCACCTTCCACTATGTCTGCTCACAAGCGTAAGTTCACTGAGTCTCAGCCACAGACAGTTCTTCCATCGTTGCCACAGTTCCTTGTTGTTTCTCGGTCTGACGAAGGTCACGACTTCTCCACGGTCAACCCTTTCATTATTCAGAAAGGTGTCGACGCAATTGCAGGTCCTGTAAAGTCTTGTTCCAGATTACGGAATGGCACCTTGTTAGAAACAGTCAGTGCCCTCCAGGCACAAAAATTGCTGCGTACTTCACTGCTCCACACCTTCCCTGTCTGGGTTGAAGCGCACCGCACTTTAAATTCCTCGCGTGGAGTCGTATATACACGCTCCCTCGATGGATTGTCTGATGAAGAAATTCAGTACTACCTGTCTGACGAGGGCGTAACGGCTGTTCATAGGGTTATCAAAAGGGTTGACACGAACATCATTCCAACCCGCACTGTCTTTTTGACATTTGACAAAGTTCAACTCCCATCGAAAATCAAAGCAGGCTATGAGAATTTCCGTACGACCTTATGTCCCAAACCCTACACGTTGCTATCGGTGTCAGCGGTTCAATCACACCAGCCAGTCCTGTTGCAATCCGGCCAAATGTGTTACGTGTGGCAAGGATGCCCATGAGGGTGCTTGTCCACCTCCACCCCCTCGCTGCATCAACTGTATGGGTGCCCACGCTGCTTCCTCTAGAGATTGCCCAGTTTTTAAGGATGAAAAGCTTATCCAGGAAATCAGAGTGAAGGGACAGCTGCTCGAAAATTATTCGCCAGTCGACAACCCACTGTGCCTCAGACAGGAAAATACAGCACAGTCCTTGCTTCTCCTTGGCCAACAAAGGAGGCGGCCACGCAGACTTGCGGCCTCACCTTTAGTGCCACGATCGTCAGATCGGCCAGTGCAAAGATCGCCCGTTCAACCTTACCACTTTTGCCTGCCCACTCTATGGGTCACCCTTCATCGGGTTCTGCTAAATCTCGAGCCCAAAAGTCAGACACCAAGACTTCGAAAAAAGAGCATACTCGTGAAGATTATTTACGTATCCCAACTTCACAACCATCGGTTCCTCCTTCATCTAAACATCATATTTCCAAGAAGGCTACAAAGAAACCCAGTTCATCTCCTTCTCCGCCAAGGCGTGTCCCATCTACAGCACCACCTGGCGGAAATCGCTCTTGGCAGTCTTCTGTGTCGCTGAGGCAGCAATGCTGGCGGCCGATCAACCGGCCGATCGCTGGTTGCAGGAGCTGCTCCTGACCAACCTATGGATCAGGATCTTCTGCCTTCGGCTGAATGCCATTCCATGCTGTCAGTCGCAAGCTCTGAGCAGTCGTTGAGTTGACGGCACCCTTGGTCACATTCCTCCATTTTCTGTTCACCCTATGTCTATTGTCCACTGGAATATCTGCGGCATTCGAGCCAATCAGGATGAATTGTCGATCCTCTTACGATCCTACTCGCCGGTCATCTTCTGTCTTCAGGAAACAAAGCTGCGTCCCCATGACCGCTTTGTTCTCCCTAATTTTCAGTCCGTCCGATATGATCTCCCCTCTGTTGAAGGCACTCCAGCACATGGAGGACTCATGATTCTTCTTCATGAAACTCTCCATTATCACCCAATCCACTTACACTTCCTTCAAAGCTGTCGCCGTCCGTCTTTCCCTTTCCGGATACACGTTCTCTCTTTGTACTGTATACATTCCATCGTCCACACCAATGGCACGAGCTGATCTCCTTCATCTTCTTGGTCAGCTTCCACCCCCTTATTTGCTGGTTGGGGACTTCAATGCCCACCACTAGCTTTGGGGATCTCCACATCCTTGTCCACATGGCTCACTATTGCTAGATGTCTTCCACCAAGCGGGTCTAGTTTGCCTCAACACTGGGGTCCCTACATTTTTGTCTGCCTCCACGACAAATTTATCTCATTTGGACCTTGCGGTCGGTACTGTTCCGCTAGCTCGGCGCTTCGAATGGTTCGCCCTTGATGATACACACTCGAGTGACCACTTTCCATGTGTCCTTAGACTGCAGCCTCAACTGCCATATATGCGCCCGCGACGCTGGAAGTTTGCCCAAGCTGATTGGACTTTTTTTTTCGTCTCTAGCGACATTCGATGACAGTCACTTTCCTAGCGTCGACGATGAGGTCACTCATATTACAGACGTTATTCTTACAGCTGCGGAACGTTCAATACCACGCACCTCCGAATTGCCCCAGCGCCCCCCAGTTCCTTGGTGGAACGAGGCATGCCGTGACGCTATACGTGAGCGGCGACGTGCTCTTCGCGTTTTCCGCCACCATCCTACTTTGGCCAACTGCATCCGCTATAAGCAGTTCCGTGCGCGATGCCGTTGTCATCCGCGATAGCAAGAAGGCAAGCTGGAAATTCTTTATTAGCTCATTTAACACCTTCACTCCCTCCTCGGAAGTTTGGAGTCTGCTTCGACGGTTCTCAGACACGCCTAGTTTCTCCCCGGTCTCTGGGCTCACTGTTGCGCATGACACATTAGTGGACTCCGTCGCAATTTCTAACTCATTGGGTCAGCACTTTGCTGAGATTTCGAGCTCTTCAAATTACCCGCCAGCGTTTCTTCCAAAGAAACGTGCAGCGGAAGTGCGACATCTTGCTTCTTGCTTTCTCCTCTCAAAATCGCGAAAGCTAAAATACTGTTTCCTCCATGCGGGAACTCCAACATGCACTCTCTTCTTCTCGCTGCTCCGCCCTAGGACCAGATGGTATCCATGTCCAAACGTTGCTGCATTTATCAACACATAGTCTGCGTTACCTCCTTCACCTTTATAATCGAATTTGGACCGACAGTGCTTTTCCCAGACGATGGCGGGAAGCTATCGTCATCCCTGTTCCGAAACCTGGAAAGGACAAACATCTCCCCTCTAGCTATCGCCCCATTTCTCTCACGAGTAGTGTCTGTAAGGTTTTGGAGCGTATGGTGAATTACCGTTTAGCTTGGTGGTTGGAATCCCGCAGTCGTTTAACACCTGCCCAATGCGGATTCCGAAAGCATCGTTGTGCAGTTAACCATCTTGTTGCTCTCTCCACTTACATCATGAACAATTTTCTCCGGAAACGCCAAACAGTAGCCATATTTTTTGATCTGGAGAGAGCATACGATACCTGTTGGAGGACAGGCATCCTCCGCACACTGTCCTCTTGGGGATTTTGAGGTCGGCTGTCCCTTTTTCTTCATGAATTTATGGCAGAGCGCATATTTAGAGTGCGGGTGAACATTACTCTCTCCCGTACTTTCTCCCAAGAAAACGGGGTACCCCGGGGCTCGGTGCTGAGTGCTGTACTGTTTGCCATTGCCATAAATCCAATTATGGAGTGTCGCCTTCCTGATGTCTCGGGCTTCCTCTTTGTGGACGATTTTGCGATCTACTACAGCTCTCAACGGACCAGCCTTCTTGAACAACGTCTTCAAGGATGTCTCGATCGCCTCCACTCTTGGAGCGTCAAAACCGACTTCCGTTTTTCTCCCAGTAAGACCGTTTGTGTTAATTTTTGGCAATGTAAGGAGTTTCTCCCACCCTCCTTACATCTAGGACCTGTCAACCGTCCGTTTTCAAACGTCGCTAAATTGTTGGGTCTTATGTTTGAAAGAAAACTGTGCTGGTCCTCCCATGTTTCCTATCTTTCGGCTCGCTGTCTGCGATCCCTCAACACCCTCAGTGTCCTAAATGATACCTCCTGGGGAGCGGACCGAGTGGTCCTTCTCCGCCTCTATCGCGCCATAGTGCACTCAAAATTGGACTATGGAAGCATAGTCTACTCCTCTGCTCGGCCGTCTATTCTTCGGGGTCTCGACTCTATCCACCACCGTGGATTACGTTTAGTGTCTGGAGCTTTTTACACCAGCCGTGTGGAAAGCCTTTATGCCGAGACTGCTGAACCTCCGCTGTCCAATCGGCGAGCAGTCCTTCTGAGTCGTTATGCTAGCCATCTGTCTTCCATTCCTGCTAATCCAGCCCATGACATTTTTCTTTGATGCCTCCTTTGATGTAGGGTACGCAGGCCGCCCCTCCTCCCTACCACCACCGGGAGTCCGCTTCCGTCAACTGCTCCGTTCCCTTTCCTTTCCTAAAACCTTCTTGACAACTTGGGGTACAGCACCGCCTTGGCTCCGTTCCCGGATCTGCCTGCTCCGTGACCTTTGTCGATTTCCCAAGGATGGTACCCCTTCACTTGTTTGTCAGGCATTTGCTGCTCTATGTGCACAAATGACGGAAGCCACATTTATTTACACCGATGGCTCGAAAACATCGTTAGGTGTAGGGAGTGCCTATATTGTTGGCGACACCCCAAATCACTTCTGGCTTCCCGACCAGTGTTCGGTGTATACTGCGGAGCTTTACGCTGTTCTCCAGGCTGTCCACTACATCCGCCGCCATCAGCGGATACAGTACGTTATCTGCTCCGATTCTTTCAGCTCTTTCCTCAGTCTCCAAGCTCTTTACCCTGTGCACCCTCTGGTCCACCGGATTCAGGACTGTCTGCGCTTGATCCACCTGGGGGGCGTCTCGGTGGCGTTCCTCTGGCTTCCGGGACACGTTGGTATCTGTGGAAATGAGGCGGCCGATATAGCAGCCAAGGCTGCAGTCTCTCTTCTTCGGCCAGCTATTCAATCGATTCCCTTCGCCGATCTACGAGCGTTTTATGTCGTCGTATTGTTCTTTTGTGGCACGCACGTTGGTCGACACTTCCCCATAATAAATTGCGGGACGTGAAAGCTCTTCCTTGTGCTTGGACCTCTTCCTCCCGAACGCGTCGTCGGGAGGAGGCAATTTTAACTAGACTCCGGATAGGGCACTGTCTTTTTAGCCATCGACATCTTTTAAGCGGCGATCCTCCCCCACTCTGTTCCCACTGCTCTCAGCTGTGGGCGGTAAGACACCTTTTAATTGAGTGCCCCTATTTTAATCCGTTACGCTCCTGTCTACAGCTGTCGCCTGATATATCGTCGATTTTAGCAGATGACACGCGCTCAGCCGATCGCGTTCTCGAGTTTATTAGTGCCAGTGAAATGACGTCAGTCATTTGAAGCTTTTTTGAGGACAACCAACCCCTTTTTTTAGAGGATTTTTAAGCCTTCCTTCTGTTTTTAGTTCCTCCAATTTTATGACTTTCGTTCCCATTGCTGCTGGTTTCCATTTTCGGTTTTTTACTGTTTCTTAAGTCCCGGACCAGGCGCTAATGACCATAGCAGTTTTGCGCGCTAAAACAAAAACAGAATTGTATTTAGACGCACTGGGGGTCCCACATCACTAAAACTGCACATGCCCCACACCATTAGAGAGCCTCCATCAGCTTGAACAGACCCCTGCTGACATGTAGGGTCCATGGATTCATGAGGTTGTTCCCATACCCATACACGTCCATCAGCTTGATATGATTTGAACCCAGACTCCTCCAACTGGGCAACGTGTTTCCAGTCATAAAGTCTAATGTCAGTGTTGTTGGGCCCAGGCCAACATGAAGCTTTGTTGAGGTCCCAGCATTGAAATGTGCAACAATTTGTGGAAGGGTTGCACTTCAGTCACCTTGAATGATTCTCTTCAGTTGCCTTTGGTCCCATTCTTGCAGGATGTTATTCCAGCAACAGAGATATCAGAGATTTGATGTTTTACCGACTCCCTCATATTTACAGTATACTCGTGAAATGGTCGTGTGGGATAATCCCTGATTCATCTCAGAGACTCTGTCCCATCGGTCGTCCCCCAGACTATAACACCATGTTCAAACTCACTTAAATCTTGATAACCTGCCATTGTAGCAGCAGTAACAGATATAACAACTGCACCAGACACTTGTTGCCTTAAATAGGCATAGCTGACTGTAGCCTCGTAATCTACCTGTTTACATCTCTCTGTATTTGAATACACGTGCCTATTCAAGTTTCTTTGGTGCTTCAGTGTACATCTAGCAACAGCCAAATCCAAAAGCGTCAATGGAGAGCTTACTAAGAGTGTAGTTCTCCTGCTCGTTAACAAACAAAATTACTCAGAGATACTGTAATATGTTAATTCGTCTTTAAGTTTAGTTGATGGTGGTCAACTTCACCGTGAGCAAAGTAAAGTTGCCCGGTCATTACAAGAGCGAAGCTGTGTGCAGGTGTAGATATACCTGCAGTTGCAGGGAGTGAGAAATGTTTTTCGTGCTAACAACTCATAGGCATGTATGCCTCATACAGATCAGCTGCTATTGTATAAATTTGAAATGGAAGTAACATGACTTCCCCATTGTGCATTACAGAGGCAGTCCCCTTCGAATGTGATACATACATGTAGCAAGGAATATGAAATTAAATTGACACTATTCTGATACATTATTCTGTCTTTTTTTTTTTTTTTTTCTAAATCTTTATTATCTCTATGTGCAATATCGTGTTTTTTGCAAGCATCATTTAGAGGTTTTATTCCTTGAACACCTTCAGCTAATCTTTCTTCTGATTTTGTTCCTGGACCACAACAATTATGACCATAGGGATGCATTTCGAATGATAATTTATTAATGAAAATAATAAGTAATACTTTTCCATATTATTCTTTTTCTGAAATGTATGTGACAACAAGTTACTCAAAAATGTAATCAAATATGGAATTCCTTTTGTTGTTAATAATAAAAACACTAAATCTATTTCTTAACATTTGTGTTATTCCCGCAAATAACTGCTGACCTATCAATTGAATCTCATTCATCCAAACATATTCAGTTGGTTTTACTGTATATTTTTTTATGAAATCTTCACCTAGTTTTTAATTTTCTTATGAAGACTCTGTATTTGATTGTAATCATCTTAAATTTGGGAAGTGGTCATGAACACTTTATTGTATCAGCTCACGATATTTAAAAGCTTTACTTAATTTCATTTTATTTGTATTCCTTTCAGAAGATAATGCTCTTCAATGGTACAAAATATCTGCATAATATTATAAATGGACACCATCAAATTTTTTACCCATATCATGTATGGCAAAGTGTTCTTTAATTAATGGATTCATTAACGATACAGTAGAAGTAAAATCATATTCAATATAACGAGTTTGTTTGCGTAGCCATCCTCCACAGCCAGCACAGAAATATTTATTTTGTAAATAACAAATGCCTACTCTTGCTGCATTGTATTTTCTCTCTCCCAGTTGCATTTCACAGCATGTGACTAGATGGGAGAAAGTGCAGATACCAACTAAAAATGCGAAGAACTGTAACTAATCATTTCTGTACATAAAAAGAGAAGAGAACTGTTTTATAATCTACGAATAATGCATATCAAAAGAAAACTGTATTATTATAGATTCCACTGATGATAAAGTGAAAAGAGGTGAAATGCGTCTGGAAGAAATAAAATACAGTGCAGCAAGAAGAGTCTTTTTATTTATGAAGAAGACATTCATGAAGTTTAATAACAATTTGTAATCGTGCCTCATATTCAAAAAGGCATTTAAATAAGAGTACAATTACTGTTATTAGTCAGTTACCTGCTCACACAAGCAACGCGACATTTCATGGGATGTCAGTGTCACAACTTAGGGATCACTAAGGGTGACGGCAATCTGAAACAGAGAACAGTTGACATGAAGTGTTTCGAACGGTGCTGACTCGGGGGCCGCGGCCGACTTACCACGCTGTTACTATAACTAGTATGTTAAAAACTAAACTAAACTCCGCCCGAACAGGACTGTGATGGCCCAGCGGTAATGCCCGGCCGCCGTGTCGTCCTCAGCCCATATGCATCACTGAGACTGGATATGGAGGGTCGTGTGGTCAACACACCTCTCTCCCGCCCGTATGTCAGTTTACGTAACTAGTCTGTTGGGGGTTTGTAACATATTAATTTATGTTACCAATTAATAATAAAGAAAGTACATATGCAGCCTGAGGTACCTGTTCAGAATGTCAGTATTGGCTCTTGAGTAAAAGAGTTTGACGACCGCTGTTCTAGATGGAGACCAAGGACTGAATGCAGTGAGGGAGTACGAATAGATGTGTGTTGCAGTTATTGGGTGGAGACGGCAATCCACACAGAAGATAGGCTAATATGGAGAGCTATATCGATCCAGTCTTTTGTCTTAAAGCAACACAACAAATGCTATATTGATAATGGGGATGTGCCTTGTTGCACATTCTCTTCCTGATCCTAATAGACAGTGTAGACGGTTACACAGTATCCAGTTTTCTTGTCAGCATAATTTTAAATCTGAGACAAAATTTCTGTTGAGCATAATGAATTTGGTGTGTGGCACTGTACACAACCATCCAGCAACACCTGGCACCTACAGTTCATTAAGGAAGAATAGTGCGACATAAAATGTGGCAACTTGGATTACAGGAGAGATCGACTGGATGCCCTGTGATACCCCTGGATACTCGGATAATGAAGTCTTTCAGGCAGGGGATATGGCTTCTCAGATGACTCCTCCATCTGGAAGTGGCTTGGGAAGATCTGTTTGAATACATGAAGTCTTCTTTTTAAGACTTTTAGCAAACAGAAAAAACCTCTCATAACTTTTCAGGTAGCTGTTACGTAGAATTAACTACTTTCATTGCTACAATTATTACTACATCTGGATATACATTAGTGTGAACTGAATACAAGAATCTCTGTGATAGCAATGGCAATTTACTTATGAACGTGCAGGAACAATCGTACTACCAATTGTTTTCAATTTGTGTGTGTTGTACACTCGAACTGGAGACACGTAAACGCACAGTGAAAGGTTGTCTAGTGCATGCCATACACTGGCTCACTTAGTTGAAATCACACTAAATAGAAGAAATCTGCAAATACGCTTCTCGGGTTTGCTGCCAGATCGTTTTGTGTAACTCGCACAATATTTTGTTGATGGAACTGCTTGACATCGTCAGGTGGTGGTAGCTGGTGCTGTCACTGCTGCAAGGCACGACTGATCAGTAACGCAAGAGGTAGGTGTGTAAAAGGGTTACTATCAGAAAGAGTATCTAGTATTGTGAAAAAGTCAAAGGAAATTTAAGTGAGCATTCCTCACCTGGTACTTTATTGGTGTTGCTGTGTTGGTGTATTGTGATGATAGAACCTCTGGGCCATGGGTTTGACTCCACAAGTCTGATTTCTTAAACTCAAATTCACATCTGCATATATGGTAGTGGGTATTAAGTCCTGCTATCACTTTTATCGGTCTCCTGATTGGTTAAGATGTGCCCTGTCACGAATTTCTACACTGTGCCAAGCTTTTAATCTCACAGTGGCACGTGCAAATTAGGTCCTCAATTATTTGCTGGATGTATTCAAATCTCTTTCTTCGTGTACAGTTTTTACTGTGTACAGCTCCATGTCAACACATGTCCAATTATCTGATCCCTTCTTCTTGTTAGTGTTTTCCATTTTTCCATGTATTCCTTAACCTCTCCAATTCTGCAGAGGACCACCTCATTCCTTACTTTATCAGTCCAACGAATTTTCAACAATCTTCTGATCTCAAGTGATTCAATTCTCTGCTGTTACAGTTTTCCCACAGTCAATCTGTCATACAACACTGTGCTTCAAACGTACATTCTCGCAAACTTTTTCCTCAAATTAAGAGCTCATTTTGATACTAGTAGACTTCTCTTGGCCATGAATGCCTTTTTAGCCAGTGCTAGTTTGCTTCTTATGTCCTGCTTGCTCTGTTTGTCAAGGGTTATTTTGCTGCCTAAGTAGCAGAGTTCTGTATAACTTCATCTACTTAGTGATCACCAATTCTGATGCTAAGTTTCTTGCTGTTCTGATTTCTACTACTTCTCATTACTTTCATCTTCCTTAAATTTACTCTCAGTACCTATTCTGTTACTCATTAGATATTCATTCTATTCAACAGATCCTGTGATTCTTCTTCACTTTAACTCAGGATAGCAGTGTCATCAGCAAATCATGTCAATGATATCCTTTCACTGCAAATTTTAATCCCATGCGTGAATATTCATTTCCCTCGCTGCTTCTTCGCCGTAAAGACTGGACACTAGGGGCGAAAGACGACATTCCTGACTTGCACCATTTTTAACCGACCAATTCATTCTTCGGCTTCCTGTCTTACTTTTCCTCCTTGGTTCTTGTACATATTGTACATTACAAATCTTTTCCTAAAGCGTACACCTATTTTTCTCATACTTTCGAACATCTTGCATCATTTTACATTGTCGAGCGCTTTTTCCAGGTTGACAAATCCTATGAACTTGCCTTGACTTTCTTCGGTCTTGCTTCTATTATCAACTGCAATGTGAGAACTGCCTCTCCGAGGCCTTTACTTTTCATAAAGTCAAACTAATTGTCATCGAAAAGGTCCTCAATTTTCAATTCCATTCTGCATATTATTCTTCTTAGTAACTTGGATGCATGAGCTGTTAAGGTGACCATGTGATAATTCTTGCACTTGTTGATTCTTGCTATCTTCGAAACTGTGTTGGTAATGTTTTTCCGAAAGTCATAGTATATTGCCAGTCTCATACATTCTACACATCAATGTGAACAGTCGTTTTTTTGTCGTGTCCTGCAACGATTTCAGAAAATTTGATAGAATGTTATCTATGCCTTGTGCCTTATTTGATCTTAAGTCACCCAAAGATCTTCTAAAATCTGATTCTAATACTGAATTCCCCCTCAGAGGGCTTCAGTGCATTCTTTCCACCTATTCGCTCTCTCCTCTGCATTAAACTGTGGAATTACCATTGTACTCTTAATGTTACCTACCTTGCATTTAATTTCACCAAACATTCTTTTGACTCTCTATATTCTGATTAAGTCCTTCCGACAATCATCCATTTTTCGATTTCATCACATTTTTCATGCAGCCATTTCGCCTTGCCTTTCCTTCAATTTCTTGTTTATTTCATTCTATTTCTGTATTACTGAGTTTCCCTATATATTTTTGTACTTCCTTCTTTCATTGATATTCTATTACCAATGTTTTCTTTAGTTAGCTTCTTTATATCTATGTTTTTCCTTCCAGCTGCTGTGAACCATTGTAGATATAAACAAATCTATGTAATTATAAAAAAAAAAGTAGGAGACTTTACTTTTGGGATTACCCTCGTATGTTGGCTTACCTGTGCAAACGGAAGGCTCACCTTTTCTGCAACGTATTTACGATTAAGATAAATGATTGAAAACTGTCAAACATGAAATCTCATTTGCTGTACCTGCGAGCGATATGCAATGTAAGGTGGTATCTTACCACGTTTCATAATAATGTTTCTGCAGCATGCTTGCAATGCAAGTAAGCAAACACATTGATGAACGTAAAAGTGGAAAAAAAGAACTGAAGTTAACGAATGATAAATTAGAAAGATTCCAGGTATAACTATGCTTCATTAAGTCATAACAACAATACACCCTGTCATGAAGTTCTCACAACTACATATGTTAGCACACTCACTGGTGCGACACGTTTACATAATAAAATACGTAAAACGACTGACTATGCAGGAACTGGAGAATATACATAATTCAAATGACGCAACAGGTATCTAATTGTACAAAAAAATGTCTTAGAGCTGACGTGGAAAAGTAATTAACATAATCGTTGAGCGCATCCCCATCGAAAAAATGGAAAAAATCTACAAAGTAATGGCGCTAAATGACACTACAAATATTCCAGAGTCTAGTTTTAGGCCTCTTTCCTTTGGCAGATTCTTAAAATACAACGTTGTGTGCGTGTCTGTTTTCACCTGTGCAGCTGAATGTAGCTCAGTCAACTGGTGGTTAATGTAGCTCAGTCAACTGGTGGTTGCCCCATAACGAAACTACAGAAGATCTTTTCTCAGCGGTTCTATGACTGTGTTTTGGGCTGCTAAATCCAAATTTCGTTTGCTGCATTGTAGGATATCGGCTTCACAACGAAAGATCCAGAGTGTCTAAACATTTTCACACTTCTCAGATTTTCGTTCATTTCACAAAGACTGTGTGTTTCTCGAAGTCGAAAACCCCACACACAACTACAGTAGTGAAACTCTTTTACAGAACGCACCAATCAGGTGAGATTTTCTGACGACGAGCGGTGACGGCGCTAAAGCGTCCTGTAAAATGGCGGTTGCCGAATATTCGGAATTCTCCATTAACACCCTTCATCTGTTGTTCTCTGATATTACGGCACACTGGAACAGGCATGGCACGCTTCAGCAGAGGGAAAACAACCCAGAACTCCATCTGCGTTCTTCGCATCACCGAACACAACAGCATTCGCTGCATATATCTGGCGACGGAAGGAACGTCATATATTTTGAAATGTGTTTGTATTTATTTAAACCCGTAGTTTTAAGTGTCTGGTATCTGAGAAATTGTTGAAATTTATTTTGATATCAAAATACGTAAATCTCTATACAGTGCAGCAGAACTACGTGAAAATTAAATTTTGAATGGAAATATGTGAAGGACACGCTACACGATGCGAAATTCAGTTTAGCCAGTACATGAAACAATCCGCCTGCGAAAGAGCGATCCGTTTTCAATGTAATTTATATACACTACTTATCTACAAAAAAAATTAATCAGATTAAAATGTTAGCCCTGAATACTGTCAATCTTTATCTTCAGACATGCAACCAGTCATTGTACCACAATTGTTTTCTGTATTTATAGTGCAAATGAAAATAAAATTGAATGTATGTTTGTCAAAACAGCTTTTCTTTCTGAGATAATTTACCGATTCATTCTGGTGTGTGACGAAGGATGCTTTGAGTACCACAACTGTTTCAGCCTTTTCCTGTTCCAGTCACGAATGTGTTTTAGTCCCATCAAAATGTTTGAAATCAACTGAAAAACTTCACACCCACAAGAGTAAAGTTTTCATATATTTTAGCTAAAAGTATCAGTTCCCATTACGACTAGCAGAAGTGCCGTTGCATCTTTTAAATACTGATTATGAAATTGCACTGTCCTCCTTTTCCAAAAATGTCTCGCAACAGTAGCGGACGAGGTCCTTACGCACACTAGGCTTACTGTAACTCGGCAACCAGTCGAGAACTGAGCTGAAGTTCTGCCGTTTGTATTGACATGTGTCCCAGGTATCAGTGATTTCTGAACGGAGGATTCTAGAATATTTAGTAAGTAAAAGGCGGTCTCAGGTTAGTCCTCACCGATGATGCGAAAAATATCTTTAGATTACTCGTCGATTAAGAGCTCTGTCTGGTTTTTCGTCCTTTGGCAACAGACTGACGTTTGGCAGTCATTGCTTCCAGAATCCACGCAACTCGTGGCGCCTTTATTACCACCGATTTAGAGCTGTCGCGCATGCAGCACACTATGGCTTCAATTGTTCTCGCTATGTCCACATGGTATTAGTTAACTGCAGGAGCGTCAATGGAAAGATGCCAGAACTAATCTCGCTTATAAGCGGTAACAATGCCCACGTAGTACTATGGACAGGAAGCTGGGTGAAACCTAAAGTCAGCAGCAGTGAGATTCTAAATCCCGGTCGCAGCATATGTTGTAAAGAGAGGTCAATCGCTGGTGTTCAAAGCAATGAAAAGTAAGATCACATTAGAGAAATTAGTGCAGATCCCGAATGTAAAATAATTTGTGTCGAGACAAGCGTTAAAAGTGAATCAAACAATGTAATGGAATGCTTCTATCTACCCCCCCACCCCCACCTCAGCAGCAACAGTGGTGGAATAGTTTGAGGGGAACCTGGATAATATTTCGCGTGTATTTTCTGGCCATGTTATAGCTTTAGGTGGAAACTTTATCCTGCCATCTATACAAGGAGACTGAGGTGGCCAAAACTGCTGGTACGGCCAGAAAATCATGATAGATTTATCCAAGTGCTTGACCCAGAAACTACCTCGAGCCGTTAAATTGAGAACCGACTCGTGAAGATAACATCTTAGGCCTGCCGGGAACAAACAGATCGAATCTGCTAGGGTAGAACAGGGAATCGGGAATCGCAAGGCGGTTACAGAATCACTGAGTGTGAACAGGAATCAAAGACCTTGTAAAAAAATAACTAGACTCACTGATGGCGCTGCAGTCGCGGGATAATTTGAACGTTCGCCTGGACGCCATTATAGTGGTTGTAGTCTGATGTGTTGTGTAGTACCGTTGTTTATGAAGACCCTGATTCAACGTTGTATATTTGTTACTCGTAATTCTGTCTGTACGTTCCAATCAAAAGAAGTACAATGGTGAAGAGTTGTGCAGCGATTAATTGTACAAATAAATTCGAGAAAGGAACGAATATTACATTTCAAAGGTATGTGGATATTTTAAGTTGTTTTGTATGTCAGTGCACTTGCTTAATAAATGTCTTTGTAACACGGTATTATCATAATGTCTGTGCATCTATTTGCAGGTTTCGTTTCTCAAAACCACAGCTGTGTTACAAAAATGGTTACACGCTGTCAGGAGGCAAGATTTCTGACCGACAGAATACCATTTCATATGTTCTTATCATTTTGAAGAAGGTTGGCTGATCGGTTGTGTTTTCATGGTCTAGGTTAGGTTGAAACTTGATAATTTGGTCGTGAGATGCCAAAGCACTATGCCATATATAACGCACTTCTCGTCGTAAAATCTAAAGCAAGTTAGTAGAGTCAGAAAATATCCATTAATATAGTGGGCAAATCTTCGAGTATTTTGATGCATTTTGCGTACATCTATCGTAAATTAACTACGAAAAATGCTAGGGGTCGGGTACATAACTTTTAGCTACGGCAGATTCCATGTAGTACGTAAGATAAATTCATAAACAGTGACTAGTTGCTGTTTGTTCGTAAATTAAAAAGTATATTGTAGTAACGTATTTAAATGAGGCATTATCTTTGTGACCTAACTCAAGGGAAGGCATTTTATAACCAAAAGCGATGTATAAACATTCGAACTCCGCGCGTCAGTTTACCACTCTAATGGCCGCCGCCCAGCTATTCAATTTGTCCGCTCTTCAGTCGACCACTCATGCGGTTGTGGGGGCCTGACAGGATTACAAAGAATGGTAGGGAGATAGTTCTGCTCAGCAAGGGGGACGAGAAACAGGTTTCAGATTACCTGAGCGGTCAGTACAAAAATTTCCTCTGCAGCGCTGACTACGTGGGATACTTTGAAGAGCATTACACTTTAGACAGGTGTGTACCGAGCAAATGCGTTTCAGGCCTGGTTTCACAGCGAGAACTTTACAGCACAGATTTTCATAAAAGTGTTGGTCAGCGCACGTCAGAACATGAGAAAACAGTAAAGAAATTTTCGAGATACGAATGTTATCGATAAAATTGAAACCAAAGAAACATTTCTGTCTGGGAGGAGCAGCATACGTGTAACATGTTGCGTTACTCTCTACGTAACGAAAGACGGTGTAAACATTCGGTTTTGTGGTTTAGGCAAGAACGTTCACAGCACTTATATTCACGTACAAATAACAGGGGGCGACATTCAAGCTTCATATTTCCCGTCTTCTAACTGCCCGTGCAAACGGCCAGTGCAGTATAAAATTTGCAACAGTGTTTAGCGATTTGAGCTCCAGTTCTAATCAACAATTCAAAATTCAGCTGTGATCGCAGACACCAGTGTCCAGCTGCCAGTGAAGGTCACGATATTACAAAGATATTTTCTCCCGCTCTACCAGTAATTTCGCAGTTGCATCTCAGCACGTTACATCTATCTAGTGGCAGTCCGCGGTGTACTAACACTAAACATTATTTCGATAACAACCTCTGTTACAATTAGTGCACTGAATTATTTCATAGAACGTGTCACGTTTGATGTAATTTATGGAGAGAATTCTTAGAACGACACGTATAGATACAGTATCATTGGCGACAGGCAGTACTTTGCATTCTGATGCATACAGCATTCAGCACTTTCAATGTTCGACGCAAATGTAGAGGTCCATTCCTCCATTGTTTTCTGATAAACGTTTTCGCGTTGCTCTACCACCAGGCCCAGTTTTTCTGTTGTTTCCTGTCCAACCATAGCCGCAAATTCCGTCCTTGTCTGGACTACACAAGGCACAAGTACTACGTGCGATTTAATTTTCCTAACATATTATACATCTTCACGCGATATACCTTCCCCGATATGATTTTGTCCAATTCTAATAAATCCAGTACTTCCATGCTAATTTACTAACCCTTGAGAAAAACGTTATATTTTGAACACAAATTCATGGAAACTAAACTGATTGAGGGGCAGGAAACTTCAATGGTATTAATGGAATAGGTATACGGGGGAAAGGTATTGATGTCTGCGACGCTACTTCCCCATGTTGACAAATAAACAAGTGGACGAGTACGTCTGTCGGCTTGCAACGCTAAGACAATGCCAATTGTGTCAGCTGGAGTTAAGTGTTGCACGTTCGTATCTGTGCGACCTTTCTGTTGACAGAGCCGCAAAGCATGGGTGGCGTCTCTTGGTTTTCCGTCAGTGTGAGTGAGATAGAGATTTATTCTCCAAATACTGCAGTTAATATTTACAATTACTGTTAACTGTGTTTAAATTCGTACTCTTATGTGGTTCTAGCATTTCAAGGACATACTTTTACTTCTCATACAGCTTTAATGAACATTTAAAACAGGTAAACGGCGTATTTATAACTGATCATTTTGAACACATTCGCTTACAGGCGCCTAACGTACATTATTTTATCACTGTAGTTTCTGCCTCGGGAATCAAATTGCGAAACCCAGGTTGCCCAAATGTTTCCGCTGTAGTTGCGTCTTCCTCCGAGAAGTAGTGCTGTGATACGTCACACATTATGGCCATGAATCAAAATAGTACAATAGTTGCCTAGATGATGATCGACAATAAATTTATCTGTAGTATCTGCTCCTACCAAAAGTCGTGTCCCCACTCCTTCGTTTTTAAGTTGTCCATACTAGACACATGTACTGCACATTGGCATGAATAATGTGTACCTAATGCTATAAAACCAAACCCCACCTAGGGTTAACACATATGATAGGAGTACCGCTTATGTTTTCAGTAATGAAGTAAATTTTTGCAAGAAAGCACATCTGGTTCTCCGACATCTATGAATGAAACGTAACTAGTGGTCAACTGTTTTGTTCAAACCAGTGCTTCGATATAAACACCGAAACTTGCAGCTAATATCTAACACCTGGAGCTTATGGACGAACTGATCCGGATGCAGTAAGTTAAAGTGTATGCTGGATTAATGGTAGACTGATAAAAACGTGTTCAAAGTTAGATTTGAGTGGCGTTCCCGATGGAGTAGCTTTGGACCCAGGCTGGGATTTCCTCTGGCTGGGCTGACCACTCAGTGACAAAGGGTGTGTCGAGGTAGGTACCAGCGCAAGGTCTGCTGGAAGCTCGCCTTCCGCGGAGTGGGTGACTCTGGACACTGGAGAGAATTTGAGGCTTACAAAAGGCGGACGTTCGTAAATGTGTATGTGATCTTTACTTATTCAGGAAAAGGTGGTAGAACAAAACAAAGCATTTCAAATAATCATAGCAGTGCGATGTGTCTGTCAAAACGTCAACCAGAACTGTATCAATAAAAACACAGAAGTTAGAGACTACAGCAAAACCAATAACATTTCAACTATTAAACGATATAGTCCAGCACCATGAACCATCTTCTGGATAACAGCTATCAACGCAACAAGCAAAATCACAGTACATGCTTCTTTCCTGCATGGTAAGTTTATGTATTTTAATGTGCAAATGTGTCGAATCATTAGACTGCTTTCACATTCACTCAGCAAAATAAAGGTGTATGAAGTTTCCAGAATGAGATTTTCACTCTGCAGCTGAGTGTGTGCTGATATGAAACTTCCTGGCAGATTAAGACTGTGTGCGCGACCGAGACTCGAACTCGGGACCTTTGCCTTTCGTGGGCAAGTGCTCTACCATCTGAGCTACCGAAGCACGACTCATGCCCCGTTTTCACAGCTTTACTTCTGCCAGTGTCTCGTCTCGTACCTTTGAAACTTTACAGAAGCTCTCCTGCGAACCTTGCAGAACCAGCACTCCTGAAAGAAAGGATATAGCGGAGACATGGCTTAGCCACAGCCTGGGGGATGTTTCCAGAATGAGATTTTCACTCTGCAGCGGAGTGTGCGCTGATATGAAACTTCCTGGCAGATTAGAACTGTGTGCCCGACCGAGACTCGAACTCGGGACCTTTGCCTTTCACGGGTAAGTGCTCTACCATCTGAAATACCGAAACACGACTCACGCCCGGTACTCACAGCTTTGCTTCTGCCAGTATCTCGTCTCCTACCTTCGAAACTTTACAGAAGCTCCCCTGCCAGGAAGTTTCATATCAGCGCACACTCCGCTGCAGAGTGAAAATCTCATTCTGGAAACATTCCCCAGGCTGTGGCTAAGCCATGTTTCTGCTGTATCCTTTCTTTCAGGAGTGCTAGTTCGCAGGAGAGCTTCTGTAAAGTTTCTCAGAAACTCTCTACAACTTCTGGTTCTTTCAGTTTATCCAGGTCCCATCTCCTTAAATTCCCACCTATTTGCAGTTTCTTCATTTTAATCTACAGTTCATAACCAATAAATTGTGGTCAGAGTCCACATTTGTCCCTGAAAATGTCCTGCAATTTAAAACTTGGTTCTTAAATCTCTGTCTTACCATTATATAACCTATCTGAAGTCTTCTAGTGTCTCTAGGCCTCTTCCACATATACAACCTTCTGTCATGATCCTGAAACCAAGTGTTAGCTATGATTAAGCTATGATTAAGCTATGCTTTGCGCGAAATTCTACCTGGTGGCTTCCTCTCTCATTCCTTATCCCCATTCCATGTTTACCTACTACTTTTCCTTCTCTTTCTTTTCCTACTATCAAATTCCAGTCCCCCATGATTATAAAAGTTTCGGCTCCATTCACTATCTGAATATTTTTTTTAACATCATACATTTCTTCAATCTATTCGCTATCTGTGGAGCTAGTTGGCATATAATCTCGTACTAGAGTGGTAGGCCTGGGCTTCATGTCTACCTGGGCTACAATAATGCATTCACTATGCTATTCGTAGTAGCTTACCCATGCTCCTATTTTCTTTTTCATTATTAAACCTAGTCCTGCATTACCCCTATTTGATTTTGTATTTATAACCCTGTATTCACCTGACCAGAAGTCTTGTGCCTCCTGCCACTGAATTTCACTAATTCCCACTATATGTAGCTTTAACCTAACCATTCACCTTTTTAAAATTTCTAACCTACCTGCCTGATTAAGGGATCTGACATTCCACGCTCTGACCCATAGAACGCCAGTTTTCTTGAAGAAATTAGTAGCTAATAAACGAACTTCCCAAAACTGCACTTGGTATCAGAGACAACTGCTTTGAAAAGTCTTTCCCAAGCACTTTTACAGGAGTGTGTCGAGGTACTACCCTGAATGTAGGGAAAATTTCAAACCTTCAGCTAGTGTTGATTACTATGTTTTGTTATGTAATTTGTTTAAAGATGTTATTGACTGTGTAATTTATCCTTTAACTTATTGTGTAAATAAATATCTAGATGAAAGTAAGTTCCTTGAGAAAGTAAAAATTTTTAGAGTTGTGCCCATATATAAAAAAGTTGAAAAGAACTGTCCCACTAACTATAGGCCCATATCCGTAACTCCTTTTTTTTCTAAAATATTTGAAACAATAATGTATAAAAAAGTTTGTGTTTATTTGGGCAAATCAAATATAATCAGTGATGAACAATTTGGATTCAGGAAAAGTAAATCCACAACTGAATCAATGGATTCTCAAGTAAAATTTGTCCTAGTTATGTTCAAGGCTAGGGGCTACGCTCCGGGTACGTTTTGTGACCTGAGCAGATATGTTGATTCTGTAGAGCATAATACTTTGTTGAATAAGCTACTCTATTACGGTTTTGATGGCAACAGTGAAAACATGTTTAAATATTTCCTAGAGAACTTGCCAACAAGTTGTGTGTATTGGTAGAGAGAAGTCAAATTTGGTTTATATTAGGTCTAGAGTGCCACAAGGGTCAGTGCTTGGACCTTTATTGTTCCTGTTAATGATTAATGATCCCCTCCCAGGGGACACCGCCTTATCATAGGCACCTCCAGTGCTGGGTGGGATGGTTTGTGTGCTCTGATGAGGTTTAGAGCTGTACCAGTGGTAGTGTAGCTACTGGGAGGGTCACCCAAGCCGAAGTGGCCTCAACTGAGGAGCTAGACGAAGTGTGTCCCACACCATAGGGTACAGGTGACTCTATAGGCTAGGTCGTCAACCCTTCTAAGGAAGGTAACCCCAAAATGAAAGCCCAGTCCTCCAGGTTGGGGGTTGAGCACAGGGTTGATACCTCTGCCTTTTAAAAAATCTATTATTGCGAATAGTTCAACAAGAAATGCCAGACTGCCCCTACGTAGACAAATTATGCTAGGAAACAGGAATATGGATTTATTGACGCTTGTATTTGGAACATGGAATGTGCGCACGCTGTTGCAAACAGGAGTTATGAATGCCGGCCGGAGTGGCGGAGCGGTTCTGGGCACTTCAGTCTGGATCCACGTGACTGCTACGGTCGCAGGTTCAAATCCTGCCTCGGGCATGGATGTGTGTGATGTCCTTAGGTTAGTTAGGTTTAAGTAGTTCTAAGTCTATGGGACTGATGACCTCAGATGTTGAGTCCCATAGTGCTCAGAGCCATTTGAACCATTTTTTGAGTTATGAATAGTGTTTGCAGAAGAGGTGCTAAGGTATGGAATGGGAGATGTTCCACTGCAGGAAATCAGGTGGAAGGGAAGAGGAGAGATCAATAAGCAGATTTTCTCAATGTACAATTCAGGAAAAGACGAAAGAATGGGGAATATGGAGTTAGGTTTATAGTCTCCAAGGATATGCGTAGATCAGTTACTGCCTTCACCCCATATAATGAAAGAATATGTACTCTGCGTATCAAAGGCAAATTTCATAACGTGACCTTTGTTAATGTATATGCACCAACGGAAGAATCGGATGAAGATGCTGTAGACATCTTCTGTGATCAACTACAGGAGGTGTGTGACAGAATACCCAGATATGATCCCAAAACAGTTCCTGGTGACTATAATGGAAAACTGGGAAAGGAAGAGGGATTCAGAAGTGTGTTTGGTAAGGAAAGTCTGCATGATGAAACTAATAATAATGGTATGAGGCTTGCCCAGTTTGCTTGTGCAAACAAGTTGAAGGCAGTAAGTATCTGTTTTTCAAGGAAAAATATCTACAAAGGGACATGGAAGATACCAGAAACAAATGAAGCAAACCAAATAGACCATATATTGATATAAAAGAGGTGGGCATCCATATGGAAAATGTGTGCACTTTCCAAGGAGCTAATTCTGGTTCTGACCATTACTTACTATGAGCCAAAGTGAGACAGGAAGTTGCCATAGCTGCCAGAGGAAGTAGTACCAGACTAAAGAAATGGAATATAGAGCAACTGAAAGATAGGTCTACTGTTCAGGAGTACCCGAACAGATTGAGACAGAAGCTACTAAGAAAAGATGGTGGAGATGCTGTAGACAAAGAATGGAACAACAGCACATGAAATACTGGAAGAAGTGAGGAGACTTAGGGATAAAGACTGTTATGATGAATGTAGGCAGGCAGTGGAACAGAAAAAGGAAGCAAGGCTGAAATGCTTGCAGCAGAATACTAGATCAAATCAGGCATTATATAATGAAAAGAGAATAGAGGCAGCAAGGATGTGTAGGAGGTGAAAGAGGTAAAACATGAAGAGATAGATAGAGGAGATGAAAGAGCAGTGCAAAAGGAATGAAAGCAGAAAGTACTACTAGAAACGAAATCAAGAATATAGACCAAAAATAACAGCTCTTGTAAGGACAAAGAGGGAAATTTGCTGACAGATAAACAAGATATTCTGAGTTGATGGAGAGAATATTTCAAGGGAATTAAAAAATTATAAAGCACCAGGAATTGATGAAATAATTGCAGAACTGCTAAAAAAAATGGGGGGACTGATCTTCATAAGCGGATCCACAGACTTATTAAGTTGATATGGATTAAGGAAAGAATCCCAAAAGAATAGACCTTAAGTGTAATCCAACCAATACACAAGAAAGGATACAAGACATGCTGTTCAAATTACCTCGCTGAATGTAACCTATCAGATCTTCTCTAGTATTATCTACAACAGATTAGCACCATATGCAAAAGAGATTTTTGGGGAGTGTCAGTAAGGATTTTGGCCTAATAGATCAACAACAGACCAGAAATTTGCATTGAGGCAAATACGTGAAAAGACAATGAGTATAACATTGAGCTTCATAACCTCTATGTAGACTACAGGCAGGCACTTTGATAGTCTAGATAGAGCACAAATGCTAAACGATTTGCTACTGCTTGGTATACCATCGAAATATGTCTCACTTATTCAAGCAACATTGGCTGGTTCCAAGGCTGCAGTGCGAGTGGTTGGCATTAGTAAAGGTTTCAGACAAGGGGATGCACTCTCTACAATGCTGTTCAATCTGACTCTCGAAGCAGCCATTCATAAGCTTCAGATATCTGGTTACATAGTCACACAGTCGATTCAGATATGCATATGCCAATGATGTAACTATTATTAGTAGAAGAAAGGAATCACTAAAGAGGACAATATATGAGATAAAAGAAGCCACAGGACCTAGAGGCCTTTGTATAAATGAAACGAAGACTATGTACATGAATTTCACCAGGAAGGAAAAGATTAACTTGGATAGATTATCAGATGACGGATTCAATTTTGAACATGTGCAGAACTTTGACTTTTTGGGCTCTAATATTAACTGCACAAATTCCATGTTAACTGAAATGTTGTTGTTGTTGTGGTCTTCAGTCCAGAGACTGGTTTGATGCAGCTCTCCATGCTACTATATCCTCTGCAAGCTTCTTCATCTCCCAGTACCTACTGCAACCTACATCCTTCTGAATCTGTTTAGTGTATTCATCTCTTCGTCTCCCTCTACGATTTTTACCCTCCATGGTGCCCTCCAATACTAAATTGGTGATCCCTTGATGCCTCAGCATATGCCATACCAATCTATCCCTTCTTCTGGTCAAGTTGTGCCACAAATTTCTTTTCTCTCCAATTCTATTCAGTACCTCCTCATTAGTCATGTGATCGACCCATCTAATCTTCAGCATTCTTCTGTAGCGCCATATTTCAAAAATTCTATTCTCTTCTTGTCCAAACTATTTATCGTCCATGTTTCACTTCCATACATGGCTACACTCTATACAAATACTTTCAGAAACGGCTTCCAGACACTTAAATCTATACTCGATGTTAACAAATTTCTCTTCTTCAGAAACGCTTTCCTTGCCATTACCAGTCTTCATTTTATATCGTCTCTACTTCGTCCGTCATCAGTTATTTTGCTCCCCAAATAACAAAATTCATTTACTACTTTAAGCGTCTCATTTCCTAATCTAATTCCCGCAGCATCACCCGACTTAATTCGACTACATTCCGTTATCCTCGTTTTGTTTTTGTTGATGTTCATCTTATATCCTCCTTTCAAGACACTGTCCATTCCGTTCAGCTGCTCTTCCAGATCCTTTGCTGTCTCTGACAGAATTACAATGTCATCGGCGAACCTCAAATTTTAAAACTGCAAATCCCAAGTGTTAATAGATGCTCCCATGTTTAAGAAATTGTTGGCCTTTAGGTTATTAAATAGGCAGCCGAAGCTGCAACTATATAAGGTCATCATCAGGCCAGCTATAACCTACAGATACGAAACATGGATGCTACCGAGTGTGTGATGAACAACAGCTCAGGATATTTGAACATAGATTGCCATGTAAGATCTGTCGGGCAATTCAGGATAATAATGGTTTCTGGAAATCTAGAATGAGTACTGAACATACAAGGAGCTGACATCATAAGAATTATAAAAAGTATAAGAACAGCCTGGCTTGGGCATGTCCTCAGGATGGATACTGGAAGAACAACAAAAAAGATTTTTCAGTGGATGCCAGCCGGAAGAAGACAGAAAGGAAGGCCACGAAAACGATGGATAGATGATGTGGAAGAAGATATAAAATCTCTCAGAGTCTGAGGACAGTGGAGAAGGCGCTGGAGAGGGCAGAATGGAAGAAACTGGTTGATGAGGTTAAAACCTACACAGGGTTGTAATGCCATGAGAAGAAGACGATGATTAATGATCTACCATTATTCATAAATTCTCACACAATATTGTATACTGATGACACACTTCTCTAAATAAAAGCACAGATCTAGGCACACTGAAAACATTGACCAAAAATACCCTTGTTCAATCTTCATTACGGTTCAGAGTGAATGGTGTCTTGTTAGAAGTAAAACCCAGGAACCTTACATTATCTTGATAGAGATCCCTAACTATCTTGAACTAGAAACTGTTGAAATTTTAGGTGTTAGTACTGATAACAAATTTACCTGGAAACCACACATCAAAAATATATCAGATAGGCTTTCAAGAGCTATTTATTTAATCTGGAATTTAAAAAGATATGTTCCAGATAACTATGTAAGATCAGCATATTTTACCTTCTTCCAAAGTATTATATCATGTGGAATTTTATTGTGGGGTAGTAATTGTCACATAAATGATATTTTACTTTTGCAGAAGGAAGTATTGAGAATAATTACCGATTCCAGTAATTCAGAACACTGTAAACCTCTGTTGGTTAAATTGCAATGTGTAACAGTAGTAAACCTATTCTCAGGGACACATTTAATTATAAGGTCTATTAGAAACGATATTTCAAAATTTGTATTGAGAAGTGATATTCTTTGCTATAATACTAGAAACAGAACATGTGTAGACAGGCCACATCATAGACTATGTAAATCGCAGAACTCCTACCTAGTGCTTGGACTAAGGATGTATAACAGAATAAGCAAAGATTTTAAAGAATTGCCTGTAAATGTTTTTAAAGCCAAATTGTTTAAGCTACTAGTAAACAGTCCTTTTTACACTGTTGTTGAATTTTTTAAAGAGGAAATTACTGCTTGGTAATGTGTGGTTTCTACTTTTACCCATTTCATGCAAACTAAGGTACATTGGGAAGCGTATGCTCTTGACTTTGTCTATTGCTTTAACAAGCTGAATGACAATAAAATTTTATTATTATTACTCCATTTTTCTGAGCTAAATGCAACATCTTTAGTTTTTTTTGTGTCTTACATCCATAAATGTAAATACATTGTATTCTGATTTGTCCATTATTTCTATCAACAGCTTGCAATGGTCTGAAATTAATATTTAATACCTGAACTTTTTGTATAGACTGATGATATGGTCTACCAGTGTTGCTAATGGTGGAACAGTGGCATCCCGTATAGTAGTTCCCCACCCCCCATCAATTTAGATTTAGGTTGTGAAGTTCTGATTAAATCATATAAGTCTTTTGAATGATAACTGCCTGCTAGTGTTTTTCTATTATCACCTTCTACTATTATGTAAGTGAATTCTCTGGTATCCTTTTCTAGTAGTACATGCAGTTAGCAGAGAAAATGTCTTACCTGACAACTTGGAGATCAGTACTGCCCTAGTATTAAGCTTAGTATTAGCTGCTGCTGCTTCAAGACAATTTCTGTATGTTTCGGTCTGTTCACAAAGTGGTAACCTTTACCTTTTTGTTTAAATATATAGCAACTCTGCCTCCCTTATGCCCCTGTCCACTGAAACATGCAAGTCTCTTGTATCCAAAAATGAATGGAAGACTTCAGCTGTCAAATGGAAGAAAGTTATGTCTTGATTACATTTTCTTCCAGTCCATGTTAACACACAATCTCTGGTGTTTCAGAATCAATTAGTACTTCTATTGCTCTCAATTTCCTAGCAGCATAGTGTCCATTTTGATGCAAAATTCTTACATTTGAAGCATATCATGTTAAGAAATATGTGTAGTTAAAAAAAATTAAGAAAGAAAGTGACCAGTGTAGCAAATGCAAATTCACCTTTCACTCTGAAAAATGCTCTAAAACTGCAAAAACAGTAATGAGGTGTTCTCATCAGTGAAGAGTGTACAAAAAAACTGGTGAAACACATCTTTACTATGAGTGCAGTTACTGCAGCTCAGACACATTTATTGTTTATAAAAAAAAAATCACTGACAACTTGTAGTAAAGAATACCCAGTGAAAGCAAGTGTACAGTTAAGATCCAGTAATACAGTAATACCTTTATGCAGTAATGATGAAATTATTCTCCACATTACTGTAAAGTCTCGTAAAGGCCAACGTAAAATAACTGCTGTACTGACTAGAAAGAATCAGTTACAGCATCTTCTGCACCAATAAAAATTAGATGAAACACTCCAAAATAGTTTACAGTTTTACTCTTTGCTACCTACTGGTTGGAAAATTCTGCCAACCAAGCATTGCACAGTATTAATGTACATAAAAAATCTTATTCTGAAAGATGAATATCAAAAGGTGCTGAAGACAAGGAAAGGTATATAAATCTAAAAATATAACTGCTAGATGCAAAGCACATGAGACTGTAAACTCTAAAAATAATTCTAAAGCAGCTTGGAATGATACTGGAAACGAAATGATTAACTGTAGTAAAGAAAATAGTGTCCTCAATTTTCTGTAAATCATACTAACTTCACCACCCTGCTCAGTAATTTGCACCTTGGTTGATGAGAACCTCGTTTCCTCAGACTGAACAATGTGTGAAATTCTTTGCCACCAATTTCCTTGGTCAATAATTACTGTAGGAATGCAAGTACAAAATTTTTCTGGAAGTTGCCACAGTCAGAGCCATTAAATAAATATGAGGGAGCATCAGATATTTAGCTTAAGTGCACTGAATTTTATTCTGTTGAACTCTTAGTAATGAACCGAATTGAAATGTGATTCAGAAATGAAAAATATCTTCTAATTGTTGCGCACACATTTTTATTTTGCATTATATTGTTACAGCAGACTTTGGTCCATCAAGTGATAAGGGGGTTCAAATTCATACCACACACACTGCTCTGCATACATCTAAATTTTCTCCACTAGTAACACGGCAATTCAATTTAATGTAATCAAATAGTATTTCAAATAAAAGTTTTAACTGCACATGCAAATAAAAGGATAAAGGTATCAATTGAAAGACAACATTGCAAAAAAAAGTTCTTATTTTCTATATTAACATGGCTTGGGTTTCCACATCACCAACATGGGTATCAAGCACAATGCGTTACTCTTTGTTTTACATGGCGAGTTTCCCCAGTAGGCCTACAAGCCATGGAATGTACAGAAGCACATACACATCTAAAACTTAGTGCCGACAGTAATTATGATCAGAATCAATGTGAACATTTAATATTTCACTTTCAGGCAGCCTCAGTGCCGAAACAATATTTGCTTTTTCAGAAAGGGTTGGTTTCTTCAAACTGCCCTTTGCCTGTTTGTTATATTTACTAGGTCTTCATTGCACTTTTACCCTCTCCTTGCTGGGGTGTCGTGGAACTCCCCTGCAGTCTGATTGAAAAGTGATAGTGAATGAGCTGCATCACTCTATAGTGACTTCAGGATTCCTGTGGACACTTTACCTGAACTGACACGGTTAATCAAAATTTCGTACGTGGGCACTAGTTCTTGGGCCAGAGATGTGTTCTTGTGGTCAATCTGTTTGCAATGAACACAAAATGGCAGAAGACTCTTCTGTCATTGTTGCTTCAGTTGGTGTAAATGTGTTTGCGTATGTTCAAATGAATTAAACTGTCTGCACAGGAACAACTGAAAGCATTTATACATATATTACATTTGGAACACGCCAACTTGCACTCCAGTTTACATTCAATGTTACTTAAAATCACAGTGTGTTAGACCATGATGTGTTTGGGATTTTACACAAAACTGTGCCATCAGTATTGACTGTTATGTCACTCTCCTTAACACTACATGAAGCTTTGTGACGCGCCTCAATAACATTGATCCCATATGAATGGCCACCCTTATACAGTTTAACCATTCGAGCACACAGTTTCTCACGCTTTAATTTCATCAACACAAGTAGTTTGTCAAGTCTATTTAAGTTTTTCCCTCTAGATAACAATATTTTAAATCTCGATGCATTGCTTCGAGGTGCATATTTGTATTTATACCCAGATGGCCACTTCTTCAAGCAATGTACGAAGAGCTTTGTACACAAGTGCTTTCTTTTCTTCATTGCCATGGACTTTCTTCAAATTATCCTGTCAGCTGCCGTCTATGTGTCAAGCACACAGCAGATTATTTCTGCAGGTCCCGTGAGCTGTGTCCACCCACTGCGGAAAGTATTAGTGTCGTCAGACGTGTACAAACGTTTTTATGATGCCAGCTCTCTCTTTCACAGCACTAAAGAAATGAGTCATTATGGAAGTAGGCTCCCGATTTGAAACACTGAATGCTATAGGCATACCTGAACCAAAATCGTTTACTACTAACAATCTGGTCACCAACAATTTGTAAACATTTGTGCAATGTGTGGAGTCTACACATGCAATATTTGGCCCAGATCTCTGTAATAACTGTTTCTGGTAGTTAGTCATTAACACTAGCACCAAGTCAGTGCTATCAAAATCTTCCCTGGCCTCACCTTCTTTCTTCTAAAGGAGAACACAGTCTTTTATTTTCTCCAACCACATACTAACACTGACTTCATCAATCATATGCTGCTGATCATCACCAATGGCGAAGTCTCTCTTAAAGTTATAAAGATCATGTCGAGTCAGGAGATGCAGCCTCTCCACTCTGCTGGAATGAAGTAAGTCACGCACATCATCCAGAAATCTCTGGAAAGTGACCTCCTCCGCAATTTGCCAATTCTGAGTATGTACGTGCAGACACTATGCAAAAGGACACTGCTGTTAACCACCCCCAATAAAATAAATTCATGCAATATAACAGTTGCTAAGTACTTATAAACTGGATAGTTTAACAAATGGCTTAACACTATATTCAGCATACCCTTTCAACAGTACTGAAGATGCCATTGACACACTGGGGATGAAAGTATAAACTGAGACCAGACTACAGCACCAGTTGCAATGTGATATTTCCCTGTTTCACCTACCAAGGCTATTTTCAAATTGTTACGAGGTCTATAATTACATGTCAGAGCATTGTAACTGGTGCTTTTGTCTAGTCTCAAATCCATTATTGCAGTTGCAGATGCCGTGATCCACCATGTTTAACATGCTGACAAGAAAAAAATAAATGTATTGCCTTTAGTCTATCCAGATGTATTCTTAAATAAATTACTATGACACATGCAATAACACAGGGCAATACATAAGTATTTCAGAACTTATTTCCACATTTGCATTACTGTAATGCATTACACCTGCCCTCACACACCCAAGTACATGGCATTACAATCACCATTATTGTGGTCAATATGGATCACAACATCTGGTCTTTTACAACTGCATTCTTGCTACCATCACAAATTGTATTCATGTGAACTGCCAATCAATATATTCACACCTTTTGCTCCAGACCTCATATCCATAACAATATTAATTTCTCAGCAATAGAAAACAATGTTCCTTCACTGCAAAAAAGTAAAAGTGAACTTGTTCTTCTTCTTTTAGTGTTCAAGCCTAGGTTGGTTTGCAGCAGAGCACCATTCCTCTCTTCTGTCTGCCTTCCCCTTCATTTCCACATACGTGTTACATCCAACATCATTCATGATCTGTTGCATGTATGATATCCTTGGTCGCCTCCACCAATTCCTTCCCTCAATAGCTCCTTCTGCTATTGTTCCAATGATGTTGTGTCATAGGATGTGCCCTACAAGTTTGTCTCTTCTAGTTTGGATGTGCCTCCACAGAGATCTGGTTTCCTGTACGCTTCTACAAAGGCAAAATAAGACAATAAAGTGAACTACATATAACTAAAAGCAAGCCTGACAATGGATTCTGAAACTTTCACGCCATATTTTAATCACAAGTTTGACTCATGTACTTTGGGACCACTGAAAGGCCAACAAAATTCTACAATTAAAGTAATACTCAAGAGCGATGGCTTCTCAATCAGAACTACTGAGATGCGCAGAAAAGCAATGGTTGGTTCGTTGGTTGGTTTAAAGGTGGGAGATGGGACGAAACTATGAGGTCATCGGTCCCATGTTCCTAATAAAACAATGCCACAAGTGTGATAATAAAACGGACGAAACACAGAAAGAAAGGAAAAGCCACAAGAACGTAGGGAAGGCAACGAACTCTAAAAGGAACAAAAGAAGACAGAAAACAATAGAGAGACGCTAGAACCAGAAGACAGTAAGAGATGAAAGCAAATTACAACGGCTGGCCAGCCACGAGAATAAAAATGGAAAGCCAGCCACTCTGCAACACATTAAAACCTCCACGCTAAAAGCACTAGGGTGGGGGACACAGAGGACATGCGCTAACACCTACATAGAAGTATAAAACCCACTCTCACGGATAAAACGTAAAACTAAAGCTGCTGTGGAGGCATTGTCGCCCAACAAGAAGGCAGGGTGCTGGGAAAGTTAAAAGTCAGCCGTAGAGCAGCTAAAAGTGGGCAGTCCAGCAAAAGGTGGACAACTGTGATTTGGGAGCCACAGAGACACTGAGGTGGGTCCTCGTGATGGAGTAGGTAACCATGTGTTAGCCACGTATGCGGAGCCAGCAGAGGACAACTGATTCCCTGCGAGAGGCCAGCATGGAAGACTTCCACACATTAATAGGTTTCTTAAAAACATGCAGTTTGTTGTGCGTGCTGTTATGCCATTCCGTCTCCCAAAGCCGGAAAACCCTTTGGCGTGAGACAGAACCAAAGTCAACTTCAGAGATGCCTATCTCCAGAAGCGGTTTCCGAGTCGCCTGTTTGGCCAGCCTGTCGGCAAGTTCGCAGAAAAGCAATGTTCTGGTCGTGGCCGAAATGTGTTCTGTATAAATGACACTACAGATTCGGATCTCTTCTTCGTGAAGCTCTATGGCAGCAACACAATGGTTCCCCATCTTGCAAGTACCCTGGGACTAACACAACCTTTTGCCACCTGACTTCGACGACAATGTGCCACTTCTGTGCCACACAAAGGTGGTTTTTGCAGTGCCATCCTTTAAATGCTTAGTGCCATAACGAGAGACAAAACTACTATTTGTTTCTCTCTCCTCCTCAGACTTCTACTTCAGAAAGTCTAAAATCAAAGCATCGACGAAAAACAATTACATTCAGAATTTATCAATATGGCGGCAAGTGTACACGTAACTTTAAACCGCTCTGCAGTTTTTGAGGACTTAATTTCAATCAAGTGTATTGTTTGTGACGAAACAGTGCTAAATGGAGTTAGAATATGCGTGTTTAAACATAAATGGTGCCATTCACGCTGCTATGCTCAAGAAGATTTACAAATACAGTGTAAATGTGACATAGAGTGTAACGGCCGCGAGATCGCGAGTGAAAAGTGCTACGCGGGAATAGAAGACAGCGTGCATGACGAACTTCAAAAAGAACTTGACATTATAAAAAAATATGTAAAAACAATGGAAAATTTGGTACTAACCATACGGGAACTGTCTGAATCGTCAAGGCAACAAGATCTCATTAATGCTAGCCATAAAATTCGTAGGTATCCACAACCAAATGTACAAAGTGTAAACAGTGCGACTGTAACTAGAAATATGAACGAACTGATCACTCTAAAAGACACAAGTGAATTAAACGCAAGAAAAGAAAGTGTTAATAGTGCATCTATGGATAAAAATATGAACAAACTATCCACACAAAAATATACAAGTGGATTAAACGGAGAAAAACACAAGGTAAATATTCGTAAGGAAAAAAAAGTAAACAACCACGTTATGCATAAGCAAGGATACAAGCAACAGACATATATTTTTGCAGATAGTCATGGGAGAGGAGTTACGGAAATTATGAGAAGAAATCACCCACACCTTAATGTAACAGGCATCATCAAACCAGGCGCGCCATTACGCGAAATTCTGAAAAACAGTGACAACATATTAACGACGGGTAACAGCTGCATCATAATAGGAGGCGCAAATGATGTTTACTGTAATGAAACTTGGCGTGCAACGAGAATCCTAAAGGAAACAATCAAAAGGATGCCTCGAGTGCATTTCTACATTGTTAGTATCCCCAGGAGGCACGATCTGATGGAAAACTCGTGCGTAAACATCGAGATTGTTACAGCTAACAGGCTATTTGAGAAAATATGTAGAGGTTTCCAGAATACGACTTTCGTAGAGATAAACAGTGTTCAAAGAGAGCACTTCACAAGACATGGTCTCCACATGAACGTAAAAGGGAAAAAGATTATTAGTGCCGAAATATTTAAATTTATTAATGAGTCATCTGTAATGGAAGTGTCTCCAATCCCAATTCCGCCAAAACAAGAGTTGTCTGTAACAGTGGAACCATCATTATCTGCAGTAGAGCTGCAACAAACACCAGTAGCAGCAGCAAAGGCTCAGATATTCTCACCAGCAGTGTCAGATAAACCAATAGCAGCAGAATCACCACAATCATCAGCAGAGCTGTCGTCATCAGCAACAGCATCCAGAACAGCAGACCCCATAATGCTACCTCAAGGCAATGAAAATGCATGTGAGGAAAACATACAAAGGTCATTAGCCGCAGCAGCTAACAAAGAAGGGCAGTCACCAAGTCGGGGAGCACAGGAGCCACCAGCAACAGCAACCACACAGAAGAGGTGCCTGAGGCCTGGGAGATCAACAGCAGAAGCAGCTTCCAATCAAGACAGATGCCTGAGAACTAGGAGACCTGCTACACTAAGTGAGGATTTTTTATGGTACCGAGTAAGCAGAAAGAGAACATGGAAAAAGATGTAAGTAAAACTGTCCATCTTAAATACCAGTGTGACAATAGTGAGAGGAATATAAACACCGGACAAAGATACGATCCAGGTTTAATGACACAAACTGAAAAAAATCACTGCATAGTACCAGAAGCAAAGGCAAGTGATGTGCTTAGTATATTACAGGAAGGGGAACTATTACATTTAAAGCCAACTGTTAGAATACTTCACCAAAATGTTCAATACATAAACAATAAAACAGAGGAACTAGAGGTAATATTACAGGAGTATAGGCCAAACATTCTAGTAGTTACAGAACATGGGCTAAAAGAAAATCACATAGGAATTTACAACTTGAAGAATTATGTGAAAGTAGCCAGTTTTTGCAGAACTTCCTATAAAGGTGGTGGGGTTGCCATTTTTTCTAACTATAAATCAACTAAAGCCATAAATATAACAAAATATGCTATAGAATTGAGCTTTGAAGCTACAGCACTGGAAACTAAAATTGCTGGGAATTTATGTTGTGTATTAGGTTTGTATCGATCACCAAATGGTATAATTAAAACCTTCTTTGAACAGCTGGAAGATATAATCCAACACCTCTCAAAAACATATGCTTATTTGATCATTATAGGAGATCTGAACATAGACACGAGTAAAAATACAGACAATACTAAGACCCTACTGGACTTATTGTGCATATACAATCTAAAAATAAAAATAGATAAACCAACCAGAGTAACAAAGCATAGTGAAACTATTATTGATCATGTAATAACAAATATTCCTACACGCTATTGTGACACACAGGTAATAAACTCCACATTAGCAGACCATTTTGCAATCATGATAGACATAAATATAAAGACTAGTGATTCAGTGCAGAAGATATGGGAGATGAGAAGACAGAACTACCCACATAACATAAAACTGCTAAAAAAGATGTTAGAGGCAGAAAACTGGGAAACAATATATGCAGCTAAAGATGCAAACACCAAATGGAACCAGTTTTATTCTTTATTCAATTATTATTATGATGTTACATGTCCTGTTAGTAAAAGGCTTGTCAAACAGCAACAAAAAAAGAAAAGCTGGGTGACTGGAGAAGTAATCCATGCCAGAAATAATCTGAGAGTGTATTATGACCTCTCCAAACAAAAAAATAATGAGGCCTACAACACACTGTATAAAATAAAAAAGAAAGAGTACTGTAGTTTTATCAGAGAAACTAAAGCATCATTCATCAGGATGTCTATAGATAAGGGAAAGAACTACTCAAAAGGTTTATGGTCGTTCATTAATGGAGAGAGAGGAAAAGTAACAAATTGGGCAGAGGACATCTGCCCACTGATGAGTGGGAAAAGCAACGCAAACCCTCTAGAAGTAGCCAATACTTTTAACAGATATTATATTACTGTAGCAGACGAATTAATAAGTCAAAATAAAATAAATGCAGTAAGTAAATTGTTAAACCCCCCACATACAAATCATACTATGGTTTTCATACCTACAACAGATGCAGAAGTGTCAAACCTAATAAAACAACTTAAAATTAAACACTCTTCTAGCTTGGATGGTGTTACATCACATCTCATAAAGGAATGCAGAGAATGTATATTAAAACCATTGACACACATGCTGAATGCTGCGATAGAAGAAGGTATATTTCCAGATTCACTGAAAGTAAGTAAAGTGAAGCCAATATTTAAGAAAGGGAACAGGGATGAATTAGGAAATTACAGGCCAATATCATTGATCTCAACTTTTGCTAAAATCTATGAAATGATAATAAAGAACAGAATTGTAAGTTTTATAACAAAGTACAGTATACTGCATTCATCACAACATGGTTTCAGAGAAGGGAAGTCAACAAAAACAGCATCAACAGATATAATTGAGCACATTCTTAATTTAATTGACAGGCAGCAAAAGACTTGTGGGATTTTTATGGACCTATCTAAGGCATTTGATTGTGTGAACCACTCAAAATTAATGATGAAATTATATCAGTATGGAATTAGAGGAAAATGCTATGACATACTTAAATCATACATTACAAATAGGAAACAATGCACAGAAATCAGACATACTAGTGGGGGAAATATAACAAACTACATATCAGAATTACAAACAGTTAAACACGGTGTGCCGCAAGGATCTGTGCTTGGGCCAATACTATTTATACTCTATGTAAATGACTTCCCTAGCTATATAAATCAGAAACTTATAATGTATGCTGATGACACAACAATCATTTGCACAGCTGACACAAAGGAGGAGCTTGAGAAGGAAGCACTCCTGACTATTGAAAATGCAAATAAATATTTAACACAAAACAACCTGTTTATGAATCAGTCTAAAACAATGAATGTAGTATTTCAGACCAAGCATAGTGAAAATTATAATATAAATGTTAATATAAATGGAAAGACTATTAAAGAAGTAACCAGCACAAATTTTCTAGGAACTATAATAGACAAACATTTGGCATGGGGGGAGCACATAGATGCACTGTGTAAAAAGATAAACAAACAGATCTTCATCATGCATAAAACAGCTAAGACTGTGGATGATAAAGTCCTCAGATCAATGTATTATGGACTTGTCTTCCCACATTTGTCTTATTCAGTTCATATATGGGGAAATGCACAAGCTGGCTACCTAAAAAGAATATTCACAATTCAGAAAAGGGCAGTGAGATGCATTGCAAAAATACCACCAAGACATACCTGTAGGCAAGCTTTTATACACTATAATATTATGACAGTATATTCACTGTATATATACCAAAGCATAATGGTGGTAAGGTCAAGTGATAAACACCTCCTAAATAAAGATGTACACAAACACGGTACAAGAGGAAATGAAAATTACTACATGATAAACAGAAATCTAAAACTGTCTATGGCTGCCCCAGAAGAAGCAGGCAAAAGGTTTTTTAATAAACTCCCCAAAATCATTAAAAAAGAAACAGATCTAAAATGTTTTAAAAATCATTTGAAACTATATCTCACAGAGAAATGTATATACAGTTTGAGTGAATACTAAGATGGTGTTTAAATATATCATTACTGAAATGTACCTGTAAAAATTATCATTTCTGTATGTTTTTTCGATTTGTGTGTATGTATAATGTGAAACATGTAAAACCTTTGTATGATTATGGACTATTTCTGTTTAATAATTTGTTTCATTTATATATATATTGAAATCAAGTTTGATGTTACTAGGCTATTGTATGACACACCCAATACTCTCAGCTGGATTTTCAGCTGGAGTCCATGGGCAAAGAATAAATAAATAAATAAATAAATAAATAAAAAACAAATTCAAAGTGAACAGCAGGAGCCAAAAACACAAGCTGCACTGTTAGATACCCTCACGAGTTACTGACACCATACAGTTACTGGTGCCATTTTAATCATTTAAATTTGTGTGTACTGGACTTATTTGCAACAATTTAACCTATATTAATGTAGCATACAGTAAGTTTACAGTTTATGCAAAATGCGTCGTTTCAGGCTTTCAAATAAGCACATGTTCTATTGACCAACAAAAACAAGAGCTAATAGCCACCAGTTAGGCAAGTATGTAATAATCAACAACGGGCGATATTAATTTAGGTGGGCAGTGTACATTTAACTTACCGTCCTTCGCTTGCAATTCACTAATTTCTTTTACCATCTCAACCATGTGCTCCTGCTCCACTTTGATCAGAAATCGGTAGCTAAGGAAGAATATTCAAAATTTCTAGGTGTGTGCATTGATGAGGGGTTGAACTGAAAAAAACACACTGAGGATCTGCTGAAACGTTTGAGTTCAGCTACTTATGCTATTAGGGTCATTGGAAATTTTGGCGATATACATCTCAGTGAATTAGCTTACCACCCCTGTTTTCGTTCTCTGCTTTCGTATGGCATCATATTCTGGGGTAACTCATCATTGAGTGAAAGTGTGTTCATTACACAAAAGCGTGTAATCAGAATAATTGCTGGAGCTCATCCAAGATCATCCTGCAGACACTTATTTAAAGAGCTAGAGATCTTAACTGTAGCCTCATATATATATATATATATATATATATATATATATATATATATATATATATTAACTTACGAAGTTTGTTATTAACGATCCGAACGAATTCAAAAGTACTAGCAGCGTACATGGCTACAACATTAGGAGAAAGGATGATCTTCACTACTCAAGGTTAAATCTAACTTTGACTCAGAAGGGAGTAAATTATGCTGCCACAAAAGTCTTTGGTCACTTACCTAATAGCATCAAAAGTCTGACAGATAGCCATATAGCATTTAAAAGGAAATTAAAAGAATTTCTTAATGGCAAGTCCTTCTACTCATTAGATGAATTTTTGGATATAGAAAGTGGGTAATTTCCCCAACCCCCACAAAAAAATTAAAAATATCAAGTGTCATGTAATACTTTGTGTAATGCAATATCTCGTATACAGGGTGAAAAGTATTTAAACCGACAAACTCTGGGAGGTTGTAGGGGGCATCAAAACAAATATTTTTCCCTGATGTCATTTTTTTCCTATGAGGAGTATTTAAACCAGTAGATGGAGATTTCTGTGGCGGCAAATCAATTAAACCAACGAACACTTTTCCATTTTTTTTTATGACCAAGAGATAACAGATTAACACAACCCAGTTTCAATTACAGTAGATTTTCAAAAATGCCTCCACTGACACGTGAACAAAGGTTACGCCATCGGATCATGTTCTGTCTGACACGGACAAAAACCTCAGGAGTATCCTGAATTGTTCCTGCTGCTGCTACTATCAGGGAAACCAGATCCTCTTCTGATGCAACAGGAGTTGCAGAAACAAAGTTGATCTCTCCTCACACAAAAAAGTCCAGAGGGGACATATCTGGGGATCGAGTAGGCCACAGTACAGGACCACCTCTGCCAATCCAGGTTTCTGGGAACCGTCGGTTCAGGAATCGATGCAAATGACGGCTGAAATGTGCCGGCGCCCCGTCATCTTGGAACCACATGCGCTGTCGTGTAGGGAGCGGGACGTCTTCCAGGAATTCTGGCAATACTCTGGCGAGAAAATTGTAATATTGACTGCCATTTAATGGCCTAGGTAGCACATATGGCCCAATTGAACAGTCCCCAGCAACACCGACCCGCACATTAACGAAGAACCGCACTTGATGAGCGCTAGTAACTGTGGCATGTGGGTTATCCCCACTCCAAACATGCGAATTGTGAATGTTGAAGACTCCATCACGCCCAAACGTTACTTCATCAGTAAACAACAGAGAGGATGGAAATGTAGGACGCATTTCACACTGTTCCAGACACCACTGCGGAAACTGGGCTCTGGGTGGATAATCAACTGGTTCCAGGTTGTTGGCACGCTGTAAGTGAAATGGATGTAACAATTGCTCTCGAAGGACTGTTCTTACATTCGTCTGACTCGTCCCCATGTTACGTGCAATTTTACGAATGTTGATTGACGGCACCCGCTCCACATGTTGCAAGGCAGCTTCCTCAAATTGCAGCGTTCTTACCATGCGACGGCGTCCCTGTCCAGTTAATCTGCTAAATGACCCGCTCTCTCGCAGACGTTGGTACACAGCACCAAAGGTCGTATGATGCGGGATACGGCGATTAGGATATTTGATGACTAACTGAAACCCTCAGCTGCCGACAGGTGTCGTTGATATACCTCGGTGTGGACAGCTGAAAATGTGTGCCCCCACCGGGACTCGAACCCGGGATCTCCTGCTTACATGGCAGACGCTCTATCCATCTGAGCCACCGAGGACACAGATGAATAGCGCGACTGCAGGGACTTATCCCTTGCACGCTTCCCATGAGACTCACATTCTCAACTGTCCACAATTCTACATATGCAATGTTCTTTCGAGAACAGTTACTGTCTTCATATATATGATTAGGATATTGTTGTTGATAAACCTGGTGCGCAGCTCGGCCGTTGTGGTGCGCTATGTAGTACGCACCAAGCATGTCAGTGTACTCACTCCAGGTGTATCGCTCCATTAGTAAACAGAGACAATACACTGCTACACTGGTGGACAGCAGTTGCCCTCTAACAACCTTAATACAACCTGTAACAACTGAAGAGCGTAATACGGCCTCCACCGGTTTAAATAATCCTCATAGGAAAATATGACATTAGGGAAAAATATTTGTTTTGATGTCCCCTACAACCTCCCAGAGTTTGTCGGTTTAAATACTTTTCACCCTGTAGACACCTTTTATTAACCTGAAACGTTCCACGTCATTACGAAGTGTCGTATTCACGATCTATGGAACAAGTACTAATCTAATCTAATCTAATCTTGTAGTCGCAACTTTGCCAAAAAATACATTTAAAGCTGCAGCCACTTTTTGAGCACTTTATCGTAGCTTCTTCACCTGGCTGTATTTTATGCACATTTCTCAAAGGAACATTCAAATACTTTCTCGCTGAATATTCTCTATCACATACATAACACGCAATGTAACCAGCTATTTCAACAAAATAACTCAGTCTCACAAGGTGCAAAGATATTCGGTCGCATCAAGTGTGAATACGAGAATGAGTATAGCAGAGATGTTGCATTCGTTCAGATCTCACCTATGCTTCTGATTGGCTACTGTGTATGACGTCATGAATTTAATTTCAGCCAATCAACATCGTGACCAGCGGGTCGCGAGACGCAGTTCATTCACAGTAGTGTCACTTCCGGTTGGAACGAATAGATGAAGACGAGCCCGCATCGGCCTGGAGTGATTTCTGCTAACGTCCACCGTGTCGGTCGGGACACCAAGTCTACATGTATATAAGTAATATAGCTCCTAAACAAAAGATACTGGATCTGTAAAATTATTTCGAAAACGTATTTCTTTTGTGAACAGGCATCCGTTAAAAGGGAAATGTCCGTTACGGCAAACCTCAGGAAATAAGCAAAAAACTGATTCTCTTCTTTACTGCAAGTGACTGGATCCCTTGTTTGATCCCAAGTTGTAGAACTCTCATAAAATTTTCTAGTGAAATTAGCCTACGTGCATTTGAGTTCATTGTATAAATAGCTATTGACTTGCGTCACATCTGAGTATTTGGTATTGCTGGAATCTACCTGATACCTCCATGTGTGTTCCAAAATTCTGCTTATTTGTGGTAGGTACTTACCAACACTAGGCCAAGGCGACCTAGAAATAGGTAATTACATGATAGCTGTGGTCGGCGCACTCCCTCTCCCAACCGAATTTTCCCAAGCTTTTTACATAGTATCTTCTTATTCTCTAGGAACATATAGACTGTATTATTTAATTTCAAAAAACTTTGGGATGTGTTGTTTTAAAATAGCTGAAGGGGAAGTAAGATTTTAAAAAAATACTGTTTCATTAGTTCTATCAGACGGAATCGATACGGAAATTGATGTAAATTTTGTTTTAGTTTTCAGGTGTAATGTACCCACTGTAGGAATGTCGTGATAAAACACGGAAGTGTTTTCTTAACATATGTAATCATTTAACGAGTATCTTCCCTTTGTAGGTATTCAACTGCAATGCTACGCCACAGGAAAAACACATCAATTAACTTGCTGGGCATTATATCCTGATTGAACATCTGATCAAATATTCTATGCATAAATTGCAAGGAAACTACGCGATCACGATTATCAAGCATTCACGCCTGCCATTGTTGCGAGATAAATTGTTGCGAGATAAACTATACTGGCTCTCTTTAATAGTTCAGTTCGCAGTACAGATCCCTAACACTTAAATGGGTCATTTAGCTAATCTGAATGTGATAAATTCTGTATCGATCCTTACATTAGCAATCCAAACCCAGAAAGATGTTTGCAACATCAAAGTGGGGAAAAATGTTGAATCCTTTTCACTAAAATATTCGGTGTCTGTTATGCCAAGAGCGATGTAGACTAGTGCTCTTCAAACTTATTGCCGCGTTTCGCAGAAGCGAGGAAAAATTTTTGGAGGACTGACTAAGACGGAAACAGAGGCGAAAGCGAATGCAGTTAGCACTTTACCTACTACATCCAGTGGTATAACTTTTTCGTGTCGTCATTACTTTTCTCCTGATTTCTTTCCGTACATAGTACTTTCATACCGTTTTTTTTTCTTTTTTTTTTAGGGCTGCAACAATCAGAACGATTTAAGTCTTCGTCCTCGACAGAAAATAATACAACTGTTGTTACTTTTGGTCGTACCAACTGCCAAAGAAAGATGCGGGATGAACATCGTGCCGTGCCGTGATCAATCTGTGTGAAAGCCCTCATACTCACTTTCGTGCCACTAAAACAAAATTTGGTCGTAGGACTCCAGAATCGATGCACGTAGTAGCGGCAAAAAAAGAGATACACAATATTAGGAAATAATGATGGTGTGGTGACAGTCACCAACAGAAAAGTTCTTGGTGGACTGGCACGAAATTTTCGTGGACTGGAACCGGTCCGCAGATCAGTTTGAAGAATGTTGGTCTAGTCTAGTGTAACTATGTCTTGTGTAACTATGATATTATGCTGTACTCGTTTATTCTAGTGATACGTCACTTTCTGTCTTGCACATAATGTAATTTTGTAACTTATATCCATTTCTTTTGTTCTTTGGACCCGCAGTGCAAAATAGTCTTTTAATGACATGATTATTTATGAATAATAGCCAGCTACACTGCTATGTAAGTTGTTTATATTTTATTTCATTCACAATGAGCCTATTTCGGCAAATTGCCATCCTCAGGTGCTCTGCAAATACATAGATAAGGGATGGTCGTAATATAATAGTTTTGTAATTATAATCCAAAAATTTACAATGTAACATTAGGTGTTTCACTTTACACACTACATCGTTGCTGTCATGGCCTGTGTGTTTTGGAATTACTACTTTCTCCCAGAGTACAGTGGAGATGTATATCGGATGTTCCTTGTTTTTCATATATGCTACTTTTCTGCCGACATCGCATTTGCATTTCAAAACACACACAGTCTCAAACACAAAATTCACAAAGGCAGTTCGAAAATTCCCATACACAACAATCGCGGCGTTTGCAAAATTTCGTGTAACACATGTCACAAATTCTACATAGGGCAAACAGGTAGAAACTACAAAATTAGATGTAAAGAAAAGTGAAAACAACCCATCCACATTTTTTCGCATTTACAAGCAGAGAAACACTATGTAAAACCCATAAACGAAGCACTATAAATTCTCCATATGACGCAAAAGGGAACATTGATGAACATCCTTGAGGAAATAGAGATATATTTACATGCATACAGCAACCCAACAATTTTACTGGTAATTTCCAAGAATGATTGCCTATCTATGTCGCGGGGTCCAACAATACATATCGAACGTCCGATCGTAAATCGATCATGCGACTCTGGCGGGCGTTATGAGCATGTTTACATTGGTCACCATAGCAACGACAAAAGAAGAGCGTTACAAAGTACTAGTAATTGCAAAGGGGACGACTTATCTTACTCGTCGTCGGTGTTGTTGTCATGTGAAAGTTCATTACGGTGGTGTGGATGGATAATTTGAAAGAGACGAACCATGTATTCTTCCTGATACTCGTTCGTTTTTCGCACTGTCCGCAATGAAATTGTAACGGTATTTCAGCATCGAAACTGTTCTTACGAAGTTTTACGTATTCTGCACCACCACAGTTTACACAGTGCATCCTTTCCTCGTCGGGCAGTACTGCTACAATAAGTCGAATAATTTTGTACGCTGCATAAAAATGGAATTAGATTCTTCCATGTGAGAGAATCTGTCGAAGAAACGGTAAGAACACCAGACATCCCACTATACTAGCGACGTAAATCGTATGAGTTTCCCTAGCAACTCACAAATAATTCACGGAGGTATGTAATTTAGAGCAAGTAAGGGAACGACGGAAAACAGATAAAAATGACGACCACAACGCCGGCCACCGTGGTCGCATGATCGATTTACGATCGTACGTTCGACATGCATCGTTTGGACCCCGCGACATCGATAGGCAATACTTCTTGAAAATTACCGATTTACTGAACGAACAAACCGACCTAAAGCACAAAAAGTATATTCACATTATAAATCGGGAAAACGGGTAAAATAATAATATCTGTGATTCTAAACAACACATATCTATAGTAACAGCGACAACAACATGACAGAACACCAACATAAATCATAGACAACAACAACTATTACCAAAATTTTAAAAACGTAAAATAAAAAAGTCATATAAAATTAAAACTAACTTTAGGCAGAAACATACTTAGAAACAAGCCTATATGAAAAATAAAAATAAACAACTGAATTTCACACAACACTTGTTTATAATGGTAACTATGCAAACATGTAACATCGCTGACCCACTGTCACGCAGGCTGTCAGAAAAGTAGCATACATGGAAACAAGTAACATCCGATACACACCTCCATTCTACACCTGGAAGAAAGTAATAATTCCAAAACACACAGGGCATGACAGCAACGACGTTACGTGTAAGGTAAAACACCTAATGATATATTAAAAAACCACTGTATTAAGACCTTCGCTTATCTGTGTATTTACAGAGCATCTGACGATGGCAATTTGCCGAAATGGGCTCATCGTGAATGAAATAAAATATAAACAACTTATGTTATTATTCATAAATAATTACATCCATTTAAAAACATGATTTTTATGTTATTTAAAAGGCTTAAATTTTCGTTTAGTAAATAAAATATTTAAATTAGGTAATTACAAGGGGGCAGGCGCAGATGGGAAAGGCCACCACCCTGGCTTTCAATTTTGAGAGGGTCGTGATTCGGAATAGTCATTTAGTGGGAAATGAATACAACAATAACAACAGCAGTAGTAATAATAATATTAATAATAATCGACAAAGTCTAGAAATTTGTAAATCAGAAATATAAATATTTTATTATAATGTGTGGACACATCCAACATCTCCAGCCGCCCGTCCCCTTGGATGTGCGCTTTCGGTCCGGGGCGGCGTTAATACTAGAGTGGATCCTGAATAGCAGTGAAGTACAGTGTCTGACTTGCCTTAAAAGAGTAACGATTTGTCCGCCACTTCTATGAAATAAGAGAAGACGAAGGAAATTATGCTGACAGTAATAAATGCTCTCTAACGTCGATCAGTTGTAGAATTTTGGAACAGGTATTATGTTCGAGTATAATGACTTTCTGGAGACTAGAAATCTACTCTGTAGGAATCAGCATGGGTTTCGAAAAACACGATCGTGTGAAACCCAGCTCGCGCTATTCGTCCACGAGACTGAGGGCCATAGACACACGCGGGTTCCCAGGTAGATGCCGTGTTTCTTGACTTCCACTTCGATACAGTTTCCCACAGTCGTTTAATGAACAAAGTAAGAGCATATGGACTATCAGACCAATTGTGTGACTGGATTGAAGAGTTCCTAGATAACAGCATGTCATTCTCAGTGGAGAGAAGTCTTCCGAAGTAAGAGTGATTTCAGGTGTGCTGCAGGGGAGTGTCGTAGGACCGCTGCTATTCACAATATACATAAATGACCTTGTGGATGACATCGGATGATGCTGTGGTATCTAGAGAGGTTGTAACAATGGAAAATTGTACTGAAATACAGGAGGATCTGCAGCGAACTGACGCATGGTGCAGGGAATGGCAATTAAATCTCAATGTAGACAAGCGTAATGTGCTGCGAATACGTAGAAAGAAAGATCCTTTATCATTTAGCTACAGTATAGCAGGTCAGCAACTGGAAGCAGTTAATTCCATAAGTTATCTGGGAGTACGTATTAGGAGTGATTTACAATGGAATGATCATATAAAGTTGATCGTCGATAAAGCACATGCCAGACTGAGAGTCATTGGAAGAATCCTAAGGAAATGCAATCCGAAAACAAAGGAAGTAGGTTACAGTACGCTTGTTCGCCACTGCTTCAATACTGCTCAGCAGTGTGGGATCCGTACCAGATAGGGTTGATAGAAGAGATAGAGAAGATCCAATGGAGAGCAGCGCGCTTCGTTACGGGGTCATTTAGTAACAGCGAAAGCGTTACGGAGATGATAGATGAACTTCAATGGAAGACTCTGCAGGAGAGACGCTCAGTAGCTCGGTACGGGCTTTTGTTGAAGTTTCGAGAACATACCTTCACCGAGGAGTCAAGCAGTATATTGCTCCCTCCTACATATATCTCGCGAAGAGACCGTGAGGATAAAATCAGAGAGATTAGAGCCCACAAAGAGGCAACCCGACAATCCTTCTTTCCACGAACAATACGAGATTGGAATAAAAGGGAGAACCGATAGGTGTACTCAAGGTACCCTCCGCCACACACCGTCAGGTGGCTTGCGGAGTATGGATGTAGATGTAGTGCATTCATAGTGTTCAATAAAAACAAAAAGTACTTGATCTGCCACTTGTGCCTACATAAAATGCCTTTATCTGTTTGCTCCCCCTGAAACCGGGCAAAATAAAACGAAAATGAGTTCTTCAGCCTCGGGTTTCACCCTTTAGTGCTGAGTATTCGTAATGTCCAAATAGTGGTTTGATCTGCGATTACAATGTGATTACTGAGCAGAGTTTCAAAAAATTGGAACCAATAGGGGAATACCGCCGATTTCTTTGTGTTACTAAACTACTCATTACTTTTCGAGAAACGCAGCTAACGGTGGACGTAATAATTTGTCTTTTATTTGCCTGTTTAATGTAATATTTTGACTCTATGTGCCTTGAAAGGAGAATATAAGATGAACATCAACAAAAGCAAAACGAGTATAATGGAATGTAGTCGAATTAAGTCGGGTGATGCTGAGGGAATTAGATTAGGAAGTGAGACACTTAAAGTAGTAAAGGAGTTTTGCTATTTGGGGAGTAAAGTAACTGATGATGGTCGAAGTAGAGAGGATATAAAATGTAGACTGGCAATGGGAAGGAAAGCGTTTCTGAAGAAGAGAAATTTGTTAACATCGAGTCGTTTCTGAAAGTATTTGTATGGAGTGTAGCCATGTATGGAAGTGAAACGTGGACGATAAATAGTTTAGACAAGAAGAGAATAGAAGCTTTCGAAATGTGGTGCTACAGAAGAATGCTGAAGATTAGATGGGTAGATCACATAACTAATGAGGAGGTATTGAATGGAATTGGGGAGAAGATGAGTTTGTGGCACAACTTGACTATAAGAAGGGACCGGTTGGTAGGACATGTTCTGAGGCATCAAGGGATCACCAATTTAGTACTGGAGGGCAGTGTGGAGGGTAAAAATCGTAGAGGGAGGCCAAGAGATGAATACACTAAGCAGATTCAGAAGGATATAGGTTGCAGTAGGTAGTGGGAGATGAAGAAGCTTGCACAGGATAGAGTAGCATGGAGAGCTGCATCAAACCAGTCTCAGGACTGAAGACCACAACAACAACAACATGTATCTTGAAATCGAGAGATAAAATTTTTCAGTCTTTGTTCGATACCTACGTTTGTTACAGGAAGTAAAGAATTTAAAACCTAAAATCGGTTATTTCAGAAAACGGTTATTTTGAGCGGTTGTAACAGACAGGCTAAACTGGAACGGAAGACAATCGGTATAACCGAAAACCGGTTGTATCGGCCATATCGGCTCGACCATGCCTTCGATAAATCGGAATATTGAGAGCTGCCAAAAGTATTAGAAAGAACGGCAGTGCTGAACCTCTAATGATTTCCAATATATGATTATTTTTTGAAACGAGAGCAATACTTCATTGACACCCTGTGTACATACATAGCGGTCTATATGTTCGCGACAGAATTTCGTACTGTTGCTGTATACATCACACAGTCCACACGCACAGCACTCGGTTGTTGGAACCATACAGTAAATATCTCTGGAGTGAGCATTGCGTTCTGCGCATGTTGTCAACATAAACAAGTATTGTCACGTGTGTTCGGGACTTCGCTGTGCGTGTGAGCTTTCCTCGGAGTTTGAAGTTTATAATATCAAGAGTTTTTGTTGCGTTTTCACCGTTTGTTGATAGTGTAATAGCGATGGTGAATTACTGTTGTTGCTACGGATGCAAAGAAAAATATGTGAAAGGAGGGATAGTAACTTTTCATGGGTACTACGTTTAAAAATTTCGAGACGCATTATAATTAAGGCTTGATTCTGTGGACCTATTTTTCTACGATTTTATGACTATATAATAGATATTACGACTTGTACAAAAGCTTACAAACAATCGCTTCCCCTCGTAAATTTTCTAGTGGAACAGGAAAGGGAATGGTTACTTGTTTCAGCAAATACTATCCTCCTTGTCGATTATGTATATAGACTTGAAAGAAGGGAGACAGATAAATCCAATACAGTGGGAGTCTGTAATTGTCTTCGTATAACATGTGTCCAAACCTTACTATAAAGTTACAGTAGGAGACCATGTTAAATGTGTCTAGGACTTGGAGAAGGATTATGTGTGATTTATATTTTAGTTTCCCGAAGGATGAACAACGAGTAAAGCTGTAGCTCCAGAAAATAAGGAGGTGTAATTTTGTCCCCACAAAATATTCCAAAGTATGTTCAAAACGCTTTGAAGAGGAATGTTTAGACAGAGAAAAATTTGGACTTATGTGGCTGAAGGTAGATGCTATACCAACTATTTTTAATTTTCTACTGCACCTACTACCAATTTCTGCATTCAGCTTAAATACATTTTCTGCACAAATCAAATAAAAAACACAATAGTGTAGCTAATCAAAGTACACATTCATCTTCTTTTGTGTATTTTGCCTTCAATTTATTTTCTTCACCATTTGATTAAGAAGCTTAAAATATTAGTAACCATGTCTCCAAACTCTTTCATTTGTGTCACTTTCCACTTCCCTTAATGGTGTTATATGGGTTGACTGTTACATGACCAACTGTATTTGCTTTGGAGTACATTTATTCTCCGATCGCCTTTTTTCCCCCCTTCTTACTCAGTCCATTTATTTAATAAACTGGGAGCAAGTTCGTAAAATGCGTTAAATAAACACTTCAAAGTGTCACCAGTAAGAAAAATTGTGCTTTAGGTCGCAAAAACGAGAAAATAAATACGAAGAAATAGCAGAAGAAAGGACGAATTAGCAGGGATATAATCGCTAATGTGTGGCAAATTCGGTGTTTTTCGGGCACTTGCAAAAGTACTAGCGTACTGTCAAGTCGTTTTGCAAGACTGTCACTGCAAAAATGTACGTCAGGCTCTGTAATATCATAAAGTTCCGTATCATACCGAAAACTATACTAAAAATCGAGTGCATCTGAAATGTGACACCTATCGCAAAGAAGCAGAATGCAATATCACTTGCCCTTAAAAGTTACATAGCTAGTTTACTCCCGGTATCAAATGGATACTGTTAAAATGTGTGCACAACATGTATAAATAATCCACGACACGTACGAAAAGAATCCATCTATACTAGGGATGTAGTGACAGTCGAAATATACAGGGCGCTATAAGGGCAAACACACGACGTCCCGAGAACACGTGACCAGGCCGGCAATGTTTGTTGAGAATACAAAATCTGTTCTGCGCATGCGAATGCTCATTCCAGAGATATTTACTCTATGGTTCCACCAAGGTTGCGTTAAACCCGTGTCTCTCGGCAAAGATCGAGCAGACTCGCCCATTTTCGTCTGAGCAGTTTGGTACCTACTATCCTAACAAATTCAATGTTGGAGCGAGCGGTTTGCAGCGCATCGTGGCGGCTGCGGAGACAGGGCAGCAGACAAGCGAAGAGGTAGCGAGCGCGGCAGCGCCGTCTGCACGTCAAGTAGTTTGCTTACTGGCCGATAGATGGCATCAACAGCAATAACCTGACATTTGCGCTGTGCGCGGGTAAGGAACTACATAGTACATACTACAGTATACCGGAATGCATCCGCAAGTCTATCCGTACCCGCAGATTCTGACAAGAAGAGGCTCCCAGTGTTGGGGTCGACTTTTTTAAACCAAATATGCGGTGATATAGGTTAAGATCACAGGTATCACATCCCGCAGCCATTCACCCCGGTGGGCCTTCGTCTGCGAGTGATTGACGAAAAAAAAGGTTTCAGAATCTTACGTGATGCTGAATACTGTTGGGGAAGTCGCTTCACATAGACAGGTTGCGTGGGGTAGAGGATAGGTAATAATTTCCCACACAGGAGATTAGGGGCTCGAATTTCGTCAGATACTGTAATTTTTTTTTATTTCAAATCTTTATCGAAATGACACTGATCATTATTTTAATCGGTTAATAGGTTTAAATGTAATGTTTTATATCTGCTGCTTAGTCAAGTTATTTTATTCACTATACGAACTTTTTAATTTGTTTAATTTTTTTTCTTAATATCGTTCCAATTGGAATTTATGTGAATTTAATTATATTTGTCTGTTATGATATTCAGATATTAGAAAATTCCGATCTATCAATTAAAAAAACAAAAGACGAAATAATCTATTTATATTGACTGTGCAGTGGTACGAAAATTGTATTTTTCGTTACCAGATGTGCAATTTTTTTTTTCAGAATAGTTGTCATACAAAAACATAACCCAGTACTTTTTGCATTATGGAAAAAATGACAAAGATGAATATTTAAGTGAAAGAAGGGTTTGTAAATAAAACTAATTCAAACAAAATGAGAACCAGATATAATGAATGTAATAATGTGGATGAAAAGCTGGGTGAAAAAACAAAATAATTTAAATCGAAATTAATACAGAAAAATAATTAAAAACGCATGAGCGAAGATTTCAATTAGGGATAGTATGAAAGTAAGAAAAATTAGAGCAAATAAAGAAGTTGATATTATAATTAAAGGAATGGAAATAAAAAATACATTTAAATCAATTAATTGAATAAATATGTAGATCAAAGTTTTTTCGATAAAGCTTTAAAGTGTAGTATTTCTGTATTCCTGAGTTTCCCAGAATATTTTTATATTTCCATGTTTCATTTGATCAACTAAAGTATTCTTCTGTTGCCCATGTTTTCTTTGTGGCTACCTTCTTTGCACCTACGTTTTACTTTCCAAATTCTGTGATTGGCCTTTTTGGAGATGTCCATTCCTCTTCAGCTATACTGCCTACTGAGGTATTCCTTATTGATGTATCTATAGCCTTAGAGAACTTCAAGTAAATCTCGTCATTCTGTAGTACTTCCATATCCCTTTTCTTTGCGTTTTGATACTTCCTGTTTAATGTCTTAAACTTCAGCCTACTCTCCATCACTACTATATTGTCATCTGAGTCTATGTCTGCTCCTGAGAATGCCTTACAATCCAGTATATGATTTCGGAATCTCTGTCTGACCATGAAGTAAGCTAACTGAAATCTCCCAGTATCATCTGGCCTTTTCCAAGTATACCTTATTCTCTTGTGATTCCTGAACAGAGTGTTCGCTATTACTAGCTGAAATTTATTACAGAATGCAGTTAGTCTTCCTTGTCCCAAGCCCATATTCTCCTGTAACCCTTTCTTCTACTCCTTCCCCTACAACTGCATTCCAGTCCCCCATGACTATTAGATTTTTGAAACTTCCCCTTAGAACAATTTATACAGGACTGTGCTTAAACTGACACACAATATTTTGTTAGCGCAACGCAATCTGACTTTCAGTAATCCCTACAAAAGAATGGGCCCTGACTAACATTAAACTATACCTTTCACAAATCACTTACCTCACAAAAATCTTCGCTACTCAAGCTACTGCAATACAGCGAGCGCCACTACTGCCAGCTAAATAAAAGATTCAAACTACTGAAGGCACTAACTACTGATATGGATAGTTAGCAAATGAAAGATATTAATAGAGAACAAACAATGTATTTACCATAATATCATCACAAGTCATAATATATATATCAGTTCATGACAAATTACAAACCTCCGCCACCTCTCTCCCCACATCCACCACTGCTGGCGGCTCACCTCCAACTGCGCAACGCTACGCGCTGTTCACAGCCAGCTGCCGCTGCCCAGCACTACAATGGCGAGTATTACAACAATGCAAAGCAGCCACAGACTGCACACAGCACAGCCAGTGATTTTCATACAGAGTTGGCGTTACCAATAAAAAAACCTAAACAGCCTACTTACATTTTCATCTCTCTTTACATACTATTTTAGTACCCTCCAATTTCCTCACATACTTTCTCTATCTCTTCATCTTGTGAAATATCGTTGTCAGTGTTGGTTTGCTGTCGATTCTGATAAGAACAACCCTATCTCTGAACTGTATTCAGTAACACACTCTCTGCCCTATCTTCCTATTCATAGCTAATCCTACTTCCATTATACCACCTCCTGCTGCTGTTGATATTAACCTATGCTCATCTGACCAGACATCCTTGTCTTCTTTCCATTTCACTTCACTCATCCCTACTATATCTAGATCGAGCCTTTGCATTTCCCTTTCAGGTTTTCTAGTTCAAGCTTCTGACATTCCATGCTCCGACTCATAGAACGTTATCTTTTCGTTGAGTATTCAATCTTTTTCTCATCGTCACCTCCCCCTTGGCAGTCCCTCCTGGAGATCCACATGGGACACTACTCCAGAACATTATGCAAATGGAGAGATCATTTACAACTACAGCCCACATGTCCTGTGGATGTACGTCACGTGTCTTTAATGCAGTGATTTTCATTGCATTCTGCATCCTTATGCTGTTGATCATTGCCTTTAGGGGCAGTTTCGAAACACTAGGGCAAAAGGGAGCGTCCTGAACCTCTGTCCGGGGTATCATTCATCTCACGCTAGCTTAGGACAGCCCTACGTCATAGTGACGTAACGCTACGTCATCGTGACGTCAATAAACCTAAATCGACTTCATGAGTAGGTGTATCGATCTTTGCAGTTGTACCACAGAGGTTGCACGGTAACGTGAAAGCTAAATGTGGTATGTTCAGCCCAGTTGAATTAGTTATGAAGCTGGAATCCCAACAGTTTTCGATGTTATTGTGTGTCTCTTGAACATAATGATTGTCTGAACAAAGGAACCATAATGAAAGAAAAAAAAAAGAAACGCTCGCAGTCATTTTTTTAAATCCGATGAATCATTCAGAAACCATATGGAAGAAATGTGAAACAATTAATTATTTAAGCTGTAATCGAATGTATTTAGGATGTTATTGGGTATTTCATGAATATAAGGAAAGTAAAAAAAAAAAAACTTGTAGTCATTTTTGAAAAATCCCATGAATCGTGCATGATTGTGCGACAGAAACGTGAAATAATTAATTATGAAGCTCTAATCCCAAGAATGTGGGATGCTATTGTGTGTTACATGAATATAGCGAATATCTGAACGAAGGAACCATAACCACAACGAAAGTCAAAAAAAGCGAGTAGTCATTTAAAAAAATCCGATTAATCCTGCATAAATCATGTGGACAGACACGTGAAATAGGGAGAAATTAAAGTGTTTCGCATTTTTATATAAGCCAATGGACTCTGTACTTAACTCTTCTGGGCAGAAACGTTAAACCGAGAAATTAATGTGGTTCCAAAGATAATTCGGAATGCTGCTGGAGTTTTAATTTTGCTTTCATTCTTTATACGCTGTATACTGTGAAAAAACAATGATATTTCGTCTATAATTGTTACTCACATTTTAATATGTAAGCTGTATCAACTATAAAAATGTAAGTCTCCTAGTAGTTGGCAAATGATGTTGGAACACTGGCTGACACAATGGGTGAGCTACTTGACAAAATAGCCACAACAATCCACAGTTTTAGCAGCACTAATCGATGTTTCATGTGCGATGGTGGAATACGGTGTTTGTTTATTCTCTCTATAGACATGGTATTAATTTTGGAGGTGGTTGGCATGATTACTATAGCTATTTCCACATTGCCTAAGAGTCATACAAAAAGTAGCTGAAAATCGCAACATCACTCACTGCTCTCAGTTGCTTAAATTTCTGGTAAATGTGACTTTCAGTATACAACATATGAAGAAAAATAATGACATGTGTTATAACAGGTCAGTACATTATAATCATCAGCAATAACTTATTTCTGAAGAGCAAAAGTGTCTGTGCTGATCTACAGCTTGAAGCCAAAATTAAAATTCCAGCAACATTCGGAATTATCTTTGGAACCACATTAATTTCTCAGTTTAACGTTTCTCTCCAGAAGAATTATGTACAATCCATTGGCTTTTATAAAAATACTAAACACTTTAATTTCTCTCTATTTCACGTTTCTATCCACGGGATTTATGCACAATTAATCGGATTTCTTTTTTAATGACTAGACGCTATTTTTGACTTTCATTATTGTTTTAGTTCCTTCGTTCAGACATTCATTACATCAAAAAACACACAATAACATCGAAAACTGTTGAGATTACAGCTTAATAAGTAATTCAACTGGGATGAGCATACCACACAACTGCTGTCACTTCGTTTGTACACTTGTATTTACGTTTAGCTTTCACGTTACCGTGCAACCTCTGTGGTACAACTGCAAAGATCGATATACGTACTCATGAAGTCGATTTAGATTTATTTACGCCATGATGACGTAGCGTTACGTCACTATGACGTAGGGATCTCCTCACCTAGCGTGAGATGAATGCTACCACCGCTACCCCTCTGCCCGCTCCACCGCAGTCTTTGTTTGACAGTGCCGTTGGCAGAATGAGTGAAGGTGAGGGTGACTTCTTTCTTATGCCTGAAGTCTATGGCCACCAATGCTGATTATTAATCGAAATTTAAGCAGTAGCGAGCTTCGAATCCGGGACCGAGGACGTTGCGTTGCTATGACTGATTAGCAGGTGCACCCAACATATTTCTGCATGTGTTCGAACAGCGGTTTGCACCGCTTCGTGACGACTGTAGAGACAGGGCAACAGGATGCAAAGGAGGTGGCGAGGAGCGCGTCTCGCATGCAGTGCCATCTGTCGGACAAGTAGTACACTTATTGGGTTAGACATGGCGCCAACTGCGACACGCCGCCACGTGATTTGCGCGCTGGTAGGCAACTGCCTTACCGGCAATCGCATAAGTGCAAGTCGTGTAACTGTAGGCTAGGCGCAAATTAAGACGCGTATAGCACGCGTGACGTGACACGACACTACAACACGACACGCACTTTCCGCACAAGTCGCGCGGGTCCAGCGCATATTGCGACGCGTACACCGTACTTCGCCCGCACCGACTGGCGAAGCTCTGCGCTGAAAGAACCGAAGCGCGCGCACCCTGTTATCTTTCTCAAACGATTTTACAGAAACTATTCACTCAAAATATTTGATTCTTGCCTTACTTGTAGCGTTAACTGTCAGCTTCATGGCGAAGTGCCCATCATCTCGCTAATGACGATTCTTATTGTTATGTACACATTTTAGTAAGACACTACGCAAAACTCAAAAAGTTCGCAACGAAAATTAGGGGTCGCTACGATTTTGCGTTTGGTGCGTATTACACCATATGTTGCTGCGTATGAAATTTAGACCACATGTTGAATTTTTGTTTAGACTTGGGAGAAGGTCTGTATCAGCCTCCGATCTCGAGAAAATGGATCCCATGTAGTGCGCTCACTTCCGATCTCACGCGCGCGAGAATGAAACACTCGCAACATCTCTCGTATCTCCTAATCCGCTTGAGACATCGAAACGAAAGTTTGGCGAATGATAGCACACAAGGAGGACGGTGTTTTGCCAATTCTTAAACACAAAAATGGTTCAGATGGCTCTGAGCACTATGGGACTTAACATCTATGGTCATCAGTCCCCTAGAACTTAGAACTACTTAAACCTAACTAACCTAAGGACATCACACAACGCCCAGTCATCACGAGGCAGAGAAAATCCCAGACCCCGCCGGGAATCGAACCCGGGAACCCGGGTGTGGGACTTAAACACACGGAACTTTCTTATCTATGCCGATGTATCGGTACTTACACTTCCATTTTTATTTATTTCACTCCAGTGACTGTAATTTTTTAAGAGTTATCGTCAGCTAGCGAAACAAGAGCTTCCTAGTATGAAAATAAACATGAAATTTCTTCCCTAAGTGTTACTACAAAACGACACTATGAGGTTTTTCGTAAGCTATTGAGCTCTGTGATTGGCAATTGCTTGTTCAATGAGACACTCCGTTTCGGAATTCTGTCGCAATAGCTGCTGTGAGACGAGTTTGGCAAATTACACTGTGACAAAGGAAGTACAATTAAGACAGTCACCAAGAGAAATGTGGCCGTTACTTACAAACTGCGATGCTTCTTCGAATTACAATTCACACAAAAATAGATTGCCAATTCTGTTGGAATTTTGGCGGAATCCTTGTAACCCATCGTATTTTTAACACTGAGCGACTGGAATGGAGACTTACCAAATGATTTTATTCCTTCTCTTGATCTGAGCAGTATTAAAATAATGACGAGCGTTCCTTCAGGCGGAATGATAGGCACATGCCAGATATTGGTTACTCACTTACAGCTTGCCAAACTGACAATGTGAATCGCAAATAAAATATTTGTTATTGAGAAAAATAAAGAATTGATCTGTCGCACAACACAATGGTCAGTGTATTGTCAACAGTGGAGGATAATGCGTGCGACAGGAATGCACAAGCTAGCCATGTGTGCCTTGTGAGATGGAGTTCGAAAAACAGTGTCATAAAACTAGATCTGCCTTTGCCAGCAGTACATTTCAACAAATTAAATATATCTAATCATAACACTCTTTTAGGATACTGCTACTTTCGCAATAATACCGACCATTTTCTTCATTTGTGTAATCTGTTTTATAATTAGTTTATTAATGCTGATAGCCGGCCCGCGCGGCCGTGCGGTTCTAGGCACTTCAGTGTGGAACCGCGTGACCGCTATGGTCGCAGGTTCGAATCCTGCCTCGGGCATGGACGTGTGTGATGTCCTTAGCTTAGTTAGGTTTAAGTAGTTCTAAGTTCTAGGGGACTGATGACCACAGATGTTAAGTCCCATAGTGCTCAGAGCCATTTGAACCATTAATGCTGATAATGTGCATGTAACAATTAAAATGCTTTTTCTGATCACGACGAGCCAATTAAAACGTTGTTATTTGTGACTGCTTTTCGACTGTTTCTAGCCTACAGTGGAAATGTGATGTTCACATGCACGGAGTACAGTGTGTCGTATTACATTATTACACCCATATCCAAGTAATCACAATGATACTTCTATATTTCAGATCTTGGACGCTTTTTACCAGAAGCACAAAGGGATCACACCTGTGAAGATTGTCCCTTTCTAAATTTTTGTAACAGGTCGTACATGCCAGCATACTTTCCTGCCTTGCTTCTTAATCACATGAGTTTATAATATTCCTTGCTTCCTTATTCACTACCCTCTGTCCTTTCTTGCGATCTGAAAACATCGTGGAGGGTTATGATACAATTCCAGCGGGCAATGGCACACCAGTTACTGAAGTATGCATTATCTTGACAGAAGAAAAACAAAACAAAGCTATACAGATACACTCCTGGAAATGGAAAAAAGAACACATTGACACCGGTGTGTCAGACCCACCATACTTGCTCCGGACACTGCGAGAGGGCTGTACAAGCAATGATCACACGCACGGCACAGCGGACACACCAGGAACCGCGGTGTTGGCCGTCGAATGGCGCTAGCTGCGCAGCATTTGTGCACCGCCGCCGTCAGTGTCAGCCAGTTTGCCGTGGCATACGGAGCTCCATCGCAGTCTTTAACACTGGTAGCATGCCGCGACAGCGTGGACGTGAACCGTATGTGCAGTTGACGGACTTTGAGCGAGGGCGTGTAGTGGGCATGCGGGAGGCCGGGTGGACGTACAGCCGAATTGCTCAACACGTGGGGCGTGAGGTCTCCACAGTACATCGATGTTGTCGCCAGTGGTCGGCGGAAGGTGCACGTGCCCGTCGACCTGGGACCGGACAGCAGTGACGCACGGATGCACGCCAAGACCGTAGGATCCTACGCAGTGCCGTAGGGGACCGCACCGCCACTTCCCAGCAAATTAGGGACACTGTTGCTCCTGGGGTATCGGCGAGGACCATTCGCAACCGTCTCCATGAAGCTGGGCTACGGTCCCGCACACCGTTAGGCCGTCTTCCGCTCACGCCCCAACATCGTGCAGCCCGCCTCCAGAGGTGTCGCGACAGGCGTGAATGGAGGGACGAATGGAGACGTGTCGTCTTCAGCGATGAGAGTCGCTTCTGCCTTGGTGCCAATGATGGTCGTATGCGTGTTTGGCGCCGTGCAGGTGAGCGCCACAATCAGGACTGCATACGACCGAGGCACACAGGGCCAACACCCGGAATCATGGTGTGGGGAACGATCTCCTACACTGGCCGTACACCACTGGTGATCGTCGAGGGGACACTGAATAGTGTACGGTACATCCAAACCGTCATCGAACCCATCGTTCTACCATTCCTAGACCGGCAAGGGAACTTGCTGTTCCAACAGGACAATGCACGTCCGCATGTATCCCGTGCCACCCAACGTGCTCTAGAAGGTGTAAGTCAACTACCCTGGCCAGCAAGATCACCGGATCTGTCCCCCATTGAGCATGTTTGGGACTGGATGAAGCGTCGTCTCATGCGGTCAGCACGTCCAGCACGAACGCTGGTCCAACTGAGGCGCCAGGTGGAAATGACATGGCAAGCCGTTCCACAGGACTACATCCAGCATCTCTACGATCGTCTCCATGGGAGAATAGCAGCCTGCATTGCTGCGAAAGGTGGATATACACTGTACTAGTGCCGACATTGTGCATGCTCTGTTGCCTGTGTCTATGTGCCTGTGGTTCTGTCAGTGTGATCATGTGATGTATCTGACCCCAGAAATGTGTTAATAAAGTTTCCCCTTCCTGGGACAATGAATTCACGGTGTTCTTATTTCAATTTCCAGGAGTGTATAAATTACAGAAAAGTATAATCTACTAACGAAGGAAGCTGGAGCGTTTAAATGGGGAAAATCTAAACACTACCCAAAGGCAATAAAATTTTGTATAAAGGAAGGCAATGTTTATCGTATTGGCAATACTACCACTGCTCGTATTCGCCGTTCCGATGTGAGCATATGGCCGGGCTACTTTTCCGCTCCCCGCCTCAAATTTCCCACAGTGCTAGCGAGGCACGCTCGAGAAACTGTGCCGCAACCACAACGCCGCGCGACCTGGCGCATACGCGTGTCGCGTCCCAGTCGCGTCGCGTCGCAGTTTGCGCGGTCCCATTTGACCTGTGATGTTACAAAAACATGCGCTACGCCACACGCGCTGTACGCGTCTCAATTTGCGCCTAGGCTAATGGCACGTATCAAAATTTTTTGAACTACACTAGGGCGTTAAGGACGCCAGAAACTCTTGACGGTCAAGTTGCACCTGACCTGAAATTTCCTCGCTGACGTCGGACTGGTAGTTCACTTCGCCAGAGTCGGCACGAGAACATTTCTCCCGACAAGCGATGCCATATCATCTGGCTGCAAACGCTCTTTCTATCTGCCACAGTTCCAGTTCCTCAGACTCGAATGCCCTATCCTTGGCGTGCTCCCGAGACCTTTAACAATAGATCTGATTTCGTGATGGTTCAAGTCGGTTGTATTTAGGGCTCTGTACCTCAATCGGTAGAAATGGCATCCTCACAGCAATGCCTTGTTGTACGACTGTTAAGGCCCCTTTCCCTCACGAACGGGAGGACATACAATGTAGAAATTCGTCATACATAGGCAGCTGGAGGTACTAAGCTCCTAGGTGAGTGCAACCAAAAGATACGGCTGCATACGTCACATTTTTTGATACTCGCAAACTCTCTCATCAAAAGCTACCAGGGTGCTTCCCGTTGGGCTAGAGTCATGCAGTTTGCCAAGAAGCAAGGTTTCATAGCACGTTCAAAGGAAAGAATGTGAAAACTATAAATCTGTAATTATATCTCACGAAAAAATCTTTTAGTCGTTTCTTAACTGACTCTCTATCTGTTAAGTCTCCTTTTTCTCAGAAGTGGCAGATGCTGTTGTTATTGTTGTGGTCTTCAGTCCTGAGACTGGTTTGATGCAGCTCTCCATGCTAATCTATCCTGTGCAAGCTTCTTCATCTCCCAGTACTTGCTGCAACCTACATCCTTCAGTATCTGCTTAGTGTATTCATCTCTTGGTCTCCCTCTATGATTTTTACCATCCACGCCGCCCTACAGTACTAAATTGGTGATCCCTTGATGCCTCAGAACATGTCCTACCAACAGATCCCTTCTTTTAGTCAAGTTGTGCCACAAACGTCTCTTCTCCCCAATCCTATTCAATACCTCCTCATTAGTGTATGATCTACCCATCTAATCTTCAGCATTCTTCTGTAGCACCACATTTCGAAAGCTTCTATTCTCTTCTTGTCCAAACTAGTTATCGTCCATGTTTCACTTCCAAACATGGCTACACTCCATACAAATACTTTCAGAAAAGACTTCCTGACACTTAAATCAATTACTCGATGTTAACAGATTTCTCTTCTTCAGAAACCCTTTCCTTGCCATTGCCAGTCTACATTTTATATCCTCTCTACTTCGACCATCATCAGTTATTTTGCTCCCCAAATAGCAAAACTCCTTTACTACTTTAAGTGTCTCATTTCCTAATCTAATTCCCTCAGCATCACCCTACTTAATTCGACTACATTCCACTACCCTCGTTTTCCTTTTGTTGGTGTTCATCTTATATCCTCCTTTCGAGACACTGTCCATTCCATTCAACTGCTCTTCCAAGTCCTTTGCTGTCTCTGATAGAATTACAATGTCATCGGTGTACCTCAAATTTTTTATTTGTTCTCCATGGATTTTAATACCTACTCCGAATTTTTGTTTTATTTCCTTTACTGCTTGCTCAATATACAGATTGAATAACATTGGGGAGAGGCTACAACCCTGTCTCACTCCCTTCCCAATCACTGCTTCCCTTTCGTGTCCCTCGACTCTTATAACTGCCATCCGGTTTCTGTACAAGTTGTAAATAGCCTTTCGCTTCCTGTGTTTTACCCCTGCCACCTTTAGAATTTGAAAGAGAGTATTCTAGTCAACATTGTCAAAAGCTTTCTGTAAGTCTACAAATGCTAGAAACGTAGGTTTGCGTTTCCTTAATCTTTCTTCTAAGATAATTCGTAAGGTCAGTATTGCCTCACATGTCCCCATATTTCTACGGAATCCAAACTGATCCTTCCCAAGGTCGGCTTCTACCAGTTTTTCCATTCGTCTGTAAAGAATTCGTGTTAGTATTTTGCAGCTCTGACTTATTAAACTGATAGTTCGGTAATTTTCACATCTGTCAACACCTGCTTTCTTTGGGATTGGAATTATTATATTCTTCTTGAAGTCTGAGGGCATTTCGCCTGTTTCATACATCTTGCTCACCAGATGGTAGAGTTTTGTCAGGACTGGCTCTCCCAAGGCCGTCAGTAGTTCCAATGGAATGTTGTCTACTCCCGGGGCCTTGTTTCGACTCACGTCTTTCAGTGCTCTGTCAAACTCTTCACGCGGTATTGTATCTCCCATTTGATCTTCATCTACGTCCTCTTCCATTTCCAAAATATTGTCCTCAAGTACATCGCCCTTGTATAGACCCTCTATATACTCCATCCACCTTTCTGCTTTCCCTTCTTTGCTTATAACTTATAACTAGCAAGTTATTGAAGCAATTTACTTGCGCGGAGGAACTTGCCGCGCGATTTGCAAGTGTAAACATATCGCCAAGTCGACTTGCGGCCGTAGCAATTTATTGCGGAAGTGACTTGCTGCACCTTTTCCGCTTCCAGTGTGAACACCACGCAAGAAGTATCTGCAAGTAACTTGCAGCTTTTAGGATTGTTTCTATTTCCTGCAAGTAGGAAGCACAAATATGTGGTCTGCATGACACTCATATTTAACACTTTAGTTAATGTGGTGACTTAATTTTGTGCAACCATCTTACGTATTATATGCAAACAAATTTCAGAAATGGAGGAGAAACGGGAATGGATGAAGCAGGAAACAGAACATTTTACTGAAGCCGTAGAGAGCTACCCCGAATTACGGAACGTGCATAACCGAGACTTTAAGGATAGAGTGAAGAAGATGAGCGCATTAAATGAAATCTCGTCGATACTCGACACATCTACAAAAGAAGTACTGAGAAAGTAGCATAACTTGAAGACACAACCCCTTTGCCACCTGCATCCACTCGCTTGTTGTTTTAGGAGTCTATAAAAAGACGATGTGTAATTATTACATGTTCTATTTTCTTAGCTTGTCACTTTCCATTTTATGAGCATTAGAAAAAATCATTTTTATAAGCATATCATTCTGTAAAATGCAGTTTATTTCAATAAAAATTTAATTTCTTTGTTGTGTTTTCACATACCTTCAAATAATTTTCCCTTTTCAAGACGTTAAAAAAGGCTCTACATACATCGGGTACGATCAGAGAAATCGTGCTGACGGGAAAATGAAACAAGTACATTAGGGACTTGTATGAGTCTCCTACAAAGAAAAGATTTCAAAATTCAAACTTTTTTTGGTTGTATGTTTCACATAAATAAATGAAATGCCTATTTTATCCGTAGCTCACTGGTAGCTATAAATCATAGAGTGACTAGCAAACGTTCCTTTGCTAAAATAGCAGTACCGACGTCTGTGTCTCGTTTTGATATGCGGGCGCTATTAACATCAACGAATACTCCAGATCATTTGAGGACATTCTGCAAAAGTTTTCAAAAGTATCCATGCTCTCGATTCTAAGTTCTTGCAAAAGGTTATTACAGGCACTATTTTGCGATCTACTCATTATCTACTCTCTAACCCAAAAACTTCTTTTTTTCTTTTTCACGTTTTGCATTACAATCACAAGAGCTGCAGCATATCTCACCCGCCTTCTTGTCATTTTACGCTTCGGCTGACACTCATAGTGGTACTGAAAACATATGTAAACAGTATCAGCAAGATGTTGACGCAAATTTCTTGCCAAAGAACTTGCAGAAGAATCTTGCTTAATTCTTGCGCTACTGTGTAAACACAGCTGCAAGCTGCTAGCAATAACTTGCAGCAATAACATCTGCAAGCGACTTGCTAGTGTAAACCCAGCTTAAGGCGTTCAATTGCGTGAACCATGAGATTTTTCTGAGAAAGGCAGAATTTTATGGGTTAACTGGAGAAGCAGGGATGAGGCTTGCCTCCTATTTAAAGGACCGGAAACAGAAAGTCATGGTAAATGACACTAATGGGGAACCAGTGTCCTCTTCTTGGGGCACAATAAACTGTGGAGTTCCACAGGGCTCTATTCTGGGTCCTCTACTTTTCCTTATTTTCATAAATGACCTTCCAATGTGTACAAGGGCTAAGGTAAAAGGTGAGATTAATGTTAAATACAATGATGGGAATTTAGCTAGAGTGGAGTCAACAAAGTTCCTGGGTCTACTTGTTAATAGCAATCTAAACTGGTCCTTTCACATTCCTTACCTATATAAAAAAAACTAAGCTCAGCAATTTACGCTATTCATGTGATTGCTTCCTACAGTGACTTTAATACTTCGAAAGCTGGCTATTTTGGTTATTTTCATGCCCTGATCGCCTATGGAAATATATTCTGGGGAAACCAGTCAAATGGAAACAAAATCCTCATAGCCCAGAAAAGAGTCATTAGGATTCTGTGTGGTGTCAATTACAGACATTCCTGCAGGAAACTCTTCCAAGAGCTGAGAATACTCACAATAGTATCTCAGTACATTTTCTCTCTCATGTGTTTATTGTATAAAAACCATTCCCTTTTTGAAATGAACAGCATGTATCATAACTATGACACTAGAGTAAAAAATGATCTACATCTTGAACAAAAGAATCTAAGTATGGTGCAAAAAGGAGTACACTACTCTTGCATAAAAATATTTAATGCTCTCCCTCAGGCAATAAAAATGTCAGTTACTGATCCATCTACTTTTAAAGATCAACTTAAACAATATCTTCTAAGTAAAGCCATTTACTCACTGGACAAATTTATATATGAGAATATGTGAATTGAATTTGATCTATTGTAAGTCTGTTCAATGTAATTTGTAACTTTTTACAAAAAACAATTCTTGTAAACATTTTTTCTATTTAATATAGTATTCATTGTACAACCTATTATTATAAACAAATGTCTCAAATCTATGTAAATGACAAGTTCTACACCCAAGCGATTTATCGCTAATGGGTCTACAGAACACGAATGAAATAAATAAATAAAAATAACTAAATAACAGTTTTACATTGGAAGGTTTTTGAATTTTATGAAAGGGGCCAGTTCCCCACAGCAGTGCAATTTCTCACTTTTATGCGTGAAGCTACTGTGTTTGAAGGAAGTGCAAGAACGATCCAAGGACTACTGAAGAACATCAGATTTAAATATTTAAAGTCCAATCACAGACAGAAATTTTTAATGGAGCTAAGTGATACTACTTCTGATGGGATGGTGTTTGTAAGAACAATGTGCAAAGTCAGATCAAAAGCAACATTAACTATGTATTACTTGGAAGAGACTTGGGTAAATCAAAACCAAATTAAAAATTTTATTTGGCAAATAACAGTGGGGCAAGGTAGCTTGGAAGCTACAGTGGGAAAAGGAAGGCATCTCGTTATATGCCACACCAGTGCCGGTGCTACCAGTTTTGTGTCTCAAAGTAAACCTTTACCCCAGTCAAAATTGAAAACCAACTCTAACTACCATTCCAAAATGAATGGAGAAACATTTCGTGAATGGTTTAAGAATCAGCTGTTGCCTTATTTGGATCCAGAGTCTGGCATTGTGATGGACAATGCAAGCTATAACTCTAGCATTCTTGATAGGCTTCCCAATACAAACATAAGAAAAAGTAATAATCTTTCATGGCTGTAAAGAAATAATATATGATATACTGAAACACAAACAAACACAGAGCTGTTGTAGCTCAATAAGATTCCAAATTGAAACAGTACAAAACACAGAATTAATCCCATTGCTCTGTAACATGGTCACAGGATGACATCCAGAACTTCCTTATCGTTGCCATTATAATCCGTGTGAACCAGTGTGGGCACGGGCAGAGATATATGTGGCAGATGAAAATACTGCATTTTAAGTAGCCGACACCTAAAGACTGATCCATGAAGCTATAGGCAAAATCATTTGTGCTGAGTGGGAAACAAGCATACATCACATTGACAAATTGGAAGAAGAAGATAACCGAAAGGAAGATTTCTGAGACAAAATAATGGGTTCATGTATGCACTCCTGCTACCTTCAAGGAGCTCTGCAAATGGGAGTATTAGCAACAACTGACATCTTGTTTATAGTCCACATGCATATGGTGAGTGTTTACTTCCACTTCTTCGTAATATTGTTGTGAAAATGCAAAGTTTCCGAAACAGTGTAATTAAGGGACCCATCAAAATAAATATGTCAAAAAACATTTTACAGATGGAGTTTTCAATTTAGACAGAGCTTCACACCTGCAACTCAATTTATCAGTATATCATAAGCCATGCTGAGAGAATGTGTACTTCTCAGAATATCAGTGCAAGCTACAAAAAACAGAAGGGCATTTAAGGACATAATCAGGGTCAGCAGGGAAACTCAATCCGCTATAAAAAGCAGTACCAGGCAAACAGTTCACAGTATGCTTGTAGTGAATGCGGTGAGTACATGTAACAGCACAATTTGCAGCACCTGCAGAAGATGACTTGGTTGGTCATTGAAGCATATGATAAAAGTGGAATCTTCAATAGTGTAAACACCTGGAAGCACATAATTAATAACAGAAATATTTGTATATTTTTGTGACATGAAATACATGTTGATTATAAATGTTATGTCAGTCATTTTGATAAAAAGTTTCAGAGGGAAGCTGAACCAAGTCCTGTAAACTCTCGAACTGTATCATTCAAAGTAATAACTGACATAATTTAATGATAGAATATGGCACAGTTATGCAATTAAGCTCTTACCACACATATCTACCACTGGAAAGCAGTTTAAATTCAAGTTGTTTGAGTTCTTTCTATCAAAAGTGATTTTAATTTCATTCTGTCTTCTTCATACAAAAAAAATAGCGTAAAAATGTGAAAATTAACCAAATTGAAGTGGGATTTTTGCAAAAAGTAACACAATAGTGTTGCATACTCATTTAACAGTTAAATATTACACAATATTCTGTCTACATGCATTTCACCTTCATCAGTAATTCAGTTCTACTTGTTATATTTCTTTTATTAGAATTTGGGCCAATATTTTCAGGTGTTGTAAATCAAATCTCTGAACTTTACGAACATCACCGTTGTTTTTAAACTGTCCTGACTGCAAAATTAATAAAGGAGAAAATGTACTGTGACACTGTTTTAGTACACCCAACTACTTAAAAGCTGCTTATGGGATGAAAGAGTCTACCACTCACTACCCTCATTACACACACTTCTGTGCAACAAACTACTTTTCCCTCAATAATAAACTGTCCCAGAATATGCTGTCACAAGACAGTAGTAAATGACAATAAGAAAAGTCAGTCAAATTTCAGACCTTTTCATCTCCAAAAGCTGGTATTATATATGTGGGAATGTTGTAGAAGTTATGTGTTTAAGAAGAATTTTAACATGTCTCTCCAGATCAAGTTCTTAACATGAACAACAATGAATACTTGATTATAATACTTATGCTGACAGAAAAATAATTATTATTGCTTCTTGGATATGTGATGGCAGATCATTTCCACACGATTAGAACAGGAGTGGGTCAAAACTGATTCTCACTGTACACCTGTAGTGATTTTCCTTCATTCTGAAAATGCTATTTCTCACTTTAACCATCTGACTCCAGTTAGTTTGGTAAGATGAGAACAAGTTACCAGCCAGAAAACATTCGTTTAGCATAAGCAAGCATTAAGAATATTGTGTAAAGAACATAACTACACATCTAGCAGAAGCTTCTCAAGGGTCTTTGAATCATTACATTCATTTCCCAATACATTTACTCTCTAATGGTTTTTGTTCCAGACAACAAAATATGTCCTCTAGACAAATACAATACAAGAGATAAAAATAATTTTCATGTACACCATCCAGAGTTCAGATTGAGTTTCATGCAAGAGCATCTAACAAGCTCCCAGCTAATATAAAGAAGGAACTGGGTATCCCAATCAAGATAAAAGAAAATTAAAAATGTATCACATAAACCATCCTTTCTACAAATTATATAACTTTGTAGATTCTGTGATTGAAAATCTCTGTTAGGTTCAGGGTAAGTAGCAGTATTATTTGTAAAGGTAAGTAGTAATGTGCTGTAAATGTTGTTGTGGTCTTCAGTCCAGAGACTGTTTTGATGCAGCTCTCCATGCTACTCTATCCTGTGCAAGCTTCTTCATCTCCCAGTACCTACTGCAGCCTACATCCTTCTGAATCTGCTTAGTGTATTCATCTCTTGGTCTCTCTCTGCGATTTTTACCCTCCACACTGCCCTCCAATACTAAATTGGTGATCCCTTGATGCCTCAGAATATGCCCTACCAACTGATTCCTCCTTCTAGTCAAGTTGTGCCACAAGTTTATCTTCTCTCCAATTCTATTCAATACCTCCTCATTAGTTACGTGAGTTATCCATCTAATCTTCAGCATTCTTCTGTAACACCACATTTCGAAAGCTTGTATTCTCTTCTTGTCTTGCTGTAAATAGGACTCAGTATTTAGAGATGTATGTAATTATTTTCTTTGAAAAATACCAGTTAATGAAGTAAATACTACACTACTATTATCAGATAAAACAGCATCAACAAAGTAAAAATTAGGAGGCAGCAGGTTTTTTCAAAGCAGCAGCTTTCTTTCCAATTTACTTGATTAAATGTAGACAGCATAAGCATGAATGTCTTGAAATGGATGACAATAATACAGAAAGGGAAGAAGAAGTAGGTGAAGATGGGGTGGATTAAATGATACTGTAAGTAGAATCCAGCAGAGCTCTAAAAGACCTACGTCAAAACACAGTCCCGGAGAAGTCAACGTTATCTCAGAACTTCTAATAGCCTTGGGGGAACCAGCTTTGACAAAACTATTCCACCTGGTCTGCAAGATGTATGAGACAGGTGAAGTATTCTAGGCCTTCAAGAAGAAATGTCAATTCCAAAGATGTCAGACTCTGACGAGGGTGAATATTATTAACTATGAGTTTAATAAGACATGTTGTTAAGCATGGATTGGAATTATTTACAAAAGACTCAAAAAATAGTAGAGGCTGGCATTGGGGAAGATTATCTGGGTTTTTGAGAAATGTAGGAGAAATGCACATGGCAATACTGACATTAGAGCTTGTCTTGTATATACCGAAGAATGACAAGTCCACATTAACAGTATTTCCACATTTAGAAGATTTTTGACAATAACAATTAGAATACACCCTTTGAAATTCTGAAAATCTAGCAACTTACACAGAAAGCAGACTGCACTCATAAGAGTCAAAGGACAAGAAAGGAAAGCAGTGGTTGAGAAGACAGTGAGACAAGGTTGTAGTCTTTCCCAATGTTATTTGATTAACCAAGGAGAGATTTGGAAAGGAAATAAAAATTTAGGGAGGAGAAATGAAAATTTTAAAGTTTGCTGACAGTACTGAAATTCTGTCAAAGATGGCAGGAGACTTGGAAGAACGGCTGAAAAAATGGATTTTGTATTGAAAAGATATAATAAGATGAATACTGAAGAAAGTAAAGTAAAGCAAGGGCAATGGAGTGCAAGCAAATTGTTGGGGGGATTAGATTAGGAAATGAGTCACTGAAAGCAGTAGACTGGTTTTACTATATAGGCACCAAAATAACAGATGATGATTGAAGTAGAGAAGATAAAAATATAGACTGACTATAGCAGGCAAAGCATTTCTGCAGATAAATCTGATAATATTGAATCTAAACGTAATTGTTGAGAAGGATTTTCTGAAGGTATTTGTCTGGATTGTACCCCTACATGGAAATGAAACATAGATGAAAGACAGTTCAGACAAGAGATGAAAATGAAATAGCTTGATCAAATAATTTATGAGGAGGGGAAATTGAATTGGGGAAACAAGAAATGTGTGGAACAACTTGATTACAAGATGCCAAACAATAGGACACTTCTAAAGGTATGAAGACATCATGTGTTTGTTAATGGAGGGAAATGCAGGGGTACAAATTGTAGAGGGAGACAATGGAATGAATACAACAAGCATGTTGAAGTGGATGTATGCTGCAGTGGTTATGCGGAGACGAAGAGAAGGCTTGCCCAGAACAGACTAGATAGGATGGCTGCATCAGACAAGTCTTTGGACTAAAGACCACAGCTCAGTAGCCACGAACAGCAATAAGCAGTATAGTGATAGTTTATTTTTAATACAGTAAACGAATACACAAGCATTCCTTCCAACCATCACTCCCACCCTAAGAGGTTAAATGTCACAGTTCTGTCACCAAACAACCCAGAAACCCATAAAACTTTGAATTCAACCACAGCATTTTCTGTTTTCCATTATTTTTTTAGTTCTCGGTTCACACCCACACCCAATAGTCAGTCATGTGCACACCAGATTTGGTTGAAATTTCTCAAGCCATTATAAACAGGAGGTTGAATTTTTCTAATATATGGACAGGTACAATAGGTCTTAGAAAAGACTCCCCAGTTTGAAAAGAAATAGCATTGAAACAAAGTTTGATAGAAGAATGAAGCAAATGGTATGTTTATTGTGAAAGGTGTAAGAATTTTATACAATAGTTTTGAAGCAGTAGTTACAAAAGTTGGTACCACATTAGAATGTACAAGTAATAATGATACACTGTGGCTACAAACAGTACTCCAAAATCCAGAGTAACCAGTTCCATTGCAGAAATATGACATAATGTTGCCATACGAAAGGAAGAGGTCAAAATTGTGTATTCCATTGAGCATGTGTTTTGACACTGGAATACTGTATTACATGAAGAAGGTGAAGTTCTCAAACATGATTTAATGCTCTAAAAGAGGCCTTTTCCAAGCTCTTCACCAAAGCTGAACAGATAGGGTAGTGCAGATGATGATCTAGTAGGAAATGTTCACTCCAGGCCACCGGTCATTATTCCTGAAAACTTTGCAACAGTTTCTGGATTATTCAGCAGCAACTGAGAAAATCCATCAAATCCATCAGAGACTGGTTTGAAGTGTACAAGAATGCACACAACACTGAGAAATAGATTACGTGTGTTCACATTCAAAACCCTAAGTCACCTGGTCATACCTGCACCCATTGCACAACAAAGAGTGAACTTTGCAAACCATATCTTGATAATGACTGATAACTAAGGATTTGATGTTCAGTGCACATCATTCACAGACTAAGTACAATTCTAATTGAATGGATTCTGAACAACCAAAACTGTCAGCTTTGGGGTTTTAAAGTTTCAGCTGCAGTGAGCAGCAGAGTCAGTATCTGTCATTCTTATACGAGAACTGGTAATTAGTGAACGTTAAGTTGCAATTTTTGAACAATTTATAGCCACACAACAAGCATCAGAAGATCGAACATCCATCATGTGGTTCATGAAAGGTGGGGTCCAACCATGTTGGACTGCAAGGTATTTCACTTTCTTGATGAAACTTCAGTAACAGTCACTGAATTGTATTATTCCAAATCTTCTGGTGAAGCCTCCATATTCACCTTATCTAACTCCTGACTACTTGTTTATGAGACACAGTGAAAGACATCTACTGGAACTAACACTGGCTGAGTTTGAACCATCAATCCACAGTATGACAAGATGTGACGGCAGATTTCATTATATGTTCATGCCACCTCTCTACCACTATCGTGGACATTTTGAAAAGATTGTGATGTGGCTGCAAAGGTTGCTTATAGAGAAAGCAGAGGGCCACAACAGCAAATGTTACAACAGTAATAACATTAAATTCAGAGGGGGTAAACATTAAAAATGGTGTGCCACAAGTTTGGTTCTTAGCTCACTCCTGTTCTTTGTCCACATAAATGAGTTACCAGAAATGCTGGAGGTTTTTTTCAAAAACTATAATGTTCAGTTATTTATTAAGTAAATTGATAAAAAGGTCCAAAGAAACCCATGCGAAGCACATCCAGGAAAATAATAGAACAGGTATGCAAATGGTTCACAGCCAACAGCTTAACCATAAACTTGCGAAGACTAATACTATGCAAACAAATGCAAAATACTATGCAAACAAATGCACACACTGGATGGGGATACACCTGTGAAGTTCCTGGTATCCACATGGAAACCAACTGAGATGGGACCAGCAGGTGGTTAAGTTGGCCAAAAACCAAATCCTGTGAACTTTGCACTCAAACTCTCCACTGTGCCAACCTGCAGAAAACACTGCCAGCACAATTTGCATACTTTCACTGAAATTTGCCCCATGGCATAATCTTTTTGGGCAATGGAGCTGAAGTGGAAAAAGTATATATTGTGCAGAAGCATCCAATAAGAATATTGTCTAAAACAGATAACCGAATTTCTTCTGTATGTCTCTTCAGGAACACAGGCATTCTTACGTTCACTCACTGTTTGTGATTAATAATGAGAAAGAATTTATGCTGAACCCAGCAGTTTACAACAACAGTATTAACCCGGTGTGAGTGAGGTTGGGTATGTCATGCCCAAGGTGTTTTGAAGTGCTGATTATTGGATGTCATTGTTGTCACACAAATCTTGCTGTCACAGAAGCTGGAGATAAGGGAGAGGGGAGCAAGATGCAGTGTTGAGTTTATTGTTGTGCCAGTGTCAGAGAGAGATACACATGTGCAAGGGTGGCTGGGATACATCACACCTGACCTCATAGTCGGCATTACATTTTTTAGTTGCCAGCAAGTTTATGAGATATGCAGGGTGGTCCATTGATAGTGACCAGGCCAAATATCTTACGAAATAAGCGTCAAACAAAAAAACTACAAAGAACGAAAGTCGTCTAGCTTGGAGGGGCAAACCAGATGGTGCAATGATTGTCCAGATAGATGGCGCTGCCATAGGTCAAAAGGATATAAACTGCATTTTTTAAAATAGGAACCCCCATTTTTTATTACATATTCATGTAGTGCATAAGGAAATATAAATGTTTTAGTTGGACCACTTTTTTTGCTTTGTGATAGATGGTGCTGTAATAGCCACAAACATATAAGTACGTGGTATCACGTAACATTCCACCAGTGTGGACGGTATCTGCTTCATGATACATTACCCGTGTTAAAATGGACCGTTTAACAACTGTGGAAAAGGTCGATATCGTGTTGATGTATGGCTATTGTGAACAAAATGCCCAATGGGCGTGTGCTATGTATGCTGCTCGGTATTCTGGACGACATCATCCAAGTGTCTGGACCGTTCGCAGGGTAGTTAAGTTATTTAAGGAAACAGGAAGTGTCCAGCCACATGTGAAACATCAGCCACGACCTGCAACAAATGATGATGCCCAAGTCGTGGCTAATCAGCACATCAGTAGCAGACAAACTGCGCGAGAATCGGGAATCTCAGAAACGTCCGTGTTGAGAATGCTACATCAACATCAATTGCACCTGTACCATATCTCTATGCACCAGGAATTGCATGGCGACAACTTTGAACATCGTGTACAGTTCTGCCAGTGGCACAAGAGAAATTATGAGATGATGACAGATTTTTTGCACACGTTCTATTTAGCGATGAAGCATCATTTGCCAACAGCAGTAATGTAAACCGGCATAATATGCACTATTGGGCAATGGAAAATCCACAATGGTTGCAACAAGTGGAACATCAGCGACCTGGGCAGGTTAATGTGTGGTGCGGCATTATGGGAGGAAGGATAATTGGCCCCCATTTTATCGATGCCAATCTAAATGGTGCAATGCATGCTGATTTCCTACGTAATGTTCAACTGATGTTACTACAAGATGTTTTACTGCATGACAGAATGGCGCTGTACTTCCAACTCGGTGGATGTCCGGCACATAGCTCGCGTGCGGTCGAAGCGGTATTGAATAGCGTATTTCATGACAGGTGGATTGGTCGTCGAAGCACCATACCATTGCCCGCACGTTCACCGCATCTGACGTCCTCGGATTTCTTTCTGTGGGGAAAGTTGAAGGATATTTGCTATCGTGATCCACCAACAATGCCTGACAACATGCATCAGTGCATTGTCAATGCATGTGCGAACATTACGGAAGGCGAACTACTTGCTGTTGAGAGGAATGTAGTTACACGTACTGCCAAATGCATTAAGGTTGACAGACATCATTTTGAGCATTTATTGCATTAATGTGATATTTACAGGTAATCACGCTGTAACAGCATGCATTCTCAGAAATGATAAGTTCACAAAGTTACATGTATCACATTGGAACAACCGAAATAAAATGTTCAAACGTACCTACGTACTGTAATTTAATTAAAAAAAAAGCCTACCTGTTACCAACTGTTTGTCTAAAATTGTAAAATTGTGAGCCATATGCTTGTGACTATTACAGCGCCATCTATCACAAAGTGAAAAAAGTGGTCCAACTAAAACATTCATATTTCCTTATGTACTACACGAACATGTAATAAATATAGGGGTTCCTACTTAAAAAAAATGCAGTTGATATCCGTTTGACCTATGGCAGCGCCATCTAGCGGGCCAACCATAGTGCCATCTAGTTTCCCACTTCAAGCTAGACAAGTTTCGTTCTTTGTAGTTTTTTCAAAAAAATGGTTCAAATGGCTCTGAGCACTATGGGACTTAACATCTGAGGTCATCAGTCCCCTAGAACTTTGAACTAACCTAAGGACATCACACACATCCATGCCCGAGGCAGGATTCGAACCTGTGACCATAGCGGTCTCGCGGTTCCAGACTGAAGCACCTAGAACCGCTCGGCCACTATGGCCGCGTAGTTTTTTCATTTCATGCTGATTTCGTGAGATATTTGGCCTGGTCACAATCAATGGATCACCCTGTGTAGTTATTTATAGTATTCTTTGATTTATTTTTAAATTTTATATTTATTAAGATGTCTTATGAAGAAAATGAACGTTGGCCACAAGAACTACTAGAAGAAGTTTCAGAAAACTGTTCAAATGCTAGTTCCTGTGTCTCCAAGAGTGAAGAAGTGGTTTACAAAGTTTCTCAACGAAAGTGATTCAGAGCAAGAGGGTATTTTGTATGATTCGTAAGAGCCAAAATCTGTGTTAGCAGCACCTAGTCAGTCTCCTGAGGTACGTGGAATTCTTTATACATCCAAAGATGGTACAAAATGGAGGAAGGCTTGTTCTATGCAAAGTGTTCATATTGATTCAGAGAATAATGTTACCAATTCTCCAGGAGTAAGAGGTGCTGCAAAACATGGTAAAACAGAGACAGAATGTTGGAGTCTTTTAATAACAAACAGTATGTTGACTACTATACTTACACATACAAATAATAAAATAAGGAACACCAGGGCAAAATATCCAGAAAATAAAGAGCAGTGCCACAGGAATGCTGCAACTTTGGAGGATTTTAAGGCATTTATGGGACTTTTGTATACAGCAGGCCTAAACCGCTCAAATAGACAAAACTTGAACAATTGGTGGCACACAGATGGTACTGGAGTTGCAATCTTTCGGACAACAGTTTCACTGCAGAGGTTTTACTCTTTCCAAATTTGTTTGAAATTCGATGATAAGAAAACTGGGATGAAAGGAAAAACTATGACAATCTGGCTGCTTTAAGAGATATTTTTGTTGAAAATATTCAACAACACTATATGCCATCTGAGAATCTTACTATTGATGAGATGCAGTTGCAGTTATCTTTCTGAGGGAGATGTCCTTTTCATGTATGCATGCGAAGGGGGGGGGGGGGGGGGGGGAACCAGTCAAATATAGCACAAAAATACCCACATCAAAAAAAGTTTTGCATCATCACAGTTCCAAGAGTTCCAAAACCTGTACAGAAAACTGGAATAGAGATCAACATAAACATCATTTCTGCCCTTTTTATTGCTCATGAAAGCCACACATTGCATGCTGTACCACCATATAGCAGGACCTTCACAGGTGGTGGTCCATTCTAATACCCAGTAGCACGTCCTGTTGCATTGATGCATGCCTGTATTTGTTGAGGCATACTATCCAAAAGTTCATCAGGGCACTGTTGGTCCAGATTGTCCCACTCCGCAACAGCAATTCGACGAAGATCCCTCAGAGTGGTTGATGGGTCACGTCATCCATAAACAGGCCTTTTCAATCTATCCCAGGCATGTTCAATAGGGTTCATGTCTGGAACTCTAATTGAGCAATGTCGTTATCTGGAACTCTAGTCGAGTGTTGTTGGTATCCTGAAGGAAATCATTCACGAGATGTGCACGATGGGGGTGCGAATTGTCATCCATGAAGATGAATGCCTCACCAATATGCTGCCGATATGGTTGCACTATCAGTTGGAGGATGGCATTCACATATCGTACACCTTTGATGACCAGCAGTGGTGTTATGTCAGCCCCACATAATGCCATCCCAAAAGAGCAGGGAACCTCCACCTTGTTGCACTCGTGTTGTGCGGTAGTGTTCCCGCTTCCCACGCCCGGGTTCCTGGATTCGATTCGCGGTGGGGTCAGGGATTTTCTCTGCCTCGTGATGACTGGGTGTTGTGTGATGTCCTTAGGTTAGTTAGGTTTAAGTAGTTCTAAGTTCTAGGGGACTGATGACCATAGATGTTAAGTCCCATAGTGCTCAGAGCCATTTGAACCATTTTTTGAACCATGTTGCACTCACTGGACAATGTGTCAGGCATTCATCCTGACTAGGTTGCCCCAAACATGTCTCAAACAATTGTCTGGCTGGAGGCATATGCAACACTAATCAGCAAAGAGAACATGATGCCAGTCCTGAGTGGTCCATTCGGCACGTTGTTGGGCCCATCTGTACGGCGCTGAATGGTGTCGTGGTTACAAAGATGGACCTCACCATGGGCATCAGGTGTGAAATTGCAGCCTATTGTGCACAGTATGAGTCAACATGACGTGATGTGGCTGCAGGAAAAGCATTATTCAACATGGAGGCGTTGCTGTCAGAGTTTCTCCTACCCATAATCCGTAGGTAGTGAGGCTTGTCATCGACAGTTCCTGTCTCTCTGTATCTCCTCCATGTCCGAACAACATTGATTTGGTTCACTCCGAGGCTCCTGGACACTCCCCTTGTTGAGAGGTCTTTCTGGCAAAAAGTAACACTGCAGACATGATCGAACTGTGGTATGACCGTCTGGTTGAACTACAGACAACACGAGCCGTGTACCTCCTTCCTGACAGAATGACTGGAACTGATCGGCTGTCGGATCCCCTACGTCTAATAGGCACTACTCATGCATGGTTCTTTACATCTTTGGGCAGGTTTAGTGACATCTCTGAACAGTCAAAGGAACTGTGTCTGTGGTACAGTATCCACAGTCAACATCTATCTTCAAGAGTTCTGGGAATCGGGATGATGCAAAACTTTTTTTGATGTGTGTACGGGTCATGAAAACAAACACCAAGACCTTACCAGCTTACAAGGGGACCCTCCATACTGTAAATCACGGATTTTGATGGGCTTCAAATATGTTGTAGAGGCACTTACCCTGAGTACCAGGCTATCCGGTTTTTTAGAGACGGGCCTTGGCTTCTGATAAAATTGGTTTTGAAGTTCTTTGTATGCTTTGTATACCTGTAACATAACACGCATCCCCAGCAAGTCAGTGTAGCGCAGTGGTTAATGTGCATGGCTACCATGCTGGAGGCACCGTGTTTGAATCCTGCTCCCACACTTTTTTTTTATGCACGCAAGACCGTCCGGAAAATTTGATACTAATGTTAAAAAACGAGTAGACAAATTAACTGGGAAATACAGAAATGTAGTCGTGTCCTGAGTGAAATGCGGGAGGTTCACAAAACTGGGTTATGAAGAATTTTGGCATTCTGTAATTCTTCCATATGTGGGACAGAAAAAATTTTTTGTACATTATCAATTCATGGGGAGGGCAAACCGATTCAACTTTATATGATATTCACTGATGAAAGGAAGGCCAGCACATGCACCCTAAAAGTGGTCCCACGAAAGTGCACTCTTTATTGCCAGCCCAGCAATGTTTATTTTTAACAACAGGTGAAAATCTTCACGAAAATTATTCAGAATGCTCCTGACTTAATGAAAGACAGTAGGACGATCGCTTCTAGGGAAGATTTGGTAAAATTACGTTCGCTAATCCTACATCAATTCAGAGCATCTAATTTTAAAAGTATGATTAGATACGCATGGTTCGCATCAAAATTTATTTATTTTATTTTATTTATTTATTTATTATCATCCCAATGATCACATTTGTGATATAGGATTTGTCAGGGTACACGTTAACAACTGTATAATATCTTTACAAAATTTTTATCTGTGCTGAATTCATATGAATCTATCTTATGTTTAATACAATGTACAACTAATAAGTGTTTTTATAACATAATTTCTTATGCGCTTGACAAACATATTCTAACTCTTGTCTAAGGTAAATACTGACTCCACCATCTACTAATTTCATGGTCCTTACATCAATTTGTGCTGATGTCGCAGATAAACTGTGTGCCATTATGATGTTGCCCGCTACAGCAAATGTTGGCCTATGACAATTTTTTATAATTTACTCAATATGGCTGCCATGAATTCCATCACAGTCTACAGAGAAAATAACAAATGTGACAAAACACACACGAAGCACCAAGATTTCATTAGTAATTTAGGTTTGAATCTGATAAATGACAGTCAGACAAGAAAACATACATCTTCCAAGGGAAATTTGAAAGAGGATTGCTAATCAACTGGGAGAAACTTCATCACCAGTTCAAAAAAAAAAAAAATTGACTGGTAGTTATGTCAGTTGTGGAGAAAAAAGAGACAGGAAAACAAAAACATTGTTGTTCAAAATGTGAGAAGCCAATATGTATGGAGCAGACGATTTTTATGTGCGGAGAGTGTGTTGATTTATAGGTCTCATAAGACTTTTTATTTCCTTTTTCTCATTTATAATTAGAATATATCATTACGTTAATTAATCAAAGAAACTGTAATTTTGTTCAAATTTTGTATGAAAAGATGTTAAACTTCTGAAACTTGTACTTTTTCTGAGAAAATATAGACACTTCATTATTTCACCCAGAGAAGGGGTTTTATACATTAAACGTAATATTTTACTTACTCATCTTGTTTAATAGACACCATTATTAATATCCCAAGTGAAAAAATACTTATCACATGATTACAATATAATAGAAGGAAACATTCCACGTGGGAAAAATTATGTATAAAAACAAAGATGAGGTGACTTACCGAACGAAAGCGCTGGCAGGTCGATAGACACACAAACAAACACAAACATACACACAAAATTCAAGCTTTCGCAACAAACTGTTGCCTTATCAGGAAAGAGGGAAGGAGAGGGGAAGACGAAAGGAAGTGGGTTTTAAGGGAGAGGGTAAGGAGTCATTCCAATCCCGGGAGCGGAAAGACTTACCTTAGGGGGAAAAAAGGACAGGTATACACTCGCACACACGCACATATCCATCCACACATACAGACACAAGCAGACATATTTAAAGACAAAGAGTTTGGGCAGAGATGTCAGTCGAGGCAGAAGTGTAGAGGCAAAGAAGTTGTTGAAAGACAGGTGAGGTATGAGTGGCGGCAACTTGAAATTAGCGGAGATTGAGGCCTGGCAGATGACAAGAAGAGAGGATATACTGAAGGGCAAGTTCCCATCTCTGGAGTTCGGATAGGTTGGTGTTGGTGGGAAGTATCCAGATAACCCGGACGGTGTAACACTGTGCCAAGATGTGCTGGCTGTGCACCGAGGCATGTTTAGCCACAGAGTCATCATGAGGATCACCCTGTGGCTAAACATGCCTCGGTGCACAGCCAGCACATCTTGGCACAGTGTTACACCGTCCGGGTTATCTGGATACTTCCCACCAGCACCAACCTATCCGAACTCCGGAGATGGGAACTTGCCCTTCAGTATATCCTCTCTTCTTGTAATCCGCCAGGCCTCAATCTCCGCTAATTTCAAGTTGCCGCCACTCATACCTCACCTGTCTTTCAACAACTTCTTTGCCTCTACATTTCTGCCTCGACTGACATCTCTGCCCAAACTCTTTGTCTTTAAATATGTCTGCTTGTGTCTGTATGTGTGGATGGATACGTGCGTGTGTGCGAGTGTATACCTGTCCTTTTTTCCCCCTAAGGTAAGTCTTTCCGCTCCCGGGATTGGAATGACTCCTTACCCTCTCCCATAAGACCCACTTCCTTTCGTCTTCCCCTCTCCTTCCCTCTTTCCTGATGAGGCAACAGTTTGTTGCGAAAGCTTGAATTTTGTGTGTATGTTTGTGTTTGTTTGTGTGTCTATCGACCTGCCAGCACTTTCGTTCGGTAAGTCACCTCATCTTTGTTTTTATACATAATTTATCACATGATTACATTATCAAAAATTCATCATCAGAGTTTCGGGTATCTCATACCCACCTCATAGCTGGTGTAACAATTTCTCACCTCATTCATGCCAGGTTAATGGTGGTGATAATTTCTATGTAGGCTATGCATCCTTTCTAGGCTTCAGAGCAGAGTTTTCTATTTGGGTGCAAAAGCCTGTAATAGTTTGCCTCTGTACATCAGGCAGAAAATGGAAAATGCACAATTATTTGAAAACAACCTTGTTAGCCACTCCTTATACAATTTATCAGAATACTCAGGAATTTAAATTCTATCTAACTAAAATTTGTGCAAGATGGACCGATTCTAATTTCTTCCAGTATGCAGGGCGTCCCAGGAGGAATGGTCAATATTCACACACAACAGAAATGTACATTTGACGCAAAAAATGTCTAGTAAACATTCAGTTCTGAAATGGATACCTTACGAGCTATGACCACTTTTTCATCTTCATTATTGTGAAACACTTCTTTTCTTTTGAACAAGTGCTTGTAGCTCTTACAGTATGACTTTGAGCCCATGTTCACAACACTTTTTCTCTTCTTATGGTCATTCCTGTCATAGCCCTGAATATTGGCCGTTTTTTTCCTGGGACATACTATACAGGCAGCTAATAGTGGTTGTAAAATGTAAACTTTCATGGCTGGAATTGTCACAACTAATAAAATATTCTGGGCTATTACGCTGTGGTCTAAAGGATTTCACTTCAAAACCTGACATTTTGTCCTCGTCTGCAGAGGACAATTTCAAGGGGGACTTTAGCTATGTTGAATGTCTGATTCACACCCTGGCTCGCTACTGTAGCGAATAGTCAGTAGCAAGCCAGGGTGTGAGTCAGACGATCAACAAAGCTACGACTCCCCTTGAAAGTGTCCTCCATAAATGGGGATGAAACTTCGGGTTTTGAAGTGAAATCCCTTAGAGCACAGCATAATAGTCTGGAATATTTTATTAACTGAGCTAATAGTGGTCTCTGTACAGCTGAAATGCTTTGTTTGAAGTCTTAGATAATAACAGAACTGAGTGGTATAGGGTGGCTGCTTTCAAAGTGACTGTATTCTCCTATCATACATAGAAAATGTGATCACCATTTAATTACCAATGTGAATAGACAAGTACTTGCCATAATTTGTTGTTAGTATACATCACAAAAGTAAACAGAATTTCTTTATTCTGCCAGCTAATATGTAACTTCATTCATTCCACTTACATGAAGGCTCTTGTTGTGATGGAACACAATGTGTGAAACAGTGAATGAATTACTGTTTGCAGTGTGTGTTTGACAGTGTGCTATGCAATGTCCTTCAGATATGCATGCACATCTGAAGGAACAGACACTACTACAATCGACAGCCATAAGAAATAAAAAAATTGACAATGTCAAACACAGGCACTGCAAATAGTATTACATTTCTTGGCAGGTTGTGACAACAACAATAAAGTCTCTCCCTGTGTGGGAATCAGCAAATGTGGAAGTGCACGACATGGACACTCAGTGACATATGGAGATTTTTATAGGTTCTGGAGGCGTGCTCAGATATCAAAAGAGAATATGATGACTGCTTGTGTAAAGTGGGAAATCCAGGTTTGAGCCCTTGTCCAACACAAATTTTCATTTGTCACTAATAAATTGTGCAGCAACAGTCTAATTGTACTTGTAGTTTTGAGTACTAATCTTTCAATGAATGAACTGTTTCCCAAAATAGCAGTCTTTAAAATTTCATTCAACAATAACAAACTGAACATATCACATGCTGCAGTGGAGAAAAGCAATCAAAGCAAATGATTTGGATCTAATGTTACAAAGGGCATATAGATATTGTATTATATGTTCACACACTTTAGAGCATATACAGTAGTTTAAAGTCACAGTATTCCAACCATAACACAAAAACCACTAAGACATGAATTACACTTGAATTAATAATTGATGTTGGATAACTGGAGACTGGCAAAAAGCCCCAGAAAGGAGATAGCAACAAAAACATTTCTATCAGGTTGATCCTTTGACACTGTTAAACAAGTAGCTGCCCCCATATGCCAGAACTATCCAACAAACAGATCTGTCTGTCGCTTGTGCCTTTATCCCAAGGTTGCACGGGATCAGCATGGTCAGGTACAGATTTGGCAATGTTAATGTTAAGGGGTTGCCAGATGCCTTCCTGCCGCCACCCCGTGAACGTGTTTCAAATGTGTACATATCCTGTAACTGAGGCGGGACGTGGGGACTAGCCCAGTATTCACCTAGGGGTATGTGGAAAACTGCCTAAAAGCCACATCCGGGCTAGCCGGCACACCAGCCCTCATCGTTTATCTGGCGGGTGGATTCGATCTGGGGCCAGTGCACCTACCAGAGTCAGGAAGCAGCGCATTAGCGATCTTGGCTAACCTGGCAGGTTATCCAACAAATAGATACGGCAGTGTTAATCTGTCACACTATAGACCAAATGTAAATGTATATAAGGAAGACAAATTCGTCCATATCAAAGCAAAACACCTTACATTGGATTAAGAACAGTCTATTTGAAATGCCAAACAATGTTCAATTCAATTCAATTCAATTTTTATTATCACATAACATACCTTATACAATCAAAGATTGTGACATAGGTGACTTGTCAGATTTTACACTATATATAACAATACTAAAAATAGACAATAAACTAATAATATACATGGTGTAACATCTTCAAAGAGGTATTTTAATTACAATTATAATGAATTGTTACCATTCATGAAATCTTCTACACTATAGTAACATTTATCTTTCAGATATTTTTCCAGGTCTCTTTTGGTGCCTTTTATATTTGGGTCATCCATATCTTTCCATATTTTATTTACAAATTTCATGCCCATATAGTATGGGGTTTTTTCATATGATTTTAAACGGTTGCCTTTATTGCACTGGCTCCTGACTTGTGCTAGTGCTATATAGTTGACACCTCTTATGTTGACCAAGATTTACTGTTGTCAGCATGGACTACACACTTCTTGAAGTCATATTGTTAGCTATGACCTCCGTGTGATGAGGAACAGATTGCCTGAAGGCAACATTTATTTTGTTGTAGTTTTCACCTAACTGTCAGTATGATGCAAAGAGAATTACTGTTATAATGTTAGTTGGCACACAGTGTTTTATTTATGAGTGAACAATAGATGAAATAGTCTTCAGATAGTCATGAATCTGTATTCGTTGTGGTTCATTTGAAAGAAACTGACAAAGAGAAAATGGCAACACTGCCTACACTGTAACACTGCAAGTTTCTGACATTGTACCTGCACAATCAGAGAAACTTCCTTGTATAGTGAGCTTTAAGAATGCATTTAGTATTATTAGTGCAACATAATGTTTAGAAAGGATCTATTAATGAAATTATTGTTTTTTTATCGCAGTACACCAACAGAAAAGCTTTGTGGAAAGTGAGGCACAGAGGAATTCTATTTAGTTGTAATACTACATCTGAATGACAATCATGGACAAAATGAATGTTCAAGAACAAAAAATGTGCCTAAGTCAACAACTATGAGGCTTGCTGAAAAGAAAAACGAGGAAGTTGACAACAAATTGAAAGAATATATTCTCGTATTTGAAGACATGATATTCAGCTTATGCACATCAGAAAACCTGCATTCAACATTGCAGAATGAAATGGGTCACCCCATAATTTCAATGCAGAAGATGCCATGGCAAGCAAAAAGTGGCCTGACGGTGTCCATTCAAGAAATATCACTGAACCCAAGGGAAATGTAAGTCCCAGACAAAAGTTCCCAGATCTAACCAAGGAGATCATTGCCTAAGGAACAGTCCATGCTAAAAGGAAAAAACTAACTGAAGCAATGGAGAAGAAACCTAGAACTAGAGCATCACTGGTCAAAAGGAAGTGTTTTGGAGACTCTGTGGGGAAGCCTCCACAAATTCATTCATAAAAGAGGAATTTTATAGCAAGTTGTGCAGAGAAGGTTGAATGAAGAAATGCTCAGTGACATGAAAAGCAAAATGTGGATTCATGCAAAATGTACAGTGGTGAAGAAAGAAGAGAGAAAAGATATTTCAATGTCTCCAATTGTGATGCAATGTCTGCAAATAGTGATGCAAAGCTCAGTTGTTAGAGCACTTGCCCGCGAAAGGCAAAGGTCTCGAGTTCGAGTCTCCGTCCGGCACACAGTTTTAATCTGCCAGCAAGTTTAATATCAGCGCACATTCCACTGCAGAGTGAAAATCTCATTCTGAAATCATCCCCTAGGCTGTGGCTAAGCCATGTCTCCGCAGTATCCTTTCTTTCAGTAGTGCTAGTTCTGCAAGGTTCGCAGGAGAGATTCTGTAAAGTTTGGAAAGTAGGAGACGAGGTACTGGCAGAAGTAAAGCTGCGAGGACGGGGCGTGAGTCGTGCTTGGGTAGCTTAGTTGGTAGAGCACTTGCCCACGAAAGGCAAAGGTCCCAAGTTCGAGTCTCGGTCTGGCACACAGTTTTAATCTGCCAGCAAGTTTCATATCAGTGCACATTCCGCTGCAGAGTGAAAATCTCATTCAGTGATGCAATAATTAAAATATGAAACACTTCCTGACTTGGATGAGTACATTTCTTTAAGCTCACTGACATAGTTTATAAGGGTAGTACAATTTATGCACCCACTGGTACAAATTAAAACCAGGTTCCCAATTTGTACCACATTCAGATGTTTAGTAAATTAAGAATTTTCAGTCAGATACTGAGAACAGAATCCTGCAGTTGAGGATGGCATTTGCTCAAATAATTTGGTAACTTACTGTTTAGACTACGATAAATCATCGATAGGCGCACACAAACTAGATACCTTTTGGATGAATCCTTTTCCAGCTAGAGTGAAAAACACACACACACACACACACACACACACACACACACACACACACACACATGCTCACGTGCCTATTCACATGCAAGCTCCTATATCTCTACATGGTGCTGGCTGGAAGAACAGTGACGGTCCCAAATTTCAGAAGGTGGACTAACAAGGGGAGGCCACGGGATTTGGAACGCGGATTTACTGCAAACTTCGTACACTGGTAGTACTCCAGAGGACAACAAAAGGTGTGAGCAGTAGCGCGTACTCCTCAAGCGTTACTGAGAAAATCACAAGATAATTTCAGTCATCAAATATATATCTGTGCATGGCCATTTTTACCATGAAGCAGCTGCAGCCGCGTGGTGCCGGCACGGTAGCTCAGCATGGTTGGTCAGAGCGTCAGCTTCCTTTTCTAATAAAAAGGACTGAGTGAACGGATCAACGAACAAACTGAACGGGTGTTATCAGATGTCCACCCTGAACAAGTTCAACCAACAATATAGGACACAATGTTCTTTTTTTTATAAAAAAAAAAAAAAAGTGGTTGGCGTTCAAGCCGCTGGATCGAGTTCCGTTCGTCAGTTTTGTTTTTTTTTATTTTCAGCACAGTCATTTTCTTTACTATTTGTATTACAATTGTTATAACGGGGAAAATACGTGTAATCGGATGAACTTTTATTAAATTTACAATGTTATTTGGCAGTCTACTAATTTTTATTATCACAAATAATATAATATTCATAGCTATCGACTAGTAAACGACCAAACGCATAAAGTGATGCTGAAAATGTATGCCTGTCTGTGATTTGAGAAATCCCTCATACCTGGACGAAGCCCGAAATGACTTGTCACCTCCAAGTTTTGATCGGCACAGACGGCTTTCGAAAGATGTACAATTAATCATTGCTTACGACATTACGAGTACAAGTTGCAGGATGGTGTTTTCGTAAAATCATGGAAAACATGAAGTTAAACAGCACCAGCTGCATTGAATAAATGCTATTTTTCCACATACGCAAGGTCTCTTGGCATTTTCCATGGAAAAACAAACCTCGGTAACATTTTCAAAAACCTCTCTTGTTTGGTAGCAAACAATGCATACCCCAGTATTTCCTTGAAAATCAGGACTGATAATTGGTTATGCAGTATTGAGTGTATTTTAATAGCGTCTTCTGGGAAGCAATTTCTCGTTCTCTTTCGATTAAATAAGAACAGTTTTGAAGACACGGACAAGCATACATTTTCAGCATCACTTTATGCGTTTGGTCGTTTACTAGTCGATAGTTATGAATATTATATTATTTGTGATAATAAAAATTAGTATACTGCCAAATAACATTGTAAATTTAATAAAAGTTCCTCAGATTACATGTATTTTTCTCATTATATCAATTATATATAAAAACAAAGATGAGGTGACTTACCGAACGAAAGCGCTGGCAGGTCGTTAGACACACAAACAAACACAAACATACACACAAAATTCAAGCTTTCGCAACAAACTGTTGCCTCATCAGGAAAGAGGGAAGGAGAGAGGAAGACGAAAGGAAGTGGGTTTTAAGGGAGAGGGTAAGGAGTCATTCCAATCCCGGGAGCGGAAAGACTTACCTTAGGGGGAAAAAAGGACAGGTATACACTCGCACACACGCACATATCCATCCACACATACAGACACAAGCAGACATATTTAAATATGACTGCTTGTGTCTGTATGTGTGGATGGATATGTGCGAGTGTATACCTGTCCTTTTTTCCCCCTAAGGTAAGTCTTTCCGCTTCCGGGATTGGAATGACTCCTTACCCTCTCCCTTCAAACCCACTTCCTTTCGTCTTCCCCTCTCCTTCCCTCTTTCCTGATAAGGCAACAGTTTATTGCGAAAGCTTGAATTTTGTGTGTATGTTTGTGTTTGTTTGTGTGTCTAACGACCTGCCAGCGCTTTCGTTCGGTAAGTCACCTCATCTTTGTTTTTGTATATAATTTTTCCCACGTGGAATGTTTCCTTCTATTATATCATTATATCAATTGTAATATAAATAGTAAAGAAAATGACTGTGTTGAAAATAAAAAAGAAACGGATGAATGGAACTCGAACCAGTGATCCAGTGGCTCGAACGCCAACCACTTTCTTTTTTTTTTTTTTTAAAAAAAATACATTTTATTCTATATTGTTCACTGAATTTGTTCAGGGCGGACTCCGATAACACCCGATCAGTTTGTTTGTTGATCCATTCGCTGTTTTTTTTTTTTATTAATTTTTTTTATTACAGAGGGCAGCTAATTCTGTGACCGAACACGCTGAGCTACTGTGCCAGCACCACTCGGCTGCAGCCACTTCATGGTAATAATGGCCACGCACAGGTACATAGTTGATGACCGAAATTATCTTGTGGTTTTCTCAGTAACGCTTGAGAAGTAGGCGCTACTGCTTACACATTTTGTTGTCCTCATGGAGTACTACGAGTGTACGAAGTTTGCAGTAAATCCGCGTTCCAAACGTTGTGGCCTCCCCTTATAAGTCGTGATGTGGACTGCATATTGGGTAGGGTGCAGGCGCGGCTCGTGGTTTCTATACTGGGGAAGGCTGCGATATTTATCGATCGGAGCCAACATAGACCTCGGGTTACGCTACAGAGTAGTCTGACATAAACAACTAAGAATTCAGGGGGAGGGGCATATCACTCTCTACCCATAATTTTACCTACTGTATCTTCTATAATCAGGTATTAAATATCATTAGAAGCTAACTTCGAGTTAAAATCTTTGGTTAGTGTTTTTAAACGTCATCATTACATTTTCTGACACTTTGCAGCAAATCATATGAAAAGACGCGTTTCGGAGAGATACATAATGCGATGAATGTTAACTTTGCGGCTGCTTAATATTTTAGGTGTTTTCAGTTCTAAACTTAAGGTGTTTACGAGTTCGCATGACGATACTGTGATGTTTTGGTGACGTCACACATCTTGTGCAAGTAAAACTCACTAAAATCTTGCAAAATACACCCCGAAAAAGAAACTTGCTAATATCGCACAATATCAACAAAAGCAGTCAGCATCAGCAAGCATGGAAAGTAAAGTAACGGGGCAAATTTCGCGCGCTTTGTCCTCACTTATGAAGCTCTCACTAGATGGCAGTACTGTTATGTTACTGTAGTCTAGTGCACTCTGGCGGGATATTTGCAAACTTATTCTAAATGTAGATAAAATAGCCAATGGCAGAAACAAAACAACTACATAAAACATTATCGAAACAATAATACTAAATGTCGATTGATGACACATCGAAGCGTAGTAGAGATTGGATAGCGAAGTTTCGGCCACTCTACATTCCTTTGTTACATAGATAGTGGAACGTGAAAAACGTGTGGTGGTTGGTATGACACCCTTAGGCTGCAAGGTCTGAGCCTTCGGGTCGCCCATAAAGAGCAGTACTACGTAGAAGCCACGCCCCCAAACCGCTACTACATGCAGCTTACGGATGTTCCAAGGCGCAGCCTAAACACTACTAACCGTTCGGAAAACATCTATCCATACAAACAGTTCCAAAAACGTTGACAGTCATTATTTTAATGGGAATTATGCGAAATTCATCCTGATAATTTAAATTATGTGATACATTCTTGCGAAATTTACTTTAGCATATATTTTGGGGCGGCTCCGCCTCAGAGCCTTTAATTACGAGCTGCGCCTGGGGTGGTTGGAGGAAGAGAAGGCCGGGAGTCTACGAGAGAGAGATTGGGGTTGTGTGACTAGAGGCTCAGAGGGAGACAGCCATTTTGCCTGCTAGGAATGTGGTTAGGGAGGGCTGGTAGGTACACACACTAGGCATGTGATGCAGTTGTTGGAGCCAGTGGGGAGCATCACATCTGAAGGTGACAAGGGCAAATGAACTGGAACAGGGTGACAGGATGGAGAAAGAAGAAACTGTTGGGTAGAAGGGTGCTGGACAATGGCTTACTGCAGAATGAGGTGAGGACGATTATGGGACTGAAGGATGTATTACAAGAATAACTCTCATCTGCATAGGAGATTGAGGGAAAGATACAGATAGGCCAGATTGTGAAGCAGCCACTGAAATTAAACATGGGGTGCTCAGCTGCATGCTTTGCCACCAGTTGGTCAACTTAGTCCTTGGGCAGCAGTGGCCATTCATCATAGAGAACAGATGGTTGGTGGTCATACTGAGATAAAAGGATGTGCGATGTTTGCAACAATACTGGTATGTGACACTGCTGGTGTCATAGGTGGCCTGGCCCAGCCACTAACGGGGTAGGGTACCACTTTGGGAGGGGTTGTGAGGACCTTGGGTAGGATGTCTCAATTCAAGGTATGACTGGAGAGAATGAATAAGCTGTTCTCGATCCACTACAGGCTATAGAGGCAGGTATCATTATCTATTCATTCATCATGTTTCATGTTCTGTAGATCATACCCAGAAGAAAACTGTTCTGAGATATGGAATGAGTAAATATGTACATTAATACAGGGTGAGTCAGGAGGAAAGTTCAGTGCTTTGAGGGGTGATAGTATTAGTGATTCTGAAACCCACCAGGTTAGCTGAGAGCACTAATGCGCTGCTTCCTGGACTCGGGTACGTGCACCGGCCCTGGATTGAATCCGCCCGGCGGATTACCGACGTCGGCCAGTGTGTCGGACAGCCTGGATATGGTTTTTAGGTGGCTTTGCACATCCCACTAGGTGAATACCGGGCTGGTCCCCACGTTCCGCCTCAGTTACACGACTCGCAGACATCTGAACATACTCGCACTATTCCATGGATTACACTCGACGCAGACAGTTGGGTTACACTAATTCTGTCCCGGGGGGTGCAGGGTGGTGGCAGGAAGAGCATCCGGCCACCCCTTATAACTAACCTTGCCAAATCCGTTCCTAACAGTGCCGACCCTGCGAAACTGCGGGACAGGGCACCAGCAAAAGAAAGAAAGAAAGTATTAGTGATTCTGAACAAAAAAACTTCATGAAAAATGCAAGTAAGTACAAGGCAACCCCAAATAGAAAAAAAAAGAACATCAAAACCATACGAATTGTGACCTCAGCTGATGCCGATACAGACTGGAGAATGTGAGGAAACCCTCAAAAAGCAGGGTGGACTGCACGCTACCGGCTTCATTAAAAATTGCAAAAGGGTATTGCCTGAATCGTGAACAGGTAAGAGAAAAATTAACGGTGTAATCTACGTGCTAGTGGGTGAGGCTAAGCGATGGGGCTTAAACCTTGATGTAAACTTGAGCTTTCGAGAATTTAAGAATGTGTTCTTGAAATAAGATTGGTCAGGGCAGAAGCAGGAGAGTGAATGGCGCTCGCTAGTTCATAGTATCAAAACTCTGACGCAAACTCGCACAGCTAAATGAAAGAATTCTGTGAATATTGGATCCGCAGCCTGGAATATTTGCGTGACCAACGGACTGAATCGCAGATTGTCTAGGAGTTTTTGGAAGAAGCTTCCAGATGATTCCAAGAGGAACATAGACAGTAGTTACAGAACAGTTACTGCATTCTTAGAAAAGGTCATAGATGAAGATATTTGGTGGAATAATCGTGAAAATTTTAAAAGTCGTGGTAAAAGCAACAATTACCACAACAGTATCAATAATCACAACAACAATAACAATGGCACTAATGGTAGCCACCACCGTGGTAATAACTCACATCAGTATAACGACAGTCATAGTGAGAACAATAATAGTAGAAATGACAGAGGTCAGTATCATGTGAATATTACACGGTTCTTAACAGAATGTTAGAGGGTAGCAGCATAATCAGCAATTTTGACAGATGTATAGAAACAGGCCTGTCGTACTTAATCAGGGTAACCATTAGCTGTGCTGGTCTGGAAAGACCTTGGTGGCCCATAATAAAGCCTAGGCAACATTGCTGTGACAGATCCGAGTGGATAAATTGGCAATGGGAGAATCTGCAAGAAGACAGAGTGAGTAACGCAGACACAGTAACAATATATGAATATGAAACAGCAGCTGACAAAGTGATCACTGTCTGTAATAACAGTGAAACTAGAGGCTGGTCATTAAGGAAGAGACTGCTGATGTTAAAGCAACAACGGTACCGCAGGCTCCTGTACAGTATAATTCACTGGCATAATTAAAGAAGCCGATATCAGAAAAAACTTCCATTATCGTTCAGGGCAATGCGGAATGTGAGGAGGTGTGGTTAGGTCAGTTCGGGCAGATATACAACTGACTGAAGACTACAGAGGATTGGATGGAAGGTGTGCAAATGAGGAGAGCGGACGCTTCTCAATCCGCATGAAACTAGCCTATATGAAGAAACAGAAAGCTCCGCACCAAAGTCGTAAGCTTGTCCAAATGTTCTAGTAATTGAAGCAGCAACCCCGACGACACTGGTCCAAAAGAAAACCAAGGCAAAATTTCTGAAGAGAGGCAAGACGAGTTTGCTGATGATGACTGGGTACGAGTAATTGAAAGCCACGTAGATTTACATCTACGAGGTTAAGGCTGACGTCATACAGTCATACGGGAGTGGTGTGGGCTGCGTGAGTTTGAGAGAAGAATTAGAAGCAGAAACAGAGCACTTTTCTGCAAGCGATTTGGAAGATGACAGCTATCATTCTGAAGAAAATTTACCTGACGTGACAGTTAGCGAATTATTGGTAATACAAGGTTCGTTAATAGAAGAAATTGATGAAAAGTTTGCAGTGTTGGGGTCAAAATTTAACAAAGCCAGAACAGGAAGGAATTATAAATGTCCAATAATGGGAAATTTAAAAAAAACCACTAGATAAACTGCTTTCGGTGACAGAGCCGGACGAAATTTTCTCAAACGACTTTGATGTGGATGACGGCTTGTTATGAGAAAACGAATCTGAATTTGTGCTACTTTCAAGATGCAGAAGGATGAAAGAAGATAGAATATTTGTAAAAGTATAAAGTGAGGAAATGTGCTTGAAAATAGTAAAGACCAAGTATGCCGAAAAGAATAAAGACAGAGTTATTATCAGTATTTAGAGTAGATTCTTCCTTCAGAAGGGCCTGTTGTACACTTTCCTCAGTGCTAACTGGTATTATTTTCCTCCAGTAACAGTACCCTTACTGCCGGTCAAATTTCATTAGACATATGCGATCACGGCAAATTATATCGCAATCCAGTAAACCGATTAGGAAGGGGGAGTTTACAAGTGGCATCACAGTGATCGCATTCACACAAGACATACAGTGGCAACTCGAGGCCATACAGTGTGGGGTGCCACTGGGTACATCCGCAAACCTCAAACCACGGATGATGCATATCCAGGGCACTGATACCGGTGTGGCCTACGTGAATGACATTCTGCGACCTGTAGCCATACCCTTTCTGCACAACACTCCAGAAGCCATTTTTCAGCAAGACAATGTACGACCACATGCTGCAACACATGCCTTCTTGGTGTCACTGGATATCAGCCTTTTGCCCGTCTCCCGCCAGATCGCCAGACTTGTCGCCAGTCGCAAATGAGTGGGTTGTGTTGGAATGACAGCTGCAGTGCTATGATCCAGAACCAGGTAAATGGAGAATGGATTGCTATACCACAGGAAGCCTTTCACACCTTACATACATCGATCCCATCACGCATGGAACAAGTTATGAGGGCTAATCGCAGATCCTGTGCCTATCAGGGGACAGGACACATGCTGAACCGAGGTGTCTGAATTGATAATCATTTCTGCAGAACATGTCCTGTGAATATGAAATTCCTATCTCCAGTCATTAACAGTGTTCTGTTTCTTCTGAACATGAGTATAGTTTGCACCTAGTGCTTGTCTGAGTAGTGTATTTGCTATAGTACCACCAAGTTAATACAACAACTGTGGAATTAATTTCTTCTAAAATAACTTGCATCAAGAAACATGGGAGAGAAGTCTTTAATGTGTATAATCTTTCAAATATTCATGCTTGCTACATTTGCTACGCACAAGTGATGTACATTGGTTGACTTGTACCATCAGTGTTTCTCTCTGATGAAAGACGTAGTCACCTCTCACCCTACCTCATGACATATGAGGATGGTGAGTGGTGACACAATCTGTGCTTCCGCTGTATCCAGTATGGCAACTCGTGCTTCTTAAATATCACTAAATCGCTGTTGATATTACTACTGGCTGGCAAATGAGTGATGAGTGCTGTAATTAGACAATGCCTGAAAATCTAATCTATGTAGTAGCATTTATGGCAGGGTGTTCATTTGGTCTGGATATTAACATCACACAGACACCGGGTCCATTTGCATATATGTTAAAATCTTCTGTACTTCCTTTTCGTGTCTCTCACTCACTCAACAAGCCACCGTCCCATCTCACAAACGACGCTACTCCAATCTGGTGTAACACTATCTTCAATACATTCACTTCGAAGAATATTTCACACTGACAGTTATTTTTTAGAGTTCTTTACTGTAAATATTTGTCCCATATTCTCAAATCAAACCACTAATCAGCATAGCAAAAGCTGTTACACGTCCTTCCTCACACTGCTGCCCTTCAGTTGTCTCTTCCTGTTCCTCTAATTTTACGTTGCTGTTGATTTATGTTGTCATAGTACTTATATGAAAAATCATATACATGTATAATTTTATGCACATATCTATAATTTTCATATTTCACATACCATAAATAATAGTAATTAATGAAATATATAAATAAATAAACACGTAATGAAAACTTCCGTCTCAAGATGTAGTTTAATATGGTACAATCTGATAATTTTGAGGTACACGGAGTGTTGCCTGAGGTGAAACTCATTTCAAAGTTCCAGAAAAAGTGACAGCTTGCACAAGTCAAACATCACAGCTCGTGCCGTTCCATTTACACCGAGACACAAGACGAGGCATAACTTTGCAGTTAATTGTGTACTAAATGATTGTGCAGTTCTCAGAATAAGACAAATGCTGGTGTCTGCTAAAAGCTTCGTTTGAATCAGGAAAAAAAACAAAAATTCCTGGAAATACTCTGTGAGAGTTCATTCTGCCAGTTTTGCTTTAGGAAACGATGGTTAAAATAATTTACAGAAGTCCTGTCATTGTTGTCGTCTTTCACCAATGTTAGATATATTAAATTGTTCTTAAACATATTCCGAGTAGAGGAAGTAGGACAAGAACTTTCTTCTTATTTTCATTCTGATTCAATTATAATAATTAATTACTTGCTGCGCATTAAAATATATAGAAAGAAGCTACCAAGTATAAATAAGCATGCAGTTATATATAAAGAACAAACTGGAAAACTGATGCACTTGTTGTACAATATCAGACGCAATTAATTTTGTCGTACTAGTTAGATACAATCCTTACAGCTGATCACTCGCTTCAGTAACGTCTACAATGAAGACAGCCTTTTGAGAAGAATACTCGTGGACATTTTACAGTGAGGATTCTACAGTCAGAAACTGTTTGTTTCGCCTCAGCGCCAAATTTCTCTCAGCTGTCGAACACAGTTCTTGCTGCAGACTGATGACGTGTGGGTTCCAACACGCCAGTAGTCTGTTCTTGAGAAGGGGGAGCGTTGCTTCGTTACAAATGAAAAAAACGAACAGCAGTGGTCCCTGAACCATGGTAGCTATGTGCACGTAATATACGAACTGTGCTATGCCTTCAGCCTGGTGGAACCCAATTCTAATAATTATGCATACCCCACTTAAGATGATAGTCTTAACTGACACATAAAAAAGTTGTCTCTTGGAGCCAAATTTATCGTCACTATAAATTTTGAGTTGAGTCATGGATTTCTTATTACGTAGGTACATGTACCCCACTAGTCCGAGACAGACCAAATTGTAACCTATAGACAGTGAAATGCCCACCAGAAATATTATCCGACTATAGACCAGGTAATATCTGCTCGTCTTTTCCAAAGCTATACTTGCTCCACATACTATACTCCACGCTATTAATGCGTACAGCACCTGTCGGCGAAATGCCTTTCTCGCTTCAGCAGGTAGTAAGTCGTTAGGAAGCCTCAGGTGGCGAATGCATGCATACATTTGGTAGCAGAACGAGTTTAGCCAGATACAACTGAGGAGTGTGAGGGCACTATCGACCAGCACTGCCGTAGCCAAGTCGGGGACACCGGCCATGCGATACATGACCTCAGAACACAGGATCTGGACTATACCCGTCACCTGGAATGACAAGAATATCATTCCGGGCAAATTACGTAACTGGGGAAGGTACGTGTACACTCCGGCAGTCAGAAAGCGGAAAATAATATTCACGGCTATAAATGAGATTTCTAAAGGTTTTAAGCTGTCAATTTTAAAATCCTTGTATTTCAAGGTGGCATAGCTTAGACTATCTTTGTAGTTCAGTGTTCTTTCTGTTGCCTTTTCATACCCGTCTAGCCCCGATAACTTGTCCGTTGTAGAGTTCGATCCGTTTGTGTAAAGGTGGACACTGCATACATCGAGACTCTTGTGGAAGGAAAAATCGTCACACTTCAACAACAGAATAGCTCTGGAAACGGAGCAGATGGCGTCTGTAGCATTCGACTCCAGACACGACCGGTCTTCAGGACTATCAAAATAGCAGCGAGCGTCGTGTACGGACTGCATCATGCTGAAGGGGACGTCCTGACAAATGCCGAAAGAGTTCGCTGCCATCCAGGCCAAGAGGCAGAGGTTGATGGTCACCCTCTGCGTGTAGGCCAGGTAGCTGGTGACGGGTATGTGGGGTGACCTCTGCACCATGTCGTCCCACAGCTGTACACGGCACTGCTGGCGCTGCTGGATGGTCTCTGGAGGCAGGTCTTCCAGTGGACACGTGGGGTGGTCCAGGGCGTTCGCCAACAGCTGCATGCAGTCGGTGTCCACAGAGAGCGTAGCGTTGCTTCTGTCCTCCAGCTGCCACTCCTCGTCTGCAAGATAGTCACAGCAAGTAGGCAGTGCTCACACAATGGAGGTAGCTGAAATCAGAGTCCCCTCTACACAATAAGACTAGGAGTTGTGGAACTGAATTATCGATGATCGATGGCTAGAGCAGGTCGCAACCAACAAATGCCCAGGAATTATTAACTCAAATGATGTAAGACGGGATGTTAACATAACTTCTAACATTTACAGAGTCATATAACAGATTTATTAAGGGGGGGTAGGTCGTCAAATGGGCCGACTTGGAGCAGGAGAGGCACCACACGACATTTTAATTTCCACTGTCTATACTTTTACAAATAAATTCATAAAACTTTAACAGCATGACCAGGAAGGATTCAGGATTCATATTCATAGTAGTGGAAACTCAAAAACGTAACAAAACACTTTTTTTTTTACATGTGAAATTTATCATTTTTTCACTTACTACTGGCTGCGTTTGTTGCTATAGGTACACTTTTCTTCCTAAGTAAAAGAGATTCTTCGATTACTTTTGCACAGCATACAAACCATAGTTACAGGTGTATGAAACTCTAGAAGTTATTTAGTTTATGAAAAAATGAATGAAATGTTACATTTTAAACTTCATGTTTAGAAAAAATTCAAGTTTTATAGTTAATTATCTCAATTTTTTCCACAGTTTTTTAATAGATCTGGAAAATTCTAGAGTTTCATATGCCTGTAACTACTGAAACTTCCTGGCAGATTAAAACTGTGTGCCTGACCGAAACTCAAACTCGGGATCTTTGCCTTTCACGGGAAAGTGCTCTACCGATGGTAGCTCAGATCTGCCAAGAAGTTTCATATCAGCGCACACTCAGCTGCAGAGTGAAAATCTCATTCTGGAAACATCCCCCAGACTGTGGCTAAGCCATGTCTCCGCAATATGCTTTCTTTCAGGAGTGCTAGTTCTGCAAGGTTCGCAGGAGAGCTTCTGTAAAGTTTGGAAGGTAGGAGATGAGATACTGGCAGAAGTAAAGCTGTGAGGACCGGGCGTGAGTTGTGTTTCAGTAGCTCAGATGGTAGAGCACTTGCCCGTGAAAGGCAAAGGTCCCGGGTTCGAGTCTTGGTCGGGCAGACAGTTTTAATCTGCCAGGAAGTTTCATATCAGCGCACACTCCGCTGCAGAGAGAAAATCTCATTCTGGAAACCTGTAACTACTGTTTGTATGCTATGAAAAATTCATCGAAGAATCTCTCTTACTTAGGAAGAAAAGTGTACCTACAGCAACAAATGCTGCCAGTAATAAGAGGAAAAATGATGAAATTTCACATGTAAAAAAAGGTATTTTACTACTTTTTTGAACTTCCACTGCGATGAGTGTGAGTCCTCAATCCTTCCTGGTCATAGTGACAAAGTTTTATGCATTTATTTGTAAAAGTATAGACAGTAGAAATTAAAATGTCCTGTGGTGACTCTCCTGCTCCAAGTCGGCCCATTTGACGTCCTACCCCCCTTAAATGAATGCTACACAAAATGATCATAAAGAGTTACAACTGCAAGAAACTTTTTTTAAAGTTACCAGATTCAATCTGGTGCAGACCATCTTCAAGACCTCATACCATGATGGTAGGCAGTGCCGGTGCACGGAGCAGGTGCTACAGCTTCACGAACGCTAACTGCTCAAGTTGTAGTGCCTGCACCATTCACGGCCACCACCTACCACCATGGTATGAGATCTGAAGATGGTCTAAAGCAGACCGAAACCAGTAATCTCAAAAAAATGCATTGTTGGAGTTGTGCGTCCATGGTGACAGAGTTACTCTGTAAATATGCAAAGGTATGACGCAGTTAACAATGTTTAACCTCATTAAAACACACACTGAAATGAAAGGAGTTAGGCCAGTATTTGTGACTGATGTATCTAACAACAACATGGAGCAACGAGTTACATCTTGCTGTGCTTTGTTGCCAAATTTCTGTGTTGTCTCACTCAAGAGTGTTAGCCACACAAAACTTAAAGTACCCTGTATGTGAAGGTTAATCCCATGAACTACTGAGGGGACTTTGATTCAGTGATACACCGATTCACGAGGAAGTCCACTGTATATGTAATTTACAAATATTTCTTGCATCATGGCTGAATTATAAACAATTAAAGTACCCTGTAGCTCGGAAAATGAAGCCATTGGCATCTTAAGGCAAATGGCAGAATTCCTTGAAATCATCCATAAATACATATTAGAAATGAAATTCTCCTATCTCATTTCCCTGTCTGTGTGCTAAGTCTAAGTTCAGAAACAGCAGTAGGCATTTTTTATGTGAATTCACTATTAGATAGACTTATTCTTGACCAATGTTGGTCTGTATAACTTGCAAATTGCTGGTCTGTAGATACATAGTGCTACCCATAAGAAGCTGTTGGGCAGATCGGTAGTAATGTAATAAATATGTGGTACACTACTGGCCATTAAACTGCTACATCATGAAGATGACGTGCTACAGACACAAAATTTAACCAACAGGAAGAAGATGCTGTGGTATTTCAATGATTTGCTTTTCAGAGCATTCACACGAGGTTGGCGCCGGTGGCGACACCTACAACGTGCTGACATGAGAAAAGTTTCCAACCGATTTCTCATACACAAACAGCAGTTGACCGGCATTGCCTGGTGAAACGTTGTTGTGATGCCTTGTGTAAGAAGGAGAAATGCGTACCATCACGTTTCCGACTTTGATAAAGGTCGGATTGTAACCTATCACGATTGCGGTTTATCGTATCGCGACATTGATGCTCGCGTCGGTCGAGATCCAATGACTGTTAGCAGAATATGGAATCGGTGGGTTCAGGAGGGTAATACGGAACGCCGTGCTGGATCCCAATGGCCTCGTATCACCAGCAGTCAAGATGACAGGCATCTTATCCGCATGGCTGTAACGGATCGTGCAGCCACGTCTCGATCCCTGAGTCCACAGATGGGGACCTTTGCAAGACAACAACCATCTGCATGAACAGTTCGACAGCGTTCGCAGCAGCATAGACTATCAGCTCGGAGACCATGGCTGCGGTTACCCTTGACGCTGCATCACAGACAGGAGCGTCTGCGATGGTGTACTCGACGACGAACCTGGGTGCACGAATGGAAAAACGTCATTTTTTCGGATGAATCCAGATTCTGTTTACAGCATCACAATGGTCACATCCGTGTCTGGTGATATCTCGGTGAACGCGCATTGGAGCGTGTATTCGTCATTGCGATACTGGCATACCACCCGGCATGATGGTATGGGGTGCCATCGGTTACACGCCTCGGTCACCTCTTGTTTGCATTGACGCCACTTTGAACAGTGGACGTTACATTTCAGATGTGTTACGACCCGTGGCTCTACCATTCATTCGATCCCTGCGAAACCCTACATTTCAGCAGGATCATGCACGACCGCACGTTGCAGGTCCTGTACGGGCCTTTCTGGATACAGAAAGTATTCGACTGCTGCCCTGGCCAGCACATTCTCCAGATCTCTCACCAATTGAAAACGTCTGGTCAATGGTGGCCGAGCAACTGGCTCGTCACAATATGCCAGTCACTCCTCTTGATGAACTGTGGTATCGTGTTGAAGCTGCATGGGCAGCTGTACCAGTACACGCCATCCGAGCTCTGTTTGACTCAATGCCCAGGTGTATCAAGGCCGTTATTACGGCCAGAGGTGGTAGTTCTGGGTACTGATTTCTCAGGATCTATGCACCCAAATTGCGTGAAAATGTAATCACATGTCAGTTCCAGTATAATATATTTGTCCAATGAATACCTGTTTATCATCTGCTTTTCTTCTTGGCGCAGCAATTTTAATGGGCAGTAGTGTGTATCAAATATTTCACAGGAAGAATATTATTTTCTGGGTTAAGGAAAATGCCTATTACATGTAAGAGTTGGGAGGAAACCCTCACACATTATACATGTGTCACCACAGTAGCTGCTAGGACGGTAGTTTTTTGAACAGTGCATGAATGTTATTAAACTGCTTCACAAACATGGTGTACACCTCAGCCTGAAGACAAGGTAATCATGGATGGCTACAGTAGGATGGAGCTCCAGCACACTTTGATATTAAGATGTGTCAGTTCCTTAATGACCAGTCTCACCCTGGATGGAGCATCATTCTGGAGCACCTCCAGTCCCATTAAAAAGAGTACAACAAGTTCCGGTTCTTAGCATGTCAGCAACTCATTATTAGGAATTATGAAGTCCTCAACAATTCAGTGTTAAAAAAACTGATGAAAACTTGTGTAAAAGTGCTGAAGAGTCCTTTTGAAGCTTAGAGTCAGGAACAATTTGCAGGATTCCAAGAAGACATGGAGGAACACTGTGATCTATGTAACACAGGGGGTTCTATATACAAATCCCTTGAGTTGTTTGGCTATAGAGAACCCGGTGCAAAGTTCCAGTTTCTACAATTAGTCAGCTCCAAAGTTGTGGGACTGAATTGCTTCGGCAGCAAATTCAGAAATTGAATGTGGGTGGCAGTGAGAAATACAAAAAAAATTGTTGGTAAATACAAATTAGACCTATCTCCCAATGCATAAAATAGTGGGAAATTTAAAAATTCAATTGGCAGATGGCAAAAAATTGTGGAATAGCAGCAGTTTAAAAATTTGTAGGAAAAAGCCAACTTGCCTAGTTGTGACTTGTACCCCTTGCCTCGCTTCCTTCTATCTCCTCCTTCCTATCTCCAGACAATAAGAAATGAAAGAACCAATCAAAAATTCCAAGATTTCATAACTGACACAATTTACTTAATGGAAAATTAAAAGGCCTATCACTGACCCCCTCTCCCTGCCTCCAACAAATCATGGCAAGCTGTTTAAAATGAAACAGCCAATTAAAAATTCTCAACATACATTTGTGCTAGTAGAAAATTTGAAACATCTCTCCCCTCATCTTTCCAACCAATCACTGTGAACTATTAAAATGGGGCAACAGAATGTGCTTTTAAATAAATAAATAAACCCAAGATGACAGAACAAACCCAGTTGTGTTGATGGGGAAATAAAAAATCTCCCCTCCTCCCCTCTCCTCTTGATCAATTAAAAAAAACCAAGATGAGGGAACTAACTCAATTGTGTTTTTGTCCCACCTTCTTCCTCCTCTTCTCTTTCTAACTGACTGCAACAAAGTATTAAAATGAAATGATTCATCTGCTCAGAATGTGGTAAAAAAAAAGAAGGAAGCTATCTAAATTGTACTTCATACAAAACACCCCCTCCCCCTGCTCTCCAGCCAATCATAGTGCAGTATTTAAATAACGTGTAAAAATGAAGCCAAGTTGCATTATCTATGTCAAGTTGCATTATCTACACACACACACACTGCATAATGAACCAGAAAGACCAAGTTAGACTGTAGCCCATCGGGCTTGTACTCAAAAGTATCCAAATGAAATGAATTATTTGTCTAGAAATACATCAAACATTTAAAATGTGTGAATTGTGTAAAAATGTTGTCAATTATGATTTCATCACTTATTTACTCCCTGGCACTACACCCCATGCAGCACCTTGGCCTCCTAGACAATCCCTGCCAACTCTTCTCTGCTGGCTGCCTTAGGTCTCTATCTTCTAACCCCCATTCTTCTCAACTCGTCCTCCTCCTCGTTATCTAACCATCTGGTCCTTGGTCTGCTCCATATATGGTGTCCACCTGATTTGCCATTGAATGCTCTCTTGTCTGTTTTGCTCTCCATCCTTTTTTTTTATGATGTACCAACCAACGCATTCTATTAACCTTTACTTCTGTCACCATATCTGGTTTGTTATACAATGCTCATATCTCCCTTACTATTTCTGATTTGCCAAAAACCCCTATCTTTCACTGGTCCATAGATTTTTCCTTAGTATCCTCCTTTCCATTCTACTAACAAATCCTCATGACTGTCCAAGTCTCTGCACTATACAATCAGCTTCAGATTCCTACTAAGGGTTCTTGCTTTAAATACTTCAATCAGTGCTGCAGTCCTTGCACATATTTCTTTTCTCATATCATTATTCTCAGTTACCACTGACCCAAGATATTTAAAGCTCTCACAGCATTCATGCTCTTTCCCATTCAAAGCCACGCTTCTTTCTCCTTCGCCATACTTCTTCCTGTATGTTAACATATACTTGGTCTCTGACTGATTAATCATTGGCCCTATCTCCACTCTATATCTTCCTAATTTTTCAAGCTTTTCTTCCAGGTCCTCTTTCCTCCTGGATAACAAATCGGTATCATATGCATACATGAGATCTTGCATCACTCTGTTAAACAGTGTTCTCCCAGGGTTGCTGCTTTGTGTCTTTCGCATTACCCTCTCCAAAGCGACATTAAACAGAATAGTGACCTCACCCTTTACTTCGCACACTGTTCCTCTCAAAGTCATTTGAACCAGTCTCATCAGTTTGTTGGGTACTCCTGCCTGCCTGATTTCATTGCTAACTTCAAATATCGTGGATGGACTTGTCCAACAGTCGCATCTGTGAATTACACTGCTAGCTGTATATCATTGACTATGAAATTATAAAACGACTATGAAACATACTCTCCATAGATACTTTAGAACCAATGTCAGCTAATACAGTGTGATTAATGAATTAGCATTATACAGTTGCTATAAATCAAAGAAACCTGTTACCATTTGTGCTGGTCTTCTCTGTATACATTCAATATCCCCTCTTAGTCCTATATGGTACATGTCCCAAACACTTCAGCAATATTCCAGAAGTGGTCGCATGAGTGATCTGTAAGCAATATCCTCTGTAGACTGATTGCACTTCTCCATTATTCTACCAATAACCCAAAGTCTGCTACCTGCTTAACCCATGTTTGAGCCTATGTGATCATTCCATTTCACATCCCTACAAAGTACATCTACATCTACATCTACATCCATACTCCGCAAGCCACCTCACGGTGTGTGGCGGAGGGCACCCTGAGTACCTCTATCGGTTCTCCCTTCTCTTCCAGTTTCGAATTGTTCGTGGAAAGAAAGATTGCCGGTATGCCTCTGCGTGGGCTCTAATCTCTTTGATTTTATTCTCATGGTCTCTTCGCAAGATATACGTAGGAGGGAGCAATATACTGATTGACTCCTCAGTGAAGGCATGTTCTCAAAACTTCAACAAAAGCCCGTACCGAGCTACTGAGCGTCTCTCCTGCAGAGTCTTCCACTGGAGTTTATCTCTCATCTCAATAGTGCTTTCGCGATTACTAAATGATCCTGTAACAAAGCACGCTGCTCTCCGTTGGATCTTCCCTATCTCTTCTATCAACCCTATCTGGTATGGGTCCCACACTGGTGAGCAGTATTCAAGCAGTGGGCGAACAAGTGTACTGTAACCTACGTCCTTTGTTTTTGGATTGCATTTCCTTAGGATTCTTCCAATGAATCTCAGTCTGGCATCTGCTTTACTGACGATCAACTTTATATGATCATTCCATTTTAAATCCCTCCTAATGCCTACTCCCAGATAATTTATGGAATTAACTGCTTCCAGTTGCTGACCTGTTATATTGCAGCTGAATGATAAAGGATCTTTCTTTCTATGTATTCGCAGCACATTACACTTGTCTTCATTGAGATTCAATTGCCATTCCCTGCACCATGTGTCAATTCGTTGCAGATTCTCCTGGATTTCAGTACAATTTTCCATTGTTACAACCTCTCAATATACCACAGCATCACCTGCAAAAAGCCTCAGTGAACTTCCGATGTTATCCACAAGGTCATTTATGTATATTGTGAATAGCCACGGTCCTACGACAGTCCCCTGCAGCACACCTGAAATCACTCTTACTTGGTATTTGTATGAGGCATTTGAGATATATGAGGTATTTCTATGAGTTGGCCGATTCCAACAGTGACTGACTGATATCATGATCATAGAATACTACGTATTTCATTTTGTGAAAAGCACAATTTTACCTTTCTGAACATTTAAAGCAAGTTATCGGTCTTTGCATGATTTTGAAATCTTATCAGGACGTGACAGTATTTACACCGCTACTGACAGTATTTATGCAGCTACTCTTTGACAGTACCTCATCACTGGTAACTGCATCATTTGCAAGAAGTATGAGGTTACTATTAATTTTGTCTGCAACGTCATCAGCATACAACATGAACAGCAACGGTCCCAACACAGTTTCCTGGGGCAAATCTGAAGTCAGTTCTACATCTGACGATGACTCTCCATCCGAAATAGCACACTGTGTCCCTCCTACCAAAAGGTCCTCAATCCAGTCACAAATTTCGCTTGATACCCCATATGATCATACTTTTGACAGTAAGCATAGGTGGGGTACTGAGTCAAATGCTTTTCGGAAATCAAGAAATATTGCAGTTATCTGACTGCCTTGATCCAAAGCCCTTAGTATGTCACGTGAGAAGAGGGCTAGTTGGGTTTCACATGACCAATGATTTTGGTTCTGTGTACAATGGAGGTTCCCTCCCATTATGAACTGCTCTACTGCATATATATCTATCCAGTTAATGCACAACTATTCATTTAAACTTGAGCCGTAGTTCCTCTGTATGCTCCTGCCCTGTGCCGAAAGTTTCAAGTTCTTCATTGAGATATGACAATACTGATTTATTAATTAGTTTAGTGGACATATATATCTTATTGCTTGATCTGGTTGTCCTTGGTACCTTGGTAATCATTGTTGCCACAACCACATCATGGTCACTGATAACAGTGTCGATGAGTACTTCCTCAAAGAGGTCTGGTCTGTTTGTTGTCATTAGATTCAACATACTTTCGTAATGAGTAGGGTTCCTAACTATCTGTTCTACGTACACTACTGGCCATTAAAATTGCTACACCACGAAGATGACGTGCTACACATGCGAAATTTAACTGACAAGAAGAAGATGCTGTGGTATGCAAATGATTAGCTTCTCAGAGCATTTACACAAGGTTGGCGCCAGTGGCGACAACCACAACATGCTGACATGAGGAAAGTTTCCAACCGATTTCTCATCCACAAAAAGCAGTGGACCGGCATTGCCTGGTGAAACGTTGTTGTGATGCCTCGTGTAAGGAGGAGAAATGCGTACTATGACGTTTCCGAGTTTGATAAAGGTCGGATTGTAGCCTATGGCGATTGTGGTTTATCATATCGCGACATTGCTGCTCGCGTTGGTCGAGATCCAATGACTGTTAGCAGAATATGGAATCAGTGGGTTTAGGAGGGTAATACGGAATGCCATGCTGAATCCCAACGGCCTCGCATCACTAGCAGTCGAGATGACAGGCATCTTATTCACACGGCTGTAACAGATGATGCAGCCACGTCTCGATCCCTGAGTCAACAGATGGGAACGTTTGCAAGACAACAACCATATGCAGCTCGACGACATTTGCAGCAGCATGGACTATCAGCTTGGAGACCGTGGCTGTAGTTACCCTTGACACTGCATCACAGACAGGAGTCCCTGAGATGGTGTACTCAACGAGGAAGCTGGGTGCACTTATGGCAAAATGTCATTTCTTCGGATGAATCCAGGTTCTCTTTACAGCATCATGATGGTCGCATCCGTGTTTGACGACATCTTGGTCACATTGGAAGCTTGTATTCATCATTGCCATACTGGCGTATCACCTGGCGTGATGGTATGGGGTTCCTTTGGTTACACGTCTCTGTCACCTCTTGTTCGCATTGACGGCAGTTTGAACAGTGGATGTTACATTTCAGATGTGTTACGACCCATGGCTCTACCCTTCATTCGATCCCTGTGAAACCCTATATTTCAGCAGGATAATGCATGACCGCATGTTTCAGGTCCTGTACGGGCCTTCCTGGATACAGTAAATGTTCAACTGCTGCCCTGGCCAGCACATTCTCCAGATCTCTCACCAATTATCAATGGTGGCCAAGCAACTGGCTTGTCACAATATGCTAGTTACTACTCTTGATGAACTGTGGTATCGTGTTGAAGCTGCATGGGGAGCTGTACCTGTACACGCCATCCAAGCTCTGTTTGACTCAATGCCCAAGCGTATCAAGGCCGTTATTACGGCCAGAGGTGGTTGTTCTGTGTACTGATTTCTCAGGATCTATGCACCGAAATTGTGTGAAAATGTAATCACATGTCAGTTCTAGTATAATATATTTGTCCAATGAATATCCATTTATCGTCTGCACTTCTTTTTGGTGTAGCGAGGATCCACATGAGAGGATAGTCATAGAAGTACCTCTGGTAACAGTATCACAGGTGCACGACTCTTGGAAGCTCTTCCAACACACCAGTTCACAGTAGCAGTATTGTAAGAAACACTTGTTTGCACCCCACACACAATCAGCTACTTGAGTAGCAGACTCTGATGCACGGTGCATATGGGGGGATCCTGCAGTTCTCAACCCTATGGCAACTTAGATCCAAAGGGCCACAATCAGTTCTGGGGACAATGTTGCAAAGCGTGAGCTTTGCTGAAACTCCATGCACAAGGTTGGTCTTCTCAACCTGCTCTGCCAGTTGCTGGAATGACCCAAGAATGATTTCCAAGGCCAGATGACAGGCGTCATATGTCCCCCCGTGTGTCACAGTCTGCAGTTGGTTGCACCTTGTTCCCTCAATGGCTGCCAGAATAGCCTCTCCAGCATGCTGAATGACGCCCACAGGTGTACAAGCTGAGTGCACCTGGTGCCCTTCCCTGTCCCTTGCTGCTATTTCCATAAGGGGTACCATCATTTGCCTTACATTTGAACTGCTGACGATTAATGAACCCCTACCTGTTGCGTTTACCTCCTCTTGACACCAGACAACAACACCAGACAACACAGGTTTTCCCAAAACGGTGAAGTGAGTCCCACTGGCTCAGTTTCGTTTTCAATGAAAGACAGAACCTAAGACTTGTTGATCAGGGGGATTGGTACAACATCCTGAGTCCTCCCTGGTCCCCATCCACCCTACACAGGATGCCTAGATCTTCCATTGACAAGCCACTCGCAGCCAAGTGGACGATTAGTGACGGATTGTGTTGTTTCCACAGAGCAGCGAGGATCCACATGAGAGGATAGTCATAGAAGTACCTCTGGTAACAGTATCACAGGTGCACGACACTTGGAAGCTCTTCCAACACACCAGTTCACAGCATCCGCCAATCGTTTGACAGCAGTCTGGGCAATTTTGCAGCTGCTTAGAATGTCATCCAATTCATCCCGTGTTGTGCATGTTATATGTAGGCTTCCATACACTTTTCGAGCACAAAGGATCTTCAAATTAATTATTTCCACATCTAAGTTTTTCTATGATGATTGCCAAATGTTACAGTAGTATTTCCATGTCTAAAATACGTAAGGGGTATTGTCATTTCAATCTCGGGAAGTATTATTGATGGTTCATAGAGCGACATGTCATCTCCTATCGTATCACCACATATATAATCACCATCACACACACTTGTTCAATTTTTTCATACTGAATGATGTATAGTTTCCAATGTAATTCATAGATGTGAATGACAAACTTCTTCATAAACGATTTTTGAACTTATCAATGAAAAAATAGTTAACAGCATTTTTACACAATTCAGATAAATTTTTAAGTGTGTGTTGTGCTTTTTTTTATATATATATATAGGTAATTGAGATGTACAACTACTTTTGAGCACAGCTTAGAAGAGGTTACATTGTAACTGGCTCTTTCAGTTTGATGGAGGTTAAAATACTAACCGCCGGCCGAAGTGGCCGTGCGGTTAAAGGCGCTGCAGTCTGGAACCGCAAGACCGCTACGGTCGCAGGTTCAAATCCTGCCTCGGGCATGGATGTGTGTGACGTCCTTAGGTTAGTTAGGTTTAACTAGTTCTAAGTTCTAGGGGACTAATGACCTCCGCAGTTGAGTCCCATAGTGCTCAGAGCCATTTGAACCAACCAAAATACTAACCTCTGATTGAAGGGGAGTTATGTCTTTATGCAATTTTATGTAAATAATGCAGCTTGTTGTCATTTTTACGGATCATTTTAATACTCCACTCTGACTGGCTAGAGAGGAGTGGAGAGGGTGTGGGTGTAAGAAGCACAATTGAGCTAGTTCCCTATCTTGGATTTTTTGAAATTTGTGTATTGAAACAACGTTCTGATTTATTGCTCCACTCAAATTCTTCACTGTGGGTTGTTGGAAATAGGAACAGGAGGCTTGAGAATAAAGTACAATTGAGGTAAGTCTCTTTTTTGATTGACTGGCAATAGCGAGGAGGAATGGATGTATCTGTGTGTGGATGGAAGGGGTTGGAGCTCGTACAGGTCACACGGTTAGCGCTCGACTTTCTTAAGATGAACATTGATGAGGTGATGGTTCGACTCCCGCTCAGCCTCAATTGTTAATCTACATTTTTTTCATCACTGGTCATATTATCTAATTTATATGGCATTTGAGAGGTAATATCACTTAAAAAAAACATGTATTTGCATGAAGTTTGACTACTTACTCTTTTTAATTAAATTTAAACATTAGAACAAACATATTTGTAATTATTGACAAGTAAATGTAGAAAGGCATAGAGTTCTCCTGAAAATGTATCTCTGTTGCGATTTGTGAAATCCCTTATACATGCAGTCTGGTAAGGTACCCGGAACTACTTTGCAATTTGACGCATCGAGCTGCAGACACAGCGGCAGGCCCCATTTGCCAGTTAAACTGCATAGGGGCGACACATTGCTAATGTAAGGAGAACAAATAGTGTAGATACAAATTTACTGAGTACCTTAGAATTTACCAAAATGAAGGCTTGAGCGGGAGACGAACCGTCACCTCATACACTTTCACTTTACCCAGCTCGAGTGGTAACCACTTCACCACCATGAAGTCTTGTGCTCATACACCAGGTATATAGTTAACATGTAAAACTTCTCTTGTGGTTTTCTTGGAATTGCCAGAGTAGTGCCTACTAAATGTGTACGATGTTTGAAATAAATTCATGATCTCAGCGTCGTTGCTTTCTCTTGTGATTGACGGTGGAGAGTAGAGTGGACATCACTGTCACGAGCAGTGAGCACCGTGACCGTGTCCGAATGCATCGAGGTGTATTCAGCGCAGCTACAGAGATAGAGGAGAGGTAAGAAACAAAACGAAAAGCAATTACTCTGCAACGATCCACCAGAGGCCACATTGTACATTTGTGAGGTGGGAGGTTGTGTTTATTGTTGGGCCTACCCTTGAGATGCAAAATTAAAGTCTCCATAATCGGAAAATGAAGTAAAGCTCCCTATGTAATCAAGCGCATTTACTTTTGACAGGTAATGAAACAAGTCGTGCGGGATATGACATCTTATTAAATCTGAATTTAACAGGGGTAGACCCACCTCTGACATTCAATAGTCATACACTAAATACACTCCTGGAAATTGAAATAAGAACACCGTGAATTCATTGTCCCAGGAAGGGGAAACTTTATTGACACATTCCTGGGGTCAGATACATCACATGATCACACTGACAGAACCACAGGCACATAGACACAGGCAACAGAGCATGCACAATGTCGGCACTAGTACAGTGTATATCCACCTTTCGCAGCAATGCAGGCTGCTATTCTCCCATGGAGATGATCGTAGAGATGCTGGATGTAGTCCTGTGGAACGGCTTGCCATGCCATTTCCACCTGGCGCCTCAGTTGGACCAGCGTTCGTGCTGGACGTGCAGACCGCGTGAGACGACGCTTCATCCAGTCCCAAACATGCTCAATGGGGGACAGATCCGGAGATCTTGCTGGCCAGGGTAGTTGACTTACACCTTCTAGAGCACGTTGGGTGGCACGGGATACATGCGGACGTGCATTGTCCTGTTGGAACAGCAAGTTCCCTTGCCGGTCTAGAAATGGTAGAACGATGGGTTCGATGACGGTTTGGATGTACCGTGCACTGTTCAGTGTCCCCTCGACGATCACCAGTGGTGTACGGCCAGTGTAGGAGATCGCTCCCCACACCATGATGCCGGGTGTTGGCCCTGTGTGCCTCGGTCGTATGCAGTCCTGATTGTGGCGCTCACCTGCACGGCGCCAAACACGCATACGACCATCATTGGCACCAAGGCAGAAGAGACTCTCATCGCTGAAGACGACACGTCTCCATTCGTCCCTCCATTCACGCCTGTCGCGACACCACTGGAGGCGGGCTGTACGATGTTGGGGCGTGAGCGGAAGACGGCGTAACGGTGTGTGGGACCGTAGCCCAGCTTCATGGAGACGGTTGCGAATGGTCCTCGCCGATACCCCAGGAGCAACAGTGTACCTAATTTGCTGGGAAGTGGCGGTGCGGTCCCCTACGGCACTGCGTAGGATCCTACGGTCTTGGCGTGCATCCGTGCGTCGCTGCGGTCCGGTCCCAGGTCGACTGGCACGTGCACCTTCCACCGACCACTGGCGACAACATCGATGTACTGTGGAGAGCTCACGCCCCACGTGTTGAGCAATTCGGCGGTACGTCCACCCGGCCTCCCGCATGCCCACTATACGCCCTCGCTCAAAGTCCGTCAACTGCACATACGGTTCACGTCCACGCTGTCGCGGCATGCTACCAGTGTTAAAGACTGCGATGGAGCTCCGTATGCCACGGCAAACTGGCTGACACTGACGGCGGCGGTGCACAAATGCTGCGCAGCTAGCGCCATTCGACGGCCAACACCGCGGTTCCTGGTGTGTCCGCTGTGCCGTGCGCGTGATCATTGCTTGTACAGCCCTCTCGCAGTGTCCGGAGCAAGTATGGTGGGTCTGACACACCGGTGTCAATGTGTTCTTTTTTCCATTTCCAGGAGTGTATACAGGTCAGCCTCTACATGACACCACATATTAGTTGACGGAGGGATATAACCACTGAATGAAAATGCATGCCCGTGCATTGAAGTGCTAAAGAAACTGATATAGGAATGTGTATTCTTCAAATGCATAGATATGTTAACAGGCAGAATACGGCGCTGTGGTCGGCAACACTTGTGTATGACAACAAGTGTTTGGCACAGTTGTTAGATCGGTTACTGCTGCTACAATGGCAGATTATCAAGATTTAAGTAAATTTGAACGTGTTGTTTACTTGTCGCATGAGCGACGGGACACAGCATCTCCAAAGTAACGATGAAGTTGGGATTTTACCATTCAACCACTTTACGAGTGTACCGCGAATATCAAGAATCCGGTAAAACATCAAATCTGCAACATCGGTGCGGCCGGAAAAAGATCCCGCAAGAGTGGGACCAACAACTACTGAAGAGAACGGTTCAACATGATGGAAATGCAACCCTTCTGCAAATTGCTGCAGATTTCGATGCTGGACCATCAACAAGTGTCAGCGTGCAAACCATACAGCGAAACATCATCAATATGGGCTTTCGGAGCCGAAGGGTCCACGCATGTACCCTTGATGACTGCACGACACAAAGCTTTACGCCTCGCCTGGGCCTGTCGACACCGACATTGTTAACCAAATCTGGGATGCCTTGCAACGTGCTGTTCAGAAGAGATCCCCACCCCCTTGTACTCTTACGGATTTGTAGACAGCCCTGCAGGATTCACGGTGTCAGTTCCCCCGAGCACTACTCCAGACATTAGTCGAGTGCATGCCACGTCTGTTGCGGCACTTCTGCATGCTCGCTGGGCCTTACATGATATTAGGCAGGTGTACCAGTTTCTTTGCCTCTTCAGCATAGAAGATGCTATTTATTTCCCCTTTATGTCCGTTCAGGTCAAGAAACGTTCAACAAGACGACAAAAAATGCAAAGTCAAAGGAACAATAATGTTTCTATCTCCGATCTTGGCACCAAATTTGGGATCGCGTAATGCATATCACCGCTGGTCGAGCGTAAAGCATATCAGAATGCGATAATCATAAGAGAAGAGCAAACACCGTTCAAAGATGTGAAGTGCATCCTGCAAATCCAACAGCCAATTCGATCATCTACTGAAACGACTAACTCTGCAAAGTTAACATACAGTGCTCAACCTGAACTATATCGTGGAAAACTATTGCTGCCCGTATCTGACCAAATAACTGTTGATACTCGTGTGTGCATGCGCGCCAATTGCGTGCAACAGTTAACACTGTTCGGGAGCCATCTTTGTTTGCGTGGTCCGAGAGGTTGCGGAAGGCCTGCCGTTCTTGGAGGCGGAAGGCAGAGAGTGTCCTTATTAAAATTGTAACTTCTAATTTTGGGAAAGCTCTCAGTCATTCACCAATGACAGTAATGATTCTGAGTGCCATCCAATCTCCAGTCAAGTTTTGCCGAGATTGCGTCCGCCACCCCAGTGAAATTTCAAGATTTTGACAGAGCGAGAGCGGGAATTTAGGTTTTATTTGTAAACGGAGTGAAGGGCAGAAACTACCAGTCTTTCTAGCTATGTTCCTAAGTAGCTGTTGAGGCACAGAGTCTCCATGCACTTGTGATATTTTTGTCACATAAAAATGTGTTTTTTTTTTGGTCTCCTCTAAACACTACAAAATTTTGCATTCGTACTTGTTTTGTATACTATATAGTACGGGTGTCGACAATACATTCTCATCTTGTAACAGACTTAGATGGAAACATGCCAAACTGTCAAAAAACTGACAATCGAAAGACATCAGCAACTACCTTGAGCGGCACTGTAAATCACGGAAGATCTACAACTGGATATCCACAGAAGTTTTTCAATCTGATTGCTCGAATTAGACTAGAGTCAACGTAGGCAGTACATAAACATGTAGACGGGTCCCAGTATTAAACTTACCTACAATACTGTGAACTCCTGAAATAAATATCTCGTAGAACAAGTTGAAACGATAGAGAGAGTGCAGTGCGTCCACGAGGCCGAACATTTGTGATGCCTCCGGCTGCCGCTCTTCGCATACCGCACTGAAGCTGCTGCGAAAGGAGGGGGGCTCTTGGTGGTAGGTGAGAAGGTCCTCATTCAGTAGAGGACGCCTGTAACATACAAGTGATGAGGTTCAAATTTTAAACAAATTAAGTCGACGTGCCATATCGTGGACACTGTATGCTTTAATGTGAAAATACCCAGAATGAATTTACACTCAACAGTCGAGTGTTCCCTGATTTGAAACTTCTTGGTAGGCAAAAATTATGTGCAAAACTGGGACTCGAACCCACAACCCTTGCATTTTTTTTTAGCTAAAAGTCTTTTATAGTGATGAAAAAAAAGAGCAAAGTTATACAATTAGTAATGCAGAGCTTTACCTCCACTAACAGAAGCTTCAAAATATTAAGTTCATTCACAAATTTAAAAAGTTGACAGTACCAGTGTATATTTTGTATCAACAAGAAAATTGTGTGTGTGTGTGTGAGGGAGAGGGAGAGGGGGAGAGAGAGAGAGAGCGAGAGAGAGAGAGAGAGAGAGAGAGAGAGACTTGCAGAACTTTGCTGACCTGCTGAAAGGGCAATCAGCAGCAGCTCACCTGCCATGCTGCAACCGCACACACATCAGCAGAACGAGGCCCCAGCAGCACTGCAGCCGCTAGCAGTGTGGCTAACACGGGGGCACTCCCAAGTGTCAGTGACCAGTCTACATGAAACTTGGGGGCAGGAGGGAGGGGAGGGGGTGGGAGGAGGGGGGTGGAAGTGTGTAGAGTAGTCACGATAACGCAATACATATCTTTTGTTTGTGCCCAATTTCACATCTAAAGAGTAGTACACACACCAGGAAGTAATTTGAGATATTACGCTGGGAGGAAATATCTTCGAAACTACAGCATATTAAGAATGTTTCCCTTCTAGAAGTTGATATGTAATTAATATTCTTAAAATCTGCGTAATCGAATTTTGTAATAATTTCAACTTTCGCAAAATACTTCAACACCATTACACGCAATTTGGGTGCACAGATCCTGAGAAATCAGTACCCAGAATGACCACCTCTGGCCGTAATAACGGCCTTGATACGCCTGGGCTTTGAGTCAAACAGAGCTTGGATGGCGTGTACAGGTACAGCTGCCCATGCAGCTTCATCACAATACCACAGTTCATCAAGAGGAGTGACTGGAGTATCGTGATGAGCCAGTTGCTTGGCCACCATTGACCAGACGTTTTCAATTGGTGAGAGATCTGGAAAATGTGCTGGCCAGGGCAGCAGTCGAACATTTTCTGTATCCAGAAAGGCCCGTACAGGACCTGCAACATGCAATCGTCCATTATCCTGCTGAAATGTAGGATTTCGCAGGGATCGAATGAAGGGTAGAGCCACGGGTCGTAACACATCTGAACTGTAACGTCCACTGTTCAAAGTACCGTCAATGCGAACAAGGGGTGACCGAGATGTGTAACCGATGGCACCCCATACCATTATGCCGGATGATACGCCAGTATTGAGTGACAAATACATGTTTCCAATGTGTGTTAACCACGATGTTGCCAAGCACAGATGTGACCATCGTGATGCTGTAAACAGAACCTCAATTCATCCGAAAGAATGACGTTTTGCCATTCTTGCACCCAGGTTCGTCAATGAGTACACCAATGCAGGTGCTCCTGTCTGTGATGCAGCGTCAAGGGTAACCGCAGCCATGGTCTCCGAGCTTATAGTCCTTGCTGCTGCAAACATTGTCAAACTGTTCATGCAGATGGTTGTTGTCTAGCAAACGTCCCCATCTGTTGACTCAGGGATCGAGACGTGGCTGCACGATCCGTTACAGCCGTGCAGATAAGATGCCTGTCATCTCGACTGCTAGTGATACGAGGCCATTGGGATCCAGCACAGCGTTCTGTATTACCCTCCTGAACCCACCGATTCCATATTCTGCTAACAGTCATTGGATCTCGACCAACGCGAGCAGCAATGTTGCGATAACATAAACCGAAATGGCGATAGGCTACAATCCGACCTTTATCAGAGTCAGAAACATGATGGTATGCATTTCTCCTCCTTGAATGAGGCATCACAACAATGTTTCACCAGGCAACACCGGTCAACTGCTGTTTGTGTATGAGAAATCGGTTGGAAACTTTCCTCGTGTCAGCACGTTGTAGGTGTCGCCACCAGTGCCAACCTTGTGTGACTGGTCTGAAAAGCTAATTATTTGCATATCACAGCATCTTCTTCCTGTTGGTTAAATTTCGCATCTGCAGCCCGTCGTCTACATGGTGTAGCAATTTTAATGTCCAGTAGTGTATTTTGAAAAATGAAAATTTTTGCTACAGCATAAATTAAATCAAGCTACATACATTCAGGTGTAATAAAGCTGGTCTCTAAATTACCATTTTTGGAAAATAGACTGTACACAGTGTGCTGTCAGAGTATTTTCAACAAATCTAGTTAAAATATCTGAACATTTATCATGTTGTTGTTGTGGTCTTCAGTCCAGAGACTGGTTGGATGCAGCTCTCCGTGCTACTCTATCCTGTGCAAGCTTCTTCATCTCCCAGTAACTACTGCAACCTACATCCTTCTGAATCTGCTTAGTGTATTCATCTCTTGGTCTCCATCTACGATTTTTACCATCCACACTGCCCTCCAATACTGAATTGGTGATTCCTTGATGCCTCAGAGCATGCCCTACCAACCGATCTCTTCTTCTAGTCAAGTTGTGCTACAAATTTCTGTTCTCCCCAATTCTATTCAATACCTCCTCATTAATTATGTGGTCTACCCATCTAATATTCAGCATTCTTCTGTAGCACCACATTTCAAAAGCTTCTATTCTCTTCTTGTCCAAACTATTTATCGTCCACGTTTCACTTCCATACATGGCTACACTGCATACAAATACTTTCAGAAATGGCTTCCTGACACTTAAATCTATACTCGATGTTAGCAAATTTCTTTTCTCCAGAAACATTCATCATTAGTCTGGTTATTTATTTTACTTACATTTGTTTTTTCTTTTCAATTGTTATTTTACAATCTCTTTTTTGTATTTTAGTTTTTTAGTCTACCATTTCATATACATGTATTTTGTTAACTGAACATAGTAGTCACTACTATGCAAAAAATCTGCAAATAAATGCTTAAATTATAACCTTTTCTTACACCATGCACATAAAAAGAACAAAATTTCTTCACATGATATATACATCTGTGAACACAGTATGAGAAAAAAATTCAACAGGATTTCAAATTGTTACAGACGACCCTCTGAACATTCCAATTTGTATGAAGCATATCTCTTACATTGGTAAGCCTTGGTGAAGATGATTGATTATTTACTGCTAAGTGCAGCTTCATTATATTGTTTCTCAAGTGGAGATTGAGATTATAATCATTCAACACAACTAGATACAAAAATCTTCTCACTAAAGTATTCGTTTTCCAAAATACATTAACGGTGGTGGGGTACTTTGCAAAATTTCAGATTATTACAAAAGTAGATTATACAATTTCCACGTATCATTGTTTCAGAGGTATTCCCCCCCAAATCTAATAAGCTACATTAGCTGTTAGGGTATGTTTTATCACATAAAACTGAAACGGGGTACACAAAAAAATTGTGTGTTACTTTATTTTGCTCCCTCTACACACCCGCCAAGTTTCATATAGATGGTTTACTGATGCTTGGAAATGTTGCCTTGTGAGAGTCAGCAGGTCTGCGACCAGACAGAGCCCAGCGCATATGAGCATTACATATCTCAGTTGCCTCCTAGTGGTAACCGTGCTCATCTTGTATAATTTATTTATAAATTTCGACAAGAAGTGTCTTGTATTAATGTCAAATGCTTTGTATGTTTCGCTTATTAATGACATATTAATTATATTATGTCTTTTAGACACTTCTTTACTGTTTTTTAATAATGCACAATATCAGTGTTTTCTCTTTCCCATCCCTCCTTTCTCCATTCCCTACCTGTAATTTATGGTGCACAGCTCCACATTTTGCATACTGGGTTCGACAGAATGCTAGATGCCACAGAATGCTTTCGAAAGCATACTTTTCTACTGTTATGGTCGTTATGCAAATTTGGCTATGTTCTTCTGTTTGATGAATTATTATTTTTCATTACTTGTGGTTAGCCGGGTACTATTACATTTGAACTAATGGCAATCTATACAGTCAGAAAAATTGCAACACCCTCAGGGACAAGGTCATGCTATTGGCAAGCGAGGTGACACGTACGTCTTCTTATTGGCAAGTTAGATGACACGTACGTCGTCATTGTAGGAGTACATGAAAACAAATTAAGACCAAATTAAACACACATGTCACAGTAAAAGGCACCCAAACAGTGTCATCATCATACTGCTTACACTCCTACCCGTTTGGTATGTACTTACACACACACTCACAAAGGTGCCGAATGGCATCTTGCGCTAAATTGTTCCAATTATCTTGCACCTTTTTGTTCAAATTCGTTAACAGTTCTGGCTAGCCATGGAGAACGAGCAAGTTCCCTCCTCAACAGGCCACATACACAGGGTGTATACACGGACAAGGGAAAAAAATTCCCAGATTTTTCCTGGGTTTCCGGGTCAAAAATACACTTTCTCCCAGGTAATAATACACTTTTTTCGTGTTAAGTGACAGTATACTTTTCCTTGGAACTGTAAAACTTATCAAACCATTGAATCATGGTTTTATACACCAGGGTAGAATTTCTCGTCACTTTACAAAACGTAATTTAGGGGGGAAAAAAACACATTTTGAAAAGATCTGCGATGTGCAGCAACGTGTACGCTGCATATTTTTGTATTAAGAAAGTACAAATTTGAATTCCATCGAACACCGCGTGTTACTTTCCGAAGCATTGAAATCGATATTGCCAGCCACTCATAGCTCATGTCACGCGATCCCGCCAGGTGATGACAGCGGATATTCAGAGCATAAGATCCGTGATGTAGTCAGCGAATAGCAACATCACTGTTTAGTAGCATGAACACACAAACAGGAAGAAGTTAATGTTTTCATCATACATTCTCGCAAATAGTTCATCTTTTGTAAAAGGAAAAGGAAACTTACTTTGAAAGTAACGCTTTTTAATCCACCATTCGTAATATTTTCCCATTACCTGTTAGAAACGGGTTCATTTCAGCAGTTGGTACAGAATGCCAGATAACAGGCATCACCACATTTGCGCACCTGCGAGGATGCGGGAAGCCCGTATGTTCATACGACTAAAACATTAAAAGATCTTACATTATGTCATAAAAGAAACAAGACATAAGAGGATACTTCAGGAGCATCGAAATTTCGTGAATCATACTAAAATGCATAATTCAGCTTAAAGTGCACATTCGTACGTCTGGATTCGGGTGAATATTTTCTTGGAGCACCTGTACTGTATTATTCTCAAGTCTGGTTCTTTATTATGGCATAATGCGAGACAAGCTATAAGATGAAAATGTGCACTGGAAATGCAGCAAACAGTTGAAACTAGGCCAACAGTGAGGAATTAAACATTTCATTTCAAATAAATGGACTGCCTCAGCGCAAAAGACTAATAAAACCTCAATTTCTATAGCAAACCGATAAAAACAGCTTCATGGTTCTGCAAGGCTATTTATACTTGACTGTCAGAGAGGTGAAAATAAAATAAAATCTGAAACTAGTAACTTATTTAATCCTTGCATAATTATGTAAATGTATTTTAATTCATTTGATAGCTCCCGTCCACAGAAAACCGTTTTGTTTTCATTTGACGTGAGAGCAATAAACAAAGAGTGGAAACAGAAAAATCAATAAACGTAAACACGTGTCATGTGGAGACTACCCACCTCCCCATTACAACTCAAGATCACTGTGTATCAGTCCAGGACCTACGATATTTCCGAACCGGAACAATTGTAGTCAGTAGCGCCTCCCTCCCGCCAGCGTTTGACGTAGGACGCCAACAATTAAATTGACTTTTCAAAAAATGTTCATCTTGTAACACATCTGTTTCTAAAGAGTCTAATACATAAAACATGTGTCTTTGAGTAAATGTAAGACATGTTATTTAGTCTTAAATGTGCCAAAGTGCAGTGCCACACCTCTTCACATAGCACCTTTCTATCGCACGTCACTGTATTTCGCTCTGTCGAATTCAAACGTGTGTATTTTGTAATGGGTGCCATCAAACTATATTCAAAACAGTGGAAATTAAAATGTTCTGTGGTGCCTTTCCTGCTCCCAGTCGACCCGTTTTCATCCCACCCCTCTTAAAAGGAAAAACTTGCAATTGATACTGGATGGGATTATTTGTAACCGGAAAAACAAGAACTTTTCAGAAAATTTGCACTCTTTATTGCCTATTAGCTAGTAACTTGCTGTTTTGTGTGAGTCAAAATTAGATATAAGGTACATAAAACCAATAAAGATAAAGAGACAAGCAAGGCCGTGCACATTTCTTCAATCCTTAAGCATAGCATTTTTTTCTCTATGTCTTGCTGCAGCTTTACATGGCATGCTTTCCTTTCTGTGAAATAATCTATTACCTCATCAAAGTTTATCAAACGTTTTGCTACATGAAGAAAACGAAATGTCATTGAGAGAGCCAGTCCTGACAAAACTCTACCATCTGGTGAGCAAGATGTATGATACAGGCGAAATACCCTCAGACTTCAAGAAGAATATAATAATTCCAATCGCAAAGAAAGCCGGTGTTGACACATGTGAAAATTACCAAACCATCAGTTTAATAAGTCACAGCTGCAAAATAATAATGCGAATTATTTACAGATGAGTGGAAAAACTGGTAGAAGCCGACCTCGGGAAAATGAGTGTGGATTCCGTAGAAATGTTGGAAAATGTGAGGCAATACTGACCCTACGACTTATCTTAGAAGAAAGATTAAGGAAAGGCAAACCTACGTTTCTAGCATTTGTAGACTTAGAAAAAGCATTTGACAATGTTCACTGGAATACTCTCTTTCAAATTCTGAAGGTGGGAGGGGTAAAATACAGGGAGCGAATGGCTATTTACAATTTGTACAGAAAACAGGTGGCAGTTATAAGAGTCGAGGGGCACAAAAGGGAAGCAGTGGTTGGGAAGGGAGTGAGACAGGGTTGTAGCCAATCCCCGATGCTATTCAATCTGTATATTGAGCAAGCAATAAAGGAAACAAAAGAAAAGTTCGGAGTAGGTATTAAAATCCATGGAGAAGAAATAAAAACTTTGAGGTTCGCCGATTACATTGTAATTCTGTCAGAGACAGCAAAGGACTTGGAAGAGCAGCTGAACGGAATGGACAGTGTCTTGAAAGGAGGATATAAGGTGAACATCAACAAAAACAAAATGAGAATAATGGAATGCTGTTGAATTAATTTGGGTAATGCTGAGGGAATTAGCTTAGGAAATGAGACACTTAAAGTAGTGAAGGAGTTTTGCTATTTGAGGAGTAAAATAACTGATGATGGTCAAAGTAGAGAGGATAGAAAATGTAGACTGGCAATGACAAGGAAAGTGTTTCTGAAGAAGAGACATTTGTTAACATCGAGTATAGATTTAAGTGTCAGGAAGTCGTTTCTGAAAGTATTTGTATGGAGTGTAGCCATGTATGGAAGTGAAACATGGACGATAAATAGTATAGGCAAGAAAAGAATAGAAGCTTTCGAAATGTGGTGCTACAGAAGAATGCTGAAGATTAGAGGGGTAGATCACATAACTAATGAGGAGGTATTGAATAGGATTGGGGAGAAGAGACGTTTGTGGCACAACTTGACTAGAAGAAGGGACCGGCTGGTAGGACATGTTCTGAGACATCGAGGGATCACCAATTTAGTATTGGAGGGCAGCGTGGAGGGTAAAAATCGTAGAGGGAGACCAAGAGATGAATACACTAAGCAGATTCAGAAGGATGTAGGCTGCAGTAGGTACTGGGAGATGAAGAAGCTTGCACATGATAGAGTAGCATGGAGAGCTGCATCAAACCAGTCTCAGGACTGAAGACCACAACAACAACAACAACAACAACAACAACTCAAAACTTGTGGTTTCTCGAGCTGATTATGTGTATTGTGTCACTGTCTGCTCGATAAAACGAAATAGGCCTGTCTAACATTGCAGAAATTGCAATACACACTAAATAAACTAGACTGTTTTGGAACTAATGGTCATTTTTATGACGTGACAGGATATAATTCATGAAGTACCAATATCAAATGTCTATTAGGCCTACTACAAGCAAAAAGCTTTATGTTAGGAAACGGTTTCAAGGATGAGATTGAAAAGTAGTAGCACGAAATTTTTATATAAATTTGGAATTGTCATATTCTTCCATAATTTGTGTGATGTCCCCATTTCTTCTCCTTCCTCGTTCTAACAAACAATCTTGTCATCACTAATTCTGTAACTATTCCTGCCAGTGCCAAAACTTATTCTCCGGTTAACTTCACTAACCGTGCCACAATCGCCTGTTTAGTTATTCCGCGTTTATTCTCTGGTTAGGCATTATTACATGTTCGTACAACATGTTTTCCGAGCGACTCCCAGAACAGAAACTAAGTGTGGACTGTACAACTGGCCCTTACCAGTAAAGCACTCTAGACAGAACTTTTCTGTCAAAATTTAAATTTCTTGGGTACACCGAGAAGATAACACGTAATCTTTCTTACCTGTTAGTCATTTATTTCCACTCTGTTAGTCTGAATCTATGGCTTTTGCTGGTAATTATAACAACGCTGATCATTTGCACAGCCAGTCGGCTTTATTCTGCTCAGCTCGTATAGCCCCGTCCCCTCTCGTCTACAGGGAAGTTTATTTCTAGATGCAACGAGGTTCCCCTGGCAGACACCTTCACGCATTCAAAAATCAACTTATGATTCATTCAGAAATCAACAGAATGCGCCCAAAAAATGTTCAAAAACCAACAGGGATGGGTTCCAGAATCATACAAATAATCGACAGACCAACGTACGCTGGATGCTAGGCACTTTGTGAAACAAGGTTTTTCCCGTAAGAACATGAATTTGGCACTCCTCCCCCCTCCCCCTGAAACTGCCACCCAGGACTGATTATTGTCCCCCCCCCCATCCCCTCCCCTCCCGCCAAGATCCGGGCCTGTTGCAAGATGTGTGAATCTGACTGCCTGGGTGCGCCACTAAAATCTTTCTGGGTAGCGTCTCGCTGCTTGCTGCTACTGCTCATCCAGCTGACAGCCTCGCTTCTGTAGCCAGAAGTGGGAGAAGGTACTACACATACGCAACTCAAACACGCATGCGCATGAGTCCGCTCGCTACTGCTCATACATCTACATCTACATACATACTCCGCAATCCACCATACGGTGCATGGCAGAGGGTACCTCGTACCACAACTAGCATCTTCTCTCCCTGTTCCACTCCCAAACAGAACGAGGATAAAAATGACTGCCTATATGGCTCTGTACGAGCCCTAATCTCTCTTATCTTATCATTGTGGTCTTTCTGAGAAATGTAAGTTGGCAGCAGTAAAATTGTACTGTAGTCAGCCTCAAATGCTGGTTCTCTAAATTTCCTCAGTAGCAATTCACGAAAAGAACGCCTCCTTTCCTCTAGAGACTCCCACCCGAGTTCATGAAGTATTTTCATAACACTCGCGTGATGATCAAACCTACCAGTAACAAATCTAGCAGCCCACCTCTGAATTGCTTCTATGTCCTCCCTCAATCCGACCTGATAGGGATCCCAAACACTCGAGCAGTACTCAAGAATAAGTCGTATTAGTGTTTTATATATTCCCAAAATTCTACCAATGAACCGAAGACGACTATCCACCTTCCCCAAAACTGCCATTACATGCTTGTCCCACTTCATATCGCTCTGCAATGTTACGCCCAAATATTTAATCGACGTGACTGTGTCAAGCGCTACACTACTAATGGAGTATTCAAACATTACGAGATTCTTTTTCCTATTCATCTGCATTAATTTACATTCATCTTTATGTAGAGTTAGCTGCCATTCGTTACACCAATCACAAGCCCTGTCCAAGTCATCTTGTATCCTCCTACAGTCACTCAACGATGACACCTTCCCGTACACTACAGCATCATCAGCAAAGAGCCGCACATTGCTATCCACTCTATCCAAAAGATCATTTATGTAGATAGAAAACAACAGCGGACCTACCACACTTCCCTGGGGCACTCCAGACAATACCCTCACCTCCAATGAACAGTCACCATCGAGGACAATGTACTGGGTTCTATTACTTAATATGTCTTCAAGCCACTCACATACTTGGGAACCAATCCCACATGCTCGTACCTTAGTTAGGAGTCTGCAGTGGGGCACCGAGTCAAACACTCTCCAGAAGTCAATGAATATGGCATCCGTCTGATACCCTTCATCCACAGTTCGCAAGATATCACGTGAAAAAAGGGCAAGTTGCATTTCGCAGGAGCGATGCTTTCTAAAGCCGTGCTGATGCTTGGACAGCAACATCTCTGTCTCAAGGAAATTCATTATACCAGAATGAGATTTTCACTCTGCAGCGGAGTGTGCGCTGATATGAAACTTCCTGGCAGATTAAAACTGTATGCCCGACCGAGTTCCGAGTTCGAGTCTCGGTCGGGCACACAGTTTTAATCTGCCAGGAAGTCTCAAATTCATTATACTTGAACTGAGAATATGTTCAAGAATCCTGCAACAAACCAATGTTAAGGATATTGGTCTGTAATTTTGTGGATCCGTCCTTCTACCCTTCTTATATACAGGCATCACGTGCGCTTTTTTCCTGTCGCTCGGGACTGTACGTTGGGCAAGAGATTTGCGATAAACGCAAGCTAAGTAACGAGCCAGTGCAGTAGAGTACTCTCTGTAAAATACGAATCTAATGTAAACAGTTTATTTCCTTTGTTAGAATATTGGTTCTTACGAGTCAAAATTAGAAAAATCTAACTGAAAACAAAAACAATGAAAAATTCCGGGGTTTTCCCGGTTTTCTCTCGGATGAAAAAATTCCCAGGTTGTTCCCGAATCCCCCGGTTGTCCCGGGTCGTATACACCCTGCATACATGTCCAAATGTAGAGACATCTGGTGGTCTTGTTGGACAGTGGCTGCACACCAAAAACAGCATGTTAGTGGCAGCATCCGTATGTGGACGTGTGTCGTCTTGCCAAAAGGGCACATTCCCAATGGCCTCGGCGCATTAATAACACCGGTTCCCGTCAGATTACCGAAGGTAAGCACTGTCGGGCTCAGCTAGCACTCGGATGGATCTCCGTTCAGGTCTGCCGAGTGCTGTCAGCAAGCAGAGGGCACTCAGCTCTTGTGCGGCCAATCGAGGAGCTACTCGATTCAGAAGTAGTGGCACTAGTCTCAAAAACTGATAATGGCCAGGAGAGCAATGTGCTGACCACATGCCCCTCCATACCCACATCCGGTGATGCCTAAGGGCTGAGGATGACACAGCGGCCGATTGGTACTGTTGGACTTTCAGAAGCTGTTCGGGCAGTGGTTTTGGGGTTGTCTTTATATATATATATATATATATATATATATATATATATATATATATAAACAAAGATGATGTAACTTGCCACACGAAAGTGTTGGCATGTTAATAGACACACAAACAAACACAAACACATACACAAAATTCAAGCTTTCGCAACCAACGGTTGCTTCATCAGGAAAGAGGGAAGGAGAGGGAAAGACGAAAGGATGTAGGTTTTCAGGGAGAGGGTAAGGAGCAGAAAGACTTACCTTAGGGGGAAAAAAGGACAGGTGTACACTCGCACACACAAACATAACGATCCGCACATATACAGACACAAGCAGACATTTGTAAAGGCAAACAGATCTCTGTCCAAACTCTTTGCCTTTACAAATGTCTGCTTGTGTCCATATATGTGTGGATGGATGTGTGTGTGTGTGTGTGTGTGTGTGTGTGTGTGTGTGTGTGTGTGTGTGAGTGCGCGCGCGCGAGTGTCCTGTCCTTTTTTCCCCCAAGGTAAGTCTTTCCACTCCCGGGGTTGGAATGACTCTTACCCTCTCCCTTAAAACCCACATCCTTCCATCTTTCCCTCCCCTTTCCTCTTTCCTGACGAAGCCACCATTGGTTGCAAAAGCTTGAATTTTGTGTATGTGTTTGTGTTTGTTTGTGCGTCTATCAACATGCCAATGCTTTCGTTTGGTAAGTTACATCATCTTTGTTTTTAGATATATTTTTCCCAAGTGGAATGTTTCCCCCTGTCAAGGAAATGGAAATGGCAGTAGTATTGCGCAACAGCATGTGCAACGTAGCAGACACTGGTTATTTTACATACAGGAACACCTAATGTGGCAGCGAGTTGTAACACATGCCGCCACCCCTGTTTCACAACCCCTCATTCCCCCCAGAATGAACACTGAGTTGAGACCCATTGCCGTGGGCGAATCCACACTGGAGTAGGCAGTGCACGAGGTCTACGCCATAGGCGTTGTAATGGATCTGGGAGATGTTATTTTTTTTACCGTATTTGTCGATACTGAATTGAAAATGTTTTCTTATATTTTTGTCAGAATTTATTATAATTTGTCTTATTATATGTTAATTTACTTCTGTTTTTGAGAGTAAAAGCATATTGATTACTATTAGAAAATGTATCGAAGAATAGCAAAGAAACTGATTGTGTAAAATATCTTTGACGTTGGAGTAGTCTTTGACTATAGTCAGTCCGAGTCGGAAGCTAACTCTTGGTGTGTGTTGACGGAAGAACAATGTGAAGGTCACAGTCATAAATAATTTTGAATTATGTTAACTATTATTTTTGTATTATCTGAAAAGAAGAAACTACATTGGAAGAAACTGTATTTGAAACACCAAAATGAGAGAAACACGTTGAACCATGTCATTTTCTGCAGCCGACAACGATGCATTGTGGAATCATACTTAGACAACTGAAGCCAAGACTTATATTTGCTTGCAAACGTCTAATGGAAAAGGTACTGTTACGAAATATGGCAAATTTAAGTTTATAAAAAATAGTGACCATATTTTCAACTTGTGTAATAGCCGGGAAGGCAAGCCATATTTCAGCGTGCAAGTCCATCACTTGCATGCAGACAAAACATACTCACATCAGTAAAGGCCACAGAATGCAATCTCACTCTCCACTCATCTCTTTCAGGCCACCAGAGAAGCCGTGCCTGGTGGTGTTGTGATGTCTTTGGTAGCCTGGCCAGATTCACATGTATTCTTAGTCCTGTTGCAAGCAGAATATTCCTTGTGGTCGCTGATGAGACAGCTGGTGCAACACGTGCCCAGATTTCGTCCCTGGATGATCCCGAGTCAGCCGCCACCGTTTGCACAGTGGTCTGATGTGCATCTGTACTACACGGATGTACAGAACCCGGTCTACAAATATAGGAATGTTCCATAGACCTCTGTTGAAAGCAGCAACACACCAGTGAGGTATTGTACCCGACACGGCAGCAGTGAGTCAGCACATCCATCTGGCTTCCCGCACATCCACAGTGTGTCCCCAAACAAGTCTCTGAAACTGTGCAATGGTGGTCATTGGCGGAGCATGGTAATTAGTATGTAATATTCTAAGTAGTGGCAGGTCCATGTCTTCGTACGGAGAATTTCTGATTCCACTGTTCCCTGTCTTCAGCTTCTTCCTTCAGTCTGTTGTATCTCCTTCCATCTTTCATGTCGTCCAGATGTTGAATTCTTCTTCTTCCCCGTCCTGCGTTTCCTCTGAGTTTCCCTTCGATGACATCATGTATGAGTCCCTCGTGTCTAAGTACATGTCCAATCCGGATGGCCTTTCTCTGAAGAATTGCATGCAGAATACTTCACTTCTCTCCTACTCTTCGCAGTATATCGTCATTTTTTATGTGATCTGTCCACTTGATCTTTTCCATTCTCCTCCAGCACCACATTTCAAAGCTCTCTAAGTATTTTTTCTCCTTCGTTCTCATGGTCCATGTCTCTGCTCCATACAGTGCAATGCCCCAAATGTAGCACTTTATCAGTTTTTTCCTCAATGCCATACTCAACTTGCTGGTCAGCAGGGATCTCTTCTTGTTGAAAGCAGCTTTGGCCATGGCGATTCTTGCTCGGATTTCGTTGGTGCAGTGGGCATCCTTCGTGATAAAACTTCTAGGTACTTGAACTGATTCAAATCTTCCAGTTCCCAATTGTCAACAGTTATCTTCAAGTGTTTCTCATGTTTTGATATGCGCATCACTTTCGATTTTTCGATGTTACACCCTTGAATGAATGTTGCAAACACTGTTCACTTCTAAACTCAGCACAGTAACTGCCTGCAGAGTGAAAACACATCACCTCCTGAGCAACATCTCATGGCTGATGTCCCTCACAGATGAATTAATAACACTTCGACCGCTCAACATGCACATGTTATACCCTGGTACCACTGAATACAGTCCTAGCCAGTTGGCAAAAGTAGCCCCAACAAGAACGTTGCTTCCCAACAGTTAGTGGAATTCTTGAAACTGTTTTATCATTCAAGTAGACCTCTGATACCAGTAGCTGAATTTGTACAAATTTCAAATGGAACTTCAGCCTTAACAAAAAGAAAACCCCAAAAATTTCAGACTTTTCCTGTTTCTTTTCTTTTTTTTTTTTTAATTCCTTAGAAACTGAACGTTTAATCAAAAAAAGCCAAGGTTGTCTGAAGGTAGAGAATTGAATTTAGATCGATAGAGTACCAAAACTTGGGTATTTGATTAATTTTTTCTACTTTCATTTCGAATAACACTCGTGTCATTGCTATAAAACACGCAACCAATCTGACGTATAATTTTACAGTGGAGATGGTGTAGAAGTTTGAATCGTGTTTTCAAAAAGTCAAATAAAGCAAGAATAAAACAAGCTGGCATGTAAGTTTTGTCATTATTCAATTATAAGCAAATCTCATGATTAACAACCAATGTCAGCTTTGTACTTTCATCTGAATGTTTTCTTCCAGAGTTCACAGTTCACTCTTGTTAATTTACTTTTCAGTACACTTTGTCTCTGCCTACGAAAGTATGCAAAAGACACAGAAACCCGTGTTTTACAAGATGTTTGATGCCTTTAAAGACTCAGTTCACTTCAAAAAGGTATAGTCCATAGTAGATGGAGGATTTCTGTTGCATAGAGTGGCATGTGATCAAAGGGAACTGTTTTCTTCCACAATTACAAAGCTCGTCAATGACTGGCTGGGCAGTTACCAAAAGAACTGTGCCGACCATTACATTTATGGAAACAACGTGAGCGACCGTGGCAAAAGGTTCGTTTCCATCGAATGAATAAAATAAACAGTGCCTCATTTGTTTATTGATTGCACAACTTCAGGGTGAGCGCTTCAGTGTTAAGCAAGCGGCTGAGTACACCAACACTGCAGGTGTGGCCGCGACTGCTGGCCCTGCCCAGTCGTTCGGGAGGATGCCGCCCTTATGACTGCTTCAGCCCCGTTGTCCCCCAACAGGTTTTAGCTTCGCCCAGGTAAAGGCAGACGAAGTGACGCAGTCTACAGCCTCCTAAATTTCAAGTTGTCTCATGTATCAAAAGACAACATTCTGCTCCTACACGCCATCAGTGGCTGAGAAACGAGTTCATCATTTTTCGACAAAGGTAAACTGAAACTCCTCAAGACACTGGAGACGAAAAGCCACCAGCAGAAAACAGCAGAGGTATTCAGCATTTCCACTGCTACTGCTGCTGACATTGATGAGGCTGGACAAAAGTTCGTAGCAGCCCTGTACTGAGAAGATGACGCAACACTATTGAAAGTGTTTCGCTCTCGTATCTTGGAAAACTGTGTGTCAAGAATGTCATTCAATCTCACCTTATTGTCTCCTAAACAAGCAACAGCTCAACCGTATTCCCCGAGAACGTATTTGAGAGTGCAAGATTGGGAAAAAAAAACAAACAAAAAAACACACACACTAGGTACTCTGCAATGGGGCTGGACGGCTTCAGAATTCGGCCTCTTGCCAGTTCCCACCTGTGAAACTGTTGAAAGCAATTTGCAGAACGTGCAATGGGGTACCCTGGAAGTTGTTGCTGCAGGAAAAACGTCATTGCAAAGTCCAACATGCCACCCATCTTCCAACTGACATGCCTATTACTGACCTTGATGTCTGCAACACAGACAACAACATTTTGAAAGAAGGAAGGAGAGATCCCACCAAAGATATGAATACGGAACAATGGGAAGAATTAGAGTTAATGCTATTTGGACCAAGATTTTAAACATGGCTGAAACAGCAAATGTTGAAATTCTTCACAGTAAATGATGACAGCCAAAACAGTTGCATGATAAAGATTTATTAAAATTCTTGACCATGGTTTCAATATATCTAAATATACCTTCATCAGAAGTAAAATACATAGAGTTCATAGGCGAAGTACTGATGCTGAGCTGTGTTCGCATCGACCCTCTGTCCATAATCATGTTGTATAAATGGAGATGATGTTTTAACTACTGATGATGCCTTTGGCACAATTGTTTTATGAATCTCCATTGCAGGATGTGATTTTAGTGCATTTTACTTCTGATGAGGATATATTTAGATATACCGAAACTGTGGTCAAGAATTTTAATAAATCTTTATCCTGCAACTGTTTTGGCTGTCATCATTTACCGTGAAGCTATTTGGACCCTTATTCTCCAAACATTTGGAGAAGTAACCCCATAAATTTTAGACAAAATTATTGTACTTAGGTAATGATAGAAGCTGAAGAAATTAATTAAAATTTGTGCCAGGGCCAGGACTTGAAACAGGTCTCCTACCTACAAAGCAGATATTCTAATCATTACAACACCGTAGCAGGATGACGAACACAGTTCTACGCAGTACCCTAGTACAGTGCTACCCCTAATGTGAACTTCAGTTCATGCCTTCACCCCATTTTCCCTTTCTGCAGTCATCAGTATTACACAGGCTCTCAGTTGGAATAGCACCCCAGCCTGTACCTCAGGCATAGGTGATCTATTGATCTGTTGGGATTACATTTTGCTTGAGACACTGCTATGATGGTGTAATGGTTAGCACATCGGTGTAGTGAGCAGGAAGCCTGGGTTTAATTCCTCGCTGTGGCACTAATCGTAATTCATTTCTTCAGCTTGTGTCATTACTGAAGATAATACTGAGACTCCCAAATCTCAAGGAAAATGTAATTACATCAGACTGTACTTAGCGACACAGTAATCTTTTACTCTAAGGTGTTTTGATTCACTGTATTACTTTAATATAATTTTAAACAATAATATTTAACCCAAATTATTGTTAACTAACTTAACCTTCTCTATTCCCAATAAAACAATAACAAACCTATCTTATTTCTTTTCAGTAATACACCTGTAAACAAATCTTTTGCCCTATCTATAATATTGAAATATTATATTACTGGGCTAATTTTACAGTATTTAGCACTATTACTTCAACAGCTTTATTTTAAGAACTATTTACCAGTGACAAAAATAGAAACTGAATGACAGAAAAATTCACTGAACAGAAAGCAGAAATCACTCAATGACTATTTTTGGACCCATTCTCAAATCATCATAACATTGTCAAAAATAGTATTTCCCAAAAATGGAAAAAAGACATGTCAAACCACAGTTACACCACATCCAGAGTTTTTTCAGTCGTGTGTGCTTAGTTGCCTAGTTTTGTACCGTAGCACTGCGGTGGCGTCATGCCCAGTTTTAGTGTCAGGTACCACATTCTTTCCCAACTTATGAGTGTTACCACAAATTGAGAAATCTTATGTAGTAACTATCAGCATCTGTATTTTATGTAGTCAAAGTAGTAACACTGTTCACTGTAAAGGTTTGCTTTGATCATCTGCTGTCTAATATGTGACATATTGTTAAGACAAAGGGCAAACCAAAGAACTGAAAAGTATACGTAGTTCGAGCACTTTGTCATGAGCAGTTGTTGTAATATCTACTTCACTTTGACCCATAAGTCACATTTTTATACTCCAACCTGAATTAAACAATCTAAGTAGCTTTTATAATACTAAACAATATTTTCTAGCGAGAAAGTAAAATGTAATGAGTTCGACAAGAGTTTGAAAGCACACAGGCTTATACCTGAGTATATACTTCCCAGGATTCTTCTGGTCCGCTTCCACCTTGTAGTTCGGTATCTGCTCGCTGAGTGAGCTCACATCGCGCACCCAACCCCTTAACTTGGTGAGCAGCATGTCTCTCACACGCTCCATGTCCTTAATCCATACATGGAGCTGCTGATCATTTGTGTGATCACCCTGAGACACACAGAAAATAGTTCAGATTACTTTCAAGATATTCACAAACAGCAGGAAAAATTTTTGGTAGGTTCCTATGGGACCAAACTGCAGAGGTAATCTGTCCCTAGGCTTACACAGTACTTAATTAACTAATTTATGCTAAGGACAACACACACACCCACGCCCCTGGGAGGACCAAAACCTCCTATGAGCAGGAGCCATGCGAACCGTGGCAAGGCACCTCGGACTACACTGCAAACAGCAGGTATTCTTAACTTAACACTTACAGCTACCGCTATTACATAACATTTATTGTCGGTGCATGACTACACTTTAAATTTTGTGCAGTTATTACAACATACACACAAAGAAAGTGTGTAGCAATGTGTTATCAAACATAAACAATTCTCTCCCTACAACAGCATTTACACAGCCGTGCACCTAAATGGGCTGCATTGTTAGCATTACCTTCACCCTCATAGTGCAACTGATCCATAAATGAGAGATAGCTCAAAATTCTTACACACAATTAGGGTCATTAGTCAAAGCGTTTCCCAAAAAATCATTGAGATATTTATAATATTTTGTTACTGACAATAATATTTATAATAGTATAAAAAACGGAACACTATTTCACTGCGGTACCATTTTCTTTGGACTCACTGACTGAACAGCTTAGAAAAAAAGTCAGAGTACAGACCACATTCACGTAAATGTTTTATGCCTCCAATTTCCTTCCCTGATGCTGATCTGTAAAAAACACGAGTAATTTATTTTACTACAACAAAAATATTTAAAAATGTAGATCAAATATCACTGACATCATCATCAAATTATAAATTTTTTTTAGGAAATAGTAGGCAAGCGAGGTAGAGGAGATCATTTTAAACATCTGTACCAATTTTTATAAGTTTAACTTCAGTCATTTTGGAGAAAAGTGTACCTGAATGATAAAATTCAAGTATTTGGTAAATCGATAAAGAGGATTTGCAGATATATTAACTTACCACTATGCTCATTTAGAACATTCCAGTTATATACTCCACTTGTCCTCCTGTTTCCTTATCCTCCATACTCTTTCTCTTCATTCTTTTCTTTATCCTTGACTCCTTGGTAGCAGCTTCTGCAGCTTTCTCTGCATCGGTTACCCGCCGCTCATTAATAGCAGCTAGAGCTGAAGCCATATTGCTTCCATTCTGGCTGTTCAGTTTCTTCATACCATCGATCCTTGAAATTATACCAACAGTGAATGTTGTTATTGCATCCACTGCACCTATCTTCTGCACTGTCAGCCCAATAAATACAGTTTTGGGTATTCTCTCCCACATACAGCTGTTGAAGTTTTCATTTGCATTCTGAGAGACACCACGCATACCTTTCCTAAGTAGATTTTTATTTACCAGATTATGTATAGGCCTAGTTGCCTCCATTACAGCAAGTGGTAAGGAATGCTTGTGGGCATATTGTGTGCCTGTAGCATTGCTCAGCCAGTACTTGCACCACGAATATTTCACTTTTGGACACAAACCATGTTGTGGGGTTTCATCTGTTGACACTCTGTGAAACCATATTGCCCAAACAGCTTGTCTCATGTTCTCCAAATCTCCTTATTGCTAGTCCATAACATTGAGTCAAAGAATCAGTTTCACTTTTTGTAAGACGACCTGGAACACCTACGTGTAATCCATCTAGTTTTTTTTCCACTGAAGTCTTTACATAATTTTCTCAGCTGAGCACCCATTCTTTTTTGTACATGCCCAGCACATTCGAGCTTTGCTATCGGTGTGTCCCCATATGGTCTGTCATTAATAACAGTAGAGTGTCCTTTACAGTCTCCATCCCCAAGGTAGCTTCATACCTCACACGACGACTGACCTCTGATCTTCTAAAAATGTTTGGAACTCCTTTCGTTTCTATGTTTCCACTTGAGCCATTGAAGTTCTTTACTCAAACAAGGGTGCCAATAAATTTACTTGAACACCCCTGACAGTGCTTTGTTCAACATTCGCAATTTAGTATCTTACCAGTTCCAATAAGTGTGGCAGTTACAACCCCATTCAGAGAAGTATGACCTCTCTTCTGCCAAGATTCATCAAATGCTGCTACAATGTCTGTATTTTCAGACAAGGCTACTGCTTCTTCTGCTGCTCTTTACACTGAATGTTCACTTACACGACATAAAGCATTATGTATTGATTTATTGTATCTGTCAAACCTCAGTGGAGGTGGAGGCAAATCCATTACTGCACAAAATGTCTGGGCAGCTCTCCTTCCCCTTCCAATACATCGCATTGCATAAGCAAGCTGAATATTTACACCGTAATGTCGACTATCAGTTACTTGCGACGTCATAGGATCACTGTGTATCTTACATGAGTTCCAGGCAATCACTAACCGACTTGAAAGATCCTTCCTTGCTGAAATGTCCTCAGGGATGTCAATACTCTCTTCACAATTGCAGTACTTACATTTCACAGCATTCTTCAAAAGTCTTTACAGCATATTTAGGTTCACAATAACATTTCCATCATTATTGCTACTCACAATACTACTAGGCTTGTTCTTATTACATTCAGAAAGCCAGAAAGCGTAAGTTTATATCTAGAAATATTGCCTGTAGACACAGTTTCTGCAGGCGACTTTTGAAGCAACTAATGTGTATTATTCGGTTGAGTTTGGAACTGATTGCTGTGAAACTTTCATTCGGGGCTTAATTTTTTTACTCTTTACATTTGTAGCGCGTGCATGCGCGCACACACACACACACACACACAGAACAAAACAACACACAATAACTACAAAACCACACACATATGAAATTCCGAAATCGTATATTCTCAGATCTTTGTTTAAATTCAAGCCATAGCCTTCTAGACATGCTTGTACTTTGGTTCCAGGAGTCAGTACCTTCTAGAATACACTTATCTTAAAAATCCATAACTAACAACAGAAAAAACAGAAGAACAAAATAATGCATTACATATTCTGACGCACTTCAAACAGACAGATGGGCATGGCCCTTGTGCAACATTACATTCAACATCAATTTTAGAATGAACGGAAAATGATAATGAACATAAACGATACGTTTTTGAAATCAGCATGAAATGCTCTTTTCTATAGTCCAAATTTTTGGTCATTTTCACGAGCATGTCTCCTTAGGAGAGCTGCAGTTTTTTTTCTAAGTGGTTACAGTACATGCTTTTGGGTGTAATATGCATTCTGTAGTGGCAGTATGTGTGGATGAAATGTCCTAAAATTGCCAGCCAAGTCAAACATTTTTAGATGCTACCAATTTTTCACCTTAAAGGAACAAAAAATTAAGGGTTCAGCTATTACCTCAAGCCTGTAGCACATCAAAACAGTATTCTTATACCACTCAAATTTCCCTTCCTTTCCAAGTAACAATGAGAATGTTCTTTTCTTGTATGATGTTGCAAATTTGTTGCGCCCCTCCTGTTTTTCATCATTCAAAGGAAATGGACCGCTGTACTTCATTACTACAGCATTTCGTAAAATACTTCCAACCTCTGGGTGGTGGCATTCTGTAATACGACCAATGCCCGAGGACCACAGTGAGGAACTTCCACACGTACACAAGATGAGGCAAGTCTTGCATACTGCATATACATACACTCTCACCATCCAATAGGCCACACCATGCAGCAACAGGAACATTAATGTCTCAGCAATGCTGGACCGATTCTTACGTTATCTGTTTGCTGCTAGCTTCTGAAGTCGCCCTTGTTAAAATAGCACTGGTCGCTTTCCCAATTTTCTACAAGAACCCAGTATTTCAACGCAACAGATTTTTTACAAATGAACATTATTCACGTGCGCAAAAAGTTTTACTAGTAACTAAAATTTTAGTACTGCTGCTACAGCAAATTTCTATCTCAGTGTTTCATTCTGTTGTCAGTAAGAAATGGAAAAAAAAAAATCTGTTATCATCGAGACCAAACAAATACCAAAAACTACTGGTTATTCAGAGTTAAAATACCTGTATCAGTTTGAACTGGTCAGTTTTTCCCATTCTTCGTGTGATCTACATCTCTAAATTTTGTGCCAAGTACACATCTTTGGAAGTAAAACTGCTACAGTAACTAAGACGTTGAGAATAGTCTTGAAGATGGGTGAAACTCAAGAAAGTGTTAGTAAAGCTGTTAACATATTCTAAAAAGCAACTACCGTCTACTAAAAGATAGTTTTTTGCCAAATAGTTTCCTACCCGTTTTAAGAGAATCTGTTAGTCTTCCTTTTTCGGAGACTTTTCTCCTCAGTAGCCAAGTCCTGAGTTATTTAATATCAATAGAATGTCCACTACCCATAAGTCAGGTGTGTTAATAAATTTAGGCTATTTGTTGGCAGTTAAACTAAAAAAAAAAAAAAAAAAAAAAAGCTGTGATGATGCCTTGTGTTTGCGATAGCAGCTGAATTTTCATTAAATTACATAAGCTCGTCAGAGCCGTGGTCTACAAGAATGTTCTTTACAGCATTTATACCAGCGCACAAAAATATATTCGTCTCATACAGTATTACATATGCTAGGTAATCTCTGAGCCCTTTCCTCCTTTCCACTCCCTTGCAAGTAACAGATTACACATGAGGAAATTCACAGATGGTGAGATAAAATTTGATGTAGCGGAATCTAGACCTGTAAAATGTAACCTTTCACAGCCGGAGATGTCACAATTAATAAAATGTTCCAGACTATTATGCCACGGTTGAAGGGATGCCACCTTAAAACTCAGCGTTTTGTCCCCATCTGCGGAGGACATTTTCAAGGGGAACTGTAGCTACTTTGATCGTCAGTGATTCACACCCTGGCTCGCTATCCACTACAGCAAAATTCTGCTTCCGTGAAGTGGCGTGACATCACCTGTTTTGAATGCATGTGTGGAATTGGCTGTTGTAGACTTCTGTTACACGCTGCTGCCATCACCCCACAGTTGAAGACAAGTACACGTCTTCTCCGGCACCAGAATCCAGATGTCATTACATTTCATGACCTCCTCCTTCTTACTGAAATTCCTGGGGCTTTTACAATCTCTATGGCCCCCCTGTATAGCCTTTCATGTTATCCATTTATGGTTGCCACAACTTGAGTCCCATCAAAGCGGATGTGGGGGTCTCCTGGCTGTAAAGCATGTTCCTCAACTGCTGATCCATCAGTATCCCCTCTCCTGCAACTGCCTTTGTTCTCATCTAGTTTTTCTGGCCATTCTTTTTGTAGTACCCACATACACCTCAGCACAACTACACAGCATCCTATAAATTGCAGCTTTTTACAGCCACTCGAGATCATCCTTGGCCGATTTTGGGTGATCTTGTATCTTCCGTGTGGGAGTGTAGATTACGGCGCCGGCCACGGTGGTCTCGCGGTTCTAGGCGCGCTGTCCGGAACCGTGCGACTGCTACGGTCGCAGGTTCGAATCCTGCCTCGGGCATGGATGTGTGTGGTGTCCTTAGGTTAGTTAGGTTTAAGTAGTTCTAAGTTCTAGGGGACTGATGACCACAGCAGTTGAGTCCCACAGTGCTCAGAGCCATTTGAACCATTTTTGTAGATTACAGCAACGTTCTGCTTTTCCAGGATTTTCGCTATGCAGTCAGTAACACTGTTAATGAACGGCAGGAAAACTACTGATTTCACTGGCACTTGAGCATCGCTATGACATGAACCGTGGACCTTGCCATTGGTGGGGAGGTTTGCGTGCCTCAGCGATACAGATAGCCGAACCGTAGGTGCAACCACAACGGAGAGGTATCTGCGGAGAGGCCAAACAAACATGTGGTTCCTGAAGAGGGGCAGCAGCCTTTTCAGCAGTTGCAGGGTCAACAGTCTGGATGATTGACTGATCTGGCCTTGTAACACAACCAAAACGGCCTTGCTGTGCTGGTACTGCGAACGGCTTAAAGCAATGGGAAACTACAGCCGTAATTTTTCCTGCGGGCATACAGCTTTACTGTATGGTTAAATGATGATGGCGTCCTTTTGGGTTATATTCTGTAGGTAAAATAGTCCCCCATTTGGATCTCTGGGTGGGGACTACTCAGGAGGACATTATCAGGAGAAAGAAAAAGCGTTCTATGGGTCAGAGTGTGGAATGTCAGATCCCTTAATCGGGCAGGTAGGTTAGAAAATTTAAGAAGGGAAATGGACAGGTTAAAGTTAGATATAGTCGTAATTAGTGAAGTTGGGTGGCAGGAGGAACAAGACTTTTGGTCAGGTGAATAGAGGGTTATAAATACAAAATTTAATAGGAGTAATGCAGGAGTAGTTTTAACAATGAATAAAAAAAATAGGAGTGCAGGTAAGCTACTACAGACAGCATAGTGAATGCATTATTGTGGCCAAGATAGACATGAAGCACATGCCTACTACAGTAGTACAAGTCTATAAGCCAACTAGCTCTGCAGATGGCATAGGAATTGAAGCAATGTATGATGAGATAAACAAAATTATTCAGATAGTGAAGGGAGACGAAAATTTAATCGTCATGGGTGACTGGAATTCGATAGTAAGGAAAGGAAGAGAAGGAAACGTGGTAGGTGAATATGGAATGGGGTTAAGGAATGAAAGAGGAAGCCGCTTGGTAGAATTTTGCACAGAGCATAACTTAATCGTAGCTAACACGTGGTTCAAGAATCATAAAACAAGGTTGTATACTTGGAACAAGCCTGGAGATACTGACAGGTTTCAGATAGATTATATAATTGTAAGACACGAGATTTAGAAACCAGGTTTTAAATTGTAAGACATTTCCAGGGGCAGATGTGGACTCTGACCACAATCTATTGGTTATGAACTGTAGATTAAAACTGAAGAAACAGCAAAGAGGTGGGAATTTAAGGAGATGGGACCTGGATAAACTGAAAGAACCAGAGGTTGTACAGAGTTTCAGGGAGAGCATAAGAGAATAATTGACAGGAATGGGGGAAAGAAATACAGTAGAAGAAGAATGAGTAGCTTTGAGGAATGAAATAGTGAAGGCAGCAGAGGATCAAGTAGGTAAAAAGACGAGGGCTAGTAGAAATCCTTGGGTAACAGAAGAAATATTGAATTTAATTGATGAAAGGAGAAAATATAAAAATGCAGTAAATGAAGCAGGCAAAAAGGAATACAAACGTCTCAAAAATGAGATTGACAGGAAGTGCAAATGGCTAAGCAGGGATGGCTAGAGGACAAATGTAAGGATGTAGAGGCTTACCTCACGAGAGGTAAGATAGATACTGCCTACAGGAAAATTAAAGAGACCTTTGGAGAAAAGAGAACCACTTGTATGAATATCAAGAGCTCAGATGGAAACCCAGTTCTAAGCAAAGAAGGGAAAACAGAAAGGTGGAAGGAGCATATAGAGGGTCTATACAAGTGCGAAGTACTTGGGGACAATATTATGGAAATGGACGAGGATATAGATGAAGATGATATGGGAGATATGATAATATGTAAAGAGTTTGACAGAGCACTGAAAGACGTAAGTCGAAACAAGGCCCCGGGAGTAGACAACATTCCATTAGAACTACTGATAGCCTTGGGAGAGCCAGCCATGACAAAACTCTACCATCTGGTGAGAAAGATGTATGAGATGGGTGAAATAATCTCAGACTTCAAGAAGAATATAATAATTCCATTCCCAAAGAAAGCAGGTTCTGACAGATGTGAAAATTGCCGAACTATCAGTTTAATAAGCCACAGCTGCAAAATACTAACACGAATTCTTTACAGACAAACGGAAAAAGTGGTAGAAGTTGACCTCAGGGAAGATCAGTTTGGATTCCGTAGAAATGTTGGAACATGTGAGGCAATGCTGACCCTATGACTTATCCTAGAGAAAGCTTTTGACAATGTTGACTGGAATACTCTCTTTCAAATTCTGAAGGTGGCAGGGGTAAAATACAGGGAGCGAAAGGCTATTTACAATTTGTACAGAAAACAGGTGGCAGTTATAAAAGTCGAGGGACACGAAAGGGAAGCAGTGGTTGGGAAGGGAATGAGACAGGGTTGTAGCCAATCCCCGATGCTATTAAATCTGTATATTGAGCAAGCAATAAAGGAAACAAAAGAAAAGTTCGGAGTAGGTATTAAAATCCATAGAGAAGAAATAAAAACTTTGAGGTTCGCCGATGACATTGTAATTCTGTCAGAGACAGCAAAGGACTTGGAAGAGCAGCTGAACGGAATGGACAGTGTCTTGAAAGTAGGAAACAAGATGAACATCAACAAAAGCAAAACGAGGATAATGGAATGTAGTCGAATTAAGTCGGGTGATGCTGAGGGAATTAGATTAGGAAATGAGACACTTAAAGTAGTAAAGGAGTTTTGCTATTTGGGGAGAAAAATAACTGATGATGGTCGAAGTAGAGAGGATATAAAATGTAGACTGACTACGGCAAGGAAAGCGTTTCTGAAGAAGAGAAATTTGTTAACATCGAGTGTAGATTTAAGTGTCAGGAAGTCGTTTCTAAAAGTATTTGTATGGAGTGTAGCCATGTATGGAAGTGAAACATGGACGATAACTAGCTTGGACAAGAAGAGAATAGAAGCTTTCGAAATGTGGTGCTACAGAAGAATGCTGAAGATTAGATGGGTAGATCACATAACTAATGAGGAGGTATTGAACAGGATTGTGGAGAAGAGAAGTTTGTGGCACAACTTGACTAGAAGAAGGGATCGGTTGGTAGGACATGTTTTGAGGCATCAAGGGATCACAAATTTAGCATTGGAGGGCACCGTGGAGGGTAAAAATCGTAGAGGGAGACCAAGAGATGAATACACTAAGCAGATTCAGAAGGATGTAGGTTGCAGTAGGTACTGGGAGATGAAGAAGCTTGCACAGGATAGAGTAGCATGGAGAGCTGCATCAAATCAGTCTCTGGAGTGAAGTCCACAACAACAACGATCTTAATACTCTCTTTCCACCACAGCAAACAAATAACCATTCTTGAGCAATGCATTAGTGAGGTGTATTAATCCCGCATCAAGGAGCTCTAAGTTTTAAGGTGAAATCAATTTGACAATGACATAACAGCCTGCAGCGTATTATTCATGGTGAGAATCTAGACCCGCCCTCACGAAATACGAGTATGTAGCCAAGAGGCTCAGACTTCTAAAGCACGATGTTAAGCGAAATGTTTCCCAAATGTATTAAAGAAATCCGGGGTGGTGGTGGTGGTGGGTGGGGGGTGGGGGGGGGGGGGGGAAGGGTACAAGATACTTCTTTCGACTATGTTCCCAATCCTAATCTGTTGTGAACTTGCACCCTTTGTCTAGAGACCCCACAAGATGACAGACGTGGAGGTGAGCTGGTTCAGGAGCCTCGGAGGGAGTCCGAGAGGGAGGCAGTGGTGGCGACAGTGTGGATCAGCTGAACCGGGAAACAGGAGCTGAGAGCTGGCACTCAGGTGCGGCTTTTCCTGACATTCTCTCACACCTCTTACACACGACATGCCTGAAAAGATGAAAATAAATAAATAAATAAAACGCCACTCACCGAGTGTTCAAATGCGAGGGGGACCAACAGCTGCGAGAGGTTCTCCACGCTGAGCGACAGCAGCTGCGCCGAGTCCCGCCAGTAGCTGGAGAGGCGTTCCCGGTAGGTCGCCACCTCTGGACAAAAAGACAGGTGACTTACTAGTGATCAGATTTCTGTAGAAGCACAGCTTTCACTTTCCGCCTTCACCCCAGCTTACAGGGTGTATGCAAGTATAACACACTTTTTGAAACTAGAACAATATACGCTGCCACTAATGGTCAGAGTCGCAGCAGGGACACCTCGATCGAACACTACGAAACTCGTACTCCAGTATTTCTACCTCGGTGGCATACGTCGATCAAAATTTCATCCGCATGCGTCTCTATTTTCTGTACACAAAAAAAGCATTCCTACAGATGGAGAATGGTGTGAATGCACTAGCTGTTGTGGTTTTCGAATGCTACTGGAACTACTCAAGCCACACCACTACTATTCAGACCAGTTCATAACATTATACGATGAGTAAAGGATGTGTACACACTGTTTTGTCACCGTCTTTCTGCCTCTGGCAAAGGTCAGGTCTTTGGCAACGGGGACTCATCTACATCTACATACATACTCCGCAATCCACCATACGGTGCGTGGCGGAGGGTACCTCGTACCACAACTAGCATCTTCTCTCCCTGTTCCACTCCCAAACAGAACGAGGGAAAAATGACTGCCTATATGTCTCTGTACGAGCCCTAATCTCTCTTATCTTATCTTTGTGGTCTTTCCAGGAAATGTAAGTTGGCGGCAGTAAAATTGCACTGCAGTCAGCCTCAAATGCTGGTTCTCTAAATTTCCTCACAAGGGAACCTCCCCATCGCACCCCCCTCAGATTTAGTTATAAGTTGGCACAGTGGATAGGCCTTGATAAACTGAACACAGATCAATTGAGAAAACAGGAAGAAGTTATGTAGAACTGTGAAAAAATAAGCAAAATATACAAACTAAGTAGTCCATGGGCGGCATAGGCAACATAATGGTCTATTTGAGCACAGGAGCGGCGTGGTCCCGTGGTAGCGTGAGCTGCTGCGGAAAGAAAGGTCCTTGGTTCAAGTCTACCCTCGAGTGAAAACTTTACTTTCTTTATTTTTGCATAGTTATTATCTGTCCGTTCGTTCATTGACGTCTCTGTTCACTGTAATAAGTTTAGTGTCTGTGTTTTGCGACCGCACCGCAAAACCGTGCGATTAGTAGACGAAAGGACGTGCCTCTCCAATGGGAACCGAAAACATTTGATCGCAAGGTCATACGTCAAACGATTCCTCCACAGGAAAACACATCTGATATATTCTATATGACACTGGTGACGGCATGTGTGTCACATGACAGGAATATGTTGTCGACCCACCTAACTTGTACACTTGGCGAGTGGGTAAAAAGATTCTTCTACCTTGCCTTATTTAAGTTTTCTTGTGGATGTGATAATCACTCCCAAAAAAGTGATGAAAACTTAAGAGTTTGTCACATAAACTGAAAATAAAAGATTAAACCTTTTACTTGATGGAAGATTTGAACCAAGGACCTTGCGTTCCGCAGCTGCTCACGTTACCACGAGACCACGGCGCTCCTGGGTTCATAATGTCCTTGATATTGCATATCTTCCCATGAACTACTCAGTTTGTATATTTTGCTTATTTTTTCACAGTTCCACACAACTTCTTCCTGTTTCCTCAATTGATCTGTGTTCAGTTTTTCAAGGCCTATGCACTGTGCCAACTTATAACTAAATCTGAGAGGGGTGCGATGGGGAGGTTCCCTTGTCAGTAGCGATTCATGAAAAGAACGCCTCCTTTCCTCCAGAGACTCCCACCCGAGTTCCTGAAGCATTTCCGTAACACTCGCGTGATGATCAAACCTACCAGTAACAAAACTAGCAGCCCGCCTCTGAATTGCTTCTATGTCCTCCCTCAATCCAACCTGATAGGGATCGCAAACGCTCGAGCAGTACTCAAGAGTAGGTTGTATCAGTGTTTTATAAGCGGTCTCCTTTACAGATTAACCACATCTTCCCAAAATTCTACCAATGAACCGAAGACGACTATCCGCCTTCCCCACAACTGCCATTACTTGCTTGTCCCACTTCATATTCCTCTGCAATGTTACGCCCAAATATTTAATCGACGTGACTGTGCCAAGCGCTACACTACTAATGGAATATTCAAACATTACGGGATTCTTTTTCCTATTCATCTGCATTAATTTACATTTATCTATATTTAGAGTTAGCTGCCATTCTTTACACCAATCACAAATCCTGTCCAAGTCATCTTGTATCCTCCTACAGTCACTCAATGACGACACCTTCCCGTACTTCACAGCATCATCAGCAACCAGCCGCACATTGCTATCCACCCTATCCAAAACATCATTTATGTAGACAGAAAACAACAGCGGACCTACCACACTTCCCTGGGGCACTCCAGATGATACCCTCACCTCCGATGAACACTCACCATCGAGGACAACGTACTGGGTTCTATTACTTAAGAAGTCTTCGAGCCACTCACATACTTGGGAACCAATCCCATATGCTCATACCTTAGTTACGAGGCAGTAGTGGGGCACCGAGTCAAACATTTTCTGGAAGTCAAGGAATATGGCATCCGTCTGATACCCTTCATCCATGGTTCGCAAGATATGAGAAGAGAAGACCGTACTGACAGACGGCACAGACAGCTGGCTGCAGAGCAGTGCCTGCAGAAAGTGTGGTGAGAAGATGGGCTCAGGACAGGAATGTGGCAGGAAGAACACTGAAGGTCAGGAAGAGGTTAATACAAGCCGAGTTGAGATGTGGATTTGCCACGCGTCGGTTACTGCACTGTTCAGCAGTTGATATCACTTCTCTCTGTGGTGGTCAGGTTGATGCTACTTCGTGCCGGTCAATGGTTAAGGGAAGCAGTGATGCTGGCAATGCAAACCTCTACAACTAATGAAATCACAGTGTGAGGAGCTGTTGGATTGGCAAGAGAAATGAACTGTTGAAAGGGGACTGAGCACTCAACAGTATATGCTAAGCTTTTGTCAAACTATTCATGCCCATGGTACCAGTAGGCATATTCCAGCAGACTAATGCACAACCTGACACACCATAATGCTGAGGAACATATGGATCGATGAGTGGCCAGCCCTGTTCCAAGATCTGTCAACCGTAGAGCATGTCTGGGAGACGATAGGAAGACGTATAGCAGCCTCCAGACAGCATCCGCCATGAACTGACACACCACGTATCAAGCATCAGAAGAAATTTTTCAAGACGACCTTCTGAGATCATTTATGATGATGTACATAGCTTCTGAAAGAAATGTAAACTTTGATTGTTTACCATGTGTACCGGTATGAAATGAGCGTTCATTTTTTTTTTTTTTTTGTTAAAATGAAACACTAATTCTGAATTGAAAAGTAAAAACATTTCATTCAAAGTACTGACCATTGCTTTCTATACATTTTGACGACTTTTCTGGCAATTTGTGGACACCACGCCAATAGAAATGTTCGTCTTTTGAAGCAAACCAATCAGACACCCAATTTTCGACTTCTTCGTAGGAATCAAAGTGTTCCTCAGCCAATGCATGTCCCATTGATGAAAAAAAATGGTTGTCGGAAGGGGCCGAGTCTGGTGAATATGGCAGGTGGAGTAGCAGCTCCCAGCCAAGTGTTTTGATTGTATCCTGAACCAGTTTTGCTTTGTGTGCAGGTGCATTGTCGTGTAAAAAAATTACTTTGCCATGTCTTCTGACCCATTCTGTTCTTTTTTCGATCAATGCATAGTTCAAATTGATCATCTGTTGTCTGTAGCGACTAGTATTCACAGTTTCACTGGGTTTTAGAACCTCATGATACACCACACCTTTCTGATTCCACCAAACACAGAACATTGTCTTCTTGCCGAATCAATCTGGTTTCGCAGTCAATGTTGATGGTTGTTCCAGATTAACCCACGATTTTTCCCATTTAGGATTCTTAAAATAAATCCATTTTTCATCGCTAGTAACAATTCGATGCAAAATTGATTTTCTTTCATGTTTTTGAAGATAATTTGAAAAATGGTTTTTCGATTTTCCATCTTTCATTCAATTAATGTGGCACCCATTTTCCACACTTTTGGATCTTTCCCGTAGCTTTCAAACAGTCAGAAATTGTTTCTTGCGCAACATTTAGCATTGCTGCCATTTGCTTCTGACTCAATGTATCATCTTCATCCAATATTGCTTGCAATTCGGCGTCTTCGAACTTTTTTGGTGGTCTCCACGTTCTTCATTTCTTACATCAAAAACATTACTTCTGAACTGTTGAAACCATCTTTTGCATGTTGCTTGTGATAGAGCATGATCACCATATGCCTCGACAAGCATTTGATGCGACTCTGCAGCAGTTTTTTTCAAATGAAAACACAAAATTAATGCTTTCCGCAAATCGTCACTTTCTGGTACAAAATTCGACATTGTTAACACAATGAAAACATATGGTGTTGTTTGTTCCATGACTTGATGTATACTAAATATCTATGACAGATGTCATACCAACCAAACAAAAAAAATAATTAAGGCTCGTTCACTACAAATGTTCCCTATCGACACATTTGTATCTTAACGCTCATTTCATACCGGTACACCTGGTAATACCCGTCATTTGATGAACACCTCCACAAACTTTGATATACAGACGAGGATAATCCCAAAAGTAAGGTCTCCTACTTTTTTTATAAGTACATAGACCTGTTTCTTTCTACATTGTTACACTTAAGGCCATCCTGAGCAAGATAGTGAATCAGAGACAGAGTGCAGAGAGCAGGCAAAAGCCTTGACATTTAGGTTACTGCAGATAAATAGTATCACTAGAACTGTGCAAATTGCAGATGCTCTGAGCAGCTGTCTCAGGGGAAAGTTTCGCTTCAGAGAATTATGTGGTAACTCAGTCCACCACCTAGATGCTGTTTTAAGGTATCAAAGCAGAGGATGTACACGACAGGTACTTCTTAGCAGAGGCAGCAAGCTTGATACTTGCTCTCAACAGCTGCAACGTCAGTGGGTTTAAACAGGCTAGAGTGCTACTACAACAGTCCCCACCCACAGAAGGACAGAGGGCGTGGCCGAGTGACACGAAACACTGTTGTTGCTGGCCATAAAAGGAGCAGTAGTGACATTCAGCTGTTGGCAACAAACTTGGAGTTTTTGTTGTTGTTGTTGTTGTTGTTGTTGTGGTCTTTAGTCCTGGACTAGTTTGATGCAGTTATCCATGCTACTCTATACTGTGCAAAGCTTCTTCATCTCCCAGTACCTACTGCAGCCTACATCCTTCTGAATCTGCTTAGTGTATTCATCTCTTGGTCTCCCTCTATGATTTTTACCCACCGCACTGCCCTCCAATACTAAATTGGTGATTCCTCGATGCCTCAGAACATGTCCTACCAACCAATCCCTTCTTCTAGTCAAGTTGTGCCACAAACTCCTCTTCTCCCCAATTCTATTCAGTACCTCCTCATTAGTTATGTGATCTACCCATCTAATCTTCAGCATTCTTCTGCAGCACCACATTTTGAAAGCTTCTATTCTCTTCTTGTCTAAACTATTTATCGTCCACATTTCACTTCCATAGATAGCTACACTTCATACAAATACTTTCAGAAACGACTTCCTGACACTTACATCTATACTCGAAGTTAACAAATTTTTCTTCTTCAGAAACGCTTTCCTTGCCATTGCCAGTCTACATTTTATATCCTCTCTACTTCGATCATCATCAGTTATTTTGCTCCCCGCATAGCAAAACTCCTTTACTACTTTAAGTGTCTCATTTCCTAATCCAATTCCCTCAGCATCACCCGATTTAACTCGACTATATTCCACTACCCTTGTTTTGCTTTTGTTGATGTTCATCTTATACCCTCCTTTCAAGACACTGTCCATTCCATTCAACTGCTCTTCCAAGTCCTTTGCTGTCTCTGACAAAATTACAATGTCATTGGCGAACCTCAAAGTTTTAATTTCTTCTCCATGGATTTTAATACCTACTCCGAATTTTTCTATTGTTTCCTTTATTGCTTGCTCAATATACAGATTGAATAACATCGGGGAGAGGCTACAACCCCGTCTCTCTCCCTTCCCAACCACTGCCTCCCTTTTACGCCCCTCGACTCTTATAACTGTCTTCTGGTTTCTGTACAAATTGTAAATAGCCTTTTGATCTCTGTATTTTACCCCTGCCACCTTCAGAATTTGAAAGAGAGTATTCCAATCAACATTGTCAAAAGCTTTCTCTAAGTCTACAAATGCTAGAGACATAGGTATGCCTTTCCTTAATCTTTCTTCTAAGATAAGTCGTAAGGTCAGTATTGCCTCACGCGTTTCAACATTTCTACAGAATCCAAACTGATCTTCCCTGAGGTCGGCTTCTATCAGTTTTTCCATTCGTTTGTAAAGAATTTGCATTAGTATTTTGCAGCTGTGACTTATTGAACTGGTAGTTCGGTAATTTTCACATCTGTCAACACCCGCTTTCTTTGGGATTGGAATTATCATATTCTTCTTGAAGTCTGAGGGTATTTTGCCTCTCACATACATCTTGCTCACCAGATGGTAGAGTTTTGTCAGGACTGGCTCTCCCAAGGCTGTCAGTAGTTCTAATGGAATGTTGTCTACTCCCGGGGCCTTGTTTCAACTCAGGTCTTTTAGTGCTCTGTCAAACTCTTCACGCAGTATCATATCTCCCATTTCATCTTCATCTACATCCTCTTCCATTTCCATAATACTGTCCTCAAGAACATTGCCCTTGTATAGACCCTCTATATACTCCTTCCACCTTTCTGCTTTCTCTTCTTGGAGTTTGTTAATGTAAAATCCAGAAGCATCTCTACCTATTGAGGAGAAGTAGGGGAGGAATTTAAATGTGGTCAGCCAGAGGAGCCCCGGAGGTGCAGAGTGACTCGCCAGATTGGCCGAAGCTTTTTAAGCACCTGTGGAGTGGTGGGTCTATTATAGGAAGGAAGAAATAGTGGGCCGCCACCATTCTGTAAAAACCCATGTTTTTGTATTCAGAGAGAGTTCTCAGTCAGATCGGCTGGGCCGCTGACCTCGTGTCACTCGTGGCCAGCATCGGAAACCTCTGATGTGTTTATTTTCCTCACTTGGAGTGCTGCTCTCAGATTTGTAATTGACGTGCTGTTAGTGTTCACTACTACTGTTTAACACCTACCCCTTTGTTCCTTCTAATGTTTAGAATCAGCCTTCAGTGTAGTAATTAGTCTGATTGCAAATAAATAGTCTCAGTGATACCCCTGAATTCCATGACTCTCCTGCTGCAAGCCCCCTGTCTAGTCCCAGAATCCGCACCTCTCTTAGTGCCCTGTGACAGTGTTTGGCACTGCGTCATGTCATCAGCCTGCCTCCACTGGGAATCTGTCTTCCTGCATTTTCTCCTCACCTCTCCTAAATTGCAGCCCGACCCCAAACCCCCCGACTTCCCTCTATCCTGTGTCAGGACATGACATTAATAATTTTCCATCATTAGTATTGTGTGCACATTGGAAATTCAGCTTTAATAAACATATCTCAGTATTCCTGCTTTGATGTAAGAGGTGGACATAAAACCCTCACTTGCTTAAATGCAAGCACTCTGGCCAAAGAATTACAGTGTGTAAACTTTTAGATGGCAATGGCAGACCTCTCCCTAGTCCTGAATCGGTAGAAGTCGGTAAACGACGGGAGGCTTCGGTAGGCACGCAGTTCCGATTGCTGCCGACATTACGCAGCTGACTGTGTTGTACGAGGTAGCCATTGTCGTCTGCTTCGTTATTGTTTTGCGCTGTACTGTTCTGCGTGTTTTTATTGTGCAGTTGTGCTAAACATTATCAAAATGAGTGAAGGGGCAGTTGCTGGCCCATCTCGGGAATCGCCAAAAACCCCTACCGGTCGGCCTACGGTTAGCAGGAAACCAGTATTACGTAGCGATGCTCGCAAAATTATATTGTGTGTGATTGAATGCTGCGAAAGGGAAAGGGAGCAGAAAAAATTGCTTCATCCCATTTACAAATCTTCAGTGAGAGCTGCTACGTACACAGGACAAAGCATGTGTAGCATCGGAAGATTCAAACACTTTTCCGAGAATCATCCTGCCGTATCACCACAAATGCCTGGCAAGAAAAGGTGAGTTTGCATTTCAGATATTTTGTTCGCCATCACTTTGAAGGAGCCCCCTATTTCGTCCGAATTACCTTATATTTCATTTTTCCTTGCTACCGTATTGCTTTGTATGGAAACGTCAGTGGTTACTGTATTATTTCGAAACACATTCATATTACAGTACATTTCCAAATTCAAAAAAATACATGCAGTGCAGAAGGCATATTCTTATAAATCTTTCTCTCTCTTTTAACTTAGGAAAAGAATTGGAGAAATCGAAGTCATGATCGAAGATTTCAACCAGCCTGTCATTCGTGACACGATAGTGGAATTTTATTCAGTGCGGAAGATTGTGCCGAGCCTGCGAACACTGCTTCCAGTTTTGCACGACAAAATAGGCTGGAAGTGGAGTATTGTCTCGCTGAGAAAAGTACTTTTGTCTATGGGATTCATATGACGTAAGGTGGAAAACAAGAGGAATGTGTTTTTAGAACGTCCAGACATTGTGCACTGATGATCTTGTTTCATTGTTGACATGAAGAACTTCAGGGAAGCAGGCAGAGAAATATTTTATCTCGATGAATCGTGGATCGATAATAACTTAATGTTTAATAAATGTTGGGAGAGGAGGAGTGACTTACATGAAGAGATTGACAGTAACGTTATACTATATGACCTGTTTAAGTATATTTAAATTTTATAATTAATAGTTTAACATTGTGAGGAATGAAATAAAACGAAAAAAAATTGCGGGGAGTGGGAGCCTAACCCGGGTCCACTGCATGACAAGCCTTTACCTAATCAGTTGCACTACGCATGGTGTAGTGATCAACCTGTTGAAACATTGTCCATTACTCTTTTCGGGCGTTCGGAGAACAACTCACCAAAGTTTTATTGCAATTGGATGAATGGTTTGTGAGCGCATAGTAGACAAACATACATACATTCATTTTTTTTTTTTTTTTTTTTTGTTATGAATTTGGCCAGCTATGGACCGCATACAACTTAAGACTTATGTTGTTTCTTTTTCTTCCGTTGTTCCCAGTACTTCTTCATTTTCTCGGCAACTGCTCGTCTCTGCTCATCTGTCCACACTCTCTTGGGTCGCGGTTTTGGCGCATCTTCTTCATAGTTTGCGTTTTCTATAAGTAGCCTAAAGTTATTCCTATCACGTATTATTTCTTCTGTAACACCTATTTTGTTGGCGTCTTTCTTTACTGCTTCTATCCATCCTACAGTGTTTTTCAGCTTACTAACGTAATTAAAAATTTTCTTTGTAATCCGTGTTTCTTCCATTCTTTTTAAATGTCCAAAAAATTTTAGCCGTCTCTTCCTCATTGTATCTGTGATCTTTTCTGTATTTTTGTATAGGTCTTCATTTCTCCTTTTAATCCACCTATTTTCCTTGCTTTTCTCAGGACCTAGAATTTTTCTTAATATTTTTCTCTCTCTTTTTTCTAGTTCTCTTAATTCGCCTTTCTTATTCAATGTTAGGCACTCTGATCCATATGTTGCTTGTGTCCTAATAACTGAATTATAATGTTTAATCTTTGCTTGTATGGATATTGATTTCTTATATGTATTTCTTATTCATTTTTATGTATATATAGATTTTAATGTACATGACGATTTCAGTTTCGTTTACGAACAACATTTAAAGCGAGTTTTACTTCCAAGGCTTTCGTGTAAGCATGACACACAATTTGTAGTGCCAGCACTGAAAATGGTAGCCGTGCCTTGTCCCCCCGCCCCCCCCCCCTCCCAATGGCTCCTCTCCCCTTGCCAGCCAATGCTTGCTTCCTCCTCTCCCCGCACTCCCCTCACAACTCTGCCGTCTTACAGTTAACACACTGTAGTCGCCTCTTGCTCTCCTGAAATAACCTCAATTTGTAGAGGAACAGAGCGCACAACGTTCTCCAGGTAAGGCATAGTCAGCTGTATCCCCACATTAATAGACTTCAAGTCATCATAGACTTCAAGGGCTACGCCTTTTGCTCTGTTCTGCATTGGAATCGTTCAGACTATCCTTTTAAGTGACTTCCGACATTTGTTTTTCCTTTTGGTTTGTACTCTATTGCAGCTTTAGTTATCCTATCATTAGACATAAGTTGGATGTACAGTCTGTAACACGAATTTAGCAGACTTATTCTTCGGTAATTTACGATTTGTCACCTTACTTGTATATACGGGTTACCAAAGCTTCATTTCATTTGTCTGTCACATGTCTGCTCAACCAGCAAATAAAATTTAAAAGTCTATGCTTCAGTTCATTAGTTGCATATTTAATCAGCTCCTTTTCCATATCATCAGCTCCCAGTAACTTTTTGTTTATTGTTTCTTGGACCACATTTTGCAGTTCTATTGTTGTCAAATCTACAGTCAAGGTATTGGTGTTTATTTTTGGTTCTTCTTCATTATCAGTCCATAAATATTCAAAGTATTTTAACCATTCAGAATTACATATAGTTGTAAAGCGTACTTTCTTGTTGACTGGCGTGCTTCATATTTTTGTATACGCTGCCTTCCCTTACGTCAGTATCGTGTTCTGTTTCACTCACACATCAATCCCAACTTTCATGTTTAAATTTTCGCATTCCTTTCTTTCCTACAGCAGATTTACTTTCATAAACCTCTCTGTAATTCATAGTATCAGGTAATGACAAGGCTTTTAGACACACCCCTTTTGTCTTTTATTAGTTTGCTAATATAGTCGTTCAAAGGTATAAATTCCCTTTTAGAATATTTCTTTTTGCTCGTTACTAATGCTTCAGCAGCTCCTTATGATATACTTTCTTTAGTAGTATCCCATTCTCCATTTATGTTGTTACTAACTAGTTTCATCTGATATTTCTCATTTAGTCCTTTTTTTATACTAGTTTCTTACCATATTCTTACAAGTAGAACCCTCAGTAGGTTGCTCCCTGACAAACAGGAAACTTCTTTTGGTGAAAGATGGGTTCAAATTAAGGAACACTTATTTTGTCTCAGGTGCCAACATTGAATAGTTTCCGAGTAAATGACAAAGTTTTGACTCTACTTGATCAGTTAGTGTGAGCAGCATTAAACCAATCATGTTAGCAATGTAGCAGCTAACAGCAAAGTTTCCAATTTTTGTGCTCTCTGTTCTAATTCAATCCTATGACACTTTTTTTATCACAGAAGTATGTGACGTGAATGACATCAATATTTTTGTGACCTCGAGAAATACAATAGAATTGTTTACAAATGAAATCAAATTGGCAAAAATTCTCTTCTGTACTGGACGCCAAGGGCCAAAATATAAAATCAGTTCCAGAACTGTATGATCAGTTTATCCAGGCTGTTAAGGAGAGTTCCAGTAACTATTACCCAGGGATGCCTCACATACTACATAGAGGGTCTCAATCAGAAGTGACCTTGCACCTACAAGATTACTACAATCTATTCGAACAGAGTCCACCAGGCGAGGAAATCATTGAAACAGCACATGAACTAATTTCTTAATAGATTCATCAAAAGGAGAGAGGGGAGGGGGGGGGAGGGAGAGTTGGACCAAATTAATGGAAGTATTGAATATGACACAGAGTGGCAAGGCCTGGAGACTGTTAAAGAAACTGAGCAAATATTTAACTATGACCCACTCAGACGTGACAGCCAATCATATTGCCCATCAACTTCTCATGAATGGCAAAATGAAACAAGAGGCTAAGCAAGGGGAACCTATGTGGAAGATATCTGCACATGAAAATGTAGAAAGATCTGAATTCATGCAAAATTTTAACATGACAAAAAACGGTGCCGGTTTGGATGGTATGTGGGTGGAACAAATAAAACATTTTTGGAAGCTCTACGAATTAATGGTTGCTACAGCTTTTAGCAACTGTCTAAGGTCATGCAAGATCTGAAAATCATGAATGAGTGCTCATGTAATAGCTGTTTGCAAAACTGTAGAGGGCAATAGAGAATGGAGGAACTGTAGATCAATATCTCTCCTGTGCCAGCTATATAAGAGTTTCAAAACAGTGCTACTCAACAAATGCATTCATGCCTTTGGCAACAACTCATTCAGTAGCAGGTAGACTTTATACCACGCAAAAGTGCTCAACACATTTGGCAAAAGCGTTCAACACATTCAGAATAGATTTGAAAACTGAGAGATCACAGAAGTAGCTTCCATTCTATATCGATCGACCGATTCTATACTGTTACAGAATATGTTTGTGGTCACGAAGGACTTCAAACTTACCACACTGATACCAACCAAGCTATGTAGTCGCACGACTTACGTTGATGTTCAACAAAGTAAATGTAGATTACAGAGGAGTGGATTGCCACTGCTTTTCAATATTTACAGTAATGACTAATTACTCCACACCAACATAAGTAGTTTTATCGTTGCGGACAGTGTTGCACTAGCTTGCTGAAGAAGTAGAACTCACCTCTGAAGCTGCTCTGAAGGAATTTGGCACATACTATGCGGCTCACCAATTAAAACCAAATCCATCAGAATCCCAACATTGTGCTTTTTCACCTCAGGAATAGAGAGGCTTTATGGAAAATACATGTCTCTTGGAATGAAACCCTGTTAGAAGATTCTTTCACCCTAAACTTACTAGTGGTAACACTGAACTGCAATTTCACTTATAGAACACGCTGCTCCAACATCACTCACAAAGTCAGTGCCGGAAATGACATCCTGAGGAAGTTAAGACATAAATTGGAGTGCAAAACCACATGCTCTTACAACCAGAACATTGACTCTATGCTATTCTGCTGGAGAATATGCATCCCCTGTGGTGTACAGGTCCACACATGCCAAAACTGTGGACCTTGTCTTCAATGAAGCATGCAGGTTAACCAACGGATGCCTAAAATCAAACTCTGTTGAAAAGAAATACCGTCTTGCTGCTATTACACCTCCCAAGTGTTCGTTGAGATGGCGTTGCTGATCGAGAATAACTGAATGTTGAAGCTCATGCACTCTTTGGCCACCAACAGTCTCAGCCTAAGCTGAAATGAAGGAAAAGCTACTTCCAGACAGCAAAGCCTTTGCAAGTACCTCGAGATAAGGCAAGACTTTCACTAAGGAAATCTAAGAACCAGGAATGGATGGGGCCTCGTGAACATCTTCCAGCTGGCTGCAAAGAAGGCTGGACTGTTTGGTGGTCCATAAACTGAGGAAGGATCAGTGTCAGCATGGCAGGGTCATCACTTAAGTAACGGGGCTTCACATCAAGACAACCGGAAGTGCGAGTATGGTCAAGGACAAAGTCATCCATATGACCTCTCTCTGCATTTTCGCTCTCAGAAAGAGATCAATTGTTTGCCAGTGACAATGCTCTACTTGGGGCTCAGCTTTGGAGAAACATAATCTGAATGTAGATTTGGTCAAATCCTTTACCCTGTTAATTTATTCCTTGCAAACTATGTACATATGAGTATATCTATAATTGTTATATGCTCATGTATACATTTAACTGTATGTATTTGTCATTCGTCTGACAAGAGTAGATGAATAATAAATCTGTTTCACTCACTTGTGTCGCCAGTAACTCTCCTCCCACATAAAAATACCATCATTCCATAACAGCAATATTGGATCGACTATGTCCACCATCTTGGCTGTAACTTTGCACAACACTAATGCTTTCTCTGTTGATCTCTCCATTCCAGCCACACTGCTCTAGCAGAAACCACTCTGTAAACTATCTCTTATCTGAAATCACTCTGTCTTCAAGAGACGATTAAGGTGTGTCAGTTATCGTCAACTTATCCTGCCCGTCAGAATATCGCAGCTGTCTTCGGTCTGCCGAACAGCGAACTAGTATTTCCACCTTTAGGTCAATACTATCCATGCTTTCCGCACCCCTTTCTATACCTGTCTCCCCCCCCCCCCATTTCATACACTAATCCTACCCTACCATTTCTAGCTCTTTCTCTGAACAGCTAGAATTCTCACTACGTACGCATATTATGATGGTGAATCATTAAGGATGTCTGGTTAGATACAAGAAAGGGAATAAGCACTCTAACTTTAGCAGGTGAAATAAATACATAAATAAATAAAATGTGCCATATTCCATTACGATTTGTAATCCAAGTTCATGTGGTCTATTCTCACTGTCCTTCGATTCACTGTGTATGCTACATGGGGGTTGGCAGACCCTCGTACCCTCAGTAATACGTGTGTGTCAGCGGGTCTCGATAAATTTCCAGATGGGCCACTCAGGACACCAGGTGGCCTCAAAGCTCCAGAAATTTCGGAAGAAACAGACAGAACTTCCCCACATTTTCTCTGTTATGAGAACGACAATTGGTGAAAGTCTTAAAAGGCGATATGTCGGAGCTTCGTGCAGATGTTTTGTGTACGTGCGGCCAGGGCTGGTTGAAGAAAGTTTTGCAAACAAGCGATTTATTATTTGCTGCCCCCTCCCCCTTACACCCTAATGCTTGTACACTTTCACCCACGTTAGTTTTCCGTACTAATTGTGAAATGCACTGGTGCACGTGAGCGCTACAGGTGGCTGGTAGTATTGTGATATGTCACGTATACAGAAATGTTGCAGTTGACGAGCAAACTGACATATTTCGTCGTTTCGGCCTTAATATGGCCCTGCACACACTTTACACCGACATGTGGACATGTTCTACACATTCATTCTGAGCGTGCTTTAGACACGGCCGCCTTCAAGGGCAACTGCCTCCTCTCCAGCCTGACGACCGCTTAGGCGTTGTTTTGCATCTTGGCTATCAGACCTTTGCTGTTGTTGTTGTGGTCTTCAGTTCACAGACTGGTTTGTTGCAGATCTCTATGCTACTCTATCCTGTGCAAGCCTCTTCATCTCCAGATAACCACTGCAACCTACATCCTTCTTAATCTGCTTAGTGTTTTCATCTCTTGGTCTCCCTCTATGATTTTTACCCTACACACTTCCCTCCAATACTAAACTGGTAATCCCTTGATGCCTCAGAACGTGTCCTACCTACCGATCCCTTCTCCTAGTCAAGTTGTGCCACAAAGTCCTCTTCTCCCCAATTCTATTCAGTACCTCTTCATTAGTTACGTGATCCACCCATCTAATCTTCAGCAATCTTCTGTAACACCACAGTTCGAAAGCTTCTATTCTCTTCTTGTCTGAACTATTTATCATCCATGTTTCAATTCCATACACGGCTACGCTCCATACAAATACTTTCAGAAAAGACTTCCTGACACTTTAATCCATACTCTATCTTAACAAATTCCGCTTCTTCAGAAGTGCTTTCCTTGCCATAGTCAGTCTACATTTTATATCCTCTCTACTACATCAATTATTTTGCTCCACAAATAGCAAAAATGATCTACTCATTCCCCAATCTAATTCCCTCAGCATTGCCTGATTTAATTCAACTACACTCCAATATCTTCATTTTGCTTTTGTTGACGTTCGTCTTATATCCTCGTTTCAAGACACAGTCCATGCTGTTCAACTGTTCTTCCAAGTCCTTTGTTGTGTCTGACACAATTACAATGTCATCAGCAATCCTCAATGCTTTTATTTTTTGTCCCTGGATTCTTTCTCTAAGTCTACAAATGCTAGAAATGTGTCTTTTTACTAATAGAGCCTTTTTCTCATAGAATCTCTGTCTCAAGAAAATGTGAGACCACTGTCTAAAACGTTGCAGTCAACCCCATACGCCAGCCCCCCCCCCTCCAGTCTTGTACCTGTACGCGATCTGATGAGTGACTTCAACTGGACACGTGAGGAAGCTTGGCTAGCCCTCTGCTCCTCACTGAACATGGCCATTACTAAGGCAAAGGGTGGTGTGCTTTACTGCACTGTGCTGTGTCAGCCTCTTATCTCTCCTGGGTGGGCCCTAGCGGTGGTGCAGAGGTGGCCAGTAGTTCGTCTCATGAGCTTATCTGTCGTCAGATGAAACATTCGTGATTCTCATTAAGCTAAATACTTACCCTTAGCTGCAATCTGGTTATCGGTGGATATTGCTTTTTTCTTCTGTTATGGTTACTATTTACTTCATAGTTTGTTGTTTGCCATATACTTTGATCACGACACTGTTGTAAGCTTCAAAACATCCAATCAGCTATGTTTTCATTATTGTAAAGACCTTCTCATTTGCATAAGTTAATGAGCAAATTACACTTCATTTAATAACAACATACTTCTAAGTAAAACACTGACCTGTTTCATTCAACCCCGATGACCGAACGAAAGATAATGTATTTTGCAACGCGCATGGAAATCTGGCAGTTATGGCTCTTGTGATGCGCCGAGCAGCACGCAGTAACTCGGAGAGGATGGGGTGCCTCACATGATCCGTTGCCAGCACTTCTGCATTCCATTCTGTGTCGTTCAACCTTTAAAAATGAAATGGAGTCACCAACAGTAACAAATGATACTCTCAAACTTGATAGTATTGTCTAGAACAGAATGATGAAAGCTAAACTCACGTTGCCACTTATCCAGTTTCTATGTTTCCCTTTGACAGGGGCAGACAGATCATTAGAAATCAGTCAAGATATTAGTCTGAGATACTCCAGAGTAAATTACGAATGCAAGGCTGCTAACACATTTAGATCACATTTTGATCGCCAATTTAACATGACAGAAACGTATATCAGAGAACAAAAAGCATAAGAAGTGTTAATCGATAGGTTCTACTATCCCTGGGATGTGGTTGCTCAGAAGTAATGGTATCATTCCCTTCCACCTGTTGGAAATAGGAGCCATGTCAGCCACGTAGCTGTTTCGACACTCTTGCAGTGATTTGGCTAGTCAACGGACATGTTCTCTCAATCAGTCTTGTTTGGTTGAGGTTACAGGTATTTCAATGTGGGAATGTAGCTTGTGTGTAATCTATTTTATTTCACCTTCTTTTTTTCAAGCAAATGTTCATGATCCTCTTTTTAATTCTTTTACATAATTTTGTTTATTTATTGTACCTTGGTAGTGTGTACTTTGTTTGATTTTGAACCACAACCACACATGCACTTGTAGCAACTATTTTTGACCTGTTTTGTATCTGTATCGATATATCTATGTCAATTTGTAGTGTTGCTTATGTAGTGTGTTGTATCTGTCATGGAAATTCTTTGACTATGTATACACATTTCAGATACGTGATCTTTCTGAACAATATTGTTTAAACTGTGCTTGTGGATTTAAATAACTACTGGAGTGTTTGAACTTGAATTTAATGCTGTGTTGACATTTGCACAGCCAACTATACTTTGAGTAGGTTAAAAGACTGCTTGTCAAAGCACATTTGTTATTTTAAGAGTTAAGGTTTGTAGTGCTTTACTTAATTAATAATTATTCATGAGAATACATGCCATTTCTCATACATCATTGTGTGGTTTTGTTGATGAGCATGGCTCTTCAACCATGAAAGTTTAAGGGCCCTCATGTCCTAGGCTAGTTAGTTGATGAAGCAAAGCCAAGGCTGCTTCACAGCCAGTGTAGTTAGATTTGCATTCTGTTTAATTGCTTCAAACTGAGCTTAAGAGATAAATATCTACTGAGTTAGCCATTCCATTGCAAGTTGGTTAATGCACAGACATAGAGACCCTGTACTAAGCAATGATGTTGAAGAGTATGATTATTAATAGACTTCAGTTTTAAGTCAGAATCATGTCATGCATTTCCCTGTTTAGTATTGCTATTAGTTTCATGTGTGTTGGTGATTGATTCTATAAACTGCTGCATCTAGTTCATTTAAAGCATGTGTTGTTGAGAGGCATATGTTACTGTTTGCTGTCTCATTGGCCACTTGTTTGTCTGACTTCCAAGTTAGTAGTACATTTAACTGCAAGGTTAGGTTACTGTGTTGTAGTGTGAACAGATATAAAAAAAAAGTTTAGTGTGTGTGTGTGTGTGTGTGTGTGTGTGTGTGTGTGTGTGTGTGTGTGTGTGTGTCAAGGAAGGTTAAGTTAGCCTTAGCACTGCCTTCTTTATTATATTGCTTGACACAAGAATGCCTAATTAGGCTGGTGAGAGATATTGATTTAATATTAGAGCTTGTTTTTGGTGCAGGGAAAACATCTTTTCCTGAGCCACCTGTTTACTGTTGGTTATGCTCTGCTGGAGTATTTCGGAAATGAATCCTAGTCTGATTGTTCTGTTTCTATTAGGTTATCTTATGGTCACAATTTTCTCAAAAATTCCTCACAGAGGTTTAACGTTAGAACCGATTGCCATTTGAGGTGGTCTGTGTTACTGTTACATACTTTGTCCTATCAATAGGCACTGTGAGCTGTAACAGTTATTAACTTGTTTACGTGACAGTTCATGAACCATAAGGTAAATATCATACATTCAATACTATTTTAACTGGTAAATCTTTGTGTCCACTATCACCACCTTTGTCTGTTAGACCCTCATATGTTTGTAATTTCACAGTTTCCAGTTAAGTTGTTAGGCATGAAGCAGAGTGGGACCATATACACTCAATAAGTACCTGCATGCATTGAGACCTATCTATCATTAAGTACTTTATACTTTCAACAAATTTTTGCAGCCAACTGTCTCTGACATGACTGATCCCTTTGTTCATTCTTTGCTTTCCTTGGTGTGTGTAGATTGCACAACTAAATGTTGTCCTTTCTCTCGCTGTAGGAATGCGAGTCGGTTAAGTGATACTTGCCTCATGGTTTGGAATTTTGATTTCTCAACCATGAGACTGATTCCACTCGCAATAGTCCATCTTTCCTCTGAACCATGCACTGATATGTGTTGAGGGACCATCTTTTTAATACAGAGCACAATTGGACATTAGTTTGTGTTCGCCTGTTTGTGTCTTGAGAACCTTGTTCTATGAATGTGTTTTAAAGTGCTTTTGATGGCAGCTTTGTGCGATGTTGACATGCATTCTCTTTCCCATCCAATCACAAGTACCTACCCATGAAAGATCTGTGTAAATGGGATGTGAATAGGTCTTAAAAGAAAATAGTATGCATTTTGAGAGATGTGCAGTAAAATAAATCCTCCATAACATCACCTTCTGTTACATGTTTGCTTAGTAATCCATTTTATGAAACCAATAATTGCACCTCTTTTGGGCCACATTTATATAGTCATTTAGTAGTAAAAGCATAACAAGCACTGAACATGATGTAGATGGAAGCGCATATCAATCACTTTTTCGTCAATGAAGGCACATCAAGAGTACCTCGAGAATAAATGACCCCTAAGCATCACCTGTTTTGTGGAAAGCCTGCATAGAGATCTTATTTCATTTAAACATCCTCATTTTTGATACTATGACAGGAATGAGGAGTGTAAAAACAGAAAACATTTAGAGACACTACCTGGTTAGAGCACAATTAACTCTTAAAGGTCCATATGTGGTCAGAAATTATAGCTCTGAAACACTGTACCTCATACACACCAAATTATTTTTTTTTTTTTTTTTTACATTTCTCAATGTTATTTTCTGATTATAAGTACATATAGATTTTATTATTTTCTTGAAAGTCTAGTCCACTGAAATATTGCAAAGTAAACTTATTAGAATTATTTCAAAGCAATGTCTTAAGGAATGTAATAAACACACTGGCAAAGTCAGGGTCTTTGCACTGTGTAATAATGACCTCGAACCAAAGATACTATTGGAATGGCAAACACTGATGGTATGTGAGAGTGCAGAAAGAGCCACAAGTTAACATCTGTCAACTGCTAGAGTGTGCAGTGCCAACAGTAAAATTCAGAAGCAGCGCTGTTGCGGTGTGGTCATGTTTCTCATTGATGGGGCTGCACCCCTTGTTGTTTTGAGTGGCATTATCACAGCACAGTTCTACACTGATGTTTTAAGCACCTTCTTGCTTCCCACTGTTGAAGATCAATTCGGGGATGGTGAGTGCATCTTTCAACGTGCTCGAGCACCTGTTCATAACGGGCGGCCTGTGGCGGAATGGTTACACAACAATAACACCCCTGTAATGGAGTAGCCTACACAGAGTCCTGAGCTGAATCCTATAGAACACACGTTTTGGAATGCCGTGCCAGGCCTCACTGACCCACATCGACACCTCTCCTCAGTGCAGCATTCCGTGAAGAATGGGCTACCATTCCCCAGCATTTGACTGAATGCATGCCTGAAAGAGTGGAAACTGTCATTGAGGCTAAGGGTGAGCCAACACTATATTGAATTCCAGCATTACCGATGGAGGGCGCCACGAAATTTTAAGTCATTTTCAGCCAGGTGTCCAGATACTTTTGATCTCATAGTGTATTGAGGACATTGCACATGTTCCGTTTGTGGTCAAATTCGACAGCACAACAATCCAGGGTAGCTAGCATCTGCATTCTAGTTCGAGCATGCACTTCTCTCGGTGTTTCCATACCTTCGCCCAGCCCCTGTACACGAGGAAAGTTGTGGACTTCCTTCCTCACAGAATAGAGGCCGTTATCACAGATAAAGGTGGTGCTGCACGGCACCAGTTTGCTGTCTCCTACGGAGGGGGGGAGGGACGGGTGGACCAGAGTGGTGTGTGGTGCACTTGGTAACAGATGATAGTCTCGGAAAGTAGGAAAGATAGGTGGTAGTGCATAGAGGAAACTTATGAAGGGAAGAAGACGAACGGTTAATGGCCTGGGCCTCCAGTGGCGTACGTACCCCCGTGCAGAGCACGAGTGGAAGCAACGGTCAGCGACGATGGAACACAGGTGCCAGGTTTGCAGCTGGTCTGGCGTGGACCTGGCAAGGCCGCGGACCGCCTCTACGGCGCCCCCGCACCCCTCCTCCTCGTCGCCTACCGGCGGCCCGCAGGGGCTGCTACTGCTGCTCGGCACCAGCGGCGCCACTGCCGACACTACATCGAACGGCGGCGCCAGCTCGTCGCACTTCACGTACACGTCGTAGCTTTCTGCAAAACACAAGAGGGCTGTACACTGACTGTGCTGTGCAGACAGGGTTTCATTGACTACATCTACATCTAAATTTATACTCCGCAAGCCACCCAACGGTGTGTGACGGAGGGCACTTTACGTGCCACTGTCATTACCTCCCTTTCCTGTTCCAGTCGCGTATGGTTCGCGGGAAGAACGACTGTCTGAAAGCCTCCGTGCGCGCTCTAATCTCTCTAATTTTACATTCGTGATCTCCTCGGGAGGTATAAGTAGGGGGAAGCAATATATTCGATACCTCATCCAGAACCGCACCCTCTCGAAACCTGGAGAGCAAGCTACACCGCGATGCAGAGCGCCTCTCTTGCAGAGTCTGCCACTTGAGTTTATTAAACATCTCCGTAACGCTATCACGGTTACCAAATAACCAAATAAGCCTGTGACGAAACGCGCCGCTCTTCTTTGGATCTTCTCTATCTCCTCCGTCAACCCGATCTGGTACGGATCCCACACTGATGAGCAATACTCAAGTATAGGTCGAACGAGTGTTTTGTAAGCCACCTCCTTTGTTGATGGACTACATTTTCTAAGCACTCTCCCAATGAATCTCAACCTGGTACCCGCCTTACCAACAATTAATTTTATATCATCATTCCACTTCAAAACGTTCCGCAAGCATGCTCCCAGATATTTTACAGAAGTAACTGCTACCAGTGTTTGTTCCGCTATCATATAATCATACAATAAAGGATCCTTCTTTCTATGTATTTGCAATACATTACATTTGTCTATGTTAGGGGACACTTGCCACTCCCTGCACCAAGTGCCTATCCACTGCAGATCTTCCTGCATTTCACTACAATTTTCTAATGCTGCAACTTCTCTGTATACTACAGCATCATCCGCGAAAAGCCGCATGGAACTTCCGACACTATCTACTAGGTCATTTATATATATTGTGAAAAGCAATGGTCCCCTAACACTCACCTGTGGCACGCCAGAGGTTACTTTAACGTCTGTAGACGTCTCTCCATTGATAACAACATGCTGTGTTCTGTTTGCTAAAAACTCTTCAATCCAGCCACACAGCTGGTCTGATATTCCGTAGGCTCTTACTTTGTTTATCAGGCAACAGTGCGGAACTGTATCGAACGCCTTCCGGAAGTCAAGAAAAATAGCATCTACCTGGGAGCCTGTATCTAATATTTTCTGGGTCTCATGAACAAATAAAGCGAGTTGGGTCTCACACGATCGCTGTTTCCGGAATCCATGTTGCTTCCTACGTAGTAGATTCAGGGTTTCCAAAAACGACGTGATGCTCAAGCAAAAATCATGTTCTAAAATTCTACAATAGATCGACGTCAGAGATATAGGTCTATAGTTTTGCGCATCTGCTCGACGACCCTTCTTGAAGACTGGGACTACCTGTGCTCTTTTACAATCATTTGGAACCCTCTGTTCCTCTAGAGACTTGCAGTACACGGCTGTTAGAAGGGGGGCAAGTTCTTGCGCGTACTCTGTGTAGAATCGAACTGGTATCCCGTCAGGTCCAGTGGACTTTCCTCTGTTGAGTGATTCCAGTTGCTTTTCTATTCCTTGGACACTTATTTCGATGTCAGCCGTTTTTTCGTTTGTGCGAGGATTTAGAGAAGGAACTGCAGTGCGGTCTGTGTCTGTGTCTGTGACGAAAGAATGACGAACTTTATGACTACTATAAGGAGGATGATGTGATCGAGTTCATAAAGCTGTGTGGATCGAGTTCATAAAGGTGTGTAGACTGAGATGGACTGGACATGTGATGTGACTCGATGAGACAGATCCCCCAAGGAAAGCCTGCTGCAGTAAAACCTGGAGGAAGAAGAGGTCGAGTCGGAGAGGACGCTGTCCGAGTCGGTTGCCGTAATTGGGGGTCCACGGCAAAGTCCAGACAGGAATGGCAGAAAATTATTGAGGAGGCCAAGTCTCACCCTTGATGTAGTGTCAATGGAACAAGATCTACATCCACACATCTCGCCACTGAAATGCCGACAACACGAAAGCAGCAATCCGTAAAGTCAACGTGCTGACAAATGTACTACGGGCTTCGGCAGGCAGATTGCCAGCATTTCAAATGGCTTTAAGCACTGTGGAACTTAACATCTGAGGTAATCAGTCCCCTACACTTAGAACTACTTAAACCTAAGGACACCACACACAACCATGCCCGAGGCAGGATTCAAACCACCCGTTCTGGACTGAAACGCCTAGAACCACTCAGCCACCGCGGCCAGCTGCCAGCATTTCAGCTATCGGCAAAAACTAATGCTGTGGGCTCCATTGATGTTGAAGCTGTAGTAACCAAAACCAACCGCAGGAACGCCTTGGGCTGCGGACCGGAGCCGCCAGGCGGGGAAGCCGCCGGCGGTGGAGCACGCACCACCGGGTAGACACAGGACGAGTCGGACGACAGACCGACAACGACCGACTATGACCGACACAACAAGGAAGAGATAAACAACGGGGCTTGTAGAAACCACAACACCAAACACCAACAGTAAATCCACTCGGAACCAGAGCCAGGCAAATGTCAACAACGAGCAACGACCAGAACGCAGTACCACCGAGATAGAGACGCAATCCAGAGCGAGTACCAGACTGACTGGACTAGGGTTTTTTTTTTTCTTTATTGATTTTCAATTCCCCCCGAAGGGGGCGGGCTGGCAGCAGCTTACTACGCTGCTCTACAGCCTACAGACTTTTTTTAAAAAAAAGGAAGAAGAAAGAAACAAGAAAAAACAGGTGATATAATGGTGATTTAAAGTGGGAAATGGCGTAAGAATGCGGAAAGTTAAAACAGAAAGCAAAAGGGGATGGCAATGTTGATAAAATACACAGGAATCTGACAAGTAGCATAGTAGACACACAATTAAAAAACATGGCGACAGTCTGGTTTCTGTTCGCAAGTGATAAAAAAAAAAAAAAAACAAACAAAAAAAAGGCTCACCCAGCGGCAGTATGATGGCTGTTCGCTACACTTCCCAAAAGACACAACACGGAGCACGCACTGGAAAAACACACTGTAAAACACTGCACGAAAAAGGCAGCACAAAGATGGCACTCCCGATCCAAGGCAGATGGGGGGGGGGGGACACCTGGAGTAGGGGGGAAAAACAAGGAGGGAGGAGAGGAAAAAACGAAAAGGGGGAGGGAACCAAGGAGGGAGAGGACTAATAAAGGGGGAGAAGGGCAGGCACGAGACGGAATGAGAGGAAGCAGAGGAGGGAAATGTAAAAGGACTCGGAGGAGAGAAGGAGGCAAAGAGAGGGGAGGTGTGGAAGAAAGAGGGCGGAAGGGGGGAGAGGGAGCCCAGGAAAAGGACACAGGAAAGGAGGGGGCTGGACTAGGTCAGAGCGGGTCCCTATATACGAAACCGGAGGGAGCGGCTATTGGCTGTGGTCTGCACATGGTGTAGCAGTGGCGCCCTCACTGCGCGAGAGCTGCTGCGCGGAATAGCCGCCGCGGATGCAGAGCCCTCTATGGGCTGGCCACGTCCATTTGTTCTGGCGCGTGTTTGACTTCCACGGGAGGAGGTACTAGAGAAGCAGAGAGAGGCGTGCCAGCAGTGGGGCACCCGATGAAGGTGCTGGACACAGGACTGGCAGAACAACACCTTCTGAGTCCCAGTTCCCATTACAACCTTGCGGTGGATAGATGCAGTGTGGAGGCTCCAGACAGAGTGAAGGTTGCCAGGTTGCATTCGTCATTCTCACACATGGCTAGCATCTGACGTCATAGAAAAGTGCACCATATGGTACACAGTACATAGATGATACTTCGCATAGCAGCCTTTATACAGGGCGATTATAAGTGAGTTAAACTTTCAAAACGTTATAGATATAACACCACTGGTCAGAATGACGTCAAATTGCAGCGGAATATTATCAGAGAAGGGGAAAACATATGGCAGAAGAAGAAAAGAATACTATGAAAATTCCAGAATGAGATTTTCACTCTGCAGCGGAGTGTGTGCTGATATGAAACTTCCTGGCAGATTAAAACTGTGTGCCCGACCGAGACTCGAACTCGGGACCTTTGCCTTTTGCGGGCAAGTGCTCTACCAACTGAGCTACCCAAGCACGACTCATGCCCCATTCTCACAGCTTTACTTCTGCCAGTACCTCGTCTCCTACCTTCCAAACTTTACAGAAGCTCTCCTGCGAACCTTGCAGAACTAGCACTCCTGAAAGAAAGGATATTGTGGAGACATGGCTTAGCCACTTGCCCGCAAAAGGCAAAGGTCCCAAGTTCGAGTCTCGGCCCGGCACACAGTTTTAATCTGCCAGAAAGTACCACTATGAAAACTGATCAACAGATGGAGCTATATGTCTCAGAATACGTGAATGAAAACACCTGTCATGCACATGACCCACTGACGGTATAAAGATGTAGGGCACACAGGTTTCCCTCCTTTCGCATGTGCGACATTCACCATGACTGTCTCAATGCAGGATCGCACTCCGTTTTTAAAGCTGTGTTACAAGCATGATGACTGTGCACACGTCGCTCTGCAGAAGTTCAGGACATTGAAGAGTTTGAAAAAAGGTGTCAGTCCGATAACTGCCGTGGGTCTGGAGAAAATGAATCGGAAATTCGAAAAAACGGGTTCTTCTGGTGCACAACCTGGTAGAGGGAGGAAACGAATTGATTCGACGTCAGTGGGAGCAGTGGCCACAGCAGTGCAGGAGGAGACGAGTGGCGGAGTGCAAACGTGTGGTGCACCGAGAACTGCCCGAACGTTGGACATACCCGTGAGCACGGTGCATAAAATCCTGAGACATCCTTCTTTGCTATCCATTCAAAATTTCCCGTATGCACGAGTTGCACCCTGTTGACCTGCCAGCAAGAGAGACCTTTGCTTTAGAATTTCTTGCTTGCATGGGAGTGGACAACGACTGGCCGTGGAAGATTTTGCGGACAGATGAAGCCAACTTCCATCTGACAGGATATGTAAATTCGCAGAATTGTGGAATATGGGCAACGAAAAATCCACAAGTAAATCAACTAGTACCACTTCATCCTGAAAAGGTTACTGTTTGGTGCAGGTTTACGGCATCATTTACCATAGGGCCATATTTTTTCGAAGAGACTGGTGCTTCCGGTCCTGTTACCTGTACCGTCACTGGTAAGCGCTATGAGAGACTTTTACGCAACGTCATTCCAGCTCTCTAACAGCATGGATGGCATCATTTTTATGCAAGATGGCGCACCCCCGCACATTGCACATCCAGTTAAGCAGCTGCTGAAGTGACATTTCAGAAATGCTAGAATTATCAGCCGCCATTTCCCTACAGCCTGGCCGTCCCAATCACCTGACCTTAATTCTTGAGACTTTTGGCTGTGGGGCTATTTGAAAGATGTCGCGTTCAGTGTTCCAATTGCAAACATAACTGCATTGAAGGCACACATTGCACAACACATTCTGAACGTGACCCTGGAAACACTTCGATCAGTTGTGGAACGTGCTGTTTCTCGATTTCAACTGGCAAAAACGATAGACAGCATATGGAACACGTTTTGCGCCAGTCACACAGAAATTAATAAGCTGATTTGATTTTGATTGATGCTTTTTATGCGGTTTTTGGCTTCAGGACAATCAAAAAGCCCATGTGAGTGATGCTTTTTTGCGGTTTTTGGCCCGAGGACAATTAAAAACTGATTTTTCCCATACGATGTGATGTGACCTTGCTGTGGGGAATGGGCTTACATAACTAACAATATCATACTTGTACACCCATGCACACTGAGTAATACAATTTGTTTAACATCAAATGTACACCTTAGACGTTGTTGCTGCCACTAAAGTCTTTGGTCACTTACCAAATAGTATCAAAGATCTAGCAGATAACCAACAAGTATTTAAGAAGAAATTAAAAGAATTTCTGAATGACAACTCCTTCTACACCATAGAGGAATTTTTAGATATAAATTAAGGGGGAAAAATTATTAAAAAAAATAAAAAATAAAAAAAAATAAAAAAATCAAAAGTTGTTATATTAACTTAAGTATGTTGTTAAATTAACTTAATTATGTCATGTATTGGAAAATTTGACTCGTTCCACATCATTACAAAATATCGTATTCATGATCCACGGAACTAGTATTAATCTAATCTAATCTGATTCATTTGTCATTTGTAGTTGACCACTATTAAATTATGATGCTTACAGCGGCATCTATTGCTACATTTTGTAATTATTTATTTTTCTTTTGCCATACATCTTCCTCCTCCTCTGATAATATTCCATTGCAATTTTATGTCATTCTGACCAGTGATATTATTTCTACAGTGGTTTGAAAGTTTAATTATAATCACCCTGTATTTATAATGTATTGAAACCTGTGGTTCTGCCTACCTCTGTAATCCCCGTGACATCATCTTTCAACAAAATAATTCAAAACCACGCATTGTTCTAATGTACTCTGATATAGAGGGTTTTAACTGTCACCATCAACAGAACGTTCTCCAACTATATCATGCACTGTAAACATCTGGTTGGGGGTTGTCAAAAACCTGGCACACATCACTCTGTTGCCACTGAACTTTGGCACATACTCGCAGCAGTATGGAATGACATAGCTGTATTGGCTGTCCGAGTTTAGTTCAGCTCGAAGCCCTGTCGGGTTAGAGCCATTGTTGAGGCCACAAATACGAGCAGCATCAGATGTGGCAGTGTGCTGTCATAACTGTGCACATGCTCAGTTTCATAATTGAATGAATTAAGCAATTTAGTGTAATAAACAGAGGTAAATAGCTGGAGAACATGTTAACTGATGTGATATTTCATTACATTAAGACTGGTGAAAGCAGCATAACAACCAGAGTATACATAGTGGAGATATTTGAGTTTGAACGAGCCTGTCAGAATTTATTCGGAAGTGGCTGGAGTGCAAGGAGGCTGGATACCACATTCAGGGCCAGGGCAGCTGGCAGGCCCAAAATACTGCCAGTCAGCATCGCGGACTGAGGCAGTGGGATCTGGGATGTGTAGGAGCAGGTGCAGGGAATACAAAAACAAGACAAGGTAAAAGTTAATGCTTCTCTCCCCCTTCTCTTTGGTTCCTGCAGACAACTCCAACACCAGAGACAGCCCAAAGGAAAAAGTAATCTGCTTTAAATTTTGTTCTGGTGGACAGTAGAGAATTCACAGTGTTTATGAAAGTAGACTTGACCTGTGTGTCAGTAAATTGTAGAGAATGATATAATTACAAGCAGAGTTTATATTTGGTGAACTGTAGTGTCTGACACCATTACCATCAAGAATCAACAGAGTGGGTGACACACCATAGTTAGAAGAGACGTGACTCAGAAGACGTATTGGAAAGACATTTACTGAGTCACTGTGTCATGATTCCACAGTAAGCTTTGTTTGGGCACAGCCCGGCTAGTAAAGTCGTCCATGTAAAGTCACGCAGGCAGTGAACTTTATGACTGTGTTTTGAGTATATTTCTGCTGATAACAAAAGCTGAAGCTTAGATACGAGTATTTAATGAGGCAAGCCTATTTTGTGTGTGTGTGTGTGTGTGTGTGTGTGTGTGTGTGTGTGTGTGTGTGATGCATCACTCTTGAGTGTAATGATAGGTCGCATCCAGCATGCTGGCCTGCAGTTGTGAACGAGCATTAACTGCATCTCCACAACATAGACTAGCTGAGTTCTGGCATTTATAAACCATAAACCCCTATGAAAACAAAGTTTCGTGTGCCTTTGTGCCACCAGTATCAGCACAATTTCAGTGAGCAAGCTCTGTGAATTCTGATAAGCGTCATTTTTTATGTTTTTTATGTAATTTTGAATATCCAGCAGCTTATTCTGAGGACACTGGCCCTCTACAAGTTACCTAAGAAATCCGAACTTTAATATGAAGAATAGATTTTATGGGCACTCAACATCGAGGTCATCGGCGTTTTAATATGACAAATAGTATTAATATGATTAGAATGTCCATAATAACAATGTAATACTCACTAAGAACTAATAAAGTTAATACTTGCTGTACTTGTTTCACTGTTGGTGCTGCCACTAATAGATATGATAATAACAATAATAATAATAATAATAATGTCAATCATCACTGGGAGATGTAAGAAGGATTTATAGGAGCACAAAATACATATTTCATTACATAGTAAGTTCTGGGAAAAGGAAATTTAAGGAGACTACACCATCTCAGAATACTGGAAAATTAGGAAGATCTGGTCAGAAAGAATGCATATGGCGACAATGCTAATCATTGTTTTTCCTTTAGTAGACATGTCATTAAACGTCTTCTGAAGCTGGAGATGTTATTCAGTTCCCCAATATACTACAGGAGGTTATTCAAGAGTGCTGCTACTGAGAAGGACTTTCAGAAAGTAATTAAATGATGGAGTGGGAAAGAGAGGAGTTTGATCTCATGGCGATGTTGTTCCCACAAGACCATTAAGGCCGAGGGAGATGTAAGATACAGTGTATGTTGATAAGATGGAAGGTATCGAAATTTCTTCACTTGTATGCAGGCAGACAAGTCAGCTGAGATGAAACTGAGGCTTCAGTTTGCACACAAGAGATGCTTACATCGAACTGGAGCCTCCACGTGCTGCAGCAGAGTACAAGCTACTAACTCCGTGGGTATGAAACACAAATTGGATGGTAAAATTTAACACAAGCAGTTCACAAAGTGCTCGACACATTCATGTATGATACACAAAACTAACTAAAACTGTACATCAATGCGACAGCATCACTCATCCGTGTCCATGCCAAGTTGCAGTTGCACAAAAGATCGAATAAACTGAATCAATCAAATTACACTACTGGCCATTAAAATTGCTACACCGAGAGGAAATGCAGATGATGAACGGGTATTCATTGGACAAATATATTATACTAGAACGGACATGTGATTACATTTTCACGCAATTTGGGTGCATAGATCCTGAGAAATCAGTACCCAGAATGACCACCTCTGGCCATAATAACGGCCTTCATACACCTGGGCATTGAGTCAAACAGAGGTTGGATGGCGTGTTCAGGTACAGCTGCCCATGCAGCTTCAGCACGATACCACAGTTCATCAAGAGTAGTGACTGGCGTATTGTGACGAGCCAGTTGTTCGGCCACCATTGACCGGATGTTTTCAATTGGTGAGAGATCTGTAGAATGTGCTGGCCAGGGCAGTAGTCGAACATTTTCTGTATCCAGAAAGGCCCGTACAGGACCTGCAACATGCGGTCGTGCATTATCCTGCTGAAATGTAGGGTTTCGCAGGGATCGAATGAAGGGTAGAGCCACAGGTCGTAACACATCTGAAATTAACGTCCACTCCAGAACGAGATTTTCACTCTGCAGCGGAGTGTGCGCTGATATGAAACTTCCTGGCAGATTAAAACTGTGTGCCCGACCGAGACTCGAACTCGGGACCTTTGCCTTTCGCGGGCAAGTGCTCTACCAACTGAGCTACCGAAGCACGACTCACGACCGGTACTCACAGCTTTACTTCTGCCAGTACCTCGTCTCCTACCTTCCAAACTTTACAGAAGCTCTCCTGCGAACCTGCAGAACTAGCACTCCTGAAAGAAAGGATATTGCGGAGACATGGCTTAGCCACAGCCTGGGGGATGTTTCCAGAATGAGATTTTCACTCTGCAGCGGAGTGTGCGCTGATATGAAACTTCCTGGCAGATTAAAACTGTGTGCCCGACCGAGACTCGAACTCGGGACCTTTGCCTTTCGCGGGCAAGTGCTCTACCAACTGAGCTACCGAAGCACGACTCACGACCGGTACTCACAGCTTTACTTCTGCCAGTACCTCGTCTCCTACCTTCCAAACTTTACAGAAGCTCTCCTGCGAACCTGCAGAACTAGCACTCCTGAAAGAAAGGATATTGCGGAGACATGGCTTAGCCACAGCCTGGGGGATGTTTCCAGAATGAGATTTTCACTCTGCAGCGGAGTGTGCGCTGATATGAAACTTCCTGGCAGATTAAAACTGTGTGCCCGACCGAGACTCGAACTCGGGACCTTTGCCTTTCGCGGGCAAGTGCTCTACCAACTGAGCTACCGAAGCACGACTCACGACCGGTACTCACAGCTTTACTTCTGCCAGTACCTCGTCTCCTACCTTCCAAACTTTACAGAAGCTCTCCTGCGAACCTGCAGAACTAGCACTCCTGAAAGAAAGGATATTGCGGAGACATGGCTTAGCCACAGCCTGGGGGATGTTTCCAGAATGAGATTTTCACTCTGCAGCGGAGTGTGCGCTGATATGAAACTTCCTGGCAGATTAAAACTGTGTGCCCGACCGAGACTCGAACTCGGGACCTTTGCCTTTCGCGGGCAAGTGCTCTACCAACTGAGCTACCGAAGCACGACTCACGACCGGTACTCACAGCTTTACTTCTGCCAGTACCTCGTCTCCTACCTTCCAAACTTTACAGAAGCTCTCCTGCGAACCTGCAGAACTAGCACTCCTGAAAGAAAGGATATTGCGGAGACATGGCTTAGCCACAGCCTGGGGGATGTTTCCAGAATGAGATTTTCACTCTGCAGCGGAGTGTGCGCTGATATGAAACTTCCTGGCAGATTAAAACTGTGTGCCCGACCGAGACTCGAACTCGGGACCTTTGCCTTTCGCGGGCAAGTGCTCTACCAACTGAGCTACCGAAGCACGACTCACGACCGGTACTCACAGCTTTACTTCTGCCAGTACCTCGTCTCCTACCTTCCAAACTTTACAGAAGCTCTCCTGCAGGAGAGCTTCTGTAAAGTGTGGAAGGTAGGAGACGAGGTACTGGCAGAAGTAAAGCTGTGAGTACCGGTCGTGAGTCATGCTTCGGTAGCTCAGTTGGTAGAGCACTTGCCCGCGAAAGGCAAAGGTCCCGAGTTCGAGTCTCGGTCGGGCACACAGTTTTAATCTGCCAGGAAGTTTCATATCAGCGCACACTCCGCTGCAGAGTGAAAATCTCATTCTGGAAACATCCCCCAGGCTGTGGCTAAGCCATGTCTCCGCAATATCCTTTCTTTCAGGAGTGCTAGTTCTGCAGGTTCGCAGGAGAGCTTCTGTAAAGTTTGGAAGGTAGGAGACGAGGTACTGGCAGAAGTAAAGCTGTGAGTACCGGTCGTGAGTCGTGCTTCGGTAGCTCAGTTGGTAGAGCACTTGCCCGCGAAAGGCAAAGGTCCCGAGTTCGAGTCTCGGTCGGGCACACAGTTTTAATCTGCCAGGAAGTTTCTTAACGTCCACTGTTCAAAGTGTCGTCAATGCGAACAAGAGGTGACCGAGACGTGTAAGCAACGGCACCCCATACCATCACGCTGGGTGATACGCCAGTATGGCGATGACGAATACACGCTTCCAATGTGCGTTCACGGCGATGTCGCCAAACACGGATGCGACAATCGTGATGCTGAAAAACAGACCCTGGATTGATCCGAAAAAATGACGTTTTGCCATTCGTGCTCCCAGGTTCGTCGTCGAGTACACCATCGCAGACGCTCCTGTCTGTGATGCAGCGTCAAGGGTAACCGCAGCCACGGTCTCCGAGCTGATAGTCCGTGCTGCCGCAAACGTCGTCGAACTGTTCGTGCAGATGGTTGTTGTCTTGCAAACGTCCCCATCTGTTGACTCGGAGATCGAGACGTGGCTGCACGATGCGTTACAGCCGTGCGGATAAGATGCCTGTCATGTCGACTGCTAGTGATACGAGGCCGTTGGGATCCAGCACGGCGTTCCGTATTACTCTCCTGAACTCACCGATTTCATATTCTGCTAGCAGTCATTGGATCTCGAGCAACGCAAGCAGCAATGTCGCGATACGATAAACCGCAATCGCGATAGGCTACAATCCGACCTTTATCAAAGTCGGAAACGTGATGGTACGCATTTCTCCTCCTTACACGAGGCATCACAACAACGTTTCAACCGGCAACGCCGGTCAACTGCTGTTCGTGTATGAGAAATCGGTTGGAAACTTTCCTCGTGTCAGCACGTTGTAGGTGTTGCCACTGGCGCCAACCTTGTGTGAAAGCTCTGAAAAGCTAATATTTGCATATCAGAGCATTTTCTTCTTGTCGGTTAAATTTCGCGTCTGTAGCACGTCATCTTCATGGTGTAGCAATTTTAATGATCAGTAGTGTAATACTGTTCCCTGACTTACTTAGCTGGTGCGGCACAATCATCAATGCCACACACCAGAGTGAATACCGGAAACCCAAGCAAAGCTAACTACTACACACTTCAGCTTAGTAACTAGAGCTACTACTCGGAGCATCCCTACTCACCGGCGTCCTAGGGGAGTTTAAAACTAACTTGCCCTGTCACCAGCGTCTACTCAGCAACCCAGAAGGGCCCAGAGAGCGTAAGCAGTTTCAACCTGCACCAACCTCACAACGGATAAGGTTGCCTAACCAGTCCTTAACAAAGGCAACCTCTTGGCAACTAAGGAAACTCAAAGTGTCAGCTACAGACAGACCACACATTCATACTAGCAGATGACAGTGGCAAGAGGACAAATATGACATGAATACATGATAATGGATTACACAGACACATATTGAACATGGCTTTGAATTTGAAATTGAAAAAGACATTCTCCTTTGATGTTGAAGTGCCGCTGTAATATCGCACATTGTCTCATACGTCTTTCCCTCTAGGCATAGTCGTACCGAACATTTGAGTCACTGAGAATTGTAGCAAAAGTGAAGGTGGCTTCCAAGATTAATGGAATGACTCACATGGAGACATTTCAAGGAATTCCCAAAAATTCGGGCTAATGAGCCTAGAATGGTCAGCCAGTAGTGTTTGTGTTTTTACGAAGGTTGAGCTTTAGCCCCATATTCTGCCTCCATTTTCATAGTGCACATAAGTCACTACTGAGATTCTCAATAGCTCTCTTGAGGTTTATTGGTCTTGCACTTGGCTACAACTGAAGGTCATCTGTTTACATGTGGCTTTTGCACTAGGACAAAACTGATGACACTTCGTAGATGTGCGAAGTATAGTGTATAGGACCCAATGCTGAACCCAGGGGATTGCCTGATACGACCTGCCTCCACTGTGATTTTAGGTGCGCGACATGACACACTGCTGGCGAGACGTCAGGTACGAGCGAAACCACTGCAAAGCACCTAGAAAAGGCACTTGGGTTGCTAAATTTGACAAGCAAAATGTTGAAGTCTGAAATGTCAAAAGCTTCGCTTAAGTTTAAGGCCGTGTCCTACATGCGTGACAAAAGTGAGCGACAGATTCAGGCGACAAAACACAACCGCAGGTGTAGTTACGGAAGTGCCCTAAGTGAGCGACATCTGTGTCGCTGCCTGTGTCTCGCTGCAACTGGCGACGTTTGAATTCAAATGTGTTTGGACCTTGTCGCTGCAGCACGTACGCCACAGAGTGACAGCCACATGTCTTCTCGGCAAAGCAGTGGAGCGGACGCGATGGCAGCTATGAATTACTTAACATCAGATTTTAAGAAAACTATTCGGTGAAAAAATTTGATTCTTCTGCAACATATAGCTTGATATCCATTTCTGTAAAATTTCATCGTTCATTGTAATTTATTAGGAATTAAATATGTGTGATATACTGGGATAGGTGTGAAGATCAAGTTCTTTGGCAAGACCTTAAAAATATACTTAGCGATGTAGTGTAGACAGTATACATAAAACTTAGTAGACAGGGTTGTAGCCTCTCCCCGATGTTATTCAATCTGTATATTGAGCAGGCAGTGAAGGAAACAAAAGAAAAATTTGGAGTATGTATTAAAATCCATGGAGAAGAAATAGAAACTTTGAGGTTCACCGATGACATTGTAATTCTGCCAGAGACCGCAAAGGACTTGGAAGAGCAGTTGAACGGAATGGACAGTGTCTTGAACGGAGGATAGAAGATGAACATTAACAAACGCAAAATGACGATAATGGAATGTAGTTGAATTAAGTCAGGTGATGCTGAGGGAATTAGATTAGGAAATGAGACGCTTAAAGTAGTAAAGAAGTTTTGGTATTTGGGGACCAAAATAACTGATGATGGTCGAAGTAGAGAGGATGTAAAATATAGGCTGGCAATGGCAAGGAAAGCATTTCTGAAGAAGAGAAATTTGTTAACATCGAGTATAGATTTAAGTGTCAGGAAGTAGTGTCTGAAAGTATTTGTATGGAGTGTAGCCATGTATGGAAGTGAAACATGGACGATAAATAGTTTGGACAAGAAGAGAATAGAAGCTTTTGAAATGTGGTGCTACAGAAGAATGCTGAAGATTAGATGGGTAGGTCACATAACCAATGAGAAGGTATTGAATAGGATTGGGGAGAAGAGAAGTTTCTGGCACAACTTGACTAGAAGCATCAAGGGATCACCAATTTAGTATTGGAGGGCAGCGTGGAGGGTAAAAATCGTAGAGAGAGACCAAGAGATGAATACACTAAGCAGATTCAGAAGGACGTAGGTTGCAGTAGTTACTGGGAGATGAAGAAGCTTGCACAGGATAGAGTAGCATGGAGAGCTGCATCAAACCAGTCTCAGGGCTGAAGACCACAACAACAACAACAACAACAGTATACAGAATCGTAACTGAGTCAGTAAAGATATAACAATTGCCAGGCATTGCACCCACGATCTTAAACTCACACTTAATTACGAACTGTATACACTACCCCTACACCACAGCTACATGTTGTCCCTGTATGTCATTGTTTGTCCTTATGTTTGCATTTAGTGTAGTTAGTCATGTAATAATTATTCCTCCACATTTATTGGCTGTTAAAAGTTCTTGATCATGTAAAAGAAACATTCGTATTTAATTTATTGATGAGATAGTTGAATGCTCCTCTGCTCATTCACGTGTATTCAAAGAACTTGTTTGGTGATATTTGTAGTTGATGATACTTACAAAGTTCTCCATGGAGATTCCTCCATTTGTAAATTTCATGCAGAGCATTCCTTTTCGCTTTGTTTTCTTGAGCAAACTTAATTCTGTAGTCCTACTCTCCAGCTGCAGTATTGTACAGGTTAAGGAGGCTGTTTTATAGAAACAGCTGGTTGGCTCTAAGCAGTCATCTCGTAGTGCGACGTGGTCACTCGCATGCAGGACACACAAGGTTGTCGCCCGATGTTGCTGCTTGTCACTGGAGTGTCACATATCCAGAAGTCGTTCACTTCTGTCGCTCACGTAGGACATGGCCTAAGAATAACAAGGTAGTTGCCTCTTGTGTATCAAAGTCAGGCTTCAGATCATCTGTCATCATTATTAAGGCACCTATTTCACTGTAATGTTTACAGAAACCTGACTGATAATTCTTCTAGTGGGTTGTTTGTGATTAGGCAATTTGTTAGCTGGTCATAGACTGTTTATACTAAGTCCTTGGACAGTGCAGGAAGGGTGCAAACAGGTCAGTAATCAGAGGGTGCTGTGGCAATGTCCTCTTTAGGTGGTGGCTTAACTACTCCCTGTTGCCAGGTCTCAAGAAAAACCCTTATAGTTATGGAGTGGTTGAAGATATCTGTTACACTGGGCAGTATTTGTAACTTCCTCATTTGGACTGTGATGTGAAACACTCCATTATTACCCCACTGTTATTAACTAGTGGATTATAGCCTAACAGTTTAGAATAGTTTAACCATGTGCAACTGATCGGTTAATATTTGCACAGGAGTTGTCTTGTATCAAATTCAACAAAGCTAATTAGGATGTCAGGTAGCAATAACTGGTACATGCTTTGTTGTTAAGGTTCTAAATATATTGTCTAAACAGCACGAATGAGGCAGTTACTCCATCTGACAAAATAATAATGGTTAACTCGTCACAGGTCACCTATTAATATTGTCACACGCCAATATTCTTCATGTAGCACTGAATGTACGGTCCTCACTGAATGCACAATCCTCTCTGCAATCCAAATCGTGGGTACCTGGTGTGGTTGTCACATAATCACGGTGCACAAATGAACATTTAAAACACATCAACAAATCACTCGATTAATACCATTCCTTATTTGCTGCAGGTCAGGCACATGACACTGTGTGATGAACACAGGCGTTAAACACTTGTAAATGCAGTCGGCCGTCCAGCTGAAATCCACCCTGCTCGCTTAGCAGCCAACTTACTTTCTCAGAGTCTCAACAATGACTACTTGGCGCACTGGGCACTTGACTATTGATAGTAACTACTGCAACAACCTGTGTGAGACAAATATGTATCATACTCAGTACATAAGTGGAGGATGACCCCTTACATTCCCCCCTCCCCCCCCCCCACCCCGCCCCAGAAGGACTTCTTTGAAACCGGAGGTAGAACAGAATATAGATAGAGTTCACAGTGACAAAGAGAATAAACAAATAATTACAAGTACAACGAAATTTACAAACTGAATGGTAAATCTTCTCACTCTGGTTGTAAACAGCCGCTACAAAACAGGTACATATAAATTACAAACCATCCTAATGACACAACTCAAAAATTGTAATTTGTTGAAACCATACTATCATATATACGAGGGCAGTTCAATAAGTAATGCAACACATTTTTTTTCTGAAACAGGGGTTGTTTTATTCAGCATTGAAATACACCAGGTTATTCCCCAATCTTTTAGCTACACAACACTATTTTTCAACGTAATCTCCATTCAATGCTACGGCGTTACGCCACCTTGAAATGAGGGCCTGTATGCCTGCACGGTACCATTCCACTGGTCGATGTCGGAGCCAACGTCGTACTGCATCAATAACTTCTTCATCATCCGCGTAGTGCCTCCCACGGATTGCGTCCTTCATTGGGCCAAACATATGGAAATCCGACGGTGCGAGATCGGGGCTGTAGGGTGCATGAGGAAGAACAGTCCACTGAAGTTTTGTGAGCTCCTCTCGGGTGCGAAGACTTGTGTGAGGTCTTGCGTTGTCATGCAGAAGGAGAAGTTCGTTCAGATTTTTGTGCCTACAAACACGCTGAAGTCGTTTCTTCAATTTCTGAAGAGTAGCACAATACACTTCAGAGTTGATCGTTTGACCACGGGGAAGGACATCGAACAGAATAACCCTTTCACCGTCTTAGAAGACTGTAACCATGACTTTACCGGCTGAGGGTATGGCTTTAAACTTTTTCTTGGTAGGGGAGTGGGTGTGGCGCCACTCCATTGATTGCCGTTTTGTTTCAGGTTCGAAGTGATGAACCCATGTTTCATCGTCTGTAACAATCTTTGACAAGAAATTGTCACCCTCAGCCACATGATGAGCAAGCAATTCCGCACAGGTGGTTCTCCTTTGCTCTTTATGGTGTTCCGTTAGACAACGAGGGACCCAGCGGGAACAAACCTTTGAATATCCCAACTGGTGAACAATTGTGACAGCACTACCAACAGAGATGTCAAGTTGAGCACTGAGTTGTTTGACGGTGATCCGTCGATCATCTCGAATGAGTGTGTTCGCACGCTCTGCCATTGCAGGAGTCACAGCTGTGCACGGCCGGCCCGCATGCAGAAGATCAGACAGTCTTGCTTGACCTTGCGGCGATGATGACACACGCTTTGCCCAACGACTCACCGTGCTTTTGTCCACTGCCAGATCACCGTAGACATTCTGCAAGCGCCTACGAATATCTGAGATGCCCTGGTTTTGCGCCAAAAGAAACTCGATCACTGCCCGTTGTTTGCAACGCACATGCGTTACAGACGCCATTTTAACAGCTCCGTACAGCGCTGCCGCCTGTCGGAAGTCAATGAAACTATACGAGACGAAGCGGGAATGTTTGAAAATATTCCACAAGAAATTTCCGGTTTTTTCAACCAAAATTGGCCGAGAAAAAAAATGTGTTGCATTACTTATTGAACTGCCCTCGTAGATTGTAACAAAACTCCTCTCTACTGCAACTGATGACCTATACAACATTGGATATCTACTGAATCATATTATAACGAAACCATTTTCATTTCGGTTCACCTCAGTGAGATGTGCCATCCAGAACACAACCAAAATCCTACTATATCTGCACCACACATCACATGAAATAACTATCTCTGATTAGATTAATACCTACTAAACCTAATACATCAGTGATCAAAACATAGTACATAACAAATAATACTTCATACAAATGCAGATAAACGACAACAATTTTCTCTCTACTCAATAATGTATGTATGAATCTACCATCAGTGTGGCCATTACGAGACCAATCTCTAAAGAAATGTCTTTCTCATGGGTTACAAATTGTGTGTCCTGCTTTTGAGCATCTTTTATTTACAAGGTTCACGGAATGTTTCAGATTTCTTGTTCTGGTAATGTCATGTGAATCTTCTCACTGACAGTGTCAGTCTTTTCTTGGGTTGTTCTGTTGGTTTCCTCGATTTTCTGATTAGTGGCTTCAATCTTTTCTTGGGTTGTTTTATTGTCTTCCTCGATTTCCTGCTCGGTAGCTTCAATCTTCGCAGCAATCTCTTCTAATATCACCAATAGCATGTCTTGCTATCCTCCCTCTACAATGTTTGATTTACTACTCCCGAGTTTAATTGGTGTCTCAAGGTCACTGGTGGAATGTGCAAACAGGCTTTCTATTGACAGTCCACAGTCACCGATTCCTGAATCACCTATATCCGCTTGTCCTATCTTCTACATCTACATCTACATCCGTACTCCGCAAGCCACCTGACGGTGTGTGGCGGAGGGTACCTTGAGTACCTCTATCGGTTCTCCCTTCTATTCTAGTCTCGTATTGTTTGTGGAAAGAAGTATTGTTGGTATGCCTCTGTGTGGGCTCTAATCTCTCTGATTTTATCCTCATGGTCTCTTCGCGAGATATACGTAGGAGGGAGCAATATACTGCTTGAGTCTTCGGTGAAGGTATGTTCTCGAAACTTTGACAAAAGCCCGTACCGAGCTACTGAGCGTCTCTCCTGCAGAGTCTTCCACTGGAGTTTATCTATCATCTCTGTAACGCTTTCGCGATTACTAAATGATCCTGTAACGAAGCGCGCTGCTCTCCGTTGGATCTTCTCTATCTCTTCTATCAACCCTATCTGGTACGGATCCCACACTGCTGAGCAGTATTCAAGCAGTGGGCGAATAAGCGTACTGTAACCTACTTCCTTTGTTTTCGGATTGCATTTCCTTAGGATTCTTCCAATGAATCTCAGTCTGGCATCTGCTTTACCGACGATCAACATTATATGATCATTCCATTTTAAATCACTCCTAATGCGTACTCCCAGATAATTTATGGTATTAACTGCTTCCAGTTGCTGACCTGCTATTTTGTAGCTAAATGATAAAGGATCTATCTTTCTGTGTATTCGCAGCACATTACACTTGTCTACATTGAGATTCAGTTGCCATTCCCTGCACCATGCGTCAATTCGCTGCAGATCCTCCTGCATTTCAGTACAATTTTCCATTGTTACAACCTCTCGATATACCACAGCATCATCCGCAAAAAGCCTCAGTGAACTTCCGACGTCATCCACAAGGTCATTTATGTATATTGTGAATAGCAACGGTCCTATGACACTCCCCTGCGGCACACCTGAAATCACTCTTACTTCGGAAGACTTCTCTCCATTGAGAATGACATGCTGCGTCCTGTTTTCTAGGAACTCCTCAATCCAATCACACAATTGGTCTGATAGTCCATATGCTCTTACTTTGTTCATTAAACGACTGTGGGGAACTGTATCGAACGCCTTGCGGAAGTCAAGAAACACGGCATCTACCTGTGAACCCGTGTCTATGGCCCTCTGAGTCTTGTGGACGAATAGCGCGAGCTGGGTTTCACATGACCGTCTTTTTCGAAACCCATGCTGATTCCTACAGAGTAGATTTCTAGTCTCCAGAAAAGTCATTATACTCGAACACAATACGTGTTCCAAAATTCTACAACTGATCGACGTTAGAGATATAGGTCTATAGTTCTGCACATCTGCTCGACGTCCCTTCTTGAAAACGGGGATGACCTGTGCCCTTTTCCAATCCTTTGGAACGCTACGCTCTTCTAGAGACCTACGGTACGCTGCTGCAAGAAGGGGGGCCAGTTCCTTCACGTACTCTGTGTAAAATTGAACTGGTATCCCATCAGGTCCAGAGGCCTTTCCTCTTTTGAGCGATTTTAATTGTTTCTCTATCCCTCTGTCGTCTATTTCGATATCTACCATTTTGTCATCTGTGCGACAATCTAGAGAAGGAACTACAGTGCAATCTTCCTCTGTGAAACAACTTTGGAAAAAGACATTTAGTATTTCGGCCTTTAGTCTGTCATCCTCTGTTTCAGTACCATTTTGGTCACAGAGTGTCTGGACATTTTGTTTTGATCCACCTACCGCTTTGACATAAGACCAAAATTTCTTAGGATTTTTTGCCAAGTCAGTACATAGAACTTTACTTTCGAATTCATTGAACGCCTCTCGCATAGCCCTCCTCACACTACATTTCGCTTCGCGTAATTTTTGTTTGTCTGCAAGGCTTTGGCTATGTTTATGTTTGCTGTGAAGTTCCCTTTGCTTCTGCAGCAGTTTTCTAACTCGGTTGTTGTACCACGGTGGCTCTTTTCCATCTCTTACGATCTTGCTTGGCACATACTCATCTAACGCATTATGTACGACGGTTTTGAACTTTGTCCACTGATCCTCAACACTATCTGTACTTGAGACAAAACTTTTGTGTTGAGCCAACAGGTACTCTGAAATCTGCTTTTTGTCATTTTTTCTAAACAGAAAAATCTTCCTACCCTTTTTAATATTCCTATTTACGGTTGAAATCATCGATGCCGTAACTGCTTTATGATCGCTGATTCCCTGTTCTGCGTTAACTTTTTCAAATAGTTCGGGTCTGTTTGTCACCAGAAGGTCTAATATGTTATCGCCACGAGTCGGTTCTCTGTTTAACTGCTCAAGGTAGTTTTCAGATAAAGCACTTAAAAAAAATTTCACTGGATTCTTTGTCCCTGCCACCCGTTATGAACATCTGAGTCTCCCACTCTATATCCGGCAAATTAAAATCTCCACCCAGAACTATAACATGGTGGGGAAATCTACTCGAAATATTTTCCAAATTATCCTTCAGGTGCTCTGCCACAACAGCTGCTGAGCCAGGAGGCCTATAGAGACATCCAATTACCATGCCTGAGCCTGCTTTAACCGTGACCTTCACCCAAATCATTTCACATTTCGGATCTCCGTCAATTTCCTTCGATACTATTGCACTTCTTATCGCTATAAACACGCCTCCCCCTTCACTGTCCAGCCTGTCTCTGCGGAATACATTCCAATCTGAGTTTAGGATTTCATTACTATTTACGTCTGGTTTCAGCCAACTTTCTGTCCCTAGTACTATATGAGCGTTGTGACTGTTTATTAATGAGAGCAGTTCTGGGACCTTTCTGTAGATGCTCCTGCAGTTTACTATTAGCACATTGTTTTTGTATTCCCTGTTGCATTTTGCCTACTCCTACCTTGCTGCGTCGCAGGAGGCGTCTTGTCGGGCCTAGGGAGGGGATTCTCTAACCTAAAAAACCCCCATGTGCACTCCACACGTACTCCGCTACCCTTGTAGCCGCTTCCGGCGTTTAGTGCACGCCTGACCTATTCAGGGGGATCCTACATTTCTCCACCCGATAGCGGAGGTCGCCATCTGGTTTCTGTACAAATTGTAAATAGCCTTTCGCTCCCTGTATTTTACCCCTGCCACCTTTAGAATTTGAAAGAGAGTATTCCAGTCAACATTGTCAAAAGCTTTCTCTAAGTCTACAAATGCTAGAAACGTAGGTTTGCCTTTCCTTAATCATTCTTCTAAGATAAGTCGTAAGGTCAGTATTGCCTCACGTGTTCCAGTGTTTCTACGGAATCCAAACTGATCTTCCCCGAGGTTGGCTTCTACTAGTTTTTCCATTCGTCTGTAAATGTATAAAATGTAGGCTGGCAATAGCAAGGAAAGCGTTTCTGAAGAAGAGAAATTTGTTAACATCCAGTATTGATTTAAGTGTCAGGAAGTCATTTCTGAAAGTATTTGTATGGAGTGTAGCCATGTATGGAAGTGAAACATGGACGATAAATAGTTTGGACAAGAAGAGAATAGAAGCTTACGAAATGAGGTGCTACAGAAGAATGCTGAAGATTAGATGGGTAGATCACATAACTAATGAGGAAGTATTGAATAGGATTGGGGAGAAGAGAAATTTGTGGCACAACTTGACCAGAAGAAGGGACCGGTTGGCAGGACATGTTCTGAGGCATCAAGGGATCACCAATTTAGTATTGGAGGGCAGCGTGGAGGGTAAAAATCGTACAGGGAGACCAAGAGATGAATACACTAAGCAGATTCAGAAGGATGTAGGTTGCAGTAGCTACTGGGAGATGAAAAAGCTTGCACAGGATAGAGTAGCATGGAGAGCTGCATCAAACCAGTCTCAGGACTGAAGACCACAACAACAACAGCGGAGGTCGAGAAATTTGCACCCCAGATCTCCGCAGAATCGTCTGAGCCTCTGGTTTAAGCCTTCCACTCGGCTCCAAACCAGTGGACCGCGATCGGTTCTGGGAACGATACTACAAATAGTTAGCTCTGATTTCACCCCGCGAGCGAGGCTTTCAGCCTTCACCAATTCCGCCAACCGCCGATGTTCAACATCTGCAATCTCCTGCTTGGTTTCAGTAGACATGTCTGGTTACATATATTACATACCAGCATTAGTATAAATTAACCCTTGGGTAACCTAAACACTGGGTCAACGCAGGCGTCTGATCCCACCCGTCGGCTTTGATCCGTGACATTGACCTATTTAGGTCAAGGGAAGTGTCCGATTCCAATGTATCATTGTAGCTGTGTGTGTGTGACGTCATGAGGGCACTGCGTTTAGTTTATGAGAGTGTTGTGTTTGTAGACGTCATCTTGATGTGGTTGGTGGTGTCCTCTGCTGGTGTATTGGGTTCATTTGGTGTCTGTGCTTGAAGTGTGCATTTATCGGTCGTGATTGTTATAGAAGAATGGAAATTCATTTCAGTAAGTTAAGAATTGAGTTTCTGTTGTGTTTGTGATATTGCGGTGTCATTTGATGTTATTGGTTTGCTGTTTGTCACGCACTAAGTCATTTAATTCAATCTGGGGCTTCTTTTGTTAGGTATGGATATGACTTCTAAGTTTAATAGTGCGTGTCTGCGGGCTGAAATGGGGGACGACATGTTGTCCGCCATTAAGTTTCTGCAACTTTTTGGGCTTGTGACGGAGATAGTGAAATGCGGTGTATGCAAGCAGAATATGTGAGTTGGGGGTTAGTGTGTAGCGCTGGAACTTTTATTATGGTAAGTAGTCTTTTTTTGGGTCTATTATTCACGTGTTATGATGTTTGGTGGGATTTTTATGTGTTGATGGGTCGGTGTTATTTACTGCATGTGTTGGTGGTTGATGTTTTGGTATCGGCACTTGTGGTTGATTTATGTATCTTAGGAAAAAGTACTAGGTTTCAATTTTTTTTGGTATCGTCAGTTGTATTTCAGATGCATAGGTCATAGGAAGTGACCAAATGCAATTTGTCGTCGTAGCTATGCGTGTTTTGGTATCGTGAGCTGCTGTTGACCTATTCAGGTCAAGGGAAGTGTCCAATTCCAATGTATCATTGTAGCTATGTGTGTTTTGGTATCGTGAGCTGGAAGTGTCCTATTCCAATTTTTGTTGTTGGTTTTTGTGGTATCAATAGTTGCGGTGTGATTATAATTTTTAGAGTAGATTTTTTTTTTTTTTTTTTTCCCCGTCAATATTGTAAGTGTAGCGCAACTTGGGAATTTTGTAGTGTTTTTATGTCGTCATTTTGTGTGGTTTGGGATCATGACATGTGTCTGTATGTGTTTATATTTAGTTTGTCCCCACCTAGAAACCCCCCAGTTTCCCTCGCTGGTCCCATTAGTTTGATTATATTTTTGGACAGAGATGTGTGTTGGTTTTATATGTATTTTATCTTCGTGTTTGTTGTCGTTTATGTAATGACATCATAGGTGCCATAGTGGAGACGTTTAGAATGGTAGTTTCCGCCATATTGGTGACGTCATGGGTTAAAGTAGACGGGTGGAATCGGACACTTCTGTATTCCCTAAACACTCTTGACCCTCGGACAATATAAACAAAATAATGACAGTAGTACTTCAACTAGTTCGAAACAGAAACAATACCTATTCGCACTGGATATAAAAAACCCTAACCAACATATTTGAATTAAACACCAATGGTAATATTCATTACCTCACACCAGAGCATCAAAAATCATCAAATAACATCACCAATTAACACTATAAAATCAGTAACATCAGTTAATGCTACAGCATAATTCTTAAAATCTATTCGCTACTTCCTTGGTACTGAAGAAAAAAAAAATATTCATACACAGGCACACTACTACAGAGGAAGAAAATTCGGAACTGGAAGGAAAAATTACAACACAATTCTTCTAGTGTTACAAAATGTGATTATATGCTCTGCAGATAGCATATAAATTATTATTGTGCCGGTAGATTGTCTTTACTCACTGAACGACGCTAATACTGGCTGCGGAATTCGATGTGTTGTTGTCCGCTGTGTTTACTGCTAGCCGGTCATGCTACTAGTCAAATCGCCACCACGGTTGTCGGTGCCTTTGGCCAGTGCCACCTAGGAACAAGGCCGCTATACTGTCTTTGGAGTCGCTCGTGATGTAAGCACTACGGGTCATAACAAACACAAGCCACATGTGCAGTCTTGGTTGTTTTGCCTGTGTAGCAAGTATATGATTGTGAATTGAAATGTTAGTGTAATAGTGTCCATACTACTTCAACATACAAATATGCCACGTAGATGCTGTATGCCTGCTTGTAGAGGCAATTATGCTGCTCAGCAAAGAGTCAGTACATTTCATTTCTCTCGTGACGAAGATGCAAGGAGAGAATGGATAAGAGCAGTTCACCGTGATAATTTTACCCCTTCAGATCACTCTGTGATAAGTAGTAACCTTAGTAAATAAACCTATGAAATGGTTCTGTTTAGTCTGAGTGTTAATTGCAATTTATAAACATAACCTGTATACATAGGCCAAACTTTTCTCATACTGACGTAATGTAATCCATTATTTTTAGCAGGTTTGTGAGCTGCATTTCCATGCACATGATATAGAAAGAACTACATCAGCATATGCTGCTGACTGGAAGATTAATTACAGCGCCTCTTGACTGTCCACATCTAAGGAAAGGTAAGTTGGTTGTTTACGGACTTCGAGTTAGGTTATATAATTATTGGATGAATCTCTTACACTTTTGGTTTATATGGTAAGGTCCGAACGCTGTTGCAGAGGCAACGGAAAAAGCATGCGAAGTTCAGAAGAATGCGAAATCTCAAAGATTGGCTAAAATTTACAGACGTGCGAAATTTGGCACAGACTTCAATGCAAGATGCCTTTAATAGGTTCCACAATGAAACATTGTCTCGAAATTTGGTAGGAAATTCGAAGAAATTCTGGTCGTATGTAAAGTACACAAGCGGCAAGACGCAGTCAATACCTCCGCTTCGCAGTGCCGATGGTACTGTTACCGACGACTGTGCCGCTAAAGCGGAGTTATTGAACGCAGTTTTCCGAAATTCCTTCACGAGGGAAGACGAATGGAATATTCCAGAATTTGAAACACGAACAGCTGATAGCATGAGTTTGTTAGAAGTAGATACCTTAGGGGTTGCGAAGCAACTCAAATCGCTTGATACGGGCAAGTCTTCAGGTCCAGATTGTATACCGATTAGGTTCCTTTCAGATTACGCTGATACAATACCTCCCTACTCAGCAATCATATACAACGGCTCGCTCACCGATAGATCTGTACCTACAGATTGGAAAATTGCGCAGGTCGCACCAGTGTTTAAGAAGGGTAGTAGGAGTAATCCATCGAACTACAGACCTATATCATTGACGTCGGTTTGCAGTGAAGTTTTGGAGCATATATTGTATTCAAACATTGTAAATCACCTCGAAGGGAACAATGTATTGATACGTAATCAGGATGGTTTCAGAAAACATCGTTCCTTGTGCAACGCAGCTAGCTCTTTATTCGCACGAAGTAATGGCCGCTATCGACAGGGGATCTCAAGTTGATTCCGTATTTCTAGATTTCCAGAAAAGCTTTTGACACCGTTCCTCACAAGCGACTTCTAATCGAGCTTCGGGCCTATGGGGTATCGTCTCAGTTGTGCGACTGAATTTGTGATTTCCTGTCAGGAAGGTCGCAGTTCATAGTAATAGACGGCAAATCACCGAGTAAAACTGAAGTGATATCAGGTGTTCCCCAGGGAAGCATCCTGGGACCTCTGCTGTTCCTGATCTATATAAATGACCTGGGTGACAATCTGAGCAGTTCTCTTAGGTTGTTCGCAGATGATGCTGTAATTTACCATCTAGTAAGATCATCCGAAGACCAGTATCAGTTGCAAAGCGATTTAAAAAGATTGCTGTATGGCGTGGCAGGTGGCAGTTGACGCTAAATAATGAAAAGTGTGAGGTGATCCACACGAGTTCCAAAAGAAATCCGTTGGAATTCGATTACTCGATAAATAGTACAATTCTCAAGGCTGTCAATTCAGCTAAGTACCTGGGTGTAAAAATTACGAACAACTTCAGTTGGAAAGACCACACAGATAATATTGTGGGGAAGGCGAGCCAAAGGTTGCGTTTCATTGGCAGGACACTTAGAAGATGCAACAAGTCCACTAAAGAGACAGTTTACATTACAATCGTTCGCCCTTTGTTAGAATATTGCTGCACAGTGTGGGACCCTTACCAGGTGGGATTGACGGAGGACATCGAAAGGGTGCTTAAAAGGGCAGCTCGTTTTGTATTATCACGTAAGAGAATGTGGCAGATATGATACGCGAGCTGGGATGGAAGTCATTAAAGCAAAGACGTTTTTCGTCGCGGCGAGATCTATTTACGAAATTTCAGTCACCAACTTTCTCTTCCGAATGCGAAAATATTTTGTTGAGCCCAACCTACATAGGTAGGAATGATCATCAAAATAAAATAAGAGAAATCAGAGCTCGAACAGAAAGGTTTAGGTGTTCGTTTTTCCCACGCGCTGTTCGGGAGTGGGATGGTAGAGAGATAGTATGATTGCGGTTCGATGAACCCTCTGCCAAGCACATAAATGTGAATTGCAGAGTAAACATGTAGATTTAGATGTGTAGATGTACTGAGAATTAATATTTTTTATAGGTGCAATACCAGCACTATTGCCAGGATGTCCTGAATATTTATCTACACCATCAGCATCAAGAGAACATCCTGAAGATCGAAGAGAGCATTTGGAAAATGCTTTCGTCAGATCTGCACTGAAAGAAAGTTTGATTACTCATGAAGACCATAAGAAGGCAATATCATTCTCTTCATTGAAGGAATTATGTGATAAAATTAATAGTAGTGATTTGAATGAGTGTACCTGTGTCAAAAAGTTGAATAGTGTGTATTTTCTTTTAATTAGTGAAGTGCCATTTTTGAAAGTTCTGTGTTGTGTTACAACTCAGTCTCACTGCCCATGTCAATGATTTACAGCTTGGTCAAATAGGGAACATTAAGTTTCCAGTAGGCCTAACTGTATGTACCACAACACAGTTAACTAATATTCTTAATATTGTCAAAATAAAGAAGATCAGAAACCTAATGAGAGTATTGATTGCATAAGCACTATTTTGAATAATTTATCTGAAAAGTTGCCAGATAAACATGAAATTATAAACTTTACGAAAGAACAGATTTCATTGCTAAAATGCAAGAAGAACAGTGCTAGATATTTGTGGGATATTTTAGTTTTGTGGTCATTAGTTCATTCTATTTCTCCTCACTGTTACAAGTTTTCAAGAAGCAGTGGTATAATAACTACACTTAGCCCTGCTACTCTGACAAGAATATGTGGTGGATTTGCTAGTAATCCTGCTCTTGAACAAGTTCCTGCACATTTTCTTGGATACATAACTAAGAAAGTGAGATTTTTAACTGAAGAAGACCGGACAGTTCTCCTCTTGATGGATGAAATCCATTTAAAGTCACAAATGGACTGCAAAAGGGGGAAACATAGTTGGCCAGGCCTATAATAGTAGTGAATGTGCATCTGCAGCCTACGTATTCATGGCGTGTAGTTTGGATACACAGTACACTGATGTAGCTCATATTACACCGGTCAAAGTCATGCAGGCCCCTGCTCTTTTCACCTTCCTTAAGGATATTGTATTTAAGTTAGAAAGCACAGGGTTTGAAGTTGTTGGTATTGTATCTGATAATAATGCCATCAATAAGAAAGCTGTATCTTACTTCAGTGATCCACCTGAATTTAAAATTAAATACCGACACCCTCCTCCAGGTGCTGGAAGTAGGCCTTTTTATTTTCTATTTGATAGTGTGCACCTATTAAAATGCATACATAACTATTGGCTGAATCAGAAAGAAGAAATTAGAGTTTCCGGATTTTAATAAGGAGCTGGATGGTGGTTTTGCATCTTTCAATAGTTTGAAATCTCTTCATTTGCTGGAAAAGGCAAATTTACTAAAATTTGCAAACAAGCTACGTCTTAAATTACTATATTCCTCAACCATAGAAAAGCAGAATGTAAAACTTGCTCTCTGTATTTTTGACCATATAACGGCTATTGCTCTCAGGGAATTAGGCTCTAAACACAATACTGAATACTCCAATGATACTGCAACTTTCACTGCGATCATTTGCAAGTGGTGGGATGCAGTTAATGTAAAAACATTGTTAAAAGGTCAAAGGTTATTAAGTAGGTTTCAGGAGCCAATAATCAGGAATTCTGAGCACATACTAGAGTTCCTACATCCGTTTGCATATTGGTTAATAAAGGAAAATCCTCAGGGCTTAATTGGTCTTAGCAAACACATTTAGCTCTTAGGCACACCACTCTTGCATTAGTGGATCTGGCTAGGTATTGGCTCAATGAGAAAAAGAGGCAGTGCTTTCTAACAGGCAAGGTTCAAACTGATGACCTGGAAAGCAGGTTTGGTAAATTTTGTCAGATGAGTGGTGGTAATTACCACGTGTCAATCAGACGGATTTTTGAGACAGAAAGTAAACTGAGGGTACAATGCTATGTATGATTAATATTGAAGTCCCAAAAAATGGGTGATGTTTTAATTGCCAAGGATGATATTTTTTCTAATGAGACATAAATGACCTTCCAAAATTGATATATTGTGGAAGATATTGATATACAGGAATTAGATGAGGATGTGTGCCCTGTACTTTACTACATAAGTGGTTACTGCTCATATGCAGTCATTAAGAAACTTAAATGAGATTATTGTAAAATTATCTAACAGGAGATGATGAGAATGTGAAATATGACAGAAATAATTTAACAACTGTGACCAGTAGAGGTGGTCTCTGCTATCCTAATCAGGATGTTATAATATGTATAGCATGTGTATATGTTACTGCACAGAAACCGCTTCCAGAAAAAGAAGAGTAATTTCTTCGGGAAAAGTGTCAATGAAATGTATTGTTTTGTGTATGTCATAGCAAGTTGCCTAATGACATATTTGATGGATTTCCTTGCACTGCAAATCACTCTGTACATGAAATCATTGACAATATACTTGGTGCTGCTGTCAATATTCTTTTGAATAATTATACAAAGAGGGCCAATGACATTGTAAATACAAATAACGTTACAACCCTCAAGAGAAAGAGAAAAATGGACTGAAAATTTGGCTCTGTTTATTTTCTTGTGCTTTTAGATAATAAACAAATATGGTAACTGTGTAAACACAAATACTAATTCATTGTTTACTGAATTCCCAAACCTTTCCTTGATTTCTGTAAACAGATATTTATACAGATAATTCATGATTTCACTTAACTTGAAAATTAGCCAAGTTTAAAGGTGATTTTACGAAAAGAAGTTTATCATAAAAAAATAAGGAAACATTATTGAAAGTATTAGAATATCTTTTTATTTTAGATAAATGAATTATTTGATAAATGTGAAGTCCAATATATACTTGCTGCTACTAGTCTCTCTCGAGTCATAGCGTAGTGGTATTACTCTTACACTGACGTCACACACGCAGTGCAGCGGCCTTGTTCCTAGGTGGCACTGCTTTGGCTCGTTCCAGCGGCGACCATTGGTCAAAGCGTCGCTATCGCCAGTTGCCCGGTGTGATGTGTGCAGACCTTCGACCATAAATATAATAGACTGTCCCTGACGTCATTTTCGTGGCTCCAACATCTCTGGGCTAAAGTCACGTGAATGTTGCCAAAACACGGTTGTGTCATGTTGCGCTTATGGCTGTACTCAGCGTTTTGTCGGGGGAAATGGCATTACATTTCACGTGTAAGTGTTTCTATGACAGTGCAGATGCATTTATTGAAATCTGCTGAAGTGACTTTTATATGTTTTTTACACCTGAAATAGAGTATCACGTAAATTAAAGTGTTAAGAGTGGTGCCTGTAAAGTCAGACTCATACTACATTTTGGGAAGTATCTGTGATAATTCGGTTACAGAAGTAAGTATAACTGTTTCTCGTTCCTACTCATAGGTTCCCTAAGGATGAAAACCAAAGGCAGCTTCGGATACAGGCCCCAAAACGGAAAAACTTTAAGCCATCTGCACATACGCGCCTTTGCTCGAAGCACTTCGAGGAGAAGTGTTTTGATATGTTAGTTATTAGTTACAATGTATATTTATAATTTGTATTTACAGTGTCTGTCGTTTTTAAACCTGATGTTTTTATAGGGCTAAGACTGGAAGGAATTGGGTAAGTAGTGATGCTATCCCGTCACTTTTCGATTTTTCAGAGCATATGAAATTGAAGAGGCCTAACCTCCGTAAATCACACACTAGAAGGCGTTCGTTAGATGATGCCTCGTCTTCTTAAATCTGTGCTTCCAATGCCTGTAAGTCTGAACGTTGTTAGAATGTGTGTGATACCTGCGAGTTAGTAAAATATTGTATTAGAATAGAACTGTAGCACGTTACATTAAGTGCCATTTCAGACATGCTTTGCCCACACATTATACCTCAAAACATGCATTTTTGTTTTGTTTACAGTGATGTTATGCGATATGGAAACGAACACCCTGAAAAACAAAACAAAAGTTTCAGGTATATTGGGGACTTTTTGAATAGCGATTTGTGTACTCCTGGCATAGCAGAAAAAGTGGTGGATGTGGCAAGAGCAGATTAGCACCAAAGCCAGAAAGCTAAAGAACTTGCAGCTGTCATTTTGTGGGATGAAGAAGAAAGTCTTGCCTTTGAAATCTTTGATAAATAATCTTGAAAAAAACAATGTTGTAAATGAATCCCTGGCTAAATTACTAAAGGCAAGTATATTTACAATGCCTGTCATTTTTAAAAGCCCGCATCTCGTGGTCGTGCGGTAGCGTTCTCGCTTCCCACGCCCGGGTTCCCGGGTTCGATTCCCGGCGGGGTCAGGGATTTTCTCTGCCTCGTGATGGCTGGGTGTTGTGTGCTGTCCTTAGGTTAGTTAGGTTTAAGTAGTTCTAAGTTCTAGGGGACTTATGACCACAGCAGTTGAGTCCCATAGTGCTCAGAGCCATTTGAACCATTTTTAAAATGTATGACTGATTGCAGGCTGGAATACTTGTGCTTTAATGATTGTGGCTTTTTGCTATCAGATTCTGCCACCTGGTACTTCGGAGTTGCTCCAACGTGTCAGTAAAGGTAAAGAAGCAAATATGTATCCAGCAGCTCTTTGGACCTTTGCTCTAACACTAAATTTCTACAGTAGCAAGGCATATAGCTATGTAAGGAAAATTTTTAAAACATCACTGCCACATCCACGAACATTAAGAAAGTGGTACAGTGTTGTTGATGGGGATCCTGGTTTCAGTAAAGAAGCAGCAACAGCACTTAGAATAAAGAGTCAGGAACTCATAAGCAAAGGTAAGAAATTGCTTTGTGCCATGTCATTTGATGAGATTGCCATAAGGAAGCATGTTGAATTTCATGGAAATAAGTTTATTGGTTACATAGATTATGGTACAGATCTTGACAATGACAATTTGCCTGTTGCAAATGAGGCATTAACATTCATGTTGACTGCTGTTAATGGTTCATGGAAAATTCCAATTGGCTACTTTTTAGTCAATGGCCTAGGTGCTGCTGAAAAATCAAACCTACTTAAGGAGGCATTGAAATTTACATATGATGCTGGAGCAGAAGTAATTTCTGTTACTTTTGAAAGTGCTCACGTAAACACTGCAATGGTAGACAAGCTAGGGGCCTGTCTTTGAACGTGCAGAATGAAATCTTTTTTTAAACACCCTCTATGTAAGGATGATGTGTGCATATTCCTTGATCCACGTCACATGTTCAAGTTAACACACAATACATTACCTGGTAAAGGTGTCTTTTTTTATGGAAATAGAAATCCAATAAAATGGGATTATGTATTAAAACTACATGAGCTGCAAAAAGTGGAGAAACTTCTGGCTGCTACAAAAGTAAGAAAAAAACACGTTGAGTGGTATCGTCATAAAATGATTGTAAGGATTGCTGCGCAAACATTTAGTGGTAGTGTAGCTAATGCTATAGAATTCCTTGACAAAGGTTTGCAGCTAGCTGACTTTAAAGGCTGTGAACATACAGTTAAATTTATAAGGACAATGAACAACTTTTTCGATTGTTTCAATAGTAGGAATCTCCTGTCAAAAGGGTATAAATCACCCCTGTCAATGCAGACAGCTGGCCATATTTTACAATTTCTTGATGAAGTGGAAACATATATTCAGGAGCTGAGACTTGAGGCTAATGGGCCATCTATTTTGTATACTAACAGAAAGACTGGATTCCTTGGCTTTCTTGTATATATACAGAGCCTAAGAAAATTATATGTTTCCCTCACAGACAGCTCTCAACCAAAACTAAATTTCTTGCTTACATATAAATTGCTACAGGACCACATAGAGACATTTTTCAGCTCAATCGGAAGATATGGTGGTGGTTACAACAATCCCACAGCAGCTCGATTCAAAGCAGCCTACAAACGTTATTCAAAGCAGTCTACAAACGTTTGCTTATCCATTAGCAGGTAAGAGGGTCAGAATTTGGATCTACTTTGGATACTGCAGATTGTTCCATTCTCAGTGTATCTTCTGGACTGGATGCAATGCAATCTAACCCATTTACATCAGTTATCAATTGTAATTCAGAAAAGTTAGGCCTAGATGTTGCATCAGTCTCTCATGATCACTCATACAGCATTCCTGCTGTCTCATTTGAACAGCTGTCAAATTATGTATGGAATGTTGTTGCATACATAGCAGGATAAATTGTGTGTAAATTGACTAAGTCAGTACATTGTGTAGAATGTGCAAATTCCTTATGTGGGGCAGTGGACAGTGACATTGAACTAATCAAAAGAAAGAATGTGGGAGGTTTAGTTACACCTTCTGCTGACGTTATTAAAATTTGCAAAGCAGCAGAGCAAGCTTATCAGTTGCAACAGGCGAAGGGAATGTTGCAAAAGAAAAATGTCATGCTTGTTCTTGTTTCATGTGCTATGGCAGAAGTTGATTGTAGTGTTTTTCAATCCATCAATGAGCATATTATGGACATTGAGTCCACAGAAAATCACAGAAATGCTCTAATTAAATCAATTTTATTTGAGTATTTTAAAATTAGAAATCACCATTTTGGAAAGACCGTGACAGAAACATTCCAGAAAGGTTGTGGGAGGAGTTTATACATAAAAACTGTGTTGTTTAAGGGACATTAAATATTCTATGCCTGATCCCTATTACATTAGAGTTAATAATTGCCAAGGTGATGCTGTTTATTATTATTAATGTTTGAACCTTGATGTCTACACAAAGTACAGACAGAGGTATCTGGAGTTCTTAGCCATTTTCAGTGCCCATACTGCATCCACAAAGCCGTTTTCAATATATGTTTGGACTTTACATCTGTTTTCAGACCAATTGGATTCATTTGTTTTATGTAAACCTAGATATTCTTTTGCTCTTAACAAAATATATATTTATGTACTCTCTTTTTTTTAATTTTTTCTTCCTTCTAGGTCTGTATGTTGTGTTGTTAATTTGTTTGGGCCCTTATATTTTTACTAGACTTATTCTCTTGTCAGTGTCTTCTATACCTTTTTATCTGTTAAACATTGTTCTGCCCTCTTAGAATATGGGCTTAAGAAATAAATCTGTTGGAAAATATTGTGTTGTAAGAAAGAAAATGTGAAATAAAATTTTGTAAGAAATAAAATAATGTTGTGAAATAAAGTACAGAGTAAATTTATTCTGAATATCTATTTTTTCCCAAGAGATGTTAGTTTGCTTTGAATACTTGCAGCAACTGAGAAAAAAGTGTAATAAATTTAAAATGAGAAAAAGCACTTGAAAGAATCAACATGTATTTCTTTTCTTGTTATCTATAGAAACTTAAACTCCCAAAAGTTGTTTCACATAAAAGTTTAAACCAGTTTCTTGATTCTTAGTCAACTGTAGTTGGTGCAATGTATTGTGTTCACTTCGGTAAAATGTATCTGCTATAGATATGTAATAGCCACCAGGTAGTAAGGATTTGTCAGATGAGATTGTAATACAAAATTCGGTAGGCTCTGAGTGAAGCATGTACAGATACATATATTTCGCTCATATGCAACAGCTTTCAAAATTTGCTACACAACTTAGAGAAAATGTGAGATTGTGCATGGTGTTGGCAGTGCATGTTTGCAAGTATCATTGGAGTGTCAAGCACAAAAGTATTTCTATTACCTCACTTGTTAGTGCAATGGATAGTGTTCACCTCTGGCAAAATGCATCCACTACAGACACCAGGTACTAAGGATTTGTTGCATGAGCTTGCAATAAAAAATTCAGAATGCTGTTTGAGTGAAGCAAAGTACAGGTATGTATATTTCATTCATATGCAACAGTTTCCAAAATTTGGTACAAAACTTCATGAAAATGTGGCATTGTGCATGGCATTGGCAGTTTATGAACTCTGCAGGCAACAGACCTCATTTTTCAGTGTAAGAACAACTTTTCCTATCTTTAAAGATTACTCCTAAGGTAAGCCTAAAATTTCTGTTAAAGTGAATTTTTTAGCTCTAGATTGACTAATTGTCGTCTGCTGCATTTGTAGTAAGCTATTCAAATTGTTCACAAACTGCAACGATAAACATTAATATGTAATTAAATGGGAGTTTTATTTAATTTATGCTCACATGATTATCATGCAGAGGCAAGGAAAAATTTCCTCATGATCCCACACAGTGTTAGAACAAAAGTAGATCACCGTACAGGCATTATTTTTCTAAAATAAGAGCCCGTATTCTTATTTTACTGAGAGACTGCCAAATGTAAGCAGACCGTTTTTGTTTTGACAGATGAGCTCTAACCTGTTTGTGCCCTGAAAAAAGCTCCTAATCTGGATGAGGGTCAGTACAGTTTTGCAATATTAGGAGTGGAAAGTGTCCCTCAGATAGTTTTCTTAAAAAATTATATACTGTCACAGTTCATTGTGGGAATTATTTTGCAGTTTGTTTCCCCACAGAATGACTATCTTAAGACAGAAGTTGACAACAGTGTTTTAACCTTGAAAAGAGCTTTCCTTGAAATTGTTTTCATCAACTGTGAAGAAATACCTGTAAAAAAATTAAAATCATTGCATAGTCTCTTGGAACTTTTAATTTATGGCCTGGTCTGGTTAAATTGAGAGCTGTAACAACTGTTTCGGTTGAAATTTTATAGGAGTTTCTTGAGTCATAATTGACTTCTTTTACTATGGTGCACAATATTCACTTTGGTATATGCATTATTCATTTTGAGGCACTTAATAGCCCACAGGTACCAAGGATTTGTATATACAAGTGACATTATAGTAAGGTAAGAGTACCTATAGTCGACACATGAAGAGAATTTTTTTCTACCTTCTAATACTATTAAATAAATGTAGGCTCCAAAATTATTTTCCGAAACTTCAAAGTCTCACCTTTCATCTAAAATATCATTTTTCTAAAACTGATAGTTTAAACTTTTGTAAAAATAGTGGGAACTGAACCTTTGAAGTGCACCTAAAATTGATACTCTAAAATGGACCTGCTCATAAAGTCAACAATTTTTGCACCTATAGTTGACATAATTCCCATATCCCATTTCCTTTTATAAGTGACTAGAGCTCAAAACGTGGCGAATCCAATGTTTAAAGTTTTGACTCGAGCCCATTCTTACTGTTTAAAAGAATTTTAACGACATTTTACATTAATTGATAGTTTACAGTAATTTCGTCCTGCTGCGCACCAGAGTGGCGTTCGATGTATTTGTTAGATTTTTTTTAATGGTACTGTGAACAAATCCAGGTCAAATGTAGTTGTGGCATAATTTTTCGCAAATAAAAAGTAATTTTTGTTGGAAGCGTTTGGCAGTCAATCGAGATATGTGGGGAAAATGCGATACAAACATACGATGGCAGACCGCTGATTTGAAATCCCGCCACGTTTTGCGAACACCAGCCCTATAGCTTCTGCACAGCAAGGCCAGTCTACTAGTATCTATGGTCGAAGGTGCAAACGTTGTTGTCGAAGTTCGCTGATCGGTGCCCAGATGGTGCTGCAGACAGGGTACTTCATAGCTTCGCCATGAGATGTCAGCTTCAACGGCGTTTTGGTCACTGCTCGGTGTAACTTGCCTGTTTCGTCGAATTTCTCACGCGGCTGGAACTGAATTACTTCCTGACAGACGTTCTTTGACACGGCTGCCAAGCTTGTCTTCGTGACGTCGCTCAGTAATAACATTAATCACTTAACACTATTATTGCCTACGTATCAGTTTATGGGTCCACATCAATTTCCACTATTTTGAAACGGTTTAAAGCCAATTTCATGCGTTAAGTCACAGCACAGCACTTCTCTGATAGGCTTGTAGTGAATATGCGATCGGTTACGTCGCGATAATGTCTACCAGTGTCTCTCCTTAATATTCACCTTGTACTGTTTTTCACGCGAATTTCCGCGCTCGTGCTCCAGAACACAATTTATTAACACTGGCTCTGTCGTCCGATATTGCAAATTATTTTAATTATGTGTTATTACGTTCTATTATCATGTAATTTAGTAACTACGTCGTAATACACTATCCGAAATTCCTTATGCAAATTTTCATAATGAAAACTATATAAAGTACTGTTCATCGAAGATTGTTTTTCACGCAATTTTTCAATCTTCATTGCATACGTAACCTAATGGGAAGCTTTCATTACCATTTGAACTTTTGCTTATTGTCTGAACACTGCCAATGTTCTTTCGCGATAAGCACGATTAAACCATTAATTGATATTCCCTTAATATTATCGTCTGTCCAAAAATTTCCCAATGTTCTTTTCGGTACGCCATGATGAAACACCCACACCTGAACCCACTGTTATTGACTAGTGGATTATAGCCTAACAGTTTAGTGTAGATTGACCGTGTGCAATTGATATAGGCTGATCGCTTAATATCTGCATGCGGGTCGTTTCGTATGAAGTCCAACAAAGCTAACTAGAATATCAGGTAGCAATAATCGATACATACTTTGTTGTTAAGGCTCTCCATATATTTTGTCTGAACAGCACGAATGAGGCAGTTACTCCCTTCGTCTGACAAAAATCACAGGTAGGCCCTATTAATACCGCCACACGCCAGTATTCTTCAGGTATTAACTGAATGCACAATCCTCACTTCAATCCAAATCGGGGGTGCCCGGCGCGGTTATCGCGTAATCACCGTGCACAAATGAACAATTAAAACACATCAACAAATCACGCAATTAATGCCATTTCCGTATTTGCTGGAGGTCAGGCCCACGGCGTTGGGTGACACACTAAACCGTTAAACAATTGTAAATGCGGTCGGCCGTCCTCCCAAAATCGGCCTTGCTCGTTTAGCAGCCCGCAACTTACTCGAAGTCACAACACAGACAACTTCTCTAGCGCACTCGGGACTCGACTATCGATAGTGCCTACTTATTTATTTATTTTTTGTTTTGGTCCTCTGAATCATACATTATACAGAAATGCACATCATGATGTAGGACAGCTCATTTGATACATATTAGGCATTTATAAGAAAAGGTACATGTCTATGAATCTATAAAATGATTACATATTTATATCACATGTGTATTTAGAAACAAAAGAAAAGTTCGCAGTAGGAGTAGGTATTAAAACCCATGGAGAAGAAATAAAAACTTTGAGGTACGCCGATGACACTGTAATTCTGTCAGAGACAGCAACGGACTTGGAAGAGCAGTTGAACGGAATGGACAGTGTCTTGAAAGGAGGGTATAAGATGAAAATCAACAAAAATCAAAATGAGGACAATAGAATGTAATCGAATTAAGTCGGGTGATGCTGAGGGAATTAGATTAGGAAATGAGACACTTAAAGTAGTAAAGGAGTTTTGCTATTTGAGGAGAAAAATAACTGATGATGGTCGAAGTAGAGAGGATATAAAATGTAGACTGGCAATGGCAAGGAAAGCGTTTCTGAAGAAGAGAAATTTGGCAACATCGAGTATAGATTTCTCAGGAAATCGTTTCTGAAAGTATTTGTATGGAGTGTAGCCATGTATGGAAATGAAACATAGACGAAAAATAGTTTAGACAAGAAGAGAATAGAAGCATTCGAAATGTGGTGCTACAGAAGAATGCTGAAGATTAGATGGGTAGATCACACAACTAATAAGGAGGTATTGAATAGAATTGGGGAGAAGAAGAGTTTGTGGCACAACTTGACCAGAAGAAGGGATCGGTTGGTAGAACATGTTCTGAGGCATCAAGGGATCAATTTAGTACTGGAGGGCAGCGTGGGGGAGGGGGGGGGGGGTAAAAATCGTAGAAGGAGATTAAGAGATGAATACACTAAGCGTATTCAGAAGGATGTAGGCTGCAGTAGGTACTGGGGACTTGAAGAAGCTTTCACAGGATAGAGTAGCATGGAGAGCTGCATCAAACCAGTGTCAGGACTGAAGACCACAACAACAACAACAACACCAATAAAACTTACATTCAGTTATGTTACATAAGGTCAATAGTTTGGAATCCATTATCTGACGTTTTTGTTGAGTAGTTCCTTATAGCAGGTTGTTTTCGAGGAATTCCTGTATGCCGTAGGGGCAGTGTTCAATTAGGAGTGACAGTAGTTTTACTTTAAAATCCTTCAGTTGTGTAATGCTCTTCACTGCTATTGGGAGATGATTGTAGAGGTTTATTCCCGTATATTTTACACCTTTACTGCATAGTTTTGTTGAATGGGGAATTACTCTTAGACCCTGTACCATGTTGGTGTCAGTCTGAGTTTATATCTAAGTTGCTAATATTTTTCTTGGTGAAACATAGTAGGTCCAGTATGTACTGACATGGGAGGGGTAACATGTTCAGATTCTGGAACAGTGGTTTACAAGATTCTTCTTCTGTTTGAATAATATTATTCTAACTATCTTTTTTTTTAGTTTAAATAGCATGAAATACCAGAGGAATGGAAGGTAGCTGTGATATGCCCCATATATAAAAAGAAAGAGAAATCCGTATGTGACAACTACAGGGGCATAGCGCTACTCAACACCTGTTATAAGATCTTCTCCAACTGCCTATTAGAACGGATAAAACCTATAGCAACAGACATAATTGGAGAATACCAAGGAGGTTTCCAGGCAGGGCGATCAACCACGGACAAGATTTTTGTCCTGAAACAGGTCTGTGAAAAAATGTACGAATACGGACGAGAGATACATCTCCTGTTTGTAGACTTCAAGAAGGCTTACGACAGTATATATAGACCTAGCCTGATTAGAACTATGACAGAGTTTGGTATATCAAAGAAGTTGGTCAAACTGGTAGAGGTATGCCTAAATGATACAAAACTTAAGGTTAAGGTAGGCAATCAAATGACAGAAAGCTTCCAAGTTGTAAGAGGATTACGCCAAGGAGATGGGCTATCACCTTTCCTCTTCAACCTGGCACTTGAGAAGGTAATGCGGGATTTCAACAAAGAAAACATCAAAGGCATTCAAATTGGTAATGAACACATTACATATCTGGCCTATGCAGACGACATTGCACTATTAGCATGCACACAAGAAGATGTGAAGAGAAGTATCCAGACCTTGGAGTTATTGGCAGCTAGGATCGGTCTACAAATTAGCTCTGAAAAGACAGAGTATATGACCATAGGAAGAAAGATCCAGAACTCTCAAGATTTAATTGTGAACAACACCAGGTATAAACATGTGAAAGAGTTCAAATACCTTGGATCATTTTTTACAGAAGTAACATCAACTGAAGCAGAGATAAAAGCACGACTGCAGGTGGGAAACAGATACTATCACTCTCTAGACACTATATTAAAATGTAGAAGTGTCTCGCAACAACTAAAGCTATGGTTGTATAAAACATTAATAATGCCAGTAGTACTTTATGGTTCTCAAACCTGGAGCACTCGAAAACAAGACCTTAAGTGACTGCTAACATTTGAAAGGAAAGTCCTCAGGAAAATATTTGGACCAGTCAGAGATCAGACTACTGGAGAATGGAGAAGACGCCATAACACTGAATTAGAAGAGCTGTACAAGGAGCCTAACATCTTGGGAGTGATGAGAAGCAAAAGACTGCAATGGGCTGGACATGTTGTTAGAATGGAGGCAACAAGATGGCCCAAAATCACAATGGACTGGATCCCATCAGGCAGCAGACCAGTGGGAAGACCTAGAAAGAGGTGGATCGATGGAGTGAGAGAAGACCTGTTGCAGCTGGGAGTCACGGAAAACTGGAGACAGACAGCAGAAGACGGAGACGGATGGAGAGCTCTAACTGTGGTGGCGCGCGGTCCTCTGGGCCTGATCGCGTGATGATGATGATGATTAAATAGCCTCACTGCTTCTGCACTGTGGCCCCAAAAGATAATTCTGTAGCTTAATATAGAGTGGAAAAGAGCATAATACATTGATGTGAGGGTGCTGGTATTAACAATGTTCCTTATTTGTCTAATCATGATACATGCTTTACTCAATTTGATGTAGGTTATATCAAGATGACTTTTCCTTGTAAGTGTGTAATGCTAACCCCCAAAAATTTGGTTTCCTTTACATAGTTGATTTTATCATCACTCAGTCGTATATTTGGTACTGGTGGGTTTTTACTTTGCACTTTGTGGAAAGTATTACCCGCTGTCATTATTATATAATGTGAAACACGGAGACAGACGGTTTTGAACTGCATAGTACTGAGGGCGCGGTGGTGGGATGTGGTAGTGGTGGGGATAGTTCTGATCCACACAAGACGCCATTTCATTTACTCACTCACTATGGAGCAGTGTTTATCTATGACAGTTTCGTGAAAAGTGGTGAGTCTATTATTGCTACGCAGCGATTGTTTCGTGCGCGGTTTCATGTCGGTCGACACGGAGCTGTTCCGAGCCGTAACACAATCCTCAGATGGGAGGAAAACTTCAGATCAACTGGAAACATACTGGATAAGAAGCATCCTGGCCCGAGACGCAGAGTAACGACACCAGAAAACGTTGAAAGGGTAAGGCAAGCGGCAGTCAGAAGCCCAGGACGGTGAGCTAGACGTCATGCTAGTGAGTTACGAATCAATGTGAATTGGTTAGACGAATTTTGCATAAAGAATGAAAATTCCATCCCTAAAAAATGCTCATTGTCCGACAACTTAAGGGAACCGATTTTGCTGTACGAGAAGACTTCAGTTACAGAATGCAAGTGATTTTGGGATCGAATGAAAATGAAATTTTATTGATGAGCAATGAAGCTCATTTTCATTTAAACGGGACTGTGAATAAGCAAAACCTACGTTACTGGTATCCAGAGCATCCACACCTTATCCACCAGCGTCCTCTGCACTCAGAAAAAGTAACAGTCTGGTGTGCTCTTGGCTTTGTTGGCATTAATGGACCTTATTCTTTTTGGAGAGAACGGGGCCACAATTACTGTTAATTCGGTTCGTTGCATTCGTATGCTTGAAACATTCTTGAAACCAGAACTAAGAAGACGACGAATCCCTTTGAAACGTGTTTGGTTCCAGCAGGATGGGACAACGTCGCACACCACAAACACTTCAATGACAGTTCTTAGACGCATGTTTCCTGGCCGGATTATCTCACGTTTTGGCAATGTTCCTTGGCCTTCCAGGTCTCCCGACTTGTCAGTATGTGACTTTTTTCTGTGGGGGTATCTTAAGAACTGTGTCTATAGCCACAAACCACGAAATTTGGACGAGTTGAAGAATGCAATCGTTCAAGAAATTGCTGCCATCCCTGCAGAGATTTTAGTCTGTGAGATGGAGGATTTTGAGAAGGGACTCGAGTCCTGCATTCGATATGATGGACATCACCTTCATGACATTATTTTTCACAAATATCTTTGTTAACTAAAATGGCAAATAATGAGCTTTGATTTTTTTGTAAATAAACATGCATAATTTTAAAGTTGGCTGAGTTTTATTTCATTAAAATCTGTCCGTCTCCTGTGTGTCATCCTGTATTTAGGAGTAGTCTGTTTGAATTAAGCCATGAGTTTAGTTGTGCTGTGCTCCTGTTTATTACATTATGTTCATTTGAGTTGGATATCATAATTGTGGTATCATCAGCAAAGAGGAAGGTTCTGTTATTGTGCAACTTTAAGGGCAGGACATTTATATAAAGTAAGAATAATAAGGGTCCCAACACTGAGCCTTGGGGAACTCCATGTTCTGTGATTTGAGCAGATGATTGTACAGTATTAGCAATTCCTGGTCGATTGGTTACATTCATTTCGACATTGGTTCCTGTCTTTGAGGCAGCTTTTAAAACAGTCATGGCCAGTGCCCCTTATTCCATGGGAATAAATTTTTTGGAGCGGTATATTGTGACTGACCATATCAGATTCCTTTGTTAGGTCAAGAAAAATGCCTATGGCTGGAAGCTTCTTGTCTACTAATGTTAAGGTGTAATGTAGTTGTGGTTTTTCCTCCTTGGAAACTGCGCCCTGAGTGAAGAAAAAAGATATATTATTCTCAATATGTAAGGGGCGGTTGACCCTTTATAGATGCCATTGTGTCTAATAAATGCTATCTGACACACTTAATGGCTTTTTGATCGTATTGCAAATAATATGCTTTAGATAAACTTCTTTGTGACTACAGTCGTCTACCCACATGAAGCAGTCAGCGAGTCTCTGTTTCGTTCTTGGTTCAATTGTGGTTGCATTTAATGTAAACTGCTTGTTCAGTTCTTCAGCTGGGACAGTTGAACCAGCTGCAGCTTTGCCTATACCAAGATTAGAAAGGTTTTTCCATTGGACAGATGGTCTATTTCAATTGTCAGGTAATGTATGGGCCTACCTGAGTTTTGCATTTCTCTCAGCTTGCCTGACTCTGCTCCATTTCTGCTTGTAAGAAAACGATTTTCAAGCTTGGAGCCCAGTTTGGATACCCAATATGCAGCGTCTCTAAGATTCATTACCTCTTTTAGGTCTTCAGCTAGACAAGCTACACGTTTCCTTCTTATTTTTCTGGTCTTTAAGTGAGGGTATTTGTGATATAGTCGAGTAAGTTTGTTAGTAAATCCATGAACTTCTTCATTTACGTCTGAGAAGGGATTAGAAGACGTCCTCCAAATAATTTCTTGCGCCTCAGTTGCAAAGTTCAGATAAATTACTGAGTTTGAAGCCTCGGCACATAGTCAGTTGTGGTTTATTTCCAGGTCATTCCAGTGAGTACCTCATGAAATGAGGCAGACATGCCAGGTGGAGATATTTGAGAGATACTAATTACACTACTGGCCATTAAAATTGCTACACCAAGAAGAAATGCAGATGATAAACGGGTATTCATTGGGCAAATGTATTATACTACATCTGACATGTGATTACATTTTCACGCAATTTGGGTGCATAGATCCTGAGAAAACAGTACCTAGAGCAAGCATCTCTGGCCGTAATAACGGCCTTGATACGTCTGGGCATTGAGTCAAACAGAGCTTGGATGGTGTGTACCGGTACAGCTGCCGGTGCAGCTTCAACACGATACCACAGTTCATCAAGGGTAGTGACTGGCGCATTGTGACGAGACAGTTGCTCGTCCACCAGTGACCAGACGTTTTCAGTTGGTGAGAGATCTGTAGAATGTGCTGGCCAGGGCAGCAGTCGAACATTTTCTGTATCCAGAAAGGCCCGTACAGGACCTGCAACATGCGGTCGTGCATTATCCTGCTGAAATGTAGGGTACCGCAGGGATCGGATGAAGGATAGAGCCACGAGTCGTAACATCTGAAATGTAACGTCCACTGTTCAAAGTGCTGTCAATGCGTGCAAGAGGTGACCGAGACATGTAACCGATGGCACCCCGTACCATCACGCTGGGTGATATGCCAGTATGGCGATGACAAATACACGCTTCCGATGTGCGTTCACCGCTATGTCGCCAAACACGGATGCGACCATTGTGATGCTGTAAACAGAAACTCGATTCATCCGAAAAAATGACGTTTTGCCATTTGCGCACCCAGGGTCATCGTCTAGTACACCATTGCAGGCGCTCCTGTCTGTGATGCAGCGTCAAGGGTAACCGCAGCCACGGTCTCCGAGCTGATAGTCTATGCTGCTTCAAACGTCGTCGAACTGTTCGTGCAGATGGTTGTCGTCTTGCAAACGCCCCCATCTGTTGACTCAGGGATCGAGATGTGGCTGCACGATCCGTTGCAGCCATGCGGATAACATGCCTGTCATCTCGACTGCTAGTGATACGAGGCCATTGGGATCCAGCACGGCGTTCCGTATTACCCTCCTGAACCCACCGATTCCATATTCTGCTAACAGTCATTGGATCTCGACCAACACGAGCAGCAATGTCGAGATACGATAAACCGCAATCGAATTGGCTTTATCAAAGTCGGAAACGTGATGGTGCGCATTCCTCCTCCTTATACGAGGCAACAGAATAACGTTTCTCCAGGCAACGCCGGCCAACTGCTGTCTGTGTATGCGAAATCGGTTGGAAACTTTCCTCATGTCAGGACGTTGCAGGTGTCGCCACCGGTGCCAACCTCATGTGAATGCCCTGAAAAGCTGATCATTTGAATATCACAGCATCTTCTTCCTGTCGGCTAAATTTCGCGTCTGTAGTACGTCATCTTCGTGGTGTAGCAACTTTAATGGCCAGTAGTGTACTTTGTCTGGGGATTTCGTTGTAAATGCACTCCAATACAAAAAAGAACGAAAAAGCCGTGTACTATGAAGCAGTTATGAAAACTGGTCACTAACTGATATGCATACAGGTGTCATCGGAGAATGGAAAATTGTAAACTTGGTGGCCGATTGCACTGCAGCTCAGTTTCGCCACGTAGCTGGCAAGGATAGTAAACACACATGTCGACACCACGACATAAATTCTTTGCGAATTTAATTCTGTGTATTCATTTGAACAGTAACCATGCATTGCCAATAGGCATGTGAAAAATATTTGCAGATGTCAGCTTTTGAAAGAGGACATGTGGTTGGACTCAAAGTTGCCAGCTGGAGCAATCAGCGAATTGTTCGACATTTGAACAGAAGTGACGCCACTACACGATGATTCTGTCAGGAATGGTGGACCATGGTCAAACACAGCTTCAAGAAGAAAGTGGTCTACACAGAGAGATGACAGAGCGTGAGGAGTGAGCAATCATCAGAGAGGCACTCAGAGCACCAGATTGATCACCGCCATTGATCCGACTTCCAACAGGTGCTCTTGCTACCACAGGGATAATTAATTTACAGGTAGCTCATGGAAAGGGAAGGCAACGATCTTGCCCCAGTGGATACACGAGTTCCCGTGAGATCACCGAAGTTAAGCGCTTTTGGGTGTGGCCAGCATTTGGATGGGTGACCATCCGGGCAGTCCTGCGCTGTTGCCATTTTTCGGGGTGCACTCAGCCTTTGGAAGCCAATTGAGGAACTGCTCGAGCGAATAGTAGCGTGTCTCGTCAAAGAAAACCATCATAACGACTGGGAGAGCAGTGTGCTGACCACAAGCCCCTCCTATCCGTGTCCTCACCTGAGGATGACACGGCGGTCGGATGGTCCCGATGAGACACTTGTGGCCTGAAGAAGGAGTGCGTTTTTGTTCTTCACAGAAAGGGGTCTGACAGTGCAACTCGCGCTGGCTACTGTTGACGTCTGTACACCAACAAGTTCGTTTGCAGTGGTCTCGTGCTTTATTTGGCCTTGAATCTGATTGATTGGAGTAGAACTGTCTGTGATGAGTTCCACCTCGAACTAAACCCAATTACGAGCGAGGACGTGTCTGGAGGGTCACCAGACAGCAGTGGGATGCCAACCTCATTCTCACCCACCATACAAGCTGACAACGAGGAGTGGTGCTCTGCGCTTCCATGTCATTTCATAGCAGGATCTCTTTGGTTATCATCCACAGCACCCTTTCAACACAGCGGTGTGCCAATGATATTCTAAGCCCCGTTTTGTAACCTTTCATGGCAAGCCATCCTACACTTGCATTTCAACAAGATAACACCCATCCACATGCAGCAAGAGTTTCTACTGCCTGTCTTCACGCTTGCCAAACCTTTGCTAGCAAGATCGCCAGATTTCGCCCCAATTGAGGACATTTGTAACATTATGCCAATTGGAGAGAATTTGGATCAATATGTCTTTTGAGGACTTGCAGCAACTCTATCAACTCTATCAGTCAATGACAAGCCCAGCTGCTGGCGTAAGGGCCAGAGGAGGGCCAATGCATTATTGACTTGCTCAGTTTGTGAAGCTCTTTCTGTTGAATAAATCACCCAATTTTTTCTGAAACTGTAATTATTTGTTTGTTTGTGTATGTGCATGACATCTACTGAATTCCTTCATTGTGTGTCCTTTTTTTGTCTTAGATCTGTGAGGGTGTGGCCACTGTTTGTATAATGGGTAGGTGCAGACCGAAGCAGCAACATGTTTTAAGAAGAAAACATGCACTTAAATTTGACACTGGTACAGAAAAATTTATGCTAGTGTCACCAGCTGTAATTATGTGTTTGTAAGTCGATTCGAATCTTGAGAGGAGGAGATTGTGTTCAACGTCCCGTCACAACGAGACATCAGAGACGGAGCACAAGCTCGGATTAGGGAAGGGTGGGGAAGGAAAACGGCCGTGCCCTTTGAAAGGAACCTCCCCAGCATTTGCCTGAAATGATTTAGGGAAATCACGGAAAACCTAAATCAGGGTGGCCGGAGACAGGTTTTAACCGTCGTCCTCCCGAATGCGAGTCCAGTGTGCCAACCACTGTGCCACATCACTCAGTAAGTCTTGAGAGAGTGGTTTCATAACAGGTAACCAGCCTACTTCAGGAGGTTTGCAGAGGACACGTATCAGTCACTTTCTGAATGGACATACATTATGCTTGTATATCTTCATTATTATTGTATGTGTGTAACAAAGTTAGTAATAAATCAGTGGGTATGTATGCCCTTACTCCACTGCCTCCGCTGTCACAACTGTCTTATCTTTGCACCCATCTATACTTACTGAAGTTGTGGGAATGCTTGTTTTCAGCCAGATCTGCAACGGAAGTGTTACTAGGTGTCTAGTCGCGCAGGATTAGCCGAGCAGTCTAACGCGCTGCAGTGATGGACTGTGCGGCTGATCCTGGTGGAGATTCGAGTCCTCCATAGGGCATGGGTGTGTGTGTTTCTCCTTAGGATAATTTAGGTTAAGTAGTTTGTAAGCTTAGGGACTGATGACCTTAGCAGTTAAGTCCCATAAGATATCACACACATTTGAACATCTGAACTGGGTGTCTACATCTTGAAATACACGATTGAACTCATCGAGATGAGCTGGCAGAGACTGGACGTTTGCGTGTGCAATGTGGAGGCTAGGTATGTTCTGGTGCAAAGGTCACTAGAGTGCCGCTGCTGGAGATTACTGACTCTCTGTCAGCGCTGGCGAGGGGACAGAATATAGCAAAGAAGTATGCTAAGGTAGCGTGAGGGTTCCTGGACGTGAACGCGGGATGTATCTCCAGGCAGGTTTAGTGACCAAGGCGAGGGAGCTTTGGAGTGTTCATTAAACAGCCGACTGGTGACAGGAAAAGAAACTCGCAACAGTAATGAAAGCAAGATAACTTGAATAGAAACAGAGTGTTACTGACGAGTAACAACAGTAACATTATAATAAATTGCTAAATAAAAATGGAGCACAAGTGGGTTGGTGCAGCAATTAGCGAAATAAATAAGAAACAATACAGATAGGAATTAAATCAAACAATGGAAAACCAGGATGGAATGCAATAATACCAGAGAAGGGAAGTTGCTACTCACCATATAGCAGAGATGCTGAGTCGCGATGGGCACAACAAAAAGATTCACACAATTATAGCTCTTGGCCATTAAGACCTTTGTCAAAAATGTTCAAATGTGTGTGAAATCTTATGGGACTTGACTGCTAAGGTCATCAGTCCCTAAGCTTACACACTACTTAACCTAAATTACCCTAAGGACAAACACACACACCCATGCCCGACAGAGGACTCGAACCTCCACCGGAACCAGCCGCACAGTCCATGACTGCAGCGCCTCAGACCGCTCGGCTAATTCCTCGTGGCCAAGGCCTTTGTCAGTAGTAGACTCACATACACACATGCACACACACACACACACACTCACGCAAATGCAACTTGCACACACGTCTGCGGTCTCGGAGAACTGAAACCACACTGCGAGCAGCAGCACAAGTGCATGATGGGAGTGGCGACTGGGTGGGGATAAGGAGGAGGCTGGTGTGGAGAGGGGGAGGGATTGTGGTGTCACCGCCAGACACCACACTTGCTAGGTGGTAGCTTAAATTGGCCGCGGTCCAGTTAGTACATGTCGGACCCACGTGTCACCACTGTGTGATCGCAGACCGAGCGCCACCACAAGGCAGGTCTCGAGATACGGCCGAGGACTCGCCCCAGTTGTACGACGACCTTGCTAGTGACTACACTGCCGAAGCCTTTCTCTCATTTGCCGAGAGACAGTTAGAATAGCCTTCAGCTGAGTCCATGGCTACGACCTAGCAAGGCGCCATTAGCCTTACATAGTTTGAGAGTTATCGTATAAATGTCTCAAGAAGAACGTTGTAAACCAACAAAGAATAAAGTTAAGTATTCGAGGAGCTGCATACTTTTCTTATTAGAAGTCAATACTTATCCTGTTCCAGACTTCACGCCAGTCGGCGTGTGTGTACGCGTGCCTTTCTTTCGGCTACCCGTCACTGTGGACTGGCTGCATTGTCAGTCCACATCAGGGATAGTATGGTGGGAAGTGGCAGACAGTAAAGTGTTGCAGTTTAGATGGAGGGCGGTAGAGGAAGTGCAGAGGGGGAGATGGTAAGTAGTGGAAAGGAGAGAAATAAAAAGAAATTAAAAGACTGGGTGTGGCGGTGAAATGACGGCTGTGTAGTGCAGGAATGGGAACAGGGAGGGGGCCGGATGGGTGAGGATAGTGACTAAGGAAGGTTGAGGTCAGGAGGGTTACGGGAACGTAGGATGTATTGCAGGGAAAGTTCCCACCCGTGCAATTCAGAAAAGCTGGTGTTGGTGGGAAGGATCCGTATGACACAGGTTGTGAAGCAGTCATTGAGACGAGGGATATCATGTTTGGCAAGGTGTTCAGCAACAGGGTGGTCCTCTTGTTTTTTGGCCACAATTTGTCAGTGGCCGTTCATGTGGACAGACAGCTTGTTGGTTGTCATGCCTACATAGAATGCAGCACGGAGGTTGCAGCTTAGCTTGTAAATCACGTGTCTGCACTTACAGGTAGCCCTGCCTTTGATGGGATAGGTGATGTTAGTGACCTGACTGGAGTAGTGGTGGTAGGAGGATGTATGGGACATATAGGAATTAGCAATAAAGTAAAACAAAATAGTGCAGACATTGGTCAAGTTATGGTTAACTATAACCACAATAACAATATAAAATGGTTCAAATGGCTCTGAGCACTATGGGACTCAACTTCTGAGGTCATCAGTCCCCTAGAACTTAGAACTACTTAAACCTAACTAACCTAAGGACATCACACACATCCATGCCCGAAGCAGGATTCGAACCTGCGACCGTAGCGGTCTCGCGGTGCCAGACTGCAGCGCCTACACCCGCATGGCCACTTCGGCCTGCAATAACAATATAGACACACAACTAGCGCCACCAAGAGTTGACATGTTCTCAGCTCCTAAACCATAGGCTTCTGAGTTCATTTGCACTGCTAAATGATCTTTTACCATTGACCATTACCCTGCCTTCATTTGTTCATACATTTTGTAACCCACGTCTCGAAATAGCCTTGCTCAAAATGCTTAATCTTTTAGAGGTAAGATCCTCTCATATTGTGAGACTTGAAGATTTCGAATCTTTTCCTATACGACGCGAACTTCAGTCTTATTAGTCTAAGTTTTCTACATCCTGGCGATACGGTCGACTCTATGACATCTGTCAATGTCATTCAGTCCAACTTCTAAGGGATTTCCTAGAAACCTGAACAGTCTAAGGTTATTGCGTCTCTGACGTCGTTCGAGTTTGTCAGACTTCTAGACCAGTTTCTGTTCGAGTGCCCAGTCCTCAGTTTATTTTAATGACTTATCCAAAGCACGGATCTTGCTCACGGTAGTATTGTAAATCTGTTGTAGCACAGTAAGAGTTTGTGCAGTGGTAGGGTTTAACGCTATTTCCTCCAGTGGTTCACGAAATTGTCAAATTTTAAACAGAGCCACAGCTTATTGCTGTGCTTTATTCGTAGTTTCTTGCGTATCTCTCGCACTCGCGCCGCGCCAGTCAAATGTCACGCGACTGTTCGAAATAGCTCCATACTATAACGGACGCTGCGCCGTATCGCGAATTCTCGAGCCCATTAGGACGCGAGTATCCTTTCCCACGAGCTAAATAGAAAAGTTAGATATCAGGTGTTATAGACTAGCTTCATTTTAGTGTAGAGTTATAACGGAAAAAGGAGGAGTTTCAACACACATAAAAACTGGACGCAAAGTCAAAAATGTTCAGACGAGCAGTTCTTATGTAGATCAGAACCTAGAAGCATGTGCTCGTTGAGTTGTTACTGCAGAATAGTTCTCTTGCAATTGTAACAGTCTACAGATTCCGTCTACGGAACTTTCAGCTTGTAATGAGAGATCTGGATGATTTACTGGGCAACCTGCCAGCTAAGAAGAAACGCTCACAAGGGGAGGCCGCCAATTGTGAAATTCAGATTCGATTCATACTGCGCATAATAAAAGCTCATGGCCAGAAGTGTAATGTGGCAAAGCACCAAGATGCACTTCTGAGCCGTTGTTGAGAAAATCGACAGTTAAAAGAAACCGTTGCGGTGAAATACTCTCTACGATTAATAGTTTTCTACAGCGTCGTGGCGCAGCGGTAAGCGCTCGGGTTCGTAATCCGAAAGTCACCGGATCGAATCTCGCGCCATGCAGTTTTGTTTTTATTATTAGTTTTTTGTAATTCAAATATATATATATATATATATATATATATATATAAAGTATTAATGAATTGCTTATGCATGTTGGTGAAGGCGGATCGCTCTCCAATTGTACCGCCTCCATTTTTCCGTTTGTTTAACAGGGTGTACCAAAGCTCTCCCGTCCGCACTGATTTTCGACGATGTTATAAGTTGCGCTAGGGACCGCATCTACCGTCTTTCGAAGTTAGCACGCAACTACGCTGTTACGCGGCGGCCCGTTTCGGCCCATTCAACATCCGTCCTTCAAGTGTAACGAGCGAGTAACGGAGTTTATATTTCATACCTGCCACAGCAAATTTGTGTTCGTGGTGTCTCTATTCTAATTCGAACGTTTGACTTACGCTATACGTATTCGTTTCGGAATATCGTGTCTACGTCTTCCATTAACTATACGTGGATAACATTATGAAGGTAATTAATAACATTTGTGAAATACAACTTTATTTGTGGAAAACATAATGATGTTCGAAGTCGCCAGTTTTTCCACGACAAACGACTTTCAACAACTCATTATATGCATAATTGTTGCACCTGATTGCCGGTTATTTTTATATATATATATATATATATATATATATATATATATATATATATATGTATTTGAATTACAAAAAACAAATACTAAAAAAAAAAGGTGGCATGGCGCGAGATTCGACCCGGCGACCTTCGGATTACGAACCCGAGCGCTTACCGCTGCGCCACGACGCTGTAGAATGTTGCTAATCGTAGAGAGTAATTCACTGCAACGGTTTCTTTCAACTGTCGATTTTCTCGACAACGGCTGAGAAGTGCATCTTGGTGCTTTGCCACATTACACCTCTGACCATGAGCTTTTATTATGCGCAGTATGAATCGAATCTGAATTTCACAATTGGCGGCCTCCCCTTGTCAGTACAAGTTGTTTATGCAGATTCATATGTAAATGTCTTCAAACATCCTGATAACAAAAATGACCTGCAGTCACTAGTTGGGTGTTTAGTCTGGTTTCAGTAGTGAATTTTCCAACATGCGTGCAGCAAGATAACAGGATACTGACTGACAACATTTTTACAGATAGTTGTCAGGTGTAATCAAGTAATATGTACACAGTTCTTAATGAACTAATGTACATTATGTACAATGAGGCTATCTGATCTTTATATACAATTGATGGATATAAAAAATATAGCACCCTACAGCTCTGAAGCATATTCATACAAAGCGGTGAGACTTATTAATGTGTACACCGTACGGTGTTTCAGGAATAACTTGAAAGAGGTGGTGACGGATAAGGTACTCTACCGGCCATTAAAAGTGCAACACCATGAAGATGACGTGCTACAGACGCGAAATTTAACCGACAGGAAGAAGATGCTGTGATATGCAAATGATGAGCTTTTCAGAGCATTCACACAAGGTTGGCGCCGGTGTCGACACCTACAACGTGCTGTAGTGTAAGATGTTCTCAGCCCGACAGTAAAGTTCTACGTCTATTACCCAGAAACTGCTTTGTAAACCCTCGTCGCCAAATTTGTAAAGGCCTCGTCACTACAGCTGTGGAAGACGAGTTGCCACTGTTGTTGCTGTAGGCCGATTCTGTGAAACGGTTTCAGCTGCAGTACACCGCTAACACAATTTCTCGCTGCCACTATTACACGGCTATGCCCCAGGGTCAGGTAAAGGGGTAGGAGGATGAAGGTTCTCCAACATTCCAACAAATTAGTAAGAAAGTCACACAAATGAGGTAAAAAGTTAAATTATCTTTGGATGATTAAGTCTGCAACACTGCATGTAATACAACACAAACAAGGCCGCCAATGGCCAAGTGCAAGTAATAGTAGGTAAACTTCACAGTGCGCAGCTAATGAAATTTACACCAGCTATCTGCTCATTTCTAAGACTTTACTAATTTACGTTCACTGTCTAAGTCAGCCCTGGACGATGATCTACCTGTTCTACCTTCCGGCTTCTATCCATTGTCGTCCGGCCATTGGCGGATTTTACTCGGCCGACAATTGGCCGAGGCAAAGTCGATGTCTTTCGTCCTCAACGCCCCCCCCCCCCCCCCAACCCCCCGGGGCACTGCTACCGGTCAACATGCGACGATACAGCAAACTGCACTTAATTTTTCAACGGTTCATCTCAATGAACATTTTGCAGCTGTCTGAAAGTCAGAATATAGCAAAAAGTACGATTTGGAAAAGCTGTAAATTATCCCTGTACATCTCTTCATGGAGTGCAAAACAATTCCCAGTCATGTGAGAGTAGAGTTTTTAGCTATTTACACGATCCGTGGATCATTTGAACTATTCTTTTATCGAAGTAATATCAAATCTGTCAGTCTACAGGGTACGTATACACTATTAGTTTGAGCACAAGTGGGAACATTATTTCTCAGTTCTACTCATGCATCGACTGCACATTTAAAAACGGTCTCTGTTCGGGCTAATACTCTTTAAATAAAAAAATCGTTCGTCGAATAGAGGCGCTGTCCAGGAGAAATGATTTCAGATTATGTGTAATACTTGCTTTGCCACCTGTCGGAATTTCGTCGTTTTTTAACATACAGTTTATCTCAGTGGTCAAACGATCAAAACTTTTTCGTGTTCCACGTTGATCTCCTTTCCAAGTCACTGATTGGTCTAATAATGGAAAATAAACACTATATTCTCCACTCATGTTGTAGGACGTTACTATTGTACAGATTAATTATGACGGATCTCACAAGTGAATATACTGTGAAGGTGCAACTATAATGCCTAACTCGATGAAAAGCCTACGTCACGACTACGGATGAACATCACATATTATTCTTACAGCTCGCTTCTGTCCAGACAGTGTTGAGTTACCCCAGACAATTATTCCATAACACGTTACTGGGTGCAGATGTACAAAATATGTCTAGAGGTTGATTAGTCTGCTTCCAGATCTAGCAAAAAATAATACGAAGAGAAAAAAGTAGCTGAATTTATCTCTTTGAACAGCTCAGCAATACGCTTCTTCCAGTGCAAGTTTTCATTAATACCTACACCCAAAAATTTGCGGCATTCCACCTTGTTTACTGAATCCTATTCGTATGCTATAACACCTGTTACTGTGACTCTACTTTCTGAACTGAATACAATGTGTTTAGTAAAAATTTAGGCGTAGTCCGTTTTCGCAAAACCTCCCAAAAATTCCCCAATAAAACCATTACCAGATTCTTCTGTTCCTTCCTCTCTAATCGTATTTATTATAACACTGCAAAAAGTACCAATTCTGCTTCAGGAATGTGGAATACAAGGTCACTCACACATGTACTGGGGATACGAGTCGACCCAAAATTTAAAATTGTGGGACTGCCTTCATGATTTCTCCCCAGTCGCTAAAATTTTCTCTTCTTCTAACACTGTTTGAATTATTCATCACAACTTCTTGCTTCGGTTTGTTAAGCATGATTGCGACAAGTGGAGTGAAAATCCGTTAATTGCTTAAAGCTCTCGTTTTACAATGATATACGTAATCAAACACTTTGGAAGGATCACAAAAATACTAACATGGTATTTTATTATTTAAGGTTTGTAATATTTGGCGAGTGAATGTACGAATAGCATTCTGAGTCAAGCAACCCTTGTGGAATCGAAAGTGTGATGTGAACGTAAAGTGTTTCTACTTAAATGAGAAACTACCCGTCAGTAATCTCCTTTCTTGAATATGTCTGTAGCTCGTGGTCTAGTGAATAGCATTGGTGCCTCGGGATCACGGGGCCCCCGGTTCCATTCCCGGCCAAGTTGGGAATTTTCTCTGCCCGGGGACTAGGAGTTTGTGTTATCCTCATCATCATCATCATTAATGACCGTGACTGGATTGGATTGTAAATAAAAAATGGACTGTGTAAAAATTGGGACTTTGTATGGGCGCTGATGACCATGCAGTTGAGCGTCCCACAAATCAAACATCATCATTTCTTGAATATTTTGCAAATAGACGACTATAAAGAAATTGAGCAATAATTATTTAAGTCTTTCTTATGAAGAGGTTTAACAATCGCGTATTTTTCCGTCTGAAAAATTGTCTGTGCCAGTGAGGCATTACATGTATCGCTAAGAGCATTCCTTAACTAACACAGTAGAAGTTTTCAGAATTTTGTTTAAATTTCGATGAACAACACATGAGCTTTTCTCTTTCAGAATTTTTAGAGTTCTGATCATTTCAATGACGGATGCTGGTGCTATTACTAGTTTTTCAAGTTTTGAGGAATAAAACTTTTGATTTGTTCCCTTGCTTCTTCAGCTGAGCCATTTCATCCTACAGGGTGATTAAAAAAGAATACCACAACTTTAGGAATTTAAAACTCTGCAACGACAAAAGGCAGAGCTAAGCACTATCTGTCGGCGAATTAAGGGAGCTATAAAGTTTCATTTAGTTGTACATTTGTTCGCCATTTCAGCCAATAAAGTTTTTGGTCCCTTTTTCTTCGAAGGTGCTACTGTAACTGGACTACAGTATCTGGGGATGTTAGAGAATTGGCTGTTCCCTCAGCTCGAACAAGAAGCACAACAATTCATATTTCAGCATGATGGAGCGCCACCACATTGGCACTTATCTGTCCGTAACTACCTGAACGTCAACTAGCCGAGGCGATGGATCGGCCGCCAGGCAGCCCGTGACAGAGCACTTCATCACTGGCCTCCAAGAAGCCCTGATCTTACCCCCTGCGACTTTTTCTTATGGGGGTATGTTAAGGATATGGTGTTTCGGCCACCTCTCCCAGCCACCATTGATGATTTGAAACGAGAAATAACAGCACCTATCCAAACTGTTACGCCTGATATGCTACAGAGAGTGTGGAACGAGTTGGCGTATCGGGTTGATATTGCTCGTGTGTCTGCAGGAGGATATATTGAACATCTCTGAACTTGTTTTTGAGTGAAAAAAAACCTTTTTAAATACTCTTTGTAATGATGTATAACAGAAGGTTATATTATGTTTCTTTCATTAAATACATATTTTTAAAGTTGTGGTATTCTTTTTGAATCACCCTGTATTTTTGCTGCTAGATTTAGAAAGCGATTATTAAGAATACTTGCATCTTGTGAATTATCAGTCACAGCACCGTCATTTAGTGTTGCTGTGATAGTACCTTGTATGCTGACGGGCTGCACTTTCTCCCATTTCACGACCTCCCACACACTTTTAGTCTTACTACCTGCATTATTGACTTCTGTCAGGACGAACATGTTTCTGGACATCGTAATGACTTCCCTTTATTAAATGTTACAGCATTTTATGCACAAGGTGGGCGGATAGTAACTCCGTACTTTTAATATTTTCCCTCCTGAAGTATTGCACATATACACTACTGGCCATTAAAACACCTACACCAAGAAGAAATGCAGATGGTAAAAGGGTATTCATTGGACAAATATATTATACTAGAACTGACATGTGATTACATTTTCACGCAATTTGGGTGCATAGATCCTGAGAAATCAGTACCCAGAAAAACCACCTCTGGACGTAATAACAGCCTCGATACGCCTGGGTATTGAGTCAAACAGAGCTCGGATGGCGTGTACAGGTACAGCTGCCCATGCAGCTTCAACACGGTACCACAGTTCATCAAGATTAGTTCAAATGGTTCAAATGGCTCTGAGCACTATGGAACTTAACATCTGAGGTCATTAGTCCCCTAGAACGTAGAACTACTTAAAGCTAACTAACCTAAGGGCAACACACAGATCCATGTCCGAGGCCGGATTCGAAACTACGACCGAAGCAGTCACGCAGTTCCAGACTGTAGCGCCTAGAACCGCACGGCCACTCCGGCCGGCCATCAAGATTAGTGACTGGCGTATTGTGACGAGCCAGTTGCTCGGCCACCATTGACCAGACGTTTTGAATTGGTGAGAGATCTGGAGAATATGCTGGCCAGGGCAGCAGTCGAACATTTTCTGTATCCAGAAAGGCCCGTACAGGACCTGCAACATGCGGTCGTGCATTATCCTGCTGAAATGTAGGGTTTCGCAGGGATCGAATGAAGGGTAGAGCCACGGGTCGTAACACATCTGAAATGTAACATCCACTGTTCAAAGTGCCGTCAATGCGAACAAGAGGTGACCGAGACGTGTAGCCGATGGCACCCCATAGCATCACGCCGGGTGATACGCCAGTATGGCGATGACGAATACACGCTTCCAATGTGCGTTCACGGCGATGTCGCCAAACACGGATGCGACAATCGTGATGCTGAAAAACAGAACCTGGATTGATCCGAAAAAATGACGTTTTGCCATTCGTGCTCCCAGGTTCGTCGTCGAGTACACCATCGCAGACGCTCCTGTCTGTGATGCAGCGTCTAGGGTAACCGCAGCCACGGTCTCCGAGCTGATAGTCCGTGCTGCCGCAAACGTCGTCGAACTGTTCGTGCAGATGGTTGCTGTCTTGCAAACGTCCCCATCTGTTGACTCGGAGATCGAGACGTGGCTGCACGATGCGTTACAGCCGTGCGGATAAGATGCCTGTCATGTCGACTGCTAGTGATACGAGGCCGTTGGGATCCAGCACGGCGTTCCGTATTACCCTCCTGAACTCACCGATTTCATATTCTGCTAGCAGTCATTGGATCTCGACCAACGCAAGCAGCAATGTCGCGATATGATAAACCGCAATCGCGATAGGCTACAATCCGACCTTTATCAAAGTCGGAAACGTGATGGTACGCATTTCTCCTCCTTACACGAGGCATCACAACAACGTTTCAACCGGCAACGCCGGTCAACTGCTGTTCGTGTATGAGAAATCGGTTGGAAACTTTCCTCGTGTCAGCACGTTGTAGGTGTCGCCAACGGCGCCAACCTTGTGTGAATGCTCTGAAAAGCTAATCATTTGCATATCACAGCATCTTCTTCCTGTCGGTTAAATTTCGCGTCTCTAGCAGGTTATCATAGTGGTGTAGCAATTTTAATGGCCAGTAGTGTATGTCGTTCCGCACGGCGGGTGACGCGGCGTTAATCCGCGATGTGCGGAGAAGTACTTACGCGGGTAGCGGCAGTAGCTCCACCACAGCCGCTTCTCGCCGTAGCTGCCCCCGGGCGCCCCCGTGACGCGGTTGATGTGGTCGCAGACGCAGTCGAGCACCGAGGTGCCGTTGGCGGCCAGCAGCGCCAGCAGGGTCGCGGCCGCGCCCGCTGGCTGCATCCCGGCTGTTCTCGCTGAGGAGCGAAAGTGAGCAGTGAGCAGTGCGCGGCGCGCGGCAGAGGCTTCCCGCCGGATGAGCGGACAGCGGGGACTCAATACCACGTCCGCGGTCCTATCCGCTGTGGCGGGGGGACCAGCTGCCAGCACACAAGCGCCACAGATTTTTTTTTTCCTTTATTGCTTTTCAATGCCCCCCGAAGGGGGTGGGCTGGCAGCAGCTTAGTATGCTGCTCTACAGCCTACAAACTTTTATTTTAAAAAATGGGAGAAGAAAAGAAACAAGAAAAACAGGCGACAGAACGGTGACAGAAAGTGTAAAATGGCGGAAAAAAGCGGAAAGTTAAAACAGAAAGCAAAAGGGGTTGGGAATGTTAATAAAAGACACAGGAATCAGACATGTAACATAGTACACACACAATTAAAAAACACGGCAACAGTATGGTTTCTGTTTGCAAGAGATAAAAAGCACACGCAGTGACAGTATGATGGCCGTTCGCAACACTGCCCAAAAAAAACACAACACAGAACACTCACTGTAAAACACTGCACGAAAAGGGCGGCACAGAGACGACACTCCCGAGCCAAAGGCAGATGGGGGGGGGGGGACCTGGAGGAGGGGGAAAAAAAAGGGGGGAACCGAGGAGGGAGAGGACTAATAAAGGGGGGGAGGAGAAGGGCAGATGCGAGAGGGGAGGCAGAGGAGGGAAATGCAAAAGGACTTGGGGGAGAGAAGGGGGCAAAGAGAGGGGAGGTGGGGAAGAAAGAGGATGGAAGGGGGGGGAGAGGGAGCCCGGGAAAAGGACAGAGGAAAGGAGGGGGAGTGAGGATCAGAGTTGATAGGAGGGATAAATGGAGGGAGAGAGGGCATCATCCGGGAGGGGGAGTTGACGGAAGCCACCTTGGGAAAGGAGATGTAGGGTGTAGAGATGGAGGGTAGGAGGGACACAACGGTGAAGACGTGGCAGGGGGCGGGGATGGGAGAGGAGAGGAGCAACCAGCGGGTGAGGGGGTTCAAGGCGGCGGGAGGTGTAGAGGATGCGGATATGTTCGAGGAATAGGGGAAAGGAATGAGATCGTAGAGGATCCGCGTGGGGGACGGGAGGCGTATACGGTAGGCGAGGCGGTGTGCATGATGCTCGAGGATCTGGAGGGATTTACAGAATTTGGGGGCCGCCACCGATCGTCGTTCTTTCGTTTTATAGTCTGTCTGTAAACTCAAGAGCGAGCAGCGCTTTTGGTGGGGGAAGTGGCCTTTCCCGGAAGAACGCTGACACCGGTCTCCAGGGGCACCCAAAATGTGTTGCCCGTTACCTGTCTAGCGGTGTAGACCGCCGTGCAGTGATATACATCGTTCCTGTTCGTGGGATCTTAGTTGCCAGTGTCAGTGAGTTAACTATGTATAAATACTGATGTACTTTGATACCCGGAAGTGATGGATAATCGTCTAGCATTGCAATAAAATGTGCAGAATGCGAAGAAGAGGAAGTATTTTGGGAGCAACGAGCGTTCTATCGTCTCTAACGTTGAAACTTCCTGGCAGATTAAAACTGTGTGCCCAACCGAGACTCGAACTCGGGACCTTTGCCTTGCGCGGGCAAGTGCTCTACCATCTGACCTACCGAAGCACGACTCACGCCCGGTACTCACAGCTTTACCTCTCCCAGGTATAGCACTTGCCCGCAAAAGGTAAAGCTCCCGAGTTCGAGTCTCGGTTCTGCACACAGTTTTAATCTGCCAGGAAGTTTCATATCAGCGCGCACTCCGCTGCAGAGTGAAAATCTCATTTTGGAAACATCCCCCAGGCTGTGGCTAAGCCATGTCTCTGCAGTATCCTTTCTTTCAGGAGTGCTATCTCTGCAAGGTTCGCAGGAGAGCTTCTGTAAAGTTTATAAGGTAGGAGGCGAGGTACTGGCGGAAGTAAAGCTGTGAGGACGAGGCGTGAGTCGTGCTTGGGTAGCTCAGTTGGTATAGCACTTGCCCGCGAAAGGCAAAGGTCCCGAGTTCGAGTCTCGGTCGGGCACACAGTTTTAATCTGCCAGGAAGTTTCATATCAGGGCACTTTCCGCTGCAGAGTGAAAATTTCATTTTGGAAACATCCCCCAGGCTGTGGCTAAACCACGTCTCCGCAATATCCTTTCTTTCAGGACTGCTAGTTCTGCAAGGTTCGCAGGAGAGCTTCTGTAAAGTTTGGAAGGTAGGAGGCGAGGTACTGGCAGAAGTAAAGCTGTGAGGACGGGGCGTGAGTCGTGCTTCGGTAGCTCAGTTGGTAGAGCACTTGCCCACGAAAGGCAAAGGTCCCGAGTTCGAGTCTCGGTCGGGCACACAGTTTTAATGTGCCAGGAAGTTTCATATCAGGGCACACTCCGCTGCAGAGTGAAAATCTCATTCTGGTCTCTAATGTTATTACAGCGTGTATTAAAGAGCCGACCCAAAAAAGAAATGTTGGCTAATATTACCAGTTCCAATCAAAGGGTTGCAAACTCTATAATGTTGTGACGTCAGCGTCACGTAATAGGACACGTGAGTAAGGAATGGAAAAATAACCCGCATGGTTTACTGGAATCGCCACGAAGGAAAACTAATAATTTTGGGAGGAAACCCATCGTTATAGACAGTTTCAAAATCACGTAAAACCTTTGATGTTTATGGAACACTAAATCTCTATCTCGGTCACTATTCACCTGATTCTAAGACATATTGCTTAAAACGTGCGCAATAGCTATTCTAAACACTGCTGAAATTCCCTGCGAAACATGCACACCGATTCTGGACTTCTAAGCAAAAAGCTTGACATAGGAGGTGTGTTCACATATTAATTTTTTAATTTTTGGTAAGAACTTTATTTGTTAATCTACAGCAATGTTATACTCTTCAAAATATTGTCCATTACATACTATACACTTATGCCAGTGCTTTTTCCAATTCCCGAAACACTTTAGGAACTGTTCCCTCGGGATACTTTATAGGTCTCTTATCTGTGCATCTTTAATCTCATCCATGCTTGTAAAACCGCTGTCCTTTAAGGCCTGCTTTGAAATGTTTATACCACTTGTCTGCCCTGGGGTTACTCGTAACAGGTTCAACAAGAGCAATATTTACCATTTCTAAAAATTTCATACACTTTATGCCATTGTTATAACAAAATTTAATACAGATTCTCTAATTTGTTTTTATACAAAACAAATAATCGTTGATCCTACGAAAACACATGTAACCTTTCTGACAGCTGACAACAGAGTAAATACGTAATATGCACAACACTGATCACATACTTTCAGGGCATGTTTACGAAGACAGTGACAAAAAGTAGTGCAAATCGGACTAAAACAACGCACAAAATTATAAATCTCTGCTTACTTCTTAAACACTCTTTGTGTTGCAAGAATTGTTAAGTTTCAATGCAGTCCTTCAAAGAAAACTTCTGCCTTTTAGCAGAAACACAAAATAAGAACAAGCCTTCAATTCTACAGACTGATTGCATTATATGGGGTTCGTTTTACGAATAGCAATAGAGGAACATATATTCTTATGAACAGGTCCTTGGTTCTATGTTTCTAGTAGAATCCATACTTCCGTTCTTATGTAATTATTTACTCTATAATGTTGTGTTTCGGAAGAAGCTTTCGTTTTTTGTATTCGTTATGGTCTTAATGCGTTTGTCTAAAAGTAAACGCAGCCGAGACGGTTCTGTACACGGCTTCGCCAGTAATTTGAAGCGCACGCCGCGGCAGGGCCGGTACTGAGTTGTGAAACAGCCTGTAGAAGCTACTTGTGACGTAGTTGGGATGGCAGAGTGGGGAGTCGCTCGCTCGCTATTCAGTTTACCGACAGACTATATGCGTACGTGTGCCACAAAATTTTACTGTGGCAGTGACTTCCACTAAGAGACTTGTGGATGATGTCCAGAAGTGCTGCTTTGTCATTCCGACACAAAAATCGGCGTGAAATGATAATTAAATCAAGAGCCTATGCTGTCGACACGCGTTGATATGCGATGGTCACTCCAAAAGAAATGCACACTATTTTTGTAAAAACTCAGTTTTCATTCTGCATGTGTGAAAGTTTTCCAGTGTGTAGATACGTCCTTCCCGCTTGTTTTCAAACTTAGTTCAACCTGTTCCCGTGAGTGGCGCCGTCACAGCATGTCTTCGAGATGGCTGCTACACTTGACGTTCGTCAGAAGCAACGTGCTGTCAGAGAATTCCTGTGCTGTGAAAACGAGACAGTGGGAAACATCCACAAGAGGTTGGAAAAGGTGTGCGGAGATGCTGCTGTCGATCGCAGTACAGTTAGTCGGTGGGCAAGCAGGTTACGTGACGAAAGCGGGCACGGCAATATTGAGGATTGTCCTCGCAGCGGCAGGCCTCGTACTGCACACACTCCAGACAATGTGCAGAGAGTTAACGAATTGGTGACTGCTGACAGACGCATCACAGTAAACGAATTGTCACGCTACGTTGGGATAGGGGAAGGAAGTGTTTGCAGAATACTGAAAGTGTTGGCGTTAAAAGAGGTTTGTGCCAGGTGGGTTCCCAGGATGTCGACAGTGGCTCAAAAAGAAACAAGAAAAACGGTATGCAGCGAACTTTTGGAACAGTATGAGAATGGTGGAGATGAATTTCTTGGAAGAATTGTGACAGGTGATGAAACGTGGCTCCATCATTTTTCACCAGATACGAAGAGGCAATCAATGGAGTGGCATCATGCAAATTCACCCGAGAAAAAAAATTCAAAACCACACCTTCTGCTGGAAAAGTTATGGCTATGGTGTTTTTCGATTCCGAAGGACTCTTGCTTGTGGACATCGTGCCAAGTGGAACCACCATAAATTCTGATGCATGTGTGACGATACTGAAGGAACTTCCAGCTCGACTGAGTCGTGTTCGACCATATCGGCAACAGCAGGATGTTTTGCTGTTGCACGACAATGCACGGCCACATGTCAGTCAAAAAACTGTGGAAGCGATCACAAAACTCGGATGGACAACACTGAAACACCCGCCTTACAGTCCTGACCTGGCTCCATGTGACTATCATCTCTTTGGGAAACTCAAAGACTCTCTTTGTGGAACAAGGTTTGAAGATGATGACTTCCTTGTGCACGCTGCCAAACACTGACTCCAACAAGTTGGTCCAGAATATTACCGTGCGGGTATACAGGCGCTGGTTCCAAGCTGGCGTAAGGCAGTTGAGAGGGATAGAAATTATGTGGAGAAATGAAAGTATTGTTCCTAAAGGATGTATCTACACACCGTAAAACTTCCAAACATGTAGAATAAAAGATGGATTTTTAAAAAAATAGTGTGCATTTCTTTTCGAGTGTCCCTCATACATCAACGGGGACAGGTGAAAATGTGTGCCCCAACTGGGACTGCAACTGGGGATCTCCTGCTTACATGGCAGACGCTCTATCCATCTGAGCCATCGAGGGCACAGAGGATAGTGCGACTGCAGGGATTTATCCCTTGCACGCTCCACGTGAGACCCACATTCCCAACTTAATGTCCACACACTACATTCTTAGTGCCCCTGCCCATTACACTCATTACTCGCGGCAGACAATCTTACCGAGTCCCGTAAGAGTTCGGGCAATGCGTGTGCATCCAGCAGAGACAAAGAAGGTCAATGGTCGGTTAGCCTTAAGTGTATGAAGATGATACCTGTTCTTTCGGACATCTCTGAAAGAACGGATACCATCTTCATACAAAAATCGGCAGCTTGCTCTACTTTAAAATTGGCAACTAACAAGGGAAACACTCCATTGTACCCCCCCGCCCCCCCCCCCCCCATCAGATCTAGTGGTGAAACGGCTCATTGGATAGCCCGTCAAAAAGTGAACACAGATTTGGAATGAAAACAGGAAGGAACGGTACTTAACAGCAGTAAAAAAAAAAAAGATGAATAATCACGACAGTGAACGGTCCAAACTCGAGAAGTAAAACTTCGAGCGAACACAATGCTGCTGTGGTTATGTTGTTGGATGGCGAAGGAGGAGATGTGTGAACTGTCCGGCCATCGGTGTGTCTGTCCGCTGAATTCAGATCTGTGCCCGTATTGCAGTTTAATTTCTGTTCGCAACAGCAAGGTGTGAGGAAGGGACAGCCAGACGTACGTACCTCCTGTTTGTTCTACCCAACTACCACACATTACGACTCTTGCGTTCCATTTTGGAAGTTTTGACTATCGAATTCCTTTGTTGTAACATAATTCACACCCATCACTTTGCTGTTTTCTGTTGTGTGAGAGGTCTATCTGGCACCTCGCCTGCTCTCTCTATTCGCCGCTGCTGTATCTTCCTTAGCCACATTTATGTCGTCTCGTTGTCTCTGTAGAGCTGTACCGTGCGAAGCAAGGAAAGGATGTTCGTCGGTGGCTGCTTTCCTCATTCTATAACAGGGACTGCACGCAGTTAATAACTTCGTTCTTTATTCATAAAAAAGGAACTGCCTAACGTAAGTTTCCACGTGTTGTGGTACAAGCTTTCTTCTGTGTAGTCAACATAGCCTCAATGCTGTTGAGGTCTGCTATGTTCACTATGCTGGGGGCTAAGTCTGCGGATCTGTCTCAGTGAGAGGCTGGAACTCCACAGTGTACAGAGCCAAACTAACTGACACAACAAGCTCGAATGAACTTGCTAAACTGACTGGCCTTCAGGTCCACGGTGGTGTTCCTAAATAATGGCAGCTGAGTGGGCGTAGGCGGCGCGTTTCCAGCGAGTCTTGCTGTTGGCCTCTATCGATAGTCTCGTGACCCTTATGCCACACGGTCCTGGTGCCAGCATACATCAGCTCAAGCCCATCTACTTGCAACAGTTATTATATTCTTATCAGATGACTCATATTCTACAACCAATGTATAGTACACTACTGACCATTAAAATTGTTACACCAAGAAGATGATAAAAGGGTATTCATTAGACAAATATGTTACACTAGAACTGACATGTGATTACATTTTCACGCAATTTGGGTGCACAGATCCTGAGAAATCAGTACCCACAACAACCACCTCTGGCCGTAATAACGGCCTTGATACACTTGGGCATTGAGTGAAACAGAGCTCGGATGGCGCGTACAGGTACAGCTGCCCATGCAGCTTCAACATGATACCACAGTTCATCAAGAGTAGTGACTGGCGAATTGTGAGAAGCCAGTTGCTCGGCCACCATTAACCAGACGTTATCAATTGGTGACAGATCTGGAGAGTCTGCTGCCCAGGGCAGCAGTCGAACATTTTCTGTATCCAGAAAGGCCCTTACAGGACCTGCAACGTGTGGTCGTGCATTATCCTGCTGAAATGTAGGGTTTCGCTGGGATCGAATGAAGGGCAGAGCCACGGGTCGTAACACATCTGAAATGTAACGTCCACTGTTCAAACTGCCGTCAATGTGAACAAGAGGTGACCGAGATGTGTGACCGATGGCAGCCCATACCGTCACGCCGGGTGATATGGCAGTATGGCGATCACGAATAGATGCTTCCAATGTGCGTTCATCGTGATGTCGCTAAAGACAGATGCGGCCATCATGATGCTGTAAACAGAACTGGGGTTTCATCTGGAAAATGACGTTTTGCCATTCGTGCGCCCAGGTTCGTCGTCAAGTACACCATCGCAGGAGCTCGTGTCTGTGATGCAGCATCAAGGGTAACCGCAGCCACAGTCTCCGAGCTGATAATCCGTGCTGCTGCAAACGTCGTCGAACTGTTCGTGCAGATGGTTGTTGTCTTGCAAACGTCCCCATCTGTTGACTCAGGGATCGAGACGTGGCTGCACGATCCGATACAGCCGTGCGGATAAGATGCCTGTCATCTCGACTGCTAGCGATACGAGGCCGTTGGGATCCAGCACGGCGTTCCGTATTACCGTCCTGAACCCACCGATTCCATATTCTGCTAACAGTCATTGGATGTCGACCAACGCGAGCACAAATGTCGCGATACGATAAACCGCAATCGCGATAGGCTACAATCCGAACTTTATCAAAGTCGGAAACGTGATGGTACGCATTGGCCCCCTTACACGAGACATCACAACAACGCTTCACCAGCAACAGCGGTCAACTGCTGTTTGTGTATGAGAAATCGGTTGGAAACTTTCCTCATGTCAGCACGTTGTAGGTGTCGCCACAGGCGCCAACCTTGTGTGAATGCTCTGAAAAGCTAATTATTTGCATATCACAGCACCTTCTTCCTGTCGGTTAAATTTCGCGTCTGTAGCAGGTCATCTCCGTGGTGTGGCAGTTTTAATGGCCAGTACTGTATGACAGCTGCCAAGACTACAGAAGAAGAACAGATATGTCCATAAACAGATGGGAAGTTCGTAACTTTTTAAGAAAGGAAATGTAACGTGCATGAGTGAGATTTGAACATGGATCACAGATGTCCCTCTTTGGAGCCCAGTACTGTGACCAGACAAGCACAACAACATGATTCTTTCAGTTTGCCCGATGCTGCACGTCTTATGCTTGGACGGTTCACTGTTTCTATTCTGCTTCTTTTCACAGTTCGGTACACTTTCTTCCAGTTTTCGTGCTCGGTCGGTGTTCTGTTGTTGTCAGGCTATCCATTGGACGATTTTATCGCTAAATCTGAGGCGGCTATGCTGGTGAGTACCCCTCCTAAGAGAGACTGTGCTAACTGCATTTATAGAAAAAATAAATTTGTCCGGCAGAGTGACTGATGTTGAAAATATTATGTAGACATCATTACCACCATTGCCCATTGTGGGACTGGATGCCACCAGGTAGCGTTGCGGACATGTGACGCACTAACAGAGATTTAGGAACCAGGTTTTCAATTGTAAGACATTTGCATGGGCAGATGTGGACTCTGACCACAATCTATTGGTTATAACTGTACATTAAAACTGAAGAAACTGCAAAAAGGTGGGAATTTAAGGAGATGGGACCTGGATAAACTGACTAAACCAGAGGTTGTACAGAGTTTCAGGGAGAGCATAAGGGAACAACTGACAGGAATGGGGGAAAGAAATACAGTAGAAGAAGAATGGGTAGCTTTGAGGGATGAAGTAATGAAGGCAACAGACGATCAAGTAGGTAAAAAGACGAGGGCTAGTAGAAACCCTTGGGTAACAGAAGAAATATTGAATTTAATTGATGAAAGGAGAAAATATAAAAATGCAGTAAGTGAAACAGGCAAAAAGGAATACAAACGTCTCAAAAATGAGATCGACAGGAAGTGCAAAATGGCTAAGCAGGGTTGGTTAGAGGACAAATATAAGGATCTAGAGGCTTATCTCACTAGGGGTAAGATAGATACTGCCTACAGGAAAATTAAAGAGACCTTTGGAGAAAGGAGAACCACTTGCATGAATATCAAGAGTTCAGATGGAAACCCAGTTCTAAGCAAAGAAGGGAAAGCAGAAAGGTGGAAGGAGTATATAGGGGGTCTATACAGGGGCAATGTACTTGAGGACAATATTATGGAAATGTAAGAGGATGTAGATGAAGATGAAGTGGGAGATACGATACTGTGTGAAGAGTTTGACAGAACACTGAAAGACCCGAGTCGAAACAAGGCCCCGGGAGTAGACAACATTCCATTAGAACTACTGACAGCCTTGGGAGAGCCAGTACTGACAAAACTCCATAGAAATGTTAGAACACGTGAGGCAATACTGACCCTACGACTTATCTTAGAAGAGAGATTAAGGAAAGGTAAACCTACGTTTCTAGCATTTGTAGAGTTAGAAAAAGCTTTCGACAATGTTGACTGGAATACTCTCTTTCAAATTCTGAAGGTGGCAGGGGTAAAATACAGGGAGCGAAAGGCTATTTACAGTTTGTACAGAAAGCAGATGGCACTTATAAGAGTCGAGGGGAAAGGAAAGGGAAGCAGCGGTTGGGAAGGGAGTGAGACAGGGTTGTAGCCTATCCCCGACGTTATTCAATCTGTATATTGAGCAAGCAATAAAGGAAACAAAAGAAACGTTGGGAGTAGGTATTCAAATCCATGGGGAAGAAATAAAAACTTTGAGGTTCGCTGATGACATCGTAATTCTGTCAGAGACAGTAAAGGACTCGGAAGAGCAGTTAAACGGAATGGACAGTGTCTTGAAAGGAGGATATAAGATGAACATCAACAAAAGCAAAACGAGGATAATGGAATGTAGTCGAATTAAGTCGGGTGATGCTGAGCGAATTAGATTAGGAAATGAGACACTTAAAGTAGTAAAGGAGTTTGGCTATTTGGGGAGCAAAAAACTGATGATGGTCGAAGTAGAGAGGATATAAAATTTAGACTGGCAATGGCAAGGAAAGCGTTTCTGAAGAAGAAAAATTTGTTAACATCGAGTATAGATTTAAATGTCAGGAAGTCGTTTCTGAAAGTATTTGTATGGAGTGTAGCCATGTATGGAAGTGAAACGTGGACGATAAATAGTTTAGACAAGAAGAGAATAGAAGCTTTCGAAATGTGGGGCAACAGAAGAATGCTGAAGATTAGATGAGTAGATCACATAACTAATGAGGAGGTATTGAATAGAGTTGGGGAGAAGAGGAGTTTGTGGCACAACTTGACTAGAAGAAGGGTGGTAGGACATATTCTGAGACATCGAGGGATCACCAATTTAGTATTGGAGGGCAGCGTGGAGGGTAAAAATCGTAGAGGGAGACCAAGACATGCATACACTAAGCAGATTCAGAAGGATGTAGGCTGCAGTAGGTACTGGGAGATGAAGAAGCTCGCACAGGATAGAGTAGCATGGAGAGCTGCATCAAACCAGTCTCAGAACTGAAGACCACAACAACAACAACAGAATTATGTAAGCGGAGTGGAGATGAATGGGAAATTGTTCGAGCTGTGGTAAGGACAGCAAATGGGGAATCCACAGACGTAAGGGACTTTGATGAGGGGCAGACTGCTGTGACCCACGTGCATAGGATCTAGTATGTCGGAGACAGAGAACCTGGTCCGCTGTTATCGTGCTGCTGTCGCGACTGTCTGTGGACAGTGGAGGACGGCGAACCAGGGAGAGGGAGGGGACGTGCTGGACGAGCGCTCCCCATCACAACACAGAGCTAGCAGGTCAGAGGCTCGCCCACTCCGTGGTGCAGGGCTGGTGGAGATCAGTCGCAGACCTCACGCTGGGGCACAGTTGTGCCGCAGGCGCCAGTGTTTCGCAGCACGCGCAGTCGAATGTGGAGCTCCGCAGCAGACGATCCGCACCTGTTGCCCTGTTCACCAGATGACACTGTCAATCACGACTGCAATGGCCATGGGATCGTAGGGATTGGACTGAGGATCGGTGCAAACGTGTCACCTGATCAGATTTATCAATTCTCTTGTTACGCCAGGAAAGAAATAATACCAGAGGAATGGGTAACTGCTGCTGTCTGTCCCATCTACAAGAAGTGAGACAAAATGTTGACACAGACCTATACAGTGGTGTCTCTGCTATGCATGTGTTGTAAAATAGCATCAAGATTCAAACTGAACAGCCTCAAGCGATACTTGAAGAAATACACTATGTGATCAAAAGTATCCGGACGCCCCCAAAGACATAAGTTTTTGACATTAGGGGCAATGTGCTGCCACCTACTGCCAGGTACTCGTTATCAGCGGCCTCAGTAGTCATTAGACATCGTGAGAGCAGAATGGGGCGCTCCACAGAACTTACGGACTTCGAATATGGTCAGGTGATCGGATGTCCCTTGTGTCATACGTCTCTATGTGAAATTTCAATACTCCTAAACCTCCTTAGGTCCACTGTTTCCGATGTGATAGTGGAGTGGAAACGCGAAGGGACACGTACAGCACAAAAGCGTACAGGCCGACCTCATCTGTTGACTGACAGAGACCACTGACAGTTGCAGAGGGTCGTAATGTGCAATAGGCAGACATCTATCCAGACCATCACACAGGAATTCGAAACTGCATCAGGATTCACTACAAGTAATATGACAGTTAGGTGGGAGGTGAGAAAACTTGGGTCTCATGGTCGAGCGGGTGCTCATAAGCCAAACGACAACTGGCTTGGTGTAAGAAGCTTAAACATTGGACGATTGAAGAGTGGAAAAACGTTGTGGGGAGTGACGAATCTTGGTGCACAAAGTGGCGATCCGATGGCAGGGTGTGGGTATGGCGAATGCTCGGTGAACGTCATCTGCCAGCGTGTGCAGTGCCAACAGTAAAATACGAGGGCGGTGGTGTTATGGTGTGGCCCTGTTTTTCATGGAGGTGGCTTACATCCCTTGTTGTTTTGAGTGGCACTATCACAGCACAGGCCTACATTGATGTTTTAAGCACCTTCTCGCTTCGCCCTGTTGAAGAGCAATTCGGGAACTGCGACTGCATTTTTCAACACGATCGGGCTCCGGTTCATAATGTACGGCCTGTGGTGGAGTAGTTACACAACCATAACATCCCTGTAATGGACTGGCCTGCACAGTCCTGACCTGAGTGCTATAGAACACCTTTGGGATGTTTTGGAACTCCGACTTCGTGCCAGGCCTCACCGACCGACATCGATACCTCTCCTCAGTGCAGCACTCCGTGAAGAATGGGCTGCCATTCCCCAAGAAACCTTCCAGCATCTGATTGAACGTATGCCTGCGAGAGTGGAAGCTGTGATCAAGGTTAAGGGTGGGCCAACACCATACGGAATTCCAGCATTACCGATGGAGGGCACCACGAACTTTCAAGTCATTTTCAACCAGGTGTCAGGATACTTTTGATCACATGGTGTATTGGACACAACAAAAGTGGGCTTCAGGAAGAGTAGGTCTACAACTAACCAAATATACACACTAAGACAAATAGTTGAGCACGATCAGGATACTTCATGTGTGACTGAGTGAGGTGACGTACTGGACTCGCATTCGGGAGGACGACAGCTCAAACCTGAATCTGGCCATCCTGATTTAGGTTGTCCATGATTTCCCTAAATCACTTCAGTGAAATACCGGGATGGTTCCTTTGAAAGAGCAAGGGAGATTTCCTTCCCCATCTTTCCCTAATCCCATAGGACCTCCCACAAATCAAATATGATGATCCAACCAACTTTCTGTATGTTTATAGACTTGAACAAAGCATGTGACAACATAATTAGAGAGGAGACGTGGAGCATAGTGGCAGAGTGTGGTATATCGGTCAACCTGATAAAGCTAACTGAAATGTGTGTAACGGAATCCAAGTGTAGAGTGAAAGTGCAGGGGGAGTTCTCAGAAATATTTCAGGTAAAAACAGGAGTGAGACAGGGAGATATTACATCAGCAGCCCTGGTATTTAGCACTAAACAACACCCTGAGGAGAGTAACACAAGAATGTGCAGGAGTAACTACAGGGAAAAAGATACATATTCTAGCTTTCATAGATGATATTGTGGTGACAGGAAAGAGCTTGGAAAACGTGGAGAAAGTGGGAACTGTACTGATGGAAGAATCTATGCAAATAGGTCTAAGCATAAATAAAAGTAAAACATAGTTTGTGGTAATAGGAAGAAGAATTCAGTCAGGACAAAACCATAAGGAAGTTAACACTACAGAAGGCAGACACATTCACGTACCTCGGTGTCAACATCAGTCAGTGAAACCTTATAGAAGAAGAGATCGTAACGAGAATTCAGTGTGGGGGAAGGTGTCTAGGAGCCATTCATAACATCATAAGATCTAAGTTAATATTTTGGCAGGCAAAAATAACAACATATCAGACCATCATCAAACCAGTAATGTGCTACATAAATGAGATATTTCGCGGAAAAACCACAAAGATAAGATAAAAGAGATTAGGGCTCGTACAGAGACGTATAGGCAGTCATTTTTTCCTCGTTCTGTTTGGGAGTGGAACAGGGAGAGAAGATGCTAGTTGTGGTACGAGGTACCCTCCGCCACGCACCGTATGGTGGATTGCGGAGTATGTATGCAGATTTAGATGTAGAGTTGGATCCTGAAAACAAAGAAGAGAAAAAACTCATCACTTTTGTAAGAAAAGTACTGAGAAGAATATATGGGCCCCTGAAAGAAATGAATGCGGACAAGTATAAGGAAATACAGACAAGTCAGGCAGTTATACACAATATCTGACATCGTAGAAATTGTGAAAAGTAAAACACTCATGTGGTACGGCGAGGTGAGGAGGAGAGGGGAGGATGTGGTATTGAAGGCAGTGATGGATGGAGAAGCAGAAGAAAGGAGACCACTAGGACGACCGAGAACGAGAGGGAAGGATAACACCGTGCAGATAGCACAGGTAGGTGTGGGAGGTGGAGATGGAGCTGACAGGAACGTGTGGAAGGCTGGACTGAGTGAGGCCAGGGACCTGCTGCTGTTTATGTGGCCAGTAAGTTGTTACAGCAGAACGAGTCATTCGAACATCTGCTTGAAACATGCAGCACGCCAAGGACGCAGTTCAGTGGGGGAAGTACACTACTGGCCATTAAAATTGCTGCACCAAGAAGAAATGCAGATGATAAACGGGTATTCATTGGACAAATATATTGTACTAGAACTGACATGTGATTAGATTTTCACGCAATTTGGGTGTATAGATCCTGAGGCATCACCTCTGGTCGTAATAACGGCCTTGATACGCCTGGGCATTGAGTCAAACAGAGCTCGGATGGAGTGTACAGGTATAACTGCACAAGAAGCTTCAACACGATACCACAGTTTATCAAGAGTAGTGACTGGCGTTTTGTGACGAGCCAGTTGCTCGGCCACCATTGACCAGATGTTTTCAATTGGTGAGAGATCGAACATTTTCTGTATCCAGAAAGGCCCATGCAGGATCTACATCATGCGGTCGTGCATTATCCTGCTGAAATGTAGGGTTTCGCAGGGATTGAATCAAGGGTAGAGCCACGGGTCGTAACACATCTCAAATGTAACGTCCACTGTTTAAAGTGCCGTCAGTGCGAACAAGAGGTGACCGAGACGTGTAACTGATGGCACCCCATATCATGACACCAGTTGATACGCCCTCCTGAACCCAGCGATTCCATGTTCTGCTAACAGTCATTGGATCTCGAGCAATGCGAGCAGCAATGTCGCAATACGATAATCCGCAATCGCGGTAGGCTAAATCCGACCTTTATCAAAGTCGGAAACGTGATGGTACGCATTTCTCCTCCTTACACGAGGCATCACAACACCGTTTCACAAGGCAACGCCGGTCATTTGCATATCACAGCATCTTCTTCCTGTCGGTTAAATTTCGCGTGAGGGTAATAGGGAACGCCGTGCTGGATCCCAACGGACTCGTATCACTAGCAGTCGAGATAACAGGTATCATGGCTGTAAGAGATCGTGCAGCCACGTCTCGATCCCTGAGTCGACAGATGGGGACGTTTGGAAGAGAACAAGCATCTTCACGAACAGTTCGACGACGTTTGCAGCAGCACGGTCTATCAGCTCGGAGACTGCAGCTGCGATTAGCTTGACGCTGCATCACAGACAGGAGCGCCTGCGATGGTGAACTCGACGACGAACCTGGGTGCACGAATGGGAAAACGTCATTTTTTCGGATAAATCCAGCCTCTGTCTACAGCATCGTGATGGTCGCATCCGTGTTTGGCGACATCGCGGTGAACGCACCTTGGAAGCCTGTATTCGTCATTGCCATACTGGCGAATAACCCGGTGTGACGGTATGGGATGCCATTGTTTACACGTCTCGGTCACCTCTTGTTTGCATTGACGACACTTTGAACAGTGGACGTTACATTTCAGATGTGTTACGATCTGTGGCTCTACCCTTCATTCGATCCCGGCGAAACCCTACATTTCAGCAGGATAATGCACGACCGCATGTTGCAGGTCCTGCGCGGACCTTTCTGAATACAGAAAATGTTCGACTGCTGCCCTGGCCAGAACATTCTCCAGATCTCTCGCCAACTGCAAACGTCTGGTCAATGGTGGCCGAGCAACTGTCTCGTCACAATACGCCAGTCACTACTCTTGATGAACTGTGGCATCGTGTTGAAGCTCCATGGGCAGCTGTACCTGTACACGCCATCCGAGCTCTGTTTGACTCAATGCCCAGGCGTATCAAGGCCGTTATTACGGCCAGAGGTGGTTGTTCTGGGTACTGATTTCTCAGAATCTAAGCACCCAAATTGGGTGAAAATGTAATCACATGTCAGTTCTAGTATAATACATCCGTCCAATGAATACCCGTTTATCATCTGCATTTCTTCGTGGTGTAGCAATTTTAATGGCCAGTAGTGTACCACTGGCCCAATTACAGCTTTTCCAGTGTAGATGCTTTATTCGTTTGTGACAGGGCAGGCATATGACCGGGCTGCAGAAGAAGTGATCACTGCTAAGTTAGTGAATATTACTCTGAAGAGCCAAATAAACTGGTACAGTTATATAATATCGTATAGGGCCCCCGCAAGCACGCAGAAGTGACGCAACACGACGTACCATGGACTCGACTAACGTCTGAAGTAGTGCTGGAGGGAACTGACACTATGAATCCTGCAGGGATGTCCATAAATCCATAAGAGTAAGAGGGGGTGGGAATCTCTTCTGAACTGCACATTGCAAGGCATCCCAAATATGCTCAATAATGTTCACGTCTTGGGAGTTTGGTGGCCAGCAAAAGTGTTTAAACTTAGATCAGTGTTCCTGTAGCCACTGCATGTGCGGGGTGTCGCATTGTCCTGCTGGAATTGCCCAAGCCCGTCAGAATACACAATAGACATGAATGGATGCAGGTGATCAGACAGGATGCTTATGTAGGTGTCACCTATCAGAGCCGTGTCTAGACGTATCAGGGGTCCCATTACATAGGCCCCACGCCATTACAGAGCCTCCATCGACAAGCGTACCTGAGACACTGGCCAACACATAAGTGCAAAGCCCCATCGGTTTTTCACTATGGTTTTCATTTCGCTTCTAACCGAACCTTACTTTCCAAATAGTATTGATTTAAGTGTCAAAATGAAATGGTTCAAATGGCTCTGAGCACTATGGGACTTAACTTCTAAGGTCGTCAGTGCCCTAGACTTAGAAGTACTTAAACCTAACTAACTTAAGGACATCACACACATCCATGCCCGAGGCAGGATTCGAACCTGCGACCGTAGCGTTCACACGGTTGCAGACTGTAGCATCTAGAACCGATCGGTCACCCTGGCCGGCGACTAGCAAATAATACGATATGTAGTACCTGCTGTAGAGGGGTATTAAGTGCCCGAAACCAGCAAAGAAATTAAATTTCTTTTATGCAGATGGTTGCTTATTATTTCGTTATATCATCAATGGAGTTCCGTCTCAGAGGATGACCGACAGCAAAAAGCTCAAGACCCTGCCTTCAGTAGGCAAAGTCATAGTGTTCTGGGATGTTCAGGGTGTGGTGCATTTGTAATTTGTACCTAAAGGCACCACTGTAAACTCTAGAAGATTACTATGAGGCCCTCAGGAAAGCCGGAGCACAAAGTCGAATTGTTCGTCCATGTACAGAACACGCTCTTCTTCAGCATGACAATGCCTGATCACAGTCGAGGGCTGCGACATCTGCAACAATCCGACACCTTAGGTTAACGTCCACCCCCCATATACACACGACTTGGCTCGATTCCAGTTTCAGCTGTTCCAGGACTTGAAGAACACCTTCATGGCAGTGATGATGTAGCGCAAGCAGAGGTGAGGTTGTGTCTCCAGCAACAAAACCAGACACTCTACAGTGGCGATATCAGCAAACTGGTCTCTCGTTGGGAGAAATTTGTTCGTTGCCAGGGCCACCATGTTGAGAAATATACACTACTGGCCATTAAAATTGCTACACCAAGAAGAAAATGGTTCAAATGGCTCTGAGCACTATGGGACTCAACTGCTGAGGTCATTAGTTCCCTAGAACTTAGAACTAGTTAAACCTAACTAACCTAAGGACATCACAAACATCCATGCCCGAGGCAGGATTCGAACCTGCGACCCTAGCGGTCTGGCGGTTCCAGACTGCAGCGCCTTTAACCGCAAGGCCACTTCAGCCGGCCACCAAGAAGAAATGCAGATGATAAACGGGTATTCATTGGACAAATATATTATACTAGAACTCACATGTGATTACATTTCAGCCGGCTGGAATGGCCGTGCGGTTCTAGGCGCTACAGTCAGGAACCGAGCGGCTGCTACGGTCGCAGGTTCGAATCCTGCCTCGGGCATGGATGTGTGTGATGTCCTTAGGTTAGTTAGGTTTAAGTAGTTCTAAGTTCTAGGAGACTGATGACCTCAGAAGTTGTCGCATAGTGCTCAGAGCCATTTGAACCATTTGATTACATTTTCACGCAATTTGGGTGCATAGATCCTGAGAAATCAGTACCCATAACACTCACCTCTGGCCGTAATAAAAGCGTCGATACGCCTGGGCATTGAGTCAAACAGAGCTTGGATGGCGTGTACAGGTACAGCTGCCCATGCAGCTTCAACACGATACCACAGTTCATCAAGAGTAGTGACTGGCGTATTGTGACGAGCCAGTTGCTCGGCCACCATTGACCAGACGATTTCAGTTGGTGAGAGATCTGGAGAATGTGCTGGACAGGCAGCAGTCGAACATTTTCTGTATCCAGAAAGGCCCCTACAGGACTTGCAACATGCGGTCGTGCTGAAATGTAGGGTTTCGCAGGGAACGAATGACGGGTAGAGCCACGGGTCGTAACACATCTGAAATGTAACGTCCACTGTTGGAAGTGCCGTCAATGCGAACAAGAGGTGTCCGAGACGTGTAACGAATGGCACCCCATACCATCACGCCGTGTGATACGCCAGTATGGCGACAACAAATACACGCTTCCAATGTGCGTTCACCGCGATGTCGCTAAACACGGATGTGACCGTCGTGATGCTGTAAACAGAACGTGGATTTATCCGAAAAATGACGTTTTGCCATTCGTGCACCCAGGTTTGTCGTCGAGTACACCATCGCAGGCGCTCCTGTCTGTGATGCAGCGTCAAGGGTAACCGCAGCCACGGTCTCCGAGCTGATAGTCCGTGCTGCTGCAAACGCCGTCGAACTGTTCGTGCAGATGGTTGTTGTCTTGCAAATGCCCCATCTGTCGACTCAGGGATCGAGACGTGGCTGCACGATTCGTTACAGCCGTGCGGATAAGATGCCTGTCATCTCGACTGATGGTGATACGAGGCCGTCGGGATCCAGCATGGCGTTCCGTATTACCCTCCTGAACCCAGCGATTCCATATTCTGCACACAGTCATTGGATCTCGACCAACGCGAGCAGCAATGTCGCGATACGATAAACCGCAATCGCGATGGGCTACAATCCGATCTTTATCAAAGTCGGAAACGTGATGGTACGCATTTCTCCTCCTTACACGAGGCATCGCAACAACGTTTCACCAGACAACGCCGGTCAACTGCTGTTTGTGTATGAGGAATCGGTTGGAAACTTTCCTCATGTCAGCACGTTGTAGCTGTCGCCACCGGCGCCAACCTTGTGTGAATGCTCTGAAAAGGCTGCATATTACAGCATCTTCTTCCTGTCGGTTAAATTTCGCGTCTGTAGCACGTTATCTTCGTGGTGTAGCAATTTTAGTGGCGAGTAGTGTATATGATGCAGAATTGTAATAAAGTTTATTTCATTTAAACTCGACGGATTTACTTTTTAGCACGCCCCCACACACCTCTACTCACAATTTCAGTGTCATCTCGAGGCTGCCGACTTAGCAACACAAAAACGGTGTTCATACTCATCAGAGAAACGACTGCGAGGACGTAAATAGCAATAAATTCAGTTGTTTGTAGTCCGCCCCCGGTAGCTGAGTGGTCAGCGCGACAGACTGTCGCCCGCATCTCGTGGTCGTGCGGTAGCGTTCTCGCTTCCCACGCCCGGGTTCCCGGGTTCGATTCCCGGCGGGGTCAGGGATTTTCTCTGCCTCGTGATGGCTGGGTGTTGTGTGCTGTCCTTAGGTTAGTTAGGTTTAAGTAGTTCTAAGTTCTAGGGGACTGATGACCATAGCTGTTAAGTCCCATAGTGCTCAGAGCCATTTGAACCGACAGACTGTCAATCCTAAGCGCCCGGGTTCGATTCCCGGTCGGCGATTTTCTCCGCTCAGGGACTGGGTGTTGTGTTGCTCTAATCATCATCATTTCATGCCCATCGACGCGCAAGTCGCCGAAGTGGCGTCAAATCGAAAGACTTTGTAATGTTCCCATAGAAAAAACCCTCTACCACGCACCAATTGATCATTTTCAATCAAACCATCCACATTCATTCACTTTGGAAAAGTTATCTGATCTGATTTTCTCGCAATATATGCAGCGACAGCTCGACGACGCCAAAGTATTTTCTAGTGCGTTTATTCTTTGAAATAATAGAGATGCATATATGCATTCTCCATGGTTGTTAGAGTGGTAACGAGGACAGCTTCTGGAGTACCTGTTGAGGGATTGACGTGTTTCTGAGAGATACATATTCTGCTTCTCTTCTCGCTAAAGCGAGCCAATTAACATTTGTGCCGCTAGAGGTTTGTTTGAAGAGAAAGAGACTGTAAACGAAAATAATTAAGACGTGGAATCACCGGAGATGTGGACATGTAATGGAGATGGATTTAATACACAATTTCCTCCATAAATAAGGTTTGTGACTTTTTTGTTCTGGAGTGAATGAACGAATGAGTTTTTTCTGAATCATTTGATGATCACGTTGGCCCTGTAATTAGTGGGGAAGTTTCAGCTGTGTCGAAGAGAGTCTGCAATCACTGAGTCTGTGTTAAATCGTCCAAAAAGGCTTCGTACACATCTGGAATCCGCAATCTTTCGTAAAAGGAACAAATTGTCCAAAAAGATTGATTCTCCCGACTGACTGCAGTGTTTAACAGTAATAATAAATGTAAAGATCTCTTACAGCAAGCCAGCCGCTGATTACCAAGACGAAGGACTCCACCAAAGATTCTATTTGGCTGATTTCACGTAATGAAATATTATACGAGGGCAGTTCAATAAGTAATGCAACACATTTTTTTTCTCGGCCAATTTTGGTTGAAAAAACCGGAAATTTCTTGTGGAATATTTTCAAACATTCCCGCTTCGTCTCGTATAGTTTCATTGACTTCCGACAGGTGGCAGCGCTGTACGGAGCTGTTAAAATGGCGTCTGTAACGCATGTGCGTTGCAAACAACGGGCAGTGATCGAGTTTCTCTTGGCGGAAAACCAGGGCATCTCAGATATTCATAGGCGCTTGCAGAATGTCTACGGTGATCTGGCAGTGGACAAAAGCACGGTGAGCCGTTGGGCAAAGCGTGTGTCATCATCGCCGCAAGGTCAAGCAAGACTGTCTGATCTCCCGCGTGCGGGCCGGCCGTGCACAGCTGTGACTCCTGCAATGGCGGAGCGTGCGAACACACTCGTTCGAGATGATCGACGGATCACCGTCAAACAACTCAGTGCTCAACTTAACATCTCTGTTGGTAGTGCTGTCACAATTGTTCACCAGTTGGAATATTCAAAGGTTTGTTCCCGCTGGGTCCCCCGTTGTCTAACCGAACACCATAAAGAGCAAAGGAGAACCATCTGTGCGGAATTGCTTGCTCGTCATGTGGCTGAGGGTGACAATTTCTTGTCAAAGATTGTTACAGGCGATGAAACATGGGTTCATCACTTCGAACCTGAAACAAAACGGCAATCAATGGAGTGGCGCCACACCCACTCCCCTGCCAAGAAAAAGTTTAAAGCCATACCCTCAGCCGGTAAAGTCATGGTTACAGTCTTGTGGGACGCTGAAGGGGTTATTCTGTTCGATGTCCTTCCCCATGGTCAAACGATCAACTCTGAAGTGTATTGTGCTACTCTTCAGAAATTGAAGAAACGACTTCAGCGTGTTCGTAGGCACAAAAATCTGAACGAACTTCTCCTTCTTCATGACAACGCAAGACCTCACACAAGTCTTCGCACCCGAGAGGAGCTCACAAACCTTCAGTGGACTGTTCTTCCTCATGCACCCTACAGCCCCGATCTCGAACCGTCGGATTTCCATATGTTTGGCCCAAAGAAGGACGCAATCCGTGGGAGGCACTACGCGGATGATGAAGAAGTTATTGATGCAGTACGACGTTGGCTCTGACATCGACCAGTGGAATGGTACCGTGCAGGCATACAGGCCCTCATTTCAAGGTGGCGTAAGGCCGTAGCATTGAATTGAGATTACGTTGAAAAATAGTGTTGTGTAGCTAAAAGATTGGGGAATAACCTGGTGTATTTCAATGCTGAATAAAACAACCCCTGTTTCAGAAAAAAAATGTGTTGCATTACTTATTGAACTGCCCTCGTATTAAAAACTGTACGTAGATAAAGCAGAGAAAGAGAGAGAGAGAATGAAAATAGAGATAATACTAATAATCCTCCATTAGTCTAACTTTTCGCCTGTCTTATCACGGATCAGCCAAGAAATGGGAGGCCCTTACTTTACTGTATAGATTTATGTGTGAAGGTGAAGGGATCTTAAAGGCAACAGATACACGTCTATACAGACAAGACATTACACAGAGATAGCGGCTAGCTGCATTCATCATCTATTCTTAGATGAAGAGACGGCAACTTATTATGGGAACATGTAAAAAATGTTAAAACTTGCACCAGGCGAGCGGTCTACCCGACGGGAGGCCCTCGTCACACGCCATTATTATAGTTCTTTGTAGTGAATGAAGTAATAAAGAGCTTTTAAGGGCCACGGTGAATATGTTTACGAGCGCCGTGGAGACGGCTGACGCCCACAGCGTGGCGGTCGCAACGAGCTCCGGCAGTGAGTAGCCGTCCGCACCGCGGATGTGACGTCAGCGACCGCGGCCGCGCTTCCGCCGGACTCACGCGCACCCGTGTCGACACACGGGATGTTCTTGGTGCAGTTTCGCAAAGTTCAGATTTCAAAATACGACGTTTAGGCGAGAGTATTAGTTCTTGAAGCGCCTTGCTTAACAACTTTGTTTAGAGTGTTACTTCCCCAATGTGCGACGTTATCGGAGTAGGTGCAGTGACCGGTTGTCAGCCAGGCCTGGAGGATGCGAAGTTCACCGGACTTGGATACGATGTGACGTCAATATGACGTAAACACGCTACATCGAAAACGATAGAAGCCGTACATCGACTATTCGACTTTTGTGAACTTTCGAGAGATTGTGACAGGGTAGCGCTGTGCTCTGCACCATTCGTTGACATGTGTTTCGCGTTCCTTGCGTTTAAATCGTGTATTGTACTTTGTTTGTGTCCTGTGCGTTGTTTTTCGTTTGCTTGTCTCTAATTATGTGTTCAGCATTCGAGAGACTAATGAGAGAAAAGCTTACCACCATGGAATGCTTTGACACTATCATACCACCATGGAATGAGGCTGCATTCAATCATTTCGTGCGTCAATCAGTACTAGACACTAACCTTTGTTTAAGATTACATTGAGAAATCCACTTCCCCTCCTATTTCATCTCCGGTCGACGATTTTTCTTCAACTATGCCTCATATTTTTCTTTTTAAGTTCGAAATTCAATCATTCTACACATCAGTCATTACTGGACACTAAGGTACCTGTCTCTGCGATCCGAGTGTAAAATTACTTGGAATTATGGTTGATAAAAGACTATCTTGGGATGGACATATAAATTACTTAGCTAACAAACTTGCACGAGTTCTCTTTCAGCTATATAAATTAAGAAAAAAAAGTCAGCAAGAGTATGCTGCTACAATGTAATATGTACTGACAAGACCAATTGTATGAAAGCATACTAAAATGTTGATAATAAATAAATATTATTTTCGGCGTAAGCATTCAATACAACAATCACACAATCTAATCTGGTCGGGACATAAGAAGACTTCACTTTTTTACGTGGTGTTTTTAAAGCCACGGTCAGGAATATTTCTATTAATATCCAGCTCTTTTATTTTGGCGAAATACATATACGTTGCCACACTGAGCTGTTTTCAGAATCGCACGTGTCAAAACAAACCACTAGCTGACGACAGTTTAGAATCTCGAACGTTCGTAAAAGTCGATAGGTGCGTTAATCGACTAAAGCGTGTATACGTCATAATGACGTCACATCATATCCAGGTTGGGTGAACTTAGCGTCCTCCGCCAGGCCTAGCCGCGAGCGTGTGGGCGGCGGCCAGCTGGGCAGTAGCCGGGCCGGCGCAGGGTTACACGACAGTAAAAGCCGTCGGCACACGGTCCGTGCATCAGAACGTTGAGAGTGCCGACTTTCTTAGATCAGAGCGTGGAACAGCACGTTCGGGAGTCTTTCCGAACGCGCAGAGCAATATCTGGCATGTCAGATAATCTGAGCGTGCGTCTGAGCGTTGACCAATGAGATGGCACAACGCCGCTTACGTCACATGCTCGTCGTCTCCCTTCAGTACAGAGTTGCGCTGCTTAGTGTATTCATCTCTCAGTCTCCCTCTACAATTTTTCCACTCCACGCTGCCCTCCAATGTTAAATTGGTGATCCCTTGATGCCTCAGAACATGTCCTACCAACCAGTCCCTTCTTCTCGTCAAGTTGTGCCACCAACTCCTCTTCTCCCCAATTCTATTCAATACCTCCTCATTAGTTATGTGATCTGCCCATCTAATCTTCAGCATTCTTCTGTAGCACCACATTTCGAAAGATTCTATTCTCTTCTTGTCCAAACTATTTATCGTCCATGTTTCACTTCCATACATGGCTACACTCCATACAAATACTTTCAGAAACGACTTCCTGACACTTAAATCTATACCCGATGTTAACAAATTTCTCTTCTTCAGAAACGCTTTCCTTGCCATTGCCAGTCTACATTTTATATCCTCTCTACTTCGACCATCATCAGTTATTTTGCTTCCCAAACAGTAAAACTCCTTTACTACTTTAAGTGTCTCATTTCCTAATCTAACTCCCTCAGCATCACCCGACTTAATTCGACTACATTCCATTATCCTCGTTTTGCTTTTCTTGATGTTCATCTTATACCCTCCTTTCAAGACACTATCCATTCCGTTCAACTGCTCTTCCAAGTCCTTTGCTGTCTCTGACAGAATTACAATGTCATCGGCGAACCTCAAAGTTTTTATTTCTTCTCCATGAATTTTAATACCTACTCCGAATTTTTCTTTTGTCTCCTTCACTGCTTGCTCAATATATAGATTGAATAACATCCAGGGGAGGCTACAACCCTGTCTCACTCCTTTCCCAACCACTGCTTCCCTTTCATGTCCCTCGACTCTTATAACTGCCATCTGGTTTCTGTACAAATTGTAAATAGCCTTTCGCCCCCTGTGTTTTACCCCTGCCACCTTCAGAATTTAAAAAAGAGTATTCCAGTCGACATTGTCAAAAGCTTTCTCTAAGTCTACAAATGCTACAAACGTAGATTTGCCTTTCCTTAATCTAGCTTCTAAGATAAGTCGCAGGGTCAGTATTGCCTCACGTGTTCCAACATTTCTACAGAATCCAAACTGATCTTCCCCGAGGTCGGCTTCTGCTAGTTTTTCCATTCGTCTGTAAAGAATTCGCGTTAGTATTTTGCAGCTGTGACTTTTTAAACTCATAATAGTAAACACTTAATATTTAAAGTTAACCGTGTCATAACAACAGTGATAAAGCCAAAGCCCTCGTTCCACTACTAATTTCTCTACAGTCGTTCCACTTCAAGCCGCTACCCACAAATTCGTCGTATTTGTGTCTTAGATTTATCTCATCTTGTCTAAATATGTTCAGAAAATTAAGGTTATCTCGCACCAACTGCTTGGAAATTTTTGAGTACGTTTGTGCTAAATAGAAGCAGTAAATGTTCTTGAGTCTGCCTCTGGTAAAACATTCTCTGACTATATCTTGACTTTCAAGAAAAAAGTCATCAAAAACAACAACTGCATTACTAGGCATTCATCTAGACGGGTAATGTAGTCGCTATTGCTGATAAATGTAGTAATTTTTTCTTTGTATTTATCTTTACTTTTTTGCATGTTTTTATAAATGCTTGATATTTCAGCTGACCTAAACTTGTAGAGTAAACATACAGATGATTAATTTCTTCCAGTTCAGTCAACCTGGTGCTAAGATATAATTATCAGACATTGACGATTTTTTCCCAAAGCCACTTGGTTCTATTATTGCACATCGAATAGAATTTGGTAAAAGTTCACTGCGTTTCTTTTTCTGTACCTTTTTATGAATTCTGATTTCTAGCTCCTAGTCACTTGTATCTTTACTCGTTTTCATCTGTATTGTTATAAATGAACAGAATTTTTGAGCTCAGCGGTAAGTCTTCAACTTCAGAAAACAGGCTCGATGTGCCAATACGAAATGCGTTTATAAAAGTAGGACTAGTCGCTTTTTACTCAACGTTTTTGACGCCAAAAGTTACAAGCGAAAACAACAGACTGCACTTTGAGAAAAATGGTGCTCTTCAGTCATTGACTGTTCGTAGAGGCCAGTTCAGCGTAAGCAATTTAGAGAAATAGATTCCGAAGCAGTAACCGTTCAATGCAGATAATTTAAAGATGAAAACAAACAGCGACCTCAACAGTATAGAAATTGAGAGCTCAGACCATAAGCTGTTTTTTGATAGAGGTAACAGTATTGAGTCATTGTTGAGTTTTAAGGACAAAGTTGTTGAACTCGTAGTAAACGCTGTTGCAGCAGACCTACCGAAAATTATTTCCTTCGAAAAAATTAAAAGTCTACTTAAATTTAGCGGATGGTATGTTTGTCAAATCGTGAAACAAACATTGTTGCATGATTTAAACAGAAAATGGAACAACTAATTGGTCACTTGCAGTTTGATAGTCCAATTATACAGGAGCCAAATTATCTATTACTTTTCCCAGTTCACGATGAAGTGCAAAATCTGTAGATCGCTATAACTGATGGAAACGACTCTGCGATGGATTTTAATGGTGCTAGCGTTACTGTTCTTTTGGAAATGTTGTAACAAGAAATTTTCGTGTGATAAAGAAGAGAATGAAGAAAATAGAAAGTTACCAGTGGCAGTCTTTCCCAGTAAACGAGAAGATTAAAAATAATCTGAACTTGCCGAAGAAAGATGTAGAAATAGACGTCAAAGTTGGTGATGGTTGGCTTGACAATAACACTTACTTGTACATGACTTTTAACGCTACACACGCAGATGGCTCAGATTCTACAGCATATGAAATTAAATCGAATGTGGAATTATCCGACAATTTTCCATGTCAGTTATGGAGTGCAATAGTCATCAAGAAAAGAGGCCACGTAATGTACAGGCTAGAACAGCCAGGCGTTTCTTCAACAGTTTTGCATCACCTAACGTCCTCTCTGGCCGATGACATCAGTTATGAAGATAATTTCATTAACAATGGAAAACGGCCACGGAAAGAAAATGAGGTGTTGTACCCACTAAATATATTGGGTTTTTTTTTTTAAAAAATATTACAGAGAAATCACGTGGGAAGGTGAGTTAACGATCAAGTTTGTTGGAAGTGCAAATTCAGGTGATGCCTTGATGGAAGGATGATGGGTCCGACATCGGTGACACTCGCCCAGGGTTGGGTAAAGTGACAATTACAAACATCGAAATTCGAGTGCCTATTGCAAAGTACGAAGCAAATTATGAATTGGAACTCAGAGAAAAAATGTTTAAACAGCCTAAAATATCGATTTCGTTTTTTGACTTCAAGCACAAGTAACAGAGAGAATCAGCGGGAAGAGAAATTTTGAACTATACATAAAAAATTGCTACGATTCTATGGAGTTTGATAGGCCTTATTTTGTGTTTGTAGTTTTACAGACAAACAAAAGAGGCAAACAAGATGCTGATTCATCAGAATATGACCACGTTCATCTCAAAATATTTATCTGAAAAACGGTCTAAACGTAAAATTTCCGGCTGCGCGGGAATAGCCCAGCGGTCTTAGGCGCTGCAGTCATGGACTGTGCGGCTGGTCCCGGTGGAGGTTCGAGTACTTCCTCGGGCATGGGTGTGTGTGTTTGTCCTTAGGATAATTTAGGTTAAGTACTGTGTAAGCTTAGAGACTGATGACCTTAGCAGTTAAGTCCCATAAGATTTCACACACATTTGATTTTCGTAAAAATTCCATGAGAACTGTGGAACATCAATCCAACTAAATCGCGTTTGAAATCCTACAACGCGTTCACAGATTTGAAGGGAATTACCGAAATAAAAGACGATATAAAGATTAACTCGTGTAGTTTCATTAATTCATACCCGATTACCGTCATCAATATGAGAACGGGCAAGAATGCAGTCACTGCTGAAAAAACCACCATGAAAGTGTCAGCAACTTTTAATGCGACTATTCCTGATAACACTTTGGAAGGCATCATTATGTATGGCAAGAGAGATCTAACATATGATATTAAACGCAGTATAATTACTCAGAACTTTTAAGTGAGCCGGCTGGTGTGGCCGTGCGGTTCTAGGCGCTACAGTCGGGAACCACGGGACCGCTACGCTCGCAGGTTCGAATCCTGCCTCGGGCATGGATGTGTGTGATGTCCTTAGGTTAGTTAGGTTTAAGTAGTTCTAAGTTCTAGGGGACTGATGACCTTAGATGTTAAGTCCCATAGTGCTTAGAGCCATTTGAACCATTTTTTCTCTTTAACGCGAATAGTCCAACCAAATTTTGAAAACTTGTCTATCACAGTCAACAAATACCACATATTTTTGTTGATTTTGGATATGTTTTGGAGGTTACCAGAATTCATCTCAACCAATTCAGCTTGCCACAAATCGTCTATACCAAATGCTATGACTGCTTTTCTTGGGAATTTTTTTCTCAGCGGTTTGTGCAGTTTGTTAACTATTTCTTCACGAATATTCACAGCCAAACACTTCACATTTTCTTTTTTTTTCCCAAACTTCTTCTATCTTTTACATTCTGCAAAATAACCCTCAATTCTGGTTCCGCCATTTTTTGTGGTAGCTATGTGAGGCTGCATTGTAGCATAAATCTTTTGCACCTTTAGCACCGAATATGCTTCTCGTCAAGCATTTATTTTATCAAATGAAATTAGTTGCGAGTCTACTGGTACCTCAATCTTTGGCTCTGTTGTGTTGGCAGAAAAGCCAACACCGTGTTACTAGAGGAGGCCGAAATGCACGCGTCTTAGCTGACGCAGGCTGGCGTCAGGAGGGAAGAACTATACTGACGTGAGGTCTGGAACATGACAAGGAATGATAATTCTGAAAGCGGACGTAATTAGTTTGATACTTAACTTTAATCCATTAATGATGAACGTCACTCTTGAAGGTACATGATTCACAATATCAATATAAATAGTAACTGAATACGGTGCCTTGCTAGGCGGTAGCAAATGATGTACCTAAAGGCTATGCTAAACTGTCGTCTCTGCAAGTGAGAGCGTATGCAGACAGTGAACCATCGCTAGCAAAGTCGTCTGTACAACTGTGGCGAGTGCTAGGGAGTCTCTCTAGACTAGACCTGCCATGTGGCGGCGCTCGGTCTGCAATCACTGATAGTGGCGACACGCGGGTCTGACGTATACTAACGGACCGCGGCCGATTTAAAGGCTACCACCTAGCAAGTGTGACACCACAGGCCCTACATTTTTTACCCTATTTTTAGATGATCATTAACAGACAATTTTAAGAAAACGGTGTCAGTAACTGAGCCGTGCGTGGCTCACGCTCATGCCGTTTATTGCCCATCATCTTGTTTTTATGGTTCTGTCGCCTCGATTTTCTTTAATTCGTTTTACTGGAGTCACTAGGATGCTGGTTTGCTTGCCCGTGAGTGGCAACAGCAGCGCTTATCGGTAAGTGCACCATCGTCCTACCTTTGGACCGAGCGCTAGTATTTCCGGGTCGTCGTGTGTTTAGGGGACCAGTTGGGCGTTCAGTCGGCACGCAGCAGCAGTGAAGTTGGGGACAGAGCGCCAGTGAGGCGCCGACAGCCGATGCTCAGTCGGGACGCAGCAGCAGTGAAGTCGGGGACGGAGCGCCTGTGAGGCACCGACAGCCAATGCTCAGTCGGGATGCAGCAGCAGTGAAGTCGGGGACGGAGCGCCGGTGAGGCGCCAACAGCCAATGCTCAGTCGGGATGCAGCAGCAGTGAAGTCGGGGATGGAGCGCCGGTGAGGTGCCGACAGCCAATGCTGTCGGGACGCAGCAGCAGTGAAGTTGGGGACAGAGCGCCGGTGAGGCACCGACAGCCAATGCTCAGTCGGGACGCAGCAGCAGTGAAGTCGGGGACGGATCGCCAGTGAGGCGCCGACAGCCAATACTCAGTCGGGACGCAGCAGCAGTGAAGTCGGGGACGGAGCGCCGGTGAGGCGCCGACAGCCAATGCTCAGTTGAGATGCAGCAGCAGTGAAGTCGGGGACAGAGCGCCGGTGAGGCGCCGACAGCCAATGCTCAGTCGGGACGCAGCAGCAGTGAAGTTGGGGACGGAGCGCCGGTGACGCGCCGACAGCCAATGCTCAGTCGGGCCGCAGCAGCAGTGAAGTTGGGGACGGAGCGCCGGTGAGGCGCCGACAGCCAATGCTCAGTTGAGATGCAGCAGCAGTGAAGTCGGGGACAGAGCGCCGGTGAGGCGCCGACAGCCAATGCTCAGTCGGGACGCAGCAGCAGTGAAGTTGGGGACGGAGCGCCGGTGAGGCGCCAACAGCCAATACTCAGTCGAGACGCAGCGGCAGTGAAGTTGGGGACGGAGCGCCGGTGAGATGCCGACAGCCAATACTCAGTCAGGACGCAGCAGCAGTGAAGTCGGGGACGGAGCGCCGGTGAGGCGCCGACAGCCAATGCTCAGTTGAGATGCAGCAGCAGTGAAGTCGGGGACAGAGCGCCGGTGAGGCGCCGACAGCCAATGCTCAGTCGGGACGCAGCAGCAGTGAAGTTGGGGACGGAGCGCCGGTGAGGCGCCAACAGCCAATACTCAGTCGAGACGCAGCGGCAGTGAAGTCGGGGACGGAGCGCCGGTGAGGCGCCGACAGCCAATACTCAGTCGGGACGCAGCAGCAGTGAAGTCGGGGACGGAGCGCCGGTGAGGCGCCGACAGCCAATGCTCAGTCGGGACGCAGCAGCAGTGAAGTTGGGGACGGAGCGCCGGTGAGGCACCAACAGCCAAACTCAGTCGAGACGCAGCGGCAGTGAAGTCGGGGACGGAGCGCCGGTGAGGTGCCGACAGCCAATGCTCAGTCGGGCCGCAGCAGCAGTGAAGTTGGGGACGGAGCGCCGGTGAGGCGCCGACAGCCAATGCTCAGTTGAGATGCAGCAGCAGTGAAGTCGGGGACAGAGCGCCGGTGAGGCGCCGACAGCCAATGCTCAGTCGGGACGCAGCAGCAGTGAAGTTGGGGACGGAGCGCCGGTGAGGCGCCAACAGCCAATACTCAGTCGAGACGCAGCGGCAGTGAAGTTGGGGACGGAGCGCCGGTGAGATGCCGACAGCCAATACTCAGTCAGGATGCAGCAGCAGTGAAGTCGGGGACGGAGCGCCGGTGAGGCGCCGACAGCCAATGCTCAGTTGAGATGCAGCAGCAGTGAAGTCGGGGACAGAGCGCCGGTGAGGCGCCGACAGCCAATGCTCAGTCGGGACGCAGCAGCAGTGAAGTTGGGGACGGAGCGCCGGTGAGGCGCCAACAGCCAATACTCAGTCGAGACGCAGCGGCAGTGAAGTCGGGGACGGAGCGCCGGTGAGGTGCCGACAGCCAATGCTCAGTCGGGCCGCAGCAGCAGTGAAGTTGGGGACGGAGCGCCGGTGAGGCGCCGACAGCCAATGCTCAGTTGAGATGCAGCAGCAGTGAAGTCGGGGACAGAGCGCCGGTGAGGCGCCGACAGCCAATGCTCAGTCGGGACGCAGCAGCAGTGAAGTTGGGGACGGAGCGCCGGTGAGGCGCCAACAGCCAATACTCAGTCGAGACGCAGCGGCAGTGAAGTTGGGGACGGAGCGCCGGTGAGGTGCCGACAGCCAATACTCAGTCGGGACGCAGCAGCAGTGAAGTCGGGGACGGAGCGCCGGTGAGGCGCGGACAGCCAATGCTCACCGACCGCTGGCAGCACACATGAATTGTCTGACGTAGGGAGGTTGGAGCGGTACGGCCTTTGGTCGGTCGTTCGGTCGGTCCTCTCATCGGGCGACTTGTATTTGGTCTTTTGACCGTTTCTGGGCCTCGTCACCTGGTCATCATGCCAGACATGGATCGGTTCCTTCCTTGCGCATAGATGTCGTGGCCAATGGGCGAGAGTTACCTCTGCATGGATGGGTCCGAGCCAGTGTCCCCGGGTCGCCGTGTCTCCGAGTTCTGAACGGACATGGAGTTGAGTCGGGTTGGAGCTGCAGTCAGTTTCAGACAGCCAAGACTCGCCCGACCGTTGCCAACACACACAACTCGAGTGGGAACGACCTGGGTTGGTCGTTCGGTCGGTCGCCTCCCCGGACGACGTGTATTTTGTCGCCGACCGCTTGTGGAAACTCTCTGCGTGTCGAATTGATTCGTCCTTTTTGTTCCACAGTGATTGCTTTTACGATTGTTCGGGTTCTTGTGCAAGTGTGTTTATGTGGAACTGTGTGTAGCTTCTGTGATTTCCACTGAGCAGCTGAATGCTGACTGCGTACTGGAGCAGTCAGTCGGTCGGTTGAAATAGAGCACCGAGTTTGTCGGGTGAAAGGGAATTGATTAGGCTGTTGGTTGGTTCCTCAGCCGTCCCTATGTCGTGTTGCCACCCAATTGTTCAGTGTTACGCTGGGCTGCCTGTCTCACCTAAACTGTTGTTAGAGTTTCCTCCCCAGGCGGACCCTTGGAACATTTCTGATTACCACTGTTTGTTATTTGTGATAGTAATTTTATTTGGTCGCAGGTACTGTGCCAGGCCTTCAGCCGCGTGTTAATATTGTCTGTCTTATGTTTAGTGTATGGCCTTCAGCCGAACTTCATGATAACTATTTTAAGATAAGGCCTCCACCCGTGTTTTATTTAAAATTCTTGTTGCTCTGTTTTTAGGCCTTCAGCCGCGTTTGTTCAGAGCCTGTGACTTTAATATGTAAATCCTTGTCTGTAAGGTTTCTCTTTAATTATCCTGAATCCTTGAAACAGCCTTCAGTCCTGTTCTGCAAATCTTTGTCTTAAGGTGGTCTTTAATTATTCGTGAGTAATTGTTTCGACCTTCATCCGACAAGATGCTTCAAGTTTTCTTAAGATGTTTTTTAGTTGTGCTGTGTAAAAGATTATCTTTAAAGACTCTCTTTTATTATGCATTTTTTTTTTGGTGGGCTTTCAGCTGAAGAATTAATTTGAATTTCCCTTAATATGGCCTTAGCCGAAATTTGTAAATGCGTGGCTTTTAAAGTTTCCTTAGCTGATCTGAAATATTATTTCGGCCTTTATCCGAGAAGATATTGCAGTTTTATTTAAGCCTTCAGCTGTTACTCTATATCCTGCTGTTTTAAAAGGAACCATTCAAACTTATTCTGCAGGAGTTACTTGGGCCCTCAGGTGTGAATTGATCTTTGTTGTTTTAAAGAGAAAACTGTGCACTGGTTTGAGGAATAAAGTTGTGTGTGCTTGTATAACTAACAGTAATTGACCTTGGCCCCTTTCCACAAGTCCTTGTAGTATTACTGTTCCATTGATTGTTCCACTTCTTGTACCACTTCTCTGTTCCCAAAAATATCCAATTATTACATCGAGAATTTTATCAAACGACCAACTGTCTGTAAATAGATTCAAGACCAACAAGCAAAGATGCCCACATATAAACTGGTTAAAATTTTAAACCATCTCTACTTTGTAAAACAAATTGTCAGAGCCTAAGCAATTTTGGGATTTCACCATCAACTGAGTCGAACACAAAATTTTTACCTCTATTCTTGAAGTAACATATCCAGTGAGTGCCTACATGATCAGATGTGTCTAGGTTAACAATTCCTGATTCAAATGCCTCTGAAAATTGTGATTTTCAATTTTTCACTAATTTTTCTATGCCAAATATGGTTAGCGGTTGGCTATACTTTTCGACTTCTCTTTTTTTTTTTAAGGCATGGTTTCAGAGGCAAACTGGATCCCCCTTTTTTTCTCTCCATTTCTGGATTATGCCTCTTCTGTTCTGCTAATTCAGCAGCTTCCTTCTGTTTTTTTATCGACAGCACTCGTAATTGCTGTTGCACCACCAGCCAACAATCCAATTGCATCCAAGGCAGTTAGAATCAGTGACACGAATCCGCCTTCGTGTTTACTCGAGGCTGAAACTTCTTATTTTCTTGCAAGATATTCAACCAATTTTCTCACAACAGGAATAGATAAAGTTATGAGGAAACTACCCCCTTTTTTTAAGTATACTGGCTTTCTGTTTCATCTGTGTTTCTCTAACAAGGGAACCTCCCCATCGCACCCCCGTCAGATTTAGTTATAAGTTGGCACAGTGGATAGGCCTTGAAAAACTGAACACAGATCAATCGAGAAAACAGGAAGAAGTTGTGTGCAACAACGAAAAAATAAGCGAAATATACAAACTGAGTAGTCCATGTGCAAGATATGTAATGTCAAGGGTAATTTGAGCTCAGAAGCGCCGTGGTCCCGTGGTTAGCGTGAGCAGCTGCGGAGCGAGAGGTCCTTGGTTCAAGTCTTCCCTCCAGTGAAAACTATAATTTTTTTTCAGTTTATGTGACAAACTCTTATGTTTTCAACACTTTTTTTGGAGTGATTATCACATCCACAAGAAAACCGAAATCGGGTAAGGTAGAAGAATCTTTTTACCCATTCGCCAAGTGTACAAGTTAATTGGGTCAGTAACATATTCCTGTCATGTGGCGCACATGCTGTCACCAGTGGCGTATAGAATATATCAGACGCGTTTTGCTGTGGAGGAATCTGTTTACCTATGACCTTGCGATCAAATGTCTTCGGTTCCCATTGGAGAGGCACGTCCTTTCGTCTACTAATCGCACGGTTTACCAGTGCGGTCGCAAAACACAGACATCAAACTTATTACAGTGAACAGAGACGTCAATGAACGGACAGATCATAACTTTGCGAAAATAAAAGAAATTAAACTTTTCACTGGAGGGAAGACTCGAACCAAGGACCTCTCGCTCCGCAGCTGCTCACACTAACCACGGGACCGCGGCGCTCCTGAGCTCTAATAACCTTGATGTTGCCTTATCTTGCGCATGGACTACTCAGTTTGCATATTTTGCTTATTTTTTCATAGTTCCACACAACTTCTTCCTGTTTTTACGATTGATCTGTGTTCAGTTTTTCAAGGCGTATCGAGCGTGCCAACTTATATCTAAATCTGACGGGGGTGCGATGGGGAGGTTCCCTTGTAAGAAAATTATCAAGAAAGCCGTGACATTTCGGTTCATCGTTGGTGAGCTTTATCTTAATAGCTTTGGCTTTCGGTTTGCCGCTAATTGGAACATTAAAATCAACACAAAATCCTTTCATTTACTACACAGAAAATTAGAATTTTTGACGTCCACCATGCAAGCACACACTGGCCTGTACTTATTGATGGAAGTGCAAACAGTAGCTACAACAAACACTTGCTTGTTGTTCTGGATAATGAGAACAGTCCATGGTTCAAGGCCAAGGATGTGGCTGCAATTTTGGCGCATAAAGATACTGATGATGCAGTACGTAAACACGTAGATGTTGATGATAAGGCGAGACATGTAGAAATTTTTTAAGCGTTTCTCCTTAACTCCGACGAAATTCCGGGTTTAGCGGAAACGAAATCAGACCTGTATTCACAAGTCCAAGCGGTCGAGCGCAGGATGCCTACACAAATTTCCATGCAAAATTTGCGTGAAAATTACAAAGGGCAAACGTTGTCGTCTAAGCCTACTACTGTAGCAGATTGAGGAAAGGCAAACCTACGTTTCTAGCATTTGTAGACTTAGAGAAAGCTTTTGACAGTGTTGACTGGAATACTCTCTTTCAAAATCTGAAGGTGGCAGGGGTAAAATACAGGGGCCGAAAGGCTATTTACAATTTATACAAAAAGCAGATGGCAGTTATAAGAGTCGAGGGGCCTGAAAGGGAAGCAGTGGTTGGGAAGGGAGTGAGACAGGGTTGTATCCTATCGCCGATGTTATTCAATCTGCATATTGAGTAAGCAGTAAAGGAAACAAAAGAAAAATTCGGAGTAGGAATTAGCATCCATGGAGAAGAAATAAAAACTTTGAGGTTCGCCGATGACATTGTAATTCTGTCAGAGACAGCAAAGGACTTGGAAGAGCAGATGAACGGACTGGGCAGTGTCTTGAAAGGAGGATATAAGATGAACATCAACAAAAGCAAAACGAGGATAATGGAATGTAGTCGAATTAAGTCGGGTGATGCTGAGGGAATTAGATTAGGAAATGAGACACTTAAAGTAGTAAAGGAGTTTTGCTATTTGGGGAGCAAAATATCTCATGATGGTCGAAGTAGAGAGTATATAAAATGTAGACTGGCAATGGCAAGGAAAGCATTTCTGAAGAAGAGAAATTTGTTAACATCGAGTATAGATTTAAGTGTCAGGAAGTCGTTTCTGCAAGTATTTGTATGGAGTGTAACCATGAATGGAAGTGAAACGTGGACGATAAATAGTTTAGACAAGAAGAGAATTGAAACTTTCGAGATCTGCTGCTGCAGAAGAATGCTGAAGATTAGATGGGTAGATCGCATAACTAATGAGGAGGTATTGAATAGAACTGGAGAGAAGAGAAATTTGTGGCACAACTTGAAGAAGGGATCGGTTGGTACGGCATGTTCTGAGGCAGCAATTTAGTATTGGAGGGCAGCGTGGAGGGTAAAAATCGTAGAGGGAGACCAAGAGATGAATACACTAAGCAGATTCAGAAGGATGTAGGCTGCAGTAGGTACTGGGAGATGAGGCAGCTTGCACAGGATAGAGTAGCATGGGGAACAGCATCAAACCAGTCTCTGGACTGAAGACCAGAGGCTGCTCGTTCACCCAACGACACATTTTTGCTAAAAATTCTCTCTTTTGCAGCCTTCTGAAATTATTTATCAGCATGATGTCTATGTTCCATATCTTCATGGTCTCTGTATGCACCGCCTCTAGCTAGTCTTTTTCCTCGTTTAGTGAAGGGCCGACAAAATCTATAGCCTGGTAGATGAATTTCTGGCATAGGTAGATTATTTAGAGCCCAATCGACTAGGCCTTTACCATACTTTACTGACTTCCAGAATGTGTGAGGGAGATTATTCAGAAATCTAATTAGGTAAGGAATTTCCTTCGGAATGTTCTCTATGAGTCCGCCTGCTTATCTCATGCATCGACCAAAAACAAACACAAATTTTTTTTTTTAAAAAAAAGGAAGAAGACAGAATATGTTATATTTTGTTGTATTTAATTTTTTTCTTTTTTAATATTTTTTTTGTTTAACTAACAGTCATTTGTATATTTTTAAATGGTACCTTGAAGAACTCTTGCATAGTGAATATATATGTACTTTTAGTTTGTTCAATACAAATTTTTAATCAAAAACAAAAACAAAAAAAAGAACAAAAAAAGGAAAACAGGATATGTTCTATTTTGTTGTATTTAATTTTATTCTAATAATTTGTTTACCTAACACTCATTTGTATATGTTTAGCTGGTACCTTGAAGAACTTTTGCTTTGTGTATATATATATATATGTACTCTCCGTTTGTTCAATAATAAAGATTAAAAAAAAAAAAAAAAGCTGGGTGGTAACGTGCTCGCCTCCCATGCAAGCGGGCCCGCGTTCGATTCCCGGTCGGGTTGGAGATTTTGTCCGCTCGGGGACCGGGTCTTGTGTTGTCCTCATCATAATTTCCACCTCATCAGCGGCGCGCAACTCGCCCGATGTGGTGTCGAATGAAATAAGACTTGCACTTGGCGGCCGATCTTCCCCGAATAGGAAGCTCTTGGCCGACGATGCCGTACGGCCATTTCTTTTGTTCACTATGAAGTCGTTAAATTTACTGGTAAGCATTTTCGTTACGCCAACGTTTTCGTTGTAGCAGTCATTGTTTTCAGCATTTTCTTCGTCATACATTGCCAGAAATCGATCGATCAAATCTCTGACATCGTTCATCCCAATGTATTCGACAGGTTTTGCTGTATACAGGGTGGTCCATTGACAGTGACCGGGCCAAATATCTCACGAAACAAGCGTCAAACGATAAAACTACAAAGAGCGAAACTTGTCTAGCTTGAAGGGGGAAACCAGATGGCGCTATGGTTGGCCCGCTAGATGGCGCTGCCATAGGTCAAACGGATATCAACTGCGTTTTTTTTAAATAGGAACCCCCATTTTTTATTACATATTCGTGTAGTACGTAAAGAAATATGAATGTTTTAGTTGGACCACTTTTTTCACTTTGTGATAGATGGCGATGTAATAGTCAAAAACGTATAAGTAGGTGGTATCACGTAACATTCCGCCAGTGCGGATGGTATTTGCTTCGTGATACATTACCCGTGTTAAAATGCACCGTTTACCAATTGTGGAAAAGGTCGACATAGTGTTGATGTATGGCTATTGTGATCAAAATGCCCAACGCGCGTGTGCTATGCATGCTGCTCGGTATCCTGGACGACATCATCCAAGCGTCCGGACCGTTCGCCGGATAGTTACGTTATTTAAAGAAACAGGACGAGTTCAGCCCCATGTGATACGTCAACCACGACCTGCAACAAATGATGATGCCCAAGCAGGTGTTTTAGCTGCTGTCGCGGCTAATCCGCACATCGGTAGCAGACAAATTGCGCGAGATCCGGGAATCTCAAAGACGTCGGTGTTGAGAATGCTACATCAACATCGATTGCACCCGTACCATATTTCTATGCACCAGGAATTGCATGGCGACGACTTTGAACGTCGTGTACAGTTCTGCCACTGGGCACAAGAAAAATTACGGGACGATGACAAATTTTTTGCATTCGTTCTATTTAGCGACGAAGCGTCATTCACCAACAGCGGTAACGTAAACCGGTATAATATGCACTATTGGGCAACGTAAAATCCACAAGGCTGCGACAAGTGGAACATCAGCGACCTTGGCGGGTTAATGTATGGTGCGGCATTATGGGAGGAAGGATAATTGGCCCCCATTTTATCGATGGCAATCTAAATGGTGCAATGTACGCTGATTTCCTACGTAATGTTCTACCGATGTTACTACAAGATGTTTCACTGCATGACAGAACGGCGATGTACTTCCAACATGATGGATGTCCGGCACATAGCTCGCGTGCGGTTGAAGCGGTATTGAATAGCATATTTCATGACAGGTGGATTGGTCGTCGAAGCACCATACCGTGGCCCACACGTTCACCGGATCTGACGTCCCCGGATTTCTTTGTGTGGGGAAAGTTGAAGGATATTTGCTATCGTGATCCACCGACAACGCCTGACAACATGCGTCAGCGCATTGTCAATGCGTGTGCGAACATTACGGAAGGCGAACTACTCGCTGTTGAGAGGAATGTCGTTACACGTATTGCCAAATGCATTGAGATTGTCGGACATCATTTTGAGCATTTATTGTATTAATGTGGTATTTACAAGTAATCACGCTGTAGCAGCATGCGTTCTCAGAAATGATAAGTTCACAAAGGTACATGTATCACATTGGAACAACCGAAATAAAATGTTCAAACGTACCTACGTTCTGTATTTTAATTTAAAAAACCTATCTGTTACCAACTGTTCGTCTAAACTTGTGAGCCATATGTTTGCAATTATTACTGCGCCACCTATCCAACTAAAACATTCATACTTCTTTAAGTACTACACAAATATGTAATAAAAATGGGGGGTTCCTATTTTAAAAAACGCAGTTGATATCCGTCTGACTTATGGCAACGCCATCTAGCGGGCCAACCATAGCGCCACCTGGTTACCCCCTTCAAGTTAGACAGGTTTCGTTCTCTGTAGTTTTTTCGTTTGACGCTTATTTCGTGAGATATTTGGCCCGGTCACGATCAGTCGCTTGACTTGTATTTATTCGTATTCGGATCATTGTGGTGACATATTGCATCAGTCATCTTTAACATAGCTATATATATATCGCGATCATCAGTCGCATAATCGTCAGATGGCATGTTTTTCTGGGTCGAAAGCTTCATCAACCCGTCGGTAGCATTAAAATCGTTGCCTTTAAAGGAAACAGTGTCATCGTGAAATGTCATTTCAGTATCACCTATGCAGTGCTTTCTTCGGTCCAGTCTTAGCCCAAATATTGCGTCTTTGATAGCACCCAAATACGTCCCATGTATAAGGAAGGGGATCAGATGCAGTGTTGGAACTACTGAGGAATCACACTACTAAATCTGAGATATAAAATATTCTCTAATATTCTGTTCGACAGAATCCTCTCAATCATGCAGAGCTAAACGTGGCCCTACCATTGCGGATTTCTCCCCGTGAAGTCAACTATAGATCAGATATTCGCTTTAAGACAAATCCTGGAAAAAACAAACGAATAATGGGTTGGCATGCATCACCTGTTTATAGATTTCAAAGCAGCATATGATAGCATAAACAGAGAGCAGTTATATCAAGCTCTGGGTGAACTGGGAATCTCGAGAAAGTTGGCAATGCTGGTGCGAATGACAATGAACGAAACTCAAGGTAGTGTAAGAATAGGAGGAATAATGTCCAACACATTGAGTATTAAAAACGGAGTGCGACAAGGGGATGCATTGGCATGTCTTCTCTTTAATGTCTTCCTAGAGAGGGTGATGAGAAACGCAAACCTTGTGAATAGGGGAACGATCCTCTATAAATCAGTACAGATACTGGCCTACACGAATGACACGTGTAAAGCTGAAATACTAAACACCTTTTTCCAAAGCTGTTTCACAGAGGAAGACCGCACTGAAGTTCTTTCTCTAAATCCTCGCACGAACGAAAAAATGGCTGACATTGAAATATGTGTCCAAGGAATAGAAAAGCAGCTGAAATCACTCAACAACCTGGACCTGACAGGATACCAATTCGATTCTACACAGAGTACGCGAAAGAACTTGCCCCCCTTCTAACAGCCGTGTACCGCAAGTCTCTAGAGGAACGGAGGATTCCAAATGATTGGAAAAGAGCACAGGTAGTCCCAGTCTTCAAGAAGGGTCGTCGAGCAGATGCGCAAAACTATAGACCTATATCTCTGACGTCGATCTGTTGTAGAATTTTAGAACATGTTTTTTGCTCGAGTATCATGTCGTTTTTGGAAACCCAGAATCTACTATGTAGGAATCAACATGGATTCCGGAAACAGCGATCGTGTGAGACCCAACTCGCTTTATTTGTTCATGAGACCCAGAAAATATTAGATACAGGCTCCCAGGTAGATGCTGTTTTCCTTGACTTCCGGAAGGCGTTCGATACAGTTCCGCACTGTCGCCTGATAAACAAAGTAAGAGCCTACGGAATATTAGACCAGCTGTGTGGCTGGATTGAAGAGTTTTTAGCAAACAGAACACAGCATGTTGTTCTCAATGGAGAGACGTCTACAGACGTTAAAGTAACCTCTGGCGTGGGAGTGTTATGGGACCATTGCTTTTCACAATATATATAAATGACCTAGTAGATAGCGTCGGAAGTTCCATGCGGCTTTTCGCGGATAATGCTGTAGTATACAGAGAAGTTGCAGCATTAGAAAATTGCAGCGAAATGCAGGAAGATCTGCTGCGGATAGGCACTCGATGCAGGGAGTGGCAACTGACCCTTAACATAGACAAATGTAATGTATTGCGAATACATAGAAAGAAGGATCCTTTATTGTATGATTATATGATAGCGGAACAAACACTGGTAGCAGTTACTTCTGTAAAATATCTGGGAGTATGCGTACGGAACGATTTGAAGTGAAATGATCACATAAAATTAATTGTTGGTAAGGCGGGTGCCAGGTTGAGATTCCTCGGGAGAGTCCTCAGAAAATGTAGTGCATTAACAAAGGAGGTGGCTTACAAAACACTCGTTCGACCTATACTCGAGTATTGCTCATCAGTGTGGGATCTGTACCAGATCGGGTTGACGGAGGAGATAGAGAAGATCCAAAGAAGAGCGGCGCGTTTCGTCACAGGGTTATTTGGTAAGCGTGATAGCGTTACGGAGATGTTTAACAAACTCAAGTGGCAGACTCTGCAAGAGAGGCGCTCTGCATCGCGGTGTAGCTTGCTGTCCAGGTTTCGAGAGGGTGCGTTTCTGGATGAGGTATCGAATATAATGCTTCCCCCTACTTATACCTCCCGAGGATATCACGAATGTAAAATTAGAGAGATTCGAGCGCGCACGGAGGCTTGCAGACAGTCGTTCTTCCCGCGAACCATACGCGACTGGAACAGGAAAGGGAGGTAATGACAGTGGCACTTAAAGTGCCCTCCGCCACACACCGTTGGGTGGCTTGCAGAGTATAAATGTAATAAATGTAGATGTAGATGTAGACATAGATATAGTAGCAAGAACCCAAAAATCAATGGAAGAGAAATTTATGGCTCTCGAATAGGCTAGTAAGAACATGGAGTTAATAATTAATGAGCAAAAAACAAAATATTTGACAGCTGGAAATGCACATAGAGAAAATATGCCAATGGGCAATTAACATTTGAGAGAGCTGAACGTTTCAAGTACCTGGGCTGGACAATTACGCATCTAAATGATACCTCCTATGAAATTAAGCAGAGATTAATACTGGCCAACAGAGCCTATTTTGCCCTAACAAGACTTCTATCCTCAAGGCTCCTGAGTCGTACCACGAAATCTGTGGTGTCACCGCCAGACACCACACTTGCTACGTGGTAGCCTTTAAATCGGCCGCGGTCCGTTAGTATACGTCGGACCCGCGTGTCGCCACTGTCAGTGATTGCAGACCGAGCGCCGCCACACGGCAGGTCTAGAGAGACTTCCTAGCACTCGCCCCAGTTGTACAGCCGACTTTGCTAGCGATGGTTCACTGACAAAATACGCTCTCATTTGCCGAGACGATAGTTAGCATAGCCTTCAGCTACGTCATTTGCTACGACCTAGCAAGGCGCCATTACCAGTTTATATTGAAATTATAATTCTGTATCATCAAGAGCGATGTTCTACAATTATGGATTAAAGTTAAGTATTACAGCAACTGCGTCCGTTTTTCTAAGTTCTCATTTCCTTGTAATGTTCCAGACCTCACGCCAGCCTGCGTGAGCTTAAACGCGTGCCTTTCGGCTACCGGTCATAGTGGATTGGGTGTCTGGCCAGTCCACTACAAAATCTGTACAGAAACCAGATGGCAGTTGTCGAGGTGTATGAAAGGGAAGCAGTGGTTGGGAAGGGAGTGAGACAGGGTTGTAGCCTCTCCCCCGATGTTATTCAATCTGTATATTGAACAAGCAGTAAAGGAAACAAAAGAAAAATTCGGAGTAGGCATTAAAATCCACGGAGAAGAAATAAAAACTTTGTGGTTCGCCGATGTCATTGTAATTCTGTCAGAAACAGCAAAGGACTTGGAAGAGCAGTTGAACGGAATGGACAGTGTCTTGAAAGGAGGATATAAGATGAACATCAACAGAAGCAAAACGAGGATAATGGAATGTAGTCGAATTAAGTCGGATGATGCTGAGGGAATTAGATTAGGAAATGAGACACTTAAAGTAGTAAAGGAGTTTTGCTATTTGGGGAGCAAAATAACTGATGATGGTCGAAGTAGAGAGGATATAAAATGTAAACTGGCAATGGCAAGGAAATCGTTTCTGAAGAAGAGAAATTTGTTAACATCGAGTATAGATTTAAGTGTCAGGAAGCCGTTTTTGGAAGTATTTGTATGGAAGTGAAACGTGGACGATAAGTAGTTTGGACAAGAAGAGAATAGAAGCTTTCGAAATGTGGTGCTACAGAAGAATACTGAAGATTAGATGGGTACATCACATAACTAATGAGGGGGTACTGAATAGAATTGGGGAGGAGTTTGTGGCACAACTTGACAAGAAGAAGGGACCGGGGGGTAGGACGTGTTCTGAGCCATCAAGGGATCACTCATTTAACATTAGAGGGCAGCGTGGAGGGTAAATGGCTCTGAGCACTATGGGACTTAACATCTATGGTCATCAGTCCCGTAGAACTTAGAACTAGTTAAACCTAACAAACCTAAGGACATCACACAACACCCAGTCATCACGAGGCAGAGAAAATCCCTGACCCCGCCGGGAATCGAGCCCGGGCGCGTGTGGAGGGTAAAAATCGTAGGGGGAGACCAAGAGATGAATACACTAAGTAGATTCAGAAGGATGTAGGGTGCAGTAGGTACTGGGAGATGAAGAAGCTCGCACAAGATAGAGTAGCATCAAACCAGTCTCAGGACTGAAGACCACAGCAACAACGACCAGTGCTTACATATGCCTCTGAAACCTCGATATTAACAACTAAAGGTATTAAAATACTGGATGCATTTGAAAGAAAGGTACTTAGACGGATTATCGGTCCAATCTGTGAAAGAGGAAAATGGAGGCGGAGATACAGCCACGAGTTGTATATCATATACAAAGACCAACCCATCAGAAGGCTAGTGACATCATCCAGACTGAGGTGGCTCGCATGAGTGATACAGAAGTACCAAAAGGAATATTACAAGGAAAGCCAGGGGGCAGAGAGCACGTGATAGAGAGCCAGATGGGAAGGTGGAGTAATCGAAGATCTTAGGAAGATGGGCTATAGAAACTGGAGAGTATTGGCAAAGGACCGAAAGAAATGGAAGGAAATTGTAGAAGAGGCCAAGGCTCATCATGAGCTGTAGAGCCAAGAAAGAAGAAGAAGATGGGTATACCCAAGTATACTGACACTATAGGACCTAGGTAAGTTGTTGAGCAGTCTGTAACAGCCTTCATCTTCTGCCGTTCTTCACCCTCAATTTGCTGCAGCATGGCCACGAGTCTCTTACGTGTCTTTAGCGTGATCGGAACATTATCAACAAATAAACTTCTTTCAAATAATGACACGTCATGCGTCGGCGGAACAGGGAACTTATCATCATAGTTCCTTTCGTAAGGAAGTAGCTGTTTTTCAATCTCACGATTTTTCTCTATTGCGTCAATAACTTCTCTTCCTAAAGCATACAGTTTATCGATAACTGGGTGGTTACAGAGTGAATCTTCCACTCTTTGAACTGATCTTTTTTGCTCGTAAACAAGATTTTGATCGTACTTTGGAAAAAATCTTCAAATGTGTGTGAAATCTTATGGGACTTAACTGCTAAGGACATCAGTCCCTAAGCTTACACACTTATTGTTGTTGTGGTCTTCAGTCCATAGACTGGTTTGATGCAGCTCTCCATGCTACTCTATCCTGTGCAAGCTTCTTCATTTCCCAGTACCTACTGCAACCTACATCCTTCTGAATCTGCTTAGAGTATTCATCTCTTGGTCTCCCTCTACGATTTTTACCCTCCAAGCTGCCCTCAAATACTAAATTGGTGATCCCTTGATGCCTCAGAACATGTCCTACCAACCGATCGCTTATTCTAGTCAAGTTGTGCCACAAACTTCTCTTCTCCCCAATCCTATTCAATACCTCCTGATTAGTTATGTGATCTACCCATCTAATCTTCAGCATTCTTCTGTAGCACCACATTTCGAAAGCTTCTGTTCTCTTCTTGTCTAAACTATTTATCGTCCATGTTTCACTTCCATACATGGCTACACTCCATACAAATACTTTCAGAAGCGACTTCCTGACACTTAAATCTATACTCGATGTTAACAAATTTCTCTTCTTCAGAAACGCCTTCCTTGCCATTGATAGTCTACATTTTATATCCTCTCTACTTCGACCATCACCAGTTATTTTGCTCCCCAAATAGCAAAACTCCCTTACTACTTTAAGTGTCTCATTTCCTAATCTAATACCCTCAACGTCACCCGACTTAATTCGACTACATCCCATTATCCTCGTTTTGCTTTTGTTGATGTTCATCTTATATCCTCCCTTCAAGATACCATCCATTCCGTTCAACTGCTCTTCCAAGTCCTTTGCTGTCTCTGACAGAATTACAATGTCATCGGCGAACCTCAAAGTTTTTATTTCTTCTCCATGGATTTTAATTCCTACTCCGAATTTTTCTTTTGTTTCCTTTACTGTTTGCTCATGTGTTCCAATATTTCTAGGAAATCCAAACTGATCTTCGCCGGGGTCGGCTTCTACCAGTTTTTCCGTTTGTCTGTAAAGAATTCGCGTTAGTATTTTCCAGCTGTGACTTATTAAACTGATAGTTCGGTAATTTTCACATCTGTCAACGCCTGCTTTCTTTGGGATTGGGATTATTATATTCTTCTTGAAGTCTGAGGGTATTTCGCCTGTCTCATACATCTTGCTCAATAGATGGTTGAGTTTTGTTAGGCCTGGCTCTCCCAAGGCTGTCAGTAGTTCTAATGGAATGTTGTCTTCTCCTGGGGCCTTGTTTCGACTCAGGTCTTTCAGTACTCTGTCAAACTCTTCACGCAGTATCATATCTCCTATTTCATCTTCACCTACATTCTCTTCCATTTCTATAACATTGTCCTCAAGAACATCGCCCTTGTATAGACCCTCTACATACTCCTTCCACCTTTCTGCTTTCCCTTCTTTGCTTAGAACTGGGTTTCCATCTGAGCTCTTGATATTCATGCAAGTGGCTCTCTTTTCTCCAAAGGTCTCTTTAATTTTCCTGTAGGCAGTATCTATCTTACCCCTAGTGATATGCGCCTCTACCTATCCCTGCTTAGCCATTTTGCACTTCTTGTCGATCTCATTTTTGAGACGTTTGTATTCCTTTTTGCCTGCTTCATTTACTGCATTTTTATATTTTCTCCTTTCATCAATTAAATTCAATATTTCTTCTGTTACCCAAGGATTTCTACTAGCCCTCGTCTTTTTACCTACTTGATCCTCTGCTGCCTTCACTACTTCATCCGTCAAAGCAACCCATTCTTCTTCTACTGTATTTCTTTCCCCCATTCTTGTCAATCGTTCCCTAATGCTCTCCCTGAAGCTCTCTACAACCTCTGGTTCTTTCAGTTTATACAGGTCCCATCTCCTCAAATTCCCACCTTTTTGCAGTTTCTTCAATTTTAATCTCCAGCTCATAACCAATAGATTGTGGTCAGGGTCCACACCTGCCCCTGGAAATGTCTTACAATTTAAAACCTGGTTTCTGAATCTCTGTATTACCATTATATAATCTATCTGAGACATTCCAGTATCTCCAGGCTTCTTCCATGTATACAACCTTTTTTTTTGATTCTTGAACCAAGTGTTAGCTATGATTAAGTTAAACTCTGTGCAAAATTATACCAGTCGACTTCCTCTTTCGTTCCTTAGCCCCATTCCATATTCACCGACTACGTTTCCTTCTCTTCCTTTTCCTAGTGTCGAATTCCAGTCACCCATGACTATTAAATTTTCTTTCAAATGGTTCAAATGGCTCTGAGCACTATGGGACTTAACGTCTGTGGTCATCAGTCCCCTAGAACTTAGAACTACTTAAACCTAGCTAACCTAAGGATATCACACACATCCATGCCCGAGGCAGGATTCGAACCTGCGACCGTAGCAGTCGCGCGGTTCCGGACTGAGCGCCTAGAACCGCGAGATCACCGCGGCCGGCTAAATTTTCGTCTCCCTTCACTATCTGAATAATTTCTTTTATCTCGTCATACACACTACCTAACCTAAATCATCCTAAGGACAAATACACAGACCCATGCCCAAGGGAGGACTCGAACCTCCACCGGGACCAGCCGCACAGTCCATGACTGCAGCGCCGTTGACCGCTTGGCTAATCCCGCGCAGCCTACTTTGGAAACATCTGTTTATTAACAGGAGAGAAAGTTATTTGTTGGGTGTTTACGCTGGTCGTTGACATTTAGACGTTTGACGTTCGTTTGTCCTCCGTTGCCTGTGCTGGGGAGAAGAAAGACCTGATAGTCATGTCATTTCCTAAATTGCACCACGCACTGTGTTTATAAATAAGCTGACGCATGGGCAGTGTCAGGAAGTTGATATCGCGCGTTGCCCAAGATCCGGCACAGCTGGCGCTATGACGTGGCTGGCTGGTTGGACGCTGACCATATCACGCGTAACGTTCGACCGGTTGACGGTGAAAAATTGAAACGCGTAAGTGAAAAAAAAAAAAAAGATCTTGTGTACATACAAAATGGCAACGAAACAAAATAATAAAATGAAACTTCCTGGCAGATTAAAACTGTGTGCCTGACCGCGACTCGAACTCGGGACCTTTGCCATTCGCGGGCAAGTGCTCTACCATCTTTTTTTTTTTTAATGTCATTTTGTTCGTTATAGTTCGTTGCAATTGTTCGTGGCGGACGTTCCCTGACGCCCATTGAAGTTCGTTATTGGTCAATTCACTCAGTTTTTTTTATTACAGAGGGCAGCTAACCCTCTGACCGAACACGCTGAGCTACCGTGCCGGCAAATATACCAATCTTGTAATTTTGTTGTATTTATAATTTGAATGGTATGGTTTGTTTTGGGGAAGGAGACCAGACAGCGAGGTCATCGGTCTCATCGGAATACGGAAGGATGGGGAAGGAAACTGGCTGTGCCCTTCCAGAGGAACCATCCCGGCATTTGCCTGGAGTGATTTAGGGAAATCACGGAAAACCTAAATCAGGATGGCCGGACGCGGGATTGAACCGTCGTCCTCCCGAATGCGAGTCCAGTGTGCTAACCACTGCGCCACCTCGCTCGGTTGCCATCTGAGCTACCGCAGCACGACTCACGCTCAGCTTTACTTCTGCCAGCATCTCGTCTCCTACCTTCCAAACAGATTCAGAAGGATGTAGGTTGCAGTAGGTACTGGGAGATGAAGAAGTTTGCACAGGATAGAGTAGCATGGAGAGCTGCATCAAACCAGTCTCAGGACCGAAGACCACAACAACAACCTTCCAAACTACAAGCTGTGAGGACGGGGCGTGAGTCGTGCTTCGGTAGCTTAGATGGTAGACCACTTGCCCGCGAAAGGCAAAGGTCCCGAGTTCGAGTCTCGGTCGGGCACACAGTTTTAATCTGCCAGGAAGTTTCATATCAGCGCACACTCCGCTGCAGACTGACTATCTCATTCTGGAAATAATAAAATGGTTGTTACTACTGGACTTAAGAGTGCATGCAAAAGCGCTCAGGGTTAAAGGCCTGTACAAAATGAAGAGAACTGAGCTGGTTGAAGCTATAGAGAAAGCTCAGTCTGCAGCAAAAACTAGCGAGTTCTTCCACTATGGCGTCTTACATGGAAAAGTTGTGCGTGAATTGGACAGCAAGAGAAAATAGGGCGAGAGGGTTCTATTTAGTACAGGAAGAAAGGCTTGATGGATCTGATAAATTCAGTGAAAGAATTTTTAGAGAGAATCAGTCACATTCAAGATACACCACAGTTACTAAACGGTGAGCATATAATCAGGAAAGCAGAAAACCAAGTGAAAAGAAAAAGATGTAATGTCACTTCCTCGGACGAAAAATGAAAAAAGAAAAAATACCCCAATAATTTCCCCAAAATAAGTTGCAAATTCCATGGAAAGTGGCAAGTAACCAAAGTTCCATTTAACACTATTATTTGGATAATAACCAGTAACTGAAACAAGAACCTTATACTTGGTTCAAAAATGGTTCAAATGGCTCTGAGCACTATGGGACTCAACGGCTGTGGTCATCAGTCCCCTAGAACTTAGAGCTACTTAAACCTAACTAACCTAAGGACATCACACACATCCATGCCCGAGGCAGGATTCGAACCTGCGACCGTAGCAGTCGCATGGTTCCGGACTGCGCGCCTAGAATCGCGAGACCACCGCGGCCGGCCCTTATACTTAGTCAAATGGTTCAAATGGCTCTGAGCACTATGGGACTCAACGGCTGTGGTCATCAGTCCCCTAGAACTTAGAACTACTTAAACATAACTAACCTAAGGACATCACACACATCCATGCCCGAGGCAGGATTCGAACCTGCGACCGTAGCAGTCGCGCGGTTCCGGACTGCGCGCCTAGAACCGCGAGACCACCGCAGCCGGCTATACTTAGTCATTTATCAACTTACAAAAGAAAGATAGAATCTCAGTAAACTCAAACTCAAAATCACAGTAAATCGCAAAATCAACGATCTCAAAGAATACTTCGTGTGAGTACTCTTTGAGAATCGTGAGTAATGGCTAAGGAAAATTTGATCCACTGCCACTACGTTACGAGAGTGAACCGAAGCTGGTCAGACTTGTCTGAATACTCGTATATGTAGGCGCGGTTGGATTGTATTTCGGGGATTGATAATTGCGATCTACTATGACGCAGTGAAGCGAAACACTGACTTCAGCTATAACATTATTTAGAATTCAGATAGAGGACTACCTTATATGAGACGGAAGTGAACTTTTTAATTAGATAACTCGAACTCTAGTTAGGCATTAAACAGTGATAGACAATTAACTTCATTCGTAATTGCAAATGGACTCTGGAACTTGGCAATAGTTTTAAAGCAGATAATTTATAAATCCCCCACCACCACCACCTGGGAAAGCTTCTTCCTCAGGGCCTTGTTAGGAAGTGATTGTTATTGTGAAATGAACCACCCTTTCGTGCCAATTTACGCATTTGTGATTCCAAATTACAAAATTGTTTTGAGACATAACTGTGATCTTTAGCGTGCTGCGAAAATATTTGACTGAAGGGCTCGGCGCATATATAGAAACTCTTTGACGTTAGGAAGCAATCGCAGTGTTACGACTTATTAAGAGATTTGAAATTAAAACCAAACTATGTGGAGATTGGTGTCGGTGGAACTAAATTGAACTTACCATTAATATTTTTATAGCAACTGTTAAACCATCGAATATAAACTAGTTACGACGAGTAGCGTAATGCGAGGTGCGGCTAGAAAAAAACCGGACTGATGCTGGAAAAAACATTTATTTACAATTATTTACAATTTCATGTTATCTCCTTCAATGTACTCTCCTCCTCGGTCTCTACACCGCTCCATACGAATTTTCCACTGTTCATAGCAATGCTGCAGATCATTTTCGGTGAGTCCATACATTACTTCCGTCGCTTTTTCTTTTACTGCTTCAACAGTCTCAAATCTAGTTCCTTTCAAAGCTGACTTGACTTTAGGGAAAAGAAAAATGTCACAGGGGGCCAAATCAGGTGAGTAGGGTGGATGATCTAAGATGGGAATGTTGTGTTTTGCCAAAAACGTCTTCACTGACAACGCACTGTGAGCTGGGGCATTGTCTTGGTGAAGGATCCATGACTTTTTTCTCCACAAATCGTTCCGTTTTCTCTGTACTCACTCACGTAGGGTAGCCAGGACGCTAATGTAGTAATGCTGATTCACTGTTTTCCCTCTGGTACCCAATCAATGTGCACAATCCCTGTGATGTCAAAAAAAAAAAAAAAACAATCATCATTGCCTTGAATTTCGATTTTGACATTCGTGCTTTTTTTTTTTTTTTGTCGTGGAGAACCAGGAGTTTTCCAATGCATCGATTGGCGTTTAGTTTCGGGATCGTAAGTAAAAAACCACGATTCATCGCAAGTAATAACATTTTGTAAGAAGGTGGGATCACTTTCAATGTTTTCCAGGATGTCACAACAAATCATTCTTCGGCGTTCCTTCTGTTCAATTGTGAGACACTTTGGAACCATTTTTGAACACACTTTGTTCATGTTGAAACTTTCATGAAGAATCTGCCTAACACTTTCCTTGTCAACTCCTGTTAACTCAGACTCTTCTCTGATTGTTAAACGGCGATCTTGTCGAACAAGTTTACCGATTTTTTCGATGTTTGCATCAGTTTTTGCTGACAATGGTCTGCCAGTGCGAGTGTCATCACTGGTGTCTTCGCGGCCATCTTTAAATCGTTTAAACCACTCAAACACTTGTGTTCGCGATAAACAATCATCGCCGTACACTTGTTGTAACATTACAAACGTTTCACTTGCAGATTTTCCTAGTTTGAAACAAAATTTGATGTTAACACGGTGTTCTTTCTGTACACTCAACATTTTTCGACGCACAGACAAAACGTCAACTACTTAAAACAGACGCCACGGGCAGACTGAGTGCAGGAGGCAGATGAAACTCGAGCAGTAGGCGGAGCGAGAGTCACGTGACAGGCCACGCGACTTTCAGCCTTATTGCATTCGTTTTATTGTTTCACCAGTACTATTCCGGTTTTTTTTCTAGCCACACCTCGTATTGGTCACAATTGGTGAAGTAAATATCACGCACACGCCGAGAGTTCAGTTCAGCACCGTTTTTTGTATCGTCGTCTTTACCTAATAACAGTATCATCGCTCTACCAACTTCGCCGAGTTTTAGCGAGGGCCGATCAGCACTAATCGATCAACTATCAACTAGAAAAACTGGTGGCGTTACAAAGTGAAGAAAGAAAAAAAGAGAAAAAAAACTCACGAATGTCGGACCCATCATCCTTCTTTGAAAATCATCTACACAGGGCATCACCTGAATTTGCACTTCCAACAAACTTGGTTGTTTAGTCACCTTTCCATATGATTTCCAACATGAAATTTATTAATTTATGCAGAATTTATTGTTTCAGATTTTAGGAATTTCCAGCTTCAATTACGTCCCTTTACGCAAAGTGTCTGTATTCTGTTGTTACTATTTCTTTTTGTGGATCTTATTTATTATTGGTTAACTTTACCCATTACTTTTCTATCATTGGTGCTCATAAGTTACCCATTGTTATTTTAACAATTAAAATTTACTATTGCATCTACCTCTGCATTTCTTATAAGCCATCAATCAGGTATAGTCATTTTTGGGACTCATTCTTACTTACTAGAGAGATACTACAAACGAATGGCATGTGTACAACATGGAGGCCTATAGGCCTATTCCTTACTGACTATATGTAGGACAGAATGAAACTTGAAAGGGAAATAAAATTTAATCCAACTGGGCCCACACAGTACGCCAAACTGTGTATCCACCCAAGAATTACTGTCAATTTTGAGAGACTTCTACAATGGTTCATAGACCTAGTTTTATCTTCTACGTTGCATGAGGCTTACCTATTATCCTGAATTGTCGTTGATAAAATTAATTGTTTCAGCTGAAATTTTCTTAGATTTTTCTGTTGTTTTGACTAAAATTAATTCACCAATGTTAAAACTACAAAAAAAAAATAGTGGGGGAAGATTTTGCGTCATGCCGCGTTTTTCTGTCCAAGGCCGTTTTACGTATGATTTGCCTAGCCTGTGCTTTCTTTTCATCTATAGAGCTCTGATACAGGACTGGACCTACTTTGACAGTTCTACTCATTATGACGCTATCGCTTGGAATTGTGAAACTGCTTTCACATTGTAATTAACATTTTATTATCATAACCTTCACATCATTTACCATCTTATTAAAACAGTGATAATCATAAAACAGTCCACTAACCACGTAACATGGAGGTCACATCAGTCTAGACGTACTTGAAAATGGCGATAAAGCCGAAACAGTCTGCCATAAATAAAGATTACTTATTATAAGCAGCTATTTAGTGTAATCATGTCGTTATCAGACACATATTATACTGCTGGCCGTAAGAAGAAAAATTGACTCTACTTCTTCGACCGAAACTTTAGCCTTCAGGTTGCCACTACTGTCTTCTGTTACTTCATCTTCGTCCTCATCTGATTTAAACCAGTTAATTTGTTCTTCCCTGTTATCTTTAGCATCTTCTTTTTCCTTCTTGTCCCCTTTGTGTAATGTGTACAGAATGCTGTCAATTAGGTAATAAGAGTGGTTTATCACATTATTGTTACTGTCTGTTCGTATTCCATAATCCCGGTTATCGGTTTGCGTATGCTAACTGGTTGTGGTCTGTGTTTTTGTTACTGGCTGTGTCACTGTTTCTGCCTGGTGCGCGCCAGTTTCCTTATAGACGGGACCTAACAAGGGGAGGCCGCCAATTGTGAAATTCAGATTCGATTCATACTGCGCATAATAAAAGCTCATGGCCAGAGGTGTAATGTGGCAAAGCACCAAGATGCACTTCTCAGCCGTTGTCGAGAAAATCGACAGTTAAAATAAACCGTTGCGGCCAAATGCCCTCTACGGTTAATAGTTTTATAGAGCGTCGTGGCGCAGCGGTAAGCGCTAGGGTTTGTAATCGGAAGGTCGCCGGATCGAATCTCGTGCCATGGAACATTTTTTTTAATTATTAGGTTTTTGTAATTCATATATATATATAAACTATTAATGAATTGCTTATGCATTTTGGTGAAGGCGGATCGCTCTCCAATTGTACTGCCTCCATTTTTCGGTTTGTTTAACAGGGTGTACCAAAGCTCTCACGTCCGCACTGATTTTCGACGATGTTATAAGTTGCGCTAGGGACCGCATCTACCTTTTTTCGAAGTTAGCAGGCAACTACGCTTTTATGCGGCGGCTCGTTTCGGCCCATTCAACATCTGTCCTTCAAGTGTAACGAGCGAGTAACGGAGTTTATATTTCATACCTGCCACAGCAAATTTGTGTTCGTGGGGTCTCTATTCTAATTCGAACGTTTGACTTACGCTATACGTATTCGTTTCGGAATATCGTTTCTACGTCTTCCGTTAACTATACGTGGTTAACATTGTGAAGACAATTAATAACATTTGTGAAATACAACTTTGTTTGCGGAAAACATAATGATGTTCGAAGTCGCCAGTTTTTCAACGACAAACGACCTTCAACAACTTATTATATGCATAATTGTTGCAACTGATTGCCGGGAATTATATATATATATATATATATATATATATATATATATATATATGTGTGTGTGTGTGTGTGTGTGTGTGTGTGTATAGACACATTTGAATAACAAAAAACAAATACTAAAAAAAAAATTGCATGGCGCGAGATTCCATCCGGCGACCTTCGGATTACGAAGCCGAGCGCTTACCGCTGCGCCACGACGCTGTAGAAAGTTATAAATCGTAGAGAGTATTTCACCGTAACGGTTTATTTTAACTGTCGATTTTCTCGACAACGGCTGAGAAGTGCACCTTGGTGCTTTGCCACATTACACCTCTGGCCATGAGCTTTTATCATGCGCAGTATGAATTGAATCTGAATTTCACAATTGTCGGCCTCCCCTTTGTAAGCCTAGTTTACACGACGACACTAGGTTGCAGGCAACTGCATTACCGGCCACTACGCATGCGCGCCGCCGCGCCTTCGCGCAACTCGTCGGTAACTAAACACTAGAGGTGGGCAAACTGAAACACTGTTTCCAAACAAATGAAACAGTACAATGTAATGTTTCGATACGCTGTTTCGAAACAGTGAAACAGTTTGTGTTTTGTAATCTAATAAACCTACACATTTTATCATATTGAATGTCTACTGTATAAATATGTCCATATAAACACAAATGAGGTGCGAGAGCGCTAATCATATCGCAGAAAGTATGAAACTATCACTGAGGCGTCTTGGCAGTTTCGTATTTCCTGCAGGAAATGCGCTGCTTTCGTGTCGCGTGACTTTCATACTTTTCAATTGGCTGAGGACAGCCATAGCTGAAGACAGAAGAACCACCACGAACGGAACTGGAGGTGGGAGCAAACTGCAGAAACTACGGATATGCTACTGGGATTCCCACATTCCGTTAGTATGGCTAATATACCCATCCTGCTACATTCCATGCACACAAAGGGAATCATTGTGGATAATTGGCACATTGACTATAGACTCACAAATAACGCCAAATAATTCGAATAAATAACAAAATATAGCAGAAAAAAATTTTTTGCTTTCAAGATGTTTCGAACCGTTACTATAAATTCACCATACTTCCCAGCCCTTCCCGTACACCATTACACTATCAGTGATTTGTCAAACAGATTGCTCGCAATTATACCTACATCAAATTTATGTATATGTCTAATAACTGTCACTCTACGCCTTTTTTTATTCAAAATGTTGTAGGCCTACTTGCATTTCTTAATATGATTACTGTACATGAACAGAGAAGCGTATGTTATAAAAAAAGTGTAATTTAACTGAATGATTTTCACATATTTATTATTTTGAATGTGAATCGTATGCGTTGTTTTATTGTTTGGTTAGTGTTTATAAAGCAGATGTTACGCCATTTCGAAATAGGACAGTCAGCTAGAAATGAAGCTTTATTTTCGGATATCTTAAGCTTCATGCTATTGCCTGTCAAAAAGATTTCGACACTCTTGAAAGTGTTTCAGGAAGTGGTATGTTGTGTTTTTTCGGCGTGTTCCAACTTGGGCGACACTAGTTGCATGAATTTTGATGTTATGTGTGTTCGTACAGTGTAGACAAACTGAAATATGAAGTGGGGAACGGAGAATAATGTTCGCTTTTTGGATATCTATGCACCGCATAGGTGTTTATGGGATTTCAGTGATGCTGATTACAAAAATAATCGACATATTGCTGCTCCTGAGACCGTCTTGTGTGATCATAACATAGATGGTTTGACGGTATCTGAGCTGCAGGGCAAAATTTGATTGAGTTAGGAGCATATATACAACAGAATAAAGAAAAATACAAGCAAGTGTAATTCTAGCTGTGGAAATGCACTGGCTCTGAGCACTATGGGACTTAACTTCTGAGGTCATCAGTCCCCTGGAACTTAGAACTACTTAAACCTAACTAACCTAAGGACACCACACACATCCATGCCCGAGGCAGGATTCGAACCTGCGACCGTAGCGGTCGCGCGGTTCCAGACTGCAGCGCCTAGAACCGCTCGGCCACACCGGCCGGCGGAAATGCTCTAGTCCGCAAGACTGAAATCCCATCGTTGGTGTTGGAATATTGTTGACAGGAGGGAAGGGTACACAAATTCAGGAAGCTGCATTGTTTATTTAGTATTCATCTGTTAAATATGTCGCCGCACTGCTCCCTACTCACATACGATAGATATCGAAATATTGCCACTGTACAGACCTATCTTCAAGAGAGTAGTTTGCAAACCATTCTCTTCTTAATGCAGCCTGTTTTGAATAATTATTGCTGTTAATATTAATAATTATTACTGTTAATGTTAATAATTAACGGTGTTAATGAAAAAGCGTCATCACCAACTAAAACCGCGCCGACCTTAGGTTAGTTAGGTTTAAGTAGTTCTAAGTTCTAGGGGACTGATGACCTCAGATGTTAAGTTCCATAGTACTCAGAGCAATTTTTTGTTGTTGTGAACTTTGATTTGAATGTAAACCTATGTCTAATGTAGCAGAACCATTCGAAAGAGATGAGACATCTCGTAAACTTCTAAGTGCTACGCTCGATGTTGCAGGTTGATTGGTGCTGGGAGTCAGTGTCCGAGACGACTGCTGAGTGGCCAAAAGTACCTCCGCGTTTGTAGCTCTTTCTGATAATGAGGCCTCAGCAATCATTACGTCTTCACTGTCTCCATTCGTCACGTTATGACTGGCGGGTTCGACAGTTGAAGATGCGTCTTTAAATGTACCAGCTTGTGAGCATCATTTTTTCCAATATTCCAAGCCCTTAGATTTATTTGTACTCTCAGCTTTTCTGCATCTACATCAATACTCCGCAAGCCACCTGACAGTGTGTGGCGGAGGATACCTTGAGTACGTCTATCTTCTATTCCACTCTCGTATTGTTCGTGGAAAGAAAGATTGTCGGTATGCCTCTGTGTGGGCTCTAATCTCTCTGATTTTGTCCTCACGGTCTCTTCGCGAGATATACGTAGGAGGGAGTAATATACTGCTTGACTCTTCGGTGAAGGTATGTTCTCGGAACTTCAACAAAAGCCCGTACCGAGCTACTGGGCGTCTCTCTTGCAGAGTCTTCCACTGGAGTTTATCATCTCCGTAACGCTTTCGCGATTACTAAAGGATCCTGTAACGAAGCGAGCTGCTCTCTGCTGGATCTTCTCTATCTCTTCTATCAACCCTATCTGATACGGATCCCACACTGCTGAGCAGTATTCGAGCAGTGGGCGAACAAGCTACTGTAACCTACTTCCTTTGTTTTCGGATCGCATTTCCTTAGGATTCTTACAATGAATCTCAGCCTGGAATCTGCTTTACCGACGATCAACTTCATATGATCATTCCACTTTAAATCACTCCTAATGCATACTCCCAGATAATTTATGGAATTAACTGCTTCCAGTTGCTGACCTGCTATATTGTAGCTAAATGATAAAGGATATTTCTTCCTGTGTATTTGCAGTACATTACACTTGTCTATATTGAGATTGAATTACCATTCCCTGCACCATGCGTCAATTCGCTGCAGATCCTCCTGCGTTTCAGTACAATTTTCCATTGTCACAACCTCTCGATATACCACAGCATCATCCGCAAAAAGCCTCAGTGAACTTCCGATGTCGTCCACAAGGTCATTAATGTATATTGTGAATAGCAACGGTCCTACGACACTCCCCTGCGGCACACCTGAAATCACTCTTACTTCGGAAGACTTCTCTCCACTGAGAATCACATGCAGCGTTCTGTTATCTAGGAACTCCTCAATCCAGTCACACAATTGTTCTGATAGTCCATATGCTCTTACTTTGTCCATTAAACGACTGTGGGGAACTGTGTCTATGGCCCTCTGAGTCTCGTGGACGAATAGCGCGAGCTGGGTTTCACACAATCGTCTTTTTCGAAACCCAATGACGGGCAGCAGCAACTAGGACAAGAAAATTAGCGTTCTGCCATCCAAAAATCTGCGGAGTTCTGAAAACTGAATCACTCAAATAAGCCTCAGATATACATAATCCGAGCTTTGCCCGATTTCTGAGTGGAGCTTCAGTCTTGATGAAAAGAAAACCAGCGAAGTTTCAGACATTTCTCTGGTTCTTCTCAAATTCTTTCGAACTTAAGCATTTAATCGAAAACGTCAAGGTTTCCAAATCTGTCTTGTATTAAGTTCTGTATCGACTGGCAAAGAATACTTTACAATTTGATTACATTTTGCTGTGCAGAAAAGCTACATTATAAAACACTAGTTTCTCACCTTTAGATAAACACTCGTTTCGTCGCCATAATACGTGCAATACCTGCGACTGGGCAATTTTACGAAAAAATTTCGAGGAGAAAAGTTGTGGAGCATCTAAATATATTGCCAAAATGTCAAAGGAAGTGTCGAAAAACGTAGCTCGTTAGTAAATATCGCCAGTTACCAATTATATGGGAAACGCTTGTGAGTGACAGTAATTTTTTTCCAGAATGAGATTTTCACTCTGCAGCGGAGTGTGCGCTGATATGAAACTTCCTGGCAGATTAAAACTGTGTGCCCGACCGAGACTCGAACTCGGGACCTTTCTTTCAGGAGTGCTAGTTCTGCAAGGTTCGCAGGAGAGCTTCTGTAAAGTTTGGAAGGTAGGAGACGAGATACTGGCAGAAGTAAAGCTGTGAGTACCGGGCGTGAGTCGTGCTTCGGTAGCTCAGGTGGTAGAGCGCTTGCCCGCGAAAGGCAAAGGTCCCGAGTTCGAGTCTCGGTCGGGCACACAGTTTTAATCTGCCAGGAAGTTTCAGTAATTTTTTTACTTTTCTTTCATTGGCTTTTTGTAGTATTCATTCTTGTTGTTTCATTTATTTATCAGTACACTCATTCTCTGGATTTTGTTGCTCCGCTGTCGAAAGCGTGTTCTTTCTACCGCATCTTTATACTGCCTTGGGCGCTCTATCCACACGGAAAGCCACTGGTTCTATTCAACCGATGCCACAATGACAGAAGAATGGAAATAAGACACGATATGAACTCCGACATGTAGTAACAAGATACGCAACACATGGTTTCCACACAAGCCCTGCCAAAACAAGAAATTTTACCAGCCGAATGAATGCAGCGTTTGTGAACTGTGCAATCAACATTGTGAAAGATATCACGCAGAAAACCGCAGGAAAATATGAATGTTAATAATAAAACTAGGATTACAACAATGAGACTCAGTTTTGTACTTGCACACTGTATTTTCATGAATAATAAATCTTGCAGTGGAGGAGGCGACAGTTTCAGCTGAGCATTGTCAGAGGGAGTCAGCACGAGTCTGAAAGGTTTATTTGTAGTGAAAGTGTTATGAACGAAGCAAATTTGACACGACGAAAGAAAAAGACATACAAACGTTTTATTGACAGGACTACTACGAGAATGCATGTTAACTGTACCGCTGTTGTTTGTGATAAATGGCGGAAATCTTACCAAAAGGATCATTATGCAAAAGCGGGTACAGACAATGGGAAATACGTCCTACATTTATCGATCGTCAGTTTGTTTTGTGCGAAAAACGTATCACAGTGTAGGATGAAAAATGAAATACAGATTCTGATTAAAAAGAAATGACATTACAAAGACATTTCAAAATCGATAATGGAATTGGTACAAAACGGAATAATGACCGGAGAACTCGAGTAAAATTTGAGGTAGGTAACATTGGAAATGATCTTGTTTTTGCGTAAAAAAGTTTTAACGTCAGAAACGAACAGTTGAACAAACAGTAAGATCGTTGAATATGAACAAAGCCCTTAGCTGGCACAGTGGATAGGCCTTGAAAAACTGAACACAGCTCAATCGAGAAAACAGGAAGAAGTTGTGTGGAACTATGAAAAAATAAGCAAAATATACAAACTGAGTAGTCCATGCGCAAGATAGGCAACATCAAAGATAGTGTGAGATTAGGAGCGCCGTGGTCTCGTGGTTAGCGTGAGCAGCTGCGGGACGAGAGGTGCTTGGTTCAAATCTTCCCTCGAGTGAAAAGTTTACTTTCTCCATTTTCGCAAAGTTATTATCTGCCCGTTCGTTCATTGACGTCTCTGTTGACTGTAATAAGTTTAGTGTCTTTGTTTTGCGACCGCACCACAAAATCGTGCGATCAGTAAACGAAAGGACGTGCCTCTCCAATGGGAACTTGTTATTGAAGTCGTGAGCTATATTTGCTGGATTCATACTGCCCACGGAATACATCTCACGTATTTAATGCTCTCTCGTCCAAAGTAGCGAACAGTCAACTGCCAGCCAGGGAGGCTCGTTAGCAGGAATGCTCTCTCTTCCGCGCGCTGTAGTCGACTGACGTCGTGTGTTTCGATGTTTGTTTAGGTGTAGCGTCCCCATACTACGGCGCAGTTACCTCGCATCGGACGGACGAAAGGACAGATAATAATTTCACTCGAGGGAAGATTTGAACCAAGAACCTCTCGTTCCGCAGCTGTTCACGCTAACCACGGGACCACGGCGCTCCTGAGCTCACCCTATCCTCGATGTTGCCTATCTTGCGCATGGACTACTCAGCTTGTATATTTTTTTCATAGTTCCACACAACTTCTTCCTGTTTCCTCGATTGATCTGTGCTCAGTTTTTCAAGACCTATTCACTGTGCCAACTTATAACTAAATCTGAGAGGGGTGCAATGGGGAGGTTCCCTTGTGAGTACAAATAACGGAAGGATATCTGAGAGTGCAACGTATATACATGTTCAGAGGATCATTGTAATAACGATTACCGAAGTCGGGCCAACTACTGAGGCATAAAAGCAGTCTTTTTTTTCGCGTAATGTCCTTGAATGGAACCGACGGGGAGGAGGTGATGGAGTACTTTAGTATCAGTGTTTCCTTACCACGTCGTACCTTGCGGACCACAATTATACAAATGTAAATGTAGACAGAAAACACTAAAAAAGCAGATTATGATATTACACACACTAGTCCTTTCTCTTATACATGTTGATGTTGTTGTGGTCTTCAGTGCTGAGACTGGTTTGATGCAGCTCTCCATGCTACTCTATCCTGTGCAAGCTTCTTCATCTCCCAGTACCCACTGCAGCCTACATCCTTCTGAATCTGCTTAGTGTATTCATCTCTTGGTCTCCATCTACGATTTTTACCCTCCACGCTTCCCTCCAATACTAAATTGGTGATCCCTTGATGCCTCAGAACATGTCCTACCAACCGATCCCTTCTTCTAGTCAAGTTGTGCCACAAACTCCTCTTCTCCCCAATTCTGTTCAGTACCTTCTCATTAGTTATGTGATCTACCCATCTAATCTTCAGCATTCTTCTGTAGCACCACATTTGGAAAGCTTGAATTCTCTTCTTGTCTAAACTATTTATCGTCCACGTTTCACTTCCATTCATGGCTACACTCCATACAAATACTTTCAGAAACGACTTCCTGACACTTAAATCGGTACTTGGTGTTAACAAATTTCTCTTCTTCAGATTCGCCTTCCTTGCCATTGCCAGTCTACATTTTATATCCTCTCTACTTCGACCATCATCAGTTATTTTGCTCCCCAAATTGCAAAACTCCTTTACTATTTTAAGTGTCTTATTTCCTAATCTAACTCCCTTAGCATCACCCGACTTAATCCGACTACATTCCATTATCCTCGTTTTGCTTTTCTTGATGTTCATCTTATATCCTCCTTTCAAGACACTGTCCATTGCGTTCAACTGCTCTTCCAAGTCCTTTACTGTCTCTGACAGAATTACAATGTCATCGGCGATCCTCAAAGTTTTTATTTCTTCTCCATGGACTTTGATACCTACTCTGAACTTTTCTTTTGTTTCCTTTACTGCTTGCTGAATATACAGATTGAATAACTTCAGGGAGAGGTTACAACCCTGTCTCACTCCCTTCCCGACCACTGCTTCCCTTTCATGTCCCTCGACTCTTATACATAACCACTTAAAATAAACATTTCAAAAAATTCTCATCACGTCAGTAACAGTTTCTGCAGTTTCTGAGAAGCGGGATGCCGATGGCAGTAGTAAGCTGTTGCCACATCAATGAATGACTTCTCACTGTCCCCAGCTTCGTAACTGTGACAACCAGGGTGGCCCTGATGCAGGGACTGTGCTACCTGGAATTTCCAGGGCTCCAGACAAACCGCATTCCTTTGAGGCTCAGTCCAGCCCTTGTTGGCAATACTGTCACAAACGCTGGCTCTCGGCTGCCGTATTCGCCTTGCGCACTACGCCACGCTGGCATAGCCGCAGTTTGAAAACGCGGCAGCTTTGAAATAAAGATTACATTACAATCGATTTTAAGGTCATTTCTCCCTTTTTTTTTTTTTTTTTGCTTCGTCAATTTTTCTGGGGGGGGGGGGGCCCATTTGAACCATCGATCTCCCCCTCCCCCCTGGCTACGCCCATGACAAATAACGTGCATTGTAATCTCTCAAATTTATATGTTTTATACATCAAACTACACTACTGGCCATTAAAATTGCTACACCAAGAAGCATTGCAGATGGTAAACGGGTATTCATTGGACAAATATATTATACTAGAACTGACACGTGATTACATTTTCACGCAATTTGGGTGCATAGATCCTGAGAAATCAGTACCCAGAACAACCACCTCTGCCCCTAATAACGGCCTTGATACGCCTGGGCATTGAGTCTAACAGAGCTTGGATGGCGTGTGCAGGTACAGCTGCCCGTGCAGCTTCAACACGATATAACAGTTCATCAAGAGTAGTGACTGGCGTATTGTGACGAGCCAGTTGACCAGACGTTTTTAATTGGTGAGAGATCGGGAGAATGTGCTGGCCAGGGCACCAGTCGACCATTTTCTGTATCCAGAAAGGCCCGTACAGGACCTGCAACATGCGGTCGTGCATTATCCTGCTGAAATGTAGGGTTTCGCAGGGATCGAATGAAGGGTAGAGTCACGGGTCGTAACACATCTGAAATGTAACGTCCACTGTCCAAAGTGCCGTCAATGCGAACGAGAGGTGACCGAGACGTGTAACCAATGGCACCCCATACCGTCACGCCGGGTGATACGCCAGTATGGTGATGACGAATACACATTTCCAATGTGCGTTCACCATCGCCAAACACGGATGCGACCATCGTGATGCTGTAAACAGAACCTGGATTCGTCCGAAAAAATGACGTTTTGCCATTCGTGCACCCAGGTTCGTCGTCGAGTACACCATCACAGGCGCTCCTGTCTCTGATGCAGCGTCAAGGGTAACCGCAGCCACGGTCTCCGAGCTGATAGTCCGTGCTGCTGCAAACGTCGCCGAACTGTTCGTGCAGATGGTTGTCGTCTTGCAAATGTCCCCATCTGTTGACTCAGGGATCGAGACGTGGCGGCACGATCCGTTGCAGCCATGCGGATAAGACGCCTGTCATCTCGACTGCTAGTGACACGGGGCCGTTGGGATCCAGCACGGCGTTCCGTATTACCCTCCTGAACCCACCGATTCCATATTCTGCTAACAGTCATTGGATCTCGACCAACGCAAGCAGCGGTGTCGCGATACGATAAACCGCAATCGCGATAGGCTACAATCCGACCTTTATCAAAGAAGGAAACGTGATGGTATGCATTTCTCCTCCTTACACGAGGCATCACAACAACGTTTCACCAGGCAACGCCGGTCAGCTGCTGTTTGTGTATGAGAAATCGGTTAGAAACTTTCCTCACGTCAGCACGTTGTAGGTGTCGCCACCGGCACCAACCTTGTGTGAATGCTCTGAAATGCTAATCATTTGCATATCACAGCATCTTCTTCCTGTCGGTTAAATTTCGCGTCTGTAGCACGTCATCTTCGTGGTGTAGCAATTTTAGTGGCGAGTAGTGTATTCAGGAAGTTGTGCGCTACAAAATAGGCATACTTTTTTTTTTAAAAAAAAAAAAACAAGTTTTTTTTAATGTTTGACGTCCTACCGCCCGTAACTTAAGTGCTTGACCTCGACGAGCGATGGCAGCACGGTGTGTCAGCAAACGTAATGCGACACTTTGCGATCTAATGCGAGCGGCAGCAGTTATTGTGGTGAGGATGGCGGCGGGTGTCGCCTACTCCAATAGGTCTGAGAGGGAGGGGGGAGCCCGGGCACAGGTGAGCATGCACAGTAGCTTGCAGGTAACTAGGAGATCCACGCAGCGCCGCTATGATGCATCATCTTCTTCTAACCTCAGTGCCAGTGGTAGCCGCGATGTAGCATCGCCTTCTTACGTCCTTTTGTCGAGTGCGAGGTTACTGTGGCTAACATTCACAATTCAGTTTCCACACCTGCAAGCAAAATTCAGTAGTGTTCTCACACTAGTTTCCGCACACTTCAGTTCGGTATCCCGTTAGTGCATACTGTAATGGTACTTGAATTACGTAACCATTGCGGCACCTCACCTCAACCTCTCGATACCACATATTTCTGTGACAACATTCAGATTTGATTTCATTACTGTACAGGTACTTTAATACATCGGTATGTTTATATTTCAATGATATTATTCTTATGTGTATTCTTTCTTTTGTCACTATGATCTTTGACGTACTTGTAACTCTGATTTTTGGGCCCGTAAGCGATTATTAGGGAGTCTTGCCTTGGTCGTCATGTTGAAAAGATGGAAATTGTAGTCAGTTTATGAAATGTGAACTTTAACAGTGAGGAATATATTTTCAAGTATGTTTTATATTGTGAAGTGATGGTGCAGCAAAAGTAATAAAAAAGAAGTGTAACTTAAATTCGGAGTGCTGATTATTTTTTTACATCACCATTGTGCTAACTTGCAAAAGTTTAATCTTCAAGAATGGTTTATGAAACACATCTATAAAACTTTTGAATATCGCAGAATAACACCTAGGCCTCTTTGCATCCGAGCTTGGAATCATCACCACCTACGTTTTCGACGATCGAGCCATGATTTCACAACGAGACCAGCGTGGGAAACACGAAAAGATGAGTGCCTAGTTTATCCACTATTTCAAGAAATGACTTTATTCACTGTGCTCTAATGACACCTGCCACGTAATATAACTTTGTTATTGCCCGAAAATGCAATATTTAGCAGCGTGAGCAACACTACAATCATAATTAATTTATGACCTTTATTGTGGTAGGGTTGGTAGAATACCGAGTTCCCTGTTTTGTACTGATCCGTTTCACAATTCAGTTTCCTGGGAGATGCACCGTATGTGGGGCGGCTGTTAAATACGGGGTGTACATAAAATCTGGGAACACTTTCAATTATTTATTGCACAAGAACTAAGCATTGTACAGATGTCATACATATTGCATTTGGAAGAGAAACTCTGAAAGTTTTTTTTTTTTTTTTTTTTTTTTCAAAACATTCGATATGCGAACCATGAGTGATCCGACAGACGTCAATACGGTAATCGAATTCTTGCCATAACTGTCCCAGCACGGCGTCGTCGACTGTGGCAGTCACTTCCCGTATTCTCTCCCGGAGCTCTGCTACATCACGTGGTAGAGGCGGTACATACCGGGTGATCAAAAAGTCTGTATAAATTTGAAAACTGAATAAATCACGGAATAATGTAGATAGAGAGGTACAAATTGACACACACGCTTGGAATGATATGGGGTTTTATTAGAACCAAAAAAATACAAATGTTCAAAAAATGTCCGAAAGATGGCGCTTCATCTGATCAGAATAGCAATAATTAGCATAACAAAGTAAGACAAAGCAAAGATGATGTTCTTTACAGGAAATGCTCAATATGTCCACCATCATTCTTCAACAATAGCTGTAGTCGAGGAATAATGTTGTGAACAGCACTGTAAAGCATGTCCGGAGTTATGGTGAGGCATTGGCGTCGGATGTTGTCTTTCAGCATCCCTAGAGATGTCAGTCGACCACGATACACTTGCGACTTCAGGTAACCCCAAAGCCAATAATCGCACGGACTGAGGTCTGCGGACCTGGGAGGCCAAGCGTGACGGAAGTGGCGGCTGACCACACGGTCGTCAACAAACGACGTGCGCAAGAGATCTTTCACACGTCTAGCAATACTTTTTTTTTCTAATAAAACCCCATGTCATTCCAAGTATGTGTATCAATTTTTACCTCCCTATCTACATTATTCCGTGGTTTATTAAGTTTTCGAATTTACACTGACTTTTTGGTCACCCGCTACGCCAGATCTTTAATGTGTCCCCACAGAAAAAACTCATATGGAGTGAGATCTGGTGATCGGAGAGGTCATTTCGTAGAACAGCTGTCCCCTTCTGAAGCACGGCCGATCCATCAATGTGGCAACCCTGTGTTCAGGTAGCCACGAACTTCAAGGTGAAAATGAGGTGGAGCCCCATCCTGCTGAAAGATGAAGGGAGAGCCCAATTGCAATTTGAGGCATCAGCCATTGTTGCAACATGTCAGAGTAGGAATATCCAGTGACAGTGCTCTCAGCGAAGAAGAATGGCCCGTACAGTTTTTTACGTGACAAGGCACAAAAACATTTACCTTTAGTGAACCACGCACAAATTCAATGCATTCGTGTGGATGCTTTGTACCCCAGATAAAATTATGCCTGCTCACTTTCCCATTATTGTGAAAAGTGGCTTCGTCACTAAAAATTAAGTGATCAACAATGTCATCCCCATCCTCATTCAATTGTTGCAGGCGTGAGCAAAACTTAAAACGTTTGTCTTTATCATCGTCATTGACCTTCTGCACTAGCTCCAATTTGAATGGTTTCATAGACACCTTCTGTTGCACGACTTTCCACACTGTCTTTGGAGCCGTTTCGAGTTCATGGGATGCACGACGCACCGATTTCTTTGGGCTCCTTACGAATGTCTCTCGTACGAGCTCCACATTCACTTCACTCACAATGGGACGTCCGCTTCTCTTTGCCGGGCACAAGCAACCTGTTGTAACGAATTTGTTGTTCCAGTGGTAAATGGCCTTCCTTGTTGGTGGCTTCTTACCGTACTTGGTTCTAAACAACTGTCGAACACCTGTAGCACACTTGTTTTTGTCCAACTCCAACACACAAAAGCTCGCTCCGCACCTGTTCTCGCCATGTTTGCGACTAGAACTGACTATCGGCAAATTACCAAACTTCGCTGTAGCGGTGTATCTGAAAGGAAACTTTCAGAGTTGCTCTTCAAAATGACGTATGTATGGTATCTGTACAATGTTAAGTTCTTGTGCAGTAAATAACTGAAAGTCTTCCAGGACGTTATGTATGCCCCTTATAGAATGGTCGATGCACCACATGTAACCAAGCGACGTGGTGCAGTGGTTACCACACTGGACTCGCATTCGGGAGGACTACGGTTCACTTCCATGTCCGGCCACCCTGATTTAGGTTTTCCGTGATTTCCCTAAATCGCTCCAGGCAAATGCCGGGATGGTTCCTTCAAAAGGGCGCGGCCGACTTCCTTCCCTAATGCGATGAGACCGACGACCTCGCTGTCTGGTCTCCTTCCCCAAGCAACCCAACCAACGACATGTGGGGCGGCAGGTAAATAACCTAATCGTTGATACTTCGTTGTGTCGTTACGAGAAGACTCTTAAATTGTCAGTGCATGCCTTAGCCGGCCGATGGGGCCGAGCGGTTCAAGTTGCTTCAGTCTGGAACCGCGCAGCTGCTACGGTTGCAGGTTCGAATCCTACCTCTGGCATGGATGTGTGTGATGTCGTTAGGTTAGTTAGGTTTAAGTAGTTCTACGTTCTAGGGGACTGATGACCTCAGATGTTAAGTCCCATAGTGCTCAGAGCCATTTGAACCTTTTTTTTTTTTTTTTTTTTTTTTTGCGTGCCTTACACCTACATTCGCCCTTAGGGCCTGAAGAATTCTTTTGCAACCGGCCACAAAGTGATGGAGAACATGCTGACCATAATTTCCAATTTACAAGTTCACATTAGTCTTTGTGTACACTGAAAGAAAATGTTCCTACTTGCTATTCACTCAGCAGGACTAAAAAACCGAGTTATTTAAAAACAAATGAACATAAAAACAAAACAACTAACGATATTTTAATTATTCTAGTTCCATGTGTGTTGACTCTCACATTTAGCATGCTGTGAAAATTTCATGTGTTTACCATCAGTATTTTTTTAGAAAACAGATAATTTATTGCAAAAAAATGTAGTTCAGAGATATTGAGGTTTAAAAATTTTTGTTTCAAATTCTTACACAGACATTTCTGCGCCTTTTATGCACTAGAAGTGCCCTGGCCCATAGTCTGTGTCTTCTTCAGTGTCACAACAGCCCAGTGCTTGCCCCTTCATTTTCTTTCTTGCTTCTTTTGTCATTTGCTGAGCAGCTAACTCTGTTTCACGTACACAAAGCTCATCCAGTTCCAGCAGTCCTTTAGCTGTGCTCTGTCCGAATTTTACCTCTAACTTCTCCAGAAACTTAAGTATTTCGTAGTTCCCACCACTAAAAGTTACTACAGCATCAGACACTGCTAACTTTAGAGTCATAAGGCCAAAAAATACATTTTAGGCAAACGGCGCCACACAACATTATTGAAGGTCATTCCCATTCTGGGTCTTCCCATGTAAACACTTCTTTAGTAACTCTGCATTTGCCAAATCTCTGTAAATAGGTTGGATTGTCTCCATTAGTGCCAAAATAAGAGAAATGTTATGTGTAAATTCCTGCAGGGTGCCAGAAAATTCAGCTTTCCTGTATTTACACCAAGTGTTTGGTGGAGGTGGACACAAAGCATGACATGGCTTTTCATTGGTTGATATTCGATGAAAGAAAGTGCTCCACACAGCTCTTCTCATCTTGCATTTCTTGAAGTTACTTTTATGCTTAGTCATTTTATTTATGTATAAAAAGCAATAGAAGTTAGCTCACTACTTTCAAGCAAAACTAGTATGAGAAAGAAGGGACTGATTTGTTTATTCGTAATGCCAACTTCTGAGACGTAGCACTAAGCACAAAACAAAGCAATTTACAGCCTTGTAGACTGTGTAGTACCCAAGATATGACTGCTCAACTATGGCAGTAAATGCGTAACAGTGAAATTTGGCAGTCACACATCAACTGCAATGAAAACGCCCCCACCTATTCTGTCCGATGTGTCCTTCTGATAAATAAAAGCTTTGAGTTTTAACTAACTGATATACACTCCTGGAAATGGAAAAAAGAACACATTGACACCGGTGTGTCAGACCCACCATACTTGCTCCGGACACTGCGAGAGGGCTGTACAAGCAATGATCACACGCACGGCACAGCGGACACACCAGGAACCGCGGTGTTGGCCGTTGAATGGCGCTAGCTGCGCAGCATTTGTGCACCGCCGCCGTCAGTGTCAGCCAGTTTGCCGTGGCATACGGAGCTCCATCGCAGTCTTTAACACTGGTAGCATGCCGCGACAGCGTGGACGTGAACCGTATGTGCAGTTGACGGACTTTGAGCGAGGGCGTATAGTGGGCATGCGGGAGGCCGGGTGGACGTACCGCCGAATTGCTCAACACGTGGGGCGTGAGGTACATCGATGTTGTCGCCAGTGGTCGGCGGAAGGTGCACGTGCCCGTCGACCTGGGACCAGACCGCAGCGACGCACGGATGCACGCCAAGACCGTAGGATCCTACGCAGTGCCGTAGGGGACCGCACCGCCACTTCCCAGCAAATTAGGGACACTGTTGCTCCTGGGCTATCGGCGAGGACCATTCGCAACCGTCTCCATGAAGCTGGGCTACAGTCCCGCACACCATTAGGCCGTCTTCTTCTCACGCCCCAACATCGTGCAGCCCACCTCCAGTGGTGTCGCGACAGGCGTGAATGGAGGGACGAATGGAGACGTGTCGTCTTCAGCGATGAGAGTCGCTTCTGCCTTGGTGCCAATGATGGTCGTATGCGTGTTTGGCGCCGTGCAGGTGAGCGCCACAATCAGGACTGCATACGACCGAGGCACACAGGGCCAACACCCGGCATCATGGTGTGGGGAGCGATCTCCTACACTGGCCGTACACCACTGGTGATCGTCGAGGGGACACTGAATAGTGCACGGTACATCCAAACCGTCATCGAACCCATCGTTCTACCATTCCTAGACCGGCAAGGGAACTTGCTGTTCCAACAGGACAATGCACGTCCGCATGTATCCCGTGCCACCCAACGTGCTCTAGAAGGTGTAAGTCAACTACCCTGGCCAGCAAGATCTCCGGATCTGTCCCCCATTGAGCATGTTTGGGACTGGATGAAGCGTCGTCTCACGCGGTCTGCACGTCCAGCACGAACGCTGGTCCAACTGAGGCGCCAGGTGGAAATGGCATGGCAAGTCGTTCCCCAGGACTACATCCAGCATCTCTACGATCGTCTCCATGGGAGAATAGCAGCCTGCATTACTGCGAAAGGTGGATATACACTGTACTAGTGCCGACATTGTGCATGCTCTGTTGCCTGTGTCTATGTGCCTGTGGTTCTGCCAGTGTGATCATGTGATGTATCTGACCCCAGGAATGTGTCAATAAAGTTTCCCCTTCCTGGGACAATGAATTCACGGTGTTCTTATTTCAATTTCCAGAAGTGTATTCTGTAATAGTTCACACACACGGAATATATACTATGGGATCAAAAGTATCCTATTCTATTGCTTGTGCCTTGTCTTGTGGCTACGCAGGGTCGGTCATTAATAATCGGATTTTGTATGTTAATTTTAAGGGTTGGCCGGATGCCCATCCTGCCACCACCCCATACCCCCCCCCCCCCCCCCCGTATGGAATTAGTGTACCCCAACTGTCTGCATCTAGTGTAATCCATGCAATACTGCAAACATGTTCAGATGTCTGTGAGCCATGTAACTGAGGCAGAATGTGGGGACCATCCAGTTATTCAAATAGTGGGATGTGGAAAACCGCCTAAAAACCACATCCAGGCTGGCCGGCACACCGGTCCTAATCGTTAATCCGCCAGGCTGATTCAGATGCGCCTACCTGAGTTCAGGAAGTAGCACGTTAGCAGTCTCGGCTACTCTGGCGGGTTATCAAAAGTATCCGGACAACCTCAAAAACATACGTTTTTCATATTAGATGCATTGTGCTGCCACCTACTGCCAGGTACTACATATCAATGACCTCAGTACTCCTTAGACATCATGAGAGAGCAGAATGGGGCGCTCCATGGAACGTACAGACTTCTAACGAGGTCAGGTGATTGGGTGTCACTTGTGTCATACATCTGTAAGTGAGATTCCCACACTCCTAAACATCCCTAGGTCCACTGTTCCCGATGTGATAGTGATGTGGAAACGTGAAGGGACACGTACAGCACAAAAGCGTACAGGCCGACCTCGTCTGTTGACTGACAGAGACCACCGACAGTTGAAGAGGGTCATAATGCGTAATAGGCAGACATCTGTACAGACCATCACACAGGAATTCCAGACTGCATCAGGATCCGCTGCAAGTATTATGACAGTTAGGTGGGAGGTGAGAAAACTTGGATTTCATGGTCGAGCGGCTGCTCATAAGCCACACTTCATGCCAATAAATGCCAAACGACGCCTCGCTCGGTGTAAGGAGCGTAAACATTGGACGATTGAACAGTGGAAAAACGTTGTGTGGAGTGACGAATCACGGTACACAATGTGGCGATCCGATGGCAGGGTGTGGGCACGGCGAATGCCCGGTGAATGTCATTTGCAAGCGTGTGTAGCGCCAACAGTAAAATTCGGAGGCGGTGGTGTTATGGTGTGGTCGTGTTTTTGATGGAGTGGGCTTGCACCCCTTATTGGTTTGCATGGAACTATCATAGCACAGGCGTACATTGCTGTTTTAAGCACCTTATTGCTCCCCACTGTTGAAGAGCAATTCGGAGATGGAGACTGCATCTTTCAACACGATCGAGCACCTGTTCATAAAGTACGGCCTGTGGCGGCGCAGTTACACGACAATAACATCCCTGTAACATTCTGACCTGAATCCTACAGAACACCTTTGGGATGTTTTGGAAGGCCGACTTCGTGCCAAGCCTCACCGATCAACATCGATACCTCTCCTCAGTGCTGCACTCCATGAAGAATGGGCTGCCATTCCCCAAGAAACCTTCCAGCACCTGACTGAACGTGTGCGTGCGAGAGCGGAAGCTGTCATCAAGGCTAAGGGTGGCCTACACCATATTCAATTCCAGCATTACCGATGGGGGGCGTCACGAACTTGTAAGTCATTTTCAGCCAGATGTATGGATACTTTTGATCACATAATGTAGCAGTATCTAAATGGCCCTGTTCTCAGACACATATTAATTAATGGCTCTGTTATTTAACAATCCACAGTCTTCTTAATTTTTCTATAAATGGTGTTAAGTTTACTTAAGTTACTGAAAATTTTTAGCTCGACTGAATCTGAGCTTTACCGGTTAGAACTTTTAGAATGGAACTGACAGTAGAACATGACCTCCAAAAGATTCCTTGTGACTACAGTTGCTTGCAGTAAAATCCTGAAACTAGGTACAGCTGCGTTATTGCTTGAATGTAATCCAGTGCTGTAATTAGAAGTTACTATGACAAATACAAATGATAACCTACCTTGAAGAATGATGTTTTCGTTCCAGATTTGGTCTTTAGTAAATAAAGTGAAAATTTATAGAGGCAGCTCATTGGTGTCACAAATTTAATGTTTTTACATGAAACTGAGACTACACACGAATTTTCATCTTTCTCAGTCTAATATTGAGAGCCTTAAATCTGTCGTATAAACGCCGATTTTGGCCAAGATATTGCTCTGATCAAGTTGAGACTTGTAACTTTTAAATTGTGACGTACATTTGCATATTCTGATCAATATTTAACTCTCTAGTTTTGTTATTCAGTCCCATTTTTTTTCTTAATATCGTTTTTTTCGTCGTCGTCGTTGTTGTTGTTGTTGTGGTCTTCAGTCCTGAGACTGGTTTGATGCAGCTCGCCATGCTACTCTTCCCTTTGCAAGCTTCTTCATCTCACAGTACTTCTGAATCTGCTTAGTGTATTCATCTCTTGGTCTCCCTCTACGATTTCTATCTTCCACGCTGCCCTCCGATACTAAATTGGTGATCCCTTGATGCCTCAGAACATGTCCTACCAACCGATCCCTTCTTCTAGTCAAGTTGTGCCACAAACTTCTCTTCTCCCCAATTCTATTCAATACCTCCTCATTAGTTATGTGATCTACACATCTAATCTTCAGCATTCTTCTGTAGCACCACATTTCGAAAGCTTCCATTCTCTTCTTGTCCAAACTAGTTATCGTCCATGTTTCACTCCCATGCATGGCTACACTCCATACAAATACTTTCAGAAACGACTTCCTGACACTTAAATCTGTACTCGATGTTAACAGATTTCTCTTCTTAAGAAACGCTTTCCTTGCCATTGCCAGTCGATATTTTATATCCTCTCTACTTCGACCATCATCAGTTATTTTGCTCCCCAAATAGCAAAACTCCTTTACTACTTTAAGTGTCTCATTTCCTAATCTAATCCCCGCAGCATCACCCGACTTAATTCGACTACATTCCATTATCCTCGTTTTGCTTTTGTTGATGTTCATCTTATATCCTCCTCTCAAAACACTATCCATTCCATTCAACTGCTCTTCCAAGTCCTTTGCTGTCTCTGACAGAATTACTATGTCATCGGCGAACCTCAGAGTTTTTATTTCTTCTCCATAGATTTTAACACCTACTCCGAATTTTTCTTTTATTTCCTTTACTGCTAGCTCAATATACAGATTGAATAACATAGGGGAGAGGCTACAACGCTGTCTCACTACCTTCCCAACCACTGCTTCCCTTTCATGTCCCTCGACTCTTATAACTGTCATCTGGTTTCTGTACAAATTGTAAATAGCCTTTCGCTCCCTGTATTTTACCCCTGCCACCCTCAGAATTTGAAAGAGAGTATTCCAGTCGACATTGTCAAAAGCTTTCTGTAAGTCTACAAATGCTAGGAACGTAGGTTTGCCTTTCCTTAGAAGCTATTCTAAGATAAGTCTTGGGGTCAGTAATGCCTCACGTGTTCCAATATTTCTATGGAATCCAAACTGATCGCCCCCGAGATCGGCTTCTACCAGTTTTTCCATTCGTCTGTAAAGAATTCGCGTTAGTATTTTGCATCCGCGACTTGTTACACTGATTGTTCGGTAGTTTTCACATCTGTCAACACCTGCTTTGCTTGGGATTGGAATTATTATATTCTTCTTGAAGTCTGAGGGTTTTTCGCCTGTCTCATGCATCTTGCTCACCAGACGGTAGAGTTCTCTCAGGACTGGCTCTCCTAAGGCCATCAGTAGTTCTCTAATGGAATGTTGTCTACTCCCGGGGCCTTGTTTCGACTTAGGTCTTCCAGTGCTCTGTCAAACTCTTCACGCAGTATCGTATCTCCCATTTCATCTTCATCTACATCCTCTTCCATTTCCATATTATTGTCTTCAAGTACATCGCCCTTGTATAGACCTTCTATTAACATATTCATTTGATCATTCTGAGACTTAACGGTGTTAATATTGATGTACTTAAGCATAAGTTGAGTAAATTTGGAAAAGTTATTTTAATCTTTAATTTCACTCTTGCGGAAACTTTTGTGTGTTGAGCGCGGGTGCATCTTGACGACGTGGCGCCAGTGAACTAGAACACTGGCTCTCCCCTGTACCTCTTACAATGACACAAAGCTTGTTTCACCCCAGTGTGCCACCCACTGCAATGGGTAAACTCTGGCGTAGGGTTGAACCAGCATGGAATGCCGCATCTGAACTTGCTATACAGGGTCATTCCTCATGTTCGAATTTTGATGGTCTGCAGTGTGAAAAGTTTCAACACTGTGTCTCACAAATTCAATAAGAAATGTGTCCCACTTCGCCCATTTTCCACATCAGACTATACACTCAAGCTAAACAGAACTGACGAACGAACATCAGAATTAAAACAAAATAAATTTCTCTTATGTCACATCTACGGTCACAAACTTGCAGGCCAGCAATCACCATCTGCAGGTCTGTTTCATAAAAAACATGTCCTAATATACTGTGGCCATGGCAGCCATAGTGGCTTCAGAGTGTTAGGAAACGTTTTCTATAAAAGGGATCTGAAGATGGTCATTGCTGAACGAAACCGGTGGTCTGAGGACCTGCAAGTTTGTGACAATAGACGTGAAACAAGAAAATTTATTCTACATTTTCGGGTCACTGTTCCATTCACGATCATGTCGCACCTTGTGAGAATTACAACACACCCTTTTTGCTATAGAAAATGCAGAAACAGTGTGTCTGATGATGTTAACATCCAAATCAGGACATACGAGGGACATTTCATAAATTAGATACCTTTATTTTTTTTTTACTCACACGTTTATTTATTTATTTTCAGCATCTCTTTACAGTCCTTCAGTATAGTCTCCCTATTGCTCTGACTGACTCCCACCGTCTCGAAAGCTCTTTAATTCCAACCATGATACCATTTCATTTACGTGTACATCTATATGATACTCCGCAAGCCACCTAATGGTGTGTGGTGGAGGGTACTTTTTATACGTCTTACAGGTCCTCAGACTTCCGTTCTACGTCATCATAACGCATCTGTGTTCAATACACAAAGAATTAAACCACAATTTAAGAACAAAGTTAAAGATTAAAATAACTTTTCCAAATTTCGTCAGTGTATGCTTAAATTTTACTAAATCGAATAAGTGAAGAGATAGAAAAGGAGCTGAGTGAAGAACAGTATGGGTTTAGGAAAGGAAGAAGCACAATCGACCTGATATTTTCTATCAACTGATGGAAAAAAGTTGGGAGTATAACAAAAGGCTGATAATGGTATTTATGGACATAGAAAAGGCATATGAGTCAGTTAACAGGGAAAGACTCTGGGAAGAGATGAAGAAGAGAGATATAGAAAATGGATACATTAATGTAACAAAAACAAAGTACAGAGGACACAATTGTATAATTAGAACACCATTGGGGAACTCTGAATACTTCGAAATAAGACAAGGACTTAAGCAAGGAAGTACTCTATCTCCTGCACTTTTTAATGTTGTGATGGAGGGAATGAATAGGGCTGTTAAAGATATAGTAAAAGAAAAAGACAAAAAGATGATTTTTCCAGATGATATGGGGTGATAAAGAGGTAGAGCCGGCCGGTGTGACCGAGCGGTTCTAGGCGCTTCAGTCTGGAACCGCGCGACCGCTACGGTCGCAGGTTCGAATCCTGCCTTGGGCATGGATGTGTGTGATGTCCTTAGGTTAGTTAGGTTTAAGTAGTTCTAAGTTCTAGGGGAGTGATGACCTCAGATGTCAAGTCCCATAGTGCTCAGAGCCATTTGAACCATTTTATAAAGAGGTAGATGTACAGTTACAACTTGATGCATGGAAGGAAATAATCAAAAGGTATGGATTAAAAATAAATAAAGAAAAGAGTGAAGTAATGGTATTTGGAAGAGAGAAAGGGATCAACAGAAATATTACCTTGAATGGAGAACCCCTCAAAGTGGTCGAAAGTTTCACTTATTTATGGAAGAACTAAAGATGGATGGGAAAAGACCCAGAGGGCGCCCAAGAACATGGTGGAAAATGGGAGTGAGAATATCTGTAGGAAGGAGAGGTGTGACCTGGCAGCAAGTGGAGCAAGAAAAGTGGTGGAAAGACCGAGCCAAATGAAGAGGACTCGTCAGCACCCAGACCCAACAGTAGCTGGAGCAGGATCTGGATATAGATAGATATGCTTAAATATGTTCTACCACTACTGAGCCGTACAATCCTCTTCCCCTTGCGAACAACGTGTGGGATGAATAAGTGTCGGTAAGTCTCTGTATTGGCTCTAATTTCTGAAATTTTCTCCTCGTGGTCGTTATACGAGACCTATGCACAATGCCTCTCTTGTAATATCTGTCAACGGAGTTTCTTGAGCGTCTCTGTAACGCCCTCGCACTAAATAAGCGATTCTGTGAAGAAACGCATCTCCCATTAACTTCAGTTTAGCAACACGTTGTAAAAGCTCCTTACTCCATCCCCCCATTCCCCCAATTTGGCAGCTGTAGGCAAATTGTCAAAAAAGATAAAAACATATTCCCCCATTTCCCTGAAATGGGGTAACCAATCCCGCAGCAGTGCTGTCAAAGGTGTGTCCTCCCTGTCAATCTCAACCTCTTTACCTCTATCTGTAATTTATCTACCTGATCCCTAAGTTGCTAGATAACCTCAGTGGCTGAAAGTTCCTTTGGAACGACTGTAATTTAATCGAGAGAAAAGTATACCCAAAGGGTACAAAAAATGATCCAGGCAATAGGAAAAGGGACAACCCAAAAGCCTAAAAACGAAAATAACTGAGACTGGCATTTACTTCCTTTGTCCTGTGGCAAACCATCTGTGCGGGTGCTCCATACTGCTAACTCTTGACTCCACAAGATCCGTCCTCCACGATGCCTGAGCAGTCTTCCTGATACTAGTGTTGATGCCTACATCTGATAGCAGTATAAATGGGCCGTGTTAACTGGCACGGGACTCCACTGCCCGTTGCCGGATTCCAATGTGGGTTCTCTGCTGGGTGTGAGAAAAAGGACGGTGGGAGTGAGTCCACAGATGGCTCCTGTTGGCAGAATAACAATGTTTATTGATCAGCTGTAGTACTTTTATTGGGGGCCCTCTGGGCGAATTTGCTTCCACTTGTAATGTTCACAGTGGTGACAAAGGGAGCACTGGCCCCTCATGTACTTGCCTGCCCACTGCAAGCCCAGATCACGTAAGAAACAGATTGCCCAATCGCTTGGTCTAGCAGGCAACCCTTGTCAGGGAACGGCCACCAGGCGGCAGCAGCGTCGCACCTTTACTTGTGGAATCAACCACTAGATGGCACTCCGTTCTGTGAAATATGTGGCAACATCGGCAGCTTTCCACTATTTGGCGTCTGTGAAGTACAGCTGTTTCTGACATACCGGTAATAGTGGATCGAATCGTCATGCTGAGGGCCTGCGAGTATATCAACTGTGGAAGGAGTAGACGAACAAATCCTGAACTAAAAATGTTCAGATTCCCGTCCAAAATAAAGAAAGATTATGTGAGTGGATTTTAAATTCAGGTAAATCTATAAATTAGTTACGAGTAAGAATTAATAAAGATCCCTAAGCATTCGATCCTATCTAAATTTTGTCGATCTTATATTCTGATATAACGTGGCAGCCCTTCCTCTACAAGAATCATATATAATTTTTAAATGAAATCTTTGCTGCGATTTGGACTTTTTTTAAACTGTTTATTCACTTCACTATCGTAATTTTGGCTGTAGAGGCATTTTTGTGTACAATGTGGAAACTGAAACCAATATAAGATATGGATAACAAAACGCAAAGCATAGTGTGGTAGCATTTGGTAAACAATTTAACAAGCATTACCTTACAAGACTTTTCCCTCGGTACTTGAAAATGGCTCTAGAACTGAGATCGCAACAGTGAAATAAATGAATAATAGATGTCATCTAACTACTAGGTCATCGGTCCCTCTATATCCTGGTATATACTAGAGCGAACGAAGTGAACGAGTGTAAAACCTCGTTTACACTGCGGCAAGAGTATTCATAGATAATTCGTCAATGTTCACTTCCATTCGTTTATACATGTGAACAAACGTTTATACTGGAATGAAGGGAGGAGGATAGAAGAGAACGAGCATAACATGCAAACTATAGACGCTGCCTATTTTAATTTCTTTTTATCTGTGTGCTAATAATCCTCACACAGCTTTCATCCCGAAAACAACACTGCTTATAGTAACATGTCTGCGCGAGAGCAGATTGTGTATTACTTTTCATTTCGCATATGATTGTGAGAAGTATCCCTACAGTAGAAATAAACTTGGTTTGTGGAATTACAGGGACTAATCTACATTCTTCGATTGAAAACTCGGGAAAAACCATAGCCGATCATGGTCTACAGTCAGCTGTGTGACGAATGCATTTCGCGCGCGGCGCTCTAGCCGAACACAGATCAGCGTCGTTCACGTCACCGAAGATACAGCGTTGCCAATTCCGCGACATGGACAGCTCAGTTAGCATTGTAGCGTCGCCTGCGACATCTGTTGACCGACGGGAAAACTATTTTTACGGTTGCCTGTTCCGCCGTAAGGACGGTCAATCTGTTTCTTACGTGATCTGGGCTGCAAGGCTCTTGCAATGATGCCGCTAACTGGAATATGCTGCCGTGGTGTCGGCGCTATGGCCTTGCAGGAATGTTCTGCAGCAGCTGGGGCCACGCACCACACGCAGCAGTTGTGGAGGCAGCTGGGGGGGTGTGGCAGTGGGACTAGTCAGTGCCCCATCTCAGCGACCATCCCTCCCCCCCCCCCCCCCCCCCCCCAGCTGTGGCTGTCTGTTGTCAGCAGGCCAGGAACCCCAGCTCTGGCCCCAGTCATGGTGTCTGTGGTGGCAGCATCCCACGATAACAGCGACAGTGCATTACCAAAACGCGCCCCAGACGATGACTCCTGTTACAGGCATCTGCCTGCTGACGGCATCCGACGATAGTGGCGGTGGCTACTACAGTGGCTGTGTCACTCCTAGGCGACGACCTGCATTACAACAGTGCCTACTATGATGACTGCCATGGCAGTGACCAGGAACGTACCTACAGCTTTTGCATGGTGGGGGTCCAACACTTATCATTTAGGAAGATAAACCTGTCTTTACCCACAACATAAAAAGGTTTTGCTGTTAACGCCAGTAGAGTCAATCAAGCAGAAATTGCCAGCCGCGGTGGTCTCGCAGTTCTAGGCGCCCAGTCCGGAACCATGCGACTGCTACGGTCGCAGGTTCGAATCCTGCCTCGGGCATGGATGCGTGTGATGTCCTTTGGTTAGTTAGGTTTAAGTAGTTCTAAGTTCTAGGGGACTAATGACCACAGCAGTTGAGTCCCATAGTGCTCAGAGCCATTTGAACCAAGCAGAAATTAAAAAACCCACAAATAGGTTAGCATCCATATTACATGCGGGTAAAACTGTAGAGAAACGCTAATTGATCCAAGCGTCTTTAAATAAAACATATGTATTGTAGCTGTTGAGGTATTTATTTATGAAAAAGCAACTAATTGTAAGCTAACATTGGAGGTAATTATATATTTCTGAATATAATTAGTAAACATTTATATTAAGCAATAATATTATTATATTGGTCTTTGGACTTAAATTGTGACATACTGGCATTTTGCTGTAACTTCAGGTCGTAAATTAATTTAAAAATAAACATAAATTACTTTAATTAAAACTATTATATTTAGCCTTTTACATCTTGCTGCTAACTTACTAATAATAATGTCCGTTTCATAGTTTTTTTTTTTTCAAACACGACTCTTTTTAAGAACTAAACACACACACGAACAGTTTAAGCTGGCTTAACACATGACACCCGAAACTTCGTAACTCTAATTGTGACTGTCCCAGGGGAAGTGATAGAGCACACTGGATCGGTTCCGTTCAGTGTTGCAAGCCAAAAATAAGTTAATTCCGCTACGAGCACATCCAAATTCCACTACAGTTTCAAATGTAATTTATGATATAGTCTTCATAACTCCTGACGATATACAGGCTAAATAAATAATTTAAGCCATAAACAAATATATTCCATATCTTTCCAGCTGGGGCATTTAACGATCAGCGACAGCTATGATGACAGTGTCCAGTGATGGACCTGAATATGGTGCTTCATTCAAATAGTTGCTGTTAATATAGTAATTGTAGTTTGATGCGACAGGTAATTTTCCTCTTTATATGGAATCTAAACTGGCTAAGGCGTAAGGAATTAATTTACAAGGTGTTTTTTTTTTTTCCATCGTGTGTGTGAAACGTTTCAATGCTTGTTAAAATCACAGTGAAATGTATGAATTTGTTGCTCAGCAATATTTTGATCACCTTCAGTTCTCAGATAATAATTGATACGTTTTTCCAACTTACGGAAATGTTCCTCCGTAATTGTATACGAAATATAATAATGATCAATAACGGTTCTTGTTTTGGATGTCTAGTCATACTTTTAACAAGTCACTTCAGGTTTCTGCAAGTAGCTTAATAAGTGAAACTTCCTGACAGATTAAAACTGGTCCCGGACTGAGACTCGAACTCGGGACCTTTGCCTCTTGCGGACAAGTGCTCCACCAACTGAGCTACCCAAGCACGACTCACGCCCCGTCCTCACAGCTTCACTTCTGCCAGTACCTCGTCTCCTACCTTCCAAACTTCACAGAAGCTCTTTTGCGAACCTTGCAGAACTAGCACTCCTGGAAGAAACGATATTGCGGACACATGGTTTAGCCACAGCCTAGGTGAGGTAGGAGACGAAGTACTGGCAGAATTGAAGCTGTGAGGACAGGGCGTGAGTCGTGCTTGGGTAGCTCAGTTGGTGGAGCACTTGTCCGCAAGAGGCAAAGGTCCCGAGTTCGAGTCTCAGTCCGGCACACAGCTTTAATCTGTCAGCAAGTTTCATATCAGCGCACACTCCGCTGCAGAGTGATAATCTCATTCTGGAAGCCTAGTAAGTCTTTTTGTTTTAATGTCTGCCATCATGGAGAAAGACTGTTCGGTATCTGCATTCCCGTGCATTTATAACACGTTTTGTACTTGGCAGTGAAAATTTACGAGGGTTTTACATTTCGCCAAAGAAAGTTGAATTCCGCTACATTTTTAACAATTTCAGAATTTCGCGGCCACGCCACGAAGGCCAAAAAACTCCAATACGCGTAGCGGAATTCTGCTACGGTTGGCAAGATTGCACTCACTTCCGTTGCACACATAGTGAGGATGGGGGTAGACACCCCGCCGCAGGGCACAGCTATTTTTTGCAGCCTCATTCCTCCAGGGCTTGTCACTACGTCAACCAAGCGCAGTGCGCGACTATTTTGTGGCACAGGGTTTCAAAAGCGGGTATTCTTCTAATATTGGATTTTTAAATGTAAACTAAGGAAGGGGCGGGGGGTTCCGGACCCCCTGGACGACCCCCCCCCTCGTACAGGGTGTTTCAAAAATGACCGGTATATTTGAAACGGCAATAAAAACTAAACGAGCAGCGATAGAAATACACCGTTTGTTGCAATATGCTTGGGACAACAGTACATTTTCAGGTGGACAAACTTTCGAGATTACAGTAGTTACAATTTTCAACAACAGATGGCGCTGCAAGTGATGTGAAAGATATAGAAGACAACGCAGTCTGTGGGTGCGCCATTCTGTACGTCGTCTTTCTGCTGTAAGCGTGTGCTGTTCACAACGTGCAAGTGTGCTGTAGACAACATGGTTTATTCCTTAGAACAGAGGATTTTTCTGGTGTTGGAATTCCACCGCCTAGAACACAGTGTTGTTGCAACAAGATGAAGTTTTCAACGGAGGTTTAATGTAACCAAAGGACCGAAAAGCGATACAATAAAGGATCTGTTTGAAAAATTTCAACAGACTGGGAACGTGACGGATGAACGTGCTGGAAAGTTAGGGTGACCGCGTATGGCAACCACAGAGGGCAACGCGCAGCTAGTGCAGCAGGTGATGTGACAGCGGCCTCGAGTTTCCGTTCGCCGTGTTGCAGCTGCGGTCCAAATGACGCCAACGTCCACGTATCGTCTCGTGCGCCAGAGTTTACACCTCGATCCGTACAAAATTCAAACGCGGCAACCCCTCAGCGCCGCTACCATTGCTGCACGAGAGACATTCGCTAACGATATAGTGCACAGGATTGATGACGGCGATATGCACGTGGGCAGCATTTGGTTTACTGACGAAGCTTATTTTTACCTGGATGGCTTCGTCAATAAACAGAACTGGCGCATATGGGGAACCGAAAAGCCCCATGTTGCAGTCCCATCGTCCCTGCATCCTTAAAAAGTGCTGGTATGGGCCGCCATTTCTTCCAAAGGAATCATTGGCCCATTTTTCAGATCCGAAACGATTACTGCATCACGCTATCTGGACATTCTTCGTGAATTTGTGGCGGCACAAACTGCCTTAGACGACACTGCAAACACCTCGTGGTTTATGCAAGATGGTGCCCGGCCACATCGCACGGCCGACGTCTTTAATTTCCTGAATGAATATTTCGATGATCGTGTGATTGCTTTGGGCTATCCGAAACATACAGAAGGCGGCGTGGATTGGCCTCCCTATTTGCCAGACATGAACCCCTGTGACTTCTTTCTGTGGGGACACTTGAAAGACCAGGTGTACCGCCAGAATCCAGAAACAATTGAACAGCTGAAGCAGTACATCTCATCTGCATGTGAAGCCATTCCGCCAGACACGTTGTCAAAGGTTTCGGGTAATTTCATTCAGAGACTACGCCATATTATTGCTACGCATGGTGGATATGTGGAAAATATCGTACTATAGAGTTTCCCAGACCGCAGCGCCATCTGTTGCTGAAAATTGTAACTACTGTAATTTCGAAAGTTTGTCTGCCTGAAAATGTACTGTTGTCCCAAGCATATTGCAACAAACAGTGTATTTCTATCGCTGCTCGTTTAGTTTTTATTGCCGTTTCAAATATACCGGTCATTTTTGAAACACCCTGTATATACGTCCGTGGCAGTGACGATTCTGAACTGGTGGCGGCGCTAGTGACACGGGCTCAGTGTCACTCCAACACCTCGCGATGGACGATGTTGACGAGGTACCTGCCAGTCCTTAAATACGGCCTTCTGTCACTGATGTCTCGGGTTCTTCTTCCCCAGTAGGTCAGTGGAACATTCTGGTCTTTCTCGGCTGGTGTAACTCGCTCGATTACCGCCCTCTATGTCATCACCCTGGTGTGGGGTGAGCTGCTTCTTGTCACGTTCTCCACTGGCTGGGGACACAGCATTCTACTTCTTCATGTTGCTTAACTTGGCATTCTGCCAGCCCACTAACGCCACAGTATCATAGCACTGAACTGCACAACAAAATTGACGAATTATTCCCGGTTTATCAGCCGAGTAGTGTCGTCGTCTTGTCGTAACGTTTCAATGAGTTTCGCACCCATCATCTGCTGGCCAATAGACGGCGCCACAACTCGGCTGATAACCCGAGAAGAATTCGTCAATGGCATACACTGAGAAATACTAAAATCGCATATGCGCATCAAAACTTAACACACGTACGGCTCCTGGCTCCCAATATTCCTTCACATTTAAATGAACTTCATTACCTCATTTAACTAACTAAATCACCCACATCATTCGACCCTCTACACACGAGTCAGTTCTCGCAAGCGCTCGGATTCAGTAGCTAGCTCCAAGTAGTTTTGCGTGTGCCTGAAAGGTGTCAGCATTTTATGGACTATGAAATATTCACGTACTTAAAACCATAACTTGGGAAACAAAACTGTATTTATTGCGACTTTCATTAACTGTTGCTGACTTGTTTAATTATAAGTGTAAATGATGGAGTGAATGCAAAGTATTAAATACATGAACACTGTTATGTCTGTTGACTGAATATACATTAGCAAAACTGTATATTGAGAGAGTGAATCATACTCAGTGGAAATTAAACACTGCAACTATCCAGTTTATGGTACTGAGTAAACATGATATATTTTATGATAATTTTGCTATTTAAAGAGGGAGCTATTTTCATATTGAGGAGTTTACAAATTGGTTTTTTTGATAAATTATTAATAAAAGCTATTAAACTAAAGACACAATATTATGCGGTTTAATACTCACTACGTTTACATGCGAAACATGTTCCGAAAACCGAATTTCGGAAACTGATTTTTAGCCCAGTTAAATATGGCGCCTGGAAAACAGCTGATACGGTTTATGATTCAGTCAGTACAATCGCTATTTCTCTTCAGTTAGACGAGATGTAAACCGCTGCAGTCTCGTATTTCTACTTATCCTTCACTGTACCAAAAGCCACTCCGTCCATATTAGCTGAAAATTTTTAAAAACAAGACGAGTCTGACAGCTGAAGCACGTTTCACAACCGGTTGCGTTTACGTGGGAGCGAAAATCGATTGCGGAAATGGAACCACAAGCAGATTTCCAGAACTGATTTTGAAGTCTTAGATGAGCAATCAGAAGCGTTATTGGGAAATCGGTTTACAAAATTCGGTTTTGGGAGCCCTATGTAAATGGGATGACTAATACTGCATTGGATACAATGCCAGGCACTTTATTCTGAATAGCATAGTAATCATGCAGATGTAGATGTATCAGCCAATTAAATGACAGTACGTATTTTGTGGACTAAGAGCATTCCTTTGTGAAGCCTAGGTTCAGTTCAGATAGGAGCTGTGATCACGTTCAGACTGAGATACAAGGAACTCTGAATAGATGTGAAAATTTTATGGAATAAAGGTTAAAACTCGACCGTGAAGTGCCACAAAGTGGACGCGAACGTGTGAAAAAGACTAACACGAAAATTTCGGATTTTAACATCTAAACAGTGACTTCTGAATAACCAAAATCTGCATGCCTGGCCGCAAACTGAACATTCATAGTGGCCAAATTGCATAATATGTCAGAGAGCATTCTGTCACAGACATTCCGTTGGTTAATCCTTTTGGTAACCGGTTTGGATATTTACAATAACCTGGCTATTACGAGTGATTGTGATTGCGTGTGAAAGCTGAAACTGTAACGTAGGATTAGCGTGGGCTTGACGGTGTTTCGGACAGAAAAAGTCACAATATATTGAAGTTTTTACTCGCAGACTATCTTTCACTTTATCACTCAGTTAACCTGACACTGAAAAATATTAGTTGCACCATTTGGATTCGTATCATGCTACCAGTTCTACTACGGCTTTTCCATTAGAAGAACATAATTCTATTTTAACAAGGAAGGGGTGTGGACCAGATGCAGAAGAAGAAATTCACCACAACGTGAGTAGGCACTGTCTGTAGAATGAGCACAAATAACCGCGTCATTGGAACTGGTGCTTTTTTTAAATTGTTATTTCATACTCCTATCTCATGTGGGCAGGGCTTGGCTGGCGGTGACACAGTTCGCCGCTCTTCAGCCAAGAGACTGCATAAATATCACAGGAGAAATACGAGGGTATTTCGGAAAGTAAAGATACACCGTATGCCAGAGGAACAGAAGAGTTTTCGCGAGCAAGTTGGCAACACTGGTGTTAACCTTTCTCCTCGTGGTTGTCTGGCAGTTGAACATTGCTTCTGGTTGGAATAGGTCGTGTTTAAAATGGCTGCGCCGATTCAGAATCCCGCCAAATACGAAGTGCGCTCCGTCATACGTTTTCTTCCTGCAAAAGGTCAGGGACCAGCGGATATTCACAAAGAAATTGTTTCTGTTTATGGGAACAATATGAGTCGACAAAATGCAACGAAATGGTGTCGTCATTTCTCTGAAGATAGGACCGATGTTCGTGGCAAACAAAGAACAGGTCGGCCATCTGTGATCTCTGATGCCCTTCTTCTGAGAACAGAGGAAGCAATTCGTGCAAATAGACGTCTCACATTGACAGAATTGCATCAGATCATACCGGACGTGTCAATGACAACTCTTTATGACGTTGTGACCGTCAAGTTATGGCACAGGAAATTGGATGCGCACTGGGTTCCAAAACTGTTAACGGAAGAACACAAAAAGAAAAGGACGGGCTTTGCACTCGACTTCCCCACACACTATGCTGAAGCAGGTGATGAGTTCCTTGATCACATTGTGACAGGTGACGAGACGTGGGTTTATCACCATACACCTGAATCCAAGCAACAATCAATGCAATGGCGCCATTCGAATTCACCAAAAGCCAAGAAATGCAAAATGTCGATTTCAGTGAGGAAAATCATGGCTTCTGTTTTTTGGGACAGACAAGGCATTCTTCTGTTGGAATTTATGCCTCCTGGAACGACAATTAATGCTGCTGCATATTGTCAGACTTTGAAACGTCTTCGAAGGGCAATTCAAAACAAATGCAGAGGAATGCTGACAAGTGGAGCCCGCTTGCTTCATGAAAATGCCACACACCACTCGTAACCAAAGCACTACTCAAACAATTCAAATGGTACATATTGGACCACCCGCCACACAGCCCGGACCTTGCGCCCACCGACTTCCATGTCTTCCGTTACCTGAAATCACATCTTGGTGGAAAATCATTCCATGATGATGAAGAGATCAAAGATGAAGTTTAAATGTGGTTCCAACAACAGGCGGCAACCTTCTATGACTGTGGGATATAAAAGCTTGTGCACCGACTTAAGAAATGTTTGGATAATGGCGGTCATTATGTCAAAAAATACCAAATAATCCAGTTAATAAGATGTAACCGACGTTTTCTAAATAAATGTTCTATTTAAGGACTGCGAGCCATTGTATCTTTACTTTTCGAAATGCCCTCGTATATACTTTCAATACACGGATGAAAGATGAAGTTGACACGAGAAAAGAGGACACTGTGGGAGTTAAAAGATATAAAAAAGTTTACATAAAATCCACATATAAATAAAATGACACTCAACGAGGACGTAGCGCATACACACAGGCTGCACAGAGAGCACGAGTAAAATGGCGTTTACAATATGAAAGCTAAACGGGATGATGACACTTAAAATACACTGCACTTACATAACACATATGACGAGCACCGAAAAATGACGGAGAGTAACTGAGTGGACCTGCCAAGGGAGGGGAGGCCAGAGAGGAGGGAGAGGGTCGACAGTGGATGGGGAGATGGAAGGGGGGAGCCAGTCACACACCATGGGGCAGGACATGAGGACAGGGGGGTAGGGACCAATCCAAGAAGGAGCGCAGGGAGTGGGAAAGGGGAAGTGGGAAGGACAAGGGGGGGTAAGAGGGGGGAAACAGCAGAGGGGGAGGGAAAGGAGAGGGAGCCCTAGGAAGGAGGCGAGAGGAAGAGGGGACCAGAGTTAGGAAGGATAAATATCCGGGTGAGTTGGGAGAGGCGGCAGGGTGTGGAGATGGAGAGAGGGTGGGATGCATCGGTAGAAGCATGGCAGCAGATGGAGAGAGGGGAGGAAAAGAGACACCAGTGGGTGAGGTGTATCGAGGTGGTGGTCAGTGTAGAGGATACAGATGTGTTCAAGGAAAAGTAGAAGATGTGGGAAAGGGATGAGGTCATAGAGGATCCTTGTGGGGGACACGACACGGATTCGGAAAACGAGGCGGAGCGTATGGCGTTCAAGGATTTGGAGGGCTTTATAGAATTTAGGAAGGGATTGGAAATGATGCATCGGCTGCAAAATTACAAGTTGCAGTAGTTCAAAACTGTGGTTGGGAACACTTCAGAAAGAGGACAGTGTAACACAGTGAGTGAACTGAAGCATGGGACAGTGAAAGAAAAAGTGGAAAGGAAGGTCAATGCCATGAAGACTGGAACTTTACGGCGTGAAACGGATAGCAAACGTCATCAGTAAAATGAAAGGCGCGGCCTAGAACTGTACAAGAGAGCAACAGATGCAGTTAGGAGGTGGCACTGCAATGCAGCACTGAAGGTGGAGACCCGACTCCAGAGACAACCCGCTGCCACCACAGCAGACAACTGGCGATAATTTACTTCTTGTGTGCACATATTAAAAAACTTGCTACAAAGGAAGAAAAGATCTGAAAGAATGGGTTAACGTTCAGTTCAATGTGAGTGCCAGACAAACAAGCACTTCTGAATAAAGACAAGCAGATGATCTAGTAAATAATGAAGTTTCAATTGAGGACATAACTCCATTATCTCCATTTGTGGGGTAAAACTTGAACAAAATATTTTGACAAATGCAACTATGGGAGGTAGTTTAAAATGCGACAGTAAGCAGTTGAGTGACTTTAGTGATAGTAGCTTATTTGATCTTAGTCAATTTAATGTAAATGAGCAAGCAACAGTGGAAACAGATGCCAAAATCGTTGCATTGCCTGTAAAGCAAACAGAATGGGGAACTCTATTTGGGGAGGGGGGGAACACACTAGAAAGTTTGCAGGAAATGTTTGCAGCATATTAATGTTTGACATGAACAAAAATTCTACTTAAGTAAATAAAAATATGCAGCAACAATCTGGTAATCTTTATAATAAAAGCGAACTACAATCTAATGAGTTTAAACAGGAGTCTAGCAGTATTAATATTTTGTCTGGTGAACTTAAACAGTTTAAATCTGAAATTAATGTGAAACTGGAAAGATTTGTATTTGTTTGAGAGTAAGATTGAAGAAAGAATTTCTTAATTTGAGAAAGATTGTGAGAAATCCTTAGAAGACAATTAACAGAGGTTATTAATAAGGCAGCTACTGGAAGCAAGCAAAGGGCAGATCAAATTAAGGAAATTTACAGAAAATGGAGCAAAAAATTGCTGCTGTGGCCTTTGTTTGCGAAAATGACCACAAAGCTTTGGAGATTCAAATTAATACTTAAAATTCAAATTGTTTAAAATGGGTAAAGGACGTGTCTGATCATGCAGAAGTGATAGAATCTAATACAGATCAGTTGAATAACCAAGTTGGAACAGTACAAACTAAACTGCATGAGCATGAAAATATCTTGTCTAAAATACAACATAACATTACATGAAGTACTACCGGTTGGGGTTGTATTTTGGTACATCACAAACAGATAATTTTTACAGTTTGATCCATCTGGAAATGTGCATCCAAAAGAATTTCGGAATGACTTTGAAAATGTCTTGCCTACTTTATGGACTGGTAAATAAAAGATAGGTTTTATTATGTCAAAATTCTTGGATGAAACCAGATCATCGGGTGTTACTGCTACTGAGCAGTATGATATGTTAGAAGAGCATTTTTCGAACAGTATTGGGATATGCAGAAACAAATAGTTTCCGGGCTAATGAAAAATTCAATCCTAGAAAGGAAAAGTTAAAGAGGTTTGCATTGAAATGGGTTACTTATCCATCATATTTGATGAATAAGCTGGAATTTGAACAAATTGTCATGGTCTTAGACAGGAAGCTGCATGTGAAATGGTGTAATGAAATAATTGTTGTTCCCAGGGATGAAATAAACAACTTTATTAATTTTCTGGAAATAGTCAAGAAATCATTAAAGAAAGAAGAGGAAGCAAATTTGGAATTTTCGGCCCCAGGGAAACGTAGAAACACATCAAAACTTTAATGTGAACAGAATGGGTGTCTCGTAATAGGAGAGGAGGGGGAGGTGCCGCCATACTATGGCAAATAGACCAGTTAATTGAGAACAAGGACCTGCGTACAGTTGGCATTCTCCATGACGTAACGCTAATGGTTTTCAAAACAGACAACAGATGGGGGTATGAGTAGGAAATAAACTATAATCACAGAATGTGGGGAACTAGATCTCGTATATAAAGTGGGTAGCATTTCCAGAATGGGTAACAGTAATTTACATCTGCTGGCCATGCCTTTTGTATATAATCACAACAAGGTATCTGAAGTTAGAAGTGAGGATAGGGGTGATACAGCTGAAGCTAATGAGACTAATGAAATTAAAATATGCATGTTTAATGGTCCCCTGGAAGAATTTCTTAACAGAGAATGTAGTAGATAATTTAATGGAAAATGACAAATTATCTGATATAAAGGACAGTGTGTAAAGTGATGACAAATCTTCTTGTGGAAAAGGGGAGAACACAGACAGTGAGATGCTACTGGAGAGGTGAGAAAAGGGTTGAGGAAATATTGAAGGCAATTAATGACAATTTATGTGCAGCAATGGGAGAAGTGCAGGCAGATGATGACCATAATGGGGGTCAGTCAGATGATGAGAATTTAGGGGAAAATGAAGATGATAGTGAATATGATGAGTTAGTGAAAAAATTAACTATGGTAAAAAGAGAAGAGGTGCATGTGGAAAAGTCTTTTGAACTGTCATTCGTGGGCAGATTGACAAATGTTGCAGGGGTGGATAGTGAACGCAATCCTACAGATATGTGTGTAATCTCCAGACACAGAGAAAATTCTGATAGATAGGAAATTGTACAAGATTTACTGGCAGAAGACGAAATCAGTAATATTGGGGAAAAGACATGACAACTTATAATTAGTTTGAGGGCACAAGGCAAAAAGTGCAGAGTTTAGCTAACAGTAGCAGTGATCCTTGTGCTGTTAGTCAGAAATGGTTAGATGCCTTACCTAATGAGGCAGAATTGGTAACGATGCCTGTCATTGGTATCCAAATAATTATAGCCAGTGGAAAAAGTAAATAATCCTGTTAAATATTAAGTAATGACACCCACTAACATAAACAGTACTCAGCTGAATCACAACTTCCCAAAAATTTCTGGTTTGAACATTGACTTGCTAATTAGTGTAGATTCCCTTAATATATACAAAAGGAAATTGGATTTTGATGAAATATTTTGGAAATAAATGGGAAAAAGTTACTGTACCATCTTATACAAAAAAATCACATCTAAAGAAAGGGACAGTATTCCTATGAGACATTATAGGACAGAGGAAGAATTGGAAGGGTACAATGAATACAGAGAAAACCTGGGGTAAAGACCTCAGAGGGTTTTGCTCTCTTTGGAATACCAGGTGACAGACCATCACCAGGTACTCGAATTATTAGCAGTATCATTCCATTTTCCTTTCATATTGTCATTCTTACTCCTCTGTCATTTTGAACTTAGTCTATAATCTTTTGTCTTCTTCACTATCAAGAGGAAAGTAGAGGTATTAAGGGGTGTTGTGCTGCAGTTAATTATTCAAACTGTAAAGGAATCCAGTGCAAAGAAAAGTATTAAGAAATATGATTATGATAATGATAATGATGTCTGTGATTACTGCAGAAATTAAGTAATGAAGAAATAAAGTAATCTGTTGTGGAGAAGGGTGTTGTAAAACAGGTAATGGATTTTTAAGTAGTGGTGTGAAGATCACTACAGGTGATATGTGAATGAAAGAATGAGTACAAGGAAATTAATGGTCAAACAATTTGACTTGTGGTAGAAGAGGGTATTATTGTGTTGGAAAACAGACAGGATGTTGTGGAACAATGAAGTAAATGATACCTGACATGGTTTATCACAAAAATAAACTAGCTATGGAATAATGTGCACATTGTAGAAGAGAATGTTATGATGAAAAGTGATTAACAGATTTTGGAATAGTGATGAAATACCAGATGTGGCTAATCAAAGTAAACTGAATAGTATGATAGAGGAGAGTTTTAGTGGGAATACTGAATAGTTATCTTAATAAGACTAACCCCAAGAGTGAGAGATAAAGACTGAAAGAAAGTGATATGAAGAATTTTGAAGATAATTCCATGATTTTGGATGTAATCTCTTTCTGTATTTTGTCAAATATTTAATTGCGATGATTTTGAGAGGGATCCTGGCTTAACTAAAGTACCATATTATGATGTAAAACACTGTAAAAGAATGATTTGTGCTAGTTTTAAGATTTTACAAAACCTAATTATGTAAAATTTGCTGAGTTAATTAAGTAAATCTAAAAAATGTTTTCACTAGCAATGTGTTTTACTGAAGCTGTTGGTGTTTCTCACTTTGGAAAGTAATATTTTCAAGTAGTTTCATTGTGGCATTTGTGACCACCAATTAAAAAAAAATTCTCTGTTAATTTACTTTAAATGAGAAGACTCAGTTAAACAATTCACAATTATAACTCAAAAATATAAAAAAAGTAAATAATTTTAAGGAAAATATACATTAATATTTATCTTTCAACAAGATACTTTGTAAAAAAGTAGTCTTAGATGAAATTATGCTTTCAGATAAATCACCATGTAACTAGAGCCAGGACTAATGGAACTATAATTATACACAGATGGATTACTAAGAGAAATGTGTAGAACTCGGAGGTGAATTGGAAAACAGACTGCAGAGAGTATAAATAAACAAGGATTTTGAAATTACAAGAAAACATAAATCACGTGTTTCACTAAAATGCTGTAAATAATCTGTATGACACAGCTCAAATAGCCACACCATTGCAGCCTAAAAATCAAAAGTGAAATATCACTGGAATTAATAAGACTAATTGTGATTAAAAGGTGCACAACTGTTATCCATGCATCAAAAAAAGTTTTGCACCACCTCGGTTCTGAGAGTTCTGGAACCTGTACAGGAAATTGGAATAGAGATAAAAATAAATATCATTTCTGCCCTTTATATTGCTCAAGAAAACCACACGTTGCATGTTGTACCACCATATAGCGAGACCTTCAGAAGTGGTGGTCCACATTGCTGTTCACACCGTTACCTCTGATACCCAGTAGCATGTCTTCTTGCATTGATGCATTCCTATATCTGTTGTGGCATACTATCCACAAGCTCATCAAGGCACTGTTGGTCCAGATTGTCCCACTCCTCAACGGCAATTCAGCGTAGATCTATCAGAGTGGTTGGTGAGTCAAGCTGACCATAAACATCTCTTTTCAATCTATCCCAGGCATGTTCAATATGGTTCATGTCTGGAGAACATGCTGACCACTCGAGTCGAGCGATGTCGTTGTCCTGAAGGGAGCCATTCACAAGATGTGCATGATGGCGTGCAAACTGTCATCCATGAAGACGAATGCCTCACCAATATGCTGCCAACATGGTTGCACTATCGGTCGGAGGATGGCATTCACGTATCATACAGCCATTACGATGCCTTCCATGACCACCAGTGGCATACATTGGCTCCACATAATGCCACATCAAAACAGCAGGGAACCTCCACCTTGATGCACTCACTGGACAATGTGTCTAAGGCATTTGGCCTGACCAATTTGCCTCCAAACACGTCCCTGATGATTGTCTGGTTGAAGGCATATGCGACACTCATCAGTGAAGAGAATGTGGTGCCAATCCTGAGTGGTCCATTCGCCATGCTGTTGGGTCCATCTCTAACACACTGTGTTGTGTCGTGGCTGCGAATATGGACCTCACCGTGGATGACAGGAGTGAAGTTGCACATCACGCAGCCTATTGCGCAAAGTTTGAGTCATAACACGATGTCCTGTGGCTGCAAAAAAAGCATTATTCAACATGGCGTCAAGGTTCCTCTGAGCCATAATCCATAGGTAGGGGTCATCCACTGCAGTAGTAGCTCTTGGGCAGCCTGAGCTAGTCATGTCATCGACAGTTTCTGTCTCTCTGTATCTCCTCAATGTCTGAACAACATCGCTTTGGTTCACTCCGAGATGCCTGGACACTTCCATTGTTGAGAGTCCTTCCTGGCACGAAGTAACAATGTGGACGTGATCAAAATGCGGTATTGATTGTCTAGGCATGGTTGAACTATGGACAACACAAGCTGTGTACTTCCTTCCTGGTGGAATGACTGGAATTGTTCGGCTGTCAGATCCCCTCCGTCTAATGGGCGCTGCTCATGCATGATTGTTTACATCTTTGGGTGAGTTTAGTAACATCTTTGAACAGTCAAAGGGACTGTGTGTGTGATACAATGTCCATAGTCAACATCTATCTTCAGGAGTTCTGGGAACCGGGGTGATGCAAAACTGTTTTTGATGTGTGTAGAAACAATGAAGTAGTATGTAATAGTAAAGAAGGAGGTATATAACATTTTAATCTTGAAATTATGTTTATATTTGAATTAGAAAGGATTCATTGCCCTTGCAAAAAAGTCCTTGGTACCACAAGACAAAACTATAGGCTCCAGTAGCTCGTCAACACCACCTCCACTATTCATTGAACTGGTAGTTATTTTCAGTTCCTTCCTATAATTCATCTGCAGTGAGCTTAATTTCATAACTAATTGAAGCTTTTCCGTTTTACCAATATATCTCCCTCTATTTCAACAACTGATTGTACTTCCCCTTTTCTTCTTATGGTTATTAGATTCACATGATTTTACACACAGTACAACTTGCAGTTCTAACATTCAATGTATGTTCCACTGATTTCAAAGCTATTTGCACAATTTGTTTGATACAACACAAAAGCTCATGCAAAATAAATGTTTTGGTACTCGGGACAAAGCTGAAAGCTATAAATAATATTAGTCACAGACTATACAGTCCAACCAGACTGTGCAACAAAAGTCTAGTTTTAATAGATTTTAATTTTAATATATCATTGAGAATATATTGCACAATCTTCATCTTATCCACAGAAGATCAATAACATTGCACAATAGTACTGAAACATACTTAAAACATTAATTCATTGAAAAGTAAACTTGACACATAACATTTCATCGTGTTGTTGGTCAACATTAATCATGAGAATAAAGGCAAACAAATAATTATTTTATGCTACTTGATTGCATTATACAACACTCTTTGGCCTTTGATAAATTATTTTATACAAATCTGACTTTGATCTACTTTTTTCTTACATCCAAGTTGATTGTCAGTACAGAAAGTTACTCTCGTTTTATTCTTAGGGAAAGTATGAACAGAAGACGATGTGGTAGTTCTGCATTTAAAAACCTATTTCCTGAGGAACACTTCCTCAAGCCAATATCTCTCTTGTAATGTGTTATGGTACAAGAATCATTTTGTAGTTACCTCTACATGGAAAACATAGTGTGAATGAACACTGCAATTTGTATGACATTATGCGAACATTAAATATGTGCTGGAGTTTCAGTGGTGCGGCAGAACATATGCAGATGATATGATTGGCAGTCACTTACTGATACATGTATAATGTTTTTCTTTTTTTTCTTTTTTTTTTTTTTTAGTAACTGCTTTAGCTGTGTCTTCCCTGATTGAGGAAGAAATGCCATACAGTTCTATTTCATAGAAGTTGTAACCTTACCAACTGATAATAGCACTACCATAAGTTAAATACTTCTTTTAGAAAATGAATGTACCTACTAAAAATAAAACAAAAGTGCAAACAGGAAGTAAGGTTTATTAATGACTGTTGGCATGATATTATGTGCTTTCAGCAATTTAAGTTTTAAAATCCAGCTAGGTTGCAACTATGTAGAAAGAAATAAGATACGTGTAATTACGGCAATATGCACAAATAAATAAAATATACCTTCTTAATAAAACAACATAATCTACAGTCCAATTAAAATTACTTGATAGATGACATCTGTCAGTTGCTGCTACAGTGTTGCCATATTGGCTGCTGGTTACCACTTGGTTATAGGTCACCCATGACAGGTCACTTGACAAGTGCTGTTAATATGTAAAGCAGGGCAATGTTGGACGTGACCACCATGAGGTATGTTGGAAATGTGAGATGCTCTATCGACAGCAATAATCCAAAGGGGTTAGAAAATGACTGGATTACTGCACTGTTCACCTGTCGTTGCACTCTTGAATTGCCACTTAACCAATTTCTATACTTGATGTAACATTGCATTTCCTTGACACTTAGCTGATGGGTATAAATTCGTTGTTTGACTTTAGGCAGTCAAATATTCTGACCAGGTTTTAGGTATCGTGGCATTTAGACACATGCACACAGTTCCCAACTCACTAAGGTCATTAGACAGAATTTGATGACACTGGATGATGTACTTAAGATCCTGATAGTCATCTTATACATTACTACACCCGGCCTTAATGCAACCTTGAGAATGGTTTGACATTGGTATAGGTGGTACCCCTGGTCATTGGAAAGGTGTACCTTTCATTTTGAGGTCTATGTTTGGACTTATAGGTGGCCTCCTATATTTTTATTTTTCTTCTTTTCCTTTTCATTAATTCGATTCCACTTGGTATTATCCTATGTAATTGTATAGGATTTATATTTAGGGAGGTAGACATTTTTTGATATGCAGAGATCGAGAATCTTCTTTGTGACTATGGCTATATGAGGCAACTACTGTTGTTGCATTAACCCACTCAGCACAGTGCGAGGTGGTCTTACATACGGGTTCTAATGTAGTGCCTATGGGACCAGGTGTTTGATGATTTTTATTGTACGATTGCACTAGTTTAATTCGTGAATGCAACTGGGTTTTACAACAAACTTTTTTATGTGTCTTATCATTAATATTGCAGCAGCTATTTATCGTACCACACATAACACGACCTAGGCTACACGTTCGTAACTTATGTATTCTGACATGGTTATGTCTCATTTTATTGTATTTTAATTTATTTTATTATATATTTATATTAGTTAATTAATTTAAAAAATATATAAAAAATATTCTTACGCTGGACATATGATTGTATGCAGTACATTTGACTGTAGCATTTCATGGCCTATTACAACTGTGTGGTACGGATTTATGAATAATAGCATTTACATATGTTAATCTATTATGCTATATTCAAGTAAAACAGTGATAACTATTAACAACAGCATGAAATAGGCAGAAGCATATTTTCCCTAATGTTACATATAGTTTTAATGATATACAATATGTCCTTTTGAGCCACTTACATAGTTAACATGATACCTGTCAATTGTCAACGTATGTTCTATATTTTTATAATAGTACATCTGTTCTATTCATCGTACAGGGGCCTGAAGATGGCATCAATATAATGCCGAAACTGGTAGCACATAAGAAGTTCACAAAATAAAGTTCTACAATACATACGACTGTTGGTAAATTTTTTCATCAAGAAATACAGGGTGTTACAAAAAGGTACAGCCAAACTTTCAGGAAACATTCCTCACACACAAAGAAAGGACAGATGTTATGTGGACATGTGTCCTGAAACGCTTAATTTCCATGTTAGAGCTCATTTTAGTTTCGTCAGTATGTTCTTCCACCTACGCTCAATGGAGCACGTTATCATGATTTCATACGGGATACTCGACCTGTGCTGCTAGAACATGTCGGTGACCGATGGATTGGTAGAGGCGGACCAATTCCATGGCCTCCACGCTCTCCTGACCTCATCCCTCTTGACTTTCATTTATGGGGGCATTTGAAAGCTCTTGTCTATGCAACCCTGGTACCAAATGTAGAGACTCTTCGTGCTCGTATTGTGGATGGCTGTGATACAATACGCCATTCTCCAGGGCTGCATCAGTGCATCAGGGATTCCATGCGACGGAGGGTGGATGCATGTATGCTCGCTAACGGAGGATATTTTGAACATTTCCTGTAACAAAGTGTTGAGCACTAACATGGAAAGTAAGCATTTCCAGACACATGTCCACATAACATATTTTCTTTCTTTGTGTGTGAGGAATGTTTCCTGAAAGTTTGGCCATACCTTTTTGTAACACCCTGTATATGCCAGCCATTGTCCCATAGTCTATAATGGATCAACAAAGAAAAGAAAAATTAGGTTTGTATATTAATAAGTCTAAGCACGCTGAAAGGTAATAAATTTTGCCTCAGGTCCTACATGTTGATGAGCTACAAGAATTTAATTCTTGCTGCAATTTTCAACATTTATACTGAGTCATCTTTAATGATACAAGACACAGTGCTTATACGAGACACAAAATTTGGAAGACAACAAATTCAGGAATCAATTTTCTATCTCTTTTTTACATGTTCGGGCTGAATCCTATTATCTGTCCCTATCAAATATCAGTGTTCCGAGAGTAATTTTGACACAGATGGTCTCTGAAAAACTGGGTATGATTTCCTTATTGATATCAGTGTAATCATAAGGAGGAAGTGGAGGCTGCACTATATTTGGTGTAGAAAAGTCATATCCACACAAATCAATTCTTGAAGGTGTTTTATTAATCCAGCCTAATTTCGTGGATTGTCAAAAACGGTATGAAGTGATCTGTGTAGAAAATCATTCTGTCGCAAGGGTTTGGAATCTAGGTATTGCTGGAAGACTTCTGACTGAGTAAAGACATATTTATGTTCCTGTATACAGAGTTAGCGACTCTTTTTCCCAACCCCCTGGTCATGTGCGGGAGCCTTGGCCACTAAATGATAAGGTGGGTGTGGTTATAGGAATTTACAAATTAGCCAGCTATTTTTCTAATGGCCCAGGGACACAATCATTTATATACCCCTTTCTATTTAATAAACATGAAATCTCTTGCTTTTCAATTAAATAGGATACAAAAATGATAACTTTTCTGTTTTTTGATGTCGACGAGATGATTATGGGGCTGTTTTAACATTTAGCTGGAATATGTAAGAGACCATATACATTGTGAACATTAATAAAACCGACAAAATGCAGGGATGGATTCCTGACTGGAAATTGGGGGGGAAAAGGTCCGATGAACATGTGACTGGAAATGCACCATTGTCACATTAGGAGGCACTGACAAATGACAGTTGCTCTGACCACATGCCGTGTGCTCCTTGTGTGTTGCAGACTGTGTGACTGACGCAGCATACTGTGAGCAGCAAAATGGTCTGATGTTCATTATGTTGGGAACAAGTCAATATGGTGTTTGTGTATGGTCAAGCAGGTGAAATGGTTGAGAGACAGCACAGCTATACCAAAACAGGTATCTTCACAAACACAAGCCACATCAACCAACATTTCAGGCCCTTTTTGGGTGTTTGTGTGATCATGGGTCATCCCAGACAGACGAATGTGCTGGCAGATAGCAAACTGTGTGTTCACCAGATCTGGAGGTCCAGATTCTGTAGGATATTGAGACGAACCCTAACACAACCTCCAGGCACGGTGCCTGCCAACCTGATGTAAGTCAAAGTATAATTATGTGTATCCTGCATGGCATTGCATCTCGATGATTCGTTGTCACTGCATGCATCTCGCCCATTTCCGGACATGTGTTCATAGGACCTTTTTTCCTCATTTAGGTATCTGTCACTGCAGTTTGTCAATTTCATTAATGATCACCTTCTATAAGAGACCATAGCTCGATTTTCTGAAGCAAAATGCAAAAACATGAATATGTTGCCAACAGAGGTAAAGCAATCTACTAGTCGAGGCACAAATACAGAAATTTAAAATTATATGTGTGGCATTTCTAACCCAAGAGTTGAGGGTGATCAAAAATATGTTCACTGCTTACATGTTTTAAAAGAGTACTAAAGCTATATTACAAGAATAAGGAGGACGTTGAAATTCCATAACTTCATTTCTTCAAAGAAGGACGAAACTTTCAGATGAGTAAATGTAATATTATAGTGAGGAAAATGTAAAGCATGATTTCAGTTTCCTAATTACAAAACTTGTTATGCCTTTAAGAAAGGAATTACAACAGTTGAAGCAGTTTTTATTCAACATGCAAAAGTTTGACTGTGGATACGTGTCCAATAAACTGTTATATTCAAGACTGTCAGCCTCAGCAAAAGGGTATTTTATAAATACCAGATTTCAAGAAATCTCTCATAAAGAGATAGCAAATACTAGATTTGATAATAGGTATTTACACATGGTGATGTAATTTAAATTACAAAACTGGTCATGTCTTTAATAAAGGATTTAGAACAGCTGCAATGGTTTTTATTCAACAAGAAAACGTTTCCTTATACAATGAACCAATTGTACCTAGGCATGTACCGATAGTCTTCTTATTTTGTTCAGGGTGTATACGCAGACAAGGAAAAAAAATTCCCGGATTTTTCCCGGATAGAAATACACTTTCTCCCAGGTGAAAACAAGCTTTTTCCATGTTAAGTGACAGTATGTTTTCCCTTATCAATCCTTTGAATGGTTATCGTTTTATACAGGGGCGCAGAATTTCCTGGCACTTAAGAAAACGAAACTCAGGGAAAAGGACACGTTTTGGAAAAATCTTTGATGTGCAGCAACATGTATGCTGTGAATTTTCGTATTACGAAAGTATAAATTGATATTCCACCAAACACTGCATGTTACTTTCCGAATCATTGAAATCAAGATTTCGATGCGCTTTTGTAAGCCAGTCATAGCTCATGTCACATGATCTCGCCAGCAGATGACAGCTGATATTCAGAGCATTGGACACGTGATGTAGTACAGCAACATCACTGTTAAGTAGCACGAATACACAAACGGAAAGTTAATAGTTTAAATTAATTTACATAGCGTTGCTACAAGAAAAGCAAAGTTTTCACATATAATATTGGTCTCTAAGGTTAATAAGCTGCAAGAGAAGCTAAGCTTTCGCATATAATGATGATCTATTTTGAGCGTGTTACACACTAAGATAATCACACAAATGTGCCAGTAAAATTTTTAATAATGACATAAATGTCTTATCTCCAGGTTTCGAAATTCTTCTAAATGGCTCTTCATCAAAGAGTTGATTTTTAAACGAGACTGAAACGGTCCGTGATTTAATAAATTCATGGTACATTCTTGCACATAGTTCAACTTTTCATCTTCTAGCACACATCTTTCTGAAAAGTCTAAAACATAAAACGTGTGTTCGAGGAAATGTAAGGCATATTATTTGGTCTTAAGTGTGCCAAAGTGCAGTGCCACGCCTCTTCACAAAGCATTCAAACTCGGAATTAATAACAGATGGGATTGTTTGTAATTGTGAGAACAAGTACTCTTCATAAAATTTGAACTCTTTATTGCCTATTAGCTAATAACATGCTGTTTTGTGTGACATGAAATTAAATGAGGATACATAAAACCAATAAAGACAAGAGATAAGCAAGAAATTGCACATTTCTTCGATCCTTAGCTCCTAGCATTTTTTTCTCCCTAATCTTGCTACAGCTCTACATGGCATCCTTTCCTTTCTGCGAAAGAATCTATTACCGCATCAAAGTTCATCAAACGTTTTGCTACATGAAAAATCGGAATGTCGTTATCTAATATTGAAAAAGCTGTTAACACAAACAATACCCAATATTGATGTGGTTTCTCAATCTGATTACGTCTATTTTGTCACTGTCTGCTAGATAAAACAAAATAGGCCTTTCTAATATGGCAGCAATTTTGTAACACACACCAAATAAACGAGGCTGTTTTGGCACAAAGGGCCATTTTTATAACACGATAGAATATGATTCATGAAGTACCAATAGCAAATGGCTATTAGGCCTACTACAAGCAAAAAAAAAGCTTTATGTTAGGAAATAGTTTCACATTTCATTCATACGCACCAGTTTCTCAAGCATGAGATCGAAAAGCAGTATTATGAAATTTTTATTTAAATTTGTAATCGTCTTATTCTTCCATAATGTGTGTGATGTCCCATTTCTCTCCTTCCTCATTCTAACAATCAATCTTGTTATCACCAATTCTGTAGCTATTCCTGCCATTGTCAAAATTTGTTCGCCGATTAACTTCACTAACCCTGCCAGGATCACAGGTTTAGTTATCGCGCAATTATTTTCCGGTTAGGTGTTATTACGTATTCGTACAACATGTTTTCCGCATTACTTCCAGAATAGAACTTAAGCGGCTGCTAGCTGAGGACTGTACTACTGGGCCTTACTAGTGTAGCAATATGGCCAAAAATTTTCTGTCAAAATTTCATTTTCTTGGATACACCGAGATGATAATACGTAATCTTTCTCACCTGTTATTCCTGTCAGTCGTTTATATCCATTCTGGTAGTCTGAACCTTTGGATGTCGCTAGTAATTACAACAACGCTGATCATTCGCAAACCCAAGTAACCACATACACTATGCATGCATTCAAAAATCAACTTATGATTCATTCAGAAATCAACTTAAAATGTGTTCAAAAACCAGCAAGGAAGCGTTTCAAATCATATGAATAATCGATAAACAAACATGCGCTGTATGGTAGGAGCTTTGTGAAACAAGTTTTTTTCCTCAAGAATATGAATTTGGCGTCCCCTTTTCCCGGTAGCATCTAGCTGCTTGCTGCGACTGCTTGCACAGCCATCAGTCACATTCCTGTAGCCAGAAGCGGGAGAATCTACTACTCAAATGCGACTCAACTGCACATGCGCATGAGCCCGTTCGTTACCTCCTAAAACGAATCTAATGTTAACAGTTGTGACTTCACGCTCATCGGAGGCAATTTGTTAGTATGAAGCATTGCTTAGTCTTCCTAAAGCGTTTGACACATTTTCCAGTGGGCAGATGCTTGCATGAGCACTGTGTGTCGTTGTTGTATGTGGCGCATTTCCTTTGCAATTTAAGTTATTTTCGTTTTTGTCTCTCGTTTATGTTTTATTGTTGAAGTATTATTCTGCAGTAGTGGGGTACAGTAATATCCTTTGTTAGAGTATCGGTTCTTACCAGTCAAAATTACAAAAATTTAACTGAAAACTAAAACTAAAACAATTAAAAATTCCCGGTATTCTAAAAAAATCCCGGGTTTTTCCCGGTTTTCTCCCAGATGAAAAAAATTCCCGGGTTTTTCCCGGATCTCCCGGTTGTCCCGGGTCGTATACACCCTGTTGTTACTGCAGTGACATTGTTTTCATCCTCAGTGTAGGCAGAGTATTTCCCAACTTTCATTATCATCAAATTGAAGTATTAAGTAACAAATACTGATAGGAGACATAATTTTAATCAGGGTATCATTTTCATTTTTAATAACTAACTACATGAAAAAGCAAGTATTCACAATGAATTAAAATTTGCATTAAAATATGGAATACTGTATATCAAAAATAAAATAAAATCGTTTTTGTACTTCTAGTGATTACGAAAACAAAAGCTTTCTTTTGTGTGTACGTAAGATGTTGAATTAATTATGTAAAATTTTAAAGATATTGAAAAGTTTTCATAAAAGAACCTTATCAAACTGCAGTAAAGAACCACTGTCACAAATGAGGAGCCTGTCACCAATTCCCTGTGTACCACACCACCAGCACATCATAAACATGGCTGTGATGCACATGGCTCACATCCATTCCAAAAACACTCAGGGACATCGCCTCCTTGTACTGCACAGTTTATTCACATTAGTTGTTCACCGTTTGTTCATGGACAAATACAACCTAAGATTGCTTGCTGAGACTACATTCAGTTTACTGCAGCAAAATGATTACAGGAGATCCTGAATAAAACAGCATATTATGCTAATGGTGGGCTCATTTATGCTTCACTTGTGGACCCAGTAGCAACAATCAGCAATAGAAAACGCTGTTTTGCCTTATAAAACGGGAAAAAGCGTCTAATGTCTAGGTCAACAAACTCTTCCCGTCGTACAGTGCCATCTTCTCAAACTCTACAGAATGTAATGCAGTGAAAAATGCATTTGGGATCTACTCACAATAAAGTGTCAAACTGGGGAGATGAGAAAGACGTTGGTTAATTCCTTGACTGTTCAAATACAGTTATATCAGTGACTTACAGAGTGGATTTGGGTTCTGAATGACCACATAGCTGTAAATTGCATGGGACGCATTTCACACAAACAACCCAAAAATGTAGCGACCAAAATATGTTTGGTTAAACTTCAACTATGTCAGTTAATATTAAAAAAATAGAAGGCATGACAATAATGCAATAACTTTAACATAAGCAGATGTACAGTTTTGTGATGAAAGTGTTGCAGATCGCACAAAGTTGAACAAATATTTTTTTAAGTTTACTTCCTGTTAAACCAGTTTGAGATGTTTTAACTAATGATTTTTCCCGATTTTTTTGTTGAATTCATCTTGATTTTTCTTAGTCATTCTGCTATTTTTGTTTCAGATTTTTAATTTTCAGCCTCAAGCTAACGCTATGGATGTACAAATAAAAAATCTGTAAATGAATGATAGCCTTTTACTTTTATTGTCTAGTTTTATCTTTGAACTCGTTCTAGGATTTGGTTTTAATCAAATAATGAGGTAATTTAAAATTATAATTCCAAAAGGTAGCATCAATACTCATATTAACAGTGTAAAAAATATTATATATCGTGAATTCTAATAAAATATACTAATGTTTTAAGAAACAAAGGACCCCAGCTACAGAAAATATTGCAAGTATAAACATCATTCTTCCAAGATGCAATAAGCATTGTGTAACTTCTGCAAAATTTAGATATTGTCTTCAAAATCACGTAATCAGTCATATAAAAGATGGTAATCATATCCTCTCTTGGAAAATTTTCTGTACATGCCCATGAAAGCCATAGTTAATTATTCTTGCCTTCTACAAATTATCTGCTTGCCTAGACATGACTGAAGACAAGTATTCATGGTTATTTCATCAGGCCTCTGATACAAATGCAGATAACTTTTGTTCTGTAATAAATGTCACCGTAGTCATGCAGATGTTACTTTGCAGGATGAGCCATGTAACATAACTGAGCAAGCAGATGCATTTTCCAAACTAGCAGTATTCTGTTACTTTCTCTGTCTCCCAACCAGTTGATGGCAGTTCTACGGTATCTAATTATTAGTACAGTTATGATACTCACTACCTACTGCTAATGAATAACTTGGCATATCCCACTTCCTGTAGCATTCTCATGCGTTATATGATCATGATGACTGTATGGATTCATGCATTAGTAGAGGTCTCCCTACATAGCTAAGTTACAAATTAGTTAATATTTGAGTTTTGATTGTGAATTACATTAGTTTGCGAAACTTTGGTCTTGTGATACTTTAAATACACAGGAAGACAGTGTGATGAAATGTCATTAATTACTTCTTCACTCACACCACACTTGTAAACTGCTATCACTTGATGTTTTGATTATCATACAGAGTGGTTGGTGAAGGTACTTAGTGTTTAGTTTTAGGTATTGACTGTTTGGTCTCATGTATTTAAGTGTTTCAAGTAACTTATTTACTTTTTGGTGTTATACATTTTGTACAATGGTGTGCAAGACTTATGGACAATAGTACATTTTGCACAGAAGGCCACTCCTAAGAAATGATACTTATTCAAAGACAATAGTTACACTGAAGTCACCATAATTTATGATGGTACTCTGGGTATTACAAATGGGACACTGTTCTTAATAGAGAGTGCAACATTATGTCCCCCCTGATTATAACAAATGAACCAGCAAAACAATCATGTTCAATTAAATTCCTAGGTGCATTATGTAGTGATAAGTGGGAACATGTAATGCTCTTGAGTCAGAATTTAAGCTGCACCATAAAGAGTACTATTGTAACTCCATGAATAAAGCATGTTGTGCAATAGTTATTAACACAATAAATCACTGCCACGGGAGACCCATTCTTAGTTGAGTGAGAATTATTGCATTTATTGTTTCAGTAAGTTTACTGAGGAACCAACATATGTACCCATTATTACATAAGTATGTCATCCACAGACAGAATAGCATGAACATAAATTGATTGAACAAATAATTTGCATGCAATAATGTAACCAAATAAACAAATAAAAAGTCCACAATTTAAAATTAATGCATTTTCACTACCAGGCAAACCAACAATTGTACAAGAACATTAAGAAAAATGAGAGAGCATAAATAACATATATGTGAACACTACATAAAAATTTTGAAGCGAATGTAATACTTCAGATGGCATGTTACAAGAGACAACAGGTTAAAATGATGGTCACATACCAGAAGAGCCACATAACTGAAAAATGTCCATCACATGACAATTGCCTTGCGATCTTGCAGGTATGACAACACACATCAAACCAGCACATTCAGTAGAAAATTGAAAATATGTTCATCATAAGGAAAGTTGGAAGAAACTTTGAAAACTGCTTGACCAAAAAAAATCTTAAAATAAAATACAAAAGACAAGTAGGTATTTTTGGAAACCTCATGTTTATTCAAAATACAGTATCAAATCATATTCCAAATATAAGAAAGCAATTAAAATTCTCACTAATCTCTATGAGCCTTGAATCATGAGCAGAGCTTTAAAAAAAAAAAAAAAGCATTTCACATGAAATACAGCTCCCTAAAAGACAGTAGTGTATGGGTATAAACAGCAGCTGACTTCCATCCTTCTCTGAAGATGCATATCATTATCACCCATTTTATAATATATGATAACCACAAACAGTACACACATACATATATTTTACTTACATACACAGCACTACTTCTGTGGTCTTCACCAGTGTTAAGATGACTAGCCAAAGTGAATGATACACAACAAATATTATATTTTTGCATAGTATATACAGCATCAAGATTCTTAAGATGCACGCTTTTGTTGAATTCTAAGTGACAAAACAGCTTATAATTTCCTTGCCTATCAAGCGTACCGAATACTGAGTGGTACCTATGATTCCCAAAGTAGATAAAGGATTTCTTACAAAACAACCATGTTCTGGTCTCAACTTCAGTAGGTACATTGAAGTATTAATTATAGTCATGTTTGTATGACCCCTATGTAGCAGTTAGAACTGCAACTTCTGGAAATGTCAAACTGTATTAAGGGATTTGCAACGCTGTCACAGTTTCTTTGATCTCCCTCTATCACAATTCAACACACGTGTCTTCAAAATGTTAGCACCAATAAATGATTTCCTACATATTACAAATGTGTGATCCTCCTCCAATGTGCATTGTTGTAAGAACCTTGCAGACACCAGTTAACGAAGTTTATTTGCCTCAAGTGGCACATTTGTGTGTATTCCTACATGCCTCCTCAGACTGCTCAAATGGGAAAAAGTTTTGCCACAAATATCACATTTGTGAGGCCTCTCTCCAGTGTGTATTACTACGTGGACCTTGAGATGTCCCAAGTCAGTAAATGATTTTCCACAAATTTGACACTGATGTGGTTTGTGTCCAGTATGTACTGCAAGGTGCCTTTTCAGACTGCCCAACAGAGCAAAATCTTTTCCACAAATGTCACAAATGTATGGGTTCTTTCCGGCGTGTTTCAATTCGTGCCTGTTGAGAGAATATAGCTCATCAAAAGATTTGCCACAGATTTCGCATTTATGTGGTTTCTTTCCTGTGTGTATCAATGCGTGGGCCTTGAAAGTATCAAACTCAGCAAAAGATTTGCCACAGATATCACATTTGTGGGGTTCTTTTTGAGTGTGTACCAATGAATGACTCTTTAGGGTACTCAACTGAGTAAAAAATTTGCCACATACATCACATCTGTGGGGAGTCATTCCACTGTGTATTAATGCATGCATTTTGAGATAACCCAACTGAGTAAAAGATTTGCCACAAATTTCGCATTTGTGTATTTTATCATCAGAGTGTACAGCTCGATGTCTTTCGATATCACTAACCTGAGCAAAGGCTAGTCCACAAACATTACATCTGTGTGGTCTTTCATCACTGTGGACTGCTGTATGCCTCTTACAAGCACTAGCCCGTGCAAATGTTTTGCCACAAACACCACAACCGTATCCACTATTTAAAGTGCAGATAAAGGCATCGCCCTTGACATTACCACCTGCAGATAAATTGCTGTCATCATCACTTCTGTCTGCTTTCTCTCCAGCACGTGTCATGGTATTTGCATTACAGATGGCATTAAAGGAGTCCTTCAAAGTATTCTCTATTTTCTGGGAGGACGAATACTGTTTCTCAGTTTGTTCCACAACAGAAACTTCTTGCTTGATTTGTTGCTCATTTTCACAGTCATGTTTCCCATGATTGCCAGCAGCTGAGACTTGATGATTCCTATTCATTCTCAAAGGTTTGTTCAAGATTACATAACTGGGAAATATGTCACCATCCAATTTTCTAACATAGATAGGGGGCTGCACACCATTGATGTAGGTAAATACGCGTTATGAGTTATTTTTCTCTGATGTTAGTCCATGTGTGTAAGTACACATGGGAACATGTCAATTTTCTGTGTTTATCTCCTTCAGCTCACCATGGACCACTCCTTGAAAAGTTTCTTCAAATGAAATGCTACAGCTCTACCAGTACTTTGAATCAACCTGAAGAATGAGAAGAAAGGCATTAAATACTGATTTATAAAACACACAGAAATAAAAGTTCAGTGTTCACCAAAACTAGAGTTATAAATCAGAAGTCAGGCAAGTATATATATATGGGTATATAATCAGCCAATGTTAGATATTTCAAATTATCACAATATTCTGTCAGGAAGACAGAATTTTGCTAAGGTTAGGCCATTTTATAAGGAAAATTACCAGAGAAATTTCAATAATGACCAACCTCATTACTGCTGACTCAGTTTGCTGAACTTTTAGTAGATATTTTAATTCAGAAATGTCTTAATTTTTTAAAAATATGCTGTTTCAAGATAGTGGTTCATATCAGTTTATTAAAAAATCAATGCAGAAGATCTCTGTTAAGTTTTCCCAAAATAGTAGACTTAATATGTTTCAGTTTTAGCTAAGACAACAGATATGTACAATATTAGATCCTTACTTCTTTGATGTTCATCTCATATGTGAATATCCTCCAGCTGATTATACCAGAGTTCTTATATATGACTAGTAGTAATCCATAAAGGGAAACCGAAGAGTGGAATAAGTAATGATTTTAAAATAGTAAAATTACACTACGCACATGCCTTTTCCCTTGTTTTTAAGGATACTTTTAGGTTTGGGTACACTGCTACAACAGCCACTTAAGTGTATTTGATTGAACTGGAATCAACAACTAGAGCAAGCAGAAACTTTTTTATTGGCTACCTAGTGAACCAAGGGGATACTGACTGCATATAAGAAGAAACAACATCATTTCAATAAATGAAAAAATTACACAAATTTGGAGAGGGATTAATGAATGCAAAAGACACACTCATAGACTGTTTCGTTGGCACTGCAGCAAATATGAAACCCCATGTTAATTGAAATAATATATGAGAGGATGGCAATAATTGTAAACTCACCAGTACATCTTGTCAGATATCCTGAAATATTTTCACAAGTCCCCAATATCTGGTTACCTGGGATTCAAGAAGACCCTTAATTGATTCAGATATAGGTCACATCTCGAGAATGCACACAGTGGAGGCTACCATACTGTATTGAGAGTCAGCAAGGCAGCTGATGATTGGGCTGCCCCTCAAATATCTGGAACTCATCATTCCAGCTACAGATAAAACATTCCCGCAGAATGGAACTAAGACAACTTTCAGGTTCCTGGTGGGTGCAATGTGTGGTATGGGCATTAAAGGTTTGTGTGTGTGTTCCTTATACTGGCATTTGCAGCTTTGTTCTTGTACAAGTAAGTGACAGACTGCTGTTTTCCTTTATTTTTTTGTATTGCCAAGTTTTCAGAGGTGTAACGTGTGTTCTGCAATTGGTGTAGAAAGCATTCTTTTCATTATGCTCCCAGGAACCATGGAGATGGGGTGGTTTCTCTGGCTTAGTGATAAAGGTAATCATACTATGGTTATAGTAATAATGGAGAAGTTTTTACAGAGTAGCCAGGCTAACCTGTGGTTGCTGACAAGCCTTTTCAGTAATTAGATGGGCAACAGTCTGGAGATTGACTCACCTGACCTTGTAGCATATACTCAAGATGACATGGCAAGAGTACTGCGAACAGCTGAAAGCAAGAGAAAATTAAAGCTGTTATTTTTCCCTAGGGCATGCAGCTCTAGTGTATGAGTAAATGAAGATGAAAATGGCATCCTATTGGATAAAACATTCTGGAAGTAAATTTGTCCTCCACTCAAATCATATGGTGAGTATTACTCAGACATAAGTCATTACAAGGAAAAACAAATTTGGCACATTCCACAGGTCAATGTGTGGAATTACAGATCCCTTAATTTGTTACTTAGGTTAGAGAATTTAAAGAGACATGGATAGGTTGAAGTTTAAATGTATTGGGAATTACTGAAGTATGGCAGCAGAGAGAACAGACTTCTAGCAGGGGAATACAGGGTTATCAACAAAATCAAATAGGGGTAATTCAGGAGTAATCTAATAATGAATAAGAAAACAATAATGCAGTAAGTTACTATTAACATAATAGCAAATGTATTAGGTAATCAAGATTGACACAAAGCCAACTCCCACCACAACAGCACACATTTATATGGCTCCAGTTCTACATATGAGGAGACTGAAATAATATAGAATGAGATAAGAAAACGATTCTGACTGTAAAGAGAGACAAAAATTTCACTGAGATGGGCATATGGAATTCAATAGCAAGAAAAGGAAGAGAAGGGAAAATAGTTGGAGAAGATGGACTGCAGAAAGGAATGAAAGGGGTAGCTGACTGGTAGTATTTTGCATAGAGCATAGCTTAATCCTTGCATAAAAACAACTAAGAAACATGAAATGGTTGCATACATGGAAGAGACCTGATGACAAAGTGAGTTTTGGAATCAGATTTTAAACTGCAAGTGTTTGTAGCCATAGATGAAACTCTTAATCTACTGCTTATGAACTACACATTAAAACTGTGGAAATATGGAAAAGGCAGTAAATTAAGGAGATATGCTCTGTATATATTCAATGAAGCACAGATTGGAGATAGTTTCAGAACAAGTATTAAGCAGTGATTTATTGAAATGGGGAAAAAGGATTCCCATAATAATTTCTAATGTTGAAACTACTTAAACTTATGATCCCATATTTTGCCACAATGAACTGAGGACCTAACAGCAACTATATACCATAAAAGTATATTAGGTTGGACAGGGGAACAACACATTTGGCTAATTTCAAAACTGTATCACGTATAAATAAATGAAGATGTATAACATTCAAATTCAACTAAAAGACTTTTTTGAAAAGTAATACTTACTCAGCATATGCTGGAGGAAAAAGATCATGTTTTACACATACAACTATAACTGAAACCATGAGCTAAATTAATAGAACCAAATACAAATAATTATATTAAATTAGTCATCACTTTGGAAATGTTAATAGATACATAAAACCTAAGACCAATTTTGGAATCAGAACGAAAATTCCTGTAAGGTGAGACAATTTACATACAAATTCTCAGTCGTTTTAAATTTCATGAAAATTTCACTATTTTATTTTGCTATGATGATAGGTTTGTGGAAACATCAGTTCAGTCCAGTCTAGTCTAGTTGCTACAGCATTAGATGTGTTATTACTTATTATAAACATGTTTACACTTCATTTTGTGGCACCACAACCCTTAAACTGGTGGTGAAAAGGAGAAACATCATGTGCCACTTCACAGTTGTTTGGGATTAAGAGACTAAACAGCGATCAGTCCTTCACTCAAGAGATGATATGTGATACTGTCCATAATACTTTGTAGTGTCAATGTGGAGGTGTCTCATTATACAAAATAAAAATTAAATATCAATCTGGTACGCTCAATGTGGAAGGAACATAGGACGGCAGGTTCCTTCCGGGAAAAATGGAAGGACTGCCATGCAGCATTAGCTTCCTTGATAGTGCACAATTTTTCTGAGGGCCAGTAGCCTAACAGATGTTCCATTTCAATATGAGAAAAAGTCTCATTTGTACCCGAAAATCCATACCTGAAATTGTCAAACTGATTGCTGAATGAATAATTTCTTCTCTAGCCAAACAGTCAGCCACTTCATTCCCTGGATCATGCACATGACTTGGGAATCTGAGAAAGATAGCTGAGTAGGCAGTACAACTAAGTTCAGAGAAAACATCACAAAGAGCAGATATTGGAGGGTGATCAGAGTAACACCGACGAATGTCCTGGAAACTGCTCATTGTGTCACTAAAAATTAAAATGTGGTTGAAAGAGGCTTGTTCAGTAAAATGCAGTGCTCTGTTAATGGCTATCAGCTCCATCATAAAAACGCTAAACATTCCTGGAAACAAATGTTGAACCTGACTGGTGGAAGATGTAAAAGTACATCCCATCCTATCCATGGTTTTAGACCCATCAGTGTACATGACTGTAGCATCCTGAATCTTCTGAAGAACAAAATGGAATAGTTGCTGAAAGGTCATGGCTGTGACATATGTTAGCTCCTTGAAATAGATCAGCTCTAATTCATGGCCTGGGCACTAACCAAGGGGTAGGTGGGGAGGAGGGGAACACTCAGAGAGCATTTTTCTAGGTGTAGGCACCGGTAGAAGGCCTAGCGAAACACTACAAGCAGTAACTGCTCCCAGCGGAGTTTGCAAGTGATGGTACCATCAGAACTTCGGAGGGAACATTCCTGTTTCAGAAAGGAGACTGTCTATGGAAGTAGTCCAGAAGGCACCTGTCTTCCTCCACAATGATGACAGGGACCAACAATGTTAAAGTGAAGGTGCCCCTGAGCAAAAAAACCTGGCAAACACAGTCCAATTAAGAGGAGGCAATGGCTTGGTAAATACAGAAAGAAGCACTAACTACACCCCAAGACGTGTGGTCAAGGAAAAAGAGAGTGTTAGGGTCTCATATGCAGCTAGTCTTCAGCTGACAAACATGGGGCAACTGCGTCAGCTTTTTATTACAGAGGAGTTCCAAAAATTGGGACTATGCAACAATATTCAGACACTGGTTACCCAAGGAGAGTTCTATGCCAGGATGGACTGTAGTACAATCACAGATATCCTGACTTTTGTCTTCACTGGGGATAACTGAAGCCATGGGAAATGGTCTAAGTGAAGGCCCTTTGGATGGCACTGTGATTGGTGCATTGAGATATGGTGCAGAGTTGATCAACAGAGGTCACTATCCCATTGATGCCGATAAGAAAGAGTGAAACACTTAGCACAAAGCCCTGCAGGGCACCGGTCTCCTCGACCCTTATAAAGCTGAGCAATATGCCAGCTCTAACACAAAACAACTAGTGGGATAAAAACTGATTAATAATGAGTAGGCACCATGCAATGTTGTATGTCTTATGTCTGGAAAAAGATTGTAATAAAGTATTGGAGCTTAGAAAGTCTGTCAGACTGCTGTTTCCGACCCAATCAGATGGTTGCCTGTGCATCAACTCTCCCAAAAACCACACTGATATGGGGACAAAATGCCTTGTGATTCAAAAACCCAGCTTAATGATTGGGCTACTATGCTTTCAAGCAGTTTTCACAGCACATTAATGTGGCTAATCGGTTGTTTCTGGACACAGGTTTTGCCTGTTTTAAGAATTGGGCTGATGATACTATCTCACCATTGTGAAGGGGAAACATATTTAGGTCAAATTTGGTTGAAGACACTGAATAGCTGGAGTCTTTGAATAACATTCACATGATGGATCATCTGATTATGAATCGAATTCGAATCAGGGACTGGGCCCATAGCATTTGATGAGTAGTCTGAAGCAATTCCCAGTAAGGGAAAGGAACATTATACAACTCAACATGATGAGGTTAGAGGATAGGGACATATCTTCAACTCATCTTTTAAGCATTCAAAAGGTAGCTGGGTTTGAGGAGGCCGCTGACACATCACAATGTGAGTCACAAGGTATTCACAGCAAGAACCAATGCATTGGAAGAAATCCAGCCATGAAGGATGTGAGTTTGGCAGCGCAGTAGATTATGAAGCTTGGCCTACACCAGGGATGAAAATGAACATGTTCTTACAAGCATTCTTCTTCCTGCACTTAATGTGATAGCAAACGTTAACATAAAGCCATTTAAAAGTAATGAGGGTGCTCTATGAAGGATGTCATTTCAGACACTGCATTGTCCTTTGATGGTCCTGGATAGCTGTTGCAATGTGTTTGGTCTACCATGGTACTGGCTGGCACTGGAGGGGACATGTACAAATAGCAGCTCCAGCAGCACAAGTGACCACACTGGAGATGTTCCCCACAACTTAATTGATGAAATCTGACAAATATAAAGTGAAGGTGACAGCAGAGGTATATAACTGCCAGATGGCTCTCTGAAGTGCCTAATTTAGAAATTGATCTGTTGGATGGTGACAAGGAAGTGACAGGATTACTGGAAAATGATTACTGTCACAAAGATTGTCAAGTAGTGACCTCTGTAGTGAAGAGATTGGGAGAAGAGATCATAAAGTTGACAGCTGGAAAGGTGCCACTGGTGGTACTAAAGGGGGTATGGGTACGTTACTGAGCGAACACAAATCAAGATAGGAGAGAATTGTTCAATCAAAATCTCTACCACACAAAATGGTACTTCCCTACAGGGAGTGGTGCACATTAAAACTGCCAAATAGAATGAAAGGGGGGGGGGGGGCAGATGGATTACAGTAGTCATAAAAGTAAGCAGCCTGTCTGGAGGTGAATAAATGTTACAAATGGTGGCTGTTGGGTTCATTTGCACTAGCACTGCTACTGCTTCTAATACGGTATGGAGGGAGATCCACTCACTGACGAGGTCTCTATGAACCACTGTACAGATGCATCCAGATGGCATCTTACATGTATTATTCTGACAGAATGCAAAGTAACTTTGAAAATTGTGGAATGGTCATCAGTGAAGCGTGTTTCTTGGAGAACAACACATATCACAGAACAAGATGAAACTGCTAGTTGTAGTTCCAGCAGGTGGCCATAATATCCATGCAGTTCCATTGGATCATCATATTGAGGGTGTCCTGGTTAGCTGTGAAAAGGTCAGGAGAATAAGCCACGCCCCAGGACCACTGTCTGTCACCAGTAGGATGGGTTGGTTGGGTTGTTTGGGGGAAGAGACCGAACTGCGAGGTCATCGGTCTCATCGGATTAGGGAAGGTCGGGGAAGGAAGCTGGCCGTGCCCTTGCAAAGGAACCATCCCAGTATTTTTCTGGAGCGATTTAGGGAAATCATGGAAAACCTAAATCAGGACGGCCGGATGCGGGATTGAACCGTCGTCCTCCCAAATGCAAGTCCAGTGTGCTAACCATTGCGCCACCTCGCTCGGTACCAGTAGGATGGAACAACAGCAATGAACATTGGTTCACAATCTAATGGCATGGAGGGATCCGGCACCTGCACAGTCACCAGAGGAGCCTTCTTCTGAGAATTCTTCTTCTTCTCTTTCACAACTTTTGGCAGTACAAGGATGGAAGAAGAGCTAGCAGTCCTGCGACCCAGAGGCTGTGGTTCCTTCCATCACTGGCTGGTGTTGTGTGTGATCTGTGGATTTCCAAGGAGAGGGGGTGCTGAGAGCAAGCCCTATCATCAGTAGATATAGGAGGAGGAAGGAGGAAGTTGTTTCTTCAGCTGGGGGCAAGGAGTGATTCACAAAGATAGTGGTGCAGGAACCACAGGTGGGGAGAGTGATGGTAGAGTTGATTTTGAAAAAGTTGAAGCGTACTCTGATTAAAATTACTTTGTGATTGACGTTTCAGCAAGTCAATAGTAGGTGCCCACTGCCAACAATATTAGTTCTCTCTCGAGCACCATGTGCTCTCTTTAATGCCTGTTTTGTAGGTATGTGTACATGCCAGCAACACTGCTCCCCCCTCCCCAACCACTACAATGTGACAATCACGAAGTATCTTTAATCGGAGTGTAGGTGCGGAGATATCCATGACTTCTGAATAATTTGTCATCATGTTAGTTGTACGTATAGGTTTATATCTTTGGCTTGCCTCAGTGTATGACAGATAGTCAATTGATTTATATTCTTTTATTTTATTTTCTATTTTCAATACTGGACAAACTGGTGAACTTAGAGGATGGTATTCTCTACAATTTGTACACAAAGGACAACCTTTATGAAGTGATCTTCCACTGTTTCAACATTTTGGATCTGGCATGCAGTGGGGTGTCATGTGTCAAAAGCATAAGCACTGGAAACAACTAGTGGGTGGTGAGACATAAGGTTTCACATCATGTCTACACATCACAACTTTAACTTTTTGTGGAAGAACATTTCCATCAAAAGCGGGGATGAAAATGCTGCTTCTATTTCGTTATCTTTAGGATCTTTCAGTACCTGTCAGACAAAATGTACACCTCACGATTCTATATTAGCTTGCAGCTCTTCATCTGTCTGGAGTGTCAGGTCTCTGTGAAAAATAACTTTTCGTCCCATATTCAGAGTTTTATGTGGAATAACAGTCACTGGTATATCATTGAATCTTTCATGTCTGAACTGTTTGAGATTATGCAGCAGAGGCAACTTTAAATAGCAGTGATGCATATAACATTTCTCCCAATGAGTCTACCTATGTGTTCCAAAAAAAATAATGGTTCACATAACAGTAAAAGTATTTCCACCTATTCTAGTACACTCTGGGTACCAAGTAAATTGTTTCGTTTCCAGTCTTTTGGTTCGTCTCTATTCTCATAAAGCAGCCACAGCAGGGAAAGTATTTGGATTAAAGCTTATGACCATTACATTGGTTCAGTCTGATGTGTTTCACATACAAAATGTCACCCAGTTAAAGGAAACGTCATGTAGGATGATGCCCACTGCTGCAGTCCTCGTGCCTCATGAAAATGGGCACCTACTCCTCAGCATGAATGGGGAGCTAGCAGCTCAGGCATCCGCAGTATGATCCATCTGTTTTCAAAGGGATCTACTGGTAGGATACACAATGACCCCATCATGTTGGGCTGGCTACTGCGTTGGCTTCTAAGTGTGTATTTGAATCTACATGGTTATTGTGGACAGAGGCTGAAGTCCGTTGGTGCTTTTTAAGGTGTTCTTCACAAGTCATTCACACTACAGGAAAAAAATTCAGCTGAAAAATTGCTGTATACAGTATATAGATCTAAATGTAAACAAAAGGAAGTTAAACCTAGATAAATAGCCAGGTCAACATCACAAATTTTCACCTTGGGATAGAGATTAAGAGAAATAAGGATAATCAGCAATAAGAGATAGCAGCACAAGAAAGGATGTGAGTGCTGCAATATCTAGGTGCCCCATGTTTGCCACACAGTACTCATGAAAGAGTCATGATCACCCTGAGGGGAAGTAGCACTTGAGATTTGTCATGGGTCACATAGACCTGCAGTACTTTTTTTAATTTCTGCGACTGTCAACCAACTATGTACATAGAAAATAGTGCATAAAAGCCTGATGTATCTTTGAGCATTATTTGTGAGTTATTATTATTATTATTATTATTATTAGTCGTAAAGCTCCCAACATGGAAGACGCTAAGTAAAGATGGTTCACTTCTGGGGCTTCTTATTCTTCTTGTTTGCCCACCAGGTCTTCATTCTTTGCGAGAATTCAGATTTTCTTTCTTCGCTCCATTTTGTTCCAGTTCTCGGTGCTTTTGTCTCTGGTTTGACCTCCCCATTTGTTAACTTTAAGTTTGAAATTGTTTCTTTTGTTCATGTCTTCAGTAGTAATGTTGGCTAATTCCAGATCTTTCTTTACATTTTTGATCCATTCTCCTCCATTAACAAGGGATGCTACGTATCTTACTATTTTTTTTGTAAGTCTGTGATCGGGAAGTCTCATTATGTGGCCATAGAATTTTAGACGCCTCTTCCTCATGTCTATCTCTATGTTAGAATATTCTTCAATTTTAGAATTTTTCTGTAATCTATACCCCTCTTTGGTCCATCTTGGTCCCAGAATTTTCCTAATGATTTTCCTTTCCTCTTTCTTCAGGTTTTCCATATCTGTTTTCCTTTTAAGTGTCAAGGTTTCGCTGGCATATAGCATTATTGGTTTAATTACTGACTTATAATGTTTAATTTTTGTATTTATAGATAGACATTTTTTATTGTAAATGTTTTGGACCAGCCCTAGACCCCTACGAGCTTTTAATATTCTTTCTTGTTGTGAGTATTTTTCAGAAATTATCTCTCCTAAATATTTAAAGTATGGTACCCTCTTAATTTCTCCATATTTGGTTTGTAACTTAGAAATTTCTAGATTTGTTGTTGTAAACACCGTTTTCTCAAAAGATATTTGTAGGCCAACTTTTCCTACACACTCTTTTAAGGTTTCTATCTGTTTGACTGCCATTTCACTAGAATCTGCCATTATTGCAAGATCGTCTGCATAGGCTAAGTAGGGGATTTGTAGGTCACCTTTTTTGGTTCCCAGTGATATTGGTTTCCAGTACTTTTCTTTTTTGAGTTCTTTTTCCCATTCTGCCATGACTCTATCCAGAACTAAGTTAAATAACAGAGGTGATAATCCATCACCTTGTCTAACCCCAGTTTTTATCTCAAATGATTTTGAAAGTTTTCCCATGAATTTCACTTTGCATTTTGTATTTGTTAATGTCTGCTCTATGATGTTCCGTGTCTTCTTATCCAGTCCTTGTTCTTCAAGAATTTTAAATAGTGTGGGTCTGTGAATTGAATCATATGCCTTTTTAAAGTCGACAAAGACATATACTGTAGGCTTCCTTCGCATTTGTCTCATCCTTGTAATCAATTTCAAGTTTAAAATTTGTTCTGGACATGATCTGTTTGGTCTGAAACCAGCTTGGAAATCTGAGATTTTGGGTTCTAGCAGTTTTTGTGTTCTTTCAAGAAGACAAGCTGATAATATCTTGTATGTGACGGCAAGTAAGGAGATTCCTCTATAGTTGCTCACATCTGATTTATCCCCTTTTTTATGTAACGGATGTATTAGGGCACATTTCTAATCTTCTGGTATTTCTTCAGTAACCCATATGTTTTGAATAATTTTAACTAGCTCATTTCTTGAGTTAGACCCTAGACTTTTGAGAAATTCGGCTACAATTCCATCTTCTCCTGATGCTTTGTTATTTTTGAGTTTGTTTATGTGTTTGATAATTTCTTCTTCAGTTGGCGGTACAGAGTCTTGCTGTTGCGGGGCTTTAGTGCTGGATATTGGAAGAGCTTCTGTTGGTTCTGGACAGTTTAGTAGCGTTTCAAAATATTTGGCTAATTCTTCACAGTTTTCTTCATCGCTTAGTGCCAGATTCCCATCTGATTTCCGAAAACAGACATTTTGAGGGATATACCCTTTAATTTGGTTTGCAAAAGTTTTGTAGAATCCATGCGTATTATAATTTTTAAAATCTGCTTCTATTGATTCCAGTTGCTGAGTTACATACTTTCTCTTCTCTTGTCTAATAAGTTTATTTGTGAGTTATTTATGAAATAAATACTGTGCTTTGATTCATCAATACTTATATTACATATAGTTTAAAAAAAATGATAGTTCAAGTAAACTTCAGGACCAGAGACCTGGAATCTATTGTAGCCATTAAATTCATCACATAATACTGGTGAAGTCAACAAATTGAATTTGTGGTGTGTTACACTGCATGGAGACTCCAACTTTATTTTTATCAACCCCAAGTAAGTGAAGCACCACAAGCAGAAGATCAAATAGGTAAGAAGATAAGGCTCAGTAGAAATCCTTGAATAATGCAAGATACACTGAATTTAACTGACAAAATGAGAAATCTTTAAAATGCAGCAAATGAAGAAGACAGAAGGTTCTACAGACATCTAAAAACTGAAACTGATAAAAGTGCAAAATGACTAAGCAGAAATTATTAGAGGACATACTTTGGAAGGCTTTAAAAGCAAGGGAAAAAAATAGATGCATCCTACAGGGCAATTAAAGAGGCCTTTGGTGGAAAGAGAAGCAGCTTTATGAATATCAAGAGCTCAGGTGACAAGTGTGTATGAAGGAAAGTAGATAAATCTGAAATATGGAAAGACTATACAAGGAGGACTATACAAAAAAGAACATGAAAGATGAGGTAACTGCAGATGAGATCAGAGGTATAATACTGCATGAAGAAGTTTACAGAGCACTGAAAGACCTATGTCAAAACAAAGCCTCTGAATTATATGGCATTCCATCATAAGCTACTGAGATCCTTGGGAGGCCAACAATGACAAAATTATTCCATCTGGTGTACAAGATGTATAATACAGGCTAAATACCCTCAGATTTCAAGAAGAAATGTAGTAATTAAAATTTCACACTAGATTCCACACTGGGCAGGTGATGGTAGGCATGAATATTACTGAAATATCAGTATGTCATGACTGCAACATATTTACTTGAATTGTCTATAGAAGAATGGAGAAAGTGGTAAAAACTGATCTCAAGGAAGATCTGTTCGGGTATTCGAGAAATGTAGGAGCATACGAGGCAATACAGTTCTTACAACTTATCCTAGAAGTGAGACTGAAGAAAGGAAAATTGGCAATTATAGCATTTGTAGTTTTACAGAAACTTTTGACGGTGTTGGCTACAATACTCTCTCTGAAAGTCTGAAGGCAGCAGAGGTAAAATACAAGAAACAAGGAATGAATTGTCATCTACAACTAGTACAGAAAGCAGACAGTAGCTGTGGGAGCTGAATGACATAAAGGAAACTGTAATTAGGAGGGTGCAAATGTTACAGGGTTGTACCCTATCCCAGATGCAATTCAATCTGTACACTGAGCTAGAAGTAAAGGAAATCAAGGAGGAATTTGGAAATGTAATCAAAGGTAAGGGAAAAGAAATAAAAACTGTGAGGTCTGCTGATGTCACTGTATTTCTGTTGGAAGATGGCAAAGGACTTGGAAGACCTGTTGAAAGAAATGGATAGTGTCTTGAAAGAAGTTAGAAGATGAATATAAACAAAAATAAAACAATGATAATGGAATGTAGTTTAACTAAATGAGGTGATGTCAACAGAATTTGATTAGGAAATATGACACTAATGTTTGCAATCTGGGCAGAAAAACAACTGACTCTAGCTCATATAGCTAATATGAGGGGATATTCATAAACAAAAGGCTTCCAAAGCACTGGGGACACAGAGAAACTGTTTGTGCAGCTGCTGGTTACACTCTTGTGATTGGCAGTACCTTAACTCCCAAATAAGTTCATTTGTGCTTCACTGAGATGCTGTCTCGGCTTGCAGCCATTGAAAATGGAGCTCCTGTTGAATGCTACCACCACATGTGAAGTTTGCGCAGTTATTCAATTTTTGAACACAGAAAGTGTTAAATCGGTTGAAATTCATCACCAACTGATAGAAGTGTATGGACAGCCATGCATGGGTGTCTTAAAACATTTGCAAGTGGTGTACAAAGAAAACAGAAGTTGTACTGAGATTCACAATGAAGAAAGGAGTGGTAGGCAGTCAGTTTCTGATGAGATAGCCACAACAGTTGAGGAAATCGTGCACAAAATTTGGAGGATCACTTTGGATGTTCTCTGCATTTTGGTTCTTGGGGCATCCTGAAGTACCATTCGTAGCATTTTAATGCCAAAGTTGCAATATCACGACATTTACCAAGGTGGGTACCATGTATGCTGACAACAGACCACAAACAGCAGTGAGTTGTTTTTTCTGGTGGATTTCTTTGCCACCAAGCAAGATGAAAGGACAAGTTCTTGGACCTGACTGCCACAGGTGATGAAACCTGAGCATTACAGTTTAAACCTCAGGCAAAGCAACTGTTACACAACAAGTAGCCTCCCTCTTTGCCCAAAAGGCAAAAATTCAACCAAAGACACATTACTGGTAGTCATGGTGACTGTGCTTTGCAACCAGAAGAGGATATTGTCAGCACAACAATAAATGCTGACAGGAACATTGAAACACTGAAAAAATTGAGAAGGGCAATTCATAACTGAAGAAGAGGCACATTGAGCAAGGGCATAAGCATTACCCAACACACAGCTACCAACACATTGTTCACCAAGCCATCAATCTACTACAAGACTTTGGTTGAAACGATATCACCCATCCATCATGTGGTTCTACCCTGGCAACAAGGTAAAAGATATAGGAGACGCTACATTTGGGATTGCCCTCATAAAATGCATACTAGCAACAGCTAGAAAGCCATTTCTTAAAAAGAGAGATTTATTAACACTGAATATCAATACAAATGTTAGGAAGTGCTTCCTGAAGGTATTAATTTTGAGTGTAGCCTCGTATAAAACTGAAACGTGGGCAATAAACAGTTCAGACAAGAAGATACTAGAAGCTTTTCAAATGTGGTGTTACGGAAAAATCCTGAAGGTTAGACAGATAGCTCGGATAACTAATGAAGAGAGAGACAGAATCAAACTGGCAAGAGAAGAAATTTATGGCACAACTTAATTAAAAGAAGGGATTGGTTGATAGATCACATCATGAGGCATCAATGACACAGGTAGTTCAGGAGGGAGGTGAAAATTGTAGCCGAAGATCAGGGCTACACTACAGTAAGCACGTCCCAGTGGATGTAGATTGCAACAGTGATGCACAGATTGAAAGGCTTGCACAGGATAGACTAGTACAGAGAGCTGGATGTAACCAGTCTTCAGAATGAAGATCACAACATGTTACTCAGCCTATGCTGACTCATGTGCATAAGAATGTAATACCTATCTTTTGTTGTCTCTATCATCATGGGTGATTATGACTCTTGTATTAAGGATTTTTATGTTATTTTGGTGTGGAAGACTACTATGTCATCTGGCATTACATATTTTAATGTGGGATCGCTGCCCAAGTTGAAAGTTGAGTTATTATTTACTTTCTGAATGGTGATACATAGCACATTGAACATGGTGTAGATGTGTAGTTCCCCCTCTTTCCTTCTTCTTCTGCCTTGCCATCCCTCCCCCTATCTTCTTTTGTGTCCTTTTGATGGAATTTTCCCTTTTTCCTGGTGTTTTATTTAGGACAGTGAACAAGATACTTATATACTCATGCATCAATTTGGACCTATTTAATCTAATCGTTTGGTCAAATATATTTTTTGTGTATTTAATGAATATGTTGACACTTCATCACCACATTGGATAGTAGCATTCATTACTTAGAACAGTTAAATATTCTGTACGAAGATGGTATCTGTTCTTTCAAACATGTCCAAAAGAACAGATACCATCTTCATATAGATAAAGTGTTCTGGCCAATGATCTTCTTCAGTGCAGATGCACTCACATAACTCAAACTCTTACGGGCATTGGTAGACTGAGTGCCGCGAGTAATGAGTATAGTGGGCAGGGGCACTACAAATGTAGTGCACGGACAGTAAGTTGGAAATGTGTCTCTCACGGGGAGCGTACCAGAGGTAAGTCCCTGCCGTCACACTAACCTCTGTGTCCTTGATGGCTCAGTCCGATAGAGCATCTACCGTGTAAGCAGGAGACTCCAGGTTTGACTCCTGGTCGGGGCACACATTTTCGACTGTCCCTGCTGATATTTATGAACGCCTGTAAGCAGCTAGAGGTCTGTATTTCATTATATTTTCATAGTTATATATTCTGTAATTGACTGTGTATGTATGACCTGCTGGAGAACAATGTGTGTTGGCATGCTGCTTCCAGGATACAGCGAGGTGTGCCAGCCCTGGATCAAACCTGTATGATGGGTTAATAACGAGGACCATTGTACCAACCAGCATGGATGTATTTTTTAGGTGGTTTCCCAATTCCAGCTAGGTGAATAGAAGGTTGGTATCCATGTCCTGCCTCAGATACACAATTTACACACATTCTGAACATGTTCGAACACTTTCACGTGGATAACACTAGACGGAGACAGTTAGGCTACACAAATTCCATTCCGGAGGGAAAAGGGGTGGAGACTAGAGGAGTATGCAGCCATCCTCTTAACATTAACACTGCCACGTCTGATCATTGACATGTTCGCCTAATGTAACTGCAAGACAAAGGCAAAGAAAAAGAAAAAGACTATGTACATAACAAACTGATTTTTAAGATATGATAACAATAAATTGGGCTGTTTGAAACAAAGCAGGCTGAGGACTGTATGGCACATGGTAATGTGTACTGAATGGAACCTCAGGAATATTTGGTGACCTCACTAAGTAGTTAGTCTTGCAGCAGCATGGGGTGCCACTGGTTTCTCCATAATACATCGTCAATTCTTGTGTGACCAAAATGGAGAACAAGTTGAGGTACTTTCTGATAGCTCAAATACCCAAATACTGGGGTTGGAACAGATGGAAGCCATTTCTGCTACTGGATCAGGTGACAGACCAGTTTAAGAAGCGAAAAATGTTACTGGGAAGTTGGGCAAAACCAATATCAAATCCTTGCTGGGACACTGAGGAGGCAACTTTTTGGAAAACAATAAGAAAAGGAAGGCAAAGAATGGTGAGCCGTGGCAGCTCATATCGATAGTGCCACTCTGGTGGTTTATCTTTCCTGCCACGGTCAGGGCAGTAAGCAGTGCCCTCTGGGGCCTACGCGAGGAGTAACGAGGCGAGGTCCTGCGGGGGTGTGCTCCGGGACGTGGTGGAAGACGGTTGTCGGGTTGACGCAGCGAGTGTGGGACCGGACCTATCGCATGGAGATATACAAGTTGGCTCTGAACGGAAGGTGCCATACCAAGCAGCGGGAAGCAGGCGTCGTGTAATTTGTGTGAACGAGTAACGATTTTTGCATTGGATGTCCCAGTGGTTCCTAAGAGTTGTGGTGACTGCTTTCGGAGAAGAGAATTGGTAAGAGCTTGTGTATATGCTCTTTTCTGTACAATGTTGCTGCTTGCTGTTATAAATGGGTGAAAATCAGGCGCTTGTATTGACTATATGAGAACTGGTGATGTAAAATTACATTTGCGATAGAGTCTCACTTGTATTGTGACAATTTAGAGGCGAAAACTGTGGTGCTTTCATTGGGTCTGGTTCTTTGCTGTGCAACTACGGGAGCCAGTTACTTGGGGTAACTGAGGGAGCACAATTATGTTGGTCTAAGTAATATGTTCTCCACATTTTGTCTATGGCTTTGCGAATCAAAATCGTGGGGGAGTACACATATGAGTAATTTGCTATTGTATTGATGGTTAGGTTGTAAAGACTGTTCTCTGGTGTATTTAATCACATGCTGATTTGTAGCCAATCTAAGCAGAAGTTACCATTGCTACTTGCTTACGTGCTACTGTCCTTATGATTGGTGTTGTTTGTCTTTTGATTGCGGGTGTGCTCACGCATTAAAAAAAAAAAAAATTATGGCTACTATTCATAAGGAAGCTTTTATCATATGCTGGTCTGTTTGCCTATCACATTCGCTTTCTATGCAGTAACTGAATGAATGTGTATGGTGGTTCAAGATTGTAGGCTGACTAGTATTTGAACTGGTGTTGAGGTTAAGGGCAAGATCAGCATCCCGCAAACCCACACGCTGCGCGTGGTTAAATGTTCCGCTATTGGGGAGCCGGCTCTCTGTTCTTGGATTTTGTAAGGATACGTGATGAGTGCATCGCTGTAGTCTTTCGCGTGCTAAATTGCGGGGTGTCGATGCCGTCCTAGGGCTTCGTTTTAAAATATGTGCTCCGTCAGAGCCTATTTAAATATGATTTTAACTCATCATTCAAATTTTCTAGTCTTACTTTCTTAAAAGGCTTTCAGTTAAATGATTGCTATTTGCCTGTTTAAATGTCTGAGTGACTTAAAGGAAAAGAATATTATTTTGTAATTTGTACTGATTGTTCCTTTTGGGTAATACCTGACTTGTGTTCAATAAATGAGTGTCTAGTCAATGGTGATGCACTGTTCTATTGCTAGCCTTCCCCTTCCACTCCACAGCCTATTGAGCTGCTTTGTTTCGAAATTGTGTTCAGAACACCCCTCTGACCTGACACCTCAAATGGCTCCCTAAATATAAATATACGGAACTAAAAAGCCCTGAATCTAAGACTCCCCCCCCCCCCCAAAAAAAAAAAAAAAAAAAAAAAAAAAAAAAAACAGACTGTCCCAGAGTGAAGGGAGTAAATAGACCCCTTCCACATCCAAGACAGGACACAAGAGAATGAGGGGGAAGTCTACTATTCCGATTTCTCGGGATAATTGGATCCAGGAAATGCTTACTCAAGTAATAGAGAAATGGACCTACAGGGTGTATACGTGGACAAGGAAATAAAATTCCCAGATTTTTCCCGCATTTCCCGGTTAAAAATACACTTTCTCCTGGGTGAAAACACACTTTTTCCATGTTAAGTAACAGTATATTTTCCCTCAGAACTGCAAAACTTATCAATCCTTTGAATGGTTATGGGTGTAGAATTTCCCGCCACTTTAGAAAACAAAACTCTCAGGGAAAAAGACACATTTTGGAAATATCTTTGATCTGCAGCAGTATGTGCACAGCGTATTTTGGTATTACGAAAGTATACACTGGAATTCCACCGAACACCACCTGTTACTTTCTGAACCATTGAAGTCGAGATTGCGATGTGTTTTTGTAAGCCAGTCATGGCTCATGTCACATGATCTCGCCAGTCGATGACAGAGGATTTTCAGAGCATAGGACATGTGATGTAGTCGGCCAACAGCAACATCACTGTTAAGTAGCATGAACACACAAACAAGGAAAGTTAATAATATACAAGGTTTTGCTACAAGAAAAGCAAAGCTTTCTCGTATGATGCTGGTCTCTAAGGTTAATAAGCTGCAAGAGAAGCTAAGCTTTTGCATATAATGTCGATCTCTTTTGCACGTGATACACTTTAAGATATATCACACAAATGTGCCAGTAAAATTTTTAATAATGACATAAATGTCTGATCTTCAGGGTTTGAAATTGTTCTAAATGGCTTGTCATCAAAGAGTTGATTTTTAAATGAGAGTCAAACTCTCTGTGATTTAAGAAATTCATGGTACATTCTCACACATAGTTCAACTTACGTAAAAGGATATTTACTTTGAAAGTAATGCTTTTCAAACCAACATTCGCAATATTTTTCTGCGACCTATTAGAAATAGATTTGTTTGGGCAGTTGCCAGAGAGCAGGGATAACAGGCCACACCACACTTGCACAGCTAACATATAGTAGGAAGCCCTTATGTATGTACGTGTAAAACATTCAAAGATCATACATTATGTCATAAAAGAAACAAGACATCATCAGAGGATACTCCAAGGGCATCGGAACTTTGTGAACCATACTAAAATGTGCACATTTAAAATGCATACTTAAAGGGCACATTCGTATGTCCAGATTCCCAATGAAGTAGACCTCGACCTGATATTAAGCTTTTCAGTGTGGTTTTCGGGATGTAAATTTTCTTGGAGCACTGGTACTGTTTATACCATATTTGGTTCTTTATTATGGCATAATGCCATATGAGCTAGAAGATGAAAATGTGCACTTAAAATTTCAGCAAACAGTTGAAACTAGCCAGCACTGTGGAATTAAACATTTCGTTTCAAATACATTGACTGCCTCTGCGGAAAAGGTTAATAAAATTCAAATTTCTTTAGCAAACAGACAAAAATAACTTCATTGTTCTGCAAGGCGATTAATGCTTGACTGTCACAAAGGTGGAAATAAAATAAAATCTCAAACTAATTACATATTTTAGCCTTCTGTAATTATGTGAATGTATTTTAATTCACTTGATAGTGCTGGCCACAGATATCCGTTTTGTTTTAATTTCACATGAGAGTAAACGAAGGGGAAACAGCAAAATCACTAAATGTAAACGCGGGTCATGTGGAGACTATCCACTATAACTCAGACTGCTCTGCGCATTAGCCCCAGATCTACGATATTTGCTAAAGAGGTCAATACTAAAAATAAATAAATAAAATAAAATAAAATAAAAATCGAATTTTCAAAAATATGTTCATCTTGTAGTGCATATCTTTCTGAAAAGTCTGAAACATTAAACGTATGCGTTTGAGGAAATGTAAGGCTTGTTATTTTGTCTTAAGTGTGCCAAAGTGCAGTGCCACGCCTCTTCATACAGCAAATTCGCTCTGTGGAATTGAAATGTGTATATTTTGTAATGGATTCCATCAAACTATATTCAGGACAGTGGAAATTGAAATGTCCTGTGGTGCCTCTCCTGTTCCCAGTTGGCCGGTTTGACAGCCTGGCCCCCTCAAAAAAAAAATCTCACAATTAATAGCAAATGGGATTATTTCTAATCGGCAGAACAAGAACGCTTCAGAAAATTTGCACTCTTTATTGCGTATTAGCTAATAACTTCCTGCTTTGTGTGATAGAATTAAATATAGAATACATAAAACCAATAAAGACAAGAGACAAGCAAGAAAGTACACATTTCTTCAATCCTTAGATCCTAGCATCTTTTTTCTCTCAAATCTTGCTACAACTTTACATGGTGTGCTTTCCTTTCTGTGAAAAAATCTTTGACCTCATCAAAGTTCGTCAAACGTTTTGCTAAATGAAAAATCGAAATGTCGTTATCTAATACTGAAAAAGTTCTTAATACAAATAACACCCAAGACTGGTGTGATTTCTCGATTTGATTACGTGTACTTTGTCACTACCTGCTAGATAAAACAAAATAGGCCTTCCTAATATTCCAGCAATTTTGTAACACATACCAAATAAATGAGAATGTTTAGTTACAAATGGTCATTTTTATAACATGACAGAATATAATTCATGAAGTACCAATATCAAATGCCTGTTAGGCCTATTACTATGTTAGGAAATAGTTTCACATCTCATTCATATGCACCAGTTTCTCAGGTATGAGATCGAAAAGTAGTATTACGAAATTTTTATTTAAATTTGGAATCGTCTTATTGTTCCATAATTTGTGTGATGCCCTGTTTCTTCTCCTTCCTCATTCTAACAAGCAGTCACCACCAATTCTGTAGCTGTTCCTGCCATTGTCAAAATTTGTTTGCCGATTAACTACACTAACCCTGCCGGAATCACAGGTTTAGCTATCCCGCGATTATTCTCTGGTTAGGCGTTATTACGTGTTCATACAACATGTTTTCCATGTTACTTCCAGAATAGAACTTAAGCAGTTGCTAGCTGGGGACCGTACAACTGGTCCTTACTAGTGTAGCGATCTGGCCAAAAATTTTGTCAAAATTTCATTTTCTTGGGTACATCGAGAAGATAATATGTAATCTTCATCACCTGTTATTCCTGTTTTGTCGTTTATTTCCATTCTGGTAGTCTGAATCTATGGATTTTGCTAGTAATTATAACAATGCTGATTATTTGCAAACACAATCAAACACATAATCAGACAGCGATTGGCATTCATCCATTCGGTTTTACTCCGCTCAGCTTGTATAGCCCTGTCCCCTTCCGTCTGCGGAAAATTTATTTCTAGATGCGATGACTATTCTCATGACAGAGACATCACGTACACTACGCACGCATTCAAAAATCAACTTACGATTCATTCAGAAATCAACTTAAAATGTGTTCAAAAACCAACAGGGATGCGTTTCAAAATCATATGAACAATCGATAGACCAACGTGCGCTGGATGCTAGGAGCTTTGTGACACAAGTTTTTTTCATCAAGAATATGAATTTGGAGCCCCCTTTTCCTGGTAGCATCTAGCTACTTGCTGCGACTGCTTGCACAGCTAACTGCCACATTCCTGTAGCCAGAAGTGGGAGAATCTACTAGACAAACACGACTCAACTGCGCATACGCATGAGCCCACTTGTAACTGCTAAAATGAATATAATGTTATCAGATGTGACTTCACACTCATTGGAGGCAATGTGTTGTTATGAAGCTGAGCCGTGGTAAAAATTGCTGTTTTGAAGAGCGCGTCGCAGCGCATTGTGTGATGCAGTCGCCCTCCGTTTCTGGCGGTGGTGCCGCTGTGGCAATCGCAGCTTTGGTGTCTCCCTCATGGGAAAGGTTGGCTGTTCACGTGCATTTAAGGGGCGCGATGAGCTCGCCAGTTGGCCAGTCTGGGTGAGTCTGGGGTCAGTCTCTCGTCCCCATCTTGTTAGTCTGTCTCTTGTCCGAATTTGTGGGTCACTTAATGTCTGTCTGTCGTCCAGAATGTTAGTATGTCTTTCGTTTGGATCAATCTTTAAAGCTGGATAAATGAGGGTCTCTCCACTCTGCCAGTAAGAGAACTCAGCAAGTGCTCCACCCAGTCGAGGCTTAGTTCCTGCATCTGAGTCTGCCCGTTAGGCCGCCAGTCTGCTCGAGTTTGCTCAGGCAATGGTCATTGGCGGTTGGATCGATCAGTTGGTCGGTCGCGCACTGAGACACGAGATGATTTGTCCGCCTTAACCGTCGGCGCATGTGAGGTTGCCACGTGAGTCCAGTGGGCCGCGCCGTATAGCGAGGGGTAGTGGTTTCGCGGCCAACACGAGACCAACAGGAGTCAACCCACGACATTGGTCTGGCCGGTGAGAGCTGCGACGCCGTGAGACGGGAGATCGGCGCGCCTTCCTGCATCCATTGAAGCGGCTGGCAGCGGACGATTCGGGAGAGCGTTTTGGGGGTGCTGCGCCAGGTCTTCTCGAGAAATCGCAGTTTATTAGAAGTTAAGTGATTGGTGAGATGTTGTTCCATTTACTTGTTAAATTGTACTTGTTTTCTTGGTGAGGTCACCAGCCGCTTTGTTTTGGGGTTCATCCCACCATTCTTCTCTGTTTGCCCACCTGCGGGAAGGTGGTTATTTATGAATTGAGTGGTCCATTTTTCCCTTGTGAAGTAGGGGTGGGTTAGAGCAACCTGCGGTTCGGGTTGTTCGGTAATCTCCCTATTAATCTGCTGTACGTTAGTAGCTGCCTCTGTCATGTTTGTCGGATTCAGTGTGTTAACAAATTCATTGCTTGGAGTGTAACTGCCTAATTCCTGAAATATGTTTTTATCTTGCCTATCATCTTGAGAGGTGGTATATGTGTACTGTAGGGCATGTTAACTCGTTTGGCCAACCTTGTATAATTTTATATAAGATTGCATTTCATGGGCTTTTACTTAAATGGTTACCACCCTTCCACCGTAAGGCTTTTCTTAGAACTTAAAATCAAGTTGCACCTTCGGTGGCAAGTTAATCTTTTAATTTTAGTGTTTGGTACTATTTCCATCCCTCCTACGGGATGCATAGTTTTTGTGTGCTTGTGTGAATTGTTAAAAATTTTAGTTTAAAGTAATCTGGTGTGTTGCAGATTTGTACCAGTGTAGTCTTTCAGAGGTTGTTGTGAGCAGTCGTGACTATGGCCGTGTCAAAAGGGAGCGGCAGGGTTCTTAGCCCAAAAGCTCATACACTCAAAAATTTGTTTCTTTCTGCCTCTGAATAAACTGTAACTTGGTATTTAGAGGGTGGTTTCTGCTTATAATTTTAAATCTGTTTATTTAAAAAAAAGAAAACGCTTTTAGGAATAAAATTTCCATTTTTTAAAAGCAAATTGATTATGATTTCATCAGTTACTTCCTGGCAACTACATCCATGCTTACATAGTGTGATTAAATGTGTTAGTGTTCTTGATGAATCGCTAGTAAATAAAATATGATTTTAAGAATATTCTTTGAAATTAAATCCACGGTTCAGAAGCATTGCATAGTCTTCCTAAGACCTTTGACACATTTTGCTGCTGGCAGACGCTTGCATGAGCACTGTGTATCATTGCTGTATATGGCACATTTCCTTTGCAATTTAAGTTATTTTCGTTTTTTCTCTCGTTTATGTTTTATTATTGAATATTATTCTGCAGTAGCAGGATACAGTAATATCGTATGTTAGAGTATCGGTTCTTACCAGCCAAAATTTCTTAGAAAACTAAAACAATTCTAAAAAATTCCCAGGTTTTTCCCGGTTTTCTCCCGGATGAAAAAATTCCCAGGTTTTCCCCAGATCTCCTGGTTGTCCCAGGTCGTATACACCCTGACCTATAGTACTGAGGTCCCTGTTTTTAGGGTGGTGGTTATCCAACAAAGATGTCCACTGCTCAACATCACCTCACAGCTAGAGGAGCTAGTTCAGATGGCAGTCTTTGATAAGACTGGGGGGTTGGGGGGGCGGGGGGGGGGGGGGGGAGGTACACCATGGTTGGTTAGTCCCATGTACAAGAGGCTCTACTTGGATAAAGTTGCTCTAATCTTTGTATGAAAGGAGCTGGGAACAGAGGATTGGCTTAATGACATGGTGCACAAGGTATATACGTAGCGGGAGGCAAAGCTGGCTGTTGAGACTTCTGAAAGATGTTCCTCCAAAGGCTCTATCTGAGAAAGTATGTGTGCAGAACAAGAAGGTCTCAACAGAAGATTGGTGGTAACCAACTGGAAAGTTACATCTGATGGCCAAAGCCTAGTGGTGGAAATAGGCGAGGAATCCCTTGGGGCAATGCGAGAATACGACCTGAAAGTGTATTGATTAGTCTTGCAGAACATTCTCTCAAGAACAGAATTTCATTCACGCCGATGGTGGTCTTTTTTTCCACAGACTTGGTGATCATCAGGATGAAACAGTGTGACACTGTGAAGAAGGAAGCTCGAGGGAATTTATATTAGCGTCAGCTTAGCTTCCTTACGAACACAGTGCTCCTCCTTCCCAGACAGTGAGGAAACTGGTTGGCAGCTGCTTGCAGCTAAATGAGCGACTGCTCGTTGGTTGTGATGCCAAAGCCTACAACCCGGTGTGGGGAAGCAGCAACACCAACAGCAGAGGCTAGAGGCACCACGGGCGTCTGCGTTTCTCTCTCGCACGCTGCTACGTGAAGTCACAGTCTGAGCTGTGCGTGTGCAATCGAGCTGCACAGAGCTACTGAGAGCCCAATATCACACTGACTGCCAATGCGAACAGCACTGAGCCAAGTTGATTTTTTTTCTTAAAACTAAATCTTTATTAATAATGATAGTACAACATATTATTCTGCAGTAGCAGGATACCCCCCATGAACCATGGACCTTGCCGTTGGTGGGGAGGCTTGCGTGCCTCAGCGATACAGATGGCCGTACCGTAGGTGCAACCACAACGGAGGGGTATCTGTTGAGAGGCCAGACAAACGTGTGGTTCCTGAAGAGGGGCAGCAGCCTTTTCAGTAGTTGCAGGGGCAACAGTCTGGATGATTGACTGATCTGGCCTTGTAACATTAACCAAAATGGCCTTGCTGTGCTGGTACTGCGAAAGCCTGAAAGCAAGGGGAAACTACAGCCGTAATTTCTCCCGAGGACATGCAGCTTTACTGTATGGTTAAATGATGATGGCGTCCTCTTGGGTAAAATATTCCGGAGGTAAAATAGTCCCCCATTCGGATCTCCGGGCGGGGACTACTCAAGAGGATGTCGTTAACAGGAGAAAGAAAACTGGCATTCTACGGATCGGAGCGTGGAATGTCAGATCCCTTAATCGGGCAGGTAGGTTAGAAAATTTAAAAAGGGAAATGGATAGGTTAAAGTTAGATATAGTGGGAATTAGTGAAGTTCGGTGGCAGGAGGAACAAGACTTTTGGTCAGGTGATTACAGGGTTATAAATACAAAATCAAATAGGGGTAATGCAGGAGTAGGTTTAATAATGAATAAAAAAATAGGAGTGCGGGTTAGCTACTACAAACAGCATAGTGAACGCATTATTGTGGCCAAGATAGACACAAAGCCCATGCCTACTACAGTAGTACAAGTTTATATGCCAACTAGCTCTGCAGATGAAGAAATTGATGAAATGTATGACGAGATAAAAGAAATTATTCAGGTAGTGAAGGGAGACGAAAATTTAATAGTCATGGGTGACTGGAATTCGTCAGTAGGAAAAGGGAGAGAAGGAAACATAGTAGGTGAATATGGATTGGGGGGAAGAAATGAAAGAGGAAGCCGCCTTGTAGAATTTTGCACAGAGCATAACTTAATCATAGCTAACACTTGGTTCAAGAATCATGAAAGAAAGTTGTATACCTGGAAGAATCCTGCAGATACTAAAAGGTATCAGATAGATTACATAATGGTAAGACAGAGATTTAGGAACCAGGTTTTAAATTGTAAGACATTTCCAGGGGCAGATGTGGATTCTGACCACAATCTATTGGTTATGAACTGCAGATTGAAACTGAAGAAACTGCAAAAAGGCAGGAATTTAAGGAGATGGGACCTGGATAAACTGAAAGAACCAGAGGTTGTACAGAGTTTCAAGGAGAGCATAAGGGAACAATTGATAGGAATGGGGGAAAGAAATACAGTAGAAGGAGAGTGGGTAGCTCTGAGGGATGAAGTAGTGAAGGCAGCAGAGGATCAAGTAGGTAAAAAGACGAGGGCTAATAGAAATCCTTGGGTAACAGAAGAAATACTGAATTTAATTGATGAAAGGAGAAAATATAAAAATGCAGTAAATGAAGCAGGCAAAAAGGAATACAAACGTCTCAAAAATGAGATTGACAGGAAGTGCAAAATGGCTAAGCAGGCATGGCTAGAGGACAAATGTAAGGATGTAGAGGCTTGTCTCACTAGTGGTAAGATAGATACTGCCTACAGGAAAATTAAAGAGACCTTTGGAAAGAAGAGAACCACTTGTACGAATATCAAGAGCTCAGATGGCAACCCAGTTCTAAGCAAAGAAGGGAAGGCAGAAAGGTGGAAGGAGTATATAGAGGGTTTATACAAGGGCGATGTACTTGAGGACAATATTATGGAAATGGAAGAGGATGTAGATGAAGATGAAATGGGAGATAACATACTGCGTGAAGAGTTTGACAGAGCACTGAAAGACCTGAGTCGAAACAAGGCCCCGGGAGTAGACAACATTCCATTAGAACTACTGATGGCCTTGGGAGAGCCAGTCCTGACAAAACTCTACCATCTGGTGAGCAAGATGTATGAGACAGGCGAAATACCCACAGACTTCAAGAAGAATATAATAATTCCAATGCCAAAGAAATCAGGTGTTGACAGATGTGAAAATTACCGAACTATCAGTTTAATTAGTCACAGCTGCAAAATACTAACGCGAATTCTTTACAGACGAATGGAAAAACTGGTAGAAGCTGACCTCGGGGAAGATCAGTTTGGATTCAGTAGAAATGTTGGAACACGTGAGGCAGTACTAACCTTACGACTTATCTTAGAAGAAAGATTAAGAAAAGGCAAACCTACGTTTCTAGCATTTGTAGACTTAGAGAAAGCTTTTGACAACGTTAACTGGAATACTCTCTTTCAAATTCTGAAGATGGCAAGGGTAAAATACAGGGAGCGAAAGGCTATTTACAATTTGTACAGAAACCAGATAGCAGTTATAAGAGTCGAGGGGCATGAAAGGTGTGGGATCCGCATCAGATGGAGGACATCAAAGAAGCTCAAAGAAGGGCAGCTCATTTTGTATTATCGTGAAATAGGGGAGAGATTGCTATGGATGTGATAAGTGGATTGGGGTGCCAGTCATTAAAACAAAGGCATACTTTGATGCGGCAGGACCTTATCATGAAGTTTCGATCACAAACTTTCTCCTCAGAGTGGGAAAATATTTTGCTGGCACCCACCTACATAGGAAGAAATGATGATTGTAATAAAATAAGACAAATCAGAGCTCACACAGAAAGACTGAAGCATTCAACTTTCCCGCACACTGTTCGAGGGTGGAATGGTACAGAAGTAGCTTAAAGGTGGTTCAATGAACCCTCTGCCAGGCACTTTCCAGTCCAGCAATGATGCAGTAATATAGCATCACACTGTAGCAACAGCAAAACAACCATTATCAGTCTAACCACATCTGTATGAAATATACCAAAAGAAAACTTGCAACCTACAAACACACTAAAACCAAAAAGGATAGGAGTTTGTGCAATTGCTTTCACTGCTTCATTATTTATTTTAATAGAGAATGAAACTCTACATGAAAACCAACCTGTGTATCAACCGGGTAAATCTTGCACAATAGCACTTCACGAACCTTTTGGGAAGGTGGAAAAAGTTCTACACTACAATTGCTCTCTGCATCTTTCTAGACATTAAGGGGACTCTTAGCAATACAACTTCCAGACTCCCCCCCAATCCCCCCCAGTTAGAGCTGCAGAAGGACATGGCATTAAGATTGCTAAATGCAGCAGGAGTTAGACCATGCTGAGTAGAGGAAAGGTAGAAGCCACATGATCAATGAGAAAATGGTTATCAACACCACCAGAGGGTGTCCACAAGGAAGGGGTTTTGTCCCCACTACTGTGAAACCTGGTGGTGAATAACCTCAAAGAGTTAAATTCTAAAGGTTGCTTTTGCAAATAATATATAGATGATTTAACTGCATTAGTACTTGATAAATACACAAGTACCGTTTGAACAATTGCACAATGCAGTCTGAAGATTGTGCAAAACTGGTGTGGGAAAACAGGATATGAGAGTCACTTCCATAGCAAAACTGTTGTAGTGTTCATAAGGAAGCATATCCAGGATACTTTCTGGAATCTTAAGTTCTTCAATGAAATTCTACCAGTAGATTGGGCAGTGTAGTGTCTATGAGTAGCCCTGGATGCAAAACAATCATAGGCTCCTCAAATGAAGGATAAAAGCTCCATGGCAAAGAGTGTCCTCATGTGCACTAGACCAGCCTATAGTAAAAACTGGGGTCTAAACTTCAGGAGCACTAGATATACACCTCTGTAATATGACCTATGGTAAGTTATGGGGCTTCAGTATCCATACATATTACGAAAGTGTATGTATGTGTGTAGGTATGCATGTTCCAAATCTCCTAAACCATTGCATCAGTTTCAACCAAATATGATACAAAATCACTTACTGTCTGGAAAGAACCACTGTGGGGGTAACAAATACCTATCTCTTAAATGGATGGACTGAAAAAAAGCACAGTTCATGATGCACAAATAGCCAGATTATATTCATAAAGTATTTGAGAATGAGAGCACTTAGTGATTTGCAACCAACATTACAAATAGTTTTAAACCTTAACAAGAAATTCTCTCACTGGCCTCCCCCCACCCTACACACACACACACACACACACACACACACACACACACACAAAATGACGATACGAAAAAAGTTTATCACTTACTAGATTTTCACTGTTCATGCAGTAAAACTGTTGGATCTGGCATAAACTTTTAATTTATTAGTTCTTTATGACTAACTCTATTTGCAACAAATTTGGCAAAGAGTATTCACATATATCACTGAATGTACACTACTGACCATTAAAATTGCAACACCACGAAGATGACGTGCTACAGACGTGAAATTTAACCGACAGGAAGAAGATGCTGTGATATGCAAATGATTAGCTTTTCAGAGCATTCACACAATGTTGGCGCCGGTGGCGACACCTACAATGTGCTGACATGAGGAAAGTTTCCAACCGATTCCTCATACACAAACAGCAATTGACCGGCATTGCCTGGTGAAACGTTGTTGTGATGCCTCGTGTAAGGAGGAGAAATGCGTACCATCACGTTTCCGACTTTGATAAAGGTCGGATTGTGGCCTATCGCGATTGCGGTTTATCATATCACGACATTGCTGCTCGCGTTGGTCAAGATCCAATGACTGTTTACGGAATATGGAATCGGTGGGTTCAGGAGGGTAATACGGAACGCCGTGCTGGATCCCAACGGCCTCGTATCATTACCAGTCGAGATGACGGGCATCTTATCTGCACGGCTGTAATGGATCGTGCAGCCACGTCTCAATCCCTGAGTCAACAGATGGGGACATTTGCAGGACAACAACCATCTGCACGAACAGTTCGACAACGTTTGCAGCAGCATGAACCATCAGCTTGGAGACCGTGGCTGCGGTTACCCTTGGTGCTGCAGGACAGACAGGAGCGCCTGCGATGGTCTACTCGACGACAAACCTGGGTGCACGAATCGAAAAATTCAGGTTCAATTTACAGCATCACGATGGTCGCATCCATGTTTGGTGACATCACAGTGAACGCACATTGGAAGTGTGTATTCGTCATCGCCATACTGGCGTATCACCCGGCATGATGGTATGGGGTGCCATCGGTTACACGCCTCGCTCACCTCTTGCTCGCATTGACGACACTTTGAACAGTGGACGTTACATTTCAGATGTGTTACGACCCGTGGCTCTACCCTTCATTCGATCCCTGCGAAACCCTACATTTCTGCAGGATAATGCACGACCACATGTTGCAGGTCCTGTACGGGCCTTTCTGGATACACAAAATGTTCGACTGCTGCCCTGGCCAACACATTCTACAGATCTCTCACCAATTGAAAACGTCTGGTCTATGGTGGCCGAGCAACTGGCTCATCACAATACACGAGTCACTGCTCTTGATGAACTGTGGTATCATGTTGAAGCTGCATGGGCAGCTGTACCTGTACATGCCATCGAAACTCTGTTTGACTCAATGCCCAGGCATATGAAGGCCGTTATTACGGCCAGAGGCGGTTGTTCTGGGTACTGATTTCTCAGGATCTATGCACCCAAATTGCATGAAAATGTAATCACATGTCAGTTCTAGTATAATATATTTGTCCAATGAATACCCGTTTATCATCTGCATTACTTCTTAGTGTAGCAATTTTAATGCCCAGTAGTGTACTTGCAAAAATACATAGGTAAGGAGATACGACGTCATAAACATTGAGATGCATGGAAACAAAACAGTAGGGCAAAACTCACTAGAGAGACAGGTGAAATAAGTGTACAAACATTTATGAAATATGTTTGATGTGCATATGTGGGCAAAGCTGTTGGTAATAAGCTCCTCATAATGCTCGACTCATTTCAACCAAACTTGGAGCTCATAAAGCTGGAAGTAAATACTGTGGAAGTAAGAAGCAGGAACCTCCAATTTGGGGTGGTAGTGATAACACAGAGAGAGATGGGAGAGGAGGACTTGGACAGACAGAGGGAGAGGATGAACACAGATTTTGGGGGAGGGGGGAGGAGCAGGTGGACAGAGAAAGGAAAGAGGGGGACAGACAGAGATGGAGACACGAGGAGATGGACAGAGATGGGGAGAGGAAGAAACAGACAGAGGAAGGAAAGAGGACGAAATGGACAGAGGAAGGAAAGAGAAGGAAATGGACAGAAATTGGAGAGACGAGGAGATGGTCAGATAAAGGGAGGAAGAAGAAGAAATGGACAGAGGAAAGGGAGAGAAGGAAACGGACAGAGAAAGGAGGGAAATGGAGAGGAAGAGAGAGAGAGAGAGAGAGAGAGAGAGAGAGAGAGAGAGAGAGAGAGAGAGAGAGAGAGATGGGAGGAGGAGATGAACTAATATGATTTTTACCCTCCACGCCGCCCTCCAGTACCAAACTGGTGATCCCTTGACCTCTCAGAACATGTCCTACCAACCGATCCCTTCTTCTAGTCAAGTTGTGCCACAGACTCCTCTTCTCCCCAATTCTATTCAGTACCTCCTCATTAGTTATGTGATCTACCCATCTAATCTTCAGCGTTCTTCTGTAGCACCACATTTCAAAAGCTTCTATTCTCTTCTTGTCTAAATTATTAATCATCCATGTTTCACTCCCACACATGGCTACACTCCATACAAATACTTTCAGAAACGACTTCCTGACATTTAAATCTATACTCGATGTTAACAAATTTCTCTTCTTCAGAAATGCTTTCCTTGCCATTGCCAGTCTACGTTTTATATCCGCTTTACTTTGACCATCATCAGTTACTTTGCTCCCAAAATAGAAAAACTCCTTTACTACTTTAAGTGTCTCATTCCCTAATCTAATTCCCTCGGCATCACACGATTTAATTTGACTACATTCCATTATCCTCATTTTGCTTTTGTCGATGTTCATCTTATACCCTCCTGTCAAGACACTGTCCATTCCGTTCAACTGCTCTTCCAAGTCCTTTGCTATCTCTGACAGAATTACAATGTCATCAGCAAACCTCAAAGTTTTTATTTCTCCTCCATGGATTTTAATACCTACTCCGAATTTTTCTTTTGTTTCCATTACTGCTTGCTCAATATATAGATTGAATAGCATCGGGGAGAGGCTATAATCCTGTCTCACTCCCATGCCAACCACTGCTTCCTTTTCATGTCCCTCGACTATTATAACTGCTATCTGGTTTCTGTACAAATTGTAAATAGCCTTTTGCTCTCTGTATTTTACCCCTGCCACCTTCAGAATTTGAAAGAGAGTGTTCCAGTCAACATTGTCAAAAGCTTTCTCTAAGTCTACAAATGCTAGAAATGTAGGTTTGTCGTTTCTTAATCTTTCTTCTAAGATAAGTCATAGGGTCAGTATTGCCTCACATGTTCCAACATTTCTATGGAAACCAAACTGATCATCTCGAAGGTCAGCTTCTACCAGTTTTTCCATTCGTCTGTAAAGAACTCACGTTAGTATTTTGTAGCTGTGACTTATTAAACTGATAGTTCAGTAATTTTCACATCTGTCAACACCTGCTTTCTTTGGGATTGGAATTACTATATTCTTCTTGAAGTCTGAGGGAATTTTGCCTGTCTCATACATCTTGCTCACCAGATGGTAGATTTTTGTCAGGACTGGCTCTCCCAAGGCTGTCAGTAGTTCTAATGGAATGTTGTCTACTCCCGGGGCCTTGTTTCGACTTAGGTCTTTCAGTGCTTTGTCAAACTCTTCACACAGTATCGTATCTCCCATTTCATCTTCATCTACCTCCTCTTCCATTTCCATAATACTGTCATCAAGAACATCGCCCCTGTATAGACCTTCTATATACTACTTCCACCTTTCTGCTTTCCCTTCTTTGCTTAGAACTGGGTTACCATCTGAGCTCTTGATATTCATGCAAGTGGTTCTCTTTTCTCCAAAGGTCTCTTTAATTTTCCTGTAGGCAGTATCTATCTTATCCCTAGTGAGATAAGCCTCTACATCCTTACATTTGTCCTCTAGCCATCCCTGCTTAGCCATTTTGCACTTCCTGTCGATCTCATTTTTGAAACGTTTGTATTCCTTTTTGCCTGCTTCACTTATTGCATTTTTGTATTTTCTTCTTTCATCAATTAAATTCAGTATCTCTTCTATTACCAAAGGTTTTCTACTAGCCCTCGTCTTTTTACCTACTTGATCCTCTGCTGCCTTCACTATTTCATTCCTCAAAGCTACTCATTCTTCTTCTACTGTATTTTTCCCCCATTCCTGTCAATTGTTCCCTTATGCTCTCCCTGAAACTCTGTACAACCTCTGTTTCTTTCAGTTTATCCAGGTCCCATCTCCTTAAATTCCCACCTTTTTGCAGTTTCTTCAGTTTTAATCTACAGTTCATAACCAATAGATTGTGGTCAGAGTCCACATCTGCCCCTGGAAATGTCTTACAATTTAAAACCTGGTACCTAAATCTCTGTCTTACCATTATATAATCTATCTGAAACCTTTTAGTATCTCCAGGGTTCTTCCATGTATACAACCTTCTTCCATGATTCTTGAACCAAGTGTTAGCTATGATTAAGTCATGCTTTGTGCAAAATTCTACCAGGCGGCTTCCTCTTTCATTCCTTACTCCCAATCCACATTCACCTACTACGTTTCCTTCTCTTCCTTTTCCTACCATCGAGTTCCAGTCACCCATGACTATTAAATTTTGGTCTCCCTTCACTACCTGAATAATTTCTTTTATCTCATCATACATTTCATCAATTTCTTCATCATCTGCAGAGCTACTGAGCATATAAACTTGTACTACTGTAGTAGGGGTGGGCTTCATATCTATCTTGGCCACAATAATGCATTCACTATGCTGTCTGTAGTAGCTTACCCACACTATTTTTTTATTCATTATTAAACCTACTCCTGCATTACCCCTATTTGATTTTGTATTTATAACCCTGTATTCATCTGGCCAAAAGTCTTGTTCCTCCTGCCACCGAACTTCACTAATTCCCACTATATCTAACTTTAACCTATCCATTTCCCTTTCTAAATTTTCTAACCTACCTGCCCGATTAAGGGATCTGACATTCCACGCTCCGATCCATATAATGGCAGTTTTCCTTCTCCTGATAACAACGTCCTCTTGAGTAGTCCCCACCCGGAGATCCGAATGGTGGACTATTTTACCTCCGGAATATTTTACCCAAGAGGACACCATCATCATTTAATCATACAGTAAAGCTGCATGCCGCCCTTGGGAAAAATTACAGCTGTAGTTTCCCCTTGCTTTCAGCCGTTCGCAGTACCACAACAGTAAGGCCGTTTTGGTAAGTGTTACAGGGCCAGATCAGTCAATCATCCAGACTGTTGCCCCTGCAACTACTGAAAAGGCTGCTGCCCCTCTTCAGGAACCACACGTTTGTCTAGAGGAAAGAAACAGGGTAAACATGCTGGGAATTCTGGTCACTCGGGAATCGAAACAATGAACACGCTGATACACTAATGAGGATGAGAGCAATGCTCATTTGTTGGATCGGAACCTGTCCTAACCATCACTAAGGCAATGGCAAAATAAAACTTACGTAGTTTGATCAGTAGGTAGCACAAAGAATACTGAACTAAGATCCAAAAACAGAAACATGGCAAATTAATAATACTAAAGCTACATTTTAAGTGAATTTCTGTAGTCCTGAGCTTGATGGTTAAACTCATGGTAGGACTTATGAGTAATGACTGTGAGTGGGAACTTCAAGAAACACCTGTACATGATGGGTAGAGAGACAGAAGTCTCTATTGTGTAGACTACGTGGCTAGGGGAACAGTAATGATTTCATGTGGCTCATTGGCCTGGTGCAAGTCTTTCCATTCGACATCATTTTGGTGACTTGCATGTCCATTACCCACCCTAGTGACACAGCTGGGGAAAGAGAACCTGCAGTTTAATGCAGAATCTGAAACACGTGATGTTTCTTGTGACTTCCCACATCACTGAAAGGTGAAGTCCATGTTAAAACAGACTGAAAAATCTGTGGTATGACCAGGATTCGATCCTGCAGACAGCTTTATCGCTAGACCGTAAGGCCCGACGGCAAGGGGGACAGAACCGTACACTTTATCTTGCAATATGAAGCACTGGAGGCCAAAAGACACAGAATATTTGGGCAATTAATTTCTAAATATTGGTCCATTAGCTGAGGGTTAAGGGACTGAACAGCGAGGTCATCAGTCCCTCAAGGTAGTTCATCTGAAGTTTGTGAAATCTGCCAAGAATGTGTCCTGATGGTATGTAACTAGCAATATCCCATTAGACTTTTGGAAAATCATCATCCACGCAATTCCAAAGATAGCAAGAGCCAAACAATGTGAGAATTATAGCACAATCGGCTTAAGAGCTCATGCTCATGCTGACAAGAACAGTGTACAAAAAAATGGAAATGTAAAGACACCAGAGAGGCAGTTCTGATGTTGCAGTTAGTAACTGAAGCAAGATCAAGACACATTAATAGGGGTTATCTACCTGGGAAAAACATTCGACAAAGTAAAATGGTGCAAGATATTAGGAATCCCAGGAAAAACTGGGGTAAGCTATAGGGAAAGATGGGTAATATACGACATGCCCGCGAACCAAGAGAGAATAACACAACTGGAAGACAAAGAACATTGAAAAGGTTTTAAGACAGGGATATATCCATAGGAGAAGCAGTGACAGAAACAAAAGAAAGCTTCTTCCCAAGTGGGATCAAAATCCAAGGTGGAAGGATATCAATTACAAGATTTTTTGACTACATTGCTATGCTCAGTGAAAAATAATTACAGAATGTGTTGACAGAAATGAACACTCTAATGAGTACAGAATAGGCAATAAGAGTAAATTGAAGACAGAAGAACTGAGAAGCAACAGAAATGAGAACAGCGAGATACTTAACATCAGAATTGAGGATCATGACCTAGATGAAATTAAGGAATTCTGATATCAGGCAGCAAAATAACCCATGATGGATGGAGCAAGGATGACATAAAAAGCAGAATAGCACAGGCAAAAAGAACATTCCTGGTGTAGACAAGTCTACTAGTATCAATCACAGGTCTTAATTTGAGGAAGAAATTTTTGAAAATGTACATTTGGAATACAGCATTGTAGAGTAGTGAAACATGGACTGTGGGAAAACCAGAACAGAAGAGAAATGAAGTATTTGAGATGTGGCATTGCAGAAGAATGTTGAAAATTAGATGGACTGATAAGATCAGAAATGAGCAGGTTCTCTGCAGCATCAGTGAGGAAAGGAATATGTGGAAAACACTGATAAAAAGAAGGAACAAGATGATACGACACCTGTTAAGTCATCAGAGAATAACCTCCATGCTACTAGAGAGAACTGTAGAGGGTAAAAACTGTAGAGAAAGGCAGATTGGAAATACATCCAGCAAATAGTTGAGGGTATAGGCTGCAACTGCTACTCTGAGATGAAAATGTTAAGACAGGAAAGGAATTCATGGTGGGCTACATCAAACCAGTCAGAAAACAGATGCCTAAAAAAACTGTGGAGGGGTGTCCAGTCAAATTTCAAGTCAACACTGGAGTGAATGTCAGCCTCATAATTTAGATATGTGCAAACTCTTGAGGTGCTCGGAGTCACAACAGCTAGTACATCAGGCTGTGTCATAGCAAACAGTGGATACCTTTCCAGGGGCAATTCTCCATTTCCTTGCATCATAAGAACATAGAATAGCAATCTAAATTGTTGGTGGTCAATTCATCATTGGCATAAAATATTTTTGGGCTAACACTTTTTCTGTTTTTGCCTTCCAGATTGGTGAAGAAGTCCATTTACTGTCTCAAACTGTTCCTTTTAATGATTTGGACTCCTTGCTGTGGTCATTTGAGAATACTTTGGGCCGGGCAGAAAATTTTGAGGCACATGTTCGTCTTAAGATGTCGGCAGTAAATTTTGTCACCACCGCACCATGCCCTTCACCATGTGTGGCAAGGTTGGGTTCAAGTTGCACCAGTGGCAGGATCGAGGCCTCATTTCTTCTATTCCATCAAGTCAATGGGCCACCCCTTTGGTGGCGATTCAAAATCCTGACAGCTCTATATGTCTTTGCAAAAATTTTGAACAGACAGTCAATGCACAATGTGTCACAGATTCGTATCAAATTTCACGGACATGGAGTTGTTGGCAAAGCTGCTGAGAGGCCAGTATTTTTCACATATCAATTTGTGTGAAGCCTCCTGCAGTTTACATTTAATGCGGTCTTTCAGACTTCCTTGGTCCACAACATTCCTTTTGGGCTTTATCAGTTTAATTGCTTGCCTTTCAGAATCTCATCTGTGTCAGGAATTTATCAATGGTATTTGGAGCAGTTGATTTAGCGTCAGTTACCTTGGTACATCTGGGCAATGGGCCCTATCAGAGAGGAACACTTCAGAAATCTTCAATCAGTTTTCCAAAGTCTCCTGGAGAATGGTCTTAATTGCAAACTGGAAAAAGAGTAGTTTTTTCTCCCCAAAGCTGCATTTTTTGGGACTTGTGCTTAGCAGAGGTGGCCTCCCCCTGCCAGATAATCACGTTAAAGCCACTGTCAACCTACCAGCACCCAAGAACCTGAAGGAGCCCCAGCCTTTATCTGAATATGATTTCGTATTTCACTCAGTTCATTCCCCAGGCCATGCCCTTCTGCCATCCTCTTAAATGGGTTCACCTGCAGTGGGGTAACCTCTCATTGTCACCTACCCCCATTCTCCGCTGTCCTCCCATCGTCTGCAGCCTAGGGGCCTAGTAACACTCTCACTGATCGGAAGCCCAAGGATTTTGATCCTGTTCTTCCTCCACCTCCTTCCCCACTGACTAAAAGACATGGCCTCACCTCCACTGCTGTCAGTGGATCCCTGATGCCTCAGCCTTTGCGCCCTTCCAACCCTCCAGCAGAGGCACTGGCATTGGCATTGCCTCCTTTGGTGATATATCCATCTGATGCGGAGTTCTGCAATGGCATCTGCCATTCTGCATTGGAGTTTGCAGCCCTAACCTGACCATTTTCAACCATACATGGCCTTTTCACTGAGTGAGGTAGTTAGTATTCCCACCAGCGGACATCACAATGGAGGCATAAATGATGACTAACTGACAACCTCAGCTGCCGACAGGTGTTGTTGATGTACCTCGATGTGGACAGCCGAAAATGTAAGCCCCGACTGGGACTCGAACCCGGGATCTCCTGCTTACATGGCAGATGCTCTAGCCATCTGAGCCACCGAGGACACAGATGGATAGCGCGACTGCAGGGACTTATCCCTCGCACGCTTTCCGTGAGACTTACATTCCCAACTGTCCACAATTCTACATATGTATTATACCTTATAGACACCTGTCGGCAGCTGAGGTTGTCAGTTAGTCATCATTTATTCCAGGGAAAAGCTGCACGGTCATCAACAGTAACTGTTCTTTCGAGAACAAGTTACTGTCTTCACATATATATAGTTAAAGGCTACCCAGCCACTGACCTTCATCTGTGCGAATGCGCACAGGTTGCCCAAACTCTTACGGGAATCGCCAAAGCGTGTGCGAGTAATGAGTGGGTGGGCAAATGTCTATAAGGTACAATACATATGTAGAATTGTGGACAGTTGGGAATGTGAGTCTCACGGGACGCGTGCAAGGGATAAGTCCCTGCAGTCGCACTATTCATCTGGGTCCTCGGTGGCTCAGATGGCTAGAGCGTCTGCCATGTAAGCAGGAGATCCCGGGTTCGAGTCCAAGTCGGGGCACACATTTTCAGCTGTTCACATCGAGGTACATCAACAACACCTGTTGGCAGCTGAGGTTGTCAGTCATCATTTATTACAGGGAAAAGCTGCACGGTCATTAACAGTAACTGTTCTTTCGAGAACAAGTTACTGTCTTCACAATGGAGGCAGCACTGCGGAATAGTGTGGAAACCTGCCGTACAAGAAATGCATTGTATGGGCAGATGTGGTGACAGAGGTGTTCACCTGAGGGCAGCAGTAAGCAAGGTGGGCCAGTGCTTACATGGAGTTCAACTACTGTGCTACCATGAACCTTGCATTGTGCATCGTGCTGATGCTATTACCAAGTGCTCAGTTGACAGCCACCCACACTAGTTTCTCACAGAGTTATCTCCGTGCATGTCTCTATGAGGTTTCGGAATTTCTGTTTCCCATATATTGAGTTTCACAAGTTTTAATTTCCTCTCACAGGTTTCTGTTCGCCGGTTATTATCAAGCAACTGTCAGAGCGTGAAGTACCTCAGCCTACAGTGTAGTGTAGTGGTGTTGTCACACCAGTGCTGATACTAAAGTTCCAAGTAAGGATCAAAGTGACATTCAGTAATGAATGTGGTATTCAGACACTTTATTAGTCTGAGTAAGACCGATAACATACTGCTCCATTCAATTTTTCACATTATTCTTTACATATACAGGAGAATGTATTCTTCCTTAGTTCTGTGGACCTCTTTAACAAATGTTACACAAGATATAAAGAGATGGGATGGGTACCAAATTACAGTTATATATTGTTTTTATACTGAGTACAGGAGTCAAGAATGTCATCTATCATTTATAGTCTCTGGGGAAAGATTTTGGTAAAAATGATCACGTAATGATAATTGGGGGAGAGGAGTGGGGTCAGTTTGGACCATTGCATCAATTACACAAATGTGGGTGACATAGGGCACATCTCTGAGGATGCTCCTCACATTAATGTGAAAATTGTCAGCTTTTAGTAATACAGGGTGATTCAAAAAGAATACCACAACTTTAGGAATTTAAAACTCTGCAACGACAAAAGGCAGAGCTAAGCACTATCTGTCGGCGAATTAAGGGAGCTATAAAGTTTCATTTAGTTGTACATTTGTTCGCCATTTCAGCCAATAAAGTTTTTGGTCCCTTTTTCTTCGAAGGTGCTACTGTAACTGGACTACAGTATCTGGAGATGTTGGAGAATTGGCTGTTCCCTCAGCTCGAACAAGAAGCACAACAATTCATATTGCAGCAGGATGGAGCGCCACCACATTGGCACTTATCTGTCCGTAACTACCTGAACGTCAACTACCCGAGGCGATGGATCGGCCGCCAGGCAGCCCGTGACAGAGCACTTCATCACTGGCCTCCAAGAAGCCCTGATCTTACCCCCTGCGATTTTTTCTTATGGGGGTATGTTAAGGATATGGTGTTTCGGCCACCTCTCCCAGCCACCATTGATGATTTGAAACGAGAAATAACAGCAGCTATCCAAACTGTTACGCCTGATATGCTACAGAGAGTGTGGAACGAGTTGGAGTATTGGGTTGATATTGCTCGAGTGTCTGGAGGGGGCCATATTGAACATCTCTGAACTTGTTTTTGAGTGAAAAAAAAAAAACCTTTTTAAATACTCTTTGTAATGATGTATAACAGAAAGTTATATTATGTTTCTTTCATTAAATACACATTTTTAAAGTTGTGGTATTCTTTTTGAATCACCCTGTACAATGAATCCTGAATGAGGCATTTTGTTGAATGTGTAAGACTTTTTAAGGCTTTTCACAGCATTGGAATGAATGAATGAATTTTCAGAAGCAATCGGTGTAGCTAGAGCATCGTCTATCCAATATTCATGAGTTCCCATATTCTCTCATAGGTGTTGAATAACTGTAGACACACTAGTAGTAGTTAGTGGGGATAACAAAAAACAAACAGCAGCTTCAGCAGAAGAAATAGTAGTGTCCAAATTCATTTAACTTGAATTAAAAACAATCTTGGTTGTGACTTATTCTTTTATTAACAACGTGTTTCATCTTCAAAGGACATCTTCAGATTAACTACAGGGATGACAAATAAGAAAATATTATGGTATGGTTCCAACTTGCAAAATTCTGAATGTGCATCAGGATTTGCTTTGACCTTAAAATTTTCTTTTTATAACATATTAAAAACAATAAAATGGCTCTTTGCTAGACTTAAGTATGCATCAAATCAGAAGGACCTGCAGAGACTTTTTCCAACATCTTAAAAACAATAAAACAGCTCTCTGCTAAACTGTAGCACATGCTGAATCACATGAACCTGCAGAGACCTAGTCAGAAACAACATAATGTCATGTAACTGTGGGACAGAACACTAAATAAATGATAAAAAGGATGAAGACATACCTTAGTGAAGTTGTACCAGCAGGCCAGAATGGTGCAACTGTAGAACTACACTCACACAGAAACATAATACACAGTGCTGCTGCTGTAACTTCATGGCAGGAACGTCGAGCATCAAGTGGGTACATAGGCGAGCAATGGAATGAGGCATGAATACAATGTCTGCAAAGGAAGTACATAGGCATGCAATCAAGCAGTTACAATTAATCAGAACACGGTCACAAATAAAACAACCAATAAATTTCACTAAGTAGATAAAATAGTAACATCTGCTGTAACTACTAAATAAAACTGTAAGGTAATAAAGATGGGCATCATCCCAGTAACTGGCGATAAAATAAATTCTTGAAACAGCAAGTCCCAACTCGACTTTAAAAGTACAATGTCTAGGAATGAAACATTTGGGTGGTGGTGGTGGTGGTGGTAGGGGGGGGGGGAGGGGGGGAGGGGGGGGGGATTAACATAGCCCAAAACAAAACCCATTAGAAGATCATAACCAAAATTTATGTAAAAATTTTATTAAACACTGACATCATTGAATTATAATAGTTGTGGTTCCTACTAGTGAGCTGATCATTCAGCAATTGTCTGCCAACCATACATGTCTGCTTAAGTATTTCCAGCTCTCCCAATAAGTCAAGCTTTTCACCTTTTCAAGCACAAAGTTGAATGGCATTCCCGTTCGAGCTGTAAGAGATTTGCATTAGGTGTGCTTGCTTGTGTTACTATATGTGTGTGTGTGTGTGTGTGTGTGTGTGTGTGTGTGTGTGTGTGTGTGTGTGTGCATTTTTCCTTTTCTGAAGAAGGCTTTGGCTGAAAACAACTGTGCAAGTTCCCTTTAGTTGTGCCTGACTGGACCTGACAGTATTATCTTTACAGTGAGTAGCAGCCTACCTTTTCCTTACATTATCAAGAGAAAGTTTGTGAAAGAACTTTCGCATTTGGTGCATCAGAACTTCAAGAAAATATATGGTAGAAATTCTTATCAATTATTTAACAATAAATTCACAACATTGCAGTCAAAGAGTTTATGATTTAAGAACAAAGAATGTCACCTTCATACACATCAGAGACAACTGCAAAAGTGTAGCACATATTTTGAAGACAGCTAAACTGTGAGGAACCAACAAGTTGGTTGTTCGATCTGTTGATTTTGGGGAGGGGGGGGGGGGGGTGAGAGGGGGGTAAGGAACCAAATAAGTCCATCGATCCAAGAGTGGTGCATCCAGAAGTAGAGACGTCCACAAAGAACATTTTCTGATCTTGTCAGGAGATTCATAACAGTAAAAGCCAGAAGACCAAAACCATAATAGACATATTATGAATTGTCAATAATAAAAGTAAGATGAAGGAGATAGGGAAGTTGAAACTCTCCCAACCAATATGACATTGATTCTTGTTAACCAAAACAACAGCCTAACTTTAATTTTGATGTGACTGCAACCTAATAGACAAGTGCTAATCAGATTTCACTACTTTGGATGTCATTTATAATCAGAGTGCAGCTGCTCAACAATGTTCACACAACGATAATAGGTTTTACTAATGCCAAATGTTTTGCACTGTTGGACTTATATATTCTCTTTAGATACATTTCTAATTATGGTTAATCTCATCACAGGTCCATGTTTTTTTATATTAAACCACATGCTATAACAATGGTTAACACACACAATCCCCACATAAATCCAATCGGTGACCAGTGCGATTGACACAAGCATGAATATTCAGCACACTGTAAGCATTTAAAACACTTGTCAAAAATATAATTTTGTCACAAATCAGTAACGTCTCTGTTGAGGGTCAATCCGTGGCACTGTGGACTCACTCAGCTGCTACAACACAACATGTAGCTGACAGCTCCGCCCAGACTCAAGAGATTCCCAGCCTCAATTGACACTTCATTCCCTTAGCGCTAGTGGCACTTGACAATCGATTTTGCCTACCATCGACCTGTGTGAGGCAAAAATGTGTTACTCATTGGTGAATCTCTTTCATCGAGAACATCCACTACTGAAGAAAGTACGACACCCAGAATAGAAAACTAAGTGCGGCAGAATGGAGGTAAACCAAATATAAAAGTCATCAAAACAGAGTAAAAGCGGCAGGAAGGCATAGCCTGGTCAAGAACATAGTACTGGGAACCACCCATACCTAGCATACAGTGCGAGACACCACATCTCAAAAAACACCATTCCCCAGGTCCGACAGTAGATTAAAACCTTATAACTGAGAATAAAAACCACTTTCGCAGAGAAAACAGAGAACTGGTTCAACAATCTGTGAATTGTTCGGCAAGATCACAATATTAGAGGCAATGAGGTTTGGACGGCCATAGTTTGCACGGAGGGCCAAAAGAAGGGGGCATTCCACCAAGATATGAGTGACTGACTGTAATGCTACAGAACAACAATGTTAGGATGGCTTGTTACACAAAAGAAAATTACAGGTTAACCTGGTATAACTGATGCAGAGATGGCACAGGACTGCGGGTTCCTTCTGGGAGAAGCAGAAAGAAGAGCACCATTCTTCAGTAGCCTCCTTGACTGTGCAGTGTTTATCAGATGGGAGCGTAGCCCACCAGATGTCATGCCATTTCTGAGTGAGCAAAGATCTCACATGCACCTGCAAATCCGTACCTGGTGTCAGCAAAGCGAATGGGGAGCAAGTAAGTATTCCTCTAGCCAAACAGTCAGCTTGTTCATTCCCCAGGATAGCTACACGACTTGACACACAGAGAAAGGCAACTGAGCAGGCTGCACGACAGAGGTCGGCAAGAAGGTCACAAATAGCAGAAACAAAAGGGTGGCAAGAATAACTTTGGTCAATAGTCTAGAGACTGATCACTGAGTCAGTACAATTAAACATAGTCAACGGATGCCCACTGAATAAAATGGAGGGCTCTGCTCACGGCTGTCAGCTGTGCTGCGAGCACACTACTTGGTGCCACCAGCAAATGGCATTCCATACCAGCAGCCTGTGGTCTATGGGTAGCGTCTTTGGCTAGTGTCCAAAAATTCCTCGGTCCTGGGTTTGATACCCGCCACTGCTTAAATTCTGATTAATAATCAGTATTTGGCAGCCAAAGACTTCCGGCATAATAAGTCACTCTCTTTCTGCCAACGGCCTTATCGAAGAGAGCGGAGGAGCGGACAGAGGTTCAGAGCACTCTCTTGTCCTTGAGGTGGGAAACTGCCCCTAAAGGTGGAAGAATCTGTTAAATCTTCAAATTTAACACATATATTTCGGACAACACAACAACAGATATAAGTCACCGAGTAAGTGGACCTGTGAACAAGTCGGCATTCGATTAAACACCGAGTCTCAGTCTAGCGGCCGCTGCTCGGCTGGCCGCTTAGGTGGCGCAGCTGCTGCACGGCTGGCAGACAGCGACGCACGTAGAGGACGTGCGTAATTGCGCGGCGGCACTTTGAATAATCGGCGATTCACAACACTTTTCCCCCCTTTGAAATGGTTGCACTGGTCTCGATGGAGGTGTCCTGGAGAAGGCTAACGTCCATAGGCGTTGTTTGACTCACCATAAAGTCTCGAGGAGGAGGCTTCCCGTACGGACGGAAGTGTCCCCGATGATAACAGGTCGAGATGACAGGAGACGTAGGGGTCGAATCTGCTGGGGCCCCGTGCACCAATCTGCCCGTTGCGGCAAGTCCAGTTGATACGACAGGAGACACGGGCGATGTGTCGGCGTCCGTTGGAGGAGGAGGCAAGTAGATGTACTCTGACAGAGGATGGTCCTCCGGTTCCTGCATGGGCACGTCTCCTGGTGGCGTCCGTTCTGGTGAGAGGGCTGTGTTGTGAGTATCGAGAGATGTCAAGATCCCGAGCGTCAGGTAGAGCCAAAGGTGGTGTGGCGGCATTCGGAACAGGCGTTGCTGGCACCCGAGGCCGAAGCTGGTCCGAATGACGCACTGCAACACCCGTGTCCGTCTGGATTTCATACAGGCATCTGCCACGGTGTCGTAAGATGCGGCCCGGGCTCCATTTTGGCTGCCTGCCATATCCCCGTACCCAGACGAGGTCGTCGGCGGTGAATCGGCCAAGTGAAGGCACCCGCGGCCGTGAGGTGGGAGGCTGCAGAAGATGAAGAAGCGTGCGGGGCTGTCGGCCGTGTAAGAGCTCAGCCATGCTGTGATCGCCCATGGGGGTGAAACGGTAAGACGCCAGGAGCTGGAGAAACACATCATCAGCAACAGAAGAAGTCAGAAGTTTCCGCATCTGAGCCTTAAATGTGCGGACCAGTCGTTCAGCCTCACCGTTGGATTGTGGATGGAACGGCGGGGCCGTGACATGCGTAACGCCGTGACGAGCACAAAAATCCGCAAAGTCGGAAGAGGCAAATTGCGGACCATTATCAGTAACAAGAGTAGAGGGGAGGCCTTCCAAAGAAAAAATGCGGGCGAGAGCACTGGTGGTTGCCACGGTGGAAGGTGACGTGCAACGGACAATGAAGGGAAAGTTAGAGTAGTAGTAAAAAGGGTCCCGCAAAGTCAGCATGAATGCGTTCCCAGGGCTTCTCAGGCGAAGGCCACAGTGACAAAGATGACTTCGGGGCAGCGGCCTGTGACGCACAAAGGCTGCAGGCAGCGACCGTGTGTGCGATTTCAGAGTCGATGCCAGGCCAGTACACATGACGGCACGCCAGAGATTTTGTGCAAGACACACCCCAGTGCCCCTGGTGAAGGAGGCGCAAGACTGAAGCACGCAAAAACGCAGGTACCACAACACGCGGCGAAGCATTGTCAGTGGAGAGGAGGATAACACCATCCCTAGCTGTGAGGCGGTAGCGCAAAGTGTAGTAGTTCCGCAACGGATCAGAAGTCTTAGCGGACGGGCGTTCTGGCCAACCCTTCTGAATACAGCGTAAAACCCGGGAGAGAGTAGGGTCAGAACCCGTAGCAGCCGCCAGCCTGTCCCCAGTGATGGGGAACCCGTGCACAACCCGCTGCTCGGCAACATCCAAGTGGAAACACAAACGTTCGTCCCTATCGAATGCCTGATCAGGACCCATGGGAAGGCGAGACAAAGCATCAGCATTCGCATGTTGAGCCATTGGCCGGAAATGAATCTCATAATTGAAACAAGACAAGTAAAGAGCCCAATGCTGGAGGCAGTGTGCAGCCTTGTCGGGAAGTGACGTTGATGCATGAAACAAGAAAACAAGTGGTTTGTGATCCGTAACAAGATGAAATTTTGAGCCATAGAGAAAAACACCAAACTTATGAAGAGCATAAATGATGGCCAAAGCTTCTTTCTCAATTTGAGAATACTTTTGTTGGGCATCCGTGAGCGTTTTGGAGGCATAAGCGATGGGTTGTTCCGAACCGTCAGGAAAACGGTGCGCAAGGACTGCACCGACCCCGTATTGAGAGGCGTCTGTGGCAAGAACAAGATGTTGGCCAGGTCGATAAGTAGCCAGGCACGGGGCCTGTTTCAGCATAGTCTTTAATTTCCGGAAAGCCGCGTCACATGACGCGGACCAGTGAAAAGGCACGTTTTTATGCAACAGGCGATGCAACGGCTGAGCCACCGACGCCGCAGATGGTAAAAACTTGTGATAGTATGCTATTTTCCCCAAGAAGGCCTGCAGTTCCTTAACAGATGTAGGGCGAGGAAGGGCATCGATCGCAGCAACAGTGTGTTGAAGCGGACGAATACCATCCCGAGAGAGTTGAAACCCCAAGTACGTGATAGATGCCTGAAAAAATTGTGATTTCTGAAAATTACACTTAAGACCGGCAGTCTGTAAGACATTAAAAAGTGTGCGGAGATTTTGAAGATGTTCTTCAGTGGTGGAGCCAGTGACAACTATGTCGTCCATGTAATTGATACACCCCGGGACAGGGAGCAATAATTGTTCCAAGAATCGCTGAAAAAGAGCAGGGGCGCTAGCAACCCCGAATGGCAAGCGTTGGTATTGATAGAGGCCGAAAGGCGTGTTAAGGACCAGAAACTGCCGGGAAGCAGCGTCGAGAGGAAGTTGGTGATAAGCTTCCGACAGGTCAATTTTAGAAAAATACTGTCCTCCAGCGAGTTTAGTGAACTGTTCTTCAGGACGGGGCATAGGGTAAGTGTCGATGAGGCATTGAGCACTCACAGTGGCTTTGAAATCGCCACAGAGACGAATATCACCATTGGGCTTAGCAACTACAACGACAGGAGAGGACCACTCACTGGAAGTGACAGGAAGCAAGACCCTTGAAGCAGTGAGACGATCCAACTCCCGTTTCACCCGATCACGAAGGGCCACAGGAATGGGCCGAGCCCGAAAAACTTAGGCCGAGCAGTAGGTTTGAGCGTGATATGAGCTTCAAAGTCGTTTGCACGGCCTAACCCAGGAGAAAAAAGGGACGAAAATGTCGTCGACAAGGAATCCAGTTGAGCATAAGGAATAGCGTCAGAGACAATATTGACAGAGTCATCTATGGAGAACCCAAAAACGCGAAAGGCATCGAAACCAAAAAGATTTTCTGCGTTGCTCTGGTCGACCACAAATATGGGAACAGTGCGAACGACGGATTTGTAAGATACCTCAGCATCAAACTGCCCCAAGAGAGAAATCTTCTGTTTATTGTCCGTCCGTAATTGCCGAGTGACAGGGGACAGGAGTGGAGAATCCAGCTTAAGATACGTCTGAGAATTAATTATAGTGGCAGCAGAACCGGTATCCACTTGCATGCGAACATCTCGACCAAGGATTTGGACTGTGAGGAATAACTTCCCTGAAAGGGAAGAAGTGCAATTGACAGACAACACAGAATCAGAATCAGCGTCATGTTCATGAACATCGTGTATGCGGTTGGATTTACAAACGGAAGACACATGACCTTTCTTTTTGCAATTGTGACACACAGCCAAACGTTGGGGACAATCCTCGCGTGAATGTTTCGTAAAACACCGCGGACATGAAGGAAGTTGCCGGGGATTTTGCTGCAGTTTCTTAGCGGGTTGTTTACGGCTGGGCCGAGGCTGCGCGTGGGAGCGTACTGCGGCCACGTCGGCCGGCGGGGACGCGCCGCACGTGTCGTCAACAGTGCACAGAGGTTGTATTTCCCCAACGTCACCCCACGCTTCTATTTGCGCCCCAGCGGCGCAAGAAATTTCAAAAGACTCCGCAATGGAGAGAACTTCATCTAGAGTCGGATTCGCCAACTGAAGGGCACATTGCCGAACTTCTTTGTCGGGCGCCGACCGGATAATAGCATCCCGTACCATGGAATCGGCATAGGATTCTTTGTGAACGTCAGTAACAAATTGACACTTCCGACTGAGGCCGTGAAGTTCAGCAGCCCAAGCGCGATAGGACTGATTTGGTTGTTTTTGACAACGATAAAAGGCAACACGAGAGGCTACCACATGCGTTTGCTTTTGAAAATAGACAGACAGAAGGGAGCACATTTCAGCAAAGGACAAAGACGCAGGATCCTTCAAAGGAGCCAATTGCGACAACAACCGATACATTTGAGGTGAAATCCAGGAAAGGAACAGAGACTTACATGGTTGTTCGTCCGCGACAGGAAATGCCAAGAAGTGCTGTCGAAGACATTTTTCATAATCAGACCAGTCTTCCGCCGTCTCGTCGTAAGGTGGAAAAGGAGGTACAGCCAACGACGAGAAACGCCCCGCATTTGACGCCGCGACGAAATCGCGAATCGCCGCTGTTGGAAGCGTTTGCTGTTCAAGGAGATTTTGCAAGAGCTGCTCGACAGTAGCCATGGAACCCTGTGAGTCAACGGTGAAAAGGAAAAATCCACTACCTCGTCGCCCATTGTTAAATCTTCAAATTTAACACATATATTTTGGACAACACAACAACACATATAAGTCACTGAGTAAGTGGACCTGTGAACAAGTCGGCATTCGATTAAACACTGAGTCTCAGTCTAGCGGCCGCTGCTCGGCTGGCCGCTTAGGTGGCGCAGCTGCTGCACGGCTGGCAGACAGCGCCGCACGTAGAGGACGTGCGTAATTGCGCGGCGGCACTTTGAATAATCGGCGAGTCACAACGGAATCAGCACTGATCAACAGCATGAGGATGCAGAAGGTAACGGAAACAAATGCATTAAAGACGCATAATGTGTATCCACAGGACATGTGGCCTGTAACTGAAGAAGTGTCATGATCTCTCCAGTGGAAAAAGATTCCGGAATAGTCCCCCATTCGGATCTCAGGGAAGGAAGTGCCAAGGGGGAGGTGACCATGAGAAAAAGACTGGATAATCAATGAAAGGATAATGCTCTGTGAATCGGGGCGTGGAATGTCAGAAGCTTGAATGTCGTAGGGAAGCCAGAAAACCTGAAAAGGGAAATGCAAAGGCTCAATCTAGATATACTAGGGGTCAGTGAAACTAAAAGGAAAGAAGACAAGAATTTGTGGTCAGATGAGTATAGGGTAATACCAACAGCAGCAGAAAATTGTGTAACAAGCATAGTATTAACTATGAACAGGAAGGTAGGGCTGAGAGTGTGTTACAGTGAACACTTCAGTGATAGGGTTTTTCTTAGCAGAATCGACAGCAAACCAACACCGACAACAATAGTTTAGGCACACATGCTGACATCACAAGCTGAAGATGAAGAGACTGAGAAGTATAAAAGGATATTGAGATGCTAATACAGTAGGTAAAGGGAGATGAAAATCTACCAGTCATGGGCGACTGGAATGCAGTTGTAGGCGAAGGAGTAGAAGAAAAGTTAACAGGAGAATATGGGCTTGGGACAAGGAATGAGAGAGGAGAAAAATTAATTGTGATCTGTTCAAGAATCACAAGAGGAGGAGGTATACTTGGAAAAGACCAGGTGATACTGGAAGATTTCAGTTATATTACATCATGGTCAGACAGAGATTCCGAAATTGGATACTGGACAGTAAGGTATACCCAGGAACAGATAGGGTCTCAGATAACGATGTAATAGTGATGAAAAGTAGGCTGGAGTTCAAGAGATTAGTCAGGAAGGACCAATACACAAAGAAGTGGGATTCAGAAAAGGGCAATCACAGCTGGAAAGAAAAACATAGGTACCAAAAAGGTAACTGCAAACAAAGGATTTGTCAACCTGGAAAAAGCATTAGACACTGTAAAATGGTGCAAGTTGTTCAAAATTCTGAGAAAAATAGGTTGTGGTTGTTTGGGGAAGGAGACCAGACAGCGAGCTCATCGGTAACAGAAAAATACTTCAGACGATCAATGAAAGAAGGAAGTACAAAAACGTTCAGGGAAATTCAGGAATACAGAAATTCAAGTCACTGAGGAAGGAAAGAAATACAAAGTGCAGGGAAGCTAAGATGAAATGGCTGCATCAAACATATGAAGAAATTGAAAAAGAAATAATTGTCGGAACGACTGACTCAGCATACAGGAAAGTCAAAACAATCTTCGGTGACGCAAAAAACACAGGTGAAAACATTAAGAGTGCGATGGGAATTTCACTGTTAAATACAGAGGAGAGAGTAGATGGGTGGAAAGAGTATATTGAAGGCCTCTATGAGGTGAAGATTTGTCAGATGTGATAGAAGACAACACACAAGTCAATTTAGAAGAGACAGGTGATCCAATATTGGAATCAGAATTTATGGGAGCTTTGGTAGACTTAAGATCAAATAACGCAGAAGGGATTGATAACATTCCATCAGAACTTCTAAAATCATTGGAAGAATTTGCAACAAAATGACTATTCATGTTGGTGACATATCACCTTACTTTCGGAAAAATATAATCCCCACAATTTCCAAGACTGCAAGAGCTGACAAGTACAAGAATTATCACACAATCAGCTTAACAGCTCCTGCATCCAAGTTGATAACAAGAATAATATACAGAAGAATGGAAAAGAAAATTGAGGACGTGCTAGATGACAGTCAGTTTGGCTTTAGGAAAAGTAAAGGTACCAGGGAGGCAATTCTGACATTGCGGTTGAAATTGGAAGGAAGACTAAAGAAAAATTAAGACACGTTCATAGGATTTGTCAACCTGGAAAAAGCATTAGACACTGTAAAATGGTGCAAGTTGTTCAAAATTCTGAGAAAAATAGGTTGTGGTTGTTTGTGGAAGGAGACCAGACAGCGAGCTCATCGGTCTCATTGTATGAGGGTAGAAAGGGGAAGGAAGTCGGCCGTGCCCTTTCAAAGGAACCATCCCAGCATCCCAGTCGTGGAGGGTGAGTAAAACGTGGTAACCCTAAGTGGTGTCATATGCCTTATGTAGGTCAAAAAAGACTGCAACAAGGTGTTGGCATTTACAAATGCCTGTCATATTGCTTTTTTCAACCTAAGCAGATGATCGATTGTGGCTCATCCCTCCAGAAAACCACACTGATAGGGGGACAAAAGGTCCTGAATTCGAGAAACCATCATAAACTGCAGGTAATCATCCTTTCAAGCAGCTTACAGAGCACATCAGTCATGCTAACTGGCCTGTAACTGTCGCGAGACATTGGGTTCTGGCCTGACTTGAGGATCGGGCAATTATGCTATCTCGCCATCGTGAGGGGAAGGCACCTTGGAGCCGAAGCCAGCCTTTGTGGAACTTTCAGGTGCTGGAACATCTAACTGTAAATAAAATCGGGGCCTGGATCTGTGTTGTAGGATGAGGAACAAACGTGAAGTTGTTCTCAGTCAGTGGAGGGTTCATTATAGGATTCAGATTGGCAGGGAGTTCAAATTGGTGGGGAGTGAAACGTAAGGGGCGGTCTTGAACTTGTCACCTCTGCTGCAGGGATAGACTGAGGAAGCCAATAATGGTGTTAAATGGGTCACAAGGTGTTCTGCAAGAATCAATGAACCAGTACAAAGACGATTCTGAAAGACAAAATCCAGAATAGTTGATTGTTGGTGGCCCGTAAGACTACAGAGTTAGCCCACACCCAAAATGAAGAGGCATATGTCCCCAAAGAGGAGACCTAGAATTCCCAGCATTCCTTCTTACTGCATTTGATTAAATAGTGAACCTTAGCACGAAGTTGCTTAAGAGTGATAAGGTCGGTCTATGAAGGATGATGATTCAATCATTGGAGGCTCACTGGTGATTCTGAATACCTACTGCAATGTCTCTGGTCCAACACAGCACCAGCCGACAGGGGGGACGGGACCCATAGAGAGGGGAACAGCAAATGGTTCAAGTGGCTCTGAGCACTATGGGACTTAACAGCTGAGGTCATCAGTCCCCTAGAACTTACAACTACTTAAACCTAACTAACCTAAGGACATCACACACATCCATGCCCGAGACAGGAATCGAACTTGCGACTGTAGCGGTCGCACGGTTCCAGACTGAAACGACTAGAACCGCTCAGCCACACTGGCCGGCGGGGAATAGTATTTCCAGCAGTAGGACTGGTCAAATCTGAGACGCCTTGCACAACTTCATCAATACAATCTGATAGCGAGGTGGCGAATGTGACAGCAGAGGTGTACAAAGGCCAGCTAGTTCTGTGAGGTGTCCAACATGGTAGTCAGTCTGTCTGGCGGTGGTAAGGAGATGACAGGATCACCGAAAAGTCATCACCGTCACAAATATTATTGTGTAGTGATCAATGTAGAGGAGAGATCATTAGATCGATAGCTGAAAAGCTGTAATGGGTGGCACTGAAATGAGCGGGAGAAAAACCACTGAGGAGGCACAGATGATTGTCTGAGAGAAGCTGGTCAATTAGATGATCCCCACCAGATGAAGTGGTACTCCCACACAGTGGATAGTGGGTGCTGAACAGCAGGAGAAAAAGAGGTGAAAGTTATTGGGTTAATGTGGTCAATTCGACATACGTAAGTGATCCACCTGGAGGTAGGTAAACAATGGAAATGATAATCGTAATAGCTGAGGTCATTTGCAGCTGCACTGCTACTGCCTCCATTAAGGTACAAAGGGGAACCCATTAACTGATGACATCTGTATGAATCAAAGTACAGACCGCTCTAGACGCCCTCTCAGGACCAGCACTGTTCCGATAGAATGTATGATAACCACGGAGCATTGGAGACTGGTCATCGGTGAAGGGCATTTCTTGGAGAGCTATGGATACAGCACAAGAAGGGGAAGTAAGGAACCAAAAGAAAGGTTGGAATTCAGAAAATATAAAGCCATCCAATAAACCAAACATACTAATGAAGAAGAAATAAGCAATATTCTGAATTCCCTGATGGATATTGAAGCACCACAAGAAGATAATATAGCAGAATAAATTCAAAAACACAGTAGAAGAGAAACACGACTGGCTCTAGTTACAAACACAATACAAAAAATATATATGTCAACTATTAGAAGGGTATATCCATGCTGCTTGTAGTTAACTACATTTTTTCTGCAGCACTTCTCAGAAGAATTGAAGAATGGGTGGATGCAGGATTAGGAGAATATTAAGCTGGTCTAAGAGAGGTAGGTCTGTGCAGAGATCAGTTTGTAATAAAGTTCCTAAATCAGAAAATATGGTAGCATGTTGTAGGAAAGTTCTTGTAGAACATAAGTATTTCTGGATAAAAGGAGACCACTCTCCAAAAAGCACAAGCGCTGCATTGTCAATATGCACACAGAAAAGAAAGACAACTTGCTAGGTTTCAGAGTTATCCTTTGATGAGCTAGAGTAGACTACACATACATGCACGTGCACACATACACAAGCCTATGCCCCTACACAGTGTGGCCCGACTAACAGCGCCAACGCCATATTTCTGTACCTAGAGACTGGAAAGTTGCACAGGCCGCATCAATACCCAAGAAAGGAAGTAGGAGTAATCCACTGAATTACAGACCCATATCACTAACGTTGATTTGCAGTAGGATTATGGAGCATACACTGTGTTTGATCATTATGTTATCTCAAAGAAATCAATTTACTGACAAATGCCATACACAGGTTCAGAAAAATCATTTTTGTGAAACAGAACTAGCTCTTTATTTTCACAAAGTAATGAGTGCTATTGACAGGAAATGTCAAATTAATTGCATATTTTTAGATTCCAGAAAGCCTTTGACACCATTCCTCGCAAGCCGTTTCTAAATAAATTGTGTGCCTGTGAAGGATCATCTCAGTTGTGTGATTGGATTCATGATTTCCTGTCAGAAAAGCCACAGTTCGTAATAACTGACAGAAAGTCATCGAGTAAAACAGAAGTAACATCTGGCCATCTCCAAGGAAGTGTTAAAGGACCTCTGTTGTTCTTGATCCACAAAACAATTTTGGAGACAATCTGAGCAGTCCTCTTAGATTGTTTGCAGATGATGCTGTTATTTACCAGCATGCAATGTCATCAGATGATCAAAATGAATTGCAAAATGATTTAGACATGATATCTGATCTGTATGGCATAAAATGTGGCAACTGACTGTAAATCATGGAAATTGTGAAGTCATCCACATGATCACTAAAAAGAATCTGCTAAATTTCAGTTACACAATAAATCACACAAATCTAAAGGCCGTAAACTCAACCAGATACTTAGGGATTATAATGATGAATAACTTAATTTGGAATGCTCACATAGATAATCCTGTGGGAGAAGCATACCAAAGACTGCAATATACTGGCAGAACACTTAGAAAGTACAAGAGGTCTACTAAAGAGACTCCTAACCTACGCTTGTCTGTCACGAAATAGGGGACAGTGCCACCGATACAATACGTGACTTGGGGTGGCAATCATTAAAACAAAGGCATTTTTTTGTTGTGGTATGACCGTCTCATGAAATTTCAATAACCAACTTTCTCCTGAGAGTGTGAAAATATTGACTGGCACCCACCTATATAAGCAGCAATGATCATCATAATAGAATAAGAAATGGCAGAGCTAACACAGAAAGATTTAAGTCTTTGTTTTTTCCTTGCGTTGTTTAAGAGGGGAAAGATAGAGAAATAGCTTAAAAGTAGTTTGATGAACACTCTGCCAGGCATTTAATTGTGAATCATAGAGTAATCGTGTAGATGTCGATGTAGGTGTTTGTTGCACAACAATGCCCCAGCACACAAAAGCAATATCATATGTGATTTCCTGTCTCAAACATGTATTGTGGTACTTGAACACCCTCCTTACTTGCCCGATTTATCTCTGCGTGAATTCCACTAATTTCCAAATGGGATATGGCAACAAAAGGAAAGCGTTTTGACATAAGTTCAGATATCTAAGAGGCTATCACCACAGTACTGCTGGAAATTTCAAGCACTGAACATCAGAACTATTTTGAACAATTTTTCCAACACCTCCAGCTGTGTATTGACTGACAAGGCTATTTTGAATAAAAAGTCATGTTTGCTAAAAATAAACATGATCTTGCATTTTATTTCATATCAGTCATCTTTCCTGTGGGATAGTTTCCGTGCACATTCCACAAAATTTGACGTTAATAAGGATCACTGCAAACACAATTATACATATTGTACAAGCCGTGTTCAAACTCTACTGACACCAGTCAGAAAATAATAGATGATAATCCAAGCCAAGTGCAATAGTATAAGAATAACAAGAAATTACTAATAACTCTCAGCTGTAGAAACCTCACAATCTATGTTTATTTCAATGCAAATTCTTAACATTCAACCATCAGCTAATGACTTTTTTTAAATTCCATACTCAATATATCAATGACGAAATAAATCTCGGGTGAACAGCCTGGCGTGAGTGTACAAAGAGCACAATATTTCAGCAACTGATCTTGTTTCCATCATCAGGTGTGCTGATGTATGCCAAGGGATGGCAGGCATGAGGTATATATCAGATTCCCCCTCCTCCTCCGTCAGGCGCTCCCTCTGCCGTCCGTGATGGGGATTGACACCCGGCTCGTGGCCCCGTATCTTGGTGTTCCCTCGTAGGTCTGCGCCCAAGGATGTTTGCCGGCGGTGTTTCGGAGATTCCCCCCCTCCCCTCAAAGTCAGTACATTCTGGGATATTTCTATCTTCTCCTTAATCCAGGTAATGGCTGGTTCCCAAGCTTGGTTAAGGGAATAGCCACTGTCACGATTCAGTTCATGTTTTCTTACTCCCATCTCTATAGCTCCTTTGATGACACAGTCCCAATATTTCGAAGTCTGTGTTAGTACCTTGGTCTTGTCATAGTCCGTGCTGTGAAGTTCTGACAGGCAATGCTCAGCAATTGCAGACTTATTAGGCTGTTGCAATCTCGTGTGCCATTGGTGATCACGGCACTGGTCTTCAATGATGCGAATTGTCTGACCTATGTATTCCTTACCGCATTGGCAAGGTATTTTGTAAACCCCTGATTTACGTAAACCGAGGTCGTCCTTAACACTGCCAAGAAGTGCTCTGATTTTAGTTGGAGGGCAGAAGATGGTATTTATTTGATATTTTCATAAAACGCGTCAAAATTTTCCCGATAAGGCCCCACAAAACGGAATGAATGCCGTGGCTGTGTTTTCCTCAGGTTCTTCATTAGTCTCTGCCAGTTGTGTTGTGAGTGTCAGATGTAGAGCATCCTGGATTTGCCTTTTCTTACAACCGTTACTCAGAAACACAGACTTCAGATGGGCCAATTCTTGTCGGAGATTGTCCTCATCAGACATGGTGTGAGCTCTGTGTACAAGAGTGTTTAGCACACCGTTCTTCTGAGCAGAGTGGTGGCAGCTATCTGCTTGTAGGTATAAGTTGATGTGAGTTTTCTTTCTATACACGCTGTGCCCCAACCTGCTGTCATCTCGACTTTTGACGAGAACATCCAAGAAGGGGAGCATCCCATCTGATTCTACCTCCACGGTGAACTTGATATTCTCATGTCTTGAATTGAGATGTGTGAGAAATTCCATCAGCTTGTCTATTCCATGTGGCCAAATGACAATCGTGTCGTCCACATATCTGAAGAAACAAGTATGTTTTATATTAAAATGGTATATGTTCTTTCAAACATGTCCAAAAGAACAGACACCATCTTCATATAGTTAAGGCTAACAGGCCATTGACCTCCTTCTGTGCGGATGCACACGCATCGCCCCAACTTTTACGGGACTGGATCAGATTTTCTGCCGTGAGTAATGAGTGTAATGGGCAGGGGCACTATGAATGTAGTGTGCGGACATTAAGTTGGGAATGTGGGTCTCACGGAGAGTGCGAAAGGGACAAGTCCCTGCAGTCACACTATCCTATGTGCCCTCAGTGGCTCAGATTGATAGAGCGTCTGCCATGTAAGTAGGAGATCCTGGCCGGGGACACATTTTCAGCTGCCCCCGTTGATGTATATCGATGCCTGTCGGCAGCTTGGGGTCTTGATTTAATTATTATTTCAAGTAGGTTTTAGCTGCGCTGACTCCAAGGCTTCTCCCTTGGAATGTTCCATGTACATGTTAGCGACGATGGGAGAGAGAAGACTCCCCATAGCAACGCCTTCGGTCTGCTCATAGTAGTCACCGTCAAATAGAAAATATGTTGATGTTAGAAAATGTCTGAGCAGATCGGTGGTTTTCTCATAAAATTTCCAGCCGATGAGTTCCAGGAATTCGGGTAATGGAACCCCAGTAAAGAGGGAAACCACGTCGGAGCTCACAAGTATGTCAGATTCCTTAATTGTGAGGTGGTTGATGCCATCCCAAGAAATCCAAAGAGTTACAGATTCACAGATATGGTGTGGGCATGTCCGCACGTGAGGACTGAGCAGCTCCTTGAGGTACTTGGCGAGAGGATACATCAGGGCACCAATATAACTGACAATAGGACATAACGGGACATGTTTCTTGTGGACTTTCGGTAAGCCGTACAGCCTCGGAGGAACAGGGGCCCTGGGTCGTAATTTCTTTGTGACCTGTTGGTCTGACAATTTTTCTGACATATCACCAGCTCGAGTGTCTGCCACTGTCGAAGCTTCATCCTAAATTGCTGATGGTGGACTGGAATCAAGCTTGCGGCCAGAGATTCTGTGTAACTGGCACACCAATGCCCGAGGGCTACACACAACTGTTGTTCTCTGCAACACTGGAAGCCAGGATCGGTTCACTTTGAGGCTTTCTTCTTTCTCGTTGAAGCTATTGCCATGTGTGTGTATTTCTGTAGCTTCATTGAACAAGTGGGAGTAGTAGCTGTTCTCTACATCAAGAACTTCCCTGTCAGCAAATTTCAGTATGTGGTCGGTCTCACACAGCACACGCCCTGTCACAGCCGGTTTCTTTACCTGCTCCAAAATGCAATGCCGCTTATGTTTGGTAATCCTGGTGCTGACTGGTAATTCAGTCATTCCATCATAAACTTTTCCACATGTATATGGTATATGGTATTTTCTCTTTTCCCATTTGCCAGGGACACAGTGTGTATCAAAAACCGACACACACACAGACCGATACCTGCGCAAACTATCAAATCGCCACCTGAGCCAGAAAAGAGGAGCAATTAACACACTCGTAATGCAAGCATGAGGAATATGTGAACCGAACACCTCAGATGTGAGATGCAAACCTGAAAAGCATTCTGAGGAGCAGACGGTACTCCACCAGTTATGTAAGAAGCATCACTCAGTGAAGTGACACATTGAAAAAAGAAATGTTGGGTATGGCCCTTCTGCCTAGATTTCCAGAGTGACAGACAGAATCAGCTGCATACTGCGCAATAATGGCACAAAGACTATTTATAAACTAACAAAAAGAATGAAAGAGTGTTTCAGATTGGCAAAGGAGAAAAGGGACCTACTTGAAATGTCGGGAACATACTATATATCATGTATATGTGCAAAAGTCTATGCTGGATGAACGGATGATCAATCACCAGCAGGATCACTGAATATAGGCTGCATTTCAGGTTGAAGCAAGTAGAGAAATTGACCACGGGAGAGGATGTGCTGTGTTAGACTGACCACATAGCGAAATTTGCTTATTTCATGCTGTAGAGAAGAGCTATTACATCTGCTTGTTCAGGGAAACTATAGAAATCCACTCAACAAGAAAGAAGAAAGCCTCAAGGTGAACGGTGCCCGGATTCCCGTGCTGCAGAGAACAACCACTGCAGGTGGTGAGGGGAGAACTGCAGCAAGATGACCGTGGAAAACCGCTGAGTTCCTCGCCACTTAACAAAAGACTCTGAAGAATAATTAAAGACCATCTGTGTGGAATTGCTTGTGTGTTACAAGGCTGACCATGTCAATTCTTTGTCAAGCATTGTCACACGCGATGAAATGTGTGTTCTTCACTTTGAACTGGAAACAAAATGGCAATCCATCATGTGATACCACACCAGTTCTCCTCTGAAAAAAAGTTCATAAGCCAGACCCCCAGCCAATAAAGCTGGTCTTCTGAGACTCCACAGGACTTATTCTGTCCAACGTCCTCCCACAAGGTGCAATGATCAACTTGGAAGTATATTGCGCTACCCTAAGGAAATTGAAGAAACAACTTGTAAGGTGTCTCTTATGTGAGGAAGACATTTTTACCAGTTTTAATAAATTATTGTGTCTTATTGACGTATTCACGATAGTTAGGAAGTGCTGTAGTCCGTAGCCGGCCATGAGTCAGAGAGCATTTCCCACGCTGGCCTGGCTAGGTGACGAAGCGATCATATGTCGCGCGTAGTGGGGTGGGGTTCAGCACTGGACCGTAGCAACAAGCGTCAGCCAGGGAAATATACACGACGGGAAGTACCGCCATCTTGGCGTCGAAGTCACTGATTTTCTTTATTTATATTTAATAATTAAAGTCATTTATGACAACATGAATACTAGGAGGAGCCTCTGGATGTTTAAAACTATTTATCATAATTTTGCCTCGTTACAATTCACAACTGTTCATTAACAAATGCATATCTTAGTAAGTACGAACTCGATCGGAAATCCACGAACTGTGACGAAACTAGTAAGAGATACTGACTGCATGCCAAAGTCGGCAGTCGGCGTTAAGAGCTCTTCCTGTCTTGTTCGATGGTAGCCGTGCTCTCGGTTACGAGTAGTTTGTGACACGAGTGTTTCATTATTGATCTAATAAGAATAAAAGTGATATTATGGCATTCTGAATGTTAATTTCGAGTAAATAGATACCCCAAAGTAGATCAACAGCAATTTCAGATAATTAGCTTGTACCAACAGAGACATCCAACGCGCCAATGAAGAATCTGCACGGGACGACATTTACGAGAGCTGCACCGCGCACAGGTAGGAGGAAATCCGACGACACGACCCACCAAGGCGGATCAAGGAAGGTCCAACTTACACTCACAAATTCCGGGTGGAAATGCTGACCAGTTATACTGTATGTCACATATACCACCCTCTATGGACGCGCGGCTAAGCTGAGTAATAACAGCATCAGTTTAGAAGTGAGGGATCTTGAAAACTTCAGCATATTGGCTTCTGTCTCGGATTCTTCAGCCGACATTAATCTAATGATTTTACTGATGTTTCGCCAGCACGAGTGGCTGGCACAGTCAACACTCGGCGAAGTAAAGAATCAGAAAAAGAAATGTCGGGTACGGCCTTTCTACCATACATTCCCAGAGTGACAGACAGAATCGGCCGTATATTGCGCAAACATGGTGTAAAGACGATTTTCAAACCGACAAGGAAGATCAAAGAGTATCTTAGATCGGGAAAGGAGAAAAGGGACCCACTTGCAATGTCAGGAATATACCGTATACCGTGCACATGCGGAAAAGTTTATGTCGGAATGACTGGACACCAGGATCAAAGAACATAAGCAACACTGCAGGCTGGGGCAGAGCACGCACTGAGTGAGACCGACCACCTAATAAAATTCGCCGACACGGAAGTCCTGGCTGTAGAGAAGCACTATCACACGTGCTTGTTTAGAGAAGGTGTAGAAATACAAAAATAAGCGAACAGCTTCAACAAGAAAGAGGAAAGTCTCAAGGTAAACGGATCGTGGCTTCCCGCACTGCAGTGAACGACCGTCTCAGGTAGCAAGAGGAGAACCGCGCCGGAAATGACCGTGGAGAAGCCCTCGGACGTCGGCGCGCCAGGTACATATAGTCTGCGGCCACAAGCTCGGCTCCAGTTCACCACTGGCAATGGAGGCTGGAGCTTTGACAATGACAGCCACTCGTGCTGGTGAAGCGTCAGTAAAATCATTAGATGAACGTCGGCCAAAGAACCCGAGACAGAAGCCAATAGGCAGTTTGTCAACAAGTGGCCACGAAAGCCTTAACAATTTTGAACTTCAGCATGTTCGTTGGCACTTTGAAAATGCAAATGAACTTCTCCCTCCCATAATAACGTAAGGCCTCACACAAATCTGCACACCCGAGAGGAGCTCACAAAACTTCGCTCGAATGTTCTTTTTCACCCATCATACAGTCCTACGTTCCGACTTCCACCTGTTTGGCCAAATGAAGGATGCACTCTCCAGGAAGCAGTACCCGGACGATGAGGAGGTTACCGATGCAGCAAGACGTCGGCTCCAACATCGACCAGTAAAGCAGGAGGACCGGATTAGTGTTTAATGTCCCATCGACAACGAGGTCTTTAGAGATGGAGCACGAGCTCTGATTAAGGAAGGATGGAGAAGGATAGCAGCAGCGCCCTTTCGGAAGAACCGTCCAGGCATTTGCCTTATGCGATTTATGGAAATCACAGACAACATAAATCAGGATGGCCTGATGTGAGTTTGAACTGTCGTCCACCCAAATGAGAGTCTAGTGTGTTACCATTGCACTACCCTGCTCGGTGTCAACCAGTAGAATGGTACCGTGCGGGCATACGGGCCCTTCCATTAAGTCGGCATAAGATCTTCACACTGAAGGGAGATTACATCGAAAAACAGGATTCTGTAGACAAAAGAGTGGAGAATAATATGGTGTATCGGAATCTGAAATTAAAAAAAAACTTTTCACACAAAAATAAGTGTTGCATTACTTATTGAGCACCTCTCATATTTTACCCATCATTACTATTCTTTCTTTTTGACACAGAACAATGTCAAAAAACAAGTACATCAAACATTATTCAGTGAAAAAGTTCCAGTCTCCTGTCTTAGCCAGAGGATTGCCATACAGTGCCACTTGAGGGAAACTGTTTATTTGTTACGCTCAAACACCATAACCAATTTTTCTTGATAATTGTTCAAACCATTAAGTTGTTATTGGCAAGGTGGTCATCGAGGCAAAGTGAATGGAGGAATCAATCTGCACAATGATTTATCTTCGAAAATAGATTGGAGAAAGGCAAACCTACATTTGTAGCATTTTTAAATTTACATAAAGCTTTTGACAGTGAAATTTTGAAGGTAGCAGGGATAAATTGCAGAGAGTGAAAAGTTGTTTACAACTTGTACAGACACCATACTGCAGGTGTAACCGTTGAAGAGCACAAAAGGCAAGAATTGTACCTATCTCCCATACTAATCAATCTGTACACTGAGCAAACATTTTCTGTACAATGAACAACATTTTAAAACCCTGTCTTTCACCTTTAAGCTATCGGGTTTCCAAGTCTCATCCGGTGCAGTCTCCAACAATTAGTCTTTCCTTCTCATCCCGTCCGGCAAGTCTCCCCTGATCCTGGGTTCTGGCTGACTTTTCTAAACTGTTCCCCTTTCCCTAAACCTCTCCAGTCCTTTTCCTTCAGCCCTCTTCCTTCCCTTCAACTCTTCCACCAGAAGGAGCCACTGGTCCGAAAGCTTGTGAAAGTTAAACTCTTTTGTGTGTATGTGTTCCCTTGCCGCTGCTTGGTGAGTAGATTTATTTGTCTTTTCATTTATATACACTACTGGCCATTAAAATTGCTACATCAAGAAGAAATACAGATGATAAACGGGTATCCATACTAGAACTGACATGTGATTAAAATTTCACGCAATTTGGGTGCATAGATCCTGAGAAATCAGTACCCAGAACAACCACCTCTGGCCGTAATAATGGCCTTGATACGCCTGGGCACTGAGTCAAACAGAGCTCGGATAGCGTGTACAGGTACAGCTGCCCATGCACCTTCAACACGATACCACAGTTCATCAAGGGTAGTCACTGGCATATTGTGACGAGCCAGTTGCTCGGCCACCATTGACCAGACATTTCAATTAGTGAGAGATCTGGAGAATGAGCTGGCCAGGGCATCAGTCAAACATTTTCTGCATCCAGAAAGGCCCGTACAGGACCTGCAACATGTGGTCGTGCATTATCCTGCTGAAATGTAGGGTTTCGCAGGGATCTAATGAAGGGTAGAGCCATGAGTCCTAACACATCTGAAATGTAACGTCCACTGTTCAAAGTGCCGTCAATGCGAACAAGAGGTGACCAAGATGTGTAACCAATGGCACCCCATACCCTCACGCCGGGTGATACGCCAGTACGGCGATGACGAATACACGCTTCCAATGTGCGTTCACTGCAATGTCACCAAACATGGATGCAATCATCGTGATGCTGTAAACAGAACCTGGATTCATCCGAAAAAATGACGTTTTGCCATTCATGCATCCAGGTTCATCATCGAGTACATCATTGCAAGCGCTTCTGTCTGTCATGCAGCATCAAGGGTAGCCACAGCCATCGTCTCCGAGCTGATAGTCCATGCTGCTGCAAACGTCGTCAAACTGTTCGTGCAGATGGTTGTTGTCTCGCAAACGTCCCCACCTGTTGACTTAGGGATTGAGATGTGGGCACACGACCTGTTACAGCCATGCGGATACGATGCCCGTCATCTCGACTGCTAGTGATACGAGGCCATTGGGATCCAGCACGGCGTTCCGTATTACGCTCCTAAACCCACCGATTCCATATTCTGCTAACAGTCATTGGGTCTTGACCAACACAAGCAGCAATGTCGCGATACGATAAACCGCAATTGCGATAGGCTACAATCCGACCTTTATAAAAGCCGTAAACGTGATGGTACGCATTTCTCCTCGTTACACGAGGCATCACAACGACGTTTCACCATGCAATGCCGGTCAACCGCTGTTTGTGTATGAGAAATCGGTTGGAAACTTTCCTGATGTCAGCACGTTGTAGGTGTCGTCACCGGCACCAACCTTGTGTGAATGCTCTGAAAAGCTTTGCATATCACAGCATCTTCTTCCTGTCGTTTAAATTTCACATCTGTAGCACGTCATCTTTGGGGTGTAGCAATTTTAACGATCAGTAGTGTATATGTACATTGAGCAAGCTACATAGTAAATCAAAGAGAATACTGGGGAGGTAATTAAAGTTTAGGTAGAAGAAATAAAATCTTTGTGATTTGCCAATGACATTATAATTCTGTCAGAAACAGCAAAGTGTGCTGGCGCAAGCTGGCGCCAGCACACCGGTCAGCAAAGATTGATAGTGGGTGCAGGATCAAGTATGCCTATCACGAGAGATGCCAAAGACACACCCACAAGCAACATGCAGCCAACGCCTTCTCGAGACCTGCCGCTGACCGGAGGGCCTCAGTGGCTCACTGACTCACTGATTCTAGATAGAAGTCTGTCATTTATTCTCAGTTCGTCACAAGCTACAACAGTGCATAGTGACCAGATTAGTGACACAGCAGGACTAGCAGTGAGGTTAAAGTTTGTAACAACAAGATTACCCATATTGTCTGCAAGAGAACTATTACTGATGAACTTGTATCACACCACATGGACTCTATTCAACATATGTAAATGTTCATATCAATAAAGAACTGTATTAATCCAAGTGAGTATTTGTGTTCTAGAAAGAGGATTGTGACCACCCATAACAACATCTTACGTTACTTCCTACGTTACAAGACTACAGCGGCGACGAGAATAATTCAGTGGCAATCGAAGTTAATCAACTTGGCCAAAGACTTTTCTTATAGGGGTGAGTGTGTTTAAGTGTTTCTAATTGCTAATTTGTTGTTGTGTTCTTGCATGTATTCCAGGAGGGGAGCTGTATAATTAATCAAATTTCTTTTTTCAGAGGCTTTGCTTGCTTTTTGCTTTAACGTATTTGTGCAAACCATGAATTCCCTGTCCCCTCCACCCACTGCCCCTGCACCACAGCTGCAGACGGCCATTGTAATGGACCTTTCGGATTCAGAACTAAAAAATTGCTACCTTACTGACAACGATACAACTACTACTGGCTGCACAAGCTGCGTCAACAGCACAACAGACCAACCGTCCACACCAACAACTGCCACAGACCACTATACAAATGTTCCAGCAAATTTAAGGACACAGAAATGGAATGGATGGCTCGAATACCTCACTCAGTTCCAAGCACATTGTCAAGTACATCGTGCAGTGTCCCCAGTGTTCAGGTTAGTACAACAACTATCCCCAACCACGCCTCCCGACAAACTCAGCTATGACAAAGTATCGCTTCATTAACTCAACCCTATGACCAGCAAGTCCAAGTAGCTGCAGCTAGATATCAGTTCTTTCGCTTGCAGAAAAAGCCAGAACAGACGTACCACCAGTGGTAAACAGAATTAATCGGCTTGACCAGGAAGTGTAAATTTAAGTGTAGTTATGGCAACTTTTACAGTGATTTAATGATCCATGATGCAATAATATTAATGTCTAAGATAGTAGTATATGGGAACAGATCTTAAAGTACTCTGATCCATCACTTCCCCAAATATTGCATATCTTACAGCAATATGATTTGGGTGCTATAGCGGCCCCGATTCGCTGGGTTGAGTCGCCACTTGTTCGTGACTGCCCCAGCAGCCACAACAACGAGCACGTACACAGCCACGTAGACATGTAAACAAGCATATGAATTTAGTGAAGCCTTGCCCAAGATGTTTTGATCACCATAAAACACAGAACTGCCCATCACATAACACAATGTGTTACATGCATAAAAAAGAAGGCCATGTCCAAAAAGTTTGTTTGCAGTGGCACAAAAATGCCAATTTTGCCCACTGTCAGAGAAAACAGGCTCATGCACATGCAGTGAATGCTGTGTTTTTAATACAGGGTGTATACGTGGACATGGAAAAAAATTCCGGGATTTTTCCCGGATAAGAATACACCTTCTCCCAGGTGAAAATACACTTTTTCCATGTTAAGTGACAGTATACACTTCCTCGGCACTGAAAAGCTCATCCATCCTTTGAATATTTATGGTTTTATGTACCGGCGTAGAATTTCCTGGCACTTTAGAAAATGAAACTAAGGGGGGAAGAACACGTTTTGAAAGACCTTTGATGTGCAGCAACATGTACGCTGCATATTTTCGTATTACGAAGATATAAATTTGAATTCCACCAAACACCGCATGTCACATTCCGTAGCATTGAAATCGAGATTGTGATGTGCGTTTGTAAGCCAGTCATAGCTCATGTCACGTGATCTCGCCAGCCGATGACAGCGGATGTTCAGAGCATAGGACACGTGATGTAGTCAGCTAACAGCAACATCACTGTTAAGTAGCACGAACACACAAATAAGAAAAGTTAATGGTTTAAATTAATATACATATCATTCACATATAATATTGGTCTCTAAGATTAATAAGCTGGAAGACAAGCTAAGCTTCCACATATAATGTTGATCTTTTTTGGGGGTGTTACACTTTAAGATACATCACACAAACGTGCCAGTAAAATTTTTAATAAAGACGTAAATTTCTGATCTTCTGTGCTCGAAATTCTTCTAAATGGTCGTCCTCAAAGAGTTGATTTTTAAATGAGAGTCAAACGCTTTGGGATTTAAGAAATTCATCATACATCTCGCACATAGTTCATCTTGCATAAAAGGAAATCTGCTTTGAATGTAATGCTTTTCAAACCACCGTTCGCAATATTTTCCTGTGACCTGTTAGAAATAGGTTCATTTCAGCAGTTGCAAGAGAGCGCTAGATAACAGGTGTCTCAGCGCTTGCACAGCTACGATGATGCAGGAAGCCCATATGTTCGTATGCATAAAACATTAACAGACCTTACATTATGTCATATAGGAAACAAGACAAAAGAGGATACCTCAAGAGCGTCGGAATTCCGTAAACCATACTAAAACGCGTAATTCGGCTTAAATTGCACGTTCATATGTAAATTTTCTTGGAGTACCAGTGCTGTATTATCTCATGTTTGGTTCTTTATTATGGCATAATGCCATACGTGCACATGAAATGCAGCGAACATTTGAAACTAGCCAATAGTGTAAAATTAAACACTTTGTTTCAAATAAATTGACTGCCTCATCAGAAAAGATTAATAAAAGCCTAATCTCTTCAGCAAACCGGCAAAAATAACTTTATTGTTCTGTAAGGCGATTAATGCTCAACTGTTAGAAAGGTGGAAATAAAATCTGAAACTAATAACATATTTTAGCCTTCTGTAATTATGCTAACATATTTTAAGTCATTTGATAGCTCCCAGCAACAAATATCCGTTTTGTTATCATTTAACATAAGAGCAATAGACGAAGAGGAAACAACAAAATCGCTGAAAGTAAACACAGGTCACGTGGAGACGACCCACTTCCCCACCACAACTCAGACTGTTCCGTGGATCAGCTTCAGATTTACTATATTTCCGAACCGGGGCAATATTAAGTAGTGGCGCCCAGCCACACTTCTGTAACCAGAAGCAGGAGAAGGTATTACTCATACACGACTCAACTGCGCATGCGCTAGAGCCCGCCCACAACTGCTCAAACAAATCTAATTTAAACAGTTGTCACGTCACGCTCACCAGAGGCAATCTGTTATTATAAAGCATTACATAGTCATCCTAAAGCCTTTGACACACTTTACTGTTGGCAGACGCTTGTATGAGTACTGTTTTGTTGTTGTATATGGCGCATTTCCTTTGCGACACAGGTTTTATTTTCATTTTCTTTTTTCTCGTTCATGTTTTGTTGATTATTCTACACTAGTAGGATACAGCAATATCCTTTGTTAGAGTATTGGTTCTTACCAGTCAAAATCACAAAAATTTAACTGAAAACTAAAACAACGAAAAATTCCTGGAATTCTAAACAATTCCCGGGTTTTTCCCGGTTTTCTCCCGAATGAAAAATTTCCCGGGTTTTTCCCGTATCTCCTGGTTGTCCCGGGTCACATAAACCCTGTAATATCTATGACAGGTTCTGATAAAAGTAAGATTAAGGTTATGCCTCCTCCTCCTCACCCTAGTGCTGTGCAACAACATTCTAACAAACTATTTGTCTCATTAAGAATTGCTGGCCATCGTGTGAACTTGCAGCCAGACACAGGTGCCACAGTAACTTTGCTTACTCATCCCATGTATGAACAGTTAGGCTCATGTAGCCTTTCTAAATCTAGCAAGCACCTCACTGCTTACAATGGACAGGCAATTCCAGTGCTTGGACAGTGTAGTTTGCATGCCACTTACAAATCTCGCACTACGACAGTGAACTTTACGGTATTGAAATCAAGAGCCAGTGAGAATATGTTCGGTTTAGATAGATTTATTTGGACTTAGCATCAAAGACAATGTACTTTCAGTGACTGCTTTTACTCTAAAAGAACTATTTTCAGAAGGAATCAAAAGAGCTAATAACTTTGTAGTGTGTGTTACATTGATGACAATGCACAGCCTAAGCTTTTCCAGTCCAATCCCGTTTCAATTGCTTTAAGAGGCAAAGTAGCCAGTGAATTGAAAGAATTGCAAGATAATGGTGTAATTGCTCCCATTCAAGCAAGTCAGTGGGCAAGTCCTCTCATTTCGTTGCCTAAACCTTCTGGTCGCATACGCATTTGTGTTGGACTGCAGGTCTACAGTCAACCCACAGACCGTAGTTGACATTTATCTGTTACCTCGCCCTGAGGAACTAATGGACAAGCTTGGTGCAGGATATTACTATTCTAAGAGGGATTTGTGTGATGCCTACTCGCATATTCAATTGGATGATAGATTACATAAAGTGTTTGTTGTAAATACACACTTAGGACTGTTCAAGTATTTGCATTTGCCCTTCGGCAGTGCTTCCGCACCCACCATTTTTCAACGTTATTTGAAACAGCTGACTGCAAAAGTGCCATTTTATTCGAAAAATGGTTCAAATGGCTCGGAGCACTATGGGACTTAACTTCTGAGGTCATCAGTCACCTAGAACTTAGAACTACTTAAACCTCACTAACCTAAGGACATCACACACATCCATTCCCGAGGCAGGATTCGAACCTGCGACCGTAGCGGTCGCGCAGCTCCAGACTGCAGCCCCTAGAACCGCTCGGCCACTCCAGCCAGCCATTTTGTTCAACTACCTAGACAATATTGTCATCTCAGGTTGTAAACTTTGACGTGTGCCCTGGCAGCAGCTTTCCAGAGGACGTTCCTGTTGCCTTGCAAGCCACATGGTGGCGTACGGAAGGGAGTGTGCCATCCTCCACAATCAGAGCTCCCAGCTCATTCCTAAGTCCTAAGTCCAAAGTCCTGCCTCCCCCTCCCCCCCATTGTCATTCGCATCCTCTTGGTGTGGCATTTCGAAGCAGAGGAAAGTGCTGGTGTAAGTTGTCGTCAACACAGCAGCCGGCAAAGATGAAGCAAAGATGGAAAGTAGGCACACGATCAAGCATGCCTATCATGAGAGGGGCCAGAGACACACCCAAAAACAACACGCCGCCAACACCCTCTTGACAGCATATATTTAGGTTGTGGCTGTTGACTGGAGGACCTCAGTGGCTCGCTAACTCACTCATTCTAGATAGGCATCTTTCAGTTATTTTCAGTTCACGTCACAGGCTACGACAGTGTACAGTGACCAAATTGGTGATATAGTGGGACTAGCAATGAGGCTAAAGCTTGTAATAACAAGATTACCGATACTGTCTGCAAGAGGACTATTACTGTTGAGCTTGTACCACAACACATGGACTTTGTTCAAGATAAGTAAATGCTCATGTCAATAAAGAACGGTATTACTCCATGTGTGCACTTGTGTTGTAGAAGAGGACTCTAGCCACCTGTAACAACATCCTCTCCCTTGCTTCCTATGGTACAAAGGACTTGGAAGAACAGATGAATGGATTGGACAGTGTCTTGATAAACAAGATATAAGATGAAGATCAAGAAAAGTAAAACAATAGTAATAAAAAAAGGTGACGCTCAGAGAATTAGACTAGGAAATGAAACACTAATTCTATTAGATGAGTTTTGTTTGAAGTGAGGAACACAGAAAATACTAAAATGTAGACTTTCACGGGCGGAAATGTCATGTCCATTATAATTATCCGGGCTGTTATGTCGTGGTCGGTTGTTGAATTCTGTGATAATTCCCAACGTTTTGTGCCCGTCTGCGAGAGACATCTTCAAGAGAGTCTGTCTCCCGCAGACAGGGACGAAACGTTGAGAACTGACACAGAATTCATCAACCGACCACAGCATAACAGCCTGGATAATTATAATGGACATGACATTTCTGGCAGTGAAAGTCTACATTTTAGTATCAGCCGCCTCTACGGGGAGGAGATGTCAAGAGAAGTGCGGCGCCTGGAAGGACTCCAGAAGAAGAGAGTGCAGCTTTAATGTTCCCTCATGTTCCTGTCTCGTTGCAGAGCCGTCGGCGTTATATCGAAGTTTCTAAAAATAAAGCGACTGCTCTATTCGGGAAAGGCACAACGGATTTTCAAACGGACTGAGGAGGCCTTACTACGAGAGCGCATTCAGCAGACCCGACGGGACTTGGCGAGCACAAACTGTAAGTTAATGTCTCTCCATATTACGATCAGTAATAAACTGTGCAGCGGTGACTGGGATAAAATTGATAGACTACTGCATGATACCATGGGGAAGCGTATGTTGACGACGTCTAGTAGACAGAAGAAGAAGTTTGATAATTTGCTACCTAATCAGACTGTTCGGCATTTAGACGTTTCCCGGACCGTTATCAATTTCTCCAAACGTTCATTATCTGACAATGAGACATCTGTGCTTGCCAAGGGAGGAAATTTTGCTGTTAGTCCGCATTTTGCGCCCACGGAAGAAATTATAGCCAGTGTAGAAGCAGGAATTCACAGTGTGGATTCTGTAACAGCTGAAGAAATCCATACAGAAACAATGAGAATACTAGCCAATGTAAAACCGCCGAAGAGTAATATAACTGTGGGCGAGAGAAGAGCTTTAAAACTGCTGAATGACAATGATAGTATTTTGATTCTCCCAGCTGACAAGGGAAGCGCAACAGTGGTTATGGATGTGGCCGACTATCAGAGTAAAATTACTGATCTACTGGATCCGTAAGCATATAGGAAGCTGAATAAGGACCCCACTAACAACGTTCTTAGAACTGTGTCGCAGTTAATAAAAAAGTCCTCCATTGAAGAGAGTGTACAGAAAGGTATCTGCAATTCGGTTGCGCTACCACCGAGGCTTTATGGATTGCCCAAAATTGATAAAGAAAATGTACCGTTGAGATCGATACTAAGTACCACTGGTTTGCCCACCTACTCGTTAGCCAAGTTTTTGACTATGCTGTTAAAACCACCTGTGGGCCATTCGGGTTCTTATATAAAGAATTCGACACATTTCATCAGCAGATTGAATGGCATAGTGGTCCAGCTGGAGCACATATTGGTCAGCTTCGATGTGGTATCGCTGTTTACCATGGTTCCAATTAATGATGTATTGGAACAGCTGGGTCAAATTTTTCCTGCCAATATTTCATAACTGTTTAAGTGTTGTTTCACAACCACATACTTCAAGTGGAATGAACAGTTTTATGAGCAAATGGATGGCGTGGCTATGGGAAGCCCCCTAAGACCCATAATTGCAAACTTCTTTATGGAGAAATCTGAAGAACAGGCCTTAGGTACTGCCAGCAAAAAACCAAATGTATGGCTCCGATACGTAGATGACACGTTTGTGCTGTGGAGACGTGGCAGGGAGGAACTAAGCCGGTTCCACGAACATCTGAATGGTATAAACTCGAGAATTCAGTTTACAATGGAGGAGGAGGTATACGGCAAATTACATTTCCTCGATGTGCTTGTGTTTAGAAATGAAAGTGGTAGTTTGGGCCACTCAGTATACCACAAACCCACGCACACGGACCATTATTTGCACCAGGATTCGAACCACCGCCCACAACAGAAGCGGGGTGTTATCAAGACATTAGCGGACAGAGATAGAAATATTTGTGAACCTGAGTTGCTCAATGTTGAGATGGAACATCTCCACAATGCACTAATGAAGAACGGATATTCGTCTGACGAAATAAAACGTGCGTTGAGGCAGCCACGCAGAAATCATAGTGACGTACAGGCTACTGCAAAGTCTAAGGTTTTCCTGCCATTTGTTAAAAACGTAACGGAAAGAATAGGGCGGACATGGACAAAGTGGGAAATTACCGTAATTTACAAGCCCACCAGGAAGATACAGGAATACCTTAAGTCTGCCAAGTACACTCGCAAACCATTGGAAAAAGCTGAAGTGTATAGGATCCCATGCAGCTGTGGAGATGTTTATGTGGGTACCACTAAAAGAACTGTTTGGAAGAGGACAAGGGCAATTGTAGAAGAGGAGAAACTAAACAATCAGCTGTTGTGGAGCATGCTTTCCAGCCAGGGAACCACCTTATTTGTTTTGAGGAGACGCAAGTACTGGCGGCCACAAACGGATATTACGAAAGGCTCTACAGGGAGGCAATCAAAATTGCTAAACACCCTAATAATTTCAATCGAAAGGAGGAGGGCGTGAAATTAAATGGTATATGGATGCCGGTGTTAAAGAATATGTGTACCACCTGTCCACCACTGGGAGATGGCAACGGCGATCGACGGCGACGGACAGCGGCCAATTGCACTGACGTTTTCAAAACCCGTGACGTCGCGCCGCGGCGCGGGAGCGCGCTGACACGGAATTTAGCGGCAGTCAGTAGCGAGCCAGCGGGGGTGTTGGACCTTCCATCGAGCTACAGACCCCCTTGAAGATGTCTCCCGCAGGCGGGGATGAAACATAGGGAATTATCACAGAATTCATCAACTGACCACGGCATAACAGCCCGGATAATTATAATGGACAGAACACAGAAAATGTAGACTGGCAAAGCATGAAAAATATATATGTATGTATAGTGTCTTGAGCATGAAAAATATCTCTGAGAAAGGTGAATTCGTTGACATATAATGTAAAGCGAAGTGTTAGGAAGTTTTTGCTGAAGGTATTTATCTTGAGTGTAGCCTTGTGTGGAAGCGAAATGTGGACAGTAGACAATTCAGATAAGAAGAAAATAGAGAAGATTTTTAATGTGTTCTTGCACATAATGCTGAAGATCAGATAGGTGTGTCACATAACTAGTGGGGAGGTACTGAATCAAAGTGAGGGTAAAAATAAATTTATGACACAACTGGGCTACAAAGTGTAGAGGGAGACCAAGGCTTGCCTGCTGTATGGAGATTCAGGTGGATGTACACTGCAGTAGTTATGCAGAGATGAAGAGGCTTGCACAGGATAGATCAGTGTGGTGAACTGCAGCAAACCAGTCGTTGGACTGAAGACCAAAACAAGAGTACAATGCCTCAAAATACTGTATTTTGCATGCTTTCCCTCATTTCCCATTTGGTGTCATATTAATTATGCATCCCTTTACATTCACCATGACTGTGCCATAACGTAACACTTCTTAATTTCTAGAATTACATAACTTTTAGAATTACCTTTTATTTCACACCATCAGAATATTCCATGTCTTTCACACTCGGTGAGTAAAGCTGGACCTGTGGCAACAGAAAACAATCTGTAATGAGGGCATGCTCTCCACATATCACATAAAAGTTTCACATATTTAAGTCAAATAATAATATTACAGAGTGGAGATGCTGCGTCGCAGATACGCACAACAAAAAGACTCTCACAATTAAAGCTTTCGGCCATTAACGTCTTCATCAACAATGGACACACACACACACACACACACACACACACACACACACACACACATTGTTACATTCCATCCTAGATTTTGATTTAAGACAAATAATGGTATGCCTACTTCTTGAGAATAAATTACTAGTTGTAGGCAAGGTTTTTTTTCCTGAGAGAGAAATTCTGGGTGACAGAAGCTCATACAGGTGTATTTTAACAATAGTGAACAAAATTGTACATGAATGATTAGCAGCAACATACACGAAAATTTCTTGCATTTCACCCTTCTGCCTACGCTTATATTTTCAATCAACTTTTCTAGTTTGATAATTTTTTTATTCACCATTAATTATTTTACACAAAGTAGGTTTTGTCATGTGTAAATAACAACAGTGTAATCAAGTCAAAGGGTACAACTACAGTCTTAAATATTAAAATCGACACTGCCCATATCATAGAATTCTTAAATTTTAATGTGGACCTGACAAAGACAGCAAATCAGCAAATATGTGGATATAGAGATTAACAGCTGTCAGTATTCTAATCCTGGTAAACAGATGGAGACAGCTCTGTATATCAAATGGACCTTTTCTTTCATTTTTTTTTTTTTTTTTTTTTCTCTCTCTTTTTAGATGTCAGTGGTATGACAAGAATGTCAAAATGTAAGCACATCACTTGAGAGATGTGACTGAAAGGAACATAAATATGTCATACAGAGATGATTACTACAAACCATGCATTTTAGTTTCCACATGAGGCAGCACTGACCTCTTGAGGAGTTTTTTGCAAACTTACTTGATATGTGTTTCTCAATTCAGTTTAGCATCAATGAAATCCTGAAGTTTGACACATTTATTACCCATACTCTTACAGAAACCAGACGGAAACCTGAGTTTTGTCTGTCACTATAGAACCATTTTAGAAACAGCTTCTCACAAAATACTGGAACAACCATTGTAACATTACACTGCCCTAAGCTAATGAAAAAGAGATACATTCACACAACAGGTGCAGCACACAAGATAAAGATGTAACATAATCCTCACTTCTGTTGTTAAGGCAAACTAGAATTATAAGTGAAGATAGACACATGAAAGGAATGTATGATGATTCAAAAACTACTTGCCTTTTCCAGCTGCTCACTTTTTGAGATCTACGGCAGATATACAATACCATTCAAAAAATGAATGCCTTGAATATGCAATAGGGCAGTTCTCGAACAGAGTTCGTAAAAATAGTTGCACATGAGATCTGTGATTGAAAGTTGAGGGATACTCATTGCTATCTTGTTTTTCGTGGTTGGGTTACACTGGACGTTAAGCCACACTTGGCCATATGCAGATTCCAGCAGCTAGATAGTTGATACCCCCCCCCCCCCCCCCCCCCACACACACACACACACACCTACCTGGCATTTTCGAAAATTGATGAGCGATATAGGTACGTAATATGCACGGAACTAGTTGCTGAGGATTCGAAAACTCACAAGATTAATGGAAATAGCGCGGGTATTTTGTTGTGACTTGCATAACCTCAAATAATTACATACGAAATTCACATGCTATTACAAACCATAACCAAATATGATGCAATTACGTTCAAGTGCACCCAGTAGTAAACTAATACAACAGTTTCCAGAATAAAACTTTCCCTCTGCAGCGGAGAGTGGGCTGATATGAAACTTCCTGGCAGCCACCGAGGCTCGAACTTGGGACCTTTGCCTTTTGAGAGTAAGTGTTTTACCAACTGAACTACCCAAGCACGACTCACGACCCGTCCTCACAGCCACAATACAATATTTACAAACAGCAACCACACCATCATCATAAGATATTCGCAAGCTGCTTCCGTCGTTCGAATCACTGTAATAATGGTGAAAATGGGATGTTATGTTCCAAAATAAATTTTCAGCTTTCCTTCGTTCATGTTTACATCTCATCGTTGTCTGTTACCTGGATAACGTAATCTATGATTCTCCGTAAAAGCAAACAAGCCAGCGATGCGTTTAATGTACACAATAACAGCACGGAGCAGTCAGCAGAGCACTTTGCTCTAAGATTGTCGATATGGAAGAACTAACAAACTAATGCCGCGGATCTGTCAGAATGAAAGACGAAACGTGTATGACATAGTGAAATAATTCAATAATATTGTCAAACCGTCCGTATATTGGCCGTCTGGGGGCGTCTATTGGTGTAGTGTCAATAGTAGCAATATTGATGAAAAGCATTGATAGTCCCCAAAATAGTCTCACTGTTGGCAGTATATACCACAGTCTAGCGTATGTGGTCATCTTTCGGATATTAGCACCTGGCAGAACTTCATGAACCAGCCACACGGCACTGCAGTGCCCTGTTTGTATTTTCATTCATTTTAAAGTTGCAGTTTTTTCGTTATTGTTTCTTTGGTATTTCATTGCTGTTGAAATTTTACCTCTTCAAAATGACCAAAGCCGTGGTAATGGAATCCACTGAATGCTACCAGAGAAATGAATCACTATGAAATCAGTTAGCAAAGGAAGATATGAACGGAAGCAAAACGCACGCCGCTTATGAAGAGCTGCTAAAAATATAGGAAACATGCTACGCCGATGCGAAGCTGGACGACATGAAGAAAAAAAATCGCTTCGTTGAGAACGAACTTCGGGAATGAGTGCGAAACAGTAAGATAGTAAGTGTTTCGCAACTGACTCAACGTATGTGTGTGTATCAAAATGCTGGATCTTCCAAGGGGCATTAACACGTAAAAAAAGGTGCTTTAAAATTTTGGGATTACAGAAGCGTCCGATTCCACCCGTCTGCTTTGAACATGACGTCACCAATATGGCGGAAACGACCATTCTCAACGTCTCCAATACGGCACCTATTACATAAACACAACACACTCGAAAATACATATAAAACCAACATAAAATCTTCCCACAAAAATATAATCAAAATAACGGGACCAGCACGGGACGTTGGGGGTTTTTGGGTGGGAGCAAACTAAATATAAACAGCTACACACACAAACACACACACACACCACGATCCCAAGCCACACAAAACGACAGTATAAAAACTCCCAACTTCCGCTACACTCACAATATCAACAGGAATCGGTCACTTCCCTTCACCGACATCACTCAACCGGAATTGTCGATACCACAAAACAAAAACCAACTACTACAAAAATTATAATCAAGCTACAACTATCGATTCCACAAAACCAACACGGAAAACAACAAAAATTGGAATCAGACACTTCAAATGGCTCTAAGTGCCGTGGGACTTAACATCTGAGGTCATCAGTCCCCTAGATTTAGAACTACTTAACCCTAACTAACCTAAGGACATCATACACATCCATGCCTGATGCAGAATTTGAACCTGCAACTGTAACAGACGCATGGTTCCGGACTGAAACGCCTAGAACTGCTCAGCCACAGCGGCCTGCTCGGACACTTCCCTTGACCTACTCAGGTCAACTGCAGCTCACGATACCAAAACACACAGCTATGACGACACATTGGAATCAGACACTTCCCTTGACAGCAGCTCGCGATGCCAAAACAGCTACAACACATTGGAATCGCTCACTTCCCATGACCTATATAGCTCAAATACAGCTGAAGATGCCAAAAAAATTGAAATCGAGTACTTCCCCTAACATAAATAAATTAACCACAAATGCCGATACCAAAACATCAACCACCAACACATGCAGTAAATAGCACCGACCCAACACATAAAAACCCCACCGAACATCATAACACACGAATAATAGACCCTAAAAAAGACTACTTAACACAAAAAGTTCCGGCGCCACACACTAGAACTAGATCAGCCACCCCAATCACACACACACACACACACACACACACACACACACACACAAAAACCCAAAACAAACCCCCAACTAGCATATTCTGCTTGCATATGCCGCATTTCACTATCTCCACCACAAACCCAAAAAGTTGCAGAATCTTAATGATGGACAACATGTCGTCCCCCATTTCAGGCCGCAGACGCGCACTATTAAACTTAGAAGTCATATCCATACCTAACAAAAGAAGCCACAAACTGAATTAAAAGACTTACCGCATGACAAACAGCAAACCAATAACATCAAGCGACACTCCAAAAACATGAACTCAACGGAAAATTAATTCTTAACTCACTGAAACTAATTTCCGTTCTTCTATAACAGTCATGACCGATAAATGCACACTTAAAAGAGCGGACACCCAAATGAACCCAGTACACCAAATAACACACGGACCATACACACACACCAACTGCAACAAGACATCTAGAAACACAACACACTCAGAAACTAAACTCCATGCCCTCATGACGTCACACACCACAACACCCTTTTTTTTCTTTATTACTACTGTGATGAGCACATGGTAAAAACGTGCAGCACCAGTTTGTCACATGTAAAAATCAGCTCTTTACACCAGTTACTGTTGTAAAGCTAGGGCAGAGGGCATTTTTTACACGTGGTGACAAATGTCCAACAGGATAGTTTCACAAACTGTTAAAAATAAGCATGTGGGAGAGACAATGTGTCGAGTACAGAAACTTAATTGTTTATAAATTCACCTACATGTCTCAAGGAAAATGCAACACTGTATTATCTGTACAATGTACGGAGATTGGTGTTTTACTTCCAGTCAACTGAAGTTGCATTAAGGCAAGCAAAATATTAAAATAAAGTAAACAAATCAAGATTTCCTTTTTGTACTTTAATGAATTATTCGAATTAGCCTGCTACTACTGATGATGAAATATACTTCCACTCACAATTCAAAATAAAAAATTTTGAGTCAATGGAGGCGTCTGATCCCACCCGTCGGCTTTTATTTTGAATTGTTACTTCACAATATTTGAGTAAGACATAGGTTACTTAATTATTTTATAATAAAACATTATCTTGCCAGTGAACGTCCTCCACTTTAGCCAAATATCTACTAAATTTTTCAGTAATATCCACTGCTGCAATACTCATATCGAGAAACCGCCCCCTCTGCAATTGCAAAAAATCTGTGACCCCTTGATACATACCTTTCATGAAATTGCCATTTTAGTGTCTACCAATCCATGCCGATAGCTTGCCGGAATTAACTGGATAATTTAGTTCTGCGGAAGACAACAGGACATTCTAATGATATTTCAGGCTCTGAGTTAATGTCTGTGTGGTATATCTACCACAAGTATTTGGATACCATTACATGGTATAGCAACATTTATTAATGAATTTTATTTCTTTCTTTCTACAGGGATGCAACTCAGTGAACTTTCAGACCAACAATAAATGAGAAGCGCATTTCCCGTGTCAAAAATATGGAGACACGGAGTGATAGTAGTGCCCCAGGTGATGTGGAGACGAACTAAAGAAACAGTAAACTTCTGGGTTGTGCCTGGTGTAGATTATATAGTATTTTTTTGTGCTTTTAATTTTACTAATGCAGATCTTCCAAACTTTCGAAGCTATGTTTTTGGCTAACATAAGAATAAAACCATTTAAACGTAGCTAATGTACTCTGCAAGACAGCAGTGATTTTAACTCAACTTTACCACAGTACTAAAGTGAGTGGAAGTATATTTCATCATCAGTAGTAGCAGGCTAATTCGAATAATTCATTAGAGTACAAAAAGGAAATCTTGATTTGTTTACTTTATTTTAATATTTTGCTTGCCTTAATGCAACTTCAGTTGACTGGAAGTAAAACACCAATCTCCGTACATTGTACAGATAATACAGTGTTGCATTTTCCTTGAGACATGTAGGTGAATTTATAAACAATTAAGTTTCTGTACTCGACACATTGTCTCTCCCACATGCTTATTTTTAACAGTTTGAGAAACTATCCTGTTGGACATTTGTCACCACGTGTAAAAAATGCCCTCTGCCCTAGCTTTACAACAGTAACTGGTATAAAGAGCTGATTTTTACATGTGACAAACTGGTGCTGCACGATTTTTCCATGTGCTCATCACAGTAGTAATAAAGAAAAAAATCATAATATACTTACAGCAGTATTACCCTTCAAAATAATTTTCATTTCGATGATTAGAAATACTACATTACTGCACGAAAAGGTACTGCTTAGCTACTATGTCTTCAGTAGAAGTGGCTAAAGCATGCGGGCTTACTTGTTATCTAATATTTGTCACGACTGTAGGTCTCTTTCAGGAAACTTGTATCATTAACAACAGACTTACTGTAAAATGTTTCTACATCTTAAATGGTGTGTAAATGTTTCAACATGAAAGCAGGCACAATATCAAGGTTGACAGAAAAGTGTCACAGATAGGAAATGGAGATAAAGGCAATTAACCGAAAACAAAAATTAAATATGACATTTTTATTTTTGAAGCATGCAGTAAGATTTATCCCTGAACTGTCAAACAGCTTTAAGCTTTTTATTCAATTTCTCCTTAACCACATTTATTTTATAACAAATGGTGTTTTACCAATCTCTGGCATACTTGTAATCCAACATTTTCTTAATACAGGGCGTTTCAAAAAGAAAGAGCAGATTTCAAACATTTATTTCTCAAAAACTACAAATGATAGAAACACAATTCCAACGGTCCTTCACTCAATATGAGTACCAAATGTTACACAACAAATATCAAAACTGTACCTCAATATGAGCACCATTTGTTACACGACAAATATCAAACCGGTATCTCATTTCTTGCCACACACGACGCAACTGGTCTTTAGTTACCGAATTCACGGCCGCAACAATTCGATGTCGTACCTCTTGAAGAGTAGCGGGCATAGGTGGGACATAAACACAGTCCTTTATGTACCCCCACAAATAAAAATCGCAGGGAGTAAGGTCTGGTGACCTGGGAGGCCACAGACGATGACATTGATCTTGTGCTCCTGCTCTTCCAATCCACCGTCCTGGAATGGTGTTATTTAGGTACCGTCGTACAGGTTCAGAGAAGTGTGGTGGGGCGCCATCTTGCATGAAGATGAAGTGATTTGAATCTTCCTGAAGTTGAGGAAATAGCCAGTTTTCTAACATGTCCAGGTAAATGGTTCCTGTGATAGTTTTCTCCATGAAAAAGAAAGGTCCATAAACTTTGTTTACCGAAATTGCACAAAAGACGTTAACCTTTGGTGAGTCTCTTTCATGTTGAATAACGTCCCTCGGAGTTTCACTCGCCCAAATTCGTACGTTATGCCGATTAACTTTACCAGAAATGTGAAACGTTGATTCATCTGAAAAAATTAATCGTTCGGCAAAATTGTCCTCTTCCATGTCCTGTAGAATTGCAGTTGAAAATTCGAACCTTTTGTTGTGGTCGTCAGGACGCAATGCTTGCAATAACTGCAGTTTGTACGGCTTCATGTGCAGACGGTTACTCAGAACGCGCCATACCGTTGTTTTAGACATGTTTAGTTCGTGACTTGCCCGTGCCGTGGATTTTCTAGGGCTCCTTTCGTAAGCTGCACGGACACGCTCGACATTTTCATCCGATGTGCGTGGACGACCCGTGCTTTTTCGCTTGCAGATGCAACCATCTTCTACGAATCTGTGATGCCACTCATAAATTTGCTTATGACGAGGCGGAATGCACGTTGCACACCAACAATGGACTCTAACTTTGCAAATTGCAGCACACAAAATGATCGTTCCTGTGGTGTCGTCGCCATTTTCCTACAAACAAACGCCAGCGCCACTGCGGATTTGCATGGAACTTCTGCGCGGACCATTGAAAAACTTTGAACCTTTCTCTGACAAGAAACGTTTGAATTGTGTTTCTATCATTTGTAGTTTTTGAGAAATAAATGTTTGAAATCTGCTCTTTCTTTTTGAAACGCCCTGTATATACTATTCAGGTAAGTGGGCTTTACAAAATGTTGCCCCTTCTGAGAATGTAAAGAGTGAATATAATTTATCTTCCAATTTTTCCAGTTTCCCATATTTATCTAAAAATACTTACAACTGACTGTCAACATTTGTTAAAAGGTCATTAGGCTGTTACCTGAATACAGTAATTGTGTTTAATATATCAAATTCCCTAAAACTTGTAAATATATGATCTTCTATGCATGTAGGTGAAATCAGAGTTTTTTTCAATCATCACAGTTGGTTTCAGGTGTTCCACCCATGTTTTGGAGAATATAACCGGCTATGTATGCCAAGTCTGTCATTCCTTACATCAGCCTCTTAAACACTACTGTCATAACCACAAGCTGCATTGTCAGTACAGACACTGCATAAAACATTTTCATCTGTTATTAGGGCTGCTTCAAACTGAAATGCTGTGTGCAACAACATAATGTTGTTCAGAAAAGAGTCTCACAGGCCTGAACACATCTGAGTCAAAACTGTGAATGTGAGGACATCACAACTTAATAAATCCAGACAGTGATAGACAGGTGAGGCCTGATGACAAGTTGCAGTGTGAGTGGAAGGAAGAGGTTGTAATCTCTCACCTCCTTTCTTCTTCCATCCATTGTCCACAGTAAACAACCTCCAGTCCAAGTAATCAATAAGCAAAGTCTTTTATGAAGATTTGAGAGGAGCAAAGATTACAATAAACTTTCAAGTTTACTTAGCTTGCCATGCTGAGGTGGCTCCAGTTCTTCTTGTCTATGGATTTGATTCTTGAAGCTGAAAATCTAACATCAAGTCCTCAGGGTTGGTTTGAACTGAATAAATCTGAAGACTGTTGCAGAATTTTGTACATAAATATATTTTCCACTGATTTTCTCACATTTTAGTATATCATACAGTATTTTGATTTTTCACATTAACAAAGCCAAAATTACATAGGGTTTATAATTTATATAAAAAAAACAGCTACCAGCCACATGTTTGGTTTAAAAAGGCTTATTATCTTCTGAAGATAAATACCCTTTTTAAACCATACATGTGGCTGGTAGCTGTTTTTTTATAGAAATTATAAACCTTAAGTACAACAGCCACATTTCTCAACATGTCGACTTTCGACAAAATAGCGTCAAAATTACATAGTTCACAACTATTATACAAAAATACATCCGATCACATCAGAAGCAAGCTTATGACTTCTGACTCCCACACACTATGGAAATAACAATATTCCAAAGGGTTTACAATTTTTCTTGACAACTGAATTCCTGGTAGTTTTTGTTACCATTATTAATTTTGATTATTATTTCATAAATTACTCCAGAAATAAAAATAGTAAACAGTACAGGAGTGTGTAATTAATAACAAAATTTTTAGTGTGAAAATAGTTTGTAATTGCAAATCTTTCTAAAAAAAATTATTGTAACTGTACCTTCAGAACAAGTACTTACTACTACTTATAACATTGAAACTAAAATATTTTATAATGTAATCCCTTTTCATAAATTTTAGCTTTAAATGTAACGTACTGTGTATAAAATTATATATTAAAGTTTTCCGAAAAGCATCTTCATCTACATCTATGTGATTACTCTGCTATTCACAATAAAGTGCCTGGCAGAGGGTTCGATGAACCACCTTCTTGCTGTCTCTCTACCGTTCCACTCTTGAACAGCACACGGGAAAAATGAGCACCTAAATTTTTCTGTGCGAAGCCCTGATTTCTCTTATTTTATCGTGATGATCATTTCTCCCTATGTAGGTGGGTGGCAACAGAATGTTTTCGCAATTGGAGGAGATAATACTGACCTGTTCAAAATTCGAAAAATAATACTGTTGAAGAAAAGTGGAAATGGAAATGAGTGTGTCAGTAGCCAGGAGTTCCCAGTCGGGACGTTTGGCCACCAAGTGCAAGTCTTGTTGAAGGCGACGCCACGTTGGGCGACTTGCACGTTGACGATGGGGATAAAATGATGATGACGACTGCACAACACTCAGTCCTTGATGGGAGAAAATCTCTCTCTCCAGCCGGGAATTGAACCCAGGCCTCCTGCATGGCATTCCAATGCGCTGACCATTCAGCTAATGGGGCAGACTATATAAAAGTAATGCTAGAGGACGTCTCATTACAATGTACAACAACACTGTAACTGGGAACAAATTGTGAGGCCAGCACATAAGGTGAAGGTTGGTGAATCCCATGACACGTGTCTTGTAGGAGAAAAAAAAAAAGTCTGATTCTGTGCAAAGAGCGTAGCATAATGTAGCACAGGGTGGGATTGTGGGAATATGTGTTAGCAGGAAAGCTACTCTGCAAATTATTTTTTAATCCTTTCCACTCCAATTGTTTTGCCAGTCGTAGTCTCCCTATGTTTGATATTTTAGCTGGAAAATAGATTAATGTATTACTGGAAATAAGATGGTATTTTAAAACGAAAAAGATGCATTTATTTCAACAATTAAGTACCATTTTAATGTAGCATTTCCCAAAGTAAAGAGACAAGAAAGGCATCAAGATCAAACACAGTGGATTACGAGTGAAATACTAGAACAGCGAAGGAAGCTTCAGGATGTGAGACGGATAGGCGAAGCTGAAAACTATAAAATGTTAAAAAAGAAGTATAGAAAAACAATAAGAGAAGCAAAAGCAAGAGCAATTGACACCACTGTAGCGAACTCAAAAAACAAGGCAAAGGCAGCTTGGAATGCAATCAATGCTGAAAGAAAGGAAAAAGATGGGTCAAACAAAGAAGAAGGTATTAGGTCAATTAAGGTCATACATATGGTATGGAAATAGCAAACATTCTGAATAATAACTATATCAGTGTAGTAGAAAACCTAAAATTGGAAAGAAATAGTCAAAAACAGAAGGGTATTAAGGTACCAAAAAGATCATGCAGTACTATGTTCTTAAGACCAGTCACGGAAGATGAATTGCGGAAAACTATACAGAAACTGAAGTCCAAGAAATCAGCTGGTGATGATGAAATATCAAATCATGTAATAAAGCTGGTATGTGAGGAGATAATAACACCACTGCTGAACATAGCAAACTGTTCTTTCAGAGATGCAATTTTTCCAGAAAAACTGAAGATAACGAAGGTAGTGCCAGTGTACAAGAAAGGGTGTAAGGATGATCCCAACAACTACAGACCAGTTTCACTGATATCAGGTTTCTCAAAAATCCTAGAAATGCTTATGTATACCAGATTAGTTAACTATTTGGACAAACATAACATTCTCATGACCTCACAACATGGTTTCAGAAAGGGTAAATCTACAGAATCAGCAATTGTCAGTCTAACAGAATACATTTTACAGTCCTTAGATGAGAAAAAGGTTGTCTCTGCAATGTTTCTGGATCTTTCAAAGGCATTTGACACCATTGACCATGAAATGCTGATACAAAAATTAAGCAACTATGGCATTCGGGGGCAACCAGGTGAATGGATAAAATCATACTTGTGCAACCGCAAGCAGTATGTATCATTAGGAAACTCGTACCAATCAGAAACCAAATCCATCAAATATGGAGTGCCGCAGGGTTCGGTAATGGGGCCATTGTTATTTAATGTATTTGTTAATGATATAGGTGTTGAGGAGGAAGAAAAGAAAATATTGTATGCTGATGACATGACAATACTAAATAGTGACCAAAATATGGAACAGCTTGAGAGAAGAGCATACATATCTGCAAGTGTCACAGCTCAATGGCTGTTGGAAAATGAACTGGGTATAAATCTAAAAAAGACTATGTATGCAGTGTTTAAAAACAAGGAAAAGGCTGTAGACATGGATTTAGAGGTTGACGGAACAAGGCTGGAAGAAGTAGAATCTGCTAGATTCTTAGGTATTCTTGTGGATAATGAACTGAAATGGAAAAAACATATTAATAATGTCTGTAAGAAACTGAGCTCTGTCATATTCTTAATGATGCAGCTATCACAGTATTCAGACAAGAACCTTCTGTGTACAGTGTATCATGGACTTTTCGAACCATACTTACAGTATGGAGTGACGGTGTGGGGAAACTCAAACAAACAAGAGACAAAACGAGTGTTCACATTACAAAAAAAAGCAATTAGGACCATTTTAAGAAGAAAGACCTCTGAAACATGCAGAAACTGTTTCAAGAATTTAGGTATCTTAACTTTTTGATCATTATATATACACAAAACAATAATGTACATCACAAAAGGTAGTGAGGACTGGATTACAAATGCTAGTGTACACACCCACAATACAAGAAAGAAGAATGAAGTACGGAGCATACCCCACCGACTGGCAATGCTAGAAAAAGGACCCCAGTACTCTGGTATCAGACTACTAAGAAGTCTGCCCCAAACCCTGCAAGATAGTGTACTTCACAATGAATTTACAAAGAAACTTAAAGACTATCTCATTGAAAAAGAGTTTTACAGTGTTGCAGAATACTTATGCCATTAAATTTGTATATATTGTTACTCATTATCAGTGATGTAAAAATGTAAGCTAAAGGTGTAGAAAAATAATTGATAAAGAATTTTAATACTTTGACATGTCCTATATTACACGTACATTTACTGTACACGATGTAATCTTACAGGATCAAATAAAATTCAATTCAATTCAATTCAACCTGAATATGAGCTCTCTTGATGATTTTATTTTCTACCATATTTTACTTGGTATTACATATGTGTTTTTGTTTATAATTACTTTCTGTATGATACTTTTTTGGAGTGTTCTCCAGGATGGAGTCCTGGCTTCCACATGCACATCTCACAATAAAAAAATGGTTTCATTCCTCCCATTTTTTCATTTCTTCTGCTGCAGATAGTTGTGTGATTGACCCATATAATCTTAAGAATTCTTCTGTAACACAACATTTCAAAAGCTTCTATACTCTTTTTTATCAAAACTGTTTATCATCCACATTTCACATCCATATGTGGCTACACTACAGACAAATGCCTTCAGAAGAGATTTCCTGACACTTTAATATACATTATATTATATTATATTATATCCAGCGTTAACACATTTCTGTTCAGAAATGCTTGTCTTGCCATTGTCAGTCTACATTTTATCTCCTCTCTATTGCAGAAATAATCAGTTATTTTGCTGCTCATACAGCTACTTTAAGTGTCTTATTTTCTAATCTGTTTCCCTTAGCATCACATGATTTAATTTGACTACATTGAATTATCCTTTTACTGGTTTTGTTGATGTACATTTTATATCCTCCTTTGAAGACATTGTCTATTCCATTCAACTGCTCTATCAAGTTCTTTGCTGTCTCTGACAGAATTACAGTGTCATCAGCAAACCTCAAAGTTTCATTTCTTCTCCCTGAACTTCAATTTCTATTCAAAATTTTTCCTCAGTTTCCTTCACTGCTTGTTCAATGTAAATATTGAACAATATCAGGGATAGGCGACAGCCCTGTCTCACTCCCATTTCAAGCACTGCCTCCCTTTCATGCCCTTTGTCTCTTATAATTGCTGTCTGGTTTTTTTGCAGAAGCTCTAAATAGCTCTTTGCTTCCTATATGTTACCCCTGCTGCCTTCAGAATTCTGAAGAGCATATCCAAGTCAACACTGTCAAAAGCTTTCTTGAGTGTTTATGGGAAAAGTTAAAGGCAATCATAAAATGCATTTTAGACAGGTACGTGCCGAGTAAAACTGTGAGGGATGGGTAAAACCCACCGTGGTTCAACAACAAAGTTAGGAAACTACTGCAAAAGCAAAGAGAGCTTCACTGCAAGTTTAAATGCAGCCAAAACCTCTCAGACAAACAGAAGCTAAACAATGTCAAAGTTAGCGTAAGGAGGGCTATGCGTGAAGCGTTCAGTGAATTCAAAAGTAAAATTCTATGTACTGACTTGACAGAAAATCCTAGGAAGTTCTGGTCTTACGTTAAATCAGTAAGTGGATTGAAACAGCATATCCAGACACTCCGGGATGATGATGGCATTGAAACAGAGGATGACACGCGTAAAGCTGAAATAGTAAACACCTTTTACCAAAGCTGTTTCACAGAGGAAGACCGCACTGCAGTTCCTTCTCTAAATCCTCACACAAACGAAAAAATGGCTGACATTGAAATAAGTGTCCAAGGAATAGAAAAGCAACTGGAATCACTCAACAAAGGAAAGTCCACTGGACCTGATGGGATACCAATTCGATTCTACTCAGAGTATGCGAAAGAACTTGCCCCCCTTCTAACAGCCATGTACCGCAAGTCTCTAGAGGAACGGAAGGTTCCAAATGATTGGAAAAGAACACAGGTAGTCCCAGTCTTCAAGAAGGGTCGTTGAGCAGATGCACAAAACTATAGACCTATATATCTGACGTCGACCTGTTGTAGAATTTTAGAACATGTTTTCTGCTCACGTATCATGTCGTTTCTGGAAACCCAGAATCTGATCTGTAGGAATCAACATGGATTCCGGAAACAGTGATCGTGTGAGACCCAACTCGCTTTATTTGTTCATCAGACCCAGAAAATATTAGATATAGGCTCCCAGGTAGATGCTATTTTCCTTGACTTCCGGAAGGCGTTCAATACAGTTCCGCACTGTTGCCTGATAAACAAAGTAAGAGCCTACGGAATATCAGACCAGCTGTGTGGCTGGATTGAAGAGTTCTTTGCAAACAGAACACAGCATGTTGTTCTCAATGGAGAGACGTCTACAGACGTTAAAGTAACCTCTGGCGTGCCACAGGGGAGTGTTATGGAACCATTGCTTTTCACAATATATATAAATGACCTAGTAGATAGTGTTGGAAGTTCGATGCGGCTTTTAGCAGATGATGCTGTAGTATACAGAGAAGTTGCAGCATTAGAAAATTGTAGCGAAATGCAGGAAGATCTGACCCTTGACATAGACAAATGTAATGTATTGCAAATACATAGAAAGAAGGATCCTTTATTGTATGATTATATGATAGTGGAACAAACACTGGTAGCAGTTACTTCTGTAAACTATCTGGGAGTATGCGGGTGGAACAATTTGAAGTGGAATGATCATATAAAATTAATTGTTGGTAAGGCGGGTACCAGGTTGAGATTCATTGGGAGAATCCTTAGAAAATGTAGTCCTTCAACAAAGAAGGTGGCTTACAAAACACTCGTTTGACCTATACTTGAGTATTGCTCATCAGTGTGGGATCCATACCAGGTCAGGTTGACTGAGGAGATAGAGAAGATCCAAAGAAGAGTGGCGTGTTTCATCACAGGGTTATTTGGTAACCGTGATAGCATTACGGAGATGTTTAGCAAACTCGAGTGGCAGACTCTGCAAGAGAGACGCTCTGCATCGTGGTGTAGCTTGCTGTCCAGGTTTCTAGAGGGTACGTCTCTGGATGAGGTATCGAATATATTGTTTCCCCCTACTTATACCTCCCGAGGAGATCACGAATGTAAAATTAGAGAGATTCGAGTGCGCACGGAGGCTTTCAGACAGTCGTTCTCCCCGCGAACCATACGCGAATGGAACAGGAAAGGGAGGTAATGACAGTGACACGTAAACTGCCCTCTGCCACACACCGTTGGGTGGCTTGTGGAGTATAAATGTAGATGTAGATGTGATACCTTCTTTTATGGATTCAAAAGAGAAAGATAACCATTGGAGCTGGACAAGCTAGAACACGATGGTTCTGGTGTAGTAAGCAGCTGAGTACAGTAGCTGAACATTTATTGGTTTACCTAGTTTGTACAAAGGCATACAAAGGTATACACAAAATTCATACTTTTTCTTAAAACATTAAAAGCAACAAGTTTAAAAATTTAAAATTATCCAAGGTATTCTTTCTAAACAAATAAGCTTAAGTTTAGAAACTTTTTCATGTTAGTGCACCATAATGGCCATAGGGACACTGACATGTGAATGACTTAACACTAGTTCAACCAATCCAGTAGTGAGAAAATGAACATTACGGTAGTTACAGAAGAACCAATAACAAAATTTAATTACAATTCACTGAAGCATAACATACACTGAGGAGGCCACACACAAATCAACTTTCCATCAGAATGAAAAATGCCCAAGACTGGAAAAGGTTTGCAGACGTTCAAAATATAGCACGTACTTCAGTGCAAGATGCTTTCAATAATTTCCACAACAAAATTCTGTCTCAAAATCTGGCAGAAGACCCAAAGAGATTCCGGTCATACATAAAGCACACCAATGGGAAGACACAATCAATACCTTCATTGCATGATAAATATGGTGAAGTAACTGATGACAGTGCCACTAAAGCAGCGTTATTAAACACGGTTTTTTGAAACTCCTTCAGCAAAGAAGACGAAGTAAGTATTCCTGAATTCCAATCAAGAACAACTGCCAAGGTGAGAAACATAGAAATAAATATCCCCGGTGTCGCAAAGCAGCTTAAATCATTTAATAAAGGCAAGGCTTCCAGTCCAGATTGTATACCAGAGTATGCTGATACAATAGCTTTATACGCTGTAACAGCCGAGATGTTATTGCTTATCGTACATTTCAGATATGTGAAGTGTATAACAGAGATTGTGGTTCATCTTACTATATGTCTACAATGCCGTTCGATCTTAGGACAAGGAATCGTCGTAAAGTAAATGAATCAGAGTCTGTGTCCATATGGATTAAAGGTGCACTGAATTGTGCCAAGATTAAAGTTGATGGTGATGTGACATATTACTATAGAAACTGATACAATAGCTCCATATTTAGCAATTATATACAACCACTCACCCACAGAAAGATCCGTACCTAAAGACTGGAAAATTGCTCAAGTCACACCAATGCCCAAAAAGGGAAGTAGGAGTAATCCATTTAATTACAGGCCCATATCACTAATGTTGATTTGCAGTAGGGTTTTGGAACATATACTGTATTTGAACATTATGAAGTACCTTGAAGAAAATGATTTATTGACACATAGTCAGCATGGATTCAGAAAATATCGTTATTGTGAAACATGAGTAGCTCTTTATACTCATGAAGTAATGACGGCTATCGACAGGGGATGTCAAATTGATTCCATAGTTTTGACTTCCAGAAGGCTTTCGACAATGTTCCTCAAAAGTGTTTCCTAACCAAACTGCGTGCCTATGGAATATTGCCTCAGCTGTGTGACTGGATTCATGATTTCCTGTCAGAAAGGTTACAGTTCATAGTAATAGATGGAAAGTCACCAAGTAAAACAGAAGTAATATCCAGCATTCCTGAAGGAAGTGTTATAGGCCCTCTATTGTACCTGATCCATATTAATGACATAGGAGAAGATCTCAGTAGCTGTCTTAGATTGTTTGCAGATGATGCTGTCATTTACCATCTTGTAAAGTCATCAGATGACCATAATGAATTGCAAAATGATTTAGATAAGATATCTGTATGGTGCAAAAAGTGGCAATTGATCCTGAATAAAAAAAAGTGTGAAGTTATTCACATGAGTAGTAAAAGAAATCTGCTAAATTTCGATTATGCAATAAGTCACACAAAAATGAAGGCTGTAAATTCAACTAAATAATAGGGATTAAAATTACAAATACCCTAAATTGGAATTATCATATAAATAATGTAGTGGGTAGAGCAAACCAAAGACTGAGGTTCATTGGCAGAACACTAATAGATGCAACAGGTCTACTAAAGAGATTGCTTACACCTTATTCTGGAGTATTGCTGTGTGATATGGTATCCACATCAGATGGGACTGATGGATGACATCAAAAAAATACAAAGTCCGAAGTAGCGGAGATAGTTCCACAGACATGATACATGAATTGGAGTGGAAATCACCAAAACAAAGACTTTTTCATTGCGACGGGATCTTCTCATGGAATTTGATTCACCAGTTTTCTCCTCTGATTGCAAAAACATTCTGTTGGCACCCACCTACATAGGGAGAAAAGATTGTCATGATAAAACAAGAGAAATCTGGGCTCCACAGAAAAATTGAAGTGCTCGTTTTTCCTACGCGACGTTTGACAGTGGTACGGAAGATAGACAGCTTGAAGGTGGTTCATTGAACCCTCTGCCACGCTCTTTATTGTGAATAGCTGAGTAATCATGTAGATGCAGATGTAGTATCAGATACGTCAGTACATGGCTCTCTTTACTACAGTCCCAGCTGAAGGACAAACTGTGTAAACAACAAATTATCACTGTCAGTCTTAACAAACTTTACATCCAGTCTGCCTCTTGAATATGAGGCAATTTGAAACAATATAGTTAAACATTGATGGAATTGATTGACAGAAATTAATAAACTCCCTTATATGCAAATTTTGGCCTCTGGAAGCTGAGATCATGTGCCCACAATCACGAAGTGCCCTGAAGCTGACATCACTTCTCTAGAATAGCATGCACACAGTTCTACATGATTTACACACCCCAGAAAGTCTGCATCAGAAAGCATCTGATTAGCCACACAAACATGTAAATTTTCAGAACACTACAGTCAATGATAAGGCCAATGCACTCAGCACAACATCCAATTTGACGTGTCCCAGAGGAAATAGGAAAAATTTTCCCGAGGCTTGCCACCTGAAAACAGTTTAATTTACAGGATGAACCTGCATGTAGCTGGAGTGGAACACAGATAGATGAACTACTGTTCCAGCCAAGCAAATGACCCAGTTCAAATTCCAAACTGAATGCTGATGCCTATCAAAAATCAGTAGGAGTGTGAGGCACTAGTTCTGATGTGCTGTGGTTCCTGCCGGCTAAACAGCAACCTCTGGGCTACTGCCCCATCACTCGTACGATGCCTTAGCAATTCCTGCACTTCCTGTGCACAATAGCATGTGACCAGCTCTCACAACATGGCTTACTCTGCCCTCTATCATCCAGACCACAGTCTCCACAGGTCACCCGGCGCACACTTAAAACTGCTATCCACACCTGGTACCTCTGACCACAGAACAGTTTATTCTTGCATAAAGACGGGCTGAGAGCAGAAATTGATATGGTTCGATGTATGCACCTCTGAAGTATGAACTAAAAAATCTTATGACCGTACCAACCTCCCTGCCTTAAAGCAGAGTGTGGTAGTGTGGGTGATGAAGAAGATGGCCACAGAATGGAATTTACATAAGCTTTTACCCTGCCAATGCCCTTTATGTCACCCTGCCTAATCTGGCTCAAATGCTCCCTGCACCAGTGTTTAAGAAGGGTAGTAGGAGTAATCCATCGAACTACAGACCTATATCATTGACGTCGGATTGCAGTAGGGTTTTGGAGCATATACTGTATTCAAACATTATGAATCACCTCAAAGGGAAAGATCTATTGATACGTAATCAGCACGGTTTCAGAAAACATCGTTCTTGTGCAACGCAGCTAGCTCTTTATTCGCACGAAGTAATGGCCGCTATCGACAGGGGATCTCGATTCCGTATTTCTAGATTTCCGGAAAGCTTTTGACACCGTTCCTCACAAGCGACTTCTAATCGAGCTGCGGGCCGATGGGGTATCGTCTCAGTTGTGCGACTGGATTGGTGATTTCCTGTCAGGAAGGTCGCAGTTCATAGTAATAGACGACAAATCATTGAGCAAAACTAAAGTGATATCAGGTGTTCCCCAGGGAAGCGTCCTGGGACCTCTGCTGTTCCCGATCTATATAAATGATCTGGGTGACAATCTGAGCAGTTCTCTTAGGTTCTTCGCAGATGATGCTGTAATTTACCATCTAGTAAGGTCATCTGAAGACCAGTATCAGTTGCAAAGCGATTTACAAAAGATTGCTGTATGGTGTGGCAGGTGGCAGTTGACGCTACATAACGAAATGTGTGAGGTAACCCACACGAGTTCCAAAAGAAATCCGTTGGAATTCGATTACTCGATAAATAGTACATTTCTCAAGGCTGTCAATTCAACTAAGTACCTGGGTGTAAAAATTATGAACAACTTCAGTTGGAAAGACCACATAGATAATATTGTGGGGCAGGCAAGCCAAAGGTTGTGCTTCATTGGCAGGACACTTAGAAGACGCAACAAGTCCAGTAAAGAGACAGCTTACACTACACTCGTTCGTCCTCTGTTAGAATATTGCTGCACGGTGTGAGATCCTTACCAGGTGGGATTGACGGAGGACATCGAAAGGGTGCAAAAAAGGGCAGATCGTTTTGTATTATCACGTAATAGGGGAGAGAGTGTGGCAGATATGATACGCGAGTTGGGATGGAAGTCATTAAAGCAAAGACATTTTTCGTCACGGCGAGATCTATTTACGAAATTTCAGTCACCAACTTTCTCTTCCAAATGCGAAAATATTTTGTTGAGCCCAACCTACATAGGTAGGAATGATCATCAAAATAAAATCAGAGAAATCGGAGCTCGAACAGGAAGGTTTAGGTGTTTGTTTTTCCCGCGCGCTGTTCGGGAGTGGAATGTTAGGGAGATAGTATGATTGTGTGAATTTTAAAATTTTCCCAGCGAATTCACTGTTCAAACAAATTTCGGGCTTGCAGCCGGTCGTCGTTCAATACTTCGCACGATATTTCAACTGGAGACCTGACAGTCATCTTCAGGTGACCCGTCGCGGACTGGCGAAAATGTGTTTTTTTTTTTTTTTTTTTTTTTTTTTTTTTTTTTTTTTTTTTCCAAAGGGGGCGGGCTGGCAGCAGCTTAGGACGCCGCTCTGCAGCCTACAGATTTTCTGACAAAGATCAGGAGAATAAATAATAATAAAAAACAGGCGATAAAATCGGGGACTTAGTGAGTAACAAGGTGAAAAGAAAATGGGGAAATTAAAACAAGCAACAGAGGGATGATGAAGCGAATAAAAATACATACGGAGCAGACAGGGAAAACAATAGACAGTTAAAAAAACACGGCGACAGTCTGGATTCTGTTCGCAAAGTATATAAAATTCACACCCAGCGACAGCATGGTTTCTGTTCGCAACACAACACTGAATACGCACTAGAACACAGCACGAAAAAGTCGGCAAAGGTGACACCACAGTCGAGAGCAGGTGGGGGGAAACTGGACAGGAGATGGGAAAACAAAAGGGGGGAAAGGAGAGTAAAAGCGAAAGGGGGGGGGGGGGGGAACCGGGAAAGGAGCTGATGGAGGATGAGGACCCATAAGAGGGGTAGGGGGCAGACGCGACAGGGAGGGGGGTAGGTAGAGGAGGGGAATACAAAAGGACTGGGGGGGAGAAGGGAGGTAGGGAGAGCCGTAGTGGGGAGGAAACAGGACGGAAGGGGGGGGGGGGGGGGAAGAGGGAGCCCAGGGAAAGGACAGAGGAAAGGAGGGGGAGGGAGGATCAGAGTTGATAGGAAGGATAAATGGAGGGAGAGAGGGCATCATCCGGGAGGGGGAGCTGACGGAAGCCACCTTGGGAAAGGAGATGGAGGGTGTAGAGATGGAGGGTAGGGGGGACACAACGGTGAAGACGTGGCAGGGGGCAAGGATGGGAGAGGAGAGGAGCAACCAGGGGGTGAGGGGGTTCAAGACGGCGGGAGGTGTAGAGGATGCGGATATGTTCGAGGAAGAGGAGCAGATGGGGGAAAGGAATGAGATCATAGAGGATCCGCGTGGGGGACGGGAGGCGGATACGGAAGGCGAGGCGGAGTGCATGACGCTCAAGGATCTGGAGGGACTGATAGAATTTGGGGGGGGGGGGCAGATATCCAGGCAGGACTGGCATAACAGAGGATGGGACGGATTAAGGATTTGTAGGTGTGGAGGATGGTGGAGGGGTGCAACCCCCATGTCCGGCCAGAGAGGAGTTTGAGGAGGCGGAGGCGGTTGTGGGCTTTGGATTGGATGGATTGGAGATGAGGGATCCAGGTGAGGTGACGGTCAACGGTGAGGCCAAGGTAGGTGAGGGTGGGGGTGAGACGGACAGGACGTGCGCAGACAGTAAGGGAGAAATCCAGGAGCCGGAAGGAGCGAGTGGTACGACCTACGATGATTGCCTGGGTCTTGGAAGGATTTAGTTTCAGGAGCCATTGGTTACACCATGTAGAAAAAAGGTCAAGGTGATTCTGGAGAAGGCGTTGGGACCGTTGGAGGGTAGGAGCGAGGGCGAGGAATGCGGTGTCATCAGCATATTGCAAGAGGTGCACTGGAGGGGGGGGTTGGGGCATATCGGCCGTGTACAGGAGGTAGAGGAGAGGGGAGAGGACAGAGCCCTGGGGCACACCGGCAGAGGGGTAGAAGGTGCGGGAATTGGCACGATGGATGGTAACGTAGGAGGGGCGGCGGGAGAGGAAGGAGGCCACCAGACGGATGTAGTTGATAGGAAGGGCGTAGGTTTGGAGTTTAAACAGGAGACCGGGATGCCAGACACGGTCGTAGGCCTTGTCAAGGTCAAGTGAGACAAAAATGGCGGAGCGACGGGAGTTAAGCTGGAGGGAGAGGAGATGAGTGAGGCGGAGGAGTTGGTCATCAGCAGAGAAGGAAGGTCGAAAGCCACATTGGGTGTCTGGGAGGAGGTGGTTTTGGTGGACGTGGAGATGGATGCGCCGGGAAAGGATGGATTCCAAGAGCTTGCTGAACACCGACGTGAGACAGATAGGACGATAGGAAGAGGCATCAGATGGAGGCTTATTGGGTTTGGAGAACATCAGGATACGGGAGGTTTTCCACAGGTCGGGATAGAAGCCAGTGGCAAGGATGACATTGTAGAGGGCGGCAAGGAGGGAAAGGAAGGAGGGAGGGCAGTGTTTGAGGTGGCGGTAGGTAACGCAGTCGTGGCCGGGAGCAGTGTTGCGTTTAGTGCGGAGTGTGAGGCTGATGTCCTGTGTAGTGATGGGAGTGTTAAGTGCAGATGGTGGGGTGTGGCCCAAGTACTGGAATAAAGACACTGCTCACTTTCATCGTTGACCTGTTCACTCAGTGGCTTTATTACTGAGAGCAGGCAATCCTTTGACCGAACACGCTGAGCTACTGTGCACGCACCTTTTATTTCAAGGCAACAGCGCATGGCGGCCTGGATGGTCACCCATCCAAGTGCCGACTACGCCCGACAGCGCTTAACTTCGGTGATCTCACGGGAACCGGTTACGCGAAAATGTCCTCCGTTCCGCAATATATAGCGTACTGTAACTATTCTGCGCATGCGTCGGAAACTTCATAGTTGAACCACATTGTCCGCTGGCAGCGCCCTTGCTGGTGGAATAGCGGAACTCAGTCGCCCTCTGTGTTGCTGTTTGCCGCGTCCATCGACGCACACTGTCGTCTTTGATTTGAGCACATCGTGGAGATGGGATTCCATGCACTGTCCAGCTGTTAGCAGCTGTCACGGTTTAACAGATTTTCCGCCAGTCGTATTTCTACGAATTCTTTAATAATGGAGTCCCAGAAAGACGTTGCTGTGGACAAAATCATTGTTTTCTCATACTCCATTGAATGTCCAGTAGAAATACAATGTTCAGCAATAGCGGACTTGCTTGGCTGTAAAAGGCGGGTGTAACGTTGATGTTCAGTGCAGCGTTCTTTCACAGTGCGTGTGGTTTGACCTATGTAAGCCATACCACATTGGCACGGTATCTTGTAAATTCCGGCCTTTCGTAGTAACAGATTGTCCTTAACTGATGTGTAGTGTAGTAAGCCTACAGTGTGTAAACAACATTAAGATCTGTAGTCGACATATTAATGAACAGTTACTGTACACTAATTGCGTGAAAATGTAACTTAAAGTGGCAACTGAAATAAGAAGTCAAAATGAAGTGGAACGAAATGTTATAATATGACATACCAGGTAAGTACTGGACATTTCTGTTTTTACTTACGAGAACAATTGCAGTAAACAGCCTTGAGTTCCATACTTCTGAAAAATGTGAAATTCTGGTAATAGGTAAGTATGCACGGTAAGCTGTTCTCGAGGCAATAACGACGAGCACAATCGTTTACTAGAAGGCAAGAGTAACACTCATCACACCACCTAATATTCTGAAAGCCATGCATTCTCACATTCATATAACCTATATATTCTGTCAATAACCTAGATCTATCATGTATGATCTAGGTATCTAAAAATTAACTTCTAATTTGTTATTGATTCACGAAAATAGCACGTTCCATCCTATATGTAGTTTATACGGTCATTAGAGCAAGTAAGTTTGAAAACAATTATGTTCGCAACTTAAGAAGTACATACATTTTATTAGATAATTTTCTCAACTAAATTTATGATTACAAATGAAAATTATTTCGTATGTTTTCTTCGGCCGTCACAAATATCGAAATGACAATTTATTCTGCTTCTGCAACCAACAGCGCATAGAGCGCCTGTATGTATACACGTTCTCGAACAGCGCACAGCCTACAGCGCCACGAAGTGGCAGCCGACTCAACTAGCTGTGGTAGCATCGTCACGCCAACAGCTGGTGTGACGTAACGTTTCGTTGTGGAGAACCAGGCTGTCAGGAACTTGCAGGAGGTTTCCAAAACCTCTCGTCTGCCATCTGCTGGTAGCAGTGCGTACTGCTAGCCACCACCGGCTGCTCCTGTTCTCTCGCGTCAATCCTGTGTACTGCGTGGAGCCGGAAGAATGGGAAATCGTCGCCACCCTCTGCAGCTTTCTGACTACCTGGTCCTTCACAACAAAACCCGACGTAACACAGAGCCCGGAGTAGTAGTGCACAAAAAAGATGCAATGGTGCTTCTTTTTCCTCGCCTCTTTTTTTCGGATACGCTTTTTCCCCTGTTATTCACAACCGTCAGCCGTGCGTTTCAAGGCAGAAACCTGCAGAAACGCATGGAACCCTTTTCAAGGCTAACGTTCATTTTCTTGGTGCCGATCCCAATTTGCGTAATAACAACGGAAATTTCATACGAGTAAGTCAGTCCTTTCATTCCGAGTAAATAGCACTTAAAAATACTGGTACTCTTGTTGTGATATTCGAATCGAAAAAGTTCTCTAAGCCGCTCTTGCTGTGGGAAGCCTCTTTCTTCATCATCTAATAATAAACTACTGCAACTTATATTCTTCTGAACCTGATTACTGTATTCATCTTGTAACTCTACCACCCTCTCTTTAATAGAAAATATCCAAAAGTCAAACTGATAAGGTCTACGGAGTATTTCTACTGTAACAAACACAGATTTTAACACTCTAAATGAGTGGTATCGAGATGAGTGGAACTCACGCTAAAACGACCCATAACCTTTTGTTTTTGTTGCTGCCTCCACTTTGTCGAATTCTTCTTCTGTAATTTCCCTGATTCTGTATTTGCATGCGGAAACTATGCAAATAAAAGATTAGGTGTATATTCAATTTTATCGTCATTTATTTGTTTTCCAGATGATATAGGCAGCATTAACAAAAGACCAACTGTCCAAAGCACATCCAGTCAAAACACTGAGATACAGCGCTGAGACTGCGACAAAAAAACTGGGACAAGGCAGTGTTGCTGCGTTTCTTTACATAGAATTTTAAAAATGAATTTCAAAATAACCCATTATTAATTTGGTACGATTTCGATGCTATAATTAAAATTTACAAAACGTAAAGAAGCTGATAACACAGTCGAATATGGTATAAAATACTAAATCGAATGACATAATTTTTATAGTGTCATCTGTGATTTTAAATATGAAAATCACTCTTAACTTCAATTGCAGTAATGCCTTTCATATTATTTTAATTTAGTAATTAGTTACAGTCTCGATTTTGTTGCTAACATTTATTGACAGTGCAGAACTCATGCTTTATCTGACTACATACGTAAAACTCACAAATATAGCTTCAAACTATAGAAATAGGAAAGTTGGGTGGTGTATGCAATGGGGTGTTAATTAGAAATGTAATTACAAAGAATATTAATTACGAAACAGCACGTAAAAATAAATAACGAATGAAAATACATCGCTCGGTAATAGCTTTTTAAGCTGTTTCACAAAAGTCATGATGTCTGTTACCGGTATTGGGTTATTCTATTACCATTTTGTTAATAAGAAGTATTGATTTTTCATGCTAATGTTTCTGCAGTCTCTAATTATATACTGTTGAAGAATGATAACTACAATTTTGCGAAATGACGACTAATTTGGCATAGGCACAGGTTCTGATTAATGGTGTCAGTCATTAACAATTAGGAATGTACTTGGTGACAAAACTGGAATGTTTACCATTTACTTATGTAGACTTTAGGATATATAGAACTATCCGATACCCACTTAACTATACAGATAGTATATGAGATTGAACTGGTATCGTAATGTTAACTTGAAAGTTTGACTGCACCAATATAATCTCACATTCCCCCTCTACGATTTGTACCCCCACACTTCCCAACTACACTACATTGTTGATCCTGTGATGTTTCAGAATGTGTCGCTACCAACCGATTCCTTCTTTTACTCAAGCTGTGTCACAAATTTCTTTTCTCCCCATTTCTGTTCAGTTCCTGCTCATTATTTACGTGATCTACCCGTCCAAATTTCAGCATTCTCCTATAGCACCACATTGTCCATGTTTCAGTTCCATACTAGGCTACACTCCAGACGAATACCTCCAGAAAATACTTCCTAAAATTTATATCCGATTTTAATAAATTTCTCTTGTTCAGAAATGTTTTCTTGCCATTGCCAGTGTACTTTTCATATTCTTTCTGCTTCAGACATCATCAATTATTTTACTGCCCAAATAGCAAACCTTATCTACTACTTTATGTTTCCTTTACTGCTTGGTCGATGTTCTGATTGAATAACACCAGGAATACGCTACAACCCTGCCGCACTTCCCCTGTTATAAATGCCGTCTGGTTTCTGCACAAGTTTTATAGAAGCTTTCCCTCTCTGTATATTACCCTTGCTACCTTCATTATTTCAAAGACTGTGTTCCAGTCAACAAAGTAAAAAGTTTTCTATAAGTCTACAAAAGGTGTAAAATTAGGTTTTTGTAGGATAAGTCATACGGTCAGTATTGCCTCCCATGTCCCTACATTTCTCTGGAACCCAAACCGATCTTCCTCGAGGTCAGCTTCTACCAGTTTTTCCAGTCTCCTGTAAATGATTGTAGCAAGTTACAAGAAAGGAAAGTGTGAAATTTGTCACTGGGTTATAGTTTCCTTGGTAGAGAGATTCCGACATTTCAGGAAATGATGAACTTATGTGCAATTATCAGATGTGTTCCATCAGCCAGATCTTGTGGCCTTGACATCTGTGTTGACTGTAACTCTCCCCAGACCGCCATATGATTCTGATTCTGGCTTGTGACACAATTTTACAGCTGTAAGATGGCTTCACCATCGGGGAAGACATACATCAATGACTGATGCAGGTGGTCGAAAATAATGTTAAGTGCTCCATCACTGTACTGGTGCCTTTGATACCCACCACAGATACCATAGGAGCTAACGGGAATTTCCGCCACTGCACAATGCTGTCCCCACTGGCCTGCGTCTATGAAACAGTGCATTTTTACGAGGATGGTTTGGTAAGTCCGGTAAATTTTCGTGAAAGAATGGAACATTTTTCTTGCACATTCCTGGTTGGTAAGCTTGTTTATTCCAAAGATCTTATGAACAATTTCGACAATGTACAGCAGACACTTGGTTGTTGACATCTGTGCGTCACTATAATTGAACGTGGAGAAAAACCGACTTTCGCGCTGTTATTAAACGTTTTTGTTTGAAGGGTTGGACTGCCGCATGAATCAAAACAGAACTGGATGAAATTCTCGTGTGATTCTGCACCTGCAATTAAGACCATTTGCTTTTGAATTAATGAATTTAAACATGGCTGAACATGTATTGAAGACGAAGCATGCTGCAGCCATCCAACTATCACCACAAAGGAAACCAATGACAAAATCGATGATATACGACTGCCAAATAAAAATTCGTGAGATTGCAGGCATCCCAACTGCGCAAGTGCATAATATCCTGCATGGAGAATTGCCTACGAAGAAGGTTTGTACGAGGCGGGTGCTACAATTATTCATCGTGGAACAAAAGAGTATCCCACACAATATTTCGACACAATGTGTGCCGATGTTTGATTGTTATCCGCAAGATTTTTTGCGCCGATTTCTGACTGTTGATTAAACCTGGCTCCACCATTACACACCAGAATCGAAATGACAGTCCAATCAGTGGACAACAGCCTCTAAAAGTTGCACCGAAGAAGCCAAAGGCCATTTCGTCAGCCAGATGGCTATTGTTTCTTGGGATTCCCAAGGAATAATCTTCATATATTACTTAGAAAAATGCAGAAACGTAACTGGATTGTATTATGCTTCATTGTTGAATCATCTGAAACTTGCATTGGCTGAAAGAAGACAAAGGTCGGCATCCAAAATGTGCTCAGTCGTCAGGATAACACATATCAGCGATAACAATGGCGAAAGTGCAGGAATTGGGCTTTGAATTGGTTCCTCATCCATCCTACCGGACAGGCCCAAGTGATTTATTCTTGTTTCCTAACTCAAAACGTTATGTTGCAGAGAAGAAACTTTCATCAATTCAGGAAGAGATAGCTACAGTCAATGAGTATCTTGCAGAGTTCGACATGCTCTATTTTTCAGATGATTTGTGAACGCTAAAGGATTGCTCGACAATTTGTATATCCCTCAGAGGAGACACTGTCGAGAAATAAGGTGAGTTATTTGCGAAACACACACTTTTTCCTCGTTTTTTTTATTAGATTTATTAAACCACCCTCATAGAGCAACAGCTCATTTAGGAGACGGAGTGTCCTGTCGTGACTATCGACATGATCTAACAAGAAATGTGGTTCATCTGACCAGGCAAAACGTTTCCTTCGATTCACGGTCCAATCTCGACAATCCAATGGGCACTGAAATTGTAACTGACAATGTTGTCAGATCAGCATAGGAACATCTACATCTACATTTACACTCCGCAAGCCACCCAACGGTGTGTGGCGGAGGGCACTCTACGTGCCACTGTCATTACCTCCCCTTCCTGTTCCAGTCGCGTATGGTTCGCGGGAAGAACGACTGTCTGAAAGCCTCCGTGCGCGCTCTAATCTCTCTAATTTTACATTCGTGATCTCCTCGGGAGGTATAAGTAGGGGGAAGCAATATATTCGATACCTCATCCAGAAACGCACCCTCTCGAAACCTGGCGAGCAAGCTACACTGCGATGCAGAGCGCCTCTCTTGCAGAGTCTGCCACTTGAGTTTGCTAAACATCTCCGTAACGCTATCACGGTTACCAAATAACCCTGTGACGAAACGCGCTGGTCTTCTTTGGATCTTCTCTATCTCCTCCGTCAGACCGATCTGGTACGGATCCCACACTGATGAGCAATACTCAAGTATAGGTCGAACGAGTGTTTTGTAAGCCACCTCCTTTGTTGATGGACTACATTTTCTAAGGATTCTCCCAATGAATCTCAACCTGGTACCCGCCTTACCAACAATTAATTTTATATGATCATTCCACTTCAAATCGTTCCGCACGCATACTCCCAGATAGTTTACAGAAGTAACTGCTACCAGTGTTTGTTCCACTATCATATAATCATACAATAAAGGATCCTTCTTTCTATGTATTCGCAATACATTACATTTGTCTATGTCAAGGGTCAGATCTTCCTGCATTTCGCTACAATTTTCTAATGCTGCAACTTCTCTGTATACTACAGCATCATCTGCTAAAAGCCTCGTCGAACTTCCAACACTATCTACTAGGTCATTTATATACGTTGTGAAAAGCAATGGTCCCATAACACTCCCCTGTGGTACGCCAGAGGTTACTTTAACGTCTGTAGATGTCTCTCCATTGAGAACAACATGCTGTGTTCTGTTTGCTAAAAACTCTTCAATCCAGCCACACAGCTGGTCTGATATTCCGTAGGCTCTTACTTTGTTTATCAGGCGACAGTGCGGAACTGTATCGAACGCCTTCCAGAAGTCAAGAAAAATAGCATCTACCTGGGAGCCTATATCTAATATTTTCTGGGTCTCATGAACAAATAAAGCGAGTTGGGTCTCACACGATCGCTGTTTCCGGAATCCATGTTGATTCCTACATAGTAGATTCTGGGTTTCCAAAAACGACATGATACTCGAGCAAAAAACATGTTCTAAAATTCTACAACAGATCGACGTCAGAGATATAGGTCTATAGTTTTGCGCATCTGCTTGACGACCCTTTCGACATGTAAGGGTCATCTGCTCCAGATCCGCACAATCGACACTATGCTCTGAATAATGTGCTCCGAAACCACTGGCGTTGTGCTCTCTCATCAGATACGCCACATATCGCCGCCTATCCTTCTGTACATCGAAAGCAAGGAACATGTGGCGGGTGTATACCTAGACCTGGAAAAAGCCTTTGTTTGTGTGAATGTTGACATCCTATTAGACAAGCTATGTAACATGAGCATTAGAGGCGCTGCTTATGACCTAATAAAGTGTGATATGAGCAATAGAAAACAGTTTGTATTGCTTAAAACGGAAAGTGGTGTCTACAAATCAGAGATCGCTTACATAAAATATGGCGTGCCCTAGGGCTCGGTGTTGGGCCCTCTTCTGTTCTTGATCTATGTAAATGATATTAAATACTGTACTACAAATTCCTACAAAGTGTTCTGTATGCCGATGACACGTCCATTGTGTGTAAAAAGGAACCATGTAATGAACTAGAGGCCGAGTGTAATAATGTGACAAAAGAAATTGTTCAGTTTTGTAATGAAAGCCACTTAAATGTAAGCACCAGTAAAACATGTTTGATGGGGTTTAACAAAAGTAGTTTGAATAATGAAATTAAATTATACATTTGCAACGAATTGGTAAAGAAAGAGTCTAATGTAAAATTCCTTGGCATAACAATCCAAAGCAACCTGAAATGGGACACACATATTGACTCCCTAGCAACTAAGTTGCCAAAAAATATATTTGCAATCAGTACTATTAGCAAGTTCTGTAAAGACACTGTAGTTCTAAAGACCGCATACCGTGCTCTTTTCTCCTCTCACTTGAACTACAGTATTGACATTTGGGGGGGGGGGGGCAACAACCAAAGGTTATCTAGATAAGCTACTCACTCTTTAAAAAAAGGGGTGTGAGAATAATCTGTGGAGCAAAATATAGGGAATCTTGTCACAACTTGTTTCCAAAAACAGGGGTGTTAACTGTTGTAAACACATACATTCTAAAAGCCGTATTGCTTGTGAAAAGACTGCACCCAAACACTTATTCAGATTTCCACCAGTACAATACTAGAAATAAAGAAAGATTTTACATTGGCAGCCACAGAACAGCACTTTACGAAAAGGGGCCTCAGTATGTGGGTATAAAATTAGCTAATGCACTGCCTAGTGCAGTCATGGCTCTTCCTACAATTAAACTAAAACATGAGCTTAAGAAATTTTTAGTAAAACACCCTTTCTAGACATTAGAAGACTACCATACTTATATGAAGAACAATAAATGCTCTGTGAAATTATGTCAATAGAAATCAGTAAACATCTTATTTTAATTTTGTTGTAAATTAATGACATCTTCAGAAGAATGTGTATTGTTAAAATATCTTTAATCATTACTGTTTCTTTGTACATGTGCAGTGTACCATTCGATGTTGAATAAAGCTATTATTATTATTATTATTATTATTACTATTACAGAGCGGACAAGCCTCTGGCCTCCACATTCTGTGATGAGGCACGGACGCCCGACATCTTGTCGCCTACTCATGTCACCTAACCACTTTCCTCGAATGCTCACGAAAACAGCCGACCAGGTTTGCCATTTCTGAGATACTCGCTCCCAGGCTCTGGGTCACAACAACCCGCCTTCTGTTAAAGTCACTTCGGTCAGACCATTTGCAGCCCGTTTGTCACTAGAATGATTCCCCACACATCTCTGCTCCGTTTATACAGTGTGTTTCGAAGCTGTTCATTGAGATTGGTACAGGAGGTAAAGAACACCAAAAGAAATATATTTTGATAAGGAAAACAACAGTCTCTGAAGTCAACTTGTAATATGAGTGCACTGAAGCATCAAAGAATCTGGTATAGGCATGCGTATTCAAATACAGAGATATGTAAACGTGCAGAATAGGGCGCTGCAGTTGGAAAAGCCTATATAGAACAAGTGTCTGGCGTAGTTGTGAGATTGGTTACTGCTGCTAAAACGGCAGGTTATCAAGATTTATTGAGTTTGAACGTGATATTACAGTCGACACTCGAGCGATGGGACACAGCATCTCCGAGGTAGTAATGAAGTGGGGATTTTCCCGTATGACCGTTTCACAAGTCTACTGTGAATATCAGGAATATGTAAAACATCAAATCCCAGACACTGCTGCAGCCGGGAAAAGCTCCTGCAAGAATGGGACCAATTACAACTGAAGAGAATCGTTGAATGTGACAGAAGTCCAACTGTTCTACAGATTGCTGCAGATTTCAATGCGGACGATTCAATGAAACATCATCGATATGGGCTTTCGGAGCCGAAGGCCCTACCATGTATCCTTGATACCTGCACAACACAAAGCTTTGTGCCTTGCCTTGGCTCTTCAACACTGACACTCAACTGTTGATGACTGGGAACATGTAGACTGGTCCGACAAGTCTCATTTCAAATTGTATCAAGCAGATGCATGTGAATGGGTATGGAGAAAACCTCATGAATCCATGGACCCTGCATGTCAGCAGGGGCTGTTCAAACTGTTGGAGACTCTGTAATGGTGTGGGGCGTGTGCAGTTGGATATGGGATGCCTGATATGGCTAGATACAAGTCGGAGAGGTGACACATACATAAGCATCCTGTTTGATCATCTGCATCCATTCATGTCTATTGTGCATTCCGACAGACTTGTGCAATTCCAGTAGGACAATGTGACACCTGATACGTTCAGAATTGCTTCAGAGTGGCTCCAGGAACACTCTTCCGAATTTAAACACCTCCGCTGGCAACCATACTCCCCAGGCATATCTGGGATGCATTGCAACGCGCTGTTCGGAAGAGATTTCCACTTCTTCGTACTCTTATGGATTACGCTCAAAAGTAGCGTTTAAGTGGCAAAAGAAAGCCTAAGATGCTTAGCAGAACTTAGCCCATATGAATCATGTCGATGTTATTTTAAGGAACTAAATATAATGACAGTGCCTGGTCTGTATATTTACAACTACCTTGTATTCATTAACGAGAATTTGAGTAAATTTGACTTAAGGAGAACAGTTCATGACCATAACATAAGAAGTGGACATACAATTAATATGCCATATCCTAGGCTTGCAAAGACACAAAACAGCTACAAATTTCTTGGTCCTGTCTACTTTAACAAATTACCTGAAAATGCCTACACAGTGCCAGTAAATAAATTTAAAACTAGTCTTTCAAGGTGGATAAAAAGTAAAGTAATTTACTCTGCTCAAGAGTTCCTTGAGTATGTGACAAATGACCCAATTTCCTTATGAGAATGAATTATAAATTAACTGCAGACTATACATATGCCACATTGTGCTACCCTTTTATTACTGTTTCATGTACTTATCGTTAGTTATCTTTTTGATTATTTGTCTGCCATTCACTGAACTATGTAGTTCATTTTTCTTGTAATTGATCTGTTAGGAAACTTCTTGTTGTTACTGACATTTGCACAAATATGTATTGTATCCATCTTGGATTATTATATTGTAGCTAATAACATTTGTCATGTTGAAGTTTATATTATTATTATTGTGTTAACACTGACAATACCAATTGCATGTAAATATCCTCAACGGTGGAATAAAAGATTTGTATTTGTATTTGTATGGACAGCCGTGCAGGATTCGAGGTTTCAGTTCCCTCCAGCACTACTTCAGACATTAGTCGAGTGTGTGCCACATCACGTTGTAGCAATTCTGAATGCTGTCAGAAGCCCTACATGATATTAAGCAGGTGTACCAGTTTCTTCGGTTCTTCAGTGTATTATGGAGCATTTTGCTACTGGTGACGATGTAAGCCGTTGTGTTGTTGTTGCTTACCGGGAATCTCTACTGACATTCAAAACTGCTCTGTATACAGATGGTGGACTCTGAGGCCTGCTCAGATTCACGTCGATTCATTTGGTAGCAGCACTCCTTCGTGACAACAACGACTATAGGTGACTGGACTGTACAGTCTTCCACTCGGCATAAACAGACAGAATTACCACAGCTTCCTGGAATATGTATCCCCAGAGCTGCTGGAGGATTTACTTTTGAATGTCAGGTACAGGATGGGTCACCAGCCCTTTTCAGAACTACTTTCAGAGTCGAGGGATCGGCCGATGTGGCCCCGTGGCCTGGCCATCCAGGTCACCTGACCTCATGTGTCTGGACTGTTTTCTCTGGTGACATACGAAGCCACAGGTGTAGGTAGCACCTGTGGAAACAGTAATAGACCTCGAAACTTCCTGGCAGATTAAAACTGTGTGCCGGACTGAGACACGTACTCGGGACCTTTGCCTTTTGCGGGCAAGTGCTCTACCATCTGAGCCACCGAAGCACAACTCACGCCCTGCCCTCACAGCCTTACTTCTGCCAGTATCTTGTCTCCTACCTTTCAAACTTTACAGAAGCCCTCCTGTGAACCTTGCAGAAGTAGCATTCCTGAAAGAAAGGATATTGCGGAGACACGGCTTAGACACATCCAGGGGGTCGTTACCAGAATGAGATTTTCACTCTGCAGCGGAGTGTGCGCTGATATGAAACTTCCTGGCAGATTAAAACTGTGTGCCATACCGAGACTCGAACTCGGGACCTTTGCCTTTCGCAGGCAAGCCGCTGCAGAGCGAAAATCTCATTCTGGAAACATCCCCCAGGCTGTGGCTAAGCCATGTCTCTGCAGTATCCTTTCCTTCAGGAGTGCTAGTTCTGCAAGGTTTGCAGGAGAGCTTCTGTAAAGTTTGGAAGGTAGGAGACGAGGTACTGGCAGAAGTGAAGCTGTGAGGACGGGGCGTGAGTCGTGCTTGGGTAGCTCAGTTGGTAGAGCACTTGCCCGCGAAAGTCAAAGGTCCCGAGTTCGAGTCTCAGTCCGGCACGCAGTTTTAATCTGCCACGAAGTTTCATATCAGTGCACACTCCACTGCAGAGTGAAAATCTCATTCAGTAATAGACCTAGTCGCTAGAATTGCCATAGTTTCTGGTACCACTGCATATGTGCCAGGAATCTTCAAATGAGCATACAGACAATGGTCTGATGATGTACTATGTGCTTACGTGCCTATGGTCCTGCATTCCAGCAGTTTCTGTGAATCCCACTGCCATAGTTATTATGCTAAACTACCTTGTGTTTAAATTGTCGCATCATAAATTGTTAAATATATTTGTTCTGATGTTATTTGCTTGTCGTATTAATTTGCATGAATAGTTTCAGTATGCCCTGTGTAGTTTCCTTACCACATCACGTGCCCACAAGACCACCGAGTGGTGTGCAGCCTTATCGGTACATATGCGTGATAAATGTTAATAAAACCGACAAATTACTGGGGTGGGTTCCTGACTGGAAATGGAGGAAAAATGTCCTATGAATATTTGTTTGTTTGGAAAGGGAAGGTGTGTGATCCAGAACACAGTGCAAAGATTCATTGCATCCACTTCATACCAGATGTTCAAAGCGGTGTCTGTGGGATTGCAAATGATAGGGATACTAGTAATTGTTCATCTTAATATCCTGTAGAAGTCGGTCCTTCAAATCTGGTGTACTCACAATCCATCACCTCCTTGCACATTTTTCTACCTGAAAGGATCCATGATCTCACAAATTCCCAGAATGGCTTGATATGAGTGATGTGGTCGGCATCTGTGAGGGCACTTATTTTGGTTTAGCCATGCTGCCTCTCAACTGTTTCCAATTGCATGGCCGTACACAAACATCATCTCAGCTTTTTCCTGAAATGAATACTGGACCATTCTGCTGCTTACCGTATGATGTGTCAATCACACAGCCTGTAACATGCAAGGAGTATATGACATGGGGTCAAAGAAACTTCCATTCATCAGCGCTCTGTACCGTGGCATAAATTTTGGCCTGACTCATTTTGTAAATTATAAATTCCACCTCTGAAAATATTTTTGTATATATTTGATCACTAAAACACTATTTTTCTGATAATTATTATTTTTCATACATTTCACAACATAGATTTTGAACCATGAAAATTAGTAATCACAATTGCCAAATCAAATGATCCAGAAAATATTTTACGGTAAATATAATATTATTATGCTTCAGTTTTCATACAAACAAAAATTTTGTTTTAATTCATAATTTTTCTAATTTTAGTGTTGACAATGAGAGTGATATTTTAAAAAGGTGGGAAGCTGTTAGTTTTCATATTATCAAAATTTGCAAACTTTGTTATTAACTTTAGACGTTTCCAGAATGAAACATTCCCCAGGCTGTGGCTAAGCCATGTCTCCGCAATATCCTTTCTTTCAGGGGTGCTAGTTCTGCAAGGTTCGCAGGAGAGCTTCTGTAAAGTTTGGAAGGTAGGAGACGAGGTACTGGCAGAAGTGCAGCTGTGAGGACGGGGCGTCAGTCGTGCTTGGGTAGCTCAGTTGGTAGAGCACTTGCCTGCGAAAGTCAAAGGTCCCGAGTTCGAGTCTCGGTCCAGTACACAGTTTTAATCTGCCGGGAAGTTTCAACTTTAGAAAAATAAATCTTCACGTAAATAATTATTTCAAGAAAACATTATGCAAGTTAAATCTGAAAAGGGAATTCAAATGAAAATCAGAATAGTACTAAATGGAATACATTCTGTTTTAGAAGGTACTAAAAGCTATGTACGTAGTGTATTCATAAAAATTTTGCCACAAACTGCATCAGACAGCTCCAGACAGCCTTAGGTACGTACACTTATTTCCCAAGCAACAAAATCTTTCCGAGCAAAGATTCTCACTGTTGAACTCAGCCAGAGGGGCACGGCATTCAATCCCAAAAGACTCTGTGTCAATATCTGTGATTGAAAGTGTGCCGATTGGCGTCAGGAAGGCATTCACGATTCTTACACAAATGTCATGACATTTCACTTTCCTGTTGGCCAAAGCATCGTAATCTACATTGTAATCACAGTCTAACACAGACTTTGGATGTGGTCACAATGGCACCAATGTCAGTCAGTGGACTCTGCTAACGAGCAACATCGGCCAAAGAGGCTGATCTTTTCAAATCGGTACGCTGGAATATAGAGATCGCTGGTACGAATGACCCATGTCTTGTGCCTTGATCTCTAAAGACCTTTTTGCCTCTAAGTTTCCTTTGTTTTTATGAGACTAGGTGGAACTAACACCAATATCAGAAGTGAGAATTTTGTTAATACTGCAGGAAAGAGTATATAATTACACGGCTGTTCCTTGTTATGCATCCGATGTCAGAGATCAAAGGACACCAGGCTAGATAGCATGGCAAGTAAACTGAGAGTAAAATAGTAGTTGAGAGTCAAAACCCAAGAAGCTGCAAGTATTCCCACCTTATTTGCCACTTGCAGTTCATGCAAAAAGTGTTTTGTAGCTTCTTACAGCAACACACCACAATTCTCACTGAACATAATTACCCCACCAGCCTAGTTCAAAAGCAGGTTTCCCATGTCATCACATTCAGTCCTGGTACTGCTCATCCCCCCAAAAACAACTTGCATTATCCTGACCTTGAGTGTATTGATCAGCTACTTTGATAAGGCTATGCCTTCCAAAAATCATTCCCTGAAATAAGGTCCATTCTGTCTCAGATTTTTCCCACCACACTTGGTACAGCTTTTCGTCACCCTCCCAATCTTCACAATATCCTTATCAGACCCCACACTCCTGCACCCATCTTCTTACCCCAGTGGCGCCTACACCTGTGGCAGTCATTGATGTAAGACTTGCCCTAAGCTCTCTCCTACCACCACATATACCAGCCTGTAACTGGCAAAACACATATTACCAAAGGGAGAGTTGCCTGTGAAATGACATTTGTCATATACCAGCTGTTACGTAAGCACTGTTCAGCCTTTTACTTTGGTGTGACTACTGTGAAGTTTTCAATTTGAATGAATGAGCATAAGCGGAGGGAGTATACTGGCAACACACAATATACTGCTGCAGAGCAGTTTCTCAGAACTCTCCAGGTGGGAACTAATGCTACATGTCCTTGGCCATCATCACCCACCAGGACTTAATTTATGTTACTTTCTTCAGTCTCAGCATTTCTTCACAGTAAATATCCCTTTCTTCACTCCCTTTTAGTTTTCTATATTTTTCATTTTCTGGGCTGTCTATTTTCCATCGCCCTCCCCCACCTCTATCACATACAATGCACTTAGCTTTCCATTCTCATTAACTCCTGCACAATGTTTTGGCAGTAATCTCTGTTCATGTATTATCCAATATTCCACCTTTAAACTCTCAGATTTTCAAATTCTTTACAGTGCAGCCCTCAACAATCAGTCTTTCCTTCTCAATCTGTCCCGCAAATCTCCTCGTCTCTCAGTTCTGGGTGACTTTTCCAAATTCTACTCCTTCCTAAACCTCAACAGCCCTTTTTCTTCACCCTGTTCCTTCCCCTTCAACCCTTCTGCTGGAAGAAGTACCCACTGGCTCCAAATGTCTCCAAACTTTAATGCCTTTATATGTATTTCATGCATTTGCTGCTACACATTTCATGCCCAAAAAATTGCTTGACATGAGACAAAGGATACGACAACATTGTCAGCAACCTCTCTGATGTTGATTCAGTGATTTTCCACAACAATTTTCCTTACTACTTCCACACTGTTATAAGTAATTGATGTGCTAGGGCATGCAGGGCAGTTGTCATATTCAACACCTTCTTGACCCTCTTTGAAATGTTTATAGCTCTCATAAACCCTTGTCTTACTCATAGTAAATTCACTAAAAGCTGCAGTCAACTTTTTTAATGTGGTGCAGCACTTTATTCCACTTTTCAAGCAAAATTTAATGCAAATTCTTTAATTCATTTTCTTTGAAACTTAAAATTGAAACTTAAAAACGCATGTGACCTCTTCAACTGTCAATAATAAACTAAACATTCACAGAAGATCAATGGTTAGCAACCAAATAAATAAGCTCATTCTCACTAATTTTCTGAAGTTAATTTGTGATAAATACAGAAGGAACTTGAATTACGCTCTTCCTTTTTAGTGTATGAGTTATCTTGTTCATCAAGATCACAAGTTTTGCATAATTTTTGATGGCTGGTGGTGCACAAAACATGGACAGTGGTCCTTTTGGGAGGGAGCACATCCCTCCTCTGATGTTGAAATACATGTTCATGAGTTGCAGGGGGCAAAGGCTTCTGTAAGTTTGAGTGTGGAGGTAGACCAAACATCAAGGCTAGCATCAAAGCATATGCTGGACCGAAATGAAGACCTGAAGGAGACGAGAGTGGTGACCCCAACTTATCTTCATCAACAAACAAACAAGGGATTGAACCAGACATTACTCAAACCTGGTATGACTGATACTTATTCCTTGAACAAGCAGACAAGCTCCATTTTCCGATCATAGATGACAGTTCCACTATTGGAGACTGATTCAGTCAGAGTAAAAGTATTGAGAGTAGTGCAAAGCACTCAGAGACATAGTCCAATTCCTCAAAATGTGTCTACTATCTACGATCAAAATAAAACCAACAGATATCAGGCTGATGCTGTGGGTTGTTTTTATGAGTGAATTGGGAAGTATCATTCCATGGCTTTGGGAAAATTTTCATTCACTTCAGAAGCCATATTTAAAAATACCGTTGTGAATCTCTAGGCTGTTGGGAAGAATATAGTCTGTGCTGATTTTGCTGCATGAGAAGCTGCCAATAAATTTGTAGAAGACAACCCTCTATGACATAATAAAAATTGCATGTGCAATTCTACGATCAATCCCTAATAAGCTTGGAGGTGTTATTGCATTATTCTTATTTGTATACCAAATCACAGAACTCACTACCACAGAGTTGTAATAAATGTAGACCCTGATTTGTCAGAGCTGGACCTGAAGGAAGCTATTCAGTCTTCAGTCCCTATGACTCACGTATCCAGAATGTTCAAAAGAATAAATCACTCAGATACAGTAAGTAACATCCCTCGACAAACGTGTGTTATCATGTTCTCTTCACAGTTACCAGAATATATTACAATCTGTGGTATGCAATGTTCAGTTAGGCTTTACATTCCTCTAATTAGACAGTGCTTCCATTGTCCAAGATATGGCCATTTAAGTAATCAGTGCCAGTCAGAGATACCGTGTAATAGATGTGCAGGTAACCATGAGGAGTCAACATACTAAAGCCAAACTGCATGCTGTGTACATTGCAAATGCAATCACATGTTAAGAGACAAATATATGAAATAAAATCATCATAACTTGTGAACGGTTTTTGTTAGGACATTCAAACTGCACGGTTGGCCGATGGGCATGATGTGCAGTATGGTTTGGTTTAGTGATGAAACCCACTTTCATTTGGATGGGTTCAGCAATGAGCAAAACTGGTGCATTTGGGGGACTGAGAATCTGCATTTCACAATCGAGACGTCTCTTCACCCTCAATGGCTGACTGTGTGGTGTACAATGTCCCATCATGGAATAATTGGTGCAATATTCCTTGATGGCACAATGACTACAGAATGGTATGTGAAGGTTTTGGAAGATGATTTCATCTCCATTATCCAACGTGGCCCTGACTTCGACAAGCAGTGGTTCTTGCCAGATGCCAGCTCGACCCCATAGAAACAGAAGGATGTTTGATGTCATGAAGGAGCACTTTGGGGACCGCATTCTGGCTCAGGGGCACCAAGAGGCTACTGGCACGGGCCTGGATTGGCCGCCATATTCTATGGATCTGAACACATGCAACTCCTTCTTGTAGGACTATATTAAAGACAATGTGTACAGCAATAACCCCAATATCATTGCTGAGCTGAAAACAGGAGGTCATCAACAGAATCGATGTTCCAACACTCCGGCGGGTCATGCAGAATTTTGCAATTCATCCGTACCACGTCATCACCAATGACGTTAGGTGCATCAAATATGTCATAACCTAAATCTGAATATCTGTAGTGATGTTTACATTTGAACAAAGTGTGTGCACACTGTAGTTTATAACTAATTTATGTTTTTTCAAATAGTTCAATAATTCATTAATTAAAACTTCCCAGCTGAATTGCCATGGTCCATATATAAAACTGCTTCTCCTCTCTGACATTTCGCTGCCTGCTGTGGGCAACATCTTCTGAGTCGGCGACTGGCTGCTAGGCGCTGGAGGTTCCACTTATATAGAGCGCTTAGATGGTGCCACCGCTCATCACGTGCTTTCGACTTTACAACTATCTCTGGCTAGTGCCATCTCTCTCGATTATAGGTAATCGATAGTCACTTCGTTGGTACAGAGTCGACCGCCATATCTTGTCTAGTTTTAATCCTTCTTCTTTTTTGTTAAAATTATTTTCGTGCTTGTGCATCTCTATAGCTTCTCTATATATGCGGGCATAATAATGTGAGGCCCTAGCTATCACGTTTGTCTCACTAAATTTTATTTTTGATCACCGTCTTTGAAAACGTGTTCCACTACAACTGATTTGTCAATTTGTCCCAATCTACAGTTCCTTTTGTGTTCTGTTAGGTGGGTATTAACTCTCCTTTTAGTTGTTCCAATATAAACCGTGCCACAGCTACACGGAATTTTATACACACCTGGGGTAGCTAAAGGGTGTCGTGTCTTTCACTGATAAACTTTCACTAATTTTCTTGGTAAATTGAAAGATTGTCTCCACTTGAAACTTGGCCAAAACTTTCCCAATTCGGTCTGTGATGTTATGAATAAAAGGAAGAAAAACTTTTCCAGTCGACGGTTGTTGTTGTCGTGTATTTTTGGACAAGTTTCAAGTTTGGACAAATTGACAAATCAGCTGTAGCGGAACACGTTTTCAAAGACGGTGATCACAAAACAAAATTTAGTGAGACAAACATGATAGCTAGGACATCACATTATTATACCCGCATGCATAGAGAAGCTATAGAAATCTACAAGCACGAAAATAATTTTAATAAAAAAGAAGAAGGATTAAAACTAGACAAGATATGGCAGTCGAACGCACGTGATGAGTGGTGGCACCATCTAAGCGCTCTATATAAGTGGAACCTCCAGCGCCTAGCAGCCAGCCGCCGACTCAGAAGATGTTGCCCACAGCAGGCAGCGAAACGTCAGAGAGAAGAAGCAGTTTTATATATGGACCACGGCAATTCAGCCCGGAACTTTTAATTAATGAAGACGCTGGCCGTGAAAGCTTACATGTTATGATTAGTTCAATAATTGTTACCCTGTATCTAAAACAGCAAGATATTGACAAAGCTTCAGCTGTCCTCAACATTTATTTCAAGGAAGCTGAAGAATATATTAACCACAGACCGCATGCCCCAGTGGCAGGAAACTGAGGTAAAAGTACCCTGGATTTGGAGAAGGAATTTCCTCTCCCACAAAATACTCAGCACAGATTCATGACAATAATCCAATGTAGCAGACCTAGGCTTACAAAACCTATGCCAGCTCCTGCCCTCCTCTTTGCAAATATAAATTTACCTGCATCCTTCATTATAGAGAATCCTTACACTCCGTGTCATCGTGTTGGTGCTCCCCAGCTGCCAGACACATGAGGACAACTTCTAGGAGGGGAGAACAAGAACTCTGCATTGATTGAGAAGCTAGTATCAGGAATATTAAATTTAATAATGCAGTTAACCTACTCCAATACAGACAACTTAGAGCAAGCAGAAAGTTATAACACAGTTTTCTCAATCTTATCCAAGAAATAAAATATGGTTCAGAACCAGGAAGAAGTATCTTCTCATTTCAGGACAGCCCTTGACATATTACAGTGGAATATTAGGTCAGTAGTTTTGAACAGGCTATACAGGAGAAAGAACTAAATAAACAAAATATCTCCACTGTGGCTCGACATGAAATGCGTTTCAAACCACAAATGCCAGTTCATTTCAAGGCATACAATTTAGTAAGATCAGATAGACCAGATGGTAAAGGAGGAGCAACATTATTAATTAAGAGCACCATTAGTTACAATGTGATACATTTCAGCTTTATCAAGTTAACATTTCAAGTATCAACTGCATAAACAGAAGCACTGGATGGTAACTTCTGTATTGTGTCCATATATAAAGCTCCCAGGACTGTAACCAGTAGCAATGTCCAGCAACAATTGGTTATTCAGCTTCATAGAACCTTCCTTAACTGTGGGGATTCTAACTCTCGTCACAGTGTGTCGGGCAATGCTGTCAATGATCAAGAAGCCTGTCGCCTCTTTAGTACAGTTGGCAATCTAGATTTGGTCATTTTGAATCATGGATCCCTGTCAATATTACCTTCTCTTTATAGATGACCATCTGCAGTGGATTGGGGTCTTGTGTCACTAATTTTTCACAAAATTTTTAAGTTGGAGACCTTAAAGTATTCTGTGGGATCAGACCATTACCCCATTAAAATAGTACTGGGCATTGATATAAATGTGAGAAGGAGATGTTACTCAAACAGCACATGGAAAATAAAGGATGTTTGCTGGAAAATATATCAACAAACTACACAGGAAATAATTGGGAAAATGCATCCAGCATGGACATCACAGGAAGCCGACACAGCTCTTACAGCAGCCATTGACCTAGCGGGTTGCAATACAGTTCCCCAGCTGTAAACAGAATCATTCTCTGGTAAACCATGTGTTTCTTGGTGGGATACTGAATGTTCAAAAGCTGTGGCTAAAAGAAGATTAGCACCAACTATATATTGTAGGTAACAGACACTGCATAGATTCCTGGAGTTCAAAAGAATAGACACAAACATCAGAAGATACTTGAAGAAAAAGAGAAAGGTGGCTTGTATCAGCTACAGTAATGGACTGAATAAAGACTCTTAACATATCACAAGTCTGGAGGACAACTTGCTCCCTAAAACATCTTCATGCAGTTGGATCTCCAGTTTTGGACACTGTATGGTTGGAAGGCTTTGTGTCAAAATTAGCGCCTCCGTCTTGTCAGTCTGAAACCTCCATAGCTATTCCATAGGAAACAGATCTCAGTCATCCTCTATTAGGTCCATTCTCCAGACATAAGCTGGAACTGGCATTGAAAAATTCTAGAAATACTACTCCAGGAATTGACTACATTCATTATGGGATGATATAAAAATCTTCTAATGGAGGCTTTCAATCTTGTTCTTTGGAAATTCAATCAATTATGGGGAAGACGGGAGCTTATGGAAGAATGGACTACACAGATGATTATGCCTATATCTGAAACATGGGAAAGATCCCAAAAATCACACCTCATACAGATCAATTGCCTTGTCTTCTTATGTGGGGAAAACTCTTGAAAGAACCATCTTGAGGCTTGACTGGAAACTAATGAATTATTACCTCAATCCAAATGGCTTAATCAAGGGCAGAGGAACACTGGACAACTTAACAATGTACAGCACAGACATTCTATCTGTGTTTCATAAAAAAAGTTTTTTAATATAATTATTCTTAGATGTGACATCAGCTAATGGCAGTGTTCAGGTCTCCATTCTGTTGGAAAAGTTGATGCTAATTGGTCTTCCTATCAGTTCAATATCTGGCATTAATACTTTCCTTGAGAAGAGATCAGTCTATGTGAAATATCAAACCACTTTTTGAGACCTATGATTCTTTCCAGAGGCTTACCCCAGTGTGCTATCCTTAGCCACTTATTATACATTTGTGACGTAGAGTGCCATAAAAATCGATATTTGTTCTGTGCATAAGTGTGCTATCTTTGAGGAGAGGGCTTTGGAGAGCATGTTGGACGCTAACGGCAGTTAGCCTCCGGACTTGTATCTGTGTACTGTGTAGACGCTAAGTGTTAATAAATCTGTATATGAGAGAATTCTAGTTGTTTACCTACAACTATACCATATTCCCTCACTGGTGACCCCGTTTTTGTGTAATACGTGTCCGAGTTACCGCCTGAAGGTTATTTACGCACCTACCGCGTCGGGTTTCTCCGCGATCGCGAGGGCCTTTGTTCAGCTCCAGACAATGGCCTTTCAGCATTCACCGCCGCCCGGATTCCAGCAACATCTCTCCAGCACTCCTGCCATCGTAGTGGACATGCTGCAAGAATCTTCGGAATCCTTCAGCCAGAACATGCAGTGGAATTCATCGAGTGCCGGCAGTTTCTTCCAACCACCAACGGTCGTGGACTCTGGCTTTGTTAGCCTGGACCTTCCCATGTGTTCTCCACAGAGTGTTGGTCGGAACATTTCTACTCCTGTGTCGAACACACAATTCAATACAGCTCGTGGCGTCGAGCGAGGTTTTGCTACTTTGGAAAATCCAGTAGTAAATTCAAACTCAAATCAGTTCCCACCACGTGTGTATCCTTCCGTGCCGGCTAGTCAACAGGTGTTCAATGCTCGCCAAACAGCAAATATCAAACCGAGTGTGCTTCCTAGTGGACGTGTGTGGGATCCTTGTGTTGCTTCTAATCAGGTCAACAATTCTGTGATGGATAGTAATTACTCCGACATCTACAACCAGCCCCACCACTCACAGTCGAGTGAATACTGTGTTCATAATGGACATTCACCGGCGTACTTGAGCACTTGTGGCTTCTCTCCGAACTACCACGTCAATGAGAATGCACATTTTGGCTACAATCCCCACACCATTCGAGCGTCCGTCGCTTCTCAGCCGCCCCCCCCAGCATCAAGTGAATTTCGCGATTCCCGCATTACGGGACGCCAATAATCTGGACTCACAATCTTCTTCACGCTCTACTTCCGTCCGAAGTAATAGGCGCACCTCCGCAGTGATTGCAGTGCCGAATCTGCCGAAATTACCAGACTTCAAACCCGCTCACCCGGAGTTCTGGTTTAACCTGGTTGAGCAAACATTCAATGTCTGTGCTTTGGACAACGACGCACGCTTCACCTGCCTGATGAACCATCTTCACGACCGCGTCGATTTAATTTATGATCTGGTCAAAGCACCCCCCCTAGCAGGGAAGTATGCTGTGGCGAAACAAACGATACTGGAGCACGTCTCTAAAACCAGGAGAGAAAATGTGCGACAGCTCATCTACGAAGAGCGTCTCGGCGACAGGTCTCCGTCCCAGCTGTGGCAGTGCATCCGTCTCCTCATCGATGAGCAAGTTATGTCTGATGACACCTCACAGAAATCTGGACTGAAAAGCTGCCTTTGCCTGTCCAGACTGCAATCTCTGCGTATGAAGATAGGCCAGTAAATGAATGTTTACGCGCCGCCGACAGAGCATACTCTGCCAGGCAACGTGAGCTCCGTGCACTGCATTCTGGACGTGACCGCACTAAGACGCTTTCTGATGCCACGCCCTTGTCCGGTGCTGCTGATAATAAGTTTTTTAAACTAGCCGCCCTGCCTGCACCTTCAACTCCTCGCAACGACAGTGCATCGTCCTCTGTGGAAGACTCTGGGGCACATACTCCGTCACCTAGCAACTACCCACAAGGGCACAGGCCCGCCCAACCTTACTGTTTCTTCCACGCGAGATTCGGGGGGCAAGCTCGCAAATGCCACTCACCGTGTTCTTACCCAAACTCCAACCACATGTAGGCTACGGTGCCACCTCCTGCGATGTAAACAACGAGCACCATCCCACGTTGCACTCCGTTTCGGACAACAACAGTAAGTGTGGTCGAGTCTATGTTCGCGATTTACGATCAGGTGTATGTTTTCTGGTAGACACTGGCGCAGACGTCTCTTTGCTGCCGGTTCGCCTAGCAACCAATAAAGTGCAACCACACAAAACAGTACTTCCTGCAGTGAACTTGTCTACCCTACAGTGTTCGGGTTCCACTTTGTATGCAGTGAAACTTTCGCCCGAGTGCAAGCTGGAGTGGACGTTTCTAGTGTCAACAATTGAAGAACCTATTCTCGGAATTGATTTCCTCAAGCACTATCAGTTGTCACTAGATTTTGTGCAAAATACCATGTTTTACCCCTCCCTTAACAAACATATTCCTTTCGCTTCGTTGAGTGACAGTTCGGCTAACACCAAACGTGTGTGCTGTGCTAAGAAGCGTGTAAACCTATCCTTGGAGCTGCAATCTTGGACAAACAAGTGGCTAGTGGAGTGCGCCAAGGCTTCTAAGTTGTGGATGGAACATACGGAAATGCTGCTGCATCTCCGCGACATACACCACGAGTTGGCCCCACACGACAACGCCTCACGGCACTACAAGAAGATGACTTGTCGGCTACAGACGAGGTCAGTCCGTGCCAATCTGGTGTTCCCGTGCCCGCGCACGTTAACGACAATGTTGTGAACTCTGTAAACTGTGTCAGCACCCCCTTTTGTAATGATAGCGTATGCCCGAGTGCTCATGCTCCTTGCATTCCGAAGGGACAATTAACTTGCCAAGCTCGTGGCAATGAACTACGGCCATCTGCTGTCCGGCCACGCCCACTCGTGCCTACAGCGCTCGTAGAGGCACGGCCCGCTACCAAGAACCAGTGTACCAACCTCGCCCATGTTAACACGTGTGCGGCCTTTACACAGCCTACGAGCGGGTGGCACACCTGTACTTCCGTGCCCTCAGCGCCACAGCTTGGCCCGTCCGCCACTGCCTGCTCCGCTTCACGGAGATCTGACTATCGTGCCGCGCCACGTATTGCAGTAGTCACTAACGGCACAGTTCATTGGTTACGTCTAACCGATGGGCCACCCATATCGCAACGTCCACGCTGCCTCAAGCCGGAATTTATGAAAATTGCAAAAGAACAATTGGACGATCTGTTACAAAAGGGAATAATTGAACCTTCTTCCGGTTGCTGGGCTAGTCTTATCCTGTTTGACCAAAAGAAAGACGGTACTTGGCGTATGGTCGGAGACTACAGGCGTTTAAATGCCCGCACCATCATTGATAAATATCCGGTCCCACACATCGCAGACTTCAATCATGCGCTCGCAGGTGCAAAGTACTTCTCTGTTTTGGACTGTAAGCACGCATTTCATCAGATTCCTATGGCTCCGGAGGAAATTGGAAAGACTGCCATAACCACTCCCTTCGGGCTGTTCCAATGCAAATTTATGCCGTTTTGGGTTGAAAAATGCACCCCAAACGTGGCAGCGTTTCATCAATCAAACTTTATCCCATCTAGACTTTTGTTTCGTATACACGGACGACATATTGGTTTTTGCTTCTACTTTAGAACAGAGTGAGGAGCATGTTCAAGTCGTGACAGATATTTTAGCAGCCACTGGTATTGAACTGAACAATAAAAAGACTCAATTGCACCAGTCATCCGTCACATTCCTAAGTTTATGTTGTGTCATCGGACGGTCTGACACCACCACAGGACAAGATCAAGCCTGTTCTCGAGATGCTACGCCCTCAGACCTACAGGGAATTATGCAGGTTCATCGGAACAGTTAATTATTACCGGAAACATTTGCCAGCCGCTTCTGCGGTGCAGGCTCTCGCTGGCCAACAAACTTCTGGCACCCGCCAGGTACCATGGACACCAGACATGGACAAGGCATTTAATGAACTCAAACAGCTGTTGGCCTCCGCTGTCACTATTGCTCACCCACGGGCAGACGCCACAATGTTTATCACTACTGACGCTAGTGACAATGCTATCGGCGCAGTACTGAGTCATGTTACGACCCCCCTGCAGTTTTTCTCAAAAAAGCTAAACAACGCGCAGAAGAAATACTCAGCATTCGACAGAGAACTACTTGCAGTTTACGAGGCCATGAGACACTTCAGAACTGATGTTGAGGGACGAGATTTCTATGTGCTCACTGATCACAAGCCGTTGGTTCCTGCCATAAAAAATCCTGCGGCTGATCCGCCCCCACGACGCTTTCGTCACATCGATTACATCTTGCAATTTACAAATGACATTCGCTACATCCGAGGAGTGGACAATGTGGTCGCTGATTTTCTCTCGCGTGTTGGTGCTGTCACAACCTTAATTGACTTAACGGACCTACCTCGGTTGCAATCGGCAGACCCCGATACCATGCAGTTAATTTCAGACCACAGCTCCTCTCTCCAACCGGTACGCTCTACTTTCCCTGGCATATCTGACTTAGTGTGGTGTGATGAATCGACTGGTACGTTGGGGCCATTCATTCCTAAGCCCCTTCAACGCCAGGTCTTTGACAAACTACACACACTAGCACATCCCGGTGTCAAAGCTTCCACCTGCCTGGTAGCTGAACGGTTTGTCTGGAGAGACATGCGCCGTGACTGTCAGTCTTGGGCAAGGGCATGCATGGTGTGTCAACAGAACAAAGTTTCCAGGCGCACTTCTCCACCCCTTGGCTGTTTTGCCCAACCGCCAGGCCGGTTTCACCACGTTCATGTCGACCTCGTAGGCCCTTTGCCCCCCTCCGAGGGTTTCCGTTACTTGTTTACAGCTATTGACAGGATGACTCGGTGGGCTGAGGCTGTGCCTATTCCGAACATTACCTCCGAGACAGTAAGTCGAGCATTCTTAGATTCGTGGATCTCTAGATTTGGCTCACCTGTTTACCTCACCACTGACCAGGGGCGACAATTCGAGTCTTCAGTTGTCTTTGACTTACGTAAAATGTGTGGTATTGTCAAAATTCATACTTCTGCATACCATCCCCAAAGCAAAGTCTGCCCTGTGTTGCCATGACTCACTATGGACAGAGGCACTGCCCTTCGTGCTTCTTGGCCTTCGTGCGACTTTCAAGGAAGACCTCAAAGGTAGCCGAGTTTGTATATGGCCAACCTCTGGTTTTTCCTGGAGAATTAGTCACTCCGACCCCACTTCCACGGCCCTCTGAACTCCCTTCACTTCTCGAGCGGGTGCGCTTGCACTGCAGCAAAATTCAGCCGCCACCTCTGGCTGCTCATACACCTCCGCATGTGTACGTACCGCGCACGCTAGACTCTTGTGACTGTGTGTTTCTCAGAGACGACTCAGTCAAAGCCCCGCTTCAGTCGCCCTACACAGGTTCTTACAAGGTCGTCAAACGCTCTGAGAATAACATGGATCTCCTCATAAAAGACTCTGTAACCACGGTCTCACTCAACCGAGTGAAACCAGCTTTCATTGAGCCTCAGGTGAACCTCCCTGATTCTGCCCCTATTTCTCCCACTCCTGCTTCGAGCGGCCATCCATCTTCCCACACCATGCATTTGGGTATTGATTTTCCACAGCGTGTTTCTCTGGCGAGCACTGCTCCTTCTCCGCGTTCATCTAATTCGAGTGGCCAATCTTTTCGGGGCTTCACTCCTCACAGCCCTCGCAGTCGCACTGCCAACCACTCGGATTCTACCATTGTGTTACCATCTTCGTGTGACAGCTCTTTGTCACGCTGTTCAACCCACGCTGGTTCCTCGTTGCCTTCGGTCACGCTCCCTCGTCTGTCAGCTGATCGCCCGAGGTTGTCTCCTGCGCAGTCCAGTGCACCTGCCACCCCCCTCTTAGCAGATGCTTCCCCCTGCCATGGCTTTCCCACACCTCCCTGCCTCCCTACCATTGCTCGTACAGGTGCCATCCAAGAATTCACAACACATGTGCACCCTGATGACATACATAAATTATCTGTCGTCGTAGATGGCGATACAGTGTGTGTGGTACTCGCGTGTGACAATATTGAGGGAGGAAGTGCAGAATCTCGTGTGGTGCGCCGCTTTAAATTGAGCAGAAGTGCTGCGTGTGGCAATTTGCGTGCCTTTGTTAGGCCTTCTGGCAAGGTGATTCTCCGTCTGCCGGCTGACGAAGAAGTGCTACACCTCCACTCCAGGATGGGATGTCGTCTTCAGCTGCCGGCGTCGCTTGCTGACTTCACCGTCGACGTACCGGGCTTCACCCCCCGGTCTCCTACCAGTCGACCGCTTCCGCCTGACGCAGAAGAACTGTGCGTTACCTTCCTGACTTCTCACCCCGCCCCCCCCATTCACAGGGATGTACTCCATACTGCACGGGGGGGGGGGGGGGGGGGGGGGGGGCTATGTGGCGTAGAGCACCATAAAAATCGATATTTGTTCTGTGCATAAGTGTGCTATCTTTGAGGAGAGAGCTTTGGAGAGCATGTTGGACGCTAACGGCAGTTAGCCTCCGGATTTGTATCTGTGTAGACGCTAAGTGTGAATAAATCTGTATTTGAGAGAATTCTAGTTGTTTACCTACAACTATACCATATTCCCTCACATTATTTACTCTGGGAACCTAGAAAACATTATTCCTCTTAACATTTATATTCTGCAGTATGCAGTTGATATATGTCTATTCGCATCTGGATCCATGGAGGATTCTGCAGTCAGCAATCTGAATGAGGCAGTTTTAGAACTGGATGATTGGTTACACCCTAATGACCTTGAAATCTCTTCTTAAAAGTCCTCAGTTATTATATTTTCAAGACGCCAAGTGTACTATAGTAAAATGTATACAAAGAGCTATACATTTCCTGTTAAACCCTAAGCCAGATCTTTTGGGAATGTGATTTGATTCCAGACTCTGTTGGATTTCTCACATTAAGTCCATTATTGATACTTGCCTTCCAGTCATGAACATCATTAGGTCTCTAACAAGAGTATGGTGGGATGCAAGCCCCAATGTTTTGTTAACATTGTCTCAAGCTTCAATTAGGTTTAGGATTTAGTATGGTTGCCCAGTATATGGGAATGCCAGTATCAAGTATCTCCGTATGTTAGAGACATTTCAGTATGGCTGCATCTGGACTTGTTTAGGAGCAATGAGATCAACTGCTACCAACACATGCTTAGTAGAAGCACTGGAAATGCATTTACACCTTAGGTGCCAATGGTCTGCTAACAAGTATACAGGGTGGTCCATTGATAGTGACCGGGTCAAATATCTCACAAAATAAGCATCAAACGAAAAAACTACAAAGAACGAAACTCATCTAGCTTGAAGGGGGGAACCTGATGGCACTATCGTTGGCCCGCTAGATGGCACTACCATAGGTCAAACGGATATCAACTGCGTTTTTTTAAATAGGAACCTCCATTTTTTATTACATATTCGTGTAGTACGTAAAGAAATATGAATGTTTTAGTTGGATCACTTTTTTCACTTTGTGATAGATGGCATTGTGATAGTCACAAACGTATAAGTATATGGTATCACATAACATTCCGCCAGTGCAGACGGTATTTGCTTCGTGATACATTACCTGTGTTAAAATGGACCACTTACCAATTGCAGAAAAGGTCGATATTGTGTTGATGTATGGCTATTGTGATCAAAATGCCCAACGGGTGTGTCCTATGTATGCTGCTCAGTATCCTTGATGACACCATCCAATTTTCTGGACCGTTCACTGGATAGTTATGTTATTTAAGGAAAGAGGATGTGTTCAGCCACATGTGAAACATCAACCACGACCTGCAACAAATGATGATGCCCGAGTAGGTGTTTTAGCTGCTGTCGCGGCTAATCCGCACATCAGTAGCAGACAAATTGCATGAGAATCGGGAATCTCAAAAACGTCGGTGTTGAGAATGTTACATCAACATTGATTGCACCCGTACCATGTTTCTATGCACCAGGAATTGCATGGCAATGACTTTGAATGTCGTGTACAGTTCTGCCACTGGGCATGAGAGAAATTACGGGACAATGACAGATTTTTTGCACTCGTTCTATTTGGCGGCGAAACGTCATTCACCAACAGCGGTAACACACACCGGCATAATATACACTATTGGGCAACGGAAAACCCCACCATGGCTGCGACAAGTGGAACATCAGCAACCTTGGCCGGTTAATGTATGGTGCGGCATTATGGGAGGAAGGATAATTGGCCCATATTTTATCGATGGCAATCCAAATGGTGGAATGCATGCTGATTTTCTACGTAATGTTCTACCGATGTTACTCAAGATGTTTCACTGCATGACAGAATGGCGATGTACTTCCAACATGATTGATGTCTGACATACAGCATGTGTGCTGTTGAAGCGGTATTGAATAGCATATTTCATGACAGGTGGATTGGTCATCGAAGCACCATACCGTGGCCTGCACGTTCACCGAATCTGACGTCCCCAGATTTCTTTCTGTGGAGAAAGTTGAAGGATATTTGCTACTGTGATCCACCGACAATGCCTGACAACATGCGTCAGTGCATTGTCAATGCATGTGCGAACATTACGGAAAGCGAGCTACTCGTCGTTGAGAGGAATGTTGTTACACGTATTGCCAAATGCATTGAGGTTGACAGACATCATTTTGAGCATTTATTGCATTAATGTGGTATTTACAGGTAATCATGATGTAACAGCATGCATTCTCAGAAGTGATAAGTTCACAAAGGTACATGTATCATATTGGAACAACCGAACGTTCAAACATCCCTATGTTCTGTATTTTAATTTAAAATCCTACCTGTTACCAACTGTTCATCTAAAATTGTGAGCAATACGTTTGTGACTATTACAGCACCATCTATCACAAAGTGAAAAAAGTGGTCCAACTAAAACATTCATAATTCTTTACGTACTACACGAATATGTAATAAAAAATGGGGGTTCCTATTTAAAAAAAACGCAGTTGATATCCATTTGACCTATAGCAGTGCCATGTAGTGGGCTAACCATAGCGCCATCTGGTTTCCCCCTTCTAGCTAGACAAATTTTGTTCTTTGTAGTTTTTTCGTTTGGCACTTATTTTGTGAGATATTTGGCCTGGTCACTATCAATGGACCACCCGGTATAATGGAAAGGTTGCCACTCACATCTCACTCATCAATCAATAAATGTGATAGGCTACATACTATTTTGAATAACTGATTCTATCAGACTGTTTTAGAAGTTGAAAAACCACTCCACAAGAATTACGAAATCAAGAAGACTTCCTAAGTATCAGTGGTCTTTTAGAGTGTGCTCATGCCCTGCTCCATTGCTTTATTTGCAATTTGGTAACTGCTATGGCAGAAACTAAAATGTGATAGCAAGAGTGTCCCTCCACGAAACATGGAGCAGTGCTCTCCAGATTTACAGTTACGGATCACAAATTGCAGTAGAAGGTAAGGTTGGGTGTGCTATCTTATGTCCACAAATGGGTCACTGTGAACATTACAAGCTTCCCTCATCAGCTACTACCTATATGGAAGAAACATTAGCAATCATGAAGGCCATCAAGTTCTGAGTAGCTTAAAATTACAAAATGATCCTAATTATCTTGGACTCAAAAGAGTTCTTAGTGTCATAGAGAAAGGAAATTGGGACAAGCAGAGTAGTAAACTGATCATAGACATAAGCCACAAAATATCAGTATGCTGTCAACTTAAAAAGTATACTTTGCCGCTTTGGATTAGAAGTCATAGTGGTATTTCATGCAATAAATTTGTGAACCAGCTGGAAAAGGAAGCGATCTCTGGAACCTTCTCAAATATTCAGATACATTCTTCAGACATAGAAATGGAAACCAGATCCCAGTGCAAAGAGGAATGATATGGCAAATAGTGTAAATGGATACAACCCAATAAGATTACCTTGGTTTTGAAATATGTCTATACACAGAAGAGTTATCTCCACAATTACAAGAATGAGTTTCAATCAGAGAAGCTTTTCTGCTCATCTTTTTCACCTTCCTCTCAGGACTTAGGACACCTGTGATTGCAATGACCGAGATAAGGGGGATGTTAATCATCTAATCTTTGCTTGCCGAAAGTATGATCGACATAGAGATAAATCCCTCTCTGAACTAGGACATCATGGGATTCCAGTCCCCTTACATATTATTAGCCAACTAATAAGCAAAGATTGTGTGGTGTTTCAAGGTTTCACAAGATTTGTTTTAAGGAGTGATATGAAAAATTGACCAAACATGTACAAAAGTGAGTAATGACCATTTTTCCTATATGGTCAATTACAAATGAAGTGTATTTTCTAAAGTGTCTATGTTGACTAAAATGTTGTCTAGAAGACAGATTTGTATCATAGTTATTGCACCTGTCTGTGGCTAAATAGTGTTATATTGCTGAAGACCAAATAAAATAACTAAAAAACTTGATAATCGCAACAGCTGAAAATGCAAACATACATCAGGAATATGTGTACCAACAAGATAAAAAAGTTTTTGATTGCTTTTTGGTCACATCACATATACGAGTACTCCCTAACGGTTTTTGTAATTTGTAATTTGTAACAAAAGTGAATTTAGGATGAACTAAGTTGTTTACAGCTGCAATAGTTTTCATACGACTTCTCTACAGTTCAGAATGGCATTTCGTATCCTAGTGCAATCATCTCAGGAAAGTGGAAATAGTAGCAATGGCTGTACTAGTTACGTTCAAATGAGAAATGAGATCCATCCTTCATGAAATCCTCCCCACTCCACCAAGAGTGTCTTTCCGCCGTCCACCTGACCTTCGTAACCTGTTAGTTCATCCCTATGAAATCCCCAAACCACCTTCCCTACCCTCTGGCTCCTATCCTTGTAACCGTCCGCGGTGTAAAACCTGTCCCATGCACCCTACCACCACCAGCTACTCCAGTCCTGTAACCCGGAAGGTGTACACGATCAAAGGCAGAGCCACATGTGAAAGCACCCATGTGATTTACCAACTGACCTGCCTACACTGTGACGTATTCTATGTGGGAATGACCAGCAACAAACTGTCCATTCGCATGAATGGACACAGGCAGACAGTGTTTGTTGGTAATGAGGATCACCCTGTGGCTAAACATGCCTCGGTGCACAGCCAGCACATCTTGGCACAGTGTTACGCCATCCGGGTTATCTGGATACTTCCCACCAACACCAACCTATCCGAACTCCGGAGATGGCAACTTGCTCTTCAATATATCCTCTCTTCCCGTTACCCACCAGGCCTCAATCTCCGCTAATTTCAAGTTGCCGCCACTCATACCTCACCTGTCATTTAACAACATCTTTGCTTCTGCACTTCCACCTCAACTGACATCTCTGCCCAAACTCTTTGTCTTTAAATATGTCTGCTTGTGTCTGTATATGTGTGGATGGACATGTGTGTGTATGCGAGTGTATACCCATCCTTTTTTCCCCCTAAGGTAAGTCTTTCCGCTCCCGGGATTGGAATGACTCCTTACCCTCTCCCTTAAAACCCACATCCTTTCGTCTTTCCCTCTCCTTCCCTCTTTCCTGATGAGGCAACAGTTTGTTGTGAAAGCTTGAATTTTGTGTGTATGTTTGTGTTTGTTTGTGTGTCTATCGACCTGCCAGCGCTTTCGTTTGGTAAGTCACATCATCTTTGTTTTTAGATATATTTTTCCCATGTGGAATAGAGAGAGAGAGAGAGAGAGAGAGAGAGAGAGAGAGAGACACTCTTCATTCTCTGAGGATGTTGCTAACAACTCCCTTTGATTTCTTCTGTATAATTTACAATCTTCATCTGAACCTTCATCAAGAATTTGTTCTTCTAATAAGCCATGTTCACTAGAACAATCAAGCTCTGTCTGGATTGGTCCCTTCTCACATTCTTTACTAGTACCTGGCACTGGTTTAGAAGCATTTTGTGATATTTCAAACACATGTTCCATTTCTTATGGATTGCTGGCATTCTTTCTGATTTTCAGTATTGTAATCTGCATACTGGTGAGTTCCTAACATCCATTCACACTCATACCATACTATAACAACATTACTCTCTTAGTAGCACTCATTTTCAGCACAATAAGATGCATACCAAACTTAATTAGATCCAAAACAAAGTAACAGAAATATTTTGAGCCACTTTGTCAGAGGTGCAAAGTTGCCCCAGTTTTCTCAGAAAATAACCATCAGAACTGCTTTTGATCATACAGTGAAAAACAATGTGTCAATTGCAATTTTGTGAAAACATTTTAGAGAATAACTCATTTGTACACATAAACAAATGGCATTTGCCTTCTGTTAAAGCAACTTTCTCGTAGCAAAAACACACTTTTGCTTGAGAAAAACGACCTCAAAAATTTAGCAGTACATATCTATTTAGCAGAAAATATCCAAGGTAGCAAGTAACAGAATAACTCAAACATATGAGCTAGTGTAAGATGTCAATTATTGGGCAGAAGCAAAACTATTCCGAAATGTTTATTAGAATAGGTCCTAGGCAGGACTGAATCTTATTTCAAAGCTGGAGCAAAGTTACCCCCCCCCCCCCCCCCCCACTGCCGGGGCAAAGTAGTCCCAATTTACAGAAGCTTAATATTTATTTAATTACAACTGCCTTTTTCAAAGAAAATATTTTTCTTTCATCTATAAATATTGAGTCCTCTTCATTAAATTCTGTATCTGAAAAATCAGCAATGTATTTCAAGTAGCTTTAATATGTTACACAGAACTTAAATGTGTAGCACTAGAAGTATTTACAAACACTGCACAAAACACAATTCTGTGTCCAGAAACAACAAAAAGTGTAGAAAATTGCATAAACTGCTCTCGGGAATCTCTAGAGCGCATTTGTTCGTGTGATTCCGATATCAACCACTAGACTGAAGTATCAACCAAAAACACTTTGTGTTCCTAGGTTCATTACTCTCCAGGTGTATCATTCTTCCCCCCCCCCCCCCCCCCCCCCCAAAAAAAAAAAAAAACATTATTATTTGTTATATAGATTTATAACAAGCACTGCTACTTGCCACATAGCTTACATAACTTTTCCACCCCTGGTTCTAGATAAACAATTTGTAGAAAGAATGGCTAATGAGACATGTTTTTCAATTTTCTTTTGAACTGATAGGGATTCCAAACTTCTTGCTTTATGTTAGGCAGGAGCTTGTCGACTATGTTACCGCTACAGTATATAACTCATTCTGAATCCTGATTGAGGAGGCAAAGTCTACATGAAAATTATTTTAATGTCTTGTACTGTGACTGCATACATCACATTTCATTTCCAATTAATTTTAATTATCAGCAACAGAAATCATTAAGGAAAAAATGTGCTGGGAAGTGAGTATAAGAATTTCAAGATCCTTAAAAAGACTTTAACAAGGTGTACAATTATCTACTTTACACGACATTCTTATTGTCACTTCAGCTGAATGAACTCTTTGTTTACTTTAGGTGCACTGACTCAATAATACTGTATTACAACAGCAAATAAAAATAAGCAGAACAAACCAACACCCTTGTCTTTAAATCAACACAATGACAGATGCTTTTAAGGGGATAAAACACTGAACTGAGTTTCTCAATTAGTTTACCTGTGCATTTATTCCATTTTAGCTCATTATGCAAGAATTTCATGTACTGTGTTTCATTTAATGTATGACCATTAATGTTTACTTCTGGTGCTGAAAAGTCATTACTGCTTGTTAGCAACTGCATAATATGAGTCTTTGTGGGGTTAAGACTTAAACCATATACTGTGAACTGCTTGTAGGCCTATTCAGCTGTAATCTTGAACTCTGTTTGTTTCAAACTTTGGATAATTCATTTGCTACAATCCATTCACGATAGTAATAAATGACAGCACGTTGGGCTCTGTGTATTCACTCGGAACGCATTAACGTGCGTCCTCTGGGATTTGGAGAGCCTGGTGGATTAACTAAGGGGACCGGTGTGTGGGCCAGCTCGGATGTAGTCTTTGGGAGGTTTCCCACATCTGACTAATAGTGAGTGAATACTTGGCTGGTACCCACGTCCAGCCTCGGTTACACAATTTGTAAACACTTTTCGAAAAAGTTCAGACACTTTCCACACGGGATTACACTAGCTACAGACAGGTGGGCACACAAATTCCATCCCGGTGCGTACAAGTGATTTTGGAAGGGGAGGGGGGGGGGGGGGGGGGTAGGAAGTGGGGGGAGAGGGACATGTGGTGACAGGATGGGCGTCTGGCCAGGCTCTACCACTAACATTGCAAAATCCAGATTAACGAGCTAACCCTGTGCAGCCAGGAAAAAGAAGAGATTGTGACTGTGGAGAAGGAAGATAAATTCTTTTCACTTACAGTGTTCAGTGATCAGCCTACATTAGACTTAAGTTGAAAATTAAACCTGCACAAAGAATATGGGTAACACAGTAGCTGTGTACCATAGGCAAGCAAGAGACAGGCTCTTGTGGTGAACCAAGCACTGTATCATTTGAGAGATACAGAGGCGAGCGAGTGCGCTGGGATTTACCCCAGTTCACTGCTAGTAGCACCACGTCAACATAACGCATCTGTGCATAGCACGCAAGCATTGCACCATAATTAAGAGTGAAATTAAAAGTTAAAGTTGCTTTTTCAGACTTTGTCAACATATGCTTCAGTGTAATAATGTTTAAACTGTCAAGTCTCAGACTGATTAGGTCAATATTTTTACCTAAATACATCGTTTTAAGATACAAAATAAGTGGAACTAAATAATTAAGCCAGGAAGCCAGAAATTGGTCATAATGTGCAGATGTATGTCAAAATTAACTGGTACAAGTCTCAATGTGTTTAAAGCAATATTTTGGTCAGAATCCACAGTTTTAAGAAAAATTGAAGGCGCTAAATATTACAGTTAGAAATGTGAAAATTTGTATGACACTTCAGTTCATCCTAAAAATAATAACTACGTGACTCCATTAAGCTACCTCTAATAGTTTTTGAGTAATTTACTGAAAACTAAATTTGGAAAAAAACGTCCTTATTTGTAGTAGATTAAGTATCTGTTACATTAATGCTAGAAAGATTTGGTTATAGCACATGATGAGACCTATTAAATCATATAGCTATAACAAGTTTTAGGGCTTTGATGTTAATAACAACCAATAAAAGGTCTCTTAAAGTTGTAGTTCAGAGGTCACATTCTACTGTCAGTTCCATTCTAAAAATTCCAGAAGACAAGCTACAACTTTTTCTGTGATTTTAACCATCTTATCTACATGCATTCAAAAATTATGAAGATTCTAAATTGATTCATAACATTGTTATTAAATATTGTGTGTCTGAGAAAGCACCCATTTAATGACTGGTACCGTGGGCAGAGGGTGGATGACAGCAGGTGTTCCCTTGGCCATCCGCTGCACCACATATATACATACAGCCCAAGAGGCAATATGAGGCTTCCCTTTACACCCAGCCACCATAAGATCTGCATCAGTCAAATGCCAGAGTGCACGCTGCCTCAGATGGTGTCCAAGACAGGCTGCTACAAAACACTTATTTTCAGTAATAATATATAGTGATCTTGTGAGGACTGCACACCATCCTGGATCACTTAGATTTCAGAAAAGTAACTGTTAGTGTGATGCCCATAATGTTAACAAATCCACATGCCAAGTGGTGACAATTATTTTTCACTTTTTTGGCGACCATGTATTTTGATTGTCAGTAGTCAGGGCGAAAGACAATTTAGTAGGAACTTACCATAGAGGTTGCCTCTGAACTGCTCATAGTGCTGTTTAGGATAGAGAGATTTACTGTCAGTATGGACATAATGAATATTACCATGTTGTGCATGGGAAACTTTACCAAATATATGTATCAATTAAAACTCAAAATCTTCATTTATGATCATAGTCCTGATTCCGCTGAGCAAATAGAGAATATAAATATTTCTTTGAGTGGTCTGGACAAGAATGTGGACTTGCAGACTGGGAACTGTAGTCAGTAGGTTCTTCATTGCTTTCTGGCTGACCACAGAAATAGTTACTAGTCTCTTGTAAAAGACGGCCAACAATATTTACAAGAATTCCAATTTCCTCCTATGACTAATGATTATTAGTATGATGAACAACTTGCAGCCCCACACTTTCCAAAGCTTCCTATGTTTCACACAGTCTACCAGTAAAAAAATTTAAGGCCTTTTTGCAATAGACGATCACAGGAATAGTGTACCTGGACATGTCAGAAATCTGGTATTTTCCACTATAGCGAAAACATGGTGACACTTCCTTTTACAGAGCACTACCTGCATGTAAGACCATTTCTTAACCTCCTCAGGCTTGAGCTTAAATTATGTGAATGAAAAATTTATATTGGTGGTCAATGAGTTGTTTTGGTACAAGATAAAGGCTAAAATATTAAACTTAAAAACCTTTCGTAATTCACCAGAATGCTAGGGTACGTACATTCACACTACATCAGGACTCAAATATGTTTTTTTATCCTTGTAATAGCATATCTTCAGGAGCTCCTTTGATGGATTTTATTTATAATGTGACAACCAAAATACATAAATATATTTATGTAAGCACCACAAAATTTATGTTATTACATCTGAAAATACAATCATAATTTGTTTATAATTTTGCTACTTTATATGGAACTGCAGAAAACAGGTCCTTTGTCTCTGAAACGGAGATGTACAAGAGTTGGACAAAAATACGGAAACACTATGAGAATGCATGCCTGAACATAAATGCAGATGCTAGCAGCTTGCAGTGCTGTAACCGACAAAAAAAGACACCTTTGCAATGTCCTCAACACGTTTAAAGTGTCAGTTGTGGGCAAAACAGTGTTCTGTGTAGTCACGAGTGCATTACCTTGGAGTTAAGTGAATTCGAATATGGACACACTGTTGACGGTCGTATAGTTGCTGCTACTGTAACCGAGAGTACCAAAGCATTTGGTGTTTCCGGTGCTCCCATATTATTGATTCATGCCACATACATGGAAAGAAGAAAAGCATTATCCACTAAGCCACAACACTGACAAAAATTTATTTTCGTTGATTGTGAAAGACAGCCATTGAAGATGATTGTGACGAAATAAATGCATCAAAAAAAGTTTTGCATCACCTCAGTCCCGAGAGTTCCAGAACCTGTACAGAAAATTGGAAGAGAGCTCAACATAAACATCATTTCTGCCCTTTTTATTGCTCACGAAAACTACACATTGCACGTTGTAGCACTGCACAACGAGACCTTCAGACGTGGTCCAGATTTCTGTACACACCGCTACCTTTAATACCCAGTAGCACATCTTCTCGCTTCGATGCATGTCAGTATTCGTCGTGGCATACTGTTCACAAGTTCATCGAGGCACTGTTGGTCTATTCTGGCCCACTCCTCGACAGCGATTCGGCATAGATCCCTCACAGTGGTCGGTGGGTCACGTCGTCCGTAAACAGCCCTTTTCAATCTATTCCATGCATTTTCGATAGGGTTCGTGTCTGGAGAGCGTGCTGGCCACTCTAGTCGAGCGATGTAGTTATCCTGAAGGAAGTCATTTACAAGATGTGCACGGTGGGGGTGCGAATTATCGTCCACGAAGACGAATGCATCGCCAATATGCTGCCGATACAGTTGCACTATCGGTTGCAGGATGGCATTCGTGTACCATTACGGCGCCTTCTGTCACCACCGGTGGTGTACGTCAGCCCCACATAATGCCACTCCAAAACAGCAGGGAACCTCCACCTGGCTACACTCGCTGGATAGTGTGTCTAAGGCGTTCAGCCTGACGAGGTTGCCCCAAATGCGTCTCCGACGATTGTCTGATTGAAGGCATATGAGACACTCGTCGGTGAAGAGAATGCAGTGCCAATCCTGAGCGGTCCATTCGGCATTTTGTTGGGCCCACCTGTACCACGCTGCACTGTGTCACGGTTGTGAAGATGGACCTCGCCACGGTCGTCGACAGTGAAGTTGCGCATCACGCAGCCTATTACGCACAGTTTGAGTCGTAACACGACGTCCTGTGGCTGCACGAAAAGCATTATTCAACATGGTGGCATTTCTGTCTTGTTCTTCCAAGCCATAATCCATAGGTAGTGGTCACTCACTGCAGTAGTAGCCCTTGGGCGACCTGAGTGTTGCATGTCATGTCATTGATAGTTTCTGTCTCTCTGTATCTCCTTCACATCCGAACAATATCACTTTGGTTCACTTCGAGATGCCTGGACTCTTCCCTTGTTGAGAGCCCTTCCTGGTGCAAAGTATCAACGCGGACATGATCGAACTGTGGTGTTGACCGTCTAGGCAGGGTTGAACTACAGACAACACGAGCCGTGTACCTCCTTCCTGGTGGAACGACTGGAGCTGATCAGCTGTCGGACCCCCTCCATCTAATAGGTGCTACTCGTACATGGTTGTTTATATGTTTGGGTGGATTTAGTGACATACCTGAACAGTCAAAGGGACTGTGCTTGTGACACAATACCCACAGTAAACGTCTGTGTTTGGGAGTTCTGGGAATCAGGCCGATACAAAACTTTTTTTGACGTGTGTATAAGACGACGACAGCTGGAAAAATCACTGCAGAACTGAATGTCATACTCACAAACTCTGTCAGCACCAAAACAACATGGAGGGTCATTCAGGAGCAGGGAATTACACAGTGAGCAGGAATTCCTAAAAACGCTTATCAGGGATACAAATGCCCATAACTAGAAAAAATTTTGCTGAAGCACGAGACCTGGACTGCGGAGCAATGGAAGAATGTCACTTTGTCCAATGAGTCCTGTCGCACATTGTTTCCAACTTCTGGCCGAGTTTACATCCCGACAGTGAAATACTGCAGAGGTTCAGTCATTATTTGGGCACCTGTAACACAGTATTCCGTGGGCCACACAGCTAAGGACGTCACACTAGCTGTCGTGCCACATCATGTCCTGCCCCATCAAAACATTCTGCAATGGATGTCAAATGGTGGAATCCACACTGGCCACCTCATCCCGCCCCATACTGTCACATCATGGCACAATTAAAGTCTCTCAGGAAGAAAGTTGCGACGGCTGATGACATCTGTCCGTTGTCGGTCACGTGAACCCCGAGCTCATTTGTGCCTCATGCTCAATGTGGTGTCTACGGAAACTGCCTACTGGGTTCGCCAGACAAACATTCAAACAAACCGTAATAATGACTTTTATTATGAACAGAAATTTACAACAAGTTTTATTATGAAAAGAAACGTACAATGCTTAACTTTTGCAATTACACAGATATGTCACAAGCAACGGCCGACATATGAAATAATGAATTTTCTTGACACTGCTAAACAAAAAAAGTGCCTAATGTTCAAGCTGTTATTCGACTAGCATCGCCAGTCAGTCGCATCGCTAATGTCCTCTTCACACAGGGGCCACTGCTGTCACATTGTTGTCCTGGAGGGAGGTTCAGTCAGCGTGCGATTGGCTGGCTTCTCACAGCCGTCTCTCCTCTGTCGTTACTGACTGGTATGCCAGCACTTGACTTTACGCTATAACATTCCTCCCCACCAAAGTGACGGACCGTCTTCAGATAGGGAGCATGACAATGGGAGGGGAGGCAGGAGCATCAGCGCTCAGACAGACCGGAAGCTGCGGCTGCAGAGGACGTCAGACTTACGGCCTTCACACTGGTGGAAATGTCCCCCAGAAAATGCCCAGAAGGGCACATGCCCATCTCCAGAGACCCATACGAAGATGTAGAAGATGGCACCTGCTGCAATGTGGGCGGGTCCAGCTCCATCGGCAGGACCAGAGGAGGCGAAGGCTCCGTCTCCGTGGTGTCGTCGTGCAGTGTCGTGATGACACCCTCTGGCGGCTGCTGCGGTCGCGCTGTCCTCGGGATCTGTGACTCTGGGGGAAGAGGTGCAAAAGGATCACCGTGCACATCACAGTGGCGACTTTGTTTGTGATGTCAGCGCTGCAATCCATTTGGGCCTGAAACGGGATATATGCACGCACCACGTCGATGAAGGATCTCACCTTGCGCTCACCGTCTGCTGCCGCTAAAAACCCTGAAAAACACAATATCGTGCAGCACGGAGTGATACTTGCAACCTTCCTTTGGTGCCATATGCTAAGGAGGGTGGAGCAGGTGGAGCAGTGTCCGACGGTGGCAGCCGTGAAGCAGTTCTGACGGTGACGGTCCATCTCGTGGATGCGAACGATAGGAGGTGAGAAACATTTGCAGTGCTTGATCCCTGGTGTGTGTGTGGTGCAAAGTTTGGCCATCTGCTACTTGAAGGTTTGGACAAAACGTTCCACTTCACCATTTGACTGTGGATGGAACGGTGCACTAGTTAAACGCATTATGCCATTGCATTCACAGAATGTTCCAAATTTGTTTGATGTGAACTGAGGGCCGTCGTCTGACCCTATGGGTTCGTGCAAACCTTTGAGGCAAGAAATAGAGGACAATACTCAAATTGTTCTACATGACATTTCTGAGTTTATTGGCACAGCAAAAAGAAACTTGCTACAAGAGTCGACCACAATCGACAGATAGGTGTTCCGAAAAGGTTCCGCATAGTCTATGTGCACACACTGCCGTGGTGACTGCAACTTAGGCCAAGCAGAGAATTTTTGTGGCACGACGGACTGATTTTCTGCACATGACACTGTGATGTCATCTGTTCAATTTGGGTATTCGTACTCTTCCAAGTACAGTGTCATTGCGCTACTTGTTTTGTACAAACAACCCTCCCCAGTGTCCTTGGTGAAGAAATGGCAATGCTTCTTTTTGCAAAGCTTTGGGGATCAACATGCATGCCTGTCCACTATCATTTTGAACAAGAATCACACATTGCTGTATGGCAAGGTTACTCTGGCGTGCAAAATATCAGCAAACTGCAGGTTTCTTTATGCTATGCAGTGAGCGAGAGCAATACGTGTGAATGTATTTTAGCAAAACTTTCAAATCTGAATCAGCTTCTGTGACCCGTGCAATTTTCCTATAGTTCAGAGGAAAGGACTGAAGCAATTCTGAATCCTGAGCATCGATGTGACAACAAGATGCAACAAGAAGCATCGAAGTCTGTACCAGATCCAATCGGAAGACATGAAAGTGCATTCGCACTAACAGTTCATATGTTTTACGATTCAGCAATGCAATAGAGGCACCCATGTCCAACTGAAATTTCACACATTTTCCAGTAAGATGCAAATGAACGAAAAGTTTGTTGGACTGGTGTAGCACTGAATAAACTGTTCACTTGCGAGTTTTGTTAATGCTTGCAACAGGCTTTGAATACACTGCATTGATTACATGGGCCTTGTGACTAGATTTTTGTGAGTGGGCAGAATTTGTATGTTTGTTCCATTGCTAACATGGATTGTAGGTGACCTGTCTTTCAACAAGCATAACACTGTGCTTGTCTGGACGGGCAATCTCAGCATTTGTGTCATGAATAGCACCAAGGGTATGACTGAATTTTGTTCAGCTGTTTGGAGAACTGTTTGCATGGCTCGATGCGTGCATGCTGTTTCTGCCTGCTGGGCCAGTTGTAAGCAAGGGACAACTCTATCTGACAAACTGGAGACTGCTCAAATTTATCAGCCACTACGGCACCTGAATCATAATGATCTAGAATTTGCACTACATGCTGGAATGATGGATCAAACTGTTTCAAAATATGTTCTCCAAGTTTGACATCAGTTACACAGTACACGATTGCATCATGCAACATCACATCTGAATATAAAGCACCACAAGCACATCTGAATTTGCATTTCCTCATCATACCCTGCAAATCTGTTACCCACTCACGATAAGTTTGTCCTGACCTTTTCTTCCAATGAAAGAACTGGTACCCAGCTGCCACCAGATTCACTTGTTGGTCGTAATAGTTAGTTAGAGAATCTACAACCTGACCATAAGAAAGTTCACTTGGAGTGGCGTTAGGGAACAATTTCTGAAAGAGGCGAAAGACGGCACTTCCTACCGTCGACCAAAGGTAATGTAGTTACACAGTACCTGGTACATTGTGAGCAATGACATGGGCTTCATACTGTTGCAACCACTCAAGCCATTCCTCTTCTTTTTCATTAAACTGGTGAAAAGGTGGTATGGCACTCGGAGCTACAGTTGTCTGTGGCAATGCATTTATGGCTTGAGTGGCGAGTAGCTGCTGAACTGTGTTTAGTAGATTAGCGTAATGGTTCACCCTCCTCTAACATTATCTTTTTTTTTATATAGAAATAACCAATACCATACATACTATCTATTCTTGTACATGTGAACATTATATCAGCTGTCTAACTGAATGAACTTCATATGATTTTGTATACGATGTGTCATGTTTCAAGCTAAAATATGTAAAAAGAAATCAATTTATCAGTACTCTGTACATACAGCTAAAATTACTCTTCTTTTAAAAATATTTGAAATTGCAAAATTTCTGGTATACATACAATTCATATTATTAATTACACAATCCAACACAAATTATTAAATTTATTTCTGGATTCACCTACAAAATAATGATATATTTTAGTGAAGATTCTTCATTCATAGCAACAGGCGAAGCTTTATCAGTTATCAGCAAGCTGTTAAATCAAAATCTCAGCCACAAGAATTTATCCCTAGACACAACAAGCACTTGGAGCCAACAACAACAAGATACTGAAGATAAGTAAAAAGTTTTTCTTTTGTATATCTTACGCCTCTTGAAGCTTCTGAAAGTTTTATAGACAGAGAAATATAATGGTAATGTGTGAGAGGGTAAGATTACAAATGTGGGCGTTAGCCATGATCTTGATAACGAAGTTTTGTCTGTTGCAGAAGAAGAAAGGACAATTATTTATGTATTTTTACATAAAAATGTAAATAAACTTCAATCACTCAATGAAAGAAGGCCCTAGAACTGCCCAACATAGTCATATCAACAGTGACGAGATAATATCAACAATGACAGACTGGATCAACTGAAAGAGGACTTTACAGCTACAACAAAGGACATCAGAAAAGATAAGTACAAACCATTTGTAAAATTATTTTCTTTTTTAGTGGACTCGTTTGACTGCTAGGAAAATGAATAGAGACGAGCATAGTGCTGATGAAGTGAAAGCTGGAGGACGTAGCCTAGACATGTTTGAACCAAGTGAAAGTGTAGTCAGCAAAGAAACAGTGAAAAATGAGATTTTGCAGTTGATTTTAGTAAAATTAGAGGAAATGAAGATGGTCAAAATAGAAAAGTTAGTGCAGTTAATGAGCAGTTAACCAAAAACTTTACTTCACTACAAGGACAATTGTTCTTCAATATAGCTTTAAAAAGAGATGTGAGAATACTCCAACTGGTACCTGCTGGGGTTCTCCAAGAAAGCAAAATTAACGTGCTGGCATATGTAGATGACATAGTGCTCATTGGAAACAGTGAAATAGAGATTAGGCAATTATTCGTGGAGCTTGCAACAGAAGCATCAAGACTTGACCTGAATGTAAATGATGAGAAAATGAAAGACATGATAGTTCAAAGATGTGGAGATCAATGGTATAACCAATCACATCTAATAATTGGTGAACACAAATTTGAGCGTGTTGAACAATTCAAATTTCTGGGAGCAGTGATAAATGAACAAAATCAGAGACAGGTAGAAATAAAAGCGAGACTGTAAAATGCTAACCGAGTCTATTATGCAATACAAAATCTCTTAAGGCCGAAACTGCTGACTAGGAAAACTAAAATAAAGTTCTATAATACAATCATCAGACCAGTTCTAATCTATGGAGTAGAAACATGGAGCCTAACGAAAACAGAACATCACTATTTACAAGTGTTTGAGAATAAAGTTTATAGAAAAACCTTTGGTCCATACTATGACAATGAACCACAATGCTAGAAGAGAAGACACAACATGGAAATCCAAGAGCTATCACAACAACCAACAATAGTAAACATAATAAATGGCAGAAGACTGCAATGGGCTGGACATCTTATGAGAATGAAAGAAGATCAAATTGTGTTAAGAATATTCAGGGAGGAGCCATATGGTAAAAGACTGAGGGGGAGACCCAGGAGTACTTGGTGAAATGAAATTGATTGCATATGCGAAAGATTGGGAATAAATAACTGGCAAGAGGCAGCACAAGACAGAAACATCTGGAGGAATCGTGTGAGATCAGCACAGGAGCTTTGAGTCCCTTAGAAGCCTATTACTACTACTACTACTACTACTACTACTACAAGGACAATTAAATGACCTAAAAAGTGAAAACAATGATCAAATGGACAGGGTACAATACCAAATAGACCAACTAAGTAATCAGGTTTTGGAGCTAAAACATGGGTTGTCAGATGGATTAAAAAGTGTGTATGAAAAAGTTGATGTATTAGAAAATAAATTTATTGTTTTCGAAAATGAGTTAGATGCACAGTCTGCAAATCAGGAGAAGACTGTTAATGAGGTCAGAGTTTAACAGGAGGCCATAGAGGAAAGAAATGTAACAGAACTTCGGTAGTTTAAATAAAAAGCGTTTAAATGTTGAAAACAGTATGCTAACTAATGTAAATGTTTTACATCAAAAAATTCAGTTTTCAGGAAAATTGCATTCACAACAATCTGTATGCAAATAATAGTATTGCATTGTCCAACATTCCAATCAAAAGTTTTCCATCAGACAATTTACATCCAGCAGCTTTTCTGCACCACTGTAGAGATAGTTTTGTGTCAGGTAGAGTGACAACCAAAAGATCAAATTTTTTAAAAGATGTCTTGAAGGTGAAGCTCTGTCTCGGGTAAATCTAAATTTACGTTAGTGGGAAACATACTTAAGTTTCAAAAAAAGTTTTTAAAATAAAGTTTGGTTGGGAGTTGGACAAGGGAGAATTAAAAGTGAATTTCTGAATTGTACAAATTATGGGAATTGGGATGGTACACTGAAAGAATTTTGTAAGAATCAACTTAAGAGATTAGCACACCTTGACAGGCCATTTGATGAAACAACATTGATCGCTGCACTAAAAAGGAGATTATGAGAGAGGTTGCAGTGGAATTTAGTACACAGACCTAACAAGTGACTTGAACCATTTTTACGATATTTTGATAGGATGGATAGGTCAGTAGAAATAACCATGTACCATAACAATCAAAATGATAGAGATCACAATGGTAACAACTACAGAAACAGAGATTGTGGTAATTCCTATCAGGGTCAAAATGGTAACAGAGACAGAAATGTTGAACATCAGCAGAATAGGAACAATAACTATGGGCAGTTTAACAGGAGAAACAATCATAGAGATACCTATTCAGAAAACGGCAGTCTGCCTCAATGGAGGTCCACAGTTTTTGGGCAAGGACACATAACACGTACAGGACCCCCAATTTACACTTACGTTTAGACAATAATAACAGCATTAATAATGTAGCACAGGTATCTGAAGATGGGCAGAAGGAACATCGGAATTCTCATTTATATTTTGATCAAAAGTTTTGGAATACTATGTTTAATTGCATTGATGTTGGCACTAATCACAAACCAGAATGTGAGAGTAATGAGAATTTTAATGTAGTATGTACTAACGATTTCTTCTCTTGGTCAGAAAACAGTATTATTGATGTACGTAAAACAGGTGATGACTGTATTGGATCTGACTTAGGTGTTGTTTTTGATGTAGATGTTAATGAGAGCTGTGAAATGACTGAGGTTGGCAAGTCTGAGACTGGTAGCTTATCACAAATGAATGCAGGTGAGGAGCGTGACTTTGACAGGGATGAAACTTGTATTGATAATGATGTTATTGATGAAGTATTTTTGGAAGAATATGATGTTAATGATGATGATGATGATGATGAGTATCAGGTTTTTGTGGAGTTTAAGAATAATGAAGTTTCAGAATTATTTGTGAATACAGATAAGGTAAGTGATGTTTGTGATGATGTAAGTGAGAGTCATGGAAAACCAGTCCAGTCAAAGCAGTTTTTCATTAATGTCATTCAGAGTAATGATCCCAACAGTAAAGGTGGATTACCTGTATGCCTAGAGAATAAAGGTGAAATTTTTTTGAAATTTGTTTGGGACCAAATTGATGATAACATAGATAAATGTGCATTCTGGAGTAAGTTGGCTGTGGTTAGTCAAAATTTGTATCTGAATTGATGGAATGAAGTGAAAGATCTAAATAGGAAATGTAATTTTGACAGTAATATAATTTAGGTTCCTTCTGTAGTACGTGATGTTGGTTATGCTATGGAACCTATTCAGTGTATTCACTCTTTACCTGACAACATGTGTAACAAAAGTAACGCTATGATACCAGTAAGGATGATAAACCCCTGCCAGAACAATGTGGATGTAGCATTTCATGGAACTGAAAGTGATCTCTAACATGAAGTGCCTAATAGCAGAGATGATGATTCACATTTTCGATGACCTCACATTAAGATTAAGATTGATCGGTGGGAAGGAAACTGTTTGATTGATATAGGTAGCCCGATTTGTGGTATATCTGAACAATTTAGAGTCAAGATCCAGTATAGTAAGAATTTTGTGGAAATGCCCATTGTACCTGTAAAGATAAGAGGAGCTACTGGTAACCAAAGCAAGTATGTAAAACGCCAAGTACTGTTAACATTTAGTATAGAGGACAAGATATATGAACATGCGTGCATAATGATACCTAGTCTAGAACAAAATATTCACTATGTCTGTAGATTTATAATACTATGTAATTGTGTTTTGTTTGCCATGAATGTAGTATGTAAGATCATGTAATTTCTAGAGATCTATCTTATGGCTGAGTTTAAATCTATCTGTATGTGCATAAGACTAGACATCTGTGTTTTGTTTGTCTGGAAGGAATATTATCTGAGCATATCTGTGTGTATTACCTTATTAATCCATTCCTTTCGTTGCATTTAACTCTGTTTATTAATGTTTCATATGTGAACATTTTTTAATTGCACCTGACATAAATCCCATATAATTGGACTGTGATAAATGACTAAGGAGAACATATCTCGTGTGATGTGAAGAAGGTGTTGAACAGCATATTTAGTACACAAAACAATGTTTCAGAATTTGATGTGAATGCTAGACAGGAAGTTACGTATCGGTTGGAGCATGTGATGAGAACTCTTAAGGAGGAAGTTGAAAGATGTGGGCACATCCACTCCCCACACTGCTGTATGGCTGTGCCCTGCTGGACCAGTCAGCTTGTAAGAGATCGTGGGTGCTGCGTAATGTACTCAAGCGTATGTCAACTAGATCTGTGTTGTGACTGAATTTGTGAATTATTAGCCAAGACTGCTAAAGACAGTGTTATTCAGCATAAGTGCATGTCGGGGGCTTGACTTTCCAATACATTATTTAACTTTAAATCAGTATGTATTTTTCTTTAATTTATCAATTGTAAATGAATCCTCTAGATCTTTATGTACATAGGTTAGATTGTATGGACTATTAGCAAATAGTGTGGAAGACATTTACTAGTATGAGCAATACAACAAGATGTATACATGCCTGCTTTCACACACTGATTTTGGTTCTCAAGCTACTGGATTGTGTCATCATTCAAAGCTATTTATGACAATGTTGACCTGTACTTATCCTGAATATTGCAATATTGTATCTGATTGGATCTTGAGATGTAGAAATACTCATGCTTAGCTCTGTTTTGGGTACCCCTAGTCATCGCTGCGGTGAGAAGAGCCTACATCCATTGACTGAGGCTAGATGCTTCTTACAGTTACTCTTTGCATATAATCGGACTTATTGATATGATTATGAGCGTTATTCATTTTGTTGTGTCAAAACATTTTTTGCTGGTTTGTACCCAGCGTGGCTTGGGTTCGTGGGTCAGCTACACATCGTAAACTCGGGCCCTAATAATTTTCCGTTAGTTTTATCTTTCACGAGTCAACGTATCCGTAAATACTATGGTTTATATGGCTAATAGATTCCTACTCATGATTGTACCCTTCGTTGTGAGTTTTTCGTATCGGCTCACTCGTCGTACACTTAGGCTCTGAAATTTTCTTTTTTGAAGATTTTGAAGGTTTGATTGTATAGATCTTAACTTAAAGTTTTTAAATTCTGGTAATTTACATTGTCTCTGTAAGTATTTCTATAGTTTAGTACTGTATTGTTGTAGTTTTGACCTTGTATTATTTGTCTTGTGACATTATTTTCCACAGATCTGAATGCTATATCCTTATATATGTACAGATTATGATTTATATAGAAGATGTTTTTCTTATGTTTACTGTAAAATGTTATGTATTGGATACTTCTATACATCTATCTGCTATCCTGGGCATCATTTTGTACACCGTTTGGCAAACCTTATAGTCTGTCACAAAATATTGTAAACATTCTGTTTCCAAATTTTGTGAGGGGGATGTTGTAATGGGCCACCCTCCCTAACATTATCTTTTGATATATAACCAATACCATGTATACTACGATACTTGTATAGGTGAACATTACATCAGCTGTCTAACTGAATGAACTTCATATGATTTTGTATACGATGTGTTATGTTTCAAGCTAAAATATGTAAAAAGAAATCAATTTATTAGTATCCTCTACATACAATTAATATTACTCTTCTTTTAAAAATATTTGAAATTACAGAATTTCTGGTATACTTAAAATTCATATTATTGATTGCACAATTTAACGCAAATTATTAAATTTATTTCTGGATTCATCTACAAAACAATGATGTATTTTAGCAAAGATTTTTCATTAGTCAAGAAAGTTTGTAAACTCTTTTGTTTTGTAAAATCTTTGGAATACTGTGAGTGGCACAGAATGTAAGGAGTAGTGGTCGTGCCTCTGATGGAATCAGGCATGTTTTTGAGTGTGTCACTAATAATGTAATTTATGGTGTGAGAGAAGTGAAAATTGTAAAGTTGGTGTGATTTGGAAGAATGGGATAGCAACAGGCAAATCTTCGTCACTTATTCAGTTATCAGGAAACTGTTAAATCAAAATCTCAGCCACAAGAATGCACCCCTAGACACAAGATTTGGAGCCAACAACAATGAGATAATGAAGATAAGTAAAAAGTTTTTCTTTTGTATATCTTACGCCTCTTGAAGCTTTTGAAAGTTTTATAGACAGAGAAATACAATGGTGATGTGTGGAAGGGAAAGATTACAGTAGCTATCTGCTGCGTCTCAAACTGAAACATCTGTGTTCGCTGTGTTGCATCTATCGCTTGCATCTGTGGCTCCCGAGCAAGGGGTGGGAGAGATAGGTTGCTCATTGTGGAATAGGCAAATGCAATAAACAGACATAGCAAAAACACTATAAGAGACACTATTAAAAACATGTAAACACACCCTGCAAAGAAAACACAAGATGGAATTAAGGCACCAGCAAAATACAAAGGCCGGAGACAAAAGAAAACTGTGGCAACTAGGTTCTGGGTTGTCACTGTGGTATTTGTCCACTTTCTCGTCACCAAATATGTGGTGTCTAGGAAACCTGCTTACTCGGTTCACTAGACAAACACTCAAACAAATTATATTAATGAGCTTTACTACAAAAAGAAATTTACAATACTTAACTTTTGCAATTACACAGATGTATTGCAAGCAAAGGGCAACCAATGAAATAATGAATCTTTTTCAGTTCAGACAATTCCAAGTCTGTGCTACATAGGGAGAGCAAGCAAAGTGAATAGAGTTGTTGCTGCTCTACAAGTGCCTAATCTTCGAGCTGTTATTCAACCGGTGTCACCAGTTGGTCGTGGCACTTGTCCTCTTCACATAGGAACCACTGCTGTCATCCTGGAGGGCGCTCCGGTCAGGATGCAATTGGCTTACTTCTTCTCACAGCCATCTCTTCTCTATCATTTCCGACTGGCACGCCAGCGCGCGACTTTATGCCACAACACTCAGTCGTGCACAGATCTCCATATTTCTTTTCATCGTGGTTTTTGTGGTTAGTATCAGTTGTTTTTTGTTTGTTGTTTGTAATAAATTGTTTCGTTTTGTTATTTCTTTTGTTGAAATTCATAATAAATTATGAAAGATTAATGGAAGCAATGAGGTAGCAGTCTGATTTGCACGACAGGAGCTTACTAAATTGCTTGCCCTCTATTGCACTTACAAAGCGGATTTTCATACATATAAGTACTGTATTTAATATTTTACAGTGAAATGCATTGCAGTATGGCTGCAACTTGATGTGAGAAAAGTACTGTGTGTAGAACGAGAGTGATTAGTAGGTGGACTTTATTTGTATATTGCCATACTTTTGAGGTGAGTGTTTCACAAAGAAATGAACTGAAATCTTAAGACACTAAAAGTGGTTTGTTTAAATGCGTGTTTTGGCAGGTTTATTTATTGTCAAACAGCTCTCTGTATCTGTGTGAAATAATGTGTGAACAGGCATTAGTAGTCAATATTTATGTGATTTCACTAGCTAAACCAGTACAAATAAGGCACTTGAACTATTAAAAGCGAAATACTAGCTGCAAAGAAAACCTATAAATCTTGAAGAAATAGATATTGAGGGAGATATGACTATTGCACAAAAATTTGCACTGGACTGGCAACTAAACTTAATCGCAAACAAAACAATTTTTTACAGGATGTGATGCCAGCTCGTCACACCGTGTTCCATTTAGTAATTCTGGTTGTCCTTTAGCTCCCTGTATAGTAAGCAAATTTCCCTTCTGTATGCTTCATGACATTTTTTGGATCCACACTTTTGTGTTGTTTTGTAGTTCTGTTTTTTCTCTAACAGACAAGCTATCCCTGCAAGATTCAAACCATTTGAGTCAAGTAAATTACATTTCTGTACAAATGTGGGCTCCAGCATCCACATATATATATATATATAAAACAAAGACAGAAAATGTAAAATAATACAGAAACAAGACTATGTTTAATTTTGCTGTTTTATGGATATCCTTAGATTGACACAAATAATAGTTCTGTTTCATGGGGTGGAAGTTGTGGCACACACCTAGTTCTAAGAAAGCTCACCAAGAATAATGTGGAAAGGTAAATTGCGTAATTTCAATATTTTGTTTACACGTTCACTGCGACTGACACTTACAGGCACTAAGCTAGTGACTTTTGTCGATGCTTATAAGTGTCAGCAGTAGTGAACATTTAACTAATGCATTGTTCTAGGACAGTTATACATTTTCGGAAACAGAAAAATCGCATCTGCAAAATTGTAACATGAATTCTGAAAGGATTTCATTAGTAGGATAATCCCACCATACTGTTAAATCGTCATGTAGTTATTGCTGATTGTGGTGGAACCACCAAATGTACAAAGTTCATGGTCTCTGCCATCAATGTGTTTTCATTCCTCAGCAACATTGGTGGCCTCACGAGACTAGGGATAACCAGAATTCTTTGCAAGAGAGGAGGAAGAAAGCCACACATGAATCACCATGTAAGTTGACTGCTGTGTGGTCAACGCCAGCCACAACAAAACTGGCATCTACAGTAGATCCTTGACCCTAATATCATGTGCTGGGGTAGCATGGCAGTGTCTTAATACAGGCACCAAATTGAGGATTTTTCATTGAATTTTGGGTGTGTCCAGATTCTGTAACTAACTTGTTAAGGCATACCATGAATGCAGACACAGATGTAAAAGAACTCCCCATTTCTAGTCAGAGGTATGAACTATTTTTCAGTTTTTTAGTAAAAATTATCATTGAAAACTCAACAGACACTGTATTCAGAAGTATGGATACAAATTTTATTTGGAATCTTAACTAATAATTGTGTTGTCATTTTTCCATGACATTTTGCTTCAGCGTAATGGCTTGACCCTGTAAAAAATATTTCCATCAACAGTGAGGTACTAGTATGTGTTGCAGGAATATGGTGTGGTAGCTATCTATTATTTGTATAAAAACATCACCTGCAAAAATTTAGAGTGTGAAACCTTGCGGATGTATAAGCTTGGGAAATATTGCAAACATCACGTGAGCTGGTGTACGTGCTAATACATAGGCTACAAGAAACTGTATTGTGAATTCTGTCAGAAATGTTATATAAACCAATTATTGCAGTTGTTTGTGCTTACTTTCATTCACACATCACGTTTTGTAAATCCTGTAGTGAAGGGGAACAAGCCAATTTGCTTCACAGATGGAAAAGCCACTACAGGCTACTTGTCTAATGTACAGTCTGCTTCAAAAAGAGTTACCAAATTTCACAGGACTAAGTCTTCTACACAGATGAAGCTAGAAACTTAAGATGAATTTATGGCACGTGCACAAGAGACAACAAAGATTTCATTTTGAAAGAGTTGTCTTATTTCACAGGCATATATCTATGAATGCACATACTTTGATAGTTTTTGGAGTTATGTTGTGGATCAAAGTTCTCATTTACCCTCCACCGGAAGCATGACAAACACTGTGACAGACAAACTCGTCCTGTACTTTTGTGAGCGCATGTGGAGTTACTACATTCATTTCTGCTGCTACGCAGTGTTGCTGTTCGTCTGAGGTGGTTGGAAGAGTAGGCTCAGAGAGACTTTCACAAATGCTGAAAACAGCAGTAAAAACCACATACCTGTGAGCCCCATACCACAGATGCGTAGTAGAGGAAGCTTGTCAACTTCATGTGTCCTTGGGTAGCAAATGTGCTGCATCCAACTTCCACTCTTCCTTTTTTTTCCCCTTCTAGCCCAGGCAATTAACTAAACGTGTGGCACCTGATGGTAGCATGTACTTATCACTTGTTACTCTTTCCACATGTTCACAGGATTTTTCTGCACGTGATTGAAGAAAGCTCTTTTGTTGTTTGTGCTTACTTCATTCACACATCATGTTTTGTAAATCCTGTAGTGAAGGGGAACAAGCCGATTTGCTTCACAGATGAAAAAGCCACTGCAGGCCACTTGTCTAATGTACAGTGTGCTTTTTTTTAAAAAAAAAAAAAAAGAGAGAGAGAGAGAGAGAGAGAGAGAGAGAGAGAGAGAGTTACCAAATTTCACAAGACTAAGTCTTCTACACAGATGAAGCAAAGCTTCTTGAAATAAAGATAACTACTTCTTTTAGTAATATTGCACTAGAATGAGTTTAGAATGTGCTAATAAAAGTGTTTGCTTCCAGTCACCTTGGAGTGGATAAATACATGTGCTATATCGTTTTCAAAGGAATCTTATACCTTTCTTCCCATAAAATAGTGACAAATTTAGGTAACAGTGATGGACATGGATAGCAGTCACACACCCTTCTCTCCAAAGTAGACTACAAAGAATCAATAATATTGCGATCTGGTGCCCCCAGTTCCAGGCGCTGCAATCCTGGACGATGTGACCTGTGGCACCTAGGGCCCGGTCATCCTGGAACACAGCATCATGACTGGGAAACAAATGTACCATGAGCTGGACCCTACAACCAAAATGGTCACATAATCCCTGGAATTAATGTGACATTGCAGACTAAAGGCCAGCTCACACTGGCCATCACGTCACAGAACTGTCATGTCGAGGTGTATTCACACAGTCTGTCGTGTCACAGCACATCCAAGTCAATTCAAGTCAACTGATCTCAACTCCCGTGGCTCTCCTCAAGTTTCTTCTCATGGGAACTGCAATCTTCACGAGATAATTTTCTATGGTTTTTACGAGTGACATAGCTCAACTCCGAAGCGGATCCAGATGCACCGGCACATACACGAGGGATTAGTGCTGCACTCGTATATTTCTGACTGTGTACAGTAAATACGGAAACTTGAACCACGATAAAGTTATTACTAAATTCATCCAAACAGGGTAAACTCAGTTATTCTTTTCTTGGCTACCAAAGGACAAACACCTGTAGACATCCATCATCAGATGAATGTGAATGTGCATGGGGCAGCACATCTGTCGAAAACCACTGTTGTGGAATAGTGCTCAAAGGGATGTTGGTGTTTCATAACAATGCATATACCCATATCGCAAATGTTGTACTTTGCATTATCTCAAGTCGGAAACACTCGATCACATGTCCTACTGTCCCGATCTCTTCCCGCGCATTTACCACGCATTCGGTCCCTCAAAAAAGGCCTCAACGTGTAGATTCCTGTCGGACGAGGGTGTGCAGCAGGCAGTTACGCACTTCTTCACACAGCAGGACACTGTTTTGCCGAATGGGTACCTTCACCCTAGAGCGTTGGTGGGACGATTGCCCCAGTGCTTGTGGCAGTTTAGTCCAGTGAGTATGCCAACTCTGGACTGCACGGTCTTCAAGCAGAAGCTTTTTGATTGCCCTTTATATTTATGTCTGATGGCCAGCAAATACTGTAACAGTTGAACTGTTTGTTTATTGCCACATGTTATAACACTTCCATCCACTTGGACAACACAATACCAATTTGTGGCAACACAGTGAACTGCCTTTCGGTGCAACAAGTAGTGCGTAACTAATGTCCGGTCTGAGAGAAATTCTTTGGATTGCTCCTTTGAGATTCATAGATTATTAATTAGGAAGACGACAGTTCAAAGAAAGTTTTTTATAGAAAACTTCACTTCTGTACATAAAGTCGAGGAACACTCAATGATTTATTGTACAAGAACCAAACTCTGTACAGATATCATACATGTCATTTTGAAGAGAGACCCTGAAAGTATTTTTTTCATGTATACTGTCACAGTGTAGTTTGGTTAGTTTGGTAATTTGCCAATAGTCAGCGCTAGGTGCAAACATGGCGACTTCAGGTGCGGAGTGAGCATTGTGTGTGTGTTTGAGTTCGACAAAAACAAGTGTGCTACAGCTGTTCAATGGATGTTTGGAACTAAGTACGGTAAGAAGCCACCAACAAAGGACATTTACTTCTGATACAACAAATTCATTACTACGGGTTGCTTGTGCCCAGCAAAGAGAAGCGGGCATTCCAGTGTGAGTGAAGTGAAGGCGGAGCGTGTACGAGAGACATTAGTATGGAGTCCAAAGAAATCGGTGTCTCGTGCTGCTCGTGAACTCTAAATGGCACCAATGACAGTGTGGAAAGTCCTGTGATAGAAGCTGTCTATGAAACCATTCAAATTGGAGCTAGTGGGGGAAGCTCAATGACGACGGCAAAGACAAGCATTTCGAGTTTTGTTCACAGTTGCAACGACTGAATGAGGATGGTGATGGCATTATTGATCGCTTAATTATTAGTGACGAAGCCACTTTTCACACTAATGGGAAAGTGAACAGGCATAATTGTCGAATCTGGGGTAAAAAGCATCCACAAGAATACATTGAATATGAGAGTGATTCCCCAGAGGCAAATGTTTTTTGTGCCATGTCATGTCGAAAACTGTATGGACCATTCTTCTTCGCAGAGAGCACTGTCACTGGATATTCCTACCTAGACATGTTGCAGCAATGGCTGATGCCTCAAATGTAATCGGACTCTCCATTGATCTTTCAGCAGGCCACCCCATTTACATCGTGAAGTTTAACCTGAATACGGAGCTGCTGCATCGATGGATCAGCCATGCTACAGAAGTGGACAACTGTTGCACGAAATGGCCTCCCTGATCACCAGATCTCATTCCGTGCGACTTTTTTCTGTGGGGACACATTAAACATCTGGTGTATGTACTGCCTCTACCCTGTGATGTAGCAGAGCTCCGGGAGAGAACACAGGAAGCGACTGCCACAGTCGACGATGCCATGCTGAGACAGGTATGGGAAGAATTCGATTACCGTATTGACGTCTGCCGCGTCACTCACGGCTCTCATATCGAATGTTTGTAAAAAAAACTTTCAGTTTCTCTTAAAAATGCAGTATCTATGACATCTGTACAATATTTAGTTCTTGTACAATAAATAATTGAAAGTGTTCCCGAGCTTTATGTACACAATGTATTTGTCACTATAGGTCTTGTGTAAAATCTGCTTTCAGTCGACCAATCAGTAGATAAAACCTCTGAAATTTGTTGTGATCACGATTAACTGCAACGAGCTACAGTTAATGTATCTGCAGCAAGCAGCACACAGTTCCGTGGTGTACCCTGTACTGATGATAAAGGAAATAAATATCCTGAATGTGTCTGGCATCATTGTAGATATTTTGTGAATAATGCAGCCTGCAGCACTTAATATTTATGTCAGTTTGGCTACTGTCATCATAAGCTCTACAATAGAAATCAAACATAAGAATGAGGTGTTTATCGTAAGTTATCAGGCTACAAAATGTAAATGCAATTTTTTTTTTTTTTTAAATGTTCAATCATATTTTGGAAATTTTAAAACAATGTTGGTTACAGTATCAATGAAGCGTATGCTCAAGTTGGGTATGAATTGTCAACTCAGCTCAAATAAAAGTTTTGAAGATTAAGCACTTGCCTAGAGATGGCACTAGTGTGAGAGCAATGCCTTTACCTTTAGCCCCTTTGCACATCACAATTCAAAAATGACTGTTTTTAAAACTATAAACATTCAAAGCTAACTAACCATAAACTACAAATCAAATGAATAAAGATGCACGTAAATAAAAAAAAAAAAATAAATAAATAAAAAAAAAATAAATAAAATAATAATTGAAAGATACCAATTAAATTTGTTTCACAGTTTTTATATATATATATATATATATATATATATATATATATATATATATATATATATATATATATATATATATATATATATACACACACACAACAGCCACCTAAACTCTGGTATTAAATATTTTGCCTCAACATGTAAACAGGTCCATCTCAACTAGCACTTACATATTTTTGAAAAAAATTTTAGGTAATTCGATCATGAATGGCCCACTTGCTCTGCTGAATGAACTTACTAAAACATTTTTTGTCTTTTAATTTCTCACCTCTTCTAGTCTGAGAATGTGTAACAAATACCTCTCACCTTTAGATTCTTTTAATTCCTGAAATAGGTCTTATGGTGACAGTAGCCAAATACATAATACAATAAGTTAAGTGATTTAGGTGACTTTATCCATGAAGTCTTCTGCAATAGCCCCTTCACTAATTTGAAAGAGATGTTAATGATGACAACTGTGGCACTATTTCATGAGGCCTGACAATTTCTGTGATTACGACCGAGTTCCTCAGATGAATCATTTGGAGTGAGTTGTTGAGACCCCTCCTTAATAATACTAAAAATGAACTGCCCAAACATTGGGCTGAATCAAGCTGTGCAGCTTGTTTATGGTGACAATGAAAAAAGTTACGAGCTTACTCTCACCATCACAGAAGCTTATAACAACACCATAATTAATGATGATCATTTCCTGATCTGAAATTTCTAAGACTGGTTCAATTAGCCACTGCTTTTTTCACTGTGTACGATTGACAGCATTTTTCCACTCTTCTGACATGACCGTCGTAACAGCTTTGTTGGATAAGTGCTTTAACTGTGAGGCAAGTAATTTATTACAATTACTATTGAAAAAGTAATCCTCTATTTAGCCCCATATCAATTCAACCAGGTTGAAATGGCAGTGGCAATGAGCCAGTGCGTTTTGCCAGCTATTTCATAACTGGGAAACGGTGGTTTATGGTGAGACATTAATTCCATAAGCTCAAACATTTTAGGATCACCACTTTCTTCTACATTACAGCACACTGTCACAGTTGGCATCTGTCAGTAACAACAGAATGATTGGGAATGGAACAACTGTGAATAGTGTAGGCATGTAACAAGGAAACTCGTTTCTCTTTACTGACCTCATACAGCAATCCCTTAGCAGAGAGAGGTCTGTGGAACTTTTCAAGCAAAAATTACATTCAACAAAGTTGCTTTTAACATTATTCAGTATCAGACAACAAACAACCGTAATAACAGATGAATTATTAACTAACAGAAACAACCAAACAAAATCTTAGCATGCAATGAACGACTTCTTAGACGACAAGCTGCCTAAGGCACTGTGCCAGTGACAAGTCTGGCAACCCTGCTGTTGCCACAGCCACATCTTGTGGGATCAGCCAAATGCATCGAATGCTTCACACGTGCCTCACCACACCACGCCCATCATAACTGTTGACCCCAAATTAATTTTGAACAGATTATAACTTTTCTTACCATCCATTTGCCAAATAAGATGTTCTGCTTGCTGGAGAGTAAGAAACAGCTACAGACCATTTAGTGAAACACAATTTGACACGATTTTTTAAAGCTAACAGCGAGCTCGATATTTGGTTTGTCCGTACATATAATTCCATTTAATATTGCCTTCCAGCCTCTGTAAAAATGAATAGAATGCATGTGTTACCACCTACAAATGTTGACAGACAGGCAGCAGCACAATTTCTTCAGTGTCAGGAAAACTGGCAGATGGGAAACGGGAGGAGGTACTGGGAAGAAAGTGGCCAGTTGTTAACAATCAAAACATTTGCAAGTTAACTAGAATAATTTAATATTTCTCTTTATGGTAGAAAAAGGAAAAAATGCAGGCGTGTTCAATGGACCACTTGTTTACAATTTTAATACAATATCTATTCAAACTGATTTTAAGATATTTTACTTTTTTAAAATTCCTTTTACAAACTCTCAATCAAACAATCATTCCAGACAAAAGTGTACAGCACCTTTTGTTATAAAAATGTAGCAGGCAGGCAAGAGACTTCCAACACTGTGAAAATTCACACGGGGCGACAGCCGCGAGTTGCCTGTACGAGAGAGCTTCCAGACGAATATGGATAGTCTACGAAGGCTATGGTACATTTCTTGTTGAACCTGATTGTTTAATTGGATGTTACGACACTTTACACTGAAGTATTATAAGATCGGTAAAGAAACCCAGGAGCACGTCTACACAATTTACTGTCAAACATAAAACGTATGTGTACGGTGACATCCAGGTAAGAAAGCTTGGAGGGAACAACATGATATTTAGATACAGATAAAACATTTCCAGATTTGCATTTGAGCAGCAGTACAGAAACAATGTAGATATATCTCAAGATATGGGCCTCGACAGATCTCCAATTAATTTTCACACAAATTTCGAATACAATTTTCCAGGTCGCTACACTCTTGCTGCCAGTGTACTTGCTACACGAATCTAATTAAAAATAACTGAGGCACATGCGAGTCCTGCCCTACACGTGCGCAGTCAGGTTTCAAACTTTGTTCTTTACTCGTTCAGCTAACAACCACTTTAAGGAAAAGTTGATAAAAATGACATCACAGCCAAGTTCTTACAGCCTCTTACAACATACTTGCAGGGTCTTACAGCCATTACACAAAATTTTACAAAATTCGTACTTAAATCCCACTGTCATTCCTCTCACACACTCAGATCATGACACACCTTTTTACCTACGACAGGTCGAGAGAGCACCCAACCAGTACGCCAAATCAAAATTGTGCAGCAATGGTTTCTCGGTATACAGAATTGAGGAACAAGGTTCCAAGTACGCATAAACAAATTGAACACAGAAAGGATTCTAAGCATTTCCGCACACATTTTCTAATATCGGACCCAAACCCTGAGATAACTGTTTCTTTACAAACTGGCTGTCTGGTAGACCAGACAAACATTCGAGCAATTTATGAGCAGGTAAGCCAGCAAACTGGGGCACGGCAGCAGCTTGCAGACTCCCTGAAGTGTAATGAGGTAGACAGGCAACCTTCCACAAACTGCGGCTCGTGCAAACTAAAGAAAATCAGAGTGCATATGGAGTGCAAAATCTGGAAAATGTGGCACGCAAACTGTGCCCAAATTTCCGTGGAGCATACAGTTCCACACCTTAAATGAACTGTGCCCAAAACCTTTTGTCATCTGCCGTACAATCCGAGCACGTGTCCTCGACGGAACTGTCGTGCCGGACGTCAGGCACAAAGCGGACCTCACGTCGGAGAGAAACTGTACACAAACGCATTAGAATATCAGCTGCCCATAAAGCGCCAGAAGATACACGTTTCAGCTCTCAGACCCCACAGCCAGAAAGCATCTCACAGACCGACGACTATCACAGTCAGCGAGCTCCCACGTCCCGGTCAACCGGGAATGTGTCCGGAGTCAGCTCGCAAGTATCACATTGAATGGGGCTTCCAAAAAGGCACAACTCGCTTTCCGGCGCGGGTCCGCTCGACCCGAAGAGCAATGTCAGATTCCCCCCCTTCCCAAATGGCCGGTGCGGAATAATCAACGAGAAACAAGAGACCGCAACGGTGGTAAGAGACATGGCGAATTCTGAACTCGCCCTAGTGGCAGCGTCAACACCTCAAAAAATATTTACAGTAAATGCGCCACTCGGGTGAGGCAGAGGGGGCGGGAGGGGAAACTGCAACAGGAAGCCGAGCTTCGAGAAAAATACTGGCACACTTTCGGGCAGCTCCTCGGTTTCGATGACAGACAGTAAACCCACGTTCAGAATTCACGGGATAAGAGTGAAATTTTTTTTTTTTGCTCAGCCAAAATGGTGAGCTCAGTGACACGTGCATTTCATCTTGTACAGTATTGATGAAATGGGTTCAAACTAGTATTTGCACCCTCCAAGACTTTACTTTTTATGATCCTGAATATAGGGGAAAAAAAGGGGGGGGAAATGAAGCACACAGTTGCACTGTTAATACGGAGCTTACAATTGTGAGAATTTTTATCACAGGAATCGATAATCGTTACTGTTAGGGTACAAGAATTGTGAGTACTCTGAAGGGAGTGCTCGACACACACAACTGGCAACACCGAATTTTACAATCGAGCCAGCTGCGGGGTGTGAGAGGGCGAACGGGAGCCCCGAGCACTTTAAATGTGTAACCGCACACATCCCCACCTCACAAATACGATCGTAATGATAGGATTATGTAACACATTAACAGCGCGTAACTGCATGTGTGCAATCGCTGCACACAATACTCTACGGAGGCTTCACGTTAATTTGGGAAACTCGACACAGGGAAAAATTTACTGAAGAAATACATTTTAAGGTTATCGGTAAACTGAAATGCCTTAATTCTGAACTGTAATTACCTGCATATCAAATCCCTGATCTACATAGAATACTAACAGAATTGAGAAAAAGAAATGGCTCATTCTATGGATAATAGCAGTAAATACAAGCATACAAACAGTATTCTGAGTATGGTACATTATGAATACAGCTTTTAAACTTTTGTTGTTTGCGTTACCAATGTGAAAGCATTTTTGTTTTTCTCCGAGTCTACAATTACAAATTTGATTCACCAAACACTACACTCCCAAACACACTAATATCGTATAATTTTGGAAAATTTTCTATTGCGCTCATAAAACTTGCTCATTTTGATTTGTAGTTCTGGAAGCAACATTAAACAGACAAGATTTCAGAAACAAAATTACATCGATACATTTAAAAATGCCAACAACATAAGAAAAATTTAGTACAGAGGATCAACATCCTTTATTCGTACCAAATAAATTCCAAAGTTTAAAAAAAAATTCTAAATGAGGTAATAGAGGAGAGCTTAGTTCTAAAAAGAACCTGATTTACATTCCTGAGTTAGTTTGTACGAACAGCACCTTACAATATTTCTTTTCGTACATCCTTTCCAATTCTTAACATATTTCAGTATGGCACCTCCAAAATTGCTTGAAAAAGAATGAAAAATACACTGGTGGGTGCGAAAAATTCTAAATAACAAAAACTAAAGCAGATGAATTTTTGTTTCCGAAAATTAATTGTTGCCATAATTGCCCTGGCAGTGGAATGACAGACCAGCACAATCACTAACAAGCATAGCAACTACTAGAGTATTACATTTGCATCTGGAGCTATAAATATATTATTTTCCTTCCAACAATGCCCGAGTCAAAAGCCAGTTCGTTATGCCACTGCCAAATTTTCGACCCTAAGTTACATCAGAAAGAGGAGCATATGAAAATTTTCCTTTACAGCAAACAACAAAACGCATTTCTCTATTAACTCTTTTATATCTTAAGGAATAAAATCAATCATAAAAAAACGTGCGGGGTACATTGTTTAGTTGAGTGCAAGCAAACAGTTTTGACATTACATTTTCAAAAGGTAAAGAATTCATTTCAACAAAGTCAAAACTGCATGCTTCTTATGTGGACTTTGCTTTACAATTACAATTAACACATATGTAACGTACCAGTTACAGAATATTTGGAAACAAAAACACTAACTGTACCTCGAGAAAGGCTCTTGTCAACCAAAGCATGGTCAAATTCGACAAAGCAGCAACTGAACCAGAATTGCTTTTAGTTACATAATCACTTACATTTCTGTTTGAAAAACTGGATACTGCTTTATTTCACTTTTACTATCAAGTCATCAAATCAATTTGTACCGAATGTACAGCTCGAGGTAGTGTCAATAGTCGCACCCTACACACTAACTAGTAAGGTACACTGTCTCGAAATATTTTCAGAAAAAAGTGGATAACTGAAATAAGTTCACTGAAAACTACACAAAAATACAAAGTGTGCCACAGCAAATTCTGTTCGGGAACATTTTTCATCTATGGTATTCTTTACTCCAGCTATTGATTACAAAATTATTCCAGCAGAATCTGCCTGCTGTGGAGGCAAAAATATTCTTATTTAAATCTGTACTTATTACCTATGCAAATACCCCACTGACAAAACAACAAAAAGTATATATATATATATATATATATTTTTAAAGCGCCCCGTTTGTCACCATCAAAAGCGTGGAAGCTTTCTGAGACGTCTCCGTCATTGTCAATGTAAAACAAGTAATACTTTAGCGAAACTGAAAACGCCGCTCGAAGTAAGTCCTACAAATGAAAAGGCTCGCACACAAAGTGGTTTCGCTTCTGCTCGCACCGAGCTGCGGACGGTCAGAGAAGCGTAGCTACTGGCAGGCACCGAGAACATCTCGCATGAGGTACTGAGAGGCATTTTCCAACGGAAAAGCTCACCTGAGTGGTCGTTACACAAGAAAACCGTCAACAAACAAAATATTGTTCTGCTACATATATTCAACAACAGTTATAAGCTAAATATATAATCTTAATATATATATTATGTGTATGTGTGTGTATATAGATATATATTATATTCATCCTCATTATATAAGTATACAGAAAAAATAATCTGTCGATTATTGTACACAAATCTGACCGTCCGATTCTACGTACGAGGTGCTGCCCCCAAAACCACTTTACATCTGCGTCCACGGCAGACAAACGGGATGCTTGTTTCGGAGCATTTAACTATTGTATTATTTTATAACCATTAAAGTGATAACTGCTTAAAAGTTCTTTTGCTTTTCCTTTAACAGCTACGGAATATAAATTGAGGTATAAACCACTGAACCCGTCGCCACTCTAACAGGTGGCACATGGTCTTTGTTAAACATTTTCCACCAGGGGCAAAACAAAGAGGACAGGAACTGAAATGTCAGATGTCGGGAAAAACCTGTCTCGTGTTAACAAATAAAAGAAAAACAGTTGGTGGAAGTAACCGAAAATCTATCTGAAATGTAGGCAGAAAATGGTTCTCTTTCATACCCTAACAATATTGTTTGGTTCTGTAATGAGCCATGGGTATATAAATGGATAAGGTATAAATGGTTTTTCTTTTAAACTAAGGTACATTCTTCCCCACTGTATTAATATCCTGCAAACAAAGAAAAAGCTTCTATCTCCCTTTTCTCCCCTCCTGTGAAATTCACTTTTAACTATTTATCTATATTAATAATTACTACTATTTTACTTAACCACTGCAGTTTACACATCGGCAATCGATTATAAAGTTCTCATCTCAAAAAAACTTGCAACGGATCAAGAAAAACAAAGAACAACACTATAATTATTTGAGTTAATGGTTTTTATTCTCTTAACTGTGGCAGGGCAAATATGAAAAACTTAATTCCCAGTCTTTTACTGTTTCATATCGCATTGTCGCCTATGAAGTTAGCATTCCCTTTAACTTTTACATTTTTCTTCGGGGGGGGCTGGCTATCATTTCATCTTTTTTTGTTTATTTTTTCTTTTTTCCTCAAATATATTTCTGCTTGTGTTTGTGTGTGTGAATGTATTTATGCACAAATGTGTATACATATACTTGTTCCATCTTGTGTTACTATTTTGCAAAGAGTGCAAGGGTACTGTTTTGTTGATGTAGTTTCATTTCAAACATTGTAAATAGTGCCCACCTGCATTAAAACATATGCCCATGCAAAATGCTATTGCAAAATATTTTCAGTAGTCCTAATCTGGGTCAACTTACAGACATGCTGATGCTCAGTGAAAAAGAAAACAAACTCCCCAGCTTCTTACACTGTTCATGAAGCATCATCGGTCAATAACTGCTTTTTCTTTGTTCTAATTGGCTGTCACTTCCAACTGTGGAGGCTCTTAACTTTTGTACAAACTGGAGACTGGCGTAATTTGAAATGCTATATGGGTAGCTGGAGAGGTGCAACTTTTTTGCTACCAGTTACAAATTTTGAGTGCTGCTCCACAAAGGAAACCGAAGTCCATTTATCTCTGCCATCGCGACAATAGTGAAAAGTGGAACTGTCAACTCGCGTTCGTCGCAGACATTTTCCTTCGCGAATTTTGTAATACCGTCACTTTTCTGCAACTGGAGAAGGTTTGTATTTCACTGCGTGAAAGTCCACTGCCATATCTAATCAGGGGAGGGATCGAATTTTCCCAGGAAAGTATTAGTCGGATGCCAGAAGCCAGTTTTGTCTTTCGTGAACTGTTGAGGCAGTAGTGAATACGAGACAAATGAAGTATTAACGACAGAGCACTAATTTGACACTGCTACGCTGCACAAATGATTTAGTAAAGACGAGTCATTTGCTAATAAACAGCTTTTGCTTTTCCATTCACTCTCCATTTTCCCTTCCGCACACAGTCCAAAAAATTCGGACAATGCCGGCAATTTTTTTATTTAATAATTATTATATTAAAAAATCTAACAAAATTTTTATCCAACAATGTATCAAAAATAAAGACTTTGTTTTAAATAACTTTCAGTTTTTTTATAAATGAAAAAGAAATTAAGATCACAATATATTATCACAAATTGTGACCATTATTCTGTCTAAAATGTCATTACTTTTTCATTTTTGTACTAATGAAAGGTGACACAGGTCACATTCCCACCTCCACTTTGAAGTCTGACCTTCCTCGTTTAATTCTCTCTACACCTGTCATTATCCACGTCTCCGTCCGTCGAAAGCATTTCTCCTCCCCAACAACACGCCTCACATTCGGAAGGAGAAACGTGCGTGTCGCCAATAGTGGGTCAAAAGTGTGTGCGCACAGAGCCACCCCTTTTTTTTTTTAAAGTCCTGTTCGTATAAAAAGTTGAACATGTAAAAAAGAATCTAAGGAAACTAAAAGATTTAAAGTCTCGTCGGGACCGACGGATTACATTTGCCGCGACCGGAATGACTCTGAGGTATACTTTTCCTCCGCGTCTGACAGTCCTCGGTCCCAGAGGTACAAAATGCCACAGAGCAAAAATGTCCAAGGCTCCAACGTAGTGAGAAAAACTCTCGTTTCCCTCTAATGCCACAATGGAAATATAACACGGTACCATATACAAAGTAAGGCAGACAGTGGAATTTTAAATCTTCCTAATTTATTTTCCAAATATTCAAAAGGAAGATCGACGGACCAAAGGCAACTAAACCCTGGCGAAGCTTCACCTCCAGATGAAGAAATAGGTCTGTACATCAATTCCAGACTGTCACGGGACACAGAAACACACATCCCGAACACAACAGGAGCGGTTGGCAAAGCACGATTGTGTGATTGGGATAAATTGGTAAAGCCGTAGAGGATGGTTCGAGAGGTGGCACGCCACTGTATATTACCTTTGAGCCCCAAGTCCCATCCTTCCCGTTTCCACTCTCCATTTACCTCGAAGAACAACAGGTAACAGGTAAGCAACATTACCTAACTAAGTCTGCACTCCGGGGCAGGTAGCCATCCGAGACCAGTGGCGCCACGAAATACAAATATTTAACAGTGAACGTAGCACGCGTCCGCCGGCACGGAAGGGCAACCGGGCCCGGAGTGCAACCGAGCCGAAACATCACGATTCGGTCTGGCAGGGAGAACCCCGCCACAAAAAGGAGTAAAAGAAAACTGCATCAGACGGCCACACCGCCCACTCGATGCGAGGTAAACTGGCAGACGGCGGAGTGGACACCCGGGTCGGACCGGATGGGAAACGGACAGACAGAACGCACTCTCCTGCGGACGGCACCACCCGCACTCCCACTGTAATGTTAACAGGTGCTGACGTCACACTCCTTAAATCACTAATTCAGTTTCAGGAACTCGGGTCGCCGCCACGCCCCCGTGGCGACTCAAAGTCCGTACCCCTCGCACGTCCTCTCCCTCTCCACAGTCGTCGTCTCGTCTTTCTTTGGTATATCACAACACACGTACACAGTCACACGCTGCCTGTCGGCGCGTCCGCGTACATCCCGTCGCTGAGGTATATACGTTGTATCCCCGCCGCCGGCCGACCCCCCCTGGCGACAGCCCGACCCCCCGCCCACGTGGCCCCCGAGGCCGGGGCCGCCACTACTGCTGCTGCTGTTGTTGCTGCTGCTGCGGGGGAGGCTGCTGCTGCTGTTGCTGTGGCGGGGGAGGCGGCCCGTCGCGGCGCTGCCCGCCCGGACCCCCGCCCCTCGGGGGCATGCCGCCGCCTCGGGGCTTGCCGCCGGGTACCAGTGGTTGGGCCTGCATCACCATCGCCCGGATGCGGCGCTGAGCCGACTGAAAGAAAGGTGCACGTTAGAGGTGTGGAGGAGGGTAGCACTGCTACACACCTTTTGTTCTTTAATTTTTAATGAATTGTCATCTTGTCAAATGAAAACTGTGACCTTATAAATGTTTATATAAAAATTTACACCAATATCACCGCATTACTACAGTACTCACACCTTCAGGTGTGACGAATAATCCTTAAACAATTCAATCGGGATACGTAAATTCGAGCTATAACATCACAATATGATATAAAATACGAAATATACCTCAAGTCATTAAGCAGTGTGAGAAACCGTTTCTCAATGTTCGATGTGCGTATAACTCAATTTCACGTATCATGATGCATCTATTTGTGTATTAATCATGACAACCGAAGATGGGAAACTGCGAGAAACAGTAATGTGAATACCACAGCAATTAAACAACCTCAACGTAATAAATAATTATACACTTTTCCGTACTGGCTAAAGACAGTGGCAATGTCCACTGCCGCAAAGTTCACAGAGCAAAATAAATGACTTATTCCTTTTTATGTATTTACCCACTAAGCTGCACATACTATTTTTAAGTTGAATTTCTATTGATCCCGAAGCCTTGTAGTCTCACACAAGAACCTTCATGCCTAACAGTGCAGGAATTGACGAGTCTGCAACACACACGGCTGCTTAGAAAGATGGAACCACTTTAATAAATAATTATTCCACGAAATACAGCTTGTACGTGAAAAACCAGCGTATGGTGGTAACAGTTTTATAGTTTATGAACACTGGTTATAAATGCTGAACGTGATCCCTGAACAACAAATAAATATAAGGTAGTCAAACTTGTCCCGTATAATCGATACCACCAGTTGTGCAGTTCTGCAGGTCGGCCAGCGGTGTCTGTGGAAGCGGGCCAACTTCACGAGAAAAAGTCAGATTGTGCGATATTGTAATATCTCGGCAGCTGGGATGGAAGGGCCTAGCTTCTCTTCAAAAATGCACAGTTGTTGAGGTGCTGATTGGGCAAAGCTCTGTGTTGTCAAAAGATGAAATATTCAGAGTCTTTGGTACGTTGAGCAAATAGGTGCTTTCTTCAGTTCATCTCACACGCTCTTCTGACACACTATTGGCCCCCCACGCTTTGTCCTTTGCAGACATCTCGTTCACTCAAATTGCTCGAACCAACGGTCACTTAGGTTAGGGCATCAGGGAACCACAGAAAGAGCGTCTGTCTAAAAGCGGGCAGGTGAAACACAGTAAGTTGGTAGTAGAAACTATCAGTATTGTAGTTGTAAGTTGTCATAGCTGTGTTGGAAAAGAACCAGAGCTCCAAGCCCTAATAGAAAGCACAGGGGCTCAAATAGTTATAGGTACAGAAAGCTGGCTGGAGCCAGAAATAAGTTCAGCAGAAATTTTTTCAAACAATCTAACTGTGTTCAGGAAGGATAGACTAAATGCAATTGGTGGTGGAGTATTTATTGCTGTCAGAAGTAGCTTGCCTTGTAGTGAAATTGGAGTAGGTAGTTCCTGCAAAATAGTACAGGTGGGAGTAAACTATTAATTTGATTGCTCTACCGACCCCCGACTCTGAAGATATAGTTGCTGAATAGTTCAAAGAAAACGCGAGCCTCATTTCAAATAGGTACCCCACTAACAATTATAGTCGGTGGTGACTATCTACCCTTGATATGCTGGAAAAATTATATGTTTGAAGCTGGCAGCAGACATAAAATGTCGTCTGAACTTGTACTGAATGCTTTCTCAGAAAATTATTTTGAACAATCAGTTTATGAGCTCACTCTAAGCATAAATGGTTGCGAACGCATACTTTACCTCTTAGCAACAAATAATCCTGGGAAAATAGTAAGTATCTTGACGAATACAGGGATTAGGGACCACAAGGCAGTAGCTGCTAGACTAAATACCATAACTTCAACAACCATCAAAAAGGAACGCAAAGTATATCTATTTAAAAAAGCTGATAAAATGCTCTTAACACCATTTTAAGAGACAGTCTGCACTCCTCCTGATATCATCATGTAAGCGTAAAAAAGTTGTGTAATGATTTCAAAGAGATAGTATCGACAGCACTTGAGAGATGTATACTACGAATTAATGAGCGATGGTACTGATCCCTCATTGTACACAAAAGGGGCAGATCGCTGTTGCAGAAGCAGCAAAGAAAAGCATGCCAAATTTAAAAGAACGCAAAATCCTCAAGATTGGCAAAGTTATGCAGAAGTTCGGAATATAGCGCGTACTTCAATGCGAGATGCTTATAATAATTTCCACAACAAAATTCTGTCTCAAAATTTGGCAGAAAACCCAAAGAGACTCTGGTCATACATAGCACACCAGTGGCAAGACGCAATCAATACCTTCACTGCGCGATAATGGTGAAGTCACTGGTGACAGTGCCACTAAAGTAGAGTTATTAAACACGATTTCCCGGAACTCGTTCAGCAAAGACGATGAAGTAAATATTCCTGAATTCCAATCAGGAACAACTGCCAAGATGAGAAATATAGAAATAGATATCATCAATGTTGCAAAGCGGCTTAAATCACTTAATAAAAGCAAGGCCTCCGGTCCATACTGTATACCAGTCACGTACCTCTCCCCGAGTATGCTGATACAATAGCTCCATATTCAACAATTATATACAACTGCTCGCTCACACAAAGATCCCTATCTGAAGCCCGGAAAATTGCTCAAGTCACACCAATACTCAAAAAGGGAAGTAGGAGTAATCTGTTGAATTACAGGCCCGTATCACTAACGTCGATTTGTTTGCAGTAGGGTTTTGGAACATGTACCTCTAAGAGAACAATTTATTGACACAGTCAGCATGGATTCAGAAAATATCGTTTCTGTGAAACAGAACTAGCTCTTTATACTCACTAAATAACGAGTGCTATCGACACAGGATGCCAAACTGATTCCATATTTTTAGATTTCCAGAAGGATTTCTACACCGTTCCTCACATTTGTCTTCTAACCAAACTGCGTGCCTATGGAATATCACCTCAGTTGTGCGACTAGATTCGTGATATCCCGTCAGAAAAATCACAGTTTGTAGTAATAAATGGAAAGTCATCAAGTAAAACAGAAATACTATCCGGTGTTCCCCAAGGAAGTGTTACAGGCGCTCTGTTGTTCCTGATCTATATTAATGACATAGGATACAATCTCAGTAACCGTCTTAGATTGTTTGGAGATGATGCTGTCACTTACCGTCTTGTAAAGTCATCAGATAACCAAAACAAACTCCAAAATGATTTAGGTATCTATATGGTGCAAAAAGGGACAACTGACCCTGAATAAAGGAACGTGTGAAGTTATTCACATCACTACTAAAAGAAATTCGCTAAAATTCCATTACGCAACACGTCACACAAATCTGAAGGGTGTAAATTCAACTAAATACTTAGAGATTAAAATGTAGAAAAAACACATAGATAATGTTGTAGGTAGAGCCAAGCAAAGACTGCAATTTATTGGCAGAACACTTAGAAGGTGCAACAGATCTACTAAAGAGGCTGCTTACACCACGCTTGTCTGTCCTATTTTGGAGTATCGCTGTGCGGTGTGAGATCCACATCGTATGGGACCGACAGATGACATCGGCGAAGTACAAAGAAAGGCAGCTCGTTTCATTTTATCGCGAAGCAGGAGAAAGAGTGTCACAGACATGATACACAAATTGGAGTGGCAACCATTGAAACAAAAGCGTTTTTCATTGCGACTGGATCTTCACTAAATTACAATCACCAGTTTTCTCCTCCGATTGCAAAAACATTCTTTTGGCACCCACCTACATAGGGAGAAATGCGTATCACGATAAAATAAGAGACATCAGGGCTCGCACAGAAAAACTTAAGTGCTCATTTTTCCCGTGTGCCATTCGAGAGTTGAACAGTAGAGAGACAGCTCGAAAATGGTTCACTGAACACTCTGTCAGGCACTTTATTGTGAATGGCAGAGTAATCACGTAGACGTAGATGTGAGAAACAGAATTATAAAAAGAATGGCCTCCGGATTAAAGTTGGCGTCTCACTACTTCTGAACTCTAGAATGGAATGCGGCAAAACTTTTAGTGCACGGTAGCTCCCTTACTGTCACAAACTGGCTGTATGTCGAGGTGAGCCCTCTAGTGGGGGTTTACACAACTGTCAGTGCTCTGGTGGAGGTAACAAACATTAGCTCTTCTTCCATTCCACTATGTGCAGCTTAGAGTGTGTTCCAGAGCTTTAGCAAAGGTTAGGAAGTACATTAGGCAACACACTACTGTACTTCTTATGAGTTTCATAAAAATAAGTGACCTGTGTGCAATTTGTAAACTAAATACTATTATTTTCAATCTGTCCAGTAACTTTTACTCAAATTAACACCACACATCTAAATCATTAAGAATTCTAACGTACAGTTCCAGTGTCAACTTTCACGTGCAGCAGAATTACCGCAGACTCGACAATAATAAAGCCTATCGTCTGTGAGTTAACTACCATTAAAACTAAAAGACAACATGACAGATTAATTTGTGAGCGAAAGCACGGACCTTGAAACAAGACTGAATCAGTTTGCTGTCTTATTTTTCACGGATTATATTAATGCCATTCTTTCCATTTCTGTATCTACTTTTGGACTACAGCTGCACAGTAAATACCACAATTACTTCACAACAGTATTAGGCAAAGGACAGACTGATACTCACCGTGAAGACGACACAGTAAGTTTCAGACACGCACAACTAAAAGACGTGTCGCACATTGAGCATTCGGCAAACGGCTTCTTTGGGAAAGAAAGAAAGAACGAGCGTGCATTACACGAACGAGCACACCTAAGACGTACACGCTCACCAGTCGGAGCTAGCAGTCGTGTGCACGAGGTGTGCTCGCTTGTGTGAATACGTGTTTACTGAAGAAGGCTTCATCTGGAAGCTCAATATCTAACAGTCTTTTCGTTGTGCCTGTCATCACAATGAAAGCAATCTGTCTTTTCATAATACTATCGACATTTGAACATGGACTTTCCATTGTTAGAATTACTTCACAGAAGGTTTTCCCAACTTTTATCATTCAGATAGTGATTCAGAGGTTCTGCCGATTCCTATGATGTAGTTTGTTTCGTTATGAAATTTTTATTTTACAGAACTTTTTTCCTTCTTCTTCAGAGTACTACACTCACTAAAAACAACCCCACTAAGAAACTTTTGTTGGAACATTTCCCTGTATCAAGTTAAAGATGTCTATATCAGTTTTTTCTTAATATGCAATAATTTGGAAGTTATTTTAATTTTAAATTATAACTCCATTTACAGGCTGTTAAAGAAAAAATTATTCAATATTTCAGGGTATCACTGTGTGCATCAAAACAAGAAAAAAAGAGTCTTATAACCATGGGTCCAACAAAGCACACAGTCTGAAATATGACCACTTGTTCACACGAACTGCTCAACACGATGTCTATTTCTCTCAATGTACGCCTCTTCCCTTTGGCATAAGGTCTCTCACGCTCTTTGAAATTGCCCCGGTCAGTTCTTAGTGTGCCGAGATGCACAGAAGACACAATTGTGTAGTGTCTGGATACCATTTATTAGAGTGGCACTGACCAAGTGCTTCATGTGTCCTAATGAGAAGTCTAGTGGATTAAGGTCCGGGGAAAAAGCAGGCCGAGGTATGGGACCTCCATAGCCAATCGACCAGTTTTCAAATTTCCCCGTCAGGTGCCAAAGTACAACGCAGAGAAAATGTGCTGGTGTGCCGTCACGCATGAACCACATCTGTAGTCTGTCCTGACATGGCACATCCTCCAGCAAGATTGGCAGTGCAGTCTTCAGATGTGCTGATAATGAGCCCTTGTTGATCTCTGTGGTAGCAGAGATGACCCTAGTAATCTATCACCGAGAATGCCGATCCGTACACTGATTGAGAACTGATTCTGATGCCTTGTTTCGTGAACTGTTTGGGGATTGTCATTGGCCCACACATGTTATTACAGAAATTTATAATGCCACCTTGTGTTAATTGTGCCTCATCAGTAAATAAAATCTTGGAGGCAAATTGTGGATCTGCACCACAGTGACAAGAACCATTGGCAAAACTGCACTCTGGCAGGGCGGTCTTGTGTCCTAAAGGCCTGGACATGCTGAACACAGTACAGATATAATAACTACTCACGAAATACTTCCCCAACCTAGAAGATGACGAAAACCTTCAACCTAGAAGATGACTAAAACCTTCAGCTGCTGCTATTCGTCGCACACTGGTTCCAAGATTGTTGCCCACTGCACCTAGAACACGCTCCTCCATTTCGGGCATGCGAACTGAACAGGGCCTCCCGCTACTTTGTTGGGTGCTATGGAACCTGTTTCCCCAAGATGCTGGAACACTCAGCTAATTAGCTTAACAGACTGTATTTTGCATGCTGGATATCGTTCAGTGTACAGGTTATGGGCTCTCAAACTCCATCTGCTAAACCGCACCACTAAACCGTGTATGCCATTTCCCTAGTGGAATACAAAGCCTCCATTACTAGGTCGTCTCAAGAGTATCTGCAAGAGAGAAAACATGTTGTAACGTTCCACAAAAATCGCAACAACATGCACTTTAAATGTGACCTGTAAGTAGGCTGAACATCACGGTACACAGCCGGAGTTAGTAGAAATCTACGAGAACAAACATATGTAACTATACTTTAGTACAATGGCACAACATAAACGGAACAACTCACTGAAGGCCACAGAGCAAACTAATGTTTATATCAAAACTGCGCAGCAGGATCCCAACACGCTAAACCTCGGTATGACAAGGAGCTCCAATGCACCAAAAGCATTCGGTATCTGCAACCACATGTTCGTGATGCCTTCCTACCTCACAATATTCCATGCCAGGGGTTGTAATTAACATTAATTATCAGGGAGACATCTGCAGTAGGACAAGCAATGCATTGACATGGATGACATCACACGAGCACTTCCTATGGACATGTGTTCATACGGCATATGTCATAGCGCATGCTTTGTAGGATCCTAAGACATTTCTATCTTGTTTTGATGAGTATTATCATCCCCAGAAATACTGGATGATTTTTTAACACCCTGTATAATGCAATAATGACGACTGATACATTCCACTCCGAAAGAATAGGTCCTAAATAATATTTAACAAGGCATACGAATTGTCATGACGTAGAACAACACATCTCAATCACACCATCGTGTTATACACTATGAGATACTGATTCCAATATGAACAGGCTCCAATTTGAGACACTTTATAAAACTCTAAAACACAGTGAGGTGAGTTTTTATTGTTAGTAGCAGCAAGTAACGTTCGGTACTTGGCACTTTCCACAATTTGTTAAGATTAGGTCAAAGCTTTCTGTTAAGAGTTCTGCGTAACAATCTCGTGATACCTCAATGTTATTGTTTTCAGCATGTTACGGTTAGGACAAACAAACTATGCATTTGTTACTGAATAAATGATTTTTCTGAACCACACCATTATCACGAACAATGAAATTTACTGACACAATGAAATTCCAACAGTAACTGAAATATTTGGCCAGAACATTAGAAACTGCCACTGGTAAGTTTCGACGGGCATTCCTAACCTGAGTGATTCAAATAGCTAAGTAACAGAATGTTACATAACTGAGGGCAGGGTCATGTGTGGGTGGTCGTTACATCACTGTGTGGACGGTGGACAGTTTTCATGCTTGGCAGCAGAGAATGGTCAACAGTTTTATTGATGCCAACCGGCTGACAGCCCGTGATGTCTTGCAGTGTTGTTTTAGGCCAATTTTAATGCTCCCACTACCTATTCTATGGCACTATTTCCTGATAGAAATACAGCAGTCTCTGTTCACTTCTGGAAGTCTTGTTGGTTCATTTTATGTAACGTAACGTCAATAAAAGAATTATTTTAAATGTTTAATGTGTGGAGTGTCACATTAGATTTTCACAACAATTTTTGTATACTAAATTTTGACTAACAGGGGATTTAATGAATGCAACTAATATGGATTATGTAATTTTTAGGGACAATATACAGTAATTCCACACTGCTACACTATAGAATGAAAAACTGTAATTACAGAGGCTTCACAACTATTTGCAATGAAGTCACTAACTGTGGGGAGCCAAAGTTTACAAAGAATATTCAAATTGTAAAGACAGTTTGTAGAAACTGAAATTATTCCCTTCTGTGTGATGTAAGCATTTTGTGCTGTGAAATGCCATCAGTAATGTTTAATGAATTACATAGTGTTTTATCTACTATTGTTCTGAGTCAATGGGTGCTACAGTACACAACTCATCACTAGCATGAGAATGAATAGGAAAGCCACTTTTTCCCACTGAACAGCTGTCATATAGTGATTGTAGCAGCTGGTCTACAAACATTACTAAACTTATTCATTCAGAGCCAACACACTGGGTCTCTAAGTTTCTAATGATGAATTTTTAGTATGTGCTTTGGTGGCTAATTGGTATAGTGTCTAACTGTCAACAAAACTCTGGTTCAGTCTTCCATCAGTTCACTTTTCGTACTTCACTGTTACACGTTACTACTACCTTGTCACTAGAAAATATAGATGTTTCGTTTTCAAACATCAGCAACAGTGAAATTGTTTTTCTGATTATGTTTTAGCTTTCCTAACTATCAGTGCAGAAATATGTTTCCTTTTTTTTTTTCTTTTTCTTTTTCTTTTTTTTTTTTGTTTTTTGTTTTTTTTTAGCACAATGCGTTATACAAAATACATTGATGTTCAAAATTAAAGCAACAAATGGAAATTTTGTAAGGCTGCATTCATTTTGCCACAAAACAGTGTAAACACGTGATAGTAAAGTACAAATAATGTAAAGAATACATAATACAATCAACTGCAACATGAATGATGATGATAGCTTTTTCCCCAACAAACGAATTTGCACAAGCATTCTGACAACTGGTTAATGTGCTCAATATAGGATGTGACTGCCTTTGGTACTAATACAGGCCTAACAAGAGGACTTGCTGTGAATGATGTCATCAATCTCGTATTGAGGCAATAGCGCGCTTTCTTCCAGCATTATATTCCATCAACACAAAGTCTGGGCCCACAGCACCTGTTACAACCGTGCACGAGGTCCCAAGATTTCTTCGCGGAACACGACAGCAGTGCAAGCTTGCCGATTCACCTGTACAATTTCACGAAGAGGTGTGAGTGATCAGCATAATCCCTGTCCACACCATTGGGAAACTTCCTCAATATCAGTCTTTCCACGATGTTCGGGTCCCAAAATCGTGTTCCACGTGCTCTCCAGATGCAAATAAATCGAGAATCATTCTCCAGATCAAACTGGGACTCTTCTGTGAAAAGAACACTGGCCCAATGTTTGATCATCCGCGTGGCATATTGACAGCTCCGCTCTAGACATTCCCATCTGTGAAGATGCCAGAGGTAGACAGACAGCAGATCCTCAACAATAAAGGCCACTCTGCTGAAGGTACAACATTTGCCTTGAGACAACATGTCCAGGGGATGCTTCGAGGTCAGATGCAGGTTGCAGTAAGGCAGTACCTTCCATACCCTTACAGCCAAATAATGATCCACTCTTTCGGGTGTCACATATGGTGGGTCCTGTCCTGGTTTCCTGGATACAGTTTCAGTCTCTATAAACTGTCACCTCACCCGAGAAACAGAAGGATTCACATTAAGCCATCGGGTCACATCAGTTTGTGACTCCTGCTTCAATTCTTCCTATGGCCCTCCATAGCAGAGAGCCCGGTAGACGTCTTCTCTGTGCCATACTGCATTGTCTGAGACTGTATACACCACGATTGTTGATGTCGTACTGCTCACTAACCCCTCGATAGGTAACCTGACATCACTGCTGACACGGTTGTCCATTGATCGGAATGACATCATCTGTGCAGAACACAATCTTAACAAAATCTGACAGTTTGTATGATTATATCATGAATTAGACACAGGATGGAAATAGAAGTTTGCTGCTATAATTTTGGAAACCAGTAAACATTATGTTGTTGTTGTTGTTGTGGTCTTCAGTCCTGAGACTGGTTTGATGCAGCTCTCCATGCTACTCTATCCTGTGCAAGCTTCTTCATCTCCCAGTACCTACTGTAACCCACATCCTTCTGAATCTGCTTAGTGTATTCACTCTTGGTCTCCCTCAACAATTTTTACCCTCCACACTGCCCTCCAATACCAAATTGGTGATCCCTTGATGCCTCAGAACATGTCCTACCAACCGATCCCTTCTTCTGGTCAAGTTGTGCCACAAACTTCTCTTCTCCCCAATCCTATTCAATACCTCCTCATTAGTTATGTGATCTACCCATCTAATCTTCAGCATTCTTCTGTAGCACCACATTTTGAAAGCTTCTATTCTCTTCTTGTTCAAACTATTTATCGTCCATGTTTCACTCCCATACATGGCTACACTCCATACAAATACTTTCAGAAATGACTTCTTGACACTTAAATCTATACTCGATGTTAACAAATTTCTCTTCTTCAGAAACACTTCCCTTGCCATTGCCAGTCTACATTTTATATCCTCTCTACTTCGACCATCATCATCACTTATTTTGCTCCCCAAATAACGAAACTCCTTTACTACTTTAAGTGTCTCATTTCCTAATCTAATTCCCTCAGCATCACCCAACTTAATCCGACTACATTCCATTATCCTCGTTTTGCTTTTGTTGACGTTCATCTTATATCCTCCTTTCAAGACACTGTCCATTCCATTCAACTGCTCTTCCAAGTCCTTTGCTGTGTCTGACAGAATTACAATGTCATTGGCAAACCTCAAAGTTTTTATTTCTTCTTCATGGATTTTAATACCTACTCCGAATTATTCTTTTGTTTCCTTTACTGCTTGCTCCAATACACAGATTGAATAACATCGGGGACAGGCTACAACCCTGTCTTACTCTCTTCCCAACCACTGCTTCCCTTTCATGTCCCTCGACTCTTGTAACTGCCATCTGGTTTCTGTACAAATTGTAAATAGCCTTTCGCTCCCTGTATTTTACCCCTGCCACCTTTAGAATTTGAAAGAAAGTATTCCAGTCAACATTGTCAAAAGCTTTCTCTAAGTCTACAAATGCTAGCAATGTAGGTTTGCCTTTCCTTAATCTAACTTCTAAGATAAGTCTTGGGGTCAGTAATGCCTCACGTGTTCCAATATTTCTATGGAATCCAAACTGATCGCCCCCGAGGTCCACTTCTACAAGTTTTTCCATTCGTCTGTAAAGAATTCGTGTCAGTATTTTGCAGCTGTGGCTTATTAAACTGATTGTTCGGTAATTTTCACGTCTGTAAACATCTGCTTTCTTTGGGATTGCAATTATTATATTCTTCTTGAAGTCTTAGGGTATTTTGCCTGTTTCATACATCTTGCTCTCCAGATGGTAGAGTTTTGTCAGGACTGGCTCTCCCAAAGCCGTCAGTAGTTCTAATGGAATGTTGTCTACTCCAGGGGCCTTGTTTCGACTCAGGTCTTTCAGTGCTCTATTAAACTCTTCACGCAGTATTGTATCTCCCATTTCATCTTCATCTACATCGTCTTCCATTTCCACAATATTGTCCTCAAGTACATCCCCTTGTATAGACCCTCTATATACTCCTTCCACCTTTCTGCTTTCCCTTCTTTGCTTAGAACTGGGTTTCCATCTGAGCCCTTGATATTCATACAAGTGGTTTTCTTTTCTCCAAAGGTCTCTTTAATTTTCCTGTAGTCAGTATCTATCTTACCCGTCGTGAGATAAGCCTCTACATCCTTACATTTGTCCTCTAGCCATCCCTGCATAGCCATTTTGCACTTCCTGTCGATCTCATTTTTGAGACATTTGTATTCCTTTTTGCCTGCTTCATTTACTGCATTTTTATATTTTCTCCTTCCATCAATTAAATTCAATATTTCTTCTGCTGCCCAAGGATTTCTACTAGCCCTCATCTTTTTACCTACTTGATCCTCTGCTGCCTTCACTACTTCATCCCTCAAAGCTACCCATTCTTCTTCTACTGTATTTCTTTGCCCCCATTCCTGTCAATTGTTCCCTTATGCTCTCCCTGAAACTCTGTACAACCTCTGGTTTAGTCAGTTTATCCAGGTCTCATCTCCTTAAATTCCCACCTTTATGCAGTTTCTTCAGTTTTAATCTACAGTATGTGGAGACAAAAACTATATTCAGAGATTTGATTAAACTAACTTCTAAGATGAATTGCTTAAATAAAACAAATCAAACTGTTAAAAGAAAAGAAAAAATTCCTTGACGTCTATATTTATGTGCTGCTCCATGACTCTGCTGTCAATATCTTTATTCTTGGCTTGTGTGTAACTTCTCTGTATTTTCTTACAGTAAATGTGTTTTTTTTTTCGTATCCAGGGTGTAATTACAAAGCTAATAAAATGTTTTTTTGCCTTTAAACAATATTTTTCATCAGGTTATGGGCCCAGTACACGTGTAAAGGCAAACAACACAGTTTAATTAAAACAATATTTGAAATGAGCGTATGTCTGTAAAGAAACATGACTGCTAGCGGCGATTATAAGGTCAGCATTGATAAGCTTGAAGGACCTGACAACTGGGCCAAATGCAAATGGCATATTTCTATGGTGCTACGTGCATATGGACTAGGAGATATTATTAACGGTACACGTGAACGTGTAGAGTTGCCGCAAGATGTGACAAGTGAACAAAGAGAAGCGTATGTGGAGTGGCTCAAGGATGACGCAAAGGCAGCAAGTCTTATAGCAAGTGCGCTAAGTAAACCTGTTGCAGAACTCGTCTTAACGTGCAAGAATGCTAAAGAAATCTGGGAAAAATTACGCGCCCGATTTGAACGTAGCAGTACTCGGCGTTTGAATATGTTGATTGAAACATTTCTCCGTGTTAAACGTGATGAATCTGAAGATATTAGTGCACATGTGGCCAAACTGCAAAAGTTATTTGTGGACCTGAACGATGAATTATCAAAACATGAAGAAAATACGCTATCTGAAAGAATCTTAAATGGTCGAATTTTGTCTACACTGGGAAAAGACTACGACAATTTTAAGGATCTCTGGGATACGATACCGACAGAAAAGCAAAGCTTGAATTTATTGATTGAAAAACTCTGTACTATTGAACTGCGTGAACAAGACGTTAATGGAAGTGCAGCTTTTGTCGTTTCTAAAACAAGAAAACGGCAAACAAGTAATCAGCAAGTAAAGATGACGAAGTCACAATTAAAACAGAAGTTTCCGTGTAATAAATGCAAACAATTAGGTCACGGGGCAGCAGAGTGTCCACAGAACACTCGTGACAGCAGTAAGAGAAAAGAGAAGAAGCGAGACAGTGAACAAGCTGCATTTACTTCATACGCTATGGGTGTGTGTACCAGTAATCACAGTGACCCAAATAAATGGTATTGCGACAGTGGCGCTACAAATCATATCAGTCCTAACAAACAGTATTTTGTTTCGTATAGTGAATTTGATGTTCCTCAAGTAATTTCATTGGGAAAACAAGATGTGAAAATGTGTGCGTACGGTCAAGGAACAGTTTACATCCAAATCCGACGAAACAATAAATGGTACAATGCTAGAATGGACAATGTTTTATACGTCCCTGATGCAAATCTGTTCTCTGTGAGAGCCATTACCTGCAGAGGCTACAGTACTAATTTTAGTTATAATAATGTCTTTGTTCGAAAACAAGTCAGTGGCAATATTGTTATGACAGGTTATGTGAAAAATGGACTATGTGTTGAACATGCGTGTTGTTAGAAATGCAAAAATGAATCGTATGAGCTTGATGACTTCATCCGAAACATTGCAAGTGTACCATGAAAGGTTTGGTCATCAGAATAAACAACATGTGAAGAATATTTTAAAAGGAATGAACATTAATGTGGAAGATGCCAAGAGTGAATTTTGTGACAGCTGTGCGGTTGGAAAGATGCATAGGCTGCCATTCAAAACACGAACAATACGCGCTACCAGTACTGGTGAATTAATCCACGTGGATGTAAATGGACCAATGAGCACGAAATCTTTTGGAGGCAAGCATTATTATGTATGTTTCAAAGACGATTTTAGTAAATTTCGTCGAATTTTCTTTTTGAGACACAAAAGTGAAGTGTGTACTGTGCTTAAGCAGTTTTTAAATGAAGCACGAACTAATGGACATGTTGTCAAACAATTTAGATGTGATGGTGGCAAAGAATTTAACAATAAGAATGTCAGTGAACTGCTTGCAGATAGGGGAATAGAGCTACTGATTCCTCCTCCTTACACTCCTGAACAAAACTGTGCGGCTGAACGGGAAAATAGGACCATTGTTGAAGCTGCCCGGTCAATGCTAAATCCGAGTAAATTACCTAAAGGGTTGCGGGCAGAGGCATGTAACACAGCAGTCTACCTAATAAATCGTACTGGAAAATCTTCAGTTGAAAATAAAACCCCCTTATGAACTATGGTTTAATCGACCAGTAGGACGACTTGATCATCTCAGAATTTTTGGTACAGGCTGCTATGTTCACATTAACAAACAATTCCGTTCCAAGTTTGATGAGAAGGCAGTTTTTGGACGACTTGTTGGATATGTTAATGACAAAGATTGGTTCAGAGTTTGGATTCCATCTAAAAGAAAAGTGGTGTTGAGTCACGATGTAAAATTTAAGCCAGAAATTGATTGTGATTTACATAGTGATCATGTTGAATTTGAAGTCCCTCGGGAAGAATTTAATGATCCGAATTCATCTAAAGATGACCAATGTAAATCTCCTAGGCTGTACACTTCTGGAGGAAGCCAAACTCAAGAAAAAATTGGCACTCTCGATTCTAGAGAAAGTCAAGAGTCGAGTGAATCTGAAGAAAATAAAGAATTAACAGAATTTCTAAAAGCAGAAGCTGCTGAATCTTCTAATGAAGAGAAACAGAAGAATAAAAGACAACGAAGAAAACCAACCTGGATGGAAAGTGGTGAATTTTGTATGGCAACAAAAGTTGATGCACTTCGATACAAAGATCCAAACTGTTTTTTAGAAATATTGCAGTCAAACGAGAAGGAAGAATGGATGCAAGCTATTAGTGAAGAACTTCAATCACTTAAGGAAAACAATACCTGGGTGCTGGTTGACCGTCCGAAGAATGCCAAAGTATTGCAAAACCGCTGGGTTCTACGGCGAAAGGTTGCAGTCAATGGAGGTACTCGCTTTAAAGCCAGTTTGGTTGCAAAAGGCTGTATTCAGAAAGCAGGAATTGATTATGACGACGCCTTTAGCCCTGTGGCACGTTATGACACCATACGAACTCTGTTGGCTGTAGCTGCTTCAAAGAAAATGCTGCTAGAACAATTCGATGTAAAGACAGCTTTTTTGAATGGAATAGTTGAAGATGAAGTATATATGGAACAACCAGAATGTCGAGAAAGCTGTAAGAATTGGTGTACGTCTGACATGTACACTACTTCACATGTCACTGTTCACTATACTTCGCATTAAATGTATAGCCACACAAGAATGGTGTTCGCTTTAGCTACATACCAAATAACACTAAGTACTACTTTGGTGCCGCTTATCAGTGTCTCGTTATAGCCACTAGGTCACTATTTCAAATTTGTACACCCCACACGCAGCCTGGAAAAATCTCGGTGGCCACTCGATGACTGCCCACCCTCTCTCTATACAGGCTCTGTAACGACGACAAACCACAGGGTAAGTGGATTCATTTGTCAGTGTTACAGCTTGCCGCAAAAGCACAGCAGCATACACAAACATTTTTTCCTCCCACTTTACTGAGAAATTTGTTACCCTGCGACAATGAGTCCTCTAGCTGCTGCCGCCAAGTTCGTTTGTTGTCCTTGATCACTAACCTGGTGCTGAGAGTTCTAGATGTACTTGCTACTACCAAACCCCAACTACTGCGATGTACCAACACGGAACTACACAATTAGAACAAATGGTGTGTACCTTTGTGTGTTACATTTGCAACACCTGCCTGTCTGTCTGGCAAGATCAGTGCCCTATACGCCTAGTTAGGTGGTTGCAGCCAGACAAGGTAGCCACCACACATATGTTTACTTAATCGGCTCCTCAGTGTGCAAGCTCCCAATACCTCACGTAAGAGAAACCCCGCAATACTGGGGGAGAGGGTTATTTTATGCCCACGTTTTGAAAATATTGCAATCGAGTCATGCACTTTATATCATAAAATTTTGAAAAATATTTATTTTTAATGAAGTCTTCTACCAAATTCCTTACATGTTTGAAATTTTTCAGTTAAACTTAACCTAATTTTTTTTGTCTTATTAGTAGATGTGACTTTTTACAATGAAATCGTGTTCAACAGGTTCTGGTTTAGGACCCTACTTCAGGTCCGGCTCTCTTTGAAATGTATGCTGTGAGTAAAAAAAAAATTAACAATGGCTAATGTAATTACTGTTTTTTAAATTTTTTTCTGCAGTGGTCTCAAAGGCACCCTCGGCACTACATGTTACTGAAAGTGCGTTAGTACTGCTAAGAGAGTGCTAAAAATTATTTTCACATTCTGTATTCTATTTGTACACCAGACGTCAACAGTATGTTGTTAACCCTTTCACTGCTGTGGGTGTACATAAACAACCCTTCAGGTGCTGTGGACACACATACATGCACTGCTTGTATTTTCCTATGTGTTACGGATGTCTGTACACATCCTGAGCTGCCGACTCGTGGTGAACGAAAAGTTTTGAGTGTTTATAATACAATAGGTGTACTCACTGTGTGCTACCATTTGCAAAAGAACCTCATTTACGAGCTACAATTGTTACAACCACACAATACGCGATGTGCAAGGACGTGAACAGGTGCATCGTATACAACCGTCCTTCGGATATAAAACTCTACAACTATAAATGGAATAAGATATCCTTCTGCTCTCAATTCTAAATAAAATTTCGACATCTTACCTACATTTCATTCACTACAATGTGCAAGCTAAAATCGGCCACCCGCTAAGTTCACGCAATGCTTTTTACCTCTGAAATACATTTAAAATTTTGGGCAACCTTTTATTTAATTTGGTGCAGCGCAGTAACTACAGCATGTAATGGAAAGAAATTCAGTCCTTTATTGAGTGAAAGTATGTGACTGTAAGATCAAAATTTTTCCCCTGATCTTTTCAAAAAATCAGATAAGTATTTCATATCAGACAGAAAGCTGCCTCTCAACAAAGGCATCAGCATCTGGTAACAAGTACAGCCATAACACAGACCACCACCAGTACAGACTGCAGTGACGATGTCCATAGCAGCAAAAGGGTTAATATCAGTTAATAACAATCAACGACTACTCATTTTACATTTTTTTGGAGTAGGCAGAAAGTAAAAATGCTTTGGTATTGCTAGGGATAAGTACTAGTCGTATCGTCGTAATCTAAACAGGTCTCACTTCACTAGTATCCTAGCTATGCCCATTCATTAAAAAAACACACACCTCAGAAATTTCTTTACTGTTGCTGCCCTGCACTCTGCTCACAGTTCAATGCCTTCGAACTTTCAAGAGGCTGAAGCATTTTCCTCTTACTCTCGCAATGTTTTCTCAGTTTTTACTCCAATTCCCCCCCCCCCTTCCCTCACCCCCCCTTCCCTCACCCCCCCTTCCCTCACCTCACAACATGATCTCCCAATTACACTTCATGCCACTTTCTTTACCCTAATCTTCATTAAATGTGATTATCTTATCTCCCCCCCACCAAATACCATTGCTCCTCACCTGTCCACTGCTGCTAGCACTCACAATTCGTATTCACTTGCCTGAAATTTGTATTTATTGTTGTATCTGTCACAAATGACTATCTGCATTATTTATGTTACAGTAATTTCCAAAATGCTGGATTTTTATACAAAATTTTAACACGTGATGTAATGAATGTAATATAAAACATAGATTTAAGTGAGTGCCAGACTGATCCAATCTTCTAAGGATAAATAAAATCACAATGTTTTCCTCAACCTCCTCCTCTACACATTCCTCATATATTACCTCCTAAAGACTAATTTCTCATCCATCTCACTTCCAAGAACTTCATTTCTCTTGTTCACACCTATCTGTTTTCACATTTTCTGTATTCCAAATATCTGCAGCATACAATAAGGAAAGTGTGTACAGTTCATCGGTGAGGTGTAGTGGACACTACATCACCACATGACAATATGAGATGATTATTATTATTATTATTATTATTATTATTATTATTATTAACATTGTATGGCCTTCATTGGACCGCTCTAGCCAACTTTGTATAAAGTATTTTTGCCAGTCCAGTACTGCTTCATTCTCTTGGCTTAACTACCTTCAAAGGTCAATAACAGAAAGGTCTTTTAGGAAAAAATTTCCACCGTCCTGTCCAAGAACGCAGGAGGAGGATACATCGGATTCGGTGGGTAGCCACCTAGAAGGCGTCAATGAGTCGGAGCATTGGCAATCGCCCATTCTTATGAGAAAGGGCGATTTCCAATGAAGAAAGAAGGACGAGAGCTGAGAGAATATTACAAATGACTGAAGTGATTTCATAAATTCACAGTAGCTACACTGACATGTCACAAAACACTCGTATAGCAAAAAACACAAAATTTTGTTCTGTTGCAGCCACACTACGTATTTCTGCCACAAGAGCACAGCAGTGAGGAGATGGCGAGACAGCAACAGGCAACGACGAATCTTATACTGTGCTCAAAATGTATTCACATAATTCTGCCATTACAGAGCGATGACATTTCAGAAAGAACATCTGGCGATTGTACGCACAGTTTAAAACTTCGTAATGCCTATGAGGGGAAGTCGACAGGTAAGCTTGCAGTGAGTGAAGAAATGGGTACAGCTTTCTGTACTTGTACCGATAACAGACGTAATCTGGTTCATTAACGGATCGTATTTACACTGCACATACTGGCTATTTAGTCAAATGTGACACGAAAGTTGAGGCACGTGACTATTTCTCGAAAATGACAGTGAAAATTAGCTAATAGCACACACGATAAATATGTTACAGCCCATAATGACATTTTATCCCTCAAAATGTACCGCGGCCAAATTCAGAGCGACCAGTACCTGGACCGAGAAGAAGGGCCCGATGATGTGGACGGAGATCTCGTCGTCCGGGCCGGGTGGCGCGCCGCCGCCGCCGCCCTGCTGCTCGGGCAGCTTCACCACCGAGCCGGTGACGCGCTGCAGCTCGCGCACGTTCTGCCCGCCCTTGCCGATGATGCGCCCCACGTGACCCGCCGGCACCAGCAGCTCCACCGTCAGCCGCACGTCATCCGTGCCCGCCACGAAGCCCTCCTCGCGCATCTTCTCGAAGATGAGGTACTGCGCCTGAGGGACGGGAGTGGGAAAAGTGGTCAGACGTCCGGACAGACTCGGGACTAAAATTCTGTCCGGTAACCCCGAGAGGTAAATCGACAGAGTTAAGTCCGACAATTTACAGTGTTACAAATGTGCTAACGATGAATGCTACACTCTCGTATCTACTGCAGAACACGATCCACTACACCGATAAGTAAATCGATCCAATAAAACTTAGTACAGTAAGCTATATTATTATATAATATTATTTACACCACATTTACATATCGAATAATAGATAAACGTGTGTGAAAATTGTGTTTGCAAGTCATGTTCATTCACAATTTGCTACGCATATTTTCAGTTTGTGCAACTGATTATATCAGCAAATAATTGTTGTTACCGATTATCGAAATATTCGTAAATGCTAAATTAAAACTGACGCCAAGAACTCACGGCCCTTCCACTTCTGTCGGTGTAATTTCTGCAGTACAACATTTGCGATATAGGGACTTGCGTTATTACGAAGAGAGCAGCACCCTTTGTCACACCAGCTTCTGTTGCCTGCAACAGTGTGTTTAAGGAGGATCAGGTGCTTTACGTGAACAGCCAAAGACGAGGCCGGCCTCCCAGATCGACCGTCGTCTCTTGTCGAATCGCGACCGTCACGGAACTTGACGCACCAAATTACTACATCGGTTTTCAATAGAGGTACTGCCCCGAACACACTACATTCTCCAACGGATGTCTACCGGTGTTTGTCATTTGGCAGCCGAGAAAAGAATACCAGCACACCAGACCCATTTGAAAGCTTTTGGTAATAACGTCAACACAGTTCACATTTACCGCACACGAATGCTATGCCAATTGCCACTCTACATGTCACTACTTACATGCCTGCACACAGTCTCACTACATTGCATATACGCTGCAGCAACAAGCTCAAACAGAAACATTTTCATTGCCCCGTATACTGCCGGATAGATCTGAATCTCGACATTTTAAATAGCCAGGAAGTCTGACGCCGATGAATTAATAAACGCTAAATGCAGTGCCGATATCAGTTTCGATAGGAAGACTGTCAACTTAACAGAAGCAGCACTCAGGAAGTGCTGCTTCTGGATGCCCCATCTGATGCTGCTGTCAATTTCTACTTTTCAGGAAGTGTGAGGGAAGCATTTACAGATAGGGCCGGAAGCGTGTGTGGCGAAGCAGTACGAGAAAGTCTCAACCCACAGTGGACGACGCTGGCAATGCCTCGGCAGCTGTCTGCGATGGCCCGCTCTGTTGGCTGACTCCGTCTCACAGCCAAATGGCAGCTGGGTGTACAGCGACACTGTGCACGCCACAGATTGCCATAAAATAGGGCACCGTAAATGCACTGGTATTGATTGGTGTCTCAAGTAGCAGTTGTTTCCCTATAGTGCTACTCGGACAAAAGGACACTGTACAAATGTCACAGACAACAGCACCCATTTACAGTAAGTTCTTGACGGTAGCCCAGCTCTGTACGGCCTGGAATCTGTCTTGCAAGTGCAATTTTCTGATGTCAGACAAAGTCCATTTTCATTTAGGCCATTACAGAAATGACCATAAATGGGCTCGAGTACATCCAGTCAACTGCAACAGCGTCTATTACACAGAACCGAAGTTATTTTAACATTGCAACCACTGTGTCGTAGGGTAAAGGGCCCTCAATCTTAAGATTTAACGAGACTTCCCGTGCCGAAATCTGATCGTTACGTTGACTGGTCAGACATTTCTAACTCTGTGGCTTGATGTACTTCTCAACAGGATGGAGCCACCTCACACATGGCCAGACAGCCTACAGAAAAGTAAACTGTTCCCAGAATTAAGTTTTTGGTTTCCAGCAAAGTGCACACCAATATGAAACTTTCTGGTATATTAAAACTGTGCACTGGGCTGAGATTCAAATTCGAAACCTCTGCTTTTCACCCACAAGTGCTCTGACAGCTATCTGAGCACAACTAAAGACATGTCCTTACAGCTTTACTTAGGCCAGTATCTTGTCTACTAAACATCAAAACTTGCAGGAAAAATATTCCTCTAAAGCATTTGTCTGCAGACTGCACAATTTTGGGGAAGGCTAATATCTGTCGGCAGTCTTAATCTATAGACCTTTCAACATGTGTCTCCTTTGTATGGGATCATATGAAGAGAGATCATTTATCACACGGGGGCTAGAACCCTAGCTCAGTTCGATACACTGGGAAATAGTCAGCATCCCACATGATACGGTGCCACACTATGCAAAACTCAGTGACGAGTTGCTCAAAACATGTGGCAAAATTGACAACATTTAACTTATGACTTTCAACCTTCATTTTTTCCTGATTATTTAAAATTTTCCCAATTCTCTGTACAACATGAGAAATATCTTTTAACCTTATCCAACAGAGCAAATACCACAGAAGTAAAATTAGAATTCAGAATGTAAAAAAGATACATTTTGCACCGTCAAATATTTTAAAGACAAGAAAATGATCTAAGAAAACCAAAATATGTATCTATGAAAGTCACAATCATTTCTAAAATACACATGTGAAACCTTGACTCACAGCATGCCTAGGAAACCCTCAGGATATGTAACAGGAAAATAACTATGTAACTTATTCGTAGATTCAGATGTGTCTAAGATGGAAGCTGCAACAATTAAGTGATTTGGTTACATAATGAGATAATTAGAACACAGTTGTGTGAAGACAGCAGTAGAACAGAAGAAGGAAACAAGATTACAGTTACATTCCCATCATCAGTGCAACAGATACAAACAGAGCACGAGCTCAGATTGTTTTGGGAATGGAGAAGGAAACTGGCCACACCCCTTGAACAGGAAACATCCAGGCATTTTCATGGAGCAATTTAGAGAAATCATGTAAAATCTGAAACTTGAAGACCAGACGGGGATATCGACCATCATCCTCCTGAATGCAAGAACAGTGTGCACCACTCCACTTTGTCCCCAAAAGATTACCAGGTTTTTCCAAAAAAGAGATCTCTAGATCGTGTGGGAATGGACCTATAACCTTCCAAAATTTCTTCTTGGAGACAACATGCAATATCAAGCTAGTTTGTCAAAATATTGTCAAATTGGTGGCAAAGAACTTCCGTAGCTTTTAACAACAACTTAACAACAAGCTTTAGCAAAAGCTCTTACACACAAAAAACTGATAGATGGGAAATGCATCCAGAATAACTTTTCCCCCACAAGCAATAAAGCACAATGATAATCTATAAACTTCCACTGCTATAACAAAATGCTTTGCAAGCTTACTAACCTTCCACTGAGACTCCGGCGAACCGATGATCGTTACCCTGCGTTCCGTCAGCTGGTCAACCGGTTTGTCATGTTCGAGTGGGGCAATCTTCACAGAGGCACCAGAAAAGCGGATGATGTTGCGGATGTGTGTACCTTTTGTTCCAATGATGGCACCAACAGCATTATTTGGGATGTAAAGGTAAGTTGTTTCCTGCAGAGCAGTAAAAAACATGTCAACTAACTTCTGCACTAAATAATAAGCACCATCCTTTGACACACACACACACACACACACACACACACACACACACACACACACAAAACCAACAAAAGTGTATAATATATCTAAAAAGAAAGATGATGAAACTTACCAAACAAAAGCGCTGGCAGGTCGATAGACACACAAACAAACACAAACATACACACAAAATTCTAGCTTTCGCAACCAATGGTTGCCTCGTCAGGAAAGAGGCAACCATTGGTTGCGAAAGCTAGAATTTTGTGTGTATGTTTGTGTTTGTTTGTGTGTCTATCGACCTGCCAGCGCTTTTGTTTGGTAAGTTTCATCATCTTTCTTTTTAGATATATTTTTCCCACGTGGAATGTTTCCCTCTATTATATTCATATCATTAATTAATTAATTTGAAAGTGTATAATACATTGACATACAGGTTCATTATATCCATTCCACAGAAGGATTGGTTTTCAAATAAAATTGTAAATGAAGGCTTTCACAATGGTTGTCTTAATCGGTGGTGAATCATCTGGGTCATACTGTCATGGTCATTATACCTAGCAATAAATTTTAGATGACCAACTTGCAAAGTGGGATAGCTCAACAAACTCATTTTTGACAGGGCAGCAGCAGCATCAAAAATGCAGTAGGCATGTTAATGATAAGCTAGCGAAGATATAAATACATACTGTATTTACGCGACTATAAGACCATGGTTTTTCCCAAACTAGTCATTTGAAAAATACGGGGTCGTCTTATATTCATAGATTTAACTATTACTGCCGAGATAAATGTTTTCACAGTGTTTAATAGATCAATACAGGGGTCATCTTACATTTTCAGATAAAACTGGCTACAGACGTTTCACACAAATTTATTTTGAAGAGTTCCGAAAGGTAGAGATCAGCAAACGATCCTTTCATTTGAACAGGCTTGAAATTTCCCAATACACAGAATCAATCATAGTATCTATCTTCTATCAGTCATGTGACAATTGAATAACAGCATTAGTGCAATGGGTGGGTATGTGAGAAACTATGAACTAGGCACTACAACAGTCTAATGCTCTTCTTAAAACATTAGCAATCTGGTGAAACAGAAGAAAACCAACTCTCAAACATTTGATGTCTGAATAGGTTTGCTATTTAAAGTTCTCATACAGGTATGGGTACCATATACATTTATGTTGCTTTGCAAGTAAAGGTAACACTCAAAGTTGAAAATCTTGTCCTTCAAAACCCATTACACCACTCGGAACCCAAGTTAGTATCTGCATCACAGGTGAAAATTTGGTAGCTGTTCACATATTGGGGGTAAACATTACCAGCATTTAATGAGCTTTAGAACCAGGTAGTAACAGTCAAGCGAAATGAGAAAGAAAATTAATCTAGAATTAACTGTCTAACAAATGAAACAAATTCATCAAAGTGACTCCAATTGTTATTGCAAGAATAAATAATAGCGGAAAGACACGATGTGAAGATAATACCAACAGACAGCACTAAATCAGAGTGAGCGAAAGATCGAGAATTGGACTCATTTGTGATTGCGGTCCTTTATTTATATATTTGTTATTGTTGTTACATATGTCCTGCACCCTACAAGATATGGACATCCATGTTTGACTGTTGCTCAAGCACGACACTACAGAAGGCGGGCAGTGACACGAACTTAGCTGAGAACTACGAGTGTGGGGATGCGAATGGTGAGTGGGCAGCAAATTTTGTCTGGCTGTCACCCGTGGGAATCTATGAAAATACACCACGTTTCAACTGCTGTTTGCCGGAATCCATTTGTATTCAGAATTGTATCAACTTTAAAACTGGCCGGATACTCAACAATAGCATACGTTTCTACTCAAGATGTTCAAAGTCTAGACCATGGCCAGTGGCATTTTTTCATGTTTCGTGCAGTAATGTTGTCGACACTCACTGTGAAGTATGTTGCAAAGGTTTAGTGTGTGCCAGCTGCTGGTTCTACACAGCCAATGAGAGAGGCAAGCAGACGATGATATGTTGTAAGAGAAGACATTTTTAACATTCTCATATCAGTGCAGAAGTGAAATCCACAGTCCCCACCACAACCAAAAATTTAAAAAACAATTAAAACTAAAAAATATCAACATACTCTGAAGAAACAACCAAATTTTTTAACAAAGTTAAGTTTCACAGCTCCCCTGTTGGGATTAGGGTAATGATTAAAAAATGTACTACAGATGACAGGCTAAACAAAGCTGGCAGTGAAGATAAAAATTAATGTAAACAATTCCTTTTTGTTTATTTTATTTCCCGTTGTATTATCAAAACAGTCAACCAATACATGGTGTAAGTTTAGAATTGGTTTTATGGTAACATTTAAGCAGATCCTTTAGTCAGTAAAAGCATATAATTTTCATTTGTCAGAATATGTCAGGAAATAAATATTTCTGAAGCAGCTTCTTTAGAAAAAGGGGGTTTGTCTTATACTCAGGGCCATTTTATACTTCGTAAATACAATATTACACTAACTTAAATGAAATTATCATAGGGCATTACCGGTCAGAAGACTCCGTATGGGGTGCTCCGCCACTTATTGCAAGATTTTCTGTTTGATGCCAAATCGGCAATTTGTACACTGATGAAACCGAGAGGAAATAAAATGATTAGGGCAACACAAACACCCACCCAGAAATCAAATCCGACATCCTGCAATCTGGAGGAAGCTGTCAAATGAGAGAGAGAAATAGAATTAAAGTAAGTAAACTGTTTATTGTTTCAAAAGTAACTGCCATAACTGTTAATAAATTTATCCTGGTGAGAGACAAGACAGTCCACACACAAGCAGAAAAATGTTTGCGGTTGTCTCGGAACCATTAGCGGGCTCACACGTCGCCGAAGTTTTTTCAACTACACTGCAAAAGCTTTGTCAGCGAGCACTCCTGATTCTTGGAGCCCTGAAGAAAGCCATTCATGGACACCGATTTGTTTCGGACGAAGAGGTGCATACTTGGGTAATGTCATCAGTCTGTAGGCAACCGGAAATATTTTTCTGTAAAAGCACTGACAGTTCTGTTCCACAGTGCAATAAATGTTTTACAGATTGCTTTTGATATAATAAACAGTAACTTACTGTCTTACATTTGTCTCTCTCATTTGACTACTACTAATAAATTGACATTCCTAATGTAATATGTAAATAACCTGATCAGATATCATGAATATCTCACAACTGGACTCAGAAGTTCCATTCGTGTTTTGTACACAAATTAAAAATAAACACACTTATTACAATGCACTACATTTTAGTTGCCTTGGCAGCATTACTCCCAAATATTAAATCCTTTGGTACAGTTTTTCATACTTCCGAAACAAAATTGTTAAAGTAATATCATACATAGCCACAAAGCTTGACAACTTGTAAGATGGATAAACTGATGCAAGTGGCAACTAGGTGGTGTAAAGGGAATACAGGAATAGTATATCTAATAACAAAGATGACGTGACTTACCAAACAAAAGCGCTGGCAGGTCGATACACACACAAACAAACACAAACATACACACAAAATTCAAGCTTTCGCAACCAACGGTTGCTTCATCAGGAAAGAGGGAAGAAGAGGGAAACACGAAAGGATGTGGGTACAAATGTCTGCTTGTGTCCGTGTATGTGCGGTTGGATATGGGTGTGTCCTTTTTTCCCCCTAAGGTAAGTCTTTCCGCTCCCAGGATTGGAATGACTCCTTACCCTCTCCCTTGAAACCCTCATCCTTTCATCTTTCCCTCTCCTTCCCTCTTTCCTGATGAAGCAACCGTTGGTTGCGAATGCTTGAATTTTGTGTGTATGTTTGTGTGTCTATCGACCTGCCAGTGCTTTCGTTTGGTAAGTCACATCATCTTTGTTTTTAGATATATTTTTCCCATGTGGAATGTTTCCCTCTATTATATCCATATAATACAGGAATAGGTTTGATAATGAATAAAAAAAATAGGAATGTGGATAAGCTACTAGATACAGCATAGTGGATGCATTATTGTAGCCAAGACAGACAAAAAAACCCAAGCCTACCACAGTAGTACAAGTTTATATGCCCACTAGTTCCACAGATGAAGAGACTGAGGAAATGTATGATGTGATAAAAGAAATTATTCAGACAGTTTAGGGAGCTGAAAATTTAATAGTCATGGGGGACTGGAAATTGATAGTACGAAAAGGAAGAGAAGAAAAGGTAGCAAGTGAATATGGACTGAGGTTAACGAACGAAAGAGGAAGCCGCCTGGTAGAATTTTGCACAGAGCACAACTTAGTCATAGCTAACACCTGGTTCAAGAATCATGGAAGAAGGTTGTATACATGGAAGAGGCCTGGAGATACTGGAAGGTTTTAGATAGATTATGTAATGGTAAGACATAGATTTGGGAACCAGGTTTTAAATTTTAAGACATTTCCAGGGACAGATGTGGATGCTGACCACAATCTATTGGTTATAAACTGTAGACAAACTGAAGAAACTGCAGAACAGTGGGGATTTAAGAAGGTGGGATCTGGATAAACCGAAAGAAACATAGGTTGTAGAGTGTTTCGGAGAGAGCATTTGGGTACAATTGACAAGAACAGGGGAAAGAAATACAACAGAAGAAGAATGGGTAGCTTTGGGACATGAAATAGTTAAGGCAGCAGAGGATCAAGTAGGTGAAAAGACAAGGGCTAGTAGGAATCCTTGGGTAATGGAAGTGAGATTGAGTTTAACTGATGAAAGGAGAAAATATATAAATATGGTAATGAAGTAGGCAAAAAGGAATACAAACACCTCAAAAATAATATCAACAATCTGCAAAATTGCTAAGCAGAGATGGCTAGAGGACAAATGTAAGGCTGTAGAATCATGTATCACTTGAGGTAAGATAGCTACTGCCTACAGGAAAATCAGACACTGACTTCAAGAAGAATATAATAAATGGAAAAACTGATAGAAGCCAACCTCGGGGAAGATCAGTTTGGATTCTGCACGAATGGTGGAACATGCGAGGCAATACCGACCCTACAACTTATCTTAGAAGATACATTGAAGCAAAGGAAAACCTATGTTTCTAGCATTTGTAGACTTAGAGAAAGCTTTAGACAATGTTGACTGGAATACTCCCTTTCAAATTTTGAAGAAGGTAGGTGTAAAATACTGGGAGTAAAAGGCTATTCACAATTTGTACAGAAACCTACTGGCAGTTGTAAAAGTCGAGGAGCACAAACAAGAAGCAGTGATTGTGGAGTGAGAGAAAGGGTTGCAGCCTACTCCGATGTTATTCAATCTGTATATTGAGCAAGCACTAAAGGAAACCAAACAAAAATTTGGAGTAGGAATTAAAATCCATTGAGACAAAATAGAAACTAAGGTTTGCCATCAAACATGGTGATTGTATCAGAGACAAAGGATCTGGAAGAGCAGTTGAACGGAATGGACGGTGTCTTGAAGGAGGATATAAGATGAACACCTACAAAAGCAGGACGACGATAATGGGATGTAGTCTAATTACATCAGGTAATGCTGAGGGAATTAGATTAGGAAATGAGACAAAGTAGTATACGAGTTTTGCTGTTCGGGGAGCAAAATATCTGATGATGGTCAAAGTAGGGAGGATGTAAAATGTAGACTGGTGATGGTGAGGACAGCATTTCTGAAGAAGAAAAATGTGTTAACAACGAGTGTAGATTTAAGTGTCAGGAAGTCTTTCTTGAAAAGTATGTGTACGGAGTGTAGCCATGTACGGAAGTGAAACATGGACAGTAAATAGTTTAGACAAGAAGAGAATAGAAGCTTTTGAAATGTGCTACAGAAGAATGCTAAAGATTAGATGGATAGATCACATAAATAATGAGGAGGTATTGAGTAGAATTGGGGATAAGAGGAGTTTGTGGCACAACTTGAATAGGAGAAGGGACCAGTTGGTAGGACATGTTCTGAGGCATCAAGGGATCACCAGTTTAGCATTGGAGGGCAGCGTGGAGGGTAAAAATCGTAGATGGAGACCGTGAGATTAATACACTAAGCAGATTCAGAAGGATGTAGGTTGCAGTAGGTACTGGGAGATGAAGAGGCTTGCACAGAATGGAGTAGCACAGAGAGCTGCATCAAACCAGTCTCTGGACTGAAGATCACAGCAACTAGCAGCAGCTAGGTCGCTTAAGGTTAAGGAGGAGGGACGGATCTCTCATACCCGAGGCTTACTCACCGTGCCGTCACCGGCCGCTCCGGGCTGGCCCCCTGGCTGGGCAGGCACACCTCCCGGGTACATGGAGGGGTACGGCGCCGGGCCCGAGCCGTACAGTCCCCCTGGGAAGCCGGCACCCCGGGCGCCGTACCCGATGCCACTCGTCGCCATCATCGCCATCGGGTGCAGTCCGGGGAACATCACGCTCTGAGGCTGCAAGTAGGAGTGCGAGTTAAATGCTGGCTCTGACTGGATATGTTTAGGACACTTTTGAGATAATACTTCAGACACACAACTGTACCATCTGTAAACCTTCAAGCTTTCTATTAATACTGACCACAAAGTCATTCGTTTGACTCATTCCGTAGATCCCTCCGACGAAAACCTTCGGAAATGCTGCACGACTCTAGATATACATTGACGCGAGACGAGGAAATTGTAGAAACTTAATGTGTACACAATAAACCGTCACTGTACCACTTTATGTTAGTCACAATTATACTACCTAAATTTAGTCGAGTAAACCAGTGTTGCCAAATGCCTAAAAGAAAATACTGCTGGAAGCACCACCACCTAGTGGTTCCGACACCACTCTTTGAAAATTCTCTGCCGATATTGTCAAGACATTTAAAATTAACATGCGAGTACTTTCTGTTCGTGTATACGTACCTCAAACAAAACCAAGTAAATTAACATGTGAGAAGGTATGTCTTCTTACTAATTCTAGTCAAAATTAGTGCCTCTATCGGAAACTCCCATACTCTAGCTGTCGATAAATGAACGAGTGTGACGAATTTCACATACGGGGGGAAGTCTGTCAGAAGTTAGGTAAGATCATCTTCTCAAGAATTAAGGTTATCGTTATTTTCTATCAATGTTACTTGAAATCACATTCCATTTTTCTGTCAGATATTCATTTAGGCCTTCGTGTGGCAACGAGAGCAGAAGAGCCACGCCCGACATCACGAGCACAGCAGAAAGACCGCCGGGCCGTAAACTAGGGAATATTGACGACCCAAATGTACGACAGACAATAAATTTAACTAAATAGATATTACTTTTAATTGCATTTGTTTTATTAGTTAAATGTCAGACTGTCAAAATCAGAATTGTCGTATGTTAAGAGAAGACTAAATTGTGCATTCAATTCATTTTCAACTTGTTGGACTGCTCCCTTAGTAGAGTCAAAAATTAACTAATATCAAAGGAGTATCTGTTAGGAGTTGATGTCATAATGTAAATACAGAAGCGTGCGAGTCACAAGCTCTCGCACAGTGAGTGACCACTGAATGTCTAATCGCTACTGAGTGAGAAACTTGCTGCTGGGACACAACACTACGGACCCATACTGAGTCAACGTGCAGAATACCCTGTTATGTAATACAGCTTTTTGTCATGTCAGTCTGCACCTGGACATCATCATCTTATTGTGTCAGGTGTTTTCACACCTTTACCACTTCCAACTGACAATCTTTTATGCCTTCACACACTTCTAAAGTATTGAACTTTCTTATACAAAAGAGCTTCAAATGTTAATGTAGAGTTCTCATTCTCTAATACTGGATGCATATAGAGTGAATATTTTGCCCACCACGAGTTATGCTGCCTCGACACACACACACACACACACACACACACACACACACACACACACACACTTGAAATTTTCAAATACCGTTAACAATAATACAAAATAGAGAAAATCAAATTTTTATTACCCTAAGAGGCATTAGACAGCCAACCAGCAACTGCACCGGGTTCTGCAGTCACTTAGTAACAGACTAATTTTAAAGAAAGTGCTACACTGTGATAAAGGCTGGTGTCTCCTGTTTTACTTCATAGTTGATTTAAGATTTACTTGATTATACTGGCAGTTTTCATGGAATGTTTGCAGGACATTACTACTTCTCATTCAGCTTTATAACACTACCAGTTTCCAAATAGGTAAAACTGTTCTAGCCCTAAATCTCTGTACTGAGGTAATTCGTACAAAGGCCAGTTAATGGGTAATGGTTTTAATTTTCTCTCAAATTGCTATGGCTACCCAATTACTTCATATTAGAAGCCACTTGCAAAACTTCCTGCCAGAATGCATAATTTTACTACAAAACCTATACAAGGAGGCAAACTAAATTCAAAAATTTTCTCATGTTTCATACCATGTCTATGTAACTTTCTGATGAATTCCAACAGATTTTTAATGCTGGCAACAAATGTAATGGAAAGTGAGTAAGACTTCCAAGATCCTAAAACAGCTTTCTGCAACTTGTATGGTTATCCGCCAGAGTGGCTATGCGTGGGAGGAGAACGGCAAACCAGATTTCCCAATTAAAAGTTCATTTTTTCCCACCTGAAAGTACATTTTTACTGTGTTAAATGATAACATACTTTCCCTCATAGTTGAACACTGAAGGTTTCATCCAACAGACAGCACTTCCCAGCACTTTAGCAAATGAGACCCAGCAAAAATATACATTATGTAAAGATATTTGATGTGTGACAACATTTGCACTGCATATTTGTGTATTATGAAACTATAAACACAAATTCCACCAAATACTGCACAGCAGCTTCTGAAGCATCGAAATCAATATTATGACACGCTTTCGTCAGTAAATTACAGCTGATGTCAGGTCATCTCGCCAACCAACGACGGCAGATATTCAGGGCACAGGATATGTGATGTATTCAGCCAGCAGCAACATCACTGTTAAGAAGTGTTTACACACAAATAAGAAAACTTAATGGTTTAAATCAATATGCATACAGTATAGCTCCAAGAAAAGTTAAGGTTTCACATATAATATATTTCTGACAAGCACAAATTCAGATTTCACTGCTGTACACTGAAAATTTCGTGGATTACCTGACTTCAATACATGTTCCATCAAGCACTTACTTTTCCATAGAAAAGCCCATTATATGTGAAACTGATGATGAACTCACTTCACACCTTTTTTTGGAGGATAATTATGCATATTGCTATAATTATTGCACAATTTGTAAACTATGAAAGAATTAAAACAACCATGAAGAACTAATATGAAAGAATTAAAACAAGCATGAAGAACTAACCCCTTTTTTAGCTTGTATTACTCTTTATATCACAGACAAAGATACTACTAAGATTAAGTAATGACAAAATTTTTTAATGAGAGTCTAAAGCTCCATAAGAAATTCATCACACATTCTAACACTTAATATAATTCATCTTGTATAATGGAATTTATTTTTAAAGTAATGCTTCCAAAACCACCTTTCACAATATTTTCCCGCAACCTGTTAACAGCCCTGCACACGAGCAATGGATCACAGTGAACTGTCGCACGCAATATCGCTCGCCACAACATCCCACAAATGAGCAATCTGCCAAGCAATTGCAATCGATATCATTAGCATCACTGAGTTGAGAAATTCTAGTATGGAAAATGAACTACGTTTCCAGCAGTTGCAGTTGATTTCTGTACCCCTACGAACACTTGCAAAACAAATTTAAAACAGACTATAAATCTTGGATCTATACGTTACTTTACAGTATATATTACATTCTCCACAGAACGTTTCAGCTGTAACTAGTCCTCAATTCCTTTTTTTTTTTTGTCAGTCTTATTGTTTAATTGTAATCTATAGACATATACAATTTACTCTATGTTTCTCTAGAGATAATGTCAACAGCAGCACTAGTGATAACTACATCTCTCGTTATAAATTGTATGAAGGAGAACTGGGTTACACAAAATGACACAGGAACTGATTACAACTGTATAATAGATGTACACTAAACATTTAAATTAAAATGTTCTTAACATTACAGTAGGTACATATGTCATTTCATTTACAAGTTAAAAGCTTTAATAATGCATGTAATTACTTCATAAATAACACAAACAAGCAGGTTATCATGCCATCTTCTTGGAGTCCCCTTACATACACTATGTGATCAAAAGTATCTGGACCCCCCCCCCCCCCAAAAAAAAGTTTCATATTATGTGTATTGTGCTGCCACCTACTGCCAGGTACTCCATATCAGCGACCTCAGTAATCATTAGACATCATGAGAGAGCACAATGGGGTGCTCTGCAGAACTCACAGACTTCAAATGCGGTCATGTGATTGGGTGTCACTTGTGTCCTATGACTGTTCGCAAGATTTCTACACTCCATTAACATCCTTATGTCCACTGTTTCCTATGTGATAGTGAAGTGGAATAGTGAAGGGACACGTACACCACAAAAGCGTGCAGGCTGACCTCGTCTGTTGACAGACGGAGACCGCCGACATTTGAAGACGGCCGTAATGCGCAATAGGCAGACATCTATCCAGACTATCACACAGGAGATCCAAATTGCATCAGGATACACTGCAAGTACTATGACAGTTAGGCGGGAGGTGAGAAAACGGATTTCATGGTCGAGCGGCTGCTCATAAGCCACACATCATGCTGGTAAAAGCCAAACGACGGTTCGCTTGGTGTAAGGAGCGTGAACAGTGGAAAAATGTTGTGTGGCGTGACGAATCACGGTACAGAATGTGGCGATGCGATGTCAGGGTGTAGGTATGGCGAATGCCCGCAGAACGTCATCCGTCAGTCAATGCAATCCAAATATATGGCCATATATGTAACTACTTTTTTTACACTCTCATGCTAACTCGAAACCTATCCAAGTAGTTTCATACATGACAAGCCTGGTGGTTTACTGGCAAATCGCACAGAGATTGTGGGAACTAATCTCAGCCGGGCCACAGATTTTTCAGTCTTTGTTCTAACTTAGTCTTCACCTCTCAACAATGAGGAATCACCAGAAACAATATGTGATTTGGATTCCTCATTAAACTGTAGGTTTAACAGTTGGAAACTGGGGTGGCTCAGGGAAACGCAAGTCGCCGAAGTGGGGTCACTCGCACAGGGCCACTGAGCCACACAAAATTATTATTCTTGCCATGTCATGGGCAGTGTCATTTCAGTTGCCTGAGACTGCAGAGTGAGTGTGTGTGTGTGTGTGTGTGTGTGCGTGTGTGTGTGTGTGTGTGTGTTTGTGCGCGTGCGCGTTATGAAGGCCCTGTTGAGCAGAAGTTCAATTTCTAACAGTCTTTTTGTTTTGCCTATATGCGACGCAGCATCTCCGCTATATGGTGACTACTACTGGTGACTTCCAATTCCCACATCAGTTCTCAGCTACTTATACTTGAGAACATGAAAATTTCGCATTTGCATTGAATGCAAATATAGATGTGAACTCACCACAAAATTCAAAAACATGAAATTATCTAATAAATGCTATTTTTAGCAAAATTTTATGCAGATAAACTATTTTATCAAAACGTAAGCAATTTTCAGGTACCAGTATTGCACGACATCTGATCAAGTGCAGTTTGGAAAAATGTGCATCAGAAGTGGTTGGCAAAAATAAAGAACACACCAAAGCATCAACGCGCAGACACAGTGCACTCTAAGCTCCAGTGCCACATCAGCTGTGGGCGACTGGACCGTGTCTATAATATATAGATCACACACAGCAAGGTAAGACACTACCACGGAACATAGGATTTAGAATAGAGAAATGTGTACTTTTGTCTAGCAGTTACACATCAAAATTTGGTATAATGTGAACACATTAATGTGGCAATCTTAACTGCTGCAGGAATTGGGCCTGAACTATCTCTTTTACAACACTGCCAATGTCGGCACGCTAATACACAGTAGTTGTTACCGAATACTTTGTATACTCTGCATTGCTTTTCACTCTCTTCTTTCGAAGTTAGAGAAGAGACTACTGCTGGTCCGTAGTAGTCTCATTACAAACTTTGTAACAGCACAATTGATTGCAGTCCCTGTGACCGTACTGCTTTTTCAGGTGCTCAGAACATGAGTGTAGGTTGGCAACGCTGATAAGTATGTGTTGAACAGCTATGAATTTCCACAAAAGATGAAGATCTCACAGAAGCAAACATTCCAGTCCAAAATTCATATTAGATAGAGTAAAATCTACTTATCTCTTCTTGTTATATTCCCAATCATAACTTTTTACTCAATTTGAATAAAAAGAGGGCAATTTCAATAATAGTAGGTGTCACTGTCACTTTCAATAAAAATAAACGTTATTTTGCTTCATGCCCCTAAGTTTAATGTTTTTAATAACTGGAGAGAATCTGATATGCATTCTACATTGATCTGTGTTGTGAATATTGTCATTGTCAATTTCTAGGTGGTTGATGTCATACCTAACTGCAGTTGGAGACACACACAATGACAGTCGAGTCTGGACTCTTTCGGGCACCTACATCATGCATTCTCCAACGCCAATGAGCATTCAGTAGTGTTCTGAGAGCTCCGCTGTGAATGTCATACCCAATGCAAACACTAAATGCAACCGTAGCTAGTTATATAGTGGATTTTTATTCCATTTGTTTTGAGTTGTCTCGGGTGATGGTGGTGGTAAACGAAAAATTCTACACAAGCAAGTGAGACAATTCGCACTATGCATGATTACGCCAAGCACAAAGCACATATACGCATGCACCACAATTTTTGCAACAATGCAAGCCCTCAATGTTTCTTGACCTGCACAAACCACCATCATTTGTGGATTGGATTACAGCTGTGTCTACTTGGTGTTAAGACGTTAGATGCTCTCCCACTAGACACGGCTGAAAATCCTTGATGTGAGTTTACAGCTGAAGTACACTACTAATATTTATCAGTTTTAGGAGACTATTAATGACCTGGTTTTCAGTCCAAAGGCTCATTTAATGCATCTCTCCACACTAGCATATCCTCTGCAAGTCTCTTCATCTCTGCTTAACTATTGCTCTCTGTATCAACTCAAACAGGCCTACCATGTTCAAATCATAGCTTTTGTCAGTCCCTCTTTGATGTCTCAAATTAACTGAATGTTTCAGGATGTGTCCTACCAACTGATACCTTCTTTTAGTCAAGTCCTGCAACATGCAATAATATTCCGCTATCCCTGACCCAATTCAGTAAATCTCTATTAGCTATCCGTTTACCCCCCTAAATTTCCATGTCTAACTTTTAATCTCTTCTGTTCCACCACATTTCACAAGCTTCAATTATCCATACAATTTATTGTGCTTAGATTAAATCATTTATTTGTAAGTCTACTTTACAGAAACACCAAGCAGTGGCCACTTTTGCCTGTTAACATACACTGACTCATTTCACAACTCTTTCCACATGCCCGAAGATTTCCTCCACTACGGCATTCAAGCAACACTTGTGTGAGTGAACAAAAGACTCTTAGGTATCTACATTAGGTTCAATTAAATCAGGGACTTACAGCCATCGCCTGCAGGTCATTCTCGTAGCTCTGCCGCAGTTTGGCGCTGATCATCGCCTCCGCCTTCGACATGTTCTCGATCGTACCCTTCACAGTTATTATCCTCTCCAAGTTGAAGCTGTTTATGTCATTTATGCTGGAAAACAGGAGAAACATAATACATCAGTAAATACAAATTGGAGAAATCTAAAACAGATCACATATGGAGCTATACTGAACATTTTCATGAAACTGGCCTAGTGGGAATACTAACAGTACAATGTGGAAATGCTGTGACACTAACAGTTACAATTTAGCAAAATAGGCTCTTCCTTCCGGAAAAGTTAGCATCAAAGTGAACATATATTTTTCCTTCTCGCAATTTATTTTTGTACAACAATCCAATAAACCTACACAAATGCCCTGCAAAACACTGACATGCACGACAGATGGACTGTTTCTTGTTCTGTTCACATGCAGAGTGTGAACAGAACTGCTTAAACTCCTCTGTGCATGCTGCAGTTAGTCTAATCTTGTCTTCATAAGCCCTACAGGACTATTACGTAGGAGGTCACAGTACATTCCTCCATTCGCCATTTTAAAGATATTCCTTGAAACTTGTAAGTATGTTTTGCTTGATATTCAAGTGTCTGCCAGTCCAGTTCCATCAGCATCTCTGTGACACACTGCCACTGGTCATACAAACCTGTGACCACTTGTGCTGCTCTTCTCTGCCTATGTTCCATATTCCTATTTCATGTGGATCCTACACAGTTAAGCAGTATTCTAGAATGAGTCACATGAGTGTTTTATGCACAATCCATTTTCTAGACTGGTTGCATTTCTCTAGTATTCTATCAATGAACCAAAGTCTGCAACCTGCTTTACCTACAACTGAGCCCATGTGATAATTCCATTTAATATCCCCACAAACTGTTATACACAAGTATTTGTATGAGCTGACCGATTCCAGCTGTGACTGACTGAAATTGTAGTCATAGGATACTACATTCTTTTTTGTTTTGTGAAGTGCAGAACCTTATATTTCTGAACATACAAAGCAAGTTGCCAGTCTTCCTACCACTCTGAAATCTTATGATGTGACTACATTTGCACAGCTTTTTTTCAGAGTAATGCACTGTAAGTAACCGCGTCATCTGCAGCAAGCTCAGGGTTACGCCCATGAATAGCAAGGGTCTCAGCACACTTTCCTCTGGAATGCCTGACATTAACTTTCATACCTGTCAGCAACACTACAATAATGTGTGTCCATTGTACCAAGAAATTCTCAACCCAGTCACAAATTTCGCTTAATACCCTTACAATTTTACTTCTACATCTACATCTAAACTCCACAAGTCACCATGAGGTGCATGGTAAAGGGTATATCCCAGTGTTCCAATTTTTTAGGTTGTCTTCCTGTTCCACTGAATGCCTTTGCGCCTGTAGTACTTATTCTAATCTTATCCTCACAATCTCCTTTGTAGACTGATTGTACTTCCCAGTATTTTACCAATAAATTAAAGTCTACTATCTGCTTATCCACGACTGAACCTATGTGATCATTCCATTTCATATCCCTACAAAGTGCTATACACAACTATTTGTACAAGCTGGCCAATCCAACAGTGACTCACTGATAAAAGTCACAGGATACGTTTTTTCATTCAGTGACGTGCAAAATTTTACATTTTGAACATTTACAGCAAGTTGCCAATCTCTACACCATGTTGAAATCTTACCAAGATCTTACTGAATATCTATGTAGCTTTTCTCAGATAGTACTTCATTATAGATAACTGAATCTGCAAAAAGCCTGATTTTACTATTAAGATCATTAATATAGAATGTCTATACAAGGGTGATGTACTTCAGGGCAATATTATGGAAATGGAAGAGGATGTAGATGAAGATGAAATGGGAGATATGATATTGCGTGAAGAGTTTGACAGAGCACTGAAAGACCTAAGTCGAAACAAGGCCCCCGGAGTAGACAACATTCCATTAGAACTACTGACAACCTTGGGAGAGCCAGTCCTGACAAAACTCTACCATCTGGTGAGCAAGATGTATTAGACAAGTGAAATACCCTCAGACTTCAAGAAGAATATAATAATCCCAATCCCAAAGAAAGCAGGTGTTGGCAGATGTGAAAATTACCGAACTATCAGTTTAATAAGTCACAGCTGCAAAATACTAACGCGAATTCTTTACAGACGAATGGAAAAACTGATAGAAGCCGACCTGGTGGAAGATCAGTTTGGATTCTGTAGAAATGTTGGATCACGTGAGGCAATACTGACCCTACGACTTATCTTAGAAGAAAGATTAAGGAAAGGCAAACCTACGCTTCTAGCATTTGTAGACTTAGAGAAAGCTTTTGACAATGTTGACTGGAATACTTTCTTTCAAATTCTAAAGGTGGCAGGGGTAAAATACAGGGAGCGAAAGGCTATTTACAATTTGTACAGAAACCAGATGGCAGTTATAAGAGTAGAGGGGTATGAAAGGGAAGCAGTGGTTGGGAAGGGAGTGAGACAGGGTTGTAGCCCGTCCCCGATGTTTTTCAATCTTCATATTGAGCAAGCAATAAAGGAAACAAAAGAAAAGTTCGGAGTAGGTATTAAAATCCATGGAGAAGAAATAAAAACTTTGAGGTTCGCCGATGACATTGTAATTCTGTCAGAGACAGGAAAGGACTTGGAAGAGCAATTGAATGGAATGGACAGTGTCTTGAAAGGAGGGTATAAGATGAACATCAACAAAAGCAAAACGAGGATAATGGAATGTAGTCGGATTAAGTCAGGTGATGCTGAGGGAATTAGATTAGGAAATGAGACACTTAAAGTAGTAAAGGGGAGTTGCTATTTTGGGAGCAAAATAACTGATGATGGTCGAAGTAGAGAGGATATAAAATGTAGACTGGCAATGGCAAGGAAAGCGTTTCTTAAGAAGAAAAATTTGTTAACATCGAGTATAGATTTAAGCGTCAGGAAGTCGTTTCTCAAAGTATTTGTATGGAGTGTAGCCATGTATGGAAGTGAAACGTGGACGATAAACAGCTTAGACAAGAAGAGAATAGAAGCTTTCGAAATGTGGTGCTACAGAAGAATGCTGAAGATTAGATGGGTTGATCACATAACTAATGAGGAGGTACTGAATAGAATTGAGGAGAGGAGGAGCTTGTGGCACAACTTGACTAGAAGAAGGGATCGGTTGGTAGGACATGTTCTGAGACATCGAGGAATCACCAATTTAGTATTGGAGGGCAGCGTGGAGGGTAAAAATCGTAGAGGGAGACCAAGAGATGAATACACTAAGCAGATTCAGAAGGATGTAGGTTGCACTAGGTACTGGGAGATGATGAAGCTTTCTCAGGATAGAGTAGCATGGAGAGCTGCATCAAACCAGTCTCAGGACTGAAGACCACAACAACAAAAACATCATTAATATTCAACATGAACAGCAATGGTCCCAACACAATTTCTCAGGGCACACCCGAAGTTACTTATACATCTGACGACGGTTCTCCATAAAAGATAACATGCTGTATCCTCCCTACCAAAAAGTCCTCAATCCAGTTACAAATTACACTTGATACCCCATATGATCCTGTTCTTGACGATAAGGACAGGTGTGGTACTGAGTCAAAAGCTTTTCGGTGTTTTTAGTCAAAAGGCATAAACATTTTCAGATTAAAAAATTTTGGGAAATCCATCTTTGAGACACATCTGAAAGGGCATGCCCATTCAATTACACATTAAAGACAACCTTCAGATCGTACACATTGTCAACAAAGGAAAAAATGAATTTGGTTTGATGAACTTTGAATTTACATCCAGAACAACAACTCCCCATATATCATCATCAATGATCAACCAAACCTAGCAAGTAACTCTTCTCACAACCACCAATCATGAAACTTTTGTTATTAAACTTTGGGGAAGGGCCAGAAACTTAAGATTTGATAATTCTTTATTTAAATTTGCTACAGTTCTGTGTAATTTATGCTGAGCCATTCATTTTCATACCAGACCTGTGCTAAAAGTGCTTATCGAAGCAAAATTCCTGCGACGCAACTGCGCAGTGTCCACAATGCTCACACAAAACAGTCTTACTAGGTCTGTTCAAAAAATTCCGGAAGTTTGTCCACAAAATTCTTCCACGCTTACCTTTTAGTTATTGTGCATGGTCTTCCTCAAAATACTCTCCTTCACAATTGATACATTGCCCCTAACACCATTCCCACTTCTGAAAGGAGTCTTGGTACACCTCTTTCTGGACAGCATGAAGCACCGTCTGCAAATTTTCTTTGGTCTCTTCTATCGTTGAAATCATCATCCTTTCAACGGGGTTTTCAACTTTGGAAACAAGTAGTAGTCTGCAAGGGCCAGGTATGGAGAGGACGGCGGATGAGGCAGCAAACGGATTTCATTCTGTGTGTAATAGTCACGCACCAACAGATATGAATGTGCCGGTGAATTATTGTGATGCAAGAGCCACGAATAGTCTCACCACATTTCAGGCCTCTTTTCTCACAGGCATAGCAACACCTCCCGACAGTAGCATTGATTAACAGTCTGTCCCTGTGGCACAAATTCATGATGAACTAATACTTAAAAGTCAAAGGAAACTATCAGCATGGATTCAACATTTATCCTGACCTGAGTTTTTGTCTTCCTGGCCCACTGTCAACTTTGAACCTTTGTCTCAACATCACAACTATAGACCCAAGCCTCAACATCACAACTATAGACCCAAGCCTCATCATCAATTATGATTCTCTTAAGGAACATGATGCTCTCATTTGTGCATATCGAAAACCTCTTCACAAATTGCAAGGCAAAGGTATTTCTGGTCTCAACTCATGAGCCGTGGGACGAACTAGACAGCAACACTGTGCATTACAACATGCTGTCAGGATTTCATGAGGTGATCCAACTGAAATTTTACATTCTTCTGCAATTTTACATTCTTCTGCAATTTTACATTCTTCTGCAATTTTACATTCTTCTGCAATTTTACATTCTTCTGCAATTTTACATTCTTCTGCAATTTTACATTCTTCTGCAATTTTACATTCTTCTGCAATTTTACATTCTTCTGCAATTTTACATTCTTCTGCAATTTTACATTCTTCTGCAATTTTACATTCTTCTGCAATTTTACATTCTTCTGCAATTTTACATTCTTCTGCAATTTTACATTCTTCTGCAATTTTACATTCTTCTGCAATTTTACATTCTTCTCAGACAGGCAGTCTTCGATTGGCATGCACAATTTCACCAATTCTCCTGACACAATCGACATCGGTGAAGGCCAACGTGTGTCCCGAACGAGGGTCATCTGTAACTTCCGTCCGGCCATCCGTGTGAACCATTCGTAGCATCGAGTACAGATTGATCACTCATCACCATAGACTTCCTCCATCATTCAGTTTGTCCCTGTAAAAGTTTTCTTGATTTTATTGCAAAATTTAATGCAGACACTTTGCTCTTCTAACTCTCACAATTCATAAACTGTGCACCACTACATTGTACTCAATACAGCACTGAACAATAACAGACATACAACAATGAAACTTCTGGCAGTTAAACACCGAACACAGGTGTGTGCAAGGATGACAATTGCATTTTGCTCCAACACACCATTGGAGCAAAATTACAAATATTCCAGATACACAGTGATCTTATTACATGTTTGATACATTCAACAGAGGAAACCATAAAATGTATCAAGCATGTAATAAGATTCTTCCATATCTGTGTAGATGTTAAACAAGTGTTCAGACTGGACTTTCCCTTTGACAAGCACTTTTAGGGCATGTCTTGTTTGAAAATGAACAGGTATGTTAGAAACCAGTAGCCCATATAAATTACACACTACAGTGGCGAATTTAAATAAAGAATCCTCTGAAAATTCAATTTCTTAATATACATTACTTTATATTACCAGCCCCATTTATGACCATATTTTGAATTTGCTTATATAGCAGATAATGAACTGAATATTTTTTGCTTTGAAACAAAACAAAAACTGCAACTGCCTTTTCCTAACTACCAATAACAGAATATATAACACAGCAAATTACACTGACAGTGAATATATTTGCTGATTTTTTTCCAAATTGACCTTTATTTTCTTCATCTGGCTGTATTTAAGTTTTCAATAAATGGCCAGTCTGTTGAAAAGCAGTCTATGAACTGAACACATCTCTGAATTGAGGTCTGCATCTTTTCCCACCGAATTTGATGATCACATAAAATCATCAGAGTATTAATTTCGACCTCTAGTGGCCATTTTCATGACTGCCACCCGCACTCAAGAACACTACAGTTAGAAATAAGCCACTTGGCTATGCTGTGAGTCACGTATAATTTGTTTCTTTTCCTTCACTTTCATCTCCAAAGTGATACTGACTATTATATTATAAATCATAATAAGAACAACACGTGTCCACGAATCTTAAATTGATCGTTTTTAAAATGCCTTACTCTCATTACACGCGAGCCATAATGCGAAAATAACTGAATCTGAAAATTCTTTAATCAGCAATTGACGTTCCTGTCATTTTATTACAAATTATACCAATAATGATTTGTTCTCAATACTTTCGGCATGCTGGTGCTTAGAAACAGCACGTATTCTTAGAGTGTAACATATAACATAAAACCCATTGAATATGAGCTTCTGCTGAACACGACAGATACAATACCTACTCACACTTTGTTACTTGTTATTGAATTTTTTGGCCAGAAACAATACTGTAAAGATGCTCTCACTTCCAATTTGCACGTACGGCACATGTTTCTGTTCCCAAACGTAAGGAAAATCCTAAATGGCTGTCATTTTACAAGCACATACGAGTTTAAAAAAACACATAGCTGTAAGAGCTATCCACAAAACCAAGTTCCTAAAGTGTTTTAATGACTGGAAAAATTGCTGACATATGTGTAGTATCTAATGCGAAGTATTTGACAGAGAATAATATTGGCACAGACAAACTGTAAAAAAACTATATTCTTAGTACTTTTCTAACAACTTTAATAACGTAGAACAACAAAATTTGGAACTGAATACTCTACTACCTCCGTGGGGGAAAGGCAAGTATCATGACTAATGTTCTGAAGCGTCAAAGTGAACTGAGATTATATATATTTTCAATCCAATGAAAATAATTACTATTAGTAGCAGTAATTGTCAAGAAATTGAATTACTGACAAACATCAGAAGGTATAAAGCTCCACAACTCACCTGGAGACGGTAATCTTCGTGTCGGTGTCTTGCATTATTCTCTTAATTGTGTTGCCACCCTTCCCAATGATTCTGCCGATAAGGTTGTTGTGAGCAAGGATTTTCAAAGAAATTTCCCTGCAAATCCAATTCAAACACACAAAAATTAAAACACAACTAGACTTATTAAGACCCAACAGAGTACAGTAAGATCTCAATCTGACATGCTCCGAGATCTGTCCATGCTGGATATCAAGGTCAGTTTTAAAAACAGGGATATAAGCAGAACCTACAGTTTTAACGTAAAAAAATAACTTATTCATTTAAAACTACAGGAAAGAGTACAGTATAAAAAATTGAAAGTATGTATTACTGCTCTGTAAAGACAAAACTGCATCTAAAATCTAAAACCTAATACTGTACTGCTCTATTAAATCAGTATAACACCCAAAGTTTCAGAAAAGTTCAATATGCATAAATAAGTTTTTGTATGCCAGTTACAAAATGAAGTAAGCAAACCTGATTTGAAAAGATCTAACGCCTTGTGAAAGTACCATATAACCTGTTAATAGCTCTCCCTCTGCTCTCTTAGCACTGATCCACTTACACAAAATTTCGTCTACAGTTTCTAACTTGAGTGTTTTAGCATTTGTCAAACATCCAGATTTTTAACTGAAGCAGATTGTGATATAAACTTCCTGTGGTTTTTGTTTTTTAATATTGTATGTAGCTGAAGATGGAATATTAAATTCCTCATAATATTGATTCAGTTCTCATCTGCTTCAAATCTTATGATGTCCAGTTTTTGACACACTGTCAATGTCGTATTTGTGTTATGCCTTCTTAGGCGTATTTTTGCTCCGTTTGGGAAACATACTCCCTACACACACGAACTTTTTAATGTGTGTCAATTTGACAATCTTACAAGTAGCTGAATAATGATACAATAAAATGAATTTATTAAATAACTACTAAATAAAACCACGCAGCACTAATGCAAATGTAATTACTGTAAATTTAGGCCTAGTGAACAAAGAATCATTAATACTATCACAAAGTTAACAATGCAACTGGCTTATCTTGGCAAGAATATAATCACAAAGGCAGATAATATTGTTACTGACGGCATGCCATGCCAAAAAATTCTGATGTTTCTCAAAGGCACCAGACTGTACCATCAACCACACTGAACAAAAAAGATGGGAAAATTTCTGACGCATGTTGGACTATTGTGCCTGCCAGATTATCCAGTGCTGTACTATCATAGTTTTACTGTACCACACTGCATGGCACACACAAATTTTGCAAAATATAGCCCAGAAATTTATTTAGAAGTGATTGTAGGTATTTTATTATATGCCTAAAATATTGTAATCATTAATGAAAGTTAGCATGAACTGCAGTGTTTCACATGTGACCTCACTCCGTTCTGTGAAAAGAGACTGTGGCATACTGGGGAAAAGAAGGAAGAGAGAATAGAGGTTAATGACCTGTCGAAAATGGGTCATTACAAGTTCAGATTGATGAAGGACAGGGAAAAGAATCGGCAATGTGCTTTTTGAAGATACTGTAACAGTAGTTACCTTAAGCGATTCAAGGAAATCGACAAACATAAAAATTATTTTGGGTGTGAAGTTAAAAATGGGAGAGACAGGGACACTGAGAAAGAAACGTGTGAACTGTCAAACAATGTGAGATATTGTACACCACACTTGAAAAATAAAGTGTAACTGGAAACAAGATTAATTTTAACAAAAACAAAGGAGACAATGACAAGAGTGCAGATCTGTGGAATGAGCTTACTCAAGAATGCATAAATGGGGACAGCTTCCAGCAATGGAAGTGCAAGCATCTGATGCAAGAATGTGAGAAAGATGCAAACAGGGGAAAATGTGTCAAGAGGGTGGAAGTAGGGAGTTCCCAACAGCAGAGTGTAGATATATCGCTAGATAAAGAAAACGGTGTGGAGATCCACAAAGATGAAGGAAAAGTCAAAACACAACATGCTGCAGGCTAAACCTTTGAATGATGTAGGAAGAAATGTACACCTCTAGGCTCTCACCCATGTCTGATGTATCTTTACAGAAAATGTAGCTGGTGAGAATGTACTGTGGTTGGAGGCAGGAAAAAATCTTTTCATTATAAGGGAAAAATCAGTGTTTTTAGGTCAGATCAGTGTTATTTCTTGCCAGATTCTGTTTTTCTTAGACAAGTTTGGTGCTTGTTTACAATTTCGGTGCTATTTTTTTCAAATTTCAGTGCTACTTTTGAAGTCATCACATTCAGTTACACAGAAAATGAAATAAAATTTAAGAGCAGGCATATACACGAACCTCAACTTTGAGGAAACAAGAAGTCACGAGAATCAATACCATCAGATACAAATATTGGTACACTGTCACCATCAGATATATAACTCGGTTTGTGCAATTTTTTGTGAAAATTTCTTGTCCCTAACTACAACAAAAGACTGCTACAATTCAAATTACAATTCTATTGTTTAATAAAACCAATGTATTAAAAGAAACATTTCTATCTATAGAAAACTACAACTTCGCAACCAACACTTCAATGCGGTACTGAAGTATTTAATCATTACTCTGAAGTAAAATGCAGTATAGAGCAATTCAAACAAAATGTCACACAGATACAGCCGATACAATGCAACCGAAACAAATACAAGGGGCATCCAGAAAGTAAGTCTTCCGACCGTTTCCTTTAAACTAGACTTATTTTGCCAGGAAAACTGCGCATCGTAACAGATCTGTGACTGATAATCAAACGGTGTGTCTTATTCGTTCTCCCAACACCTGTTAGGTTCGGTCAGTGAGAAGGTTCCCTAATGCGCAAAACATACCATCCACGAAAATTCATCATCGGCTCTGTCAGGTCTAGAGGCCGAACATCACGAGCAAAGTGTGTTGGCAGTGTAGATATTTTTCTAAAGGTCATCAAATTGTCCACAGTTAAGAGCACAGTGGGCAACCATCCCTCACCAATCATCACCCGGTTGCGCTGGTGCGGCAGTGCATCCTCTTCACGATTACGCAAGCTCAGTAGCCATTTTCTGGAGATATCGCAATGCTTGTTACATGAAATCGTCCCTAAGCACCTGCTGTTCAAGAAATTGTGTGCCAGGTGGGTGCCACACTCTAGCACGAAATGAAATGCTTCAGTGCATCACTGACATTTCTGCAGCGGTACTGTGCCGACGGCGAGTACCCAGCGATTTCCATCTTTTCTTGCACCACAAGAAATTCCTATTGTCCAGACAGAGTTTCGACAATGACAAAGAGCAGAAGACAACTGTCACACACTAGTTCCATTCACAGGAATACAAAAGTTGATTCCACAATATGACAAGGGTCTCACTTCCTCTGCTGACTATGATAAAAAAATAGCTCAAACATTGCTGTACCTGTTGCTAATAAAGTCTTCCAAGTAACAATGTTGTCTTTAAATACAGGGATACTTACTTTTTGGATGTATCTCACACTCTCTTGAAGTGTTAAGCAAAGGTAAGTCCAAAACAGATTTTCTTTCTTTCTTTCTACTTCTGACACTGACGAACTTTTGTATTCTCTCCATAATACCGTGTTGGCTTTTCTCATCTCAGTGTTCTTTTATAAGAGCAACACTATTTATAGTCCAGACAATAAATTGGTCTCCAACATTTACTTTTTCTTTGTAGACTTCACGTTTCAATCACCAACTCCGATGAAAACGCCCGGATAGTTCGGTGGCTGAGAAACTTCAACATTTCTGCGAATCCACCCACTGAGGAATGTTAGGGTTTACATGACGTGTCACTATGACTAGAATGTGTGAAGGCCTATCACGCTAGTACATTCCCGTACTTGCAGCCAAAGAAATCTCTTGTATTTACACTGGAAGAGAGTCTAGACAATACACCCAAAAACTGTCAACACCAGCTATGAGCAAAAAGCAGTCTTCAAAATGCGTCCCCATAAGCCACATGGGTCTGTACCGCCAATGAGAGTTAACAGCACTATTGATACCGTCAAGAGTGAAAATGGCTTCAACAATCAACAGTATTAACATCCATTATTCAGCCATTTGCAAGTAGCCAATGACAAAATTTCAACTGTCTGCCCTCATCTCCTTCTCGAAGGTCTCCGACTTCTGTAAACGCTCAGGGTAGAGCCCACGAATACAAAAGGCTCGCGATACTTGTGTGTGTCGAACACAGATAGGTGTCTACTTCCTGTGTGTCCTTATTGAAGAACTGCATTCTACCTCCTGAATGTCTTCTACTTCACCTCATCCTGTTCATCTGCACATTCGGATGACATACAACTAGTGGGGACTGCACCAGTTACACAGTTTAACAAAAATGAAAGTAAACAGCTCTGAATCTGGTACTCCAATTACAAATAGTCTATTGTATTCTTTACAAACAGCAGCAATGTAGCCATAACAAAGTTTGTACACAAATACATCATTCTCGAGGCACATTTAAATGATGCAGAACAATTGGAAAACGAACCACACTCACAATTGAAAATTTCAATTATGTCAACTTAAGCACATTTTCACAACTTCAAAACAAAAATGACAAATAAATAAATCTCTAGAACTAGAGGAGCAACATACAAACTAAACTTATCTCTGCAATTCCGTGTATTAATTTAACCAATGGAAACTGAACATATGAAATGTTTCATTCTAATTATTCTATGTTACCATGTCCTAAAATATTTACAATTCCTTTGAAATAAACTGTACATTGTTGAGATCTGCTGCACCTTTTCCACATTTTCTGTTTCTCTTGTATATAAGAAGAACTAGGAACAGTCTTACGAATCTTTATATTTTTTTGACCTAACATATTTCACTTAATTATTTAGCTATTTTCAGCAGTAATATAGTGAAACATATTTCTCAAAGGCAAAATAAAAATTCAATTGCCAAGGCCAAGTAATATGTAGCTATTCTTATTACTCAGCATATAGAGTTACTTGAGACACACATCAGTTCATATCAAAGTGCACAGCATAGGCCAAACATGAGCTGTATGCCCAAATATCAATCTGGCAAATAATCACATTTGAAATGCAGAGCACAGTGCATGTCAAGATGTCTGTTACGACTACAGTGAAATGGAGGCTAAAAGCTGATTACATGAGCTGCCAGCTAAGAATTTGTGAAGCATAAATGGCTAACACACACACACACACACACACACACACACACACACACACACACAAACACCAGTGAGGAGAATAGAGGCATGTGTTAAAAACAGACCCTTTGTTGGTGTTGTTGGCTTCCTGCTGCATTACTTCCAAGATCCTCCTGCAGGCGTTTGTGCAGTTCTCCGGGTTGCCGTAGATAGTTATCGCCTTTTCCAGAGAACCAACATTGTCCTTACGGTGAACATCCACGCTACACAACAAACAATAAAAAACAGTTATAGCAACATATTATGCACCAACAATTACAAAAATAAAAAAGAACTGTAATTGGAGGGAGAGAGGGAGACTAATCTTCCCACGCAGTAAACAAATCATTATTTCTATTTCTGATAACACTAACATATCCAACTGCATATGCAAAGCAGTGGAACTGCTTTCAAGAAGTAATAGATACTACGAGAGACAGCACCACAACCTGTCACTCAATCCATGAAATTTTAACGTTGCCACAGGATAACATTGGTTTCCAGTAGCCACTGTACAGACTGTGCAACATTATTATTTAATTGGTACCCATTGTACAGGCACTGACACCCAAAAGATTTCAATCAGTAGTGTTGCTCTGTCATCCACTGTCTACACACAGTTGATAATGTATGTCATTAGTTTTGTATTTTGCTAACAGATGGCATGTGACAGAAGCCATTCACACAGGTTTTGTCAGCTTCCTTTTACGAAATATCATCATACACAAAAATTCTTCACAGATTAAAACTCTTTGCTAATCTGGGACTCAAACCCACAACCCTTCATAGAGCAGACAATTGCTCTACCGAGTGAGCCCTCCTGGCACTTTCCACGACCTGCGCACACAGCTTTACCCTGAATCCTCATTTGATTCCAGCTGCACCAAAGGGCAAAAAGTGTTTTTACTACTGCCGAATGGACTGTACTGTACATCATCATTCCCTGATGTTAAGCAATGGCATACCAGCCTCAGTACATGAATGGATACAAAGGCACCTGTCACCAGCTCCACAGCACATCACACCCACGGTTTATAAGCACACTTACAAGCAAACTGTCGTCAGCGCTTGTTTAATACCCTGTCGCTACTGCTTTGGAGTGCAGTGGAGACTGTGCATGGCACGGATTTGCCAAATTCTCACTAGGTTCCCAGAGGTTTGTGGTACCAGCTGTCTATGCACCATGTGGAAATGGCACCAGACAGCACGACACATGTGTACTGTGTTTCGTGCCCCACAACATGGACAGATATCCTGCCAAATGATGCTACTGTTCTCTCAGAAGAAATACTAATAGCAGTAACAGCAACAGTGAAGATGGTCAAAACACTACCACAAGGGACAACATTCTGTTATTCAAAGTAGTCAGACAGAACTTCACCAACTGCTATTCAAAACAATGTGGGACAGGAAAAAGTGGATAAAGACAAGAAGATGTCCATGTCAGGCCAGTTCACGGAGCTGCCTGCCCCTGAAAACAATACGCCTCTGAATGGTATAGTAGGCACCCTCTGAAGGGGCAAGGGAGGGGGGGTAGGGGGGTAATCCTTGCTGTGCGATTCTACATTTGGAAGCCCATATTACCACACAATTAAGTACTGCAAATCTGAATTTGAAACTCCTATCACACGAATATTTACGCTATCATACATTATATTAATTTAATCGTCTAGTGGTCTTGGATGCACACTCGTTTCCAATCTTCGTTTGCTTCAATCTGCAAAAACTTCATTCCTCAAGGTAATGAAGTGAAATCACACTTCAATACCTTATGCAGCTAACTTTATTTCAATCTAGAAGCAAACCATAATTGTAAATGAAAATCATACAATGAAATAGCTGTGCATATTTTTATTACGCGATAATAGTAGTTTGAAGTAGTGTACATAACTAACGGGTGATGCGTGTGCATGGAAAGCTTATTATACAGTTGCTTACAGGACAGGAAGATTTTTGAAGGTGGAGTTCCCTATAGGCATGCTCAACAATGGTTCAAACAAAAAAGTTTCAGTAACAGCAAGTAAAGGAGATTATAAAATCAGCCAGCTGCATATTCAGGTAATTTATACAGAATTAAGACTGGTGCATTAAGAAATTCCAACACTGTACTGTAGTTTACAGGGCATTTTATAAATACCCCAATCCACTACCGTTATTCATAACCGCTAGACGACTGTGATAAAAAAAAAATTGTTCAATAGTGTATAAGAAAGGAGCAGATACAGTGCACCCCTGCCTGCGTCCGTGCAGAGTGTGAACTGGAGCAAGGGCAGCAGCCAGTGTTCACTTGTTGTCCGAGACCATACATATGCTTTGGCATTCCTAGTTGGCAGTGTCATCGATGGCTCCGAGTAAGAGGGGCGCCGACAATTTCAATGGGGACCCAAAAATAAATTAATCACTTTTAAGTTAAACAGAACTTTGATGTATGGCCTAAGGATAAGACAGTGTATCAGTAGGTGTTAATGTTTGATGTTTGGTTAAACTACTTTGTGTTTTAATTATTGCGATCTGTCATTGTGAGACTTGAAGACTTTAAATACAGAGAAATGCAAATAATAGTGAAGTTTATTCAGCGGCTCGAAGTAGCAGTCATGATCTGACATTTCAATATAACCCAAAAAGGATCGAAATCCAGACGAAAAGCAAGTTCATACAAGGCAGTGGGATGGAGTAGCTCATGCAACAGAATTTCTGAAGGCACAGTGGGATGGAGTAGCTCATGCAACAGAATTTCTGAAGGCAGTCATTCATCAGCAGACTTATAACAGGTAATCCAAAACTGTAAAAATGTAACAAGTGCAGACAGTAACTTAAGTATGTCAGTAAGGAAAAACCTACATTTTCATTGACACACACAATGAAGCAGTGGATCCTTCATTGGGCCAATTCTGAAGGAGTGAGATCCGGGCTGTAGAGTGGATCAGGAAGAACAATACAATGAAGTTTCACGAGCTCCTCTCGAGTGCACAGACTTCGAGACCGTACACTGTCACGGAGATGTAGAAGTTAGTTTGCATTTTTGTGACAATGAACACGCTGAAGTTAGTTTCTTCAGTTTCCTGAGCATAGCACAATACACTTCAGAGTTGATGCTGCACCACAACAGAGCACACCGAACACGGGTTAGCTGTTTAGTAACAGATATTTTGGGCCAACTCATCATTGTAGTAGAAAGCATATAATTAGGGGAATATGTGGTGTCCACTGCAGCACAGCTCTCAGATTGCTATTTAAATAGTTTTACATACTGACAAAAGCTTCACAGTTCATTTTCACTCTTCTGAAATTTGTTGTAAACAGTCACAATTTTGAAATTAGAGTAACATAATACTACAAGGAGAAATGACTTACACTATCTACCACTCACCTTCAGTGCACAACAAAAATGATTGGAGTGTTCAGGCATCTACTCAGTGAAGCTTGTAATTTAATGGATAACAAAATTACAGTATCTCATTTCCACACTCACCGCGCACGTGTCTGCTGCGTGATCTGGCGGATGGTCGATCCCTGGCGGCCGATGATGGCACCCACCATGTCGCTCTGCACCAGCATACGCAACGGGAAGTCCGCCTGGCGACCGCCGCCCCCGGGCCCACCGGGGCCGCCCCTGCCGCCGCCGCCACCCCCCCTGCCCCCGCGACCGCCGCCACGGCCCCCTCCCCGCTCCATCGCCAGGTCTGCCCTCAGGGTACAGCCCTGGATCTCGTAACCATTCAGTTGCTGCACAGCTCTGGAACGTAACAACAACGGTACAGTCAGTATCCCAGTCGAAAAGTGTCGAGACTGCAATTCTGACACTACAATAAAAATGACCACGTTACTGTAATCTACACATGTTGAGGAGGAGATTGTTTACAATTTTTGAAAATTTTTTAAACTGTGGAAACTCCAGATTTGAATATCAATGGTGTAGGAAATGACAGATTGCTACTTACCATAAAGATCAAATGTTAATTTGCAAACAGGCTTAATTAAAAGACCCTTACACATAAGTTTTGGGGCACAGACTGCCAGAAAAAACGAAGACACACACACACAGCTCATTCACACAAGCAAGTACACCTCTAACAAACTCCAAGCTGCCAAGGTTAGTGGTTGTGCGCGCATAAGATGGGCTTGCTTGTGTGAATGAGTGGTGTGTTTTTCTCTTCCTGATGAAGACTGTGCCCGAAAGCTTGTGTTTAAGTGTCTTAATTATGCCTGTTTGCAAACAGTAAGCTCCAATCTATCTTTTCTTACAGTTTTAATGATCTTTATAAATCAATAGCTCCACTTCACTTCTGGGACAGCACATATCTGATTTGAAATTTAGACCTCTTAGTGTCAGATGTTTATTATGTCTCATTGCTTGTATGTACCCACACATTAAATGAAGTACAAACACTATCACACTCTTTCAATGCAGGGGTCATTTGTTTTTCAGATTTCAAGCTAGCAGTATTATGAAACTGAGCTGTCCGTAACAAACTTTGATGCTAGAAAGTTAAGCTGACATCACTGTAACGGCTTTAACCGGATATACAACAATGCTGTAACACATTTTTAAACATGCACACACACTTCTCACTTTTTCTGGCACAATTGTGTTTTTTGTTCGTGTGTTTACAAACAGTGGTTTAAATTACAATATGGAGATATAATGGATTCTCGAGATACAAAATAAAGAACATTATATTACATAAAAGAACAAAGCTTTTAATGAAGAACTGTCAAATCAGTACTTACTTTCATGACCAGAGCCTAGGTATTTAACTAAGACTTGAGTTACATATTATTAATCTTATGGCATAAACCTTGGAAGGGTCCTATAGTCCCCTGTCATCATCATTTTATTTGCTTCCCAGAGCACATTGCATCCTACAGACTGAGCTATGATTCAATCCAGCCATAGCCTATTTCTTTCTACAATTTACAAGCATCATATGGCTGTTATGTTGGTTCTTTTCAGACTTACAAATGTGTCTATAACCCCATAATAAGTCTTCCATGTTTTTATATGTAACCCAACTCATGACTATGATTCCATAATATGTTTATCCCTTGTTCTCCTATTCCAAAACTCTATGGCATACGTGAGTGAAGGAATGTTCGTGTGTTTCATTTTGCTGTACAGTGGTTTAGTCTGTTGCAGAGAATCAGCAGTAACCTTACAGAATGGCCAACCCTCTCCTTGTGTGAAAGTTACCGGTATTATCTTGGTGGTGGAAGCCTCATCTCTGGGTTTTCCTGGCTGCGGGGTTGTGCGGGAGAAGTTTTAGTGTGAGATGGGCAGTCTGCTTCCAGCTCTCCAATGGTCTGCAGCCAAGGTCTCTTCGAAGAAAGGCGAGTCGATTTAACTGCACGGCACAGTGTCTCTGCGAGAGGGGAGCTTTTAGCTTTTGGCCTCGCATTTTCTCTTATAAAGATTGTTTTGCTGGGTCACGGCAAGGAATGAAAGGCTTTTGCAGACTTTCAGTTTGATTCCTAATGCAGTCTTTGGTCCATAAGAAGAATGTAGCACAACGGTGATGCACATATTGAAGTGATCTCACACAGGAAGTGTGCCCTCGGTTCAGTGTCAATGTTTGTGTGCCTGCTAATGCGTGTGTATACCTTCTGATCTTTTCTGAAATTTGACAGTTTTTGCCTCTTTGTGAATTTTCTTTGTTTCATTACTATACGTCCGTTAGAAACCATCAATGTGGGTTAATATTAGAATTTGTTGGCCCTCTGCCATTACCCTTTGTCTATTCAAATGTGTCCTCTGTAAAATGTTAATTGTTCGCAGCTGCGTGGTTTAATGTTGCTAAAATTTGGCCACGGTAATTAGAAACTGTGTTCCCACAAAGCACGTGGCCATACGAGTTAACTGTGAGCCTAACGTTCCTGTGGCCCCCCGTCTCTGTCCTAGAGTTTACTTATTGCTCTGAGTTTGGAATATTAAATATATCCTGTCCGGATTATTCAATTGTATTTGTGGTTTGTGATTTCATGTTACGTGTGTAAGCGCGCGCGCGTGTGTGTGTGTGTGTGTGTGTGTGTGTGTGTGTGTGTCCTCGTTGATACCGTTTCTCCAAACCGAGGTTCAACTTTACATGCAACCATGATATTCAGATTTACCCTTTTATTTAACCATTTCTCGACACAGCGGAACACATCTCCTACCTTTGTTGCATGTTGGTGTTGGGACCGTCCTTGCCGTTCTTTGAGTGAATGTGGGACTGAATGTGAGTATTAAACCTTTCCCGTCGCCCTCTAATGACAATAGCGATTCTAAATTAAGAGATTCTGTTGTGAATCGTATAGCGTTTCACAAGCAATCGTACGTAGTTACCAGGTAACAGCAATTATATATGGTGTTAAGAAATAAATAATTTTGTTTCAAGTCTTATCCAGTGTACCGATGTTGTGTCTCCTTTACATATGCCATTCACCTTTTAGTTTCCTAGTTAGCCCATCCATAGTGTTTCATGCACACAGGTCCAATAATCAAGTGTTCTCTTTTTATGTAAAACAAGTTCTTTAGGCTAGATTTTTTTTTTTTTTTTTCAGGAATGTTGCTGCAAGCTGCTCTTATTCACAGTTTTCATACACTTTTAACTTTATTTTAATATTTGAGTCATGTGAACAATCCCTGGATCATACTGATAACTGCATCCCATTTTTTGTGAGCAACATTACAACGAATGTTCTTTTAGGAGTTTCTTTCTTATGGCTAAATTAATTAATTTTCCAACTCAGTCGAACTTCTTGTTTGTAGTGTGGCTATAGTTGGTGGAAACCCAATTTTTTACTTTGATTTTAATGTCAGATAGATTTCCATCTGCATCTGGTTCTTTTAGCCATCTGGATATAGCTCAGGGATTTTTTACTTTGATTTTAATGTCAGATAGATTTCCGCCCGCATCTGGTTCTTTTAGCCATCTGGATATAGCTCAGGGCTCCACTCATTTCATCAACACCACTTAAGTGCACATCACTTACAGCCGAATAAGGTATTTAAGTAATATCAGTTACCTGAAATAGATGACTGCATAGAACTGTGTCAAGCACTCTTTCTTCTGACAAAGATGATAAAAGTAAGTAAAATAAAAGCAGGACATTCCAGCCACTTTAACAATGGTTTGTGGAGTTTCACCATTACACCGGGTGGTTAAAATTTCAATGCAGCTACTTACAGAGGTCCAGTGTGGGCTGTAATTATTGTACAGCAGCAAACTTACAAAATATTCAACCACATTAGTGCAAAACTGATTTACACTGGAGAAAGTAAGTTCAAGTCTTGGGACCAAGTGAAAATCTGTAGAGCGCCACCATATTTTCACCTGGCGGGCAAAATCTGAACTAGCCTAAATCAATTCCGCATTAACGCGCCAGCATTTCTACCAAGTTTTGCTGCCGTATGATAATTACAGCCCATACTGGACTTCCGCGAGTAGTTGCAATTTAATTATAACCACCCAGTATCTTTCATTTAATTATTCCTAGTAAAAAAAGGGAAAAACAGATTAATAGGCTCCCATCCTAAAGTCAATGCATAAATGCCACCAGTAAATATCCCAAGCTTAAAGCTTAACCTACTTTACAACAGTATAAGCTACCATATCTAAGATTTCAGGGTTTCGTTGAACTCTAACCCCAATTAGTAGTCTCTGATATAAGGACGTAGATTGAGTGACAAGGAATTCTGTGTCAGTCTGGAGAATGTGCACAGATAGCAAAGCAGTTAAGGTAACTGCTCACGATATGTGGGATATCCGGGTTCGGGTCCCGGTTCGGAAGAAATTTTCATGTGCGATATTGGATAGCAGATCTACACCTAGTACCACTGACGTCTAGGAATTCGTATTCAGCAAAAATAATTTCGAGGTAGAATAAAAACAACAAAAATTCCATACTTGTTAATTGCTGATCATTCCCTGCAGCTGAGCTGCTACAAAAACTCAGAATGGTGCAAGTAATATGAGATTTCAAATCAATTTTCCTTTTTTTCAAATTTTACCAAAGACAAACGAATTTCTTTTGAGACTAAATAAAAGGTGTTTATATCAAAACAAAATATTTGGATTTTTCCCCGGATTTATCTTATAGTAATTTTTTTCAACTGGACACAAAATTAAAGCACAACTGGTAGAGCTACAATATGACATCAGAATCACTTCTGTGGCTTCAATAGTTTCGGATTTGCACCACAATCCACTCCCTCAAATACGTGGAAAATTAGTTTATTATAGACTGACCCTCCTTTATTAAAATTGCAAGTTTCAGTCAAACAACAGACCATGGCAGGAAGTTGATCATTAATTACAGGCCACACATACCAACACAATCTTTTATCCAGGCAGCCAGCACAAGTCCTACTGATGGGGTGGCGAGATAAGCCCACACCGTCAGTGCAAGTATAGAGGTAGCAGAAAACTCCAGCTCTACACCACCGCCTTCGTGGGCTATTTGGTAACGACCGATGGCTGTATAGTCGTCCACCAAATGCACCACTCAGATGCAGCTAGGACAGGGTTACTGTGCTACACTCTCGGCAGTTATCAGCTTCGAAATCCCCGGCTAGTTCTCATTCGATTACCTCCTCAATTGCAAGTGGACACCATTCCAGTCCTCTCACTGAGGCAAAATCCGTGACAATACTGGCAATCTATCGGTAGCAATCTAACCCAGGTCCTATCTGCAACAATCAGTAGGGACCATAAAAATTCTCACTTTGCACATAATGAAAATATAGAGGCAAATTTTGCCTCAAACTGCAAGATTCCTCAATACACCTTATTTCATAGTGAATTGTTTCAAGATTGACTATATCCAACAAAATAGTTTGAAACTGCTTTAATTTATGCAAATAAATATCAGAAATTTAGACAATTTTCCATTATTGGTATCATCCACCATTTGGTGAAGTCCAATTTGGAAAGAATGTGCACAAACGTGCACGAACACTGTGACATATCGGTGCACTTGATGCTGTGGTGCCGTACTAACTACGAATGGTTGAATGGTCTGCATAAGATGATACTACAGGCTAATGTATGAGTGATTGTGAAAGGAGGTACAAATTAGCCATCAAGCGCATAATAAATCATGCTGATCAGTATAAATGATAGTGTACCTTATCTACTGCTTGAGTCACTTAATGTTGCAGTTCTGTGGGAGTTTCACACACATTTGTTTGTTAGCTAAGTTCAAAAACTGGTAAGCTTGGGACACTTCTAATGTGGCAATCTTAGGCGATGGGTGTTTTGAACTGTGTTCATGTCAAATATCACCCGAGGTCAGGCCTGCACTACCCCATGTACAATACTCTACTAACCTCATCAAGCAACTGTGCTGTAGCCAGTACCAAGTGCTGTGTCATTTTGATTCTGACCCTTACAACACCAGAAGGCACCAACCAACTCCTTTGACAATGCATCAGTCCTAATTCACAAAACCCAAGTGCAGGCTGCTGTACAGGGGAGGAAGGCGGGGCTAGTTTTTCCGCACCATTCGTCTCTCCTCTGGCTGTCACAGTTCTAGTTTGTTTGCAATGACAGCCATTTGCCAGTATATAGTATCTGCAGTGTGCACTAAAGCGAATGGGAAACAAATCCTGTCAAGTATTCTGACCACACCAAAATTTTTCCCCCAAGTGCCTCATCAGTTCTATCCGTACTGTCAATTACGGGTTATACAGTTTAAAAAACCACAAAATGTCGAAATTAATATTCTGCAGATTTTGTAATCCTCAGATTGGGCGGTAAAAGAAAAATAAAGCCAGGAAACACACTAAATCACAGATGCATTCACTTCACCAGTGGGAAAGTTCTGCTTTCTGTCCACAGAAAAATAATTTTTTGGTAGTTCAAATACAGCCAAAAGAAGAAAAAGGCCATCTCAGTAAAAAATCTTGCAAAAGCAAACATTCCAGCCAAAGTTTCCCATTCAGCACTTTTTAAACAGTCATGTAGCATGGCAAATGTTCAATTTTGTGAATCTAATCATTTCGGGCATGGGGGAAAACGCATATATTGATAAAAATATATGCGAATTTTGCCAAAAACAGATGTTACGTTTTCCAGACCCTAGCAATCAGACACTTACCACTTAGCTACTGGAGCAAACTAACTGGAAAGAAGAGACTAAGAAATGTGGTTCGAAAATTAACTGGGAGAGGTGCTCCTGTTATCCTACCATTCATTTTCCATCTTATGCACGTAAGAGGACCGCTTTCCCTCAGCTCGCAACTATGAATCTGTACAGTCATCACAGTGTCATTTCGTCTAACTAGCATCACAGTAGAGATGTGGAATCCGCTCCTGAACTGATTCATAGAGTTGAATCTTTCAAAGGAGTTAACAATCAGTGATTCAGAAAAAAAGAACGGTAGCTCCAAACGTTTCCCACAGCAGCGAGAGAGAGAGAGAGAGAGAGAGAGAGAGAGAGAGAGAGAGAGAGAGAGAGACTTTTTTTTTTTTTTTTTTTGGGGGGGGGGGGGGGGGGGTTAAGGGCGCTCAACTACTGAGGTCATTAGCGCCCAATCACAATTGTTAGAGCACATAGAATCTAGTAAAACTCAAAGAGGGGGGGGGGGGAGGGGGGGACACCAGAAAGTTCTTACAAAGATGCAGATAAAATAAGTGAAGGAGTTAGATAAGGAGTTAGATGTCTTTGGACAAGCCAGTCAAAGTAATGAAACGAAGAACACGAGCAGTTGCTCGAGCGTCATCAGCTAAAATATACTGTAAAGTAGATGGCAGAGACAGGACAACACGAGATTGACTAAAACGGGGACACGACAATAAAACACAGCGCACTGCTAATGCAGGACCACAAGGGCACTGCGGGGCTCGGTCACCGGAGAGCAGGTAGCGGTGGCTAAACCGGCAATGTCCAATCCGCAACCTGGTTAGAAGGACCTCTTCTCGCCGAGATGGTCGGGAGAAGGTTGTCCAAGCAGTTGGGAACGGTTTCACTGCCCGGAGCTTGTTTCCTTGAAGTGATGACCAAGTATCCTACCACAAAGACACAAGCCTCTTACAAACAACCCCACTAATGTCAGATGACGGGACACAATGGGAGGCTGGCCGAGGCAGGAGGACTGGAGCCTTGGCTGCAGCATCAGCAGCCTCATTCCCAGACACTCCTGCATGGCCGGGAACCCACAGAAAGCTGACAGGAGAGCCATTAGCAGCAGAAGAATGGAGGGACTGCTGGATCCGTTGCACCAAGGGATGGACCGGATATGGAGCTCCAAGGCTCTGAAGAGCACTGAGCGAATCAGAGCAGAGTACATACGATGAATGGCAGTGGCGGCGCGGATACTGAACGGCCTGATGGAGAGCAAAAAGCTCGGCTGTAAAGCTGGAACACTGGTCGAGGGGCCGGTATTTAAAGGTGCCGGCCCCGACGACAAAGGCACACCCTACACCATCGTCAGTTTTGGAGCCATCGGTGTAAATAAAGGTGCGACTGGCAAGTCGCGCACGAAGTTCGACAAACTGTGAGCAATACACTGCAGCCGGAGTACCCTCCTTCGGGAGCGAGCTGAGGTCGAGATAGATATGAACCGGAGCCTGGAGCCACGGTGGTGTCGAGCTCTCACCCTCTCTGAAGGTGGTAGGGAGGGCAAAATCCAATTGTCGAAGCAGGCGACGAATGCGGACTCCAGGGGGCAGCAGGGCAGACACATACAACCCATACTGACGGTCGAGAGAATCGGCGAAGAAGGACTGATAAGAGGGGCGGTCGGGCATTGACAACAGCCGGCAGGCATACCGACAAAGCAGTACGTCGCGCCGGTAGGTCGATGGTAATTCGGCAGCTTCAGCATAAAGACTCTCGACGGGACTGGTGTAGAATGCTCTGGTCGCAAGACGTAACCCCCAATGGTGGATGGAGTTGAAACGGCGTAAGAGGGATGGCCGAGTAGACGAGGCTCCCATAATCCAGCTTTCATCGGACTATGAACCGATACAAGCGAAGCAGGACAGTGCGATCCGCTCCCCAAGATGAACCACTAAGAACTCTGAGGACATTAAGGGAACATGTACAACGGGCAGCGAAATAAGAGACGTGCAGAGACCAACAAAGTTTCCTGTCCAGTGTGAGTCCTAGAAACTTAGTTGTTTCCACGAATGGGAGAACAACGGGACCAAGATATAAGGATGGCGGAAGGAACGCTTTATTTCGCCAAAAGTTGATGCAAACCGTCTTCTCTTCAGAGGACCGGAAGCCATTTGCCACGCTCCGTGAGTAGAGTCTGTCTAGACAACGCTGAAGGCAGCGCTCCAGGAGGCATGTTCTCTGGGCACTGCAGTAGATCGCGAAGTCATCGACAAAAAGAGAGCCTGAGACATTAGGTGGAATGCAATCCATGATTGGATGGATCGCTATGGCAAAAAGGGCTACGCTCAAGACGGAGCCCTGAGGCACTCCGTTCTCCTGGAGGAAGACGTCGGACAATACGGAACCCACACGTACCCTAAACTTGCGATCTGTTAAAAAGGAATCAATAAAAAGGGGCAGGCGACCGCGTAGACCCCACCTGTGCATAGTGCGGAGGATACCTCCTCTACAACAGGTATCATAAGCCTCCTCCAAATCGAAGAACACGGTGACCGTTTGGCAATTTCGCAAAAAGTTGTTCATGATGAATGTCGACAAGGTCACAAGGTGGTCAACAGCGGAGCGGCGGCGACGAAAGCCGCATTGAACATTGGTAAGTAGCCGTCGAGATTCAAGAATCCAAACTAACCGAGCGTTAACCGTGCGCTCCATCACCTTACAGACACAGCTTGTAAGAGAAATGGGGCGGTAACTAGAAGGAAGGCGTCTATCCTTCCCGGATTTGGGTATAGGAACAACGACGGCGTCACGCCAACGCATGGGGACGTGACCTTCGGTCCAGACGCGATTGTAGGTACAAAGAAGGAAGCTTTTGCCTGCTGGAGAAAGGTGGGCCAGCATCTGAAGGTGAATGGCATCTGGCCCCGGAGCAGAGGACCGGGACAGTGCAAGTGCACGTTCGAGTTCCCGCATAGTAAAGGGGGCATTATAATTTTCCAGATTCTGCGAGTGGAAGGAAGGTCGCCGAACCTCGTCTGCCTCTTTCCTGGGAAGGAAGGCAGGGTGGTAATAGGCAGAGCTTGAAACCTCCGCGAAAAAGTGGCCGAAGGCATTGGAGACATCCACAGGATCAACAAGGACCTCATTACCTAAAGTCAGGCCAGGTACCGAGGAGTGGGCCTTAATGCCCGACAGCCGGCGCAGGCCACCCCAGCCGACAGAAGAGGGAGTAAAACTGTTAAAGGAGCTGGTGAAAGAGGCCCAACAAGCTTTTTTGCTGTCTTTGATGACTCTACGGCATTGCACTCGGAGTCGTTTGTATCCAATACAATTCGCCAACTTAGGATGGCGGCGAAAGGTGCGTAAATCACGTCGTCGAGCACGGATAGCGTCTCTACAAGCCTCATTCCACCAGGGGACGGAAACGCGACGTGAAGAAGAGGTAGTAAGAGGAATGGAACGTTCGGCAGCATTGATGATAACAGCCGTGAGGTATTCGACCTGACTGTCACAACCGAGAAAATCGTGGTCCGGAAACGTCACCAGGGAGGAGCTTTCGGTATGTTCCAGTTCGAAGGACATGGGGATGGGGTGTGGTGCAGGAGACGAACGACATAGGGGAAGCGGTCACTCGAATAGGTGTCTGAAAGGACATACCACTCGAACCGACGGGCAAGAGTGGTAGTACAGATCGAGAGGTCCAAGTGGGAGTAGGTATGAGTAGAGTCCAAGAGGAAAGTCGGGGCGCCGGTATTGAGGCAGACAAGATTGAGATGGTTGAAGACATCCGCCAAGAGTGAGCCTCTTTGACAGGATGCAGGAGAGCCCCAAAGGGGATGATGGGCATTGAAGTCGCCAAACAATAAGAACGGCGGGGGAAGCTGATCGATCAGGTGCATCATGTCAGCCCGACTAACAGCAGATGACGGTGGAGTGTAGACGGTACAAACTGAAAAAGTAAAAGCAGAAAGAGTAATGCGGATAGCTATTGCTTGGAGTGGGGTGGTCAATGGGATGGGATGGTAATAGACATCGTCCCGAACGAGCAACATGACCCCACCATGAGCTGGAATACCGTCCACAGGGGTGAGATCAGATCGCTCTGAGGTATAGTGGGTAAAAGCAATACGGTCAGTTGGGCGCAACTTGGTTTCCTGGAGACCAAGGACGAGCGGACAGTGCAGGCGGAGGAGCAGTTGTAATTCCTCCCGATTAGATTGAATACCTCTGATGTTCCAATGTAACAAAGCCATCGCTAGTCAGAAAAAAGGGGGAACGAAACGGGTGAAGAGCTGGTCACCTTGACGGCCGCGGAGGGCCAGGTTTCGAGGGAACAACGCTACAACCGGCGGGAGGCGGATCCTGTTCCATCAAGTCGTCGCCAGCTGCGGCCGCTTTCCCTGGTTGTGTAGGAGGGGCAGCACCATTCGCCGACGAGAGGCCAGCTGAGCGCCTGGCAGCAGAGCGTCCCGGCGAAACTGAGGATGGCCGGGAGCAGCGACTCACAGATGGAGCGTCAGACGAAACGCGCCGGGGTGGAGAGGGGGATAAAGACTTCTTCTTGGAGGCCTTCTGGGAAGTCCGATGAGGCACGGGGATGGTGGGCTGGACCCAAAGAAGGTCCTCACGTGCGGGGTTCATTTTGGAACGCCGGACCTCGGAAGCCGGGGCCCGGAACGTTTCCCCGATGGACACCTGAGAAGAGGATCGCTTCGCAGGCGGCGGAGGGGGAGGAGGAGAAAGGGTGCCCCCTGGGGCAGAGGGGGCAGGGACCGCGAGGGAGGAGGATTTGGAAGGGAGGGAGGCGGAGGCATAGACCCCGGATGGGGTGAGGAGGTGGAGGAGGGACAGGATAGGGGGGAGTATACTGTGGAAGGAGTGGACACGACTGAGGCAAACAAAGTTGTCAACGTCACGGGATGGAGGATTGATTTCTTGTATCTTCTTCTCTATCTGAAACGCGGGGCAGTCCAAAGATCTAGGTGAGTGGATGACAGGATAATTGACGCACCGAGGTGGTGGGGTGCATGTATGTTCCTCACGAAGAGGACGTCCACAATCGCCACAAAGGGGCTCAGCCTCACACCGTGACGACATGTGCCCAAAGCGCAAACACCGAAAACAGCACATAGGAGGCGGGACGTAAGGTCGCACGTCGCACCGGTAGCACATCACCTTTACCTTCTCCGGGAGAACGTCCCCCTCAAAGGCAAGGATAAAGGCCCCGGCGTCGATGCGATGACCTTTGGGGCCGCGCTGGAATCGCCGGACGAAATGCACGCCTCGGCGCTCCAGGTTGGCCCTGAGCTCCTCATCAGATTGCAGCAGGAGGTCCCGATGAAAAATAACCCCCTGCGTCCTATTCAGTGCCAGATGTGGGACAATGGACACTGGGATGTCCCCTAGTCGGTCGCACGCCTGGAGCGCTGCCGACTGAGTGGCGGAGGTGGTCTTTATAAGAACGGCCCCCAAACGCATTTTACTGAGAGCCTTGATTTCCCCGAAGATGTCCTCGATGTGCTGGACAAATAACATGGGCTTGGAGGTGGCGAACGTCACCCCATCGGTCCGAGAACAGACTAAATAACGGGGGAAGTACTTCGCCCCTAGCTGGTGGGCCTGTCCTTCCTCCCAGGGAATGGCCAAGGGGGAAAGGGCAGGAGAACCAGAACCAGAGACAGTACCTTTCTTTTTAAAGGACTCGGCCGCAGAGCGACCCGATACATGTTGACGTTTCATCTGCGAAACGTCTGCCCCGATATCACCCACTCCGACCAGGGGCTCTCCCCACGGGCACCACCCAGCCTCAGCAAGGGCCACCTGGCAGGATGACCGTTGCCGGGAGACCTACTCCTTGGCCAACGTGGGGAGGGTGCAGCTCAGGTATCGGCAGTACGATCCCTGTATTGTCAGGGGGCTACAACCTAGAGGGTACATGACGACCCCACCACAACGGGCTGGCTACCATGCTGGATTTCGGGTGGCATGGAAAGTCCATCATGATCGTAGGTGCAGATAGGGACGCACTATGGGCGTAACTTGTGCAACCCATCAGGCGTTTAGGTCCAATTTGAGGAATAGTGGAAGTGGTTACAACGCCGTTACAATGCTGAGTGCCAAGGTCTTAGTGCACTGAGGACCTGTGAGACACCACCTAAGGCGTCCTTCCTCAAAAGGCTCGTACTTCTGTAGAATTTCAAAAAATTGAGGTCAAACCCCAAGGGGGACCATCACATGAAAGGCCGAAACGGTTGAAACTCCTTTTAGTCGCCTCTTACAAAAGGCAGGAATACCTCAGGCCTATTCTTACCCCGGACCCGCAGGGGGTGGGAGAGAGAGAGAGAGAGAGAGAGAGAGAGAGAGAGAGAGAGAGAGAGAGAGAGAGAGAGAGAGAGCATATCAGCGGGGCCTCTGCTGGTCAGAGCACACTGCACGCCACACAACACAGCCAGCGCCGGCCTCTGCCCTGCTTCTACCTTGGCTGTCTGCATTGAGCAGTGCCCCATTGGATTTTGTGTTTCACATATGCCGTGCCATCTCTGTGCTTCCTCTGCCGCGTGCAGTGTCTGGCGCAGCTTAACTTAGCATCGCACTCCGTCGGTGATCGTTTCAGTCGCACGTCGTGCCCTCTGGGCAGTTGATGCGAGCAACAGTACAGAGAGCCTCCTAGCGGAGAACATAAGAACTACTTGCAACAACCTGCTCGCAAGAGAACGGACGATTTGTCTCGGAGCGGGTGACTGGTGGCCGTTCACCGCTCCCCCCACCCTCGGAACTCGCCTGCTCAACGCTCACCCCTCGGGTTCTCGACTATAGCCAGAGTGTTGAGCAAAGCAACTCAGGTGTCACTCTGGTCTCTGCGGTCTTAGCTCACGCAGTAATACAGCTCGCGGCTCGACCTGCTTGACTCAGCGCCTCTGCATCTGAGTTCGTCTCTACTGAATATTGTTCTTCGTAGTAATACCGCTGTGTATATTACAATATTGTTTTTATTTTATTTTTATTTGTTTAAACTGATCAGATTAGGTTCTTGATGACTCCTCTTACTATAGGATTTTTATTATGGACACTCAAGTTTACGTTTTAATTACGAGCGAACCGATAAATGTATCGCAAAATGAGATACGCCAATATTTTCCTTGTTTTATTCTGCGTAAGGCTATATGCAGCACTTTAGTCTTACAGTCAAATTTATATTTTTTTTCCTATTCTGGTACGGATTTTGCGATTTTAGGCATCTTCGGAAGGAAACGTTCACTTTAAAAATATATGGCTTGCGATGTATTTGTACGAGGTTAATGAATACATTATAGCCAAATATATTGTTAATGTAAATCTCAAGTTACAACATTTTCCAATCACCCAAAAAGCCACGATAGTGCAAAATAAATCAATAATCAAAAACTTTGTAATATCGTGGAAATTTCAATAAACAATACAAAATTCTTACTCATTATCTGTGTTACTTCAAAATAGGATCAAATAAGATCAAAATACAGGTATAGTACTGGAATAAACCAAGTTTAAAGGGCAATGTGCCTTCCATTTATTTTCTATTGTGAATGAGTGGTGAGTCATGAAAAAGAGCTATTTCATTTCAGGGAGTGAACAGTCTTGATCCAATCTCTGAAAAGAACAGTTTTGCCCATCTCTACATCACAGAGCAACTGCTATCGAACAGATGTCTATTGCCGACATGTTTTATGTGGTAAGAGTGCACTCGGGTCACACAGCTGGGACTTACACATATCACTCACATACAACAAGTGTGTTCTCACCAATAGTTTGGATAGTTTGCTACGCTACTGTATGATCTCTAAAGTCATCAAGAGGCTGTCGTATGACTGAGGGGTTCCGATTTCTAGCAATTTCTGTCCACTGAACCCTGGAGAGACGTTACAGTGGAGAAAGAGAGCAAAGATGGTGGAGAGGGATGTTTTGTTTTGTTTTGTTTTGTTTGGTTTTAGGGGACAAAAACAACTGGGGTCACAAGTGCCCAAGTCAAAACTATAGAACATGAGGACAGCAAGGAGTTAAAAAATGACGATACATCAATCCCAAGTGATTTAAGATAAGACAGCTAAAAACAGGGATTTCGAGAAACGGCTGAAAGACTACATACAGAAACAGAGGTTGAGAACTAAAAATTAAGTGACATTCGCCATATTGCTACGGTAGATAAAAAGTAAAATGCGGCCTACATCCCATGGGTTGTATGTTAAAACTGCCAATAACTCAGACAGCAAACCCAAGCAGGAACGTAAATTATTAAGAAATGGGCACTCTGTCTGGAAATGGCAGGCAGTTAAAACTTGGGAGCGGGAGTGCCACTTAAATGATGATGGTTAAAAAGGCAGTTCCCAATAAGCAACCTAATTAAAATTACCTCCTCCCAGTACGAGGGCGTAGAAGAGGTCGCCCAAGTTGCTATGAGAGGTTTAATAATCTGGAGCTTATTCCCACGAAAGGAGGACCAATGGCGATACCAAAGTGACACCACCTGCCGACAGACGGCAGAACAGAGATCATCGGAGGGAATATATGATTTAGTGGGCTGAGGTACAAGGACTGCAGCCTCGGCAGCAGCCTCGTTTCCTGGCAGACCGACCTCACCAGGAACCCACATAAACATCACAGTGGCTCCATAAAGAGTGAGGAAGTGACAGTTTTCCTGGACCCATTGCACTAAGGGATATGCGGTGGACAGCGCACAGGGACTTTGAAGGATGCTGAGAGTGTCGGAGCAGAGGACACGCCTGAAAAGCCTGTGCCCCGGATGCACTCCGTGGCCTGATACAGGGCGAAGAGCTCGGCTGTAAATACTGAGCAATGTGCCAGAAGCAGATATCTAAAAACATCGGCACAAATGACGAAGGCACACCCGACACCACAGACAATTTGAAAGCCGTCAGTGTACAAAAAGGTACTATCGCAAAGTTCCATACGAAGGTCGTGAAATTGAAGGCGATAGAGCGAGGCTAGAGTGATGTCTTTAGGATGTGAATGGAGGCCAAGGAGAACACGGGTCACTGCACGAAGCCAAGTTTGTGAAGGGTTCACACCAACTGTGAAAGTTGCAGGTAGTGTGAAATTGAGCCACCAGAACAAGTGCTGAAAGCAGACTCCAGGAGGTAACAGAGAAGAGGGATGCGCCCTATGGAGAGGTATGTGATTTATTTATCCCACAGACAGTACTTTTGCTGTTTCCATTGGCACAACATGCTGTTCAAATAATTAAGAATTCAAGAATAAGCCTCCTGCGCCTTACGGGAAAAACAATGCTTCATTTTTATTAAACCTACATACAAAGTTATTGGATTCCTTAATCTGCATTGAAAAAACTTACATAAAGGCAGTTTTTAGTCGTTCTGGCAAGAGTGCAGTATCACTTCATTGTTTCCATGTGTGTCCTACTGGATTTTTTGACACTGAGCATGCTGTGCATGTCTCCTCTTCAGATAGTCATGCCTGTACATAGTACACTTATGCAAGGCTCTTATCAGGGAGGTCACATGTTGCTTCTTCCCTCAACGAATTTTTTTATGGAAATAATTATTGAAATAAAGACTGCTTCATACAAAATACTTTCAAAGTTAACTAAAAAGTATACAGTAATTTCTCCTAGCCACATAGATAGTCCTGCATTTTGTGCTTATGAATTTTTCATAGGTATGACAATACCTGCAAAATTTAAAATAAAAATATGGAGTTCATGCGACACATTTGACGCACACATAGTTCACCTAAGTCACTAAAAATTTTTCTGCATCGCACATGATATGAACTGTTTGAGATCTTTCTCAATGACAGCTTCTCATGACCAGGCGCAGTTCTAACTCTAGGTCACACGGTCTTCTACATGTGAAATTTTTCAGTCAGTTTCAAGCATTTTGATGAGATTACAATAGAGACATGGTAAAAAGAGCTTATAGACAAGAAAGCGACCTAACACAAACACGTCAATATGTGAAGAGACATTCCTTTTGACAACAAAGAAAAAACTTCCACACTGGTTTGCTATGGTGATGGTACTTTTGCTATACCACCTCATGGAGAAAAATTGTGTCAAATTCTAAATTTTACGAGTGACATTTATTCCAAAGTTTACTATGGAAAATGAAAAAGGTCAAATCTCGCACATAAGAACTATAAAAAGAAGCAGTAACATCCTACTTACTCTACACAAGAGCAGGTACCAGGGAAAAACAAATCGGCAGTAACAGATTATACACAGGGAGGGAAAATTCGTTTCCCCAATACTACGTTTTTTACTGTGTTTCTATAATTACTGTGAGTGCAGAAAACACATGGAAATTCAAAAGCACCAGAACAATTTAACAGCAATGAAGGATCAAAATTAGAAAAGTCAGTGGTAAGTCAAGCAAAGAGCACCAAATCTTCACCACTACAACAAGCTTGGTAGCAAACGTCAGTGCATTTTGGTCCTAAGTAGTCTGATGACTTTGTGAATTGACTTTTAAACAGATCAGCTTGCTGGTATAAAGTCAAAGCTGTTACCAAAGTCTTTATGGCCCCTGATCATATCTCCAGCTGCTGTTGCTGCATCTGGAGGGCACTCAACATGTGATGATCAGCACCCGTACACTGAAACTGTGAAGCGAATTGAGCTGCAGCACAAGAAATGAGGATAGTTTGAAACAACATAAGACTACATATGCCCCTTGTATTCCTTTTTACATGAACACACCCAATTCCTCTGAACGGTACAGAAGACAAAACACAAAATTGTGAAACACGTCACATTCAGCTCATTATCACCCAAAATTGAGGCCAGATATGTTTTTTAACCACACTGAACCCTCTTATTATATAAAATGCAGTCAGCTAAAATGTAGTGAGCCATAATCAGCACACCACATGCATCACGAACATGCAGTTCTTCATGACTGAGAAGGAAACCACGGGTCAGGGGGGGTTGTGACATTTGAAGTCGCATTACACAGCATCACCTCTAACTTGTCAGAAAGAGGTACACTGTGGCCTCCGTCCCCTTTATTGAATGTCTCCAGCAGAAAAACATGCTACATCCTAATGCAAAACAAAAACAACAACCACCTTGCGAAAGCCCGCATTGTACGATAATGTGATAACACTTGGGAAAAGACTCCCTTCCAAAGGAATCACCGAACAGAAATCGGTAAATTGTGGACCTGCGAACAACAAAAAAGTAGAAATATACACATATTTTGCAAAGAAATGTTGCAAGTGGTACTCATCCTCACCCCTGGGCTTGCTCGTGGGTGTCGTAGGTGACGTGCACGGAGAATGTCGTACCATCCCTCGAAGTGCCCACCTTCTCCAGCTGCTGGACGTTTCCAAAAGGCACGAGCAGAGGCTCCACGTCCTCGAGGCACAGGTGGCCGGGCAGGTTGCTCACCACTACCTTACCAACACTGCAACACACGCAAGTGACCAATTAGCAATATCCCGAAAGGTCCTATGAGAAATTTGATGTGTGCTGCAAAATGGCTGTAGCTCCCTTTATACAGCTTTTATTAAACAAATACTGCCTTTCTCACTTCCACTGAACTCAACTGATACTAATGGAGCCTCACACAGGGTGACTAACTATATGAAAAACATGTAAATTGGTTACAAACATTTAGATGTCACTACAGATATTCATACTTATGTTACGACACACTCGATACGCCAGTCACCATTGGCAATGATGTGGCACAGACGAATAGTGACATTCTGCATGACCTGCTGAAGTGTCTCAATATTGGTGCACTCTACGACCTCAAGAGTGGCTGTTTTCAACTTGCCAATGGTTATTGCTGTACACCTTGTCTTTAACGTAGCCCCACAAAAAGGAGTCTTGTTTACATAGCCGGAGAATATGGTTGCCAATCGAGGCCCTTGCCAGTGGCCTCTGGGTACCCCAGAGTCAGAATGCAGTTTCCAAAGTTCTCCTCCAGGAAATCACACACTCTCCTGCTTTGATGGGTTTGAGCTCTGTCTGTCATGAACCGCATCTTGTAGAAATTAGGGTCAATTTGGATAATCATCTTCCAAAACCTTCATGTGCCGTTTGGTAGTGTCCGTGTTATCAAGGACTATATCACACCGATTATTCCGCGACTGGACATTGCACACCACAGTCACCCGTTTAGGGTGAAGAGACTTCATAATCACGAAATACAGATTCTCAGTCCCCCTAATGCACCAATTTTGCTTACTGACAAACCTGTCCAGGTGAAAGTGGGCTTCAGCATTAAACCAAAAAATACTCATTTCCATCATGCCCCACAGCCAGCAGCGCAGTTTCAACATCCTAACACAAACTGTTCAGAATTTTGTTCCCAATTTTATTAAAAGAATTTTGTATGCACAGTTTTCCGCAATCCTGCGTATAAAGGTTTTTACTTGTGAATACAACCACAAATTTCATTTATCTCCAATTATGCTGTTGTAAATTCTGTCCGTTAACTATTCATCAATTCCTCATGATTCGTCTACAGCCATGAGGTTTAAAAATTTTCTGCATCCTCTCAACAGGAATGCAGTTGGTGTTTGCACCATTTTTGATACAAAATAATATCTTCCACACTAACAGGAATCCTTGTGTAGCCAGAACCAGAATTAGAGTGTCTTTCTCGATCAATATTCTTTCAACAATTATAGTATTATTTTTCTTAGAACAGAAACAGTAGACATTAAAAACATTCCATCTACATAATATTTCTTGGTACAAGCTATGTTAGTAGTCAGATACGACAAAGAGGTAACTCCGCAAGTTCTTGTGGGATGGAGAAATCATTTTCATAACAATTGTTTTGTTGATTAATGGATACTCCATCCCTCCCCCCTCTCACTGTCTGTTTTTCCTACACTGATAAAGGAGTTTGATAACTTAATAATACGCAAAAGTCAACTTACAGATGTGCCAGTCTGTCATTCAATGCCCCTCTATTTGGTGAACAACAATCTATATTACAAAATGGCTAAAATGATGCAAATTCCCAGTTTCAAGCTTTCTCTCAAACAGTTATCAAGAACAAATAAAAATTTTTCAATACATCATATAATAGCTGATGAAATTTCGTAAAGTACTGTCAATTTACTAATTAAGCGCGCGCGCGCGCACACACACTACTTACCCATAATACATTCATCCAATAACTGACAATAAGGATACTGAGTGGCATCAAACGAACATTTACATATAAATTTCAAACCTTTCTGAAACAATTTCTGACTAACACCCCCACAAATCATGGAAAGAGAAAAGTTTACCAACTACTACATCTTGCTATTGGTGCAGTAAAACTTCAGCATCAAGCATTACATCAGTTAGTACCAATCCTATTTGCAACGCAGTTTACCAGTGCCCACATATATCACTTAATGCATCTGCTATTACTCTATCCTGGAGTTTCCATTGCCTGATATGTTTACAACTAATACTGTGGTTGTTAATTTTAGAGTTCATCTGAGTTAACCCTGCTCACTGACCAAGATGGCGCATACTTAATGGCACAAGATTGTAAGAATACCTATCTACCTTAAGAGGGTTCTCCAAGATGTTCACTCAATTTTTTACAATATTCATAATGCACACTAAAGAATATTCAGATGTACTGCAGGCAAACACAATGAAAACAATCTAGTGACTGCCCATTAATCTGTAAATTACTTTTGCACATTTGGAATTGCATATATTTGGCTTTAAACGATTAAGAGAAATATGAGAATATGCTCGCGGGCCAAACTGACAAGAAAGGGGAGTACATAGATTTTGGGGCAGAAAACTCAAGAATATAGATGGGGCTAAACTGTAATACATTGCTGAAAACAAATTGCATACCAAACCGTCTACCTTCAACTGACTCTCTGAACAAATTAAGTATATAAAATACAACAACTACCCTATCCCAGAATTGGGCTCATTCTTTACAAAGCTGCACAAATGTCCCAAAGAATTCGACACTCTCGACTGATCTGGGCTTTGCTATATCTCAGTTATGTTTTGACCAATGACACCACTGTTGGCACGAATTTTTGAAACGGAGGTTGTGGTGACTAATGTAGCATGTCATCTCAATAAGGCTTGAAGATAAAGAGTTTGGTTTAGAGCCAGAGAAGCCAATAAATGTGTCAATATTTTTTTTTTAATTTTGTGCATTTTGTGATACAAGACCAAAGTGCGCTGCTTTTGTCTCATTTGCCAATATTGGAAATCCATTGATGTCAATTGTTGCCAATTAGATGGTAGTATACATCAGCTAATGAGAACCACAAATCTAAGATACAAATTAATTTCACTTCTTTTCGACACAAGTGGGAAAAGAAACTAAGTGTGCCGACACACTGATCTGTAGCATACCCGAGGACTAGCTTAGGGCGGAATGTGATAATTTTGCCGAGACTTGGTGAAGCCAACTAATCTTAACACGAAAATTCAATTGCCGTGATACATTTGTGTCCAGCTTAGCCCAAGATACATGTTCATCATAGCAATAACATACTCATATGTATCATGCCCGTGGCTCACAATTCAGTGATTAGGCTCACTGCCTTGTTCATGGGGTCCTGGGTTAAATTCACAGCTGGCTTGGGGATTTCATCACTTGTGATTAGGCGTCTGTGTTGATCTAAACATTTCATCTCATCTTCATCAAAGCACGTCTCCCAAATGGCATCAAATAGGAAGACTTGCACTAGGCACATGAACAATCCCAGGCAGGGTCACCCAGCCAACAAACTCATTTTTGCTATGTCTTACCAATTTTGCTGAAAATTAAAACAACATGGTAAAATTTTGAACCAACAGAACTTTATTTACAAAACTGCATTCTGGGTGACTACCAACACCTGACTCGCAGTTTGTCGTAATCAGTTCCTGTCATTTTATCGTAAGGGTTGTTCACAACATTGGCACGTGATCCAATGGTCACGAGACACCAATTAAGTGCACTTTGACTGTTGACACACCTGTTTCTATAGTATTGGTATTTCATTTTAAAGTAATTTCAATACATTAGAAGCTGTAAATAACACGAACATCCTCACAAAAAAAAACTTTATTCCTCCGTGAGCCTCGATACTAGATGATTAAAATATGTGTGGCTGGACAATATTATACATACTTTAGTCTTTTTGTGACACTAATGGATTCGATGGAAGTGTCATCGGACTAACCCGAAGGGCTACAAAGCATTCTCACAATTTCCATTAGGCCTAAATTACAATAACCATTTCGATGTGCATATTTGCGCACACTGGTTCTCCTCTATACTACAGCTTCTTCAAGACAAAGGGTGACGAATTGAGAAGGCTCTTTTTTTTTTTAATCGAAATTTTCACTAGCAACACAAATACTAATTCTCAGTTTTAAAATTAATTCTTTTTAGCATTAAAGACTTACAATTCATAATACTTGTTTCTATAGTTGTGTCCCTTCATAACAGCTACATGAAGTCCGAACTTTTAAAAATGAGTGTGTTTCTTAAAGTGAATTTCACAGTGACCTAGGAAAATTATTGATTACGTTAAAATTTGATTTCGGTACCACCTTAGCTAACCAAACATATCATAATTGACTTTAATTGTTAAAGGTCCTCAAGTGCTTATTTCCTTAGAAATCCACAACAAATGACACATAAAATGAAAGTTATCACACATAAATCTACTGTTCCAAGATGTAAACAATGTCAGTACTGTAAACCTAATAAATCTTTGCCCTAGGGATAAACAGAGTATGGACTTCCGAGTTGGTATATCTTAACCTATACAAATTATAAAAGCTACTATCTTCCTGCACTTGTGAACTTTCATAGTTCTGTTATACCTTCAAGGGCAGATTCCACACAGTGTGAGAGGCAAATGCAAAACTTGGCAAAATATTCGCAAGAACAGAATTGAAAGAACAATGTTTAAAAAATTTATAAAGCACCTTGAAAAAACTACAAGACAGAGCAAAAATTGTGCCAAGGAATAACTGAGGCTATGTAGCAACCTTAACATGGGTGCAAGCACCACCATTTTTGGGAGCATTACAGGAAACATGTGGGTAAAAGTATATTACAAAAGAATTAAGGGCAGGAGCCAATTGTAATACAGTGGTCAATAATGTTATAATCTATGTAGAAACTAAAATAACTACGAAGACAATGTACAGAGGCTTCACAAAGAGACTGGCTTGTATCTAGTTATTAGCTTACACAAGAAACAGAACCACACGTTGCTGGAAAGTGCCAACCTCACAACACTTTAGTGCACACAATGTTCTGGGTTGATCTTTTGGGCAGAGTGGGTAAACATGAGTAAAGGCATACAGACAATTTTAAAGCTAAGGCAACCACAGCTGAAGTAATTATACATGATCGATCAACCATTCATGCAGAGTAATGCAGGTGTTTACATGCAGGTGATAAAACTTAAATATAAAACTGAATGAGAAGTCCAATATTCCACAATAGGTGTATTTATTTAAGTCAATTAGAGACACTCACACCTGGTTTCGCAACTTTTAACTTACATCTTCTGGTGTATATGTCTGTACAGAAATTTTATAAATTAATACCTTAATAATGGGGAAAGAAAGTTATCCACAATATTTTCAAAGTGCTGATTGAATAGATGTAAATAAGGAAGAAATTATTATGCATCTGTGGATCACATATGCACAACCAAGAACAGACCTATTCATTTATAATAAATAAGGTTCATAATTTCATACCGAAAGATGGTTACTTATAATGCTGTCATAAGGTATAGGGAGCAATCACAGAATGCCACAGAGTAACAACTAGCATGGCTGCAAAGTTCTCAGCCTTCAACTGGTAAAAACCATCATCAATTATATCCAGTCTATAAACACAAAAGAATGGAATTAGGAATCTGAAAGTGACTAAAATAGAAGAGAGATTGGGGCTGTCCCATTTAACATGAAACAAATGACACAAACAGGACTGGTGTGTGTTAATACGTTGATGAACTGTCATCACTTGACTGATTAAAATATGTTCCAATGGGCCCATGTCAATTAACAGACAATGTCCCTGGTAAGTGTTATCCGGGAAAATATTGGGTCCAGGAGTGACTGGAGAATAAAAATAAACTCAGTTAATGATGAAAACTAATAAAATTAATGTGTAAAAACACACTGAATAAAATTATTGTTAATGTTTTGCACCCACCACTTATTGAAAGGAAGAAGATTATGCTGTCGGTTGAACTTGCCAGAAGCTGACATGCTTACATTTGTTACACCAGCCTAATTCTTAAGTTACTGCACAGAAATTAACACACACTTAAAAATAAATATGACTTTCGTCGAGCAATGTGTACAACTACTTTCAAAATATTAATTTATAAAAATTTCTGTATACCCACCAGAAGATGCAAGTTAAAAGCTGTGGAACTGGTTGTGAGAGTTTTTAATCCAATAAATACAGCTATTGCAGACAACTGGTCTTTTCCATTCAGTTTTATATATTAATATAATTATCACCTTTGTGTAAACCTCTGCATGTTATAGCATATGAATGATGTATCAGTTTGTAAATGGCATACATCAGCTATACCTCAATACCGCAGGCGTGAGGCTATCTAGGCTGTGTGAGAGGTAGAGATCAGAGAAAACATTCACCAAAGACTTGTTTGTTACAAAATTTAGGTTTATGTTTACCCTGGAATTTTAACTTTTATAACAAAAAATGCATTTAATATGGTGAGAACGCTACGCTACAAATCAATCTGTTACCACGATCTTTACCCCATGTTCACATTTATTGGTTGCTTCAACTCACAACCAAGCAATCGCCTTGCAAATCTATCTGAGACTTCCACCTATGGTATAAGTCAGATCAGTACATGGTGGGCTGGGGAGTCCACTATTACACTGTAGCCCACCTGCTGTGCAGAGCTACTCAACGTACAAGTCGCACATATTTGGCAGTTTGTGGTTGATGGCCTCAAAGTCAGCTCTGAAGTTACTGTACAGAACTCAAAATAATTATGATGTAAGTCAAGTGATAAGCAAAACTGCGACCAACAGACCATACAAGCATATTTTATTGATCATTCTTTATCACTACAAACACTAGATTTTGTAATCTCCAATAAATCACACCACCTTAGAATCCAATCAAAATGACTTAACAAGGTAGTGCACAGTTAAGCATTCACAGACATAAGAAATCAAAGACTCCATGTTCAAAAGACTTTGCAGTAATTTTTTGATACTGCAGCACTGCAAGATTTTGGCAACAGCTCAATATGAAATGGATAACTTACTGAAACTGGTTGTCTAGCATTGTACACAGCAACAAATATTGCCCAACAGAATTTTATTGAAACACTACATACTAACTACAGCAGTACACAGAAGCAAGTATTTTTATGGCACCTACATCTTTTTATTGTCATGCCTCATGTAAACGGAGACTGATTGTCTCCCACAACACAGTGTAAAATTTGCCTTTTTTCCCCAAAAAATACTAGAAGTGTGTCTCATCTCACCACCATAATAGCACATACAAAGCAAGAGAACACTTCCATAAATCAACCTACCCCATTTCAAAAACACACACACACACACACACACACACACACACACACACACACACACCCTGGTTGAATGCTATTAGGAGTGTACTGTGGTACAAATTTAGCAGCATTCAAGAAAGTCATTTTCTGCCCATCTCTTTCATCAGAAAAATAAGATTTTAATTTCTACCAATGCTAGAGGCTAGTTTGAAGTTTTGCAGATAGTATTAATTTAGAATAATTCGTACCACTCACAGATCATAAGAAATAAAACTATGGAGGTGGACATGAAGTGTCATTGTCATTCATCAAAGCATAAGGAAGTAAAACTTCTTAACCACAGCGAGGTTCTGGGAACATTTTAAAGTACCCATATCAAGAACGCCAGTGATTATTAAGTAACAGATTAATTCGTGATAATGGAGTCACAATTACCCACAGGCAATAAAAGAATTATCAAAATCCATAGAACTGAAAAGGCAGTCAACGTATATCTCTTAAATGTATACTACCAGGAAAGGGCTATTTAAAAAGCGAAATAAAGGGCTGGTAAAAAAAAGTGCCGCTAACTAAAAATATATGTCATCCTGTTATAATAAGTGAGACTCGCCGCTGTTTTCAAAAACTTAGGGCTGACAATCGCTTCCCTGCAGTCGATGTCTTCTCTTGCTAAATGGTTTCTATAGGAAAACTGTACGCCTGAGATGGAAAACGAGAACATTTCAGACATTACTGAGTGTCACCACACAGGGAGGTACGCTGATGTCATTCTTTCAGACTAATGAGAGCCAGCAAAGTTTAATGGAGAGCTGACAGTTTTGGAATTCTCTAGACATAAGTATAAGCATGCACGGTCCATAACTTATGTTTCATTGATGTATTTAACTGATAGTGTAACATCACTTAAATTTATGTAGATGAATTGAATGAACTGGATGCCGCCCCCCCCCCCCCCCCCCCGGTACAACCCATGCACGATGCCAGTATGAAAAGCAATTAAGGGACACTAGGGCAAAGTGAGGACTGATGAACCGGCATACCAACTTCCTGTTGCGTAACGGCGACGAGTTCCTTGACCTCTAGTTGAATTCCACAAGATGCCGAATCCATTCAAAGCCCCGCCCATACCCTGACTACTGGCACATTGTATACCTTGCACCACCCGAGGCATTGCATCTTGCTTCGACTACCATGGTGCATATAAATATATATAAACGACGGTTCATAAACCGTGTCGGCTGTACTTTTACATCGTGTAACTCTATCGCAGGCTGCAAGAGAAAAATCATGAAATGTAATGAGGTCTGCAGATAAGTTACTTCATTGATGAATTCGCAGGGTTACGTTACGTGGCAATGAAAGCGATGCATTATCAACTCATTAATGCTGCAAAATTCGTCAATGACAATTATTAAAAACGACAACGTGTTGCAGGAAATGCATTTTTCGAACGTGACAAAAGACACAGGTCCTTCTGAATCAGCGTTTTATGTTCTAAAGCAACAGCATCAAGGTCACGCCCTTTACGTAACGGAATTCTTTACAGATTCCAGATCTTCAGGCACTGAAGTTTGTGTAAAGTGAAGTGTTTCCATTCAGTTGGCGGAGGCAATGTCCAAGAGATATAATACGGCATCATTTGCAAAACGAGGCAAAGCTTTCAACATTTCCTGAAACACGCCAGTGGTCTGCTGAAAGCTAGGGTGGCCACGTGACAATCTTACACCAACATGCAACTACACAAATGCCTGTAAAAAATCTTGGCAGTTACCACACGATAACATATATAAACAACTTAGTCCTCTTAGTTACCGTGAGAACGAATTCCACATCCCGTTTCGTCATCGCCGTCCAAAGAGGTCCGAAGAGAAAAACATAAAAAAGCAGCAGGCACCACGGCGAGATAAAGAAAGAGCCTGGCACCCATACGCACAGTGACGTACAAAAACTAACACAGCACCCAACGAGTGAACACTTTACTGGAAATGTACATCCCCTAGGAATGCTCGTACAAAAACTAATTGGTGCTGTCGACGTGTAGAAACGGCGAAAAATATAACCTATAGCCGGCAGCAACACAGGACGGAAGGCACTTAGCGAATGGCGTGGCGCCGGCAACGCCGGAAACAAAGAGCATAGAAGGCGCAGGCCGACCGCACAACCGAGAAACTCGCGCTGCGCTGGCTTGTGTGCTTTGGAGTGCCGCGGCACTGGGCCAACGCAGTGCTCTAGTAGGAAAGGTAGCCCAAAACGCACCTGGACCGTTTCGGTGGCGATGACTATTCCTTGGAGCGTCGGCCCTGCGTTCCGTTCTCTCTTCTGAGCACGTTGCACGCATGCACTCACACACAATCACACACGCACACACACTTGCACGCCCAGGGTCCTTGCACAACTCCCGCCGCAAAGTCTGTATAGCAGCGCTGCAGGCGGGACAGCCAGACGAGGGGAAGGGGTGTCGGTGGTGGGGGGTGGGGGCAAGGTGCCAGAGTACAACCCCGCCGCGCAGCACACGTCACAAAAGCAGCGTCAGCCGTCTGTCATTGGTGCACCATCCGACCAATCCAAAACGCGCGCGGGAATACAAGTAGCTTTTTTTTCGCATTAATGGTATTCCGTATACCGCATTAAAAGTTTCATTAGTACTTGCTAAATTAAGAGCGTGTATCCACTAGCAAGTAAACTTCTGCTAATCGCATGCCTAAGCTACTTCTGTACGTTCTTTCATGTGAAGCACTCCCAGTTAAGTAGACCGCTAAGGAAATATAACTGTCCACCGCCGACAAGATAGTGTGAAACATATTTACCGATTACTTTGTACTAACAGAAAGGAAAGTTGAATGACAGTACAGATGTCTTTAAATTCTACCCATATTTTCATATTTGCAGAAACATAAATACATTACATTTATAATAAAACTAACAAATGCTGTTTGCAAAAATCGAAGAGTAATTAAAAGATCGGTGATACAGTTTGCCGCATTTTTGTATCCTATTTTCGAATATTTGGCTGTACAACAGAAAAGAGATGTTCGAAACTTACATATGCCGCTGTCGGAAAGTTTTTAATCCGAGCAAAGTTCTCTGATTTTACTTCGTTCAATAGTGTCTTTTGATAACTTAAATGTGTACGCCTCTAACCACATTGCACCCAAACATTTCTTCTTTTCTTAACTGTGATTTTCGTAACTCACCTATCGCACGAAGCATGTAGTATCCAGTAGCAGTTAACTTTTACGAGTACTTGTTAAGGTGTTTATATTAGAACAAATTCCTATGCAAATTGACTTCTGCAAGTCGCTTGGGAAGCCTGTGTCTTTTTTCACGTTCGAAAAATGCATTTCCTGCAGCACGTTGTCGTTTTTAATAATTGTCATTCACGAATTTTGCAGCATTAATGAGTTGATAATGTATCGCTTTCATTGCCACGTAACGTAACCCTGCGAATTCACCAATGAAGTAACTTATCTGCTGACCTCATTACATTTCATAAAGGAAGTGCTTACAGAAGCGTTCTCACTATAGAGCTCCATCGTGAGATAGACAGGTGGAAGTTTCCAATATCGCGCCTAGAAACCAGATTATCTGTCACTGTTGTCGCATTATTATTATTATTATTATTATTATTATTATTATCAATGAAACACTATTACGCAAAACCAAATTTGATAGACATTTTAAAAAACTAATAAATTTAATAATATTTAATTGAAATAAGTGTTTGGATGAAGAAGTGGGTATAGAGGCATATATCTTGAAAGTTTCAAGAAAAGAGAGCTCAGTTCGGGATTTTTTTTTTCCTTTTTTGCGTATTTCGGGATTTGTTGCCTCAGAATCTGGTGCAGCATTTTCCAGCGTGTCTTGCTTGACAGCCCCATTCTTAAAATCGACTCGCTTCGTATCCCACAACACTGGAAAGCACTCTACTTTCTGAATTAAGAATTGCATTATTTCACTGGTTCGGTATTGAACGCACAAAACTTCTGCAAGTTCGAGAGAAACTTCAGTAACTGCCGAGTTCGGAAAGTAAACACAGCAAGTTGTAACAAACTGTTTTCATTAACTTGTGGAAGATACTTCTGGAAGTTGCCAAAACTAGGGGAAGTCAAATTGCTAGGGGCGTTTCCATGTCAAAGGACTTACAGACTTGCAGAAGTAGCTTCTACAAGTGGCTCGTAGCAGCTTACTAGCTAACGGACACTCACCTTTACGATTAAACGTGAGCACTTGTAAAGAGCGCTTCTTATCCTATAGCTTGCGCAGACACCAGGCAAAAGTAATAGGAATCGAATAAAATGACAGGGTTCTTGCGTATCGCCACCCCTCCACCTCACATCATTCTAGTTTTACAGTGAGCAAATAGTAATGAGAACTAAGAACAAATATGGAAAGGAAATAAAAGTTCAGGGGGTAGAAACAGAAAAAATTCGGTATAATGATGGCGTAATTCGGCAATAGACTTGCAAGATCAGTTGAACGGAACAAACAGTGTTTTGAAAACAGGTTACGAAACGGTCATCAATAGGTAAAATAAATGTAACGGTGCGTCGTCGAAGTAAATCAGGTGAAGCCGAGGCAATTAGATTGGGAAATGCAGCACTAGAAATAGAGTTTTGCCATTTTAGGAGCAAAATAAATGGCAGTGGGAGATGTAAAGAAGGCATGAAATTTCCGTTGCCAACAACAAAAGCAAAAGAGACATTTGTAAGGTCCAAAAAAATATAGGATTTAGTATGTCTTTTCTGAACGTATTGGTATGTAGTAGACCAATCTATACTGAAGCGTCAAAGAAACTGATACAGGCAAGCGTATTCAAATACAGAGATATGCAACGGGGAGAATACGACGCTGCGCTCGGCAACGCCTACGCAAGACAAGTGTTTGGCGTAGTTGTTAGATCGGTTACTGCTGCTACAACGGCAAGTTATCAAGACTTAGGTGAGTTTGAACGTGGTGTTACAGCCGGCGCACGAGCGGTGGGACACAGCATCTCCGAGGTAGCGATGAAGTACGCTCGTTTCACGAGTGTACCGTGAATATCAGGAATCCGGTAAAACATCAAATCTTCGACATCGCTGAGGCTGGAAAAAGATCCTGCAAGAACGGGATCGACGACGACTAAAGACAAACGTTCAACGTGACAGAAGTGCAACCTTTCCGCAAATTGCTGCAGATTTCAATGCTGGGCCATGGCCAGAGTGGCCGTGCGGTTCTAGGCGCTACAGTCTGGAACCGAGCGACCGCTACGGTCGCAGGTTCGAATCCTGCCTCGGGCATGGATGTGTGTGATGTCTTTACGTTAGTTAGGTTTAATTAGTTCTAAGTTCTAGGCGACTGATGACCTCAGAAGTTAAGTCGCATAGTGCTCAGAGCCATTTGAACCATTTGAGCCAATGCTGGGCCATCAACAAAAGTCAGCGTGCGAACCATTCAACGAAACATCACGGACACGGGCTTTCGGAGTCGAAGATTCACTCGTGTACCCTTGATGACTGCACGACACAAAGCTTTACATCTCGCCTGGGCCCGTCAACACCCATACTCAAAATGTTCAAACGTGTGTGAAATCTTATGGGACTTAACTGCTAAGGTCATTAGTCCGTAAGCTTACACACTACTTAACCTAAATTATCCTGAGGACAAACACACACACCCATGCCCGAAGGAGGACTCGAACCTCCGCCGGGACCAGCCGCACAGTCCACGACTGCAGCGCCCTAGACCGCTCGGCTTATCCCGCGCGGCCAACACCCATACTGGACTCGTTTCAAATTGTATCGAGCGGATGAACGTGTACGGGTAAGGAGACAACCTCATGACTCCATGGACCCTGCATGTCAACAGTGGACAGTTCAAGCTGGTGGAGGCTCTGTAATGGTGTGGGGCGTGTGCAGTCGGAGTGATATGAGACCCCTGATATGTGTAGATACGACTCTGACAGGTGACACGTACGTAAGGATCCTGTCTGATCACCTGCATCCATTCGTGTGCATTGTGCATTCCGACGGAGTTGAGCAATTCCAGAAGGGCAATATGACACCGCACACGTCCACAGTTGCTACAGAATGGCTCCAGGAACACTCTTCTGAGTTTAAACGTTTCCGATGGCCACCAAACTTCGGAGACATGAACATTATTGAGCATATCTGGGATGCCTTGCAACGTACTGTTCAGAAGAGATCTCCACTCCCTCACAATCTTACGTATTTATGGACAGCCCTGCAGGATTTATGATGTCAATTGCCCCCACCTCGACTAACGAGTCCATGCCACGTCGTGTTGCGGCATTTCTGCATGTCGCTGAGGCCTTACATGATATTAGCCAGGTGTACCAGTTTCTTTAGCTCTTCAGTGTACATTTACAGCCAGTCTTCATTAACCACCACAAGGTGCGTGGAGGCGGGTACCTTGTACCACTACTAGTCGTTTCCTTCCTGTTCCAATCGCAAATGGAGCGAGAGAAAAACAACTATCTATAAGTCTCCGTACCAGACCTAATTTCTCATGTCTACATCTACATCTACATTTATACTCCGCAAGCCACCCAACGGTGTGTGGCGCAGGGCACTTTACGTGCCACTGTCATTACCTCCCTTTCCTGTTCCAGTCGCGTATGGTTCGCGGGAAGAACGACTGTCTGAAAGCCTCCGTGCGCGCTCTAATCTCTCTAATTTTACATTCGTGATCTCCTCGGGAGGTATAAGACGGGGGAAGCAATATATTCGATACCTCATCCAGAAACGCACCCTCTCGAAATCTGGCGAGCAAGCTACACCGCCATGCAGAGCGCCTCTCTTGCAGAGTCTGCCACTTGAGTTTGCTGAACATCCCCGTAACGCTATCACGGTTACCAAATAACCCTGTGACGAAACGCGCCGCTCTTCTTTGGATCTTCTCTATCTCCTCCGTCAACCCGATCTGGTACGGAAGCGGGCCAACCATAGCGCCATCTGGTTTCCCCCTTCAAGCTAGACAAGTTTCGTTCTTTGTAGTTTTTTCGTTTGACGCTTATTTCGTGAGATATTTGGCCCAGTCACGATCAATGTATCACCCTGTATACAGGATCTGGATGGAGATCCCCCTGTTTACTTTGCACTATAACGCTGGAATGTAAATGATGCGCGTACCTGCACATGCAGTGCACGCTTCGTGCCAATTTGACGTTTGTGGAATGTGAATGACCAGCAGTAAAAAAATGAACAGGAAATGAGAAAATGGTGCCGAGTTGGTACGGCCGTGGTGGGCACGGTGGCTTGAGCAGTGTTTACAGCCGCGCGAGGCGTTTCTCGATAAGATAAGCGCCGGGCGGCCAGGTGCTCCTGTCTGTGTGCCTTCTGATGCTCCGATACTGCGCCACTCACCCAGCTGCTTGCAAAGCGCTTTTCTTCTCATTACTGTTGCGCAATCATAGAACATACACCGGGGTGACAAAAGTCACGTGATGGTCAAACTGAAATGACACTGGTATCGCGTACACAGGGTATAAAATAACCGTGCAATGGCGGTGCTGTCATTTGTAATCAGATTACTCCTGTGAAAAGGTTTCCGACGTGATTGTGGCCACACTACGTTAATTAACAGACTTTGATCGCGGAATGTTACTTGGAGCTACACCAAATCGGAAATCGTTAGGGAACTCAGTATTCCGATATACGCAGTGTCAACTCTGCGTTGTCCGTGGTGAGAGGTAATGGCATTCTGGCACAGAGGCTGACATCCTTCACTTAACGACCGAGAGCAGCAGAGTTTGCGTAGAGCTGTCAACGATAAAAGACTTGGAAGTGCAACAGAGTGTAATGGAAAGATTATAACACGAACACCAACGAAAGTAAAACAAGATTAATGGAATGTAGTCGAACTGAATCAGGGCGTTCTGAGGGAATTAGATTATGAAATGAGACACTAAAAGCAGAAGGTAAGTTACTCGGTAAATTTTTTTTTGACACAACTTAACTAAACGAAAGCGCTATAGACAGTTTGCTTCCCTCAGGTAGTACTCGGACGATAGTTATCGTCTGACAGTTACTCGCGAGTACTTTCTGCAGCTGTCTCAGAGAACTGCGAGAGATGACGTCGAAGCACTTTTTGGATAAGTGAGTGGATTTGGTAGCGGGATCATTTTCAAACATGCAAGAATCTCTCTGCAGAGGCTATGATACATTAAGACGACATTAAATACGTTGCTGTAGCTCGACATAACTCTGGCTAAGACTTGTACATCGGACGTTTTTTTTATGTTTAGCTGTAACCAACATTTGCGTTGCTGGAAACAGAAAAGTTTGAAAAACTTAAGTTCTCCATTTTTAAAATCTTCATCGGCGGTGGCTAGATACGAAAAAAGTCCGTACTGTGCTCGAAGTTAGCTGTATTTAAATAGTATGCCATCTTCAGTCATAGTTGTGATTTCAACCAAGGTCCAATGCTTTTCACATTCTGAGCCGCCGGCAGCGCACTGCAGGTGAGTTGCGTTCGCACGTGCAGGTGTTCCAGCTGGTTCACAGGTGTCTCGCAGGTCTATGCGCGCTCGCTCGCACACACACACACACACACACACACCGTACAACGGAACTGGTATACACCCTGCATTTTGGTATATGTGAACACTTACACAACTACATTTACGCTATCAAAATTGATGGACTATTCATATAGAAACTTAAGCATATTTACTGATGCAAACACATTTTCGGTGCCTATTGAAAATGCTGCCGAATTCACTTTCTTTTCCGTATAGGAACATGCAGCGATTTTCTTTTGTCGCACTCTTTCAGTTCAAAAATGGTTCAAATGGCTCTGAGCACTATGGGATTTAACATCTGAGGTCATCAGTCCCCTAGAACTTAGAACTACTTAAACCTAACTAACCTAAGGACATCACACACACCCATGCCCGAGGCAGGATTCGAACCTGCGACCGTGCAGTCTCGCGGTTCCGGACTGAAGCGCCCAGAACCGCACGGCCACCGCGGCCGCCTCTTTCAGTTCAGTAGGACCTAAAACCAAACAAAATTATATCGCTGAGACGAGATTGCTTGTGTAAAATGATCACCTTTAATTCGTCTGAAGATACGTTAAGATTTTCTGAAAAGGAGCCATATCGATTTTTGTTTTTTTCCAGCGTTGTAACTGATCACACTATTTCGTAGCAAAATTAATAATACAGTGCATTATATTAATAAATTTGTTTGGAAGCAATATTATTAAAAAAAGAAGAAAAGTAATTCTTGGTAATTTTGTACGCTATCAATGTTGCTGACGTTATTTCGCAATCGAAATTGTCATCACTTTCCTTTTTTTTTCCCCTACACTTCGCTGATATTTACTGTATCGTGGGCATTCATCGCGAAAGTAATCACAACGTGCAAATATGAAGTGCAGGAGAAGGAAAGGGTGTGGGGAAAATCATGACAGCTAGCCGCACGAAAGTTGCAAATTTGTATTAGCACGTCCTCATTCCCGCAGCAGTCCGAACGCTATATGTGCATTCTCGCCGAAGAAAACGTCGGTAAGCCTTACCCTCGTTTTCGGAAATATATACTCACAACCCTCACAACGCCAGTAGACGTTTATCGAGCATTTAGTCGCGGCGTCTATTTTGCGCAATGAATAACGCGCTTGTCTGCATCCCAATTAACGTAGTTACAGTGTCCTATTTAATACATTTTTTTTCTCTTTTGTTACTTCTATATAACACGTGAGCGAATCAAAAAGTAAGTTAAACTTCCAAGTTATGGCCATTTATTAAACCACACACGAAGGCAACACGGCTATGACAACATACAATGTAAGGTCACTTTTTCTCATAGTCCCCAAGGGACATTTCTCTTCCGGATGCCGGTCGGGGTGTCCGAGCGGTTCTAGGCGCTATAGTCTGGAACCGCGGGACCGCTACGGTCCCAGGTTCGAATCCTGCCTCGGGCATGGATATGTGTGATTTCTTTATCTTAGTTAGGTTTCAGTAGTTCTAAGTTCTAGGGACTGATGACCTCAGAAGTTGAGTCCCATAGTGCTCAGAGCCATTTGAACCATTTTCTTCGGATGCGTGGAAATCACCTCCTGCGTTATGAAACCACCTGGATACAGCTGCTTTCACCTCCTCATGGTTTAGGTTCAAATGGTATCTATCTTACCCCTAGTGAGATAAGCCTCTACATCCTTACATTTGTCCTCTAGCCATCCCTGCTTAGCCATTTTGCACTTCCTGTCGATCTCATTTTTGAGACGTTTGTATTCCTTTTGGCCTGCTTCGTTTACTGCATTTTTATATTTTCTCCTTTCATCAATTAAATTCAATATTTCTTCTGTTACCCAAGGATTTCTATTAGCCCTCGTCTTTTTACCTACTTGATCCTCTGCTGCCTTCACTACTTCATCCCTCAGAGCTACCCATTCTTCTTCTACTGTATTTCTTTCCCCCATTCCTGTCAATTTTTCCCTTGTGCTCTCCCTGAAACTCTCTACAACCTCTGGTTCTTTCAGTTTATCCAAGTCCCATCTCCTTAAATTCCCGCCTTTTTGCAGTTTCTTCAGTTTCAATCTGCAGTTCATAACCAATAGATTGTGGTCAGAATCCACATCTGCCCCTGGAAATGTCTTACAATTTAAAACCTGGTTCCTAAATCTCTGTCTTACCATTATGTAATCTATCTGATACCTTTTAGTATCTCCAGGATTCTTCCAAGTATACAAACTTCTTTCATGATTCTCGAACCAAGTGTTAGCTATGATTAAGTTATGCTCTGTGCAAAATTCTACAAGGCGGCTTCCTCTTTCATTTCTTCCCCCCAATCCATATTCACCTACTATGTTTCCTTCTCTCCCTTTTCCTACTGACGAATTCCAGTCACCCATGACTACTAAATTTTCGTCTCCCTTCACTACCTGAATAATTTCTTTTATCTCGTCATACATTTCATCAATTTCTTCATCATCTGCAGAGCTAGTTGGCATATAAACTTGTACTACTGTAGTAGGCATGGGCTTTGTGTCTATCTTGGCCACAATAATGCGTTCACTATGCTGTTTGTAGTCGCTAACCCGCACTCCTATTTTTTTATTCATTTTTAAACCTACTCCTGCATTACCCTTATTTGATTTTGTATTTATAACCCTGTAAGCACCTGACCAAAAGTCTTGTTCCTCCTGCCACCGAACTTCACTAATTCCCACTATATCTAACTTTAACCTATCCATTTCCCTTTTTAAATTTTCTAACCTACCTGCCCGATTAAGGGATCTGACATTCCCCGCTCCGATCCGTAGAATGCCAGTTTTCTTTCTCCTGATAACGACGTCCTCTTGAGTAGTCCCCGCCCGGAGATCCGAATGGGGGACTATTTTACCTCCGGAATATTTTACCCAAGAGGACGCCATCATCATTTAATCATACAGTAAAGCTGCATGTCCTCGGGAAAAATTACGGCTGTAGTTTCCCTTTGCTTTCAGCCGTTCGCAGTACCAGCACAGCAAGGCCGTTTTGGTTAATGTTACAAGGCCAGATCAGTCAATCATCCAGACTGTTGCCCCTGCAAGTACTGAAAAGGCTGCTGCCCCTCTTCAGGAACCACATGTTTGTCTGGCCTCTCAACAGATACCCCTCCGTTGTGGTTGCACCTACGGTACGGCCATCTGTATCGCTGAGGCACGCAAGCCTCCCCACCAACGGCAAGGTCCATGGTTCATGGGGGGAGCTTAGTAATAAGATATCCAAAATATATCTAGGACCTACTTCCAAGAGCGCAACAACACCAGTGTACGTGTGTTACGGCTTCTGACCAATCATTGCGTTTGTGTTTCTTTACATCAGGTTTATTCTCATGCTGAATGAATTATAGTGAAACTTTTTGATTCGTCTTCGTATGTCCATGATGATCTGGTATTAATACGTTCTTTGCTGAGTTGCATTGTTTTAGTCTAGAACTTTCGAAACAGGCTAACTGTTCGCCTTGTTCGTGTAGGAGGTCAATGGGGCGATTTCTTCTCTCAGAAACATGTCACGGCCACGAATTAACCCTCAAAATAAGCAGTTTCGTGAGTGATTTCATTTTATGTATGCATGACTACAGCAAAATATGTTATCAAGCTGTGGTAGCGTAAAAATTGTGAACCACGGCATAAATTCTGGAGAAATATGATCGCTCAGTACTGACAGACTACTCCCAGCTCTCCCGACAATGCCGGTTTCGAGCGAAGGAGGCTACCGTCTTTACGATAGGTCTACACTCGCAGAGTGTTACTGTAAAGCCCCTATTACGCGTTACGCCTAAACCATACATCTATGCACCAGCGCTCCAAGCGTGCATATCTGTAACTACAGCCTGGTTCACGTCGGCCTATTATACCATCCACGCGGGATACACATGGCGCACAAGCGCATTAGACGTAACAAAGCGCGAAACGCAAACAGAACTGTCTGATCTCTTGAAAAAAGTCGTTCTTTCGAACGCGCGAAACACAAGGGCGAAGGTGTGATATATTTGGACGTCATTCGCTCACATTAATCCTGTGATTTATAGGTTCCTATTTCATAAGAAATTGTTTTTTATCATTATTTATTAAGTAATTGTTATTCTCACATGTTGGTTATTACTGTTCTGAATTACAGACTCAACAGTTTTATACTACGACACTTGGTTACACAAGAATATGTATATCTAAATTTACATTTATACAGCATTTTGCACATGGAGTACACAGTTGTTTTTGGAGCAACTGCTCTGCCAGTGACACGGAACTTCGTGAGTATGGACATGGCCTGCTTCGAGAAGCTGCTGCCTGTGATAGAAGATGGAATTAGCAAGTGTGACACAGCTGTGAGGGAAGCTGTCTCACCTTCTCTAATGTAGGAATTAAATCATATATTTATACGTTTTGTGATCATACCAGCCAAGTCACATAAAATACGGGTAGATGCCCTGTTATATTGCAGGGTTGTTGGTTTTCTGGCGACTGTGGAATCTTTTAAGTCTGGCTTTTAGCCAGAATCGCACAGCCCCCCATTTCAAAAGTTGGTGTGGATGTACGCACTGCAATTTACACCTCTCTTTAAAGGACCAGCACTTGAAGGTGCGCCTGGGTTATTTTTCAGTGTTTGGAATATATATGTGGCAGTCAGAGTTTTGCAGTCCTCGTGTGTCGGACTGGGCGAAACTGCACGAACTCTCTTGCCTCCACTGCCAGTTTCTCGTACCTTGCATGACGAAATACAGCAAGAGATGCAAACAAATCAAACACGAACTTTCGTAAGCTAAGGCATTACGATAGAAATAGAAAATCACCCTGTAACGTTATATGCATATTATTCAGACGTGAACGATTGCCGACGGACCTTATTATGATACAGCGTTCGTGTGGCTCATACATACACCTTTCCTCTCTGTATGCCTGAATTAAGACGCTCGAAGCCTCTTTGCTCCATTTCCTTTACGAAGCAATCAATACCAAAAATTTTTTCGCAAACAACTAGTATAAAAGAAAGTCTTCCGGACACAAAAAATACTCAGTTATGTAAAACTACTTACTGAAAAAATGCGAAAATCTCCAACCCGATAATCTGAAATAAGCTACCAGCCACTTAACAATAACCAAATAAATAGAAGAAAGCTCTGCGGTACCCCCTTCTACGCATGCGCGAATTATCGCCACCTAATACACATGCATTAAATAGTCGTACCGAAAGTACTCTCCGCCCCACACCATTAGGTGGCTTGCGGGGTATGATGTAGATGTAGAACTGAGTGTAATGATGACTAGGGCCCGGATTTTAATGACAAGTCATTTTTTTTCTGAAGTATAGGGTGAATTTTAGAACATTCTATACAGAAATCTAGGCATTTTAGTGTCGAAAAATGTATTTTGATTGTGCATGTAAAGTCATATTTCAACAAATTTTAGTAATAGGTCATATTGCGCCTAACTTTTAATATAATAGGTCATATTTCCGTCAACGTTTGCCAAAAATGCATATACTGTTTTTCTCGCATCTTACGGGACACACGAATAAGAAAAAGTATATTATGCTCACGAGACAATATTTAACGTGCTATTATGAAAGACCATTTTTTTTTCTCATATTACGGGACACACGAATAAGAAAATGAATATGTTGCTCACGAGACAATATTTAACGTGCTATTACGAAAGATAAAAAGATAAATTAGTACACAGCTTTATTTCTCAGGGCTGTAGCACAAAATCGGTGTACCACAACAGTCGTTTAGCGAACATAAAACATTGTTGCGCAGAGTCGACAATACGCTCTCAGAGCCAACAAAGGCGGCTTCTGCCGTAATAATCATCGCAGTCGCATAGGTGTTCCCAGTAACCAGTTTGGATGCAGCCTTTGCCTTGTTCAACATGCCTAGAGCAAAGTGCTCCGACAGCGTGAAGTTGCGAGGATATGTTCGAGAATTTGGAGAGAAGTTCTGTAGTACTGTTGGGAAAATATTATTTTGTAAACTGTGTGAAGTTATAGCGCAGAAAAGCGCTTTAATGTGCAACAACACTGTAATACCGCTAAACACAGCAGCTGTGTGAAACGAGGTGATGAAAATAACAGCAGGCAAACGCTATGATGGTGCCTGCAACATCCCATTGGAAAAGCTGAAGAATCCACGCCTCAGACGGTTCTTGGAGAAGTACACAACACATCCAGTTCCAGATGAATCTACACTGAGAAAGAACTATTTATCCGTATACTACAATGATGTGCTCAACAAAATAGAAGTTTTATTTGTAAGTAGTAAACCATGATTTTATCGATAAAGTATGTTCTTTTTTTATGATGGACTTGTCTTTTGACTCAAAAACGCTGCAACGTAATAATCAGAGAAATTTCGGGATTTGAGCGTATTCAGTAAAATAACTGGCGACTAGATTCGAGGAACTAAAATGAAGAGAGGGGTTAATTGCACGTGGTTGTCCGCTTAGCTTAGCAGGGCTACAGCAGACAGAACGCAACGCGCGCCAACACAGTGCAGCAGGGACGCTTTACTGCGTTCATAAACATATTATTGCTCGACCCGCTACGAAGCGCATCTGGGACAATGCGTCGTTATCACACCTGCCGATATCAGTTTCGCACCACGTGGCGAACTAAGCATTTCTAGATACTGGAGTGTATCGAATGGCCTTGTTCAATTACAACGTGCTTTAGGGACACGCGCAATGGCTCTTGTAACTGCACGATTGTAAGGAAATGCAGAACGACTTACGAGAGTATTTCCACTCGGTGTACCGAATACAAACTGTTCTTGACTGTACATGAAAACGAAATAATGACGGTAAGAAAGACAAAGACCCCGATAGCATCCAAGCATCAGGATCTACTGCCTGAGATATCGTTTAAATTCCCCTGGAGTAATAACTTACGACGGAATACGAAATAGATGGAGCCAACAGGGCCGGCCGAAGTGGCCGTGCGGTTCTGGGCGCTACAGTCTGGAGCCGGGCGACCGTTACGGTCGCAGGTTCGAATCCTGCCTCGGCCATGGATGTGTGTGATGTCTTTAGGTTAGTTAGGTTTAATTAGTCCTAAGTTCTAGGCGACTGATGACCTCAGAAGTTAAATCGCATAGTGCTCAGAGCCATTTGAGCCAACTGGAGAAACAAGCGGTTGATAAGCGGCGGTGGAAGACTTACCGTAAAATACTATTGGAGGATTCTGATTAAGCGCGGTAATCTATAAACGAAACCAATCTATACTATACAAAAATGAAAAATTGTACACTTCACAAAACGATAAGACGTAGAATCTTAGGACTATAATATCAAAGAGTCACTGCTGAAATTGGGCCAGCTCACACAAATACTTGGATCTAGTACTTTGCAGGGTTTAAAATGGAGTGATCACATAGGCTCAGTTGTGGTAAAGCCCGTGGTAGATTTCCGTTCATTAGAGGAATACTGGGGAAGTACAATCAGTCTAGAATGAGGAATGCTTACAAATCACTCGTGCGAGTCATTCTAGAATATTGCCTAAGTGCGTTGGACCAGTACCAAATAGGACTAACGGGGGATATTGAACATGTACAGGGAAGGGCAGCACGAACGGTAACAGGTCTGTTTGATGTTTGGGAAAGTGTCACAGAGATACTGAAGGAACTGAAGTGGCAGACTCCTGAAGACATACACGTAAACTTCCGGAGAAAGTCTGCTAATACAGTTTAAAGGACCAGCTTTAATGATGACTTTAGGAATACACTACAATCCTTCACGTATCTCATTCTGTTGAAGACACCCTTAGTAGACGTCGAAAATATGCAACCGGTTGGTTGTCTAATGGTTCAAATGGCTCTGAGCACTATGGGACTCAACTGCTGAGGTCATTAGTCCCCTAGAACTTAGAACTAGTTAAACCTAACTAACCTAAGGACATCACAAACATCCATGCCCGAGGCAGGATTCGAACCTGCGACCGTAGCGGTCTTGCGGTTCCAGACTGCAGCGCCTTTAACCGCACGGCCACTTCGGCCGGCCGGTTGTCTAATCCTATGGTGAAACTAGTATAAGGCTGCCCAATAACAGCCATGTTCAAAGAGAGAAACGTTTTATTACATACACGGAAATATTCGCGGGGACACTGAAAAGCTATATTAGAAACACTCTGCGCAACTTCAAATAAATTCAGCAGACATGGGTCAGTTAACCTTCAATGACTGCAATTCGGCATATGTGAGAAAGACAAACATATATTTTCGAGCAACATGCTCTGAACAAGACATACACTACATTTCCAAATCACCTCAAACAACAAAACTGCATAACAACGCCAATAATCAGTAATAATAACTGATGCGTACCTACCACCCCCAAAAATGATCTTCAAGCATAAGATATGCCACCTTTCTCACTGGAACAAATAATTTCCTCTTCACGACTAAAAGTTCCGATAATCTTCAAGCATAAGATTCGCCACCTTCCTCTTAGGGACAAATTATTTTCTCTTCATGACTAATATTTCCGATAGAGAATTGGCCCACTTGTAGTGTTCAACAAAACTGCGACTTCAGTTCGTAGATTCCGAGCTTATAAATTGTTTTTCGTCCTCGGGATGCCACAGATTCCTTTCTTGGGTTAAACTCGCCAGTTTCTCACAGTCCGTATGTGAGACATCGGCCGATTCGAAGGAAACAAACTGATTTGGATTTCGCCGATTGTACTGGCGTACTGATTTGAAAAGATCTACCCCCTTCGGACGATGTCGGCCGATTCGAAGGAAACAAACTGATTTGAATTTCGCCGATTGTACTGGCGTACTGATTTGAAAAGATCTACCCCCTTCGGACGATGTCGGTCGTCGGCGGAATCCCCCGACGTCGGCCGCACTCTGACCGCTGCCTAAAACTGTGACAACGCAGGTTGCATATCAAGTAACAACAAAAATTCCTTTTCATTATTTCATCTAATTAACAACTGCATTTAAAAATTTAAAATTCTCTCAAAACCTGTTCATTAAGAGGTAAAATCTTACTTTAATGGTCTGTAATACGACAGGTCAAATATTAAAGTTAGAAGCGATGTACACCAGTATGTCTTGAGGTAGTGAACTCACAGCGCGCAAATTACCCAGACTAGAATCATTCAGTGTTTAAGAATGAGAGCACTTAGCGACTCCTAACGAACCTTACACACCATCTCAAATCTTTTTGAAACTTTAGTCTCGCTGACAACCCTCACAAAATAATGAGAGGAAAATGTTTATCACTGTTCACACAGTAAAACTGCAGCACCATCCATGGCGGTCTTTTATTGCTTCTTTACTACTAATTTTATTCACAACACAGTATCCACATATACCACTAAATATACCCGCAAATATATATTATTGTACGACACGTAGTTCAGAAGCTATGACGTCATGAACACTGAGATGTGTGGAAAACCTTTTACATGCTTAACGTCAAATGTTGTTCAAATGTGTGTGAATTCCTAAGGGACCAAACTGCTGAGGACATCGGTCCCTGGACTTACACACTACTTAAGCTACACTACTGGCCATTAACATTGCTGCACCACGAAGATGACGTGCTACAGACGCGAAATTTAACAGACAGGAAGAAGATGCTGTGATATGCAAATGATTAGCTTTTCAGAGCATTCACGCACGGTTGGCGCCGATGGCGACACCTACAACGTTCTGACACAGGGAAAGTTTCCAACCGATTTCTCATACACAAACAGCAGTTGACCGGCGTTGCCTGGTGAAACGTTGTTGTGATGCCTCGTGTAAGGAGGAGAAATGCGTACCATCACGTTTCCGACTTTGATAAAGGTAGGATTGTAGCCTATCGCAATTGTGGTTTATCGTATCGCGACACTGCTGCTCGCGTCGGTCGAGATCCAATGACTGTTAGCAGAATATGGAATCGGTGGGTTCAGGAGGGTAATACGGAACGCCGTACTGGATCCTAACGGCCTCGTATCACTAGCAGTCGAGATGACAGGCATCTTATCCGCATAGCTGTAACGGATCGTGCAGCCAAGTCTCAATCCCCGAGTCAGCAGATATGGACGTTTCCAAGACGACAACCATCTGCACGAACAGTTCGATGTCGTTTGCAGCAGCACGGACTATCAGCTCGGAGACCGTGGCTGCGGTTACCCTTGAAGCTGCATTGCAGACAGGAGCGCCTGCGATGGTGTACTCGACGACGAACCTGGGTGCGCGAATGGCAAAACGTATTTTTTTCGGATGAATCCAAGTTCCGTTCACAGCATCATGATGGTCCCATCCGTGTTTGGCGATATCGCGGTGAACGCACATTGGAAACGTGTATTCGTCATCGCCGTACTGGTGTTTCACCCAGCGTGATGGTATGGGGTGCCATCGGTTACACATCTCGGTCACCTCCTTTCCCATTGACGGCACTTTGAAGAGTGAATGTTACATTTCAGGTGTGTTACGACCCGTGGCTCTACCCTTCATTCGATCCCTGCGAAATCCTACATTTCAGCAGGATAATGCACGACCGCATGTTGCAGGTCCTGTACGGGCCTTTCTGGATACAGAAGAAGTTCGACTGTCGCTCTGGCCAGCACATTCTCCAGATCTCTCACCAATTGAAAACGTCTGGTCCATGGTGGGCGAGCAACTGGCTAGTCACAATACGCCAGTCACTACTCTTGATGAACAGTGGTATCGTGTTGAAGCTGCATGGGCAGCTGTACCTGTACACGCCATCCGAGCTCTGTTTGACTCAATGCCCAGGCGTATCAATGCCGTTATTACGACCAGAGGTGGTTGTTCTGGGTACTGATTTCTCAGGATCTATGCAACTAAATTGCGTGAAAATGTAATCACATGTCAGTTCTAGTATAATATATTTGTCCAATGAATACCCGTTTATCATCTGCATTTCTTCTTGGTGTAGCAATTTTAATGGCCAGTAGTGTAACGTAAACACACCCACCCATGCCCGAGGGAGGACTCGAACCTCCGTCGGGAGAGGTAACGTCAAATATTTAACACATTAAAGTAATGAGACGCAGTATTTTATACATTAGACTTCCACTGTTTATCAGGAAATCGAGGTTGGGGATGTTCCTGATACTTCAGGAAGTTCGAAAGAGCGGTGCTGCAGCTGGTGATGGGGAGGGGGAGGGGTGCCGTAGCGACGGGTCACTAGCGGCCCCCCCCCCCCCCCCCCCCCACCAACACCAAGCTTGATCTGGAGTACAGAATTTTTGTTCATCGCATAATGTTTACGTTTTAATTATCAAAGTATCTACTTATAACAAATACTTAGTGCATAACCATAGCTTCTCTGGGGTATCATCTTTCTGTGTCACCTACAGAATTTATTTTTTCTGGCTTGATACGTCTCGAAACTGACCAACAATTTCTTTCAAACATCGCAATTTTAGAGTCTTGGTCACTGCTAACTCGTTGGTTTCCATATTTTCGGAGGAGGCAGTATGGTTTAAAACAAGAAAAGAGTCCGGGGAATGTGGGCTCCAAAATGCATATCTTAAGAACTAAAGTCACTTGTTCCGTGGAAGAGATGTCGTTTCACAGTACCGAAGGTAGAAGTGCTCACAGCTCTTAAAGTAAGCATTTTAGAGACCCTGTTTACTAGCCATTTTTTTCTTGTTGTGTACCAAACGACCTCCTCCGAAAATATGGAAAGCAAAGAGGTTGAAGTATAAGAGATGTGTTTCAGAGACTGAAGTGCTCGTAGCTCTTAAGGTAAACATTTTACAGCCCTAGTTTAGTAGCCTTTTCTTTCTTGTTCTGGTCCGTACTACCACCACTGAAAGTTGCCTACACAGCAGTCTTAGCAACAACAGACCGGTACGAGCATTCCACTGCCAGAGGTATCGAAACGATTGTCACTTATAATTTCCGACTCTGTCGGACCAGGGTCTCTTACCTCACATTGATACGCTTATCATTGCTGAAAGTTTGTAACATCGCCCTATATAAGGTACGAATATTGAGTGGCTTTCTCACTCAGAAATCATATTTGACTGTTGGTTGTTTGTGGGAAGTACGTGTTATCCCTCGTTCTCTGCGAGAACCGACGGACTTTCAACGGCACATTCGACGCCACACAGAATCTCGAAGGTTCCATTCGAGCAGCGCTTGTGAGGACTGAAAATTCTTTGGTCGGCCGTGCAGGATGGTTCAGCCACGTCCCGGACTGTGAATCAGGAAATGCGAGACAAGTATCTTCAGGCCACTGGACTCGTGTTCGGGAGAACGACGGTTCAGACCCGTGTCCGGCCATCCAGATTTACACTGAAGGGCTAAAGAAACTGGTATAGGCATGCGTATTCAAATACAGAGATATGTAACCGAGCAAAACACGGCGCTGTGGTCGGCAACGCCTCTATAAGACTACGAGTGTCTGGCACAGTTGTCAGATCGGTTACTGCTCCAGCAATGGCAGATTATCAAGATTTAAGTGAGTTTGAACGTGGTGTTATAGTCGGCGTACGGGCTATGGGGCACAGCATCTCCGAGTAAGGGATGAAGTGGTGATTTTCCCTCGCGTACAGTGAATATCAGGAATCCGGTAAAACATCAAATCTGCGACATCGCTGCTGCCAGGAAAAATACCCTGTAAGAACGGGACCAAGTCTACCGTATCTCCCTTCGCCGTCGGCGTTGTCGTGGTTACCGTGAGACACCGTTATACCAAGAGGAAAGGCGCGTCGATCTTAGAGCATGAGATATGATGACCTTAAGCCATTGACAACACACAACGGTCACGGTAGCACCTGATTCCTGAATAGCTGCAGTAGTTAAGATCTACGAACTATCCCCTGTTGACCAGGTCCCCAAAACTTAACTCGTAACGAGATCCCTTCAAAGCAAATTGTCATAATGATCGTCTATAAAGGCTTCGTACAACGAGAATAAATGTTACGGTTTATGGAATAATAACAGATACGACCAAACTGTCTTGTCTCTTCTGCTTTATTTAACATAACTTCGTTTACAGTTTCATTTCGCATTCACCACTCATTCACCGAAACCCTTTGATGAACAGTTTTGGTTGCTTAACACCAACAGTCAGTGATAATGATACAGCTTTTCTCCTTTTTATAAATTGAAGCCCGCTCTCCGCGATATAATTTAAAATAAAAAACGGTCTCAATATCGCGTCCCTCGTGAGATGCGAATAGACTTATCCCGGAATTGACCGCCCTGTAGGTGTACTCAATTTAATGACCACACTTCACTGTCGGCTATTTCGCGTAACTGAATGTCCATTTGTTAATCTGATTATACACTGTAGCTATTTAAAATTCGCCCCTATACTTTTCACAACGCACAATTAGCACTTCGTTACTTGTTTTCTTTTTTTTTCTTCTTCTTCTAAGAGTAAACGGAAAAAAAGACGCCGTATCATCGGCTTAGTCGATATAAAGCAAAACACCTTAATATGCCTAATTTTACCTCTTCTTATAGGATCGGCTACCTTACTCATTAATTTATTACATATTATTTCCAATAACGCTAAACAGGTATCGCCGTTATATTTTAATTGTGTTCAAAAGCATGTTACTACTATTATGACCGACCAAATCATAACAAATCGCGCGGCGTGCGTTTTTAACGATAACTTTACGCTATTCAAGTTCCGTTACAGCTGTCTTGACTCGTAATGTTACACAAGGACGACTGAAGAGAATCGTTCAACGTGTCAGAAGTGCAACCCTCCCGGAAATTGCTCCAGATTTCAATGCTGGGCCATCACTAAATGTCGGGGCGCGAACCGTTCAACGAAACGTCATCGACGTGGGCTTTCGGAGCCGAAGGCCCACTCATGTGCCTTTGATGACTGCACGACACAAAGCCTTACGCCTCGTCTGGGCCCGTCAGCACCGACACTGGAGTGTTAACGACTGCAAACTCGTTGCCTGGTCGGACGGATCTCGTTTCAAACTGTATCGGGCGGATGGGCGTGTACGGTTATGGAGACAACCTCACGAATGCATGCACCCTGCATGTCAGCAGGGGACTGTTCGAGCTGCTGGAGGCTATGTAATGGTGTGGGGCGTGTGCAGTTGGAGACGTATGGACCCCTGATACGTCTAGATACGACTCTGACAGGTGACACGTACGTAAGAATCCTGCATCCATTCATGACCATTGTGCATTTCGACAATTCCAGCAGGACAAAGCGGCACATCACATGTCCAGAATTGCTACAGAGAGGCTCCAGGAACACTTTTCTGAGTTTAAACACTTCCTCTGGCCACCGAACTCCGCAGACATGAACATTATTTATCTGAGATGCCTTGAAACGGGCTGTTCAGATGGGATCTTCGCCCCCTCGTACCCTTATGGATTTATGGGCACGCCTGCAGGATTCATGGAGTCAATTCCCTCCAGCACTACTTCAGACATTAGTCGAGTCCATGCCACGTCGTGTTGCGGCACTTATATGTGCTCGCGGGCAGGAGTATACTAGGAAGGAGTACCAGTTTCTTTGGCTCTTCAGTGTAGGTTTTCTGTGCTATCCCTAAATCACTTTGCCGGGATGGTTCCCTACCAACGGCACGGCCGATTCTTTCAACTTCCTTGACACAATCCGAGGTGGGCTCCGACTGTACTGATATCAGTGTCGATGGAACGTTACATCCAATCTTCATTCCATCCTTCTCCACGGACAGCGCGACCACGTTTGGGACAGCATGGCGACCTCAGTTGCGGCTTGCCAGCGACGACTTGTAGCACCACGTCGCCAGACGTGTCCTGTGTCTGCGTACAGCATCGCAATAGAAGTAACCGTGTGTGGCGACTGAAATGAGGACAGGAATTACCAGAATGTATTCATCATCGCCGTAGGGGCACAGCACTTGGCGTGACGGGAACGGAAACCACTTGAGTACACAATACAATCACCTGTGGCTCGCACAGCCCGTGGTACGAACTGCAGGCGTCACATATCTAAAGCCGTCGGCACACGGGCCGTGCTGTCCAAGTCCACGTTGAGCGTGCTAAGTTCAGCGTGCTGCTGAAAGCTCAGAAATGATGCGACTTGTGCATACGGTACGTGGGCCCCACGTGGTATACGCCATCACAGCGCACTCCAGCGGCAGTTACGGCATGTTCCTAGTTCGCAAATCACACGGGCGCGCGTAAAATTCCCACTTTAGCTCCATTAAAACGCACATTTCCTCCATCGTCCACGAAAAAGTACCACGTCCAGTCAATAAGGACACAGGCTTATAAAAGTTCCATTACAAACAGTGCGATAAAAATTTGCAATACTTCTACACATAAGATAAACATAATTTCATCATTCTCACATTTTAGTAAAACCCCAAGGTCAGCCTTACTTGATCACTGTTCCTACCCAATAACAGAAGCTTTGCAACGTGTGAATTACGAAGCGTAAAAGAAAAAGGAACAAAATATCTTTAAACAAGTACCGCAAGCTGTCCTATAGATTAAGCCAATCGAACAAAGTCACCCCTCAAAAAAAGGTGAACTTATATTTACATTACATCAAATATTATAGTATATACTTACATTAAACTAATAATAATGTATCAGAACCTAATAAAAATGCAAAAGTTAGGAAAAAAATTTGGTTGTATCGAGTCGCGAACCACTGCCTGAACATGCTACATTATACGATTCCATGACGCTACTCACTTTTTTTTTTTTTTTTTTACTATACTTCGCTAAACCAACAACGCGCTATTGACACTCAATCATAACTTGTTACCACTTGCTGAAAACCTTAATCGTAGATAGGATACTAATTTAAATTTAATTATAACAAACTGTACCAAGAACAATGAGTTTTGGGTGGATCTTCAGTGTGTCGCTGCCTTAAAATAGCCTACTCTCATAATACGCAAGTTACAATAATTCTTTTGCCACGAATAAGATGTTTCTCATTATTTTATTGGAACGAATCCCACAGTTAACAAGTGGTTTTCCTGTGATTCTCAATTTGCTGGTGCCCAGAAACGGCATATATACGCATAGGCTTGAAATGAATGACAATATGGCGCCTCACAATTCTGTACTGAAGGGAGACGGCGTGCGTGTGACGCAGGTGGCGTTGTGCCGTCTCATTGGTCAAGGCTCAGACGCACGCTCAGAATATCTGGCATGCTAGATATTGCTCTGCACGTTCGGAAAGACTCCCCCGAACGTGCTATTCCACGCTATGACGTCGGAAACTCGCCACGCTGAACGCTCAACGTTCGGCTGCACGGTCCATGTGCCGACGGCTTTAGGCTACGGTCACAGTAGTTCCGATATCGGTCGATCCCGCCGACGACCGACATCGGATGGAGACAGCCGATCTTTTCAAATTAGTAGGCCCTACCGTGCGGTGTCACACAATGTTATCACCCGAACGTACAGTCTTTGGGCGACGATCGGTGAAATTCAGATCAGTTTGCTTTCTTCGGTCAAATCGACCGACGTCCTCGCACACGAAATACGGAGCGTGAGAAATTGGTAAGATCAGTCCAAGTGACAATGAGTTTGCAGCATCTTGAGGATGAAAATATCATAATCGGGTTATGCTTCGGAACTATGGACAGAAATCGCAGGTTTGTTGGAAACCTAAAATAGGCAAAATCTTTATTGCAAATTTTAGGCACAGATTATAGATGGTGGTAAACCTTTTGGGATGTGAAACCGTGGTCCAAGAAACTCTTCTGTTCCTAAACACTACCTCACATCTCGAAAGGTTTACCAGCAACTTTGTCATCTGGTCGTGAAAGCCTTCATTCTATGAATAGATTATAACCTCAAAAAATAATTTGTGCAAGTGTAAAGGATGGCATATCTTATATGATTATAGCTACTGTACTGGATCTTTTTTTGCGGTAGGCTGTCATTAGTTGACGACAAATTAATATTACTGCTTACTCGCGTTTTATGCCAGTACGGTTTGATTCCATTGTGGTGTACGGTATGTGTTCCCACTTTTTAGAGCTTTAGGTTTTTTTGAGTACCTCATTCTACACTTTATGCTTGTCTTTTACTCGTGTGCTAAATGACAGCCACTGAAGGTTAACTGGCGTGCGTCGGCACAACTTTAAATAAACACGGCGAGACAAAGCGTTTGTAACTTTTTTCGAAGTCACCACGTATTATCTGGAGTATGTAACACAACATTTCTCCAGCCTTCTTATTCATTCGTAAAACTTGTCTCGTTATTCCGATAACTGAGGTCAGAGTGTAGTACCAGTCACGTTCTTTACGAGAAAGGCCAGCTCACTCATATGCATTCGGCATCCCTTTAATAGCAGAAGCCTCTATGCAACACTCGTATCCAAGCACAGAGGCGTCGTGGTATCCACCCTACCCTAAGATGTTAAAATCTGACCCACTTGATAAATAGAACTGATTTAACCTACCCTAACCCAACCTCCTTGACTCTACTTACCAAAGACTGGCGAAGGAGATTGGACGCGCTAAGACCACGCTGTCGGCCGATGTTATCGGGCGACCTATGGCGACGGTGTCCGACGACCGTGTCGGTGCCACTGTGGACGCAGCTTTACCTACCTGTGCCACATCTTCGAAGTATTCGTGGTGTTATTTTTCGACAGGATAACGCAAGACCTCATGTAGCCCGTGTTGTCCTAACCGACATCGATAGAGAGAGAGTTGGACTACTACCCTTGCCGACGTGTTCTCCAGGTCTATCAGCCACTGGAAATGCCTGGTCATGGGTTGCCAAGGGACTGTCATATGCCACCACTCGCCACACACGAGGGAGCTCCAAGCGGTCAAAAGGCAGTCGTCAGTCCCATGCGTCATAAGGAGAATATTTGTTTTTAAATGTATTCTGCTTCATTAACAAATTGGTTGTTATATTTCTGCGTTCCATGCGTTAGTAAACTACCAAGAGACGTGAAACGCAAAAACCACCGTTTCACACTGATTTAATGAGATAAGCCACAACCTAATTTAATGAGATACGCCACAATCTATTCATGAAGAAATATTTTCGAATATGTGTATATTTGTGGCTTATTCCGCTAAAAGCAAGGGAATATAAACACATACGTCATGCATGATGCGCACATATTTCTGTTGTTACTATCATAGACACTTTCTTTGACACTAAAAATTGTTTGTGGAATCTAATGATTGGCCCATTCGTGCACTTCATTCGATTCTGTAATACACGCGAATGTGTTAATTATGTTTGCCGTTTATGGCTCATATTTAATAAAAATTGTGGAACTGGTTTCTTCTGTGTTCGAAAATAGTTTTAGGGCGTTTGACGATTTATTATCACGTTTATGTGGTTTTCCCTTACGATGAATTTGTGGTGGGTTATTCCGTGCGTTAAACAACGTAGGTATTACATTATATGTACACGTATATCTTACGTTCCATTCTGACTTGGCTTAAAGCGCAGCGAACAATACTCTGCTTTCTTGGTTAGATATACGACGTCATTCTGCAAAAGGTCGTATCTTCTAGTGTTTACCAGCAATTTTTTGTTTTAAAGGAGAACAACAATATCCAGTAATTTTCTGTATGTTACAAGAGAATCATAAACAATCTGCTTTGTCATTTACTGTTCCGCATCTCTCAGCGTCCTTAGGGGACTAAATAATGACAAACGTGGTGTCATTTTTTAGTTATTGTCGATTTTTGTGGCATTACTTACACTCCCTATTGTAAAAAGCTATGTTGAAGACCAATATGAAGGTTAATATTCGCAATCATCCGATATCGTATTCAGTAGAGTTGCTTGCTGGCCGCTTGGGGCGCTGCTACCACTGTGGGTAACGAAAACGAGGCAGAGTATCGCGACAGTTAACGTTTTTGACTGTGACTATACTGTCGATGTTCCGATTGTTGCAGTACGTGTTGTATACATAGTTGGACGCTGAAACATCGTAGGTGCACTGGCGGAGTACGCTGAAACAATTAATACTTCTATTTTCTGCCGCCAGGTGAACATACCTCGCTGTAAGCAGTCAGAATGTGGTGCGGGTGCAGGAAAATGGGAGGAACGATGGAACACATCGATGGCTCCGGTACACTGGATATAGTTACAACATGTGTTCAGTATAGTTTCCCGTCTCAGCAAAGTGCTGCATCTGGATACATCGCTGATAGACGCGATCTTTCAGATATCTCCACAACCAAAAGTTAGTTGGATTTAGGCCGGGGATCTTGAAGGCCACACCTCGAAATTGCCCAGAGATGATGCGGTCATTACCGAAGGTTGTTCGAAGCACATCTCTCACCTGGCAAGCGACATGTAGACTCGCCCATCTTGCATGAAAATAGTGGTGTGGACACAGCTGCGTTATTGCAAAGCTGGAATCACGTGGTACACTAGGAGGTGTCACTGCACACCTGTCTAGCGGTTCTAGGCGCTGTCCGGAACCGCGAGACTGCTACGGTCACAGGTTCGAATCCTGCCTCGGGCATGGATGTGTGTGATGTCCTTAGGTTAGTTAGGTTTGAGTAGTTCTAAGTTCTAGGGGACTGATGACCACAGATGTTAAGTCTTATAGTGCTCAGAGCCATTTGAACCATTTTGAACTGCACACCACATGGTGTCACTACCTCGAAGAAAAACGGCTCGAGAATGAAGGAGCTTGTGAAACCACACTACACGGTCACATAAGTGGGTGTTCCTGCACAAAATGTGCTAGGGTAGAACCCCATATGCGACAGTTCTATGCATTTACGGTACCGTACAGAATAAAATGTGCCTCGTCCGTCCAAAGATTATTCCGCAGCCACATGTCATCCATTTCCACGAGTGCCAAGAACGAAGGGCCCGAAGTCACGGCGCTGTAGCTTGTCTTGTCGCTTCATTTGGTGCAATTCCCGTGACGAAGCTCGAGCACTGGCTGTATAACTTGAGACATGTGCAGCGCTATCGGCTATAGCTACAACTACTTCATCATCAACTGCCATGGAAATGGGACTCCTTCCTCTCCCTGCTGCACCACCTAATTCACCTGTTTCTTCGAATTGCTCGATCGTATTTACTGACATGGGGCCTCTTCCCAGCTGTTTCTTCGGCGATATTCCCGCAATGCAGAGCAGCTAGTGCTGCCTTCTCCGAACACGGTCTTTCTTCTCAATCGCCACTGCGTTTCGTACGGAACATTTCAACCTTCTTAACCATGTACACCAACAGCCACTTCACAAAAGAAATCAACATGTGTTGCCAAGCGACAAACAGCATAGTGACGTCCAAACAGGAACATTTTACTGGTATGTATCCAGCATCAGTCCACTAGTTAGACTTCATCAGGCATTATTTCAAAAAGAATGCATCCACAAGGTCTGATTTCTCTTCTAACTTTTTCTTGTGTGATATAAAAGCAGTCGCACTCACTTCCAGTAGCTCGCGTTCTCCACTCTGTGGCAATAGTAAACACTTCTGGTTCAAAAGGCTCTGAGCACTATGGGACTTAACATCTGAAGTCATCAGTCCCCTAGACTTAGAACTACTTAAATCTAACTAACCTAAGGACATCACACACATACATCCCCGAGGCAGGATTCGAACCTGCGACCGTAGCAGCCACGTGGTTCCGGAATGAAGCGCCTAGAACCGCTCGGTCACACCGGCCGGCAACCACTTCTGGCCCGGAATGTATTGCCGCCAACGTTGCCGGGCAATAGTGGCCGGTGATGTAGACCATGTGGCTGCAACATTTAGTGGCCGCATGTTGCTGGACAATATTATCGGTATATGTCTCGGTAATACGCGATTTATTTGGCCCATGTAAACGTATATTTAGGATTTTCTGTCAAGTAGCTAAAAAGATTTGTATAAGCTCTCTAGCAGTTTAGTGTCACGCTCCTCGCGAATTATCGAGCTGTAAACCCGAGAATTTGATGCCGTGTATGCGTGCCTGTGTTTGGGGACGACGGCGCCGGCGTGCGTCGAGTGTGCCGACGCGGCCCATTTGACTGGCTGAAACACTTGCTTCCCACGAGGCCGGCCCGCGACCCCTGCGCTCGTGGCGCGGCGTGTTGCGTAACTTCCGGTCGTCTCGGAGCTGACTCACGCGCCGCCTGTAGCCGACATCGGCGCGTCCTGCCAAGGACGACTGGCTCCGTTTTGCAGGAAAGGCGTGGGCGATTCTGTGTACGGGCTGCGGTGAAATATTCGCACCCAGCGAGAGTGTGTCTATATGTGAACAAAAATTTGCGAGGCAGTATTAAAACCTCAGAAGCCACAGGACATCGAGGCACCCGCAAGTATCTGTGCCAGGTGTCTGGCATTTTACGGCCGCGTCAGGCCAGATATATACAAGTTCGACATGTCCCTCTTCTGTTAACCTTTGCAGCGATTAGGTAGATATCGCACAACTGCAGGCCCTGTAAACGATCAAACAATTTGTCAAATTTTCCTATGTAAGCTAAATATTTGGCCGTGTACGGTGCTGTTTGAAGTGTTTGTCAAACATAGCGCGTGTTTGCCAGTTGTTACTGTTGATGTATCGTCGCACATGTGGAGTGAAAAGTGGTTTTCTCGCAATTTACCTCAATATATCGGGAGTTTGCCCAACTATGAAAATTGCGATCGATGATAAAAACAAAACAGCACCGTCAGTTACAAAACGGTAAAGACGTCACAGCAATCCTACCCATATATTACGCAGGAAGAGGCGAAGAAGAAAATCAATATTCTGCACACAAAGTACAATCGTGAGCGCAGTAAAATAAAAAAAAAATCTACGTTCTCCACTTCTTCGCGGACGATGTAGGTTATATATTACCACATTATCTTACTTTAATGAAACGTCATTAGAAGACCAAGTAGAAGAAAATAAATTTTTGTATACATGTGTCTTGTTTTCCAATGTGATGGCGAAGTAACTCTAAACAGGGTACTGTCCATCCGCAGAAAGTAGATGTAATCGTCAGGTTCCGAGTGCAATTCTTTCTTTAACAAGTTTTCGTGTGCATATTTCTCATTTTAAACAATTCCCAGGACGACTGTCTTGTTTTCTTCTTCTTCTTAAAGCATAGCGCCGGAGTCAATGTTAGAAATGCTTTTATCTTCATTTGTAACCATTCCCACTAGTGTCTCAGCAAACACGAACAGCGTCTGTTTCAAAAGTGAGGCTAAATTGACAAGATTTGTTGGTACGTGCAAGGGATTGTTTGACAAATCCATGGCAAAATAAGAGCAAATTCGACAAACAACTCTGATAGTTTGCGAGGGTCTTAAAACCTGCTCCAAGCTAACGACGTAAGTGCATAGAATAAGTTTAAGCAGGAAAGAGAACATATATCATAATGGTTTATAGACATAGCAACCATTGTTATTCTAGGAAAAACTTAAGTAGCAAAATGTCACGAACTTTAAGGAATAAAAAAAAAAAAGGAGGAGGAAAAGAAAGACGACACTGTCTTTAAATGCTTTTGGCTAATGAAAACTGGACGTTTTATTTCAGGTCACGTAATAATATACGATTTTATTCGAGATTACTAACGTTGGCAGAATGTTACTTTGCAGTTCCTACCCATGATGCCAACATCGCAAGGGTGTGCTCATTCATAACGCCAATGGACAAAGGAACGGAATAAGTTGCAAATCACGCTATCTCAAAAACGATGTTATTGTGATATTTAGAATCACCCTTTCAAGAGTTGCACAAAATACCTTTCAAGAAGAATAACGTTCTTGATGAAGTTGGTGAAAATGAAAAATATTATTAACTACGGATTATTGTACTTTCCCATGCTCTTCCAAGTCCTTTGCCGTTCCTGACAGAATTGAAATGTCGTTGGCAAACCTCAAAGTTTTAGTCCTTTGACTGGACGTCACTAAGTAGAATCATTATAGTACATCAGAAAATACTGCGAAAAAGGCTTTGTTCGTTTAACAAATGTAGTTTTTTAATTAGTAAAAATGTCAAGCTCTTCAAAGGCGTGCAAATGGCGCTTTGCAAGTCCTTTGTTGTCTCTGACAGAATTACAATGTCATCCACAAACCACAAAAGTTTTCTCTCTTCTCTCTCAATTTTAATATCCTTTCTAAATTTCTCCTCGGACTCCTTTACCGCTTGCACAAAGTACAGATTTAGTAATATCGGATAGAGGCTGCACCCCGGTCTCATCCCCTTTCTAAACTGTCCTTTCCTGTCCTTCGACTCGTACAACTGCAGTCTAGGTTTCTGTACGAGTCGTAAATAACTTTTCGCTCCCTGTATTTTAACAGTACTACCTTCAGAATTTCAAAGACAGTATTACAGTCCACACTCTAGAGTGTAGTAGAGAGAATATATGATTACTACTGAGTGGATACAATTAAACAGAGTGCTGCTGTCTGTATACATCACAGGACGCTGAAACATCGTAGGTATGTCCCCTTGGTTATGTCTATTAATTGGTGCGCTCGCGGAGTATGCTACAAAAAATAATAGTTCCACTTTCTGCAACCAGGAGAAAATATGGCGCTGTAAGCACAAAGCACTCATCAATAATATCAGTATAGCATCAATAATATCATATAATGTATTACATAAAACCTGCCTTTTGTACATCCACTGAGCAGTAGTGTGATCTATGCAAATAAGTGTTGTAAACCGATTCTTTTCTCTCTGATGATGCATGGCTACAATAACTTGAGAATTAACATTGCACCTCTCCGTTTTCTGACATGTTTGTTGCGATTTAAATGAAAAATATTTAACATTTTTCTCAATTTGCACACCCGTGGAAACTATTTCATTTGTGATCTGTGGAAGGTACTTTAGCATACATTTTTTCTTTGAAAATATGTATATATGTATTCCTGTTTTCTGCAAAACAGGAAGTGCACTTTGATTCATACAGAAAAGTTGATCTATCTATATACAAAAAAAAGAGAAGTATCGCCATGCGTAATTACGACATACATCCAAATACGACATACATCCAAATACATGCATATCCCGCATGAGACTACAATACGAAGTGTACCAACACTAACCACTTCCTGTGCAACTCCATTAGCAAATAGAGCGATGGTAAATGGTTTTCTTACTTTACATTTTCTAAACATACTCCCTTAAATAGGTTGCATTGGTCAACATGTTGCACTGACATTATATTGTTAAAGGATGCTTTTGGATACCCATGAAAATATTTACTGATTTAAAAAAAAAATTTCAGCAACAGCTATTAAATGAACAAAGTGTTTCCCATTACAAACCATTTTTTAAAGTATTTTTTGATCTGTTATGATGTTATGAAAGGAGGATATAAGATGAACATCAACAAAAGCAAAACGAGGATAATGGAATGTAGTCAAATTAAATCGGGTGAAGCTGAGGGAATTAGATTAGGAAATGAGGCATTTAAAGTACTAAATGAGGTTTGTTATTTGGGGAGCAAAGTAACTGATGATGGTCGAAGTAGAGAGGATATAAAATGTAGACTGGCAATGGCAAGGAAAGCGTTTCTGAAGAAGAGAAATTTGTTAACATCAAGTATTGATTTAAGAGTCAGGAAGTCGTTTCTGAAAGTATTTGTATGGAGTGTAGCCACGCATGGAAGTGAAACATGGACGATAAATAGTTTAGACAAGAGTAGAATAGAAGCTTTCGAAATGTGGTGCTACGGAAGAATGCTGAAGATTAGATGGGTAGATCACATAACTAATGAGGAGGTATAGAATAGAATTGGGGAGAAGAGGAGTTTGTGGCACAACTTGACTAGAAGAAGGGATCGGTTGGTAGGACATGTTCTGAGACATCGAGGGATCACCAATTTAGTACTGGAGGGCAGCGTGGAGGGTAAAAATCGTAGAGGGAGACCAAGAGATGAATACGCTAAACAGATTCAGAAGGATGTAGGTTGCAGCAAGTACTGGGAGATGAAGAAGCTTTCACAGGATAGAGTAGCGTGGAGAGCTGTATCAGACCATGATGTTGTTGCATTGTATCACATGTCGGAGACAAAATACAGAGAGGGAAAGGCTATCTTAAACTTACACGTTAAACAGACTCCCATTATGAGAGAAGATGATGATGAAAGGGAAGCAGTAGTAACGAAGGGAATGAGACAGGGCGTTAGTTACTCTCCAAGTATAAGTTTGGAAAGGAAAGGAAAGTTCACAGAGAAAAATAATTGCTTTGATGTTGGTTGATGAAAGCATAATTCTGTTACGGCAAAGGGCTTGTAAGTGCAGATGAACGGAATGAATGCTCTCCTGAAAACAGGTTATAAGTCGAATGTCAACATCATTAAAACGAACCCCAGAGCTTTACAGAACACCACTCCCATGTACGTCACATAAAACGCCATATCTCTTCCACTCTGTATCGTACAATGATATAATTTTGCAGATACACATTATACTGCGTGCAAAACGTGTTTCGAATAGACCTAACAGTAAAGAAGTAACAAATTAAAACGTAATGCTTGATGCTGGAGTTTTACTGCTTCAACAGAGAACATATACACACATCAAAAAAGGGTTTGCATCAGCTCGGTACCGAGAGTTCCGGAATCTGTACAGAAAGTTGGAGTGGAGATTAACATAAACATCATTTCCTTTTTATTTCTCATGAAAACTACATATTGCATGTTGTACCACCATACAGCGAGACCTCCAGAGGTGGTGGTCCAGACTGCTGTGCACACCGGTACCTCTAATACCCAGTAGCACGTCCTCTTGCATCGATACATGCCTGTATTCGTCGTGGCTTACTATCCACAAGTTCATCAGGGCACTGTTGGTACAGATTGTCCCACTCCTCAACAGCAATTCCGAGTAGGTCCCTCAAGAGTGGTTGGTGGGTCACGTCGTGCATAAACAGCCCTTTTCAATCTATCCCAGGCGTGTTCAAAAAAATGGTACAAATGGCTCTGAGCACTATGGGACTTAACATCTACGGTCATCAGTCCCCGAGAACTTAGAACTAATTAAACGTAACTAACCTAAGGACATCACACAACACCCAGTCATCACGAGGCAGAGAAAATCCCTGACCCCGCCGGGAATCGAACCCGGGAACCCGGGCGCGGGAAGCGAGAACGCTACCGCACGACCACGAGCTGCGGACGGGGCGTGTTCGATGGGCTTCATGTCGGGAGAACATGCTGGGCATTCTAGCCGAGCGATGTTATCCTGAAGGGAGTAATTCACAAGATGTGCACGATGGGGGCGCGAATTGTCGTCCATGAAGACGAATGCCTCGCCAATATGCTCCCGATATGGCTGCAGTATCGGTCAGAGGACGGCATTCACGTATCGTACAGCCGTTACGGCTCCTTCCGTGACCACCAGCGGCGTACGTCGGCCCCACATAATGCCACCTCAAAACATTAGGGAACATCCACCTTGCTGCACTCGCTGGACAGTGTGTCTAAGGCGTTCAGTCTCCGACGATTGTCTGGTTGAAGGCATATGCAACACTCATCGGTGAAGAGAACGTGATGCCAATCCTGAGCGGTCCATTCAGCATGTTGATGGACCCATCTGTACCGCGCTGCATGGTGTCGTGGTTGCGAAGATGGACCTCGCCAAGGACGTCGGGAGTGAAGTTGCGCATCATGCAACCTATTGTGCACAGTTTGAGTCGTAACACGACGTCCTGCGACTGCACTAAAAGCATTATTCACATCATGGTGGCGTTGCTGGCAGGGTTCCTCCGTAAGTAGCCGTCATCCACTGCAGTAGTAGCTCTTGGACGACCTCAGCGAGCCATATCATCGGGAGTTCCTGTCTCTCTGTATCTCTTCCATGTCCGAACAACATCGCTTTGGCTCACTCCGAGACGCCTGGACGCTTCCCTTGTTGAGAGCCCTTCCTGGCACAAAGTAACAATGCGGATGCTTTCGAACCGCGGTATCGACCGTCTAGGCACGGTTGAACTACAGACAACACGAGCCGTGTATCTCCTTCCTGGTGGAATGACTGGAACTGATCGGCTGACGGATCCCCTGCGTCTAATAGGCGCTGCTCATGCATTGTTTACATCTTTGGGCGGGTTTAGTGATATCGCTGAACAGTCACAGGGACTGTGTCTGTGGTACAATACCCACAGTCAACGTCTAACTGCAGGAGTTCTGGGAACCGGGGTGATCCAAAACTTTTTTTGATGTGTGTAGTAAGCGGCAAACTTTTCTCCATACATCAATTTGTGAGGGGTTGCCTGCGAGAAAAAGATTTGTAAATCTTTGAAACTATGCGTTAAGTTTGTTGGAAGTCGCTAAATGCCCTGATTCGCAATTACTGGATGAATATAGTCTGGGAAATTGGCGCGCTGAGAGTTAACGGTGCCAAATACATACACACTGCTACTAACTTTAATACTTGAATTTTTGTCTGAAGCCTTTTACGCAAGATTATACCTCTTAATGAGTATGTTATGACAGAAATTTAAATTTTTAAATTTGGCCAATGAAATGAAATGTCACGTGGCTAGGGCCTCTTGTCGGGTAGACCGGTCGCCTAGTGAAATCTTTTTAGATGCGTCACTTTGGCGACTTGTGTGTCCGTGAGGATGATACGATGATGAAGACAACACAACATCCCGTCCCCGAGCGGAGGAAATCTCCCGCCCAGTCGGGAATCGCACCAGGGTCCCTCACATGGCATTCTGCCGCGCTGACCACACAGCTATGGACGTGGACTAATTTGGCCAATAATTGTATGAAATACTGAAAGTCAAATTTTTGTTGCCTTTGGAAGCCGTTAGACAAGGAAACTGCAAATTGCGACGGAACACCGGGTTTTCCCTTTAATAATGTAGTTATACCCTCCCCAACCTCGCTCAGTATCTGAGGTTACGCTCTTCCTTTCACCTTTAATACACATTTCTCGCTTTCTGCGCCTGCTCTTGAAACCCACTGCAGTGGCCGTGCATCTTCCTGCAGAATGACGCGCCTCAGGGCAGAGCGCGAGATGAGGATTTTTTTATGCGCCCTTTGGCAACCTCCGAGGTCGTCGACCTTGCGGGTTGCGGAGAGCTGTGACGTCGGCGCGGGGAACCCCCCCACCCCGCAACACTCGCGGCGGTCCAGCGCAGCCTCGCCCGCTATCGATTCTCGCCGCGTCGACACCGCGGCGCCACGAAGAGGGGGTGGCGGGGAAGGGTAAAGGACGCGGGGTAGGGGAAGGGAGGGGAAGGCGCATTGATAACGGCGCGCCCGTCTTGCACGTGGCGGGCTGCCGACTGGCGAGTACGCGGTCCGCGCCGGTGCAATATTTACTGCACCGCCCAACTTCAGCTATAGTCACCCAGTTACATACACCGTCCGATCAAAACTGCTCGAACACCCCTATATAATGCGGAATTGTCAAGAGAGCCGGAAAAGGGAGCGTGGAGCATTGTGTTGTCCGTAAAGAAGCAGTAACCGCAGAATGGGTTGGTGAGTAGAGCTCAGTGACTCCGAATGTGGACTAGTCATTGGATATCACCAGAGTAGCAGATTCATTATGGACATTTCAACCCTTCTAAATGTGCCCAAATTTACTGTTGATCATGTCACTGCGAAATGAAAACACGAAGCGACGACCATTGCTCAGCCAACACGAGGATGAATTGACAGACACATAGGGACCACTGAGCACTCAAGAGAATGGTCGTAAAAAATCACATTAACTCTTGTGAAAGAATCACATGTCTCAAACTGCACACGCCCCACACCATTACACCAGCTCGAAAAGTTCCCTGCTGACATGGAGGGTCCATGGATTCGTGGGATTGTCTCCATCCCCGTACACGTCCATCTGCTCGATACAAATTGACACGAGACTCTTCCGACGAGGCAACGTATTTCCGGTCATCATCAGTCCAATGTCAGTGTTAACGGGCCCAGACGACGCGTAAAGCTTTGTGTCGTGCAGTCATCAAGGTATACGAGTTGGCATTCGGCTCCGAAAGCCCACATCGTTGATGTTTCGTTGAATGGTTCGCACGGTACAAATGGCTCTGAGCTCTATGGGACTGAACTTCCGAGGTCATCAGTCTCCCAGAACTTAGAACTACTTAAACCTAACTAACTTAAAGACATCACACACATCCATGCCCGAGGCAGGATTCGAACCTGTGACCGTAGCGGGCCGCGCGGTTCCAGACTGTAGCGCCTAGAACCGCTCGGGCACTCAGGCCGGCACGGTGACACTTGTTGATGGCCTAGCATTGAAGTCTACAGCAATTTACGGAAGGGTTGCACTTCCATCACGTTGAATGATTCTATTTAGTCGTCGTTGGTCCAGTTCTTGCAGGACCTTTTTGCGGACGTAGTAGCCATGTCGGAGATTTGATGTTTTACCGGATTCCCCATATTCACGGTACACTCGTGAAATGGTCGCACTAGAAACTGCCCACTTCATTGCTAGCTCGGAGATCCTGTGTCCCATCGCTCGTGCGCCGACTAAAACACCACGTTCAGACTCACTTAAATCTTGATAACCTGCCACTGTAGCAGCAGTAACCGATCTAACAACTGCGCCAGACACTTGTTGTCTTATATAGGAGTTGCCGACCGCAGAGCCGTATTCTGCTTGTTTACATATCTCTGTATTTGAATACGCATGGCTATACCAATTTCTTTCGCGCTCCAGTGTATGTACCATCTGAAGATGAGCTGCCAGGCACCTCGAAACCGGTGACGGTTTACCGAAATCCTAACGCCAGTTGTCACATTTTCGCCTAATTTTGCGATTTTCCAGGTAATCGTGCATTTGGCACTGCGGTTTTTGACGTGATTTCACTTTGGCTTGCAGCATTGCAAATTTCCTGACGTAAAACAACAAAACACTGTATAATACATTCTCGGTCTTCCTGCAGCTTCAATTCAGAATAAAAGCTTGAGCTTTCGACGGTTACCTCTATTGCGTCCGTCAGGGGCAGCTGCCTGTCCAAACTGCTGCTGTGGTGGTCTTTTATAGCCCATACACGGCTTCTGACTGGCAGATAATTACGTAATACCGTCCCAGATGGTGTCAACGTCTGCGCTGGTGGTGCTACCGCTCCCGCCGTAGCGTAAACATTGCGACGAAGAACCCTGTCTCTTCCCTACATCGAGAGCACGCTTTCATGCACCGCTAAGATTATATCCGCTGCCACTGTTGACGAATTGGATTCTGCAATTAAAGAGGCTGTAGAGATAAGAATGTGTGAGGAGATGTTCAACCGTGAAGGTGGATATAATCTTAGTGGTGCGTGGAAGCGTGATCTCGAGAAGAGCCAGAGATGTTTGTCGCAATTTTTCGCTACTGCGCCACCAGCGCAGACGATGTCTGCGATCGGCTTACGTAATTAGCTACCAATCAGAAGCCGTCCATCTTAGGGCACCACAGTGCAGTTTTGACCGTCAGTTGCTCCTGACAAAGAGGATACAGGTAATCGTCGAAAGCAAGACTTTTACCCTGAATTGACGTGGCAGAAGTCCGAGAATGTTTTATAGCGTCGCCGCGAAACACTTTTTTCATTGCAATACCACTGTTTATTTCCGCAAATATGTAGGTGACTCGGGGGGTACATACGGTGTGAAATTTTATTCTCGCAATCCGAGCTGAAACTCGGCGCTGTGGCTGATGGGAACGACGATAGCTCCCAAAGCCACGGCGCCGAGTGTTATTCTGGTTGTCGCGAATAGTACACCACCTGGCAACGAACAATGGTTCCAACCTGTACGGCGTGTAGTCGAACTGCTGCTTCAGTTAATCAATCGTAGTGGCTGGCGAGTGGCACACTCTGGGCATATGATGACGCGACGATTTCATTGTGTGAAGGCTGAGTAAAATAAACAAGAGTGGTGAAGTATTTCGTCGTGTAGTGCCGAAGGTAACGCTAAATTAGGCTAAAAAATATCAACTAAATATATAAGAATTATAATTACGAACAACTTAAATTGGAAAAGGACACAGAGAAAATTCGGGAAATTCAGACCAAAGACTGCGTTTCATTGGCAGAACACTTAGAAAATGTAACAGATCTACTAAGGAGATTGTCTACACTACGCTTCTACGTCCTCTTCGGGAGTACTGCTGGGCGGTGTGGGATCCTTACCAAGTAGGATTAACGGGTACATCGAGAAAGTTCAAAGAAGAGCAGCACGTTTTGTATTATCGCGAAATACGGGAGAGACTGTCGCTGACGTTATACAGTATTTGGGGTGAACACCACTAACACGAAGGCGTCTTCCGTTGCCGCGGAATCTTCTCACGAAATTTCAATCAGCAACTATCCTCCGAACGCGAAAATATTTTGTTGACGCCGACCTCCGAGCGCTGTTCGAGATTGGAATAATAGAGAATTATTTTGTAGGTGGTTCGATGAAAAATTCTGGAGGCACTTAAGTGTGATTCGCAGAGTACCCGTGCAGATGTGGATGACGTATATGAATGCCAAACACAGCAATATCTGGGAAAAGTGCACGCTAACGACAACTACACGTGTTAGCGGAAATCAGTCGAAAAAGCGACCACTAATTATGTTTTCAATACAAGTGAATAAAACGAAACGCGTATGGTTAAATAGATACGCACTACTTTTTAGTATTTGCAAGAATTGACTTGAAATAATCCAAGCAATCATCTACATCTATATGCACACAAGCCACCTGGAACTTTCTGGATCACGGGATCCCAGGTTCGATTCTCGTCCGGGTTGGGAATTTTCTCTGCCCGGGGACTGGGTGTTTGTATTGTCCTTATCATTTCATCATCATCATAATTCGTGATAGTGATTAGATTGGACAGTGTGAAAAACTGGACCGTCTAAAAATTGGTACTTTGTACGGGCGCTCATGACCACGCAGTTGGGCGCCCCACAAACCAAACATCATCATCATCATCAACATCTTTCCGTGGCGTTGTCACTTCCCCCTTCTCCCGTTCCACTTGCGAATGGTCCCCGGGGAGAACGATTTTTGGTCAACTTACCTCTGTAACTGTACTTCGTGGATTTCTCTCAAGATATACAGCGTGAACTATATGAAATAAAATCGTCATAACTTCTGAACGGTTTGCATTAGGACAGGGTTGTACGAGATCTGTTAAGACATCACGGAATAACTGCCATGGTACTATAGTGAGCTGCAGAGGACTAAAACTGCAGAGGAAAACAAAGATTTGAATTCATCCAGCAAATAACTGAGAACCTAGGCTGCTACTCTTAGATGAAGAGGTTGGCACAAGACAGGAATTCGTGGTGGGCCTCATCACACCAGTCAGAAGACTGATGTGCGTAGTGAATATGGGCTCTAAAGTGCACACCTTAAAGAGCTTCAATTACTGTGAAACAGCTCTGCAACTGAACAAGTGCTCATATCTTTTAATGTAAACATTTCAAAGTTCATTATTACTAGACATTTTGTCTTGTTTTGGTCCATACTACCACCTCTGAAAATATGTCGGTCAAGTGATGTATCTCTTCTGTGAGCTGTCAGGCGCATTTTCTGTGGTGCTTCGCAAATACTTCCAGTTTTGTTTTTGCATGGTGTAGTTGGATAATCTTTAAAGCGGAATTCGATAGAGCGGTGTCCCACATTAGTCGTGTGCGATGTCCCAGCAGCGACTGCCCTCGCTGACTACTATAGGCTCGGCGCCGCTCAAACACAAACCTCCGTTGAGTCAGACGCTCACATCTGCACCAGACGTGGTATGCCGACAGCACATCAACCCAAAACTCCGACTTCGTTCGTACCATGTGCTGTCGTCCACCAGAACGGTAGTAAAAGTTAATTACAAGTAACATCAGAACTACGCACCATGAAAGCGTAACTAGAAATCATTAACAGTAATGGATTCCGTGCGTGAGTTCATAGAGCCTGTGATCGTCGTGTCTAGGATACTGGGTTCAACTCCCACTAACGATAGTTGTTTTTAACTGTTTGCACGTGAAATTGTTATATTGGAGAGTGTTTTCCTGACATGTAAAAAGAATTTTCGGATTTCGTAGAAATGCTCTTTTGGCAGTCTATTTTCGCTTCGTCAGTTGAACGTAGCAAACCTATGGAGTACACTTGTAAACAGGGTGGTCCATAGATCGTGACCGGGCCAAATATCTTACGAAATAAGCGTCAAACGAAAAAAGTACAAAGAACGAAACTCGTCTAGCTTGAAGGGGGAAACCAGTTGGCCGCTATGGTTGGCCCGCTAGATGGCGCTGCCATAGGTCAAACGGGTATCAACTGCGTTTTTTTTAAATACGAACCCCCATTTTTATTACATATTCGTGTAGTACGTAAAGAAATATGAATGTTTAGTTGGACCACTTTTTTCGCTTTGTCATAGATGGCGCTGTAATAGTCACAAACATATAAGTACGTGGTATCACGTAACATTCCGCCAGTCCGGACGGTATTTGCTTCGTGATACATTACCCGTGTTAAAATGGACCGTTTACCAATTGTGGAAAAGGTCGATATCGTGTTGATGTATGGCTATTGTGATCAAAATGCCCAACGGGCGTGTGCTATGTATGCTGCTCCGTATCCTGGACGACATCATCCAAGTGTCCGGACCGTTCGCCCGATAGTAACGTTATTTAAGGAAACAGGAAGTGTTCAGCCACATGTGAAATGTCAACCACGACTTGCAACAAATGATGATGCCCAAGTAGGCGTTTTAGCTGCTGTCCAGTGTAGGGAGACTGTGTAAAACACCTGAGCCGTTAAAACTACCATCTAGATGTTTCTCTATTTTTTATTGATCCAGTCTCGAAATGTTACGCACTGTAATCTGTAACATATCCTGTATCGAAAACTGACAGAATAGATCATACCGAAGGTACCAATCCGTATACAATATATGATCAAAAGTATCCGGACACCTGGCTGATAATGACTTACAAGTTCATGGCGCCTTCCATCGGCAATGCTGGAATTCAATATGTTGTTGGCCCACCCTTAGCCTTGATGACAACTTCCACTCTTGCAGGCATACGTTCAGTCAAGTGCTGGAAGATTTCTTGGGGAATGCCAGCCCATTCTTCACGGAGTGCTGTGCTGAGGAGAGGTATCGATGTCGCTCGGTGAGGCCTGGCGCGAAGTCGGCGTTCCAAAACATCCCGAAGGTGTTCTATAGGATTCAGGTCAGGGCTCTGTGCAGACCAGTCCATTACAGGGATGTTACTGTCGTGTAACTACTCCGCCACTGGCCGTGCATTATGAACAGGTGTTCGATCGCGTTGAAAGATGCAATCGCCATCCCCTAATTGCTCTTCAACAGTGGGAAGCCAGAAGGTGCTTAAACTTCAGTGTAGGCCTGTGATGTGATAGTGCAACGCAAAACAAGGTGTGCAAGATCCCTCCATGAAAAACACGACCACACCATAACACCACCCCCTCCGAATTTTACTGTTGGCACTACACACGCTGGCAGATGACGTTCACCGGGCATTCGCCATACCCACACCCTGCCATCGGATCGCCACATTGTGTACCGTGATTCGCCACTCCACACAACGTTTTTGCACTGTTCAGTCGTCCAATGTTTACGCTCTTTACGCCAAGCGAGGCGTTACCGGCGTGATGTGTGGATTGTGAGAAGCCACTCGACCATGAAACCCCAGTTTTTCTCACCTTCCGCCTAACTGTCATAGTACTTGCAGTGGATCCTGATGTAGTTTGTAATTCCCGTGTGATGGTGTCTGCGTATTACACATGACGACCCTCTTCAACTGTCGGCGGACTCTGTCAATCAACAGACGAGGTGGGCCTGTACGCTTTTGCGCTGTACGTGTCCCTTCACGTTTCCACTTCAGTATCACATTGGAAACAGTAGATCTAGGGATGGTTAGTAGTGTGGAAATCTCGCGTACAGACGTATGACGCGAGTGACAACCAATCACCTGACCACGTTCGAAGCGCCCCATTCTGCTATTGAGGTCGCTGATTTGGAGTACCTGGCAGTAGGTGGCAGCACAATGCATTTAATTTTAAAAACGCATGTCTTTGGGGGTGTGCGGCTACTTTTGATCACATAGTGTAAATAAAAATCAATTGCCACATGTATGAAAGATCATTACTTGAGAAAGGTTGGACCGATATGGCTGCTTTTTATGGCCCGTTGTTCGTAACTGTCAGGACAAGGTTATATGAAAGAAAATTTTTGAAAAACTACCGGAAAAGTCGGAAACTTGAATGGTATTTTGTATGAAATTCTCAATGAAACAAATGTGACGATCAGTTTGACAGTTCTGCTGTTGCATGTTTTCATAACAACAAATTCCGCACTGAATACTGATACTTTGCCTTCTGGTATTTCCGTGGTAATTTGGTGTATTGCAAACATTAATTCGATTTTAGTTCGTGGCTTATTTCTTTGGAAAGAGATGCCACTAGTGAGGCGTCCAACATGGATCGGCGTGCGCGCGGAGCAGGACAACTACTTCACCGCTGAGTCAATGAGACTGACGGAGAGCGTACGCTGAGTTTATAGACAGATCGATTAAGAATTTCTCAAGTCCGATCCATTATGAGTCCGTAACAATGAATTCCGATATTAAATATCACAGACATGTTATACACTAAAAATTACTTTGTGTTAAATCGATCGGGAGAAAGAACATGCTAAGCTGTGCTGCATAAATGTGCGGTTTTATTTACCTTTCTCAGTAATTTTAACTGGATAGCAGTGTTTATGTCTAATTTTATAATGTCACCTATTTGAAGATTAAAACCATGCGAAATACTGTCATTACAAGCAACTATCCTCACAGATCTAGCGGCTGGAAAGGTCACTCTTATAACGCATGTGATAATTATTCCAACCGATTTACCCTTTCATTTCCCAATCAAGGTTCCGCATGGATGACAGTAATGTCAAAGAGAGGAGAGACGCGGAGACGTATAGAGAAATGGATGTAAATAAAAGGAAGGAGTATATGAACAGAGAGATGAGGGAGGAGGAGCTGGATAGCGAGTGCGTGGGATAAGAAATTTACAGGGAGCGGGGGGAATGTGACGGACAGAGATACGGTGGGAGAGTAGGATACGGACAAAAGAAGGAGGGAGGAGGATAGAGAAGGGGGGGGGGAGAAGGAGATTAGAAAATATATCAATTTCTCATACATATTGTGTGGTGTCACCGCCAGACACAACACCTGCTAGGTGGTAGCCTTTAAATCGGCCGCGGTCCGTTAGTAACGTCGGACCCGCGTGTCGCCACTATCAGTGATAGCAGACCGAGCGCCGCCACACGGCGGGTCTAGAGAGACTTCCTAGCACTCGCCCCAGTTGTACAACCGACTTTGCTAACGATGGTTCACTGACAAAATACGCTCTCATTTGCCGAGATGATAGTTAGCATAGCCTTCAGCTACGTCATTTGCTACGACCTGGCAAGGCGCCAGTACCAGTTACTATTGATACTGTAATAATGTACCGTCAAGACCGGCGTTCACCATTTATGGATTAAAGTTAAGTATTCCACCAGCTACGTCCGTTTTTTTCTAAATTCTAATTTCCTTGTCCTGTTCCAGACCTCACGCCAGCCCGCGTGAGCTAAAACGCGTGCCTTTCGGCTTCCTCTTGTAACCCGGTGTTGGCTCTCCTGCCAACCCACAACAGATTGAACAACTGCGAAACATTGCCGGGATGGCTGGTAAAAAAATGCATAACTGATCGCGATGGGTCCATTACGAAAAACTGGACATATCCAATCGCCAGTGTCGTATTTTTGAAGATAACAATTTCTCTTTTCGTAACAGCGTTAGCACGCTGGCCGCAACCCTCGGCGGCTTCTGGCGGGGTGCCCGCCCTTCACCTGTTGCCGGGGGCTGGACGCGCATGGCCACGCCCCTAGGGGTCCGCGATCGAGCCCCGGTCGCAGCACGCAGCACGCGGCGCTCGCAATGGCCGCCGATGTCCACTGTCTGACATTCCCGTGCGTACTTCGATGGCAAAGCGGAGTTCGCAAGACCTGCTCGCATATCCGAGTGTTCCGGCGAGCAAATATGGACCCACCTTTCTACGCACTCTACGTCTACGTGGAATCTTCAAAAAATACGTTACACGTTATTATGGCAGGCCAAGTAACTTTTGTTGAATACTGGACTCCACTTCAAAGAGAAACAGATACATCACACTACTTTTCAACATGGCCACCAAGTCTCTGTCGGAACCCCTGCCAACGGTTTTGAGAACAGCTTATGTGAATGTCCTCATCTTTTTAAAATCTCTCCCCCTCGCATGAACCACCTTTGTGACCTTCGTTGACCTTCGAAGACCTTACTGGTACACATCAATGGATACGTCTCGATAGCCGCTATCAGAAAATAAGTACCAAACTATAGCATCCCATATATATACACTCCTGGAAATGGAAAAAAGAACACATTGACACCGGTGTGTCAGACCCGGGTGGCCGGGAGGCCGGGTGGACGTATCGCCGAATTGCTCAACACGTGGGGCGTGAGGTCTCCACAGTACATCGATGTTGTCGCCAGTGGTCGGCGGAAGGTGCACGTGCCCGTCGACCTGGGACCGGACCGCAGCGACGCACGGATGCACGCCAAGACCGTAGGATCCTACGCAGTGCCGTAGGGGACCGCACCGCCACTTCCCAGCAAATTAGGGACACTGTTGCTCCTGGGGTATCGGCGAGGACCATTCGCAACCGTCTCCATGAAGCTGGGCTACGGTCCCGCACACCGTTAGGCCGTCTTCCGCTCACGCCCCAACATCGTGCAGCCCGCCTCCAGTGGTGTCGCGACAGGCGTGAATGGAGGGACGAATGGAGACTTGTCGTCTTCAGCGATGAGAGTCGCTTCTGCCTTGGTGCCAATTATGGTCGTATGCGTGTTTGGCGCCGTGCAGGTCAGCGCCACAATCAGGACTGCATACGACCGAGGCACACAGGGCAAACACCCAGCATCATGGTGTGGGGAGCGATCTCCTACACTGGCCGTACACCACTGGTGATCGTCGAGGGGACACTGAATAGTGCACGGTACATTCAAACCGTCATCGAACCCATCGTTGTACCATTCCTAGACCGGCAAGGGAACTTGCTGTTCCAACAGGACAATGCACGTCCGCATGTATCCCGTGCCACCCAACGTGCTCTAGAAGGTGTAAGTCAACTACCCTGGCCAGCAAGATCTCCGGATCTGTCCCCCATTGAGCATCTTTGGGACTGGATGAAGCGTCGTTTCACGCGGTCTGCACGTCCAGCACGAACGCTGGTCCAACTGAGGCGCCAGGTGGAAATGGCATGGCAAGCCGTTCCACAGGACTACATCCAGCATCTCTACGATCGTCTCCATGGGAGAATAGCAGCCTGCATTGCTGCGAAAGGTGGATATACACTGTACTAGTGCCGACATTGTGCATGCTCTGTTGCCTGTGTCTATGTGCCTGTGGTTCTGTCAGTGTGATCATGTGATGTATCTGACCCCAGGAATGTGTCAATAAAGTTTCCCCTTCCTGGGACAATGAATTCACGGTGTTCTTATTTCAATTTCCAGGAGTGTATATATATATATATATATATATAGTAGTAGACTTCCATATCTCTGACGCGGCCCCACCTAGCAACAAAAAGCCAACGTCATATTGTGGCCCCCGTAGTCCCATGTAAAATTTGTCCCACAAACTTTTCAGCTACTATCATACTGTTTTGGAACTACTTATTAGTGCTACATCATCTGCATAAGCAAGTCCTGTAATGTTCACATTCTGTAGCTCGATCCCTTGTGGACTGGTTTTAGAAAATTCTCTGTCGATATTCTTTAGGACAAGATTAAATAAAATAGGCATCCCCTTGCCTCAGTGTACACTGGACTGAAAAAGGGATTTGGATTTGCAAGCCGGGCGGGGTGGCCGGGCGGTTCTAGGAGCTACAGTCTAGAACCGCGCGACCGCTACGGTCGCAGGTTCGAATCCTGCCTCGGGCATGGGTGTGTGTGATGTCCTTAGGTTTAAGTAGTTCTAAGTTCTAGGGGACTGATGACCTCAGAAAAGAGCCATTTGAACCATTTTTTGGATTTTCAAGGGACGCGGTCGAGGAAGGGGGAGACGGGGGGGGGGGGGGGGGGGGGTTTGGTACCAGAAATATCCTCCGCCACACTCCATACGGTGATATGCGGAGTACAGAAACGTAGACACTGGCGAAAAAAAAAAAACATTATGACAGCATACTGTTACCATGTCTGTTCCTTCACACATGCGTGCGTGTCTGAGGAACAGATATTGTAATAATAAGTATTACAGCCTGGCCGGAGTAACGACGATAATACTACCGTTGAAACACCTTTGTCTCATTAACGCTGTTGCGAGAATACAGGTAAAGAAAAATTTTGGAAATCTGTGGTAAGTTCCTATGGGACTGCTAAAGTCATCGGTCCCTTGGCTTACACACTACTTAATCTAACTTATGCTAAGGACAACACACACACACACATGCCCGAGGGAGGACTCGAACCTCCGACGTGGGGAGTCGCGCGAACCATGGCAAGGCGCCTTCAAACCACGCAGCTATCCCGCGCAGCAATCCAGGTAAGCTGCGAGCGATGGGCCTCAATACACTGTAGCATATGGAAGTGTGGATCGACCCTGGAAGCGTGCACGGGTAGCCCAGATTGTTAACGCAACCGCCCGCGATAAGCGGGAAATCCGGGTTTGAGTCGCGGCCCGGCACAAATTTTCATGTTTCACGAACAGCTATGATTTCCATGCGTAATACAGCTGATGTAAAAAATATTCGCAATTGCGACAAAAATCTTATTCTGTTACTCGCTCCTGTGAACGGGAACGCGTTGTGCAGATCTTGGTGTCGCTCGCGTCCATCTAGAAAAGTTTTTACTGAGTTTAACGAAGGCGATGTTGGCCTGATATATTCGACGATGCCCTTTGGCTACACTGACTAAAGGATTCTTCTGAGACATACCAAATTAAGATAACCTGAAGATGCCTAAATAAGGCGAAACGCGTAGTTGAAAACCAAAAAACTAAAATTGCAACCAAGACTGTTTTTAAACAATATTTGTAACCAATACAAAATTTCTTATTATGATCACTGCTCAAATGGTTCAAATGGCTCTAAGCACAATGGGACTTAACATCCGAGGTCATCAGTTCCCTAGACTTAAAATTACTTAAACCTAACTAACCTAAGGACTTCAAATTCATCAATGCCCGAGGCAGGATTCGAACGTGGACCGCAGCAGCAGCGCAGTTCCGGACTGAAGAGCTTAGAACCGCTCGGCCACAGCGGCCGGCGATCACTTTCACCTAGAGATTAATTGCTACCTCGTTGCGTAAAGAAAGCATACAGGGTGTTCGGAAATTCGTGTTACAAGTGAGTGAGTACATGATATTACGAATAGGAACCTGTCATGCAACGGTGTTACAGAGCGTCACAGTTATAGGCCTGTAAAATTGTGTATACTGGGTTATTCCGTGATGATGTTATAAACTTTCAAGGATGATGGAAAAAGTGCTTATAGCTCCTCAGGTATGCACCTTAGAGCCCATGTTTACTACACACGTTTTCCTTGTTTTGTTCCCTACCCTACAATCTTAGCAAAAACAGTACCGGTACATGTAGTCCACTGCCAGAGTTATCAGAATGATTTTCGCTTGTAACTTTCGATTCGTTCGCCCTCCGAACCAGGGACCCTTACCTCAAATTGATACATTTGTTCTTGTCCGTCATCTTTGAAAGTTTGTAACATCACGAAATCACCCTGCCTGCAGGATGAACATTAATAAAACGGACAATCTGCAGGGGCGGATTCCAGACTGGAAATTGAGGAAAAAATATCCTATGAAGACGTGCCCGTAAGTGGACGGTGTGCGTGTAACGACAGAAAATCGTCCTGGAACACAGTACAGAATTGCATCCACGTCACAACAGTTGTTCAAAGTGGCCTCCAAGGGATTCAATGCACGCGTTGTCTGTCTAAATGGACCCAAGATCATACAAAAGCCCAAAAAGGGCTTGAAGGCTGTGTAATGTGGATGGAGTCTGTGAGGATACTCGATTTGGTATAGCCGAGGTGCCTTTGGACCGTTTCCATTAGAGATGGGCACACTCGTTCACCCTTGGGAACTAGTTCACTGGTGATCGCTCTTTTTTGGGAACCGTTCATTTTACTCGTTCGCCGTTAACTTGTGCTTGGTATGCGGTTCTTATGAAAAACCGAAAATTACTATCATAGGTGACTAAAGCTGGAAGGCGCCAAGAGGAGCCACTTGCCTCCGACCTGGAGTACAGAGTTTTTATTCATAACAGAATTCTCACAGACTTCTAATTTTCGTGATTCTTCAAAACCTCTCGTGTAGCCAACAGTAGCGTTATGTGGCTGATTGCAGTGAAATAATATAAGGTGGCGCACGAAAAACCGGCCCCGAGTATAGAATGCCCGCCAATCACGCAGAATTTGTTGACTGCTACGAGCAGAGTAGATAAACATGTAATAATTAGGCAATGAAGAAATAACAAATAAGCTAATGCAAACAAGAACTTCGAAACCATAGATGACGATTGGTGGGCGACAATGAGCAGTCTAGTACTCGGGGCCGATTTTTCGTGCGCACCCTGTACCACTGAAATAGTATTATAGAAGTTACCATATTTTTTTTTTACAAAATGTGACACCAGAGACTCGATTATGGAACGCGGACTTCATTCGGTTGTAAGTCAGTCTGCCTTCCAAAGGCAAAGGTCCCGAGTTCGAGTCTCGGTCGGGCACACAGTTTTAATCTGCCAGGAAGTTTCATATCAGCGCACACTCCGCTGCAGAGTGAAAATCTCATTCTGGAAACATCCCCCAGGCTGTGGCTAAGCCATGTCTCCGCAATATCCTTTCTTTCAGGAGTGCTAGTTCTGCAAGTTTCGCAGGAGAGCTTCTGTAAAGTTTGGAAGGTAGGAGACGAGATACTGGCAGAAGTGAAGCTGTGAGGACCGGGCGTGAGTCGTGCTTCGGTAGCTCAGATGGTAGAGCACTTGCCTGCGAAAGGCAAAGGTCCCGAGTTCGAGTCTCCGTCGGGCACACAGTTTTAATCTGCCAGGAAGTTTCAATGAACATGCTCTTTTACCTTGGATCAAAAAAAGACGGAAAGTGGCCACTCGTGTGTGCCGTGCCGACTTCCTTTGCATGTATAATAACAAAAAATCTTGCCTTTTTACAAGTATTTCTCCTGCTGCTTATAGAAATAGTGAAGTAAGCTGACACGCGGTTTTGTTACCTGATAAGATGTATGTATTACATATCACGTAATTTTATGTAATTTACGTAATTACCGGTCATGGACGCTGAATAGAATACGAAAAGAACCAGAAGTAAAGAGTTCAAAAAAGTTATGAAACAGATCTAGAATGGGTGTGTGCAGCGAATGAAACGAGCAATTCTATACTGAACTAGGAGCAGTCGGCAGTGGAAATGCGACGAGTGGCCACGCGAAGGACGCGTCCGGCCGAGCGAGACCGAGACAGACGCGAACGGGACCGAGGCTGGAGCGAGACCGGCCGGCGTGCCGTTGCGGGAACGACACCGACCGCGATCATTTTGACTGGTCTGGTTACCACTACCATCACTAGCCACGTTCTAATGAATCATGCTCCCTTTTTTCTATAAAGTTAACCGATACCATGTAAACCATCGATTCTTGCATAGGTTAAAATTATCTCAAGTGTTTCATTAAAAGAATTCATATGATTTTGTATACGACGTATTATATTTCAGGCTAAAACGAATAAAAAAGAGATTAATGTATTACAATCGATATGTACTAACAGTTAAAATTATTCTTCTATTAAGACTAATTGAAATTACAAAATTTGTGGCATACTTAAAATTCACATTATTAATTGCACAATCTAACACTAATCATTAAATTTATTTCCGGACTCAGTTATAAAATAATGTTATATCTTGGTGATGATTCTCCTGCTGTAAAGAAAGTTTGTAAACTCTTTGGAATACGGTTAGTGCCGCGGAATGTAAGAAGTGTTGGGCATGCCTCATATGGAAACGCACGTATTTTGCTAAACTTGTCAATGACAATGTAATTATTAGTTTTTTGAATGTAAAAATTATAAAGTTGATGTGATTTAGAAGAATGGGATAAAATAAAAAGATACTTTCAACAACAGGCAAATCTTCAACAGTTCTTTAGTGCAACAAGAACCCGTCAAGTTAAATCAAAATTTTCAGTAGTAAGAATGTATCCCTGGACAAGACTTTAAGACATCGACAACAACAACGAGATAATCAAGATAAGTAAAAAAGTTATTATTTTGTAATCTTACTCCTCTCGAAGCTTTTGAAACTAGTGAGGATACTAAGATAGTGAATTTAATAGTGATGTGTGGGAGGGTAAGATGGTACAATGTTTGTTTCCCATTGATGATGCTGTGTTCACACAGAGCCCCAATTTACATAGTTCGCACCGTCCAGGACTGGTTTTGTGAGCACGCGAATCAATTTTCGCATCTCCCCTGGCCCCTTCGGTCACCGATCTCAATATTATTGAGCCTTTGTGGTCTACTTCGGAGAGAAGGGCGTGCGATTTCTGTCCACCTCCATCATCGTTCCCTGAACTTGCCACTATTTCGCAGGAACAATGGTATAAGATTTCCTCGAATACCATGCAGGACCTGTATTTATCCATTCCCATACGAATGGGAGCTGTTTCCTACACCGTACAGACCATGATAATGTGCTGAGTCTGGTGTTTCCATATTATTGTCCACTCCACGTATATTCCAAAGGTGGGCCGAGACGCTGTTAAGCAGGCGGTCGCAGTCATCTGCGCACGCCGCTGTGGTGGATGCCATTCAGCAGAATTCCCGTTTGGAAGTCTGAGAAGCTTCACAGGCCCAGCGGTACACGGTGCAACTCGGTGGGGCTATCAGGTAGCGGCGTATTATTGTAGCTGGGAGCGCCCGTTACGATTTTGGCAAGAGCCGGTTCCCGAATTTCAGACACCCCTCCGCAAGGCGAGCACAATGGAAGACGTTACGGCCGGGCTGCACACTTCAGCCAAATCAAAATTCCCCCACGAGGGGCAGGTTCGTGTTGAGTCAGGCCAGCGAATATGCAGGGTAGCGAATTAGTGGCTAAATAACACTGCGTTCTACATCTACGGCCATTCTCTGCAGACCACTGAGAAGCCCACGACAGAGGGTATTTCCCATTCTACCAGTTACTACGACTTCCTTCCAGTCCATTCATGAAGGGAGTACGCCGCTTAAACGCCCATATACACTAAAGAGCTAAACAAACTGCCACACCTGCCTAATATCGTGTAGGGCCCCCGCGAGCATGCTGAAGTGCCGCAAAACGACGTGACATGGACTCGACTAACGTCCCAAACAGTGCTGGAGGGAACTGACACCATGAATCATGCTGGACGGCCCATAAACCCGTAGCAGTAGGAAGGAGAAGAGATCTAAACAGCACGTCGCAAGGCATCACAGATTTGCTCAATGATGTTCCTGCCTGGAGAGTTTGATGGCCAGCAGCAGTGTTTAAACTTAGAAGAGTGTTCCTGGAACCACTACGCAACAATTCTGGACTGTGGGGTGTCGCGTTGTCCTGCTGGAATTGCACAAGTCCGTCGGAATACACAATGGACATGAATGGATGCAGGTGATCAGACAGGATACTTACGTACTTGTCACCTGTCACAGTCGTATCTAGACGTATCAGGGCCACCCAATACCTAGAAAATATACATATATGGCATCGAATGCTTTCCGAATTTCTCAAGGGTACTAACGCAACAGCTGTTACCAAGGACATTTGTCATGTTTATCCAAATGCACTAACGTTGGTAAGTGCCAAAGGCGAACAACTTTAGGCAATGACATTTTAAGGGCAGAAACGGAAGCAAATCCATATTAGACAACCGAGGAACTGTCAAATACTCTTAACCAATTTTGGTCAGCGATCCAAGAAGATTTGTAGCGGACTGGTAAGGAGAAACAAGCTAACTGTCCCACCATATGCAACTCATTGGTTCAGCGGTACGATACAGAAACGTATTTTGATCGCTTGTTGACAGGTGAAAAAATACAGCCAAAAATGCAAAAGGCTGTGGCTCTTTCCGAACGAATCGTCACGAGGTACAGTTAAGTCATGTTTAGAACCCAAAAAGGCGTTTGAGTGTTTGGTGGAGTATTTGCGGGGACGTTCATTCCGAAGTCCAGAAACCTGGACATAATGCGAATGCGGGCCTCCACTGAACGACTGGATCAAGTACATAGATCTTCAATTGAAAGTCGCCCAGCGACTGTCGACAGAAAAGGCGTTAATCTGCAACAGGATTACGCAAGACCGCACTGCGTAAGACGAACCCTAGAAAAAAAATTAATGAATTGGAATGAAAGGTATTGCCTCACATAGCATACTCATCCGATATTGCGCCGCCGCATTTCCGTTTATTCCGATTGCTCTAAGTGGGAAAAAACTGACAATGTGGAAAATGTCCAAAATGCCATCTCTAGAGATTTTTCTCAAAAATCATTTGATTTCCATCGATCCGGCACTGAATATTTGCAAACTAGACGGCGAAAGGTTGTTGATAACGAGGGTGATTAAATCACTGATTAAAAATAAATATTTGTTAATACTCACCTGTTTGAATGTAATGTAATGTAGAAAAAAGATGTTGCTTTCTGGTTCCGCTAATACACTATTGGCCATTAAAACTGCTACATCAAGAAGAAATGCAGATGATAAACGGGTGTACATTGGACAAATATATTATACTAGAACTCACATGTGATTACATTTTCACGCAATTTGGGTGCATAGATCCTGACAAATCAGTACCCAAAACAACCACCTCTGGCCGTAATAACGGCCTCGATATGCCTGGGCATTGAGTCAAACAGAGCTTAGATGGTGTGTACAGGTGCAGCTGCCCTTGCAGCTTCAACAAGATACCACAGTTCATCAAGAGTAGTGACTGGCGTATTGTGACGAGCCAGTTGCTCGGCCAAATTGACCAGACGTTTTCAGCTGGTGAGAGATCTGGACAATGTGCCGGCCAGGGCAGCAGTCGACATTTTCTGTATCCAGAAAGGCCCGTACAGGACCTGCAACATGCGGTCGTGCATTATTCTGCTGAAATGTAGGGTTGCGCATGGATCGAATGAAGGGTAGAGCCACGGGTCGTAACACATCTTAAATGTAACGTCCACTGTTCAAAGTGCCGTCAGTACGAACAAGGGGTGACCGAGACGTGTAACCAGTGGCACCCCATAGCATCACGCCGGGTGATACGCCAGTATGGCGACGACGAATACACGCTTCCAATGTGCGTTCACCACGATGTTGCCAAACACGGATGCGACCATCTTGATGCTGTAAACAGGACCTGCATTCATCCGAAAAAATTCGTGCACCCAGGTTCGCCGTCGAGTACACCATCGCAGGCGCTCTGTGATGCAGCGTCAAGGGTAACCGCAGCCACGGTGTCCGAGCTGATAGTCCATGCTGCTGCAAACGTCGTCGAACTGTTCGTGCAGATGGCTGTTGTCTTGCAAACGTCCCCATCTGGTTGACTCAGGGATGGAAACGTGGCTGCACCATCGGTTACAGCCATGCGGATAAGATGCCTGTCATCTCGACTGCTAGTGATACGAGGCCGTTGGGATGCAGCACGGCGTTCCGTATTACCCTCCTGAACCCACCGATTCCATATTCTGCTAACAGTCATTGGATCTCGACGAACGCGAGCAGCAATGTCGCGATACGAAAAACCACAATCGCGTTAGGCTACAATCCGACCTTTATCAAAGTCGTAAACGTGATGGTACGCATTTCTCCTCCTTACACGAGGCATCACAACAACTTTCGCCAGGCAACGCCGATCAACTGCTGTTTGTGTATAAGAAATCGGTTGGAAACTTTCCTCGTGTGAGAACGTTGTAGGTGTCGCTACAGGCGCCAACCTTGTGTGAATGCTCTGAAAAGCTAATCATTTGCATATCACAGCATCTTCTTCCTGTCGGTTAAGTTTCGGATCTGTAGCTCGTCATCTTCGTAGTGTAGCAATTTTAATGGCCAGTAGTGTATATTGTGGCACATATACACATTTTGCGCATATTAGAATATTTCCCCACTATGCATATTTTCGGTAATTCGGCTACGTCTGGTACCACCTATTCCGGATAAACGAGGTTCTTGTGTAGTAGCAACTGCGATACGACAACAAACATCATGAAGTCACGAGCGCGCCCATATTTTTGTTCCAAACTTAGTAAAGAGTGAGTTTTGAAGGGTGGCCTACGCCATTTAAAAGGAAAACAAGTTAGTGTGTGTGCACCGTGGCAGGGTGCGGGGCGCGGGGTCTGAGCCGGCCCCACAAAGCGCCCTTTGTGAGCCATTTCGGCAGACCCCCCTCGCCTAACGGAATTCTGGCATCTGCAGCTCCCGAAGCCCGACAATTGTCTGCTCCGCGCATATGGGCCGGCTTCGCTACATCCGCATCAGCTCGCCGAACCCAGCGCGATGTATTTCAACACGACCGGAGCAATGGAAACTCTAGACGGTTACAACTTATCACAAATGCTCGTTTGCGTTACAAGTCCAACATTCGTCGTTATGACTGTGTCAATGCTTCCACACGTTAAAGTGCTTATTATAAATATTTAAGCACGTTGTTGTTGTTGTGGTCTTCAGTCCTAAGAGTGGTTTGATGCAGCTCTCCATGCGACTCAATCCTGTGCAAGCTTCTTCATCTCCCAGTAACTACTGCAAACGACATCCTTTTAAATTTGTTTAGTGTATTCATCTCTTGGACTCCCTCCTCGATTTTTACCCACCGCACTGCCCTCTAATACTTAAATTGCCTCAGGACACGTCCTACCAACTGATCTCTTCTTGTAGTCAAGTTGTGCCACAATTTTCTCTTCTCCTCAATTCTATTCAATACCTTCTCATTAGTTATGTGCTCTACCCATCTAATCTTTAGCATTCTTCTGTAGCACCACATTTCGAAAGCTTGTATTCTCTTTTTGTCTAAACTATTTATCGTCCACGTTTCACTTCCATACATGGCTACACTCTATAAAAATACTTTCAGAAAAGACTTCCTGACACTTAAATCTGTACTCGATGTTAACAAATTTCCTTGCCATTGCCAGTCTACATTTTATATCCTCTCTACTTCGACCATCATCAATTATTTTGCTCCCCAAATAGCAAAACTCCTTTACTACTTTAAGTGTCTCATTTCCTAATCTAATTCCCGCAGCATTACGCGATTTAATTCGACTACATTCCATTATCCTCTTTTTGCTTTTGTTGATGTTCATCTTATATCTTCATTTCAAGACACTGTCCATTCCGTTCAACTGCGCTTCCAAGTCCTTTGCTGCCTCTGACAGAATTACAATGTCATCGGCGAACCTCAAAGTTTTTATTTCTTCTCCATGGATTTTAATACCTACTACGAATTTTTCTTTTGCTTCCTTTACTGCTCGCTCAATATACAGATTGAATAACATCGGGGACAGGCTACAACCCTGTCTCACTCCCTTCCCAACCACTGCTTCCCTTTCATGTCCCTCGACTCTTATACCTGCCATCTGGTTTCTGTTCAAATTGTAAACAGCCTTTCGCTCCCTGTGTTTTACCCCTGCCACCTTCAGAATTTGAAAGAGAGTATTCCAGTCAACATTGTCAAAAGCTTTCTCTAAGTCTACAAATGCTAGAAACGTAGGTTTGCCTTTCCTTCATCTATTTAAGATAACTCATAGGGTCAGTATTGCCTCACGTGTTCCAACATTACTACAGAATCCAAACTGATCTTTCCCGAGGTCGGCTTCTACCAATTTTTCCATTCGTTTGTAAAGAATTTGTGTTAGTATTTTACAGCCGTGGCTTATTAAACTGATAGTTCGGTAATATTCACACCTGTCAACACCTGCTTTCTTTGGGATTAGAATTATTATATTCTTCTTGAAGTCTGAGGGTATTTCGCTTGTCTCATAGATCTTGCTCACCAGATGGTACAGTTTTGTCATGGCTGACTCTCCCAAGGCTATCAATAGTTCTAACGGAATGTTGTCTACTCCCGGGGCCTTGTTTCGACTTAGGTCTTTCAGTGCTTTGTCAAACTCTTCACGCAGTATCATATCTCCCATTTCATCTTCATCTACGTCCTCTTCCATTTCCATAATATTGTCCTCAAGAACATCGCCCTTGTATAGACCCTCTATGTACTCCTTCCACCTTTCTGCTTTCCCCTTAAGCATACAACCACTACTATTAGGAACACCATCTTCAGCAACGCGTTTCGGGGTTAACCCTACACAGGCCCGCACACAGGACTGTTTCGAGGAGGCAACTCGGAAACCTAATTTTACCTAGCTTGTCTTTTCATATTATAATATAATTTTATATTCGCGTTTCTCGTAATTATTCCAGTGACTGGAGATGCTATGGTGACCCTGTTTCTATCTACGGCACAGTTACGTAAAGATGCAAATTATTGAATACGGCCGCGCGGGATTAGCCGAGCGGTCTTAGGCGCTGCAGTCACGGACTGTGCGGCTAGTCCCGGAGGAGGTTCGAGTCCTCCCTCGGGCATGGGTGTGTGTGTTTGTCCTTAGGATAATTTAGGTTAAGTAGTGTGTAAGCTTAGGGACTGATGACCTCAGTTGCCGGCACGGTAGCTCGGCGTGTTCGACCAGAGAGCTGTTTAGCCTATGTAATAAAAAAAAACTGAGTGTAAGGATCAACAAAACTAACTTTAACGGATGTCATGTGACGTCCGCAACGACAAAACACAACGATCAACAACGAACAAAATAAAAAAAAGCTATCTAAGGCGCCGCAGTCGTGGACTGTGCGGCTAGTCCTGGCAGAGGCTCGAGTCCCACAGTGCTCAAAGCCATTTGAACCAAGCTTTTACACATCGCGTCTTTATAAATTTGCGGGTGGAAGAGTGGGCTCGCTTTCTGAAAATCTTGACAGCACTCCTCATTACCTCAAGGTCCTAGAACGAAACACGACTATCATATTTTTTCATGGAATCGTGGAGAGGGCTGTTTACCGCTTTTCGGAAGGAACGCTTTGGTGAATATGTGGCAACACGGAGCAGAGAATCTGGTGTTGACATTTTTAAAGTAAGACGAGTATTTTGTGCCCAGATAATTTTATTTCTTTTAATATTTTGATCCTGTGTGCAATTGAAGTGCATCTCTATCTATAACTTAGACAGCCAGATGACAGGAGTCTGACTCTCGAAAAGCATAGCCGAGGATTACGTTCCTAATATTAGTAGTTGAATGCTAAAATATTTATAACCTCCGGTCCTTAAGATGGAAAATATTAGATGTACAGTTAGGGTGATTGCAGCCACACGAGTTACGCTGTATCTACTTCATCAGCAATGACACATGAGAAATGCACGCTGTCAAGTTTGCTGGAAATTACACGATCACTAAGTCACGGCCTACCTGCATTCCCAGACTTCTCGTGCTGCCTTTTTCTGTTTTGTTCATCACTTCTATTAGCTCTTCAGAAATATCTACCTTTAAGTTTCTTCTTATGGTGCTACTGTATGTATTGTCTTCCAATAGCGAAGCCGTCAGAAAAGCTCGGGCGTATATTCGAAAGAATGGAGTTAAAATTGGTTCTAGAACAACACATACACTCCTCAGCCAGAAGATTGTGACCATCTACTATCGATATAAACCCGTCCAGGTTATAGCAGCGTCATCCGCCGTGGAATGACTGCTAGTCAGACACACGCAAGTGCATGTACACTCCTGGAAATGGAAAAAAGAACACATTGACACCGGTGTGTCAGACCCACCATACTTGCTCCGGACACTGCGAGAGGGCTGTACAAGCAATGATCACACGCACGGCACAGCGGACACACCAGGAACCGCGGTGTTGGCCGTCGAATGGCGCTAGCTGCGCAGCATTTGTGCACCGCCGCCGTCAGTGTCAGCCAGTTTGCCGTGGCATACGGAGCTCCATCGCAGTCTTTAACACTGGTAGCATGCCGCGACAGCGTGGACGTGAACCGTATGTGCAGTCGACGGACTTTGAGCGAGGGCGTATAGTGGGCATGCGGGAGGCCGGGTGGACGTACCGCCGAATTGCTCAACACGTGGGGCGTGAGGTCTCCACAGTACATCGATGTTGTCGCCAGTGGTCGGCGGAAGGTGCACGTGCCCGTCGACCTGGGACCGGACCGCAGCGACGCACGGATGCACGCCAAGACCGTAGGATCCTACGCAGTGCCGTAGGGGACCGCACCGCCACTTCCCAGCAAATTAGGGACACTGTTGCTCCTGGGGTATCGGCGAGGACCATTCGCAACCGTCTCCATGAAGCTGGGCTGCGGTCCCGCACACCGTTAGGCCTTTTCCGCTCACGCCCCAACATCGTGCAGCCCGCCTCCAGTGGTGTCGCGACATGCTTGAATGGAGGGACGAATGGAGACGTGTCGTCTTCAGCGATGAGAGTCGCTTCTGCCTTGTTGCCAATGATGGTCGTATGCGTGTTTGGCGCCGTGCAGGTGAACGCCACAATCAGGACTGCATACGACCGAGGTACACAGGGCCAACACCCGGCATCATGGTGTGGGGAGCGATCTCCTACACTGGCCGTACACCACTGGTGATCGTCGAGGGGACACTGAGTAGTGCACGGTACATCCAAACCGTCATCGAACCCATCGTTCTACCCTTCCTAGACCGGCAAGGGAACTTGCTGTTCCAACAGGACAATGCACGTCCGCATGTATGTGCCACCCAACGTGCTCTAGAAGGTGTAAGTCAACTACCCTGGCCAGCAAGATCTCCGGATCTGTCCCCCATTGAGCATGTTTGGGACTGGATGAAGCGTCGTCTCACGCGGTCTGCACGTCCAGCACGAACGCTGGTCCAACTGAGGCGCCAGGTGGAAATGGCATGGCAAGTCGTTCCACAAGACTACATCCAGCATCTCTACGATCGTCTCCATGGGAGAATAGCAGCCTGCATTGCTGCGAAAGGTGGATATACACTGTACTAGTGCCGACATTGTGCATGCTCTGTTGCCTGTGTCTATGTGCCTGTGGTTCTGTCAGTGTGATCATGTGATGTATCTGACCCCAGGAATGTGTCAATAAAGTTTCCCCTTCCTGGGACAATGAATTCACGGTGTTCTTATTTCAATTTCCAGGAGTGTATTATCAGTGGGCGCGCTGGCCGTGTGTAGAATAGGGAAGGCGCGCGCTCTATCTCAGTTTGAGCGGGGGCAGTTGTGATGGGCCGGAGGTGTTCGAGGAGTACTGTGGCGAGTGTCTTCAACAAGTCCAGACGTTTTGGGGTTGGGCTGCCACCACTCATGTCGGACGTCGTAGGCTGGGCAGACTGGTAAAAGAGGACAGGCGGCGAAGCGTGGCGGAACTAACATCAGACTTTATTCCTGGGCAGAGTACAAGTGTGTCTGAACACACAGTGCACCGAACATTCCTAACGATGGGCCTCCGCAGTCGACGACCCGTACATGTGCGAACGTTAAAACCACGACGTCGGCAACTGGGACTGAAATAGGCACGTGACCATCGTACTGGATGTTGCCGCAGTGGCAGACCCCTATACCATCTGATGAATACCGATGCCTTATTAATTATACCGATGGAAGGACAAGACAGCTCATTGACACCTGTACTTGTACTACGGGACGGAGAAAAGTTTCAGGCGGCTCCATCGTGCTCTGGGAAACATTCACGTGGGTGTCTGAGGGTCCAGTGGAGCTCGTGCGAAGCACGACGACCCCAAGGAGTATCGTACATTGGTTGCAGACCACGCACAGTCCTTCACGGTGAACATGTTTCCCGACGGCGGTGGCATTTTTCAACTAGGTAATACGCCATGCCACTAGGCCAGCAGTGTCACGGAATCCAGTGGCGAGTCCCAATTGATGCGCTGGCCTTCCAACTTGCCAGTCGTGAACCCGATCGGACACATATGGGTGTCAGAGCTCATCACCCCCTTCCAGGAATTTATGGGCACTGGGTGACTTGGGTGTGCAGAAGTGGTGCCAACTCCCTTCAACGACCTATCAAGGCATCACCATTGTTATTCGCGCCAAAGGTGGACTACCGGCTATTTGGTAGGCGGTCAGAATTTTCTGGCTGATTTTCGTAATTTTTGTAAGTAGGCTGTTTAGGTTTTTATATTGGTAACGCCACGTAGCGATCTATATGAAAATCACTGACTGTGCTGTGTGCAGTCTGTGGCTGGCTTGCATTGTTGGAATTTGCTATTGTAGTGTTGGGCAGTTGGATGTGAACACCGCGTAGCGTTACGCAGTTGGAGGTGAGCCGCCAGCAGTGGTGGATGTGGAGAGTGAGGTGGCGCAGTTTTGAGAGCGGACGATCTGGACGTGTGTCCATCAGAGACAATAAATTTGTAAGACTGGATGTCATGAACTGATATATATATAATGACTTTTGAACACTATTAAGGTAAATACATTGTTTGTTCTCTATTAAAATCTTTCGTTTGCTAACTATGCCTATCAGTATTTAGTGCCTTCCGTAGTTTGCATCTTTTATTTAGCTGGCAGTATTGGCGCTCGCTGTATTGCAGTAGTTCGAGTAACGAAGATTTTTGTGAGGTAAGTGATTCATGAAAGTTATAGGTTATTGTTAGTCAGGGACATTCTTTTGTAAGGATTCTTGAAAGTCAGATTGCGTTGCGCTAAAAATATTGTGTGTCAGCTTAGTGTTGATCAGAATAAGTAAAGAGCGAAATGTCTGAGTACGTTCAGTTTTGCTCAGCTGTTTCAAAATCAAATAATGTAAGAGGTTTATCAGCACAGTCACTAAGGGGACGTTTTATTTTAAATAGCGAATCTGTCGCAATTTACAACAAAAGAAGATAAATATCAGGTTCTGGGGATTACAAAATATCCTGTCGTGATTGTGACATGAGCTAAACTGGTCAAACAGGAAGAACCTTGAACCAATGATTTAAGGAAAATGCTTATAGTATCAACAACACTGCATTAGGTTAGCATCCTGTTAAGAAAAAACTTGGCATAGTTGACAGTGAAGAGCGAATAAGAAAGAAGCACAGAAAAGAAAAAGGCAGACGACTCGACGTTTTAGAATGACTGGAGATCTACGTTGCAAAAAGAAAGGAGCGATTCCCCGTATAAAGACATGCGCGCATCCTGAAAAGACAATGATATCAATCTGGTGTAGCAGCGACGGTGTGGTGTACTAATAATTGCTTCCCCTAGGTGTAACCCTCAATGCTGACATTTATTGTCAACAAATGAGACGCCTTCCAGACGCAATCGGAGAATAACGATCAGGGAGACTGCGTGTAGTGATGTATTCAACGATAAAGCCTGCCTGGCATTCTGCTAGACAGTCGGCGCACGAGAGATGGGACACAGCATCTCTGAGATAACGATGAAGTCCGAATTTTGGCGTACGACCTTTTTAGGAGTGTACCGTGAATATCAGGAATATGGCAAGACATCAAATCTCCGACATCGCTGCGGCCGGAATACGATCCTGCAAGAACGGGACCAACGACGATAGAAGAGAATCGTTCAACGTGACAGGACAGAAGTGCAACCGTTCGCAAATTGCTCCTGATTTGAATGCTGGGCCATCAACAAGTGTCAGCGTCCGAATCATTTAACTCAACAACATCGATATGGGCTGTCTGAGTCGAAGGCCCACTCGTGTACCCTTGATGATTGCACGGCACAAAGCTTTACGCCTCGCCTGAGCCGGTCAACACCGACATTGGACTGTTGATGACTGGAAACATGTTGCCTGGTCAGACGAGTCTCGTTTAAAATTGTATCGAGCGGATGGGCGTGTACGGGTATGGAGAAAACCTCATGAATCCATGGACTTTACATGTCAGCAGGGGACTGTTCAAGCTGGTCGAGGCTCTGTAATGATATGGGGCTTTTGCACTTGGAGTGGTATGTGTCCCCTGATACGTCTATATACGACTCTGACAGGTGACACGTACGTAAGCATTGTGTTTGATCATGTGCATCCATTCGTGTCCATTGTGCATTCCGACCAACTTGGGCAATTCCAGCATGACAATGTGACACTCCGCAAGTCTAAAATTGCTACAGAATGGGTCCAGGAACACTCTTCTGAGGCTAGACACTTCCGCTGGCCACCAGACTCCCCAGACATTATTGAGCATATCTGGGATGCCTTGCAAGTTCCTGTTCAGAAGAGACCCCCTAGTAATCTTACGGATTTATGGACAGCCCTGCAGGATTCATGGTCTCAGTGCCCTCCAGCACTATATACTGTATACTATACTGTAGGAATTCTTTCTGTGTACGGTACGTATATTACACTGTAGGAGTTCCTTCTGTGTACGGTACAAGTTCCATCGGGGTACTCGTATTTTACTTGGCAGTTATTTCGTCCGTATGTTTTGTACACCAGTATATGTAGAATCCCAAAGGCATAATGAACCTACGATTGCCAGGTGAAATAAATAAATTCCTAGTATTGAAACGCTACATTGTTAATTACGAGTAACAGGCGCCTGAAACCTATTAACTATTTAAAATGTTTCACGTTAAGTGACTGTATGTTTCTGTCAGAACTATCGTATTTTTCTAAGTGTAATAGTCTACCTTACCTGTGAATTATAGCATACGTGTCGTAATATACGTAATGTAAAATACATAGAACGACTGGTTAGATTTAAGAACGGAACTGATACCCCTAATCTTGCCGAATTAACCAAATATATTCTTCGTAGGGACAAGCTAAATTATTAATTACGGGTACCTGTTTAAAAGGTACTATTTAAGTGTGCTGTAAGCTGTGAAACATGAAAGCAGATCGCGGAATGTGTGCGAATGTAAACTTATTTTACCCGAAAGCGTCTACTTAGCATTTCATACGTAGACGTCTGAACATAAAGTTAACAAGGTCTCTGGGGTAGACGCCATCCCCTCAGAATTATTGACATTCTTGTTTGAGCCCGTCAAAACAAAAATACTCCTGTGTGCAAGCTATATCAGACGGGCGCAATGCGCCCAGACTTCAGGAGGAAAAGAATAATTCCTGTTCCAAGGAAAGAAGGTGCTGAAAGGTATGAATATTACCAAACGATCAGTTTAATGTATCGTGTATGTGAAATAGCGAAACGATGTACTTACAGAATACTGGAAAAATAGGTGGAAGTCAACCTCGAGGAAGATCGGTAGGGGGGTTCCGGAGAAATGTGGGAACGGGAATGCACCCAACGACTTTCATTAGATAATAGATTAAAGAAAGACAAACCTACGTTTATACCATTCGTAGATTTAGAGAAAGCTTTTGATGCTGTTGACTGAGCTACACTCTTTGATTTGATGTTTACTGGGCTACACTCTTTGAAATTATGAACATAGCAGGGTGCAAACGGTTATCTACGAGGTGCATTCAAGTTCTAAGGCCTCCGATTTTTTTCTCCAGACTGGAAAGAGATAGAAACATGCGCATTGTTTTAAAATGAGGCCGCGTTCATTGTCAATACGTCACAGAGATGGCAGCACCGTACGGCAGATGGAATATTACCGCCAGCGGCGAGAATGAGAAATGTTTTAAATACTTAAAATGGCGACGTTTTCCTTACTCAAACAGCATGAAATCATTCGTTTTCTGAATTTGCGTGGTGTGAAACCAATTGAAATTCATCGACAGTTGAAGGAGACATGTGGTGACGGAGTTACGGATGTGTCGAAAGTGCGTTCGTGGGTGCGACAGTTTAATGAAGGCAGAACATCATGTGACAATAAACCGAAACAACCTCAGGCTCGCACAAGCCGGTCTGATGACACGATCGAGAAAGTGGAGAGAATTGTTTTGGGGGATCGCCGAATGACTGTTGAACAGATCGCCTCCGGAGTTGGCATTTCTGTGGGTTCTGTGCACACAATCCTGCATGAAGACCTGAAAATGCGAAAAGTGTCATCCAGGTGGGTGCCACGAATGCTGACGGACGACCACACGGCTGCCCGTGTGGCACGTTGCCGAGCAATGTTGACGCACAACGACAGCACGAATGGGACTTTCTTTTCGTCGGTTGTGACAATGGATGAGACGTGGATGCCATTTTTCAATCCCGAAACAAAGCGCCAGTCAGCTCAATGGAAGCACACAGATTCACCGCCACCAAAAAAATCTCAGGTAACCGCCAGTGCAGGACAGCGAGGGCGTAATCCTTACCCATTGCGTTCCAAAGGGCACTACGGTAACAGGTGCATCCTACGAAAATTCCTTCCTGCACTGCAACAAAAACGTCCGGGAAGGGCTGCGGGTGTGCTGTTTCACCAAGACAACGCACCCGCACATCGAGCTAACGTTACGCAACAGTTTCTTCGTGATAACAACTTTGAAGTGATTCCTCGTGCTCCCTACTCACCTGACATGGCTCCTAATGACTTGGCTTTTTCCAACAATGAAAGACAACTCTCCATGGTCGCACATTCACCAGCCGTGCTGCTATTGCCTCAGCGATTTTCCAGTGGTCAAAACAGACTCCTAAAGAAGCCTTCGCCGCTGCCATGGAATCGTGGCGTCAGCGTTGTGAATCGTGGCGTCAGCGTTGTGAAAAATGTGTACGTCTACAGGGCGATTACGTCGAGAAGTAACGCCAGTTTCATCGATTTCGGGTGAGTAGTTAATTAGAAAAAGAATTGGAGGCCTTAGAACTTGAATGCACCTCGTACATCTCGCAGGGAAACCAGACTGCAATTGCAAGAGCCGAAGGACGTCAGAGGGAAGCACTAGTTGGGAAAGGAGTGAGGCAGACTTCAGCCTATCCCCGATTGTCAACAATATGGACATGGAAGAAACAGCGTACGAAGTCAAGGAGGTGTTTGCAGGAGAGAGATCGAGGAGGAGAAGTAAAACGTTTGAGGTTTGCGGATGACGTGGTAATTCTGTCAGAGACGACAAAGGACACGGCATCGGTTGAACGGATTGGATAGAGATTACTAGATGAACATCAATAAAAGTAAAATTAGTGTAATGAATGTAGTCGACTTGAGTCGGGCGATGCTAAGGGAATTAGATGAGGAAATGACGCTAAAAGTAGTCGATGTGTTTTGCAATTTGGACAGAAAACCAGCTGACGATAACTGAGGCAGAGAGAATATAAAATGCAGATTGACAAATTAAGAAAAGAATTACTGAAAAAGAGAAATTCGTTAACGTAGAATATAAATTTGAATGTTATGATGTCTTTTCTGAAGGTATTTGCGTGGAATGCAGTCTCGCACACAAGTGAAATGTGGACATTAAGACATTCAGACGCGAACACAATAAAAACTGTCGAAATGTGATGTTGCAGAAGAATGTTATAAACTAGATGCACAAAACGCAGAACTAACGAGGAGGTACTGAATCGAATAGGGGAAAAAAGATATTTATGTGAATTTTTTATTTATTGACTTTTAGGGTGATCCCATACAGCTATCTACCTACCTACAATTTTTAATTTTTAGTACTTCTTAGCATGTTTTAGCTGGTTTGCATATGTCAGATAGAACACTATAAGACGAGATATAACTAACTGGAAACGAAGGTTCTAAATTACAGTAATGTGGTACTCTGTTAGGTCAGTTAATACAAAACAGGGAGTATAATGTGGGAGGACTCTGCTCAACGGAGGAGTCAGTTGATAGGACCCATTCTGAGGCACCATGGAATTGTCAGTTTGGTAATAGAGGGAAGCAAGAAGCGTAAAAATTGTAGAGGGAGACCAACGGATTAATAGTGTAGATGGTTCAAGTGGATGTGTATTACAATAGTTATCAAGAAATTTGCACAGGATCGACTAGCATGCATCGAACCAGTTTTCGGACTGAAGACCACAACAGCAATGGGTTCCCGAAGCCTGCTAATTGTTTTATAGATTCTACGTAGGCCGTAAACTGCCCTAAAAACAGTGAAACACAAAAACAGAACACAAGATGTGTAAGACAGCTGCATAGTTGTAGCGCGTCCTTAACTCCAGATAGGCTACATAGACGTCTGAATATGATGAATCTCATGAGCCCGAAGCGGCACTTTCACAGCAAGTTCCTCACAGTCGATTCTGTAGTATGCTGTTTGCTCAGAAAGATAACACTGTGCATCTTGCTGCTTTGGTCGATTATTGAAAAATACCCTGACAACTAACTACGAGGGTCATTCGACAAGTAATGCCCCATATGTTTTTCTCAGAACGTATTTATTGTTAAGAGTCAGAATTTGGTGACAATATACATCAACATGTCCTGTCCATGTCCTGTTTTCCTACGTAGTCTCCATCACGTTCTATGCCCGTACGTCAACATTGTGGAAGAGCATGTATTCCCTGCTGGTAAAAGCTCTTGTCCTGTGTGCGTAGCCATGTTTTCACTGCATGACTGACACTCTCGTTATCTTCAAGCTGTAGCGCCAAATGTTGAGTTGTGATGCGCCGGTCGTTACGTTAATGATATCCGCACAATTCAGTATGTCTGGAGCAGTGGCTGTTACAGGAGGTCCCGAGCGTGGCTGATCATGGAGATCTGTTTCTGCATTTCCTGAGGCTGTAACTTTCTTTACCCATCGTCCAGCTGTACCCCTATCAACTGCAGCATCACCATACACCGCACACAAACGTTTATGGATGTTCACCACGGATTCTTTTTCTGCACACAAGAATTCTATAACAGTCCGCTTGCAACGTGAGTCGTATGTAGGCCTCATTTTGACGCTGTACTACGACCCTGCCATCTGCCAGAACTGTTCGCAACTTCACCGGCGCACAGAACAAACATGAAATGTGAAGCGCCAACAAGGACGTTTGTCTATGTATAGTAATAGTTTTTAAAAAAATGTGGAGCATTACTTATTGAACGACCCTCGTAATTTTCTAAAAGTTTTCAGGAATTGCTGCAAACCAGTAACCTTTCGTAATGGTAGAATTATTATTTTCCCATTACCGGTTTAAAGTCGCCCAGCGACTCATGGTGAGATGGTAATTCATAGCATGGTACTGATAGTTGTTTAGCTGCGGCAAGCCAGAAAATAGACGGAAACAATTTAAGTACTAAAAAAAATGGTTCAAATGGCTCTGAGCACTATGGGACTTAACATCTATGGTCATCAGTCCCCTGGAACTTAGAACTGCTTAAACCTAACTAACCTAAGGACATCACACACATCCATGCCCGAGGCAGGATTTGAACCTGCGACCGTAGCAGTCGCGCAGCTCCGGACTGAGCGCCTAGAACCGCTAGACCACGGCGGCCGGCATTTAAGTACTGAATGTGGTGATATCGTGAAATTATGTTTCCGCCATTTCGTGCCATAGCAAAGCAATGTCGAGATAAAACAGTGTCACACCCTGTGTGGGCATCACGGAAATATAGTGCGAGCACAAGGGAGAGTAGACACCAGGACAAATGTAGATTTAGGCCTCTCTTGCAAGCGTTCTCGGGTAGCCGAAGTGGTTAAGGAATATTCAGGTTCGAGTGCCAGTCCAGCACAAGTTTTCATTTGTTCTAAAATACTCTACACCTGTTGCGTAACCATAATCGAAATTTGCGAGATCATTCATACTTTGTTTCTTTGCATGGCTATACGAGGGGATTTCAGAAAATAAGTTATATATGTTGTCCCTGCTAAGACCACTGCCCGACAAGAGTGGCGCAATGTCAGAAGAGGATACATGTTCATGTTTTTCCTGTAGACAGAGTTCTGCAGTAGTAACAACTGGAAACGTAGTGGAAGTACGTGGGGCAGTACGATTATTGTGGGTAAAACATCTAAACTGTACAAAAAGTCACCGTGACCTTCTGGCGGTGTACTAACCAGATACAACGTCGCGTCCATCCGTAGTGAAATTGTGCCAATAATTTTACCAAGGCCACACAGATGTGGATGGTGCCCATTGGAATGGAACCCATCGATTTCGGCCACAAACGACAAATTTCAGGCACTCGAGTAAGAACATCTGGCCGAAAAGGGATTTTCCAAGGATGAGGATCACATAGTAGTTCTCGAATGGCACAATATTCTGACTGTCGTTAACAGAGACTTGAGACTGTGTTGTGTCTTGTATTTGTATCATTTACAAGACTTGAAATAATGGTTACTTGTCCTAACAAATAAAAGTGTAACTTACTTTTTGAAGTCCCCTTGTATATCAGTTTTATTTCTTTCCGTCTTAATCTTAAGCTTAATAATGACTGATACAAAAAACAAATTAGCATTGATGTCTTTATCTGTGGAATAACATAACTGTTAAATTAGGTAATCAAGTCGATCACTTACCTCCCCAAATTCAGTGCTTATTTGTTTCTGTCTTCTTTCTGTCTCACCACAGTTGCACAACGAGCTCCATACTGCTATGAAATACTATTAAAAATGCACCATTTCATAACTAGTGCTAGGCGACTTGAAATCGGTAATGGGAAAATCAAAATTCTACCATTACGAAAGGCGACTGGTTGCAGTCATATCTGAAAATCCCTTATTTATCACAGTGGACGTGTTCCACGTTCATAACACTTTTCTACAGGACATTACATCTGGGTATTACAAGAGTACAGGAGTACTCACAAAAAAATCAAACACAATTGGAGCCTTGAACGCGTCACGGCTTCTGTGAGAGAAAGGTGGCTCTGTTTGTGCAGTCGAGCGCCTCGACAAGCCCCATTTGACTGCTACCCGAGAAACGAATACGTTACGACTCGACAAGCTCCATTTGACTGCTACCCGAGAAACGAATACGTTACGACTCGACAAGCCCCATTTGACTGCTACCCGAGAAAGGTGCGCGAATAACATCCGGACAGCACGCAGCTACACTAATTAGCCGTGCACCTTGGCGGGAATTACAACTTCAGTGAGGATGCACACTACGCCCGAACACTTGCGGGACTCAGGTAAAGCTGCGAGCAATCAGTGTGATGGACACTGGATGCTACAAGTGTAGTGTGCGACAATTTGAGAATTTGGTTGGACGCGAAGCGCGCGTGGATAGCCGAGGCCCCAACGGCGACCGTTCGCGTAAAGCGGGAAACCCGAATTCTAATGCCGGTCCAACACAAATTTTCACTGGCCGACAAAGAATATAATTTAATGCGCAATTGCGGTTGAGGTCTGTCCTGCCCTTAAATAAAAAAAAATTTAAATGAAAAGGCTAAAAGCCAGAGATAAAAGAAAAATTAAATACGTAAATAATACATGTTGAAAGGACAGCGGAGCATATTAAAAAGGAGCACTGCACATTCGCTAAAAACCTGAAGGACCTGCACTGCGGAAAGTCATCTTGAGGAGAGGAAAACCTGTGGGTTTTTTGTAGGGAGAAGGGGATGGGTGTAAAGATGGAAATCACGGTATGTGTTCTGATGGATAATGTGAACACAGAAAGAGAAAAAGAGTTTAGTGGTGGGCAGGGCCGTAGAGTCGAGACGGGAAGGGACTGTGGGAGATGGAGAAGGGAGATGGACGGGGGAGCCCTGATATGAAGTGGGATAGGTGGGGAATTGTAGTTGGTAGTACCTTTAATTAAAAAGCAGCAAAAATGTTTGCAGATAGTATCTATACATGAGAACAGCTGTTCAAATACAAGAGCTTGTAAAATGACAGGATTCAATGCCTTTGCCCCTTGCGTTTCACAAAACTGCAAAATTTTAAGCAGATCTATAGCTTGTTGTCAACATCTACATCTTCATGATTACTTTGCAATTCGCACTAAATGCCTGCCACAGGATTCTTCGCACCTTCTTCATGTCATTTCTCTACCGTTACACTCTCTAACAGTGCGTTGGAGAAAAGAAAACTTACATCTTTCTGTACAAGCTCTGATTTCTCTTATTTTATTATAATGATCACTTCACTTCACCCTTTGTAGATTGGCGACAATAAAATATTTTCACATTCAGAGGAGAGAGCTGGTGACTGAAATTTCGTGAAAAGATTTCGCCGCAACGAAAGCTGCCTTTGTTTTAATGACTGCCACTTCGAGTCGCGTATCATATCCGCGACATTCTCTCCGCTATTTCGCGATAATACAAAACGAGCTGCCATTCTTTGAACTTTTTCGATGTCTTCCGTCAATCCTTCATGCTACGTAACACACGAGGAGAGGACAGACATGCGTAGTGTAGGCACTATCTTTAGGAGACCTGTTGCCTCTTGTAAGTGTTTTGCCAATAAAACGCAGTCTTCGTTTCGCTTTCCCCACAACATTTTATTTGCGTTGGTTCCAATTTAAGTTGCTCGTAATTGGAGTACCTAGGTATTTAACCTTTACACTTGCATGAGTCATCGTGTAACTGAAATTGAGGATTCCTTTTAGTACGCACGTGGATTACTTTAAACTTTTCATTATTTAAGAGTCAGCGCCTCTTTTCGCACCACATAAGTGTCTTGTCTAAGTGATTTTGCAATTCGTTTTGATCTTCTGATGACTGAGGGTTGCTCATATTATCTCCTAAATCGTTTACGTAGATCAGGAGCAGCAGAGGGCCTATAACACTTCCTTTGGGAATGTGAGATATCGCTTCCGTTTCATTCGATGATTTTTTGTAGATTACTACATACCTTTCTGACAGGAACAGTATCCAGCCGCACACATGAAGCGATACACCATAGATACGCAATTTGATTAGAAGTGTCTTCTGAGGAAATCTATAAATATGGAATCAATTTGAGATCCCCTTTCGTTAACAAATATTACTTCGTGCGAATAAGCGAGTCGTATTTCACAAGAACGACATTTTCCGGAACCGTGCTGACCGTGCGTCAACAGATAATTCATGATGTTCCTATACAGTGGTTCCATAGATCCACTGCAGATCCACGTCAGTGATAAGGGTCTGTAACTCATCGGATTGGCGCTACTTTCCCTCAGGAGTATTGGTTTGATCTGTGCAACTTCCAGTCTTTTGGTATGGATCTTTCGTCGAGCGAGCAGCTGTATATAATTGTTAAGTATGGGGCTATTGTATCAGCATACTTTGAAAGCAACCTAATTGGTATATTATCTGGACCGGAAAACTTGCCTTTAAGTGATTTAAGCTGCTTCGCTACACCGACGATATCTATTTCTAAATAATTCATGTTGGTTAGTCGTAGGTTGTGTTCCAAAAATGAACAGCATTGAGACAGAAGTGATGACACTTTCTACAGGACCTGACCATCGTTTTGCAGGGCAATGCTCAAGCACGTACAGTGCAAGCTGTTACTGATTTGTTTGACTGATGGGGCTGCTAAGTGCTGTACCACCTACTGCACTCCCCTCACTTAAGCCCTCGTGAGTTCAACTCGATTTCTAAACTGAAGGAAACAATTCACGGCATTCGTTTCAGAACTGCTAAAAATTCGTCGCGTAACAGACCGCGCCGCTCGAAGTGTCAATACAACTGGCACTGCTAACAATATCTTACGACTTCGATATCGCTAGCAGCGGGTTATACACAATGCTGGTGACTACCTTGAATGTCAGTAAAACTTTGAAACACGTATCTATTTTGTACGAGCTGTAAATAAATAGTTGCCAACATCGTATATGTGAAAGCGACTCCATTTCGTCAAAATTTCAACACCGTTGCGACAGAAGCATAATGTCATCGAGGGTTTCGTGAAAACTAGTCCGAAAAGTCGTTCATAAAATGCCTTTTTGATGATATGCGAGAATTTTCAAAGTCTTGAGGGCGGTAGTGAAAAGAGATAAGGAGTGACTTTTGGACGCGAGGGGAGCAACAAGTCTATGAGTCAACACGGATGACGCCTCCAGTTTGCTAAGGCCCAACTGAACGAGGATAACCAGTGCGGGAGTTCATGTAGACATTGTGGCGAAACCACACCGTGGGCCCAAAGTGCTCTAGATCGTAGTCCATGGTAGCAACGCCAACTGCGATTAACCCTTTACATTGTGTGTGCTTCGTGGGAAAAGAGTAGGGCCTCTCATTGACGACAAGGGAATGCTACAAAGTGATCAGCTTATGATTAAGAAATTTTTATATTTACAGATTTGGAAATACGACGTTCCAAATGCGCGTTGCCAACTTTGCATACTGTTTTGCTAGCCGATCATTACGAGTAATCAATAGACTCGTGATCTCGCGGTAGCGTTCTCGCTTCCCGAGCACGGAGTCCCGGGTTCGGTTCCCGGCGGGGTCACGGATTTTCACCTGCCTCGAGATGACTGGGTGTGTTGTGTCGTTTTCATCATCATCATTCATCCCCATTACGATCGGCAGAAGGCAACGGCAAACCACCGCCATAAGGACCTTGCCTAGTACGGCGGTGCGGGTCTCCCGCATCGGTCCCCTACGCTATGTCAAGAAGCATGGGACTTCATAATCAATCAATAGACGCTATTCCGGTACCGCTCACTCTTGTTACTCTGTCATGCGAGAATCAATAAATATTATATGAGAGGGTGTTTCAGGGGGAATACTTAATATTTTAGGAACCGGTAGATTATCCTACAATACCCTCACAGACCTTTTATTAAACATTTTAACCTCCGCAGACAGTTATAAGCTGCCATATGATATTTCTCCACCAACACAATTTTGTTGAAATAATCGGCTGTACTGCTAGCAGCCACATGTTGCTGTTCTATGCTAACCTCAGCGGACGGAAGATTACTAATAGTCATAAAATGGTAGGTAATGGAAATCTTGAACTCTTTCTGTCTGCAAAAATCTGGTGACTCCAGTAACCAGTACCTCCATTATAAAAGAGAAATTTGAAAGTGCATTGATTTCTTTAATACGTCAATAATTAGATTCCTGAAACTTCCTGGCAGATTAAAACTGTGTGCCCGACCGAGACTCGAACTCGGGACCTTTGCCTTTCGCGGGCAAGTGCTCTACCATCTGAGCTACCGAAGCACGACTCACGCCCGGTACTCACAGCTTTACTTCTGCCAGTATCTCGTCTCCTACCTTCCAAACTTTACAGAAACTCTCCTGCGAACCTTGCAGAACTATCACTCCTGAAAGAAACGATATAGCGGAGACATGGCTTAGCCACAGCCCGGATGGAATTAGGTTCCTACCACATAATAGTAACACATGTAGCAAAATTACCTGTATCATTTTATACCATGTGTAGAAGTATGAAACCGGAATTTGTTTGCAATACTTACACGTCCGTTGTTTGAAACTGATAAACAATATTTTATTCAAAATAATCTCCATTGCTACTTTTACATTTCTCCCATCTCTGCGGCAGGTTATGAATGCAACGCAAAAAAAATTCTTCTTTAGAAGCGAACCAGTCAGCGAGCCATTTTAGTAAATTTTCATACGAACTGAATTGTTGTTCAGCGAGATTGTGTTCCAGTGATGCAAACAGACGATAATCGGACGGAGCCAAGTCTAGAGAATAAGCCGCATGCCCCAGTATTTCCCATCTGAACGCCTCGATTGTTTCCCTGACCCGTTTTGCTGTATGTAATGGGGCGCTATCATGGAGCAACATCGTGTTGCGTTTTTTCCATATTCCGGTCGTTTTTCACGTAATGCTCGATTTCACTCGATCATCTGCTGTTGGTAGCGATCGGTGTTAACGGTTTCACCAGGTTTTAGCAGCTCGACACTCTTCTGATCGCACCAAACATAGAGCATTGTCTTCTTTCCAAAGCGATTTGATCTTACAGTGTATATTGGTGGTTGGCCTGGATTCACCCACGATTTACGACGCTTAGGATTCTCAAAATATGTCCATTTTTCGTCAGCTGCCACTATTCGATGGAGAAATTTCTTTTGTATCTGGCGAGCAGCATTCCATAAATGGCCTTTCGATTTCCTTGCTGTCTTTCATTCAGTTCATGCGGAACCCATTTTCCCACTTTCTGCACCTTTCCCATAGCTTTCAACAGAAGAGAAACGGCTTTCTACGTCACATTCAAATTGTTCCGCGAGTGCCTGTTGAGTTTGAGTATCATCTTCATCCAACAAGACCTGCAATCCGTTGTCTTGGGACTTTTTCGGTGATTTCCATCTTGTCGTTTCTCACGTCAAAATCACCACTTTTGCAATTTTTGAGCCCTCGAAACACTGTGTTTTCCCAAGAGCATGTTTGCCGAAAGCTTCGACAAGCATTCGATGCGATTTTGCAGCAGTTTTCTTCAAATGATAACAGAAAACCAACGCTGTCCGCAAATCGCAGCTCATAGGCACACAACTCAACAAGTTTACGAGCTTGAAACAGATACCGATGTTAGGAACTTGAGTCACTGTGTGTTGACATTCGTCGCCAGTTGTTATAGGAAGTAGATGGCGCTTCAGACGCTGTCTCACGGGCCCTACACTGACGGCTAGCACCATCTATGGGGAAATTCCGGTTTCATACTTCTACAACTGGTATATTGTATACGAAACCGTTTCTGCTTCTCCTGTAAAATACAACAAAATGAAGTTACGAGGTTTTCATTACCTACCAACGAGATGCTGCTGTCTGTTTGGCAAGCGCACCAGACTTCTCTAAAAAGAGCAGGTGATCACTGTAGGTAAGGCAAACTCTCGACTGCAGGCGGTCATGGCTGAGAACTGGAGTGTAATAGACTGTCCGTTGTAATCAACGAGGAGGATGGGTCGACGTGACAGAATGGTAGAAAAGAGCCAGCGTGTTTCGAAGTACCCATGACCATACCGTGAATGAAGTATCATGGTTCACGGTGTATCAGCGCATCATACCCAATGTATCTACAAAGAAAGGAGTAGGGTAACATCTACATCTACATGATACTCTGCTATTCGCAATAAAGTGCCTGGCAAAGTGTTCAATGAACCACCTTCAAGCTGTCTTTCTGCCGTTCCACTTTCCAATGGAGCGCGTGAAAAACGAGTACTTAAATTTTTCTGTGCGAGCCCTGATTTCTCTTACTTTATCGTGATGCTCACTTCTCCCTACGTAGGTGGGTGCCAACAGAATGTTTTCGCAATCTGAGGAGAAAACTGGTGACTGAAATTTCGTGAGAAGATCCCGCCACAACTGAAAACGCCTTTGTTTTAATGGTTGCCACTTCAATTCGTGTATTATGTCTGTGGCATTATCTCCCCTGTTTCGCGATAATACAAAACGAGGTGCCCTTCTTTGAACTTTTTCGATGTCATCCGTTAGTCCACCTGATATGGATCCCACACAGCACAGCAATACTCCAGAATAGGGCGGACAAACGTGGTGTAGGCAGTCTCTTTAGTAAATCTGTTGCTCCTTTTAAGTGTTCTGCCAATAAATCGCAGTCTTTAGTTTGCTCTGCTCACAACATTATCTATGTGGTCGTTCCAATTTAGTTTATTTATATTTGTAATCCCTAAGTATTTAGTTGAATTTACAGCCGAGTGTAATATGTTTGTAAAATATGGTTCACATATATAGTTACTTCATAAAATTAATCGCAACATTTTTTGTTATTTTGCTCTAATAAAACGTTTATGTGAAAATACTGACAAATTATCTTACCTTAACCTAACACCCGCAGCCATGTAACACGGCGTAAGAACAATAGTCGTGAAAAGATCTACATCTACATCGATACCCCACAATCCACCTTAAACGAGGGAAAAATGATGACTACGTATGAGCCCTAATTTATCGAATCAACAGAATCGTTCTGCAGTCAGCTTCAAACGCCAGTTCTCTAAATTTTCTCAACAGTCTTCCTCGAAAAGAATGTCGTCTTTTCCCCAGGGATTCCCATTTGAGATCCCGAAGCATCTCCATAACACTTTCATGTTCCCAGAACCTACCTTTTATCCGTCCCGGCATGGATCCCAAGCACTCGAGCAGTAGTCAAGAATAGGTCACACTAGTACTTCGCAAGTGAACCACACTTCCGAATTCTCCCGATACAAAGTCGATCATCCTCCATTCTTAACACAATTCTCACTAGCACGTTCCATTCCCTATCGCTTTGCAACGTTACGCCCAGACTTTTAAACGACGTGACGACATTACTAATGCTGTATCCGAATATTACGGGTTTGTTTTTCCTACTCATTTGCATTAATTTACATTTTTCTACATTTAGGACTAGCTGCCATCCATCACAACAAATAGAAATTTTGTCTAAGTCATTTTGTATCCTCCTACAGTCACTCAACTTCGACACCTTACCGTACACCGAGACATCATCAGCAAACAACTGCACACTGGTGCTCAGCCTGTCCGCCAAATCATTTACGTATATAGAGAACAACTACGGTCCTATAACACGTCCCTAGGGTACTCCTGGCTATAACCTTGTCTCTGACGAACACTCGCCGGCGATGAGAACATACTCGGCTCTATTACTTAAGAAGTCTTCGAGCGACTCACATGTCTGTGAACCTATTCCCTATGCTCCTACCTACAAGGACAGCCTGAAATGGGACACCGTGTCAGTCGCTTTCCGGAGATCTAGAAATACGGAATTTGGCTGTTGCCGTTCATCCACAGTTCGCAATATATCATGTGAGAAAAGGGCAAGCTGAGTTTCGCACGAGCGATGCTTTTTAAACCATGCCGATTCGTGGACACAAGCTTCTCGCTCTAATGCAAATTTATAATATTGGAACTGAGAATATGTTCAAAGGTTCTGTACCATACCGATTTGGGGGTATTAGCTTATAATTTTTTGGTTCCGTTCTTTTGCCCTTCTTATTCACAAGTGACCTGCAATTTTTTCCAATCGCTTGGAACTTTGCGCTGGACGGGAGACAAGTGATAAATGAACGCTAGGTAAGGGGCCGATGCCGTAGGGTTCCAATGGCTCTGAGCAGTATGGGACTTAACATCTGAGGTCATCAGTCCCCTACACTTAGAAGTACTCAAACCTAACTAACCAAAGGGCATCACACACATCCATGCCCGAGGCAGGATTCGAACCTGCGACCGTAGCGGTCGCGCGGTTCCGTACTGCAGCGCCTATAACCGCTCGGCCACCACGGCCGGCATGCCGTAGGGTACTCATTGTAAAACCGAACTGAGCTTCCATCCGGACCTGGTGACTTATTTGCTTTCAAATCTTTCAGTTGTTTCTCTACGCCAGGGACGCTTATTACTATATTGTCCATACGGTAGTCTGTCCGATAGTCAAATGACGGTATGTCTATAACAGTCTCTTGCGTAAACGATTTCTAGAGTGTGAAATTTAAAACTTCGTCTTTATTTCTGCTATCTTCAACTACCATACCAGACTGGCCAATAAGTGACTGGATGGAAGCCTTAAAATGGCGGCATAAGTACAGTGATCGTAAAAAGATACTTACAGCGATCGGAGTGTCGCGCCTTGTCAATGACCAGCAGTTCCTAAACAGGTACCAATTGCAGCTGTTAGTGAATGCAGGCCCATCTCGACCGTAACACTGCAGAGTTAACTGCACGGAAACCTCGCGAAAGGCCTCTGCTCACAGCGGCGCATAGCTGCGCGTCTTCTGTGCCCCAAACAAGACAGCAACTGGACAGTAGCTACCTGCAGGCTATAGCGTCGGCTGGCGAGTCGCCATTTTGACCCTCTTCAAACCACGTGAGGTCCAGTGAGGCGTTTGTCAACATGGATTACTGCCACGTCGAACCCGTACACTGGTTCGATTCCCAATACTGCCACCGAGTTTTCCTTGGTGAGAGGACTAGTACGGGGCGCACTGAGACTCGTAAGACCACGGACTCGACCGATTGGTAGCGGTTTCACGTCGAGAAACCAGTCAACGCCCAGGAGAGCGGTGCGCTGACCGCACGACCCTCCCTACAGCATGCGACGATGTCAAGATGATCGGTGGTCTGGTCCCTCTATGACCATAACGTCGAACTGCCACTCTTCTGTGCAGTGAGGGATTTAACCCGCAGTGTTTGGGGTGTAGGTCGGTGCCGGAGTTGCTTCTGTTGCGTTTTCCTGGATGTTAAGGACGTTTTGGCATGATCCGAGATGTTTGGAAAATTCAACATAAAAGTCGGATACTAACATTATTTGCCGCATCTATGAAATATCTTCAGTCAAGAACGATTCGACAGATTGATTTTTGTCTTGGTTGTTTTCGTAATTGTCAGGACAAGGTTCCCATGAATGAAAAGTTTCGGAAAATCCACCGGAAAAGTCGGAAATTAAAACATGTTATGAAAGATCATCACTCTAGAATAGCTCGACCTTTTGGTTGATTTTTTTGGTTGTGTCCGTAATTATCTATGGGAATGGTATATTAGGTATGAAAAAGAAAATAATTGCGTTCAATCTGACAATTTATACTAAATATACACTGAAGAGCGAAAGAAACTGGTAAATCTACCTAATATCGTGTAGGCTCCCGCGAGCAAGTAGAAGTGCCGCAACACGACGTGGGATGATCTCGACTAATGTCTGAAGTACTGCTGGAGGGAGTTGATACTATGAATACTGCAGGGCTGTCCATAAATCCGTAAGAGTACGAGGGGGTGGAGATCTCTTCTCAACAGCGCGTTCCAAGCCACCTAGATATGCTCAAAAATGTTCATATCTGCGGAGCTTGGGGCCAGCGAAAGTGTTTAAACTCAGAAGAGTGGTCCTGGAGCCATTCTGTAGCAATTCTGCACAAGTGGGGTGTCGCGTTGTTGTGCTGGAATTGCCCAAGTCCGTCGGAATGCACAATGTATGCAGATGATCAGACAGGATGCGTACGTACGTGTTACCTATCAGAGTCGTATATAGGCGGAGGGGTCCAATATCACTCCACCCGCACACGCGCCACACCTTTACAGGCCTCCACCAGCTTGGAACAGTCCCCTGCTGGCGCGCAGCATCCATGGATTCATGAGGTTGTCTCCATACCCGTACACGTCCATCCACTCGATACAATCTCAAACGAGACTCGTCCGACCAGGTAACATGTTTCCAGTCCAATGTCGGTGTTGACGGGTCCAGGCGAGGCGTATGGCTTTGTGTCGTGCAGTCGTCAAAGGTAAACGAGTGGGCTTTCGGCTCCGAAAGCCCGTATCAACGATATTTCGTTGAATGGTTCGCACACTGACACTTGTTGATGGCCCATTGAAATATGCAGCAATTTGCGGAAGGATTGCTGTCCTGTCACGCTGAACCATTCTCTTCAGTCGTCTTTGGTCCCGTTTTTGCAGGATCTTTTTCCGCCCGCGGCGATGTCGGAGATTTGATGTTTTACCGGATTCCTGATATTCCCGGTACATTCGTGAGATGGACGTAAGAAAAAATCTCCACTTCATCGCTACCTCGGAGATGCCATGTCACATCGCTTGTGAGCTGACTACAACACTACGTTCAGACTCACTTAAATCTTGATAAACTGGAATTGTAGCAGCAATATCCTCCAATCTAACAACTTCGCCAAACACTTGTTGTCTTATATAGGCGTTTTTTCTGTTTACCATCTCTGTATTTGAATATGCAAGCCTATTCTAATTTCTTCGACGCTTCAGTGTAAATAAATACGTAATATATAAAGGGGAAGCCGGCCGAGGTGGCCGAGCGGTTCTAAGCGCTACAGTCTGGAACCGTGCGACCGCTACGGTCGCAGGTTCGAATCCTGCCTCGGGCATGGATGTGTGTGATGTCCTTAGTTAGGTTTAAGTAGTTCTAAGTTCCAGGGGACAGATGAACTCAGAAGTCCCATAATGCTCCAAGCCATTTGAACCCTTTTATAAAGGGGAAACGTTGTTACCGAAAAATCTCGAAAAGTTTTTGATCGATTTATTTCAATTTTTATACTATAACATACCGACGGACATAGGCCACATTTTTGTCTTATGTACTACGTATGTTACATCGTCCGCTATGGATGACTAATTTCTTGTTCTGTGTCCTACCGGTAAATTAATATGGCCCAACATATGTTACATGAGTTAATGTACGGAGGTCTAGGGCAGATAGTGTATTTTGAGATAAGATTTAAAGAGAAGCAAGCTGCAATGGACTTTGTACGAGCTACATTTATCAACTCACCGTGGCGCCAAACAGCGTATAAGACCAGCATTTGGACTCACCTGCAACAAATAAAAGCAGAAAGTTAGTTAAGCTGGAGCACGTCAGAATACGAAATGTTATAACAACTCGCATATATTTATTGCTAATTCCTAATTAATTCAGCGCGATACAAAAATATTGTTCAATATACGTTTATCTGCAGGTAGAGTACTCTCTAAGCCAACGGGGTCGATTGGTGGGCATCGCAAGCAGTCTCTACCCTACAGTGGTCACACGGAATTAGAAAAATGGCAACTCCAGCCTTATATCATGCTACGAGAGCCATTCAATGGTTACTGGCCACTGCCTCATGCTACTGGGATTCAGTGGTCAAGGAAGTACTGGAAACACAATTAGCAGACAACCTTCTCAACCGAGACGAGGGTTTCCAGCGTTCTATTTCTTCACTACCTGTCACTCCAACATATGCCTTCCATAGCAATCAATAATTATCAGGAGAACCAAAATGGATCGGAGCGTGGAATATTAGATCCCGTAATCGGGCAGGTAGATTACAATATTTAAAAAGGGGAATGGATAGGTTGAAGGTACATTTAATGGGAATTAGTGAAGTTCGGTGGCAAGAGGGACAGAACTGTTGGTCAGGCGAATACAGGGTTAAAAGTACAAAATTAAATAGGGGCAATGAAGAAGTGGGCTTACTAATCAGTAAGAAAATAGGGATGCGGGTAATATACTGTGAATAGCATAGCATTTTCGCAGCCAATATAGACATCCGCCACAGGAGTACAAGTTTATATGCCAACTATTTCTGCAAATGATGAAGAGACTGAAGAATGTATGATAAAATAAAATAAATTATTCGGAGAGTTAAGAGAGAAAAAAAATTAATTGTGATGGGGTACTGGAATTCGATAGTAGGAAAACGAAGAGGAGAAAAAATAGTAGGTGAATATTGTGCTGGGGAACATTAATGACACAGAAAGCCGCCTGGTAGAATTTTGCACAGAGCATAATTTAATCATCGCAAACACTTGGTTTCAGAATCATGAAAGAAGGTTGTGTACGTAGAAGAGGCTTGGAGACACTAGAAGATTTCAGATTGATTATATAATGGTAAAACAGAGGATTCGGAATCAGATTTTAACTGCAAGACATTTCCAGGAGCAAATGTGGACTCTGACTACAATTTGTTGTTGTTGTTGTGGTCTTCAGTCCTGAGACTGGTTTCATGCAGCTCTCCATGCTACTCTATCCTGTGCAAGCTTCTTCATCTCCTCCCAGTACTTGCTGCAACCTACGTCCTTCTGAATTTGCTTAGTGTATTCATCACTTGGTCGCCCTCTATGATTTTTACCCTCCACACTGCCCTCCAATGCTAAATTTGTGATCCCTTGATGCCTCAGAACATGTCCTACCAACCGGCCCCTTCTTCTTGTCAAGTTGTGCCACAAACTCCTTTTCTCCCCAATTCTATTCAATACCTCCTCATTAGTTATGTGATCTACCCATCTAATCTTCAGCATTCTTCTGTAGCACCACATTTCGAAAGCTTCTATTCTCTTCTTGTCTAAACTATTTATCGTCCATGTTTCACTTCCATACATGGCTACACTCCATAAAAATACTTTCAGAAACGACTTCCTGACACTTAAATCTATACTCGATGTTAACAAATTTTTCTTCTTCAGAAACGCTTTCCTTGCCATTGCCAGTCTACATTTTATATCCTCTCTACTTCGACCATCATCACTTATTTTGCTCCCCAAATAGCAAAACTCCTTTACTACTTTAGGTGTCTCATTTCCTAATCTAATTCCCTCACCATCACCAGACTTAATTCGACTACATTCCATTATCCTCGTTTTGCTTTTGTTGGTGTTCATCTTACATCCTCCTTTCAAGACACTGTCCTTTCCGTTCAACTGCTCTTCCAAGTCCTTTGCTGTCTCTGACAGAATTACAATGTCATCGGCGAACCTCAAAGTTTTTATTTCTTCTCCATGGATTTTAATACCTACTCCGAATTTTTCCTACTTGCTCAATATACAGATTGAATAACATCGGGGATAGGCTACAATCCTGTCTTACTTCCTTCCCAACCGCTCCTTCCCTTTCATGTCCCTCGACTCTTATAACTGCCATCTGGTTTCTGTACAAATTGTAAATAGCCTTTCGCTCTCTGTATTTTACCCCTGCCACCTTTAGAATTTGAAAGAGAGTATTCCAGTCAACATTGTCAAAAGCTTTCTCTAAGTCTACAAATGCTAGAAACGTAGGTTTGTCTTTCCTTATTCTTTCTTCTAAGATAAGTCGTAAGGTCAGTATTGCCTCACGTGTTCCAATATTTCTACGGAATCCAAACTGATCTTTCCCAAGGTGGCTTCTACTAGTTTTTCCATTCATCTGTAAAGAATTCGTGTTAGTATTTTCCAGCTGTGACTTATTAAACTGATTGTTCGGTAACTGTCACATCTGTCAACACCTGCTTTCTTTGGGATTGCAATTATTATATTCTTCTTGAAGTCTGGGGGTATTTCACCTGTCTCGTACATCTTGCTCACCAGATGGTAGAGTTTTGTCATGACTAGCTCTCCCGTCAGTAGTTCTAATGGAATGTTGTCTACTCCCAGGGCCTTGTTTCGATTCAGGTCTTTCAGTGCTCTGTCAAACTCTTCACGCAGTATTGTATCTCCCATTTTGTCTTCATCTACAGTCTCCTCCATTTCCAGAATATTGTCCTCAAGTACGTCGCCCTTGTATAGACCCTCTAGGAAACTCCTTCCACCTTTCTGCTTTCCCTTCTTTGCTTAGAACTGGGTTTCTATCTGAGCTCTTGATATTCATACAAGTGGTTATCTTTTCTCCAAAGGTCTCTTTAATTTTCCTGTAGGCAGTATCTATCTTACCCCTAATGAGATAAGCCTCTACATCCTTACATTTGTCCTCTAGCCATCCTTGCTTAGCCATTTTGCACTTCCTGTCGATCTCATTTTTGAGACGTTTGTATTCCTTTTTGCCTGCTTCATTTACTGCATTTTTATATTTTCTCCTTTCATCAATCAAATTCAATATTTCTTCTGTTACCCAAGGATTTCTACTAGCCCTCGTCTTTTTACCTACTTGATCCTCTGCTGCCTTCACTACTTCATCCCTTAGAGCTACCCATTCTTCTTCTACTGTATTTCTTTCCCCCATTTGTGACAATTGTTCCCTTATGCTCTCCCTGAAACTCTCTACAACCTCTGGTTCTTTCAGTTTATCCAGGTCCCATCTCCTTAAACTCCCACCTTTTTGCAGTTTCTTCAGTTTTAATTTACAGCTCATAACCAATAGATTGTGGTCAGAGTCCACATCTGCCCCTCGAAATGTCTTACAATTTAAAACCTGGTTCCTAAATCTCTGTCTTACCATTATATAATCTATCTGATACCTTCTAGCATTTCCACGATTCTTCCATGTGTACAACCTTCTTGTATGATTCTTGAACGAAGTGTTAGCTATGATTAAGTTGTGCTCTGTGCAAAATTTTACCAGACGGCTTCCTCTTTCATTTCTTTCCCCCAATCCATATTCACCTACTATGTTTCCTTCTCTCCCTTTTCCTACTCTCGCATTCCAGTCACCCATGACTATTAAATTTTCGTCTCCCTTCACTACCTGAATAATTTCTTTTATCTCATCATACATTTCATCAATTTGTTCATCATCTGCAGAGCTAGTTGACATATAAACTTGTACTATTGTAGTAGGTGTGGGCTTCGTGTCTATCTTGGCCACAATAATGCGTTCACTATGCTGTTTCTAGTAGCTTACCCGCACTCCTATTTTCCTATTCATTGTTAAAGCTACTCCTGCATTACCCCTCTTTGATTTTGTATTTATAACCCTGTATTCACCTGACCAAAAGTCTTGTTCCTCCTGCCACCGAACTTCACTAAGTCCCACTATATCTAACTTTAACCTATCCATTTCCCTTTTTAAATTTTCTAACCTACCTGCCCGATAAAGGGATCTGACATTCCACGCTCCGATCCGTAGAACGCCAGTTTTCTTTCTCCTGATAATGACGTCCTCTTGAGTAGTCCCCGCCCGGAGATCCGAATGGGGGACTATTTTACCTCCGGAATATTTTACCCAAGAGGACGCCATCATCATTTAATCATACAGTAAAGCTGCATGCCCTCGGGAAAAATTACGGCTGTAGTTTCCCCTTGCATTCAGCCGTTCGCAGTACCAAAACAGCAAGGCCGTTTTGGTTAGTGTTACAGGGCCAGATCAGTCAATCATCCAGACTGTTGCCCCTGCAACTACTGAAAAGGCTGCTGCCCCTCTTCAGGAACCACACGTTTGTCTGGCCTCTCAACCGATACCCCTCCGTTGTGGTTGCACCTACGGTACGGCCATCTGTATCGCTGAGGCACGCAAGCCTCCCCACCAACGGCAAGGTCCATGGTTCATGGGGGGGGGACTACAATTTATTGGTTATCAACTGCAGATTAAAATCAAAGAAGTTGCAAAAAGGTGTGAAACTAAGACAATGGGACCTGGATAAGCTGAGAGCACTAGAGGTGATTGGAAATTTCAGAGAGAGCATTAGGCAACGGTTGGCTACAAGAGGGGGAAGAAAAACAGTAGAAGACGAATGCGTAGCTTTAAGAGCTGAAATAGTGAAGGCAGCACAGGATAAAATAGGTAAAAAAAACGAGGCCTTATAGAAATCCTTGGATAACATAGGAGGCACTGGATTTAACTGATGAAAGAAGAAAATAGAAAAATGCAGCAAATGAAGCGGCGAAAGGGAATACAAACGTCTAAAAAATAAAACTGACAGGAAGTGCAAAATGGCTACGCAGAAGTGCGTAGAGTCCAACTATAGGGATTGAGAAGCATATTTTACTACGGGAAAGACAGATACTGCCTACATGAGAGTTAATGAGGCCTATGGAGAAAATAAGAGCTACTCTATGAATATCGAGGGCTCAGACGGGAAAAAACTACTCTATGAATATCGAGGGCTCAAATGGGAAAACCAATCCTTAAGCAAAGAAGGGAAAGCAGAAGGATGGAAGGAGTATATAGAACGCCTGTAAAAGGGAGATGTATTTGAGGGCAAGTATTACAGAAATGGAAGATGACCTATATGAAGACAAGATGGGAGATACGATAGTGCGAGAAGAATTTGACGGAGCACTGGCAGACCTAAACAGAGCCCTGTGGGGAGACGACATTCCGTCAGAACTACTGAGCTTTGGGAGACCCAGCCATGACAAAACTCTTCCATCTGGTGTGCAAGATGTATGAGACCAGTTTAATACCCTCAGACTTCACGAAGAATATAATTCCAATTCCAAAGAAAGCAGATGCTGACAGATGTGAATATTACCGACCTATTGGTTTAATAATTCATTGTTGCAAAATACTACACGAATTAATTACAGGAAAATGGAAAAACTGGTCGAAGCTGGCCTCGGGTAAGATCAGTTTGGATTCCAGAAAAATGTAGGAACATACGAGGCAGTGCTGACTGTACGACTTCTCTTAGAAGATCTGTTAAGGAACGGCTAATCTAAGTTTATAGTGTCTGCAGGCTTCCAGAAAGCTTTTGACAATGTGGAGTGAAACACTTTCTTTGAAACTCTGGATGAGACTGGGGTAAAATACAGAGAGCGAAAGGCTACTTACAGTTTGTACAGAAACAAGACGGTAGTTATAAGAGTCTAGCGGTACGAAAGGGAAGCAGTGCTTGGGAAGGGAGTGAAATTGAGTTGTAGCTTGTCCCCGATGTTACTCAATCTGTACGCAGAGCAAGCAGTAAATGAAACCAAAGAAAAATTTGGAGAAGCAAATTTCGCGGAGAAGAAATAAAAGCTTTGAGGTTTGCCAATGATATTGTAATTCTATCAGAGACAGCAAAGGACTTGGAAGAGCAGTTGAACGGAACTGATAGTGTCTTGAAGATAGAAGATGAACATCAACAAAAGAAAAACAAGGATAATGGAATGTAGTCGAATCAAATCAGGTGATGCTGAGGGAATCACATTAGGAAGAGACTCTTAAAGTAATAAATGAGTTTTGCTATTTGGGCAGTAAGACAACTGAAGATGAGCGAAGCAGAGCGGATATAAAATACAGACCGGTAATGGCAAGAAAAGCGTTTCTGAAGAAGCGGAATTTATTGACATCGACTACAGACTTACGTGTTAGGAAGTCTTTTCTGAAGGTATTTCTCTGGAGTGTAGACATGTATGGAATTGAAACATGGACAATAAACAGATTATACAAGAAGAGAAAAGAAGCTTTTGTAACGTGGCACTACATAATGATGTTGAAGACTAGATGAGTAGATAAGTAACTAATGAGGAGGTACTGAACAGAACTTGGAAACAAGAAATTTATGGCGCAACTTCACTAAAAGAAGGAATCTATTGATAAAAGACATCAAAGTGTGGGGAGTCAAAATCGTAGAGGGAGACCAAGAGATGAATGAAGTTCAAATGGTTCAAATGGCTCTGAGCACTTGCCGCGCGAACCGTTGCAAGGTGTCCTGACCGCGTGGCTATCCCGTGCGGTCTTGAGAGTGGCTGAATGTTTGGCAGCCGATATATTGTAAGAAGATTTAAAAATATCCCAGATGCGCAGCCGAAAAGGTATAGAATATCCGAAAGGACGTTTCCCTACACACGTTATAGGCAGGATCCTCGTATAAAGTACCAATATATACTTTTAATAACGAACGATCTTCCTTAAGGGGAATAAGACGTCAAGGGGGCCGACTTGGAGTAGGAGAGGCACCACAGGGCATTTTAATTTCCACTGTATATACCTTTACAAATAAATTCATAAAACTTTGTCAGCATGACAAGGAAGGATTCAGGATTCACACTCATAGCAGTGGAACTTCAAAAACAAAACAAAATAGCGCTTTTAACATGTGAAATTTCATCATTTTTTCACTTACCATTGACTGCATTCGTTGCTAAAGGTACACTTCTCTTCATAAGTAAGAGAGATTCTCGAGTTTTGCACAGCATGCAAACCATACTTACAGGTGTATGAAACTCTACAATTTATTTAATTTATGAAAAAATGAATGAGATGTCCCATTTTAAACTTCATGTTTAGAAAAAACTCAAATTTTATAGTTAATTATCTCATTTTTTACAACAGTTTTTAATAGATTTGGAAAATTCTAGAGTTTTGCCTTAAAGAGTTTGTGTTTAATAAACAGTGCAAAATTCATCGAAGAATCTCTCTTACTCATGAAGAAAAGTGTACCTATAGAAACAAATGCAGCCAATAGAAAGTGAAAAAATGATGAAATTTCGCATGTTAAAAACTTTATTTTCTTATGTTTTTAAACTTGCACTGCTACGAGTGTGAATCCTGAATTCTTCCTGGTCATGTTGACAAATTTTTAATAATTTATTTGTAAAAGTATAGACAGTGAAAATTAAAATGTCCTGTGGTGCCTCTCCTGCTCCAAGTCGGCCCATTTGATGTCCTATCCCCCTTATAAGATGTGTAGAACTATACTTCCATTATTTGATTATTTTGGTATCATTGAAGCTTTACGTAGCATCCTTGCATGTATTGCTATGGGTGAGAACGGGCAGGGGCGGGGGAGCAGCGGCAGCTGATCCCCAATACTCAAAAGCCCCCACCCCCTACACCCACGGACAAGATTTCTTCAACAGACTGTCGGCCGTGCCACCCGCGTTGGACATTGTATGTGGGAGGAAGTGACATCATGTCCGACTCTTGCCGGAAAGTACTCTCTCGGGATTTCAACAGTAAACCTCTCCGCGACGAACAACTCGTCTCTATTAGCGTCTGCCGCTGAAGTTATTTGAGCATCTCCGTAACGCTCTCGTGCCGATTAATCGATCCCGCGATGAAATGCATCGCTCTTCTTTCGCCATCATGACGGTCTGAATCTAGGATAGTTTCAATAAGATGTGGAGGACTGACAGGCAATTCTTCCTCAACAGCCGAAACTAGAAGTGTTGGATGCTGCGGTCTGGAGCGATGTTGACGTTCTAACACATCCCAGTGATGTTCCATTGGGTTTAGTTCGGAACTGTGGGCATTCCAGTCCGTTCCGGGAATATTACTGTCCACAGACCATTGGCCCACAGATGATATTTTTGACAGGATGCCCTGTCACGCTCACACAGTCATCTCCGAACTGTTCGCCTACTGTGTGCAATACACAATGCTGTCGCAATTTTTCATATCCTTCCACATTTAGCTTTTCCTTAAGGGCAATAAGAGGGTGACATTCTAAGCACGAAAACCACCAACATACCGTAAAAAAGACCACCTCGTTCGTACTACCCGTGATGGCAGGTAACATTCTCAAGGCATTCGCCAGTCCCGCACCCAAATCCTTCCGTAGGATTGCCACAGGGTAAGGAGTGATTCATCACTCAAAATTACTCGTTTCCAGTCATCCACTGAGCAATGGTTCAGATGGCTCTGATCACTATGGGGCTTAACTTCTGAGGTCATCAGTCCCCTAGAACTTACAACTACTTAAACCTAACTAACCTAAGAACATAATTACTATTAAAAACAGTCTTGATCACGATTTATTTAACAAGGTGACCGGTTTCGACCACTACTGTGGTCATCTTCAGACCATAGGTTGTGATTCTCCAACAGAAAGGGGTTCCTACTCAATGGTCTGAAGATGACCACAGTAGTGGTCGAAACCGGTCACCTTGTTAAATAAATCGTGATCAAGACTGTTTTTAATAGTAATTATTTACAAGACATTGATCACTGCTGTTCCCGTAATGCATTCAAAAGTAACCTAAGAACATCACACACATCCATGCCCGAGGCAGGATTCGAACCTGCGACCGTAGCGGTCGCGGTTCCAGACTGTAGCGCCTAGAACCGCTCGGCCACTCTGGCCGGCCACTGTGCAATGGCGTCCCACTTTACACCACGTACGTAATGGTGTCCGGATACCTTTGATCAAGTAGCGTATTACTGAGGGACAATTTTGGAGGTGATGGCACTGAGGTAGACAAATAAAAATCTTGCAAACAAATGTGTTATTTTTTGACATACTTCCTATACTGTGTGGACGCCACAAGAATATTAATTTTTCCTCCAAAGGAAAAATATCCTTTACTTTTGAGCACACGTCCTGCATTGTGTAGACACTATAAGAATTAAGAGGGGAGATGTTAAGACGCGTACAGAGGCATATACTATAGCGGCCATTCTTCAAACGCCCGGTACGCGAGCGAGCCCAGACAAAAAACAATATCAGTCCGCTTCGCAGAGTGCTGCTCCGCGTGGCGGACGCGTGTTGGTAGTTGGAACGGCCCAGCGTACGACACGTCGCGTCCCACCGTATTGATTTTTTCGCGAGACAGTCTCCCCCCTCCCTTTCCGCACTCGACCTGGACGCGCGCGAAAAGCGTGCCCCCACCTCGCCGCCTCGGCGCTACCCCCACCACTGCTCCCAGACGTCACGGCGCGCTCGTATTCTCACACACCAACAGCTGGCAAAATTCCCGGGCGAGGAATGCGGCGTGGTGTATTTTACGTCTATCGGCGTACACTGACCAACGCTTCAGCAAATCGCGATGCCCTTCTGTGAACCTGGGACGGACACAGACACCCACAAGGTGAATGCGTGCGAGTTCATCTCTTTGCTCGGCGTTCCTGAGGCTGTATGCGCGCACTAGGTCAAGTCCGACAAACACAGGGTGGGCACGAAGTTCCGTCACGGCTCTGAAAGACGGACATAATACGACATAGCAAACATGCAATGCGTTTCCCTTATATTGTTGCAGATTATGTAATATCCGCGAATACACCTCTGAAAAGACGTCTCCTATTCGCGGTAGGATTTCTGGATAAGGTTAGACGCAGGCGGGTCACCATAGCGGAGTTCAATTGAGAGTCTTCAACCAGGCCGTTGACCCATTCAAAATTCATGATTTAAATAATGAAAACTGCATCAGATACTTATTTTCTGCTGCTTAGCACAAAGCATTTCGAGAATTTAAAGCTTATGTTCAAGTGCATTTGTTTACATGAATATGCTTCATGTCTGCATGTATGATTTTCTGCTCGTTTGCGTCTTTTTGAAGTTAGACTGCAATCGGAAAATCGGACAAAATGACTCATTGAGTGTTTTCAAACGGTTATGTTAGAAATGGTATTTTTGTTTGATTACTTACAAATAGTGTGCCTCTTCCATTACACAGAATATCACACACACGCAAATCGTCACATACACTCTTCGTTCACAAAACATGCTATAAAGACATTGTGACACTGTGGCGTCACAAAGAATTTGTACACTTTCAGAGTTGTTACAACGTTACTGGATTACATTAAGTAAGGTTGTAAATTATAAAATATATTTTTACCACTATTGACTACTAAATTATGGACTACTTCTTTTTTCTAATGACGAAATGTACATGATTATGAAAGTTGTTAGTTATCACATGCAGGAGAAACATTTGAATGACACATTTGCAGTCTTTCCTGCATCATCTAATATGATGAACGAAATTAACAAACCAAATTATTATTTAATAATTGTAATGATTACTATACGAGGGCTTACTGAAAAGTAACGCCTCCGAATTTCTTATGCGAAAACTCTTAATGCTTTTTAAATACAACAAACTTTATTAACATTCTGCATCTTTGTTCTTCATGTCTACATTCTGTATTGATTTCTCAACAAAAGACACCCTGGCGACGAACACATTTCACCCAACGAGAGACCAGTTTCAGATACCGTCACTGTAGAATGTTTCACTTTGTGGACGGAACCACGATCTCGCCGCTGCTTGCACTGCTTAATCATTACCAAAGCGATGTCGTCGAAGCTCGAAGGTACTCTCCACGTTTTGGAAACAGACAAAAATCGGATGGGGCCAAGTCCGGTCTGTAAGGAAGACGATCGATGATAGTCAACGCAAGCTACCGAATTGTTTACATGCTGCAGCACTCGTGTGCATTCTGGCATTGTCGTGCTGAAGGACGAACTCGTCTGCGGTTATAAACTCGATTACAAGACACTGTTTCTGACTCACCGACATAGTTACACGCTACAATTCGGAGCCCTCTAGAGCGGCAGAGGATTCCAACGTGCGTCAGCGATGCAGGAAAGTTGACGGAGTAACATGCACGACATGTAATACGTCAAACGATATTGAGAACAGAATAAAAAATTCGTAGGTATTACTTTACAGCACGCCCTTGTATTTGTCACGTATTGGTCAAATCCGGGCATTCGACTGCATACAGTCTAGTTTCATTACTGTAACACAGTGCCGTAACTTTTATATTCGAGAAGAGATATATGTCTTACTGTACACATCTTAAGTCAATTAGAAGGCCATTTCTATCTTCCTTCCTCTAAGATTATTTGTCTGCCCCTTCTGTACTACCTCACCGAAATAGAGACTATTGACTTTTTTTTCATAAACAGCATTCATGAAATTGTGAGCATATTTTATATTTGTCATGCGTTCTCTATCTGCGTGAGATACCTGATGGCCCATGATTTTCATATTTCTTTTCAATACGCTGATTTTTCTCGTTACCATTACTACGTCTCAGGGCAATAATGCACCCACTGAATTCTAAGATTATTGTTTTCATAGCCCAGACGCACACGTTCATTCACTCGATTCTCGGAATTCTTCTTTCCATTCTCGGATTACATTTTGCGGCAACACAACTGAACAAAATGGAGAATAGGTCAATCTCGTTGTCTTAACACCTCTTAACATCGAAAACTTGACATACTTCTCATAAAAATTTTACTTTACGTGTTGTGTCTATTGCTATTGGCCGAATTGTGGTTCTTGTTTTATCATACGTGCCAAACTCCGTCCACAGGTCATGGCGGGTCATGAATACCGACCGACCGCCGTGTCAGTACATTGTCCTCGACGGCGAGGGTTCACCGGAGACGAGAGTGTGATAGTCTGCTCTTGTTCTCCGTAGATATAAACGATTTGATGGATGGGGTGGGTCGCAGTCTGCAACTGCTTGCTGCTGAGGCTTTAGTGTACGGGAAGAGTCGCCGTTGAGTAACGGAATTTCTGTTTGGTGTGATGAATGGCGGATTGCTCTAAATGTGGAAACTGAAAGTTAACGCAGATAGGAGGAAAAATTGTCCTTTAAGTTTCGAATAAAATATTAGTGGACATCTATGAGACCTCTGGCGGTAATCGAAGACCCAATGGCAGCTGTTAAATTATAGCGGACCACCTGCATCCCTTCCTGCCTTACGCATTATGTGATGGCATTTTCCAGCAGGACAACTCTCCATCTCACAAGGCCAGAATCGTGCTACAGTGGTATGACAGTCAACTCGCGTTGACATCTCGCCTGATCTGCACCAGATGAAACACATCTTCGACACGATCGAGCACCAGTCGTACCACGACAAACCTCTGGCAATTCGGCGGGATTGCGTGACCGATGTGTGGACACCGGGTGTCGCAAACCTTCCAAAAAGCAGTGCACCCTCAGCTGTAAAGAGGAAGATTCATTCTGGAACAGTTAGGGAAGTTGCAGTTCGATTAGGAGTCGGAAACTGGGGCATTAGAGATGTCGCGCAATTGATGAAGCAAAATATGGCGAATGTTACGCGCCGTAGTGTTGGCATGTTTTGGAAGGCTCTCTCCTCTTTCACTTGTTTTAACAGACTGAGCTGGGACGCGCCACAAAGGCGCGCCGGCTGCCAAGGCTTCTGAGAACAGGCGGCTCGCATCCCTGCAAGCTCTGCCGCACGCCAAGCTCCTCCCTCCTAGTTATGGAGAACAAAGGCCATTCTCTTACTGCTTTTTCTAGTTGCTAACCGTAAGTGTCGTACAGATAGCACAAGAGAGGACGTTGGCGTTAACAACTTATACACTGTCTGACAAAAAATGCAGGGCATCCAGACGAAACAGGTGGCTGTCAATGTAAGTTCGTACATGTACGCGCCATCGGCGGGTGTGGAAGTGATTAGGTTGAACGGCCACCAGAGAGCGTGTTAGCGGGACTGGTAGCGGCTTGAACAACGTCAGATGTTGAGTGATAACTGAGAAAGACTCGGAAACGCCGCGTACTCGCATGAGACAGCTTTATCAGCGTCATTGAAAAGAGCCACGTTTGTGTGTATCCATTTGGCCATGTGGTCGAATCGAGCGGTATCCGGATCTGTGGTGCAGTTGACCACGGTTGACCGCCAAAAGGCAGGATCGCCATATTGTGCGCCAAGCACATAACAGCCCCACCACATTTGCACTGCCACCGGAGAACACGCAATGTACACATGGCGACAAGCGAAGGTTAGTAAAGATTCGTGCGTCTCTGAAAAGAGACATGTGCAAAGCATGTAACAACTAGCATCGTAATACGTTAGCAAAAAAATCTGGCAAAGAACCCGAGAAAAACCTAATCTTATGAAAATTGCTAAGCGGGTCTAAGGCTTCCATCCAGTCCCTTGCTGACCAGTCTGGTGCGGCAGTTGAAGACAGCAAAACGAAAACTCAGGTTTTAAATTTCGCGTTCAAGAAATTGTTCACGCATAAGAATCGTACAAACATGGCGTCATTTCACCATTTCATCGACACCTGTACGGACGACATAGTAATAAGCAACCCTAGCATAGAGAAACGACTGAAAGATTTGAAAACAAATAGTCTCCACGCCCTTATAGAATCTCAATTCGTTTTACAAAGAGTACTCTACGGTACTGTCCCTTACCTAGCTTGCATTCATCACGAATCTCTCGCCGAGCGCGAAGTACCAACGGACTGGAAAAAAAGCGCAGGTGATTCGAAGGATAAAGGAACGGACTCGCAAAATTACAGACTAATATTCCTAACTTCGGTTTGCTCCAGAATTCTAGAACATATTCTCACTTCGAATACAATAAATTTACTTGAGACTGAGCAGATTGAGAAGCTTATGTCCACGAATCAGCATGATTTTAGAAAGCATCGCTCGTGCGAAACACAGCTTGCCCCTTTCTCACATGATATACAGGGTGTTTCAAAATGAACATACGAGTTTTAAGACTTTGTTGCATTTGTTACATTCAACTTACAATTACAAAAAAATGGTTCAAATGGCTCTGAGCACTATGGGACTTTACATCTGAGGTCATCAGTCCACTAGAACTTAGAACTACTTAAACCTAACTAACCTAAGGACATCACACACATCCGTGTCCTAGGCAGGATTCGAACCTGCGACCGTAGCGGTCGAGCTGTTCCAAACTGAAGCGCCTAGAACCGCTCGGCCACTACGGCCGGCTACAATTACAAATAATACATCAAATTAAAGAGCAACTCAAACAGTTTTCCTACAAGTGTTCAATGTGAGCAACAATCGCCACACGTCGAATCGATAGACGAGTTCTTCCCAAACTTCGATCAGCGTGTCTGGAGTAATTTTTGCGGCAACGCTGTTTCTAAAGTGGGGTAGTTCAGTTGGTAGTGGAGACACATACACGTGATTCTTTATAAACACCCAAAGGTAAAAGTCGCATGGCGACAGAGAGTGTGTGAACGTGGAGGTCATGAAGCTCTTGACATCCGGCCCCTTGCGCCATCCAGCGGTCGGGTACAACGTCGTTTAACCAATCGCTTACTGAGTTACGTCAGGGAGGCGGTGCACCATCTTGCTGACAAATGGAGTTCTGTGGTTCAGTTTCTTCCAGCTGAGAAAGACCCATAGTTTTAGTGCAGCAAGATAAGAAACACCACTTACAGTTGCTTCACCGAAAAAGAAACGTCGGTAAACTTTCCGCCGGTATATGACACAAAAAAATGTACATTTTACGGGTCTCTCTTGCGAATGTACCATCTAGTTGGGATTTAATGACCCCCAGATGTGCACATTATGTGTGTTCACATTTCCAATTAGGTGAAATGTCGATTCATCACTGAAGACGCCGTTACCCAGAAAATCTTCGTCGTCATACAGCAACATTTCGTTTGCAAAATTGGCGTGTAAACCGGAGTCTGTAGGTTTTAGAACTTGTAGCAGCTGTAAACAATAAGGATGTAGTTGTAAGCGTCTCCTTGAAAGTCTCCACAAAGAAGAACTGGAACTGCTAATTCACGACAAGCCTTCCGAACTGATTTCTTGAGGCCACGCGCGAAAGACTCACTCACTCAATATGTTCTTCAGTCACTCTTGGTCGTTCCATAGTCTTCCCTTCGCGCAGAGGTATACAAACAAAACTGTTTGGGTTGCTCTTTCATTTGATGTATTGTTTATAATTGTAAGTTGAATGTAATAAATGCTACAGAGCCTTAAAACATTTTGAAACGCCCTGTACTGCGAACTATGGATGATGGGCAACAAGCAGATTCCATACTTCTAGATTTCCGGAACGCGTTTGATAAAGTGCTCCATAAGGAACAGGTTCACAGATATGTCAGTGACTCGAAGACTTCGTAAGTAAAAGAACGGGCATTGTGATGAAACAACGGCACATCACGGCCATCCTTAGACCTACAAGGCAGTACGAAATACGATGTATGACCGAGGGACACGTGATCAGCATGTGGCCAATTCATCCAGCCCGGGCATTGTGATGAAAAAAGAACGGGCATTGTGATGAAACAACGGCACATCACGGCCATCCTTAGACCTACAAGGCAGTACGAAATACGATGTATGACCGAGGGACACGTGATCAGCATGTGGCCAATTCATCCAGCCGTTACTGTCTGTACATAGCTCAGCCTCTCATTTGGCGTCACGAGCCTAGTTGGACACCTTTCCAGACATCCTTTCCTCAGAAAAATCCGTGGAGGTACGTAGAATAGAACCCTGGTCCTTCCGCACCGAAGGCATGACGTTGGCAATTGAGCTACAGAGGCGATATGCTTACTGTAACATACGCAAGGCGAAATACTGGGTGTACATAAAGTCCGGGAACACTTTCAATTATTTATTGCACAAGAACTAAACAATGTACAGATGTCATACATATTGCATTTTGAAGAGATACTCTGAAAGCTTTTTTTAAAAAAAGATTCGATATGCGAACCACGAGTGACCCAGCAGACGTCAATACGGTAACCGAATTTTTGCCATACCCGTCCCAGCATGGCATCATCGACTGTGGCAGTCGCTTCCGTATTCTCTGCCGGAGCTCTGCCACATCACGTGATAGAGGCGATACAAACACCAGATCTTTAATGTGTCCCCACAGGAAAAAGTCACACGGAGGCAGTTCTGGTGATCGGGGAGGCCATTTCATGAAGCAACTGTCCTCTTCTGTAGCACAGCCGATCCACGCTTCTGCACTAGCTCCAATTTGAATGATTTCACAGACAACTTCTGTCGCACGACTTTCCACACTGTCTTTGGAGCCGTTTCGAGTTCACGGGATGCACGACGCACAGATTCGTTTGGACTCCTTATGTATGTCTCTCGTACGCACTCCACATTCACTTCACTCACAATGGGACGTCCGCTTCTCTTTGCCGAGCACAAGCAACCCGTCGTAACGAATTTGTTGTGCCAGTGATAAATGGCCTTCCTTTTAGGATTCCGCAACATTACGGTCTCCAGGCTCGCATTTTATAACTAGACCACCAATCCCGACATAGACGTTGTAGCGACAAGATTCTACGTATACGCGTTTCGTTAAGTAGAAAATCTTAGATCACTGAGCTGCACGACACAAAACTCGTCATTAAGTACGCCGTGCAAATTATTGCAATCGGCAGGAAGTTCAGTACGAAAACAAAATTTTCACAGTGCGTACCGGTGTGAGAATATTCAGCTTCGTCCAGAAAAACGTTTTCCCATCTTAAAAGGAACGAATGCGTGTCTTTTCAAACTTGCGTGATAGAAAAGAGCGCATGTCACCCCCGTTTACAAAACATAAAAGTATCAGACGCACAGAATTCCAACATATTCTAAGCTCCAACTTTATGACGTACCCGAAAGAAAACAATCTTCTCTCAGTTCTTGACCACGAGTTGTGGAAAAAACCGCTCGTGTGCAACATAGCTTGCTGTAGCGGCACACGACATCTTGCAAACAACAGATGCAGGCTGCGCGCACTGCCCCGTTTGACCATGTACACGCACAGTAGGCTGTCACTGCCCCGTTTGACCGTGGATGGAGACGCAGAGTAGTAGCATATCTCAACCTGTTGCAGCAGCGAGTGATGACTGAAACTAATTCAGTTACAGAGGTATCACCTCAAGTAAGCTGTATTGCTAAACGGTACACGACTCCAGCTGCAGTTTGCAGGGACAAAAATTTTACTTTCAGCATTTCAAATAATTATTGACTGAATTTAAGTTTTAAAATGGTGGTGGTGGTTGTTGGGATGTTTAAGGGGGACTAAACAGCTAAGGTCATCAGTCCCTTTTAAAATGCTATCGTAGTCTACTCATTAATATTTATAATCTTATGTCAAAAGCTTGACACAATAAAGCAAGTACTACGTTTAGAAAGCGTGTATTCATCTTCGGGCAGTGTAACTTACGCCGCGCAAAAATACCCCGACTATATTCATCAAACATTCAGACTCACAGTACTTAGCAACTTGCGACAAACTTTAGACATAATTTCAGACCTTTGACAAACTTTTTCTTGCTGACGCCTCCCCCCCCCCCCCACCCCAAGTACACATAAAATGGAACAAAAAGTTCGATGTCCACGCAGAACAGCGACAACATCAGACATGATGGCGTAGCGTATCTTCTTTACTTCTAACTCAATTTGCCACAAATTTTGCGTAGAGTATCCACAAAGGTCTTCTACATCAAGAACAAAATGTAACTCTGGCCATAATAGTTGTTAAAAAGAAATTTATCTTGTCTTTCGAGTCACAGATACCGTATCTATGATAAATTCAGAATTTTTACTTGATTTTTTAAAAGCAGATATAGACATTTAACTTCATGCTTGAATACTGATTCATTTGAAAAAGGAGACGCCTTTTTTCGCATTTTTAGATAGTACACGCAATGAGACACACAACTTTGGAAAGTTGTGTTGCAAAGCGAAGTATTTTGATAATCGGCGGAAAAAATATAAGTGTGACGTGGTACGTTTGAAGCTGTTTCCGCGATTAGAAATTTCCACCCGTTTCAAAAACAGTAACAGTATCCCAGCGCTAATAAATATTAAGAACTGATTTTTTATGCTTAAAGACTCTATATTGGTCTGTTACATACGTGAATTTCAATTTTTACAGGATCTTTAAAAGTTTAAAAGTATTTTTCTATCGCCGAGAGAGCATAGTGTTGTGGAAGATGCCTGGAAGACAATACTTCTCGCAACAAGTCGCAACCTTGAAACGCCAGGTGCTAATTAATTTACGCTTACTGTCTAAGGTAAAATAGTTTGGGATTGGTTTGAGTATTTATTGGCATGCAGCACGAAGAATATTACCTCCGATGAACCGTCGTCGACAGATGGAGAAGTAATTTCGCGTGTGCCCCAGGGAAGTTTGTTGGACTGTTGGCTGTTCGTATTGTATGTTAATGACTTTGTACACGATATTAACAGTAATTTCACTATTTTCTCACATGAGGCACTTATTAATAATGAAGTACAGTGTACACATATATTCAGAGGGATCCTGATTAGTTTTCCAAGTGTGGCAGAGATTGGCAACTTGACTAAAATGTTCAGAGAAGTTAATTTCGCACACAAAACGAAAAAAAAACAAACATTGCACCCTTTGACAACTATATAATTGCCTCACTTTAGATGTGGGTCAACTCATTCATACACCTGTTCTTAGTGCAACTATTTGCAGGGATATTAAACGGAACCCGCACGTTGGCTAGTTGTAGGTAATTTTAAGTAATCGTTCTTCCTGCGCTGCACGCGGGAACTGAACGAGAAAAAGTTGTAATTACGGGAACTGTAGGAAGTACCTTCTGTCGTGCACTAAACTGAGGCCTGCGTAGTACGGATGTAGATATATATCGAAGCAAATACATTGTGACGTTAATCACGTCTTAGTATGCGAAGCAATGTTCAGTAACTTTAAAGATATGGCACAGCTGAGGATGACAAGACACTATTCCTTTTTGCAAAATTACAAAAAAATAATTAAAAGTGACTCACAAAGGGCGCCTGGAGCTGACGTCACGAGGAAGCGCGACAGCCACGGTTCCGCCACTGTGGCGAATAAAACGAGTCGCCGCGGTCAATAACACGGTGGCGGCCGGAGCGCCGCGACCGGGACTCGAAGCCGCTCCTTCGCAGAACGAGAAACGAGTCGGCGCGCTTCCAAGGCGCAGGGCAGTCTCCGCGATTCCCGGTATGCACCCCTCCCCCCATCCCACAAACAAGCCACTTCCGCCACGCACGTCGCACGTGCTGGCACGAAGTAGGACGCCGGCGGCGACGCGCGCGCCATCTGCCCGCAGGCACGCCCACCAGCGGTAGTGCCGTTTCGGAATGCCTGCCGCCAGATGGCAGCATTGTTGCCTGCCACCAGCATGGCCGCCCCTTCAGCGTGTTTGTGCATTTGTACGAACTCGTCTGCGACAGTATTGATTGCCACTTTCTTTTTTTTATTATTATTACGATTTTTTATTACATCGCCTCTCCCAGCCTTATGGATTCATCCGGTGATAAACGAAAAAAGCTGTCTACACCTACACGGCATCAAACATATCGCGACATCCGCTCCAAACACACAATCTGACGAATCGAATGCGCCGTCATGTTCGCACAGGGGACACTTCCTCTGGACTACGCATGTTGTCACGGCGCGTGGATATTGACTCCGAGAGCGCATCCCCACCGAAACGCTATACTCGGCGCGTTTCCGGTGTCGATAAGGCAGTGTCAACACTTCCTCATTAGTGACGGCCGAGCTTCTGTGTTACCTGAACAATACAGAGAGATAAGTAAAGCAAAACATTCTGGACAGCCGATACAAAAAAGAAAAGTCGCAGATACTTTATCTTCTGTCTCTTCACTGCTAGATGTGGCGTTGCTCATCGCTAGCACGTGTTTGCGAGTATTCACGTGTCGAACGCGATTCTACCCCTGCCACAACAATAATTCCATAAAGTGTTTGTGTAACACGTGAGTTTAGTTTGTGGATGAATAGATAGTGGACAGTTGTCAGAATGAAGTACAGCTGGGACGCGGACGGATTGTTTATTGTAATCTTCTTTTTACTGATTAATAAAGAATGTACAAGCATAGCTAAACATTCTAAATTAAAGATAGGCAATTTAGGATAAAAAATAAGTATTCGTCCTCCATACTGAAATGAAACTCTGAACATAGAATGTTATGATTAGTACTTATTAGCCCTTTCTTTTCTCTTCATGATCTCTTGCATTCTCCTTGGCATGGATTTCACTAGAATTAAATTATTTGCACTTAAATGTGATTTGCTGAGTATCCATGTAGGTGTAGAATTTTATGCCATCTCTCTAGTAGAGCGTTCATTAGATTTCTATTGGATATCTGGTGATTCATCATCTTTCTGCCTATACCACAAGATTTCTATTGGATTAATGTTGGTGTCGACATACAGCGGGAAGTGTGATGCCACTGCCGCAGCCATGCATCTGGAGCTGAATGTTTTGGGTCATTACCTTGTGGGAAAATGTTATCCCCAGAAAGACCCAACTTGTTCACACTTCCGCATGTATGTGTTTTAGGATGTTTATATAAACGACGTGGTTCATAATTCCATGAATAAAACACATATCCTCCAGACCGTTTGCACATATGCAGCCCCAGAAAGATTCTAATATTCTTCCATGTTTAACTGAGGCTGTTATATTTCTCTCTGCGAATTCGCAAGTATTTTTTTCTCCATACTATTACTCGCCCACTTTACTCAAACAGCTCAAATCGATTCTCGTCAGGAAATACAACGTTCTTCCAGAAATCAAACCCATCGGATTCATGTTCTCCTCCAAATCCAACCCTCCTCCTCCTGTTGATTTTACTAATGGATGCTTCGGTACGGGCTGTTTGACTTAAGAACCATCGTCATAAAGCTCGTTTCTTGCAGTATGTGCTAAACAGTCTCCCCCTGTGTGCATCTTAACTACTGTAGCAAGCTTTCGAGAGCTTAGTTTTGGGTTTTTCTTCATTTCGCTGAGTAGCTGGTGTTTTTCCTACTCGGAACGGGGGGTAGACTGCTTCGCAATTGGTCTTCGTACGTTCTGTTCTGATTAAACCTGTGTATTATAGTCTTCACCGTCCTGGTAGGTCTACAAATAGTTTTTCCGATTTTTTGAAAAGATTTTCAATTTCTAAACAACCTGGTGCTGATTCCTCTCTCTCCTCTTTTCCAGTTTCGAGACGTTTTCGATCCATAAACGAAACATAAGTATGAAACATCAGTCAATGGCTTTGGAAACAGAGAGGGCACTATCGACTACAGTGGACGTAACACAAACGCACAACGAGAGAAAGAGGGTTTGATTTCTGGAAAAAGGTTGTATTTATCGAGAGTCGATTTGAGCTGCTTGAGCCAAATGGGTGAGTAATAGTGCGGAGAAAAAAGGCTTGTGAACTTGAAGAGAGAAATATAGCAGCCTCACTTAAACATGGAGGAGTATCAGTATCTGTCTGGGGCTGCATGTGTGCAAACGGTCTGGAGGATATGTGTGTTACGTATGGGATTATGAACCACGTGGTTTACAGACCTGGTATGTTGTTTACCATGCGAGTATTGGGGGATGATTTTAAACGACGTGGATTTGTTTACAAATTAAGCAACATATGAACCCAAGCAGCGTTTTATTTCTAAAAGTAGGTATAAACCCATTTAAGGAATTAGTAATTGTTCTTTTATTAGCTATATTTTACGATTGTGCTTGTTACATTCTACACGCTATTGTCGGACGAGTACTTATCTGAGTCAGTGTGTGTACATCATGAAGTGCACATTAGGACCTACACCTACCGTGGCAAAGTGAACTTCTCATTATACACGGTGCTCCAAAATTCATGTAACACTCTTCCATAGGTTGTAGAGGGAACTTAGTAGATCAATTTTTGCATAGGACCCATCTTCATAAATCTCATCCAACGATGCAACAGAGCGTCAAAGTTATAGGCGCTAATGATGCTCTAAACTTTTAACGATGATGGAGAAGCACAAATACGTGAATTGGAGGTAAGAGTTCCTGTACCGGAAACGAACAAGTCTAAAGTATTACGCAAGTTCTGATACCGCTGACGGTGGAATACATGTACTGGTAGTATTGAGCCATCTTCGTTTCTGTGAAACACATCTCTTCTAGTGAAAAAGTGCTCACAGTTCTTAAGGTTCGCATTTTAGAGCCTCGTTGGATTTCATTTCCGGACAGGTGTTCCTACCTGAGACTTCATCTCTTAAGACCCAGCCGGCCGGTGTGCCCGAGCGGTTCTAGGCGCTTCAGTCTGGAACCGCGCGACCGCTACATTCGCAGGTTCGAATCCTGCCTCGGGCATGGATGTGTGCGATGTCCTTAGGTTAGTTAGGTTTAAGTAGTTCGAAGTCTAGGGGACTGATGACCTCAGATGTTAAGTCCCATAGTGCTCAGAGCCATTTGAACCATTCCTTAAGACCCATCTACAACCTCTATAAGTCTGTAATATGAATTGTGAAACACACTGTATCAGTTATTAGGCATTCTTCTCGTTCACGTATGGAGCACGGAAAAAACGATCGTAAACACCTCAATGGGCGCTGTAAGTTGACTAATCTTTTCTTCGCGATCCCTATGGGACAGATACGTAAGTGGTACTTGTATGTCCCCAGATTCTTCACTTAATACCGGTTCTTGAAACTCTGTTAAATAACACTCAACGGCATTTTTGGCGACTATTTTCAAGGGCGACACTCTCTTCCAGGACCAAACAAACGTGCGAACACCTGTTTTACCTTTCTTTGTATCACGTTAAATATCGCCTCTTAGCCTTGTATCGGTACCTCCCCCCCCCCCCCCCCCCCCCACCACCACCATCTTGCTCCGGCGTAATCAAACACTGGATTAGAAAATTCTGGGTTGTTTGCACTCCGTTTTAAGAAAAAAATGCATTTTTCACGCATCTCAGTGTTTATCACTTGGTATCTCCTGACGTACGTGTCGCCCAGTGACATAATTTTGCAGGTCTATTCATTATTATATGTGGACACCAGCTGCAAAATGTGCTGCGAACAGATTTAGGAAGTAATAAATTAAAAGGTCATGCCCGATGGTGAAGATTCATAGAGTGAATAGGAATATTTAGTAAGTGGTAACCTTTTTCTCCTTTCATTATTTTGCGGAGAGGGCAAGGGAAAAAAATTCGAAAAAAGTTGGAAATTATGTAGAAACTTTGTCGGAAGTTGCACAGTGCCGTCACTCTCAAACGCTGAATGAATATACTCTGGGTAATTTGCGCGCCGTGCGTTACGCGCCTCAAGCGTTTCTATCTTTAATACCCGTCTCACTGTGTTAAACCATTAACAAAATAAGGTTACACATCTCAGTGAGTAGATTATGACAGCCTTTAAAATTTTTAAATTCGATCAGTAATTATATGAAATAATGAGAATCGAATTTTTTCCTCTGGAATCCGTTAGATAGGCTACGTGCCGTGTGTATTTAGGTGACCGTTTTAGCCGTTTTGTGATACAGATGGTACAGATCCCACGTGGGGCTTGTAAGCAGTCTTCTTTCTAGACTGAGCGTACTTCCCTGCAACTGACGACTGCCATCCAATGTCCTTACGATTCAGCCTACGTGATTTGTCTGAGGCGTAAAAATCGTTACATCCACGTACGCCGGCCGTTGGTGGCCGAGCGGTTCTAGGCGCTTCAGTCTGGAACCGCGCGACCCTACGGTCGCAGGTTCGAATCCTGCCTCGGGCATGGATGTGTGTGATGTCCTTACGTTAGTTAAGTTTAAGTAGCTATAAGTTCTAGGGGACTGATGACCGGAGATGTTAAGTCCCATAGTGCTCAGAGCCATTTGAACATCCACGTATTTGTATCGGCCGGCCAGTGTGGCCGTGCGGTTCTAAGCGCTTCAGTTTGGAACCGCGTGACCGCTACGGTCGCAGGTTCGAATCCTGCCTCGGGCATGGATGTGTGTAATGTCCTTAGGTTAGTTAAGTTTAAGTAGTTCTAAGTTCTAGGGGAATGATGACCTGAGTAGTTAAGTCCCATAGTACTCAGAGCCATTCGTATCAGCTGACCGGTTACAACTTATTGATACTGAAGTCGCAGGATACGCTGTTTTGTTTCAAGAAGCACACAGTTTTACATTCACTCGCAGTGCAGCTTTTTTCGAAGTATTTCATTTTAGATAACGGTATCATCTGCGAAAAGTCGGTTACTGTTAATATGGTCTGCCAGGTCATTGACACACAACGTGAACAGTGAGAGTTCCGACATACTTCCCTGGGGCACTCCTCATCCAAGATAACAAGCTGCATCCTCCCTGCCAAGAAATTTCCAGCCGTGTCACAAATTTTGGCTGGTACCCTATACGATCGTACATTCTGTAATCAGCTTACGTTTTCGAAAATCGATAAACATTACATCTTACGGTATACAGAAAATTTTTACTTTTGGACCGTATATTTACAAGTGAATTAAACACAATATTCGTGCCATAAGCGTTTCGTCTTTATTCTTGGTTAGGCCTCCTCAGTGGCCTGGAATATGTACATTCTCTTGTTTATACTATTTAGTGTTCATTGCGGCATAATGATAATTTTTACTTTCTGGACAGTTTGACTACAACTGATAGACGGTCCAAAAAGTAAAAATTACCAATATATAGCGTAATATTACACGTAACTGAGGAAGACAGGATTACAAAAGTTGTTATTTAGTTTTCACAGTAGGACAATGTAATTAGACGTTTCAAAAGTAAAAATTATCAACATACCGTAATATTGCACGCCAACTGAGGACGAAAGGACTACAAAAGTTGATAATGTTAAATATTACAAGTATCTGACTGCCTTGAGCCGACCATTGTGACCGAGCGGTTCTAGGCGCTGCTGCTACGGTCGCAGATTCGAATCCTGCCTCGGGCGTGGACGTATGTGTGATGTCCTTAGGTTACCTAGGTTTAAGTAGTTCTAAGTCTAGGGGGCTGATGACGTCAGATGTTAAGTCCTATAGTGCTTAGAGCCATTTGTACCATTTGACTGCCTTGATCCTCGGTTTTCGAATATCATTTGATGAAAGCGCGAGTTGAGTTTCATGTGATTGATGTTTTTCGGAATCCATGCTAGTTGCGATGTCATTATTGTGCTATAAAAAAGTTTTGTTTTTCGTTGCGTCCTCTGGAACCCGGGGTAGCCCATTGTGGTCGGGAAGGCGAAGGCGAATGTTCGGCTTCGGTTTATTGGATGAATTCTGGGAAACAGTGTTTCATCTCTAAAGGAGACAGCATATAGGACGCTGGTGCTACCTAATCTTGAGTACTGCTCGAGCGTTTTGCATCCGCGCCAGGTCGGATTAAAGAAAGATATCGAAGCAATTTCAAAGGCGGGTTGCTATATTTCTTACCGGTAGGTTCGAACGATCACGATAGTACTACGGAAATGCTTCGGGAGCTCAAATGGGTATCTCTGGACGGAGGCAACGTTCTTTTCCACGAACAATACTGTGAAAATTTAGAGAAACGATATTTGAAGGTGACTACAGAACGATTCTACTGCCGCCAACTTACAGATCGCGTAAGGACCACGAAGATAAGATACGAGAAATCAAAGCTCATACGGAGGCATACAAACAGTCGTTTTCAAAATGATTCAAATGGCTCTGAGCACTGTGGGACTTAACAGCTATGGTCATCAGTCCCTTAGAACTTAGAACTACTTAAACCTAACTAACCTAAGGACACCACACAACACCCAGTCATCACGAGGCAGAGAAAATCCCTGACCCGCCGGGAATTGAACCCGGGAACCCGGGCGCGGGAAGCGAGAACGCTACCGCACGACCACGAGATGCGAACGAGTCGTTTTCCTTCGCTCTATTTGCGTGTGGAACAGGAAAGGAAATGGCTAGTAAGGGAACCCTCCCGCAAGCACCGCCCGATTTCTTGCGGAGCATGTATGTAGACGTAGATTCAAAGACTGCGCTTTCTTCTTTTACTCCCCTAACATCTTAAGGGAATACGGAATCGGATTTTGGGTTAAAAAATCGAATTTTTTTTTATTGGCGTATTATATTCTGCCATGTTTCCTCTTTAAAATGACGTATCATACATAGCTCTACTACAATTATAACTATTTTATTTTTATATATTTGTGAGATCGGGTATTGCGCTTTAGTTATACACGTCTCTCGTGGCTGACCATGAACTTTTTGGCAGTACCTTTAAAGTGACATGAATTCAAATATCCCGGTTTCCAGCGACTATTTATACACTAGTTGCCCGAAAATGTTTCTCTCTGGTTTCCTCAAGTTACTCTTTGACTTTGTGGCGGGACTGTTTTGTAAACAGTGTGATATAAGAAAGTAGTTGTTGTTGAGTTATTTCGTATTTAGTGCTTCATTTTTCGCAGTGAAAATGCCTACAGCTAAAGCAAAAGTATTTAAAAAGCGTGTGAACTGGCAAAAGAAAAGAAATAATGATTCATTAGCAAAGCAAAGCAGTTCATCATCATCACTGTTGGAAAATGTGAATCCACTTATTACTGATTTGCCGAACGAACTTACACCAAATGAAAACAGTGCTTCTCATAAAAAACTAAGAGATTTGGAAGAGAAATATAATTTACTTGATAGAGGGAATGAAGTTTTTGAACTCATTGATACGAATATATTGTGTGAAGCTCTTGAAAACAGTTTGTGCTGCAAAAAATGTCATGGAAACGTTTCTCTGAAAGTAGAATCCCATGTTGGCCTGGCTGCCCAGTTTAATTTAATATGCAGTGTTTGTAAATACAGCTGTAAGTTTCCAAGTTCGGTTTCAGTAACTGTAAATAATGGATACAAGAAAACTGAACTTTATAGTGTAAATATTAGGTTAGTTTATGGATTGCGAGCAATTGGTAAGGGCAAAGCAGCTGGTGATATGCTATGTGGTGTTCTAAATCTTCCAAGTGCACCTTCAAAGTTTGAAGCTTACAATTATGTACTAGGATCTGCAGTTGAAGATGTAGCACAGAAGTCAATGCAGGTTGCTGTGGAAGAAGCAGTGGAAGAAAATGACGGCAGTCGTGACCTCACAGTGGCGTTTGATGGCACGTGGCAGAAAAGGGGCCACACCTCCAACAATGGTGTTGTAACAGCAACTAGTGTTGATACTGGCAAGGTTATTGATGTTGCAATAATGTCTAAATACTGTAGGTGCACAGGCAGGCTGAAAAATGAACACAGTGATGACTGTATTGCTAATTATTATGGTAGTAGTGGTGGCATGGAGGTTGCTGGGGTGAAGAAAATTTTTCATCGCTCTTCACAGTGGTATAATGTTCGCTATGTCAAATATCTGGGAGATGGTGACTCTAAAGCATTCAAAGAAGTTTTGGAAAGCAAACCATATGGGAACAGTGTAAATATAAGCAAACTTGAATGTATAGGACATGTGCAGAAGAGAATGGGTGCCAGGCTGAGAAGGTTAAAATCAGTTATGAAAGGGAAAAAACTAGATGATGGGAAAACCTTGGATGGCAGAGGAAGATTGACTGATTCCATAATAGACCACATTCAGAACTGCTATGGCCTTGCAATCAGGCAAAATACAGGCAATCTTGAAGAAATGAGGAGAGCTATATGGGCTTTATATTTCCACACCGCATCCACGGATGAGCATCCACAACATGGTTTGTGCCCCAAAGGTGAAAACAGCTGGTGTAAATACAATAGGGGACTAACAACAGGAGAGAAATACATTCACCACCACAGTCTACCATCAGCCATCATGGCAGAAATAAAGCCCATTTTCAGAGATCTGGCTGACAGAAGTCTTCTGATGAAATGTCTTCACGGAAAAACGCAGAACCCCAACGAGTGCTTGAATAGTGTGATATGGCATCGTCTCCCAAAAACAGTGTTTGTCGGAATTAATACACTACATTTTGGTGTGTATGATGCTGTGGCAACCTTCAATCTTGGAAATATAACTAAATGCCAGGTCCTTCAAAAGTTGGGTATGTGTGTTGGTTCCCGTACGGTACGTGCTATGTTCTTTTTAGATCAGCACAGACTAAGGCATGCTGATAATATAATCAAGACATTAGTGAAAAAAGCAAGACAGGTGCAGAGGGGTGCCAAAAGAAGACTTGAAGATGATTATGAAGACTGTGAAGGGGGTATTAGCTACGGATCAGGAATGTTTTAATCTTCTTTCTCCGTTTCCCGTAAGTTTACTTTTTACTTCATCTAGGAACATTATCTCAGGTACTGGTCAACCTAGAAGTCTGAAATTTTTATGACGTAGTGACATAGGTCCCTATTACATACTGAAACAACGATTTTTTAATTACTTGATTTACAAAAGACTTAGGGGTGATAGTCTAGTAAAAAGCGATGGAAAAAATTTACTTAAAAATAAATGTACAATATCTCTGTAAGAAAATACTTTGACAATAAACTGTTGTTTCAGTATTGTTGTAACATATGAATGCACATACAGTAAAATTTTTACCTCTCTGTCTCCAGTAGTTTGTGAGAAAATGTTCCCTATAGTAGGCATATATTAACATTGCGGGGATAGGTGATTCCGTATCCCCTTAATTACTTCTCTTCTCCCGAGATCTGAAGAACTCTTTCCTGCTTCACTGCTGACTATATTTTTTTCCTGTATCCTTCTCTGTCGTCGCTCTCTGTCATGTACTTGCTTCTCTATTTTCCTTCTCTTCCACCTTGCTCCCGAATTCCGACCAGAATTCAACAACCCACTTCGCTCCTGTCATTCGTCCAGTCCTGTCGTTTCCCGAAACTTTTTCGTCATTCTGTCCGCCCCCGTTAGGTGAGCGGTCAGCGGGGTGGCATGCCACGGCAAGGGGCCCGGGTTCGATTCCCGGCTGGGGCAGGAGATTTTCTCCACTCAGGGACTTGGGTGTTATGTTGTCCTCATCATCATTTCATCCCCATCTTCGACGCGCATGTCGCCCAATGTGGTGTCGAATGCAATTACTTGTCTTCGGCGGCCGAACTTCCCCGAATGGGGTACTTCCGGTCCCCAATGCCGTACGCTCATTTCCATTTTCTTCGTCATTCTGTCCATAATCTTCCTGATGCCTAATTCCCGGAAAGCGATCGACACAGTTCTCGACTGCAGACAACTAACGACGGTCGGAGCATGCGAGATAGGTTCACAGGTAGGTAAGTAGCTCGAAGATTTCTTAAGTAAAAGAACCCAGCACGTTGTCCTGGAGGGCAAGTGTTCATCAGAGAGTGCACCAGGGAAGTGTGACAGGGCCCGCACTGTCCTTTATATCCGGATTGGGTGAGCAACAATCTGAGACTGCTGCTGAAACTTTAGTGTACGCAACATGTGTAGTCGCTGAGTGACTGTAGGTAGATACAGGAAGAGAATTATTATTTGCCGTGTAGAACTGCCATTCATTGTTTCTTGCTCTAAATGTAGAAAAATGTAAGATATTGCGCATGAGTAGGAAAAACAAAAAAATGGCTCTGAGCACTATGGGACTCAACTTCTGAGGTCATTAGTCCCCTAGAACTTAGAACTAGTTAAACCTAACTAACTTAAGGACATCACACACATCCATGCCCGAGGCAGGATTCGAACCTGCGACCGTAGTGGTCTCGCGGTTCCAGACTGCAGCGCCTAGAACCGTACGGCCACTTCGGCCGGCAGGAAAAACAATCATGGAATGTTAGAATACAGTATTGGTGGCTTGCTGCTTGACACAGTCACGCCGATTAAATATCTAGGAGTACTCTGGAAAGCGATATGAAATGGAACGAGCATCTAACATCGGTAGAACGGAAGGTGATGGGTCGACTTCGGTTTATTGGGACAATACTAGGAAAACACAGTTCATCTGCAACGGAGACCGCATATACACTCCTGGAAATGGAAAAAAGAACACATTGACACCGGTGTGTCAGACCCACCATACTTGCTCCGGACACTGCGAGAGGGCTGTACAAGCAATGATCACACGCACGGCACAGCGGACACACCAGGAACCGCGGTGTTGGCCGTCGAATGGCGCTAGCTGCGCAGCATTTGTGCACCGCCGCCGTCAGTGTCAGCCAGTTTGCCGTGGCATACGGAGCTCCATCGCAGTCTTTAACACTGGTAGCATGCCGCGACAGCGTGGACGTGAACCGTATGTGCAGCTGACGGACTTTGAGCGAGGGCGTATAGTGGGCATGTGGGAGGCCGGGTGGACGTACCGCCGAATTGCTCAACACGTGGGGCGTGAGGTCTCCACAGTACATCGATGTTGTCGCCAGTGGTCGGCGGAAGGTGCACGTGCCCGTCGACCTGGGACCGGACCGCAGCGACGCACGGATGCACGCCAAGACCGTAGGATCCTACGCAGTGCCGTAGGGGACCGCACCGCCACTTCCCAGCAAATTAGGGACACTGTTGCTCCTGGGGTATCGGCGAGGACCATTCGCAACCGTCTCCATGAAGCTGGGCTACGGTCCCGCACACCGTTAGGCCGTCTTCCGCTCACGCCCCAACATCGTGCAGCCCGCCTCCAGTGGTGTCGCGACAGGCGTGAATGGAGGGACGAATGGAGACGTGTCGTCTTCAGCGATGAGAGTCGCTTCTGCCTTGGTGCCAATGATGGTCGTATGCGTGTTTGGCGCCGTGCAGGTGAGCGCCACAATCAGGACTGCATACGACCGAGGCACACAGGGCCAACACCCGGCATCATGGTGTGGGGAGCGATCTCCTACACTGGCCGTACACCACTGGTGATCGTCGAGGGGACACTGAATAGTGCACGGTACATCCAAACCGTCATCGAACCCATCGTTCTACCATTCCTAGACCGGCAAGGGAACTTGCTGTTCCAACAGGACAATGCACGTCCGCATGTATCCCGTGCCACCCAACGTGCTCTAGAAGTCAACTACCCTGGCCAGCGAGATCTCAGGATCTGTCCCCCATTGAGCATGTTTGGGACTGGATGAAGCGTCGTCTCACGCGGTCTGCACGTCCAGCACGAACGCTGGTCCAACTGAGGCGCCAGGTGGAAATGGCATGGCAAGCCGTTCCACAGCACTACATCCAGCATCTCTACGATCGTCTCCATGGGAGAATAGCAGCCTGCATTGCTGCGAAAGGTGGATATACACTGTACTAGTGCCGACATTGTGCATGCTCTGTTGCCTGTGTCTATGTGCCTGTGGTTCTGTCAGTGTGATCATGTGATGTATCTGACCCCAGGAATGTGTCAATAAAGTTTCCCCTTCCTGGGACAATGAATTCACGGTGTTCTTATTTCAATTTCCAGGAGTGTAGAAAACTTGTGCGATGCATTCTTGAGTACTGCTTCAGTGTTTGGGATCCGCACCGGATCGGATTAAATGAAGATAACGAAGTAATTCGGATACATGCTGCTAAATTTGTTACCGGTAAGTTGGATCAACAAGCGAGCATTACGGAGATGTGCCGTGACCTGAAATGAGAATCTCTGTTTGGATTTTAGCGAATCACTATTGATAAAGTTTAGAGTACCGGCATTTGCGATAATTTCAGAATCATCTTACTGCTAACGATGTATATCTCGCAAATGGCAGGCAAGAAATGCGGGCTCGTACGGAAGCATATTCACAGTTGTTTTGCGTTTCAAATGGGAAACGGAATGGCCTGTGGTGGCATTCTTTTATCTAAATGATGAGCAATGAGCCAGTTTACAGGTTCTGTGCACATGATTAGTTTTAACTTTAACACACATTACTTCCTATATCTACTCATCGGGGGTTTAAAGTCACAGTGACGTATCTACAAAATTGGTCATTTTAACACGTCTGCTTCACTACTGTCTTTTATGTTAAAGCTAGGATTTTATGTTAAATCTAGGATTTAGAACCATGAGGTGCACAATTATCAGCAATATGAGTTTGGTGATAGGACTGATAGTGTTTCCGCTGCTGCAAAATTTCTTTTACCTTCATCTCAAAACAACCATTTTATAGATACGACTCTAAACCCACGGCATGCAACTAAAATTAACTACAATCATTTTTTGTACAGGTTACCGCTTTTCAACTAAAATTTGACCTGTCCATTTTCAGACAACCACCTAATAATTCTCCGAAAAATGCAAGTTTCCTGTTTCCGGTCCTCCTCTGATAGTGCATGCACCGTAATGTGGCTTGTCCAGTACGTACGTCCCGCAAATTTCATCCTTTTCTCCTCATACTCTTCTCATGCTCCGGTACAGGTCTCCCTCTTCCTTCTCTAGTTCTTCATCACCATGTCTTTCAACTGTTACCGTCTGGGCCGCACATGGTACCGCATTACGCTCCACCGCCTTGTCATATCTGACACTTGCATCTGTAGATATAGGGTGTTTCAAGAAAGATAGTAAATATTTTAGAAGGTGGCCGGTGGCAGCACAGACTAACTCAAATAAATCGTCGCACATAACATTAGTCCAACAACGGTGATAATGCTAATTACAGAGATAAGTTGTCATTTCACATGCTACCCTAGCTGATATATGTTTATTTATCGATTGTCATTTTTATTATGAAGTTCGAGTTGCGACTTTATTATTGACTTTACGTAACTGAATTGTAGTATGTGGTTGTGATTGTAATTTGTTGATAAATTCTACTGTAACATTTTTAGTGTCGTCTTACAGTATTGCGGTATGTAGACTTATTTGAAAACCAGCTCTCAGCATTACTTGAAGAGGTTTCTTGGTCTACAAGGATCGTAAGTACTTCCAGCATGATTCCCCTCCCCCCCTCCCGCCACTTGCATATTCTAGTCGTCAGGTGACGATTATCTGAACCTAAAATTCCCCGGAAGGTGGAGTGGCAGAAATGAATACGTTTCTTGGCCAATAAAATTTAAATGTCGTGTGAATAGGGCCTCCCGTCGGGTAGGCCGTTCGCCGGATGCAAGTCTTTTGATTTGACGCCACTTCAGCGACTTGCGCGTCGATGGGGATGAAATAGTGCGATATTCGATTCACCGATATGTATTACCAGGAAGTGTTTTATTTTATTTATTTATTCTTATGGTTCCATGCAGTCTAAAAATACATGTATATACTATTACTATACGTATATAACGAGAATGTAGAAAGACAAAACTTCATATAAAACTAACTAAATGTCAATATCTAAGTTCCTAATCCATATAAGAACTGTATTATCAGCTTTTATTTGGTCGCTCCAACTCCTCTGATGGGGACGCAAGAGACATCTGGCTGTTCTCACTGCCGTAACGGTGGACTTCTCGAACGGAGTATTTCGTCGTAGACTTGGTATATCTTCCCGTATGGGTAATTTCAGGTTCTCCTGTAGCTTGCGGTATTCCCTAAACAAGGCGTCGAGTTGCGAGAGGATAGATGTTGCTCATCAGAAGACGCCAATAAATGGGTGTTGGTCGGATTGTCCAAGTTATTATTAACAGCATATTGTGGTTCAATTGGACATCGATCAAGTTGCTGTGGTGGCTGTTTAGCCACACCTGGGCACAATACTCGGCTGCTGAGACGACCAGCGCAATGGACGATGTGCGCAAGGTATCTGCTCAAGCTCCCTATGACAAAAAAATCGTTCAAATGGCTCTGAGCACTATGCGACTTAACTTCTGAGGTCATCAGTCGCCTAGAACTTAGAACTAATTAAACCTAACTAACCTAAGGACATCACACACATCCATGCCCGAGGCAGGATTCGAACCTGCGACCGTAGCTGTCCCGCGGTTCCGGACTGAGCGCCTAGAACCGCTAGACCACCGCGGCCGGCCTCCCTATGACATTCCACGCAATTTTTGAATAATACTGTTACAAGTTATTATCTTGGCATCGATATTTTCAAGATGTGTTTTATATGAAAGGGTAAATTAGCTCGCGTCCGTAGTGGAATACTGCACGTGCACCTGGGTAACGCTAAATGAGCTAGAACGAATCGGCAGCCAGAAGAAATATTGGATTTCTTGGCTACAAACATACAGACAAATCAAAATCAAAACCAGGAACAGTGAAACACGAAGAACAATTAGTACTCCAGTACCGAGTGTGGCAGCAGCAGTCAGCTCGGGGTGCTATCGCCGCTGAAGTACTCGTTATTCCCGGTCTTTTACTGTCCCTGTTAATGCACATCGGTGAAACGATTGTCGTACTAGAGTAACTCGGGTCCACTCTATCAAACGGGCACGTAAAATTCCACTTTAAAAATCGTTTTATTCGTAACGGGAAACAAACCGAAGATTTTCATCGACGCTGGGCGTCGCGTGAAAAGCGCGATGAGCAGCATTTCTCTAGGCTGATTCCAGCTACTAGTTGCAAAAACGGAATTGCAAATATCTGCCGAAAAAGCAGATACAATGCACCTGACGACTCTTACGAGAGACGCTATAAACTCCCAAATAAAGAAATTTGTCCACCTTTTGCACGATGTCTTCTGGTGTTCCCCAAGCTCCAGTGGTAGTGTCTTTTTCGTATTGTAGGCGATCCTGAAGCCCCGTCTTTCTGGATACCTTGCGCAGGTTGTGAATTTGTATCTATGCGTCTCCCTTACTATCGACACGTCGTCCGCAAACGCCAGGCAATACAATTGGGCACTATTGTCGTTTTTGTACCCCGTGTAAGTCTCTGGTGTTCCAATTTTTTCGTTTGTTTCTCTCCACTGTTGCATCATCTCGCCCAGCTCTATGTTCAGCAAAGATGGTGATATAAGGTTGCTAGTTAGTTAGTTAGTTATATGATCAATCTACAATTTGAATGATTTTTTTTATCCAAACGACGTGGAATGAGTCAGTTGACAAGATTTGTATACATTATTAGTTGTTAATTTACTTATCACTCTTACTCGTGCAACCACACTTAGAAACTAGTTCCATTGTTTTTGGACAGATTACCTTCTTTAAACAAAAATTCTCCCATAGAACGGAAGACATTCATCGAAAGAAATGTCCGCCCCCGGTAGCTGAGTGGTCGCCGGCACGGTAGCTCAGCGTGTTCGGTCAGAGGGCTGCGTGCTCTCTTAATAAAAAAAACGTGAATCAAGGAATCAACGATCAACTTGAACGGATGCCTTGTGACGTCCGCCCAGACCAAACGCAACGAACTATATCGAACTAAATGAAAAGAAAAGAAAAAAAAGTGGTCAGCGCGACAGAGTGTCAATCCTAAGGGCCCAGGTTCGATTCCCGACTGGGTCGGAGATTTTCTCCGCTGTGGGACTGGGTGTTGTGTTGTCCTAATCATCAACATTTTATCCCCATCGGCGCTCAAGTCCCCGAAGTGGCGTCAAATTGAAGGACTTGCATTCGAGGAACGGTCTACCCGACAGGAGGCCCTATTCACACGACATTTAAATGTTAGTGGCCAAGAAACGTATTCATTTCTGCCACTCCACCTTCTGGGAAATTTTAGGTTCGCATAATCGTCACCTGACGACTACAATATGCAAGTGGCCGAGCGGTTCTAGGCGCTTCAGTCTGGAACCGCGGGACCGCTACGGTCGCAGGTTCGAATCCTGCCTCGGGCATGGATGTGTGTGATGTCCTTAGGTTAGTTAGGTTTGTAGTTCTAAGTTCTAGGCGACTGCTGACCTCAGAAGTTAAGTCCCATAGTGCTCAGAGCCATTTGAACCGGCGAACGGTCTACCCGACGGGAGACCCTAGTCATATAACATTTACATTTATCAGAAGAAATGATTTTAGATTAAAAACTTGCTTCACTTTATGTTATTGGCCAAATGATGAAGGAACTCTTTTCTCAGTTACTGACAGCCTTAGTAATGATCAGTGTGCGTAATAGTCAGGTGTTATAGGTCTGGACATCACTCTTTTTCTCAAATTGTGGCACCCTGCAATCACCTCTTACCAACTGAAACGGAGATTGAACTGACCAGCCCACAGTTTCCGGTCGTTTAGGGCCCAACCGATGTTGTCACGAGCCCAGGAGAGGCGCTGCAGGCGATGTCGCGCTGTTAGCAAAGGCACTCGCATCGGTCGTCACCTGCCACAACCCATTAACGCCAAATTTGGCTGCACTGTCCTAGCGGATACGTTCGCCGCACAGCCCACGTTGAATTCTGCGTTTATTTTCACGCAGTATTGCTAGTCTGTTAGCACTGACAACTTCATGCAAACACCGCTGCTCTCGGTCGTTCAGTGGAGGCCGTCGGCCACCGCGTTGTCCGTGGTGAGATGTATTTCCTGTAATGTGATAATGTTGTTATCTCGGCACACTCTTGACAATGTGGATCTCGTAATATCCAGTTCCCAAATCATTCCCGAAGTGGAATGTCCCATGCATCTAGCTCCAGCTAACAGTTAGTTAATTCCTTTCGTGCGGCCACAATTACGTCAGGAACTTTTCAAATGGATCACCTGAGTATGAATGACAGATCCGCCAATACGAGGTGCATTCAAGTTTTAAGGCCTCCGATTTTTTTTCTCCGGACTGGAAAGAGATAGAAACATGCGCATTGTTTTAAAATGAGGCCGCGTTCATTGTCAATACGTCCCAGGGATGGCAGCACCGTACGGCAGATGGAATTTTACCGCCAGCGGCGAGAATGAGAACTGTTTTAAATACTTAAAATGGTGACGTTTTCCTTACTCGAACAGCGTGCAATCATTCGTTTTCTGAATTTGCGTGCTGTGAAACCAATTGAAATTCATCGACAGTTGAAGGAGACATGTGGTGATGGAGTTACGGATGTGTCGAAAGTGCGTTCATGGGTGCGACAGTTTAATGAAGGCTGAACATCGTGTGACAACAAACCGAAACAACCTCGGGCTCGCACAAGCCTTCTGACGACACGATCGAGAAAGTGGAGAGAATTGTTTTGGGGGATCGCCGAATGACTGTTGAACAGATCGCCTCCAGAGTTGGCATTTCTGTGGGTTCTGTGCACAAAATCCTGCATGACGACCTGAAAATGCGAAAAGTGTCATCCAGGTGGGTGCCACGAATGCTGACGGACGACCACACGGCTGCCCGTGTGGCATGTTGCCGAGCAATGTTGACACGCAACGACAGCAGGAATGGGACTTTCTTTTCGTTGGTTGTGACAATGGATGAGACGTGGATGCCATTTTTCAATCCAGAAACAAAGAGCCAGTCAGCTCAATGGAAGCACACAGATTCACCGCCACCAAAAAAATTTCGGGTAACCGCCAGTGCTGAAAAAATGATGGTTTCCATGTTCTGGGACAGCGAGGGCGTAATCCTTACCCATTGCGTTCCAAAAAGCACTACGGTAACAGGTGCATCCTACGAAAATGTTTTGAAGAACAAATTCCTTCCTGCACTGCAACAAAAACGTCCGGGAAGGGCTGCACGTGTGCTGTTTCACGGAGACAACGCACCCGCGCATCGAGCTAACGTTACGCAACAGTTTCTTCGTGATAACAACTTTGAAGTGATTCCTCGTGCTCCCTACTCACCTGACCGGGCTCCTAGTAACTTTTGGCTTATTCCAACAATGAAAGACACTCTCCGTGGCCGCACATTCACCAGCCGTGCTGCTATTGCCTCAGCGATTTTCCAGTGGTCAAAACAGACTCCTAAAGAAGCCTTCGCCGCTGCCATGGAATCATGGCGTCAGCGTTGTGAAAAATGTGTACGTCTGCAGGGCGATTACGTCGAGAAGTAACGCCAGTTTCATCGATTTCGGGTGAGTAGTTAATTAGAAAAAAAAATCGGAGGCCTTAGAACTTGAATGCACCTCGTACACTGCCCTCTTATAACTTGCGCACAAGATGCTACTGCCCTCTGTATATGTGCATATCACCATCCCGTGACTTTTGTCACCTTTGTGTAATTTAATTTTCAGTACTGGTCGTAATTACTGACCGAATTAAAAATTTAAAATGTTCTCAAAATGTACTCACTATGAGCTACAACCAAATGTTAAGGGTTTAACACAATAAATCAAGTATTAAAGCCGGCCGGTGTGGCCGAGCGGATCTAGGCGCTTCAGTCTGGAACCGCGTGACAGTTACGGTCGGAGGTTCGAATCCAGCCTCGGGCATGGATGTGTGTGATGTCCTTAGGTTAGGTAGGTTTAAGTAGTTCTATGTTCTAGGGGACTGATGACCTCAGCTGTTAAGTCCCATAGTGCTCAGAGCCAAGTATTAAAGTGAGGCAGCAGAACTCACGGTGCACAAATTACCCAGACTATGTTCATAGGGTATTTGAGAGTGAGATCACTCAGCGATTTCCAACAAACTGTGCACGTAATTTCAAATATTTACGGAATTTTTCTCTGCGACAAACCCCAGGAAATAATGAAAGGAAAGAGTTATGTCGCTTATTACATTTTTGTTGTTCATGCAGTTACACGTCAAATCACACATGCCGTTTAAATTCATTATTTACTTACTACCAACTACAATCGCAACAGATTTTGCAGACTATACTCGCGCTTACCACTGAATGTATCTGCAAAATTATATCATTGTACGATGTGTAGTTGACGAGATACGGCTTCATAAATACTGAGATGGGTGAAAAAACCAGCTTTTTTAAAAAAATACGCGCAGAATGCCCTGACTATGCTCATCCCGTCTTTTTGGAGAACTCTTTCCAAAAGCCATTTCGCCCTGTGCGACAACTGATACTTCTGTCATTCAGTCTTTCACCCGTATTCCATGTTTATCCATTCTCCTTCTTACAAGGATAGGTCCCCCCCTCCCCCCCCCCCCCCCACGCACTGGGATCAACTTTCTGAAACAATCTAATCAGTGACGTAGGTTAAGGTCCAGCCATTCACCCTGGCAAGCTGTCGTTTGCGCATAATCAACGAACGAAAATTTCGGAATTTCGAGTGGTGCTATATACATTTATAAATGCTGACAACTGATAGACTTGTTGCATAGCGTAATGAATAAGGCACTGAATTCACATGCAAAATGTTGTCGGTTTGAATCTTATCAGGCACTTTGAATATTTTTTTTATTTTTACATCTTTATAATTGGTTGAAATGTAACTTTTGTTTCTATTCGTTTGTCAAGTCATATTAGTCGACATATGAAATATATCATTTGCCTTATTTTTCTTCATATCAGTTTTTTTCCACTTGCAATCCTTATTCATGTGAGTTTGGTTAGCCGGCCGCTGTGATCGAGCGGTTCTAAGCGCTTCAGTCCGGAACCACGCGGCTGCCACGATCGCAGGTTCGAATCCTGCCTTGGGAATGGATGTGTGTGATGTCCTTAGGTTAGTTAGGTTTAAGTAGTTTTAAGTCTAGGGGACTGATGCCCTCAGCTGTTAAGTCCCATAGTGCTTAGAGCCATTTGAACCATTTTGAGTTTGGTTATTGTTATGTATTAACTTCGATTCAATTTCTCCCATTTTGTCATCTATTATTTTCGTCCATGTTATTGCATTCTTTATTTCTGTATCTCGTTTTTCTTGAATTTCGTTTTACATAAAATTCCTGCTTTCGTTTAAATCATCATCTATGTTATTTTGCCCATAGTGCAATAAGAATTTATGTTTTAAATGTCTGTATGGCGGTTGATGTCCAAAAAATGTACATCGTGTAACGAAAACTACATTCTTCACACAATTTCACAGTCAATATAAGTAGATTATTTCGTCTTTTGTTTTTTTAACGGATAGATTGGCATTCTGAAATGTTTAAACATTATGCGAGATAAATAAAATAAATAGATTCGTATGCACAAACATTCCATATGGAAAAAGAATGATAGTTAGAAAAAAGGCCGGCCGAAGTGGCCGTGCGGTTAAAGGCGCTGCAGTCTGGAACCACAAGACCGCTACGGTCGCAGGTTCGAATCCTGCCTCGGGCATGGATGTTTGTGATGTCCTTAGGTTAGTTAGGTTTAACTAGTTCTAAGTTCTAGGGGACTAATGACCTCAGCAGTTGAGTCCCATAGTGCTCAGAGCCATTTTTTAGTTAGAAAAAATAAGAGCAATTTAAGAAGTTAAAATGTTTATTGAAATGGTGTGACAGAGGAATAAAAAAATAAACCACTGATAAACCAATTAATTGATTACAAATAATGATCAAATTTTGATAAAGATTTAAAAATAACAAAAATTCAATCTACTAGCAGAGATTCTAACCGACAACCTTTTGGATGTAAATTCAGTACCTTAACTGTCACGCTGCTATGGAGGAAGTCATCACTTTGTTACCATTTTTAAGTCTATACAGCACCACGCAAAATTCCATTTTTTTTGTCGATTACTCGTAAACGAGGGCTTACCAGTGTGGATGGTTGCTGAGTGTGGTTCCTTGGGCCTTACCCTACCTCACCATATAGACTGTTTTAAAAAGCCGGTTCCACGGCTGGGAACCTCTCCTTGTTGGATAGAAATGCCCACCCATCTCTTCAAGAGTCTCTGGCCTAAGTTTAACATTTGGCCATCATACAGCATTACCTTACTTTTTGGTTGTTGCAGTTCTGTTCAGTCCGAAGTATGGTTTGATGCAGATCTCTTCGCTAGCCTACTATCCTGTGCATGCCTCTTCATCTCTGCAGAACTACTGCATATAAACTCATAATATTAGAGTGTTATCTGGAACCGCGCGACCGCTACGGTCGCAGGCTGGAATGCTGCCTCAGGCATTGACGTGTGTGATGTCCTTAGGTTAGTTAGGTTTAAGTAGTTCTAAGTTCTAGGGGACTGATGACCTGAGAAGTTAAGTCCCATAGTGCTCAGAGCTATTTGAACCATTATAGTGTTATTCTGAAACAGAATAAACCTGATAAAGAAATTGATACAAACAAGAACTTTGCTCTGATGATCGCACCCGGTAAATTCGAAGTTTTAAATGTAATCACGCTGCGTTTATTATATTGCTTGGTGGTATACTGAAGTGCTCGCGCTCGCACTTCTTCCTTTTTTCCCGTGGCCTTTATGTCTCACGACAAAACGCCACCTACGGGCGTATTATGCAGTGGCCAGCGGCCACGTTTACGAAGTTCGTACTCATAACATGTTGCAATAGACTCCCAACACTTCCCTATTTGACTAGACGCATCAAGAAGCGAGCCAACCATCTCATTTGACTGCCCCATTTGACTACACGCAGCAGGGGGGCTGCATAGACCACACCCATAGGCGAGATGCGGCCTATCCCAGCAACGGGTTCGATCTGCCACGCCTATGCGGCCGACGCGCTGAGCTGGCTGACGCTCTTAGTGCGACCACAACCGCGGCGCGAAAGAGCGATTCCTTCCGCGTGCTGGGGAACACTTTTTCTCTAATATAGACATCACTTGCGTACTATGATACGAGGGGAGCTTCCTTAGACGTTCGATGCACGAAGGAGACGTATAAACTGAGGAGATACCAAAAGAGATATAACAACAAATTCAGCATACAAATAAACCGTTTCTCCTAGTCGTAAGGCCCTAACGTGAAAAGTAAAAAGTGTGTGCTTTTGTTTCGACAATGAAGTTATAGTGCGATCTCCAGCATGTGACCAGAAGAGAGGAAACGCATATGCCGACCAAAAACGCGAAGATCTATTCCACTGACGATGTCTTAAAGTAAAAGGCGAAACGCGTCTGGAATACATAAAATACACTGTAGCAAGAAAAAGCGGTTTTTATTTACAAAACGAATATTTCCTTGAAGCGTTGTTTATTTGACTCGGAAGCTTGTTACAATTGCGTATTCACGCACGAATGCTTCTCGTGCCTTTTTTATGATATTGTAAATAGTGTGCTGTGTTTACCTGAGCCTGAGGGCTCTTTGTTAGGCATATGACTTCAATGGCACCCTTTTTTTTTTTTTAGCCCCTTCCTTTTCTCCTTCTTAAACTTAGTAGCTATTATTTAACTATAGTAATGAATATATACTTTTAATATCACACACGCTGCTCATTCCAATTACGTGCATACAGGACGGCCTTGAGCGCTATCTGCCAGAGGCTACCGAAAACTAGTGACTCTAAACTTCAGCCAGTCGGCGCAAGTTACTAGTTCTGTACGTGGCATACAGGATACGATGCGACATTACGTATATACAGGGTAGTCCATTGATAGAGACCGGGCCAAATACCTCACGAAATAAGCATCAAACGAAAACACTACAAAAAAACCAAACTCGTCTAGCTTGAAGGGCGAAACCAGATGGCGCTATGGTTGGCCCGCTAGATGACGCTGCCATAGGTCAAACGGATATCAACTGCGTTTTTTTTAAATAGGAACCCCCATTTTTTATTACATATTCGTGTAGTACGTAAAGAAATATGAATGTTTTGGTTGGACCACTTTTTTCGCGTTGTGATAGATGGCGCTGTAATAGTCACAAACGTATAAGTACGTGGTATCACGTAACATTCTGCCAGTGCGGACGGTATTTGCTTCGTGATACATTACCCGTGTTGAAATGGACCGTTTACCAATTGCGGGAAAGGTCGATATCGTGTTGATGTATGGCTATTGTGATCAAAATGCCCAACGGGCGTGTGCTATGTATGCTGCTCGGTATCCCGGACGACATCACCCAAGTGTGCGGACCGTTCGTCGGATAGTTATGTTACTCAAGGAAACAGGATGTGTTCAGCCACATGTGAAACGTCAACCACGACCTGCAACAAATGATGATGCCCAAGTACGTGTTTTAGCTGCTGTCGCGACTCATCTGCACATCATTAGCAGACAAATTGAGCGAGAATCGGGAATCTCAAAAATGCCGGTGTTGAGAATGCTTCATCAACATCGATTGCACCCGAACCATATTTGTATGCACCAGGAATTGCATGGCGACGACTTTGAACGTCGTGTACAGTTATGCCAACGGGCACAAGAGAAATTACGGGACGATGACAGATTTTTTTGCACGCATTCTATTTAGCGACGAAGCGTCATTCACCAGCAGCGGTAACGTAAACCGGCATAATATGCACTATTGGGCTACGAAGCGGTATTGAATAGCATATTTCACGATTGAATAGCGTATTTAATGACAGGTGGATTGGTCGTCGAATCACCATACCATGGCCCGCACGTTCACCGGATCCGACGTCCCCGGATTTCTTTCTGTGGGGAAAATTGAAGGATATTTGCTATCGTGATCCACCGAGAACGCCTGGCAATTGTCAATGGATGCACGAACATTACGGAAGGCCAACTACTCGCTGTTGAGAGGAATGTCGTTACACGTATTGCCAAATGCATTGAGGTTGACGGACGTCATTTTGGCATTTATTGCATTTATGTGGTATTTACAGGTAATCACACCGTAACAGCATGCGTTCTCAGAAATGATACGTTCACAAAGGTACATGTATCACATTGGAACAACCGAAATAAAATGTTCAAACGTACCTACGTTCTGTATTTTAATTTAAAAAACCTACCTGTTACCAACTGTTCTTCTAAAATTGTGAGCCATATGTTTGTGACTGATACAGCGCCATCTATCACAAAGCCAAAGAAAATGGTCCAACTGAAACATTCATATTTCTTTACGTACTACACGAGTATGAAATAAAAAATGAGGGTTCCTATTTAAAAAAACGCAGTTGATATCCGTTTGACCTATGGCAGCGCCATGTAGTGTGCCACTGCTGGTTCCCCCTCCAAGCTAGACAAGTTTCGTTCTTTGTAGTGTTTTCGTTTGACGCTTATTGTGGTGTCACCGCCAGACACCACACTTGCTAGGTGGTAGCCTTTAAATCGGCCGCGGTCCATTAGTATACGTCGGACCCGCGTGTCGCCACTGTCAGTGATTGCAGACGGAGCGCCGCCACACGGCAGGTCTAGAGAGACGTCCTAGCACTCGCCCAGTTGTACAGCCGATTTTGCTAGCAATGGTTCACTGACAAATTACGCTCTCATTAGCCGAGACGATAGTTAGCATAGCCTTCAGCTACGTCATTTGCTACGACGTAGCAAGGCGCCATTATCATTTGCTGTTAATCTTGTGATGCCTGTACCGTCAGACCGATGTTCACCAATTATGGATTAAAGTTAAGTATTCCAGCAGCTACGTACTTTTCTTGATATGATTACTTTACCTGTTCCAGACCTCACGCCAGCCTGCGTGAGCTTAAACGCGTGCCTTTCGGCTTCACCGTCTAGTGGCTTGGCTGTCTTGCCAAGTCACAACACTTATTTCGTGAGATATTTGGCCCGGTCACGATCAATGGACCACCTGGTATACAGATATCTCAAGTGGCTGGATCCAATGTGGAATGTGAGATTTTAAAAAGTTACAAGACGAGGCACCGAGCGAGGTGGCGCAGTGGTTAGCACACTGGACTCGCATTCGGGAGGACGACGGTTCAATCCCGTCTCCAGCCATCCTGATTTAGGTTTTCCGTGATTTCCCTAAATCGTTTCAGGCAAATGCCGGGATGGTTCCTTTGAAAGGGCACGGCCGATTTCCTTCCCCATCCTTCCCTAACCCGAGCTTGCGCTCCGTCTCTAATGACCTCGTTGTCGACGGGACGTTAAAACAACACTAACCTAACCTAACTAACCTACAAGACGAGGCGCTACAGTAGAGAGCTACTACTTTTAAATCATGTGTTTTAGATGGTGAGTGTGGATAACACGCACATGTACTAGATAGAGTGAACAACTCCCACATTGGACACAGAAAATGCGATTCCACATGAGTATGTTTCGCTAAAGTTATTAATAAGCAATTCCTGTAATTTTGTTTATTTTAACCATATTATATCTGTTCTATCTGTTCTCTCACGATGTCATAATATTTGTTAATAAGTACAATACCTTTTGAAGAATACAGTTTTAAAACCGTATAAACCATGGTCAAGGTTCAATAAACCTGTATTTTACAACTGGTTGGCTGTTACTCCCAATCCACTGAAGCTAATCCTCGAATGCTACACGCGGTTCCTTAGTACGTAATTCCACATCGACGACTTGAGCGTTGATAAAGATCAGACGAAATGAGGAGAAAAACATAAAATCTATTCCCCGAGAAAATCTCCGATCGGCTTGGAATCGAATCCAGGATCCCGCGATCTACAGGCAGGGACGCTAGCCACTAGATCATGATCTGCGGACTTCTTGGCTGTGGAAAATAGTAAACTGTGGCCTCAGCAAGACGAGGGAAACTGCCACATCGCGGAACAGACCATGTCACATGAGACTCTGCCGGTCGACTCGTGTCTCGCAATGGACGCATAAACTCGTTGCCGCAGTCAGCGGACCCTCTGCCTTTTATCTTCTCCTTTGCAGTGTCCAAAGGGCCAACGGCCTTGCCGCAGTGGTAACACTGATTCCTGTCAGATCACCTAAATTAAGCGCTGTCGGGCTGGGCTATTACTTGGATGGGTGACCATCCGCTCTGCTTAGCGCTGTTGGCAAGCGTGGTGCACTCAGCCCTTATGAGGCAAACTGAGGAGCTCCTTCATTGAGAAGTAGCGGCTCTGATCTCGTAAACTGACATACGGCTGGGAGAATGGTGTGCTGACCACATGTCATTCCATATCCGCATCCATTATGCCTGTGGGCTCAGGATGATACGGCGGCCGGTCGGTGCCGTTGGGCCTTCGTGGCCTGTTCCCACGAAGTTTAGTTTTTAGTGTCCACAGGACTTTTGCTGCCCTTAAACACAACATTAGCCTGATGATCTGCGAATCTGGCATAATGTTATTCAACATGTGCTGCGGATTCGTTACTATCAAACGTGTCTGGTGGGTATAGGCCTAATGGACTCCTGACTATAGGTTGTAAATTGCTCAAATGGTTCAAATGATTCTGAGCAATATGGGACTTAACTTCTGAGATCATCAGTCCCCTAGAACATAGAACTACTTAAACCTAACTAACCTAAGGTCATCACACACATCCATGCCCGAGGCAGGATTCGAACCTGCGACCGTAGCGGTCACGCGGCTCCAGACTGGAGCGCCTGGAATCGCTCGGCCACTCCGTCGGGCTGTAAACTGCTACGAGCATTTCAGTTGTAACACCATTATTAAACAAATCCGCCGGTGTATAAATGGATACACTACTTTTGGGACACTGTGTAGACAGAAACAGCAGCAGCTCGCTGACCGTTAGCAGATGACGCTATTTGGAAACCCGCGCTAAGCAAACGACGTCATAACGGTATATGGCAAACTACGCGATGAGTAATGTTCATCAGGCCGGACTCGTCAGTGAGATTGTGCGCAACTTCATCATCACTGAATTACCGCTCCAGCCTGGCGTACCATTCTCACAAAGCATTGTACGTATGTCGGTTGCGGCTTTTCGATGGCCTCTCATTCCAATCGAGAAGCAAGTTAAAATCGAGAACATTAATTAGCCACGACCGATACGGCCTGAAGACTCTCTGTTTATAAGGAAATGGGCACACTGTTGTGGCGTAACAAGACAGCTACGCCACACTGAAGTAGCCGAAAGGCACGCGTAATCTCAAGTAGGCTAGATAGAGGTCTGAAACAGGATACTTATTAATGTTATAAAGAAAAGTATGTAGCTGCTGGAATACTTAACTTTTAATTTTTCCTTGTTGTATACATCGTTCTGGATGAGACATTTCATACGATAACTATCAAACTATGTAAGGCTAATGGCGCCTTGCTAGGTCGTAGCCATGGACTTAGCTGAAGGCTATTCTAACTGTCTCTCGGCAAATGAGAGAAAGGCTTCGTCAGTATAGTCGCTAGCAAAGTCGTCGTACAACTGGGGTGAGTGCTAGTCCGTATTTCGAGACCTGCCTTGTGGTGGCGCTCGGTCTGCGATCACACAGTGGCGACACGCGGATCCGACATGTACTAAATGGACCGCGGCCGATTTAAGCTACCACCTAGCAAGTGCGGTGTCTGGCGGTGACACCACACACACATATGTTAGTGACTGAATTCCAGTAGCTGCTATACCTCAACACCTCATGCTGCAATGACACATGCATAACATTTCAAAGATTTTATTAAAGGCCGGCCAGTGTGGCCGAGCAGTTCTAGGCGCTTCAGTCTGGAACCGCACGACCACTACGGTCGCAGGTTCGAGTCCTCCCTCGGGCATGGATGTGCGTGATGTCCTTAGGTTAGTTAGGTTTAAGTAGTTCTAAGTTATAGGGGACTGATAACCTCAGATATGACGTCCCATAGTGCTCAGGGCTAACCATTTTATTAAAGTGCGCATAAGGAAATGTAGTTAATGAAATGCAAAATATACAGAGTAATTCAAAGAGGACTTTACATCTTTGGAATCATATAAAATGCATTTAGATAACGTACAGACTCGGTAGATGTGTCATTTTGCAGCAAACAACCTCAAGTTTGATTCACGTAGTGCATTAGTACCCCATTCCGACGCCGGGAGCGTCATCGTAGTGCACAGTTAAAATGGCTACTTTCACTGGTTCGGAGCGTGCTTGCTGTGTGTTTTGGTGTCGTGGAACGAACTCTGCAACGTCTGTTCGGCGTAAATTTCGCACTGAACATGGTAAAGAACCTAAAGGAAGCCTACAATTTACTCTTGACACAAGAACTTTGCTGAGACGTTGGTCACAGCGAAAACGTAAATCATCTTTCTTGTTCACGTAGAAAACTGTCACTGGTATTGTGTATCTGGCTATGCTTGAAAACTTCTTAATTCCACAGATCTACGAAGATGACGAGATGGGATGGTTTACTACCAGCACCACCTCACGGAAGTTCGAGGTTTCCTCCATAATCGCTTTCAGGCTGCGAAGGTCACCTCGCTCCCTAAACACCACCGGATTTCTTTTTCTAGGGTTCCATTAACAGTGTGTTTCTTCCTCCCCTACCAAACAATTTGGCGTCCTGAAAAAGAGAAGCTACGCTGCCGCTGCACAAGTTACGCCCGATTTGCTGCAACGAGTGTGGGAAGGAATTGATTACAGGTGGGACGTTTGCCGCATCTTTAATGGCAGTCACACGGAACCGAAATGGCGCAAGACACTGTTAAGTGAAAATTGATGTTGTTTGCTACAAAATGACACATCTATCGATTCTGTATGTCATCTCAATAAATTTCTATACTACTCCAAAGTTGTAAAGTCCTTTTTGACTCACCTTGTAGATTCACCTGTCAAATAGGCTACTTGATAAAATCTGCTATCTGAGGTGTCCCAGGGGTAATGGTCAGTATTCGGGGGTATGACAAGAACGATCATTCGAAGCAGAAAAGTCTAGTAAACATGGGCTCTCAAATGCGTACCTTAACGTCTGTGAGTTGTTTTTCACCTTCGACACTGCTAGCTCTTTGCGTTCCATACTTCGAGAAGTGGTAATACGGACCAAAACAAGGAAAAAATGTCCAGTAAACCGTGCATACGTGAAGAGCTATGAGCATTTGTCCACTCCACTACCATGAAGCACGTCTATTCAACTGAACAAGTAGTCATAGTTCTTAAGGAACGGATTCTAGAGTCCATATTTACTAGACACCTTTTTGGTGCTACTACTTCTTCCCAAAATATAGAAAACAAAGAACTGACAGCAGAAAATATTTCTTTCACGATGAAGTGCTCACAGGTAGTATAGTACGGTATGGGCCTTAAAGCCCATGTTTACTACACTTTTTTTGCTTCGAATGTTCGTTCTTGTCATATCCTTGGATACTGACCTTTCCTTGTGGGACACACTGTGTAGTTTGAGTGAGCGAAAATTATTTTCCCTTCCCAGGTTATTTCGTGGTCTAGTGGTTAGCGTCGAAGCTTCGACTTCTCGGGGTCCCGGGATCCATTCCCGGCCGCGTAGGCGATTTTCTTCGTTCGTTGACTGGGTGTCTGCGTTGTCCTGACCATTCCATCTCGCCTTCATCGACGCGACACGGTGTCAAATGGAGTGACTCGCACCAGGGGGCCAAACAAACCCGGGCAATAATGCCCTACCATCATTTCATTTCATTACATAAAAAACCTCTAACATGATAGATAAGCCATGTACTTACAGCTACTACGAACGCAAGCAACGACAAATAAGGATGTTTAGTGTAATTTTTTTATTTTAACTGGTGTGATTGAATCAATTCAAATAATAGGTAGATATTCGTACTTGCTTACTTTTCAAGAAATTAATAGTGCTGTTGCTGTTCAATAAAAAATAAATACAAAGCTTGTGCGTACTCAATCCATTCTCGCATGACGGAAGCATCTACTGAATTTATCGTCTTTCTCACGCCTCCAGTTGGACCTTTGAACCCTTGTACAGTTTACTAACAAATTTATTTCTATTTCTTCGCAATTTGATACCTACACTGCGCAAAACTATTAAAACATCACTTTACGAAACACCGTAATTGTTCCCCACTGCGACGTGCAAGTTTGAAATTTGACTGAAAGGTGCGTATAGCCCGCCTCTGTAGTGATGCAAAAACGATGTGAGACTCGGGTTCGGCGACGCTCCAGATATAAATGTGTCGACACAGGCCCTAGCTCAGAAGCTCATGTCAAGTGTAAGGTGGGTTAAAGAGGTCACATTGTCATCAAATTTTACCACAATTCACCGTGGACGTGTTGCATGATGGGTAGGTCGTCGCACCCCCTCTTACCCACATTTCACCATTTCTTTTGACGTCTCTGCGAGGAGGTCAGAACCGCAACACCCAGCGCTGAAATCTGTGGGTAACGAAAACATTTCAGACACGCCACCGCTCAGAATCGACACTAAAAGGCTTCAGGAGATGGCATAGAGGGCGTCAATGAAGTCATCCCTTCTCCTGAGGCCTCGATTCGCACACATTTTGCGGTCGCAAAGGACAATTCCCAGAAAGATACTCCTGACGGTCTTGACACTGCTCACACTCCACGGACGCTTCAACTCTTCTCTGAGCGCATCCTCGACCAGTAATCCCACGAATTTTATCCCACCCATTTGGAGCGCAGTGCGACTCAACGCGAGCCGAAGCAGTAAACAGTGCTTTTGCTGAAACTTCCCGGCAGATTAAAACTGTGTGCCGGACCGAGACTCGAACTCGGGACCTTTGCCTTCCGCGGGCAAGTGCTCTACCAACTGAGCTACCCAAGAACGACTCAAGCCCCGTCCTCACAGCTTTACTTCTGCCAGTACCTCGTCTCCTACCTTCCAAACTTTACAGAAGCTCTCCTGCGAACTAGCACTCCTCAAAGAAAGGATATTGCGGAGACATGGCTTAGCCACAGCCTGGGGGATGATTCCAGAATGAGATTTTCACTCTACAGCGGAGTGTGCGCTAATATGAAACTGCAGGGTTCGCAGGAGAGCTTCTGTAAAGTTTGGAAGGTAGGAGACAAGGTACTGGCAGAAGTAAAGTTGTGAGGACGGGGCGTGAGTCGTGCTTGGGTATCTCAGTTGGTAGAGCACTTGCCCGCGTAAGGCAAAGGTCCCGAGTTCGAGTCTCGGTCCGGCAACACAGTGTTAATCTGCCAGGAAGTTTCATATCAGCGCACACTCCGCTGCAGAGTGAAAATGTCATTCTAGTGCTTTTGCTTTTTCAGCTCTCCTGTTCACGCCCTCCTAAGGCGTGATCGTGCAGGGGGCGACTTTGATGTGTGAATAAATCGGGAAAGGATCCCTCTAAGACCCGCCAGTTCCTATGGAACCAAACTGCTGAGGTGATCTGTCCCTAGCCTTACAAACTACTTAATCTAACTTTAATTTACGCTAAGGGCAAAACACACACCTATGCCCGAGGGAGGACTCGAATCTCCGATAGGGGTAACCGTGCGAACCGTGGCAACGCGCCTTAAGTCCGCGCAAATAGCCAACTTTTCGATAGCTCACAGTGTCAAACAGGAGTTTTAACAGGGTTACGGAAAGTGGCCCGGACAGAGTTTTTCCCGTCCGACGACCGTACGGTATGTGGACGTGGCTCGCCACTACCGAGACTGTGTCTGCATACCTGAGGACGATCCGAACTGGTATTACACTGACGTGCGAAACTTAAGGACGAAAGCTGTTCCTGCGTAAGCCGGCCGGGGTGGCCAAGCGGTTCTAGGCGCTACAGTCTCGAACCGCGCGACCGCTACGGTCGTAGGTTCGAATCCTGCCTCGGGCATGGATGTGTGATGTGCTTAGGTTAGTTAGGTTTAAGTAGTTCTAAGTTCTAGGGGACTGATGACCTCAGAAGTTAAGTCCCATAGTGCTCAGAGCCATTTGAACCATTTTTGTTCCTGCGTAACATCAGCGCCGGCACGTCGTCCTGGAACCCCACAGCAGTGATGACTGTGAGACGACGCCAGCCAATAGCACGCTGACTAGGACGACACGAAGACAGGAGCGGCACCTATACGAAGAGAATATAAGCGCCGCTGCAGCTAGCCTCACCCGCACTAGAAGAGCCGCATTAGAAGACGAGCCATGATCCAAATGATTTCGTTGCTGCTTATAGATCACGGGGTCCCGGGTTCGATTCCCGACCGGGTTGGGGATTCTTCTCTGCCCTGGGACTGGGTGTTTATGTTGTCCTCACCATGTCGTCATCATCATCAATGGCTAGATGGGATTGTGTAACAATTTGTCTGTGTAAACATTGGGAATTTGTACGGGCGGTGACGAACGCGCAGTTGTGCGCCCCACAAACCAAACGCCATCATCATCCACACGATTTAGCCGTGACTTGTGATCTACATTAATTGCTTGCATGGAAATCATATATCTAGAAGGACACTGATTATTTGAATGTCGCAATTTGCTTGCGACCCATATTTGTAGAAACGCAAAGTATTATCCATTTAATTTATTGTAATAAACTCCAATAATAAGATTTGCTTGAATGTTGTCTGGCTATCCGAGAAAACAGCTTCCTAGACACCCTATAGTAGACAAGTGGGCAGGATCCGGCAAATGTAACTTTCGCATGATGTGTAACATAGCTCGATGGAACTCGCACCTGACGTAGAAAGAACTGGAACAGTGTAGTATAGAAGGTAACGGAAAGAAGTACGCAATGGAATGAGAAGCCGCGCGGGATTAGCTGAGCGGTCTAGGGCGCTGCAAAAAATGGCTCTGAGCACTATGGGACTTAACTTCTGAGGTCATCAGTCCCCTAGAACTTAGAACTACTTAAACCTAACTAACATAAGGACATCACACACATCCATGCCCGAGGCAGGATTCGAACCTGCGACCGTAGCGGTCGCGCGGTTCCAGACTGTAGCGCCTAGAACCGCTCGGCCACCCCGGCCGGCAGGGTGCTGCAGTCATGGACTGTGCAGCTGGTCCCGGAGGAGATTCGAGTCCTCCCTCGGGCACGGGTGTGTGTGTGTTTATTATTAGGATAATTTAGGTTAAGTAGTGTGTGAGCTTAGGGACTGATGACCTTAGCAGTTAAGTCCCATAAGATTTCACACGCATTTGAACATTTTATTTGGAATGAAAAAATGACACTTTTATCTAAAGACTGTCATTTTAATAAAGTTATAGCGATTTACGGTGAGCCCCTGGATATTACCAAAGGTGGCACAAGGTTGCGAATAGTGTGTGTGATCACCACAGATGCGAACGCATGTTCTGCAACGTACTCCCATGCTGGCCAAAAGATTGGTAAAGTGTTCTTGTGCTATGGTGTTCTATTCCCCCAACAGAGCGGTTCCCATATATGTGAGCGGTTCGTAAACGTTTTGAGTAATAGAAGCCAGTACGTTTTCCACAACGGTGAGTGTTCATCAGAGACAAGGATACCATCAGAGGTGCCCAGGGGAGTGTGATGGTACCGCTGCTGTTCTCTATACTCGTAAATGGTTTGGCGGATAAGATGGGCATCAATCTGCGGTTATTTGCTGCTGACGCTGTGGTGCGTTCGTGGAATGATTGTAGGAGGATACAAGATAATTTATATAAAATTTCTAATTGGTGATGGAACACGTGAGGCAATACTGACCCTACGACTTATCTTAGAAGGAAGATTAAGGAAAGGCAAACCTACGTTTCTAGCATTTGTAGACTTAGAGAAAGCTTTTCACAATGTTGACTGGAATACTCTCTTTCAAATTCGGAAGGTGTCAGGGTCAAATACGGGGAGCGAACGGCTATTTACAATTTGTGCAGAAACCAGATGGCAGTTATAATAGTCGAGGGACATGAAAGGGAAACAGTGGTTGGGAAGGGAGTGAGACAGGGTTGTAGCCTATCCCCGATGTTATTCAATCTGTATATTGAGCGAGCAGTAAACGAAACAAAAGAAAAATTCGGAGTAGGGATTAAAATCCACGGAGAAGAAATAAAAACTTTGAGGTTCGCCGATGACATTGTAATTCTGTTAGAGACAGAAAAAGACCTGGAGGAGCAGTTGAACGGAATGGACAGTGTCTTGAAAGGAGGATATAAGATGAACATCAACAAAAGCAAAACAAGGATAATGGAATGTAGTAGAATTAAACTGGGTGATTCTGTGGGAATTAGATTAGGAAATGAGACGCTTAAAGTAGTAAATGAGTTTCGCTATGTGGGAGAAAAATAACTGATGATGGTCGAAGTAGAGAGGATATAAAATGTAGACTGGCAATGGCAAGCAAAGCGTTTCTGAAGAAGAGAAATTTGTTAACATCGAGTATAGATTTGTCAGGAAGTCGTTTCTGAAAGTATTTGTATGGAGTGTAGCCATGTGTGGAAGTGAAACATGGACGATAAATAGTTTAGACAAGAAGATAATAGAAGCTTTCGAAATGTGGTGCTACAGAAGAATGATGAAGATTAGATGGGTAGATCACATAACTAATGAGGAGGTATTGAATAGAATTGGGGAGAAGAGGAGTTTGTGGCACAACTTGACTAGAAGAAGGGATCGGTTGGTAGGGCATATTCTGAAGCATCAAGGAATCACCAATTTAGTATTGGAGGGCAGCGTGGAGGGTAAAAATCGTAGCTGGAGACCAAGAGATGAATACACTAAGCAAATTCAGAAGGATGTGATGAATGTCAGAGGGCTCTCAATGTAGAAAAAATGTAAGTTAATGCAGATGAGTAGGAGAAACAAACCCGTAATGTTCGAATAACGTTCTGCTTGACCCAGTCACATCTTATAAATATCTAGGCGTACCAGTGCAAAGCGATATGAAATGGAACGAGTATGTACGTGTAGAAGGGAGGCGAATGGTAGGCTTCTGAGAATTTCAGGAAAGTGTGGTTCATATATAAAGGAGACCGCATCTAGGACACTAGTGCGACCTATTCTTGAGTACTGCTCGAGTGTTTGGCATGAGCAACAGGTCGGACTAAAGGAAGACATCGGAGCAATTTAGAAGTGGGCTACTAGATTTATTACCGCTAGGTTCGAACAACACGCAAGCATTATGGAGATGCTTCGGGGATTCAAATAGGAATCCGCGCAGCGATGGCGACTTCGCCGTCCGGAGTGGCCGAGCGGTTCTAGGCGCTACAGTCTGGAACCGTGTGACCGCTACGGTCGCAGGTTCGAATCCTTCCCCGGGCATGGATGTGTGTGATGTCTTTAGGCTAGTTAGGTTTAAGTAGTTCTAAGTTCTAGGGGACTGACGATCTCAGCAGTTAAGTCCCATAGTGCTCAGAGTCATTTGAACCATTTGTAGGTGACTTCTTTTCCAGCAACAGAAAATTTAGAGACCCGACATTTGAAGCTACTGCCGTCAACATACATTTCACGTAAGGGCCATGAAGACAGGGTAAGGGATACAAGGTTTCCTACGGATATATATGAACAGACGTTTTTCCCTTGCTCTATTTGCGAGTGGGACAGGAAAGGATGTTGTGGCGTAACCATAAGCGCCGGAACGAAGCGGAGGAGCACAAGACCAGGGAAGGCGGTGAGGAAACTCCAGCCAATAGCCCGCTGAAAGGAACGCCCCCTGAAAGGAGGCAGCCTCGGCTGCTCAGATCGGCTCCCTATAGGAACAGTTGTAGACCGGACTCAGTATCGCAGATCAGTTGTCAGCGACATGTGTCAGCTTGCAGGAACTTTTGTCTATAGCGACGAACATTACTGTTTTCATGTTACCTGCGACACTGGTGTAACTCCAAAGTTCAAGCGTTGTCAAATCTGTTTTATACAGGGTGGCGCACGAAATGTGTTACCAATTGTTTCTTTCACAATTTACGACGCACACTAGATATCCCGCTGGGATCTCTACAGCAGTACCAGCAAAGCTTGGAAAAACAAACGAGTTACGAAATGGCGTGTAATTCACGATAGTGCCGCTGGGAGACTAGTAAGCAGCAATGGCTGACAATCGAAGACTGACGACGATCGGCAATTGTGTTACTTTTTCATGAACTGTTTAACACACGATGGGTCCCTTCCAAGAAGACCATCCACAGGTTGTACGATAAATCTGCACAGGAAGGGACAGTATTGGAAGCGAAGCGACCTCGGCCTAAGCCTGTTTGTTCGCCGGAGAATACTGAAGCGGTACGAGTTGCTGTACAGAGAAGTCCCGGGAAATCGTGCAGAAAGCCAGCAGTGCAACTGGGAATATACAGACGCTCCGTTCAACGCATTCTTAAAAGTGACCTCCATATGTACCCATACAAGATGACCTGTGCACAGAAGCTCACTGAAGAACACAAGCAGCAGAGACTACTGTTTGCTCAGTGGGCGGAGGATACGGGAGAAACTCTCAACAACGTTTGGTTGTCAGACGAGGCGCATTTTCATTTAGACGGTGTCGTTAACAAACAAAATGTACGCTTTTGGGCCACTGAAAACCCACAAGTGCTTCAGGAACGTCAACATTATGCTCCGAGGATTACAGCGTGGGCAGCAATTTCCAGTCACGGACTTATTGGACACTTTTTCTTTGAAGAAACTGTGAACAGCGAGCGTTATTTGAGCATGCTTCGCAATAGCTTCATTCCACAGCTTCTTGCTTCTGCCTTGCCCTTCAACACGCAGTGGTTCATTCAAGATGGAGCAAGGCCACATACTGCAAACACTGTGTTAGAGTTTTTACACGAGCATTTCGACATGCGGATCGTTTCACTCAGGTTTCCAGGTCGTTTCAATGACGGACAAAATTGCCCCCCCCCCCCCAATAGTCTAGACCTCAATCCATGTGACTTTTTTCTTTGGGGCTATCTAGACGAAAGAAAATTTTCCGAAACGTCCACGTGATTTAATGGAGCTCAGAAGACGTATTCTTCAAATTTGCAGTGAAATTACGGAAGACATGTGCCGTATGGTAATCACTAACTTCAGTGTTCGTTTGAAGGAAGTTAGGAAACGAAATGGTGGACATATTGAGTATGTCCTGAGTTAGAACAAATCTCCATGGACACCTCTTCATTGTAATATATGTTCCTTTCAGATTGTATTGACAATAAAGTTTATATTCAAAAACAAATTGGTAACACATTACGTAGATGTAGACAACAGCTTGATGGTCGCTGAGCATGAGGACGTCTCCGCAACATGTGTCACATTTGCTCGATGGGATTTAGGTCGAGGGAAGGGGCAGGCCAGTCCATTCGTGTAATATCCTCTCGTTCCTATTGCTCCTCCACAAAAAATGGTTCAAATGGCTCTGAGCACTATGGGACTCAACTGCTGAGGTCATTAGTCCCCTAGAACTTAGAATTAGTTAAACCTAACTAACCTAAGGACATCACAAACATCCATGCCCGAGGCAGGATTCGAACCTGCGGCCGTAGCGGTCTTGCGGTTCCAGACTGCAGCGCCTTTAACCGCACGGCCACTTCGGCCGGCATATTGCTCCTCCACCTGCGTTCTTCGAAGCGGTCGTGCAACATGAAAGCAGGGATGAGGTAGAATCTTACGTTCACAGTTTAACACAATAAGTCAAGAATTAAAGTTAGAAAATGTATAGGGGTGAGTTAAGTGCTGACTACGCTCGGAAGTACTAGCATTCGCCATTTCTGGCAGTTGTAGAAAACCGTCATTAGCGGACGCCTTTCTCTTTCCGTCTAGGCTTTTTATAGTTTTTCCTGAAATTTTCTCCGATGGGGCCCTTCTTGGAGCAATATTTTGAAGAGAAACATTACCTGATAAGAAACAGGTAAGTAATTAATTCGATTCAGAGCGTTTTTCAGTATATTTCAATGTTCGTATGACGAACATAATGTGAATGGTAACTTTCCCACGCCAGGTTTTGCCTATTTATCTCAATCTGACACCCAAACCTCCGAATGTCAGACACTCAGATCGGTACCAAATACTGCGTGTCGAGGGGTATCGTGCCAAATTTTGTCCAACTAGTGCATTAAATCGTCAAAATCCCTAGCTCGTTGGAGTACACCGGTCATAATGCTCTCAGCGTCTCAGCCGGAGAAAGATCCGGCGACCGTTGCTCGCCAGCACGAAGACATGTAGTAGAAAGTCTCGCCGTGTGTAGGTGGGCATTATCTTGCTGAAATGTAAGCCCAGGACGGCTTGCCATGAAAAGCAACAAAACGGTGACAACCAAAGGGGACTTCTCATGAAAAGAAATGGCATTCCAGGGCATCACTCCTGGTTGTCGGGCAGTATGGCGGACGACAGTCTTGTTGGTAGCCCAACCCTGTCCCGATGGTCTCCAGGATCTCATTCACTGGAGTAGATTTGTCTCCATTAATGACACCCGCTTCGAACTCAGCCCCGATGTGGCCGGAGATACCAACCTGACTGTTGGCCGTCAACCAAGACTGGACTGGAGTGTCGTTTCTTTTCATAGCAGCGTCTCTTTGGTTGCATTCCGCGGCACCCTTATAGCACAACGGTAAGACGGCGATATTCTGCGCTCTGTTTTGTTACCCTTTATAGGAAACCATCCTGGGCTTACATTTCAGCAAGATAATGCCCGCCCGCACACGGCGAGAGATTCAATCGCTTGTCTTCGTGCTTGCGAAACACTACCTTGGCCGGCAATGTCGCCTGATCTCTCCCCAACTGAGAACGTTCGGAGCATTACGGGGAAGAGCCCTAAAACCGGCTCGGGATTTTGACGAAGTAACGTACCCGTTGGACAGAATTCGGCACGACATCCCCGAGGACGACATCCAAAAACTCTGTCGATCAGTATCAAGCCGAATAACTGCTGTTTAAGCGCCGGTGGTCCAGCGCTTTATTGCCTTGCTGAACCTGTGAAGTTCTTTCTCTCGAACAAATCACCCTACTTATCTGTAATCGTACTCAATTATTTACCTCTACATGTGATCACATCTACCAATTCCCGATTCGCCGAGCGGTCTGAAGCGCCTTGCCACGGATCGCGGGTCCGCAGCTCGTGGTCTCGCGGTAGCGTTCTCGCTTCCCGAGCACGGCGTCCCGGGTTCGATTCCCGGCGGGGCCAGGGATTTTCTCTGCCTCGTGATGGCTGGGTGTTGTCTGTTGTCCTTGGGTTAGTTAGGTTTAAGTAGTTCTAAGTTCTAGGGGACTGATGACCATAGCTGTTAACTCCCATAGTGCTCAGAGCCATTTTGAACGGATCGCGAGGCCGCTCCAGTCGGAGATTCGAGTCCTCCCTCGAGCACAAGTGTGGCGTAAGTTGGATTAAATAGTGTGTAAGCCTAAGGGCCGCTGACCTCAGCAGTTTGGTCCCATAGGAACTGACCACAAATTTCCAAAAAATTTCCGTTTCATTCGGATAGGTCCTTAGTGGTGCATCGTCTTTTTTTCCTTTTTCATTACAATTAGAAACATATGCACATTTTTGGGGCAGCATAACTGAATCCGCGCGAATACCCAGATTATATTCAACCGGTACCGGAAAATGAGAGCATGTAGCAACGTCCAAGGAACTTTGTACATAATTTTAAACTTTTACGAAAATTTTTAAATTTTTCTCACTGACACCCCCATAAAATAATGAAAGGAAAAAAAAGTTTGTTGTTGTTGTGGTCTTCAGTCCTGAGACTGGTTTGATGCAGCTCTCAATGCTAATCTATCCTGTGCAAGCTCCTTCATCTCCCAGTACCTACTGCAACCTACATCCTTCTGAATCTCCTTACTGTATTCATCTCTTGGTCTCCCTCTGCGATTTTTACACTCCACACTGCCCTCCAATGCTAAATTTGTGATCCCTTGATGCCTCAGAACATATCCTACCAACCGATCCCTTCTTCTAGTCAAGTTGTGCCAAAAACTTCTCTTCTCCCCAATCCTATTCAATACCTCCTCATTACTTACGTGATCTACACACCCAATCTTCAACATTCTTCTGTAGCACCACATTTCAAAAGCTTCTATTCTCTTCTTGTCCAAACTGTTTATTGTCCATGTTTTACTTCCATACATGCCTACACTCCATACAAATACTTTCAGAAACGACTTCCTGACAATTCTATACTCGATGTTAACAAATTTCTCTTCTTCAGAAATGCTTTCCTTGTCATTGCCAGTCTACATTTTATATCCTCTCTACTTCGACCATCATCAGTTATTTTGCTCCCCAAACAGCAAAACTCTTTTACTACTCTTTCTCATTTCCTAATCTAATTCCCTCAGCATCACCCGACTTAATTCGACTACATTCCATTATCCTCGTTTTGCTTTTGCTGATGTTCATCTTATATCCTCCTTTCAAGACACTGTCCATTCCGTTCAACTACTCTTCCAAGTCTTTTCCTGTCTCTGACAGAATTACAATGTCATCGGCGAACCTGAAAGTTTTTATTTCTTCTCCATGGATTTTAATACCTACTCCAAATTTTTCTTTCGTTTCCTTTACTGCTTGCTCAATATACATATTGAACAACATCGGGGAGAGGCTACAACCTTGTCTCACTCCCTTCCCAACCACTGCTTCCCTTTCATGCCCCTCGACTCTTATAACTGCCATCTGGTTTCTATACAAATTGTAAATAGCCTTTCGCTCCCTGTATTTTACCCCTGCCACCTTTGAAAGAGAGTATTCCAGTCAACATTGTCAAAAGCTTTCTCTAAGTCTACAAATGCTAGAAACGTAGGTTTGCCTTTCCTTAATCTTCCTTCTAAGATAAGTCGTCAGGTCAGTATTGCCTCACGTGTTCCAACATTTCTACGAAATCCAAACTGATCTTCCCCAAGGTCGGCTTCTACCAGTTTTTCCTTTCGTCTGTAAATAATTCACGTTAGTATTTTGCATCCGTGACTTATTAAACTGATTGTTCGGTAATTTTCACATCTGTCAACACCTGCTTTCTCTGGGATTGGAATTATTATATTCTTCTTGAAGTCTGAGGGTATTTCGCTTGTCTCGTACATCTTGCTCACCAGATGGTAGAGTTTTGTCAGGACTGGCTCTCCCAAGGCCGTCAGTAGTTCTAGTGGAATGTTGTCTACTCCCGGGGCCTTGTTTCGACTAAATTTTTGCTGCATCACAGTTTTAGTTTCTTATTTGTTGAATGCTGCATCTGCTCGCCACACATTTTGCAAATGTTCAAACTTGTGTGAATTCCTAAGGGACCAAACTGCTGAGGTCATCGGTCCCTAGACTTACACACTACTTTAACTTATGCTAAGAACACACACACACACACACCCATACCCAAGGGAGAACTCGAACCTCCGGCGGGAGGGGCCACGCCATCTGTGACATGGCACCTCAAACCACGCGTCCACTCCGCGGGCACACATTTTGCAGACAGTATCCAAATATACCACTGAATGTATCTGCAAAATTATATCATTTTACGACACACAGTTGTGGATGTAGGACGTTTTATACACGGAAAACCCATTCGCTAAAGAATCGAGAGCGAGGAGTTTGCTGGCCAGTTCTACACCGTCTGCTCTATGGCGCTCTTTTTTCCGGGAAGCTGATGGAGACACATTTCTTCCCGTGGAAAACTCGAGACACAGCAAGGCAAAACTGAGATTTCATAATTACGCGTTGATAGCGAGATGACGCGGCCATCTGCGTGATTCAAACCGGCGTCCCCTTATCTCGCGATAGGCGGACACCCGCGAATCACGACGCCAGCTGCAAGTTGAATACACGGCACACATGCAGCCACACTCTCTGCGGCGCATGGGGTCTCAAATCGTCAATCGGTGCAAGTCAACAACTTCGGATAAACAACCAAACTGTGTGCGGAAGAGACGTCTGCGCCTGCAAGTAGCTCTGCAGTGACCCTGAAGGCACAAGGCGGAAGAATGAAGGAAGTTGGTGTGTTTCTTCTTCTTCTTCTGCGACCGCGCCCCATGTGGCCGGAGCGGGTGGGCTGTCAGCGGTACAAGCAACTCAACCCGGTCATCAGCCAACGGACAAAGAACATTTGACGGAAGAACAAGAAACAGACAGCGGAGATACGAGTATAAAGCGTGGTCCATTGATAGTGATCGGGCCAGATATCTCACGAAATAAGCATCAAACGAAAAAAACTACAAAGAATGAAACTCGTATAGCTTGAAGGGGGAAACCAAATGGGGCTATGGTTGGCCCGCTATATGGCGCTGCCATAAGCCAAATGGATATCAACTGCATTTTTTCAAATAGGAGCCTCCTTTTTTTATTACATATTCGTGTAGTACGTCAAGAAATATGAATGTTTTAGTTGGACCACTTTTTTCGCTTTGGGATAGATGGCGCTCTAACAGTCACAAACGTATAAGTACGTGGTATCGCGTAACATTCTGCCAGTGCGGACGGTATTTGTTTCCTGATAAAATAGACCGTTTACCAATTGCGGAAAAAGTCGATATCGTGTTGATGTATTGCTATTGTGATCAAACTGCCCAACGGGCGTGTGCTATGTATGCTGCTCGGTATCCTGGACGACATCATCCAAGTCTCCGGATCGTTCGCCAGATAGTTACATTATTTAACGAAACAGGAAGTGTTCAGCCACACGTGAAACGTCAACCACGACCTGCAACAAATGATGATGCCCAAGTAGGTGTTTTAGTTGCTGTCGCGGCTAATCCGCACATCAGTAGCAGACAAATTGCGCGAGAATCTGGAATCTCAAAAACGTCCGTGTTGAGAATGCTACATCAACATCGATTGCATGTCCGGCACATAACTCGCGTGCGGTTGAAGCGGTATTGAATAGCATATTTCATGACAGGTGGATTGGTCGTCGACGCACCATACTGTGGCCCACACGTTCACCGGATCTGACGTCCCCGGATTTCTTTCTCTGGGGAAAGTTGAAGGATATTTGCCATCGTGATCCACCGACAATGCCTGACAACATGCGTCAGCGCATTGTCAATGCATGTGCGAACATTACGAAAGGCGAACTACTCGCTGTTGAGAGGAATGTCGTTACACGTATTACCAAATGCGTTGAGGTTGACCGACATCATTTTGAGCATTTACTGCATTAATGTGGTATTTACAGGTAATCACGCTGTAACAGCATGCGTTCTCAGACATGATAAGTTCACAAAAGTACATGTATCACATTCAAATTTTTTTTTCTTTATTGAATTTCGATTCGCCTCGAAGGGGGCGGTCTGGCAGCAGCTTAGTATGCCGCTCTTCAGCCTACAGACTTTGTTTAAAAAGGTGAAGATAATATATAATAATAAAAACAGGCGAAAAAGTCGATGACTTAAGGGGTAACATGGCGAAAAAATCGTGGAACTTAAAACATAGAACAAAGGGATGATGATGCTAATAAAAATACATACGAAGCAGTCATATTCAAATGTACCTACGTTCTTCTTTTAATTTAAAAAACCTACTTGTTACCAACTGTTCCTCTAAAATTGTGAGCCATATGTTTGTGACTACTACAGCGCCATCTATCACAAAGCGAAAAAAGTAGACCAACTAAAACATTCATATTTCTTTACGTACTACACGAATATGTAATAAAAAATGGGGGTTCCTATTTTTAAAAAACGCAGTTGATATCCGTTTGACCTATGGCAGCGCCATCTAGCGGGTCAGCCATAGCGCCATCTGGTTTCCCCCTTCAACCTGACAAGTTTCGTTCTTTGTAGTTTTTTCGTTTGACGTTTATTTCGTGAGATATTTGGCCCGGTCACGATCAATGGACCACCCTGCATACAGTGAATTTAAAACTTTTAAAAGGTAATAAGGAGTCAGTTGTTGAAAAGGTAAAGGCCGCCCGGCGAAGAGGTGGGTATGTGTCGATGTAAGGATGGAGGACTGATACATTGCAGATCTGGGTAGGAGTACCGTTGAGACAGAAGAGGGGGTGAAGTAGAGGGGGAAATTGGTGATACTAATAGCTGTTGGGAGTAAGTGGGTAAAAGGGGGTGAGGAAAGAAAGGCAGATTGGGGTGGGATGGGGGGGGGGGTACAGAAATGTAGGGGGGGAGTGGAAGCTCTGGTAAGGGGGATCGGGTGCGGTGACCTATTGATGGTAGAATGGGTAAATGTCTAGGCAGAGGTCATGATCTGGGAGGGGGAGGTGGTTGAAGTTTCGTTGGGAGAGCATGTGTGGGGGTGGGTGGGGGGGGGGGGTGCCCGATGAAAGTTATCCAAACAAAGTACAGGGTGTATCAAAAAGAGTCATCCGATTTGGCACGTCTATATTTCTGAAACTAATACACATATACAATGAATTTTGTTTTTTGATAAACGGGAAACTAAAAAGTTTTTTTCATACGTTTTAGTAGGTGTTCAATATGCCCCCTTTCAGATACAAGTCATATGTCAAAGCGGTATTCAAATTGTTTCCACATTGCAGAGAACATGTCTTAAGAGTTACAGCTTCCACAGCTGCTCTTATGCGATGTCTCAGTTCGTTCACTGTTGTTGTTAACGGAGGCACATAAACAGTCTTTTATAAACCCCCACAAGAAATAATCACATACAGTCAGGTTCGGTGACCTTGGAGGCCAGTAATTTAAGATTCAATCATTTGGTCCAGTGCGACCGATCCATCTTTCAGTAGTCCTTTGATTTTAAAGTTCCCGTACTTCCAGATGACAGTGTGGCGGTGCCCCATCCTGTTGGTAATTGAAGTCGTTCGAATCAGTCTCCAACTGTGGGAAAGCATATCGAGATATGTGCTTCCTGTAACAAGTGTTCTCGGCAAAGAAAAATGGACCATGCCACCTTTTCACATGAAATTGCACAAAACAACTTAAACTTTGGAGAGTCTCTCCCACGGTGTACAACTTCAAGTGGTTGTTCCGCACCCCATACTCTCATATTACGACAGTTCACCTTTCCATTTAAATGGAATGTTGTCTCATCACTAAACACTAAGCGTGGAAGAAAACTGTCAACCTCCATCTTGCCAAGAACGAAATTATTGTTTGTTACCTTCACGAAGAGCTTGGAATAGGTGAATTTTGTACGGTTTCATGTGCAAACGTCGAGGCAACACGCGCCAGACGGACATTGGGGTCATGAGCTGTCGAGCTGCACGGCGAACGGATTTGTCGTGAAACTAGGCCCGGCGATTCTCGGAATTATTCCTGCCACCGTCTAATGCCCTGTGCTGTAGGACGATCCACACCATGTCTAGTACGAAAATCACGCTGGACAGTTATTACTGACTCGCACTGCGCAAAACATAGAACACAAAACGCTTTCTGTAGTCCCGACACCATTTTTATTAGAACTGAAGTGGGCGCACACTGCTGCTGCCTAGCGGGAACCGTGTAAAACTCTTTCCAACAGTACATTGTTCACGAACGTATATCAACTAACATAATAGATATGATTTTTTAAAAATCGGATGATTCTTTTTGATACACCCTGTATTGCAGAGCCATTACTGTTCACAAAATAATGAGAGGAGCGAAAACATTATGGTCACTTGCTTAACATTCTGGAGACCAAGCCCGAGCATAACTCAAATTAAAACTTTGTGTTAAAAAGACCGCGCCCGAGTACAACATGGGCCCATTTTTTTCGGCGCGCGAACCACATGTCTCTCGAGAACTGGACTCGTTTCGAATAAGAACAACGTACGAACGTCTCACGTCCCACGCGTTGACTGGAGCTGACTTCTATTGTCAATTTCTAGAATTATTTTCAAAAAAGCATTTGCGAGCGTAGCAGCTACGGTCGTCAATGGCTGTGCCAATATCGTCGCATTGACGTAATTTCGTGCATGTACTCATTAGGTGTCGCAGTTTGTTGTGATTCTGCTGCAAATCCGTCATGTTTGTTGAATGAGCAAGAAAATTTGGGAGCTCGAGAGGAATAAATCGTGCACCAAAACACCTCGCACATTTGTCTTGGGAGGATCGATATACTTCGTGTCTTCGTTATTTTAAAATTTGTAATCTATCAAAGAACTAGAGTAAATATGAAAAATGAATCCGTAAACTTGGCCCTCTTTTAGTATTATTCTTCAAGACTGATCAGTTACATATGTCAAACCACAATGGAATTAATGACAATAGCTGACAGTGGGCATTGATCTAAATCAATGGGGAAAGTTGAAAATTTGTGCCGGACCAGAATCGAACCAGGTTCTCCTGATTACCAGGCAGATGCCATCCGGACACAGTGATTATTGCAATTGCACGGATTACTCTAGCACGTGAAACTTCCTGGCAGATTAAAACTGTGTGCCGGACCTCAACTCGAACTCGGGACCTTTGCCTTTCGCGGGCAACTGAGCTACCCAAGCACGACTCACGCCCCGTCCTCACAGCTTTACTTCTGCCAGTACCTCGTCTCCTACCTTCCGAGTTCGAGGCTCGGTCCGGCACGTCTCCCGTCAGATCCAAATTGTCAGCTTAGCCACACACGACTTATGTACTGCCCCTTGCCCATACGTGCCAGCAACGCCTTAAATAACGGCATAAATGGCCGCTTACCTACGCCCAGGATTCTTCTAAGTGGCCGGTCTCCAATACGTTAATAGCGTGATGGTTCATATTTGGAACGAAGCTAAGTAGCGATTCTAAGTGGCGTGGACTGGACAGTTTCTTGGTACGGTTTATACCGCCAGATATCTACGCACAGGTCACATATTTCCTGCCTACGATTTGCGGCAGCGGAGTGGCCCCCATAGCGCCCCACTATGTTCCATCGGGTTCAGATCTGGCGATTTGGTGGTGAAGGCGTCAACGTGAGTTCACTACCATTTTTCTTAAATCCTTGTAGCACGATTCAGACCTTGTAGCACGTACAGTTAACTTACTGGAATATGCTATCGTCATCAGAGATGGCGTCGAGCATGATGGGATGCAGGTGATCCGTAATAATATTTCTGTAGTGCGCAGATGTCATACCCGCATCCAGTGACGCATATCCGCTCAGGATGACACGGCGGTCGGTCTGTACCGTTAGGGTCTTCCGAAACCTGTCCGGACGGAGTTTAGTTTTTAGTTTAGTAGTCCACAGATGTGATGATGACGATGACGTTCGGTTTGTTGGGCGCTCAACCGCGTGTTCATCAGCGTCCGTACAAAGCCCCAATTTTTTACATAGTCCAATATAGCCGCTGTCACAAATGATGATGATGAGGAGGACAACACAGACGCCCAGTCCCCGGGCAGAGCAAAATCCCCTACCCGGCCGGGAATCGAACCCGGGACCCCGTGATCCACAGGCAACAACGCTAGCCTCTAGACCACGAGCTGCGGACGACCACAGATGTCTGGTACCTTCGATTCGGGGAGAATCGTGGAGCGTACGTCAGCTTACAGCACTGGCCACTACTGTGATTTCCTTGCCACCTCCAGATGAGTATACAGAAACAAGAAGCCAACTTGTGTATCCATGTCCACTGGAGTCGGAATCTTCTTCCTGTCTTCAGTGCTTTGTCTGCTCTGAGTGCTGGATGCTGTTGCTGTAGCGCTACTCCATGGTAAAAGTTTTGAGTCCTGTGCTACCCCTTTCTAAGGTACGTGATTGATTTCCTTGCTATATTTCGGATATCTTTGTTACACTATGTGATCAAAAGTATCCGGACACCTGGCTGAAAATGACTTACAAGTTCGTGGCGCCCTTCATCGGTAGTGCTGGAATCTAATATGGTGTTCGCTCATCCTTTGCCTTGATGACAGATTCCACTCTTGCAGGCATACGTTCAGTCAGGTGCTGGAAGGTTTTCTGGGGAATGGCAGCCCATTCTTCACGGAGTGTGGCACTGAGGAGAGGTATCGATGTCGGTCGGTGAGGCCTGGCACGAAGTCGGCGTTCCAAAACATCCCAAAACTATTCCGTAGGATTCAGGTCAGGACTCTGTGCAGGCCAGTCCATTACAGCACTGTTACTGTCGTGCAACCACTCCGCCACAGGCCATGCATTATGAACAGGTGCTCGATCGTGTTGAAAGATGCAGTCGCCATCCCCGAATTGCTCTTCAACAGTGGGAAACAAGAAGGTGCTTAAAAAATCAGTGTTTGCCTGTGCTGTGACAGTGCCACGCAAAACAACAAAGGGTGCAAGCCTCCTACATGAAAAACACAACCACACCGTAACACCACAGCCTCCGAATTTTACTGTTGGCACTGCACATGCTGGCACATGACGTTCACTGGGGATTGGCCATACCCACACCCTGCCATCCGATCGCCACATTATGTACCGTGATTCGTCAGTCCACACAACGTTATTCCACTGTTCAGTCGTCCAATGTTTACGCTACTTACACCAAGCGAGGTGTCGTTTGGCATTTACCGATGTGATGTGTGGCTTATGAGCATCCAAGTTTTCTCACCTCCCGCCTAACTGTCATAGTACTTGCAATGGATCTTGATGCAGTTTGTAATTCTTTTGTGATGGTCTATATTGATGTTCGCCTATTGCACATTACGATTGTCTTCAACTGTCGGCGGTATCTGTCGGTCAACAGACGAAGTCGGCCTGTACGCTTTTGTGCTGTTTAAGTGTCCCTTCACGTTTCCACTTCACTATCACATCGGGGACAGTGGACCTAGGGATGTTTAGGTGTGTGGCAAACTCGCGTAGAGACATATGACACGTGCCACCCAGTCACCTGATCACGTTCGAAGTCCATGAGTTCCACGGAGTGCCCCAATTTGCTACATCAATGTCTAATGACTACTGGCGTCGCTGACATGTAGCACCTGACAGTACGTTGCAGCAAAATGAAAAACGTATGTTCTTGGGGGTGTCCGTATACTTTTGATCACGTAGTGTATGTAAGGAATGACGTAACAAACGTTATGGTAATTTCTATAAAAGATCGGACAGCATGACTAGATCTTACAACATGTTTGTCCTGCAGCACTGGCCAACCGTTTATCTTTCAGTATCGGCCAGCAGTAGTTTCCCTTTTGAAGTTAGTTTTCTTCTTCTTACTTATTTTCAGATTGAAATGGCGGAAAATGAGAAAAACGTAAGAGGAAAATTCAATGAACAGTGCATGAAAATGGCTCTGAGCAGATTATGTCCAACAAAATGACCACGAGGGTCTCAGCTGAAGCGTCTTCAACAACTAGAAAAGAAAGACATCGCCATTGAAGAGGAGAGATTAAAAGCTGAGAAAATAAAATCTGAAAAAGAGTCGAAGAAAGCTGAACAGTTGGTAAATAGGGTCACCATGGAAAGCGAATTACAAAGTGGCGAAGAAAACCAGAATTTACTGGAATAATGAGTCAACAGGATAGACTGAAAAAATGCATTATGTGTCCGGAGTCATTTGAAGAAAACTGGCTGCTGTGTGCCAAGTGCTGAGGCTGGGCACATTTTGGACGTAGGGATCAGGAGAATAATCTATATACAGGGTGATTCAAAAAGAATACCACAACTTTAAAAATGTGTATTTAATGAAAGAAACATAATATAACCTTTTGTTATACATCATTACAAAGAGTATTTAAAACGGTTTTTTTTCACTCAAAAACAAGTTCAGAGATGTTCAATATGGCCCCCTCCAGACACTCGAGCAATATCAACCCGATACTCCAACTCGTTCCACACTCTCTGTAGCATATCAGGCGTAACAGTTTGGATAGCTGCTGTTATTTCTCGTTTCAAATCATCAATGGTGGCTGGGAGAGGTGGCCGAAACACCATATCCTTAACATACCCCCATAAGAAAAAATCGCAGGGGGTAAGATCAGGGCTTCTTGGAGGCCAGTGATGAAGTGCTCTGTCACGGGCTGCCTGGCGGCCGATCCATCGCCTCGGGTAGTTGACGTTCAGGTAGTTACGGACAGATAAGTGCCAATGTGGTGGCGCTCCATCCTGCTGAAATATGAATTGTTGTGCTTCTTGTTCGAGCTGAGGGAACAGCCAATTCTCTAACATCTCCAGATACTGTAGTCCAGTTACAGTAGCACCTTCGAAGAAAAAGGGACCAAAAACTTTATTGGCTGAAATGGCGAACAAATGTACAACTAAATGAAACTTTATAGCTCCCTTAATTCGCCGACAGATAGCGCTTAGCTCTGCCTTTTGTCGTTGCAGAGTTTTAAATTCCTGAAGTTGTGGTATTCTTTTTGAATCACCCTGTATTTTCAGAATGAAATTTTCAGTATGCAGCGGAGTGTGCGCTGATATGAAACTTCCTGGCCGGTTAAAACTGTGGGCCGGGCCGAGACTCGACTCAAACTTGTGACCTTTCTTTATCTTTCGCGGGCAAATGCTCTACCCCACGAGCTACCCAAGCACGACTCACGACCCGTGCTTGGTTAGTTCAGCCGCCGGCACTGTACGTCAGCATGTTCGGTCAGAGACCTGGCTAGTCTTTGTGACAAAAAAAATGAGTGGAAGGATCGACAACGAATTTCAATGGAAGTCATGTGACATACACCACAACGTAATACAAAGAACAACAACGAACAAAATGAAAAAAAGAAAACAAAAAAGGCTGGTAAAGCACTAGCCCGCAAAAGGCCAAGGTTCCGAGTTCGAGTCTCGAACCGGCACACTATTTTAATCTGCCACGAGGTTTCACTTTATATATTACTTAAGACAGCTGTAAAATAGTGAACTAAAAGATGATGAATTGAGCTGAAACACTAAAAATAAGTTCCCATGATTACGTGTTCTATTATTATTCAATGAGTGTCAGTGCAGTTATCATTAACAATAGATATTATCACAGAAATGACAAAATCCGACACTGCAAGACACCTTCTACAAGATTTGTAATTGTAGCTCTTATACTTTCGATATAATTACGTACTATAAATAAAAAGTAAGAATCACTACACTGTGCTATTTACAGAACATCAACCGAGCGAGGTGGCGCAGTGGTTAGCACACTGGACTCGCATTCGGGAGGACGACGGTTCAATCCCGTCTACAGCCTTCCTGATTTAGGTTTTCCGTGATTTCCCTAAATCGTTTCAGGCAAATGCCGGGATGGTTCCTTTGAAAGGGCACGGCCGATTTCCTTCCCAATCCTTCCCTAACACGAGCTTGCGCTCCGTCTCTAATGACCTCGTTGTCGACGGGACGTTAAACACTGACCACCACCACCACAGAACATCCCTGAGGCGAGAGACTAGTATATTAATATTCCGATCAACTACCACAGTTACAGATTTCCGGCCGCTCCTGCACGACTCTTCCTGCTACCAAAGGTCCCATGGGAGCCCATTTCATAACACAACTTTCGCCGGCCCGTAACGGACGTTTAAGCAACCGTTCACTGGGTGACGGCGTATCCAACCAGGCTACACGTTTCCACTGATCCACGGTACAATCTCGATGCTCCCGCGTCCACCGCAGTCGTAACAGACCACTTCGTTAGGCCAGCATGAGAACGTGTAGCGTCTGTCTGCAGCAGACCCCGCGCTCAACAACGACCTCCGAAACACTTGCCTCTTTATTTCTGCTAGAAATAATCCGCACTGGGTATAGAATACTTTTTATTAAAAGTCACGACCGGTTTCGCGCCGCCAGAAGATTTCGACTGATTTTTACAAATAATACGGAGAAATACTTTAACAAAGAATCATTATCAATGGTGTAGAAAATAAAGGGATACTGAATGGCAGTAGTTGTGTTTAAACAGTTCTCATAAAGATTCTTTTTAGCAAGTTACCGCCGGAGGATAACTTGCCTTATACCCACTCCCCATCGTTCACGTCAAGTCGTAAACAAATAGCGAGCTGAAAGCGGTAGCCAATATTTAAAACGGAGGAGATAGCAGAAACTATAAAAGTAAAATCTGGATGAAAACTAAACTGGCCAAACCCAAGTTGTAAACTGGTAACGCACCGAAACTATTTCACGGTCTGCACCCAGTAAACAGGAAGAGTCTTACTGCAGCAGGAAGGAGAGTGATTGGCAGCAGGCAAGGCTGTACTGACCGCAATGCAGTGGGGGGAGATATTTATAGGGAATTTGTATTACCACTCACGCTTTATTAATATTTTACATTTTAACCAGACACTTTCAGTATATTTATAAATTGTATTGGTGAAAGAGAGAATTTATATTATCATTGAGGTTTTATAAATATGGTGCTCTTAAACTGTCCATTTTCAGCATTTTTATAAATGGGACTCAAATTTAGCACATGTACAGCCCCCCCCCCCCCTTTTCACACCCTCCCTAGTGATCGTTTTGTTCCTGTAGCCTCTGATGCCATAAATATGTTTGCATCGAAAATAGATGTGTTAAGTGTTTGGAAGTCTTTTCTGAAAGTCGTTGTCTGAAGTGTAACCTCATATGGAAAACGAATGCCGCAGACAAGAGGAAAAAGCTTTTGAAAAGTGGTGGCACAGAAGAATGGTGAGATTGGATGCATGGATTAGGTTATTAACGAAGAGCAGCTGAATAGAATGTGGGAGAAACGTGATGGGATATCCTGGAACATCAAGGAGTTACTAACATGGTAATGGCAAGAAGAATGAGAGGTAAGCCCAAGGTCTGGCTACAATAAGCATAGGTATTGCAGAAACATGGATAGATGAAGGGACTTGCTAAGGACAGACTAGCAAGAAAAGCTGCTGCAAACGAGGAATTAGCCTGAAGGCTGGAATAACAACAACTGCAATGTGTAAACAAATATCTGGCATCTACTAGAGCAACTGTGGAGAAGAAGCCAGAACTGGAGAAGAAATTAGTCATATTTCGGAAAGTCACTGAAAAGAGTTTCAGCACAACAATATACAGGAAGATATGTTGGAATGTCCAGTCTGTTCATGAGATCTGGTATCCCTGATTCCACCTATTCCAAAGCCAAGACAACTTCTGTCTGGCAAATGTTTAAGAGTCCAATCGATAGTTGTTGCAGCTTATCCATTTGTGGCTTGTCATTGGCAGTTATTATTGACGGTTTATAACATTCGCCTCTGCCACAATGTACTTTATTAAAGGCTCCTGGTTCCATGGAATTAATCCTCCATCGCCGGCCGGAGTGGCCGAGCGGTTCTAGGTGCTTTAGTCTGAAACCGCGCGACCGCTACAGTCCTGCCTCGGGCATGGATGTGTGTGATGTCCTTAGGTTAGTTAGGTTTAAGTAGTTCTAAGTTATAGGGGACTGATGACCTCAGAAGTTAAGTCCCATAGTGCTCAGAGCCATTTGAACCAATCCTCCATCTTCAGGCATGTGCCTGGTTATATGTGTTGATTGACTGTGCCATCGGCTCTTGGTAGAATATTTTAAACATTATGAATGAAACAAACGCAACACTGGTGTAATATTCCCGAATATTTATTATTTGTTGCACAAACCGGTTTCTGTCTGTTACGCTTTCAGCAGGTACAAAGATAAGTATGTGCTGGAGTAACAAGGTGAAACATGAAGTATTACATCACATCCATAAAGGAAGGAAAATGAACTATCTCGAAATAATGGAAATTCATAAATACATGCCCATCAATCCAAGCTTAGTACCCTTACTCGCCACTTCAGACTGCAAATACTACTCATAATCCCATCCACGCCATGTTGTAAATTACCCATATTACTTACACGCCTCATTTTCCTTTATTTTAGTTACTGTACTTTCTTTTATTGTGTTAAAAAAGCACTTTGTTCAGACATAGCTACTTCACTAACCTGCCTAATATCACTGTTATATCTTGTCTGTTTATAATTTAGGACTTATTAAAGACAAGATTATGCTGTCCAACCACATCTTTGGAATTTATCATCAGGGTTTATTGTCAAATTATTTTCTTCTATGCACAACTGTTGGAATTTGTCTATAGTTCATTAGTTAATGTGTCACATATTTCATCTTAGTTAAATAATCTTACATCGCATTTATACTGAAATAATCCCGCTTGTTTTATTCCTAATTCTAACATTAATATTTTTCATAGCTGGAAACAAAGATATTCACAAATAATAAATATTGTAGTATTACACCAGTGTTGTGTGTGTTTCATTCATAATGCATATGTTCATAATTGCTCACAGTGAAATATTTGAGGACGAACGATAATCCGAGTTGCAGCGAATACCCCATTTGACCGGCTCACTTAGCCACCCCATTTAACTGGACCGCTAAGGAACTCAGCTGCCCCATTCGCTTGGCTCGCGCAGCGGCGTCTCCTACCTTGGCCCTCGTCCGCCGTCGTATCCGTTCGACTCCCGCGACGAGTCGCGATGCTGCTGCTGCTGCAGATGTTGCTGCTGCTGATGTTGTTGCTGATGGTTCTGATGTTGCTCCATCATGGTGATCCCACTGCACGCACGCTCGCCCGCACACACACTCACAGACGCACGCAACGAAACGTAAAACGGGCAGGGGACAACTCAGAAGGTTTGAAATAAAAATATGTCCAGTCGCGCCCAACACTGCCAACAAAAAGAAAATCCAATAAGTTTCTCTCCTACACGTATAGCTAACCGCGATGGGTCCACGTGTGCGCAGATGTAGGAAAAACTGTAGCGCTCGAGGAAATTAAACTCCTTTCAGTAGCTCACTTTACAAATATCTGCTCTCAAAAAGTGTGGATTGCACTGCGAACAGTGGTAAGGAGCATTCTGGGAACTACTAGGATGACAGGTAAAGTAACAGACTGATCAGGAATAACCTGCTGTAGAAGGTGTATCCATTGCTGTAATGAAAATGAAATGGAAGTAGGTAGAGTGTATTACCGGATGGACGAATGGTATAGGAGCAAGAAGAAATAGAAGAAATGGCCTAGCAGAAGATGACATTACAAAACATATAGAAACAACACAGCTATGTGCAGCCTATTTGGAGGCGAGTGGGAGAACTGTGTCGACACAGTACACAACTGTCACCATACAATCAGCTTGGCCTCTGGCTGTCCATTACGAAACCACTGCAATATATCGTCGTAGGGAGCCTCCTACACAGTGAATGACTACAGGAGGGCAGCCCAGCCAGCCAATAATAGGACACGCTTGTGCAGCAAAGTCTTGACTACCCTGTCGACTGTATAACAAGGAGGATCTGAGCGTCTTATAATGCTCAGGGTGGAGTACACGGTTATTTACGTTACCTAGCAGAAGAATTCGATTTCATAGGTATGTTCTTTCGAACAGACCGGCTTTATTTTGAATATACACTTTTTGTACACAATATTTGAGTGTTTAGAGAAAACAAAAAGATACACGTTATTTATGCGACAAAAATTTTACATGTGCGCTAGCGTTACATGAAGGCTTTGACGCTGGTGACGTTAAGAGATGGTGTTTAGACTGGCGTGTGATGAATACTGTTGTGGAATATGTCTCTCTTTGTGGGAGGAAGGAGTATTTGGTGTACGAGGCACCGATAGACACTCCACAAGAGCTGCTTACTGCTTGGAGATGCCGGCTGTGCATTAATGGAAACGTACATTTTCACCGACAGCTCTTAAACAATATTTATGACCTGGCAGTTTGAACACCGTCTCCAAACACCACTCGAGTCAAACCTTCACGCTCCCAAAGTGACCAAGGTGCGCACTTGTTATACTTTTGTCAGATAATGAATTATATCTTTTTATCTCCTCTAAGCATTCTAAAATTTTGTACATGTAGTTTTTGTTATATCTTATACATATTTCAATGATAGAATTCACTGATACAATTGCTTTTCTCGGTCAAAGTGAGGAATGGAATGAACAATCTAATGAGCATACACTATGGAATGGGAGTAATCCAAAAACAGGACGAAAGTAATGAGGAGTAGCAGAATTGCGATTAGTGAGAAACCGAAATTCAAAATTGGACACCACGAAGTAAACGAAGGAAGCGATTCTGCTGCCTCGGAAGCAAAATTCCACGAAACAAGGACGACACAAAAAGCATACTCGTACTGGGGAAGAGGGTATTCTTGGCCAGAAGAAGTCTACTAATATCAAACATTGTCCTTAATTTGAGGAAGACAGACCTGAGACCGTGTGTGACTGGAGCCTAGCGGCGCATGGTAGTGTAACATGGACTCTGGGAACGTTGGAAAAGAAGCGAACTGAAGCGTTTGAGATGTGGTGCTACAGAAAACTGTCGAACATAATGTGGATATTGGAATACATCCAACAAATAATTGAGGACGTAAATGCCAGCACGATCCTCCTTAAAAAGAGAAAACCATCCTCTTGCTGCGCTCTGTCCAACGGCATTATCCTCATATACGGCGTAGATGTTTCTGGTTGCCGCCAACGCTGTCAACACTCTACTGAACTCCGAATTCTCCACTTGGCACACCATTTTATAACAAATTAGAATTGTATATTAATACCTTCAGCTGCTGACTGACGTTGATACATATCAACGGGACAGGTAAAAATGTGTGCCCCGACTGGGACTCGAACCCGGGATCTCCTGCTTACATAGCAGACGCTCTAGCCATCTGAGCCACCGAGGGCAGAGAAGATTGCGCGCCTGCATGTACTATCTCGCGCACGCCTCCCGCGCGACCCACATTCTCACCTTTTGTCCACATTCGTAGTGTCCCTACACAACACACTCATTACTCGTGGAAGACATTCCTACCAAGTCCAGTAAGAGTTCGCACAGAAGGGGAAGGTCATGGCCGGTATTGCCACAACTATATACTTATATGGATATGGTGTCTGTTCTTTCGGACATGTCCGAAAGAACAGACACCATATCCTTATAAGTATTTTCTAACAACGTCGACTCCACTGAGTATATCCAAAAGACAACATGTAAACTTGAACAGCAACAATGAAGTACGAACAAAAAATGGCGATCGATACACAAACCTTTAGCAACGGGAATACATGCAAAACAAAAACGCTACGAACTTACGCACCAACTTAACTGTTGTAAAGTTGCGGATTTTTTTTCTGTGTATACGCAAATGTTACATTTATACACGTTCAGCGTTAACTATCAGTCCCTGCACCACTTACTTATCCTCTGCAGGTCCTTCTGTAAATCGTTACTGTCGTCTGGCGTTACATACTTACCGACAACCGCATCATCTGCAAACAGTCTTAAAGAGCCCCGAGCTATTTTACTAGATCATTTATATACATTGTAGACAGTAGCGGTCCTGTCACACATCATTGGGGTACTCCCGAAATTACCTTTACATCTGTCGATTTTGTTCCATTAAGAGGGACACGTTGAGTTCTCTCTGCAACGAAGTCTTGAATCCAGTCGCAAATCAGGTCCGATACTCGGTTATCTCGTACGTTTTTTCGATAAATGACAGCGCGGGACAGTCTCAAATTACTACCCGAGGAAAACGGCATCAACCTATGCGCCAATGTCTACAGCGCCGTGGACCTCACGCAGGAACAGAGCGAGTTGTATTTCACAAGTTCTCTGTCTGGAGAATCCATCTCGTTTTTTATAGAGATTTTACTCACACTGCATTCACCCACCGTTTGAGAATGAGAGGACTTCACGACTTCCGACAAACTTTATAGATGCACTACTGGCCATTAAAATTTCTACACCACGAAGATGACGTGCTACAGACGCGAAATTTAACCGACAGGAAGAAGCTGCTGTGATATGCAAATGATTAGCTTTTCAGAGCATTCACACAAGGTTGGCGCCGGTGGCGACACCTACAACGCGCTGACTTGAGGGAAGTTTCCCACCGATTTCTCATACACAAACAGCAATTGACCGGCGTTGCCTGGTGAAACGTTGTTGTGATGCCTCGTGTAAGGAGGAGAAATGCGCACCATCACGTTTCCGACTTTGATAAAGGTCGGATTGTAGCCTGTCGCGATTGCTGTTTATCGAATCGCGACATTGCTGCTCGCGTTGGTCGAGATCCAATGACTGTTAGCAGAATATGGAATCGGTGGCTTGAGGAGGGTAATAGGAACGGCGCGCTGGATCCCAACGGCCCCGTATCACTAGCAGTCGAGATGACAGGCATCTTATCCGCACGGCTGTAACGGATCGTGCAGCCACGTCTCGATCCCTGAGTCGACAGATGGGGACATTTGCAAGACAACCACCATCTGCACGAATAGTTCGACGACGTTTGCAGCAGCACAGACTATCAGCTCGGAGACCGTGGCTGCGGTTACCCTTGACGCTGCATCATAGACAGAAGCGCCTGTGATGGTGTACTCGACGACGAACCTGGGTGCACGAATGGCAAAACGACATTTTTCGGATGAATCCAGGTTCTGTTTACAGCATCACGATGGTCGCATCCGTGTTTGGCGACATCACGGTGATCACTCATTGGAAGCGTGTATTCGTCATCGCCATATTGGCGTATCACCCAACGTTATGGTATGGGGTGCCATCGGTTACACGTCTCGATCACCTCTTGTTCCCATTGACGGCACTTTGAACAGAGGACGTTACATTTCAGATGTGTTACGACCCGTGGCTCTACCCTTCATTCGATCCCTGCGAAACCCTACATTTCAGCAGGATAATGCACGACCGCATGTTGCAGGTCCTGTACGGGCCTTTCTGGATACAGAAAATGTTCGACTGCTGCCCTGGCCAGCACATTCTCCAGATCTCACACCAACTGAAAACGTCTGGTCAATGGTGGCCGAGCAACTGGCTCGTCACAATACGCCAGTCACTACTACGCTTGATGAACTGTGGTATCGTGTTGAAGCTGCACGGGCAGCTGTACCTGTACATGCTATCTGAGCTCTATTTGACTCAATGCCCAGGCGTATCAAGGCCGTTATTACGGCCAGAGGTGGTTGTTCTGGGTACTGATTTCTCAGGATCTATGCACCCAAACTGCGTGAAAATGCAATCACATGTGAGTCCTAGTATAATATTTTTGTCCAATGAAAACCCGTTATCATCCGCATTTCTTCTTGGTGTAGCAATTTTAATGGCCAGGAGTGTAATTTCAAATCTTTTCACGTCGCACAAAATAATGAAAAGCGAACAGTTTATTCCTTACTGAATGTTCGTCGTTTATGTGCTAAAAGTGCAACATCAATCACGACGTTTTAACATATTATTTAAAGTAGAGCTGTGACGTGGGGTCGTGAGTTATGCTTAGGTAGTTCAGTCGGTAGAGCACTTACCCGCGAAAGGCAAAGGCGCGAGATCGAGTGTCGGTCCAGCACACACTTTTAATCTGCCAAGAAGTTCCATTTCAGCACACATGCCGCTGCAGAGTGAAAATTTCACTGTGGGAACATGTTGTTTCTTTACTACTAACTCTATTCGCAACAAATTATGCAGACAGTATTCTCATATACGATAGAATGTACCAGCAAAATTATATCATTGCACGACCAATAGTTCGGGAGATAAGACGTTTCATACATGGGGATTCGGTTCTTTAAACAAACAACGGTGGAGAGTTTTACTGCAAATATCGAATGAGGACTGAAGGAGGATAACACTAATGTAGACGAATAAATATAATTCTTTTCAGAAAACAATATTTCCGGTCTTTTTTTTTTGTACACACCTCGTATTTGCGGATGTGGAAAAGGAACTTATTTTGTGGGCAGGTTATCTCACAGTTCTTATTCGCTCAGGCCTCTGAAAATGATGGAGTATCCTCCGCCATATAGCAGAGGTCGCTTGCCGAGTCTGTAGATGTTATTTGCCGAAAGAGTGAGAAAGCCTCAGTATCAGGTAGCGGGGGGCGAGCTTATCTGGCAGCTATCGCGGAGTCTGCCCTGTTTGCTCTCCTTATCCCGGCACAAACGTTTCGATAGCACTCGCCGGCGATCAACGCTCTTCTCGGGAAATCTCCAGAGCTCGGACACAAACTAATAATCTGCGTCCGCTTTCCCGAGTCTAGCTCCTACGACTGAGTGTGGCGAAACCACGTGGCAGCAGACAGCACTGGCCGGACTGATACAGTGTTCCTAGGTTTCCCGTTAGCCTGCGCAAATAGCGTGCCTATGCAGTATCGTCTCAGTAGCGCGAATGCACCTGCAACTTCCTGTTAGAAATATCGCAGTAACTGAAGGGAAGTCATCGAGTGAAACAGACGACGTATCTGAGGTTCCCCGAGTAAGTTTGTAGGCCCTCTGCCGTTCCTAATCTAGACTGAGAAGCCAAAGAAACTGGTACACCAGCCTAAAATCGCGTAGCACGCAGAAGTGCCGCGACACGACGTGGCATGGACTCCACTAATGTCTGAAGTAGTGCTGGAGGGAATTGACACCATGAATCCTGCAGGACTGTCCATAACTGCGTAAGAGAATGAAGGGGTAGAGATCTCTTCTGAACAGCACATTGCAAAGCATCCCAGATATGCTCAATAATGGTCGTGTCTGGGGAGTTTGGTGGCCACTCTAGCAATTCTGGACGTAGGGAAAGTAGCATTGTCCTGCTGGAATTGCCAAAGTCCGTTGGAATGCACAATGGACATGACTGGATGCAGGTGATCAGACAGGATGCTAACGTACGTTTCACCTGTCAGAGTCGCATCTAGACGTGTCAGGGGTCCCATATCACTCCAACTGCACACGCCTCACACCATTACAGAGCCTCCAGCAGCTTGAACAGTCCCCAGCTGACATGCAGGGTCCATGGCCGTACATGTCCATCCGCTCGATACAACTTGAAACGAGATTCGTCCGACCAGGCAACATGTTTTCAGTCATCAACAGTCCAATGATGGGGCTGAGGAGCCCAGGCAAGGCGTAAAGCTATGTGTCGTGCAGTCATCAAGGATACACGAGTGGTCCTTCGGCTCCAAAAGCCCATATCGATGATGTTCCGTTCAATGGTTCGCACACTGACACTTGTTGTTAGCCCAGCATTGAAATCTGCACCAATTTGCGGGAGGGTTGCACTTCTATCACGTTGAACGATTCTCTTCAGTCGTCGTTGGTCCCGTTCTTGCAGGATCTTTTTCCGGCCGCAGCGATGCCGGAGATTTGATGTTTTGCCGGATTCTTGATATTTACGGTACACTCGTGAAATGGTCGTACGGGAAAATCCCTACTTCAACGCTACCTCGGAGATGCTGTGTCCCATCGCTCGTGCGCCGACTATAACACCACGTTCAAAGTCACTTAAATCTTGATAACCTGCCTGTAGCAGCGGTAACCTATCTAACAACTGCGTCGCACACTTGTCTTATATAGGCGTTACAGACGGCAGCGCCGTATTCTGCCTGTTTAAATATCTCTGTATTTGAATACGAATGCCTATACCAGTTTCTTTGGCGCTTCAGAGTATATAAACGATTTAGGAGACAATCTGAGCAGCCCTATTAGAATATTAGCAGATGATTCCGTCCTTTACTTTCTAGTAAAGCCATCAGAAGATTAAAAACAATTTTAAAATGATTTAGGCAAGATAACACCTGCACCGATAGCCGCGCGCTTTAACACGCCGCTTCTGGGAGGACCCGTCGACCACGGACCAAATCTGTGAATCACAATACACAAACGAAGAGCTCGATCATTTGAGAAGAAACGACTACTCTTGACAAACAAGTGAACAGGGCAGCACAATCTCAAAGATCTGGAGCTGCTGATGAAAAAGAGCCAGCTAGAGTAAAAAATTTTCCTTCCATTCGTAAAACCTGTTATCAGTAGAGTACTAAGACAGTACAGTTTTGTTACAATTTAAACCAACAAGAAAGGTGCGTGAATATTTGTACACTATAGAAAACCCACCCCCACCGCTTGCCACAGCAGGGGTATAATTAAGTATTCGATGATACAGACTTTCAGGGATAATGGAGAAGGGTAAACGTATCAATCTGCGGTAAGAGATCTTGGTCCGAAAACGGCAGAGGCGAAAGGTATAAACTAAAATTGATCTGATGCCTCCGACAGTGAACCTCCTCTGCTGCAAGCTCTTTTGTTTTCAAATTTTTGAGGGTCGGTTGTATAGAACAAGACAAAACTGGGCAGTTGTTTACAGCTTACAAGCTCTGAGCAGTTATTCATCTGTTTTATTGTTAAACACATCTGAGAACAAGTGCTCATAGCTCTTAAGTTACGCACAACAGCCTATGTTTACTGGACATTTCTACTACGGCCATTCAACCCATTGTTAAAATTCAGATTCCAACCATGTAACAAGAACGTCTGCAGAGTCGTAATGTACAGACATGTTGCGATATTGTGTCATCAATTGCGTCTATCGTGAGGCCACAGGCAGTACTTCCAAAACGACGGACATCGATGTTTCGTTTCGACTGCGTGCTGTCATTGTATTCCTTGTTAAACCGGGAAAGTCTGCTGCAGAAATTCATGACAGCCTTCAACGTGGCTACGGCGATGTCTACTTGGGTGCTAACAGTGTTAGTAGATGAGTGAAGCATTTCAGAGATGGGAAAACGAGTGTCCAACATGAGTCTCGTCCGCGAACTGCCTCCACGAAACGGGGTTGCAGTCTGGCTGACTTGCTTGAACGTGGTCGAACTGTCAATGCTGCCCACTACATGCTGACACTTCGGAAGCTCCATTCTGCACGGTGCGATAAGCGGTGTGGAAGGAAGATCATCCAGCAGCAGGATAATGCGTGTCCTCACACTGCCTGGAGAGGATCAGAACATTTGCGTGGGAAGCTCTTCCACATCCTCCCTTGGCTCCCTCCAAGTACCATTTGTGTGTTCTGTAAACGAACACCCGCGAGACCCACACTACGAGATAGTGGAGGATATTCAGAAAGCAATGCGTCGGTGTCTTCGTGCAGTTGGAACACAGTTCTATCCTCACGGTATTTTCAAACTTGCAGAACGATGTGAAAAATCAGTCCACACAAATGGAGACTACGTTGAAAACTGAGAAAAAAAAGTCTGTAGTTTACGATGATGTACTTGGTTTCTCTAAAAAATAAATATTTAGATATATAAATCGTTGCTCAATACTTGCAACGTGATCCTCCTATCTTGTTTCGGTTTATACTACCTTCTCCAAAAACGTGGAAAGTAAACTGGTTGGTCTACAAGAGAAGCACTCTCAGATGTATATTAGAACGATTTCCGGTTAAAGTTTCGACTCGGTCGTTTCCGAACCAGGGTTCCTTACCTGAAACACATACATTTTCCATCATCCATGAAAGCTTGTAAGATAATTACGGAATCACCGTATATAAAATCCCTTGCATTTGCAGCCTGGTAGCCGGCCGGAGTGGCCGAGCGGTTAAAGGCGCTACAGTCTGGAACCGCACGACCGCTACGGTCGCAGGTTCGAATCCTGCCTCGGGCATGGATGTGTGTGATGTCCTTAGGTTAGTTAGGTTTAAGTAGTTCTAAGTTCTAGGGGACTTATGACCACAGCAGTTGAGTCCCATAGTGCTCAGAGCCATTTGAACCATTTGCAGCCTGGTGTACATGTAAACTACAATGACGCATTAACACGCGTCTTTAGGAGGATAAGAGCAATTGTTTGGAAAATACGGATAAATCAGCAGCATCAGATCAGCAAATGGCTAGACAACAGATGCAAGGATTTAGAAGCAATTTTCTCTAGATGAAAGCTAGATACCGCCTACCGTACTACTTGGCATTAATTTCAAGGCGATACCTTCACCGTAACTGAGGAAAACGGGTCTCAACAGATAGGCATACGCATAACGATGTTATCCTATAGTGGCAGACATACGGACAGCAAAGTCATCCTATAATGGTCCCATTTTTGTCGACTGAGGTACGGGATCCTAAAAATGATGCGCGATGTTCGAAATTCTGAGAAAAAAGCAGTAAGCTATAGGAAAAGATGGGAAACGTACAATGTGTATAAGAACCAGGAGCGTACAGTAAGAACGGAAGATCAAGAACAAAGCGTGTAAGACAGCCTCTAGTATTCTGTCTATACATCGAATAAGCAATGACGCAAATTTGAGAAACTGATTAAAGTTCAGGGTGAAGCGAATCAGAGACAAGTTTGGCTGATGATGTTATCCTCAGTGAAGGGGAAGAATTAGATAACATATTGAATGGAACGAACAGTGACGAGTACAGAACATGGATTGAGAGTAAGCAGAAGAAAGTCGAAAGTGTCAGGAGTGGCGGAAATGAAGTTAGCGGTTAACTGGACACCAAATTTGGAGACCACGAGGTTGATGAAATGAAGGATTTCTGCTAACTAGGAAGCAAAATAACACATGATGGACGATGCACGGAGGACATAAACAGCACACTAGCAGAGACAAATATAGCATTCCTGGCCGAGAGAAATCTACTACTACCACACACCGGTCTTATTCCGAGGAAGAAATTTCAGGGAATGTATGTATGGAGCACAGTATTATGAATTACGGACGTTGGGGAAACCGGTTAAGAAGAGAATCGAAGTGTTTGAACTGTGGTGCTAGAGGAGGCTTTTGAAAATTAGGTTGACTGGGAAGGTAGGAATGAGGCGGTTCTCCGCAGAGTTGCCCAAGAAAGCAACATATGGAAAACTGTTAAGGGGAAGGGACGGGAAGATAACGACGCGTGGTAAGATATTAGGGAATAACTTCCACGATACTTGAGGGCAGGGTGGCCGAGCGGTTCTAGGCGCTTCAGTCTGGAACCGCGCGACCGCTACGGTCGCACGTTCGAATCCTGCCTCGGGCATGGATGTGTGTGATGTCATTAGGTTAGTTAGGTTTAAGTAGTTCTAAGTTCTAGGGGACTGATGACCTCAGCTGTTAAGTCCCATAGTGCTCAGAGACATTTGAGGGCGCTGTAGAGGATAAAAACCGTAGAGGGAGACAGAGGGTAAAATACAACCAGCCGTCAAATAATTGGGGACGTAGGATTCAAGTGCTATTCTGACATGAAGAGTTGGTACAGGTGAGGAAATGAAAAAGACTTTTTTTTTTTAACTGTACCGGTCTGTAAATTGTCACGTCCGTCTTGAATGTAGGACAACGCTGAAACCATCACAACACCGGCGAAAAGGCACCATTTCCCGTGACCACCCGTACCCATCCCCGCGGACTGTTGTGCACGGGAGTTACGATTGCAGCCAAGAACGCGCCGGTTTCAACATCCTCGTCCACTGCATTAGTTTTCCCTGGTACGAGTCTGTTTTAACTGTATCGATTTCTGCTATATACGATCCGCAACCTAACATATTTACACAACGTGATGCTGGATAATCGGTGACGTAACCTCACGGAACATCGACCTTTACATTTCGAGGTACTACACTACCGGCGTAAACATGAATGGAAAATTGGACGCCGTACATTATGTGCTGCGGTTTGCCAACCGTATAACGCGAAGGTCGCACGATGCGCCATTTTCTCGTCCACCCGGCAGACGCTGCGCCCTAGCGGAGAACGTACAAATCTCGGTCAGCACAGCGCCGCATCGCGTCCGTATGCGAAAGCTTTGCAGCACCCTCTAAAAAAAAAGAGCAGCTATACAGTGCGTCCTGTCTGGGAGCTATTAAACGAATAAGATGTTGCTGCTAATCTAGTTATTTGCAACCAAGGCGTAAATGTCACGTTGGAGATTTAAGGATACTTTTCTCCTTTTTTTTTTTTTTTTTTTTTTTTTTTTTTTTTTTTTTTTTTTTCTTCAGGGATACGTAGTCTATATTATTAAGCGACTACCCCGGAATTCGATACCAGTTGCAGGCAGAAAAAGAAAAATTCATTTTATTATTTCTGGTGTCAACAGCCCTTTTTCTTAACACATGCTAATCTGCAGGGATGAATTACGTATCGTTAGAAAGGTTTTCTAACCGGAGTCTGATATTGCATACTAATTTTGCGCAAAAACTCACAATTAGTGGAAAATTTTAACATAATAGCAACTTTTAACTGTCATACGCAAAAAGATATCATGGATGCCAGTTTCATACCTATATTTCATTAAGTTAACTTATGATCATGAAGTTAACTTGTAATCACGAATAAGAGACTCCCTTTTCATATCATTTTATTACAAATGCCATTTCATTTCTTTTAAAGTAATTATTAGCTGGATAATTTGTACACAGCATTGTCATAGATAGTATTCACAACCTCTGCAGTAGTCCATTATCTCTGGCCATCTTACAAGCTGACTTTTCTAAACGGAATATACTTTCCGAAACGACAAACATATTTGTCAGTGTCCTCCTGAATTGTGATTTATCCGCTGGTACAACGGCAAAACGTGCTTACATAAAGTACGAAGTGCAGTTAACATAGCAAAATACAATCAGAGGCTATCGTGGTTTAAGTGATATCAAGTAGCTGCATTACAGGGTATGCATTTCGCATTTATTTTCTTCTTTGTATTTTATATTCGTATTTGTCATTAAACTTTTCTTCAACATCACATAAGTGTAAATATTACGGTAGAAAGCGAGATATTACAAGCAATAATCCATGGAAATGTATACACAACGACGTACCATAATTCATGATTATTATTTGACATAGTTCTGTTCATTTTTAAAGGCGTTTTCTATTCATTAGCACAACTACCCTTATCCCGACAAATACACTTGTTCAAAATACTGTCATTATTTAAAACTATAAAAGTGCGAAGGTTTCGCACGGGTGCCCTGGTATAGAATATTTCACGTGATTATTCACCGAATTTTAAGATTTCGAAATGCTGTCATCAACTATTCATTAAGAGGTACATGGACGGCACGCAAATATTCGGACTTTATTCTTCCGGAATTTGAGAATGATGGAACCTACAGACTTCCCACAAACTTTTTGAATAATTTCAAACCTTTAGCCGGCCGTAGTGGCCGAGCGGTTCTAGGCGCTACAGTCTGGAGCCGCGCGACCGCTACGGTCGCAGGTTCGAATCCTACCTCGGGCATGGATGTGTGTGATGTCCTTAGGTTAGTTAGGTTTAAGTAGTTCTAGTGCTCAGAGCCATTTGAACTATCAAACCTTTAAGAAACTTTTACTCTTTGACGTTCCCCACAAAAGGATTAAAGGAAAAAAGTTAATAGCTTACTACGGTTTCACTGCTCGTACTGGAAAGTTCAGCGCCTGACATGACGTTTTAATTTATTACTTCTTTATTAGCAACTTTATTGGTACCACGGTTTGCAGATAGTATCCACGGTATCACTGAAACTGCCTGCAAAATTATATCACTATACGACAAATAGTTCGGGAGATATGACCTCATAAACACTGAGGTGAGTGAAAAAATGAGTCATGGGTCTTGCCGTTGGTGGGGAGGCTTGCGTGCCTCAGCGATACAGATAGCCGTACCGTAGGTACAATCATAACGGAGGGGTATCTGTTGAGAGGCCAGACAAACGTGTGGTTCCTGAAGCCTTTCAGTAAGAGCAGGGGTAACAGTCTGGATGATTGGCTGGTCTGGTCTTGTAACATCAACCAAAACAGCTTTGTTATGCTGGTACTGCGAACAACTGAAAGCAAGAGGAAACTACAGCCGTAATTTTTCCCGAGGACATGCAGCTCTACTGTGTGGTGATAATGAGGTACTGAATAGACTTGGGAAGAAGAGAAATTTGTGACACAACCTGACTGGAAGAAGGGATAATTGGTACGACACAATCTGAGGCATCAAGGGATCATCGATTTAGTACTCGAGGGAATGATGGGAAGGGGGGGGGGAGGGGGGGGATTGTAGAAGGAGACCAAGAGATGAATGAAGCAAGCAGATTCAGGAGGACGTAGTTTGCGGTAGTTGCTCGGAGATGAAAAGGCTTTCACAGGAAAGAGTTGCATGGAGAGCTGCTGTATGGTGCGAAAATTGGCAATTGATCCTAAATAGCGAAAAGTGTGCCGGCCGCTGTGGCCGAGCGGTTCTAGGCGCTTCAGTCCGGAACCGCGCTGCTGCTACGGGCGCAGGTTCGAATCCTGCCTCAGGCATGGATGTGTGATGTCCTTAGGTTAGTCAGGTTTCAGTAGTTCTAAGTCTAGGGGACTGATGACCTCAGATGTTAAGTCCCATAGTCGAACGAAAATTGTGAGCTCATCCACATGTGTGCTAAAAGGAACCCGTTAAACTTCGGTTACACTATAAAGCAGTCAAATCTAAAGGCCGTAAATTCAACTAAATACCTAGGAATTAGAATTACGAACAGCTGAAATTGGAAGGAACACATAGAAAATGTTGTGGGGAAGGCTAACCAAAGGCTGCGTTTTATTGGCAGGACACTTAGAAAATGTAACAGATCTCCCACGGAGACTGCCTATGCTACACTTGTCCTTCCTCTTTTAGAAAACTGCTTCGCGGTGTGTGGGGCTCTTACCAGATAGGATTGACGGAGTACATCGAAACAGTTCAAAGAAGGACAGCCCGTTTCGTATTATCGCGAAATAGGGGAGAGAGTGTCACTGAAATGATACAGGATTTGGGATGGACGTCATTAAAACAAAGCCGTTTTTCGTTGCGGCGGAATCTTCTCACGAAATTCCAATCACCGACTTTCTCCTCCAAATGCGAAAATGTTTTATTGAGGCCGACCTACATAGGGCTAAATGATCACTATGATAAAATAAGGGAAATCAAAGTTCGTACGGGAAGATATAGGTCTTCGTTCTTTCCAAGCGCAATACGAGACTGAAATAATAGAGAATTGTGGAGGTGATTCGAGGCACTTAATCTGATTTGCAGAGTATCCGGGTAGATGTAGAACCAGTCTTTAGACCGAAGACACCAACAATGACAAGACATTTTTCTTCGCTAACGTTCCCCACCAAAAGATAAAAGGAAACAAGTTTATCGCTTACTACGTTTTCGCTGCTCGTACACTAAAATTCAGCATCAGAGACGGTTTTACTTTATGACTTCCTTACTAGCAACTCTATTGGCAGAACAGTTTGGAGACAGTATCTACAATACCTCTCTGAATCTGCCTGCGCTAGTACATCATTGTACGACAAATAGTTGGGGAGATATGTCCTCATAAACACTGAGATCAGTGAAAAACTTACGTTTGCTTAAAACAGAGCGCAAATTAGGCACACTATATGCATCTAGCGTTTCGTAATAACAGCACTATGGGCTTCCAACAAACTTTAAGCACAATTTGAAACTGTTTCGAAACTATTTCTCGCTTACATGTTAATATCTAACATAATAACTCATTTGTAAAATAATCAGACGTTTGAAGCTCTTTTATACTCGTACATGGGACTACGATTCTTTAGAGGATCGGGGGTTACTGCTTTTTTCACTAAACACCACTACATCTCGCCACTGAGATGTGAAAAATTACCATTTTCCAATTCGTTATTTGCTATCGTTAAAACAACTGCTACTCAGAAATTTGCCAAAAATATATTTACAGCGAACGTTAAAAGAAGCAATGTTGAAAACGGTGGATATTTCACTTGAAGCTTTTCCGTCGTTAGTTATTTTCTAATTTCTTAAATATTAGCTCAATAACTCTTCCTCGAATTGTTTACTTCAGCCACTGGTTATCAGTCACATTCAGCAAATACTGTTTCTCACTGGTTTACAGAATTTTGCGGTAGTCGCACTTTCTTCGGCGCTGGATTTCATCAAGGTCGATTAAAATCGATTGTTCTTTCAAATGATATGCGCAGTATGATTGAATAGTTTTCGAAAAAACAACATCATTTCACACACGACTGCTAAATGCCACCTTCATTTGCTAATTGCCAATTTTAGGTTTTATGCCACTGTTAAGAAGCAGTTGTTAGGTGGCGTGGACGCAAACATAGCAACTGCTGCTTGACAATGGCATAAGAGCCGAAATTGGCAGTTATTAAATGCAAACATCTTCTACGGCCGTGGGTGAAATCTTGTACTTTCGAAAAAATTTATACGACTGCGTTACCTCGCAGAAGAAAAGTAAACGGCGGAGGAAGATCTATACTCTCAACTATCTGGTACAGGATTCACAAAACTACTTTCAGACTATTTCTCGACCGTTTGACTCTCGAATGACACGCGGGCAAATTAAAACATAAATCTTCGTGTGGGCTCTTTCTCATTCTGACCAGGCAAGATTCCCCATACCGTAGCGTAAGCAGTATTCTCGCAATAAAAAGTCTTACTTTCACGTTACCTGTAAGTTTTCATTATGGTGGTTCCAATTTAAGGTGTTCGTAACAGTAGTTAGTTCAATCGACAACCTTTAAAATTATGTGATTCATAGTGTAAATAATAATTGAAGGAATCTTTTTAGAACTGATGCGGAGAAACTCACTGTTGTTACTGTTCCGGGTCAACTGCCATCTTTCACACCATGCACATACGTTATCTAATTAATTTTGTAATACGTTTTGATCTTGTGAAGGCTTTACTAGACGGTAAACGACACCATCATCTGCAAAAAAGTTCCTACATCGTTTATAGGGAGAATCGTTTCTATGAACTCCAGACACTACTTTTGTGTCATTCGAAGACCACCTGTCAATCACTACGAACCATGACCTTAGGGACAGGAATTCACGAATCTATATGACTTATCGTGAGATCATTCGTTTATCGTATCAAATATTACAGTACTTCCGTCTCTGAATGAACATTTCGCTGATGACAGAAGATTCGATTGGGAAAAAGTAACCTTCGCAAATAATGTCGTAACAGGAGACAAAACCGAGATATATTAATACGAGCCGGAAACCGTGCAGCAATAAACTGTTTGTATGTTCCAAGAATCAAAAGCAACTAAACTCCTTGGCGAAGCACTTCCGAGAAAGCCATGTCTTCCTCCTTTGATTACGATGGACTTCTGACACTACTTTCGCGGATCGAAAAACAGTTAACGGTGAATTCTTTTGTTACAAGTCAGCGATGAAATCAGGAAAACAAGCGTCATTCTAACCCGCGGCCAAGCACCAGTTACACGATTGATTATTTGACGGATAAACAAGGAAAGATTTTATCTTAGAGACGCACACACCGTTTGTAAGTTGAGAAACAGTTTTTGACCAACACAATGGACACTTATTGTGGCAAATTATGAAAAAAGGCTTCCCAACACATCTAATTAAATTCTTTGAAAGCTCTTTTCAAATAGACCAAAACGATGATCGATGACTGATGTAATTCGTGTACACAATATGTGGCCTGTCACCAATTCTGTTCGATACCTAAGGAGGTCACCTAGTCGGGGCTTGGAAACAAATTATCCTCAACGGCATTAAAATCAACAGGGAAAAATAATTTAATACTCTGCTAAACGCAGATGATTAAATAATAATTCAAGAAAATGAAAACAACTTTCAAAGAGCCATTATCAATAATTTGTTGTCTTCTTTATACAACATGAACATCTCCTCTAACAAAACTAAGGCTATGGAATTCATGGGAAAATCGTGTTTAAGATCTAAAACTATAATAAATATGTAATACTAGAATCGACCCGCCCGGATAGCCGAGCGCATTAACGCCGCCCTTCCGGGATTCAGAGAGAAGCTCCGGCTCCAGAGCGAAACCGCCCAACGGATCAACAGAGAGGACCTGTGCCCATGTGGTTTTTAGGTGGTTTTCCACATCCGACGACGTGAATAGTGGACTGGTACCTACGATTTGCAGAAAGATGGGGTATGCAGTCTCTCGACGACGAAATTTTGACAATGAAATAGACAACGAGATCGTAATTTAACTCATTCTGCCAAACAACTAGAAATACGCTTAAAAATTTTAGCGAGAGAGAGAGAGAGAGAGAGAGAGAGAGAGAGAGAAACAGATGTAGTTTTAGAAAGTCATGGCGATGTCTGCTAGGCTCTGTGAGTCTGAAACCTAGAATCTCACACAAAAGAGCATGAGCGGGATCTAGGCTAACGAAATGAGATTTCCCGGCGGTGGTTACGAGTGCATTAGACATTAGAAATGAATTACAAGTTGATTCAGTTTACAACAAAATACATTTAAACAGAATCAGATGTTGGGAACATGCAGATGGAATGCATGAAAATAGACTTCCAGAACAAATTCTTGCATACAAAGCTAGAGGGACAAGACAGGTGGGCAGAGCACGGGAGCGATTTCTGGATCTTGTTGACCGGAAAAGGAGGAATCACGTAATCCACAAAGGACAAGAAAAAGAAAAAAATAGAATTAATGCTGAAATATCCGAATTCACCTGATGTACGAGGGTCAGTCAATCATTATTTAGTTATATTTTTGTTTATTTTGGTAGCACTGTCGTTTAACGTTGATGACGCATGCTTTGTTTATTTGTTGTTATATCTTTGCTATTTTCAAGCTGCTGGGTTATTTTCGTTTTCGCTGCCGTGCTGTTAATGATGGCTGCTCCGCTTTTTGCACCAAAGAAGAGCAACGTTCAGTGATCAATTATTTGTGGTCGGAAGGCGTATCAGGGGCCGAAATTCATCTAAGACTTTCGGTACAGTACGGGAACAGTGTTTTGCCACAACGGAGTGTCTACGAATGGATTGAAAAATTCCGAAATGGTCGCACAAGTGTTACGCACGACGGAGGAGCCAGACAATCGTTTACCGCCATCAAATGAGAAACCATTGAGTGTTCACGCGAAATGATTCTCTTAGACAGACGATTAACTATTGACGAAGTGGCACATCGTCACATACTGCTGCCCACACTGCTGAAACGCTCCAGAAACTCAAATTTGAAGCATTGGATCATCCTCCATATAGTCCCGATCTTCCCCCTTCTGACTATCACGTGTTTTGTCCACTCAAACAGACATTAAGGGGCCGTCGATTTGCCTCACACGAAGCAGAGAAAGAAGCGGTGCATTCCTCGCTCGCAGCTCAACCGAGAACCTTATTTTATGAGGGCATCAGGAAGTTTGTACAACGATGAACCAAGTGCGTTGAAACGCAAGGGGACTATATCGACAAATGATGTTCTTGTAAGTTTCCTATTTGATTACAATAAAATTTATAACTACTTTGCGGATAATAATTGAAAAAATGGTTTAAATGGCTCTGAGCACTATGCGACTTAACTTCTGAGGTCATCAGTCGCCTATAACTTAGAACTAATTAAACGTAACTAACCTAAGGACATCACACACATCCATGTCCGAGGAAGGATTCGAACCTGCGACCGCAGCGGTCGCTCGGTTCCAGACTGCAGCGCCTAGAACCGCACTGCCACTCCGGCTGGCATTATAATTGACTTACCCTCGTAACTTCTTTCTGTTTCCTTTAATCCGACAAAAAAATGCGTGACCTACTGTTTTTATCACCTAAAAATGCAGTCGAATAATTTCAAAAACGTTTGTTTTCCAGATATTCTAGCAACAGCATAGTGGAGAAAAAGTATCACGTATTGTATTCGAACGCATGCGACTATGCATACGTTTTGAAGGTGAGCATCTTGAGACATAATAAAACGATTGGCATAAAACTGCTGTTTCCTTTGATTGTTTTGAGAAAAGTATAATGGTTATCATTGTAAAAAGATGGATGATTCGTTAACGACTCATGTAGAAAAATACTTTTTGGACAGTTCACATAGTATCATTACTTCTCCGAGAGAGCCTTTATTTATTAGATATTTAAACGAGGGTGATGGAATGTAGTCAAATTATGTCACACGATGCTGCGGAAATTAGACACTAAGGGTAGTAGATGAGTTTTGCTACTTGGACAGCAAAGTAACTGATAGTAGTCGAAGTAGAGAGGACATTAAATTCAGACTATCAAAAACAAGAAAAGAATTTCTGGAAAGGAAAATGCAAAGGCTCAATCTAGACATAGTAGGGATCACTAAAGTGAAATAGAAAGATGAAAAGGATTTATGGCCAGATGAGTATAGGGTAATATCAGCAACAGCAGTAAGTGGTAAACGGGAGTAGGATTCGTTATGAATAGGAAGGTAGGACAGAGAGTGTGTTACTGTGAACAGTTCAGTGATAGGGTTTCATTATTACAATCGACAGCAAACCAACACCGACAACGACAATTCACTTATACATGCGGAAGCCGCAAGCTGAAGATGAAGATAAGAGATAGTATATGAGGATATTGAAAGGGTAATACAGCATGTAAAGGAAGATGAAAATCTAATAGTCATGAAGGACAGGAATGCAGTGCCATAGGAAGCAATATTGGTCATAACTAACAGAATAACCATACAATGTAAGCTTTCACGGCCGATATTGTCTTCACTTAAAACTTCCGGGCTGATAGGCCGTGGTGGAAGTATAAAACTCTCTCCTGACGTTTCGTCTCCGACTGCGGGAGACATCCTCGGAGGGAAAGCGGCGAACTGCGAAGAGAACTCGAGGAAGCGCTGATTATACAGGCAGAACAGAGGGCGCCACTGTCGATCACGTGGCGTCGGCTGTGAGATTGTCTCTGGTAACTTCGTCTTTCCTGTTAAAATTATTACGGTGTTTATCAATCTCGATAGCCTCTCTATACAAGCGTGCATAATAATGCGAGGTTTTTGATATGACGCTCGTCTCGCTGAATTTTATTTCATGATCACCTTCCTGGTAAACATGTTCCGCTACGGCCGATCTATCCGTGTGACCCAGGCGGCAATTCCTCTTATGTTCAACAAGACGGGTGTTCACACTTCTCTTTATGGAGACTTTTGAACAACGGGCGTTGCAGACTGCCAGTAAGAGACTAGCCAGATGGTATCGCTATGTCGATGACACGTTCGTAGTATGGACACACGGAGCAGAGGAGCTGGATGCCTTCCTGACACATTTAAACAGCATTAATCCGAAAATCCAATTCACTATGGAGACGGAAAGGAATGGGGAATTGAATTTCCTGGATGTGTCTGTGATTAAACGACGGGACGGAACGTTGGGCCATAAGGTGTATAGAAAGGCCACACATACTGATCGTTATCTGCATAAAGATTCAAACAACCACCTTAGACAAAAAAGAGGTGTAATGAAAACTTTGCTAGACAGGGTGTACAAACTTTGTGAACCTGTTTATTTAAAAGACGAGATTGAACATCTACGGTCAACTTTCGTGAAGAATGGCTATTCTAGCAAGAATATAGACCGAGCACTTCACTCTAGGCAGAGAATCAGGAGTAGCGACGAACAACAGTCGCCCAAGGGCAAAGTTTTTCTTCCGTTCATTAGTAAGGTCACAGATCGCATTGGGAAAGTTTTAGGCAAGTATGGGGTGGAAACTATTTTCAGACCCACTAGGAAAATAAAAGAATTTTTAAGGTCGGCAAAAGATGCACGACACCCTTTGGCTACACCGGCGGTATATAAAATTCCTTGAGTTGTGGACAGGTTTACATCGGTACCACAAAGAGAAGTGTGAACACCCGTCTTGTCGAACATGAGAGGAATTGCCGCCTGGGTCACACGGATAGATCGGCCGTAGCGGAACATGTTTACCAGGAAGGTGATCACGAAATAATGAAGATCTGCAGTTCATGAGCTGCATTTTGTTTACAGATGAGGCAGGATTCACTAGAGATGTCGTAGTAAATTACCGGAGTACACACGTGTGCGCAGCTGCAAATCTCCGAGCAGTCAGGGAGGCGAGACATCACGATCGCTTGCGTGCCAATGTATGTGCAGCAGCTGCTAGTGACACACTCAATGGACCGTACACTTTGCCGGACAGATTAACAGGTGCTGTGTATCAACGATTTCAGCGCGATGAGTTACCGGCGCTGTTGGAGGACGTTACACTTCGAGAAAAACAACGACCGTGGTTTCTGCACGACGGCAGAACCTCATCGCAAGCCGGCTAGAGTGGCCGAGCGGTTCTAGGCGCTTTAGTCTGGAACCGCGCGACCGCTACGGTCGCAGGTTCGAATCCTGCCTCGGGCATGGATGTGTGTGATGTCCTTAAGTTAGTTAGGTTTAATTAGTTCTAAGTTCTAGGGGACTAATGACCTCAGAAGTTAAGTCCCATAGTGCTCAGAGCCATTTGAACCTCATCGCAACGTTTCATGTTCAATTGGTTCGTCGAGAAGTTCCCGCAGAATGGCCACCCTGTTCACCGTTGGATTTCTGGCTGTGGTTTTAAGGTACTGGAGAATGCACGAACCGTTGACAATGTATAGGCGTAACAGGAACGTATGACCAATGCATGTGACGCAATTCGAACGGCCAGGTGTGTTTGAAACAGTGCGTGATTCATTGCGAATAAGGGCTGAAGGAGGCATCTGTGTGCTCGGTATCCACACGCAGCACTGTCTATAGTGTCTACTTCTATGTAACAGATAGGAGAGATTTACCCATACCGAAGGATTTTTGTTTCCAGACATATTATTATAGGAACTCTTCGTTTAGTTTTGAGCAATACTACTTCTTGTAGGAGTATGTGACACCGTTTTCTAAAACATCCTGCATAAATCGAAGTGTTAGAAAGTCTTTCCTGAAAGTACTTATCTGGAACGCAATCCTGCGTGGAACTGGAGAGTGGGTGGTAAGAGGCTGGAAAAGAAAGTGAATAGAAGCTATTGTACTGTTGTGCTACAGAAGAACGCTGAAGATTAGATGGGAAGATCAAAGAACCAGTGAAGAGTCGAATGGAACAATGCGAAAAAAATCGGGGCACAATTTGTCAGAAAGAAAGGATAGGTTGATAGGACCCATTCTGATGCATCAAAGGATCGCAAGTTAGGTAATGGAGGAAGCTATGGGGACAACGGATGGTGGGGTGCGGGTGGGGAAACTATAGAGGAAGATGTGGGCATGAATATCATACGCAGGTTCAAATTGTTGGTTGCAGAGATGAAGAGGTGCCCCACTGAAGACTTTTAACGAAGCCGCGAGCATATGGTATGCATTCCCAGATATGTGAGAGGCTCGAAGACTTCTTAAGTGATAGAATCTAGTGCGCTGTCCTCGACGGCGAGTGTTCATCAGAGAGAAGAGTATCGTCAGAAGTACCCCAGGGAAGTGTGATAGGACCCCTATTATTTACAATATATATATATCATGTGGAGCACAGGTGGGCAGCAATCTGCAGCTTGTTGATGATGTGACTGTGTGAGGATGCAAGATGACAGAAAAAATTTCTAGTTGGTGTGAAGCTAGCTCTAAATGAAAACAAAAATGTAAGTTAATCCGGATTAGTAGGAAAAACAAACCCGTGATGTTCGGATACAGCATTAGTAGTGTCCAGCTTGACACAGTCACGTCGTGTAAATACACTATGTGATCAAAAGTATCCGGACACCCCCAAAAACATACGTTTTTCATATTAGGTGACTTGTACAGCCACCTACTGCCGACAGTTGAAGAGGGTTGAAATTTGTAATAGGCAGACATCTATCCAGACCATCACACAGCAATTCCAAACTGCATCAGCATCCACTGCAAGTACTATAACAGGAGGGAGGCGAGAAAACTTGGATTTCATGGTCGAGCGGCTGCTCATAAGCCACACATGAGGCTGGTAAATGCCAAACGACGCCTCGCTTGGTGTAAGGAGCGTAAACATTGGACGATTGAACAGTGGAAAAATGTTGTGTGGAGTGACGAATCACGGTACACGATGTGGCGTTCAGATGGCAGGGTGTGGGTATGGCGAATCCCCGGTGAACGTCATCTGCCAGCGTGTGTAGTGCCAACAGTAAAATTCGGAGGCGGTGGTGTCATGGTGTGGTCGTGTTTTCCATGGAGGGTCCTTGTTGTTTTGCGTGGCACTATCACAGCACAGGTTTTAAGCACCTTCTTGCTTCCCACTATTGAAGAGCAAATTCGGGGATGGCGACTGGATCTTTCAACACGATCGAGCACCTGTTCATAATGCACGGCCTGTGGTGGAGTGGATACGCAGAAACATCCCAGTAATGGATTAGGCTACATAGAGTCCTGACCTAAATCCTATAGTACATCTTTGGGATGTTTTGGAACGCCGACTTCGTGCCAGGCCTCACCGACCGATATCGATACCTCTCCTCAGTGCATCACTCCGTGGAGAATGGGCTGCCATTCCCCAGGAAACCTTCCAGCACCTGATTGAACGTATTATGCCTGCAAGGGTGGAAGCTGTCATCAAGGCTAAGGGGTGGGGCAACACAATATTGAATTCCAGCATTACAGATGGAGGGCGCCACGACTTGTAAGTCATTTTCAGCCAGGTGTCCGGATACTTTTGATACACATAGTATATCTGGGCGTACCGTTGCGAAGTGACATGAAATGGAACGAGGATTGTGGTAGGGAAGACAAATGGTACACTTCAGTTTATTGGGAGCATTTTGGGAAAGAGTGCATCATATATAAAGGAGACTGCGTATAGTACACTAGTGCAACCCATTCTTGAGTGCTGCTCGAGTGTTTGGGATTTGCACCAGGTCGGACAAATGGAAGACTTCGAAGCAAATCAGAGACGGGCTGCTACATTCCTTACCGACAGGTACGAACAAATCGAAAATATTGCAGAGAAGATTTGATGACTCAAATGGGAATTACTGGCGGGAAGTCGACGTTCTTTTTCTCCGAGGAACACTACTGAGAAAATTTAGATAACTAGCATTTGAAGCTGACTGAAGAACGATTATACTGCTGCCAACAGAGATCTTCACGTAAGGAGTAGGAAGATAAGATACGAGCAATAGGTGCTCATGCGGAGGCATTTACATAGTTGATTTTTCTCGCTCTGTTTGGGACCGGAACGGGAGAGGAATAGTGGTATAGGGTACCGTACGCCAAGTACTGCACGGTGGCTTGCGGAGTATATACACTACTGGCCATTAAAATTGCTACACCACGAAGATAACGTGTTAGAGACGCGAAATTTAACCGACAGGAAGAAGGTGCTGTGATTTGCAAATGATTAGCTTTTCAGAGCATTCACACAAGGTTGGCGCCGGTGGCGACACCTACAACGTGCTGACATGAGGAAAGTTTCCAACCGATTTCTCATACACAAACAGCAGTTGACCGGCTTTGCCTAGTTCTGATGCCTCGTGTAAGGAGGAGAAATGCGTATCATCACGTTTCCGACTTTGATAAAGGTCGGATTGTAGCCTATCGCGATTGCGGTTTATCGTATCGCGACATTGCTGCTCACGTCGGTCGAGATCCAATGACTGTTAGCAGAATATGGAATCGGTGGGTTCAGGAGGGTAATAGGAACGCCGCGCTGGATCCCAACGGCCTCGTATCACTAGCAGTCGAGATGACAGGAATCTTATCCGCACGGCTGTAACGGATCGTGCAGCCACGTCTCGATCCCTGAGTCAACAGATGGGGACGTTTGCACGACATCAACCATCTGCAGGAACAGTTCGACAACGTTTGCAGCAGCATAGACTATCAGCTCAGAGACCGTGGCTGCGGTTACCCTTGACGCTGCATCACAGACAGGAGCGCCTGCGATGGTGTACTCGACGACGAACCTTGGTGCACGAATGGCAAAACTTCATTTTTTCGGATGAATCCAGGTTCTGTTTACAGCATCATGATGGTCGCATCCGTGTTTGGCAACATCGCGGTGAACGCACATTGGAAGCGTGTATTCGTCATCGCCATACTGGCGTATCACCCAGCGTGATGGTACGGGGTGCCATCGGTTACACGTCTCGGTCACCTCTTGTTCCCATTGACGGCACCTTGAACAGTGGACGTTACATTTCAGATGTGTTACGATCCGTGGCTGTACCCTCCATTCGATCCCTGCGAAACCCTACATTTCAGCAGGATAATTGACGACCGCATGTTGCAGGTCCTGTACAGGCCTTTGCAGATACAGAAAATGTTGGACTGCTGCCCTGGCCAGCACATTCTCCAGATCTCTCACCAATTGAAAACGTCTGGTCAATGTTGGGGAGCAACTGGCTCGTTACAATACGCCAGTCACTACTCTCGATGAACTGTGTTATCGCGTTGAAGCTGCATCGGCTGCTGTACCTGTACACGCCATCTAAGCTCTGTTTGACTCAATGCCCAGGCGTATCGAGGCCGTTATTACGGCCAGAGGTGGTTGTTCTGGGTACTGATTTCTCAGGATCTATGCACATAAATTGCGTGAAAATGTAATCACATGTCAGTTCTAGTATAATATATTTGTCCAATGAACATCCGTTTATCATCTGCATTTCTTCTTGGTCTAGTAACTTTAATGGCCAGTAATGTATGTAAATGTAGAAGCACCGGATAGAGCAGCGTGGAGCGCCGAAACTAACTAGTCTTTGGACTACACATGGCAATGGCAACAAGAGAAAAAATTAAATGAGAAGTCTAGGAGTGCACTAGAATTCCCCACGTATCATTCCTGGGACCGGGAAGTCGACGTGAGAGTAATTACGCCGCGCAGTGGCATTTAGTCTCGCGTTCTTACCGCGACTGGAATGTGGAGACACCGTGTGGTACGGTTCTAGGCCCCCCCTGCCATGCACTAGCCAGCGGTTCGTAGAGTACATATTTGTCAGTGCAGTGAGGCACAAGGTCCACAGAACGCTCGGCGGGGGAGGACGCGGCGCAGATAACGGGTTCACCCTTGTTTGCCGCGGGCCGGGTTCCGTTACTGCAGCAGGGGGAAACTGCTGCTCTACAAGCCTGCCGAGTCCACCGCAGGAACGGAGGAAAGTCTCGTGGGACTGTGCCGAGCTACTGAGCGGTACGAGACACGGAGAAGATCCGACGAAGATCGGCGCGTTTCGTCGCGGAATCGTTTACTTGGCGCGAGAGCGTTACGGAGGGTGTGCGGACATCTGGCAAGATTTTACCGGCTCCGAAGGGTTGGGTCCCTTGCCTCCCCCTCCTCCTCCTCACACGCCGCCCGACACCGGGAACTGCTTTTAGTAACTCCACTTTAGTGGCACTGTCATCAGTAAGATTACCGTCGCTCTAGCGCAGTAAAGGTACTTACTGAACCTTTGCGCTGGTCTACTTAACATAGGACAGGAATCTCTTCGGATATTCCGCCACATTTCTATAGAGAGTTTCGTTGTCGAAACTATTAAATGCATCTCGCATTGAAATCCGCACCAAATTTCGAGCCTCGTCTAAATTATACGTGCCTTTTTCGGTGCTCCTGTCGCAGCTTTCTGTCGTGTTTTGTGTACCATGGGGGATCAGTTCCGTATTTTATTAATTTATTTGGGATGAATTTGGTATGAATTTTCCCTTTTTAAATCGCAGTAGAGCCTCAACAATACTGATGATTTTAGAAGGGGAAAATGGGCTGAAGGCGTGAATTGAATTTCACAGTATGAAGTGTCTTGGAAAAGGGTAGTCCATGCAGGTGGTTTTGCCGTACTGGTGTGGTGATGTAATAGTTTTCACATCGCCTAATAAGGAGACCTGCGTTCAAGTCCTGGCAGTGGCACAAAATTTAATTTAATTCTTCAGCTTCTATCATTATTGAAGACGAAGTTGGTACTCATATGTCTTAAGGAAAATGTAGTTCCATCACATTAGTGGATCAACTACCATTACTGTCTTTGTTTTCTGGATGAAATAAGTAATTATTATTTAGACCAAACAAGGCAACGAATCTCTGCTCCTGATCGCACACGAAGAGAGACAAATGCACTTCGGCTAGTCTCGCGAAACTTTCAGAAATATTCACGCGGGATTCGCCGATTGTCTCCCCATTGTAGAAATGGCTCTGAGCACTATGGGACTTAACTTCTGAGGCCATCAGTCCCCTAGAACTTAGAACTACTTAAACCTAACTAACCTAAGGACATCACACACATCCATGCCCGAGGCAGGATTCGAACCTGCGACCGTACCGGTCGCGCGGTTCCAGGTTGAACCGCCTAAAACCGCTCTGCCACAACGGCCGGCAACTGTTCGTCTCAACTTTCTACCTCAATATGCTACCTCACATTAGCCTACAAAAACTACGTTAGCTGCAGCGCATGCGCATTGAGCGAGTTTTTCAACATTCTCGCGCTCTTTTCGCACAAACCATTAGCTATAGAGAAAAAAAATTAATGCGACCTTTGCTATCCTAGAGGATGTGGTTTTCGAGTTATTCAAGAGAAACGTACAAAAGTGATGTTAAATGAGTTATATCTCGGAAACCATTCAGCATAGGGCATGCGTCGATATGGAGTTTTCTGTTCAGAATGACTAATACTATCACCCCTCAAAGCACGTACCTTTCCTCCTGCCTCACCGTGTATACGACGTCCGAAGTCACGTCTCCCGTGTGCCTGATGTAGTGACAGTTGATGAGATGGAATTCACGTCGATGCAAGATGCGAATGACGCTCGTCTGGCTGATCCCACATTCCCTGGCGGTACGTCTCGCGCCACCATGCCAACTGATAAGCGTCGTGGGCAGAACAGGTTCTTCCAGTGCTTTGTCAGTTGCAGTCCTCGTCCTCTGTGTGACATTGAAACTGCCTGTTCGCACTAGTGACCTCATAATTTGTGCAAGTGCCTGGCGGCGATCGGGATAGACATCCATATACCGACGTACGCTTTCGACAGCATTTCCTACACATGCGCCGTATAAAGTAGCAGTTTAATTTCTCCCCATCGGTATACATGTCTACATGCCAAGAATGTATCATTGACGTCGGTTTGCAGTAGGGCTTTGGAGCATATACTGTATTCAAACATTATGAATCACCTCGAAGGGAACGATCTATTGATACGTAATCAGCATGGTTTCAGAAAACATCGTTCTTGTGCAACGCACGAAGTAATGGCAGTTATCGACAGGGGATCTCAAGTTGATTCCGTATTTCTAGATTTTCGGAAAGCTTTTGACACCGTTCCTCACAAGCGACTTCTAATCCAGCTGCGGGCCTATGGGGTATCGTCTCAGTTGTGGACTGGATTCGTGATTTCCTGTCAGGAAGGTCGCAGTTCGTAGTAATAGACGGCAAATCGTCGAGTAAAACTGAAATGATATTAGGCGTTCCCCAGGGAAGCGTCCTGGGACCTCTGCTGTTCCTGATCTATATAAATGACCTGGGTGACAATCTGAGCAGTTCTCTTAGGTTGTTCGCAGATGATTCTGTAATTTACAGTCTAGTAAGGTCATCCGAAGACCAGTATCAGTTGCAAAGCGATTTAGAAAAGATTACTGTATGGTGTGGCAGGTGGCGGTTGACGCTAAATAACGAAAAGTGTGAGGTGATCCACATGAGTTCCAAAAGAAATCCGTTGGAATTCGATTACTCGATAAATAGTACAATTCTCAAGGCCGTCAATTCACCTAAGTACCTGGGTGTTAAAATTACGAACAACTTCAGTTGGAAAGACCACATAGATAATATTGTGGGGAAGGCGAGCCAAAGGTTGCGTTTCATTGGCAGGACTCTTAGAAGATGCAACAAGTCCACTAAAGAGACAGCTTACACTACACTCGTTCGTCCTCTGTTAGAATATTGCTGCGCGGTGTGGGATCCTTACCAGGTGGGATTGACGGAGGACATCGGAAGGGTGCAGAAAAGGGCAGCTCGTTTTGTATTATCACGTAACAGGGGAGAGAGTGTGGCAGATATGATACGCGAGTTGGGATGGAAGTCATTAAAGCAAAGACGTTTTTCGTCGCGGCGAGATCTATTTACGAAATTTCAGTCAGCAACTTTCTCTTCCGAATGCGAAAATATTTTGTTGAGCCCAACCTACATAGGTAGGAATGATCATCAAAATAAAATAAGAGAAATCAGAGCTCGAACAGAAAGGTTTAGGTGTCGGTTTTCCCGCGCGCTGCTAGAGAGTGGAATGGTAGAGAGATAGTATGATTGTGGTTCGATGAACCCTCTGCCAAGCGCTTAAATGTGAATTACAGAGTAATCATGTAGATGTAGATGTTCAGCAGAAGTGACCTATCGACAGGCGACACAATTCGGGCCAGTATTGCGGTGCAAACAAGTAAACGGCCGAAAGACACGGCGCGCACGTTAACTCAACGGCTTGCGGGACAGGGAGAGATGGCGGCGGATTAACGAGGAGGAGTCGGTGTACCGAACAGCCGTGTAGCTTTTAGGCGGCTTCCTACATCCCACTAGGTGTATACCGGGCTGGTTCCAATGTTCCATCTCAGACAGACGCTACGCAAACATTTAGAACACTTTCTCACACTTGCGTACAGGGTTTACTCTATTCGCAGACAGACCCTGCTCCCGTTCTTGGAGGTTGGATGTGTGAATACGAGACTGACTACGTGTTCACTGCTTGGTCTCCTCAAACACTCGACCAAGCAAGAAACCGAACAGTTGAAAGGCTTAATACAACGACGTAGCTAATTCGTCCCGACTTGCTTGACAATTTTCGAAAATTTCTCGGATTCTATCGCGAAGAGTTCACATTCAAAATTATTAAGCGTTGTATCTCTGTACTCGTCTTATCAAACGCTTTCGGATACTTATCTTATCAAGCGCTTTCGAATGCCGTTAAAAAGTATACAATTCTATTTAAAAATCATACTTACTATCACGATCGATACAAGAGTTAATACTCAGAATCGCATAATAAAAAGCACGTGCCCCGTAGCGTAACATCATTTGTCGGAAACTTCATTTCGATATCTGAAACGGCTACCGAAATAAAAGGAGTGTTATATCTTACGTGACCATCCCATATACTTATGCTTTTGCATTTTTTCTTCTCAATTTTAGTAAGGGAGAGCGGACGGGGCAGTGTGCGAGTGAGAGAACGTGTAATTTTCTGTCTTCCTTATAAAAATTAAAAGAAAAAATCCTACACACGTACCAGGCGAAGATAAAAAACCAGAGGAATAGCAGATATTGATACAGTCATAAAAACAAAATAAAGCACGGTCGCACCAAAACGACGTACACTAGGTGTAAAGCCAGCCTACATACCATGAAAACGAAAATACTCTATGTGATCAAAAGTATCCGGACACCCCCAAGAACATACGTTTTTCATGTTAGGTGCATTGTGCTGCCATTACTGCCAGATACTCAAATATCAGCGACCTCAGAAATTATTAGAAATCGTGAGAGAGCAGAATGGGCCGCTCCGCAGAACTCACGGACTTCAAACGTGGTTAGGTGATTGCATGTCACTTGTGTCATACGTCTGTACGCGAGATTTCCATACTCCTAAACATCCCTAGGTCCACTGCATCCGATGTGATAGTGAAGTGGGAACATGAAGGGACACGTACAGCACAAACGTCTACCACCGACCTCGTCTGTTGACTGACAGAGACCGCCGACAGTTGAAGAGGGTCGTAATGTGCAATAGGCAGACATCTATCCAAACCACCGCACAAACTGCGTCAGGATCCACTGCAAGTACAACGACAGTTAGGCGGGAGGTGACAAAACTTGGATTTCATGGTCGAGCGGCTGCTCACAAGCCACACATCACACCGGTAAATGCCAAACTACGCCTCGCTTGGTGTAAGGAGCGTAAACACTGGACCACTGAATAGTGCAAAAACGTTCAGTGGGGTGACGAATCACGGTACACGATGTGGCGATCCGGTGGCAGGGTGTGGGTATGGAGAATGCACGGTGAACGTCATCTTCCAGCGTGTGTAGTGCCAACAGTAAAATTCGGAGGCGGTGGTGTTACGGTGTGGTCGTGTTTTTCACGGAGGGGGCTTGCACCCCTTGTTGTTTTGCGCGGCACTATCGCAGCACAGGCCTACATTGATGTTTTAAGCAGCTTCTTGCTTCCCACTGTTGAAGAACAATTCAGGGATGGCGAGTGCATCTTTCAACACGATCGAGCACATGTTCATAATGCACGGCCTGTGGCGGAGTGGTTTCACCCCAATAGCATCCCTGTAATGGACTGGCCTGGATAGAGTCCTGACCTGAATCCTACAGAACACCTTTGGGATGTTTAGGAACGCCGACTTCGTGCCAGGCCTCACCGACCGACATCAGTGCTGCACTCCATGAAGAATGGGCTGCCATTCGCCAAGAAACCTTCCAGCACCTGACTGAACGTATGACTGCGAGAGCGGAAGCTGTCATCAAGGCTAAAGATAGACCAACACAACATTAAATTCCAGCATTACGGATGGAGGGCGCCACGAACTTGTAACGCATTTTTAACAAGGTTTCCGGATACTTTTGATAACACAGTATATAGTCTATGTTAGTGAAAAGGAGTGTTCAAAAATGGAGCATTTGTGAGCACCAATAGTAATTCGAAACATGATAACTATTTAGGATCTCGCCTAAAACAAATAGTTATAGTGATCATTGAAGACGCTTTCAAGTAAAGCGAAGCTCGTCGTGTCTAAATAAAACCTTTATTAAAGTCGCGAGAAACAGTATAGTGCTACATTACTTGTAAAACTGCGACTGAAGAAAAACGTGCGAGCTGCACGACATTTAAATGTACCGTACTGCGCCCCTCTACCGAGTGTGAATCGCGGAGCAATCGTGCAGGTGTGGATGTGGCGTGAAGACGCTGGCGATCCTCTTCCGGCCGCAGAGTAGACGCTACCACGTCTTGAGGCAGGTCATCGCGGCAGGCGCAGCTGGAAGCGCTGTGGGGAGGCGAGACCGGCTGAGCCGAGTGCCGCTCGCTTCATCTCGTATTCCCCTGCACTGACGCTTAGGAAGCGGAAATTGATATCATCGCAGGCAAACGTATCGCCAGGACTGCCCCGGGAAGTGTGATATGACTAGGGTGCCAAGATGCCCGGATAAATCCGGACATGTTCAAAAATGGTTCAAATGGCTCTGAGCACTATGGGACTCATCTTCTGAGGTCATCAGTCCCCTAGAACTTAGAACTACTTAAACCTAACTAACCTAAGGACATCAGACACATCCATGCCCGAGGCAGGATTCGAACCTGCGATCGTAGCGATCGCGCGGTTCCAGACTGTAGCGCCTAGAACCGCTAGGCCACTCCGGCCGGCAATCCGGACATGTCCTCCTTTTTATATGTTTGTCTAGGGTGCGGACAGATTTTTACGCTGTTCTCCTTCTTCGCAAAGTCGACCGTAATAAAATTACACAGGGTTATTCTAAATGATGGACCCATTTTCAAAGCTTCTTATTTGTTCAAGTACAAATCGAAAATAAACAAGCTTTATACCAATGAAAAGAGGAAGTTTCAAAGATTTTTTTCATAATGTTTGCTGTCAGTGTAATAAATTTAATAATTTGTAAACAATTAGTTTTTAATAATTATTTAATACTTATAAATGTGATAAATGTTATAAACGTTCAATATGGCCATCGTTGCCTTCGCGGCAAACATTGACTCGTCCCACACACGCGAAAGCGTATCTGCTGTTGCTGAGCGCACGGCAGCAGTGATCCGGTTATGCAGATCGTTCAGAGTGGTTAATAGAGGCGGGACGTAAACAGCTTCCTTCACATAACACCGGAAGAAATAGTTGCCGGGTGTGAGTGTGGTGTCACAGCCAGACACCACACTTGCTAGGTGGTAGCTTTTAAATCGGCCGCGGTCCGTTAGTATACGTCGGACCCGCGTGTCGCCACTGTCAGTGATCGCAGACCGAGCGCCGCCACACGGCAGGTCTAGAGAGACGTACTAGCACTCGCCCCAGTTGTACAGCCGACGTTCATAGCAATGGTTGACTGACCGATACGCTCTCATTTGCCGAGAAGATAGTTAGCATAGCCTTCAGCTAAGTCAATTGCTACGACCTAGCAAGGCGCCGTATTCAATTGATATTTATTGTATGAAGAATGTATCATCAAGAGCGATGTTCTACAATTATGGATTAAAGTTAAGTATTCCAGAAGCTACGTACTTTTCTTTATAGCATTCATTACGTATCCTGTTTCGGACCTCACGCCAGCCTGCGTGAGTTTAAGCGCGTGCCTTTCGGCTTCCTCTCATTGCGTCTAGGCTGTCTTGTCTAGCCACAACAGTGACATCAGGAGATCTCGGCAGAGCCACGCGGGATTAGCCAAGCGGTCTCTGGCGCTGATCCCAGCGGACGTTCGAGTCCTCCCTCGGGCATGGGTGTGTGTGTTTGTCCTTAGGATAATTTAGGTTAAGTAGTGTGTAAGCTTAGGGACTGATAACCTTAGCAGTTAAGTCCCATAAGATTTCACACACATTTGAGCAAGGTCCTCGAGTCCCCGGCGACCGATCCACCACTTCGGAAGGGAGTCATTCAAAAAGCCTCTTGCGCACGGTGCCAATTGAGCGGAGCTTCATTCTGTTGGAAAATGAAGTCCTGAGAATCTTCCATAACTTGAGGGAACAGCCATTGTTCCAACATATTCGGGTATGTGGTTCCCGATACAGTTCTTCCCGCTACGAAAAATTGTCCGTAAACCTTTGTACGGGATGCGGCGCGGAACACGTTGATCTTCGGTGAGTCTCTTTCGTGTTGCAGTGGTGAATGTGGACTTTTTAAACCCCATATGCGAACATTGTGTCTGTTGACATTTCCACTCAGGTGGAACGTCGGTTCATCGCAAAAAATTACACGCTGTAAAATGCGTCATCCTCCATCTTTGCCAGCACATAACCACAAAATGCGAGACGCTTCTCTTTGTCATTGGAGCTGAGAGCCTGCACAAGTTGTAATCGGTAGGGCTCGTACAGAATATGCCGTCTCAGAACTTTCCGTACAGTTGGTTGGGATATTCCAAGATCTCGACTGACTCCATTGGTACACTTACTGGGGCAGCGCACGAAACTTCCTCGAATCCGTCGGACATCATCCTTTTGACATACGCGGTCGGCCTGTGCTTTTTCCTTTGCACACACTCCCAGTCTGTTTAAATTGCTTAAAGGAATGGCTAATGCTTTTGGGAGTTGGTGGTTGAATACCGACTTTGGTACGAAATGCCCGCTGCTCTGCAATTTGCTACTCACTTTTCGAGAACTCAAGAACGCAGGAAATCTTGTGCTGCACAGTCGCCACCTCACTCACAGCTGACAGTGAAACGGAATGACGGTCCTATTGCCGCGCGAACTCTACTGACCTCTTCTAAAACCAACACCGGCCGCCCGCCAAGAACTTTGAACTTCTGTTTTTATTGATATAAAGGTTATTCATTTTGGATTTGTAGTTGAATACATAAGAATTTTTGAAAATGGGTGCATCATTTAAAATAACCCCATATTTGCAAATATTCCCGCTCTATTGCTCTTTTCTTAAATTTATTACCTACAGATGCCAGCAGCATCGTCGATTTTATCGATTTTTTACTACTGATAATACACCGATCCACAACCGAGTGCGAATATCGATTATTTAAAATTTTCGTTTCGTATTTTCAGTTTCGGATTCACATTGTCTTGGCTTTGCACTGTAGGTCTCATGTCATGTATTTAGTACTAACGTATGAGTGTGATTTGCTGTTTACTGATAATCTTTCCGTTGACTTAGAGTGTGGTTTGATAAAGAAGTTAAACTTTTTGCTCTTGCTGTATCAATCGTGCCACGAATATTTAAAACGATGGTTCTGTATGTTTACTACTTTTCGTGTTCCAAATGGGTGTCTCTTAAAATGGATAATAACTACACAGGTGTTCAAAACCTTTTGCATTTCCAAGATAAATGTAAAGCTTTTGAAAATTAAGACTTAAAATGTTTTGACAAATTCTGTGTTTTTAGGCACTTTCTGAAACAATAGTAACTATCCTGAATGTAGTGGGTTATTTTGCAGTAAAAAAAGGGCCGAGTATTATTGTTAAACCTAGTCTGTTGTCCGCCCCGGTAGCTGAGTGGTCAGTGTGACAGACTGTCAATCCTAAGGGCCCGGGTTCGATTCCCGGCTGGGTCGGAAATTTCCTCCGCTCAGGGACTGGGTGTTGTGTTGTCCTAATCATCATCATTTCATCCCCATCGACGCGCAGGTCGCCGAAGTGGCGTCAAATCGAAAGACCTGCACCAGGCGAACGGTCTACCCGAAGGGAGGCCCTAGCCACACGACATTTCCATTTACCTAGTCTGTTGATTTTCATTCAGAATTGTCAAAACTTGCCGAATACTTTTCAGTATATCAGGGCAGAATGCAAATGCAAAGAGTATTTTCGCTCGTCACGACACAGTGGACTGAAGACAGCAACAATCTGAACTTTGAATCTGTTAAAGGCATGTTCATAATCCAGTATACCTTAAAAGAAATTTCCTGTGTATCTTTTTACAAGAATCTGCTACGAAAGCGTACACTTCTACAATAAATTGGATCTTCAGAGAAGTACCAATAAAAGTTAGGGAATGTACGTTTTGTCTGTTCAAAAAAATGGTTCAAAAGGCTCTGAGCACTATGGGACTTAACATCTATGGTCATCAGTCCCCTAGAACTTAGAACTACTTAAACCTAACTAACCTAAGGACATCACACAACACCCAGCCATCACGAGGCAGAGAAAATCCCCGACCCCGCCGGGAATCGAACCCGGGAACCCGGGCGTGGGAAGCGAGAACGCTACCGCACTACCACGAGATGCGGGCTTTTGTCTGTTAATTAATTCATTTATTAAATTTGGGTGTATGTTTCCGTGTGTCCTCTTTTTTGTAACCTTGTCCTTCTTTTTGAAGCTATTTGTCCTCTTTTTTTATACATCTGCATCTGGTCACCCTAGGTATGACCTGCCGCGCGGTTCGAGGCGCCATGTCACGGATTGTGCGGCCCCTCCCGCCGGAGGCTCGAGTCCTCCATCGCGCATGTGTGTTAGTGTAAGTCTAGGGACCGATGACTTCAGCAGTTTGCTTCCTTAGGAATTCACACACATTTGAACATTTTTAGATATGAGCGCTCTTATTGTCTATACAGGGTGTTCGGAAATTCCCGTTACAAACTTCTACAACTTGTAGAGGGGGGTGAGCGCATAATACAGGGTGATTCAAAAAGAATACCACAACTTTAGGAATTTAACTCTGCTACGACAAAAGGCAGAGCTAAGCACTATCTGTCGGCGAATTAAGGGAGCTATAAAGTTTCATTTAGTTGTACATTCTGTGATTTTATCCTTGCTCAAATGGAAACAGATGAATCTTTCGTTTCAAAGATTGTGTTTAGTGATGAAGCAACTTTCCACACTAACGGGAAAGTCAACCGTCACAATGTCTGTATATGGGGCACTGAGAATCCGCGGGAAACAACTCAGTATGAACGTGACTCGCCTAAGGAGAACGTTTTCTGTGCCATTTCAGCCAATAAAGTTTTTAGTCCCTTTTTCTTCGAAGGTGCTACTGTAACTGGACTACAGTATCTGGAGATGTTAGACAATTGGCTGTTCCCTCAGCTCGAACAAGAAGCACAACAATTCATATTTCAGCAGGATGGAGCGCCACCACATTGGCACTTATCTGTCCGTAACTACCTGAACGTCAACTACCCGAGGCGATGGATCGGCCGCCAGGCAGCCCGTGACAGAGCACTTCATCACTGGCCTCCAAGAAGCCCTGATCTTACCCCCTGCGATTTTTTCTTATGGGGATATGTTAAGGATATGGTGTTTCGGCCACCTCTCCCAGCCACCATTGATGATTTTAAACGAGAAATAACAGCAGCTATCCAAACTGTTACGCCTGATATGCTACAGAGAGTGTGGAACGAGTTGGAGTATCGGGTTGATATTGCTCGTGTGTCTGGAGGGGGCCATATTGAACATCTCTGAACTTGTTTTTGAGTGAAAAAAAACCTTTTTAAATACTCTTTGTAATGATGTATAACAGAAGGTTATATTACGTTTCTTTCATTAAATACACATTTTTAAAGTTGTGGTATTCTTTTTGAATCACCCTGTATTTTAAATAGGAATCGCCGTCCGGAGACGAGCCATTTCCGGGCTACAGACGTTTGAAAACACGTTTGGTGGGTAGGTATGTATCAGGGTAGGCACTGTGGGGATGGTTACGTCGGAGCGGCTACCACATTGACCTGGTTCGAGGCTCATTCGCGTGTCTGCGAGTGCTAGAGCAACAATAGTTGAGTATACGTTCACAGAAGATACGGACACGATTCTTCCGCAAGGCGAAGCTCACAGTAATGGAAGAGCTGCTCGTCGCCTTTATCATGATCGATCTCCACAACGTCCGACTCCAACGTATACTCTTTTCGCCACCATTAAGCAACTGCTCCCAGAAAGGGTATCTTCGCCTTCAGTAGGCACAGCCTAACAGGAAGCCGTACCGCATCACGTTGAAGAGAACCCCTCAACGAGTACATGAGCAGTTTCTTTGGCTATTAATGAGTAGAACTGTAAAACAAGTAATGTAGTGGGCCACGCCTAAACAATTACTTGTACAAGTCGTCGCATTACCAACATGTTTTCAAGTGGAGCACGGATACAGCACGTTTGTCCTTGGAACGACAATTTCCGACCACCCTGTCACATAAACGACCTGACGAATAGGATGAGCAGTAACCTACGACTACTCGCTGTAGTATGTACAGGGTGACAATTATTGAGCTATATGAAAAACAAACGTAAATTAGGTCCAAACTACGGCGTGCACATACTTTATTCAACATGTAAACATCACTACAGATTTTGGGATTTAGGTTATGACATGTTCGATATGCCTGGCATCATAGGCGAAGATGTGGCGCAGATGAATAGCGAAATCCTGCTTGAACCCGCTGAAGTGTCTGAACATTGATGCTGTCGATCACCTCCTGAATGACTGTTTTCAGCTCAGCATTGGTATAAGCAACCCTTATACCAATAGAAAGAGGAAGTTTCAAAGTTTTTAGCGTGCGGTGGTGGGCGGGCGGTGTGGTTTCAGAAGCGGCCAGTAGAGTTCACGCGGCATTCCGTTTCACTGTCAGATGGTGATGTTTGTTATGTGGGGCGTTCAACTGTGCGGTGATTAGCGCCCGTAAGTTCCAAGTTTTACACAGACAAATGTTTTTCACAATCCAATCTAGCGACTGTCAGGAATGATGATAGTGATGATGATGAAATGATGAGTACAACACAGTCACGGCCGGGAATCGTACACGGGACGCCATGATCCAGAGGCAGCAACGCTAGCCACTAGACCCACGAGCTGCGGATGTTTCACTTCAATTGTGAGTGAGATGGTGACTGTGGAGCACAAGGTTTTCTGAGTTCTTGAGTTCGCGCAAAATGAGTCGCAAATTGCAGAGCAGCGGGCATTTCGTACCATATTCGGTATTCAACTACCAGCTCTCGAAAACATTAGCCGTTGATTTAAGCAAAAGTCTACCAATAGAGCCAGTCGAGAAATTGGAATATCCCAACCAACTGCATGGAAAGTTCTGAGACGGCGTTTGCTGTACACCTTGTCTTTAATATAGTCCCACAAAAGGAGTCGCACATGTTCACATTCGGAGAATATGTCAACAGTTGACATCGCAGCAGCTGAGAAGAGTGCTCCACCTACCATCTTCCAAGGGTGCCATGGGTCTGATGATGGGCATGTGACATGACCGAAACCTGTCACCTATGTTCTTGTAACATACGTGGTGTGATCACGACTGAATTTTAAAAAGAAATATTTCAAAATTGGCTTTCTTAAAATACGCGCTGTAACGGTTGTGAGCATTAGTTATGTTTGAGATCAGACGTACTAAGTTGATGTTAGTCAGTAATGCCTTTAAGAGTTTGAACGAGGTCGTGTAATGGAGCTACGAGAAGTTAGATATATTCTTTCGGCGATACAAAGACTTGGCAGGAATGTAACCACTGTACATGACTACTGGCAGTGGTGATCACGGGAATGTACGGCCGCAAGAAGACTCCCGACAGGAAAGACAGTCGTGTTCGGCGTACGTTTATGGTGCATTGTACTGCGTCTGCAGCTGTAATTCGAGTAGCGGTTATCACCACAGTTACGCAGCGAACCGTTTCAAATCGCATACTTCGAGGACAGCTCCGAGCCAGACACCCTGCAGCGTGCATTCCTAAACCACCGCCGTTTGCGACTTCAGCGGTGTCGAGCGAGAGCTGACTGGAGGGCAGAGTGGAGGTCTGTTGCGTTTTCCGATGAAAGCTGGTTCTGCCTCGGTGCCGGTGATGCGCGTGTTTTGGTTAGAAGGGGACCAGGTGAGAGCCTGCAACCAACTCGTCAGAAGCCTAGACACACTGGACATACAGCTGAAGTTATGGACGGTTTCGATTTCGTATGACAGAATGAGCTCTCCCGTAACTGCAAATTGGTACGTCAGTTTGGTGATTCGACCTGTCGTGCTGACATGCATGAACAGCATTCCAGCGGATGTTTTCCAACAGGATAACGCTCGCCCACATACCGCTGTTCTAACTTAACACGCTCTAAAGAGTGTCAACATGTTTCCTTGGCCTGCTCGATCACCAGATCTGCGCCAATCGAGAACATATGAGACATTACCGGACGATATGTCCAGCGTCATCCACAACCAGCGTTAACCGTCCCTCTGTACTGACTGACCATGTGCAGCAGGCTTGGAACTCTATCCCATAAATTGATGTCTGGCGCCTGTAAAACGAAATCCTGGCGTTACATCGTTTATTAAAGCACCAGCACTTCAAATTTGCAGTGGCCTTTCTCGCGCTTACGTTAATTTTTGATCTTACAACGTTAGTGAATGAAATGTGTTACCTAGACAAATATATTCCCGAAATTTCATTACTATACGCTATTATTTCTTGGTGTTGAGATTTTTTCCCGTTAGTGTTTACTCGATGAACGTCAGTCTAAAAAGGTAGCTAGTTCTGCAATGTGAAATGTAATCGTAACTCCGTACGAGTCTGGAGCCATCTTCGCTGTAATAAGTCTTAAAGGGGTAACTGCGAACAGAGTGAGACAGGTTTTTTAGTCTGTCTCCGAAGTTAATCAATCTGTACATTGAGCAGGCAGTAAAAGAATGCAATGTTGAATTTCTAAAGAAGAGTTAAAGTTCAGGGGGAAGAAACAAAATTTTCAGTTTTGCCGATGACGTTGTAAGGCTGCCAGAGACGGCAATGGACCTGGAAGAAATGAAGCAGAATGGATAGTATCTTAAAAAGAAGTTACGAATATTAGCGCAAAGTAAAATGAAGGCAGTGGAATATAGCAAAGTTAAACAGGCGATGCTGACTTGAAATTAGGAAATGGGACAGTAAAAGTACTGGATGACTTGTGGCAGGTGGACAGCAAAATAACTGACGATGGCCGAAGGAGAGAGAATAGCCGGCCGGGATGGCCGAGCGGTTCTAGGCGCTACAGTCTGGAACCGCGCGACTGCTACGGTCGTAGGTTCGAATCCTACCTCGGTCATGGGTATGTGTGATGTCCTTAGGTTAGTTAGGTTTAAGTAGTTCTAAGTTCTAGGGGACTGGTGACCTCAGAAGGTAAGTCCCATAGTGCTCAGAGCCATTTGAACCATTTTTTTGGTAATGTTGGATCATTACGGGAATCTTTTTCCTACTCATCCGCATTAGGATTCCTCTACACTTAGAGCAAACTACCATTCATCACACCAAACACAAATTTTGTCTAAGTTATCTTCTGTCCTCATACGGTCACTGAACGACATCTTCCCTTACACTGCAACGTAATGAATAAACAGCCGCAGACTGCGGCTTTTCCTTTCTGTCAGACCTGTTACGTACAGGGGAGCAAGAGCGATCCTTTCACGCCTTCCTGGGGCACTCCTGACGATGGCCTCGTTTCCATGAACACTCGCTTTCTAGGGCAACGTGCTGGGTTCCAGCCACGCACATGTGGGCATGTAGTCTTTACGATCAGATCTTCGTCAAAAATCTGCAGTGGGCACCGTATCAAAGGCTTCCGGAAATCTGGGAATATGGAATGCGCCTGCTGCCCTTGAGCCGTGACTCAAAGAGAAAAGAGAAAAGAACAAGCAAAGATGACGAGCGTTGCACAGGGTAGAGAGCTGCACGGAGGCAGTGTCTGGACTGAAGACCACAACAACAACAGCTGTTCTGCAAGTATCGCCAGGTTGTAGGCAGCGGCGCCGTGATGCGGCACTTTCGCTCGGCTATCTGGCGTCTGGCAGCGGACGGCAGCCCCCATCGGCCGGCGAATACCAGGGCGCCGGAATGCAGCCGCGAGGTTTTTTCCGCGAAGCCCGAAACGTGGGCCGCAGAAAAAAATATCGGTCGGGCGGTTCTGGGAAGCTGTGAGAACCGGTTTGGCCGCGGACGCCTCGCTCTAGCTTTGTTCCGCCGCGGCGCCGGCTCGCAGCGGCCGGCGGGCGCCCAGCTCCGCCCACGCACCCGCGAGTCCTCATTCTCCACGCACTTGTGTCACCCAAGTGCGCTAATTCAGCCTATACTATATCACATTAATCTGTATAGCACGTATGGCTGGGAGTCACTCGAGAGGGTTTCAATCTACCTGTTCGAAAGTTCTTCTCAACAGGCACTACTTCGCAGACTCGGACGCCCATGCCAGAAATCCAACCGGGGCAAGAGGGCCTGCAGTTTAACGTGCAATATGAAATACGTGTCGTTCCTGGCATAAATTCACATCCCTGAGAGACGAAGGCTAACATAAAGACAGACTGAGAAATTCCGCCAGCCGCTGTAGCCGAGCGCTCCTAGGCGCTTCAGTCCGGAACCGCGCCGCTGCTACGGTCGCATGTTCGAATCCTGCCTCGGGCATGGATGTGTGTGATGTCCTTAGGTTAGTTAGGTTTAAGTAGTTCTAAACTCTAGGGGACTGATGACCACAGATGTCGTCCCTTAGTGCTCAGAGCCCTTTGAACCATGTTTGAAAAATTTCCGGTGTCTGATTCGGATTCGATCCAATGACCTTACAGTCTGCAGACACTGACTTTACCACTAGACCACCAAATTCGACTTCAGCTACAGCAAAATTGGGGACCACGAAAGAAACCTAGTCAAGGAATTTAGCTATCTTGCAAGCAAAATAACAAGGGAAGAAGAAAATGATCATTACGATACAACAACAGGAATCAGGGCTCCCACAAGAAAATTGAAGTGCTCGTTTTTCTCGCGCGCCGTTCGAGAACGGTAGAGAGACAGCTCGAAAGTGGTTCACTGAACCCTCTGCCACGCACTTTATTGTGAATAGCAGAGAAATCACGTAGCTGTAGACAGAGCGTTCTCGCTTCCCGCGCCCGGGTTCGATTCCCGGCGGGGTCAGCTATTTTCTCTGCCTCGTGATGGCTGGGTGTTGTGTGCTGTCCTTAGGTTAGTTAGGTTTAAGTAGTTCTAAGTTCTAGGGGACTGATGACCATAGATGTTAAGTCCCGTAGTGCTCAGAGCCATTTGAACCATTTTTGATATTCCTCCACACAAATTAGCTCTAGGAAAGGGCGTCATTCCTGGCCATGAGAAGTCTATCAAACATCGGCCTTAATCCGAGGGAGAATTATTTTCAGAAATTACGTTTGAAAGCACATTATTGTACGAAACTGGATCATCGATTGAGAAAAGAAGAAGCTCTCCTGCGAACCTTGCAGAACCTTGCAGAACAGGCAAAGGTCCCGAGTTCGAGTCTCGGTCGGGCACACAGTTTTAATCTGCCAGGAAGTTTCATATCAGCGCACACTCCGCTGCAGAGTGAAAATCTCATTCTGGAGATATATATATGATATCAGGGATACGATGTGGCCATGCAGTTGCTTGTCCCCTTCCCCCTTCTGATCCAACGCCTGGCATGTACAATGAAGCGCCAAAGAAACTGGTAGAGGCATGGGTATTCAAATGCAAAGACATGTAAACAGGGAGAACACGGCGCTGCGGTCGGCAACGCCTATATAAGGTAACAAGTGTCTGGCACAGTTGTTAGATCGGTTACTGCTGCTACAATGCCAGGTTTTCAAGATTTAAGTGAGTTTGAACGTGGCGTTATAGCCGGCGCACGAGCGATGGGACGCAGCATCTCTGAGCTAGCGATGAAGTGGGGTTTTTGCCGTACGACCATTTCACGAGTGTATCGTAAACATCAGGAATCCGGTAAAAGATCAAATCTCCGACATCGCTGCGGCCGGAAAAAGGTAATGCAAGAACGGACCAACGACGACTGAAGAGAATCGTTCTACTTTACAGAAGTGCAGCCCCTACGCGAATTGCTGCAGATTTCAATGCTGAGCCGTCAACAAATGTCAGCGTGCGAACCATTCAAAGAACCATCGAAATGGGCTTTCAGAACCAAGGGCCCACTTCTGTATCCTTGATGACTGCACGACACAAAGCTTTACGCTTCTCCTTGGCCCGTCAACACAGATATTGGACTGTTGATGATTGGAAACATGTTGCCTGGGCGGACGAGTCTCGTTTCAAATTGTATCGAGCGGATGAACGTGTACGGCTATGGAGACAACCTCATGAATCCGCAGGGCCTGTTCAGCTGGTGGAGACTCTGTAGAGCCGGCCGAAGTGGCCGTGCGGTTAAAGGCGCTGCAGTCTGGAACCGCAAGACCGCTACGGTCGCAGGTTCGAATCCTGCCTCGGGCATGGATGTTTGTGATGTCCTTAGGTTAGTTAGGTTTAACTAGTTCTAAGTTCTAGGGGACTAATGACCTCAGCAGTTGAGTCCCATAGTGCTCAGAGCCATTTGAACCATTTTTTTGAGACTCTGTAACGGCGCGTGCAGTTGGAGTGATATGGGACCACTGATACCACTAGATACGACTCTGACAGCTGACGCGTACATAAGCATCCTGTCTGATCACCTGCATCCATTCATGTCCATTGTGCATTCCGACAGACTTGGGCAATTCCAGCAGGACAATGCGACATCCTACATGTCCAGAATTGTTACATAGTGGCTCCAGGAGCACTCTTCTGAGATTAAACACTTCCGCTGGCTACCAAACTCTCCACATATGCACATTATTGAGCGTATCTGGGACGCCTCGCACCGTGCTGTTCAGAAGAGATGTGCACCCCCGCGTACTCTTTCGGATTTATGGATAACCCTGCAGGATTCGGTGACAATTCCCTCTAGCACTACTTCAGGCATTAGTCGAGACCATGTCACGTCATGGTGGGGCACTCCTGCGGGCTCACTGAGGCCCTACATAATATTAGGCAGTTGTACCAGTTTCTGTGGTTCTTCAGTGTACGTCAGGTAGGACGTCACGTACTGGCACAGAATGGACAAAGTTTAAGAGTATTGTGTAGTATGCCTTAAACAGGTACGTCCCGAGCAAAGCAGTAAGAGATGGGAAAGAACAGCTGGTGACGATAGCCATATTAGACTGACAGCCATATTACAAAACTACAACGAAAACAAAGAAATCTTCAACTGCAAATTGAAGCGTGGCCAAAGCCTCACAGACAAAAGGAAACTGAACAAACCCAAAATTAGTATTAGGCTAGCCTTGCGTGAAGTGTGCAACAAATTCGAAAGTGTAACTCTATCTACCAACTTGTCAGAGAATCTATAAGCCGTCTCTGCAGACACTCTGTGAGGAGTACACTTGCGGAGCGATCTGAAGTGGAACGACCACATGAAACTCACCGCTACTAAGGCAGATGCCACACTGAGATTCATTTGATGAGTCCTCAGGAAGCGTAGTCCACCCCAAAGCACGTAGCTTATCAATGCCTGAAACGACCTGTACTTGAATATTAATCCGTACTAGACGCGGTTGGTACGAGGCTATAGAGAAGGTTCAAAGAAGACGACTCATTTAGAAAACGCGAAACCGTCGTGGTGATATTCAGCCAACTCCATTGGCAGACGCTCCATTGAGCTGTTGTTCATTGTTATAGTTCCGAGGGCATACGATCTTTGAAGAGTCAGCCAGTGCATTGCTTCCAGCTACAGATATCTCGCTGAAACACGAGGCGGAGGCTTACCAAACAATCGTTCTTCCCACAACGAACGGGGGAAGGGGGGGGGGGGGAGTCAGTGACAGTGGTGCACAAAGTACTCCCCGCCACACACTGTTATGTGTCTCGTCGTGTATATAAGAAAAGTGTGCAGCAGTTCCGCCTAGCTGCATCCAACCGTACACAGAAACAATACATAAGTCTGCTGAACTTTAGGTACGTGTGCATTGTTCCCGATATCCAAAGTTTTCACTTTCTCAGCATTAGTAAGTTCCTAGTCCAAAGATGATGTATTTCGATCCCTCTATCAGCTCCAGCTTCGATTCAACCTAGATATTATGACCGAGCGCTTAGAATTAATTACTGCACCAATCTCAGTTGAATCTCGCACGGATGTAGAGTCCCACCCAGGTGCGATAGGGCGATCGGATAATCTCTGGAGGGCTGTGGCCTATCTACTACACACAAAAGATAAAACAGAGCTGCTTGCTAAACTCAGCGTGTGGACGTGTACCTGCACTGGAGATAAAGTACTTAACTCTTAACCGCTTTAAAATGAAACTCTCTCGTTGTCAGTTCCGAAAATCTGAATCATTACCGAAAGTATCAACGATCATGCCTCAGGAATGTGCAACTGTTGTGTCGCAAACATCGTATAGGCGTGGCAGATCAAGTTCGTGCCATTATTGGTAGGGTACTTGAGGTTAAAGGATGCACAGAGAAAACACGTACCAATTACAAAACATGTTTTGTACTGTATTATATTATTTTGTCACGTTCCTACACATACAAATACACAATTCATTCACATACCTATTAACCTACTGCTTTTCTTTCACATACTTGCTAACCTACAGCTTTCCACGTTCATCCATGTGTGCCACATACGCCACTGTCACCCTATCGTTCATGTAACAGAATATTTCCCTCCATTTGTTTATCTGTAACATTTTGATCTTTACTGCATGTATATTGACTACGTATGGACACTCCTACAGTTTGTTAAGTTCACTCGCATCCACTAGTCACGACTATATATATACAGGGTGGTCCATTGATCGTGACCGGGCCAAATATCTCACGAAATAAGCGTCAAACGAAAAAACTACAAAGAACGAAACTTGTCTAGCTTGAAGGGGGAAACCAGATGGTGCTATGGTTGTCCCGCTATATGGCGCTGCCATAGGTCAAACGGATATCAACTGCGTTTTTTAAAATACGAACCCCCATTTTTTATTACATATTCGTGTATTACGTAAAGAAATATGAATGTTTCAGTTGGACCACTTTTTTCGCTTTCTGATAGATGGCGCTGTATAGTCACAAACATGTGACTCATAATTTTAGACGAACAGTGGGTAACAGGTAGGTTTTTTAAATTAAAATAAGAACGTAGGTACGTTTGAACATTTTATTTCGGTTGTTCCAATGTGATACATGTACCTTTGTGAACCTATCATTTCTGAGAACGCATGCTGTTACAGCGTGATTACCTGTAAATTCCACATTAATGCAATAAATGCTCAAAATGATGTCTCTCAACCTCAATGCATTTGGCAATATGTGTAACGACATTCCTCTCAACAGCGAGTAGTTCGCCTTCCGTAATGTTCGCACGTGCACTGGCAATGCGCTTACGCATGTTGTCAGTCGTTGTCGGGGGATCACGATTGCAAATATCCTTCAACTTTCCCCACAGAAAGAAATCCGGGGACGTCAGATCCGGTGAACGTGCGGGCCATGGTCTGGTGCATCGACGACCAATCCACCTGTCGTGAAATATGCTATTCAATACCGCTTCAACCGCACGCGAGCTATGTGCCGGACATCCATCATGTTCGAAGTACACGCAGTGAAACATCTTGCAGTAAAGGTGCGTTTACACTGCGATTTGTATCGGCACATGTATGAGATACATGTATATGCGACTTTGCGACATGTATCGCGACTTGTATGAGTTGACAAGTATCAACCTCATACATGTATGAGCGTGCGTTTACACTGGTTGATATGTATCACTGTGCGATAGCTTCCGACGACGATTTGGAAGTTTTCACATTTTTATGTGCTGGTACACTTGCTCTTTTGGAAGATGATAGGAAGAAAAGGCGGAGGAAGCGTAGATGGTGGCACAGAGAGTTTCTCGCGAATTAACGCTTAAGGATGGCGCATATTTTAGAAATTATGTTAGGATGAGTATGGAGGATTTCCGCGGTTTGTTATCTCTTGTTGCTCTTCTTGTGTCCAAAACCAACACAAACTTTCGGGAAGCGATTCCACCAGAGGATCAGTTGGCAGTAACACTCCGTTTTTTAGCCACTGGGGATTCCTCGTAAAACGAAGATTTCATGACAAAACATTTGCATTGTCGCGCGATTGCTAATGCCAACGTCTCACACACGATTGTCGGCATCCGTTGTCAACATTCTCACGCGAGGCCGCCGGAATAACAGCAAAACATTGATATACGTGCCAGATGCATGAAATAATTATATAATGTATTACATACTCTGATATATATAAAACTTTTACCTTCACTTCTTGGGATAAAACTTGCACAATGGCCTCGCAAACACGAAGAATAATGTTGCATATGGCACTTTTTGATATTCTATGCAGATACATTAACGTCGAAACGACAGTCGGCACCTTCAAAACTCAAACAGCCGCCAAAGAGCCTGGTACTACGCATGCGCTAATCGTCGAAATAAGCGGCAGTCGACAAGACGACAGGAAATGATAGTACTGCGCATGCGCGAGTTCTTCAAATGTCGCTCATACATGTCGCGTATATGGCCAAAAAGCGATATACAAAATGTATACGCGACATGTATGAGATCGAGGGTCCGCATACAAGTTCCGTGAATTTTTGTATGAGGTGATGTATCGCGACATGTCAAATTGACATGTCGCGATACATGTATCCCAGTGTAAACGTACCTGAACATCGGTAGAACATTACGTAGAAAATCAGCATACATTGCATCATTTAGATTGCCATCGATAAAATGGGGGCCAATTATCCTTCCTCCCATAATGCCGCACCATACATTAACCCGCCAAGGTAGCTGCTGTTCCACTTGTCGCAGCCATCGTGGATTTTCCGTTGCCCAATAGTGCATATTATGCCGGTTTACGTTACCGCTGTTGGTGAATGACACTTCGTCGCTAAATAGAACGAGTGCAAAAAATCTGTCATCGTCCCGTAATTTCTCTTGTGCCCAGTGGCAGAACTGTACACGACGTTCAAAGTCGTCGCTATGCAATTACTGGTGCATAGAAATATGGTACGGGTGCAATCGATGTTGATGTAGCATTTTCAACATCGACGTTTTTGAGATTCCCGATTCCCGCGCAGTTTTTCTGCTACTGATGTGCGGATTAGCCGCGACAGCAGCTAAAACACCTACTTGGACATCATCATTTGTTGCAGGTCTTAGTTGACGTTTCACACGTGGCTGAACACTTCCTGTTTCCTTAAATAACGTAACTATCCGGCGAACGGTCCGGACACTTGGATGATGTCGTCCAGGATACCGAGCAGCATACTTAGCACACGCCCGTTGGGCAATTTGATCACAATAGCCATGCATCAACACGATATCGACTTTTTCCGCAATTGGTAAAAGGTCCATTTTAACACGGGTAATGAATCACGGAGCAACACTGGCGGAATGTTACGTGATACCACGTACTTATACGTTTGTGACTATTACAGCGCTATAGATCACAAAGCGAAAAACTAAAACATGTATATTTCTTTGCGTACTACACGAATATGTAATAAAAAAGGGGGGGTTCCTATTTTAAAAACCGCAGTCGATATCCGTTTGACCTGTCAGCGCCATCTAGCGGGCCAACCAAAGCGCCATCTGGTTTCCCCCTTCAAGCTAGACGAGTTTCGTTCTTTGTAGTTTTTTCGTTTGATGCTTATTTCTTGAGATATTTGGCCCGGTCACTATCAATGGGCCACCCTGTATTTTATTGCGGAACTTAATGCAGCTCATGTCAAAGATTGTATGTGCCACAGGGTAACATCTAGTATCCTAAACTCTTTGTATCTCTATCTACATACGCACTCCGCACCAACCTTACGCTGCATAGCAGAGGGTGCCTTGTACCACAACTAAGCATTTCCCTTCCAGTTGCACTCACATATATACCCTAAGAGCCGTAATTTCATTAGTCTTCACGATTCTTAGGCGAAATGAAGTTTGGCGATAGTAGAATCGTTTGCCAGGCAGACGCAAACGCCGGGTTCTCTAAATTTTTTGCACGCTGTTTCGCGAAAAGAAAAACGTCTTCCCATCTGGGAAAACCATACGACTTCACGGAGCGTTTCCGTAATACTCGCGTCTTGATCGAACCTACCGGTAACAGATCTAGCAGAACGCCTCTGAATTTGCTTCGATGTCTTCCTTTAAACCGATCTGGAGCGAATGCCAGACACTCGAGAAGTACTCAAGAAGCACTAGAGTTCAACGTGCGGCCACCTTTAAAAGCTAAACAGTTCTCCCAGTAAACCGAAGACGACCATCCGCCTTCCTTACTAGCGTGATTACGTGATCGTTCCATTTCATATCGCTTTGCAACGTTACACATATTTAACCGCAGAGACTGTATCAAGCAATGGATTACTAATATTGTATGGATTGTTTTTCCACTCATCTATGTTAACTTACATGTTTCTACGTTTACAGCTAGCTCCCATCCACAGCACTGACTACAAAATTTTGTCTGTCATCTTGTATATTCCTACAGCCACTCATCCAGAAGAGAGAGAGAAGAATAGCGGTTCTATCACACTTCCCTGGACACTTATGACGACACCCTTATATCTTATCAACACTCGTCGCCCCAGATAACGTACTCGTCCTATTACAAGAAGTTTTATGCCAGTCACATTTATGGGAACCTATTCTGTATGCTCGGACGTCAGCTTATAGTCTGCAGCGGGCGCCGTTTCGAACTCTTTCCGGAAGCTAGGAATATGGAATCTGTGTGCTGCCCTTCATCCATGATTGGCAGGCTGCCATGTGAGAATAGCGCAAGCTTAGTTGCGCACGAGAGTTGGTTTACCTTCAGTGCTTGATTATTGTATAACCATTATGAATATGTCATGAATAGTAAGATGCACCGTAATGAAAGTACACTAAAACATACACACTTTTCGTTATCTTACGCTAAGATTTCAGTTTTGTCAGCACCATATCAATAGCGTCTAGACTCTAGGTGCACACGGTCCAGAGAACAGTACTCCTGTAATACCTGAGTCTGAGGATGAACCTGCAATGTCTCGACTCGAAAATTAGTTAATAGTAGAACATATTGTATTAAATCCAAACAGTAATGAATGGCAGCATGTTCTAAATATGGGAAAATGTAAATTAATGAAGATGAGTTGAAAAAAGAAACATGCAGCGTCAGAATGGTGTGCTGCTCATCACAGTCACGTCGATTGAATCTCTAGGCATATCGTTCCAAGGCGGCATGAGATGAAACGAGCACGTAAGGTCAGCTGTAGGGAAGGTGAAAGGTCAAGCTCGGTTTATTGGGAGAATTCTTGCAGAGTGTAGTTCATCTATAAAGGAGACAGCATACGTAACATTTGTGCGACCAATTCTGGAGTACTGCTCGAGTGTTTGGAATCCCCGGCAGGTCGAATTAAAGGAAGACATGAAAGCAATTCAGAGCAGTTCTGCTAGATCTGTTACAGTTCAGTTCGATCAACAGTGTGAATATTACGTAAACGCTCTGCGAACTCAGTTGGGAATCCCTGGAGGGAAGGTGACAGCACTGAGAAAGTTTACAGAAGCGGGATTTGCGGCTGACTGCAGAACGATCCTGCTGCCGCCAACAAACATCTCGCGTCAGGACTACGAAGACATGGTAAAAGAAATCAGTCACATAGACAATCGTTTTTCTTTCGTTCCGTTTGCGAGTGGAACAGGAAAGGGAATTACTAACAGTGCTGCTAGATACCCTCCACCATGCACCGTATGGTGGCTTACAGATTATGTATGTACATGTAGATGCACTTAACCCACAAATTACGAAGTGTGAGAATAGGTGCAGACGAGTATCACACAGTAAGCTTTGAGGAAAGTTTACCATCCAACCCAACAAAATGATCTACGTGCGTCTGACCTAGCTGTGGGTTTCCGCACGAGTAATACAAAGTACCAGTTCGGCATAACTCCGCACACACCGGGCACCTTGGAATTGCTCTCAATGAGACACATTCTTGTGACCAATGCCCATTGACAAAATCTACAACCTGTTAGGCACAGCACGGCTGGATGTTACACGAAGATCAGCGGCACAGGTTGTGGCCAAACAAGACACTAAGAGGACATACCGAAAACCTAAGGGAAGAGGCTCCGGGTTATTTACAACTACCCTGTCATGCATGGAACACTTCGAATACTCGCATTTTTTCTTACGGGACACGTTGAAAGCCATGGATCAAGGCAGTCAAGTAGATGCAGTACTTCTCCATTTCCGAAAAGCAGTTGACTATGCTTATTTTGCCGGCCGCTGTGGCCGAGCGGTTCTAGGCGCTTCAGTCTGAAACCGCGCGACCGCTACGGTCGCAGGTTCGAATCCTGCCTCGGGCATGGATGTGTCTGATGTCCTTAGGTTAGTTGGGTTGAAGTAGTTCTAAGTTCTAGGGGACTGATGACCTCAGATGTTAAGTCCCATAGTGCTCAGAGTCATTTGAACCATTTAAGCTTATTTTAAAAAGTGCGATCCTGTGGGCCATTCAGCGAAATGTGTTACCGGATTGAGCATTCCTTGGTTGGGAGGACACAGCATGTGTAGAAGTCACTCCGAATGTGCTCCAGGGAAGCGTGTTGGGCCCCTTGCCGCTCGTGTTGTATATTGTACCTTGCGGACAATATTAATAGTCACCTGAAGCTTTGCGCGGATGCTGGAGTTTTCAGCAATGAAGTACAGTCCGAAGAATTTCAAAGTGGTGCATAGATTGGCAACTTGCTGTAAAAGTCCATAAATGTAAAGTTGTGTACTTCACAAAACGAACCCTATAATATCAGTAACAATTGGAGTCGGCAAACCCGAACAAATACGTTGGTGTAGCAATTTGTGTGGATATGGAACGATCACATAGACTCAGTTGTGGGTAAAGCTGACGGCATTAGTAGAATAGGCCTACTAGGGAAATGCAATAAGTCTGCATAGGAGACTGCATACAAGCCGCTCTTGTGACCCATCCCAGAATGATGAGTGTATGGCTTCCTTAGCAAACAGGACTAAAGAATGATAATGAACACAGATACTCCGCAAGCCACCCGTATGGTGCGTGGCAGAGGGTACCCTGTACCACTACTAGTTATTTCCTTTACTGTACCACTGGCAAATAGAGCGAGGAGAAACGACTATCTATATGCCTCCGTATGAGACCTATTCTTATCTTTATGATCCTTGCACACAATGTATGTTGGCGGCAGTAGAATCGTTCGCTAATCGGCATCAAACGTCGGTTTTCGCAATTTTCTCAATCATGTTTCTCGAAAAGAACGTCGCCTTCTCTCCAGGGATTCCCATTTGAGTTCCCGAACCATCTCCGTAACACTTACGTGTTGTTCGAACCTAACGGTAACAAATCTAGCAGTCCGCCTCTGAGTTGTTTCGATAACTTCCTTTAATCAGACCTAGTGCGCATCCCAAACGCTCGAACAGTATTCAAGAACAGATCGCATCAGCGACCTATATGCGGTCTCCTTTACAGTTGAACCACTCTTTCCTAAAATTCTTCCAATGATTTGAAGTCGACCATTCGCCATCCCTACCACATGCTCGTTCTATGCCATACCGCTTTGCAACGTTATGTCCAGATACTTAAACGACGTGACTGAGTCAAGCGGGACACTACTAATGCCCCATCCGAACATTACGGGTCTGTTTCTCCTACTCGCCCGCATTAACACATTTTCCACATTTAGAGCTAGCTGACATTCATCACCTGAACTGTAAATTCTGTATTAGTCGTCTTGTCTCTTCCTACAGTCACTCAACTCTGACACCTTACCGTACACCACGGCATCATTAGCAAACAACCGCAAATTGCTGAGCATCCTGCTAAAAATGTGTGTGAAATCTTATGGGACTTACCTGCTAAGATCATCAGTCCCTAAGCTTACACACTACTTAACCCAAACTAACCCAAGGACAAACACACACACCCATGCCCAGGGAGGACTCGAACCTCCGCCGGGACCAGCCGTACAGTCCCCGACTGCAGCGCCTGAGACCGCTCGGCTAAACCCGCGCGGCCCCATCCTGCTCGCCAAGTCATTTATGTATACAGGGTGTTACAAAAAGGTACGGCCAAACTTCCAGGAAACATTCCTCACACACAAAGAAAGAAAATATGTTATGATGATATGTGTCCGGAAACGCTTACTTTCCATGTTAGAGCTCATTTTATTACTTCTCTTCAAATCACATTAATCATGGGATAGAAAGTGAAGTGAAGTGAAGTGGAAGGAAGACAAAGATTTCTGGTCAGATGAGTATCGGGTAATATCAACAGCAGCAGAAAATGGTATAACAGGTGTAGAATTCGTTATGAATAAGAAGGTAGGGCAGAGGGTGTGTTACTGTGAACAGTTCAGCGACCGGGTTGTTCTAATCAGAATCGACAGCAGACCAACACCGACAACGATAGTTCAGGTATACATGCCGACGTCGCAAGCTGAAGATGAACAGATAGAGAAAGTGTATGAGGATATTGAAAGGGTAATGCAGTATGTAAAGGGGGACGAAAATCTAATAGTCATGGGCGACTGGAATGCAGTTGTAGGGGAAGGAGTAGAAGAAAAGGTTACAGGAGAATATGGGCTAGGGACAAGGAATGAAAGAGGAGAAAGACTAATTGAGTTCTGTAACAAGTTTCAGCTAGTAATAGCGAATACCCTGTTCAAGAATCACAAGAGGAGGAGGTATACTTGGAAAAGGCCGGAATATACGGGAAGATTTCAATTAGATTACATCATGGTCTGACAGAGATTCCGAAATCAGATACTGGATTGTAAGGCGTACCCAGGAGCAGATATAGACTCGGATCACAATATAGTAGTGATGAAGAGTAGGCTGAAGTTCAAGACATTAGTCAGGAAGAATCAATACGCAAAGAAGTGGGATACGGAAGTACTAAGGAATGACGAGATACGTTTGAAGTTCTCTAACGCTATACATACAGCAATAAGGAATAGCGCAGTAGGCAGTACAGTTGAAGAGGAATGGACATCTCTAAAAAGGGCCATCACAGAAGTTGGGAAGGAAAACATAGGTACAAAGAAGGTAGCTGCGAAGGAACCATGGGTAACAGAAGAAATACTTCAGTTGATTGATGAAAGGAGGAAGTACAAACATGTTACGGGAAAATCAGGAATACAGAAATACAAGTCGCTGAGGAATGAAATAAATAGGAAGTGCTGGGAAGCTAAGACGGAATGGCTGCAGGAAAAATGTGAAGACATCGAAAAAGATATGATTGTCGGAAGGACAGACTCAGCATACAGGAAAGTCAAAACAACCTTTGGTGACATTAAAAGCAACGGTGGTAACATTAGGAGTGCAACGGGAATTCCACTGTTAAATGCAGAGGAGAGAGCAGATAGGTGGAAAGAATACATTGAAAGCCTCTATGAGGGTGAAGATTTGTCTGACGTGATAGAAGAAGAAACAGGAGTCGATTTAGAAGAGATAGGGGATCCAATATTAGAATCGGAATTTAAAAGAGCTTTGGAGGACTTACGGTCAAATAAGGCAGAAGGGATAGATAACATTCCATCAGAATTTCTAAAATCATTGGGGGAAGTGGCAACAAAACGACTATTCACGTTGGTGTGTAGAATATATGAGTCTGGCGATATACCATCTGACTTTCGGAAAAGCATCTTCCACACAATTCCCAAGACGGCAAGAGCTGACGGGAAGTGCGAGAATTATCGCACAATCAGCTTAACAGCTCATGCATCGGAGCTGCTTACAAGAATAATATACAGAAGAATGGAAAAGAAAATTGAGAATGCGCTAGGTGACGATCAGTTTAGCTTTAGGAAAAGTAATGGGACGAGAGAGGCAATTCTGACGTTACGGCTAACAATGGAAGCAAGACTAAAGAAAAATCAGGACACTTTCATAGGATTTGTCGACCTGGAAAAAGCGTTCTACAATATAAAATGGTGCAAGCTGTTCGAGATTCTGAAAAAAGTAGGGGTAAGCTATAGGGAGAGACTGGTCATATACAATATGTACAACAACCAAGAGGGAATAATAAGAGTGGACGATCAAGAACGAAGTGCTCGTATTAAGAAGGGTGTAAGACAAGGCTGTAGCCGTTCGCCCCTACTCTTCAATCTGTACATCGAGGAAGCAATGATGGAAATAAAATACAAGGTGAAAGGATATCAATGATACGATTCGCTGATGACATTGCTATCCTGAGTGAAAGTGAAGAAGAATTAAATGATCTGCTGAACGGAATGAACAGTCTAATGAGTACACAGTATGGTTTGAGAGTAAATCGGAGACAGACGAAGGTAATGAGAAGTAGTAGAAATGAGAACGGCGAGAAACTTAACATCAGGATTGATGGTCACGAAGTCAATGAAGTTAAGGAATTCTGCTACCCAGGCAGTAAAATAACCAATGACGGACGGAGCAAGGAGGACATCAAAAGCAGACTCGCTATGGCAAAAAAGGCATTTCTGGCCAAAGTCTACTAATATCAAATACCGGCCTTAATTTGAGGAAGAAATTTCTGAGGATGTACGTGTGGAGTACAGCATTGTATGGTAGTGAAACATGGACTGTGGGAAAACCGGAACAGAAGAAAATCGAAGCATTTGAGATGTGGTGCTATAGACGAATGTTGAAAATTAGGTGGACTGATAAGGTAAGGAATGAGGAGGTTCTACGCAGAATCGGAGAGGAAAGGAATATGTGGAAAAAAACTGATAAGAAGAAGGGACAGGATGATAGGACATCTGCAAAGACATGAGGGAATGACTTCCTTGGTACTAGAGGGAGCTGTAGAGGGCAAAAACTGTAGAGGAAGACAGAGATTGGAATACGTCAAGCAAATAATTGAAGACGTAGGTTGCAAGAGCTACTCTGAGATGAAGAGGTTAGCACAGGAAAGGAATTCGTGACGGGCCGCATCAAACTAGTCAGTAGACTGATGACAAAAAAAAAAAAAAAAAAAAAAACAGCAACAGAAAGTACCAGTACCAGCGTGACTTCAAACACTTTGTTACAGGAAATGTTCAAAATGTCCTCCGGTAGCGAGGATACATGCATCCACCCTCCGTCGCACGGAATCCCTGATGCGCTGATGCAGCCCCGGAGAATGGCGTATTGTATCACAGCCGTCCACAATACGAGCACGAAGAGTCTCTGCATTTGGTACCGGGGTTGAGTAGACAAGAGCTTTCAAATGCCCCCATAAATGAAAGTCAAGAGGGTTGAGGTCAGGAGAGCGTGGAGGCCATGGAATTGGTCCACCTCTACCAATCCATCAATCACCGAATCCGTTGTTGAGAAGCGTACGAACACTTGGACTGAAATGTGCAGGAGCTCCATCGTGCATGAACCACATGTTGTGTCGTACTTGTAAAGGCACATGTTCTAGCAGCACAGGTAGAGTATCCCGTATGAAATCATGATAACGTGCTCCATTGAGCGCAGGTGGACGAAACTAAAATGAGCTCTAACATGGAAAGTAAGCGTTTCCGGACACATGTCCACTTAACATCTTTTCTTTCTTTGTGTGTGAGGAATGTTTCCTGAAAGCTTGGCCGTACCTTTTCGTAACACCCTGTATAGAGAACAGCAGTCCTATCGCACTTTCCTAGGCAACGTCTGACGATACCCTTGTCGCTGATGAACACTCGCCGTCGAGAACAGCAACTGCGTTCTATTATTTAAGAAGAAGTCTTCGAGTCTCTCACATATCTGTAGACTTATTCCATATCCTCGTACCTTCACTAACAGCCTGCAATGTGGCACCATGTCAAATGCTTCCGGGAAATCTAGAAATATGGAATTGGCCTGTTGCCTTTCATCCCAAGTTCGCAGTATATCATGTGAGAAAAGGGCAAGCTGAGTTTCGCACGAGCGATGCTTTCTAAAGCCTTTCTGAAGCTTCTGTGTCAAGAAAGTTCATTATCTTCGAACTGAGAATATGTTCAAGGATTCTGCAACAAACGTATACAGAGAAGGGCAGCACGAATGGTCACAGGTTTCTTTGACCAGTGGGGAGGTGTCACGCAGACGGCGAAGAAATTGAACTGGCACGCTCTTGCCGATAAACTATCCCGACAAAGCATACTTACAAAGATTCAAGTGCCACGGTCACTCAAGGAAGACACTACTGTTCCCTACATATGGCTCTCGTATGGACTGCGAAGACAAGATTAGATTAAATACAGCACGGACAGAAGTATTTGGGCAGTCATCTTGTCGTGTCCCTAATGGTTGGTACGGTGGGATGTGCCCTCTGCCATGCACATCACTGTAGTTTGCAGAATACGGATATAGATGCAAAACAGACTGCAAACTGGAGTGACGCGGTACAAATAGAATCTGAAGCGGCAGGGAGACATTGCTGGAGATGAAACCTGCGAATGTTGACTAATTCAAGACGCTGAATAACTCTTAAAGATGGGAATGCCAGCTTTCTAGGTGAATTTCATTTACGAAATTTTCTCGTGTTATCAGCCGAAACGGGGCGACGTGTTGTCGCAACGCTTCCTCCTTGTCATGTTTAGGAGAAGTCGTGTGAAGATGTCGGCAGATAACACGAGGGGATTTCGTCAACCTCTCAAAATGTTAGCAGTGACCTGCATGCCATATGACCTAGTTCCAGCAAATAACTGAGGAATCCACATGATGTGTACTTATCTTCCTGCGTATCCTGTAAACTTAACGTAGATACATTACGAATTTGTAAATAACTGTTTTGTATCGTCCAGGACGCGAAAATAATAATGATATAAATGATTATGTAACAAGGAGATTTACGAAAATGTAGATAAAATATCGGTAGTAATTGATACCTCAACCGAATGAATAAGAGTAGGCTGACGAAGAAAAAACCGTTGCTGTATTTCTGAAAAGAGATGTCAACAATGGCATGAATTGCTGAAATAATAAAAAAAACTAGAAAAAACTAACATAAAAAATAGGAAATAACAGAAAGTAAGCATTTTAAGAACAAAATACTAAATTTATAAGGATTTCAAGACAGAAGAAATCAGAAATAGGAAACAACATACACAGAAGACAGGGTAAGATGGTATGGGGAGAAGACGAAGTCATACTGGAAAAACAAGAAGGAATTCAAGCTTTTACGTGTTACGAGATGGTCTTTACGAAGATAAAAGAAACGAAATTAGATTGGACGTAATAGGTATCGGAATACTTTTTGGAGAAGCAACACATAAGGCAAGATTTCATGAAAGAGAGAGTCCAACAAATGGAAAGGGATGGACACCGCACACTCTAACAAGTTTATTCGAATAAATAAATGTAATGTAATACGCGTAAAAGGATTAAATGGACATATGTCACTTGTCTAAACGACAAGCAATCACGGGATCATTCACAACTGTCAAGTGTCTGACAATTTCTGTCACTATCAATTTAAGGTCGCCCAAGGCAAGCAAGGAACAAGCAGATGCCAGACTCAAGATTTATTGAAAGAATCGTAAGGAGTGTTTTCACACGCGACGTAAGTCGGTAATACGAACATCATTTGCCGGTCGTTGTGGCCGAGCGGTTCTAGGCGCTTCAGTCCGGAACCGCGCTGCTGCTGCGGTCGCAGATTCGAATCCTGCCTCGGGCATGGCTGTGTGTGATGTCCTTAAGTTAGTCACGTTTAAGTAGTTCTAAGTCGAGGGGACTGATCGCCTCAGATGTTAAGTCCCATAGTGCTTAGAGTCATTTGAACCAAACGAACAACGAAGTCTTGGGTACCAACCCCCCCCCCCCCCCCTCCCTATCCTGAAGGAGTCGAACTGATAAGAATAAAACAGATCCAGACATGTGATTATCTTACAAATGAGTTAAAGTGTTGAAATATTTGACGTTAAAGATGTACAACCTTTATTGATGGCGCACTCACATATACTGTATTGGTTTTATTAATTTCGGATTGTTCACCCATACACTGATGAAAAAGTTTAGAAAGAGTCTGAAATTATGTTTAGGGTTTCCTGCAAGCCGCTATGTGCTTTGATTCTCAAATAATGGATGTATATAGTTTCGGTAATTTCCGCGCAGTGACTTACGCTGCCTCAAAACATATATACACTTTCTAAGTGTTAAACCTTCAACACAAGACTTTACCTTTTAATGATGAGATTGAGACAGCTTTTGAAATTTTTAAATAATTATGTGAAGTACTGAAAACCAAATTTTTGTGACGCCTAAAAACCTTCGTATAGGCAACCTGCAACTGATCAGTGCCTCATACACCGGGTTATCTGTTTAGTGCAGTGGCTTCCAACTTTTCTTGGACTATTACCCCTGAGTGCAATCAGACATTACCTAGTACTCCCCCCCCCCCCCCCTCCCTGCCACCTTCTGCCCCCCCTCTCCTCCAAATTACGGCCAGCTTGAGCACCTAACTGTCGAATGAAAGACTTTTCTTGGGACAACTTTATTTTCAAAATGATGAAAGATGAATGATAGTTTGTGTGTGTGTGTGTGTGTGTGTGTGTGTGTGTGTGTGTGACAGAATCGATGACGAAGGAATTCGTAGTGTATCGCAAGTACTACACCCAACTCCTTCTCGGAAAAGAAAGCTAACTATCCACAGTGAGGGTAGACAGTTGTTACAAAACATTTTCCCCTGCATTATTCCTCTCCACTGCGGCACTTGCTTGACTTGCAAACTGCAATCCCATTTAAAATCAAACAAGTTCAGATGTGTCCACTATACTTACTGTTCATAAATCACTTCATTGCTGCACACCTTAATTCTGAACTGGCACAAATTGGACGACTTCATGCAGTTAACGCTTTGTATCTAACCACTATAATAAAAATGGTGGTAGGGTCTTATGGGACGAAACTGCTGTGATCATCGGTCCCTTAGCTTACGCACTACTTAATCTAACTTAAACTAACTGACGCTAAGGACAACACACACCCCCATGCCCGAGGGAGGACTCGAACCTCCGACGGGGGGGAGCGGCGCGGACCGTGACAAGACGCCCAAGGTCGCGCGGCTACCCCGCGTACTAAAACTGTGTACAGCCCTTATGTATTTATTGCTGTGTCGTGCCGTCAATTAATTCATTTATCTGTTTCGAAGCGAGTGATGAAACAATTTTTGGACTACTGCGGGTATTATCTGCAACTCGGAGAAGACATTTTCTTGAGATTTTAGCATTTATTACGTATACGCTTCACTTTTATCATCAGCGACGCACGGGACATATGTATGTAGTGGGAGGAACCTGCAACCTCCACCGCACTAATGCTACTAATTGAGAAAACGTAATTATTGATAACTTATTTAATCAACAGAGCCTTACAAAATTGCGATAATAATAATTATCTTTCGAAAATAATTTCGTTTCGTGACTGAAGCAGAATCAGATCGTTTAGCTTTTACCCCTCAGAAAATTTCATTTTACCCCTTGTGGGGTAATTACCTTCAGGTTGTTTCTATGATGTTGCAAACTTTCAGACCTGATGGAGAAAGATAAATGTATCAGTTTCAGGTAATGGATCCTAGTCCGGAAACGAACGAGTCGAAAGTTATAAGCGAAAATTGTCTTGATACCTCTGACATTGGTATACACGTACTGTTATTATCAAGACTGTAGGGCAGGAAAGTTCCAGAGGTGGTAGTACGGACCAAAAGAAGAAACTAAGTCCAGTAAATACGGCCTCTAAAATGCATACCTTTACAGTTATGGACGCCTGTTCAGTAGAAGAGATGTGTTTCACAATAGCGAAGCTGAACCATAATGCTCATAGCTCTTAAGCCATAAATTTTAGAGCTCATATTTACTAGACATTTCTGTTGTTTTCGTCCATACTGCCACCTTTTACGCCACAATCTTAGCAACAACAGTACCGGTAATTTGTCTTCCATAGCCAGAAGTGTCAGAACAATTTTCAATTATTCCGTACCAGGACCTCTCACAGCAAATCGATGCATTTACCCCACTCCACCAACCCTGAAAGTTTGCAACATCATCACGGGATCAACCTTCATGTGTACCTTGACTGCCGATATCCACCTGTACACGAACAAACAGTGAAATGCGTAATTTCATTTTCGCGAGGTAATAATTAAAACTTTATGACTACCCCTCCTGCATCTGGCGTAATGACCGAAAGGCTCAAACAAATGGATGTGCAGTTTGATACGGAGTACTACTGACAAGACTTTCTTCCCACGTGTCACCCGAAATTAGGATACGAAGTCTAGAAATAGAACCGGTGCACTGTGGACTGCTTGCAGCACTGCTCATAATAGCTTGCAGGGTAGAAATACAGACGTGAAATCCAGTTAGCTCCGTTCGTACACCTATAAAAAGGCAGCTCCGTTCGTACACCTACAAGGCAGTACATACCGGCGCTCAGGTTGATGCTGTGTCCCTCGACATGGGGGTGTCCTATGTAAAGTTCCGCACACCTGCCTAATGAACAAATTACGAGCGTATTCAATATCATACCAGCTGTGTAACTGCAATGATACTTAGCTTGTCATTCTCAACGGAGAGGAATCTTGAGTTGCAAAAGATAACTTTGAGCGTAGCCCAAGGTAATGTTAGAGGGCCGTTACTTTTCACATTATATATAAATGACGTAGTGGGTACTGTCGGGAGTTTCAGAAATCTTTTCGTGGACGACACCGCTACAAAACTATAGCGAAAATCCGGGAAGGCCACCGGAGGACTGACGATTGTTTACTGCGCATAAGCACACAAAAAAGCCTTGTTCGATCACACAATTGCAGAACAATCACCAAAACCAATCATATCCATAAAATATGTAGAATTCTGCGTACATAGCGATTGAAAGTGAGACGACCACTAAAACCAATAACCGGGAAGACAGTGCCAGATTGAAACGCATTGGAAGAATACTGTTCATGTGTTTGTAACGAAGAATGAGACAAGGAAGGTAGTCATGCTGGTTAATGCCCCCCTGGTTGCTAAACAAAATTTGATTGATACAATTTTTAATTTCCTTCTGGGCAAAATGGTTTTTTGTGTGTTCTAGATACATGGGACATCTTGTATATGACAGACCAAGTGGTCAATCAAACAGCCACAGAGAACACCACAGAAACTATAGAGTAAAAGAAGCCAGCCTCATTATTTTCTGTGTTGCTTAGACAAGAAGTACAAAGTACTACGCGCAAAGCGAACAGCTGCAGAGCTGACTATACTAGAAATATTAAAAATGGAAAACGAAGTGTGTCCAATGCCACATTTACTGTAACTTCTACATAGATTAAAACTGATAGCAGGTTTGTAACGATAGTGTCTTCATAAACAAGTGAGTACACGAATACCTATTGTTGTGCACGTAGCTTTATTCCAATAGCCCGTATGTTCAGTAACAGATTGAATATTATCCTCTTGAATCCCACGCTTTTGTTCTATGCAGATGTAATTACTTCATGCTTAAAATTGTCAACATATATAACTTCCATAGCTTAAATCGAGAAGCGATAGCTTAAGGGGTTGACATAGGTTTATCTTTACTTGGTTGCAGATGTATACTGAAAAATGGGCTTACAACACGAAACCTAGGCCGTATGAGAAGGCGGTTGCAAACAGCTGTTAAGTATTCTAAGTTTTTCATGACACGCAGCTGTCTATATGTTCTTTACTTACGTCTCATGTCCTGTCACCTCTATACGGTAATGCTATTAGTATAGCCTCTTCGCAATATACAACGTTTCATCAAAAACCCACGGTTGAATGAGTTAAAATTTTCGTAACATTTATGGAACACGTGTACGTTTTTTAATTATTGTATGCTATATCTGCTTCACACATAAGAATGTTAATGCCGAAAATTGTTAACTAGGCGAAGTGTCAGCGAAAGCGTCATCTTTTTTGTATTAAACTTGTGTTGCCCTCTGACAGCACAGTCGCTGAAAACCGGTAAGGGGAATAGGAACAAAATACTTGCAAAGCATCTGTGGTTCTCTCAACGATACTTAATTCAATAAGAGCCACAACACTCCCTTATTGCGATCTTCGGGACAGTCTTCCATGACCAAAAAATTCGGCTTACAATTTGTATACAAGATACATGACAAAAATAAAATACCCGCAAATTTCAAAAACTACGAAAGAATTAGGAAGTAAGGAGGTGCTGAAAGATGTGAATATCATCGAGCCATCACCTTCATAAATCATGATTGCCATATACTGACACGAATTATTTCCAAATGGCTCTGAGCTCTATTGGACTTAACATCTGAGGTCCTCAGTCCTCTAGAACTTAGAACCACTTAAACTTAACTAACCTAAGGACATGACACACATCCATGCCCGAGGCAGGATTCGAACCTGCGACCGCAGCAGTCGCGCGGTTCCGGACTGAAGTGCCTAGAACCGCTCGGCCACCATGGCCGGCCATTATTTCCAGATGAATGGAAAAACTTGTGGAAGAATCCTACAGAAGATAGATTAAACAAGAGCAGACTTTCGTTTATAGCACGTGTAGATTTAGAGAAAGCTTCGGGCAATGTTAGATGGCCTAAACTCTTTGAAATTCTGAAGGTAGGAGGGGTAAAATTTAGCAAGTGAAAGGCTATTTACAACCTGTGAAGAAAGCAGTCTGCACTTATAAGAGTCGAGGGGCATGAAAGGGAAGCAGTGACTGAGGAGAGAGTGAGACACGGATAATCTCTATAATAAGCAAGCAGGTAAGGAAACCACGGAAGTATTTGGAAGGATTTAGAATTCAAACTGCAGAAGCAAAACCTTTGAAATTTGCCGTGGCACTCTAATCTTATCCGTAATGTCAAAGGACGTGGAAGAGAAGTTGAACGGAATGGTCAAAGTCTTGAAAGAATTTGTAACACGAATATTAAAGAAGGGGTAACAAGGACGGCGCAATGCTGCTGAGTTAAATCAGACGATGCTAGGGCAATTAGAGTAGGAAACGAGTTTTGCTATTAGGGCAGCAAAATAACTGATGATTGCCAAAGTAGAGAGGTAATATATTTACTCTGGTTACAGCAAGAACAGCATTTCTGAAACTTTTGAAATGCAATGTCACAGAAGGATGCTGCAGAGTGGAGAGGTACTGAAACGGATTGAGCAGGAAAGATATTTATGGCACAATTTGACTAAAAGAAGGGATTGGTTGATAGGGCTCGTTCTGTGGTATCAAGAAATCATCCATCTGGTAGCGGAAGGGAGTGTGTGGGGGATGAACAAGGCTTCACTACATTAAGCCGCTTCAAGTTGGTGTAGGTTGCAGATAAGTGGGTTGCGCAGCATAGAGGAGCGTGGAGAGCTGCAGCAAACCAGTCTTCGGACTGAAGACAGCAACAGCCGCAGAGTCTCATCACGACAGAATAACTTGCGTAGCACTTATGTGCCTTGCAGTATCACAACTTCTCTGAAATGAGATTGTCATGCCGCCTACGGTTGTACAAGTGAAGCAATCCTCGCCTTCAAAGAGGGGCACATCGATGTGTCAAAACAGCAAGTGCTAATGCTGAACTTGAACGAAAGAATAATTAACACAGCAAACGAACACACAAAACGGAAAATAGCGTTTGAAGAGAAACACGAGCCAGGAAAACGTGAAATAACAAAAATATTCGTCACAACTACGGAGTAAAAGGAGACATGGTCAAGCAAAAGGAGAAAAATCTTGGTCGAACATAAGGAAAAAAAATCTGAAACATCGCAAAAAGGTGTCCATTTATTGGAAATTGGCAGGATGATAAAAAAAAATATCACTGTTGCAGCACGCACATGGAACACAGAAAGGAATGCAATTCAAACACAGCGAAAGGGGAAACTGAAAGGATTCGTTACGAGTTATCACCAAGATTAATAAACAAGTACTATTTTTGCTTGTTTCTCGGCAAAGAAATTACAAATTCAAAAAATATGCGACAGCTACAAAAAGAAAAGACTGTACCACATTTTAGAGGCACGACATAAAACCTACTACAAGAAAATGTGTTGCAAGGAAGACGGATATACAAACTAGAAGGGATGTATGATCAAACTGAAGTGCATTAGACATGACTTTGAACACTTTGCCTAAGTGACGATTAAATCTGGGAAAAGTTCTGAAACACCAATAGGACAGATACACACTTAGATTTATTCCATCAACGGTGAGCCTACTTCATCCACGAACTAGCTCTCTTACCAACTTTTCTCGTCCAATGGATTCCTGAGATTATTCGTCACACTAATACATTTAAGGAGTTACGTTAACAAAAAAGAGAGAGAAAATTCAATGCAGGTCTACCTGTTTCCCTAACCCTGCGTGAAAGCTCAAGAAAATGTAATATAACCGCTATTGGGAGGAGAAATGGAAAAGACATTGCGAATTTCGTAAAGATTTACCCCAAAATTTTTTTCAGGTAACCTGCTGCTACGTGAATTATTCAAAATACAAAAATCACACGGAAACAAACTTTGGTGTAAAAGTAATCTATTTAAATTCCTTGAAATTCGGAGGTCGTAATTCCCAAGACGAACCGAGAACAAACAGTGGTATAAAAGCAGTATGTTCTAAAATTTTCTTCTATTTACTCTTGAAATGCTGAGATCGCAGTTCCAATATGTATCAAGAACAAGCCTTTCCCTTCGAAAAGCGTCTCAAATCATTTAACTTCATAATCCCCGTTTTTTGGCCGATTTCGATTTTAAAGAGAGGTGCTTGTTATCTTCCAAGCTACACAAGTTTCTGAGAACAGCCCTGACCCAAGATCAGAAGTCTGGTGTTAGCAAAACAGGTGCTACGATTCCAGATCTGGTTCAGATCCAGAGCAATAGCTGCCTGTCCGCGAAAGACAACAAAAGATTAATACCGTCTATTCCGTAACTTACGTGTGTGCCATCTACATACTGAAGATCAGGAATCAGCTTTGTCTCTCTTAAGAGCGTCTCAGAAAAATCACATCTGGCAAGTTGCGTAAGAGAAAACAAAGTCCACATGATTCTCCAGAATCAATTCCAAGATAGTCACAAGGTAAAACTTACTAATATTCTTCCGATTACTACTGCAGAGACCTTAAAAAAAAAAGAACACAGATGCATATAAGCATTTCTTTCTTATCGCATTCTACCCATGAACGCGAAAGGAAAAAACGTTCTTGTATGCTATAATAAGCACCTTCTGCCGCTATCTTTACAATGATTGATGGAGTATAGACTCGGACGTACTGATCCAATAAATTTGTCTACCATTACAAGTACTTCTCAACGAAGCTTATTGAGAGCACTGTAATTTACCTAAAGTTCCGAAAAATTGGACTTGGGTGCCTGAGCATTGTCAATGACAAATTGGCTAGCACCATTTCCGAATGCGATACAGATGAAATTAAATTATTCTGATAAGTCTACGTACCAGTGCCACACCTCACAAATTATTTCGAAGAGTACAGTTGCACACAAACGCATATGAAACTGAGATTCACTTAGAGGCTCAAGTCAAGGAAGTCCAACACTTCGAACTGTTGATAATTTAAGCGGTCGTTAAGGTTTTAAAATAACTCAAGATGTAAAAACGACCCTCTGCCTCTCTCCACGTCACATCTGACGAGGTATAGATCCGGTCGCACAGTGGTTAAGGAACTTGTCCGTTTCAAATTATTCTCGAACATACTACAAGCACTGCAATTTCACTTAAGTTTCAGACAAAAATTAGCATTTTAGAGGATGCACATAGTTGCTTTGGCTAGCACCATTCCCGAATGGGATAGAATTGGTCTTCAATTACTCTAGCACGCTTTTGTGCCCACCTCCAAACGACAGTTTGCAGAGTACAGCTGCACACAGACCAAATGGAACTTACTTCAAAGGGAAAGTCCGGGAAACCCAACACCACGAAGCACTGCGATCAAGAGTGGTTCTTACTTGAGTGAAGACAGGTGCAGAAAGTATGCACTTAATAACAGCTACTTTGCAAACCAGGCAGCCCGATGGTTCAGCACAGAACACAAGTGTAAGAAAAGAAACCTATAGGTAAACAGCGAGAGAAAAATTGAACGGAGAAACAGCAGCAATCCACGTGCGCAGCGCAACGCTACGCACTTCGCGGCAACCAGAGGTCACCACTGACTCACGGTCTAATGCGCCGCGCCCGCCGGAAGACAACTTCCGAAGTGAAATGAGGCCGCCGGCAGCGGCCACACGTGCGCACACGCGTTCCCAGGTGGCAGCGAACAAAACAAATTACAACTAGAACAATAATCCAGAAGGCGGAGAGCGTGGAGCACTCGCGCTTTACGCACACCAACTTACGCACCTCGCTTCCTACGCAGCACTGAGCGGGCAGTCTCGCGTGGGAAAGAGGAGCGCGTCGACGCTCCGGCAACGCCGCTGCACCCCCACCACGGTGCCCGTGACGTCACCGGCGTCGCAGGCGTCATTGGCGCGCCAACGATGCGGGGGTGGGGGACCGCGCGGATGGGGCGTGGCCTGGGTTCGCAGCAGCTCGGAGAGGTTATGGTAGGACAGGGAAGCGGGCAGCCACGTGGCCCTGCCCTTTCCTACTGCAGCGCGCGTACGCTACAGACGTTCTTTCTTCACGCTGCTGAATATTTTCACTGCTACTGGCTACATTTAGGATTCCCAGCAGACGGAACACAACACGTGGTTCTACATCCATTCTCTGTAAACCACTGTGAAGTGCACAGCAGAGAGTACTTCCCATTATACAAGTAATTAGGGCTTCTTCCCGTTCCATTCACGTATGATTCGCGGGAAGGGTGATTGTTTTGCCTCTGCCTGCTGTAATTATCCCTTGCAATACTTTGTAATCTAGTCAGGTATTTTTTATTTTCAAATTTTGAAAATAGTTCACTGTTTTGAGTCTTCTACCAGGTTCCATAAATGTTTTAAGTTTTGCATTTAAACTTAGTCCATAAATTTATGTCTCAGTAGCAGATGTGACCTTTCACAATGAATGTCATATTCAGTATTTTTAAGTTCTGGACCCTATCGACACATCATACTTTAAAAAGTATGCTGTGAGTAAAAATCAACGATAATTTTGGTATTTGTAAGTGTGTGTTAAAAGTTTGGGACACTACTTACACATAGTATCTCTGTATCTCTTTAAAATGTCTCTTGTTCTTGTAACCCAGCAATTGTTAAAAAATTTACAGGGTGGCGCACAAAATGTGTTACCATTTTGTTTTTGTATATAAACTTTATTGTCAATTAAATCTGAAAGGAACATATACTACAATGAAGAGCCGTCGATGGAGATTTGTTCTAACTCAGCACATGCTCAACATGTCCACCATTTCGTTTCCTGACTTCCTTCAAACGAACACTGAAGTTAGTGATTACGCTACGGCACATGTCTTCCGTAATTTCACTGGAAGCTTGAAGAATAAGTCTTCTGAGCTCCATTAAATCGCGTGGACGTTTCGGGAAAAATTATTCCTTTAGGTACCCCCCCCCAAAAAAAAGCCACATGGATTGAGAGGTCTGGACTATTGGGGTGGGGGGGTGGGGCAATTTTGTCCGTCATTGAAGCGACCTGGAAACCTGAGTGAAATGGTCCGCATGTCGAAATGCTCGTGTAAAAACTCCAACACAGTGTTTCCAGTATGTGGCCTTGCTCCATCTTGCATGAACCACTGCGTGTCGAAGGGCAAGGCAGTAGCAAGAAGCTCTGGAATGAAGCTATTGCGAAGCATGCTCAAATGACGCTCGCTATTCACAGTTTCTTCAAAGAAAAAGTGTCCAATAAGTCCGTGACTGGAAATTGCTGCCCACGCTGTAATCCTCGGAGCATAATGTTGTCGTTCATAAAGCACTTGTGGGTTTTCAGTGGGCGAAAAGCGTACGTTAACCACACCGTCTAAATGAAAATGCGCCTCGTCTGAAAATCAAACGTTGTTGAGAGTTTCTCCCCTATCCTCTGCCCACTGAGCAAACAGTAGTCTCCGCTGCTTGTGTTCTTCAGTGACCTTCTGTGCACAGGTCATCTTGTATGGGTACTTATGGAGATTACTTTTAAGAATGCGTTGAACGGAGCGTATGGATATTCTCAGTTGCACTGCTGCCTTTCTACACGATTACCCGGGACTTCTCTGTACAGCAACTCGTACCGCTTCAATATTCTCCGGTCAACAAACAGGCTTAAGCTGAGGTCGCTTCGCTTCCAATACTGTTCCTTCCTGTGCAGATTTATCGTACAACCTGTGGATGGTCTTCTTGCAAGGGACCCTTCGTGTTTTAAACTGTTGTCGAAAACGCCACTGAGTCACAACAAGGCTTTTCGTTTCATGAAAAAGTAACACAATTGCCGATCGTTATTGTGTCGTCAGTCTTCGATTGTCAGCCATTGCTGCTTACTAGTCTCCCAGCGGCACTATCGTGAATTACACGTCATTTCGTAACTCATTTGTTTTTCCAACCTCTGCTGGTACTGCTGTAGAGATCCCAGCGGGATATCTAATGTGCGTCGCAAATTCTGAAAGAAACAATTGGTAACACATTTCGTGCACCACCCTGTAGTTTTTTTAAATATTTTTAGGGCGAGCATGAAGTGTTTCCCCTCCCCCCCCCCCCCCCCCACCGAATAGTACATTTTGTTGAAAATACGTTGGTATTGCGAGGGTTAATTTAATTTCGTCCTCACGATTCCTGTGGGAGAGATAAGTAGCACTGAGCGAGGTGGCGCAGTGGTTAGCACACTGGTCTCGCATTCGGGAGGACGACGGTTCAATCCCGCGTCCGGCCGTCCTGATTTAGGTTTTCCGTGATTTCCCTAAATCGTTTCAGGCAAATGCCGGGATGGTTCCTTTGAAAGGGCACGGCCGATTTCCTTCCCCATCCTTCCCTAATCCGAGCTTGTGCTCCGTCTCTAATGACCTCGTTGTCGACGGGACGTTAAACACTAATCTCCTCCGCCTCCTCCGATAAGTAGCGGGTTTTAGCACATTTCTAGATATAACTTAAAAGTTGGTTCAATTAACTACACAAAATTTATTATTATTGGACGACCTATGTTTCGCGTTGTAAGTCCATTTTCTAATACATAACTGATCCCAAGCCGCGCGGGATTAGCCGAGCGGTCTGAGGCGCTCCAGTCATGGACTGTGCGGCTGGTCCCGGCGGAGGTTCGAGTCCTCCCTCTGGCATGGGTGTGTGTGTTTGTCCTTAGGATAATTTAGGTTAAGTAGTGTGTAAGCTTAGGGACTGATGACCTTAGCAGTTAAGTCCCATAAGATTTCACGCACATTTGAACATTTGAACAGAACCTAGCAAAGCTTCTTAGTCTATCGATTCTACACATAAACTTTAAAAATTACCCTTATTGACAATGCTGATAGAATATCTTATGTGGATTTATAGAAGTCATTGTGACAGCAGTTACCATAACTATGATCAAACAAACATCGCAGTAAAGCTATGCACATAAATGGATTTTTTTGTCATTATCTGCTCATGAACAAAGGCACCGAGGTACTTCTCCCATTCCTCAAAGTAGTGTTACAGGGGATCTGCTGTTCGTTATCCAGATAAACGACGTAGCAGACAATCTGTCTTAGGTTGTTTGCAAATGATGCTGTCTTTTATCGTCTAGTAAACTCATCAAATAAAATTGCAAAATGATTTAGAAGAGGTATGTGTACGGTGTGAAAATTGGCAGTTGATCCTAAATAATGAAAAGTGTGCGGTCATCCTCATGAGTGCTAAAAGGAATCCGTTAAATTCCGGTTGCATGATAAATCATTCTAATGTAAAGGCCGTAAATTCAGCTAAATACGTAGGAATTACAATTACAAACCATTTAAATTTGAAAGAACACGTAGGAAATGTTGTGCAGAAGGTAAACCAAAGACTGCGTTTTATTGGCAGAACACTTAAAAAATGTGACAGACCTACTAAAGAGACTGCCTACACTACGCGTGTCCGTCTTCTTTTGGAGTACTGCTGCGCGATCTGGGATCCTTACCAGATACGATTAATGGAGTACATAAAGAAAGGTCAAAGAAGAGCAGCACGTTTTGTATTGAAACTTCCTGGCAGATTAAAACTGTGTGCCAGACCGAGACTCGAACTCGGGACCATTGCCTTTCGCGGGCAGTTCACTGTTTCTTTTCTTTTCTTGACAGTCCAGTACATCTTCATCCTGTTTTCATGCTTGATATGTGTTCAGTTTTTGACGGGCTGTCCACGGGCTTACTACTATAAATCTGAGGGGTTTGCGATGGGGAGTTTCCCTTGTGACAGCAGAATATGTTGCTCAGGGGAGGTCAGTGCATTCTACGAAGGTAATCCCAAAAGTAAGGTCTCCTATTTTTTTATAAGTACATAGACCTGTTTATTTCTACAACGTTTTACATCAGTTTACAGCTTGAACATGTAGAACATGTAGGTATTTTTCGACATAATCACCATTTTTGTCGATGCGTTTTTGTAGACGCTGTGGCAGTTTTTGTATGCCCACGTCATACTAGCTCGCCGACATGCTGTTCAGAAAGTTATGAACCCCTTCTTTCACCTCCTCGTCGGAGCTGAATCGCTTTCCGGCCAAATGTTCTTTTAACTTAGGGAACAGGTGATAGTGACTGGGCGCCAAGACAGGACTATAGGGTGAGTGGGTGATTATGCTCCACTGAAACTGTTGCAGGAGAGCAACGGTTTGCCGAGCGATGTGTGGGCGAGCGTTGACACGGAGAATGTGTACGCCCTTGCTCAATATTCCTCTTCTCCGGTTCTGAATTGCCCGTTTGAGTTTTTTCAAAGTCTCGCAGTACCTGTCAGCGTTAATTGTGGTCCCAGTGGACACGAAGTCGACCAACAATACCCCTTTCCGATCCCAAAAAAGGTTGTCATGACTTTACCGGCAGACTGTGTGTGTTTGAATTTCCGCGGCTTTTTGGCGAAGAAGGATGCCGCCACTGGCATGATTGTTGCTGCGTCTCAGGTGTAAAGTGATATCAGTCCGGAACCGCGCGACTGCTACGGTCGCAGGTTAGAATCCTGCCTCGGGCGTGGATGTGTGTGATGTCCTTAGGTTAGTTAGGTTTAAGTAGTTCTAAGTTCTAGGGGACTGATGACCATAGATGTTAAGTCCCATAGTGCTCAGAGCCATTTGAACATTTTTAAAGATGGCCGCACAAATGTGCACGACGAACAACGGAATGGGCATTCAAATGGTTCAAATGGCTCTGAGCACTATGGTACTTAACATCTGAGGTCATCAGTCCCCTAGAACTTAGAACTACTTAAACCTAACTAACCTAAGTACATCACACACACCCATGCCCGAGGCAGGATTCGAACCTGCGACCGTAGCGGTCGCGCGGTTCCAGATTGTAGAGCCTAAACCGCTCGGCCACCCCGGCCGCCGGAGTGGGCGTCCTTCGGTCGTTAATGAAAGTTTGGTGCAGGAAGTGGACAATAAGGTGAGAGAAAATAGACGCTTTACGATTTCCTCTTTGCGGGATGACTTTCCTAATGTTTCTCGTAGTGTTTTGTATGGCATTGTGACCGAGCACTCGAATTACCGAAAGCTGTGCGCACGTTGGGTACCGAAGAAGTTGACAGATGTGCACAAAACCAAACGTTTAGACAGTACATTGACTTTCCTTGAGCGGTACCACAACGACGGTGATGATTTCTTAAGCCTAATTGTTAGGGGCGATGAAACATGGGTGGTCTACGTCACACCAGAATCAAAGCAACAGTCCACGGAAGTTGAGCAAGGGCATCGTTTTCCTGCAAGACATTTACCGTCCGCATGTAGCGAATCGGACCAAAGATCTCATCACATCTTTTCGATGGGAAACTCTAGATCATCCTCCGTACAGCCCCGATCTTGCGCCCAGTGACTACTATCTGCTCCTGCACTTGAAGAAACACCTGGGCGGTCAGCGTCTTCAAGACGATGACGATGATGAAGTCAAAACAGTGGTGATCCAGTGGTTAACAAGTCAGGCCGCAGACTTCTGTCAGGAGGATATTCAAAAACTGCTACAACGTTATGACAAGTGCTTCGATATTGACGGAAATTATGTAGAAAACTAGATTAAGGTACAGGTTTTCATGTAAAAATAAAATTATTGAGATATCTTAGCGCATCTTTTTTTAAATTTCAAAACGGTACTTAAAAAACACGCCTCGTATCATTCATGTCCCTACTGTCATCTGATAGTAAGAATATGTGGTTTGTCTGTAGCTCGCACTTCGGGCTTTCTTAACTGCCAGGAGGCATCCTTGAATGTTAAGGCCAGTTTAGCCAACCTTTGCGTAGTTTTGAATACGGCTACGTTGCGTCAGAGAGGCATTAGTGGTCAGTGGTCAGCATCCATTGTGAGGTTGGTACGGGTAGAAACCGCTTACGCTCACTGAGCCTTTCGGTTTTCTCTGTAGACCCGGGCGACGAGGCAGGTTAGTTTTACACTTCCCTAGGACGTCGATGAGTGAAGATGCTCTGAAAAGTATCTCTAGTTGCTAAGTTGAAAGCGTAAGAGTAAGCTTTCCTTGAGTTTCCAGTAGTCACTCCGGTGCGTGGCATTGATAATCATGCAGCACCAACAAATTCAGTTAGGGAACGGTATTAATTCAATTAGTATTCAGTTTAATCGACGAGATCTTTGGTGCAACTGCAATTTGGCGTGGATGAGCGGTGATGCTGCGTGATGTACAGTTTTAGTTAGTTTCGTGTATCATGTATGAATGCGTCGTGTGCTTTGTAGAATGCATGGGTAAATTTTTTTAAATTTACCGTTCAATTTGTGCTTCCTTCCCACGGATTTAGTAGCCCATACTCTGCTGCACCACGTGAGTTTCTTTGTAGAGGCTCCAATTCGATGCAAACGCCTCTCGTGTTCGAATTGAATCGTCAGTTTCTTCGCTGAGTAGGTATGCTCGCGTTTGGTAAATTTATTTACAAAATTATTGAGTTGTACGGAATTTCGGAAGTGGGCTTTGTTCTCTGAAATTGACCGATGAAGCCAGTCGCGCTCTGACCCGGTAAGATTCGTGTGGAGTAGGGAAACCTTCTTCCAAATTCTATCTTTCGTTGTGTGCGTGATCAGTGTGAACGTGGCGTGTGTCATCCTGATAAACTGTAACCATTAGCAGATTTGCCCCCACACGTGTCGAGATTCAAGCACCAGCATTCCAAATACCTGTGTTTCGACTGAATATTCGTATGTGTGTTACTTTTGATGAGGAAATAAATATTAACTATTGCTCATTTATTTGCTACTACATCTCACAGCCCCATTTCCCTTCCTAGTCAAGATCAATCAGGTTTGCACCTCCCCGTAACAAAGTATCAATGGAATTTATCATGATTATTGTATATCGAATATACAACAGTGATACATTGCCTTGTTTGGCGTCGCACATTTCACTATGAGGCATGGACGGAAATCGCAAATGGGACACGTTCTAAGTACGCAGCTTACGAAGGAAATTACGTTAGCGTTATATCCAATATATACAGTATGTGATCAAAAGTATCTAGACAACCCCGAAAACATATGTTTTCATATTAGGCGCACTGTGCTGCCACCTACTTCCAGGTACTCCATATCAGCGACCTCAGTAGTCATTAGATACCGTGAGAGAGCAGAATGAGACGCTCCACGGAACTCACGGACTTCGAACGTGGTCAGGTGATTGGACGTCACTCGTCTAATATGTCTACACGCGAGATTTCCACACTCCCAAACATCCCTAGGTCCACTGTTTCCGATGTGATAGTGAAGTGGAAACGTGAAGGGACACGTACAGCACAAAAGCGTACAGGCCGACCTCGTCTGTTGACTGACAGAGACCGCCGACAGTTGAAGAGGGTCGTAATGTGTAATAGGCAGACATCTACCCAGACCATCACACAGGAATTTCAAACTGCATCAGGATCCACTGCAAGTACTATGATAGTTACGCGGGAAGTGAGAAAACTTGGATTTCATTGTCGAGCGGCTGCTCATAAGCCACACATCACGCCAGTAATGCCAAAGACGCCTCTCTTGGTGTAAGGAGCGTAAACATTGGACGATTGAACAGAAGAAAAACGTTGTGTGGAGAGACTAATCACAATACACAATGTGGCGATCCGATGACAGGATGTAGGTATGGCGAATGCCCGCTGAACGTTATCTGCCAGCGTTTGTGGTGCCAACAGTAAAATTCGGAGGCGGTGGTGTTATGGTGTGGTAGTGTTTTTGTTTTGCGTGGCACTATCACAGCATAGGGCTACACTGGTGTTTTAAGCACCTTCTTGCTTTCCACTGTTGAAGAGAATTCGAGGATGGCCATTGCATCTTTCAACACTATCGAGCACCTGTTTATATTGTACGGCCTGTGGGGGAGTGGTAATACAACATCCCTGTAATGGACTGACCTGCACAGAGTCCTGACCTGAATCCTATAGAATGGGATGTTTTGGAACACCGACTTCGTGCCAGACCTCACCGACCGACATAACTGGGCTGCCATTTCCCAATAAACCTTCCAGTACCTGATTCAGCCTATGCCTGCAAGTATGGAAGCTGTCGTCAATGCTAAGAATGGGCCAACACCATATTGAATTTCAGCATTACCGATGGAGGGCGCCATGAACTTGTAAGTCATTTTCAGCCATGCGTCCGGAAACTTTTGATCATATAATGTAGATTGGTATTTTATTATATCATCAAATGATTTGTGAGGTGGGGCCCTTTTATCAGTCTAATTAATTAATACGTAAACAAATTTGACACACTAATCAGAAATTCTGTTTTTGGTACTTGTTCCAGGCAAGCGATCGTAGGCTGTACGTGCGTAGCCATTGTTGGGATTTAGGAAATCACAAACGAGATGGTCCTACCAGCACGCTGCAGTAGTAAAAGACGACACGTATCAATCCATTTCTTCTATAGTCAGTGCCCAGCGACGCTGGAGGTGTTCTAAAGAGCGACGGCAACGGACAGTGTCGGACTGGAAACGAATGATTTGGACAGCTAAATAATGCTGTACGATGTGGTCTGATGGAAGGGCTTGAGCTTGGCGAATGCGTGGAGAACGTATCTCCCACCATGTGTAGTGCCCACAGTGAAGTACTTGGTAGGTGGTGTTACAGTATGGGAGTGTTTTTCGTGATTTGGGCGTGGTCGCTTCACTGCGCTTGAGGAAACGCTAAACGATGAGGGTTATGAACACATTTACAGCAATGTGTAACGCGTACAGCACAGGAGCAGTTCGGAGGCGATCATTGTTGCATGAGTATAAGAGTGCAGCCTGACACAACGCAGCCTCAGCGACGCAATGTTTGAGGATAACAACATTCCTGAAATGCACTGTCTTGCTCACAGTCGTGGTCTGAATCCAATGGAACACCTTTGGGGCGAGTTAGGACGTCGACTTCTCTCCAGACCCCAGCGTCCGACATAAAAGCCTCCTCTGGTCTACACTCTTAAGGAAAAATGAGCTGCCATTCTTCTACAGGCAATTATTGAACTATATGAAAAAAAAACGTAAATTACTTACAAACTACGGTACGCACACACTTCATTCAACACGTAAACGTCACTATACATATTTGGATTTAGGTTATGACATGCTGGATATGCCTGCCATCATTGGTGATGATGTGGCGCAGACGAATGGCGAAATTCTGCATGACCCGCGCAAGTGTCCGAACATCGATGCTGTCGATGACCCCCTGAATGGCTGTGTTCAGCTCAGCAATGATTTTGAGGTTGTTGCTGTACACCTTGTCTTTAATACAGCCCCACAAAAAGGATCCGGAGAATACTGCGGCCAGTCGAGGCCCATGCCAGTGGCCTCTGGGTACCCCAGAGCCAGAATGCGGTCCTCTGACTGCTCCTCCAGAATATGTCTCTCCTGCTTCGATGAGGTCAAGTTCCGTCTTGCATGAATCACATCTTGTAGAATTCAGGGTAACTTTAGATAATGGGGAAGAAATTTTCAAGTACTGTTCAGTAGTCGGCGTGCCATCCAGGAATAACGCAGCGATTATTCCATGACTGGACATTGTACACCACACAGTCACCCGTTGAGGGTGAAGAGACTTCTCCATCGCGAAATGCGGATTCTGTCCCCCAAATGCGCCAATTTTGCTTACTGACGAACCCATTCAAATGAAAGTGGGCTTCGTCGCTAAACCAAACCATAGTCACACTGTTCGTCGGTTCTGTGGGCAATAATGCTGGCAAAACACCACTGCTGTTCCACGATCCTGGGGCTTAATGGCTGATGGGAAGGGATGCAGGTCTTCAACAACAATTTGTAGCAGTGTCTCCCGGCTGATTCCCGCCTGTTGTGCAGCTCATCTCGTCGATTTCCTGGGGCTGGTTTGCAACACAGCGCGTGTCTTCTCGAAGTTTCCAGTCGTTTTCACCCTTTTCGTACGACTCACATTGCCAACGCTGTCATCACGAACACTGCCCGTTCTCTCAAACTTGCGCATCAAATTCTTGATTGTTAGCACACTTGAATCGGTTGTCTTCAGCTTGAACTCGATCGTAAACTTCCTTTGAGCCGCAGTTGGGCTGTTACTGCTCGCATAGGAGGCCTTCACAAGAGCTATACGCTCAGGCACGCTGTACCGTGACATTTTCACGTGCAAATGGCCGAGAACATGGCGCGTACACATGCGCATACTAATTCCCATTACGCCCCGCGGCCAACCGTGCAGTTTGAACATCCTAACGCCAAACGTTGAGAAGTTGTGACTTTTATTTCAATGACTGTCACCCCGTACATCTCAATGGAAGTGTCCATGGCGGAGTTCAAGCCGTCACAAAGGAGAACTGTAGTGATCATATTAACGCTCACTAAAAAAAACCTATAAATTCCACTTTTTCTGATTGATACAGCAAATTAAAAAAAGAAGTGAAGCGACCTTTTTCGCATAGCGTGAAAATACATTTATTCGCCGTCAACGATGGGATTAGGCCACCTCCAGACTAACCACTGCGAACATCAAACTCTTGGAATATACAAACACGTTTCCGAATGTCAGGCATGGAGGACACTAAAAAGCACGTACTCAAATAAAATGTAAGCGATACGCTCTACTCACCACACATGAAATCTCGAAAGTTGAACCTTACCTAGAAAAAAGGAAGAAAGGATAATTAGCATCAGAACGAAATGTTATTATTATCGTATGCATCAACAACAACTAATCCAATACACACATAAACAGGAAATGCAACTATTTACGCTATATAATCAAACGGCCCACATTACAGACGGATGTCGGAAGACTCAATCCATTGAAGCGGCTCGTTGATGTTACGGCTAAACTCTTGTTGCCATGAGGAAAACGCCTGTTACGACACTCATCTACAATGTGGGTCATTGTCTGGACGTTGCCACAGTCACAGTCACACGTACTGTCAGTGCCAAAGCCCCATATGTTGAAAGGTCTCTGTTGGATTCCTTTCATGTTAATTTCTTAAATCTGTTGTCATTTATGGCATAAATTCCTCCTCTAAATTTACTGTGGTGTTTCTGACTATCTGGGAGGAGACTGACCAGTGAAACGTGTTACTTTTACACATAAACAAGAACGATCTGACACACTACTACACTTTAAAACACAGTTTATATATAATTCGTGTCACACAGTCTCATACGGAACCTACATCCGCTTCCTTTTATATACTGTATATGATAAGATACTGTCATCCCCCTTCCCTTCTGTGTGAGAGGATGAATGAGCAAATGTATTTCTAGTTGCATGCTGGTTGGTAGCAGACAAGCCTGTCTGCTAGAGAACAGTAGGACCAACGCCGTAACAGGTAGCTACGCTTTCTAAAAGCAGAGAGGTTTCTATTCTTAGTATGGTCCTGTCCGTCCCTTGTCATGTTGGTATAGGAAGCTGCCTCTCTGGTCACTTCCGTTTGAATTTGTGAAGCACGCTCGGTAGGGGCCCAGGCCAGTCTGTCCACGGCGAGCATCTGAAGTGGTGAGATCTCCGGCTAAGCGCGTGTCTGCTAAGTCCGGAGGACAATGGATTTCTTAAGATCAGCCTAACTGAAAATCTAATCACCTTTATTTCAGGTTAAGCTCTAAAATATCTAATGTTATCTTAAATTGCTACGCAGTGTAATTCGAGTGTGAAGTTCATAATACATTCCGGTAGTTGCTTTGTCACTACTTTGTGAGTAAAGTGGAACCTCGTGTTGATCAGTAACTCTAACTAAGATCATCAATCTTAGATGCGAATGTGCGTGAGATTATAACGTCTCCTCTTGACAATATTTTTCGCTATAGCAACTTTTCTTTATGTTCAACCCACGTGGGGTGTACTTTGTGAGACCAGTACCACGTGCTTATACAATTGTTTGACCCATGACGTTAATAGTAAGACGATAGTAACCAGTTCGAGGTTTTTATTTTGTAAATTGCTTTTCGATGTAATTTATTTTAATTATCAGAATTATTGTGGAGTTACACTCTTTGTGTAAATCAAGTTGACCACGTGAAGCATGTGGTGTAAGCATCAAAGTAGTCCTCAGCTATTCTTTTCGGGAAGATTTCACAGAGAGTTAGTACGAATTTAGTATACCAGTGTGTGGTAATTACATGTCGGACAGGATTGCGCTACGAACGTAACTTCTTTGGGTGAAAATTGAATCGGTTGGTTGTGGTTAATTTCCTCTTGCACATGTTTCAACGTTCTTCGTGTGTTATTTTATGAATGCAGTGTTGTATGCAGTCTCCCAATCTTGGCTCCATATTTGATGTGTTCCGTAAGATTGCAATCTCACATTTTCACAATCCTAAATAAGGCACCAATTTAGTTATGAATCAAGTTTAATATGCTGAAATTTCAATGATCAATGTTAAAATAAATTTCCAAATATAAACTGATTTATTTCTTTAAATTCTCTTATATATATATATATATCACCGGTTGTCGTATGACTATTAAAAGATTATAATTAATGTTAGTCTGGTTGGGAATTTGGTAAGCTAGACTGGATCCTGGTGAAACAGTTGCGCAGTAATGTAAGGTTAACTTCCTCAGATAGCTCACAGCTTTTAACCCGCTTTTATTGTCTATCAGTACCGCTTTCATAGCAAATTAAAGCAACAACGTTACAATGTGCTTGTTATCCGGTATCTGTTCAAATTTGTGTGAATTCCTAAAGGACCAAACTGCTGAAGTCATCGGTCGCTACATTTACACACCACTTAAACTAACTTAAGCTAAGAACAACACACACACCCATGCCCGAGGGAGGACTCGAACCTCCGGCGGGAGGGGCCGCGGAATCCGTGACAAGGCGCCTCAAACCGCGCGGCCACTTCCCGCGGCTGCTATCTGTTAAGATGTACCCACACCTGGTGAATTAAAACCTGGTGAACTAACTAGACTTTCAATTACGCTGTCTGTCGCAGAAGGCACTGCAGCTATAATTTTAAGATGGAACATAAAAAATGCACCAGTATGCCTTCTTATGCATAAACCAATGCATTGCTATAATTAATTTCGTATTAATCTATGGCCGAATTGGTTTATAAATGCTGACTAAATTTATTATCTGACCGTGGTAATCACAAAATACGGAAAAAGCTCTACTAATATTATAAATGCGAAAGTGACTGTGTCTCTTACTCTTTCACAACTAACCTGCTCAACAGATTTTGATGAAACTTGGTGTGCAGATAACTTAAACGCTGAGGAAGAACACACGCTGCTTTAGAAGGTGTGTAGTACAAGACGTTTATTCATTTGAAGAATATAAATTGAAATATAGGTCAATAATTACTCTTTGAAATATCTATTTACTCTTTGACTGTTGAACTTGGGTAATGCTCGTTTCTTAAGAGTTCCCGCAAAACGTGACATTTCGACGTCACACGCAATATCGACGATGGGCTGATCGGCTATCGACGTTAGCGTTCGATACAGACCTCTCACATGGCTTCATGCACGCGTACCGGAGATGTACAAGAAGAAAACGTTATTCTTGGAATGATTTATCAAATATTGCCATAATCAAATGTTACACAATGATTTATCGACGGTTGACACCTTCAAATACGAGTCCTTTCAACTGAGTGAGTTATTATCGTCAATAATTTACAAATTAAGTATGAAACACACTTGTTTTATAACTTGCAGTATGCCGTTTCAGCTAACGGAACATTGAAAAGTTATCACATACACGTCACCATTACCATTTAATGTCACTTAATAACGAATCGACGATATAAGCCTTCAAGGCAGAATATGGTAACCGAAATGGGAGACAAATATCACATGACTAAGTGTCAGCGTAAGTTCGTGTCCCTCCACATGCTAATATTTTTTCATGTTGAGCGTTGTTAACAAATTATATTTCGTACTCATACTTAATTCGGCTTGGTTGTCGCAGACTATTACCTTTTAATAGATATATAATTTATTCAATTCCGAAGACTACAACTATTTTTAAATTTTTTTTGAAATGTGTTCTATATGGGCGTGACCCACTGTGGTGCTGTTAAACTGCTGTCAAATGGTGTTATTATTAACGTCCGTGTTCATCAGGTACATTTTAGTGATGTGAGATAAAGTATGTGTTGTGGCTAACCTGTGATGGTTCAATATATATCGCTGGTGTGATTGTCGATTGTTTCATGTTTATTTACTCTGTCGTTATCTCGAAAATATTCGTAATTAATTCTGTTTCTTGAGTCTCTGTTTTGTTGAAGTATAATAATGAGTAAAAGTAAAGTTATTAGAAATCCTCTGAAGGCTTTTAAGAAAAGGAGAAATGTTGGAAAGCCAAAGGTATGTGTTATTACTGTAAACAATAAAGACGATAACCAAGTGAGTGAACCTAACCTCTCAAGTACACCTGCCCATAGCAGTCAAAGTGGGAAAGAAAATACTTCACAGAAGAAGTTTGGTTCAATGAGTGAAAACTATGAATGTTTTATGGGCGAATCGGATGTGAATGAAATATTTGATATGTCGGTTCTCAAAGGAATTTTTTCAAACTGTGTAAGATGTATTCATTGTAGTGAAGTTGGTCTGGAACTCTCCATAATAAAGCACGTAGGACTTGCTAGTGAAATACAACTTAAATGTGATAAGTGTTCAAACATGACCACCTTTTGGAACAGTGTTGCAGTAATTGCAACTGAAGAAAATGGTAGCAAAATCTACGAATACAACAACGAGAGATGCTTGCTTTCAACAAGGAACGCCTTCGGGCTGCAGACAGGGCTGTAAAGAGTCTAGAAATACAAGCAAGAGTAAACAGGAGGAGGAACAAGAGGAAGCTGGAGGAGGAGTTTGCAGAGGATTAAGATAATCCATCCTATGGACCTAGAATGCACTAAAAAGTTAATCCAATCTTTGTCGCTCGATTCCCAAAACTTTTATTTTCTCATACTAATTACATGTTTTCTAAGGATCTTCCAAACATATTTGTTTCAAACTTTCAGTAAATGTTACACAGTACCTTCTGCATAATTTAACACAGCCTTTTTCCAAAAAACTGTATATTTTTGAATATATAAATAAAAAATTGCAAAAAAAATGTTGTGAATTTTCATTACAAATGAAAAAAAATCATCTTTAATAACTGAACTAAAATTTTGTAAAATCCCTGTGTTAAGTTGTAGCCCATATTCCAATAAATAATCTGTAAAAAGTTCAACTTCCTACCTTGCAAGTACAGTGCGTTCCGGAGCCCCTTAAACAGTCTCCTACGATGCCAACCCACACTTTAAGAATAAATTTGCGTTGTGAGGCATGCTTACGTGCAGCATGCGATTTCACATCCGCACACGTATGCAGGTTGTGAACGCCCATCACACCCTCGAGCAGAGAACGCGGCCTCATCGGCAAAGACGGCGCTCGCTGCGAAGCTTCGGTGTGCAGCGGCATCCAGCAGAAACCACCGCGCAAATCTCATGCGCTTGTTGTAGTCATTGATTTCAATACCCGGACGCGTTGGAAATGAAACGGATACAGTCCTTCGTCGTGTACAATCCTCCAGACGGAGGGTTGGGGGGTATCAGTGGCGTGGGATATACCTCGCGTACTTGTTGACGGCGTTTACTGCACCCCGTTCGGGAACCCTTTTTCCGCCGCAACTCTCCGTGTTGTTCCTTAGTGACCGGCATCCGGCTTGTGTACATGGAATGAGCCATTTTCAGGCAATCGGCGATGCAGGGCGGCGAATAATCTGTGGCACGGCCCGTTTCTATCGGGATATTTCGCACGGTACAATCTCACGGCTTCTCGTCCATTGCAGTCGGCCGCGCCGTAAATCAAATGCATCTCAGCCATTTCGCGATACGTGTAGCTAGCCATGGTACTCCCAACCCTTCGTCGAACCACCCTCAGACTAGTTCTCTACCGTTCCACTGTCTAACAGCCCGCGCGAGAAACGAACGCTTAAATCATTCCCGGCGAACTCTGATTTCTCTTATTTTATTACGATGATCATTTTTGCAAATGTAGATGGGCGTCAACAAAATAATTTTGCATTCGGAAGAGAAAATCGGTGATTGAAATTTCGTAAAAACAACTCGCCGCAACATAAAACGCCATTGCATTAATGATTCCCACCCCAACTAGCGAAGTTGACGGAGTCCCGTGTTCGGCTCCCTGCGGGGCTGGGGATTTTCTCTGCCCTGGGATTGGGTGTTTGAATTGTTCTCAGCATTTCATCATCATCATCATTCGTGACAGTGGCTAGATTGGATTGTGTAAAAATTGCGTACGGGCGCTGATGACCGCGCAGTTGAGCTCCCCACTATCCAAACATCATCATCATCGTCCCAACTCTCGTAATATATGCCTGACACTCTATTTCGCGATATTACAAAACAAGGCTACCTTTCTTTGAACTTTACGGTGTCCTCCGTCAGTTCTATCTGGTACGGATCCCAAAACGCGTCGCAGTACTCTCGCAGAGGACAGACAAGCGTAGTGTTGGCAGTCTCTTCAGTAGATCAGTTGCATTTGAGAGTCGCATATATTACTTAAACATTAAAAGGACCAGAAACAAAAATGCTTCTATCACAGCACAAAAAATGGCGACTATGTCGTGGGCAGAGACGGGGACGTAAAAGGAGGGAATTAGTTCTTCGACTTGTCTGGCAGCTTCAAAGACATTTAACTCAAAACATCTAGACACATTCGCGCATTTTTATTTGGTAGTATTAGTACCCATGTCGTGTAATATATAATGCAGCTTGTCAAGTAACCCCCCCCCCCCCCCAGGAACAAATCCACCCCCAGAAATTTTATGCCCCCCCCTCCCTTTCCAGAATTTTTTTTTTTTTTTTTTCAAATTTTATATGTATGCTCTTCAGTCATATTGCTTACTATGGCTGGCGTACCTTCTGGATTTTGAGCACAGCTCATAAATTGGAAGACGCAGGTGTGCCAACACCTTACAGCTAAGAAAGCATACTGTGTTGGGGAAATAGTGCTAACGCGTGAATAATCGCCGAATATGTCAAGGTGTTTTGATGTAAATGTCTTTGAAGCCGCCAGGTAAGTGGGAAAGGTAGTTCCTTTCTTTTACATTCCTTACTCTGCCATCGACATATTTGCCTTTTTTGTGCTACAATGGGGCCATTTTTCATTCTGGTTCCCAACTTTTACTCTCCCGCGAAATGTTGCGACAACCAAGCCGAATTAAGTATGATTACGATTGGCTGAAATCAGCAGAAGAACTGCCAAACAATATATGTATTACATAGTACTATCAACTTTTCAATTCTCTATGTAAATTGACGAACTTGAGCTTCTTCGCCCCAAAATAAATTTTCTATGAAATAGCAACTTCAGACCACTATGTCGTGACAACGAGTGCAGCTTTCACGAAACAAGGAAACGACCATTTATTGCCTGTATTTGTCTACCTTCGTACAAAATTTGAAACGATCCGCGGGAGTTTGAATGAAATGACGTGCTTAAGCTCACAAAAAACGTGTATTTTTGCACGTAAAATCCGAATGAATCTAGATTTTCGAAAGAGAGTTTCCAGTTTTATCGTAAGAATGCATTTTTTTTATTTTTTGATGCACTTCACTCCGTTTCCGCCCATTCGTTCAACGTAAAAACGTATTTTACGTGCCACATTTAGCTTGACCTTAAACCATTTATCTCGACAATGTATAAAGATTATTTTGACGTCACATGCAAAGTCGACAACCGCATGATTGGCTCACAACTTTGTACCAAGGAAAAATAGGAATGTTATCGCTCCTCGATTCACTCGCAACAATTTAACCTGTCTGCAGGTTCCTGTCGAACAACATACTCGGAAATCGCCACATATTGCGAAATACAAAGTCAAATATTTGTGAAAAGGCAGAATATGTACTTTATTGCAGCTCGTTTTAGTCGCAGCATTTAAAGCTGTTCTCTTAGGTTTCCGTCTAACCACACCCTTGGAAATCGCCACATATTCGTAAATAAACAGCGAAATATGTAGACAAGAAAGAATATGAATTTTATTGTTGCTTGTTTCAGTAGTAGCAGTTTTGTCGTCTTAGGTTCTTGCCTAACCGCACACTTGTAAATCGCTAAATATTTGTTTCGTCCTTTGTTCTCAAATCAGATGGAATGTCAATAACATTGAATATTGCAGAACATATTTGTCTTAGATTCATATTTCGCAGGAGGTGTGCCAGAGATAAATCCCTGCAGTCGCGCTATCTTCTGTGTCCTCCGTGGCTCAGATGGATAGAGCGTCTTCCATGTAAGCAGGAGATCCCGGGTTCGAGTCCCGGTCGGGGCACACATTTTCATCTGTCCCCGTTGACGTGTGTCAACACATGTGAGCAGCTAAGGGTGTTCATTTCATTGCAATTTCATTCTAGCGAGCTGCATGGTCACCGATGGTATCTATTCTTTCGCACATGTCCGAAAGAACGGATACTGTGCTTGGAGCCATTTCAACCATTTGTCTCGTCGTTGCAGCGTCGACTGCAGACTTGAATCGATGCGTCTGGATAACACTCTAAACATCTCCTGTAGTGGGCATCCATTTGTAGCTCATGTGACTCAATAACTGCAACGCCATTTAGTAGCCTCCGATGGGCTTTGCAACCCCCGGTTCCTTTGTGATTGCTGATTCTTGTTGTATGCCCCATGCGCCATCTCAGTTTGTAAATATTTTTTTGAATCGCCTGTATAGTAAAGGAGTGGATCGACCACCACATCGAAAGACTTACATTATTCTACCGCGAAAAACCTTGTTTGTGCGAGATGATACATGAATATTACACGAACAACAAAGTGAAAAATAGGGCGTACATAGAGATGACTGCAACGTTTCTAGACGGAGTTGCAACCGTGGACCGAAGTACAGGGTGTCTACACTGAAATTCCCTATTTTGTGAGGCAATTTAAAAATAGACTACTGGCCATTAAAACTGCTACACCAAGAAGAAATGCAGATGATAAACGGGTATTAATTGGACAAATATATTATACTAGAACTGACATGTGATTACATTTTCACGCATTTTGGGTGCATAGATCCTGAGGAATCAGTACCCAGAACAACCACCTCTGGCCGTAATAACGGCCTTGATAAGTCTGGGCATTAAGTCAAACAGAGCTCGGATGGCGTGTACAGGTACAGCTGCCCATGCAGCTTCAACACGATACCACAGTTCATCAAGAGTAGTGACTGGCGCACTGTGACGAGCCAGTTGCTCGGCCACCAGCGAACAGATGTTTTCAGTTGGTGAGAAATCTAGAGAATGTGCTGGCCAGGGCAGCAGTCGAACATTTTCTGTATCCAGAAAAGCCTGTACAGGACCTGCAACATGCGGTCGTGCATTATTCTGCTGAAATGTAGGGTTTCGCAGGCATCGAATGGAGGTTACAGCCACGGGTCGTAACACATCTGAAATGTAACGTCCACTGTTCAAAGTGCCGTCAATTCGAACAAGAGGTGACTGAGACGTGTAACCAATGGCACCCCATACCATCACGCCGGGTGATACGCCTGTATGGCGATGACGAATACACGCTTCCAATGTACGTTCACCGCAATGTCGCCAAACACGGATGCGACCATCGTGATGCTGTAAACAGAACCTGGATTCATCCGAAAAAATGACGTTTTGCCATTCGTGCACCCAGGTTCGTCGTCGAGTACACCATCGCGGGCGCTCCTGCCTGTGATGCAGCGTCAAGGGTAACCGCAGCCACGGTCTCCGAGCTGATAGTCCGTGCTGCTGCAAACATCGTCGAACTGTTCGTGCAGATGGTTGTTGTCTTGCAAACGTCCCCATCTGTTGACTCAGGGATCGAGACTTGGCTGCACGATCCGTTACAGCTATGCGGATAAGATGCCTGTCATCTCGACTGCTAGTGATACGAGGCCGTCGGGCTCCAGTACGGCGTTCCGTATTACCCTCCTGAACCCACCGATTCCATATTCTGCTAACAGTCATTGGATCTCGACCAACGCGAGCAGCAATGTCGCTGTTTGTGTATGAGAAATCAGTTGGAAACTTTCCTCATGTCAGCACGTTGTAGGTGTCGCCACCGGCGCGAACCTTGTGTGAATGCTCTGAAAAGCTAATCATTTGCATATCACAGCATCTTCTTCCTGTCGGTTAAATGTTGCGTCTGTAGCACGTCATTTTCGTGGTGTAGCAATTTTAATGGCCAGTAGTGTAGTAAATCTTTCTTTGTTTCAGGTCTGACTTGCCCGTCGGGTGCGGAAGGACTTAAAAGTTGCTGCCTAAATTGTTTTAACATCTTGCGCACTTTCATTGTTGAATTGTTGTCCGTAGAAGCGGAAATGGCGTCAGTTCAGGAGAAGACAGAAACTGTGCTTTGGTACACAGAGTTTAAATCCATTGTTATGGTGCAAAGGCAGTTTCGTGGTGTTTACAGGAATGCAGCACCAGACACCAAGAGCATAAAAGCGCGGCACAGTCGGTTTCTGGAAACTGCAAAGTGGCATGGAGGAGGTCGGCGGGTCTCTGAAGAACAAGTTGAGAGTATACGTCAAACATCCCAACGAAGTCCACGAAAATCAGTTCGTCAAGCTTCACGAGAACTTCAGGTGCCATGTGCAACTATTCATAAAGTCCTCAGAAAGTGGTTGCGTCTGTATTCGTACAGTTTGCAGATACTGCTGGCCACAAAGCCTGATGACAAGCAGCGGCGATACGAATTTGCATGTGAAATGATTAACCAAATAGACTGGAATCCTGCGTTCCTGACAAGTGTAATGTTTTCTGACGAGGCACCATTCCATGTCTCTGGAGCTGTGAACAAGCAAACGTCCGAATTTGGGGGTCGCAGAATCCACACAGTGTCACGTGTAAAGGAACATCCTCCAGTAGCATTACTTGGACAGGTCAATATTATCTTACCTCATTTTCTGAAAAAAATTCATATAATTTTATACACAACATGTTATATTTCAAGCTAAAATTTCTGAAAAGGAATTATTTTATTTTTGTTGTTACAATCGATATGTGCTAGCTCTGAATCTACACATGAAATTACGAAATATTTGGTACACTTAAAATTTCTATTATTAGTTACGCAATCTAGTACTGTTTATTATGTTTATTTCTGGATTCATTTATAAAATAATAATCTAAACTAATAGAAATTCATTTGTCAAGAAAAATTGTAAACGCTTTGGAATATTGTTATTATCGCAGAGTGAAGTAGTTGTAAGCATGCCTCTGATGTGGTCGGACGAATTTTTGTACTCTAGGCGAAAAATGTAATTTCGGCTTTGTTAACGTGAAAATTCAAAAAACAGTGTGATATAGTAAAATGTGACACAATAAATTAATGTAAAAAGAAAAATTATGCAACGACACTCTTCAAAATTACTCAGATAAATGGAACCATGAGAACCTAAAATGTGAGAATTTCAGTTTCAAGAATCAGGTGCCCAGACGTGAAGAATTGGATCCAACTCTGCTTGAGAAGATAAGTAGAAAGTTTACTGTAAATCTTACTCCTTTCGAATCTTCTGAAAAGACTTAACCATAGTGGACAGTAGCAACATCAAAGAATGAGGGGGTAGATTACACACGGAAAAGGTACGAGATAGCCCGAAAGTGAACGTTTGGAGTGGCCTCATGTGTCACAAGATAACTGGACCAGTCTTCTCTGCTGAAACAACTGTTACAGAAACGATGTACCTAGAGTCATGCTGGAGATCTTTGTCTTTCCCCAGGTTGAAGACTTGCAACCAAACCTTTGGTTTCAGCAAGATGGTGCTCAACCTCACTTGTCACTGCATGTTCGGAAAGCCCTAAATGCAACATTTTCAGGACGCTGGACTGGCCGATCTGCACCCATGAAGTGGCCTTCACGTTCTCCTGGCGTCACACCGTTGGATTTTTTTTCTATGGGGCTACGTCAAGGTCTGCGTATTCGCCATTGCAGTGCGGGACGTTCAAAACCTCCGTACTCGTATTGTAGAAGTCATTGAAACCTTTCCTTCGGACACGTTGCAGTGGACCCGGATGGAAATTGAAAACAGACTCGACATTCTTCGCGTCACCGCAGTGGGTCACGTGTAAGTATTTGATCTGTTGTGATTTTTTTTTTCAAAACTAATCTTTACATACAACATATTTTTGTGAAAAAAATAAAGTTACTTCATTTAGTTTTGTATATGGAACACATTTAAAATAGGGAATTTCGATGTAGACCCCCTGTTTAATAAAATCTAAGCTAGAAGTTTTGAAATAAAGTTCCAAGAAATAAATTCTTCGTTTGTGTTGTCATATTGTCCGTAGTTCCTTTATGATTATTGAAGTGGTATTTTAAACCTGTCTTTCCGATTACAAGAAGATGCGTATTTTTGTCCCCAAACGCGCATAATTTATTGAAATGAAACATCAATGGTCTGTAATGAAACGCATTTATTTGGCTTACTTGCTAGATCTAAAATATCGTCATTTTACTTGCAGTATTTTATGTCCACGTGCACACATCAGGAAACGGCATGCACTTACACGTTTTTTAGGTATTCTCTCAATTCGCTCCGTTATTTTCCGCCTAACCTCACACTGTTTTGCTGAACTGTACATTTACTGATGTGGAAGCAGTAGCGCCAAACGAGGAAATACCTGAAAAACGTGTAAGGAAACGGCATTTCCTGATGTTAAAGAAAATCGGACATAAAATAGTGTACGTAAAACCAACATATTTCGTAACGAACTATTTTTAGATGTAGGAAGCAAACCAAATTGTAAATATGTTTCATTACAGGCTACTGAAGATGCGTCTGGTGAGAAAAATAAACATTTTCTTATAGATGCAAAGACGAATATAAAATACCTTCAGTCATTTCAGAAAGGCGCAGGCTTCATGAAAAAGATGGAAAAGCGGAGGGGGGGGGGGGGGCGGGAGAGGCATAGGGGGAAGTGTTGAACTGAGTAAACCCGTACTATAAAGAGTACCAATGATGATGATGAAGTTGCTTGTACTGTGTTCATTATTGTATTACATATAACTGTGTCACGTCCATTATTTTACAGTTATTACTGTACTTAACGAAGGATTAGGAACGTCCTCTTGCTAGCGTGTGGAACATTCACGATTCTCATAAGAATGCCCACGATTCTCAATGGTATCCATATCTGACAGTCCATTATTTGAGCAATTTTGTGCGATTTATCTTTCGAACAAATCACCGGCGACTGTCAGAATATATTCTCGCTACTAACGTCCGCACTAACTTCCTACCGACAATATAAATGAGATTCAAAATCAAAAAATGTACTACAACACACCCTAAAAACATCCCACTGTACAAAGTACTTCCGGCGAGGCACCGTCGCAGCTACTGAGAAACGTCATCTGTGGCCTCTGGCCTTTCGAGCAAGCAGCGCAATGCTGAGTCGGCGGTACACACGAATAGGCCCGACTCAACGACACATCTCAGAGACTAATCCGACGGGAGTTGCCTCCACGTTAGTGGAAAACGACGAGCCTGATATTGATTGGTCGGATCTGTCAAAAATATTCGCGGAACTGGCCAGCTTTTCTGGCCCATCAGGGAACACTCGTGTGTGGCCAGTTACTGACCCCTCCCCTAGCGCGCCGTTTACGAAGCAACGGGCCAAGGTACACTCTATCACAAAAGAAGGCCGGACCGCGAAGGAATTATCCGAATGGGACGCAAATCTGTAGATGCGATGTGCATGGACAGAGAAACAAATTATTATAATTTCAGAAAAATTGGGTGATTTATTCAAGAGAAGGAGCTTCACAAATTGAGCAAGTCAGTAACGCGTTGGCCCAGCTCTAACTCTTTTGCAAGCAGTTATTCGGCTTGGCACTGATTGACAAAATTATTGGATGTCCTCCTGAGGGATATCGTGCCAAATTCTGACCAGATGGTGCGTTAGATCGTCAAAATCTCGATCTTATTGGAGGGTGCTGCTCTTAATGATCCAAAGGTTCTCAACTGGGAAGAGATCAGGCGACCATATTGGCAAGGTAGGGTTTGGCGAGCGCGAAGACAAGCAGCAGAAACTCCCGTGGTGTCTGGGATGGGCGGGAATTATCTTGCTGAAATGTAAGTTCAGGATGGCTTGTCATGAAGGGCAACAGAACGGGGCGCAGAATAATGTCGAGGCGTCTCCACACAAGTATTCGACCTGGAATCTCATTGACTGGAGTAGAATTCTCTTCAGTGATGAGCCTCGTTTGTAATTGAGTCCCACATTCAACAAAACTACATTAAAAAAAAAATTTTTTCATGCGTCAAGGTTTCTTATAAAAAAGATCTTAAGCCACAAATGTAAATAGAAGAGATGCAGAGGTAGGGTAGTTTGCGAGAGGTTTCGACTGAGGCAAATTTAATGTCTATGAGTATTTTTTTTTGATCAGTCTCTTAGAAGAAATCTGAATCTTCTTCACCGGCAAATCAGTATATTTCAAACCGTAGTTGGTAAATGTCATAGCTACTATAACTATCCCTGATCACTGTATCTCCTTTGGGAATGTTAAATTTGACCATAGGTAAGATTTTCGAGTGAATTAACGAACAATTCATAATATCAGAACAATATATCAGGATATTCCTTCAGTTCCTAATGTAGAAGAACGGACTACCCCTTTGTTGACTTGTCACTTCGTTTGTCATGTATTCGTCATTTCCTCTACGGACTTCGATGACGCAGAACTACAAATAAACTGAATTGTTATCCAACGAAACACTGTGCATTGCTGTTCTCGATAAGTTGCTTCATCGGCTGTCTGATTGCCGATGTCCAGCATAATTTCTGCTCTGTATGACCGCCACACTTGTGAAAATTCCAGCCAAGTTTTGGTCCACGTCGAATCCCGCTAGAAAAGTCGCATGGTTGATTATACCAAAGTCTGATTTATCTAAAAGTCAAGTAGGTAGCATTTAAAAAATACTTTTCTATGGGGCGAGGGAGGTGGATGACTCCTAGCAGTGCAAACGCAAAACGGAAGGCAACGTCAACGCCTATGACACAAATTTTTAAAAATCCGGCATTATACACTGGCGCGACAAAAGTCATGGGATACATCCTAATATCGTGTCGGACCTCGGTTTCCCGAAGTAGTGCAGCAACTCGACGCGGCATGGACTCAACAAGTCGTTGGAAGTCCCTTGCAAATGGTTCAAATGGCTCTGAGCACTATGGGACTTAACTTCTGAGGTCATCAGTCCCCTAGAACTTAGAACTACGTAAACCTAACTAACCTAAGGACATCACACACATCCATGCCCGAGGCAGGATTCGAACCCGCGACCGTAGCGGTCGCGCGGTTCCAGACTGTAGCGCCTAGAACCTCTCGGCCACTCCGGCCGGCGAAGTCCCTTGCAGAAACACTGGACTACGCTGCCTCTATAGCCGTTCATAACTGCCAAAGTGTTGAAGGTGCCGAATCTTGTGAACAAACTGACCTGTTCATACGTCCCATAAATTTCCGATGAGAATCATGTCGGGTGATCTGGGTGGCCAAACCATTCGCTCGAATTGTCCACACTGTCCTTCAAACCATTCGGGAATGATTGTGGCCTGTTGACATGTCGCAGTGTCATCCATGAAAATTTCGTCGTTGTTAGGAAATATGGCGTCCATGAATGGCTGCAAATGAAGTAGCCGAACACCCAAGTGACCGAGTCCATTCCCTGTAAACATAGCCCACACCACGATGGAGCCACCGCTAGCTCGCACGGTGCCATGTTGACAACTTGGGTCCATGGCTTCGCGTCGTTTGCGCCACACTCGAACCCTACCATCAGCTCTTACTGATATCAGGACTCATGCGACCAGGCCACAGTTTTACAGTCGTCTACGGTCCAACGGATATGGTGACGAGCCCAGGAGAGGCGCTGCAGGCGATGTCGTGTTGTTACGAAGGCACCCGTGTCGGTCGTCTGCTGTCATAGCTCATTAACGGCAAATTTCGCCGCTCTGTCTTAATGCATACGTTCACCGTACATTCCACAATGATTTCTTCGGTTATTTCACGCGGTGTTGCTTGTCTGTTAGCGCTGACAGCTCTAGGCAAAGGCCGCTGCTCTCGGTCGTTAAGTGAAGGCCCCGGCCACTGCATTGTCAAAATGGTTCAAATGGCTCTGAGCACTAGGGAACTTAACTTCTGAGGTCATGTCGCCTAGAACTTAGAACTACTTAAACCTAACTAACCTAAAGACATCACACACATCCATGCCCGAGGCAGGATTCGAACCTGCGACCGTAGCGGTCTCGCGGTTCCAGACTGTAGCGCATACAACCGCTCGGCCACTCCGGCCGGCACTGCGTTGTCTGTGGTGAGATATAATGTCCGACATTTAGTATTCGAGGCGCACTCTCAACGCTGTGGGTCGCGGAATAATGAATTCCTTACGGTTTCCTGTTAATCTGCTTCGTGCGGCCATAATCATGTCGGAAACCTTTTCACATGAGTCACCACGGTACAAATGATAAAACTCCGCCAATGCACTTCCATTTTATACCTGTGTGCGCGATATTACCGCCATCTGCATGTGTGCATATCGCTATCGCACGACTTTAGCCACCTCGGTGTAATTCTGACTGGTCCTCACGCCATGTGGGTTCGTGGCTGTTGACAGGGGCTGTGTATGCTACCAGCACGACCGCTGGAGCATGCGGGTTGCGAACGGCGCTGCGGAAGGCAATCGGCTAAATCCACACGTCCCGAAATAGGAGCGTACGATGCGGTTCACAACCGCTGCAGGTCGCAGCGCAAAGTAGCAGCAGGACAGCTTACGGGCACTAGCCGTGGTCCTGACTATTTATTACGAGTAATACAATCTCAAGGTACAACATAAGGGCCAAGAAGCAGGCGGACTAAGGAACCACCGCCCCATGCGTAGAATGGCGATAACACCACAACTTCTGCGTTTTCAGTGGTCAAGCAAGGATTGCCGATATTCGAGGGTCATTCAGATAGTAAACAACATTTTGTTTTGACACGTGACCCACCTCCTCCGTCCTGCCACCCTATCAGCCGACGACTGACCGCTGTGCTCGTTGCTTCAGTTTGGCGGCAGCTTCGACACAATACGGTTGCTTAGTGTTAGGATGTGCGACTTTAAAATGTGCAACAAATTGACGATCCCGCCACGTGTGAGGTGCGCAGTGTTATCAGCTTCTTAAACACGCAACAACTCCGACCCTGCTGTTTCCGGAAACGTGGCGAACAAAGCCCGAGTTCGGAAGTGGCGTATCACGTTTAATGGCGGAGAGAAGAATATTCACGACGAGCCGGCGCTCAGTGGTGACTGATGGACTCAAAGGAAGGACTGAAACAAAATCCAACAAGAAGATTACGAACTGCACTCATTCTTTCCTGACAATTCAAGAACTGTGATGTAGGGGATTCTTAGTGCAGATCTGGGTTATAAAAACGTGTATACCAGGGAGGTTGTTCGAATTTTGTCAGACCAACACAAGATCAAACGAACACCAGCACTGACTTTTCTCAGTCGCTATGAAAAGGTTGGTGATAAAGTTTTGTATCACATTATCACTGGTGATTACACTTGGATATCTCATTCCACACAAGAATCAGAGCGCCAACCAACGGACTGGCATCATTCGTAATACTCAACAAAACCGAAAAAAATTTTTTTTAATGTCTGAAAGATTATGTCTACAGTGTTTATAGATTGTAAGGGTGTCCTGCTCATCGACTACATGCAGCAGCCTACGGTCGACACGTCAACGGTTTCGTTGCGCAACTAAAAACAAGGGGCTCGGAATGCTAAACAGTGGAGTCATTCTCCTTGACGATAATGTACGTCCAAGCAGCGGGAGTGACACGAGACTTGCTTAGGCGTTTTCAGTGGGAAATGTTTCAATATCCGCCATTAAGTCCGGACTTAGCCCCAAGTGACTGTCACTTATTCCCGAAATTGAAGAAATATTTTTGGAGTAGACAACGCTAAGCAAGTGGTGATGAGCTGTTAATCAGTGGTCCAACTAGGTTGCAGCTGGGTATGCAGGAGGCACAGAAAAGCTGGTAAAACGGGACAAGTGCCTAAATTTGAGTGACGACTACGTAGAAACGTAGCTTTGGTATCAAACTGCGTGTAAAACACTCTTTCGTTTAAATCAAATAAAATTACTGTAGAAAAAAGCGTTCTTTGCTTTGAGAATGACCCTCATATAGTGGCGCATAGTGTTCAAAAAAGACGTCCGTTATGACGACTATGACGGCGACCTAGGTGAGGTACCGGTGGCGTCATTGCTTGGGGGTCACGTGCATAACATCAAGGCAAGGACGGTAATGATTGAAGGAACTCTAAAAGGGACAACGACACTTCACAGACATTCGGCATCCTCATGTGTTAACCTCTCACGCGACAGTATTGTGGTGCCATTGTAAGTAGGCTGTTTAGGTTTTTTTTATTGGTAACGCCACCTCTGTACGAAAATCACTGGCTGTGCTATTTGCAGTCTGCGGCTGCTTTGCATTGTTGTAATACTCGCCATTGTAGTGTTGGGCAGCGGCAGCTGGATGTGAACAGCGCGTAGCGTTGCGCAGTTGGAGGTGAGCCGCCAGCAATGGTGGATATGGGGAGAGAGATGGCGGAGTTTTTGAAATTTCTCATGAACTGCTATATTTATATATGATGATATCAAGGTAAATACATTGTTTGTTCTCTATTAATATCTTTGATTTGCTAACTATCCCTATCAGTAGTTAGTGCCTTCCATAGTTTGAATCTTTTATTTAGCTGGCAGTAGTGGCGCTTGCTGTATTGCAGTAGATTGAGCAGCGAAGATTTTTGTGAGGTAAGTGATTTGTGAAAGGTATAGTTTAATGTTAGTCAGGGCCATTCTTTTGTAGGGAATTTTAAAAGTCAGATTGCGTTGCGCTAACAAAATATTGTGTGTCAGTTTAAGCACAGTCATGTATAATTGTTCAAAAGGGGACGTTTCATACAATTTCTCAACACGACAATTCTGGGCCACAAACGACACGTGTCTGTGAACCGTCTGCTTAATGCTGACATACTCCCAGTGGCGGCTGCTACGTAAGAGCACAAGAACAGGTGAACACCGTAACTTGCAGATTTATTGGTTATTTTACTTTGAATGCTGTTAAACATATACAACAGCGAAGAACCAGTTGTCCACGTCTTAAGGAGCTTTCGCGCACGCGCAACTCGCTTGATGTAACTGCCTTATGAGCCAAATGCATACGGATTTGATAAACAACGTGCACGGTCCATAGCGTGCACAGTTAGCCTTTGCCGCTCAACTAGAGCTTTACGTCAGTACCACTAGGAGGCAGCAAACTGCCGCAGACTTTTATCCCCATTCGCTCGGCATAAATCCCGCTAGCTTACAGAACATTCTTCAGGTATGCTAATTCACTCACTATATATTCGAGTAAAATTAGATCGGACGTCAGTATATGTTCAAGTTGCATTGACAGTAATCTTATTTTTTGGGTTTCTGAATGAGTTATAGTATATTAAGTTATGATTTTTATCATACAGCAACCAATTTGAGGCGCTTGAGAATCATAAGGGCCTAAAGTACATCACCGTCGATTGTGTGATTCTACCATTTATTCATGGTTATGAAATTTGTTGGTCTTATGGTGAGTCAAGTTTATCTCTGCTGTAGCCCCACGTTGTATGTATGAATCTTCACGAAAAGCTTTATCACTGCTTTCTCCGATATTCACTTAAATGCCGGATCGACGGCTGTGTGCTTTAGGCCCTTATTGATCTCAGCGTCTCATTTGTATTCTAGCCAAGTAACCATGTTGGTAGATATTATTATTATTTGAGTTTAATCTTTTCCACCAACGGCATTTTGTGTTTGGAATTGGTTGTTTACTGTACGGAAATCGGCATTCGTGTGCAGTTGAAATCTGGTTTCGCGGGACAGAGCGGATCAGGTTATGGTTGTGGAAAGGTGCCAAAATCAGTTACTGTCAGTTGTACAAAAAAAACTTTATTTTCCTAGAACCACTTAATCTCACATGTCCTTAGTCTCGCTTCCCACGCCCGGGTTCCCGGGTTCGATTCCCGGCGGGGTCAGGGATTTTCTCTGCCTCGTGATGACTGGGTGTTGTGTGCTGTCCTTAGGTTAGTTAGGTTTAAGTAGTTCTAAGTTCTAGGGGACTGATGACCATAGATGTTAAGTCCCATAGTGCTCAGAGCCATTTCACATGTCCTTAAAAGGATTCAAAACAATACGGCTGAAAGCCCGAAAATAAGTTATTACAATTGCTTTAAGGAATACACGCGGCTGAAGGCCTCACTTAAAAAAGAAAATCTTACGTAAATACCCTGCTGAAGACCACACACTGAACACAGAAGAACTGAGGCTTAAGGCCTGGATAACAAGAATTTTCAATAGAGAAGAAAATTTAAATATGTTTTAAAGAAGTGAATTTTGAAGTTTTAATTTAATTTAATTTAATTTAAGACCGCTGAAGGCCTTATCTTAAAAATATTTGACATAAAAGCTCGGCTGAAGGCCACATGCTGAACATAGAACAACTCACGGCTTATGGCCTGGATAACAAGAATTTGCAATAGAGAAAAATTCCACTTTTTTTCTTTTAAAAAAATTTAGTTCAAACAAGAATCTTCAAAGTTTTAACTTAAGACGGCTAAAAGCCTTATTTTAAAATTAAAACAAACTAAATTAATAGACGGCTGAAGGCCTCGCAGCGCACTTGAGACAAAAATCACGATCTAAAAACAACAGAACAATGGTACTCAGAACTGTTCCAAGGGTCGCCCAGAGGAGGTAACTCTAACGTGAGGTTAGGTGAGATAGGGAACCACGAATAAGATTAAGTAATCGGATGGCAACCCGACCCAGGGACGGCTGAAGGACCGAACAACAACCTAATCAATTCCGCTGCGCCCACCAACGGCACGACAACGGAAAATATCAGCTGAGGACGAAGATACCAGCAGCACTACGTCTTCAAAATTGGCGTCTAAAAACAGCCAAGGCACAATAACCAGTCAAAAATACACTCCTGGAAATTGAAATAAGAACACCGTGAATTCATTGTCCCAGGAAGGGGAAACTTTATTGACACATTCCTGGGGTCAGATACATCACATGATCACACTGACAGAACCACAGGCACATAGACACAGGCAACAGAGCATGCACAATGTCGGCACTAGTACAGGGTATATCCACCTTTCGCAGCAATGCAGGCTGCTATTCTCCCATGGAGACGATCGTAGAGATGCTGGATGTAGTCCTGTGGAACGGCTTGCCATGCCATTTCCACCTGGCGCCTCAGTTGGACCAGCGTTCGTGCTGGACGTGCAGACCGCGTGAGACGACGCTTCATCCAGTCCCAAACATGCTCAATGGGGGACAGATCCGGAGATCTTGCCGGCCAGGGTAGTTGACTTACACCTTCTAGAGCACGTTGGGTGGCACGGGATACATGCGGACGTGCATTGTCCTGTTGGAACAGCAAGTTCCCTTGCCGGTCTAGGAATGGTAGAACGATGGGTTCGATGACGGTTTGGATGTACCGTGCACTATTCAGTGTCCCCTCGACGATCACCAGTGGTGTACGGCCAGTGTAGGAGATCGCTCCCCACACCATGATGCCGGGTGTTGGCCCTGTGTGCCTCGGTCGTATGCAGTCCTGATTGTGGCGCTCACCTGCACGGCGCCAAACACGCATACGACCATCATTGGCACCAAGGCAGAAGCGACTCTCATCGCTGAAGACGACACGTCTCCATTCGTCCCTCCATTCACGCCTGTCGCGACACCACTGGAGGCGGGCTGCACGATGTTGGGGCGTGAGCGGAAGACGGCCTAACGGTGTGCGGGACCGTAGCCCAGCTTCACGGAGACGGTTGCGAATGGTCCTCGCCGATACCCCAGGAGCAACAGTGTCCCTAATTTGCTGGGAAGTGGCGGTGCGGTCCCCTACGGCACTGCGTAGGATCCTACGGTCTTGGCGTGCATCCGTGCGTCGCTGCGGTCCGGTCCCAGGTCGACGGGCACGTGCACCTTCCGCCGACCACTGGCGACAACATCGATGTACTGTGGAGACCTCACGCCCCACGTGTTGAGCAATTCGGCGGTACGTCCACCCGGCCTCCCGCATGCCCACTATACGCCCTCGCTCAAAGTCCGTCAACTGCACATACGGTTCACGTCCACGCTGTCGCGGCATGCTACCAGTGTTAAAGACTGCGATGGAGCTCCGTATGCCACGGCAAACTGGCTGACACTGACGGCGGCGGTGCACAAATGCTGCGCAGCTAGCGCCATTCGACGGCCAACACCGCGGTTCCTGGTGTGTCCGCTGTGCCGTGCGTGTGATCATTGCTTGTACAGCCCTCTCGCAGTGTCCGGAGCAAGTATGGTGGGTCTGACACACCGGTGTCAATGTGTTCTTTTTTCCATTTCCAGGAGTGTATGAACACACCAAAGGCTGTCAAACTACACGCGCCGGGGGGCTTCCTCGCTGCACTGTCCCAACCGACTGACTGCCTACTCCAGTACACAGACAGCATTTACATAACTGCTGAGTCGAAACAAGCTAGACACAGCTCCACGGAAATACTTCCACAAGAACTCGGAGAACAATCGTAAAAGCAATCTCTGTGGAACAATCAGGACGAATGACAAGTCGACACACACAGAGAACCCGAAGCGATCGGAGAGCAAATAAACGTCGTCCGATGAGGCGACCAACCAAGGTCGTCTCAAGTCATGTGTGTGAGGAACAGTCGGGCGAGTCTTGGCTGTCCGGACCTCACTGCAGCTCCATCCCGATTCAGCTCCTTGCCCGTTCGGAACCCGGAGACACGGCGACCCGGGCACACTGACTCGGATCCAACCATGCAGAGGGAACACTTGCCCATTGGCCACCCGATATCTCTGCACAAGGAAGGAACCGACCCACGTCTGGCAAGATGACCAATTGACGAGGCCCGGAAACGGTCAAAAGACCAGATACACGTCGCCGGTGAGACGACCGACCGAAGGACCAACCAACGGTCGTTCCCCCTCCGATGTTCTTCCGTCGGACAGTGAATGCGTGTCGCAAACGGTCGGCGAGTACTGGCTGTCCGGACCTCACTGGCGCTGCGTACGACAGAACCAACGACACACGACGAGTCGGAAATATTAGCGGTCGCTTCAAAGATAAAACGACAGTGCTCCATCGATGCGCGCTGCTGCTGCCACTCACGGGCAGGCAAGACAGCAACTTTGTGACGCCAATAAATCGAATAAGAAACGAGGCGACAGTTCCGTAAAGAGAAGCTGTCCCGTAAAGAGAAGCTGTTAAGCAAGAAACGGGCCGGCCGGAGTGGCCGAGCGGTTCTAGGCGCTACAGTCTGGTACCGCGCCACCGCTACGGTCGCAGGTTCGAATCCTGCCTCGGGCATGAATGTGTGTGATGTCATTTTGTTAGGTAGGTTTAAGTAGGTCTAAGTTCTAGGGGACTGATGACCTCAGAAGTTAAGTCCCATAGTACTCAGAGCCAAGAAAAAGGCAGGAAACGGCATGAACCGAGCCGCGCAAGGCTCAGCAGTGTAAACACGAACTATGTTGAACCTGTTTTAAATGTTAACAGAAAAGTAAAGCTGTGAGGACGGGTCGTGAGTCGTGCTTGGGTGGATCAGTCGATAGAGCAGTGACCTGCGAAAAGCAAAGGTCCCGAGTTCGAGTCTCGGTCCGGCACAAAGCTTTAATCTACCTGGAAGTTTCATATCAGCGCACAGTCCGCTGAGGAGTGAAAATCTCATTGTGGGAACAGGAAAGTAAATTACCACGAAAAGTTAGCCGCGAATGAACTAGGGCCTCCAGAACAGATCCTTTGACTGCGCAACTGACGAAATCAAATAAGCGTGACTAAAAGCGAACATTTAAAAAGGAAGTGCACAGTTAACACAATTTGCAGTGTGGGTGCAGCGTAACATTATCTGATTTTCAGCAAAGAAGTAAATCCGTGAACTAGTACGTCTGTTAGGGATCTAGTGCATTTGTCCAAAAATATGGATAAGCAGGAAAACTTACACAAAAATGCTAAATAAACAGTTGTTAGAGCTTACACATTATTTCGTTATTGCCCTAAACTGTACTCAATTACATACAAAACGACAAATTTCCACAATAACAATTCTTTCTTTTGTTAAATAAGTTACGCATCTTATTATCATTATTACTGTTGTTATTATTCCTGGCAGTGGTTGTAGTTGTATAAATTTGTTGATAGCTATTAATTTCACACTCTCAAGCTTTTCTGACTCTAAAAATATGTGAACATGCAGAATGTACACTCGCGTGCCGCACTGCATAGTCCCATAGCCGAAAAGATTCCCAATCTCCTCCCTGGTAGAACATGCATGGTACCAGCTTGAAAGGCAACTCCGTCACAGTGCAAGCATCCCGGGTATGAATGAGCACTCACAACAGTTGTGCTTGCCTCAGAATATGCAACGGCTTTAGGACACCCTTCCGACCGAATCTGTGCATGCGTCCAGTTCACAGGGGGGTGTACGCTGTCCTCGTAAGTAGGCTCACACTGCTAGGATCAGTCCGCAGCTCGTGGTCGTGCGGTAGCGTTCTCGCTTCCCGTTCCCGGGTTCGATTCCCGGCGGGGTCAGGGATTTTCTCTGCCTCGTGATGACTGGGTGTTGTGTGATGTCCTTAGGTTAGTTAGGTTTAAGTAGTTCTAAGTTCTAGGGGACTGATGACCATAGATGTTAAGTCCCATAGTGCTCAGAGCCATTTGAACCATTTTTTTTGCTAGGTTCATGTAAATTTTACTAGATTTTGCAGACATTGAAATAACATCACGTACCCACTACAGAATTGCCCCTCTCCGGCTGCTTCACTTTTTTGTCAGATTATGTAGACATCCGAGGTTGGACAAAGACACGGAAACTTAAAAAACGTTACATATTACCAGGCCTAATGCGGGGTACGTAACTCGTTGGTATTCGAAACAGTTTCTAGTCGTCCCGGAATGGATCAACACAGGCCTTGAATCCTTTTCGAGGAAATCTTATACCATTGTTCATGCAAATTAGTGGTACGTTGGACTAATGATATGGAAGCTTGTACTGATCACGGACACTTTTCTGCAAAGTAGCCGTGTTAGAAAAGATCTACGTAAACAAAGAGCACTTCATCTCAGATTCAAGGGAAGTAAAAACCTAGCAGACAAACAAATGCTGAACGAAGCGAAACTGAGCGTATGGAGAGCAGTGAGAGAAGCGTTCTATGATTTTGAAAGTAAGACGTAGTCAACCAACCTCAGTAAAAACCCGAACACGTTTTGGTGGTATGTAAAATCAGTAAGTGGGCCAAAAGCATCTATTCATTCTCTCAGCGACGACACCGGCACAGAAATGGAAGGCCGAAATAATGAATTCGATCTTCCGAAGTTGTTTCATCGCAGAAGATCGTAACACTTTCCCTAATTTCAATCGTCGTGCGAACGTCGAAATGATAGATGTTGAGATAACAGATATCGGAATTGCAAAGCTGGGACAATCGCTTAGTAGTGTAAAGGCGTCAGGACCAGATGAGATACCCATAAGATTCTATGAAGATTATGCGAAAGAACTTGCTCCCCTTCTAGCAGTAATCTATCGTAGATCGTTTGAGCAACGAAAGGTACCTATCGGCTCGAAAAAAAGGCAAGTCATTCCCTTTTTAACGATGGCCATAAGACAGATCCACACAATTATAGACCTATATCGTTGACGTCAATCTGTTGTAGAATTACGGAACATGTTTTATGCTCAAGAATTATGACTTTCTTCCAAAATGAACATCTCCTCTATAAAAATCAACATGGATTCCGCAAACAGAGTTCCTGCGAAACTCAGCTCGCTCTGTTTCTCCGTATGATCCACAGCGCAGTGGACAACGGCGGTCAGGTTGATCCCGTGTTCGTTGATTTCAGTAAGACATTTGACACCGTCCCGCATTGCCGTTTAATGAAGAAAATACGAGCTTCTACATCTACATTTATACTCCGCAAGCCACCCAACGGTGTGTGGCGGAGGGCACTTTACGTGCCACTGTCGTTACCTCCCTTTCCTGTTCCAGTCGCGTATGGTTCGTGGGAAGAACGACTGTCTGAAAGCCTCCGTGCGCGCTCTAATCTTTCTAATTTTACATTCGTGATCTCCTCGGGAGGTATAAGTAGGGGGAAGCAATATATTCGATACCTCATCCAGAAACGCACCCTCTCGAAACCTGGACAGCAAGCTACACTGCGATGCAGAGCGCCTCTCTTGCAGAGTCTGCCACTTGAGTTTGCTAAACATCTCCGTAACGCTATCACGGTTACCAAATAACCCTGTGACGAAACGCGCCGCTCTTCTTTGGATCTTCTCTATCTCCTCCGTCAACCCGATTTGGTACGGATCCCACACTGATGAGCAATACTCAAGTATAGGTCGAACGAGTGTTTTGTAAGCCACCTCCTTTGTTGATGGACTACATTTTCTAAGGACTCTCCGAATGAATCTCAACCTGGTACCCGCCTTACCAACAATTAATTTTATATGATCATTCCACTTCAAATCGTTCCGCACGCATACTCCCAGATATTTTACAGAAGTAACTGCTACCAGTGTTTGTTCCGCTATCATATAATCATACAATAAAGGATCCTTCTTTCTATGTATTCGCAATACATTACATTTGTCTATGTTAAGGGTCAGTTGCCACTCCCTGCACCAAGTGCCTATCCGCTCCAGATCTTCCTGCATTTCGATACAACTTTCTAATGCTGCAACTTCTCTGTATACTACAGCATCGTCCGCGAAAAGCCACATGGGACTTCCGACACTATCTACTAGGTCATTTATATATGTTGTGAAAAGCAATGGTCCCATAACACTCCCCTGTGGCACGCCAGAGGTTACTTTAACGTCTGTAGACGTCTCTCCATTGATAACAACATGCTGTATTCTGTTTGCTAAAAACTCTTCAATCCAGCCACACAGCTGGTCTGATATTCCGTAGGCTCTTACTTTCTTTATCAGGCGACAGTGCGGAACTGTATCGATCGCCTTCCGGAAGTCAAGAAAAATAGCATCTACCTGGGAGCCTGTATCTAATATTTTCTGGGTCTCATGAACAAATAAAGCGAGTTGGGTCTCACACGATCGGTGTTTCCGGAATCCATGTTGATTCCTACATAGTAGATTCTGGGTTTCCAAAAACGACATGATACTCGAGCAAAAAACATGTTCTAAAATTCTACAAGAGATCGACGTCAGAGATATAGGTCTATAGTTTTGCGCATCTGCTCGACGACCCTTCTTGAAGACTGGGACTACCTGTGCTCTTTTCCAATAATTTGGAACCTTCCGTTCCTCTAGAGACTTGCGGTACACGGCTGTTAGAAGGGGGGCAAGTCTTTTCGCGTACTCTGTGTAGAATCGAATTGGTATCCCGTCAGGTCCAGTGGACTTTCCTCTGTTGAGTGATTCCAGTTGCTTTTCTATTCCTTGGACACTTATTTCGATGTCAGCCATTTTTTCGTTTGTGCGAGGATTTAGAGAAGGAACTGCAGTGCGGTCTTTTTCTGTGAAACAGCTTTGGAAAAAGGTGTTTAGTATTTCAGCTTTACGCGTGTCATCCTCTGTTTCAATGCCATCATCATCCCGGAGTGTCTGGATATGCTGTTTCGAGCCAGTTACTGATTTAACGTAAGACCAGAACTTCCTAGGATTTTCTGTCAAGTCGGTACATAGAATTTTACTTTCGAATTCACTGAACGCTTGACGCATAGCCCTCCTTACGCTAACTTTGACATCGTTTAGCTTCTGTTTGTCTGAGAGGTTTTGGCTGCGTTTAAACTTGGAGTGAAGCTCTCTTTGCTTTCGCAGTAGTTTGTTGTTGTACCACGGTGGGTTTTTCCCGTCCCTCACAGTTTTACTCGGCACGTACCTGTCTAAAACGCATTTTACGATTGCCTTGAACTTTTTCCATAAACACTCAACATTGTCAGTGTCGGAACAGAAATTTTCGTTTTGATCTCTTACGGAGTATCGGAGCAGACCTCCGATCTAATTCGAGACTTTCTTGCAGACAGAATTCAAAACGTCGCTGTTAACGGAACTAAATCGACAGATGTGAAGGTAATATCCGGAGTACACAGGGAAGTGTGATAGGACCGTTCCTGTTTACAGTATATATAAAAATGATCTAGTAGACAGCGTCGGACGCTCTTTAAGGCTATTCGCAGATGATGCAGTTGTTTATACCAAAGTAGCCACACCAGAAGGTGGTAAGAATTTCCAGAACGATCTGCAGAGAACTGATGAATGGTGCAGCCTCTGTCAGTTGACCTGTAAATAAATGTAACATATTGCGCAAACATAGGAAAAGAAATGCACTACTGTACAGCTACACTACTGATGACAAACAGCTCGAGACAGCGTCTGCCGTAAAGTATGTAGGCGTAACTATTGAGAGCGACCGTAAGTGGAATGACTATATAAAACATAGCAGACACCAGAATCAGATTCATCGGAAGAATGTTAAGGAAATGTAACTCATCCAACAAACAAGTGGCTCCTAAGGCGCTTGTTCTCCCGATTCTTGAGTATTGTTCATCTATCTGGGATCCCTATCAGGAAAGACTGAAAGAGGAGAGAGAGAAGATCCAACGAAGAGCGGCGCGCTTCGTCACGGGATCGTGTAGCTGGCGAGAGAGTGTTACGGAGATTCTAAACAAACTCCACTGGCAGACGTTACAAAAGAGGCGTTGTGCATCACGGAGAGATTTACTGTTGAAATTTCGGTACAGCACCTTTCAGGAGGAGTCAAATGGTTCTAACAAGGGAACTTCCACATCGCACCCCCCTCAGATTTAGTTATAAGTTGGCACAGTGGATAGGCCTTGAAAGGCTGGACACAGATCAATCGAGAAAACAGGAAGAAGTTGTGTGGAACTATGAAAAAATAAGCAAAATATACAAACTGAGTAGTCCGCGCGCAAAATAGGCAACATCAAGGATAGCCTGAACCCTGGAGCGCCATGGTCCCGTGGTTAGCGTGAGCAGCTGCGAAACGAGAGGTCCTTGGTTCAAGTCGTCCCTCGAGTGAAAATTTTGCTTTCTATATTTTGGTAAAGTTACGATCCGTGGGTTCATTCATTGACGTCTCTGTTCACTGTAATAAGTTTTGTGTCTGTGTTTTGCGACCGCACCGCAAAACCGTGCGATTACTAGACGAAAGGACGTGCCTCTCCAATGGGAACCGAAAACATTTGATCGCAAGGTCATAGGTCAACCGATTCCTCCACAGTAAAACACGTCTGATATATTCTATACGACACTGGTGACGGCACGTGCGTCGCATGACAGGAATATGTTGTCGACCCTCTTAACTTGTACAATTGGCGAATGGGTAAAAAGATTCTTGTACCTTGTCCGATTTAGGTTTTCTTGTGGATGTGATAATCACTCCCAAAAAAGTGACGAAAACATAAGAGTTTCTCACATAAACTGCAACAAATGAATGCAACAGTTTCACAGTCGCACAGTTTTCCCCGTGCTCTATCAAAACATTTGTTTTTAACGTTTTCAAATTTTTCCGTGTGTAGACCGTCAAATCCTGCATATGTCCAAGCAAATCTGAACATGTCCTGCAATTTTGGAGAGCGACGTTGATTATGTGTGAGTGCCTGAAATTTGATAATTGTCTGAAAATAAAAAATTAAAATTTTCACTCGAGGGAGGACTTGAACCACGGACCTCTCTTTCTGCAGCTGCTCACGCTAACCATGGGCCCACGGCGCTCTTGAGCTCTTATTATCCTTGATGTTACCTATCTTGCGCGTGGACTACTCAGTTTGTATATTTTGTTTATTTTTTTCATAGTTCCACACAACTTCTTCCTGTTTCCTTGATTGATCTGTGTTCAGTTTTTCAAGGCCTATCCACTGTGCCAAATTATAACTAAATATGACGGGGGTGCAATCGGGAGGTTCCCTTGTAAGCACTATGGGACTTAACATCTGAGGTCATCAGCCCCCTAGACCTAGAACTACTTAAACCTAACTAACCTAAGGACATCACACACATCCATGTCCGAGGCAGGGTTCGAACCTGCGACCGTAGCAGTAGCGCGGTTCCAGACTGAATCGCTTAGAACCATTCGGCCACAGCGGCCGGCTCAGGAGGAGTCAGACAGCTTATTACTTCCCCCCACATACATCCCGCGTATTGACCACAGGGAGAAAATTTGAGAAATTAAAGCCAATAGAGAGGTTTACCGACAATCATTCTTCCAAAGCACTATTCGCGAGTGGAACAGGACTGGAGGGATCAGATAGTAGTACCGAAAGTAACCTCCGCCATACACCATTATGTGGCGTGCAGACTATGATGTAGATGAAATAGGCCACCTAGATCTCGTGACGGTGGGAGACGGGACAGTTCATCGTCATCTTCACAAAACCAGTCCTGTAAGATGCGGGCTGTGTAAACGGGACCCTATCGTCTTGGTACATACGACTACCATTGAGATCGACTTGACCAGACAAAACGATTACAACGTTGACAAACTGCCTATTGGCTTCTGTCTTGGGTTCTTCGGCCGACGTTCATCTAATGATTTTTCTGACGTTTCGCCAGCACGAGTGGCTGGCATTGTCAAAGCTTCACCCTCCATTGCCGGTGGTGAACTGGAGCCGAGCTCGCAGCCGCAGACTATATGTACCTGCCGCGCCAACGTCCGAGGGCTTCTCCGCGGTCATTTCCGGTGCGGTTCTCCTCTCGCTACCTGCGACGGACGTTCGCTGCAGTACGGGAAGCCAGGATCCGTTTACCTTAAGGCTTTCCTCTTTCTTGTTGAAACTGTTCGCGTGTTTTTGTATTTCTACAGCTTCTCTAAACAAGCGCGTGTGATAGTGCTTCTCTACAGCCAGAACTTCCGTGTCGGCGAATTTTATTACGTGGTCGGTCTCATTCAGTGCGTGCTCTGCCACGGTCGATTTCTCCACCTGCCCCAACCTGCAATGTCGCTTATGCTCTTTGATCCTGGTGTTCATTGATCGTCCAGTCATTCCGACATAAACTTTTCCGCATGTGCATGGTATACGGTATATTCCCGACATTGCAAGTGGGTCTCTTTTCTCCTTCGCCGATCTAAGACACTCTTTGATCTTCCTTGTCGGTTTGAAAATCGTCTTTACGCCATGTTTGCGCAATATACGGCCGATTCTGGCCGTCACTCTGGGAATGTATGGCAGAAAGGCCGTACCCGACATTTCTTTTTCTGGTTCCTTACTTCGCCGAGTGTTTGGCTCTGTTACACTTCTAATATAATTTGTGGAGTACCCATTGCTCCTCAGGACAGTTTCCAGGTGTTAATTTCTCGTTTGAGGTGTTGCGGCTCACATATTCGTCCTGCTCTCGTTACGAGCGTACTAATCATGCGTCTTTTCTGGCTCGGGTGGTGGTTTGACAGTTTGTGCAGGTATCGGTCCGTGTGTGTCGGTTTCCGATACACGCTGTGTCCCAGGTTTTCGCCGTCCCTTGTGACCAGCACATCTAGAAACGGCAGTTTCACGTAGAATGGCGATTTCTACGAACTGCGGCTCATGGCCCATCTAATATAGGCCGGTGTGAGGTGGAGGTTACACCATTAAGTTAAGTAACGGTTTAGACTTTGTACACATGTACTGTTTGTTTTCCCTTTTTCCGTTTATAAATGTATAGCTATAGTGTTGTTTTAATCATTGACAAAGGTCTTCTTAGGCACTTGAGGGTTTTATTGTTCTGAAGAAGGTGTAGTTATCTACGGCGAAACCTAGGTTAACACTAGGTGTTTTTTTGCAAGCGAGGCGAGTTTCTAGTTTTTTAATACACTCCTGGAAATGGAAAAAAGAACACATTGACACCGGTGTGTCAGACCCACCATACTTGCTCCGGACACTGCGAGAGGGCTGTATAAGCAATGATCACACGCACGGCACAGCGGACACACCAGGAACCGCGGTGTTGGCCGTCGAATGGCGCTAGCTGCGCAGCATTTGTGCACCGCCGCCGTCAGTGTCAGCCAGTTTGCCGTGGCATACGGAGCTCCATCGCAGTCTTTAACACTGGTAGCATGCCGCGACAGCGTGGACGTGAACCGTATGTGCAGTTGACGGACTTTGAGCGAGGGCGTATAGTGGGCATGCGGGAGGCCGGGTGGACGTACCGCCGAATTGCTCAACACGTGGGGCGTGAGGTCTCCACAGTACATCGATGATGTCGCCAGTGGTCGGCGGAAGGTGCACGTGCCCGTCGACCTGGGACCGGACCGCAGCGACGCACGGATGCACGCCAAGACCGTAGTATCCTACGCAGTGCCGTAGGGGACCGCACCGCCACTTCCCAGCAAATTAGGGACACTGTTGCTCCTGGGGTATCGGCGAGGACCATTCGCAACCGTCTCCATGAAGCTGGGCTACGGTCCCGCACACCGTTAGGCCGTCTTCCGCTCACGCCCCAACATCGTGCAGCCCGCCTCCAGTGGTGTCGCGACAGGCGTGAATGGAGGGACGAATGGAGACGTGTCGTCTTCAGCGATGAGAGTCGCTTCTGCCTTGGTGCCAATGATGGTGAGCGCCACAATCAGGACTGCATACGACCGAGGCACACAGGGCCAACACCCGGCATCATGGTGTGGGGAGCGATCTCCTACAATGGCCGTACACCACTGGTGATCGTCGAGGGGACACTGAATAGTGCACGGTACATCCAAACCGTCATCGAACCCATCGTTCTACCATTCCTAGACCGGCAAGGGAACTTGCTGTTCCAACAGGACAATGCACGTCCGCATGTATCCCGTGCCACCCAACGTGCTCTAGAAGGTGTAAGTCAACTACCCTGGCCAGCAAGATCTCCGGATCTGTCCCCCATTGAGCATGTTTGGGACTGGATGAAGCGTCGTCTCACGCGGTCTGCACGTCCAGCACGAACGCTGGTCCAACTGAGGCGCCAGGTGGAAATGGCATGGCAAGCCGTTCCACAGGACTACATCCAGCATCTCTACGATCGTCTCCATGGGAGAATAGCAGCCTGCATTGCTGCGAAAGGTGGATATACACTGTACTAGTGCCGACATTGTGCATGCTCTGTTGCCTGTGTCTATGTGCCTGTGGTTCTGTCAGTGTGATCATGTGATGTATCTGACCCCAGAAATGTGTCAATAAAGTTTCCCCTTCCTGGGACAATAAATTCACGGTGTTCTTATTTCAATTTCCAGGAGTGTATATCAACCAACGATTGGTGGTGGTGGTTAGTGATTAACGTCCCGTCGACAACGAGGTCATTAGAGACGGAGCGCAAGCTCGGGTTAGGGAAGGATTGGGAAGGAAATCGGCCGTGCCCTTTCAAAGGAACCATCTCGGCATTCGCCTGAAACGATTTAGGGAAATCACGGAAAACCTAAATCAGGATGGCCGGAGACGGGATTGAACCGTCGTCCTCCCGAATGCGAGTCCAGTGTGCTAACCACTGCGCCACCTCGCTCGGTCAACCAACGATTGCTGACGCGCTGCGATGTTGAAGGTTCTTAGTTCCGAGATGATTTTTGCAGCTGTAGCCCCCTTTGGTTTTCGTCACAGTCTTCTTCAATGGTCTCCGCAACGATCACTCAACACATACTTTCCGTTAAGTTGTGAGTTGGCTGATGATGTTTTTCAGCTTTCCAAGTATCCGCTATAAATTTTCGATGTTCCGGCGCAACATCAAGCGCCGGCATGTTGGCCTGGAACGTTACAGCAGAGAGGGCTGTGAGGCGACGGCAGCCAATAGCACGCTGACTAGACGCCACCACGACAGGAGCGGCACCTATACGAAGACAATATAAGCGTCGTCCCGCCTAGCCACGGCCGCATTAGAAGACGAGCCGTCATCCAAACGCTTCAGCCGTGACTTATGAACTGTTCTGTTTTGCTTGCATTGAAAGTGTATATACCATTGATTATATGCATGTCGCCAATTGCATGCGACACATCTTCGTGAAAATGCAAAGTTAAGTCTAGATTGTACCTTATATACTTACAATGTTAAATTTGTGAATTTTAGGTACATTTATCTCGTGAACGGTTCATGTTAATGTAATAAAATTTTAATGGCTGGTGGAGGACGAGTCTCTCTCCATTGACCTAGTTTTGCACAGAAGTCGCTTGCATAATTAATTTTTTAGAGAATTTATTGTAAGTTGTGAAAATTTTTCCACATATTTAAGCTTTATTAATTCATAATTTCTACAATATTTAACTCAACTTCTTTTAAAAATGCATCATTAACGTTCAGCCCAGTTTCTGTAAGCTGTGTAAGTTTCAAATGGCTCTGAGCACTATGGGACTTAACATCTATGGTCATCATTCCCCTAGAACTTAGAACTAATTAAACCTAACTAACCTAAGGACAGCACACAACACCCAGGCATCACGATGCAGAGAAAATCCCTGACCCCGCCGGGAATCGAACCCGGGAACCCGGGCGTGGGAAGCGAGAACGCTACCGCACGACCACGAGATGCGGGCGTGTAAGTTTCGTTGTTCTGTGATGGTAAGTTCCTGAAAAAAATGTACCTTATCAAAAAAATGGTTCAGATGGCTCTGAGCACTATGGGACCTCTGCTGTGGTCATCAGTTCCCTAGAACTTAGAACTACTTAAACCTAACTAACCTAAGGACATCACACACATCCATGCCCGAGGCAGGATTCGAACCTGCGACCGTAGCGGTCACGCGGTTCCAGACTGAAGCGCCTGTAACCGCACGGCCACACCGGCCGGCATGTACCTTATCATTAAAAAAATAAAATCTCAGGAATGCGGCTTTCAAGATGAACATAGTTCGTTAGCGACTTTAGAACATCCCAGCGCAATATACTGGGTCATCCGCATTTTCTTGATCCTCCCTGGCTCTCTTAGCGTTCCTTGAGTGCATTCTTGCCTTCCTAGCTATCACAGTCGCTTCATAATCTGCGTTCTTCACACGGACAGCATCCAGTTCGGAACACGCCATCACCATATTTTCCCCAGGTTGTATGCCCAACTTTTGAAGCAGCCTAACTCTCCCCACGTTGCCATGATTAAGTGAAAAAACTGCATCATAAACACTCAAATGTATCTTTACCTACAAATACTCTTTTAGGAATTCTAGACCATACGACACTGTTAAATGATTCATTTGGGTTCTGGAAGGACAAGGAGCAAATGAATGCAGCGCGCGAACAGCGTAGCCAACTATGAGCACGAAATATTTTCACAAATCAGAAAAATTAGAACTTCAAAAAGTTGACAGAAAGCAAAAGATGGATGGATGGATGGAGAGGGTTGTATGGGCGCACGAGGGCAAGGTCTTCAGCGCCCGCTCAATAACAGATTGAGATGGGTGCCAAAAAAATACTCATAACAGGAAGATAAAATAGATCGTAAAACAAAGGTAACAAGGTTGTAAAAATATGTGCTTACCCACACCGAAGCGTGGGACGAAGCATTCCGTCAGCAGTAAAACACGGATAACACAGGAAGAAAGTGGTAGAGGGAGCTAAAACAATATAGCAGAGGGAAGTGGCTGGCGGTCTGGCTGACCGCAAGGAAGAAAGGGAGGAGCCAACCACTCTGCAATACACTAAAACCTCCAGCCTAAAAGTTTAGGCAAGAGTCCAGACACATCACAAAGCTTTAAAACCCTAGATACACGCGTCTCATCATTAGCTAAAACACAGGGCAGATCCCCATCAACTTGTGCTTCTGCCCTTGCATCACGGTATAAAATGCGGTCTGTTAAAATATGGCGTATACGCACACCACAAGCATCACAAAAAGGGGGATCCTCCCGCCGTAATAGAAAGCTATGTGTGTGAGGACAGTGCCCCCTACGAAGGTACAATCTCCCCTCAATTTAATTTACTGTAATAAACTCCATTAATAAGATTTGCATGAATTGTTGTCGAGCTATCCGAGAAAACAGCTTCCCATGCACCCTATATTAGACAAGTGGGCAGGATACGACATTAGATATGGTGCCTTTTCGAAATACCGAACTATTCGGTATTCTTGTTACGGAAGCACTCTCCATAAGAGCACCAACAATTTGCCCACGTTCGCTTCACTTAGCTCCGACACAATGACTCCCAACTACACAGAACACTTTTCTGATCCAGAGTGACACTTGCAACGTACTGAGAACATTGCAGAAGTGCCCTTCGTGATCAAATAACATGTGCGGCAGTGGAATCGGCGATTTTGAAACCTGCACCGGCGAAACAAGTTTATTCACAGCGATATAAAAGAAATACAACATGAATTTACAATGCTCACAATTTAAAATGTCCATCACATGAAAATGACATCACGTAGGTGGCCGCCATTTTCCTTCACACACATTTTCAGTGTTGACCGCATGTCAGACATCACATATTGCAGGACTGGCGCTAGGATTCGATTATCTTCCTCCAGAATTCGATCCTTCAGATCGTGGGTGGTATGTGGAGGGTCATACCGTAAGATCTGAGATTTCGAATGACCCGAAAGGGAGAAATAAAAAACTGAAAGGTTAGGGCATCTTGGAGGCCAGGAAATGTCCCCGTTAGGTGAGATGACCAGGAAAAATGTTCTCTTGCGCGTTACTGGAATGCCGCGACGAATGGCATGTGGCTCGTTGTTGTTGGAAGAATGTGTTTGCAATTATTGTGAGATCAGCACGTAGTCGTCCTAGGAAATGCTTCAACGTGTGAACATAAAGTTTTATAACAGCATTTCCGCGATTGTCTTCAAATAAATGGGGCCCTATGATTCAAAATGATGTTAAGCCGCACCACACAACCACTTTCTGACCGTGAAGTGGTGCCTCCTGAAGCATTTCAGGATTTTCACGTGACCAGTATCTGAAGTTTTTGCTTGTTAACAATGCGTGACACACAAAAATTGGTCTCGTGGCTCACGATCAGACTGTCCCACAGCCCTGCAGTTCACGAGTCCCCGGCAAAAGCGTTCTCTCTTTGGGAGATCGTCCGTATTCAGTTTTTGTACTATCTGAATGTTGTCTGGGTGGTACTGCAGACCTTGTGCAATATTCGGCGTACGCTGCAATCCGATATGTCAAGTTGTAGCGCATGCTTGCGTACAGAATACCTGGAACTGGAAGATTTCTTCCACTCTTGCAACACTTTCTGGTGTGAACACTCGTTTCGCACTTGCACCCTTCTCTCGCACCGTATTAGCTGTTTCCTCGAAGTTCTGCATCCACACTTTGACTGCATGTACACGTTGATCGACCGTGTAGCTGTCGTTTTTGCAAAACACCTTCTTTGCAAGAGCAGTCCACGACGCCATATCGACTGAACATCGAAATCAGAGCCAATGGCAAAGGTTTGTAGTCCAGATGGCGCATCTCCCGTTTTCTGATTCCTAACATAACGTGCTATTTCCAGCGTCGTCAAATCGCCCTTTTCACTGTCGCACCAGCGCAATCTGCAGGCTTAGATAGCATGTGCATTTATGTTTAAACATAAATTTCTAGCAGTGTTTTCGTATTTTCGTCAAAACCCTGCGTAATGACACATGTGCCGGCCGAAGTGGCCGTGCGGTTAAAGGCGCTGCAGTCTGGAACCGCAAGACCGCTACGGTCGCAGGTTCGAATCCTGCCTCGGGCATGTATGTTTGTGACGTCCTTAGGTTAGTTAGGTTTAACTAGTTCTAAGTTCTAGGGGACTAATGACCTCAGCAGTTGAGTCCCATAGTGCTCAGAGCCATTTGAACCATTTGAATGACACATGTCATTCAATTCGTATCATTTAGACACAAATAAATATTATCAAAAAATGTCAAATAAATGCTCTCATATAGAGGACTATTCGCATCTGCTTGGTACTTATAACACTATCTTGATTCAGTCTCGAAATTCACTGACGTAATCTTGAAAGATGTGATCGCAAAATATTTGTATTTTTAAAACGACCTTTCCTGTCGAACGGAATGTGACTTCCTTCCCAACGTCCTTCGGTACGGCCCAATGCTGCAGAACGTTTCACCAGTGTAATAAATAAATCTTTACTAAAAATTCTGTAATTAAGTGTGGCCGAACGGTTCTAGGCGCTTCAGTCTGGAACCGCGCGACCGCTGCGGTCGCAGGTTCGGATCCTGCCTCGGGCATGGATGTGTGTGATGTCCTTAGGTTAGTTAGGTTTAAGTAGTTCTAGGGGACTGATGACCTCAGATGTTAAGTCCCATAGTGCTCAGAGCCATTTGAATCATCTGTTATTAAGATAGAGATAAACTGAACAGTGCCCCAGAAGTCACCTACAAATGGTTGCCGCTCCAAGTCAACTGATCCAGACGGTTGTTTTAACATTATGACGTCATGCGTGGCCTATGATGTGTACAGTGTAAACGTGCGTTTACACGGTCAATAGAAACTGCACATTGCCGGCATTATAAGCCGGCAATACTGCCCGGCGTCCTGGCTGACTACTGGAATTACAGCGACATACCGGCAGCATTGCCGGCGTCTATTTCCCGCCAACATTTCCGGTCCAAAAGTGACACGGGCCACAATACTGTCGCGAAATAAAAAGTGAATGTAGCGCTTCTGCTTATGCACATCACAAGGGGAAAAAATAGTAATAAAAATGGAAATTGGGAAGTGACGTCACATTATTTTTAAGTATGTGATCTGCTTAGAAAACATGAACTGATGCTGAATACACATGTCATCCAGAATGATGAAGCATAATTTTGAATTTATCGTAAAATCGATTGATCTGAGAACTGGCAAGACCAATAGCAATAGGAAAGACTATAACAGCTAACAACCAGAATGGCGATTAGAAATACGTTTTGGATGCTGGCGATTCACAAAGAAGTTTGATGAACCTCTTCAAAGTGTAGGACTAATTCTTGTCGATATGCCTCCTGGTTATAGACGTTCGCGACGCTTTCGTGGAAGGAAACGAAGAATTCTGAAGTTTGAAATAACAGTGAAACGTTTATGTTAATATTTCATTGTGGTTCCGCAGCGCAATGGGTGAGTTATGAATAAAAAAAAAAAGTAAACAGGAAAATAAAAGAAAACTAAGCCCGTTCGCCCATCGCTGCTGTTCTCGAAAAGTGATAAGTAGTTCAAAAAATGGCGTTGAGCACTATGGGACTTAACTTCCGAGGTCATCAGTCCCCTAGAACTTAGAACTACTTAAACCTAACTAACCTAAGGCCGTCACACACATCCATGGCCGAGGCAGGATTCGAACCTGCGACCGTTGTGGTCGCGCGGTTCCAGACTGTAGCGCCTAGAACCGCTCGGCCACTCGGTCCGGCTACAAACAGATGGCGTGCCTCTATGTTCGCGCACAAACTTTCGAACTGAAGCGAAGTAATATTGTTTCACCTCTCGGTTTACGTGACGTGGAGCGCAGAATGAGAAAGAAGAAGCAATACGAGTGAAAGAAAAGTATTTCCAGACAGGAGCAGAGAAAGATGTGGCCCGGCCACACGAAATATTCTCCACGGTTGTTGCACGACGCCGACAACATCTCAGCCGTATCTCAGCAACTACTTGCAATAGCCGGCTCCACTAGCTATATTTCCAGGCCACACTTCAAAATTGCTGTTTGTTGCAGGCATAATGGTGCAATGTTGACGGCCAGAAATTATCGTAAAATATAGCTCATGTGAAGGTACTTTAAGCCTAATACGTGCGGGAAGTTCCCTCCGGCATGCAGTTCACAGAGGCTACCACACTACGGATTTAGAAGTACTGCGGCAAAGCTAGCACCAAAGGTAGTGACAGAAAAGACACGAGTCACAACAATCGGGAACGGAAGTGCGGCGAAGGTTGCCATACCATTTCCTCTGACGCTCCGTCAGATCCGTTTATTCTCGCTACTTCAAAGCCGAGAAGGTGAACTACGCTTCGGGGAGGGAGCAAAAAAGAAAGAAAAACAGGCTCCGCGCAGCATTCCAGCGCGGCCTTTCCGCCCCGGAAATGCCTGGAAGGCGCGCAAGATGGCGCCAGGCGCCGCGCGCGCCGCCCGCGGCCGCCGGGGGAACTGCGGCCGAGGGGCGTGGCCGAGCAGGCGCCGCAACATGGCGCCGGCTATTTCCAATGCACCTCTCCGCGGCGCCGGCGAGGGAAGCGGCCGAAAATACACACCGCCGGCCGCTCCTTTCATCTCGGTTAGCGCACTAATCGCAGTTGGAATAGATCGAGTACTTGTGGTGAAGATCTATAGGACCGAATCGATATCACACACGTAGCCGGCACGGTACTCAGGGGGAGATGGGGACTCTCTATATCATATTTTTCTATTTTTTTATCTGGGAAGATTAGGACCATCAGGTCCTAACATCTAACCAGCATTTCTACGTGTCTTGTCGTACATTCATTATGATAAGCAAGTCATAAGGTACGTGTAATATACACATTGAAACAATTAGTAATTACCTACGTCTGCATACATACTCCGCAAGTCATCATACGCCGCACGGCGGAGGAGACTTTCTACCCAGTCATTCCCATTCCACCCCAAACGAAGGCAGTCATCCCCTTTCCACTCAAAACAAACATTATTGCTGTAAGGAAAGACACCTTGCTCTAAATGCCGAGAAAATGTAAGTTAATGCAGATCAGTAGAAACAGCAATCCCGTAATGTTCATATACAGCATTGATAGTGGTGCTTCTTGATACAGTCTCGCCGATTAAGTATCTAAGCGTAACACTGGCAAGTGATGTGAAATGTAACGAGCACGTACTGGTTCTAAGAGGGAAGACTTCGGTTTGTTGCGAGAATTTTAGGAAAGTGTGTTTCATCAAGAGAAGGCGTTTAAAACGCTAGTATGACTCCTTCTTGAATACCGCTTTTCGGAGCGCCACCGGGTATGGTTAAAGGAAGACATCGGAGGAACTCAAGGCGGGCTGCTAGATTTGTTACCGGTAGGTTAGATCAACACGCAAGAGATGCTTCGGCAACTCAAATGAGAATCCCTGGAGACAAGGCGACGTTGTTTTCCAGGAACACCACAGAGAAATTTTAGACAAGTGACATTTGCGGGTGACGGCAGAACAATTTTACTGCCGACAAGGTATATTTCGCGTGAGAACCACGGAGACAAAGATAAGAGAAACCAACAGGCGTACAGACTGGTCTATTTTCCCTCACTCTGTTTGCGAATGGAACATGAAGTGACTAGTAATGGTAAAAGGTACGCTCCGCCCCACACCACATCGTACGATCTCTGATTTCTCTTCATCTACATGACTGAGCTTTAAACCACACTGCCTGTCACATGGTTCGCTGAGTCTATATCTACATCCATATCTACAGGGATACTTTACAAATCACAGTTATGTGCCTGGCACAGGGTTCATCGAACCTCCTTCAAAATTTTCTATTATTTAAATCTCGAACAGCGCGCAGAAAATACGAACACCTATATCTTTCCGCGCGAGCTCTGATTTCCCTTATTTTACTACGAGAGTTGGAACATTAATAGTGGCAACTACTTATTTACAGCTCGTACAAAATAGATACGTGTTTCAAAGTTTTACTGGCCTTCAAAGAAGTCACCAGCATTGTGTATGACCCGCTGCTAGCGATGTGGAAGTCGTAGGATAGTCTTAGCAGTGCCAGTTGTGTTGACAGTTCGAGCGGTACAGTTTGTTGCCCAACGAATTTGTATCAGTTTTGAAGTGTTTCCTTCAGTTTAGAAATCGAGTTGAACTCACGAGGGCTTAAGTCAAGGGAGTGCAGTAGGCGGTACAGCACTTAGCAGCCCCATCAGTCAGACAAATCAGTAACAGCTTGCTCTGTACGTGCTTGAGCATTGTCCTGCAAAATGATGGTCAGGTCCTGCAGAAAGTGTCATCACTTCTGTCACTTTTGGAACACAACCTACGACCAGCTTAGAGAGTTCCGGAACCGATACAGAAAACTGGAATAGACATCAACATAAACATCATTTCCGTCCTTTTTTATTGCTTATGAAAACCACACATTGCATGTTGTACCACTATACAGCGAGACCTTCAGAGGTGGTGGTCCAGATTGCTGTACACTCCGCTACCTCTAATACCCAATAGCACGTCCTCTTGCATTGCTGCATGCCTGTATTCGTCGTGGCATACTAACCACAAGTTCATCAAGGCACTGTTGCTCCAGATTGTCCCACTCCTCAACGGCGATTCGTCTTAGATCCCTCAGGGTGGTTGGTGGCCCATGTAGTCCATAAACAGGCCTTTTCAGTCTATCTCAGGCACGTTCGATAGGGTTCATGTCTCGTCTAAATGCTAGCCATTCTAGTCGAGCGATGTCGTGGTCCAGATTGACCCACTCCTCAACGGCGATTCGTCTTAGATCCCTCAGAGTGGTTGGTGGGCCATGTCGTCCATAAACAGGCCTTTTCAGTCTATCTCAGGCACGTTCGATAGGGTTCATGTCTCGTCTAAATGCTAGCCATTCTAGTCGAGCGATGTCGTGGTCCAGATTGACCCACTCCTCAACGGCGATTCGTCTTAGATCCCTCAGGGTGGTTGGTGGGCCATGTAGTCCATAAACAGGCCTTTTCAGTCTATCTCAGGCACGTTCGATAGGGTTCATGTCTCGTCTAAATGCTAGCCATTCTAGTCGAGCGATGTCGTGGTCCAGATTGACCCACTCCTCAACGGCGATTCGTCTTAGATCCCTCAGAGTGGTTGGTGGGCCATGTCGTCCATAAACAGGCCTTTTCAGTCTATCTCAGGCACGTTCGATAGGGTTCATGTTTCGACTAAATGCTAGCCATTCTAGTCGAGCGATGTCGTTATCGTGAAGGAAGTCATTCACAAGATGTGCACGATGGGGCCGCGAATTGTCGTCCATGAAGACGAATGCCTCGCCAATATGCTGCCGACACGGTTGCACTATCGGTCGGAGGATGACATTCACGTATCGTACAGCCGTTACGGCGCTTTCCATGACCACCACCGGCGTACGTCGGCGCCACATAATGCCTCCCCGAAACATTAGAGAATCTCCACCTTGCTGCACTCGCAGGACAGTGTGTCTAAGGTGTTCAACCTGTCCAGGTTGCCTCCAAACACATCTCCGACGATTGTCTGGTTGAAGCCATATGCCACAATCATCGGTGAAGAGAACGTGATGCCAATCTTGAGCGGTCCATTCGGCATGTTGTTGGGCCCATCTGTACTGTGCTGAACGGTGTCGTGGTTGCAAAGATTGACCTCGCCATGGATGTCGGGAGTGATATTGCGCATCATGCAGCCTACTGCGCACAGTTTGAGTCGTAACACGACGTCCTGTGGCAGCACGAAAAGCATTATTCAACATGATGGCTCCGAGCCATAATCCGTAGATAGCCGTCATCCACTGGAGTAGTAGCCCTTGGGCGGCCTGAGCGAGGCAAGTCATCGACAGTTCCTGTCTCTCTGTATCTCCTCCATGTCCGAACAACATTGCTTTGGTTCTGTCCGAGACACCTGGACACTTTTGTTGCCGAGAGCCCTTCCTGGCACAAAGGAACAATACGGATGCGACCTAACCGCGGTATCGACCGTCTAGGCATGGTTGAACTACAGACAACGCGAGCCGTGAACCTCCTTCCTGGTGGAATGACTGGAACTGATCGCCTGTCGGACCCCCTCCGTCTAATAGGCGCTGCTCATGCGTGGTTGTTTACAGCTTTGGGCGGGTTTACTGACATCTCAGTCAAAGGGACTGTCTGTGATACAATATCCACAGTCAACATCTACGAGGGCGGTTCAGAAAGTAACCTCCGATTGGTCACAGTGCGGGTTGTGGGGGGAGTAGCGACGCCATCTGTGCGTTCACGCACTCAACAGGTCAGTCGGCATCAAGCCGTGGTCGAGTGAACGTCGTACCTGCGCTAGTTTAGTTTTTGTGGCAGTTTGAAATGTGTGCTGCAATAGAAAACCCCGCCAAATGTGAAGTGCGTGCTGTCATAAGGTTTTGTACAGCCAAAGGATATTCTGCAGCAGCTATTCATCGTGAGCTTTCTGCCATGTACGGACCAAGAGTTATGAGTGAAGGAGTTGTCCGTGAATGGGTACGTTTATTTAAAAATGGACGAGAAAACGTTCGTGATGAAGAGAGGACTGGTAGACCATCATTGGTGACTGACGAACTCGTTCAGACAGTTGATGCAAAAGTTCGTGAAAATCGACGTTTCTCAATGTCGGAGTTGTCTACTGGTTTTCCACAGATTTCTAAGACTCTCTTGTACGAGATAGTGACAGCAAGATTGGGTTACCGTAAGTTCTGTGCACGATGGGTGCCCAAAATTCTTACCGACCACCACAAAACTCAAAGAATGGCCTCTGCATTAGACTTTCTGTCACGTTATGAGGACGAAGGAGAACCATTGTTAAACAGAATCGTGACCGGTGACGAAACCTGGATTAAGTACGTGAACCCTGAGACAAAAGAACAATCAAAGATGTGGGCACATTCAAATTCGCCTACCAAACCAAGAAAAGCCTCGCAAGATTTTTCTGCCAGAAAACTGATGGCAACGGTGTTTTGGGATGCCAAAGGGGTGTTGTTGGTTGAATTCATGGAACGTGGTACGACCATTAATCAAGACGTGTACTGTGAAACAATAAAAAAGTTACGACGGGCCATACAGAACAAACGCCGTGGTATGCTGACTTCCGGTATCGTTTTTTTGCACGATAACGCCCGTCCTCACTCTGCTCGCAGAACAACGGCCCTTCTTGAGTCCTTCAAGTGGGACGTTATCAACCATCCACCTTACAGCCCAGACCTGGCGCCAAGTGATTATCACCTCTTCATGCAGTTGAAGAAATGGCTCGGGTCACAGCGGTTTGATGACGACGAAGAGCTCAAAGATGCGGTCACAGGCTGGCTCCAGGCACAAGCGGGTGATTTTTATGCAGAAGGAATTTCAAAGCTTGTGAAGAGATACGGTAAGTGCCTCAATCGCTATGGAGACTATGTAGAAAAATAGTGCAAAGATGTAGTTGTAAGCTGTATATATTAAAATATTTTTATTTAACTTGGTGTATTTTTTTAAATCAACCGGAGGTTACTTTCTGAACGGCCCTCGTATCTTCAGGAAATCTGGGAACCGGCGTGAAGCAAAACTTTTTTTGATGTGTGTAGAAGTGGAAATTCTATTGTCCGAGAAAGATACGATCCCGCGACATCTCTGTTTCGCTTTAACGCTAGACCCAACAGAGTGAGGCAACAACATGTTAACATGAAATAGGTGTTCTTTGTTTTCGCAAATCAAACAACGGCGTCCCGATATTCCAGTGACGAACAAAGGAAGTGGATGGGCGTCTTTCAAACATCGTAAAAGAAAAATTAGAGGCATGGACCGGATGGGATGCACCAAAGTGCCTGACAATTGGTAGAACCTACAACAGGTTTGTAACGACGGGGTCCGTTCAAGATGACTGCAAAGGAAACAGCGGTAGGAAGAGATTTGTCCGAACTGAAGCGAATATCATTCTCGTCCAGAAAGCGATAGTAGCCAGCCTAACCAAGTCCTCGCGCAGACTTTTCTTAGAGACTAACATTTCTCAAAGGTCAGTGGTTAGAATTCTGCACCGCGCAGATTATGCTGCAGCTCATAAGCGCGGACTAGCAAGCACGTGTGAGCGCTGCACAAATTATCTTGGAACTACTGCGCATGGAGCCTGACATTCTGAGATTGTTTTCTGACGAAGCAACAGGTCCAAATCAACATGGTTCACCGAAACTGAATAAATACATGAAAAACTTAGGAATTAGAATGGACATAATAGATAGTATAATACTTTTTAGCGACGATACACAAAAGACAGGATTTCAGTAAAGTACATCCTCAAAAGAAAGGCAGTGGGTCCAGAAAGAAAAGACACGATTTCTCGATGGATGAAGGAAGATTAGGAGCAAGTAAAACTGAACAGAAAGAAGCCCAACCAAATTTGATTTATCGTACCCCCAAAACGAATATACAGGGTGAAAAGTATTTAAACCGACAAACTCTGGGAGGTTGTAGGGGACATCATAACAAATATTTTTCCTTAATGTCATTTTTTCCTATGAGGAGTATTTAAACAGGTAGAGGAAGATTTCTCTGGCGGCAAATTAATTAAACCAACAAACAATTTTCCATTTTTTATGATCAAGAGACAACACATTAATACAACCCAATTTCAGTTACAGTAGATTTTCAAAAATGTCGCCATTGACACGTAAACAAAGGTTACACTGTCGGATCATGTTCTGTCTGACACGGGCAAAAACATCAGGAGTGTCTGCTAAATGATCCGGTCTTAACGCAGACATTGGTACACAGCAGCAAAGGTCGCATGATGCGGGATACGGCGATTAGGATATTGTTGTTGATAAACCCGCAACTTCCAGAGGTGGTAGTACGGACCAAAACAAGAAAATATGTCCAGTAAACACGGCATCTAAAGTGCATACCTTAGGAGCTGAGAGCACTTATTCTACAGAAGAGATGTGTTTCACAGTAGCGAACATCTATATCTACGTCTACGTGATTACTCTGCTAATCAAATGGCTCTGAGCACTATGGGACTCATCTGCTGAGGTCATTAGTACCCTAGAACTTAGAACTAGTTAAACCTAACTAACCTAAGGACATCACACACATCCATGCCCGAGGCAGGATTCGAACCTGCGACCGTAGCGGTCTCACGGTTCCAGACTGCAGCGCCAGAACCGCGCGGCCACTTCGGCCGGCTACTCTGCTAATCACAATAAAGTGCATGGCAGAGGGCTTAATGAACCACCTTCAAGCTGTCTCTCTACCGTTCCACTCTCGAACGCCGCGCGGGAGAAACGAGCACTTAAATTTTTTTGTGCGAGCCCTGATTTCTCTTATTTTATCGTGATGGTCATTTCTCCCTATGTAGGTGGGTGCCAACAGAATGTTTTCGCAATCGGAGGAGAAAACTGGTGATTGAAATTTCATGAGAAGATCCTGTCGCAACGAGAAACGCCTTTGTTTTAATGATTGTCGCTCCAATTCGCTTATCATCTCTGTGGCACTCTCTGCCCTATTTCGCGGTAATACAAAACGAGCTGCCCTTCTTTGTACTTTTTCGATGTCATCCGTCAGTCCCACCTGAGGCGCATCCCACACCGCACTCCAGAATAGGGCGGACAAGTGTGGTGTAAGCAGTATCTTTGGTAGACCTGTTGCACCTTTTAAGTGTTCTGCCAATGAATCGCAGTCTTTGGTTTGCTCTACCCACAACACTATCTATGTGATGGTTCCAATTTAGGTTATTTGTTCTTGCAATTCCTAAGCATTTAGTTGAATTTACAGCCTTCAGAGTTGTGTGACTTACCGCGTAATCGAAATTTGCGGAGTTCTTTAAGTACTCATGTGAAAACTTCGCGCTTTTCTTTATTTAGCGCCAAATGCTACCATTCGCACCATACAGATGTCTTGTCTGAGTCATTTTGCATTTCGTTTTGGTTATCTAATGACTTTACAAGACAGTAAATGACAGTATCATCTGCGAACGATCTAAGAGGGCTACTCAGATGTCGTTAATGTAGATCAGGAACAACGGAGGACTTATAACACTTCTTTGGTGACGCCGGATATTACTTCTGTTTTACTCGATGACTTTTCATCTATTACTACGAACTGTGACCTGTCTGACAGGAAATCACGAATCCAGTCGCACAACTGAGGCGATATTCTGCAGGCACGCAGTTTGGTTAGAAGACGCGAATATAAACAATTGCTAGTAGCTCCTCAGGTACGCATTTCAGAACCTTTATTTGCTAGACATTTTTTCTTGTTTTGTTCCTTATTACCATCTCTGAAAATTACCTACCCTACTATCTTAGCTATTACAGTAACGGTACTTGTATTCCACAGTCCGAGAGGTATCAGAACAATTTTCGGTTGTAATTTTCTACTCGTTCGTTTCTGGGCCAGGATCCCTTACTTAAAATCCACTTCTTTATTTTCAACATCATCCCTGACAATTTGTAACATCTTCACGGAATCGCCCCGTAAATACACACATATACAGGCGCCGGTGCCTATAAATTCGACTCTCAGTAGCGTAGTTGGATGACGTTTCCGTGCAAGGGTACCTATCCTCATTTTGTTCCCCAAAACATCTACATCCCCTCGTAGTTTGTCGAAATTAATTCGCTAACTGCGAGTTCCTTACAATCAGCTGTATTAGGTGTTGATCTGCTACCAAGTAGTGACCAATGAAAATTTATACCGGACCAGACCCCGAACCCGGAATTTAGTGGACTACGATATAACGATGTAGACAAAGTGATGTATGGAAGTTTGTTAAGGCGACCACTCGCGATAATCGGAAAATCCGGGTTAGGGTCCCGGTCCGGCACAGATTTTCGTTCACCACTATTGGGTGATAGATCTATACTTAATCCAGTAGAAACAAAGAATTCGCAATAAGCGAATTAATTTTGAAGTATCTCGTATAGCTGTGAAGCGTGAACAATCTCTGTTCTTTCACACACACATCTAAGTAATACAAACCTCCTAACATCCTATCGGACCTTCTTTTTCAAGGTGTAGTGTAGTATCTTGACGTGGCATAAACTCGACGAGTCGCTGGAAGTGTTGAGCCATGCTGCCTATGTGACCGTCCATAACTGCAAAAGCGTTCCCGGTGCTGGATTTTGTGCACGAACTGGCATCTCGATTATGTCACAGAAATGTTCGCCGATATTCATGTTGGGCGATCTGGGAGGCTAAGTCAATTGTTAGAATTGTCCAGAAAGTTATTCAAATCAATGCGCATTGTCATCTATAAAAATAGTCGTTTGGGAGCATGAAATCCATGAATGGCTGCAAATGGTCTCCACGTAGCCGGAGATCCAAATGACCCAGTCCATTTCATGTAAGGACGTGCGGTTCTAGGCGCTACAGTCTGGCGCCGAGCGACCGCTACGGTCGCAGGTTCGAATCCTGCCTCGGGCATGGATGTGTGTGATGTCCTTAGGTTAGTTAGGTTTAATTAGTTCTAAGTTCTAGGCGACTGATGACCTCAGGAGTTAAGTCGCATAGTGCTCAGAGCCATTCGAAGCCATTCCACGTAAACATAGCCCACACCATTATGGAGCATCCACCAGTTTACACAGTTCCTTGATGACAAGTTGGGTCCATGACTTCGTGGGGTCTGTGCCACGTTCGTACCCTACCATCACATTATACCAACTCATCTGAGCAGGCCACGGTCGTCTAGGGTCCAACTGATATGGTTACGAGCCCAGAAAAGGAGCTGCGAGCGATCTGGTGCCGATAGCGAAGGAACTCCCATCGGTTGTCAGCTCCGTACCCCACTAACACCAAAATTCGCCACAATGTTGTAACGGATACGTTCGTCGTATGTTCCGCTTTGATTTCTGCGGTTATTTCAGACAGTCTTGCTTGTCTGTGAGCACTGACAACTACGCCGCTGCTCTCGGTCGTTAAGTGAAAGCCGTCAGCCACTGTGTTGTCCGTGGCGAGAGATAATGCTCGACATTTTTGACACTGCGGATCGCGGAATGTTGAATTCGCGACCATTTCGGAAAGGGGATGTCCCATGCGTGTAGCTCCACCTACCATCCCGCATTCTAAATATGTCATTCCCGTCGTGCGGGTGATAATCACTTCGGATACCGTTACATATGAATCACCTGAGTAGAAATGACAGCTCTGTTAATGCACTACCCTTTTATACCTTGTATACGCGATAGTACCGCCATCTGTTTATAAGCACATCGCTATCCCTTGAGATTCGTCAACTCAGAGTATAGTAATTACTATTACCTTGTGCTTACATACACTATGTAATAGAAAGTATACGGACACCCCCAAAACATACGATTTTCATATCAGATGTATTGTGCTGCCCGCTACTGCCAGGTACTCCATATCAATGACCTCAGTAGTCATGAGACATCATGAGAGATCAGAATGGGGCGCTCCGCGGAACTCACGGACGAACGTGGTCAGGTGATTGGGTGTCACTTGTGTCATACGTCTGTGCGCGAAAGTTCGACACTCCTAAACATCCTTAGGTCCACTGTTTCCGATGTGATAGTGAAGTGGAAACGTTAAGGGACACGTACAGCACGAAAGCGTACAAGCGTACCGTGCCTTGTCTGTTGACTGACAGAGACCGCCGACAGTTGAAGAGCGTCGTCATATGTAATAGGCAGACATCTATCCTGACCAACACACAGGAATTACAAACTGCGTCAGGATCCACTACAAGTACTACGACAGTTAGGCGGGAGGTGACAAAACTTGGATTTCATTGTCGAGCGGCTGCTCATAAGACACCCATCAAGCCAGTAAATGTCAAACGACAGCTCGCTTTGTGTAAGGAGCGTAAAAATTGGACGATTGAACAGTGGAAAAACGTTGTGTGGAGTGACGAATCACGGTTCACAATGTGGCGATCCGATGGCAGGGTGTGGGTATGGCGAATGCCCGGTGAACGTCATCTGCCAGCGTGTGTAGTGCCAACAGTAAAATTCGGTGGCGACGGTGTTATCGTGTGGTCGTGTTTTTCATGGAAGGGGCTTGCATCCCTTGTTGTCTGCTGTAACACTATCACAGCACAGGCCTACATTCATGTTTTCAGCACCTTCTTGCTTCTCACTGTTGAAGAGCAATTCGGGGACGGCGATTGCATCTTTCATCACGATCGAGCACCTGTTCATAATGCACGGCCTGTGGCGGAGTGGTTACATAAAAATAACATCCCTGTAATAGACTAACATGCACAGAGCCCTGACTTGATTGCTATAAAACACCTTTGGGACGTTTTGGAACGCTGACTTCGTGCCAGGCCTCACCGACCGACATCGATACCTCTCCTCAGTGAAGCACTCCATGAAGAATGGGCTGCCATTGCCCAAGAAATCTTCCAGCACCTGACTGAACATATGTCTGCGAGAGTGAAACCTGTCAACAAGGCTAAGGGTGGGCCAACACCATATTGTATTCCAGCATTGCCGAAGGAGGGCGCCACAAACTTGTAAGTCATTTTCAGCTAGGTTTCCGTTTACTTTTGATCGCATAGTGTATGTAACCAGAAAATGCTAATACCACAGCAACACCAAAAAAATATAACCTAATACTACAACAAAAAAAGAAACAAAACTACTTTCTACAACTAAAAAGGTACCCCCTAACAAATTACCCGATTACCTATAGTACGACTGGTACTACAAACTCTGTTAGCAAAATCCATTTACTTCTGTTTATGCTCATTTGTTAGGGTCATGTAAACTGTAGATAGTTGTTTCTGGTACTGGTCCGCCGTCAAACCACCCCGGTAACAGCCATCGTCTGCTCGATTGCTTGGGGAAACAGCAGCAAGACAGCAGAGTTTCCACCGAAACAATCGGTTCCACGAGTCACTGTGACGTCTTAGATTTCTGTAATCACACCAAGGCAATGGAAAGGCTTTAAACCGTCTCAACCAGTAATCGCCAACCGCGGTTCTTTTTCTCCAGCTCTAGAAACTTTTGAACCCCTCGTGAACCCCCCTGGATACTGCGCATGCTGTATCGTATAAGATGCGGCAGGTTCTACTTCCAGAGATCTGCTTTAGCATGTAACGTATCTACATCTACATCTACATGACTACTCTGCAATTCACATTTAAGTGCTTGGCAGAGGGTTCATCGAATCACAATCATACTATCTCTCTACCATTCCACTCCCGAACAGCGCGCGGGAAAAACGAACACCTAAACCTTTCTGTTCGAGCACTGATTTCTCTTATATTATTTTGATGATCATTCCTACCTATGTAGGTTGGGCTCAACAAAATATTTCCGCATTCGAAAGAGAAAGTTGGTGACTGAAATTTCGTAAATAGATCTCGCCGCGACGAAAAACGTCTTTGCTTTAATGACTTCCATCCCAACTCGCGTATCATATCTGCCACACTCTCTCCCCTGTTACGTGATAATACAAAACGAGCTGCCATTTTTGTACCCTCTCGATGTCCTGGTAAGGAATCCACACCGCGCAGCAATATGCTAACAGAGGACGAACGAGTGTAGTGTAAGCTGTCTCTTTAGTGGACTTGTTGCATCTTCTAAGTGTCCTACCAATGAAACGCAACCTTTGGCTCGCCTTCCCCCACAATATTATCTATGTGGTCTTTCCAACTGAAGTTGTTCGTAATTTTAACACCCAGGTACTTAGTTGAATTGACAGCCTTGAGAATTGTACTATTTATCGAGTAATCGAATTCCAACGGATTTCTTTTGGAACTCACGTGGATCACCTCACACTTTTCGTTATTTAGCGTCAACTGCCACTTGCCACACCATACAGCAATCTTTTCTAAATCGCTTTGCAACTGATACTGGTCTTCGGATGACCTTACTAGATGGTAAACTGCAGCATCATCTGCAAACAACCTAAGAGAACTGCTCAGATTGTCACCCAGGTCATTTATATAGATCAGGAACAGCAGAGGTCCCAGGACGCTTCCCTGGGGAACACCTGATATCACTTCAGTTTTACTCGACGATTTGCCGTCTATTACTACGAACTGCGACCTTCCTGACAGGAAATCACGAATCCAGTCGCACAACTGAGACGATACCCCATAGGCCCGCAGCTGGATTAGAAGTCGCTTGTGAGGAACGGTGTCAAAAGCTTTCCGGAAATCGAGAAATACGGAATCAACTTCAGATCCCCTGTCGATAGCGGCCATTACTTCGTGTGAATAAAGAGCTAGCTGCGTTGCACAAGAACGATGTTTTCTGAAACCATGCTGATTACGTATCAATAGATCGTTCCCTTCGAGGTGATTCATAATGTTTGAATACAGTATATGCTCCAAAACCCTACTGCAAACCGACGTCAATGATATAGGTCTGTAGTTCGATGGATTACTCCTACTAACTTAAACACTGGTGCGACCTGCGCAATTTTCCAATCTGTAGGTACAGATCTATCGGTGAGCGAGCGGTTGTATATGATTGCTAAGTAGGGAGCTATTGTATCAGCGTAATCTGAAAGGAACCTAATCGGTATACAATCTGAACCTGAAGACTTGCCCGTATCAAGCGATTTGTGTTGCTTCGCAACCCCTAAGGTATCTGTTTCTAAGAAAGTCATGCTAGCAGCTGTTCGTGTTTCAAATACTGGAATATTCCATTCGTCTTCCCTGGTGAAGGAATTTCGGAAAACTGCGTTCAATAACTCCGCTTTAGCGGCACAGTCGTCGGTAACAGTACCATCGGCACTGCGCAGCGAAGGTATTGACTGCGTCTTGCCGCTTGTGTACTTTACATACGACCAGAATTTCTTCGGATTTTCTACCAAATTTGCTTGCTGCGCGTTCGTAGAGCACACACCCCTCAATGTGCCAGCATAAGCACGTTTTCATGTTTTGAATTAGAACAAATACTGTGAAGATGGCTCTGAGCACTATGGGACTTAACTTCTAAGGTCATCAGTCCCCTAGAACTTAGAACTACTTAAACGTAACTAACCTAAGGACGTCACACACATCCATACCCGAGGTAGGATTCGAACCTGCGACCGTAGCGGTCGCGCGGTTCCAGACTGTAGCGCCTTTAACCGCTTGGCCACCCTGGCCGGCTACTGTGAAGAAAAAAATTCGAAATATGAAAACGTACTTATTTTTCGCAAATGAAGTTTTAGTGCGACCTCCAACATGTGAGTAGGTGAGAGGAAACGCGGATGCTAAACAAAATCGCAAAGAGCTGTAAGTAATCACTTGTCTACATAAAAAACGAGACGTGAACTGTTTTATAATTTACAAACAGCACATATCGAAACAAAACTGTATCATTTTGCATGCCATGGAAGATGCCTTAAAGTAAAAAGGGCGAAACGCGTCTGGCAGAAACAGAATACAGTGCAGCAAGAAAAGACAGTTTTTATTTTGAAATCAGATATTTTAAATGTTTGTTAATTATTTCTGTGACTACAATCGATTTTTTTAAAAAGTACTGGTTACTTCGGAAATAAGGACCGATATATCGAAGCATATCTCCACAACACACATCGATACTTTTAAAAAAGTTGTGTCTCCCTAGTTTGCAACACAACTTGTTTTTTACGGCTGGTTAAAGAACCTGGAACAGAGATGCCATAAACGTTTTGAGCTCAAGCGGGAATATGCTGAGTAAATAAATTTTCAGGCCCGTAACATCTTTTTTTTTATGAAGCCATGACTTCCCAACACCCCCTTGTACATACTGGCCGATGACGCGGACGTTTACAGAGTTACACTGACATGCGACGAAGTCCTGTGTGTGCTTCCCTTTTTTGTTAGGCAGTTTACGCTCTTGTACGGAAGAAACATTTCATAGTATGGTGCCCGCCGTCTACTCGGCCAGTGGCAGGCGGCTTCACGGAGGAAGTCGGGTTGCTTCCATTACCCGGAGCCGAGGGCGGCAGCGGGAAGAAACGAGACCGGGAGGAGAAATATTGGTCGTTAACGAAAGGACGCATAATAAATCAACCGCGTCATTACTGGCCGGCACGGCAAAAAAAGGGTTCTCTCCCTCCGCCGCCACGATTTCATTCAGCCGCGGCGCCTCTGTGGTACAGTGTAAGGGCCGCAGAAAACGGTGTGTGCTTACCATTCGTATTCGGACATGTCTGAAAGAACACATACCATTTTGACCCACAGCCGTTATGAACTAGGAAGCAAAGGAATCACAGACATTGGCTGCGAGAGGGTACTGATTTAAATCAATGGGGAATATGAAAGTTTGTGCCAGAGGGGGTTCGAACCCGGATCTCTGACTACTATGGAATTTTTTTTTTTTAAGTTCATTTATTCACAGCAACGATATTACAGAGCTTGACCACGTTCAATGTCACAACTCATACAATCAAAGTGGTGAAAGTCGTTCGAGAGTGGCCAACAGCAGACTAATTACACTTTTATAAAGACGTACATGACATTTATCCTTCATTCCATTATTTCGTTCTATGGTCATATCGCTGCGGGCTTTTTCTTACGAAGGACAGCCGTCGATCAGGTAGGTATTGTATGCGCGTGGAGTGCAGCCGTAGCCGTCTACGCTCGCCTTCGCTGCGTGAGAAATCCCAGCTCAGTGACCGCTTCAAGTTAGTCTTCTCGAAGGGTAGTTTCTTGGTTTTCCGTTTCGTGTCAGGAATGTATCCACACTCCGGTTTCCCAAGTTTGGGTTTCTCTGTTTATCTTCTCTGAACTCTCATCGTCATGCTCTGAAAATCCTTTCTCCCAGTTTACGTGCATCATAATATGAGAAGGGTATCACATTCATGTAGTGGCTTTCTTCTTTTGGTATCCAAAGGAAGGTGGCGCATGAATGCTATTCACAACAAACAAGCGTAAAGAAAACGAAGGAAGTTGCTTCTTCTGTGGTGGTAGGTTCTCACCATTTGGAATTGAAATTTGCTTCGCAGCAATATGCAATAGTCAGTTTAAAATACGGAAAATAATAGCAAAGAAAAGATGTCTCCAACAAATTATATACCATTTCTCCTTTGACTATTGATAGTTTTCTTGACTGGCGTGTGTACATGGCGCTTTGTCGCGCTTGCGCTCCGCAACTATAGTATGCGTAAGTTTCTTTTCCGAACATGAAGTAATAGAATGTGGAATGAATCTCAGTTTTAAGGTAAAGTGCAAATAAGAAAGTTTTGGAACAAAAAACCTACCACTGACGCTACGCGATCGTTCCATTCCATGTCCCTGCAAAAATTTTGCACGTAGGCATTTGTGTGACTTGAAGTACACAACTGTATATTTTTGAACATTTAAAGCAAGTTGCCTATCACTGCACAACTTTAAGATCTTATCAAGAGCTAACTGAATAATTGTTCAGCTCCGCTCAGACTGTACCTCATTGTAGATACACTATGTGATCAAAAGTATTCGGACACCTGGCTGAAAATGAGTTACAAGTTCGTGGCGTCCTCCATCGGTAACGCTGGAATTCAATACAGTGTTGTCCCACCCTTAGCCGTGATGATAGCTTCCACTATCGCAGCGACCTCAGTAGCCATTAGACATCGTGAGAGAGCAAAGTGGGGCGCTCCGAGGAACAGACTGACTTCGAACGTGGTCGGGTGATTGGGTGTCATACGTCTGTACGCGAAAATTTCCACACCCCTAAACATCCCTAGGTTTACTGTTTCCGACGTGTTAGTGAAGTGGAAACGTGAAGGGACGCGTACAGGTCGACATCGTCTGTTGACTGACGAGAGACCACGTACAGTTGAAGACGTTCGTAATGTGTAATAGCCAGATATCTATCCAGATTATCACACAGGAATTCCATACTGCATCAGGATCTACTGCAAGTACTATGACAGTTAGGCGGGAGGTGAGAAAACTTTTTGTCCGCAGCTCGTGGTCGTGCGGTAGCGTTCTCGCTTCCCACGCCCGGGTTCCCGGGTTCGATTCCCGGCGGGGTCAGGGATTTCCTCCGCCTCGTGATGACTGGGTGTTGTGTGCTGTGCTTAGGTTGGTTAGGTTTAAGTAGTTCTAAGTTCTAGGGGGCTGATGACCATAGATGTTGTCCCATAGTACTCAGAGCCATTTGAACCATTTTTGAGAAAACTTGGATTTCATGGTCGAGTGTTTGCTCATAAGCCACACATCACGCCGGTAAATGCCAAACGACGCCTCGCTTGGTGTAAGGAGCGTAGACATTGGACGTTTGAACAGTGGAGAAACGTTGTGTGGAGTGACGAATCACGGTACACAATGTGGCGATACGGTGGCAGGGTGTTTGTATGGCGAATGCCCGGTGAACGTCATCTGCCAGTGTGTGTAGTGCCAACAGTAAAATTCGGAGGCGGTGGTGTTATGGTGTGGTCGTGTTTTTCATGGAGGGGCCTTGCACCCCTTGTTGTTTTGCGTGGCACTACCACAGCCCAGGCCTACAATGATGTTCTAAACTCCTTCTTGCTTCCCACTGTTGAAGAGCAATTCGGGGATGGCAAATGCATCTTTCAACACAATCGAGCATCTGTTCATAATGCACGGCCTGTGACGGAGTGGTTACAGTAGCTGGCAGCACAATGCACCTAATATGGAAAACGTATGTTTTTGGGGGTGTCCAGACACTTTTGATTGCGTAGCGTAGCTGCATCCTGAGCGAGAATTAGTCCGCAAGGTCGTTAATACACAACGGGAATAAAAATAAAGTAAGTGTGGTGAAAATTAGTTGGAATTTGTAGAGAAAAGTGATGTACTATTTTTGGGTGTGTAATACAGGGTGATTCAGAAAGAATACCACAACTTTAGGAATTTAAAACTCTGCAACGACAAAAGGCAGAGCTAAGCACTATTTGTCGGCGAATTAAGGGAGCTATAAAGTTTCATTTAGTTGTACATTTGTTCGCTTGAGGCGCTGTTGACTAGGCGTCAGCGTCAGTTGATGCTAAGATGGCGACCGCTCAACAGAAAGCTTTTTGTGTTATTGAGTACGGCAGAAGTGAATCGACGACAGTTGTTCAGCGTGCATTTCGAACGAAGCGGGAAACAACTCAGTATGAACGTGACTCGCCTAAGGTGAACGTTTTCTGTGCCATTTCAGCCAATAAAGTTTTTGGTCCCTTTTTCTTCGAAGGTGCTACTGTAACTGGACTACAGTATCTGGAGATGTTAGAGAATTGGCTGTTCCCTCAGCTCGAACAAGAAGCACAACAATTCATATTTCAGCAGGATGGAGCGCCACCACATTGGCACTTATCTTTCCGTAACTACCTGAACGTCAACTACCCGAGGCGATGGATCGGCCGCCAGGCAGCCCGTGACAGAGCACTTCATCACTGGCCTCCAAGAAGCCCTGATCTTACCCCCTGCGATTTTTTCTTATGGGGGTATGTTAAGGATATGGTGTTTCGGCCACCTCTCCCAGCCACCATTGATGATTTGAAACGAGAAATAACAGCAGCTATCCAAACTGTTACGCCTGATATGCTACAGAGAGTGTGGAACGAGTTGGAGTATCGGGTTGATATTGCTCGAGTGTCTGGAGGGGGCCATATTGAACATCTCTGAACTTGTTTTTGAGTGAAAAAAAAAACCTTTTTAAATACTCTTTGTAATGATGTATAACAGAAGGTTATATTATGTTTCTTTCATTAAATACACATTTTTAAAGTTGTGGTATTCTTTTTGAATCACCCTGTATAGTCTAAGTAGCTTTTTGGTTGATAACAGCCTATTTCTACCTGTTTCAGGTGAGAAGATCTCGGTAGAACCTCGATCTATTCTCATCTGAAATGGTTTGTGTTTAAGTATGTTTATTGTGTTTGTTTGTATTGATATATTACTTGGTGTTGTGTCTAGACAAGACAGCCTAGACACAATGAGAGGAAGCCGGAAGGCACGCGCTAATTGACGTGAGGTCTGAAACAGGATACGTAATGAATGCTATAAAGAAAAGTACGTAGCTTCTGGAATACTTAACTTTTATCCATCCTTTTGGTACATCTGGAGATTGTGGCGATACAAGTGAGACTCTTTAGATACATGCAAGGTTACTAATGGCGCCTTGCTAGGTCGTAGCCATTGACTTAGCTGAAGGCTATTCTAACTATTGGCTCGGCTAATGAGCAATGCTTCGTCCATGTAGTCGCTAGCAAAGTCGTCCGTACAACTGGGCGAGTGCTAGTCCGTATCTCGAGACCTGCCATGTGGTGGCGCTCGGTCTGCGATCACACAGTGGCGACACGCGGGTCCGACATGTACTAATGGACCGCGGCCGATTTAAAGCTACCACCTAGCAAGTGTGGTGTCTGGCGGTGACACCACACTTGGAGTGTTGCACAACGTGAACAGCAAGGAACCAAACATACATGGAGTACAACCAAAGCTACTTCCACATTTGTCGATGCCTTCCCATCCAAGATAACATGCTGCCTTCTCCCAGCCAAGAAATCCTTAATCCCTTCAGAGAATTCGCCTGATGCCCCACACGATCGTACTTTCAACAATAATCGTAAGTGTGGTAGTACGTCAGATTCACGGCTTTCAGGGTGTCACATGAGAAAAGCGCTAGTTGACTTTCACATTAACAATGTTTTCGAAAGTCGTGCTGGTTGGCACAGAGGATATAGTTCTGTTCAAGATACCTCATTCTGTTTGAGCTCAAAATATGTTATAGTATTCTACAAGAAATGGACATCAAGGATATCGGACGGTGGTTTTGTGGATCACTCCTGCTACCCTTCTTGTAGATGGGTGTGACCTGTAATTTCTTCCAGATACTGGCCACGGTTTTTTGTTCCAGGGTTCTATGATATATCGTTAACAGACTCGCTAACACAGCCGCAAAACGGGGTACAGAATATGACAGGTATTCCAGCGGGCCCTAGACCTTTGGTCAGTTTTAACAATTTCAGCTGTTTCTCAACAACTGACACTAATCTATACGATGTCTTCTTTGTGTTTCATTGCAGCTACAAAAGACAGTATTTAACCCATGAAACGTCCCCTTTTGAACAATTATACTTGACTGTGCTTAAACTGACATACAATATTTTTAGCGCAACGCAGTCTGACTTTCAGAAATCCCTACGAAAGATTGGCCCTGACTAACATTAACCTATACCTTTCACAAATCACTTACCTCACAAAAATCTTCGTTACTGGAACTACTGCAATACAGCGAGCGCCACTACTGCCAGCTAAATAAAAGATTCAAACTACAGAAGGCACTAACTACTGATAGGCATAGTTAGCAAATGAAAGATTTTAATAGAGAACAAACAATGTATTTACCTTAATAGTCATAATATATATAGCAGTTCATGACAAATTACAAAACTCCGCCATCTCTCTCCCCACATCCACCACTGCTGGCGGCTCACCCCCAACTGCGCAACGCTACGCGCTGTTCACATCCAGCTGCCGCTGCCCAACACTACAATGGCAGACAACAATGCAAACTAGACACAGACTGCACACAGGTGGCGTTACCAATAAAAAACTTAAACAGCCTACTTACACCCATACAACTACTATCTATTTCAGTCATCTTTTCAGTGGTATGAGGATTAAATTGGGGCAATATTCTTGCGTTCCCCACATTTGAAAACGGAGTTAAGGATTTCTGCTTTCACTTTGCTACTTTCAATTTCAGTTCGTGTCTTGTCCACGAGTGGACACTAATTTTGGTGCCACTGACAGCTTTTATATACGACCTGAATTTCTTTGACTTTTGTGAAAGACCTTTTGACAATATTCCGCAACGATACTCACTGAGAGCTGCACACATTGTTCCCAAATGCATTTCACTCAGCATCTCTCCATCTGTGACCCTACGCTTTCTTCTATTCCTATTCCGTAGTAGCCTCTGTTTCTTTATAAATTCTTACAAATTCTTTATAAATCCGGCAATGCTTCGCAATTGCTAGGTATGTATGGGAATCGCATGTTAAGTGTATCATCTAAAAAGCTGAAGTAAATCATCGCGAACTTTTCGAGAATTTCGGTAAGAACGATTCCGCTTTACATATGTACTGTCAAACTGACTTTTTTTTATAAAAACACCGCCGGCCGAAGTGGCCGTGCGGTTAAAGGCGCTGCAGTCTGGAACCGCAAGACCGCTACGGTCGCAGGTTCGAATCCTGCCTCCGGCATGGATGTTTGTGATGTCCTTAGGTTAGTTAGGTTTCACTAGTTCTAAGTTCTAGGGGACTAATGACCTCAGCAGTTGAGTCCCATAGTGCTCAGAGCCATTTGAACCATTTTTATAAAAACACCTGACAGCAGAACCCGCAAACTGAACGCAAAAAAATTTTATTTTCTTTTTCATACCGAATATACACTCCTGGAAATTGAAATAAGAACACCGTGAATTCATTGTCCCTGGAAGGGGAAACTTTATTGACACATTCCTGGGGTCAGATACATCACATGATCACACTGACAGAACCACAGGCACATAGACACAGGCAACAGAGCATGCACAATATCGGCACTAGTACAGTGTATATCCACCTTTCGCAGCAATGCAGGCTGCTATTCTCCCATGGAGACGATCGTAGAGATGCTGGATGTAGTCCTGTGGAACGGCTTACCATGCCATTTCCACCTGGCGCCTCAGTTGGACCAGCGTTCGTGCTGGACGTGCAGACCGCGTGAGACGACGCTTCATCCAGTCCCAAACATGCTCAATGGGGGACAGATCCGGAGATCTTGCTGGCCAGGGTAGTTGACTTACACCTTCTAGAGCACGTTGGGTGGCACGGGATACATGCGGACGTGCATTGTCCTGTTGGAACAGCAAGTTCCCTTGCCGGTCTAGGAATGGTAGAATGATGGGTTCGATGACGGTTTGGATGTACCGTGCACTATTCAGTGTCCCGTCGACGATCACCAGTGGTGTACGGCCAGTGTAGGAGATCGCTCCCCACACCATGATGCCGGGTGTTGGCCCTGTGTGCCTCGGTCGTATGCAGTCCTGATTGTGGCGCTCACCTGCACGGCGCCAAACACGCATACGACCATCATTGGGACCAAGGCAGAAGCGACTCTCATCGCTGAAGACGACACGTCTCCATTCGTCCCTCCATTCACGCCTGTCGCGACACCACTGGAGGCGGGCTGCACGATGTTGGGGCGTGAGCGGAAGACGGCCTAACGGTGTGCGGGACCGTAGCCCAGCTTCATGGAGACGGTTGCGAATGGTCCTCGCCGATACCCAAGGAGCAACAGTGTCCCTAATTTGCTGGGAAGTGGCGGTGCGGTCCCCTACGGCACTGCGTAGGATCCTACGGTCTTGGCGTGCATCCGTGCGTCGCTGCGGTCCGGTCCCAGGTCGACGGGCACGTGCACCTTCCGCCGACCACTGGCGACAACATCGATGTACTGTGGAGACCTCACGCCCCACGTGTTGAGCAATTCGGCGGTACGTCCACCCGGCCTCCCGCATGCCCACTATACGCCCTCGCTCAAAGTCCGTCAACTGCACATACGGTTCACGTCCACGCTGTCGCGGCATGCTACCAGTGTTAAAGACTGCGATGGAGCTCCGTATGCCACGGCAAACTGGCTGACACTGACGGCGGCGGTGCACAAATGCTGCGCAGCTAGCGCCATTCGACGGCCAACACCGCGGTTCCTGGTGTGTCCGCTGTGCCGTGCGTGTGATCATTGCTTGTACAGCCCTCTCGCAGTGTCCGGAGCAAGTATGGTGGGTCTGACACACCGGTGTCAATGTGTTCTTTTTTCCATTTCCAGGAGTGTACCATTACCATCCACTAGTACGAACATACAGAAAAAAAATGTCAACCAAATGGGTCAACCGATCTCAAGTGATGATCTTCCTCAACTGATTTTAATTTTCGACTTTTTCGGCGGATTTTACAAAACCTTTCTTCCACAGAAACCTTGTCCTAACAATTACGAACACAACAAAAACAAAAATCAACCACATCTGCAAAGCCGTTCTTAACTGATGATACTTCATATACGCGGCTACTGAAGTTAATATCCGACATTTTTTGTTGGATCTTCCAAAAATTTTCTTTCACACAAAAGTTTTCCTGACAATAACGAACACACACACACACACACACACACACACACACACACACACACACACACACACACAAATCTGTCAAACTGTTCTCAGGTGATGATCTATCATACATGCGGCAATTGGTTTTTACTTATATACATTTACAGTGACTGTACGCCTATATCATTAACGTCCATCTGTTACACAATCGCGACAAATTTTTGGTGAACGGAAATCTCCTCTATAGAAATCACAACGTATTCCGCAAACCAAAATTTCAAGTCGGCTGGCTCTATTCGTCTGTGAGCTCCAGGTCGCCGTAGATAAAGGCGCTATGCTCCATGCGGTTTTCCTCGATTCCTGAAACAGTTTGGTACAGTTCCCCACTGTTGTTTAGTGAACAAAATACGAACCTACCATGTCCGTGGCTGGATTCAGGACGTCCTTGCATGTAGAAATCGAATTCTGAACGGAACAAAATTCGCGGTAATGTCACGGAGCACCCCGAGAGGGTGTCCGCCTCTGTAGCTGAGTGACTCAGGTTCGATTCCCGGTACTCGCAGGCATGTTTGCTAGGTGGGAGGGCTGGGACGGGGTGCGCTTAACCTCGTGAAGGCGAGCGCGAATAGAAGCGGCTCTGGGTCTCCAAAACTGAGAAAGGCACAGAGCTTATGGCCTGCGCGGAGGGTAGAATAGCTGGCCATATATTGTTAAACGAAGAGAAGAGACCAGATTGGTGGAAAGGGTACAATGAAGGGCTCTATCGGGGGAACACTTGTCCGACGACGTGATGGAAGAAGAAACAGAAGTCGACGTAGAAGAGATAGGGGATCCAATATTACAATCAGAAATTAGAAGAGCTTTGGAAGACTTCAAATTGAAAAAGGCAGATAACACTATATCGGAGTTTCTAAAATCATTGGGGGAAGTAGCAACACTATGGTGTGTACGTTTTATGAGTTTGGCGACAAACCATCTGACTTTCGCAAAAATATAAGCCACACAATTCCGAAGACTGCAAGAGCCGACAAGTGTTAGACTTATCGCACGATCAGTTTAACAGTTCATGCATCCATGAACAATACACAAAAGAATGGAAAAGAAAGTTGAGGATGCATTAGGTGACGGTCATTTTGGCTTTAGGAAGAGAGGCAATTCTGACGTTCCGGTTGATAGCAGAAGGGAGACTAAAGAAAACTCACGACGCGTTCATAGGATATGTCGACCTGGAAAAGGCGCTCGACAATGTAAAATGGTGCAAAATGTTTGAAATTCTGAGAAAAATAGGGGTAAACTGTGGGGAGAGACGGGTAATATATACCGATGACCGTTGCAGTCTGGTCCCTTTAATCCCACAAACCACGGGTAATATACAATATGTACAAGAGCCAAGAGGGAATAATAAGAGTGGACGACCAAGAACGAAGCGCTCGGATTACAAAGGGTGTAAGTCAGGGATGGAGACTTTCGCCCCTACTGTTCATTCTATACATCGAAGAAGCAATATTGGAAACGAAAGGAAGGTTCAGGAGTCGATTTACAATTCAAGGTGAAAGGATATCAATGATAAAGATTTGCTGATGATATTGCTATCCTTAAAATAAGTGAAACTGAAGAAGAATTACGTGACCTGCTGTATGGCATGAACAATGTAATGAGCACAGAATATAGATTGAGAGTAAATCGAAGAACGACAGAAGTAATAAGAAGCAGCAGAAATGAGAAGAATGAGAAACTTAATATCAGGATTGGTGATGACGAACTATTTGAAGAAATTCTACTACAGCCGGCCGTTGTGGCCGAGCGGTTCTAGGCGCTTCAGTCTGGAACTGCGCGACTGCTACTGTCGCAGGTTCGAATCCTGCCTCGGGCATGGATGTGTGTGATGTCCTTAGGTTAGTTATGTTTAAGTAGTTCTAGGGGACTGATGACCTCAGATGTCAAGTCCCATAGTGCTCAGAGCCATTTGAGCCAATTCTACTACCTAGGAAGTAAAATAACCAACGATGGATGGCGCAAGGAGGACATCGCAAGCCGACTAGGACTGGCAAAAGGGGCATTCCTGGCTAAAAGAAGTGTACTCATACATAGGCCTTGTGTATTGTATTGTGTATTAAGCCGGGGACCTAGAAACGACGGTGAGGCTTCGACCCGCTGTAGCCCTCAGTGGTTCACAACCCCCCAACAGACCATAGCAGTCCACTCACTTCACCGAGGCCCTACGCCGAACTCAGGGTTTTTGTGCGGTTCGGCTCCCAGTGATCCTCCACGGGAAAATCTCATACCACGCGAGTTTACCCCAGATGTTTGGGTGGTAGAGTAATGATGGTGTACGCGTACATGGAGACAGTGTTTGCACGACAATCGCCGAAATAGTGTAACTGAGGCGGAATAAGGGGAACCAGCCTGCATTCACCGAGGCAGATGGAAAACCGCCTTAAAAACCATCCACAGGCTGGCTGGCGCACCGGACCTCGACACTAATCCGCCGGCGCGACTGCTGCGGTCGCAGGTTCGAATCCTGCCTCGGGCATGGATGTGTGTGATGTCCTTAGGTTAGTTAGGTTTAAGTAGTTCTAAGTTCTAGGAGACTGATGACCATAGATGTTAAGTCCCATAGTGCTCAGAGCCATTTGAACTACTCCGCCGGGCGGATTCGTGCCGGCTTCGAGATCGGGAAGCAGCGCGTTAGACCGTGCAGCTAGCCGGGCGGGATATACGAGATGCGGCTAGAAAAAAAACCGGACTGATGCTGGAAAAAACATTTATTTACAATTATTTACAATTTCATGTTATCTCCTTCAATGTACTCTCCTCCTCGGTCTCTACACCGCTCCATACGAATTTTCCACTGTTCGCTTTTTCTTTTACTGCTTCAACAATCTCAAATCTAGTTCCTTTCAAAGCTGACTTGACTTTAGGGAAAAGAAAAAAAGTCACAGGGGGCCAAATCAGGTGAGTAGGGTGGATGATCTAAGATGGGAATGTTGTGTTTTGCCAAAAGCGTCTTCACTGACAACGCACTGTGAGCTGGGGCATTGTCTTGGTGAAGGATCCGTGACTTTTTTCTCCATAAATCGTTCCGTTTTCTCCGTACTCGCTCACGTAGGGTAGCCAGGACGCTAATGTAGTAATGCTGATTCTCTGTTTGTCCCTCTGGTACCCAATCAATGTGCACAATCCCTTTGATGTCAAAAAAAAAAAACAATCATCATTGCCTTGAATTTCGATTTTGACATTCGTGCTTTTTTTTTGTTGTGGAGAACCAGGAGTTTTCCAACGCATCGATTCGCGTTTAGTTTCGGGATCGTAAGTAAAAAACCACGATTCATCGCAAGTAATAACATTTTGTAAGAAGGTGGGATCACTTTCAATGTTTTCCAGGATGTCAGAACAAATCATTCTTCGGCGTTCCTTCTGTTCAATTGTGAGACACTTTGGAACCATTTTTGAACACACTTTGTTCATGTTGAAACTTTCATGAAGAATCTGCCGAACACTTTCCTTGTCAACTCCTGTTAACTCAGACACTGCTCTGATTGTTAAACGGCGATCTTGTCGAACAAGTTTACCGATTTTTTCAATGTTTGCATCAGTTTTTGCTGACAATGGTCTGCCAGTGCGAGTGTCATCACTGGTGTCTTCGCGGCCATCTTTAAATCGTTTAAACCACTCAAACACTTGTGTTCGCGATAAACAATCATAGCCGTACACTTGTTGTAACATTACAAACGTTTCACTTGCAGATTTTCCTTGTTTGAAACAAAATTTGATGTTAACACGCTGTTCTTTCTGTACACTCAACATTTTCCGACGCACAGACAAAACGTCAACTACTTAAAACAGACGCCACGGGCAGACTGAGTGCAGGAGGCAGATGAAACTCGAGCAGTAGGCGGAGCGAGAGTCACGTGACAGGCCACACGACTTTCAGCCTCATTGCATTCGTTTTATTGTTTCACCAGTACTAGTCCGGTTTATTCCTAGCCACACCTCGTACATAGGCCTTAATTTGAAGAAGAAAATTTCTGAGAATATACGTTTGGAGCACAGTATTGTACGGTAGCGCGACATGGGCTGTGGGGGAACCGGAACAGAAGAGAATCGAAGTATTTGAAATGTGGTGCTACAGAAGAATGTTGAAAATTAGTTGGAATAAGGAGATTCTCCAGAGAATCGGCGAGGAAAAGAATATATGGAAAACATTGACAAACCTGTAGAGGAAGACAGAGATTGGAACACATATTGCAAATAACTGAGGACGTAGGTTGTAAGTGCTGCCGGCCGTGGTGACCGAGCGGTTCTAGGCGCTTCAGCCCGGAACCGCGCGACTGCTACGGTCGCAGGTTCGATTCCTGCCTCGGGCATGGATGTGTGTGTTGTCCTTAGGTTAGTTAGGTTTAAGTAGTTCTAAGTTCTAGGGGACTGATGACCTCAGATATTAAGTCCCATGGTGCTCAGAACCATTTGAACCATTTTTTGTAAGTGCTATTGTAAGATAAAGGCTGCATCAAGCTAGTCAGATGACTGACAAACAGCAACAACCAGAACTATAATAATAATAAGCCAATTGGCAGATATCTCTGGCAGATCTGGCCCGCCGATGTGAGGTCCGTCGCTTACCACTAACGAGCAGTCGGATCTCTAGCCCTCTGGTCTGCCAGCAGGCCAGATCCGTTTGTGTGTGGGGGCAGATCGGCGGGATTTCGTGATCTATCCGTGGACACAGGTTCAAAAATGGCTGTGAGCACTATGTGACTCAACTGCTGAGGTCATCAGTCCCCTAGAACTTAGAACTACTTAAACCTAACTAACCTAAGGACATCACACACATCCATGCCCGAGGCAGGATTCGAACCTGCGACCTTAGCGGTCTTGCGGTTCCAGACTGCAGCGCCTTTAACCGCACGGCCACTTCGGCCGGCCGTGGACACAGGACTACCGTTCATTTAAGACAGACCAGAAACCACGGCCGGCAGATTTCAGATATTGCGACAATGTCTCACCGCAAGTACGTTGTACACTGCCAAGTTTTATTGGTATTTTATTTATTGTAGAACATTCTCGCGCTTTGAAAGTTTATACGTTGCCGGGAAGAAAACTGAGACAGTGGCTTGGTATTTGAGCATTTATGAAGTATAGTAATTCATAATACCTGTAAAATAAAGGACATAACATACGAGGGTCGTTAAATAAGTAATGCCCAACATGTTTTTGCTCAGAAAAAATTTATTGTTAAGAGCCAGAATTTGGTGGCAATATACGAGGGTTATTCGGAAAGTGAGGAACGATCGGTCGCGAAATGAAAAATACAGTGAAAATCTGATGAAGCTTTGCTCAGATGCGTTGGGCACTGTGCCTAGTACGCCTGTCGATCGCATCATGGCGCTCTTTTCAGTTCTGACCTCACAGTGGGAACGTAAAGATGGCTTGGCGTCCCCCGTCAAGTATGAGGGCCTGGCGAAAGATTTCACCTGAAGCTATGCAAGTCACGTAGCAAAACTGTCATGCGGTTCGTTCTACACGACAATTCTGCACTCTGCAGGGGCAATGAAGATGCTCCTGCAGCGTTTTGGATGGGAAGTGTTTGATCACTCACAATACAGCCCGTAATTGGCTACCCCTGAGGTTCATCTCTGCTCAAATGAACTGCTATGTATGAAGACAATATTTTGACACAGACAACGAGCTGCAGTCCAGAGTAGAAAATTGTCGAAAGGCTCTGGCGGCTGTCTTATATAACGAGGGAATTGAAAAGTTGGTGCAACGCTACGACAGATGTCTAAGCCTGAGAGGCGACTTTGTAGAGAAGTAGCTGGAAGGTGTAGCTAATCGCTGCAAATAAAACAGTTTTGATTTTCACTGTGGTTTCCATTTCGCGACCTATCTTCCTTACTTTCCGAATAGCCCTCGTACATCAATTTTTTTTTTTCTTTATTGTATTTCAATTCCCCATCGGGGCGGGCTGGCAGCAGCATATGCGCTGCTCTTCAGCCGAAAGACATAGAACAAAACAATAGAAGACATTTAAAAACAGCAAAGGAGAGAATAAGGCGAACATAGATATAAAAAAGGGGGAACAACATGGAAGGCAATAGACAAAAAATTGGGTAACTAAAATGGAGATAAAAAACTGTTTAAAAGTAGCACACACAAAAAGCCACACACTGCGACGATTAAAAGAACACAAGGCACAGTATGACTGGAGCATAAAGGTGTCGACGGGTGGCATAGCACATAACGTAACACTGACGGCGAACCTCAAGGCAGTACACAATTAAAATCACACCTCTTGACGCACACGAGAAACAGCACTAAACACAACACTGATGTGGCACACTGATGATGATCAATACAGAGGATCTGCCAGGTTCAAGGAGATGAGGGAGACCTGAAGAAGGGAAGGAGGGGAAGAGATGGGGGAGGGGAATGGGGGGCGCGCGGAAGAGGGCCAGGTAGGGAGGTATGTGGGAAGGAGAGAGGCGAGTATGGGGTGCAGGGTCTCAGGGGAGGGGGGGATGGAGGAAAATCCGCTCTGGGAGAAGGAGGAAAGAGGAGAAGGGGGCCCTGGGGAGGGGGGGGGGAACAAGGCCGGGTTATAGTTGGAAGGAAGGGTATATGTCACGGCGAAGTTCGTCATCCGGGAGGGGGAGGCGTTGGAAATTGCCCTGATGAAGGAGATGGAGGGTGTGGAGGTGGAGAGAGGGAGGGAGGGATACAGCGATAGAGGCGCGGCACCGGGCGGGGGGTGGAGAGGAAGGAGGAAACCAAAGGGTGGGGGGGATACGGACATCAACATGTCTTGTCTATTTTGTATCCCGCCTGGGCGGCGCCTGGGTAAGGAACAGGAACAGGAAAAGGTACAAATCTCTGTACTGCACATACGGTTTAAGCACCATTACTAGTGGATAAACATATGCAAACATATTACATAACTTGAATGGTGGTGCGCGAAGTTGAAGCGAAGTGTTCTGGCTGTCTGCACCTGATGAAATGTGCTGAATCCGTAGCGGAGCTCGTAGAGCTGCACAGCTCCAGCTAGAGGGCGCTGTCGTCGGTGTCTGTGTCGTAGTGCCGGCGTGGCATCGTTGCTATCGATACCAGTCTAGGTCCTATTTTTCTACACAGTCTCCATCACGTTCTATGGCCGTACCCCAACGTTGTGGAAGAGCATGTACTCCCTGCTGGTAAAAAGCTCTTCTCCTGTAGGCGTAGCCATGTTTTCACTGTGTCGTGGCGTTTCCTACCGTGGGGTTTCCTACCGTGTGGTTTCCTACGAGCAGTGACACACTAAACCTGTCAGAGGCCCGGGCCAGCAAAACAAATCGAAGCTCCCCTTGCTGCCCCCTCCCACCCTCCTCACCACACAGGATTTCTCCGAGGTTCAAACGCAAACGGAAGGAAAGCCCACATTACTTATCATCTTCATTTTGTGTCGTGATAATTTACAAGGTATAACGTTATTTTACGTAACACTGAAAGTGACTGCTCTCGTAATCTCCTTAGTATTATTTAATAGCTATGTTGCCCCTTATACGACAGAAATCATTACATGATTTCTGTTGTTCGAATCTACTATTTATGTTTCGCAAGTAAGTCGGCATAGAGCGAGCGGGGTGTATAAAAATGAATTCCTATTTCCCCAACCAAGAGGAAGGTCGCTGTCTACTTAAAACTTTGTTCATTGCATGGTGGAGGGTATTTAACTTACGGATTTCAACAAAAACCACAGTGTTGCTCCGATCTTGATGAAATTTTGTACATTTGATCTTCAAAACAAGGGGAACCTCACCGTCTACGTGAAATTTCATACGGTGTATGGCGGAGGGTGCCTTACAATAGAATTACACACCATTTGACTGATCAGCTTGGAAGTTGACTCATGTATGCATGTTTTCGTGATAAAGGCATTTACACAAGCCAACGTATGCTGGATGGCAGATGGTTGGCCTACCTTTAAATAAATTCGACATCGTCTCGTCAATCAACATCGAAGTTGGCAGATATACGTATTTTTTCATAGACGGGGAAAGAGGAGATGGCATGACGGAGGCGGAGGAGGAGATATACGGAGAGAGGAGAACGTGATGGGGGTGGGGAGGGAGGAGGAGATGCATCCAGAGAAGTGAAAGAAGCAGATTAAAAGAGAGAGGGAGCAGCAGGTAAACAGAGAAAGGGGCAAGGTGATGAATGACTAATGGAACACTGTAATAAATACACAAATTAGGGGTGTTCTTGTGAATTTGATGTACTATTAGAAAAAGCGGAGGAAGATGGATAGTAGGAGGGCAGATGGAGGAGATGGAAAGAAAGACGGATGGGCGGAAGGAGGAGGTGGATAGAGAGACGAGATAGGACTAAATGGACAAGAGAGATGAGGGAAGAGGGGATGAACTGACATAAAACTGGGCTGAATAAATATCCGGGCAACGCCGGGTTTACAGTTAGTAATTAGATATAGATTTACGCGACAATGGGCGTGTTCATCTGAAAGAAATTACAAAATATTTCCCTATGGTTAGGAGCGGCGTATAAAGTTTGATGACTAGAGTGTTGTTCTTGATGTCCACAGATGATAAAATTCGTTGCTTAATATAGATGACTCCACCAAAGTTCATCTATTTGGAATTTCATCTTTTTAAAATGTACTACATAATAATCAGCTGAAAAATGCTCCTGTTGGAGCACAATAAAGGCAAATATGATCGTATTTAAAAGTCTCTAACAGAAAGCGGGCAACCAGCTGTCTGAGTCCTCATTCCGCCTTCCTCACATAAATTCTGGAAGCTTCACAGGACGAGTGACCATGTTATGTAAGAAATTTACCATGTAAAATTTCAGTTTTGTTGAGATACAAATTCAATAAATAGCAGATTGTGTATTAGAACTTTAGAAATAGCGTTAAAAGTGTACTTTTGTGAATGAGATCGGCCAAATACAAATAATTAGTTTTGTATGACATATTTGACGAAAATCTAGAATCGGCAAATTGTTGTTGTTGTTGTTGTGGTCTTCAGTTTTGAGACTGGTTTGATGCAGCTCTCCATGCTACTCTATCCTGTGCAAGCTGCTTCATCTCCCAGTACCTACTGCAACCTACATCCTTCTGATCTGCTTAGTGTATTCATCTCTTGGTCTCCCTCTACGATTTTTAACCCTTCACGCTGCCCTCCAATACTAAATTGGTGATCCCTTGATGCCTCAGAACATGTCCTACCAACCGATCCCTTCTTCTGGTCAAGTTGTGCCACAAACTTCTCTTCTCCCCAATCGTATTCAATACTTCCTCATTAGTTATGTGATCTACCCATCTAACCTTCAGCATTCTTCTGTAGCACCACATTTCGAAAGCTTCTATTCTCTTCTTGTCCAAACTATTTATCGTCCATGTTTCACTTCCACACATGGCTACACTCCATACAAATACTTTCAGAAACGACTTCTTGACACTTAAATCTATACTCGATGTTAACAAATTTCTCTTCTTCAGAAACGCTTTCCTTGCCATTGCCAGTCTACATTTTATATCCTCTCTACTTCGACCATCATCAGTTATTTTATATATTTTACTCCCTAAATAGCAAAACTCGTTTACTACTTTAAGTGTCTCATTTCCTAATCTAATTCCCTCAGCATCACCCGACTTAATTCGACTACATTCCATTATCCTCGTTTTGCTTTTGTTGATGTTCATCTTACATCCTCCTTTCAAGACACTGTCCTTTCCGTTCAACTGCTCTTCCAAGTCCTTTGCTGTCTCTGACAGAATTACAATGTCATCGGCGAACCTCAAAGTTTTTGTTTCTTCTCCATGGATTTTAATACCTACTCCGAATTTTTCTTTTGTTTCCTTTACTGCTCGCTCAATATACAGATTGAATAACATTGGGGAGAGGCTACAACCCTGTCTTACTCCCTTCCCAACCACTGCTTCCCTTTCATGTCCCTCGACTCTTATAACTTTGCGAAATTATTGATGCTGATCGACGACTACACTGTCTGAGAAACGGTGGGAACGCCTGCACTGAGGGTGAGCGACTGGGCTAGACAAGCAGTGTGGGAGGCTCAGTTCGCAAACACCTAGTCAGGGAACCGGTTGCTCTGGACAGCTTCGCTACCTGCTGCACCCTTGTGGGAAACCCCACGATAGGAAACCCCACGTAGCCGCTTTCACTGCATCTCTGACACTCTCGTTATCTTCAGTGTTCTCCGTAGAGAATCTTTAAGCGGCCAAAGAGATTGAAGTCCGAGGGTGTGGCTCCGACGATTCAGCATGTCTGGAGCAGTGACTGTGATAGGACGTCCCGAGCGTGACTGATCATAGAGCTCTGTTTCTGCATTTCCTGAGGCTGTAACTTTCTCTTACCCATCATCCAACTGTACTCCTTATCAACTGCAGCATCGCCATACACTGCACACATACGTTTACAGATGTTCATTGCAGTTTTTTTTCTGCACACAAGAATTCAATAACAGCCTGCTGCTTGTAACGTAAGTCGTATGATGACGCCATTTTGGCGCTGTACTACGGCTCTGCCATCTGCCAGAACTGTTCGAAACTTCACCGGCGCACAGAAAAAACATCAAATGTGAAGCACGAACAAAAATGTTTGTCTATGTGTATTAATGGCTTTTTAAAAAAATGTGGGTCATTACTCATTGAACGACCCTCGTAGCTATGTCTTCGTTGATCCAATATGGATCGTGGGACGGTGGCTGGCATGAACTTCTTGATGCAATAATTTACCAACAGCCGTATGTATTGCAGAAATTTGTTTTATTTTATGAACTTCTATGTGCTACCAGTTTCGGCATTACATTGATGCCATCTTTACGACTACGACGAGTGGAGCCTGAAGATGGCATCAATGTAATGCCGAAGTTCATAAAATAAAATAAATTTCTACAATAGATACGGCTGTTGGTAGATTTTTGCATCAAGAAGCTCGTAGTTATGGGTAACCCTCCCGTAATGACCGTAATACAAGAACAACTCATCCGCCCCCCGCCCCCTTTTTACGCATCTTTCAAGAGACCGCCTTTCTGAGATTACCACGGAAACTATTAAAGGTATTTGAAATCTGTCTCACCGACTACAAGAAATTGCGTACTTCTTCACCGAATGCGTTTCGTTTCATTAAAATAGTGAAACATTTTTGCATTATGGCTCGCTTTCTGCATTCAAAAAGAGTTCGTTTCAAAATATATTGACGTTACTTACGGTATATTATGTCCGATTTTCTCTCACATCAGGAAACGGTGTCTGCTTGCGTGTATCAGAGGTATTCCCTCGTTTGGTATTGTGGGTTAGTTTTTATAACACTTTGGTCCACAGTTGGAATACTGTCTAGAAATGTTTTAACTTCTCCTTATTAGCCATATTTTTTACATTCTTGTTTGTGTATCACTGATGTGTCAGTTTTCACAATCAAGGTATTTCACAGCACAGTTGTACAAGATTTTCAATGTGGCTAGTTTACCAGTTACTTGCAGCAACTAAAACTTGTAACCTGAACACTACACATTCAATAGCGGCGAATTTCGAGTATCACCTACATTTCCCTTCTTGCCGAATTAAAATTTGCCTCTTTTCTCAGAACAAAGCCGAGTGTCATCTCGCTATCGTTCTGATCAAGTTGCAAATGCGACAGAATCTTGAAACAGTGGTTTATTAAACGAGGAGCTAAGGACAGATCAGGTCAAACGCTTACGAGAAAGCACATTCTCAGTATAAAAATAAACGTGCAATTTCTTCACTTACCATTTTTTGCAAAGCATCACTAACCTTCATTTCGTCATCTACGGGCGACTCCTAAAAAATTACATCATTCCATTTCAAAAGTTTACAGTTACTCGTATATCGAGGTAGATAGGAAAAGTTACGTTTGTCTGGCAAAATACTCTTCTGTTTGCGTGCTGTCATTTGCCAAAATCCTGTTTCGATATCTCAAACCGTTTCTGAGATATGAGTGGTGTTAGCAACATTTCATTCTATGTTTGTTGCTGGCGCGCGCAATCGCAAATGAGTCTGGTGTGTAATACAAATATTGTAATATTGCTACATGAATTTGCTATGCTGAAATCGGGTGCTAATAGTAGAATAAAAGCGGGTTAAAAGCTGTGAGCTGTCTGGCGAAGTTAATCTTGTATTACTAAGCAACTGTTTCATCAGGTATCTAGTCTAAGTTTACCAAATTCCCAAACAGACTAACATTGATTATAATCTTTTACAGTCATACAACAACCGGTAATATATCTATATATAAAAAGGAGAATTTAAATAAAAAGAAAGAAATCAGTTTATATTTGGAAATTTATTTTAAGATTGTTCATTGAAATTTCAGCATATTATACGTGAGTTATAACTGAGCTGGTGCCTTATTTAAGGATTGTAAAAATGTGAGATTTTAATCTTACGGAACACATCAAATATGGAGCCAAGATTGGGAGACTGCATACAACCCTGCATTCACAAAACAACACCCAAAGAACGTTGAAACATAAGCAAGGAGAAATTAACCACAACCAACAGATTCAGTTTTCACCCAAAGAAATTACGTTCGTAACACAATCCTGTCCGTCATGTAATTACCACACACTGGTATACTAAATTCATATTAACTCTTTGTAAAATCTTCCCAAAAGGAATAGCTGAACGCTACTTTGATGATTACACCACATGCTTCACGTGGTCAACTTGGTTTACACAAAGCGTATAACTCCACAATAATTTTGATAATTAAAATAAATTCGATCGAAAATCAATTGACAAAAGAAAAACCTTGAACTGGTTACTAACGTCTTACTATTAACCTAATGGGTCAAACAGTTATATAAGCACGTGGCACTGGTCTCGCAAAGTACACCCCACGTGGGTTGAACATAAAGAAAAGTTGCTATATTGAAAATATTGTCAAGACGAGACGTTATAATCACACAAGCATTCGCATTTAAGATTGATCTTAGTTAGAGTTACTGATCAACATGTGGTTCCACTTTACTCACAAAGTAGTAACAAAGCAACAACCGGAAAATAATATGAACTTCACACGAGAATTACACTACGCTTCAATTTAAGATAACCTTAGATATTTTAAAGTTAAACCCGAAATAAAGATGATTAAATTTTCAGTTAGGCTGAACTTAACAAATCCATTGTCCTATGGACTTAGCAGACACGCGCTTAGCCGGAGATCTTACCACTTCAGACGCTCGCCACGGTCCCACAGCAACTGCCTACTGCCGAGCGTGCTTCCTGAGGGTGGCTCACAAAGACAAACGGAAGTGGCCAGAGGGGCAGCTTCCTATACCAACATGACAACGGACGGACAGAACCATACTAAGGATAGAAACCTCTTTGCTTTTAGGAAGCGTAGCTACCTGTTCCGACGTTGGTCCTACTGTTCTCTAACAGACAGGCTTGTCTGCTACCCTCAAGCATGCAACTACAAACACATTTGATCATTCATCCTCTCACACAGAAGGGAAGGGGGATGACAGTATCTTATCATATACAGTATATAACAGAAAGCGGATGTAGGTTCCGTATGAGACTGTGTGACATGAATTACATATAAACTGTGTTTTAAAGTGTAGTAGTGTGACAGATCGTTCTTGTTTACGTGTAAAAGTAACACGTTCCACTACTCAGTCTTCTCCCAGATAGAAACGCCACAGTAATTTTAGAAGAGGAATTTATTCCATAAATGACAACAGATTTAAGAAATCAAACATGAAAGGAATCCAACAGAGACCTTTCAATATTATCGAGATCGGTGATATGTAGAGACCTCTTTCAAAGTCTACAGAAAAATTCAGTTCCCAAAATTTCATATGCAGTAATATATGGTCTAATATGCACCAGACGCAAATTCATGGCGACCCCTATTTTCATTGCAAACTTTTCCAATTTTACGTAGTGTGCTACTTATACGAGGGCTGTTCAAAAAGTAAGGTGACTTCAAATTGTGCAGGCAACGTACATTCGATTATCGATCTTTTTCGTTATGGTGGTACACATGTGCCGAACATATGTTCACAGTTTCAAGTGTACAGCATACGTCGTTTGTTTTTGACAGAAAAGGTTAGACATGTTTTAGTGTTTATTATAAAAAATGGAACAAAGAATTTGCATAAAAAAATGTTGTGTGAAAATGGAATCAAGTGCTCTAAAACACTTGAAATGTTGACAGTGGCATACGGTGAGTCTTATATAAGTAAAATACAAATGGTAGAGGCTCTTCCAAGATGGCCCTAGTCCGAAGGATTGCTGTGCGGTATGGGATACGTATCAGGTGGGACTGACGAATGATAATGAAGAAGTTCAAAGAAGGGCGGCTCGTTTTCTATTATCGTTAAATAGGGGAGATGTGCCACAGACATGATACGTGAATTGGAGTGGCAATCATTACAACAAAGGCGTTTACTGCCGAAGAGTTCTCGGGCTTCCAGCCGGGCGGCGATGTCTTCAAACTGCGACGTAAATTTGACAGATAAGGTGCTAGATGCAGCCACAACTTCCGTCCTCTCGAAAGGGTCGAACTTTGCACCTGTACCAAGGACCATACCGAAACGGGACATCATCATCAGCGTAGAGGAAGCAATTCGGGGCCTACTCAAGGAGGAAGCTGAGCAGATCCGAAGGGAGACCTGCAGGATCATCGACAAGTCACGACTCCCTAAATCTAACATTACTGCGCCGGAGCGAGAGGCTATCCGCGCACTGAGGGATGATGCTGACATCATGGTCCTCCCAGCAGACAAGGGAAATGCGACGGTGCTGATTCGCACAGTCGACTACCAACAGAAAATCTGCTCTCTGCTGCAAGACCCAGCCTACAGGAAACTCAACAAGGACCCTACATCGACGATGACCAGGAAAACCGTGGCGCTACTGAAGGACACAGATCTACCAGAGGCAGTGCAGAAACGGCTGTATCCCAGAGCGCCAACGACACCGCGCCTGTATGGATTGCCCAAGATTCACAAAGATGGGGTGCCTCTACGGCCGATTCTGGACACAGTTATGGACTGGCCAAATACCTGGCGACACTATTGAAACCACTGGTGGGACACTGCAGTCATCACGTGAAAAACTCCGCAGATTTCGTTAGAAAACTGATGGACATCCGAATACAGAGTGATGACCTACTCGTGAGCTTCGACGTCACCTCCTTGTTCACGAAAGTACCGCTACAAGACGCCGTGGCGCTCCTTAATCAGTACTTCGAGCCTGAAACAGTGAAGCTCTTTGAATATGCACTTACGACCACCTACTTCAAGTGCAATGGAGAGCATTATGAACAAGTGGATGGAGTGGCCATGGGATCTCCCCTTGCTCCAGGTATCGCGAATCTCTATATGGAACACTTTGAGGAGGTGGCACTACAAACTGCTCACCGTAAACCCAGGCACTTCTTCCGCTATGTGGACCACACTTTCGTGATATGGCAGCATGGCAGGCAGGCACTGGAGGAGTTTATGGACCACCTAAACGGCATACATGAAAATATCACCTTCAAGATGGAAGTAGAAGAGAATGGCTGTATTCCATTCCTGGACATACTGATCAGGAAGAAAGCGGATGGCACGCTGGGCCATTCAGTATATAGAAAAAAGACGCACACAGACCTGTACCTCCATGCAATCAGCTGCCACCATCCGGCGCAACGCCAGTCAGTACTGACCACCTTGGAACATAGGGCGCACGTCATTTGTGACAAAGAAAGCCTCTCAGAAGAATTACACCACCTAAGAGAGGTATTTCGGAAAAACGGGTACAGTGAAACACAGATTGGCAGGGCCTTCAAGAGGAGACAGGCTGACAAATTTCAGGAAGAGTGAGAGGAAGTTAACAAGAGACTCGCCTTTCTTCCATATTTGCGGCCCACATCAGCCAAAATCGGGAGGCTATTAAGAAAATCTAACATAAATACCGTCTTCCGACCACCGCCGAAGACGAAAGAGCTGCTGGGCTCAGCTAAAGACCCACTCAAACTAAACACACCTGGTATATACAGCATTGCCTGCGAATGTGGTGTGCAGTACATTGGTCAAACGCAGCGCTGCATCTCTAAAAGGTGCGAGGAACACATCAGGCATGTTCGACTTGGACACAGAGAGAAATCTGCTATAGCTGAACATAGCATCAAAGAAAACCACACCTTTGATTTCGAAAACACCAGGGTGCTGTGCCGAGGCGGGAGCTATTGGGATAGCGTCATTAAAGAATCAATAGAAATACGGGTCCACGAGAATCTTGTGAACAGGGACGAAGGCTATCAACTGAGCGCGGCCTGGAATCCAGCATTAGCCGCAGTACCCCAGGGACGCAACAAGAACCGTCCAGCTCACGAGACGCGATCAGAATGCTCTGACGGAGACACGAACGGCGCACCCGCTTGCCCCTCCACCCCGCCCGCCGGCTCCTCTGGACCCAGCCTCCCGCGGCCAGGTGGTGGGGGGCACACCGCAGGTATAAAGGGACCGGCATCCGCAAAGTCTCGGCACTTCGCCAGAAGATGACGAGTATGTCACTCGTCGAAACGTCGCAGTTTGAAGACATCGCCACCCGGCTGGAAGCCCGAGAACTCTTCGCCAGCTGTATACGCCGGGAAAGCATACATTCACATTTAAAGGCGTTTACGTTGCGATGGGATCTTCTCGTGAAATTTCAATCATCAGTTTTCTCCCCGATTGCGAAAACATTCTGTTGGCACCCACCTACATAGGGAGAAATTATCATCACGATAAAATAAGAGAAATAGGTACTCGCACAGAAAAATTTAAGTGCTCGTTTTTCTCTCGCGCCGTTTGAGAGTGGAACGGTAGACAGACAGCTTGAAGGTAGTTCATTGAACCCTGTGCCAGGCACTTAATTGTGAATAGCAGAGTAATCACGTAGATGTAGATAACGTCGAAGCTGTGAAGAAAACTGTTTTGGAAAATCTTCGAATTACCTTAAGAGCAGTTGCTGAGGGTGTTGGCATATCGGTCGGCTCGTGTCACGCAATTTTTTTCAGACGGTTTGGGCATGAGACGTGTATCAGCGAAGTTTGTTCCAAAGCTTCCCAATTTTGATCAGAAAAACCGTCGCATGATCATCGCTCAGGAGCTCTTCAATGACGTCAATGATGATCGTGATTTGCTGTAAATGGTCATATGTGGTGATGAAACATGAGTTTTCAGTTATGACTCAAAATCAAAGCCCTATCGTCGCAGGAAGCATCCCGGAGAGCAAAGACCGAAAAAAGCACTTCAAGTGCGATCAAATGTCAAAGTTTTGCTCACTGTTTTTTTTTCGATTATCGTGGCGTAGTGCTTCATGAATTTTTGCCTCGAGGTCGTGCGGTCAATAAGTAGTATTACCTTGACGTTATGCTCAGTTTGCAAGAAGAAATACGCAAAAAACGTCCGGAATTGTGGAAAAACAATTCATAGCTTATGCATTGTTGGTTGTGAGAGATTTTTGGCCAAAAACAACACGACGATCATGCCTCAGCCACCATATTCACCGGATTTGCCACCCTGCGACCATATTCACCGGATTTGCCACCCTGCGACTTTTTCCTGTACCCAGTACTGAAGAGACCTATGAGAGAACAAAGATTTTCAAAGACTGAGGAAATAAGAACTGCACCGCTGGAAGTACTTAAGTCTGTACAAAAAAAGTACGTATGAGAAGTGCTTCGACATTGGAAGAAGCGTTGGCACATGTGTACTGTATCTGAGGGGGATTACTCTGAAGGGGACAACATGAATATTGATGAATAAACAAATATATTTTCATAAAAATATAAAGTCACCTTATTTTTTGAACATCCCTCGTATGCCAAATATCACAATAACTATTACCATTAGCGAAATGGTAGGCACGTTATCATAAAGGTGACATATGAAGCTATAACTGACGTAAAAGCCATTTATACCGAATAGTTTCTTTCACTGGCTCGCCGAAAACTGGCGGATTTAGCTGAACGAGGCCTGTCGCAGAAGTCCGCCGGCCCGTGTGTGTGTACCTGCTGAGAAGCCGGATCGGCAGTTTCAAGAACTGCGGGTAACCATATGAAGGTCGTGTTCTCCACTTACGCACGGCGAGGGCTGCAGGTATTCGTAATTACGAGGGGCTACCCAAAATAACGGAATAACGTTGCTGTGGGCGGAGCTTGTGTAGTACGCATTTCTGCCGCTATGCGTATATAGCGCCTCTCATTACCAGTTCAGGCTTCGATTAGATTAGATTAGATTAGATTAGATTAATACTAGTTCCATGGATCATGAATACGATATTTCGTAATGATGTGGAACGAGTCAAATTTTCCAATACATGACATAATTAGGTTAATTTAACAACATACTTAAGTTAATATAACAACTTTATTTTTTTGTGTTTTTTTATTTTTATTTTTTTATTTATTTATTTTTTTATTTTTTTAATATTTTTTTTCTTAATTTATATCTAAAAATTCCTCTATGGAGTAAATGGAGTTGTCATTCAGAAATTCTTTTAATTTCTTCTTAAATACTTGTTGGTTATCTGTCAGACTTTTGATACTATTTGGTAAGTGACCAAAGACTTTAGTGCCAGTATAATTCACCCCTTTCTGTGCCAAAGTTAGATTTAATCTTGAATAGTGAAGATCGTCCTTTCTCCTAGTATTGTAGTTATGCACACTGCTATTACTTTTGAATTGGGTTTGGTTGTTAATAACAAATTTCATAAGAGAGTATATATACTGAGAAGCTACTGTGAATATCCCTAGATCCTTAAATAAATGTCTGCAGGATGATCTTGGGTGGACTCCAGCTATTATTCTGATTACCCGCTTCTGTGCAATAAATACTTTATTCCTCAGTGATGAATTACCCCAAAATATGATGCCATATGAAAGCAATGAGTGAAAATAGGCATAGTAAGCTAATTTACTAAGATGTTTATCACCAAAATTTGCAATGACCCTTATTGCATAAGTAGCTGAACTCAAACGTTTCAGCAGATCATCAATGTGTTTCTTCCAATTTAATCTCTCATCAATGGACATACCTAAAAATTTGGAATATTCTACCTTAGCTATATGCTTCTGATTAAGGTCTATATTTATTAATGGAGTCATACCATTCACTGTACGGAACTGTATGTACTGTGTCTTATCAAAATTCAGTGAGAGTCCGTTTACAAGGAACCACTTAGTAATTTTCTGAAAGACAGTATTGACAATTTCATCAGTTAATTCTTGTTTCTCAGGTGTGATTACTATACTTGTATCATCAGCAAAGAGAACTAACTTTGCCTCTTCATGAATATAGAATGGCAAGTCATTAATATATAATAAGAACAACAAAGGACCCAAGACTGACCCTTGTGGAACCCCATTCTTGATAGTTCCCCAGTTTGAGGAATGTGCTGATCTTTGCATGTTACGAGAACTACTTATTTCAACTTTCTGCACTCTTCCAGTTAGGTACGAATTAAACCATTTGTGCACTGTCCCACTCATGCCACAATACTTGAGCTTGTCTAGCAGAATTTCATGATTTACACAATCAAAAGCCTTTGAGAGATCACAAAAAATCCCAATGGGAGGTGTTCGGTTATTCACATCATTCAGAATTTGACTGGTGAAAGCATATATGGCATTTTCTGTTGAAAAACCTTTCTGGAAACCAATTCTGATTCATCCGCAGTGATTGTTTTTGCTATCGCTGATTTGTTCTTCTTTCGTTTTTTAGTTTAAGTGAACAACGTGTGGCTCTGAAATTTTGTTTTCTACTCGGTAAAAATGCTTCTGAAACTGTTTTAATGTTGAAAACAGCTTACCAAGATGACGCTATGGGAAAAACTCAAGCGACATGTGGATTGATGACAAACCTCGTTCCGGACATCCATCAACCGGCCGAATCGACGAATGTATTGAAAAAATTCGAGAGCTTGTTCTCAACACTGTCGACAGAGTGATCAACTGTCAGAAATTAGTAACTCGGAGCTCGGTTCAGCGAGATTTAACCGAAGACTTGGGAATGAAAAGGGTTGCTGCGAAGTTTGTTCCTATGGTTCTGACTGTCAATCGATAGGAACGTCGAGATGAAACACGTCGTGTTTTGAAACAACAGCTGATGCAGATTTTGTGCCGTAGGTCATGACTGGTGATGCGTCATGGTGCTATGGCTACGACCCAGAAACAAGCAACTGTCAAGCCAATGGAAGACGTCATCGCTACCAGTCCAAAGAAAGTGTCATGTCGGATCAATCATCATAACAACGCTGATTTGCTTCTTTGATGCCAAGGGTGTAGCTCATTCAGAATTTGTCCGCAGCTCGTGGTCACTTTCTCGCTTCCCGAGCACGGGGTCCGGGGATCGATTCCCAGCAGGGTCAGGGATTTTCACCTGCCTCGAGATGACTGGGTGTTTGTGTTGTCCTCATCATTTCATCATCATTCATAAAAGTGGCGAGATTGGACTGAGCAAAGGTTGGGGATTTGTACGGGCACTGATACGCGCAGTTGAGCGCCCCCACACACCAAACATCATCATCATTCAGAATTTGCTTCCCCAGATCAGACCGTCAATCAAAACTTTTATTTGGTATCTTCGTACATCCATATTTTAATTGGATGATGGGCGGGGACATCACCTCATATAATTTTATTAAAAATGAAACTCCTCCAGCTCTACTTAAGATTTCGTATTTATTTGGCTACTAGTTTCGACATTGCGTGAACGCCATCTTCAGGTCCGTACACTTTGATGATATCAACTGTGTGTGGCTGAGTATGTGTCCAGCAGCACCGGTTTCTTCCGCGGATGGCTGACCTTTCGGGAATCGCATAAACAACAGTTAAATATTTCACTCGCAGCAATTGAAGCTGTTCTCTTAGGTTTCTGTCTAACCACATCCTCGTAAATTCGCAACATATTCAGCCAAATATTTGTAACAAGCAAATACAAAAATGTCATTGCTGGTCATTTCACTCGCAGCATTCTTCATTTTCTAATAAGACAGAAGTCATAGAATCGTAGTGACTCATTTCTGAGAGTGAGCGTTCTTATGTGTAAAAGACATCAAATATTCCACAACATACTGCTATTACATTCATAAGAAAGTCCCCGAATGTGTAGGATGGAAAAAGGGTCTATTAGTATAGAGCGTTTAACTGCATAATCTACGATCGCTCAAAAGAGAAAAGGCCTCTGGACCTGATGGGATACCAGTTCAATTTTACACAGAGTACGCGAAGGAACTTGCCCCCCTTCTTGCAGCGGTGTACCGTAGGTCTCTAGAAGAGCATAGCGTTCCAAAGGATTGGAAAACGGCACAGGTCATCCCCGTTTTCAAGAAGGGACGTAGAACAGATGTGCAGAACTATAGACCTATATCTCTAACGTCCATCAGTTGTAGAATTTTGGAACACGTATTGTGTTCGAGTATAATGACTTTTCTGGAGACAAGAAACCTACTCTGTAGGAATCAGCATCGGTTTCGAAAAAGACGGTTATGTGAAACCCAGCTCGCGCTATTCGTCCACGAGACTCAGAGGGCCATAGACACGGGTTCACAGGTAGATGCCGTGTTTCTTGACTTCCGCAAGGCGTTCGATACAGTTCCCCACAGTCGTTTAATGAACAAAGTAAGAGCATGTGGACTATCAGACCAATTGTGTGATTGGATTGAGGAGTTCCTAGATAACAGGACGCAGCATGTCATTCTCAATGGAGAGAAGTCTTCCGAAGTAAGAGTAATTTTAGGTGTGCCGCAGGGGAGTGTCGTAGGACCGTTGCTATTCACAATATACATAAATGACCTTGTGGATGACATCGGAAGTTCACTGAGGCTTTTTGCGGATGATGCTGTGGTGTATCGAGAGGTTGTAACAATGGAAAATTGTACTGAAATGCAGGAGGATCTGCAGCGAATTGACGCATGGTGCAGGGAATGGCAATTGAATCTCAATGTAGACAAGTGTAATGTGCTGCGAATACACAGAAAGATAGATCCTTTATCATTTAGCTACAAAATAGCAGGTCAGCAACTGGAAGCAGTTAATACCATAAATTATCTGGGAGTACGCATTAGGAGTGATTTAAAATGGAATGATCATATAATGTTGATCGTCGGTAAAGCAGATGCCAGACTGAGATTCATTGGAAGAATCCTAAGGAAATGCAATCCGAAAACAAAGGAAGTAGGTTACAGTACGCTTGTTCGCCCACTCCTTGAATACTGCTCAGCAGTGTGGGATCCGTACCAGATAGGGTTGATAGAAGATATAGAGAAGATCCAACGGAGAGCAGCGCGCTTCGTTACAGGATCATTTAGTAATCGCGAAAGCGTTACGGAGATGATAGATAAACTCTAGTGGAAGACTCTGCAGGAGAGACGCTCAGTAGCTCGGTACGGGCTTTTCTCAAAGTTTCGAGAACATACCTTCACCGAAGAGTCGAGCAGTATATTGCTCCCTCCTACGTATATCTCGCGAAGAGACCGTGAGGATAAAATCAGAGAGAGATTAGAGCCCACACAGAGGCATACCGACAATCCTTCTTTCCACGAACAATACGAGACTGGAATAGAAGGGAGAACCGATAGAGGTACTCAAGGTACCCTCCGCCACACACCGTCAGGTGGCTTGCGGAGTATGGCTGTAGATGTAGATGTAGAAGCACTACTCTACACGAAAGACATAGAGCTTTCAACTTTATTATTGTTCATCTTAGTATGGGGGCAGCAGCCTTTTCAGTAGTTGCAGGGGCAACAGTCTGGATGATTGACTGATCTGGCCTTGTAACAATAACCAAAACGGCATTGCCGTGCCGGTACTGCGAACGGCTGAAAGCAAGGGGAAACTACAGCCGTAATTTTTCCCGAGGGCATGCAGCTTTACTGTATGATTACATGATGATGGCGTCCTCTTGGGTAAAATATTCCGGAGGTAAAATAGTCCCCCATTCGGATCTCCGGGCGGGGACTACTCAAGAGGATGTCGTTATCAGGAGAAAAAAAACTGGCGTTCTACGGATCGGAGCGTGGAATGTCAGATCCCTTAATCGGGCAGGTAGGTTAGAAAATTTAAAAAGGGAAATGGATAGGTTGAAGTTAGATATAGTGGGAATTAGTGAAGTTCGGTGGCAGGAGGAACAAGACTTCTGGTCAGGTGACTACAGGGTTATAAACACAAAATCAAATAGGGGTAATGCAGGAGTAGGTTTAATAATGAATAGGAAAATAGGAATGCGGGTAAGCTACTACAAACAGCAGTGAACGCATTATTGTGGCCAAGATAGATACGAAGCCCACACCTACTACAGTAGTACAAGTTTATATGCCAACTAGCTCTGCAGATGACGAAGAAATTGAAGAAATGTATGATGAAATAAAAGAAATTATTCAGATTGTGAAGGGAGACGAAAATTTAATAGTCATGGGTGACTGGAATTCGAGTGTAGGAAAAGGGAGAGAAGGAAACATAGTAGGTGAATATGGATTGGGGGACAGAAATGAAAGAGGAAGCCGCCTGGTAGAATTTTGCACAGAGCACAACATAATCATAACTAACACTTGGTTTAAGAATCATGAAAGAAGGTTGTATACATGGAAGAACCCTGGAGATACTAAAAGGTATCAGATAGATTATATAATGGTAAGACAGAGATTTAGGAACCAGGTTTTAAATTGTAAGACATTTCCAGGGGCAGATGTGGACTCTGACCACAATCTATTGGTTATGACCTGTAGATTAAAACTGAAGAAACTGCAAAAAGGTGGGAATTTAAGGAGATGGGACCTGGATAAACTAAAAGAACCAGAGGTTGTACAGAGATTCAGGGAGAGCATAAGGGAGCAATTGACAGGAATGGGGGAAATAAATACAGTAGAAGAAGAATGGGTAGCTTTGAGGGATGAAGTAGTGAAGGCAGCAGAGAATCAAGTAGGTAAAAAGACAAGGGCTAGTAGAAATCCTTGGGTAACAGAAGAAATATTGAATTTAATTGATGAAAGGAGAAAATATAAAAATGCAGTAAGTGAAACAGGCAAAAAGGAATACAAACGTCTCAAAAATGAGATTGACAGGAAGTGCAAAGTGGCTAAGCAGGGATGGCTAGAGGACAAATGTAAGGATGTAGAGGCCTATCTCACTAGGGGTAAGATAGATACCGCCTACAGGAAAATTAAAGAGACCTTTGGAGATAAGAGAACGAATTGTATGAATATCAAGAGCTCAGATGGAAACCCAGTTCTAAGCAAAGAAGGGAAAGCAGAAAGGTGGAAGGAGTATATAGAGGGTCTATACAAGGGCGATGTACTTGAGGACAATATTATGGAAATGGAAGAGGATGTAGATGAAGATGAAATGGGAGATATGATACTGCGTGAAGAGTTTGACAGAGCACTGAAAGACCTGAGTCGAAACAAGGCCCCTGGAGTAGACTACATTCCATTAGAACTACTGACGGCCGTGGGAGAGCCAGTCCTGACAAAACTCTACCATCTGGTGAGGATGATGTATGAGACAGGCGAAATACCCTCAGACTTCAAGAAGAATATAATAATTCCAATCCCAAAGAAAGCAGGTGTTGACAGATGTGAAAATTACCGAACTATCAGCTTAATAAGTCACAGCTGCAAAATACTAACACGAATTCTTTACAGACGAATGGAAAAACTAGTAGAAGCCAACCTCGGGAAGATCAGTTTGGATTCCGTAGAAACACTGGAACACGTGAGGCAATACTGACCTTACGACTTATCTTAGAAGAAAGATTAAGGAAAGGCAAACCTACGTTTCTAGCATTTGTAGACTTAGAGAAAGCTTTTGACAATGTTGACTGGAATACTCTCTTTCAAATTCTAAAGGTGGCAGGGGTAAAATACAGGGAGCGAAAGGCTATTTACAATTTGTACAGAAACCAGATGGCAGTTATAAGAGTCGAGGGACATGAAAGGGAAGCAGTGGTTGGGAAGGGAGTAAGACAGGGTTGTAGCCTCTCCCCGATGTTGTTCAATCTGTATATTGAGCAAGCAGTAAAGGAAACAAAAGAAAAATTCGGAGTAGGTATTAAAATTCATGGAGAAGAAATAAAAACTTTGAGGTTCGCCGATGACATTGTAATTCTGTCAGAAACAGCAAAGGACTTGGAAGAGCAGTTGAGTGGAATGGACAGTGTCTTGAAAGGAGGATATAAGATGAACATCAACAAAAGCAAAACGAGGATAATGCAATGTAGTCTAATCAAGTCGGGTGATGCTGAGGGAATTAGATTAGGAAATGAGGCACTTAAAGTAGTAAAGGAGTTTTGCTATTTGGGGAGCAAAATAACTGATGATGGTCGAAGTAGAGAGGATATAAAATGTAGACTGGCAATGGCAAGGAAAGCATTTCTGAAGAAGAGAAATTTGTTAACATCCAGTATTGATTTAAGTGTCAGGAAGTCATTTCTGAAAGTATTCGTATGGAGTGTAGCCATGTATGGAAGTGAAACATGGACGATAAATAGTTTGGACAAGAAGAGAATAGAAGCTTTCGAAGTGTGGTGCTACAGAAGAATGCTGAAGATTGGATGGGTAGATCACATAACTAATGAGGAAGTATTGAATAGGATTGGGGAGAAGAGAAGTTTGTGGCACAACTTGACCAGAAGAAGGGATCGGTTGGTAGGACATGTTCTGAGGCATCAAGGGATCACCAATTTAGTATTGGAGGGCAGCGTGGAGGGTAAAAATCGTAGAGGGAGACCAAGAGATGAATACACTAAGCAGATTCAGAAGGATGTAGGTTGCAGTAGGTACTGGGAGATGAAAAAGCTTGCACAGGATAGAGTAGCATGGAGAGCTGCATCAAACCAGTCTCAGGACTGAAGACCACAACACAACACATCTTAGTATCTCTTTAAGGCTTAACCGCCAATGTGTCTTAACTTGATATTTCATTGTAAGTAACCGTACTAAGGGTGACGAGATTGTGATGAATCCTCAGTGCGCTGTTGCCTTGAAATGGGATACTGCAGGTTATAATACAAAAAAATATAAATGTCTTTACAATTCTTCCCCCAAGGGGAAATGTGTGTTTCTCGGACAGGTGTGTAACATATCGCACTGCACTAGCACGAAACATTTATTTCTGGAGTAAATAAAAGCCACATTTTTATTAAGAACTTGAACACGAGCCATTAAATGTCATGATCTGGGTTGCAATGTCTGAAACCCTACAATGGGGCACCGTGTCAAATGCTTTCCAGAAATCTAAAAACATCGAATCTCCCTATTAGCTGCTGGTAAACCTTTAGGGATGTCAGGTCGTGGTCCAAGAAACTCTTCTGTTCCTGATGTTTCGTCCAGAACTGCGCTGGACGTCCTCAGAGGCGCTCCACCGCTGAGTCTTTCCGACTGACCGCTCGGACGTCGGAAAGAGGCATAAATACTGTAGGAAAGGTGGCGCGATCAAAGTAACACGTCATAAGCAGAGATATTGCTTGTCATAGACAAAACGTAACTATCGATTGTCGTCTTGTCAAAGATAAAACTGTCTAGCGATCCTGCAGAGCTACTATCCATATGTCGCTAAGTTTCTTTGCCCGCTCTTTCCTTTCAAAATTATCCTGATGCTTATAAATTTCAATGGCTTCTGTACATTGTCGTGGATAATAATTTGACGTTGTGGATAAATCGCACTGCACTAACCTTTACTTCGTGGTTTTCTGGCTGAAGAGCAAGCTGTGCTACAGCCGATTTCTCTATTTTTCGTAGTCGGTAAAGACTTTTATGCCATTTTAGCCGTGTATTTACGCTCCTCTTGGTAGATCCAATATGAACTTCACCACACGTACACGGAATTTTGCATCCAGGTGTTCCGATGTGCATATCCGATAGAGCCGAACGGATATGCTCATCGGAACACCTGGATGCTGAAATAAAACATCTGAAGGAGGCATTCGAGAAAGATGGCTACTCAGGGAAAGAGGTAAAGAGAATTTTGCGATCAAGGAACAGAAGACCGAAGGACAAGGTCTAACCACTACGACGGAAAAGTACAGTTTCTCTCCTTTTAATTAAAAAAGTAACCGATCAGATCGGTAAGATTTTGCAGAAACATGACATCAGAATGGTCTTTAGACAACGCCTCTGAGGATGTCCGGCGCAGTTCTGAAAGAAACGTCAGAACAGAAGAATTTCTTGGACCACGATCTCACATCCTGAAAGAATTAAATGGTTCAAATGGCTCTGAGCACTATGGGACTTAACTTCTGAGGTCATCAGTCCCCTAGAACTTAGAACTACCTAAACCTAACTAACCTAAGGACATCAAACACATCCATGCCCGAGGCAGGATTCGAACCTGCGACGTAGCGGTCGCGCGGTTCCTAACTGTAGCGCCTAGAACCGCTCGGCCACCCGGCCGGCCAGAAAGAATTACCAGCAGCTGTGACAGCCCGTCGTAAATGCCTTCATTCTATAATCTTCCTATTGACCTTCATCCACGGTTCTCAGCATAACCTGCCACGTGAGAAAAGGGCAAGCTTGAGTCTCGTACAAGCGATGCTTTCTAATATCACGCTGATTCATGGACATAAGGTTCTCGGTCTCAATAAAATTTATTTTATTCGAACTGGGAATATGTTCCAAGGATTCTGCAGCAAACCGTAGTTAGGGATCTACATCTACATCTACATGAATACTCTGCAAATCACATTTAACTGCCTGGCAGTGGGTTCATCGAACCACCTTCACAATTCTCTGTTATTCCAATCTCGTATAGTGCGTGGAAAGAATGAACACCTATATCTTTCCTTACGAGCTCTGATTTCCCTTATTTTATCGTGGTGATCGTTCCTCCCTGTGTAGGTCGGTGTCAACAAAATATTTTCGCATTAGGAGGAGAAAGTTGGTGATTGGAATTTCGTGAGAAGATTCCGTCGCAACGAAAAACGCCTTTCATTTAATGATGTCCAGCCCAAATCCTGTATCGTTTCTGTGACACTCTCTCCCATATTTCGTGATAATACAAAACGTGCTGCCTTTCTTTGAACTTTTTCGATGTACTCCGTCAGTCCCATCTGGTAAGGATCCCACACCGCGCAGCAGTATTCTAAAAGAGGACGGACAAGCGTACTGTAGGCAGTCTCCTTAGTAGATCTGTTACATCTTCTAAGTGTCCTGCCAATAAAATGCAGTCTTTGGTTAGCCTTCCCCACATCATTTTCTATGTGTTACTTCCAATTTAAGTTGTTCGTAATTGTAATACCTAGCTATTTAGTTGAATTTACGGCTTTTAGATTAGACTGATTTATCGTGTAACCGAAGTTTAACGAGTTCCTTTTAGCACTCATGTAGATGAACTCACACTTTTCCTTATTTACGGTCAACTGCCACTTTTCGCACCATTCAGATGTCTTTTCTAAATCGTTTTGCAGTTTGTTTTGGTCTTCTGATGACTTTATTAGTCGATAAACGACAGCGTCATCTGCGAACAACCGAAGACGGCTGCTCAATTGTCTCGAAAATCGTTAATACAGATAAGGGACAGCAAAGGGTCTACAACACTACCTTGGGGAACGCCTGAAATCACTTCTGTTTTACTCGATGACTTTCCGTCAATTACTACGAACTGTAACCTCCCTGACAGGAAATCACAAATCCAATCACATAACTGAGACGATATTCCGTAAGCACGCAATTTCACTACAAGCCGCTTGTGTGGAACAGTGTCAAAAGCCCTCCGGAAATCCAGAAATACGGAATCGATCTGAAATCCCTTGTCAATAGCACTCAACACTTCATGTGAATAAAGAGCTAGTTGTGTTTCACAGGAACGATGTTTTCTAAACCCATGTTGACTGTGTGTCAATAGACCGTTTTCGTCGAGTTAATTCATAATGTTCGAACACAATATATGTTCCAGAATCCTGCTGCATATCGACGTTAACGATATGGGCCTGTAATTTAGTGGATTACTCCTACTACCTTTCTTGAATATTGGTGTGACCTGTGCAACTTTCCAGTCTTTGGATACGGATCTTTCGTCGAGCGAACGGTTGCATATGATTGTGAAGCATGGAGATATGCATCAGCATACTCAGAAAGGAACCTAATTGGTATATAGTCTGGACCAGATGACTTACTTTTATTAAGTGATTTAAGTTGCTTCACTACTCCGAGGACATACTGGTGTGTAATTTTGCAGGTCCGCTCTTTTACACTTCTTATATACACGAGTCACCTGCGCTTTTCTCCAATCGCTTGGGACTTTGTGCTGAGCGAGAGATTCGTGATAAATGCAAGCTAGGTTAACGGACAAAGCCGTAAAGTGCTCTCTGTAAAATCGAATTGGGATTCCAAGCGGACCTGGTGACTTATTTGCGTTCAAATCTTTCAGTTGTTTCTCTGCGGCCGGGATGCGTATTACTACGTCGTCTATATGGAATGGTTCCAGCAGGATGGAGCACGAGCCCATTATGCTGTTGCCATACGAGAATGACTCAATGAGGTATTTTATGGTAAATGGATTGGACGTGGTTCTCTCCATTTGTCTGCACCTTCGGAGTGGCCACCCCAAAGCCCGGAACTGTCATATTGAGACAATGCATTAGGGGGGGGGGGGGGGGGATCATTAAACAGAACCAGATATTATGAGGCAGTTGACGGACTTGACGGGAACCGCACGACCGCTGCGGTCGCAGGTTCGAATCCTGCCTCGGGCATGGATGTGTGTGATGTCCTTAGGTTAGTTAGGTTTAAGTAGTTCTAAGTGTAGGGGACTGATGACCTCAGAAGTTGAGTCCCATAGTGCTCAGAGCCATTTGAACCATTTGAACCAACGACGTTAAGGAGAAATTCACATCACATCGCAAGTGAAGGAGAGTCATACTCGGTTATGAAAGCGATAGTACACACACAGATGTTCTGGAATAAATTGTAAAGAACAGTCACACTACCTCCAAGTCCTCCTCTGCCAAGGTCCTACTGTAATACAGTGTGGTCATCTATGAATATGTGGCCGAGTGGGATTAGCCGAGCGGTCTGAGGCGCTGCAGTCATGGACTGTGTGGCTGGTCCCGGCGGAGGTTCGAGTCTACCCTCGGGCATGGGTGTGTGTGTGTGTGTGTGTGTGTGTGTGTTTGTCCTTAGGATAATTTAGGTTAAGTAGTGTGTAAGCTTAGGGACTGATGACCTCTGCAGTTAAGTCCCACAAGATTTCACACAGATTTGTACATTATGAATATGTGGACACGCGAGCCGGCCGGAGTGGCCGAGCGGTTCTAGGCGCTACAGTCTGGAACTGCGTGACCGCTACGGCCGCAGGTTCGAATCCTGCCTCGGGCATGGATGTGTGTGATGTCCTTAGGTTAGTTGGGTTTAAGTAGTTCTAAGTTCTAGGGGGCTGATGGCCTCAGAAGTTAAGTCCCAGAGCCATTTGAACCATTTTTGGACAAGCGATAGGGGGTAACTGGAGTTTGTGGCCCTCTGCAGCAGTAGGTGACTGCTTCCCTTGTCCGTAAAGCCTAGTTTACACGACGAAATTGGGTTGCGGCACTCGTTGCGTGGAATGAGTTGCACGCAAGTGGTTTCATATTGTAGCACGGCGACACCAGTATACACTTCAGTTTCGTCGTTTTGTCGGTCTCTGAGTCGTGTCTGAAATGAAAGTTTTGGCAGTTTCACGTCGCACGAGCTGTGATGGAGTTAAAACTTGTTGCGTGGAATCGTTGCATAAGAAAAAAATAAGAAACGTGTTTTGTTTCGTGACTGGATGAAGAAAAGGCGTCAGATCGGATGCTCAGCATCCTTGCTGAATTAATTTGTAATGGAAGAACCAAGAAGTTCTTTTAATTATCTTAGAATGTGACCAGAACTGTTAACGTTTCTTCTAAATAATTATGCGATAAGGAATAAAAGTATATTAATGCATGAAGTACGGCCGCCAGAACTGATTGGTTGGTTGGTTGTTTGGGGAAGGAGACCAGACAGCGAGGTCATCGGTCTCATCGGATTAGGGAAGGAAGTCGGCCGTGCCCTTTCACAGGAACCATCCCGGCATTTGCCTGGAGCGATTTAGGGAAATCAAGGGAAACCTAAACCAGAATGGCCGGACGCGGGATTGAACCGTCGTCCTCCCGAATGCGAGTCCAGTGGCCAGAACTGAAACTACATATCATATTGCGTGCATTGCAATCGAGAACACTCGGCATGCTATAAGATAAGATTTTACTTGGTGATCACGCTATTTCATTAACACCAATAATTATTAACATGAACAGTAATAATTTATTAACAATAATTATTCGAAGTGTGCGACTGGATTCGTGATTTCCTGCCAGGAAGGTCGCAGTTCGTAGTAATAGACGGCAAAACTGAAGTGATATCAGGTATTCCCCAGGGAAGCGTCCTGGGACCTCTGCTGTTCCTGATCTATATAAATGACCTGGTGACTATCTGAGCAGTTCTCTTAGGTTGTTCGCAGATGATTCTGTAATTTACAGTCTAGTAAGGTCATCCGAAGACCAGTATCAGTTGCAAAGCGATTTAGAAAAGATTACTGTATGGTGTGGCAGGTGGCGGTTGACGCTAAATAACGAAAAGTGTGAGGTGATCCACATGAGTTCCAAAAGAAATCCGTTGGAATTCGATTACTCGATAAATAGTACATTTCTCAAGGCTGTCAATTCAACTAAGTACCTGGGCGTTAAAATTACGAACAACTTCAGTTGGAAAGACCACATCGATAATACTGTGGGGAAGGCGAGCCAAAGCTTGCGTTTCATTGGCAGGACACTTAGAAGATGCAACAAGTCCACTAAAGAGACAGCTTACACTACACTCGTTCGTCCTCTGTTAGCATATTGCTGCGCGGTGTGGGATCCTTACCAGGTGGGATTGACGGAGGACATCGAAAGGGTGCAAAAAAAGGGCAGATCGTTTTTTATTATCACGTAGTAGGGGAGAGAGTGTGGAAGATATGATACGCGAATTGGGATGGAAGTCATTACAGCAAAGACGTTTTTCGTCGCGGCGAGATCTATTTACGTAATTTCAGTCTCCAACTTTCTCTTCTGAATGCGAAAATATTTTGTTGAGTCCAACCTACATAGGTAGGAATGATCATCAAAATAAAATAAGAGAAATCAGAGCCCGAACAGAAAGGTTTAGGTGTTCATTTTTCCCGCGCGCTGTTCGGGAGTGGAATGGTAGAGAGATAGTATGATTGTGGTTAGACGAACCCTCTGCCAAGCACTTAAATGTGAATTGCAGAGTAGTCATGTAGATGTAGATGTAGATGTAGAAGCAGGCCGCATTAAGAAGAGAACGGTTTACTAACTACTCTCCTGAAGATATCTGTACAGCGGCAATCTTTCGAAATTCTAACATATGTGAACGGGGAGCACTGCAGCGACGTTTTAAATAGATGAATATTGAAAAAAGAATGCAGCTTCCTGAATTTGTGTAGCCTTCCCTCATGTGAACAATATTCCTTAACAAAGAGTCGGCCAACTCGAACGATGGGATTTTAGTCTTGTAGACGGGATCATTGTCACAGCTAGAATTACACTTGCTTGTATTTTTCTTAATTCAGTTGCATAAGTGCACCTAACACAATAAATTCTGCCCTGCAGCTCAGGTATTGTCAAACCATCTGTGTTATGATCGCACATGACGGTCTCAGCGGCAGCAATATTTGCTTATTTTTGTAATCAGCATCACTGAAATCCCACAAACACCTACGCAAAGCATAGATATCGAAAAAGCGAACATCATTCTCAGTTCCCCACTTCATACACTACTGGCCATTACAATTGCTACACCAAGAAGAAATGAAGATGATAAAGGGATGTTCATTGGACAAATATATTATACTAGAACTGACATGTGATTACACTGTCACGCAATTTGGGTGCATAGATCCTGAGAAATCAGTACCCAGAACTACCACCTCTGGCCGTAATAACGGCTTTGATACGCCTGGTGTGTACAGGTACAGCTACCCATGCAGCTTCAACACGATACCACAGTTCATCGACAGTAGTGACTGGCGTATTGTGACGAGCCAGTTGCTCGGCCATCATTAACCAGACGTTTTCAGTTGGTGAGAGATCTGGAGAATTTGCTGGCAAGGGCAGAAGTCGAATATTTTTTGTATCCAGAAAGTCCCGTACGGGACCTGCAACATGCGGTCGTGCATTATCCTGCTGAAATGTAGGATTTCGCAGGGATTGAATGAAGGGTAGGACCACGGGTTGTAACACCTCTGAAATGTAACGTCCACTGTTCAAAGTGCCGTCAATGCGAACAAGAGGTTACCGAGACGTGTAACCAATGGCACCCACTACCACCACGCCGGGTGATACGCCAGTATGGCGATAACGAATACACGCTTCTAATTGCGTTCACCGTGATGTCGCCGAACACGGATGCGACCATCGTGATGCTGTAGACAGAACCTGGATTCATCCGAAAAAATGACGTTTTACCATTCGTGCACCCAGGTTCGTCATTGAGTACACCATCGCAGGCGCTCCTGTCTGTGATGCAGCGTCAAGGGTAACCGCAGCCACGGTCTCCGAGCTGATAGTCCGTGCTGCTGCCAACGTCATCGAACTGTTCGAGCAGATGGTTGTTGTCTTGCGAACGACCCCATGCTCTGAAGAGCTAATGATTTGCATATCACAGCATTTTCTTCCTGTCGGTTAAATTTCTCGTCTGTAGCAAGTCATCTCCGTGGTGTAGCAATTTTAATGGCCAGTAGTGTATTTCAGTTTGTCTACACTCTACGAACACACACAGCCTCAAAACTCATGCAACTAGTGTCACGAAAGTTGGAACACTCCGAAAGCGTTTGGTTTCACCAACGAGTTGCGCAAACGCGCGGCGCTCATGCGCAGTGGGCGGCAGTGTCGTCGTATGAACTAGGCTTAAGATACGAACGCTGCGCCAGATCGAGGCGGCGCCGGGTTGGGCCACCGGCCAGTGGCGCAGCCAGCGAGCGAGAAAAAACGCGTGTGAAAGCAGAGCCAGTGCTCCGAGACGCCGGGTAGGGTTTCGGGAGCCACCGAAACAGGACACCGAGCGCGCGGCGGCTGCTGCAACATCTTAACACTGTGGGGTCCGGCGATTACCGGAACTGGCCAAAGAGGCATCAGGTGAGACTGCCCTGTTCACACGCTACTCTCCCATCCCGGTGGAAACGTTTCATAAACAACAGAACTCACGCATCGCCCAGTAGACAACCCTACCACAACAAAGGTCAAAAAATAATTATGATTTGCAGTGTTGCTCACGCTACTAAATATTGCATTTTCGGGCAACAACAAAGTTATATTATGTGGCAGGTGTCATTAGAGCACAGTTAATAAAGTCATTTCATGAAATAGGCGCTCATCTTTTCGTGTTTCCGCCGGCCGCAGTGGCCGTGCGGTTAAAGGCGCTGCAGTCTGGAACCGCAAGACCGCTACGGTCGCAGGTTCGAATCCTGCCTCGGGCATGGATGTTTGTGATGTCCTTAGGTTAGGTTAGGTTTAGCTAGTTCTAAGTTCTAGGGGACTAATGACCGCAGCAGTTGAGTCCCATAGTGCTCAGAGCCATTTTTTTTTCGTGTTTCCTACGCTGGTCTCGTTGTGAAATCGTGGCTCAATCGTCGAAAATCTAGGTAGTAATGATTCCAAGCTCGGATGCAAAGAGGTCTAGGTGTTATTCTGCGATATTGGTTCAAATGGCTCTGAGCACTATGCGACTCAACTGCTGAGGTCATCAGTCGCCTAGAACTTAGAACTAATTAAACCTAACTAACCTAAGGACAGCACACAACACCCAGCCATCACGAGGCAGAGAAAATCCCTGACCCCGCCGGGAATCGAACCCGGGAACCCGGGCGTGGGAAGCGAGAACGCTACCGCACGACCACGAGATGCGGGCTATTCTGCGATATTCAAAAGTTTTATAGATGTGTTTCACAAACCACTCTTGAAGATTAAGCCTTTGAAAGTTAGCACAATGGTGATGTAAAAAAGTAATCAGCACTCCGAATTTAAGCTACACTTCTTTTTTATTACTTTTGTTGCAGTATCACGTAACATACAAAAAATCAAATTATAAAACATACTTGAAAATATCTTCCTCAAAGTTCACATTTTATAAACTGACTACAATTTGCGTCTTTTCAACATGACGTCCAAGACTTGACTCTCTAAGGACCGCTTACGCGCCCAAAAATCAGAGTTACAAATACGACAAAGATCAGAGTGACAAAAGAAAGAACACACATAAGAATAATATCATTGCATTATAAACATATCGATGTATCAAAACACCTCTAGATTAATGAAATCAAATCTGAATGTTGTCTCAAAAATATGTTAACTACTTTACGGAATATTGCTGGTATCGAGAGGTTGAGGTGAGATGCCGTAATGAATACGTAATTCAAGTACCATTACAACACGGAGTACAAAGCAACGAGAACGTCGCCCAAATATTGCACCATCAGTAACCCCCTCCACCCACGTGTCTTTAAAGAATCGAATTCCAGTTCATTATTTTGTGAAATGTAACCGAGAAAAAGACTTTAAAAAGTTTGAAATTATGAGTAAAGTTTGTCACTATGTGCTCTCATTCTCAAACAATGAATAAATATACGAGGGTTACTCCAAAAGAAATGCACACTATGTTTGTAAAAATAGAGTTTTCATTCTGCATGTGTGGAAGTATTACAGTGTGTAGATACATCCTTCCCGCTTCTTTTCTAACTTAGTTCAACCTGTTCCCGTGAGTGGCGCCGTCACAGCATGTCTTTAAGATGGCTGCTACACTTCACGTTCGTCAGAAGCAACGTGCTGTCATAGAACTCCTGTGCTGTGAAAACGAGACAGTGGGAAACATCCACAAGAGGTTGAAAAAGGTGTACGGAGATACTGCTGTCGATTGCAGAGCAGTTAGTCAGTGGGCAAGGAGCTTACGTGACGAAAGCGGGCACGGCAATATTGAGGATTGTCCTCGCAGCGGCAGGCCTTGTACTGCACACACTCCAGACAATGTGCAGAGAGCTAACGAATTGGTGACTGCTGACAGACGCATCACACTGAACGAATTGTCACGCTGCGTTGGGATAGGGAAAGGAAGTGTTTGCAGAATACTGAAAGTGTTGGCGTTAAAAAATGTTTGTGCCAGGTGGGTTCCCAGGATGTTGACAGTGGCTCACAAAGAAACAAGAAAAATGGTATGCAGTGAACTTTTGGAACAGTACGAGAATGGTGGAGATGAATTTCTCGGGAGAACTGTGACAGGTGACGAAACGTGGCTCCATCACTTTTCACCAGAGACGAAGAGGCAATCGATGGAGTGGCATCGTGCAAATTCACCCAAAAAAAAAAAAAAAAAAAAAAAAAAAAAAAAATCAAAACCACACCTTCTGCTGGAAAAGTTATGGCTACGGTGTTTTTCGATTTCGAAGGACTCTTGCTTGTGGACATCTTGTCAAGTGGAACCGCCATAAATTCTGCCGCAAATGTGACGACACTGAAGAAACTTTCAGCTCGACTGAGTCGTGTTCGACCATATCGGCAAAAGCAGGATGTTCTTCTGTTGCACGAGAATGCACGGCCACGTGTCAGTCAAAAAACCGTGGAAGCGATCACAAAACTCGGATGGACAACGCTGAAACACCCGCCTTACAGTCCTGACCTGGCTCCGTGTGACTATCATCTCTTTAGGAAACTGAAAGACTCTCCGTGGAACAAGGTTTGAAGATGATGACTCCCTTGTGCACGCTGCCAAACAGTGGCTCCAACAGGTTGGTCCAGAATTTTACCGTGCGGGCAAACAGGCGCTGGTTCCAAGAGGGCGTAAGGCAGTTGAGAGGGATGGGAATTATGTGGAGAAATAAAATATTGTTCCTAAAGGATGTATCTACACACTGTAAAACTTTCAAACATGTAGAATAGAATATGTATTTAAAAAAAAATAGTGTGCATTTCGTTTGGAGTGACCCTCGTAGTTTGGGTAATTTGCGCGCCGTGAGTTACTCTGCTTCAAGACATATACGAGTACATAGGTTCCATATATGTTAAACAATGTAAGAGTATACTCCTTGATGCGCATAGAATAACTATATTAAATATTGAAGATCTAATTTTCGTTGCTCTTCCAATTTGTTCATAGGCAACCCGCCACTGCTTCCTGTAGTTGGTAGTAATTACACTGAAGAGCCAAAGAAACTGGTACAACTGCACCCCAGATATGCTCAAGAATGTTCATGTCTGGGGAGTTTGGTAGCCAGCGGAAGTGTTTAAACTCAATAATGTGTTCCTGGAGCCACTCGGTAGTTATTCTGGATGTGTTGGGCGTCGCATTGTCCTGCTGGAATTGCCCAAGTCCGTCGGAATGCACAATGGACATGAATGGACGAAGGTGATCGGACAGGATGCTTACTTACATGTCACCTGTCAGAGCCGTATCTAGACGTCTGTGGGGTCCGATATCACTCCAACTGCACACGCCCCATACCATTAAAGAGCCTCCACATCCTTGAACAGTCCCCCGCTGACAAGCAAGGTCCATGGATTCGTGAGGTTTTCTCCATACCCGTACAAGTCCATCCGCTCGATACCATGTTAATCGAGAGTCGTCCGAGCAGGCAACATGTTTCCAGCCATCAACAGTCTACTGTCGCTGTTGACATCCCAAAGCGAGGCGTAAAGCTTCGTGTCGTGCAGTCATCAAAGGTACACGAGTGGCTTTCGGATCCTTAAGGGACCCAGCGGGAACGGTTCGCACACTGCCACTTATTGATGGTCCAGCACTGCAATCTCAAGCAATTTTCCGGAAGGGTTGCACTTCTGTCACGTTGAACGACTGTGTTCAGGTATCGTTCGTCCCGTTCGTGCAGGCTCTTTTCCCGGCCGCAGCGATGTCGAAGATAATCTCGGTACAGTCGTGAAATTGCCGTACGGGAGAATCCCCACTTCATCGTTACCTCGGGGATGCTGTGTCCCATCGCTCGTGCGCCGACTGTAACACCACGTTCAAACTCACTTAAATCTCGATAACGTGTCATTGTAGCAGCAGTGACTGATCTAACAGCTGCGTCAGAAACTTACTGTCTTATATAGACGTTACCGAGCGCAGCGCCGTATTCTGCCAGCTATATCTCTAAATTTGAATATACGAGGGCAGTTCAATAAGTAATGCAACATTTTTTTTTTCTCGGCCAATTTTGGTTGAAAAAACCGGAAATTTCTTGTGGAATATTTTCAAACATTCCCGCTTCGTCTCGTATAGTTTCATTGACTTCCGACAGGTGGCAGCGCTGTACGGAGCTGTTAAAATGGCGTCTGTAACGGATGTGCGTTGCAAACAACGGGCAGTGATCGAGTTTCTTTTGGCGGAAAACCAGGGCATCTCAGATATTCATAGGCGCTTGCAGAATGTCTACGGTGATCTGGCAGTGGACAAAAGCACGGTGAGTAGTTGGGCAAAGCGTGTGTCATCACCGCCGCAAGGTCAAGCAAGACTGTCTGATCTCCCGCGTGCGGGCCGGCCGTGCACAGCTGTGACTCCTGCAATGGCGGAGCGTGCGAACACACTCGTTCGAGATGATCGACGGACCACCATCAAACAACTCAGTGCTCAACTTGACATCTCTGTTGGTAGTGCTGTCACAATTGTTCACCAGTTGGGATATTCAAAGGTTTGTTCCCGCTGGGTCCCTCGTTGTCTAACCGAACACCATAAAGAGCAAAGGAGAACCATCTGTGCGGAATTCCTTGCTCGTCATGTGGCTGAGGGTGACAATTTCTTGTCAAAGATTGTTACAGGCGATGAAACATGGGTTCATCACTTCGAACCTGAAACAAAACGGCAATCAATGGAGTGGCGCCACACCCACTCCCCTACCAAGAAAAAGTTTAAAGCCATACCCTCAGCCGTTAAAGTCATGGTTACAGTCTTCTGGGACGCTGAAGAGGTTATTCTGTTCGATGTCCTTCCCCATGGTCAAACGATCAACTCTGAGGTGTATTGTGCTACTCTTCAGAAATTGAAGAGTGTTCGTAGGCACAAAAATCTGAACGAACTTCTCCTTCTTCATGACAACGCAAGACCTCACACAAGTCTTCGCACCCGAGAGCAGCTCACAAAACTTCAGTGGACTGTTCTTCCTCATGCACCCTACAGCCCCGATCTCGCACCGTCGGATTTCCACATGTTTGGCCCAATGAAGGACGCAATCCGTGGGAGGCACTACGCGGATGATGAAGAAGTTATTGATGCAGTACGACGTTGGCTCTGACATCGACCAGTGGAATGGTACCGTGCAGGCATACAGGCCCTCATTTCAAGGTGGCGTAAGGCCGGAGCATTGAATGGAGATTACGTTGAAAAATAGTGTTGTGTAGCTAAAAGATTGGGGAATAACCTGGTGTATTTGAATGCTGAATAAAACAACCCCTGTTTCAGAAAGAAAATGTGTTGCATTACTTATTGAACTGCCCTCGTACATGCCTATTCTGGTTTCTTTGGCGCTTCAGTGTACGAAGACAAGCAGTTAAAACCTGATCCATCAAAAACAGTAGCACGCGCCTTCCACCTAACAAAACAGACAGGCGAGAAGAAAATTGCAGGCGCCCTGGGAAGACAAGCAATCAGAACATAGGACTACACTAAAACATTTAGGAGTCATCCTTGATCGAACAAATTAACTTACAGAACCCAGTGAACTCCGAAAACTAGCTGTTACGACCTCGTTTTCTGAGAGCAACAGCCTTAGCGCTCTGCCTGCCCTGTCTGTGTGGCTCCAGTCATGCGAGATAGGCCTACGTTGGCGTTGCTATGGACGGGATCATCACAGGCTGCCTGAGATCAGCTCCACTTCAAAACGCCACAATCTAACAGGTATCAAACCAGCGAACATCCGCCGTTACTCTACCGCCCGGCTACAAACAAGTGAAGCAAAAAATCTGGAGACCCACTCTTTCAATGGGCAGCAACTGCCCGACCCAAATAAAGACGAAGTTTCCTCTATACTACAGAAACCCTCACTGAACGACCTTCAGCATTCAGATTAAATTCCCGGCGTAACCGAGACCGCAGCTTCACAGACTGGACGGTGCCGTGTGAGAGCTTACGTTCTGGCCGTGAAGAAAGCTGGCCGACATGGAAAACACTCAACAAGGCTACGTTCTGAAGTCGGCAGGCGTAAGACCAACCTGAAGAAGTGAGCAATTTCGTAGTTTCCATGAACGCTAGCAAGTGATATACAGGGTGAGCCAGAAGGAAAGGTAGGTGTTTTGACGGGTGACACCATTACTGATTCTGAACTAAAAACTTGATGTGGACATATGACCCATTCTGAATGGTTTCCGAGATGGAACACTTTTAATGCACATTTATATTTATTTTCTGTATTACTCATTGTCATTCGCTACTTCCTGGACTCGGGTAGATGCGCCGGCATCGGATCGAATCCGCCCGGCGGATTAACGACGAGGGCCGGTGTGCTGGCCAGCCTGGATGTAGTTTTTAGGCGGTTTTCCATCTCCCACTAGGTGAATACCAGGCTGATCCCCACGTGCCGCCTCAGTTACACGGCTAGCAGACATCTGAACACGTTTGCACTATTCCGTGGATTACACTAGACGCAGACAGTTGGGGTACACTAATCCTGTCTCGGGGGGGATACGCGGTGGTGGCAGGAGGGGCATCCGACACCCCTTAATCACTAACCTTGCCAAATCTGTTCCTATCAATGCCGACCCTGCGCCACGCGGGATAAGGCAGCAGTGAAAGAAAGCAATTAGTCATTATCATGGTTTACAATGTACCACAGTAATATAGAGGAAGTTGAGACGAACATTTTAATACAGGCCGCTTGTGGTCTATCAAGTCGGAAAACAACCTCAAACTGGCTTACAAAAAGTACCTAACCTACAGCGCACGCGCGTCGCGCGAGATTTTCAATATTCTCGCTATCTCTCCGCGCAAACTGTTTGTCCTAGTCAAAAAATAAATAGGGGCTTTTTCGTAGCAAAAATAATTTATTTTAATTGTGTACTGAGACACGTTTTCGTTGGAGTGTGCGGCTTTCGAGTTATTAAAGAAAAACGTACAAAAGTGAAATTAAATGTGTTCTACCTCGGAAAACATTCGCAACAGGGCATATTTCCATAGGAAGTTTTTGTTTCAGAATCACTAATACTATCGCGATTCAAAACATGTACCTTTCCTCCTGACTCGCACTGTATATCGAAAGCGCTACTGTTGCAGACCAGTATACCGATTCTGATTACAGCGATGACACGTAATGCTTCGAGCGACATCATTGATACATATGGCGCAAATTGGACCTAATGTTCCAAATGATTCTATTTTTCCTCTTTCTTGACATACAACATGTAAGATAATATGAAATCCTTACCAAATCTATCCCCATCTGCGGGGGACATTTTCAAGAGGGGTCGTAGCGTCACTGAGTGCCCGATTCGCATCTTGACTCGCTACTGACTGCGGCAGAATCCCGTTTGCGCGTGCTCCAGTGCAGTCGCGTGACGTCACATGCTTCGAATGCCCGAGCGCAATTGACCATTCTCCACTGCCGTCTTCCGCTGTTGCTACCACACCACGGTGGAAGACATCTTCTTCAGTACCGGGAGTTTTACAGCAGTCAATAGCGAACCATGGACCTTGCCGTTGGTGGGGAGGCTTGCGTGCCTCAACGATACAGATGGCCCGTACCGTAGGTGCAACCACAACGGAGGGGTATCTGTTGAGAGGCCAGACAAACGTGTGGTTCCTGAAGAGGGGCAGCAGCCTTTTCAGTAGTTGCAGGGGCAACAGTCTGGATGATTGACTGATCTGGCCTTGTAACACTAACCAAAGCGGCCTTGCTGTTGTGATACTGTGAACGGCTGAAAGCAAGGGGAAACTACAGCCGTAATTTTTCCCGAGGGCATGCAGCTTTACTGTATGGTTAAATGATGATGGCGTCCTCTTGGGTAAAATATTCCGGAGGTAAAATAGTCCCCCATTCGGATCTCCGGGCGGGGACTACTCAAGAGGACGTCGTTATCAGGAGAAAGAAAACTGGCATTCTATGGATCGGAGCGTGGAAAGTCAGATCCCTTAATCGAGCAGGTAGGTTAGAAAATTTAGAAAGGGAAATGGATAGGTTAAAGTTAGATATAGTGGGAATAGGTGAAGTTCGGTGCCAGGAGGAAGAAGACTTATGGTCAGGTGAATACAGGGTTCTGAATACAAAATCAAATAGGCATAATGCAGGAGTACGTTTAATAATGAATAAAAAAATAGGAGTGCGGGTAAGCTACTACAAACAGCATAGTGAACGCATTATTGTGGCCAAGATAGACACGAAGCCCACACCTACTACAATAGTACAATTTTATATGCCAACTAGCTCTGCAGATGATGAACAAATTGATGAAATGTGTGATGAGATAAAAGAAATTATTCAGGTAGTGAAGGGAGACGAAAATTTAATAGTCATGGGTGACTGGAATTCGACAGTAGGAAAAGGGAGAGAAGGAAACATAGTAGGTGAATAGGGATTGGGGCTAAGAATTTTGCACAGAGCATAACTTAATCATAGCTAACACTTGGTTCAAGAATCATAAAAGAAGGTTTTATACATGGAAGAATCCTGGAGATACTAGAAGGTATCAGATAGATTATATAATGGTAAGACAGAGATTTAGGAACCAGGTTTTAAATTGTAGGACATATTCAGGGGCAGATGTGGACTCTGACCACAATCTATTGGTTATGAACTGTAGATTAAAACTGAAGAGATTGCAAAAAGATGGGAGTTTAAGGAGATGGAACCTGGATAAACTGACTAAACCAAAGGTTGTACAGAGTTTCAGGGACAGCATAAGGGAAAAATTGACAGGAATGGGGGAAAGAAACACAGTAGAAGACGAATGGGCAGCTCTGAGAGATGAAGTAGTGAAGGCAGCAGAGAATCAAGTAGGTAAAAGACGAGGGATAGTAGAAATCCTTGGGAAACAGAAGAAATATTGAAATTAATTGATGAAAGGAGAAAATATAAAAATGCAGTAAATGAAGCAGGCAAAAAGGAATACAAACGTCTCAAAAATGAGATCGACAGGAAGTGCAAAATGGCTAAGCAGGGATGGCTAGAGGCAAATGTAAGGATGTAAAGGCTTATCTCACTAGGGGTAAGATAGATACTGCCTACAGGAAAATTAAAGAGTCCTTTGGAGATAAGACAACCACTTGTATGAACATCAAGAGCCCAGATGGAAACCCAGTTCTGAGTAAAGAAGGGAAAGCAGAAAGGTGGAAGGAGTATATAGAAGGTCTATACAAAGGCGATGTGCTTGAGGACAATATTATGGAAATGGAAGAGGATGTAGATGAAGATGAAATGGGAGATATAATACTGCGTGAAGAGTCTGACAGAGCACTGAAAGACCTGAGTCGAAACAAGGCCCCTGGAGTAGACTACATTCCATTAGAACTACTGACGGCCTTGGGAGAGCCAGTCCTGACAAAACTCTACCATCTGGAGAGGAAGATGTACTAGACAGGCGAAATACCCTCAGACTTCAAGAAGAATATAATAATTCCAATCCCAAAGAAAGCAGGTGTTGACAGATGTGAAAATTACCGAACTATCAGTTTAATAAGCCACAGCTGCAAAATACTAACACGAATTATTTACAGACGAATGGAAAAACTGGTAGAAGCCGACCTCGGGGAAGATCAGTTTGGATTCCGTAGAAATGTTGGAACACGTGAGGCAATACTGACCTTACGACGTATCTTAGAAGAAAGATTAAGGAAAGGCAAACCTACGTTTCTAGCATTTGTAGACTTAGAGAAAGCTTTTGACAATGTTGATTGCAATACTCTCTTTCAAATTCTAAAGGTGGCAGGGGTAAAATACAGGGAGCGAAAGGCTATTTACAATTTGTACAGAAACCAGATGGCAGTTATAAGAGTCGAGGGAGATGAAAGGGAAGCAGTGGTTGGGAAGGGAGTGAGACAGGGTTGTAGCCTCTCCCCGATGTTATTCAATCTGTATATTGAGCAAGCAATAAAGGAAACAAAAGAAAAGTTCGGAATAGGTATTAAAATCCATGGAGAAGAAATAAAAACTTTGAGGTTTGCCGATGACATTGTAATTCTGTCAGAGGCAGCAAAAGACCTGGAAGAGCAGTTGAACGGAATGGACAGTGTCTTGAAAGGAGGATATGGGATGAACATCAACAAAAGCAAAACGAGGATATTGGAACGTAGTCGAATTAAGTCGGGCGATGCTGAGGGAAATAGATTAGGAATTGAGACACACAAAGTAGTGAAGGGGTTTTGCTATTTGGGGAGCAAAATAACTGATGATGGTGGAAGTAGAGAAGATATAAAATGTAGACTGGCAATGGCAAGGAAAGCGTTTCTGAAGAAGAGAAATTTGTTAACATCGAGTATAGATTTAAGTGTCAGGAAGTCGTTTCTGAAAGTATTTGTATGGAGTGTAACCATGTATGGAAGTGAAACATGGACGATAAATAGTTTGGACAAGAAGAGTGTAGAACCTTTGGAAATGTGGCGCTACAGAAGAGTGCTGAATATTAGATGGGTAGATCACATAACTAATGAAGAGGTATCGAATAGAACTGGGGAGAACTGGATTTTGTGGCACAACTTGACTAGGAGAAGGGATCGGTTGGTAGGGCATGTTGTGAGGTATCAAGTGATCACCAATTTAGTACTCGAGGGTAGCTTGGGGGGTAAAAATCGTAGAGGGCGACCAAGAGATGAATACACTAAGCAGATTCAGAAGGATGTAGGCTGGAGTTGGTACTGGGAGATGAAGAAGCTTGCACGGGATAGAGTAGCATGGAGAGCTGCATCAAACCAGTCTCAGCACTGAAGACCACAACAACAACGTGAAATAAATACGTCATAACTTCTGAACGGTTTGCGTCAGGACGTTCAAACTGCACGGATGGGCGCTGGCAGGATGCGAAATAATATGCACAGTATGGTTTCATTTGGATGGGCTTGTGAATAAGCAAAATTGGCGCATTTTGTGGACAGAATCCGCACTTCTCGATCGAGAAGTCTCTTCACGCTGAACGGGTGTCTGTATGGTGTGCAGTGCGCAGTCACGGAATAAGCGGTGCGATATTCCTCGATGGCACTGTGACTAACGAACGGCACGTGATGGTTTTGGAAGACGATTTTATCACTGTTATCCAAAGTGACCCTGGTTTGGACAAGATGTGGCTCATGCAAGACGGTGCTAGACCCTATCGAAGCAGGAGAGTGTTTGATGTCCTGGAGAAGCACTTTGGGGACCGCATTCTGGCTCTGGGGTACCCAGAGGCCACTGGCGAGGGCCTCGATTGACAGTCATATTCTCCGGATCTGAACACATGCGACTCCTTTTTTGGGGCTATATTACAGACAAGGTGTACAGCAATAACCCCACAACCATTGCTGAGCTGAAAACAGCCATTCAGGAGGACGTCGACGCCATCGATGTTCCGACACTTCAGCGAGTCGTGCAGAATTTCGCTATTTGTCTCCGTCATATCATCGCCAATGGTGGCAGGCATATCGAAGATGTCATAACCTAAATCCGAATATCTGTAGTGATGTTTACATGTTGAAAAGTGTGTGCGCGCCGTAGTTTCTAACTATTTTACGTTTTTTCCCTCATGTAGCTCAATACTTGTCACCCTATAGTGCCGATCAGCTACCGTATGCCGAGCGCTTGTGTTACCTGCCTAAACAGGTGCAGCGGCCGGCGGAGGGGAAAGGCGGGGAGGGAGGGGTGGGGGCAGGCACGCAAGGCACGCCGGGTCGTCGACCCCGCAGGCCCACGTGCTGCCTCTGCGCCTGCGCAAACAGTTGCACGCGCGCTGCACTTCCGCCGGCGACACGGGAGCGGGTCATTACCGCACAGCACCTGTCTCAGCACGCGAGGATGGCCCCATTCTACAGCCGTGGGCTAAGATTAGCTGCCGAGTTACGATTTACACTGTGTACGGGGAGCTTTCGACCTCTGGAAGACTTGTGATCAAATAGGGCAGAAAGGATAGATAACATTCCATCAGAATTTCTAAAATCACTGGCAGAAGTTGAAACAAAACGGCTATTTACGTTGGCGTATAGAATGTATGAGTCTGGCGACATACCACCTGACTTTCCGATAAATATCATCCACACAATTCCGAAGACTGCAAGAACTGACAAGTGCGAGAATCATCGCACAACCAGCTTAACAGCTCATGCAACCAAGCTGGTGACAAGAATACTATACGGAAGAATGGGGAAAAAAAATTGAGGATGAGTTAGATGGCAATCAGTCTGGCTTTAGGAAATGTAAAAGCGCCAGAGAGGCAATTCTGATGTTGCGGTTGATTATGGAAGCAAGACTATAGAAAAATCAAGACACGTGCACAGGATTAGTCGATCTGGAAAACGCGTTCGACGGTGTAAAATGGTGCAAGATGTTCGAAATCCTGAGAAAAGTAGTTTCAAAATGGCTCCAAGCACTATGGGGCTTAACATATGATGTCATCGATCCCCTAAACTTAGAACTACTTAACCAACCTACGTCATCACACACATCCATGTCCGAGACAGGATTCGAACCTGCGACCGTGGCAGCAGTGCGGTTCCGGACTGAAGCGCCTAGAACCGCTCGGTCACAGCGGCCGGCGATAAAAATACGGATAAGCTGTAGGGAGAGACGGGAAATATATAATATGTACAAGAGACAAGAATGAATAATTAGAGTGGGCGACTACGAACGAAGTGCTCGGATTAAAAAGGGTGTAAGACAGGGATGTAGACTTTTGCCTCCACTGTTCAATCCGCACAGTGAAGAAGGCATGATGGAAATAAAAAAAGGTTCAGAAGTGGAATTAAAATTCAAGGCGAAAGGATATCAGTAATAAGATTCGATGATGACATTGCTATCTTGAGTGCAAGTGAAGAAGAATTACGTGATCTGCTGAATGAAATGAAGTCTAATGAATACAGAACATGAATTGAGAGTAAATAGAAGAAAGACGAAGTAATGAGAAGTAGCAGAAATGAGAACAGCGAGAAACTTAAGCCGGCCGCTGTGGCCGAGTGCTCCTAGGCGCTTCAGTCGGGAACCGCGCTGCTGCTACGGTCGCAGGTTCGAATCCTGTCTTGGGCATGGATGTGTTCTAAGTGTAGGGAACTGATGACCGCAGTGCTGCTTACAGCCATTTGAACCATTATTTGAGAAACTTAACATCAGGATTGATAGTTACGAAGTAGATGAAGTTAAGCAACTGTACTACCTAGGCAGCAACTAACGAATGACCGACGCAGCAAGGAGGACATCAAAAGCAGACTAGCTCTGGCTAAAAGGACATTCCCGGTCAAGAGAAGTCTGATAATATCTAACATAGGCCTTAATCTGAGGAAGAAATTTCTGAGAATATATGTATTGTATGGTAGTGAAACATGCACTGTGGGAAAACCGGAACAGAAGAGAATCGAAGCATTTGAGACGTGGTGCTACAGACGAATGTTGAAAATTAGGCGCTTCAGTCTGGAATCGCGTGACCGCTACGGTCGCAGGTTCGAATCCTGCCTCGGGCATGGATGTGTGTGATGTCCTTAGGTTAGTTAGGTTTAAGTAGTTCTAAGTTCTAGGGGACTGACGACCACAGATGTTAAGTCCCATAGTGTTCAGAGCCATTTGAACCATTTTTTGAAAATTAGGTGGACTGATAAGGTTTGGAATGATGAGGTTCCCTGCGTAATTGATGGGGAAAGGAATATATGGAAAACAGTGATACAAGGGACAGGATGATAGGACATCTGTTAAGATATCAGGTAATGATTTCCACGGTAATAGACAGAGTTGTAGAAGGCAAAAACCATAAGGGAAGACAGAGATTGGAATACACCCAGCAAATAATTGAGGACGTAGGTTGCAAGCGCTACTATGAGATGAAGCGATTGGCACAGGAGAGGAATTCGTACCGGGTCGCATCAAACCAGTCAGAAAAGTGATGGAAAAAAAAAAAAAAACGGAGAGATGCGGACACGGAGACTTCAAACACTGGAGACCTCTCGACACTTCGGCTCTTCCCCTGCGAGCGTGGCGCAGGTTGAACGACAAGTCTCGATGATTACTTTGTGTTCTGATGTAACCACAAATACCGGGACAAAATGTGGAACGCAAGAGCAGAGGAGGTGGCGAGGATACGCCGGCCAATGGTACGCGGAATTGGACCGCCTCGGCCGCTTAGATCGGCACAGGATAGCGAACGGTAGTTATCAGTGACGCGGCAACTTCCAGGATATTTGTTTTTTTTTGTTTGTTTTGGTTTTAGGGCGCAAAACTTCTATGGTCATTAGCGCCCGGTCCGTGACTTAGGAAACAGTAAAAAGCCGAAATTGAAAACCAGCAGCAATGGGAACGAAAGTCATAAAATTGGAGAAACTAAAAGCAGAAGGAAGGCTTAAAAATCCACTACAGAAAGGGGTTGGTTGTCCCCAAAAAAAGCTTCAAATGACTGACGTCATTTCACTGGCAATAATAAACTTGAGAACGCGGTCGGCTGAGCGCGTGTCATCTGCTAAAATCGACGATATATCATGCGAAAGCTGTAGACAGGAGCGTAACGGATTAAAATAGGGGCACTCAATTAAAAGGTGTCTTACCGTCCACAGCTGAGAGCAGTGGGGACAGAGTGGGGGAGGATCGCCGCTTAAAAGATGTCGATGGCTAAAAAGACAGTGCCCTATCCGGAGTCTAGTTAAAATTACCTCCTCCCGACGACGCGTTCGGGAGAAAGAGGTCCAAGCACAAGGAAGAGCTTTCATGTCCCGCAATTTATTATGGGTAAGTGTCGACCAATGCGTGTGCCATAAATGAACAACACGTCGACATAGAACGCTCCGTAGATCGGCGATGGGAATCGATTGAATGGCTGGCCGAGGAAGAGAGACTGCAGCCTTGGCTGCAATATCGGCCGCCTCATTTCCACAGATACCAACGTGTCCCGGGAGCCAGAGGAACGCCACCGAGACGCCCCCCAGGTGGAGCAAGCGCAGACAGTCCTGAATCCGGTGGACCAGAGGGTGCACAGGGTAGAGAGCTTAGAGACTGAGGAGAGAGCTTAGAGAATCTGAGCAGATAACGTACTGTATCCGCTGATGGCGGCGGATGTAGTGGACAGCCTGGAGAACAGCGTAAAGCTCCGCAGTATAAACCGAACACTGGTCGGGAAGCCGAAAGTGATTTGGGGTGTCGCCAACAATATAGGCACTCCCTACACCTAACGATGTTTTCGAGCCGTCGGTGTAAATAAATGTGGCGTCCGTCTTTTGTGCACATAGAGCAGCAAATGCCCGACGATAAACAAGTGAAGGGGTACCATCCTTGGGAAATCGACAAAGGTCACGGAGCAGGCAGATCCGGGGACGGAGCCAAGGCGGTGCTGTACCCCAAGTTGTCAAGAAGGTTTTAGGAAAGCGGAAGGAAAGAGAATGGAGCAGTTGACGGAAGCGGACTCCCGGTGGTAGTAGGGAGGAGGGGCGGCCTGCATACCCTACATCAAAGGAGGCGTCGAAAAAAAGGTCATGGGCTGGATTAGCAGGCATGGAAGACAGATGGCTAGCATAACGACTCAGAAGGACTGCTCGCCGATTGGACAGCGGAGGTTCAGCAGTCTCAGCATAAAGGCTTTCCACAGGGCTGGTGTAAAAAGCGCCAGACACTAAACATAATCCACGATGGTGGATAGAGTCGAGACGCCGAAGAATAGACGGCCGAGCAGAGGAGTAGACTATGCTTCCATAGTCCAATTTCGAGCGCACTAAGGCGCGATAGAGGCGGAGAAGGACCACTCGGTCCGCTCCCCAGGAGGTACCATTCAGGACACGGAGGGTGTTGAGGGATCGCAGACAGCGAGCCGAAAGATAAGAAACGTGGGAGGACCAGCACAGTTTCCTGTCAAACTTAAGACCCAAGAATTTAGCGAAGTCTGAAAACGGAAGGTTGACAGGACCTAGATGTAAGGAGGGCGGAAGAAACTCCTTACGTCGCCAAAAATTAACACAAACGGTCTTACTGGGAGAAAAACGGAAGCCGGTTTCGATGCTCCAAGAGTGGAGGAGATCGAGACATCCTTGAAGACGTCGTTCAAAAAGGCTGGTCCGTTGAGAGCTGTAGTAGATCGCAAAATCGTCCACAAAGAGGGAGCCCGAGACATCAGGAAGGAGACAATCCATAATTGGATTGATGGCAATGGCAAACAGTACAACACTCAGCACGGAGCCCTGGGGTACCCCGTTTTCTTGGGAGAAAGTACGGGAGAGAGTAGTGTTCACCCGCACCCTAAATGTGCGCTCGGCTATAAATTCGCGAAGAAAAAGGGGCAGCCGACCTCGAAAGCCCCAAGAGAACAGTGTGCGGAGGATGCCTGTCCTCCAACAGGTATCGTATGCTCTCTCCAGATCAAAAAATATTGCTACTGTTTGGCGTTTCTGGAGAAAATTGTTCATGATATAAGTGGAGAGAGCACTGCAACTGCAGAACGATGCTTTCGGAATCCGCATTGGGCAGGTGTTAAAAGACTGTGGGATTCCAGCCACCACCCTAAACGGTAATTCACCATACGCTCCAAAACCTTACAGACACTACTCGTGAGAGAAATGGGGCGATAGCTAGAGGAGAGATGTTAGTCCTTTCCAGGTTTCGGAACAGGAACGACGATAGCTTCCCGCCATCGTCTGGGAAAAGTACTGTCGGTCCAAATTCGATTATAAAGGCGAAGGAGGTAATGCAGACTATGGGTTGATAAATGAAGCAACATTTGGACGTGGATACCATCCGGTCCTGGGGCGGAGGAGCGGGAAGAAGAGAGTGCATGTTGGAGTTCCCACAAGGAGAAAACAGTATTGTAGCTTTCGCGATTTTGAGAGGAGAAAGCAAGAAGTCGCACTTCCGCTGCACGTTTCTTCGGGAGAAACGCTGGCGGGTAATTTGAAGAGCTCGAAATCTCAGCAAAGTGCTGACCCAACGAGTTAGAAATTGCGACGGGGTCCACTAATGTGTCATGCGCGACAGCGAGCCCAGAGACCGGGGAGAAACTAGGCGCGCCTGAGAACCGTCGAAGCCGACTCCAAACTTCCGAGGAGGGAGTGAAGGTGTTAAATGAGCTAATAAAGAATTTCCAGCTTGCCTTCTTGCTATCGCGGATGACACGACGGCATCGCGCTCGGAACTGCTTATAGCGGATACAGTTGGCCAAAGTAGGATGGTGGCGGAAAACGCGGAGAGCACGTCGCCGCTCACGTATTGCATCACGGCATGCCTCGTTCCACCAAGGAACTGGGGGGCGCCGGAGCAATTCGGAGGTGCGTGGTATTGAACGTTCCGCAGCTGTAAGAATAACGTCGGTAATATGTGTGACCTCATCGTCGACGCTGGGAAAGTGACGGTCATCGAATGTCGCTAGAGACGAAAAAAGTGTCCAATCGGCTTGGGCAAACTTCCAGCGTCGCAGGCGCATGTAGGGCAGTTGAGGCTGCAGTCTAAGGACACATGGAAAGTGGTCACTCGAGTGTGTATCATCAAGGGCGAACCATTCGAAGCGCCGAGTTAGCGTAACAGTACCGACCGCAAGGTCCAAATGAGATAAATTTGTCGTGGAGGCAGACAAAAATGTAGGGACCCCAGTGTTGAGGCAAACTAGATCTGCTTGGTGGAAGACGTCTAGCAATAGTGAGCCACGTGGACAAGGATGTGGAGATCCCCAAAGCGGGTGGTGGGCATTGAAGTCTCCAACCAGCAAATATGGGGGTGGAAGCTGACCAAGAAGATGAAGGAGATCAGCTCGTGCCATTGGTGTGGACGATGGAATGTATACAGTACAAAGAGAGAACATGTATCCAGAAAGGGAAAGACGGACGGCGACAGCTTGGAAGGAAGTGTTTAAAGGGATTGGGTGATAATGGAGAGTTTCATGGAGAAGAATGATGAGTCCTCCATGTGCTGGAGTGCCTTTAACAGAGGGGAGATCATATCGGACGGACTGAAAATGAGGGAGAACAAAGCGGTCATGGGGATGCAGCTTTGTTTCCTGAAGACAGAAGATGACCGGCGAGTAGGATCGTAAGAGGATCGACAATTCATCCCGATTGGCTCGAATACCGCGGATATTCCAGTGGATAATGGACATAGGGTGAACAGAAAATGGAGGAATGTGACCAAGGTCGCTGTCAACTCAACGACTGCTCTGAGCTTGCGACCGAGAGCATGGAATGGCATTCAGCCGAAGGCAGAAGATCCTGATCCATAGGTTGGTCAGGAGCAGCTCCTGCCACCAGCGATCGGCCGGTCGATCGGCCGCCAGTAGTGCGCCTCGGCGACACAGAAGACGGCCGAGGGCGATTTCCGCCAGGGTGTGCTGTAGATGGGACACGCCTTGGCGGAGAAGGAGAGGAACTGGGTTTCTTTGTAGCCTTCTTGGAAGTATGATGTTTAGAGGAAGGAGGAACCGATGGTTGGGAAGTTGCCGTACATAAAAACTCTTCACGAGTATGCTCTTTTTTCGAAGTCTTGGTGTCTGACTTGTGGGCTCGAGATTTAGCAGAACTCGACGAAGGGTGAGCCAGAGAGTTGGCAGGCGAAAGTGGTGAGGTTGAACGGGCGATCTTTGCGCTGGCCGATCTGACGACCGAGCCACTAAAGGTGAGGTCGCAAGTCTGCGTGGCCGCCTCCTTTGTTGGCCGAGGAGAAGCAAGGACAGTGCTGTATTTTCCTTTCTGAGGCACGGTGGGCTGTCGATTGGCGAATAATTTTCGAGCAGCAAAGGTCGACACCTTTTCCTTTACTCTAATTTCCTGGATGAGCTTTTCGTCCTTAAAAACGGGACAATCTCGAGAGGAAGCAGCGTGGTCACCCATACAGTTGATGCAGCGAGGGGATGGAGGTGGACAAGCACCCTTATGGGCATTCTTGCCACACGTAACACATTTGGCCGGATTGGAACAGGACTGGCTGGTGTGATTGAACCGCTGACACCAATAGCAACGCGTAGGGTTTGGGACGTAAGGGCGAACGGAAATTATCTCATAGCCTGGTTTGATTTTCGATGGGAGTTGAACTTTGTCAAATGTCAAGAAGACAGTGCGGGTTGGAATGATGTTCGTGTCAACCCTTTTCATAACCCTATGAACAGCCGTTACGCCCTGGTCAGACAGGCAGTGCTGAATTTCTTCGTCAGACAATCCATCGAGGGAGCGTGTATAAACGACTCCACGCGAGGAATTTAAAGTACGGTGCGGTTCCACCCGGACAGGGAAGGTGTGTAGTAGTGAGGTACGCAGCAATTTTTGTGCCTGGAGGGCACTGACCGTTTCTAACAACAGGGTGCCATTCCGTAATCTGGAACAAGACTTTACAGGACCTGCAATTGCGTCGACACCTTTCTGAATAATGAAAGGGTTGACCGTGGGGAAGTCGTGACCGTCGTCAGACCGAGAAACAACAAGGAACTGTGGCAACGATGGAAGAACTGACTGTGGCTGAGACTCAGTGAACTTACGTTTGTGAGCAGACATAGTGGAAGGTGAGGAAACCATTGCGGAAGAATCCCCCATGATTACCGGCGTCTCCGATGGCGCGCTCCTCCCTTGTGGGGGCCCTCTCTGAGGGCACTCCCGCCTTAGGTGATTGTTCACACCTCAGGTCACACCTCCCGACAAACGGACGGAGGGACCAATCGGCACTTTCGGAAGGTATCAGCTGGGTAATCACCCCTCCCTGGGCCTGGCCGTTACCAGGGGGTACGTACGTGTCCTACCTGTCTACCCGGGGCGGGGAATTACGCGTTACCCCGTCACCGGCTACGCATGGATGTGCGTGGGTCGGCCTTCAGACACGCACAGGGAGGACGAAAGAGAAAGGGAAAGGAAAGAAGAGAGGTCTCAAACGCCGCAGCGGAGAAAAGGGTAAAGAGAAGAGGTAAGGAAAAGAGAAGGACAAAGGAAGGATGAAGACATACAAGCAAGGAAGGCGAAGAATGCGGTACATTTACAAGCGTCTTCTCCGGACATAGGCACAAACCATACTCCCAGAGGGGGCGAAAGGGAAGGAAAGAGCCAGAGGTGAGTGGGGGGGGGGGGGGGAAGATGGGTGATGGGGAAGGATGCGGAAAGGGAAGGTATGCAGCCCGGAAAGGAAGGAAGGCCACATTAGCTCGGGGTCCCGTGCTCGCTACGCACGTAGCCACAAAAGAGTTGTGGATCCCCTGGGGGGCAGGATCTTTGTGTATAGCAAGAACTTTACTGTTTTCATGTCGCCTCTCACTGGGAACAGTTGGTGTATCTCTAAAGTTAAGTATTGTCCACTGCTTTCTAGAAACAAAACTACTGATGTTATTGTTTGAAACTGTTGTATAGCATTCCGAGAACGCTGCATCCCGTAGGCACCATATTAGCGGCAAGTGGGCAAGGCCCAAACTTTCCTTCCAGACTTCCTAGGGTGATTTTGGGTATACCGGGTGGTCCATTGATAGTGACCGGGCCAAATATCTCACGAAATAAGCGTCAAACGAAAAAAACTACAAAGAACAGAACTTGTCTAGCTTGAAGGGGGAAACCAGATGGCGCTATGGTTGGCCCGCTAGATGGCGCTGCCATAGGTCAAACGGATATCAACTGCGTTTTTTTTAAAAAGATAGGAACTCACATTTTATATTGCATATTCGTGTAGTACGTAAAGAAATATGAATGTTTCAGTTTGACCACTTTTTTCACTTTGTGACAGATGCCGCTGTAATAGTCACAAACATATGGCTCACAATTTTAGACGAACAGTTCGTAACAGGTAGGTTTTTCAAATTATAATACAGAACGTAGGTACGTTTGACGTTTTATTTCGGTTGTTCCAATGTGATACATGCACCTTTGTGAACTTATCATTTCTGAGAACGCATGCTGTTACAGCGTGATTATCTGTAAATACCACATTAATGCAATAAATGCTCAAAATGATGTCCGTCAACGTCAGCCCATTTGGCCATACGTGTAACGACATTCCTCTCAACAGCGAGTAGTTCGCCTTCCGTAATGTTCGCACATGCACTGACAATCCGCTGACGCATGTTGTCAGGCGTTGTTGGTGAATCACGACAGCAAATGTCCTTCACAGAAAGAAATCCAGGGAAGTCAGATCCGGTGAACGTGCTTCGACGACGAATCCACCTGTCATGAAATATGCCAAGATCAGCAGGATTCTCCAGAAATATGACATCAAGAGCATATTTTGCCCACCCACCACAATTGGGGCTATGCTGGGGAATGTAAAAGATGACCTGGGGCTACGTAAGCCAGGTATTTACAACATACCATGCCGGTGTGGGATGTCAGACATTGGCCAGTCCACCAGAACTGTGGACATCAGGTGTAAGGAACACCAGAGACATGCTAGACTCACGCAGGCAACTAAATCAGCCATAGCAGAGCATTGTCTGGAACTTGGTCATTCAATGGATTTAAATGACACCAAGATTGTGACACAGACCTCAAGATTTTGGGACAGTGTCATTAAAGAAGCCATTGAGATTAAGGTCACACACAATCTAATCAACCGTGACTCGGGATACCAAATCAGCACTGCCTGGAATACAGTGCTTGAGCTTGTGAAAACTCAACGCAGGACACTCCGGAATTCTGCAAGAAATAGAAGTGAAGACCGAGAGAACAGCCGTGAGACAAGGCGTCTGACATTGGAGACCAGATCTGACACACCCCAGATCATGAACTCGACTTCAGAAGACGGCCAGGCCGGGCGCGGACGGCGGAGGGAACACCGGCGACCAGAGAGGGACAATGTAGCCGCGTCTGGCGGGCGCAGACCTCAGACGGAACACAAGACGCGGCACGGACCGATTAGGGAGCGCCCGGCACGGAACAGAGGTGGAAATCATAGTAACAGTCAGGAGATAGAGTACCCAACATCTCAGATCGGGTCTGACACACCTCAGATGACAACCTCAACCGTTGAGGACGGCCAAAACGGGCGCCGACGGCAGTCGGAACATCCGCGACTGGAGGGGTCCGTTGAAGCCGAGTCTGGCGGGCGCGGACCACAGATGGAACACTCGACTCGGAGCGGACCGATTAGGGAACGCCCAGCTGCTCCCAGGCATAAATACTGGACTCGATCGACCCAAGGACTAGTAGCCTGTGTAGGGAGACGCTGACTAGAGCGGAGCGCTTGCTGCGGAGAATGCTAAGTTCACCGGATTTGGATACGATGTGACGTCATTATGACGTATACACGATACATCGAAAACGATAGAAACCGTGTATCGACTATTCGACTTTAGTGAACTTTCGAGAGGTTGTGAGAGGGTACCGCTGTGCTCTGCGCCATTCGTGTAAACGTGTTTTGCGTTCCTAGCGTTTAAATCGTGTATTGTACTGTGTTTGTGTCCTGTGCGTTGTTTTTCCGTTTGCTCGTCTCTAATTATTGTGGCTATCCGCTCATGTTGTGATGCAATTCGAATTTTGCATAATCTTGTCTTAGCAAATTATACTGCTGACATAAACCACATTGACTTGGCCAGGTACATGCTAAAACTATTGTGGTTGTATACATGACATAATAAACAGTACGTCTGGTTTATCATACCACCGTGGAATGCTTTGACACTACATTCAGTCATTTCATACGTCAATCAGTACTAGACACTAACCTTTGGTTAAGATTACATCGAGAAATCCACTTCCCCTCGTATTTCATCTACGGTCGACGATTTTTCTTCAACAATGCCTGATATTTTTCTTTTTAAGTTCGAAATTCAATCATTCTACACACCAGTCATAACTGGACACTAAGGTACCTGTCTCTGCGGTCCGAGTGTAAAATTACTTGGAATTATGGTTGATAAAAGACTATCTTGGGATGGACATGTAAATTACTTAGCTAAGAAACTTGTACGAGTTCTCTTTCAGCTATATAAATTAAGAAAAAAAGTCAGCAAGAGTATGCTGTTACAATCTAATATGCACTGACAAGACCAATTGTATGAAACCATACTAAAATGTTGATAATAAATAAATATTATTTTCGGCGTAAGCATTCAATACTACAATCACACAATCTAATCTGGTCGGGACATAAGAAGACTTCACTTTTTTACGAAACGTGTTGTCCGTGGTGTTTTCAAGGCCACGGTCAGGAATATTTCTATTAATATCCAGCTCTTTTACTTTTATTTCGGCGAAATACACATACGCAGCCACACTGAGCAGTTTTCAGAATCGCACGTGTCAAAACAAACCACTAGCTGACGACAGTTTAGAATCTCGAACGTTCGTAAAAGTCGATAGGTGTGTTAATTGACTAAAGCGTATATACGCCATAATGACGTCACATCATATACAGGTTGGGTGAACTTAGCATCCTCCGCTTGCTGCTGCTGTTGTTGCCGTCACTGTTGCTGCCCAGATGCCGCCCAGAAGAGACGGGAGGCCGGGCCGCCGCATTGTGGCCGCCTTAATGGAGCGTCTCGTCACTGAGGAGCGGCAAACCACGCCGAGACGTGCAGTGCTTCCGCTGCCAGCAGATTGGCCACGTGGCCAAATACTGCCGGCGCAACCAAGTGGTGCGCATGAAGTGCGCGGAAGCGCACGACACCCGCGACTGCACAAAGCCGCGCGACGTGGCGCCGAAGTGCGCAAATTGCGGAGGAAAGCACGTCGCGAGCTTGGGGTCGCGGGACCAACATGAGGAAGAAGAAGCGACGACGGAAACGTCCCGGCCGTGGGGCCTCCGCCCCCCGCTAGACGCAGCCATGACGCCGCAGTGCCGCACAGCAAGCTCCGTGCGGCCACAGACGAGGCAATAGCGGACCTCAAAGCCGCATTTGCGGCAGAGAGGACCGCCCTACGGGACGAGCTGGCTGCGGCGCACAGAGAAATCCAGCGGCTGCGGGCTGAAGTGGCTTATGCCACGAAAGCCTTGCGGCCCCCCGCACCTGCTCCCCGCCCCTCGGGGCGGGAGCCCACAGAGGCAATGGATACGACAGAATTGGAGGCAGATCACGCCTAGCCGCCACCCAAGAAGAAATTGGCGGTGCGGATCACCAAGCACTTAGAAGGGCTGCTCGAACTGGCCGCCTCCCACAAGGTTGAGGCAGCCACCAAGCCCAAGGCAGCCCAGGAGTCAGCCCCAGTCTCCGAAGAAGAAGCTCAGACGATGAAGGTTCAGACGAAGGCTGCTCCACAGCAGCCAACAACCGTCCGACTTATACCTCAAGACCTCTTGATGGGGCCAGGGTCCTATTCGTTCACCGAGCTTTAACGTCATCGGCGCGTTGGGGCACTGGAAACCAAGACGACGCCGACCTCAGACACCCCTTTCCCTGATCAACCCACACCCTAAATATCCTCAAACGAGTTAATTCCCCCATCCAAAACCCCAAATGTCCGACAAGAGTAAAGGAACGAGTGCGTTCCGGGGCTTTAAACACATGAGGACGTTAGTCCTATCAGACAATGCTCTACTCTACCAAGGACTAGTATCAGGTAGCACCTGAAGAAGACAGCGAGGCACGCTGTTGAAATATCGTGCGAGAACGACACGAACATCCGGCTGGATTCCCGAATATCCAAGATGTAAACAGATCGCCGGGAAAGCATGAAGAATTACAACATATAAACATGTTTAAGGAATTCGGCCGTTACACTTCAAGCAATAAATTCGTTAACACCGAATCCGACAAACATGACAGAGGCAGCTATTAATGTATGGCAGACTGACAGGGGGATTACTGAACAACCCGAACCGCAGGTTGATCTAACCCGCCCCTACCCCACAAGGGAAAAACGGACCACCCAATTCATAAATAACCTCCTTCCCGCGGGTGGACAAACGGAGAAGAATGGTGGAACGACCCCAAAACAAAGCGGCTGGTGACCTCACCAAGAAAACAAGTAGAATTTAACAAGAGCAAAACAACATCTCACCAATCACTTAACTTCTAATAAACTGCGATTTCTGGCGAAGACCTGGCGCAGCACCCCCAACGCTCTCCCGAACCGTCCGCTGCCAGCCGCTTCAACGGACGCAGGAAGGCGCGCCGATCTCCCGTATCACGGCGTCGCAGCTCGCGCCGGGCAGACCGACGTCGTGGGTTGACTCCTGTTGCTCTCGTGTCTGCCGCGAAGCCACTACCCCTCGCTATAAGGCGCGGCCCACTGGACTCACGTGGCGACCTCACACGCGCCGACGCTCAAGGCGGACAAGTCATCTCGTGTCTCAGTGCGCGACCGACCAACCGATCGATCCAACCGCCAATGACCGTTGCCCGAGCAACTCGAGCAGACTGGCGGCCTAACACATACTAGCACTCCGGACAACAAACAGACACTGACTGCCCCACACTGACCCGGCTGACCAACTGACCAGACTGGCGAGCCCATAGCGCCCCTTAAATGCACGTGAGCAGGCAACTTTACTCCTTTTCCACCAGAGGAAGACACCAAACCTGCGATTGCCACAGCGGCGCCACCGCCAGAAACTGCTTCACACTACGCGCTGCGGCGCGCTCTTCAAAACAGCATATTCATATTTCTTTACGTAGTACACGAATATGTAATAAAAAATGGGGGTTCCTATTTTTAAAAAAACGCAGTTGATATCCGTTTGACCTATGGCAGCGGCATCTAGCGGGCCAATCATAGCGCCATCTGGTTCCGCCCTTCAAGCTAGACGAGTTTCGTTCTTTGTAGTTTTTTCATTTAACGCTTATTTCGTGAGATATTTGGCCCGGTCACTGTCAATGGACCACCCTGTAGAAGTAGTTGCAATGACCAAGACAGACCTGTTCGCTACAGCGGTTACGCTCACCGTAAATTTAGTAAATCTAAATCACCTTACGTTGCGTATGTGTGCTTACGCGAAAAGTCCGATCACAGCAAGGAGAAGATGCTTCAGAAGAATGGAAAAGTGTGTACATTAAGCCAAAACGCTGCTTTGTGTAGCAGTTGTTATTATTATGACTTTATTTTCATTGGCAATAGGCCTATTTTGGCTCAAAGACCATTTTCAAACACCTCCCATATTACGTCGTTGACGCTCTTGCTGTCAGATATCATACTTGGTTCGTTTTTAAGCAAAGCACAGGCGAAATTTGAGCCGAAATAGGTTTATAGCCAATGAAAGTAAATTCACAATAATAACAACTGCTACACAAACCAGCATTTTGGCTTAATGTACACGTAATGTCCTTACAAGACATATATAACGCTGCAGGCCCAGAAGAATTTACAATAGTGTCTGATGTTTATCTGCATCTCTGTCGACCCCCTCACCGACGCACCTCTAGAAATGAAGATGGCTAAGAATGCTCAAACGAAACTAACACGTTATCTGATGTATACCTTTATCAGATGTGGAATCTTTATAAACACCGATCCTTCAAATAATCGATCTGCCATATATAAAAGAGCTTCAAAGGTCTGATTACTTTACAATTAGTTAATATGTCAATTTCCGCTCCATTTTAAATATGCTAAAGCTACTGTCTCAACACATCTCAACATCTATATTGCCTTAAGTACGTAACTATGTTTCGTACAATGACATAATTTTGCAACTACATTCAGTGGTATATGTAGATACTGTCAGCAAACTGAGCTATTAATACAGTCAGTAGTACAGAAGTAATAAATTAAAACGCCGTTTCCGATGCTTAGTGGATCACACCCTAAGACACTATACAGTGTCAAAGTTATAGGTGCCGGCGCGTGTAAATGTATGTGCGTTATGCCGTGGTGATGTTACAGACTTTCAAAGATGATGGAGACGGAACAATGTATCAATTTGGGGTAAGGGTCCCCGGTTCGGAAACGAACGAGTCGAAAGGTACAAGCGAAAATCATTCTGATACCTCTGTCAGCGGAATACATGTAACGGTACTGTTGTTGCTAAGAATGTAGGGCAGCCAATTTTCAGAGGTGGCAGTAAGGACCAAGACAAGAAAAAATCGTCCAGTCAACATGGGTTCTAAAATGCATACGTGAGGAGCTATGAGCACTTCTTCATATTCGCTAGTATGAAACACATCTCCTCTATTGAAGAAGGGTTCATAGCTCATAAAGTATACATTTTAGAGGCCATGTCTACTAGACATTTTTTATTCTCTTGGTCTATACTACCACCTCTGAAAGTTGCCTACCCTACGTCTTAGCAACAACAATGCCGGTACATGTATTCCACTGTCAGAAGTACGATTTCCGCTTATAACTTTCGACCGTTTCGTTTCCACTACACGGACCATTACCTCAAATTGATACAGTTATCCTTATCCATAGTCCTTGAAAGTTTGCAACAACATCATGAATCACCCTAAACACATACGTACATGTACAGGCGCCGGCACCTGTAACTTTGACGCTCTGTAGCGAGTTTCCTGACACGGGTTCCGACGTAAACCTTGATCCATGAAGTCCCCTCTGGAATCTCTAGAGATGTGTAACATGACTTGTGAAACGCCCTGCATACTATAGCCGAGAGCCGGGCACGCCGGTTCAGCCGATCATTAACGCTCACTCGATTTTACTCTCTGTTGGGAGACGTGAAAACCTTTATGATTGACAAGGGGCACAATGTCAGATATTTGCAGAATGGACGATGGTTGAATAATCTGGCTTTTTCAACTGACATAACTAAATGTATCGCCGACCTAAATCTAAAACTCCACGGTAAAAGGCAAATATAGAAATCTATGGACAAGTTGAAGCATTTATTAAATTAATAAATTGCAACCAACACTACTTTAAACTAAAAAATTTATCAAACAGCTTTTATTATTCGAGAATCTGATAGGTGAAAGGCAGTTAAGTCACTGGGAGACCATGTCTACCCGAAGACGAGAGATACTGGCTCTGAGCACTATGGAACTTAACTGTTAAGGTCATCAGTCCCCTAGAACTTAGAACTACTTAAACCTAAGTAACCTAAGGACATCACATACATCCATGCCCGAGGCAGGATTCGAACCTGCGACCGTAGCGGTCGCGCGGTTCCAGACTGTAGCACCTAGAACCGCTTGGCCACCTCGGCCGGCAGATAGATACTGATTTTCGACAATAGTATCTCTGTTACCAAAAATAAAGACTGAGTTTGAGGAAAGATTTAAAGATTTTGAAAATCCGGAGCCCCGTATGAAAGTATTCCAAAATCCTTATGAGGGAAAGTCTGAAGAGGCCATGTTACACCTGCAGATGGACTTAACTGCACTTGAAAGTAATTGTAACCTTAATACAGCCTACCATACTTGCCTGCAGAACAGACTAATAGAATTTTATGAACAAGGTGGCAGGGGCAAAATATAGGGAGCGGCAGGCTATTTACAATTTGTACAGAAACCAGATGGCAGTTATAAGAGTCGAGGGACATCAAAGGGAAGCTGTGGTTGGGAAGGGAGTAAGACAGGGTTGTAGTCTCTCCCCGATGTTATTCAATCTGTATATTGAGCAAGCAGTAAAGGAAACAAAAGAAAAATTCGGAGTAGGTATTAAAATCCATGGAGAAGAAATAAAAACTTTGAGGTTCGCCGATGACATTGTAACTCTGTCAGAGACAGCAAACGACTTGGAAGAGCAGTTGAATGGAATGGACAGTGTCTTGAAAGGAGGATATAAGATGAACACCAACAAAAGCAAAACGAGGATAATGGAATGTAGTCGAATTAAGTCGGGTGATGCTGAGGGAATTAGATTAGGAAATGAGACACTTAAAGTAGTAAAGGAGTTTTGCTATTTGGGGAACAAAATAACAGATGATGGTCGAAGTAGAGAGGATATAAAATGTAGACTGGCAATGGCAAGGAAAGCGTTTCTGAAGAAGAGAAATTTGTTAACATCGAGTATAGATTTAAGTGTCAGGAAGTCATTTTTGAAAGTATTTGTATGGAGTGTAGCCATGTATGGAAGTGAAACATGGACGATAAATAGTTTGGACAAGAAGAGAATAGAAGCTTTCGAAATGTGCTACAGAAGAATGCTGAAGATGAGATGGGTAGATCACGTAGCTAATGAGGTATTGAATAGGATTGGGGAGAAGAGAAGTTTGTGGCACAACTTGACTAGAAGAAGGGATCGGTTGGTAGGACATGTTCTGAGGCATCAAGGGATCACCAATTTAGTATTGGAGGGCAGCGTGGAGGGTAAAAATCGTAGAGGGAGACCAAGAGATGAATACACTAAGCAGATTCAGAAGGATGTAGGTTGCAGTAGGTACTGGGAGATGAAGAAGCTTGCACAGGATAGAGTAGCATGGAGAGCTGCATCAAACCAGTCTCAGGACTGAAGACCACAACAACAACAACATATCAAAGCCGATATCTAGGTGTCGATTGTGAGAACATTGAGGATATCTCCGATTCACAAGATGACAAGCTGGTAACAAGGTTGCATGCACACGTTCTTAGTTTGACGCAGACTCGGGCACCGTATTTCACCTGGGCGCACGGAGTTGCCACGTGGTTTGAGGCGCCATGTCACGGATTGCGTGGCCCCTTCCGCCGGAGGTTCGGATCCTCCCTCGGGCATGGGTGCGTGTGTCGTTCTTACAAGGGAACCTCCCCATCGCACCCCCCTCAGATTTAGTTATAAGTAGGCACAGGGATAGGCCTTGAAAAACTGAACACAGATCAATCGAGAAAACAGGAAGAAGTTGTGTGGAACTATGAAAAAATAAGCAAAATATGCAAACTGAGTAGTCCATGTGCAAGACAGGCAACATAAAGGATAGTGTGAGCTAAGGAGCGCCGTGGTCCCGTGGTTAGCGTGAGCAGCTGTGGAACGATAGGTCCTTGGTTCAAATCTTCCCTCGGGTGAAAATTTTAATTTTTTATTTTCAGATAATTATCAAAGTTCAGCCACTCACACATAATCAACTTCGCTCTCCAAAATTCCAGGACATGTTCAGATTTGCTTGGACATATACAGAATTAGATGGTCTACGCACAGAAACATTTGAAAACGTATAAAACATATGTTTTGACAGAGCACAGGGAAAACTGTGCGACTCTGAAACTGTTGCATTCATTTGATGCAGCTTATGTGACAAACTCTTATGTTTTCCTCACTTTTTTTTGAGTGATTATCACATCCACAAGAAAACCTAAATCGGGCAAGGTAGAAGAATCTTTTTACCCATTCGCCAAGTGTAAAAGTTAGGTGGGTCGACAACATATTCCTGTCATGTGACGCACATGCCGACACCAGTGTCGTATAGAATATATCAGACGTGTTTTCCTGTGGAGGAATCGGTTGACCTATGACCTTGCGATCAAATGTTTTCGGTTCCTATTGGAGAGGCACGTCCTTTCGTCTACTAATCGCACGGTTTTGCGGTGCGGTCGCAAAACACAGACACTAAACTTATTACAGTGAACAGAGACGTCAATGAATGAACGGACAGATCTCGTAACTTTGCGAAAATAAAGAAAGTAAAATTTTCACTCAAGGGAGGACTCGAACCAAGGACCTTTCGTTTCGCAACTGCTCACTCTAACCACGAGACCACGGCGCTCACCTGCTATCGATCTCCTTTATGTTGCCTATGTTACACATGGACTACTCAGTTTGTATATTTTGCTTATTTTTTCATAGTTCCACACAACTTCTTCCTGTTTTCTCGATTGATCTGTGTTCAGTTTTTCAAGGCCTATCCACTGTGTCAATTTATAACTAAATCTGAGGGGGGTGCGATGGGGAGGTTCCCTTGTTAGCATAAGTTAGTTAAGTAGTGTGTAAGTCTAGGGACCGATGAGCGCCATGCGCTGTTGCCATTTTTCGAGGTGCATTCGGCCTCGTGAAGCCAATTAGGGAGCTACTCGGCCGAATAGTAGCGGCTCCCGTCAAAGAAAACCATCATAACGCCTGGGAGAGCGGTGTGCTGACCCCTCCTATCCGCATCCTCAGCTGAGGATGACGCGGCGGCCGGACGGACCCGATGGGCCACTTGTGCAATGACGACGGAGTGCTAATCCCACAGAAAGTGTCTGTGACTGTTGACAACAGCGGGCGAAGCGTTGGAATCAACCCTTCCGTAACTTGATAGCTGTACGGAATTAACCATGGGTGAGAGCCTTCAGTGGAATTGACATACTCGAGGAAAGGAATCGGATGTCGAAACTGGATTTTCGTCTTTCACAAAGTGTGTTGCCTCTGTACTTGGTGCACAGCGGACTTCCGTTACTCAGAGTCAGTATACATGGCGCGGCGCCTGGCGACAAACAAACGCGCAGGCTACCGCGACTGCGATAAGATAAGCTCACACGCCACAGAGCTGTGGCTGACAAGAGGAACGCCTCCAGAACAGCCTCCCGAAACGTGACGCACTATTCTGGCGTAACTCAGCACTACAAATTAATCTGCGGGGGTTGGATAAAAACATGGTAACACCCCTAGAAATGCATGCTTGAACATACACTACTAGCCATTAAAATGGCTACACCACGAAGATGACGTGCTACAGAGGCGAAATTTAACCGACAGGAAGAAGATGCTGTGATATGCTAATTATTAGCTTTTCAGAGCATTCACACAAGGTTGGCGCCGGTGGAGACACCTACAACGTGCTGACATGAGGAAAGTTTCCAACCGATTTCTCATACACAAACAGCAGTTGACCGGCGTTGCCTGGTGAAACGTTGTTGTGATGCCACGTGTAAGGAGGAGAAATGCGTGCCATCACGTTTCCGACTTTGATAAAGCTCGGATTGTAGACTATCGCGATTGCGGTTTATCGTATCGCGACATTGGTGCTCGAGATCCAATGACTGTTAGCAGAATATGGAACCGGTGGGTTCAGGAGGGTAATACGGAACGCCGTGCTGGATCCCAACGGCCTCGTATCACTAGCAGTCGAGATGACAGGCAGTGTCAATTTGGTACATTTTGGAGAGAAGGGTGCGTGATCACTATCCACCTGCTTCATCGTTAACTGAACTTGCCAACATTTTGCAGGAAGGATGGTATAGAATTGCTTTGACACAGGATCCAATCCGAGTCGACTGCAAGTTGTTTTCAGTTATTGTGTCGTGTTTTCGGTGTTCCCATTTTTCTGTCCCAGTCACGTGGGACGACGCGAGCCGGACCTATTTGGTCACGGTACAATACTGTAGTGCCAGTGTTATTCTGATGACGATGCACTTTAGAGACCACGGCTGTTACGAAACATATCAGATGAATTCGCAATCGCGAATAATGACTACCATCACTTGAGAATGAATGACGACAATGAAAATTTAGCCGGATCGGGACTCGAACCCGGATTTCCCGCTTATCGCGAGCGGTCACCTTACTATTTGGCTATACATGAACCACTAACGGCCATCGTTGACGACATATGAAAGTTTGGGTCTGGCCTTGCTCTTTAATATAGCCCCACAAAAAGGTGTCGCATGTGTTCATATCGGGACAATATGGCGGCCAATCGAGGCCCATGCGAATGGCCCCCAGAGCCAGAATGCGGTCCCCAAAGTGCTCCTCCAGGACATCAAACACTCTCCTGATTCTAAGGGATCGACCTCCGTCTTGCATGAACCACTTCTTTCAAAATCAGGGTTACTTTGGTAAACGAGAATAAAATCATCTTCCAAAACCTCCACATAGCATTCGGTTGTCGCCGCGCCAACAAGGAACATCGGACCGATTGTTCCGTGACTGGATATTGCACACCACACGTCACCCGTTGAGGGTGAAGAGACTGCTGGATCGCGAAATGCGGATTCTCAGTCCCCCAAATGCGCTGTACCGTACATTTTCAGGTGCAAATGGCCGACAACAACATAGCGCTTACACACACGCTAATAATTCCAATCCAAAAGAAAGCAGGTGTTGACAGATGTGAAAATTACCGAAATATCAGTTTAATAAGTCACAGCTGCAAAATACTAACACGAATTCTTTACAGACGAATGGAAAAACTAGTAGAAGCCGACCTCGGGGAAGATCAGTTTGCATTCCGTAGAAACACTGGAACACGTGAGGCAATACTGACCTTACGACTTATCTTAGAAGAAAGATTAAGGAAAGGCAAACCTACGTTTCTAGCATTTGTAGACTTAGAGAAAGCTTTTGACAATGTTGACTGTAATACTCTCTTTCAAATTCTAAAGGTGGCAGGGGTAAAATACAGGGAGCGAAAGGCTATTTACAATTTGTACAGAAACCAGATGGCAGTTATAAGAGTCGAGGGACATGATAGGGAAGTAGTGGTTGGGAAGGGAGTAAGACAGGGTTGTAGCCTCTCCCCGATGTTGTTCGATCTGTATATTGAGCAAGCAGTAAAGGAAACAAAAGAAAAATTCGGAGTAGGTATTAAAATTCATAGAGAAGAAATAAAAACTTTGAGGTTCGCCGATGACATTGTAATTCTGTCAGAGACAGCAAAGGACTTGGAAGAGCAGTTGAACGAAATGAGTAGTGTCTTGAAAGGATATAAGATGAACATCAACAAAAGCAAAACGAGGATAATGGAATGTAGTCGAATTAAGTCGGGTGATGCTGAGGGAATTAGATTAGGAAATGAGGCACTTAAAGTAGTAAAGGAGTTTTGCTATTTGGGGAGTAAAATAACTGATGATGGTCGAAGTAGAGAGGATATAAAATGTAGGCTGGCAATAGCAAGGAAAGCGTTTCTGAAGAAGAGAAATTTGTTAACATCCAGTATTGATTTAAGTGTCAGGAAGACATTTCTGAAAGTATTTGTATGGAGTGTAGCCATGTATGGAAGTGAAACATGGACGATAAATAGTTTGGACAAGAAGAGGATAGAAGCTTTCGAAATGTGGTGCTACAGAAGAATGCTGAAGATTAGATGGGTAGATCACATAACTAATGGGGAGGTATTGAATAGGATTGGGGAGAAGAGGAGTTTGTGGTACAACTTGACTAGAAGAAGGGATCGGTTGGTAGGACATGTTCTGAGACATCAAGGGATCACAAATTTAGTATTGGAGGGCAGCGTGGAGGTTAAAAATCGTAGAGGGAGACCGAGAGATGAGTACACTAAGCAGATTCAGAAGGATGTAGGTTGCAGTAGGTACTGGGAGATGAAGAAGCTTGCACAGGATAGAGTAGCATGGAGAGCTGTATCAAACCAGTCTCGGGACTGAAGACCACAACAACAACAACGAATTACCATCATGCCCGGCGGCCAACGGTGCAGTTTGAACGTCCAAACGCAAACGGTTCAGAAGTTATGACGGTTTTATGTCATATAGTTCAGTGACTGTCGCCCTGTATACAAGGATGGTAGCGTTAGAATTCTGAGACACCTGAACGAAGCTAGCGAACAGACACTAAAGACGGTATGACCGCCCGTTTCTAGGGTAAGAATATTCTTGTTGGATGCACAGAGTCGCCCCGAGGTATGTCATGCAGGGTAGCAGAGTGAATGTAGGCAAAGGTCCCGAGTTCGAGTCTCGGTCGGGCACACAGTTTTAATCTGCCAGGAAGTTTCATATCAGCGCACACTCCGCTGCAGAGTGAAAATCTCATTCTGGAAACATCCCCCAGGCTGTGGCTAAGCCATGTCTCCGCTATATCCTTTCTTTCAAGAGTGCTAGTTCTGCAAGGTTCGCAGGAGAGCTTCTGTAAAGTTTGGAAGGTAGGAGACGAGATACTGGCAGAAGTGAAGCTGTGGGCACCGGGCGTGAGTCGTGCTTCGGTAGCTCAGTTCGTAGAGCACTTGTCCGCTAAAGGCAAAGGTCCCGAGTTCGAGTCTCGGTCGGGCATACAGTTTTAATCTGCCAGGAAGTTTCAAGGTTAACAATGGTCCTTCGTGTTTCAGTGTCAGAGACAGCGAAGATCATTCCTATAATAGAGAAAAGGCACAAAATCTTGAACGTGATTCCTCTAAGAAAGTGTTTCATCCAACGAATTTTCGGCCACCTTGGGACACCGAAATTTCCTTTTTACAGGAGTTCCGTCTCATAAACGATATGCGTTCGTTGCAGTTAAGCGTTAATCTGTTAATGAATGCCAAGTGCTATTGTTACGGACTGCCCTATAAGTTACATCACGTATATTATGTTGCGAGTATATCACAATAACGCTTAAAGTGAAAATGTTAATCGCTTAATTGGGTGGGACCGCTTCTGAGATTGACAGACGCAAAGTAAACGTGCAGTATGTGTCGTGCCAGGATAAGTTTGTGTAACTAGCTCGCAAGAACACACCTTTCACATCAAGTTTCTAATTAGAATGCTATAATGCAGCATTTAAGGGTTATTATTTAATTTAGAGCGCTTTACTATACAATTTATACTACAGTCTGTAAGAAGTGGAACACTAGGAAGCAATGGTCTGCAATACGCAACGACAAGAGGACGCGTACAACAGTGGAACTGCACACATCGAGAAAAGTTTTGCATCACCCCGGTTCCCAGAATTCCTGAAGACAGACGTTGACTGTGGATATTGTATCCAACACTACTTCACACATTAGTCGAGCTATGCCACGTCGTGTTGAGGCACTTTTGCGTGCTCGCGGGGGCCGTATACAATATTAAGCATGTATACCAGTTTCTTTGGCATTTGTGTATATGTGAGTTTCTGCTTTAGTGGACTACAACAAAATCGTAAGCAGTTTTTTTCCAAATTTGCCATTAACTCTATATAAACACCGATCATTAGTCATAAAATTGTATGCCTTTGTATATTACAGCAAAGGCAATAAAACAATGTAGCACCTCACACGTCGAAGACAGCACGAATAAATGGTATAATACACGAGAAAACGCACTTGAGAATGGGATTCATTTCCCGAAACATATCGAGAAAAGATCAAAAAAAGAAAATCGTGACCTATTTTATAAACAAACACATGTTTCTCGAGGAGGTGTGTTCTGTCTATGGAACTAATTGAAGGCAGTTCGGTTATTGTCATAAGCGTTTCGCTTCTTTTATTTGTGATGCATCTTCAGCGGCCTGTAACACATGTTTCTTTTTATACATATAATAAACGTTTTGTGTGGGAGTTACAGTATGTTACTATGTTACACTTTGTCGTGTTTTTCTCTTCTTTTTAGGTTAGAACCAACTTTCGTAGCACAAATTTCGTGATGTGAAATTATCGTTCGGTGTCACGATTTCTAGCGCTTTTAGCCCATATGTGTGACCCTGGAGACGTGTTCATTAGTCTCCATGCTGCAGTTGGCCGATTTCCGGCGTTCCTTCACCCACATTTGATTCCACACGTACATCACTTACACGTTATATCTTTTGTTGTGTTTTCGGTGTGTAGTGTTGTCAACTATCCCCGTGTGTTTATCATTCGTCTTTTGTGTTATGTGTGTTGTTTGATATTTTCATTTGTTGTATGCGAGTGTGTACGTGTGTGTCTGTCTCTCTCTCTCTCTCTCTCTCTCTCTCTGTGTGTGTGTGTGTGTGTGTGTGTGAGAGAGAGAGAGAGAGAGAGAGAAGGTTAATTATTTATTTTGGTTATGTTTCGGATCTCTGTTTGTTGTTGTTTATATGGATTTTGTCTTTCAGTACATTCTTTTACATTGCATTGGCATTTTGTATATGAACGTTTTCCTGCAATGTCAGGAGCTTTTTGTTAAAAAATGGTTCAAATAGTTCTGAGCACTATGGGACTTAACATCTGAGGTCACCAGTCCTCTAGAACTAAGAACTAGTTAAACCTAACTAACCTAACGACATCACACACATCCATGCCCGAGGCAGGATTCGAACCTGCGCCTGTAGCGGTCGCGCGGTTCCGGACTGGGGCGCCTAGAACCGCACGGCCAGGAGCTTTCTGTTATGCTTATCCACTATAATAACTGTAGTCATGTCCCATGTTGGATACTTCGTGTCCATGTTTCATGAGATGTTCGGCGAAGGCAGAATGGCTATTTTCATATTGTCAACTTCTTATATGTTCTTTTGTATTTAGTTTTGAAGTTCTTACCTGTCATCCCCAGATAAACTGATTTACATCCTTGGTACTCTAACGTGTACACACCTGCTCCTTGGTATTTATCTGGTTTGTCTGTTGTTTGTAAATGTGACTGGCGTGTGTTTCTACTACTGTGAGCAAAATGTAGTCCCTGTTTCATTAATATATTTGCGATCTTGTGTGTTGCTTTGTGTTTTTATGTTAAAGTGTTTTATTTTTTATGTTAGTCTGTGATCAGTGTTACAATTTTATGTTTCCATGTGTGCTGTAGTGTCCTTTGGTGTTTGTGAACTCTCTGCTTGTTCTCAGTTTCCTGTAGTTGTGTTTTAATTTTTTGGTTGAGCTTTTGTACGAGGGCTGTCCAGGAAGTAAGTTACGATTGATCGCGAAATGAAAATCACAGTGAAAATCAGAAATGTTTCATTTGTAACAGTTAGCTACACCTTTCAGCTACTTCTCTACGTAGTCGCCGTTCTGACTCAGACATTCGTCGTAGCGTTGTACCTACTTTCCAATACCCTCATCATAGAAGGCAGCCGCCAGTGCTTTCCGTCAATTCTCTACGCTGGCCTAAAGCTCGTTGTCTGTGCCAAAACGTTGTCTTCATAGCCAGCGGTTCGTTTGAGCAGAGATGAAACTCGGTGGGAGACAATTACGGGCTGTATTGTGGGTAACCAAACATTTCCAATTGAAACGATGCAGGAACATCTTCACTGCCCCTGCAGAATGAGGCTGAGAATTGTCTTGAAGAAGAAACCGCACGACAGTTATGTAATGTTGGTTGCATAGCTTCAGGGGAAAATTCTCACCAGGCGTTCGTACTTGGCGGGAGACACTATTTTCTATAAAATCTTTACGCGCTCACTGAGAGCTCAGGAATGAAAAGAGCGACATAATTCTACCTAGAGTCATACTAGAGACACTGCCCAACACATCTTTGCAAAGCTTTATCGGATTTTCATAGTCGTTTCCATTTCGCGACCGATCGTAACTTACTTTCTGGACAGCCCTCGCATTACACTGAAGCACCAAAGAAACTGGTACAGGCTTACCTATTCAAATACCAAGAGATCTAAACAGGCAGAACACGGCGCTGCGGTCGGCAATGGCTATTAATACAAGTGTATGGCGCTGTTGTTAGATCGGTTACTGCTGCTACAATAGCAGGTTATCAAGATTCAAGTGAGTTTGAACGCGGTGTTATAGTCGGCCCACGAGCGATGGGACACAGCATCGCCGAGGTAGCGATGAAGTGGGGATTTTCCCGTACGACCATTCCACAAGTCTACCGTGAGTATCAAATCTCCGACATCGTTGGGGCCGGAAAAAGATCCTGCAAGAACGGTACCAAAGACAAATGAAGATAATCGTTCAACGTGACCGAAGTACAGCCCTTCCGTAAATACCTCCAGATTTCAATGCAGGGCCAACAGCAAGTGTCAGCGTGCAAACCATTCAACGAAACATAATTGGTATGCGGTTTCGGAGTCGAAGGCCCACTCGTGTATTCTTGATGACTCTAGGACAAAGCTTCATGCCTCGCCTGGGTCCGTCAACACCGACATTGGACTGCCGATGACTGGAAATATGTTGCCGGTCGGACGAGTCTCGTTTCAAATTGTATCGAACGGATGGCATGTCGGCAGGGGACTGTTCAAGCTGATGAAAACTGTAATATGTGGGGCGTGTGCAGTTGTAGTGATATGGAACCCCTGATACGACTAGATACGACTCTGACTAGTGACACGTACGTAAGCATCCTGTCTGATCGCCTGGATCCATTCACGTCCATTGTGCATTCCGATGGACTTGGGCAATTCCAGCATGACAATGGGACACCCCACACGTCCAGAATTACTACAGAGTGGCTCCAGGAAGACTCTTCTGAGTTTAAATACTTCCGCTGGCCACCAGACTCGCCAGACATGAACATTATTGAGCATATCTGGGACGCCTTGCACCGTGCTGATGAGATCTCCCCCCCCCTCCCTCCCCCCCCCCCTCCCCGCTTCCCCGTACTCTTAGGATTTATGTACAATCTTGCAGGATTCATGGCATCAAGTCCATCCAGCACTACTTCACTCATTAGCTGAGTTCATGCCACGTCGTGTTGGGTACTTCTGCGTGCTCGCAAGGCCCCTTAACGATATTAGGCAGATGTACCAGTTTCATTGGATTTTCAGTGTATATATGTGTTGCAACCATTGTTTGTGACTATGAGTTGTATTCCAGTATGAGATTTTCACTCTACAGTGGAGTGTGCGCTGATATCAAACTTCCTGGCAGATTAAAACTGTGTGCCGGGCCGAGACTCGAACTCGGCACCTTTGCCTTTCGCGGGCAAGTGCTCTACCAACTGAGCTACCCAAGCACGACTCACGCCCGGTCCTCACAGCTTTACTTCTGCCAGTACCTCGTCTCCTACCTTCCAAACTTTACAGAAGCTCTCCTGCGAACCTTGCAGAACTAACACTCCGCTGCAGAGTGAAAATCTCATTCTGGAAACATCCCCTAGGCTGTGGCTAAGCCATGTCTCGGCAATATCCTTTCTTTCATGAGTGCTAGTTCTGCAAGGTTCGCAGGAGAGTTTCTATGAAGTTTGGAAGGTAGGAGACGAGGTACTGGCAGAAGTAAAGCTGTGAGGACCGGGCGTGAGTCATACTTGGGTAGCTCAGTTGGTAGAGCACTTGCCCGCGAAAGGCAAAGGTCCTGAGTTCGAGTCTCGGCCCGCACACAGTTTTAATCTGCCAGGAAGTTTCATATGAGTTGTACTGTTTGTGATTCTTTTTCATAGCTTTCTTTGCTAAGTGAGATGTTATTTACCCTGTGTACCATGTGTCGTAGGGCAGCTAATTATTTTTACAGTCGTAGGCTTTCGCCAAACATTTCTGACGGATACAAATAAAAAAGAGGGAGGTCTTCTTGCAGAACTCAATGTCAAATTGCTGTTTTGATGATGGTGGTGGTGGCGGCAGTTACAAGGGTAGAGAAGCTCCGCGTCTTACCGGCGAGTCCGTGAGAAAGATGCGGGAATGAGGCTGGCCCTCCGCTGCGTAGCGGAATGTGGGGGCGGAAGCCGAGGAATGTGCAGCCAAGGTCGCGCTACCTGCGCATCCCGGCCACGGCAGGCCTTGAGCTTTCAGTTTCATTCTCGAAACAGTCCCCCAGGCTGTGACTAAAGCCGCCGGCACACGGGCCGTGGACGTCGAGCGCGCCACGATGCGACTTGTGCATACGGTACGTGGGCCCCAACGTGGTATACACGATCGCAACGCGCTGCACCTGTATCTGGCTCGTACATCGCACTGTTCGTTTACCAAATGAAGGGGGATAAAATTCCTGTATTAGCTCTGTTAAAACGTACTTTCCTCCCTTATCCGTATGCTAGTAAGGTGGTTCTGTCTGTAGTATACACAAATAAAAAGTTCAGTAACCGCGAAAATATTATAAGCCAAGACGGAAAGTACCATGTCCAGTCACTAAGGACATTACAAATACTGCGATACAGACTTAGAATAATTCTCGGCATAAGGTAAAAATTATTTCATCATTCTCACTTTTTAGTAAAACCTTAAGATCATTCTTATTTGATCACTGTCCCTACTTAGTAGCAGAATCTCTACACGCGAATTAGAAAACTTTAAAGACAACAGGGACAAAATATCTTACTGCAAGCTGTGTAGGGTGTCCTGCAGATTAAGCCAATCGAACAAGCTCACTTCTCAAAAAGAGCGCACTTATATTTACATAACATTGAACATTATAGCATATACCTATACTAATTTAACAAGAAAGTCCAGAACCTATTAAAAAAGTGAAGTTAGAAAAAAATTGCATGTAACGGGACACGAGCCATCAAGCTCTCAAACATTTCGTCACGAATCTGTGACGCTATTCATTGCGCCTTTTTTTATTACGGTAACCACTGCGCCAACTTTTTTTATTTTTAGAAAAATTTCAATCTTATTTCAAGGATTGTACACGTTCATGTGTATATATACTTCAATAGAACTGGAGCCATATTGAGTTAAAACAAAAATCCAAAACGAGCACGTAAAGTAGGAGAGAACAAGGCAAAGCAAATCAGATGGGATACCTAATAAAAAAAAAACAGCTATCATCAGAAAAATGAAATTAACCAACACCTTGCCGACGGAACACAAGATTCAACCTGTTGGCGAAGAGGTCTCGATATCGAGGCATCTGCAAGCATGTCCAATAGGCCAGGGTCATATACTGTACGAGGCTCATGTGATTTTCCCCCTCGCCTTCTACAACATAATGAACGAAGTGTCCCAGTAACCACATAACGATATGGGTTTTCGACCGTGAAAAGAAGGAAGAATCTGGGCGCAATATGACGTCCGTAATGTATAAAGTCTCAGAGAATCGAGTAAGGAACAGTTGCGTTCTAATCCTAGACCAATTTGCAACATGACCTCCACAAGTAAAGCGATGTCGTATCGTATCTGCAGACGTACAACGACTGCATAATCCGTGTCGCTAAGCTCACTACGGAAAATCGCTCGTTCGTTCGGATCAAGTTATTGACTACCTTATATCAAGAGGACGCTACGCGCATCGACAATATCGGAACACTGATATTGCACCAAACCGCTGTCCACTTTGTTCGTGGCGATCCCTTTTCAGCGAGGTTCGGGCAAGGGCCAGCTTTCCAACGAGTCTCAAAATGTGTGTAAAATCTTATGGGACTTAACCGCTAAGGTCATCAGTCCCTAAGCTTAGACACTACTTGACCTAAATTATCCTAAGGACAAACACACACACCCATGGCCGAGGGAAGACTCGAACCTCCGCCGGGACCAGCCGCACAGTCCATGACTGCAGCGCCTTACACCAACGAGTCTGTAGGAATTTCATGGTGAGGACGGCTCTGCATAAAATGTCAGCCCCTAAATTGCTCACCGCAAGATAGAAGTCACGAATGTGTTTGTACATATAATTTATGCGACCAACATCAATAGGGTGCTCAAGACTAGCAGGACGGAAATAGAGAAATAAAGGAGACGTGAATGCGTGAGTTTATTGAGTTATCGTCAAAATAGTACGACTCACATATAACACCTGCCTCTTCCTTCGTATATCAGCCAGGCCCATCCCCCCAAAGGAACGAGGCTTTGTGACCACCTCATATCGTAAGTGAAAGATAAGTCTTTTCCATAGGAAACGACCAGGCAGTTGCAGTTTCTTCGCCGTCATCGAGGGAACAGGATAAACTTGGGCCACGTAATAAGCTTTGCATAAGACATATGTATCCAGTATTCGAACTTTCTGGAGCAGAGTAAGAGAACGCATTTCATGTTCCAGTAGCGCTCCCTGATTTTTTTCCGTAACAGACTTCCAGTTGAGCGTCGCCATTTTGAGTGGACAACGAACAATGATGATACCGAAAGATGTATTCCGATCCACTGCAGTAGCCCATGGAACAACGGCGCCATCAAAACCCCGCAAACCTTCATTGAGTAGTGCACCTGAACTCCGACCACAATTATCGGTTACAGCCTTCAGTCGAGGTATCTCCGCAGAATTGCGGAGTAGAACCATCACGTCTCCGCGAATGCACGAACAGCTATAGTCCCTCCGGAAAGCGTCCAACCTTTCAGCTGGGATGCTAGCATCCGAAGTAGGGGCTCCAGAGACAACACAAAGTCATTGACAGCGAGCTTCCTTGAGGCACTACCCGACGGATATTTATCGGGGCCTCAGTTGGCCTTTAACAAATACCAAAGCTGGAATATCCGTAAACAGATTTGAGAGCACTCGCCGTGTATCAGCAGTAAAACCAACTGCCTCCAGAATCCGAAGCAAAAAGTCGTGATTAACACGATCAAATGCTTTATGGAAGTCTAGGAGAGCAAGAGAAGGGGGCTAAAGTGACAACGGTTGTTGGATGACAGTACCTCGCATATTACTATCATAAACACTTCAGTCGTAGCTGCATTACTAATTGAAATTTAACTATGACAAACTGTACCAAGAACAATGCATTTCTAATCGATCCTCAACATGCCGTTGCCTTGATATGCATACTCTCATAATACACAAGTTACAATATACCTTTTACGATGAATATGATGTTTCCCGTCATTTCATTACAACGTATCATACATTTAACGATGGGCTTTCGAGAGCTCCAGAGCCTCATAACTCTGCAGCGAAGGGAGATGGCGTGCATGTGTCGTAGCGGCATTCTGCCATCTCATTGGTCAACGTTCAAACGCACGTTCAGAATATCTGACAGGTACTGATCTGCATGTTCGGAAAGACTCCCCAACGTGCTATTCCACGCTATTACGTTAGAAACTCGGCTCGCTCAACGTTCTGATGCATGGCCCGTCTGCTGACGGCTTTTGGCATGTGTACGTCTACGAGTGTTGGAATAGTGGCAACTACTTATTTACAAGTTACACAAAATAGATATACGTTTCAATATTTTACCGTCCTTCGAGGGAGTCACCAATAGTGTGCGCCAGCGAGATGGCAAGCTTTGGATTCGCTGAACAGCGCAGTCGTGTTGATAGCTCGAGAGGAGCGGTCTACTACCCTACGAATCACTGTAACAATTATGAAGCGAATGGCCATGAAGTGCTTCCAGCCTCTTAAGCCGTCGGCACACACAACGTACTGTCGAACGTCAATATTGAGCGTGCCGAGTTCAACGTGCTGCTAAACGCTCAGAAACATTGCGGCTTGTGCCTCAACCAATCGCAGCGCTCTCAAGCGGCAGTTGTCGGCTGTATCTGGCAGTCGCAACACACTGTTTAAGAAGTGGCTGGGCGTAATATTCATACGTTAGCTCTATTACAACGAGAATTTGATCCTTTGTCCATATGCTACTAATGTTGCTGTGTCTTAGCATAAATAAATAAAAATTTCAAAATCCACAGATATGTTAAACTGAAGAGCCAAAGAAACTTGTTCACCTGCCTCTTATCGTGTGGGGCCCCCACAAGTACGCACAATTGCCGCAACACGACGTGACATGGACTCGACTAATGTCTGAAGTAGTGCTGGAGGGCATTGACACAATGAATCCTGCACGGCTGTCCAATAATCCGTAAGAGTACGAGGGGGTGGAGATCTCTTCTGAACAGCACGTTGCAGGGAATCCCAGATATGCTCAATAATGTTCATGACTGGGGAGTTTGGTGGGGAGAAGAGTGTTCCTGGAGCCACTATGTAGCAATTCTGGACGTGTAGGGTGTCGCATTGTCCTGCTGAAATTGGCCAAGTCTGTCGGGATGCACAATGGACACGAATGGATGCAAGTAATCAGACAGGACGCTTACGTACGTGTCATCTGTCCGAGTCGTATCTAGACGTATCAAGGGTCCCACATCACTCCAACTGCACACACCCCACACCATTGCAGAGCCTCCACTAGGTTGAACAGCCCGTGCTGACATGCAGGGTCCATGGATTACTGAGGTTGTCTCCATAGCCGTCCACGTCCATTCGATCGATTCAGTTTGAAACGAGACTCGTCTGACCATGCAACATGTTTCCAGTCGTCACCAGTCCAATGTCGGCGTAAAGCTTTGTGTCGTGCAGTCATCAAGGGTACACGAGTTGGCCTTCGGTTCCGAAAGCCCATATCTGTGATGTTTCGTTGAATGATTCACACGCCGACACTTGTTGATGGGCCAGCACTGCAGTCTCAAGCAATTTGCGGAAGGGTTGCACTTCTATCACGTTGAACGATTCTCTTCAATCGTCGTTGGTCCCGTTTTGGACGATCTTTCTCCTGCCGCAGCGACGTCGGAGACTTGTTATTTTATCGGATTCCTGATGTTCACGATACACTCGTGAGATTGTCGTACAGAAAAATCCGCAGTTCATTGCTACCTCGGAGTTGCTGTGTCCCATCGCTCGTGCGCGGACTATAACACCACGTTCAAACTCACTTAAATCTTGATAACCTGATCTTGATAACCTGCCATTGTAGCAGCAGTACCCGATCTAACAACTGCGTCAGGCACTTGTTGTCTTATAGGGGTTGCCGACCGCAGCGCCGTATTCTGTTCTGTGTTTGAATACCCATGCCTACACCAGTTTCTTTGGCGTTTCAGTGTATAAGCCAAAAAAGGAAATTGCTAGAACATTGACGTATAAAAGTTCAGTTCCATTACAAACAGTGCGTTACACATTCTTACTTGATCACTGTTCCTATTCGGCAACGGAATATTTACAAAACGTGAAATAAGAAACTTAAAACGAATATATTCAAAATATCTTAGTGCAAATGGTGCAACCTGTCTTGTAGATTAAACCCATGAACGAACGAACTCCTCAGAAACAGCGTGGTTATATTTACATAACATCGAACATTATAGAATTTACTTTTTTTAAATTAACAAAAAGGTATCAGAACCTATTAAAAAACTTGAAGACTAGCAATAAAAATATTTTTATGTACTGTGGCCCGAACCAGCGGCACATGAACCGCCGCTTTGCCATTCTGCGGCGGCATTCATTCCATTACATCCATTATAGGGGTATTGTTGTTGTTGTTGTGGTCTTGAGTCCTGAGACTGGTTTGCTGCAACTCTCCATGTATAGGGGTGTAACGGGTAGATTATATCCTGAAGATATCGATCATGCAAAATCCGACTCGTACTTTTCTCACATGACATACTGAAAGCTTTGGATCACTCAAGAAGATACTGTATTTCTTGATTTCCGAAACGCATTTGCAAACAATCTACTAAAGAGATTGCTTTAAAATCACTCGTGTGACCATTCCTAGAATACTGCTCAAGCGTATGGGACCAGTACCAAACAGGACTAACAGGGGATATTGAACGTAGACACAGAGGGGAACAGCACGAATCGTCAAAGTTTTATCTGATCAGTTGGGGAGTACAACTGAGATGCTGAAGAAACTGAACTGGAAGACTCTTGAAGATAGACGTACGAGAGGCGTTTGAAAAGTCCGTGCAAAGTACTACAGGTGGCACCACCGGCTCGTATCGAGGTCATGTTTCGTTAGTAGCATCTTTGGAAAGAACGCACACCAAGTTTCAGCCATATTGGTCTATTTCTTTGTGTTTGGCATTCGTGTGAATCAAGAAAGTCGAGTGATTGTCAAAAAATGGACGAAAAAAAGTTTCGTGTGGTGATTAAACATTACTTTATGAAAGGCAAAACGTCCCAGGAGACTAAAGAGAAGTTTGGTAAACATTACGGTGACTCTGCACCTTCGATTAGAACAGTTTATAAGTGGTTTCAAAATTTTCCAAGTGGCCATATGGGCACAAGTGATGCTGAACGTTCTGGACGCCCTGTGGAGGTTACGACTCCAGAAATCATTGATAAAATCCATGATATGGTGATGGATGACAGAAGAGTTAAGGTGCGTGAGATTGCTAGTGCTGTGGGCATCTCGAATGAATGGGTACATAATGTTTTGCATAAACATTTGGACATGAGAAAGCCGTCCACAAGATGGGTGCCGCGATTGCTCACACTTGACCAAAAACAGAATCGTGTGAAGTGTTGCAAGGATGGTTTGCAGCTGTTCAGGAAGAATCCGCAGGACTTTAAGCGTCGTTTCGTCACTGTGGATGAAACATGGATACATTACTATACTCCTGAGACCAAACAACAATCTAAACAATGTGTTACCAAGGGCGAATCTCCACCAAAAGAGGCGAAGACCATTCCTTCAACCGGAAAGGTTATGGCGACTGTCTTTTGGGATTCGCAAGGGATAATCCTCATCGACCATCTGGAAAAGGGTAAAACTATTACAGGTGCATATTATTCATCGTTATTGGACCGTTTGAAAACCGAGCTGGAAGAAAAACGCCGGCGATCGGACTGCAAAAAACTCCTTTTCCATCACGACAATGCACCAGCACACATCGCAGCAGTTGTGGTCACAAAATTAATAGAAATAGGATTCCAACTCGTTTCACATCCCCACTATTATCCAGACTTGGCATCGTCGGACTACTATTTGTTTCCCAATTTGAAGAAATGGCTGGCCGGACAAAGATTTTATTCAAACGAGGAGGTGATTGCAGCAACTAATAGCTATTTTGCAGACTTGGACAATTCCTATTATTCGGTAGTGATCAACAAATTAGAACAGCGTTGGACGAAATGTATAAGTCTAAAAGGGGACTATGTCGAAAAATAAAAAAGGTTTACCTCAAACATGTAAGCAGTTTTTATTTTTGCACGGACTTTCCAAACGCCCCTCGTAAACTATCCCGAGAAAGTCTACTAACGAAGTTTCGAGAACCGGCTTTAAATAGTGATCCTAGAAATGTATTACTATCACCTACGTATCGCTCACATAGAGATCGCGAGGATAAGATTAGAATAACCTCTGCACGCACAGAGGCATTCAAAAAATCATTCTTCCAGCGCTCCATAAGAGAATGGAACGGGAAGATCCCCTAATAAATGGTACAGTGGGACGTACCCTCTACCATGCACTTCATGGAGGTTCGCAGTGTAAAGGTGTAGATGTAGATGTAGGCGGCAGTGTGGAACTGTATGCACCGAGCGAGGTGGGACAGTGGTTTCACTCTGGACTCCCATTCGGGAGGACAACGGTTCAAAACAGCGTCAGGCCATCCAGATTTAGCTTTTCCGTGATTTTCCTAACTCGCTCCCGGAAAATGCCGGGATGGTTCCTTTGAAAGAGCTCGGCTGACTTCCTTCCCCATCCTTTCCTAATCCGATGGGACCGATGGCCTCGCTTATTGGTCGCCCCACCCCCCTCCCCAAATCAATCAATCAAAACTGTATGGAACGCCATCTGCAAGTGAAGGAACATGGAATCAAGCTGGCTGCCGTTACCTGTCCCTCTCGTGGTGGAACACAGCGAGCTGGGTCGCTAGGAGGTGGAGTTCGCGCTCAGCTGTGAGAGCAGGGGACACGTGTGTGGGTGTTTTCGCTCTCTTGGAACTGCCAGGTATGCGCCTGCCTCCCCCACTGCGTTCTGTTTGTGTCGGCACTCAGCAGCCGGCTTGTGTTCGACATTCTTGCCCTTGTCCTTATGAGTCACCACCAAGGTCGCCCGCAGGTATACCTCTTTCCAGAATAGAAAAAAAGTCGGCAATTTTAAGAAGAATGCGAAAAAATCTGAAGAAGTGCAAGGAGGACTCACGCTCTGAGGATTCCGTACAAACTTAATTATGTTCATGGATAGTTGACGGGTCAGTATCAAAATATGTGACGCAAATGCCCTTGTCTTTTGACTGCATTGACTTAGAAGCTTACATTTTTTACATCGCCAAGGGGCTCTAGAACTAAGGGTATGAATAGATGTCAACTTCATACTTAGCCGGCCGCATTGGCCGAGCGGTTCTAGGCGCTTCAGCAACAACAGTACCTATACTTTTATTCCACTGTCAGAGGTATCAAAATGGGTACGGTCGCAGGTTCGAATCCTGCCTGGGGCATGGATGTGTGTGATGTCCTTAGATTAATTAGGTTTAAGTAACTCTAACTTCTAGGGGGCTGATGACCTCAGATGTTAAGTCCCATAGTGCTCAGAGCCATTTCAACCATTAGCCAACTTCATACTTAAAGCTGTTCCTGACAAAAAGAGGTCTTGGCACCAGACGGAAACAGTCGAAGGCCAAAGTACTCTAAAAGACAATGGGCAAGCGTAATACAGGCAGTCTCTCTAGTAGATCTTTGTATTTGTCTTTGATTCGGCTTTCCCATGACATTCTCTATGTGGTTTTTTTTCTTTTCTGTTCGCAATTGTAATTCGTAGGTATTTAATTGAATTTACTGCCTTTAAATTTGGTTGATTTATCGTGCAACTGATGTTTAACCAACACTTTTACCACGCTTGTGGGTGAACTCACACTTTACATTAGTTGGGGTCAATTGCCAATATTAGCACCATGTTGTCGAAATAAGGCCCCTGAAGTAGACAGCATTCGAACTACTGATAGCCTTGGGAGAGCCAGCCCTGACAAAACTCTACCATCTGGTGACCAACATGTATGAGACAGGCAAAATTCCGTCAGGCTTCAAGAGCTATATAGTAATTCCAATCCTAAAGGAAGCAGATGTTGACAGATGTGAAAATTACCGAACTATGTTTGATAAGTGACGGCTGCAAAATACTGACACGAATTATTTACAGACGAATGGAAAAACTGATAGATGCCGACATTGGGGAAGATCAGTTGGGGTTCCCTACAAATGTGAGGCAATACTAACCCTACGACTTATGTTAGAAGATAGATTAAGGAAATACGAATCTATGTTTCTAGCATTTGTAGACTTAGAGAAAGCATTTGACAATGTTGACTGGAATGCTCTCTTTCAAATTCTGAAGGTGTCAGGGGCTAAATACATGGAGCGAAAGGCTATTTACAATTTGTACAGAAACCAGATGGCAGTTATAAAAGTCGAGGTGCGTAAAAGGGAAGCAGTGGTTGGGAACGGAGTGAGACAGGGTTGTAGCCTCTCCCCAATGTTATTCAATTAATACATTGAGCTAGCACTAAAGGAAACAAAAGAAAAATGTGGAGTAGGAATTAAAATCCATGGAGAACAAATAAAAACTTTGAGATCTGCCGATGACATTGTAATTCTGTCAGAGACAGCAAAGGACCTGGAATTGCAGTTGAACGGAATGGACAGTGTCTTGAAAGGAGGCCATAAAATGAACACCAATAAAAGCAAAACGATGATAATGGAATGTAGTCTAATTAAATCAGGTGATGCTGAGGTTATTAGATTAGGAAATAAGAAAATAGTAGATGAGTTTTTCTATTTGGGGAGCAAAATAACTGATGATGGTCGAAGTAGCGAGGATATAAAATGTACAGTAGACTGGCAATGGCAAGGAAAGCGTTTCTGAAGAAGGGAAATTTGTTAACATCGAGTATAGATTTAAGAGTCAGGAAGTCTTTTCTCAAAGTATTTGTATGGAGTACATCCATGTATGGATGTGAAACGTGGACGATATATAGTTTCGACAAGAAGAGAATTGGGGAGAAGAGGAATTTGTGGCACAACTTGTCCAGAAGAACATGTTCCGAAGCATCATGGGATCACCAATTTAGTATTGGAGGGCAGTGTGGGGGGTAAAAATCGAAGAGGGAGACCAAGAGATGAATACACTAAGCAGATTCATAAGGATGTAGGGTGCAGTAGTTACTTGGAAATGAAGAAGCTTGCACAGGATAGAGTAGCATGTTATCTAAATCGTTCTGCAATTCGTTTTCAACTTTTGATGTCTTTACTAGACGATACACGACAGCACCATCGACAGGGACAGCAGAGGGCCTATAACACTACCATGATGAACGCCACAAATTATTTCTGTTTTACTCAGTGTTTGCGAGGTGTGACCCGTCTGACAGGAAATCAGGAATCCACTCGCATATCTGAGACGATATTCCATAAGCACGCAACTTGATTACAAGCCACTTGTGAGGCACGGTATCAACAGTCTTCTGGAAATCTATAAATACGGAATCAACTTGAAATCCCTTGTCGACAGCACTCAACATTTCGTGTGGGTGAAGAGTTAGTTGTGTTTCACCAGAATGACGTATTCTAAACATGGGTTTAAAAAACATCGTTCTTGTGAAACGTAATAGACCATTCCCTTCAAGGCAAGTCATAATATTCGAACACAATATATGTTCCAAAATAATAGATGATATACGCCTGTGAGTTAGTAGATTACTCCTGCTGCCTTTCTTGGCTTTGTTGGGAGGATTTTAGAAAACTGGAGCTCATCTATAACGGGGAGAATGTACACGATGGTAGCGCGTACCACTCTCGAGCAATGCTTGAGTTTTTGGGATACCCACCATGTAGCATTAAAGGAAAAGAGAAGCAACTTACAAGTGCGCCACTAGATTTGTTACTGGTATGTCTTACCAACACGGAATTGTGGCGTGAACTCAAATCAGAATTCCCGTGGGAAAGACGAAGTTTATGAGATGCTACTGAGAACATTACTGATGTACTGTAAGAACGAATCCACTGCAATGAACGTGCATCGCCCGTAAGAGCCGCCAAGGCACGGTAAGTGAAATCAGGGTTCCCAAATAAGCTCATAGCGCTTTGTCTGCGAGGTATTATATTTTGGGTAACTCTGCCCATTCTCAAAGGATAGCTTTGGCTCCGAAACGGGCAGTTCGAGTAATAAGTGGTGTACGTTCGCGAACCTCTTGTCGGACCCGTTCACTAGTCTGGGTATTCTGACATTGGCCCCTCTCTCTCTCTCTCTCTCTCTCTCTCTCTCTCTCTCTATATATATATATATATATATATATATATATATATATATATACTGTCGTTTCTTGTTAACAATGGCAGCTTATTCCCAAGAAGTAGCAGTTAATACTAGGCAGAAATTCAATCTGCATTTGGATCGCACTTTCTTGACTCTTGTTCAGCATACTGCTGCATCCATTTTCAAAAAGACACCAGAAGAATTAAAAACTCTAGCAGTAATCCACGCACTTTCAAATCTAAACTGAAGAATTTCCTCATGTGTAACTCCTATTCTGTGGAGGAGTTTCTTGAAAAATTAAGCTGTTTCATATACTATAGTGTTAATTGAGTTTACTTAAACTTATGACTTGTCTTTTCTTGGGTTTATAAGCATTTTATTTCTATCTGTTATTACTTTTATGTTGTAATTTCACGTACTGACACGTTCCATGACCTAGGAGATTTCATCCTCAGTTTGGTCCTACGAAACTATACGTGTAAAATAAAATAATTAAAAAATATTAAAAAAAAACAGGTAAGGCACTGACTGGCAATGGTGTAAAATACCCTACGCCATGCCCCTTACGTTCGTTTACACATTACGTAAGTAGACGTAATTGTAGGAAGGGGACTTGCAAAGTAACGTGGAACCCAGACAGCATGTAGTTCCTGGCAAGTCTTCAATGCATTTGAAGTGAAGGTTGGGTTAAAGGGAGACTGCAATATTCCGCGGTGCAACTGGGAATCGAGCCCACGACCTCACGGGTTCCCGGCACCCGCTTTACCAGTAGCCTACCAGACCTGACTGACGATCACGGATTTCGAATTTGAACACTAAACCACACTGTGATGCATAACGAAGTATACAGGGTGTTTCACAACCCACGTGAGACACTTCGAGAGGTTGTGGACAGGACTTAGTAGACCACGTTTTACATAGGAACCCATGCCCGGAAACGTCTTCCAACGACGCCGCTCGGCTCAAAGTTACAGGCACCGGCGCCTGCAAATGTACGTACGAGGGCAGTTCAATAAGTAATGCAACACATTTCTTTTCTGAAACAGGGGTTGTTTTATGCAGCATTGAAATACACCAGGTTATTCCCCAATCTTTTAGCTACACAACACTATTTTTCAACGTAATCTCCATTCAATGCTCCGGCCTTACGCCACCTTGAAATGAGGGCCTGTATGCCTGCACGGAACCATTCCACTGGTCGATGTCAGAGCCAACGTCGTACTGCATCAATAACTTCTTCATCATCCGCGTAGTGCCTCCCACGGATTGCGTCCTTCATTGGGCCAAACACATGGAAATCCGACGGTGCGAGATCGGGGCTGTAGGGTGCATGAGGAAGAACAGTCCACTGAAGTTTTGTGAGCTCCTCTCGGGTGCGAAGACTTGTGTGAGGTCTTGCGTTGTCATGAAGAAGGAGAAGTTCGTTCAGGTTTTTGTGCCTACGAACACTCTTCAATTTCTGAAGAGTAGCACAATACACTTCAGAGTTGATCGTTTGACCATGGGGAAGGACATCGAACAGAATAACCCCATCAGCGTCCCAGAAGACTGTAACCATGACTTTACTGGCTGAGGGTATGTCTTTAAACTTTTTCTTGGTAGGGGAGTGGGTGTGGCGCCACTCCATTGATTTCCGTTTTGTTTCAGGTTCGAAATGATGAACTCATGTTTCATCGCCTGTAACAATCTTTGACAAGAAATTGTCACGCTCAGCCACATGACGAGCAAGGAATTCCGCACAGATGGTTCTCCTTTGCTCTTTATGGTGTTCGGTTAGACAACGAGGGACCCAGCGGGAACAAACCTTTGAATATCCCAACTGGTGAACAATTGTGACAGCACTACCAACAGAGATGTCAAGTTGAGCACTGAGTTGTTTGATGGTGATCCGTCGATCATCTCGAACGAGTGTGTTCGCACGCTCCGCCATTGCAGGAGTCACAGCTGTGCACGGCCGGCCCGCACGCGGGAGATCAGACAGTCTTGCTTGACCTTGCGGCGATGATGACACACGCTTTGCCCAACGACTCACCGTGCTTTTGTCCACTGCCAGATCACCGTAGACATTCTGCAAGCGCCTATGAATATCTGAGATGCCCTGGTTTTCCGCCAAAAGAAACTCGATCACTGCCCATTGTTTGCAACGCACATCCGTTACAGACGCCATTTTAACAGCTCCGTACAGCACTGCCACCTGTCGGAAGTCAATGAAACTATACGAGACGAAGCGGGAATGTTTGAAAATATTCCACAAGCAATTTCCGGCTTTTTCAACCAGAATTGGCAGAGAAAAAAAAAAGTTGCATTACTTATTGAACTGTCCTCGTATATACTAGATGAATCTGTGAGGATGTTACAAAGATGATGGAGAAGGATGACTGTATCAATTTGAGGTAAGGATATGTGTACCGGAAACGAACGAGTGGAAAGTTATAAGCGAAAACCGTTTTGATCGTTCAAATGGCTCTGAGCGCTATGGGACTTAACATCTGTGGTCATCAGTCCCCTAGAACTTAGAACTACTTAAACCTAACTAACCTGAGGACATCACACACATCCATGCCCGCGGCAGGATTCGAACCTGCGACCGTACCCGTTTTGATACCTCTGACAGTGGAATAAAAGTATAGGTACTGTTGTTGCTAAGACTGAGATCTAAAATGCATACTTTAAAAACTATGAGCACTTGCTCAGTGGAAGAAACGTGTTTCACACTAGCGAAGGTGAACAAGTCATCAAAGCTCCTCAGGTACGCATATTAGAGCCCATGATTACTAGACATTTCTTCTTGTCTTGGTCCATACCAGCGCCTCTGATAGTTGCTTACTCTACATTCTTAGCAACAACAGTACTAATACATGTATTCCACGGTCAGAGGTATCAGAATGGTTTTCGCTTATAACTTTCGACTCGTTCGTTTTCGGACCAAGGACCCCTACTTCAAATTGATACATTTAATCGTCTCCTTAATCCTCGAAAGTCCGAAACATCATCATATGTATACACATACACTTGCAGGCGCCGGCTCCTATAACTTCGACGCTCTGTAAAGTCGTTGGGTGACGTTTACCGGACATGGGTTCCTTTGCAAACCTTGACCTACCAAGTACCATCTACAACCTCCAGAAATGTGTAACATGAATTGTGAAACACTCTGTATATTGCTTTTAGTTGGAGTTTACGACACTACTCGCCGTTGAACCATTTTTGAACCATTCTTGTGTTTTGTATGCTAGCCTTGCTTATACCGTTACGTGCTATAGTGGTTGTGCAGTGGAGTTGTACTTTGTGTGGATTTCTGTGTTTGAAGTGGTCATCGCCACATCTTGGTGGTCAACAGAACATCTGTCCCTTTCAGACCAACGTATTCACCGAGGAAAAAATTCTTGGTTGTTCCATAATGTTCTCGAGCTTCTAGGATCATTCTCATTAAAAATGTTGTAGAATATTTTCGAATGCACTAGAACGCAACTTGGAAACGGTATGTATATAATTGGTCCACACTCAGACAAAATCATCTAATCCGATGGTTTGCGAAATGAAGTAAAGACAGAGCAACAACTTACTGAAAAAGTGTATCCACTTATGGAAACTACGTATACAAAGAATGGTCTTGGGAGCGAACAGTTTGAGCATTAAAAAGTGACGTAGTTGAATAAACAAGTCAGCGAATACAGAATATGTTACCAGGGCAAGAAAATTCTTAAATTTATTGATCAAATTCTGAACCAAGACGAAGGCGTGTAGTCTCACAAGAATTCCTGAATTCGGTATGCCCTCTCAAAAAGGTGTATAACAACAACATACAAGCAGGTGCATTAACCGCAAATGAAAAAGACAAGTCATAACACTCGTTCAAACTAACTTATCATTCAGCTTTGAAAGGTTTCAGTTTGTAAGGGGTTCATTAGGGGTTAATTACTATTCGCTAGCGCACTTGAGCAGATGTAATTTCGATGGATTGCTCACGCGCTGCCGGCGATATGGAATATCAGTGCTACACTAGAATCGCAGGTCAGAGCAGTGTTGGCAGTAAGTCGAGTTTAGCAGCTCGCAGAGAGCAGTCGTGTTTTGTAACTTGCACAGAACACTTGAGTTATGGAAGTTCGGGCAGGGCAGTGCAGCAGTTGACTTGTGTTGGGCCGGTCGTGCAGAGCGATGGCGGTGCCTGAGCGATTTAGTATATGGGAAAAAAAATTGTTCTTTGATGCCGCGCGCATATGTTAATTACAACAACTGATTTAACCACAATTGTAATGTTAAAGTCCCATGTAATTCCTTGCAGGAATGTTTCAAGCCGGCCGTGGTGGCCAAGCGGTTAAAGGCGCTACAGTCTGGAACCGCGCGGCCTCTACGGCCGCAGGTTCGAATCCTGCCTCGGGCATGGATGTGTGTGATGTCCTTAGGTTAGTTAGGTTTAAGTAGTTCTAAGTTCTAGGGGACTGATGACCTTAGCAGTTAAGTCCCATAGTGCTCAGAGCCATTTGAAACATTTCTGAATGTTTCGATAATAACTTTTGTTCTGAAGAAAACTTTTGCCAGTCATTTATCTGAGTTTAAAGATTTTACGAATTTTTCTTGTGCACACTCATGTTGATTAAGCAAAAGAAAATCAGTTGTTTTCCTGCAAATGAAAATTTAGCGGCCAGCATTGCACTGCGCTATGCCAAAAATTTCTTATAGGGGCAGATATATAGCGTTATTCGGCGACATTATTGTGAGGTAAGAATCTTTCAGTTTATTCAGGATAATTTCACAGGGCCATGACGCAGCGCTGCTGACGTCAAAACTTATTAATCTCGATATGTTAATGAAAGGTCACATTAATACTTGAAATTTTATTATTGGAAAGAAGTTTTTCTATTGGGAACTTAAGCGAAATTTTTCTGTTGGGAGGTTACACTAAATGTGAATATTATAATTATTTTTTCTGTTAGGAGGTTGTAAGTTTCCAGTAAGATTGGCATATAGTATGGCTAACATAAAGCACAATGACTGTCTGCATTTGAAAGAACCGTGCTCCTCGCACAAACAACTATATAACGTGTTTGTGTACTGGACACTTACAAACTTATTCATCTTTGCATCTGAAAGCAAAACACCAAATAAAGTTATAAGAATATACTTTGAGTAAGTTAGATGCTATGCAAATGAAATGATTAACTGCACTTTTCCCGACTGAAAAACAAATGAGAAGAGGGGAACAGAAGCTGGTGTATCTCAGCCAGTGTGAAAACATATTTATTTGCAGCCAATGCTGGGATTAGACGATTTCCAGAAGAACCACAGCGAAGATCAAAATCTTGCAACATTTAACATAAACATGTTGGTGATGCTCAGGCAGCTAAGACACTAAAAAACACATACTCAAATAAAATGCAAAAAATACTCTACTTACCACAAACGAAATCACATGTGTCGAAACTTACCTGAAAAATAAGAAAAAGATTATTAGTTTCAAAGCAGTTCACCTCCATTATTAATTCGATATTACTGTGTCACTGAATTTGTGCAGAAAAACTGACTAAATTTACTATGTTGCCTTGGTATGCACATATTACGAAAAAAAGTACAAAAATTACAATAGCAAAGAGAAACACAGAACTATACAGACAATGAAAGTTATAAATCTATAATAATCATCTCAAAGAACTAGCATTTACGAATATTTTCGTAAACAATTGTTTTCGAATGTTGCAGAATATTCTTGAATGTTCTAGAGAAAAACTTGGAAACGACACGCATCGAATTAGACCACACACAGGCAAAATTAACCAATTAGTTGTGAACTGTAGTGAAGACAGAGGAGCAACTCATCGCAGAAGTGTATCTGCTTACAGACAGAAACTATGCAGTCAAAGAATTCTTGAAAGAATGAGCAGGATTGGCAACAGAAGATGATATAGTTCAACAAACAAATCAGTGAATACCGACAAGGGTGCCTTCCCCAGCTGTAAACAGGCAACTGGGACAGTGGAGCGCATTCGCAAACGTCGAATGGGACACTGGAGTACATTCGTAAGTGTAGAATGGGGCAGTGGAGTGCATTTGCAAGCGTCGAATGGGGCAGCTTTACCGTGGAATTTGCTTTGCCTGTGTACCCGTCGCGATGGCTCAACTGGAGCAGACGACAGAGGGACAGCGGCGAGAAAGCGAGGAGCGCAGAGGCGCCAGTCGGCCAGACAGCAGCGGCGCTGCCCACGTGGCGTCGGCGTCGCGACGCGTCAGGAATAGCCGCTCTGTTGTGTCTGGGTTTGCTTCCAAATCGCGCGCTGCACCCGAAATACACACTGCGGCCACCACGGCGCCAGGTGAGCGCTGCACGCAGGTAGCAGCCAAAGCTCTGTACAGGCTAGAGGAGGCCGCCATTTTGGGCCCACCGCGTTGCTGCTCACACATTTGCAGCCACATGATACTGTGTGTTAAAAGTATGCTGTATTTTATGATGTGGTAGTATGGACCAAAAAAAAAAACAAATAAATGTTCAGTAGATATACATTGATGAGCCAAACATTATGACCACCTGGTTAATAGCTAATATGTCCGTCTTTGGAACCAAATAAACCACTCATCGAGTGTGAAAGGATGCAGGTGGTTCACAGCTGTCAGCGTGTCTTCGATTACTACCACAGGTTCCATGCAAGCACAGGAGAATGTCTCCCTTAGCGTAATATTGCTCGCATCACCCATTCATCTCGATGACGGCGTTTTTGGAGACGACTGTAAACCTAGTTTTACTGTGCTTCTACCTCTTTCCATAGATGCTCACGACAGTAGCACGTGAACATTCTACCAGCTTCTCCGATTTCGAGATACTAGTTTACAGGATCTACGTAATAATAATCGTCCCTGCTGTTACGAACGACCTACAAAATGCAGTAAACAAATAAGCACAGCTTTTATCTGACATTGTACACGGGTACAGCACATTAAAAGAGCTATCATTCCAACAACGCTGATGGTCGTGCGTGATGGGAGCTCCATCCCAGTATCTCTGAAATGGGCAAGAACACCTCATACAGGCACTTAAAGGGCTATGGATGGGTCGGTGAGCTCGTTCTCGCGAACTTAATCACTTGGATTTTTGGCCGTGGGGATACTTCAAAAATCTTTGGGTTACAGAAGCCCTATTAATGATGTACTACACTACAGAACTGCATCATCAATGCCCATCAGTACATCCGCGACCGCCATGGAGTTTTTCATGGAGTGCATGATTCCTTAAGACGTAGGACAGAACAGAAGCATGCGTTACTCTGAATGGACATCATAATGAGCACTTCCTTTAGTGATTGTTCGCAAGTGTAGGTCAGGTCTTAAGTGGTAGCAATCATATTACATAAGAAGGTCTCTCCTGTTTCACAGTAACAGAATAATGTTTTCCCATTTGTCTACTGCCGTTACGGAGATTGCAGTAGAATATATGCGTTTCAGAGCTGCGAAGATCATCAAGTGGCCATATTTACTGGAGATTTTTATCCCTTCTTTTCGTCGATACTATCTTCTCTCAAACTATGGAAACTTTTTTTAACATCCTGTATAATGACCTGACGGTGGTCTAAGAATCCGAAAGCCGATTTATGACCAAATAAATAAAATTCTGCAGAACATTAAGAAGAGTTTCCTATTCAGTATTATCATATTCTGCCAAGCACCGAAGGAAATTTGGAAACTTGTGATTAGTTCCTATGGGAACAAACTGTTGAGGTCATCGGTCCCTAGGCTTACACATTACTTAATCGAACTAACTTACGCTAAGGACAACACACACACCCATGCCCGAGGAAAGAGTCGAACCTCCGACCGTGCGGTTAAAGGCGCTTCAGTCTGGAACCGCGTGACCGCTACGGTCGCAGGTTCGAATCCTGCCTCGGGCATGGATGTGTGTGATGTCCTTAGGTTAGTTAGGTTTAAGTAGTTCTAAGTTCTAGGGGACTGATGACCACAGCAGTTAAGTCCCATAGTGCTCAGAGCCATTTGAACCATTTTTGAACCTCCGACAGGGGGAGCCACGGCTACCCGCGCGGCAACCGACGGAAAATTCAGTTTATGTATATATGTTTATGTATGCAGATGCGACTAAAAGCATCTAACAGAAATGTGTGTCAGCAGTACAAAAGGAATTAATGTCGAGAACAGTGTGGGTCGGAGGAAGAGCGAAAACTAACAGTGTGAGATTAGCAGGTGAGATTGTGAAGCAGGGGGGTGAGAGGGGGGGGGGGGGGAGAGGGGAGATAAATCGAAAGGGATAAGTTTACAATCAGAAACAGGTATCGGCAACATGTTGGCCAGAAGAGAAAGAGCTGGAATGTAACAAGAGGCAAACTATGCCGATGATAAAAGATAGAGCTTTCATCTTATCTTGGGTTTTGAAACTGGAAGTCGCCTTTTTATACACCTTCTCTGAAGGCCAACTTTATCGGTTCCTTAAAATCCAAAGTATTTATTTATTCACTTTTTTTCCTTAAGTGCCAGGAGGTAACTACCAGTATTTACAGTTTTTAACTGCAACTGCTCGAGGACTACTCGTACTAGAATCCAGAAGCAGAAACCCACTATAGACATTCTAATTTACACTAGTTTCATTTTGGTAATGTCACTGTGCACTGTTCCAGCTTATAAAAAAATGTGACGTTCTAAGATAAAGATACATTCTAGCTGTAGTTAAAATCTATGCGTGGGCTACGATTATGGGCCCTTGGTAACAATTCATTTCTGTAAAAACAGCATATCAAAAACACCTTCGGTTTCAGAAGTGTTTACGGTATAAGTCTTCGATTTTAGTACCTGATACACACGACATATTGATGCACTACGAATAAACCAAGAACCTCTGCTTTGATATTTAGTTCGTTCAACTCATTCTTGAGTATTGCTGACTTCTATGGGGCCCTAGTGTGGTTCGACTGATATAGAAAGTTAAGAAGATTAAAAAAAAAACAGCGCGTTTCGTCTCGGTTTCGTTTGAAAAGTGTAAAAGCCTCGTATAGATTCTCATCTCATTCCAGTGGAAAACGCGACAAAATAGAGTTATGCATATAAGGATGTGGTTTACCGTTCAAATAATTTCAAAAGTATACGTTCGTGGAAGGGTCAACCTAAATTTTACTTCTGACTACGTATGGGGTGTACCAGGAGGAATGGTCAACATTCAGGACATGACAGGAACCTTCATTCGAACCATGAAAGCCTAATTAACATGGGCTTTACAAACGCATACCTTAAGAGCTATGAGCACTTGCCCATCTTCGATACTCTGACCCTCATCTCTTCTACTGAACAAGATTTGCATTTTAGAATCCATTGGTTCTTGTTTTGGTCCATACCACCCCGTCTCAAAAACAGAAAGCAAATAGAGCCAATTGAAATCTAATGACGAAGGAAGTCGTCGAAAGCTCGCGATGGCAGCTCTAACGCTGCAAGAGATCCATGAAGAATTTATTCAGAGTACAACAATATCTCCATCACTTCACCTCAACCACTACTTCTCATTGTTCAATGTAACTAATAAGTGCAGTCTGGTTTGTGCACAAGTTGTAACGTAACATTTCGCTCCCTGTGTTTTAGCTCTATTACTTTTAGAATATCAAGGGAAGTACTCCAGTCAACATTGTCCAAAGCTTTCTTTAAATCTACAACTGCTATAAATGTAGGTTTGGCTTTCTTCAACCTATCACGTAAGAAGAGTCGCAGGGTCAGTACTGCCTCGCGTGTTCCTACATTTTTCTGGAATCCAAACTGATCTTTCCGAGGTCGGCTTCTACCAGTTTTTCAGTTTTTCTGAAAATAATTAGAGTCAGTATTTGCAACCATCACTTATTAAATTGAAGTAATATTCACACCTGCTAGCATCACCCTTCTTTGAAATTGGAATTATTACACTTTTTACGAACTCTGAACCCATTTCGCCTGTCTCATATGTTCTGCGCAGAAGATGGAATAGTGTTGTCACGGCTTGCTCTCACGAAGATCTCACAAACTGCGAGGGAATGTCTTCTGCTCCAGGGACCTTGTTACCGAATTTGCTCTTCCAGCGGTCTGTCAAATTCTTCTCGCAGTATCGTATCTCCCGGTTCATCTTCATGTACTTCCTCTTTCCTATCTGTAATATACCTTGAAGTTCATTTCTCTTGTATAGCCCTCTATATATTCCTTTCATCTTTCAGCTTTCCGTTCTTAGCTTGGTACTGCCTTACATCTGAGTTCCTGATTTTCACACAGTTACTTTTCTCCAAAGGCCTCTTTTATTTCCCATTGCCGGCGGCAATCTTTCCCCTCTTACTACATCTTTACAGTTCTCGTCTAGCTGTTCCTGTTTTCCATTCTGTACTTCCCGTCAATTCATTTGTTAAACGTCCGTATACTCCTTTGCCTGCTTCGAAGTTGCTGCAGTTTTATATTTTCTCTTTTCGTGAGCTATTCAAAGATTTGTACTATCTCTCGGCTTTTTATATATGTGACCCTCGGCTGTCTTCACTACTTCATATATCATAGCTATTCATGTTTTATTGTAGCCCTTTCCCCAGTTTCAGTCAAGTGTTGTCTAATCCTCGCTCTGAAGATTTGTTTTTGGACAGGGTCCCGCCTCGACCAAAACACAGTTTATATTTTTATTTTTATACAAATGGTTCAAATGGCTATGAGCACTATGGGACTTAACATCTGCGGTCATCAGTCCCCTAGAACTTAGAACTACTTAAACCTAATTAGCCTAAGGACATCACACACATCCCCGCCCGAGGCAGGATTCGAACCTGCGACCGTAGCAGCCGCGCGGTTCCGTACTGAAGCGCCTAGAACCGCTCGGCCACCGCGCCCGGCTATTTTTATTCCACAGATATGTTTCTCTGAAGTTTCAGCATCATCAATGGTTTTTTTTATTATCTTCATGTTGTCACATGCTGTGGATACGCTGAATTTTATATTATTTAACGCAGTTCTCCTATTTTCACAGTTTGTCATTTTTCTGGTTTCCCCATTATCTTCACTGTGAAGACCTGCAGTAAGTAACTTTCAATGGGGAAAGCAGTAAAAATGACGAACTGTGAAACAAAACAGCTACTTTACATAACATAAAATCCAGGGAAAAAAATGGTTCAAATGGCTCTGAGCACTATGGGACTTAACTTCTAAGGTCATCAGTCCCCTAGAACGTAGAACTACTTAAACCTAACTAACCTAAGGACATCACACAAATCCATGTCCGAGGCAGGATTCAAACCTGCGTCCGTAGCGGTCGCGCGGTTCCTGACTATAGGGTCTAGAACCGCTTGGCCACACCGGCCGGCAAAATCCAGGAAAGCCACAACAGGTGGCAACAAGAAGATAATAAAAGACCAACTGACGATGCTGAAACTTCAGCGACACATGTCGGGGAATTTGAAAAAATAAAATAAAAATTGTGTTTTTCTTAAGGCAGACCATCCGCTAAAACAAATCTATTAGGAAGCAAACACTGACAGAACAGCTTCAAACTCAAGATTATTGCTCCCTCTGAAACTCTCAACAACTTCTCTTTCTTTTTTTCCAATTTATCTACGTCCCTTCTTCTTAATTTGGCAACCTTCTGCACTTCAGCTTTAATCTACAGTTCATAGCTAATTAATTATAATCATATGCTCCCTTATAAAATGGCTTTCACTTCAAAATCTGTTTTCAGAATCTTTGTCTTACCATTATGTAATTTTTTTGAAATCTTTTGGTATCTCCCGATCTCTTTCACCTACATAACTATCTTTCGTGATTTTTAAACCAATTATTAGCCATGTATAAATTATGATCTGTAAAGTATTCTACCAAGCGCCTTCCTCTCTCATTTTTTCCCTCAGGCTTCGTTCGCCTAATATTTTTCCTTCTCTTTCTTTACCTACTATCAAATTACAGTCCCCCATCGCAAGTTAGGTAAACTGTCTGAATAATTTCTTTTATCTCATCAAAAATTCTTTCAATCTTTTCACCATCTGCGGAGCCAGATGGCATATAAACTTATACTACTTGGCTTGTGTCTACGCTGGTTTCGATAGAATGTTTCCTTTGCTGTTCATAGAATCTCACTCACTTTCTTTTTCATTATCAATCGCTTTCTTTTTCATTATCATACCTCCTACCGACTAATCCTATTTGTTTTGGTATTTACAAACCCGTACTGACGTGACCAGAAGTCCTGTTCTTCCTGCCACGTCATTTCAATAACTCCCTAATGTTACCCATATCGAACATTTAGTCTGTTGCCAGCTATCAAAAAAGTTACATATATTCTGGTAGTATCGGAGGTTCTTTATTTTGTTAAAAATAGATCAGGGAATTCTATTACATTTTGTATACCAAGAACGGAATAAAGGTCAGCAAAGCTTTAGAAATATTACATGCTGCTTTTGGTGAGTCTGTCATGAATAAAACAACAAATATTTACGATTGCTATAAGCGTTTCGGAGAAGGCCGTGAAGGCATTGACGGTGACAAGCGACTCGACTTCCCATCACATCATCAACCGATAACACTGTGGAAAAAGAGAGAAGTTATCATGAACGTCCGGCGAATCATAATCAGATACATCACTGATAGTGTTGACATAAATTTAGTTCGTTTCTCCTGTGTTCTGGGCGTGAAAGTGTTACAGCACAACTTGCAGAAATTCTTGGATTTCGAACAAAAATAGTGATGAATGCTGGTCGTTCAGGAGTCGCTAGATGAAGTCAACAACGAACGGCTGAAACGTGTCATAACAAGTGAAGAACGTGAGTTTACAAATATGACGTCGAGAATGAGGCACAATCGTTCCACTGCAAGCATTCTGATCGCCAAGACCTAGAAAAGTTGGACAAGTGCGGTCAAATGAGAAGATTATGTTTGCTGTATTCGATTCTGACGGCGCAATGGACCACGAGATCGAACAATCAGTAATAAGTATTTCTTTCAAGTTCAACACAGTCTGCTTGAACTAGAAAATGGGCAGATTTATGGCAAAAAAAAAAAAAATTCATGGTTTCTGCATTACGATAATGTATCTGCCCACACTTCTTTTCTTGCGCGTACATTTTCTTACAGATGAATATCTGCAGCAGTTTATTCGCAGCGGAAGAAAATTATTCACTAAATACGGGCACACAATGTATGGAACACTGCCCACACAGGTTGACAGGGTGAACTGTACGGAAATTTTGTCTTCGCAGTCGTGAACAGCGATAGCGTTAATTGCCTATATATTTACATGTACACATAGAATTTAGAAAACTGGTATCTTCTCATTTCGCGGGAATGTGTTCTACCACCGTTTTTTTTTTTCCCCTTCTTCTTCGTCGTCGTCGTCTTTCTTCTTCGGGGAGACTGGTTCCGTGCGGACATCACATGACAACTCATAGTCTATCGATGAAAACTTTACCCAAGTTATTTTGTAGGGTCCTCTATCTCCGTCGGTAAAAACGGAACCTTATAGTATCACCTTGTCCGTCTATTAAGACCCCTCTTTCTCAGGAACGGATAGGAAAATGGCTCTGAGCACTATGCGACTCAACTGCTGAGGTCATCAGTCGCCTAGAACTTAGAACTAATTAAACCTAACTAACCTAAGGACATCACACACATCCATGCCCGAGGCAGGATTCGAACCTGCGACCGTAGCGATCACGCGGTTACAGACTGAAGCGCCTTTAACCGCACGGCCACACCGGCCGGCTACGGATAGGAGATATCAACTTGAAATTTATGTCAAATACTTAGGTCTACCGTCCCTTTCTCGCAATTCTTCCATCCTCAATCTCTCAATCCCAGCCGAAATGATTATTTATATATAATTTGACCACTGTTGGCAACATAATTATTCCACTTAATATTTGTAACACAACACTTTATTACATAAATCAGTACAGAAGGTAAGCTGTATAAACTTGCAGAAAAGGACTTAGATACCACCTGAAATATTTACTCCAATATATGTATTCATTAATACAATCTCGACAACGCTCTAAAACTCACTCTGAAATAAGAGTCTTGTTTCCTATATGTTCTTTGCACTTTGAAATAATATTTCTGTTCTTGCTACATGATCTTTTCTCCTAATAGTTTCCAGACACTACCTTCGTTTGCAAAATGTAACAGTATGTATGTGATGTACTACGACAGAGAAGAGCCTGCGACCAATGAAAATAATCTATTTTAGTTGTTTTATTTTTACACTTATATTTACGTATAGTTTGTTGTCAAAAACAGATTTGTGTAAAACGTCGATAATGGGTTTAATATCGAGTGTCCCCCTACGCACGCTGGAATGTGTAGAATCACGGTGAAAGACAGAGACGGCAGGAGGCTTTTGAAATGTAGGAATAGTTAGGATGGGGAGAGCATACACAATTATTGAGTGTAATAAAAAGACGGAAACGGAACTCAATAGGACATATATTAAGAAAGAAGGAGGCTACATGGAAAGGAAGGAGGAGGTTTTAGGTAAAGCATGATGTTGAATGGCGTAACCAGCCACAATTACTTTTTAAATGTTTTATTTTAGTGCCATCAGCGGTTTCTGGCTATCAAATCCAAGTTCAGGCGTCTGATATTGTTTCATTGCACAGATGTTTCGACCAACAGTATGTCGTCTGCTTCCACACTGCGCAAGAATATTCAAGTATTTGGTGTCACTTTTTAATATGCTTCAATAATAAAAATACACTAAATGCTTGCATTTATTTACATGGGACGCAAAATAGTTTTGTTTACTTAGACACTGCCGAAGAGAAAGAAATCAATATTATCAAAACAGTAGCTAAAAATAATGGCTGTGCGTCACGAATAATTGACTGCCACTACAATAAAAGTAAAGATAGTAAGTCACCTGCAATAATTCATAACCAGCAGCAGAAAAGGAACTATTTGGATACATTCCCTTCTTAGGCACAACCTCATACCAAATAGCCAACCTTTTCTGAAGGACAGGAGTTCAAATACGTTTGCACACCAGTAACACTGCGCAATGTAACATTATTCACAGCACCAAAACCAAAAGTTCAAGATTAGAAAAATCAGGAATTTACAAGATTATTTGTGATAATTGCCCCATCGTTAATCTTCGACAGACCGACAGAAATTTTAGTATAAGATATCATGAACACACATATGGCTTTAGACTAAAAATTTTAAATAAATCTGCAATAGCCACTCACATGAATCAGAACGGACACTCTATTTCTAACATTCATGACAACTTACAGACATTACGTACCACTAACACAGGCAAGAAAATGGATCTCTTAGAGGAACTAGAAACATATATTCACACCTACCGCTCAAAATATATTTTATATGAGCAGCTGGAGCTAGCCAATAAAGATTTTCTAAATAATTTACTTCGGCTGTCCACAGAAATCATCAGCAAACTGCACTTATAACAGTCACACAACTGTAGTTTAAGATATCAGTATATAATTGCGCAAATATAAACTACCATGGCGAATGAATGTGTTGCTGTCATCGCACGCTCCAACTTTTTAATTTTGTATTTCCTATGGCTAACTTATAAACTATTATGATAATCAAATTTCTGTGTATATAAATGCGTGCTTTCGCCGGCCCGATGAGTCACTGGAAACCAACCCTAAAAAGAACTGTCAAACTTAAGCTAGGTATTTTCACTCACTTCTCAACTGCGAGCCTCCGACAGAACAACTAGATTTTGAAAATCCCACATCCAATCCCGATTCAAATCCACCATCACTTAAAGAGAAAATGGAAATAATCAATTCTTTGAAGAACAACAAGTCTCCAGGGTAAGACGGAATCATAGCAGAAGTATGGAAATTAAATGACAACAATCTCACACAAGCAACCCACAGAATTATATGAAATATTTGGGAAACTGAACAAATACCTGCAGCGTAGAAATGTGCATTAATTCACCCTCTCCACAAAAAGATGCAAAAACCGATCCAAATAATTACAGGGCAACTTCACTGCTCCCTGTAATATACAAAATTCTGACACAGGCCCTGATAACAGACTAGAAGGACAAGCGGACCAGTTAATAGGGGAGTATCAAGCAGGGTTTCGCGAAGGTCGATCTTGCATCGAACAGATATGGAACTTCAAAACAATTTTGCAAATGAGAAGATGTAGAAATATTGTGGCAACGTTTGTCGATTTTAAAAAGGCTTACAATTCAATAGATAGGCAAAAATTATTCAAAAGTGACAGGAAAACAAGGTCAGTTATTCAACAGGCATTAACAGATACAACCCCCAAAGTTAAAGTCATAGGAGAAACATCTTAAGCATTTCATATCCATACTGGAGTTGGCCAAGGAGATGGAATGTCCCCCCTTCTATTTAACATGGTTCTGTAAAAAATTGTGAGGACATGGGAAAAGGAAATAAAAGAAATTCAGCCTGCGATTAAAAGAGAGCAGAGAATCAGGGTGAAGTGTCTGGCTTTCGCGGACGATCTTGCAATTCTAATGAACAATAGAGAGGAAGCCAAACTTGCATAGGAAAAACTACACGAAATCTCACAGAAAACTGGGCTACAAATTTCTTACGACAAAACACAGTATATGGAAAACAAACCTGTAGGTAAACTCCCCATTAGTACTCAATACGGGAAAGTGGCACAAGTTGCCCACTTCAGATATCTGGGACTGAACTCAATACCCAATAAAGATGGAATCTCCAGATCACAAAAAACATAAAGTTCACTTGGAATCACTATAATAAGAAATCTATTTCTGTCAATGCGAAACTAAGGCATCACAACACAGTACTCCTACCAGAAGTACTTTATGCTGCAGTAACTACAGTGATTCATGGTCATGCGAAGCTCAGAGAGATTGAAAAGCAGGAAAGAACAATTCTGAGGAAAATATATGAATCAGTGTTTCGGGAAGGAATTTGGATGAAGAGGCCAACTAGAGAGATTTACAAAGACATAGAAACAATGACAGACGCCATTAGAAAGAGAAGGATGAAATTTTATGGAGATACCAGCAGGATGAATAAAAGCAGGCTGACAAGGCAAATCTTTGAGATAGTAAACAAGAGCAAAAACAAGACAAAGTGTATCACTGAAACAGAAGAAGACATTAAAGAACTGGGGATCACACAAGACAACATAAACAATAGAGAACAGTTTAGAAACATCATAAAGAAACACACTCTTAAACAAGAACATCCGGAGAACAGAACGGGGAATAGATGGTCGGTAAAACGCAAGAGAGAACACAGTGAACGTATGAAGAGAATTTGGGAAGAACGAATGGCTCAGAGCCTTATGGGACTTAATATCTGAGGTCATCAATCACCTAGAACTTAGAACTGCTTAAACATAACTAACCTAAGGACATCACACACATCCATGCCCGAGGCATGACTCGAACGTGCGACCGTAGAAGTTGCGCGGTTCCAGGTGGGAAGAACGAAGAAAGAAGAAGAAATCATGACTACTCAAGGTCAATCGCTCTCTTAAAAGGGAATATCGAAAATAATAAAAAAATCGTGTATATATCTATTGTATAACAATTGGCTTTAAAGTATCTCGTCAATAATTTCCAGTGACAATAAAAAACCCTAAAAATATTCTACTGTCTTTTAGCTATAGGTTTATTCTTAAAGTCCAAACATTTTTCTGTCATTAACATATTAAATTTTACACATCTCACACATGATCTTTGCTCTTTCCACATCCTCGGTCAGCATTTAATGAATCATATCTTTGTATCTTTCTCAGTGATAATCTTTGCATTGTAAACAAAAACACCGAGTCCATAGTACACGTGTGATGCTCAACACTGACATTAAGAATACTATACTATGAAGTTTGCCACAGTAATTTATTTGCAATGAATGTGCTGTGTGGAAGTCAACAACATATACATCGAACTGGAAAACCACATGAACCACAACAAAGCAAATAGTCATCTACTGGAACTTATGTAAGTGAACATAATTATCTTGCATCACATTTACATAAATGCAAGCACTTCAGCGTATTTCTATTAATGAAACAACTTATAAAGTGCCGCTACATACTCAAATATTCTTGTGCAGTGTGGAAGCAGACGACATGCTGTTGTCAAAACATACGTGTAACGAAAAAATATTAGCCATCTGGAGACGGGCATGAAGACGTTTATGGTACTAAAATAAAACATTGAAAAAGTATTTGTGGCTGGTTGCGTCATCCACCAACTATGATTAACGGCGGCGGAGTTCACAAGACTCAACATGGACAACAAAACAAAAGAAAATGATGTGCTGATCGGCAGCGGTTACGAGAAAGCGACGAATCGCCAGGAATCAAAACGTACAAAAACGACGAGGGTTATTTTAACAGATGACTCCATCACAATCGACATGTTCTTTCCAAAATGATGATCATGTGTGCATGTTGTACATTAATGACCTGGCAGACTTAAGTTTTCACAGATTATGCAATTGTCTATATCTGAAAAAGCCTGCACTAATATTCAGCCATAAGTGGATAATATTTCAAATTGGTCCAAAATGGGTTGGCAGCTTGCTTTAAAAGTTCAGAAATGTAAAACAGTACACTTCACGAGACGAAAACCAAATGTATTTAGTAATTGCAATATCGATGTGACATAATTGAAGTCGGTCCAGTGACACAAATACGTAGGTGTAGAAGCTTGTAGGGATATGGAACGGAACGATCAGCCGTGGGTACAGCACGTGGCAGATTTCAGTTCATTGGCAGAATACTGGGGAAATGCCATGTCTGCAAAGGAGACTGCTTACAAACTACTCCTTCGCCCCATCCTAGAATACTACTCAGTAATATGGAGCTTGTACCAAACAGCACTAACAGCGGATATTGAATGTATACAGAAAAGGGCAGCACAAATTGCCACAGGTTTCTTCAACCCACGGCAGAGTGTCGCAGAGATGCTGAAGAACCTTACCTGGCTGGCGCTTGAAGGTATACGGAAACTAGCCCCAGAAAGCCTACCTACAAAGCGTCAAGAAACGGCTTTAAATTATGAATCTGGAAATATACTAAAATTCCTTACGTATTACTCCCATTGGCATTAGACTCGTTACCGCCGGCTCAGAGGCGTTTAAGCAAGCGTGTATCCATCGAATGGGAGAAGTCCCAATAACTGATACAACGGGAAGTACCGTCTGACATCAACTTCGCAGCAGTTTTTTCTTTTTTTGCGGGTGGGGGGGGGGGGGGGGGGAGGGAGGGGGACCCCGACAAGACTTTACAAAGGTACAGCTATCTACATTAAATATTACTACGACACTATCCTGAACGCGGCATCAGATACAGCGCAGGGGCAACAAAATTCGATTTTCAATATTTCGCCTAATCACAAGAACTCTGTCATAATCTATTCGCTAGGAAGAATAATCTATTTTTTTGTTCAAGACAACAACAAATTTTTGGAGAATCCACCGGAAAGACTGGAAATTTTGGGTTGTATTTTTGTACAAAAAATATCAATAAAGGAAATGTGATGGTCCGTTCTGCTGCCACATGTTTCCATAAAGAATGTGACGTTTAATTTGGCAGTTCTACTGCCGCATGTTTTCATAACAACAACAAATTCCGTACTGAATATCGATATTTCGCGAAAAAGTTAACAACTGAAAGCGATACGATCGTACTCATATCTTTCATATGTTGCAAAGGTTGAGTTGCTGGCAGTTCATGCTGATTTCATGTGCTGCAAAAATTTAACTGATTCCAGTTCGTGGTTTTTTTTTTTTTTGGAATAAATTCCACCAGTCAGATGTCGAAATAACGGTTGGAGTACGCGCAACGCAAGCCAACTATATGATCGTCGAGTCACTGGGACTGGCGAAGGACACAGGAGGCAAGTCGAATAAGAATTATACAGTAAATCCTTTCTGTTAACCTGGCTGCGGGAAACGCTAAGCTGTGCTGAGAAAATGTGTGGTTTTGTTCTCCTTTTTGCAGTCATTTTTAACAGAAAACAGGAAAGATCTTTTTATGGCTAGCTTCATAATCATACCTATTCGTAAATTAAAACCATGCGAAATGCTGTCATTAAAGCTACTATCCCTGCAGATCCAGCAGCTGGAAAGGTCTCTCTCGCATCCCGTGTACTAACGATTTCAACAGATTTACCCATTCATTTTGACTTCTATTGCCAATCAAGGTTACGTTTGCATTAAGGGGGTTTGCATTAACGGGGCGACTTGGAGCAGCAGAGGTACTACATGACATTTTAATTTCCACTGTCAATTTTTTTACAAATAAATTCATAAAACTTTGTTAGCATGACCAGAAAGCATTCAAATTTTACACTTATAGTAGTGGAAGTACAAAAAAAAATAACATTTTTTTACATTTGAAATTTCATCATTTTTTTCACTTACTATTCCCTGCATTTGTTGCAATAGGCACACTTTTCTTTATAAGTAAGAGAGATTCTTCGATGAATTTTGTACAACATACAAACCATACGTACAGGTGTATTAAACTCCAGAATTTATTTAATTTATGAAAAAATGAATGAGATGTTACATTTTAAACTTCATGTTTAGAAAAAAACTTAAAATTTATAGTGAATTATCTCAATTTTTACCACAGTTTTTTTATAAATTTGGAAACTTTTAGAGTTTTGCATTAAGGAGTTTGTGTTTAATAAGCGTGTCAAGTTTGCAAGTTATAGGATATTTATTTTGGATGTTACATGTACCCAAGAACAGAAATTTATGTTATGCAGAAAATGGCCGTTAAAGTTTCCGCTTGTATTTGGCATTCTTTTAGAACTGTCCAGCACCATAAGCAGGTTCTTTTTCATTTTCTACATCAGGTTTCTTCCTTTTCATAGTCCTATGATGCACTCTTCTTGATTTTATCACTTCCAAAAATGATTTATCTGCTTTCACTACACGCTCTGTGTCTATCGCATACAAAGCTTTGATGCAGTTCACACCAGGCTTAATTCCAATATTTCCTGCTTTGCACAGCATCATTAAAATATGAAACTGCATAATGAACACCGATAGCAAGCGCATTTCTTCCCCAAAAAATTGTTTTTGTCAATCTTTCCCATACACACTGCTTACAACTTTCATTTGGGTTTTGGGTACTGCCATAACGAAATTCCTTCAATAAGTTATCATTTGTAAGGTCCCTGAATATAGGTTTGATGGCTTGCATTACAGCAGTTGGTAGAGAATTCCTATGATGATATTCTTCATTTACGTACGTCAGAAGAATTCTGTGCAAAGGCGTGTGGCGCTGCATCTCGGCACACTTAAGACCAAATAACGTTCCTTATAATCTCTCAAATACATGACATCAAACTATTCAGGAAGATGTGCGCTACAAAATAGGCATATTTTTGAAAAATCCAATTTCTTTACCTTTTTGACGTCTTTATCTCCCTTTAAGAATAAATAGAGAGAGAGAGAGTAGAGGAGGAGATGTGAAGAGAAGGGGGGAAGGAAATGCATGTAACGGAGGGGAAGGAAGATATGGACAGAGAGATGAGGGAGGATATGGGCAGATACGAGATGCACATGGAGTGGGGGGTAGGTGATGGGCAGAAATATGGGATGGAGGAGGAGGTGGAATGCTGTACCCTTACATATTTAGCAATTGGTAAGCGTTTCCAGGTTCGCTAGTCTTACTTTAAAGGTTTGACACAACAAGACAAGTATTACACGTGTGTTTATCTTGAGGCAGCGTAACCAATAGCTAACAAATACAGTACACCCAATTCATTCCTCCACAATACCAGAATGAGGGCACTTACCGACTTCCAACAAACTTTTCACAGAATTTCAAACCTTTACAAAACATTTTCTCGCCGACACCTCTCACAAAATGATAAAAGGAAAAAAGTTGATTGCGGACTACTTTTTCGCTGTTCAAGCAATAAAACTTCAGTATCAGACATGATGTTTTTATTTATTACTTCTTCACTACCCACTTTATTCGCAATACAGTTCGCAGACAGTATGCACATATAAGTTATTGTAGAACATACATTTCAGGAGATATGACGTCATAAACATTTAGGTGTGTGAAGAACTAGCTTTTGCTTAAAATGGCGCGCAGTAAAACTTTAACAGCAGGCATGATGTTTTAATTTATTACTTCTTTACAACTAACTGTATTCGCAACACATTTCGCGTACAGTATCTACATAAAAGGGGCTGTCAAATTAAAACGAGACAGTTGGGAAAAAAGTAAGTAAACTGTTATCGTTTGCAAAGTAATAGCTATAACTGTTAGTACATTCGTCCCACTGTGAGGCAAAATAATCAATGCTTTCATGGAAATCTCTTTGCGGTTGGCTACAGAGCCTTGAATGTCCCCCGGCTTGCACCTCTTCGTTCGAAGCACATCGAAGACCACGAATGTCTTTTTTCAGGGCTCCAAAAACATGGAAATCGCATAAGGAGAGATCGGGACTGTGTGGAGGACGTGTAAGGGCTTCCCAGCGAAATAACCTTGGCAACATGTGAGTGGGCATTATCGTGCGTCAGAATCAAGCGGTCCGTCAACATTCCTGGCCGTTTGCACTTGATGAATTCATTCAACTTTCACAACGTGTCCACGTACCGCTGTGCGTTGATTGTGGCTCACTCCTCCAGAAAGTCAATGAACAGCAAGCCCTTCAAGTCAACGAAAAAAGTCATCGTGGCTTTCCCGGAGCTGGCTATGTTGCTATTTGGCAAATGAGTTAATGTCTTAAATATTTCCTTTTAAGCATGCAAACGAGAAAAGGCTTAGGCAAGGCTTGAAATTATGTATAAAGTTTGCTGGAAGTCGCAGAATGGTCTCATTCTCAAATTCTAGATGAATACAGTCTGGCTATAAGCGCACCATTATTTACACTGCCCGAAGACAAATACACACTTTCTAATTATAATATTATCTTACTGTTAAACTCTTAACATAACATCATACATTTTACTGAGTATATTATGATAGCATTTTAAATTTTTTAATTCGGGAATAATTACGTGAAATATTGAAAACTGCAACTAGTACCGCGTTCCGGAATAGCGTTTTAACAATACAGATTTCCAGTAATAAGTCCCATAAAACTGACTCGAGCGAAATAAGATTGCCAATTGTTTACAATCTCAACATAAGAAGTTTATATGTTCATGTTTTTGTGGTGAATATATGCAACTAAGAAACAGCGAAACGAAAAATAAAACTCTCATCGATGGTGGATGTGGATTAATGCGACTGAGAGGAATATAGATTTTCATAAGCAACTGTTACCAGTCGCCCTTTGTGGTGGTTCATGGCTCGATTTTTATTATTCCACGACCGGTTTCAAGTCATCTAGCGACTCGTTAGCAGATGGACACACTTTTAATGGTGATTTCTAGTACTGTGGGGGTCATTGTGTAACATTGACAAAACAGAATCAATGAAAAATACGTAATGAATATGGCAAGGTATGAGGAATCATTGATATCGGAAGGTCGACATTACTTACACTCATGGATGCCAATAACTGTAAGTAATGCCTTGAAGTTGAACTTCCTAATACTTTTTAATTCAATTAACTGTGGGTTCTTGGTGAAACATTGTAAATTAAGTACAGGAAGATTATTTTCTGCCTTGTTTCACAAATTTTGTTATGGCTATTGCACAACCTATGTTTAGGGTTATAAGTTCATTTTCAAGCACATTACTGATTCCAAAGATGATAGTGCATAAATAAACACGGTGATACGGCAAAGACAGTCATCTCAACTTCTTAATGATGTATCAATCTTTGGCTTAAAGTAAAATTGCTACACAGCGACCCTCACAATGCTACAATCAACCATTAAAAGGGTGTATCATCTGGTAACGATTGCTAAGCGACTTGAAACCGGCCTGTTATAAAAAACTGAACCATCAGAAACGATAACTAGTTGCAGCTGTTTCTGAAGACCTGAAGTAGTGAGATGTGTCGGAAAATCAATGCTAACGAATAAATATGTATCTATAAATATATTAAATAGCAATTGGGACGGAATATGGCAAAATTGAACGAATTCCACAATTTAAATAATCCAGTGAAACCATTCTGGAACCTGGAATCGAAACAGAAGCAAATGAAATTAGACGCCAAAATATGGAAAATTACCCAAAATATCTACGAGAAATTTATCTCCAAGCACACAAAACCAAGGCATTACAATGTAGCAATCAAACCAGAATGCCTCTGTGGATCAGAAAGTAATTCTGAACAGGAAACAGTTTGAAAAGTCGAGAAAAAGAAACACAAATCCGCAAGACAAATCCTATGCATACAACCTGTAGACAAACAATACCAACTCAGAGGTAAACAGGAAATTACATAGTGGCATTAGAAAATGTAAGTTAAGATTTTATGGACACCCTAGAAGTGTGAGTCCAGACAGGCTCACAAAACAACTAGTCGAATTCAATGACAGCGGGGGTAAGGCCCAAACGGACATGATTAAACGGATTTTTGAGATTAAAACTGATCTGAGACTGGCAGGAATTGCACCAGGTACTGTCCAAACTGCGAAATATTAAGGTAAAAAATTCACAAGTGGCAAGCACACCAGGAGGAAAAACCCAAGACAACTGGAGCAACGAGGTCGAAAAGAGGAGGGAAACAAGAAGGAAGAGAATTTTAAAAAATGGATCCAGAGGAAGACAAATGCCCACGTCTAAGCAATATGCGTACTCCTGATAAGTGAATTCGCAAATAATAATAAATGACGAAGCAAACTGGCTAAATGGTTGTCCAGCTAGATGTCAAAATAAATACAAACAAAAAATTCACAATGGTCCGAAGCGTACATAAGTATTTTTATTTATTAATATTATTTATTAGATAATAAATTCGACTACTTGTTTTGTGAGTCTGTTGGTATGGCCGTTTACATAGATATTAGGATTATAGGTACTCAATTCTTTCAATATTTTGAATGTTTTTGACTGGTTTAAGTAGATTAGATACAACACTTTTACCTAAGTACGGAGTACAGAAGTAAATTTAGGCAGTTAATGCCGATGTAACATGAATCAGTCCATCCCATTATTTTTCGAAAGTGCTCCTATGAAAAGTGTCGCTTACAGGAAGTGGTGGATTAATAACGGTTTTTGTGAGGTCGTGGTTACTATGTTTACTACGAAAATGTAATAGTGGTACGGCGGTGCGAATTAATTAATTTAGTAGCGCAAGGAGAATGGGAGGGAGAAATACAGGGTGATTCAAAAAGAATACCACAACTTTAGGAATTTAAAACTCTGCAACGACAAAAGGCAGAGCTAAGCACTATCTGTCGGCGAATTAAGGGAGCTATAAAGTTTCATTTAGTTGTACATTTGTTCGCCATTTCAGCCAATAAAGTTTTTGGTCCCTTTTTCTTCGAAGGTGCTACTGTAACTGGACTACAGTATCTGGAGATGTTAGAGAATTGGCTGTTCCCTCAGCTCGAACAAGAAGCACAACAATTCATATTTCAGCAGGATGGAGCGCCACCACATTGGCACTTATCTGTCCTTAACTACCTGGACGTCAACTACCCGAGGCGATGGATCGGCCGCCAGGCAGCCCGTGACAGAGCACTTCATCACTGGCCTCCAAGAAGCCCTGATCTTACACCCTGCGATTTTTTCATATGGGGGTATGTTAAGGATATGGTGTTTCGGCCACCTCTCCCAGCCACCATTGATGATTTGAAACGAGAAATAACAGCAGCTATCCAAACTGTTATGCCTGATATGCTACAGAGAGTGTGGAACGAGTTGGAGTATCGGGTTGATATTGCTCGAGTGTCTGGAGGGGGCCATATTGAACATCTCTGAACTTGTTTTTGAGTGAAAAAAAAACCTTTTTAAATACTCTTTGTAATGATGTATAACAGAAGGTTATATTATGTTTCTTTCATTAAATACACATTTTTAAAGTTGTGGTATTCTTTTTGAATCACCCTGTATTTTAGAAGCTTAAGACTGGAAATATTACGCACGTTGAGGTGCGACAGCAACAGAGAATGAGTAGAGAGAGAGAAATGGAAGACAGCGGAAAGGGTGACCATCGATATGGGGCGTTCTTTTCTGAAGCAGCTGGTTGTGATGGGCCATCTGGCTGGTTTTAACAACTGGTTGACAAGTCGTTTATTTTTTTGTTGAGTCGATTTTTTTTCAATCAAATGAACTATTCTCTGCACCCATGTCAGCTATATAGATGTTCCACTCACTCTCCATATCTTAGTCGTGAGACACGTGACTGACAAATATCTGACAGTCAGGGCAGTTGCGTGAATGTTTTACTCGCTTCTGGGTATGAGTTATTTCATTTAAATACTTTCTCAGCCTTTTTCGTTATACATGAACCACAACTAGGATTTTCAACTTTCTTAGCGACGAAAAACGTACCTTATTTCAAGGGGAGGTGTATAAAAAGTGATTTCCACAAACTGGTTGTTACCTGCGACTGCCCTCACGTATACGTAGTTTTGTTATGAGTGATTAAGTGAGATACTGTATATGCAATAACATTAGCTATGTGTCTAGCTATTTGGGTAACCAAAGTTCGTGACATGCACCCTGCTTTCCTCCTTCCCAAGATGTACCAACACACAGTGCGTGGCACGTGCAGCATCGCCCCGAGCAGTGCATATACAGGATCATGAGTCTGAGCGTGCATCTATGAATTGTGCTACTGAACTAACTATACACCATACATTGTGCATATTATGTAAGAAATAGTGTAGCAGTATGGATTAAACACACTTAAGACTGTATAAGCAATGTATTCATTACTTCAAATCGTATCATGTAGCATATATCAACTACTATAAGCATTTTGATAGCTATAATAAAGATCAAAAGTCAAAGAGTAAATAGCTTATTCAAAGAGTAAATATTTTTCAGTGATTCGCATAATATTCTTCAAATCAGCAATTAACTTTTACTACACACTTTCTAAAATATCCTACGTTCTTACTCGAGTTTTCAAGCAGTCTCCATATCAAATTTCATTTAAATCGATTCAGCGGGTTAGTCGTCAAAACGTAACAGACAGAGTTACTTCGGTATTTATAATATTGGTATAGGTAAAACTTTCAGTTACGATTTTTCTTCTGCGATACGATTTAGAAAAAACCTTAAACCAAGATATCTTTCTTTTTTAATTTTCATGATCCGACTTTGATGAAATGAAGCCTGTAAGGTGCCCCAAACTATGGTGAAGTTGCCTGCGAAAACGCAATGAAAATTCGTCTAGTAGTTTTGGAGCAGTGCTCTGAAATAGACATTAATGTTTTACAGATTAATTATTAGTAGACATAAATGAAGTACTTTCCCAAATTTATGTATGTATATACCTAAAATATAGGAATTTTTATACTTCAGGGTTTCTACATTATAAATTTATCTTTAAATAAATGAACGATTCTTTCTCTATAAAAATGTACTGTAAGTCTGTCTGTCTCTCCCCACTGTTTTGCATCCATCACCATTATACCATTTCAGTACTCTGAGATGACTTAAGAAGAAAGAATACAGATGCAATTTTTTAAATTCTTTGGCGACTTAACCCCTTGTTTTCACTTGCTTTTGGTATGTATATACTGACAATTTTTTTCTGAAAAATATTTGTCATCGTTTGTGAACTTTCTTTGAACAATTAACCAACCTGGCATACAGCTACACTAGTGTGGGGAACAGCCTAAAAACCGCACTGAAGGCTGGCGGTAAAACCGACAGAAAGACTGCACCACGGTTTCACCTGAAAAGGAGGAATGAATAATCTACTCAAAGGGCAAAATTACAATGGACTGTATCTATTGGTTTCATTCTGTTGCTCCCACAGGCTGGTACACTCAAAAGGGTGTGTGTGAAGAATAACTCAACTAACACATGAAACAACCAAAGGAGTTGTTTTCCAACAACCGACTGATTAATTTTATTCGTTTGTTTCTACCACTAGCACAGATGAAGACGGACTGAAATTAGTGAACAGTTTACGGTCAGCGTAAAAAGAGTGCTCGCCCAAAGTGTTTTTCAAAAGTGTATATATGGAAGACTCCTTATTGCGAGTGAATCGACTACGCGTTCGAACAGAGAGTGTGCTCAACAGAAATGTAACAGAGAACGACAGCACGAAGCACTGCGAATTAATTAATTTATGAGGATATTTTAGTTCCGTCGTTACAGCTACAAGAGAATATGTATTTTCCTCGTCAGACGCGTTTCGCTTTATTGAAGTAAAGCATGATCAGTGATCTGTAATTAAAAATATTTACAGTCTATTTTGTTTTTAAGATCGAGAGACAGTTCGTTAACAATTTGTTGGTTTTTACTTGCTGTAATTTCTGCTTGGTATCTCGCCTACATCAGGAAGTTCCGTCTGCTAGCATGTCCTAGGTTTCTTTTTTCATCAAACACTGATGATAGTAGTCTAACTGTTCACGGCTTTGCAGAACTTTGCATATTTCACTTTTATGCAGCACACTTTTCGCACACGACTCTTTACTGTTCATTTCTACACTTCTAAGATTGTTTTATTTTTTGTAGTGTTCCCAACGTTGCACTAATTTGTCTTTGACCTACACTTTTTTTTCCTCATGTAGTTTATTAAATGTGTGTTACTCTATTTAATTTTGCTGCTGTGGTATTTATGTACTGTGTAAAAGTAATGAAGTAATAGTGATGGAGTTTTTTGTGGTGAATAGGTGGGGGAGGGACAACCAGAGATGAGTGGACGTAAGTCCATAGTAGTGAGGTAGAGAGTGAGCTGGGAGAAAAGGTGAGTAGCAAGAAATGAAATGAAACTGGGGCAGCAGACGGCGTTTCCTGATGTAGGCGAGAAACCAAACAGAAATTACAGCGAGTAAAGACCAACAATTTACTAACAAAATGTTGCTCGGTGTTAAAAACAAATCAAATTGTAAATATTTTTAACTACGGATCACTGACGATGTTTTACTTCAATTCAACGAAACGCGTCTGGTGAGAAAAAAACGCATTTTCTTTTAATTATAACGACGGGACAAAAATACCCTTAGGAATTGTAAAGCAACGACGGACAATACGGCCACGCAAATGAAGAAATTAATTTAGTAGCGCAAGGAGAATGGAAGGGAGTAATTGTAAAGGGCAAAGACTGGAACTGTGGCGCACGTGGACACGCGCTACATCAAACGAGACGAGAGAGATGGAAGACAGCAGAAAGGGGAGCCTTCGATTCGCGGCGTTGGTTCCCGTAGCGGCAGGGGTGGGGAGACGTGGCAACGCAGCAGCGCGGTCGCCCGGCAACGCCGCGGGCCAGGTGCGCCCCTAGCCCTTGGGGCGGCCGCTTGGGGTAGGTTATGCTGGGCGGGGAGGAGCGCATCTAACGGCTCGCCCCATCAGACTGCGGCCCGCCTACCTGCCCGCGACCCAGCCTCACGTACGTGTTTCCCAGAGCTCGGCGCCGCGGCAGGTGCGGCGCGTAGCAGCTGCATGCTCCACCCTCGTCTGCATTTGACTCCCAACTTCACGCATTTTATTGCGCGATTCTGAGGCAGTGGCTACATCCGTCGTCGTTCATTTGATACAGGCTGCAGGATAAAACCTCTAGAGGCCGCACTGCTTCCCCACAAGCCAGCTCAGGCCCATTTGACATTTGACGGCAGCCGTCTAAACGGCATGCCACCACGGCAGTTTCACATTGGCTTTAGTTTATAGTCATTAAAAAAAAAGCCAACATTAGTAAACTAACAAGGGAACCTCCCCATCGCACCCCCCTCAGATTTAGTTATAAGTTGGCACAGTGGATAGGCCTTGATAAACTCAACACAGATCAATTGAGAAAACAGGAAGAAGTTGTGTGGAACTGTGAAAAAATAAGCTGTCCGTAAATCCGTAAGAGTACGAGGGGATGGAGATCTCTTCTGAACAGCACGTTGCAAGACATCCCAGATATGCTCAATAATGTTCATGTCTGGGGAGTTTGGTGGCCAGCGGAAGTGTTTAAAGTCAGAACAGTGTTCCTGGAGCAATTCTGGATGTGTGGGCTGTCGCATTGTCGTGCTGGAATTGCCCAAATCCTTCGGAGCGCTCAATGGACATGAATGGATGCAGACGATCAGACAGACGTGTAACCTGCCTGAGTCGTATCTAGACGTATCAGGGGTCCCTTATCACTCCAACTGCACGCGCCCCACACCACAACAGAGCCTGCACTAACTTGAATAGTCAACTGCTGATATGCAGGGTCCATGGATTCGTGAAGTTGTCTCCATACCCGTACACGTCCATCCGCTCGATACAATTTGAAACAAGATTCGTCCGACCAGGCAATATGATTCCTGTCATCAAAAGTCAAATGATCGGCGCAGGCGAGACGTAAAGCTTTGTGTCATGCACTCATCAAGCGTACACGAGTGGGCCATCGGCTCCAAAAGCCCATACCGATGATGTTTCGTTGAATGGTTGGCACGCAGACACTTGTTGATGGCCCAGCATTGAAATCTGCAGCAGTTTGTGGAAGGGTTGCACTTCCGTCACGCTGAACGATTCTCTTCAGTCATCGTTGATCTCGTCCTTGTAGGATCTTTTTCCGGCCGCAGCGATGTCGGAGATTTGATGTTTTACCGGATTACTGATATTCACGCTGCAATCGAGAAATGGTCGTACGGGAAAATCCGCACTTCATCGCTACATCGGAGATGCCGCGTCCCATCGCTCGTGCGCCGTCTGCAGCACCTCGTTCAAACTCACTTAAACCTTGATAACCTGCCATTGTCGCAGCAGTAAGCGATCTAACAACTGCCCCAGACCCTTTTCTCGTATAGGCATTGCCGGCCCCAGCGCCGTTATCTGCCTGTTTACGTATCTCTGTATTTGAATAGTCATGCCTACACCAGTTTTATCGGCGCTTTAGTATATGTGTATAATATGGATGGCAGTTATAAGAGTCGAGGGGCATGAAAGGGAAGCAGTGGTTGGGAAAGGAGTGAGACAGGGTTGTAGCCTCTCCCCGATGTTATTGAATCTGTATATTGAGCAAGCAGTAAAGGAAACAAAAGAAAAATTCGTAGTAGGTATTAAAATCCATGGCGAAGAAATAAAAACTTTGAGGTTCGCCGATGACATTGTAATTCTGACAGAGGCAGCAAAGGACTTGGAAGCGCAGTTGAACGGAATGGACAGTGTCTTGAAAGGAGGATATAAGATGAACATCAACAAAAAAAAACGAGGATAATGGAATGTAGTCAAATTAAATCGGGTGATGCTGAGGGAATTAGATTAGGATATGAGACACTTAAAGTAGTAAAGGAGTTTTGCTATTTAGGGAGTAAAATAACTGATGATGGTCGAAGTAGAGAGGATATAAAATGTAGACTGGCAATGGCAAGGAAATCGTTTCTGAGGAAGAGAAATTTGTTAACATAGAGTATAGATTTAAGTGTCAGGAAGTCGTTTCTGAAAGTATTTGTATGGAGTGTAGCCATGTATGGAAGTGAAACATGGACGATAAATAGTTTGGACAAGAAGAGAATAGAAGTTTTCGAAATGTGGTGCTACAGAAGAATGCTGAAGATAAGGTGGGTAGATCACGTAACTAATGAGGAGGATTGAGGAGAAGAGAAGTTTGTGGCACAACTTGACTAGAAGAGGGGATCGGTTGGTAGGACACGTTTTGACGCATCAAGGGATCACAAATTTAGCATTGGAGGGCAGCGTGGAGGGTAAAAATCGTAGAGGGAGACCAAGAGATGAATACACCAAGCAGATTCGGAAGGATGTAGGCTGCAGTAGGTACTGGGAGATGAAGAAGCTTGCACAGGATAGAGTAGCATGGAGAGCTGCATCAAACCAGTCTCAGGACTGAAGACGACAACAACAACAACATGGAATTACTCATCGGAGCCTTCTCGATTAGCTATCTACGTTTTCTGAATTTACCTTTCCGTTTTAGTGTTTGTAATGAAAAGTGAATGAGTGCGATTAAACACGGCGGAAACATAGAGGCAACGCTACGCTATAGATTCATATGTTAACACTGTCTTTATCTGTCATTTATATTTGTTGGCTCTACCAATTCTGAACCACATCATCACCTTTCAGTCTAACTTAGACCTCGGGCTACTTTCGCAGCCAATATTTCAGGGGGAGAAGAGGCGGGTGTAGGGGTCCAATCTCACACTCTAGACGAACACGCTACTGCCGCTGCCGGGTAAACAAAAATGTGTAAAATTTTTCTGAGAGCATATTAGCCACTTCGTTCATTTCTTCGACCACATGTACGTTACATATCCATAGCGTGAGACAAGAGGTTCGTAAACCAAAGTGCGAGAATAGGCGAAGAGATGGCACATGGTGTTGAGTTCAAAAATGGCTCTGACAAGGGAACCTCCCCATCGCACCCCCCTCAGATTTAGTTATAAGTTGGCACAGTGGATAGGCCTTGAAAAACTGAACACAGATCAATTGAGAAAACAGGAAGAAGTTGTGTGGAACTGTGAAAAAATAAGCAAAATATACAAACTGAGTAGTTCATGGGAAGATAGGCAACATCAAGGACACTGACATCGCAGGAGCGCTGTGGTCTCGTGGTAACGTGAGCAGCTGCGGAACGAAAGGTCCTTGGTTCAAATCTTCCATCGAGTGAGAACTTTAATTTTTTATTATCAGTTTACGTGACAAACTCTTATGTTTTCATCACTTTTTTGGGAGTGATTGTCACATCCACAAGAAAACCTAAATCGGGCAAGGTAGAAGAATCTTTTTACCCATTCGCAAAGTGTACAAGTTAGGTGGGTCGACAACATATTCCTGTCATGTGACACACATGCCGTCACCAGTGTCGTATAGAACAGATCAGATGTGTTTTCCTGTGGAGGAATCGGTTGACCTATGACCTTGCGATCAAATGTTTTCGGTTCCGATTGGAGAGGCACGTCCTTTCGTCTACTAATCGCACGGTTTTGCGATGCGGTCGCAAATCACAGACACTAAACTTATTACAGTGAACAGAGACGTCAATGAACGAACGGACAGATAATAACTATGCAAAAATAAAGAAAGTAAAATTTTCACTCGTGGCAAGACTTGAACCAAGAACCTCTCCTTCTGCAGCTGCTCACGCTACCACGGGACCACGGCGCTCCTGAGCTCACGTTCTCCTTGTTATTGCCTATATGGCACATGGACTACTCAGTTTGTATATTTTGCTTATTTTTTCACAGTTCCACAGAACTTCTTCCTGTTTTCTCAATTGATCTGTGTTCAGTTTATCAAGGCCTATCCACTGTGCCAACTTATAACTAAATCTGAGGGGGGTGCGATGGGGAGGTTCCCTTGTGAGCACTATGGGACATAACAGCAGTCCCCTAGAACTTAGAACTACTTAAACCTAACTAACCTAAGGACATCACACAACACCCAGTCATCACGAAGCAGAGAAAATCTCTGACCGCGCCGGGAATCGAACCCGGGAACCCGGGCGCGGAAAGCGAGAACGCTACCGCACGACCACGAGCTGCGGACCGGTTTTGAGTCTTGCGTCCTACTCACAAGGGGAAGGCCTCAGACACGGCCAACCGATTCGGCTCAGATTTGGCAGATCGCTTGTGTACAACCTAAAACGAAGGAAACTAAGATATTTTGGGTCAATACCCCCGCGTTTTTGAGAAAATCTCCACTAAAGGTTATGACGAGCAATTGACTCAAAATTGGCGGGATCGATAGATAATTGTAAATAGAGCATTTTCATCATCAGGTATGGGGTCCTCAAACGCAAACTTTTCCAGAAATCGAGGAAAGAAACTTTTACAACTGCCGCTTCTGTACCCTCATGGTAAACGCTTTTCGCCGACAGCTGCGATAGTCGCCGGCACGGTACGGGTGTCATGGGACATCCGCACCGATCAAGTGATTCGAACAAAACAAGAAAAAAAAAAAAAATAACGCAACGGCCAAGGTAACTGTCTGGGATTCGGAGAACCCGGGTTTGAGCCTCGAAGAAACCTAGCGGATGTTCTTCTTTTCATTCGTATTTTTCCATATCTCAATTGATAGGGATAGGAGGGTTAATAAGATAAGTAAATCAATAAGGAATGATAATATTAAGGTAGGCAAATAAATTTCTCAAACGCCGAGAAACAGAACTGCCTGCTTCCGGTAGTATGTTGATAATGCATCTGTCTTGCAACCCTTTTATAAACCAAAACACATGTTAAGTCCCATAGTGCTCAGAGCCATTTGAACCAAAACACAGCGTCGGTAACTTCCCGCTTGCCATCGTCTGTGACAGGCTCCCAACTATATATTACAGCGCTAGTCGAAGGGTGTACATCCTCCATTATTCAGATTATGCACCTGAAAGATATGACACAACAAACAATAACTACGGCATAAACATACGAGCTAATTACTACAAACTACATACAGTATTCGTCATGTTACTTACGGAAGAACGCTGTATTCATTCACAAAACGTATTTCATTCGGCGCATTAACGATGGAAAAATCACTACATGCATCCACGAGGTTCGCGGCAGCCTAATGACGGAAAACAATTCTTCCCGATTGACCTCTATTAGGCTCCTGCTGGACGACTTCACTCCTCCAGGTGCACAACTATGATATGACGAAGAGGCAACCGGGACAACGTAACTCTCCCCGCGTGCATTCTGTCCCGTGCCTTGGTGTAAACAAGCGTCGCGCGGTTGGCTATCTGTGATCCCTCGTGAGGAATTCGCAGCACTCTTACTCGGAGTTGTTTCCATGTGACAAGGCTTAAAACTTTAATACTTTACTAACTCGCGGCGTTTGGTAAATTAATTTGCCTACCTTCTTATTATCATTCCTTACTGATTTACTTACCTTATTAAGCCTCCTACCCCTACCAACTGAGATATGGAAAAATACAAACGAAAAGAAGAACATCCGCTAGGTTTCTTCGAGATTCCAACCCGGGTTTTCCGATTCCCGGCCAGTTACCTTGGCCGCCGCGCTATCGGCACTGTCGGCAAAAACGTTTACCATGTGGATACAGAAGCGGCAGTTGTAAAAGTTTCTGTCCTCGATTTCTGGAAAGGTTTGCGTTTGCAGGCCCCATACCTGATGATGAAAAATGCTCTATTTACAATTATCTATCGATCCCTTCAATTTTGAGTCGATTGCTCGTCATAACTTTTAGGGGCGACTTTCTCAAAATTGCGGAGGTGTTTATCCAAATATCTTAGATTCCTTCGTTTTAGGCTGTACACAAGCGACCTGCCAAATTTGTGCCGAATCGGTTAGCCATGTCTGAGGCCTTCCCCTTGTCAGATTGAAATCACAGCCAGATACTGGTGAAGTTGTTATTGCGAAAACTTCGGCTGTGGATTGTAACAGATACGTGGCCTAGAACGGCTGTCGTCTTCCGTTTGGACTTTGGACGGGACCGGACTGTGCCGCACTGATATGATAGCCGCCATATGGCTGTTCACACCAGGGCAGTGTACACGATGCCGGGCGAGTGTGACATGCGCCTCAAGTTGTGAGGCGAATGATACTTCCGGCACATTCCCTGCTCGATTCACGAATGGTGCGTGAATTGAACGAGTATCGATGAACCATCGTATTAGCTCTAATTGCACCGATTTTCCCCTCGTGATCACTGAGGGAGACAGAAATATTTTGCAAATAAAACAGTTTCTGCGTCAGTCACTTGTTTTATTTCGCCACAACGCGTTTCGATGGTTCACACCATCAACTTCAGGTGAAGAATTGTTTATTTACATTACTGAAGTTGGTGAAGAGTATAGACATCTTTTCACAGTCGCAGACCAAGGCCATTGTAGGTTATTTTGCGCCTTTTGCTAATAATAAAAATTGCTTATTTAGAAAAACCACTTTGGAGGTTAAAAAACATGAATTTCTGACAGTGAATTTCACTTACAGGGGACGGTAGAGTTGTAAAAAGTCTGCATACTGTTTCCTCATGTATGTCCTCACCTTTACGCATTACATTTGCATATTGACATGTGCAAAACTCAGTAATTATATTAGGTAGTTATATATTCATTTTCTTAAAATGTGAATGTAATGCAGCATTGGATACAAAAATAGTAATTAAAGGGGTATGTACATAATTGTGGTTTCATTTTGTTTTAAAAAATTTTCCAAATGTAAATGTAAATGTAAGAACTGTGGTAAAAATTGAGATAATTAACTGTAGAATTTGAGTTTTTTATAAAAATGAAGTTTGAAATGTAGCAGCTCATTCCTTTTCACGTAAGTTAAATAAATTCTAGAGTTTCATACACCTGTAAGTACGGTTTGTATGCCGTGCGAAATTCATCGAAGAATCTCTCTTACTTATGAAGACAAGTGTACCTACAGCAAAAAATGCAGCCAATAACAAGTGAAAAAAATGATGAAATTTCAAATGTAAAAAAAATTATTCTGTTACGTTTTTAAACTTCCACTGCTATGAGTGTCAATTCTGAATCCTTCCTGGTCATGCTGACAAAGTTCGATGAATTTATTTGTAAAAGTATAGACAGTGGAAATTAAAAAGTCCTGTGGTGCCTCTCCTGCTCCAAGTCGGCCGTTTGACGTCCTTCTCGCCTTAAAGAAAAATGAAAAAACTGGGGGAGATCAGTTTGGATTCCAGAGAAATTTAGGAACACGTGAGGGAAAATTGACCCTACGACTTATCTTAGAAGACAGGTTAAGGAGAGGCTGATCTACAATTACAGCATTTGTAGGCTTGGACAAAGCTTTTGATAATGTTGACTGGAATACTCTCTTTGAAATTCTGAAGCCAGCAGGCGAAAAATACAAGGAGGGAAAGGTTTTTTATAACTTGTACGGTAACCAGACGGCAGGTATAAGAGCCCAAGGGCATGGAAGGCAAGCAGTGGTTAAGAGGGGAGTGAGACAGGGTTCTATCTTGTCTTGTATATTGAGCGAGCAGTAAAGGAAACCAAAGACAAATTTGGAGTATGAAGTAAAGTTCAGGAACAAGAAATAAAAACTTCGAAGTTTACCGATAACGTGTAATCCTGTCAGAGACAGCAAAGGACTTTGAGGAGCAGTTCAATGGAAAGAACGGTGTTTTGAGAGGCTGGTATAAGATGAAAACAAAGAAAAGCAAAACAAGGATAGTGGAATGCAATCGAATTAAATCTGATGATGCTATGGTAATGAGATTGGGAAACGAGACACTCGAAGTACTGGATGAGTTTTGCCATTTGGGCAGCAAAATAACTGATGATGTCTTAATTAGAGAGGATATAAAACGTAGATTCGCAACGGCCAGAAAAGCTGAAGAAGAGAAGTCAGTTAACATCGAATTAAGAGTAAGTATTAGGAATTCTTTTCTGAAAGAATTTGTCTGCAGTACAGCCATGTATGGAAGTGAAACATTGACAATAAACAGTTTACACAAAAACAGGATAGAAGCTTTCGAAATGTAGGGCTATAGAAGAATGTTGAAGATAAGATGGGTCAATCATGCAACACATGATGAGGTATTGAACAGAATTGGGGAGACAAGAAATTTGTGGCAGAACTTGATCAGAAGAATGGCTTTGTTGATAGGACACATTCTGAGACATCAAGGGATCACCAGTTTAGTACCGGAGGGAGATGTGAGCAGGGGATAAATCGTAGAGGGAGACCAAAAGATGAATACAGTAAGCAGATACAGAAGGCTGTAGGTAGTAATAAGGGGATGAAGAGGCTCGCACAGGAAAGAGTGGCATGGAGAGCTGCATCAAACCAGTCTTCGGACAGAAGACCACATCAACAACAACAAGTGAATTCGAACGTTGGCAAATCGTTGGTGCTTCTAAGGTGGGTGCTTCTCTAGCGAAGATAGCCGTGTTTCAAGAGCCACCCTAAAGATAATTTATACCGCATACAGGGAACGAGGAAAAACATTATCTGCTAAGTCATAACTCGGGCGCAAGTAAAGGTAGACAATTACTGAACTATATGAAATAAAATCGTCACAACTTCTGAACGGTTTGCGTTAGGACGTTCAAACTGCACGGTTGGCCGCGGGGCACGATAGGAATTAGTACGCACATGCATGGTTCGGTTTAGCGACGAAGCCCATTTTCATTTGGATGGGTTCGTCAATAAGAAGAATTAGCGCATTTGAGGGACTGAGAATCCGCATTTCGCGATCGAGAAGTCTCTTCACCCTCAACGGCTGACTGTGTGCTGTGCAGTGTCCAGTGACGGAATAATCGGTGCGATATTCCTCGATGGCACGGTCACTACCGAACGGTGCGTGAAGGTTTTCGAAGACCACATGGAGCTTCCTACGTTATTCGCTAGAATACTCCTTTCGGAGTATGCTGATGCATTCGCTAGACGAAAGATCCGTACCCAAGGATTGGAAAGTTTCACGGGTCACACCAATATTCAAGAAAGGTAGTAGCAGTAACCCACTAAATTACAGGCCCACATCATTAACGTCGATATGCAGCGGGACTTTGGAACACATATTGTGTTCGAACATTATGAATTACCTCGAAGAGAACAGTCTATTGACACACAGTCAACATGGGTTTAGAAAACATCGTTCCTGTGAAACACGACTAGCTCTTTATTCACGTGAAGTGTTGAGTGCTACTGAAAAGGGATTTCAGATCGATTCCGTATTTCTGGATTTCCGGAAGGCTTTTGATACGGTACCACACAAGTGGCTCATAGCGAAATTGCGTGCTTATGGAATATCGTCTCAGTTATGTGACTGGATTTGTGATTCCCTGTCAGAGAGGTCACAGTTCGTTGTAATTGACGGAAAGTCATCGAGTAAAACAGAAGTGATTTCTGGCGTTCCTCAACGTAGTGTTATAGGCCCTTTGCTGTTCCTTATCCATGTAAACGATTTGGGAAAGAATCTCAGCAGCCGTCTTTGGTTATTTGCAGATGACGCTGTCGTTTATAGACTAATAAAGTCATCAGAAGACCAAAACAAACTGCAAAACGATTTAGAAAAGATATCTGAATGGTTCGAAAAGTGGCAGTTGACCGTAAATAAGGAGTGCTAAAAGGAACTCGTTAAACTTCGGTTACACGATAAATCAGTCTAATCTAAAAGCCGTAAATTCAACTAAATACCTAGGTATTACAGTTACGAACAACTTAAATTGGAAGGAACACATAGAAAATGATGTGGGGAAGGCTAACCAAAGACTGCGTTTTATTGGCAGGAGATATAGAAAATTTAACAGACCTACAAAGAAGACCGCCTACACTACGCTTGTCCGTCCTCTTTTACAATACTTCTGTGCGGTGTGGGATCCTTACCAGATAAGACTGACGGAGTACATCGAAAAAGTTCAAAGAAAGGCAGCACGTTTTTTATCATCGCGAAATACGGGAGAGAGTGCCACACAAATAATACAGGATTTGGGCTGGATATCAGCAAAAGAAAGGCGCTTTCCGTTGCGACGGAATCTTCTCACGAAATTCCAATCACCTTCTCCTCCCAGTGCTAAAATATTTTGTTAACACCGACCTACATAGGGAGGAACTATCACCACGATAAAATAAGGGAAATCAGAGCTCGTACGGAAAGATATAGGTGTTCATCCTTTCCGCGCGCTTTACGAGACTAGAATAATAGAGAATTACGAAGGTGGTTCGGCACTTAAATGAGATTTGCAGAGTATCCATGCAGATGTAGTGGCGTCACAAATCAGCCGTTCCATGGATACGTTTACAACCATTTCGGTTTTCCATCTCCATCTACATAACTACTCTACAATTCACAATTAAGCGCCTGGCAGAAATTTCATCGCACTACATTCAAGGTATTTCTCTACTGTTCCACTCTCCAACAGCGCGGGAAAAAACAAACATTTAAATATTTGCGTGCGAGCTCTAAGTTATCTTATTACGAAGCTCATTTCTCCCAATGTAAGTGGGCGTCAACAAAATATTTTCGCATTCGGAGGAGGTAGTTGAGTGAAATTTCGTGAAGAGATCGTGCCGCAAAGAAAAACGAATTTGTTTTAATTGTTGCCAACTCAACTCGTGTATCATATCCGTGACACACTTTCCCCTATTTTCCGATAGTAAAAAACGAATTGATATTACTTAAACATTTTCGATGTCTTCCGTCAACTCTGTCTCATGCGGAGATTTCGCCGCAGTACTGTAGCAGAGGACGGATACGCATAGTGTAAGCGGTCTGTTTAGTAAACCTGTTGCAACTTCTAGGTGTTCTACCAGGAAACATAATCTCTGATTCGATTTTCCGACAATTTTATGTATGTGATTGTTCCAACATAAGTTATTCGTAATCGTAATCCCTAAGTATTTAGTTAAATTCACAGTCTTCCGATTTTTGCGAATGATCGGGTAACCGAAATCTAGCGGATTCCTTTTAGTCCTCATGTGGATGACTTCACACTTTTCATTATTTAGAGTCAATTCTCACTTTTTTGCACCGTATACAGGGTGTTACAAAAAGATACGGCCAAACTTTCAGGAAACGTTCCTCACACACAAAGAAAGAAAATATGTTATGTGGACATGTGTCCGGAAACGCTTACTTTCCGTGTTAAAGCTCATTTTATTACTTCTCTTCCAATCACATTAATCATGGAATGGAAACACACAGCAACAGAACGTACCAGCGTGACTTGAAACACTTTGTTACAGGAAATGTTCAAAATGTCCTCCGTTAGCGAGGATACATGCATCCACCCTCCGTCGCATGGAATCCCTGATGCGCTGATGCAGCCCTGGAGAATGGCGTATTGTATCACAGCCGTCCACAATACGAGCACGAAGAGTCTCTACATTTGGTACTGGGGTTGCGTAGACAAGAGCTTTCAAATGCCCCCATAAATGAAAGTCAAGAGGGTTGAGGTCAGGAGAGCGTGGAGGCCATGGAATTGGTCCGCCTCTACCAATCCATCGGTCACCGAATCTCTTGTTGAGAGGCGTACGAACACTTCGACTGAAATGTGCAGGAGCTCTATCGCGCATGAACCACATGTTGTGTCGTACTTGTAAAGGCACATGTTCTAGCAGCACAGGTAGAGTATCCCGTATTAAATCATGATAACGTGCTCCATTGAGCGTAGGTGGACGAAACTAAAATGAGCTCTAAAATGGAAATTAAGCGTTTCCGGACACATGTCCACATAACATCTTTTCTTTATTTGTGTGTGAGGAATGTTTCCTGAAAGTTTGGCCGTACCTTTTTGTAACACCCTGTAGATATCTTGACTAAAGGATTGCGCAATTGGTTTTGATCTTCTGATGACTTTACGACACGGTAAATCACAGTATCACCTGCAAACAATCTAACAGGGCTTCACAGATTGTCTCCTAAATCTTTTATACAGATTAGGAACATATGAGAACCTGTAATACTTCCTTGCGAACCCCAGATACGGCTTCTGTTTCAGTCGACAACTTTCTGTCAATTACTGCGAACTGTGGCCCTTCGGACAGGAAATCACGAATCTAGTGGCACGACAGAAACGATTTGACTTGATTTGGTCATAAGTCGCTTGTGAGGAATGGTGTGAAAAGCCTTCACGAAACCTAAAAAATTGAATCAATTTCACTTCACCCGCCCATAGTACAGATTACTTACAAGGGGAGGCCGCCAATTGTGAAATTCAGATTGAATTCATACTGCGCATGATAAAAGCTCATGGCCAGAGGTGTAATGTGGCAAAGCACCAAGATTCACTTCTCAGCCGTTGTCGAGTAAATCGACAGTTAAAATAAACCGTTGCGGTGAAATACTCTCAACGATTTATCTTTATCGACAGCGTTGTAGCGCAGCGGTAAGCGCTTGGGTTCGTAATCCGAAGGTCGCCGGATCGAACCTCGCGCCATGCAATATTTTTTTTTATTTTAGTATTTGTTTTTTGTTATTCAAATGTGTCTATACACACACACACACACCCATATATATATATATATATATATATATATATATATATATATATAATTGCAACAGTTAGCCAGCCGTTGCCGTGAGAAAATGTATCATTCAGATCAATACTGAAGTTCAGTCTACATCCACAGAAGACATTGGGTCCATCTAGTAGTGAATGTGCAGCGACAGATTTTATAGTATTCTTCTTCTTATCAGCAGCAGATGTTGTATTTCACCGCAACGGTTTATTTTAACTGTCGATTTTCTCGACAACGGCTGAGAAGTGCATCTTGGTGCTTTATATATATATATATATATATATATATATATATATATATATATATATAGGTGTGTGTGTGTGTGTATAGACACATTTGAATAACAAAAAACAAATACTAAAAAAATTGCCGGGAATTATATATATATATATATACATACATACATATATATATATATATACAAATATATATATATATATATATATATATATATATATATATATATATATATATATATATAATTCCCGGCAATCAGTTGCAACAATTATGCATATAATAAGTTGTTGAAGGTCGTTTGTCGTGGAAAAACTGGCGACTTCGAACATCATTATATTTTCCAAAAACAAAGTTGTATTTCACAAATGTTATTGATTGTCTTCACAATGTTAACCACGTATAGTTAACGGAAGACGTAGATACGATATTCCGAAACGAATACGTATAGCGTAAGTCAAACGTTCGAATTAGAATAGAGACCCCACGAACACAAATTTGCTGTGGCAGGTATGAAATATAAGCTCCGTTACTCGCTCGTTACACTTGAAGGACAGATGTTGAATGGGCCGAAACGAGCCGCCGCATAAAAGCGTAGTTGCCTGCTAACTTCGAAAGAAGGTAGATGCGGTCCCTAGCGCAACTTATAACATCGTCGAAAATCAGTGCGGACGTGAGAGCTTTGGTACACTCTGTTAAACAAACGGAAAAATGGAGGCGGTACAATTGGAGAGCGATCCGCCTTCACCAAAATGCATAAGCAATTCATTAATAGTTTATATATATATATATATATATATATATATATATATATATATATATATATATATATTTGAATCCCTAGCCGAGCCTCAGGTACAGGGCGGGTCGCAGGTGGCGGATAGCGAACGATCCATCAGATATGGTGGACAGCTGCGAATAAGGGGAAACCCAAATAAGCAGTCCCGGACCGAGGCGGCAGCATCACGAGGGTGTGGGAGGGTGACTTTTGGCAAGGGTCACACTCATTCAAAAACCACAGAACCCGAAGACGTTGCTGTGTCGTGGCGAGTAAGTGCCGCCATTACAATAAGCACTGTCAACACCCAAATCCAGGACGCGTCTGAAGTGGGAACCATCGGCATCCTGGTCAGCGTCTGTTCACACAATGTGCGGCTGGTCATAATGCGCCAGGAACTAACAATCCCTGGTTCTAAACACCCAGTGGAAACACTGGACCAACTTGATTACAAGCAAGTATGACTCGTGCAAGTAATAGCAACATTACCCCAGGTGGTAACCAATCCACCCATCAACAGATGGCAACCAGGAATTCGGATTCTGGGGAACCTGGACTTACACGATTACACCAGAGAAAGTCGGAGCTCTCTGGCAAACTTCCACTTAAAACACCTACATACATTGGAACCTTTAACATAAATACATTAATCCAACCAGGAAAACTTCTAAACCTTACAACAGAACTTGAAAAGCAAAAGATAGTAATACTAGCTTTACAGGAGACACGTTTTACAGATGAAGAAACATCAGATTATGGCAACTATCGCATCTTTAAGAGCAAGACGGATAAACGAATCGGAAGAGGAGCCCCCCATCTCGGGATGGCGTTTATCATACACAAGAGCGTGCTCAGCTCCATCAAGGAAGTTACTCCCGTAAATAATAGGATAATGACGATGCGCTAACAATGTGCCAACAAAACATACACAATGGTTAATGTTCATGCTCCCACAAACGGAGACAACAAGAAAAACCCCATAGAAACAGAAAAGTTCTGGGAAAATTTGGAGAATATAATGGCCAAGATTCCAAAAGATGATACAAAAGTTCTACTCGGCGATTTTAATGCCCAAATTGGTAGAGAGAAAATCCACCAAAAAACCGTAGGCAAATATCCTGCACATAAATTTACCAATAAAAATGGTACAAGGCTCGTCGAACTATGTAAGCAGAATAACCTGAAGATAATGTCAACATCTCTAAGAAAATGTCCAAGAAAACAAAAGACATGGAGATCTCCTATACAACAAATTGGCGAGTTTCAAATAGATCATGTGGCGATTTCGTACCCAGTACAAAAAGAAATTTACGACGTCCAAGTACGCAGAGGAGCAAACATTGATTCAGACCATTACCTAACTAGAATTAAAATCAAGTTTACAGCACGAAGAAGTCATCAGAAGAAAACAGAAATACAGAAATATGACACCAAGAAGATTAAAGAATCTAAAGTAAAAGAAGAATGGGAGAAGGAAAAGGCAAACACATGGGAAGAATTTCATTCTAAAATCACGCGAATAGCTAAGGAAACTATTCCCTTGAAAAAGATATTCAAACACCCTTGGTGGGATTCAGACTGTGAAAATGCATTGGAAAGGAGAAAAAAGGCATTTCAAGAATATAACAGTAAAAAATCACAAGAAAGTCTACATTTATTTAACGAGGTTAGAAAACAGGTTTCAAAATCCATTAGGCAAGCAAAAAGGAAGTACACAAAGGCACAACTGGATGCCATAGAAGAAAATTTCCAAAACTATAATACAAGAAACTTCTACAGAACTTTCGCAGATAAAATACGAGGATATATCCCTCAAAATTTATGTTTCAGAAAACCTGATGGTAAATTAGCCCTAACAAACCAGGAAAACTGTCAAGTATTGGCTCAATATTTTTCTAACCTACTAAATTGCCCAGAACCTAGTTTAAGATTTCCCAAAGAAATCAGTGCCAACGCTCAACCGGATTCATTACCACCAACACAGGAAGAAATCAAATGTCACATTAAAAACTTAAAAAATAATAGAACATCTGGCGAAGATGGCATTGTTGCAGAGCTATTAAAAAACCTAGGACCAAAGACGTTGCAAGAGCTCACAAAAATAATAACAAAAATATGGGAAACAGAAAAATTACCAGAGGATTGGAAATGTGCCCTTATTCACCCGCTACATAAAAAAGGAGACAGAACAAATGTCAATAACTACAGGGGAATCTCACTTTTACAAGTCACCTACAAAATTCTCTCAACATGCCTGCTGAAAAGAACACAAGAGTAGCTGGAACGCCAAATTGGTGATTATCAAGCAGGCTTCCGCCCCGGTCGCTCATGCATAGAACAAATATTTAATTTAAAGACAATATTAAAACACAAAGCAATTAGAAATGCCCCCATAATTTGTACATTTGTAGATTTTAAGAAAGCCTATGACTCAATTGACCGGCAATCTTTGTTTAACATTTTAGAGGAACTTGGACTTGACTCCAAAACACTAAGGCTTATCAAAGAATCACTGACAGACACTGTATCTAAAGTTAAATTCAGGGGAGAAATCTCTGAACCTTTTCTCATAAAAACTGGAGTACGTCAAGGTGACGGGCTATCTCCACTTCTGTTTAATATAGTCCTGCATAAAGTCATTAAGGAATGGGAAAAAGAATTAAAAAATCAATCCTACTGGAAACCAATCCATCTTGGTAGAACCAAAGACAACGTGGAGATATCTTGTTTAGCATTCGCGGACGACTTGGCCATACTTGCAGATGATGAAGAAATCGCCACCAAACAAATAGAGATCCTTAAGGAATGCGCGGATAAAGTAGGTTTACAAATTTCGTTTCAAAAGACAGAATTTTTCTGTACGAAATTCCATATACACAGTTTGAACACAAAATATGGAAAAATAAATAGAGTAAAACATTTTAAATACCTAGGTGAAATTTTGGAGCCAACCGGAGGAGAGAAAGTTGCACAGAAGATCAGACAACAGAAAATGAAGAGAGCATATGGTATGACACATGAAATATACAATAAAAAATGCATCTCCTCGAACACAAAAATCAGACACTACTGCGCAGTAATTAAGCCAGCAGCACTATATGCTAGTGAAACGCTCACACTCCACACAAAATGTGATTTAGAAAAAATACTAAAAGAAGAACGCAAAATTATGAGAAAGATTTTAGGTCCAAAATTAACAGAAGAAGGATACCGGATACAATCAAGAAGAACCACAGAAACTATATCAAACCTGGCAGCAGACATAAGAAGGCGAAGATTAAAATTTTATGGACATGTCACTAGACTTCCCCCCACACGACTCACCAACAGAATTCTCACTTACATAGAAAAAGTCAAATCAACAACACCATGGATTAGCCAAGTAAAATTAGATTTACAAAAAGCAAATATTGAACTTAAAGATGTCAAAGATAGAAAAACTTTTAGAAATAAGGTGGAAAAGTGGATTGTATTGTCGGAGAAGGAAGCACTAAAGAGACCAGGAACAAAATGGACAGAAGAAAGAAAAAGAAAACGTGGAGAACGAATGAAAGAAGTATGGAAGAAACGACGTCAGAAAGCTTTGCGTGATCCTTCTGGGTCCATTCGCGATAAGTAAGTAAGTAAGTATATATTTGAATTACAAACACCTAACAATAAATTGTATCTTCGAGTTAATTCAAAATGTTCCAACGCAGTATATATTCCATATCCTACTTCAAACCGACGTTAGTGACACGGGCCCGTAATTCAACAAATCACTCCTATCTCCTTTGTTGAGTGTTGGTGTGACCTGTGCAACTTTCCAGTCTTTATCTACAGATCTGTTACGCAATCAAATCACGTTCATTGTATAATTATGTTTTTACCCTGCTTGTTTAATTCTGGCATTGTCTCCAGAGTCGTAATACATTGAGGTAACAAAAGTCAGGGATACCTTCTAATATCGTATCGGACCCCCTTTTGCCCCGCACAGTACAGCAACTCGACGTGGCAATTCGTTGGATATCCCCTGTAGAAATTTTGGGCCACGCTGCCTCTGTAACCGTCCAAAAATGGAAAAGTGTTGCCGATACAGGATTTTGTGCAGGAACTGACCTCTCCATTATGTCCAATAATGTTCGATGGGAATCATCTCGCGCGATCTAAGTAGCCAAATCTTTTGGTCGAACTATCCAGAGTGTTCGTCAAACCAATCGTCAACAGTTATGGCCCGATCACATGAAACATTGTCAGTCACAAAAATTCCATCGTCGAATGGCTGCAAATGGTCCCCAAGGAGCCGAGCATGACCATTTCCAGCCAATAACAGATTCAGTTGGACCGGAGGACCCAGTCAATTACGTGTTAACACAGCTCACACCATTATGGAGTCACCACCAGCTTGCACAGTACCTTGTTGACAACTTGGACGGTAATTTCCAAGAATGATTGCCTATCGAAGTCCCTGAGTGTCCAAACGATACATATCGAACGTGCGATCGTAAATCGATTATGCGACTCTGGTGGCGGGCGTTGTGATCAATTACTTGTGATCATTTTCATCTGTTTTCCGTCATTCTCTTACTTGCTCTAAATTACATACCTCCGCGAATTATTTGTGAGTTGCTAGGGAAACCCAGGCACTTTATGTCGTTAGCGAGTGGGATGTCTGGTGTTCTTGACGTTTCTTCGACGGATTCTCTCACATGGAAGAATCTAATTCCATGTTTATTCAGCGTAGAAAATTGTTCGACTTTTTGTCGCAAATATGGAGTACTACCGGACAGTGTCTTGAAAGGAGGATATAAGATGAACATCAGCAAAAGCAAAACAAGGATAATGGAATGTAATCTAATTAAGTCGGGTGATGCTGAGGGAATTACATTAGGAAATGAGGCACTTAAAGTAGTAAAGGAGTTTTGCTATTTGGGGAGCAAAATAACTGATGATGGTCGAAGTAGAGAGGATATAAAATGTAGACTGGCAATGGCAAGGAAAGCGTTTCTGAAGAAGAGAAATTTGTTAACATCGAGTATAGATTTAAGTGTCAGGAAGTCATTTCTGAAAGTATTTGTATGGAGTGTAGCCATGTATGGAAGTGAAACATGGACGATAAATAGTTTGGACAAGAAGAGAATAGAAGCTTTCGAAATGTGGCGCTACAGAAGAATGCTGAAGATTAGATTGGTAGATCACATAACTAATGAGGAGGTATTGAATAGGATTGGGGAGAACAGAAGTTTGTGGCACAACTTGACCAGAAGAAGGGATCGGTTGGTAGGACATGTTCTGAGGCATCAAGGGATCACCAATTTAGTATTGGAGGGCAGCGTGGAGGGTAAAAATCGTAGAGGGAGACCAAGAGATGAATACACTAAGCAGATTCAGAAGGATGTAGGTTGCAGTAGGTACTGGGAGATGAAAAAGCTTGCGCAGGATAGAGTAGCATGGAGAGCTGCATCAAACCAGTCTCAGGACTGAAGACCACAACAACAACAACAACAACCGGACGAGGTAAGAAGGGACTGTGAATGTGATGATGCGACGTATGTGAAACTTCGTAACAACAGTTTCGTTGCTGAAATACCGTTATAAATTCATTGCGGACAGTGGGGAAAACGAACGAGTATCAGGAAGAATAGATGGTTCACCTTTTCCAAATTATCCATCCAGACCACCGTAATGGACTTCCACATGACGACAACACCGACAACGAGTAAGGTAAGTCATCTGCTTTGCAATTACAAGTATTTTTGTAACACCCTTCTTCTGTCGTTGCTGTAGTGACCAACGTAAACATACTCACGACGCCCGCCACCAGAGTTGCATGATCGATTTACGATCGCACGTTCGATAGGCATCATTTGGACCCAGCGACTCGATAGGCAATCATTCTCGGAAATTGCCACTTGGACAATGGCTTCGCGAAGTCTGTGCCACGCTTGAATCCTACCATCAATTCTTACCAAAGTAAATCGGGACTCATGTGACCAGGCCACGGTTTTCCAGTCTTCTTGGGATCAAACGATATGATCAGGAGCCCAGGAAAGGCGCTACAAGCGATGTTGTGCTGTTAGCTAAGGCACTCGCGTCGATCGTCTGCTGTCATAGTCCACTAACGCCAAATTCCACCGCAGTGCCCTAACGGATACGTTCGTCGTACGTCCCACATTGGTTTCTGTGGTAATTTCACGCACTGTTGCTTGTCTGTTAGCACTGACAAATCTATGCAAACGCCGCTGCTCTCGGTCGTTAAGTGAAGGCTGTCAGCCACTACGTTGTCCATGGTGAGAGGTGATGCCTGAAGTTTGGTATTCTCGGCACACTCTTGACACTGCGGATCTCGAAACATTGATTTCCCTAATGATTTCCTCAATGGAATGTCCTATGCGTCTAGCTCCAACTACAGGGTGTTTCAAAAATGACCGGTATATTTGAAACGGCAATAAAAACTAAACGAGCAGCGATAGAAATACACCGTTTGTTGCAATATGCTTGGGACAACAGTACATTTTCAGGCAGACAAACTTTCGAAATTACAGTAGTTACAATTTGCAACAACAGATGGCGCTGCGGTCTGGGAAACTCTATAGTACGATATTTTCCACATATCCACCATGCATAGCACTAATATGGCGTAGTCTCTGAATGAAATTACCCGAAACCTTTGACAGCGTGTCTGGCGGAATGGCTTCACATGCAGATGAGATGTACTGCCTCAGCTGTTCAATTGTTTCTGGATTCTGGCGGTACACCTGGTCTTTCAAGTGGCCCCACAGAAAGAAGTCACAGGGGTTCATGTCTGGCGAATAGGGAGGCCAATCCACGCCGCCTCCTGTATGTTTCGGATAGCCCAAAGCAATCACACGATCATCGAAATATTCATTCAGGAAATTAAAAACGTCGGCCGTGCGATGTGGCCGGGCACCATCTTGCATAAACCACGAGGTGTTCGCAGTGTCGTCTAAGGCAGTTTGTACCGCCACAAATTCACGAAGAATGTCCAGATAGCGTGATGCAGTAATCGTTTCGGATCTGAAAATTGGGCCAATGATTCCTTTGGAAGAAATGGCGGCCCAGACCAGTACTTTTTGAGGATGCAGGGACGATGGGACTGCAACATGGGGCTTTTCGGTTCCCCATATGCGCCAGTTCTGTTTATTGACGAAGCCGTCCAGGTAAAAATAAGCTTCGTCAGTAAACCAAATGCTGCCCACATGCATATCGCCGTCATCAATCCTGTGCACTATATCGTTAGCGAATGTCTCTCGTGCAGCAATGGTAGCGGCGCTGAGGGGTTGCCGCGTTTGAATTTTGTATGGATAGAGGTGTAAACTCTGGCGCATGAGACGATACGTGGACGTTGGCGTCATTTGGACCGCAGCTGCAACACGGCGAACAGAAACCCGAGGCCGCTGTCGGATCACCTGCTGCACTAGCTGCGCGTTGCCCTCTGTGGTTGCCGTACGCGGTCGCCCTACCTTTCCAGCATGTTCATCCGTCACGTTCCCAGTCTGTTGAAATTTTTCAAACAGATCCTTTATTGTATCGCTTTTCGGTGCTTTGGTTACATTAAACCTCCGTTGAAAACTTCGTCTTGTTGCAAGAACGCTGTGTTCTAGGCGGTGGAATTCCAACACCAGAAAAATCCTCTGTTCTAAGGAATACAGCACACTTGCACGTTGTGAACAGCACACGCTTACAGCAGAAAGACGACGTACAGAATGGCGCACCCACAGACTGCGTTGTCTTCTATATCTTTCACATCACTTGCAGCGCCATCTGTTGCTGAAAATTGTAACTACTGTAATTTCGAAAGTTTGTCCGCCTGAAAATGTACTGTTGTCCCAAGCATATTGCAACAAACGGTGTATTTCTATCGCTGCTCGGTTAGTTTTTATTGCCGTTTCAAATATACCGGTCATTTTTGAAACACCCTGTATCATTCAGTGGTCAGTGTCTGTTACACAGTAATGCGGCCATAGTCACGTAGGAAAACTTCTCACATGAATCAGTTGAGTACAAATGACAGCTCCACCAGAGCACTGCCCTCTTATTCGTTGTGTACGCAATCCTTTCCTCATCTGTATGTCTGCCTGTTACTACTCCATAGCTTTATTCACCCCAGTGTAGTCTTCTATGATGCGTCCACACTGGAAGACGAAACATTAGACAAATAATTATGCCTTGGACCGCGGCCTAATGCCCATAGCACAAAAATCAGCAAGGACTCAAATATTGATGATGAAAGCCTGCTTTGTATATTCTAAATTGTGTTCTGTTTCTAATGACCGTATCGGCGTCCTTCCTTCCAGCTAGGCCAATAGTTGAGCAGATAAAAGCGCCAATTTTATTCCGTTTTCGCCGGAATTTTTGTCGGCAGTGTGCGATAAACAACGACGATAAGTTACAGTACAAAAGCAGGGACGCCTCTGTGTGCACAGAACTAACCGTGTGCTGTTGCGCGCATAATTGTGAAACAACAACATTAACTGTGCAAATAGTCGCCGCAAATACAATACGACGAAAATGAGGAAACTCGACAGGAAACTGTTCAGCCTGTAACGAATGCGACAGGTAAAACAAACAGCTAACTGCCCCTGCCGCAGATCGTCAACGTGGAGTTTTTTTCCGCAGAGGAAAAGCTAAAAAAGGAAGCAACGTATAAAGTCATGCGTGCCACATGTGGGACTAATTCCCCAAAAATAAATACGATAAAAGCTGTCGGCTTTGAGAGACAACTGAGCTTTAGACGAGGTAATACTGAACATATACACACGACGTGTCGTATGATGCAGCACACCCTAGTCGTCGTTAAATAGGAACATTGTCGCTAGATTGACAGTGACCGCTATAACCGTCCATTGAAATCACAAACTCTTGTAACCAGTCACATTCATTATTTACCAGTAAGACCCCGATTATTTAAACAATTGTACTCACATGCATACAAACAGCTTCAGACATCTGAATACTTTACAAATAACTCCCCAGACAGCATGTCCGGAATGCCTTGCAACGTGCTGTTCTGAAGAGATCTCCATCGTCTAGTCCTCTTACGAATTTATGGACAGCCTTGCAGGATTCATGGTGTACCAGTTTCTTTGGTTCTTCAGTGTACCTGTTAAGGTATGCATTTTAGAGCCCATGTTTGCTGGACTTTTTTGCTTCGAACGATCGTTCCTGCCATATCCCCGAATACAGATAATTCCTCGTGAGATAACCTGAATATTTATATGCATGCTAAATTTTGCAGCGTAATTATTAGTCTTAACGTTTCTAGGGTGTCGTCTTGATTACTTAAAAGGGTACAAAATATTATGTAATGATTATAATGAATCCGCCTCGACTGCAAAAGGAAACCGGATGTTGACCTAGGTTTCGGCGCGGATAACCACGCCTTCTTCGCAACATAATAAAACTACAAACCGCCTAAAAGTTCTCAAAATATTATGTTATGTGATAGTGATGGAGAAGAACGTGTGGCCACTGAATATATTTCGATTCATGTTTCTATAGCCATGAAACCATAATTCCTCACAATGCCTTGACACTTGCTTGAAAATAGTTTTTCTGAGCTGTGTGTCCCTTGGACTAATTAGATTCTAGACGCCGTTATTTTTCCCTTCATTGTCAACAAAATATGATGTAATACAACAAGAAATGGAGCCTGTGAGCATTGGAGGTACTTTATTTGTACTTTCACATTTATATTTCATATTTCCCGTCAAAGACCTCCAGAAAACTATGCGCCATGTGCTTAAATATTTTTTTTTTTTTTTTTTTTTTTTTTTTTTTTTTTTTTTTTTTTTGGGCTAGACAATGTCACAGGTTAGACCAAAGACGTTAGACAACACATGTATCCCACTGTCAATATAAGGTCACCTGATGATAGATGCGACCTGCGAAGCTCGTTCGTGGGAATAAGTAAAAAATGACTGCTAACAATGAGCATGTTTCTAGAAGGAATTTTTCGCCCAGCGGCAGATCAAAACTGCTTGCCCGACCGGGACTCAAACCCGGGACCTGGTTAGGACGTGTCGTGAGTCATGCTCGGGTTGCTCAGTTGGTATTGCATACGCCCGCCAAAAGGCAAAAGCTTCCAGGTTCGAGTACTGGTGCGGCACACAGTTTCATGAACTTGTTTTTTCGTTTGTTGTCACGATAAATGGAACACCCCCTTACAGTAATGGATGTCAGACGTGTTCACAACAGCCTGCGACAGGTCTAAAAAAATGGGAAAAGTAGTAATTTATAGAGCCCGCCTCCACGTTGCTTTGTGGGTTGGGCGCGGCTGGGGCGAAATACTAGAGCAGAGGCGTACAGAGCTCGCTATAAATATGAAAGCGTCTGCGTCAGCAACGGCAGAAAGCTCCGCTAACGGACAGCCAACTTTCCCCGCCATTCCTAACGCCCTCACCTACGCGCACACACAATTTCAGGACGATGCGTTGCGGCTTCAGTCCAAAGGCTGGTATGACGCACTTCTCCACGCTATTCTAGCTTGTATAAGCTTCTTCGTCTCTGCAGCCTATATCCATCTGAACCTACTTAGTGCATTCATGGCTAACTTTCCCTCTACAAATTTTACATCACGCCCCCCCCCCCCCCATCCCCTTCGCACAATTCCCTTCATTATCAAATAGACCAGTGGTTCTCAACCATTTCTGAGACCATTACCCCCGACTGCAATCACATATGTGCTAGAACCCTCCCCCCTCGGCCCATAGATACATAAACATCCTGTTCGCTCTCATCAATAACATTAGCATCGAAGTAAACTTGGTTTAGTTTTTGTAGGTTTTTTTTTAACTAATGAATGAGTCCATGACACCACTGGTACAGTTTATTTAACACTCTTTTTAATGGTGAAGCAATTGTCAGTGCATCGCGAGTGGTTTCTACAAGTCCTTCTCAGAAAAGATAGCTAACTATCCACATAGATGATAGACACTTGCTACAAAACACCATTCCCCTGCACCGCTCCTCTCCCTAGCGACACTTTCTTCATACTCGCTGCACCCACGTTTAAAATCAACCAAGTTAAAATGTTTTCACTATGTTTACTATTGGTAAATCAGTTGACTGCTGGAGGCCTTATTTCTGAACTGGCAGAAATTGGAAGACTTCAGGTTGCCAATGCTTTACGTCTCACCACTGCAACTAGCAATAATAATAATAATGCGTAAGCACAGCAGTGTAGTAGCCATTACATAGTTATTGTCGTATTGAACTATCAGTTAGGTCATTTATTGTTGCAAAATGATGCAATTTCTAGCCCATTTCGGGACCTAACTACAACTCGGGGAAGCATTTTCATGAAGTATTGAAGGATGTATTCGTCTCAATTATAGTATCATAAATGCATGGTATGAAGTACGTAGTAAGTGAGTAGTGGGTGGACTATGTGAGAAAGATGATGTTCACACATTTGTTTCATGAGCTGTAACCCACACCATAACTGTGTCAGGTTTTAATGTTGGAAAAAAGATGTAATTACTGACAACTCATGCGAGCAATATTACAGTCTTACGAATTAGTGATAATAGTAATGATCTTTTAAAAATAATTTATTATCGTGACTGAAACACAACTACATCCTTTTGCTTTTATCCCTCAGAAAATTTAATTTTACCCCTGAGTGGGTGATTACCCCCAGGTTTGGAAGCACTGAAATAGATTATTCCTTGATGGTTCAGGATCTTTCTTATGAATAATTCCCTTTTTTACTCAGATTGTGCATATAAATTAGTTTTCTCCTCTGTTCCATTCAGTACTTCTTATTCGTTGCCCAGATGTGTGTCGGCAATCGTTCGAGGTAGAAAATTTTAGTGCCTGAGGAAAAAAAAAATCACAAACCGACTCTCGCAGGTCCACTCCTAATCCTCATATATGTGTATCAACTTCCACTTAACAGTCAACAAGTAAAACTGATTCTTTGAGCTGACGATGCTAGTGTTATAACAAATCTCATTACAGAGAAAGCAACAGAGGAGTTCGTAAATGATATTTTCCAAAGAATTATTAAGTGGTTTTCTGGAAATGGACTCATCCTAAATTTTGAGAAAACACACTAGGTTCAGTTTTTGTACAAGAAACAGTCATAGCAACCACTGATGTACGAAATGACCAGGAGTCAGTAAATAGGGTAGGAATGTTCCAAATTTATGGATGTATATACTGACGAAAACTTGGAATAGAAGAAGAATATTACTGAGCTTCTCAAGCAATGAAGTTTATCTACTTTTGCTCTTCGTACAACTGCTCATCTTGGAAACAAACGTGCCAACCTTCTCACATATTTACACTCAATAATGTTGTATGGAATAATTTGCTGGGGTAACTCGTCACTTAGAAAGCAAGTATTGACTCCACAAAAGCGAGCAACACGAATAATATGTGGTGTTTACACACGGACGTAATGTAGGTACGTCTTCAAAGACTTAGGCATTTTAACTGTGCCGTCAGAATATACATATTCTCTCATGAAATTCGTCTAAAATAATCCATCACATTTTGAGACGAACAGTGACTTCCATACCTACAACATTAGTGGGAATTGTGATACTTATTACTGACTGTTAAAACTGTCAATGGCTCAGAAAGGAGTTCAATATACAGTAACAAAGTTTTTGATCATTTAATGGTTCTAAGCACTATGGAACTTAACATCTGAGGTCATCAGTCCCCTAGACTTATAACTTCTTAAACCTAACTAACCTAAGGACATCACACACATCCATGCCCGAGGCAGGATTCGAACCTGTGACTGCAGCAGCAGCGCGGTTCCAGACAGAAGCACCTAGAACCGCTCGGTAACAAAAAATGCCTGATAGGTCGCGAAGCGAGTTTTAAATCTAATTTAAAATCAGTTCCCCCAGATAACTCCTTCCGTTGGAATGACGAATTTAGGCCTAAAAGCTGTTAGCAAGTAAAAAAACTAAGTGTAGTTGCGCGAGGAGGAATGAAAAGAATGATCTATTCATTCTTGTTAACTCTAATCACGTATACATATCCAGTAAACTGACTCATTCCATATCATTTTGATATGATTTTGATCCATGGAACACGCAACTAACTAATTTACTTCAAAAATTTCTTCCTAATCAATCGACAACATTCCATTATCCTTGCTTTACTTTTCCTGATGTTCATCTCCTACACTGTTGTCAGGACTTTATCCATTCCGTTCAATCCTCTTCCAAGATCTTTGGTTCTCAGACAGAATTACAGTGCCATCAGCAAACGTTAAATCGTTGTTTCTTCTGCCTGGGCTTTGTTTTCCTTTCCAATACGTCCTTGGTGTCCTTTACAGCTTGCTCAACACACATATCGAATAACATCGAGGATAGGCTACAACTGTATCACTTCCTTGAAAACGTCACAATTTCAAAGAGTGTTTCCCATTTAACGTCAACAAAAGCCGTTTCTAAATTTTCCCAGAGGTACGAGAGGGAAACCGTGACTTAGAACACGATCAAGAACCACGTAATTTTAATGCCAGTTAATGATTTTGTGAAGGATTACAATTTTGGGAGAAGAAAAAAACTGTAAGGTTTCTAAAGGCATTGTTATTCTGGCAGCGACGCCAAATAACTTGAAAGATCAGTTGAAAATAGATTCTAAAGATGATTAAAAATAACGGTAAAACCAGGGTGACGACACGTAGTCGAATTAAAGCAGGTGCTAAATCACAGTAAGACTCAGTTTTTACAGTTTCTAACACATAACTCAACAAAATCCGACTTTTTAATTTCACAGAATGGGCGTATGATTAGTGAAACTGAACTGTTCAAATTTCTAGGTGTTCAGATGGATAGAAAACTATCGTGGAAAGCCAACGTTCAGGAAATGTTCAAAGACTTAATTAATTTTTACTATTCGAACGGTATCTGAAGTAGGTGATCGTTCGACACGAAAATTGGTCTACTTTGCTTATTTTCATTCACTTATGTCGTATGGTATTATATTTTGGGGTAACTCTTCCAGTTCTAAAAGGATATTTACGGCTCAGAAACGGGCAGTTCGGGCAATAACAGGTGTAAGTACTTGTCGATCCTTTTCACTAGTCTTGGTATTTTGACAATTCTGTCGTCACTCGTTAACAATATCAGCTTATTCCCAAGAATAAGCATCTTTCACTCAGTTAATACTCGGCAGAAATCCAACCTGCACTTGGATCAGACTTCCTGAACTCTTGTGCAAAAAGGCGTGCAGTATACTGCTGCACCCATTTTCAATAAGCTACCGCAAGAATTCAGAAATCTAAGCAGCAATCCACGCGCTTTCAAATCGAAACTGAAGAGTTTCCACATGGGTCACTCCTTCTATTCCGTTGAGGAGTTCCTTGAAAAATTAAGCTGACTCTTATATTGTTGACTGCGTTTGCTGAAACTTACGGCTTGACTTTTTTTATGGATTCATAAATATTTTATTTTTATCTGTTATTACTTTTATGTTGTAATTTCATGTATTGACAGGTTCCATGACCTTAGAGATTTGCTCCTCAATTTGGTCATGCAGAACTTGACGTGTAGGCCGGCCGAAGTGGCCGAGCGGTTCTAGGCCCTACAGTCTGGAACTGCGCGATCGCTACGGTCGCAGGTTCGAATCCTGCCTCGGGTATGGATATGTGTGATGTCCTTAGGTTGGTTAGGTTTAAGTAGTTCTAAGTTCTAGGGGACTGATGACCTCAGAAGTTCCATAGTGCTCAGAGCCATTTTGAACTTTACGTGTAAATAAATAAATAAATGATGAGTTAGGGTAGGAAACAAGACACTAAAACTAGTAGCCGAGTCCTACTATTTCACGAGTAAATGACTAGGGCGTGTTGAAAGGTTTCGCCTCTGAATGTTTTATTCTGTTCTCAACATCGGTTGAGGTATTACATGTCATGCATATTACTAGGTCCACTTTCCCGCTCCGCTAACTCAAACTGGAACAGTCTGCCGCTAGAGGGCTCCGGATTGTAACGTTTAACACTGCGGTGTTTAACGTAAACTCTGTCGGTGCGTGGGAAACAGCGTGCTGTAATCGAGTTTCTAACCGCAGAAAACTTGCTCCCAATTGAAATCCGTAGAAGAATGTTGTGTACTATAATGATTCCATCGACATCATCACTGGGCGTCAGTGGGTTGTTCCTGCTCGTAATGAAAGGAACGGTGGTGCTGACGTTAACGTGTGTGACGGAGTGGACGGCCGAGCATTGCAACTAACGTGAGTCATCGGAATTCGGGTGATGAACTCATCAGAGAAAATTGTCAGATAACTGTTCTCAGGTAAGTGTGCATTATCACGAGAACGTGTACAGGCCATCACTGAAGAACTGCGGTACAGAAAACAGAATAGCCGGCCGCAGTGGCCGTGCGGTTCTAGGCGCTGCAGTTCGGAACCGCGGGACTGCTACGGTCGCAGTTTCGAATCCTACCTCGGGCATGGACGTGTGTGATGTCCTTAGGTTAGTTAGGTTTAAGTAGTTCTAAGTTCTAGGGGACTCATGTTAAGTCCCATAGTGCTCAGAGCCTTTTTTTTTTTTTTTGAAAACAGAAAACTGGATGCCTCCTCGAATGCTCATTCCTGACACGGATAGAGGGGACTTCTGGGTTTTGGCGTGGGGATGATAGGTTCCTTAAGGGGCTCCGGAAAGGCTCAAAATCATGAAAAGTTCAATTTTTACTTTTTTACGTTTTCTGAATCTGCAGACTATTACCTTTTTATAGATATATAATTTATTCAATTCCGAAGACTACAACTATTTTTAAATTTTTTTGAAATGTGTTCTACATGGGCGTGACCCACTGTGGCGCTGTTAAACTGCTGTCAAATGGTGCTATTATTAACGTCCGTGTTCATCAGGTACATTTTAGTGATGTGAGATAAAGTATGTGTTGTGGCTAACCTGTGATGGTTCAATATATATCGCTGGTGTGATTGTCGATTGTTTCATGTTTATTTACTCTGTCGTTATTTCGAAAATATTCGTAATTAATTCTGTTTCTTGAGTCTCTGTTTTGTTGAAGTATAATAATGAGTAAAAGTAAAGGTATTAGAAATCCTCTGAAGGCTTTTAAGAAAAGGAGAAATGTTGGAAAGCCAAAGGTATGTGTTATTACTGTAAACAATAAAGACGATAACCAAGTGAGTGAACCTAACCTCTCAAGTACACCTGCCCATAGCAGTCAAAGTGGGAAAGAAAATACTTCACAGAAGAAGCTTGGTTCAATGAGTGAAAACTATGAATGTTTTATGGGCGAATTGGATGTGAATGAAATATTTGATATGTCGGTTCTCAAAGGAATTTTTTCAAACTGTGTAAGATGTATTCATTGTAGTGAAATTGGTCTGGAACTCTCCATAATAAAGCACGTAGGACTTGCTAGTGAAATACAACTGAAATGTGATAAGTGTTCATACACGACCACCTTTTGGAACAGTGTTGCAGTAACTGCAACTGAAGAAAATGGTAGCAAAATCTACGAACACAACAACGAGCGATGCTTGCTTTAGACAAGGAACGCCTTCGGGCTGCAGACACGGCTGTAAAGAGTCTAGAAATACAAGCAAGAGTAAACAGGAGGAGGAACAAGAGGAAGCTGGAGGAGGAGTTTGCAGAGGATGAAGATACTCCATCCGATGGACCTGGAATGCACTAAAAAGTTAATCCAATCTTTGTCGCTCGATTCCCAAAACTTTTATTTTCTCATACAAATTACACGTTTTCTAAGGATCTTCCAAACATATTTGTTTCAAACTTTCAGTAAATGTTACACAGTACCTTCTGCATAATTTAACACAGCCTTTTTCCAAAAAACTGTATATTTTTGAATATATGAATAAAAAATTGCAAAAAAATGTTGTGAATTTTCATTACAATTGAAAAAAATCATCTTTAATAACTAAACTAAAATTTTGTAAAATCCCTGTGTTAAGTTGTAGCCCATATTCCAATAAATAATCTGTAAAAAGTTCAACTTCCTACCTCAAATACTTTGTGAGGAAAGATGTAATTTATAAGCGTTATTTTAACATTGCAAGAATAGGCCGTTCCGGAGCCCCTTAACATCACTGTGACACAATTTTGACCCACAAGATGAGAGAGCATCAATGGAGTTCCGCTACAAAGGATCACCGACGCCCAAAAAGTTCAAGCCCATGCCATCAGTCGTGCTCACAATGTTCTGTGGTGTTCTCCATGTGGTGCATTTGAAACTCATGCCAAAGGGCACCAACATAGACTCTGCTGGTGCTGTGAGACTCTCAGGAAACTGGAAGCACGCATTCGAAGAGTTGGTTCACACGTTGAGCACCCCTCCTTCAGCATGAGAATGCCTGACCACACACGAGGCCAGCCGGAGTGGCCGAGCAGTTCTAGGCGCTTCAGTCAGGAACCACGCTGCTGCTACGGTCGCAGGTTCGAATCCTGGATCTGGCATGGATGTGTGTGATGTCCTTAGGTTAGTCAGGTTTAAGTAGTTCTAGGGGACTGATGAGCTCAGAAGTTTTGTCTCAGAACCATTTCAACCATTTTTGAACCATACACAAGCGGTAGGACATCTGCAACATTCCGGCGCCATGGATCCACTGCCACCGATCATCCTCCAACCAGTCCCGACTTGGCCCCATTCGATTTTCATCATTTTCCAAAACTTCCTTCGAGGACTTCAGCTTGATAGCGATGAAGCGGTGGAAGCACAGGTGAGTGTGTGGCTCCGTCAACAAAGCCAAACATTCTACAGAGGCGGTATCAACAAACTGATCTCTGGTTGGCAGAAATGTGTTGATTGGCCACGGTGACTATGCTGAGAAATAAATATGTAGACACGAAGTATAAAGATGCAGAATGTTGATAAAGTTCGTCTTGTTTAAAAAGCTTTAAGAGTTTTCACATAAAAAATTCGGAGGCATTACTTTTCACCATGCCCTCGTAACTGACGACGACAAAAGTTAAGAGGATGTAAAATGCACACGGGCAATAGCAAGGAAAGTTTTTCTGAAAGCTATAGATTTCTTAACAGTAAACGGAAACTGCAATGTTAGGAAGTGTTTTCTCACAGTACTTGTTTGGAATGTAGCCAGATACGGAAGTGAAACATTTACGCATGGAGCTTTACAAATGTGGAATAACAGAGAATGCTGAAGCTGAGATAACATATGAACTAAACTAAACTCCGTCCGAACAGGCCTTGGAAGACCTAATGGTACCGACCGGCCGCCGTGTCATCGTCAGCCCACAGGCGTCCCTGGATGCGGATATGGAGGGGCACGTGCTCAGCACACCTCTCTCCCGGCCGTATGTCAGTTTACGAGACCGGAGCCGCTACTTCTCAGTCAAGTAGCTCCTCAGTTTGCCTCACAAGAGTTGAGTGCACCCCGCTTGGCAACAGCGCTCGGCAGACCGGATGGTCACCCATCCAACTGCTAGCCCAGCTCGACAGCGCTTAACTTGGGTGATATGACGGGAACCATTGTTCCCACTGAGGCAAGGCCGTTGGCCATATAGCATATGAAGAGGAGCTGAATCAAATCTGAGGGAAAGAATGAATGACACAAACTGGCTAAAATAAGTGGCTGGTTTAAAGGGACACACCCTGAGGCTTCAAGAAATAGTGAGTTTGGTACTGGAGAGTGGATTGTAGAGGGAGCGAGGGGCACCAAGACGGGAACACAGTAAGCAGGTCCAAGAGGATGTAGGCTCCAGTAGTTACTCAGTGATTAAGAGCTTACACCGCACAGATTTAGCGTGAGGGGATGTACCAAGTCAGTCTTCACATAGATCTCATAGTGTAGCCGTCATTTAACAAGGGATTTTTTTAAATTCCAACCCTAAGCGGGTGAAATACGGGATATAAGTTTTTTTTTAAAAAAATATCGCTATTAAGGCAATTTTGAAGCTAGACCTATGAATATTGGCATTTGCATTCTCGGTCAGAAATTAAAAAAAAAAAAAACATGTTTCAGAACTTTTGGAAATTTAAGCCTATGGGAGTGAAATACCTGGTAAAAGCTTTTTTTAAAAACATGTCATTATTAAACAACTAGTAAAGTATTTCTGAAGCAACATCTTTGAACACTGGTATTTGACTTCTCGGTTGAAATAAAAAAATATATATATATATATATATATATATTTCCGTGTTTTGTAAACTGAACCACTATGGGGGTGAAATGGAGGATAAGAGATTTAATGAAAAAATTTTATTATGAAAGCATTTTTATAGTTAAATCTATAAAAATTTCAATTTGGCTGCTCGATTAGAAATAAAAAGAAGACGTGTTTCACTCTTTTGGAAATTCAACGCCAGTGGCGGTGAAACGAGGGATAAAAGATTTTATGGAAATATTTCACTGCGCAAGCATTTTTGAATCTAAATCTATTAAAATTTGTATTCAGCTTCTATTTTAGAAAGAAAACATACGCATATCACTGTTCAAAAGTCAACCTCTAAGGGGATCAAATAGTGGTGAAACGTTTTATGAAAATATTTCATTCCGAAAGCATTTTTAATGCTAAATCTTTGGAAGCTGGTGTATGGTTTCTCGGCTACAGATGAAAAAATTAGATGTTTCACTGCTATCGGAAATTCAGCCCGTACGGGGGTGAAATACGGTTAGACTGATTCACTGACTCATCATCGGCCAGCCCAAGCTATGAAGGACAGAAACTTGAAGTTTGGAGAAGGTGTGGATCTTATACTGTAGGATTGGGTGGTTTTGAAAATCAGCCTTATGCAAACACAATTTGTTCAGTTTTGTATTTGCCCAGACATGTTCCGACACCTATGCGTCATCCTCTGTGGGTCAAATTTTTATTTTGTGTAAAGTACAATATCAAGTTTACAATAATTTAACTGTTGTAGGCCTAAGAATTACAATATGTGCAATTTTCTTTGTTTTGTTTAGACGATCACTTAAAATTACATCGCTAAATGAACTGCATTAGTATACACCGGTTTTTTGTGTGCTTTTTTTCGTCGTTTTTTTGACAGCATGACCTCCAGGAAACGCAGATCAGCAAATCGTAACTAATTACTTTTTTTACATAAAAATCGCGACGTGAACTGTTTGATAATCTAAAAATAAAAAAAAAACTGTATCTTTATAGATCCCACTGATGAAGTCTTAGAACAAAGAAAGGCAGCAGCAAGAAAACGCGGTTTTATTTACAAAACAAGTATTTCTATGCTTGCTGCGGAGGATAGCCACGCAAACAAACTTGACAAATTTATGAAAATTGGTATTTCACTTCTCGGTTAGATATAAAGAAATTTTAGGGGATAAAGTTGGTATATGAATATCTCCACAACACAAAAGGCATGTTTAACAAAAACTTTAGGCTCCAGCTACCAGAATCGCTTTTTGGTCAGAAGCACAATCGTAAACGATAGCTTCGCCAATGCACTGTCCTTTTGTACTACGTGTACGCGATACGAGCGCCATCCGTATATGTACTGATCGCTATCCTACAAGTTTCGTCACCTCAGTGTAAGAACAGGGGAGGGAAATGTGCCTTTTAAACAGAACTGAGGTAGGAAATTTACGCCCGTCCATTTCGCACAGGAGCCGTACGATCAGCGACCCAGATACAGACAACTGCCGCGGGAGCGCACTGTCATCGCGAGACACGCGTACCTTGTACACAAGACGCGTAGCTTCTGCAGTGTCACCAACTTAGCCCCCCCCCCCCAAATTTAGGGGGAAGATAAATGGAAAGGGGTTTATGTAGGAGATTCGTTTTTACGGGGAGAAAAACAAAAAGCGCGCGCAAACGACAGTGTTTGAAATCATGTGGCGGCGCTAAGGCCGGCAACATCTAACACGTATATACCGGGTGGTCCATTGATCGTGACTGCGCCAAATATCTCACGAAATATGCGTCGAACGACAAAACTACAAATAACGAAACTCGTCAGCTTGAAGGGGCAAACCAGATAGCGCTATGGTTGGCCCGCTAGATGGCGCTGCCATAGGTAAAACGGATATCAATTACGTTTTTTAAAATAGGAACCCCCATTTTTTATTACATATTCGTGTAGTACGTAAAGAAATATGAATGTTTTATTTGGACCACTTTTTTCGCTTTGTGATAGATGGTGCTGTAATAACCACAAATATATGGCTCTCAGTTTTAGACGAACAGTTGGTAACAGGTAGGTTTTTAAATTAAAATACAGAACGTAGGTACGTTTGGACATTTTATTTTGGTTCTTCCAATGTCATACATGTACCGTCGTGAACTTATCATTTCTGAAAACCCATGCTGTTACAGCGTGATTATCTGTAAATACCACATTAATGCAATAAATGCTCAAAATGATGTCCGTCAACCTCAATGCATTTCGCAATACGTGTAACGCCATTCCTCTCAACAGCGAGTAGTTCGCCTTCTGTAATCTTCGCACATGCATTGACAATGCACTGACGCATGTTATCAGGCGTTGTCGGTGGATCACGACAGCAAATATCCTTCAACTTTCCCCACAGAAAGAAATCCGGGGACGTCAGATCCGGTGAATGTGCGGGCCATGGTATGGTGCTTCGACGACCAATCCACCTGTCATGAAATATGCTATTCAATATCGCTTCAACCGCACGCGAGCTATGAACCGGACATCCACCATGTTGGAAGAACATCGCCATTCTGTCATGCAGTGAAACATTTTGTAGTAACATCGGTAGAACATTAAGTAGGAAATCAGCATACATTGCACCATTTAGATTGCCATCGATAAAATGGTGGCCAATTATCCTTCCTCCCATAATGCCGCACCATACATTAACCCGCCAAGGTCTCTGTTGTTCCACTTGTCGCAGCCATCGTGGACTTTCCGTTGCCTAACAGTTCATATTATGCCGGTTTACATTACCGTTCTTGGTGAATGACGCTTCGTCGCTAAATAGAACGTGTGCAAAAAATCTGTCATCGTCCCGTAATTTCTCTTTTGCCCAGTGGCAGAACTGTACACGACGTTCAAAGTCGTCGCCATGCAATTCCTGGTGCATAGAAATATGGTACGGGTGCAATCGATGTTGATGTAGCATTCTCAACACCGACGTTTTTGAGATTCAATTTGTCTGCTACTGATGTGCGGATTAGCCGCGACAGTACCTAAAACACATACTTGGGCATCATCGTTTGTTGCAGGTCGTGGTTGACGTTTCACATGTGACTGAACAGTTCCTGTTTCCTTAAATAACGTAACTATCCGGTGAACGGTCCGGACACTTGGATTATGTCGTCCAGGATACCGAGCAGCATACATAGCACACGCCCGTTAGGCATTTTGATCACAATAGCCATACATCAACTCGATATCGACCTTTTCCGCAGTTGATAAACGGTCCATTTTAACACGGGTAATGTATCACGAAGCAAATACCGTCCGCACTGGCGGAATGTTACGTGATACCACGTACTTATACGTTTGTGACCATTACAGCGCCATCTATCACAAAGCGAAAAAAGTGGTCCAACTAAAACATTCATATTTCTTTACGTACTACACGAATATGTAATAAAAAGTGGGGGTTCCTATTTAAAAAACGCAATTGATATCTGTTTGACCTATGGCAGCGCCATCTAGCGGACCAACCATAGCGCCATGTGGTTTCCCCCTTCAAGCTAGCCGAGTTTCGTTGTTTGTGGTTTTTTCGTTTGATGCTTATTTCGTGAGATATTTGGCCCGGTCACTATCAATGGACCAGCCTGTATATATGTAGACGGGACTATGATGGGAGTGGTTTACTCTAGTCTCCAAGGCAACGGGAAAGAGCTTCGTATCGTGCTATTAAAGTTCAATGGTATGAGGATGAAAATATGGTCGGGATTGGCGTCGATGGTGCGAGTGTCATGGTTAGAAAACACAATTCAAATGGTTCAATTGGCTCTGAGCACTATGGACTTAACATCTGAGGTCATCGGTCCCCTATAACTACTTAAACCTAACTAACCTAAGGGCATCACACACATCCATGCCCGAGGCAGGATTCGAACCTGCGTCCGTAGCAGTCGCGCGGTTCTGGACTGAAGCGCCTAGAACAGTTCGGCCACAGTGGCCGGCAAACACAATTCAGTCACCGCTCTGTTTAAAAATGAAATATTCAACGTCAATATGTATGATAACAAATGCGCAGGCAGTAGTAAAACACAACATGTTACTCAAGCCTTGGACGAAATATTCGGCGTTTTGTAAGTCGAAATCGGAGCACATTGTTATCATTCCCGAAATATTTTTCTTTCATGTCGAATTAGCAGAATTCGTACTGTGCGTTATTTTTTTCCATTATCATTATTGTCTTTCAGAATTACTAACCTTGAACCTAGTTAACAAACAACATTATTAAGTTTTTCAAATAAATTAAAAATCCTTACATCATCACTGTTGTGTTGGCAGAAGAGCCAACACCGTGTTACTAGAGGAGGCCGAAATGCACGCGTTTTAGCTCACGCAGGCTGGCGTGAGGAGGGAAGGACTATACCGACGTGAGGTCTGGAACATGACAAGGAATTAGAATTCAGAAAGCGGACGTAATTCGTTTGATACTTAACTTTAATCCATTATTGATGAACGTCGCTCTTGACGGTACATGAGTCACAATATTATCTGTTTAGAAGACATAGTAACTGAATATGGCGCCTTGCTAGGTCGTAGCAAATGACGTAGCTGAAGGCTATGCTAACTATCGTCCCGGCAAATGAGAGCGCATTTGTCAGTGAACCTTTCCTAGCTAAGTCGGCTGTACAACTGGGGCGAGTGCTAGGAAGTCTCTCTAGACCTGCCGTGTGGCAGCGCTCGGACTGCAATCACTGATAGTGGCGACACGCGGGTCCGACGTATACTAATGGACCGCGGCCGATTTAAAGGCTACCACCTAGCAAGTGTGGTGTCTGGCGGTGACACCACAATCACATCGCTTAAGAATTAGTCGAAAAAATTCGCCACTGTCTGTTTATCATAATAAGGTACTTAGATTATAAGTTGCATTATATAAAATACAAGTATGTAAATAAAATCATCATTTCTTCCTACCCGAATGTTTTTTTAATAGTTCGACGTTGTTGTTGTTGTTGTTGTTGTGGTCTTCAGTCCTGAGACTGGTTTGATGCAGCTCTCCATGCTACTCTATCCTGTGCAAGCTTCTTCATCTCCCAGTACCTACTGCAACCTACATCCTTCTGCATCTGTTTAGTGTATTCATCTCTCGGTCTCCCTCTACGATTTTTACCCTCCACACTGCCCTACAATACTAAATTGGTGATCCCTTGATGCCTCAGAACATGTCCTACCAACCGATCCCTTCTTCTAGTCAAGTTGTGCCACAAACTTCTCTTCTCCCCAATCCTATTCAATCCCTCCTCATTAGTTACGTGATCTACCCACCTTATCTTCAGCATTCTTCTGTAGCACCACATTTCGAAAGCTTCTATTCTCTTCTTGTCGAAACTAGTTATCGTCCATGTTTCACTTCCATACATGGCTACACTCCATACAAATACTTTCAGAAACGACTTCCTGACACTTAAATCTATACTCGATGTTAACAAATTTCTCTTCTTCAGAAACGCTTTGCTTGCCATTGCCAGTCTACATTTTATATCCTCTCTACTTCGACCATCATCAGTTATTTTACTCCCTATATAGCAAAACTCCTTTACTACTTTAAGTGTCTTATTTCCTAATCTAATTCCCTCAGCATCACCCGATTTAATTAGACTACATTCCATTATCCTGGTTTTGCTTATATCCTCCTTTCAAGACAATGTCCATTCCGTTCAACTGCTCTTCCAAGTCCTTTGCTGTCTCTGACAGAATTACAATGTCATCGGCGAACCTCAAAGTTTTTACTTCTTCCCCATGAATTTTAATACCTACTCCGAATTTTTCTTTTGTTTCCTTTACTGCTTGCTCAATATACAGATTGAATAACATCGGGGAGAGGCTACAACCCTGTCTCACTCCTTTCCCAACCACTGCTTCCCTTTCATGCCCCTCGACTCTTATAACTGCCATCTGATTTCTGTACAAATTGTAAATAGCCTTTCGCTCCCTGTATTTTATACCTGCCACCTTCAGAATTTGAAAGAGAGTATTCCAGTTAACATTGTCAAAAGCTTTCTCTAAGTCTACAAATGCTAGAAACGTAGGTTTGCCTTTTCTTAATCTTTCTTCTAAGATAAGTCGTAAGGTTAGTATTGCCTCACGTGTTCCAACATTTCTACGGAATCCAAACTGATCTTCCCCGACGTCCGCTTCTACCAGTTTTTCCATTCGTCTGTAAAGAATTCGCGTTAGTATTTTGCAGCTGTGACTTATTAAACTGATAGTTCGAATAGTTCGATGTTTCTATCAAACACAGATGCCTATTCGCAGTTTTATTGGGTTCGAAGGGAAATTTCGAATGGGTCCTAGGAATTGGCAACACTGCGTTTCTGAAGGTCCATTTGAGGAGCACGTTGGAATCGGCACGCTCAACGTTGACGATGGGATGCGCGGTCAGCGTGCCGGCGGCATTGTACAGCAGGTGATGAGACAGAATACGTGGGAGCAGGTCTGGGCAGAGTAGTGGGAACCGAGGAAGAGAGCAGGTGTGGCCGGAGCCGGTCTGGTGGACTACGCTCGGCGGGTTGGGGCTGGTTAGCGCGCAGGTCGCCGTATTGTGCGGAGGCCGCGCCAATTTTCCGTTAGAGGTTGCGCTAGGTTGTGCAGACACCGACCCGGCCGGTTTCGCCGGCTCTTCCTCATTGCCGGCACAAAGCGCACGCCCCTCTGCCACCACTGCCATTGTGCGCATCCTTACGACCCTGCTCGCCAACTACTCCATTCCTCGAACCGCTCCCCAAAGAATCACGCTGCGCTTCTACCACCTAGACAGACCGGCGGTGTAGCCGCGCGGTCTCAGGCGCCTTGCCACGGTTCGCGCAGCCCTCCCGTCGGAGGTTCGAGTCCTCCCTCGGGCATGTGTGTGTGTGTGTGTGTGTGTGTGTGTGTGTGTGTGTGTGTGTGTGTGTGTGTGTGTGTGTGTGTGTTGTCCTTAGTGTAGGTTAGATTAAGTAGTGTGTACGCCTAGGGACTGATGACCTCGGCAGTTTGGTCTCATAGGAACTTACCACCATCACTACCCAAAGACGGCCTAGACTGTGACTTTGCGACATCGGTGGTTTCCGTGGATGCCACTTTTCGGTAACTGCTATTTTTAGCTGGGATGTGTCACCGCTTAAAATCACAGTTTGCGAACCGGCGCGGATTTGGAAAGCATCACTCGTGGGTGACTCACACAGAGACACCACCTGACAGTCGGCTTTTTGTAATCTTTTATATTAACGTAACGTGAAGTTCAGAACTCAAATATCGATACTGCAAAGTATTCGATGCAACTCTCAAAAACTCTCGAGAAAATGGCCATTGAAGATTTCCGAGGAACTTTAGATTCACTAAAGATAAAACGATCTTCACCAACTGCCGCGCAGCTTACTCAAATGTTCAAATGTGTGTGAAATCTTATGGGACTTAACTGCTAAGGTTATCAGTCACTAAGCTTACACACTACTTAACCTAAATTATCCTAAGGACACCGAGCGAGGTGGCGCAGTGGTTAGACACTGGACTCGCATTCGGGAGGACGACGGTTCAATCCCGCGTCCGGCCATCCTGATTTAGATTTTCCGTGATTTCCCTAAATCACTCCAGGCAAATGCCGGGATGGTTCCTCTGAAAGGGCACGGCCGACTTCCTCCCCTAATCCGATGAGACCGATGACCACGCTGTCTGGTCTCCTTCCCCAAACAACCAATCAATCCTAAGGACAAACACACACACCCATGCCCGAGGGAGGACTCGAACCTAGGCCGGGACCAGCCGCTTACTCGGTAGTGTTGGAGAGTCATAACTGAATAATCAATGCGTCGCGCGTTCGAATCTACCTACGTCTTTTTTTTCTTTCATTTCGTTCGCTTCGAATACATACATCATTCAGAAATAAAATTCCCTCAACTACACTACTGGCCATTAAAATTGCTGCACCAAGAAGAAATGCAGATGATAAACGGGTATTCATTGGACAAATATATTATACTAGAACTGACATGTGATTACATTTTCGCGCAATTTGGGTGCATAGATCGTGAGAAATCAGTACCCAGAACAACCACCTCGGGCCGTAAAAACGGCCTTGATACGCATGGGCATTGAAACAAACAGAGATTGGATGGCGTGTACAGGTACAGCTGCCCATTCAGCTTCAACACGGTAGCACAGTTCATCAAGAGTAGTGATTGGCGTATTGAGACGAGCCAGTTGCTCGGCCACCAATGACCAGACGTTTTCAATTGGTGAGAGATCTGGAGAATGTGCTGGACAGGCAGCAGTCGAACATTTTCTGTATCCAGAAAGGCCCCTACAGGACTTGCAACATGCGGTCGTGCTGAAATGTAGGGTTTCGCAGGGAACGAATGAGGGGTAGAGCCACGGGTCGTAACACATATGAAATGTAACGTCCACTGTTCCAAGTCCCGTCAATGCGAACAAGAGGTGACCGAGACGTGTAACCGATAGCACCCCATACCATCACGCCGGGTGATGCGCCAGTACGGCGATGATGAATACACGCTTCCAATGTGCGTTCACCGCGATGTCGCCAAACACGGATGCGACCACCATGATGCTGTAAACAGAACCTGGATTCATCCGAAAAAATGACGTTTTGCCATTCGTGCACCCAGGTTCGTCGTCGAGTACACCATCGTAGGCGCTCCTGTCTGTGATGCAGCGTCAAGGGTAACCGCAGCCACGGTCTCCAAGCTGATAGTCCGTGCTGCTGCAAACGTCGTCGAACTGCTCGTGCAGGTGGTTGTTGTCTTGCAAACGTCCCCATCTGTTGACTCAGGGATCGAGACGTGGCTGCACAATCCGTTACAGCCGTGCGGATAAGATGCCTGTCATCTCGACTGCTAGTGATACGAGGCCGTTGGGATCCAGCATAGCGTTCCGTATTACCCTCCTGAACCCACCGATTCCATATTTTGCTAGCAGTCATTGGATCTCGACCAACGCAAGCAGCGGTGTCGCGTTACGACCTTTATCAAAGTCGGAAACGTGATGCTACGCATTTCTCCTCCATACACGAGGCATCGCAACAACGTTTCACCAGGCAACGCCGGTCAACTGCTGTTTGTGTATGAGAAATCGGTTGGAAACTTTCCTCATGTCAGCACGTTGTAGGTGTCGCCACCGGCGCCAATCTTGTGTGAATGCTCTGAAAAGCTAACCATTTGCATATCACAGCATCTTCTTCCTGTCGGTTAAATTTCGCGTCTGTAGCACGTCATCTTCTTGGTGTAGCAATTTTAATGGCCCGTAATATATATATATATATATATATATATATATATATATATATATATATATATATATATATCATCATTACATTCTGCACACATTGCAAATATAAATTCTTAATTATCGATATTTTATAAAAGATTCGGAACTAAGATTGTTTCTTCTTCTTCTTTCGAATGAGCCAGCTAAGGACCACGATATTCAACTTTTCACCCTGGAGAGGGACTTGATGTTTGCCCAGTAATCACGCATTCTCTGGCTATGGTTCAAATGGCTCTGAGCACTATGGGACTCAACTGCTGAGGTCATTAGTCCCCTAGAACTTAGAACTAGTTAAACCTAACTAACCTAAGGACATCACAAACATCCATGCCCGAGGCAGGATTCGAACCTGCGACCGTAGCGGTCTTGCGGTTCCAGACTGCAGCGCCTTTAACCGCACGGCCACTTCGGCCGGCTCTCTGGCTATGTTTCTCCTTTCTCTCTGTTGTCCAAAGGGCGCCGGTCTGTTTACGGGGTGATCTGTCCTGAAACCTCTTTGCTTTTAGTATCCTTCTGAGAAGTGCTGGGTTTCTAATGTCACTTTCAGTTATGTTCAGTTCCTGGATGTCTTTCTGGACTTCTATCAGCCACGGTATCACGGCCTTGCTGCTCTTCCAGTAGGTGAAAAGTCGGCTGGTCAGTCTTGTTTGGTCCATCCTTGTGATATGTCTGTAGAAAGCGGGACGTCTCTTCCTGGCTACAAAGGTTGTTTAAATTAAAAAGCGTATAACAAAATTATTAAGGGGGTACGTACATGAAAGCAACAAAAATTGTGAAAATTTTTTATTAGATCTTCATTTACTACGTGGTATCGAAATTACAGTTCCTGAATATTTCGTTCCAATTCCATTCCTAAGTGTGACAAAAATAATAATTAACAAAAACTTGCACGGGGCCACGCCCCTATGTTCTTCTGTATTTCCTCATATTATTTACTCCTGCTGTGTTTTCTTCCAGTTTTATGCAATCAGAATATGGGGACTATTTCGGTGTTTAGCAGATCGAGAACGTCTACAGTTGTGTGAGAATGGAAAAATTCAAAATTCTAATGAAAGTTACGACTCTCTGATACGAAAATCCCGCCCGGAGACAGCTTTTGTTTCCACAACTGCTGATAAAGTTGCAGCGTATGATGCTTGTTGAGTTTTATAGTGCTAATCTTGAAAGACTACGAACTCTACAGAGGCTAGGATTTCATCCAGGAGCTTTCACACTGTCGATATCGAAGGAAATCGATAACAGGGCAACAATGCAGCTGACATTATTGTTACTTAATTTGAAAATCAGGTTAACCTAAGAGGACAAGCAGGGAAAAGACAGTTTGAGGATGAAGAGGAGAATGCATATGGTTCCCACTAGTAATTCATTTTTAGCAAATGTTATGTATATTTTCCTCACGTACAACTGACATTATAGTACTTAAATCTGGCATGCAACTAGTCAATACTATAGTGACACATTCTGTGGAAGGAATTTTCATTTACCACAATAGTAAGGTATTGATGTAAGAGAAAAGCCCTACCATTTGGCATTTTTTCATAGAACTCTGGACAATTGTTCAAATCTAACAAAAAAAAGATATTAATATTCTGTTCCACAAATATTTGTAATAATGATATGTCACTTTGCGCACAAATACATTCAATTTGTTCCGACAGATTTTTCAAAAAATAACATTTCTCTCACCTTGAAAAAATTTGAATAGTGTATAGTTAAAGACGTACAACTTCAATAAGCATGAAAACGTATCCATATAACATTCCTTAACAATTGTGCCAAATTTAGTTACATTTCCTTGAAAACTTCGGACTTTATAAGAGCCGGTTTAAAGTATTGCAACTTCGCATAATTCCCCCCCTTAACAATCTTTAATAAAATAACAATAATTAAGAACTTATATTCCCAATGGAAACTGGAATTTTGCACACAGTATACAACGTTAGACATATCACTACGTGGTTTTTAATAAAAAATTATGATTAGATAAGTGTTAATTCCGATATATTTGATAAATTTTATATTTAAATTATGTAGGTATTTGAACTGATTAAAAAAATAAAACGAAAAAAGACCATGGCGAGATTCGAGCCATCTGTCCATTTATCACTCACTTACTATTCTCCAGTGCTACCGACACGGCACAGTTTTAGTGAATTAACGTTACTCGCAAAATTTCAGTATAGATTCTCTCGAGAATTTTTGAATGTTGCATTCAAGTGCGTTGGTGGGATTGTTATTTAATTTCCGAAATTCACATCCATAAATATAAAAAACTACAAAAATCGTATTGCCGGGTGGTATTCTTGTCAGCTTGCCCTTTTCTGTGAACCACAGACGATAGGCTACAGTCAGATTTCATATTCCCAGATTTCTGGGCAGTTGACACGGTGCCCCACTGCACATTGTTTACAGAGGTACCAGCATACGGAATAGGTTCCAGAAATGTAACTGAAAGAGTTCTGAAGTGATACAACTGATTAAGTTGCCGTCGACAGCGAATGTTGTTCAGAGACAAGGGTATCGTCAGGAGAGCCCCAGGGAAGCGTGATAGGACCGCTGTTATTTTCCATATACATAAATGATCTGACGGACAGGTCGAGCAATAGTCTCCGGCTGTTTGCTGATGAAGCTGTAGTGTAAGCAAAGTATAGCCGTTGGGTGACTGTAGAAGGGTGACTTAGACAGAATTTCTACTTGGTGTGATGAATGGATACTTGCTCTATTCGTAGAAAAACGTTACGTTGTAGCACACGAGTGGGAAAAACAACCCTGTAGTGTTCTAATACAGTATTAGCAGTGTGCTGCAAGACACAGTCGGGCTGATTTAATATCTACGTGTAACCCCGCAAAGCGGTGTCAAATGGAACGAGCACCTAAGGATGGTAGTAGGGAAGGCGAATGGACGACATCGGTGTATTGGGAGAATTTTGGGGAAGTGTGGTTCAAATGGTTCAAATGGCTCTGAGCACTATGGGACTTAACATCTGTGGTCATCAGTCCCCTAGAACTTAGAACTACTTAAACCTAACTAACCCAAGGACATCACACACATCCATGCCCGAGGCAGGATTCGAACCTGCGACCGTAGCAGTCGCGCGGTTCCGGACTGAGCGCCTAGAACCGCTAGACGACCGCGGCCGGCGGGGGAGTGTGGTTCATCCGTAAATGAGACCGCGTATAGGACACTAGCGCGACCCGTTCTTGAGTACTGATGGAGTGTCTGGGATTCTACACTACGTCGGATTAAAGAAAGATATCGAAGCCAATCAGAAGCATGCTGCTAAATTTGTTACCGGTAGCTTCCATCAACACGTAGATGATACAGACATGCTTCGTGAACTCAAAAGGGAGTCCCTGGGCGTTCTTTACGTGAAATACTGTTGAGAAAGTTTGAGGAACAGGCATTTGCAGCCGACTACAAACCGATTCTACTGCCGCCAATTTATATTCCCTGTAAGGATCGCGAGGACAAGACAAGAGAAATTAGGGCTCCTTCGGAGGCATTTAGACAGTGGCTTTTCGCTCGTTCCATTTCCTGGTTGATCTGGAAAGGACACTTCCTGAATGATGGAACCATTTTAACAACCGTAGGCTGCCAGATTTATTTCTTTATTGCACCATCCTAATAAATTACATTACTGGTCAGTTTTGCCATGTTTCCCGCGTTCTGCAACAGTTTCGTTCTGTATCACTGCATAAGATTATACGGTATGTAGTTAAACGAATATGCGACAACTACACTCCTGGAAATTGAAATAAGAACACCGTGAATTCATTGTCCCAGGAAGGGGAAACTTTATTGACACATTCCTGGGGTCAGATACATCACATGATCACACTGACAGAACCACAGGCACATAGACACAGGCAACAGAGCATGCACAATGTCGGCACTTGTACAGTGTATATCCACCTTTCGCAGCAATGCAGGCTGCTATTCTCCCATGGAGACGATCGTAGAGATGCTGGATGTAGTCCTGTGGAACGGCTTGCCATGCCATTTCCACCTGCCGCCTCAGTTGGACCAGCGTTCGTGCTGGACGTGCAGACCGCGTGAGACGACGCTTCATCCAGTCCCAAACATGCTCAATGGGGGACAGATCCGGAGATCTTGCTGGCCAGGGTAGTTGACTTACACCTTCTAGAGCACGTTGGGTGGCACGGGATACGTGCGGACGTGCATTGTCCTGTTGGAACAGCAAGTTCCCTTGCCGGTCTAGGAATGGTAGAACGATGGGTTCGATGACGGTTTGGATGTACCGTGCACTATTCAGTGTCCCCTCGACGATCACCAGTGGTGTACGGCCAGTGTAGGAGATCGCTCCCCACACCATGATGCCGGGTGTTGGCCCTGTGTGCCTCGGTCGTATGCAGTCCTGATTGTGGCGCTCACCTGCACGGTGCCAAACACGCATATGACCATCATTGGCACCAAGGCAGAAGCGACTCTCATCCCTGAAGACGACACGTCTCCATTCGTCCCTCCATTCACGCCTGTCGCGACACCACTGGAGGCGGGCTGCACGATGTTGGGGCGTGAGCGGAAGACGGCCTAACGGTGTGCGGGACCGTAGCCCAGCTTCATGGAGACGGTTGCGAATGGTCCTCGCCGATACCCCAGGAGCAACAGTGTCCCTAATTTGCTGGGAAGTGGCGGTGCGGTCCCCTACGGCACTGCGTAGGATCCTACGGTCTTGGCGTGCATCGGTGCGTCGCTGCGGTCCGGTCCCAGGTCGACGGGCACGTGCACCTTCCGCCGACCACTGGCGACAACATCGATGTACTGTGGAGACCTCACGCCCCACGTGTTGAGCAATTCGGCGGTACGTCCACCCGGCCTCCCGCATGCCCACTGTACGCCCTCGCTCAAAGTCCGTCAACTGCACATACGGTTCACGTCCACGCTGTCGCGGCATGCTACCAGTGTTAAAGACTGCGATGGAGCTCCGTATGCCACGGCAAACTGGCTGACACTGACGGCGGCGGTGCACAAATGCTGCGCAGCTAGCGCCATTCGACGGCCAACACCGCGGTTCCTGGTGTGTCCGCTGTGCCGTGCGTGTGATCATTGCTTGTACAGCCCTCTCGCAGTGTCCGGAGCAAGTATGGTGGGTCTGACACACCGGTGTCAATGTGTTCTTTTTTCCATTTCCAGGAGTGTAGTAAGCAAGCTGTCCGCAAGGTTTTCGCCTACATGACGTGTTACGAAAGCTGTGCTTGTAAGCTTATTGGTACGTGCAAGACTAAATTTGTAATATTCGACATACCGGGTGATAATTATTGAACTACCTTGGGGAAGATCAGTTTGGATTCCGTAGAAATATTGGAACACGTGAGGCAATACTGACCCTACGACTTATCTTAGAAGCTAGATTAAGGAAAGACAAACGTACGTTCCTAGCATTTGTAGACTTAGGGAAAGCTTTTGACAATGTTGACTGGAATACTCTCTTTCAAATTCTGAAGGTGGCAGGGGTAAAATACAGGGAGCGAAAAGCTATTTACAATTTGTACAGAAACCAGATGGCAGTTATAAGACTCGAGGGATATCAAAGGGAAGCAGTGGTTGGGAAGGGAGTGAGACAGGGTTGTAGCCTCTCCCCGATGTTGTTCAATCTGTATATTGAGCAAGCAGTAAAGGAAACTAAAGAAAAATTCGGAGTAGGTATTAAAATTCACGGAGAAGAAGTAAAAACTTTGAGGTTCGCCGATGACATTGTAATTCTGTCAGAGACAGCAAAGGACTTGGAAGAGCAGTTGAATGGAATGGATAGTGACTTGAAAGGAGGATATAAGATGAACATCAACAAAAGCAAAACGAGGATAATGGAATGTAGTCTAATCAAGTCGGGTGATGCTGAGGGAATTAGATTAGGAAATGAGACGCTTAAAGTAATCAAGGACTTTTGCTACTTGGGGAGCAAAATAACTGATGATGGTCGAAGTAGAAAGGATATAAAATGTAGACTGGCAATGGCAAGGAAAGCGTTTCTGAAGAAGAGAAATTTGTTAACATCGAGTATAGATTTAAGTATCAGGAAGTCGTTTCTGAGAGTATTTGTATGGAAGTGAAACATGGACGATAAATAGTTTGGACAAGAAGAGAATAGAAGCTTTCGAAATGTGGTGCTATAGAAGAATGCTGAAGATTAGGTGGGTAGATCACATAACTAATGAGGAAGTATTGAACAGGATTGGGTAGAAGAGAAGGTTGTGGCACAACTTGACCAGAAGAAAGGATCGGTTGGTAGGACATGTTCTGAGGCATCAAGGGATCACCAATTTAGTATTCGAGGGCAGCGTGGAGGGTAAAAATCGTAGAGGGAGACCAAGAGATGAATACACTAAACAGATACAGAAGGATGTAGGTTGCAGTCGGTACTGGGAGATGAAGAAGCTTGCACAGGATACAGTAGCATGGAGAGCTGCATCAAACCAGTCTCAGGACTGAAGACCACAACAACAACAACATGAAATAAATACGTCATAACTCCTGAAACGTTTGCGTTAGTAAGTTCAAACTGCACTGTTGGCCGTGGAGCACGATCGGAATTAGTATGTGCATTATGGTTTTGTTTAGCGGCGAAGCCCACCTTCATCTGGATGGGTTCGTCAATAAGCAAAACTGGCGCATTTGGGGGACTGAGAATCCACATTTCTCGATCGAAAAGTTTCTTCACCCTCAGCTGGTGACTGTGTGGTGTGCAATATACAGTCACGGAATAATCGGTGAGATATTCCTTGATGGCAGGGCGACTACCGAACGGTACGCGAAGGTTTTGGAAGATGATTTCATCCCTATTATCCAAATCAAACTTGATTTTGACAAGAAAGCAGGAGGAGCACTATGGGGACCGCATTCTGGCTCTGTGGTACCCAGAGGCCATTTGCGTGGACCTCGATTGGCCGCCATATTCTCCAGATGTGAACACATGCGATGCCATTGTGTGGGGCTATATTAAAGACAAGGTGTACAGCAATAACCGCAAACCATTGCTGAGCTGAAAACAGCCATTCAGGAGGTCATCGACAGCATCTACATCTACATGGATACTCTGCAAATCACATTCAAGTGCCTGGAAGAGGGTTCGTCGAACCGTCTTCACAATTTTCTATTATTCCAATCTCGTATATCGCGTGGAAAGAACGAGCAGATATCTTTCCATACGAGCTCTAATTTCCCTTATTTTATCGTGGCAATCTTTTGTCCCTATGTAGGTTGGTGTCAACAAAATATTTTCGCATTCGGAAGAGAAAGTTGGTGATTGGAATTTCGTGAGAAGATTCCGTCGTAACGAAAAACGCCTTTCTTTTAACGATGTTCAGCCCAAATCCTGTATCATTTCTGTGACACTCTCTCCCATATTTCGCGATAATACAAAGCGTGCTGCCCTTCTTTGAACTTTTTCGATGTACTCCGTCAGTCCAATCTTGTAAGGATCCCACACTGCGCAGCAGTATTCTCAAAGAGGACGGACAAGCGTAGTGTAGGCAGTCTCCTTAGTAGATGTTCCAACACTTCAGCAGGTCATGAAGAATTTCGCTATTCGCCTGCGGCACATCATCGCCAATGATGGCAGGCTTGTCGAACATGTCATAACCTAAATCCGAATATCTGTAGTGACCTTTACATGTTGAATAAAATGTATCCACGCAGTAGTTTGTAACAAATTTATGTTTTTCATATAGTTGAGTAATTGTCACCTTGTATGAATATGTGGGATCAAGTGCCTTGCGCCGGATAGTATGAAACAAGCGTCATTAAATGTAACACTCACATCATCAATAGGTCTAAAATGTGATTTATATGCATGGAGCATTAAGGTAATAAAATTGACAGCCTATGGTGGTTAAAATGGTTTTATCATTTCGATGATACATTGAGGCTATGGATCCGCATATGAAGAAATTAAAGAAAAGGAAATACACTACTGCCTATTAAAATTGATACACCAAGAAGAAATGCAGATGATAAACGGGTATTCATTGGACAAATATATTATACTAGAACTGACATGTGATTACATTTTCACGCAATTTGGGTGCATAGATCCTGAGAAATCAGTGCCCAGAACAACCACCTATGGCTGTAATAACGGCCTCGATACGCCTAGGCATTGAGTCAAACAGAGCTTTGATGGCGTGTACAGGTACGGCTGCGCATGCAGCTTCAACACGATACCACAGTTCATCAAGAGTAGTGACTGGCGTATTGAGACGAGCCAGTTGCTCGGTCACCATTGACCAGACGTTTTCAATTGGGGAGAGATCTGGAGAATGTCTGGCCAGGGCAGCAGTCGAACATTTTCTGTATCCAGAAAGGCCCGTACAGGACCTGCAACATGCGGTCGTGCATTATCTTGCTGAAATGTAAGGTTTCGCAGCGATCGAATGAAGGGTAGAGCCACGGGTCGTAACACATCTGAAATGTAACGTACACTGTTCAAAGTGCCGTCAATGTGAACAAGAGGTGACCGAGACCTGTAACCAATGGCATCCCATACCGTCACGCCGCGTGATACGCCAGTATGGCGATGACGAATACACGCGTCCAATGTGTGTTCACCGCGATGTCGCCAAACACGGATGCGACCATCATGATACTGTAAACAGAACCTGGATTCATCCGAAACAATGACGTTTTGCCATTCGTGCACCCAGGTCCCCATCTGTTGACTCGGGGATCGAGACGTGGCTGCAAGATCCGTTACAGCCTTGTGGATAAGATGACTGTCTTCTCGACTGCTAGTGATACGAGGCCGTTGGGAGCCAGCACGGCGATCCGTATTACCCTCCTGAACCCGCCGATTCCATATTCTGGTAACAGTCATTGGATCTCGACGAACGTGACCAGCAATGTCGCGATACGATAAACCGCAAACGCGATAGGCTACAATCCGACCTTTATCAAAGTCGGAAACGTGATGGTACGCATTTCTCCTCCTTACACGAGGCATCACAACAACGTTTCACCAGGCAACGCCGGTCAACTGCTGTTTGTGTATGAGAAATCGGTTGATAACTTTCGTCATGTCAGCGCGTTGTAGGTGTCGCCATCGGCGCCAACCTTGTGTGAATGCTCTGAAAAGCTAATCATTTGCATATCACAGCGTCTTCTTCCTATCGGTTAAATTTCGCGTCTGTAGCACGTCATCTTCGTGGTGTAGCAATTTTAATGGCCAGTAGTGTACCTAGTATTGGTGCAAGGTACCATAAATCATATGGCGGTTTGCGGATTATGTACGTAGATGTAGATGTAGATGAACACCAGACGTATCCAGCAGACCGCTCTGTGATTGCCAAATATAAAAAGGCGAAAGCGGAAGGACAGCGGGTTTGATAGCCTTGGGCGCCGTCCCAGGAATAGCTCAGAGGGGAGCCTGCGAGTCTGCCCGGAATAGCAACTTCCTCAGGAAGCTGGTCTGCAGCCGTCTCCCTGCAGGGCGGATCGTAGTTAGCACCCGAAGGCGGACGACAATAGAAGCAGAAACGTTTCAGTAAACACGGCGCAGCATTCCATCCGTTTGTGACAAAACTGGATAGTTAACCGTGCACGTAATGTAAGGGGCAATCAAATGAAAACGAGACAGATGAAAAAAAGAAATAAATAAACTGATTATAATTTGAAAAGTAATCGTCACGACTGTGCGTACATTTATCCCACTACGTCTACATTTTGGGGGACATGAAAGGTACTTCCACGAAGATTGCAATAGGAGAAGGACAAGAAATGGGTAGCAATCGGATGTACCCTTGGCAATGTCAGAAGACGCGCGAAGCGCGCTGACGGCATATCCTTTCACAACCGGTCTTCATTCACGAGGACACCAGTCTACCTAGGTGTCACTCTGGACAGGGCTCTAACCTACAGGCAGCAATGACTAAAAGTAAAACAGAAAGTCATTGCTCGCAGTGGGATACTTAAGAAGCTGATTGGCAGCAGCTGGGGAGCCAACCTGAACCTCCTAAGGACTTCTGCACTTGCGCTTTGTGTATCAGCTACTCCTGTGTGGAACGCTTCAGCTCGTGCTAAGAAAGTCGATAATGCGATCAACGATATCGCAAGGATCATCTTGAGGCCAACACCAGAACAGGAATTGTATCCGATTGTTGGAGTAGCCCCACCAAATATCCGGATGAGAAAAAGGCAGGAGAATGACCGTCGACACCCTCTGTACGGTCATTAGGCGGCAAGATCCCGCCTTAAATCCCGCAAGAGTTTCCTTGCTAGGACTGCGCCACTGGAGGGAGCACCACAGACAGTTCGTCTTGCAAGGTGGAAGAGCTCACTGCCCGTAGGCGTCTCACCAAAAGAACTAGCTCCTGGCGCAAACCTACAATGCCCTGTATGGAGGTCTTCAACCTAAGAGTGGGCGTCCCCCGATGCGCGACCGACCTGAAGAAATGGGGAATCGTTCCAGCGAGCGCAGACACCTCTTGCGACTGCGAGGCTGAAGAAGACCCAAGCCACCTACTTGTATACCCCATCCCAGACAACTCGAGCACAATACAAGATGTTTACTAAGGAAATGAGAAAGCTATCGCAGCTGCTTTTTTTTTATGCTGACCGGACACAGAAATGAATGATCTACTTCTGCATCTACATCTACATCGATAGTCCGCAATCCAACCTACGGCATGTGGTGAAGGGTACCCCGTACCACACCTAGTCATTTCCTTTCCTGTTCTACTGTAAAATAGAACGAGGGAAAGACGACTGTCTATAAGCCACCGTTTGAGTCCTAATTTCTCGTTTCTTTATTTTCGTGGTCCTTACGCGCAGTTTACGTTCCAGGTAACAGAACCGTTCTGCAGTCAGTTGCAAATGCCAGTTCTCTAAATTTTCTCAATCCCTACAGCGATTCGCATTTGCGTTCCCGAAACATCTACGAGGGCAGTTCAATAAGTAATGCAACACATTTTTTTTCTCGGCCAATTTTGGTTAAGAAAACCGGAAATTTCTTGTGGAATATTTTCAAACATTCCCGCTTCGTCTCGTATAGTTTCATTGGCTTCCGACAGGTGGCAGCGCTGTACGGAGCTGTTAAAATGGCGTCTGTAACGCATGTGCATTGCAAACAACGGGCAGTGATCGAGTTTCTTTTGGCGGAAAACCAGGGCATCTCAGATATTCATAGGCGCTTGCAGAATGTCTACGGTGATCTGGCAGTGGACAAAAGCACGGTGAGTCGTTGGGCAAAGCGTGTGTCATCATCGCCGCAAGGTCAAGCAAGACTGTCTGATCTCCCGCGTGCGGGCCGGCCGTGCACAGCTGTGACTCCTGCAATGGCGGAGCGTGCGAACACACTCGCTCGAGATGATCGACGGATCACCATCAAACAACTCAGTGCTCAACTTAACATCTCTGTTGGTAGTGCTGTCACAATTGTTCACCAGTTGGAATATTCAAAGGTTTGTTCCCGCTGGGTCCCCCGTTGTCTAACCGAACACCATAAAGAGCAAAGGAGAACCATCTGTGTGGAATTGCTTGCTCGTCATGTGGCTGAGGGTGACAATTTCTTGTCAAAGATTGTTACAGGCGATGAAACATGGGTTCATCACTTCGAACCTGAAACAAAACGGCAATCAATGGAGTGGCGCCACACCCACTCCCCTAGAAAAAGTTTAAAGCTATACCCTCAGCCGGTAAAGTCATGGTTACAGTCTTCTGGGACGCTGAAGGGGTTATTCTGTTCGATGTCCTTCCCCACGGTCAAACGATCAACTCTGAAGTGTATTGTGCTACTCTTCAGAAATTGAAGAAACGACTTCAGCGTGTTCGTAGGCACAAAAATCTGAACGAACTTCTCCTTCTTCATGACAACGCAAGACCTCACACAAGTCTTCGCACCCGAGAGGAGCTCACAAAACTTCAGTGGACTGTTCTTCCTCATGCACCCTGCAGCCCCGATCTCGCACCGTCGGATTTCCATATGTTTGGCCCAATGAAGGACGCAATCCGTGGGAGGCACTACGCGGATGATGAAGAAGTTATTGATGCAGTATGACGTTGGCTCCTACATCGACCAGTGGAATGGTACCGTGCAGGCATACAGGCCCTCATTTCAAGGTGGCGTAAGGCCGTAGCACTGAATGGAGATTACGTTGAAAAATTGTGTTGTGTAGCTAAAAGATTGGGGAATAACCTGGTGTATTTCAATGCTGAATAAAACAACCCCTGTTTCAGAAAAAAAATGTGTTGCATTACTTATTGAACTGCCCTCGTACATAACACTTGCCAGTTGTTCGAAGCTACCGTTAACAAATCTAGCAGCCCGCCTCTGAATTCCATCGTTGTCTTCTTTTAATCCAACCTGGTACGGATCCCAAACACCCGAACAATACTCAAGAATACATCGCACTACCGTCCTATATGCGGTCTCCTTTGCAGACGAACCAACCTTTCATAGAACTCTCCCAACTAACCGAAGTCAAACATTCGCCTTCCTTCCACGATGGCCACATGCTCGTTCTATTTCATATCGCTTTGCAGCATTACGCCCAGATATTTCGACGACGTTACTGCGTCAAGCAGGACGCTACTGCAGCTGTATCCGAACATTACGGGTTTGTTTTTCCTATTCATCCGCATTAACTGACATTTCTTTACATTTAGAGCTAGCTGCCATCCATGACAAAAAAGATGGTTCAAATGGCTCTAAGCACTTGAGGTATTGGATGCAAACTCCAGCCTTCGACGCCGACGAACAGCAATCAGCTTGGGTGCATTAGTAAGAGCAGCGTTCTCTGGACAGTCGTTGAGAAGACACTTCTGGCAGACCCTTGGTACATCTGGGCCGTCAGCTGCTCTACGGTTGTACATCTATTCACCCGTACACATCTTCGCAGACGCCGCTCTCCCCTGTCATCTATGGCCTTGGCGCACCACAATCTCCATGTGCGGTATACTTCAACAACGCCAGCACGCGAACAGTTTACAGACTTAGTCGTTCCGGAAATGCTTCCACCTAGGTCCAACAGCCAATGATTTCTCCCTTTGGACGTCAGATAAATCGTTCCCTTTCCACAATGCGACAATGACAGCACTGTTTTCCGCGTCCCCCTAACTCAACAGGGGAAAGTCCACTGGACCTGACGGGATACCAATTCGATTCTACACCGAGTACGCGAAAGAACTTGCCCCCCTTCTGACAGCCGTGTACCGCAAGTCTCTAGAGGAACGGAAGGTTCCAAATGATTGGAAAAGAGCACAGGTAGTCCCAGTCTTCAAGAAGGGTCGTCGAGCAGATGCGCAAAACTATAGACCTATAACTCTGACGTCGAATTGTTGTAGAATCTTAGAACATGTCTTTTGCTCGAGTATCATGTCGTTTTTGGAAACCCAGATTCTACTAGGCTCCCAGGTAGATGCTATTTTCCTTGACTTCCGGAAGGCGTTCGATACAGTTCCGCACTGTCGCCTGATAAACAAAGTAAGAGCCTACGGAATATCAGACCAGCTGTGTGGCTGGAATTGAAGAGTTTTTAGCAAATAGAACACAGCATGTTGTTCTCAATGGAGAGACGTCTACAGACGTTAAGGTAAACTCTGGCGTGCCACAGGGAGTGTTATGGGATCATTGCTTTTCACAATATATATAAATGACCTAGTAGATAGTGTCGGAAGTCCCATGCGGCTTTTCGCGGATGATGCTGTAGTATACAGAGAAGTTGCAGCATTAGAAAATTGTAGCGAAATGCAGGAAGATCTGCAGCGGATAGGCACTTGGTGCAGGGAGTGGCAACTGACCCTTAACATAGACAAATGTAATGTATACATAAAAGAAGGATCCTTTATTGTATGATTATAAGATAGCGGAACAAACACTGGTAGCAGTTACTTCTGTAAAATATCTGGGAGTATGCGTGCGGAACGATTTGGAGTGGAACGATCATATAAAATTGATTGTTGGTAAGGCGGGTACCAGGTTGAGATTCATTGGGAGAGTCCTTAGAAAATGTAGTCCATCAACAAAGGAGGTGGCTTACAAAACACTCGTTCGACCTATACTTGAGTATTGCTCATCAGTGTGGGATCCGTACCAGATCGGTTTGACGGAGGAGATAGAGAAGATCCAAAGAAGAGCGGCGCGTTTCGTCACAGGGTTATTTGGAAACCGTGATAGCGTTACGGAGATGTTTAAAAAACTCAAGTGGCAGACTCTGCAAGAGAGGCACTCTGCATCGCGGTGTAGCTTGCACGCCAGGTTTCGAGAGGGTGCGTTTCTGGATGAGGCATCGAATATATTGCTTCCCCCTACTTATACCTCCCGAGGAGATCACGAATGTAAAATTAGAGAGATTAGAGCGCGCACGGAGGCTTTCGGACAGTCGTTCTTCCCGCGAACCATACGCGACTGGAACAGGAAAGGGAGGTAATGACAGTGGCACGTAAAGTGCCCTCCGCCACACACCGTTGGGTGGCTTGCGGAGTATAAATGTAGATGTAGATGTAGAACATCCTTTATATACCCCTCCACTGCTAGTGCTCCCACCTGCCGTCTGTGAGTGGTTACTGCACGTTGTCGTCGGACATCGGCGGGGGTCGCTGGACAGTAAATGTTTGTGCGGAAGCCTCAAAGCGCGAATCCTACTTACACTTGACCAATTTTTGTTTTTCTTCATTCCACGTAAGAGGCGATACCAAAGTTCAAAAATGTTCAAATGTGTGTTAAATCTTATGGGACTTAACTGCTAAGGTCCTCAGTCCCTAAGCTTACACACTACTTAACCTAAATTATCCTAAGGACAAACACACACACCCATGCCCGAGGGAGGACTCGAACCTCCGCCGGGACCAGCCGCAGACTTTGCCCGCATCTCGTGGTCGTGCGGTAGTGTTCTCGCTTCCCACGTCCGGGTTCAATTCCCGGCGGGGTCGGGGATTTTCTCTACCTCGTGATGGCTGGGTGTTGTGTGCTGTCCCTAGGTTAGTTAGGTTTAAGTAGTTCTAAGTTCTAGGGGACTGATGACCATAGATGTTAAGTCCCATAGTGCTCAGAGCCATTTGAACCAGCCGCAGAGTCCATGATGCCAAAGTTCACTGAAGGATGGCCTTACGATACTATATGCGAATCTATTTTCAATCGAATCATTTCTGACACAGACCCAATAGCGACTGTCTGTGTCTCATACATAATTCCGTGTCCCTCGGTTAGTGCTCCACCAACACATAATTCGCACGTTGTAGTAGTCGTGTGTGGCAATGACGGTCAACACATCTGTCGTGAACGGTGAGAACTACACTGAAGCGCCAAAGAAACTGGTGTAAACATGCGTAATCAAATACAGAGACATTTAAACAGGGAGAACACGGCGCTGCGGTCGGCAACGCCTATGTAAGACAACAAGTGTCTGACGCAGATGTTAAGGTACATTTACACTGGGATAAATGTATCGCGACATGTATGAGCGACATGTCAATTTGACATGTCGCGATACATCACCTCATACAAAAATTCACGGAACTTGTATGCGGACCCTCGAGCTCATACATGTCGCGTATACATTTTGTATATCGCTTTTTGGCCATATACGCGACATGTATGAGCGACATTTGAAGAACTCGCGCATGCGCAGTACTATCATTTCCTGTCGTCTTGTCGCCTGCCGCTTACTTTTACGATTAGCGCATGCGTAGTACCAGGCTCTTTGGCGGCTGTTTGAGTTTTAGAGGTGCCGACTATCGTTTCGACGTTAATGTATCTGCATAGAACATCAAATGTTGCCATATGCAACATTATTCTTCGTGTTTGCGAGGCTATTGTGCAAGTTTTATGCCAAGAAGTGAAGGTAAAAGTTTTATATATATCAGAGTATGTAATACATTCTATAATTTTTTCATGCATCTGCCACGTATATCAATTTTTTGCTATTATTCCGGCGACCTCGCGTGATAATGTTGACAACGGATGCCGACAATCGTGTGTGAGACGTTGGCATTAGCAATCGCGCGACAATGCAAATGTTTTGTAATGAAATCTTCGTTCCAAGAGGAATCCCCAGTGGCCAAAAAACGGATCCTCTGGTGGAATCGCTTCCTGAAAGTTTGTGTTGGTTTTGGACGCAAGAGGAGCCACAAGTGATAACAAACCGCGGAAATTCTCCATACTCATCCTAACATAATTTCTAAAATATGCGCCATCCTTTAGCGTTAATTCGCGAGAAACTCTCTCTGCCACCATCTACGCTTCCTCCGCCTTTTCTTCCTATCATCTTCCAAAAGAGCAAGTGTACCAGCATATAAAAATGTGAAATCTTCCAAATCGTCGTCGAAAGCTATCGCACAGTGATACATATCAACCAGTGTAAACGCACGCTCATACATGTATGAGGTTGATATTTGTCAACTCATACAAGTCGCGAAACATGTCGCAAAGTCGCATATACATGTATCTCATACATGTGCCGATGCAAATGGCAGTGTAAACGCACCTTTAGATCGGTTACTGCTGTTACAATGGCAGGTTATCCAGATTTAAGTGAGTTTCAACGTGGTGTTATATTCGCCGCACGAGGGATGGGACACAGCATCTCAGAGGTAGCGATGATGTGGGTTTTCCCTGTACGACCATTACAGGAGTCTACCGTAAATGTCAGGAGTCCGGTAAAACATCAAATCTCCGCTATCGCTGCCGGAAAAAGATCCTGGAAGAACGGGACAAACGACGACTGAAGAGAATCATTCAGCGTGAAGTGCAACCCTTTCGCATATTGCTACAGGGTCATCAACAAATGTCTGCCTGTTTACCTATATCTATTTGAATACTCATGCGTACACCTGTTTCTTTGGCGCTTGAAAGTATATGAGACAGCCAAAATACTCTCAGACTTCAAGAAGAATGCAGAATTCGAGTTCCAAAGAAAGCAGTTGCTGACAGGTGAGAATGTTCAAATGGTTCACATGGCTCTAAGCACTATGGGGCTGAACATTTGAGGTCATCAGTCCTCTAGACTTAGAACTACTTAAACCTATCTAACCTAAGGACATCACACACATCCATGCCGAGACAGGATTCGAACCTGCGACCGTAGCAGCAGCGCGGTTCCCGACTGAAACGCCTAGAACCGCTCGTTCCCAGCGGCCGGCGGTGTGAATGTTAGCGAACTATCAGTTTTACATGAATTCTTTATACGAGAGTGGCAATACTACTTGAAGCCAACTTCAGAGAAGATCAGTTTGGATTCCGGAGAAATGTCGGCACACCCGAGGCAATACTGACTCTACGGCTTAGAAGACAAGATGCTTCGTTTGTAGCATCTGTTGACTTTGAGAGAGATTTTAACAATTTTAACTGGAATGCTCTCTTTCAAATTCTAAAGGTAGCAAGGATAAAATAAAGGGAGCGAAACTCTATTTACTACTTGTACAGAAACCAGACTGCGGTTATAAGAGTCGAGGAGCATGGCAGGAAAACAGCACCTGAGAGGGGAGAGAGAGAGGGTTGTAGCCTATCCCCGGTGTTAGTCTGTATATGGACCAAACAGTACAGGAAACAAAGAACAATATGGAGTAGAAATTAAAGTTCAAAGAGAAGTAATAAAAGCTTTGAGGTTTGCTGATAACATTGTAATTCTGTCAGAGGCAGCAAAGGACTTCGTATGAGCAGTTGAGTGGAATGGACAGTGTGATAAAGCGGTTACTGCATCGATGATTTCAGCCGTAAATAGGAATATTAAAAAAGGGAGGAAGATTTTTCTGTTTAGCAAAAGTGACAAAAAACAGATTTCAGAGTACTTCACTGCTCAACACGAAAGTTTTCTCTCAAGTACAAATAGTGTTGAGGATCAGTGGACAAGGTTCAAAACCATCGTACAATATGCGTTAGATGGGTATGTGGCAAGCAAGATCGTAAGAGATGGAAAAGAGCCACCGTGGTATAACAGCCGAGTTAGAAAACTGCTGCGGAAGCAAAGGGAACTTCACAGCAAACATAAACATAGCCAAAGCCTTGCAGACAAACAAAAATTACGCGAAGCGAAATGTAGTGTGAGGAGGGCTATGCGAGAGGCGTTCAATGAATTCGAAAGTAAAGTTCTATGTAATGACTTGGCAGAAAATGCTAAGAGATTTTGGTCTTATGTCAACGGGGTAGGTGGATCAAAACAAAATGTCCAGACACTCTGTGACCAAAATGGTACTGAAACAGAGGATAACAGACTAAAGTCCGAAATACCAAATGTCTTTTTCCAAAGCTGTTTCACAGAGGAAGACTGCACTGTAGTTCCTTCTCTAGATTGTCGCACAGATGGCAAAATGGTAGATATCGAAATAGACGACAGAGGGATAGAGAAACAATTAAAATCTCTCAAAAGAGGAAAGGCCGCTGGACCTGGTGGGATACCAGTTCGATTTTACACAGAGTACGCGAATTAACTTGCCCCCCTTCTTGCAGCGGTGTACCGTAGGTCTCTAGAAGAGCGTAACGTTCCAAAGGATTGGAAAAGGGCACAGGTCATCCCCGTTATCAAGAAGGGACGTCGAACAGATGTGCAGAACTATAGACCTATATCTCTAACGTCGATCAGTTGTAGAATTTTGGAACACGTATTATGTTCGAGTACAATGACTTTTCTGGAGACTAGAAATCTACTCTGTAGGAATCAGCATGGGTTTCGAAAAAGACGGTCGTGTGAAACCCAGCTCGCGCTATTCGTCCACGAGACTCAGGTTCACAGGTAGATTCCGTGTTAATTGACTTCCGCAAGGCGTTCGATACAGTTCCCCACAGTCGTTTAATGAACAAAGTAAGAGCATATGGACTGTCAGACCAATTGTGTGATTGGATTGAAGAGTTCCTAGATAACAGAACGCAGCATGTCATTCTCAATGGAGAGAAGTCTTCCGAAGTAAGAGTGATTTCAGTTGTGCCGCAGGGGAGTGTCGTAGGACCGTTACTATTCACAATATACATAAACGACCTTGTGGATGACATCGGAAGTTCACTGCGGCTTTTTGCGGATGATGCTGTGGTATATCGAGAGGTTGTAACAGTGGAAAATTGTACGGAAATGCAGGAGGATCTGCAACGAATTGACGCATGGTGCAGGGAATGGCAATTGAATCTCAATGTAGACAAGTGTAATGTGCTGCGAATACATAGAAAGACAGATCCCTTATCATTTAGCTACAAAATAGCAGGTCAGCAACTGGAAGCCGTTAATTCCATAAATTATCTGGGAGTACGCATTAGGAGTGATTTAAAATGGAATGATCATATAAAGTTGATCGTTGGTAAAGCAGATGCCAGGCTGAGATTCATTGGAAGAATCCTAAGGAAATGCAATTCGAAAAAAAAGGAAGTAGGTTACAGTACGCTTGTTCGCCCACTCCTTGAATACTGCTCAGCAGTGTGGGACCGTACCAGATAGGGTTGATAAAGAGATAGAGAAGATCCAAAGGGGAGCAGCGCGCTCCGTTACAGGATCATTTAGTAATCGCGAAAGCGTTACGGAGATGATAGATAAACTTCAGTGGAAGACTCTGCAGGAGAGACGCTCAGTAGCTCGGTACGGGCTTTTGTTGAAGTTTCGAGAACATACGTTCACCGAGGAGTCAAGCAGTATATTGCTCCCTCCTACGTAAATCTCGCAAGAGACCATGACGGTAAAATCAGAGAGATTATAGCCCACACAGAAGCATACCGACAATCCTTTCCACGAACAATACGAGACTGGAATAGAAGGGAGAACCGATAGAGGTACTCAAGGTACCCTCCGCCACACACTGTCAGGTGGCTTGCGGAGCATGGATGTAGATGTAGATGTAGATGTCTTGAAAGGTGCGTATAAAATAAACATCAACAAAAGCAAAACAAGGATACAGGAATATCGTCGAATTACATCAGTTGATGCTGACGGAATTAGTTTAGGAAACGAGAGATTTTAAGAAGTCGATGAGTTTTACTATTTGGGCAGCAAAATAACTGATGACGGCCGAAGTAGAGAGTACATAAAATATAACCTGGTATTGACAAGAAGTGCGTTTTTGAAGAAAAGAGTGTTACGAAGTCTTTCCTGGAAGTATTTGTATGGAGTGTAGCCATGTACGGAAGTGAAACATGGATGCCAAACAGTTTAGACAAGAGAAGAAAAGAAGCATTTGAAATGTGGTGCTACAGAAGAATGCTTAAGATTACATGGGTAGATCACATAACGAATGAGGAGATACTGAATAGAATTGGCGGGGGGGCAAGAAATTTGTGGCACAACTTGACCACAAGAAGGGCTTGGTCGGTTGGACACATCGTGAGACATCAAGGGATCACCAGTTTACTATTGGGGGGAGGCGTGTGTGTGTGTGTGTGTGTGTGTTTGTGTGTTTGTGTAGGGGCGGGGGGTAAAAATCGTAGAGGGAGACCAAAAGATGAAGGACGTAGGTTGCAGTTGTTATTGGGAGATGAAGGGGCTTGCACAGGGTAGAGTAGCATGGAGAGCTGCATCAAAACAGCCTTCGGACTGAAGACCACAACAGCAATTCGTGAAGTTCAGAACTAATCACCGAGCGAGGTGGCGCAGTGGTTAGACACTGGACTCGCATTCGGGAGGACGACGGTTCAATCCCGTCTCCGGCCATCCTGATTTAGGTTTTCCGTGATTTCCCTAAATCGCTTCAGGCAAATGCCGGGATGGTTCCTTTTAAAGGGCACGGCCGATTTCCTTCCCCATCCTTCCCTCACCCGAGCTTGCGCTCCGTCTCTAATGACCTCGTTGTTGACGGGACGTAAAACACTAATCTCCTCCTCCTCCTCCTCAGAACTAATCAACTTATCAAACCAAAAAGGCCGTGTGGCTAGGGCCTCCCGTCGGTGCAAGTCTTTCGAGTTGCAGCCACTTCGGCGACTTACGTGTCGATGGGGATGAAATGATGATGATTAGGACAACACAACACCCAGAGCGGAGAAAATCTCCGACCCAGCCGGTAAACGAACCCGGGCCGTTAAGTATGACATTCCGTCGCGCTGACCCCTCACCCTCACCTACCAGGGGCGGACAATTTATCAAAGTAGTTCTATGCAACTCTGGAAAATTCTCTGGAAAATAGATTCTGAAGTTTTTCGAGCGTCTTTAATACCCAAAATCAAGGTCATTTATTCGATGGTCCAGACGGCTGTGTGGTAAAATGTGTCCCTGCCATATGGGCAGTCCAGGTTCACTCTCTGAATGCGGTAAATTTTTAAACATAGGTGTCTTATCTAACTTTTCTGTGAAGTATAAGGTACATAAAGATAAAAAAAATGTATTTTTTTTTCTAATTTAAACTATATTTTATAAAAGATCGATAATTACGAATTTGTATTTGCAATGGAAACTGCATTTTTGTGTATAACATGTAATTAGACGTGCAGTTTTCATAAATATGCCACGTACGTATGTGTTATTTAGCACACATTTCATGAATGTTGTATTTACATGATGTGTGAATTCGAACTAAATGAATAAAAGCAATTATGAACAAAATCAGACTCGGATTGGCGATACAAGATTCGGACGCTGCTGCTTTTCATGCATCATTTTGCATCTTACGCATCATGGAAATGCTAATAAAATAAATGCTTCTGTTTTAAACCTACATCAGTCAGAAATCGAACCTACGCTCTCATCATGGCCTGCGAGAATTCTATCACAAAGCCAACCGACTTTACTTCAGTGTTTTACACGGAGGTGACTAACTGCCATGGTATAGATAGCGGTAGCATCGCCTATGCAAGGTATAAAACGGGAGTGCATTGGCGGACCTGTCATTTGTACTCAGGTGATTCAAGTGGGAACGTTGCCCACGTCATTATAGCCGCACAGCGAAACTCAGTACACTTTGAACGAGGAACGGTACTTACAGCCAGACGAAGGGGACATTCCATAACGGAAATCGTTAGGGAATTCAGTATTCCGAGATTCAAGGTGTCAAGAATGTGCTGAGAGCACCAAATTTCAGGCATTACCTATCATCACGGATAACGCAGTGGCCGACAGCCTTCACTTAACGACCGAGAGCAGCGGTGCTTGTGTCAGTGCTAATAGACAAGCAACACTGCTTGAAATGACGGTAGAAATGAATGTGGAACTTACGAGGAACGGATCCTTTAGCACAGTGGGACGTAATTTTGTGCTAATGGGCAGCAGGCGACCGTCGCGAGTGCCTTTGCTAACAGCACGACATAGCCTGCAGTGCCTCTCTTGGGCTCGTATCGGTTGCACCCTACACAACTGAACAATGGTGGCCTGGTCAGATGAATCCCGATTTCAGCTGGATGGGTTCGAGGGTGGCGCAGACCCCACGAAGCCATAGACCCAGGTTGTCAACACTATGCTAGCTGGTAGTGGCTTCCATAATGGGGTGGGCTGTGTTAACATGTAATGGACAGGGTCCTCTAGTCCACGTGAACCCATCATTGACTGGAAGTGTTATGTGCGGCTACTTGCAGACCGTTTACAGCTATTCATGGACTTCATGTTCGTAAACAGCGACGGAATTTTTATGGATGATAATGCCCCATGTCACCGGGCCACGATTGTTCGCGATTGTTTCAAGAACATTCTGGACAATTCGAGCGAATGATTTGGCCACCTAGAACGCCGGACACGTATCCCTTCGAACATTTATGGGATATAATCGAGAGATTAGTCTGTGCACAAAATCCTGCACTGTCAACATTTTCGCAGTTACGAGGAGCTGTATAGGCAGCATGGCTCAATATTTCTGCAGTGGATTTCCAACGCTTTGTTGAGTTCATGCCATATCGAGTTACCGTACTACGCGAGGCAAAAAAGGGCCGACACGGTATTAGGAGATGCTCCATGACTTTCGTCACTTCAGTGTAAACACGATCGATAAGCTTCAAAGTCGGTTTTCTCGAGCATTTTTGAGAGTCCCATCTAACTGCTTTGGAAACTGATATTTAAGTCCTGAAGTTCGCGTACCATAAATATGAAAATATTACAAAAATCCGATTCAGTCTCCTTTAGAATGACCTCTACACCGTCCAATTTCGTTAACGACAGGTGTGAGGGTTCCTAGAGAGAGAGAAACGAGGCACAGCTTTTCTCACGCAGAGGAATCCTTAACTTATTCCTTGCATGCAATATTGAGAGGTCTTGTTATGACCTCAGCCTTGGGCCTGCTGGATCGTGCCCACGTACACACATCAAACAAAGATTTGCATCACCTCGGCTCCGAGAGTTCCGAAACCTGTACAGAAAATAGACATCATTTCCGCCCTTTCTATTGCTCACGGAAACCACACATTGCATGTTATCCCACCATACAGCGAGACCTTCAAAGGTAGTGGTCCAGACTGCTGTACACACCGGAACCTCTAATACCATGCCTGTATTCGTCGTGGCATACTATCGACAAGTTCATCAAGGCGCTGTTGGTCCAGATTGTCCCACTCCTCAATGGTGATTCGGCGTAGATCCATCAGAGTGGTTGGTGGATCACGTCATCCATATACAGCACTTTTCAATCTATCCCAGGCATGTTCGATAGGGTTCCACTCTAGTCGAGCGATGTCGTTATCCTGAGGGAAGTCATTCACAAGATGGGCACGATGGGGCGCGAATTGTCGTAAACGAAGACGAATGCTTCGCCAATATGCTGCCGATATGGTTGCACTATCGGTCAGAGGATGACGTTCGCGTATCCTACAGTCGTTACGGCGCCTTCCGTGACCACCAGCGGCGTACGTCGGCCCCACATAATGCCACCCCAAAACATCAGGGAACCATCACCTTGCAGCACTCGCTGGACAGTGTGTCTAAGGCGTTCAGCCTAGCCGGGTTGCCTCCAAACACGACTCCGACGATCGTCTGGTTGAAGGCATATGCGACACTCATCGGTAGAGAGAACGTGATACCAATCCTGAGCGGTCCATTCGCCGTGTTCTTGGGCCCATTTGTACCACGCTGCACGGTTTCGTAGTTGCAAAGATGGACCTCGCAGTGGACGTCCGGGATTGAAGTTGCACATCATGCAGCCTATTGCGCACAGTTTGAGTCGTAACACGACGTCCTGTGGCTCCACGAAAAGCTTTATTCGAAATGGTGGCGTTGCGGTCAGGGTTCCTCCCAGCCATAATCCGTAGACAGCGGTCATCCACTGCAGTAGTAGCCCTCGGGCGGCCTGAGCGAGGCATATCATCGACAGTTCCCGTCGCTCTGTATCTCCTCCATATCCGAACAACGTTGCCTTCGTTCACTCAAGACGCCTGGACGCTTCCCTTATTGAGAGCCCTTCCTGAAACAAAATAACAATGTAGGATTCCAATTCCAAAGAAAGAAGTTGCTAACAGGTGAGAACACGAGCCGTGTACCTCCTTCGTGGTGGAACGACTAGAACTGATCGGCTATCGGACCACCTCCGTCTAATAGGCACTGCTCATGCATGGTTGTTTACATCTTATGGCGGGTTTGGCTCAAATGGCTCTGAGCACTATGGGACTTAACTTCTGAGGTCATCAGCCCCCTAGAACTTAGAACTACTTAAACCTAACTAACCTAAGGACATCACACACATCCATGCCCGTGGCAGGATTCGAACCTGCGACCGTAGCGGTTGCGCGGTTCCAGGCTCACGCGCCTACAACCGCTCGGCCATCCCGGTCGGCTATGGCGGGTTTAGTGACATTTCTGAACAGAGGGACTGTGTCTGTGGTACAATATCCACAGTCAACGTCTATCTTCAGGAGTTCTGGGAGTCGGGGTGATACAAAACTTTTTTTCATGTGTGTAATTTGTGGGTTTCCTGACGAGCAGGATTTGTTCTCTTCGCGTTGACTGATCATCAGTTAATACGACGGGAAAGTTTACGCGGTGACAGGGTGGAGAGTAGTCTGCAGGGGCCCAGCAACCGTGAAGCGGTGCAGCGTAACGGAATTGGGCAATGTCCTGTTGCAGAGCGCACGGGAAACAAAGCGCAGACCGCCTGCACAGGACCCCCGAAAACTGGTCCGCGCCGCACGCAGCTCAACGAATTACCAAATTGTGGCCCACCTGGCCTCCTAACAAAACCGACTAGTTGGGCCGTTAAGGGAGCAGCTTCACATCCTGTCAGCTCATTGTCCGACAGGGCAACTCCCGAACATAATACGTTGCTGTGGAATACCTAGAAGAATGTAATGATTGCGCTTCCAAAGAAGGTTGGGGCTGACACTAAGTAAATACAGAAGAATGGAAACGCGGGCAGAAACCGAACTAGGAGAAAATCACTCGGGACCTTTGCCTTTCGCGGGCAAGTGCTCTACCAACTGAGCTGCGAGGAGAGCTTCTGTAAAGTTTGGAAGGTAGGAGACGAGGTACTGGCAGAAGTACAGCTGTGAGTACCGGGCGTGAGTCGTGCTTCGGTAGCTCAGTTGGTAGAGCACTTGCCCGCGAAAGGCAAAGGTCCCGAGTTCGAGTCTCGGTCGGGCACACAGTTTTAATCTGCCAGGAAGTTTCATATCAGCGCACACTCCGCTGCAGAGTGAAAATCTCATTCAGGAGAAAATCAGTTCGGATTTCAGAGAATGTGGGAATAAAAGAGAACAGATTACAAAAAAGTAGAACGTAAGTTTATGGCATTTACAGATTTTTTCCACGTTTATTGGATTCAGAAAATATCCTTCACTGGTCACGATTGCAATTTATTAATTTTATTGATTGCTACGATACTTCCCGCTAAAGTTGTCACCCATCTTCAGACCTGTAATTACAACGAAAATTTCAAGTAAGGAAATACACTAAAGCGCCAAAAAAACTGGTATAGGCATGCTTATTCAAAAACAGAGATGTGTAAACAGACAGTATACGGCTCTGCGGTCGGCAACTCCTATATAAGACAACAAGTGTGTGGCGCAGTTGTTACATCGGTTACTGCTGCTACAGTGGCAGATTACCAAGATTTAAGTGAAATTGAACGCGGTGTTATAGTTGACGCACGAGCGATGGGGAACGGTATCTCTGAGGTAACGATAAAGTGGGCATTTTCCCGTACGAACATTTCAGGAGTGCACCGTGAATATCAGGAATCGGGTAAAACATAAAATGTCCGACATCGGTGCGCCCGGAAAAGGATCTTGCATGAACGGTACCAACGACCACTGTAGAGAATCGTTCAACGTGACAGAAGTCTAGTCCTTCCGGAAATTGCTGCAGATTTCAATGCTGGGCCATCAACAAGTGTCAGCGTGCGAACCTTTAACGAAACATCACAGATATGCACTTCGGAGCGAAGTCCCACACGTGTACCCTTCATGACTGCACGACACAAAGCTTTTCCCTCGCCTGGGCCCGTCAATAGCAACACCGGACTATTAATGACTGGAAAAATGTTACCTCGTTTCAAATTGTATCGAGCGGATGGTGTACGGGTATGGAGACAACCTCAGGAATCCATGGACCCTGTATGTCAGCTGGGGAGTTTTCAAGCTGGTGGAGGCATTGTAACTGTGAGGGGTGTGTGTAGTTGCAGTGATATGGCACCCCTGATACATCTAGATACGACTCTGACAGGTGACACGTACGTAAGCATTCTGTATGTTCACCTGCATCCATCCATGCCCGATGTGCATTACGACGGACTTGGGCAATTCCAGCAGGACAATGCGACACTCCACACGCCCAGCATTGCTACATAGTCGCTCCAGGAAAACTCTTCAGATTTGAAACACTTCCGCTGGCCATCAAACTCCCCAGATGTCAACATAATTGAGCATATGTGGGATGCCTTGCAACCTGCTCAAAAGAGATCTCCACCCCTCGTAGTGTTACGGATTTATGGACAGCCCTGCAGGATTCACGGTGTCAGTTCCCTCCAGCAGTACTTCAAACATAAGTTGAGTCCATGTCCTGCCGTGTTGTGGCACTTCCACGTGCTCGCGGGGGCCCTACACGATATTAGGCAGGTGTACCAGTTTCTTTGGCTCTCTAGTGTATCGTATGATACAAAGTCCCAACACACTAGTTCTTCAACGTAAATACGCTGCGCAATGAAATTAAAGGATCACTTTTTAGAAACTCGTTAATTGTCCCCCATAGCGACGTATAAGTTTGAAATTTGGTACAAAGGTTCCTACAACCTTTCTCTTCAAAGGTTTAAGCGTGGCGCCTGCCACGCCATCCTAGGGATCAGAGACGCTTCAAGTAGCAACCTGTCGACCCACGCGAAAAAAGGTCACAGCTGAAAAGTTCATGTAAGGTGGGTTATGATGTCACATTGGCACCGAATGGACGTGTCACACGATCGTCCTCTTACGCACAACTCATTCCCTCTTTTGCCGCCTCTACGATGGAGGTCAGAAAAACGACACCCAGCTTTGAAATTACGCGGGAAATATACAGGGTGTTTCAAAAATGACCGGTATATTTGAAACGGCAATAAAAACTAAACGAGCAGCGATAGAACTACTCCGTTTGTTGCAATATGCTTGGGACAACAGTACATTTTCAGGCAGACAAACTTTCGAAATTACAGTAGTTGCAATTTTCAACAACAGATGACGCTGCGGTCTGGGAAACTCTGTAGTACGATATTTTCCACATATCCACCATGCGTATCAATAATATGGCGTAGTCTCTGAATGAAATTACCCGAAACTTTTGACAACGTGTCTGGCGGAATGGCTTCACATGCAGATGAGATGTACTGCTTCAGCTGTTCAATTGTTTCTGGATTCTGGCGGTACACCTGGTCTTTCAAGTGTCCCCACAGAAAGAAGTCACAGGGGTTCATGTCTGGCGAATAGGGAGGCCAATCCACGCCGCCTCCTGTATGTTTCGGATAGCCCAAAGCAATCACACGATCATCGAAATATTCATTCAGGAAATTAAAGACGTCGGCCGTGCGATGTGGCCGGCCACCATCTTGCATAAACCACGAGGTGTTCGCAGTGTCGTCTAAGGTAGTTTGTACCGCCACAAATTCACGAAGAATGTCCAGATAGCGTGATGCAGTAATCGTTTCGGATCTGAAAAATGGGCCAATGATTCCTTTGGAAGAAATGGCGGCCCAGACCAGTACTTTTTGAGGATGCAGGGACGATGGAACTGCAACATGGGGCTTTTCGGTTCCCCATATGCGCCAGTTCTGTTTATTGACGAAGCCGTCCAGGTAATAATAAGCTTCGTCAGTGAACCAAATGCTGCCCACATGCATATCGCCGTCATCAGTCCTGTGCACTATATCGTTAGCAAATGTCTCTCGTGCAGCAATGGTAGCAGCGCTGAGGGGTTGCCGCGTTTGAATTTTGTACGGATAGAGGTGTAAACTCTGGCGCACGAGACGATACGTGGACGTTGGCGTCATTTGGACCGCAGCTGCAACACGGCAAACGGAAACCCGAGGCCGCTGTCGGATCACCTGCTGCACTAGCTGTGCGTTGCCCTCTGTGGTTGCCGTACGCGGTCGCCCTACCTTTCCAGCACGTTCATCCGTCACGTTCCCAGTCCGTTGAAATTTTTCAAACAGATCCTTCATTGTATCGCTTTTCGGTCCTTTGGTTACATTAAACCTCCGTTGAAAACTTCGTCTTGTTGCAACAACACTGTGTTCTAGGCGGTGGAATTCCAACACCAGAAAAATCCTCTGTTCTAAGGAACAAACCATGTTGTCTACAGCACACTTGCACGTTGTGAACAGCACACGCTTACAGCAGAAAGACGACGTACAGAATGGCGCACCCACAGACTGCATTGTCTTCTATATCTTTCACATCACTTGCAGCGCCATCTGTTGTTGAAAATTGTAACTACTGTAATTTCGAAAGTTTGTCCGCCTGAAAATGTACTGTTGTCCCAAGCATATTGCAACAAACGGTGTATTTCTATCGCTGCTCGTTTAGTTTTTATTGCCGTTTCAAATATACCGGTCATTTTTGAAACACCCTGTATCAGACACGCAGCCGCTCAGAATCGGCAAGAAAAGGCCTCAGGGGGTGGCACGAAGTGCATCAATGAAACCGCCCTTTCCCTTGGGACGTTGATTCCCACAAAGTTTACTGTAGAAAACGATATTTCCAGTGCATAAGCAACTGGACGACGTTGTTGACAACTCTCGACACTGCAGACATCCACTGGACGATTCATCCTTACTCTAAGGACACAGTCGGCCTGCGACCTCAATGTACATAATGTGTCTCCTTTGGAGCGCAGTGCGACAGCAGTTTTTGCTGTGGTATACAAGATGGAACCACTAGCGACCGTTCAAAACTATTCGACGAAATTTGAACGTGATCTGAAGCATCATAGTGGTTTTATGTTTTTTCAACACGAGCGCTTAGAGCTCTCCTGTGGCGACATAACAGGAGGGGGGGGGGGGGTGGTGGTGTTATGTTATGCTAGATATATATGTGCGTGAATAAAATGGCAAAGGGTCCCTTAAGATCCCCAACTCGGCAATACTCTGGGTGCCACCCTCGCACCTTTGTTGAGCACTTTAAAAGTGTCGCTGTCCGAAACTTCAGCAACAGTTTCGCGACCTTCTCTAGCACATGAAGGTAGGCAAACCCCACCTAGGGGATTTCGAAGGCCTTACCTAAATACACAGGTCTTAGAGCAGCCAGGAGACTACACTACGTGTTCAAAAGTATCCGGACACCTGGCTGAAAATGACTTACAAGTTCGTGGCCCCCTCCATCGGTAATACTAGCATTCTGTATGGTGTTGGCCCACCTTTAGCCTTGATGACGGCTTCCACTCTCGCAGGCATACGTGTAATCAGATGCTAGATGGTTCCTTCGGGAATGGCAGCCCATTCTTAACGGAGTGCTGCAGTGAGAAGAGGTATCGATGTCGGTCGGTAAGGCCTGGCACGAAGTCGGCGTTCCAAAACATCCCAAAGGTGTTCTACAGGACTCTGTGCAGGACAGTCCATTACAGGGATGTTATTGTCCGCCATAGGCCGTGCATTATGAACAGGTGCTCGAGCGTGCTGAAAGATGCAATCGCCAACCCCGAATTACTCTTCAACAGTGGGAAGCAAGAAGATACTTAAAACATCAATTTAGGCCTGTGCTACGATAGTGCCAAGCAAAACAACAAGGGGTGCTAGCCCACTCCATGAAAAAAACCGTAACACCACCGCCTCCGAATTTTACTGTTGGCACTACTCACGCTGGCAGATGACGTTCACGTGTATTTGTCATACCCACACCCTGCCATCGGATCGCCACATTGTGTACCGTCATTCGTCACCCCATATAACGCTTTTACATTGTTCAATCGTTCAATGATTACGCTCCTTACACCAAGCGAGGCGTGGTTTGGCATTTACCGGCGTGATGTGTGACCTATGAGCAGCCGCTCGACCGTGAAATCCTAGTTTCCTCACCTCCCACCTGACTGTCATAGTAGTTGCAGTGAACCCTGATGCAATTTGGAATTCCTGTGCGATAGTCTGGATATATGTCTGCCTATTACACATTACGACCCTCTTAAACTGTCGGCGGTCTCTGTCAGTCAACAGACGAGGTCGGCCTGTACGCTTTTGTGCTGTACGTGTCCCTTCACGTTTCCACTTCACCATCACATTGGAAACAGTGGACCTAGGGATGTTTAGGAGTGTGGAAACCTCGCGTACTGACGTATGACACAAGTGACACCCAATCTCCTGACCACCTTGGAAGTTCGTGAGTTCCGCTGAGCGCCCCATTCTGCTCTCTCAAGATGTCTAATGACTACTGACAAGGGAACCTCCCCATCGCACCCGCCTCAGATTTAGTTGTAAGTTGGCACAGTGGATAGGACTTGAAAAACTGCACACGGATCAATCGAGAAAACAGGAAGAAGTTGTGTGGAACTATGAAAAAAATAAGCAAAATATACAAACTGAGTAGTCCATGGGCAAGATAGGCAACATCAAGGAGAGCTGGCGCTCAGGAGCGCCGTGGTCCCGTGGTTAGCGTGAGCAGCTGCGGAACGAGAGGTCGTCGGTTCAAATCTTCCTTCGAGTGGAAAGTTTAATTTTTTATATTCGGACAATTATTATCTGTCCGTCCGTCCGTCCGATGCGAGGTAACTGCGCCGTAGTATGGGGACGCTACACCTAAACAAACATCGAAACAGACGACGTCAGTCGACTACAGCGCATGGAAGAGAGAGTATTCCTGCTAACGAGGCTGCCTGGCTGGCAGTTGACTGTTCGCTACTTTGGACGAGAGTGCATTAAATACGTTAGATGTATTCCGTGGGCAATATGAGTCCAGCAAATATAGCTCGCGACTGCAATAACAATCGCACGTTTTGCGGTGCGGTCGCAAAACACAGACACTAAACTTGTTACGGACAGATCATAACTTTGCGAAAATCAACTTTTTACTCGAGGGAAGACTTGAACCAAGGACCTCTCGTTCCACAGCTACTCACGCTAACCACGGGACCACGGCGCTCCTTATGCTACAGTCTCCTTGATGTTGCATATGTTGCGCATGCACTACTCAGTTTGTATATTTTGCTTATGTTTTTCATAGTTCCATACAACCTCTTCCTGTTTTCTCGATTGGTCTGTGTTCAGTTTTTCAAGGCCTATCGACTGTGCCAACTTATAACTAAATCTGAGGGGGGTGCGATGGGGAGGTTCCCTCGTGAGGTCGCTGATATGGAGCACCTGGCAGTAGGTGGCAGCACAATGCACCTAATATGAAAAACGTATGTTTTCGGCGGTGTCCGGATACTTTTGATCGTATAGAGTTAAGTGTCATCGCTACCGACAGGTAAATTTTTTAAATGCTAAACAAACGTGTGTGGTGGCACAGATGGTGCTACTGAACTGGCACACTTAGATGGACCTTCTGCCACTTTATACACGCACATGATAACGTTGCAGCCCCCGGTGAACATGCGACAGAGGGGCGCGAAACAGAAGCGATGGAAAAGTATAAAATCTACTTGCTACTTCGGATACAAATTTCGTCGAATGCTTCTGAACGGTCCCTACTGGTTGCACCCTGTCTACCAGAGCAGAAATTGATGTCGCACTACTCTCTACATCTACATCTACATTTATACTCTGCAAGCCACCCAACGGTGTGTGGCGGAGGGCACTTTACGTGCTACTGTCATTACCTCCCTTTCCTGTTCCAGTCGTGTATGGTTCGCGGGAAGAACGACTGTCTGAAAGCCTCCGTGCGCGCTCTAATCTCTCTAATTTTACATTCGTGATCTCCTCGGGAGGTATAAGTAGGGGGAAGCAATATATTCGATACCTCATCCAGAAACGCACCCTCTCGAAACCTGGCGAGCAATCTACACCGCGATGCAGAGCGCCTCTCTTGCAGAGTCTGCCACTTGAGTTTATTAAACACCTCCGTAACGCTATCACGGTTACCAAATAACCCTGTGACGAAACGCGCCGCTCTTCTTTGGATCTTCTCTATCTCCTCCGTCAAACCGATCTGGTACGGATCCCACACTGATGAGCAATGCTCAAGTATAGGTCGAACGAGTGTTTTGTAAGCCACCTCCTTTCTTGATGGACTACATTTTCTAAGCACTCTCCCAATGAATCTCAACCTGGTACCCGCCTTACCAACAATTAATTTTATATGATCATTCCACTTCAAATCGTTCCGCACGCATACTCCCAGATATTTTACAGAAGTAACTGCTACCACTGTTTGTTCCGCTATCATATAATCATATAATAAAGGATACTTCTTTCTATGTATTCGCAATACATTACATTTGTCTATGTTAAGGGACAGTTGCCACTCCCTGCACCAAGTGCCTATTCGCTGCAGATCTTCCTGCATTTCGCTACAATTTTCTAATGCTGCAACTTCTCTGTATATACAGCATCATCCGCGAAAAGCCGCATGGAACTTCCGACACTATCTACTAGGTCATTTATATATATTGTGAAAAGCAATGGTCCCATAACACTCCCCTGTGGCACGCCAGAGGTTACTTTAACGTCTGTAGACGTCTCTCCATTGAGAACAACATGCTGTGTTCTGTTTGCTAAAAACTCTTCAATCCAGCCACACAGCTAGTCTGATATTCCGTAGGCTCTTACTTTGTTTATCAGGCGACAGTGCGGAACTGTATCGAACGCCTTCCGGAAGTCAAGAAAAATAGCATCTACCTGGGAGCCTGTATCTAATATTTTCTGGGTCTCATGAACAAATAAAGCGAGTTGGGTCTCACACGATCGCTGTTTCACGAATCCATGTTGATTCCTACATAGTAGATTCTGGGTTTCCAAAAACGACATGATACTCGAGCAAAAAACATGTCCTCCAAAGTGGTCATATCACGTTCAGTGTGTTTGTAGCCCCACGTTGCCTTGAGTGTACGGTTGAATCGGCCACGGGGTGGCAACCGTGTCAGACGTTGCGAAGAACGTCATTCTCTCGCACACCACACCATACCGCACTGCAAACCGCGAAATGTGTATAAATGCACGCCGAAAGATAAGGTGTGCTTTCATTGACGCCCTCAACGCTACCCACCGAAGCCTTTTCATGTCGATTCCGAGCGGCCGTGTGTCTGAAATGTTTCCCTCGGCTACCCACAAGTAAACCGTGTGATTTCACAGAAGTGACAAAAGCAGGAGTGAATTGTGGGTAGGAGGGATGTGACGGTCTGTTCATGGTATGACACGCTCACGGTGTCTTTACGCAGGATTGTGAAATTTGGTGTGAATGTGACATGAACCCACCTTAAAGTTCACAGGAAATTCTGAGCTTCCTTCTTTTTTTTTTTTTTTTTTTTTTTTTTTTTTTTTTTTTTTTTTTTTTTTTTTTTTTTTTGCGTACGCCGACACCTTTCTGTTCGAAGCATCGTTGAGGCGAAGGTTATGATCGCAACGCGTCAGCCTGTAGCCTTTAGCAGCACTACAGAGGAAGGTTGCTGCCACCTTTGAGCCAAATATGCGTCGCTATGGGAGACAGTTACGGCGTTATTAAAAAGTGATCCTTTCATTTTGTTGCGCAGTGTACGTACCACACGATAAAAATTTTTTCCGTGTACATTGATTATAAAACAAAGGTATGATACAAAATCCCAGTGCAATAGTTCCACAACATGAATATATAACACAGGATAAAAGAAATTTACTTGTACACTACCGCATTGGCACTTCGTACCATATCATTTTTTCTTGTATAAAAGAAAGCTGACGACTCACCTCCATCCATTTCCGATCTGCTCCACTGTAGACTCTCCGGCACCTGCAGATCCCCTGTAACACACACAACACCCAGTCACTCACACTATTTAGTGACACATGCATCTTTATTATAAGGTTGATAACACTGACCAACCAAAAAAAAAATTTTTTTTGAATGTTTCCTGCTCTTCATGAATCAATTCTTACTAATGTTGGGTCGAGGAAAATGAATATGAGAATGAAAAATTTTCCTTAGCTCTAGTTTCTGTGATTCACACTAGGTGGAAGTATTTTACATTAACGGATTAAAAGAAAAAGATACATTTTAATTACATATGCTAACAACACTGAATGCGCATTTGAATTTTTTTAGATGGTAATTACACTTTAAGAGTTCTAAATTTCCGAAATTCCTCGCAAGTGTTTGGGTCTGTAGAGAATCATATGGTGGCTACGTGAGATCGTCGTCTTTTAGCTTGCTTCCCGTAACGGAGTTCCGGAGCATTCCTACACATAGACCAACCGTAATTCGCATGCACTGCTTCATTCCAATGGCCCTAATATCTTTGTTCCATAACAGAAATGTCCTGATGGAATCTTTCTCCGTGTTCATCACTGACTGCTCCACAACTAGGAGGGAAAAAGTCTAAATGGGAATGGAGAAAATGGACTTTAGAGAACATGTTGCATCCAAGGTTATGGTATTTTTGTAGGAACACTGTCACCTACTGAGTGTAGTTATCATATCTCTTGTTACCTAAAAATGCACGAACAACTCCCTTGAAGGCTTCCCGAGCTTCTTTTTCTTTCCCTTCCAAAATTTTGTCAAATGATGATCCTTTACAAATTCTCGAATATGTGGCCCGATAAAAGTACCTTCCTTAACTGTTGTATCACTTAATTTCGGAAATTTCTCTCTTATTTACTTAAAGGTCCGTCCTTCTTGGTTCATACCTTTGAAAAAATTTTTCATCAAACCTAGCTTGATATGCAGGGCTGGAGGAAGAACATCTTTTGGGTCCACGAGAGGCTGGGCAACGACATTTTTGTCGCTCTGGTTAAGAATTATTGAGGGCCAGACTGCTTTAATATATTGCGATTTCCTATCCCTACTGCCCCACAAACATAAGAGGCAGAAATGGTTTGTTTATCCCAGTTCCATTCCTAAGAGTATGGTAATGGCTTTTGGATAATAACAGACTTTCCTTTTGTGTTCATGATATTTGATTGAGTCCAAGAGGGCTGTCATATGTGTATATGTATCCTTCATGTGAACTGCAAGACCAACAGGAACAGAAGAAATCCGGCCGCGGTGGTCTCGCGGTTCTAGGCGCGCAGTCCGGAACCGTGCGACTTCTACGGTCGCAGGTTCGAATCCTGCCTCGGGCATGGATGTGTGTGATGTCCTTAGGTTAGTTAGGTTTAAGTAGTTCTAAGTTCTAGGGGACTGATGACCACAGCAGCTGAGTCCCATAGTGCTCAGAGCCATTTGAACCATTTTCGAACAGAAGAAAAATGGTTGCCATTGTGAAGTAACACAGCTTTCAAACTAAGCTTGGAGGATTATTATTTGTTTGTAATTTCTGCTACTAGTCACTTTTTTATTTTTTGTTTTATGTTTAATCTAGCGTATACGACGCGTTCAGAACATGTTCTGTTCATCATCAGAAGTTTATACATACAGAGAATTTCTCTGTAAAATAAAAAAGTGACTGGTAGGAGAAATTACAAATAAATAATTATCCCACACAGTCACAGTTCACAAACATACCCATTATGGCCGAAAATAATAAAGCTTGGAGGAGTCTTTGAATAGCATCTAAGAATAATGATTCAGATTGAAAGATTAATGTCGCGGCAAACAACAAGATTGTTTTTCTTCTCCACAAAGGAAAGCAGGTCCATGTGACGTTTTCTGTACTGTGAGGCTGTGACATCACTTTCGAGAACATTCTTTTGTTGAAGTCGAGACCCAAGAATTTCTGCCTTCTCCTTTTCAGGTCAATGTCTCTAATGAGATCACTCAATTCCGCTTGACTCAATCTGTGTAGTTTATCATCTTTCCCCTCAAAATCAGGGTCACGGGATGTGGAAGGCTTGTTTGGTTCTTTTTCTTCTTCTTGTTCCGCACTGTCTTCATGTTCTACTTCAAACACACAATTTTCGGGTGGACTAGGATCTGGTAAACTATCTGAATGCGGAGTGTGTCGATTAGCAGATCGAAAATTCGGATACTGAACTGTTCTTCTTTTCTTCATAGGCAACCCTGTCTTTATAGGTAGTAGAAATAACAGTCATTTGCATGGTTTGTAGGTTACCACCAAACCACAGGCACAGCAAAAGCCATAGATCGTTTCTTATTTTTCAGCCATTCTCAAAATATAACTAAACATGCGTTGCAACATACATGTGAAGCCAAAGGCTTACCCTGGCCCCTACTTTCATACTGAAATAATGTTGATAGGCATTCTTCAAAAAAGGCGGCAGACTGCGTTTCTGTGAGGAGAATTCTATTTCACCACAAATGTAACAAAAATTACCTTATTTACACATTTTCGTGGCATTTTTATGTATTTTGCACTACAAAAGCACTCTAAAACCAGAAATTCTGCATTAATTACTGCAGAAACTATGTGAAACAACAGCTTAAGAGCATCTGTGTTTTATTATTGGACAGGTGTGCCAGCTCCGAAAACAAAATTCTCCCCAAACTGAAAATGTTGACTATAAAAATGATATGTCACTTTATCTCCAATGCAAGAGCTAATGTGTCATTTTTACGGTGTTTTTCAACTCAGTTGATGGAGACACATAATAATTAATTATTTTTGATACATTTTCATTGTTGGCTAGTGTAATCTAAAACAGCCACACGTACGGTTTAAAAAAGTTTATTTGAATCATACCATTAAAGGTTTCGGATTTCCCATAAACGCAGTTTCAGATGGCTCTTACAGATTTACTTGCTTTGCTGCGGGATCCTCGTTTCACAGTCTTCATTAGTTTTGTGCAATAGGATAAACAAAAAAGTTTTTATTCGAAGCTTGGTAAACTGACGAGATATCTTTTTTTTTTTTTTTTACTTCGCCGAAATATACAAGAAATGAACGTTAATAAAACGAGAAATATGACGACAGCTGTAGTGGTGTAAGATGCTGTGAGACGTATTCGTCGTGCACTTGTGTTATACATATTAAAATTTCTAAATTTTGCCACGTGTATTAAGTGAATGCTGTTAAAACCTCGGAAAACTCGTTGAATCGACACCACCCTATGTTTTAAGGCATCATGCATTACTTAACGTGTCCCAGCTTTACTTAAGTAACAAGAGTATTAGAATGGAATTTTCACTCTGCAGCGAAGTGTGCGCTGATTTTGGAACTTCCTGGCAGATTAAAACTGTGTGCCGAGTTCGAGTCTCGGTTCGGCACACAGTTTTAATGTGCCAGGAAGTTTCAAAATCAGCGCACACTCCGGTGCAGAGTGAAAATTTCATTCTCGAACCATCCCCAAGGCTGTGGCTAAGCCTTTCCTCCGCAATATTCTTTCTTCCGGTAGTGCTAGTCCTGCACATTTCGCAGGAGAACTTCTGTTAAGTTTGGAAGGTAGGAGACGAGGTACTGGCCGAATTAAAGCTGTGAGGACGGGGCGTGAGTCGTGGTTACAGCCGGCACGGTAGCTCAGCGTGTTCGCCGGTTGGCCTCTGTAATAAAAAAACTGAGTGGAAGGATAAACCACCGAACTTGAACAGGATCAGGATGTCTTGCGACGTCCGCAACGACCAAACGCAAAGGAGAAAAAAAAAAAAAAAAAAAAAAAAAAAAAAAAAAAAAAAAAAAAACCGCTGGTAGATCACTTGCTCGCGAAGGCAAAGATCCCGAGTTCAAGTCTCGGTCCGACACACAGTTTTAATCTGCCAGGAAGTTTCAACAAGGGCATTAGTTTTGAAGATGCTGGTCGTATTAGGCGCTATGCTTCATCGTTACGTATTCGATAAGCGACGAAATTAATTTAAAGGCCGAAAAGAAAAAATTAAATTGTATACAATAAATACTAACACGACATTCTGCTGAATTGCCAAGAATTAAGCTCCCGTTACAAACTTCTAGGACTGGTACAGGCGAGTGATTAAATAATAATATGAATAGGGATCCATGTCTGCAAATGAACCGCCTCCGTTCTACGACGGTTTCTATCCAGATGTTTAACTCATCCACTTCTGCTTGAGGAATTAAATTAGGCGTGACGCAGTACAATCATTAGGTAACAAGCCGAAAGGAAACATAACGAAACATCCATCACTTAAGTACATTTATATTAACACGTACACATTATGTGTGTGTTTACATTGTTCAAAAAAAAAAAAAAAAAAAAAGCTACCGGTACCTACAGTACAGTGCTGATGCATTACAACAGTGGCTCGATGCGGCGGCCACGAACGTTGTTACAGACACTGTGCCTACGAAGGACGTTCTGGTACTTACTGTCCGTCCCACCTAGTTTCTCTTCAGTTTCCACTGCGGCTGTCAGAACTCGTGCCAGCAGATTTGCCTTTGTCTATACAGGAGTGTCGTAAATTCCATAAGACCACTCACGAAGTAGTTCACGTCATCCTGTATATACAGGGTGGTCCAGTGATCGGGAACGGGCCAAATAACTCTCGAAATAAGCGTCAAACGAAAAAACGACAAAGAACGAAACTTGTCTAGTTCGAAGGGGGAAACCAGATGGCGCTATGGTTGGCCCGCTAGGTGGCGCTGCCATAGGTCAAACGGATATCAACTGGGTTTTTTTTTTAAGTAGGAACCCCCATTTTTCATTACATATTCGTGTAGTACGTAAAGAAATATGAAGTTTTTCGTTGGACATTTTTCGCTTTGTGATAGATGGCGCTGTAATAGTCACAAACATATGGCTCACAATTTTAGACGAACAGTTGGTAACAAGTAGGTTTTTATAATTAAAATACAGAACGTAGGTACGTTTGAACATTTTATTTCCCTTGTTCCAATGTGATACGTGTACCTTTGTGAACTTATCATTTCTGAGAACGCATGCTGTTACAGCGTGATTAACTGGAAATACCACATTAATGCAATAAATGCTCAAAATGATGTCCGTCGACCTCAATGCATTTGGCAATACTTGTAACGACATTCCTCTTAACAGCGAGTAGTTCGCCTTCTGTAATCTTCGCACATGCATTGACAACGCGCTGACGCAGGTTGTCAGGCGTTGTTGGTGGATCACGATAGCAAATATCCTTCAACTTTCCCACAGAAAGAAATCCGGGGACGTCAGATGCGGTGAACGTGCGGGCCACAGTATGGTTCTTCGACGACCAATCCACCTGTCATGAAATATGCTATTCAATACCGCTTCTACCGCACGCGAGCTATGTGCCGGACATCCATCAAGTTTGAAGTACATCGCCATTCTGTCATGAAGTGAAACTTCTTGTAGTAACATCGGTAGAACGTTACGTAGGAAATCAGCATACATTGCACCATTTAGAGCCGGCAGCGGTGGTCTCGCGGTTAAGGCGCTCAGTCCGGAACCGCGCGACTGCTGCGGTCGCAGGTTCGAATCCTGCCTCGGGCATGGATGTGTGTGATGTCCTTAGGTTAGTTAGGTTTAGGTAGTTCTAAGTTCTAGGGGACTGATGACCACAGAAGTTGAGTCCCATAGTGCTCAGAGCCATTTGAACCATTTAAAACGCCATCGATAAAATGGGGGCCAATTATCCTTCCTCCCATAATGCCGCACCGTACATTAACCCGCCAAGGTCACTGATGTTCCACTTGTCGCAGCCATCGTGGATTTTCCGTTGCCCAGTAGTGCATATTATGTCGGTTTACGTTACCGCTGTTGGTGAATGACGCTTCCTCGCTAAATAGAACGCCTGCAAAAGATCTGTTATCGTCCCGTAATTTCTCTTGTGCCCAGTGGCAGAACTGTACACGACGTTAAAAGTCGTCGGCATGCAATTCCTGGTGCATAGAAATATGGTACGGGTGCAATCGATGTTGATGTAACATTCTAAACACCGACGTTTTTGAGGTTCCCGGTTCTCGCTCAATTTGTATGTTGCTGATGTGCAGATTAGCCGCGACAGCAGCTAAAACACCTGCTTGGGCATCATCATTTGTTGCAGGTCGTGGTTTAAGTTTCACATGTGACTGAACAGTTCCTGTTTCCTTAAATAACGTAACTATCCGGCGAAAGGTCCGCACACTTGAATGATGTCGTCCAGGATACCGAGCAGCATACATAGCACACGCCCGTTGGGCATTTTTTGATCACAATAGCGATACATCAACATGATATCGACCTTTTCCGCAATTGGTAAACGGTCCATTTTAACACGCGCCAGATGGGGATGAAATGATGATGAAGACGACACAACACCCAGTCCTTGAACTGTGAAAATCTCCGAAGCAGCCGAGAATCGAACCCGGGCCCGTAGGACGGCAATCCGTCACGCTGACCACTCAGCTATCGGGGCAGACTGTGACGTACAGACAGACGTTAATGATGCGGACGGTTAGGGAAAGAAGTGAGGCTCAAGTGACTGAAAATTTAGTTGCTGGTTGCAAGGAACGGTCGATTATGTCTTTTTTGTATGATATAGTTTTTGTCAGTTAAAATAAATGACCTCCCGTCGGGTAGACCGTTCGCCGGGTGCAAGTCTTTCGATTTGACGCCACTTCGGTGACTTGCGCATCGATCGGGATGAAATCGTTATTTTGAGGACAACACAACACTCAGTCCCTGAGCGGTGAAAATCTCCGACCCAGCCGGGAATCGAACCCGGGTCCTTAGGATTGACATTCTGTCGCGCTGACCACTTCTTTTTTTATTATTTTTTTTTCTTTACTGTATGTACCACAAAAAAGAAAACCAAAATTACATTACTTACAACGCCCACAGAGGCATTTAAACAGTTTCATACAAGACTGGCACGGGAAAAGACTGATTCATGTTACAATAAGAAATACCTTCTTCCATCCACCTTGGAGAATGAAGGAAAAAGGATATGGAAAACGTGCTCGAATTGTTGAAAGATGGGGAAGGAAATCGGCCGTGACGTTTTCAAAGGAACGATCTCGTCATTTGCCTTACGCGATTTAGGAAAATCTCAAGCAACTAAATCTGGAGGGTCGGAAGGGGATTTGAACCATCGTCCTCCCGAATGTACAAAAATGTTCAAACGCGTGTGAAATTTTATGGGACTTACCTGCTAAGGTCATCAGTCCCTAAGCTTACAAACTACTTATCCTAAATTATCCTAAGGACAAACACACACACCCATGCCCGAGGGAGGACTCGAACCTCCGCCGGGACCAGCCGTACAGTCCATGACTGCAGCGCCTGAGACCGCTCGGCCTCCTGAATGCGAGTACAGTGTGCTAACCACATTTTTTTACGTTAACCTCTTTTTTTGAGATAATACTTTTATTAGATGAATAAGAAAGGCCCATAATCTTCTAGAAAACGAGTGAAAAAAAACTGAAAGCAACTGGAAGTGAACCTTTTACCTTTATTTTTTTTGTTTTGTTTCGTTTTTTTCTGTTATTATTATTAGGATAAAGGCGTCTTTCAGTTACGACAAGGGAAATATGTATTATCCGGACACAGGAGGAGCCGTGGCTCGAGTGTGCGAGGTAGGTAGCAGGTGAGGATCTTCTGCACTAGCAGTCACACCTCTAACGCCGATCCACATGTGAAACGGTGTTCGTCAGTACCCACGAGGTGGCAACGTGGGCAAAGGGGGGAATCCGTCATCCCAATAGCATGCAGCCTTTGTCGTGTTACAACTTTCCCGTTCACAATCTGGTACCACGTAGCTCGTACCAGCGTGGGGATTTAATTAATGTCATATGACTAGCGCCTCCCGTCGGGTAGATCGTTCGCCGGCTGCAAGTCTTTCGATTTGACGCCACTTCGGCGACTGGCGCGTCGATGGGGTTGAAATGATGATGAGGAGGACAACACAACACCCTGAGCGGAGAAAATCTCCGACCCTGCCGGTGTCGCGCTGACCACTCAGCTACCGGGGTCTGACTGTTATCAGTTGAAACACGCATTACTTTAACAACTGTTCTTGTTATTTTCTGGCAACTAAATGAAGTATGTTCTCGCATAACAAAGTAAGAACTACAGGCGGAAAGGTCTGTTGTTCCCTATGAAGAGATAGATATTTGTTTTAAATTATAAACTGTGAGAGGAGCCCAATATATGTAAAGTATAAGGTACAAATTACTCTGTGCATCAATTTTCATATAATTTTATATGTAGACAGTTATTTTCCAAAGTCTGGATCTACAACAGGTACTTAAATATTTTAAATTATAGCATCCGATAAACGCGTAGATAAGGATAATGTGCGAAGTGTAAATTAATCTGGTACTGAATCTTAGAAATCAAATATAGAAGGGCAGTCACGGCGCTAAAGTGCGATATTGGAAATCCCTCCCCCTCCACCCTCCCGCCACCACACCACATCTGATATCTTGGTTGTGGTGAGATTCAACTGTAGCAAAGCCTAATGTTTAGGCTTGCACCTTATTTAATCGCATTTTAATATATTTAACGCATAAAAGCTAAAACCTCGGAGTAAATTCAGGCCAGCCGGTGTGGCCGAGCGGTTCTAAGCGCTTCAGTCTGGAACCGCGCGACCGCTACGGTCGCAGGTTGGAATCCTGTCTCGGGCATGGATGTGTGTGATGTCCTTAGGTTAGTTAAGTTTAAGTAGTTCTAAGTTCTAGGGGACTGATGACCTCAGATGTTAAGACCTATAGTGCTCAGAGCCATTTGAACCATTTGAAGTAAATTCAGAAAACGTATATTGGACAATGGGCAATCATCCAAATGGCGTGATGTAATTATATACATATATCATAAATAAACTACGAAAAATGTAAGGGGGTCTACTACGTAATCTGGCACAATTAGGCTCTATATCTAACGGTATGTAAGCATAGTAGTCTCATTCATGTGAAACACTAGGTACTACAGGGTGATCCATTGATCGTGACCGGGCCAAATATCTCACGAAATAAGCGTCAAACGAAAAAACTACAAAGAACTAAACTTGTCTAGCTCGAAGGGGAAAACCAGTTGCCGCTATGGTTGGTCTCCTAGATGGCGCTGCCATAGGTCAAACGGATATCAACTGCGTTTTTTTTTAAAATAGGAACCCCCATTTATGTTACATATTCGTGTAGTCCGCAAAGAAATATGAATGTTTTAGTTTGACCACTTTCTTCGCTTTATGATAGATGGCGCTGTAATAGTTACAAGCATATGGCTCACAATTTTAGACCAACAGTTGGTAACAAGTAGGTTTTTAAAATTAAGATAAAGAACGTAGGTACGTTTGAACATTTTATTTCCGTGGTTCCAATGTGATACGTGTACCTTTGTCAACTTATCATTTCTGAGAACGCATGCTGTTACAGCGTGATTACCTGGAAATACCACATTAATGCAATAAATGCTCAAAATAATGTCCGTCAACCTCAATGCATTTGGCAATACGTGTAACGACATTCCTCTCAAAAGCGAGTAGTTCGCCTTCCGTAATGTTCGCACATGCACTGACAATGCACTGACGCATGTTGTCAGGCGTTGTCGGTGGATCACGATTGCAAACATCCTTCAACTTTCCCCACAGAAAGAAATCCGGGGACGTCAGATCCGGTGAACGTGCGGGCCACGGTATGGTGCTTCGACGACCAATCCACCCGTCATGAAATATGCTATTCAATATCGCTTCAACCACACGCGAGTTATGTGCCGGACATCCATGATGTTGGAAGTACATCGCCATTCTGTCATGCACTGAAACATCTTGTAGTAACATCGGTAGAACATTACGTAGGAAACCAGCATACATTGCACCATTTAGATTTCCATCGATAAAATGGGGACTAATTATCCTTCCTCCCATAATGCCGCACCATACATTAACCCGCCAAGGTCGTTGATGTTCCACTTGTCGCAGCCATCGTGGATTTTCCGTTGCCCAATAGTGCATATTATGTCGGTTTATGTTACCGCTGTTGCTGAATAACGCTTCCTCGCTAAATAGAACGCGTTAAAAAGATCTGTCATCATCCCGTAATTTCTCTTGTGCCCAGTGGCAGAACTGTACACGACGTTCAAAGTCGTCGCCATGCAATTCCTGGTGCATACAAATATGGTAGGGGTGCAATCGATGTTGCTGTAGCATTCTCGACACCGACGTTTCTGAGGTTCCCGGTTCTCGCTCAATTTGTATGCTACTGATGTGCGGATTAACAGCGACAGCAGCTTGGGCATCATCATTTGTTGCAGGTCGTGGTTGACGTTTCACATGTGGCTGAACACTTCCAGTTTCCTTAAATAACGTACCTATCCAGCGAACGGTCCGGACACTTGGATGATGTCGTCCAGGATACCGAGCAGCATACATAGCACACGCCCGTTGGGCATTTTGATCACAATAGCCATACATCAACAAGATATTAACCTTTTCCGCTATTGGTAAACGGTCCATTTTAACACGGGTGATGTATCACGAAGCAAATACCGTCCGCACTGGCAGAATGTTACGTGATTCCACATACTTATACGTTTATGACTATTACAGCGCCATCTATCACAAAGCGAAAAAAGTGGTCCAACTAAAACATTCATATTTCTTTACGTACCACACGAATATGTAATAAAAAATGGGGGTTCCTATTTTAAAAAAACGCAGAAGGAAGGGGAGGGAACTCGGTCGTGCCCTTTGAAACGAACCATCCCGGTATTTGTCCGAAGCGATTTAGGGAAATCACGGAAAACATCAATCAGGATGGCCGGACACGAGTTTGAACCGTCGTCCTTCCGAATGCGAGTCCAGTGTGCTAAACACTGCGCACTGTTGGTAGTCAGTCCACCAGACAGAATGCAGAGATCGGAGGCTTGCCCGCTATGTAAGACATGATAGACAGCGATTTGTGGCAGTTCGGGCGCCAGAATACATTCAATGTAAGTACATGTACAAAATATTCAAATGTGTGTGAAATCTTGTGGGACTTAACTGCTAAGGTCATCAGTGCCTAAGCTTACAGAATGCTTAACCTAAATTATCCTAAGGACAAACACACACAGCCATGCCCGAGGGAGGACTCGAACCTCCGCCGGGAACAGCCGCACAATCCATGACTGCAGCGCCCTAGGCCGCTCGGCTAATCCATTCTGAAAAATGGGGCTCAGCAACATGCGACCCCTACGTGAGCCGTGTTGATACAGAGACATCGTCATTGACGATTGCAGTGGACTCAGGTTTGAGAGTGGAGCGTGGGTGAATGGAACCGTCAGGTTTCTTGTAACGCCATGTCGACAGTCGTTTTCCGGCCCACTGCTGCTCGGAACGGGCACCGCGCCAAGGACGCAGGCCGGTGGGAGAATATTATGCTGTGGGTACGGACAGCGAACAATGGGTATTTCACTGCCAAATTCGCTGTTGCTTTTGTCCAGTTCGGTGTTATCTTTTACAAAAGTCGGTGTTACGTTTTGCCAGATTCATTGTTATTACTGCCAAATTAGTTGTCACTTCAGCCAAATTCGTTAATATTAGCTAAAATTGATGTTATCATTTCGATACATTCGGTTCTTTTTATGCCGCATTCGACGTTATTTTTTTGCAAGGGCGGGTTTGCCAAATTAGGGTGTAACTTTTTGGGGAAATACGGTGTCGTTATTTTGCCAAATTCGATGTCATTCTTTTCCCAAATTCGGTTCAAAAGTGGCTCTGAGCACTATGGGACTTTACATCTGAGGTCATCCGTGCCCTAGAACTTAGAACTACTTAAACCTAACCTAAGGACATCACACACATACATGCCCGTGGCAGGATTCGAACCTGCGACCGTAGCAGCAGCGCGGTTCCGGACTGACGCGCCTAGGACCGCTCGGCCACAGCGGCCGTCTGTGTCAAAATACAGTTTTAACAATTAACACGAGTTATGTGGATGACGTGAAGACTACTGCGGCCGACGTGCATCCCTTCATGCTCGATGCCCTCTCCGACGTCTATGGCACCTTGCAGCAAGAAAACTGTTCGTGCCAAAAGGCCAAAACAGTGGTACTGTAGCTTGAGGAGTATGGTAATCAACTGACGTTAATGCCTCGGCATCAAATTCACCTGATCGGAACCCGAGGGGGGCACATCTGGGACGCTATCTGCGAGCAAAAAACCGAAATATCAATTAGCCTTAGCAGCAATGCTAAAATTTTTCGTTTTTAAGTGAACCTTTGTCAAAAATGGAATAATTTTCATTCGTAACTAGCGAACCCGGCAATTCTTCGCGATTATAAATATATGTAAGAACTGGATATATATACTAATCGCCTTCTTCCCCCTCTCTCTATCCCCCTCCTCCTCCCTATCACACCACATTCCTCCCCACCCTGTATATCTCTTATCTCACTCTCTCATCTCCTCCTTCCTCATCTCTGTCCAGATCCTCTTTCCCCTTCTTTATATCCATTCACCCCCCCCCCCCCCCCTCACCTCTTCCCAGTCCGTCTCCTGCTCCGCCCTCACACTGAATTTATTTATTGTTATTACCTACAGAACTTAGATTAGGAATAGAAGTCGAAATATATGGGTAAATCGGTTATTATCATTAGTACATAGGGTATAAGAGAGATCGTTCCAACTTCTGGATCTATGAGGATTTTACCTTCAATTTCATCGTTTCGCATGTTTTAATCTACAAACAGGTAGGATTATAAAGTCAGCCATAAAGACAACATTCCTGTCTTCTGTTGAAAATTACTGCGAAAAGGAAAACAAAACCACACAATTTCACAACACAGCTTAGCATGTTCTTTCTGGCAGCCGGTTTAACAGGAAGTGTTTATTGTATATCTCCAGTCGGTTAGGCTGTGCGTTTTCTGTTAGTCACTCAGTTCGTCGATAAGGGATTTGTCCTACCGAATCTTTTCTTGAATTTGTGTGAACTGAAACAAAAAATTTTCAGCTAGGCTGTTGTACGTTGTATATCCCGCAAGAAACGCGTCGATAGAGGTTCTCGGCCAGGAAGCAGTGACGCCAGTGCGTCAGGTGACGGTGTCAATTGTGGTAATTTGACCTTTCCGCTTGCACAACATAATCTTGGCGGTTCCTCGAAGCCTCGAAGCACAGCAATGTTGACATGCCTTGTCCATTGTTCCGAAGTCGACGAATACATCCACGGCGTAATCGACTGTTAGATCATGTCTGAATGACAACCGTTCAGTTCGGCCGTCTGTTTTGTCGATTTTCCAAATTAATTTGTGCGTAAGCTCCAACTGACCGAGTCGAACTCGGGCTGTATTCGTTGTTTCGTAGTCATAATAGACAGCGCTTCAGATACTCTTACCGAGCGAGGTGGAGCAGTGGTTAGACACTGGACTCGCATTCGGGAGGACGACGGTTCAATCCCGCGTCCGGCCATCCTGATTTAGGTTTTCCGTGATTTCCCTAAATCGCTCCAGGCAAATGCCGGGATGGTTCCTCTGAAAGGGCACGGCCGACTTCCTTCCCAATCCTTCCCTAATCCGATGAGACCGATGACCTAGCTGTCTGGTCTCCTTCCCCAAACAACCCAACCCTCAGATACTCTTTCATTCGTCTCCAAACGCTGCCTACACTCTTTGTCATTCTCACTGACTCGAAAATCGTGTGTTGTGCGTACCCCGGCCGTTAGTTCGATGCCTCACAGGATGAATTTTATTTCCAAAGAAATAAACCACGAACTGAAATCAACCGAATGTCTGCAACATGCCAAATTACAACGAACTGACTTAGTTAAGTCTTTGCAACACACCAAAGATATGATCAGCACCGGTAACACGCATTTTGCCTGTGTTGAAATCAACAGTCGAGATCGTAATAATATTTATTTGCCGGTTTCTGGTTACCTGTGTACGATCGTGGCATTACGGGAAAACCGAGAAGCCGCAGGCGCTAGCCATAGGGGGAAAAAATTCTGAAGATGGCTTTAACATAAGCCGAAATCGGTAAATAAACAAATATTATTGCGACGTCGACTGTTGATTGTACACTAAATATAGCACCAGGTCGCCGTACTCTGTGAAAAATATTGTCTAAATTTATGACACATTTTGCCGTACGTTTTGTCGACGTTCCGAATGATTTTGTGCGTAACCTCCAACTGAGCAAAACATCTTGACTGTATCCGCCATAATGGACTGCGCTTGAGAAATTCTTAAACGATTTGCCTCCAAGCGCTCTCTACACTTTTCGTCAGTCTGACTGACGCGACAGTCATGTAGTTGGCCTGCGTTGCGCGTACGACCTATATTTCGACTCCTCACTGGTGGCAAAAAAATTAACCACTGACAGCAAATGAATGTTGCCGGCACACCAAAGATATGATCAGCTCCGATAATACACTGAAACGTCATTTTCAATTGTATTCTTTTCGAAAAATATCAATATTCCATGTGGAATTTGTTTTCTTATGAAAACACGTGACAGCAGAAGGGTCAAACCGACCGTCGCAATTTTTTAATTGAGTTTTTCATTAGAAAACTGCCATCAAAATTTCACACTTTTAGATGGATTTTCCACAAAATTTCTTTCATATAAAGCTTGTTCTTGACAATTACGAACACAGCAAAAAACAAATCACCTAAATCTCTAGAGACGTTCGAGTGATGATCTTTCATACACGCTGCAGTTGATTTTTATTTATACAGGGTGGTTCATCGATAGAGACCGGGCCAAATATCTCACGAAATAAGCAAAAAACGATAAAAACTACAAAGAACGAAACTCGTCTAGCTTGAAGGGGGAAACCATATGGCGCTATGGTAGGCCCGCCAGATGGCGCTGCCATAGGTCAAACGTTTATCGACTGCGTTTTTTAAAATAGAAACCCCCATTTTTTATTACATATTCGTGCACTACGTAAAGTAATATGAATGTTTTAGTTGGACCACTTTTTTCGCTTTGTGATAGATGGCGCTGTAATAGTCACAAAAGTATAAGTACGTGGTATCACGAGACATTCCGCCGGTGCGAACGGTATTTGCTTCGTGATACATTACCCGTGTTAAAATGGACCGTTTACCAATTGCGGAAAAGGTCGCTATCGTGTTGATGTATGGCTATTGTGATCAAAATGCCCAACGGGCGTGTGCTATGTATGCTGCTCGGTATCCTGGACGACATAATCTAAGTGTCCGGACCGTTCACCGGATAGTTACGTTATTTAAGGAAACAGGAACTGTTCAGTCACATGTGAAACGTCAACCACGACCTGCAACAAACGATGATGCCCAAGTATGTGTTTTAGCTGCTGTCGCGGCTAATCCGCACATCAGTAGCAGACAAACTGCGCGTGAATCGGGAATCTCAAAAACGTCGGTGTTGAGAATGTTACATCAACATCGATTGCACCCGTACCATATTTCTATGCACCAGGAATTGCATGGCGACGACTTTGAACGTCGTATACAGTTCTGCCACTGGGCACAAGAGAAATTACGGGACGATGACAGATTTTTTGCACGCGTTCCATTTAGCGACGAAGATTGACCAACAGCGGTAACGTAAACCGACATAATACGCACTATTGGGCAACGGAAAATCCACGATGGCTGCAACAAGTGGAACATCAGCGACCTTGGCGGGTTAATGTATGGTACGTCATTATGGGAGGAAGGATAATTGTCCCCCATTTTATCGATGCTCGTCGTGATGGCTGGGTGTTGTGTGCTGTCCTTAGGTTAGTTAGGCTTAAGTAGTTCTAAGTTCTAGGGGACTGATGACTATAAGATGTTAAGTCCCACAGTGCTCAGAGTCAGCTATCGATGCTCGCGTGCGGTTGAAGCGGTATTGAATAGCATATTTCATGACTAGTGGATTGGTCATCATACCATGGCCCACATGTTCACCAGATCTGACGTCCCCGGATTTCTTTCTGTGGGGAAAGTTGAAGGACATTTGCTATCGTCATCCACCGACAACGCCTGACAACATGCGTCAGCGCATTGTCAATGCATGTGCGAACATTACGGAAGGCAAACTACTCGCTGTTAAGAGGAATGTCGTTCCGCGTATTGCCAAATGCATTGAAGTTGACTGACATCATTTTGAGCATTTAGTGCATTAATGTGGTATTTACAGGTACGCTGTAACAACATGCTTTCTCAGAAATGAGAAATGATAAGTTCACAAAGGTACACGTATCACATTGGAACAACGGAAATAAAATGTTCAAACGTACCTACGTTCTGTATTTTAATTTTAAAAACCTACTTGTTACCAACTGTTGGTCTAAAATTGTGAGCCATATGCTTGTAACTATTACAGCGCCATCTATCATAAAGGAAGAAAGTGGTCCAACTAAAACATTCATATTTCTTTACGTACTACACGAATATGTAATAAAAAATGGGGGTTCGTATTTTAAAAAAACGCAGTTGATATCCGTTTGACCCATGGCAGCATCATCTAGCTGGCCAACCATAGCGCCATCTGGTTTCCCTCTTCAAGCTAGACGAGTTTCGTTCTTTGTAGTTTTTTCGTTTTGACTCTTATTTCGTGAGATATTTGGCCCGGTCACGATCAATGGACCACCCTGTATAGATTTGCACTGGAATGAAATGTTGAGTTGTTACAGACAATGGGAAAAGCGATCGGTGCTTTGTTAATAACAATGTAGACAGAAACGAGTAACAAACACTCGGCATCAAAAGTGATACAGCACTGCCGAGACAATATGTCCCTGTTGGCCACGTGTCGTGCCTTCACGTGCTCCAGCCGATCTTTGTGCTAATTTTTCACTGTCCTAGCCAGGATCCATTGTATTGCAGCGTGGCACCAACCGCGGTTTCCAAATATTTTTACGAAGTACCATTGTAATGAATCACAATGCTTCATTTCTTTTGAAAGATTAAAAATTTGACTGCTATTTCCATGAAATAATACAAGAAGGAGGAAGTTATAGTAACAGTAGTAAATTAAAAACTTATCAATTTAGTCACAGTATACAATGAAAACAGAAAGCAGCTTATCTGCTGCCTGTGTTTACGTAATATGCCTGCTTGTAACCCTTGAAAACGGACAAATTAATATGAAAAATAGAGAGTTTTAACCTCGGTTTTCACCATTTACCACTATTCATAACGGCCAGATAGTCGTATGATCCCTGAGTATAACACAGTTTCTAAGAATTAGTATCAACAGGAGAACACTGGTGATTTTTTGTAGCATTCAACTACTTATCAGCCGGTTGTTGTGGCCGAGCGGTTCTAGGCGCTTAAGTCTGGAACCGCGCTACTGCTACGGTCGTAGGTTCGAATCCTGCCTCCGGCATGGATGTGTGTGATGTCCTTATGCTAGTTAGGTTTAAGTAGTTCTAAGTCTAGGGGACTGATGACCTCAGACGTTGAGTCCCATAGTCCTGAGAGCCATTTTTTGAACTGCTTATCACTTTTCGAGAAGAGCAGCGATAGGTGAACGGGCTAAGTTTTCATTTATTTGCCTATTTACTTTAACATTTTGAGTCTTCGCATCTTGAAAGTGAATGAGTGAAAATTATTCAATCTTTTTTAATTTCTGCGTTTATTACAGGAAATAAATAGTGAGTGAGGGTCACAACTACCAGCCAGTGTCCCATGTCCTTCACTTAGCAAACAAAGCCCTTAAACTCAACCTGCTGGAAGCCCTGGAAATTAACAAACATCTAGTTCACATTCCCGGTCTACTCCTAAATGACCAGACATAGCTCAACACTTCCCCTGTACTAAACTTCATATAATCATATCAGTTTTTCATTACTTCCCACACAGTCTGTTCCTACACATTCTCATTTTCCTGTGTTCATTAAGTTCTTTTATTTTATTAGAATTGTCTATGTCATCCGTATAAACTGTAGTTTCAATTGTTGAGGCTTACTCCTAACTGATACCTGTATTACTTTCCATGTTTAATACCTCTTGTAGTTTTCTCATCAAATATTGTTTTTATTTTATTTGGCTCATTTATTTAATACAAACTGTTACACAGTCACAGTTTTGAGTATAATGTTAATGTTTTTCCTGCTTGCTCCTTTTGTATTTGTGTATTGTTCATCCTTTTTTACCTTTTAAAACGCAGTACCACCACTCTCTCAAACATTGCCTTTACAGTATGTTCCGCCTCCATTTTCCTGCATTTATTCATTTCCGTTAATCTTATCGATATTGCTTAAGTTCCTTATATATTCTTGAGTTATATTGATAATTCTTTCTTCTTTTAATTGGTTTGCGCATCACTCTCCATGTTTTATACTTCCTGAAGTAGACCTGTCAGGTGCTAATTTTTATTTTATTTTATTAGTTTTGTTTATTAATAGAGACCGCCCCGATAGCTGAGTGGCGTGTGTGCTGCAGGGATTGTGATGCAGATGATAACTTCATTTTCACTCCCGCCCGTGACTAGGATTGTCATTTACTTTATTCATGTTACACAAAAAAAAGGGCGGCCTTTACGTTGATTTTCTGGTTTCCAAATTGTTTTTGCTTTGTTTTTGCTGTCTCGATCCTTTTCTTATCCCTAAGATAGTACAATTGTACGAATAAAGATTGTTTGTTTACCCTGCCTTCCTGCTCCCAAAAACAAGATAAAAAAATCCGCTTGGAATGTAAATCTTATTTATGTATTTGTATAAAAAAAAGCGGTTCTAAAAAAAAGAAAAGTGGCGTCACATTGAAAGACCGCACTTTATTTATAACCACCCGTTAAGTTTCGACGCAGGTATTTTCTACATTAAACAGAAAATCATTTCCTTTCCAATCACGCAGATTTAGGTTCTCCGCAAAAAAAAAAAAAAAAAAAAAAAAAAACACCTTGTGCGGTGCATATATTTTTCTTCATTTAAAAAGTGGTCAGCGCAGCTGTCTGTCACGCCAAGGGACCCGGGTTCGATTCCTGGCTGGGTCGGAGAATTTTTCCGCTCAGGGACTGGGTGTTGTGTTCTCCTTATTATCATTTCATCATCAATGGAAGGCAACGGGAAGCCACCACTGGAATCACTTCCCTAGACGCTCTTGCGGTGGACCTCTCTGACGAGGTTTCCCCCATGACAAGACCTGACGTACGGCAGAACACGAAGTTTTTTTTATCATTATTATTAATAGAAACTTTTACGTGGGCTCCCGTTTGTCAAAGTTTTTCCTGACTACACTGTTTTTATTTCTATTTTTTAAAATTTATTTACTGTTACGATTTTTTAATTTTTACATTGCATTACCACCACACTGTCAAAGATGTTACTTACTGTATGGCCGGCCAGGGTGGCCGAGCGCTTCTAGGCGCTACAGTCTGGAACCGCGCGAACTCTACGGTCACAGGTTTGAATCCTGCCATGGGCATGTACGTGTGTGATGTCCTTAGGTTAGTTAGGTTTAAGTAGTTCTAAGTTCTAGGGGACTGATGACCTCAGAAGTTAAGTCCCATAGTGCTCAGAGCCATTTGAACCATTTGAACTTACTGTATGTTTCTGCTTCAATGTAGACGTGTAACTTCTCTTCCAATGTTGTGTACAAACATTGTAACATTTTTGGTGACAACACTCAGTAAATGTCTGAAGATGGCCTTGTAAGCGTTAACACAATAAAAGTAATACGAGGGTGAGTCAAATGAAAACCTTAAATTTGTAATAACAAATCGAAATTTCGCGCCGTTATCCTGTAAGCTGGTAAGCGTTCTACAAACAGCGTGCAGAATGGCCTGTAGGTGGCAGCATAGTACAGATGCACACATATCGTCGCAGTATCAGTATAAAGATGGCCGCCCCACTTGCGACTTGTACCAGGGAAGAACAGCGTTCTGTTATTCGGTTTTTGCGTAGTGAAGGTGTGAAACCTGTTGAAATTCATCGACGAATGAAGGGTCAGTACGGTGATGCATGTTTGTCACAGCAGCAAGTCTACGAATGGAGTAGGAAGTTTGCAAATGGTGTGACTTCGGTGGAAGATGCTCCTCGTCCGGGTCAGGCACAACGTGTTGTGACTTCACAGAACATTGCAGCAGTTGAAGTCATAGTGAAGGAAAACCGCCGAGTGACACTGAATGACATTGCAGCATGTTTACAGATTAGTCATGGGTCAGCACACCACATTGTGTATGATGTGCTCCAGTTTCACAAAGTGTCTGCAAGATGGGTGCCACGGCAGCTGACTCCTGAAATGAGAGAACGACGTGTCGATGCTCGTGAAGAACTTCTTCGGCGCTTTGACCGAGAAGGCGATGGCTTCCTTGCAAGAATCGTTACTGGGGACGAAACCTGGGTTCACTTTCACCAACCGGAACCGAAGAGAGCGAGCAGGGAATGGCGCCATTCCTCATCTCCAAAACCAAAGAAGTTTCGAACAGAAATCAGCAGAAGGTTATGCTCTGTTGGGACGAAAAAGACGTCATTCTGGAGCATTGCATGCCTAGATGGACCACTGTCTCCAGTACATCATACACAGATCTCCTAAAAAATCATCGGCGGCCTGCAATCAAATCAAAGCGACGTGGATAGCTGTCAGCAGGTGTCCTTTTGCAAGATGACAATGCAAGGCCCCACACTGCCCGTATAACAGTTGCAACAATCACAGACGTGCATTTTGAGTGTCTTCCTCATCCACCATACTCAGTAGACCTTGGCCCAAGTGATTTCCATATATTTTGACCACACAGAGGCGCAATGGGAGGAAAGAAGTTCCGTTCTGATGAAGAGGTACGCCACGCGGTGCATGAGTGGTTACGCGGACTACCAAACGAACTTATTTCTAAAGTAATTTATGCACTTTGTAAGCGCTGGAGGACTTGCGTTGAGCGTGGGGGAGATTATGTTGGAAAGTGATACAGCTTTGTACCACTTCTGCACAATAAATAATATTTTAAAAAATATTTAAGGTTTTCATTTGACTCACCCTCGTATTGTAGAACAAAAGCAAACTAGTGCTTTTCATTTATTATAATGTTGTTCTACAAAGAACGCAAGGAAGATTCAGTTAACATGAAATAACAGAAATAAAAAACAAACGAAAATCAGTTATTTCAGAAACCTGTTGTTTAGAGCGGTTGTAACAGTCAGGTTGGAAATGGAAATGATCGTTTGGCATTGTTGGCCGGGAGGCCCCATGCCGGAGAGTTCGGCCGCCGTATTGCAAGTCCATGCGGGTCAGTGATGAAGAAGGACAGACAACACCCAATCCCCTGCCGGGAATCGAACCCGTGCCCCCCGCGAGGTAGGCGGAAACGCTACCGCTACGCTACGGAGGCGGACAAGTCAGGTTAACGAGTCAACAGTCAGGTTAACTGGTATGGAAAGCAAACGATATAACCGAAAACGGTTCTCTCAGCGATAAGCGCTATACCTACGCACGACGTAGGCTTATATGGGTAGCCACCAGCTTCGCCCGGCATGCGTGCAACCCGCAACGCTATAACCAGCTTCCTGAGTAACTGCCAAGTTGACACTGAAACTTCCTCTGATACAGGACCAGCAGAGAAATGCTCCATCGGAGAACAAAAAATTGGAATATGTTCCTCTTTGTTAAAACCATTTGATTGAAAAGTGAGGTACCAGCTGTCTCATTATACATTCTTCAGCACCTTTAAACACTTTTTCAGTTTTGACATGTGAACATATTCGTGCTTTTTTTTTTTAACATGCAACTCACTTACGACTCCCATAGGCTCCTCTGATTGTAACCCACTGACATTCGCTAGTATATCGCTGTGGGTCGCTCATATCCATTCACTCCCCTTTGCCCTTTCTAACTCACTCTTTCAGCCCAACTCATTGTCATTATCTCTTTGTGTCTCTCTGTCACTACCTCCTGTGTCACAGCGGCAATCTTCTTCGTTCTGTCATGCTGCATCTACATCTACGTCTACATTATCACTCTGCAATTTACAACTAAGAGCGTGACAAAGGGTTCGTAGAACATCTTCAAGCTATTTCTCTACAGTTCCACTTTCTAACAGCGCGCGGGAAAAACGAGCTCTGATTTTTTTTTTATCATGATGATCATTTTTTGTTATGTAGGTTGGAGCCAATAGTATATTTTCCCATTAGGAGGACAAAGTTGCTGATTGAAATATCACGACAAGACTGCTGCGACGAAAAATGCCATTGTTTTAATGACTGCCACCCTCATCCAAACATTATGTCCTCTCCCCTATTTCGCTATAATACAAAACGAGCTGCCTTTCTTTCAACTTTTTTCGATGTACTCCGTCAGTTCCACCCGAAATCTCACACGGCACAGCAATTCCAGAAGAGGACGGACAAGCTTGGTGTACGCAGTCTCTGCAGTCTGTTGTATTTTCTATGTGTTTTACCAAAAATGTGGGTAACTTCATACTTTTCATTACGTGGAGTCAACTGCTACTTCTTGCAACATACAGATATCTTGCCTAAATCATTTTGCAGTTGGTTTTGATTACCTGATGACTTTACAAAACGGTAAATGGTTCAAATGGCTCTGAGCACTATGCGACTTAACTTCTGAGGTCATCAGTCGCCTAGAACTTAGAACTAATTAAACCTAACTAACCTAAGGACATCACACACATCCATGCCCGAGGCAGGATTCGAACCTGCGACCGTAGCGGTCACGCGGTTCCAGACTGAAGCGCCTTTAACCGCACGGCCACACCGGCCGGCCAAAACGGTAAATGACAGCATCAGCTGTAAAGAGTCTAAGAGGTCTGCTCAGATTGTCTCCTATATCCTTATGTATATCAGGAGCAGCAGAGGCCCTATAACACTTCCTTGGGGAACGCCAGATATTACTTTTATTTTACTCGATCACTTTCCGTCAGTTACTACGAACTGTGACCTAGCTGACTGAAACCCACGAATCCAATCGCACAACTCAGACGATAATCCATAGGCACGCAACATGATTAGAAGTGGTTTTTGAGTAACGGTGTCGAAAGCCTTCTGGAAATTTAAAAATACGTAATCAATTTGACAACCCCTGTCGATAGCACTCATTACGTCGTGAGAATAAAGAGCTACTTGTGTTTCACAAGAACGATTTTTCCTGAATCCGCGCTATTAGTCAATAAACCGTTTTCTTCGAGATAATTCATTATGTTCAATCACAGAATATGTTCCATTACCCTACTGCAAATCGACGTTAGTGATATGGGTATATAATTCAGAGGATTACTCCTGTTTGCGTATCATTCAATGAGCTAGCGATTGTATATCGTTGTTAGATATGAGGCTATTGTATCTGCTTGCTCTGAAAGGAACCTGGCGGGTATGCAATCTGGATCGGAAGCCTTGCCTTTATTAAGTGATTTAAGCTGCTTCACTACACCGAGGATATCTACTTCTAAGTTACTCATGTTGGCAGTTGTTCTAGATTCGAGTTCAGGAATATTTACTTCGTAGTCTTTGGTAAACGAGTTTCGGAAAACCGTGTTTAGTAACTCTGCTTTAGTGACACTGACATCATTGTCATATCCGTTGTTATCGCGCAGTGAAGGTATTGATTCCGTCTTCCCGCTGGTGTACTTTACATACAACCAGAAAACTTTGGTCTTTTTGCCAGATTTCGCGGCAGAATTTCGTTGTGGAAACTATTAAATACATTTCGAATTGAAGTTCCCTCTAAATTACGAGTTTCTGTAAAATTTCGCGTATCTTGTGGATTCTGCGTCGTTTTAAATTTGGCACGCTTTATTAGTTGCTTCTGCAAGTGTGTTCTGACCCGTTTAGTGTACTTGGGGGGGGGGGGGGGGGGAGGGGAGAGAGCTCAGTGATCAGTACCATCACTTATTAATTTATGTGGTATATTACTCTCAATTGCCATAGACACAATTTATTTAAACTCAAACCACATTTGGTCTACGCTTACGTAGTCGTATCAGGAGTGGAGACTGTCTCTTAGATGGGTTTCTAGTGAATTTTTATCTGCGGTGGTGGAGGTGGTAAGATCCTATGGGACCAAACTGCTGAAGTCATCGGTCCTTAGGCTGACACACTACTTAATCTAACTTACGCTAAGGACAACACACACACACCCACGCCCGAGGGAGGACTCGAACCTCCGGTGGGGGGAGCCGCGTGAACCGTGGCAAGACGCCCTTAGACCTCGCGACTACCCCCGCGCGGCTTTTTATCTGCTTTTTTAAATAGATGGACTTTGCGTTTATTTTTGGTGGGTTCGGATGTTACGGTATTCACTCGCTACAACTGCCTTGTGTTCGCTAATCCCTGTATCCGTCATGCTGCTAATAGGTCAAGTATGTTTTCGCAACCATTTACACGTCGAATGGTCTCCTGCACAAATTGTTCGAAATAATTTTCTGAGAAAAGATTCAGTACAATTTCGTACGACCTTTTATGCCTATCGCCGGTTATAAACATGTGTTTTCCCCAACATGTCGAGGGAAGATTGAAGTCACCACCAACTGAAATTGTATGAGTTGGGTACCTACTTGAAATGAGACTCACGTTTTCTTTGAACTGTTCAGCAACTGCAACATATGAATCAGGGGGTCGGTAAAACGAACCAATTATTGCTTTAACCCGTATTAACTCTCAGGAACTATCTACTTCAATTTCAAGGTAAACTACTTCTGACAGCAATAAACACTGCACCACCGACTGTAATCTGTCGGCCGGCCGAAGTGGCCGAGCGGTTCTAGGCGCTACAGTCTGGAACCGCGCGACCGCTACGGTCGCAGGTTCGAATCCTGCCTCGGGCATGGATGTATGTGATGTCCTTAGGTTAGTTATATTTAAGTAGTTCTAAGTTCTAGGGGCCTGATGACCTCAGAAGTTAAGCCCAATAGTGCTCAGAGCCATTTGAACCATTTGTAATCTGTCTTTTCCGGACACTATTAGGTTCTTTCACTGCCACTGTCTCCCTCTTGCTCTCTCGCACTGCCAGTATCTCATTCCTTTCTTCCTACTGCTGCTGTCTCTTCACATTGTTGCTGTATCTCTTTTCCCCATTGTCGTGGTCATTCTCATTGTCACATATTCTGTCTGTCACTGTTATTAGTTCTCACCCACTTCAACTTTCTCTTCATTCCTACCCTCCTCCCTTAGCACTGTCTCCTTCACTCTATTCCTAACACCGTTCTGTCACTTTCAACTATAGGGTGTCCCAAAAAGAATGACCCGATTTTAAATAGCATTGTTTATTAGGAAGAAGGGCTTAACACCAATAAATTGCATAAAAAGGTGCCTTCTGTCACTGAAGCTACAGCAGCTGATATTCTGGTTTTTAGTTCATCAGTGTCACGAGGTAAGGGAGGAAGGTAAACACATTGTTTACCATATCCCCACAGGAAGAAATCACATGGAGTTAAGTCAGGGGACCTAGGAGGCTAAGAGTGTGAAGCCTGGTCTCGCGGTCCTGTACGCCCTATGGCTTGAGGGCTAAATACGCCTAACTCACGCCACACTGTCATGCGCGGTAACGCAAGTTCTCGGCTAGCACGACTCGTAGACTTGCGGGAGCTCCGCTCAAATGCTCGTCGGATTTGTTCCCTGTTTGTTCAGGAACACGTGGCCGGCCAGGACTTTTGCCTTTACAGAGACACCCTGTTTCCTCAAACTGTTTATACCACCGTCGAATGTTCTTTGGTGATCGCTGAACTGCGATCACTGTTTGAGTACGACTAAATTGCGCGGGTGCCGTATAGCGCGAGACTGGCTACACGCTCCGGGTCAGCGCCCGTAGCGACATCTAGCGGATTTTTTTCTGAAACTCTAGACCCTGCCGATCACATCCAGTGCTGTTTCTGTTACCTAGTGACATTTGCCACAATATTATGACAAGTTAAAACCGGGTCATTCTTTTTGGGACATCTTGTAAGATCCACTGCCACTGTGTCCCTCTCTTTGCCTCCTTCACTCTTTCTGTCCCTCAGCCACTATGTACATCTTCCAGTATTTATTACTTTTCCATCTCTTTGCCACTGTCTTCTTCTCCCTTAGAATAAAAATGCGAGTATGTCTTCACGCGCCCAAAATTGTTGGAAAATTTTTTGAAGCTGCTGAGGGCACCGAGCCAAACAAAACCATTACTACCACAGTCTAAACACCTATACATACCTTCTTCTACAGAGCCCGTAAATAAAAGTATACCGCCGCGTTTTTCTGAATAACGGTAGGCACTTTGGTATGCTTTACACTACAAGATACGCTGTTTCTCGACGGATCGGGCGGTGTGCTAGCTCGCAGCTTCCATCATTGCCACATGATGTCTTTCTGAAGGCCAATTAAATATGGAATACACAACATACTTGTCTCCTGTTACTCGTTGCATAAGTCAGCTATATGAAAGTGATATTCTTCAGTTTCCTAACGTTGTCCCCTGAACGTTAATAACAACTCTACGCAGTGGCCCGTTACACTACGCCGCACAAGTGTGGTGATGAAGGTTTTTTTCTTATATCACTTATCGCAGCAACGACATATCGTAAGTATCTAGCTTGTTAATTGTTAGTATTACGCAATAAATGCAATGTTTATATATACACTGAAGTGACAGAAGTCATGGGAAACATCTTAATATCGTGTTCAATCATCTTTTTTTCCCGGTGAAGTACAGAAACTCGACACGGCATGAACTCGACAAGTCATTAGAAGCCCACAGCAGAAATATTGAGCCACGCTGCCTCCTCAGCCGCCCGTAATAGCGAAAGTTCCCGGTGTAGGATTTTGTGCGTGAACTGATCTGTCAATTATGTTCCACAAATGTTCGATAGGATTCATCTGGGGCGATCCGGGTGGTCAAATAATTACCTCGAATTGTCCAGAATGTAATGATAATTAATCGAAACCCTCAGCTGCCAACAGGTATTGTTGATATACCTCAATGGGGACAGCTGAAAATGTGTGCCCCGCCCGGGACACGAACCCAGGATCGCCTGCTTACATGGCAGACGTTCTATCCATCTAAGCCACCGAGGGCACAGAAGATAGCGCAATTGCAGGTACTTATCCCTTGCACGTTTCTCGTGAGGCCCACATTCCCAACTGTCCACAAACCACATTCGTAATGTTCCTAAAGGATATTTGCCCATTCACTCATTACTAGCGCCAACTAAGGTGACGATTCCCGTAAGAGTTCGGGAAATCTTATTATCTTCATATTGTTAAAGGCTACCAGGCCATTGACCTCCTTCTGTGCGAATACGCACACATTCCCCGAACTCTTACGGGAATCGTCACATTAGGTGGCGCGAGTAATGAGTGAATGGGCAAATATCCTTTAGGAACATTACGGGAGTCGTCACATTAGGTGGCGCGAGTAATCAGTGAATGGGCAAATATCCTTTAGGAACATTACGGGAGTTGTCACATTAGGTGGCGCGAGTAATGAGTGAATGGGCAAATATCCTTTAGGAACATTACGGGAGTCGTCACATTAGGTGGCGCGAGTAATGAGTGAATGGGCAAATATCCTTTAGGAACATTACGGGAGTCGTCACATTAGGTGGCGCGAGTAATGAGTGAATGGGCAAATATCCTTTAGGAACATTACGGGAGTTGTCACATTAGGTGGCGCGAGTAATGAGTGAATGGGCAAATATCCTTTAGGAACATTACGGGAGTCGTCACATTAGGTGGCGCGAGTAATGAGTGAATGGGCAAATATCCTTTAGGAACATTACGGGAGTCGTCACATTAGGTGGCGCGGGTAATGAGTGAATGGGCAAATATCCTTTAGGAACATTACGGGAGTCGTCACATTAGGTGGCGCGGGTAATGAGTGAATGGGCAAATATCCTTTAGGAACATTACGGGAGTCGTCACATTAGGTGGCGCGGGTAATGAGTGAATGGGCAAATATCCTTTAGGAACATTACGGGAGTCGTCACATTAGGTGGCGCGGGTAATGAGTGAATGGGCAAATATCCTTTAGGAACATTACGGGAGTCGTCACATTAGGTGGCGCGGGTAATGAGTGAATGGGCAAATATCCTTTAGGAACATTACGGGAGTCGTCACATTAGGTGGCGCGGGTAATGAGTGAATGGGCAAATATCCTTTAGGAACATTACGGGAGTCGTCACATTAGGTGGCGCGAGTAATGAGTGAATGGGCAAATATCCTTTAGGAACATTACGGGAGTCGTCACATTAGGTGGCGCGAGTAATGAGTGAATGGGCAAATATCCTTTAGGAACATTACGGGAGTCGTCACATTAGGTGGCGCGAGTAATGAGTGAATGGGCAAATATCCTTTAGGAACATTACGGGAGTCGTCACATTAGGTGGCGCGGGTAATGAGTGAATGGGCAAATATCCTTTAGGAACATTACGGGAGTCGTCACATTAGGTGGCGCGGGTAATGAGTGAATGGGCAAATATCCTTTAGGAACATTACGGGAGTCGTCACATTAGGTGGCGCGGGTAATGAGTGAATGGGCAAATATCCTTTAGGAACATTACGGGAGTCGTCACATTAGGTGGCGCGGGTAATGAGTGAATGGGCAAATATCCTTTAGGAACATTACGGGAGTCGTCACATTAGGTGCCGCGAGTAATGAGTGAATGGGCAAATATCCTTTAGGAACATTACGGGAGTCGTCACATTAGGTGCCGCGAGTAATGAGTGAATGGGCAAATATCCTTTAGGAACATTACGGGAGTCGTCACATTAGGTGGCGCGAGTAATGAGTGAATGGGCAAATATCCTTTAGGAACATTACGGGAGTCGTCACATTAGGTGGCGCGAGTAATGAGTGAATGGGCAAATATCCTTTAGGAACATTACGGGAGTCGTCACATTAGGTGGCGCGAGTAATGAGTGAATGGGCAAATATCCTTTAGGAACATTACGGGAGTCGTCACATTAGGTGGCGCGAGTAATGAGTGAATGGGCAAATATCCTTTAGGAACATTACGGGAGTCGTCACATTAGGTGGCGCGAGTAATGAGTGAATGGGCAAATATCCTTTAGGAACATTACGGGAGTCGTCACATTAGGTGGCGCGAGTAATGAGTGAATGGGCAAATATCCTTTAGGAACATTACGAATGTAGGTTTTGGACAGTTGGGAATGTTGGTTTCAGGGGAAGCGTGCAAGGGATAAGTCGCTGCAGTCGCGCTATCTTCTGTGCCCTCGGTGGCTCAGATGGATAGAGTGTCTGCCATGTAAGCAGGCGATCCCGGGTTCGAGTTCCGGTCGGGGCACACATTTTCAACTGTCCCCATTGAGGTATATCAACAACACCTGTCGGCAGCTGAGGGTTTCGATTAATTATCATTTCTTTCTAGAGAAGCTGCATGGTCATTACTGGTATCTGTTCTTTCGGAACAGTTACTGTCTTCATATGTCCAGAATGTTCTTCAAATCAATCGCGAACAACTGTGGCCTACTGACATGACGTACTATCATCGATAAAAATTCCATCGTTGGTTGGGAACATGAAGTCCACGAATGTAAATGGTCGCCAAGTAGCCGATCATAACCATTTCCAGTCAATGGTCGGCGCAAGTGGACCAGCGGACTCAGTCAATTCTAAACACAGCCCACACCACTGTGGCGCCACGCCACCTTGCACAGTGCCTTGATGACAACTTGCGTCCATGGCTTCGTCGCCTGCGCTACACTCGAATCTTACCGTGAGCTCTTACCAACTGAAATAGCGACTCATCTAAGCAGGACACAACTTTCCAGTAGTCTGGTGGTCCAACCTACATGGTCACGAGCCCAGCAGAGGCGCAGCAGGCGATATCGTGCTGCTAGCAAAGGTACTCGCGTCGCTCGTCTGCTGCCATAGCCCATTAACCCTAGATTTCGTTACCCTGTCCTAACGGATGCATTCGCCTTACGTCCCTTTTGATTTCTGTGGTTATTCGACGTAATGTTGCTTATCTGTTAGGACCGACAACTGTATACAAACGTCGCTGCCCTCGGTCGTTAAGTGAAGGCCGTCGGCCACTGGGTTGTCCGTGGTAGGAAGTAATGACTGACATCTGGTGCTCTTGGCCCACTCTTCACACCTTGTATCTCGTAATACTGCATTCGTTAACAATTTACGAACTGGAACGTTCCGTGCGTCGGGCTCCTATACGATTCCTCGTTCCCGTCGTGCGGCCATAATCACCTCGAAAACCATTTCACATCAATCACCCGAGTACAAATAACAGTTCTGTCAATGCGCTGCCGTTTTCTACCTTGTGTACGAGTTTCTACCGCCATATGTACACTACTGGATATTAAAACTGCTACACTACGAAGATCACGTGCTACAGACGCGAAATTTAACCGACAGGAAGAAGATGCTGTGATATGCAAATGATTAGCTTTTCAGAGCATTCACACAAGGTTGGCGCCGGTGGCGACACCTACAACGAGCTCACATCAGGAAAGTTTCCAACCGATTTCTCATACACAAACAGCAGTTGACCGGCGTTGCCTGGTGAAACGTTGTTGTGATGCCTCGTGTAAGGAGGAGAAATGCGTACCATCACGTTTCTGACTTTGATAAAGGTAGGATTGTAGCCTATCGCGATTGCGGTTTATCATATCGCGACATTGCTGCTCGCATTGGTCGAGATCCAATGACTGTTAGCAGAATATGGAATCGGTGGGTTCAGGAGGGAAATACGGAACGCCGTGCTGGATCCCAACGGCCTCGTATCACTAGCACTAGAGATAACAAGCATCTTATGCGCATGGCTGTAACGGATCGTGCAGCCACGTCTCGATCCCTGAGTCAACAGATGGGGACGTTTTCAACACGACAACCATCTGCACGAACAGTTCGACGACGTTTGCAGCAGCACGGACTATCAGCTCGGAGACCGTGGCTGCGGTTACCCTTAACGCCGCATCACAGACAGGAGCGCCTGCGATCGTGTACTCAACGACGAACCTGGGTGCACGAATGACATAACGTCATTTTTTCCCATACTGGCGTATCATCCGGCGTGATGGTATGGGGTGCCATTGTTTAAACGTCTCGGTCACCTCTTGTTCGCATTGACGTTACATTTCAGATGTGTTACGACCCGTGGCTCTACCCTTCACTCGATCCCTGCGAAACCCTACACTTCAGCAGGATAATGCTCGACCACATGTTGCAGGTCATGCACGGGCCTTTCTGGATACAGAAAATGTTCGACTGCTGCCCTGGCCAGCACATTCTCCAGATCTCTCACCAAATGAAAACGTCTGGTCAATGGTGGCCGAGCAACTGGCTCGTCACAATACGCCAGTCACTACTCTTGATGAACTGTGGTATCGTGTTGAAGCTGCATGGGCAGCTGTACCTGTACACGCCATCCGAGCTCTTTTTGACTCAATGCCCAGGCGTATCAAGGCCAGACGTGGTTGTTCCGGGTACTGATTTCTCAGGATCTATGCACCGAAATTGCGTGAAAATGTAACCACATGTCAGTTGTAGTATAATATATTTGTCCAATGAATACCCGTTTATCATCTCCATTTCTTCTTGTTGTGCATGTCGCTATCCCATGACTTTTGTCATCTCAGTGTACGAAAGTCATGATATTCAGTTGTCCTCTGTGCATTACTAAGAAATCTACGTAAATTTATCACTATGCCACACAAGTGTGACGATAAAAGGCATTTTCCTGCATCTGTTTACGTAGTAACGACATATTGTCAGCAGCCACAAAAGCTTATTATTTGAAAATATTACGAAACAAATGCAATGTTTACCGTACATATAGGTTTTGTAAAACTACAAACGTATGTATTTGTTTGTTTGTTAATCTCATGAGGATCACAGCAGCTAAGTGGCAGCCGAAGAGATCCTCAACCCTCTACGAAATGACGTCGCCGGAACCTTCTATTAGATGGTATGCTCTATTTAAGAAGAAAAACAATGTAAAACTGTTTCAAAACGCGTATTACGATGATTACGTTCAGTTCTGAGATAGTCACCTTTGCTGACACTTGATTTATTTGGCAGTAATAAGTACATAGCCTCCTAAAATAAAATGGATTGTGTCTTCAGAAAAGAAGTTAACAGTGTTTATGGAATTAATTATGTTAGTAGAGGCTGAATCCAATTTACTTCCGAGATATGTGTTTGAAGATTTTCTTCTGAACGAAAATTTTAAGATCTATTACGAAGTCAAAGGAAAATTCTGTTTATTCCCTGACTAGGCATATAAACTGCGAATACCGAAATATTGTTAAAACATACGACCTGACTGAATATATCAATGAAAAGATGTTAATTTTCTTATTCAGGAAGTGACTAAAGTGATCAAAAATTACGGAGAAAATAATTCACTTTTTTTTTCTTTGAGAATTAATAACACGCTACGCAGAGATAATTGCACTTGCTGATGTTTGCGTTAAGAGTGATCCTTGGTCGGCATAGTAACAGAAATCATCAGACAGAATCTTTGAATCAAATCAAGTACCGTAAACTGGGACAAATTCGTCACTTTTTGGATAAGATTGTATTTGGCGCCGTACCAAATTTATTAATCATCCAATAGAACACCAGTGCTCTCGTTCCACAGGGAATAATGAACGACAGATTCAGCGACCATTTTAAGTTTATTCATTTCTTCCTGGTCTGTGTCAGTGATTTCTTGTGCCTTATATCACCACAAAGGAAACCATTGACAAAATCCGTGATGTCGAGATGCAAGAACGCCGAGACTGTAGTTATCTCAAATGAGTGACAGCATAATATCATGCACGGAACATTACTTAATAAGGAGCTGCGATTGCTCACACCCGATCAAAAGTGCATTCGGCACAATATTTCGACACAATGTCTGGTGATGTTTAATCACAATCCGCAAGACTATTTGCACCAATTTGTGACTGTTGATGAAACCTGATCGTCATTACACACCAGAGTCAAAACGGCAGTCAAAACAATGGATAGTGCACCGAAAAGGCAAAGACTAGTTTGTCAGCTGGTAAGGTGATGGCCGCTGTTACTTTTCTTTCATTGAATTTCTCATTGCAGAATATTCACAAACGCTTGTGCAAAGTCTACGGAGCATCTGCTGTCGACAGAAGTACAGTTAGTCGCTGGGCACGGAGGGTGAAGTCATCTGAAGGCGGTTCGGCTGAGCTCCACGATTTGCAGCGGTCGGAGCGACCATCCACACCTGACCTAGCCCCCTCGGGCTCGACCTTTAAGGGGAGCCGGAGGTGGTCAAATCCAAAAAATTACGATTTTTTTTGCTACCGAAAATTAATTGGAACATTCCTCTTTAATGTAAACTTTGAATTATTGTTCTACTCGCCGTAGAAGGGGAGTTATTACCATTTTCCCCCACGCCTGCAGAGGAAATGGGCGGCCGCTGAATGCATCTAATACCCTCTCGTGACTTCCTGGGGAACTGCTTGGGATTTTCTCGCCCTGTTACGCATACAGCGCCTTATGTTACGCACACAGCGCCTTATGTTACGCATACAGCGAGTGTGCAAGGGTTGGCTACATTTTTTTCTGTGACAAATATTACCCGTGTTTCCTTACAGCTTACTCCTATTTTCCTCAGAATTTCTAACATCTTGCTCCATTTAATATTGTCGTACACTTTTGTTCTGGTTACGATGCCACGTTTTAGTAACCGTGTATATAAGAAGAGGAAGAACGTAGGAAAAAGAAAATTAACACTAATACCAAGTTGCGATACTACAATGAATAAGAGCGCGGAACATCGTCTCTTTGCTGTTTACCGTTTCGAATTAGTTCAGTGTTGCGCCTGTTGTTGGTAGTATTATACTTCTTGCGTAAAGCGGGTAATATGCAGTACGTACAAGAATCAGGAGGGAACAATAAAACCAATTTTTCATGACTTAGCACAGCCAGAATTGTTACACAAATGTCTACACGGAAAGACGCAGAATCCTAATGAGAGCGTAAACAATTTGATTTGGAAAGTGATTTCTAAAAGGGTGTTTGTAAGCATAAAAACACTGCACTTTGGCATTTATGATGCAATAGCAACCTAAAACCAAGGGAACAGTGTGAAGTTCTGAAGGCATTAGGATTTACAGCTGGGGTGAACACTGTACGAGCACTAAGAAATATTGACAGAGAAAGGATAAGAGGAGCAGAAAGAAGAGAAAGGCATATGAAGTATGATGGAACAACAGGCCAGAAAAGAAGACAGAAGAGGAAGCTTTTGAAGGATGAAGAAGAAGACCCTGATAATCCATCCTATAGTGCAGGAATGTATTGAGAAACTTTGATAGCCATTTACCGTAAATTAGAATTTTTCGAATATAAGGAACATTTTCTCAAAATTCACTCAAGCTAGAGAGACGAAATTTTTATACAGCACTCCTAGTGGTCAAACTTACATTGTAACACAGGCATTTGGCAATATGTTCAGTAGTTTCATTTCAGTTTAATTATAAAGCAATTATTTGTAAAAAAAATTGGGTCATTAATAAAAAAAATAATTGGAAGGAAACTAGAAAACATACTCCAAAATCCCTCTGTTATAACTGCAATACTAAACCACTCTACATATAAAAAAAATTCAAATTTTTCTATTTGGTAGTTTGTTCATAAATGTTCCTCAAACTTAGTGATTTTAACATGGGCAGCATAGGCACCTCCGGCTCCCCTTAAAGGATGCCATTCGTGGAAGACATTTTGAGGATTATGAGGAAGTGATTCACAGAGTGAAGCACTGGCTCCTGGTACCGACAGGACATACACGCCCTCGTTTCGCGTTGGAGAAAAGGCCATAGAACGGGATGGAGCATACGTAGAAGAATACGTTACGTAGATAAAACACCATTCTTTCGTGTGTGTAATTTTCATTAAGTTCAATAAAGAACTGTTGGAGAAATAAATGCTGTGCATTACTTTCTCGGCAACCATCGTAAAAGGAAAAGGGATAACTGAAATCTTTTTACGGTTCGTTGCTGACATACATCTAAATTTCTCTCGGAATAATTATATGATAGTTGCTTTCATAGACCTGATTAAAGCATGCTTGTTAGTTTTACGGAAAAAATTTAAGAAACTCCAGATTTTAAAACCCCTCGTGCGTAACGTTGTAAGATTTCTGAGCAACAGGAGGACAATCATTTTACTACACGGAAATACACAGGGGTTCAGTCTTGGCTCCCTTATTGTTCGATCTCTGTATTGCAGACGTTAATGACTTCTTTTCCAGTGACATCCAAGCATTACAATACGCAAACGACGCACGCATATATTTTTAAGCCAGTATTCTTCAGTCCTGTCATCTGAAAACGCACACCGCGCTCATACGTCTACATGAGCGGTGGACAGAAAGTGGCTTCGAAATCATTGACAGCAAGTCCACTCTTATAATCTTTACTCGCCAGAGGATTCCACCTCGCCAAACAATGCAGATGGGACAACATACCTAAAGCTAAATATCTTGAGATATGTATTGATGATAAGCTAAGATGTGCTCCTCACATCCGACATATCATTACCAGATGTGAAAAGGCCTGCAATCACATTACAGCTAGGACTGGAGTCTGATCACAGGATAGCGATGTCTTTACACCGAACCCTACTAAGGACACACTTTGATTACGGGCACTTACGCTACAGACCGGGATGAGACAGTGCGCTCGAGACTCGATACTATGCAGAGCAAAGCCTTGCGTATACTTACAGGGGCGCTCATGTCAACTTCAACCAACGCTTTACTGGGTGGAGCGAATGAACCACCATTAATGGGTGGAGCGAATGAACCACCATTAAAGCTGCGACGAATATTCCTCTGCAATCAATTCTTCCTGCGACTCTATTTAGACAGATATGAGGCCCTTGACAACACCCCACTGTGTGTGCGGCAGATACTGGATAAATAAGCAACTTCCATCGGTAGAATATATGAAGATGCAGACATTAAGGCACCAAAAATGGCAAAGTTGTTTTCTACGCACCCCAACAGGCCATATGAAACTTCTACTTTGAAGCCAGGACCAGTTTAAGGTGTCAAAACCGGTATTCAACTAACGCAACAGCAATTGAATTTCTGTCTGACTATCACGATGCGTACGTGTTGTATACAGATGCAACCAAGTCTAGGGAAGGAGGAGGAGGTTGGTTGGTTGTTTCGGGGAAGGAGACCAGACAGTGAGGTCATCGGTCTCATCGGATTAGGGAAGGACGGGGAAGGAAGTCGGCCGTGCTCTTTGAAAGGAACCATCCCGGCATTTGCCTGGAGCGATTTAGGGAAATCACGGAAAACCTAAATCAGGATGGCCGGACGCGGGATTGAACCGTCGTCCTCCCGATTGCAAGTCCAGTGTCTAACCACTGCGCCACCTCGCTCGGTTGGAGGAGGAGGAGGTTAGTGTTTAACGTCCCGTCGACGACGAGGTCATTAGAGACGGAGCGCAAGCTCGGGTTAGGGAAGGATGGGGAAGGAAATCGGCCGTACCCTTTCAAAGGAACCATCCCGGCATTTGCCTGAAACGATTTAGGGAAATCACGGAAAACCTAAATCAGGATGGCTGGAGACGGGATTGAACCGTCGTCCTCCCGAATACGAGTCCCGTGTGCTAACCACTGCGCCACCTCGCTCGGTGTAAGTCTAGGGAAGGCGTTGGGAGTGCTTATTGGGTACCCGAAACAAACAAGGCCTATACAATCTGGATTCACACTCCACTGTTGTGGCAGCGGAAATGATTGCCATTTTACAAGCCCTACTATTCGTACAGACGTCCACAGTACGAGGGGGGGGGGGGCTCGAAAAGTTTCTAGCCTGACAGAAAAGAATGACAGAAATTTTAATAATACCAATTTATTTTTCAATATAATACCCCTGTACACTAATACACTTGCAGGCACGTTCAGATAACTTCTGCAAACCATTCAAATAAAAGATTACCGACTTCCAGTCCAACCAAGCGTTCACACCATCAATCACTGCATCATCATTGTCAAATCGTCGTCCTTTGAGGTACTTTTTAGGTTTGAGAAAAGAAAAATGTCTGATGGAGCGAAACCTGGAGAACATGGCAGATGACGTAACAATTCGAACCCGCAGTCACGCAGAGCTTCCAGTGTTGCGAGGGTGCGTTGTCCTGATGCTAAAGAACTGTACGCCAATTTTCCGCGCCTTTGCTTTATCTCTTCTCTCAAACGGCGCAGGAGGATGCAATAGTATGATGCACTGATTGTTAAATCCTTTTGCAAGTATTCCACCATAATTACCACTGCTGCATCCTAGAAGACTGATGCCATCACCTTACCGGCTTATTTTTGCACCGAGAATTTTTTAGGGGTAGGGGATGAAGGATGTTTCTATTGTTGTGGCTGTTCTTTTGTCTCAGGATGAAAGTGGTGAACCCAAGTTTCGTCCGTTGTAGCATACCTTGCAAGAAACCCTTCTTCATCCGCTTCAAATTGGCGGACGATTTCTTCACAACACCGCATATGCTCCCGTCTCTGACCTGCATTTAGGTCTTTAGCGACCCACCGAGATGAAACTTTCCGCATTCCCAAAACATCCACAAAAATGTCATGAACACGCCCGTGGGAGATTCCAAATGTGGTTTCAATGTGCTGCAACGTTGTTCGACGGTCCTGCAAAATCGTATCGTGAATTGCAGCCACTGTTTCATTTGCGGCAACTGTGACAGGCCTTCCGCTCCTTGGCGCATCTTCCACCTTCGTTCTTACACGTTTGAAATCGGACACCCAGTTTTTCACTGTTGAATAAGACAGAGCACTGTCCTTAAGTGTATTCCACACGTCCTCCGCAATTTCCTTGAGCGTCATTCCCTTCAAATGAAGATATTCCATGACAGCACGGTTTTTGAGTTTATCGACATTCGCCATTTTGCTTACACTACGGTATACAGCGCACCCTAGCGGCAAAACTAACGAAGCTCGAGCCGTGAAATTTGACTTGCATACCCACAAAGAGCCACCATGAAAGTAGGTGGTGTTGTTTGTGCGAGAAATTATGGCAACTATCTCGGGCTAGAAACTTTTCGACCGCACCTCGTGAACTCTCTGATAGTATGTCAGCCCTACAACTGATTAGAAACCATGATAACAGATGTACCAACCCCATAGTTGCAACAAATGTCGACGTTGTGTTTCGGTTGCAGAGCAACTGTCGCAACATCATGATGGTATGGATGAAAGGCCACTCTGCGATACCTGGAAAAGAACACGTAGACGCCCTAGCAAAGGAAGCACCTCTATACGGGACTATTAAATATGGTAACTTTAAATGCGAACATTTTTAGGTTAGGCTTTACCGTGACTGTTACTGACATTAAATGAAACAACAAGATTACTCCAGTCACCGTTTTCACCCAGAGTTTTCGTGCGATCTCCAGTGTTTTCTTCGCAGTTGTTGTGTTTGTTTTGATGTCAATCTTGACATAATTTGGGATGACGTTATTCTTGAGACAATTCCTATTGAAGTGTATGTGTTGTGTCGTCATTGCGACCTTTTCTGCACTGTTCTTGTACTCGAAAATAGCCTTGATTGCCTGACTGGGCAGATTAACTTTAAATGCGAACATTTTTAGGTTAGGCTTTACCGTGACTGTTACTGACTTTAAATGAAACAACAAGTTTACTGTTACCAGTCACCTATTTTCGAGTACAAGAACAGTGCAGAAAAGGTCGCAATGACGACACAACACATACACTTCAATAGGAATTGTCTCAAGAATAACGTCATCCCAAATTATGTCAAGATTGACATCAAAACAAACACAACAACTCCGAAGAAAACACTGGAGATCGCACGAAAACTCTGGGTGATAAACGGTGACTGGTAACAGTAAACTTGTTGTTTCATTTAAATATAGTAAACTCAATCTCACAGATTTAATACCTACGCTCAGAAAGCGGTTGTCATCGGGTTGGCAAGAGCACTAGTCGCGGACGTCTAAAATTTAAGGCAGTCACTACGCACTAATTCATCCCACGATTCCAAGAGTATCGTGGTATAATAAGGGACGAATATCAACGAGCTTCACGTCAATTAGAGCACGGGTGAAATTTATCATTCGAAGTTCAACAAACATCTCCACCGGCTCAACCTAAGTGCCATACCTCTATGTACACTCCTGGAAATGGAAAAAAGAACACATTGACACCGGTGTGTCAGACCCACCATACTTGCTCCGGACACTGCGAGAGGGCTGTACAAGCAATGATCACACGCATGGCACAGCGGACACACCAGGAACCGCGGTGTTGGCCGTCGAATGGCGCTAGCTGCGCAGCATTTGTGCACCGCCGCCGTCAGTGTCAGCCAGTTTGCCGTGACATACGGAGCTCCATCGCAGTCTTTAACACTGGTAGCATGCCGCGACAGCGTGGACGTGAACCGTATGTGCAGTTGACGGACATTGAGCGAGGGCGTATAGTGGGCATGCGGGAGGCCGGGTGGACGTACCGCCGAATTGCTCAACACGTGGGGCGTGAGGTCTCCACAGTACATCGATGTTGTCGCCAGTGGTCGGCGGAAGGTGCACGTGCCCGTCGACCTGGGACCGGACCGCAGCGACGCACGGATGCACGCCAAGACCGTAGGATCCTACGCAGTGCCGTAGGGGACCGCACCGCCACTTCCCAGCAAATTAGGGACACTGTTGCTCCTGGGGTATCGGCGAGGACCATTCGCAACCGTCTCCATGAAGCTGGGCTACGGTCCCGCACACCGTTAGGCCGTCTTCCGCTCACGCCCCAACATCGTGCAGCCCGCCTCCAGTGGTGTCGCGACAGGCGTGAATGGAGGGACGAATGGAGACGTGTCGTCTTCAGCGATGAGAGTCGCTTCTGCCTTGGTGCCAATGATGGTCGTATGCGTGTTTGGCGCCGTGCAGGTGAGCGCCACAATCAGGACTGCATACGACCGAGGCACACAGGGCCAACACCCGGCATCATGGTGTGGGGAGCGATCTCCTACACTGGCCGTACACCACTGGTGATCGTCGAGGGGACACTGAATAGTGCACGGTACATGCAAACCGTCATCGAACCCATCGTTCTACCCTTCCTAGACAGGCAAGCGAACTTGCTGTTGCAACAGGACAATGCACGTCCGCATGTATCCCGTGCCACCCAACGTGCTCTAGAAGGTGTAAGTCAACTACCCTGGCCAGCAAGATCTCCGGATCTGTCCCCCATTGAGCATGTTTGGGACTGGATGAAGCGTCGTCTCACGCGGTCTGCACGTCCAGCACGAACGCTGGTCCAACTGAGGCGCCAGGTGGAAATGGCATGGCAAGCCGTTCCACAGGACTACATCCAGCATCTCTACGATCGTCTCCATGGGAGAATAGCAGCCTGCATTGCTGCGAAAGGTGGATATACACTGTACTAGTGCCGACATTGTGCATGCTCTGTTGCCTGTGTCTATGTGCCTGTGGTTCTGTCAGTGTGATCATGTGATGTATCTGACCCCAGGAATGTGTCAATAAAGTTTCCCCTTCCTGGGACAATGAATTCACGGTGTTCTTATTTCAATTTCCAGGAGTGTAGAACGTACTGCAGAACTATACCGCCATAGCAAGAAAATCATAATGATATAGAGAAAGCGGCCCATGGTATCACAGGCAGTGGAATCGTAGACGTTGCCGCGAAGAGTACCATCCACCATAGGACAAAGACATACGGACATATACCTCACCCAGACCTTCGGCGGCAGATCTGTAGCTTGTTCAACAATAAGTGGTTCCTGTCGTACCAACGCAGGAGAAGACATTATGCAGCTATAGTACCAAGAATCTCTGCACGACACTGGTACTCCCCTCTGTATGTAGTACAAGAAATTCATGGTCACATAGTTCCACCACCGCTTTAAACATTGACGGTTCCAACCGCACCTTTATCGGCTACAAGTCATTGACTCACCCCTACGTGACTGTGGAGCGTATGAGGACATCGACCACATCATCTTCGGCTGCCCTCTGCGGAAGCCAAGCGACAACCAGTTTACTATAGTGGTTTGTGCTTCGAGGACAACTTCCAGCCTAGAGATCGGAAAAACCGACCGGTTAAAACTGATACTGGTATTTTAGTTCAAAATAACCGGTATTTTCTGTGTATATTTGGCCTTGGCTATAACAAGTGGTTTTTTTAAATTTTTTTCTAATAACCAAGTAAAAAGTATAAATACGAGGTGTGGCTAGAAAAAAACCGGACTAGTACTGGTGAAACAATAAAACGAATGCAATAAGGCTGAAAGTCGCGTGGCCTGTCACGTGACTCTCGCTCCGCCTACTGCTCGAGTTTCATCTGCCTCCTGCACTCAGTCTGCCCGTGGCGTCTGTTTTAAGTAGTTGACGTTTTGTCTGTGCGTCGGAAAATGTTGAGTGTACAGAAAGAACAGCGTGTTAACATCAAATTTTGTTTCAAACTAGGAAAATCTGCAAGTGAAACGTTTGTAATGTTACAACAAGTGTACGGCGATGATTGTTTATCGCGAACACAAGTGTTTGAGTGGTTTAAACGATTTAAAGATGGCCGCGAAGACACCAGTGATGACACTCGCACTGGCAGACCATTGTCAGCAAAAACTGATGCAAACATTGAAAAAATCGGTAAATTTGTTCGACAAGATCGCCGTTTAACAATCAGAGCAGTGTCTGAGTTAACAGGAGTTGACAAGGAAAGTGTTAGGCAGATTCTTCATGAAAGTTTCAACATGAACAAAGTGTGTTCAAAAATGGTTCCAAAGTGTCTCACAATTGAACAGAAGGAACGCCGAAGAATGATTTGTTCTGACATCCTGGAAAACATTGAAAGTGATCCCACCTTCTTACAAAATGTTATTACTTGCGATGAATCGTGGTTTTTTACTTACGATCCCGAAACTAAACGCCAATCGATGCATTGGAAAACTCCTGGTTCTCCACGACAAAAAAGAAGCACGAATGTCAAAATCGAAATTCAAGGCAATGATGATTGTTTTTTTTTGACATCAAAGGGATTGTGCACATTGATTGGGTACCAGAGGGACAAACAGTGAATCAGCATTACTACATTAGCGTCCTGGCTACCCTACGTGAGCGAGTACGGAGAAAACGGAACGATTTGTGGAGAAAAAAGTCATGGATCCTTCACCAAGACAATGCCCCAGCTCACAGTGCGTTGTCAGTGAAGACGTTTTTGTCAAAACACAACATTCCCATCTTAGATCATCCACCCTACTCACCTGATTTGGCCCCCTGTGACTTTTTTCTTTTCCCTAAAGTCAAGTCAGCTTTGAAAGGAACTAGATTTGAGACTGTTGAAGCAGTAAAAGAAAAAGCGACGGAAGTAATGTATGGACTTACCGAAAATGATCTGCACCATTGCTATGAACAGTGGAAAATTCGTATGGAGCGGTGTAGAGACCGAGGAGGAGAGTACATTGAAGGAGATAACATGAAATTGTAAATAATTGTAAATAAATGTTTTTTCCAGCATCAGTCCGGTTTTTTTCTAGCCGGACCTCGTATGAACCAGCCCTACCAGCAGTGCTAAAATTTTTCGTGTTTAAATGTAACTTTTTTAAAACGGAATAATTTGCATTGGTTCGAAGTACAGCGTTATTATAGAAAATGGGAGAAGCGGTCGGTGCTCTGTTAATAACAATGCCGACAGAATGAGCAACAAACACGTGGCAGAAGAGTTGGTACAGGCAATATGTGCCTGTTGGCAGTGTGTCGTGGCTTAAGGTGCGCGGGTACACGCAATGTGGAACACTTACCCCCACCTGGTCTGTATGGTAGCATCTCTCTGTCGTCGCCGAGCACTGTATTACAGAGTGACACAAACCGTGGTCTGCAAATGCTTACACGAAGTGACGTCGCAATAAAGTACAATGCTCCGTTTGCATTAAAAGATTAAAGATTTCAAAAATTGGTTCAAATAGCTCTGAGCACTATGGGACTTAACTTCTGAGGTCATCAGTCCCCTAGAACTTAGAACTAATTAAACCTAACTAACCTAAGGACATCACACACATCCATGCCCGAGGCAGGATTCGAACCTGCGACCGTAGCGGTCGCGCGGTTCCACACTGCAGCGCCTAGAACCGCTCGGCCACACCGGCCGGCATTAAAGATTTATCTGACATTTCCATGAAATAATAAAATAAGAAGGGAATTATGGTAACAGTAATAGTTAAAAAAAACTTAACAATTCATTCACAGTACACACTAAAAATAGAAATAGCTGATCTGCTGCCTGCGTATTCATTTGTTTCTAGCCCTTAAAAACGGACAAATTAACAGGAAAAATAGAGTTCTTCAACGTCAGTGTTCATCCTTTATCTCTGACTATTCATAACCCCCCACATAGTGGTATGATCCTCGAAACAACAAGATTTTTAGGCAGAGTCTCAAAAAATTAGACTCAATAGCAGAACACGTAATTTTTTGAAGTATTCAACGACTTATTACTTTTCGAGAGAAGCAGCGAAAGTTGGATGGCCTAAGACTTCTTTTATTTTCCCATTTAATGTAATATTTTGACTCTATGCATCTTGAGATCCTAACATCGGTTATTTCATAAATCGGTTGTTTAGAACGGTTTGAACAGTCAGGTTAACTGGCGTGGAAAAAACCGATATAATAGAAAACAGGTTGTTTTCAGCGATAACCGGCATTTCTATTCCCGCCACAATAAAGACACTGCTTACAACAAATGAGGAATCAGTATTTTTTTGGTCTAGCTGGCACCTAATTTCATAATAAACTACGTAACCACATGTACACAATTATCTCGCCAATGGCTCGTTAACGGACCCAACTGCAACGTTTTTCCTTCTATTATCGCAGAGCATCGCCCGCGTCAGTTTTGCTATTAATTATAATACACCCTCTAGTGGGTAAACATTAATAAAACCTATAAAATACAGGAACGGATAGCTGACTGGAAATAGAGGAAAAGAGGTCCTATCAACATGTGTCCGGTAACGGACGGTGTGCGTGAAACGTCAGCAAATCGTCCCGGAAGTCGGAACACAGTACAGAGCTGCATGACATCCACGTCACAAGAGATGTTCAAAGTGGTCTCAGTGGGATGCAGGGCACACATCCTGGATTGCCGCACTCCTTCGCAATTGCGGCCTCTCTCCGAAGAGCGTCACAGACGTCGTGAACATGCTGTTGAAGGGTCTGCACATCGGGAACTGGTTCAGCATACATTACGCTCTTCCGATGCCCGTAGACGTAAAAATCCAGGAGGTGTAACTCCAGTGACCTAGCAGACCATGGTTGAAATGGTTCAAATGGCTCTGAGCACTATGCGACTTAACTTCTGAGGTCATCAGTCGCCTAGAACTTATAACTACTTAAACCTAACAAGGGAACCTCCCCATCGCACCCCCCTCAGATTTAGTTATAAGTTGGCACAGTAGATAGGCCTTGAAAAACTGAACACAGATCAATCGAGAAAACAGGAAGAACTTGTGTGGAACTATGAAAGAAAAGCAAAATATACAAACTGAGTAGTCCATGCGCATGATAGGTAACATCAAGGACAGATTTAGCTCAGGAGTGCTGTGGTCCAGTGGTCAGTGTGAGCAGCTGCGGAACAAGAGGTCCGTGGTTCAGATCTTCCCTCGAGTGAAAATTTTAATTTCTTTATTTTCGCAAAGTTATGATCTGTCCGTTCGTTCATTGACGTTTCTGTTCACTGTAATAAGTTTAGTGTCTGTGTTTTGCGACCGCACCGCAAAACCGTGCGATTAGTAGACGAAAGGACGTGCCTCTCCAATAGGAACCGAAAACATTTGATCGCAAGGTCATAGGTCAACCGATTCCTCCACAGGAAAACATGTCTGATATATTCTATACGACACTGGTGACGGCATGTGCGTCACATGACAGGAATATGTTGTCGACCCACCTAACATACACACTTGGCGAATGGGTAAAAAGATTCCTCTACCTTGCCCGATTTCGGTTTTCTTGTGGATGTGATAATCACTCCCAAAAAAGTGATGAAAACATGAGTTTGTCACACAAACTGCAACAAATGAATGCAACAGTTTCACAGACGTACAGTTTTCCCTGTGCTCTGTCAAAACATATGTTTTTAACGTTTTCAAATTGATGTGTGAGTGCCTGAACTTTGATAATTGTCTGAAAACATAAAATTAAACTTTTCACTCGAGGGTAGAGTTGAACCGAGGACCTCTCGGTCCACAGGTGCTCACGCTAACCAAGAGACCACGGTGCTCCTCAAGTCACAACATCCTTGTTGTTGCCTATCGTCTGCATGGACTACTCAGTTTCTATATTTTGCTTATTTTTTTCACAGTTCCACACAACTTCTTCCTGTTTCCTCGATTGATCTGTGTTCAGTTTTTCAAGGCCTATCCACTGTGCCCACTTATAACTAAATCTGAGGGGGGTGCGATGGGGAGGTTCCCTTGTAAGTAACCTAAGGACATCACACACATCCATGCCCGAGGCAGGATTCGAACCTGCGACCGTAGCGGTCGCTCGGTTCCAGACTGTAGCAGACCATTCTACAGGGCCTCCACGTCCTATCCTACGTCCGGTGACAATGATGTTGAAGTGGCGGCGAACTGTAATATGGAAGTGGAGTGGTGCTCCGTTATGTAGAGACCACGTAACCTGCCGTACCGCCAAAGGCACATTCTCAAGCAGCCCAGGTTAAGTACTCCGCAGGAAACCTAGGTACGTTCCTCCATCGAGGCGTTATGGAATAATAACCGTTCCAAGTATGTAGTCGCCAACAGTCTCTGCCCACACATTGATGCTGAACCGATGTTGATGAAATGCCTCAATAATTACCTGAGGATTGTCTGTAGTCCACAGATGACGTTTATCCAGATTGATGACACCAGTTAGATACGTCGTCGGTAAAGAGGACTGATGAGAGAAACCCCTTAATTGTGATGGTCTGATGCAAAAAAACGACAAAATCCTTCCCGTATAGGCAAATCCGCTGCTGATAATCCTTGCACTCGTTGCAGGTGATAGGGATATAGCGCTTGTCATGGAGATTACACATAATCGAACTTTGGCTTACACCATGATGGCGGCCCACTTGCCCGGAGCTTGTACTAGCGTTCGTCTCAGTAACGTATAGAACTTAGTCCTCCAAAATTTGGTGTACGCACAGTCCGTTGCCTCCCTGCACTTTCGTCTGTCTGAAAGGAACAATGATCACACAAACGCCCAAGAAAGGGTTGAAATATTATGTGATTTGGTCGGTTGGTTGGTTTGGTATAGCTGTGCTGCCTCTCGACCGTTTCCATCAGCTTGGTCGTACACTAATACAATCTCGGCTTGTTCCCACCAAGAATACAGAACCATCTGCTAATTACAGTACGCTGCGTTAATCACAGAGCCTGCAACACACGTGCCCGCATCTCGTGGTCGTGCGGTAGCGTTCTCGTTTCCCACGCCCGGGTTCCCGGGTTCGATTCCCGGCGGGGTCAGGGATTTTCTCTCCCTCGTGATGGCTGGGTGTTGTGTGATGTCCTTAGGTTAGTTAGGTTTAAGTAGTTCTAAGTTCTAGGGGACTGATGACCATAGATGTTAAGTCCCATAGTGCTCAGAGCCATTTGAACCATTTGCAACACACGAGGAACACAAGGCATATGGTCAGAACTTCGTCAGCGCCATCTACCGCGACAACGATGCATTTCCGGCCGCATGCTCATCGGTCCTTTTTTCCTCCATTTCCAATCAGAAGTCCGTCCACGCAGTTTGTCGGTTTTATTAAGATATGAGATCCATAATAGATTCGTCGTCCTGCATGCAAATAAACGTAGATAAAAAATATAAATGTTCCATTTGCATCTAATGTACGAATCATTCAACCATTGTTTACGTCCCGACATTCACCCTGTATATGCAGACTCAGATGTAAGTGCGGGTGTGACCCGGAAGTAGCTATCAGCGTCCGGACCTACGATCACCGGATGACACACAGGGGTCACACACACACACACACACACACATACACACACACACTAACGCACTCAAGAGCAAAGAGACGTGTGCTCCGTGATGCAGTAACCAAAATCGCCCAGCGATAGAAAACAGCAGCCAATCATTCTAAATAGTGACTTATACACGACGCGGACAAACCAGAGCCTTGGATACCATCTGTTGACTTTGACCAATGTCGTCGTCCTCGTCATAACAAGATCCAAAATGCACCAAAGGCTTCGTTTCAAAATGGCGACCAGTGATATTATCTGTTCCCGCGGTGCTCATATAAACGTCAAATACAGAGCCGTACTAATTCTTTATAATAAATACCGTAACTAACGAGACAACCGCGAAAAATTTGTGAGTTTCGGGTGGCGAGAAAGTAAAATCTAAAACACAACTGCAAAACGACGATAAGAGCAAACGAAACAGCCTGAGTAACACGATACAGTGGAAGGTTCCAGAGGCCAAAAATATACATTAAGCGCACGACAACTTCAACTGGTGTTGAAAACATCACTTCACCTATACATTTCAACGTAAATCGCCGATACCAACAGAAAAAGCCAAAAATCGACAGCAACACAAAAGGGCCAATAGGCTATACGAATACACACAGGCAAAAATCGTGACAGCTAACGAAACGCAGTGTCCAGAAGATTTGACGCATATAGGGTGTCTGCAATACTGACTTTACGACTTATCTTAGAAGAAAGATTAAGGAAAGGCAAACCTACGTTTCTAGCATTTGTAGACTTAGAGAAAGCTTTTGACAATGTTGGCTGGAATACTCTCTTTCAAATTCTAAAGGTGGCAGGGGTAAAATACAGGGAGCGAAAGGCTATTTACAATTTGTACAGAAACCAGATGGCAGTTATAAGAGTCGAGGGACATCAAAGGGAAGCAGTGGTTGGGAAGGGAGTAAGACAGGGTTGTAGCCTCTCCCCGATGTTGTTCAATCTGTATACTGAGCAAGCAGTAAAGGAAACAGAAGAAAAATACGGAGTAGGTATTAAAATCCATGGAGAAGAAATAAAAACTTTGAGGTTCGCCGATGACATTGTAATTCTGTCAGAGACAGCAAAGGACTTGGAAGAGCAGTTGAATGGAATGGACAGTGTCTTGAAAGGAGGATATCAGATGAACATCAACCAAAGCAAAACGAGGATAATGGAATGTAGTCGAATTAAGTCGGGTGATGCTGAGGGAATTAGATTAGGAAGTGAGACACTTAAAGTAGTAAATGAGTTTTGCTATTTGGGGAGCAAAATAACTGATGATGGTCGAAGTAGAGAGGATATAAAATGTATACTGGCAATGGCAAGGAAAGCGTTTCTGAAGAAGAGAAATTTGTTAACATCCAGTATTGATTTAAGTGTCAGGAGGTCATTTCTGAAAGTATTTGTATGGAGTGTAGCCATTTATGGAAGTGAAACATGGACGATAAATAGTTTGGACAAGAAGAGAATAGAAGCTTTCGAAATGTGGTGTCACAGAAGAATGCTGAAGATTAGATGGGTAGATCACATAACTAATGAGGAAGTATTGAATAGGATTGGGGAGAAGAGAAGTTTGTGGCACAACTTGACCAGAAGACGGGATCGGTTGGTAGGACATGTTCTGAGGCATCAAGGGATCACCAATTTAGTATTGGAGGGCAGCGTGGAGGGTAAAAATCGTAGAGGGAGACCAAGAGATCAATACACTAAGGAGATTCAGAAGGATGTAGGTTGCAGTAGGTACTGGGAGATGAAGCAGCTTGCACAGGATAGAGTAGCATGGAGAGCTGCATCAAACCAGTCTCAGGACTGAAGACCACAACAACAACAACAGGAGAAATGGTCAGTATTAAAGGATGCGACAGGAATGTTTATTCGAAGCAAAACAGTGTATCAATTATTCGCTCGAAAGTGCATACTATAACAGCTTTGAGCATTTGTTCATCTTCGCCAATGTCAAACACATATCTTCTACTGAACAAGCTGTTAACGTATCCATTTTAGAGCCCATGTTTACTAAATTAATTTGTCTTGTTTTGGTCCATATTACCTCCTCCAAAAATATGGAAATCAAAGAGCTTGCTGTAGAAGAAATCTGTTTCACAGCATTCGAACATGATGAAATGCTCATAGCTCTTGAAGTATGCGTTTTAGAGCCCAAGTATACTAGACTCTTTTGCTTCGAATGATCGTTCCTGTCGTATCCATGAATATGAATCAATCCTCCTGGGAAATCTTGTATAGCTCGTTTTAATACCGAAAGACAAAACTGACAGAGATTATAGCGTCCCCAGTGAAATAATACGAAAAGACTTTAAAAAAGTATTTATAAAGAAGAGACATTTAAAAATTGAAAAATATATATTTTACATCATGTACCCGTAACATAATAATTTCTCTGTGTAAGTTTCGAGTGCAAAGAAATATAAGAAAATGATCTAAAGAGACGACAAGATACTCTCTTTTGTTAATTTTTTAGTCGTCTTCACTTCTTCTCTTGTCTTGGTTGCGTGTAGACGGACATCTTGCGAGTGCTGGCAAATGTAAGCATCTTTGTACTAATTAAGCAGATAATATATTGATTTAATATCATTGTTCACTTTTAATTCGTAAGAGGTGATCCCGATTTCATGTCCGCCTTCCTTGAGTTAACCTGAATTCGAGTAATTTACAGTTCAACAATCGCAGCCGCCGATGCAGCCAACGACGCCATTACGTGGCGATATTAACTTTTAAAAAATTAGCGGAGTTTGCTGGTCTCCCATCGGGCGCCTCCCCAGGTGGCGGATAGGGGAATGCTCACCAGATATGGTGGGTACCGGGGAAATAAAATACCCGGGGTGGACCAAAACTAGCAACTGCTGCCTTGTAGTATGATATTGGCTTATCAAAGGCTAAAGGAAGAAAACCTTGAGTAAAAATTACCTGGTCCTCCAGGTTGGGGGTTGTGCAGTGGGCCAGCTCCTCACTCACATAAAAACATAAAAATGCTAAAAAACCTAATAATATGCCTCGGAAAAATTGGAACTTTGGACGACGAACTGGCAATGAGAAACGGAAAATTATGTTTGGATGCTGGAATGTGCAAGGTATTTCCACTAAAATAAATTTACTCCCCACAGAACTTGACATGTTCAACATGGATGTTGTCGTACTCTCTGAAACAAAGAAGAAAGGCCAAGGAGAAGAAGAATTGGATAATTATGTACATATCTGGAGTGGGGTATCAAAAGCAGTAAGAGCCAAAGCAGGAGTCTCCATTATGATAAAAAAATCATGGAAAGAAAGAATCACAAATTGGACATTCATCAATCAACGTATAATAACTGTTGAAATGACATTATTTGCTAGGGAAGTTGTGATTATTGGCGTATATGCACCCACGAACGACACAAAAGATAAGGAGAAAGATACATTTTGGGACACCCTCAGGGAGACTATTGAAAAAATCCCAAGAAGAAAGGAACTGATTATCATGGGAGATCTGAATGGAAGGGTAGGAATAAGAGAATCTTGTAGAATAGTAGGAAAACATGGAGAGGACGAATATAATGACAATGGAGAACGATTGATTGAAATTTGTGAACAATTTGATCTAAAAATTACCAACACATTTTTCAAACATAAGGACATTCATAAACATACTTGGCAACAGAACACCAAAGAACTTCGTTCTATAATAGATTATATTATCATTAGGCAAACAAGTAGTTTCAAGGCAGTAGACGTCAGATCTTATAGAGGAGCCCAGTGTGGATCAGACCACTATCTAGTTAAAATGAAGTCTTTCTGGCCATGGAAGAATGCAAGGAGTGATACAAGTAACATAAATAAAACGAACCAGACTGAGAAAGATGAAAATTTACCTTTTAATATTGACAGCCTACAAGACGAAAGTATCAGAACACTCTTTGCGCCCAGGATGGAAAGGAAACTGGTTGAATCATTTGAAGGAAGTACAGAGGAAATATACGACTATATAAAAGCTAATGTGAAAATCATAGCAACAGAGGTGTTGGGTAAAAAAGATAGCAACCACAACCGTGCAGCAGAGTGGTGGTCAGAGGAACTAGAGGTCCTCATTAGAGAAAAACGAAATGCGTTCCTTCAGTGGTTGAATGATAAATCAGAAGAAACAAGGTCAATATACAAGGAAAAGAAGAATGAAGTGACGAAAAAAATAAGGATGGCAAAAAATGAAGCATGGGAAAGAACATGTGCCAAGGTGAATAGCAAATTAGGATTTGGGAGAGCAAAAGAAGCATGGTCAGTATTGAAAGGGCTTCGACAGGATACAAAAAGCAAAACTAATCTCCAACTGATAACACAAAAGGAATGGGAAGAGTATTTCCAAAAATTATTAAATGAGGACAGAGAAGAATATCTAGAAGAAGGAACAGGGGAAGATAAAGGACATGAAGATGATGAGATCCATATTTTAGAAAGTGAAGTACTTCAGGCATTGAGAACAGGAAAGAATGGTAAATCACCGGGACCAGGCAATATCAATCTGGAGTGTCTGAAATATGGTGGTGACAAAATTGTGAAACTGATAACACAGCTCTTCAACAAAATGATACATGGAGATTCAATACCCAACGAAATGAAGCTAGGTTACATTAATACAATATTTAAGAAAGGGGATCGCAAAATTTGTTCAAACTATCGAGGAATTTGTGTTACAAACACATTAATGAGAATTTTTGCGAAAGTAATTAAAAACAAACTGGAAAAAAATTTTAGAACCCAAGAAGAACAATGTGGATTCACGGCTGGGAGATCATGTGTAGACCATATTTTCACATTACGACAGATTTTGGAGAAACATAGGGAAAAATCAAAAAGTATAGGATTAATTTTCATAGATCTAGAAAAAGCGTATGATACTGTTCCAAGAAAATTACTTTGGAGAGCGCTACATATGGCAAACATAAACCCTTCCTTGATTAAAATAATACAACAGATGTATAAAGATAACATTTGCCAAGTGAAAGTTGGTAATAAACTTTCACAGAAATTTAGAACAAGCAAAGGCCTTTTACAGGGCTGTCCCATGTCACCATCATTATTTAAAATCTATATAGATATTAGCCTTAGAACATGGTCTCGTAAATGTAATAGTATGGGATTAGAAATAAGAGATGGAGTTTACCTACATCATTTATTATTTGCTGATGATCAAGTAGTCGTAGCACAAGATGGGGAGGATGCTAACTATATGTGCAATCAACTAGCAGTAGCATACAAAACTTGGGGTTTGAAGATTAATTACAAAAAAACAGAATACTTGACTAATGATTCAGATGAGCTATACATTGAAGGAAAGAAAATCAAAAAGATAAACACTTTCTGTTATTTGGGATCCATTTTAGAAATCGAGGGAAAATCAGAGTCAGAAATCAATAAAAGAATTAGTAGCGGACGGAGGGTCATTGGGATGCTTAACTCAGTCTTATGGAGCAGGAATGTAATGAGCAGAACAAAAAAATTAATATACAAATCCATATTAGAGAGTGTGGTTCTGTATGGAACGGAGACCTGGACAATTAACATGAAGCACATTAAAAAATTACAAGCTCTAGAGATGGACTTTTGGAGAAGATCAGCAAGAATCTCCAGGAAAGAAAAGATAAGGAACACCGAAGTAATAAGGAGAATGGAAATAAAAGAAAGAATATATGACGTAATGGATAGGAAGAAATTACAGTGGTACGGGCATGTACGACGAATGGAGGAAGCCAGAATACCAAAATTGATACTGGAGTGGGAACCGGAGGGGAGAAGAAGAAGAGGACGACCTGTGACCACCTGGCTCCAAAATGTACAGCACACAATGAGGAGAATGGGCGCAGAGGAAGAGGACACGCAAGATCGAAACACATGGAGAAATATTTTGAGAGTATAGTTTAAGAACGTTTATTGTTTGTATTGTCATTTCCAGGTAAATTATTATGTTGGAGATAAGCCTCTGTAATGAGGAAAAGCTCAAAATAATAATAATAAAATTAGCGGAAGCGAAAAACTCGCCTGCTATTAACATAATATATATTTTTCTCCACAGCCGCCCGACGTTGCAGAAAATACGTAGTTTTAAGATTCTTCTTTTCAGTACAACAGCCGAGAGCCAGAGCCAGGACTCCGACTACAATGCAATGGTTAACGGAGGTAAGAAAAATACTCTCGCGCGTGTGTGGGCCGTAATTGTAATTAATAACTAAAGATTTTTTGCTTTAAAGTGAATTGACTAGCCGAGGAAATTAATATGCAAAGTTTATTCCATTGTTCAACTTACATGCTCATGTTTTAAGATTTAGCGAATTTAACATTCACTAACGTAACAAATAATTTAAGATTAATATTGTTAAAAAGGAGAACTTCACGAAAGCATTTGATTGTAAATCAAAATTGAATGAAATACTTTGATTAAGGCCCACCACATAAGTCGGCAACAATCAAAATAATAATATATTAAATTACCACGGCCGACCGACGCGAGAAGATACAGGAAACCTAAAAAGCCATACCCACACAGATAGCCAAAACCCAACAGCCAGTAATGAAACGCGATATCGAGTCATCACTTGAACTATAACGCCGATACCAATATAAAAAGTCAAAACCGAGAGCAGTATAGAAATCGATACTAATACACGTAGCTACAAAACCGCTGCCATTAACGAAATCCGGTATCAAAATATACCAAAGGATTAGTAAGTCAACATCACTGATATGAGCCAAGATCTCTCAAAGCAGGTAGCACTCCAGGTAAGAATTTTCTACGATATTGCAGTGCCTGTGCATGACCATTGCATCGTACTTCTGAACACCACAAGTACTACAATGGGCCTATCGTATTTATCCGCGGACACCAGGTAAGCGACTTTCAGTTGAAATGTCTCATCTATACGGAAATACATATAATCGATGTACGAGTGCAGGCTTCAGACAAATGATTTGACATTATACAGGATTATATTAGAACAAATAAGCCCTCGGTCACAAATATTAAGTCAAAATTGACCAGGTTTCGACGCTACTATGACTGTCGTCTTCAGAATTAGACTAACTGTTCTAAAACATATTGTTGTTGTTGTTGTGGTCTTCAGTCCTGAGACTGGTTTGATGCAGCTCTCCATGCTACTCTATCCTGTGCAAGCTTCTTCATCTCCCAGTACCTACTGCAACCTACATCCTTCTGAATCTGCTTAGTGTATTCATCTCTTGGTCTCCCTCTACGATTTTTACCCTCCATGCTGCCCTCCAATGCTGAATTTGTGATCCCTTGATGCCTCAAAACATGTCCTACCAACCGATCCCTACTTCTAGTCAAGTTGTGCCACAAACTTCTCTTCTCCCCAATCCTGTTCAATACCTCCTCATTAGTTACGTGATCTACCCACCTTATCTTCAACATTCTTCTGTAGCATCACATTTCGAAAGCTTCTATTCTCTTCTTGTCCAAACTATTTATCGTCCATGTTTCACTTCCATACATGGCTACACTCCATACAAATACTTTCAGAAACGACTTCCTGATACTTAAATCTATACTCGATGTTAACAAATTTCTCTTCTTCAGAAACGATTTCCTTGCCATTGCCAGTCTACATTTTATATCCTCTCTACTTCGACCATCATCAGTTATTTTACTACCTAAATAGCAAAACTCCTTTACTACTTTAAGTGTCTCATTTCCTAATCTAATTCCCTCAGCATCACCCGATTTAATTTGACTACATTCCATTATCCTCGTTTTGCTTTTGCTGATGTTCATCTTATATCCTCCTTTCAAGACACTGTCCATTCCGTTCAACTGCTCTTCCAAGTCCTTTGCTGTCTCTGACAGAATTACAATGTCATCGGCGAACCTCAAAGTTTTTACTTCTTCTCCATGAATTTTAATACCTACTCCGAATTTTTCTTTTGTTTCCTTTACTGCTTGCTCAATATACAGATTGAATAACATCGGGGAGAGGCTACAACCCTGTCTCACTCCTTTCCCAACCACTGCTTCCCTTTCATGCCCCTCGACTCTTATAACTGCCATCTGATTTCTGTACAAATTGTAAATAGCCTTTCGCTCCCTGTATTTTATACCTGCCACCTTCAGAATTTGAAAGAGAGTATTCCAGTTAACATTGTCAAAAGCTTTCTCTAAGTCTACAAATGCTAGAAACGTAGGTTTGCCTTTCCTTAATCTTTCTCCTACGATAAGTCGTAAGGTTAGTATTGCCTCACGTGTTCCAACATTTCTACGGAATCCAAACTGATCTTCCCCGAGGTCGGCTTCTACCAGTTTTTCCATTCGTCTGTAAAGAATTCGCGTTAGTATTTTGCAGCTGTGACTTATTAAACTGATAGTTCGGTAATTTTCACATCTGTCAACACCTGTTTTCTTTGGGATTGGAATTATTACATTCTTCTTGAAGTCTGTGGGTATTTCGCCTGTCTCATACATCTTGCTCACCAGATGGTAGAGTTTTGTCATGACTGGCTCTCCCAAGGCCTTCAGTAGTTCTAATGGAATGTTGTCTGCTCCCGGGGCCTTGTTTCGACTCAGGTCTTTCAGTGCTCTGTCAAACTCTTCACGCAGTATCTTATCTCCCATTTCGTCTTCATCTACATCCTCTTCCATTTCCATAAGATTGACTTCAAGTACATCGCCCTTGTATAAACCCTCTATATACTCCTTCCACCTTTCTGCCTTCCCTTCTTTGCTTAGAACTGGGTTGCCATCTGAGCTCTTGATATTCATACAAGTGGTTCTCTTCTCTCCAAAGGTCTCTTTAATTTTCCTGTAGGCAGTATCTATCTTACCCCTAGTGAGACAAGCCTCTACATCCTTACATTTGTCCTCTAGCCATCCCTGCTTAGCCATTTTGCACTTCCTGTCGATCTCATTTTTGAGATGTTTGTATTCCTTTTTGCTTGCTTCATTTACTGCATTTTTATATTTTCTCCTTTCATCAATTAAATTCAATATTTCTTCTGTTACCCAAAGATTTCTATCAGCCCTCGCCTTTTTACCTACTTGATCGTCTGCTGCCTTCACTACTTCATCTCTCAGAGCTACCCATTCTTCTTCTACTGTATTTCTTTCCCCCATTCCTGTCAATTGTTCCCTTATGCTCTCCCTAAAACTCTCTACAACCTCTGATTCTTTCAGTTTATCCAGGTCCCATCTTCTCAGATTCCCACCTTTTTGCAGTTTCTTCAGTTTCAATCTGCAGTTCATAACCAATAGATTGTGGTCAGAATCCACATCTGCCCCTAGAAATGTCTTACAATTTAAAACCTGGGTCCTTAATCTCTGTCTTACCATTATATAGTCTATCTGATACCTTTTAGTATCTCCAGGATTCTTCCAGGTATACAACCTTCTTTTATGATTCTTGAACCAAGTGTTAGCTATGATTAAGTTATGCTCTGTGCAAAATTCTACAAGGCGGCTTCCTCTTTCATTTCTTCCCCTCAATCCATATTCACCTACTATGTTTCCTTCTCTCCCTCTTCCTACTGACGAATTCCAGTCACCCACGACTATTAAATTCTCGTCTCCCTTCACTACCTGAATAATTTCTTTTATCTCGTCATACATTTCATCTATTTCTTCATCATCTGTAGAGCTAGTTGGCATATAAACTTGTACTACTGTAGTAGGCATGGGCTTTGTGTCTATCTTGGCCACAATAATGCGTTCAATATGCTGTTTGTAGTAGCTAACCCGCACTCCTATTTTTTTATTCATTATTAAACCTACTCCTGCATTACCCCTATTTGATTTTGTATTTATAACCCTGTACTCACCTGACCAAAAGTCTTGTTCCTCCTGCCACCGAACTTCACTAATTCCCACTATATCTAACTTTAACCTATCCATTTCCCTTTTTAAATTTTCTAACCTACCTGCCCGATTAAGGGATCTGACATTCCACGCTCCGATCCGTAGAACGCCAGTTTTCTTTCTCCTGATAACGACGTCCTCTTGAGTAGTCCCCGCCCGGAGATCCGAATGGGGGACTATTTTACCTCCGGAATATTTTACCCAAGAGGATGCCATCATCATTTAATCATACAGTAAAGCTGCATGTCCTCGGGAAAAATTACAGCTGCAGTTTCCCCTTGCTTTCAGCCGTTCGCAGTACCAGCACAGCAAGGCCGTTTTGGTTAATGTTAGAAGGCCAGATCAGTCAATCATCCAGACTGTTTCCCCTGCAACTACTGAAAAGGCTGCTGCCCCTCTTCAGGAACCACACGTTTGTCTGGCCTCTCAACAGATACCCCTCCGTTGTGGTTGCACCTACGGTACGGCCATCTGTATCGCTGAGGCACGCAAGCCTCCCCACCAACGGCAAGGTCCATGGTTCATGGGGGGGGGGGGGGACATATTAGGTATATAATACATTAATAAAATTAAAGTTTGTACTGACTGGAAAAGATGCGGTATTTACAAGTCACGTACTAAAAAGGATCTAAGCCGGAAAGGCGACGTCATGAACAGTTGTGAGATGGCGAGCCGCTAAGGGCTGCTCGTACTGTGGACAAGGGTTGCAACAAGACTGCGGTTATGTAAAAAAGGTAAAGCTGTGAGGACGGAGCGTGAGTCGTGCTTGGGTAGCTCAGTGGTAGAGCACTTGCCCGCGAAAGGCAAAAGTCCCGAGTTCATGTCTCGGTCCGGCACACAGTTTTGATCTGCCAGAAAGTTTCATATCAGCGCACACTCCGCTGTAGAGTGAAAATCTCATTCTCATTAAAAATGTTGTCAGTACGACCTGAAAGGTGAAAAAGCAGCAGCACCAGTAAGCAAATTAGCACCGATTTCTGAGATCCAGCTTCATTTGCCGTCTGCACAAATACAGTGAAACTGGAATTAAATGGAGTGCGAAAGCATCCTTTTCACAGCACTTCTTTCTCTTGGTTATCCGAAATATGTCAGCAAAAAACCAATTACATTAGCGAGACCAAATGTGTCGTATGACTAGAGAAAATACACATTCAAAAACATAATAAAAGTTCGAAATTGCCTTTCTGACACATTGTTATTTATGTAAGCACTGTAACTTTTTAGTATTTAAAACAAATTGCTGCGTGCGCATGAGAGAAATAACGAACAAGAAGCAATAGTAAATAGTCGTCTGCTAATATTTTGGTCTATTTAAGATGGCGGCAGGCCCCGCTCAGTCTGGCTTCAAAACAACGTACAGTGTGAGTCTATAGCGCCATGTCCCTTCTTTTTTTACTTCCGTGCTGATTAATTGGAATGACGTCACTCTCCACAACAGTAATACGTCACGAGTCAAAACCGAGGAGCGGTATCGAAGGCTCAAGCTGACCCGAACCCAACATGTCTTTTTTAAGTTTAAACCTTCGAACTTTGGCTCTTTAGTTATCGATAACTTTTTCCCTACTCTAAGACTCCATTTCAGATTAATTCAGCTCTCGGAGTAACATTCAGAGTCGCTGAAGCACGAAGACAAGTCAGGGAAGAAACGAAATTTTATTCGTTGCTTGACCAAAATGAGCACAGATTGTTTCTTTCATTTATAATACCTATCTGGTGCAATTAATATTTGTTATTATTATTATTATTAAATTATTGTTATTATTATTAACTGAAAACCATGAGGAAATAAATGTACAATTAATCATTTGATTTGTACAGTAACTAACTTACAGAAACCAGGCGGCAGATGTAGGAGTCGCGGGGCATGAAAGGGAAGCAGTGGTTGAGAAGGGAGTGAGTGACTAAGGGTAGTAGCCTATACCCGATGTTATTCAATCTGTACATTGAACAAGAAGTACAGGAAACCAAAGGCAAATTTGGAGTAGGAATTAATGTGCAGCGAAAAGAAATTAAAACTTCGAGGTTTTCAAATGATATTGTAATTCTGTCAGACACCGCAAAGGACTTGGAAGATGAGTTGAAGGGAGTGGACAGTGTCTTGAAAGGAGGATGAAAGATGAAAATTCACAGAAGCAAAACAGGGATAATGGAATGTAGTCGAATTAAATCAGGCCATGATAAGGGAATTAAGATTAAAAAATTAGACATTTAAAGCAGTAGATGAGTTTTGCTATTTGGGCAGCAAAATAACTGATGACAGCCGAAGTAGAGTGAATATGAAACGCAGGCTGGCGATGGAAAGGAAATAATTTCTGAAGAAGAGAAGTTTGTCAACACAGAATCTCAATTTAAGTGTTAGGAAGTCACTTTGCGAAAATATTTGTCTCGGGTGTAGCCCTGTATGAAAGCGAAACATAGACGATAAACAGTTTAGGCAAAAAGAGAATAGAATCTCATTCTAAATGTGGTGCTACAGATGAACGTTGGAGATTAGGCGGGTAGATCACGCAACTAATGAGGAGGTACTGAACCGAACAGGGGAGATAAGAAATTTGTGGCACAACTTGACCAAAAGAAGGAATCGGTTGATGGAACACATTCTCAGACGTCGAGGGATCAACAGTGTAATTTTGGAGGGAGGTATGGGGGATAAAAATCGTAGAGGGGGAATACAGTAAGTAGATTCAGAACGATGTAGGTGCAATAGTTATCCGGAGACGCAGAGGCTCGTGCAGGATAGAGTAGCATGGAGAGCTGCATCAAACCAGTCTTCGGACTAAAGACCACAATAACAACTAACTTTTTCAAAGTACGTTCTTGTAGTTACATTTTGTGTTTTGCTATCGGCTGCAAAAACGAATACTTTTTTCGACTGTTACACACACTAAGACGCTACATTTAGTAGTCTGTATGAGAAAAACAGTTCATTTTAACGCACTCCGCACTTGTGTGCGGGGCAAAGTCAGGTCATGCGGGGACCAAGCAGCAATCGGTATTGTAATTGTCAACTGTCGAAGCTGCGTTGGTAAAGTACCGGAACTTCAAGCGCTGATAGAAAGCACCGAAGCTGAAATCGTTATAGGTACAGAAAGCTGGCTTAAGCCAGAGATAAATTCTGCCGAAATTTTTACAAAGGTACAGACGGTGTTTAGAAAGGATAGATTGCATGCAACCGGTGGTGGAGTGTTCGTCGCTGTTAGTAGTAGTTTATCCTGTAGTGAAGTAGAAGTGGATAGTTCCTGTGAATTATTATGGGTGGAGGTTACACTAAACAACCGAACTAGGTTAATAATTGGCTCCTTTTATCGACCTCCCGACTCAGCAGCATTAGTGGCAGAACAACTGAGAGAAAATTTGGAATACATTTCACATTAATTTTCTCAGCATGTTATAGTCTTAGGTGGAGATTTCAATTTACCAGATATAGACTGGGACACTCAGATGTTTAGGACGGGTGGTAGGGACAGAGCATCGAGTGACATTATACTGAGTGCACTATCCGAAAATTACCTCGAGCAATTTAACAGAGAACCGACTCGTGGAGATAACATCTTGGACCTACTGATAACAAACAGACCCGAACTTTTCGACTCTGTATGTGCAGAACAGGGAATCAGTGATCATAAGGCCGTTGCAGCATCCCTGAATATGGAAGTTAATAGGAATATAAAAAAAAAAGGGAGAAAGGTTTATCTGTTTAGCAAGAGTAATAGAAGGCAGATTTCAGACTACCTAACATATCAAAACGAAAATTTCTGTTCCGACACTGACAATGTTGAGTGTTTATAGAAAAAGTTCAAGGCAATCGTAAAATGCGTTTTAGACAGGTACGTGCCGAGTAAAACTGTGAGGGACGGGAAAAACCCACCGTGGTACAACAACAAAGTTAGGAAACTACTGCGAAAGCAAAGAGAGCTCCACTCCAAGTTTAAACGCAGCCAAAACCTCTCAGACAAACAGAAGCTAAACGATGTCAAAGTTAGCGTAAGGAGGGCTATGCGTGAAGCGTTCATTGAATTCGAAAGTGAAATTCTATGTACCGACTTGACAGAAAATCCTAGGAAGTTCTGGTCTTACGTTAAATCAGTAAGTGGCTCGAAACAGCATATCCAGACACTACGGGATGATGATGGCATTGAAACAGAGGATGACACGCGTAAAGCTGAAATACTAAACATCTTTTTCCAAAGCTGTTTCACAGAGGAAGACCGCACTGCAGTTCCTTCTCTAAATCCTCGCACAAACGAAAAAATGGCTGACATCGAAATAAGTGTCCAAGGAATAGAAAAGCAACTGGAATCACTCAATAGAGGAAAGTCCACTGGACCTGACGGGATACCAATTCGATTCTACACAGAGTACGCGAAAGAACTTGTCCCCCTTCTAACAGCCGTGTACCGCAAGTCTCTAGAGGAACGGAGGGTTCCAAATGATTGGAAAAGAGCACAGGTAGTCCCAGTCTTCAAGAAGGGTCATCGAGCAGATGCGCAAAACTATAGACCTATACAGGGCGTTTCAAAAAGAAAGAGCAGATTTCAAACATTTATTTCTCAAAAACTACAAATGATAGAAACACAATTCCAACGGTCCTTCACTCAATATGAGTACCAAATGTTACACAACAAATATCAAAACTGTACCTCAATATGAGCACCATTTGTTACACGACAAATATCAAACCGGTATCTCATTTCTTGCCACACACGACGCAACTGGTCTTTAGTTACCGAATTCACGGCCGCAACAATTCGATGTCGTACCTCTTGAAGAGTAGCGGGCATAGGTGGGACATAAACACAGTCCTTTATGTACCCCCACAAATAAAAATCGCAGGGAGTAAGGTCTGGTGACCTGGGAGGCCACAGACGATGACATTGATCTTGTGCTCCTGCTCTTCCAATCCACCGTCGTACAGGTTCAGAGAAGTGTGGTGGGGCGCCATCTTGCATGAAGATGAAGTGATTTGAATCTTCCTGAAGTTGAGGAAATAGCCAGTTTTCTAACATGTCCAGGTAAATGGTTCCTGTGATAGTTTTCTCCATGAAAAAGAAAGGTCCATAAACTTTGTTTGCCGAAATTGCACAAAAGACGTTAACCTTTGGTGAGTCTCTTTCATGTTGAATAACGTCCCTCGGAGTTTCACTCGCCCAAATTCGTACGTTATGCCGATTAACTTTACCAGAAATGTGAAACGTTGATTCATCTGAAAAAATTAATCGTTCGGCAAAATTGTCCTCTTCCATGTCCTGTAGAATTGCAGTTGAAAATTCGAACCTTTTGTTGTGGTCGTCAGGACGCAATGCTTGCAATAACTGCAGTTTGTACGGCTTCATGTGCAGACGCTTACTCAGAACGCGCCATACCGTTGTTTTAGACATGTTTAGTTCGTGACTTGCCCGTGTCGTGGATTTTCTAGGGCTCCTTTCGTAAGCTGCACGGACACGCTCGACATTTTCATCCGATGTGCGTGGACGACCCGTGCTTTTTCGCTTGCAGATGCAACCATCTTCTACGAATCTGTGATGCCACTCATAAATTTGCTTATGACGAGGCGGCTGTTTGTTGAATTGACGGCGGAATGCACGTTGCACACCAACAATGGACTCTAACTTTGCAAATTGCAGCACACAAAATCATCGTTCCTGTGGTGTCGTCGCCATTTTCCTACAAACAAACGCCAGCGCCACTGCGGATTTGCATGGAACTTCTGCGCGGACCATTGAAAAACTTTGAACCTTTCTCTGACAAGAAACGTTTGAATTGTGTTTCTATCATTTGTAGTTTTTGAGAAATAAATGTTTGAAATCTGCTCTTTCTTTTTGAAACGCCCTGTATCTCTTACGTCGATCTCTTGTAGAATTTTAGAACATGTTTTTTGCTCGCGTATCATGTCATTTCTGGAAACCCAGAATCTACTATGTAGGAATCAACATGGATTCCGGAAACAGCGATCGTGTGAGACCCAGCTCGCCTTATTTGTTCATGAGACCCAGAAAATATTAGATACAGGCTTCCAGGTAGATGCTATCTTTCTTGACTTCCGGAAGGCGTTTGATACAGTTCCGCACTGTCGCCTGATAAACAAAGTAAGAGCCTACGGAATATCAGACCAGCTGTGTGGCTGGATTGAAGAGTTTTTAGCAAACAGAACACAGCATGTTGTTATCAATGGAGAGACGTCTACAGACGTTAAAGTAACCTCTGGCGTGCCACAGGGGAGTGTTATGGGACCATTGCTTTTCACAATATATATAAATGACTTAGTAGATAGTGTCGGAAGTTCCATGCGGCTTTTCACGGTTGATGCTGTAGTATACAGAGAAGTTGCAGCATTAGAAAATTGTAGCGAAATGCAGGAAGATCTGCAGCGGATAGGCACTTGGTGCAGGGAGTGGCAACTGACCCTTAACATAGACAAATGTAATGTATTGCGAATACATAGAAAGAAGGATCCTTTATTGTATGATTATATGATAGCGGAACAAACACTGGTAGCAGTTACTTCTGTAAAATATCTGGGAGTATGCGTGCGGAACGATTTGAAGTGGAATGATCATATAAAATTAATTGTTGGTAAGGCGGGTACCAGATTGAGATTCATTGGGAGAGTCCTTAGAAAATGTAGTCCATCAACAAATGAGATGGCTTACAAAGCACTCGTTCGGCCTATACTTGAGTATTGCTCATCAGTGTGGGATCCGTACCAGATCGGGTTGACGGAGGAGATAGAGAAGATCCAAAGAAGAGCGGCGCGTTTCGTCACAGGGTTATTTGGTAACCGTGATAGCGTTACGGAGATGTTTAACAAACTCAAGTGGCAGACTCTGCAAGAGAGGCGCTCTGCATCGCGGTGTAGCTTGCTCGCCAGGTTTCGAGAGGGTGCGTTTCTGGATGAGGTATCGAATATATTGCTTCCCCCTACTTATACCTCCCGAGGAGATCACGAATGTAAAATTAGAGAGATTAGAGAGCGCACGGAGGCTTTCAGATAGTCGTTCTTCCCGCGAACCATACGCGACTGGAACAGGAAAGGGAGGTAATGACAGTGGCACGTAAAGTGCCCTCCGCCACACACCGTTGGGTGGCTTGCGGAGTATCAATGTAGATGTAGATGTAGATGTAGACGTAAAGTTTGCCCCTTTGCTTTGTTGATAGGCGCAATGCATCGTACCTTACTGAAAAATGGATGTTTTTAAAGCTGAATGTGAAGTTGGTTGAAATGGGTGGAATTCGTGATTTGAATACTGACTTGCCTTCCTCAAACCGCTGCGATGGGTTGCTGATCGGTGATTGCATGAAAATGCCAGGCAATCTGGTGGATCACAGATTCGTGCATGCAGCATGGCTGCCCGGCTGGAAACGTCTGGCAGTATGGCTACCAGCCTGTGGCTCGCTTGTCTAGATACTAAACGTGGTTTTGTAGTTTTGTTTCATTTCACCTTGCTCATGTTGAATAAGAACTTTATGTTACAATCTGTAGCGTGAACCATTGTGAAAACTGACGTTGAGGCAGCAGTTGGGACGTATTCTGAGGGAATAGAAATGTAAAAACACTTGCACCCTCAGAGTTTTGAGCGATTAGGATTTTAATGCTTGTGCTGTGGATACAGGAATTCATGGGAAGTTAGTAATAACAGTCAGGATATTCTGGGCTCCCTATAGCAATTTTGACCTTATGAAACGACTACACGCATTTGGCCCTTTAAAAGCCATTTATATAAAAATTTATTAAAGACAGCGTGCTGCTACAGATAAAATTTTCAAAAGAAACATCGAGATTGCAAAACCATTGTGTAATTAAAGTTAAAGTACAAGTCTAAGACAAAAAGGTGGGGAATAATATGGCCAACCAGAGAAGAATGTGGCACTACTTACTGGACATCGCTCGTAATCATAGGGTTTCATTTGAATCGACCACCTTCGAATATATGTAATTCACTGTGTAACAGAAACTTAACGAAATTTCCTAACTGTTCATGTGGAACGCCGCAAGGTCAATCACCGCTTTCCACATATGCAGATATCTCGTCTAAATCATTTTGCAATTAGTTTTGATGTTGGGATGACTTTACGAGGAGGTAAATGACAGCATCATCTGCAAAACTATCTGCGAAGGCTACTCAGATTATCTAGTAAATCGTTTATATACGAGGGTCACTCAATAATTAAAGAGACAAATTGATCTGGGCAAAAAACTGTTAGTAGGACAATTTTGGCACTTTTATGGCTTTAAGTTGGCATCACTGGGATGAGCCCCGATCAGCTAATGTGTCAACATTGTTTTGCTTATAACCTCAAAAATGTATTTCAAAATGGCGAGTCCGCTTGAAACGTTTTCTGTTATTCGTTTTTTACTTGCTGAAGGCGAGAAACCAGTGAATATACAATGTAGAATGTCTAAAGTTTATAGTGAAGGTTGCACGAATCGTGCAAATTTTTGCAAGTGGGTAGAGCAGTTCAAAAATGGTCGCGACTCAGTGACTGACGAACACCGTTCTGGCCGACCAGTTGCAGTTTCAACTCCCTCACTTGAAAGTCGAATTGATGACATTATTCGTGCCGACCTCCGTGGAAATGATAGTTGATAAGGTTCAAGTTAGTACTGGTGCAGCTGATAACATTATCTGTAGGAGGCTGAAGTACCGCAAAACATGTGCAAGATGGGTCCCAAAGGAGTACACAAGGAAACCAAGGTTGAGAGTGTGTACAGAGCTAAACGAACGTTATGAAAGAGAAGGTAAGCACTTCCTCAGCAAAATTTTAACTTGTGATGAAACTTGGCTTCACTATTATGAGCCAGAATGAAAAAGACAAATCATGGAGTGGAAGCATACCAACTTACCTGTCAGGAAAAAAACTCAAAACCCAAGCGTCAGCAGGAAAAGTCATGTTAACGGTGTTTTGGGATGCTGAAGGTCCGGGTTTTTGTGATTATCTCGAAGAGCAGCGTACAATTAACTGCCAGTACTATTCGAATTTGCTTTTAAACAAGGTGAAGCCAGCCACGAGAGAGAGACGTCATGTATCCCAGAGGAGAGGTGTGATTCTCGCAAGACAACGCACGTTCTCATACTGCTCAACTAACCCGTGAAACCATCGACAAAATGGGCTGGGAAGTACTGCCTCATCCCCATTACAGTCCTGATTTAGCACCTAATGATTTCCATTTGTTTGGGCACTGAAGGAGCATTACGTGGGAAGAGCTTCCAGGACAACGTGGACGTGAAAATGTTTGTGGGAAATTGGTTCAAACATCAAGATAAAGAGTTCTTTGTAGTTGGAATAAAACTGCTTGTAGCCCGTTGGAAAATGTGTATAAATTTTCAAGGGGATTATGCTGAAAAGTAGGAAAAGTATTGTTTTGTAAAAATACACGCCTTTTTCTCCAGGCAATTTGTCTCTTTAATTATTGAATGACCCTCGTACATTAACATTAGGAAAAGCAGAGGGTTTATCAGATTTCATTGGAGAACAAGGAACGACTTAAATTGGAAAGAACACATAGAAAAAGTTGTGGGGAAGGCTAACCAAAGGCTGCGTTTTATTGGCAGGACACTTAGAAAATGTAACAGACCTACTAAGGAGACTGCCTACACTATGCTTGTCCGTCCTCTTTTAGAATACTGCTGCGCGGTGTGGGGTCCTTACCAGGAAATACTGACGGAGTACATCGAAAAAATTCAAAGAGAGGCAGAACGTTTTGTATTATCACGAAATATGGGAGAGAATGTCACATAAATGATACAGGATTTGGGCTGGACATCATTAAAAGAAAGGGGTTTTTCGTTGCGACGGAATCTTCTCACGAATTTCCAATCACCAACTTTCTCCTCCGAATGAGAAAATATTTTGTTGACACCGACTTACATAGGGAGAAACGATCACGAAGATAAAATAAGGGAAATCAGAGCTCGTACGGAAAGATATAGCTGTTCGTTCTTTCCGTGCACTATACGAGATTGGAATAATAGGGAATTGTGAAGGCGGTTCGATGAACCCACTGCCAGGCGCTTAAATGTGATTTGCAGAGTAGCCATGTAGATGTAGATGCCAGATATCACTTCTGTTTTGTTCGATTACTTTTCGTCAATCACTACGAACTGTGTTTGTGACTTTTCTGACAGGAAATCACGAATCTAATCGCATAACCGAGACGATGCCCACAGCAGGCCGTCATGACATACGGGCATCCGTAACACGGGTTGAAATCACTGCGATCTGTGGCTCTACAGACTCGTATTCTGTTACGCAGGCGCCGTCGCTGATGTGAATAGAGATCGATTCACAAAGCTGGTACAAGTGTGGGGCTGTGCGCTGGAACCCAGCACTGCGGAGAAGGGGACTCGAGGGGCAGTTTCTTATTGACGAGCGGGGGCGTGCACAAAAAAAAAGGGCGGCTGCGGAGGGTGTGCGCCCCATTCAAAGCCACGCTGACCTTCCCCAGACCGGGAAGCCCGCGGAGGATGCTGTGCCAAGGGGTGCCCAACGCGCAAAACGGGACGACTAACAGTACTTTAGAAAGCTGGATTGGAAGTAACAGCAGCGGAACGGCGGTGAGAAGGGACGGACTAAACTGCGATTTTCCGATATCAGTGATTTCTGCGAATGCTACTTTTCGGTAACTGCGATTCTTAGCTGCGACAAATCGCAGTTAAGGATCACAGTTAACGAATACACAACTTGTATCCCTCCGCTTTCGATAATGTTGACTGGTATACTCTCTTTCAAATTCTAAAGGTGGCAGGGGTAAAATACAGGGAGCGAAAGGCTATTTACAATTTGCACAGAAACCAGATGGCAGTTATAAGAGCCAAGGGGCATGAAAGGGAAGCAGTGGTTGGGAAGGGAGACACACGGGGTTGTAGCCTCTCCCCGATGTTATTCAATCTGTATATTGAGCAAGCATTAAGGAAACAAAAGAAAAATTTGGAGTAGGTATTAAAATCCAGGGAGAAGAAATAAAAACTTTGAGGTTCGCCGATGACATTGTAATTCTGTCAGAGACAGCAAAGGACTTGGAAGAGCAATTGAATGGAATGGACAGTGTCTTGAAATGAGGATATGGGATGAACATCAACAAAAGCAAAACGAGGATAATGGAACGTAGTCGAATTAAATCGGGTGCTGCTGAGGGAATTAGATTAGGAAATGAGACACTTAAGGTAGTAAAGGAGTTTTCCTATTTGGGGAGCAAAATAACTGATGATGGTCGAAGTAGAGAGGATATAAAATGTAGACTGGCAATGGCAAGGAAATCGTCTCTGAAGAAGAGAAATTTGTTAACATCGAGTATAGATTTAAGTGTCAGGAAGTCGTTTCTGAAAGTATTTGTATGGAGTGTAGGCATGTATGGAACTGAAACGTGGACGATAAATACACTCCTGGAAATGGAAAAAAGAACACATTGACACCGGTGTGTCAGACCCACCATACTTGCTCCGGACACTGCGAGAGGGCTGTACAAGCAATGATCACACGCACGGCACGGCGGACACACCAGGAACCGCGGTGTTGGCCGTCGAATGGCGCTAGCTGCGCAGCGTTTGTGCACCGCCGCCATCAGTGTCAGCCAGTTTGCCGTGGCATACGGAGCTCCATCGCAGTCTTTAACACTGGTAGCATGCCGCGACAGCGTGGACGTGAACCGTATGTGCAGTTGACGGACTTTGAGCGAGGGCGTATAATGGGCACGCGGGAGGCCGGGTGGACGTACCGCCGAATTGCTCAACACGTGGGGCGTGAGGTCTCCACAGTACATCGATGTTGTCGCCAGTGGTCGGCGGAAGGTGCACGTGCCCGTCGACCTGGGACCGGACCGCAGCGACGCACGGATGCACGCCAAGACCGTAGGATCCTACGCAGTGCCGTAGGGGACCGCACCGCCACTTCCCAGCAAATTAGGGACACTGTTGCTCCTGGGGTATCGGCGAGGACCATTCGCAACCGTCTCCATGAAGCTGGGCTACGGTCCCGCACACCGTTAGGCCGTCTTCCGCTCACGCCCCAACATCGTGCAGCCCGCCTCCAGTGGTGTCGCGACAGGCGTGAATGGAGGGACGAATGGAGACGTGTCGTCTTCAGCGATGAGAGTCGCTTCTGCCTTGGTGCCAATGATGGTCGTATGCGTGTTTGGCGCCGTGCAGGTGAGCGCCACAATCAGGACTGAATACGACCGAGGCACACATGGCCAACACCCTGCATCATGGTGTGGGGAGCGATCTCCTACACTGGCCGTACACCACTGGTGATCGTCGAGGGGACACTGAATAGTGCACGGTACATCCAAACCGTCATCGAACCCATCGTTCTACCATTCCTAGACCGGCAAGGGAACTTGCTGTTCCAACAGGACAGTGCACGTCCGCATGTATCCCGTGCCACCCAACGTGCTCTAGAAGGTGTAAGTCAACTACCCTGGCCAGCAAGATCTCCGGATCTGTCCCCCATTGAGCATGTTTGGGACTGGATGAAGCGTCGTCTCACGCGGTCTGCACGTCCAGCACGAACGCTGGTCCAACTGAGGCGCCAGGTGGAAATGGCATGGCAAGCCGTTCCACAGGACTACATCCAGCATCTCTACGATCGTCTCCATGGGAGAATAGCAGCCTGCATTGCTGCGAAAGGTGGATATACACTGTACTAGTGCCGACATTGTGCATGCTCTGTTTCCTGTGTCTATGTGCCTGTGGTTCGGTCAGTGTGATCATGTGATGTATCTGACCCCCGGAATGTGTCAATAAAGTTTCCCCTTCCTGGGACAATGAATTCACGGTGTTCTTATTTCAATTTCCATAAGTGTAGTTTAGACAAGAAGAGACTAGAAGCTTTCGTAATGTGGTACTACAGAAGAATGCTGAAGATTAGATGGGTAGATCACATAACTAATGAGGAGGTATTGAATAGAACTGGCGAGAAGAGGAACATGTGGCACAACTTGACTAGAAGAAGGGATCGGTTGGTAGGACATGTTCTGAGACATCGAGGGATCACCAATTTAGTATTTGAGGGCTGCGTGGAGGGTAAAAATCGTAGAGGGAGACCAAGAGCTGAATACACTAAGCAGATTCAGAAGGATGGTTGCGGTAGGTACTGGGAGATGAAGAAGCTTGCACAGGATAGAGTAGCATGGAGAGCTGCATCAAACCAGTCTGAGGACTGAAGACCACAACAACAACATCCCTCCGCTATTTCTCCGACTTCTACTACTCTTGCGATTTCTGCGGCTTATGCGATTTCTGCCATTTCATTCATTGCAAATAAGAAGTGAACTGTGTCAGTGCAACCTAGAAATACACTACTGGCCATTAAAATTGCTACACCAAGAAGAAATGTAGATGATAAACGGGTACTCATTGCACAAATATATTATACTAGAACTCACATCTGATTACATTTTCACGCAATTTGGATACATAGATCCCGAGAAATAAGTACCCAGAACAACCACCTCTGCCCGTAATAACGGCCTTGATACGCCTGGGCATTGAGTCAAACAGAGCTCGGGTGGCGTGTAGAGGTACAGCTGCCCATGATGCTTCAACACGATACCACAGTTCATCAAGAGTAGTGACTGGCATATTGCGACGAGCCAGTTGCTCGGCCACCATTGGCCAGACGTTTCCACTGGTGAGAGATCTGGAGAATGTGCTGGTCAGGGCAGTAGTCGAACATTTTCTGTATCAAGAAAGGCCCGTACAGGACCTGCAACATGCGGTCGTGCATTGTCCTGATGAAATGTAGGGTTTTGCAGGGATCGAATAAAGGGTAGAGCCACGGGTCGTAACACATCTGAAATGTAGCGTCCACTGTTCAAAGTGCCGTCAATGCGAACAAGAGGTGACCAAGACGTGTAACCGATTGCACCCCATACCATCACGCCGGGTGATACGCCAGTACGGCGATGACGAATACACGCTTCCAATGTGCGTTCACCGCGATGTCGCCAAACACGGATGCGACCATCGTGATGCTGTAAACAGAACCTAGATTCATTCGAAAAAATGACGTTTTGCCATTTGTGCACCCAGGTTCGTCGTCGAGTACACCATCGCAGGCGCTCCTGTCTGTGATGCAGCGTCAATGGTAACCGCAGCCATGGTTCCGAGCTGATAGTCCATGCTGCCGCAAACGTCGTCGAACTGTTCGTGCAGATGGTTGTTGTCCCAACGTCCCCATCTGTTGACTCAGGGATCGAGACGTGGCTGCACGATCCGTTACAGCCGTGCGGATAAAATGCCTGTCATCTCGACTGCTAGTGATACGAGGCCTTTGGGATCCAGCACGGCGTTCCGTATTACCCTCCTGTACCCACCGATTCCATATTCTGCTAACAGTCATTGGATCTCGACCAACGCGAGACGCAATATCGCTATACGATAAACTGCAGTCGCGATAGGCTACAATCCGACGTTTATCAAAGTCGGCAATGTGATGGTACGCATTTCTCGTCCTTACACGAGGCATCACAACAACGTTTCACCAGGCAACACCGGTTACCTGCTGTTTGTGTACGAGAAATCGGTTGGAAACTTTCCTGATGTCAACACATTGTAGGAGTCGCCACCGGCGCCAAACTTGTGTGAATGCTCTGAAAAGCTAATCATTTCCATATTACAGCACCTTCTTCCTGTCGGTTAAATTTCGCGTCTGTAGCACGTCATCTTCGTGGTGTAGCAATTTTAATGGCTAGTAGTGTATTTTCTCGCCTGTATAGGCAATTATTTGTGAGGGCCTAATGTAGTGTTTCACAAATTAAACTGACGAAAAGTTACCTGAAATGGTATACGAAAGAAACTCTTGCCCATAGGAAACTCTTGCCCACAGAGAAAATGTCATCTCAACAACAAAATCAGTATTAAGTAGTTTTTACCTCTGTTGTTCCTTTGCCTTTAGCTTAAATTAATGGAACAAAAGTGAAAGTAGTGATAGTGTCCACTTTGAGAATCGTAACACAAATTACCACACAGTACCACAAAAGTTCATGTTTAGAATACGGATTCTAACCACGTTGTTACATTCACAATTGTCTGAGCCACATTAGCAGTCACTCGATATAGCGATAATTCAGAATATCAGTGACAGCAGAACTGGAAAAGTTGTCAGAGCGTCTTTACACTGTCTTCGTCAGAGGTAAGGTTAGTTTCTAAGTTTTTGAATCGAAGTAGGGGCATCGTTTGTGAAAAGTGTGAAACCTCCCCCCACTCAAGTGCTTTCATTACCAGATGTATTAGCAGTTATATAACGTGAATTATGTTGCTAGTAATTAGTAGCAATACAAAAGTTTAATAATCCTCGTGATTTTCCAGACGCAGTTCCGATTTCGATTACTGGCCGCTCTATGTACTCCTCCGCATCTGGAAGAGATAATCGTGAAGATTCAAAACGACTCTTGAAGAATTCTCAGCGCAAAACAGCCATAATTGATAACATTGGTGTGAAAAATGAGTACTGGTAAGTATGTCATTGTAATCTTTATGTGAAAGGGATGATAAATACACTCCTGGAAATTGAAATAAGAACACCGTGAATTCATTGTCCCAGGAAGGGGAAACTTTATTGACACATTCCTGGGGTCAGATACATCACATGATCACACTGACAGAGCCAAAGGCACATAGACACAGGCAACAGAGCATGCACAATGTCGGCACTAGTACAGTGTATATCCACCTTTCGCAGCAATGCAGGCTGCTATTCTCCCATGGAGACGATCGTAGAGATGCTGGATGTAGTCCTGTGGAACGGCTTGCCATGCCATTTCCACCTGGCGCCTCAGTTGGACCAGCGTTCGTGCTGGACGTGCAGACCGCGTGAGACGACGCTTCATCCAGTCCCAAACATGCTCAATGGGGGACAGATCCGGAGATCTTGCTGGCCAGGGTAGTTGACTTACACCTTCTAGAGCACGTTGGGTGGCACGGGATACATGCGGAGGTGCATTGTCCTGTTGGAACAGCAAGTTCCCTTGCCGGTGTAGGAATGGTAGAACGATGGGTTCGATGACGGTTTGGATGTACCGTGCACTATTCAGTGTCCCCTCGACGATCACCAGTGGTGTACGGCCAGTGTAGGAGATCGCTCCCCACACCATGATGCCGGGTGTTGGCCCTGTGTGCCTCGGTCGTATGCAGTCCTGATTGTGGCGCTCACCTGCACGGCGCCAAACACGCATACGACCATCATTGGCACCAAGGCAGAAGCGACTCTCATCGCTGAAGACGTCACGTCTCCATTCGTCCCTCCATTCACGCCTGTCGCGACACCACTGGAGGCGGGCTGCACGATGTTGGGGCGTGGGCGGAAGACGGCCTAACAGTGTGCGGGACCGTAGCCCAGCTTCATGGAGACGGTTGCGAATGGTCCTCGCCGATACCCCAGGAACAACAGTGTCCCTAATTTGCTGGGAAGTGGCGGTGCGGTCCCCTACGGCACTGCGTAGGATCCTACGGTCTTGGCGTGCATCCGTGCGTCGCTGCGGTCCGGTCCCAGGTCGACGGGCACGTGCACCTTCCGCCGACCACTGGCGACAACATCGATGTACTGTGGAGACCTCACGCCCCACGTGTTGAGCAATTCGGCGGTACGTCCACCCGGCCTCCCGCATGCCCACTATACGCCCTCGCTCAAAGTCCGTCAACTGCACATACGGTTCACGTCCACGCTGTCGCGGCATGCTACCAGTGTTAAAGACTGCGATGGAGCTCCGTATGCCACGGCAAACTGGCTGACACTGACGGCGGCGGTGCACAAATGCTGCGCAGCTAGCGCCATTCGACGGCCAACACCGCGGTTCCTGGTGTGTCCGCTGTGCCGTGCGTGTGATCATTGCTTGTACAGCCCTCTCGCAGTGTCCCGAGCAAGTGTGGTGGGTCTGACACACCGGTGTCAATGTGTTCTTTTTTCCATTTCCAGGAGTGTATTTTCATAAAAATATATAAAGTCACCTTACTTTTTGAAGATCCCTCGTATGCCAAATATCACAATAACTATTACCATTAGCGAAATGGTAGGCACGTTATCATTTCCAGGAGTGTAAATACGAACCATATTGTGAGTGAATAATGAAAATTCAATTCTCATCCCATATCCGAAAATTCACTGCCATGTATTTAATGATAAAGACTTCCTAGAGTGTGATACTGATGGGACTATTCCTCCCGCCTTGAATGTTGGTTGCGATGACAGACTGACCTGTAGCGTAGCCTAAGGTCTAGGTTAGGTTGGGATGTTGCGTGTTTTAATGCTGATGATGTGCAAATGAAAACAGTGGAAAGCTCTGATCTTACAGTTATAAGTTGACATTGCGAATAGTACTAATGCAATGTTTAAAAATACAGACAAAAGTATAACAGCGTATTGTTGTTGTTGTTGTGGCCTTCAGTCCTGAGACTGGTTTGATGCAGCTCTCCATGCTACTCTATCCTGTGCAAGCTTCTTCATCTCCCAGTACCTACTGCAACCTACATCCTTCTGAATCTGCTTAGTGTATTCATCTCTTGGTCTCCCCCTATGATTTTTACCCTCCACGCTGCCCTCCAATACTAAATTGGTGATCCCTTGATGCCTCAGAACATGTCCTACCAACCGATCCCTTCTTCTGGTCAAGTTGTGCCACAAATTTCTCTTCTCCCCAATCCTATTCAATACTTCCTCATTAGTTATGTGATCTACCCATCTAATCTTCAGCATTCTTCTGTAGCACCACATTTCAAAAGCTTCTATTCTCTTCTTGTCCAAAGTATTTACCGTCCATGTTTCACTTCCATACATGGCTACACTCCATACAAATACTTTCAGAAATAACTTCCTGACACTTAAATCTATACTCGATGTTAACAAATTTCTCTTCTTCAGAAACGCTTTCCTTGCCATTGCCAGTCTACATTTTATATCCTCTCTACTTCGTCCATCATCAGTTATTTTGCTCCCCAAATAGCAAAACTCCTTTACTACTTTAAGTGTCTCATTTCCTAATCTAATACCCTCAGCATCACCCGACTTAACTCGACTACATTCCATTATCCTCGTTTTGCTTTTGTTGATGTTCATCTTATATCCTCCCTTCAAGACACCATCCATTCCGTTCAACTGCTCTTCCAAGTCCTTTGCTGTCTCTGACAGAATTACAATGTCATCGGCGAACCTCAAAGTTTTTATTTCTTCTCCATGGATTTTAATACCTACTCCGTATTTTTCTTTTGTTTCCTTTACTGCTTGCTCAATATAGAGATTGAATAACATCGGGGAGAGGCTACAACCCTGTCTTACTCCCTTCCCAACCACTGCTTCCCTTTCATGTCCCTCAACTCTTATAACTGCCATCTGGTTTCTCTACAAGTTGTAAATAGCCTTTCGCTCCCTGAATTTTACCCCTGCCACCTTTAGAATTTGAAAGAGAGTATTCCAGTCAACATTGTCAAAAGCTTTCTCTAAGTCTACAAATGCTAGAAACGTAGGTTTGCCTTTCCTTAATCTTTCTTCTAAGATAAGTCGTAAGGTCAGTATTGCCTCACGTGTTCCAGTATTTCTACGGAATCCAAACTGATCTTCCCCGAGGTCGGCTTCTACTAGTTTTTCCATTCGTCTGTAAAGAATTCGTGTTAGTACTTTGCAGCTGTGGCTTATTAAACTGATGGTTCGGTATTGTACTGTCGGAAAAAAATATCCGTCTTGTGAATACAGCTGTTAAACATTTGTTAAAATGTTACATAGTAAACACCACATAGCATTTTTGGTAGTCTATGTGTGTAATACTCATCGGAGATCCATTATCTGTTTCTGAAATTACCCTGTAGTTTTAGCTTTTATGAGGAAGAGTGTGTTTAAATATGTCACAAAAATTCCAGGTTACGTTACGGTCTGTCTACTGGCAAACCGTTATTTGGCCTTCACATTCCTCGGCTGCACCAATTCTGAACAGAGTTTTTTCTCAGAACACCTTAGCTTCTTGGATCATTTCTTCGACCGTAAGCATGTAATACATGCATATCGTGAAACACAAGGTTCTCAAAACGAAATACGGACGTAGAACAACAGATGGCATATGGCATCTAATGTTAACTGCGCGTTCTTGTTGCCGCTTGCTACTTCTAGCTGCTACTTGTCACGGAAATCACAGTTAGACTCGACAGGATGTCACAAAGGAAAACAGTAATACGAACTTAGGCCGTCAATGGCACGCGGCGTTCAATGTTAATTGCAGTTTTTAGTTGCTATTTGCGACTTGTCACTGAAATCGCAGCTCGACAGTACCTTCACAGGAAGAAGTACAAAATTCGGCAAACAGATGGCACACGTTCTTGAACGTTAAGGGCTACTTGCGGCTCCTAGTGATGATTACTGTGATTTGTAACGCATACGCGATTTCTTGCCCACCCCTAGCGGTTAGTGTGGGCCGATGAGGAGTATTGGCCACTTAGTTCTTCTCGGGACCGCAGCAAAACAGAGGTCTTTCTTACAATCTCAGTAGTTCAGCTGTTGCGTTCATCTACATCTACATTTATACTCCGCAAGTCACGCAATGGTGTGTGGCGGAGGGCACTTTACCTGCCACTGCCATTACCTCCCTTTCCCGTTCCAGTCGCGTAAGGTTCGCGGGAAGAACGACTGCCGAAAAGCCTCCGTGCGCGCTCGAATCTAATTTTTCACTCGTGATCTCCTCGGGAGGTATAAGTAGGCGAAAGCAATATATTCGATACCTCATCCAGAAACGCACCCTCTCGAAACCTGGACAGCAAGCTACACCGCGATGCAGAGTCTGCCACTTGAGTTTGCTAAACATCTCCGTAACGCTATCACGGTTACCAAATAACCCTGTGACGAAACGCGCCGCTCTTCTTCGGATCTTCTCTATCTCCTCCGTCAACCGTACCTGGTACGGATCCCACACTGGCGAGCAATACCCGAGTATAGGTCGAACGAGTGTTTTGTAAGCCACCTCCTTTGTTGATGGACTACATTTTCTAACGACTCTTCCAATGAATCTCAACCTGGTACCCGCTTTACCAACAATTAATTTTATATGATCATTCCGCTTCAAATCGTTCCGCACGCATACTCCCAAATATTTTGCAGAAGTAACTGCTACCAAGGGTCTACGCAAGGGCAATATTACGGAAATGGAAGGGGATGTAGATGAACATGAAATGGGAGATACGATACTGCGTGAAGAATTTGACAGAGCACTGAAAGACCTGAGTCGAAACAAGGCCCGGGAGTAGACAACATTCCACTGGAACTACTGACGGCCTTGGGAGAGCCAGTCCTGACAAAACTGTACCATCTGGTGAGCAAGATGTATGAGACAGGCGAAACACCCTCAGACTTTAAGAAGAATATAATAATTCCAAACCCAAAGAAAGCAGGTGTTGGCACATGTGAAAATTACTGAACTATCAGTTTAATAAGTCACAGCTGCAAAATATTAACGCGAATTCTTTACAGACGAATGGAAAAACTGGTAGAAGCCGACCTCGGGGAAGATCAGTTTGGATTCCGTAGAAATGTTGGAACACGTGAGGCAATACTGACCTTACGACTTATCTTAGAAAATAGATTAAGGAAAGGCAAACCTACATTTCTAGCATTTGTAGACTTAGAGAAAGCTTCCGACAATATTGACTAGAATTCTTTCTAATTCTAAAGGTGGCAGGGGTAAAACACAGGGAGCGAAAGGCTATTTACAATTTGTACAGAAAACAGATGGCAGTTATAAGAGTCGAGGGGCATGAAAGGGAAGCAGCGGTTGGGAAGGGAGTGAGACAGGGTTGTAGCCAGTCCCCGATTCGGAGTAGGTATTAAAATCCATGGAGAAGAAATAAAAACGTTGAGGTTCGCCTATGACATTGTAATTCTGTTAGAGACAGCAAAGGACTTGGAAGAGCAGTTGAACGGAATGGACAGTGTCTTGAAAGGAGGGTATAAGATGAACATCAACAATAGCACAACGAGGATAATGGAATGTAGACGAATTAAGTCGGGTGAAGCTGAGGCAATTAGATTAGGAAATGAGACACTTAAAGTAGTAAAGGAGTTTTGCTATTTGGGGAGCAAAATAAATGATGACGGTCGAAGTAGAGACGATATAAAATGTAGATTGGCAATGGCAAGGAAAGCGTTTCTGAAGAAGAGAAATTTTTTAATATCGAGTATAGATTGAAGTATCAGGAAGTCGTTTCTGAAAGTATTTGTATGGAGTGTAGCCATGTATGGGAGTGAAACGTGGACGATAAATAGTTTGGACAAGAAGAGAATAGAAGCTTTCGAAATGTGGGGCTACAGAAGAATGCTGAAGATTAGATGGGTAGATCACATAACTAATGAGGAGCTATTGAGTAGAATTGGGGAGAAGAGGAGTTTGTGTCATAACTTGACTAGAAGAAGGGATCGGTTGGTAGGACATGTTCTGAGGCATCGAGGGATCACCAATTTAGTATTGGAGGGCAGCATACTGGGAAAAAAGTCGTAGAGGGAGACCAAGAGATGAATACGCTAAGCAGATTCAGAAGGACGTAAGCTGCAGTTGGTACTGGGAGATGAAGAAGCTTGCACAGGATAGAGTAGCATGGAGAGCTGCATCAAACCAGTCTCTGGACTGAAGACCACAACAACAACAACAACAACAACGACTGCTACCAGTGTTTGTTCCGCTATCATTTAATCATACAATAAAGGATCCTTCTTGCTATGTATTCTCAAAACATTACATCTGTCTATGTTAAGGATCAGTTGCCACTCCCTGCACCAAGTGCCTATCCGCTGCAGATCTTCCTGCATTTCGCTGCAATTTTCTAATGCTGCAACTTCTCTGTATACGACAGCATCATCCGCGAAAAGCCGCATGGAACTTCCGACACTATCTATCACGTTATGTCACAAGCAAATTTTACTTGAGCAGTGATCGTCAAACTGCAGCCCACGGGCCGCGTCAAGAATGAGAAGCACAACGCGTGCGGCACGAAGCAATCCCAGAGCGGTAATCGCTTCCCGTCGTGGCCTCAAAGTTCCCGCTTTGCGGCTTTGTTTTAAGTGTACATAAACAACGTGCATTGTGGTTGGTTTCTACCGTGTGCTTGTGTTGTTCTGTGCTTTAGAAAATTGTGATACGTGAAAAATACCATGGAAAAAAGTTCGTTTGCCTATACTTGGTTGGGTTGGGCTTTTTTTGGGGGAAGGAGACCAGACAGCGATGTCATCGGTCTTATCGGATTAGGGAAGGACGGGGAAGGAAGTCGGCCGTGACCTTTGAGAGGAACCATCCCGGCATTTGCCTGGAGCGATTTAGGGAAATCACGGAAAACCTAAATCAGGATGGCCGGACGCGGGATTGAACCGTCGTCCTCCCGAACGCATAGTTTGTTCATTATAAGAATAAACCTGATGTAAACATACGCCATGTATTCTTCCGCGTTTGCTTGAATCTCATTGGATTTCTTTTCACGTGGAGTGTGAGCAAAGCTGTAACCAGTACAATCATAAGGATGGGTTTCAGCTGTGTTACACGCACATAGACTGAGCGATAATGCGGGACAACAGCTCTACCAACGCATTAAACTTGGACAGCACTGGCCGGCCAGCTGTCCAACCAACCTGCAATGCTGCGAGCAGTAGCAGTTCAGACGTAAAAAGAGACGGGCAAAGAAATAATATAGCTTTGAATGTCATTTAATTTTTAAAGAGAATGAAATAATATTCGGAGAAACTTCGGCACTACGGCGCGCTTCTTACAACGGAACCTCCCCATCGCACCCCACTCAGATTTAGTTATAAGTTGGCACAGTGGATTGGCCTTGAAAAACTGAACACAGACCAATCGAGAAAACAGGAAGAAGTTGTGTGGAACTATGAAAAAAATAAGCAAAATATGCAAACTGAGTAGTCTATTCGCAAGATAGGTAACATCAAGGCGCGTGAAAGCTCAGGAGCGCCGTGGTCCCGTGGTTCGCGTAGGCAGCTGCGAGAGGTCCTTGGTTCAAGTCTTCGCGCGAGTGAAAAGTTTACCTCCTTTATTTTCGCAAAGTTATGATCTGTCCGTTCGTTCATTGACGTCTCTGTTCACTGTAATAAGTTTAGTTTCTGTGTTTTGCGACCGCACCGCAAAACCGTGCGATTAGTAGACGAAAGGACGTGCCTCTCCAATGGAAACCGAAAACATTTGGTCGCAAGGTCATAGGTCAACCGATTCCTCCACAGGAAAACACGTCTGATATATTCTATACGACACTGGTGACGGCATGTGCGTCACATGACAGGAATATGTTGTCGACCCACCTAACTTGAACACTTGGCGAATGTGTACAAAGATTCTTCTACCTTGCCCGATTTAAGTTTTCTTGTGGATGTGATAATCACTCCCAAAAAAGTGATGAAAACATAAGAGTTTGTCACATAAACTGCAACAAATAAATGCAACAGTTTCACAGTCGCACAATTTTCCTTGTGCTCTGTCAAAAATATGTTTTTAACGTTTTCAAATTTTTTCCGTGTGAAGCCGTCAAATCCTGCATATGTCCAAGCAAATCTGAACATGTCCTGGAATTTTGGAGAGCGAAGTTGATTATATAAAAAATTAAAGTTCTCAATCGAGGGAAAACTTGAACCAAGGACCTCTCGTTCCGCAGCTGCACACGCTAACCAAGGGACCACGGTGCTCCTGAGCTTACACTCTCCTTGATGTTGCATATCTTGCGCATGGACTATACAGTTTATATATTTTGCTTATTTTTTTCGTAGTTCCACACAACTTCCTGTTTTCTCGATTGATCTGTGTTCAGTTTTTCAAGGCCTATCCGCTGTGCCAACTTATAACTAAATCTGAGCGAGGTGCGATGGGGAGGTTCCCTTGTTAGGTAACCAGATGGAAAGCATGAAACGTACTCGCTCTCACGTGGCAAAGTATTCCAATTACAAACAAGAGTGATGAAAATTTTTAATTAAAACATGGGGTAATTTTTCTGACCGAGTTGTGTGTAATTCAAAAGCATACTGCAGGGATTCCACCGTACTGTTGAATACTGAAGCCACCGAAGATATTAATTACAGTCAGTCGTCTGGTACTCAATTGGTTTCATTGAGGGTGTCTGGGAAGTAGGGACGAATGTTAACGTGTTGTAGGGCATACATAATTTATTGAAAATGTAATGTTTTTTACAAACACATTAAGTTGCTTCTCCCATTTATGTACGAAAAATTTTATCCTCCATATGACCCCAGAAGGCCGCGAGCATTGCGTTCACTGAAGTTCTCGATGACGCATTCACAAACACCTGGTGGGATGCCGTTAATAACCCTATTGATTTAATCCTTCAGTTGTGATATTGTCTATGGTTTGTTCACGTACACTTTTGACTTGATAAAAAATTCACAAGGCGTAAGTTCGCATGATCCGACTGGCCATTCTTGGTTGCCACGCAGAAAGGTAATTTTTTGAAGAAACTTTTCATTTAGCAGAGCAGTCGTTTCACGGGATGCGTGGAAAGTCGCACCATCTTCTAGAAATCAAAAATCATCATTTTCATCAATAAGAGGAAAAAACGAATTAGAAAGCATGTTTCGGTAACGGTCGGCGTTCATCAACATATTCAAAAAAGTAAGGGACAATCACTCCTCTTTCCAGTACCCACACCACACAGTCGTCCATTGTGGACGCATCTCATCTTCCACAATCACTCGCGGATTTTCGTTACCCCAATTTCTGCAGCTCTGCTCATTGAAGTACCCACTGAGGTGGAAGTGCGCCTCGTATCAGAAAATTATTCTTTTTGAGAAGTTCTGGTTCTACGCTTGTCGAGTCAATACCCACTGCGTAAGTCGACGTGTCGTCCATGATCTGCAGGCTGCAACTCTTGTGTAAGTTGAATCTTGTACGCGTGCATTTTCAGATCTTTTAAAACGATCTCACGCAGCGAACTTGGTGACAAATTTTTTGGAGTTTACGGCCACATTGTCAAGCACGACAGCAATGTTTTCTTGTGCTCGAAAAGAATGCGGTCGTCCTGTTTTCTTAACGTTTGAAACACAAACCGTGGTCTCAAACTTCCGGATCAACTTCCGAACTGATGATTCGGTTGGAGCAGCATTGCGTCCGAATGTCACAGGAAATTAACGAACGCAAAAAATTTTGGAAATTTGTGGTAAGGTCTTATCGGACCAAACTGCTGAGGTTATCGGTCCCTAAGCTTTGTCACTATTTAATCTAACTTAAACCAACTTACGCTAAGGACGACACACACGCCCATGCCCGAGGGAGGACTCGAACCTCCGACAGGGGGAGCCGCGTTGCGAACGGCTGCCATGGGAGTTTCACTCTTTTTGTAATTACTTTTTATCACTTGGATACGTTTGCTCAGTTGTCATCTGCTCCGTGAGGAAAATAAACATCAAACAACAATGCTCACCACACAAAAGCCACCAGGCTTCTGATGGGATAGGTCGAAAACATGAAAAAGCCACGGCTGCCAAGTGTCATATGATAAAATAGCGCAAAATTTAGATTCGTCCTGACTGTCTGGACACCCGGTATCATCGTTCCATTTTAAATAACTCCGTACGCGTAGTTCAAAAATGTTCAAATGTGTGTGAGATCTTATGGGACTTAACTGCTAAGGTCATCAGTCGCTAAGCTTACACACTACTTAACCTAAATTATCCTAAGGACAAACACACACACACCCATGCCCGAGGGAGGACTTGAACCTCCGCCGGGACCAGTCGCACAGTCCATGACTGTAGCGCCTGAGACCGCTCGGCTAATCCCGCGTGGCGTACGCGTAGTCTTAGACATTTTACACATATGACAACTTCCTGTCATTTTTCCGCAATCGTGTATCAGAAGATAAAGAGTCTTTCTACCTGTTTTGCGCAATAGGTTACGTTTGTTTATACCGATTCTGTGCAAGTCATCCTGCATTTCGCTACAGTTTTGTAGTGTTGCGATTTCTCTGTAGACAACCACATAATCTGCAAAAGGATCACAGAACTTCCGTCGTTATTAAAAATGGTTCAAATGGCTTTGAGCACTATGGGACTTAACCTAAGGTCATCAGTCCCCTAGAACGTAAAACTACTTAAACCTAACTAACCTAAGGACATCACACACATCCATTCCCGAGGCAGGATTCGAACCTGCGACCGTAGCGGTCGCGCGGTTCCAGACTGTAGTGCCTAGAACCGCTCGGCCACCGTCGTTATCCACCAGGTCATTTATATAAGGGGTACTTCAAAATGTTTTCATAAAATGCCAGAAGCGATAGATCACGCCAAGCGGACGACTTTAGTTAAGAGACAAAATGTTGGCTGGCACTTTCCGCGTACGCTAGGCGGCCTTTAGCATTCGACGCTCCCGGAACAACGATATTGTTGCACCCAAATAGCAGGGTCTACTAACTGGGGTAAATGTACCAAAGAATGCGCAGTCCCAAAGAGAGCGCAGCTTGTGTTCCTGACATTTGACTGATCTGATCAGCTCGCCAATGACGTAATTGTGTTCAGAGTGGTATCAGAAACACCTCACAGAAGTTGTGCGAGTGTAAGAATCACTTTTCATCCTTCTTGATGTAGTTTTCAAACTCTGTTGCGTAAGCCATACAGAGAACACACGAGCAATAGCCGGCCGGTGTGGCCGAGCGGTTCTAGGCGCCTCAGTCTGGAACCGCGAGACTGCTACGGCCGCAGGTTCGAATCCTGCCTCGGGCATGGAAGTGTGTGATGTCCTTAGATTAGTTAGGTTTGAGTAGTTCTAACAAGGGAACCTCCCCGTCGCACCCCCCTCAGATTTAGTTATATGTTGGCACAGTGGATAGGCCTTGAAAAACTGAACACAGACCAATCGAGAAAACAGCAAGAGGTTGTATGGAACTATGAAAAACATAAGCAAAATATACAAACTGAGTAGTCCATGCGCAAGATAGGCAACATCAATGAGAATGTAAGTTCAGGAGAGTCGTGGTCCCGTGGTTAGCGTGAGCAGCTGCGGAACGAGAGGTCCTTGGTTCAAGTCTTCCCTCGAGTGAAAATTTTACTTCCTTTATTTTCGCAAAGTTATGATCTGTCGATTCGTTCATTGACGTCTCTGTTCACTGTTATAAGTTTAGTGTCTGTGTTTTGCGACCGCACCGCAAAACCGTGCGATTAGTAGACGAAAGGAAGTGTCTCTCCAATGGGAACCGAAAACATATGACGCAAGATCATAGGTCAACCTATTCCTCCACAGGAAAACACGTCTGATATATTCTATACGACACTGGTGACGGCATGTGCGTCACATGACAGGAATATGTTGTCGACCCACCTAACCTGTACACTTGGCGAATGGGTAAAAAGATTCTTCTACCTTGCCCGATTTAGGTTCTCTTGTGGATGTGATAATCACTCCCAAAAAAGTGATGAAAACATAAGAGTTTGTCACATAAACTGCAACAAATGAATGCAACAGTTTCAAAGTCGCACCGTTTTCCCTGTGACGTGTCAAAACATATGTTTAGTTTCGATGTTTGTTTAGGTGTAGCGTCCCCATACTACGGCGCAGTTACCTGGCATCGGACGGACGGACGGACGGACAGATAATAATTGTCTGAAAATAAAAAATTAAAATTTTTACACCAGGGAAGACTTGCACCAAGGACCTTCCGTTCCGCAGCTGCTCACGCTAACCACGGAACCACGGCGCTCCTGAGTTTAGATCATCATTGATGTTTCCTATCTTGCACATGGACTACTCAGTTTGTATATTTTGCTTATTTTTTTCATAGTTGCACACAACTTCTTCCTGTTTTCTCGATTGATCTGTGATCAGTTTTTCAAGGCTTATCTACTGTGTCAACCTATAACTAAATCTGAGCGGGTGCGATGGGGAGGTTCCCTTGTAAGTTCTAGGGGACTGATGACCTCAGAAGTTAAGTCCCATAGTGCTCAGAGCCGTTTGAACGAGCAATAGTCATTTTGAAAAGCTGGCTTGCAATCCACCATACCGCATCCACGTGTTTTGTAAATGTGACGTATGCTGCCTTCTGTTGACTTCGTACGAAAGAACGCGCATATAGTGTCCCCAAAGAGAGCGTGCGTTGTCTCTTGCGTTGGTTGATTTGGATGAGGGGACAACAGCGAGGTCGTCGGTCCAATCGGATTGCCGAAGGATGAGGATGGAAGCCGCCCGTGCCGTTTCACAGAACCATCCCGGAATTTGCCTGAAGCGATTTAGGGAAATCAGGGGGCGATAAATCAGGATGGCTGGACGCGGATTTGAACGTTCATCCTCCCGAATGCGTCACCCAGTTCGGCTTCCCTATAGGACACAACAGCGAATGTGAACGTCTTGAGTGCGTTATGGTGACCGAAGGACAGGTTTTGTTTCAGGATGATTTCAAATATGAAAGTCGAACAGGAAGCTCAATGAGTCTAGACGACGAATTAAAATGTGGAAAGAAAAAAGAAAAAAGGTTGCCGCTGCTGTTGGTACGAAGGAGTTTGCTTTAAGGAAATGACTGAAAGCTGTGAGTACGGAACGTAGATTTTGGCATTTCCAGAGGCTGGATCCAGAGCATTAAGTGTGGGCGATGGTGGCAGAAAGAGTGCTCTTCCTTTGAGGGTTCAAATGGCTCTGAGCACTATGGGACTTAACGTCTATGGTCATCAGTCCCCTAGAACTTAGAACTACTTAAACCGAACTAACCTAAGGACATCACACAACACCCAGCCATCACGAGGCAGAGAAAATCCCTGACTCCGCCGGGAATCGAACCCGGGAACCCGGGCGTGGGAAGCGAGAACGCTACCGCACGACCACGAGATGCGGGCCCATTTGAGGGCTGCGTTCATTTGTGACATTTACTAAATGCATACTCCTTTTGACATGTTTTGCGCACTCTTAAGCGCAGGTGAACGAAACAGTGCGCATTTTTGCAAAGTACAATAAAGGTATTACCTCTCTGCTGCTGTAGTCTTCTGGACGTGTAGAATTTGTGTTAATATTAAACTAAAATGATTTTGTTTTCCTGGTGATAATAAAGAAACTAACCTAACCTAAACTGGCCACGAAGGCCCAACGCTTCCAACCGGCCGCCGTGTCATCCTCAACCGACCAGCATCACTGGATGCGCATATGGAGGGGCATGTGGTCAGCACACCGCTCTCCCGACCGCTGCTTCTCAATCAAGAAGCTCCCTCAGTTTGCCTCACAAGGGCTGAGTGTAGCCCACTTGCAAACAGCGCTCGGCAGATCGGATGGTCATCCATCCAAGTGCTAGCCCAGTCCGACAGCGCTAACTTCTGTGATCGGATGAGAAGCGGTGTTACCACGGTGGCAAAGCCGTTGGTTTCCTAATAATAAAAACGTAGATCTTTACGGTTATTCCTTACATACGCTCTCTTAGGAATGTTTCCCCTACGTGTGTCACCTACTCCAATAAATCGATAGTGACTTCCAACAAGCAAAGTCTTAAAAAATGAGTGTCTCTAAGCGGAAAATGGTATTTTAGAAGTGAATCAGGTACTTCAATTTTGCTAGATCAACCCCCTATCATACGGCGCAGATGAGTTCATTATGGGCTCCCCAAACGGTCTATACAGGCTGCATAGTGACTAAGCCCCGCCCTTTCAGGGTCAAATGATTCAAATGGCTCTGAGGACTATGGGACTCAACATCTGTGGTCATAAGTCCCCTAGAACTTACAAGGGGAGGCCGCCAATTGTGAAATTCAGATTCGATTCATACTGCGCATAATAAAAGCTCATGGCCAGAGGTGTAATGTGGCAAAGCACCAACATGCACTTCTCAGCCGTTGTCGAGAAAACCGACAGTTAAAAAGAAACCGTTGCTGTGAAATACTCTCTACGATTTACAATTCTCCACAGCGTTGTGGCGCAGCGGTAAACGCTCGGGTTCGTAATCCGAAAGTCGCCGGATCGAATCTCGCGCCATGCAAATTTTTTTTTAGTATTTGTTTTTTGTAATTTAAATGTAATGTAATGTAAATGTAATTTAAATATATACACACGCACATATATATAATTCCCGGCAATCAGTTGCAACAATTATGCATATAATATGTTGTTGAAAGTCGTTTGTCGTGGAAAAACTGGCGACTTCGAACATCATTATGTTTTCCGCAAACAAAGTTGTACTTCACAAATGTTATTAATTGTCTTCATAATGTTAACCACGCATAGTTAACGGAAGACGTAGAAACGATATTCCGAAACGAATACGTATAGCGTAAGTCAAACGTTCGAATTAGAATAGAGACCCCACGAACACAAATTTGCTGTGGCAGGTATGAAATATGAACTCCGTTACTCGCTCGTTACACTTGATAGACAGATGTTGAATGGGCCGAAACGAGCCGCCGCATAACAGCGTAGTTGCCTGCTAACTTCGAAAGAAGGTAGATGCGGTCCCTAGCGCAACTTATAACATCGTCGAAAATCAGTGCGGGCGTGAGAGCTTTGGTACACCCTCTTAAACAAACGGAAAAATGGAGGCGGTACAATTGGAGAGCGATCCGCCTTCACCAACTTGCATAAGCAATTCATTAATTCGCGGCATGCAACTTTTTTTTATTATTAGTTTTTTATAATTCAAATATATATATATATATATATATATATATATATATATATATATATATATATATATATATATAAAATAATAAAAAAAAAGGTTGCATGCCGCGGGATTTGATCCAGTGACCTTCGGATTACGAATCCGAGCGCTTACCGCTGCGCCACAACGCTGCAGAAAAATTGTTAAGCGTTGAGAGTATTTCACGGCAACGGTTTCTTTTAACTGTCGATTTTCTCGACAACGGCTGAGAAGTGCATCTTGGTGCTTTGCCACATTACACCTCTGGCCATGAGCTTTTATTATGCGCAGTATGAATCGGATCAGAATTTCACAATTGGCGGCCTCCCCTTGTTAGAACTACTTAAACCGAACTAACCTAAGGACATCACACACATCCATGCCCGAGGCAGGATTCGAACCTGCGACCGTAGCAGTCGCGCGGTTCCTGACTGAGCGCCTAGAACCGCTAGACCACCGCGGCCGGCCTTTCAGGGTCATAACAAATTATATTCGTCGTAATAAAAACAGCTGAGCCCAGACGTGCAAGACGGATTGCGATTATTGTTGGCAGGCAGGTAGGTGGTACGTGTCACTCACAGGTTAACCATAGTTGGTGGAATTGCTTGTGAAGAAGTTGAGTGCAGTCGTGCGTTTGTGAGTCAGTTGTTGTGAGCAGCTCGTATTGTTGAGTTGGTATAGAAAGGGGGCAGTTTGCATTAGAACAGCGAACTCGTATTCTGAAGTGTTGCATAAAGACACGCTCCATCAATAAATGTAGTGAAATGTTTCAACGAAATATGCTGGTAGGAAACTCTTCATGCCGGCCGCTGTGACCGAGCGGTTCTAGGCGCTTCAGTCCGGAACCACGCTGCTGTTACAGGTTGCAGGTTCGAATCCTGCCTCCGGCATGGATGTGTGTGATGTGCTTAGGTTAGTTAGGTTTAAGTAGTTCTAAGTTCTAGGAGATTGATGACCTCAGATGTTAACTCCCATAGAGCTCAGAGCCATTTCAACCATTTTGAACCACTGGAATGAAGCAATGCCAAATGGCTCTGAGCACTATGGGACTTAACTCCTGAGGTCATCAGTCCCCTAGAACTTAGAACTACTTAAACCGAACTAACCTAAGGACATCACACACATCCATGCCCGAGGCAGGATACGAACCTGCGACCGTAGCGGTCACGCGGTTTCAGACTGAAGTGCCTAGAACCGCACGGCCACACCGGCCGGCAAGTTCTTATAATTATTAAATAATGGCACCGCAGTGGTCCAAGGAAGCGATTGAAGCATTGATATGTAGTTACAGGGAAGAACAGTGTCTGTACGTCGTGAAAAGCACAAACTATTATAATAAACATTTGCGTGCAGAAGCACTCGAAAGAGTTGCAAGTGCCGTGTGTCTTGTTCGACCATATACGACGAACAAGGAGTGCTGTAGCAAAATGCACAATTTAAGTACTCCATTTAAAGTGGTGTACGCCGTAATTGCCTGACGCATCACTGTGTCTTTCTTCTGAATCAGAGGCGCAACCATACAAAGCAGTTCTTCAAATACCAATACATCCATTCGTATAAAATTTACAAAGGATGTACGATCTTCTATCCTATAAAATGAAGTCGTATATAACACTCATTATTGGTATATTTATAAAGTCAAACAGTAATGAAATGGTGATACTTTTCAAACAAAAGTAGGTGTTATGCGAGCTAACCTCAACTCTTTATGAAGCATGGAGAGCACACCTTTTCCAGCGTTTCTCCTCTTAATCCAGTTTTTCGTCCATTCTTTCTTTCTTCTTCTCTGATTAGCATGCAGTTCCGCATCGTTTAGCACCAAAACAGCTAATAACGCCAGTTTGCTCTGAACATCTGTACCTGAAGCAGCCATCTTCGTTCGATAGAACATGCAGCCGATCACAACACACACAACTAGCTGCCGATCTTGCACCGTGGGAGAGCTTCGGCATGGAAGATAGCCGGCTCCTTTCCCTGCAAGCCGGCAGGCAAGCACGCCATCTCGCAAACTTGCTGCGAACCTTGCTCCGTGTGAGACGGGCTTTACGCTGGCAGGCAGAACCTCGTGGCAGTGCTACCACATGATACATTCCAGGTGCCGGAGCCTCCACCGCAACCCAGTGCGGTTGGGGACTATAGTCCGATCCACGAACGATGGCGGTTCGCGCATGTCGAGGCACAGACGGGGATTGCGTTGTTGACGATTCCAAACGACAGTTGCGGTACGCGCGCGAGCGCGTTTTCCGCTTGAAGAAAGCGTATATCCTGCAAATTACGTCTCACGCTTCCTTCTGCAGAATTTATCACTTGAGCCGTCGGCACACGAACCGTCCATCCGAACGTTGAACGTTGAGCGTGCCGAGTTTCTGACGTCATAGCGTGGAATAGCTATGGGAGTCTTTCCGATGCACGCCATCTCCCTCCAGTACAGAGTTGTGAGGCGCCATTCATTTCAAGCCTATACGTATATATGCCGTTTCTGGGCAACAGCAAATTGAGAATCACTCGAAAACCCGTTGTTAACTGTGTGATTCGTTGCAATAAAATTCGTGGCAAAATTATTATCACAACTTGCGTGTTATGAGAGTATACCATTTGAAGGCAACTAAACGCATTGCTCTTGGTACAATTTGTTATAATTCAATTTCAATTAGTAACATAGCTACGTTTAAGGCTTTTAGTAAGTGGCAAAATAGTGGGATTGGCTGAGCGATGTTTGTTGTCAGTTTATGTCGTGCCGATGGTTCGCGTCTCGCGACGTCTAATTTTTTTTCCCTAACATTCGCGTAATAGGCGATGCTTTGTTATTAGTTTAATATAAGTATATACTATCGTATTTGATGTTATGTAAATATAAGTTCACCTTTCTTTGAGAAGTGAGTTTGTTCGATTGGCTTAATGTAAGGGACAATATGAGCTACTTGTACAACGATATTTGGCTCCTTTTTCTTTAAAGTTTCGTAATTCACATGTTGCAAAAATTATGCTACTGGGTAGGAACAGTGATCAAGTAAGAATGACCTTAGAGTTTTAATAAAACGTGTGAATGGTGAAATAATACTTATCTTATGTGGAGAAATATTGCAAATTTGTATCGCACTGTTTGTAATAGAACTGTTATAAGCCTGTGTCCTTACTTATTGGACATGGTACAATCCTTTTCGTCTTAAAACATGTACATGGATATTAATGTGTTTATTTGTGTATATTACATATAGAACAACGCGACTAGCGTTTGGGCAATGGTGGAAATATACGTTTTGATAGAGATAATGTGGGAATTTTACGCGCGTCCGTTTAATAAACAGCGTGATTTATGAATTAGAAACACCCCGCAAATGCCGCCGGAGTGCGTTGTGATAGCGTATACCACGTCGGGGCCCACGTACCGTATGCACAAGTCGCATCGTTCCTGAGCGTTCAGCTGCACGTTGAACTCAGCACGCTCAACGTTGATGTTCGACAGCACGGTCCGTGTGCCGACGGCTTTACCGCCACCACCAGCGATGACAAATCGCGACAAATGGAATAGATATTCACTAAACAGCTCGCTACGATCACGTTTAATGCTCGCATCAGCTATGGCATTAACAGCAGATAGCTGACACCGTTACTGAACGCTCAGTGGCACCCCCACCCTCGCCTAACTTGGCCTCACCATTGACCCTCACCTCACCTGGATCCCTCATCTCCGCTCCATCCAATCCAAAGCCCACAACCGCCTCCGACTCCTCAAACTCCTCTCTGGCCGGACATGGGGGTTGCACCCCTCTACCATCCTCCACACCTACAAATCCTTAATCCATCCCATCCTCTGTTATGCCAGTCCCGCCTGGATATCTGCACCCCCTAAATTCTATAAGTCCCTCCAGATCCTCGAGCGTCATGCACTCCGCCTCGCTTTCCGTATACGCCTCCCGTCCTCCACGCGGATCCTCTATGACCTGATTCCTTTCCCCCATCTGCTCCTATTCCTCGAACATATCCACATACTCTACACCTCCCGCCACCTTGATTCTCCTCACCCCCTGGTTGCTTCCCACCTTCTGCCACGCCTTCACTGTTGTGTCCCCCACCCTCCATCTCTACACCCTTCATCTCCTTTCCCAAGGTGGCTTCCATCAACTCCCCCTCCCGGATGATGCCCTCTCTCCCTCCATTTATCCCTCCTATCAACTCTGATCCTCACCCCCCTGCTTTTATCCGTCCTTTTCCTGGGCTCCCTCTCCTCCCCTTCCATCCTCTTTTTTCCTCACCTACCCTCTCTCTGCCCCCCTTCTCTCCCCTGAGTCCTTTTGTATTTCCCTCCTCTGCCTTTTCCCATTCCCTCTCGTGTCTGCCCTGCCCCTTCCCCCCTTATGAGTCCTTTCCCTCCTTTGGTTCCCCCCCCCCCCTTTCGTTTTTCCTCTCCTCCCTCCTTGTTTTTCCCCCTCATCTGTCCAGGTCCCCCCCCTCCCCCACCCCACCAATCTGCCCTAGGCTATGGTGTGTCCTCTTAGTGCCGATATTTTAGTGCAGTGTTTACAGTGAGTGTTCAGTGTTGTGTGTCTTTTCCGAAGTGCTGCGAACGGACATCATACTGTCGCTGGGTGTGATTTCATATCTCTTGCGAACAGAAACCAGACTGTCGCCATGTTTTTTAATTGTCTGTCTACTATGTTACCTGTCTGTTTCCTGTGTATTTTATTCGCTTTGGCAACCCTTTGCTTTATGTTTTAACTTTCCAAAATATTCCGCCGTTTTATAATTTAAGTCACCGTTTTATCGCCTGCTTTTATTGTTTCTTAACTTCTTCTTACGTTTTAAAGAGTCTGTAGGCTGCAGAGCAGTGTAATAAGCTGCTGCCAGTCCGCCCTCTTCGGGGGGAATCGAAATTCAATAAAGAAAAAAAAAAAAAAAAAAATCTCAGTGGCTTTCAGAGAACGCGTAACGTTCAAAGGGTTCAAATGGCTCTGAGCACTATGGGACTCAACTGCTGAGGTCATTAGTCCCCTAGAACTTAGAACTAGTTAAACCTAACTAACCTAAGGACATCACAAACATCCATGCCCGAGGCAGGATTCGAACCTGCGACCGTAGCGGTCTTGCGGTTTCAGACTGCAGCGCCTTTAACCGCACGGCCACTTCGGCCGGTTACGCGTGACGTAGGTACGCATGACAAGCCTAAACTCGATCGCCATCGTTCGCAACTTCAACTATAATATGTGAATGACTGTCATTTTTTTTTTTTTACACGCATCACAAAAGTTCTGTATCACCCTGGTTCCCAGAACTCCTGAAGACAGGTATTGACTGTGCATATTTTATCACAGACACAGTCCCTTTGACTGTTCAGAGATGTCACTAAACCCGCCCAAAGATGTAAACAACCATGCATGAGTGAACCACGTCGTTTGCCACGGTTCCTGTTTTTCCCTCGGTTTACTCCTGTTTGGAGTTTCCGCGCTTTCCCAGAGGGCGTTACGGAGCTGCTATCGCGCCGGATGGAAGGAGGCGCTGTGTGCCGTGCCCAGGGCGGACGAGGAGTTGAGACGAGTGTTTGGTCCTGGACGACCGTTCTGCTGCGGGACGCTCGGTCCCTCTGTGCTAAGTCTGGATGGGCCCAAAACCCGGGGCGTGAAGACACAAGAGGCCGTCAATCTGTGGACAACGTTTGGTTTCAGTTCATGGGCTGGGGAAGCAATGAAGTCCGTCTGCAGCTGCCAATAACCTCCAGAAGGCGGTGTCGTCACTGAAAGTAAGATTTTTCATCTAGTTAGTGCAACGGTAGTCGTCTGGCGGGGTCAATCTCCCGGTGTTGTGGGAGCTATTAATAACTGTGTGGCAACGTTTCTCTGTTTTGAGTTTGTGATCGGAAATTGTCTTGCGTGTGTATTTCTGCCCCCTTGCATGATCGTGCATTTGAACGCCGTGCTGACCTACTTAAGGCGCGCGTCGTAAAGAAAAGACAACAATTTTTTTTTTTTTTTTTTGGACCTTCTGCAATGCAAGCCGTTGTTTACCCATGGACGGCGTAGGTCACTGTTTGGATAAGCACGTTGTAAAACGTTAAAATAACCTTGTACTGTCTGGCGGAGAGAAAGAGTGAACTGTAGCCAGTTAATTTTATGGATGTCTGAAACGCGAGATTATGTTAATATTCGCTAATATCTGCTGTGTTTTAGTACGTAGGCACATTTAACTTTAGTCACTGTCATTGTGTACATATTCTTGTGTTAAGGAGTTTGGTCCCCGTGGCATTTAAGTGCTCTATTTAGTTATATTTAAGGTAGTGTTAGGGTTTCTATTTGGTAACCCTCCTAGCCACGACTGATGTCGGTTGCTCGGACTGTCTGAAATGTTGGGCCTATTGGGTAGAGACCGTTGTTGACTTGCTCTCTTCAGTCTCGAATTCCCGTATTGATACTACGGGGGTACTTCTGCTGTAATCTCATTTGCAGAAGTTATCAATTCTTGTCAGCACAAATGAAGCTGGGCAGCAAGCTTTGGGTAATAATTAAAAAATCGCCAGCTGGTCTTCGTCCAACTTTGTGGCTCGTGTTAGACGTGTTCCCTTTCCAGTTCGGGTAAATGTTTCCTCCTCCTGGCGGAGCCATCCTCTTTTCCGAGCCACGCTGGGGTAACAGTTGCCCGAGCGCCTATTGCCGCTCAATGTTCCAGGAGAATGAAATAAGAGGTTAATTATCTACTCCACCGTAATGCCCAAGAAAGGCGAATTAGAGTAGTTCTGGATAACCTAAGGACTGTACACTATTAAGATAGTTTTACGTTTGGTGAAATTGTTGTTTGTTAAAAAAGAAAAATGGTTCAAATGGCTCTGAGCACTATCGGACTTAACATCTGTGGTCATCAGTACCCTAGAACTTAGAACTACTTAAACCCAACTAACCTATGGACATCACACACATCAATGCCCGAGGCAGGATTCGAACCTGCGACCGTAGTGGTCACGCGGTTCCAGACTGAAGCGCCTAGAACCGCACGGCCACTGTTTGGTAAAATTTAGCCTTCTGTGTCGGTAGTCCGGCGCATTCGACGATCCAACATTGTTATAGAACTGAAAGACTTGGTTTTGATGTATTTGCTGAGACGTGACTTAATTATTTGTTATTGGTTTTGATGTATTTGCTGAGACTCGACTTAATTATTTGCTATTGATGTTAATTGCTTTAGATGAATTTTCTTCAATCTGTGGTTACAATTCTTAATGATTGATCGTCCTTAACGGTGTAACACTTAAAGTACGTCTGATTGACCCATATGTTACCTACCGACTTCATTCAGAGACTGAAAGGGTGATTCTTGCTCTAGTTCTATGAGACTTTATTAACCGTTGATCGTTATCGTTTATGGTCTTAAATATATGTTTGTTTGAAGGAGTAATCATAGATTCCTATTGTTTATTAAGTAATTCTTAAGTTATATACCAAATATTACGAGTGCAAATATTCTCTCATTGTTACACTTGCGTGTTATGTGGTTTGCACTGAAGGTTCAAAACGGTTCAAATGGCTCTGAGCACTATGGGACTCAACTGTTGTGGTCATAAGTCCCCTAGAACTTAGAACTACTTAAACCTAACTAACCTAAAGACAGCACACAACACCCAGCCATCACGAGACAGAGAAAATCCCTGACCCCGCCGGGAATCGAACCCGGGAACCCGGGCGTGGGAAGCGAGAACGCTACCGCACGACCACGAGATGCGGGCTTGCACTGAAGGGTGTGTGCAAAATCCACAGTGAAGCGTTGGGGCGAATTAATCCTTTCCCTTATCATTACCTTTAGCTGATTGTCTGTCGCTTGTTATTGAAATTGGTTGGGAGAATAGTTTATTGACTGACCCTGTAGATAGAGTAAATCAATGAGCAGCACCTATTAGACGGAGGGGGTCCGAGAGCCGATCAGTCCCAGTCGTTCCAACACGGAGGTGGTACACGGATCGTGTTGTCTGTACTTCGACCATGCCTAGACGGTCAATACTGCGGTTCGATCGCATCCGCATTGTTCCTTTGTGCCAGGAAGGGCTCTCAATAAGGGAAGTGTCCAGGCGTCTCGGAGTGAACCAAAGCGATATTGTTCGGACATGGAGGAGATACAGAGAGACAGGAACTGTCGATGACATGCCTCGCTCAGGCCGCCCGAGGGCTACTACTGCAATGGATGACCGCTACCTACGGATTATGGCTCGGAGGAAACCTGGCAGCAACGCCACAATGTTGAATAATGCTTTTCGTGCAGCCACAGGACGTCGTGTTACGACTCTAACTGTGCGCAATAGGCTGCACGATGCGCACAACTTCACTCCCGACGTTCATGGCGAAGTCCATCTTTGCAACCACGACACCGTGCAGCGCGGTACAGATGGGCCCAACAACATACCGAATGGATCGCTCAGGATTTGCGTCACGTTCTCTTCACCGATGAGTGTCGCATATGCCTTCAACCAGACAATCGTCGGAGACGTGTTTGGAGGCAACCTGGTCAGGCTGAACACCTTAGACACACGGTCCAGCGAGTGCAGCAAGGTGGAAGTTCCCTACTGTTTTGGGGTGGCATTATGCGGGGCCGACGAACGCCGCTGGTGGTCACGGAAGGCGCCGTAACGGCTGTACGACACGTGAATGCCATCCTCCGACCGAAAGTGAAACCATATCGGCAGCATATTGGCGAGGCATGCGTCTTCATGGATGACAATTCGCGCCCCCATCGTTCGCATCTTGTGAATGACCTCCTTGAGGATAACGACATCGCTCGACTACAGTGGCCAGCATGTTCTCCAGACGTGAACCTTATTGAACATGCCTGGGATAGGTTGAAAAGGGCTGTTTATGGACGACGTGGCCCACCAACCTCTCAGAGGGATTTACGCCGAATCGCCGTTGTGGAGTGGCACAATCCGGAGCAACAGTGCCTTGGTGAACTTGTGGATAGTATGACACGACAAATACAGGCATGCATCAATGCAAGAGGACGTGCTACTGAATATTAGAGGTACCGGTGTGTACAGCAATCTGGACCACCACCTCTGAAGGTCTCGCTGTATGGTGGTACAACATGCAATGTGTGGTTTTCGTGAGCAATGAAAAGGGCGGAAATGATGTATATGGTCTCTGTATTCCAATTTTCTGTATAGATTCCTTAACTCTCGGAACCGAGGTGATGCAAAACTTCTTTTGATGTGTGTATCTTAAGAAATTCTCCGTAGTTTTGTGAACACCAAAAGTTTACTTCGAGGAAAGAGAGCCCTAAATTAGAGGAATTTTAGAGGAATTTAAAAGTGGCTGCATATATGACGTCGTCTCCAAATGAAGCAGATAGCTCTGTTAAAAATCAGAATTTTGTTCAAAAATGGTTCGAATGGCGCTGAGCACTATGGGGCTTAACATCTGAGGTCATCAGTCCCCTAGAACGTAGAACTACTTAAACCTAACTAACCTAAGGACATCACACACGTCCATGCCCGAGGCAGGATTCCAACCTGCGACCGTAGCGGTCTCGCGGTTCCAGACTGAAGCGCCTAGAACTGCTGAGCCACACCGGCCGGCTAGAATTTTGTTCTCTCACTTGTTTGTCTTTATGACTTTTTAGTCTCTAATGTCTCAGTAACACAAGTTTATTATGGAAGAACATGGTAGGAGTCAAAATGCAAATGAGAGTTTTTACAACTGCACACGGGAACGGGTTCCAAAACCTGATGCGGTAGGACTAAACACTTTGAAAATAGGTGTGCTGGATTTTCTGCTATGTTTCATCGCTGGTGCACTGTCAAGGTTTAAGTCTACAGGAATTGATAGGAATGCCTTGTGACTAAACATCCAAAGAACTTTAATTGCCATTGACCGCAGGAGATTCTTCCAAGGAGAGAAATCGGTTTTGGAAGCCACCAAAGAAGGAAGAACAAGAAGAAGTATTCTGAAAAAGAAAAGAGAGGGAGAACAACACCATAAACAAGATAAATATGAATCTGGAATGCATTAGTGAATGCAGGGTACGTTGAAAAACAAGGTTTAACTTTAACTGGAACTTCCCAGAAGTTCAATTTTTGCTGTTCTGGTACACTATGATGAAAAACTGTTAGAGACAAGAGGCCTTACATTTTCTGTACTGTCCTAAAACATATTTCACTAAAAAAAAACAGACTATTCTTATGACGTAATTTTGAAAATTAAAGATTTTTAAAGTAAAAACTATGGGTTGATTACCGAAATTTTTGATAATCATTATTTTTAAAAAGTTTGTGCAATAACTAATGGCAGCGATATTTTTTTAAAAAACTTGATTTAAAGAAATATTGTAAAGAACTTCGAGAAAAAACTCGCTACTACTTTATTTTTATTTCGAGAGATATGTGCCTATGCTGCAGATAAATAATTAACATGCTTTTTTTCACTTGCAACACAAAACACAATTCCGAAAAAATATGTGAGACCGAAAACTGTGGTTCGTCCACTACATTGCTTCCAAAAGATCTCTAAAAGATATGGGTTTACAACTCTTTGAGCTGCGCTTTTAAGAAAACTCGCAAATTTGTCTAAGATTTTCCCTCGTGTTCACGAACCAGTTCCTTAAGCCGCGTGCATACTAAGACAACGAACGACAGCAAACCACGTCTTGCGCCTATATTTGCTTAGTGTGTACGTGCGGCAAATCGCAGCCAGAGAAGCTGTTGGCCTGGGTTGTGGTTCGGCCTGCTGGTGGTAACATCAAAGCGTTGGCGGTGTTGGCCTTGGGGCCCTCGAAGCCGGGACGAATGTTGGTTGCTTCAGTAGTGATTTGCTGGATCTCTAGAACGAGTGTGTCTGTAGGTTTCTCAGCACAGCCACAAGGCACACTTAGTATGTCCTATTGACCGGTTTCGCTCTTTAATTTAACAAGAGCATCGTCAGAGCCTCTGGAATGTAAAGTTTAAAGTACAGTAGTTGGCTGTTACAGACGAAAACTGGTTAATAAAAAATACTGACAAAGAGAGGTCCCCAGTGATAGGATCGAATTTTTGCAATCACCGATGGTGATGTAAGTCAGCATCCCAGGTAACACGTCCTGAAGCCATTCAGCCTGGTGGGTCCTCGTTTACGAGCACAGGACGAAAAATAAAACTTAGCCTGCTACTCTAGAGCATTATAATGAACGCCATTTTTCCGCTTCTTGTTGTAGCGTAATGGATAGCATATTAGACTTGTAAACGACTGGTAGTGGGTTCGAGTCCTGCTACATTTCTTCAAGTTCTTTTTAAATTTTTATCGACATGACACCCATTATTGGTTTTCTTCCGTTATTTGGTTCATATGTGATGTTCTTAAAATTTCTAATCCTTTGCTACGTCATTTTAACCACCGTATTAACTTTTTCATTTGTTTTCATTGCTCAATTGGGTTCAAAATCATTGGTGGATTTGTTGTTGCCCATCACAAATTGGTTCCTTTTTTATTTCTTGTTTTGCGTTTTCCTCTTTCGTTTGTTCTGTGTGTGTGTGTGTGTGTGTGTGTGTGTGTGTGTGTGTGTGTGCGGCATTTAAAATGTGCGACAACGCAATTTCATCAGCCAGCAAATGTCACGATGAAGCAAAGGTGGTATTTGACGAAGAAATGAGGAGAAATTTCACGAATGCCTTACTCTATGCATTATTTATTTACGAGGAGCGATTTCTTCTTTCTGAAAACCCTGATCTTATAAATGCAAACGCCATAGCGATAGGCGAACGAATCGCAGAGGAAGCGATTATTGTTCAGGACGAGGACCTCATTTTAAACAGAGACGCTCATGAAGAAGGATTTTATGATGAGGTAACCCTTTCCATGCTACTATCTGTTAATTTTCGATTTTTTTCGTCCGCTATTAACATGAAAAATTTGTTCTTTGCAATGTTTGCTCGACGATGAACACCGACATCCATTCCATTAAAATACAAAACAAAAAAGGTTGCCTTCGCCGAAGCCTATCCCAATTACTCACTGAAAAGTATCCAACAAAGTAGTTTCTCTAGTTTGCGCAGAAAAGATTACTTGAGGAAATGGAAACATGATGTCAAACGTAGAGGAACTAAATTCCGTACGCTGTGTCTAATTGATACGGAAACATTTGAAAAATTTAAGGATACTTGGATGTGACACGAACAAGTGACAATGTGTACACTTCAACAATGGGCGATGGCTATCGCCGTTCCGCACCTATCGGAAAACTTTTAATTCTTTTCAAGTGGGAAAGGGCAAACAATTTTGAAATAAAACAGGGAATAAGTTAGAGAAAAGTGACTGAATTCGCTAGTGAAAATGACGTCACAACACATGAAGAAACATTAGAATTACAGTCCAGACCTTGTCACTGATACGGATCAAATGGGTTGCAATTACAAATTAACATATCATCGATCACTGGAGTTTCAGGGATCAAAGACGGTATATGTGCAAAAGAAAACTTTGGCGAAAGCAACACATTCACATGCAGCACAAAATTCTTCGACATTCACTGGTGAATCGCTACCATGCGTGTTCCTATGTAGGCAGGAAGTCGGAAATAAATTCGAACCTAGGGTTTCTAAAGAAATTGAACGTTTGGAGTTAGAATACAGAATGTGGTCGTCACCTGCTCAAAATTAGGAAAATTAACGAAAGAACTGTACAGACTATATGTGCAATCTGTAATGAAACCACGCGTCAAAGAAAAAAAAATATATTTATTTATTTATTTACTTGTTGATTTATGGAGTAGTTACATTATACGGCGACATCTTTGTGAACAGCGCTTTAAAAGCTGCATGTACTGTGAAAATTATTGGTCCAAAGTATTCTCTCTGTGGTAGCCACGTGACGTATATTTTTATTGTCAGGTGACATATTTCTTTAAACAAGCTTCAGAGCGCACCGGAATTACTTCAAGATAAAGGCGAAATTGCTTAAGGTGAAGACGTAGTCAAAATACTTGTAAATTTTCACTGGATCCTCTGTGCACCAGCCTTTCGAAACATGTTGAGGTATGCCTGGTATGGATCCAAGTTGGCTGATTAAAAGACAGTACTTCGTAACGTCAATAATTTTTCGAACTTGATGGAGAAACAATGTTAATGTAGAAAGGTGGCATTTATATTTTGTCCATGGAGCGAAAACACTTTGTATTGTAGATGTTTGTATGACGGTTACACCAAAAAATGTGCATCTCGGAATGAAACAGAAATTTCTGTGATTGTCGCACAACGAATATGGATACCACGATTTCGTTCTTGATGCCCAGTCGCTTAATCCCTATTTTTAAACTGTTAAATATTACAATTTATAAATAAAAAATACTTAAAACCAGATGGACAACGATTCCAAATGAAAAAACGAATGACAGGAAGACAATACAACAAATAAGAAGGTTAATACGATTGTTAAAATGACGTGGCAAAGAATCAGAAGGTTCAAAAACATTAAATTTGAACCAAATAACAAAAGAGTAATAATGGTGGAAAAGACTTACAGTAATGTCAATAATTTGGGCCTACCACCTTCTGCCGGCCGGAGTGGCCGTGCGGTTCTACGCGCTACAGTCTTGAGCCGAGCGACCGCTACGGTCGCAGGTTCATATCCTGCCTCGGGCATGGATGTGTGTGATGTCCTTAGGTTAGTTAGATGTAAGTAGTTGTAAGTTCTAGGCGACTGATGACCTCAGAAGTCAAGTCCCATAGTGTTCAGAGCCATTTGAACCATTTTTTTACCACCTTCTGTTTACGCGGGTAGTATGCTATCCATTACGCTACGACAGCAATCTTAAGAGTGGTGTTCATTATAATGCTCTAGATTAGCAGACTAAATTTTGTTTGGTCGTTTCGTTTAATGGCTCAAGTGAACACTACTACACAGATCGTTACAAAAATTCGAGCCCTACCCAAGGGACCTCTCCTTGTGAGTTCGAACTTACGGCTGTCCTGAAATAATTTGCACAGTCGCTGTTGCTCCTGCAGGTAATGCCTGCTCTCGCTACGGGTGTCTACTTTTTGTTTGAAAATATCGACGTATGGAGTGGAATGTAGAAAGGGTATTAAAGCTGATAAGAGTTTTATCGTAAATGGGTATGTTTGTGGGCTCCTACAAACTCCAATTAAAAAACCAATTTGAAAAGATTAGACGCTTGGCGGGAAATGAGTGAGTCGTTAGAAAGAAATGTGCACGATATGGAAAACAAAATGGAGTCTTTACTGACATCTTTTTGCAGTGAAAAAAAAAAAACTGGAAGCTGCCATTAACTCTTTGAAGAGCGGGAATCATTGTAACCCACAACATATGTAAATGCTTTGAAAGGGCGGTGGTCACACTGGCCAACCACACATTTTTCTGTTTACCGCCCACGGGCGGCAGTACTCTCAACTAACCAATTAATTGTTGACTTTGAGTTTCATTAGATGGCACGAGAATCACAGTGAATTACTTACGACACGAGCTGATATTTCGTGCATGGTTGATGTTGTCCGTGGAAGTTTCATGCATTTCTCTTTGTAGCTTTTCTTCGTACGGCTATTTTTAGTAGCAATTCTTTATACACTGAAGCGCCAAAGAAACTGGTATAGGCATGCGTATTCAAATACAGAGACATGTAAACAGGCAAAATATGGTGCTACGGTCGGCGACGCATATATTAAGACAAGTGTATGGCGCAGTTGTTAGATCGGTTACAGCTGCTACAATGGCAGGTTATCAAAATTTAAGTGAGTCTGAACGTGGTGTTATAATCGGCGCACGAGTGATGGGACACAGCATCTCCGAGGTAGGGACGAATTGGGGATTTTCCCGCACGATCATTTCACGAGTGCACTGTGAATATAAGGAATCCGGTAAAACATCACATCTCCGACATCGATGCGGCCGGAAAAAAACATCCTGCAAGAACGGGACCAATGACGACTGAAGAGAATCGTTCAATATGACGGAAGTGCAACCCTTCCGCAAATTGCTGCAGATTTCAGTGCTGGGCCATCAACAAGGGTCAGCGTGCGAATCAATCAATGAAACATCATCGATATGGGCTTTCGGAGCCAAAGACCCACTCGTGTACACTTGATGACTGCACGACAGAAAGCTTTACGCCTCGTCTGGGCCTGTCAACATTGACATTGGACTGTTGATGACTGGAAACACGTTGCCTGGTCGAACGAGCCACGGTTCGAATTGTATCGACCGGATGGATGTGTACCGGTATAGAGGAAACCTCATGAATCTATGGACTCTGCATGTCAGCAGGGGAACGTTCAAGCTGGTGGAGGCTCTGTAATGTTCTGGGGCTTGTGCAGTTGGAGTGATATGGGGCCCCTGATACGTCTAGATACGACTCTGACAGGTGACATGTACGTAAGCATCCTGCCAGATCACCTCCATCCATTCGTGTCCGTTGTGCATTCCGGCGGACTTGGGCAATTCCAGCAGGACAATTCGACACCCCACACGTCCAGAATTTCTACAGACTGCCTCCAGGAACACTCTTCTGAGTTTAAACACTTACGCTGGCCACCTAACTCCCCAAACATGAACATTATTGAGCATATCCAGGACGCCTTGAAACGTTCTGTTCAGAAGAGATCTCCACCCCCTCGCACTCTTACGGATTTGTAGGCACCCGTGCAAGATTCATGGTGTCAATCCCTTCCAGCACTGCTTCACTCATTACTCGAGTCCATGCCACGTCAGGTTGCGGCACTTCTGCGTGCTCGCTGGGGCCCTATACGATATTAGGCAGGTGTACCAGTTTCTTTGGCCCTTCAGTGTAGATACGATGTGTAGATGATACGGAGATATTTCTTAATATGCTATGTTCTTTTGTATTGTTATAGTATAATTACTTCATGAGTTGTTCACAATGGTGCCATGTATCAAACACATATTCAAATCCTAATTTATTGTAAATAGCAATTAACGAAGTAAAGGTTGCTAGCGTTGGGCCGGCTCGATTTCTCAGAGAATACCGTAAACAGACGCACACTAGCAGCTACTTCGTGTACCCAATGTTTCCAGAGATTCGCTATCATAGTGGATAGTTGTTCCAATGCGACACAAAGCAAGTATGAAAAGTTAAGATTTGCATTAAGTTCTTGTAATTGACTAGTACTCATGATTGAAACGTCATAGTGACACGGTAATGGCGATTAAATTTCTGGAGCCGTCACTGAAAAGTACAAGCAGTTCACGTCATTTTGTCGTATTCGCAATATAAAGTTACGTGCCTTTGGACGCAGACTAGTATTATTCAGCGATGCAGTTCCTTCGAAAGATCCACCACGAATTTTGTGTAATCTCAGGCTAAGTAGGCCACTATGAACAAAATTTAAGTAATGCTTTTCATTTTGATAGTCAAACGTGACTCCTGTTTTTATCTTCGAAGGGGGCATTTCTACTTTTAGCCTCCTTGGTTATGAACACATATTATTCGGTTTCAGATGCCGACAAAAACACTTTTAGATACAAAAAAAAAAGGATGAAATGCATTGATAGTTATTTAGATGAGTGTAGCCATCACACTATAGCCCATTCACGGGAACTTCCTGTTCCAATGAAGGAAACCAGGCTACCAGATTGGACCGATGACACATGTTAATACTTTTCAAATACTTCATTAACAGTGCATATTTATGACTTCCGTTTCCGCTATAGTCAAATGTAAAAGATGATGTTCAAGGTACATTGAACATAAAATATTTATCGCAATATCCTAGGATTTTATGACACATTTTCTGTAGGTGAACCATCGATAACAACCTTTCCCTAAACGTTATGGATGGCCGTGAGGCGATGGCCAAATGCCAATAAAGGAAAAAAAATCATTTCCCGTGACTTACGGCAGTACAGTGTAGTAATGGGTGGCACTATTTCACTGCGAACAAGCATCAACATTTTAACACTAAGGTGTCTACACACGTAACTGCATGTCTGATCATGCGTTTTGCACAAGCATGCACAAATCGCTCATGACTCCATACGGTTTAAGGATGCATGTACAAGCACCATTTCTTACACGAAATATGTCAAGTCGAAGGACGATGTCCTTGCATGATTGGTCATGATAGCGAATGATTTTGCAGAGAGGTCGGATTTTTCGCATTGTGCTAACTACGTTAATAGAAAACATGGGAAGAAAGTTCCTTTGGCTGCGACTGACTCATTTGATTCTAACTGCAAACATACAGTAACGTTCTACTTGCCACAGCAGACGCCAAATGGCAGAATATCGCGCAGAAGTGTTCTTCGGAACGAAGGCTATTTTTTTTATGCTTTTACTTTCAGGACTGATATCCTTACATCATTCTTTTTTTCTTTTCCGTACAGAATTTGAGCCAGCCGTGACAAAACTGTTTCGGTGAGCAAAGATACTCGTATAGGAGACAAGCGAAATACCCTCAGACTTCTAGAAGAATATAATATGTACTTCCAATTCCAATCAAAGCGAGTGCTAATAGGTGTGAATATCACCGAACTATCAGTTTAATAAGGCACAGTTGCAAAATACTAACACGAATTCTTTACAGACGAATGGAAAAACTGGCAGAAGCCGACCACGGGGAAGATCAGTTTGGATACCGTAGAAATGTTGGAACACGCGGGGCAATACTGATACTACGACTTATCTTAGAAGATGGGTTAAGGAAAGGCAAACCTAAATTTCTGGTATTTGTACACTTAGGGAAAGCTTTTGACAATGGTGACTGGAATACTTTCAAATTCTGATGATGGCAGGGACAAAATACAGGGAACGAAAGGCTATTTATAATTTGTGCAGAAACCAGATGACAGTTACAAGAGTCGAGGGGCATGAAAGGGAAGCAGTGGTTGGGAAGGGAGTGAAACAAGGTGTAGCCTATCCCCGATGTTGTTCGGTCTGTGTACTGAGCCAGCAGCAAAAGAAACAAAAGAAAAATTTGTAGTAGGAATTGAAATCCATGGAGAAGAAATAAGAACCTTCAGGTTTGGGTTCAAATGGCTCTGAGCACTATGGGACTCAACATCTTAGGTCATAAGTCCCCTAGAACTTAGAACTACTTAAACCTAACTAACCTAAGGACATCACACACACCCATGCCCGAGGCAGGATTCGAACCTGCGACCGTAGCAGCCTCGCGGTTCCGGACTGCAGCGCCAGAACCGCACGGCCACCGCGGCCGGCACCTTCAGGTTTGCCGATGACATTGCTATTTTGTCAGAGACAGCGACGGACCTGGAAAAGCAGTTGAAAGGAGTGGATAGTATCTTGAAAGGAGGACATAAGATAAACGAAAACGAGGATAATGGAATGTAGTCGAATTAAATTGGGTGACGCGGAGGGAATTAGATTAGGAAATGAGACACTTAAAGTAGTAGACGACTTTTGCTATTTGGGAAGCAAAATAACTGATGATGGTCGAAGTAGAGAGAATACAAATGTATGGCTATGACAAGGAAAGCGTTTCTGAAGAAGATAATTTTTTTTTTAACATCACGTATAAGTTTAAGGGTCAGAAAGTCTTTTCTGAAAGTATTTGTACGGAGTGTACCCATGTATGTAAGTGAAACATGAAGGGTAAATAGTTGACAAGAAGAGAACAGAAGCTTTTGAAATGTGGTGCTACAGAAGAATGCTGAAGATTGGGTAGATGACGCAATTGATGAGGAGGTATTTTAATATAATTGGGAAGAAGGGGAATTTTTGGCACAACTTGGCGAGAAGAAGGGATCAGTTGGTAGGACACGTTTGGGGCACAAAGCGATTACTAATTTAGTACTGGAAGGAAGCGTGGAGGGTAAAAATCGTAGAGGAAGACCAATAGATAATAGATTCAGAAGGATGTAGGGTGCAGTAGTTACTCGAAGATAAAGAGGCTTGCACAGGATAGAGTGGCACGGAGAGCTGCATGAAATCAGTCTCAGGGGTGAAGACCACAACAGCAGCAAGAACATAGTATTTTGACCTCGGTAAACTGATCTTGTTTTATTACTACATCTTCCTTTGCTGCAGGATACGAGGGTCACTCCAAAAGAAATGCACACTATTTTTGTAAAAAATACAGTTTTTATTCTGCATGTGTGAAAGTTTTACAGTGTGTAGATACATCCTTCCCACTTGTTTTCAAACTTAGTTCAACCTGCTCCCGTCAGTGGCGCCGATACAACACGTCTTCAAGATTGCTGCTACACTTGACATTCGCAGAAGCAACGTGCTGTCATAGAATTCCTGTGCTGTGAAAACGAGACAGTGGGAAACATCCACAAGAGGTTGAAGAAGGTGTACGGATATGCTGCTTTCGATCGCAGTACAGTCAATCGGTGGGCAAGGAGGTTACGTGATGAAAGCGGGCACGGCAATATTGAGGATTGTCCTCGCAGCGGCCGGCCTCGTACTGCACACACTCCAGACAATGTGCAGAGAGTTAACGAATTGGTGACTGCTGACAGACGCATCACAGTGAACGAATTGTCACGCTACGTTGGGATAGGGGAAGGAAGTGTTTGCAGAATACTGAAAGTGTAGGCGTTAAAAAAGGTTTGTGTCAGGTGGGTTCCCAGAATGTTTACAGTGGCTCACAAAGAAACAAGAAAAACGGTATGCAGCGAACTTTTGGAACAGTGCGAGAATAGTGGAGATGAATTTCTGGGAAGAATTGTGACAGGTGATGAAACGTGGCTCCATCATTTTTCACCAGAGACGAAGAGGCAATCAGTGGAGTGGCATCATCCAAATTCACCCAAGAAAAAAAAATATTCAAAACCACACCTTCTGCTGGAAAAGTTATGGCTACGGTGTTTTTCGATTCCGAAGGACTCTTGATTGTGGGCATCGTGCCAAGTGGAACCACCATAAATTCTGATGCATATGTGACGACACTGAAGAAACTTCGAGCTCGATTGAGTCGTGTTCGACCACAGCGGCAGAAGCAAGATGTTTTACTGTTGGACGACAATGCACGGCCACATGTCAGTCAAAAAACCGTGGAAGCGATCACAAAACTCGGATGGACAACACTGAAACACCCGCCTTAGAGTCCTGACCTGGCTCCATGTGACTACCATTTCTTTGGGAAACTGAGAGACTGTCTTCGTGGAACAAGGTTTGAAGATGATGACTCCCTTGTGCACGCTGGCAAACAGTGGCTCCAACAGGTTGGTCCAGAATTTTACCTTGCAGGTAAACAGGCGCTGGTTCCAAGATGGCGTAAGGCAGTTGAGAGGGATGGAAATTATGTGGAGAAATATTGTTCCTAATGGATGTATATACACACTGTAACTTTCAAACATGTAGAATAAAAGAATGAGATTTTCACTCTGTAGCGGAGTGTGCGGTGATATGAAACTTCCTGGCGGATTAAAACTGTGTGCCGGCCCGAGACTCGAACTCGGGACCTTTGCCTTTCGCGGGAAAGTACTCTGTCAACTGAGATACCCACACACGTCTCACACCCCGTCCTCGCGGCTTTACTTCTGCCAGTACCTCGTCTCCTACCTTCCAAACTTTACAGAAGCTCTCCTGCGAACTTTGTAGTGAGGACAGGGCGTGCGTCGTGCTTGGGTAGCTCAGTTGGCACAGCACTTGCCCACGAAAGGCAAAGGTCCCGAGTTCGAGTCTCGGTCCGGCACACAGTTTAAATCTGCCAGGAAGTTTCATGTAGAATAAAAGATGGATTTAAAAAAAAATAGTGTACATTTCTTTTGGAGTGACCGTCGTAAATTGGTTTATATTTAGCAAGAAGACCATACGCATCAGCCCTATTTGTTTTTATCGTGATACAGCTTTGATTTGATATTCCACAGGAAACGCTGTCTTCCGTAAATCGGAATGAAATCTTGCAGCGATTCGCGGCTGTTATGTTTCAGATCACTACAGATGACTTCCCAGCATTAGTACACACGCTCAATCGTGCGTACCCTGTATGCTCGCGCAAGCTTACATAACTGAAATCCGATCGAGCATCGAGCAGTTTGTACATTACTCGTACTGCACACACTCTAGCACGGTTGAGCAAAACGCCTGACCGTGTGTGCTTGTCAAGCACGCAGTTACGTGTGTAGCCTCCTTTAAACACACAAATAACAAAAAATAAAGAGAAAACGTCCGCAGACAAGCACAACAATGAAGACAAAAGAACGAGCAGTCTTTATTGTCCAGAAGGCATGCAGGAAGGAAGTTTATTAACAGCAAGGAGTGAACAACGAGAACAGAAGGAGATGCGTTCGCCGCCGCTCACCTCTTCTTGGCGCCGCCGGCCACCGAAGGCTCCACCACCAGCGACGACCCCTGGAAGTTGTAGCCTGCAACACACCACACCACACACGTCCGTCACTAACACTACATTCACACTGAAGCGCCAAACAAATTGCTACAGGCATGAGTATTCAAATACAGGGATACGAAAACTGGTACAATACGGCACTGCAGTCGGCAATGCCTATACAGGGTGGTCCATTGATCGTGACCGGGCCAAATATCTCACGAAATAAGCGACAAACGAAAAAACTACAAAGAACGAAACTCGTCTAGCTTGAAGGGGGAAACCAGATGGCGCTACGGTTGGCCCGCTAGATGGCGCTGCTATAGGCCAAACGGATAGCAACTGCATTTTTTAAATAGGAACCCCCATTTTTTATTACATATGCGTGTAGTACGTAAAGAAATATGAATGTTTTAGTTGGACCACTTTTTTCACTTTGTGACAGATGGCGCTTTAATAGTCACAAACGTATAAGTACGTGGTATCACGTAACATTCCGCCAGTGCGGACGGTATTTGCTTCGTGATACAGCACCCGTGTTAAAATGGACCTGTAGCGACGCTGCCGCGCGCTAATTCAAGCTCGCCGGTGTGTGTGTGTGTGTACGTGTGTGTGTGTGTGTGTGTGTGTGTGTGTGTGTGTGTGTGTGTGTGTGTCAGTGCAGTGCTGTGCGGTGGTAATTACTGTACACGACGTTTGTGTAGTTCCGCGCCCAACCTCTAGAGGCGCTGTGTTTTCTAGCTTTTATATACGTTCTGTTTATTATTATTATTCCTTGTTTTTTGAGTTAGTAGTTCCGTGCCTCCTGGCTTGTGTGGACAAGTACTGTTTTCCCTCCAATAACTACTGAAGTTTTCCCAGGATTAAGGATCCTTCTGTAGTGACCGGAAGCAAACTTTGTAACACCGATCAGTCCATGCATGCCGGGCGTCGTCATATACGCGCTCGCAATAAAGTTATTGTTGCCGAACTGAAGGTTTTTATTCTTCTGAATCACGTTAATCAAAGGTCGGACAGCCATCAGTTTAGCTGAGCCCGACAGACCGTTTACCAATTGCGGAAAAGGTCGATATCGTGTTGATGTATGGCTATTGTGATCAAAATGCCCAACGGCCGTGCGCTATGTATGCTGCTCGGTATCCTGGACGACATCATCCAAGTGTCCGGACCGTTCGCCGGATAGTTACGTTATTTAACGAAACAGGAAGTGTTCAGCCACATGTGAAACGTCGACCGCGACCTGCAACAAATGATGATGCCCGAGTAGGTGTTATAGCTGCCGTCGCGGCTAATCCGCACATCAGTAGCAGACAAACTGCGCGAGAATCGGGAATCTCAAAAACGTCGGTGTTGAGAATGCTACATCAACATCGACTGCACCCGTACCATATTTCTATGCACCAGGAATTGCATGGCGACGACTTTGAACGTCGTGTACAGTTCTGTCACTGGGCACAAGAGAAATGACGGGACGATGACAGACTTTTTTCCACGCGTTCTATTTAGCGACGAAGCGTCATTCACCAGCAGCGGTAACGTAAACCGGCATAATATACACTATTGGGCAACGGAAAACCCCACCATGGCTGCGACAAGTGTAACATCAGTGACCTTGGCGGGTTAATGTATGGTGCGGCATTATGGGAGGAAGGATAATTGGCCCCCATTTTATCGATGGCAATCTAAATAATGCAATGTATACTGATTTCCTGCGTAGTGTTCTACCGATGTTACTACAAGATGTTTCACTGCATGACAGAATGGCGATGTACTTGAAACTTGATGGATGTCCGGCACATAGCTCGCGTGCGGTTGAAGCTGTACTGAATAGCATATTTCATGACAGGTGGATTGGTCGTCGAAGCACCATACCGTGGCCCACACGTTCACCGGATCTGACGTCCCCGGATTTCTTTCTGTGGGGTAAGTTGAAGGATATTTGCTATCGTGATCCACCGACAACGCCTGACAACATGCGTCAGCGCATTGTCAATGCATGTGCGAACATTACGGAAGGCGAACTACTCACTGTTGAGAGGAATATCGTTACACCTACTGCACTGAGGTTGACGGACATCATTTTGAGCGTTTATTGCATTAATGTGGTACTTACAGGTAATCACGCTGTAACAGCATGCGTTCTCAGAAATAAGTTCACCACGGTACATGTATCACATTGGAACAACCGAAATAAAATGTTCAGACGTACCTATGTTCTGTATTTTAATTAGAAAACCTCCCTGTTACCAACTGTTCGTCTAAAATTTTGAGCCACATGTTTGTGACTATTACAGCGCCATCTGTCACAAAGCGAAAAAAGTGGTCCAATTAAAACATTCATATTTCTTTACGTACTACACGAATATGTAATAAAAAAGGAGGTTCCTATTTTAAAAAAACGCGGTTGATATTCGTTTGACCTATGGCAGCGCCATCTAGCGGGCCAACCATAGCGCCATCTGGTTTACCCCTTAAAGCTAGACAAGTTTCGTACTTTGTAGTTTTTTCGTTTAACGCTTATTTCCTGAAATATTTGGCCCGGTCACGATCAATGGGCCACCATGTATAAGATAATAAGTGTCTGGCGCAGTTGTTAGATCTGTTACTGCTGCTACAATGGTAGGTAATCAAGATTTAAGTGAGTTTCAAGCACGGTGTTGTGGTCGGCGCACGAGCGATGGGGCACAGCACATCCGAGGTAGTGATGAAGTGGGGATTTTCCCGTACGCCCATTTCACGACTGTACCATGAATATCAGGAATCCGATAAAACATCAGATCTCCGACATAGCTGCAGCCGGAAAAAGATCCTGCAAGAACGGGCCCAACGACGACTGAAGAGAATCGATCGACAAAACTGCAACCCTTCCGCAAATTGCTGCAGATTTCAATGCTGGGCCATCAACAGGTGTCAGCGTGCGAACCATTCAACGAAACATCATCGATATGAGTTTTCGGAGCCGAAAGCCAACTCGTGTACCCCTGATGACTCCACGGTACAAAAGCTCTACGCCACGCCTGGGCCCGTCTCGTTTCAAATTGTATCGAGCGGATGGACGTGTATGGAGACATCCTCATGAATCCGTGGACCCTGCATGTCAGCAGGCGACTCTTCAAGCTGGTGGAGGCTCTATATTGGGGTTGTGCGTGTGCACGTCGAGTGATGTGGGACCTCTGATAGGTCTAGATACGACTCTACATCTACGTGATTACTCTGCTATTCACAATAAAGTGCCTGTTAGAGAGCTCTATGAACCATCTTCAAGCTGTCTCTCTACCGTTCCACTCTCGAACGGCGCCCGGGAAAAACAAACACTTAAATTTTTCTGTACGAGCCATGATCTCTGTACTTTATCGTAATGATCATTTCTCCCTATGTAGATGGGTGCCAACACAATGTTTTCGCAATCGGAGGAGATAACTGGCGACTGAAATTTAAGGAGAAGATCCTGCCGCAACGAAAAACGCCTTTCTTTTAATGACTGCCATTCCAATTCACGTATCATGTCTGTGGCACTATCTCTCCTGTTTCTCGATAATACAAAACGAGCTGCCCTTCTTTGTACTTTTTCGATGTCATCCGTCAGTCCCACCTGATGCGGATCCCACACCGCACAGCAAAACTCCAGAATAGGGCGGACAAGCGTAGTGTAAGCAGTCTCTTAGTAGACCTGTTGCACCTTCTAAGTGTTCTGCCAGTGAATCGCAGTCTTTCATTTGCTTTATCCACAGCATTATCAATGTGACAGTTCCAGTTTAGGTTACTTGTAATTGTAATCCCTGAGTATTTAGCTGAATTTACAGCCTTCAAATTTGTGTGACTTACCGCGTAATCAAAATTTAGCGGATTTCTTTTAGTACTCTTGTGAATAACTTCGCACTTTTCATTATTCAGGGTCAATTTCCACTTTCCGCACCATTTAGGTATCATATCTAAGTCATTTTGCAATTCGTTTTGGTCATCTTATGACTTTCAAAGACGGTAAATGACAGCATTATCTGCAAACAATCTAAGAGGGCTATCCAAATTGTCTCCCATGTCGTTAAAATAGAACAGGAACAATAGAGGGCCTGTAACACTTCCCTGGGGAACGCTGGATATTACTTCTGTTTTACTCGATGATTTTCCGTCTATAACTACGAACTGCGACCTTTCCGACAGGAAATCACGAATCCACTCGCACATATGAGGCGATACTCCATAGGCACGTAGTTTGGTTAGGAGACGCTTGTGAGGAACAGTGTCGAAAGCCTTCTGGAAATCTAAAAATGTGTAATCGATTTGACATCCCCTGTCATGAGTATAAAGAGCTAGTTGTGTTTCACAAGAACGATATTTTATGAATATGTGCTGACTACGTGTCAATAAAGCGTTTTCTTCGAGGTAATTCATAATATTCGAACAAAGTATATGGTCCAAAAACCTACTGCAAATGCACGTTAGTGATAATGGGTCTGTAATTCAGCGGATTACTCGTCTTTCCTTTTTGGGTATTGGTGTGACTTGAGCAATTTTCCCGTCTTTAGGCACGGATATTTCTGTGAGAGAGCGGTTGTAGATAATTGCTAAATATGGACCAATTTTATCAGCATACTCTGAGAGGAACCTGACTGGTATACAATCTAGACCTGAGGCCTTGCTTTTATTACGTCATTTAAGCTGCTTTGCTACACCGAGGACATTTACTTCTATGTTTCTCATCTTGGCAGTTGTTCTTCATTGGAATTCAGGGACAATTACTTCGTCTTCTTTGGTGAAGGAGTTTCGGAAAACCGTGTTTAATAACTCTGCTGTAGTGGCACTGTCAAGGGGTGACTTCAGCGTTGCTATCGCGTAGTGAAGATATTGATTGCGTCTTCCCACTGGTGTGCTGTATGTATGACCAGAATCTCTTTGGGTTTTCTGCCAGGTGACACGTACGTAAGCAACCTGTATGATCACCAGCATCCATTCACGTTCGTTGTGCATTCCGACAGCTTGGGCAATTCCAGCAGGACAATGCGACGCCCTAAATGTCCAGACAGGGTAGCTCCAGGAACACTCTTCTGAGTCTAAACACTGTCGATAGCCACCAAACTCCCCAGACTGAACATTATTAAGCATATCTGGGATGCCATGCAAGAAGAAATCTACACCCCCTCGTATTCTTACGGATTTATGGACAGCCCTGCAACATTCCCTCCAGCACTACTTCAGACATTAGTCGAGTCGATGCCACGTCGTGTTGTGGCACGTCTGCGTGCTCCCGTGGTACTACACGATATAAGGCAGGTGTACCAGTTTCTTTGGCTTTTCGTTGTATCATATACACAATCTATCACAATTCATCTTACACACTTATAGATGTTGTAGAGAGGACTTAGCAGATCAACTTTTGTAGAGGAATTCATATCCGAAAACGTCATCCAACGACGCGACATAACGTCGAAGTTACAGTTGCCGCCGCCTGTAATGACATGTACAGGGTGGCCCACTTAAAAACGTTTCAGCGCAAGTATCTCTCGAATAAAAATAGATATTGAAAAACGACTTTCGCTGGTATGAAAGTAATAGAAATCCTTGGGTAACAGAAGAAATATTGAATTTAATTGATGAAAGGAGAAAATATAAAAATGCAGTAAGTGAAACAGGCAAAAAGGAATACAGACGTCTCAAAAATGAGATCGACAGGAAGTGCAAAATGGCTAAGCAGGGATGGCTAGAGGACAAATGTAAGGATGTAGAGGCCTATCTCACCAGGGGTAAGATAGATACCGCCTACAGGAAAATTAAAGAGACCTTTGGAGATAAGAGAACGACTTGTATGAATATCAAGAGCGCAGATGGAAACCCAGTTCTAAGCAAAGAAGGGAAAGCAGAAAGGTGGAAGGAGTATATAGAGGGTCTATACAAGGGCGATGTACTTCAGGACAATATTATGGAAATGGAAGAGGATGTAGATGAAGATGAAATGGGAGATATGATACTGCGTGAAGAGTTTGACAGAGCACTGAAAGACCTGAGTCGAAACAAGGCCCCCGGAGTAGACAATATTCCATTGGAACTACTGACGGCCGTGGGAGAGCCAGTCCTGACAAAACTCTACCATCTGGTGAGCAAGATGTATGAAACAGGCAAAATACCCTAAGACTTCAAGAAGAATGTAATAATTCCAATCCCAAAGAAAGCAGGTGTTGACAGATGTGAAAATTACCGAACTATCAGCTTGATAAGTCACAGCTGCAAAATACTAACACGAATTCTTTACAGACGAATGGAAAACTAGTGGAAGCCAACCTCGGGGAACATCAGTTTGGATTCCGTAGAAACACTGGAACACGTGAGGCAATACTGACCTTACGACTTATCTTAGAAGAAAGATTAAGGAAAGGCAAACCTACGTTTCTAGCATTTGTAGACTTAGAGAAAGCTTTTGACAATGTTGACTGGAATACTCTCTTTCAAATTCTAAAGGTGGCAGGGGTAAAATACAGGGAGCGAAAGGCTATTTACAATTTGTACAGAAACCAGATGGCAGTTATAAGAGTCGAGGGACATGAAAGGGAAGCAGTGGTTGGGAAGGGAGTAAGACAGGGTTGTAGCCTCTCCCCGATGTTGTTCAATCTGTATATTGAGCAAGCAGTAAAGGAAACAAAAGAAAAATTCGGAGTAGGTATTAAAATTCATGGAGAAGAAATAAAAACTTTGAGGTTCGCCGATGACATTGTAATTCTGTCAGAGACAGCAAAGGACTTGGAAGAGCAGTTGAATGGAATGGACAGTGTCTTGAAAGGAGGATATAAGATGAACATCAACAAAAGCAAAACAAGGATAATGGAATGTAGTCTAATTAAGTCGGGTGATGCTGAGGGAATTAGATTAGGAAATGAGGCACTTAAAGTAATAAAGGAGTTTTGCTATTTGGGGAGCAAAATAACTGATGATGGTCGAAGTAGAGAGGATATAAAATGTAGGCTGGCAATGGCAAGGAAAGCGTTTCTGAAGAAGAGAAATTTGTTAACATCCAGTATTGATTTAAGTGTCAGGAAGTCATTTCTGAAAGTATTCGTATGGAGTGTAGCCATGTATGGAAGTGAAACATGGACGATAAATAGTTTGGACAAGAAGAGAATAGAAGCTTTCGAAATGTGGTGCTACAGAAGAATGCTGAAGATTAGATGGGTAGATCACATAACTAATGAGGAAGTATTGAATAGGATTGGGGAGAAGAGAAGTTTGTGGCACAACTTGACCAGAAGAAGGGATCGGTTGGTAGGACATGTTCTGAGGCATCAAGGGATCACCAATTTAGTATTGGAGGGCAGCGTGGAGGGTAAAAATCGTAGAGGGAGACCAAGAGATGAATACACTAAGCAGATTCAGAAGGATGTAGGTTGCAGTAGGTACTGGGAGATGAAAAAGCTTGCACAGGATAGAGTAGCATGGAGAGCTGCATCAAACCAGTCTCACGACTGAAGACCACAACAACAACAACAACAACAGAGCCTCATGAAAATAAATACTATGAAACATTCTAGAACGTACGCAAATATTAGTTTCAACACAAAACATCTTGAAACTTCCTGGCAGATTAAAACTGTGTGCCGGACCGAGACTCGAACTCGAAACCTTTGCCTTTCGCGGGCAAGTGCTCTACCAACTGAGCTATCCAAGCAGGACTCACGCCCCGCCCTCACAGCTTCACTTCTGCCAGTACCTCGTCTCCTACCTTCCAAACTTTACAGAAGCTCTCCTGCAAACCTTGCAGAACTAGCACTCTTGAAAGAAAGGACAATGCGGAGACATAGCTCAGCTACAGCCTGGAAACAAAACATCATCCCTTTTTTTAAATGGACATGATGTCATATTTCTTATGCTGTCAATAACATGAAAAATCACTTGGCGTTGGTTGCATCGCAATACGTCAAGTACGTCCCGGGAAATTGCAAAGCAAAGTTGACGCTCGAAACAAATGAAACGCGTCGCTATTGCACGTCTCCGTACGCAAGCACGAAACCCACGTTGCTCATAATCGCGATGTGATTCACGTACGTAATCTTAATGTCACTGCTGTCACGAGGGCCGAAACTATTGATAGTGTTTCCTGCTGCAAACACTGCTATGTAGAGATCACGCTTGCATCTCGGGATATGCAATAGCGACGGTTTTCTTATATTTCAAACATCGACTCCGCTTTTCAATTTCTCGCGATGTAATTGACGAATTGCGATGCAACCAACCTTTTTGTGATTTTTCGTGTTATTGATTGTGTAAGAAATAATATGGGGTGTCCGTTAAACAATTTTTTTTTAAAAAAACGTAAGTTTGTTTTGAAACCTATATTTGCTTACATTTTAAAATCTCTCATAGTATTTACTTTTATAACCCCTTGCTTACACTCATACTAGTGAAAGACGTTTTCCAATTGTTGTTGTTGTTGTCTTCAGTCCTGAGACTGGTTTGATGCAGCTCTCCGTGCTACTCTATCCTGTGCAAGCTTTTGCATCTCCCAGTACTTACTGCAACCTACATCCTTCTGAATCTGCTTAGTGTATTCATCTCTTGGTCTCCCTCTACGATTTTTACCCTCCACCCAGCCCTCCAATACTAAATTTGTGATCCCTTGATGCCGCACAATATGTCCTACCAACCGATCCCTTCTTCTAGTCAAGTTGTGCCACAAATTTCTCTTCTCCCCAGTTCTGTTCAGTACCTCCTCATTAGTTATGTGATCTACCCACCTAATTTTCAGCATTCTTCTGTAGCACCACATTTCGAAAGCTTCTATTCTCTTCTTGTCCAAACTATTTATCGTCCACGTTTCACTACTATACATGACTACACTCCATACAAATACTTTCAGAAACGACTTCCTGACACTTAAATCTACACTCGATGTTAACAAATTTCTCTTCTTGAGAAACGCTTTCCTTGCCATTGCCAGTCTACATTTTATATCATCTCTACTTCGACCATCATCAGTTATTTTGCTCCCCAAATAGCAAAACTCCTTTACTACTTTAAGTGTCTCATTTCCTAATCTAATTCCCGCAGCATCACCCGACTTAATTCGACTACATTCCATTATCCTCGTTTTGCTTTGGTTGATGTTCATCTTATATCCTCCTTTCAAGACACTGTCCATTCCATTCAACTGCTCTTCCGAGTCCTTTGCTGTCTCTGACAGAATTACAATGTCATCGGCGAACCTCAAAGCTTTTATTTCTTCTCCATGGATTTTAATTCCTACTCCTAAATTTTCTTTTGTTTCCTTTACTGCTTCCTCAATAAACACATTGAATAACATCGGGATAGGCTACAACCCTGTCTCACTCCCTTCCCAACTACTGCTTCCCTTTCGTGCCTTTCGCTCCCTGTATTTTACCCCTGCCTGAAACGTTTAGGTGCGCCACCATGTATGTACGGGTTGGTTCCGCGGTGATGACACAAACTTTCAAGGATGATGGAGAATTATAGATATATCATTTTGAGGTAAGCGTCCATGTGCCGGAAACGAACGAGTCGAATATTATAAGCGTAAACAGTTGTGATGCTCTGACAGTGGAATACATGTACCGGTACTGTCGTTCCTAAGATTGTCGCGTAGGCAATTGTCGGAGGTGGTGGTATGAAGCAAAAATGCTAGTAAACATGGCTCTAAATTGCATACCTTAAGAGATATGAGCGCTTATTCAAGAGAGATGTGTTTCACACTAGCGAAGATGAAACGTCAGTATAGTGTACATCTCTTATCCCACACTCTCCATTCACCACTCCTGCCCCATCTCTCTGCCCATATCCTCTTTCCCCTCCTACACATCCATTTCCTTCTCATTTCTCTATTCATCTCCTCCTCCGACATCTCTCTGATCTCATTTATTGTTTCTGCAAACGAAACCTTGACTGGGAATAGTAGTCAAAATGAAAGGATAAATCGATCGGAATCATTAGTACACGGCGTATGAGAGAAAACGTTCCAGGTGCGGGGCTGTGAGGGCAGTAGCTTTCATGACAGTATTTCGCATGATTTCAAACTACGAAAAAGTAGGATTATAAAGTTCGCCATAAACGCATCTTCCCTGTTTTCTGTAGTTGCGTTCCGTTGCGCGTACGCCGACCGATATTTCGACGCCTCACTGGTGGAATTATTTCTTAATTAATAAACCACGAACTGAAATCATCTGAAAGTTTGTAACACAGAATTACCACGAACTGACATCAGTTCAGTCTTAGCAACACACCAAAGATATGACAACCACCGATTTTGCGGTCTGTTTTTCCGACCTTCTAAATTATTTTCTGCGAAAGCGCCAACAGAGCCAGTCGAACTCCACTGCATCCGCCGTAATGGTTCGCGCTTAAGAAATTCTTATTTATTTGTCTCGAAACGCTGTCTACGCTCTTTGTCAGTCTCACTGTCGACGATAATGTAAATGGCCTGCGTTACGCATACGCCGCCAGACTAGTCGCATTTTTTCCAAAGAAATAAACCACGAACTGAAATCAGCTGAACGTTTGCAGCACAGTAAGTTACTGCGAACTTACATCAGTTCATTAAATGTATTCGCAATTGCGAATAACAACAACCACAGTTGTAGAATGCAATGATGACAGTGAAAATTCCTACCGCACCTAAACTCGAACCCGGATCTCCCGCTTATCGCGAACGGTCGTCATACCATTTGGCTATACGTGCACGACACACGACCAGACGCATGGCTGACGACATATGGAAGTTTGATTAGGCCGGTATTACACTATCGAATTTCTTTGTCCAATATCTTTCTCAAAGAAATTTGATGGTGTAATAGGGAACTTCGTCAAATATTTGATCAATCTAGGGCCTCGCTGTAGATTTGATCAAAGAAGTCGCTAGTCTTCTGTTCACTTCAATGTGACATGTTACCACATGGAGCGCTAGCATCGCTGCAGCGTTCTGCCATCTGTAGTGTTTTTCATCAAAATTGCCAGTAAATACAATTGGAGTGTACCGACAACTACAAAATTAATAGAGATGTATAAAAGTTGATGAGGCGCTTTACAACGTGAGGCACCCTGAATACAAAAATAGATTAAGATGATTGGAGACCTAACCTAACCTAACCCTCTCCTGTAGCAAGGAATCGGAGTGTTACAGTGAGCCATACACTTCACTGAACACATACAGAAATGTATGCTCATCCATTCTTAAGTAATTTATGTACGACGTGACGTCCTCCACTATAAGCTCACGTAACAAGTTTTTGTTGAATGCTTTTAACGTGTCGTCGTAAAACCCACGGCTTCACCCAGGTACGTTTCCTTTTTTTCCCCCCGCTTCTCTTACGCATGTGCACAAAGTGCAGTTGTGGTACATGCAACTGCTGCGGTTAATAACAAGTTGTGTTGTCAGCCATCTTGAACTTTGACGAAAAATATGACAGTGTAAGCGCTACGTCAAAGATCTTTGTCAAATAAATTTGACGGAATATTTGATCACATCTTTGATCAAATCTTTGACAAAGAAATTTGATAGTGTAATACCGGCCTTATGGTTGTGACGCGTGGACGGATAGCCAAATGGAAGTTGCCGGCTCAGCGTGTTAGGTCTGTGTGTTAGCTGCCCTCTGTAATAAAGAAACTCAGTAAACGGATCAACGAAGAACCTGAACGGTTATCACTGGACGTCCGCCCTGAACAAATTCACCGAACAATGTGGAACAAAATGAGATCAAAGATAAAAGTAAGGCGACCGCTCACGATACGCGGGAAATCGGGATTCGAGTCCTGCTCCGGCACAAATTTTCACTGTCGTCATTCCATTCAACAACTGCTGGTTGTCATTATTCGCAATTGTGAATACATTTAATATATTTCATAGCGGCTGTATTCGCGACAGTGCCTGTTTCTTTGGACATGCGTGCATGTATGTCCAAAGGGACTTTGCATCGTAATCAGACTTGCAACACACCAAAGATATGATCACCACTGATAATGTACTGAAATATTGCTTTCAATTGTATCCTTTTTCGCAAAATATCAACATTTAATGCAGAATTCGTTGTTGTTACGAAAACATTTGATAGGAAAGCTGCAAACCGACCGTTGCATTTCTTTTATTGAGATTTTCATACGAAAATACAATCCACATTTCCGACTTTTCAGGTGGATTTTTCAAAAATTTTCTTTCATACAAACCATGTCCTCACAATTACGAACACAAAAAAAGTTAAGCAAGTCGGTCGATCCGTTCTCAAGTGATTATCTTTCATATAAGCGGCAGTTGATTTTTATTTACATAGATTTCCGTGGTGCGGCCCTGTCTGCAGAAGTGGGTGGTCACTTGCGCAGCTGCGGACAGAGTGAACGCGGCTCGGTACTCGTCACAGCCGCCCGCCTGCGCCACAACCAAGGTTTCCGAGGGCTGGTCACGGAGGGGTGTATCTCCCCGGGCGATTCGTCATCCGCCTCCTTCCGTGCGGGGAATTTTTAATCTCCCCTCGCAGCTCGCACCCGACCAGTCCTTTCTCTCTCTCGTTTTATTTAGCGTCGGCTTCTTTTGCGCCGCAAAGCCTGCGAGAGCTTTCTTTTTTTTTCGTTTGTTTACAGCGCGCGGGGCAGTGCACGCTTGGCGGGAGTTGCGGTAGAGCATGTCTGCGGGCGCCAGCCAATGGCGGCGTGTGGCGGGGTGGCGCCGCCTCCCCATTGGCTGGCCGCGCCTACCATTGATGAGAGCGAGGGGGGAGAGGGGGGAACGCCGTCGGCGCCTGCCACGAGGGGCGCTAGCGTACGCTACGTGCGACGTTGCCAGTTGTAAAGAAGTGAACAACGGTCCCCGCCGACAAACAAGGTCGCCCGCGATATTTCCAGCAGACTACAACACCCACTATCGCACTACGTTACACGCATTTTGCTCTTCATGACGCACTATATAACGATGCGTAACCTTCTTCTTCATTTTTCTACTATTATTAATACGGAAATGTGATTCTGTTTTAAACAAATACATTTCTTCTTATCTTATACACAAATACATTTCGCAGAAGTTTCTCCCACTTGAGTGGGTTCATTTTATTCTCTGTTAAATAACATATACAGTACTTTTTGCATCATAATATATAATATTTTATTGAGATTGTTGTATCTGATGAATAGTATTAACAGAAAAATCTGTAACTTAGTATCAGATATCGAAGTTTACGAAAAGTATGTACACTCGAGTATTTACATACACCCCCCCCCCCCCTGCCTGCCCCAACTCACCAATTTACAAAACCCATTCTTCATCGTAATAACTCCAGCACATTTTCGAAAGCTACCACTTTAACCCGAAAAAACGATATGAAAGAATAAAACAGCGAATCTTTATTGAAGGCAGAACGTAGTATAGTGACAGTAGCGCGTTTGTGTGTTCTACAGGAACACATGTTTTTTGGTCGGTACTTCAGTCTGAATTTATAATTACCTAGAGGAATGCGCACTAGAGATCGCCATAAGCAGTTTCCTTTACTACAGCTTTTATTGCTGCTACACATGAGGTTGAGGTATTTATTTCGAATACTACATATTTAAATGCTCGCCGATATAATAGAACCATTTGGAATATATTGTTTATTCTTCAATTACAGAATGTTATGCCAATTAAAATTCTACATATTTTTAAAACTAGTTGTAATAATATGCTGGCAGTTGAACCACTCTTTGTCGGAAGTGTACTATCTTGCACCTCGAAACAGAAAGTCTTTTACCGCGAGACATGGGATATCTGCAAATTAAAACAGTTTTGTTTATGGCTTAACAATTTTACCTGTCTTGAAAATGGAAATTTGTGTTACTTTCCAAAAGCTTCAGTTTGAAGATGTATTTAACTTTCAACTGATTTTGGTAACTTCTGCTGAATTTGATTTCACTGACTAACTGTTGGTGCGTAGTAGAGCAATAATGTAACATATAGACAACTAAATATAGTATGGACAAGATTTTGTAGATTGCAACGTTTATAAATGTTAACAGAGCATTTGCTTCCAGGTACATACGTGACTATGTACCTTGCTTGCAATATTTTTTCTCATTTGGAAAAAATTTAATTTTCCGGAGTAATTTTTGTAACTTCAGAAAATGACCTTAGCACACAACAAAAAGTTAACGCCATCGTTTAAAAACTCATTAATAAAATGTACTAAACCTCCAGAAGCAAAGGTCTGTAAAGTGGTCCATCGTGCAACACTTTTCTCTTCTATAACATAACATTAGGAAAAAACGAAAGAACGATCATTCCATTTCAACACGTTGGGAAAATTATGTAAAATAAAACAGAATAAACCCCGATTAGTTGCAGACGACTAACTCGAGAAAAACAGTAATTGTACTGCAAACGCCACACAGGTATTTCAACGTCAACATGTAATGCTAACGTATATATTTTTCCTGTTAAATATTTTTCTGTTACAGAAGCACATTTCCATATTATGTATTAGGAAGCAAACGCAGACAAAAAGAGAGCTTATTATTATTGTAAGCACCAGTTATCGTTTGCGTTTATCCTTCTATCTAGCATCAGCCCGGGTTGGGACATTTATGGTACTTTCGATTTCTGCCATTCTTCTTCTAGTATCCATTTCGTTCCACTCCACATTCAGTCTTCTTACACTGCTGTTAATCGAGTCAACCAATGTTGCCCTCAAATTTCGCCTCCATCATTCGTTTGGGCGTTCTTACATCTTCGATTCTCTTTACACTTTCAAAAAATTTCAACCTACTTTTCTCAATTTTGTCTTTCAGTCTTTCTATCCCAATCTCCTACCTAACAGCTTCATTTCTCTCTCTTTCTCTCTCTCTCTCTCTCTCCTCGTTTTCGCTAACATACTTGGACTTGCAATGGCAAGAAAACCGTTTCTCTAGAAGAGAAATGTGTTTACATCGAATATCAACTGAAGTGCTAGGCAGTCCCTTACGATGGTGTTTGCGTGGAGCGTAGCCTTGTACAGAAGTAAAACATGGACAATAAGCAGTGCTAAAGAAAAATGATGAAGATTAAATGGCTAGATCTCCTAATTATTGAGAAGTAGTGAATGCAATTGGGAAGAAAAGAAATTTGTGGGACAACTTCACTAAAAGACGGGATGGGCTGATAGGACATATTCTGATACATCAAGCGAACTGGACGGAAGTGTGTGGCGTAAAAAGTGTAGAGGGAGACCAAGAGATGAACAGAGCAAAATGCCGGAAGTGGATGTAGACTGCAGTAGTTATTTGGTGATGAAGACATTTGCACAGGATAGAGTAGTACAGAGAGCTGCATCCAGTCAGTCTTCGCACTGAAGACAACAACAACGTGTGTGTGTGTGTGTGTGTGTGACAAGTGACAACGCGGGGGGGGGGGGGGGGGGGGGAGATTGCTCTCGTATTTCGTACGTCAGATACATCTGAATAGATAGTGTTGAGCGGAAAAAATTTAAAGTTCATACATAATATACACTTAATATTTGCAGCTGTTAGTTCTCACTTACTATTCTAATTACGTTTATTATGTTGATAAGAACAAATAACGTTTTTTGCAACCGATTTTTTTATTGGTAAAGAGGTGAATGGTATTTGTTATCATCTAGACGACAAATACCATTTATAAATAATAATTAAGTAAAAATTATTTGGAAAATATTTGTTATAAAATTCGTTGCCAAAAAATGGTAACAGTCTAGAGATATACAGAAGGCATTTATAACGAAACTTTGTAAGAAAATAAACTCGAAACTGAGACAATACAGTATGCTCATCACACCAGGATGTCTTTACAGCCGTGAATCAGGCCCACAATGAACTGCGGAAGGAATATCCAGAGAAAGAGCAAACGAGGAAACTCCAAAGTAGAGGGTGTAACAAAAGAATCATTCGATTTAAAAAAATCATAACTATTATGTTATTTGAGATATGTGCGTGAAAAACGTACTGTTGGAAAGAGCAAACTCTCAAGTTTTACATGGATCACGGTAGGTAGCAGCAGTGTGCGCCCACAGAAAGCGTTTTCTGTTCTGCATTTTGCGCAGGGCGGGTCATTAAAAACTGTTTATCGTGACTTTGGTACTAGGTGTGATGTGGATTCTCCTACAGCACAGAGCATTACATGGTGGCATGAGCAATTCCGAGAAACAGGTTACTTGTGTAAAGGCAAATCGCCTGGCCGTCCCCGAGTGTCTGACACATACGTCGAACGCGTCTGCAGCTCGACAGCTCAACATGCCCCCGATGTCCGTCTGGCGTGTGTTGCGTCGACGTTAACACATAGAACCATACAAAATTCAGCTACTGCAAGCTCTTCGTGAAGGTGGCAAGCAACAACCTGTGGAGTTCTGCAATTTCGTTCTTGGCAAGATGGAGGATGACAGTTTTCTTCCACGCTTAGTCTTTAGTGACGGGGCGGCCGCGGTGGCCGAGCGGTTCTACGTGCCCTTAGCGCTAGGATTTCACCCGGAACAAGTCCCGCCCATTCACCCCCCTCCACGCCTATCCATAGTGTAAGGCCCTCCCCTAAACGGCCGCCAGTTCCGCAAACTGGGAGCTACAACAAAGTTGTTATCGTCGCAGTCCAACACGTGTTATACTGTGATGAAATTCAGTAACGATAAGAAATTTAAGCTTTTCTGGATAGTAATGTAATATGAATCTGCATTATTAAAGAGATAAAAATATTTATAGAGAATTGAAAGCATCGCCAGCAATAGAAAACAAAAAATAACGTGATGTTATTTAAGGGCAATAAGGAGAAATTTTCATTAACTAATGCACTTACTATAATACGTTTATTTGAGGGAAACAGCAGAGCAAACATACAATGCGAAAACAATGGTCTTGAATCTGTCATGTCGGCAGTAAAGCCACGGATGCACTCGAATAACTCTGTTGTCTAAAATCACCGTTGGATGTTTTGTTTATGTAGGCCCTCATAGTAGCTCACGAAAATTAAAGAATATAAGAATGTCAAAGTAGAAATGCCTAATGAAAGCAGTAAGATATTTGCATGTATGACAAATTTCGTTAGTATTTGCATGGGTAGTGGGTGAATTTTAACTTGTAAATTCTTCCAATACCATACATGCGCATTATAAACGAGGTTACAAAGAATTGTAGCTGTTTCTGTGTGATTAGTGACCTATATGCTGTTGCAAACGTCTCAGGAAAATAATGTGTCGTTATTCTTTGTCCTGTCTGTTTTTAACCAAAAGATTTATTAATTTCGTAAATGTCATTCAAACCATTTAAAAAAAATAATAATGTGATGTTTATGTTTGTCACAGAGCAGTTATGGAGGAAATACATGCTGCGGTGTTTCATGGCTGTAAAACGTCCTTCATGCTGTGCTAGTACTTCTTTCACCCCTAAAATTTTTCAGCAAAACTATTCAGTGAATAGCACGCGAAATCAGCTTGGATCGATCTAGCAACAACAAAGTAATTTTGATGCCCTCTGGAAGTATAGTGAACATTGGTGCTTGTTTCACATATACTGTCTGAGTTCTGAAACTTAAGTGTCAAGTATACTGTGGTTCCTCTTTCTCCAAACAAATTATTCTTCGAGGGTAGGTTTATCCTGTTTTAGCTTTGGGTGCTTTTCCTCACATAGAAGTATGTTTCTTCATAGGCTATTCATCTGGAAACTGAGATCTCGTATTTAAAGAATTCAGTGCTCCATTGTTTTCTGTTATGTTTGCTGTGGGAGTACCTGGCACAGCTGAGGCCAATTGTGCACGTTTCTTGTAATGTGTCTCCTAACTACCTGGCAAAATTTAAGACCTAGTAAGATGTTAATTTAACATTCACTCCAAGTGCAGCCGAACGCGGTAAGCCACGTGGGTCAACTGAAACGATGCCCAGGCGCCGAACGAAGACCGGGAAACCCGGGGGTGAGTGGGCGGGACTTGTTCCGGGTGAAATCCTGGCGCTAACGATTCCTAGCGGTTCTAGGCGCTTCAGTCCGGAACCGCGCGACTGCAACGGTCGCAGGTTCGAATCCTGCCTCGGGCATGGATGTGTGTGATGTCCTTAGGTTAGGTAGGTTTAAGTAGTTCTAAGTTCTAGGGGACTGATGACCTCAGATGTTAAGTCCCATAGTGCTCAGAGCCATTTGAACCATTTTTTTTTTTTTTTTTTTTTTTGCTGTTTCACGGAAAAAGGTGTATGGTACATTTTTCTTTGCCGAGAACTCTGTTACAGGAAGCACGAACGACTTTATTTACCAACAGGACGGGGCACCGCCACACTGGCACCTGGAAGAACAGGAATTTTTAAATCAAAGGATTACTGAACGATGTATAGGTCGCACTGGACCAAACGATTCAGCCTTACATTACTGGCCTCCAAGATCACCGGACCGAACTGTATGTGATTATTTCTTGTGGGGGTTTATATAAGACTGTGTTCGTGTGCCTCCATTACCAACAGTTGTGGAAGCTGGAACTCACGAAAAATTTAGAAATTTGTGTTCAGTTTCGATGGTACCAAACTGCTGAGGTCATCGATCCCTAGGCTTACACACTACTTAGTGTAACTTACGCTAAGGACAACAGACAGACCCATGCCCAAGGGAGGACTCGAGCCTCCGACGGGGGGAGCCACGGCAGGGCTCCCCAGACCGTGCGGGAACCACGCGCGGCTGTAACTCGAGACATGCTGGCTGCAGTGTGGGCACAATTTGAACACCGCGTTGATATATGAAGCGCATCTCAAGGAGGCATAATGAACACCTAGGAAAAGGTATGAAAAAAAACTTTTTCGAGTTTCCCGTTCATCAAAAAACAAAATTCATTGTATATGTTTTAATAGTTTCAGAAATATAGACGTGCCAAGTCGGATGATTCTTTTTGATACACCCTGTGTCACAATATAAATAAATAAAATTGTGCAAGAAAAAATTGATTGTTCCAAGTTCATTCCTTGCTATGGAGTGGCAAAATTATAAAGAGCACACAGGTCTTGACGTACAAGTCACTCGTTGAGAGTATCACCATATATGGCGCTGAAATATGGCAGCTAACCAAAAACGAAACAAATAAACTGATGTCCCTTATGACGGATTATTGGCGAAAAACCACATGACGTTGTACGACATGAGAGGGGACTCTCCAAAATTTAATGTGTTTTTTGTAGTTTCACGGGAAAAGTTGTATGGTCCATTTTTCTTTGCCGAGAACTCTGTTACAGGAAGCACGAACGACTTTATTTACCAATAGCGCATAGAATGTCGCGCATCACCTGATTATAACACATCGGAAATGATAGAATAAGAGAAATTATACGAGAGAAATAGAATATTCTCGATGCCATAGATAGCAAAATATTACTCAGGGATGGCCACCTTCAATGAATGGATAAGAGCCATTGGCAAAAAAGAACCTATGACTGGAGACCAGAGCGGATAAAACGTATGGTGATTTCATACAATATACAGCTGCTTTTAACAAGAAAAAAACATATTAACATCTAAGAGCATCAGCCTTGAAATCAGGAAAAGATTTTTGAAATCATATGTGTGGAGTGTGGCATGCTACGGGTGTGAAACATGGACTCTCGGGACAGAGGAAGACCAGAAGCTAAATTCTTTTGAAATGTGGTGCTATAGACGCATGCTCAAAATAAAATGTATCGACAAGGTCACAAACGAAGTGGTTCTGGAAAGAGCAGGCGAGAAGAGAAGCTTCTGGAGTTTCATTGTTAAAAGAAGAGTGCAATTTACAGGCCATCTATTACGACATAAAGGACTCCTGAACACAATCATAGAGGGATAAGTCGAGGGAAAAAGACAAGAGGAAGACCACGACTGAGGTACATGGATCAAATCGTGAAAGATGTGGGATGTAACACCTATAAAGAAATGAATAGAAAAGCTGAAAGACGCACAGAATGGAGACAAGTTGCCATTGTAGCTGTTGCAAACCAATCCTTGGATTGACCACTGCAGAAGAAGGAGAAGACAGTTGATATAAGACAAGTGATTTTATAGAATATACATATGATATAAGACAAGATTAAACCTAAAACTCCGTGTTTTTCAACCAATTACTTAAGCTGGGTGTGAGGGTGAACAAGTCGTCGGGAATTCCAGGGTATGAATGAAGTGGACAGTGTTGGACTAGATGTTCAATTGTCTGCTCTTCTTAATTACATTCACACATTGGTGAACTGATCCAGCCCCATTTGTACCTGAAGCAGCTACAACAACAATATCCAGTCCTTAACCTGTTGAGGCGGCACCAGAGGTTCCTCGGTAGGTCAAAACCTTTGCGATTGTTTGTGGGATCAAGGTGATGGCCTCTTGTTGCCAATGTTTTTGTTGACCATTCATGCTTCCAGCTTTCATTTAGGTCAAAACCATCCGCGGTGAGTTGTCCTGCAGTAACACTTGCTGGTGTTCTTGATCGCGATCGTTGCTGTGGCGGATGACAGAATTCTTGGTGCAGTGGCAGAGAGGGTAATGGAAAGATTTTCTTGGGCTCCCTCAGTAGAGCTTGTTTCCGCCTTCAGTGAGGTGGAGGGATGTAACCAGTGGTATGAGGTTGATTTGATGGAACCAGTAATGCGCCGCATTGTGTCCTTAAGTTTTGTGTCTACCTTCTTGACATGTACACTATCCAATCAGACAGGTTCACAGTACTCGGCAGCAGAGTACACAAGGCTGATGCCAGTTAAACTCAGTCAGCAGAGGTTCCCCAGGTTGTACCACTGAGCTTATGTACGAGGGCAGTTCAATAAGTAATGCAACACATTTTTTTTCTCGGCCAATTTTGGTTGAAAAAACCGGAAATTTCTTGTGGAATATTTTCAAACATTCCCGCTTCGTCTCGTATAGTTTCATTGACTTCCGACAGGTGGCAGCGCTGTACGGAGCTGTTAAAATGGCGTCTGTAACGGATGTGCGTTGCAAACAACGGGCAGTGATCGAGTTTCTTTTGGCGGAAAACCAGGGCATCTCAGATATTCATAGGCGCTTGCAGAATGTCTACGGTGATCTGGCAGTGGACAAAAGCACGGTGAGTCGTTGGGCAAAGCGTGTGTCATCATCGCCGCAAGGTCAAGCAAGACTGTCTGATCTCCCGCGTGCGGGCCGGCCGTGCACAGCTGTGACTCCTGCAATGGCGGAGCGTGCGAACACACTCGTTCGAGATGAACGACGGATCACCATCAAACAACTCAGTGCTCAACTTGACATCTCTGTTGGTAGTGCTGTCACAATTGTTCATCAGTTGGGATATTCAAAGGTTTGTTCCCGCTGGGTCCCTCGTTGTCTAACCGAACACCATAAAGAGCAAAGGAGAACCATCTGCGCAGAATTGCTTGCTCGTCATGTGGCTGAGGGTGACAATTTCTTGTCAAAGATTGTTACAGGCGATGAAACATGGGTTCATCACTTCGAACCTGAAACAAAACGGCAATCAATGGAGTGGCGCCACACCCACTCCCCTACCAAGAAAAAGTTTAAAGCCATACCCTCAGCCGGTAAAGTCATGGTTACAGTCTTCTGGGACGCTGAAGGGGTTATTCTGTTCGATGACCTTCCCCACGGTCAAACGATCAACTCTGAAGTGTATTATGCTACTCTTCATAAATTGAAGAAACGACTTCAGCGTGTTCGTAGGCACAAAAATCTGAACGAACTTTTCCTTCTTCATGACAACGCAAGACCTCACACAAGTCTTCGCACCCGAGAGGAGCTCACAAAACTTCAGTGGACTGTTCTTCCTCATGCACCCTGCAGCCCCGATCTCGCACCGTCGGATTTCCATATGTTTGGCCCAATGAAGGACGCAATCCGTGGGAGGCACTACGCGGATGATGGAGAAGTTATTGATGCAGTACGACGTTGGCTCCGACATCGACCAGTGGAATGGTACCGTGCAGGCATACAGGCCCTCATTTCAAGGTGGCGTAAGGTCGTAGCATTGAATGGAGATTACGTTGAAAAATAGTGTTGTGTAGCTAAAAGATTGGGGAATAACCTGGTGTATTTCAATGCTGAATGAAACAACCCCTGTTTCAGAAAAAAATGTGTTGCATTACTTATTGAACTGCCCTCGTAGTATGCTGTTCCTTGCAGCAACTTAGTAAGAAGGCTTGGTGATGTGCTCTTTGTAGCTCAGGGTTCTATCTAGAGTGATTACGAGATATTTTGGGGAAGGATTGTACCTCAACGTTTGTCCATGGAGCAGAACTCTTGGTTTGTACTCCGCAGCACGATTGACTAGATGGGAACAAGAGACTTCAGTTTTTGATGTGCTTGGGACCAAACTCCAGGTCCTAAAGAAAGTTGATCCTCCGTAAAAGAATTCGTTCACCATCTTCGAAGTTACTGCTCTGTTCTACCAGTGCGGTGTCTTCAGCATAGATGAATTTAATTGATGTTGGGGTTGTAAATCATTAATCACTTACAAGATGGATGCAAGATGTTGAATATGCGGCGAATTCAGGAAGAAGAAGGGACAGGTAGGGAACTATGGAAGTTGAGCAACGGAAGACGGAGACTACATAAAAAAAAGTATGAGTCACATAAGACGTAACACCCGTTTTATTTCATGGACGGTTCAACATGTCGAAACGAGATTTCTGCAACTGGTAATAAACTAAGGGACACGTAATGTTTTGAACCGATCATGTTTTAAACTCTGGTACCAATCGAGATTTTGAAACAAATATGGCTTTTTTTTTTACGAAATCGTATTCCCTTCATGCCGATGACAATAATGCCAGGGACAGCAAAGGACTTGGAGGAGCAGTTGAACAGTTGAACGGATAAGAGATCTTGAAAAGAGGATATAAGATGAAGATCAACAAAAGCAAAACGACGATTATGGAATGTAGTCGAATTAAATCGGGTGGTGCTGAGGGAATTATATTAGGAAGCGAGACACTTAAAGTAGTAGATGAGTTTCGCTATTTGGGAAGCAAAATAACTGATGATGATCGAAGTAGAGAAAATATATAATGTAGACTCACAATGGCAAGAAAAGCGTTTGTGCAGAAGAAATTTGTTAACATCGAGTATAGATTTAAGTGTCAGGAAGTATTTTCTGAAAGTATTTGTATGGACTGTAGCCATGTATGGAAGTGAAAATGGATAAACAGTTTAGACAAGAAGAGAATAGAAGCTTTTGAAATGTGGTACTGCTGAAGATTAGATGGGTGGATCACGTAACTAATGAGGAGGTACTGAATAGAATCGGGGAGAAGAAAAATTTGCGGCACAACGTGACTAGAAGAAGGGATCGGCTGATAGGACACATTCTGAGACATCAAGGAATCACCGCTGGAGGGAAACGTGGGGGGTAAAAATCATAGAGGGAGACCAAGAGATGTAAATAGCTAGCAGCTTCAGAGGGTTGTAGGTTGCAGCAGTTACTCGGAGATGTAGAGGTTTGCACAGGATAGAGCAGCATCAAACCAGTCTCTGGACTGAAGACCACAACAACTGCTGCAGTTGTTGGTTTTGACGTTGAAACTTTTCCCAAAAGAATCAGAGAAATGCACTAAAATTGGAAAGCAATGGGTGTAAACACCGCTATGCAGAGTATCCATATCAGGGTCCGTCGTTATATATACCCAAGACAGGTGTACACTACTAACATAAAATCTCATTTCCTACAAGACCTAGATACAAGGTCAGCTATCAGCTATCATTTTTTAAACAGAACTACGAAATTTGCTAGCTTAAGAAAACTGTTTCAAATGCAGGGTATTGTGGAACAAGTACTGTTTCGTCAGGCAGTTTCCTACTACCATTTCGCAGTATAAAGGTAACATGTCTAACGTCTCCTCATTGGTGTACGTGTATACCCGCAAGAAGTGTTGAAGCGTAAAACACCTGCCGATAAACACGCAGTTCCTGCTAGTTATGCAGTGCAAACAAGTAAAAAGTCGAAAGGCTTGATACAACGACGGAGCATGGCACGAGAGTGCTTGCAACGCAGCAACTTATTTCCGCCGACAATCTTTGAATATTTCTCGAATTCTTTTGCGAAGAGTTTCAACCTCAAAATTAAAAAGCACTATATCACTGTACTCGTCTTTTCAACCGCTTTCGCGTAACGTTAAAGAAAATCTATCATTCAATTAGGAAAAGAAAAATCATACTTCCTCCAACGTCTCGACCGATACAAGAGTTAAGATTCTTTATTACATACGAAAGTACGTGCCCCGGAGCATGCTGTCTTTTGTCGAAAACCTCGCATCGATATCTAAAAACGCTCACGAAATGCTCCACTGAACAATCTGAGGTAGGGAACCTGGCGTCGAAGAAGTCAGCTTTAGGAGATAATAGGAATAAAATCACATTACTGTGTACTTTGCTTACATTGGTTACAGTTAAGTGCAAATATCATCACTGACACATTTAACGTGCCATTTGTACTGTATATTAGAAAAAGTGCTGAAACTGACTGCCATCAATCTCAATGCAACATGACATCGGCGAAAAACATTCTGACGCAACCTGACAAATATCCCTGGTGTGTTTCGAAACATTTCGCATGCAGCTACAATTCTGGCAGCTAATTCCATCCCCCTGTCGACTGAGGTCTCATACACAAGTAACTTTGGCCATCTCCATAGGAAATAATTCAGGGGATTCAGGTTTCGTGACCTCGCAGCCCACGGAATAGGACCAGGAAATACAGCATTGAGATGGTTGCGCACATTCGCACTGAATAAACCAGTCTCCTGCATTCGTCGACCGAGAGAAATAAACATTCCTCGTGAAGGATGATGCCTGTTAGGAAGTCATTCCCTTTCAGCAGTGAAAGCACTGCAACGTACTTCCCCATACACAAGGTGCACGTCAGTGAGTTCTGCGAAACAGCACCGGTACTGCTCCATCGTACTGTTCTGCACGTCTCTGACAAGGGAACCTCCCCATCGCACCCCCCTCAGATTTAGTTATAAGTTGGCACAGTGGCTAGGCCTTGAAAAACTGAACACAAATCAATCTAGAAAACAGGAAGAAGTTGTGTGGAACTATGAAAAAAATAAGCAAAATATAGAAACTAAGTAGTCCATGCGCAAGATAGGCAACATCAAAGATAGCGTGGTCCCGTGGTTAGCGTGAGCAGCTGCGGAACGAGAGGTCCTTGGTTCAAGTCTTCCCTCGAGTGAAAAGTTTAATTTTTTTATTTTCAGTTATTATCCGTCCGTGCGAGGTAACTGCGCCGACGTATGGGGACGCTACACCTAAACAAACATCGAAACACATGGCGTTAGTCGACTACAGCGAACGGAAGAGAGAATATTCCTGCCAACGAGGCTCCCTGGCAGGCAGTTGACTGCTCACTACTTTGGACGAGAGTGCATTAAATACGTGAGATGTATTCCGTGGGCAATATGAGTCCAGCAAATATAGCTCGCGAGTTCAATAACAATGTCAATGAATATTTTCCGAATTGTAAGGCATCGGAAAGTTCCTTAAGGGATCGAACGATTGTCGAACATTTGTATGATTATTTCCTACATTTGTTGGTAAACAGTACGTGTGGTGACGATTGTCTGAAAATAAAAAATTAAACGACTCACTCGAGGGAAGACTTGAACCAAGGACCTCTCGTTCCGCAGCTGCTCACGCTAACCACGCGACCACGGCGTTCCCGAGTTCACATTATCCTTGATGTTGATTATCTTGCGCATGGACTACTCGGTTTGTACATTTCGCTTATTTTTTTCATATTTCCACACAACTTCTTCCTGTTTTCTCGATTGATCTGTGTTCAGTTTCTCAAGGCCTATCCACTGTGCCAACTTATAACTAAATCTGAGGTAGGTGCGATGGGGAGGTTCCCTTGTGAGTAGCACTGAGTAATGAATGGGTCTGTCGTTGATTCATTGCACGCTCTGTCATGTGACAATGTTAACACGATGAACAGAGCCACCTTATGGAGAAATAAAGTTAACAAAACCTGCATCATGATTTTCTAGTAATCAGCGCGTCCTCCTTGTTTCCTCGCAAGAAATAAAGAACGTATACGTAAATAAACAGCCAAATATTTCTAAACTTGTACGCATGTTAGTTGTAAATAAGCTGGGAAATAGTAATATTAGACAAAGCGGTAGACAAGTTTACTTCCATAGCTCCTTAAGCTGGCTTCAAAGGCCCCAGGTTCCCTGCTTCAAATTGTTCAGTGGAGCATTCTGTATGTTCTGTACATTTTTAAGCGCTCTTACGGAAACACCCTATATAAGGAATGATCAAGATTCAGGAACTAAAATACATGCCTTAAGAGTCGTGAGCATTTATCTTCAATACTGTGAAACAAATCACTCCCGCTGCAAGCATTTTGCTTTTCATATCTTGAAAAGAGGCAGTATGGGCCAAAACAAGAAAAAATTGTGTACTAGACATGGGCTCATACATACACGCACTTCAGAAACCATAGTATTACTGGACTTTTTGTCTTGTCTGCCTCCTCTCAAAATGTGGAAAGCGTAGAACTTGCAGCAGAAGACATTTGTTTGACAGTATCGAAGCCGAATAAGTGGCCATGACTATAAAGGTATGTATTTTAGCTCCCATGTTAACAGACCTTTATGATTGTCATATCGCTGAATGTTGAGCATTCCTCTTGGAATACCCTGTACATGTATGTGGCTTTCTACGAAATTCTCTGTAAAGCTAGGATGAGGCAGTAAAATAAGTCGCAGCAGTAAAAGAAGATCTGGAAAAAGGAAACACAAGAGCCAGGAAAACTAGAAGATCGGAATTTGTAGGTCGGAAGAATAGGAAAAGAGCGCATTATGCGCGAATGTAACCAGCAAGGGCACAGAGAAGGCTAAAAGAAAATTCTGAAACCCGCTTCGTTTTAAATCAAGCGACCAGAAAGGGTGGTAACCGACGTATGTGAGAAAAGGGCAAACTTCGTATGAGCAATGGTTTCTAAAACCTTGCTGATTCGTGAACATAAGCTTCTAGGTCACAGTAAAATGTATTGTATTCAAAGAAAATTCTTTTTATTCGAAGGATCTCAGGAGGCTTACGCGAGTAGCGCCCGAGAGGACAGCTTCTGCCACTCGATTTTGTCGGACGTTTCCGCCACTATTTCGCACTTACTAAACGATCTCGTGACGTAACTTGGCGTTCTTTGTTGGATCCTGTCTACATGTTTTCATTAGTCCGCCACCACAGATCAGCAGTCAGAGAACCAGGCACTGCCACGTATTTTTCCTTAATGGGAAGACTTTAGTGGGATGCATTTCTGAAGCCAACTTAGCAGCTCCTTCAGTCCAAGGTGAAAAAGCCAACGGTTGAGAGAGTGGTGTGCTGGTTTCACGCCCCTCCGAGCCGCATCCAGTGAAGCTACTGGCAGAGGGCGACATGGCGGTCGGGAGGTCGCGATTGCCCCTCAGGGCCTCAACGTGGAGCTCCACCTTTTGCGGCCTACTAACAAGGGAACCTGCCCATCGCACCCCCCTCACATTTAGTTATAAGTTGGCTCAGTGGATAGGCCTTGAAAAACTGAACACAGATCAATCGAGAAAACAGGAAGAAGTTGTGTGGAACCATGAAAGAAATAAGCAAAATATACAAACTGAGTAGTCCATAAGCTAGATAGGCAACATCAAGGATAATGTGAGCTCAGGAGCGCCGTGGTCCCGTGGTCAGCGTGAGCAGCTGCGGAACGAGAGGTCCTTGGTTCAAGTCTTCCCTCGAGTGAAAAGTACATTTTTTTATTTTCGTACCATTATTATCTGTCCGTCCGTCCGTGCGATGCGAGGTAACTGCGCCGTAGTATGGGGACGCTACACCTAAACAAACATCGAAACGAAACATATGTTTTGACAGAGCACAGAGAAAATTGTGCGACTGTGAAACTGTTGGATTCATTTGTTGCAGTTTATGTGAGAAACCCTTATGTTTTCATCACTTTTTTGGGAGTGATTATCACATCCACAAGGAAACCTAAATCGGGCAAAGTAGAAGAATCTTTTTACCCATTCGCCAAGTGTACAAGTTAGGTGGGTCGACAATATATTCCTGTCATGTGAAGCACATGCCGTCACCAGTGTCGTATAGAATATATCAGACGTGTTTTCCTGTGGAGGAATCGGCTGATCTATGACCTTGCGATCAAATGTTTTCGGTTCCCATTGGAGAGGCACGTCCTTTCGTCTACTAATCGCACGATCTTGCGGTGCGGTCGCCAAACACAGACATTAAACTTATTACAGTGAACAGAGACGCCAATGAACGAACGGACAGATCATAACTTTGCGAAAGTAAAGAAAGTAAACTTTTCACTCGAGGGAAGACTTGAACCAAGGACCTCTCGTTTCGCAGCTGCTCACGCCAACCACGGGACCACGGCGCTCGTGAGTTCACACCATCCTTGATGTTGCCTACCTTGCGCATGGACTATTCAGTTTGTATATTTTACTTATTTTTTCATAGTTCCACACAACTTCTTCCTGTTTTCTCGATTGATCTGTGTTCAGTTTTTCAAGGCCTATCCACTGTGCCAACTTATAACTAAATCTGAGGGGGGTGCGATGGTGAGGTTCCCTTGTAAGAATCCCAGACTGATGGTTCAAATGGCTCTGAGCACTATGGGACTTAATATCTGAGGTCATCAGTCCCCTAGGACTTAGAACTTCTTCAACCAAACTAACCGAAGGACATCACACACATCCATGCCCGAGGCAGGATTCGAACCTGCGACCGTTGCAGTCGCGCGATTCCGGATTGAAACGCCTAGAACCGCTCGGTCACCGCGGCCGGCGATTGAAGAACAATAAAGAATTGTTCTTACAAGTGCTTCGTTTCTGATATCAAAATATGGAGCTTTGCATTCTTTATAACTACGCTGATGGGCGAAAACATTATGATCACTGCCACCGCGACGTTGGGTTCCGCGTGGTGGCGTTACGGGCACGTGACGTCGTAATAAAAGTACGTAAGCGGAGCAGATACGGAGGGGGATCACCCTAGCAAAGAAATGGGCTGCAAAAGGGAAAATCCACTGTGATAAGCGACTTTGACAGATTATTGTTACGCACTGCCTGTGAACGAGTATCTCAAAAACAGCGAAGCTGGTTGAATGTTCACGTGCTACTGTCGTAAACATCTACGGAAAGAGATAGAAGGGCAGTAATAAGCACTATGATTCGACATCCACAGAACATGGGTTTCGGAGGTTTGTCTGCTCTGTGATGTAGGATAAATGGTGAACTGTGGCATCTGTGCCGAAAGAGCACAGTGGTGGTGCACCCACAAATGTTTCGGAGTAAATCGTCCATCGTACATTGTTGAACACGGAGTTCCGCAGCTGACCACCCCCATGTGTCCACTTGTTGATCCAATGACATCGTCACTTACGATTGCAGTGGGAACGGGACCATCGGCATTCGACCGTCAATAATGGAAACGTGTCTGCTCTTCGGGTAAATCACATTTTTGCTACACTAGGTCGCTGGTGGTCTTCACAACCGCCGTCATCAAGGTGAATGCAGCCGCGCGGGATTAGCCGAGCGGTCTTGGGCGTTGCAGTCATGGACTGTGCGGCTGGTCCCGGCGGAGGTTCGAGTCCTCCCTCAGGCATGGGTGTGTGTGCTTGTCCTTACGATAATTTAGGTTAAGTAGTGTGTAAGCTTAGGGACTGATGACCTTAGCACTTAAGTCCCATAAGATTCCACACACATTTTTTTGAGCAGAATGGTGTCTCGAAACGTGCAATGCACCACGGACGCAAACTGATGTGAGCAGTATTATTGCTATGGGGGACATGTTGCTGCGCTTGTATGGGACCTGTAGTAGTAATCGAAGACACGCTGACAGCTGCGAACAATCTGTTTCATGGTTGATGTCTTCCCCGACGGTGATGTCATCTTTAAGCAATATACACTCCTGGAAATGGAAAAAAGAACACATTGACACCGGTGTGTCAGACCCACCATACTTGCTCCGGACACTGCGAGAGGGCTGTACAAGCAATGATCACACGCACGGCACAGCGGACACACCAGGAACCGCGGTGTTGGCCGTCGAATGGCGCTAGCTGCGCAGCATTTGTGCACCGCCGCCGTCAGTGTCAGCCAGTTTGCCGTGGCATACGGAGCTCCATCGCAGTCTTTAACACTGGTAGCATGCCGCGACAGCGTGGACGTGAACCGTATGTGCAGTTGACGGACTTGAGTGAGGGCGTATAGTGGGCATGCGGGAGGCCGGGTGGACGTACCGCCGAATTGCTCAACACGTGGGGCGTGAGGTCTCCACAGTACATCGATGTTGTCGCCAGTGGTCGGCGGAAGGTGCACGTGCCCGTCGACCTGGGACCGGACCGCAGCGACGCACGGATGCACGCCAAGACCGTAGGATCCTACGCAGTGCCGTAGGGGACCGCACCGCCACTTCCCAGCAAATTAGGGACACTGTTGCTCCTGGGGTATCGGCGAGGACCATTCGCAACCGTCTCCATGAAGCTGGGCTACGGTCCCGCACACCGTTAGGCCGTCTTCCGCTCACTCCCCAACATCGTGCAGCCCGCCTCCAATGGTGTCGCGACAGGCGTGAATGGAGGGACGAATGGAGACGTGTCGTCTTCAGCGATGAGAGTCGCTTCTGCCTTGGTGCCAATGATGGTCGTATGCGTGTTTGGCGCCGTGCAGGTGAGCGCCACAATCAGGACTGCATACGACCGAGGCACAAAGGGCCAACACCCGGCATCATGGTGTGGGAAGCGATCTCCTACACTGGCCGTACACCACTGGTGATCGTCGAGGGGACACTGAATAGTGCACGGTACATCCAAACCGTCATCGAACCCATCGTTCTACCATTCCTAGACCGGCAAGGGAACTTGCTGTTCCAACAGGACAATGCACGTCCACATGTATCCCGTGCCACCCAACGTGCTCTAGAAGGTGTAAGTCAACTACCCTGGCCAGCAAGATCTCCGGATCTGTCCCCCATTGAGCATGTTTGGGACTGGATGAAGCGTCGTCTCACGCGGTCTGCACGTCCAGCACGAACGCTGGTCCAACTGAGGCGCCAGGTGGAAATGGCATGGCAAGCCGTTCCACAGGACTACATCCAGCATCTCTACGATCGTCTCCATGGGAGAATAGCAGCCTGCATTGCTGCGAAAGGTGGATATACACTGTACTAGTGCCGACATTGTGCATGCTCTGTTGCCTGTGTCTCTGTGCCTGTGGTTCTGTCAGTGTGATCATGTGATGTATCTGACCCCAGGAATGTGTCAATAAAGTCTCCCCTTCCTGGGACAATGAATTCACGGTGTTCTTATTTCAATTTCCAGGAGTGTAATTGTAGATGTCTCAGAGTCATAACCATGTTATAGTGTTGTCAGTGCAAACCAAAACATTACATAAAAACAAGTGTTCAGCTCCTGGTGCTGTGAAATGTGGAAAACAAAAACCCCAAGCGGCAATTATAAGAAGCGGAACAGCACCAAAAATGGAACAAAATCATAACATGTGGAAAATCGTCCACGCAACCTGCCACTGAAGATGCCTTTCAGAGAATAGAAGCGGAACGCGTATGCCACGTCGTGTTTCATTCAGTTGTAGTTAGGCGGTCCAAAATAAAAATTATCAGTATACCGTACGAGCAGCTCAGTTTCGCACGATCTCTGTTTGGGGAATCCATGTTGACTTTACAAAGGAGATTTTCATTCTCCAAAAACGTTTTAATTCTTGCGCATAAAACATGTTCTATAATTCTAAGCCAGACTGAATTCAACGATATTGGTCTATAACCGTGCGCATGTGTCCTACGGTTCTTCTTAAAAACGGGAATGAGCTACGCTTTCTTCTAGTCGCTAGATACCCTTCGTTGCTCAATCGATCTACGATAAATTACTGGTAAAAGGGAAGCAAGTTCTTTCGCATAATCTTTGTAGAATCCTATAGGTATCTTATCTTGTCCTGACGTCTTTCCACTACTAAGCGATGTAGCTGTTTTTTTATTCCGCGATCGGTTATCTCAATGTCCGCCATTTCTACGTTCGTACGACGACTGAAAGGAGGGACCGTCTTACAGTCTTGTGAGGTGAAACAATTTCGAAGACCGAATTCAGTATTTCGGCCTCCTGTGTTATCTTGGATTTCGGTGCCAGTATGGCCGATGAGTGAGTGAACAGATGATTTTGACCCATCTACTGATTTTAAACATGACCAAAGCCTCTTAGGGTTTTTACTCAGATCGGTTGACAAAGTTTTACTTTCAAAATCATTGAATGCTTCTCTCATTGCTCTCCTTACGCTCATATTTGCTTCGTTTAGCTCTTGTTTGTCAGCTAGGTTCAAAAAATGGTTCAAATGGCTCTGAGCACTATGGGACTCAACTGCTGAGGTCATTAGTCCCCTAGAACTTAGAACTAGTTAAACCTAACTAACCTAAGGACATGACAAACATCCATGCCCGAGGCAGGATTCGAACCTGCGACCGTAGCGGTCTTGCGGTTCCCGACTGCAGCGCCTTTAACCGCACGGCCACTTAGCCAGCTGTCAGCTAGGTTTTTACTTGTCTTGAATCTGAGATGAAGTTCTCTTTTCTTTAGGAAGCAGCTTTCTAACATGGATATTTAAATATGGTGAATCTTTCCCATCACTTAAGAGGTTACTCCGAACATCCCTGTCTAGGGCATATTGCACGGTCCCTTTGAATTTTTTCCATTCGCTTTCGACACCATCGTCCGAATATTTGATCCTGCGTGCTCAGATACTCTGAAATTTGTATCCTATTACTCTTGCTAAGCAAAAATATCTTCCTAACTTTCTTAAAATTCTTTGTCATACCAGTTGTCATAGATCCTGATACCTTCGTCTACGTTAATGACCCGATAAGTTCAGGTCTGTTGCCAAGAGGTCTAAGACCCTCACGAGCTAGTTCTATAACTATCTGTTCAAAATAATTTTCGGACAAGACATCCAAAACAATGTCACACGAATCCCTGTCTCTTGTCACTCGTTTTGTCAGCACGACACTCCCAATCTATATCTGGCAAGTCGAAGTAGCCCCGTATTACAACGGCACGATCAAGAAAATTATTAACAATATTATGCAAGTTCTGTATGAAGCGCTCGAATAGTGTCATAAATGTTGTTCTCAGTCCGTTTCAGAGCTTCCTCATTTATTATTCGATCTAGCCATCCAATCATTAGCATTTTTCGACAGCGCCACATTTCGAAAGTTTCTATTTTCCTCTTGTCGGAACTCCGTACTGTCCACGTTTCACGTCGCACAATGCCACACTCTAGACAAATGCCTTCAGAACAGACTTCTCAACAATTAAATTTGTGTTAGATGTCGACACATTTCTCTATTACAGAAATGCTTTTGTTGCAATTGCCAGTCAGCCTTTTTTTATCCCTTCTACATTGGCCATCGTCAGTTATTTTGTAGAGTTTTAGTTTCTCGTTTCCTAATCTAATTCCCTCGCCATCGCCTGATTTAACTGGACTACATTTCATTATCTTCGTTTTGCTACTGTTGATGTTCACCTTACAAATCTCTTTTCAAGACCCTATTCATTCTGTTAAACTGTACAACCTTTTTTGTACAACATAAATAATCGCCGAAACTACCAGAACACGTGAACCCTTTTTGATATCTGAAAACAGATTAAATATTCGATATGGATATACTGTGCATATACTTTTCAGGCGTGTTTGCCAACACAACAAAGAAAAAATCGAGCGAATCAGTGTAATTCAACACGAAAATCTCGTTCCTGTTTGAACGAAACTAGTATCAAATGGTTGAAATGCCTCTGAGCACTATGGGACTTAACTGCTGAGGTCATCAGTCCCCTAGGACTTAGAACTACTTTAACCTAAGGACATCACACACATCCATGCCGGAGACAGGATTCGAACCTGCGATCGTAGCAGTAGCGCGGTTCCGGACTGAAGCGCCCAGAACCGCTCGGCCACCGCGGCCGGCACAAAACTAGTATGCTTCATGATACCTGATTCTTCAGTTTGCTTTCACCGAAGGCATTTCTTAGTTCCCCTTTACAGGTCCATTGACTCCACTGCTCTCTACTAATGGTTAAATTATTTACAGACATTCTTCATTCTCTTATTGTCTTAGACTCGCAAACTTTTAGAATTTTGCATGTGGACTGACGTCCGTTGTTCGGTGGTCACACCCGCTCAGTTCCTTTCCCTGCAGTCGCCTAATTTGCCCACTAGAAGACAGATTGCTAATTCTCCACGAGAAATTTTCTGCCGTTTCCCAGCGACATAAATAACAACACCCTCGACAGACCTCCAAAGGCGTATTCTCCTCGGCTCGCCGCCCCGCTCGAGTCAAATCTGATTTCTTCGGTAGCGAAGTTCTCCCTCGTTTGCAGGAAGCGTGTCAAGACCGGTTTCATAGCTACTGAACATTAGTGGCGGATTCGCGAGTTCGCTGTACGTATCAACCGTTGTAATTGTGATCCTAAAGCTTTTCTTTTACATAACTAATTATCGGCGAGCATTCGGCTTTTGAGGGCAGTTGTTGATTCCATTTTCCTGCAAAATTCTACATGGAAGTATCAAAAAAACTGGTGCACCTGCCCTATATCGTGTACGGGCCCAGCGAGCAAGCAGAAATGCCGCAGCACGACGTGGCGTGGACTCAACTAACATCTGAAGTACTGTTGAATCCCGCAGGGCTGTCCATAAATCCGTAAGAGTACGAGACGATGGAGATCTCTTTCGAACAGCACGTTGCAGGGAATCCCAGATATGCTCAATAATGGTCATGTCTGGGAAGTTTAGTGGCCAGCGGAAGTGTTTAAACTCAGAAGAGAGTTCCTCGGGCCACTCTGTAGCAATTCTGGACGTGTGGGGTGACGCATTGTCCTTCTGGAATTGCCCAAGTGTTTTTCTTGAAAAACTCGAAAGTCGTGGCTGCTAGCGAAAATAATTCCCACTACATCATTAAAATACGTAAAATATAATACAAAAAGTCTTATTCATTGTTTTCTACAGCGCTAATAGTTTCCACGTGGCAAGGAATGGAAAAACCGCAGATTATTAAAAATAGTGTTTTAATGGTATAAAAGTTATGTTTATTGTTAAATGGTTCAAAAATGGCTCTGACGACTATGGGACTAAACATCTGAGGTCATCAGTCCCCTAGAACTTAGAACTACTTAACCCTAACTAACCTAAGGACATCACACACATCCATGCCCGAGGCAGGATTCGAACCTGCGACCGTAGCGGTCGTGCGGTTCCAGACTGAAGCGCCTAGAACCGCTCGTATTGCTAAATGAAGAGGTTTAAGCATAAATATTAAATGTATGTGCCACACGTAAGTTCAGCAGGGCCGTATGAAGGGATAAATTGTGTTCTGGGGATATAACATGCCGGAAAGGCGAGAGTGGATTTCAGAAGCGTGAGGGAAGGCAGAACGCCGCATTGTGATCACGCACTTCCCTTCTTCATAGGTCTGCAAACTGAAGAGCGTGGAAGTGATTCCCTACTCTGCCTACCTCACTGCGTCACAAGAAGCAAATGCCTTTCCAGGCAAAATGCTACAGCTGTCGTAAGGATGGGTAAGACTCAATTTCCTCTCTAACAGTGTAAAGAAGTTTACGTAGATTCTTTAGATTTGTCTGTAATACGAGGGCAGTTCAATAAGTAATGCAACACATTTTTTTTCTCGGCCAATTTTGGTTGAAGAAAACGGAAATTTCTTGTGGAATATTTTCAAACATTCCCGCTTCGTCTCGTATAGTTTCATTGACTTCCGACAGGTGGCAGCGCTGTACGGAGCTGTTAAAATGGCGTCTGTAACGGATGTGCGTTGCAAACAACGGGCAGTGATCGAGTTTCTTTTGGCGGAAAACCAGGGCATCTCAGATATTCATAGGCGCTTGCAGAATGTCTACGGTGATCTGGCAGTGGACAAAAGCACGGTGAGTCGTTGGGCAAAGCGTGTGTCATCATCGCCGCAAGGTCAAGCAAGACTGTCTGATCTCCCGCGTGCAGGCCGGCCGTGCACAGCTGTGACTCCTGCAATGGCGGAGCGTGCGAACACACTCGTTCGAGATGATCGACGGATCACCATCAAACAACTCAGCGCTCAACTTGACATCTCTGTTGGTAGTGCTGTCAAAATTGTTCACCAGTTGGGATATTCAAAGGTTTGTTCCCGCTGGGTCCCTCGTTGTCTAACCGAACACCATAAAGAGCAAAGAAGAACCATCTGTGCGGAATTGCTTGCTCGTCATGTGGCTGAGGGTGACAATTTCTTGTCAAAGATTGTTACAGGCGATGAAACATGGGTTCATCACTTCGAACCTGAAACAAAACGGCAATCAATGGAGTGGCGCCACACCCACTCCCCTACCAAGAAAAAGTTTAAAGCCATACCCTCAGCCGGTAAAGTCATGGTTACAGTCTTCTGGGACGCTGAAGGGGTTATTCTGTTCGATGTGGTCAAACGATCAACTCTGAAGTGTATTGTGCTACTCTTGAGAAATTGAAGAAACGACTTCAGCGTGTTTGTAGGCACAAAAATCTGAACGAACTTCTCCTTCTTCATGACAATGCAAGACCTCACACAAGTCTTCGCACCCGAGAGGAGCTCACAAAACTTCAGTGAACTGTTCTTCCTCATGCACCCTGCAGCCCCGATCTCGCACCGTCGGATTTCCATATGTTTGGCCCAATGAAGGACGCAATCCGTGGGAGGCACTACGCGGATGATAAAGAAGTTATTGATGCAGTACGACGTAGGCTCCGACATCGACCAGTGGAATGGTACCGTGCAGGCATACAGGCCCTCATTTCAAGGTGGCGTAAGGCCGTAGCATTGAATGGAGATTACGTTGAAAAATAGTGTTGTGTAGCTAAAAGATTGGGGAATAACCTGGTGTATTTCAATGCTGAATAAAACAACCTCTGTTTCAGAAAAAAAATGTGTTGCATCACTTATTGAACTGCCCTCGTATAAGTACTTCTTATTCTAACTAACTTGTATCTGTATTACATGTAGTTTTAAAGCATTTTGTGGAAGATAACCATCTCACGGGCATGTCAGCAAACTACATTACTAGTGACAAGGCTCGGATCTAGGGAGGGGCAAACCGGGGTATCTTCCACGGGCGGCAATTTCATTGGGCGCCAAATTCATATTCTTGAAGAAAAAAAAAACTTTCACAAAAAGCCTACAATCCAGCGCACGTTAATCTATCGACTGTTCATATGATTTTGAAACGCATCCCTGGTGGTTTTTAAACATTTTTGAACACATTATAGGTTGATTTCTGAACGAATCATAAGTTGATTTTTGAATGCATGCATAGTGCACGTGATGTGTCTGCCAGGGGAATCCCCGTCGCATCTAGAAGTAACAAACTTTCCCGCATTCAAAACGGGACGGGGACGGGGCTATGCAAGCTGAGCCGAATAAACCCGAACGGGTAAATGGCAATCGCTATTTGTTTATGTGGTAGATTGAGTGTGCGAAAGATAAGTGTCGTTATAATTATTGGCGAAATCCATAGATTAAGACTACCAGAGTGGGAATAAACAACTAATAGGAGCAACAACTAAGAAAGATCACGTATTATCTTCTCGATGTGAACAAGAATATGAAATTTTGACAGAAAATTTTTGCCATATCGCTACACTACCAAGGGCCAGTTGTAGAGACCCCGGTTAGCTGCCGCTTAAGTTCTATTCTCGGAATAAAACGGAAAATGCATTGTACGAACATGTAATTACGCCTAACCTGGCAATAAACGCCGGCCGATGTGGCCGAGCGGTTCTAGACGCTTCAGTCTGGAACCGCGCGACCACTACGGTCGCAGATTCGAATCCTGCCTCGGGCATGGATGTGTGTGATGTCCTTAGGTTAGTTCGGTTTAAGTAGTTCTAAGTTCTAGGGGACTGATGACCTCAGATGTTAAGTCCCATAGAGCTCAGAGTCATTTGAACCATTTTGAGAATAAACGCGGGATAACTAAACCGGTGATTCTGGAAGGGTTAGAGACGTTAACCGGAGAATAAGTTTTGACAATGGCAGGAATAGTTACAGAATGACACGTTTGTTCGTTCGAAAAAGGAAGAAGAAGAAACAGAGACATAACACGATTTATAAAGAAGAATTCCAAATTTATATAAAAATTTCCTACGCCTACTGCCTTTCGATCTCATACTTGAGAAACTGGACCATATGAATGAAATGTGAAACTATTTCGCAACATAAAACTTTTTGCTTGTAGTAGGCCTAATAGGGATTTCACATTGCTACTTCGTGAACTATATTCTGTCTTGTTATTTATGTTATGCTTATATGGCGTGTCTTACAACTGCTACAATATTAGAAAGGCTTATTTCGTTTTATCTGGCAAACAGTGACAAAACAGACGTAATTTAATCGAGAAACCAGTCTTGGGTACTATACTTATTAACAACGGCTTTTTCAGTTTTAGAAAACGACATTTTGATTTTCCATGTATCAAAACGCTTGTGGAACTTTGATTAAGTAATAGACTCTTTCGCCGAAAGGAAAGCACGCCATGTAAAGCTGTAGTAAGATTAGGGAGAAGAAGTGCTGGGACCTAAGGATTGAAGAAATGTGTGCTGTCTTGCTTCTCTCTTTTCTTTATTGCTTTCGTGTTTCCTATATTTAGTTTGTCACACAAATGAAAAGTTATTAGCTAATACGCAATAAAGAAAGCAAATTTTCTGAAGTGCTCTTATGCTCCCGGTCACAAATAACCCAACTCAGAATTAATTGTGAGTTTTATTTAAGGGGATTGGTATGTAAAACTGGCCGACTGGGAGCAGGAGAGGCACCACAGGACATTTTAATTTCCATTGTCCTTAATATAGGTTTGATGGCTTCCATTACAAAACATACACGTTTGAATGCGACAGAGCGAAATACAGTAAGGTGTGACAAAATAATGCTGTGTAAAGAGGCGTGGCACTGCACTTTGGCACACGTTAAGACCAGATAACATGTCTTACATTTCCTTAAACATACACACATCAAAAAAGTTTCACCCCGGTTGCCAGAACTCCTGAAGATGGACGTTGACAGTGGATACTGTATGACAGAGACAGTCTCTTTGACTGTTCAGAGATGTCACTAAATCCGCCCAAACGTGTAAACAACCATGCCGACAGCCGATCAGTTTCAGTCATTCCACCACGAAGGAGGTACACGGCTCGTGTTGCCTGTAGTTCAACCATGCTAACACGGTCAATACCGCGGTTCGATTGCGTCCGCATTGTTACTTTGTGCCAGGAAGGGCTCCAACAAGGGAAGTGTCCAGGCGTCTCGGAGGATACCAAAGCGATGTCGTTCGGACGTGGAGGAGATACAGAGAGACAGGGACTGTTGATGACATGCGTCGCTCAGGCCAGCCAAGGGCTACTACTGCAGTGGGGTCCGCTACCTGCGGATTATGGCTCGGAGGAACCCTGACAGCAACGCCATCTTGTTATGTTGAATAATGTTTTTCGTGCAGCCACAGGACGTCGTGTTACGACTCAAACTGTGAGCTATAGGCTGCATGACGTACAATTTCACTCCCGAAGTCCATGGCGAGCTCCATGTTTGCAACCAGGACAACATGCAGCGCGGTACAGATGGGCCCAACGACATGCCGAATGGACCGCTCATGTTCTCTTCACAGAGAATTTGTCGCATATGCCTTTAACCAGACATTCGTTGGGGACATGTTTGGAGGCAACCCGGTCAGGCTCAACGCCTTAGACACTGTCCAGCGAGTACAGCAAGGCGGAGGTTCCCAGCTGTTTTGGGATGGCAGTATGTGGAGCCGACGTACGCCGCTGGTGGTCACGGAAAGCGCCTAACGGCTGTACGATACGTGAATGTCATCCTCTGACCGATAGTGCAACCATATCGGCAGCATATCGGCGAGGCATTCGTCTTCATGGACAATATTTCGCGTCCCCATCGTGCACATCTTATCCTTCAGGATAACGACATCGCTCGACTAGAGTGGCCAGCATGTTCTCCAGGCATGAATGCCATCGAACATGCCTGGGATAGATTGAAAAGGGCTGTTTATGGACGTGACCCACCAACTATGAGGGATCTACGCCGAATCGCCGTTGAGAAGTGGGACAATCTGGACCAACAGTGCCTTGATGAAGCGGATAGTATGCCACGACGAATACAGGCATGCATCAATGCAACAGGACGTGCTACTGGGTATTAGAGGTACCGATGTGTACAGCAATCTGGACCACCACCTCTGAAGGTCTCGCTGTATGGTGGTACAACATGCAATGTGTGGTTTTCATGAGCAGTAAAAAGGACGGAAATGATGTTTATGTTCATCTCTATTCCAATTTTCTGTACAGGTTCCGGAACTCTCGGATCGAGGTGATGCAAAACTTTTTTTGATGTGTGTATATATTTCATGTAGCAAAATCTTCAGAAAGAGGTGCGCTATAAAATGAACATATTTTTTACAAATTGATAGTTTTTTAAAATTTTGGATGCTCTATCTGAAATGTTCGAGGGCAAGGAGGGAGGGCACTACCAAGTTATTGCCCCAGTTCGGAAATATTGTAGATCCAGGGCTGCCAGTGGCTCGCAAGGCATGCAGCAGGGGATCGGTATAAATTCACAAAACACCTTGAAGGTGCTCCTTATGACGTAGTGGGGTAGATAGATCGGGAACCACCTAATCGCTCTTTAGTCTTTTTTTTTTATTGGCTTTCGCGACGTGCCCATACAGCCATCTCAACAACAGAAAGTCAAACTGCAGTTATGACGATGCGAACGTTGTCGCTCTTCAGGTTGCAGACCTAACAAGGGAACCTCCCCATCGCACCCCCCTCAGATTTAGTTATAAGTTGGCACAGTGGATAGGCCTTGAAAAACTGAACACAGATCAATCGAGAAAACAGGAAGAAGTTGTGTGGAACTATAAAAAAAATAAGCAAAATATACAAACTGATTAGTCCATGTGCAAGATATACTCCATCAAGGAGAGACACTATTGAGGAAGACGGTGGTCCCGTGGTTAGCGTGAGCAGCTACGGAACGTGAGGTCCTTGGTTCAAGTCTCCCCTCGAGCGAAAAATTTTTCTTTGTAAAGTTGTGATCTGTCCGTTCGTTCATTGACGTCTCTGTTCACTGTAATAAGTTTAGTGTATGTGTTTTGCGACCGCATCGCAAAACCGTGCGATTAGTAGACGAAAGGATGCGCGTCTCCAATGGGAACCGAAAACATTTGATCGCAAGGTCATAGGTCAACCGATTCCTCCACAGGAAAACACGTCTGATATATTCTATAAGACACTTGTGACGGCATGTGCGTCACGTGACAGGAATATGTTGTCGACCCACCTAACTTGTACACTTGGCGAATGGGTAAAAAGATTCATCTACGTTGCCCGATTTAGGGTTTCTTGTGGAGGTGATAATTACTCCCAAAAAGTGATGAAAACATCAGAGTTTGTCACATAAACTGCAACAAATGAATCCAAAAGTCTCACAGTCGCACACTTTTCCCTGTGCTCTGTCAAAACATATCTTTTTAACTTTTTCAAATTTTTCCGTTTGTAGACCGCCAAATCCTGCATATGTCCAAGCAAATCTGAACATGCCCTGGAATTTTGGAGAGCGAAGTTGATTTATGTGTGAGTGCCTGAACAAAAGTGTCGCTCGAAGGAAGCGTTGAACCAAGGACCTCCCGTTCCATAGCTGCTCACGCTAACCACGGGAACACGGCGCTCCTGAGTTCTGTCTCTCCTTGATGGAGCATATCTTACACATGGACTAATCAGTTTGTAATTTTGCTTATTTTTTCATAGTTGCACACAACTTCTTTCTGTTTTCTCGATTGATCTGTGTCCAGTTTTTCAGGGTGTATCCACTGTGGCAACTTATAACTAAATCTGAGGGGGGTGCGATGGGGAGGTTCCCTTGTAAGAAGGAGGCACAATCCGGCGTCCTAATATCCCTCGCGTTTCTACCGTTCACCCCTGCTCCATCCACCCTCGCAGATCACAGTTTGTGCCTCAATACGAGACGTCACTTACACGTTTGCAGTATTTCCCGGCGTATTCCAATGATGAATTCTTCTCGGGTTATCAGCCGAGTGGTGTCGTCGTCTTGTCGCAACGTTTCGATGAGTTTCGTAGCCATCATCTTCTGGCCAGATGATGATCTGCGCCAGAAGATGATGGGTACGAAACTCATCGAAACGTTGCGACAAGACGACGACACCACTCGGCTGATAACCCGAGAAGAATTCATCATCGTCACTTACACGTGGTATACGCATTTAAAATTTTTGTTAATACACTTCATTCAATATTTTATACCATTAAGACACAATTATTAATATTCTGCGGTTTTTCGATCCCCGCAACACTGAAATAGGCAGCTCTAGAGATAAAATGAATTGAATCCTTTGTGTAGGGAATGTAAAATTTGATGTTCAATCATCCGTACTGGCTCAAAAGGCGAGAATATGGTAAGTTACAGGAGCCATATCGAGTTAAGAAATGCATTGATATAGAGAAGAGCAAGAAATCTGGGAGAGGGCAGAAACAGTTGAGAGAATCTATCAGTTCTAACGTCAAAGAAAGAACAAGAATGACATACTTTCATCCTGTCAAGGGAGCTATACACTACCTGTCGGGAAGTCGGCCTTATCCCAGCTACTTATTAAGAATACGTCAGCGCACCACAGACACGTGTGGATGTTGAGCAATCGGCACTCCAGATCAGATCGCCTTGGAATGTGCCTGTAGACGAAATGTTACGGAGCAAGGCCGGAACGCATTTGGAAATGCAACAGTCTGCAATATAATTAGGAATGACGACTGTGGCATAAGCTAAACTCGGTGACATCTAATGTACACCGAAGCGCCAAAGAAACTGGTATAGCCATTCGTATTCAAATACAGAGGTATATAAACAGGCAGAATACGGCGCTGCGGTCGGCAACGCCTATATAAGACAAGTGTATGGCGCAGTTGTTAGATCGGTTACTGCTGCTACAATGGCAGGTTATCAAGATTTAAGTGAGTTGGAACGTGGTGTTAGTCGGCGCACGAGCAATGGGACACAGTAGCTCCGAAGGAGCGATGAAGTGGGGATTTTCCCGTACGACCATTTGTGAGTATCAGGAATCCTATCTGCGACATCGCTGCGGTCGGAAAAAGATCCTGCAAGAACGGGACTAACGACGACTGAAGAAAGTCGTTCAACGTGACAGAAGTGCAACCACTCCGCAAATTACTGCAGATTTTAATGCTGGGCCTTCAACAAGTGTCAGCGTGCGAACCATTCAACGAAACATCACCGATATGCGCTTTCGGAGCCGAAGGCCCACTCGTGTACCGTCGATGACTGAACGACACAAAGCTTTACGCCTCGCCTGGGTCCGTCAACAGCGACATTGGACTGTTGATGACCGGAAATATGTTACCTGGTCGGACGAGTCTCGTTCCAAATTGTATCGAGCGGATTGATGAGTATGGGTATGGAGATAACGTCATGAATCCATGGACCCTGCATGTGAGCAGGGGCCTGTTCACGCCCTGTAGTGGTGTGGAGCCTGTGCGGTTGGAGTGATATGGGACCCCTGATACGTCTAGGTACGACTCTGACAGGCGACATGTACGTAAGCTTCCTGTCTGATCACCATTCCGACGGACTTGGGCAATTCCAGCAGGACAATGCGACACCCCACACGTCCAGAATTGCTACAGATTGGCTCCAGGAACACTCTCCTCAGTTTTAACACTTCTTCTGGTCACGAGACTCACCAGATATGAACATTATTGAGCACATCTGGGATGCCTTGCAACGTGCTGTTCTGAAGAGACCTCCACCCCGTCGGTCCATGCGTCATCGTGTTGCGTCACTTCTGCGTGTTCGCGGGCGCATACACGATATTAGGCAGGTGTACAGGTTTCTTTGGCTATTCAGTGTATCAACCTCTGAACTGCAAGACAACATGACGGAGAGACCGCACATAATGATAACGAGACGCGCCACGACGCAACATCCATCTGCAACAACCTCCTGGAAGCAGCGAGGAGATGACGCTCGGGGAGCACCGGGAAGGATTTACGCAGCCCCTGTGCGTTCTGACAAGGGAACCTCCCCATCGCACCCCCCTCAGATTTAGTTATAAGTTGGCACAGTGGATAGGCCTTGAAAAACTGAACACAGATCAATCGAGAAAACAGGAAGAAGTTGTGTGGAACTATCAAAAAAATAAGCAAAATATACAAACTGAGTAGTCCATGCGCAAGATATGCAACATTAAGGATACTATTAGCTCAGGAGCGCCGTGGTCACGTGGTTAGCGTGAAATTGCGACCGCACCGCAAAACCGTGCGATTAGTAGACGAAAGGACGTGCCTCTCCAATGGGAATCCAAAACATTTGATCGCAAGGTCATAGGTCAACCGATTCCTCCACAGGAAAACACGTCTGATATATTCTATACGACACTGGTGACGGCATGTGCGTCAAATGACAGGAATATGTTGTCGACTCACCTAACTTGTACACTTGGCGAATGGATTTTACCTTGCCCGGTTTAGGTTTTCTTGTGGATGTGATAATCACTCCCAAAAAAGGGATGAAAACATAAGTGTGTGTCACATAGACTGCAACAAATGAATGCAACAGTTTCACAGTCGCATAGTTTTCCCTGTGCTCTGTCAAAGCATATGTTTTTAACGGTTTCTAACGTTTTCTAATTTTTCCTTGTGTAGACCGTGAAATCCTGCATATGTCCAAGCAAATCTGAACATGTCCTGGAATTTTGGAGACCGAAGTTGATTATGTGTGAGTGCCTGAACTTTGATAATTGTCTGAAAATAAAAAAAAATCAAACTTGTTGCTCGACGGAAGGCTTGAACCAAGAACCTCTCACTCCGCAACTCCTGACGCTAACCACGGGACCACGGCGCTCCTGAGCTCACATGTGTCCTTGATGTTGCATATCTTGCACATGGACTACTCACATTGTATATTTTGCTTATTTTTTTCATGATTCCACACAACTTCTTCCTGTTTTCTCGATTGATCTGCATTCAGTTTTTCAAGGCCTATCAACTGTGCAAACTAATAACTAAATCTGAGGGGAGTGCGATGGGGAGGTTCCATTGTGAGTCGCACCACTGCACGTCGGGGGCTAACTATCCAGACAAATAACAGACTCAGCTTTGTTCTGGTATCAAGCACGGTAACATTAGTTGGTTGACTGATTTGGGAGAGGGGATCAAACAGCGAGGTCATCGGTACCGTCGGATTTGGGAAAGATGGGGAAGGAAGTCGGCCGCGCCCTTTCATAGGAACCATGCCAACATTTGTCTGAAGCGATGATTTAGGGAAATGACGGGAAACATAATCAGGATACCCGGACGTGGGTTTGAACCGTCTTCCCCCCGAATGCGAGTCTACTGTGCTAAACACTGCGCCACCTCGCTTAGTTACAGTATTGTAATGTAGTGTAGTATAGTGGCGTTTAGTGTAGTGTTGTATAGCAGTGTAGTCGAGGACAGTGCATTAGAGCATCAGCGTGTGTATTCTGGATCCCGGATGAACAGACATTTGTGCGCCAAATTGCCAAATGTTAGTAGCCTATACAGACTTGTTTTGTTATTATTTTTCTTTTACGTAGACATTCTATGTAGACTTTTTCTTCTCTTAAACAGCATAATGAATAGTTACTTCTAACACATCTGAAATAATTTTAAAACGTTATGTGCTATACTTATCCGAAATCGTGTACAACATCCGGTCCAAATGGCTCTGAGCACTATGGGACTTAACTGGTGGAGTCATCAGTCCCCTAGAACTTAGAACTACTTAAACCTAACTAACGTAAAGACATCACACACATCCATGCCCGAGGTAGGATTCGAACCTCCGACCGTAGCGGTCGCGCGGTTTCAGACCGAAGCGCCTAGAACCGCTCGGCCACAACATCCGGTCTGTTCTTCTATATAGATTGCAACCCAAAAGAAAATAGCGAATAAAACAAACAATAAAACAACCAAATTTTCCACCGAATTTAAAAATTTTAAGTGCTTTCATTATTTATTCATTAGCGGATATTATCTTATGTTAGAGGCTCAACGCAATAAGCCACATATTACAGTTGTAAACCGTGCCTATGTTTGGGGGCAGCGGAACTCATGGCGCGCAAATTACCCAGACTATATTCATCCAGTAGTTGAGAATGAGAGCAGTTAGCAACATCCAACAAACTTCAGACACAATTTCAATCCTTTTTGCAACCTTTCCTCACTGACATGCCCACAAAATGGTTAAAGGGAAAACAGTTTATCGCTTACTTCACTTTCGGTGTTCGTGCAGTAAAATTTCAGTCCAATACACAAAGTTTTATCTCCTCTTTACTGCTACCTCTACCAGCAGTATATTTTGCAGACAGTATCCACATATACGACTCAACGCACCTCTAAAATTGTGTCATTGTGGGACTCATAATTCAGGAGATATGACGTTATGAACATTGAGATGTACGAAAAACTAGTTTTTGCTGGAAACGGGGCGCTAGTGACACAGACTATCCTTATCCAGTGCTTGATTATTAAGAGCACTTACCTACCTAGATGGGTAGATCACATAACTAATGAGGAAGTATTGAATAGGATTGGGGAGAAGAGAAGTTTGTGGCACAACTTAACCAGAAGAAGGGATCGGTTGGTAGGACATGTTCTGAGGCATCGAGGGATCACCAATTTAGTATTGGAGGGCAGCGTGGAGGGTAAAAATCGTAGAGGGAGACCAAGAGATGGATACACTAAGCAGATTCAGAAGGATGTAGGTTGCAGTAGGTACTGGGAGATGAAAAAGCTTGCACAGGATAGAGTAGCATGGAGAGCTGCATCAAACCAGTCTCAGGACTGAAGACCACAACAACAACAATACCTACACCCAACAAACTTTCAAACAATATATAAAATTTTCATTTTTTTCATTAGTATATGTGCGAATAACCAATAACTAATAAAAACATAATAGTAAGGCTTTTTTGTTTTCAGCCATTAATGGTTTAAATGCGTAACCCAACTCCCTGTGTTCTTCTTACTGTAGGTGTTGATAGTTTATATGCTAAGTTCATTTTGTTTATTCGTGCTCCCATTGCTTCTTTTTAGGTCAGTCCAATGTCTTTTATTATTTAGTTATAAATTAAAATGCGTTTCTTTCGAATGTTTGTTCATTATTACTCTTCCGCATGTTTCCAGAAAGCTTCATCGTCTTACGATCACTCCTTTTTCATGGTGGCCCTCTCAAGTAGCGAAAGTTAATTATAGCCGCTCTGTACAGTGTATTCCAAATCTGTGTGGTCTACCGCCTCTTTTTTTCATCGTTGACGGTTAACTGCTAGACAATGCAGGTATTTCGTTACACTTTCCTGGCGTAGCAGCTTTTCCCGCAGAGACCAACATCGTCCACGAACTGCCTGGGGGCATTCTGTTACAGTTTCACGGTAGGCATCCCGCGATTTTTCACATTTGCGACTTGTTTGGTGCTCCAAGCTCCCTCCAGAAAGCTGCACGGACGGCAACAAAGCGCGCTGCTGTGTTGCGAAAGCCACGTTATTCGGGCGAAGCAGGGAAACTTGTTCCCATTGCCTCGCCACGCCGCCAGCACAGACGATATTCCACGCTTCCATCTGACTGTCTGCCATTATACGCGCAACGCCTATTCGTTCGGCTCTGTCAGACAACCGTACGAAACTGGCGACGAATTTACCGCCTCGTAAGCGGCGTAAACGAGGCCCGAATCTTAAAAAGCCCGCCACACCAGTGCGGCGTCACAGTTCTGACCCAGCTGCAACGAGTGTGTAAACACTGATGCGCCGAAACATTATGACCGCCTGCTTAGTAGCTTGTTCGTCTGTCTTTGGAACGAAATACATCACTGATTATACTAACGCGAGTTCTTTACAGACGAATGGAACAACTGGTAGAAGCGGACCTCGGGGAAGATCAGTTTGGATTCCGTAGAAATGTTGGAACACGTGAGGCAATACTAACCTTACGACTTATCTTAGAAGAAAAATTAAGAAAAGGCAAACCTACTTTTCTAGCATTTGTAGACTTAGAGGAAGCTTTTGACAATGTTAACTGGAATACTCTCTTTCAAATTCTGAAGGTGGCAGGGGTAAAATACAGGGAGCGTAAGGCTATTTACAATTTGTGCAGAAACCAGATGGCAGTTATAAGAGTCGAGGGGCATGAAAGGGAAGCAGTGGTTGGGAAGGGAGTGAGACAGGGTTGTAGCCTCTCCCCGATGTTATTCAATCTGTATATTGAGCAAGCAGTAAAGGAAACAAAAGAAAAATTTGGAGTAGGTATTAAACTTCATGGAGAAGAAATAAAAACTTTGAGGTTCGCCGATGACATTGTAATTCTGTCAGAGACGGCAAAGGACTTGGAAGAGCAGTTGAACGGAATGGACAGTGTCTTGAAAGAAGGATATAAGATGAACATCAACAAAAGCAAAACGAGGATAATGGAATGTAGTCAAAGTAATTCGGGTGATGCTCAGGGAATTAGATTAGGAAATGAGACACTTAAAGTAGTAAAGGAGTTTTGCTATTTAGGGAGTAAAATAACTAATGATGGTCGAAGTAGAGAGGATATAAAATGTAGACTGGCAATGGCAAGGAAGTCATTTCTGAAGAAGAGAAATTTGTTAACATCGAGTATAGATTTAAGTGACATTAAGTCGTTTATGAAAGTATTTGTATGGAGTGTAGCCATGTATGGAAGTGAACCAAGGACGATAAATATTTTGGACAAGAAGAGAATAGAAGCTTTCGAAATGCGGTGCTACAGAAGAATGCTGAAGATTACATGGGTAGATCACATAACTAATGAGGAGGTATTGAATAGAATTGGGGAGGAGTTTGTGGCATAACTTGACAAGAAGAAGGGACCAGTTGGTAGGACATGTTTTGAGGCATCAAGGGACCACAAATTTAGCATTGGAGGGCAGCGTGGAGGTTAAAAATCGTAGAGGGAGACCAAGAGATGAATTCACTAAGCAGATTCAGAAGGATGTAGGTCGCAGTAGGTACTGGGAGATGAAGAAGCTTGCACAGGATAGAGTAGCATGGAGAGCTGCATCAAACCAGTCTCTGGACTGAAGACCACAACAACAACAACGTATCAGGGATCCGAAAGTTTCTTACTAGGTTCGTGGAAGTATGTGGCATTAGATGTCTACACACGGCTATGTAATTCGCGTAAATAACGGGCAGCTGATCTGAGTACGCGGTGATGGCGCCCGATAGCGACCCAGATAAGTTTCATACGATTTGCGTTCGGTGAATCTGGCGGCAGAGACATCAACGTGAGTTGACTATAATGCTCCTCAAACCAATGTAGCACGGTTCTGGCTCCGAGACACAGACAATTGTACTGCTGAAAGATGACACCGCCATTGGGGAAGACATCGAGCATGAAGGGATGCAGGTGGTTCGCAGCCGTCAGCGTGTCTTCGATTACTACCACGGGTCCCACGCAAGCGCAGCAGAATGACACCAATACCATAATACTGCTCCCACCAGCCTGCATCCGTGGCGCACTGTACGTTTCGATCCACCAGTCACCTCGATAATGGCGTTTGTGGAGACGGTTGGTTGTTTTGGGGAAGGAGACCAGACAGCGAGGTCATCGGTCTCATCGGATTAGGGAAGGACGGGGAAGGAAGTCGGCCGTGCCCTTTGAAAGGAACCATCCCGGAATTTGGCTGAAGCGATTTAGGGAAATCACGGAAAACCTAAATCAGGATGGTCGGACGCGGGATTGAACCGTCGTCCTCCCGAATGCGAGTCCAGTGTCTAACCACTGCGCCACCTCGCTCGTTTGTGGAGACGACCAGCACACTAGCGTAGCATAAATTTGATTCACCAGAAGAGCTGACACGTTTCCATCGATTGACGGTCGTATCTAAATGGTCTCGTGCCCACGACTATCTTAATTGTCGATATCGTTGAGTCAACAGGTGAACACATAGGGGTGGCCTACTGCGGAGCTACAAGTCCAACAACGTACGATGAACGGTGTGCTCCGAAACACTTGTGCGTCTACCAGAATTGTGCTCTTTCGGCAGAGATGCCACAGATCACCATCTATCCTACATTAAAGCACAGACGAGTCTCTGAAGCCCACGTTCTGTGAAGAGTCGTGGACGTCCAACCATTCAGCGCCTGGTGATAGTCTGTTCTTCTACCTCGTTCCACAGATGCTCACGGCAGTAGCACGTGAACATTCAACCACCGTCGCTGTTTTTGGGATACGCCTCCATAGACTCTGCGTAGCAATAATCCGCCCTTTGGAAAAGTCGCTGATTTCAGTGGGTTTCCCCATTTGCAGCCCGTATCTTCGCTACGGTGATTCCAGGTCCGTGCATGCTCCACTTACATGCTTTTGTTACCGCGCCGTGTATCCGCAACGCCACCAGTCGAATCCAACGTATCGATGGGCAGTGGTCACATTGTTTTGGCTTATTAGTGGGCATCTACAAGCACATGATCTCTCAGCTTTTCTTGGTGTGTTTGATAATGGCGTTCTTCCGGGTGTTCTGCTCCATCTGCGCACAGTGTTTCGACGATTGACCTACTAGTTAAAAAAAAAAATGTTCAAATGTGTGTGAAATCTTATGGGACTTAATTGCTAAGGTCATCAGTCCATAAGCTTACACACTACTTAACCTAAATTATCCTAAGGACAAACACACACACCCATGCCCGAGGGAGGACTCGAACCTCCGCCGGGACCAGCCGCACAGTCCATGACTGAAGCGCCTGAGACCACACGGCTAATCCCGCGCGGCGACCTACTCGTCTTCTTCATCGAACTCAGCTCTACACTGAGGCGACAAAAGTTACGGAATAGCGATATGCATATATATAGCGATATGCATATATACAGATGGCGGTAGTATCGCGTACACGAGGTATAAAAGGGCAGTGCTTTGACGGAGCTGTCATTTGTACTCGGGTAATTTATATGAAACGGTTTCCGACGTTATCACCGCCGCACGAGGTGAAATAATAGACTATGAACGCGGAATTCTGGTGGAGCTAGACACATGGTATGTTCTATCTCGAAAGTCATTAGGGAATTCATTATTCCGAAATCCACAGTATCAAGAGCTTGCCGAGAATAACAAATTTCAGGTATTACCTCTTACTACGGGCAACGCTGTGGCCGACAGCCTTCACTTGACGACCGAAAGCAGCGGCGTTTACGTAGAATTGTCAGTGTTAACAGCCAAGCAACGGTGTGTGAAATCACCATAGAAATCAATGCGGGACGTACGACAAACGTATCCGTTAGGAGACTGGCTTTCATGGGCTATGGAAGCAGACTGCCGACGGGAGGGCCATTGCTGACAGCACAACATCGCCTGCAGCCCCTCTCCTAGGCTCGTGACCATATCGGTTGGATTCTAAACGACTGGCAAACTGTAACCTCATCACGTGAGTCCCGATTTTCAGTTGGTAAGAGGCAGACCCCACCAAACCATGGATCCAACTTGTCAACAAGGCACTGGTGTCTCCATAATGGTGTGGACTATGTTTACTTGGAATGGGCTGTGATCTTCGGTCCAACTGACCCGATTATTGACTGCAAATGGTCATGTTAGGTTACTTAGAGACCATTTCCAGCCATTCATGGTCTTGATATTCCTAAATAACCGTGAAATTTGTATGGATGACAATGTGGCATGGCACCGAGCCACAGTTGTTCGCAATTGGTGTGAAGAACAATCTGGACGATTCGAGCGAATGACTTGGGTATTCAGATAATTTATAGGACGTAATCGAGAGGTCAGTTCGTGCACAAAATGCTGCACCGCCGACACTTTCGCAGTTACGGACGGCTGTTGAGACAGCATTGCTCAGTTTTTCCAGAGGGGACTTCAAACCACCTTTTGAGTCCACGTCACTTCGAATTGCTGTACTGCGCCGGACAAAATGGCAATATTAGGAGGACATCTCACTGTAAGAAGCGGCTGGAGACCAACAATAGTTCACAGTCTGTTTCGAGTCCAGAAAGCCTGTACTCAACTCACACACTATCTGCTCAGAAGTATCCGGACACCTCAACATGAAGCGGAATTGACGACGGTATGTCACGAGACTATAAAAGGGATCGGGGAGTATTATGTTGTCACTAGAACTACAGTAATAGCTGAATCTATCGATCAGGAGAAGAAGAAGAAGAGCTATGAAGTGCCAGCAGCAGCAGTGCAGTCATGCAGAATAGTATTAAATGCAGATGTAAGTAATATACATTATTCTATCTCGCTGGTTAACCTATTTTTCAAAGCCTCGCCAGCCATCTCATCGAGACCTACAGCAGTGGAATATGCGTCGTGTGACCCAGTAGAGGCCACATGGGATCCTGTAGCCCACACAGCTCACTTGTTGGAGCAGGAAAAGGAGTTGCTGCTCTCTGTCCCGCTCAGAAACTTGAGAGATGAGGACACGCGACCTGCACACGACACATCGAATGCTACTGCTGGCGGTATTAAACAAGAGCAAGATGGAGGTCAGTACTGGGTGCCAACATACGACTCATCCCAGTCGAACATTCCTGTGATAGTGCACCAACAGAATTTAGATACTGTAGAGAAAAAGAATATGTCGCGTACAGCCACGCTTTTCACCACCACAAACAATTTAATCTCCAGTTCATCCAAACAAGTGAACACTGCTATAGAGCTGCATCATGTCTGGGGGATCCAAGCCAGAATGGAGATTGAAAATGTTTACAAATGTGTTAAAGTGCCAATTTCTGAGTTCGACTGGGATGAGATGTGTGGTGCAGAGAGCTACATCATCCAGCAAATGACAACCGAATATTGTCCAACTCATTCTCCCCCAGACATTCGTCTTACTGATGCGACACTTTCTATTACTACAGTTTATGATGACTGCTCCTTATGCTTGAAATTAGGTGACTGAATCGTTGGCTGCCTAGCATAGTGGCCGAATACAGTGATGTTGTAAACTCTCTACGTGTGAATAGTATACATATTGACGATCTTAAGCAGCACCTTGGTTCGCACATGACCGCTAAATCTAAAGCAAACATATTAAACGTGTGTGTCAAAAACCAGAGTACTGTGAGTCACCTATTGCTTTGAGTGAGATACGTGCTGAATTTACCGCCAACCAAAATGCATTATTTGGTAGATATTGTACTGGATATCAGCTGAATAACACACCCACGAGGGACATTCCAATCCTTCTAAAGCTGCCCAATTCGACCGTCGGTGATGTGATTGTGAATTGGAAACGTGAAGAAACAAGCATAGCTATATCAAGATCAGGCGCTTTCAAGGCGCCGATTCCATCGATTCTTCAGTAATGCTCATCCATATGGGACTTTTACCACGTAGGACACAGAAGAGTTAGACAAGATCCAACGAAGAGCGGGGCGTTTCGACACAGGATCGTTTAGTGGACGCGAGAGCGTGACAGAGATGTTCAACATGCCCCAGTGGCAGAAGCTGAAAGAGAGGTGTTGTGCATCACGGAGAGGTTTAGTATAGAAACTTCGAGAGAGTACTTCCGGGAAGAGTCGGACATCGTATTACTCCCTCCCATATACGTCTCGAGAAAAGAGCTAATAGGGAGGCTTACCTACAATCATTCTACCCAGCCACGATCCGCGAATGGAACAGGGAAGGATTGATCGGTTAATGGCATCACAAGTATTCTCCGCCACACGCCGTCAGGTGACTTACGAAGTTCTGATGCAGGTGTAGGCCCTGCGCCGATGCGGGACAATGGCAAAAGGAAAAGAAGAAAAATTACACTCGCCAACGAACGCGCACTGTTTTATCGTGAGCACTATTTTGTATTACATTCACCTCTCATTAAACACCTGTGCTTCTCACACTTATTCAAAGGTAATGACACGGCTAAGCATTCGGGACATAGCATGTGGGAGATGCAAACGCGCGGACATGTGACGGCAACGAAATCACGGGTTCTGGCATTTTCTGTAAACGGTCCATTTTAACACGGGTAATGTATCACGAAGCAAATAGTGTCCCCACTAGAGCAATGTTACGTGATACCACGTACTTATACGTTTGCAACTATTACAGCGCGATGCGGCCCGCCACGAATTCCTTTCCTGTGCTAACCTCTTCATCTCAAGTAGTACTTGCAACCTACGTCCTCAATTATTTGCTTGACGTATTCCAACCTCTGTCTTCCTCTACAGTTTTTGCCCTCTACAGCTCCCTCTAGTACCATAGAAGTCATTCCCTCATGTCTTAGCAGATGTCCTATCATCCTGTGCCTTCTCCTTATCAGTGTTTTCCATATATTCCTTTCCTCTCCGATTCTGCGTAGAACCTCCTCATTCCTTACCTTATCAGTCCACCTAATTTCCAACATTCGTCTATAGCACCACATCTCAAATGCTTCGATTCTCTTCTGTTCCGGTTTTCCCACAGTCCATGTTTCACTACCATTACAATGCTGTACTCCAGACGTACATCCTCAGAAATTTCTTCCTCAAATTAAGGCCAGTGTTTGATATTAGTAGACTTCTCTTGGCCAGAAATGCCTTTTTTGCCATAGCGAGTCTGCTTTTGATGTCCTCCTTGCTCCGTCCGTCATTGGTTATTTTACTGCCTAGGCAGCAGAACCCTTAACTTCATTGACTTCGTGACCATCAATCCTGATGTTAAGTTTCTCGCTGTTCTCATTTCTACTACTTCTCATTACCTTCGTCTTTCTCCGATTTACTCTCAAACCATATATGTACTCATTAGACTGTTCATTCCGTTCAGCAGATCATTTAATTCTTCTTCACTTTACCTCAGGATAGCAATGTCATCAGCGAATCGTATCATTGATATCCTTTCACCTTGTATTTTAATTCCACTCCTGAACCTTTCTTTTATTTCCATCATTGCTTCCTCGATGAACAGATTGAAGAGTAGGGGCGAAAGGCTACAGCCTTGTCTTACACCCTTCTTAATACGAGCACTTCGTTCTTGATCGTCCACTCTTATTATTCCCTCTTGGTTGTTGTACATATTGTATATGACCCGTCTCTCCCTATAGCTTACCCCTACTTTTTTCAGAATCTCGAACAGCTTGCACCATTTTATATCGTCGAACGCTTTTTCCAGGTCGACTAATCCTATGAAAGTGTCCTGATTTTTCTTTAGTCTTGCTTCCATTATTAGCCGTAACGTCAGAATTGCCTCTCTCGTCCCTTTACTTTTCCTAAAGCCAAACTGATCGTCATCTAGCGCATTCTCAATTTTCTTTTCCATTCTTCTGTATATTATTCTTGTCAGCAGCTCCGATGCATGAGCTGTTAAGCTGATTGTGCGATAATTCTCGCACTTGTCAGCTCTTGCCGTCTTCGGAATTGTGTGGATGATGCTTTTCCGAAAGTCATATGGTATGTCTCCAGACTCATATATTCTACACACCAACGTGAATAGTCGTATTGTTGCCACTTCCCCCAATGATTTTAGAAATTCTGATGGAATGTTATCTATCCCTTCTGCCTTATTTGACCGTAAGTCCTCCAAAGCTCTTTTAAATTTCGATTCTAATACTGGATCCCCTATCTCTTCTAAATCGACTCCTGTTTCTTCTTCTATCACATCAGACAAATCTTCACCCTCATAGAGGCTTCCAATGTATTCTTTCCACCTATCTGCTCTCTCCTCTGCATTTAACAGTGGAATTCCCGTTGCACTCTTAATGTTACCACCGTTGCTTTTAATGTCACCAAAGGTTGTTTTGACTTTCCTGTATGCTGAGTAATAAAAAATGGGAGTTCCTATTTTTAAAAAACGCAGTTGATATCCGTTTGACCTGTGGCAGCGCCATCTAGCGGGCCAACCATAGCGCCATCTGGTTTCCCCCGTCAAGCTACACAAGCTTCGTTCTTTGCAGTTTTTTCGTTTGATGCTTATTTCGTGAGATATTTGGCCCTGTCACGATCAATTAACCTCCCTGTATAAACCAGATGGCAGTTATTAGGAAGCGACGGCATGAAAGGGGAGCAGTGGTTGAGAAATTGAGTGAAACAGGATTGTAGCCTATCCCTGATGTTATTCAATCTGCACATCGACCAAGCAGTAATGAAAAACAAAGAAAACGTTTGATACGGAATTAAATTTCTGGAAGAAGAAATAAAAACTTTGACGTTTGCCGATGATATTGTAATTTTGCGAAAAACAGCAAACGACTTGGAAGAGCAAGTGAATGGAATAGACAGTGTTCTGAAGGGGGATGCAGATAGATAGAGAGAGAGAGCAAAACAAGGCTAATGTTAACGTGAGCACTGATTGAGAGAAGAGTGAGACACGGTTGTAGCCTACCCTCGATGTTATTCAATATGTATACTGAGCAAATAGTAATTGAAACAAAAGTAAAATTTGGAGTAAGAATCAAAGTCGAGGAAGAAGAAATAAAAACTTTGAGCTTTGCTGATGATATTGTAATTCTGGCAGAGACAGCAAAAAGCCGGTCTTTGTGACCGAGCGGCTCTAGGCGCTTCAGTCCGGAACCGCGCTGCTGCTACGGCCGTAGGTTCGAATCCTGCCTCGGGCATGGGTATGTGTGCTGTTCTTAGGTTAGTTAGGTTTAAGTAGTTCTAAGTCTAGGGGACTGATGACCGCAGATGTTAAGTCCCATAGTGCTTGGAGCCATTTGAACAGCAAAGGACTTCGAAGAGCACTTGACCGGAATGGACAGTATCTTGAGGATATAAGATGAACATCAACAGAAGTAAACCGAGGATAAAGGAATGTAGTCGAATTAAATCAGGCAGTGCTATGGGAATTAGATTCGGAAATGAGACATTTAAAGTAGCGAACGAGTTTTGCTTTTCGGGCAATAAAATAACTGTTGAGGGTCGCAATAGACAGGATATACAATATTGGCTGGCAATAGTAAGAAAAGCATTTCTGAGGAACGGAAATTTGTTGACTTCGAATATAGATTTTAAGTGCTAGGTAAAGTTAAAAAAATGGCTCTGAGCACATTCGTTTCTTTTAATCAGTGTAAGGGTGCTGATAACATCGACGTTGAGCGCCCGTAACCTCCAAACACAAACACACACACACACACACACACACACACACAGTACTTCGGGGTGCGTCATAGATTTTAAGTGCTAGGTAAAGTTAAAAAAATGGCTCTGGGCACATTCGTTTCTTTTAATCAGTGTAAGGGTGCTGATAACATCGACGTTGAGCGCCCGTAACCTCCAAACACAAACACACACACACACACACACACACACACACACACACACAGTACTTCGGGGTGCGTCATAGATTTTAAGTGCTAGGTAAAGTTAAAAAAATGGCTCTGGGCACATTCGTTTCTTTTAATCAGTGTAAGGGTGCTGATAACATCGACGTTGAGCGCCCGTAACCTCCAAACACAAACACACACACACACACACACACACACACACACACACAGTACTTCGGGGTGCGTCATAGATTTTAAGTGCTAGGTAAAGTTAAAAAAATGGCTCTGGGCACATTCGTTTCTTTTAATCAGTGTAAGGGTGCTGATAACATCGACGTTGAGCGCCCGTAACCTCCAAACACAAACACACACACACACACACACACACACACACACACACAGTACTTCGGGGTGCGTCATAGATTTTAAGTGCTAGGTAAAGTTAAAAAAATGGCTCTGGGCACATTCGTTTCTTTTAATCAGTGTAAGGGTGCTGATAACATCGACGTTGAGCGCCCGTAACCTCCAAACACAAACACACACACACACACACACACACACACACACACACAGTACTTCGGGGTGCGTCATAGATTTTAAGTGCTAGGTAAAGTTAAAAAAATGGCTCTGGGCACATTCGTTTCTTTTAATCAGTGTAAGGGTGCTGATAACATCGACGTTGAGCGCCCGTAACCTCCAAACACAAACACACACACACACACACACACACACACACACAGTACTTCGGGGTGCGTCATAGATTTTAAGTGCTAGGTAAAGTTAAAAAAATGGCTCTGGGCACATTCGTTTCTTTTAATCAGTGTAAGGGTGCTGATAACATCGACGTTGAGCGCCCGTAACCTCCAAACACAAACACACACACACACACACACACACACACACACACACAGTACTTCGGGGTGCGTCATTCAGCGGCTGTAGAGGGGCGGGCGAATGACCATTGGTGCGCGCAAAATTTAAAACTTGTGTACTTATAATGTCATAACTGCATACTGCTCAAATTTTTGCTGGGGATGACATCTTGCAAGTGTGCTGTTATCTCCTTAAAATATGAGGTCGAGTTGGTGATGCTTCCTTGTTACGCGCCTGCTTGCTTAGGCATGCCTCTTTCTCGATTCGCTCTCTTGTTATTAAGTGCGGTATTGACGTTTCTGGCTTATGTACGGTTTTGACTGGTCTAGCTCTTCGGAAGTGAGAGCTCTCACTGTTGGCAACTTTGTTTCGGTTCAGTCGCTGTGCGATGTTTTCTCCCAGTTTCCGAATTTATACCTTTAAACCCGTGGCGCAGTGTATGTTTCGAACAAAAATGGTTCAAATGGCTATGGGCACTATTGGATTTAACATCTGAGGTCAGCAGTCCCTTAGAACTACTTAAACCTAAGGACATCACACACGTCCATGCCCGAGGCAAGATTCAAACCAGCGACCGTAGCGGTCGCGCGGTTCCAGACTGAAGCGCCTAGGAAAAGTTTTCAGCAGGTATTCGTAAGGAGTGTACTTATGTAAACGAAACGTGGACGATAAACAGTTCAGGCAATAGAAGCTTTTGAAATGTGGTGCTGCAGAAAAATGCTGAAAATTAGATGGGTAGATCACGTGGTTAATGAGGAGGTGGTAATGAAGAGAGTTGGGGAAAAAATAAGTTTGTGGCACAGCTTGACTAACAGAAGAAATCGGTTGGTAGGACACATTCTGAGACATCAAGAGATCATCAAAACAGTTTTGGAACGAAGTGTGGGGGTAAATACTATTTAGGTAGACCAAGAGATGAATACAGGAAGCAAATTCAGAAGAATGTAGGTTGCAGTAGTTATTCGAAGGTGAAAAGGCTTGCACACGATAGAGTAACATGGAGAACTGCATCAGACCAGTCTTCGGGCTGAAGACCACAATAAAAACATAGCTTGGGTAGTTTATGCGCTGTAAGTTACATAGTCTGAAGACGTATATGCAGTTTCTAACGTCAACACTTGTCTTATTGAGATAAACCTTTGAGAAAGACTATACAAACGAGTACAATATGTGACAGCATTTTAATTTTTTAAATTCCGTCTGTAATTGTATGAAATATCGAAAATCAAGTTTTTGTCATCGCTGACAGCCATTAGATAGACAACTTTCAACTTGAACCGTGCCCCGGGCTAGACGTTTAGTAATATACAGTGTGTTCACAATTCATATTACATGCTTATAGAGGTTGTAGAAGGGACATAGTGGATCAAGTTTTACATGGGAACCCATGTACGGAAACGTCACCCAACGATGCCACAGAGCGTCAAAGTAAGAGGCTCCGACGCCTCTAAATGTGTGTATACACAGGGGAAGTCCGTCGTGATGTTACAAACTTTCGAGGATAATGGAGAAGGATATTCGTATCAATTGGAGGTAAGTGTTCCTGCATCGGAAACCAACGAGACGATAGCTATACGCAATGACCATCCTGGTACTTCTGACGTGGAAAACATGGACTGGTATTGCTGTTGCTAAGATTGTAGGGTAGGCAACTTTCAGACGTGGTCGTATGGACCAAGAGAATAAAAAATCTCCAGTAAACACGGGCTCTACAATGCGTAACTTATGTGCGATGAGCTCTTGTTGAATAGAGGAAATGTGTTTCACGCTAGCGAACATAAACAAATGCTCATAGCTCCTCTGGTATGCATTTTAGATCCCATTTATACGACAAATTTTTTATTCTTTTGGTCCATGCAAGCACCTCTGAAAGTTGCACACCCTAAATTGGCAGCAACATCAGTACCGGAACATGTATGCTATTGTCTCAGATACAAGAACGGTTTTCGCTTATAACTTTCGATTCTTTCATTTGCGGTAGACGAACCATTACCTCAAATTGATACATTTATCATTCTCCATCATCGTTGAAAGTTTGTATCATCATCACGGAGCCCGCATCTCGTGGTCGTGCGGTAGCGTTCTCGCTTCCCACGCCCGGGTTCCCGGGTTCGATTCCCGGCGGGGTCAGGGATTTTCTCTGCCTCGTGATGGCTGGGTGTTGTGTGATGTCCTTAGGTTAGTTAGGTTTAAGTAGTTCTAAGTTCTAGGGGACTGATGACCATAGATGTAAAGTCCCATAGTGCTCAGAGCCATTTGAACCATCATCACTGAATCCACCTGTGTATACGTACATTTACAGGCGCCGGAGCCTATAACGCCCTTAGCGTCGTTGGATGACATTTCCGGACATGGTTTCCTATGTAAAACTTGATCTACTAAGTTCCCTCTACACCCTCTAGAAGTCTGTAAAATGAATTGTGAAACAGCCTATATATGTTGCGAAAACTATCAATACCGATCTCAGACGCTCATTATTATTGCGCAATAAATATGAAGCATGAGGTCGCTTCAAAACTGCGATACTTTGATCGGCAGATAGCATTCGATCTCACTTTGGTAAAAATAGCTGCGAATTCAACAGAATTACATTGCACCTTGCTCAAAATGGAGCTGTATGTGCTTAGCGTGTTTGTTTCAACAAGTTGTATTCTTGCTCGAAGGCCACGTGTAAGGGTAAAAAGTCGGGAGCGGGGCGTTGTTTGCGCCGCGGCACGTGGCGGTTAAGTGGGGCAGCCCACGTGGTAAACACTGGCGCCGCGCAGAAAAAGTCGCTCGTTCTAAGAAAAGCACTGCCACTCCGCTTCATTAGAGCCGGTAATTAAAGCACACTCCGACCCGCGTACCAGCCTCACACCAGCATCTGGCTTCCCTGTCCATGCGCCACACTGAAACAAATAATCGCTCTGTTCTCGCCACGAAACAACGTAGATCAGAGGCGAACACGTCGTCAGCGGTCAGGGCATTACAGACGAAATACCGAGCGAGGTGGCGCAGTGGTTAGACTCTGGACTCGCATTCGGGTGGACGGCGGTTCAATCCCGCGTCCGGCCATCCTGATTTAGGTTTTCCGTGATTTCCCTAAATCGCTCCAGGCAAATGCCGGGATGGTTCCTTTCAAAGGGCATGGCCGACATCCTTCCCCGTCCTTCCCTAATCCGATGAGACCGATGACCTCGCTGTCTGGTCTCCTTCCCCAAACCAACCAACCAACCAACAGACGAAATAAGAGATCAGATTCATCAAGGATGCCGAATGAGGTCGCCCTAGCTCAGAGGAACAACAGCGGAGAGCTACACTGACGAGCTGAAACATCTTCACCACCTCCATAATGAGATTTTCACTCTGCAGCGGAGTGTGCGCTGATATGAAACTTCCTGGCAGATTAAAACTGTGCGCCGGACCGAGACCCGATCTCGGGACCTTTGCCTATGGCAGGCATGTGCTCTACTGAGTTACCCAAATACGACTCGCGACTCGTCCTCTGAGCTTCAAGTTCTCCTCTGAGCTTCAAGTTCCGAGTTCGAGTCTCGGTCCGGCACACAGTTTTAATCTGCCAGGAAGTTTCCTCCTCACCACCTGATAATACCATGATGCCCCCTATCTGGGACGCAGTATAATAGCGATTCCGCATAGCATACATTCCACAAGTCGTTGGTTGATTTCGGGGGTATGTGGTATCAGATGTCTATGCACAGTTCACATAATTCCAGATGTATTCCATTGCGTACATGACGGTCGAATTTGGTGCCCACACATCGCCTTGAGTTTACTTATCATGCTCCTCAAACCACTGTAGCTCGATTCTGACCTTGTCACACAGATTGTTGTCCTGCTGGAAGATGCCATCGCTGTCAGGTAAGATATAGATGAAGAGGTGCAGATTGCAACAACTCGTTTCTGTCAGATCGCGCGCGCTCCTTGTGTATGGAAAACAGCCTCTAGTTTCCGAAGCGACTCAAGACCCTTGCGTGTTTGATAGCTTAGAAAACTCACATTCTGATATTCTGCCACGCTTACAAGGAAGCATCACACATTAAGAAGAAAAAAGCATACTTCCAAGACATGAGCCCAACAATCGACCTCGTGCAAAAATTTAGTCTATAATTCTGAAAACACGCAGCTACGATCTTCTGAATGTACAGGTTTTGTACACTGGTTATCCAGGACATTATGACCACCGACTCACTATCGATATAAACCCTTCCAAGCGATACCAGCATCACCTGCCATGGAATGACTGCTGGTCAGACACACGCACGGTGTATATACTATCAGTGAGCGTGCTGTCCGTATGTAGAATGGGGAAGGCGCGACGTCTATCTGTGTTTGGCCGCGGGCAGATTGTGATGGCCCGGAGGATCTTCACGACCAGAAACTGCACAACTTGTCGGACATTCCAGGAGTGTTGAAGTGGCGAAACCAAGGTGAAACTAAGTCGAGACGTCGTGGGTGTGGACGGCCTCCCGTCATTACAGATGTTGGACGTCGTAGGCTTGGCACACCGATAAAACTGGACAGGCGGAGAACTGTGGTGGGACTAACATCAGACTTTAATGCTGGGCAGAGCATACAGTGCACCGAACGCTCCTAGCGAAGGGCCTCCGCAGCCGACGACCATGTGAAAATGTTAACACCACAACATCGGCAACTACGACTGAAATGGGCAAGTGACCATCGGCACCTGTGGCCACTCCATCACACTCCTGACCTTGTGACATGGCGCATTACCTTGTTGAAAAACATTAATGCCGTGGGGTAACACGATCGTCATGAAGGTGTGTACGTGGTCTGTAACGAGTGCACGATACCCTTCGGCCGTCATGGTGTCTTGCACCAGCTCCTCTGGACCTATGGATGCCCACGTGAATGTACGAGGGCAATTCAATAAGTAATGCAACACATTTTTTTTCTCGGCCAATTTTGGTTGAAAAAACCGGAAATTTCTTGTGGAATATTTTCAAACATTCGCGCTTCATCTCGTATAGTTTCATTGACTTCCGACAGGTGGCAGCGCTGTACGGAGCTGTTAAAATGGCGTCTGTAACGGATGTGCGTTGCAAACAACGGGCAGTGTTCGAGTTTCTTTTGGCGGAAAACCAGGGCATCTCAGATATTCATAGGCGCTTGCAGAATGTCTACGGTGATCTGGCAGTGGACAAAAGCACGGTGAGTCGTTGGGCAAAGCGTGTGTCATCATCGCCGCAAGGTCAAGCAAGACTGTCTGATCTCCCGCGTGCGGGCCGGCCGTGCACAGCTGTGACTCCTGCAATGGCGGAGCGTGCGAACACACTCGTTCGAGATGATCGACGGATCACCATCAAACAACTCAGTGCTCAACTTGACATCTCTGTTGGTAGTGCTGTCACAATTGTTCACCAGTTGGGATATTCAAAGGTTTGTTCCCGCTGGGTCCCTCGTTGTCTAACCGAACACCATAAAGAGCAAAGGAGAACCATCTGTGCGGAATTGCTTGCTCGTCATGTGGCTGAGGGTGACAATTACTTGTCAAAGATTGTTACAGGCGATGAAACATGGGTTCATCACTTCGAACCTGAAACAAAACGGCAATCACTGGGGTGGCGCCACACCCACTCCCCTACCAAGAAAAAGTTTAAAGCCATACCCTCAGCCGGTAAAGTCATGGTTACAGTCTTCGGGGACGCTGAAGGGGTTATTCTGTTCGATGTCCTTCCCCATGGTCAAACGATCAACTCTGAAGTGTATTGTGCTACTCTTCAGAAATTGAAGAAACGACTTCAGCGTGTTCGTAGGCACAAAAATCTGAACGAACTTCTCCTTCTTCATGACAACGCAAGACCTCACACAAGTCTTCGCACCCGAGAGGAGCTGACAAAACTTCAGTGGACTGTTCTTCCTCATGCACCCTACAGCCCCGATCTCGCACCGTCGGATTTCCATATGTTTGGCCCAATGAAGGACGCAATGCGTGGGAGGCACTACGCGGGTGATGAAGAAGTTATTGATGCAGTACGACGTTGGCTCCGACATCGACCATTGGAATGGTACCGTGCAGGCATACAGGCCCTCATTTCAAGGTGGCGTAAGGCCGTAGCATTGAATGGAGATTACGTTGAAAAATAGTGTTGTGTAGCTAAAAGATTGGGGGATAACCTGGTGTATTTCAATGCTGAATAAAACAACCTCTGTTTCAGAAAAAAAAGTGTTGCATTACTTATTGAACTGCCCTCGTACCTCTGAAGATAGTGGAGTCGCCGCCAACTTGTTTCCGTCGCGCAGTATAGCTGTCGTGGAACCGTTGCCCTGGAAGAGAACGGATTCGTGCCCTCCCGGACGACGAATTCGTGCCATCCTATCGGCACGATGAAGAAGTTATAGGGATTCATCAGATCGTGCAACGCTTCGCCACTGCCCCAGAGTCCACGGCCGATGGTTATGTGCCAATTTCAGTCGTAGTTGCCGATGTCGTGTTGTTAACATTGGCACATGAACGAGTGGTCGGCTGCGGAGGCCCATTGTTAGGAATGTTTGGTGCAATATACACTCCTGGAAATGGAAAAAAGAACACATTGACACCGGTGTGTCAGACCCACCATACTTGCTCCGGACACTGCGAGAGGGCTGTACAAGCAATGATCACACGCACGCACAGCGGACACACCAGGAACCGCGGTGTTGGCCGTCGAATGGCGCTAGCTGCGCAGCATTTGTGCACCGCCGCCGTCAGTGTCAGCCAGTTTGCCGTGGCATACGGAGCTCCATCGCAGTCTTTAACACTGGTAGCATGCCGCGACAGCGTGGACGTGAACCGTATGTGCAGTTGACGGACTTTGAGCGAGGGCGTATAGTGGGCATGCGGGAGGCCGGGTGGACCTACCGCCGAATTGCTCAACACGTGGGGCGTGAGGTCTCCACAGTACATCGATGTTGTCGCCAGTGGTCGGCGGAAGGTGCACGTGCCCGTCGACCTGGGACCGGACCGCAGCGACGCACGGATGCACGCCAAGACCGTAGGATCCTACGCAGTGCCGTAGGGGACCGCACCGCCACTTCCCAGCAAATTAGGGACACTGTTGCTCCTGGGGTATCGGCGAGGACCATTCGCAACCGTCTCCATGAAGCTGGGCTACGGTCCCGCACACCGTTAGGCCGTCTTCCGCTCACGCCCCAACATCGTGCAGCCCGCCTCCAGTGGTGCCGCGACAGGCGTGAATGGAGGGACGAATGGAGACGTGTCGTCTTCAGCGACCGAGGCACACAGCGCCAACACCCGGGATCATGGTGTGGGGAGCGATCTCCTACACTGGCCGTACACCACTGGTGATCGTCGAGGGGACACTGAATAGTGCACGGTACATCCAAACCGTCATCGAACCCATCGTTCTACCATTCCTAGACCGGCAAGGGAACTTGCTGTTCCAACAGGACAATGCACGTCCGCATGTATCCCGTGCCACCCAACGTGCTCTAGAAGGTGTAAGTCAACTATCCTGGCCAGCAAGATCTCCGGATCTGTCCCCCATTGAGCATGTTTGGGACTGGATGAAGCGTCGTCTCACGCGGTCTGCACGTCCAGCACGAACGCTGGTCCAACTGAGGCGCCAGGTGGAAATGGCATGGCAAGCCGTTCCACAGGACTACATCCAGCATCTCTACGATCGTCTCCATGGGAGAATAGCAGCCTGCATTGCTGCGAAAGGTGGATATACACTGTACTAGTGCCGACATTGTGCATGCTGTGTTGCCTGTGCCTATGTGCCTGTGGTTCTGTCAGTGTGATCATGTGATGTATCTGACCCCAGGAATGTGTCAATAAAGTTTCCCCTTCCTGGGACAATGAATTCACGGTGTTCTTATTTCAATTTCCAGGAGTGTATGTTCAGACACACTTGTGCTCTGCCCGGCGTTAAAATCTGATGTTAGTCCCTCCGTAGTTCGGCGCCTGTCCTGTTTTACCAGTCTGCCCAGCCCACCCGACGAGGTCTGGACGTGGTTTCACTCGATTTTGCCATGTGTTGAAGACAGCCACCAAAGCGTTCCTCGAACACCTGAAAAGTCGAGAAGTTCCGGAAATGCTCGTGGCCATCACAATTTGCTCTCTGTCAGACTCAGAGCGTGTGCCTTGCCCGTTCTACACAGGGACAGCACACTCAGTGATATTACAGTAGATGCACCATGCACGCGTTTGACCAGCAGTCATTCCTCGCCAGGTAACGCGGTTATCTCCATGCAACGCTCGGCCACTCCCCGAGCGTCCAGGCCCGATGGTCACGTGCCCATTTCAGTCGTCGTCGCGGATGCCGTAGTGGTAACATTGGCACACGCATGGGTCATCGACTGCGGAGGCCCATCGTTAAGAGTGTTTGGCGCAAGGTGTGTTCAGACACACACTGGACACTGGATTCGCATTCGGGAGGACGACGGTTCAATCCAGCGTCCGGCCATCCTGATTTAGGTTTCCCGTGATTTCCCTGAATCGCTCCAGGCAAATGCCGCGATGGTTCCTTTGAAAGGGCACGGCCGACTTCCTTCCCCGTCCTTCCCTAATCCAATGAGACCGATGACCTCGCTGTCAGGTCTCCTTCCCCAAACAACCCAACCCAACCCCACACACTGGAAGTGATTGATAACAAGTTGCGTTGAAGGAGTTATGTCGACAGTACATCGGTGGTCACAATTTTCTGGGTGGTCAGAATATGTGCTTTACGTTGACATCTTAGGTACCCTTTTCGTGATAACAACGTGCACTCGAAGAAGATTTCATAATACGCTCGGCAGAAGTAACACCCTCCTCTTCTCTTGCCATCACCATTCCGTGAATAGGTGGTGGTGGAAGTTCCTATAGGACCAAACTGCTGAGGTCATCGGTCCCTGTGCTTACACACTACTTAATCTAACTTACGCTAAGGACAATACACACTACTGACAAGGGAACCTCCCCATCGCACCCCCCTCAGATTTAGTTATAAGTTGGCACAGTGGATAGGCCTTGAAAAACTGAACACAGATCAATCAAGAAAACAGGAAGAAGTTGTGTGGAACAATGAAAAAAATTAGCAAAATATACAAATTGAGAAGTCTATGTGAAACATAGGCAACACAAAGACACTATGAGATCAGGAGCGCCTTCGTCCCGTGGTTAGCGGGAGCAGCTGTGGAACGGGAGGTCCTCGGTTCAAGGCTCCCTCGAGTGAAAATTTTAATTTCTTTATTTTCGCAGTTATGATCTGTCCGTTCGTTCATTGACGTCACTGTTCACTGTAATAAGTTTAGTGTCTGTGTTTTGCGACCGCACCGCAAAACCGAGCGATTAGTAGACGAAAGGACGTGCCTGTCCTATGGGAACCGAAAACATTTGATCGCAAGGTCATAGGTCAACCGATTCCTCCACAGGAAAACACGTCTGATATATTCTATACGACACTGGTGACGGCATGTGTGTCACATGACAGGAATTTGTTGTCGACCCACCTAACTTGTACACTTAGCAAATGGGTAAAAAGATTCTTCTACCTTGCCCGATTTAGGTTTCCTTGTGGAAGTGATAATCACTCCAAAAAATAACGATGAAAACATAAGAATTTGTCACATAAACTGCAACAAATGAACGCAACAGTTTCACAGTCGCACAGTTTTCCCTGTGCTCTGTCAAAACATATGTTTTTAACGTTTTCAAATTTTTCCGTGTGTAGACCGTCAAATCCAGCATACGTCCAAGCAAATCTGAACATGTCCTGGGATTTTGGAGAGCGAAATTGATTATGTGTGAGTACCTGAACTTTGATAATTGTCTGAAAATAAAAAATTAAACTTACAACTCGAATGAAGACTTGAACCAAGGACCTCTCGTTCCGCAGCTGCTCACGCTAACCACGAGACTACTGCGCTCCTGAGCTCAGACTATCCTTGATGTTGCGTATCTTCAGCATGAACTACTCAGTTTGTGTACTTTGCTTATTTTTTTCATAGTTCCACACAACTTCTTCCTGTTTTCTCGATTGATCTGTGTTCAGTTTTTCAAGGCCTATCCACTGTGCCAACTTATAACTAAATCTGAGGGGGGTGCGATGGGGAGGTTCCCTTGTAAGATCGCTAATATGGAGTACCTGGAAATAGGTGCGAGCACGATGCACCGAATATGAAAAACGTATGTTTTTGGTGGTGTGAGGATACTTTTGATCACATAGTGCATAAAAGACAGTGCATTGGTGGTGCTGTCATTTGCACTCAGGCGATTGATGCACGATTCCGACGTGGTTAAGGCCGTACGAAGGGAATTAACAGATTTTGTACGCCGAATGGTAGTTGGGGCTAGACGCAGGAGACATTCCATTTCGGAAATCGTTCGGGAATTCAATGTTCTGAGATCCACAGTGTCAAGAGTATGCCGAGAATATCAAATTTCAGGAATTGCCTCTCATCACGGAGAACGCAGTGGCCGACCGCCTTCACTTAACGACCGAGAGCATCGGCGGTTGCGTTGAGTTGTCGGTGCTACGAGACAAGCAACACTGGGCGAAATTACCGCAGAAATTAATGCGGGACGTATGTCGACCGCATCCGTTAGGATAGTGCGGCAACATTTGGGTTTAATGGGCTGTGGCAGTAGACGAGCGACGCGAGTGCCTTTGCTAACACCACAACATCGCCAGCAGCAGCTGGAGGGCTCGTTACCCGGTTGGACCCTCGACCACTGGAAAACCGTCCGCTGGTCAGATGAATTCCGATTTCAACCCTTAAGTGCTAATGGTAGGGTAGCCATGGACCTAAGTTCTCAACAACGCACTGCAAGCTGGTGATGGTTCCGTAATGCTATGGGCTGCGTTTACACGGAATGGACTGGGTCCTCTGGTGCAAGTGAACTTGTCATTGACTGGAAATGGTTATATTCAGCTACTTGGAGGTCACTGGCAGTCATTCATGGATTTCATGTCCCAAACAAATGGTTCAAATGGCTCTGAGCACTATGGGACAATATCTGAGGTCATCAGTCCCCTAGAACTTAGGACTACTTAAACCTAACTAACCTAAGGACATCACACACATCCATGCCCGAGGCAGGATTCGAACCTGCGACCGTAGCGGTCGCGCGGTTCCAAACTGAAGCGCCTAGAACCGCTCGGCCACACCAGCCGGCTTGTCCTAAACAACGATGGAATGTTTATGGATGTCAATATGCCACGCCACCAAGCCACAATTGTTCACAATTGATTTGAAGAACATTCTGGATAATTCTAACGAATTATTTGGCCACCCACATCACCCGACATGAATCCTATCGAACATCTGAGGCGTAATCGAGAGGTCAGGTGGTGCACAAATTCCTGCACCGGCAATTATGATCGGCTATAGACGCAGCATGGCTCAATACTTCTGCAGGGGACTTCCAACGACTTTTTGAGTCCATGGCACGTCGATTTGGTGCCCTACCACGGACAAATGGAGGCCCGAAACAATATTAGGATGTATCCCATGACTTTGGCACCAAAGTGTATTAATTACGAATAAGGAACTCCAGTTTCATATTATCCTATTATAAATATCATTTTATTTTCGTGTATAAATGGCAAACTGCCAATCAGCTGCAAAATGGAAGATTTATTAAGACCCCTTTATCACGGTTTCAACATTTATAAAAATGTTTTCTTCAGAAGGGAATATTTGAAACTGGATGACCGCGAAGACAAGATAAAAGAAAGTAGGGCTCGAACGGAGGCAAATAAGACAGTCATGTTCCCTTGCTTTATTTGCGAGTCGATCAGGAAAGGACATGATTCGTAGTGGTACAAGGTACCCCCTGCCACGCACCATCTGGTGGCTTGCGGAATATGTATGTAGATACACTGTTGAGGAAAAATGTGTCATACTGGAAAGACAAATATCAGGAGAAGGCCTGACATCTTCGCCAAGTTGATAGCCGTAGCTTTATTTTTTCGAGGTGATAATGAAATCTTTGTGACTACCCCACGTAATTGGACATGTACAGAATTAAAAATAATTTTGTTTGGCGCAACCTTTTTCGAAAAAAAAAACAACATATCGTTTAAGAAGTCGGTGATTGATTTATTACTAAAATTTTGTTTATTTCTTGACCAGTCACTTTTTTATGACACAATCACAACCGATTTCGTGCACAATAGCTACCTTGAAACGGTACAAAAAATAATAAAACTTATATAAAACCTTAAAAAAGGCAACAATATTTTTACTGGTTCTGCTTGTGAAGTAAGTAAAGTGCTACTGAAACACATGTGGATCTCACGTAAAAGTGGCATTTGGCGAACACATGTTCATGTGTTATAAATAATTTTTCGCTCCGCTTAAGTTTCTGTGTGATTCTTTCTTTCTTTCTTTCTTTACGTATCGAGATGGAACCTTATATGATTATTTTTAAATGCCACACTGGAAACAGTGTTGAGCGCGTTTCTCGTCAATTTACGAGGGGCGGACAGATACATAGCAGCTCTCCCTTTCTTGCAGCTGCTGTTCGGCAGTTTTTTCATACGATACTCGGAGCGCACACCTGGCTAGAGAACAACAGTCGCCAGCGACGCAATATTCCGAGGAATCGATGCGGCTGCTATTCATGCTGCAACTTCTCATCTCCACAATCTCTCCCTGCCCTTCCCTTTCAGCCCCTCCATCCGTCCATCAATTTTGCATTGCCTACCGGATTGAATGTGAGAGTTCCCAGTTCGCCTCATTGCTATGTGAAAGCGAGAGGCGCAGGACATTTTGTAGGCAGTGTCTTGATGTCAGGGGGGTGAGGTGAGGGGTAAAGGAGGCAGCGTTAGATGGGGCGTACGGAAATCTTGAGCATTTGACTCGCTACACCTGAATCTAAATATATACTCCGCAACACGTGCGTGGCGAAGGTTACCTTGTACCACAGCTAGTTCCTGTTCACCTATATCTACATCCATATTCCGCAAGCCACCTGACGGTGTGTGGCGGAGGGTACCTTGAGTACCTCTATCGGTTCTCCCTTCTACTGCAGTCTCGTATTGTTCGTGGAAGGAAAGATTGTCGGTATGCCTCTGTGTGGGCTCTAATCTCTGATTTTATCCTCATTGTCTCTTCGCAAGATACACGTAGGAGGGAGCGATATACTGTTTGACTCCTCGGTGAAGGTACATTCTCGAAACTCCAACAAAAGCCCGTACCGAGCTACTGAGCGTCTCTCCTGCAGAGTCTTCCATCTCCGTAACGCTTTCGCGATTACTAAATGATCCTGTAACGAAGCGCGCTGCTCTCCGTTGGCTCTTCTCTATCCCTTCCATCAACCCCATCTGGTACGGATCCCACAATGGTGAGCAGTATTCAAGCAGTGGGCGAACAAGTGTCCTGTAACCTACTTCCTTTGTTTTCGGACTGCATTTCCTTAGGATTCTTCCAATGAATCTCAGTCTGTTCCACTCACCAATGGAGCTAGTGAAAAAAGACTATCTATATGCTTGCGTAAGAGGCCTCATTTCTCTTACCCTGTCTTCCCGGTCTCATGCGCAACTAGCAGCGGTACAATCGTTCTCCAGTGTGATGCAAATGCCGGTTCCTAAATTATCTCAGTAGCGTTTTGCGAAAAAAACTCTTCTTCATTCCGAGAATTCCCATTTGAGTTCACGGAACATTTACCTTAACATTCGCTTGTTGATCGGACCTACCGGTAACAAATCTAGCAGTACTCCAATTACTTCGATGTCTTCCTTGTGGGGATCCCAAACACTCGAGCAGTACTCAAGAATGGGCCGCGCAATCGTTCTGTCCGCGGAATCCTTTACTCAGGATGTTTCACAATTCATGTTGCATATTTCTAGAGTTGGTGGAGAGGACTTAGTAGATCAAGTTTTACATAGGAAGCCATGTCCGCAAACGTCAGCCAATGATGCTGCAAAGCGTCTACGTTATAGGACGAGTCGAAAGCTACAAGATAAATCATTCTGATACTTCTGACATTGGAATACATGTACCGGTACTGTTGTCGCCGAGATTGTACGGTAGGAAACTTTTAGAGGCGGCAGTATGTCCAAGAGAATAAAAAATGTCTCGTAAACATGGGCTCCGAAATGTATCCCGGAGGAGCTATGAGCACTTGTTTATCTTCGATAATGTGAAACACATCTCCTGTGTTAAACAAGTGCTCACAGCTCTTAAGTTATGCATTGTAGAGCCCATATTTACTCGACATTTTTTATTCTCTTGGTCCATTCCACCACCTCTGAAAGTTGCCTACCCTACAATCTTAGATATAACAGTGCCAGAGTTATCAGAAAGGTTTTCAGTTATAACATTCGACTCGTTCGTTTCCGGTACAGCGACCCTTATATCAGATCGTTACATTTACCCTTCTCTGCCATCCTAGAAAGTTCGCAACGTCAACGTCATCGCGGAATCCCCCTGTACATATACATTCATTTACAGGGGCTAGCGCCTATAACTTTGACGCCCTGTAGAGCCCTCGTATGACGTTTCCGGACATATGTTGCTATGAAAGGCTTGATCTACCAAGTCCCCTCTACAACCTCTAGAAGTGTGTAACAAGAATTATGAATCACCCTGTAGATTACACCTACATCTACATCTACATCCATACTCCGCAAGCCACCTGACGGTGTGTGCCGGAGGGTACCCTGAGTACCTCTATCGGTTCTCCCTTCTATTCCAGTCTCGTATTGTTCGTGGAAAGCAGGATTGTCTGTATGCTTCTGTGTGGGCTCTAATCTCTTCTATCAACCCTATCTGGTACGGATCCCACACCGCTGAGCAGTATTCAAGCAGTGGGCGAACAAGCGTACTGTAACCTACTTCCTTTGTTTTCGGATTGCATTTCCTTAGGATTCTTCCAATGAATCTCAGTCTGGCATCTGCTTTACCGATGATCAACTTTATATGATCATTCCATTTTAAATCACTCCTAATGCGTACTCCCAGATAATTTATGGAATTAACTGCTTCCAGTTGCTGACCTGCTATATTGTAGCTAAATGATAAGGGATCTATCTTTCTATGTATTCGCAGCACATTACACATGTCTAGATTGAGATTCAATTGCAATTCCCTGCACCATGCGTCAATTCGCTGCAAATCGTCCTGCATTTCAGTACAATTTTCCATTGTTACAACCTCTCGATACACCACAGCATCATCTGCAAAAAGCCTCAGTGAACTTCCGATGTCATCCACGAGGTCATTTATGTATATTGTGAACAGCAACGGTCCCATGACACTCCCCTGTGGCACACCTGAAATCACTCTCACTTCGGAAGACTTCTCATTGAGAATGACATGCTGCGTTCTGTTATCTAGGAACTCCTCAATCCAATCACACAATTGGTCTGATAGTCCATATGCTCTTACTTTGTTCATTAAACGACTATGGGGAACTGTATCGAACGCCTAAGTGAAGAAACACGGCATCTACCTGGGAACCCGTGTCTATGGCCCTCTGAGTCTCGTGGACGAATAGCGCGAGCTGGGTTTCACACGACCGTCTTTTTCGAAACCCATGCTGATTCCTACAGAGTAGATATCTAGTCTCCAGAAAAGTCATTATACTCGAACATAATACGTGTTCCAAAATTCTACAACTGATCGACGCTAGAGATATAGGTCTATAGTTCTGCACATCTGTTCGACGTCCCTTCTTGAAAACGGGGATGACCTGTGCCCTTTTCCAATCCTTTGGAACGCTACGCTCTTCTAGAGACCTACGGTACACCACTGCAAGAAGGGGGGCAAGTTCCTTCGCGTACTCTGTGTAAAATCGAACTGGTATCCCATCAGGTCCAGCGGCGTTTCCTCTTTTGATCGATTTTAATTATTTCTCTATCCCTCTGTCGTCTATTTCGATATCTACCATTTTGTCATCTGTGCGACAATCTAGAGAAGGAACTACAGTGCAGTCTTCCTCTGTGAAACAGCTTTGGAAAAAAACTTTCTTAGAATTCTCCCAATAAACCGCAGTCGACCATACATCTTCCGTACATTCGACCTTACGGATTCGTTCCGTGTCATATCGCATTGCTACTTACGCCTTGATATTTAATCGACGTGACTGTATCAAGTAGGAAACCACAGATCCTGTATTCGAAGAATACATGGTGTTTTCCCTACACATCTGTGTTAATTTACATTTCTACATATTTAAAGCTAGGTGCCATTTATCACACGAAATAGAAATTCCATCCAAGTCATCCCCTATCGTCCGCCAGTCGCTCAACGACAATTTCTCGTGGATTACAGCGTGATCAGCAAACAGCTTCAGATTACCGCTCATCCTATCTGTTAAATCATTTATCTACATAGACAGGGCGGTTCGAGAACATTATTCCACACAAGCGAATTATCATTTGGCATCCCTCTCCCCTCCCCCTTCTCTCTACATTTTCCTTCAATGACTTACACGTGTGTCAGCTTTCGCTACTGATTGAGAAACACACTGTACACAAACGTAGCATTTCAGCTTGGAGCGCCGAGCGGCCCCTTGCAGAAACCTTATAATTATCTACGAGGGAAACTAAGAAAGTAACGCACAATAATTTTAATATGATGAAGTTTAATAGGGAAAAAAATAAATGAACTTACACCTTTTATCTACTTTTATACATGGTCACCACTGTCCGTAACACATTTCTCCCATCCGACTGTGCCGGCCGTAGTGGCCGTGCGGTTCTAGGCGCTGCAGCCTGGAAACGCAAGACCGCTGTGGTCGCAGGTTCGAATCCTGCCTCGGGTTTGGATGTGTGTGCTGTCCTTAGGTTAGTTGGGTTTAACTAGTTCTAAGTTCTAGGGGACTAATGACCTCAGAAGTTGAGTCCCATAGTGCTCAGAACCATTTGAACCATCCGAGTATCAATATGCCCAGTTCGAAGAAATCGGTTTGGTTGGAGTATAGCCATCTTCGGACGGTCGCAATAAGGTGGCCCGCAAGGAATTTCTTCATGGCGTCAGTGCATGTTCCGGACTGTACGGTGGATGTTGGAGCATCTCCCACCGAAATCTGACGATTTTCTCATGAAAAGCAGCAGTAACATGGGGTCTACCATTGCCACAAAGAAGTTTGACACCGTCAGCATGAATGTTGTGGCGTTTCTCACGACGTGCACGACGCAACTTAACCAAAGTTTTAACGTAGGTTGCAGCATTCACAGTGGTCCCGTGTTCAGCAAAGTCCATCAGTAACACACCATGTATATCGCAGAATACTGTCTGAAGCACCTTCCTAGCAGCTTGAGTCACTCTATTTTTTTCGTACTGGGGTACCAGAAAGTTTCCATTCCACAGCGGCCTGCTCAGTTTCTGGAGTGTGCCGGCCGGTGTGGCCGAGCGGTTCTAGGCGCTTCAGTCTGGAACCGCGTGACGGCTACGGTCGCAGGTTCGAATCCTGCCTCGGGCATGGATGTGTGTGATGTCCTTAGGTTAGTTAGGTTTAAGTAGTTCTAAGTTCTAGGCGACAGATGACCTCAGAAGTTAAGTCCCATAGTGCTCAGAGCCATTTGAACCATTTTTTCTGGAGTGTAGTGCTGTTTAAATGTTTAGGTTTGAAGGGATTTTGCTATACCAGTCACGTATCGATTCTCTACTCGTCAGCTGTTTTAGCCTACACAAGCGGCGTCTGGAAATCAGCTGTTCCAGTTTCTTATTTAGTCAGCCCAATATCTGCTTCTCTTCAGTTAAATATTTCAAAACGGTTCAAACGGCTCTGAGCACTATGGGGCTTAACAGCTATGGTCATCAGTCCCCTAGAACTTACAACTACTTAAACCTAACTAACCTAAGGACATCACAGAACACCCAGTCATCACGAGGCAGAGAAAATCCCAGACCCCGCCGGGAATCGAACCCGGGAACCCGGGCGCGGGAAGCGAGAACGCTACCGCACGACCACGAGCTGTGGACTTAAATATTTCAGCAAGACAGCTTCGCTCTCAGTGTAATCTTTATTCCTCTGCTTCACTACACCAAAAGTCACTTGGCCCAGATTAGGTGGAAAATTTTAAAAACAAGACGTAACCTGACAATCCAAGGACGTTTTAAAAACAATTATATGTTTACGTGAAAGCAAAAAACGAAATCTGGTTTTGCCCTTTGTAAACGCCGTGGTAAAGATGCATAGAAAATTGCTTTATGTGATACGTTGAGATAGATCTGCGAAGAAACCGCGTCGAGTCCTCTGCATTTGTCAGGGATATGCTCTCGTCGACTAAACAACAGTTACAATAAAAGTGGGCAACTTCGTGCGTCAGTATTGCTTTTTGGCAACAGCGCGTTGGAATTTTTATTCTTAATACTGTTAAATCGGATCATCGTTCAACATATAGTTGTGTTGCAATGTGTTGTTGCATAGTGATGCCATTAGTGGCTGAGCCTACAAGTGCACGCATCACAATGCTGGTCACAAGGCCATTTTGTTTACAGATGGAAAAACGTGTTTGTAGATTTTTGAAAACTTTCTGTTAATGCCGATAAATCAGTAGAATGTAATTTGATATAAAAAAGGTTGTATGTGCAGACCTTTCTGTATAAGAGATAAATATTACAAAAATTTTCTTCAGTCATTGAAAATCGAAAACAGCTGTTTCTGTAGCTTATAGGGGTAATTGGTGACAGAGCACATACCTGCAGCAACAAGTGCGACATTTGAAGTTGTAGAAAACAAATCTTATTAGTCAAACTAAGGTCATTTGTGAATGGTTTAGTAAAAAAGACAAGCTTTTATTTCGCATTATAACTATTTCTAAATATAACATACAGTTGCTAAGAATGTTGTCTTAACTGTCTCATGACTGTTTTTTCTCATAATACTGGACTTGTTAGCATGGGTCTCACTCAGTCTTTTTTTATTAAAGAGAGTACGCAGCCCTGTGAGCAAACACGCTGAGCTACCGTCCCGGCACGCTTGATCTACGATTAACTAACCCAAGCTCTCCAAAAATTTTTACCGATATTATATTTGGTTGGTTGGTTGGTTTGGGGAAGGAGACCAGACAGCGTGGTCATCGGTCTCATCGGATTAGGGATGGATGGGGAAGGAAGTCGGCCGTGCCCTTTCAGAGGAAACATCCCGGCATTTGCCTGGAGTGATTTAGGGAAATCACGGAAAACCTAAATCAGGATGGCCGGACGCGGGATTGAACCGTCGTCCTCCCAAATGCGAGTCCAGTGTCTAACCACTGCGCCACCCCGCTCGGTGATATTATATTTAATTGATGTACGTCACTGGAGTATTGCTGGAACCACCTGTGCACAGGTTACCCTAGTCGAATGCCCTTCTTAACAACACTTCAATTCACACGTTCAGCCCACTTTTTTTCTCCTTAAATAGAAGATAAAGCTGAGACTCATATGTCTCCACGGTAAATGTTTTTGCTACAGATCATCACCTGCACCTGAGAAACAGGCAGGATTACTCATTATGTACAAAGCTGTCCAGTGTCAGAGAGCCTTGGCAATAGAGAAAATGGCCTGAAGATATGAAATGAACTTTGTGTTAGGGAGGGCATTGGAGTTGTTGTCCATACAGCTATGGTAGCCAAAATTCTATGGTGATATAGTGGTTATTTCGTCTGCATAATAAGCAGGAAACCTAGATTCAAGTCCTGTCCATGAAACGGAAATTTTTTCTTAGCATTGAACTCAAAATTAAGAAAAAATTTAATTTAAATAAAATATTGTCCTGGGTGTGGTACAAATTTTAATTCATCCTTTTCTTAATGCAGTTTAGTTGTTTTTTTTCATTCTTATTTTGTTTCAATGAGGACAGGCCTTTATTATTTGCATTTTAAGAAAACTAGAGAAAAAATTCTCAGTAAGTTGGCAAACTTTATGATAAAAGTTTTTCTGTGTATTGGTAATACAAAACTCGTAAAACTGAGCAAATTTATAACGAAAGTTGTAACAATGTGGCGTAAAGAAACATTACGTCACCGCAGCTTTTAAAGGATGGATTCTCACTCTACTTTGCCTGACTTAGACATCATGTCACAATGTTGACCTGAGCCGGAGGTAACTTTGCGGCAATTAGCAATCGATATTCTGAATACCTCATTGCGCACAAAAACATCATTGGCATCAAAATTAAACGATTTCAGTCATAAAGTTCCATATATGTTGAAATTAAATGTCGCAGTTCATATTTGCATAAGGCTTTGGTTATAAATGTGCCTGAAGTGACAGAAAGATGCCCACTTTTACGCTACAATTCCACGGAGAAATGGATTGGTTAAAATGACGAAACAATTATTGGCAGCGGTAACAAGTAGACTGTTCTCTTGCCAACGTCGTAGGAAGATATGTTGTCTTTAACATCGATGTTACCATATTCAAAGACTTCGCTATGATACTGAAACATCGATGTCTGAACTATCGACATCGAAGTTTTGTCAGTGTCGATGATGACTGGACATCGCCAATCAGAAGTAGCCCAGCCACAAACAGTAGCGTAAGAGTGCTGAGTGACGAGTAACGAAAGCGACAACAGCGCCTGTTTACGGCTGGAGGTATTTGTGAAGGGAGCAAGGAACTGGGCGCTATGCGGCTCTTCCGCATTCTGAGCGCGCGCCGGAAGCTGCGGTAGGGACACGTGGCCCGCACGTGGCGCCCGTCAAGGTCACGGCGCCGCACGTGGCCGACCCGCGCCGATCGAAGCCTCTGCAGTGCCCCATACCACTCCCTGCAGAGGCACTGCCCCACCTAACCAAGTCCTCCCCTGCCTATCACTTAAGAACGACGTCGTTTGTTGCCTTACTTCCGCCATCGATCTATGGAAGCCAAACGTGTAACGAAAGTACCATCACTTGGGTTAAGGGGCTCCGGAAAGGCTCAAAATCATGAAAAGTTCAATTTTTACTTTTTTGCGTTTTCTGAATTAATAGATATATAATTCATTCAATTCCGAAGACTACAACTATTTATAAATTTTTTTTTGAAATGTGTTCTACATGGGCGTGACCCACTGTGGCGCTGTTAAACTGCTGTCAAATGGTGTTATTATTAACGTCCGTGTTCATCAGGTACATTTTAGTGATGTGAGATAAAGTATGTGTTGTGGCTAACCTGTGATGGTTCAATATATATCACTGGTGTGATTGTCGATTGTTTCATGTTTATTTACTCTGTCGTTATCTCGAAAATATTCGTAATTAATTCTGTTTCTTGAGTCTCTGTTTTGTTGAAGTATAATAATGAGTAAAAGTAAAGTTATTAGAAATCCTCTGAAGGCTTTTAAGAAAAGGAGAAATGTTGGAAAGCCAAAGATATGTGTTATTACTGTAAACAATAAAGACGATAACCAAGTGAGTGAACCTAACCTCGCAAGTACACCTGCCCATAGCAGTCAAAGTGGGAAAGAAAATACTTCACAGAAGAAGCTTGGTTCAATGAGTGAAAACTATGAATGTTTTATGGGCGAATCGGATGTGAATGAAATATTTGATATGTCGGTTCTCAAAGGAATTTTTTCAAACTGTGTAAGATGTATTCATTGTAGTGAAGTTGGTCTGGAACTCTCCATAATAAAGCACATAGGACTTGCTAGTGAAATACAACTGAAATGTGATAAGTGTTCATACATGACCACCTTTTGGAACAGTGTTGCAGTAACTGCAACTGAAGAAAATGGTAGCAAAATCTACGAACACAACATTAGATTTGTTTATTCCTTGCGTTCAGTTGGTAAGGGTGCTACTGCAGGTGCAATTTTCTGTGGCATCATGAATCTTCCAAATCCCCCAACCAAGTTTACGATCTATAATAAATTAATAGGGTCTAAAGTAGAAGATGTCTGTATAGAATCTATGAAGAACGCTGTGGAAGAGGCAGTAATGGAAAATAATGGTAACAGAGATTTGACTGCAGCGTTCGATGGTACCTGGCATAAACGGGGACACACATCTCTTCTTGGTGTAGTATCTGCCACCAGTATGTATACAGGGAAAGTTTTAGATGTAGCAGTAATATCAAAGTATTGTAGATGTCCACAAAAATATAAAGGTACACATGAAAATAACTGCAAAGCTAACTATAGTGGCAGTAGTGGAAGAATGGAAGTGGCTGGTGTTGCCAGTATATTCCAGCGTTCTGAGGCGTGTGATTAAGTGCGATATGTTAATTACCTTGGTGACGGTGATTCTAAAAGTTTCAAACATGTTCAAGGACTGAAGCCCTATGGTGATGATGTTGTAGTGCAGAAATTTGAGTGTATTGGACACGTACAGAAGCGAATGGGAACAAGACTTCGGCGACTGAAAGCTTCGTACAAAAAACAAAAACTCAGTGATGGTAAAGGGTTAGATGGGAAGGGAAGGTTAACTGACAGTGTAATTGACAAAATACAGAACTATTATGGAATGGCTATTGGGCAAAATACACAAAGTGTCGACGAAATGAAGAAGGCTGTTTGGGCTCTTTTTTTTTCATACTTCTCCAACCGATGAAAATCCCCAACATAGCTTGTGTCCCAAAGAAGAAGACAGTTGGTGTAAATATAACAAAGGATTGCTAACTGGTGAAGTGTACACTCATAAGCATAGTCTGCCTCATGCAATAATGGAGGTGATAAAACCTATTTTCAGAGACTTAGCAGCACCTGAACTGTTGAAAAAGTGTATTCACGGAAAAACTCAAAACCCCAATGAAAGTGTAAATAGTGTTATATGGTCGAGAATCCCCAAGACTGTATTTGTTGGAATAGAAACACTTCACTTTGGTGTGTATGATGCTGTTGCGACTTTCAATGATGGCAACATTGTAAGGTGCAAGGTATTTAGAAATATGGGAATGAAAATAGGTTCTAACATGGTACGAGCGATGCTTGCTTTAGACAAGGAACGCCTTCGGGCTGCCGACAGGGCTGTAAAGAGTCTAGAAATACAAGCAAGAGTAAACAGGAGGAGGAACAAGAGGAAGCTGGAGGAGGAGTTTGCAGAGGATGAAGATAATCCATCCTATGGACCTGGAATGCACTAAAAAGTTAATCCAATCTTTGTCGCTCGATTCCCAAAACTTTTATTTTCTCATACTAATTACATGTTTTCTAAGGATCTTCCAAACATATTTGTTTCAAACTTTCAGTAAATGTTACACAGTACCTTCTGCATAATTGAACACAGCCTTTTTCCAAAAAACTGTATATTTTTGAATATATACATAAAAAATTGCAAAAAAATGTTGTGAATTTTCATTACAATTGAAAAAAAATGATCTTTAATAACTGAACTAAAATTTTGTAAAATCCCTGTGTTAAGTTGTAGCCCATATTCCAATAAATAATCTGTAAAAAGTTCAACTTCCTACCTCAAATACTTTGTGAGGAAAGATGTAATTTATAAGCGTTATTTTAACATTGCAAGAATAGGGCGTTCCGGAGCCCCTTAAAGTAAACTCTGAGCTCGTCTTATATCACTGCTGTTTACATTGCTAATAGGTATATGCAAGAATAATAAACAGCACACTTAAAGCAGTTTCGGAACAGAAGAGATTTAGTAAAGGAAGATCAATAACGATGTATTTATTCTGCAACAGGTAATAGAAACATGACGATACACAATAAACTTAACATAAAATTTATAGATTGGTTAAAATATTTGACAATGTCAACAGAAACAAAATCTGGACTATGAAGGAAAGCATTGGATATTCCAGTAAATTAGCAAGGCTAATACAAACAATAGTCTACACAAACAATAAAAAAATTACAATAAATACTCGTGAAATAAGAACAGAAGAATCTTAATAAATAAAGGAGCACAAGGGTGCCCAATAACATCCGCTCCATTAAATATGTCATAAATGACATTATCCTAAACTGGAGTCAATATATGCAGAAAGGTATTAAAATATAAAAGACAACATTTTAAATGTTTTACTTGATCTCTTGATACATGTACTATACCACATGACTTATCTTTGTAAAAATACGATACTAAAATTTCTAAAATCAAGACTAAAGTCATGTTTTTCTGGATCAAAGACCCAGTCGCACCCATAATCATTCTGAATGGTGTGATTTTAAAACAAGTGTCGTTCTTCACTTATTTGGGATGACAAATTGGCGTAGACAGTAGGAAAGACGTTGATGCAAAGTTGACTAGATTTGGATATATTTATGGCATTACTCTTAATATATTTAAAAACTAGACCACAAGAGAAAAGAGAGTAAACTTTTATAGAATGTAGCTCTTTCAGGACTACTTCATGGGAGTGAATGCTGTGTACCTACTAAAATACGAACTGCAGAAATTAAATTTCCAAGAACAAAAGGCTACTCACGAACAGACTACACAATAAACGAAACAGTGCTGTAAGAACTAAAAGCAGAACCAACTGAAAGCAGAATAACCAAATAACTTAACACCTGGTGTGAACTTCTACAAAGAATGGACAGTAGAGGCTTCCCAAACTAGGGAAGAAGAGATACTGGAACACCTAAGAAGAGACGGACAGACAATTTGTGAAGACGGAGCTCTGCAGAAGAAGACAAACTATATCGCTTAAATCAAATGGTCACTTCTTGTTAAAAATATTTGCTAAGGTTTCTTGAGCGTAGTCCCAAATCATATCTGCCAAAATGAACACGGCAACCCTGAAAGTATGAGCACAGCGAATACACCATTAAGAGTTAAAAACGTTGACAACTAAGTTCATACACCAAGTTCTTAACTTGGTGCTCAACTCATGGCAGGCTCCCGTTACAAAAAAGAACCACCAATATATTTCACCAGGTGAAGATGGTTGTAGTGGCATTCGAAACTTGAATTAAAAATCGGCGGACAAATTTATAGCAAAACGTCCACTTTCTGAAGACCTGCGACGGAATCTTCTCACGAAATTCCAAATCACCATATTTCTCCTCCGAATGCGAAAATATTTGGTTGACACCGACCTGCATAGGGACAAACGGTTACCACGTTAAAATAAGGTAAATTAGAGCGTGGTTCGAAGAGCTCCAGGATGAATTCACCATACTTCCCTGGCCACCGAACTCGTTGTATTTAAAGCCAATCGAGAATCGACCCAATCAAGAATCTGTGAGATCACCTCGACCGGGCTGTTCGCGCTACGAATCCTCTATTCACGTGAGAAACTCCCCATCGTATCCCCCCCTCCCCACCACACACCAGATTTTGTGATAAGATTACACAGTCGATAGCCGTCACGGGTCAGGCTTCAAAACAGGAAGAAGTAGTACTGAACTGTGAAAAAAGAAACAAAATCAAAATAGTGAACGGTCCAAGCGCAAAAATTGCAACATCGAGAGCATTTAAATAGCGGTGGTGTCGTGGTAATGTGGTTACGGCGTTGGACTGCGAAGAGAGAGATCGCTGTTCAAATCTCCATTGTGCCCATTTTCTTTTCCTCACATTTATGAACTGTCCGTTTGATCATTGACGTTTCTGTTCGCTGTATTTAAATTTACGTCTCTGTCGTGGTGTAACGTCTGTTTGCAACAGTGAAGTGTAGACAAGGGAACTCCAGACGTACGTACACTATGTGACGAAAAGTATCTGGACACCTGGCTGAAAATGACTTACAAGTCGGTAATGCTGGAATTCAATATGGTGTTGGCTCACCCTTAGCCTTGATGACAGCTTCCACTCTCGCAGGCATACGTTCATTCAGGTGCTGGAAGGTTTCTTGGGGAATGGCAGCTCATTCTTCACGGAGTGTTGCACTGAGGAGAGGTATCGATGTCGGTCGGTGAGGCCTGGCACGAAGTCAGCGTTCCAAAACATCCCAAAGGTGTTCTGTAGGATTCAGGTCAGGACTGTGCAGGCCAGTGCATTACAGGAATGTTATTGTCGTATTACCACTCTACCACAGGCCGTGCAGTATGAACAGGAGCTCGATCGTCTTGAAAGATGCAATCGCCACCCCCGAATTTCTCTTCAACAGATGGAAGCAAGAAAGTACTTCAAACATCAGTGCAGGCCTGTGCTGTGATAGTGCCACACAAAACAACAAGGGGTGCAAGCCCCTCCATGAAAAACGGGATCACACCGTTACACCACCGCCTCCATATTTTACTTTTGGCACTACACACGCTTCCAGATGACCCTCACCGGGCATTCGCCATACCCACCCCCTGCCATCGGATCGCCACATAGTGTACCGTGATTCGTCACTCCACACAGCGTTTTTCCACTGTTCAATCGCCAAATGTTTACGCTCCTTACACCAAGCGAGGCGTCGCCTAACTGTCATAATACTTGCAGTGGATCCTGTTGCAGTTTGTAATTCCTCTGTGATGGTGTGTCTGCACATTACACATTACGACCCTCTTTAACTGTCGACGGTGTCTGTCAGTCAACAGTCGAGGTCGGCCTGCACGCTTTTGTGCTGTATGTGTCCCTTCACGTTTCCACTTCACTACCACATCGGAAACAGTGGGCCTGGGGATGTTTAGGATAGTCGAAATCTCGCGCACAGACGTAAACACAAGTGACACCCAATCACCTGATCACGTTTTAAGTCCGTGAGTTCCGCGGAGCGCCCCATTCTGCTCTCTCGCGATGTCTGATGACTTCAAAAATGGTTCAAATGGCTCTGAGCACTATGGGACTGCTGAGGTCATCAGTCCCCTAGAACTAATTAAACCTAACTAACCTAAGGACATGACACACATCCATGCCCGAGGCAGGATTCGAACCTGCGACCGTAGCGGTCGCGCGGTTCCCGACTGTAGCGCCTAGAACCGCTCGGCCACTCCGGCCGGTGTCTAATGACTACTGAGGGCGTTGATATGGAGTACCTTGCAGTAGGTGGCAGCAAAATGCACATAATATAAAAAATTAATGTTTTAGGGGGTGTCCGGATACTTTTGATCACATAGTGTACCTTGTTCTACTCAAGTTCCGTGTGTTATGACTCTTGCATTCCGTTGTGCAAGTTTATAGCCTTCAGTTCTTTTGTTGTAACCTAGTTCACATCCGTTTGTTTTCATTTCTATGAGACGTCTATGCGGCTTCTCGCTTTCTGTCACTGTTCATCACATTTACTTGCGAAGGTAACACATTCTTAGGACATGACTCATTTTCTATAACCAATGTACAGTATTACAGTTGCCAAGACTACAGTAGGAGAACATACAGGTCTGTGAGCGAACAGAAAGTTCATAATTGTGTAAAAAAAGAAGGGACATGAGGGAGATTTGAACACTGATCATGACGTAGTCATGCCTGCCAGTCTTTCGATCTTGTAGTTCACTGTTTCTATTGAGCTTCTTTTTTCACAATTTAGTGCAATTTCTTCCTGTTTTCAGTCTTGATCTGTGTCCAGTTTCTGACGGGCTATCCAGTGGGCTACTTCACCATTAAATCGACGAGGAGTTTCCCAAATCAGAAACCCAGAACAGCCAGCCACAGCACTGGAATCCGCATGGCTCCTCATCCCTGTCCATACTTTCCAGAACCTCACTGATTCTCTTCTCTCAAGATTTGCGCTGCAAAAGGTGGTTATTCAGGCTTTTGACAGGTGGCTAGACTAACGTGATGGACAGTTTATTATAAAAAAAGGAACAGTATCCTGAGAATCGAACAATATCGTGAAAATCATCTCTTTAGTATGTATGATGGTATACTCACATCTTTTTCATGGTACTCGGGATAGGAAACCACGGAAGCCGAGAAATAAAGCTTAGGTTGTTCGAAACGAGTGCAGTTTGAAAGGCCTAGTTCACGTTATGTTGGAGATCACAATATTCATTTCCATGAAGCCCAAGAAAGTTGAAGAAAACTGCGATAAAATGGTGTAAAGGATGGTAGGTAAATTATTGTGCAAGATCAGTTTGGATTCCAGAGGAATGTAGGAACACGCGAAGCGATACTGACCATGCGACCTATCTCAGAAGGCAGATTAAGGACATGCAAACGTAGATTTATAGCATTTGTGGACTTCGAAAAAGCTTTTGACAGTGTTGGCTGGAATATTCTACCTGAAATTCTGAAGGTAGCGGTGGTAAAAAAACAGAGAGCGAAATGCTATTTACAACTTTACAGAAAGAATACGGTAGTTATGAGTCGAGGGGTATGAAAGGGAAGCAGTGGTTAAAAAGGGAGTGAGGCAGAACTGTAGCCCACCCCCGATATTATTTGATATGTACATTGAACAAGCAGTAAGGATAACAAAAGAAAAATATGGAGTAGGGATTAGAGTTCAGGAAGAAGAAATAAAAACTGTAAGGCTTGCCGATGACATTGTAAATCTGTCAGAGACAGCAAAGGACTTGGAAGAGCAGTTGAACGGATTGCACAGTGTCTTGAAAAGAGAGTATAAAATGAACATCAACAAAAGAAAAACGAGGATAATGGAATGTAGCTGAATTAAAGCAGGTGATCCTAAAAGTATTAGATTAGGAAGGGAGACACTTAAAAGTTGCTATTTGGGCAGCAAAAAATAACCGATGAAGGCCGAAGTAGAGAGGAAATAAAATATGGGCTGACAATGGCAAGGAAAGCGTTTCTGAAGAAGAGAAATTTGTTAACACCGAATATAGATATAAGTGTTAGGAAGTTTTTTCTGAAGGCGTTTGTCTATCTAGGGTGCAGCCATATTGTACGATGATGGTGACCATGTTTGGCTTGTAGGGCGCTCAATTGCGCGGTTGTCAGCGCCCATACAAATTCCTAATCTTTCTTTACACAGCCCACTCTCGCCACTTTCACGAATGATGATGATTTTGCGGATGACATTACTGTCCTAGTGGAAAATGAGGAAGAATTACAAGTAGTGTTGGAGGAAATGGAAAACACTCTTGCTACACGGTACAACATGAAAATTAATAAGTCAAAAACAAAAATCTTAGTTGCAAGCAAACAAAATAATCAAGCAATTACGAATATAAGGCTGAATGGAGAGAAGCTGAAATAAATACAAGACTTTGTCTACTTGGGAAGCAGAATAACATCAGATGGTCGTAGTAGGAAAGATGTAATAAGTAGAATAAATCAGGCAAAGATTGCATTCTATAAAAGGAAAGGACTCCTCACATCAAATATGATAAGTCTGTCGTTAAGGAAGCGGTTAATAAAGACCTTTGTTGGGAGTGTGCTTCTCTACGGCAGCGAAACCTGGACACTTGGAGAGGACGAAAGAAGAAGGATTGAAGGATTCGAAATGTGGTGTCTGCGAAGGATGTTAAAAATTCCATGGACGGCCAGGATGACAAATGAAGAAGTCCTGCAGAGAGCGGAGGAAGTTCCAGTTCTTTTATATGGATGGGACACATTCTGAGACATGAAAGTCTTCTCCACACTATAACGGAAGGCCTTGTGGAGGGCAAAAGGGCAAGAGGCAGACCTAGAAGAAAGTACATAAGCCAGATAATGCAGGACCTAGGATGCGGAAGTTTCACGGAATTGAAGAGGCTGGCCGACTGTCGCACTGAATGGAGAGCTGCTGCAAATCAATCTTAGGATTGGCAACTTAAGAAGAAGAAGATGAAGTCATGAGGACGACACAAACAACCATTCCCCCGGCAGAAAATCCCCAATCCGGCCGGGACCGAACCCGGGACTCCGTGATCCAGAGGCAGCAACACTAGCCACTGGACCACGAGCTGCGGGTTGTAGCCACGTACGGAAATGAAACATGAACGATAAATAGTTTGGTTCAAATGGCTCTGAGCACTATGGGACTTAACATGAGTCCCCTAGAACTTAGAACTACTTAAACCTAACTAACCTAAGGACATAACACGACACCCAGTCATCACGAGGCAGAGAAAATAAATGGTTTGGACAAGAAGAGAATAGAAGCTTTCGAAATGGGGCGCTACAGAATAATGCTGAAGACTGGATGAGTCGATCAGGTAACTAATGACGAGGTACTGAACAGAATTGGGGGGAGAAGTAATTTGTGGCACAACTTGATCAAAAGAAGGAATCAGTTGACACGACACATTCTGAGACGTCAAGGAATAACCAATTTAGTATGGAGGGAAATGTACGTGGTAAAAATCGTAAAGTGGGACCAAGATGAATACATTAAGCAGATACAGAAAGGTTTGGATTGCAGCAGTTATTCGGATATGAAGAGGCTCGCACCGGAGAGTAGCGTGCAGAGCTGCATCAAATCAGTCTTCGGACTGAAGACTAGAACAACAACAGCAACAACAACAACAACGTAAAAATTAGTTAAAGACAGTGAAAAATAAGTGTCCAAGACAGACGCAGTATATGTGTCCGGTCAGAAGCATTAAACGAGAACTCAAAGGTGAAAATCTTTGAGAGTGATGAAAGAATCTTACTCTCTGCTGCTTCGTAAGTGTCATGCAGTTGTCTTGAATCGATAATTTGCTGCATTCCTGTTCCTGATTGCCAGTATCGAGCCCTTCATTCTTGAACAGAGACACTACTATCTGATCAAAAGTAACCGGACATCTGTTAGTGCCGGCCGCGGTGGTCTAGCGGTTCTAGGCGCTCAGTCAGGAACCGCGCGACTGCTACGGTCGCAGGTTCGAATCCAGCCTCGGGCATGGATGTGTGTGATGTCCTTAGGTTAGTTAGGTTTAAGTAGTTCTAAGTTCTAGGGGACTGATGACCACAGATGTTTAGTCCCATAGTGCTCAGAGCCATTTGAACCATTTGAACACCTGTTAGTGGACATTAATTTGGGCGTGTCCACCCTTCGCATTTGTGACAGCTTGAATTCCGCTGTGGACACTAACTGAGATGTGTCCGAGTGTCTGTGGAGGAATGGCAGCCCATTCTTCCTCAAGAGCTGGAGCCAGAGAAGGTAGAGATGGACGCTGGAGTCTGGAGCCAAGACGACATTCTAGCTCACCCCACAGGTGTGCTGTTGGTTTCAGGTCGGCACTCTAGGTAGGCCAGTCCATTTCAGGAACATTACTGTCCTCGAGACAGTTACCTCATGTTTTACGACGGAGTGCATTGTCATGCTGAAACTATCATCGCCTCCCAACGGTTACTCTTCTGAACATTGCACACAATGCGATTAACTGTGCTGATATCCTCCGCACTTAGCGTTTGCGTAGACACAATAAGAGGATCGCATGCTAGCCCGATAAACAGCCACATACCATACATAACACTGCCTCTGTTCTGGCGTAGCCACAAGCGCCGGAACGAACTTCCCCGAATGGGGCCTCCCGGCCAACAATGCCACACACCCGTTTCATTTGGTGCAAGACTGCTGAGAGAATATGTCCCTATTAGCCGTGTGTCATGTCTTAAGCCGTGCGTGTATGTGCTACCTCCTACTTTATGTGGTAGTTTCTCCCCAGGATTCGAACCTGCGACCGTCGCTCAGTTCCAGACTGTAGCGCCTAGAACCGCTCGGCCACCCCGGTCGGCTCATCACCGAACATCCGTTGTGTTGCACAGTGATGCCAACTGTGGTCTGGAGATATTTTTACGATGTGACATGGCACTGAAGCACAATGCTTCATTTACCTTAAAAGATTAAAGACTTTTCTGCCGCTGCGCCGGTTAGCCGCTAGGTCAGGGGCGCCCTGTCACGGTCCGCGTCGGAGGTTCGAATCCTTCCTCGGGCATGGGTGTGTGTTGTCCATAGCATAAGTTAGTTCAAGTTAGACTAAGCAGTGTGTAGCCTTAGGGACCGATGACCTCGGCAGTTTGTTCCCATAAGACCTTACCACAAATTTCAAGTTTCCAACTTTTCTGCCATTCCTTTGATATAATAAATGTGGAACGAGGTTATAATAAAAGTAATAAATTAAATACTAAACAGTTACTCATTTATAATGCAAAATTAAACATGGGAAGTCTCTGATCTGCTGCCAGTGTCCACATAACATGCCTTTATCTGTTTATACCCTTGAAAACGGACAAATTAACATGAAAAGCGGATTTCTTCAACATCAGTTTTCACCCTTTAGCACCGACTATTCATAAAGCGCAAATACTGCTATTATCCCTTATTACAACGCGAGTTTTGAGCAAAGTTTTAAATAATTGGAATCAATACGAGTAGTACTGTATTCAGCCACTTAACGATTTTTCTTTGTTCGATTTCTACGTTCGTTACAGGAAATAACAGAAACAGAAAACCGATAATCGGTTATTTCAGAAACCGGTTTTTTTGGAGCTGTTTTAACAGTCAGATAAAACTGGCGTCGAAAAAGACCGATATAACCGAAAAGTGGTTGTTTCAGTGATAACCGCCGCCCCAAACTACACTTCCCCTACCGCGCCGCGGCCCAGCACTACGATGCCCCCACCACTACCACTGGGCCCTCCCCTACCGTACCGAATGCGCAGGAGCGGGCTACATTCACTAGAGCGCCCTCTACCTCACGTGGAGACCAAGTACCTGTCATCTTAAAACCGGGTGTATCGTTGGCTCTAGCGCTAACATCATACTACATCCATTATTAGCCGGCCGCTGTGGCCGAGCGGTTCTAGGCACTTCAGTCCAGAACCGCGCTGCTGCTACGGCCGCAGGTTCGAGTCCTGCCTCGGGCATGGATGTGTGCGATGTTCTTAGGTTAGTTAGGTCTAAATAGTTCTAAGTCTAGGGGACTGATGACGTCAGATGTTAAGTCCAATAGTACTCACAAGGGAACCTCCCCATCGCACCCACATCAGATTTAGTTATAAGTTGGCACAGTGGATAGGCCTTGAAAAACTGAACACAGATCAATTGAGAAAACAGGAAGAAGTTGTGTGGAACTGTGAAAAAATAAGCAAAATATACAAACTGAGTAGTTCAAGGGAAGATAGGCAACATTAAGGACGATAGGAACGCAGGAGCGCCGTGGTCTTAATGTGAGCAGCTGCGGAACGAAAGGTCCTAGGTTCAAATCTTTTATCGAGTGAAAAGTTTAATTTTTTATTTTCAGTTTATGTGACAAACTCTTATGTTTTCATCACTTTTTTGGGAGTGATTATCACATCCACAAGAAAACCTAAATCGGGCAAGGTAGAAGAATCTTTTTACCCATTCGCCAAGTGTACAAGTTAGGTGGGTCGACAATATATTCCTGTCATGTGACGCACATGCTGTCACCAGTGTCGTATAGAATATATCAGATGTGTTTTCCTGTTGAGGAATCGGTTGACCTATGACCTTGCGACAAATGTTTTCTGTTCCCATTGGAGAGGCACGTCCTTTCGTCTACTAATCGCACGGTTTTGCGGTGCGGTCGCAAAACACAGACACTAAACTTATTACAGTGAACAGAGATGTCAGTGAACGAACGGACAGATAATAACTATGCAAAAATAAAGAAAGTAAAATTTTCAGTCGAGGGAAGACTTGAACCTCTCGTTTTCCAGCTGCTCACGCTACCACGGGACCACGGCGCTCCTAATCTCTCGTAGTCCATTATGGTGCTTATGTGGCCCATTGACTACTCAGTTTGTATATTTTGCTTATTTTTTCACAGTTCCACACAACTTCTTCCTGTTTTCTCAATTGATCTGTGTTCAGTTTATCAAGGCCTATCCACTGTGCCAACTTATAACTAAATGTGAGGGGGGTGCGATGGGGAGGTTCCCTTGTCAGAGGCATTTGAACCATTTGAACGCTATACTGGAGTTAGCTTGGGAAGTCATTCGACAGCCGCCTTATTCACCTGATCTTGCGCGATCAGATTTTAACCTTCTCTGCGCTCTGTCGAACAACCTCCGAGGAACTTCCTTTCCGGATAGAATTATTGACCACTAAAGTCTCTTATTATGTGCATCTGTCGTGTTTCTTATGAAAAAACGCTACTAACTTAGCACCAACCGAGTACACACTCAGCAAAACACTGTGTGAGCGTGGTAGAGAGCACTTCGCACTGTACCAGTTATTTAGGGCTTCTTCCCGTATGGAGCGATAGATACTGCTTAAAGGCCTCTGCGTGCTCTATAATTATTCAGATGTTATCTTCGCAGTTCCTGCTGTAGCAGTACGTAGTCGGCGGAGGAATATCTCTAGATTGCCACATGATACTGGTTCTTGAAATTTTGCAATTAAGCTTTACGCTATAATTTATCTGTCAGCTCAAGTTTTTCAGCATCTTCCTGGAAGACTCCCACGCGTCAAAGCCTAATCTCTGTATACGTTCATTATTCCTGTTAATCCTATTTCGTTGGGTCGCACGCACTTAAGGGATATTGCGGGACTAGTGACACAAGCGTTTTGTTAGCAATGTTATCTGTAGAGTGACTATTTTCGAGTATCCTACCAGTGAATCAATATGCAGAGTGATTCACGAAGATATGTAAATATTTTAATATGTTATTTCACAAGTAAAAGTAAAAAGTTCATAATAAACATAGGTCCGCAAACGTTTAGTTACGGAGTTACGGCTAATAAAATATTTTGCCTGAAATTTAGCAACTTCGCTACTATGAAACCATCGCACAACCGTCCGATGTTAAAGTAAAGCACGATTTCCATTTTGTTGTTATTGGTCTGCTGAATCTAATAAAACATGTCCGAGACGGGTATGTGCAGCAGTTTTCCAGAACACCCAGAGATTCTGGACAATTCGAGCGAATAGTTTTGCCACACATATCGCCCAACGTGAATCCCGCTGAACATGTATGGGGCATATTCGAGAGGTCAATTCGTGTGCAAAATCCTGCACCGGAAACACTTTCGCAATTATGGACGAGCCAGTCGGTCTGGCCGAGCGGTTCTAGGTGCTTCAGTCTGAAACCGCTCGACCGCTACGGTCGCAGGTTCGAATCCTGCCTCGGGCATGGACGTGTGTGATGTCCTTAGGTTAGTTAGGTATAAGTAGTTCTAAGTTCTAGGGGACTAATGACCTTCGATGTTAAGTTTCATAGTGCTCAGAGCCATTTGAACCATTCGAACATCCATTATTTATACAGATGGATTCATTGCCATAACTAGTTCGGACCTCCTCGGGACACTCTGAGATAGAGGTGTAGAAATGAAGTAAAAAATTTAATATAATTATTTTTTATTTAAAACGCAATTACATGGAACCTGGTGCGGCAGAAGTGCTTGGTACACAATATTTTTTGGAAGATTTCACATTTTCAGCAAGTCTTTTTCCTCTTTTTCGTATTTATAAACTTCCATGTAAGACATCTTGTAGTTAAACAGGCAGTTAAGATTGATTCCACAGTCCCTGGCATCAGTCGATTTCATTCATCAGACCACTTCGCCGACATCCGCGAAAATAGTCTTTCCACGGTGGTGTGTGCGGGAATAGAAAACAAATACTGCATAATTTTAGCAGTTGGCATTTGCGTTCAGAATTTTCCATTTCCTCAAGAAAGTAAATCCATCTTTCTACCACAGAGTTTTTAGACTTCCATTCTTCTGTGTCACGCTTAGTTTCTAAAATGCTCTTCAGATACACATGTTCCTGAAAACAACTCTTGCCTGAACCCATCACACCATTTTTAATCAGGTGTACAATAGTGTTTTCAGTCATCTTCCAATTCGGCGTTTCAGATAGCGCCATCCAGTCAAATACGTGTTATTTATGAAAAGAAGTAGCCCATGTCTGTAAGTAAAGTGGCCCATCGGGACCATCCGACCGCCGTGTCATCCTCAGTTGAGGATGCGGATAGGAGAGGCGTGTGGTCAGTACACCGCTCTCCCGGTCGTTACGATGGTTTTCTTTGACCGGAGCCGCTACTATTCGGTCGAGTAGCTCCTCAGTTGGAATCACGAGGCTGAGTGCAACCCGAAAAATGGCAACAGCACATGGCGGCCCGGATGGTCACCCATCCAAGTGCCGGCCACGCCCGACAGCGCTTAACTTCGGTGATCTGACGGGAACCGGTGTATCCACTGCGGCAAGGCCATTGCCATGTCTGTAAGTAATCAAGAGCTATTATACAGAAAGCCATTGTTTCTTCCTCAAATTTCGAAATCAAATTAATTATTTCTTGGCCAGGGTTATTATTGTTTAATTTGTTCAAATCCATCTTAGTCTGCACGCCACTAAAGCTGGCAATCTTCCTTACATTCAGACATCTTTGAGCGTCGATTAATATATTTCTTATTTCAGTTATCGTGACTTTATTCTTACTTCAGTACTTAAAAGAAGCACATAACAGTGTACTGCAAAATCGGGACAAAATTAACGAAATTTATATTTTCTTAAATTTTTGTAGTGCTCGTGTAGTACTTCTCCTCTCAGTGTACACATTACGGAAAGTGTGGTAGTACTGCTAAGGTTGCGCTGAAAGATATTTTCAGGTTCTGTAGTATACTTATATGTCAGTACCTATCTAAAAAAACGTTGTTAATAAAAGTTAACAACAAGTAACGAAATCCCTTTTATGTATTTTTTGTGGCGGGCATAAAGAAAAAACACGTAGCATACGCATTATGGAAAATAAATAGTATAGCTAGGATTAAGCTCAGATATATACACCTACAGTAAAGCGTGGCTATGCTCTTCCCGAGTATACTACAATGCCTCTGACGTGTAAAACTTAATTTAGAATCAGGAAGCCATGAAGCCACCATCGGTTTTCTTTTTCGAACGAAAAATGGTAAACTGCTGTTTGTTTCCGTTGTGCTTCAAGGGAAGCGAATTTGAAAAAAAAAAAAAAAAAAATGTAAATTTGTGGTAAGATCTTATGGGAGCAAACTGCTTATGTCATCGGTCCCTAAGCTTACACACTACTTAATCTAACTTAAACTAACTGACGCTATGGACAACACACACACACACACACACACATACCCGACGGAGGATTCGAACCTCTGACGGGGGGAGCGGCGCAGACCGTGTCAAGACGCCCTAGATAGCGCCGCTATCCCGCGCGGCTGCGAATTTGAGATGAATGACTGGCAAGTGTACAATTGGACTCGGAATCAATGACGGAATCCGTATTAGACCGTATTCTTTTAGCAGCTAGGCAAGAGTTTAACAAGAAATTGACAGAAAAGTCTGAAGACACTGTTTCGGTAGGGCTCTGTAAAGGTTCGTACCCATCTTGACTGCATATCAACGCCGAAGCCGCAGCCGTACCAATGAATCAGCATAATTTCCCGTGAACAAAGCTGCAGTAACCGCTAAGCCTGTAGTATTTCTCGTCGTGTTCGGCAGTGCTAAATTTGCAGCTTAGTGGTGCTGCATACAATGACTGCTGGAAATTCGAGCGAATTTTTTACTGAATAAAATGGTTGCACCAAGATTCTAGGCTGGGAGAAGTGCCCCCTTTTCATGCCCTGCTCCCCTTGCGGACGCCTGTAGTGTGTACTTTCCTTCATGGTTTTAGCTTGCTATTTTGGTTCAAATTACTTAACGCAAAACCGGAAACTATATTAATTCTGAACATTTGTTGTAACTACTTATACAGGGTGTTACAAAAAGGTACGGCCAAACTTTCAGGAAACATTCCTCACACACAAAGGCAGAAAATACGTTATGTGGACATATGTCCGGAAACGCTTACTTTCCATGTTAGAGCTCATTTTATTACTTCTCTTCAAATCACATGAATCATGGAATGGAAACACACAGCAACAGAACGTACCAGCGTGACTTCAAACACTTTGTTACAGGAAATGTTCAAAATGTCCTCCGTTAGCGAGGATACGTGCATCCACCATCCGTCGCACGTAATCCCTGATGCGCTGATGCAGCCCTGGAGAATGACGTATTGTATCACAGCCGTCCACAATACGAGCACGAAGAGTCTCTACATTTGGTACCGGGGTTGCGTAGACAAGAGCTTTCAAATGCCCCCTTAAATGAAAGGCAAGAGGGTTGAGGTCAGGAGAGCGTGGAGACCGTGGAATTGTTCCGCGTCTACCAATCCATCGGTCACCGAATCTGTTGTTGAGAAGTGTACGAACACATCGACTGAAATGTGCAGGAGCTCCATCGTGCATGAACCACATGTTGTGTCGTACTTGTAAAGGCACATGTTCTAGCAGCACAGGTAGAGTATCCCGTATGAAATCATGATAACGTGCTCCTTTGAGCGTAGGTGGAAGTACATACTGACGAAACTAAAATGAGCTCTAACATGGAAATTAAGCGTTTCCGGACACATGTCCACATAACATCTTTTCTTTATTTTTGTGTGAGGAATGTTTGCTGAAAATTTGGCCATACCTTTTTGTAACACCCTGTATATCTCCAGTTAAGAGGATGTTAAGAAATTGTAAAAATTAAGTACTAAAAATTACAAATTGTATGTAAATGGCCAGAGACCTTGAAGCCACTAAATAAATGAAAAGCACCTGTCATCTCATGATATCAGTAATAACGTCTCAGTTATTTACTACCTCAGTTATGCCCATTCATAAAACACCTCTGTTGCCACCGTCCGCTTTCATTTGCGTGGAGACCTCGTTCCATTTTTCATGTCCCACTAACGTATTCAGCCTGATGTCGGTACATTATTCGCGAAGCAGTGTAGCGGTGGCATAGTGCGGAAGACCGCCCCTCGCCTCACACCCCTTGAGTGGTGGCAGCTCGGGACACGTGCGCTTTCCTCTGCAGTGCGTACACGCAGTGCGGTGCTGTCTCCTTGTGCCCCCACCACGCGCAGGGTCACCGCACGTGGCTCTAAGTAGGTCGTCGACGCCGCGGCACACGTGGCCAAGCAACTGCGTGCGGCCCCATCTGACTGCAGCGCCAACTGCGTGCTTGCCCCATCTGACTGCGCCGCGTCTTACGTAACTCCTGCACTCCAGGCAACGTGCACAACACATACCTTCGATTATGCCTGCACCTTTCCAGGTACGTTTATATGAGCCATAAAAAATGCATACTGCCGGAAACAAGTCGAGACAGTGTTGTCCTGCAAAATTATGGTCATACGAATGGCAGCCACTTGTAGTTCACCATAACTGGCCACTATTGCCGGGCAATGTTTGCGGCAGTACGTTCCGGGCCAGAAATGTTCAAATGAAATTATCGTATGGTATTGTTGACCGGGAGGCCCCATGCGGGGGAAGTTCGCCCGCAGTATTGCAATTTCTTTTTTTTAGTTGACGCCACTTCGGCGTCTTGCGTGCGTCAATGATGATGAAATGATGATGAAGAACACACAACACCCAGTCATCACGAGGCAGAGAAAATCCCTGACCCCGCTGGGAATCGAAAGCGGGACCCCGTGCGCGGGAAGGGAGAACGCTACCGCAAGGCCACGAGCTGCGGACGCCAGAAGTGTTTACACGGGATCACACTGTTAGCACAAACTGGATGAACGCCAGCTGGTGGAAGTTAGTGCGGCTCTCTGTTTTTACACCACATAAGGTTCAAATTGCTCTGAGTACTATGGGACTTGACATCTGAGGTCATCAGTCCCCTAGACTTAGAACTAGTTAAACCTAACTAACCTAAGGACATCACACACATCCATGCCCGAGGCAGGGTTCGAACCTGCGACCGTGGCAGCAGCGCGGTTCCGGACTGAAGTGCCTAGAACCGCTCGCCCACACCGGCCGGCACACCACATAAGGTATCAAGTTACAAAGAAGAAGAGAAATCGGGCTTTGGAGGTGTGTTCTTTTTTTAGTATACGGAGTGCTTCAGAATATTTAACTAGTGAATCGATGCTGATTCACAATTTTGCCAAAATGTCGAAACAAGATTTCGAATATCTCGTACAAGCAGTTGATCCAAGAATTGTTAAAACCTATACAAATACGAGTGTGTATAGTAGTTACAACCCGATGATTGAACGCCCTTCGGTTTTTAGCTACTGGTGATTCGTATAACTTTAAAATTCACTATGAATCAATAACCCTCAGGGAACGCGAACTATGCAATGCTTTTAAAAGACTGAAAAGATTTCAATAAGGGAAGTGTGAAATAAGAATACAAATTTTATTTTTGCTCATCGGCACACATCAATGGTTATGTATCAATTTCTGCTTCAGGTACGTCTCGAGGTAGTACGAAACTCGTTGCATTAAACGCAAATCATGTGGATGAAGTACCACCTGCGCTTCCATGCCTCCTATGCAATTTCGTTGCCTCGCTTTTGGCTTATGTTCGAAGATATCGGAATGTTTTGCAAGCTTCATCAAGCGTGATTCCGGGATCATCGGCTACAGCTTGACAACTGTGTTTTTTCAGGCTGCAATTTTCGTATGCATTGCTCTGAAAGATTAATAGTTATTTCCTTTGCCTGCTTTTCCGTCACTGCATTCAACAAACTCACGACAGCAAACAACTGCAAAACATATGGCTATATGTTCGCGTGTAAACTTTCGAACAAAAGCGAGACGACATTGCTTTGCTCCGACAGCTGACTGCAGCACTGTCGGTGGGAGAAGTAGCAAACAAAAGTGAGAGAGAGAGGGAAGCATATACAGACAAGGACAGAGATAAATGTGGCCTCGCAATACGAAACATTCTCCACTCTTGGTAGACAGCATCGGCAACTTTTCAGTAATACGTTGCCAGCTATCTGCATCGACCTGTAACGTCACCGATACTGCCCAGCCACACCGCATAATTACCGCCTATTGCAACCACATTGCAGCAGTGTTGATGGCAACGTTATTGCGGTCAAATATTGCCATAAAATATGGTCCATCTACAAGCACTTTAAGAAATATCGATGTTGGGAGTTCAAGGGAACCAGCAAAAATAACTCGAAATAACGAATTTTTTTGTGTTACGTTATACTCCAGTTATTCGTGAACGACAATATGTACGGTTTTCCTATGCCTGGTGCATATTCATACGGAAGAGACAACATTTTCTAAACAACGACACGCCCTTTGTCTGTCTGTTATCCATTCAGCAATCCGAGTACAGTAGACTTTCCTTGCCTTCATTCTTTGATCACTGCTTTCCAAGTTGATCATCCCGCTGCTAAGCGAGTGTAGGTAACAGTCGAACATCAGTTCATCGTTCCATTTACGTTTTACTAGTCCTAGTGATTTGATGGAGACGCTTGATTTCGGAAAGTAATCTTATTGTGTTTATAGTTCCCCAAGGAAGTGTTATAGGCCTTCTATTGTTCCTGATCTATATTAACGACACAGGAGACAATCTGAGTAGCCCCCTTAGATAGTTTGCAATTGATGCTTTCATTTAACGTCTTGTACAGTCATCAGATGACGAAAACGAATTGCAAAATGATTTAGATAAGATATCTGTGTGGTGCGAGAAGTGACAATTGACCCTGAATAAAGAAAAGTGTGAAGTTATTCACATGAGAACTAAAAGAAATCCGCTAAATTTCGATTACGCGATAAGTCACACAAATCTGAAGGCTGTAAATTTAACTAAATACTTAGGGATTACAATTACAAATAACCTAAACTGGAACGATCACATAGATAATGTTGTGGGTAGAGCCAACGAAAGACTGCGATTCCGTGGCAGAACACGTAGAAGATGCAACAGGTCTACTAAAGAGACTGCTTACACCTCGCTTGTCCGCCCTATTCTGGAGTATTGCTGTGCGGTGTGGGATCCGTATCAGGTGAGACTGACGGATGATATTGGAAAACTTCAAAGAAGGGCAGCGAAATATGGGGCATAGTGCCACAGACATGAAACGTGAATTGGAGTGACAATCATTAAAACAAAGGCGTTTTTTGTTGCGACGGGATCATCTAATGAAATTTCAATCACCAGTTTTCTCCTCCTATTGCGAAAACATTCTGTTGGCACCCTCCTACGTAGGGAGAAATGATGATCACGATAAAATAATAAGAGAAATCAGGGCTCGCACAGAAAAATTTAACCCCTTACCGCATACTGTCCCAGATATGCCACATACCACTTTTCTCTTTGTCAATTTCATATCTGAGAATATATTCTCAAACTGCATGTTGGGACAGATATGGCATACAGTCAAGAGCAGCTGTGCAAGCAGTGTATGCCATCTGTTGGGAGAGCAAGGAATTACGTGTTATGAATCTTTGCTTTGTGTTGCTAGCTGTTTACATCCAAGTTTGGTTCAAAAATGGTTCAAATGGCTCTGAGCACTATGGGACTTAACATCTGTGGTCATCAGTCCCCTAGAACTTAGAACTACTTAAACCTAACTAACCTAATCACATCACACACATCCATGCCCGAGGCAGGATTCGAACCTGCGGCCGTAGCAGTCGCGCGGTTCCGGACTGCGCGCCTAGAACCGCTAGACCACCGCGGCCGGCCCTCTTGCAGACAGGATGACAGCAATGCAACGAGATTCAAAACCTTCAACTAAGGTGGGGAAACCTACCATACATTGGAAACTAGGACATTTGATTAGAAGGGATGATGAGACGAAATTCGCCGGAAATACTGCTCTTCCTCAGGAAGTATTGGAACTTGATACTCCAGTGGAATATTTCCAGTATTTCTTCACTAAAGACATAGTGCAGTACATAGTCGAACAATCCGATCTGTATTCGATACAGTGCCGACCCAATAAATGTGTAAATGTTAGTGTTGGAGAAATTGAACAACTTATTGGTACTGCCTTGTTTATGTCAGTCATTCAACTCCCAGCAAGAAGACATTATTGGTGCAAATATCTTGGCCACCCTGCTGTGGGTGACATAATTAGTTGTAATCGATGGGAAGAAATAAAGCGTTTCATACACTTCTGTGATTAACAGTAATCTAGTTCCCGCTGGTGAACCCAACCATGACAAACTTTTCAAAATTCGCCCACTGCTAGACCAACTGCGTGAAAGACTGTTGCGAGTACCAAAAGAGGAATTCTTAGCTGTGGATGAACAGATTATTCCAACAAAATGCAGATCTTCACTAAAGCAATACAACCCCAGTAAACCACATAAATGGGGCTTCAAAGCTTTTGTCCTCAGTGGAGTGTCAGGCTTCAGCTATGATTATGAAATTTTTGATGGAGCTCAGGCTATATCATAATACCTGGTGCTATGGATCTAGAAGCTAGCAGCAATGTTGTTGTGCGTCTTACACAAACAGTCCCACGACATGTGAATCACAAGTTACCCTTGGAAGTGTATTTGCACAAGGGAGGTGTACAATCACTAGGGACAGTCCGGTCCAATCGAGTACGTGGTTGCATTTTACCTAAGGAGGCAGCAATGAAGAAGAATGGTCGAGGCAGCATGGAGGAAAAGATAGCAACAGTAAACGGTGTGCAACTGTCAGTAGTCTCCTGGTTTGATAATAAAGTAGTCAACACTTTGTCAACTTACATTGGATGCAAACCAGAAGGCGAGATCAAGAGGCTTTTCGGGAAGGAAAAAGAATACAAAATGGTACCTTGTCCACGCTCTGTGATGATCTACAATGACTACATGGGGGGTGCGATCTATTAGATTCTATGCTAGGATATTACAGAATTCAAATCAGATCAAAGAAATGGTACTTGAAGATATTCTTTCATCTAGTTGACTTGGCTTGTGTGAACAGCTGGCTGTTATGGAGAAGAAGAAATACGGACTACATGCCCCTTGTTGATTTCAAGGTCGCAGTCGCAGAGGCCCTCTGTAAAACTGGGAAATCCTTATCCAAGAAACGTGGTAGGCCAAGCAATGAAATACAAAAACAGCTTGACTGCAAGAAGAAGAGAGGCCCTACAGCAGATCTTCCACAGCGTCAGGTGCGACTGGATGGGATACATCACATGCCTATCTGGCTGGAAAATCGTGGTCGTTGCAAGTATCGAGAATGCAAGGGAAAATCCTATACAGCGTGTATGAAGTGCAGTGCGACACTGTGCTTGAATAAGGAGAGAAATTGCTTCATCAAGTTTCATAATGAACAGAGAAAATGGAAACAGAATTTGTGTTATTTTCTCAAAATATGTGTATTGTAATGAATAGAAAGTGTAATTGTTTTATATAAATGCAGTTCTGCTAGTTCATGTAGGTATCTTATTGTATATTTTCCACATTGTGCATCATCAATCCCAAAACTGTGACTACGTAGGCTTTCCCGGCGTAATAAGTCTTGAAAGTCTCTTCGGGTTTGCTGCCGGATCCTAAAATCAACTTGATTGTTCGCCATCTTCAGGAAATGCTGCTTCTGCTGATGAGTCCCGCTGAGAACTGACGCAAGATTGCAATTCGACGTCCTATATAGGCCACCGTTCAGTACACGGAGCATGCGCTGTCCATCACGGTTTCTGGCTTCCAAAACAGGGAGGTGGCGCCGCCCTTAGTGAAACACTGCTGGCAACGATATATCGCAATCAAGGCTGCATCGAAGAACGTTCAGTTTTGATGCGAGATAATACAGGATTCCACGTTTTGCTAAGAGGAAATCCATTGTCCCTGTTGATTAAATTATCAGCCAACCTAATTTCAATCGCCTCTTTATACACACTATTCCAAAAACCGGAAATGTTGGCAATTACAACAGTTTCCTCAAATTCCATTTTGTGTCCCTCATTTAGGCAGTGTTCTGCTACGGCCGATTTTTCCGGCTGTTGTAGCCTCGTGTGACGGCGATGTTCCACACACCTGTCATTCACTGTGCGAATAGAACGGCCAACGTAAGCTTTCCCACATTGACACGGGATTTTGTACACCCCGGGTTTCCTAAGTCCCAAATCATCTTAGAGGGTGGACGGAACACACTCTTAATGTTAAAACTCCTTAAAATTCGTCCAATCTTAAACGATAAGCCTCCAGCATAAGGAAGAAAGGCCACAGATCCATGTTCCTCTTCGAACACCTCCGGAGACGGTCCAAATTCCATAGCCCGACGAATCTGTTTCTCGGTGTATCCATTTTCCTTAAAAACAGTCATCAAATGCTCAAGTTCTTGGGTTAAGCTGTCTGCGTCGGAAATGGCATCTGCTCTCCGTACCAGACGCAGACAGCTTAACCCAAGAACTTGAGCATTTGATGACTGTGATTAATCAGTTATTCAAAAACAGTCTTAATCGCATTTATTGTTATTATACCTCCAACCGGTGTCAACCCGACGTAGGGGTCATCTGGGCGTTTACACCATTGGTCGCCGTTATGTAGACAGGAGTGACACCACCAGCAGTCGACCAATGATGTAAACGCCCAGAAGATGACCCCTACGTCGGGTTGACACCGGTTGGGGGTATAATAACAATAAATGCGATTAAGACTGTTTTCGAATAATTGAGAAACATTTGCGCTGTCTATAGGGCTAATGTCATTGGACACAGTGCGATAAGAAAATGTTTTTTTTTTTTTTCATTTTACGGAGGATAGTTTTGACATTAGTGAATCTAGAATGAGATTTTCACTCTACAGCGGAGTGTGCGCTGATATGAAACTTTCCTGACAGATTAAAACTGTGTGCCGGACCGAGACTCGAACTCGGGACCTTTGCCTTTCGCGGGCAAGTGCTCTACCAACTGAGCTATCCAAGCACGACTCACGCCCCGTCCTCGCAGCTTTACTTCTGGAGTACCTCGTCTCCTACCTTCCAAACTTTACAGAAGCTCTCCTGTGAACCTTGCAGAACTCCTTTCTTACAGGAGCAAGTGGCAGTCAGAAATGTAAAGTCAAGTTTCTGCAACCTTTCCCATAGAAACTCTCCCTTCGGAAGGAATTATGTACAGTCTTCCTTTTCCCCTCCAAACGAACAGCCATAAGCACAGCACTGAGGACCGAGCGAGGTGGCGCAGTGGTTAGACACTGGACTCGCATTCGGGAGGACGACGGTTCAAACCCGCGTCCGACCATCCTGATTTAGGTTCTTCGTGATTTCCCTAAACCGCTTCAGCCACATTCCGGGATGGTTCCTGTGAAATGGCACGGCCGATTTCCTTCCCCATCCTTCCCTAAAACGAGCTTGTACTCCGTCTCTAATGACTTCGTTGTCGACGGGACGTTAAACACTAATCTCCTGCTCCGCCACAGCACTAAGGCATTATTCTACTTAAAACTCCGGAGATACACAACACTTCCTATGCTTCACATGAAACGCTTGGGCCCACAACGGCTCCTAATGTCACGTGACGCGGTTTCAGCCAATCCTGAACTGCGGACAGCGGCAAACGCAGGGGAAAAGGATTGGCCATACTTCCCTTTATGCAGAACTTTATGTCAGCCTCGTGGTACTGCCAGTGGAACACACGACGGTTTATGGACGCTCCCGCACCAGAACGCCTTTTGACCCGGAATCTTATATCTGCGAGATTCAGATGAGATCAACATCTTGAGACACTACATCTCACAACTATTCAAAAGCAGAATTGGAAAAAAAAGTCTTGGGAATTACGAGGCTCATAAACGAAGCTCGGTTCGAAGAATAAGCCTCTCCAGATAACAATCACGTTCAAACTGCTTACAATAGCGCACTTTCTCGAATCTGGCTGGCTGGATATAGTGGAAATTATCGATCCTCAATTTCCTCACAGCCCGTTCATGATGCTCCGCTACAACCACAAGAGCTCTATACCACAGAAAAGGCACGTTTACTATAGGGGCTATGTAAGTTCTTCTCGAAACCCACTTCCAGTCTGAAATAGCACAGCAAGTGATGCTAATAGGTCAGATACATCAGACACGCTATAATTATTCTAAGAAAAAGGACATATAAACATTTGCAAATTTAATTTCAGTTTATACACTGAAGCGCTAAACAAACTGGTATAGGCATCCGTATTCAAATACAGAAACATGTAAACAGGCAGAATACGGCGCTGCGGTCGGCAACGCCTATATAAGACAAGTGTCTGGCGCAGTTGTTAGATCACTGCTGCTACAATGGCAGGTTATCAAGATTTAAGCGAGTTTGAACGTGGTGTTGTATTTGGCGCACGAGCGGTGGGACACAGCATCTCCGAGGTAGCGATGAAGTGGGGATTTTCTCGTACGAGAATCGTTCAGTGTGACACAAGTGCAACCCTTCCGCAAATTGCTGCACATTTCAATGCAGGGCCATCAACAAGTGTCAGCGTGCGAACCATTCAACGAAACATCACCGAGCCCAAGGACTACTCGTGTTTCCTCGAAGACTGAGAGACACAAACCCTTACACCTCGTCTGGGCCCGTCAACACGGACATTGGACTGTTGAACACTGGAGACATGTTGTCTGGTTGGACGAGTCTCGTTTCGAATTGTATCGAGCGGATGGACGTGTACGGGTATGGAGACAACCTCATCAATCCATGGAGCCTGCATGTAAGCAGGGACTGTTCAAGCTGGTGGAGGCCCTTTAATGGTGTGGAGCGTTTTGCAGTTGGAGTGATATGGGACCTCAGACACGCCTAGATACGACTCTGACAGGTGACACGTACGTAAGCATTCTGTCTGATCACCTCCATCCATTCACGTCCATTGTGCATTCTGACGGACCAGGTCAGTTTCAACAGGACAATGCGACACCCACATGTCCAGAATTACTACAGAGTAGCTCCAGGAACACACTTTTGAGTTTAAAAACTTCCGCTCGCCACAAAACTCCCCAGACATGAACAGTTTGGAGAGATCTGGGATGCCTTGCAACGTGCTTTCAGTAGAGATCCCCACACCCTCGTACTCTCACATAGTTATTTACATCCCTGCAGGATTCATGGTGTCAGTTCCCTCGAGCACTGCAGACATTAGTCCAGTCCATGCCACGTAGTGTTGCGGCACTTCTGAGTGTTCGCGGGGGCCCAACACGATATTGCCAGTTTCTTTGGCTCTTCAGTGTAATGACGTATTTTTCAAATAAAAACTGATGGGCACTGCTATGTATACTTTACAGTAACAACCAAAACTGTAAATATCACTGCAGACAACAAATAATTAGCTACCGCCGGACGCAGTGGCCTAGCGGTTCTAGGCGCTCAGTCCGGAACCGCGTGACTGCTACGGTCGCAGGTTCGAATCCTGCCTCAGGCATGGATGTGTGTGATGTCTTTAGGTTAGTTAGGTTTAAGTAGCTCTAAGTTCTAGGGGACTGATGACCACAGATGTTAAGTCCCATAGCGCTCAGAGCCATTAATTAGCTACGAGTCCACAGGTGACGAAAATATTTTCCTCTGGTGATTTACTTTCCTTAAAACAGTGAGATTTTTCCTCAGTCAATCTCGGGAGATCTCCGCTACTTCTTCAATTGAACAGAATGACATCCTCAGGTTACTGGAAAATCTAGTAGATATTTATTAAACTTTTGTAAATTGTGTCTAATAACCCATTAATGTCACGAACAGCGACGAAAAGATGTACCCAGAACTCGTTTCCTGCGATCCCTTTCCATTTCTAACTTGCACGCAAAGCTTGTAGCTCTTCTACTGAGCGGAGACGTAAGGCGTTTCTCTCGCATATGTGCTGGCGTCTCGTACTGCCAAACCTGAGCGCTGCCGGCAGATCCGCCGTGGCGCCACAGTGTAGTAGAGCCGTGAGCCGTAGCCACAGTGAGGTCGCAAGCAGTCCGGGAGCAAGGGTTCGTAGCCCTGTGCACCCCAGTCACGAGCCAATGGCAGAGCGCGAAGCAGCAGCATCCAAGCTGATTGGCTGCTACAAGGGAGGAGTTGCCCGCCCCTCCCCCCCCCCCCCCCACCAGCACCACCACGTATCCTGCCGCAGTGAGTCTGCGCTATGAGCGGCCTCTCCCTATGTGAGTGCCGACTCGACTACCCCCTTGTCCAACCGGTCGTTCATTCTTATGCCTGCCTCAAACGAAGCAGCTCTGAGTCGTAATACAGTTTATTTCTCAGTATCCAGACCTCTGTTGATGACAGCGAACACTGCTTTTTGAAATAATGTGAAAATGCACAGCACAAAAATTGACGAGTCACCCTCACAAGAACCTTCGCCGGCCGGGGTGGCCGAGCGGTTCTAGGCGCTACAGTCTCGATCCGCGCGACCGCTACGGTCGCAGGTTCGAATCGTGCCTCGGGCATGGATGTGTGTGATGTTCTTAGGTTAGTCTGGTTCAAGTAGTTCTAAGTTGTAGGGGACTGATGACCTCAGAAGTTAAGTTCCATAGTGCTCAGAGCCATTTGAACAACAACCTTCTCGCTGATACCGTATAACAGTACTTCCAGCCTTGACAGTTCTCTCAATTCTGTGAGAAAGCGAGCCCACATATTTCTGCAGGTATGCCATAGCTCCAGCCCCTCATTGGTTATTAGGTCCCGTAGAGTCATCAATGTTGATTGCTACGTTTCATTTACTATTCCAAATGTACCAATTTTATTAGGCAGATTCCATATTCCTGGATTTTAGGAAAGCGTTCGACGGAGTGTAACACTGCAGACTGTTAACGACCATTCAAGCATACGGAACAGGGTGAGTGGCCTGGCGACTTCTTGAAGCCAGCCCTGGTGGCCGAGCGGTTCTAGGCGCTTTAATCTGGAACCGCGCAACCGCTACGGTCGCAGGTTCGAATCCTGCCTCGGGAATGGATGTGTGTGATGTGCTTAGGTTAGTTAGGTTTAACTAGTTCTAAGTTCTAGGGGACAGATGACTTCAGATGTTAAGTCCCATAGTCCTCAGAGCCATTTGAACCATTTTGAACTTCTTGAATAATAGAAGTCCAGTACATTGTCCTCGACGGAGGGTGCTCATAAGAGACAAGGATTCCGACATGAGTGCGACCCCTCTTATTCTCTATACAGGGTATTTTGAGAGGTGGTAGTAATAATCGAAACAAGAAAAGTTAAGTCCAACAAACATGGGTCCAGCAACGCATACTTTCCGAGACAAGTGTTCATAGGACGGATTGTGCGACCGTTTATTGCGGATTCGTTGCACTGGCGCTGCTTCAAATGCTTCTGCTGGGTATTGGTTCAAATGGCTCCGAGCACTATGGGACTTATCATCTGAGGTCGTCAGTCCCCTAGAACTTAGAACTACTTAAACCTAACTAACCTAAGGACACCACACACATCCGTGCCCGAGGCAGGATTCAAACCTGCGAACGTAGCGGTCGCGCGGCTCCAGACTGTAGCGCCTGAAACCGCTCGGCCACTCCGGCCGGCTCGGCTGGGTATTACGATGCCTTATTGTACTCTGTCTACCATTAGGCGGTCTGCAGGCAGTTGTGTGGTTGGAGTCGCGTTGTAGGCTACGTCAGTTCTCGTCGTGTTTGTGTGCCTTATTGTACAGTACTGCCAACCTTGGGTATGTATCATGTTGTTTTACCTTCTTCGAAACGCGGATTCACTTTACTGTTATTGCGCTATTGTGCGTACAAATGGTGTACAACATTTGGAATTTTTCTCTTCCACATGTTGTTAGCAACTGTTGTTGCTCGACAAGTGAAATGGCTGATATGATATTCTGCCAAATGGACGTAGTCTGCGAGCCCGAGCCCTCTACGCTGAAAAATATCCACAGTGCAAAGTGCCCTCTAATAAACTGTTCGGCACACTTTTCCGGCGTCTGAGGAAGACAGGTACTCTTGCACCTCGGAAGACTGACAGTGGAAGACCCCGCACAGCCCGCACGACTGACATGGAGGAGCGTGCGCTACGTTCAGGGTAAGAAACCACTGGACCAGTGTGCGACGATTAGCAGCAGCAGAAGGCGTGTCTCACTCTCTTATCCGGGGGTACTTCATGAACAAATTGCTGTACCCATATCATCTACAGCGTGTTCAGGCTCTAAGGCCACATGATCATCATGTCAGACGGCGGTTCTGTCAATGGCTGTTGCAGAAGTGTGCCGCGGATCCATTGCTCAACCCACGATGAGGCAGGGTTCACAAGAGATGGTGTTGTGAATTTCCATAACCAGTATGTATGGGCAGATGTAAATCCCCAAGTAATTTAGGAAAGAGGGCATCAGCACCGATTCTTAATCGATCGTAATGTATGGTCACGCGTACTTGGTGTCAGCTGGCCGGGGTGACCGAGCGGTTCTAGGCGCTACAGTCAGCAACCGCGCGACCGCTACGGTCGCAGGTTTGAATCCTACCTCGGGCATGCATGTGTGTGATGTCCTTAGGTTAGTTAGGTTTAAGTAGTTCTAAGTTCTAGGGGACTGATGACCTCAGAAGTTAAGTCCCATAGTGCTCAGACCCATTTGAACTTGGTGATAGATTAATAGGGTCATACGTGCTACCGCAAAGGTTAACTGGGGCGCATTATCAGGAATTTTTCATTAATGTATTGCCTACCTCGCTGGAGTCCGTGCCACTGCAGCAACGAATAAAAATGTGGTTCATGCATTATGGCCCACCAGCACACTTTCGTCACAATGTGCGCGAAATCTGACGCAGACATTGCAGGGCTGCTGGATTGGCAGGGGGGGGGGGGGGGGAGAGAGAGAGAGAGAGAGACAACACTGAGATAACACCTCGGCCTGCTCGTTCGCCAGATCTCAGTCCCCTAGACTTTTGGTTAAGGGGACACTTGAAGGAATTGGTCTACACCTCGCCAATCAACGATGTGTGGGCACTGCAGGGTCACGTCTTCAATGTTTTCCAGCAGGTATAACAACAACCGGGTGCACTTCAAAGGGCGCGTCATTCCTTACGCCGGAGGGCAGAGGGGTGCATTGTCATGAATGGACGCCACGTCGAACACTTCCAATAAACATGTGTTTATGTCAGAAAGTATGCATTTCCGGACCCATGTTTATTCGCCTTATTTTCCCTGTTTCGGTGAGTATTACCACGTCTCAAAGCACGTGACTAATACTGTCAAAGGCGACTGCCGTGTCGGTATCAGGCAGTTGGCCCGCCAGTACATGGTCAGCCAGACGGCCGTGTGGAACACTCAAGCATTTTAGCGCTGAAAAAGCGCCTGAAATAAGGCGCACTACAGAATTTTATTATGCTGTCCTTCGCGATCCTTACGATAATGCTCGTGATGCCCCCTTGAGGGTCGCCGACGTCCACCGTGTGAAGGCGAAACTTCTACAACACAAACGTAGGCAAATGGATGATGTCAGATTGCGTTCCCAGCCTCGTTCACTCGTACAGGATGAGTTGACCACTCTCTATCATTTTCTCAGGCTTCACGAGCGATCTCGAAGGACGTGTTTTTCTACCATTCGTTCTCTAGATGGGCGTGAGTGGTCCTCCAAATCTGATATCATGCGTGAACTTTACCAGTACTACTCCGAACTTTATACTGAAGTGGATTGAGACGGTCCACCGTCTGTTAATTTCACCTCCCTCAAAATGGTTCAAATGGCTCTAAGCACTATGGGACTTAACGTCTGAGGTCATCAGTCCCCTAGAACTTAGAACTACTTAAACCTAACTAACCAAAGGACATCACACACATCCATGCCCGAGGCAGGATTCGAACCTGCGACCGTAGAAGCAGCGCGGTTCCGGACTGAAGCGCCTAGAACCGCTCGTCCACAAAGGGCGGTGGACCTCCCTCCTCGATAGTGTTGTTGCGCCAGCTCTCCAGGAAGAGTTTTTCTCTGAATTCCATCGCGATGATATATTTCATATTGTGGCTCGTTCTCCCTCCCACAAATCGCCTGACCCCGATGGCCTTCCCAAAGAACTTTATTTTCGATTTTGGCCCCTGATAGGAGATACGATAACTTCCATGGTGAATGAAGTATTCCACGGAGGCCTTCTCCCGCCCAGCTTTAAGGTTGCTAAAATTGTCCTGAGCCCCAAAAAGCCGTGACGTTTGCGTGTGGATCAGGTCCGCCCGCCAACCCTCTTCAACTATGATTATAACATAGTGGCGCGAGGTGTAAACAGCCGACTAACTGTATTGTTGGCTACCATTATCGCGAGCCATGAAAGTTGTCTTCCAGGTCGTACTCTCCTGACTCCCGTTGCTGAATGTCGTGATATAATTTCGATTGCTTCCACCATTCCCGTGCCAAGCGCTTTGCTTTTTATTGATTTTCACCAAGCGTTCGACGGCGTTAATCATGGATTCCTTATGCGAATATTGACGACTGTTGGTTTTTGTACGACGGCTGTTTAGCTCTCAAAGCACTGGTATTCGGGCGTCCATTGACGTAAATGGCAGTCTTACTTCCCGCTTTGAGGTGTGTCAGGGCGTCCTTCAAGGGAGTCTATCAATGTCGCTCTACGTGCTGTTTCTGGAACCCTTACTGCGAATTACAGCTGCTCGTTTGGGAGGCTGGTCGTTGTTGGGAGAAAGGTTTACCGTCCGTGCATATGCTGATGACGTTATGGTTCTTCTCCGTACCCATGATGATATACCACTGCTGAAGCAAGTTTTGGATGCCTTTTGTCGTCTTACGGGAGCACAGGTTAATGACCAGAAATGTCGCTTACTCAGTTTGCGAGGATTTGACGCTGTTGAAATTCCATGGGCTTTGAAGGTCACCCGATATCGATCGTTGGGTGTAATAATTGACAGCTGTCCGCTAAAGATGGCTACGATAAACTGGAAGTCTGTCACGGATAAGATTCAGGGAGCAATCATTGAACACGAGCGTCGCTCCCTCTCACTTCCTCGGGCCATGGAAACGTATGTGTTAAGTAAGGCTTGTTTTATTGCACAAACCTTTCCACTTCCTGCGACGATGCACCGCACGTTGCAACGTTTAACTGGCAGGTTTATCTGGTGCAACTCTATATTTCGCGTACGTTAAGGGGGCATGGCGCGCCCCAGTCTGCTGGGAGGTTTGGACCTCCCTGACATTCGGGTTAAGGCTTCTGCCTTATTCATCCGTCGCACCGTTTTAACATGTCAACGCCCCCCCCCCCCCCCCTCCCCCAGTCACTTCAGATTGGTATAAACTACGGCACATTAAGAAATTTTTTCTTGAGATCAGTTACTTAGGAGTAAATATCTTTTCCCAAGAGAATCTCTCCCTAAAAATGCTGTTAAGCCGCTGGTCAATTCCTCATGGTATTCCGTGGAAGCCCTGTCGTCAGAAACGAATTGGAAGATTGTTTGGTCTAACACCAGCCTCCCGATTTTGCCGATGGAAGTAGCGTCCTCGTGGTAACAAGTTGTTCATGATACTGTACCTACCAACGTGCGACTTTTTCGTATTGGTCTCAATGGACGGATCATTGCCATCGTTGCCATGAAACTGATACATTATATAATCAGTTGATCTCCTGCGGTCATGACCATTGAGATAGTTTCGCCGACAACTGGCTTTCCTCCTCAGGACGTCGGAGGCAGCTATCTCGGGGGATATCCCGTGCATCCCAATTCAGCCTTCCTTCCCCGATCAAACAACAATGCCATCATGTGGCTTGTTGGACATTGTGTCCACTACGTGATGATGAGTGGATATGATGAAGATCCATGTGCTTTTTCCCAATATATGGCCACAGCCGATTGGACGTGGCTCAGGATGCCACGCTATCGAGAGCTTTTTTTCTAATATGCTGCATCTTGTTTTTTATCGACAAGGATCTGGATGAGTTGACATCCCCCCCTTTTCTTGTGGACACTCTTGTTTGGATTTAGATGCTCCACGATGTAGAAGTGACGGAGGAAAGAAGGTGTGGGCACGTTAAAATTAAAGCCCCATTCCTTCACATACGTTTATCTGATTTAACCCTTTTGTTTTCGTCGAAATGACTTCTTTTGTTTTGTTTTAATTGATTACCTTCAATAAGTGCTTTGAAAAAAAGTGAGTGGAGATTTTTTTTTTTTTTTTTGAAGGAATACGCTACCATTTGAGTATATATATCGGTGTGTTTCCTGTGTGGGAACAAAAAAATGCAGTAGATGGAGTTTTGGGTTTACATGCAGGAGGCCGAGGGTTCGATCCTGGGTTGAGGGGCACTTTTTTTTATTTGCTAATATAAAAAAAGTGTTTACGGCGGAAGAAAACGCGCAAGTCGACGAAGTGGCGTCAAATTGAAAGACTTACACCCGACGGGAGGCCCTAGTTACACGACATTTACATTTTAACATTCCAATCTCGGTCATAACCGTACGAGTTATCTGTATACGCTGTAACTGTTCCTTGCACTTATTTGAGATGGTTTTCACATCTCCGGAAATGCCACTTTCGACTACGTTACGATGATTTGAAAATGCGTCTCGGCCCGAAACTAGTCATCGAGTGAATAAAAAAAGTAAAATTTGCAACTGTGGACTGGTTTTTCATTCTACTTTTATTGTTCCAAGATGACCGGTTTCAATAGTCTTACGCTGCCATCATCTGATCTTACGGAACATGTTATAAAATAACCATGTTACATTACATGAAATCAAAGCATAAAAGATACTTACTCCCTGCGTGTACATGCCTTGATAAAAATCCAGTTGGTAACACGCGCACAGATGATAACATGGACACAGATGACAAAACGGACACAGTTGGTAAAATCGTGTCGTTCATGCATGTTGCTGCCGAACATGATGCTCACAAGCTTGCCTCACAATATCACGCTGCCGGCGGAGTGTTAACGACACTCCGCCAGCAGCGTAGTTTGTTTACTTTCTTATTTACAGCATTCTCCATTACACACTATTTGTAATACTAACTGTATGTATTTTGTGTGTGTGTGTGTCTGTGTGTGTTTGCGTGAATAGTTTAACGCCTGTGTCGTATGATGATGATGAGACAAGGGAAGGGCTGAAATCCGGTGCTGGCATATAGCCTACTCCTCGCAAACGGCAGCATGGGGACCGCCCCATTTGACAGACGAATCAACATCAACAGAGATGCTCTTACTTGAAGAGACATTGCGAAGAGGTTTGGTATTTAAAACAGAAAGTTGTTGCCAAGTCTGGTGATCAGGAGCTTTACGCCATCACCTCTCCTCCCCTTGCCGGGCAAACGCTGGCAGTGAAAATTTTTGCCACCACCAGGATTCGAACCGGCAGTCGAACACCACCGCAAAACGGGCGTTAGCTGGCAGCGTAGTGCTGTGCGCAAAACTTGTGAGAATCGTGTTCGTCACCAACATGCGTAGGCGATACGAGGATTTTATCAAGTGCGTACATTTTTTCGCTCGGATTTTTTGCAAGACGTGTACGTGGGGCGTAACTTTTATGCTTTGACTGCATGTAATGTAACATGGAAAATTTATAACAAGTTCCAGGAAATCAGATGACGGCAGCATAAAACTGCTGAAACGGCCGTCTTGGAACAATAAGAGTGTTCCTCGTGCGTGCGGGATCTGCAGTTGGCAGAGCTTCGTGGTCGCTGCGTGACATCTGCCCCCCCCCCTCACTTAACATAATAGATACATTGTCCCGGGGTGAGGGGGAACGGATGCTGCACCCCCAAATTCGCAGACCCCAGCATGTCCCGTGTAACACAGGGTCCGAGGGCAGATTTTGGGCAGGGGTGGCGACGCCTTTCAGTGCCTTCCTTTATGCTATGCAAACATTAGTATGGACGGGGAACCGACGCGGGTCGAAGGTCGTGGTGGTGGTAGCGGGCTGGGGCGGGGGGGGGGGGGCGGGCGGTTCGGGGGGGCGGGGGGAATCGTGTCCTCCCTCCCCCCCCCCCAACCACCAGCCCCCTCTCCGGATACTTTAAAGAATCGGTCTACTACGTATAAAACAATTCCAATCACCTCGCCTAATTAAAACTCAACATCTACATCTTCATGGTTATACACATTTAAGTGCCTGGCAGAGGGTTCATCGAACCATCTTCACAATAATTCTGCATTATTCGATTTTCGAAAAGCGAGCGGATGAAAACGAACACCTATATCTTTCCGTGCGAGCTCTGACTTCCCTTATTTTATTATCATCATCGTTTCTTCCCATGGATGACGGCGTCAACAAAATATTTTCACACTCGCAGGAGCCAGCCGGGGTGGCCGAGCGGTTCTAGGCGCTACAGTCTGGAACCGCGCAACCGCTACGGTCGCAGGTTCGAATCCTGCCTCGGGCATGGATGTGTGTGATGTCCTTAGGTTAGTTAGGTTTAAGTAGTTCTAAGTTCTAGGGGACTGATGACCTCAGAAGTCCCAAAGTGCTCAGAGCCATTTGAATTTGAACACTCGCAGGAGAAAGTTAGTGATTAAAATTTCGAGAGAAGATTCCGCCGCAACGAGAAATGCCCTCGTCTTGATGATTTTCACGCTCGTTAAACTCTCTCCCCTATTTCTCAATAATGCAAAACGTGCTGCCCTTTTATGAACTTTCTCGATGAACTCCATTAATCCTATCTGGCAGGGATCCTACAATGCACAATAGGAATGATGTTTAGACAGTACACTGCAGTATTTGCGTTGTTAGTAGTGTTAGTGTCATGACTTGCCGTTAGGTGCCGGTACTGGTACGCCGACGTAGGATTCAAACACAAGCATCGGCATGCATTACAGTTGCAGACAAACAACGTGGGTCTGCACAAGCTGAGCAGGGCTTTACTCCTAAAGGTGTTTTACCAAAACAACAGTAATAGTACTGCTGCTCTTCGCGTGTATCGAGGCATTATAGGAATAGGGAGAGGTCCTCTTTCCGCACCAGGGTTGAAGAAGACGATTCGGAAGTTCGAATTAAGTAGCGATTTGGGAATTGTTCTGGGTGCTACATAAATTGTTGAAGTAGTTACTGTTGCCACGGCTGAGAGTGCCGGACGCAACTTGTGATCTTCAAACAGCGCACGATCTGTGCCACAACAGCTGAACATTCCATGGTCCACCCCTCGAAACGTGCTGCGGACAATTGTCAAATGGTATCAGTACAAACTTCACATACAGATGGTCCTCACATTGAGCTACGTTTGTAGCCTGGAGCGTAAACACGGTACGCAATTAACAAATGCTGTTATTTCTCTTCCTCGAGTCCTTACAAATGTTTCCACAAAGTTTACGATCTCCCATTAGCTTTGGGGGCCCTCTTAAGTAGCGAAGGCTAATTATACGTTACGGCGTGAAGTCAAGCGCCGGCAAGCCAGTCTGGAACGAGAGAGCAGACAGGGCTCTGAGAAGACGTCAGCCAATTGCACGCTGACCGAACCCTCTCCAGGACGACAACGCGACAGCAGCGGTCTCTATGTAAAGAGAACATAAGCCCCGCGTCCGATTGGTCGCGGCCCAGCCGAATAGAAGCTTCGAGGCTAGCGACCTGAACAGAAGCGTCAACTGTATTACTTCGCTTGTAGTAGGACTGTTTATACTGAAGAACATTGCTTATTTTGCATGTCGCCCTTTGCTTGCGATACGTCTGTGTAACACCAAGTATTGTAATTGCTCATTTTGTAATAAAACTCATTAATAAAATTTGTTTGAATATTGTCTAGCGATCCGAGAGAGCAGGTTTCCTAAATGGTTCAAATGGCTCTGAGCACTGTGGGACTCAACTTCTGAGGTCATCAGTCCCCTAGAACTTAGAACTACCTAAACCTATCTAACCTAAGGACATCACACACATCCATGCCCGAGGTAGGATTTGAACCGGCGACCGTAGCGGTCTCGCAGTTCCAGACTGTAGCGCTTAGAACCGCTCTGCCACTCTGGCCGGCCAGGCTTCCTAGACACCCCACATTCGACGACTAGGCAGGATTTAAAATTATATCCACATTGTATGTTTCTACACAAACAAACAATTTTAACAGTGTGAAGCTCAGTGATACCCGGTGTTTGGATATGAGGAGCAAGTGCAACAATGATGAGAACATCTGCAAACTGTTGGGCCCACCACGCTACGGTGACCGGATACAGAAACATGTTTTGTGACCCTTTGAAGGCAGAGCTAGTTACTAAACGTAACGCGTCGGTCTGCGAGGCACGCCACCGTCTATGCACTTATAAGGGAGGTTCAAGAAAACATTTACAAAATGACATGGCACATCGGGCGTGCAACAAGGACCAGTAATCGTCTAGCTGAGGCTACTAAATGGCACTGCAGTTATTTAGTCGCGTGCTACAAATGGATGCCCGCCGCAGGAAAGGCTCGCAGTTTTTTCCAGATGCATCGAGACACGCCTGACATCGACCCTGCAGTTAACGGCGCACCCTCTCAAAGATAACTGGTGTATCGCTAAGACATCTTGCTGTCGCAACAATTCTGCTTACTAGGTCCTCCGGCGACGTAACAGGTGTTTCATACACGAGGCCCTTCAGAGACCCCCCCCCCCCCCCCCCACAGGAAAAAATCGATTGGGGACAGGTCTGGCGATCGTAATGGCTGTGCGACTGGCCCTTCGAGACTGCTCCAGCACCCGGGAAAGGCTGCCTGCACATGTGTGCTCACTTTTCTGCTGAAATGCGCGGAGGCTCCGTCGTGCTGAAATCAAGTGCGGCGACGAATAGGCATGGGAACATTATTCAGCAAGTCCGCCAGAATACGAGACAGGTGTGACCATCAAGTCGGCACGGGAGAATGCACGGCCCAATTAAACTCTCTCTGACGCTGTCACTCGGCCCAATTAAACTATCTCTGACCCTGCCACCCTACACGTGACCGTAGCGCGCTCTCGTGACGGTTGCGAACCACGATTCCTTATTGCAATGCCGATGTACCATGTCAGTTTGTAAACTTTTTATTTTAACACCCAGTGTAACGATTCGTTAGCGTCTTTAAGATTTATAAACAAAACTTCTACGAGTAAGAACTCTAACGAGATGTACAGCATTTGGTCTTAAAAAGGAGGTTGAATCCTAGAACTTGGTTAGCCTTTAAGATTAGTAATGTAATAGGAAGCAGTAGGTATGTTCCGGAGCAACAAGCGCAGGCACGAAGATCAAGGGCGATACAGCAGAGTGGGCTGCGAGACGACGTCAGCCAATAGCACGCTGACTACGACGTCACCACGACAGGAGCGGCATTTACACGAACAGAATAAAAGCGACGCGTCGCCAAGCCGCGGCCGCACAAGAAGAGACGTGACTTGTGATCCATTTCAGTTACTTGCATGGAAATTGTATATTTCGAAGGACACTGATTATTTGCAAGTCGCCAACTGCTTGCGACAGCACCTTCTACATACACAAGTTAAGTATTGCCAATTCAGTTACTGTAATAAACTCCATTAATATAATTTGCTTGCCGCCCGCGGTGGCTAAGCGGTTCTAGACGTTTCAGTCCGGAACCGCGCGACTGCTACGGTCGCAGGTTCGAATCCTGCCTCGGACATGGATGTGTGTGATGTCCTTAGGTTAGTTAGGTTTAAGTAGTTCTAAGTTCTAGGGGACTGATGACCACATATGTTAAGTCCCATAGTGCTCAGAGCCATTTGAACCATTTATATAATTTGCTTGTATGTTGTCTAGCTATCCGAGAAAACAACTTCCTAGGCACCCTATATTACACGAGTGGGCAGGATCCCACAAGGTGTTAGACAAGTAAATCAGTGCGAAGAACCAGGAAAAAATCAATACAATATCAAAGGTCTTGCAATTTGAAAGTAGGACAATGCGGTTCCATACGACCTATTAGTAACAAGTACTGTTAGAAATATCTAACATCTAGGTATCGTTTGATAACTGCTTGACGAAGATTAGCACATCTCTCACACATAGGGCAACAAGTGCATTTTTCCCTTTCTTTAGAGGGAGGGAGGGGGGACGCTACGGCAGAGTCAGTCTTCTGACTGGTTCCATGCGGCCTCTCCTGCGCTAACCTCTTCATCTCAGAATAGCACTTGCAACCTAAGTCCTCAGTATTTCCTGGATGTAACCCAATCGCTGTCTTCCTGTACAGTTTTTACCCTCGACAGATCCCTCTACTGCCACGAAAGTTATTCCCTGCCCACATTCCTTATCAGTCTACGTGATTTTCAACATCCCTCTGTAGAATGAGACTTTCACTCTGCAGCGGAGTGTGCGCTGATATGAAACTTCCTGGCAGATTAAAACCGTGTGCCGCTCCGAGACTCGAACTCGGAACCTTTGCCTTTCGCGGGCAAGTGTTCTACCATCTGAGCTACGCAAGCACGACCCACGAGCCGTTCTCACAGCTTCAATTTTGTCAGTACCTCGTCTCCTGCCTACCAAACTTCACAGAAGGTCTTCTGCGAACCTTGCAGAACTAGCACTCCTGGAAGAAAGGATATTGCGGAGACTTGGCTTAGTCACAGCCTGGTGGATGTTTCCAGAATGAGATTTTCACTCTGCATCGGATTGTGCGCTGATATGAAACTTCCTGGCAGATTAAAACTGTGTGCTGGACCGAGACTCGAACTCGGGACCTTTGCCTTTCGTGAAAGTCAAAGGTCCCGAGTTCGAGTCTCGGTCCGGCACACAGTTTTAGTGTGACAGGAAGTTTCATCCTTCTGAAGTACCACATCTCAAATTATTCTGTTCCCTTCTTTTCCAGTTTTCCCACAGTCATGACTCACTCACATAAAATGCTTTGCTCCAAACGTACGATCTTATAAATTTCTCCCTCAAATTGAGGCCTATGCTTCATTCTAGTAGACTTCTTTAGGCCAGGAATTCCCTCTTTGTCAGTGGTAGTCTGCTTCTTACGTCCTCCTTACTACTTCTGTCATGTGTTTATTTTGCTTCCAAAGTAACAGAATTCCTTCATTTCATTTACTTCGTTGTCACCAGTTTTGATGTTAAGCTATCTCTACTCTCATTTCTGCTGCTCTTCATTACTTCTGTCTGTCTTGGGTTTACCCTAATTCCGTATTCTCGTTATCCCATTCAAAACGTCCTGTAATTCTTCTTTCACTATCACTTAGATTCGCAATGTCATCAACCAATCTTATCATCGATATCGTTTCACCCTGATCTTAATCTCAGCATTTTCAATAACAAAGTAATAAAAACGTAAAGAAGTGAAGAGTAGGGAAAGGTGATCTGGGCACCTATCAGTGGATATATGGGGTGCGCCTACCATGCACCTTTATGACGGCCTAAGCTGTGTTGAGGGCAATTTCGATGAGGGATCTGAATGTCTGTGGAGGAATGGCATTCTGAAGAGCCGAAACCAGAGACAGTTGTGATGCTGGACGCCTGGGTTTGGAGCGAAGCCGACGTTCTGATTCATCCCACAGGCGTCCTTTTGGGTTCAGGTTGGGGCTCGAGGCAGGCCAGCCCATTTCAGAAATGTTATTGACAACAAACCATTGCCTCACAAATGTTGCTGTATGACAGGGTGCATTGTCATACTGATACAAACAACCACTGTCTCTAAACAGTTCCTCTACTGCACGCAGTGCACAATACTGTTCAAATGGTTCAAATGGCTCTAAGCACTATGGGACTTAACATCTGACGTCATCAGTCCCTTAGACTTAGAACTACTTAAACCTAACTAATCTAAGGACGTCACACACATCCAAGCTCGAGGCATGATTCGAACCTGCGACCGTAGTAGCGGCGCGGTTCTGGACTGAAGCGCTTGGAACCTCTCGGCCACATCGGCCGACACAATACTGTAAAATGTGTTGATGTCTTTCCGCATTTAGAGTTCTCTTCAACGGGGGTAGGTCGTCAAACGGTCCGACTTGGCGCAGGAGAGCCACCACAGAACAATTTAATTTCCACTGCCTATACTTTTACAACGAAATTCATAAAGCTATCAGCATGACATTTTTTACATGTGAAATTTCATCGTTTTTGACTTACTACTGGCTGCACTTGTTGCTACAGGTACACTTTTCTTCAAGTTAGAGAGATTTTTTGATGAATACTTACACGCAGAAGTGTCGCAACACGACGTGGCATGGACTCGACTGTCTGAAGTAGTGCTGGACAGAACTGACAGCATGAATTCTGCACGGCTGTCCATAAATCCGTACGAGTACGCAGGGAACGTGATGTCTTCCACACAGCACAATGCAAGACATCCCAGATACGATCAATAATGTTCATGTCTGTGAAGTTTGGTTGGAAGCGGAAGTTTTTAAAGTCAGAAGAGTGTTCCTGGAGCCATTCTGTAGCAATTCTGAACGTGTGAGGTGTCGCACTGTCCTGCTGGAATTTCCCAAGTCCTTCGGAATACACAATGGATATGAATAGATGCAGGTGATCAGAGAGGGTGCTTACGCACGTGTCACCTGTCAGAGTCGTATCTAGACGTATCAGGGGTCCCATATCACTCCAACTGCACGTGCCCCAACCCATTACAAAGCCTCCACTGGCTTGAACAGCTCCCTGCTTAAATGTAGGGCTCATGGATTCATGAGTTTGTTTCCATACCCGTACACCTCCATCCGCTCGATACAATTTTAACGAGACTCGTCCGACCAGACAATATGCTTCCGGTCATCAACATTCCAATGTCGGTCTTGACGGGCCCAGAAGAGGCGTAGAGCTTTGTATCGTGAAGTCATCAAAGGTACACGAGTGAGCCTTTGGCTCCAGAAGCTCATATCGATGATGTTTCGTTGAACGGTTCACATGCTGACACTTGTTGATGGCCCAGCACTGAAAACTGCAGCGATTTGCGGTAGGGTTGCACTTTGTCACGTTGAACGATTCTCTTCAGCCGTCGTTGGTCCCGTTCTTGCAGGATCTTTTTCCGGCCACAGCGATGTCGGAGATTTGATGTTTTAACAGATTCATAATATTCACGGCACATTCGTGAAATGGTCGTACGAGAAAATGCCCACTTCATCGCTACCTCGTAGATGCTGTTTCCCATGGCTCATGAGCTGACTGTAGCACCACGTTCAAACTCGCTTAAATCTCGATAACCTGTCGTTGTAGCAGCAGTAACCGATCTAACAACTTCGGCAGACACTTGTTGTCATCTATAGTCGTTGTCGACCGCGGCACGATATTCTGCCTGTCTGTATTTGAATACGCATGCCTATACGTTTCTTTGGCGCTTCAGTGTATATACTGGGTGGTCCATTGATCGTGACCGGGTCAAATATCTCACGAAATAAGCGCCAAACGGAAAAACAACAAAGAACGAAACTTGTCTAGCTTGAAGGGGAAACCAGATGGCGCTATGGTTCGCTCGCTAGATGGCGCTGCCATAGGTCAAACGGATATCAACGGCGTTTTTTAAATAGGAACTCCCATTTTTTATTACATATTCGTGTAGTACGTAAAGAAATATGAATGTTTTAGTTGGACCACTTTTTTCACTTTGTGATAGATGGCGCTGTAATAGTCACAAACGTATAAGTACGAGATATCACGTAACATTCCACCAGTGCGGACGGTATTTGCTTCGTGATACAGTACCCGTGTTAAAATGGACCTGTAGCGACGCTGCCGCGCGCTAATTCAAGCTCGGCGGTGTGTGACGAACAGTTGGTAACAGGTAGGTCTTTTAACGCATACTGTTACTGTGTGATAACCTATAAATACCACATTAATGCAATAAATGCTCAAAATCGAAAACTGACGATTATGTGAAGTGCATCTTGTGAATAGACGTCTGATGAAGAACATGTCAGTTCGAAAGCGGTTACGGCGCTATTATCTTAAATGAATAGCATTATTAATAGTGGCTATCTGCTGTCTTCTTCTTTGTAAGAATCCGCCTACATATAAATTGTACACAGCCATGGTCTCACCATGTCAGTTTTAGACAAAATAGAATGTCAGTGTGTTGCAATTAAACGTATTTTATTCTGCATGAAAGTTTATGCGTGAAACCAAGCTGACAAACAGTCAAATGTGTTCTGAACGGCAATTTGGAATCTTGTTTTCGCCTTAGACTTTGAAAAGTGTCTCTCTCTCTCTCTCTCTCACACACACACACACACACACACACACACACACACACACACGCTAGCGCCCATAGATGCACCTCTTAAAGCCTAATGTCAAACCAAGATTCAAAACATCCGCCAGGAAAACTCATTCATGTGTTCGCCATCTTGCTTTAATACTTTGCAAACAGGGACACAGTGCAAGCTAAAAGTGTAGTTTCACAGATAAGACAGTGAGGAAACCTTTAGAACTAAGTCTAAGCATATTGTATGGACGCACACATACACACACACACACACACACACACACACACACACTTTCATGTAAAGTAAAATAAGTTTAACTGCAACACACTAACATTTCCACACAAATTTCCGATTAAAAATATCTCTGTATAAAGTTTCTTGTATCTGCAAACAAATGCAAATAAACCGTTAAAGAAAAATAGCTGTAACAAAAAGAAAATATTCATTTATTTATTGCTTTTTAGCCTGACCAAATACACCACAGAAACTGCAGCATGTGTTAACATTTCAAATTCATGAACACTTTACTTAAAAACTGAAGTTCTATTTGTACAGACAGAAACAAGTAATTTTTGCTGTTGTTTAAGAGAAAGAAAAAAAAGCCCACTGACGATGCTATAAATTTCAGCGAAATATTTCCGGGTAGAAAAAGAAGGATAAAGAAACAAATTTTGTCAAAATGCAGATTTTTGCAAGCAAGGTCTCAGCTGAGTCAGCCACCTTTGGGAAAATAGTGTCGCACTTAAGTGTTAATATATAGCGAAGTACTGGCACAGTCACCAAGTCTCATACTCGCAGCTTGATTTTTTCGAGGTGATAATCAAAACTTTTTTTTTAGTAAGGTGCTGAACTTTGTTGTATCTGATCACATTCATGGATAATGAGAGGTCGTGTACCAATGGACAAGTAGCTGCCAAGAAGGAAACACCGATAGTCTCAAAACGGATCATTTTGACGCGCATTTTGTTACTTGCTCTTGTCAATTAGGGAGCGCTAGCTACTGAAGCAGTGCAAGCCAATTCCAACGGCTGTCTGCCCCATACCACACCGCGTGAGCTGCAAACGCCGGAGCGTGTGTGTGTGGTGTGCGTTTGTCTGTGTGAGGAGAAATGCAGCAACTGCGCACTTGAGAGCAGTGCAGTGAGTGTACGTGTGTAAAGGAAAGTTGTACCGCGAGACAATGGCGTTCCCGCGTGAGCGCGTCAGAGGTGCGAAAAAAGAAAAAGGAAAAAGCGGCGTGGAGGCGAGGCGAGTAGAGCTTAAAGCGGACGTGCGCGGCGCTGCGCTGTGCCGCCACCGCTTCGATCGATTCACCGGTCGCCGCGACGCCACCCGACGCCGCCGCTGTCGAGCAAAACAAACCGCGCCTTCGTTCTCGGAGCCGTGTCGCACAGACCGCGCCGAAGTGTACAGCTATCTGTCCCATTTGACAGGCAACACTAGCGGTGTCCCATCCGACTGGCGTCATTCTAACGATATGTCGCATTTGACTGAAATCGTTCTAGCGACGTGTCCCATTCGATTCTCGTTGTTCTAGCGACGTGTCACATTTGACTGACATCGTTCTAGTGACGTCACCTACTTGACTGGCGTCATTCAGCAACGAGCCCCATTTAACTGGCATCAACCTAACGATGATAGAGACACGCACGTATAACACGAACACGCTAACGCGCCGGTTCCAGGATTCGGGGATTAGGGCCTGCCCTGAATCGAACCCACCTCATGGACTGAACACAAGTGCTGGTGAGCTGTCCTGCCTGGATGAGGTCTTCAGGTAGTTCCCCTCATTTAACTAGGTGAATACCGGGCTGATACCCACTTCCCGCCGCAGACACAAGACGCTCTCATACTGGAACTTGAGAGTAGAGAGACAAGATACACAGACACTGTCCCACTGGGAGCGGAAGGGCATCCAGTGACCAACCGTCACTAACATTGCCGAAACCCATATAATAATGCTGACTCCGTATAGAAACAGTAAAGGCGGCGAGGAAGACGTCGGCGAGGAGGATATAGAAGAAGAAACAGAAAAGAAAGAAGATTATAGCGACGACACAGGCCACAAATAGGGAAAATAACAGACACGAAAGACAAAGGACTGTGGGAAAGAGAATCTCGGAAACGAACAACCTACTAGGCTGTTCGCATTCTACTGACTACAGAATCTGTGGAAACTTGATGGGCAATGAACCACGAGTAGGCGACAAGGTGTCGGACGTCGATGCCTCATCACAGAATGCGATAGTCGGAGGCTTTCACACTCTGTAAGGAAAGATAGGCGGCGATCTGGGGCAGATTTAATGGCAGTGTACAATGTTGATGTAAGCACAAGCGTTTCGAACCACGCCGATTAATGCATGTTATTGAACATGATGCTCTGCAGCAGACGAGCCCTATCTAAGTGATGACCCAAAGACCTCGTCAATTATGATTGCAGTAGGCATGAAATAATTGAGATTGGAACGTCGATCAATGGAAACATGTTGCCTGATCTTTGGCTCACTTTTATTGTAACACCAGGTCGGTACTCATGTAGGAAACGTCGTTATCCACCCAAATACCTGTTCTAGAGGAACTCAGCTGACAGAGAAAGCAGTATGTTGTGGGAGACATTCACCTGGGCTTCCATGAGTCCTGTGGCACTAATCGAATGCACCACGACAACAGTGGAGTATGTGATCATTACTATGGCTGAAATGGTTCAAATGGCTCTGAGCACTATGCGACTTAACTTCTGAGGTCATCAGTCGCCTAGAACTTAGAACTAATTAAACCTAACTAACCTAAGGGCATCACACACATCCATGCTCGAGGCAGAATTCGAGCCTGCGACCGTAGCGTCATTACTATGAACCGCCAGCATGCTTTCATGCTCAATGTCTTCTCCGAGTACAATGCATCGTCCACCAGAATAGATGTCTGTATCACTTCTTTGAGGAAAGTGAAAGCAAACGTATGGTGATGTCTCGGTCACCAAATCTGACTGGTCTGAACACGATGTAGGACATCTGGAACACTTTCTGACACCAGCTATGGATCCACAAACCAATGGCTCGCAATTTCAGGGAACTACATAATGTGAGCGTAGACATCTGGAGCCAAATACCTCCAGAAACTTACAAGACTTGTCCCATCCCTGCCACGCAGAATCACTGCTGCATTTTATTCTATAGTTGAGCCAAGACGCTGTTAAACAGGTACTCATAACGATCTGGCTCACAGTGTAAGAGACACGGAATTTAAAAAAAAAATGCCTTGTCCTAGTGTCTAACGGGCGAATTGTTCAGCACTGCAGGCTACACACAGACATTGGCCTGCCATAAATACAAGACATTTTTCAATTGGAGAATATTTCTTTTTCGGCCAAAACGGGAGCCACGACTTCAGGATACTAATGATTGTATTAATAGCTCTCTCGAACATCATTACACTTCAAACTAACCAAGGAAAATACTACCATCTCCTTAACTCACTGGTCTCTTTGGAGAGCAGACGATCGGTACCAGATGATCACGCAAATCACGACAGTGAAGTGGTGTGTATGGAACAGTCGGTTGTACAGAACTAGTGCAATAAGATGGGTCGACATGAAGCTATGACAGGATTCCAGGAAGGAGCTATCGCCTTTGAACGTGTGCGTGAACAACTATGAATGAAGTTTTTTGGTGTACCTGTGTTGACTATCAAACGTGTCTACGTGGAAAGATGGCACCACTCAGGCGTAAGAAAACTAGTCGTAAAAAAATCCGAACTTGTAGGCACCAGAGAAGAATACACTCCTGGAAATTGAAATAAGAACACCGTGAATTCATCGTCCCAGGAAGGGGAAACTTTATTGACACATTCCTGGGGTCAGATACATCACATGATCACACTGACAGAACCACAGGCACATAGACACAGGCAACAGAGCATGCACAATGTCGGCACTAGTACAGTGTATATCCACCTTTCGCAGCAATGCAGGCTGCTATTCTCCCATGGAGACGATCGTAGAGATGCTGGATGTAGTCCTGTGGAACGGCTTGCCATGCCATTTCCACCTGGCGCCTCAGTTGGACCAGCGTTCGTGCTGGACGTGCAGACCGCGTGAGACGACGCTTCATCCAGTCCCAAACATGCTCAATGGGGGACAGATCCGGAGATCTTGCTGGCCAGGGTAGTTGACTTACACCTTCTAGAGCACGTTGGGTGGCACGGGATACATGCGGACGTGCATTGTCCTGTTGGAACAGCAAGTTCCCTTGCCGGTCTAGGAATGGTAGAACGATGGGTTCGATGACGGTTTGGATGTACCGTGCACTATTCAGTGTCCCCTCGACGATCACCAGTGGTGTACGGCCAGTGTAGGAGATCGCTCCCCACACCATGATGCCGGGTGTTGGCCCTGTGTGCCTCGGTCGTATGCAGTCCTGATTGTGGAGCTCACCTGCACGGCGCCAAACACGCATACGACCATCATTGGCACCAAGGCAGAAGCGACTCTCATCGCTGAAGACGACACGTCTCCATTCGTCCCTCCATTCACGCCTGTCGCGACACCACTGGAGGCGGGCTGCACGATGTTGGGGCGTGAGCGGAAGACGGCCTAACGGTGTGCGGGACCGTAGCCCAGCTTCATGGAGACGGTTGCGAATGGTCCTCGCCGATACCCCAGGAGCAACAGTGTCCCTAATTTGCTGGGAAGTGGCGGTGCGGTCCCCTACGGCACTGCGTAGGATCCTACGGTCTTGGCGTGCATCCGTGCGTCGCTGCGGTCCGGTCCCAGGTTGACGGGCACGTGCACCTTCCGCCGACCACTGGCGACAACATCGATGTACTGTGGAGACCTCACGCCCCACGTGTTGAGCAATTCGGCGGTACGTCCACCCGGCCTCCCGCATGCCCACTATACGCCCTCGCTCAAAGTCCGTCAACTGCACATACGGTTCACGTCCACGCTGTCGCGGCATGCTACCAGTGTTAAAGACTGCGATGGAGCTCCGTATGCCACGGCAAACTGGCTGACACTGACGGCGGCGGTGCACAAATGCTGCGCAGCTAGCGCCATTCGACGGCCAACACCGCGGTTCCTGGTGTGTCCGCTGTGCCGTGCGTGTGATCATTGCTTGTACAGCCCTCTCGCAGTGTCCGGAGCAAATATGGTGGGTCTGACACACCGGTGTCAATGTGTTCTTTTTTCCATTTCCAGGAGTGTATTACGCATTGTCAATAGCAGTTGGTTTCAGTCCCGACAGAAGTTGATGCTGTCAGTGAATGGAGATCTATATTAAACAATTTGAGGGGCGAAACACTACGAAGAGGACTGCATGAAATGGAAATATGGCATAGGGGAAATCGGGCATTGTTCACAGCAGCAAATAAAGATGCTTGTCATCAGTGGCTAACACAGCTCGCGATTTTGCTTGTTTTCATATGATGCAAAGAGTCGACTGCGCCGAAGATCCAGTGATTCGTATTAACCCACAATGTGTGGAGAGAGCACACTCTCTGACCAAAGTATCCGGATACCACTATATAATGCAGAACTAACCTCTAATAACGTGAGAGACGCATACACCAGGATAAAAGGATGTTGGGAAGATTGTGCTATCACCAGGGAAGCAGTAAATGGAAAATTGGTCGGTCAGGAGATCTCAGTGTCTCAAAGGGTAGACATTCGATATCACACGAGCAACAAATCTGTCAAGGACAACCCAAGTCGAGTGTCCTCCCCAACACAAACTTTACTTCATATCTTCAGCATTCTTCCTCCCTTACATTGTCACTACTGCCAGGGCTCTCCGGCATTGGAATAGCACCCCAGCGTTGGATGTAATGTGGAAGTCCCGTACGATAGGTGATCTTATAATTAAATTTTCCCCGTGACATTTAAGCCTCATCTTTATCTACGATAGTGATGGGAACAGAGGAAACCAATTACAATTTGTGCCACGTTCGGCACTCGAACCTAGGTCTTCTTGTTTACTAAGCAAAAATGGTAAACCGTTACAGCACTGCAGCACTACAGTGAACATGGCTGCACGAACTACCCAAGCCGAGTGCCCTCCCCATCACATATTTCAGTTCGTATCTTCCCCTTATTTTCCTCCTTACATTGTCACTATCGTACAAGACTTCCCCATTACGTCCAACGCTGGGGTGTTATTCCTTTGCTGGAGAGCCCTAGCAATAGTGACAATGTAAGGGGGAAAGTATGCCGAAGTATGCTGAAGTTTGTGTCGGGGAAGGCACTCGACCTGGGTAGTTCGTGCAGCAATGTTGACGATAGTGCTGCGGTAGTGTACCGGTTAGCATTTCTGCCTAGTAAACAAGGAGACCCGGGTTCGAGTCCCAGCCGTGGCTCTATTAAGGACAGTTCATCCCTTCTGAAGCTGGTAAGTTGGCTATTGGTGGTATGGTGGTGTGGTGAAGTGGAACCACTATATATATATATATATATATATATATATATATATATATATATATATATATATCGTGTGACGAGGGCCTCCCGTCGGGTAGATCGTTCGCCTGGTGCAAGTCTTTCGATTTGACGCCATTTCGGCGACTTGAGCGGGATGAAATGATGATGATTAGGACAACACAACACCCAATCCCTGAGCGGAGTAAATCTTTGGATTGACAGTCTGTCGCACCGACCACTCAGCTACCGGGGGCGGACAGTGGAACCACTAAGGAACAAAAAATGGTTCAAATGGCTCTGAGCACTATGGGACTTAACTGCTGAAGTCATCAGTCCCCTAGAACTTAGAACTACTTAAACCCAACTAACCTAAGGACATCACACACATCCATGCCCGAGGCAGGATTCGAACCTGCGACCGTAGCGCTCGCGCAGTTCCAGACTGTAGCGCCTAGAACCGCTCGGCCACTCCGGCCGGCAAGGAACAACCACAGCTAAACAGGGACCAGGTAGACCTCTCCTACTAATGGAGAGGGAATGCCGAGAATTGTGCAGGGTGGCTATAAGAAATCGCATGAAATCCGTGGAAGGAATCACTCGTAAGTTCCAAAGTGCTATCAGCAGACCACATAGCACAATGCCTGTACGTAGGAAGTAAAAAGGAATGGGGTACAATGGTCGAGAGCTCCTCATAAGCCACTCATTTCTGTAGCCAATGTTAAGTGATGCTTTAGGAGGTGTAAATACAGGCACCACTGGTCAGTGCGTAACTGGAAGCGATTTGGAATGAATCGCGAATCTCTTGCCCAACGTAAAGTCCCGAGCGACTGGAAAAAAGCGCAGGTGACGCCTGTATGTAAGAAGGGTAGAGGGACGGATCCTCAAAACTACAGACCAATATCCTTAACATCGGTTTGTTGCAGGATTCTCGAACATATTCTCAGTTCGAATATAAGGAATTTCCTTGAGACGGAGAAGTTGCTGTCCATGCATCAGCACGGCTTTAGAAAGCATCGCTCCTGCGAAATGCAACTCGCCCTCTTTTCACACGATATCTTGCGAACCGTGGATGAAGGGTATCAGACGAATGCCATATTCCTTGACTCGGTGCCCCACTGCAGACCCCTAAGGTACGAGCATATGGGATTGGTTCCCAAATATGTGAGTGGCTCGAAGACTTCTTAAGTAATAGAACCCAGTACGTTGTCCTCGATGGTGAGTGTTCATCGGAGGTGAGGATATCATCTGGAGTGCCCCAGGGAAGTGTGGTAGGTCTGCTGTTGTTTTCTATCTACATAAGTGGTCTTTTGCATAGGGTGGATAGCAATGTGCGGCTGTTTGCTGATGATGCTGTGGTGTACTGGAAGGAGTCGTCGTTGAGTGACTGTAGGAGGATACAAGATGACTTGGACAGGATTTGTGATTGGTGTAACGAATGGCAGCTAAATCTACATAAAGATAAATGTAAATTAATGCAGATGAATAGGAAAAAGAATCTCGTAATGTTTGAATACTCCATTAGTAGTGTAGCGCTTGACACAGTCACGTCGATTAAATATTTGGGCGTAACATTGCAGAGCGATATGAAGTGGGACAAGCATGTAATGGCAGTTTTGGGGAAGGCGGATAATCGCCTTCGGTTCATTGATAGAATTTTGGGAAGATGTGGTTCATCTGTAAAGGAGATCGCCTATAAAACACTAATACGACCTATTCTTGAGTACTGCTGGAGCGTTTGGGATCCCTATCAGGTCGGATTGAGGGAGGACATAGAAGCAATTCAGAGTCGGGCAGCTAGATTTGTTACTGGTAGGTTTGATCATTACGCGAGTGTTACGGAAATGCTTCAGGAACTCAGGTGGGGGAGTCTCTGGAGGAAAGGAGGCGTTCTTTTCGTGAATCGCTACGGAGGAAATTTAGAGAACCAGCATTTGAAGCTGACTGCAGTACAATTATACTGCCGCCAACTTACATTTCGCGGAAAGACCACAAAGATAAGATAAGAGAGATTAGAGCTCGTACAGAGGCATATAGGCAGTCATTTTTCCCTCGTTCTGTTTGGGAGAGAACATGCTAGTTGTGGTACGAGGTACCCTCCGCTACGCACCGTGTGGTGGATTACAGAGTATGTATGTAGATGTAGATGTAGATGTAGGAATCACGCTATATCCTTTGACAATCCGAAGGGAAGATTTGGGTTTAGCGAATGCGTGGAGACTGTCCTACCATCATGTGTAATGCCAACAGTGAAGTAGGCAAAAAGTGGTGTTACGACAAGAGCGTGTTTTTAGTCGTTAGGCTGAAGTCCCTTATACCATTTAAGAAAGATTTAAATACGGAAGATATGACAGAATTTTACAGCATTGTGTACTGCGTGGAGGTGAGGAAAATTCAGAGACGGAAATTGTTTGTATCAACATAACAATGTATCCTGTCGTAAACCAAAATTTGTGGGGCTATAGTTTGTGGACAGTACTATTCCTGAGATGGACCGGACTACCCAGAGTTCTGGTGAGCAAGATGTATGAAACACGCGAAATACCCTCAGACTTTAAGAAGAATATAATAATTCCAATCCCAAAGAAAGCAGGTGTTGACAGATGTGAGAATTACCGAACTATCAGCTTAATAAGTCACAGCTGCAAAATACTAACACGAATTCTTTACAGACGAATGGAAAAACTAGTAGAAGCCAACCTCGGGGAAGATCAGTTTGGATTCCGTAAAAACACTGGAACACGTGAAGCAATACTGACCTTACGACTTATCTTAGAAGAAAGATTAAGGAAAGGCAAACCTACGTTTCTAGCATTTGTAGACTTAGAGAAAGCTTTTGACAATGTTGACTGGAATACTCTCTTTCAAATTCTAAAGGTGGCAGGGGTAAAATACATGGAGCGAAAGGCTATTTACAATTTGTACAGAAGCCAGATGGCAGTTGTGAGAGTCGAGGGACATGAAAGGGAGGCAGTGGTTGGGAAGGGAGTAAGACAGGGTTGTAGCCTCTCCCCGATGTTGTTCAATCTGTATATTGAGCAAGCAGTAAAGGAAACAAAAGAAAAATTCGGAGTAGGTATTAAAATTCATGGAGAAGAAATAAAAACTTTGAGGTTCGCCGATGACATTGTAATTCTGTCAGAGACAGCAAACGACTTGGAAGAGCAGTTGAATGGAATGGACAGTGTCTTGAAAGGAGGATACACGATGAACATCAACAAAAGCAAAACAAGGATAATGGAATGTAGTCTAATTAAGTCGGGTGATGCTGAGGGAATTAGATTAGGAAATGAGGCACTTAAAGTAGTAAAGGAGTTTTGCTATTTGGGGAGCAAAATAACTGATGGAGTGTAGCCATGTATGGAAGTGAAACATGGACGATAAATAGTTTGGACAAGAAGAGAATAGAAGCTTTCGAAATGTGGTGCTACAGAAGAATGCTGAAGATTAGATGGGTAGATCACATAACTAATGAGGAAGTATTGAATAGGATTGGAGAGAAGAGAAGTTTGTGGCACAACTTGACCAGAAGAAGGGATCGGTTGGTGGGACATGTTCTGAGGCATCAAGGGATCACCAATTTAGTATTGGAGGGCAGCGTGGAGGGTAAAAATCGTAGAGGGAGACCAAGAGATGAATACACTAAGCAGATTCAGAAGGATGTAGGTTGCAGTAGGTACTGGGAGATGAAAAAGCTTGCACAGGATAGAGTAGCATGGAGAGCTGCATCAAACCAGTCTCAGGACTGAAGACCACAACAACAACAACAAACCCAGAGTTCAGATCTGGAGCCAATCGAATATATATGGGTTGAGTTAGAAGATGGACTTCGCTCCTCATACCAGTAACCAACGTCACTAACTTCCCTAGGTTTGGCTCCCGAAAAAAAGAATGTGCTGCCATTCCGCCACAGGAGTTCAGACACCTCGCTCAAAGGAGTCCCCTGCAGAGCCGAGGGCGTTGTAAAAGTGAAGGGTGAACACACCCCATATTAAAATCCACTAATAGGTGTCTGGATACTTTTGATTATGATGTGTACTTCCGGCAGGATGTGGTTCAGTGATGTTTTGGGTGTGTTCTCCTGACTATAGCTTGGGCCCAGCCACTCCAGGTTATCCGGAACATGAACTACGCTAATTCAGCATCCTCTGTTGCCATTTCTTCTACTTTTTTGGGATGAGTATGCTGCAGATATCCTCGTTTTGCAATATGGCAGAAATGGTGTTCACAGAGTACCTCCTTCTGTAAACACTCCGCACCCTATCTGACCTCGCCTGACCCGCTAAATAGACCTCTCCCAATCCTCTAGAAAACGTCTGTGTTATTTGGAGCCGGCCGTTGTGGCCGAGCGGTTCTAGGCGCCTCAGTCTGGAACCGCGCGACCGCTACGGTCGCAGGTTCGAATCCTGCCTCGGGCATGGATGTGTGTGATGTCCTTAGGTTAGCTAGGTTTAAGTAGTTCTAAGTTCTAGGGGACTGATGACCTCAGATATTAACTCCCATAGTGCTCAGAGCCATTTTTTTTTGTTATTTGGAATGTGTGAGGGTACGAGTTTTTCCAGATATTTTGTAGCAAAAGTTTGGAAAAAAATAATTTCGTTGAGTGGAAGTGAAATCTCGTACTAATTTTGAATACAAATGAACGAGCTTTATTAGTACAATTATATGCATTTTTGTTATCCGGAATAATCGTTCAGAATGTAAAGTTTTAATTATTATGTAAGAAGATTCATTTGGGGACAAGTGCTGTTTTGCAAATTTTATTACTTGCATGAGGTATTCTGTCTGGTCTCCGTCCGGTCCAAGAGTGTTGAAGACGTACTTAAGAGTCTTGACGGGGAAAATAATCAACAGTGGCAAAGAGTCTTGTAGGCCGTCAAGGTATATCAGTGACAAGAAGTTTATATTAATAATGTATATATGTATGTACTGAAAAAATGTTTGTTATCGTTACCCAGAAGATCTCCTGTAACCAGATATTTATCCTCAAATATGTTTTGTATTTAATGCCGCAATAAAAGCTTTAAAAGACCGGAGTTGCCAAGTCCTGGTTTTTAGTAAAAATTAAGTAATTCTACTGATAAAACAAGGTGGCGGTTCGCAGACTACTCCGAGCTGAAAAGACAAAGAGGTAACTTAAGAAATAAGCGAGCCATCGCGAATGCGGGAAACGTACCAACCAACATCCACGAAGTTTGATAGCTCTGTGGGATCTAATCATTAATGACTAGCTTAAACTGGGTATAGTATATCTGAAGAAACTTGTGGACCCTCTTCTTCCCTGAATTGATACCAATATCAAGACTAGAGCCGATTTTACACGGGTTATCGGTAAGTCTCCAGGGAGTGACTGCACTATTTTATCAAATGTACCCGAACAACTGTTAGTTGACGTTAACATGGTGTGTGTCAACCCTTCACCTTGAACTATACTGGGAGACTGCAAATTAGGTGTCTGAATATCTGTAGCCGAATGACAGCCCCTCTGCTCAAGAGTCGAAATCAGAAAAAGTAGTGACGTTGGATGCTCGTGTCTGGAGATAAATCAAAGTTCTAACTCATCGCAAAGGTGTTGCATCGGATTCAAATAGGGGCTCTGGACAGGTAAGTTCAGTTTAGGAACGTTATTGTCCACAATTCATTGCGCTATAGGCGCTGCTTTATGACAGGCTTCCCTATCACACAACGCCGCGCGGGGTAACCGCGCGGTCTCGGGCGCTTTGTCATGGTTCCCCCCGCCCCGTCGGAGATTCGATTCTTCCCTCGGGCATGGGCATGTGTATTGTCCTTTAGTTAGATTAAGTTTTGTGTAAACTTAGGGACCAATGACCTCAGCAGTTTGGTCCCATAGACTTACTTTACTTTTTCGTGTCCGGAAACTACAATCATTGATTTCCGGTGGTGGAAGGTTTGGCCGTTGCCCGATTGGGCAACGTTTCCGGGGAGCGCCGGCATTTTACTTTCTTCTATGTAGCATGTAAGTAAAATGCACACGTGGAGGCATCTTCCTTGCTCCCCGGTCCCATAGAATCTTACCACACATTTCCAAAATTTCCCTGTCACACTGTTACGATCAGTCAACGTCTCTGAACTATTCCTCTAATGTACGCAGTACGTAATGCTGTGAAATGTGTTCATATCTTCCAGCAGTTGGTGTTTTCTTAAATCTAATGAGGGGACCACAACTTAACCGCGAAACGCGTACCCATACTGTAACATCACCTCGTCCGTATTTCACTGTTCACACCACACATGATGGCAGATGATGTTTTCCAGGCTTTCACCACACTCGAACCTTCCCATCAGATTGCCACACTGTATAGCAGGATTCATCAGCCCAAATCACTCGTTTCCAGTCATCCATTGACCAGGGGCGTCACTCTTTATGCCACATCAAGCATCACTTGGCACCGCCTACAGAAATATGTGGCTTATGCGGAGCTACTCGACTATAGTACTCCAGTATTTTTAACATAATGCAAGCTGGACTGCTAGTAGCACTTTCGCACACACGAGTTATTCCTTCCGCTGATTTCGAGCTATTTATTTACAAGCTACCTCCTCAATAGCCGACGGTTCCTATCCGTCAGTGTATGAGGTCTACCTAGTCTTGGTTTAGTTGTGGTTGCTCCTTTATGTTTCCACTTCACAATTACATCACCAACAATGAACATGGGCAGATTTAGAGGGGTCGAAATTTCCCTGAGAGCTCCTAACCAATCCATACTCCTGTTACTTCTCCTCTACTGACACTATAAAACTCCCTGCCTCCTTTTGTACTCGCAGATCTACCTCTTGTGACATGTAAAAATGGTTCAAATGGCTCTGAGCACTATGGGACTTAACATCTGTGGTCATCAGTCCCCTAGAACTTAGAACTAATTAAACCTAACTAACCTAAGGACATCACACACATCCATGCCCGAGGCAGGATTCGAACCTGCGACCGTAGCAGTCCCGCGGTTCCGGACTGAGCGCCTAGAACCGCTAGACCACCGCGGCCGGCTTGTGACATGTAGTTGTCAGTTCCGCATTACAAAGATATGTCCAGATACTTTTGATCAAATGGTATACACTGATACGACGGTAAGCATCACATCCCCCCACCACCCACAATCACGCAGATTTTAGGACAATGTGATCAAAAGTATCCGGACACCTGGTTGAAAATAACTTACAAGTTCGGGGCGCCCTCCATCGGTAACGCTGGAATTCAATATGATGTTGGCCCACCCTCAGCCTTGATGAGACCTTCCACCCTCGCAGGCATACGTTCAGTCAGGTGCTGGAAGGTTTCTTGGGGAATGGCAGCCCATTCTTCACGGAGTGCTGCACTGAGGAGAGGTATCGATGTCGCTCGGTGAGGTCTGGCACGAAGTCGGCTTTCCAAAACATCCCGAAGGTGTTCTACAGGATTCAGGTCAGGACTCTGTGCAGAACAGTCCATTACAGGGACCTTATTGTCTGCCACAGGCCGAGCATTACGAAGAGGTGCTCCGTCCTGTTGAAAGATGCAATCGCCATCCCCGAATTGCTCTTCAACTGTGGAAAGCAAAAAGACGCTGAAAACATCAATGTAGGCCTGTGCTGTGATAGCACCATGCAAAACAACAAGGGGTGCAAGCCCCTCCATGAAACACACGACCACACCAAAACACTACCACCCGCGAATTTTACTGTAGGCGCTACACACGCTGGCAGATGACGTTCACCGGGCATCCGCCATACCCTCAACCTGCCATCTGACCGCCACATTGTGTACCGTGATTCGTCACTCCACACAACGTTTTTCCACTGATCAACCGTCCAATGTATACGCTCCTCACACGAAGCGAGGCGTCGTTTGGCATTTACCGGCGTGATGTGTGGCTTAAGAGCAGCCGCTCGACCACGAAATCCAAGTTTTCTCACTTCTCGCCTAATTGTCACAGTACTTGCAGCGGGTCCTGATGCAGTAGGAATTCCTGTGTGATGGTCTGTATAGACGTCTGCCTATTACACAATACGACCCTGTTCAACTGTCAGCGGTGTCTGTCAGTCAAAAGACGAGGTAGGCCTGTACGCTTTTGTGCTGTACGTGTCCCTTCACATTTCCACTTCACTATCACATCGGAAACAGTGGAGCTAGGGGTGTTTAGGAGTGTGAAAATCTCGCGTACAGACGTATGACACAAGTGACACCCAATCGCCTGACCACGTTCGAAGTCTGTGAGTTCCGAGGAGCACCCCATTCTACTCTCTCACGATGTCGGATGACTACTGAGGTCGCTGATATGGAGTACCTGGCAACAGGCGGCAGCACTATGCACCTAATATGAAAAAGTATGTTTTTGGGGTTGTCAATGGTTCAAATGGTTCTGAGCCCTATGGGACTTAAGATCTGTGGTCATCAGTCCCTAGAACTTAGAACTACTTAAACCTAACTAACCTAAGGACATCACACACATCCATGCCCGAGGCGGGATTCGAACGTGCGACTGTAGCGGTCGCGCGGCTCCAGACTGAAGCGCCTAGGACCGCTCGGCTACAAGGGCCGGCTTTTGTGGTTGTCCGGATACTTTTGTTCACGTAGTGTATCTAAAGATACATAGGGTAGGATAATAAAACACAAATATTTGAGACTGGAGAAGTTATTCAATATATTTGGAGTGTATTAAATACAGCCACATCTGTCAAGGCCCAGGACAGGCCGTATCGCCAGCTCGGGTGAAGATATGGTCTGCGTAGCCCAATCAGCGCAATGACGACAATATGTGCAGAGGTCTACTAACGGAGTTCGACCGTATTGTGAGAGTTGATCAACAGTGGCTGTATATTTTTGCAAATCAATGAGCACACCTCACCACAGTGTATATTGGGCCTTACCACGAACTTCCAGTTTGAGTTCTTCCTTTCACTATCAGAGACAAGCACTCTGCTTGCAGCTCGTTCCGAGAGTACACAATCAAATATCTTAATCACAATTGGAGGCAAGTGCAAGAGAACACTCGTTCCCTTTTGTATTCTGAAAAACAGTAAAAATCAACTATCAAGCGTTGTGGCTACATGCAGTCAGATAGTTTATTCACAATGGGAGAGAAGTGCTAGACAGCGCTTTCTCCTCTTTCTATTCTGACAAACACAGAACATCAACTGTTACTGCGTTATATGCAATCGATTGCCTTACAACAGAGGAAAAGGGCGGGACAGCATGTGCTCCTCTTTATATACTGACAAATGAAAATGTCAAACAGTACTTGTGCTACTCCAGATACACGCTACATTGCTTGCTCTCTTCTGACAGACAGAAAACTCAAGGTAATTACAGTTTCTGGAGACAACTTATCGTAAACACAGTTGTCCTCCCTTAAATGTGTACGCCAAGGTCTCAAAGTTTCACTGGAGCATCCAAGTGTGACACTGAGGCTTGGCAGTGCAGCTGCTCCCGAGAACTTCCCGGTAATGACTCCTCCAACTCATGATACTGACTAACTTGGCTCTCTATCCTGATACATTATAGAGGAAGATCCAAAAGTCCTGTCACTCACCTCTTTTTTGGTCATGATGTGTGTCTTTTGTTTTCAGACGGCTGGCACAAGCACCTAGAGCGTTTAACAACGTGTTCTGGCAAATGTACGGGCTAATGAACGTGCACACACCAAGAAAACAATAACAGAGGCGCAACGAGATTTTGCAGCAGGATTGCATAAAGAAGCTGCACTAGAACAAACGATACTGCGATGGCAAGAGAAATGGGATGCATTTTGGATGGAAAGAGAATAGGTCTACCATCAACTCGACAACAAACATGTGCAGCCGTGGCAGACTCTGTGACCATAAAATCACTGCGCAAATATCTGCTCAACTTGGAATTCCATTAGCCGAGCGGTCTAAGGCGCTGCAGTCATGGACTGTACGGCTGGTCCCGGCGAAGGTTCGAGTCCTCTCTCGGGCATGGGTGTGTGTGTGTGTGTTTGTCCCTAGGATAATTTAGGTTAAGTAGTGTGTAAGCTTAGGGACTGATGACCTTAGCAGTTAAGTCCCATAAGATTTCACACACATCTGAACATTTTGGAATTCCAAAAACGACTGTCCTGACACACATGAAAAAAAATCTGCAGTGAAAATCTTTTAGGCCAACATTCGTAAACGAGTTGAGAGAGGAAGACGTGCGGCGAAGACATGAAGTTCGCACAAGATTACCCTATGTGTTTGTAAGATGGTGCAGTGAATTGATGGTCTTACATGCAAATGTCGCGTGAATGGTTTCCAGGACTCCAGAGACTAAACATTGTTGGTGACAGTTGACTTCAACAAGATGGAGCTCTTGCCCACTACGCGTTCGGTTTTCGAGAAATCTTGGACGAAGTGTTATCCAGAGGTGGACAGGGAGAGGATCAGCACATCTCCAGCGCTGAGGCCTGTGAATCCAGAACCCAGATCTGACATCATGCGGTTACTCCCCGTGGGGAATAATTAAGCAGCATGTCGCGTAACAACGATACCAGACAATTACCGAATTGAAACGAGCTGTTAGGGAGGCATTCGCGGAAATCACACTGCCCGTGCCTCCGAAAATTTCACACAGTACGTGGCGCCGCATCCATCGAGTGCCGCGACAATGATGGTGCCATTATTGATGTTCTGGATCACTGAACGAGTTAGAAAGTAAAGTATCAGCGTTTGTCACACATCTGCTGTGACTTGCCTGAAATAAATAAATGACCAAAAAAGAGGGGGTGACAGGACTTTCGGGCCAAGCTGTGTAGAGATTTTCACATCTCTTAGGCGACTTTCTCTCGAAGCTTCTCTTTCCCTTGACTATAGGGTTCTTCTGCAGCACCACATTTGAAAAGCTCTTGTTGTGTGAACAATTATCTTTCACGTTTCACTTCCGTGCAAGACTACACTCCACGTAAACAAATCCAGAAACGACTTCCATACACTCTTTATATTACATGTTAACAATCTCCTCTTATTCGGAAATGGTTTTTTTATTTGCTATTGGCCATCTGCAATTTATATTCTCTCTACCACAGCTATGAATGGTTATTTTATTGCCCAAAGAGTAAAACTCGTTTACTACTTTTAGTCTCCCATACCCTAATCTAATTCCATCTGCATCGCCTGATTTAATTATTTACACCTCATTACCCTTGTTACACTTTTCTTGATGTTCATTTTATAATTTCTCTTGAATGCACTATCCATTCCATAATGGTGCGGGTGAGCTACTACGAATAGCAAACTGAGGGCATTACCGCACCCAAGATAGACACGAAATCACCACAGTTGTTCGATTCCAGATGCCTACTAGCCCTGGATATAACGAAGAGACTGACAGAATAAATTATTCAGATGATTAAAGGAGACGAACATTTTTAAGTTTAATGTCTGTAGTAGAAACAGAAAGCGAAGCAAAAATACGAGGGGCGCCCAATAAGTTATGCTGCAAGTACTGTGACAATTAGGCGGGAAGTGAGAAAACTTGGCTTTCATGGTCGAGCGGCTGCTCATAAGCCACACATCACGCCGGTAAATGCCAAACGACGCCTCGCTTCGTGTGAGGAGCGTATACACTGGACGGTTGATCAGTGGAAAAACGTTGTGTGGAGTGACGAATCACAGTACACAATGTGGCGATCCGATGGCAGGGTGAGGGTATGGCGAATGCCCGGTGAACGTCATCTGCCAGCGTGTGTGGTGCCAACAGTAAAATTCGGAGGCGGTGGTGTAGGCACAGGCCTACATTGATTTTTAAGCACCTTCTTGCTTCTCATTGTCGAGGAGCAATTCGGGAATAGCGATTGCATCTTTCAACACGATCATGCACCAGTCATACCGCACAGGGTGTGGCGGAGTGGTTACAGTAACATCACTGTAATGGACTGGCCTGCACAGAGTCCTGACATGAATCCTATAGAACAGCTTTGGGATGTTTTGGAACGCCGACTTCTTGCCACGCCTCACCGACCGACATCGATACCTCTCCTCAGTGCAGCACTCCGTGAAGAATGGGCTGCCATTCCCCAAGGAACCTTTCAGCACCTGACTGAACGTATGCCTGCGAGGGTGGAAGGTCTCATCAAGGCTGAGGGTGGGCCAACACCATATTGAATTCCAGCATTACCGATGTAGGGCGCCACGAACTTGTAAGTTATTTTCAACCCGGGGTCCGGATACTTTTGATCACATTGTCCTAAAATCTGCGTGATTGTGGGTGGTGGGGGGATGTGATGCTTACCGTCGTATCAGTGTATACCATTTGATCAAAAGTATCTGGACATATCTTTGTAATGCGGAACTGACCACTACATGTCACAAGAGGTAGATCTGCGAGTACAAAAGGAGGCAGGGAGTTTTATAGTGTCAGTAGAGGAGAAGTAACAGGAGAATGGATTGGTTAGGAGCTCTCAGGAAAATTTCGACCCCTCTAAATCTGCCCATGTTCATTGTTGGTGATGTAATTGTGAAGTGGAAACATAAAGGAGCAACCACAACTAAACCAAGACTAGGTAGACCTCATACACTGACGGATAGGAACCGTCGGCTATTGAGGAGGTAGCTTGTAAATAAATAGCTCGAAATCAGCGGAAGGAATAACTCGTGTGTGCGAAAGTGCTGCTAGCAGTCCAGCTTGCATTATGTCGGAGCCAACGGTTTGCTACATCAATAACATTTACATTGTCTGTTTACCGCTCCCCGCGGAGTGCATCCTTCATTAAGCCAAACAGACGGCAGTCGAAAGTTGCGAGATCCGAGCTGTAGGGTGGATGAGGCAGAACAGTGAGCTCCTCTCGGCTGGGCACACTTATATGAGGTCTTGCGTTGTACGGAGAAGTTCGTTTGCGTTTTTGAGGCGAAGACCACATTCAAGGCGTTTCTTCAGTTTCCTGAGGGTAGCAGAATACACTTCACAGCTGATCGTTGCATCATGAGGCAGGAGCTCCGCAAGACTGTCGCCATGACTTTACCTCTTCAAGGTGTGGCTTTGAACTTTTTCTGCGGAGGAGAGGTGGTACGGTGCGACTTAATGGATTGCCGTTTTGTTTCCTGTTCGAAGTGATTAACCCATGTTTCCTTGCCTGTGACGGTGTTCGGCAAAAAGTTTTCCCGATCAGCTTCTTAACGCGCAAGTAATTCTGCACGGAGGTCCTTCGTTGCTCCTGATGATCCTCTGTTAGGTGGCGAGGAACCAGCTTGGAGCCTCACAACTGGTGGACGAGTGCGTCAGCACTACCAACGCAGACATCCAGTTGTGCAACGAGGTGGTTGATTGTGATTCGTCGATCACCTCGAATGAGAGTGTCCGCACGTTCGTACATTGCAGGAGTCAGAAGCCGTGTGCGACCGACCGGCGAGCGGGAGATCGGACAGGATTGCGCGGCCTTGTTGCGATGATGACTGACGCCTTGCCCAACGATTCACTGCGCTTTTGTTCACTGCTAGGTCTACGCAGTCATTCTCCAAGCGCCAATAAATCTCTGCGATGCTCTGGTTTTCCGCCAAAGAAACTCAGTTGCAACTCTCTGCTTGGAACGCAGCTCCGTTGCAGACGTCATTTTAAACGCTACATGTAGTGCCGCGAAGTATCGGAACTCATGAAACTACACTCCTGGAAATGGAAAAAAGAACACATTGACACCGGTGTGTCAGACCCACCATACTTGCTCCGGACACTGCGAGAGGGCTGTACAAGCAATGATCACACGCACGGCACAGCGGACACACCAGGAACCGCGGTGTTGGCCGTCGAATGGCGCTAGCTGCGCAGCATTTGTGCACCGCCGCCGTCAGTGTCAGCCAGTTTGCCGTGGCATACGGAACTCCATCGCAGTCTTTAACACTGGTAGCATGTCGCGACAGCGTGGACGTGAACCGTATGTGCAGTTGACGGACTTTGAGCGAGGGCTTATAGTGGGCATGCGGGACGCCGGGTGGACGTACCGCCGAATTGCTCAACACGTGGGGCGTGAGGTCTCCACAGTACATCGATGTTGTCGCCAGTGGTCGGCGGAAGGTGCACGTGCCCGTCGACCTGGGACCGGACCGCAGCGACGCACGGATGCACGCCAAGACCGTAGGATCCTACGCAGTGCCGTAGGGGACCGCACCGCCACTTCCCAGCAAATTAGGGACACTGTTGCTCCTGGGGTATCGGCGAGGACCATTCGCAACCGTCTCCATGAAGCTGGGCTACGGTCCCGCACACCGTTAGGCCGTCTTCCGCTCACGCCCCAACATCGTGCAGCCCGCCTCCAGTGGTGTCGCGACAGGCGTGAATGGAGGGACGAATGGAGACGTGTCGTCTTCAGCGATGAGAGTCGCTTCTGCCTTGGTGCCAATGATGATCGTACGCGTGTTTGGCGCCGTGCAGGTGAGCGCCACAATCAGGACTGCATACGACCGAGGCACACAGGGCCAACACCCGGCATCATGGTGTGGGGAGCGATCTCCTACACTGGCCGTACACCACTGGTGATCGTCGAGGGGACACTGAATAGTGCCCGGTACATCCAAACCGTCATCGAACCCATCGTTCTACCATTCCTAGACCGGCAAGGGAACTTGCTGTTCCAACAGGACAATGCACGTCCGCATGTATCCCGTGCCACCCAACGTGCTCTAGAAGGTGTAAGTCAACTACCCTGGCCAGCAAGATCTCCGGATCTGTCCCCCATTGAGCATGTTTGGGACTGGATGAGGCGTCGTCTCACGCGGTCTGCACGTCCAGCACGAACGCTGGTCCAACTGAGGCGCCAGGTGGAAATGGCATGGCAAGCCGTTCCACAGGACTACATCCAGCATCTCTACGATCGTCTCCATGGGAGAATAGCAGCCTGCATTGCTGCGAAAGGTGGATATACACTGTACTAGTGCCGACATTGTGCATGCTCTGTTGCCTGTGTCTATGTGCCTGTGGTTCTGTCAGTGTGATCATGTGATGTATCTGACCCCAGGAATGTGTCAATAAAGTTTCCCCTTCCTGGGACAATGAATTCACGGTGTTCTTATTTCAATTTCCAGGAGTATATATATATATATATATATATATATATATATATATATATATATATATATATATGGTGTCCCACTCCCTGATTTCAAGGACCCAGGAGAGAAAAACCACAGAAGATACGACAATGAAAAATTTAGCACATTGTAGAGCATCTCAAAGAATTTATATTCCCGTGTCAGAAGAGCCAACTATCGTCGCCAGAGTGTTGCATGGTTGCATGAAGTGAAAATGACGACTCCACAGCAGCGCGTGCAAGCAGTAGTATGCTTTGCAGAAAATCGCCGATTACTGTGCCAAGAAATTATCGTCGTGTGTCTGAATGTGATCAACCTGATGTGAAAACAAGTAAGGAATTGTATAGGAAGTTTCTGGCAACAGGAAGTGCTCTGAAACATTCTGGCGATCCACGTTACGTAGCTTCAGAAGAGACATTGGAGGACATGAGACAAACGTTTCTCAGAAGACCACGTAAGTCAATTCGTCAAGTGTCTAGGTCCGTGACGTAGCTCGATCAACATTGCATCGTGTAGGATACCAGCGTCTTTGTACGTGTGCTTACAAAGTGCAGATACTGCAACATCTGACGCCAAACGACAAACCACGCGACAACAGTTTGCTGCGGATATGCTGCAGCTTATTGATATGGATGTCAGCTTCCTGGAAAGATGTTTATTCTCAGGTGAGGCAGGAAGGGTAATAGGCATAGTGTTCGGATTTGGCGTTCGCAAAATCCGCACGTTGTCATTGAACGTGTTCGTGACAGCCCTAAACTAAACGTCTGGTGCCGGCTAATGCACGACAGGAGTATTGAACCGTTCTTCTTTGCGGAACGCCGGCCGGTGTGGCCGTGCGGTTCTAGGCGCTTCAGTCTGGAACCGCGTGACCGCTACGGTCGCAGGTTCGAATCCTGCCTCGGGCATGGATGTGTGTGATGTCCATAGGTTAGTTAGGTTTAAGTAGCTCTAAGTTCTAGGGGACTGATGACCACAGATATTAAGTCCCATAGTGCTCAGAGCCTTTGCGGAACAAACAGTGAATGGGTCATTGTATCCGGACATGTTGGAGCAGTTTGTGTACCCTCAGATACACGACTTGCAACCCAACATCATTTTTCAACAAGCTGGAGCTCCGCCGCATTGGTCAGCGGCTGTTCGCAAGTTTCTGGACAGGAAATTTTCCAATCGTTAGATCGGACGCGGAGGACCCACTGTCTGGCCACCACGTTCACCCGACATTACGGCGCTTGATTTCTTCATGTGCGGATTCGTGAAGGACCGCGTGTATGCGACCGAAGTGGACGATATTCCTACGTTGCGACATCGTATCACTATTGCGACTGCAACAATAACACAGGAAATGTTACAAAGAACTTGGCACGAAACTGAAGATACACTCGATATTTTTCGTGCTACAAATGTTTCACATGTAGAGGTGTATTGATGATAAATAAATGAACTCTTTGAGATGCTCTACAATGTGGTGCATTTTTCATTGTCGTATCTACTGTGTTTTTTTCTGGTCTTTGAAATTAGGAAGGTTTGAGTGGGACACCCTATACACGGAATGACTGAGCAGAGAAAGATCTAAGTCGAATCATAGTCCCTGTAGTGGACGATGCTCTCTTAGAATTATTGTTATCTTTGAGAGAGCGAACCCTGACACGACTGTTCCACCTACCGTGCAAGATATAGGGTTGAACCACAAAAGTTTCCACCGCAAATATTGCGGAACTAAAATAGTTCAAATGACTCTAAGCACTATGGGACTTAACATCTGAGGTCATCAGTCCCCTCGAACCTGCGACCGTAGCAGCAGCGCGGTTCCCGACTGAAGCGCGTAGATTGCTCGGCCACAGCGGCCGGCCCTCAAATGGTTCAAATGGCTCTAAGCATTATGGGACTAAACATCTGAGGTCATTAGTCCCCTAGACTTAGAACTCCTTAAACCTAACTAACCTAAGGACATCACACACATCCATGCCCGAGGCAGGATTCGAACCTGCGACCGTAACAGCAGTGCGGTTCCGGACTGAAGCGCCTACAACCTCTCGGCCATAGCGGCTGGCTATTGCGGAACTCCCAAAGTGTTATTGCTGTGCGGTTTTCACAGAATGGATTCGTAGTCAGCGGCTCGTACTGTATTGCAATTATATTTTTAAAAAATGGCACAATGCCTATTGACATTAACAAACTAAAAGTAGTGTAAATTAGAATGTGGTTTCGTTTCAGGATTCTAGTCCGAGTCGTTTACGAGATATCGTATTTAGAAAAGTTTCCACACCGAACCTGTTTTGTGCTATTAAACCTGCGTAGTTGCTAGGTTCTATGTTGGCTTGCAGTGTGCTTATGTGTTCCTTGAGTGCATTGCGACTTGCTAGTCTGTTAGTGTGTGGCAGTCCAAGCAGTAGCTCGAGTGGGCGATAGAATTGCCAGTGCAGAAAAAGCCGACATGCTCGTGGTTTATGGAGAGCGTAGCAAGAATGCAGAACGGTATCTGCGCAAGATATCTCAATAGACGTCAACTATCTCGGCAATTATTTACCAACCTCTTCAGCCAGTTACGTGAAAGTGTTAGTGTAACACCTAGACAACGTAACAAAGGGAAAGAAGTGACGACAGAAGAGGGGGAAATTAATGTTCTTGCTGATGTTGATGTTGATCTGCGCGTTAGCTCCCGAGTAATCGCACGAGGGAATGGCATGACTCACGCACGCGTCCTGCGCATTCTCTGTCGACAAAGGTTCCATTCCTATCACATCTCTCTCCATCAAGAGCAGCACAGATACGATTATGAGAATCTGTACACAGGCATTAAGACAGGGTATTCCGAACATACCACGTATCTTCTTTAGTGATCAAGCCACATTTGCCGATCATGGTGTAAGGGGTCCGTAGGCCCTTACTATAAGTTTTGCGACAGCACAGGTCGACAGGACAGACAATCGATAGTGTGCGTCGGGTGGCGAGAGCGAGGGCGAGTGTTGAGACAGTAGTGTGGTACGCGCTGCGGGCCGGTGGCCGTAATGCAAGGCCGTACCGACAAAGGGGGTGGCCATCGCCGCGGTTTAACCCCTTTTGTGTTAGAAATATACGGGAAAGTGAACAAGTACAATTACTAGTGTGATTCAGTGCCGATATTTGTATTTTCGCGTCTACCGCGCCGGCATTATTTGGATTGCAGTGTTGGATTGCAGTGTTGGATACAGTGATTAAAATTTGCGTGTGACGATAATGAATAACAAAGAGGCCTGTGCTGAGATTAGCCGTTATTAATTTTGTACGACGAAGGCAGTGGCTGTCTCCTTACTTTGTGTTTTTGGTGATAAATATATGTCATTGATTAATGAAGCTGTGTTGTCGTTCTTCTTGGCACCAGACATATCATTATTACAGCATTTGAGAAGGACAAAATGGAATGTAACAACTCCGTAGCAGTCCAATCCGATTGCCAGCCCCATTAAGTACACGGTCACATTAATTAATATCTATTTGGGCTGCTATCAGATCCCGATCGAGCGGGATAAGTAAGTAGATTAAACCGGAGTGCCTGGTAAACCGCCGTATCATGCACTTTTGACAACCCCGTCGGCTTCGTCAGGCGGAACGTCAGCGCCCAGGGAGTGTAAACGTGTGGTGTGGGATAGTCAACTATCAGCTCATAGGCCCGCATTTCGTAGACGGAACTGTGAACGCGTACAAGTATCGGAGCCTCCAAGTGGAGCATCTTCCACAAGACGTTCCTGTAGTACAAATTGTACAACTTTGCTTCCGCAGTTTGCCGTCATGTGGCGACAACGGTAAGTAGCGCTCAAGAGAAACAGATAGCAGACGTCAGGCAGTTAGCTTGGACCTCGATCAACATAATCTCATTCAAACATTATATGGATATATGGAGATGGTAGCCGGCCGGAGTGGCCGAGTGGTTAAAGGCGCTACAGTCTGGAACCGCACGACCGCTACGGTCGCAGGTTCGAATCCTGCCTCGGGCATGGATGTGTGTGATGTCCTTAGGTTAGTTAGGTTTAAGTAGTTCTAAGTTCTAGGGGACTTATGACCACAGCAGTTGAGTCCCATAGTGCTCAGAGCCATTTGAACCATTTTATGGAGATGGTAACTGCTCTTTCGGACATGTTCGAAGGGACAGATACCATCACCATATATACACTACTGGCCATTAAAATTGCTACACCACGAAGATGATGTGCTACAGACGCGAAATTTAACCGACAGGAAGAAGGTGCTCTGATCTGCAAATGATTAGCTTCTCAGAGCGTTCACACAAGGTTGGCGCCGGTGGCGACACCTACAACGTGCTGACATGAGGAAAGTTTACAACCGATTTCTCAAACACAAACAGCAGTTGACCGGCGTTGCCTGGTGAAACGTTGTTGTGGTGCCTCGTGTAAGGAGGAGAAATGCGTACTATCACGTTTCCGAGTTTGATAAAGGTCGGATTGTAGCCTATCGCGATTGCGGTTTATCGTATCGCGACACTGCTGCTCGCGTTGGTCGAGATCCAATGACTGTTAGCAGAATATGAAATCGGTGGGTTCAGGAGGGTAATACGGAACGCCGTGCTGCATCCCAACGGCCTCTTATCACTAGCAGTCGAGATGACAGGCACCTTATCCGCATGGCTGTAACCGATCGTGCAGCCACGTCTCGATCCCTAAGTCAACAGACGGGGACGTTTGCAAGACAGCAACCATCTGCACCAACAGTTCGGCGACGTTTGCAGCAGCATGGACTATCAGCTCGGAGACCGTAGCTGCGGTTACCCTCGACGCTGCATCACAGACAGGAGCGCCTGCGGCCGGCCGTAGTGGCCAAGCGGTTCTAGGCGCTACAGTCTGAAACTGCGCGACCGCTACGGTCGCAGGTTCGAATCCTGCCTCGGGCATGGATGCTTGTGACGTCCTTAGGTTGGTTAGGTTTAACTAGTTCTAAGTTCTAGGGGACTAATGACCTCAGATGTTAAGTCCCATAGTGCTCAGAGCCATTTGAACTAAACTCAAGAAGAAGTGGTACGACTAGTGGAAGTGACACAGCAAGCCATTTGAAAACGTTTGAAGGCTATGGGCACGATTCAGAAAGAAGGAACTTGGGTCCCGTGTGAGCTGAAACCAAGAGACGTTGAATGGCGTTTGTGAACAGTTGTTTCAGAGGTAAAAACGGAAGGGATTTCTGCGTTGCATTGTGACCGGGACAAAAAAATGGGTTCACTACGATAACCCTAAACACAAAAAATCATGGGGATATCTCGGCCATGCTTCCACATTGACGGCCTAACTGAATATACACAGCTCCAAGATCACGCTCTGCATTTGGTGGGACCAGCTCAGCCTCGTGTGCTATGAGGTGTTAAAACCAAGTGAAACAATCACAGGTGCTCATTATCGAATGCAATTAATGTGTTTGAGCAGAGCATTAAAAGACAAACGGCCGCAATACGGCGAGAGGCACGATAAAGTGATTTTCATCACGACAATGCTCGACCCCACGTTGCAAAACCAGACATTGCTATCACCTGTTTAGATCAATGGTGCATGGCCTGGCTGACCAACACTTCTGATCTCACGAAGAAGTCACAAATTGGATCGATTCGTGGATCGCTTCAAAAGATGAACCATTTTTTCGATGCGGGATTCGTACATTGCCCGAAAGATGGGAGAAAGTAGTGGCCAGCGATGCAGAATACTCTGAATGATACATATATAACCAGTTTGTTTCATTAAAGCCTCAAATGTTGGGGAAAAAACGGCGGATGCAAAGTTGTACACCTTGTATCAACATGATGGCTGTCCAGTCTATAGTGCACGAAGTACTACAGAGGGCCGGCCGCTGTGGCCGAGCGGTTCTAGGCGCTTCAGTCTGGAACCGCGCGACCGCTACGGTAGCAGGTTCGAATCCTGCCTCGGGTATGGGTGTGTGTGATATCCTTAGGTTAGTTAGGTTTAAGTAGTTCTAAGTTCTCGGGGACTGATGACCTCAGATGTTAAGTCCCGTAGTGCTCAGAGCCATTTGAACTCTGGAGGACCTGTACCTAGGCCGGCACGTTCCCCTGACATGACGCCCGTATACTATTTTTCTGTGGCGAAAGCTGAAAGACGCTGTCTACAAGAACATACCAGCTACACCCGATGATAAGTAACGAAGTATTACTGCAGCCTACTCGAACATCACCGCTGAAATCTTAGCACGTGCAGCAGTCGTTCCGTACCAGACTCGAAGCGTGTATTGGCGCTGCCGGTAGCACATTTAGAACACAACCCATAATGTTCAACTGTCTCGTTACTGGTAGGAACCCACAGGTGTGGAAACTTTTCAAAATACGATATCTCGTGAACGACTCGCACTGGAATCCTGCAACAAACGCCACTAACATTCTAATTTACCCTACTTTCAGCCTGTTGATGTCAATAGACATTGTTATATTTAAAAAAGTGTATGTTTACACAAAAAATACTTTGCAAGTATTACTAAACTCTGCTGACTGGCTAACAATGCCAGCGCTGGACTACCAATCCATTCTGTGCAAACTGCGCACCAACATCATATTTCGTTTTCGCAATATTTGCGGTGCAAGTTTTAAGTGATTCGTCTTTTGTAAGAGAGAAGAAATATCCTCAGAAGAATATAATAATTTGTGTTCCGCGCACGGCATCTGCTGACAGGCGTGAATACTACCGAGCCATCAGTTTAATAGGTCATTGTTGAAAAATACTGACTCGAATTATTTACAGAAAAAAGGAAAAATTGGTAGCAGTCGATCTTGAGGGAGGCCATCTTAGGTTCCGTGAAACGTAGAAACACGTTAGGCAGTACAGACCCAACGAATTAACATAGAAGACAGGCTAACCTACATTTATAACATTTGTAGACTTAGAATAAGCTTGTGGCAATGTTTACGTGGAACACACTTTTTTGAAATTCTGGATGCAACAAGGATAATATAAAAGGAATGATATTACAGGTGTATGTACAACTCGTACAGGAACCAGACTGCTCTGTCCGCAGCTCGTGGTCGTGCGGTAGCGTTCCCGCGCCCGGGTTCGATTCCCAGCGGGGTCAGGGATTTTCTCTGCCTTGTGATGAGTGGGTGTTGTGTGCTGTCCTTAGGTTACTTAAGTTTAAGTAGTTCTAAGTTCTAGGGGACTGATGACTATGATGACTTTTTTTTTTTTTTTTTTTTTTTGCAGTTATCTGCCAAAGGGCGTAAAACGGAAGCAGTGGCTAAGAGAATTTTTGAATCAGCACTTTGAGAAAAGAAACTAAGGAGAAATTTGGAAAGGAAAGTAGTGTTCAAAAACACTAAATAAAACTGTGAATTGTGTTGATGACATTTTAATTCTGCCAGAGACGGCAAAGGATTTGGAAGATCAGCTAAACGGAATGGATAACGTTATAAGATTAATATAAAAAAAAGTAAAATAAGGGTAATGGATGCAGCCGAATTAAATTGGACTATACTGAGGGAATTAAGACTAAGGAATGAGGCACTAAAAGTAGTAGATGAGTTTTGGTTTTTCGGCACCGAAATAAACGACGATGGTTGAAGTATAGAGGATATACATACAAAGAAACCTGGTCGAATCAAGAAAAGCGTTCCAGAAAGAGACACATTTGTTGATATCAAATATAAATTTAAATGTTAGCAACTTTTGTTGGAGGTATTTGTCTCGTGTGTAGCATAGCAACTTTTGTTGGAGGTATTTGTCTCGTGTGTAGCAGTACAGGTGAAAAATGTGAATGATCAGCAACACGAAGAGAAACGTGAAGCTGCAAGAGAATGCTGAAGGTTACATGGGTAGGCCGGACAGCTAATGAATCGATAGCCTGTTTTATTATGGGTAAAGGATGTCATCTGACTGTAGGGAGTCCAGCAGGGCTGTTATCATGTAGAGTATGCGGCAGTTCTTGCAAAAGCTGCAAAAATGCAAAACACTTTAGGATAGACAAAAGAAGCGTCCTTCGTGTTCACAGCATCAGTTAGCACTGATGGGGACACTTTGAATGTGGCGTCTGAATGTCTGTCGAGCAGCCCATTCTTCTTAAAAAGAAACCAGAGAAGCTAATGATGTCGGACGCTGTGGTGTGGAGCCAATTCGATGTTGTAACTCAAGCCAAAGGTGTTCCTTTCGGTTCATATTGGGACTCTGGTGAACCCGGTCCGTTTCAGGAATGTTACTGTCCACAAATCGTTGCCTCTCTGATGCTCCTTTATGACAAGGTGTTACAACCATCGTCTCCAAAATGCTCTTCTACTGTACGCTGTACAGAGCGCTGAAAACTGTGTTCCTATCTTTCCACACTTCGCACTTTCTAAAACTCAGTAAGGAGACCAGTCTCTAACCACAAACCTTAACACCACTTCCTATGTACTTCACTGTTTGCATTATACATAACGGCAAGTAAGTTTCTCCACGTATTAGCTGAACCCATCGGATTGCCGCAGGGTACTGCGTGATTCATGACTCCAAATTACCGTTTCCAGTCATCCACTGTCCATTACCATCCTTCTTTGTAACACCTGAAGCGTCGTTTTCCACAAACTACAGGAAGTGTAGCGTATGAGGAATTACTCGACTGTTGTACCCTTTTCTTTTTAACTCTCTGTGCACAATAATTGTGCTAGCTAGGCTGCATGTATAACTTTGGACCTCACGAGAGATCCATTCCGCCGATTTCATGCGATTTTCATCTACCCGCCGCGGGTCCTGCCCTCTACAATATGGGGTGGCCATGAATTATGGACCTTGCCATTGGTGGGGACGCTTCCAAGCCTCAGCGATACAGCTGTACCGTAGGAGCAGCCACAACGGAGGTGTATCTGTTGAGAGATCAGACAAACATGTGGTTCCTGGACAGGGGCAGCAGCCTTTTCAGTAGCTGCAGGGGCAACAGCCTGGATCTGGCCTTGTATCATCAACCAAACAGACCTTGCTGTGCTGGTACTGCGAATGGCTGAAAGCAAAGAGAAAGTACAGCCTTAATTTTTCCCGAGGGCATCCAGCCCTACTGTATGTTTAAATGGTCATGCCATCCTCTTGGGCAAAGTATCCCGGAGGTAAAATAGTCACCCATTCGGACCCCTGGGCGGGGACTACTCAGCAGGATGTCGTCGTCAGTAGAAACAAAACTGGTGTTCTAGAGGTCGGAACTTGTAATGTCAGATCTCTTAAGCGGGCAGGTAGGCTAGAAACTTTAAAAAGGGGGATGGATAGGTTAAAGTTAGATATAGTGGGAATTAGTGAAGTTCGGTGGAAGGAGGAACAGGACTTCTGATTAGGTGAATACAGGGCTATAAACACAAAATCAAATAGCAGTAACGCAGGAGTAGTTTTAATTATGAATAAAAAAAAAATAGGAACGCGGATAAGCTACAACGAACAGCATAGTGAACGCGTTGTAGTAGCGAAGGTACCGGCCGCGGTGGTCGTGCGGTTCTAGGCGCTGCAGTCTGGAACCGCGGGCGGGACTGCTACGGTCGCAGGTTCGAATCCTGCCTCGGGCATGGATGTGTGTGATGTCCTTAGGTTAGTTAGGGTTAAGTAGTTCTAAGTCTAGGGGACTGATGACCTAAGATGTTAAGTCCCATAGTGCTCAGAGCCATTTGAACCATTTTTCAGTAGCGAAGGTAAACACTAAGCCAACGCCTACCACAGTACCAAAAGTTTATATGCCAACTAGCTCCGCAGATGATGAAGAGATTGAAGAAATACATGATAAGATAAAAGAAATTAGCCACTTAAGGGAGGCGAAAATTTAATAGTCGTGGGGGATTGGAACTCGATAGTACGAGAAGGAAAAGTAGTAGGTGAATATGGAATGGGGTTAAGGAATGAAAGAGTCAGTACTTACTACGGCTGAGGAATGAAAGAAGAAGCCGCGTGGTAAATTTTGCACAGAGCATAACTTAATCGTAGCTAAAACTTGGTTTAAGAATCATGAAGGAAAGTTGCACACGTGGAAGAGACCTGGAGACGCCGGAAGGATTCAGATTGATTGTATGACGGTAAGACACAGATTTCGGAACCAGATTTTAAACTGTAAGACATTTCCAGAGGCAAATGTAGACTCTGACAACAATTTATTGGTTATGAAATATATATTAAAACGGAAGAAACTGCAAAAAGACATGATTTTAAGGAGATGGGACCTGGATAAACTGAAAGAATCAGAGGTTGTACACAGTTTTAGAAGAAGCGTTAGGGAACGATTGACAACAGGGGAAATGAATACCGTAGAAGAAGAATGGGTAGCTTTGAGAGATGAAATGGAGAAGGCAGCACAGGATCATGTCGGTAAAAAGACGAGGGCTAGTAGAAGTCCTTGTGTAACACAACACATATTGAAGCTAACTGATCAAAGGAAAAAATATAAAATTACAGTAAATGAAGCAGGCAGAATGGAATACAAACGTCTCAAAAATGAGAACGACAGGAAGTGCAAAATGTAAGGATGTAGAGGCGTATATCACTAGGGTAAGATAGATACTGCCTACAGGAAAATTAAAGAGACCTTTGTAGAAAAGAGAACCACTTGTATGAATATCAAGAGCTCAGATGGAAATCCAGTTCTAAGCAAAAAAGGGAAAGCAGAAAGGTGGAAAGAATCAACAGAGGGTCTGTACAAGGGAAATTTACTTGTGGACAATATTATGTAAATGCAAGAGGATGTAGAAAGAGAAGAAATGGGAAATACGATACTCGGCGGAGAATTTGACACAGCACTGAAAGACCTACGTCGAAACGAGGCTTCCAGAGTAGACGACATTCCGTTAGAACTACTGATAGCCTTGGGAGAGTCAGTTATGACAGACCTCTTCCGTCTGTTGAGTAAGATGCATCAGACAGACGTAATACTATCAGACTTCGAGAATAATATAATAATTCCTATCCCAAAGAAAGCAAGTGCTGACACGTATAAAATTACTGAACTATCAGTTTAATAAGTCATGACTGCAAAGTACTAATACGAATTCTTTACAGAATAATGGAAAAACTGGTGAAAGCCACCTCAGGGAAGATCAATTTGGTTTACGGAGAAATGTAGGAACATGTCAGGCATTACTGATCCTACGACTTGTCATAGAAGATAGGTTAAGGAAAGGCAAACCTTCTATTGCAGCATTTGTAGACATAGAAAAATGCTTTTGACAATGTTGACTGGAATACTCTCTTTCAAATTCTAATGGTGGCAGGGGTAAAAATACAGGGAGCGAAAGGCTATTTACAATTTGTACAGAAACCAGATGACAGTTTTAAGAGTGGAGGGGCATGAAAGGGAAGCAGTGGTTGAGAAGGGAGTGAGTCGGGGTTGTATACTGTGCTTGAATCTGTACATTCAGCAAGCGGTAAAGGAAACAAAAGAAAAATTTGGGGTAGCAATTTAAGTCCAGGAAGAAAAAATAAAAAGTTTGAGGTTTGCAGATGATATTGTTAAGTCTGCCGGAGACAGCAAAGGACTTGGAAGAGCAGTTGAACGGAGGATGTAAGATGAACATCAACAAAAGTAAAACGAGGATAATGGAATGTTCAAATGGTTCAAGTGGCTCTGAGCACTATGGGACTTAACTGCTGAGGTCATCAGTCCCCTAGAACTTAGAACTACTTAAACCTAATTAACCTAAGGACATCACACATATCCATGGCCGAGGCAGGATTCGAACCTGTGACCGTAGAGGTTACGCGGTTCCAGAGTGAAGCGCCAAGAACCGCTCGGCCACACAGGCCGGCTAATGGAATGTAGTCGAATTAAATCAAGTGATGCTGAGGGAGTCGAATTAATTCAAGTGATGCTGCGGGAGTTAGATTAGGAAATGAGACACTTTGCTTGGGCAGCATTATAACTGACGATGGTCGAATTAGAAAGGACACAAAATACCGACTGGCAATCGCAAGAGAATCGTTTCTGAGGAAGAGAAATTTGTTAACATCGAGTATAGGTTCAAGTGTCAGGAAATGCTTTCTGAAAGTATTTGTATGGAAGTGAAACATGGACGATAAACAGTTGAGACAAGAAGAGAATAGCTTTTGAAATGTGGTGCTACAGAACAGTGCTGGCGATTAAATGGGTAGGTGACGTGTAAATAATGAGTAGGTACACAACAGAACTGGGGAGAAAAGAAATTTGTGGCACAACCTGACCAGGAGGAGAGAACAGTTGGTAGGTCACATTCTGAGACATCGACGGATCACCAATTTAGTATTGGAGGGAAGCATGGGGTTTAAAAATGGGACAGGGAGAGCAAGAGATGAATACAGTAAGTAGATCCGGAAGGATGTAGGTTGCAGTACTTACTCAGAGATGAAGAGACTTGCACAGGATAGAGTAGCATGGAGAGCTGCATCAAACCAGTCTTCGGTCTAAGGACTATAGCAATAACAAGAGTCTTGGTTTAACTATGGTTGGTTCTTCCCGCTTCCACCTCTCAGTAACATCACCAACAGCTTACCTGAGCAGCATTATAAGGGTGTAAATGCCCCCGACGGATTTGTAATGTGCGTGACATCCAGTGACTAGTCCACGTTCGAAGTCACAGAGCCTTCATGACCGACCCCCTCAGCTGTTATACTTCTCTGCCGACAACACAATAATCCCAGCTTCTTTTTATAATGACGGATCCGCCTATCGTGTCATCTCTTGGTGAAATATACATTAAGTACGGTGTCCAAGTATTGTGATCAGAAGGTGAAAGGTTTGAGCAGCAATTTTGGAGTACTGCTTGTGGGTTCAGCAAGGTGGTTATTTTGTGGTGAACGTCGTGCAAATTATTTCCTGTAGGCCTCCAGTAAGTGTTACTCCGCTGCTCTCGGTAACACACAACAGATCCGGTAAGTCTTATCTCGGCGGCCCGCGTTTCCGCTGCGTGCGGCGTAGACGTCCGGATGCTGCGCCACTCAGCCGACAGCAAGACTGACGAAAGAATCCCACTTTTAAACGCGTTTGTACTTCGCGATATCTAGTCCGCGTATTCGGCTTGAATATTAAGTTCAAACCATCCTCGTCTGTTACACACAATGTCTAGAATGCAAAAATTACAGCACAATAAGAAAGAAATCACGGGAGAAGAAATAAAAACCTTAAGGCATGCCGATGACACTGTAGTTCTGTCAGGGGTTGGAAGAACAGTTGAACGGAATGGACAGGGTCTTGAAAGGAGAATATAAGATAAACTTCAACAAAATTAAAACAGCGATAATGGAATGTAGTCGAATTATATGAGGTGATGCTGAGGGAATTAGATTAGGAATTGGGACACTTCAAGTAGTAAAGGAGTTTTGCTATTTGGGGAGCAAAATAACTAATGATGGTCGAAGTAGAGAGGATATAAAATGTAGACTAGCAAAGGCAAAGAAAGGGTTTCTGAAGAAGAGTTTAGATTTAAGAGTTAGGAAGTATTTTCTGAAAGTATTTGTATAGAGTGTAGCCATATATGGAAGTGAAACATGGACGATAAACACCTTAGACAAGAAGAGAGTACAAGATTTTGAAATGTGGAGCTACAGAAGAATGCTGAAGATTAGGTGGGGAGATCACTTAACTAATGAGGAGATGCTGAATGGAGTTGGGGAGGAGAGGAATTTGTGGCACAACGTGACTAGAAGAAGGAAACAGTTGGTAGGACATGTTCTGAGGCATCAAGGGATCACCAGTTTAGTATCGGAGGGCAGCGTGGAGGGTAAAAATCGTAGAGGGAGACCAAGAGATGAATTCACTAAGCAGATTCAGAAGTATGTAGGTTGCAGTAGTTACTCGGAGATGAAGAGGCTTGCACAGGATAGAATAGCATGGAGAGCTGTATCAAACCAGCCTCAGGACTGAAGACCACAACACAACAAGAGAGAAATTCTACTGGGCTCTGCGTAGGTTTTTCCATCGCAGCAGTTACACATAACATAGACTTCAGTCATCAATAATACATTCTCCTTCGCTCTTTAAAACAACCTGCGAATGCCGGCGTAACGTTTCGGTTCCACGACTGTAGAAACATTTGGATTTTAGGGGAAGAACTCGGTGAGTCACGTTCGGCGTGCATTTTCATCCGGAAAGAAAGATACGCAAGATCAGATAAATAAGATGGGTGCTGAACGACTTCCCAAACTCCTGCTAGTGTTTCTTGTCAGTCAAGCAGAATCACTTCACGCAGTCTTCCTGGTCGTTGTTCTCGGCCTGTGTCTAGAAGACGTGTCAGTTGCTGACACAATGTTGGCAGTGATGGTTACAACTCGGAGTAGCAATTCCTAGTAAACCATATCGTCGCTGTTCTACCAGATGAATAGCCCTATCATTTTTGGATGAAAGCGGATTTCTGCTTTCTTTGCGCTCAACTATTCCCTTCTTTTCCCTACGTTGGCATAAAGACACCAATTATCTTCACTACAAGCGGTACATGATAGGAATGATCAGTGTTGTTCACGAGCAAACTGATGACGAGGAATCAGAGATGCTGGAATTCAATATGGTGTTGGCCCATCCTTAGCCTTGGTGACAGATGCCACTCTCGCAGACATACGTTCAATCAGGTACTGGAAGGTTTCTTGGGGAATGCTGCACTGAAGAGAGGTATCGACGTCGGTCGGTGAGGCCTGGCACGAAGTCGGCGTTCCAAAACATCCCAAACGTGTTCTATAGGATTCAGGTAAGGACACTGTGCAGGCCAGTCCGTAACAGGGGTGTTATTGTCGTGTAACCACTCCGCCACAGGACGTGTATTGTGAATAGGTGCTCGATCGTGTTGAAAGATGCAATCGCCATCCCCGAATTGCTCCTCAACAGTGGGAACCAAGAAGGGCCTAAAACATCAATGTAGGTCTGTGCTCTGACAGTGCCACGCAAAACAACAAGCGGTGCAAGCCCCCTCCATGAAAAACATGACCACACCATAACACCACCGCTGGCAGATGATGTTCACCGAGCATTCGCCATACCCACACCCTGTCATCGAATACCCACATTGTGTACCGTGATTCGTTACTCCACACAATGTTTTTCCACTGTTCAAACGTCCGATGTTAACGCTCCTTACACGAAGCGAGGCGTGATGTGCGGCTTATGAGCAGCCGCTCGACCATGAAATCCAAGTTTTCTCACCTCCCGCCTAACTGTCATAGTACTTGCAGTGGATCCCGATGCAGATTGGAATTCCTGTGTGATGATCTGGATCCTATCACACATTACGATCCTCTTCAACTGTCGGCGATCTCTGTCAGTCAACAGACGAGATCGGCCTGAGCGTTTTTGTGCTGTACATGCCCCTTCAAGTTCCCACTTGACTATCACATCGGAAACAGTGGAGCTAGGGATGTTTAGGAGTGTGTAAATCTTGTGTACAGACAAGTGACACCCAATCACCTGAGCATGTTCGAAATCCGTGAGTTGCGCGGAGCGCCCCATTCTGCTCTCTCAGGATGTCTAATGCCAGCTAAGGTCGCTGATATAGAATACCTGGCAGTAGGTGGTAGCAAAATGCACCTAATACGAAAAACGTATGTTTTTGGGGGTGTCTGGATACTTTTGATCACATAGGGTATACACAGGATGAACATTAACATATGTTGTGAAGTAATGGTCCTACAACACGCTCTTGGGGCATGTCCGAAGTTATTTTTACGTCTGAAGACTTCGTTCAGAGTCATATGCTGCGTTCTCTTTGTTAGAAACTCTTTAGTCCCATCTATATCGAATGCCCTCCGGAAGTCAAGCAACACGACATCTACCTGGGAGCTGGGTCTCTGGCAGAAGTTAAACAATGCATGCAGCGAACGAAAGATGTGACAGGAATCTAAAGTCGCTCCACCAGGCCATAGAGTCAACACTACTGAATTTACGCCCCTGCGAATTGAATTCGGTGGTTAATAATTTCAGGTGCCTTACAGGACTTCTTTCCGTTACTCACTATCACTCCCACAGCACTAAATAACTTTTAGTGTATGGAGCAAGAGTGTACAATCCTCGTGCGTGCTACGCGACAAAAACGACAGTGGTAGCATTTATAAAAGGAGAAGATTTCGGCGATGTTCACTCGAATTGTCTCTTCAGACTTCTTAGGTTACAGTAAATACAATAGGGGAGTGAAAAGACATCCACAACTTGTGTGGAAACGAAATTGCAGTTATAGGAATCGAAAATATAGTAGATGAGACCAGAGTGAGACAGGATTGTAGCCTCTGCCCGATGTTATTCAATCTCTATACCGAGTAAGCAGTAAACGAAACCAAGGAATAATTTGCTATTAGAATTAAATTTCAGGGAAACCAAATAAAGCCCCCCTGGGTGGCCGAGCGGTTCCAGGCGCTACAGTCTGGAACCGCGCGACCGCTACGGTCGCAGGTTCGAATCCTGCCTCGGGCATGGATGTATGTGATGTCCTTAGGTTTAAGTAGTCCTAAGTTCTAGGGGACTGATGACCTCAGAAGTTAAGTCCCATAGAGCTCAGAGCCATTTGAACCATTTGAAACCAAATAAAAACTTTGCTGTTTGCCGATGATATTGTAATTTTGTGAGATACTTCAAAAGACTTGGAATAGGATTTGAATGGAATGGAAAATGTCTTGAAAAGAAATTGTAATATGAATATCAACAAAAGTAAAAGATGGGCACTGTGATCTAGTCGAATGAAATCAGGCGATGCTGAGGGAAATAGATTATGAAATGAGACACTAATAAAGGTAGTAAATGAGTTCTGCTATTTGGACAGAAAATAATTAATAATGGCTGAAGTATAAAAGATACAAATGACTGGTAATATCAAGAAAATCGTTAATTAAAAAGAGGCACATGTCAACGTCGAATATAACTTTAAGTGTTAGGATGTCCTTTCTGAAGGTATTTGTCTGGAACGTAGCGTTGTACAGAAGTGAAACATGCATCATTATCATCACAGATAATAAAGCTTTCCATATATGGTGCTACAGGGGAATGTTGACAGTTAAATGGTTACATCAGACAACCAACAAAGGTACTGAATATTTATGGGACAACTTGACCAAAGGAAGGGATAAGTTAGTAAGACACTCCTATGGGCATCAAGGAGTCCTCAGGATGGTAATGCAGGTAAGTGTGTGTGTGGGGGTCGGGGGTAAAAATTGTAAAGGGAGACCAAAGCATGAGTACTGTAAGCAGGTCCGAGTTGATCTAGATTCCAGCAGTTATGAAGAGATGGCTGCACAGGGTAGACTAGCATAGAGAGCTGTCTCAAACAAGTCAGCAGGCTCAAGACAACAACAATAACGAGGTGCACAAATACAGTGGAGGCCTAGAGTGTGCATAAAGTTGATGTCAAGCATGAAAACCAAAAATTTTCAACATTTAGAGAAGAATCGTTAACTTTAATGAAAGGAAGGCCCTAAAATTACAACGAAAAGAAAAACCGACATAAACAGTTTATGAACATCTAACAGCAAGAAATTGCGAAGAGCAGTATTGAACATAAGGTTACAGATTTATTTCTAATAGAAGTCTGCAAAAATTGGAAGCTGAACACTAAAATGTTAATCATCCAAGACTCAGAACCTTTAAATGTTGCTGACAATGTAAGTGTTGTTCAAATATTGGATTACCTCCAACTCTACTCGAGATCTTTAGAAAGTGTTCTTTGTGTAAAACACTTGTCTTACTTTCTTTCTACCTAGGACAAATAAATATAGGAGGGGAAAAAAGATGGATGAAAACTTTAGAATGGTGTTCACTGTACACTTCAATAGAGAATAAACTATACAAAGAAATAATAGTCGTATGTATCATCAAACAGAAACGGCCAAAATGTCAAGCATCTAGGCGAGATAATTCAAGAAAATGGGCTAGAATAATCTACTATAAACGAGAGGATTCACAAAATGGAAAGGTCATACGGAATACCAGAAAATATTTACAGTAAAAATGCATCTGAAGAAATACATAAAATAACACTTTACAACACAGTATTGAAACAAGAATGACTCTTCGTAATCAAATGTATGAATTTCAAAGTCGACAAACTAGAAATGTTAGAGAGAAAGTTCACTTGAAAAGTTTTAGGTCTAATAACAACAAAAGAAGCCTGGAAATGAAGAAGCAACGATGAGATAAATCAAAACATAAAAAATAACAGGAACTATAACAAAAAGACGACAGATATTTGGGACATTTATAATGGATGGACTCCTATGGCCTGACAAATTAGACCAAGTTAGCTTTGCGAAAACCAGGTGGTTCCAAAAAAAAAAAAAAAAAAAAAAAAAAAAAAAAAAAAAAAAAAAAAAAAAAAATTAGAAATACACAACATAAAACAGAAAAAGTAGCAGAAAGATATGTTTCCAGAAGGTAACTGTTACGTTTAGAAGGATTCCAAGGCAGAAACAGTGACAAAAGAAATGTGAAGAAGTCTGAGAAAGAGTAAAGACATGGTGAAAAAAAATTGTAATGAGACAATCACTATACTATAGTGGTGAGGTTGGAATGTTTACATGTGTACAAGCAGTTAACACTGAACTTCAGGTTCGATGCAACAGAGATACTAGAAATATCCATCGTTAAAATTAAATACAGAATCCAACAGAACTTGATGACGTTTGGAAGAAGACGAGAAACAATGAAGAAATCAAACAAAATGCGCATAAAGTATTGAATATAGTGGCAAAATCGAGGTTTTCTTCTTTGGGAATCTCTACCAATGAAAGAGAACAGGCTATCAGAAAACATTCAATGAATTGTTATCTCGGGGTAACGGAAGGCTGTGTGTGTGGGGCGGGGGTGGGGGGTAAAAATTGTAGAGGGAGACAAAGAGATGAATTCAGTAAGCAGATTCAGAAGGATGTAGGTTGCAATAGTTTTTAGGAGAGGAAGAAGCTTTCACAGGATAGAGTAGCATGGAGACCAGCATCAAACCAGTTCTCTGACTGAAGACCACAAAGCAGGAAACAAAGCAGGAAACAAAACGCAAAAAATTGGAGCAAGATGGACAGAAGAAAGAAAATAAAAACAAGTAAGGTTGTTACATGTTTCTGATTGGTTAATTTTATACAAAACAAAAGACAAAGAAACTCTGAGCAAACATGTCTAAGAATACCACAGCCATTCAAAATTAAAAATATATAATCAGGTACTACAGATGACGGCTTCATATTTTTTCTCTTTAACTGTATAAGTTGTAAGTAAATTTAAGTTATGGAATTCAGTATCCGAAAATATAAAGTTAAACTAGCCATTCTGAGACGAAAATCGAATGGAATCAAATCAAGCTGATTATGTTAAAAAGGTCATTTCACATTTCTTTCTGAAAATCTTCCAGAACTAATTACTGAAACACAGCTTTTAGAAAGGATAGCAAACAGATCTACGGTAAGAACTTGAGCTGAAAAAAATATGTGTCATAAACCACGACGATAAATTCGCATGGAAATAAGTTAGACAGATTAAGCAAGATGGTTTAAATATCTCTGAGGAATCATAGAGGAGTACAGATCATAAACAGATACAACAAAACAAACAACCAGCAGAATGCACAGAGCACATGGCCTAGCAAAAAACAGCTTTTAATAAGTAATACATCTTCAGAACTACAAAACTAAAGCTCAACACTGCTGTAGTTAGTTCACAATGCCTGTATACTTGTGACTGCTTCAGAAGGGAAAGTAAACCGCATAGACTAAAGTTCCTAGAAAGAGAGGATGGCGTCACAGAATCACCAAAGACTGCTGTGATGTATTTTAATTCACACACAACTAATTCTGTTGAAACGAACATCTTCAAGTCACGTATTAGCGTTACATCGGTTTAAAGAAAGGTTTCCTGAAGTCAAAAACATACTGTTTCCAGTTGCAACATACAATCAATAATTAGAAGGAAAACTGTAAGAAATACATATAAAGGACGAGAAATACAGATAAAAGGTGAGAGAAACAAAGAGGAAATTTACTGAAATATTTATAAAATATCGACATAAAGGGAAGGTGAAAGTAATTATTTTATTTGAAATTCTTACAAACTAAGTGAGAAAAACAGATGAAAATACATTTTTTGGGAAATGGAAAAAAGCAAATGCTTACAAATCGTAAAGAGATCTACAATAGTGTAGCTATTGATTATCGCACATGGAACGAAAAATAGGAGAAATTCCTCTTGAAATTCAATCTTATACTATACCTATTTGTTTTATTTTTGCTTCACACACAGCCATTTTAACACATTAGGTGCTATGTTGCAGTGGGTTTGCAATTTATTCGTCTAATCACAGTAACTAGCGTCTTGTGTGAAAAACTAATTGCAAAACCACTGAATATTGCACGTTAATTTCCTGAAACATATATGGGTGAAAGAAAAATAAATGTGAGGCATTGTTTCGGAAGTGAAATAAATGATATTCAGTAATAGGAACTAATAGTCTTAAGAATAAAAAAAATTTACTAATAAAAAATGAGAGATCAACACAATGGAAAAAAATGGAAGAAAACAAACAGATAGGGAATGAAAGGTAAAAAGAGGAGAGAAGGGGGGAGGTCTATAGTAAGAATGCGATTATCGTTGGTGTATACAGTACATCAAAAAATGCTAATGTAAAATTACTGACAAAAAATGCGCTCCAACTCCCGAAATTACAAAAAAAAACTGTTTTCTCCGAAGTTATATATGCACACGAAATAATATCTATTGGAGTTAAGTTGCAGAAATAGAAAAGTATTAATTGTCAGTAAATTAATCGGTCCCTACACAAAAACAATATTTGGAGCAAAAATGTATCAAAATTTCTGAAGCTTGACCAACACATTCATTGATATCATGCACAAGGAACGCTTGTAATTATACGAACAAACAAACAATATGAACAGCAATAGGTTAACAAAGCAGTTTAAGATAATCGGCTCAAACTAGGTTAAGAATAAGCGTCTGAAAAAAAAAACAGAAAAGCTATATAACCTATTAACAACATGAATTATACATAAAGAAGTCGCAGAAACTCTTGGAAGCCCAGCAGCCATGTACAGAACTTGTCTCAAATAGGCATAAGAACGCAAGAAATTGCAAGGTACACTCATCATCGTATTTTGGCAGCGTAAGACGGCAAAAAAAGACTAGGTAACAACCATAAATGTGATCTTCGAAAGAAACATATGAAAAAATGAGTACAGCTCATATCGTCTCTTGCAGTCAAAGCCTGAGATTACAGTTTTCCCGTATGTGCTCTGGAACTAAAGCTTCGTTTCTCGCCTAAAAGGACAGACCTGAAATTCAAACAAGAATTACAGTAATTAACGCGTATAGTGCACACTGCTGTGCTAATACGCGACTAACGCGCAAGAGCATAGAGGATTCGTGCTGCCGAAGTAATAACGGAAATGAGCACAGAATGCAGATAGCTAAGGCAACAACTGATAATTGATGTGCTCACTTCTTAGTCACTGGATGACCAATATTGAACATGGTGTAGAGTGGAGGCGGTGTGCGAACTTGAGTTCGCCACAAGCGGCAAATTGTGACACACACACACACACACACACACACTGACATACACAAAACCAGCCGCCATACTTGTATGCGGCGTTCTTTCGGCTACAGTCGCGCGCGATCGAATGGGACAGGCTCAAATGGGGCAAGCGGAACGCTTGCTCCAAAAATGCCCCAGCACAGAAAGATTCGTGTAGGAATTCTCCCCTGGCAGTAGTAGATGAACACGGAGGCATCGCTATTTATTTGAAAATAAGCTATTACTTGCACATGCTAGATGAACAGTAGCAAGAGTAGTTGTTTTACACACCCGTCTCCCTATCGTAATGCAAGCACTGTTGTGAATAACGCCGCGACACTAAAACGCGCGCCTACTGTAAGGAGAAAAACAGAGTCAGTTACAGCGTACGACTATTGATGAGGCTACACTGTCCAAATCCTCATATGCAATTACCACTTTCTGGCGATGCTAATTCCCCACTATGGAAAGCCACATGAAGCTGCAGCAGTTTACAGAAACAAACAATCTAATCGCCTTGCCAGTGATGGGGAGGAAGAGAGAGAAATGTCAAGTCATAATTACCCAAATACAGGACAAAAGTAAGGACTTAGAAGCATATTTCACTAGGGTAAAGATAGAAACCAACTCCAGGAAAAATAAAGAGGTCTTTGGAGAAAAGAGAAGAAGCTGTGTGAACATGAAGAGCTCAGATGTAAATCCGGTCCTAACCAAACAAGGGAAAGCTAAAATGTGGAAGGAGTATAGAGAGTGTCTATACAAGGAAGATGCACTTGAAAGCTATACTATATAAAGGTAAGAGGACGTAAATGAGGACAGAGCACTGAAAGATCTAAGTAGCAACAAGGCCTCGGAGTAAAAATTGTGGAGGGAGACCAAGAGACGAATACAGTAAGCAGATCCAACAGAAAGATCCAAAAGGAAGCAGGTTGCAGAAGTTATTTGAGACGAAGAGATTTGCATAGGATAGAGTAGCATGGAGAGCTGCATCAAACCAGTCTTCGAACTGAAGGCCACAACAACAACATCAATTACTCAAATATAGTAAATAGTTTGGGAGGCGATTGTGCAGCTAATTCGAATAAAAAATTCGCGTATAGCAAGTGCCCAATTTTTATTGTTTACATTGATACTGCTGCAAGAATGTAACCCAAATAAATGCTCATAGAACGTATTATGCAAAACAAAATGATTAAGTTCAAATTTGATTTTAATAAATTCCATCTCCGAGTTAATACACTTTTTCAAGAATGCTTCGCTGTAAATGCTTGGTGTCCTATGACTGACGATTAGTTGATTGGGACTGTTGTGCTACCCCATCATCTTACTTCGTCACAATTTACTCTCTCATGAAAATGAGCTTCCAGCATTATAGGAAGAGGTTACTTTGGCTACAAGAATGGGTATGTTCTTCCAGCTTGAGCAGGCCCCTGAATATTTTAGTCGTCGGATGACACATCATCTAAACCTAACATTCCATTGAAAATAGATAGGCAAAAACGGTCATGTTTCTTGTCCACCAAGGTCCCCGCACCGTACCCTTTCAGATTTCTGCTTGTGGGTATGGCTGAAAGGCTTAGTCTACAAAGGAAAAGGTGACACAAAAGGCGAAGTGAGCGTTCGGATTATGAATAGAGTTGCTATCATGAAAGAACGCCAAGGCGACCTCGTAAATGCTACACCTGGTATCGTCAAGAAAATTCGCACCGGCAGCGAAGTCGGAGGAAGGACTTATGAAAACGCAATTTGAACTTAATCATTTGCCTTTCCCTGACAGCTTCTATACTTGTTTAGGTTACATTCTAACATCTGTATGTCTGTAGCCAATAAAAACGATGCAGCTCTGTGACTTACACGTGAAAGAGCTCAATCGAACGATAAAACATTTGAACAGAAGTTGAGGACTCGCGTTACAAGAAGTAAATAAAGATTGATCACGTTATATTGAATATTCTATTAATATTAGTCTGTACTACCACCACCCAAAATAATTTTTACCCTGAAACGCCACTTCCGGCAACCCCTACCCTCACTTTTTTTTAATATTCTGTTGCTGCAAGTGCCAAAACTGTTTAATCACATACTTCCACAAAGAATAGAACTGGTAGAAGCTTAATTGTGACCATGATAAAAGACTAATGGCTTTCCAAGTACAGAAAGCAACTGCTTACTCTGTTTTATACATCCTTAATAGTTCCACTCCCGCTATTTAATTTTGGCACACGTTCTGCAAATTTCACAGATTTAATTGAAATGAATATATTCCTCGTTCACTGAATACCAAGCGCAATTGAAAAGCATGCTGTCAATTTCAGAAAAAATAGTAATATCACATTTGAGAGGATTTCATTCGAAAATAATGATGTGTCAACGAGGTATAGTCAAAGTGCTAAATTAATAAAAAAATAACGTTACAATTATGCAAAAGTGTGTGGGAGGAAGTGATTTCAAAAGAACTTCGGAAGAGAAATACTGTCTGTTCTTACACGAATGTCAAGTTCAACAAAATTAATTAGATAAAACGAAAGATTTTCTTTTAATAAGCTACAGTACCGGTAGATACAAGTCAAGCATCTTTGCATACATGATATCGAAGTTGGCAACGTCCGTCTAAATTACTAGTTTTCCAAATATTTCAAACCAAGTAGGAGTTGTCACATGAACAGATAATAAATGTACATCTACTGATCTCCGCAAACACCGTACGAAACCTTCACAAACGTACATGGTGTTAACAAGTTTATACTGAACCCCATTCATTTTTTTCTGCAGCCTCCTAAAAACTCCCACACATGCAGTTAAATTAAAACATCTCCGAGGTAGCCAATCAGTAAAAGAAATGACGATTTTCAAAAGTTTTAACAACATTAGTAGAATGCAGTGCAGTTCTTCGATTTATCTCCTAGTATAGTCGTCAAAAGGAGAAAACAACTTATCAGTGAAATAATAACACTTTCTGTAAGCCTTAGTAGACGCCATTATTTCATTATTTCGAGACTGCACATACTTGTTCATTATTTAGGCACCTGTTTCAAAACTATTCTATTTTGTAATAAATTTCCCAGCCACAAAGCAAAGCAGTTTCCCTCCACCGCATACACTTTCTGCAGAACCATTATAAAATAGGTGACAGATGGTACTTTTCGTCATTGCGCACACTAATAACTTTCTTCCAGTTCCATTTATGTGCAAAGCGTGGGTACAGTGACGTGTTTGCTTCTGTACGAGTGGGTTGTTAATAGAATTTTATGTCTGCGGTGTCTCTTCTTTTGGAAACATGTCTGAAAAGAATAGACACCGTTTTGATTTTGCAGCCACTTTGAATCAAGACACAAAGGAAATACAGACATTAGCTGCCACTGGGCATTGGTTTATATCAAGGGGCAAGCTGAAAATTTCTGCCAGACCAGGATTCGAACTCGGACCTTCTACTTGTTAGGCAGACGCGCTGGCACCTACCCCATCTGGACACAGTGGTCAGCACGAATTTGCTGACTCCCCTAGCACGCCTCCCATCAAAATGGTTCAAATGGCTCTGAGCACTATGGGACTTACAACTACTTAAACCTAACCAACCTAAGGACATCACACACCTCCATGCCCGACGCAGGGTTCGAACCGGCGACCGTAGCCGTCACGCGGTTCCAGACTGAAGCGCCTAGAACCGCTCGGCCACCCCGGCCGGCACAATTTTTGTATTACTTTCTTGTTCGGTTTTAGGAAACCAAACGAAGAACACGTTTGGCGACACCGTCTTTGGCGGGCCCCATGAATTCGATGGCGCAACAACCTGACTGGCTAACTTTAAGGTTAATTAATTCGTAAAGTGGCAATGCATAGAACTTTTTTCTTAACAATTATTTCTCAACACAGTCTACGCTGCAACACTATTACAACCTTTTCAGACTGAACTTGACCACCCTGTATAGGTAATAGCGTAGTACAGTCAACATCAGATCACTGTAAAAGCAAAAATAAACTAGAGAGTTACAACTTAACGTATCGACTAAGCTAATTATCTTAATCTGAAGTCCTATTTCCGGTAAAGAATCATACTTTGGGCTGCGTAGGGCATTATAAAGGTGGCGACAACGAAGAGATGTTTCATAATATGAAATGCAGGCTACATTATGGATCGAAGTAAAAAAAAAAAATGGTTCAAATGGCTCTGAGCACTATGGGACTTGACATCTGAGGTCATCAGTCCCCTAGACTTAAAACTACGTAAACCTAACTAACCTGAGGACATCACACACATCCATGCCCGAGGCAGGATTCGAACCTGCGACAGTAGCAGCCGCTTGGTTCCGGACTGAAGCGCCTAGAACCGCCTCCCATCAAACCCAAATTCTCAACTTATACCACACATGTAGTGCCCCTGCTCATTAGCCTCATAGTTCATGGCATCTTGCCGACTCCCGTAGAGTTCGAGCTTGGTATGCATCTGGACTGAAGGGATCATTGGCCGTCATCGACTGTGTCTGTCCTTGCTAACATGTCCGAAAGAACAATCGCCACATACATTATTAGGCGATGACGACAGGGTAATGAGGCTAATGAATAGGGGCACTACATCAGTAGTTTGTGGTATAAGTTGAGAACTTGGGTCTGACAGGAAGCGTGCTAGGGTTGTTCATGCAGCTGTGCTGACCCCTCTGTCCAGATGGCGTAGTGGTCAGTGCATCAACCTAATAACAAGGAGATCCAGGATCGAGCACCAGCCTGGTACAAATTTTCAACTTGCCTCATTGATATAAATAAATTCCCGCTGCCAGTTAATCACTTTAATTCCTCTGTGTCTTAACAGAATGTTACTTACACGTTGTGCTGGAGTTACGCTGACACACGCTAAAACATAGTCGTCGATCATTAAAAGAAAACAGGTACATGGAATTATCTGATCTGCTTATCGCATGTGTCTTCCAAGTGTCTACCAGATGATATTGCTTACATGAACCTGTAAAGCGAACAGATCTGTCCAGTTTATGCTGATATTTGTTTACAAACGAAACTCGCTATGGCCAACGTGTTAAGGGTCCAACACACTTGAGTAGTGTTGTGTTTTGTGAGGAATCTCTTTAAAATCACAATCCACTAACATGCTACCAATTTCCTGAAGTCTCTTCCTGCTCACCTTAGTTGATCATCGCACTTTATATTTCTACAAATTATTTCTACCACCTACTTTTAAAACTTTTGGCTCCCTGACACTACAGTCAAAGGCTGCAACATATTTACGTTTAGTAAAGTACACGTTTGGACAGTGATAAACATTAATAGCTCATTGCCTAGTCAGATTTTTCTCAAGATGAGCTAAGGCATAAATATTTATTTTACCAACTGGCACTCCCTAATAATTGTGTCGTCTGCAAAATGTCCAGGATTGCAGACTATAAAATCCCTTCGTCTATAATATTCTGAAGGAGTTGTACGACAGAATCGAAAGGTGGGAGACGTGTTTCTACTTATGAAAGATGATGTCAACTCAAAAATCAAGCCAGTAGCATAAGAGTGGAGGTAGTAGCGCGACTAAGAGGATACAAATCTGGTTTCTTTAAATAGACGTCGTAAAGGTCGAGAGCGTCCGAGATTGGACGTGGTGAGCTGATGTTACTCAAGAATGCCTTTAAGGCGACAAAGATGCCATTATCAACACATTACTGAGTTTGAACGAGGTCTTGTAACAGGGCTACAAAAAGCTGGATGTTAGTTCTGCGATACTGTAGAAAGACTTGGCAGGGATGTAGCCACTGTACTTGACTACGGAATATCAGACCAGCTGTGTGGCTGGATTGAAGAGTTTTTAGCAAACAGAACACAGCATGTTGTTCTCAATGGAGAGACGTCTACAGACGTTAAAGTAACCTCTGGCGTGCCACAGGGGAGTGTTATGGGACCATTGCTTTTCACAATATATATAAATGACCTAGTAGATAGTGTCGGAATTTCCATGCGGCTTTTCGCGGATGATGCTGTAGTATACAGAGAAGTTGTAGCATCTGAAAATTGTAGCGACATGCAGGAAGATCTGCAGCGGATAGGCATTTGGTGCAGGGAGTGGCAACTGACCCTTAACATAGACAAATGTAATGTATTGCGAATACATAGAAAGAAGGAGCCTTTATTGTATGATTATATGATAGCGGAACAAACACTGGTAGCAGTTACTTCTGTAAAATATCTGGGAGTATGCGTGCGGAACGATTTGAAGTGGAATGATCATATAAAATTAATTGTCGGAAAGGGGGGTACCAGGTTGAGATTCATTGGGAGAGTTCTTAGAAAATGTAGTCCATCGACAAAGGAGGTGGCTTACAAAACACTCGCTCGACCTATACTCGAGTATTGCTCATCAGTGTGGGATCCGTAGCAGGTCGGGTTGACGGAGGAGATAGAGAAGATCCAAAGAAGAGCGGCGCGTTTCGTCACAGGGTTATTTGGTAACCGTGATAGCGTTACTCAAGTGGCAGACTCTGCAAGAGAGGCGCTCTGCATCGCGGTGTAGCTTGCTCGCCAGGTTTCGAGACGGTGCGTTTCTGGATGAGGTATCGAATATATTGCTTCCCCCTACTTATACCTCCCGAGGAGATCACGAATGTAAAATTAGAGAGATTCGAGCGCACACGGAGGCTTTCAGACAGTCGTTCTTCCCGCGAACCATACACGACTGGAACAGAAAAGGGAGGTAACGACAGTGGCACGTAAAGTGCCCTGCGCCACACACCGTTGGCTGGCTTGCGGAGTAAAATTGTAGATGTAGACTCCTGGCAGCAAAGGCGACGAGAATGTACGGTCGCAAGAAGACAGGGCTCCTGACGATCACGTAGCACTACCGACAGGGAAGACTATAGTGTTCGGCATATGGCACCGGCACATCGTACTGCATCTGCAACAGCAATCTGAGCAGTTGGCACCACAGTAACACAACGAACTGTTACAAAACGGTTACTGCAAGGACATCTCCGAGCCAGAGGCCCTGTAGCGCGCTTTCCGCTGGCCCAAAAGCACCGCCATTTGAGACTTTAGTGGTGTCAAGCGAGAGCTCATTGGAGGACAGGGTGGAGGTCTGCTGTGTTTTCTGATGAAAGCTGGTTCTGCCTCGGTGCCGGTGATGGCCGTGTGTTGGTTAGGAAGGGGCCAGTTGGGAGCCTGCAACAAAACTGTCTGCGCGCTAGGTACACTGGACGCACACCTGGAGTTATTGTCTGGGGTCCGATTTCGTATGACAGCAGGAGCCCTCTCGTGGTAATCCCAAGCATCTTGACTACAGATTTGTACGCCAATATGATGATTCGACCTGTTAGTGCTGCAATTCATCAATAGCATTCCAGGGGGTCTTTCCCAACACAGTAGCTCTCTCCCACATACCACTGTTGTAATCTAGCATACTCCACAGAGTATACGATATTGCATTGCCTGTGTTATTCCGAATTATGATGTAATGTTCCTTCGAACAAGCATGCATGTCCAAAGGAACAGGCACTGCGGCGACTACACCCGTTATAAGACACATGAAATATAAATGATGACTAACTGAAAACCTCAGCTGCTGACAGGTGTTGTTGATATACCACGATGTGGACAGCTGAACATGTGTGCCCCGACCGGGACTCGAACCCGGGATCTCCTGCTTACATGGCAGACGCTCTATCCATCTGAGCCACCGGAACACAGATGAATAGAGCGACTGCAGGGACTTATCCCTTGCAAGCTTCCCGTGAGACTCACATTCCCAACTGTCCACAATTCTACATATGTATTGTACCTTATAGACATTTGCCCACCCACTCATTACTCGCGCACGCTTTGGCGATTCCCGTAAGAGTTTGGACAACCTGTGGCTGGGTAGCCTTTAACTATATATACGAAGACGGTAACTTGTTCTCGAAAGAACAGTTACTGTTGATGACCGTGCAGCTTTTGCCTGGATAAATGATGACTAACTGAAAACCTCAGCTGTCCACATCGAGGTATTTCAACAACACCTGTCAGCAGCTGATGTTTTCAGTTAGACATCGTTTATTCCAGGGAAAAGCTGCACGGTCATCAACAGTAACTGTTCTTTAGAGAACACGTTACTGTCTTCGTATATACATGAAATATAGTCGCAGTTGCGAATATGGACAGCCATCAGCTGTATAATGGAATGACAACAATGAAAATGTGTGCTGGATCGGGACATGAATCCGGATTTCCCGCTTATAGCGAGTTTTCCCCTTACCCCTTTGTTTTGTTCGTTCTATTTGGTCGTAGCGGACGTCACGTGACATCCGTTGAAGTTCGTTGTTTATCTCTTCACTCAGTTTTTATTATTATTATTATTATTATTATTACAGAGAGCACCCAACTCTCTGACCAAGCACGCTGAGCTACCGTGCCGGCTACCATTTGGCTATCCGAGCACAACTCACTAAAACACCTAAACTTCCATATGTCGTCAACTATGTGTCTACAACCTGTACTCATACATCCATTATGTATATGCCGATACAGGAGAGACATGCATGCATGTCCGAAGGAATTCGGAATAATACAGGCATTGCAATATTGTGTTTATCCGCCGACGCCGGACAAGCGACTGTCAAGTAAAATTTTTCCCCTGTAGGGGAATATACATAATGGATGGGTGAGTACAAGTTGCAGACGCGTGGTTCACAACATATAGAAGTTTAGGTCTGGCCTTGAATGGTGCTCGGATAGCCAAATGGTACGGCGACCGCTCGCGATGAGCGGGAAATCCGGCTTCGAGTTCAAGTCCGGCACAAATTTTCATTGTCACCATTCCATCATGGTTGTCCATACAGCGAATACATTTCATGTGCTCTACAGCATGTCGACATGTAGCCTTCCCCTACTCGAAAGCCAGGTCATTCTCCAATCGAGCACGTATCAGACGTCATCGGATGGCCGAGCGGTTCTAGGCGCTTCAGTCCCGAACCGCGCTGCTGCTACGGTCGCAGGTTCGAATCCTGCCTCGGGCATGGACGTGTGTGTTGTCCTTAGGTTAGTTAGGTTTAGGTAGTTCTAAGTCTAGGGGACTGATGACCTCAGATGTTCAGTCCCATTGTGCTTAGAGCCATTTGAACCATTTTGAACCTCAGATGTTAAGTCCCATTGTGCTTAGAGCCATTTGAACCATTTTGAACATCATCGCACGACAACTCCAGGTTCATCCACAAACAGCATTAACCATTCCTTGACCAACCCGAATGCAACGGGCATGGATATTCATTCCACAAACTGGTATCGTATACGAAACTTCCTGGCAGATTAAAACTGTGTGCCCGACCGAGACTCCAACTCGGGACCTTTGCCTTTCGCGGGCAAGTGCTCTACCAACTGAGCTACCGAAGCACGACTCACGCCCGGTACTCACAGCTTTACTTCTGCCAGTACCTCGTCTCCTCTGCTCAGTTGGTAGAGCACTTGCCCGCGAAAGGCAAAGGTCCCGAGTTCGAGTCTCGGTCGGGCACACAGTTTTAATCTGCCAGGAAGTTTCATATCAGCGCACACTCCGCTGCAGGAAAATCTCATTCTGGAAACATCCCCCAGGCTGTGGCTAAGCCATGTCTCCGCAATATCCTTTCTTTCAGGAGTGCTAGTTCTGCAAGGTTCACAGGAGAGCTTCTGTAAAGTTTGTAGGTAGGAGACGAGGTACTGGCAGAAGTAAAGCTGTGAGTACCGGGCGTGAGTCGTGCTTCGGTAGCTCAGTTGGTAGAGCACTTGCCCGCGAAAGGCAAAGGTCCCGAGTTCGAGTCTCGGTCGGGCACACAGTTTTAATCTGGTAGGAAGTTTCATATCAGCGCACACTCCGCTGCAGAGTGAAAATCTCATTCTGGTATCGTACACAACAGAATGCATGCACGTTCTGGCGGATACACCGATTATTAATGTACCAGCATTATACATTTGCAATGGCTTATCTCGCGCTTGTACAACCTGTGATCTTGCAATGTTAAGCATGTCCGTGTGTCAACTACACAAATGTATTCCCTAAATTTCATTACCACACATTAATTATTTTTTGGTGTTGCAATTTTCTCGGTCAGAGCATATAAGCAGAAACCGTAAACATCACACCTGCTTGGGCCACATCCGATATTGCTTCTGTACTAGAGGAATACACCGCATGCAAAATACGTGGGGCTTTCGATCTGTCACATCCATGCTAGTTATCTACTAGGAGCAGTTTTTCTGGTGTAATCAATGGTATGAATACTGAAAGTCGTTATCAACACCTATTCATGGTTATTACAGGTATGTATTACACTGTAAAAGAACTTTATTAGAGATCTTTCGTGATGGACATTGTATAATTTCTTTAAAAGTGCAGTGGAATACTTCGATATTCTTGTGGCGCTAAAACCGATCGGTGGTATGATCAAATTTTCCACAATACTCTGTCCAGTGCAAGCCCCTTCATCTCTGGAAACTTCTGCACGATACCTTTATTTGAACCTGCTTCCTGTATTCATCTTTTGGTTGCCCCCCACAATTTATACCGTTCACACTTCTCTCCAATATTAAATTCATGATTCTTTTATGTCGCAGAAAGTGCCCTTATAAGTCGATCCCTTTTTCTAGTCAAATTGTGCCGCAAAGATCTCTTTTCTCCAGTTCGAGTCAGTATCTCTTAATAGTTATCAGATCCAATCTTCAATATTTTTCTGTAGCCCCACATCTCAAAAGCTTCTCTTCTCTCCTTCTCTTTGTTTGTTTATCATCCACGTTTCACTTGCATAAAAGCCTACACCCCACACGTCCGATTCCAGAAAAGACTTCCTAGCGCTTAAATTTATATTCGATGTTGGAAACTTCATTTCTGAGAAAACTTCCTATTCGTACTGATAACACCTGTTTACTTCTCCCGTCGTCCGTTATTTGGTTGCCCACATAGCAAAACTCGTCTACAATTCCTGGCAACTCATTCCGTAATTTAATTCGCACAGCATCACCTGATTGAATCCAATTAGATTATACGTTACTCTTGTTTTAGTTTTGATGATATCGAGTTTACAAGCAAGGGTGTGGTCGTAGCTTTTGTAATATATCTGTCAAGTTATAGGTTCACACATGTTGAATCATATTGTAAAACCGTCGACATGTTGGTCATCTGAAGGCGCTTGTTGTCAGTACTAGAATATTAACGACCAGTACTGTGACCCCAAAAATAATGTAAGTATTGTTGATGCGTATTGAGCGTGTGAGATCCAGCGCTGACAGTATGACAACATCCTCCGTATAGATGTCTTGACGGAGCTTCATGCGCCAGCCATTAGCGTCTCTGTTTATGTTCGCCTTTGTGCTTATCATACCTTAGATTCAATTTTTCAAGAAGTCTTTTAACACAAGATAGTTTGAATAGGGCTATGCATGAGTAGTCATTGCATTTACCACTTTAGGACGGTCATTGGAAGATTCAGTATGCCGTTATTTTCTGAATTAATTTTCAAAAACTGAATTAGCTTGTTAAATTACTCAGCACTGTGGAAAGACGCTTCTACTTAGAAAATTATGCATTATACGAGTATATATATAACGACTAGTAAGAGGTCTGCTAAAGTGATGTCAATTTCACCAGACGATCACCAAGCGTAAAAAAATTTATATTAATAACACAGATGTATCCATGCAGGGCAAATATAATTGCTTCACATGCTGCAGCAACGATTATGCTAATTGCATTTGCTGACTTCCCCACTAAAATTCCTGCATACAAATGACCTACCTGTCGCCATAAACCTCAAAGGTACTCCTAAGCGATCATAGATTGCGACTGGGTCTCTGATTACCGTATTTTGCTTATTTGTTTTACGTCGTATGACTATTAATAAGAAGTCGTACCAAGCAGGACTCACCCGAAAACAGTTTATGAAATCTTTAGAGTCCGTGGTACTGATTTCAATCAGAAAATTAACATGCGACGGGCCTGTCTCTTTTTTCAGCCATTCTCGGGCCCATTTACTCTTTCTTGTAGTTTTCTATTCTTTGCCAGGAACCGCTAGTATAACTGAGGCACACGACTTCTTCTGGGTGTTCAAAAACTTAAACCTGTGAAATCGCGCTGCCAACTGATAACACTGGTAATTGTATTATTTCTTTATTTTTCAGTCTCAGTTAACACTGACAATTTGGGTGAGTAGGTTCTAGCTTCAACCCTTCCCGTTCATTGTCGAACCGTTACCTGATTCGTTCTGATATGATTAATAATAACATTTGTGCACGTTAAACTACTCATAACCAACGTCACACATTCTGCATCTTAATTTAAGTGCTTACTTGACACTAAGAGGATTGTGGCAGAAGTACTTGAGATGCGCCTTCTGCCACATTAAGCTAACGGTTGACTTACTGTGATGTAGACGCCTACATGTGTGATGTAGGCCCTTACATCAAGGCACAGAATGTTTCATGTTGGTTATGAGTATCTCAAAATGTACGAATGTCATTATTAATCGTGTAGGAACCACTCAGATAGGAATTCGATATTTAACGGAGTTGTTCGAAACACAGCCGGCCGGAGTGGCCGAGCGCTTCTAGGCGCTACAGTCTGGAACCGCGCGACCGCGACGGTCGCAGGTTCGAATCCTGCCTCGGGCATGGATGTCTGTGGTGTCCTTAGGTTAGTTAGGTTTAAGTAGTTCTAAGTTCTAGGAGACTGATGACCATAGATGTTAAGTCCCATAGTGCGCAGAGCCATTTTTTTTTGTTCGAAACTGGTGGCTGTAACCTAAATTGTGAGTGAAACTGAGTGGTGGGACAGAAAAACAAGGAAATAATAGAACTGAATACAACTGCGAATTCTTTTAATAACGCAAGTTTTGGAATTCCACAAATATTGGCAATATTATTGATTGTGTGTGTGGGGGGGGGGGGGGGGGGAGAGGAGGAGGAGGATGAGGAGGGGGGGGGGGGGCGCTTCACTATATTGAAGCTTCGACAAACTAGTGTTGTCAATAAATACTGTGCATGCGCAGTCTCTTCACAACATCATGTGCGAGGAACGCTTTCGCTGAGCAGTGTAAACACCTCAAGAGCACGCACGGAATCTTAGATCACAGATGACACAGACCTCACATGATGTCATTATATTGAAACCAACATGACAGTCAATTGACTGGTAGTGACATACCTTTACAGACAACTTCAGGGATACTGCTCAATTTACTTTTGTCTTAACTATAGTATTTTTGGTGAAGGTTTCTTTATTACAGCGATGAAGTCTTGTTCAGCGTTTGGATGCAACGAAAGGTTATGTGAAAGGAAGTATACTCCGTTACACAGCTAAAGTTTTTTTAAAAACACAAAAAAATTGGCGGACATATTTTTCGAGAGTAAATCAGCGAATTCAGAGGTTGAAGCCAAGGTTACCAAACAGAGGCGTACGGCTTTCTATTTGAGAGTATTCACTTGTGTCTAAATATTAATAACTGGATGATAATGATCATTATATATGTAGCTCGTAAAAGAAAAAGGTTGGTCCTCATCTCTAAAACTCAATAAATGACTACGACTTTCGAGACGACACCATGTTAATATCTAATTGACTATACGAGATTTCTCTGTAACCATCGTTTTCTAATATATTATGCTTTTTATCTTGATACTGTTTCGGTATCTGTACTGGATTTAAAAAAGTCGTAAAACATTAACAATTATTGACAGAAATGGATGCTATTTCTTACAAAAACATAACAAAACATTTCACATGGCCGAGAAATCTAAATGCTTCCTGCTACACCGGTATTTTGTCGTATACTCTTGTGGAATCAGTGAACTATATACACTGAAGAACTGTGATTCTGCAGTTTGCAAAAAGGAAGAACTATCAATACAGTGTTTCGAACTGTTCGTTACTATTGCATCTGGCCAAATGTATAAGCGGTAACCATTGCATTAACACTGAGAATTTAGGAGAAATGAGTGCTACAGTGTGATACTGGATCTCTCTTCTGAATTCTTGGTTTTGGTGACAAGGCTGATATGTAATGCATCCCGATGTAAAGGTTATGTTGAAAGGTGATAATTTGGTATCGAGTTGACGAAGCCAGCGATCGTTAATTCGAAACGAACGTTGCGTAACAAACCTGTAACATAGCCTAATGTTTACATTCAGTCCATATTCAAAGCCCTTCTCATAATAAAAACTGAAACTGCAACGTTAATTCAGAAAACGTATATTAGATAATGGATAATTTTCCAACGAGTATTTTGATGCATATTATGAACATATATCGCACACAAACTACGGAAAATACAAGGGAGGTCTACTACGCAACTTTTACCATAAAACTTTTCACATGTATTGCTGAGAAATGCTTCCTGGCAAACTAATATTCTCTATTTTTCTGTGGAAACAGTGAACAAAATTATTCGAAAGAAAGGGCTGTCAGTACAATATTTCAAACTGTTTGTTACCTTTCCTCCTGGACAAATGGAAAAACATCCCCTTTCTCTGGTTGGATAACTGCGGTAGGTTATGGATATACAGTCATAAAGGTAGCGTCCAATAGAAAGACCTGCACGAGGCTACTGAGCCACACGAAATTATTGTTATTACTGCCGCATTAATAAAAGATTATCGTACTTTTCGAATCTTCTGTATTTGTTTTATTCTGCGCAACACTATTTTCCTCCTTTTAGTCCATTTTCTAGCGAGTTTCTGCAATAGGAAAACGTGCCACATGCATTAACATAATATTGTATTTAAATTTATGTGTTCTATTTGTTTCGGTTCGCACATATGTTGTCTTGTTGGTGTCACAGTTCGACATTTTAATAAATTAATAAATTTCGCGCCTTATTAAAATGTCAATCTGTAGAACCACCAGGACAGCATATGTGTGTACCAAAACAAATACAACGCGGAAATGTAAAGGCAGTCATTTTCAACTGCAGAAAATCGTTTGAAAATACCCTAAACGACAGACATTAGTCGTATACGAATAAAATAAATGCATCTGAAGTACAAAATGCCCCAGTCTTTTGACAAATTTCTTGAGGTGGTGTCCAATATGAGAATATGCATAGCATTAATATTAGGAAATTTTGAAGAATTTAGGTTAATTTTTAGAACTACATGTGTAATATTTAAGCTTCAAGTCGCTCAACCATTAAAATCTGTGCTTGATTTCAGATATAAATGAAAAAAAATGTTGACTGTCGGCTCCCCTTCATATACGGCGCAATGACAGGCTGTTGACTGTTTGCCCTCCGTCACGTGACTTTATTTTGGTTTCAAGCGTTTAACATGGCAGAGATAGGAGCGAGACACTTTCTAAAATCTAGTCAAGATGAGCCCTAAAATGCTTGCTTTAAACGCTACGAGTGCTTCGTCATCTTCAATACTGTGAAACAAATCTCTTCTACTGCAAGTTCCTCGCTTTCGATATTTCGAAACGTGGTAGTATGGATCAAAACAAGACAAATATTGCAAGTAAACATGGGTTTAAAATTTATATTTTAAAAGCTACGAGCATTTATTCACATCCGCTAGTGTGGAAAATATCTCTTCTGCTGAACAACAGCTCACAGCTCTTAAAGTACGCGTTTTAGAGCCCATGTTTGCCAGATATTTTTTGGTTCGTATGATCGCTCCTGTCATATCTCTGAATGTTTACTATCCTTCTTGGGACACTCTGTATGTATTCATGGTCTTTCCCGATTTTGCAACCACATCATCCTATTAGAAAGCATAAAACGAGCTTCTTCGAAACTAGTGCAGAAAACGGGAATAAAAAAGGGAATACTTCTGCTGTATCGTTTTAAAGTAGTGAGATTTGGACATTGACCAGCTGATTAGAAAACTGATTCGCCTTTATTCTCTGCTTTGCAATACATAACATGTTCACAACTTTTACCATTAATAACAATTATTATTATTATTATTATCACTTTATTCTCAGTTGTGTGATACATAACATGTTCACATATATTGTTTTTACTATTACTTATTTTTGTTATTATTATTATTGCTATGATCAGGTAAAATTCCGTAATCAATCAAGACATGTTACAATATTTTTTTAAAAATGTTAAAAACACGACCTATTTTATAAAGAGTAGGTCTAAAGGAAGCAATAAAATAAGCAAATGTGCTTTAGTCGTACATTCCATTATCATGCAAAACAACGTCGTGAGATGCAGTGGAAATGGATAATTTAGGTCCTATGCTAGCCACGTCCTTTAGCACGTGTATTTCTGGAAATCAATAAAATCAAGTTTCAGAACTACCGCAAAAACACGGCTATTGCGACTGTGTCGTTAGAAACATAATATGTTCTGGACACTGACCAGGCAGATTTATTCGCCTTTATTCACAGTTGTGTGACACATAACACGTTCACACTATATATTATTATTATTATTATTATTATTATTATTATTATTATTAATGTAAGCAGTATTATTGTTGCTATTAATATGCTGAGGTATAGCTCTGTAATCAATCAAAACATGAAACAATTTTTTGTTGGTTGCTTTGGGGGATTAGGGAAGGAAGGGAAGAAAGTCGGCCGTACCCTTTCATAGAAACTATCCCGGCATTTGCCTGAAGCGATTTAGGGAAATCACGGAAAACTTAACTCAGGATGGCCGGACGCGGGTTTGAACCGTCGTCTTCCCGAATGGAAACAGTGTGCGAACCACTGCGCCACCTCGCTCGGTAAAAAAGTGTTAAAAACACGTCATATTATATGCACAGGGACAGTAGCTCTAAAGGATTCAATAAAATAAATAGACGTGGTTTACTTATTCGTTCATCAGAAAAATAACATTATGAGATGCAGTAGAAGTCGATAACTTGAAAGGTATGTTAATCACGCCTTTCTGTACGTGTGCGGTATATATATTCATGGTCAAGCGTAAGCACAAAAAGGGGCGCAGACAGAGGCAAGGAATACTCACCGTTGAGCTTGTCTATGGCGCGGTCCGCCACTGACTGGTCCGGACACTCGACGAAAGCGTAGCCGCCCCGTTTGACCAGGATGGTGGAGCACGTGAGGTTATGGTCCTGGAACAGCTGCCTCAAGGTCGCCTCGGACGCATCGGCAGGCAAGTTGCCCACGTAAAGCTTGCTCATCTTCGCCTACTCTTCCTCTGCGTTTACTCTCTTCTGGCAGGTGTGGCAGCGGCACCAGAAACAAACAGGAGACACCGGAGGAGGTGAAAGAGACCAGCTACGTCACAAGTAAACAAACAAAAAAAAAATTTCGCCGCTCAGCTAGGCACTGTCACAAGAACACACTGCAGTGGAGCACTAATCGTTGTTTCTGTTCCGAAAGATATCCTCTATATTGCGCTACAAAGTCGTTCCGTACAAAAGTACTACAAAAAAACGACGAAACCGCACACTGTAACTGCACATCAGCGGTCGCTACAAAATGACATTCTCACACTAAGGTATAAAAGAAAAGTGTCCGTAAAAAAATTTTGTTCCGTGGTAGCAGTAGCGCCGAAGGGGAACACCTCGGCGGAGCTACGACTAAAAAAAATGCCAAGTGGACGCGCAACAACTGCGCAATGTCATCGGGCACTGCGAAAACGTTTGCCGGGCGCGGCGTGTACATCCGCTGTCCTTGCCTCGCTCGCTACTATGGCAGCGGCCCGAGGCAGCGCTCCGCGTTGAAACAGCGGCTCGCGCCTCGCCATTGGTCGGCCTGCGGGTCACGTGACGGCCGGCGATTCCCGCCTACCGGGCCCATTGGGTAGCGGCCGATTAATATTCGGGAGTGCACGCATACGTTTATGCGGGTGCGCGAGGACGCGTACGACAAAAACACGCGCGAGAGGAAGAAGCGGAAGACCGGACCGTCCGCAACGGCAAAGCAGTGAGTCGGAACACGGCGTCGCCTACACCGGCATCTGTAATGCGCAAGCTACCTTACATTGTCTGGTGGTGGGCAGTCGTATCTGGCCGTACGCAAGGAAGTGTTATAAGACCTCTGTTGTTCCTAATCTACAGGGTGATTCAGAAAAACTGACATGACGAATCGGGCATACAACAATGATCAGTGATCTCACACGAACCGGGGGTCGCAAGCGCCACAACAGAGCGCTATAGTCGCGTGTGCGCTGGCACCGTCGGAGACAGTTTAAATGGGCCGACTTGGATGTCGCACGTATCACGTATTCGGCACATCTGCAGGTAACCTTTCCCGGTCGCTGGATCGGTCGAGATGGGCCAGCTGCATGGCCATCACGATCACCTGATGTGTGCAATAGATTTTTTTCATGTGGGGGTATCTGTAGGGATGAAATACATGTTACATCGGCTGAGGACCTGGTCGGCAGTATTGCTGCGGTAGCAAGATGTCTTTGGGACAGTGTGCGATTTGCAGGGGGGGATGGGGGGATTTCCCCCCTCTGCATCAGATCATCACCTCCTCTGGTTTTAGCTTATGCATCCCAACCTGGGATGTTTATTTCCCACGCACTGGAGTAAAACTTTACATATAATTTAAATTTGTTGAGCCGAACACTGAAAGTTTTTAATACAGTCTTACTATTAATATGTATGCTTATTAGTTTTGAAAAAGTGTTATGTAGTAGGTAAGCAATTCAAAACATTTAGAACTAAATGACAAGACGACCCACGCCACATTTCCGTAGCATGCCACAATGTAGCAAGACGTTGCCCCAGCGTAAACGAGGCTTTAGAGCCAAGTCTGTATTGTATGGTGGATGTGATGTGTTGCGTACGAAACTAAAACCTGCAATCAGATCCAAACGTCGTGGAAAACTGTGAAGAGGTGTCATCCTGCAGCAAGATAACGCTCGCCCACATCCTGCCAAACGGACAGCCGACGCAATAAAGGAGTTGAGATTCGAGGTGCTGGAACACCCACCATACAGTCCAGACCTGGCTCCAAGCGATTTTCACATGTTTGGACCCTTAACGGAAGAATTACAGGGAAGAAGATTTGAAAGTGATGAAGACGTCATTGCTGCGGTGCAAAATTAGTCACAGATGCAACCGATAAACGTATTTTCTGATGAAGTAAAAAAAACTCATAAAACGTCGGGAAAACTGCATTGAAGTCCGTGGAGGTTATGTAGAAAAATAACGCATGTTTCAGTTTTCTATCATCAGAATAAGTACAGCTTTTCACAAATGTGCCTTTACTTTTTGAATTCCCCTCGTATATCTGTATGTAGATGATTTTGTAAATAAGCTTTACCTATAATGTACTTTTAAAGATATAACAAGGGATGGCTTTTCTGATAGTGCTTGCGCGTGAATAGTGAGTATCGTCATTAACATCTATTTATAAATAACTGTTTAACCATGGGTAACGCCACAGTCCAAGCTAGTAACATATATAATTATACTAACCCCCTAAAGACATCCCCCCCCCCCCCCCCCACTGGTAAAAGCACAAATCGAACACTGCTTTGAGATCCATCAGCTGTCTTTGTGAGGGTGCACTGTTCAATGCAGCATTGATGCCAGGTGTGTCTCGATGCATCTGGACAGAACTTTCAGCATCTCCTGTAGTGGGCGACCATTTGTCGTATGTGACCAAATAACTACAAAGCCATTTAGTAGTCCCGGATGGCCCACGCGACCCCCGATTCCAACGTGATTACCGATCCTTGTCGTATGCCTGATGTGCCAAGCCGATTTGTAAACTTTTTTTTTTTTTTTTTTTTTTTTTTTTTTTTTTTTTTTTTTTTTTTTTTTGGGATCACCCTGTATCTAAACGATTCAGGAGACAATCTGAGCAGCCCTCTTACATTGTTTGCTGATGATGCTGTGGTTTATTGTCTCTTAAAGTCATCACAAGCTCAATGCCAATACTGCAAAAATATTCGTACGGTGCGAAAAGTGGCAGTTGACGCTAAACAATGGAAAATGTGAAGTCATCCACATGAATACTAAATCGAATCCGTTAAATTTTTTTTACATGTAGATATGTAAAATTACTGTGTACTCTCCTAAGTAGGTACGCCCCGATGGCTGAGTGATCAGCGCGGCGGTCTGTCACGCAATGGGCCCGGGTTCGATTCCCGGCAGGGTCGGAGATTTTCTCCGCTCAGGGACTGGGTGTTGTGTTGTCCTCATTATTATTTCATCATCATCATCATCAGTGGAAGGCAAGGGGAAATTTCCACTGCAATCACTTCCCTAGATGCTCATGCGGTGGACCTCTCTGACGAGGTTTCCCCCATGACAAGACCTGTCGTAAGGCAAAACACAAAGATCCTAAGTAGGTTTCTCTAGTAGCTTTGGTCAGTAAGATCGTAACCGCGCTACCTCAACGTCAGATGTGTTCAATACCTATCGCGTGTTACCTCATTTCGATCGCTTTGCACGCGATCAGCGTCTTATTAGATTACCCTAGAAAGCGGAAGCGATGAACAGTGTAGAAACTGAGTGTGCATATATAAAGAGCCACATAACCCACAGAACGCTTGTGAGACACATAATTATCCTCTCGTTTGTTACTTCAAAACAAACAGTGTTTTTAGCAAAATTGAAATTGTCATTGTTTAGTTCAGATTTTATTTGAAAATTGTTTTTTTGTAACGTGAAATAGAGGGATGTTGCAGTAAAAATTAAAAAAAAGATTTATCATACAGTGCTAGAAAACGCAATTCCCTAAAACAATTAAAATCAGAAAATATGCAAAACAAAAACATATCCTGCTACAATACTTCATCATGGTTATGTAAAATATGTTTCTGTTATTAGAAAACAGCTTTCACAGTTACCAGTTCTCGCATTCGGGAGGACGACGGTTCAATCCCGTCTCCAGCCATCCTGATTTAGGTTTTCCGTGATTTCCCTAAATCGTTTCAGGCAAATGCTGGGATGGTTCCTTTGAAAGGGCACGGCCGATTTCCTTCCCCATCCATCCCTAACCCGAGCTTGCGCTCCGTCTCTAATGACCTCGTTGTCGACGGGACGTTAAAAAACACTAACCTAACCTAACCTAGTTACCAGTTACAACAGGAAACTCTTGCCTCTCATCATGCTGAAGAACGTTGAGTACAAACTAACAACAATAATTATACAGCCTGTCTGTGTTCATGCATGTAAGCTGTACTTGCATCAAAAGTAATTCAAATGTTCAAATGTGTGTGAAATCTTATGGGACTTAACTGCTAAGGTCATCAGTCCCTAAGCTTACACACTACTTAACCTAAATTATCCTAAGGACAAACAGCCACACCCATGCCCGAGGGAGGACTCGAACCTCCGCCGGGACCAGCCTCACAGTCCATGACTGCAGCGCCCTAGACCGCTCGGCTAATTCCGGGCGGCTCAAAAGTAATTGTTTTGGTTCATAAAAGCGCAGAAGTTACACGCTTAGCTAATTTTCTTTACTTGTAATATGCAATCTTAAATATGCGCAAAACAAGCAAACAAAAAGAAAAGAATTGTCTCGGACACATCCGAAAGAACAGATATCAGATCTGCTCCCTCGGACATGTCCAAAAGAACAGATACCATCTTCATATAGATAAGGCTTACCGGCCAATGATCTTCAGTGCGGATACACTCACGTTGCTCAAACTCTTACGGGACTCGGTAGATTGACTACCGCGAGTAATGAGTATAGTTGGCAGGGGCACTACAAATGTAGTGTGTGGACAGTAAGTTGGTAATGTGGGTCTGAGGGAGAGCGTGCCAGAGATAAGTCCCTGCAGTCGCACTATCCTCTGTCCTCGATGGCTCAGTCGGATAGAGCGTCTGCCATGCAAGCTGGAGATCCCGGTTTCGAGTCCTGGTCGGGGCAAACACTTTCCACTGTCCCCCTTGACATTTATCAACGCCTCTAAGCAGCTAATGGTCTGGATATTGTAATTTCATTCTTCGAGAGCTGCAAGATCACCAATGGTATCTATTCTTTCGGACAGATACCCTGAGAGGTGGCATGAGCCCCCTCTCATATTTCTATCTTACGATTTTCGTCTCTAATTGCATGCGGTGGAAAGTTGCTATTCCTTCACACGCGGACTTCCCACGCAGCGTCTCTCGTCACCCGGGTGGTCCGGTGACAGGCGGGCACTCCTGATCTGGAAAGGGTTAAGCCGACGGGTGTGAGGGTGTCGAGTGAATGCTTTCCAGACGCCGACATTGTCAAAAGACACGCCCGGAGGGGTCTGAAGTAGCGGCTGGGCTAGAGGTTCCGTTACTTCGCAGAATCTTAGCGAAAACACTTTCTGGCAGGCTACCAGCGAGGCGTGGGAATGACTTGTGTACCCAGGCAGTTGTGGCGGGAAAATTCCCGCGCTTTCTGCAAAATAGTAACTGTGATTGGCTGGCTCAGGGCATAGCTCCGTGACATAGCAAAATCAGCGCAGAAATTGTCGCCAAGAATCTCCATTGGTGGAATGGTAGTGCTCCGGCAATGGAGTGGAATTTTCCGCCGGGTTTCGAGTTGCTGATTGGAACGTTTAACCACGGCCACTGTCGTGGGGGCGGGAATGTTGTGTGTTCGGCCTGTACGGGTGCTCTAGGTAGTCGGCTCTCGCCTTTCGGTCGAGGACGTCGAAGCAACCAGCCATCGCCTCCGGTACGTCAGATCGTGTTCTGGCAGTTAAGAAGACAGTTTGGTAATGTATGTCCGCAGCACCGGCAGATAGGGATTTTCCTAGGTGATAATCAGAGCTCAGCAGAGTGCGCCTGTTCGTCTTTTTCTAACTTTGTTCTGTCTTGAGTAGCAGCAATTAATGTTGGGTTAGCTGTGTGTCTCTCTTAAGATTTGAGTGGCAAGGAATTGGCTCCACATACCACTTCGTCATAAACCTCACAATCTAGTTTAGGGACAACTTCACCTTCACAGCGTTTGTTTGTGTATCCAATTTGAGCCAATTTGATGTATTATAAATGTTTCATGTGTTTTTGTTTATTATTTTGTGTTTAGTCTTAATAAATCATATTGTTATTTTGGACAGAACTTTCATTCTGTTAATCGGTAGAGCAACCCATCATTTCTCACTACGTTAATGAAACCTTCCTTTATTTAACTTATTTATCAAATTAAATTATTGCAGGTGCCAAACTCTTTTCTGCTCCACTTGCAGGGTTGATTACAGTCAGTTCGCGTATATTTTTTAATCCTTGTGCAACAGCAAAAGTCGGAGTTAGAATAGGGAGGGCTTAGAGCATCATTTACATGTGTAGATTCTAGAACTTAGTGTTAAATACACTGCTAGGCCCGGCATCTCGCAACCCTCTTCATATACAGTATAGTACGTGGAAAGCACTGAACATGTAAAGAACAGGAATTGCAAAATGTAAAGTAAGCACGGGCCACTTTGAAGATGACCCACGTGAATGTGGAGAAATACAGACATTTGAACATTTGCTCATGTGCCCAAGGATGGAGGCCGGCCGTTGTGGCCGAGCGGTTCTAGGCGCTTCGGTTTGGAACCGCGCGCCTGCTACGGTCGCAAGTTCGAATCCTGCCTCGGGCATGGATGTGTGTGATGTTCTTAGGTTTAAGTAGTTCTAAGTCTAGGTGACTGATGACCTCATATGTTAAGTCCCATAGTGCTCAGAGCCATTTGAACCCAAGGATGGAGTTGTTTGCACGGGGGAAGATTTTTGTGTAGTAGCAACATTGACTGAAGATCGATTCGAATTGAGGAGAGAATTAGGAACAAGAGAGGCGATTCTGACACTGAGGCTTCTTATCGAGAAGCAAATAAAGTATAATAAACCAACTTCTGTTGTCTGTCTAGATCTGTACTGTAATGTTATTTGGCAAGAGATGTTCAGAATGCTGAAGAAAGCAGGTCTAAAATAAAAAGACATGAGGGTGATACTCAGCGCCTGTAAGATCTAAGTGGGTGTAGTAAGGACTTTTCATCAAGAACAAAGGGCAAAAATTAGAAAAAGCGTGAGGTAAGGATGTGCGCTTTTTTCTTTTATTTTCAGTGCTTACATCCAGGAGGCTATAGACCAAGTTGGCGAAGCTACTGGGATCAAAATTAATGGGCAGAATATAGACATGGTGCGTTACAGAGATGATATAGCTGTGGTCACGGAGACGAAAGAAGATCTACAGAAGGTACTCACAAGGGAACCTCCCCATCGCACCCCCCTCAGATTTAGTTATAAGTTGGCACAGTGGATAGGCTTTGAAAAACTGAACACAGATCAATCGAGAAAACAGGAAGAAGTTGTGTGGAACTATGAAAAAAATAAGCAAAATATACAAACTGAGTAGTCCATGCGGAAGATACACAACATCAAGGAAAGCGTGAGCTCAGGTCCGCTGTGGTCCCGTGGTTAGCGTGGGCAGCTGCGGAACGATAGGTCCTTGGTTCAAGTCTTCCCTCGAGTGAAAAGTTTAATTTTTTATTTTCAGACAATAATTATCTGTCCGTCCAAAGTAGCGAACAGTCAACTGCCAGCCAGGGAGCCTCGTTAGCAGGAATGCTCTCTCTTCCGTGCGCTGTAGTCGACTGACGTCGTGTGTTTCGATGTTTGTTTAGGTGTAGCGTCCCCATACTACGGCGCAGTTACCTCGCATCGGACGGACGGACGGACAGATAATAATTGTCTGAAAATAAAAAGTTACACTTTTCAGTCGAGGGAAGTCTTGAACCAAGGACCTCTCATTCCGCAGCTGCTCACGCTAACCACGGGACCACAGCGATCCTGAGCTCACGCTCTCCTTGATGTTGTATATCTTCCGCATGGACTACTCAGTTTGTATATTTTGCTTATTTTTTACATAGTTCCACACAACTTCTTCTTGTTTTCTCGACTGATCTGTATTCAGTTTTTCAGTGCCTAACCACTGTGCCAACTTATAACTAAATCTGAGGGGGGTGCGATGGGGAGGTTCCCTTGTCAGCACAATAGAAAGCATTCTCTGTAATCAGTGTGGTACGAGAATAAACAATCGAAATACTAAATTTGTAATATGCAGTACTGAAGAAGAATATGAACCTCTAAAACTAGGAATTGTAATAGAGAAGTTACAAGTGATAACGGAATTTACCTATTTCGGAAGCAGGATCACAGGGGGCGGCAGAAGCAAGACGGAAACTGTGTGTAGAAAACAGCAGGCCAAAACTGCATCCACTTTGAGGAAGAAATCACTCAGAAGAAAGAACATCAGTCTGGAAATAAGGAAACGGATCAAGAAATTTGTTTGCTCAGATGTGTGGCCCTATACGAGTGTGAAGCTTGGAAAACAAGACAGGAAATGGGTGCAAGCCCTTGAAGACTTGTAGCTTCAGAAAGATGACGAAGATCAGTTGAAGAGACAAGCGATGCTGAGAAGAGTACAGGGAACCAGGTATCCATGGATAACCACCTAAACAAGAAGAGTCAAACTCGTACGACACATTTAAGTCCCAAAAATATCATTGGAACAATAGTAGAAAGAGCTGCTGAGGGAAGAAATCGCCATGGACGACCAGTAATATAATACATGCAACGGATTATGATGACGTGGAATCCACTACATACGCGCAAAAGAATGGAAAAGAAGATTGACGATCTGTTAGATGACGATCAGTTTGGCTTTAAGAAAGGTAAAGGCACTGGAGAGATAGTCCCCACCTTAAGCTTAATATCGGAAGCAAGACTAAAAAAAAAGAAAAATCTAGACGCGTTCATAGGATTTGTCGGTCTACAAAAAGCGTACGACAATGAAAATAGTGCAAAATGTTTGAAATTATGGGAAAAATAGGTGTAAGCTACAGGAAAATACCGGTAATATATAAAAGAACCAAGAGAAAACAACAAGAGTGGAAGACCAATAATGAAGTGTTCTAATTAAAAAGGTTGTAAGACAGGCGTGTAGTCTTTCGCCCTTACTGTTCAATTTATGGACTGAAGAATGAACGACGGAAATTAAAGAAAGGTTCAAAAATGGGATTAAAATTCTGGATAAAAGGATATCAACGATACCATTCGCTGATGACATCGCTATGATTAGTGAAAGTGAAGAAAAATGAGAGGATCTGTTGAATGGAATTAACAGTCTAATGAGTACAAAATATGGATCGAGAGTAAATCGAAGAAAGACGAAAGCAATGAGAAGTAGCAGAAAAGCGAACAGCGAGAAACGTAACATCAGGATTTGACATCATGAAATACATGAAGTGAAGAAATTTTGTTATGTAGGCAGCAAAATAACCCATGATGGACGGAGCAACGAGGGCATCAAAAGCAGACGAGCACTGGCAAAAAGGGCATTTCTGGCTAAGAGAAATCTACTAGTATAAAACTTAGGTCTTAATTTGAGGAAGAAATTTCTGAGAATGTGCGTTTGGAGCATGGAGTATGGTAGTGAAACATGGACTATGGAAAAACCGGAACAAAAGAAAATCGAAACATCTGAGGTCTGCTGCTACGGAGAAAGCTGAAAATTAGGTGAAACGATCAGGAAGAAGTGGGGAGGTTCTCCGCAGAATATATACAAAACACTGACAGGAACAAGATTGATAGGACATCTGTTAAGACGTTAGGAAATAACTGCCGTGGTACTATAGGGAGCTGTAGAGGGTAAAAACTGCAGAGGAAGACAGAGGCTGGAATACATCTAGCGAATAACTTGAGTCCTGTAGAAAATGTTCGAAGGGATCGTTGTGTCAAGACGGGATCTACGGACACCAGTCACTGAATCCTGACCTCTGTTTTGACTGGACCAGAGATTGGATTCTGCTTACACGTCGGTCAGGGGCTGAAGATGGCGCAATATAGCGCTGAAACTGGTTGCTTAAACAAAATAACAACTGAAAATTTAGACGCCTGAAGTGGTTTTGATTCGACATTTTATGTTAAACAGCTGTGGTCGTGCAATCATCTGTATTAAAATGGACTTAGAGATTTCCATAAGAGTTCGAGCTTGGTGTGCAACTGCTCTGTAGGGATCCTTGGGCGCAATCGCCGTAATTATATATGTGGTTTCTGTTCTTTCAGACATGTCCGCCGATGGGCTACGTGCAGTGTTCCTTTCTAGTCAAGCCATAAGTCGTCAAGGATACATCCTGCGGGAGCAGCTGGGACATTGTAGGTGATGTTTCATGTCCTGGACTTGACACAGTTGAATCTGTGCACTGCATAGATTTTGAGGTCCCGTTTGATTACATTTGTTACGGCTGGCGCTACACTCGTTCTGATGCGATTCAGTGTTCTCCAAGTCTTCCAACTTGATGTATTGGTGCATTGTCAATAGGCATTTCTTGCGAGGTAAGATAGTCCTCCGGGAGTTCATTTAGCTTGGTACCAAGGAATCGCTTGTGCGATCTAAGTCTGCCAGGTTCGCAAGGAGCACTGTGTAGAGGATGGTGCTCATCAAAAGTCTGTCTAAATTTTACTGTAAGTTCATGTGCAGTTCTTCGGGATTCAAGATATGAGAGTCTGGGCGTTTTACATCGTTCCCAAGTGGCGTGGGTTTTATGCATCTTCTTATTAACCTGCATGTGTGATTTTGATTTGAGTTGACTTTTCCAGCATACGAGGATCCAGCCCATGTTATGTTATGTTAACCGGGGGCCTAGAAACGACGGAGAGGGTCCGTCCCCGCCGCAGCCGCAGTGGTCCACAAACCCCACGACGACTACCGCAGTCCACTTCACCCCTCCGCCGCCCCACACCGAACCCAGGGTTACTCTGTGGTTCGGCCCCCGGTGGACCCCTCAGGGAACGTCTCACACCAGACGAGACGAGTGAGACCCCTATGTTTGCGTGGTAGTGTTACGGTGGTGTACGCGTACGTGGAGAACTTGTTTGCGCAGCAATCCCCGACATAGTGTAGCTGAGGCGGAATAAAGGGAACCAGCCTGCATTCGCCGAGGCAGATGGAAAACCGCCTAAAAAACATCCAGAGACTGGCCGGCTCACCGGACCTTGACACAAATCCGCCGGGCGGATTCGTGCCGGCGACCGGCGCTCCTTCTCGCCCGGAAATCTGGCCCATTTCGCCGCCGAAAAGCAAAGTGTTGGACATTTGTTCTTGACACAGTTTGTCTGCCTCCAAATTTGCTGTTCGCTAGTTGTCTAAAGAAGTTTTTACTGGCAGCAACCTTCTGGCGGTTCTTCTCGCATATCATATGTGTGTCAGTGATCTGTCCAGCAGAGCACCCAGGTATGTTGGTTACTCCGTATGCTCCAGGATGCTGAAATTCTAGGTGACTTTCACCTTTCTGTTTCGCTGTTTTGAGCGAAGGTGGAAAGCGCTGACTTGTATCTTCGAGGGGTTTGGTTTGAGGGAAAATGTTCAAAGTTGGCTGACCACTCTCTGGAGAAATAAGTATTGATTCTACATAACTTTTTTACCTATTTTTTCTCGTTTTAATAGCCAGCCAGAGGTTACTTTACGAATTAACGAACAAAATGAAATTCGTGCTGGGCACAACGAACAGATGTACCCTACTCTCAAACGCAAAGCGGATGCTTATATCCTATAGTCGTGTAGTCTGTATTGACAATTTAACAGGGGGAGCCCGAGGCGTTGAATCACAGATTTACTTCAAACTTTATACACCTTTAGTAGGCCATTAAAACATAATAATGTGCAAGTAGTAGGGGGCACTACTCTGGCAATTGCGAGAAAATCGCAAGAGAACTTTTACGAGTCTATTATGTAACTGATGTACTGTGCGTAGGGATTGGACGGTAGAGCTCGTGGTAGCCAAGTGAAAGTCTGCCTGCTTAATTGAGTGGCAACGTGCTTGCCTACCATGCAACGGACCCAGGTTCGATTCCCGGCCTTGCGGGAGATTTTCTTCACTCGTGGACTGGGTGTTGTGCTGTCCTTACCACTATGTATGCCGGCAAGGTAGCTTAGCGTGTTCGGTCAGAGGGTTAGTTGCCCTTTGTAATAAAAAGAACTGAGTGAACGAGTCAATGGTGAACTTGAATGGGTATCATCCGACCTCCGCACTGAACATACGCAATGAACATTAACGAACAAAATGAGATAAAAAAAGTGGATAGCGTTCAAAGCTCTTAAGATGAACATATATGAGGCGACGGTTCGACTCCTGCTCAAACTTAATTTTTAATCTACATTTTTTTCATCACTGGTCATATTATTTAATTTATATGACATTTGAGAAGTAATATAATTAAAAAACAACGTATATTTGCATGACGTTTTAGCGAATTTTATGTTATTTGACTACTTACTAATTTAATTAAATTTAATTGCTAGAATAAAAATATTTATAACTGTTGTTTGTTGTTGTGGTCTTCAGTCCTGAGACTGGTTTGATGCAGCTCTCCATGCTACTCTATCCTGTGCAAGCTGCTTCATCTCCCAGTACCTGCTGCAACCTACATCCGTCTTAATTTGCTTAGTGTATTTATCTCTTGGTCTCCCTATTCGATTTTTACCCTCCACGCTGCCCTCGAATGCTAAATTGGTGATCACTTGCTGCCTCAGAACATGTCCTATCATCGATCCTTTCTTGTAGTCAAGTTGTGCCACAAATTTCTCTTCCCTCCAATTCTATTCAGTACTTCCTCATTAGTTACGTGATTACTCATCTAATCTTCAGCATTGTTCTGTAGCTCCACATTTCGACTGCTTCTGTTCTCTTCTTCTCTAAACTAGTTATTTTCCATGTTTCACTTCCATACATACTTTCAGAAAAGACCTCATGACACTCAAATCTATACTCGACGTTAACAAATTTCTTTTCAGAAACGCTTTCCTCGCCATTGCCAGTCTATATTTTATATCCTCTCCTCTTGGACCATCATCAATTATCTTACTCCCAAAATAGCAAAACTCATCTACTACTTTAAGTGTCTCATTTCCTAATCCAATTCCCACAGCATCACCAGATTTAATTCGACTACATTCCGTTACCCTCGTTTTGCTCTTGTCGATGTTCATCTTATATCCTTCTTTCAAGACACTGTCCATTCCGTTCAATTGCTCTTCCAGGTTCTTTGATTTCTCTACAAGAATTACATTTTTTTCTTTTGTTTCCTTTATTGCTTACTCAGTTTATAGCTATCGATCAGTAAATGAAGAAATGCATAGCGTTTTCCTAAAAATGTATGCCTGTCATGATTTGCGAAATCCCTTATACATGCCACCTGGTATGGTACACGGAACTACTTTGCACCTCGACGCTTCGAGCTCCAGCCACAGCCTCATTTGCCAGTTCACAGTCGTAGCGGTGAGACGTTGCTAATGTAGCAAGAACAAATAGCTCAGGTGCAAATTTTTTGAATATCACAGAATTTGCACTTGTACTACAAAAATAAAGGTCTGAGCGGGAGTCGAACCGATGCCTGATATAAGTGCGTTTTATGAAGCTCGAACGCTACCTACTTGATCACCATGAATTCTAACGTACCTACGCATAGAACGTTAGTTATGTAATAAACATGTAAAACTGGTGCACCATGTGACTTGCACATTGTTGTTGTTGTTGTTGTTGTTGTTGTTGTGGTCTTCAATTCTGAGACTGGTTTGATGCAGCTCTCCATGCTACTCTATCCTGTGCAAGCTTCTTCATCTCCCAGCACCTACTGCAACCTACGTCGTTCTGAATATGTTTAGTGTAGTCATCTCTTGGTCTCCCTCTACGATTTTCACCCTCCACGTTGCCCTCCAACTAAATTTGTGATCCCTTGATGCCTCAGAACATGTCCTACGAACCGGTCTCTTCTTCCTGTCAGGTTGTGCCACAAACTCCTCATTTCCCAAATTCTATTCAATACCTCCTCATTAGTTATGTAATGTACCTACCTAATCTTCGGCATTATTCTGCAGCACCACATTTAGAAAGCTTCTATTCTCTTCTTGTCCAAACTATTTATCGTCCATGTTTCACTTCCATACATGGCTACACTCCATACTAATACTTCTAGGAACGACTTCCTGACACTTAAATCAATACTCGATGTTAACAAATTTCTGTTCTTCACAAACGCCTTCCTTGCCATTGCCAGTCTACATTTTATATCCTCTCTACTTCGATCATCATCAGTTATTTTGCTCCCCAAATAGCAAAACTACTTTACTATTTTAAGTGTCTCATTTCCTAATCTAATTCCCTCAGTATCATCCGACTTAATTCGACTACATTCCATTATCCTCGTTTTGCTTTTGTTGATGTTAATCTTATACCCTCCTTCCAAGACACTGCCCATTCCGTTCAACTGCTCTTCCAAGTCCTTTGCTGTCTCTGACAGAATTACACTGTCATCGGCGAACCTCAAAGTTTTTACTTCTTCTCCATGGATTTTAATACCTATTTCGAATTTTTCTTTTGTGTCCTTTACTGCTTGCTCAATATACAGATTGAATAACATCGGGGAGAGGCTACAACCCTGTCTCACTCTTTTCCCAACCACTGCTTCCCTTTCATGCACCTCGACTCTTATAACTGCCATCTGGTTTCTGTGCAAATTGTAAATAGCCTTTCGCTCCCTGTATTTTACCCTGACACCTTTAGAATTTGAAAGAGAGTATTCCAGTCAACATTGTCAAAAGCTTTCTGTTGTAGACTTATACAAATGCTAGAAAAGTAGGTTTGCCTTTCCTTAATCTTTCTTCTACGATAAGTCGTAAGGTCAGTATTGCCTCACGTGTTCCAACATTTCTACGGAATCCAAACTGATCTTCCCCGAGGTCAGTTTCTACCAGTTTTTCCATTCGTTTGTAAAGAATTCGCGTTAGTATTTTGCAGCTCTTACTTGTACATTATGTTGTTTTTAATGGCTTACTAAAGATGTACAAAGTTTGGACTAAATCCGTGATCCAAACGTCGTGGCCTCCCCTTGTATGACTCATGTACACCCATGCTCTACATACCAATCTGAAGTGCATGGTAAAGGGTAGTTCCCACTATACCAGCCATTAGCGCTTGTTCTGAATCCGTTCAGTTAGGGAGCGCCGGAAAAACAAACTTTGAAGCACCTCCGTGCACGCCGTTGTTAGTCGTATCTTGTCCTTCTCAATCCCAGCAGGAGCGATACGTAGGGAGTTGAAGTATTTTCGTAGGTTAATCAAATAAAGCTGGTTACTGAAGGTTTTCTCGGGATTGCGTCTATGATCTAGTGCCGGCCTCTTCAGTTTCTTTAGCATCTCTGTCAGATTCTCGCACAGTCAGACAAACCTGTGACCATTCGTGCTGCCCTTCTCTGTACACAATGGCTATCTTCTTTACACATACTTGAGCAATATTTTCGGATGAGTGGCACAAATGATTTGGAAAAAAAAAGTTTCAAATGGCTCTGAGCACTATGGGACTTAACTTCTGAGGTCATCAGTCTCCTAGAACTTAGAACTAGTTAAACCTAACTAACCTAAGGACATCACACACATCCATGCCCGAGGCAGGATTCGAACCTGCGACCGTAGTGTTCGCGCGGTTCCAGACTGTAGCGTCTATAACCGCTTGGCCACCCCGGGGCGGCGTTAGTGATATTGACTGGAGACGAAATGGCCATTTCATGATTCAAAGAAGGAACACTGTACTTTTTAGGGAGTAGCGACCAGAGCGAGAATGGTGTTGAGCAATAGTGGTTTCTAGAAATCTGAACAACTTTGTTCTCGGTTATGAACCCATTAATGACAGTATCATCTCTAGCAAATTGAATGATTCTCCTTGTAAAATCGTGTCGTCAATCTCTACGCCCCTAGCGCTGCAGCATCGGATGAAGAGATAGAGGAGGTCTATGAGCAACTGGTACGACCACTCAACAAGATCCCTAACAAAGAACGGACAATAATTCAAGGAGTCTTCAATACTCAAATTGGAGACACTACCGAAGACACACGCTTAAAATCTGTGGTTGGGTCTGGTGGTCTAAATGACGGAAATGACCGCGGCAGGTACTTATTAGATTTCTGCGTGAGTAACGGCTTCACTGCCTGTAATATTACGTTTCATCATCACCCAAGACGACTGTACACTTGGATAACACCTGGTGACAGATTTAGAAACTAGACTCACATCCTCCTATTGTGAAGATGTTGGAAGACTTCGGTCTTGGACTGTGAAACCTTTGCTGGAGCTGACTATGGAAGAGATCACAATCTGTTGTCCATGAAAATGCGCATTAAGCTCAAATCCACCAAGATCAGAAGACAAAGGCAATTAAAACTCGTAAACAAGGAATCTTTTCGGATATTTGGTGAGCTTGTAAGACCAAAGCTCCACAACATCAGTCTTGATAAAGATGCACCGGCATCACAAACATGGGACCAAGTGAAGGTCATTTCCTCGTCCGACATGAGAACGACGACAAAGTGCAAATCATCACTGGATATCACAGTTCACACTACAACTGATGGAGGCGAGAAGCAATCTGAAGAAACTGATGTCCACACTACCCAGGATAACGGACAGGTCACACTTCATTAACGGTACCTGTGATGGGATAGAATAACATTATAATCACAATTAAGTACCCGATCCCTTCAAGAAACTCAAAAGCATCACCGGTGAATTAAATCTCCGTGTGTGGGTGGTAGAGGATGAAATGACACTCTATCGAAGACAAGGAAGAAGCTATTGCGAGGTGCAAACAGTGCAGTGAAAAGTTGTATTCTGAGATTAACAACAGTACGGGAAGTCAAGCAGTTGAGTAACTTGCACTGGAACCTACAATCTTAAGCAGCGAAATAGGGTCTTAGACATTATATCCACATAACAAAAATGGTTCAAATGGCTCTGAGCACTATGGGACTTAACAGCTGACGTCATCAGTCCCCTAGAACTTAGAACTACTTAAACCTAACTAGCCTAAGGACATTACACACATCCATGCTCGAGGCAGGATTCGAACCTGCGACCGTAGCGGTCGCACGGTTCCAGACTGAAGCGCCTAGAACCGCTTGGCCACTCCGGCCGGCTATCCACATAACAAGCAGGTTTTGTCGGAGGAAAAGAAACTCGTGAACAGATTGTCAACATACGACAAATAATCGAGAAATTGCGGGAGTTCTATGTTCCTGTCTTCATCTGCTTCCTTGAGTATGGGAACGCCTTTGAGTGTGTTGTCTAGGAAAGCTGTGGCAGTTGCTTGTAGAAATCGGTATCCCACACACTTAACAGCACTCATGAGAAGTCTATACAAAAATTACCTCGCAGCTGTGAAGGCAAGTGCTGGTACGTGTGATTTTTTTCAGTGTATCAAAAGTTGTCACAAGAAGATGTTCTATCCTTCCAATTGAACAACATCTATGCAGAACAAATAATTAGGAATGCTCTTGATGGTTGGACTCAAGACATCTCAATTAATAACCTCCGATTTACTGATGGCACCGTACTTTTAGCCAGCTTCGAAGATGAACTTTCTGAGCTACTAATAAAGTTAAAAGACATGGATTGGACCTCAACCTCAGCTAGTCCAAACTCATGATAACTGATCGAGGAGTACAGGTTCATTTCACAGGTCGATTAAAGAAACTAGAAGTTGTGCATTCTTTCGTCTGTTTTGGATCAAGCATCCGTGAGACTGGAAGCTGTGAAGATAAGAAGACTAATCACGCTATGGCAAGTGGCTACGAAGAAGCTCACCAAGATCTGTCAGAAAAGACCTCTTACGATCGCTGCAAAAGTCAAGCTTGTGAAACACTCATGTTTTCCGTCTTCTTTATGGTTCCGAGACATCTACTTATTCATGGCTACTCTGCACATCATACTTAGTGCCTGGTAGACGATTCGTCGAATCGCCTTCACGCTAATTCTCTATTATTCAACTCTCGAACAGCGCGCGGAAAAAAGAACGCTTATACGAGGCCTGTTCAGAAAGTAAGCTCCGATTGATTGCCAAATTGAAACCACAGTGAACATCAGAAATGTTTTACTTCTAACAATTAGCTACACCTTTCAGCTACTTCTCTACGTAGTCGCCGTTCTGACTTAGACTTTTGTCATAGCGTTGTACCAACTTTTCAATAGCCTCGTCATAGAAGGCAGCCGCCAGTGCTTTCCGCCAATTCTCCACGCTGGCCTACACCTCGTTGTCTGTGTCAAAATGTTGTCTTCAAAGACAGCGGTTCATGTGACCAGAGATGAAACTCAGGGGGAGACAACTGCGGACTGTATTGTGGGTAATCTAACATTTCCATTTGGATACGATGCAGGAGCATCTTCATTGCCCCTGCGGAATGCGGCTGAGAATTGTCTTTAAGAAGAAACAGCACGACAGTTATGTAATGTTAGCTGCATAGCTTCAGGCGAAATTTCTCACCAGGCCCTCGTACTTGGCGGCAGACACTATTTTCTAGACCTCTTTACGCACTCACTGCGAGCTCAGAAATGAGAAGAGCGACGTGATGCTAACTGGGGTTATACTAGAGACACTACCCAACACATCTGTGCAAAGCTTTATCGGATTTTCATAGTCGTTTCCATTTCGCGACCGATCGGAGCTTACTTTCTGAACGCCCCTCGTATCTATCCGTGAGAGCTCTGATTTCCCTTGTTTTATTGTGATGATCGTTTCTCCCTTTGTATGTCGGTGCCAAAAGAAGATTTTATCATTCGGAGGAGAAAGTCGATGACTGAGATATCGTGAGAAGATCTCGCCACAAGAAAAAACGTCTTCGTTTTAATGATTCCAACTCCTGTACCATGCCCATGAATCTCTCACCCCTGTTTCTAGATAATACAAAACGTCCTGCCCTTCTTTGAACTTTCTCGATGTACTCTGTTAATCCTATCTGGTAAGGATTCTATAACGCGCAGCAGTACCCCAAAAGAGGGTGGACAAGCATAGTGTATGCAGTCTCTCTAGTAGATCTGTTGCATCTAAGTGTTCCGCCAACAAAACGCCATCTTTGGTTCCCCACAACATTTTCTATTTGTTCTTTCCTATTTACATTGTTCCTAATTGTCATTCCTAAGTATTTAGTTGAATTTACGGCATTTGGATTTGACTGATTTATCATGTAACCAGCCGACCGGTGTGGCCGTGCGGTTCCAGGCGCGTCAGTCTGGAACCGCCTGACCGCTACGGTCGCAGGTTCGAATCCTGCCTCGGGCATGGATGTGTATGATGTCCTTAGGTTAGTTAGGTTTAAGTAGTTCTAAGTTCTAGGGGACTGATGACCTCAGCTGTTAAGTCCCATAGTGCTCAGAGTCATTTGAACCATATCATGTAACCAAAGTTTAACGGATTCCTTTTAGCACTCATACGGATGACCTCACATTTTTCATTATTTAGGGTCACTTGCCAACTTTCGCACCGTATAGGTATCTTATCTAAATCGTTTTGCAATTGGATTTGATCTTCTAATGACTTTACTAGGCAATAAGAGACAGCATCATCTGCAAACAACCCACGAGGGCTGTTCAGATTGTCTCGTAAATCGTTTATAAAGACAAGGAACATCAGAGGCCCTTTAACACTACTTTGGGGAACGCTAGAAATCAATCCTGTTTTACTCGACGACTTTCCGTCAATTTGTCTGTGATATTTCTGAGAGGAAATCACGAACCCAGTCGCATAACTGAGGCAATATTCCATAAGCTCGCCATTTCATAGCAAGCTGCTTGTGAGGTACGGCGTCAAAAGCCTTCTGGAAATCTAGAAATAAGGAATCAATTTGAGATCTCTTGTCGATAGCACACAACACTTCGTGTGAGTAAACAGCTGGTTGTGATTCACAAGAAAGATGCTTTCTAAATCCGTGTTGACTGTGTGTCAATAGACCGCTCTCTTCGATGTAATTCGTAATGTTAGAACACAATATATGCTTCAGAACCCTGCTGCATATCGACGTTAATGATATGGGCCTATAATTTATTGGATTACTCCTGTCGCCTTTTTGGAGTATTGGTGTGACCCGTGCAACCTTCCAGTCTTTGGACATGGATCTTTAAAGCCTTAAAGCCAAACCAACGATGCTTTGGTGCTGACGCAGGACGCTGCGCATAAAATGGACTGATAGAAGAACAAATGTGACCATTATTGAGCAACTCATTATGTCCACGCATCTTTCGTGTCAACCAGAAAATTCTCCAATTGTTTGAGATGGAGAAATCTTACAGAAAATGATCGTGGAAGAGAAGATCGAGGACAAGAGACCGAGGTGAAGAGCAGCGAACAGATGTATAGACCAAATTAAGAAGATCTCTGGTATATCTCTTCAGCAGCCTCTAAGAGAAGCTGGTAACTGTGCAGCCTGGTACGGTTCATGGGATCACGACGCCCAGCAGTGAGCATAATGACCTGTGATGATGGTGGTGATGATTTCAGATTTCCAGAAGGCTTCCGTCACCGCTCCTGACTCGCAACTTCTGATTGAATTGCGTGCCTCTAGAGTATCGTCCCATATGTTTCCCTAGATTCGTGATTGTCAGAAAGATCCCAGTTCGTGATAATTAACGAACAGTCATCGAGTAAAGCAGAAGTAATATTTGGTGTTCCTTAAGGAAGCCCTCTGTTGTTCCTGATCTACACAAACGATTCAGCAGATAATCTGAGAAGCCCACTTAGACTGTTTGCAAATAATGCTGTCATTTACTATCGTGTAAAGATATCAGATGATCAAGACGAATTGCAGAATAATTTAGACAATATCTGTCTTGTGCAAAAAGTGGCAGTGGACTCTAAATCATGAAAAGTATGATGTCATCCACACGAGCACTAAAAAGAGTGCGCTAAATTCCAGTTACTCGATAAATCACACAAGTCTAAATCCAGTAAACTCAACTAAATACTTAGGGATTACTATTACGAATTACTTAAATTGGAGTCCGCAGCTCGTGGTCGTGCGGTAGCGTCCTCGCTTCCCGCGCCCGGGTTCCCGGGTTCAATTCCCGCCGGGGTCATGGATTTTTCTCTGCCTCGTGATGACTGGGTGTTGTGTGATGTCCTTAGGTTAGTTAGGTTTAAGTAGTTCTAAGTTCTAGGGGACTGATGACCATAGATGTTAAGTCCCGTAGTGCTCAGAGCCAAACCAAACTTAAATTGGAACTAACATATGGATATTGCTGAGGGGAAACCAAACCAAAGAAATACAGCGATTTATCGGCAGAACACTTACTAAATGCAACACGTCTACTAAAGAGACTGCGCTTATCCGCCCTCTTCTCGATTACTGTTGTCAGATGTGGAATGCGCACCAGAAAGAATTGACAGAAGACATCGAATGGAGGCCGTTTTACAGTATCGCAAAATAAGGGAGATCGTGCCACGGATCTGATACACGAAGCCGCGCGGGGTAGCCGCGCGGTCTCGGGCGCCTTGTCACGGTTCGCGCGGCTCTCCCCCGTCGGAGGTTCGAGTCCGCCCTCGGGCATGGGTTTGTGTGTTGTCCTTAGCGTAAGTTAGTGTAAGTTACAGTCATTAGTGTGTAAGCCTAGGGACCGATGACCTCAGGAGTTTTGTGTCATAGAAACTTACCATAAGTTTCAAAACTGATACACGAATTCGAGTGGCAGTAAATAACATGAAGGCGTTTCTCGCTACAGCAAAACGTCCTGATGAAATTTCAGTCACCAACTTTCTCCTTAGAGTGTGGAAATTGTTGTTGGCATCCACCTACATAGGGCGAATGATCATCATAACGAAATGAGAGAAATCTGAGCTCGCACGGAAAAATTTAAATGTTCGTTTTCCCAGCTCGCTCTTCGAGAGCGGGACGGTAGAGAAACAGTTTAAAGGTGGTTCGATAAAACCTCTGCCAGGCACTTAATTGTGAACTACAGACTAATTATGTAGATGTATATGCCGATACCGAGGTGGCGCTGCGAAATTAAAAATATCTTTCAGCAATTTTTTAGCAACCAATTATATTATTTTGTATTTAGTCTGGATAAAAATGAAACATTATTGGAAAATATTTCTTAACGGAACTACACTCCTGGAAATGGAAAAAAGAACACATTGACACCGGTGTGTCAGACCCACCATACTTGCTCCGGACACTGCGAGAGGGCTGTACAAGCAATGATCACACGCACGGCACAGCGGACACACGAGGAACCGCGGTGTTGGCCGTCGAATGGCGCTAGCTGCGCAGCATTTGTGCACCGCCGCCGTCAGTGTCAGCCAGTTTGCCGTGGCATACGGAGCTCCATCGCAGTCTTTAACACTGGTAGCATCCCGCGACAGCGTGGACGTGAACCGTATGTGCAGTTGACGGACTTTGAGCGAGGGCGTATAGTGGGCATGCGGGAGGCCGGGTGGACGTACCGCCGAATTGCTCAACACGTGGGGCGTGAGGTCTCCACAGTACATCGATGTTGTCGCCAGTGGTCGGCGGAAGGTGCACGTGCCCGTCGACCTGGGACCGGACCGCAGCGACGCACGGATGCACGCCAAGACCGTAGGATCCTACGCAGTGCCGTAGGGGACCGCACCGCCACTTCCCAGCAAATTAGGGACACTGTTGCTCCTGGGGTATCGGCGAGGACCATTCGCAACCGTCTCCATGAAGCTGGGCTACGGTCCCGCACACCGTTAGGCCGTCTTCCGCTCACGCTCCAACATCGTGCAGCCCGCCTCCAGTGGTGTCGCGACAGGCGTGAATGGAGGGACGAATGGAGACGTGTCGTCTTCAGCGATGAGAGTCGCTTCTGCCTTGGTGCCAATGATGGTCGTATGCGTGTTTGGCGCCGTGCAGGTGAGCGCCACAATCAGGACTGCATACGACCGAGGCACACAGGGCCAACACCCGGCATCATGGTGTGGGGAGCGATCTCCTACACTGGCCGTACACCACTGGTGATCGTCGAGGGGACACTGAATAGTGCACGGTACATCCAAACCGTCGTCGAACCCATCGTTCTACCATTCCTAGACCGGCAAGGGAACTTGCTGTTCCAACAGGACAATGCACGTCCGCATGTATCCCGTGCCACCCAAAGTGCTCTAGAAGGTGTAAGTCAACTACCCTGGCCAGCAAGATCTCCGGATCTGCCCCCCATTGAGCATGTTTGGGACTGGATGAAGCGTCGTCTCACGCGGTCTGCACGTCCAGCACGAACGCTGGTCCAACTGAGGCGCCAGGTGGAAATAGCATGGCAAGCCGTTCCACAGGACTTCCATAAAAATATTGACCAAATCTGTGTGTTACTGGATATAGCAGCAACACTACACTAGTTTTAGTACAATTTAGAAGGAAGAGGAGAGTTTATTTTCTCCTCCTTAATCACTAATAGTTGTCTCCGACGTACTACACTAATGTAGTGAAGTAGGCACTAGAAATCCGTTGTTCAGCATGGGCGTGCCGCGTGGGTGGCAGATGTGTGAACCAATCACATTGTTGTAACATAATCAGTGTCAGCAACAGACATCTGTTGGCTAGAACTCTTTTATTTTATTTAACCCCCCGCCCCACAAAAAATCCTGATTCTTTAAAGAATCGAACATCCAGGTATAAAAAGCTTCAGACGTCTCATTACTTTACGTATGAGTTAATGTGAACAATATTTCACGTTAAGCATATAACGGGAAAAAGTTAGAAAAGGACTGAAATTATGTTTAAAGTTTGTTTGATGTCGCTAAACACTCCCAGTTCGTGATAATTAACGAACAGTCATCGAGTAAAGCAGAAGTAATATTTGGTGTTCCTTAAGGAACACCAAACACTCGATGAGTATAAACTTGGTAATTTGCGGTCCTTTCTAAGTAAACGCCCGTTTTCCACACATTTCAAAGTTAATCACCTCGTGTCTCCTGAACTCTGCGGCGGAATACTGTGGACCAGTATCGCAAAACAGTAGCCATGCGAACAGCATCGATGTTGAACTTAACGACACCGTGCGCATTATTTCAGGAACCGTCAGGTCTACACCTAACATATGGCTGCCTGTCCTGAGCCATATATCACCCCCAAAAATGCGACGAGAAGCAGCCTTGGTCAGGGAATACAACAAGATCGAAGCAAACCCAGAATTACGGTACACATCTGTATGGCTCTGAGCACTATGGGACTTAACATCTGTGGTCATCAGTCCCCTAGAACTTAGAACTACTTAAACCTAACTAACCTAAGGACATCACACACATCCATGCCCGAGGCAGGATTCGAACCTGCGACCGTAGCAGACACATCTATATACCTGATCTGAGTATCAAGAGGCTTCGTTCAAGAGATCCTCCTCTTGCTCTCGACAGCCTCAATGAGGCTGACATCAACTCTTGGAGAAGAGAATGGCTCGAAAATGCGCCAACAACTTGCCACCTAATTTCTTGTGTTACTGAGGCAGTACCTGTGAGCCGTGGTAAAACATTGCTGTTTTGAAGGGCGCGCCGCAGCGCGTAGTGTGAAGCAGTCGCCCTCCGTTTTTGGCGGTGGCGCCGCTGTGCCAGTCGCAGCTTTGGTGTCTCTCTCTGGTGGGGAAGGGGGAAGGTAGGCTGTTCACGTGCATTTAAGGGGCGCTATGAGCTCGCTAAGGGGGAGTCTGGCCAGTTGGTCAGCCGGGTCAGTGTGGGGCAGTCGGTGTCTGTCTGTCGTCCGGAGTGCAAGTATGTGTTACGCCGCCAGTCTGCTAGAGTTTGTTCAGGCAATGGCCATTCGCCGTCGGATCGATCGGTTGGTCGGTCGCGCACTGAGACACGAGATGACTTGTCCGCCTCGAGCGTCGGCGCACGTGAGGTCGCCACGTGAGTCCAGTGGGCCGCGCCGTATAGCGAGGGGTAGTGGCTTCGCACTCAACACGAGAGCAACAGGAGTCAACCCACGACATCGGTCTGGCCGGCGCGAGCTGCGACGCCGTGAGACGGGAGATCGGCGCGTCTTCCTGCGTCCGTTGAAGCGGCTGGCAGTGGACGGTTCGGGAGAGCGTTTTGGGGGTGCTGCGCCAGGTCTTCACCAGAAATCGAAGTTTTTTAGAAGTTAAGTGATTGGAGATATGTTGTTTCATCTACTCGCTAAATTCTAGTTTTCTTGGTCAGTCTCTCGTCCCCAGCTTGCTCGTTTCTCTCTCGTCCGCATTTGTTAGGCAGTTATTTTCTGTCTGTCGGTCTGCCGTACGTTAATAGTTGCCTCTGTCATGTTTGTCGGATTCGGTGTTAACGAATTTATTGCTTAAGGTGTAAAGGCCGAATTCCTGAAATATGTTTTTATCTTGCCTATCATCTTGAGAGGCAGTATATGTGTAATGTAGAGCATGTTTGTACATTTTATGTAAGACTGCTTTTCGTATGTTTTTATTTAAATGGTCATTTTAGTATATAAAGTTGCCACCCTTCCACCATAAGAGTTTTTTTTTAAGAACAAGTTGCACTTTCGGTGGCAAGTAATTTTTTAATGTGAGTGTTTTGTACCATTTCCATCCCTCCTACGGGGTGCGTAGTTTATGTGTTTGTGTGAGTTGTTAAAATTTTTAGTTTAAAGTAATCTGGTGTGTTGCAGATTTGCACCCAGCCTTTCAGAGGTTGTTGTGAGCGGTCGTGACTACGGCTGTGTTAAAAGGGAGTTACAAGGTTCTCAGCCCGAAAGCTCATACTGTCAAAAAAAAATTTAAAAAAATAAATAAATATAAAAAAATTGTTATTTCTGCCTCTGAATAAATTTTAGATATTTAGAGGGTACTTTCTGACTATAATTTTTAAATCTGCTTTTTTTTTAAAAAAAAAGAAAGGGTTTTTAGGAATAAAATTTCCATTTGTTGAAAAAAATTTGTTTTCATCAGTAATTTCCTAGCAACTACTTCCACACTCACATAGAGTGATTAAATGTGTTAGGGTCAATCCATTTCAAATCACCCAGGCGATGTTGCTCAACATTTTTGATTTTCTTGATTTTCTATCATGGCTTCCCTATAGACAGACATTCACAAAACACTGTTTAAAAAAATTTTGTAAGTCATAGTTTATTCTGGCAGCCGTTTTTACAATGGCGGTGGGGCAAATTTTAGTGGAAATCGACGTTTGCGGAAAGTTTAATTGCTTTGTTATTTTAAAAGATATCAGAATAATTCAAAAACCAGTGTGCTCAGCATGAAATGAACTTCACGCTCAATTTTTTTAAATTTTTCTATCATGCAAGAGGGTCACTCAAACTCTTTCTGTAAAGACTCTGAAAAAATTTATCAATCTTCACTTTTTAAGGCCTTCAATTTTCATGAAGGAAGAGAGACTCACTAATAATATGTTATTTCTGTGTTTTGTACTTACATAACTACCTGCAGTAAAAGTTGCAGTCCTGAGAATGCACTCCTCTTTTTTCTAGAGCTTTTCAAAAATGGCCAAAACTCTTCTAACGTCAGTTTTCACAGGTCAATATCTAAAAAGGAACTGCATGAAAACAAGTGAAAATTTTACAGCATGTTCTTCATTCTCATGGGAATATCTCACAAAAAAATTATGACTGAGACTCAACTACATTGAGAGTAATAGAGCAGCAAATTTCAGTAAAAACGCTACCCCTCTACATGCTCATGCAGTGCAAAGTCAGCAAACAAGGGCTTGAAATTATTACAGTTGACATTGGTCAGATGATGTTTAAATCATTGCATACAATAAATGATCAAATGTTTCTACTTTTAAATAACAATGAGCAGAGATAACAATTGGTAAGAGTTTAATTCTTAAAATTAACAGTACATTTGTTGTACTACACTTGCGTCCAGTATACACATAATAATGTTTCTCCATGTATACAGATTTAAAATTACAGTTGTACTACTTGCCAGCTGCAATTTTCATTAGGGAGTTAAACAAACCTGATATTTCATTGCATAGTTTATCAGTTATGTTGTGTGTTCTACCAGACACTTTGTGAATTCCATTGGAGTTACTTTTCATATTACTTTCTTTGCAGGACCCAAGACAATAAACAAGTGAATAAGAGATTTGTAAGTGTAGATCTGAAGTCTCCCATCTTCAACTGTTTTCAAGAATAGTAGATTTTTCAAGTATTGAAATAAGTTGTTTTGTGGGTGAACTAATAAGTGAACAGTGCCATAAACAACACTACAAGAAGAAAGTGTATCAAGAATTAATAAGAGTGAGTGACTTGCCAGCTGAAGAACAATGTTTTTTAAAATTAAGAATTTCGAAAGAAATTTCTAATATTTGTTATTACCACACAGATAAATATTTAGACAAATACAACCACATTTTTGGTAAAAAGTGTTGTGACCTATTTGGTACTCACAAAAAGCCAGTTAAAAATGGTTTGCGTAAAATACTATTTGAACACCTAAACAAAAAAATGTGGATATTAACCTAATTCCTGGACAAGCTCTATGCCCAACTAGCGCATCAAGAATATTTGTAAATAAACTAGCTGAAATAGTGGCAATTAGTGTTGAGAATGATCCTGAATTTCTTCCTGGGCCTTTTGAATTGGTTGAGGATGATCCTTTGCATCACGCACAATCAATCTGTGAAACTTTGGAATTATCTCCTTTACGTAAAATAACAAAGCTCAACAAAGACCAGCGACTATCAGCTTTACAAAGGAAAACTGATAAAACTACAAGTGCTGTCAAGCGAAAATTGGAAGAATCTTTCCATAATGACTTAGATGCTCAGAATGGAAATAGTACAGAAAATTTACAAAGTGAGTATGATATACGTATTACCAAAATGAAAGAAAAATTCTAAGTTTCCAGTAAAGATGACAAAATTAAGATAATTAGCCTCTGGCCAAGATTATGATCAAAGAAACAAATAATTGAGGAATTTGGTGCATCTGAATACATGGTGAAGTTAACTAGGCAGCTAGTTATGGATCAAGGTATCTTACCACATCTTTCGAAAAGACAAGGTGCCAACAAAATAAGTGAAGTTGTTATTAATAGTGTTAAAGAATTTTACGAGGATGATGAAAATAGTCGCACATGTCCTGGTAAAAAAGAATGTGTTTCAACTGTGATTGACAATGTTAAGGTGCAGAAGCAGAAAAGGTTAATTCTTCTCTCGCTGAATGAGCTCTACACCCTCTATAAACAAAAATACCCAGATAACAAAATTGGCCGCTCTGTGTTTTGTGTTCTACGACCAAAGCAGTGTGTTCTTCCGGGTTCATCAGGAACTCATACTGTATGCGTTTGCAAGCATCATCAAAACACAAAGCTTATGATCGAAGGAGCAAAGCTTAATGCAAATTATAAAGACCTGATAGCTTTCATGGTATGTGATATTGATAATGAAAAATGTATGCTTGTCATATGTGCAGGATGTCCTGGGCCAGATACCCTACTTGATATCTTAAAAAATAAACTTGACGTCTTACCTGATGAAGTAGTTTTCAAACAATGAGTACAAACTGATAGAGTTGAGCTTATTACATAGGTAATGCCCAGTGAGGAATTTTTACAGTATCTTGTCGATAAGCTGATGCTTTTAAAATCCCATCACTTTATCTCAAAAGCTCAAGCTCAATATTTTAAGGAAACGAAAGAAAACCTGAAAGAAACTCACTGTTTAGTGATTGGTGATTTTGCAGAAAACTATACATTTACGGCACAGGATGAAATTCAAAGTTATCACTGGACTAATGCACAAGCGACACTGCATCCGTTTGTCATCTACTTTAAAAAAGAAGACAACGTGTGTTGCAAATCTATTTGTGTAATTAGTGACCACCTAGAACATAATACCACGACTGTGTATGCATTTCAACATCACCTCATTAGAGAAATTAAGAATATCATACGTAATGTCGAAAAGATAATCTACTTTAGTGATGGCGCAAGTAGCCAGTACAAAAATAAAAAAAGAGAGAAACTTCATTAATATCTGCCAACACAAATGGTTTACCAGCAGAGTGGAATTTCTTTGCCTCATCACACGGAAAGAATTCTTGCGATGGGATAGGCAGAACAACAAAAGGAGAAGTTACACGAGCTTCCCTTAAAATACCTTACACAGAACAGATCCTGACTCCACACGATTTGTTCAAATACTGTCAACAGAATATTACTGCAATTAGATGTATATTTGTTTCTTCAACTGAAATTGAACAAATCAAAACAAAGCTGTCTGAGAGATTTGATTGTTGTTTACCATTGAAAGGAACAAGAAGCTATCACAGATATGTTCCCATAAGTGACAAAGAAATAAGATGTTTTGTTACTTCCAAAGGCTCCAACTTTGATGATAATCAAACTTCAATACTTTTTACAAATGTATCATCTTTTACAAATAACGATTTTGTTGTTTGTATGTATGATGAGAAGTGGTGGCTTGGAAAAATTGAGGAGAAAAGTGAAGATAACAATGATGTTTTAGTGCATTTCTTTCACCCTTCTGGTCCAAGAACTGCCTTTCAACTTTCCAAAAATGACACTGCCTGGGTGCCTGCAAATAAAATAGTACGAAAGCTGACTCCACTGGAACTCACAACAGTGTCTGGTAGAACACACAACATAACTGATAAACTATGCAATGAAATATCGAGTTTGTTTAACTCCCTAATGAAAATTGCAGCTGGCAAGTAGTTACAACTGAAATTTTAAATCTGTATACATGGAGAAACATTATTATGTGTATACTGTACGCAAGTGTAGTACAACAAATGTACCGTTAATTTTAAGAATTAAACTCTTACCAATTGTTATCTCTGCCCATTGTTATTTAAAAGTAGAAATATTTGATCATTTATTGTATGCAATGATTTAAACATCATCTGACCAATGTCAACTGTAATAATTTCAAGCCCTTGTTTGTAACTTGGCACTGCATGAGCATGTAGAGGGGTAGCGTTTTTACTGAAATTTGCTGCTCTATTGCTCTCAATGTAGTTGAGTCTCAGTCATAATTTTTTTGTGAGATATTCCCATGAGAATAAAGAACATTCTGTAAAGTGTTCACTTGTTTTCATGAAGTTCCTTTTTTAGATATTGACCTGCGAAAACTGACGTTAGAAGAGTTTTGGCCATTTTTGAAAAGCTCTAGAAAAAAGAGGAGTGCATTCTCAGGACTTCAGCTTTTACTGCAGGTAGTTATGTAAGTACAAAACACACAGATAACATATTATTAGTGAGTCTCTCTTCCTTCATGAAAATTGAAGGCCTTAAAAAGTGAAGATTGATAAATTTTTTCAGAGTCTTTACAGAAAGAGTTTGAATGACTCTCTTGCATGATAGAAAAATTAAAAAAAATTGAGCGTGAAGTTCATTTCATGCTGAGCACACTGGTTTTTGAATTATTCTGATATCTTTTAAAATAACATGGCAATTAAACTTTCCGCAAACGTCGACTTCCACTAAAATTTGCCCAACAGCCACTGTAAAAATTGCTGCCAGAAAAAAACTATGACTTCTAAAAAAATTTAAAAGTGAATGCCTGCCTATAGGGAACTCATGATAAAAAAAATCAAGAAAATCAAAAATGTTGAGCAACAAATTTTATTCATATTGGGTGATTTTAAATGGATTGACCCGTTAATGTTCTTGATGAATAGCTAGTAAATAAAGTAAATTCTTTAAGAAAAGATTTTGAAAGTAAATCCACGGTTCACCCTGATTTGAGCAGCCCCGCAAGATCTGGTCAACTCTGAACCAACTAAGAATTGGGCATGGAAGACTTGCTGACTCACTCTTCAAATGGGGACTGCTATCTTCGCCAGCCTGTGATTGCGGCGCAACTAAGCAGATCACCCAACACATCAGAGAAGAAAGCAGTGCCAGAGCGATCAGAAGAATTTCTCACGGCATCCAAAAATCCATTGAATGTATACAAAGACTAGATGTTTGTCTGTGAATGTATGTAATGAGCTATGTAAACTGACAGAATACGGCGCTGCGGTCGGCAACGCTTATATAAGACGCCTCGCTGGCCCATCAACACCGACATTGGACTGTCGATGACTGGAAACATGTTGCTTGGTCGGACAAGTCTCGTTTCAAATTGTATCGAGCGGATGGACGTGTACGGGTATGCAGACGACATGAATCCGTGGATCCTGCATGTCAGCAGGGGACTGTTCAAGATGGTGAAGGCTCTGTAATGCAGCCGGAGTGATATGGGGCCTCTGATACGTCTAGATACGACAGTGACACGTGACACGTACGTAAGCATCCTATATGATCACCTGCATCCATTCGTGTACATTGTGCAATTTCAGCACGACAATGCGATACCCCAAACGTCCGGAATTGGTACAGAGTAGCTCCAGGAACACTCTTCTGAGTGTAAAAATTTCCGCTGCCCAGCAAACTCGCCAGACATAAACATTATTGAGCATATCTGGGATGCCTTGCAACGTGCAGTGCAGGAGAGATCTCCACCCGCTCGTTCTCTTGCCGATTTATGGACAGCCTCGCGGAATTCATGGTGTGAATTCTCTCCAGCCCTACTTCAGACATTAATGGAGTCTCCTTTAATTACCGTCTATGGTCACAACTTTTTTCTGTTTAACAGATTACCGGTTTCGGTCTTTAATGACCATCATCAGATCTGTCTCATAAAATCAAAGTCCTAATGCACTGCAGTCATAGTGGCATGGTCAACTATTAAATGCGGAATCAGCACCAGCATCGTCAAATACATACAAATCACATCACATGCAAAAGTCATGTTTTCGCGATGATGTCGCAGCTTGTGAAATTAATGGAGTCCATGCCACATCGTGTTGCGGCACTTGTGCGGCCTCGCGGGAGCCCTACACGATAATAGGCAGATGAACCAGTTTCTTTGGCTCTTCAGTGTAATAATCTCTTTATTGAAGATCTAGAATTCCACCACTATGTGGCTGTCATGAGTGCTAAAAACATAAAAGAATACATAAAAATAAGATACAAGCATGAATCAAAACATATAGTTATACTGGGCGTTCGGAAATTCCCGTCACAAACTTCCAGGACTTGTACAGGGGCCGGCCGGCGTGGCCGAGCGGTTCTAGGCGCTTCAGTCTGTAACCGCGCGACCGCTACGGTCGCAGGTTAGAATCCTGCCTCGGGCATGGATGTGTGTGGTGTCCTTAGGTTAGTTAAGTTTAAGTAGCTCTGTTCTAGGGGACTGATGACCTCAGATGTTAAGTCCCATAGTGCTCAGAGCCATTTGAACCATTTTTGAACCATGTACTCCATATCACCGACCTCAGTAGTCATTAGTCAAATACACTGTGTGATCAAAAGTATCCGGGCACCCCAAAAAACATACGTTTTTTCATATTAAGTGCATTGTGCTGTCACCTACTGCCAGGTATTCAAATATCAGCGACCTCAGTAATGATTAGAGATCGTGAGAGAGCAGAATGGGGCGCTCCGCGGAACTCACGGACTTCGAACGTGGTCGAGTGATTCGATGGCACTTTTGTCATACGTCTGTACGCGAGATTTCCACACTCCTGAACATCCCTAGGTCCACTGTTTCCGATGTGACTGTGAATTGGAGACGTGAAGGTACACGTCCAGCACAAAAGCGTACAGGCCGGCCTCGTCTGTTGACTGACAGAGACCGCCGATGTCCGCAGCTCGTGGTCGTGCGGTAGCGTTCTCGCTTCCCGCGCCCGGGTTCCCGGGTTCGATTCCCGGCGGCGTCAGGGATTTTCTCTGCCTCGTGATGACTGGGTGTTGTGTGATGTCCTTAGGTTAGTTAGGTTTAAGTAGTTCTAAGTTCTAGGGGACTGATGACCTGAGAAGTTAAGTCCCGCAGTGCTCAGAGCCATTTGAACCATTTTTTAGACCGCCGACAGTTGAAGAGGGCCATAATGTGTAACAGGCAGACATCTATCCAGACCATCACATAGGAATTTCAAACTGCACCAGGATCCACTGGAAGTACTATGAAAGTTACGCGGGAGGTGAGAAAACTTGGATTTCGTGGTCGAGCGGCTGCTCATAAGCCACACATCACGCCGGTAAATGCCAAATGACGCCTCGCTTGGTGCAAGGAGCGTAAACATTGGACGATTGAACAATATAAAAACGCTGTGTGAAGTGACGAATCATGGTACACAACGTGGCGATCCGATGGCAGGGTGTGGGTATGGCGAATGCCCTGAACGTCATCTGCCAGCGTGCGTAAAGTCAACAGTAAAAGTCGGAGGCGGTGGTGTTATGGTGTGGTCGAGTTTAACATGGAGGGAACTTGCACCCCTAGTTGTTTTGCGTGGCACTATCACAGCACAGGCCTACACTGATGATTTAAGCACCTTATTGCTTCCCACCGTTGAAGAGGATATTCGGCTATGGCGATTGCATATTTCAACACGATTGAACACCTGTTCATAATGCACGACCTGTGGCGGACTGCTTACACGACAATAACATCTCTGTAATGAACTGGCCTGCACAGAGTCCTGACCTGAATGCTATAGAACACCTTTGGGATGTTTTGGAACGCCGACTTCGTGCCAGGCCTCACCGACCGACATCGATACCTCTCCTGGCATTCCCCAAGAAATCTTCCCACACTTGATTGAACGTATGCATGCGAGTAGCAGCTGTGGAAGCTGTCATCAAGAATAAGGATGGGCCAGCACCACATTGAACTCCAGCATTACCGATGGAAGGCGTCATTGTGAGCCAGGTGTCCGGATATTTTTGATCACATAGTGTATTAACCGTTACCCCCCATCCCTCATCATCATGAACGCCTAACTAAACATCAGAGTGAAGGATAAGTTTCTTTGTAAAATTTCATTGTAAAGATAATATTTGATCTTTTCTATCTGTTTTATTAAATGACTAATGAAATATTTGATCTTTTCTATCTGTTTTATTAAATGACTAATGAATCTACCAGAGAATCGGTACTGCCTGTTTCTAACAGCCTTTTTTTATACCATGACTAGCGGACGCAGCAATGCTTCGCCATCTCTAGATATGTATGGGATTTGCATACGCATCCTAAAGTCCTTGCCCCCTCTCTCTGGCCCCCTTCTCATTCCTCCCCTCTCTCCGTACAACTCCTCTCGCCCCATCTCTCCCTCCTACTCTTCCCCTCCCCCTTCTGTATCCATCTCCTCCTCACCCCTCCCTACATCTGTTTCCGTCTGAATGTTCAGTAGATCATCGCGTAAAAATGTGAAGTAAGCCCGTCAAGATCTTTTCGAGATTTTTGGTAACAACTTTCCCATTCATTATTACATATATATTTATCTATACAATATATTACAAAAATAAAACAATGGAAAATCCAGGATGAAATGTAACAATATTATGAAAAGAAAGTTGCTACCCACAATATAGCGGAGATGCTGAGTCGCAGACAGGCACAACAAAAAGTCTGTCACAAATAAAGCTTTCGGCCAGTAAGACCCTCTTCAAAAATAGACGACGGAGAGACATACATACACACACACACACACACACACACACACACACACACACACACACACACTCATGAAAACGCAACTCTCACACACGACTGCAGCCTCAGGCAACTGAAACCACACTGCCGGTGTATGGGATTGCAGTGTGGTTTCAGTTGCCTGAGACTGTAGTCGTCTGTACGAGTTGAGCTTACGTGGGTATTTGCAACAGGAGTTGCAGCTTTCCTTTTCATAATAATATTACAAAAATATATAGCAGTTGTCAGTCCGGATATTCATTCGAGTATCGTTTATAAATTTGAAGTAAATTGGTCAAGAACTTTTAGAGATTTGTTGTAACTACGCTTCCTCTTTATATATTACATATACAAGGTGATTCACGAAGATACGCAAATATTTTAATATGTTATTCTACAAGTAAACTACAGAAAAAAGTTCTTATAAACAGAGGTCCACAAATGTTTCGTTACGGAGTTAACGTCTAATAAAAGATTTTTGCCTGAAATTCAACAACTCCGCTAACATGAAGCCATCGCAAAACTGTATGAGGTTAGAGTAAAGCACGATTTCCATTGTTGTTATTCATCTGGTGAATCTAATAATGCATCTCCCGGAACATCCAGAGAGGCAAAGAAGTGATTTCGTAAAATTTTTAATTTATTAATTATTTGGCCCAATTTGTTTTTCAAATTCCAGGCAGCTGCTCAAAGTTTTCAACTGAAGTTGCAGAGAATGTAATTTTGGAATAACGATGGTAATAACGTTAACTAAAACTGTATGAATGTGTCAGATAATCTACACTAATTTACAAACTATAACAGTTACTATGTGGTTTTCCTTAAATACACTGTTGTTATTATGGTCTTTCACTGAACAACACAGAAAACTAACTCGTTTCAAAGGTTAGGAAACGACTGAAACAACTCACTAACGGTTTCCAACAATGACATAAACGTTTCTACATTCTTAATCGAAAGTAAAATAAAAATGCTTGTATAATAATATTTGGTTCTCTGGATGTTCTGGAAAACTACAGCAGATACATGGCAGGGACATGTTTTATTAGATACACCAGGCCAATAACAACAAAATAAATGGAAATCGTGCTTTACCTTAACCTCATACAGCTTTGCGATGGCTTCGTATTAGCGAGGTTGCTAAATTTCAGACAAAATCTTTTATTAGCCGTAATTCCGCAACTGAACATTTGTGGACCTATGTTTACATGAACTTTTTTCTTTCGTTTAACTTGTAGGATAACAAAATGGTTCAAATGGCTCTGAGCACTATGGGACTCAACTGCTGAGGTCATTAGTCCCCAAGAACTTAGAACTAGTTAAACCTAACTAACCTAAGGACATCACAAACATCCATGTCCGAGGCAGGATTCGAACCTGCGACCGTAGCGGTCTTGCGGTTCCAGACTGCAGCGCCTTTAACCGCACGGCCACTTCGGCCGGCTGTAGAATAACATATTAAAATATTTGCATATCTTCGTGAATCATGCTGTATATGTATATATTATATACATATGTAGCCTATAACTGTCAGAATGTTCATTAGAGCGTCGTGTGAAAATTTGTAGTAAATCGGTCAAGATTTTTTCGAGATTTTCGGTAACAGCGTTTCCCATTTATATATTACATGTATATTTGTATACAGGGTGATTCAAAAAGAATACCAAAACTTTAAAAATATGTATTTAGTGAAAGAAACATAATATAACCTTCTGTTATACATCATTACAAAGAGTATTTAAAAAGGTTTTTTTTCACTCAAAAACAAGTTCAGAGATGTTCAATATGGCCCCCTCCAGACACTCGAGCAATATCAACCCGATACTCCAACTCGTTCCACACTCTCTGTAGCATATCAGGCGTAACAGTTTGGATAGCTGCTGTTATTTCTCGTTTCAAATCATCAATGGTGGCTGGGAGAGGTGGCCGAAACACCATATCCTTAACATACCCCCATAAGAAAAAATCGCAGGGGTAAGATCAGGGCTTCTTGGAGGCCAGTGATGAAGTGCTCTGTCACGGGCTGCCTGGCGGCCGATCCATCGCCTCGGGTAGTTGACGTTCAGGTTTCATAACTAACCTTTTTCGTAGGACTCTCCATACAGTTGATTGTGGAATTTGCAGCTCTCTGCTAGCTCTGCGAGTCGATTTTCCTGGGCTGCGAACAAATGCTTGCTGGATGCGTGCTACATTTTCGTCACTCGTTCTCGGCCGTCCAGAACTTTTCCCTTTGCACAAACACCCATTCTCTGTACCAACGTTTAATACACCACCTATCAGGAGGTTTAACACCATACTTCGTTCGAAATGCACGCTGAACAACTGTCGTCGATTCACATCTGCCGTACTCAACAACACAAAAAGCTTTCTGTTGAGCGGTCGCCATCTTAGCATCAACTGACGCTGACGCCTAGTCAACAGCGCCTCAAGCGAACAAATGTACAACTAAATGAAACTTTATAGCTCCCTTAATTCGCCGACAGATAGTGCTTAGCTCTGCCTTTTGTCGTTGCAGAGTTTTAAATTCCTAAAGTTGTGGTATTCTTTTTTAATCACCCTGTATTTAATCCTCAAAGTGATTTTTTTGTTATGGAGACATGTGACTGCTGAACTGTCAAACTGAACACAGCTTTTTATTTTCCTTTTCATACTAAAAATACCATTACCATCCACAATTTCGAACACACAGGCAAAATCCGCCAAATCGGTCGAGCCATCCTCAAGTTATGATCTTTCACAACTGGTTTCAATTTCCGACCTCTCCGGTGGATTTTCCAAAAAATTTCTTTCGTACAAAGGTTGTCCTGAGAACTGTGAACACAACAAAGACAAAAATCAACCAGATCTGTCCAGCCGTTCATAACTGATGATATACCTGCGGCAACTGATGTTCGTTTCTGACTTTTCTGACGGATTTTCCAAAAAATTTCTATCATACAAACTTTGTCCTAACAATACGGTACACAAAAACAAAAAATCAAGCAAATCGGTCAAGCCGTTCTCGGGTGATGATCTTTCATACGTGTGGCAACTGATTTTTATTTAAATGATAATTGATTGAAACCCTCAGCTGCCGACAGGTGTTGTTGATACACCTCGATTTTTATTTGTCTAAATGAAGCAGTTCTCAAGTGCATCACGAGTGCTACCTACAACTCCTCCTCAGAAATGAAAGCTAACTCTCCATTTTGAGGTTAGACATCTGCTACAGAACAAGCTTCCTCCTCACCCACCCTCCCCTAGCGGCACTAGCTTCACCTATACCCTGCACCACCATTTAAAATCAAACCAACTGAAATTTTTACAATTTACGAGGGTGGGTTGAAAAGTTTTCGGAATGACCATGAGAGGTCAGCGCTAGCGCAACGAGTTGCTCACGTGATATTCATTGGACAGTTGCCTGTAAACACGTGGCACGTCTGTGCTCTTGAAAGAGAGCTGTGGTGGTGACGTGGCTCTGTTGTTGCTCCAGAGTAATGATTTGCAAAGATGGAAGAAATCGAGATTCGAGCAGTGATTAAGTACTTCGCAAAGGAAGGTATGAAAGCAAAGGACATGCATGTCGATTTCCGGAATACACTGGGGGACTCTGCTCCTTCATATTCATCTGGTTGCCAAGTGGACAAATTAATTTAAATGTGGTCGGGAGAGCTTAGATGATGATCCGCGCAGTGCTGGGCCGAGATGGGTCACTATTCCAGAAATCATTGCAAAAATGTACAAAATGGTCATGGAGGATCGCCAACTGAAAATGCATGAAATTGATCACGTTTGCGAGATGTCATCTGAAAGGGTTTATCGCCGGCCGGTGTGGCCGTGCGGTTAAAGGTGCTTCAGTCTGGAACCGCGTGACCGCTGCGGTCGCAGGTTCGAATCCTGCCTCGGGCATGGATGTGTGTGATGTCCTTAGGTTAGTTAGGTTTAATTAGTTCTAAGTTCTAGGCGACTGATGACCTCAGAAGTTAAGTCGCATAGTGCTCAGAGCCATTTGAACCATTTGAAAGGGTTTATCACATTTTAACTGAAGAATTAGAAATGAAAATATTATCTGCAAGCTGGGTGCCGCGACTCTTGACGCTGGATTAAAAACATGTGCCGTCGCCATGGCAAAACTACACGAGGTAAGGCATGAATTGTTGCCACACCCGCCTCATTCACCTGATATGGCTCCGTCAGACTTCCATCTCTTCCCAAAACTGAAAATTGTTGATGGTGGATGAAAATTCACTTCAAATGAAGAATTGATAGCCGGAGTTGACAACTATTTTGCAGACGTGAAGGAAACTCATTTTCGAGATGGGATCAAGGCACTGGAACATCGTTAGATCAAGTGCATTAATCTACAAGGAGACTACATTAAAAAATAAAAAAGTTGCAGTGATGTAAGTACTTTTTTTCTATTGCGTTTCGAGAACTTTTCAAACCACCCTCGTACTTTGGCCTATTGTTTGTAAATCACTCGATTTCTGGATTCCTTACTTCTAAACTATTGAATATTGGATTATTTCAAGCTGCCACTGCTTTGTGTCTGATTACTGCTACCAACAACAACAATAATAATAACACTGCGTACAGTACATTTTGGCGGATAAGACGACCTTCAGATAAGACGAGGTATACGTTTTCGTCAGAGTATGTAGTTTTGCCGTACGCCGGTTCTATAAGACCATCCTCAAACTACACTCCTGGAAATGGAAAAAAGAACACATTGACACCGGTGTGTCAGACCCACCATACTTGCTCCGGACACTGCGAGAGGGCTGTACAAGCAATGATCACACGCACGGCACAGCGGACACACCAGGAACCGCGGTGTTGGCCGTCGAATGGCGCTAGCTGCGCAGCATTTGTGCACCGCCGCCGTCAGTGTCAGCCAGTTTGCCGTGGCATACGGAGCTCCATCGCAGTCTTTAACACTGGTAGCATGCCGCGACAGCGTGGACGTGAACCGTATGTGCAGTTGACGGACTTTGAGCGAGGGCGTATAGTGGGCATGCGGGAGGCCGGGTGGACGTACCGCCGAATTGCTCAACACGTGGGGCGTGAGGTATCCACAGTACATCGATGTTGTCGCCAGTGGTCGGCGGAAGGTGCACGTGCCCGTCGACCTGGGACCGGACCGCAGCGACGCACGGATGCACGCCAAGACCGTAGGATCCTACGCAGTGCCGTAGGGGACCGCACCGCCACTTCCCAGCAAATTAGGGACACTGTTGCTCCTGGGGTATCGGCGAGGACCATTCGCAACCGTCTCCATGAAGCTGGGCTACGGTCCCGCACACCGTTAGGCCGTCTTCCGCTCACGCCCCAACATCGTGCAGCCCGCCTCCAGTGGTGTCGCGACAGGCGTGAATGGAGGGACGAATGGAGACGTGTCGTCTTCAGCGATGAGAGTCGCTTCTGCCTTGGTGCCAATGATGGTCGTATGCGTGTTTGGCGCCGTGCAGGTGAGCGCCACAATCACGACTGCATACGACCGAGGCACACAGGGCCAACACCCGGCATCATGGTGTGGGGAGCGATCTCCTACGCTGGCCGTACACCACTGGTGATCGTCGAGGGGACACTGAATAGTGCACGGTACATCCAAACCGTCATCGAACCCATCGTTCTACCATTCCTAGACCGGCAAGGGAACTTGCTGTTCCAACAGGACAATGCACGTCCGCATGTATCCCGTGCCACCCAACGTGCTCTAGAAGGTGTAAGTCAACTACCCTGGCCAGCAAGATCTCCGGATCTGTCCCCCATTGAGCATGTTTGGGACTGGATGAAGCGTCGTCTCACGCGGTCTGCACGTCCAGCACGAACGCTGGTCCAACTGAGGCGCCAGGTGGAAATGGCATGGCAAGCCGTTCCACAGGACTACATCCAGCATCTCTGCGATCGTCTCCATGGGAGAATAGCAGCCTGCATTGCTGCGAAAGGTGGATATACACTGTACTAGTGCCGACATTGTGCATGCTCTGTTGCCTGTGTCTATGTGTGGTTCTGTCAGTGTGATCATGTGATGTATCTGACCCCAGGAATGTGTCAATAAAGTTTCCCCTTCCTGGGACAATGAATTCACGGTGTTCTTATTTCAATTTCCAGGAGTGTTTAAGACCATCCTCAAACTATTATGGTCGGTAAATTTTGTTGAGAACAGTGACCATCTGGATAATAATACACTGATTCAGGTAACGACCTTGAGTATTTCAAAAAGCGTCGTACTGGTTATTCAGTTTTGCGGACATGCCCGCTCTGTACCACTAAATAACACACGAAGCCTACATCATCAGAACTGCTACGGTTTTACCCGTAGAAACACGTGTGGAATACAGAACTCATAAGCACAGCTAACAAGCATTGTTGTAGGTTGTGTTCTGTGTTTGAACAGTTTGCGCCGAAAGTGTAATCGGCGTTAGATTTGTTATGTGTGTGCGCAATTACGGAACAACAAATAGAAGGAAATACGAAACAAGATTCAAGTTAAAGGTCATAAAATAAGCTAAAGAGTCGAATAACAGTGCTTGCGGCGTAACAGAGATTATTGTAAGAGAGCGGCGAAAGAATGAAGACGCTATTTAAAAAATGCCAATGAAAAAGTGTTCTATGAGGAGAGGAATAGCTTGCTCACCAAATTTAGAATGTAGAATTGCAGAATGGGCGCAAGAACAGAGGCAGAACTGCTATGTTGTTACAAGAAATACAGGGTGTCCGAAAAGACTTTTCCTGATTACATAAATTGATAACTCAGGCTAGAAGTACGATACAAATAACTTGTGTCGAATTGTTTACAACTATCAAAGTTTTTTTTCTGTTTTAGGTTCGCAGTACGTAAGTAGTGTATGAGGTGCAGTGCCCAAGAAGCCATGTTAACCAATCAGGAGGTACAGTGTGTCCTGTGGTACAATGAGACACGATCACCAACCACTGTGCAGAGACACTTCCAGGCAACATTTGGAAGGAATCCACCTGATGTCAAGAGCATTAAAGCCTGGTTTGAGAAGTTCAAGAACACAGGATCGGTTGCTGACCTTCCGAGGTCTGGTCGACCGAGAACCTCATCAGACAGGGTGGAAGCTGTAAGGCAGTCTTTTCTGCGAAGTCCGAAGAAACCGGTGCGCAGGGCCACACGTGAATTACAGATGCCAAAAAGCTCTCTCCGCGACATTTTTCACAAAGGTTTATTCTCTCGTGCATACAAAGTGCAAATCGTTCAGGCCTTTTTGCCCAATGACAGTACATGTCGATACGACTTTGCGGTCGAAATGCTATCACTCAATGAGGACGATGATGGTTATTTCAGACGAATTGCCTTTTCCGACGAAGCGACCTGTTTTGTCAGTGGAGTAGTGAATCCGCGAGCCAATCCAGAGCACAACAAAGAATTTAAAGCAACAGGAGGTTGATTCAGTCGTTTCATGAACAGAAAGAAATGTGGTAATGCGGCAGAAAAAAATTGCGCAGAAATTACCGAAAGATCTTGACTATAAAGTTACGAGCTTTCTCAAGTTTGTTATTCGTATGAGGCAAAAATACAACTTTCCGTATTGCATATTGCAAATATGGATGAAACATCGATGAACTTCGATATGATAAACAATAGAACTGTGGAAACAAAAGGCGTAAAAACCGTTCAAGTCAGAAGTATAGGCCATGAAAAGACCCCCTTTACAGTAATATGCACGGCAGTTGGAACGAAGTTTAAACCTATGGTCATTTTCAAGCGGAAAACCATTCCTAAAATAAAACTTACAGCTGGAATTTTCGTGTATTTTCACGAAAAGGGATGGATAGACGAGAATGGTGTGAACGTGTGGTTGGAAAATGTGTGGCAGGGGTGACCAGATGCTCTACGAAATCAACCAAGTTCGTTGGTGTGGGTTATGTTTCGCAGTCACATTAACTGAGAACACCGAAAATCACGGTCGAAGCAATACTTAAGATTGCTGTTATACCTGGTGGTTTCGCTTCGATGTTACAACATTTAGAAGTCTCTCTGAATAAACCATTCAAAGACCACATGCGTGAACAATGGAACAACTGGATGATGATTGAGTGCCGGCCGCTGTGGCTGAGCGGTTCTAGGCACTTCAGTCTGGAACCACGCGACCGCTACGGTCGCAGGTTCTTGTCCTGCCTCGGGCATGGGTGGATGTGACGTCCATAGGTTAGTTAGGTTTAAGTAGTTCTAAGTTCTAGGGGACTGATGAGCTCAGATGTTAAGTCCCACAGTGCTCAGAGCCATTTGAACCATTTTTTGATGATTGAGTAAAAATCGTATACGAAAGGTGGATGTTTTGATGTTTTGTGTGAGATCGTGATTAAATCATTGGAAAAACGGAAAGTGGAAGCAGTGATAAAATCCCTGAAGAACGGTGGGATTTCCAGAGCTATGGACGGCACTGAGGACGATTGATATGGGCTACTTATAACGAAGCGGAAATCGTTCACAAGGTACGCAGTGGGACCCGTATGACGAGCTTCTCAACAACGAAAATGAGGATGTACCTTAGGAGCTGCTTCCTTGGATGATGATTGTGAGGATTTTGCAGCGTTTTAAATGCGTTGGTGAGTGATTATTTTATAATGATTTTGTATTTGTGGGGATCCAAGGCTCCAGATGTTTATAAACTAGGTTCAGAAACTTTAGCAATAAGAACAAATGCTAATTTTGAGGGTACGGAAATTAGCAACCTAATATACTTTGCATATGTCCATTATAATTATCCGGGCTGTTATGCCGTGGTCGGTTGATGAATTCTGCGTCAATTCCTAACGTTTCGTCCCCGTCTGCGGAAGGCATCTTGTTTGACGACAACACTTAAACAGTTCTCAAATATGGGCAGGAAGTGTTGTTTGACGACTACATACTTCAACGGAATGAACAGTTTTATGAACAAACAGATGGCATGGCTATGGGAAGCTTCCTAAGTCCCGTATTGCAAGCTTCTTTATGGAGAAATTCGAAGAGCAGGCCTTAGGTACTGCCAGCAAAAAACCAAATGTATGGTTCCGATACGTGGATGACACGTTTGTGCTGTGGAGACATGGTATGGAGGAACTAAGCCGTTTCCACGAGCATCTGAGTAGTATAAACTCGAGAATTCAGTTTACAAAGGAGGAGGAAGAAGACGGCAAATTACATTTCCTCGATGTGCTTGTTTTTAGAAACGAAAATCGTAGTTTGGGCCACTCAGTATACCGTAAACCTACGCACACGTACCGTTATTTGCACTGGGATTCGAACCACCACCCACAACAGAAGCGGTGTGTTATCAAGACGTTTTCAGAGCTAGAAATATTTGTGAACCTGAGTTGCTCGACGCTGAGATGGAACATCTCCACAATGCACTAATGAAGAACGGATACTCGTCCGCCAAAATAAAACGTGCGTTGAGACAGCCACGCAGAAATCATAGTGACGTACAGGCTACTGCAAAATCTAAGGTTTTCCTGCCGTTTGTTAAAAATGTAACGGAAAGAATAGGGGGGACTTTGACGAAGCGGAATATTACCGTAATTTACAAGCCCACCAGGAAGATATAGGAATACCTTAAGCCTGCCAAGGACGCTCGCAAACCATTGGAAAAAGCTGGAGTGTACAGGATTCCATGCAGCTGTGGAGATGTTTATGTGGGTACCACTAAAAGAACTGTTTCAAAACGTTTGGAAGAGCACAAGGGCAATTGTAGAAGAGGAGAAACGGAACGATCAGCTGTTGCGGAGCATGCTTTCCAGCCAGTGAACCACCATATTCGTTTAGAGGAGACGCGAGTACTAACGGCCACAAGCGGATATTACGAAAGGCTCTACAGGGTGGCAATCGAAATCGCCAAACACCCTAATAATTTCAATCGAAAGGAGGAGGGCGTGAAATTAAACGGTATATGGATGCCGGTGTTGAAGAAGATGTGTACCACCCGTCCACCACTGGGTGATGGCAGCGGACAGCGGCCAATTGCACTGACGTTTTCAAAACATGTGACGTCACGCCGCCGCGCGAGAGCGCGCGGCCGGCCGGAGTGGCCGAGCGGTTCAGGCGCTTCAGTCTGGAACCGCGCGACCGCTACGGTAGCAGGTTCGAATCCTGCCTCGGGCATGGGTGTGTGTGATGTCCGTAGGTTAGTTAGGTTTAAGTAGTTCTAAGTTCTAGGGAACTGATGACCATAGATGTTAAGTCCCACAGTGCTCAGAGCCATTTGAACCATTTGAGAGCGCGCGGACACGGAATTTGGCGGCAGTCAGTAGCGAGCCAGTGGGTGTGTTAGACCTTCCATTGAGCTACGGACCCCCTTGAAGATGCCCTCCGCAGACGGGGACGAAACGTTGGGAATTGACACAGAATTCATAAACCGACCACTGTATAACAGCCCGGATAATTATAATGGACATGACATTTCCGGCCGTGAAAGTCTACATTTTAGTATCATAATTTGCATACTTTCCCTCTCTGATGTCGTACGAATCCCTCTCTGATGTCGTACGGAATGGTGTTTTGGGGTAACTCGACACTTCGGTAAAAAGTATTCACTGCTCAAAAGAAAGTTGTTAGAATACTGTGTGGGGCTCACAGTCGCGTGTCTGTAGGCATCGGTTTAAAAGATTAGGATTAGGATTTCTTACAACAGCCTCACATTACATTTACTCAGTAATGAAATTTGTTCTCAACAACATGGACCAGCTTAGAAACAACAGTGACATTCGTGATTATAATACCAGAAGGAAGAAAGACATACAATATCCTGTACTTAACCTATCTTTGGCACAGAAAGGGGTAAAATATACTGCTGTAAAAATTTTCGATAAATTGCCAGATGAAATCATATCTCCTTGACGACTCCTTCTATACCACAGATGAATTCTCGAGCAGAAATAAATAATCTTCGTACAGCCATATTTAAACTGGATGAAGGTGGGACACAGCTGGTATAATTTTTATTAAAAATAAAATTCCTCCAGCTGTACTTAAGATCTTATATTTACGTCGCTACCAGTTTCGACGTTGCGTCAACGCCATCTTCAGGCCCGTACACTTTGATGAAATCAGTTGTGTGTGGCTCAGTCTAGATGTCTGCGGTGAGACCAACACGTGGAGCACGTGTTGGCAACTTCCATACAAGAGAAAATGCAGAAGATCCTGCGTACTTAAAAAAAAAAAAAAAAAAAAAAAAAAGAGAGAGACGGGGCGAAGATATGCGAGAATGAGCCTAAAGAGGTGTAAATAACTCGCCAATACACATATACCTGTTAAGATTCGTCAGGCGTATTGCCTCTGATGTTTCGGTAGATATTAGCAATTCCTTTTTGTAATGTGCAGCTGGAATCAGTCAAAAAAAATACTGCTCATAACGTCTTTCTGCGACGCCATTTTGTCAACGGAAAGCGTCGTTATGTTTCCTGTTACAAACAAAATGATTTTTAAAGCGGCATTTCACGCGCACATTCGATGGACCTGCCCCAAATTAGTCAAGTGCGATAGTTGGCTGGCTCTGAGCACTATGGGACTTAACTACTGAGGTCATCAGTCCCCTAGAACTTAGAACTACTTAAACCTAACTAACCTAAGGACATCACACACATCCACGCCCGAGGCAGGATTCGAACCTGCGACCGTAGCGGTCACGCGGTTCCAAACTGACGCGCTTAGAACCGCACGGCCACACCGGCCGGCCTGCGATAGTTGTTTCATCGATATCTATTGGTAGGGACAATACAACAGGAAAACTAACGAGTACTCCAGCAGCAGCTGAGCAACACTGTTGGGTAATTTCCAAGAATGTTTGCCTATCGAAACCGCGGGCTCCAAAAGGCAGATATGGAACGTGCGATTGTAAATCGATTACGCGACTGCGGTGGCGGGCGTTATGAGCATGTTTATAGTGGTCAGCACAGCAGCGACAAAAGAAGAGAGTTACTGAAGTATTTCTAATTACAAAGGAAACGTCTTACCTCACTCGTCGTCGATGTCGCCGTCAAGAGAAAGTCCATTTGCTGTGTATGCTACGGGAAGCATTCCCTTTTAGCCGTAACCTGGCTAGAATCTGCCAATGTCACGCAAAAATATGGCTAGAGTATCACATGCGTCAACTTTTTCTTGCAACCCTATGTTATGGATATACAGATACTGAAACAAGTAGAGTTGGTCTCTTTCTTGGAAGATTTCAGTCATGCCCACGGCCGCTCCATGTTCTGCATGTACACAGTGGGGTCGTCGGAAGACACGAACTCTACAGAATGGTTGACAAACTCGTGGTTGAATCCTTCTTGTTTCAGTGTCTTGTAGGACTGAAAGCTGTCTGTTCAAATGGCTCTGAGCACTATGGGACTCAACTGCTGTGGTCATAAGTCCCCTAGAACTTAGAACTACTTAAACCTAACTAACCTAAGGACAGCACACAACACCCAGCCGTCACGAGGCAGAGAAAATCCCTGACCCCGCCGGGAATCGAACCCAGGAACCCGGGCGTGGGAAGCGAGAACGCTACCGCACGACCACGAGATGCGGGCAAAGCTGTCTGTAATCACTTTGCTACCGGGCAGTAAAAAGTGCTTTACCAAACCGACTAAAGTCACCTTCTGTAAGACGTCGCAGTCTCCTGACCTTCATTGCATACATGTTCCGCCCTCACAATCATATTTCGTACATCAAGACGCTTCAGTCGAACCAAAACTCGATAAGACAAAGTCAATGTTGTATGAATTCATGTAAACGATATGCAATTGACAAGTGAGTGCACCGTGGTTGAAATACTCGAGGCTGACGTGCACACATACATTCCAGACATGACGGTCACAGTTCGGGAGAGGGGCCACACACCGGGACGCCAGGCCCTTCAGAGGATGACCCAGCCCATGTCGGCCGGTGACCGCCCGTAGCGAACAGCGTGGGCCTGAGTGAAAAGGGGGAACGACCCCGTGTTCGGCTTAAAAGCAAATTCCGCTACATTGTGTGGGAGCGGCCAGCCTACGCATCCTTTACACATAGCACGCAGTTTCAGAGATTTTCACAGGGAGACAGCAAACGCCAAACGCCAAAGCTACAAGCTTCCGGTTCAAAATGAAAAATGGCTCTGAGCACTATGGGACTCAACTTCTGAGGTCATTAGTCCCCTAGAACTTAGAACTAGTTAAACCTAACTAACCTAAGGACATCACAAACATCCATGCCCGAGGCAGGATTCGAACCTGCGACCGTAGCGGTCTTGCTGTTCCAGACTGCAGCGCCTTTAACCGCACGGCCACTTCGGCCGGCCAAGCTTCCGGATTGGTCGCCTTAAACCAACGTCATTCTCCCGTTTTAGAAGAGCAATGCTGATTGGCAGACTATATTCCTGATGCCTTGAGCTGAAGGAGTAATGGAAGAGACCGAAAGATATACCCCTTCACGTCTGGTGTGGAGACGCGAGGTTCTGTTGTCGCTCTCGGAGCGAGAACACGTAACGAGAGCGTGCGCGCTCGTACGTGTACTCAAAGAGTGAGGAACAAGTCTCTCCTCAGTACTTCACTGGGAGAGCACCTCTGTCGAGAGCGAATCAAAGGGCGACTCTATATTGAGTCCTTGCGGTTAAGCGTTGTTCACTGTGTTGGCCGACACACTTATTGTGCGGTGTGAATGGACAGAGTTATAGTTAAACGCCTGCGAGCGAATTTTGAGTGGCATTGCGGTGGACTGGTTATCTGACCGGTGTACCACGCCAATAGTTAGACTAGGGGCGAATAGGAACCCTTGACTTCATCAAGGCGTAGGGAGAGTTTGATTGGCGAAGGTCAATCCAGATAGAACGAGAGGTATCTTATTTGTCAGCAGCGAGCGGCGCAGACAGCAGTCATCGCAGCTTACGGTATTGTGTGCTACAGCTATTGCGAGCCCCATATTTCTTTCACAACAGTACACTTCACTGCATTTCACACATGACAGCCTCGACCATACCTAACAACATTCTAAAGGATAATTATTCAAGTTGAGTAGGCGCGCCTCTCAGTCATCCTGTCAAGGCAACAAGCATCTTAAACTTTGTGTAGAAATTTCATTAGCAAATCCTATCCTTGAGAGGTAACTTCACATTCCGAAAAGAACCAGGATATAACTTGTTCAATTCATAACTAAAAGTGTCATTGTGATTTCTCAGAATTTTTGCAAAATAAATAATAACTTCCGTTAGTTTCATGTTTTTCTTACACTAACTAGCACTGCTCCAGTACCCAAGTATCCCACTAGTAACGTAAGAAATTTTGTGAATTTTTGTGTCACTTCCTTACAGCGGACGACTCCAGAAAATATTTATTGCTTAAAGTTTTTCAGGCATTTCTCTTTAGAACGTTAGGAGCGTCTGTCTGATTTCTGTAGTAGTGTGGGGGTGGAAATTGCAACTTGTAGGAGTCACAGGGTAAAGGGTACATCTCAGATTAATCCGTTGCACAGAATAACAGATAAACCCCACACGCTCAGACTTGTCTCTGGAGAACACTCTTACTGTGGTGTCACCACCAGACACCACACTTGCTAGGTGGTAGCCTTTTAAATCGGCCGCGGTCCGCTAGTATACGACGGACCCGCATGTCGCCACTATCAGTGATAGCAGACCGAGCGCCGCCACACGGCAGATCTAGAGAGACGTACTAGCACTCGCCCCAGTTGTACAGCCGACGTTCATAGCTACAGTTCACTGACAACTACGCTCTCATTTGCCGAGACGATAGTTAGCATAGCCTTCAGCTACAATTGCTACAGCCTAGCAAGGCGCCATAATCCTTTGCTATATACACTCCTGGAAATTGAAATAAGAACACCGTGAATTCATTGTCCCAGGAAGGGGAAACTTTATTGACACATTCCTGGGGTCAGATACATCACATGATCACACTGACAGAACCACAGGCACATAGACACAGGCAACAGAGCATGCACAATGTCGGCACTAGTACAGTGTATATCCACCTTTCGCAGCAATGCAAGCTGCTATTCTCCCATGAAGACGATCGTAGAGATGCTGGATGCAGTCCTGTGGAACGGCTTGCCATGCCATTTCCACCTGGCGCCTCAGTTGGACCAACGTTCGTGCTGGACGTGCAGACCGCGTGAGACGACGCTTCATCCAGTACCAAACATGCTCAATGGGGGACAGATCCGGAGATCTTGCTGGCCAGGGTAGTTGACTTACACCTTCTACAGCACGTTGGGTGGCACAGGATACATGCGGACGTGCATTGTCCTGTTGGAACAGCAAGTTCCCTTGCCGGTCTAGGAATGGTAGAACGATGGGTTCGATGACGGTTTGGATGTACCGTGCACTATTCAGTGTGCCCTCGACGATCACCAGTGGTGTGCGGCCAGTGTAGGAGATCGCTCCCCACACCATGATGCCGGGTGTTGGCCCTGTGTGCCTCGGTCGTATGCAGTCCTGATTGTGGCGCTCACCTGCACGGCGCCAAACACGCATACGACCATCATTGGCACCAAGGCAGAAGCGACTCTCATCGCTGAAGACGACACGTCTCCATTCGTCCCTCCATTCACGCCTGTCGCGACACCACTGGAGGCGGGCTGCACGATGTTGGGGCGTGAGCGGAAAAGGCCTAACGGTGTGCGGGACCGCAGCCCAGCTTCATGGAGACGGTTGCGAATGGTCCTCGCCGATACCCCAGGAGCAACAGTGTCCCTAATTTGCTGGGAAGTGGCGGTGCGGTCCCCTACGGCACTGCGTAGGATCCTACGGTCTTGGCGTGCATCCGTGCGTCGCTGCGGTCCGGTCCCAGGTCGACGGGCACGTGCACCTTCCGCCGACCACTGGCGACAACATCGATGTACTGTGGAGACCTCACGCCCCACGTGTTGAGCAATTCGGCGGTACGTCCACCCGGCCTCCCGCATGCCCACTATACGCCCTCGCTCAAAGTCCGTCGACTGCACATACGGTTCACGTCCACGCTGTCGCGGCATGCTACCAGTGTTAAAGACTGCGATGGAGCTCCGTATGCCACGGCAAACTGGCTGACACTGACGGCGGCGGTGCACAAATGCTGCGCAGCTAGCGCCATTCGACGGCCAACACCGCGGTTCCTGGTGTGTCCGCTGTGCCGTGCGTGTGATCATTGCTTGTACAGCCCTCTCGCAGTGTCCGGAGCAAGTATGGTGGGTCTGACACACCGGTGTCAATGTGTTCTTTTTTCCATTTCCAGGAGTGTATATTGTTGTTACAACATGTATCATCAAGAGCGATGTTCTACAAATGTGGATTAGTATTCCAGAAGCTACGTACTTTTCTTTATAGCATTCATTACGTATCCTGTTTCAGACCTCACGCCAGCCTGCGTGAGTTTAAACGCGTGCCTTTCGGTTACCCGTCATTGTGGACTGGCTGTCTTGTCAGTCCACAACCCTTACCACAAAGCACTTCCGGGGTTCTCGTTCTAAAGCACCGAATACCCAAATATGTTTGATTTCATTCTTTAAAGGTCGTCTTCCCTGGTTTTTTCTTGTTGCTATGTGCGATTTGTCCACTTCAGCAACTTTACTTCGTCCACCGATCGGTACACTGTCGTTCGTCGCTATTACATAACACACTTCTCAGCAAAACCCGCGATATTGCTATTGGTAGGTAGTTCCCGATTCTGTCGCTTGCAGGGTGTAGTCCCTAATCCAGCAAGATACAAGAATTATGCTGTTCTGGATCGATAATTTGGAATCGTCACACCATGTATTCTTCCTGATAGTCGTTCGTTTACCACAGTTTGCGCAATGAAATTATAAAGGTATTTCACTGTCAGAACTCTTCTTACGAACTTTTATTGACTTCGTCCCACCGCAGTCTACACAGTCCCTCCTTTCGTCATCAGTTAGTCCATATTTCCGACAAAAATTCAAACAATTTTCTACATTGCATAAGCACGGAATTAGATTGTTCGACGTGAAGAAACGTCTACAATACCAGACATCCCACTCACTACCGACGTAAATCGTTTGGGTTTTCCTAGCAACTGACAAATAATTTATCATAACGCCACCACAGTCGCGTGGTCGATTTAGAATCGCACGTTCGATATATACCGTTTGCAGACGGTGGCTTCGATAGGCAAACATTCTTGGAAATTACCCATAGCTGCATAGGGGAAGCAGTCAGAGCGGGCCAGGGTTGCTCGAGTGTACGTTACTCTTCCTGTTTTACTGTCCATGTTAATACACATCGGTAAGACAAATATCGCGCTAGACTAATTTGGGACCGATCCATCGAATGAATATATGAAGTGCCGCTTTAAAAATAATTTTGTTTGTAAACGTGATCAGTAGTAATTGTTTGGGCTTATTCGATCTACAAACTGGAAAACGAAATTGCAGATATCTGCTGAAATATCACAGAAAATGTGTCAGGCGGCTCTTCGGAGAGCCGTCCTATACAGTGTGAAGAAAAATTCGCGCACTCCTACTTCGCAGCGCGATTTGATTTTAACACGGAAGCTAAAACAGCTTAGGTCTAACCCGCCACTGCCCGCACCAAAACTAACAAGGGGAGGCCGCCAATTGTGAAATTCAGATTCGATTCATACTGCGCATAAGAAAAGTTCATGGCCAGAGGTGTAATGTGGCAAAGCACCAAGATGCACTTCTCAGCCGTTGTCGAGAAAATCGACAGTTAAAAGAAACCGTTGCGGTGAAATACTCTCTACGATTAATAGTTTTCTACAGCATCGTGGCGCAGCGGTAAGCGCTCGGGTTTGTAATCCGAAGGTCACCGGATCGAATCTCGCGCCATGCAATTTTTTTTAATAAACTATTAATGAATTGCTTATGCACGTTGGTGAAAGCGGATCGCTCTCCAATTGTACCGCCTCCATTTTTCCGTTTTTTTAACAGGGTGTACCAAAGCTCTCCCGCCCGCACTGATTTTCGACGATTTTATAAGTTGCGCTAGTGACCGCATCTACCTTCTTTCGAAGTTAGCAGGCAACTACGCTGTTATGCGGCGGCCCGTTTCGGCCCATTCAACATCCGTCCTTCAAGTGTAACGAGCGAGTAACGGAGTTTATATTTCATACATGCCGCAGCAAATTTGTGTTCGTGGGGTCTCTATTCTAATTCGAACGTTTGACTTACGCTATACGTATTCGTTTCGGAATATCGTTTCTACGTCTTCCGTTAACTATACGTGGTTAACATTATGAAGAAAATTAATAACATTTGTGACATACAACTTTGTTTGCGGAAAACATAATAATGATGTTCGAAGTCGCCAGTTTTTCCACGACAAACGACTTTCAACAACTTATTACATGCATCATTGTTGAAACTCATTGCCGGGAATTATATATATATATATATATATATATATATATATACATTTGAATTTAAAAAAACAAATACTAAAAAAAAATTGCATGTCGCGAGATTCGATCCGGTGACTTTCGGATTACGAACCCGAGCGCTTACCGCTGCGCCACGATGGTGTAGAAAATTATTAATCGTAGAGAGTATTTCACCGCAACGGTTTCTTTTAACTGTCGATTTTCTCGACAACGGCTGAGAAGTGCATCTTGATGCTTTGCCACATTACACCTCTGGCCATGAGCTTTTATTATGCGCAGTATGAATCGAATCTGAATTTCACAATTGACGGCCTCCCCTTGTAAGTTTTGCGCGCGATTACTCACATACAAACAACACAAAATTATCTCTCACAAAATCAGCACTCGGCGATTCATGAATTAGATCGTTTTTTAGTACATGCGTGCACTAAAATGTAGCCTAACATGATTTCTGCATTTGTAATCGCTCTCTGCACTATTGTAAACATGTTACTACTATATTGGAATCGGTAACCAGAATTGACCTATATAGAAGGTCAGTTCTAGTTACAGATTCCAAGTTTTGTTATAAACCGCAGTAGTTTTAAAGAGCAATTACAAATGTAATAAATGTCGTGTGACTAGGGACTCCCTTCGGGTAGACCGTTCGCCGGGTGCAAGTCTTTCGATTTGACGCCACCGGCGACTTGCGCGTCGATGGGGAGGAAATGATGATGATTAGGACAACACAACACCCAGTCCCTCAGCGGAGATCTCCGGCCCAGCCGGGGATCGAAGCCGGGCCCTTAGGATTGACATTCTGTCGCGCTGACCACTCAGCTACCGGGGGCGGACATTACAAATATAGAAATGGTATGACGTTTCAGTGCATACAACTGCAACAGTAATTACATATGCATCATGGAGCGGTTGGAATCTATGAAGCCGGCCGAAGTGGCCGTGCGGTTAAAGGCGCTGCAGTCTGGAACCGCAAGACTGCTACGGTCGCAGGTTCGAATCCTGCCTCGGGCATGGATGTTTGTGATGTCCTTAGGTTAGTTAGGTTTAACTAGTTCTAAGTTCTAGGGGACTAATGACCTCAGCAGTTGAGTCCCATAGTGCTCAGAGCCATCTGAACCATTTGAATCTATGAATTTACATAGGTTAATTCTTTATTTTTTGTAGATATTCGTTTGTCATGTACTGGCTTTTCTTTTAGAATTTAGTGTGTTGGTTTCTCCACTTTTTACGCTGCTGTTTCGTATTTGTTGTCAATCATTTAATTTTTACGTTTTTCTGATACAATTTAGTTTCTCCCCACCCCAAAACCCCACTTTCCTGCGCTTATCCCGTTAGTTTCAATAATTATTACAAAATTAACGCCATTTTATAAGAATATGATTTCACCATGTGCTTTACTGCAATTCAATTTAAAGGTTGTCTGTGCTTTTCTAATCGCTTAAATTACGAGAATACTTCTTACCAGACACGAAAATTTGTTTTTAATTCTAGTTCTTAATTATTTTCGTTATCTTCAGTTCGTTTCGATATAACTCATGGCTAAGTAAATAACAGTGTGAATGTGGTTGTAATTTTATCGTATGCTACATTCGTTTCTTTACGAATATGATCCGTTACTTTCATAGACAGCCTATACGTAGCGTCTTTAGCTTTGGGATGACGTCATTGCTGAAAGCCGGCGAGTGGAATCGGACAGTAGAATTTATCCCATATTTCGGGCAGTAAAAGGCGCTAAAGATTGTAAATCTGGCTACACTGTAGTCACGTGAACGCTAACTAACTCTATCAGGATGTAGCAGAAATGCTGTGCAGTTGATGGCTTGAAGAGTGTCTTGGGTTAGCACGCAAGAGGTCGAAGGTTCGGTTCACGGTAGAGGCTTACTTGTTATTATTTGCTAAAAGCACTCTTCATACAGCGGTTACAGTGGGTCTTCTACAAAGCATTTGCACTTACGTACTAGAAGCACCAAAACGGAAATACAATCGTTTTCATTGGTCAGCGTTTAAAGAAACCTTTTGTTTCACACCGCTGCATCTACTAGATTTCAAACACGTTTTGTGTGCACCCTCCCTCTGTGGCCCCATCGTTTAATACCACCTATTATTACTGCCAAGTTCATGTCCATTACATTTTGTTAGAGCCTCAAGTCTACAGTAGGGCGAGCAACGCGCTTTGCAAGTAATTTCGATGGGGCCATTGGGGGAGGGTGCCCAGAAAACAGGCTTGCAATCTAGTAGATGGAGTGGCGCGCAACAATTCGCGTCCACGGCGTCCAAAAGGCTTCTTTAAAAGCTGACCAATGAAAACTACCGTATTTCCATTTCTCTGTTCAAAGTACGTAATTGAAAACGCTTTGTAGAAGAGCCATTGTAATCACCACATGACGATTAAGACGCCAAATACCGTGCCACCCAGACTACTTTTAGCAAATAAAAACAAATAAGGCTCAACCTAGAATCGAACCCTTACCCCCTGCGCCGGCCGGAGTGGCCGTGCGGTTCTGGGCGCTACAGTCTGGAACCGAGCGACCGCAACGGTCGCAGGTTCGAATCCTGCCTCGGGCATGGATGTGTGTGGTGTCCTTAGGTTAGTTAGGTTTAATTAGTTCTAAGTTCTAGGCGACTGATGACCTCAGAAGTTAAGTCGCATAGTGCTCAGAGCCAGCCTTACCCCCTGCAAGCTAACCGAAAACGCTATCCACTGCACCAAGGGCACACCACAGCTCTGTTTAATGACAGAGATAGTTACTTTAAATGTGATCACAGTATTGAAACTTCCTGGCAGATTAAAACTGTGTGCCACACCGAGACTCGAACTAAGGACCTTTGCCTTTCGCGGGCAAGTGCTCTACCATCTGAGCTACCCAAGCACGACTCACGCCCCGTCCTCACAGCTTTACTTCTGCCAGTACCTCGCCTCCTACCTTCCAAACTTTACAGAAGCTCTCCTGCTTTCTTTCAGGAGTGCTAGTTCTGCAAGGTTCGCTGGAGAGCTTCTGTAAAGTTTGAAAGGTAGGAGATGAAGTACTGGCAGAAATAAAGCTGTGAGGACGGGGCGTGAGTCGTGCTTGGGTAGTTCAAATGGTACAGCACTTGGTCGCGAAAGGCAAAGATCCCGAGTTCGAGTCTCGGTCTGGCACACAGTTTTAATCTGCCAGGAAGTTTCATATCAGCGCGCGCTCCGCTGCTGAGTAAAAATCTCGTTCTGATCACAGTGTTGCCAGATTTCCTATCCTTAACGTCCATTTGCTGCCCGAAATATGTGCAGGACGAAATTTTGTGAAAGGCACTTTTTTATTGCCCGTACATGCGGGACCGCGCTGCGAAGTCGAGTGCGCGAATTTTTCTTCACTCTGTACATAAGAAAACTGCAAGCTTACTTTGTCAACATATCTACGCTTTACAACATAATTGCTGTCGTCACACTGTCAAGATAAAATAACTATAATCAAAAGGCGAATAACTTTTTCACAGAGCCAATGACAATAAAATACTGCTGCTACGGTTACTTCTACTAAAAACTTACATACAGATTCATTTACGGGCTATAGTAACCGGTACTTATTGACAAGACATGATTTACAATTACTTCGTTCCAAACATAAACAGTACGTGCAACATATTATGGGGAGGTATATTACTATCAAAAGCATTGTTTATGAAACGTCGCAGCCCTTGAACACGAGCGTCGAGACACATCGGTGACGTCACATTGCTTGTGTCAGTGGTAAAACACTGTTTGTGCTAGTGATCAAACCTGGTATCTTTCATAACGCACCAAAAATCTTTGTTGTTTGTCAAAACGTGACACCTGGCGATCTAACATATTTCGTATTGAACAAAGCAAAAATAGAAGGCCAGAAAAAGTTACTGCACGGCATTTTTGAGAATCAACTTGGTACAGAAAATCACACATATCTCATCACTTCGGTTGCCTGGTTATTTAAGGCAAAACACACTACCATTATTTGTGATAGGCTATAGCAAATACAATATACACAAAGGCCAGAAATAATAGTAGCTGATGATGTCAGCCAGAAAACGAAGTGACTACAAGAGATAATTTCGGTACTGTGAGAACGCGTGTTACCTTTAATATGGTACGGCAAAGCAGGTTTAACGTGTGGCTGTCAAATTGCGAACAAACGAATGCAACGCAAATTGTCAAGAGCGGTTGCTATGTTGTTTCCAAAGAACACAAATAAGACACCCACAGAAAAAACGTTTGTACAGACTAAAGAGACTGAATACCATAGAGAGGCAACACCGCGATCAGGGTGGAGCAAATTGAACAACTCTTCAGCATGATTTTGGAAGTCAAAACAAAGGGCCACGGTACATGATAGTGCAAAAGGAAATGACGAAACCTAGCCTAAAATAATAAATTCAACTAAAGCTAAGCACATGAAAATTCTTTGTGGTATAGCACAGATGAAGAAAACCACCAACAGATAATATCTTCAAACGGTACGCCCAAGAAATGAGACATGTTAGTAGTTCTACTGCTTTTCGACGTGCATTTACACACTGCACAAACTTTAGGCATGATATTGAAAAGAAATTCGTCAACTACGTATCTTACAAGCTCGCACAGGTACCATCTCGCTTTTAAAACAACCACAGAATGACTAGTGACTAAAATGGCGAAGCCACAACTGCTTTCGACTGTCGTTCGTCTGAAATTGGTCATGTGGCGTCCCACGCTCGTTAATTTTGAGAGGATTTATCTTATTTTGTTCTTTCCGTATTGTAACTTGCGTCTTATGACAGTACGCTGTTTCGGGCATGGCACATTGAAGTTCTGTCACAAATACTTCATTGCAGGCACCATTTGTTATAATTTCAGTACTGACCATTAAAATTGCTACACCAAGAAGAAATTCAGATGATAAACGGGTATTCATTGGACAAATATACTAGAACTGACATGTGATTACATTTTCACGCAATTTGGGTGCATAGATCCTGAGAAAACAGTACCCAGAACAACCAACCAACTCTGGCCGTAATAATGGCCTTGATACGCCTGGGCATTGAGTCAAACAGAGCTCGGATTGCGTGTACAGGTACAGCTGCCCATGCAGCTTCAACACGATACCAAAGGTCATCAAGAGTAGTGACTGGCGTATTGTGACGAGCCAGTTGCTCGGCCACCATTAACCAGACGTTTTCAGTTGGTGAGAGATCTGGATAATGTGCTGGACAGGGCAGCAGTCGAACATTTTCTGTATCCAGAAAGGCCGGTACAGCACCTGCAACATGCGGTCGTGCATTATCCTGCTGAAATGTAGGGTTTCGCAGGGATCGAATGAAGGGTAGAGCCACGGGTCGTAACACATCTGAAATGTAACGTCCACTGTTCAAAGTGCCATCAATGCGAACAAGAGGTGACCGAGACGTGTAACCGATGGCACCCCGTACCATCACGCTGGGTGATACGCCAGTATGGCGATGACGAATACACGCTTCCAATGTGCGTTCACCGCGATGTCGCCAAACACGGATGCGACCATCGTGATGCTGTAAACAGAACCTGCATTCATCCGAAAAAATGACGTTTTGCCATTCGTGCACCCAGGTTCGTCGTCGAGTACACCATCGCAGTCGCTCCTGTCACGCAGCGTCAAGGGTAACCGCAGCCGTAGTCTCCGTGTTGATAGTCCGTGCTGCTGCAAACGTCGTCCAACTGTTCGTGCAGATGGTTGTTGTCCTGCAAACGTCCCCATCTGTTGACTCAGGGATCGAGACGTGGCTGCACAACCCGTTAAAGCCATGCGGATAAGATGCCTGTCATCTCGACTGATAGTGATACGAGGCCATTGGGATCCAGCACGGCGTTCCGTATTACCCTCCTGAACCCACCGATTCCATATTCTGCTAACAGTCATTGGATCTTGACCAACGCGAGCAGCAATGTCGCGATACGACAAACCGCAATCACGACAGGCTACAATCCGACCTTCATCAAAGTCGGAAACGTGACGGTACGCATTTCTCCTCTTTACACGAGGCATCACAACAACGTTTCACCAGGCAACGCCTGTAAACTGCTGTTTGTGTATGAGAAATCGGTTGGAAACTTTCCTCATGTCAGCACGTTGTAGGTGTCGCCACCGGCGCCAACCTTGTGTGAGTGCTCTGAAAAGCTAATCATTTGCATATCACAGCATCTTCTTCCCGTGGGTTAAATTTCGCGTCTGTCTCACGTCATCTTCGTGGTGTAGCAATTTTAATGGCCAGTAATGTACATGCCAGTTAAGTACACATCAACTGTTAAAGTCTTTAGGAGATTCTAGAACAAACGGTAACAATTTTCGGAACTATAACCGATCGCTGTGGTAATACTTTTAGAGACGTGCAATAGGGAAATCGCGCCCTAGTCCATGTCTTTCTTCTTCGCCTTCGCGTTTGTAAACACTCTGGGACTCTATTATTCATGTAACAGAATTGTATTCTGCAACGTTCGACGTTATCTGCGTATAAGAGCGTGCTCTATCAAAAGATGGCGCTGCTGTGAATGAAACTACCAGGAATGACATCTATATTCTCTTCTGTGACAAATATTTGACCATTTTTAAAGAATATTTTGCGATTTCAAAAGGGTGTGGTTGGGCACGAATCTAATTTCTACGAGTGAAATGAACAGCAGTGACATTTATATTCTTGCATGACACAAACACTTGGCTGTTTATTTCAGAATATGTTGAAATTTACGAGAGTGTGAATAGGTAGGAACGTAAGAGCGCAGGTTGACCTGCTGAGAATGAAACGAGAAGCAATTGTCTGTATAGTGTTGTTTGCCACAAATGTCTAACTGCCATCGGATCCTTCACAACGCTTTCTTACATTTGGCGGTCACGGCAAACATCACACCACACAGCAAGCAATTCACGCCATGTGACAGATTTCCGAACGCCAACTGCAAGCGCCAGTACTTCCTCATTCTAGTCACTCGTATACAGTGACTTCCAAAAGCATGGTGGATAACACACTGGCGCCAAAAATTAAAGCAACTGTGGTGTGCGTACTGTAAGACCTTCAGTACACGCACCATCAGATTATTTGACTTGTCGCTCTAACGAAGTAGGCGAGTGTCAGCAATGTGTCTCGTGGTCTTATCGTGGCGTGTTTATCTTCTGCCATTAGGTCAGACGATAGAAATGACACTTGGGCGCTTAGAGTAGCAGCTTGACAATCACCAACTTTAAACAAAACTTGATTAATTTTCACACACATTTATTAAAATAATAACAAGCATAAAAATTACTTAACTTGGTTCTGGATGCTATTTGCAATTGAAAATCTGAAGTTCCTTTGGTATAGGTACGTTAATCTTATTCTCACATATATCTCCGATACTTGACAAAAGTGTCTATACATTTATCTTCATGGCTATGTATAGGAATATGGTAATCTTATTAGACGCAGAGTGAAACTTGACTATAGAGTGGTACAGACAAATGCAGACTGGTACAGACTGGTACAGACACATGCAGACTGACTAATCGGAGGTCTGTACACTCGTTGTAATACCTCGCGCGTTCATGTATCACTGCGCGAGTGTCATCCGCGAGGAGAAAAGGTTCTACGTTAGTAGCAATCTCATTGGCTGTGTTACATATTAATACGCGGATCGGCGGAAGAAGAATTTGGTCCGTCTCTATGGCAGCGCCATCTCGTAGTGCGGAGACGGACGAGCGCTGCGCCTGCGCTGTTGTGCTTAGCGGGGCGAGCTCTAGTAAAGTATATCTTGCAAGGTTGCGTTATCTTGCCACAGAACAGTACAAACAGGTGACAGTAAACTAGAAACGATGTAAAGAGTACAGAACGTAAACAATTGCAATATCCATGAAGGTAGACAAAAATGTTCTTCATTTTCTTCCAACTTAACGGATTTGCACTCACTTTTTCCGATAACTGGTTAATTTTCTCAGTGCGGGTGTGACCACCTCTGGCATCAACACAGGCCTGACAACGACAGGGCATGCTGTGAATGAGGTCATAAGTCTGTTGAGGCAAACCAATTCTTCCTGCAGAGGTGCTCGTAAGTCTTGGAGAGTGATTGGCGGATGCTTATGTGAAGCAACCCCTCTCCATACCGCATCCCCGAAATGCTCTTTGGGATTCAAATCGGAAGAGTGAACAGGCCAACCTCGCGTGCATTGTCTTCCATTTCCAAGAAAACATCAATCAGCCGTGCTACATGAGATTGAGCATTAAAGTCCATCAATGCGAAGTCTGGGCCAACGGCACCTCGCAACAACCGCACATGAGGTATCAAGCTCCCGTCACGACACCCAACAGCAGTTGAACCTTGCCGAGTCACCTGCTCAATTACACGAAGAGGTGTTCGAGTGGCCAACATAATCCCTGCCCATACCATAAAGGATGGTCCTCGATATCCGTCTTTTTCCATGGTGCTTGCGTCCCGAAATTGTGTCCCACGTTCCCTACAGATGCGAAAGCGTCGAGAATGACTCCCCAAACAAAATCGGGACTCATCTATCAAAATAACATTGGCCTACGGTTCGACTGTTTCGAGATGCCATGTTGATGACTCTACTCCCTTCTGTGAAGACGCGTCGCAGGTACACATACAGCTTGTTTCCGACAGTGAAGGCCACTCTGCCGAAACCTGCAGTACACCATTTGCCTCGATACATCTCGTCCAGTGGATGGTACGAGGTCCGACGCCAGTTGCCGTGCAGTACTAGGGCGGTACAGTCGCGCACTTACAGCTAAGGTGACCATCCGTCCCGTTTTTTTCGGGATAGTCCCGATTTTTGTGTGTGTGTTCCGAATTTTTTCAAAGGTAATTCGGGACACCTGTTTGTCCCGAAATTAACAATCATGACCCAATTTGTCCCGAATTAGACATTCATTTCACCTGTATCGGTATATTTTATTATTAGTTTTAGTTATGGTGGGAAATTGTTTGACAAGAGGGTACGACAAATTGTCGAAACCGTTATCAAACTGTTTCTACTGTGCACTAATGCTGCTATTAAAAGGGTATTTTCCCACATGAACAATATGTCAGTAAGTAGAGTAAATTATGCTGAAACTTGTGTCGAGTTTTTTCATATGTTGTTGAAAAATACAGACTTGGTAAAGAAAATTCACAGCACTGATAAATACGGTTGCCCTGATCACACTCATTCATCTTAGAAGGTATTAATAAAATATAAATGTGCTTTTCTTTGTAACAAATTTAATTGATATTTTGTATTTATTACATTTAATTGAACCTCATATAATAAGTAAATAAATAAATAAATATAGCCTATTTTGCAAAATTTTTTATGTGTCCCAGATTGGGGCCAAGGAAATATGTTAATGTCCCGAATTTGAGTCTAGAAAATATGGTCACCTTATTACAGCCAAATAACGGCCCTCCCTTCCTGACGCCAAACGTCTTCGGAATACGGTTTCGGTCGCAATAAACTGTCGCCACATCCGAGAAAAAACAGATCGATTCACTTTAAGCCATTGGGCCATATCAGTTTGCGACTGTCTTGCTTTCATTCTTCCTATGGCTCTCCACCACAGAGAGTCTCGGAGGCACCGTCTCTGTACCATACAGCAACCGTCTGTGACTGTGTACACAGCGATTGCGCATGTGGGACTAGCCAGCAAGCACTACCCCGTTTGACAGCTGCCATGACGTCATCGCTGGCGTGGTTTTCCGTTGACTGGAATGCCACCTTCCGTGCAGAACACGATAATACGGACATCTTTCTTGACAGTTTGTATGCTTATATCGTGACTTACACACAGGAGGGGGAAATGGCGGGTTGTTGCTTTAATTTTTGACACCAGTGTAGTACAGTGTGGAACCGTAGGGATCGCTGAACGACGTGTCACAGGCTCCACCCGTATACTATATCTCGTATGTCTGCGCTCTTCAACGTTGAAACCGACATTAAAGTCAATGCGACGCGTTGGATAAGGCAGATTGCCGCAGGTGACAGATATAGCTGTTCTCATTTACGTCTGAAATCTAGCGCTAACTTCGTCATATGATCGTGATTCAGAGGAACAGTTCACCTCAAGTATTTCCTGCGCCATTCGGATATCGTAATTCTGTCCTCATCCAGATTAAATCCTCACTAGCTGACGTATCCCGTCTTTTCGCAGCTGCATTACTTACAGAGGTATCAACCTGTCAACTTTGCTGTTTCAAATAGATCTATGCTGAATTATTCTCTTAATATCGAAGCTCTGAAAGAGACGAAATCAACGGCGTTTGATTCTTCAAAATCCGATAACTAGTTTAGGAGAAGTTATAAGACTTAGGACTTATCTGTTTTGCTGTCAATAAAATTCTTCTGGGTTTCAGGCCCCATTGTTAACTATAAAATTCCGACGCTTCGGCAACTGTCGCAAGACGCCTTCCTCAGCGTGTATTACTAACTGCATGTTTATATATCTGTTTTGCTGTTTCGAACACGAAACAGATTGCTAAGTAAAAAACAAAAAAGGAGGGGGAAGAATGTTACCAGAACTGAAAATTATTACAAGTACTGAAAATTATACAAAAAGATACGATTGGCACCTAATGACAAATTAAATTACAGAGAATTTTGCAAATATTTCAAGAAACTTCTAAATTGCTCCGAGCCCACAGGCGGGTTTCTATCAGACTCATAAGCAGCAAATGAAGAGAACGACGCTGGACAAAACAAAAGGCTAAAGAATAACAAACCGTATGGTCAAGGCATTACTGTTGCAAAACTAACATCCGCTGACTTAAAAAACTTAAAGGTAATTACACTGCTCACGCAAAATATTTAGCGAAATACGAAAATTCCAGATGTGTGGACAACTACATTGACAAATCCATTATGTAAAAAGGAAGGCAGGACAGAGTTTGCATCTATACAGGGTGGTCCATTGATCATGACCGGGCCAAATATCTCAAGAAATAAGCGTCAATCGAAAAAACTACAAAGAACGAAACTCGTCTAGCTTGAAGGGGGAAACCACATGGCGCTATGGTTGGCCCGCAAGATGGCGCTGCCATAGGGCAAACGGATATCAACTGCGTTTTTTTTTTAAATAGAAACCCCCATTTTTTATTACATTTCGTGTAGTACGTAAGGAAATATGAATGTTTTAGTTGGGCCACTTACTTCGCTTTGTGTTAGATGGCGCTGTAATTGTCACAAACACATGGCTCACAATTTTAGACGAACAGTTCGTAACAGGCAGTATTTTAAAGTATAATACAGAACGTAGGTACGTTTGAACATTTTATTTCGGTTGTTCCAATGGGAAACATGTACCTTTGTGAACTTATCATTTCTGAGAACGCATGCTGTTACAGCATGATTACTTGTAAATGCCACATTAATGCAATAAATGCTCAAAATGCTGTCCGTCAACCTCAATCCATTTGACGATACGTGTAACGGCATTCCTCTCAACAGCGAGTAGTTCGCCTTCCGTAATGTTCGCACATGCATTGACAATGCGCTGACGCATGTTATCAGGCGTTGTCGGTGGATCACGTTAGCAAATATCCTTCAACTTTCCCCACAGAAAGAAATCCGGGGACGTCAGATCCGGTGAACGTGCGGGCCACGGTATGGTGCTTCGACGACCAATCCACCTGTCATGAAATATGCTATTCAAGACCGCTTCAACCGGACGCGAGCTATGTGCCGGACATCCATCATGATGGAAGTACATCGCCATTCTGTCTTGCAGTGAAATATCTTGTAGTAATATCGGTAGAACATTACGTAGGAAATCAGCATACATTGCACCATTTAGATTGCCAACGATAAAATAGCGGGCAATTATCCTTCCTCCCATAATGCCGCACCATACATTAACCCGCCAAGGTCGTTGATGTTCCACTTGTCGCAGCCATCGTGGATTTTCCGTTGCCCAATAGTGCATATTATGCCGGTTTACGTTACCGCTGTTGGGGAATGACGCTTCGAAGCCAAATAGAACGCGTGCAAAAAATCTGTCATCGTCCCGTAATTTCTCTTGTGCCCAGTGGCAGAACTGTACACGACGTTCAAAGTCGTCGCCATGCAATTCCTGGTGCATAGAAATATGGTACGGGTGCAGTCGATGTTGATGTAGCATTCTCAACACCGACGTTTTTGAGATTCCCGATTCTCGCGCAGTTTGTCTGCTACTGATGTGCGGATTAGCCGCGGCAGAAGGTAAAACACCTACTTGGGCATCATCATTTGTTGCAGGTCTGAGTTGACGTTTCACACGTGGCTGAACACTTCCTGTTTCCTTAAATAACGTAACTATCTGGCGAATGGTCCGGACACTTGGATGATGTCGTCCAGGATACCGAGCAGCATACATAGCACACGCCCGTTGGGCATTTTGATCACAATAGCCATACATCAACACGATATCGACCTTTTCCGCAATTGGTAAACGGTCCATTTTAACACGGGTAATGTATCACGAAGCAAATACCGTCCCCACTGGCGGAATGTTACGTGATACCACATACTTATACGGTTCAAATGGCTCTGAGCACTATGGGACTCAACTGCTGAGGTCATTAGTCCCCTAGGACTTAGAACTAGTTAAACCTAACTAACCTAAGGACATCACAAACATCCATGCCCGAGGCAGGATTCGAACCTGCGACCGTAGCGGTCGCGCGGTTCCAGACTGCAGCGCCTTTAACCGCACGGCCACTTCGGCCGGCGTACTTATACGTTTGTGACTATTACAGCGCCATGTATCACAAAGCGAAGAAAGTGGCCCAACTAAAACATTAATATTTCTTTACGTACTACACGAGTATGTAATAAAAATGGGGGTTCCTATTTGTAAAAAACGCAGTGACATCCGTTTGACCTATGGCAGCGCCATCCAGCGGGCCAACCATAGCGCCATCTGGTTTCTCCCTCCAAGCTAGACGAGTTTCGTTCTTAGTAGTTTATTCGTTTGATGCTTATTTCGTGAGATATTTGGCCCGGTCACTATCAATGGACCACCCTGCAGTCATAGGATACTACATTTTTCGTTCGTGAAGTGCACAGGTATTCATTTCTGAACATTTAAAGCAAGTTGCCTGTCTGTGCATCACTTTGAACTCTTATCAAGTTCTGACTGAATATTTATTCAGCTTCTTTCAGACAGTACTTCACCATAGATAACTGCATCATCTGCAAAAATTCCGCTATGACTAAGATAATATTATCCGCAAGCTTTCTTCCAGCTGCTGGGCACGTTTTTTTTTTTTTTTTTTTTTTTTGTATACACGAGAGATTATACTTAAAAGAGGAGCAAATCAGCTCCAAATTCATAACAACTATAGAAGTATTGCCCGGTTTCGTGTCGCGTAGAAAATTCTATCTAAACGTCTTCTGCACCGGGAACAACATGTTTATGCAAAACTGGATAATATCAAGCAGATTTCAGACAAAATTTTAGTTCTGAGACTAATTCTCACAAACCAAATAATTAAAAATTAGTTTTTACAACTGTAAATATTTTTAAAAATTTATGACTTAGTGCAGCGTAAGTTTCATTTCCAGATTCTGAGAGAACAAGATCTGTACGTCAAAACTACTGCAATTATTAGTGAAACACTAAATGGTACAAATGGAAGGCAAAGTTCAGGGGGAAAATTTCGGAACATTTTGAAGTTAGAACCGTAGTGACATGATCGACTGTCTCCATTACCTTTCAGCTGTGTGGGTAAATAAAGAGTGCCTAAAACTAAAATCAGAGCTTAAAGATGACGAACCAATTAAATGAGGAATAACCAGTATTAGGAAAGACTGCTTAGATTTTGCAGAAGACATACACTATGTGACCAAAAGTATCCGGACACCCCCAAAAACGTACGTCTTTCATATTAGGTGCATTCTGCTGCCAGGTACTCCATATCAGCGACTTCAGTAGTCATTAGACATCGTGAGAGAGCAGAATGGGGCGTTCTGAGGAATTCACGGACTTCGAACGTGGTCAGGTGATTGAGTCTCACTTGTCTCATACGTCTGTACGTGAGATTTCCACACTCCTAAACATCCCTAGGTCTACTGTTTCTGATGTGATAGTGAAGTGGAAACGTGAAGGGGCACGTACAGCACAAAAGCGCACAGGCCGACCTCGTCTGTTGACTGACAGAGACGGCCGACAGTTGAATAGGGTCGTAATGTGTAATAGGCTGACATCTATCCAGACCGTCACACAGGAATTCCAAATTGCAATAGGATCCATTGCAAGTACTATGACAGGCGGGATGTGACAAAACTTTGATTTCATAGCCGAGTGGCTGCTCGTAAGCCACACATCACTCCAGTAAATACCACACGACGCCTCACTTGGTGTAAGGAGCGCAAACATTGGACGACTGAACAGTGCAAAAACGTTGTGTGGAGTGACGAATCACGATGGTACACAAATTGGCGATCCGATGGCAGTGTGTGGGGATGGCGAATGCCCGGTGAACGTCATCTGCCAGCGTGTGTAGTGCCAACAGTAAAATTCGGAGGCGGTGGTGTTGTTACGGTGTGGTCGTGGTTTTCATGGGGGCGGCTTGCACCCCTTGTTGTTTTGCGTGGCACTATCACAGCACAGGCCTACATTGATTTTTAAGCACCTTCTTGCTTCTCATTGTCGAGGAGCAATTCGGGAATAGTGATTGCATCTTTCAACACGATCATGCACCAGTCATAACGCACAGGGTGTGGCGGAGTGGTTACAGTAACATCACTGTAATGGACTGGCCTGCACAGAGTCCTGACATGAATCCTATAGAACAGCTTTGGGATGTTTTGGAACGCCGACTTCGTGGTGGTGGTGGTGGTGGTTAGTGTTTAACGTCCCGTCGACAACGAGGTCATTAGAGACGGAGCGCAAGCTCGGATGAGGGAAGGGTGGGGAAGGAAATCGGCCGTGCCCTTTCAAAGGAACCATCCCGGCATTTGCCTGAAACGATTTAGGGAAATCACGGAAAACCTAAATCAGGATGGCCGGAGACGGGATTGAACCGTCGTCCTCCCGAATGCGAGTCCAGTGTGCTAACCACTGCGCCACCTCGCTCGGTGCCGACTTCGTGCCACGCCTCACCGACCGACATCGATACCTCTCCTCAGTGCAGCACTCCGTGAAGAATGGGCTGCCATTCGCCAAGAAACCTTCCAGCACCTCACTGAACGTATGCCTGCGAGAGTGGAAGCTGTCATCAAGGCTAAGTGTGGGGCAACGCCATACTGAATTCCAGCATTACCGATGGAGGGCGCCACGAACCACGAACTTGTAAGTCATTTTCAGCCAGGTGTCCGGATACTTTTGATCACATAGTGTACCTATACGGTGTTATAGGTTAAGATCACAGGTATCACACACTGGAGTCATTAACCCTGGTGGGCCCTAGTTGGCCAATAATATTGGCGAAAGAAATATTTGGAATTTTTTGTGACAAAAGTGCTAAGAAAGTTGCATAAGGTAGCGTGGTTATGGGGTATTGTGGATCGGATACAATCTTTACGCGCATGATGTTGTGGGTTTGGATCTCCTCCTCTGTTGCTTAAATTTTTTTAAAGTCTTCGTCGAAATTACTTCGATCATTATTTTTATTGAATTAACTGGCGCAAATGTAATCCTCATTTCTATAACTTTGTCTCATCATTTTAATCACCGTATGATCTTTTTCATTTTTTCTCATACAATTTTTTTTCAAACGAATTTCTTGTGAATATTAATTTAATTATACTTATGTCTCATAATTTTGATTATTTGAAAATTGCGCTCTGTCAGTTAGAAAGAAAAGAGGAAATAATTGGTTTATATTTGTGCAGTGGTTCAGATGGCTCTAAGCACTATGGGACTTAACATATGAGGTAATCAGTCCCCTAGAACTTAGAAGCACTTAAACCTAACTAACCTAAGGACATCACACACATCCATGCCCGAGGCAGGATTCGAACCTGCGACCGTAGCAGCAGCGCGGTTCCGGACTGAAGCGCCACAGTGGCCGGCTGTGCAGTGGTGTGAAAAATGTATTTTTGTTAGCAGATCTGCTATATTTTTGCGCGGTATTCGTCATACGATTTAAAACATAACCTAAGTACCTATAGCACTATGGAGAAATTAATGCAGGTGAAAATTAAAATGAAAGACGGGTTTATAAGTAAAACGATATTCAAGCAAAATGACAAGTAGCTATAATGAACGCAATAACGCGGACGAAAAAACGGGCTGATAAAACAAAAGATATTAAATCGAAATTAATACATGTAAAATTAATAAAAAACACATGAACAAAGATTTCAAGTGGAGAAAGAATGACAGGAAGAAAAATGAGTCCGAATGAAGAAGTTGGTATTATGATTAAAGTAATGTGATAGAGGAATTGAATCTAAAGGCTACATTTACATCAGTTAATCGAAGTAAGACATGATCAAAGTCATTTCTATAAAGATTTAAAAAAAAAAACTTTTGCACATGACACGATTCGAAACCACATCTGAAGGTGTTAGCCTATCCGTTATACCACGCAACTGGTCTACAGCCTAAGACTTTTTTACCGCTATTGAGTGTCACACAAAATTACGAACTTTTGTCAGTTAATCGCAAACGAGGGCACACCAGGGTGACTCCAGTGTGTGATACCTGGGATTTTAATCTACAGCATCGTATAGATAGCTTCTAAAAGTCGACCGCACCAATAGGAAGTTCTGGTCTTACGTTAAATCAGTAAGTGGATCGAAACAGCATATCCAGACACTCTGGGATGATAATGGTATTGAAACAGAGGATGACCCGCATAAAGCTGTAGTACAAAACACCTTTTTCCAAAGCTGTTTCACAGAGGTTCAAAATGGTTCAAATGGCTCTGAGCACTATGGGACTTAACAGTTCTGGTCATCAGTCCCCTAGAACTTAGAACTACTTAAACCTAACTAACCTAAGGACATCACACACATCCATGCCCGAGGCAGGATTCGAACCTGCGACCGTAGCAGTCGCACGGTTCCGGACTGCGCGCCTAGAACCGCGAGACCACCGCGGCCGGCTGTTTCACAGAGGAAGACCGCACTGCAGTTCCTTCTCTAAATCCTCGCACGAACGAAAAAATGACTGACATCGAAATAAGTGTCCAAGGAATAGAAAAGCAACTGAAATCACTCAACAGAGGAAAGTCCACTGGACCTGACGAGATTCCAATTCGATTCTACACAGGGTACGCGAAAGAACTTGCCCCCCTCCTAACGGAAGTGTACCGCAAGTCTCTGGAAGAACGGAAGGTTCCAAATGATTGGAAAAGAGCACAGGTAGTCCCAGTCTTCAAGAAGGGTCGTCGAGCAGATGCGCAAAACTATAGACCTATATCTCTGACGTCGATCTGTTGTAGAATTTTAGAACATGTTTTTTTGTTCGCGTACCATGTCGTTTCTGGAAATCCAGAATATACTCTGTAGGAATCAACACGGATTCCGGAAACAGCGATCGTGTGAGACCCAACTCACTTTATTTGTTCACGAGACCCAGAACATATTAGATACAGGCTCCCAGGTAGATGCCATTTTCCTCGTCTTCCGGAGGGCGTTCGATACAGTTCTGCACCGTCGCCTGATAAACAAAGTAAGAGCCTACGGAATATCAGACCAGCTGTGTGGCTGGATTGAAGAGTTTTTAGCAAACAAAACACAGCATGTTGTTCTCAATGGAGAGACGTCTACAGACGTTAAAGTAACCTCTGGCGTGCCACAGGGGAGTGCTATGGGACCATTGCTTTTCACAATATACCGGGTGATCAAAAACTCAGTATAAATTTGAAAACTTAATAAACCACGGAATAATGTAGATAGAGAGGTAAAAATTGACACACATGCTTGGAATGACATGGGGTTTTATTAGAACAAAAAAAAAAAACCATATTACTAGACGCTTGAAAGATCTCTTGCACGCGTCGTTTGGTGATGATCGTGTGCTCAGCCGCCACTTTCGTCATGCTTGGCCTCCCAGGTCCCCAGACCTCAGTCCGTGCGATTATTGACTTTGGGGTTACCCGAAGTCGCAAGTGTATCGTGATCGACCGACATCTCTAGGGATGCTGAAAGAGAACATCCGACGCCAATGACTCACCATAACTCCGGAGGTGCTTTACAGTGCTGTTCACAACATTATTCCTCGACTACAGCTATTGTTGAGGAATGATGGTGGACATATTGAGCATTTCCTGTAAAGATCATCATCTTTGCTTTGTCTTACTTTGTTATGCTAATTATTGCTACTCTGATCAGATGAAGCGTCATCTGTCGGACATTTTTTGAACTTTTGTGTTTTTTTGGTTCTAATAAAAACCCATGTCATTCCAAGAATGTGCGTCAATTTGTACCTCTCTATCTACATTATTCCGTGATTTATTCAGTTTTCAAATTTATACTGAGTTTTTGATCACCCGGTATATAAATGACGTAGTAGATAGTGTCGGAAATTCGGTGCGGCTTTTCGCAGATGATGCTGTTGTATTCAGAGAAGTTGCAGCATTAGAAAATTGCAGCGAAATGCAGGAAGATCTGCAGCGGATAGGCACTTGGTGCAGGGAGTGGCAACTGACCCTTAACATAGACAAATGTAATGTATTGCGAATATATAGAAAGAAGGATCCTTCATTGTACGATTATATGATAGCGGAACAAACACTGGTAGCAGTTACTTCTGTAAAATATCTGGGAGTATGCGTACGGAACGATGTGAAGTGGAATGATCATATAAAATTAATTGTCGATAAGGCGGGTGCCAGGTTGAGATTCATTGGAAGAGTCCATAGAAAATGTAGTCCATCAACAAAGGAGGTGGCTTACAAAACACTCGTTCGACCTATACTTGAGTATTGCTCATCAGTGTGGGATCCGTACCAGGTCGGGTTGACGGAGGAGATAGAGAAGATCCGAAGAAGAGCGGCGCGTTTCGTCACAGGGTTATTTGGTAAGCGTGATAGCGTTACGGAGATGTTTAATAAACTCGAGTGGCAGACTCTGCAAGAGAGGCGCTCTGCATCGCGGTGTAGCTTGCTCGCCAGGTTTCGAGAGGGTGCGTTTCTGGATGAGGTATCGAATATATTGCTTCCCCCTACTTATATCTCCCGAGGAGATCACGAGTGAAAAATCAGAGAGATTGGAGCGCGCACGGAGGCTTTCCGGCAGTCGTTCTTTCCGCGAACCATACGCGACTGGAACAGGAAAGGGAGGTAATGACAGTGGCACGTAAAGTGCCCTCCGCCACACACCGTTGGGTGGCTTGCGGAGTATAAATGTAGATGTAGATGTAGACCCCTCCTTGTGGGACATCTGGCAGACACAGTCCAAGAACAACGACGAGTAAGACTGCACGAACGGATGATTCTCCACGACAGCTTCCAGCCGCATTCTGCTAGGCTGACCAGCACAGTCGTATAGGAATTGGGTTGTGAAGTCATTCCGCACTCACCTTATTCACCTGATCTTGCGCCCTCAAATTTTCAGCGTTTCCGCTCTCTATCGAACAACCTTCAAGGAACTCTCTTTGCTGGTGAAAATGCGCTGCGAACATGGTTCCACGAGTTCTTCGCCTCAAAACCACATGATTTCTACAAAAGTGAAATCATAAAGATACCCCAGCGTTGCCGGTCCATTGTAAATAGTGAACGAGAATATACAGTGAAGCGCCAAAGAAACTGGTACAGGCATGCGTTTTCAAATACAGAGATACGGAAACAGGCAGAATACGGTGCTGTGGTCGGCAACTTAAGACAACAGCTGTCTGGCGCACTTTTTTGATCGGTCACCGCTGCAAAAGTGGCAGGTTATCAAAATTTAAGTGAGTTTGAACGTGGTGTTATAGTCGCGCACGAGCAATGGGACACAGCATCTCCGAGATAGCGATGAACTGAGGATTTTCCCGCCGTACGACCATTTCACGAGTGTACCGTGAATATCAGGAAGTCGGTAACATCAAATCTCCGACATCGCTGCGGCCGTAAAAGATCCTGCAAGAACGGGATCAACGAAGACTTAAGAGAACCCTTCAATGTGACAGATGTGCACTCTTTCCGCAAATTGATGCAAAATTCAATGCTGTGCCATCAACAAGAGCCAGCGTGAAAGCTGTTCAACGAAACATCATCGATATGGATTTTCGGAACCGAATGCCCACTCGTGTACCCCTGATGACTGCACGACACCAAGTTTTACGCCTCGCCTGGGCCCATCAACACCGACATTGGACTGTTGATGACTGGAAACATGTTGCTTGGTCGGACGAGTCTCGTTTCAAACTGTATAGAGCGGATGGACGTGTACGGGTATGGAGACAACCTCATGAATCCGTGGACCCTGCATGTCAGCAGAGAACTGTTCAAGCTGGTGGAGACTCTGTAATGGTGTGAGGCGTGTGCAGTTAGAGTGATATGGGATCCCTGACACGTCTAGATACGACTCTGGCAGGTGACACGTACGTAAACGTCCTGTCTGATCACCTGCATCCAATCATGTCCATTGTGCGTTCCGACAGACTTGGACAATTCCAGCAGGACAATGCGTTATCCCACACGTGCACAATTCCTACAGAGTAACTCCAAGAATACTCTTCAAAAACTTCCTCTGGCCACCAAACTCTCTGTAGAGGAACATTATTGAGCATATGTGGGATGCCTTGCAACGCGCTATTCAGAAGAGATCCCCACCCCCTGGTACTCTTAAGGATTTATGGAGAACCCTGCAGGATTCATGGTGTCAGTTCCCTCCAGCACAACTTCAGACGTTAGTTCAGTCCATGCCACGTCATGTCGCAGCACTCCTGAGTTTTCACGGGGAACCTACACGATATAAGGCAGGTGCGCCAGTTTCGTCGGCTCTTCAGTAAATAATGCTTCATGCTTTCCCTCTCGATGCAAGTTTGCAAATATTTGATGCTGTATGTGTTGTAGAAAAGCACCTGTGAACGTTCTCATCATTACAATGAAACAGATTACGTCAGACCTCCTCTGCAAACGAATAATAATAATAATAAATATCGTTTGCGTCGTTGCATTCGGTGCGAAAGGACCCGAGTTACAATCAAATTTCCAACATTCTTCTGTAGGACCACATCTCAAATGCTTTGATCCTCTTCATTTCCGGTTTTCCTACAGTCCATGTTTCACAACCGTACAGCGCTGTGTCTCTAACGTACATACTCAGAAATTTCTTCCTCAGATTAAGGCCTATGTCTGATGCTAGTAGACCTCTCTTGGCCAGAAATATCCTTTTTATCGGAGCTAGTCTAGTCTATCCTCCTTCCTCCGTCTGTCATGGGTTATTTTTCTGCCTAGATAGCAGAGTTCCTTAATTTCATCTGCTTCGTGATCACCAATCCTGATCGTTAGTTTCGCACTGTTGTCGTTCTATTTCTCATTAGTTTCGTTTTTCTTCGATTTACTTTCAATTCCATATTTTGTTCTCATAAGTCTGTTCATTCCATTCAGCAGACGCGTTATTTCTCCCTCACTTTCATTGAGGATAGCAATGTCATCAACGTGTTAGACCGTCAGTGAGAGAGCACTTCGATTTCCTGCTGCTAATAAGGCGAGTACACCGTTCGCTTGTTACACATTTTTACGAGCTTCAAACAGGTACAACTTATTTTCAGTTATCTGGGTAGTTACTATTTTATTTTTGTAATTTCTTGCGTGTTTGAGTGCCTACTAGACACAACCGTTTATTTTAATAACAGTGTAGTGTACAGTATCGCCGTTGCTATCGACCCTCGTATCGTACAGGCTTTTGTTTGTTTGGTTAGAACAGCTCAGTGTCGGTTAGACCGTCAGTCAGAGAGCACTTCGATTTCCTGCTGCTAATAAGGCGAGTACACCGTTCGCTTGTAGGGTAAACATAGTCATGTGTAGGGACTGTGGTTGTTGTGAGCGGACGCAAGGAGAATTGGCCACTCTTCGGGGGCAGGTGGAGGCTTTGTCTGTTAGGCTCATCGAGCTCGAGGCGCAGGCGTCGGCTCGTAGTGGCGTTGGGGCAACTGTGGTGAGACCTATGCCTACTTCGGTGGCCTTGGAATCGCTTGGAACCCCTGATGTCGCTGCGTCTTCCGGCAGTGAGCATCTTACCGGTCAGCCATCACTCCAGGGTGAATGGCGGACAGTGGTGGGCTCGCGCGTGCCTGGCCGAAAGGCGAAGGTGGGATCTGGCCGCGTGGCAGCTGCCTTACCCCTTTCCAACAGGTACGGGGTGCTTCCTAGTGGTGATGACATCGTTTCCGAGCCACCGCAGGATGCCTCGCCTGTTGGGCCAGTGGCCGATTCTCCGGCAAGGTCCCGACAGTCACAGAGGGCGGGCCTATTAGTTATAGGGAGCTCCAACGTTAGGCGGGTTATGGAGCCCCTTAGGAAAATAGCGGGTAGGTCGGGGAAGAATGCCAGTGTGCACTCGGTGTGCTTGCCGGGGGGTCTCGTCCGTAATGTGGAGGAGGCCCTTCCGGCAGCTATTGAACGCACTGGGTGTGACCGGCTGCAGATAGTAGCACATGTCGGAACGAATGACGCCTGCCGCTTGGGTTCTGAGGCCATCCTTGGTTCCTTCCGGCGGCTGGCTGATTTGGTGAAGACAACCAGCATCGCACGCGGAGTGCAAGCTGAGCTTAATATCTGCAGCATAGTGCCCAGAGTCGATCGCGGTCCTCTGGTTTGGAGCCGTGTGGAGGGTCTAAACCAGAGGCTCAGACGACTCTGCGACTATAATGGTTGCAAATTCATCGACCTCCGTTATTGGGTGGAGAACTGTAGGGCCCCCCTAGACAGGTCAGGCGTGCACTACACACCGGAAGCAGCTACTAGGGTAGCAGAGTACGTGTGGCGTGCACACGGGGGTTTTTTAGGTTAGAGGGACCCCCCCCTTGGGCGAAACGATAAAATACCTGACGGCTTACCAGAGAGGACATTATCATCGTTGATAAAGAACGTCCGTCCTCAGAGACCAAAAACAGGAAAAGTCAACGTAATATTGGTAAACTGCAGGAGTATCCAGGGCAAGGTTCCTGAATTAGTATCTCTTATTGAAGGAAATAGTGCGCATATAGTATTAGGAACGGAAAGTTGGTTAAAACCGGAAGTGAACAGTAACGAAATCCTAGACACAGAATGGAATATATACCGCAAGGATAGGATAAACGCCAATGGTGGAGGAGTATTTATAGCAGTAAAGAATTCAATAATATCCAGTGAAGTTATTAGCGAATGCGAATGTGAAATAATCTGGGTTAAGTTAAGTATCAAAGGTGGGTCAGATATGATAGTCGGATGCTTCTATAGACCACCTGCATCAGCAACCGTAGTAGTTGAGCGCCTCAGAGAGAACCTGCAGAACGTCGTGAAGAAGTTTCGTGATCATACTATTGTAATGGGGGGAGACTTCAATCTACCAGGTATAGAATGGGATAGTCACACAATCAGAACTGGAGCCAGGGACAGAGACTCTTGTGACATTATCCTGACTGCCTTGTCCGAGAATTACTTCGAGCAGATAGTTAGAGAACCAACTCGTGAAGCTAACGTTTTAGACCTCATAGCAACAAATAGACCGGAACTTTTCGACTCCGTGAATGTAGAAGAGGGTATCAGTGATCATAAGTCAGTGGTTGCATCAATGACTACAAGTGTAATAAGAAATGCCAAGAAAGGAAGGAAAATATATTTGCTTAACAAGAGTGATAGGGCACAAATCGCAGAATATCTGAGTGACCACCATCAAACGTTCATTTCTGAGGAAGAGGATGTGGAACAAAAATGGAAAAAATTCAGAAACATCGTCCAGTACGCCTTAGATAAGTTCGTACCGACTAAGGTCCAAAGCGAGGGGAAAGATCCACCGTGGTATAACAATCATGTACGAAAGGTACTACGGAAACAAAGAAAGCTTCATCATAGGTTTAAGAGTAGTCGAATCATAGCTGATAAGGAAAAGCTGAACGAAGCGAAAAAGAGCGTAAAGAGAGCAATGAGAGAAGCATTCAACGAATTCGAACATAAAACATTGGCAAACAATCTAAACAAGAACCCTAAAAAGTTTTGGTCATATGTAAAATCGGTAAGCGGATCTAAATCCCCTATTCAGTCACTCGTTGACCACGATGGCACCGAAACAGAGGACGACCGAAGAAAGGCAGAAATACTGAATTCAGTGTTCCGAAACTGTTTCACTGCGGAAAATCGTAACACGGTCCCTGACTTCAGCCCTCGCACGGACGCCAAAATGGAAAATATTGAAATAAACGATATCGGAATTGAAAAACAACTGCTATCACTTAGTAGCGGAAAAGCATCCGGACCAGACGAGATACCCTTAAGATTCTACAGTGATTATGCTAAAGAACTTGCCCCCTTTCTACCAGCAATTTATCGTAGATCGCTGGAAGAACGTAAAGTACCTAGCGACTGGAAGAAAGCGCAGGTCGTTCCCATTTTCAAGAAGGGTCATAAATCAGATGCGAATAATTATAGGCCTATTTCGCTTACGTCAATCTGTTGTAGAATAATGGAACATGTTTTGTGTTCTCGTATTATGACGTTCTTAGATAATACAAATCTCCTTCATCATAACCAACATGGATTCCGCAAACAGAGATCATGTGAAACTCAGCTCGCCCTATTTGCCCAAGAAATTCACAGTGCCGTAGACACTGGCGAGCAGATTGATGCCGTATTCCTGGACTTCAGGAAGGCATTTGATACGGTTCCGCACTTACGTTTAGTGAAAAAAATACGAGCTTACGGAATATCGGACCAGGTTTGTGATTGGATTCAGGATTTCCTAGAAGAAAGAACACAACATGTCATTCTTAACGGTTCAAAATCTGCAGATGTAGAGGTAATTTCGGGAGTACCGCAGGGAAGCGTGATAGGACCTTTATTGTTTACAATATACATAAATGACTTAGTTGACAACATCGGTAGCTCCGTGAGGCTATTTGCAGATGACACGGTTGTCTACAAGCAAGTAGCAACATCAGAAGACTCGTACGTACTCCAGGAGGACCTGCAGAGGATTAATGCATGGTGCGACAGCTGGCAGCTTTCCCTAAACGTAGATAAATGTAATATAATGCGCATACATAGGGGCAGAAATCCATTCCAGTACGATTATGCCATAGGTGGTAAATCATTGGAAGCGGTAACGACCGTAAAATACTTAGGAGTTACTATCCGGAGCGATCTGAAGTGGAATGATCACATAAAACAAATAGTGGGAAAAGCAGGCGCCAGGTTGAGATTCATAGGAAGAATTCTAAGAAAATGTGACTCATCGACGAAAGAAGTAGCTTACAAAACGCTTGTTCGTCCGATTCTTGAGTATTGCTTATCAGTATGGGGCCCTTACCAGGTTGGATTAATAGAAGAGATAGACATGATCCAGCGAAAAGCAGCGCGATTCGTCATGGGGACATTTAGTCAGCGCGAGAGCGTTACGAAGATGCTGAACAAGCTCCAGTGGCGGACACTTCAAGAAAGGCGTTACGCAATACGGAGAGGTTTATTATCGAAATTACGAGAGAGCACATTCCGGGAAGAGATGGGCAACATATTACTACCGCCCACATATATCTCGCGTAATGATCACAACGAAAAGATCCGAGAAATTAGAGCAAATACGGAGACTTACAAGCAGTCGTTCTTCCCACGCACAATTCGTGAATGGAACAGGGAAGGGGGGATCAGATAGTGGTACAATAAGTACCCTCCGCCACACACCGTAAGATGGCTCGCGGAGTATAGATGTAGATGTGTTTCGTCACTGATATCCCTTCACCTGATATCCTTCCACTGAGGATAGCAATCTCATCACCGAAATCCTTTCAGCTTGAATTTTAATTCCACTCTTGAACCTTTATTTTGTTCCTGTAATTGCTTCTTCGACGTATAGATTGAACAGTACGAGGTTGAGATTGCTTCCCTGTCTCACACCTTTCTTATTCGGAGCACTTTGTCTTGGTCTTCCTCTGTTACTGTTCCCTCTTGGTTCTTGTACATGTTGTATATTACCTGTCTCTCCACATAGCTTGCAGAATTTCGAACAGCTTGCATCATTTTAAATTGTCGAACTGTTTTTTCCCGATCGAGAAAGTCCATGAACTTGTCTTGATTTTTCTTTAGACTTGCTTCCATTATCAAACGCAACGTCAGAATTGCCTCTCTGATGCCTTTACCTTTCATAAAGCCAAACTGATCGTCATCTAACACAGTCTCAATTGTCTTTTCCACTCTTCTGTATATCATTCTTGTTAGAAACTTGCGTGCATGAGCTGTTAAGCTGATAGTAGGATAATTCTTGCACTTGTCGGTTCTTCTAATCATCAGAATTGGGTGGATGGTGTTTTTCCCCAAGGTCAGATGGGGTATCGCCAGACGAATACATTCTACACATCAACATGGATAATCGTTTTGTGGCCACTGGCCCCAATGACTTTAGAAATTCTGATGGAATGTTAAGTATCCCTTCTGCTTTATTTCATCTTAGGTCCTCCAAAGCTCTTTTAAATTCTGATTCTAATATCGGATCCCCAGTCTTCTACATCGACTGCTGTTACTTCTTCTATCACGTTATATAGAGACCTTCAATGTATTCTTTCCACCTATCCGCTCTCTCCTTTGCGTTTAACTGTGGAATTCTCATTGACTTGTTAATATTACCGCCCGTGCTTTTACTTTCAGAGAAGTCTGTTTTGGCTTTCGCATATGGTGAGTCAATCTTTCCGACAGTAATTTCGTTTTCGTCTTCTTCATATTTAATGCAACCATGAAGCGTTAGCTTCCCTGCACTTTCTATTTATTTCGATTCTAAGGGACTTGTATTTCTGTTTCCTAAATTTTCGTGAATATTTTTGTACTTCCTTCTTTCACCGATCACCTGAAGCATTTCATGTTAGGTTGTTTGGGGGAAGAGACCAAACAGCGAGGTCATCGATCTCATCGGATTAGGGAAGGACGGGGAAGGAAGTTGGCCGTGGCCTTCAAAGGAACCATCCCGGTATTTGCCTGAAGCGATTTAGGGAAATCGCGGAAAACCTAAATCAGGATGGCCGGACGCGGGATAGAACCGTCGTCCTCCCGAATGCGAGTCCAGTGTGCAAACCACTGCGCCACCTCGCTCGGTGTATTTCTTGTGTTACCTCTTTTGCGCCTATGTTTTTCTTTCCAACTTCTATGATGCACTTTATAGAGAAGCCCATTCCTCTTCAACTGCACTGAGTGGTGTTAACGTCTTCTGTAGTCCGATAGATACTTCGATAAGGAATAGCGCAGTAGGCAGTCAATTGAAAAGGAATCGGCATCTCTAAAATGGAAAGAAAACATAGCTACAAGGGAAGTAACCGCGGAGAAACCATGGTTAACTCAAGAAATACTTCAGTTGATCGATGAAAGAAGGAAATACAAAAATACTCTAGCAAATTCTGGGATAGAGTATTACCAATCACTTAGGAATGAAATAAGTAAGAAGGGCAGGAAAGCTGAGGCAAAATGGCTGCACCAAAGTGTGAAGAAATCGAAAAAGAAATGATTGTCGGAAGGACAGATTCAGCTCATAGAAAAGTCAAAACAATCTTCGGCGATATTAAAAGCGAGGGGGCAACATTGTAAGTGCAATAGGAATTCCAGTGTTAAATGCAGAGGAGAAGGCGGATGGGTGTAAAGAGTACACTGAAGGCGGCTTTGAAACAGGGCCGATAGAGACGACATAAGGGGTCCAGTATTAGAATCAGAATTTAAAAGAGCGTTGGAAGACTTAAAATAAAATAAAGCAGAAGGGATAGACAATATTCAACCAGAATTTTTAAAATTATTGGGGGAAGTGGCAACAAGACATCTATTAACGTTACTGGATAGAATGTATAAGTCTGTCAGTATACCATCTGACTTTCGGGAAAACATAATGCACAAAATTCCCAAGATTGCAAGAGCCGGCAAGTGCGAGAACTATCCCACAATCAGCTTAATAGCTCATGCATCCAAGTTGGTCACAAGAATAATATATAGAAGAATAGAGAAAAATATTGAGAACGTGTTAGATGACGATCAGTTTGTCTTTAGGTTGGCAAATGGCTCTGAGCACTATGGGACTTAACTTCTGAAGTCATCAGTCCCCTAGAACTTAGAACTACTTAAACCTAACTAACCTAAGGACATCACACACATCCATGCCCGAGGCAGGATTCGAACCTGCGACCGTAGCGGTCGCGCGGTTCCAGACTGCAGCGCCTAGAACCGCTCGGCCACACCGGCCGGCTGTCTTTAGGAAAGGTAAAGACCCACAGAGGCAATTCAGACGTTGCGGTTGATAATGAAAGCAAGACTAAAGAAAAGAGACGTTCATAGAATCTGCCGACCTGGTAAAAGCGTTCGTCGATGTCAACTGGTGCAAGATTTTCGAAATTCTGAGAAAAACGGGAGTAAGTTATAGGGAAAGACGGGTAATATACAATACGTACAAGAGCCAAGAAGGAACAACAAGAGTGGACGACAAAGAACGAGGTGACCTGACTAAAAAGGGTGTTAAGATAGGGATGTAGCCTTTCGCCCCTAATTTTCAATCCTCACAGCAAAGAAGAAATGATGAAATTAAAAGAAAGGTTCAAGGGCGGAAGTAAAATTCAAGGCAGAATTTCAGTGATAAGATTAGCTGAAGACATCGCTATCTGCAGTGAAAGAAGAAGGTAGTGTAGGCAGTGAAGAAGATGGGCATTTTGGAGACCCCAGAATGAAATAAAATCGTGGAAAAAAAATTAAGAATTTCTTTTGAACGATCGACGAATCACAATCAGAGAAGTCATGTTGGCATAAAGTCATATTGACATATCAGTTGGCGCATGCCAGGAACATTTTGCAGATGTTCTGGGTATGAAACGTGCGACAGCAAAATTTGTTGCGAAATGTTTTAAATTTGAAATGCAAGTTGTTCAAGAGTCCCAGTAAGAAGTTGTGACTCGTGCTACACGTGTGAACACACGCACACAGTCTAAGCACATAAATATTCTGTGTATCTACTTTTCTGCTTGTCTTATCTGACGTTGCTCTTTTCTCTGATTACTCTTTTGCTTCTTACTGACGAAGGTAAGTAGCACTACGAATAGCACGCACCCTGTAATTAATACATGTGGAATATGTATTAATATGTAGGGTTTTAGAACATATACTGTATTCGAACGTTATGAAGTACCTCGAAGAAAACGATTTATTGACATATAGTCAGCACAGATTCAGAAAATATCGTTCTTGTGAAACACAACTAGCTCTTTATACTCATGAAGTAATAAGTGCTATCAACAGGAGACGTCAAATTGATTCCAGAAGGCTTTCGACGCCGTTCCTTGCAAGCGTCTTCTAACCAAACTGCGTTCCTACGGAGTATCGCCTCAGTTGTGCGATTGGATTCGTGATTTCCTGTCAGAAAGGTCACAGTTCGTAGTAATAGACGGAAAGTCATCGAGTAAAACAGAAGTAATATCCGGCGTCCCCCGAGGAAGTGTTATAGGCCCTCTATTGTTCCTGATCTATATTAACGACATAGGAGACAATCTGAGTAGCCCTGTTAGATTGTTTGCAGACGATGCTGTCATTTAATGTCTTGTAAAGTCATCAGATGATCAGAACGACTTGCAAATGGATTTAGATAAGGTATCTGTAAGCTGCAAAATACTAACACGAATTCTTTACAGACGAATGGAAAAACTAGTAGAAGCCAACCTCGGGGAAGATCAGTTTGGTTTCCGTAGAAACACTGGAACACGTGAGGCAATACTGACCTTACGACTTATCTTAGAAGAAAGATTAAGGAAAGGCAAACCTACGTTTCTAGCATTTGTAGACTTACAGAAAGCTTTTGACAATGTTGACTGGAATACTCTCTTTCAAATTCTAAAGGTGGCAGGGGTAAAATACAGGGAGCGAAAGGCTATTTACAATTTGTACAGAAACCAGATGGCAGTTATAAGAGTCGAGGGGCATGAAAGGGAAGCAGTGGTTGGGAAGGGAGTAAGACAGGGTTGTAGCCTCTCCCCGACGTTGTTCAATCTGTATATTGAGCAAGCAGTAAAGGAAACAAAAGAAAAATTCGGAGTAGGTATTAAAATTCATGGAGAAGAAATAAAAACTTTGAGGTTCGCTGATGACATTGTAATTCTGTCAGAGACAGCAAAGGACTTGGAAGAGCAGTTGAATGGAATGGACAGTGTCTTGAAAGGAGGATATAAGATGAACATCAACAAAAGCAAAACAAGGATAATGGAATGTAGTCTAATTAAGTCAGGTGATGCTGAGGGAATTAGATTAGGAAATGAGGCACTTAAAGTAGTAAAGGAGTTTTTCTATTTGGGGAGCAAAATAACTGATGATGGTCGAAGTAGAGAGGATACAAAATTTAGGCTGGCAATGGCAAGGAAAGCGTTTCTGAAGAAGAGAAATTTGTTAACATCCAGTATTGATTTAAGTGTCAGGAAGTCATTTCTGAAAGTATTCGTATGGAGTGTAGCCATGTATGGAAGTGAAACATGGACGATAAATAGTTTGGACAAGAAGAGAATAGAAGCTTTCGAAATGTGGTGCTACAGAAGAATGCTAAAGATTAGATGGGTAGATCACATAACTAATGAGGAAGTATTGAATAGGATTGGGGAGAAGAGAAGTTTGTGGCACAACTTGACCAGAAGAAGGGATCGGTTGGTAGGACATGTTCTGAGGCATCAAGGGATCACCAATTTAGTATTGGAGGGCAGCGTGGAGGGTAAAAATCGTAGAGGGAGACCAAGAGATGAATACACTAAGCAGATTCAGAAGGATGTAGGTTGCAGTAGGTACTGGGAGATGAAAAAGCTTGCACAGGATAGAGTAGCATGGAGAGCTGCATCAAACCAGTCTCAGGACTGAAGACCACAACAACAACAACAACATCTGTAAGGTGCGAAAAGTGGCAATTGACCGTGAATAAACAAAAGTGTGAAGTTCTTCACATGAGTACTAAAAGAAATCAGTTAAACTTTAATTACGCGATAAATCTCACAAATCTGAGGACTGTAAATTCAACTAAATAGTTAGGGATTACAATTACAAATAACCTAAATTGGAACGATCACATAGATAATATTGTGGGTAGAGCAAACCAAAAACTGCGATTCATTGGCAGAACACTTAGAAGGTGCAACAGGTCTACCAAAGAGACAGCTTACACTACGCTTGTCCGTCCTATTCTGGAGTATTGCTGTGCGGTGTGGGATCCGCATCAGCTGGGACTGACGGATGATATCGAAAAAGTATAAAGAAGGCAGCTCGTTTTGTGTTATCGCAAAATAGGGGAGATAGCACAGACATGATACATGAACTGGAGTGGCAATCATTAAAACAAAGGCGATTTTCGTTGCGACGGGACCTTCTCATGAAATTTCAATCACCAGTTTTCTCCTCCGATTGCGAAAACATTCTGTTGGCACCCACCTACATAGCGAGAAATGATCATCACTATAAAATAAGAGAAATCAGGGCTCGCACAGAAAAATTTAAGTGCTCGTTTTTCCCGCGTGCCGGAAGAGAGTGGAACGGTAGAGAGACAGCTTGAAGGTGGTTCATAGAACCGTCTGCCAGGCACTTTATTGAGAATAATCACGTAGATGTAGATGTGAATTAATCTGTATTTCAGCAGACTACCACAAAGTCAACAACAATGCAGAACTACTGAACCGTGTTTTCGAAGGTGACGAAACTTTGATTCACGCATAAGACGCCGAAACCATGGTTCCGTCGTCCCAGTGGAAAGCATTCTGGCTCGCCTATATCGAAAAAAAAAAAAACTCGACAATTGCACATTTTAACGTCATAGTGTACCAGGGGTTCTCGCCACGAGGTGGAACGATCAATAAGGAGTTCTGCTTACAAGTTCAAAGCCCTTTGCGTGAAGCAGTCCGAAAATAGCGCCCGGATTTATGGCGGAATAATTCATGCTTTTGCACCACGATAATACACTTCCCCACGCTTAGTTGTTTGTTCTTGAATTTTTGGCCAAAAATAAATCTCTAATCATGCCTCAGCCACCTTATTCGCCGGATATGCCTCCATGTTTCTTTTTTCCACTAAAATAAAAAGAGCCGTAAAGGTCGTCGTTTTACAAGCATAGACGAGATTAAAAACGCATGGCTTAGCGAGCTAAAAGCTGCTCCGAAGATCGATATATAGAAGTGTTTCGGAGACTGGAAAAAGCACCGGCATAAGTGTGTAATACCTAGTGGGGACTATTATGAAGCGGATAACACTGACGTAGACGAAGAATAAATTGCTTTAAAAACCCCGTTATTTTTTAACAAACTTCGTATGTGTAAAAAAGTAGACCTACCCACTTACGTGCTAACACACCACTATCTAATGGCTAAATTGTAAAATATGAATGTCTGTGAGTAAATAAACAAAAGAAAAGAAACATTGCTTCCATGTTCAGCAATTGCTATTCGTTTATTCCCAAACGGATTTTAATCTTCTTTATTATTACCTTTGTTACTATGATAATAAGATATCTTCGGTATGGCGAAACAATTCAAATGACCTGTCAAAACCGAGTCTGCGGAGCCAGAATGTATACTACTTACATTTCTTTCAGAGTGTGCTGATATAATAGCTTCATACCTGAACTCAGATACAACCGCTCGCTCGACGAAAGATCCGTACCTAAACACACGAAAGTTGCACAGATAACACCAGCACTCAAGAAATGAGGTAGGAGAAATTCGCTGAATCACAGAGCCATATCACTGACGTCGACTTCCAGTAAGATTTTCGAACATATAAAGTGTTCCAGCATTTCAATTACCTCAAAAAAAATGATCTATTGAGACACACGCAGCACACATTCAGAAGTTATCGTTCTCGTAAAACACAACTAGCGCTTCGTTCCCTCGAAGTAATGAGTGCTAACGACAGGGAATTTCAAACTGGTACACTATGTGATCAAAAGTATCCGGACACGCACATCACGCCGGTAAATGCCAAACGTAGCCTCGCTTGGTGTAAGGAGCATAAATGTTGGACGATTGAACAGTGGAAAAACGTTGTGTGGAGGTACGAATCACGGTACACAATGTGGCGATACGATGGCAGGGTGTGGTTTCGGCGAATGCTTGGTGAATGTCATCTGCCAGCGTGTGTAGTGCCAACAGTAAAATTTGGTGGTCGTGGGGTTATGGTGTGGTCGTGTTTTTCATGGAGGGGGCTTGAACCCCTTGTTGTTTTAAGCACCTTCTTGCTTCCCACAGTTGAAGATCAATTCGGGGATGGCGATTGCATCTTGCAATAAGATCGAGCACCTGATCATAATGCACGGTCTGTGACGGAGTGGTTACACGACAATAACATCCCTATAATGGACTGGCCTGCACAGAGTCCTGGCCTGAATACTACAGAACACCTTTGGGATGTTTTGGTAGGCCGACTTCGTGCCAGGCCTCACCGACCGACATCGATACCTCTCCTCAGTGCAGCACTCCGTGAAGAGTGGGCTGCCATTCCGTAAGAAACCTTCCAGCACCTGACTGAACGTATGCCTGCGAGAGTGAATGCTGTCATCAAGGCTAACGGTGGGCCAGCACCATATTGAACTCCAGCATTACCTAGGGAGGGCGCCATGAACTTGAAAGTCATTTTCAGCCAGGTGTCTGGATACTTTCGATCACATAGTGTATCTCGGGCTACGATAGTCATCATTCTATTACGGCAATCTTATTTTCGTGTGAGATTCGTTGAGTAGCAGCTCCCAAGCTAATCAGCATATCCCAACAAAATCTAGACCTCAGGCTGAGTTACAGATCACACTATCACAACAATCAGGTTTCTTGCTTTGGCATTCGTTGGCTTCGCCAAGTCACAACCTAAGTGTCGCATGCTACCCTAACCTTGATGCTTCTCGCTACAGGTCAGTCTATCAGCACATTATGGTTTCTCCAGTAACCAAGGCAATACAAAAATGAGTACGCAACCTTCAAATTAATAATATTCATTCTAACGCTCACCGTAGTGAAAGCAAATGTAATTAATTCGTATCTTTTGCCGAAAGAGATTGTTAGATTCAGCGATTCTGTTACCGTATACTACGAGGCGTGTTTTTTAAGTACCTACCGTTTTGAAATTAAAAAAAGAGGTGCTAAGATATCTCAATAATTTTATTTTTACATGAAATCCTGTACTTTGATCTACGCACTGACGCCATTACTGTCTGATTCTTACTTGTTTACGTTATGTACTGAGTGTTTAAGATGCCTCCGATAATCGTGAGTCCCGCCGACTGTGAAGTACGGGCTATTATTATATTTCTTAGTGCTTTAGTCCTAAAAGCGATCGATATTCATCGTGAGATCTGAGCAGCTTACGGAGAAAACATTATGAGTGATGGAATGGTAAGAAAGTGGGTGAGAGCATTTAAAGATGGCCGCACAAATGTGCAACGGAGTGGGCGTCCTTCGGTCGTTAATGAAAGTTTGGTGCAGGAAGTGGACAATAAGGTGAGAGGAAACATACGCTTTACGATTTCCTCCTTGCGGGATGACTTTCCTAATGTTCCTCGTAGTGTTTGGTATGGCATTGTGACCGAGCACTTGAATTACTGCCGGCCAATGTGGCCGACAGGTTCTAGTTGCTTCAGTCTGGAACCGCGAGACCGCTACGGTCGCAGGTTCGAATCCTGCCTCGGGCATGGATGTGTGATGTCCTTAGGTTAGTTATGTTTAAGTAGTTCTAAGTTTTAGGGGACTGATGACCTCAGATGTTACGTCCCATAGTGCTCAGACCCATTTTTGAACTTGAATTACCGAAAATTGTGCGCACGTTGGGTACCAGAAGTTTTGACGGATGTGCACAAAACCAAACGTTTATACAGTGCATTGACTTTCCTTGAGCGGTACCACAACGACGGTGTGATTTCTTAAGCCAAATTGTTACGGGCGATGAAACATGGGTGGCCTATGTCACGCCAGAATCAAAGCAACAGTCCACGGAAGTTGAGCAAGGGCATCGTTTTTCTGCAAGACAATGCCCGTCCGCATGTAGCGAATCGGACCAAAGATCTTATCACATCTTTTCGATGGGAAACTCTAGATCATCCTCCGTACAGCCCCGATCTTGCGCCCAGTGACTACCATCTGCTTCTGCACTTGAAGAAACACCTGGGCGGTCAGCGTCTTCAAGACGATGACGAAGTCAAAACAGTGGTGATGCAGTGGTTAACAAGTCAGGCGGCAGACTTCTATGAGGACGGTATCCAAAAACTGCTACAACGTTATGACAAGCGCCTCAATATTGACGGAAATTGTGTTGAAAAGTAGATTAAGGTACAGGGTTTCATGTAAACATAAAATTATTGAGATATCTTAGCACGTCTGTTTTTAATTTCAAAACGTTATTTACTTAAAAAACACGCCAGCACGTCTTTTTTTTTTAATTTCAGAAAGGTACTTAATTAAAAAACACGTCTCGTATGACACCGATTACGACCAATATCAACGAACTGCCAATACACGCGTACAAAGCAATAGCCGCTGACTCCGCACAAGGGATTGTGATTATCGCAACACCCGGTTTTTTCAACGCCGATTTAACCTGAGTGGCCGCTCAAAATGACCGCTTTCTGAAATAATTGATTTTCGGTTTTTTATTCCTATTATTTCTTGTAATAAACGTAGAAATCGAACAAAGATTGAAAAATACGTCGTCAGACTGTCCGAAGGAACACTGAATTGTAATTTGGAATGACACAGGCACCGCAATATAGAATTTGTCCGCCGACACCATGGAAGCGACTTTCGAGTAAAATGTCTCCCCTAACGGGAATATGCGTAATGAACATACGAATACAGGATGTAAACACTTGGTTGACGAGATATGGAAGTTTTGGTGTGGCCGAGAGTCATGCTCGAAAAGCCAAATACGAGGATCACTCCAAAAGAAATGCGCACTATTTTTATAAAAATCCAGTTTTCATTCTGCATGTGTGAAAGTTTTCCAGTGTGTAGATACATCCTTCCGGCTTGTTTTCAAACTTAGTTCAACCTGTTCCCGTGAGTGGTGCCGTCACAGCATGTCTTCAAGATGGCTGCTACACTTGACGTTCGTCAGAAGCAACGTGCTGTTATAGAAGTCCCGTGCTGTGAAATCGAGACAGTGGGAAACATCCACGAGAGGTTGAAAAAGGTGTACGGAGATGCTGCTGTCGATCACAGTACAGTTAGTCGGTGCACAAGCAGGTTACGCGATGAAAGCGGGCACGGCAATATTGAGGATTGTCCTCGCAGCGGCCGGCCTCGTACTGCCCACACTCCAGACAATGTGCAGAGAGTTAACGAATTGGTGACTGCTGACAGACGCATCACAGTGAACGAATTGTCACGCTACGTCGGGATAGGGGAGGGAAGTGTTTGCAGAATACTGAAAGTGTTGGCGTTAAAAGAGGTTTGTGCCAGGTGGGTTCCCAGGATGTTGACAGTGACTCACAAAGAAACGAGAAAAACGGTATGCAGCGAACTTTTGGGACAGTACGAGAATGGTGGAGATGAATTTCTCGGGAGAATTGTGACAGGTGATGAAACATGGCTCCATCATTTTTCACCAGAGACGAAGAGGTAATCGATGGAGTGGCATCACGCAAATTCACCCAAGAAAAAAAAATTCAAAACCACACCTTCTGCTTGAAAAGTTATGGCTACAGTGTTTTTCGATTCCGAAGGACTCTTGCTTGTGGACATTGTGCCAAGTGGAACCACCATAAATTCTAATGCATATTTGACGACACTGAAGAAACTTCGAGCTCGACTGAGTCGTGTTCGACCACATCGGCAAATTCAGGATGTTTTCCTGTTACACGACAATATACAGCCACGTGTCAGTCAAAAAACCGTGGAAGCTATCACAAAACTCGGATGGACAACACTGAAACAGCCGCCTTACAGTCCTGACCTGGCTCCATCTCTTTGGGAAACTGAAAGACTCTCTTCGTGGAACAAGGTTTGAAGATGATGACTCCCTTGTGCACGCTGCCAAACAGTGGCTCCAGCAGGTTGGTCCAGAATTTTACCGTGCGGGTATACACGCGCTGGATTCAAAATGGTGTAAGGCAGTTGAGAGGGATAGAAATTATGTGGAGAATTGAAAATATTGTTCCTGAAGGATGTATCTGCATACTGTAAGACTTTCAAACATGTAGAATAAAAGATGTATTTTTTTAAAAAATAGTGTGCATTTCTTTTGGAGTGACCCTCGTAGTAAGGCGACCGCTCGCTATAAGCGGGAAATCCGGGTTCGAGTCCCGATCCCACACAAATTTTCAGTGTCGTCATTCCATGCATTTCACGAATTAGAAGAAGGCGTACTGCATCACGTTGGAGAGATCTGTTCAATGAATACACCAGCAATTTCTAACTCTTAAAGAGTGATGTTGTATGGTTCAGTTGGCTCTAAGCACTTTGGGACTTAACATCTGAGGTCATCAGTCCCCTAGACTTAGAACTACTTAAAGCTAACTAACCTAAGGACATCACACACATCCATGCCCGAGGCAGGATTCGAACCTGCGACCGTAGCAGCAGCGTGGTTCCGGACTGAAGCGCCTGGAACCGCTCGGCCACAGCGGCCGGCAGTGGTGTTGTAAAACAACAGATGTACTTTGTCACCCACAGTAAATTACTAATTACTTGTAAATATAGTAGCGTTACCAAGATAATTCCAAATTGTTGTAGCACGTAAGCGGTACATCTCCGGACACTGATTCCATTTCAAAATATTATGTACTCACTTCCCTCTACAAGTCCGGGGAGTTTGTAACGGGAATTTCCGAACACCTTGTATACTTTCATGTGGTTCGGCGTGTCCTCATAAAATATAACAATGCCACAAAAGCACAGCTAATAAACACGATTTTCCGAAGTTCATTCTAGGCGCTTCAGTCTGGAACCGCGCGACCGCTACGGTCGCAGGTTCGAATCCTGCCTCGGGCATGGATGTGTGTGATGTCCTTAGGTTAGTTAGGTTTAAGTAGTTCTAAGTTCTAGGGGACTGATGGCCTCAGAAGTTAAGTCCCATAGTGCTCAGAGCCATTTGAACCATTTTTTTGACCCGAAGTTCATTCACCACAAAATAGGAAGTAAATATTCCAGAATTCGAATGAAGAACAACTGCCAACATCAGTAACTCAGAAGTAGATATCCTTGGCGTAGCGAAGCAGCTTAAAGCACTTAGGAAAGATAAGGCTTCCGGTTCACATTATATACTAATCAGGTTCCTTTCAGTGTATGCTGCTAGAATAGCTCCGTACGTAGCAGTCATATACAGGGTGGCCCATTGATAGTGACCGGGCCAAATATCTCACGAAATAAGCATCAAACGAAACAATTACAAAGAACGAAACTCGTCTAGCTTGAAGGGGGAAACCAGATGGCGCTATGGTTGGCCCGCTAAATGGCGCAGCCATAGGTCAAACGGATATCAACTGCGTTTTTTAAAATGAGAACCCCCATTTTTTATTACATATTCGTGTAGTACGTAAAGAGATATGAATGTTTCAGTTCGACCAATTTTTCGTTTTGTGATAGGTGGCGCTGTAATAGTCACAACTGTTTAAGTACGTGGTATCACGTAACATTCCGCCAGTGCGGACGGTATTTGCTTCGTGATACATTACCCGTGTTAAAATGGACCGTTTACCAACTGCGGAAAAGGTCCACATCGTGTTGATGTATGGCTATTGTGATCAAAATGCCCAACGGGCGTGTGCTATGTATGCTGCTCGGTATCCCGGACATCATTCAAGTGTCCGGACCGTTCGCCGGATAGTTACGTTATTTAAGGAAACAGGAAGTGTTCAGCCATATGTGAAACGTCAACCACGACCTACAACAAATGATGATGCCCAAGCAGGTGTTTTAGCTGCTGTCGCGGCTAATCCGCACATCAGTAGCAGACAAACTGCGCTAGAATCGGGAATCTCAAAAACGTCGGTGCTGAGAATGTTACATCAACATCGATTGCACCTGTACCATCTATCTATGCACCAGGAACTGCATGCCGGCGACTTTGAACATCGTGTACAGTTCTGCCACTGGGCACATGAGAAATTACAGGACGATGACAGATTTTAGCTACGAAGCGTCATTCACCAACAGCGGTAACGTAAAACGGCATAATATGCACTATTGGGAGACGGAAAATCCACGATGGCTGCGACAAGCGGAACATCAACGACCTTGGCGGGTTAATGTATGGTGCGGCATTATGGGAGGAAGGATAATTGCCCGCCATTTTATCGTTGGCAATCTAAATGGTGCAATGTATGCTGATTTCCTACGTAATGTTCTACCGATATTACTACAAGATATTTCACTGCAAGACAGAATGGCGATGTACTTCCATCATGATGGATGTCCGGCACATAGCTCGCGTGCGGTTGAAGCGGTCTTGAATAGCCTATTTCATGACGGGTGGATTGGTCGTCGAAGCACCATACCGTGGCCCGCACGTTCACCGGATCTGACGTCCCCGGATTTCTTTCTGTGGGGAAAGTTGAAGGATATTTGCTAACGTGATCCACCGACAACGCCTGATAACATGCGTCAGCGCATTGTCAATGCATGTGCGAACATTACGGAAGGCGAACTACTCGCTGTTGAGAGGAATGCCGTTACACGTATCGTCAAATGCATTGAGGTTGACGGACAGCATTTTGAGCATTTATTGCATTAATGTGGTATTTACAAGTAATCATGCTGTAACAGCATGCGTTCTCAGAAATGATAAGTTCACAAAGGTACATGTATCCCATTGGAACAACCGAAATAAAATGTTCAAACGTACCTACGTTCTGTATTATAATTTAAAATACTACCTGTTACCAACTGTTCGTCTAAAATTGTGAGCCATATATTTGTGACTATTACTGCGCCATCTACCACAAAGCAAAGAAAGTGGTCCAACTAAAACGTACTACACGAATATGTATAAAAAATGGGGGTTCCCATTTTAAAAAACGCAGTTGATATCCGTTTGACCTATGGCTGCGTCATCTAGTGGGCCAAACATAGCGGCATCTGGTTTCCCCCTTAAAGTTAGACAAGTTTCGCTCTTTATAGTCTTTTTGTTTGACGCTTATTTCGTGAGTTATTTGCCCCGGTCACGATCAATGGACCACCCTGTATAACAACTCGCTCGTAGTGAGATCCATACACAAAGACTGGAAAGTTGCAAAAGTCACACCAATACCCAAGAATGGAAACAGGAGCAATCCGCTGGATTACAGATCCATATCACTAAAGTCGCTTTGCAGTAGGCTTTTGGAACATATACTGTGCTGGAAAATTAGGAATCACCTCGAAGAAACTATTTGTTGGCAATTAGCCAACATGGATTAAGAAATTTGCGTTCTTGTGAAAAACAGCTTGCTCTTTATTCTCACGAAGTAATGAGTACTTTCGACAGGGGACAACAAATTGATTCCATATTTTTAGATTTCCAGAAGGCTTTTGAAACAGTTCCTCGCAAGCTGCTTGTAAAGGAATCTCGTGCAGATCGCCTCTGTTGTGTGGCCAGATTCGTGATTTCCTGTCAGAAAGGTCACAGTTCGCAATAACTGAAGGAAGGTAATCGGGTGAAACAGAAGTAATATCTGGTGTTCTCCAAGGAAGTGTTATAAGCTCTCTACTGTCTCTAATCTAAATAAACGATTTAGGAATCAATATCAGCAGCCCTCTGAGAATGTTTGCAGATGATGCTGACATTTACCGTCACGTGAAGTCACCAGATGATCAAAACGAATTGCAAAATGATTTAGACACGGTATCGGTATGGTGTAAAAAGTGGCAGTTGACTCTAAATCAAGAAAAGTGTGAAGTCATCCACATGAACACTAAAAAGAATCCGCAAAATTTCGGTTACACAATAAGTCACAGAAATCTGGAGGCTGTAAAGTCAACTAAATGTAGTGGGAAAAGCAAACTAACCGAGGCAGGCGAGTACTCTTCCACAGTATTACACTCCTTGTTAGCATATTAAAGACGGCCAGAAAACTTCAAAGTCGCTTTTCTCAAGAAATTCTGAGGTCTGCGTCGCCCTACTTCGGCATGTTGATACTCGAGCTCTTAACTTTACGTGCCATAAATATAAAAAAATTCAAATGTCAGATTACCATGTGCTCTTCTTGTGAGTCAAATGCTTTTCGGAAATCGAGAAATGCTGCATCTACCTAACATAAAGTTAATAGTAATTAATGTTTCACTGGTCAAATTTTGGGCTTGGCGCTGCATCGCCATCGGCTTGAGGAAGAGAAAGCAACGCTGAGAGTAAGAGAGAAACATTTACAGACAAGGACAGAGACAAAGATTATCCGCAGCTCGTGGTCGTGCGGTAGCGTTCTCGCTTCCCGCGCCCGGGTTCCCGGGTTCGACTCCCGGCGGGGTCAGGGATTTTCTCTGCCTCGTGATGACTGGGTGTTGTGTGATGTCCTTAGGTTAGTTAGGTTTAAGTAGTTCTAAGTTCTAGGGGACTGATGACCACAGATGTTAAGTCCCATAGAGCCAGAGCCTGCAAGAACTTGCTCCACAGCAATATTGCCCGGTCGTGGCGCAATATTTTCGTGTATTGCAGTCACACTGCAGTAATGTTGATAACACTATTGCGGCCACACGCTGCCGTAAAATATGGTCCTTGTAAACACACATTAAGATGCTGGAGTTTCAAGACCTGCTAGTTGCGCTACATGTTGAGAGAAAAAAAAAAAAAAAAAAAAAAGAGAAGACTGCTAAGAAAAAATAAAAGCTGTAAAACATAATAATATTAATGCGTGAAAACGAAAGTTGAAGTACCGACTTCTCATATTAATTACACAAGGAGGCCAATGAAACTTATATAATTCGAAAGGTACTTTGCTACAGAGGTGCTCAGAGAAAAAATCATTTGTGCGCGCAGCAGTAGTAAAAATAAAAAGATGCTTTCATATTCATAACTGTGATAATAGCTTCTCTATCACACATTAGTATCTCCAATAGGTAAATATAAGTAGATGCTTTCATATTCATAACTGTAATAACACCTACTCTACCGCGCGTTAATATCTCCAATAGGCGAACGTCGAAAGCTGAAGTACTGCCAACTTCTGCCCTTCATACCGATCAGATGCTATGGTAGAAATGACACACGAGTAACAACGTTTAAAAGTAGCTCCGTGGTCATTTTCCCTTATTATACGGAAATAAATTTGTTTTAGGCTGTGCCTAGAAGGAGAACGTAAACGGGTCGGAGTGAAAGATGCAGAGCAAGACCAAAATTTTTGCCAGGAGAAAGTAATTGATAGGAATGTGGACATTCACATGGAAATGCAACTCTTTTATATAATATTGCATTTAGAAGTGCACTGAAGGTAACTGTACATAATGTTGACAGTTACAACTGCGGTTTGATCGATTGACATTGCAGATTTTGTAACGCAAACATTTCGCATCAGAACTTGCTGTACATGATACAATGGCATTCACATTGGGATGTCATAAGGGAGTTAATTGCCACTGTTAACACAGAATTTTATCCAAGAATTCAAGAGAAATTAAAGAATTAATTCAATAATATTTGTAGCTACAAACAACATTTCCTGTGGTTATTTCTGACGCCAAAATTTCAGACATAATTTTATGTGGAATGTAACACACACAACATTTTTTATCATTGGTCAGATCAAATGACTTCTACATATGGTCGTTGCTGTATTATATTTTTATGATACCGACACTGTTGTTCGCCGGCCGTTGTGGGCGAGCGTTTCTAGGCGCTTCAGTCTGGAACCGAGCGGCCGCTACGGTCGCAGGTTCGAATCCTGCCTCGGGCATGGATATGTGTGATGTCCTTAGGTTAGTTAGATTTAAGTATTTCTAAGTTCTAGGGGCATGATGACCTCAGATGTTAAGTCCCATAGTGCTCAGAGCCATTTTTGACACCGTTGTTCGCTACAGACTGAATGAACAATCAGGTCAGTCGTACAATAATAATAGCAAGTACCGTATGAAACTGATATTGAACAAGAACGCGCTAATGGTTTTGCGTGTTATTTCACTGCGATGAAAGATTACTGTGCAAGAGTCCAAAATGAAAATAGAGAAATTTGTGCGGTTTTTCGTTTAATATAAATTTATACGTCTAGTAACTGAAACTGATGTGATCTCTATTTTTACAACAGCTGAAAGTGAGACACTATTCGAAAGAAATATGATGTATTTTTAGAAACTCTGATACTGTCAAAAACATCTCGGTTTTAGATTCGTTGCTGGATCCATTAACATATCCGTTATTACTTCCTAATGGAGATACTGGGTGGCATGTTAATTTGTTTCACAATGCACCAAGAACGTCCACCGCGAGACAGGTTAGACATGAAATTACAATATGGGTGATGTCGCCATACAGTTAGAGCTTAGTATTCAGGTAAGAACTAAGAACATGCATACGAATAAACTCAAGACAATATTATAAACAAAATTTGACATGTTATTTGTAAACACGGTTGGTCGAAATTTGACCACATGCTGTTCTAGTCTTTATTAATCTGTCCAGTTCGCCTGGTATATGACGCACATGTTAAACGATTACTACAGTTGATGTTACTTCATTCGGGTCAAACTTCTATGCTGTGATGGTCGTTATTGACCGCAACCGGTAGTAGAAGATGATGATAATGACGTTTGGTTTGCGCGGCGCTCAACTCCACGGTCATCAGCTCCCGTCGATACTCCGAATTTTTCTCAGAGTCCAATTTTTTACACATTCCAATCTATTAGCCACTGTTACGAATGATGATGATGAAATGATGACAACACAAACACCCTTTCCCCGGGCGTAGTAGATATAAAGAACCTACAGGAAGCTGCGTGTCATGAATGTCATTTAAAAAAATGTTTTGTTTAGTTTATGCTGGTTTGAGGTAGCTCTCCATGCTACTCTATCCTATGCAAGCCTCTTCATCTCCAAATAACTATTGCAACCTACCTCATTCTCGAAAATGAGATTTTCACTCTGCAGCGGAGTGTGCGCTGATATGAAACTTCCTGGCAGATTAAAACTGTGCGCCGACCGAGACTCGAACTCGGGACCTTTGCCTTTCGCGGGCAAGTGCTCTACCAACTGAGCTACCGAAGCACGACTCACGCCCGGTACTCACAGCTATACTTCCGCCAGTACCTCGTCTCCTACCTTCCAAACTTTACAGAAGCTCTCCTGCGAACCTTGCAGAACTAGCACTCCTGAAAGAAAGGATATGGGGAGACATGGCTTAGCCACAGCCTAGGGGATGTTTCCAGAATGAGATTTTCACTCTGCAGCGGAGTGTGCGCTGATATGAAACTTCCTGGCAGATTAAAACTGTGTGCCGACCGAGACTCGAACTCGGGACCTTTGCCTTTCGCGGGCAAGTGCTCTACCAACTGAGCTACCGAAGCACGACTCACGCCCGGTACTCACAGCTTTACTTCTGCCAGTACCTCGTCTCCTACCTTCCAAACTTTACAGAAGCTCTCCTGCGAACCTCATTCTCAATCTGCACAATGTATTCATCTCTTGGTCTCCCTCAACAATTTATCCCCCCCCCCCCCCCCCACACACTTTCCTCCAGTACTAATTTAGCGATCCCTTGATGTTTCAGGACGTGTCCTATCAATCAATTCCTTCTTTTAGTCAAAATGTGCCCCAGATGTCTTGTCTCCGCAATTCCATCCCGTACCTCCTCATTAGTTACGTGATCCACCCACATAATCTTCAGCATTCTTTTTTAACAACGCATTTCAAATGCTTGTATTCTTCTTGTCTACACTGTTCATAGTCCATGAAGCAATGTTACGCTACACTTACGTTTTTAATCATCGTATGGCATATCTGCTTCATACATACTAGCGTTAATGTCAGGAGTTATATCCTACTTCCCACAACGCCAGACAAAGCGTCACGGAATGCGTCTGCTTTTTTTGTATTAAAATTAAATGTGAAAATTAGCTTACTTGCTCAAAACTGGTAGGGAAATAGAAACAAAAGACTTTTAAAACATCTGTGGCTCTCTCTTAATTCAATAGCAGCCATAAAACTCCCTTACTGACAAGGGAATCTCCCCATCGCACCCCCCCCTCAGATTTAGTTATAAGTTGGCACAGTGGATAGGCCTTGACGCCCGCGTCTCGTGGTCGTAGCGTTCTCGCTTCCCACGCCCGGGTTCGATTCCCGGCGGGGTCAAGGATTTTCTCTGCCTCGTGATGGCTGGGTGTTGTGTGCTGTCCTTAGGTTAGTTAGGTTTAAGTAGTTCTAAGTTCTAGGGGACTGATGACCATAGATGTTAAGTCCCATAGTGCTCAGAGCCATTTGAACAGTTTTTTTGATAGGCCTTGAAAAACTGAACACAGATCAATCGAGAAAACAGGAAGAAGTTGTGTGGAACTATGAAAAAAATAAGCAAAATATACAAACTGAGTAGTCCATGCGCAAGATAAGCAACATCAAGGATAGTCTGAGCTCAGGAGCGTCGTGGTCCCGTGGCTAGCGTGAGCAGCTGCGGAGAGGTCCTTGGTTCAAGTCTGCCCTCGAGTGAAGAGTTTAATTTTTTATTTTCAGAAAATTATTATCTGTCCGTCCGTCCGTCTGATGCGAGGAAACTGCGTCGTAGTATGGGGACGCTACGCCTAAACAAGCATGAAACATCCACAAGAAAACCTAAATCGGGCAAGGTAGAAGAATCTTTTTACCCATTCGCCAAGTGTACAAGTTAGGTGGGTCGACAACATATTCCTGTCACGTGACGCACATGCCGTCACAAGTGTCTTATAGAATATATCAGACGTGTTTTCCTGTGGAGGAATCGGTTGACCTATGACCTTGCGATCAAATGTTTTCGGTTCCCATTGGAGAGGCACGTCCTTTCGCCTACTAATCGCACGGTTTTGCGGTGCGGTCGCAAAACACAGACACTAAACTTATTACAGTGAATAGAGACGCCAATGAACGAACGGACTGATCATAACTTTGCGAAAATAAAGAAAGTAAACTTTTCACTCGAGGGAAGACTTGAACTGCCGGCCAGGGTGGCCGTGCGGTTCTAGGCGCTACAGTCTGGAACCGCGTGACCGCTGCGGTCGCAGGTTCGAACCCTGCCTGGGGCATGGATGTGTGTGATGTCCTTAGGTTAGTTAGGTTTAAGTAGTTCTAAGTTCTAGGGGACTGACGACCTTAGAAGTTAAGTCCCATAGTGCTCAGAGCCATTTTTTTGAAGACTAGAACCAAAGGCCTTTCGTTCCGTAGCTGCTCACGCTAACCACGGGACCACGGCGCTCCTGAGCTCACATTATCCTTGATGTTGCCTATCTTGCGCATGGACTACTCAGTTTGTATATTTTGCTTATTTTTTTCATAGTTCCACACAACTTCTTCCTGTTTTCTCGATTGACCTGTGTTCAGTTTTTCAAGGCCTATCCACTGTGTCAACTTATAACTAAATCTGAGGGGGGTGCGATGTGGAAGTTCCCTTGTGAGATCACTGGGACAGCCAACCACGACAAAACTAGTCTACTTCATATGTAAGAAACTTGAGAAAGACAAAATACCCGAAAACTTCAAGACTACGTAATAACTCCAATTAGAAAGTAGGCAGGTGCTGAAAAATGTATCATCGAAACATTAACTTCATAAGTCATGGTTACCAAATACTGATACGAATTATTTACGGACGAATGGAAAAACTGGTGTAAGAACACAAGAGGCAATAATAATGATAGAGAAGGTAGGATAAACAAAGGCAGACCTACATTATTAGATTTAGAGAGAGCTTTTGACAATGTTGGCTGGCATGAACTCTGAAATTCTGAAAGTAACAGGTATAAAAATTTTCCAGCAGAAGGTTGCCTTCAACTTGAGCAGAAAATAGTCTGCAGTTATGATTCGAGGGGTATGAAAGGGAAGCAGTGGTTGAAAATGGAGTGACGAATTTAAGTGTGCGTTGCATTTCCAGCTACAACGGAAAGACACTCGGTTTAATTCGTATCTTCAGTTTTATAATTTCAAGAGCTATTTAGATTTCCGCCACGAATATAATTCCTTATGCAGCCTCAATCGTGTCTTCACTGGTCTACAAGAAATCTAGATTCAGTAGCGATATGGCGTAGTAAATGGTTTCCGAAAAATAGTCTTACTTTATTATGATGTGAAGCAAGTGGTAAAACTTCAGAAATCGAGAATTACAAATAAACATTCGCATATAGCATTGCAGTTTTTTCTTCTCTCCTTGCCAAGTTCTTGCTATTAAACTGTTTAATTCTGACACCATAAATACTGTTTTTCCAATCTGCTGTGGTTTTTTAATGATTTTACCCCAGAAAAGCGTAAGAACAAGATTATGTATTCGTTGAATTTGCATGCTATGTGACTCAGTTATTATGCGAACTCTGCAGTTGAAGGCAAACGGATAAAACAGAAAAAAATGCATAATATTCTGATAATTTGGTTCTTTAAGTCTGTGCTACACGTACAGCGAAAATGAAAATACACTTAAAGTAAAGCGTGTATTCAATTTTTAATGTCAAGAGTCACTTTGAATTAAGCCACGAATACCACTTCTTATAACGTGTGAATGGCACCTTCGTTTTAAAATCATCTTTTGCTCTTCACCTCTCTGCAATCAATCTATATTAAAAAAAAAAAAAAAAACTCTCAGCACTATGGGACTTAACTTTCGAGGTCATCAGTCTAAGGACATCACACCCATCCATGCCCGAGGCAGGATTCGAACCTGCGACCGTAGCGGTCGCGCGGTTCCAAACTGTAGCGCCTAGAACCGCTCGGCCATCCCGGTCGGCTTATTCAGCAACAGCACGGAAAAAAGTATGAGAAGTCTTACTTAGGAAGTAAGCGAGTGATTACAACGTCAAAAATCAAGAATTAGCATACAAACGTTTGTTTGGGAATAGCATTGCCACCTTTTTCTTTTTTTATTTCTAGGCATTCTTAGTTCACTGTATTTGCTATGTCCTTGCTATTAAACCGAGTGACTTTGATAGACGGTAGGCTAAATACTGGCTAACAATCTGGAATCGCATCCCACGATTTTGCACCCGAAAGAGCATGAACATATTTATTCATTCGTTTAATTTGCCCACTAAGCGAAGCAATAATTATACGAACACTGGTGTGGAAGTTGTTCCATCACGGTAAAATAGTGATAACAACAGAACTATTCAGATAAAATCACAAATTATAGTGCGTGTTACGTTTTCAGCTAAAATGAAAATACACAAGAGGCAACTAGCGTCTTCAATTTTTAACGTCAAGAACTATTTTAATTTCTGTTACTAATATCATTTACTGTATCGAGTAAATTACTTCCTCGTTTTGAAATTGTGTTTTGATCGTCATCTGTCTACAATAATTCAGCTGCGTCATGCGGAAAAAAGCACTTCATTTCGAGTATAAATGATAAAAACCTCAAAAATCGGTAATTACCAAGCAAATGATAGTTCACAAATAGCAGTGTGAGATTTTTTTCTGACCGTCGTCGACCACAGTAATTGCTATAAAATAGCAGATCTGTAGTCATGTTTCACAATGCTGCACCAGAAAAACGTAGAACGTCTTTATTAGTTTGTTTAATTTGACTACTATGAGGCGCATTTATTATGCGAATGATAGTACGGAAATTGTTCCACGAGGATAAAACAGTGATAAACTGCCAAATAAAAATACACTTCAAGTCCTAATGGCGTCTTCGTTTTGAAATCGTCTTTTGATCATCTGCCTACAATAAGTCTGTAGTAGCGACATGCAAAAAAAACTACTTCCTTTTTAAAATAACCATGCGATGAAAGTGTTAGAAACCGATAATTAGCAAACACATGTTCGTTCGACAATAGGACTAAAAATTTTCATTGATTTCTTGGCTTTATTTGACGAAAATATTTGCAGAATGCATTCTTGTTATTAAAATGGTAATTCTGAAAGACGACGAAACTAGATTTTAATCTGCAGTCACGTTTCACAGATTTGCAGCACAGAGCGTAAGAGCATTTCTATTAAGTCATTAATCTACCTAGTATTATCGTAGCCATTATGCGAAGATTGCTGTTGAGGTTGATTCATGCGGATAACACAAAGAAAACTATAAATTTATTCAGAAAAAAACATTAATTTAATTTTGTGATACGTTTCCAGCACAAGCTATAACATTCGTAAGGTAACGGGCATTATTAGTCTCCAATGCCAAGGGCCATTTTGAATTCAGTCACGAGCATTTCTATAACGCGAAAATCACGTACTTTTTCAGATCGTCTTTTGATCGTCACCTGTCTACAATCAATCTGTACTAAGCAACAACATGAGTAAAGTAACCTGCTTCTAAAACAAGCAACATCTTTATTTTCATAATGAGCGTTGGATAAAATCGTTATAAATCGGGGATTAGTACACGTTAGGTCTTCCGCAAATAGTATCGCAATATTTTTTTGCGTTCTTCGAGCACAGTTTTAAAAACTACATCCCTACTATTAATCCGATAGCCGATAAATACCGATTTACGATATGCATCAGCATGCCACGATTTTAATGCAACTCGCGAAACCATTCATAACTATGCGAATCGCCATAACAAAACACTGGAAATTCGCGCTATTGTTATCCTACAAACAAATTGCATTCCATGCGTAAGTAAAAGCGAAAAGATTATTGGAAACTCTATAGCTGCTCGGAGTAAATAATTACGTGGAAATACCAACTGTTATCAAAATTACGTACAAAGAACACATATTTTTTCCTTGTATCCGTTAACAACAACATCAACATCAGCAACAATAGCCGTCAATGCTGGAAACATGGAGTGAGCGATGTTAAAAACATTACGCTTGTAGCCAACATGAATTATTACACAGTTTGTCAGCAAGGAGATGAGACGTTAGTTCTACGACAGACGCGAGGAAGAAGGACCTCATAAGCTGCATGATGGCGGAAGCAAGCAAGAAAGATGTTGTGTGAAATTTACCTGTGGCAACCGCGTCCCGCTTTTCCAGGCAGCGAAGGAAGACACGATTCTAACCGGTACGCACTAATTCGTTCGCGGAATTTCCGAATTTTTCGCGATTAAAAGGAGATGCAGACCGACGCCGCATATCCAGAGATACAACTGAATCCGCTCCTACGCAACAATGGGATTCACTGTTAAGAGGAAGACGACGCATTATTGACAGCGGAATCGTATTGTAGCCACAAGCATATCACCCAAGTCCAACCACGACCTACGGGTCTTACTAACTGTTAGTTTTGAAATCTCTCCTCCACTACGGGAAGCATTAATTTCCTAATTTGCGAGTATAAAACCATTGCTTAGTTCAAATTTCTGAGATTTCATCCATCTTTGTTCAAAGATACTGCGTCGAATCACATCTAGCGCGCACTTCCAATCAACGAGCTTATGATAATTGCGTACTGTTTTTTCCTCCGACCGGATCAGCGAATTCAATTTTTACTTATTGGACAACGATTCAATTACTACGCTTTCATTTTATCTAACGGAGAAACTGTGCGTTACAGATGCGCACACCTTCATTGCTCATCATATTTCTTATCCAAAGATACGAAAACTACAGAGATCAACTATCAAGATTTTTAAAAAATCACATTACGTGATGCTTTCCTGTGACGTACTTTAAATTAACTGGAAAGACTACGTTAACGATTTGTATACACTGTGGATCTTAATAAAATATGAAACAGAGAGTATTTCAACTCGTAGCACACATTAAGATTTCTTTCCTTTCCATTTACAGATGGAGCGCTGGAAAAATAATGTTACCTAGCGTTGACCGATTACTTATGTATCTCAATCTTGTAGTTGACAGAAAAGGAATTAAATTTCTCTGTTGTTTTTTACATCTAGTAGGTACAAATACTAGGTACAAACACTATGTACAATATTCCCTGTAAATACCACATTAATGCAATAAATCCCCAAAATGATGTCCGTCAACCTCAACGCATTTGACGATACGTGTAACGACATTCCTGTCAACAGCGAGTAGTTCGCCTTCCGTAATGTTCGCACACGCATTGACAATGCGATGACGCATGTTGTCAGGCGTTGTCGGTGGATCACGATAGCAAATATCCTTCAACTTTCCCCACAGAAAGAAATCCGGGGACGTCAGATATACTATTCAATACCACTTCAACCGCACGCGAGCTATGTGCTGGGCATTCATCATGTTGGAAGTACATCACCATTCTGTCACGCAGTGAAACATCTTGTAGTAAAATGGGTAGAACATTACGTAGGAAATCATCATACATTGCACCATTCAAATTGGCATCAATAAAATGGGGTCCAATTATCCTTCCTCCCATAATGCCGCACCATACATTAACCTGACAAGGTCACCGATGTTCCACTTGTCGCAGCCATCATGGATTTTCCGTTGCCCAATAGTGCATATTATGCCGGTTTACGTTACCGCTGTTGGTGAATGACGCTTCGTCGCTAAATAGAACGCGTGCAAAAGATCTGTCATCGTCCCGTAATTTCTCTTGTGCCCAGTGGCAGAACTGTACACGACGTTCAAAGTCGCCGCCATGAAATTCCTGGTGCATCGATGTTGATGTAGCATTCTCAACACCGACGCTTTTGAGTTTCCCGATTCTCGCGCAATTTGTCTGCTACTGATGTGCGGATTAGCCGCGACAGCAGCTAAAACACCCACTTGGGCATCATCATTTGTTGCAAATCGTGGTTGACGTTTCACACGTGGCTGAACACTTAACTGTTCCCTTAAATAACGTAATTATCCGGTGAACGGTCCGGACACTTGGATGATGTCGTCCAGGATACCGAGCAGCATACATAACACACTCCCGTTGGGCATTTTGATCACAATAGTCATACATCAACACAATATCGACCTTTTCCGCAATTGGTAAACGGTCCATTTTAACACGGGTAATGTATCAAGAGGCAAATACCGTCCGTACTGGCGGAATGTTACGTGATACCACGTACTTATGCTTTTGTGACCATTACTGCGCCATCTATCACAAAGCGATAAAAGTGGTCCAACTAAAACATTCATATTTCTTTACGCACTACACGAATATGTAATAAAAAACGGGGGGTCCTACTTAAAAAAACGCAGTTGATATCCGTTTGGCCTATGGCAGCGTCATCTAGCGGACCAACCATAGCGCCATCTGGTTTTCCCCTTCAAGATAGACGAGTTTCGTTCTTTGTAGTTTTTTCGTTTGGTGCTTATTTCGTGGGATATTTGGCCCGGTCACTATCAATGGACCACCCTGTATACAAGCTTCCAAACGTCCGTCAGGTGCGTGGCAGACGTTATGTAGCATCATACCACATACGCTGCTTGAAATGCAACACTCACAGTGTCAAGGTCATTTTACTGACAACTGAGGTGACAGCAAGTTCTTCATTGAAGGATTGTATGATACTAAATTCATACCAAATGAAACACGCAAGTTGCAGTAAAGGGTTCCAAACAGCCGCATCAGTACATAGAGTATCCCCCTCTGGTGGCAACGCAGCCTTATATTCTCGCAAGGAAACGGTTATAAAGGTGCCGAATGGCTTTCTGCAATAGACTGTCCCAAGCATCTTCCACCTATTGTTGAAATTCGACATCGGTTCTTTCAGACCCTGGAAACGAGTAAGTTCCAACTTCATCACGTCCCGTACGTTACCAGTTGCGAAAGATCTCATGATCTTGGTGGCCAAGGGTATTTGCATCGCTGACGAATGGTTTTGGAATTCCAGTTAGCCCTGTAACTCCATACTTCTCGAACTTCCTTCGCGTTGTTTTGTTGGTGGCATGGTACGCAAGTGCGAAATTCAATTCTGCAGTGACTTCTGCAGCGGTCTTCTACCTAATTTTCATCACAGTCCTTTTCAATGACCGTCTCTCGCGACCACTCATCCCACACTTCCGTCCACATTGTGACTTAGCGGATGATGTTTCTTCTACTTTTACTGTATGTGATAGAAACTTCGACATGGTGCCTCTTGAAATACCAACGCCTATACTTCCCCCTGCTTTTGTCAAAATATCGAATATTATGCACCATTTTATATTAACGAACGCTTTTTCTAAGCCGACATATCCTGCTAATGTGTATCGTTTTTTCTTAAACCATGATCCATTATGAAACGCAACATCAGAGCTGCTTCTCTGGTGCCTTTACCTTTTTTTAAACATCAAATTGATCATCACCTAATAGACGCTCAATTTTATTTTGAATTCCCCTGTATACATATACATTACAATTTGTATAGAAACCAAGTGGCAGTTAAAAGAGTTGAGGGGCATGAAAGGGAATCAGTGGTTGGGAAGCGAGTGAGAGTTGTAGCCTCTCCCCGATGTTATACAATCTGTATATTGAGCAAGCAGTGAAGGAAACAAAGGAAAAATTCGGAGTAGGTATTAAAATCCATGGAGAAGAAATAAAAACTTTGAGGTTCGCCGATGGCATTGTAATTCTGTCAGAGACATCAAAGGACTTGGAAGAGCAGTTGAACGGAATGGACAGTGCCTTGAAAGGAGAATATAAGATGAACTTCAACAAAGGCAAAACGAGGATAATGGAATGTAGTCGAATTAAGTCTTGTGATGCTGAGGGTATTAGATTAGGAAATGAGACACTTAAAGTAGTAAAGGAGTTTTGCTATTTGGGGAGCAAAATAACTGATCATGGTCGAAGTAGAGAGGATATAAAATGTAGACTGGCAATGGGAAGGAAAGCGTTTCTGAAGAAGAGAAATTTGTTAACATCGAGTATAGATGTGTCAGGAAGTCGTTTCTGAAAGTATTTGTATGGAGTGTAGCCATGTATGGAAGTGAAACATGGACGATAAATAGTTTAGACAAGGAGAGAATAGAAGCTTTCGAAATGTGGTGCTACAGAAGAATGCTGAAGATTAGATGGGTAGATCACATAACTAATGAGGAGGTGTTGAATAGGATTGGGGAGAAGAGAAGTTTGTGGCACAACTTGACTAGAAGAAGGGATCGGTTGGTAGGACATGTTCTGAGGCATCAAGGGATCACTAATTAGTATTGGAGGGCAGCGTGGAGGGTAAAAATCGTAGAGGGGGGCCAAGAGATGAATACACCAAGCAGATTCAGAAGGGTGCAGGTTGCAGTAGGTACTGGGAGATGAAATGGCTCTGAGCACTATGGGACTTAACATCTATGGTCATCAGTCCCCTAGACCTTAGAACTACTTAATCCTAACTACGGACTGCACACACATCCATGCCCGAGGCAGGATTCGAACTTGCGACCGTAGCGGTCGCGCAGCTCCGGACTGAACGCCTAGAACCGCTAGACCACCGCGGCCGGCTACTGGGAGATGAAGAAGCTTGCACAGGATAGAGTAGCATGGAGAGCTGCATCAAACCAGTCTCAGGACTGAAGATCACAACAACAACAACAACAACATATACATTTTCTTAATTTTCGTATTGACAGATTACGATCACGGAACAACTTCAGTTCCTCTTCATTGCTTGTTGTTTTTTATTTTTCCGGTACTCGTTCATCTTCTCTCCATGTTGCCTTTTCCTTTCCTCCGTCCATGATTTCTCATTTATTCTCCGTTGAAAGCATTCTACATTTATTAATTTATTCTAAAAAAGATTTCTGTGTAGTACTTCCGATCCTTTGACGATCTTTCTTTCTAGCTCCTTCCTTATTTCTGCAATCCACGCTATTGTCGGTTTCTTCTTCTAGAAATACAGAAATATTTGTTTCGTGAGCCTGTTCTCATTCATTCGATGCAGGTGTCCAAAAAATATTAATCATCTTCTAGCCACTACTTTTTATGCGTTTGTAGATCTCATTATTTCTCATTTTCCAGCCATCTGTAGTTTTTATGGCGCCCGTTATTTTTCTATGTTAAAAAATGACGAGATTCCTCCAGCTGTGTTAAGATGTTGGTATTATTGGCAACTAGTTTAGATGATGTTACAACATCATCTTCAGGCCCTAATTACAACATACCATATATAAACAACCAATGCAACAACAGTAATTTATGAGTTATTATGCAAAACTATTAGAACCATATTACGTAATGGATAATTTTAATGAAACTCTGGAATAAGCTCCCTCGTTATGTCCGGCTTCAAAAACAGTTAATGACGTGTCTACTTAAGCAACAGTAATGCCTTCCTCTGTACACGAATTCACTTCACCTCATTACTTCCCTCTTTCCCCCCACGTTAAATCTCTCTTCCCCAAAACTCGCTATACTAGTAAACATCTACTTTACACACCAAGATATTAGTACACATCTGCACAAATCTTCATTACTATTGCCAATTTTTCTCATGTTTATCATTATTATTTGTTTTTTTTACTGTTACTATTATTGCTTTTATCATACACTCCTGGAAATTGAAATAAGAACACCGTGAATTCATTGTCCCAGGAAGGGGAAACTTTATTGACACATTCCTGGGGTCAGATTCATCACATGATCACACTGACAGAACCACAGGCACATAGACACAGGCAACAGAGCATGCACAATGTCGGCACTAGTACAGTGTATATCCACCTTTCGCAGCAATGCAGGCTTCTATTCTCCCATGGAGACGATCGTAGAGATGCTGGATGTAGTCCTGTGGAACGGCTTGCCATGTCATTTCCACCTGGCGCCTCAGTTGGACCAGTATTCGTGCTGGACGTGCAGACCGCGTGAGACGACGCTTCATCCAGTCCCAAACATGCTCAATGGGGGACAGATCCGGAGATCTTGCTGGCCAGGGTAGTTGACTTACACCTTCTAGAGCACGTTGGGTGGCACGGGATACATGCGGACGTGCAATGTCCTGTTGGAACAGCAAGTTCCCTTGCCGGTCTAGGAATGGTAGAACGATGGGTTCGATGACGGTTTGGATGTACCGTGCACTATTCAGTGTCCCCTCGACGATCATTAGTGGTGTACGGCCAGTGTAGGAGATCACTCCCCACACCATGATGCCGGGTGTTGGCCCTGTGTGCCTCGGTCGTATGCAGTCCTGATTGTGGCGCTCACCTGCACGGCGCCAAACACGCATACGACCATCATTGGCACCAAGGCAGAAGCGACTCTCATCGCCGAAGACGACACGTCTCCATTCGTCCCTCCATTCACGCCTGTCGCGACACCACTGGAGGCGGGCTGCACGATGTTGGGGCGTGAGCGGAAGACGGCCTAACGGTGTGCGGGACCGTAGCCCAGCTTCATGGAGACAGTTGCGAATGGTCCTCGCCGATACCCCAGGAGCAACAGTGTCCCTAATTTGCTGGGAAGTGGCGGTGCGGTCCCCTACGGCACTGCGTAGGATCCTACGGTCTTGGCGTGCATCCGTGCGTCGCTGCGGTCCGGTCCCAGGTCGACGGGCACGTGCACCTTCCGCCGACCACTGGCGACAACATCGATGTACTGTGGAGACCTCACGCCCCACGTGTTGAGCAATTCGGCGGTACGTCCACCCGGCCTCCCGCATGCCCACTATACGCCCTCGCTCAAAGTCCGTCAACTGGACATACGGTTCACGTCCACGCTGTCGCGGCATGCTACCAGTGTTAAAGACTGCGATGGAGCTCCGTATGCCACGGCAAACTGGCTGACACTGACGGCGGCGGTGCACAAATGCTGCGCAGCTAGCGCCATTCGACGGCCAACACCGCGGTTCCTGGTGTGTCCGCTGTGCCGTGCATGTGATCATTGCTTGTAAAGCCCTCTCGCAGTGTCCGGAGCAAGTATGGTGGGTCTGACACACCGGTGTCAATGTGTTCTTTTTTCCATTTCCAGGAGTGTAATTTGTATGTATAGCACCTGTTGTAAAAATACCGCCAGTACTTACTTTATTAGGTCTTAGTCATTACTCTTTATTCGTATTGTGATTAGAGTAATCTAATTTTCTCGTTTCAATTATTGTCATGATGTAACTCTGATGTGTGAAATGCTGCATGTGTGGAACACTGGTCCGATGTAAGAGAGGGCCTGATGGCCCTAATCTTATCAGGTTAAATCAATAAATAAATAAATATTTTTGGCCATTTCCGTTAAAATGTTTTCACTATGGACATTAGCCATTTACATGGTATCACCAAATACAAATGAAGCTGTATATGGACAATCGTGATTACGATGTGTGAACCACTAGTTTTGATTTCACACTAGTCACTACGTGCCTTCCGCATGGAACACGCCCATCTCACCACAGACTACCAGTGTTAGCCACGTATGATCGCTGTCCACAAGTATGGTGAGTTACTTGTAAAATGTTGTCTACTTAGACGTCCTACACGTCATAATAACGAAGCACGAGCGTTTTTCCGTCCGCTTACCGCGTGTTACTGTTACATCACTTTTAGAATGACTTAGCTTCCTTGTAGATTTAATGTCAACTTGCTTGACGATACTTTATCTGTTTCCCCCGCGTGCATTATCAGATAGTAGTTCACGAGTTTATATCCGCTTATACCTACTACAGAGTTCAATATGTTGTCACTTCGATGAGTAACTTTCCCTCCTTAGGCGGATATTATAGAGTCAGTTTATCTTGATCAGTAAATTGGTCTTATACACAAAATAATTGTGCTTCCAACTTTCATGCTCGTTTCTCGTAAATCAGTGGGTACCCGATATGCTTTAACTACCAATTCTATACAACAACTGAATTATAAACATAAGTAAAATGAGTGAGTCCCCATGACAATGAAGTTTACCTAACATATGTCTGATAGGCGATGCGTATGTCCTCCTTTTTACAGTTCACTGTTTTTTAAAAAATTACAATGTTCCACGCCTATAGTATTATCCATTAGAATAACGGCTTGTTGCTTAAGCTTTTATATACTCTCATTTTTAATACCTGATATTAACCTATAATAAAACGATTGTGCACATACAGCTTCATTTGTATTTAGTGATACCACTTAAATGGCTAATGTCCATAGTGATGGCATTTGAACGGAAATGACCAAAAATATAATTAGTTTCATTAAAATTATCCATTATGTAATATGGTTATAATAGAATTGTTTTGCATAATAACTCATAAATTACTGTTGTTGCATTGGTTGTTTATGTATGGTATGTTGTATTTAGGGCCTGAAGATGATGTTGTGCCGGCCGGGGTGGCCGAGCGGTTCTAGGCGCTTCAGTCTGGATGTGTGATGTCCTTAGGTTAGTTAGGTTTAAGTAGTTCTAGGGGACTAATGACCTCAGATGTTAAGTCCCATAGTGCTCAGAGCCATTTGATGATGTAACAACATCGAAACTAGTTGCCACTAAAACGAACACCTTAATACCGCTGGGGGAACTCGTCATTGTTTAACACATATTATACTAGCTGTCGTCCCAAGGCGTCCGTTTCAATTATGGATTTTTATCTGGCCTTCAAGTACCTCTATTCTGTCCAGCATATAGTTCATTGTTAGCCATTCAAATCCATATAAACATTATGGCCCTACCACTGTGTTGCAGTGTTTTAGTTTTCTTGTTCTAGGTATGCTTTTCTTGCTGAAAGTATTCTTTTCCAAGCCATATGCTTTCTCGATTTTGTTATCTTTTATATCCACTGCGAATTTTGTAAGTTGGATAGTTTCTCCAAAATATTTGAATTTACTGGTGTATTGTATTGTGTATTAAACCGGGGACCTAGTAACGACGGAGAGGCTTCGTCCCGCTGTAGCCCTCAGTGGTTCACAACCCCACCAAAGGCCACAGCAGTCCACCCACCCCACCGCCACCCCACACCGAACCCAGGCTCATTGTGCGGTTCGGCCCCCAGTCAACCCCCCCCCCACCCCCCCAGGAACGCCTCATACCAGACGACTGTAACCCCAAACGTTGGCGTGGTAGAGTAATTATGGTGTACGCGTACATGAAAACAGTGTTTGCGCAGCAAATGCCGACATACTGTGAGGCGGAATAAGGGGAACCAGCCCGCATTCGCCGAGGCAGATGGAAAACCACCTTACAAACCATCCTCAGGCTGGCAGGCACGACGGACCTCGACACTAATCCGCTTGGCGGCTTCGTGCCGGGGAACGAACACATTCCCGCTCGGGAATCAGCGCGTTAGACCGCGCGGCTAGCCATGCAGGCTGAATTTACTGAACTCGTTCTGTTTTACCTATTTGTGTTTCTATGAATTTTGGTGCATGTTTTGTTTCTCATGAGCTTTGCTTTTTCAGATGAATTTATGAGATCAGTTCTGTTTGCTGTTTCTTCCAGAATATTTATTTACCTAATGGCGCGTGTCAAATTTTCTGAAAGTATGTAACCTCCCCGTGAAAATTTAAATGACTATAATTATCTCCCCGCAAATAATGTAAATGACTATAATTGAATGTTAATGGGAATAGAGCCAAATGTTGTTGAGCTCCCACAAAACATCGTTAAATTGAAATAATGGCAACTGTGCCTTCGCTACAACAATATTGAAAAATAATGGCCCAAATGTAAACTCGACACAAAAATTAAGAAATGAAGATTAATCCTTAAACCCACAATAATAGGGCAGCATCGCTGACCATGGGCCCTGTGCGGTAATTAAACTGATAAATTGATTCTGGGAGGAAAAGCATAGGAAATATTGTTTCAATTGGAATGATTCTTTTCTTAAAAAGGATTGCTCTGATATCAAAATTATTATTGGAGCATTTCTTGAACAAATTAATTACAATTAACATACATTACATTATCAGATGTGCGCCATGCTGCTTCATTACCTTATTTAACAATATACCTCGTCCCGAACCTTGACCAGAGACCCATGTCGACGCCCGCCGACTCCTCACACACAACTCCGACTCGCAACGGAGTCCAACACGCAGCTGCAACTACGTGCTCTCGCGACTCGCTACGTACAACTACTTTCTCGCAACTGCCTCTCTCGCGCAGTCAAGCGCAGACTAGCAACGATAAACAACTCTCTGGTCAGAAATTCTGTCATGCCTCGCCATCGCTGGTTGAAACGTACGCGTTTCAAGTATTGCGAATTCGTCTGCAAAATCCAGGTAGTTTTCCATTTGTTTTCCTTCCTAGAATTATTGGTTGAATTATGTGACTCTTAAGCTCCAACTCCCTGATCCTTACAATTCTTTCTAGAATGCAGTTAAATAGTAAAAGTGATAAACCATTCCTTAACACTAGATTTTATTTGAAATCGCTGAAATACTTCTTCCATAACTTTAACTTTAGATATTATATTTGAAGAATTTCACGAAATACGTTTGCTAATTTTGCTTTGACTGATTGACTGATCTGGCCTTGGAACACTAACCAAAACGGCCTTGCTGTGCTGGTACTGCGAACGGCTGAAAGCAAGGGGAAACTACGGCCGTAATTTTTCCCGAGGGCATGCAGCTCTACTGTATGGTTAATGATGATGTCGTCTTCTTGGGTAAAATATTCCGGAGGTAAAATAGTCCCCCATTCGGATGTCCGGGTGGGGACTACTCAAGAGGACGTCGTTATCAGGAGAAGGAAACTGGCGTTCTACGGATCGGAGCGTGGAATGTCAGATCCCTTAATCGGGCAGGTAGGTTAGAAAATTTAAAAAGGGAAATGGATAGGTTAAAGTTAGATATAGTGGGAATTAGTGAAGTTCGGTGGCAGGAGGAACAAGACTTCTGGTCAGGTGACTACAGGGTTATAAACACAAAATCGAATAGGGGTAATGCAGGAGTAGGTTTAATAATGAATAGGAAAATAGGAATGCGGGTAAGCTACTACAAACAACATAGTGAACGTATTATTGTGGCCAAGATAGACACGAAGCCCACACCTACTACAATAGTACAAGTTTATATGCCAACTAGCTCTTCAGATGACGAAGAAATTGAAGAAATGTATGATGAAATAAAAGAAATTATTCAGATAGTGAAGGGTGACGAAAATTTAATAGTCATGGGTGACTGGAACTCGATAGTAGGAAAAGGGAGAAAAGGAAACATAGTAGGTGAATATGGATTGGGGCTAAGAAATGAAAGAGGAAGCCGTCTGGTAGAATTTTGCACAGAGCATAACTTAATCATAGCTAACACTTGGTTCAAGAATCATGAAAGAAGGTTGTATACCTGGAAGAATCCTGGAGATACTAAAAGGTATCAGATAGATTACATAATGGTAAGACAGAGATTTAGGAACCAGGTTTTAAATTGTAAGACATTTCCAGGGGCAGATGTCGATTCTGACCACGATCTATTGGTTATGAACTGCAGATTGAAACTGAAGAAACTTCAAAAAGGCGGGAATTTAAGGAGATGGGACCTGAATAAACTGAAAGAACCAGAGGTTGTACAGAGTTTCAGGGAGAGCATAAGGGAACAATTGACAGGAATGGGGGAAAGAAATACAGTAGAAGAAGAATGGGTAGCTCTGAGGGATGAAGTAGTGAAGGCAGCAGAGGATCAAGTAGGTAAAAAGACGAGGGCTAGTAGAAATCCTTGGGTAACAGAAGAAATATTGAGTTTAATTGATGAAAGGAGAAAATATAAAAATGAAGTAAATGAAGCAGGCAAAAAGGAATACAAACGTCTCAAAAATGAGATCGACAGGAAGTGCAAAATGGCTAAGCAGGGATGGCTAGAGGACAAATGTAAGGATGTAAAGGCTTATCTCACTAGGGGCAAGATAGATACTGCCTACAGGAAAATTAAAGAGTCCTTTGGAGAAAAGAGAGCCACTTGTATGAACATCAAGAGCTCAGATGGAAACCCAGTTCTGAGCAAAGAAGGGAAAGCAGAAAGGTGGAAGGAGTATATAGAGGGTCTATACAAGGGCGATGTACTTGAGGACAATTTTATGGAAATGGAAGAGGATGTAGATGAAGATGAAATGGGAGATACGATACTGCGTGAAGAGTTTGACAGAGCGCTGAAAGACCTGAGTCGAAACAAGGCCCCCGGAGTAGACAACATTTCATTGGAACTACTGACGGCCTTGAGAGAGCCAGTCCTGACAAAACTCTACCTTCTGGTGAGCAAGATGTATGAGACAGGTGAAATACCCACAGACTTCAAGAAGAATATAATAATTCCAATCCCAAAGAAAGCAGGTGTTGACAGATGTGAAAATTACCGAACAATCAGTTTAATAAGCCACAGCTGCAAAATACTAACACGAATTCTTTACAGACGAATGGAAAAACTAGTAGAAGCCGACCCCGGGAAAGATCAGTTTGGATTCCGTAGAAATACTGGAACAAGTGAGGGAATACTGACCTTACGACTTATCTTAGAAGATAGATTAAGGAAAGGCAAACCTACGTTTCTAGCATTTGTAGACTTACAGAAAGCTTTTGACAATGTTGACTGGAATACTCTCTTTCAAATTCTAAAGGTGGCAGGGGTAAAATACAGGGAGTGAAAGGCTATTTACAATTTGTATAGAAACCAGATGGCAGTTATAAGAGTCGAGGGACACGAAAGGGAAGCAGTTGTTGGGAAGGGAGTAAGACAGGGTTGTAGCCTCTCCCCGATGTTATTCAATCTGTATATTGAGCAAGCAGTAAAGGAAACAAAAGAAAAATTCGGAGTAGGTATTAAAATCCATGAAGAAGAAATAAAAACTTTGAGGTTCGCCCATGACATTGTAATTCTGTCAGAGACAGCAAAGGACTTGGCAGAGCAGTTGAATGGAATGGATAGCGTCTTGAAAGCAGGATATAAGATGAACATCAACAAAAGCAAAACGAGGATAATGGAATGTAGTCAAATTAAATCGGGTGATGCTGAGGGAATTAGATTAGGAAATGAGGCACTTAGCAATAAAGGAGTTTTGCTGTTTGGGGAGCAAAGTAACTGATGATGGTCGAAGTAGAGAGGATATAAAATGGCAAGGAAAGCGTTTCTGAAGAAGAGAAATTTGTTAACATCGAGTATAGATTCAAGTGTCAGGAAGTCATTTCTGAAAATATTTGTATAGAGTGTAGCCACGTATGGAAGTGAAACATGGACGATAAATAGTTTGGACAAGAAGAGAATAGAAGCTTTCGAAATGTGGTGCTACAGAAGAATGCTGAAGATTAGATGGGTAGATCACATAACGAATGAGGAAGTACTGAATAGGATTGGGGAGAAGAGAAGTTTGTGGCACAACTTGATCAGAAGAAGGGATCGTTTGGTAGGACATGTTCTGAGGCATCAAGGGATAACCAGTTTAGTATTGGAGGGCAGCGTGGAGGGTAAAAATCGTAGAGGGAGACCAAGAGATGAATACACTAAGGAGATTCAGAAGGATGTAGGTTGTAGTAGGTACTGGGAGATGAAGAAGCTTGCACAGGATAGAGTAGCATGGAGAGCTGCATCAAACCAGTCTCAAGACTGAAGACCAAAACAACAACAACAACAACAATTTTGCTTTAACACCAAATTCTCTAATGATTTTGTCTATTGTTTCTCTCTCTACCAAATCAGTTTTTTTTTCTTTTTGAACTCATTAAATGATGCTATCTCATTAAATGATGCTATTATAGATTTGCGGTATCCTATTCCCTTTATTTTCCGATGTTGTTCAGTCTTTAAGAAATTTTTGAAGTTGAGTGAACAGTGCGAAAAAGCGCTCCTGAGTCTCTCTGAACACTCTCTTGATCTGCACGGAAAGCAACGGCTGCGCAGAAAACAGTTTGGAGCCGGCTGTTTCATACGACACCCCTGCTAGCCAACTGCGCGCCTAGAGCGGAGCCCCTCCCTGACCTTAGGGGGTGGTAATCGCCAATGAGGCTCGGTTCGCGCCACAGTCCGGGCTTCGTGCCCTGGGGAGCGCCACCATTGGCTCCACGCATTCACCCCTGCTGCCGCAAAACCGGTCGCACGAGCCCTTGCTACGGAGCTGGTCAAGTCGCTTACTTTCAGAGACAGGGCGTTCTGTCTTAAGAAAAAAACCAGATCGTCCTATATTCTTTAATACACAGGGTGATTGGTTCAAATGGCTCTGAGCACTATGGGACTCAACTGCTGAGGTCATAAGTCCCCTAGAACTTAGAACTACTTAAACCTAACTAACCTAAGGACAACACACACATCCATGCCCGAGGCAGGGTTCGAACCTGCGACCGTAGCGGTCGCGCGGTTCCAGACTGTAGCGCCAGAACCGCTCGGCCACCAGCGGCCGGCTCAGGGTGATTAATTAAACTTTTAAACCGCTATAGAAATAACACCACTGGTTAGAATAACGTCAAATTGCAACGGAATATTATCGGAGAAGGAAGAAAACGTGCCGGCCGACGTGGCCGTGGGGTTCTAGGCGCTTCAGTCTGGAACCGCGCGACCGCTACGGTCGCAGGTTCGAATCCTGCCTCGGCCGTGGATGTTCTGAATATACGGAATGGGATAATGTTTGGCTTTAAATGTGTCGTGCATTTTAACTTGAAATTCATACATAAAACCGGACATAGTACCAGGGACGTTGTCAAAAACTGGAGCTTGCTGTAAAAGAATTTTGCGTAGTTGAGTACGTTCGACGTCTGTATTTGCACTGCTTTGTTTTACTTTATCAGAAATCATTTGCATAACGTAATAGTCGACTTCGTCTGGAGTATTATAGTTGTGTACGTACGTATCTGTTAACAATGTCAAATGACAGTCTATGTAACGCGATGTAAAAATGACCTCTGTTCGATTAATTATTTGTTCTTCTGCAGGTAAAGAGTGCTGAAATTCTAATGCCAGTTGTACATTTTCATCCTTTAACATTAAATAAGAATTCTGAAAGTCAATAATTGCGTCGTGTTGTACCAGAAAATTCGTACCTAAAATAACGTCTGTTGTCAATAAAGGCACAATCCAAAAATTTGAGTGAAACGTATGACCTGCAATACAAAATGATAAGTGTGTCTGTAACTTTACATCTACTCCTTTACCAGATACTGCTCCTTTTACTTTAGTTTTGCCTAATGGTAACGTAGGATAGGTATTCTCTTTGTTACATTCGTTGAAAGTTTCTTCACTTATAACTGACATAGGTGATCCAGAATCGATTACTGCTGAAAATTTGGATGATCCAATCTTTACTTCAATGACAGGGTGCGAAATGGGTTTTTGAATACCTGGTTTTTCATGCAAAAGTGTGTCTCGGATGTCGTCAAAAGTAATAACATTTTCGTGAACAAGATTCTCTGTGTCAAAAGTATTGCTTGCGCTGCTGGAAGATGCAACCTGTACTGTATCTAGTCAAATTCTATATGACGAGCTGTTATTTGCGGGAGGATGCTGTGGCATTTCGACTATTTGTACTGTTCTGTTATTTCTTCCTGACGTATTAGGTTCGGGATGATATCGACTGTCCGGTTCGTTCATGATAATTTGTTGTTGCGGATGATTCTGCTGCTGGGAAGACCTACTGTTATTAAATGTACGCTGAAATCTGTGCTCTTTACTTTTACGTCTGTCATGATAGTCATTGCTGTACGGCGCGTTGCGATAGGAATTGAAATGATGTGTTTTCTGTACGTAGTGATTTCCTTGTTGCTGTGCGTGACTATTTGGTGGAGCCGACGCTATACGTGTAGGCGGCGAAACATTAAAGCTTGGTTGACCTTGCAAACCACATTGTTGGTTAGGTATGCTAACCGGCTGGTTTTGTTCTTGTTGTGGGGGAAAAACCTCTATTGTTGCCAAAATATGTTTACTGTTGCTAAAATTTTGTACACACTGATGATTAAAATTTTGTCTGTTATTAAAATTATGCTAGTATTTCTTGTCATTTCAGGAGTGTCTAGTGAAAATTGCCACTTTCTGTAAAACTTGTATATCTGGTTTTCTTTACTCATTCTTAATTCTAGATAGATCGATAGTTGAAGAGCTGTTTTGATAGATATAAAGGATAGTAGAAGAGAAGGCAGCAGTGCAGAAAACTAAAGATGAAACAGCACTACTACGGCTCGGGGCCCTGTGCACGCTGCGGCACATATTCATCAAAGTGCAATGAATCCCCTGAGGTCTCTTACGCGCTGCAAATAAATTGTAGTTTCTGCGTTACAGGCAATGCCGGTGAAAATTCAAAAACAAATTGTTGTATCCAGTCCAATTCTAGTTTCTGCATTACAGGCCAAGCTGGTGAAAATACAAAAGCAAATTGTCGTATCCAGTCCAAAGGGTGTAGTTGTGATCTGTCTTTTTTAAATACCTTAAATTTCCTAATGGATAGAAAGTGCTTGTAATCAAAATTATCGTCTCTGTATGTCTGAACAGGTTCAGAATTGAATGATAATCTGTTTGTCTGTGACTGTTCGGAATCTAAGTCACGTTCTCTCTGTAAATTACCTAAATTGTACAGGCTGTGTGAGTGTGAGAAATGTTCGGAATGTGGCGTATGCTGTGCCGTGTTAGAGGCTGAAACATTTTTCATTTCCGTCAATTCGTACTGTAAAGATGACAATTTTCTACGTAATGTATTATTGGACGAACCTATCTCACTGATCGTCTGCTGTAAATTTTGGAATTCGGGTGTTTGATTGAAAGAAATTGGTGACGTATCGCCTGATTTGGTATCATTGTTATTTTTGATAACGTCAATACGACTGGCCATTTCATCATATTTTTCAGTCAGTGCTTTTACCTGATCATCGTTTTTATTATCACAAGCATTAATTTGTTTTTGTATTTTACGTGTGGTTTTGTTCAATTTTTTAACGTCAGCTTTGACGGCATCGGAATCCGGTATTAGTTCCAACTTTTCAAGTCTGTTGGTCATTGTCTAAAAGTCTAATGTGTGTGTGTGTCTGTTTTTGTTTTAAGATCGGAGATTTCATCATGCAATTCGGTGTTCAGATGTTTGATTTTGTCTGATACTGTAGCAATATTGTTGTCTACGTATGTTTTTGCTTTCGTAAATAACTTACTCTTGTCTTCCTGTCTCTGTGCCGTAATTGTTTCCATGACTTGTTTCTTTACTTTATTCTGTTCCTGTATAAATTTACGGTAACGCGTTTCACTGTTTTGTAGGTGGTGATTAAAACGTTCGTCAATTTGTCTGTTCTGTTGGTCAAATTTCGTGTCTACTTTCGCATCCAGTGTGCGTGAAAGTTCTGCTGACACTAATTTAAACTCGTCGCGTAACTGTGCTGCGTTTTCAGAACATTGTTTAGCGACTGCACTAATTTCATCTCTAAGTAATTTAGTTGTGGCTGCATGTGTATTACTTAATTCTTGTGCCACAGATCTAATTTCTTCACTACTGTTCCTAGCACAAGCCTTAATTTCCTCACGTAACTGTTCTTTGGTATCATGACATTGCACGGCGACGGCTGTAATTTGTTCACTAAGTTGTTTGTTCTGTTCATTAAGTTGTTTGAAATTTTCATTAAGGTTGTCTTGTTTTTCATTAAGTTGTTTGTTCGATTCATTAAGTCGTTTGAAATTGTCGTCTTGTTCTTTCTTAGACTGTTTGAGATTTTCATTAAGTTGTAGCAATACTGCCATAACTTGATCCATCCAAAAGTAGCGACTCTATTTTCTATGCTGTGTGTTGGTATATCTACATTTGTCACGTTTTGCGTAACCATTTGGTCATTCTCTGATTCTTGAAAAGGTTCACCAATTGGATGTGCACTGTTAGTCACTACACCGGAATCAAATAAATCTGACATATTTTGAGTATATTGTTCACCTTCGTTAGAAACAATTATCTGTTCGCTACGTATATTTTGCAAATCATGCGTGTCTAACTGGAAAGCGTTCATTGTAACGGAACGCGCCGCGTCATCAACTGTTACATTTACTCTGGACATAATTGCATTTGTTTGCTCATCATTAGAATCAAAATCAATACTATTGATCGGCACGCGCTGATTATCTGTAATTAGAGGATTATCACTGTTACACTGAGTGTCGCTAGTATTGTCGGTCAAATTATTCGAGTCGGCTATTTCACTCATTGCACATCGCGATGCACTGTTAACAGTTTTTCGCGGCATTTTCACAGATCAAAATTAAGCACAAAATCAATCAAAGTCAAAGCAAAAATGGAAAAAATACAATTACAACAAAGAGCAATGACTTGCCGGTGATCTGTGAAAGAAAGAGTGACAAATTAGTAAATGCGTTGCGCCAGATGCAGACTACATTTAATATTAAGTAAATAAGAGCAGATATATGACTACTTCACAGAAATTCACAAAGAAAATACGATCCTGGCGGTTGTCGACAAGTGTAACCTCCCCACAAAAATCATTCTCATTTAGTGTAACCTCAAAACAGAAAAATTCCTAAACCTCTCAACAGTAAAAATATAATTGTGTCGTTCACATTCAGTGTAACGTCCCAACAAAAAAATAAATTCAGTAACCTGGTGATAATACAATGTAACTAACTTCTCAATTGAACTGTCGCTCACTTATAACTTTTCAATAATTGACTGTGAATTTAACCTGGTGAATTTTGGACGTCAGCAGTCCTGCGTCATGGCCCTGAAAGATCATTCTCAATAAAAAAAGGAAAATTCTTACCTCAATGAAGTCGCCGGATAACGCATATATATCTGCTCTTACAATAAATTTTTCTGGCACAGCCCTGTGCAATGCTGGCCAATAGGTTTGTCATTTATGAAAGTAAACAACTGATTTTTCTTTTGCAATAATCGGGATGATCATGGATTGGAGAAATTAGTAAATTCTTTAAATTGAAATGAATGGTTGTTAAAAGTTATTTTTTTATGAGAAAGATTATTATTAGGACATTCTTAAAACATTTACATGGGACTTGAGATAACAATACTACATATGCTCGAGGCTGCTTTTTACCTTATACAATAATACTCAGGCTCCGGCATCGCTGCACCGCGAACGGTCCAGCCAACACGATACACTAGATCAGACTCCAGACTAGCAACAACTTACTGCTACAGCTACACAGTTCCTACTGCAGTCAACACTGCTCTCTGGTCAGAGATTCTCTTATACCTTACATATCGCAGGCAGCGCGTGAGCAATACATCGAAATTACATCTGCTCGGACCTCTTACAGCATGGCCGAAGGAATGTCCTCACGGTGTTCAATAAACGAATTTCCCAACAACAACAACAACAAAATGCCAGTTATTCTGTCCTGTCAAACGCTCTTCTACAATGACTGGATCTACCAACATGTTTCGGATCATGCCGCACCAAACACCGATCGAAAAACGAACTTAGAAATTGGTATCCATTGTAACGTGACGATTTTCCTGCGACAATCGGTGATTACTACGTGTTTGGTTGATCACATTTCGTAAAAATCTGGTTTCATCGGTGAATAAATTAATGGAAGCGAATGACGATTCTTATTTAACACGTGACAAAATTCAAGTCATGTGGATTTGTCACCAATGACAAGATTGTGGACACCCTGTATGCTGCGGGCTTTAAATAAAAATGTGAGTAAAAATGTGAGGGCCTCAAGTACGTACCCTCAGAGTGGAAATATAAAAAGTTTTGGCTGGTTTCGTTGTCTAGGGGCTGGCATACGTAGTTGCCGCTTCACAAGCCAAATACTGCTGAGTCTACAGTATAGAATAATACACACGTGAATCGAATGGTTGAAAGTTCCTATCACTCGGCAATTGCGAATTTCGAACGCAACGTAGACACTTATAAATGAAAGATTGCTATTATTTAAATTGTCCAGGTACTATTTTAACGATAGCAGAAGTACCTTTCAGAATGCCCTTTATTACTGTAAAACACTTATTGGTGTCGATAGTCCAGCAGTTAAATAAAATATAAGTTGAATAACAGGGAAACAATAGATTCCTACTTAACGTAATTAGTTATGAACAACAACATAGCTCGCGAGATACTCACTTCTAAACGTATACTACGTCTCCACTGTAGAAGCCACGGAAATCTCACAAGTGCACAAGTAGGCATTACGAAATATTTCTATCTCCCGCGACCACGGACAAACTGCTCAACTGTACAAATCTTTCCCGCGACTCTGCGTCCGTCCTGCCATACCGTCCAGGACTCTCCCGTGTCCTCTCTAGAACTCCCCTGTCCTCTCTCGAAACGATGCTCCTCCCCCACCTCCATACACTCTCCACGTGTCCTTTCTGGAACGATCGCTGTGACTGGCTAGAGCGCTCCTGCTCTGTCTCCAAGCCAACACACACTCACAAATATAATGAAACACATTAGAAATATTGGATTTACATTTAAATAACTTGAAATTAAATAAATATTCCTACGGCTGGACCATAAACAAGCTCTAACACAATTAAATACATAAACAAATTAAATAAACATATATCAAAGGAATAGAACAGAAGTAAGCCAGTAGCCTAATGTCTCTGTGCTTTGTAAAACACAGTAAATAATTGATCAATTTCTTGATGAACAGTATATATCAGATACAAATAAAGACATAGATCAATAAATATATTTATAAGCATGCTCCTACCGTTTTTTTGTGTAACTGTGGAGTACTTATGGCTTGACGCAATCGATAGTAATCGGCCACTTTGACCTCCAATGACTCATGTACTATTCAAGTTACGTGCCTGTAATTTATACCAATTTAGGTTTACGCTAATAGCTTTCTAAAGACACTAAGATCGACAAAATCAGATGAACCGTTCAGATTTTGAAAATTCGTTGCTGGGTGTTACTTGTATAATTTACCATGAGATACAAAACTTTAAACTAATAAAGATATTGAAAATCTGACTACACCATCAGAATCGTCGTGCAAATAATGGTAATGTACATGTTTCTTTTTGAGGTATCATGATTCATCTGGTCGTTATTAATTTCTATACGAACTGTGAAATTTGGTGTCACCGCCAGACACCACACTTGCTAGGTGGTAGCCTTTAAATCGGCCATTAGTATACGCCGGACCCGCGTGTCGCCACTGACAGTGATCGCAGACCGAGCGCCGCCACACGGCAGGTCTAGAGAGACGTACTGGCACTCTCCCCAGTTGTACAGCAGACTTTGCTAGCGAAGCCACACTGACAAATACGCTCTCATTTGCCGAGACGATAGTTAGCATAGCCTTCAGCTAAGTCATTGGCTACGACCTAGCAAGGCGCCATAGCTTTGATAATTAATGTTGTGAAGCATGTATCATCAAGAGCGATGTTCTACAAATGTGGATTAAAGTTAAGTATTACAGCAACTGCGTCCATTTTCTAAGTTCTCATTTCCTTTTAACTGTTCCAGACCTCACGCCAATCTGCGTGAGCTTAACGCGTGCCTTTCGGCTTCCTCTCGTTGTGACTTGGCTGTCTTGCTAAGTCACAACATGAAATGTCTGCCATTAAGGTTCCACAAAGTCCGCCATCTTTGGCACTGAAACGTCCCCTTAGAAAAATTATAAACGACTGTGCTTAAACTGACACACAATATTTTTAGCGCAACGCAATCTGACTTTCAATAATCCTTACAAAAGAATGGCCCTGACTCACAATAACCTATACCTTTCACAAATCACTTACCTCACAAAAATCTTCGTTACTCTCAAGTACTGCAATACAGCGAGCGCCACTAACTACTGAAGGCACTAACTACTGATAGGCATACTTAGCAAATGAAAGATTTTGATAGAGAACAAACAATGTATTTACCATAATAGTGTTCAAAAGTCATATGTATATCAGTTATTGACATCCAGTCTTACAAATTTCCTTTTTCTGGCGGACAAACGTCCAGATCGTCCGCTCTCAAAACTCCGCCATCTCTCTCCCCACATCCACCACTGCTGGCGGCTCACCTCCAACCGCGCAACGCTACGCGCTGTTCACATCCAACTGTCCAACACTACAATAGCAAATATTCCAACAATGCAAACCAGCCACAGACTGCACACAGCACAGTCAGTGATTTTCATTCAGAGCGCTAGGTGACGTTGTTGTTGTTGTGGTCTTCAGTCCTGAGACTGGTTTGATGCAGCTCTCCATGCTACTCTATCCTGTGCAAGCTTTTTCATCTCCCAGTACCTACTGCAACCTACATCCTTCTGAATCTGCTTAGTGTATTGATCTCTTGGTCTGCCTCTGCGATTTTTACCCTCCACGCTGCCCTCCAATACTAAATTTGTGATCCCTTGATGCCTCAAAACATGTCCTACCAACCGATCCCTTCTTCTAGTCAAGTTGTGCCACAAACTTCTCTTCTCCCCAATCCTATTCAATACCTCCTCATTAGTTACGTGATCCACCCACCTTATCTTCAGCATTCTTCTGTAGCACCACATTTCGAAAGATTCTATTCTCTTCTTGTCCAAACTGGTTATCGTCCATGTTTCACTTCCATACATGGCTACACTCCATACAAATACTTTCAGAAACGACTTCCTGACACTTAAATCTATACTCGATGTTAACAAATTTCTCTTCCTCAGAAACGATTTCCTTGCCATTGCCAGTCTACATTTTATATCCTCTCTACTTCGACCATCATCAGTTATTTTACTCCCTAAATAGCAAAACTCCTTTACTACTTTAAGTGTCTCATTTCCTAATCTAATCCCCTCAGCATCACCCGATTTAATTTGACTACATTCCATTATCCTCGTTTTGCTTTTGTTGATGTTCATCTTATATCCTCCTTTCAAGACACTGTCCATTCCGTTCAACTGCTCTTCCAAGTCCTTTGCTGTCTCTGACAGAATTACAATGTCATCGGCGAACCTCAAAGTTTTTACTTCTTGTCCATGAATTTTAATACCTACTCCGAATTTTTCTTTTGTTTCCTTTACTGCTTGCTCAATATACAGATTGAATAACATCGGGGAGAGGCTACAACCCTGTCTCACTCCTTTCCCAACCACTGCTTCCCTTTCATGCCCCTCGACTCTTATAACTGCCATCTGGTTTCTGTACAAATTGTAAATAGCCTTTCGCTCCCTGTATTTTACCCCTGCCACCTTCAGAATTTGAAAGAGAGTATTCCAGTTAACGTTGTCAAAAGCTTTCTCTGAGTCTACAAATGCTAGAAACGTAGGTTTGCCTTTTCTTAATCTTTCTTCTAAGATAAGTCGTAAGGTTAGTATTGCCTCACGTGTTCCAACATTTCTACGGAATCCAAACTGATCTTCCCCGAGGACCGCTTCTACCAGTTTTTCCATTCGTCTGTAAAGAATTCGCGTTAGTATTTTGCAGCTGTGACTTATTAAACTGGTAGTTCGGTAATTTTCACATCTGTCAACACCTGCTTTCTTTGGGATTATAATTATTATATTCTTCTTGAAGTCTGTGAGTATTTCGCCTGTCTCATACATCTTGCTCACCAGATGGTAGAGTTTTGTCATGACTGGCTCTCCCAATTCTATCAGTAGTTCTAATGGAATGTTGTCTACTCCCGGGGCCTTGTTTCGACTCAGGTCTTTCAGTGCTCTGTCAAACTCTTCACGCAGTATCTTATCTCCCATTTCATCTTCATCTACATCCTCTAGGTGACGTTACCAACATAAAAACGTAAACAGCCTACTTACAGCACTCCCACCATGTCTCCTTCGTCGACACAGCGTCACCATGGAATTCCCAGCCACGCGATCGGCTGGACCACGTGGTCCGGCCGTTGTGCGGCATCATGCGGTTGCTAACGAACTGAAAATATTTCCAGGGCGCCACAACTCGCCCATTACCTCACAATGTGAAATGGGTACCAGTTCTCCAAGTGTAAAGATAGACACACATGTGTGCGCAAAACACTGCTACGTGGAGGAAGACACCCTGTGCTGGCAATGGGACTGCAGTGCACCATTTCTGTTCCTGCAAAGGTCATTTAGCTGCACCTTAGGATGAAAAATCCGAACTTGGATTCTTTCACGCAATGTGCTGAAACGGTAAACACCCTGGACTAGGAAGGAATTCGACACGACGGAAAGTGCCGATGGTATTGTTCGACTTGAGCAGGAGCTCTGCCATCACAGAAGCTGTAAGCACACACCAATCCGTGTGTACATGGGTCACATTCTAGCATTTTGGTCACTTAACCGGTGATACACTCAGTTCCTCAGGGCACTTCATTCACAAGAAAACATGGCCAATTGCGCGTTCAAAAAGCTAGTTTAATGGGAGACAGACATCCTGAGCTAAGAGGGTGAAATCAACGAGATCTGGCTAGAATAAAACGTCAAAGATGTTCGGTGGGTAATACGCATCATACATGCGCACCACTAGCCCAGAAACAAATGTATATTAAATGAGCTCTATCTCGTAAACCATTCCGAATATGGAATAGGTCCATATCAAATTTCTTGCTTCAGATGAGTACTAGCGTCATATTATTGAATTGTTGTGTACATAGTTCTGCTTAGTCAGTGTGTACACAACTTTCCCAATAGAGCGCGCCCCGCTAAGCACAACAGCGCAGGCGCAGTGCTCGTCCGTCTCCGCACTACGAGATGGCGCTGCCATAGAGACGGACCAAATTCTGCTTCCGCCGATCCATTACATTAATATGTAATGCAGCCAATGAGATTGCTGCTCACGTAGAACCTCTTCTCCTCACAGATCACAATCACGCAGTGATACCTGAATGCGCGAGGTATTATAACGAGTGTACAGACCTCCGATTAGTCAGTCTGCACCAGTCTGCATTAGTCTGTAGTCAAGTTTCAGTCTGGGCCTAATAAGATTATCATATTCCTGTACATAGCCATGAAGATAAATGTATAGACACTTTGTCAAGCATCAGAGATATGTGAGAATAAGATTAACGTACCAAGACCAAAGGAACTTCAGATTATCAATTGTAAATAGCATCGAGAACCAAGTTAAGTAATTTTTATGCTGGTTATTATTTTAACAAATGTGTGTGAAAATTAATCAAGTTCTGTTTAAAGTTGGTCACCGGCAATCGGCTACTCTAAGCGTGAAAGTGGCATTTATATCGTCTGACCTAACGGCAGAAGATAAACACGCCACGATAAGACCACGAGACATATTGCTGACACTCGCCTACTTCGTTAGAGCGACAAGTCAAATAATCTAATGGTGTGTGTACCGAAGGTCTTACAGTACGCACACCACATGAATACTGGTCATTCCTTCTGGGATACCCTGTTTTGTGTCGTCATTGACACTTTAGAGTCTTGTACCCTGGGAAGCAAGGTGAGGATGTTGTTTCGTGGCCAATATCCTCTTTCTACAACACAATTGCACACATGTATTAACAGGGTTCTTTTTTTATAAGAACGAGAAGCTACTTATCTTTAAGCAAGTTGTTGTGGTACAAACACTTCCGCAATCGTCCATGCTAACCTCACTGCTGGTGAAGTACAAGTCCCACTATAAAACCACACTCTTGCAGCTGGTGATGTAAACTGACAGACACCAACTAGCAGAGTGACTGACTCTGTGACTGCGACAGAGTGTGACTCAGGGCTGACTGTCTATGACTGACTGGGCCCTCCAGTCCGGGGTGGCGGTCTAAATCCATGTGGTGGAGAAAGCGTTGGCGGCACGTTGCTAGCGAGTCTGTCTTTGGCCTGATATAGTCTGTCTGTAAACTGAAGAGCCAGCAGCGCTTTTGGTGGGGGAAGTTCCCGGAATAACTCTGCCACTGGACTACAGGGCCACCCAAAATCTGTTGCCCGTTACCTGTGTAGTAGTGTAGAGCAGCGTGCAGTGATATACGTCCTTTCTGTTCGTGGGATTTTAGTTGCCAGTGTCAGTTAACTTTGTATACTTACTGATATACTTCGATATCCGGAAGTGATGGGTAATTGCCTAGCACCGTAAAAAAATGTGCAGAATACGAAGAAGAGGAGGTATTTGCAGAGTAACAAGCGTTCGATCGTCTCTAATGTTAGTACAGCGTATGTTAAAGAGGCGACGCAAAAAGAACTGTTGGCTAATATTACTACTCCCAACCAAACGGCTGCAATTCAGGCAAACTTCAGCCGCGTCCAATAGGATGCATAAAGAAGAAACGCGGAAATAAGCCGCATGGTTTATTGGAATCGCCACGAAGGAAATTAATAATTTTGTGAGGAAACCCATCGTTATAGACAGTTTCAAAATCACGTAAAATCTTTGATGCTGATGGAACACTAAATCTCTGTCTCAGTCACTATTCACCCGATTCTAAGACATATTGCTTAAAACATGTGCGCAATAGCTATTGTTAACAATGCTGAAATTTCCTTCGAAACACATACCCCGATTCTAGTCTTCCAAGCAGAAAGCTTGACATACGTGGTGCGCTTACATATTAACCTTTAATTTTTGGTAAGAACTTTATTTGTTAGTCTATAGCAATGTTATACTCTTCAAAATATCCCCCATTACATACTACACACTTATGCCAGTGCTTTCTCTAATTCCCGAAACACTTTAGGAACTGTTTCTTCGGGATAGTTTATAGGTCTTCTAACTGCACATTTTTAATCTCATCCATTCTTGTAAAACTGCTGCCCTTTAAGACCGACTTTGAAATGTTTATACCACTTGTGTGCCCTTGGTTTACTCATAACAAGTTCACCAAAAGCAATATTGAACATTGAAACTTCCTGGCAGATTAAAACTGTGTGCCCGACCGAGACTCGAACTCGGGACCTTTGCCTTTCGCGGGCAAGTGCTCTACCATCTGAGCTACCGAAGCACGACTCACGACCGGTACTCACAGCTTTACTTCTGCCAGTATCTCGTCTCCTACCTTCCAAACTTTACAGAAGCTCTCCTGCGAACCTTGCAGAACTAGCACCCCTGAAAGAAAGGATATTGCAGAGACATGGCTTAGCCACAGCCTGGGGGATGTTTCCAGAATGTGATTTTCACTCTGTAGGAGTCGAGATACTGGCAGAAGTAAAGATGTGAGTACCAGCCGTGAGTCGTGCTTCGGTAGCTCAGATGGTAGAGCACTTGCCCGCAAAAGGCAGAGGTCCCAAGTTCGAGTCTCGGTCGGGCACACACTTTTAATCTGCCAGGAAGTTTCATATCAGCGCACACTCCGCTGCAGAGTGAAAATCTCATTCTGGAATATTGAACATTTATAAAAATTTCATACATTTTATTCCATTCTTACAACAAAATTTGATACAGATTCTCTAATCTATTTTATACAAAACAAACAATCGTTGATGCTACCAAAACATATGTAATCTTTTTGACAAATGACAACAGAGTAAATAGCCAATATGCATAACATTGTACACATACTTTAGAGACATGTTCACGAAGACAGTGACAAAAAAGTAGTGCAAATCGGGCTAACACACAAAATTATAAATTTCTGCTTACTTTCTAAACACTCTTCATGTTGCAAGAATTGTTAAGTTTCAATACAGTCCTTCACAAAAAACTTCTACCTTTCAGTAGAAACACAAAGTAAGAACAAGCCTTAAATTCTACAGATTGATTGAATTATGTGCGGTTCGTTTTACGAATAGTAGTAGAGGAACATATAGCATATTCACATGAACAGGCATTCGGTTCTATGTTTGTAGTATAATCCTGACTTCCGTTCTTATGTTAATATTATTTACTCTATTGTTGTGTTTCGGAAGAAGCTATCGTCTTTTGTATTCCTTATGGTCTGAATGCATTTGTCTAAAAATAAACGCAGCCGAGACGTTTCTGTACACGGCGTCGCCACAGATTTAAAGCGCGCGCCGCGGCAGGACCGGTACTGCGTTGTGAAACAGCCTGTAGAAGCTACTTGTGACGTAGCTGGGTTCGCAGCATGGAGGTAAGAATAGAGGGAGACGTCGTGAAGCTATGTGAAGCCGAGGGTAGCCATCTCAATCCGACCAAAACATTGCTGCTGTAAGGTTGTGTGCATAGGCTTGTCGCTCGCTTTTGGAAGGATTTTGCGCTATTATGGTGACTTGTGTGGTGTTAGGATGTACGAATCGTTCTGATTGTGATGCGAAATCGAAGGGAATAACATTGCATGTGTAAGTTGTCTCGTTAAGTGTGATTATACAATTTCATTGTGAATGAACGTGTGCTACATCGGTACTTGTACTATAGCGTGTTTTTCTCCTGTATGATTTTAGATTTCCTAAAAATGAAAGTCGGAAAGCTCTGTAGGAGAATGCCGTGAGGAGGAAGAATTGGCGTGCGTCTAAATGGAGCACTATATGTTCTCAGCATTTCCGAGAAGAGGACAGACCGAACTTCCCTTTCAACAGTAAGGCTCCGAGAAAATGTTGTACCATCAGTTTTCCCTACACACCCAAAACATTTGCAAAAGGTATGTTAATTCAAAGAATTAAATTCTTAGTTTTCAACACGTTTCAGTATAATACGTACGTATCGCCGATAATCGAAGTGTTGAGTAACTCACTTTGCCTTCATCATGTACCAAATTAAAAGCTAGCACTACATTAACTGGCGTAAAGTATAGGCCTAAACAGGACACTGTGTAGATTTGCCATTCTATGTACCGTATTTCAGTAAATATTGGTGGTAATGAACAGTGTTTCCCAGTAGTGTAACGTAACTGAAATGTCCCAGTACGTATTACAAACAAGATGTATTTATGGGGCTTTGGAGGGAGGGTATAGCTAACTTAGTTTTCAGTTTCTATTATTTAGTTTGTGATACACGTCTATTACTGAATTAACAAAATTGTATCGTTTACATTGAAGGCTAGCTATTCGTAATATTACATTAAAAACTATTTTTAATCAGAAGAAATGCGGAATTTCGCCTTTACGAGATTTTATTTTAAACAAAAACTTTGAAACAACCAATCTGATGACGTTACATGCGCATATGGTGCAATTAGCGACTGTAATACACGCAGCGCTATAGCACACACTGGCAATGTTTTGGTCAGTGTGTCATGGCAGCGAGCCACGCCCCCATGGCTTCAAAACGTAGTACGGCTGGGATACGTAGCGCCATCTCCCCTTATTCTTACCTCCATGGTTGGCAGAGTGGGGACTCGCTCGCTCGCTCTTCAGTTTACAGACACACCATAGCCGCGCTTGATACTTGCAGTCTCTTTTCCGACCTGTGTGCTGGCTACAAGCTTACGCCAGCGCACCCTGCGTACAGTGTGTTCGGAATTTCGCGATACAATCTTCTAGTAGAGGGGAGAGAGTAGACCCTGATTGAAAGTATGTTTGCTAAGTAGGTTTGCAAAACGGTAGTCATGGTGGGGGGTGGTTACGTCGGATTCGCTGATGTCACTTGATATCTTTCCTACCTCCCTGGCTTGGTTCGAGCCTCATTCACGAGCCTGTGAGTGTTAGAGCAACACAGATGAGCGCACGTCTGCAGAACACACCGACATGATCCTTCTGAATGGGGAAGCTCACGGTAATGGAAGAGCGGCTCGTCGCCTTTATCGATATCGTCCTCCACAGGGTCCAACTCCATCGCACACTCTTTTCGCCACAATTACCCAACGGCCTAGAGAAAGGCCACCTTCACCACGCTGCTCCAAGGAGACGCCGCACACCCGAACTGTAAGAGGCCATACTGCATCACACTGAAGAGAACCCGTCACCGAGAACACGAGTAGTTTCTCTGCCTGTTAATGAGTGGAACTTGTAATCTCCCCGTCCTTCCTACTTCCATCTATTGTCCACATTAAACAGTGGCCAGTCCAAATAATTAATAAGTAAACTTTTTTATGAAGATTTCAGAGGAGCGAAGATTACAAAAAAACTTTCAAGTTTAGTTAGCTTGTAATGTCGAGTTGACTCCACTTCTTCTTGCCTAGGGCTGTCATTCCTCACGGTTGGTTTGAACTAAATAAGTCTGAAGGTTGTTGTTGGAGCATTTCTTTTTGCGTAAATATATTTTCTCACACTTTAGTATATCATACAATATTCTGATTTTTCACATTAACAAACCCGAAATTACGTTGTTCGTACAAAAATACGTCAGATCACATCAGAGGCTTGCTTACGACTCTCACACTCTGCGGAAAAACAAATATTCGAAAGGCTTTACAATTTTTCTTAACAAATGAATTTCTGCTAGTTTTAATTTCCATTGTTGTTGTTTTTGTTGTTGTGGTCTTCAGTCTTGAGACTGGTTTGATGTAGCTCTCCATGCTACTCTATCCTGTGCAAGCTTCTTCATCTCCCAGTACCTACTGCAACCTACATCCTTCTGTATCTGTTTAGCGTATTCATCTCTTCGTCTCCCTCTACGACTTTTACCCTCAACGCTGCCCTCCAATACTAAAATGGTGATCCCTTGATGCCTCAGAACATGTCCCACCAACCGATCCCTTCTTCTAGTCAAGTTGTACCACAAACTTTGAAATGTCCCCTTAGAACAATTATAGATGACTGTGCTTAAACTGACACACAATATTTTTAGCGCAACGCAATCTGACTTTCAAAAATCCCTACAAAAGAATGGCCCTGATTAACAATAACCTATACCTTTCACAAATCACTTACCTCAGAAAAAATCTTCGTTACTCGAACTACTGCAAAACAGCGAGCGCCACTACTGCCAGCTAAATAAAAGACTCTAACTACTGAAGGCACTAGCTACTGATAGGCATACTTAGCAAATGAAAGATTTTAATAGAGAACAAACAATGTATTTACCTTAATAGTGTTGAAAAATCATAATATACATAGCAGTTCATGACATCCAGCCATACAAATTTCAAAACTCCGCCATTTCTCTCCCCACATCCACCACTGCTGGCGGCTCACCTCCAACTGTACAACGCTATGCGCTGTTAACATCCAGCTGCCCAACACTACAATGGCAGACAACAATGCAAACCAGCCACAGACTGCACACAGCACAGCCAGTGATTTTCATACAGAGCGCTACGTGGCGTTACCAATAAGAAAACCTAAACAGCCTACTTACAACTTCTCTTCTCTACAATCCTAATCAATACCTCCTCATTAGTTACGTGATCTACCCATCTAATCTTCAGCATTCTTCTGTAGCACCACATTTCGAAAGCTTCTATTCTCTTCTTGTCCAAACTACTTATCGTCCATGTTTCACTTCCATACATGGCTACACTCCATACAAATACTTTCAGAAACGACTTCCTGACACTTAAATCAATACTTGATGTTAACAAATTTCTCTTCTTCAGAAACGCTTTCCTTGCCATTGCCAGTCTACATTTTAAATCCTCTCTACTTCGACCATCATGACTTATTTTCCTCCCCAAATAGCAAAACTCATTTACTACTTTAAGCGTCTCATTTCCTAATCTAATACCCTGAGCATTACCCGATTTAATTCGACTACATTCGAATATCCTCGAATTGCTTTTGTTGATGTTTATCTTACATCCTTCTTTCAAGACACTGTCCATTCCGTTCAACTGCTCTTTTAAGTCCTTTGCTGTCTCTGACAGAATTACAATGTCATCGGCGAACCTCAAAGTTTTTATTTCTTCCCCATTCATTTTAATACCTACTCCGAATTTTGCTTTTGCTTCCTTCACTGCTTGTTCAATATGCAGATTGAATAACATTGGGAAGAGGCTACAACCCTGTCTCACTCCCTTCCCAACCACTGCTTCCCTTTCATGCCCCTCGACTCTTATAACTGCCATCTGATTTCTGTACAAATTGTAAATAGCCCTTCGCTCCCTGTATTTTACCCCTGCCACCTTCAGAATTTGAAAGAGAGTGTTCCAGTCAACATTGTCAAAACCTTTCTCTAAGTCTACAAATGCTAGAAACGTAGGTTTGCCTTTCCTTAATCTAGCTTCTAAGATAAGTCGTGGGGTCAGTATTGCGTCACGTGTTCCGATATTTCTACGGAATCCAAACTGATCTTCCCCGAGGTTGGCTTCTACTACTCGTAGTTTTTCCATCCGTCTGTAAAGAATTCGCGTTAGTATTTTGCAGCCGTGACTTATTAAACTGATAGTTCGGTAATTTTCACATCTGTCAACACCTGCTTTCTTTGGGATTGGAATTGTTATATTGTTCTTGAAGTCTGAGGGTATTTCGCCTGTCTCATACATCTTGCTCACCAGATGGTAGAGTTTTGTCAGGACTGGCTCTCCCAAGGCTGTCAGTAGTTCTAATGGAATGTTGTCTGCTCCTGGGGCCTTGTTTCGACTCAGGTCTTTCTGTGCTCTGTCAAACTCTTCACGCAGTATCATATCTCCCATTTCATCTTCATCTACAACCTCTTCCATTTCCATAATATTGTCCTCAAGTACTTCGCCCTTGTATAGACCCTCTATATACTTCTTCCACCTTTCTGCTTTCCCTTCTTTGCTTAGAACTGGGTTTCCATCTGAGCTCTTGATATTCATACAAGTGGCTCTCTTTTCTCCAAAGGTCTCTTTAATTTTCCTGTAGGCAGTATCTATATTACCCCTAGAGAGATAAGCCTCTACTTCCTTACAATTGTGCTCTAGCCATCCCTGCTTAGCCATTTTGCACTTCCTGTCGATCTCATTTTTGAGACGTTTGTATTCATTTTTGCCTGCTTCATTTACTGCATTTTTATATTTTCTCCTTTCATCAATTAAATTCAATATTTCTTCTGCTACCCAAGGATTTCTACTGGCCCTCGTCTTTTTACCTACTTGATCCTCTGCTGCCTTCACTACTTCATCCCTCAAAGCTACCCATTCTTCTTCTACTGTATTTCTTTCTCCCATTCTTGTCAATTGTTCCCTTATGCTCTCACTGAAACTCTGTACAACCTCTGAAGTAAACATAGTAAACAGTACAGGATTGCGTAATTAATAATAGAAATTTTAAGTGTGCCAGTATTTCGTAATTTCAAATGTTTCTAAAAAAATTTTAACTGTACATTCAGAAACTAAAATATTTTCTAAAGTAAGTTCTTTTCATAAATTTTAGTTTGAAGTATAACATACTGTGTATAAAATTATATGAAAGTTTTCAGAAGAGCAAGTGAGATAATACTGACGCGTCCAAAATTCGAAAGATAATACTCGTATCGACAACTACTGTAGCCGGCCGGTGTGACCGTGCGGTTCTAGGCGCTACAGTCTGGAACCGCGCGACCGCTACGGTCGCAGGTTCGAATCCTGCCTCGGGCATGGATGTGTGTGATGTCCTTAGGTTAGTTAGGTTTAAGTAGTTCTAAGTATAGGGGACTGATGACCTTAGAAATTAAGTCCCATAGTGCTCAGAGCCAATTGCGCCATTTGACAACTACTGTAGACGAAAAGTACCGCTAGAGGAGGATGTCCCGTTACAAACTGTGAAACAAGTGATGTTCTGGGTCAGGACTAATCAGTTACTTGTAAAAGCGGTCGCCTTACCGACATGTTTTCAAATGGTTGTTGTTGTGTCTAGACAAGACAGCCTAGACACAATGAGAGGAAGCCGAAAGGCACGCGCTAAGTTAAAGCAGGATGGCGTGAGGTCTGAAACAGGATACGTAATGAATGCTATAAAGAAAAGTACGTAGCTTCTGGAATACTTAACTTTAATCCATCCTTTTGGTACATCTGGAGATTGTGGCGATACAAGTGAGACTCTTTAGATACATGCAATGTTACTAATGGCGCCTTGCTAGGTAGTAGCCATTGACTTGGCTGAAGGCTATTCTAACTATCTGCTCTGCAAATGAGCGAGGCTTCGGCAGTGTAGTCGCTAGCTACGTCGTCCGTACAACTGGGGCGAGTGCTCGTCCGTATCTCGAGACCTGCCTTGTGGTGGCGCTCGGTCTGCGATCACATAGTGGCGACACGCGGGTCCGACATGTACTAATGGACCGCGGCCGATTTAAAACTACCACCTAGCAAGTGTGGTGTCTGGCAGTGACACCACAGTTGTAGCACGGAAATTGTACGTTCCAATTAAAATTATTACCTACTCACTCGCATTACAACACCTGGAAGTTTGTATGGGAAATTTCCGAACACCCTGTATACTGGGTGTCTCTCTGAAGAGTTGTCAGTCGCAGTCTGGTATTTCGGCAGATATTTGCACTTTCGCTTTCGCGATGTGTGGCTGGAGTCCGCCCAGTGGCCGTCAAGTTTTTCATGGCACGTCCAGTGTTGACGGACGGTATATGTTTGTTACCCACTGAGAAGAAAATGATTTTAAAAGCAGAATGTTACGATACACCGGCTCCAGATCAATCTCGGGCGATATTCGTTGCGTTGATATGTATTAGGAGGGTCAGTAAAACATGAAGAATAGTGAGTACCCCAGCATCGATTGAGCAGCGCTGCTGCATGGCTGTGGCTGGAGTACTGCCACTGCTGGAGTACTCGTTATTTATTAATCTTTCCCAACTTTCCCCTGCTGTTTATTCTGCTTGTTTTGCTGTTCCTGTTAATGCATATCGGTATAGCAAATATCTCACTAGATTAGTTTGACACCGCTCTATCGAATGTCCGCTTAAAATTTCGTTATTCCTCATCGCTACAGCCTGTCATCTGAAAAGCTAAAAGAGGCCATACAAACTTCCTTAGTTAGTAATATATCTGTATATTAACTATTTATTTCTTATAATTATCTTTTCAAATACTACAACTACTTCTACTACTATAAAAGTACAATAAACCTCTTAACCAGTTACCAAGCTACTATACTACAATAAGCCGTACAGAATCTGTTGCCTGTGTATTCATCTACTTTGCTGCAGCTTACTTGCAGATTTCTGTTTCCGCTTCTTGATCCGCTCGCATATTACCCCGGTCAAACAGTCATTTTGTCTGCTGGATTCACTGGGCGTCGGGCAGCGCGTCAGCATAGTTTCCTCAATAGCAAGTAGACCCACCCATCGCTGTTAGAGAGATTCTTCGATGAATTTTGCACAGCATACATACCACACTTACAGGTGCATGGAACTCTAGAATTTATTTAATTTATAAAAAAAACGAATTAGCTGTTGTATTTTAAACTTCATGTTTAGAAAAAACACAAATTTTGTAGTTAATTACCTCAATTTTTACCACGGTTTTTAATAGATTTGGAAAATTCTAGAGTTTCACACACCTTTAAGTATGGTTTGCATGCTGTGCAAAATTCATCGAAGAATCTCTCTTATTTATGAAGAAAAGTGTACCTATAGCAACAAATGCTGCCATTAGTAAGTGAAAAAAATGATGAAATTTAACATGTAAAAAAAATTATTTCGTTATGTTTTACAACTTCCACTGCTAAGAGCGTAAATTCTGAATCCTTCCTGGTGATGCTGACAAAGCTTTATGACTTTATTTGTAAAAGTATAGACAGAGGAAATTAAAATGCCCTGTGGTGCCTCTCCAGCTCCAAGTCGGCCCATTTGACGTCCTGCCGCCCTTAAGGTCCACAATTCCACGGTTACTTGTACTAACGCAGTTTACACTGATGAGCCAAAACATTGCGACCACTGAAACTTCCTGGCAGAATAAAACTGTTTGCCGGACCGAGACTCGAACTCGGAACCTTTGTCTTTCGCGGGCAAGTGCTCTGTGAGGACGGGGCGTGGGTCGTGCTTCGGTAGCTCAGTTGGTGCATTCTGATATTTCATTTGTTCTGGACACATCTTCAAAGTCCAGTATGAAGCTCTCACCTTACCGAAGCGGGATGGTGGCCTCGATCTCGTTAATGTGAGAGCCAGGACAACGGCACTTTACACCAATACTATGCTCCGGTTATGGAAAAACCAAAATGCTAGTTTTACTGGAATGTTGACCACCGAGCTCGCGCCTGTTTCGAGACGCCCACCGACGTCTTTGGCACACATCCCACCTCCGATGTCACATATCGGCCGTTTCTTTTTGGAGTACAGCTACATATGCACCGAGCTCCCCAGGACCAGGAAGACGACCACCCGCGACATCTACCGCCTTCTCCGAAAGTCTCCACCCCGCAACCCCGTCGAAACACGTCACCCCCAGGTTTCATGGCCTACAGTTTGGAAAACGATCCACCAACCATATCACACCACTGACACCACCTCTATGTGGTACCTTCTCGTCAACGGCAAGTATACTACAAGACAGAAACTGCATCGCATCGCACTGGTGGGCTCACCCCTGTGCCCCAAGTCCAATGTCGAAGATACAGAGTTACATCGTTTTGAGTGTGGGCCAGCAGCAGCTGTCTGGACCCTCGTACAGAAGGTTGTGGCTTTCTACCTCCGAGTACCACCACATCACGTTTCTCCCACTATGATGATATATCCCGACACGACCTACTTTCTATCGGCTAAGTGGCACGCCATCACATGGATCAGTGGCATGGCCGTCCACTACCTCTTCCGGGACGACATCGTCGATCCGGCGGACTTTTGGACACGCCTCCAAGTACATCACCACACCCTTCGCCGGCATCGACACTATCGGGCCACTTTCGCGAACTATTTACAGAGCATTTTCACCAACCCGCCTCAAAGCTGGAATCTCAACGAACCGTGCCAGCCAAGGCTGGACAATCCCACGTTCCCCTTCAATGGTCAATGATAGAATGCATTTTGTTCTGTTGGCGCGCCAAAGTGGAGCATGGCGCGGAAAGTATTCTTATTTTATTTCAGTTCTCTTTTCTCCTCCTCTTCTAAGTTTTTTTTTCTCTTCTTACACATGTTTATCCTTTTCACACATAGCTCTCTATCTGCACCCTATTTGTTTTCTTTCTCTTGTGCTCCCAAAAAAAAAAAAAAAAAATGCTGCTGATGGTGAGAAGACTGTATACTCATTTATGTTAACAAAAAACATACAAATACAAAAGAAGGCCGTTGCGGAAATATAGCTACCTTTTATGTTTTACGTTTTCACAGGATATTGTGTTATTTATGAAGAACGTCGTTTTTTATTTTCATACCCAACAAGAGGTTTTTATTTGTTTTCTTAAAAAAAACACTTAGTAGAGCACTTACATAGAGGAAAAAAAAAAAAGTTGGTAGAGCACTTGCCCGCGATAGGCAAAGGTCCCGAGTTCGAGTCTCGGTCTGGCACACAGTTTTAATCTTCCAGCAAGTTTCATATCAGCGCACACTGCGCTGCAGAGTGAAAATCTCATTCTGGAGATTCTGACCGCTGCCCAACGCGACGTTGGATGCCCCCTGTTGGCGTTGCGAGCGCGTGACGCTTTGACGAAAGCATGTAAGCGGCGCAGACACGGATGGGGGATCACGCTAGCGAAGATATGGGCTGTAAATGGGGAAATATATTGACATAAATTATTCCTAAATAAACCTGCGATAATTTCCTGTAAGAAAAGCTTGTTTTAGCCTCCTCATCTAACAAGGGGAGACAACGACGTTTGGAACGCGGATTTACTGCAAACTTCGCACACTCGTAGTACTCCACGAGGAGAACAAAATGTGTAAGCAGTAGCGCGTACTTCTCAAGCGTTACTGAGAAAATCGAAAGATAATTTCGGCCGTCAAATATAAACCTGTGCGTGGGCATTTTTACCATGAAGCGGCAGCAACTCACTGGCTGCTGGCACGGTAGCTCAGTGTGTTCGGTCAGATGGTTAGCTGCCTCTGTAATAAAAAAGTGAGGCAACGGCTCAACACTGAACTTGAACGGGTGTCATGGGACATCCGCACCGAACAAATGCAACGAACAAAACGACAAGAATTTTTAAAAAAAATGTGGTTATCTTTCAAGCCCCGTAATCGCTGGATTGCTGGATGGAGCCCCGTGCGTCAGTTTTTTTTATTTTTTTTTATTTATAAGACAGTCATTTTCTTTACTATGTATATTACAATTGATGTAATGGGGTTGGGTTGTTTTGGAGAAGGAGACCAGACAGCGAGGTCATCGGTCTCATCGGATTAAGGAAGGACGGGGAACGAAGTCGGCCGTGCCTTTTCAAAGGAACCATCCCGGCATTTGCCAGCAGCGATTTGGAGAAATCACGGAAAACCTAAATCAGGATGGCCGGACGCGGGATTGAACCGTCGTCCTCCCGAATGCGAGTCCAGTGTGCTAGCCACTGCGCCACCTCGCTCGGTAAAATTGATGTAATGATAAAAATACGTGTAATCGGATCAACTTTTATTAAATTTACAATATTATTTGGCAGTCTACAAATTTTTATTATCACAAATAATATAATATTCGTAACTATCGACTAGTAAACGACCAAAAGCATAAAGTGATACTGAAAATGTATGCTTGTCTGTGTCTTCAAAATTGTTCGCATTTAATCAAAAGAGATCGATGAATTGCTTCTCGTGAAGACGCTATTAAAATACACTGGATACTGCATGGTCAATTATACTATTTAAGAAAATGCTGCGTTATGCATGATTTCCTTCCAAATTACCGGCTGAAAGAGAGATTTTTGAAAATGTTAACGGTGTTTGTTTTTGCACCAAAAACCTCAAAAGACCTTGCGTATGCGGAAACATAGCATTTATTCAATGCACGTGATGCCGTTTAATGTTTTACATGTTTTTCACGAAAAATACTATCCTGCAACTTGTAATGTGAAAGCGATCACGGACAAATTGGTAGACTGCCAAATAACATTGAAAATTTAATAAAACTTCATCCGATTACACGTATTTTTCCCATTATATCAACTGTAATATGAACAGTAAAGAAAATGAGTGTGTTAGAAACAATAATAATGAAAAAAAAAGAAACAGACGAACGGGATTCGATCCAGCGATGACGGGGCTTGAACGTTAACCACATTTTTTTTACGACGATTACAACTTTTTCCCTACCTTTTTTTTTGTTTTTTGAACAAAAAAAGAAAAAAAGTTTCTCAAAGCCAAAATCAAATTTCTTTTTCCTTTAAGAACAAATTATGAGGAATAAATAAGGAAAAGTGATTTTTTTTTTTTTAATTAAAGTCGTCGTGCGACTTGTAGTTAAAGTCCAGTTCTGACAGGAGCTCCTGAAGTGTATCCGCCTACAGCATGCCAGCTCGTCCAAACGTGTCTTCTCATGGCGTAGGCGTGGGTTCTGGGTAGTAGATCTATTCAGTTCGGTTCGGTTTGTACAGGTTTCAGCTTCTCAGGGCTTGGACGTTCCAGCTGCTATGTGGGTCATCGAAAGTGCTCCGTAAGAAATTGGAAAAATATTGTTTATAGCGTGGGTTGCGTATCAGGACGCAGTATCGTTCGTTGAGATAAGTCCAATATCCTAACGTAGACTTGTCGCCAGAAGTAAAAAGATAGCGGATCGTGTGGCCACAGATCCAATTCACAGAGTGAGTTTTGGCGGAGGGGTAGAAAGTCTTATCGGGGTGCAAAAGCATGTGGACGTCGATCTGAGCCGGTGTCTGGCGAGTAAGAAACGCCATCTCTCGGCTGCCGCTGCTTCATGCTGAGAATGGCCATGCACAACAGGTATATATTTCACGACCGAAATTATCTTTGGATTTTGTCAATAACACTTGAGAAGTACGGACGCGCTACTGCTGACATATTCTGTTGTCCTAATCGAGTACTACGAGTCTACGAAATTTGTAGTAAGTCCGCGTTCCAAGCGTCGTGTCCTCCCCTTGTAAGATATGAACGGTTGAACAGTAAGAGCATAATCTTTCCCTACTTTCTCCTGCTGTTTATTCTGCTTGTTTTACTGGCCCTGTTAATACATTTCGATATACCAAATACCTCACTAGATTAATTTGACACCGCTCTATCGAAAGTCCGCTTAAAATACCGCTTTGAAAATCCTTTTTTTTTTCCCTTAACAAGGAACAAACCGACGCTTTTCGTCGACACTGGGCATCTCGTGAAAGACATGATGAGCGGTATTTGTTACTCCAGCTACACGTTGTAGAAACGAAACTGCAAATATCTGCCGAATCGCCGGCCGCTGTGGCCGAGCAGTTCTAGGCGCTGCTGCTACGGTCGCAGGTTCGAATCCTGCCTCGGGCATGAATGTGTGTGATGTCCTTAGCTTTAAGTACTAACAAGGGGAGGCCGCCAATTGTGAAATTCAGATTCGACTCATACTGCGCATAATAAAAGCTCATGGCCAGAGGTGTAATGTGGCAAAGCACCAAGGTGCACTTCTCAGCCGTTGTCGAGAAAATCGACAGTTAAAAGAAACCGTTGCGGTGAAATACTCTCTACGATTAATTATTTTCTACAGCGTCGTGGCGCAGCGGTAAGCGCTCGGGTTCGTAATCCGAAGGTCGCCGGATCGAATCTCACGCCATGAAATTTTTTTTATTATTAGTTTTTTGTAAATGAATTGCTTATGCATGTTGGTGAAGGCGGATCGCTCTCCAATTGTACCGCCTCCATTTTTCCGTTTTTTTTTTTAACAGGGTGTACCAAAGCTCTCCCGTCCGCACTGATTTTCGACAATGTTATAACTTGCGCTAGGGACCGCATCTACCTTCTTTCGAAGTTAGGAGGCAACTACGCTGTTATGCGGCGGCTCGTTTCGGCCCATTCAACATCTGTCATTCAAGTGTAACGAGCGAGCAACGGAGTTTATATTTCATATCTGCCACAGCAAATTTGTGTTCGTGGGGTCTCTATTCTAATTCGAACGTTTGACTTACGCTATACGTATTCGTTTCGGAATATCGTTTCTACGTCTTCCGTTAACTATACGTGGTTAACATTATGAAAACAATTAATAACATTTGTGAAATACAACTTTGTTTGCGGAAAACATAATGATGTCGCCAGTTTTTCCACGACAAACGACTTTCAACAACTTATTATATGCATAATTGTTGCAACTGATTGCCGGGAATTATATATATATATTTGAATTATAAAAAACAAATACTAAAAAAAAAAAGTTGCAAAGCGCGAGATTCGATCCGGTGACCTTCGGATTACGAACCCGAGCGCTTACCGCTGCGCCACGACGCTCTAGAAAATTATTAAGCGTAGAGAGTATTTCACCGCAACGGTTTCTTTTAACTGTCGATTTTCTCGACAACGGCTGAGAAGTGCATCTTGGTGCTTTGCCACATTACACCTCTGGCCATGAGCTTTTATTATGCGCGGTATGAATCGAATCTGAATTTCACAATTGGCAGCCTCCCCCTGTAAGTCTAGGGCACTGATGACCTCAGATGTTAAGTCCCATAGTGCTTAGCGCCATTTGAACCGTTTGATTTTCTGCCGAAACACCAGGGAAAATGTGACGGCGACTCTTCGGAGAGAGACGGAGTGTAATTTGGCAGGGGCCCCGCAGCTGAGCGCTGGTGTCTGCGGACGACTTGAAACCGACCGTCGCGCGCGTGTCAAACCGAAGCCGGCAATCGAACAGGAGACCGCCGCGCCAGCAGCCGGCGAGGAGCGACTGGGGCAGCACGGCAACCCCTGGCAGCCGGACGTGCAACTGACCAATCGCGGACGGCTGCCGCGGCCAATGGCGGCTCCCCCTGGCCCGGGGGTCGCGGGATCGCAGCCCGGCGCGCGTCATTGGCGGCGCGGGCCGGTCATGCGCGCAGCGGCGGGGGCGGCCGCCCCTGCTCACGGCTACGCAAAGCGCCCTCCCACGCCGACCCAGGGCTCAACCCCCAAAAGCCGTGCGCCGCGAACTCGCCTCATACCTAAGCAACGCGAGTACATGAGCGCCAGCGACAATACTTGCGATATCTACATGACGCTACCATCGCCTCTCACACCTGACTCCGTCACCTGGTTGTTTTGGATCTTTCTCGACAGACTTGCTCCTCTGTACACGACACACTTCTCTGGAAAATTACAGCTAGATGCAGTCTACATCTACCGGATGATCAAAAAGTCAGTATAAATTTGAAAACCGAATAAATCACGGAATAATGCAGATAGAGAGGTACAAATTGACACACATGCTTGGAATGACATGGGGTTTTATTAGAACCAAAAAAATACAAACGTTCAAAAAATGTCCGACAGATGGCGCTTCAACTGATCAGAATAGCAATAATTAGCACAACAAAGTAAGACAAAGCAAAGGTGATGTTCTTTACGGGAAATGCTCAATATGTCCACCATCATTCCTCAACAATAGCTGTAGTCGAGGAATAATGTTGTGAACAGCACTGTAAAGCATGTCCGGAGTTATGGTGAGGCATTGGCATCGGATGTTGTCTTTCAGCATCCCTAGAGATGTCGGTCGACCACGATACACTTGCGACTTCAGGTAACCCCGAAGCCAATAATCGCACGGACTGAGGTCTGGGGACCTGGGAGGCCAAGCATGACGAAAGTGGCGGCTGAGCACACGATCGTCACCAAACGACGCGCGCAAGAGGTCTTTCACGCGTCTGGGAATATGGGGTGGAGCGCCATCCTGCATAAACATCGCACGTTCCAGCAGGTGTTTATCAGCGAGGCCGGGGTGATGTGATTCTGTAACATATCGGCATACCTCTCACCCGTCACGGTAGCAGCTTTGCTGTCCAGTCCATCTGTCGGACATTTTGTGTGTGTGTGTGTTTTTTTTATTTTGGTTCTAATAAAACCCCATGTCATTCCAACCACGTGTGTCAATTTTTGCCTCTCTATCTACATTATTCCGTAGTTTATTGTTTTAAAATTTATACTGACTTTTTGATCACCCTGTACATCTGCATGGCTACTCTGCAAATCACACTCAAGTGCCTGGCTGAAGGTTCATAGAACCACCTTAACAATATTTCTCTGTGATTCCACTTTCGAAATGCGCACGGAAAAAACCCTTATATCTTTCCGTGCGAGCTCTGATTTTACTTTTTTGTATTATGATTATCGTTCCTCCCTATGTAGGTCGGCGTCAACAAAATATTTTCACGCTTGGAGCAGAAAGTTCGTGATTGAAATTTTGTGATAAGGTTCCGCTGCAACGCGAAACGCCTTTCTTTCAATGATGTCCACCACAAATCCTGTATCATCTCTGTGCCCTATTTCTCTATTACACAAAACGAGCTGCCCTTCTTTGAACTTTCCGAGTGTACTCCGTTAAGCCTGTCTGGTAAGGATCCCACACCGCGCAGCAGTACTCCACAAGGGGACGAACAAGCGTAGGGTAGCCGGTCTCTTTAGCTCTGTTACATTTTCTAAGTGTCCTGCCAATAAAATGCAGTCTTTGGTTTGCCTTCCCCACAACGTTTTCCGTGTGTTCTTCACAATTGAAATTGTTCCTAATTGTAACTCCTAGGTATTTAGTTGAATTTAGGGCTGTTAGATTAGACCGTTGTATCGTGTAACCGAAATTTAACGGATTACTTTTAGCGCTCATGTGGATGAACTCATACTTTCCATTATCTAGGATCAATTTTCAATTTTCGCGCCATTGCAGATATCTTTTCTAAATCGTTTTGCAATTTGTTTTGACCTTCAGAAGAATTTACTAGACGATAAGCGACAGCATCATCTGTAAACAACCTAAGATGGCAGCTCAGATTGTCTTCTAAATCGTTTATATAGATAAGGAACAACAGAGGGCCTATAACACTAACTCGGAGAACGCAGAAATCACTTCTGTTTTGCTCGACGACTTTCCGTGAATTACCACGAACTGTGACCTCTCTGACACGAAATCATGAATCCAGTCTCATTTTGTTGTTGTGGTCTTCAGTCCTGAGACTGGTTTGATGCAGCTCTCCATGCTTCTCTATGCTGTGCAAGCCTCTTCATCTCCCAGTACTTACTGCAGCCTACATCCTTCTGAACCTGCTTAGTGTATTCATCTCTTGGTCTCCTTCTACGATTTTTACCCTCCACGCTGCCCTCCAATACTAAATTGGTGATCCCTTGATGCCTCAGAACATGTCCTATTAACCGATCCCTTCTTCTAGTCAAGTTGTGCCACAAACTCCTCTTCTCCCCAATTCTATTCAATACCTCCTCATTAGTTATGTGATCTACCCATCTAATCTTCAGTATTCTTCTGTAGCACCACATTTCTAAAGCTTCTACCCTCTTCATGTCCATGTTTCACTTCCACAGTGGCTACACTCCATACAAATACTTTCAGAAACGACTTCCTGACACTTAAATCTATACTCGATCTTAACAAATTTCTCTTCTTCAGAAACGCTTTCCTTGCCATTGCCAGTCTACAGTTTATATCCTCTCTACTTCGATCATCATGTTATTTTGGTCCCCAAATACCAAAACTCATCTACCAGTTTCAGTGTCTCATTTCCTAATCTAATTCCCTGAGCATCACCCGATTTAATTCGACTACGTTCCATTATCCTCATTTTGCTTATGTTGATGTTCATCTTGTATCCTCCCTTCAAGACACTGTCCATTCCATTCCATGCCCTTTTCTGTCTGTGACAGAGTTACAATGTCATCGGCGAACCTCAAAGTTTTTATTTCTTCTTCATGGTTTTTAATTCCTTTTACGAATTTTTCTTTTGTTTCCTTTACTGCTTGCTCAATATACAGATTGAATAACATCGGGGAGAGGCCTCGTGCGGTAGCGTTCTCGCTTCCCACGCCCGGGTTCCCGGGTTCGATTCCCGGTGGGGTCAGGGATTCTCTATGCCTCGTGATGGCTGGGTGTTATGTGCTGTCCTTAGGTTAGTTAGGTTTAAGTAGTTCTTAGTTCTAGGGGACTGATGACCATGGATGTTAAGTCCCGTAGTGCTCAGAGCCATTTGAACCATTTTTGGGGAGAGGCTACAACCCTGTCTCACTCCCTTCCCAAACACTGCTTCCCTTTCATGCCACTCGACTCTTATAACTGCCATCTGGTTTCTGTACAAATTTTAAATACCCTTTCGCTCCCTATATTTTACCCCTGCCACGTTCAGAGAGTGTTCCAGTCAACATTGTCGAAAGCTTTCCCTAAGTCTACAAATGCTAGAAACGTAGATTTGCCTTTTCTTAATCTAGAGATAAGTCGTAGGGTCAGTATTGCCTCACATGTTCCAATATTTCTACGGAATCCAAACTGATCTTCCCTGAGGTCGGCTTCTACCAGTTTTTCCATTCGTCTGGAAAGAATTCGCGTTAGTATTTTGCAGCCGTGACTTATTAAACATAACTGAGACGATTTTCCACAAGTACACAATTTGATCACAAGCTGTTTGTGAGGTGTGGTGTCAAAAGCCTCCTGGAAATCTAGAAATACGGAATTAGTCTGAAAATTGTTTGAGCTATAATATCTGTGCAGTGAAGTAAATCTCCTATTGGTGTAATAAAGTAGCTGCACGTGCAACTGCATTCGAAACGTACTATTTGATAGGATAAGCCTCATTAGGCATTTGTATACTTCAGTGCTTGCATGGAGGAGATGAAACCAAGCGAAGGACAAGCAAACATTTCCGTTGATTTGTAGTACCGAAAATACTTCAGTGACCCACTGTGTGCAGTGTCAGCAGTGCGCAAGTAGCAGCATTACTGCATTTACTAGGCAATCTTGTATTTTAATAACCGTTTAAATTTTGTCGATTTGTTTGCGCTCTCTGTAGATTAGTTCAGACGTTCTTAGCAAAACAGTTTTTAGCATGGATAGGGACTGCAACTGCTGTGTTCGGATGCAGGCTGAGTTGGCATCCCTTCGCTCCCAGCTTCAGGCAGTGTTGGCTTCGGTCACACAGCTTGAGGCTGTTGCCAATGGGCATCACTGTGGGGGTCGGGATGGGGGTTTGTCGGGGACGGCCAGCTCGTCCCACGCATCCCCTGATCGGACTACGACTGTGGTTGCCCGGGATACTGCCCGCATTGAGGCTGATCCCTCACCTGTGGTAGAGTGGGAGGTCGTTTCAAGGTGTGGCAGGGGGCGAAAGACATTCCGGAGGGCTGAACGGAAAGCCTCTCCAGTTTGTCTGACGAACCGGTTTCAGGCTCTGTCTCAGGCTGATACTGATCTTCGGCCTGACATGGCTGCTTGTCCTGTTCCAGAGGTTGCCCCTCAGTCTGCAAGATCCGGGCAGTCGCAGAGGGTGGGCTTACTGGTAGTTGGGAGCTCCAACGTCAGGCGCGTAATGGGGCCCCTTAGGGAAATGGCAGCAAGAGAGGGGAAGAAAACCAATGTGCACTCCGTGTGCATACCGGGGGGAGTCATTCCAGATGTGGAAAGGGTCATTCCGGATGCCATGAAGGGTACAGGGTGCACCCATCTGCAGGTGGTCGCTCATGTCGGCACCAATGATGTGTGTCGCTATGGATCGGAGGAAATCCTCTCTGGCTTCCGGCGGCTATCTGATTTGGTGAAGACTGCCAGTCTCGCTAGCGGGATGAAAGCAGAGCTCACCATCTGCAGCATCGTCGACAGGACTGACTGCGGACCTTTGGTACAGAGCCGAGTGGAGGGTCTGAATCAGAGGCTGAGACGGTTCTGCGACCGTGTGGGCTGCAGATTCCTCGACTTGCGCCATAGGGTGGTGGGGTTTCGGGTTCCGCTGGATAGGTCAGGAGTCCACTACACGCAACAAGCGGCTACACGGGTAGCAGGGGTTGTGTGGCGTGGGCTGGGCGGTTTTTTAGGTTAGATGGCCTTGGGCAAGTACAGAAAGGGCAACAGCCTCAACGGGTGCGGGGCAAAGTCAGGACATGCGGGGACCAAGCAGCAATCGGTATTGTAATTGTCAACTGTCGAAGCTGCGTTGGTAAAGTACCGGAACTTCAAGCGCTGATAGAAAGCACCGAAGCTGAAATCGTTATAGGTACAGAAAGCTGGCTTAAGCCAGAGATAAATTCTGCCGAAATTTTTACAAAGGTACACACGGTGTTTAGAAAGGATAGATTGCATGCAACCGGTGGTGGAGTGTTCATCGCTGTTAGTAGTAGTTTATCCTGTAGTGAAGTAGAAGTGGATAGTTCCTGTGAATTATTATGGGTGGAGGTTACACTAAACAACCGAACTAGGTTAATAATTGGCTCCTTTTACCGACCTCCCGACTCAGCAGCATTAGTGGCAGAACAACTGAGAGAAAATTTGGAATACATTTCACATAAATTTTCTCAGCATGTTATAGTCTTAGGTGGAGATTTCAATTTACCAGATATAGACTGGGACACTCAGATGTTTAGGACGGGTGGTAGGGACAGAGCATCGAGTGACATTATACTGAGTGCACTATCCAAAAATTACCTCGAGCAATTAAACAGAGAACCGACTCATGGAGATAACATCTTGGACCTACTGATAACAAACAGACCCGAACTTTTCGAATCTGTATGTACAGAACAGGGAATCAGTGATCATAAGGCCGTTGCAGCATCCCTGAATATGGAAGTTAATAGGAATATAAAAAAAGGGAGGAAGGTTTATCTGTTTAGCAAGAGTAATAGAAGGCAGATTTCAGACTACCTAACAGATCAAAACGAAAATTTCTGTTCCGACACTGACAATGTTGAGTGTTTATGGAAAAAGTTCAAGGCAATCGTAAAATGCGTTTTAGACAGGTACGTGCCGAGTAAAACTGTGAGGGACGGGAAAAACCCACCGTGGTACAACAACAAAGTTAGGAAACTACTGCGAAAGCAAAGAGAGCTCCACTCCAAGTTTAAACGCAGACAAAACCTCTCAGACAAACTGAAGCTAAACGATGTCAAAGTTAGCGTAAGGAGGGCTATGCGTGAAGCGTTCATTGAATTCGAAAGTAAAATTCTATGTACCGACTTGACAGAAAATCCTAGGAAGTTCTGGTCTTACGCTAAATCAGTAAGTGGCTCGAAACAGCATATCCAGACACTACGGGATGATGATGGCATTGAAACAGAGGATGACACGCGTAAAGCTGAAATACTAAACACCTTTTTCCAAAGCTGTTTCACAGAGGAAGACCACACTGCAGTTCCTTCTCTAAATCCTCGCACAAACGAAAAAATGGCTGACATCGAAATAAGTGTCCAAGGAATAGAAAAGCAACTGGAATCACTCAATAGAGGAAAGTCCACTGGACCTGACGGGATACCAATTCGATTCTACACAGAGTACGCGAAAGAACTTGCCCCCCTTCTAACAGCCGTGTACCGCAAGTCTCTAGAGGAACGGAGGGTTCCAAATGATTGGAAAAGAGCACAGATAGTCCCAGTCTTCAAGAAGGGTCGTCGAGCAGATGCGCAAAACTATAGACCTATATCTCTTACGTCGATCTCTTGTAGAATTTTAGAACATGTTTTTTGCTCGCGTATCATGTCATTTCTGGAAACCCAGAATCTACTATGTAGGAATCAACATGGATTCCGGAAACAGCGATCGTGTGAGACCCAACTCGCCTTATTTGTTCATGAGACCCAGAAAATATTAGATACAGGCTCCCAGGTAGATGCTATTTTTCTTGACTTCCGGAAGGCGTTCGATACAGTTCCGCACTGTCGCCTGATAAACAAAGTAAGAGCCTACGGAATATCAGACCAGCTGTGTGGCTGGATTGAAGAGTTTTTAGCAAACAGAACACAGCATGTTGTTATCAATGGAGAGACGTCTACAGACGTTAAAGTAACCTCTGGCGTGCCACAGGGGAGTGTTATGGGACCATTGCTTTTCACAATATATATAAATGACTTAGTAGATAGTGTCGGAAGTTCCATGCGGCTTTTCGCGGATGATGCTGTAGTATACAGAGAAGTTGCTGCATTAGAAAATTGTAGCGAAATACAGGAAGATCTGCAGCGGATAGGCACTTGGTGCAGGGAGTGGCAACTGACCCTTAACATAGGCAAATGTAATGTATTGCGAATACATAGAAAGAAGGATCCTTTATTGTATGATTATATGATAGCGGAACAAACACTGGTAGCAGTTACTTCTGTAAAATATCTGGGAGTATGCGTACGGAACGATTTGAAGTGGAATGATCATATAAAACTAATTGTTGGTAAGGCGGGTACCAGGTTGAGATTCATTGGGAGAGTCCTTAGAAAATGTAGTCCATCAACAAAGGAGGTGGCTTACAAAACACTCGTTCGACCTATACTTGAGTATTGCTCATCAGTGTGGGATCCGTACCAGGTCGGGTTGACGGAGGAGATAGAGAAGATCCAAAGAAGAGCGGCGCGTTTCGTCACAGGGTTATTTGGTAACCGTGATAGCGTTACGGAGATGTTTAATAAACTCAAGTGGCAGACTCTGCAAGAGAGGCGCTCTGCATCGCGGTGTAGCTTGCTCGCCAGGTTTCGAGAGGGTGCGTTTCTGGATGAGGTATCGAATATATTGCTTCCCCCTACTTATACTTCCCGAGGAGATCACGAATGTAAAATTAGAGAGATTAGAGCGCCCACGGAGGCTTTCAGACAGTCGTTCTTCCCGCGAACCATACGCGACTGGAACAGGAAAGGGAGGTAATGACAGTGGCACGTAAAGTGCCCTCCGCCACACACCGTTGGGTGGCTTGCGGAGTATCAATGTAGATGTAGATGTAGATGTGTTAATTATTTACAGGGTCAACATTAATAAAAGCGACCAACTGTAGGGACGGATACCCAATCGGAAATGGAAGGAAAAAGGTCGTATGCATATTTGTTGTTGCCGGGGTAGATGGCGCTGACGAATGACTGCTCCTCTGACAGCGTGCTTTGTGTTCCCTGTACAAGGTGCATTAAAGTTCTAAGACCTCCGATTTTTTTTCTCCGGACTGGAAAGAGATATAAACATGCGCATTGTTTCAAAATGAGGCCGTGTTGATTGTCAATACGTCCCAGAGATGGCAGTACCGTACGGCAGATGGAATTTTACCGCCAGCGGCGAGAATGAGAACTGTTTTAAATACTTAAAATGGCGACGTTTTCCTTACTTGAACAGCGTGCAATCATTCGTTTTCTGAATTTGCGTGGTGTGAAACTAATTGAAATTCATCGACAGTTGAAGGAGACTTGTGGTGACAGAGTTATGGATGTGTCGAAAGTGCATTCATGGGTGCGACAGTTTAATGAAGGCAGAACATCGTGTGACAACAAACCGAAACAACCTCGGGCTCGCACGAGCCGGTCTGACGACACGATCGAGAAAGTGGAGACAATTGGTTTGGGGGATCGCCGAATGACTGTCGAACAGATCGCCTCCAGAGTTGGCATTTCTGTGGGTTCTGTGCACACAATCCTGCACGACGACCTGAAAATGCGAAAAGTGTCATCCAGGTGGGTGCCACGAATGCTGACGGACGACCACACGGCTGCCCGTGTGGCATGTTGCCGAGCAATGTTGACGCGCAACTACAGCACGAATGGGACTTTCTTTTCTTCGGTTGTGACAATGGATGAGACGTGGATGCCATTTTTCAATCCAGAAACAAAGCACCAGTCAGCTCAATGGAAGCACACAGATTCACCACCACCAAAAAAATTTCGGGTAACCGTCAGTGCTGAAAAAATGATGGTGTCCATGTTCTGGGACAGCGAGGGCGTAATCCTTACCCATTGCGTTCCAAAGGGCACTACGGTAACAGGTGCATCCTACGAAAATGTTTTGAAGAACAAATTCCTTCCTGCACTGCAACAAAAACGTCCGGGAAGGGCTGCGCGTGTGCTGTTTCACCGAGGCAACTCACCCGCACATCGAGCTAACGTTACGCAACAGTTTCTTCGTGATAACAACTTTGAAGTGATTCCTCGTGCTCCCTACTCACCTGACCTGGCTCCTAGTGACTTTTGGCTTTTTCCAACAACGAAAGACACTCTCTGTGGCCGCACATTCACCAGCCGTGCTGCTATTGCCTCAGCGACTCTCCAGTGGTCAAAACAGACTCCTAAAGAAGCCTTCGCTGCTGCCATGGAATCATAGCGTCAGCGTTGTGAAAAATGTGTACGTCTGCAGGGCGATTACGTCGAGAAGTAACGCCAGTTTCATCGATTTCGGGTGAGTAGTTAATCAGAAAAAAAAATCGGAGGCCTTAGAACTCGAATGCAGCTCGTATGTCGCAGGCTGTGTGATTGACGCAGCGTACTGTAAGCGGCAGAATGGTCCCATATTCGTGCCGCGAACAGGCCGAGATGGTGTTTGTGTACGACCAAGCAGATGGAAATGGTCGAGAGGCAGCACGGCTATACCAAAAGAAGTACCATCACAGACACTAACCACAACATTTCGAGCCGTTTCTGGCCGTTTGTGTGGACATTGGTGGTTTCAGACAGACGAACGTGCAGGGAGGGAGCGGACAGTGCATACGCCAGATTTGGAGGGCCGGGTTCTGCAGGATATTGAGAAGAACCCCAGTACAAACTCCAGGCAAGTGGCCCGCCAAAGTACGGTTATGTGTATCCTGTGAGACAAGCGCTACTATCACCTGCAACGATGATCAGAAGCGGGTTGCCCTCTACGTGAAGGATTTTGTTGAAGATTTTTGCACCAGACCATCAAAATTGTGGGATTTCTGTCAGCAGTCCTGTTTACCAATGAAGCAACTTTTACCAGAACTGGCATCGTCAATCTGCATAGCCGTTGCGAGGGGTCCACTTGTACGTGGAGCCCGATTTTGTATTATATTGCCGTCCGGTTTGGCCGCGCGGTTCTAGGCGCTTCAGTCTGGAACCGCGCGACCGCTACGGTCGCAGGCTCGAATCCTGCCTCGGGCATGGATGTGTGTGATGTGCTTAGGATAGGTAGGTTTAAGTAGTTCTAAGTTCTAGGGGACTGATGACCTCAGATGTTAAGTCCCATAGTGCTCAGAGCCATTTTTGTAATATAGTTAGGGGACTGATGACCTCAGATGTTAAGTTAGTGTTCAGAGCCATTTGAATCATATTTCATGAAAAACGACACGAAATGGTTATCACATGTAGAAGAGATTGTATCTTTGACACCACTTGTGAGAATTTAACTGCTGGCCTATGGAAGGAGCTTAATACAGTTTTGTAAGGTAATAAATTTTGTATATTTAGTTCTATGTACGGAGCAACACAATGTTGATTTTGCTAATTCTATCAGTACCGACCCTCCAGTGTAGGAAGCAAGTGTTTTCTATCAGATTTAATGCTTCGGTTGATTGGGTATACCCGATTTGTAATATTTTGTGTGTTGTGTGATCCTGATACAGACAAGTTAAATTTTGGATTCTGTTTTGTCAAACGATGTCAGGCTTTTTGTCATGTAACAATCCAAGTGTTTTTAATTACGACAGTAAGTGTGAATTGAGGAGTTAACTGATTTTGAAGTTAATTTGTAAGTAGGGTGTTTAGGTTTTTATGTTGGTAACATCACGTAGCGCTGTATATGAAAATCACTGACAGTGCTGTGTGATGTCTATGGCTGGTTTGCATTGTTGAAATATTCGCTATTGTAGTGTTGGGCAGTTGGATGTGAACAGCGCGTAGCATTGCGCAGTTGCAGGTGAGCCGCCAGCAAGAGGATTTTTAGTTATTTGATTTTCAAACAGCTGAGCAAAACTAAACGTACTCAAACACTTCTCTCTTTACTTATTCTGATCATCCCTAAACCGACACACAATAATTTTTTTTTTTTTTTTTTTTTTTTTTTTAGCGCAACGCAATCTGACTTTCAATAATCCCTACAAAAGAATGACCCTGACTAACAATAACCTACACCTTTCATGAATCACTTATGTCACAAAAATCTTCGTTACTCGAACTACTGCAATACAGCGAGCGCCAATATTGCCAGCTAAATAAAAGATACTAACTACTGAAGGCACTAACTACTGATAGGCGTAGATAGCAAATGAAACATTTTGAAAGAGAAGAAATAATATTCAAAAGTTATCATATATATATATATATATATATATATATATATATATATATATATATCAGTTCATGGTATCCAGTATTACAAATTTACTCTTTCGGATGGACACACGTCCAGATCGTCTGCTCTCAAAACTCCGCCATCTCTCTCCCCACATCCACCACTGCTGGCGGCTCACCTCCAACTGCGCAACGCTACGCGCTGTTCACATCCAACTGCCCAACACTACCATAGCGACTATTCCAACAATGCAAACCAGCCACAGACTGCACACAGCACTGTCAGTGATTTTCATATACAGCGCTACGTGGTGTTACCAACATAAAAACCTAAACAGCCAACTTACAAATTTAAAATGTTTCGTATCATGTTTTGCGAAGGACAAATTTCATTTTGAATACAATTTTCAAACTAAACCATTCGGTCTTAGCAAATAGCCTTATCAGTACCTCATCCTCTCCCACAAGGTGTTTGTTTAAATCCAATGAATATTTTTTTAAAAAGAAATGATTTTTCAATCAGAATCAGAAAAATATTAATGTGCCAGAATCAGATAATTATTAAGGTTTGTAACAGTTTCAATTCGGGCAGCATTGTACAGCGCTGAACCAATAAGCAGTATTTTCACTGAACATTTCAGCGAATCTACTGACATTATTTGTATGAAGCTGTCTTACGGGCGGCATTGCGCTTCGCTGACCTAAGATTGAAATTTTGTATGCCTATTGAGGACAGGGCAACGGCCATGCTGCAGTGGATACGCCGGTTCCCGTCAGATCACCGAAGTTCAGCGCTGTCGGGCGTGGCCGGAACTTGGATGGGTGACCGTCCAGACCGCCACGCGCTGTAGCCATTTTTCAGGGTGCACTCAGCCTCGTGATGCCAATTCAGGAGCTACTCGACCGAATAGCAGCCCCTCCGGTCAAAGGCAACCATCAAAACGACCGGGAGAGCGGTGTGCTGCCCACACGCCCATCCTATCCGCGCCGTCACCTGAGGATGACACGGCGGTCGGATGGTCCTGATGGGCCACTTGTGGCCTGATGACATAGTGAGTGCTACTGAGGAGAGAGAAAACTAGCAAGACTACGTCCGTTGCGACTCAAGAACTAAGGAAAAGCTTTTAATTGTTTATTTGCAGTGGGAATTTTGTCAGTTTATTGCACAAGGCCATAGAACTCGGTGCTCATGAGACTAAGTGAATTTCAGAGGCATTGGCTTCATTATAGGAATTACATACTGGCTTTCCAGTTGTTTAAACGTTTTTGGGCTACAGTAAAACTGATTAAGCACACCATTTTCTTAACAACACATTATGCAGTAAATTTCCATAAGACAAACATTACGCATTCTATATCCAATAAGTGACACAAATATTTATAAAGAAAGAATGTTACAACGTCATCTGTGGGCTACAGAAAGTCACCAGAGAATGGCTCTGAGCACTATGGGACTTAACTTCTGAGGTCATCAGTCGCCTAGAACTTAGAACTACTTAAACCTAACTAACCTAAGGACATCACACACATCCATGCCCCAGGCAGGATTCGAACCTGCGACCGTAGCAGTCGCGCGGTTCCGGATTGAGCGCCTAGAACCGCTAGACCACCGCGGCCGGCTAAAGATGACAGGTTATGTGGTTTATACATGGTGGAGCACCACCCCTATCCTACATTGCATTTTACCAAGAGTCAACAGCATCGTCCCTGGACGTTGTACAGGGAGGTCCGGTACCGTGGCCTGCTAGATCAACAGACATATCCCTGGATTTGTACCTCTGGGGGCATCTGAAAGGCGCTATGTATGCTTCACCGATTCCTGATGTGTAGACCTTTCAACAGTGTTCGCGACATATGTGGCGCTACTCGAAGAGAGGCCAGAACGTGCGAAATAGCCCGGCAATCACGGCGCGACGTGTGAACGCGTGCATCGCACCGTATGACGGTGATGTGGATGCGGTGCAGCCGGGACGATTTGTTCTCGTTGCACGCACATCATCCATTTCCTGATACATGTCCGTAGGAACTTTTTTCATCCATTCAGTCAGGTATTAGCATTCCATTTTATTAGCAATGGAAACACAAGGCTTAATGTTCCCTGCAAACACTCTGTTTCGTTAATGTTCACCCTGTACATGAAATTTATTACAAATTTCCAATAATTCATGTTAACATCCAGCCTCTACACAGTTATGACTGATTACATGTATCACTTTTGTTGTGATGTGGAAATTCTAATGAATACTTGCATGGGGGCTTAATTATATTAATGAAAATAATTTTTATTTTTCGTAGCTGTATGTTCGGTTACGCCGTCTCGTAAACGGTTGGCCCTGATTAGTATTTGTACGCAATCTGACAGCATAGAACAACAACAAAGAATGAAAGAAAATTTCCGTTAACACAATTAATTAATTAAGTCCCCAGCAACTATAAAACGTACGAAACCAAAGCACAAGTGTAACTGTTCTGTGTGTGGAAGTGTGATTCAACGTACACATCTGGAACGGTTCTTCTTCAATAAGACAAGAAATTTTAAATACCATTTATACTGAAGTAATTTAAAAAAATAGAAATACTATAATTGCGTAAGGAAACCAGAATTACACTCTAATACAAGAACACAAGCCAGATTCTTTGTTGACTGAACCTGTAATGACGCATTATTTAAGACATTGAAATAATAAAAAGAATAGGGAATTTTTTTACCTTCATATATATTGACGAAAAGCACTCTGATCATTACAATATCTCCATTCGAACAACATCTGCTGTCTAGCCCATCAAACAACTGCATAAAACATGGAACAAGCACTCCCTACTACAACATATCAACACCGACTCTCTACTACCACATCTCGATAAGCACACTCCACCACGACTTCTCGGCAAGAACTGCCAGTGGAGGCGGCGGAATAAAACTCTTTGGCGCAATCTCTGGCGCTGTGGCTCAGTGTAGCCACCTTTCATACTCTGAAGCTTTCATTTTATTAGCAGTGGAAATACAAGGCTTCATGTTCCACGAAATGCAAATGGAGATTTCACTGCTCGTATACCACCTGTGGAAAGTGTCTGTGACACTGTGTAAAACATTCTCCGTTTTCTTGCCTTTCAGTTCGGGATAAAATGTTGAGGTTTCGACGATACCCTCCATCGTCGTCGTCAGGAGCAAATAACGATGACGATGGAGGCTATCGTCGAAACCTCAACATTTTATCCCGAACTGACGCGGCAAGAAAACCGGGAATGTTTGACATATCAGTGCTGTTGCGAAGACTTCGTTCAGCTGTCTGTGACACTTTCAAAAGTCGCTGTAATAAAGAAAATGGCCCTATCTCTCAGTGCCAGAATAGCTGAACCACACTGCTAGCAATGAAAAGGCGACAGACAAATAAAAACAGTGATAACCTTCAGCCAGGATAGAGGCAGAAGTACTGTGCAAGAAGCATCAGGGTCAAACGAAACCAGTTCCACCTAAGTCTGCCTCAACTGATACTGTACAGTAGGTCACTGTCCCAAGGCAAAGGTGTAAAATACCGGACAGTATTCACGTGCAGTAAGTATGTCCAAACAAGAGACTGTTTCCGAGAATTTCACGGATAATGCTATGTCGTATTATATATAATTATTTAAAATGTAAATCACCATGTTTTTTTTATTTTTAATCATGTAAACCCTATCACGGTTTACATGATTAAAAAAAAACATGGTGATTTACATTTTAAATAACCCTATCAGGGTTTACAGGATTAAAAAAAAAACATGGTGATTTACATTTTAAATAATCACCATAATAAATAAACCCTATCATACAAATTCTATCATACAAATTCTAAAGGTGGCAGGGGTAAAATACAGGGAGTGAAAGGCTATTTACAATTTGTATAGAAACCAGATGGCAGTTATAAGAGTCAAGGGGCATGAAAGGGAAGCAGTGGTTGGGAAAGGAGTGAGACAGGGTTGTAGCCTCTCCCCGATGTTATTCAATCTGTATATTGAGCAAGCAGTAAAGGAAACAAAAGAAAAATTCGGAGTAGGTATTAAAATTCGTGGAGAAGAAGTAAAAACTTTGAGGTTCGCCGATGACATTGTAATTCTGTCAGAGACAGCAAAGGACTTGGAAGAGCAGTTGAACGGAATGGACAGTGGCTCGAAAGGAGGATATAAGATGAACATCAACAAAAGCAAAACGAGGATAATGGAATGTAGTCAAATTAAATCGGCTGATGCTGAGGGGATTAGATTAGGAAATGAGACACTTACTGTAGTAAAGGAGTTTTGCTATTTGGGGAGCAAAATAACTGATGATGGTCGAAGTAGAGAGGATATAAAATGTAGACTGCCAATGGCAAGGAAATCGTTTCTGAAGAAGAGAAATTTGTTAACATCTAGTATAGGTTTAAGTGTCAGGAAGTCGTTTCTGAAAGTATTTGTATGGAGTGTAGCCATGTATGGAAGTGAAACATGGAAGATAACCAGTTTGGACAAGAAGAAAATAGAAGCTTTCGAAATGTGGTGCTACAGAAGAATGCTGAAGATAAGGTGGGTAAATCACGTAACTAATGAGGAGGTATTGAATAGGATTGGGGAGAAGAGAAGTTTGTGGCACAACTTGACTAGAAGAAGGGATCAGTTGGTAGGACATGTTTTGAGGCATCAAGGGATCACAAATTTAGCATTGGAGGGCAGCGTGGAGGGTAAAAATCGTAGAGGGAGACCAAGAGATGAATACACTAAACAGATTCAGAAGGATGTAGGTTGCAGTAGGTACTGGGAGATGAAGAAGCTTGCACAGGATAGAGTAGCATGGAGAGCTGCATCAAACCAGTCTCAGGACTGAAGACCATAACAAACAACAACAAAACAAACCCTATCAACGTGTCACGAAAACATTAAATAAAAATCTTTCACTAAATGAAGTGTTGTAAAGTTACTCAAGTGTCTGATATCGTAGGTATGCCACATGGCCCACTATTGTACCTGACAGGTATAACATAATCTCAGATTTGAACTTACGCACTCCATAAACCTTCACTACTCGCCACAAAATATTTTTGATTGTTTCGTTCAAGAAGAAATTTATTCAGATATTGAGTAGTTAAAGCGCAACAAGCCAGTAGTAGCTCGACTGCAGTACGAAGGCAGGCCATAAACATTGCATTGTCAGCTTGAGTTATGCAGGGGGAACAAAAATACGCAAACACCAAAAACACAGAACATTACCGTGCCTAATACGCCGTAGGAAACCCGTTGGCATTGAAAACATCTTCCAGTCGCATTGGAATGGATAAATTACAGATCCAGTATGGAAGTCCTCGGATAACACAGGAAATATTGAATTTAATCGTTGAAAGGAGATTAAAAATGCAGCAATTGAAGTAGGCGAAATGGATTACAAAAGGATAAAAAATTACATTGACAAGAAGTGCAAAATGGCTTAGCAGGAATGGCTAGAGGACAAATGTAAGAAGCATATATCTCTAGGGGAAAGATAACGCCTACAGGAAAATTAAAGTGACTTTTGGAGAAAAGAGAAGCAGCTGTGTGAATATCAGAATCTCAGATGGAAAACCAATCCTACGCAAAGAAGGGAAGGTTGAAAGACGGATGAGTATTTAGACAGTCCACACAGTGAAGGTGAACTTGAAGGCAAAATGATACAAAGGGGGGGAACGTAGATAAAGATATGATGGGAGATATAATACTGCGACAGTTTGATAGATAACTGATAGACCTGTATCGAAACAAGGCCCCGGGAGCACACGACATTGCGCTGGAACTGCTGATGCCCTTGGAAGAGTCAGTCATGACAAAATTCCTCCATCCGGTACGCAAATGTATGAAACAAACGAAATACCCTCACAATTCAAGAAGAGTATAATAACTCCAATTCCAAAGAACACATGAACGGACAGGTGTGAATATCACCAAACTGTGGGTTTAATAAATCATGGTTGCAAAATACTAACACGATTTCTTTACAGAAAAATGGAAAAACTGGCAGAAGCCGACATCGGGGAGCATCAGTTTGGGTTACGCATAAATATAGGAGCGCGCGATGCAATACTCACCTTGCGATTTATCTTAAAAAGTGTGGTCAGGAAAGGCAGACCTGCGTCTATAGCACATGTAGATTTAGAGGAAGCGTTTGACAATGTTGGCTAGGCTATTATCTTTGAAATTCTGAAGGTAACTGGGGCAATATACAGGTTGGGAAAGGCTATTTACAGCTTGTACAGAATGCAGAGGGCAGTTACATTCAAGAGCCAAAGAAACTGGCGCACCTGCTTAATATCGTGTAGGGCGCCTGCGAGCATGCAGAAGTGCCGCAAAACGACGTGACATGACTAATGCTTAAAGCAGTCCTAGAGGGAATTGACACCATGAATTCTGCAGAGCTGTCCATAAATCTGTTAAGAGTACGTTGCAAGGCATCCCAGATATGCTCCATAATGTTCATGTCTGGGGAGTTTAGTGGCCAGCGGAAGTGTTTCTGGAGACACTCTGTTGCAATTCTGGACGTGTGGGGTGTCGCATTCTCCTGCTGGGCCGGCCGCGGTGGTCTAGCGGTTCCAGGCGCGCAGTCCGGAACCGCGCGACTGCTACGATCGCAGGTTCGAATCCTGCCTCGGGCATGGATGTGTGTAATGTCCTTAGGTTAGTTAGGTTTAAGTAGTTGTAAGTTCTAGGGGACTGATGACCACAGTAGTTAAGTCCCATAGTGCTCAGAGCCATGTGAACCATATCTCCTGCTGGAATTGTCCAAGTCCGTCGGAATGCACAGTGGAGATGAATGGACGCAGGTGATCAGACAGGATGCTTACGTACGTGTCAGCTGTCAGAGTCGTATCTAGACGTATCAAGGGTCCCATATCACTCCAACCGCACACGCCCCACAGCATTACAAAGCCTCAACCATATTCAATAGTCCTTTGCTGACATGCAGGATCCATGGATTCATGGGGTGGTCTCGATACCCTTACACGACCCTCCGCTCGATACTCGTCTGACCAGGCAACATGTTTGCAGTCATCAACAGTGCAGTGTCGGTGTTGACGGGCCCAGGCGAAGCGTAAGGCTTTGTGTCGTGCAGTCGTCAAGGGTACACGAGTGCGTCTTCGGCTCCGAAAGCCCATATCGATGATGTTTCGTTGAATGGTTCGCACGCTGACACTTGTTGACGGCCCAGCATTGAAATCTGCAGCATCTGCGGAAGCGCTGCACTCAGGTTTTAACGATTCTCTTCAGTCGTCGTTGGTCCGTTCTTGCATTACCTTTTTCCGGCCGCAGCGGTGTTGGAATTTTGATGTCTTACCGGATTCCTGATATTCGCGGTACACTCGTGAAATGGTCGTACGGGAAAATCCCCACTTCATCACTACCTCGGATGTGACCCATCGCTCGTGCGCCGACTGTGCACCAAGTTCAAACTCACATAAGTCTTGATAACCTGCTATTGTTGCAACAGTAACCGCCCTAACAACTGCGCCCGACACTTGTTGTCTTCTATAACTGCCAATGGCAGTGCCGTATTATGCCTCCTTACGCATCTCTGTATTTGAATACACATATCTATACTAGTTTTTGGCGTTTCAGTATGTGAACATTGGTCTGGAAACGCTTTGTTTCCATTTTACAAGTCATTTTCTGCTACTCATTAATCACGGGGAACACACAAGAATCACGGGGAGCATGCACTCTGGGTGACGTCTAGTTACGATGTGCACCGCCGACGTCGCTGTTGTCACGCAACGTACGTTATTGCTTGTTTATAAGTAACATCAACTGCTCCACTGATCAGTACGACCGTTGCCAGCACACTGTCTACTACGTAGAGTTAATCACAGACATGGCTCGTGCAATGGCAACGTAAAAGGTGACAATTATTGAACTACACTACTGGCCATTAAAATTGCTACACCAAGAAGAAATGCAGATGATAAACGGGTATTCATTGGACAAATACACTCATGGAAATTGAAATAAGAACACCGTGAATTCATTGTCCTAGGAAGGGGAAACTTTATTGACACATTCCTGGGGTCAGATACATCACATGATCACACTGACAGAACCACAGGCACATAGACATAGGCAACAGAGCATGCACAATGTCGGCACTAGTACAGTGTATATCCACCTTTCGCAGCAATGCAGGCTGCTATTCTCCCATGGAGACGATCGTAGAGATGCTGGATGTAGTCCTGTGGAACGGCTTGCCATGCCATTTCCACCTGGCGCCTCAGTTGGACCAGCGTTCGTGCTGGACGTGCAGACCGCGTGAGACGACGCTTCATCCAGTCCCAAACATGCTCAATGGGGGACAGATCCGGAGATCTTGCTGGCCAGGGTAGTTGACTTACACCTTCTAGAGCACGTTGGGTGGCACGGGATACATGCGGACGTGCATTGTCCTGTTGGAACATCAAGTTCCCGTGCCGGTCTAGGAATGGTAGAACGATGGGTTCGATGACGGTTTGGATGTACCGTGCACTATTCAGTGTCCCCTCGACGATCACCAGTGGTGTACGGCCAGTGTAGGAGATCGCTCCCCACACCATGATGCCGGGTGTTGGCCCTTTGTGCCTCGGTCGTATGCAGTCCTGATTGTGGCGCTCACCTGCACGGCGCCAAACACGCATACGACCATCATTGGCACCAAGGCAGAAGCGACTCTCATCGCTGAAGACGACACGTCTCCATTCGTCCCTCCATTCACGCCTGTCGCGACACCACTGGAGGCGGGCTGTACGATGTTGGGGCGTGAGCGGAAGACGGCCTAACGGTGTGCGGGACCGTAGCCCAGCTTCATGGAGACGGTTGCGAATGGTCCTCGCCGATACCCCAGGAGCAACAGTGTCCCTAATTTGCTGGGAAGTGGCGGTGCGGTCCCCTACGGCACTGTGTAGGATCCTACGGTCTTGGCGTGCATCCGCGCGTCGCTGCGGTCCGGTCCCAGGTCGACGGGCACGTGCACCTTCCGCCGACCACTAGCGACAACATCGCTGTACTGTGGAGACCTCACGCCCCACGTGTTGAGCAATTCGGCGGTACGTCCACCCGGCCTCCCGCATGCCCACTATACGCCCTCGCTCAAAGTCCGTCAACTGCACATACGGTTCACGTCCACGCTGTCGCGGCATGCTACCAGTGTTGAAGACTGCGATGGAGCTCCGTATGCCACGGCAAACTGGCTGACACTGACGGCGGCGGTGCACAAATGCTGCGCAGCTAGCGCCATTCGACGGCCAACACCGCGGTTCCTGGTGTGTCCGCTGTGCCGTGCGTGTGATCATTGCTTGTACAGCCCTCTCGCAGTGTCCGGAGCAAGTATGGTGGGTCTGACACACCGGTGTCAAAGTGTTCTTTTTTCCATTTCCAGGAGTGTATATTATACTAGAACTGACATGTGATTACATTTTCACGCAATTTGGGTGCATGGATCCTGAGAAATCAGTACCCAGAATAACCATCTCTGGCCGTAATAACGGCCTCGATACGCCTGGGCATTGAGTCAAACAGAGCTCGGATGGCGTGCACAGGTACAGCTGCCCATGCAGCTTAAACACGTTACCACAGTTCATCGAGAGTAGTGACTGGCGTATTGTGACGAGCCAGTTGCTCGGCCACCATTGACCAGACGTTTTCAGCTGGTGAGAGATCTGGAGAATGTGCTGGTCAGGGCAGCAGTCGAACATTTTCTGTATCCAGAAAGGCCCGTACAGGACCTGCAACATGCGGTCGTGCATTATCCTGCTGAAATGTAGGGTTTCGCAGGGATCGAATGAAGGGTAGAGCCACGGGTCGTAACATATCTGAAATGTAACATCCACTGTTCAAAGTGCCGTCAATGCGATCAAGTGGCGATGGAGACGTGTAACCAATGGCACCCCATACCATCACGCCAGATGATGCGCCAGTATGGCGATGACGAATACACGCTTCCAATGTGCGTTCACCGCGATGTCGCCAAACACGGATGCGACCATGGTGATGCAGTAAACAAAACCTGAATTCATCCGAAAAAACGACGTTTTGCCATTCGTGCACCCAGGTTCGTCGTCGAGTACACCATCAGAGGTGCTCCTGTCTGTGATGCAGCGTCAAGGGTAACCGCAGCCACGGGCTCCGAGCTGATAGTCCGCGCTGCTGCAAACGTCGTCGAACTGTTCGTGCAGATGGTTGTCGTCTTGCAAACGTCCCCATCTGTTGACTCAGGGGTCGAGACGTGGCTGCACGATCCGTTACAGCCGTGCGGATGCCTGTCATCTCGACTGCTAGTGATACGAGGCCGTTGGGATCCAGCACGGCGTTCCGTATTACCCTCCTGAACCCACCGATTCCATATTCTGCTAACAGTCATTGGATCTCGACCAACACGAGCAGCAATGTCGCGATACGATAAACCCAATCGCGATGGGCTACAATCCGACCTTTATCAAAGCCGGAAACGTGATGGTACGTATTTCTCCTCCTTACACGAGGCATCACAACAACGTTTCACCAGGCAACGCCGGTCAACTGCTGTTTGTGTATGAGAAATCGGTTGGAAACTTTCCTCATGTGAGCACGTTGTAGGTGTCGCCACCGGCGCCAACCTTGTGTGAATGCTCTGAAAAGCTAATCATTTGCATATCACAGCATCTTCTTCCCGTGGGTTAAATTTCGCGCCTGTAGCACATCTTCGTGGAGCAATTTTAATGCCAGAATATTTTCTGGGCGCCACAATTCGCCCGTTACAATCTGCGACTGAAAGCGGTACGTGATCTTCGGCTCTGGACCTGGACGCAGTGACAGAGCATTGTACGAGCTGATGAATCCCGACACCTTGTTTATCGTGCCGATGGAGGGCAGGAATTCGTCGTCTTCCGGGGGAATAGCTCCTCGGACCTGTGCTGCGGGACGGAGACAAGCTGGCGGCGGCTCGGTTACGCTCGGGAAACACTTACGTGCACATCCTTGGGTCCAGTGGAGCTCGCGAAAGGCACCACGGCGGGCAAGGAGAACCGCCCACTGGTTGCAGACCTGTACATCTCTTGATGACGATAGTGTTTTGTGACAGCAGTGGCATTTTCCAGCAAGATAATGACCATATCAAACAGCCAGGAGTGTGATGGAGTGGTTGGAGGAACACATTTGTGAGTTCCAGTTTATGTACTAGCCCCCAACCTTGCCAGATCTGAACCCGATCGAACTCATCTGTGATTTGAATGTGGCGTCAGAGCTCATCACCCCCCCCCCTTTCCCCGCCCCCGGAATTTACGGAAATTAGGTGACTTGTGAGTGTGAATGTGATTCCAGCTCCCTCCAGCCATCTACCATGACATTATTAGTTGTATGCCACAACGCGGAGCCATGGGTGGATACAAGATCATAATGTTCTGACTGGTCAGTGTATGGTGTTCGGTGCAAATAGAGTAAGAACGACTGTATAGTAAGGATAGGAGCATATACCAAGTGAGGTGGCGAAGTGGTTAGCACACTGGACTCGCATTCGGGAGGACGACGGTTCAATCCCGCGTCCGGTAATCCTGATTTAGGTTTTCCGTGGTGTCCCTAAATCGCTCCTGGCAAATGCCGGGATGGTTCCTTTGGAAGGGCACGGCCGATCTTCCCTAATCCGATGCGCCGGCTTACACTATCAAATTTCTTTGCCAAACATTTGATCAAAGATGTGATCCAATATTCGTCAAATATATTTGACAAAGATGTTTGACGTGGGACTAAGTTCAAGATGGCACAAGATGGCACAACACAACTTGTTATTAACCGCAGCAGTTGCATGTACCACAATTGCACAGTGCGCACATGCGAAAGAGAAGCGGGGAAAAAAAAGGAAACGTACCTGGGTGAAGCCGTGGGTTTTACAACGAGACGATAAAAGCATTCAACAAAACTTGTTACGTGAGCTTATAGTGGACGACGTCAAGTCCTACATCAATTACTTAGGAATGGATGAGCATACATTTCTGTATGTGCTCAGTGAAGTGTATCCACATATCACTAACCACAATATCCACTTAAGAACTGCTATATCTGCAGAAGACAGACTCACTGTAACACTCCTATTCCTTGCTACAGGAGAGAGTCAGGTTAGGCCTCCAATCTTCTTAATCTATTTTTGTATTCAGGGTGCCCCACGTTGTAAAGCGCCTCATCAGCTTCAGACATCTCTATTAATTTTGTAGTTCTCGGTACACACCAACTGTATTTACCGGCAATGTTTATAAAAACACTACAGATGACAGAACGCTGCAGCGAAGCCCTAGATTTGATCAAATATTTGACGACATTTGAAAAAGTTCCCTATTTCACCATCAAATTTCTTTGACAAAGGTATTTGACAAAGATATTGGACAAGGAAATTTGATAGTGTAATACCGGTCATAAGACTGATGACCTCGCTGTTTGATCTCCTCCCACAAAACAACCCCAAAAGGAAGATAGAGAACAAGTTAGTGGCTTAAGATATCTGGGAAGCATAATTACGGACGAGATGAGAGGCGAAAACACTTATAGCGATTGCTACAAAGGCATTTAATACGAAGAGGAGGCTTCTATGTGGCTGTATGGTCAGGGACTTGAGAGACGGCAGGGTACTTCATACGGAACGTGGCGTTATGCGGAACTGAGACATGTGTGCTGAGGAAAAAGGAAGAATGAAGAATAGAGGCATCCGAGATGTGGATTTGATCTAAGGGATAAAATGGGTAGACAAAGTGAGAAACGAGGAAGCGCTGAGAAGAGTGGAGGAGATAGAAAAATTTTAAAGGTTATCAGCAAGAGGTAAGACAACTGGGTTGGACAATGAATGAGAAGAAATTGATTACTGATGGATGCTACTGGGGAACCGGTGAATGTCACAGGAAGAAGGCGAACAGAAGATACCAGATGGTGGAGAGTATAACGACAGAAAGCAATTGTAAGGAAATGAAGAGGGTAGCAAATGAGAAGACTGCATGGACAGCGGCATGTGAAGACCTGCCCTAGGACAGAACGTTGATGATGAAGAATTGTCATTCAATTTCATTTTAGTGATGACTTGAATGTAAAGAAGGAAAGTGGGGGGAGGAATGTCTTTGTACAGGGTGAGTCAGTAACTATTGTCACCAGGAATATATCCGAAAGTATGATAGTAGCTGAAAAGTATGTGGGACAAAAGTTGCATGGGACAACGGGGGCCATAATATGACGTTGCTTTTTTGTTGCTAGGTGGAGTCGCGTCGGAGATATGAATGTCAACTTTGTTTTTTCAATTGGGATGCTATAGTTTGGTACTTATTTTCTGATAGCGGCTATCGAGACGAATCCAATGATGTGTAACAGTAAGGTCTTTGAAGGCCAACGAAGGTCACAAAGGTGGCATTGTTTTCAGTGCAGTGCTGCAATCTTCTTATCATGGATTGAATGTTATTCCTTATCACTTCGCCACTTATCGAAGCACATGCTCTAACAATTCTCTCTTGCATATCTTCCGGTGTGGCAACAGTGGCTACAACGGTTCCCGGGAGATCATCGAAGTTAAGCGCTGTCGGGAGTGGTCGGCACTTGGATGGGTGACCATCCAGACTGCCATGCGCTGTTGCCATTTTTCGGGGTGCACTCAGCCTCATGATGCCAATTGAGGAGCTACTCGACCGAATAGTAGCGGCTCCGGTCATGAATACCATCATAACGACCGGGAGAGCGGTGTGCTGACCACACGCTCCTCCTATCCGCATCCTCCACTGAGGATGACACGGCGGTCGGATGGTCCCGGTAGGCCACTCGTGGCCTGAAGACGGAGTGCTTTTTATATCTTCCAGTGTAGTAGGAACATCTTTATGAACAATGTCTTTTACGAATCCCCACAAGAAAAAATCCAGAGGTGTCAAGTCTGACGAACGAGCCGACCACGACATATCTTCTCCGCGTCCAATCCAACGATTTGGGAATTGTCGCTGCAACTCATTTCTAGCCATCAGCGAAAAATGTGCCGGACACCCATCATGTTGATACCACATTCTGTTCCTTGTTCCTAAAGGTATTTCTTCCAATAACAGACCTAATGTGTCGTGCAGGAATGTGGTGCACTTGCTAGCATTAAGATTTCCTTCGATGAAATAGCGGCCTACAATTCTGTCCTCCAGAATCCCACACCATATATTCACCGACCATGGTTTTTGGTGTGCAACTTGCCACAGCCAACATAGATTTTCAGTTGCCCAATTTTGCACGTTATGCAAATTAAGATTTCCGTGATTTGTCAATGTAGCCTCGTCTGTTAATAAAACCAAATTAATAAATGTGTCATCCCTCTGAATATGAAGTTGAGCCCTTCGGCAGAATTCAATGCGACGCATGTAATCCGTACCAGTTAATTCTTGGTGGAGACTGATACGGTGAGGATGATATTTATGGCGATGCAGAACACAAACAACACTACTCTGGCTCATGCCAGATTCCCTTGCGATTTGACGCGAACTAACACACGGATCTCGAACCACAGTCGCAAGAGCACCAATTTCCTTTGCCGGATATGTTTCTGATGCGTTAAAGATCCAGTTGTTCTCAATTTATCATACACATATTTAAATCTACGACGTGTAAGGTGAGTACGTTGAGGATATCTTTCAGCGTATAAGTCTAGCTCTCACTGAATTTTGTTGGCATTCTCTGTAAATGAGAAGCATATCGACTTGTCCTTCGAAGGAATACATCATTCACATTTACTTAATTCGACGATACTAGTTTTGCCGCTCCTATTAGTGTTGTGTTGCGAAACCGTCAAATGGTGTTTACATGTTAATGGCACGTTAAATGGATACGCCGTAATCGGCCAATATTTACTATTTGCACAAGAGAATTGTCAGAGCATGTGCTTCGATAAGTGCTGATGTGATAAGGAATACCACTCAATCCATGACAAAATGTTTGCAGCACTGCATTGACAGCAATGTTCATCACTTCAAACACCTTCTATAAATGGACGTTCATGCCACCTTTGTGACCTTCGTTGAACTTCAAAGACCTTACTGTTACACATCATTGGATTCGCCTCGACAGCCACTATAAGAAAATATGTACCAAACTGCAGCATCCCAGTAAAAAAAAAAAATAAAAAAAAGAGTTGACCTTCACATCTTTGAGGCGACCCCACCTAGGAACAAAAAACCAACGTCCTATTATGGCCTCCGTTGTCCCATGCAACACTTGCGTTGTCCCACGCAACATTTGTTCCACAAACTTCATCATACTTTCGGAGTTATCCTAGGTGGCAATAGTTAGTGACTCACCCTGTATATGGCGTGCTTCAGGATGGAGCAGACATAACAACACCAGTGCTTGAAGCTGATGCTATTTTATTGTATGCAGCTGTAGTCACCCCGACGTGTTCGGCCAATGGAAGTCGTCACGCTGGGGCGAAGTCAGGGGTTCGCACCCCGGTGCGGATCCGCGGAGCCCATTGGTGGCGATCGGAGGGTGACTGTGTTCCGCGGGGGGGGGGGGGGGGGAGGGGGGCAGGGGAAAGAGAAAGAGAGAGAGGTGGGGGAAGCCGCATCCGAGAGGGCGACCACCCCTACATTCTGCACGCCGCAGCTTCGCGAGGGGTGGCGGTAGCGCGCCCCTGACGTTCCACGTTAAAATCCCATCCGCGAGACACGTACGTTCACATCTGTTCTCCGCAAACCACCTCAAGGTGTGTGGCGGAGGGTACCTCGTCCAACACTCGCAGTTCCTCCCCTTTTCGTGTTCCAGTTGCGAATGTGCGGGGAGAACGAAGCGAACGTGAGCGGACACGGAAAAGCGAACGAGAATTCACTGAGGTGGAAACACCTGAGCACGCGTGAGCAAACGGCATTCGGCCGAATTTGGTTCCCATTCGCCTGTGTTGGCCCGAGTTCCCCTGGCTGTCGGTCTTTCAGCGAAGCGTCAAAAGAAGTTCGCGTACCCGCCGCTTCGGAGTTGGCGGTCCAGAAAGCTTACTCTGCTGTCTTATCTGCTTTTCTTCTGGTTAGCACGACTCTCGTGAGCGACGGTGAATGAGGTGGCCTCTCACTAACCATCAATCAGTCCATGTACCTGGACAGGTTTCAGGCTGTCTGCCCCTTCACTCTGTGATGGTAGATACTGCTTCCCCGACAAAAGCAGCGTTGACGAAAATTCGACTACATACCTACCACGCAGAGCTCACCTAATTCAAATCCATCCGTAGTAGCAGAAAGTTAGTTAAACTGTCGAGGATTCGGGATTTTTGCATGACTAGTTGAAAAAATGTTGTCTTTAAAACACGGAAAATGGCTATCAAGTCCGTATTTAATATTCCAACACCAATTAAGCAGTGTTACTGACTGTCTTTGTTACAAGCTCACACCCAAAAGCAGCCAGGAGGTATTTAGTCCGACTCGATATTTTGGACGTCCTCAACAGTCACTGACCCACGATTGACACACTCAGCCGTTCAGTAGACAGCCTGAGAAAAAAAAAAAAAAAAGGTCAAGTTAACTGCACGCAACACGCCTCGCATGAAATATTCACACGGAAATAATGTCTCCTAAAATAAACATGTCACAACGCTCAAACTTACACAAAATACTCAACAATAGTAATCGCTTTTCGTCAACGACACGAGAACTGATAAAACGCGCGAATTTCTTTATTTAGGTACAAATTTGGTGTGCGTGGTTTAACATACAGTAAGTGTTTTCCAGGATACGCATCCCGAGCGACTATCGCGACTCAAAGATTTGAGGCACAAAGCCGTACTCAGACCCTCGGGAAATGCTTGGTTCCTAATGTCTAGTATGTTAAGAAGCCAATCAGATCATCTTGGGAACTTCTATACTCGAGGTACTTCTAATGTCAGCAGATCGGATTACCACAAGTAATTTAGACTAGAAATCTCGTAATTCCGAAACTAAATATAATTTAATGAAATTAAAATACGATTTCTTCCCACAAAATAAATTGCTAATAAATTTTGTACTCCACGCCCCTTCTGCCCGCATTTTACAAATCAAACTCTCTCGGATGTACGTCACAAATTCCTCTACTGCACAAGAACTTTCTCATATGTATATTTACATAGTTTTCTAAAAAATCACATTCTCAGTTTACGTATGTCCTGCATTCACTCTCTGTCGCTCCAAAACACTCACAGAACCAAAACACGATCAAATAATAATTTTGCAAAGTACTTTTAATGACGTCACAAATCTGTATTAATGAAACTAAAGAAAATTCCAGAAAAGTAGATTATGTGAACCTATCCTCTTGGTTGTAGTTTTAATTCATACTATCGATGAACATGTTATAGTTCCTAACTCAAATTCCACATGCCAGCGTGGTCATCATGTGTTTCAGATAAAACTTTGTATCTCAGAGTGAGCCGCTGTGGCCGAGCGGTTCTAGGCACTTCAGTCTGGAACCGCGCAACCGCTACGGTCGCAGGTTCGAATCCTGCCTCTGGCATGGATGTTTGTGATGTCTTAAGGTTAGTTAGGTTTAAGTAGTTCTAGGGGACTGATGACCTCAGATGTCAAGTCCCATAGTGCTCACAAGGGGAGGCCGCCAATTGTGAAATTCAGATTCGATTCATACTGCGCATAATAAAAGCTCATGGCCAGAGGTCTAATGTGGCAAAGCACCAAGATGCACTTCTCAGCCGTTGTCGAGAAAATCGACAGTTAAAAGAAACCGTTGCGGTGAAATATTCTCTACGATTAATAATTCTCTACGGTCTCGTGGCGCAGCGGTAAGCGCTCAGGTTCGTGATTCGAAGGTCGCCGGATCGATTCCCGCGTCGTGCTACTTTTTTTTAGTATTTGTTTTTTATAATTGAGATATATATATATATATATATATATATATATATATATATATTTGAATTACAAAAAACTAACAATAAAAAAAATGGCGTGGCGCGAGATTCGATCCCGCGACCTTCGGATTACGAACCAGAGCGCTTACCGCTGCGCCACGACGCTGTTGAAAACTATTAATCGTAGAGAGTATTTCAGCGCAACGGTTTCTTTTAACGGTCGGTTTTCTCCACAAAGGCTGAGAAGTGCATCTTGGTGCTTTGCCACATTACACCTCTGGCCACGAACTTTCATTATGCGCGGTATGAATCGAATCTGAATTTCACAATTGGCGGCCTCCCCTTGTCAGAGCCATTTCAACCATTATTGTGTCTCCGAAAATAGTGAAGTTACTGTTTTGAAATTTGGACAGTATGGTTGTATTATCCACAGAATTTGGTACACTAAGTACGAAGAATATTTAATAGCCAGTTCTTCATATTTATTGAGTGTGTGTGTAACGTACTGCGTGCAGCTTTAGTGAAGTACTGTACACTGCTCGCTCGGTCCAATAGCCAGCGTCAGCTGTGTCAGCGTGAGAAAATGCACGGGAAGCTACGCCTTCAGTAGCTAAGAAAAAAAAAATTTGGTCAGCGCGACAGCTTGTCAATCCAAAGGGCCCGGGTTCTATTCCCGACTGGGTCGGAAATTTTTCTCCGCTCAGGGACTGGGTGCTGTGTTGTCCTACTCATCATCATTTCATCCCCATCGACGCGCAGGTCGCCGAAGTGGCGTCAAATCGAAAGACTTGCACCAGGCGAACGGTCTACCCGACGGGAGGCCCTCGTCACACGACATTTCATTTTTTCAGTGCGAGAACAACTCGCAATAACACAGGCTCTATATTGAGCAAGCAGTAAAGGAAACAAAAGAAAAATTTGGAGTAGGTATTAAAATCCATGGAGAAGAAATAAAAACTTTGAGGTTCGCCGATGATATTCTAATTCTGTCAGAGACAGCAAAGGACTTGGAAGAGCAGTTGAACGGAATGGATGGTGTCTTGAAGGGAGGATATAAGATGAACATCAACAAAAGCAAAACGAGGATAATGGAATGTAGTCGAGTTAAGTCGGGTGATGCTGAGGGTATTAGATTAGGAAATGAGACACTTAAAGTAGTAAAGGAGTTTTGCTATTTGGGGAGCAAAATAACTGATGATGGACGAAGTAGAGAGGATATAAAATGTAGACTGGCAATGGCAAGGAAAGCGTTTCTGAAGAAGAGAAATTTGTTAACATCGAGTATAGATTTAAGTGTCAGGAAGTTATTTCTGAAAGTATTCGTATGGAGTGTAGCCATGTATGGAAGTGAAACATGGACGGTAAATAGTTTGGACAAGAAGAGAATAGAAGCTTTTGAAATGTGGTGCTACATAAGAATGCTGAAGATTAGATGGGTAGATCACATAACTAATGAGGAGGTATTGAATAGGATTGGCGAGAAGAGAAGTTTGTGGCACAACTTGACCAGAAGAAGGGATCGGTTGGTAGGACATGTTCTGAGGCATCAAGGGATCACCAATTTAGTATTGGAGGGCAGCGTGGAGGGTAAAAATCGTAGAGGGAGACCAAGAGATGAATGCACTAAGCAGATTCAGAAGGATGTAGGTTGCAGTAGGTACTGGGAGATGAAGAAGCTTGCACAGGACAGAGTAGCATGGAGAGCTGCATCAAACCAGTCTCAGGACTGAAGACCACAACAACAACAACAACAACAACATTAAGTGCGGGAAAACTTTCAATTATTTATTGCCCAAGAACCAAACGTTATACAGATATCACACATACGTCATTTTGAAGAGAAACCCTGAAAGCTTTTTTTCATGTATACCGCCACAGCGTAGTTTGGTGATTTGCCGATAGAGAGCGCTAGTCGCAAACATGGCGAGTTCAGGTTCGGAGCGAGCTTTCTGTGTGTTGGAATATTAGATTAGATTAGATTAGATTTACTTTCATTCCAATTGATCCGTAGTGAGGAGGTACTCCAGGATGTGGAACATGTCAGAAAAACAACAATACATGACAAATATTTACAACTAAAACAAATAAGCTAATGTACCATTCCACAGGTCCCAAGTGGAATGATAGTCAATTTTTAATGAACACTAAGAGTCATTTTACAAATACTAATGCACTGAATTTAAAATAAAAAAGTTTTTTATTTATTTATAAGGTAATTCAACTACTGTAATACTTATTTACAATGAACACATTACTGCACTGAAATGGTGCAGAAGTTAGATTATACTAACACACACACACACACACACACACACACACACACACACACACACACACACACACACAAATTTTCAATGAATACATTACTGCACTGAAATTGTGCAGAAGTTATGTTGTACTTATATACAAATCAGTTGGTTTTACTAAGAAATTCATCAATGGAGTAGAAGGAGTTGGCCACCAATAAATCCTTTAGGCTTCTCTTAAACTGAATTTCATTGGTTGTTAAGCTTTTTATGGTATGTATGACAAAAACAAGTGTGCTGCAACTGTTCAGTGGATGTTTAGAGCCAAGTACGGTAGGAAGCCACCAACAAAGAAGGCCATTTACCACTGGCACAACTAATGCGTTACGACGGTAAATATTTTTTGGGCCTTGTCACGTCGAAAGCTGTACGGGCCTTTGTTTTTCGCCGAGAGCACGGTCGCTGGATATTCCTACTCGGAGATGTTACAGCAATGGCTGATGCCTCAAATGCAATCGGACTCTCCGTTCATATTTCATCAGGATGGGGCTCCACCCCATTCTCATTGTGAAGTTCGTGGGTACCTGAACACGGAGCTGCCGCATCGATGGATCAGCCATGCTGCAGGAGGGGGCAGCTGTTTCACGAAATGGCCTCCCCGATCACCAGATCTCACTCCGTGTGACTTTTTTTCTGTGGGGACACGTTACAGATCTGGTGTATGTACCGACTCTACCACGTGACGTAGCAGAGCTCCCGGAGAGAATACGGGAAGCGACTGCCACAGTCGACGATGCCGTGCTGGGATGGGTGTGGCAGGAGTTCGATTACCGTATTGACGTCTGCCGGGTCACTCATGGTTCGCATATCGAATGTTTCTAAAAAAACTTTCAGAGTTTCTCTTCAAAATGCAATATGTATGACATCTGTATGATGATTACTTCTTGTGCAGTAAATAATTGAAAGTGTTCCCAAATTTTATGTACAGCTTGTATATGCTACGTTAGAAGAGGTCCGGAGAAACTGACAGAAGAATGTAGCTAACATGGGTACGTCACGTATCGAAGAGATGCACGTCAGAAAGGTCAGAAAGGTGAGAAGGACGACAAATCGATTACATGCTTGCATTAGAAGGGAACGGAGTGAATAAGGATCGTAGACGAGGCGGTGGCTCGAATCCCGCTTACATATAATCTATTAATCTATATTTTTTCGTCACTGGTCATATTATTTAATTCATATGACATTTGAAAGGTAATATAAAGAAAAAAAACACGTGCATTTTCATGGAGCTGTAAATTTCGTATGTTATTTGACTATTTAAGATTTTTGATTAAATTGTCAAGGACGAGGGATAGGTTAGGAGCGGCCAAATCAAACCCCGGTAAATAACAATGCGAATGACGGTATTCAATAACAAAGTAAGTCACAGTGAGCCAGACCATAAGAGTGATGCACAGTTACTCGTCGGATGTGCTCTCGACATCACACGTTGCAGGATGGTATTTGCCATACAGACATGGAAAACATAAACTGAAACGGCATCTATTACATCGAATGAATGCAGTTTTCTCGCTTTTACAGGCAATCTTCAGAGTTTCTAAGGGAAAACTCAACTCGTTGACATTTTGAGAAATTTCTCTTTTTTCCGATAATTTGGATGGAAGCCATGCGTAACGTAACATTTTGGCATTTATACGTGCCGAAAACCGGTGATGCACGATGGAAAGGATTTTAATAGCATCTTCACGAGAAGCAATTTCTTGATCGTTGACAATCAGAAATGAACAATTTTGAAGGCCCTTGATAAAGTTTTTTACTTGCCGCTAGAAATACAAGTCGCATGGTTGGCGAATCGGCGTACATTTTTGGGGTATGACTAACTCTTTCAGTTGGAAGACATGTATCATCGGTAAAGATGTCATCGTATAAATCTTGATGCTTTACTTCGTTTACTTGACGATAGCCATAAATATGTTTGTTCTAATAGTTAAATTTAATTAAAAATAGTGAGTAGTCAACATGAAATTCGCTAAAACTTCATGCAAATACTTCTGATAGATGGCGCTGTAATAGTCACAATTTCAGACGAACAGTTGGTAACAGGTAGGTTTTTAAAATTAAAATACAGAACGTAGGTGCGTTTGAACATTTTATTTCGGTTGTTCCAGTGTGATACATGTACCTTTGTGAAATTATCATTTCTGAGAACGCAAGCTGTTACAGCGTGATTACCCATAAATACCACATTAATGCAATAAATGCTCAAAATGATGTCCGTCAACCTCAATGCATTTGGCAATACGTGTAACGACATTCCTCTCAACAGCGAGTAGTTCGCCTTCCGTAATGTTCGCACATGCATTGACAATGCGCTAACGCATGTTGTCAGGCGTTGTCGGTGGATGACGATAGCAAATATCCTTTAACTTTCCCCACAGAAAGAAATCCGAGGACGTCAGATCCGGTGAACGTGCATAGATTTTCCATTTCCCAATAGTGCATATTTTGCCGGTTTACGTTACCGCTGTTGGTGAATGACGCTTAGTCGCTAAATACAACGCGTGCAAAAAATCTGTCATCGTCCCGTAATTCCTCTTGTGCCCAGTGGCAGAACTGTACACGACGTTCAAAGTCGTCGCCATGCAATTCCTGGTGTATAGAAATACGGTACGGGTGCAGTCGATGTTGATGTAGCATTCTCGACACCGACGTTTTTCAGTTTCCTGATTCTCGCGCAATTTGTCTGCTACTGATGTGCGGATTAGCCGCGACAGCAGCTAAAACACCTACTTGGGCATCATCATTTGTTGCAGTTCGTGGTTGACGTTTCACATGTGGCTGAACACTTCCTGTTTCCTTAAGGGGCTCCGGAAAGGCTCAAAATCATGAAAAGTTCAATTTTTACTTTTTTGCGTTTTCTGAATCTACAGACTATTACCTTTTAATAGATATATAATTTATTCAATTCCCAAGACTACAACTATTTTTAAATTTTTTTTTGAAATGTGTTCTACATGGGCGTGATCCACTGTGGCGCTGTTAAACTGCTGTCAAATGGTGTTATTATTAACGTCCGTGTTCATCAGGTACATTTTAGTGATGTGAGATAAAGTATGTATTGTGGCTAACCTGTGATGGTTCAATATATATCGCTGGTGTGATTGTCGATTGTTTCATGTTTTTTTTCTCTGTCGTTATCTCGAAAATATTCGTAATTAATTCTGTTTCTTGAGTCTCTGTTTTGTTGAAGTATAATAATGAGTAAAAGTAAAGTTATTAGAAATCCTCTGAAGGCTTTTAAGAAAAGGAGAAATGTTGGAAAGCCAAAGGTATGTGTTATTACTGTAAACAATAAAGACGATAACCAAGTGAGTGAACCTAACCTCTCAAGTACACCTGCCCATAGCAGTCAAAGTGGGAAAGAAAATACTTCACAGAAGAAGCTTGGTTCAATGAGTGAAAACTTTGAATGTTTTATGGGCGAATCGGATGTGAATGAAATATTTGATATGTCGGTTCTCAAAGGAATTTTTTCAAACTGTGTAAGATGTATTCATTGTAGTGAAGTTGGTCTGGAACTCTCCATAATAAAGCACGTAGGACTTGCTAGTGAAATACAACTGAAATGTGATAAGTGTTCATACATGACCACCTTTTGGAACAGTGTTGCAGTAACTGCAACTGAAGAACATGGTAGCAAAATCTACGAACACAACAACGAGCGATGCTTGCTTTAGACAAGGAACGCCTTCGGGCTGCAGACAGGGCTGTAAAGAGTCTAGAAATACAAGCAAGAGTAAACAGGAGGAGGAACAAGAGGAAGCTGGAGGGGGAGTTTGCAGAGGATGAAGATAATCCATCCTATGGACCTGGAATGCACTAAAAAGTTAATCCAATCTTTGTCGCTCGATTCCCAAAACTTTTATTTTCTCATACTAATTACACGTTTTCTAAGGATCTTCCAAACATATTTGTTTCAAACTTTCGGTAAATGTTACACAGTACCTTCTGCATAATTTAACACAGCCTTTTTCCAAAAAACTGTATATTTTTGAATATATAAATAAAAAATTGCAAAAAAAATGTTGTGAATTTTCATTACAATTGAAAAAAAATCATCTTTAATAACTGAACTAAAATTTTGTAAAATCCCTGTGTTAAGTTGTAGCCCATATTCCAATAAATAATCTGTAAAAAGTTCAACTTCCTACCTCAAATACTTTGTGAGGAAAGATGTAATTTATAAGCGTTATTTTAACATTGCAAGTATAGGGCGTTCCGGAGCCCCTTAAATAACGTAACTATCCGGCGAACGGTCCGGACACTTGGATGATGTCGTCCAGGATACCGAGCAGCATACATAGCACACTCCCGTTGGGCATTTTGATGACAATAGCCATACATCAACACGATATCGACCTTTTCCGCAATTGGTCCATTTTAACACGGGTAATGTTATCACGAAGCAAATACCGTCCGCACTGGCTGAATGTTACGTGATACCACGTACTTATACGTTTGTGACTATTACAGCGCCATCTGTGACAAAGCGAAAAAAATGGTCCAACTAAAACATTCATATTTCTTTGCGTACTACACGAATATGTAATAAAAAATGGGAGATCATATTTAAAAGAAACGCGCCATCTGGTTTCCACCTTCAAGCTAGATGAGTTTCGTTCTTTGTAGTTTTTTCGTTTGGTGCTTATTTCGTGAGCTATTTGGCCCGGTCACTATCAATACTATATATATATATATATATATATATATATATATATATATATATATATATATATATATATAACTTGTTCGACAAGATAACGAGTCAACTCCTGTTAACTCAGACACTGCTCTGATTGTTAAACGGCGATCTTGTCGAACAAGTTTACCGATTTTTTCAATGTTTGCATCACTTTTTGCTGACAATGGTCTGCCAGTGCGAGTGTCATCACTGGTGTCTTCGCGGCCATCTTTAAATCGTTTAAACCACTCAAACACTTGTGTTCGCGATAAACAATCATCGCCGTACACTTGTTGTAACATTACAAACGTTTCACTTGCAGATTTTCCTAGTTTGAAACAAAATTTGATGTTAACACGCTGTTCTTTCTGTACACTCAACATTTTCCGACGCACAGACAAAACGTGAACTACTTAAAACAGACGCCACGGGCAGACTGAGTGCAGGAGGCAGATGAAACTCGAGCAGTAGGCAGAGCGAGAGTCACGTGACAGGCCACGCGACTTTCAGCCTTATTGCATTCGTTTTATTGTTTCACCAGTACTAGTCCGGTTTTTTTCTAGCCACACCTCGTAACGGTATGGACGTAGCCCAGTTGGAGGAAAAAGTGTCGGAAGTAAAAGAAGGGCGGTGGGACTTGCGAAAGTTGGAGAGGTGCTGAGACAGAGTAATGCAAAGGCCTCCAGCAGTAAGACTATGGCGCCACAACGTCATGTGGGAATCAATGATAAGGGCTACCGATCTGTCAGGCACATGACGCAGACCTAAACAGCCCCTGCACCGCGGGAGAGTCAGGGTTTCTGACCGTATCTTGAACAGCGAGCTGTGGCAAACAAACGAACCCAATGCCGCTAGCACGCGGAGGGCCATGGATGGCGAAATAGCAAGTGTCTGTGCCAACACTCGAACGCTAACCACTTGACCACCACGAACTCCAACGTCCAGCACCTACGCATGCATACGTCAGGTACATAATACACGCGTGAAACTACTCTTGATTTCATCGGAACTGCCAGAGTACTGCACCTTACTACTTGCACATTACCTGTTTTAATGGCCTGCTAAATGTGTGCAAAATCTGATCTGTGATCCCAACGTCATGGCCCTGCTTATCAGCGTCATCTACGTCGCTCCAGGGTTTTCAGACGTGAATAAAAATCGCCTTTCATATCAGCTGGCCCATGGGACAGGTTATATTGAATATACAGGGTGAACAACAAATCGACCGACAAAGATCGTGAGGTGTTTCAGGTATATGTTCCGTGTATTTTGGTACAAGGGACCCTCTCCCCAAAGGAAAATCGGCAGCAGTACTGAAAATCGAACCTGGGTCCTCCACATGGCGCTGAGTCGTTCTGACTACTCACCTGAGAGGACAGATTCCTTCAGACGTAATCTACTAATGGGGGATCTTGCTGGGCTGCACAACGGAACTGTCAAGCAAACACCTCCTTCGTATATAGGTACTTCTGATGGTCCTGATTAATCCATAATCAAAGAGTGACAGAGGTTACTTACTGTCGAACATAGCGGGCGTCTTCGTCCAAAACTAAGAAAATGCGCACGAAGCATTAAGCTGTCTCAGTTACACGTAAAACACACATAGTCCCCCTGCAAGGTCCTGGGAAACGTACTGAGGTGTTACTTCCAGAGATAGAGACAAAATCGACTTTAAGAGATGTGGAGGAAATAATTGCGTTAATCATGATGCAAGAAGAGTTGGTATTCAGACATGCACAGCAAGTATAGTCCGATTAAAATTACTTGACTGCTGAAATCTGTCAGTTGCCGCTACGGTGTTGCCACTTCGGCGCCGGTTACCGCTCCATTACAGCTGACACACACACACACACACACACACACCAATAACAATTTGAACGCTCTATCCTAATGTAATAACGTTAAGGAACGTGCTAAGTCATTATTTACTAGCAACTATTAAGTGGAAAGGAGTAATCTCCGTATATTCAGCTACGAATAATAACAATAACAAACGTCTCAAAAGTGAGATCGACAGGAAGTGCAAAATGGCTAAGCAGGGATGGCTAGAGGACAAATGTAAGGATGTACAGGCCTATCTCACTAGGGGTAAGATAGATACTGCCTACAGGAAAATTAAAGAGACCTTTGGAGAAAAGAGAACCACTTGCATGAATATCAAGAGCTCAGATGGGAACCCAGTCCTAAGCAAAGAAGGGAAAGCAGAAAGGTGGAAGGAGTATATAGAGAGTCTATACAAGGGCGATGTACTTGAGGACAATATTATGGAAATGGAAGAGGATGTAGATGAAGATGAAATGGGAGATATAATACTGCGTGAAGAGTCTGACAGAGCACTGAAAGACCTGAGTCGAAACAAGGCCCCGGGAGTAGACAACATTCCATTAGAACTACTGACGCCCTTGGGAGAGCCAGTCCTGACAAAACTCTACCATCTGGTGAGCAAGATGTACGAGACAGGCGAAATACCCTCAGACTTCAAGAAGAATATAATAATTCCAATCCCAAAGGAAGCAGGTGTTGACATGTGAAAATTACCGAACTATCAGTTTAATAAGTCATAGCTGCAAAATACTAACGAGAATTCTTTACAGACGAATGAAAAAAACTGATAGAAGCCGACCTCGGGGAAGATCAGTTTGGATTCCGTAGAAATATTGGAACACGTGAGGCAATACTGACCCTACGACTTATCTTAGAAGAAAGATTAAGGAAAGGCAAACCTACGTTTCTAGCATTTGTAGACTTAGAGAAAGCTTTTGACAATGTTGACTGGAATACTCTGAAGGTAGCAGGGGTAAAATACAGGGAGCGGAAGGCTATTTACAATTTGTACAGAAACCAGATGGCAGTTATAAGAGTCGAGGGGCATGAAAGGGAAGCAGTGGTTGGGAAGGGAGTGAGACAGGGTTGTAGTCTCTCCCCGATGCTATTCAATCTCTATATTGAGCAAGCAGTAAAGTAAACAAAAGAAAAGTTCGGAGTAGGTATTAAAATCCGTGGAGAAGAAATAAAAACTTTGAGGTTCGCCGATCACATTGTAATTCTGTCGGAGACAGCAAAGGACTTGGAAGAGCAGCTGAACGGAATGGACAGTGTCTTGAAAGGAGGATTTAAGATGAACATCAACAAAAGCAAAACGAGGATAATGGAATGTAGTCGAATTAAATCGGGTGATGCTGAGGGTATTAGATTAGGAAATGAGGCACTTAAAGTAATAAAGGAGTTTTGCTATTTGGGGAGCAAAATAACTGATGACGGTGGAAGTAGAGAGGATATAAAATGTAGACTGCCAATGGCAAGAAAATCGTTTCTGAAGAAGAGAAATTTGTTAACATCGAGTGTAGATTTAAGTGTCAGGAAGTCATTTCTGAAAGTATTTGTATGGAGTGTAGCCATGTATGGAAGTGAAACATGGACGATAAATAGTTTGGACAAGAAGAGAATAGAAGCTTTCGAAATGTGGTGCTACAGAAGAATACTGAAGATTAGATGGGTAGATCACATGACTAATGAGGAGGTATTGAAAAGAACTGTGGAGAAGAGGAGTTTGTGGCACAACTTGACTAGAAGAAGGGATCGGTTGGTAGGACATGTTTTAAGGAATCGATGGATCACAAATTTAGCATTGGAGGGCAGCGTGGAGGGTAAAAATGGTAGAGGGAGACCAAGAGATGAATACACTAAGCAGATTCAGAAGGATGTAGGTTGCAGTAGGTACTGGGAGATGAAGATGCTTGCACAGGATAGAGTAGCATGGAGACCTGCATCAAACCAGTCTCAGGACTGAAGACCACAACAACAACAACAACGACTAAAAAGTAAATGACAAGTAGTCACAAACATTCATAAAAGGATAAATCTATCTAAAAGCAAAGACATTAGACTTTGTAAAATGTAACAAAAATGTTTGAAACTTTTATCACCTTAACAGTTAATATTGTATATACGAGAAGTTTTATTTTCGATTAATTCCTGCCTAACTGAGCTTGTGGGTGGGGTATGCATGTAATGGGACGCGAAATTAAAGCGTCTCCCATCCACAAGGATCAGCTCAGTTTGCAGGTAAATATAAGTTTAATTTAGTGTTTTGTTTATGTATTTCTAATATTTTGTTATGTTTGTAAAATATTTAAAGTTTTGTATTTATGTTTTGTATGTTTCATGTTTGGAGAGAGCAGCGCAACTCGGGGAAACAGCATCTTCACTGCCGGAACCAGAAAGAAAGTTGCTGGCCACCAGACGTCGCGAGTCAACGGCCAAAGGGCAGCAGAAGACCCTGTGACCGGGTTGTTGCGTCGAACCTCCAACATTCAAATAAATGAAAATTTGTAATTTTCCATTGTAATGACGTCACAAAATGTTTAGTTCATGATGTATTTTGTTCAGTTCTGTTTCGTCGGGTCTGATGTTCACATCTGTATGTAGCATATACCAAGACAATAACACAGTGTATGCTCTAAAGCTTAAATACGTGTTCGAGAATTATTTATGAAGAGTTATATTGAGGAAGAATTACTACTGAATTTTTCCAAGATATTAATTTTCAGAAGAGTTTGATTTCGATTTTTGTATCTTAAAGGTTTTACAGTCTGATTTTAATACGGGAAAAATAAGATAACTAGCAAGAATACACTCCTGGAAATTGAAATAAGAACACCGTGAATTCATTGTCCCAGGAAGGGGAAACTTTATTGACACATTCCTGGGGTCAGATACATCACATGATCACACTGACAGAACCACAGGCACATAGACACAGGCAACAGAGCATGCACAATGTCGGCACTAGTACAGTGTATATCCACCTTTCGCAGCAATGCAGGCTGCTATTCTCCCATGGAGACGATCGTAGAGATGCTGGATGTAGTCCTGTGGAACGGCTTGCCATGCCATTTCCACCTGGCGCCTCTGTTGGACCAGCGTTCGTGCTGGACGTGCAGACCGCGTGAGACGACGCTTCATCCAGTCCCAAACATGCTCAATGGGGGACAGATCCGGAGATCTTGCTGGCCAGGGTAGTTGACTTACACCTTCTAGAGCACGTTGGGTGGCACGGGATACATGCGGACGTGCATTGTCCTGTTGGAACAGCAAGCTCCCTTGCCGGTCTAGGAATGGTAGAACGATGGGTTCGATGACGGTTTGGATGTACCGTGCACTATTCAGTGTCCCCTCGACGATCACCAGTGGTGTACGGCCAGTGTAGGAGATCGCTCCCCACACCATGATGCCGGGTGTTGGCCCTGTGTGCCTCGGTCGTATGCAGTCCTGATTGTGGCGCTCACCTGCACGGCGCCAAACACGCATACGACCATCATTGGCACCAAGGCAGAAGCGACTCTCATCGCTGAAGACGACACGTCTCCATTAGTCCCTCCATTCACGCCTGTCGCGACTCCACTGGGGGCGGGCTGCACGATGTTGGGGCGTGAGCGGAAGACGGCCTAACGGTGTGCGGGACCGTAGCCCAGCTTCATGGAGACGGTTGCGAATGGTCCTCGCCGATACCCCAGGAGCAACAGTGTCCCTAATTTGCTGGGAAGTGGCGGTGCGGTCCCCTACGGCACTGCGTAGGATCCTACGGTCTTGGCGTGCATCCGTGCGTCGCTGCGGTCCGGTCCCAGGTCGACGGGCACGTGCACCTTCCGCCGACCACTGGCGACAACATCGATGTACTGTGGAGACCTCACGCCCCACGTGTTGAGCAATTCGGCGGTACGTCCACCCGGCCTCCCGCATGCCCACTATACGCCCTCGCTCAAAGTCCGTCAACTGCACATACGGTTCACGTCCACGCTGTCGCGGCATGCTACCAGTGTTAAAGACTGCGATGGAGCTCCGTATGCCACGGCAAACTGGCTGACACTGACGGCGGCGGTGCACAAATGCTGCGCAGCTAGCGCCATTCGACGGCCAACACCGCGGTTCCTGGTGTGTCCGCTGTGCCGTGCGTGTGATCATTGCTTGTACAGCCCTCTCGCAGTGTCCGGAGCAAGTATGGTGGGTCTGACACACCGGTGTCAATGTGTTCTTTTTTCCATTTCCAGGAGTGTATAATTTCCACGAAGTAACAAACGACATCTAAATTTCAAAAGTATTGCGCAAACCAGTTGGACTGAGTGACGTAATTTTGCATAAACAACTGTAGGTGTTTTAATTACAGTTTCGTCCAAGAATCTTTTGTAGAGAACTTTAAAAGAATTTAAATAATTTTTTTTGAAGTGTTTTGTAAACGACGTAGGTGACGAAGTCTGCTCATGGTCATATTTCAAACAAAAATCGCTGAGTCATACACGTCGTTACAGTACACCGGTTTTAAGAGTCCTTCGGAAGTCAACGCGGGTCTTCGTGGAGCTTTCACCAGCCAGGTCTCTTCACACGCGCCGTTAATGCGTAACGCAGAAAAATGTCGGAAGTGGCAGTCAGGTGTGACGGAAATTCGAGATGCGCTGTCGATTTCCGATCTTTAGCTATCTGTGACTGAACTGCAGATGGGGACGCACTTTGTAGCGCCTAATTTAAACTCATGTCCCAAACTAACCACAACCTCCGGCGGTTAAGGCTAAGCTCTGTGAGCAAACTCAGGAAAGAAAAAAATCAGTCTCAGCGCTAAAAGAAAACTGTAATTTCTCGCTATTATAGCTCACCTAAAACTATCCTCTCCCTGGCTACACCTGCTGCCGCATTACTAACCCACGTACAGTCCTCGTTGGCACATGGTAGCAGATTATAGACGACACAGACAGATTACAGACGAAAAAAGAATTCTTTTGCTTGTGCCCCGCATTTTTCGCAGGGTCGGCATTGTTACAATCGGATTTGGCATGGTTAATTAGAAGGGGTGGACAGATGCTCTTCCAGCCGCCACCCCATACCCCCCAGGATGGAATCAATGCACCCAAGCTGTCTCCATCTAGTGTAAATCATGAAATAGTGTGAACGTGTTTCAGATGTCTGCAAGTCGTGTAACTGAGGCGGGACGTGGGGCCAGCCCGGTATTCACCTAGTGAGATGTGGAAAACCACCTGAAAACGACATCCAGGCTGGCCGGCGCACCGGCCCTCGTTAATCCGCAGGACGGATCCGGGGCCGGCGCGCCTACCTGAGTCCAAGAAGCAGCACATAAGCACTCTCAGCTAACCTGGCGGGTGGGCGAAAAGGGGAAAAAATAGGTAAAAAAATAACGGCAAATAAAAAAGTCAATATGATAATGAAAATGACTTGGCAGAGAATTAGAAATAAAGAAATTACATTTCAAATAACTAGCTGCATAAAAATTATTACATTCAGAAATTAAAAATCTTATGACATTTGACAAGATTCGACAATAGCGCTACAGCCCTTGGTGAGCCTTGGCTTCTTCAACAATCTTCCTCCACACTTGTCGGTCATTTGCTGCTCTTTTCCACCCCCGGACTCCCATATTGGTGATATCCATTATTACCTCGTCGATCCATCTTCTTCTAGGTCTCCCTTTTCATTGGCTATTTCTTTCATTTTTCCAGGCTGAAGCATTGTCCTCACATTCCACGATGCTACTGTTAGATCCTTTATCCGTTTCCTTTGCCGGGGTCTTGATACATGCTTACCATCCAGTTTTCGAGGCTTCTGTTGAATTTCCGTAATATTCTTTTGTTTTTACAGTATGGGGTTATTGGACCCATGCCCAATCCCCAACCTGGCGGACCAGGATTTGTATGAGGCTTACTCCTCTATGGAAGCTGGCTTCACTACGCCTCTAGAGCCCTCCCTGCACTATGTTGTGGGGCAAACTTTGTCTGGCTCCTCTGTCGAGACCAATCCGGCTTGGGTGGCCTTGCCAGTAGCTATGCTACCGCCGGAATAGCTCTCGACTTCAACGAAGCACGCAAACCCTCCCGCCCGGCACTGAAGGTGCCTGCTATAAGGCGGTGTCCCCTGAGAGGGATTCGACATGACATGTTAAACGCTAAACATTGTGCTGAAGTACAACAGTGAGCCGATTTATTATATGTATTACTGCGGTGACTCAGTCAAAACCATGAACTGTAGCCTTTCAAAACTCGTTTTCACAGAACGTCGTGAAAAGCTTATCTAATGTTAGCCGGTCCTTGTGAGTATAAGAACCACATACAGGACACTGGATCGCGCCCTGGGCGAAAGTATCCCGTTGTGTTTGCTTAGTGCTGTGTATGAAAGGTGTGTAATTCATTAGAATAGTTATTTGTGTGTGTGTGTGTGTGTGTGTGTGTGTTGTATGTGGTGTGATTATCATGTATGAGGAAATTCGATTAAAACTGCCAGACCTGTGATTCGAGATATATACAGAAAGAACGCCAGATAAGATTCAAATGGTTCAAATGGCTCTGAGCACTATGGGACTTAACTGCTGAGGTCATCAGTCCCCTAGTAGTTAGAACTACTTATACCTAACTAACCTAAGGACGTCACACGCATCCATGCCCGAGGCAGGATTCGAACCTGCGACCGTGGCGGTCGCGCGGTTCCAGACTGTAGCGCCTAGAACCGTTCGGACACTTCGGCCGGTGCCAGATAAGGACTTGAAAGTAAATTGACCAATTGTTGTGGCAGTTTGGAAACGGCGAACAGTTATGGCGGGTCATTGAGCGCTCTGAGTGGACGAAACCACATCCAGTGCGTGAAGTATCAACTATCAAGTAACTTTAATCGGACTATATAACGTGAACTTGTCAAGTTATCGAGCAATACATAGTAAACCCAAGACTCACAGTAATAAGTAACCACATGAGAAGCGCGAAAGAGCTGAAAAAGATCTGCAATGAAAGTCGCGAATACGGCTTTAAGTAATCTGAAAACATTACGACCACTGCTCAATGCGACGTTGGATGCGTGACGCGTCCATCTACATCTACATATATACTCCACTAGCCACCAAGCGGTGTGTGGCGGACGGCACAGTTAACACCAAAGTCATATTTCCCCGCCCCCCCCCCCCCACCCTTTTCTGTTCCACTCGCGGATCGCGCGAGGGAAAAACGACTGTCTTAACGCCTCAGTACGAGCTCTAATTTCCCTTATCTTTGAATGATGATCATTGTGCGATTTGAAAGTTGGTGGTAATAATATATGCTGTACAAAAATGGTTCAAATGGCTCTGAGCACTAAGGGGCTTAACATCTGAGGTCATCACTCCCCTAGAACTACTGAAACGTAACAAACCTAAGGACATCACACACATCCATGCCCGAGGCAGGATCCGTATGTGCGACCGTAGCAGCAGCGCGGTTCCGGACTGAAGCGCCTACAACTGCTCGACCACAGCGGCCGGCCATGCTCTACATCCCATACAAAAATACAGGGTGTCCCACTCAAACCTCACCGATTTCAAAGACTCAGGAAAAAAAACAGAGTAGATATGACAGTGAAAAATGCACCACAATTGTAGAGCACTTCAAAGAATTTATTTATTTATCATCAATACACCTGTACATGTGAACCATTTGTAGCACGAAGAATGTTGTTGTTGTTGTGGTCTTCAGTCCTGAGACTGGTTTGATGCAGCCCTCCATGCTACTCTATCCTGTGCAAGCCTTTTCATCTCCCAGTACCTACTGCAACCCACATCCTTCTGAATCTGCTTAGTGTATTCATCTCTTGGTCTCCCTGCACGAAGAATATCGTGTGTATATTCAATTTCTTGCCAAGTTCTTTGTAACATTTCCTCTGTTATTGTTGTGGTCGCTTTAGTGATACGATGTCGCCCACTTTGATCGCATACACGCGGTCCTTCAAGAATTCCCATATGAAGAGATCAAGCGGTGTAATGTCGGGTGAACGTGGAGGCCAGACAGTGGATCCTCCGCGTCCGATCCAACGATTGGGAAATTTCCTATCGAGGAACTTGCGAACAGCCGTTGACCAATGCGGCGGAGCTCCATCTTGATGAAAAATAAAGTTGGGTTGCAAGTCTTGTATCTGAGGGTACACAAACTGCTCTAACACGTCCAGATACACTGACCAATTCACTGCTTGTTCCGCACTGCCGTGAGCATCTACGGCAAGAGGTAGAAGGAGAGCGGCTGAATGGTTGGACGTCCACCACTCTTCACAACGTGTGGTTCAGAGACTTGTTTGTTGTGTGAAGTGGCATCTCTGCTGAAAGAACACAATGCTGGTACGCGCACATGTAATTCGGAGCACCCCGTTTATCGTACATTGTCGAACATGGAACTCCGCATCAGACCACCCCTACGTGTTCACATGTTGGCCCAACGACGTCGTTTATTACGATTGCAGTGGGCACGGGACTATCAGGATTCGACAGTCTACACTCCTGGAAATTGAAATAAGAACACCGTGAATTCATTGTCCCAGGAAGGGGAAACTTTATTGACACATTCCTGGGGTCAGATACATCACATGATCACACTGACACAACCACAGGCACATAGACACAGGCAACAGAGCATGCACAATGTCGGCACTAGCACAGTGTATATCCACCTTTCGCAGCAATGCAGGCTGCTATTCTCCCATGGAGACGATCGTAGAGATGCTGGATGTAGTCCTGTGGAACGGCTTGCCATGCCATTTCCACCTGGCGCCTCAGTTGGACCAGCGTTCGTGCTGGACGAGCAGACCGCGTGAGACGACGCTTCATCCAGTCCCAAACATGCTCAATGGGGGACAGATCCGGAGATCTTGCTGACCAGGGTAGTTGACTTACACCTTCTAGAGCACGTTGGGTGGCACGGGATACATGCGGACGTGCATTGTCCTGTTGGAACAGCAAGTTCTCTTGCCGGTCTAGGAATGGTAGAACGATGGGTTCGATGACGGTTTGGATGTACCGTGCACTATTCAGTGTCCCCTCGACGATCACCAGTGGTGTACGGCCAGTGTAGGAGATCGCTCCCCACACCATGATGCCGGGTGTTGGCCCTGTGTGCCTCGGTCGTATGCAGTCCTGATTGTGGCGCTCACCTGCACGGCGCCAAACACGCATACGACCATCATTGGCACCAAGGCAGAAGCGACTCTCATCGCTGAAGACGACACGTCTCCATTCGTCCCTCCATTCACGCCTGTCGCGACACCACTGGAGGCGGGCTGCACGATGTTGGGGCGTGAGCGGAAGACGTCCTAACGGTGTGCGGGACCGTAGCCCAGCTTCATGGAGACGGTTGCGAATGGTCCTCGCCGATACCCCAGGAGCAACAGTGTCCCTAATTTGATGGGAAGTGGCGGTGCGGTCCCCTACGGCACTGCGTAGGATCCTACGGTCTTGGCGTGCATCCGTGCGTCGCTGCGGTCCGGTCCCAGGTCGACGGGCACGTGCACCTTCCGCCGACCACTGGCGACAACATCGATGTACTGTGGAGACCTCACGCCCCACGTGTTGAGCAATTCGGCGGTACGTCCACCCGGCCTCCCGCATGCCCACTATACGCCCTCGCTCAAAGTCCGTCAACTGCACATACGGTTCACGTCCACGCTGTCGCGGCATGCTACCAGTGTTAAAGACTGCGATGGAGCTCCGTATGCCACGGCAAACTGGCTGACACTGACGGCGGCGGTGAACAAATGCTGCGCAGCTAGCGCCATTCGACGGCCAACACCGCGGTTCCTGGTGTGTCCGCTGTGCCGTGCGTGTGATCATTGCTTGTACAGCCCTCTCGCAGTGTCCGGAGCAAGTATGGTGGGTCTGACACACCGGTGTCAATGTGTTCTTTTTTCCATTTCCAGGAGTGTATTAGTGGAAACGTGTCGGCTCTTCGGGTGTATCACGTTTTTGCTACACTAGGTCGATGATCGTCTCCACAAACGCCGTCATCGAATGGAACGGCGGCTCGGAACGTGCAACGCGCCACGTATGCAGGCTGGGGGAAACAGTATTATGCTGTGGGAGACTTCTCCTGTGCTTGCATTGGACCCGTGGTAGTAATCGAAGACAAGCAGACAGCTGTGAACCAGAATGAGATTTTCACTCTGCAGCGGAGTGTGCGCTGATATGAAACTTCCTGGCAGATTAAAACTGTGTGCCGGACCAAGACTCGAACTCGGGACCTTTGCCTTTCGCGGGCAAGTGCTCTACCATCTGAGCTACCGAAGCACGACTCGAGCCGGTAGAGCACTTGCCCGCGAAAGGCAAAGGTCCCGAGTTCAAGTCTCGGTCCGGCACACAGTTTTAAACTGCCAGGAAGTTTCAACTCTGAACCACCTGCACCCCTTCATGTTTGATGTCTTCCGTTACCAGTACAACTGTCCTTGTCTCGGAGCCAGAATCGTGCTACATTGGTTTGAGGAGCATTATAGTGAACTGACGTTGATGCCTCTGCCTTCAGATTCACCTGATGTAAATCGTATGAAACTCATCTGGGTCGCTATCTGGCGGCATCACCGCGTACACAAATCAGCTGCCCGTTGTTTACGCGTATCACATGACCTGTGCGTAGGCATATAATGCCACAAACCTCCACAAACCTACCAACAAACTGTTGGATCCCTCATACGCTGAATCAGTGATGTATTTTGCTCCAAAGACGGACGAACAATTACACAGATCTACAAAAAAATATTTTTTGAAAGTTCTTTGAAATTTGATATCTGACTTTTATGTACTTTTCAGCGCTGATTTCAAAAATGCAATCCATTTTTTTCTATCACGTCAGGTTTTATGGCAGAAAAGAGAGTAGTTTTGGGTATAATAACAAAATTTAAACAATTTATCACATTTTTCCTACCTTATAAAACTTTATTTTATTTATAAATCATGTTCTAAACTACATTTCCAGTACACTTCCATTTCTCTTGAAGCTCGTAAGTCCTTATATCAACACTTTCGCTTTCTGTCGAAGCTTCTTTTATTGCTTTTCCGGAGCCGCGCGCAGTGGCGGCGTGGTTTGAGGCGTCATTTTTGACTGCGCTGACCCCCCCCCCCCCCCTCCCCCCACCACGGGAGTTCGAGTCCTCCCACGGACATGGGTGTGTGTGTTGTTCTTAGCATAAGTTAGTTTAAGTAGTGTGTATGTCTAGGGACCGATTACCTCAGCAGTTTGGTCCCTTGGGCATTCACACACATTTGAACATTCTTTTTTTTGCTTTTCCGGCTGTGGACCCGTTGAGGAGCATTTCTTTTTATCATCCAGCCATAGTCCGCTATCATGTTGACGTTCCATCTTCGTTGTTATCTTCTTTCCATTTCTTTGATGTCTTGGTGGAATCTTTCGCCCTGCTCTTCACTTACATCACCAACGTTTGCAGGGAAGTAGTCAAGATGTGAGTGGAGAAAATGACTTTAATGCTCATGCTACAGCCCAGCTTCTTAAAGTTGTCGAGCATGTCTGCAACGATTGTCTTGTAGTTCGGATCTCTTTTGTTTCCTAGAAAACCGGTAACAACTAATTTAAAAGATGTCCATGCTGCCTTTTCCTTTGTTTCCATTTTGTCCACAAAGTTGGGATCTGTCGTTAGTTTTCTAGATTCCTTCCTTTACCTTTGCCTCGCGCAAACCAGGAAACTGTGCACAAAGATATCTGAAACACTCCCCTTCTTTTGGCTATACCTTAACAAATTCTTTCATCAGCCCCAACTTAATGTGAAGTGGTGGAAGTAACACCTTTTTGGGATACACAAGGCTTTTCCTCCCAACATTTCTAACCCCTACCTGTAAGGTTTTTCTCAAAGGCCAAGCTTTTTTTTATGTAGTGTTGCTTTCTGTCTCTCCTGTCTCATTCACAGAGAAAGCAAGGGAACTTTATACAGCCACTTTTTTGACGAAGCAGCATTGAAATCACTTTTAAATCCCCACATAGTGTCCATTTGTGGTCTGAATAGCAGAGCTTGCTTAAAACCAGTTCAAGGTTTTCGTAACATTCTTGTAAGTAAACCGAGTGTCCAACTGGTAGACAAGCATACTTATTGCCATTGTGCAGACGTACTGCTTTAAGGCTTCTTTTTGAAGAATCAATAAAAAGTCTCTACTGATCAGGAACATATTCTATTTTGAAACGTGCCATAAGCCCAGGAACATCAGTGCAAAACACCAGGTCACCTTCTTGAGAAAAGAAATACAAACTTTTCCCTCGATCGACACCAAGAAAAGGATGTACCCGGAGCCAACATATACAGGGCTATTACAAATGATTGAAGCGATTTCATAAATTCACTGTAGCTCCATTCATTGACATGTGGTCACGACACACTACAGATACGTAGAAAAACTCATAAAGTTTTGTTCGGCTGAAGCCGCACTTCAGGTTTCTGCGCTCGAGAGCGCAGTGAGACAAAATGGCGACAGGAGCCGAGAAAGCGTATGTCGTGCTTGAAATGCACTCACATCAGTCAGTCATAACAGTGCAACGACACTTCAGGACGAAGTTCAACAAAGATGCACCAACTGCTAACTCCATTCGGCGATGGTATGCGCAGTTTAAAGCTTCTGGATGCCTCTGTAAGGGGAAATCAACGGGTCGGCCTGCAGTGAGCGAAGAAACGGTTCAACGCGTGCGGCAAGTTTCACGCGTAGCCCGCGGAAGTCGACGAATAAAGCAAGCAGGGAGCTAAACGTACCACAGCCGACGGTTTGGAAAATCTTACGGAAAAGGCTAAAGCAGAAGCCTTACCGTTTACAATTGCTACAAGCCCTGACACCCGATGACAAAGCCAAACGCTTTGAATTTTCGGCGCGGTTGCAACAGCTCATGGAAGAGGATGCGTTCAGTGCGAAATTTGTTTTCAGTGATGAAGCAACATTTTTTCTTAATGGTGAAGTGAACAGACACAATGTGCGAATCTGGGCGGTAGAGAATCCTCACGCATTCGTGCAGCAAATTCGCAATTCACCAAAAGTTAACGCGTTTTGTGCAATCTCACGGTTTAAAGTTTACGGCCCCTTTTTCTTCTGCGAAAAAAGCGTTACAGGACACGTGTATCTGGACATGCTGGAAAATTGGCTCGTGCCACAACTGGAGACCGACAGCGCCGACTTCATCTTTCAACAGGATGGTGCTCCACCTCACTTCCATCATGATGTTCCGCATTTCTTAAACAGGAGATCGGAAAACCGATGGATCGGTCGTGGTGGAGATCACGATCAGCAATTCGTGTCATGGCCTCCACGCTATGCCGACTTAACCCCATGCGATTTCTTTCTGTGGGGTTATGTGAAAGATTCAGTGTTTAAACCGCCTCTACCAAGAAACGTGCCAGAACTGTGAGCTCCCATCAACGATGGTTTCGAACTCACTGATGGGGACATGCTGCGCCGAGTGTGGGAGGAACTTGATTATCGGCTTGATGTCTGCCGAATCACTAAAGGGGCACATATCGAACATTTGTGAATGCCTAAAAAAACTTTTTGAGTTTTTATATGTGTGTGCAAAGCATTGTGAAAATATTTCAAATAATAAAGTTATTGTAGAGCTGTGAAATCGCTTCAATCATTTGTAATAACCCTGTATTTATCTTTGCATCTAGATCCTAAAACCTCTGCCAATTCTTTCGAAAGGCCTACTCTCTAACTAAATCGTTCAGTTCAGATTGTGAGAACGGAATGCGATCGGTTGTGCCAGTATCGTAGCAACCATCACCTTGCTGAGCCAGTGGGTCGCGATCATCTATAGGATCCAAAGAATCTGGAGGAGAGGGTACTGCTGCTCCACGTCCGTGAGGAACAGGCCGAATGGCTGATTGAATGTCAGGGTAAAAAATATCCTTTTTGTTTTTTAAATTGAAATCTCGTACGTTGCAAGAACAAAAATAGCACTCATCACTATGATTTTTGGGCTCCCTCCCAACCATTGCTATTCGAAGACGTAAGGACGTTGAAACCATTGCCTCAGTTCTTCAACACACACTGAACAAACGTTGTGTGGGGCCCAAGGCTTATCTTGATCGCCTAACTTTATAGCAAAATAGGTGAAATATACTTTTTCAACAAAATCGAAAGTGTTTCTTCGTTGCTTTTTAACGGTATAGTTACTACAAATGTAGCAGAAGCAATCTGGCGAGTTTATACACCCTCTGGTAGCCATTGTCCACTGTGCATAAAACAACTTCACAACACAAGAAAACAGTCACTACTTTAAAGCACCAGCACCAACAACACGTGAACGGCACAGAGGGAAGAGGTACTGTGAACCGAAGGACAGCAGCAGAAGCTCACTGCTTGGTGATGGCGGGGGAAGGGCCAGCGCGACAGACAGGCACTGACGTGAAAATACTGCTTGTTTCTCATTTAACGTATATATAGTATAAAAACGGCTAAATAACAGTTTATGGCGATCCTAAAACCCAAAATTCATACTCACTAGAGTCCTGAAATATCGAAAAAAACTAAAACTAGACAAGCAGTTTGTGAAAAAACTGTACGTGATGGAATTTTTTCACTATTTTTCCCGAAATCAGCGCTGAAAACACTACAAAAATCACTTAATAAATTTGAAACACTTTTTATGTCGCAGACCTGTGTTATTAAGCAGTTGGTCATCATGTTTTGTTCAAATCTGTGTGAATTAGCTCAAAATCAAATGGCTCTGAGCACTATGGGACTTAACATCTGAGGTCATCAGTCCCCTAGAACTCAGAACTACTTAAACCTAACTAACCTGAGGACATCACACACATCCATGCCCGAGGCAGAATTCGAACCTGCGACCGTAGCGGTCGCGCGGTTCCAAACTGAAGCGCCTAGAACCGCTCGGCTACACTTGCCGGCTCTGTGTGAACTCCTAAGGGATCAAACTGCACTTATGCTAACAACAAGACACACACTCATGCCCGAGGGAGGTCTCGAACTTCTGGCGGGAGGGGCCACGCCTCAAACCGCGCGGCCACTCCGCGCGCCTCATAATGTTTTGGTTCGCCGGTGTATACTGCTCTAGCCTTGGACCTCAAAAGCTTTCTGAACTCTTCCTATTCCGACTTCTGGTTTCCTACCGAAAATCTGAAAGCGTCAGCCAAATTGGGATCCAGGTTCATCTACACAATGAAAGGTGGCTACACTGAGCCACTGCGCCAGAGATAGCGCCAAAGAGTATTATTAAGCCGCCTACACAGTGCTTGGGGAGAACTCGTAGAAGTCAGTGCTTGGGGAGAGCTCGTAGTAGAGTGCCTGTTAAGAACTCGTAGCAGTCAGTACTTGTTAAGAACTCGTAGCAGAGAGTGTTTGTAGGCAGTGCTTGCTGAGATGTGATATTGGAGAGTTCTGGTTGAGATGTGGTAGTAGCGAGTCGGTGTGGAGGGATTGTAATGTCTAGAGTGCTTTTCATCAATATAAATTAAGGTAACAAACTACTTTTTTTTTGTTACCTTAATTTATATTGATGAAAAGCACTCTAGACATTACAATCCCTCCACACCGACTCGCTACTACCACATCTCAACCAGAACTCTCCAATATCACATCTCAGCAAGCACTGCCTACAAACACTCTCTGCTACGAGTTCTTAACAAGTACTGACTGCTACGAGTTCTTAACAGGCACTCTACTACGAGCTCTCCCCAAGCACTGACTTCTACGAGTTCTCCCCAAGCACTGTGTAGGCGGCTTAATAATACTCTTTGGCGCTATCTCTGGCGCAGTGGCTCAGTGTAGCCACCTTTCAACATACGTCTACATGGACACTCTGCAAACCTCACTTACGCGTCTGGCAGAGGGTTCATCGAAACACCTTTACACTATTATTCCACTCTCGATCAGCGTGTAGAAAAAAAGAACACCTGTATCATTTCGTGCGAGTTCTGTTTATCCTTATTTTGTTATGGAGATCGTTTCTCCCTATGTAGGTCGGCGTCAACAAAACAGCGTGAGAAGATCCCGCCGCTACGAGAAACGCCTTTCTTTTAACGATGCCCACCCCAGATCATGTATCATGTCCGTGACACTCTCTCCGCTATTTCCCGATAACGAAAACGTGCTGCCCATCTTTGATCCTTCTCGATGCAAAACTTCCTGTCAATTTAAAACTGTGTGCCGGACCGAGACTCGAACTTGGCACCTTTGCCTTTCGCGGGCAAGAGCTGTATCATCTGAGCCAGAAGCCGTGTCTCGACAATATCCTTTCTTCCAGCAGTGCTAGTTCTGTAGGTTCGCAGGAGAGCTTCTGTGAAGTTTGGAAGGTAGGAGACGAGGTCCTGCCAGAATTGAGGCTGTGAGGGTAGGTTGTGAATCGTGCTTGGGTATCTCACAAGGGGAGGCCGCCAATTGTGAAATTCAGATTCGATTCATACTGCGCATAATAAAAGCTCATGGCCAGAGGAGTTATGTGGCAAAGCACCAAGATGCACTTCTCAGCCGTTGTCGAGAAAATCGACAGTTAAAATAAACCGTTGCGGTGAAATGCCCTCTAAGGTTATTAGTTTTATACAGCGTCGTGGCGCAGCGGTAAGCGTTAGGGTTTGTAATCGGAAAGTCGCCGGATCGAATCTCGTGGCATGCGACATTTTTTTTATTATTAGTAATTTTATTATTCGTAATTCAAATATATATATATATATATATATATATATATATATATATATATATATATATATATATGAATTGCTTATGCATTTTGGTGAAGGCGGATCGCTCTCCAATTGTACCGCCTCCATTTTTCCGTTTGTTTAACAGGGTGTACCAAAGCTCTCACGTCCGCACTGATTTTCGACGATGTTATAAGTTGCGCTAGGGACCGCATCTACCTTCTTTCGAAGTTAGCAGGCAACTACGCTTTTATGCGGCGGCTCGTTTCGGCCCATTCAACATCTGTCCTTCAAGTGTAACGAGCGAGTAACGGAGCTTATATTTCATACCTGCCACAGCAAATTTGTGTTCGTGGGGTCTCTATTCTAATTCGAACGTTTGACTTACGCTATACGTATTCGTTTCGGAATATCGTTTCTACGTCTTCCGTTAACTATACGTGGTTAACATTGTGAAGACAATTAATAACATTTGTGAAATACAACTTTGTTTGCGGAAAACATAATGATGTTCGAAGTCGCCAGTTTTTCCACGACAAACGACCTTCAACAACTTATTATATGCATAATTGTTGCAACTGATTGCCGGGAATTATGTGTGTGTGTGTGTGTGTGTGTGTGTGTGTGTGTAGACACATTTGAATAACAAAAAACAAATACTAAAAAAAAAAAAATTGCATGGCGTAAGATTCGATCCATCGACCTTCGCATTACGAACCCGAGCGCTTACCGCTGCGCTACGCCGCTGTCGACAAATATTAATCGCAGAGAGTATTTCACGGCAACGGTTTATTTTAACTGTCGATTTTCTCGACAACGGCTGAGAAGTGCATCTTGGTGCTTTGCCACATTACACCTCTGGCCATGAGCTTTTATCATGCGCAGTATGAATCGAATCTGAATTTCACAATTGGCGGCCTCCCCTTGTCAGTTGGTAGAACTCTTGCCCGCGAAAGGCAAAGGTCCCGAGTTTGAGTCTCGGTCCGGCACATAGTTTTAATCTGCCAAGAAGTTTCATATCAGCACACACTCCGCTGCAGAGTGAAAATCTCATTCTGTTCTCGATGTACTACGTTAATCCTATCTGGTAAGGATCCCACAGCGCGTGGCAGTATTCCAAAAAAGGACAGACAAGCATAATGCAGCCAGTCTCCTTAGTGGATCGGTTGCATCTTCCAAGTGTTCTGCTAATAAAACGCCTGCCGCACATTTTCTATGCGTTCTTTCCAAATTAAGTTGTTCGCAATTATATTTCCTAGGTGCCGGCCGCGGTGGTCCAGCGGTTCTCGGCGCGCAGTCCGGAACCGCGCGACTTCTACGGTCGCAGGTTCGAATCCTGCCTCGGGCATGGATGTGTGTGATGTCCTTAGGTTAGTTAGGTTTAAGTAGTTCTAAGTTCTAGGGGACTGATGACCACAGTAGTTAAGTCCAATAGTGCTCAGAGCCATTTTTGAATTTCCTAGGTATTTAGTTGAACTTATTACCTTCATATTCGTGCGGTTTATCGAGTGGATGATCTCACACTTTTTATTATACATGGTCAATTGCCAGTATTCGCGTCATGCAGATATCTAAATCTTTTCTATTCAGATTATCTCCTAAATCGTTTATATAGATAAGGAACAGCAGAGGCGCTACGACACTACCTTGGGGAACGCCAGAAATCACTTCTGTTTTACTCAATGACTTTCCGTCAGTTACTACGAACTGTTATCTCTCTGACAGGAAATCACGGATCCAGTCCCATAACAGAGGCGATATTTTGTAAGAACGCAATTTCATTACAAACCTCTTGTGAGGTGCGTTGTCAAAAGCCTTCTGGTAGAAATCTAGAAGTACGGAATCAATTTGAAATTCTTTGTCGACATCACAGAACACTTCGTGTGAGTAAAGAGCTAGTTGTGTTTCACACGAATGGTGTTTTCTAAATCAGTGTTGACTATGTGTCAATTGTTCTGTTCAAGTTATTCAAAATGTTCGAACACAATATTACTCCTATTGCGTTTCTTGAATATTTGCGTGACCTGTACAATTTTCCAGACTTTGGGTGCGCATCCTTGGGCGAGCGAGCGGTTGTGCAGTCTGGACCAAAAGACTTGCATTTATTAAGTGATTTAGATTTCTTCACTACCCCGACGATCTCTTCTTCCAAGTTACTCATGTAGTTACCTGTTCTTGATCCGAATCGAGGCATTTTTACTGCGGTGTTCAAAAATGGCTCTGAGCACTATGGGACTTAACATCTGATGTCATAAGTCCCCTAGAACTTAGAACTACTTAAACCTGACTAACCTAAGGACATGACACGCATCCATGCCCGAGGCAGGATTCGAACCTGCGACCGTAGCGGTCGTGCGGATCCAGACTGAAGCGCCTAGAACCGCTCGTCCACCAAGGCCCGCTACTGCGGTGTCACAGTACACATTTTCACTAGTGAAATTCGTCATAAATAAACCATCACAATTCGAGAAGAACAATGATGTATATATGTGCAGCACTAGAGGGAAAAATTATCTTAATTATCCTTCTTACAGGCTGTCAGTGGCTCAGAGAGGAGTTCAGTACGCAGAAATAAAAATTTTGATCATTTGCTTGATAATATAAAATGTCTGATGGGTAGCGAAATAATATTTAAATATGATTTTAAATAATTTCTCCTGGACAAGTCCTTCTATTCCATTAACGAATCTGTGCTTACAATCTGAAACCCATTTAAGAAAAAATGAAATAAATATTGAAGTAGGAATAAAATGATATTGTGTTCATTAATATTAACACAAATCGCGCATCCATATTCTGAAAACTGATCTGTTCCACATCATTTCGATAGAAGAGCTGTTAAAATTATCTGTGGAAGAACATGTAACTAACTAACCACCCATAGACTATCATTTGGCTTTCGGAAAGGAAAACACTGCAGGGACGTATTTCTGATATTGAGTTCGATTTCAGCTAGGTGATTCTTCTTCGCATTTCCTGAATAATTTCGGAGCCCGTTTCCTCACTTTCAAGAAACTACTGTAGTTATCTTCTGTGTCATCGGTGTTGCTGTTGTTGCTTGTATGCAGAGGAGACTGAATTGCATACTCACATTCCACATTCCTCCAGGGGTGCTTTGTCCTTTTCTGCTCAAGAATTGGTGTTTGTGCTGTTTTTATAAATTTGCTTTTGAGTAGTTGCCAGTTGTCTGACTGCTTTGTCTCCAGTTTTACCGTGAGAGATGGTTGGATCTCCTGGTCTCAAATTTGGGGATTTTTCTCTTCTTTGTTGAGAATATTGAGTTTCCGAACGTACTTTCATTCTTGACAGATGTCTAGAACGTTTTTACATGACGTCTGTGGGAACCCCACATATTATTCTTACTGCTCGCTTTTGTTGTTGTTGTTGTGGTCTTCAGTCCTGAGACTGGTTTGATGCAGCTCTCCATGCTACTCTATCCTGTGCAAGCTTTTTCATCTCCCAGTACCTACTGCAACCTACATCCTTCTGAATCTGCTTAGTGTATTCATCTCTTGGTCTCCCACTACGATTTTTACCCTCCACGCTCCCCTCCAATACTAAATTGGTGATCCCTTGATGCCTCAGAACATGTCTTACCAACCGATCCCTTCTTCTGGTCAAGTTGTGCCACAAACTTCTCTTCTCCCCAATCCTATTCAATACTTCCTCATTAGTTATGTGATCTACCCATCTAATCTTCAGCATTCTTCTGTAGCACCACATTTCGAAAGCTTCTATTCTCTTCTTGTCCAAACTATTTATCGTCCATGTTTCACTTCCATACATGGCTAGACTCCATACGAATACTTTCCGAAATGACTTCCTGACACTTAAATCAATACTGGATGTTAACAAATTTCTCTTCTTCAGAAACGCTTTCCTTGCCATTGCCAGCCTACATTTTATATCCTCTCTACTTCGACCATCATCAGTTATTTTGCTCCCCAAATAGCAAAACTCCTATACTACTTTAAGTGCCTCATTTCCTAATCTAATTCCCTCAGCATCACCCGACTTAATTAGACTACATTCCATTATCCTTGTTTTGCTTTTGTTGATGTCCATCTTATATCCTCCTTTCAAGACACTGTCCATTCCATTCAACTGCTCTTCCAAGTCCTTTGCTGTCTCTGACAGAATTACAATGTCATCGGCGAACCTCAAAGTTTTTATTTCTACTCCATGAATTTTAATACCTACTCCGAACTTTTCTTTTGTTTCCTTTACTGCTTGCTCAATATACAGATTGAACAACATCGGGGAGAGGCTACAACCCTGTCTTCATCCCTTACCCACCACTGCTTCCCTTTCATGTCCCTCGACTCTTATAACTGCCATCTGGTTTCTGTACAAAATGTAAATAGCCTTTCGCTCCCTGTATTTTACCCCTGCCACCTTTAGAATTTGAAAGAGAGTATACCAGTCAACATTGTCAAAAGCTTTCTCTAAGTCTACAAATGCTAGAAACGTAGGTTTGCCTTTCCTTAATCTTTCTTCTAAGATAAGTCGTAAGGTCAGTATTGCCTCACGTGTTCCAGTGTTTCTACGGAATCCAAACTGATCTTCCCCGAGGTTGGCTTCTACTAGTTTTTCCATTCGTCTGTAAAGAACTCGTGTTAGTATTTTGCAGCTGTGACTTATTACGCTGATAGTTCGGTAATTTTCACATCTGTCAACACCTGCTTTCTTTGGGATTGGAATTATTATATTCTTCCTGAAGTCTGTGGGTATTTCGCCTGTTTCATACATCTTGCTCACCAGATGGTAGAGTTTTGTCAGGACTGACTCTCCCACGGCCGTCAGTAGTTCCAATGGAATATTGTCTACTCCGGGGGCCTTGTTTCGACTCAGGTCTTTCAGTGCTCTGTCAAACTCTTCACGCAGTATCATATCTCCCATTTCATCTTCATGTACATCCTCTTCCATTTCCATAATATTGTCCTCAAGTACATCGCCCTTGTATAGACCCTCTATATACTCCTTCCACCTTTCTGCTTTCCCTTCTTTGCTTAGAACTGGATTTCCATCTGAGCTCTTGATATTCATACAAGTCGTTCTCTTATCTCCAAAGGTCTCTTTAATTTTCCTGTAGGCGGTATCTATCTTACCCCTAGTGAGATAGGCCTCTACATCCTTACATTTGTCCTCTAGCCGTCCCTGCTTAGCCATTTTGCACTTCCTGTCGATCTCATTTTTGAGACGTTTGTATTCCTTTTTGCCTGTTTCACTTACTGCATTTTTATATTTTCTCCTTTCATCAATTAAATTCCATATTTCTTCTGTTACCCAAGAATTTCTACTAGCCCTCGTTTTTTTACCTACTTGATCCACTGCTGCCTTCACTACTTCATCCCTCAAAGCTACCCATTCTTCTTCTACTGTATTTATTTCCCCCATTCCTGTCAATTGCTCCCTTATGCTCTCCCTGAATCTCTGTACAACCTCTGGTTCTTTTAGTTTATCCAGGTCCCATCTCCTTAAATTCCCACCTTTTTGCAGTTTCTTCAGTTTTAATCTACAGGTCATAACCAATAGATTGTGGTCAGAGTCCACATCTGCCCCTGGAAATGTCTTACAATTTAAAACCTGGTTCCTAAATCTCTGTCTTACCATTATATAATCTATCTGATACCTTTTAGTATCTCCAGGGTTCTTCCATATATACAACCTTCTTTCATGATTCTTAAACCAAGTGTTAGTTATGATTATGTTGTGCTCTGTGCAAAATTCTACCAGGCGGCTTCCTCTTTCATTTCTGTCCCCCAATCCATATTCACCTACTATGTTTCCTTCTCTCCCTTTTCCTACACTCGAATTCCAGTCACCCATGACAATTAAATTTTCGTCTCCCTTCACAATCTGAATAATTTCTTTTATTTCATCATACATTTCTTCAATTTCTTCGTCATCTGCAGAGCTAGTTGGCATATAAACTTGTACTACTGTAGTAGGTGTGGGCTTCGTATCTATCTTGGCCACAATAATGCGTTCACTATGCTGTTTGTAATAGCTTACCCGCATTCCTATTTTCCTATTCATTATTAAACCTACTCCTGCATTACCCCTATTTGATTTTGTGTTTATAACCCTGTAATCACCTGACCAGAAGTCTTGTTCCTCCTGCCACCGAACTTCACTAATTCCCACTATATCTAACTTCAACCTATCCATTTCCCTTTTTAAATTTTCTAACCTACCTGCCCGATTAAGGGATCTGACATTCCACGCTCCGATCCGTAGAACGCCAGTTTTCTTTCTCCTGATAACGACATCCTCTTGAGTAGTCCCCGCCCGGAGATCCGAATGGGGGACTATTTTACCTCCGGAATATTTTACCCAAGAGGACGCGATCATCATGTAATCATACAGTAAAGCTGCATGCCCTCGGGAAAAATTACGGCTGTAGTTTCCCCTTGCTTTCAGCCGTTCGCAGTACCAGCACAGCAAGGCCGTTTTGGTTATTGTTACAAGGCCAGATCAGTCAATCATCCAGACTGTTGCCCTTGCAACTACTGAAAAGGCTGCTGCCCCTCTTCAGGAACCACACGTTTGTCTGGCCTCTCAACAGATACCCCTCCGTTGTGGTTGCACCTACGGTACGGCTATCTGTATCGCTGAGGCACGCAAGCCTCCCCACCAACGGCAAGGTCCATGGTTTATGCAAACAATACTTTCTTTCTCAGTGATGAGTTCCCCCAGAAAATTATTGCATAAGACATTATTGAGTGGAAATATGAAAAATATGTCAGGAGGTTGATACATAGGTTTTCAAGATTAGCAATTATACGAAGAGGAGATGTATCTGAACTTAATCGTATGAGAGGTTCAGTAATAGGTTTCTTTCAGTTCAACTTCTCGTCGATATGTACACCCAAAAATTTGGAGCATTCTACCATATTTACTGACTGCTGCTCATGTGCTACGTCAGTTGTTGGTATGGGACTATTTGTTGTACAGACCTGAATGTTGTGCACTTTTCGAACTTTAATTTCAGAGGACCACTTAATAATTCTTTGGGAAACATCATTTACCATCTCTTTTGTTGCTTTCTTTCTAATGGGGCTTATTATAACACTAGTATCATCTGCAAAAGTAGCAATTCTGATTACTGAATGTGAAGTGGAAGGTCATTCGCACACACACACACACACACACACACACACACACACACACACACACACACAACCAAAATTGAAGTCTGGGGGACTTCCTTGATTTTACCCCAGTCACTAAAATTTTCTATCTTTGCCTGAATTATTCAGCACAACCTTTTGCATTTTGTTTTTCAAGTGTGATTCAAACTGGCTGTGTGTAAAGCCTTCAGTTCCATAAAACTTGAGTTTTCCTTAGAGAATATCATGATCTAGACACTACAAGAACTTGGAGAAATCATCAAAAATACCAACAGGCGATAGATTATTATTTAAGAAGTGTGCTATTTGACTAGCGAATGTGTAAATAACATACTCGGTCGAATAACCCATTTCGAATCAAAATTGTGATATGCCAAGTAAATAATTTCCTAAAGTGTGCGACTGCTCTCGAGTACCTTACTTTTTCGAATATTTCAGAAAGAGATGTCAGTAAGTAAATTGGACGATAACTGTTTAAGTCTGTTATGTGACCTTTCTCACGAAGTGGTTTAATAATTGCACATACTGCACGGTGTCAGACATAAAGCGTTCCGCCTGCTCGCATCCTGTCACGGTCGCCATTTTCGCCCGGGACGCGGCGCGCCCTGCTCGCCATAACGGGGCAGGCCCTCAGATCCCGTTCTCTTTGTGCGCCCTTCGCTTCCCTTACCATTGTATTTTTTTCTTATTTTCTTTTTTTTTTTTGTGCCCACTGAGTCAGACAGAGAGATGGCTCGTCGCTACCCTCTGGGTTGCCGCGCCGGCGGTTGCGCGAGGTCAGGGCGGGTCAGGGGGGGGGGGGGAGGGGGAGGAGCCGGCAGGGATCAGAACCCCTTCAGCGGCAGGGCGCCAGCTGCCGCGGCAGCTGCGCAGCTGCACAGCTGTCAGCGACCGGCCCTACCTCAACCCGAGCCGTGGACGCACCAGCAGGCACCTCTACCATTTTGGTCTAACAAAAAAAAGTGTACCGACAAATAGCACAGACTGAGGAAATAGTCCTTGTGAAACACAACTAGCTCCTTATTCACATGCAGGAATTAATGCTATCGGCAGCGGATCTCAAATTGATATCAAATTATCTTTGTTTGCATGGGCATCTTACGCAGCAGCTGTTAAAACCAGTTAGTAGTTTCTCCGTCTTAAGCTTCGGCACAGTGACGAGGCAGCTAACGTTGACAGGATATGCTTGTGAGAGTCACCAAATCAAACTCACTCCTCACAGAGTTACGAACACCAATTATTACAGAAATTATTTTTATTAATTTTGTACGAAACTCTGAAACGCCCCTTTTTGAAGAATTATACAAGACTGTGCTTTAACTGACACACAATATTTTTTAGCGCAACGCAATCTGACTTTCAATAATCCCTACAAAAGAATGGCCCTGTCTAATATTAACCTATACGTTTCACAAATCACTTACCTCACAAAAATCTTTGTTACTCGAACTACTGCAATACAGCGAGCGCCACTACTGCCAGCTAAATAAAAGATTCAAACTAAGGAAGGCACTAACTACTGATAGGCATAGTTACCAAATGAAAGATTTTAATAGAGAACAAACACTGTATTTACCTTAATAGTCATATTATATATAGCAGTTCATGACAGTCTTACAAATTTCAAAACTCCGCCATCTCTCTCCCCACATCCATCACTGCTGGCGGCTCACCTCCAACTGCGCAACGCTACGCGCTGTTAACATCCAGTCTTCAAAACTTCGACTGACTCCGCTGTGGGTTTGCTCTGTTGTGGCCCATTACCTGTCAGCATGTCTAGAGTCAGCACTGTCTTTCCGTTGGAAGGATAACACTACTTCTTCAAGACTGCATGGGAACCCACTACCTCCGTGTGCATTTTCTTTTACTGCTCAGACTTTGAGAAAAACGCAGCAATTTTACTGTGATGAACGATCAGGACTGTCTTTATGGACTGTGAGAAAATTTTAGCTTTTGACCAACATTGTATCAATAAGTGTGTGCATTTGATATCTTTGTTATTGTAATTATGAAAAATTTTATCAAATCATTATTGGCCACTGCCCAAAACAATTTGTAAAATTTTTTGTGGGGAGCATGGGGGCTATGTAAGTAGGGTGTTTATGTTTTCTTATTGGCAACGTTACGTAGCGCTCTGTATGAAAATCACTGGCTGTGCTGTGTGCAGTCGGTGGCTAGTTTGCATTGTTGTCAGCCATTGTGGCAAGCACAAGGATCCCTAGCTAATATCGTATTTGCTTATACAACTTTACACATCCGTACCATATTTCTCCAACACAGAATCACACAGCACAGCCAGTGATTTTCATACAGAGCGCTACGTAACGTTGCCAATAAGAAAACATAAACAGCCTACTTACATAGGCTCACCTCCAAATGCGCAACGCTACGCGCTGTTAACATCCAGCTGCCGCTGCCCAACACTACAATGGCAGACAACAATGCAAACTAGCCACAGACTGCACACAGCACAGCCAGTGATTTTCATACAGAGCGCTACGTAACGTTGCCAATAACAAAACATAAACAGCCTACTTACAACTCTTACGAACTTTTGGAAAACGCGAAGGTGCAAAAAAAATTTGGACACGGCGGGACGCGAACTCTCATCCAGATTATTCGCGGGCCTAAATCAACTCCGCTACGCCTCCTTATATACACTTACATCGCCAATTTCTTTTTTTTTCATTTCATTTTTTTCCATTAAAAATAGTAACAAGGACCACACGTCTGCCGGCCGGAGTGGCCGAGCGGTTCTAGGCGCTACAGTCTGGAACCGCGTGACCGCTACGATCGCAGTTTCGAATCCTGCCTCGGGCATAGATGTGTGTGATGTCCTTAGGTTAGTTAGGCTTAAGTAATTCTAAGTTCTAGGGGACTCATGACCTCAGAAGCTAAGTCCCATAGTGCTCAGAGCCATTTGAACCATTTGAACGACACGCCTCCGTGAATCCTAAATGGGTCGTTGCCTTAAAACAACTTACTCACGAAACAAACGACTGATAAGACGAAAATAACTAAAATCGAAAATTCTTTAACCACCAATACGATGTTACCCGTCATTTTACGACAACAAATCGTACGATTCATTCTCGAGACATTCAACGTGCTGGTGCTTAGAAGCAGCCCACATGCATAGGGTGTAACGTAAACGTGAAACCCATCTAATATGGGCGTCTGATGAACAAGGCAAATACAGTATGGCGTCTTGTTTTCTGCTTGTGACGTAGGGAACGTTCTTCCTTCCTATTGGCTCTACTTTAAGTGGGACATTGCCGCAATATCGCAAAACTTATTTTGTGTTTCACGTGACGAAATGGCTTCTCAACGAGAAATAGCTGGAAGTGACGTCACAAAACACGTACAGCGTCACGTCAACGTTAAATCACGTGTCCCGTGTGCAGACGGCTTTACTGCAGTCTAATTCTACATCTACATCTACTTCTGCATGGATACTCTCCAAATCACATTCAAGTGCCTGCCAGAGGGTTCATCGAATCACTATTCTCTATTATTCCAATCTCGAATAGCGCGTTGAAAGAATGAACACCTATTTCTTTCCGTACGAGCTCTGTTTTCCCTTATTTTATCGTGGTGATCATTCCTCCCTACGTAGGTCGGTGTCAACAAAATATTTTCGCTTTCGGAGGAGAAAGTTGGTGATCGGAATTTCGTGAGAAGATTCCGTCGCAACGAAAAACTCCTTTCTTTTAATGATTTCCAGCCCAAATCGTGTATCATTTCTGTGACACTCTCTCCAACATTTCGCGATAGTACAAAACGTGCTGCCCTTCTTTGAACTTTTCCGATGTACTCCGTCAGTGCTATCTGGTAAGGATCCCACACCGCACAGCAGTATTCTAAAAGAGGACGGACAAGCATAGTCTAGGCAGCCTCCTTAGGTCACCTGCCAGTAAAATGCAGTCTTTGGTTAGCCTTCTCCACAACATTTTCTATGTGTTTCTTCCAATTTAAGTTGTTCGTAATTATAATACCTAGGTATTTAGTTGAATTTACGGCTTTTAGATTAGACTGATTTATCGTGTAACAGAAGTTTAACGCGCTCCTTTTAGCACTCATGTGGATAACCTCACACTTTTCGTTATTTAAGGTCAACTGCCACTTTTCGCACCATTCCAATATTTCATCTAAATCGTTTTGCAGTTTGTTTTGATCTTCTGATGACTTTATTAGTCAATAAACGACAGCATCATCTCTAAACAATTTAAGACGGTTGCTCAGATTGTCTCCAAAATCGTTTATATAGATAAAGAACAGCAAAGGACCTATAACACTACCTTGGGGAACGCCAGAAATCACTTCTGTTTTACTCTATGACTTTCCCTCAGTTACCACCAGCTGTGACCTATCTGACAGGAAATCACAAATCCAGTCACATTACTGAGACGATATTCCGTAAGGACGCAATTTCACTACGAGCCGCTTGTGTGGTACAGTGTCAAAAGCCTTCCACAAATCCAGAAACACGGAATCGATCTGTGATCCTTTGTCAATAGGACTCAACACTTCATGTGAATAAAGAGCTAGTTGTGTTTCACAAGAACGGTGTTTTCAAAATCCGTGTTGACTGTGTGTCAATAGACCGTTTCCTTCAAGGTAATGCATTACGTTCGAACACAATATATGTTCCAAAATCCTGCTGCTAATCGACGTTAACGATATGGGCCTGTCATTTAGTGGATTAGTCCTACTACCTTTCTTGAATACTGATGTGATCTGTGGAATTTTCCAGTCTTTGGGTACGGATCTTTCGTCGAGCGAACGGTTGTACATGATTGTTAAGTATGGAGCTAATGCATCAGCATACTCTGAAAGGAACCTAATTGTTATACAGTCTGGCCCAGAAGACTTGTTTTTATTAAGTGATTTAAGTTACTTCAATCCTCCGAGGATATTTCCTTCTACGTTACTCATGTTGGCAGCTGTTCTCGATTGGGATTCTGGAATATTTACTTCGTCTTCTTTTATGAAGGCATTTCGGAAGGCTGTGTTTAGTAACTCTGCTTTGGCAGCACTGTCTTCGATAGCATCTCCATTGCTATCGCTCAGAGAAGGCATTGATTGTTTCTTGCCGCAAACATACCTCACATATGACCAGATTCTCTTTGGATTTTCTGCCAGGTTTCGAGACAAAGTTTCGTTGTAGAAACTGTTATAGGCAACTCGCATTGAAGTCCTCGCTAAATTTCAAGCTTCCGTAAAATATCGCTAATCTTGGGGATTTTGCGTCTGATTAAATTTGGTATGTTTGTTTCGTCGTTTCTGCAACAGTGTTCTAACCCGTTTTGTGCGCCAAGGAGGATCAACTCCGTCGTTTGTTAATTTGTTTGATTTAAATCTCTCAATTGCTGCCTAGACTATTTCTTTGAATTTAAGCCACATCTGGTCTACACTTATATTATTAATTTATAATAATAGTTAATTAATAATTATAGAGACTTTTTAGACCAGACACGTCTCGCTTTTATTTATAAAGCATCTTCTGCCGCCAGTCTGCAAATTGAATATATATGTTTGTAGCTTTTGGTTGATTTACTCGTAGATTAAAAACAGCATTTTTTTGTAAATCTTGTTGCAGTTTAGTAACGGAGTTCATTCTTAATATATTCTCCACACCACTGCTTCTTCCTCCTTTTCTAGCGACGGTGGTGTCAACAGATTGCATTTCACATACACACTTGGCAGGTTTTGCCTTTCTGCGGTTTTTCTTACGCTACATAGTTATTCGCACTTCACCTCGCTTTTGGGATTCGTACTGAAGTTATGTGTGTTCTCACTCAGCGATGTACTACAGTGTTTATGTCTGAACATTTGTTTTCGTGTAGTTTCACAGTCGTGTAATACTTAGAAGTACACGAAAATAAATGGAAAGACGAAAACACTATAATACTGTGGTGAGTGAGAACACACATGACTTCATTTCGGAAACAAGCCGAGACGGTGTTCTGTAGTGGGACGCGAGATTGAAGCGTCACCCATCCACCAGTGTCAGCCCAGTTTGGAGGTGAATATAAGTTTAATTTAGTGTTGTGTTTATGTATTTTTGTAATATTTGTAATGGTTGTGAATTGTCTAAAGTTTTGTATTTATTTTTTATGTTTCATGTACGGAGAGGGCGGCGCAACGAACGGAGACAGCGTCTTCACTGCCGGGACCAGAGGGAAAACTGCTGCCCACTATACGTCGCGGGTCGACAGCCGAAGAGCAACACAAGATGCTGAAACCGAGTTGTTGCGTCGTGCTTCTAAAAACTGAAAAAATAAGAATTTGTAATGTTTCTACAACAATGATGTCATAGCAAGTTTAATCATGTTGTAAATGTTCAGTCCTATCTTGTCAAGGCTCTGGTTCACGTCTGTATGTAGGAAGATAATAAACTAGTGGATGCTACTAAAGTTTAAATACGTGTTCCGAGAATTTATTTATGAAGAATTATGTTAATGAATTAATAATATATTTGACAGGATTATTAATTTTGACAACGTTCATCGCGAGTTTGAGTCTTGAAAGTTTATTCAATGTGGTTCTAATATTTATTAAAGCAGATAACTTGCATTAATATAATTTCTGAGAAGAAACAAAACGACATCTAAATTGAAAAAGTTTACGCAAACCAATAGGACTGAGTGACGTAATTCTGCGCATACGACTCAAATGATTATGTTTTACAGTTTCGTTCAAGAACCATTCAGAGACAATTGAAAAAGAATTTAAATAATTTTGAAGTGTGTTGTAACTGACGTAGGTGAAGAAGTCTGCACACCGTCATACAATCGCACCAAAAAGTATTGGCACAGTTACATTTTAGTGGTTGTAGGTTAAACGAAACATATATTTCAGAACAGAACCCAGACACGTGACACTTTACATTACATAGGTTACAAATATGTCCAAATCACCTGTCCGTAAAGTAACATACAGTGTTATGAAAATAAACATCACTCTTCTGCATCCAAAAAAGTATTGGCACACGCGTATGAATCGGACAGTGTGTTCGTTTTCATTAATGTTCACCTTTTAGTGTGCATCCCTTTAGCATCTATAACAGCACGTTAACTCCTAGTAATGCTTTGTATTAAATTCCGGGCGATATCAGGAGTAATTTTCGACCATTCCTCCAGGAGCACTTTCTCCAAGTCGTTTTTACCGGACGGACGCCTTTTTCTGACTTGTGTGTCAAGATGAGCCCACAGGTTCTCAATGGGGTACAAATCAGGGCTCTGAGGTGGTGTTACAACACTTCTTGGGGCATTGTACAGTAACCACTCCTGGGTTTTCATGGCGGTATGTTTTGGGTCGTTGTCTTGCTGGAAATGAAACCACCCAGTAAGGCCCAAAGTCTGTGCACTAGCACCTCGCAACAAGTCGATGTATCTCATATGACCCATTGTACCGTGGACTGCAGCTAGTTTTCCAATGCTGGACGCTGCCATACAGCCCCAGACCATGATATCGCCCCCACCATGTTTGACTGTGGGATGCATGTGTTTGATGTCGGGGTCCGTATTCGGCTTGCGCCAAACTTTCTTTCTTGCATCAAATCCGAGCACACTGAACTTCGATTCGTCGCTAAATATCATAGTGTTCAAAACTCCATCGGCTTGCTGATGTAGTCCTTGGCAAACCACAGGCGTTTCTGCCGGTTAATTTCCGGTATGTATGGCTTTTTTCTGGGAGAACGTCCATGCATGTCAGCCACATTCAACACATTTCGTATAGTTTGAACACAAACCGTCTTGTCGGACGTTGTCTGAACAACCTCAGCAATAGCTGCTGCACTTGTAGCAGGATCCTTCCGAGCAAGTGCGATGATACGGCGACGCTCTCGGGTTGTAAGTACTTTTGGACGTTCAGGACGACACTTATTCATTGTTGTTCCAGTCTCTTTATATTTATGAATGATGGCTCGTACCGTGGTGTAGCTAACAGACACCTCTGCTCCGATTTGTCTATAGCTTCTCACTTGTGAATGGAGCAATCTCACGCAACGCCACTGAATGTTCCTTCATCTTCGGCTCCGTGCTGACCACTATCGTGCAATGCAGCAACATACTAGCGACTGGGCCGTCAACAACACGCAGTGTCTATTGCGTCAGCAGATGGCGTTCCGGTACCTGAAAACCCAGCAGTATACCGAGAAGCCAAGCTCTGTGCCAATACTTTTTGTGTGCAGAAGAGGTACATGTTTGCCCTTAACACTGCATTTTCTTGTTAATGGTAGGCACTGTGGGCAGAATTGTAATATCTGGTATGTGAGGTAGCACGTACATGTGCTGTGTACCGGAAAGTGCGACGTTTGTAACCAGCAACGATAACTACGCACGTGTGCCAATACTTTTTGGTGCGATTGTATGTCAAAAGAAAATCATTTATACAGAAACTATACGTCGTTACACTACAGTTCGTCTACGGCCAAGCAGCCGGCCGGTGTGGCCGTGCGGTTAAAGGCGCTTCAGTCTGGAACCGCGTGACTGCTACGGTCGCAGTTTCGAATCCTGCCTCGGGCATGGATGTGTGTGATGTCCTTAGGTTAGTTAGGTTTAATTAGTTCTAAGTTCTAGGCGACTGATGACCTCAGAAGTTAAGTCGCATAGTGCTCAGAGCCATTTGAACCATTTGAACGGCCAAGCAGGTCGAAACGGTCAAGAGGCAGCACAGCTAAGCCAAAACATGTAATCTCACAGACACCAACCACATCGCACAATATTTCAATCCCTTTTAGGGCGTTGGTGTGATCATGGGTCCTTCCAGACAGACGAATGTGCAGGGAGGCGGCGGAGGGTCCTATAGGATATTGGGACTAACCCTAGTACACGTTCTAGGCTACTAGCCCGCCAACATGGTGTAAGCTAAAGTACGGTTATGTGTACCCTGGGTGACAACCGCTACTACCCCTGTCACGTGCAATGAGTGCAAGGATTATAAGCAGCGGACTTCCCTCAGCGGGAAGAATTTTGTCGATGGTTTTTGCACCAGACAATCACAGTTATAGGATTTCTGCCATCAGTCCGCTTTGCCTACGAAATATTGTTTACCATAACTGGAATCATCAATCTGAAAAGTCGTCATCTCTCGGCTACAAACAATCCTCGGCGAATGCTTTAGGTGTCTCATCAGAATCGAATATATAAGGACATACCAGCTTCGATTGCTGTAATGAAACCAACCTTTACCTAGGTTTCAGCCCAAACACAGTACTGGCCATTAATATTGCTACACCAAGAAGAAATGCAGATGATAAACGGGTATTCATTGGACAAATATATTATACTAGAACTGACATGTGATTACATTTTCACGCAGTTTGGGTGCATAGATCTTGAGAAATCAGTATCCAGAACAACCACCTCTCGCCGTAATAACGGCCTTGATACGCCTGAGCATTGAGTCAAACAGAGCTTGGATGGCGTGTACAGGCACAGCTGCCCGTGCAGCTTCAACACGATACCACAGTTCATCAAGAGTAGTGACTGGCATATTGTGATGAGCCAGTTGCTCGGCCACTATTGACCAGACGTTTTCAGTTGGTGAGGGATCTGGAGAATGTGGTGGCCAGGGCAGCAGTCGAACATTTGCTGTATCCAGAAAGGCCCGTACAGGACCTGCAACATGCGGTCTTGCATTATCCTGCTGAAATGTAGGGTTTCTCAGGGATCGAATGAAGGGTAGAGCCACGGGTCGTAACACATCTGAAATGTAACGTCCACTGTTCAAAATGCCATCAATGCGAACAAGACGTGTAACCAATGGCACCCCATATCATCACGCCGGGTGATACGCCAGTATGGCGATAACGAATACACTCTTCCAATGTGCGTTCACCGCATTGTCGCCAAACACGGATGCGACCATCGTTATGCTGTTGAAAGGTGGCTACACTGAGCCACAGCGCCAGAGAGTTTTGTTCGGCCGCCTCCACTGGCAGTGATTATTGAGAAGTAGCGGAGTGCAGTGCTTGTCGAGAACTCGTAGTAGGCAGTGCTTGCTGAGATGTGGCAGTGAAAAGTTCTTGTCGAGATGTCGTAGTAGTGAGTGCTTGTTCCATGTTTTGTGCATTTATTTGATGGGCTAGATAGCAGATGTTGTTCTAATGGAGATGTTGTAATGATTAGAGTGCTTCTCGTCAATATATATGAAGGTAACAAAACTCGCTTTATTTTTCATTATTTTAATGTCGTAAATAATGCGTCATTACAGGTTCAGTCAACAAAGCATCTGGCTTGTGTTCTTGTATTAGAGTGTAATTCTGGTTTTCTGACGCAATTATAGTATTTGTATTTTTTTAATTACTTCAGTATAAATGGTATTTAAAATTTCTTGTTTTATTGAAAAAGAACCGTGGCAGATGTGTACGTTGAGCCACACTCCCACACACAGAACAGTTACACTTGTGCTTTGGTTTCGTAGGTTTTATAGTTGCTGGGGACTTAATTAATTAATTGTGTTAACCTATCATTCTTTGTTGTTATTCTATGCAGTCAGATTGCGTACAAATACTAGTCAGGGCCAACCGTTTACGAGACTACGTAATCGGACATACAGCTACGAAAAATAAAAATTATTTTCATTTATTTAATTAAGCCCCCATGCACTGTAAACGGAACCTGGATTCATCCGAAAAATGACGTTTTGCCATTCGTCCACCGAGGTTCGTCGTTGAGTACACAGGCGCTCCTGTCTGTGATGCAGCGTCAAGGGTAACCGCAGCCACGGTCTCTGAGCTGATAGTCCATGCCGCTGCAAGCGTCGTCGAACTGTTCGTGCAGATGGTTGTTGTCTTGCAAACGTCCCCATCTGTTGACTCAGGGATGGAGGCGTGGCTGCACGATCCGTTACAGCCGTGCAGATAAGATGCCTGTCATCTCGACTGCTAGTGATACGAGGCCGTCGGGATCCAGCACGGCGTTCCGTATTACCCTCCTGAACCCACCGATTCCATATTCTGCTAACAGTCATTGGATGTCGACCAGTGCGAGCAGCAATGTCGCGATACGGTAAACCACAATCGCGATAGGCTACAATCCGACTTTTAAGTCGGAAACGTGATGGTACGCATTTCTCTTCCTTACACGAGGCTTCACAACAACTTTTCACCAGGCAACGCCGGTCAACTCTTGTTTGTGTATGAGAAATCTGTTGGAAACTTTCCTCAAGTCAGCACGGTGTAGATGTCGCCACCGGCGCCAACCTTGTGCGAGTGCTCTGAAAAGCTAATCATTTGCATATCACAGCATCTTCTTCTTGTCGGTTAAATTTCGCGTCTGTAGCACGTCATCTTCGTGGTGTAGCAATTTTAATGGCCAGTAGTGTAATTGAGCCTTCTTCAGAAGATATACCTGAATCTATAATTTGTCTAGAAATAAAACAAAAACAGCCTGCATAGACTTAGTCACCTATGTAAAGGTTGGTTTCATTACCGCAATCGGGGCTGATAATTTCTTATACACTCCTGGAAATTGAAATAAGAACACCGTGAATTCATTGTCCCAGGAAGGGGAAACTTTATTGACACATACCTGGGGTCAGATACATCACATGATCACACTGACAGAACCACAGGCACATAGACACAGGCAACAGAGCATGCACAATGTCGGCACTAGTACAGTGTATATCCACCTTTCGCAGCAATGCAGGCTGCTATTCTCCCATGGAGACGATCGTAGAGATGCTGGATGTAGTCCTGTGGAACGGCTTGCCATGCCATTTCCACCTGGCGCCTCAGTTGGACCAGCGTTCGTGCTGGACGTGCAGACCGCGTGAGACGACGCTTCACCAGTCCCAAACATGCTCAATGGGGGACAGATCCGGAGATCTTGCTGGCCAGGGTAGTTGACTTACACCTTCTAGAGCACGTTGGGTGGCACGGGATACATGCGGACGTGCATTGTCCTGTTGGAACAGCAAGTTCCCTTGCCGGTCTAGGAATGGTAGAACGATGGGTTCGATGACGGTTTGGATGTACCGTGCACTATTCAGTGTCCCCTCGACGATCACCAGTGGTGTACGGCCAGTGTAGGAGATCGCTCCCCACACCATGATGCCGGGTGTTGGTCCTGTGTGCCTCGGTCGTATGCAGTCCTGATTGTGGCGCTCACCTGCACGGCGCCAAACACGCATACGACCATCATTGGCACCAAGGCAGAAGCGACTCTCATCGCTGAAGACGACACGTCTCCATTCGTCCCTCCATTCAAGCATGTCGCGACACCACTGGAGGCGGGCTGCACGATGTTGGGGCGTGGAAGACGGACTAACAGTGTGCGGGGCCGTAGCCCAGCTTCATGGAGACGGTTGTGAATGGTCCTCGCCGATACCCCAGGAGCAACAGTGTCCCTAATTTGCTGGGAAGTGGCGGTGCGGTCCCCTACGGCACTGCGTAGGATCCTACGGTCTTGGCGTGCATCCGTGCGTCGCTGCGGTCCGGTCCCAGGTCGACGGGCACGTGCACCTTCCGCCAACCACTGGCGACAACATCGATGTACTGTGGAGACCTCACGCCCCACGTGTTGAGCAATTCGGCGGTACGTCCACCCGGCCTCCCGCATGCCCACTATACGCCCTCGCTCAAAGTCCGTCAACTGCACATACGGTTCACGTCCACGCTGTCGCGGCATGCTACCAGTGTTAAAGACTGCGATGGAGCTCCGTATGGCACGGCAAACTGGCGGACACTGACGGCGGCGGTGCACAAATGCTGCGCAGCTAGCGCCATTCGACGGCCAACACCGCGGTTCCTGGTGTGTCCGCTGTGCCGTGCGTGTGATCATTGCTTGTACAGCCCTCTCGCAGTGTCCGGAGCAAGTATGGTGGGTCTGACACACCGGTGTCAATGTGTTCTTTTTTCGATTTCCAGGAGTGTATATTAGATTATCAGGATTGTTGACTGGGCTACAATGTTGAAAGTACAAAAATCGTCAGAATCGGTTTGTCTTGAATGAGTTGGCAGGGATTCTTGGCGACCACATACTTGGATCGGTTATTATCCCACAACGCCTTGGAGGAACGTACCTAGGCTTTCTGCGCAATACTCCGCCTGGGATGGTTGAGAATGTGCCTTTGGCAAGACAACAGTTATGTGGTTTCTACATGACGGAGAACCACCCAGCTTCCCTATTACAGTTCGCCCACACTCAACATTTTCCCCGGACGTTGGATAGGAAGAGATCCTGTAGTGTGCTAGATCACCGGACTTACCCCCCCCCCCCCCCCCCCCACTCCCCCGCCCCTTATTTTTATCCCCGGGGGCACCTGAAAAGCCTTATGTATGCTGAAGCAGTTCCTGATGTGCAGAGCCATCAACAGCGTGTTGAAGACGCCTGTGAGACCGGAGCATGCGAAATAGTGCGACGTGTGAACGCTTGCACTGTATCCCGCGGAGGCCACTTTGAACATCTGTTGGGACGTGGATGCCAATGCAGCTGTGTACTGTGTATCGGTTTGCACGCTCTCCGTCCATTTCCGGACACATCTTCGTAGGACCTTTTTGCTCCATTTCTCGTCAGGAATCCGTCCCTGCAGTTTGCTGGTTCTGTTAATGCTCACCCTGTGTAATCATATAAAGGACTGAAAATCAAATTTTTGCTTCCCCTGGAAGCTCTTGGATAGGCAACGTGGAAAAGTGATTGTTCATAAAGTAGCAACTACCCGGCTACGCGTTGCGTGATAAAGTAAAAATAGAAGCTGTGACAGAGTCACGAAAAATTTCCAGAGATCCAGCAAAATAATTGCTTTATTATAATTCCAGTCTTTTATCACAACATTTATTTGTAATCAGGTTATTAACGTCGGTCAGTAATGACCATGTTCAGACCTAGAAAATCGTCACATCTTTTCTTTTTTTGAGTCGTCAGTCTTCTGACTGGTTTGATGTGACCAGCCACGAATTCCTCCCCTGTGGTGTCAACCTGTCTTCCTCTACAGTTTTTGCCCTCTACAGCTCCCTCTAGTACCATGAAAGTCATTCCCTCGTGTCGTAACAGATGTCCTATCATCCTGTCCCTTCTCCTTATCAGTGTTTTCCACATATTCCTTTCCTCTCCGATTCTGCACAGAACCTCCTCATTCCTTACCTTATCTGTTCACCTTATTTTCAACATTCGTCTGTAGCATCACATTTCAAATACTTCGATTCTCTCCTTTTCAGATTTTCCCACAGTCTATGTTTCACTACCTTGCAGGCTGTACTCTAGACGTAAATTCTCAGAAATTTCTTCCTCAAATTATGGCCTATGTTAGATACTAGTAGACTTATTTTACCCAGGAATGCCCTTTTCGCCAGTGCTAGTCTGCTTTTGATGTCCTCCCTGCTCCGTCCATCATTTTTTATTTTGCTGCATAGGTAGCAGAATTCCTTCACTTCATCTGCTCCGTGACCATCAATCCTGATGTTAAGTTTCTCGCTGTTCTCATTTCTACTACTTCTCATTACTCTCGTCTTTATTCGATTTAATCTCAACCCATATTCTGCGCTCATTATGTTCTTCATTCCATTTAGCATGTAATTCTTCTTCACTTTCACTCAGGATAGCATTGTCATCAGCGAACCGTATCATTGATAACCTCTCTTTTATTTCCATCATTACTTCTTCGATTGAACAGTAGGAGCGAAAGACTACAATCTTGTCTTACCCCTTTTTAATCCGAGTACTTCATTCTTGGTCTCCCACTCTTATTATTCGCTTGTAGTTCTTGTACATATTATATATTACCCGCCTGTTCCTATAGCGTACCCATAGTTTTCTCAGAATTTTGAACATCTTGAACTATTTTACATTGTCGAACGCTTTTTCCAGGCGACAGATTCTACGAACGTGTCTTGATTTTTCTGTACTGTTGCCCGCAACGTCATAATTGCCTCTCTGGTAGCTTTACCTTTCCTAAAGCCAAACTGATCGTCATCTAATACATCCTCATTTTTCTTTCCCATTCTTCTGTATATTATTGTTGTAAGCAACTTGGATGCATGAGCTGTTAAGCTAATTGTGCGATAATTCTCGCACTCGTCAGCTCTTGCAGACTTCGGAATTGTGCGGATGATATTTTTCCGAAAGTCGGTCTCACACATTCTACACACCAACGTGAATAGTCGTCTTGCTACCACTTTCCCTAATAATTTTGGAAATTCTGATGGAATGTTATCGATCCGTTCTGCCTTATTTGATATTACGTCCTCCAAAGCTCTCTTAAATTCTGATTCTAATACCAGATCCTCTATCTCTTCTAAACTGACTCCTGTTTCTTCTTCTATCACATCAGACAAATCTTCACCCTCATAGAGGCTTTCAATGTATTCTTTCCACCTATCTGCTCTCTCTGCATTTAACAGTGGAATTCCCGTTGCACTCTTAATGTTACCACCCTTGCTTTTAATTTCACCGAAGGTTGTTTTGAATTTCCTATATGCCAAGTGCGTTCTTCCGACAATCATTCGTTTTTCGATTGCTTCACATTTCTCGTGCAGTCATTTCGTCTCAGCTTCCCTGCGATTCCTATTTATTTCATTCCTCAGCGACTTGTATTTCTGTATTCCTGTGTTTCCCGGAACATTTTTGCACTTCCTCCTTTCATGGATCAAATGAAGTATTTCTTCTGTTACCCATGGTTTCTTCGTAGTTACCTTCTTTGTACCTATGTTTTTCTTTCCACATTCTGTGATTGCCGTTTTTGGAGATGTCCATTCCTCTTCATCTGTACTGCCTGCTGGGCTATTCCCTATTGCTGTATCTAGAGCCTTAGATATCTTCAAGTGTATCCCGTCATTGCTTACTACTTCTTTATCCTACTTCTTTACGTATTGATTCTTCCTGACTAATGTCTTAAACTTCAGCCTACTCTTCATCACTACTATATTGTGATCTGAGTCTTTATTCGCTCTGAGGTACGCCTTACAATCCAGTATCTCATTTCGGAATCTCTATATGACCATGATGTGATCAACTGCAATCTTCGCATAGCACCTGGCCTTTTCCAAGTATACCTTCTCCTCTTGTGATTCACGAACAGAATATTTCCGATTAGAAGCTGAAATTTATTACAGAACTCAATTAGTTTTTTTCCTATCTCATTCCTTGTCCCAAGCCCATATTCTCCTGAAACGTTTTCTTCTACTCGTTCCCCTTCAACTGCATTCCAGTTCCCAATGACTATTAGATTTTCATCTCCCTCATACACTTTCTCTATCTTTTTATCTTCAGCTTCCGATGCCTGCATGTATATCAGAACTATCATTTTCAGTTTGCTATTGATTCTGACAAGAACAGCCCTATCACTGAACTGTTGATAGTAACACAGTCCTTGCCCTACCTTGCTATTCATAACGAATGATACTCCCTTTATACCATTTTCTGCTGCTGTTGACATTACTTTATACACATCTGACCAGAGATCCTTGTCCTCTTTCCATTTCAGTGACCCCTAATATATCTAGTCTTTGCGTCACCTTTTGAGGTTTTTTAGCTACCCTAACACGTTCAGGCTTCTGACATTTCATCCCCGACTCGTAGAACGCTATCCTTTCGTTGATTATTCAGTCTTTTTCTCATGGTCACCTCTCGTTTGGCAGTCCCCCACCCCCCGGAGATCCGAATGAGGGACTATTCCGGAATCTTTTGCCAATGGAGAGATCATCATACATTTTTTTCGGTTACAGACCACATGTCCTGTGAATAAACGTAGTGTGCCCTTAATGCAGTGGTTCCCATTTTCTGCATCTCCATGTCGTTGATCATTGCTGATTCTCCCGCCTTCAGGGGCAGTTTCCCACCCAAGGACAAGAGAGTGCCCTGAACCTCTACCCGCTCCTCCGCCCTCTTTGACAAGGCAAAATGAGGGCGACTTCTTATGCCGGAAGTCGTCGGCCGCCAGGTTTGGCGTGTGTCTAACCCGGGACTCAGGAGGTTTTGATCACTAACCAAAGAAGCTACCCCTAGACAACGAGTGTAATAAAGGCAGCGTTATTTACAGAACACGTCTACAAACGTAAAGCAGACAACAACTGAAGGGTCCACCGGGAAAAGGGGTTATGCAAAAAAAAAAGACCTTTTTGTGTTCTTTCAGAAAGCTTGCAATAAGCTGCTTTTATCGAGAATGAGATTTTCACTCTGCAGCGGAGTGTGCGCTGATATGAAACTTCCTGGCAGATTAAAACTGTGTGCCCGGCCGAGACTCGAACTCGGGACCTTTGCCTTTCGCGGGAAAGTGCTCTACCATCTGAGCTACCGAAGCACGACACACGGCCGGTATTCACAGCTTTACTTCTGCCAGTATCTCGTCTCCTACCTTCCAAACTTCTGGAAACATCCCCCAGGGTGTGGCTAAGCCATGTCTCCGCAGTATCCTTTCTTTCAGGAGTGCTAGTTCTGCAAGGTTCGCAGGAGAGCTTCTGTAAAGTTTGGAAGGTAGGAGACGAGATACTGGCAGAAGTAAAGCTGTGAGTACCGCACGTGAGTCGTGCTTCGGTAGCTCAGATGGTAGAGCACTTGCCCGCGAGAGGCAGAGGTCCCAAGTTCGAGTCTCGGTCGGGCACACAGTTTTAATTTGCTTTTATCGGTTTTTGTTTCATGGAAAGATGGGGGGTAGTCTGAAAGTTACAGGGGTTTAAAAATATAGCGTCCACGGGAAGAAAGAGGTAAGTGAATGTGAAACTAGGGAAAAAGGGGGTTAGTCAGTTGGCAGCACTGGTCGCAACTGTTGTTTACGTTCCATTGTCTATGTTTATGAGGTGTTGAGTATGTGCTGTTGGAGAGGTTAAGTTACTGCTTTGCGTGTTGTGTGAATTGTTTAGTTTATTTTACGTTTTAACTGAACTGTGGAAGTGAACATGGAAAATGAACATGTGGAAAGTATCGCCTTCAGCCAACTGTCACATTCAACGAAAAAAGGAAGAGAACAGGTCGACTTTCCGACGTGAGAAAAAAACTTTTATCATCCACCCATGAATTGGGGCCAGATTGTAAATGTTTCGGATTGAAATGTTTTCAGAGTACCACTGACGCAAAACGTGGGTATATTATATCCAATTATAACAAAATGACTGTGAATGAGCAGAATGCATACTTGGCAGGCTTAATTAATGTAAACAGTATATCGCAAACGAGACATAGGCAACCAGAAAATGAAGCTAAATTTGGTGACAACAGTTATTCGTATCGTGTAAGGGTGAAGAGGGAGAATTCTGTCACTGAAGTAATTGTTTATTCTAAAGCCTCTACACGTTTTCATGAAATGTCTAAAAAAATTAGAAGTAATACAACGTTATCTGAAAAATTATGTGAGTCCTAAGGTTGATCGAGGCCTACACTCTAATCGGAAACATCGAGTGACGTCAGAGGCACTTGTCGCTGCCCGCCAACACATTAGTTCATTTAAAGGCGAACGAAGCCATTACAGCTTGATAACCTCTAAGAGAGTGTATCTCACACTAGATCTAAACATCAGTAAGATGTATGAGTTATTTAAGAAATGATACTCTACTCAATCTGTGTCGTATGAAAAATATAGACTTTTCAATAAAGAATTTAATCTCGGTTTTGGGTACCCTAGAATGGATACTTGTAGTTACTGTGATTGGTATGCTCTCGAAATTCGAGCTGTTGAACATGCTTTGAAATCGTACCCAGAAAGTAACTTAGAAAGGGCAAGAGCAGAAAAAAATAATCTGTCCACTGTCAACGGTGAAAGAACTTCACTTATTAAAATCTGACATGTTTGCTATTCGTAAAAGAAGTTCTGAAGCAAACAGCAGGGCATCAAAAGAATGTGAAAGTATTGCTATGGATTTCCCAAACATCACAACTAACGACATGTACTAGAAGAGAAAGTTAACGTTGTGCGTGTCTAGATTTCATACATTGTCAACCGATGAATCATATTTCTTCGTGTATGATGAAACAGTAGCCTACAAAGAGTCTAACGAGGTCTCTTCCTTTTTGTTTCATTTTGTGATTATTGATCCATCTGTTAGAGAATTAGATGTGTTTTCAGACTTTTGCGGGGGGCAGATCAAGAATTGGACTATTTTCCGCCTTTTGCATTACATCGCTCATCACGTCAAGAGACTTGAGCACGTGACAATGACTTTTCAAATCAGTAACCACTCGTATCTCGAATATGATCGTAACACGGCCAGTATCAACCAAAAAAATGGGTTGAAATGAGCAAAGACTGGGCAGAGGAAGTAGAGAGTGCAAGAGCAAAACCCTCACCTTTTCATGTTGTCGAAGAAGACAGGGAGTTTGTAAGAGATTGGTCTACACACCTCGATCAGTTATATTTCAAGAAATGCCCATTTCCTTCCAGACCAATAATAGAATTAGTGGCTGCACAAAAGCATCCCGCTTCTTGGAATACAGAAGTACATTCCATTGGGATCGCCATGTTATCAACAAGTCACTTACAGAAAAACCTCAGTCTCAAGGAGAGTTCTTTCTACCTGACTATGCATATAAGGGCGAGTGTTTTTTGTTTTATCCTTATTTTTATCATAATTTTTATTGTATTATTTACTTAATACAGTTTTTATTTTAAATTTTGTTAACAACTACACTGCATTTACTTTTTTAAAAATCTACAAGACGGTGTTTTTGTTGCAGGTGCTCAACCTATTACTTATGACAAGTATGCAGACCTACAACAGTTAAAGACGTTTTACGGAGAAGAGACTGGGCAGTTTTTTTCTCAGCTGCCAAAACTGGGAAAAGGAAAAAAGCGTAACAAGAAACTGTGTCATCAAGATGACATCGCTTTTCCAAAACCAATAAGTGCAAGTGCTAAGAAGCAGACCGAGAGCAGAAATGAATAAACATAGTTTACAAAGAAATTGTTTGGGCCTACAAAGTTTTGTTCTGTTTATAAAGAATTAATTCTAGTCTATAATTTTATATCTTACGACTTTTATTGTTTGTTTCGTAACTAATAAATTTTTTCACATTCATTTGTTACATTTTTAATGACTTTTAAATAGTACTGGAGGTTAGTTCTAATTGTACTAGGTTTAACAAAGTTAACGAACTAGCGAGGTTTACTGACATTCCCCCTTTTATAATAACGTACCCCCTTTTTCCCTACAAAAAATTGAAATTATTCGATATAATATTTTCTTTAGGTTGTCACAGTACGTTTACATAAAAACCTTGTAGAGATATCTAACGACTATAAGTAAGGCTACACTAAACATAAATTTCAAGAGGATTGGCTAAAAACTGCATTTGGAACAGAAGGTTTGGTGTTAAACTCTCCTTTCCTGAAAAATTCTCCTGTGGACCCTTCAACTATAAAACAACTGTTCAACAAAGGCCTATCCATATCTGGGTAGAAACATACTGTTTTACATACATAACGCCATTACATGTGATGGAGCAGTCAAAGTCATTAGCCACTTCGGCTCCGTAAGACTGTGGTACATAAAGGTCACCACTGAGGAGTACATGAAGAAGGACTAAGTTGTACTTTATTCCATCCGAGACAGCTGCACGTCGCCAGTGCACGTCACTTTATGTGTTTTCAACCAAGTACATTCCTTATACCCAATTAAACGAAAACTTAGTTAACTTATTGTAAAAGGAAATGTAAAAGATCAAACGGTAATGCTTGTGCTTACCGCCATATAACAAATTTAATGGAAAAGGAACCTTTATTAACACAAACGCCTGTGTTCGTAGATTACATAGTCTCTTCACCTATAATCGTGGCTGTTGCACGCACGACGCGTAGCAGAGATGCTGTAGCCACGAATGGCGACCTCAGTAAATTTAACTGTTGAGCCTGTTTTTTATTGCGTGTTGCATGACCGCATTGTCCACATTTGACACATCATATTTTCCTGCAACTGTCCATGCTACTCTACCCTGTGCGAGCCTCTTCATCTACGAGCAAGCACTGTAAACTATATCCTTCTGAATTCGCTTACGGTATTAATTTCTTGGTCTCCATCTACGATTTTTACCCCCCAACCCCCGCCCTTACGCCCTCAAATATTAAACTATTAAACTGGTGATCCCTTGATGTCTCCTAATGTATCCTGTCAATCGATGCCTCCTTTTAATCAAGTCTTACCACAAATTCCTTCTTTCTCCAGTTCTGTTCAGTACCTCCTTATTAGTTACACGATCTACCCATCTAATCTTCAGCACTCTTCTCTGGCACTACAATTCAAAAACTTCTATACGCTCCTTGCCTAAACTGTTTATCAACGATGTTTTACTTCAATCCATAGTCACACACCATTCAAATGCTTTTAGTAGTGACTTCACCACACTTAAATCTACAGTCGATCTTAAGAAATTTTTCTTCTTCAGAAACATTTTTCTTGCCATTGCCAGTGTACATTTTATATCCTCTCTACAGGGTGTTACAAAAAGGTACGGCCAAACTTTCAGGAAACATTCCTCACACACAAATAAAGAAAAGATGTTATGTGGACATGTGTCCGGAAACGCTTAATTTCCATGTTAGAGCTCATTTTAGTTTCGTCAGCATGTGCTGTACTTTCTCGATTCACCGCCAGTTGGCCCAATTGAAGGAAGGTAATGTTGACTTCGGTGCTTGTGTTGACATGCGACTCATTGCTCTACAGTACTAGCATCAAGCACATCAGTACGTAGCGTCAACAGGTTAGTGTTCTTCAAATGGTTCAAATGGCTCTGAGCACTATGGGACTCAACTTCTGAGGTCATTAGTCCCCTAGAACTTAGAACTAGTTAAACCTAACTAACCTAAGGACATCACAAACATCCATGCCCGAGGCAGGATTCGAACCTGCGACCGTAGCGGTCTTGCGGTTCCAGACTGCAGCGCCTTTAACCGCACGGCCACTTCGGCCGGCTAGTGTTCTTCACGAACGCGGTTTTGCAGTCAGTGCAATGTTTACAAATGCGGAGTTGGCAGATGGCCATTTGATGTATGGATTAGCACGGGGCAATAGCCGTGGCGCGGTACGTTTGCATCGAGACAGATTTCCAGAACGAAGGTGTCCCGACAGGAAGACGTTCGAAGCAATTGATCGGCGTCTTACGGAGCACGGACCATTCCAGCCTGTGACTCGCGACTAGGAAAGACCTAGAACGACGAGGACACCTGCAATGGACGAGGCAATTCTTCGTGCAGTTGACGATAACCCTAATGTCAGCGTCAGAGAAGTTGCTGCTGTACAAGGTAACGTTGACCACGTCACTGTATGGAGAGTGCTACGGGAGAACCAGTTGTTTCCGTACCGTGTACAGCGTGTGCAGGCACTATCAGCAGCTGATTGGCCTCCACGGGTACACTTCTGCGAATGGTTCATCCAACAATGTGTCAATCCTCATTTCAGTGCAAATGTTCTCTTTACGGATGAGGCTTCATTCTAACGTGATCAAATTGTAAATTTTCACGATCAACGTGTGGGCTGACGAGAATCCGCACGCAATTGTGGAATCACCTCGTCAACACGGAGGACATTTTGAACATTTCTTGTAACAAAGTGTTTGAAGTCACGCTGGTACGTTCTGTTGCTGTGTGTTTCCATTCCATAATTAATGTGATTTGAAGAGAAGTAATAAAATGAGCTCTAACATGGAAAGTAGGCGTTTCCGGACACATGTCCACATAACATATTTTCTTTCTTTGTGTATGAGGAATGTTTCCTGAAAGTTTGGCCGTACCTTTTTGTAACACCCTGTATATCGGCCGTCATAAGTTATTTTGCTGCCCAAAAACCAAAACTCATCTACTAGATTAAGTGTCTCATTTCCCAGTCTAATCCCCTTGTCATCGGCTGATTTAATTCGACTGCATTCCTTTATGCTTGTCTAGCTTTCGTTGATCTTCATTCAATTGCTCTTCCAAGTGCTTTACTATCTCTGACATACAATGTCAATGCCAAACCTAAAACTTTTCATTTCTTCTCCCTGAACATTACTTCCTACTCCAAATTTTCCTCTGGTTTACTTTACTGCTTGTTCAATTTACAGATTGAATAATATCCGGGATAGGCTACAGCCCTGTCTCATTCCCTTCTCAGCCACTGCTTCCCTCTTATGCCCCTCGACACTTAAAACTGTAGGTAGGTGAACAGTTTAGATTGTCTAAACAGACTATGTATTGTAACATGGGTTTTTGTTGTAATAAAGGCTCGTTTATTGTACGACTTTTAGGAACAGGCATTTCTGTTTCATCTTCTACGTTTCCTATCATAAAATTTGAACTAAGTTTCTGTACACTTAACGATAAGGAATGTGCTTCTTTCAAATCATTTAAACTGACGTGCAGAACCGACATCTAGTAACCTCGGATGGAGGCACGTTTCTTGCCATCACACGGCAGTGTAGCTGAGATCTTCTTCATGTGCAGTACACAGTGTGCGATTTGCAGGGAGGGGGGGATGGGGGGCCATTTCCCCCCCTCTGCATCAGACCATCCCCTCCTCTGGTTTTAGTTTATGCATCCCAACCTGGGATGTTTATTTCCCACGCACTGGGGTAAAACTTTACATATAATTTAAATTTGTGGAACCGAACACTGAAAGTTTTTAATAAGTCTTACTATTAATACTATTAATATTTTTCATTTTTCTATCATCATAATAAGTTCAACTTTTCACAAATGTGCCTCTACTTTTTGAATTCCCCTCGTATACCTGTACCCGTATGTAGATGGTTTTGTAAATAAGTTTTACCTATAATGTACTTTTAAAGATATAGCAAGGGATGGCTTTTCTGATAGTGCATACGCGTCAATAGTGAGTTTCGGCATTAACATCTATCTATAAATAGCTGTTTAACCATGCGTAATGCCACGGTCCAAGCTAGTAACATATATAATTCTACTAACCCCCTAAGACATCCCCCTCCCACTGGTCATGGCATTGCGATACTCACACATATAGATGGCGGCAGTATCTCGTACACAAGATATGAAAGGGCAGTGCTTTGGTGGATCTGTCATTTGTACTCAGGTGATTCGTGTGAAAAGCTTTCTGACGTGATTGTGACAGCGCGACGGAATGGTACTTGGAGCTATACGCATGGTACATCCCACTTCGGAAATCGTTAGCGAGTTCAGTATTGCGATATCCACCGCGTCAAGTGCCTGAAGGCAATATCAAAATTCAGGCCTCACCTCTCACCACCGATGACACAGTGGCCGACGGACTTCACTTAACGACCGAGAGCAGCCGCGTTTGTGTAGAGTTGTCAGTGCTAACAGACAAGCAACACTGCGTGAAATAACCGCAGGAAGTAATGTGGAGAACGTGCGCTTAGGACAGTGCCTTGAAATATGGTGTTAATGGGCTATGGTACCAGACTACCGATGCGAGTGCCTTTGCTGACAGCACAAATTCGCTTGCAGTGCTTCTCCTGGGCACGTAACCGTATAGGTTGGTAGGTTGGACCCTAGTCGACTGGAAAACCGTGGCCTGTTCAGATTAGACCCGATTCCAAAAGTTTTTTAAATCTGTGGTAATGCCTTATGGGACCGAACTGCTGTGGTCATCGGTCCCTAACTTTTATTTTATTTTTTTGTCATCAGTCTACTGACTAGTTTGATGCGACCCGCCACGAATTCCTCTCCTGTGCTAACCTCTTCATCTCAGAGTAGCTCTTGCAACCTACGTCCTCAATTATTTTCTTGACGTATTCCAATCTCTGTCTTCCTCTACAGGTTTTGCCCTCTACAGCTCCCTCTAGTACCGTGAAAGTCATTCCCTCATGTCTTAGCAGATGTCCTATCATCCTGTCCCTTCTGCTTGTCAGTGTTTTCCACATATTCCTTTCCTCTCCGATTCTGCGTAGAACCTCCTCATTCCTTACCTTATCAGTCCACCTAATTTTCAACATTCGTCTATAGCACCACATCTCAAATGCTTCGATTCTCTTCTGTTCCGATTTTCCCACAGTCCATGTTTCACTACCATACAATGCTGTACTCCAGACGTACATCCTCAGAAATTTCTTCCTCAAATTAAGGCCGGTATTTGATATTAGTAGACTTCTCTTGGCCAGAAATGCCTTTTTTGCCATAGCGAGTCTGCTTTTGATGTCCTCCTTGCTCCGTCCGTCATTGGTTATTTTACTGCCTAGGTAGCAGAATTCCCTAACTTCATTGACTTCGTGACCTTCAATCCTGATGTTAAGTTTCTCGCTGTTCTCATTTCTACTACTTCTCATTACCTTCGTCTTTCTCCGATTTACTCTCAAACCATACTGTGTACTCATTAGACTGTTCATTCCGTTCAGCTGATCATTTAATTCTTCTTCACTTTCACTCAGGATACCAATGTCATCAGTGAATCGTATCATTGATATCCTTTCACCTTGTATTTTAATTCCACTCCTGAACCTTTCTTTTATTTCCATCATTGCTTCCTCGATGTACAGATTGAAGAGTAGGGGCGAAAGGCTACAGCCTTGTCTTACACCCTTCTTAATACGAGCACTTCGTTCTTGATCGTCCACCCTTATTATTCCCTCTTGGTTGTTGTACATATTGTATATGACCCGTCTCTTCCTGTAGCTTACCCCTACTTTTTTCAGAATCTCGAACAGCTTGCACCATTTTATATTGTCGAACGCTTTTTCCAGGTCGACAAATCCTATGAAAGTGTCTTGATTTTTCTTTAGCCTTGCTTCCATTATTAGCCGTAACGTCAGAATTGCCTCTCTCGTCCCTTTACTTTTCCTAAAGCCAAACTGATCGTCACCTAGCGCATTCTCAATTTTCTTTTCCATTCTTCTGTATATTATTCTTGTAAGCAGCTTCGATGCATGAGCTGTTAAGCTGATTGTGCGATAATTCTACTTAATCTAACTTAAACTGACACACACCCACGCCCGAGGGAGGACTCGAACCACCGACGGGGGAGAGCCGCATGGACGTTGATAAGGCGCCTCGGACTGCGCGGCTGCTCCGCGCCCCGATTCCAGCTGGAGACAGCTGATGGCAGGGTTCGAGTGTGCCACTGATCCCACGAGGCCGTGACCCCAAGTTGTCAACAAGGAACCGTGCAAGCTGGTGGTGGTTCCATAATGGTGTGGGCTGTGTTTGCATGGAATGGACTGGGTTCCCTAGCTCATCTGAACCGATAATTGGCTAAGAGTGGTTACGCTCGGCTACTGACAGAACATTTGCAGCCATTCATGTTCCCAAACAACGACGGAATTTTTATGGATGACAATGCGCCATATCACCGAGCTACAATTGTTCGCGATTGGCTGAAGTACATTTTGGAAAATTCTTGCGAATAATTTGGCCACCCACACGCCCGACATGAACTCATCGATTACTTATGGGACATAATCGAGAGGTTATTTCGTGCAAAATATCCTTCACCGGCAACACTTTCGCTATTATGGACGGCTCAGTATTTCTGCATGCATGCAGCTTTACTGTATGATTAAATGATGATGGCGTCCTCTTGGGTAAAATATTCCGGAGGTAAAATAGTCCCCCATTCGGATCTCCGGGCGGGGACTACTCAAGAGGACGTCGTTATCAGGAGAAAGAAAACTGGCATTCTACGGATCGGAGCGTGGAATGTCAGATCCCTTAATCGGGCAGGTAGGTTAGAAAATTTAAAAAGGGAAATGGATAGGTTAAAGTTAGATATAGTGGGAATTAGTGAAGTTCGGTGGCAGGAGGAACAAGACTTTTGGTCAGGTTAGTACAGGGTTATAAATACAAAATCAAATAGGGGTAATGCAGGAGTAGGTTTAATAATGAATAAAAAAATAGGAGTGCGGGTTAGCTACTACAAACAGCATAGTGAACGCATTATTGTGGCCAAGATAGACACAAAGCCCATGCCTACTACAATAGTACAAGTTTATATGCCAACTAGCTCTGCAGATGATGAAGAAATTGATGAAATGTATGACGAGATAAAAGAAATTATTCAGGTAGTGAAGGGAGACGAAAATTTAATAGTCATGGGTGACTGGAATTCGTCAGTAGGAAAAGGGAGAGAAGGAAACATAGTAGGTGAATATGGATTGGGGGGAAGAAATTAAAGAGGAAGCCGCCTTGTAGAATTTTGCACAGAGCATAACTTAATCATAGCTAACACTTGGTTCAAGAATCATGAAAGAAGGTTGTATACCTGGAAGAATCCTGGAGATACTAAAGGTATCAGATAGATTACATAATGGTAAGACAGAGATTTAGGAACCAGGTTTTAAATTGTAAGACATTTCCAGGGGCAGATGTGGATTCTGACCACAATCTATTGGTTATGAACTGCAGATTGAAACTGAAGAAACTGCAAAAAGGCGGGAATTTAAGGAGATGGGACCTGGATAAACTGAAAGAACCAGAGGTTGTACAGAGTTTCAGGGAGAGCATAAGGGAACAATTGACAGGAATGGGGGAAAGAAATACAGTAGAAGAAGAATGGGTAGCTCTGAGGGATGAAGTAGTGAAGGCAGCAGAGGATCAAGTAGGTAAAAAGACGAGGGCTAATAGAAATCCTTGGGTAACAGAAGAAATATTGAATTTAATTGATGAAAGGAGAAAATATAAAAATGCAGTAAATGAAGCAGGCAAAAAGGAATACAAACGTGCAAAATGGCTAAGCAGAGATGGTTAGAGGACAAATGTAAGGATGTAGAGGCTTGTCTCACTAGGGGTAAGATAATACTGCCTTGAGGAAAATTAAAGAAACCTTTGGAGAGAAGAGAACCACTTGTATGAGTATCAAGAGCTCAGATGGCAACCCAGTTCTAAGCAAAGAAGGGAAGGCAGAAAGGTGGAAGGAGTATATATAGGGTTTATACAAGGGCGATGTACTTGAGGACAATATTATGGAAATGGAAGAGGATGTAGATGAAGATGAAATGGGAGATAAGATACTGCGTGAAGAGTCTGACAGAGCACTGAAAGACCTGAGTCGAAACAAGGCCCGGGAGTAGACAACATTCCATGAGAACTACTGATGGCCTTGGGAGAGCCAGTCATGACAAAACTCTACCATCTGGTGAGCAAGATGTATGAAACAGGCGAAATACCCACAGATTTTACAGACGAATGGAAAAACTGGTAGAAGCGGACCTTGGGGAAGATCAGTTTGGATTCCGTAGAAATGTTGGACCACGTGAGGCAATACTAACCTTACGACTTATCTTAGAAGAAAGATTAAGAAAAGGCAAACCTACGTTTCTAGCATTTGTAGACTTAGAGAAAGCTTTTGACAACGTTAACTGGAATACTCTCTTTCAAATTCTGAAGGTGGCAGGGGTAAAATACCGGGAGCGAAAGGCTGTTTACAATTTGTACAGAAACCAGATGGCAGTTATAAGAGTCGAGGGGCATGAAAGGGAAGCAGTGGTTGGGAAACGAGTGAGACAGGGTTGTAGCCTCTCCCCGATGTTATTCAATCTGTATATTGAGCAAGCAGTAAAGGAAACAAAAGAAAAATTCGGAATAGGTATTAAAATCCATGGAGAAGAAATAAAAACTTTGAAGTTCGTCGATGACATTGTAATTCTGTCAGAGACAGCAAAGGACTTGGAAGAGCAGTTGAACGGAATGGACAGTGTCTTGAATGGAGGATATAAGATGAACATCAACAAAAGCAAAACGAGGATAATGGAATGTAGTCAAATTAAATCGGGTGATGCTGAGGGGATTAGATTAGGAAATGAGACACTTAAAGTAGTAAAGGAGTTTTGCTATTTAGGGAGTAAAATAACTGATGATGGTCGAAGTAGAGAGGATATAAAATGTAGACTGGCAATGGCAAGAAAATCGTTTCTGAAGAAGAGAAATTTGTTAACATCGAGTATAGATTTAAGTGTCAGGAAGTCATTTCTGAAAGTATTTGTGTGGAGTGTAGCCATGTATGGAAGTGAAACATGGACGATAACCAGTTTGGACAAGAAGAGAATAGAAGCTTTCGAAATGTGGTGCTACAGAAGAATGCTGAAGATCAGATGGGTAGATCACGTAACTAATGAGGAGGTATTGAATAGGGGAGAAGAGAAGTTTGTGGCACAACTTGACTAGAAGATGGGATCGGTTGGTAGGACATGTTCTGAGGCATCAAGGGATCACAAATTTAGCATTGGAGGGCAGCGTGGAGGGTAAAAATCGTAGAGGGAGACCAAGAGACCAATACACTAAGCAGATTCAGAAGGATGTAGGTTGCAGTAGGTACTGGGAGATGAAGAAGCTTGCATAGGATAGAGTAGCATGGAGAGCTGCATCAAACCAGTCTCAGGACTGAAGACCGCAACAACAACAACAGTATTTCTGCAGGCGACTTCCAACGACTTGCTGAATCCGTGCCGCGCCGAGTCTCTGCAAAAGAAAGTCCCACTCGATATTAGGAGGTATCTCATGACTTTTGTCATCTCGGTGTATGTACCCTTCCATGATGCTCTTTACATGCCATAATTTTATTTGTTTAATGCAGGCGAACAGACTAATGATTCTGATTGGTGGATATGTTGTAAGATTGTTTATAGGTGTTTCCTGCTTTACATTCGAATATATAGGACTGTCTTGCAAATTAGCCTACCTACATGTGCTTATGTTTTCTAGGTATGAAAACAGTTTTTTTTTTAAGTCGACTTTGTTCTCACTGGTTTTACGCGGTCCGACATTTATTCCCCAATTGTGCCAACCATTTCATCTCAGTGTAGGACTTGCAATCTACGTCCTCAATTATTTGCTAGATGTATTCGAATTTTCTGTCTTCCTCTACAGTTTTTGTCCTCTGCAGCTCCCTCTAGTAATATCGAAGTTATTCCCTCACGTCTTAACACACTTCCTACCATCCTGCCCCTTCTCCTGTCACTGTTTTCCATTTATTCCTTTCCTTGTCGATTCTCCCAAGAACTTCCTCATTCCTTACCTTATCAGTTCACCTAATTTTCAATATTCTTCCGTAACACCACATCTCAAATACTTCGATTCTCTTCTTTTCCGATTTTCTCACAATGCATATTTCACTCTCGTACAACGCTGTGCTCCAAAGGCACATTCTCAGAAACGTCTTCCTCGCATTAAGGCCTATGTTTGATACTAGTAGACTTCTCATGGCAGGAATGGCCTTTTTGCCAGTGCTAGTTCGCTTCATATGGCCTACTTGCTCCGTGCGTTAGGGGTTATTTTGCTGCCTAGGTATCAGAATTCCCTAACTTCATCTACTTCGTGATTGTCAATCCTGATGTTAAGTATCTCTCTGTTCTCATTTCTGCTTTCGTATTTCTTCGATTTACTCTTGATTCGTATTCTGTACTCATTAGACTGTTCATTCCATAAAGCATATCACGAAATATTCTTACTCACTTTCACTCAGGATAGCAAAACCGTCAGCGAATCTTAGCATTGATATTCTTTCACCTTGAATTTTAAATCCACTCTTGAACCTTTCTTTTATTTCCACCACTTCTTCTTCCATGTATAGATTGAACAATTGTGCGAAAGACTCCATCCCTGTTTTACACGCTTTTTAATCCGAGCATTTCGTTCTTGGTCTTCCACTCTTACTCTTCCCTCCTTACTCTTGTACATGTTGTATGTTACCCGTCTTTTGCAAAAGTTACCCCTATATTGCTCAAAATTTCGAACGTCTTGAACCATTTCACAATGCCGAACGCTTTGTCCAGTTTGACAGATCCTATGAACGTGTTTTGATTTCTCTTTAGTCTTTCTTCCATTATCAACCGTAACGTTAGAATTGCCTCTCTGGCGCATTTACCTTTCCTAAAGCCAGACTGATCATCATCTAACACATCCTCACTTTTCTTTTCCATTCCTCTTTATATTATTCTTGTGAGAAACTTGGACGCATGAGCTGTTAAGCTGATTGTGCGATAATTCTCGTTCTTGTCGGCTCTTGCAGTCTACTGAATTGTATGAATGATTTTTTTACGGAGGTCTGATGGTATATCGCCAGCGTCATACATTCTACACACCAACGTGAGTAGTCGTTTTGTGGCCAATTCTTGCAATGATTTTAGAAATTCTGGTTGCATGTTGTCTATACCTTTTTCCTTATTCCATCTAAGTAACCCTAACTTCTTTTATCCTCTCTTTCTACTACTGTATCCATTATATCTCCTTTTGTTTCATCTTCTATCACTTGACGAGGCATGTCTTCCCGCTCGCAAAGGCCTCGCGTGTAGTTTTGAACATGGTTGCGTTGTCAGCGACCGTTTACAAAGAAAATGAAAACAATAACAGCCCTCGGTCGGAAAAATGAAGTCTTTTGACATAGGTTTCGGCAACTACTACGAGTGCTTCCATGAGAAGCAAGACCATCAAAGAGACATTATCGTATAAAATAAATATCAAGCGATAAGGCTTTAGTCACAAAATTTTTGAAATAGAAAACATACAAGGCAAGCCACTATGGTCTGCTCACATATGTCGAGCTACGGTAGCATCAATTTCGTGAGTAAGGCTTTATCGCTTTATATTTATTTTATATGTGATGCCAGTTTGAGTGTTTTACTTCTGATGAAGGCACTCTTATAGTTGCCGAAACATACATTATGTGGTCAAAAGTATCCAGACACAGGCCAAAACATATGTTTTTCATATTAGGTGCATTGCGCTGCCACCTACTGCCAGGTACTCCATAGCAGCGACCTCAGTAGTCATTAGAAATCGTGAGAGAGCAGAATGGGGCGTACAGCACAAAAACTTACAGGCCGACCTCTTCTGTTGACTGACAAGTGACCAACGACAGTTGAAGAGGGTCGTAATGTGTAACAGGCAGACATCTATCCAGACCATCACACAGCAATTACAAACTGCATCAGGATCCACTGCAAGTACTGTGACAGTTAGGGATGAGGTGAGAAAACTAGGATTAAACGGTCGAGCGGCTGCTCTTAAGTCACACATCACGCCAGTAAATGCTAAACGACGCCTCGCTCGGTGTAAGGAGCGTGAACATTGGACCGTTGAACAGTGGAAAAACGTTGTGTGGAGTGAGGAATCACGGTACACAATGTGGCGATCCGACGGCAGGGAGTGGGTATGGAGAATGCCCGGTGAACGTCATCTGCCAGCGTGTGCAGCGCCAGCAGTAAAATTCGGTGGCGGTGGTGTTATGGTGTGGCCGTGTTTTTGATGGAGGGGGCTTGCTCCCCTTGTTGTTTTGCGTGGCACTATCACAGCACAGGCCTACATTGATGTTTTAAGAACCTATTTGCTTCCCACTGTTAGACCAATTCGTGGACGGCGACTGCATCTTTAAACACGATCGAGCACCTGTTCATAAAACGGCCTGTGGCGGAGTGGTTACACGACAATAACATCCCTGTAATGAACTGGCCTGCACAGAGTCCTGACCTATAGAACACCTCTGCGATGCTTTGGAACGCCGACTTCGTGCCAGGCCTCACCGACTGACATCGATTCCTCAGTGCAGCACTCCGTGAAGAATGGGCTACCATTCCCCGAGAAACCTTCCAGCACCTGATTGAACGTATGCCTGTGAGAGTGGAAGCTGTCATCAAAGCTAAGGCCGGTGTTACACTATAAAATTTCTTTGTCAAATATCTTTGTCCAATATCTTTGTCAAAGATATTTGATGCTGTAATAGAGAACTTTGTCAAATGTCGTCCAATATTTGATCAAATCTAGGGGCTCGCTGTAGATTTGATCAAAGAAGTCGCTTGTCTTCTGTTCACTGCAAAGTGACATGTTACCACATGCAGCGCTAGCATCGCTGCAGCATTGTGTCGTCTGTAGTGTTTTAAACTTTTAATAAACATTGCCGGTAAATACAATTGGAGAGTGCCGACAACTACAAAATTAATAGAGATATATGAAGCTGATGAGGCGCTTTACAACGTGAGGCACGCTGAATACAAAAATAGATTAAGAAGATTGGAAACCTAACCTAACATAACCAAGCCCAACCCTCTCCTGTAGCATGGAATCGGAGTGTTACAGTGAGCCTGTCTTCTGCAGATACAGCAGTTCTTAAGTGAGTATTGTGCTTTGTGAGGATACACTTCACTGAGCACATATTGAAATGTACGCTCATCCATTATTAAGTAACTGATGTACGACTTGACGTCCTCCACTATAAACTCACGTAACAAGTTGTGATGAATACTTTTATCGTGTCGTTGTAAAACCCACTTCACCCAGGTATGTTTCCTTTTTTTCCCCCCGTTTCTCTTCCACATATGCACACAGTGCAATTGTGGTACATGCAACTGCTGCAGTTAATAACAAGTTGTTGTTGTCAGCCATCTTGAACTTTGACGAAAAATATGATGACAGTGTAATACGCCTTCCAGCGCTACGTCAAAGATCTTTGTCAAATATATTTGACGGAATATTTGATCACATCTTTGAACAATTCTTGGACAAAGAAATTTGATATGCAATTGTGGTACATGCAACTGCTGCGGTTAATAACAAGTTGTTGCTGTCAGCCATCTTGAACTTTGACGAAAAATATGATGACAGTGTAATACGCCTTCCAGCGCTACGTCAAAGATCTTTGTCAAATATATTTGACGGAATATTTGATCACATCTTTGAACAATTCTTCGACAAAGAAATTTGATATGCAATTGTGGTACATGCAACTGCTGCGGTTAATAACAAGTTGTTGCTGTCAGCCATCTTGAACTTTGACGAAAAATATGATGACAGTGTAATACGCCTTCCAGCGCTACGTCAAAGATCTTTGTCAAATATATTTGACGGAATATTTGATCACATCTTTGAACAATTCTTGGACAAAGAAATTTGATATGCAATTGTGGTACATGCAACTGCTGCGGTTAATAACAAGTTGTTGCTGTCAGCCATCTTGAACTTTGACGAAAAATATGATGACAGTGTAATACGCCTTCCAGCGCTACGTCAAAGATCTTTGTCAAATATATTTGACGGAATATTTGATCACATCTTTGAACAATTCTTCGACAAAGAAATTTGATATGCAATTGTGGTACATGCAACTGCTGCGGTTAATAACAAGTTGTTGCTGTCAGCCATCTTGAACTTTGACGAAAAATATGATGACAGTGTAATACGCCTTCCAGCGTTACGTCAAAGATCTTTGTCAAATATATTTGACGGAATATCTGATCTACATCTACATCTACATTTATACTCCGCAAGCCACCCAAAGTTGTGTGGCGGAGGGCACTTTACGTGCCACTGTCATTACCTCCCTTTCCTGTTCCAGTCGCGTATGGTTCGCGGGAAGAACGACTGTCTGAAAGCCTCCGTGCGCGCTCTAATCTCTCTAATTTTACATTCGTGATCTCCTCGGGAGGTATAAGTAGGGGGAAGCAATATATTCGATACCTCATCCAGAAACGCACCCTCTCGAAACCTGGCGAGCAAGCTACACCGCGATGCAGAGCGCCTCTCTTGCAGAGTCTGCCACTTGAGTTTATTAAACATCTCCGTAACGCAATCACGGTTACCAAATAACCCTGTGACGAAACGCGCCGCTCTTCTTTGGATCTTCTCTATCTCCTCCGTCAAACCGATCTGGTACGGATCCCACACTGATGAGCAATACTCAAGTATAGGTCGAACGAGTGTTTTGTAAGCCACCTCCTTTGTTGATGGACTACATTTTCTAAGCACTCTCCCAATGAATCTCAACCTGGTACTCGCCTTACCAACAATTAATTTTATATGATCATTCCACTTCAAATCGTTCCCCACGCATACTCCCAGATATTTTACAGAAGTAACTGCTACCAGTGTTTCTTCCGCTATCATATAATCATACAATAAAGGATCCTTCTTTCTATGTATTCGCAATACATTACATTTGTCTGTGTTAAGGGACAGTTGCCACTCCCTGCACCAAGTGCCTATCTGCTGCAGATCTTCCTGCATTTCGCTACAATTTTTTAATGCTGCAAATTCTCTGTATACTACAGTATCATCCGCGAAAACCGCATGGAACTTCCGACACTATCTACTAGGTACACATCTTTGATCAAATCTTTGACAAAGAAATTTGGTTTGCAATTGTGGTATATGCAACTGCTGCAGTTAATAACAATTTGTTGCTGTCAGCAACCTTGAACTTTGACGAAAAATATGATGACAGTGTAATACGCCTTCCAGCGCTACGTCAAAGATCTTTGTCAAATATATTTGACGGAATATTTGATCACATCTTCGATCAAATCTTTGACAAAGAAACTTGATATGCAATTGTGGTACATGCAACTGCTGCGGTTGAGAGGTGGCATGAGCCCCCTCTCATATTTCTATCTTACGATTTTCCTCTCTAATTGCATGCAGTGAAAAGTTGCTATTCCTTCACACGCGGACTTCCCACGCAGCGTCTCTCGTCACCCGGGTGGTCCGGTGACAGGCGGGCTCTCCTGATCTGGAAAGGGTTAAGCCGTCAGGTGTGAGGGTGTCGAGTGAATGCTTTCCAGACGCCAACATTGTCAAAAGACACGCCCGGAGGGGTCTGAAGTAGCGGCTGGGCTAGAGGTTCCGTTACTTCGCAGAATCTTAGCGAAAACACTTTCTGGCGGGCTACCAGCGAGGCGTGGGAATGACTTGTGTTCCCAAGCAGCCTTGACGCGCAAATTCCCGCGTTTTCCGCCGGTTTTCGATTTGCTGATTGGAACGTTTAACCACGGCCACTGTCGTGGGGGCGGGAATGTTCTGTGTTCGGTTTGTATGGGTGCTCTTGTGGTAGTCGGCTCTCGGCTTTCGCTCGGAGTAGCTTACAAGACTGAGCTCTCGCTGCTCTGCACAGCCTGCCTTCCGTTGGCTGTCTAATATACTTTTATTTAATTGTAACTGTTTGACGAAGTTGCTGAAGTTTCCACTTCAACGTAACTTTCCGAGTACAGTTGGCAATTGAGCGTTCTGCGTACAAGCGGCCTATGTTGTCTGTCATGAGCAGTTTTGGCTAAAGTTGACTGTATCGGAGTTACAGTGTGACTTCGCTTGTTAAAATCAATCACTGTACCGTCAGTGATTGTGTGGCGAGCCTTCTTGTCTCCGTCAGAGGCGCATTTGTATTGCTAGGAAGTCTTTAGTCTGGAACAACCAAACCAGGATAATTTGTTTCGGGCTATACTCGCGACATTATCATCACCACGACGGGACGTCGAAGCAACCAGCCATCGCCTCCGGTACGTCAGATCGTCTTCTGGCAGTTAAGAAGACAGCTTGGTAATGTATGTCTGCAGCACCAGCAAATTAGGTTTTTTTGTAGGTGATAATCAGAGCTCAGCAGAGTGCGCCTGTTGGTCTTTTTCTAACTTTGTTCTGTCTTAGGTAGCAGCAATTAATGTTGGGTTGGCTGTGTGTTTTCTCTTAAGATTTGAGTTGCAAGGAATTGGCTCCACATACCACTTCGTCATAAATGTCACAATCTACACTCCTGGAAATTGAAATAAGAACACCGTGAATTCATTGTCCCAGGAAGGGGAAACTTTATTGACACATTCCTGGGGTCAGTTACATCACATGATCACACTGACAGAACCACAGGCACAATGTCGGCACTAGTACAGTGTATATCCACCTTTCGCAGCAATGCAGGCTGCTATTCTCCCATGGAGACGATCGTAGAGATGCTGGATGTAGTCCTGTGGAACGGCTTGCCATGCCATTTCCACCTGCCGCCTCAGTTGGACCAGCGTTCGTGCTGGACGTGCAGACCGCGTGAGACGACGCTTCATCCAGTCCCAAACATGCTCAATGGGGGACAGATCCGGAGATCTTGCTGGCCAGGGTAGTTGACTTACACCTTCTAGAGCACGTTGGGTGGCACGGGATACATGCGGACGTGCATTGTCCTGTTGGAACAGCAAGTTCCCTTGCCGGTCTAGGAATGGTAGAACGATGGGTTCGATGACGGTTTGGATGTACCGTGCACTATTCAGTGTCCCCTCGACGATCACCAGTGGTGTACGGCCAGTGTAGGAGATCGCTCCCCACACCATGATGCCGGGTGTTGGCCCTGTGTGCCTCGGTCGTATGCAGTCCTGATTGTGGCGCTCACCTGCACGGCGCCAAACACGCATACGACCATCATTGGCACCAAGGCAGAAGCGACTCTCATCGCTGAAGACGACACGTCTCCATTCGTCCCTCCATTCACGCCTGTCGCGACACCACTGGAGGCGGGCTGCACGATGTTGGAGCGTGAGCGGAAGACGGCCTAACGGTGTGCGGGACCGTAGCCCAGCTTCATGGAGACGGTTGCGAATGGTCCTCGCCGATACCCCAGGTGCAACAGTGTCCCTAATTTGCTGGGAAGTGGCAGTGCGGTCCCTACGGCACTGCGTAGGATCCTACGGTCTTGGCGTGCATCCGTGCGTCGCTGCGGTCCGGTCCCAGGTCGACGGGCACGTGCACCTTCCGCCGACCACTGGCGACAACATCGATGTACTGTGGAGACCTCACGCCCCACGTGTTGAGCAATTCGGCGGTACGTCCACCCGGCCTCCCGCATGCCCACTATAAGCCCTCGCTCAAAGTCCGTCAACTGCACATACGGTTCACGTCCACGCTGTCGCGGCATGCTACCAGTGTTAAAGACTGCGATGGAGCTTCGTATGCCACGGCAAACTGGCTGACACTGACGGCGGCGGTGCACAAATGCTGCGCAGCTAGCGCCATTCGACGGCCAACACCGCGGTTCCTGGTGTGTCCGCTGTGCCGTGCGTGTGATCATTGCTTGTACAGCCCTCTCGCAGTGTCCGGAGCAAGTATGGTGGGTCTGATATACCGGTGTCAATGTGTTCTTTTTTCCCTTTCCAGGAGTGTAGTTTACTGACAACTTCGCCTTCACAGCATTTATTTGAGTATCCTATTTGAGCCAATTTGATCTATTGTAAATGTTTCATGTGTTTTGTTTATTATTTTGAGTTTAGTCATAATAAATCATATTGTTATTTTGGGCGGAACTTTCATTCTGTTAATCGGTAGAGCAACCCTTTCATTTCTCACTACGTTACTGAAACTTTCCTTTATTTAATTAATGTCTATCAAACTAAATTATTGCAGGTGCCAAACTCTTTTCTACTCCACTTGCAGGGTTGATCACAGTCAGTTCGCGTTTCTCTTCAATCCATGAGCAACAGCAAAAGTCGGAGTTAGAATAGGGGGGCTTAGAGCATCATTTATATATGAGATTCTCGAAGAATTTAGTGTTAAATACACTGCTAACCCTGGCACCTCGCACGGTTAATAACAATTTGTTGTTGTCAGCCATCTTGAACTTTGACGAAAAATATGATGACAGTGTAATACCCCTTCAAGCGCTGTGTCAAAGATCTTTGTCAAATATATTTGGTGGAATATTTGACGACATCTTTGACAAATCTTTGACAAAGAAATTTGATATGCAATTGTGTCACATGCAACTGACGTGGTTAATAAGAATTTGTTGTTGTCAGTCATGTTGAACTTTGACGAAAAATATGATGACATTGTAATACGCCTTCCAGCGCTGCGTCAAAGATCTTTGTCAAATATATTTGACGGAATATTTGATCACATCTTTGATCAAATCTTTGACAAAGAAATTTGATATGCAATTGTGGCACATGCAACTGCTGTGGTTAATAACAAATTGTTGTTGATAGCCATCTTGAACTTTGACGGAAAATATGATGACAGTGTAATACGTCTTCCAGCGCTACATCAAAGATCTTTGTCAAATATATTTGACGGAATATTTGATGACATCTTTGATCAAATCTTTGACAAAGAAATTTGATATGCAATTGTGGCACATGCAACTGCTGTGGTTAATAACAAATTGTTGTTGTCAGCCATCTTGAACTTTGATGAAAAATATGATGACAGTGTAATACGCCTTCCAGCGCTACGTCATGCTTGTCAAATATATTTGACGGAATATTTGATCACATCTTTGATCAAATCTTTGACAAAGAAATTTGGTGGTGTAATACCGGCCTAAGGATGGGCCAAAACCATTTTGGATTCCATCTTTACGGAGGGAGGGCGCCACGAACTTGTAAGTCATATTCAGCAAGGTGTCCGGATACTTTTGACCACGCAGTGTAGGTTAAAAGACTTCATTTTTGAGTTCGAGGGCGGTCATTGCTTTAATTTTGCCTTCCATGTACTCTTTCCACCCATCTGCTCTCTCCTCTGCTTTAGTGACCTGATTACAAATAACCGCAGGGTTTACTTGTAATACAGTAGGGTAGAAGGGCGGGCTCTGTGGTGGCCGGGAGCCGGCCGGCGGTGCGTGCGTCGGCGCGACATGTGGGAGGCGTGCGTGCTCGCGTGCGCTGCGCCGCCAGCTGCGTGTCGCATGCCGGCCGCTTTTCCCGGAAAAACCGCCGAAACTCGCCCGGCCGCTGACCTCGCCACGTTTTCTGCACACCGCTCCGTGCACGAAGCACGCCGCGGAGGCGCCTGTTTCGCCAGCGTGAACTAAAAGTGTAACGTATTACGAGTTAGTTACTTAAGTAATATCGATAGCTATGCGCTGCTCATCATAAGAATAAACCTGATGTAAACATTACGAAATGTATTTTTTCCGCGTCTGTTTGAATCTCCTTGGATTTCGTTTTACGTGGAGCGGAAGCCAAGCTGTGACTGGTACAGTCAAGTACGATCATAAGGATACGTTTTATCTTGTGTTACACGCACATACACAACAGCTTTACCGCCGCATTAGACTTGGGACAGCACTGGGCAGCCAGCGGCCCATCTAACCGGCAATGGTGTGAGCAGGTGCACTTCAGACGTAAAAAGAGACGAGCAAATAAACAATATAGCTTCGAATGTCATTTAATTTTTAGAGAGAATGAAATAATATTCGGCAAAACTCCAGCACTATCGCGCGCTTCTTACAAGGGAACCTCCCCATCGCACCCCCCTCAGATTTAGTTATAAGTTGGCACAGTGGATAGACCTTGAAAAACTGAACACAGATCAATCGAGAAAACAGGAAGAAGTTGTGTGAAACTATGAAAAAAATAAGTAAAATATGCAAACTGAGTAGTCCATGCCAAAGATATGCAACATCAAGGAGAATGTGAGCTCACGAGCGCCGTGGTCTCGTGGTAAGCGTGAGCAGCTGCAGAGCGAGAGGTCCTTGGTTCAAGTCTTCCCTCGAGTTAAAAGTTTACTGTCTTTATTTTCGAAAAACTTATGATCTGTCCGTTCGTTCATTGACGTCTCTGTTCACTGTAATAAGTTTAGTGTCTGTGTTTTGCAACCGCACCGCAAAACCGTGCGATTAGTAGACGAACGGACGCGCCTCTCCAATGAAACCGAAAACATTTGATTGCACAGGAAAACACGTCTGATATATTCTATACGACACATGACAGGAATATGTTGTCGACCCACCTAACTTGTAAACTTGGCGAATGGGCAAAAAGATTCTTCTACCTTGCCCGATTTAGGTTTTCTTATGGATGTGATAATCACTCCCAAAAAAGTGATGAAATCACAATAGTTTGTCTCATAAACTGCAACAAATGAATGCAACAGTTTCACAGTCGCACAGTTTTCCCTGTGCTCTGTCAAAACATGCTTTTAACGTTTTGAAATTTTTCCGTGTGTACACCGTCAAATCCTGCATATGTCCAAGCAAATCTGAACATGTCCTGGAACTTTGGAGAGCGAAGTTGGTTGTGTGTGTGTGCCTGAACTTTGATAATTGTCTGAAAATAAAAAATTAAAATTTTCACTCGAGGGAAGATTTGAACCAAGGACCTTTCGATCTACAGCTGCTTACGCTAACCACAAGACCACAGCGCCACTAAGCTCTTGCCCTACACGATGTTGCATATCTTCAGCATGGACTACTCACTTTGTATATTTTGCTTATTTTTTCATAGTTCCACACAACTTCTTCCTGTTTTCTCGATTGATCTGTGTTCAGTTTGTCAAGGCCTATCCACTGTGCCAACTTATAACTAAATCTGAGGGGGGTGCGATGGGGAGGTTCCCTTGTTAGATGACCAGACGGAAAGCATAACATGTTCTCGTTCTCACGTGACATAATATTCTTGAAACATCCCCTTAGAAAAATTTATGAATTACTGTGCTGGTAAACCTCTTACGTTACTTGATTTTCAAACGGCTGAGCAAAATTGAACGTACTCAGACATTATTCTCTTTACTTATTCTGATCAACACTAAACTGACGCACAATATTTTTAGCGCAACGCAATCTGACTTTCAATAGTCCCTACAAAAGAATGGCCCTGACTAACATTAACCTATACCTTTCACAAATCACTTACCTCACAAAAATCTTTTTTACTCGGACTACCGCAATACAGCGAACGCCAAGACTGCTAGCTAGATAAAAGATTCAAACTACTGAAGGCACTAACTACTGAGAGGCATAGTTAGCAAATGAAAGATTTTGATAGAGAACAAACAATGTATTTACCTTAATAGTGTTCAAAAGTTATAATATATATTATATCAGTTCATGGTATCCAGTATTACAAATTTACTCTCACTGATGGACACACGTCCAGATCGTCCGCTCTCAAAACTCCGCCATATCTCTCCCCACTTCCACCACTGCTGGCGGCTCACCTCCAACTGCGCAACGCTACGCGCTGTTCACATCCAGCTGCCCAACACTACAATAGCGAACATAACTGTGCCATAATGAATTCCATTCTGATCCACTGACAGCTTTACCAATGGGTCATGAACGTCGTTTTCCCCCTCTAGTATTGTAGGTATGTACATTACTGTTCTTCTCAAATTGTGGTGGATTGCTTATGCTGAACTTCATTTGTGCAAATGTGCACAGTGATGGCGCAGTTAAACTGCTTAGCTGCTTGAAGAGGTAGATACATGATGTCCGTGGGTGAACACCATATATTATTCTTACGGCTCGCTTTTTCCCAATCAGTACTGTCTTTCAAAGTGATGAATAACCCCAGAAAATTATTCCGTAAGACATTATTGAGTGGAAATACAAAGTATGTCAGAAGGGTGATACATTTGCTTCGAGGTTTAGCAATTATACGAAGAACACAAGTAGCTGTAGTTAATTGTTTCAGAATGGATCATTCAAATGGCTCTGAGCACTATGGGACTTAACACCTGAGGTCATCAGTCCCCTAGAGCTTAGAACTACTTAAACCTAACTAACCTAAGGACATCACACACATCCATGCCCGAGGCAGGATTCGAACCTGCGACCGTAGCGGTCGCGAGGTTCCGGACTGAAGCGCCTAGAACCGCACGGCTATCCCTGCCGGCTGCGAAATTCTATGCGCTGTTGACATCCAGCTGCCCAAGACTACACTAGCGAATATCCCAACAAGTCAAATCAGGCCCAGACTGCACACAGCACAATCAGAGATTTTCGTACAGAGCGCTACGTGGCGTTACGGACGTAAAAACCTAAACATCCTATTTCTACATCTACATCTACATTTATACTCCGCAAGCCACCCAACGGTGTGTGGCGGAGGGCACTTTACGTGCAACTGTCATTACCTCCCTTTCCTGTTCCAGTCGCGTATGGTTCGTGGGAAGAACGACTGTCTGAAAGCCTCCGTGCGCGCTCTAATCTCTCTAATTTTACATTCGTGATCTCCTCGGGAGGTATAAGTAGGGGGAAGCAATATATTCGATACCTCATCCAGAAACGCACCCTCTCGAAACCTGGCGAGCAAGCTACACCGCGATGCAGAGCGCCTCTCTTGCAGAGTCTGCCACTTGAGTTTATTAAACATCTCCGTAACGCTATCACGGTTACCAAATAACCCTGTGACGAAACGCGCCGCTCTTCTTTGGATCTTCTCTATCTCCTCCGTCAGACCGATCTGGTACGGATCCCACACTGATGAGCAATACTCAAGTATAGGTCGAACGAGTGTTTTGTAAGCCACCTCCTTTGTTGATGGACTACATTTTCTAAGCACTCTCCCAATGAATCTCAACCTGGTACCCGCCTTACCAACAATTAATTTTATATGATCATTCCACTTCAAATCGTTCCGCACGCATGCTCCCAGATATTTTACAGAAGTAACTGCTACCAGTGTTTGTTCCGCTATCATATAATCATACAATAAAGGATCCTACTTTCTATGTATTCGCAATACATTACATTTGTCTATGTTAAGGGTCAGTTGCCACTCCCTGCACCAAGTGCCTATCCGCTGCAGATCTTCCCGCATTTCGCTACAATTTTCTAATGCTGCAACTTCTCTGTATACTACAGCATCATCCGCGAAAAGCCGCATGGAACTTCCGACACTATCTACTTACTATCTCCTTACACTCTAATTAGAAACAAGTGCGATGAAAATTTCTAACTTAAATGGGGTAATTTTTCTGTAGGTGATACAAAAGCGTAGTACAGGGATTTCATCGTACTGATGAATACTGAAGCCACTGAAGGTGTTAATTACAATCAGTCGTCTGGTAATTTCCTAGCTCCTTCCTTATCCGAGTCCGAGAAATACATTTCAGTTCTGGAAGTGTCAGCTACTACGTTGATTAACGAGCCTATTATCAATGGATTGCAGGAGTCCAACGAGGCGCCGCATTTTCTCTTCCTCTGTTATGACGAGCCGTTCTGTATTACGCCAGCGTTCAGCAGTGACATGTGAAAAAGCTGCGTACGTTAGTTCCAGTACGGTACGTCTGGCAGCTTATCAGTTTTGTTACTTCTCGGGCCAAATCCTGTAACTTGGCTCCAGATCAGTTCTGTTGCGTTCATATTGTAATGGTACAGTGGCAAACGTTAAAATGCAGAATTTTTATGGTGTGCTCGACGCTGTGAAAATGATCGTTTCTCATGTATCTACGATACTTCATCTTCATCTGTGTTATTAGACGATGGCAGGCCGGTGTGGCCGTGCGGTTCTAGGCGCTTCAGTCTGGAACCGCGTGACCGCTACGGTAGCAGGTTCGAATCCTGCCTCGGGCATTGGTGTGTGTGATGTCCTTAGGTTAGTTAGGTTTAAGTAGTTCTAAGTTCTAGGGGACTGATGACCACAGATGTTAAGTCCCATATAGCTCAGAGCCATTTGAAGTTTTATTAGACGATGGACATGCTCCAAATAAAGAGTATTTGGTTTTTCATTTTTGGCTTAAAAATTACATTATGTTTTCTCAATTTAAGCAACTTATCTTAACAGTCTTTCATAAATATATCTATGATTAAGAGTTTGCATTTGAAATGCAAAGAGGAATTTCGCATGCAATATGTAATTAGAAACAAGAATACATGCAGTGATTTTGAATTTTACAGTTACGAGATGTAGGTATTTCAGATTGAAAGAGAAAAGAAAATGAGCTCACACGAAATTTGAACCACCGAACTATGAATTGTAATTGGTTATCAATCAATTACACTGCCGATTCCGTTGTATATCCGAAGAGTGGTGTTATCTCAGCTATATACAATACACTCCTTCGGAAAACTTCAAAGCCGTATACCTCTGTAAATTTATGAAAAACATTAGCAACAAACTATTTCTCGGCATGTTTAATCAGTGTTGCACACGCGAGTTTCACTGTGTAACAGGAAGCAGCCTCAGACATTTTCATACTGCGTGTTAACAGCGCGGCAATCAGAGCACAACACTGCAAAGGCTATGGTTGTACACGATTTTTGAAATAAAAGCTATGTAGCTAGAGCATGATTAAGGAAAACATTGATGTCTTTTAATAACTTTGAATATCTTAAAGCTTAATGTAATGAAACTTAGTAATAATATATCTAAGGGGCGGTGGCAAGGAGGGGTGCGCTATGGGGGCTGTAGCCCCTAATGGAGTATCATATTACACTTGTGAAAATGACTTCAGAAATCAGCGGATATATTACTCCAACAGATTCAATCATTTTTTTTATAATTATGAAGCAATGTAGGTTGCAATATATTTCAAACACATATTAACAAAACAATCAAAGCGGCAAATAACTTAGTATATAAACCAATAAATATCATTTAACTTAAAATGGCCGTCTTATTATTTAGGGAGCGAAAGGCTGTCTACAAATTGTGCAGAAACCAGATGGCAGTTATAAGAGTCGAGGGACATGAAAGGGAAGCAGTGGTTGGGAAGGGAATGAGACAGGCTTGTAGCCTATCCCCGACGTTATTCAATCTGTATATTGAGCGAGCAGTAAAGGAAACAAAAGAAAAGTTCGGAGTAGGTATTAAAATCCATCGAGAAGAAATGAAAACTTTGAGGTTCAAAAATGGTTAAAATGGCTCTGAGCACTATGGGACTTAACATCTTAGGTCATCAGTCCCCTAGAACTTAGAACTAATTAAACCTAACTAACCTAAGGACATCACACACATCCATGCCCGAGGCAGGATTCGAACCTGCGACCGTAGCAGTCGCGCGGTTCCGGACTGAGCGCCTAGAACCGCGAGAGTCTGTCAGAGACAGCAAAGGACTTGGAAGAGCAGTTGAACGGAATGGACAGCGTCTTGAAAGGAGGGTATAACACGAACATCAACAAAAGCAAAACGAGGATAATGGAATGTAGTCGAATTAAGTCGGGTGATGCTGAGGGAATTAGATTAGGAAATGAGACACGTAAAGTAGTAAAGGAGTTTTGCTATTTGGGGAGAAAATAACTGATGATGGTCGAAGTAGAGAGGATATAAAATGTAGACTGGCAATGGCAAGGAAAACGTTTCTGAAGAAGAGAAATTTGTTAACATCGTTTCTGAAAGTATTTGTATGGAGTGTAGCCATGTATGGAAGTGAAACATGGACGATAAATAGTTTAGACAAGAAGAGAATAGAAGCTTTCGAAATGTGGTGCTACAGAAGAATGCTGAAGATTAGATGGGTAGATCACATAGCTAATGAGGAGGTATTGAATAGAATTGGGGAGAAGAGGAGTTTGTGGTACAACTTGACAAGAAGAAGGGATCGGTTGGTAGGACATGTTCTGAGACATCGAGGGATCACCAATTTAGTATTGGAGGGCAGCGTGGAGGGTAAAAATCGTAGAGGGAGACCAAGAGATGAATACACTAAGCAGATTCAGAAGGATGTAGGCTGCAGTAAGTACAGGGAGATGAAGAAGCTTGCACAGGATAGAGTAGCATGGAGAGCTGCATCAAACCAGTCTCAGGACTGAAGACCAGAACAACAACAACAAGGGGCGGTGGCAAGGAGGGGCGGGCTATGGGGACTGTAGCCCCCAACGGAGTATCATATTACACTTGATAAAATGACTTCAGAAATCAGCGGATATATAACTCCAGCAGATTCAATCATTTTTTTAATAATTATGTAGCAATATATATTTCAAATACATTTTAACAAAACAATAAAAGCGGCAAATAACTTAGTATATAAACCAATAAATATCATTTAACTTAAAATGGGCGTCTTATTATTTACATCAGGTTTATTCTTATGATGAACGGAGTATAGAGACCGAATTACATCCATCACAAAAACCTTAAAAAATGCATGCAAATATGCATGAAAAATGCTTAAAAATGCATAAAAACGTCGAAATATGCAAGATCAAATAAAAGAACATGGCAGTTACTACGTGCCTTGTATCTCAGAGTCGAACCTCTGCATACCAGTTACGAGGAAGAGCGCCGGCCACGCGAAAAGTCGGTACATTTAGAACGCTGATATCATTTTCTCAATACTTCCTGGTAGAGCTTAGGAAGGGGGACTTTCGAGGACTATTTTCTAAAAATATGCGAAATGGGGAGGCCTACCGTGTTTCAGGAATTGTTCCTTCTTTGCTATTGTTGTCGGTAACAAGGGGATGCGATGCGAGTGAGTCGCAGCGAAACATCGATATGTACAAGATCGACTTCGAGATGTATCGCTCGCAGAGGCACGCTCAAAAACTGCATAATATTTGATATAATAACAACATACAATCATGAAGTTTTTTGAACAGCATTAACTTTTATTTATTTATTTATTTAGCGTATGGCAAGTACAAATCACGTATGAAAAATCTAAAAGTACATAACACACAAAACAGTTACAATATCACAAACAAACATCTAGGTTAGAAATATAATCGATTGCACTGTTAGTCGCATCCATGAAGTCCCTTGTTGGCCCAGGGTAGGCCCTCAGAGGGCATTCTACCACGATATGGTGAATTGTCTGCCTGTCAGCGCCGCAGCCGCACTGTGGTGATGGCACTATGCTCCATTTGCACAAGGAGTCCGTACAACGGCCGTGGCTCGTCCTGATCCTGTTAAGGGTAGACCAGATTTTGCGGGGCAAGTCAAACCCCCGAGGTCTGTTAAATGTTCCCAATAAGGTGTTAACCTGAGGCGGTGTCTTTTCCTCCCATTCTTCTCTCCAGCGGTCCTCAAGAATAAAAGCGTTCTTTACCAGATCTTTGGCACTTGCGAGAGGGGGGTGTCTGGATTTCAATCTATTTTGCTCAATTCCATTACTCAGGGTTTGGATAGGAAGATCTGGGCTATTTTGGATTTTTGGACACTCCCTGACAACTGCGCAAATGTGGCGGCGGGATATGGCTCAATACAGGCAGCCATTGGACAGGAGTTGACCTGATCGTTCCAGAGATAATCCTCATCGTTTGGTTCAAGACCGCGTCCACCTTCTTGATGTGAGCACTATTTAACTACACTCCTGGAAATGGAAAAAAGAACACATTGACACCGGTGTGTCAGACCCACCATACTTGCTCCGGACACTGCGAGAGGGCTGTACAAGCAATGATCACACGCACGGCACAGCGGACACACCAGGAACCGCGGTGTTGGCCGTCGAATGGCGCTAGCTGCGCAGCATTTGTGCACCGCCGCCGTCAGTGTCAGCCAGTTTGCCGTGGCATACGGAGCTCCATCGCAGTCTTTAACACTGGTAGCATGCCGCGACAGCGTGGACGTGAACCGTATGTGCAGTTGACGGACTTTGAGCGAGGGCGTATAGTGGGCATGCGGGAGGCCGGGTGGACGTACCGCCGAATTGCTCAACACGTGGGGCGTGAGGTCTCCACAGTACATCGATGTTGTCGCCAGTGGTCGGCGGAAGGTGCACGTGCCCGTCGACCTGGGACCGGACCGCAGCGACGCACGGGTGCACGCGAAGACCGTAGGATCCTACGCAGTGCCGTAGGGGACCGCACCGTCACTTCCCAGCAAATTAGGGACACTGTTGCTCCTGGGGTATCGGCGAGGACCATTCGCAACCGTCTCCATGAAGCTGGGCTACGGTCCCGCACACCGTTAGGCCGTCTTCCGCTCACGCCCCAACATCGTGCAGCCCGCCTCCAGTGGTGTCGCGACAGGCGTGAATGGAGGGACGAATGGAGACGTGTCGTCTTCAGCGATGAGAGTCGCTTCTGCCTTGGTGCCAATGATGGTCGTATGCGTGTTTGGCGCCGTGCAGGTGAGCGCCACAATCAGGACTGCATACGACCGAGGCACACAGGGCCAACACCCGGCATCATGGTGTGGGGAGCGATCTCCTACACTGGCCGTACACCACTGGTGATCGTCGAGGGGACACTGAATAGTGCACGGTACATCCAAACCGTCATCGAACCCATCGTTCTACCATTCCTAGACCGGCAAGGGAACTTGCTGTTCCAACAGGACAATGCACGTCCGCATGTATCCCGTGCTACCCAACGTGCTCTAGAAGGTGTAAGTCAACTACCCTGGCCAGCAAGATCTCCGGATCTGTCCCCCATTGAGCATGTTTGGGGCTGGATGAAGCGTCGTCTCACGCGGTCTGCACGTCCAGCACGAACGCTGGTCCAACTGAGGCGCCAGGTGGAAATGGCATGGCAAGCCGTTCCACAGGACTACATCCAGCATCTCTACGATCGTCTCCATGGGAGAATAGCAGCCTGCATTGCTGCGAAAGGTGGATATACACTGCACTAGTGCCGACATTGTGCATGCTCTGTTGCCTGTGTCTATGTGCCTGTGGTTCTGTCAGTGTGATCATGTGATGTATCTGACCCCAGGAATGTGTCAATAAAGTTTCCCCTTCCTGGGACAATGAATTCACGGTGTTCTTATTTCAATTTCCAGGAGTGTATATTGGGGAACAGTACTCTGCTGCAGAATAGACAAGTCCTAGTGCAGAGCTACGCAGAACGGAGGCAGTGGACCTCCAACTAGTGCCACAAAGCTTTTGGACAATGTTGTTTCTAGTTCTGACTTTTTCAGCAGTGTTTACAAGGTGTTGTTTATAGCTCAATGTTCTATCGAGTGTCACGCCCAGATACTTTGGTGTTCTATTATATGGAAGAATGCCGCCATCAAAGCGGATCTTGAGCTCTTTGTTTGCTAATTTGTTATTCAGGTGGAAACAAGTGGCCTTTGCCGTGACCAGGAGATCAACTAAGGATTATCTGGTCGACCCAGGGTGCACGTGCAGCATTCTACTACGGACGCGAACTAGCTTTACACCCCAGAATTAACTTTTAATTAATACTATTGGACCAAAGCGTCGTTTACAATTTATTTTACATTTTTCTAATATTGTAAACATAAACGACCAAGTACTGTTCCAAATGTTCGCGAGTAAGATTGTGTCTTCGATCACTCAAAACATTTCTATGAGTAGAAAAAGACCGTTCTACGTCAATGGAGATAACTGGGAAGTATTTGAATTTGGGTGCTACGTTGGCACTTATTATTTCTGGCAAAAGTTCATCCGTTCCATTAATAAAACTATCAATTTGGCACAAGGGTTCAAAGTCTAGGTTATTGTTTAAAATATTTTCACATTTTTCTTTAAGTTTTCTGGGGAATACCTCCGGCAATGTGGAGTTCGTTAGAATAATTTTATTCATTAAGCGGATAAATTAATTCAACGCCAAACCTTGAGTTTCAAGCCTTTTAATACTTGCGGGTAAATGGGAAAAATGAGTGCTAATCAGAGCAATGTCGTTTTTAATACCAGAATCATTAAAAGCTTCCTTGCACTGGCAAACTGCCAAAGCCTCTGCACTATTCAAGTCATTTACTACCCCTCTAATGGCCTCGAAATGTTCGTTGTGAAACAACACAGCTTCATCCCGCATACCGCAATGAGTTACCACTGGTTCGGGAGGTAAAGGCGAATTTGATAATTTCTCTTTGTAGTTTTCTTGGCAGTTTTTCTTCCGATCACGAACCTGTAGAAAACTTTCTTTGTGGGTGAAATCATTTCATTTACATTCCGAAACGTGGAACGTACTTCTTCAGCACGGCGATGTATTCCGTGAGCAAAACATATCACATGAATCAAATTATAATAAAATACTCGGAGGGCTTTTTCCTGCTTTGATCATACAGGGAACAGCGTCTGAAATGAACACTAAAAGCCTTTCATCTGCAGAAGATTCTGGAAATATTTTTCTAATACCCTCATTGACATATCTGGCGATCGTAGAATGATTTACCTTTTCAAGTTATTTGCAGGCTGCTAAATAGGAAGAAGAAGGCTCCTCTTTTAAAGCACCAACAATTAAATTTGTAACATAATAGCCACAAGCGTCTGTAGTTTTCTCAACTGAAATCCAGATAATTCTGTCTACATCTACATCTACATCTACATTTATACTCCGCAAGCCACCCAACGGTGTGTGGCGGAGGGCACTTTACGTGCCACTGTCATTACCTCCCTTTCCTGTTCCAGTCGCGTATGGTTCGAGGGAAGAACGACTGTCTAAAAGCCTCAGTGCGCGCTCTAATCTCTCTAATTTTACATTCGTGATCTCCCCGGGAGGTATAAGTAGGGGGAAGCAATATATTCGATACCTCATCCAGAAACGCACCCTCTCGAAACCTGGCGAGCAAGCTACACCGCGATGCAGAGCGCCTCTCTTGCAGAGTCTGCCACTTGAGTTTATTAAACATCTCCGTAACGCTATCACGGTTACCAAATAACCCTGTGACGAAACGCGCCGCTCTTCTTTGGATCTTCTCTATCTCCTCCGTCAGACCGATCTGGTACGGATCCCACACTGATGAGCAATACTCAAGTATAGGTCGAACGAGTGTTTTGTAAGCCACCTCCTTTGTTGATGGACTACATTTTCTAAGCACTCTCCCAATGAATCTCAACCTGGTACCCGCCTTACCAACAATTAATTTTATATGATCATTCCACTTCAAATCGTTCCGCACGCATACTCCCAGATACTTTACAGAAGTAACTGCTACCAGTGTTTGTTCCGCTATCATATAATCATACAATAAAGGATCCTACTTTCTATGTATTCGCAATACATTACATTTGTCTATGTTAAGGGTCAGTTGCCACTCCCTGCATCGAGTGCCTATCCGCAGCAGATCTTCCTGCATTTCGCTGCAATTTTCTAATGCTGCAACTTCTCTGTATACTACAGCATCATCCGCGAAGAGCCGCATGGAACTTCCGACACTATCTACTAGGTCATTTATATATATTGTGAAAAGCAATGGTCCCATAACACTCCCCTGTGGCGCGCCAGAGGTTACTTTAACGTCTGTAGACGTCTCTCCATTCATAACAACATGCTGTGTTCTGTTTGCTAAAAACTCTTCAATCCTTGAGCTCATTGCGTATTTCTTCCAGAACATTTACGTAAATTGTCAGTATGTAATTTTTACGCATCGTTGATTCATCTGGTATATTTTGATTTAAGCAATATTTGCGCAGGAAGCCTTTGAGGATAGGGTTTGTAAGTTTGTGAAAACTAACATTTTTGCAATGAATGCTTCACACAGATCCATGTTAAACCGACTTATTTGGTTACCTTTGGACGAGTCCCTGCTACTGCAACTTGCTGTTGTTAGAAGTTGCTGCCGTGACCCTCTCTTCTGCATTCCTGCGATAGGAAGACTTGTCTTGACAAGCCGCTCTATTTGAAATTATTTTTTGCAAGAAACGTTTTTCTCGCAAACTCGACAACATAAAACAATCCCATCATATGTAAATATTCTAGGATGGTCAGCTATTCATGAAACGACGTTTCTTTTTTCGGGCGGCATAGCGCTCAACACGTTACACGCTACATATCGTACACACGTTCCACTGTGTACAAGTAAATACACTACTGGCCATTAAAATTGCTACACGACGAAGATGACGTGTTACAGACGCGAAATTTAACCGACAGGAAGAAGATGCTGTGATATGCAAATGATTAGCTTTTCAGAGCATTCACACAAGGCTGGCGCCGGTGGCGACACCTACACCGTGCTGACATGAGGAAAGGTTCCAGCCGATTTCTCATACACAAACAGCAGTTGACCGGCGTTTCCTGGTGAAACGTTGTTGTGATGCGTCGTGTAAGGAGGAGAAATGCGTACCATCGCGTTTCAGACTTCGATAAAGGTCGGATTGTAACCTATCACGATTGCGGTTTATCGTATCGTGACATTGCTGCTCGCGTTGGTCGAGATTCAATGACTGTTAGCAGAATATGGAATCGATGGGTTCAGGAGGGTAATACGGAACTCCGTGCTGGATCCAAACGGCCTCGTATCACTAGCAGTCGAGATGACAGGCATCTTATCCGCACGGCTGTAACGGATCGTGCAGCCACGTCTCGATCCCTGAGTCAACAGATGGGGACGTTTGCAAGACAACAACCATCTGTACGAACAGTTCGATGCCGTTTGCAGCAGCATGGACTATCAGCTCGGAGACCACGGCTGCGGTTACCCTTGACGCTGCATCACAGACAGGAGCGCCTGCGATGGTGTACTCAACGACGAATCTGGGTGCACGAATGGCAAAACGTCAGTTTCGGATGAATCCAGGTTTTGTTTACAGCATCACGATGGTCGCATCCGTGGTTGGCGACATCGCGGTGAACGCACATTGGAACCGTGTATTGGTCGTCGCCATACTGGCGTATCACCCGGCATCATGGTATGGGGTGCCATCGGTTACACGTCTCGGTCACCTCTTGTACGCATTGACGGCACTTTGAACAGTGGACGTTACATTTCAGATGTGTTACGACCCGTGGCTCTACCCTTCATTCGATCCCTGAGAAACCCTACATTTCAGTAGGATAATGCACGACCGCATGTTGCAGGACCTGTACGGGACTCTGGATACAGAAAACGTTCGACTGTTGCCCTGGCCAGCACATTCTCCAGATCTCTCCCCAACTGAAAACGTCTGGTCAATGGTGGCCGAGCAACTGGCTAGTCACAATACGCCAGTCACTAGTCTTGATGAACTGTGGTATCGTGTTGAAGCTGCATGGGCAGCTGTACCTGTACACGCCATCCAAGCTCTGTTTGACTCAATGCCCAGGCGTGTCTAGGCCGTTATTACGGCGAGAGGTGGTTGTTCTGGGTACTGATTTCTCAGGATCTATGCACCCAAATTGCGTGAAAATGTAATCACATGTCAGTTCTAGTATAATATATTTGTCCAATGAATACCCGTTTATCATCTGCATTTCTTCTTGGTGTAGCAACTTTAATGGCCAGTAGTGTAGAAAGCTAAACTGAAACAATGGATCTGCGACTAAAAGCTTGCGTAAATTAATTTGTTACTGATGTGTACGGTATAACAGCGGAGGGGATTAACCGACGGCCGCCGAACATTGACTCTGTCTGTCTGTTCCTGTTCTGTAATTATTTCGCTAGGCAGTGGCCTCTCGGTTAGCGATTGCACGCTCTTCTAGGTAGCGGTCAATCTGTGAGACATCAAAGCTAGTTCCAACTAGAGACCGCCCGTCTAAATTTTTAAAACATTGCAAACATAGAGCGAAAATATGCATCGTCAGTAGTTTTTTGTTAAAATACGCAATAAACGGTGAAAAGTAGCCAAATATGCGAAGGCATATGCAACATGGAAATGCATATAATCCGGTCTGTACTGATAGCCAAGATAGACACGAAACCCACGCCTACCACAGTAGTACAAGTTTATATGGCAACTAGCTCCGCAGATGATGAAGAGATTGAAAAAATAAATGACGTGATGAAAGAAATTATTCAGATAAGAGAGACGTAAATTTAGTAGTCATGGGAGACTGCAATTCAATAGCAGGGAAAGGAAGAGAAGGAAACGTAGTAGGTGAATAAGGACTGGGGGTAAGGAATGAATGAGGAAGCCGCCTGGTGGAATTTTGCACTGAGCACAACTTAATCATGGCTAACACTTGGTTTATGAATCTTGAAAGAAGGTTGTATACGTGGAAGATATCTGGAGACACTGGAAGGTTTCAGATAGATTATATAATGGTAAGACGGAGGTTTAGGAGCCAGGTTTTAAATTGTAAGACATTCCCAGGGACAGATGTGGACTGAACACAGTTTATTTGTTATGAACGGTAGATTAGATCAGAAGAAACTGCAAAAAGGCGGGAATTTAATGAGATGGAACGTGGGTAAACTTAAATAACCAGAGGTTGTAGAGGATTTCAGATGAAGCGTTACGGAACGACTGGCAAGAAAAAAATACAGTAGCAGAAGAATGGGTAACTTTGAAAGATAAAGTAGTGAAGGTAGCAGAGGATCAAGCAGGTGAAAAGTCTAGTAGAAATGCTTGGGTAACACTAGAGATATTGAACTTAATCGACGAAAGAATATAAAAATGCCAGAAATTAAGCACGTGAAAAAGAATACAAACTCTCAAAAATGAGATCGACAGGAAGTGCAAATTGGCTAAGCAGGAATGGCTAGAGGACAAATGTAAGGATGTAGAGGCTTATCTCACGAGGGGTAAGATAGATACTGCCTACAGGAAAGTTAAAGAGACCTTTGGAGAAAAGAGAGCCACCTGTATGAATTTCAGGACCTCAGATGGAAAACCAGTCCTGGGCAAAGAAGGGAAAGCAGAAAGGTGGAGGGAGTGTATACTTGAGGGCAATACTATGGCAATGGAAGACAAAATGGGAGATATGACACTGCGTGAAGAATTTGACATAGCACTGAAAGATCTAAATCTTAACAAGGCCCCGGGGTAGACAACGTTTCATTAGAACTACTGATAGTCTTGGGAGAGCCATTCTTGACAAAACTTTACCATCTGGTGAGCAAGATGTATGAAATACCCTCAGACTTCAAGAAGAATATAATAGTTCCAATTACAAAGAAAGCAGGTGTTGACAGGTGTGACAATTAACGAACTATCAGTTTAATAAGTCCCGGTTGCAAAATACTAACACGAATTCCTTACAGACGAATGGAAAAACTGATAGAAGCCGACCTGGGGGAAGATCAGTTTGGATTCCGTAGAAATTTTGGAAAACACTAGGTAATACACGCTCTACGACTTATCTTACAAGACAGGTTAAGGAAAGGCAAACTTACGTTCGTAACTTTTGTAGACTTATAAATTTTAGACAATGTTGACTGGTGTAATATCTCTTTATATTCGATGAATTATTCTGATACAATTCTACCCTTGAATGACGTTTACCAATTTTCTATCTTCATACTCGCAGAATCCATGCGCAAAGTAGTTTCATACAATAGCTATGCCATGAGCGCATAATTATTCTTTTTAGTACTCTCTCTGGTGGTTGTGAGAAGAAAAAAGCTTCCGAGCTTGTCTTCGTGCCGATTAGCCTGAGTTTTGTTTGAAGAATTGTAATCTGAATATTGCGACTTATGACAGAAGATAACTGATACGAAATTGTACGATAAAAAGGGAAATATATATATTGCTCGTTCATACAAAAGGTGTGTATTTGACATTTGAGAATTAATGATATTCATCGATATATTGCGTAGTTGTTAATCAGAAAAAATTGCTCTGAGCACTATGGGACTTAACATCTATGGTCATCAGTCCCCTAGAACTTAGAACTACTTAAACCAAGCTAACCTAAGGACAGCACACAACACCCAGTCATCACGAAGCAGAGAAAATCCCTGACCCCGCCGGGAATCGAACCCGGGAACCCGGGTGTGGGAAGCGAGAACGCTACCGCACGACCACGAGCTGCGGACTGTTAATCAGAAGGGAACTTCCGAAAGACTCGATACGAACCTGCATTTAATAATCCAAGAGCTCCATTACTTCTTCGGAAGGTTAAACACACATCAAAGCCAAATATCCGCTTGATCTGAGGTTTCCCGACTGATTACAGAACACTCCAAAATTACGAGGCATTTTATTTGTACAGATTAGCAGACTGCCGCAAAGCACGAGCCTCCAGAGAAGAAGAATCATCGCCTGATTTCATTCTAACAAGCAAAACTTTTGAATCATTTTGAGTGACTGAGCTATGACTGTGTTTCCTATTATCAATGATTGATTACTCGAACGAATTGAGAACTACATAATTACATAGATAGGAGGAAAAATTACACTGGAATTCTCTTTTTCAAATTCTGAAGGTGGCAGGAGTAAAATACAGGCAGCGGAAGGCTATTTATAACTTATACAGAAACTAAATGGGAGTTGTAAGAGTCGAGCGTGTGGCGGATCAAGCGCTGTATCATTGGAGAAATACAGACGCGAGCGAGTGTGCCGGGACCTACCCCAGCTCACTGCTAGTGCCCCACATCACCACAACGCGTCTGTGTTTAGCACACAAGTATTGCACCACCATTTAAGAATGGATTTAAAAGTTAAAGTTGCTTTTCCAAACTTTGTTAGCGTGTGCTTTAGTATATTAATTTGTAAACTGTCATATCTCTGAATGTTGCTGTTGTTGTTGTGGTCTTCATTCCTGAGACTGGTTTGATGCAGCTCTCCATGCTACTCTATCCTGTGCAAGCTTCTTCATCTCCCAATACCTACTGCAACCTACATCCTTTTGAATCAGCTTAGTCTCTCTCTACGATTTTTACCCTCCACTCTGCCCTCCAATACTAAATTGGTGATCCCTCAATGCCTCAGAACATGTCCTACCAACCGATCCCTTCTTCTAGTCAAGTTGTGCCACAAACTTCTCCCCAATCCAATTCCTCCTCATTAGTTGTGTTATCTACCCATATAATCTTCAGCATTCTTCTGTAGCACCACATTTCGAAAGCTTCTATTCTCTTCTTGTTCGAACTATTTATCGTCCATGTTTCACTTCCACACTCCATACAAATACTTTCAGAAACGACTTCCTGACACTTAAATCTATACTCGATGTTAACAAATTTCTCTTCTTCAGAAACGCTTTCCTTGCCATTGCCAGTCTACATTTTATATCCTCTCTACTTCGACCATCATCAGTTATTTTGCTTCCCAAATAGCAAAACTCCTTTACTACTTTAACTGTCTCATTTCCTAATCTAATTCCCTCAGCATCACCCTACTTAATTCGATTACATTCCATTATCCTCGTTTTGCATTTGTTGATATTCATCTTATACCCGCCTTTCAAGTCACTGTCCATTCCATTCAACTGCTTTTCCAAGTCTTCTGCTGTCTCTGACAGAATTACAATGTCATCGGCGAACCTCAAAGTTTTTATTTCTTCTCCATGGATATTAATACCTACTCCGAATTTTTCTTTTGTTTCCTTTACTGCTTGCTCAATATACAGATTCAATAACATCGGGGAGAGGCTACAACCCTATCTCACTCCCTTCCCAACCACTGCTTCCCTTTCATGTCCCTCGACTCTTATAACTGCCATCTGGTTTCTGTACAAATTGTAAATATCCTTTCGCTCCCTGTATTTTACCTCTGCCACCTTCTGAATTTGAAAGAGAGTGTTCCAGTCAACATTGTCAAAAGCTTTTTCTAAATATACAAATGCTAGAAACGTAGGTTTGCCTTTTCATAATCTAGCTTCTAAGATAAGTCCTAGGGTCAGTATTGCCTCACGTGTTCCCATACTTCTACGGAATCGAAACTGATCTTCCCCGAGGTCGGCTTCTACCAAGTCCCATAAGTAATGATCCATATTTTTTTAAAAGGCCATTAATGCTCAGAGTACCCCGTCGTCACGGCACGAGTGGCCTACCGGGACCATCCGACCGCCGTGTCATCCTCAGTGGAGGATGCGGATAGGAGGGGCGTGTGGTCAGCCCACCGCTCTCCCGGTCGTTATGATGGTATTCTCGACCGAAGCCGCTACTATTCGGTCGAGTAGCTCCTCAATTGGCTTCACGTCTCTGAGTGCACCCCGAAAAATTGCAACAGCGCATGGTGGCCTGGATGGTCACCCATCCAAGTGCCGACCACGGCCGACAGCGATTAACTTCGGTGATCTCACGGGAACCGGTACATCCACTGCGGCAAGGCCGTTGGACATTAATATACAGGGTGATTACAATTAAAGTTAAACTTTCAAAAAGCTGCAGAAATAACACCAGTGGCCAGAGTGACGTCAAATTGTAATAGAATATTATCAGAGAAGGGGGAAAACGTATGGTAGAAGAAAAAATTAGTGGGAAAATTGATCAATAGAAGGCGCTGAAAGCGTAAGGATACGTTTAAAACACCTGTCACGCGCACGACCCGTTGAAGCTGGTGCAAACACGCCGGGTACACGGCTTTTCCTCACCTCGCGTCTGCGACGTTCGCCAGGACTGTCTCAAAAAATGGCTCTGAGCACTATGGGACTTAACTAATGTGGTCATCAGTCCCCTAGAACTTAGAACTACTTAAACCTAACTAACCGAAGGACATCACACACATCCATGCCCGAGGCAGGATTCGAACCTGCGACCGTAGCGGTCGCGCGGTTCCGGACTGCGCGCCTAGAACCGCTAGACCACCGCGGCCGGCCAGGACTGTCTCAATGCAGAATCGCGCTCCGCTTCTAAAGCCGTATTACAAGAATGATGGCTGGGCACACGTCGCTCTGCAGAAGTTCCGGATACTGAAGGGATTCAAAAAAGGGGTTGGTATGATGACTGCAGTGGGTCTGGAGAAAATGATGCAAAAATTCGAAAGACGGGTTCTTTTGGTGTGCAACCTGATAGAGGGAGGAAACGAATTGATTCGACGTCAGTGGAAGCAGCGGCCACAGCAGTGCAGGAGGAGGCGAGTGGCGGAGTGCAAACGTGTGGCGCACGGAGAATTGCCAGAACATGGACACACACATCAGTACAGTGCGTAAAAACCTACGAAACATCCTTCTTTGCTATCCATTCAAAATTTCCCATGTGGACGAGTTGCTTCCTGGTGACCTGCCAGTAAGAGAGCTCTGCTTTGAATTTCTTGCTCGCATGGGAGTGAACAATGATTCGCCGTGGAAGATTTTGTGGACAGACGAAGCCCACTTCCATCTGACAGGATATGTCAATACAGAGAACTGACGCATATGGGCGACGGAAAATCCACACACAAATCAACCAGAACCACTTCATCCTGAAAAGGTCGCTGTGTGGTGCGGGTTTACGACATCATTTACCATAGGGCCATATTTTTTCGAAGAGACAGGTGCTTCCGGTCCTGTTACCTGTACCGTCACAGGTAAGCGCTATCAGTCACTTTTGCGCAACAACGTCATTCGAGCTCTCCGACAGCGTGGATGTGTGGATGGGATCATTTTCATGCAAGATGGCGCACCTTTGCACGCTGCAAATCCAGTTAAGCAGCTGCTCTAGCGCCATTTCGGAAATGCTAGAATTATCAGCCGCCATTTCCCTACAGCCTGGCCGTCCCGATCACCTGATCTTAATCCGTGTGACTTCTGGCTGTGGGGCTGTCTGAGAGATGTTGTGTTCAGTGTTCCGGTTGCAAACTTAGCTGCATTGAAGGCACGCACTGCGCAACGCACTCTGAACGTGACCCCGGAAACACGTCCATCAGTTGTGGAACGTGCTGTTTCTCGATTTCAACTTGTTGCAGAAAACGGTGGACATCATATTGAACATGTTTTGCGCCATTCACACGGAAATTAATAATCCGATTTGATTTTGATTTATGCTTTTTATGCGGTTTTTGTCCTAAGGACAATTAAAAGCCGATTTTTCCCGTCCGATGTGATATGACCTTCTCGTGGTGGATGGGCTTACCTAACTAACAGTATCGTGCCGGCCGCGGTGGCCGTGCGGTTCTAGGCGCTTCAGTCCGGAACCGCGGGACTGCTACGGTCGCAGGTTCGAATCCTGCCTCGGGCATGTATGTGTGTGATGTCCTTAGGGTAGTTAGGCTTAAGTAGTTCTAAGTTCTAGGGGACTGATGACCTAAGATGTTAAGTCCCATAGTGCTCAGAGCCATTTGAACCATTTTGAGCTAACAGTATCACACCTGTACACACACGCACAATGAATGAGTAGTACAGTGAAACGCGTATGTATTCAGTAGCAGCGATGGCGAGGCATGACAGAATCTCTGACCAGAGAGTTGTTTATCGTTGCTAGTCTGCGCTTGACCGCGCGAGAGTTCAGTTGTTGTACGTAGCGAGTCGCGAGAGCATGTAGTAGGAAGTAGCGAGTAGGAAGTTGCGAGTCGGAGTTGTGTGTGAGGAGTCGGCGGGCGTCGACATGGGTCTCTGGTCAAGGTTCAGGACGAGGTATATTGTTAAGTAAGGTAATGAAGCAGCATTGCGCACATCTGATAATGTAAAGTATGTTAATTGTAATTAATTTGTTCAAGAAATGCCCCAATAATAATTTTGCTTTCAAAGCAATCGTTTTTAAGAAAAGAATCATTCCAATTGAAACAATATTTCCTATGCTTTTCCTCCCAGAATCAATTTATCAGGTTAATTATTGCACAGCGCCTAAGGTCAGCGATGCTGCCCTATTATTGTGGGTTTAAGGATTAATCTTCATTTCTTAATTTTTGTGTTGAGTTTATATTGGGTCATTATTGTTCAGTAATCTTGTGGGGACTTAAACGTTTTTGCACATTTTCATTATCATTGAGTTTTCTTTTATTTTTGCTAGGAAGTCACACTTGGCTCTATTCATGTTAATACACTCCTGGAAATGGAAAAAAGAACACATTGACACCAGTGTGTCAGACCCACCATACTTGCTCCGGACACTGCGAGAGGGCTGTACAAGCAATGATCACACGCACGGCACAGCGGACACACCAGGAACCGCGGTGTTGGCCGTGGAATGGCGCTAGCTGCGCAGCATTTGTGCACCGCCGCCCTCAGTGTCAGCCAGTTTGCCGTGGCATACGGAGCTCCATCGCAGTCTTTAACACTCGTAGCATGCCGCGACAGCGTGGACGTGAACCGTATGTGCAGTTGACGGACTTTGAGCGAGGGCGTATAGTGGGCATGCGGGAGGCCGGGTGGACGTACCGCCGAATTGCTCAACACGTGGGGCGTGAGGTCTCCACAGTACATCGATGTTGTCGCCAGTGGTCGGCGGAAGGTGCACGTGCCCGTCGACCTGGGACCGGACCGCAGCGACGCACGGATGCACGCCAAGACCGTAGGATCCTACACAGTGCCGTAGGGGACCGCACCGCCACTTCCCAGCAAATTAGGGACACTGTTGCTCCTGGGGTATCGGCGAGGACCATTCGCAACCGTCTCCATGAAGCTGGGCTACGGTCCCGCACACCGTTAGGCCGTCTTCCGCTCACGCCCCAACATCGTGCAGCCCGCCTCCAGTGGTGTCGCGACAGGCGTGAATGGAGGGACGAATGGAGACGTGTCGTCTTCAGCGATGAGAGTCGCTTCTGCCTTGGTGCCAATGATGGTCGTATGCGTGTTTGGCGCCGTGCAGGTGAGCGCCACAATCAGGACTGCATACGACCGAGGCACACAGGGCCAACACCCGGCATCATGGTGTGGGGAGCGATCTCCTACACTGGCCGTACACCACTGATGATCGTCGAGGGGACACTGAATAGTGCACGGTACATCCAAACCGTCATCGAACCCATCGTTCTACCATTCCTAGACCGGCAAGGGAACTTGCTGTTCCAACAGGACAATGCACGTCCGCATGTATCCCGTGCCACCCAACGTGCTCTAGAAGGTGTAAGTCAACTACCCTGGCCAGCAAGATCTCCGGATCTGTCCCCCATTGAGCATGTTTGGGACTGGATGAAGCGTCGTCTCACGCGGTCTGCACGTCCAGCACGAACGCTGGTCCAACTGAGGCGCCAGGTGGAAATGGCATGGCAAGCCGTTCCACAGGACTACATCCAGCATCTCTACGATCGTCTCCATGGGAGAATAGCAGCCTGCATTGCTGCGAAAGGTGGATATACACTGTACTAGTGCCGACATTGTGCATGCTCTGTTGCCTGTGTCTATGTGCCTGTGGTTCTGTCAGTGTGATCATGTGATGTATCTGACCCCAGGAATGTGTCAATAAAGTTTCCCCTTCCTGGGACAATGAATTCACGGTGTTCTTATTTCAATTTCCAGGAGTGTATTTATATTGTCTTGTAAAAATCTGCTGGGAGGTTACGTTCAGCACAATGACCATTAACATTTGATCAATTATTTTCTTTACATTCTGTGGGGAGGTTACACTTGGCGACATCCGGACCAGGATCGTATTTCTTTGAGAATCTTCTGATAAGTAGTCAGACATCTGCTCTTATTTACTTAATATAATTATCATTTGGCCCAACGCTTTTACTAATTTGTGACTTTCTTTCCTCAGATCATCGGCAATTCGTTGCTCTTTGTTGTATTTGTATTTGTTGGATTTTGTATTGTCTTTGTTTCATTATTGAATAATTGTCATTGTTTTGAGAAAAATGCCGCGAAAGACTATTAATAGTGCATCGCGAGGTATAATGAGTGAAATAACCGATTTAAATAACTTTACTGATAGTAATTGTGACACGCAGTGTAATGATGACAATCCTGCGTTTACTGACAATCAGTGCGTTCCAACCACTAATGATGATTATTTTCTTAATGATGAACAAACGAACTCAATTGTGTCCTCTGTTAATTTGACGACAATTCATGACGCGGGACGGTCTGTTGCAATGAGCGCTGCCCAGCTTAACACAACCGGTTTTCTAAATTCACGTGACGAACAGACAAATATTTCTAATGAAAATGAGCAGTGTACTGAAAGTACGACAGATTCATTTAATTCGGAGGTAGTGACTAACAGTGCGCAACCGATGGGCAAACGTTTTTGTGAATCACAGAATGACCAAATGGTCACACAAAACGTGACAATTGCTGATACACCATCAAACAGCACAGAGAATAGAAATGCTAATTTTGGCTCGGATCAAGTGATGGCAATATTGCTACAAGTTCTTAAAAAACAAGACGACCTTAAAGAAGATTTTAAACAACAACTTAATGAAAATTCCAAACAACAGAATGAAAAACTAGACAACAATAATGAAAATTTCAAACAACTTAAAGAAGATATCAAACAACAGCTTAATGAAAATAACGAAAATTTCAAACAACTTAATGAACAAAACAGACAGTTAAATGAAAAATTAGACAACAATTCCAGACAGCTTAGTGAACAGATTAGAGCCGTTGCCGCGCAGTGTCATGATACTAAGGAACAATTACGCGAGGAAATTGAGGCTTGTTCAAGGAAAAGTAACGAAGAAATTAGGTATGTTGCTCAAGAATTAAGGGACATGCAAACAGCTGCAACAGAAACACTCAGAGACGAAATTAACGGAGTCACTAAACAATGCTCTGAAAAAGCTACACAATTACGCGACGAGTTTAAAGCAATGACAGCAGAACTTTCGCGCACAATGGACGCAAAGATAGACGCGAAATTCGACCAACAGAACACTCAGATTGACGAACGTTTTAATCACCACATACAAAACAGTGATACGGGTTTCCGCAAATTCATACAGGATCAAAATAAAGTAAGTAATGGAAACAATCACAGCACAGAGACAAGAAGACAAACGTAAATTGTTCGCGAAGGCAAAAACATACGTGGACAGCAATATTGCTGCAGTGTCCAATGAAATTAATACCATCAAACAGTCGAACACAGAATTACGTGACGAAATTTCCGATCTTAAATCGAAAACAGACACATACACAACAGATTTTCAAACAGTGACTGACAGACTCAAACAATTAGAACTGACACAGGATTCTGATGTCGTCAAAGCTGACGTTAAAAAATTGAACGAAACCACACGTAAATTACAAAAACAGATTAATACTTCTGACACTAAAAACGATGATCAGGTAAAAATACTGACTGAAAAATGTGATGAACTGGCCAGTCGTATTGACGTCATTGAAGGTAATAATGACAGCAAATCGGACGATACCTCACCGGTTTCATTTAACCAAACACCTGAATTCCAAAATTTACAGCAGACAATCAATGAGATCGATTCGTCTAATAACACATTGCCTAGAAAATTGTCAAGTTTACAGCAAGAAGTAACAGAGATGAAAAATATTTCAGTTAATAACACATCACAGCAGACGCCACTTTTTGAACATTTGTCAGACTCACGCAGCACGTATAATTTGGGTAATCTACAGAGAGTACGCAACTTAGATTCCGAACACACACAGACAAATAGATTCTCTTACAATAGTGAACCTGTTCCATCATACAGAGACGATAATTTTGATTACAAACATTTTCTGTCAGTGAGAAAATTTAAAGTGTTTAAAAATGACAGAACACAGATTCATCCTCTAGATGGGATACAACAATTCAGCTTTGCTTTTCCACCGACTTGGCCCGTAACACATAAACTTGAATTTATTTGCAGTTTTTTGGAAGGCGAACCGGCAACTCGTATGAGACCGATCACGAGACAATGTTATTCAGTAGAAGAATTTCAGAATGCTTTTCTGTCAGCGTATTGGTCGAAGACGACACAGCACGGAATTAAAGATCAGTTAATTAGTTTACCAAATTATGAGAACTCAAATTTTCCCAGTGTGACGCAATTTTTTGAGCACATGGTGCAACAAAACCAGTACCTAAGTGAACCGTACAGTGAATCTGCACTTATTCAATTATGTATCTCTAAATTACCACGGTCATTAAGAGTATCACTTTTAACGGGTCAGCAAAAAGAAAACATTTCGGCATTCAGAGATCTGTTACAGCTTTTGGAAGTACAGCAATCGGATTATTCCTTTGTAAACAAAAATTTTTCATATAATAACCAAGGTCAACATACATACAGCAACTACGATCAGCCACGTAATTTCAATAGCAAAGGTAACAGACGCTTTAGGAACGACAACCACTAGAACTTAAATAACAGGCAAAATTTTACTAATCAATATCGTCAAAATTATCAGCAACAGGAACCATATTTTAGTAACAATCGAGGTTTTACACAACAGCAACAACAAAACCAGCTGGTTAGCATACCTAACCAACAATGCAGTACACAAAGTCAACCAAGCTTTAATGTTTCGCCGCGTGCACGTATAGTCCCACCTACAACAAATAGTAACGCACAGCAGCAAGGAAATAAGTATGTGCAGAAAACACAGTACTTCAATTCCTATCGCAATTCACCGTATAGGAATGACTATCACGATAGACGTAAAAACAATGAGCACAATTATCAGCGTACGTATAATAACAGTCGGTCTTATGAGCAGCAAAATGATCAGGAACAACATATTCTCATGAATGAACCCGACAGTAGGTATCATCCAGAACGTAATACGTCTGGAAGAAATAACAGAACAGTTCAAATAGTCGAAATGCCACAATATCCTCCAGAAAATAATAACACGTCAGATAGAATTTGACTAGATACTGTACAGATCGCATCTTCCAATAACACAAGCACTACTTTAGACACGCAGAATGTTGTTCACGAAAATGTTATTACTTTTGACGACATCAGAGACACTCTTTTACAGGAAAGACCAGTTGTTCAAAAAAACCATTTCACATTCTGTCATCGAAATTAAAATTGGATCATCGAAATTTACAGCAGTAATCGATTCTGGATCACCTATGTCTGTTATAAATGAGGAGACTTTCAACGAGTGTAACGAAGAGAATACCTATCCTACATTACCATTAGGCAAAACGAAAGTAAAAGGAGCAGTATCGAGTAAAGGAGTATACGTTAAATTACAGACACATTTATCATTTTGTATTGCAGGTCACACATTTCACTCAAATTTTTGGATTGTTCCTTTATTGACAACAGACGTTATTTTAGGTACGAATTTTCTGGTACAACACGACGCAGTTATCGATTTTCAGAATTCCTATTTAATGTTGAAGGATGAAAATATACAACTGGCTATAGAATTTCAGCGCTCTTTATCTGCGGAAGAACAAACAATTAATTGTACAGAGGTCATTTGCGTATCACGTGGCATAGACTGTAATTCCACATTGTTCACGGATACGTACGTACATAACTATAAAACTTCAGACGAAGCTGACTACGATGTAATGCAGATGATTTCTGATAAAGTTAAACAAAGCAGTGCAAATACAGACGACGAACGCACGCAACTGCACAAAATTCTTTTACAACAAGCTCCAGTTTTCGACAACATTCCTGGTACTATGTCCGGTTTTATGTATGAATTTCAAGTCAAACAGCACGACACATTTAAAGCAAAGCATTATCCCATTCCATATATCCACAGAGAACAAGTTAAAAAGAGTTGCAAGATATGCTCGACCAAGGAATTATTGAACCGGCAGTTAGTCCGTACATAAACCCGTTACATATTGTTAAGAAAAAGGATAGCTCACTTCGCCTCGTACTTGATTCACGTCACATCAATGACATTATTATTAATGAAACAGATCGACCACAGACACTAGAAGAACTACTACAGAAATTTCATGGTACGGCTATTTATTCCACACTAGATTTGAAATCGGGATTTTGGCAAATTCAGCTTCATCCGAATTGCAGGAAGTATACAGCTTTTCTCTGTTTTGGCGACTGTTATCAATTTTGTAAATTACCATTCGGTTTAACTATTTCTTCTGCAGCTTTTATTCGCGGTTTGAACACAATACTTCCGACAGAGCTTAAAGGCAGAATTACAACGTACGTAGACGACATTCTTATTGCAGAAGCTAACTGGTCTGAACACAATATGATTCTTGAACGACTGTTGCAAACTTTTCATGCACAAGGACTCACAGTTAACCTCAGTAAATCGCATTTTGGCAAAACTTCTATAAAATTTCTTGGACACGTGATTTCAGCAGAAGGCATTGCGCCTGATCCGGAAAAACTTCAAGCTCTACGTGACATTACTGTTCCTACGACGAAGAAACAACTACGCAGTTTTTTGGGTTTAATTAACTTTTTTCGTAAATTTATTCATCACTCTGCTTTAGACACACCTAGATTATGCCAATTGACAGGTAAAAACACTATTTGGTCTTGGGATAAGCAAGCACATTCTGAGTTTATGAACCTGAAACATGCTCTGTTGAATGCACCACTTTTATCGCACCCAGACCTTACCAGAAATTTTTCCATTTCCACCGACAGTTCTAACACCGCTTTAGGCGTACATATTTTCCAGGAAATTGAAGAAGATGGCTCTACAATAATCAAAAACATCGCATTTGCAAGCCGCATTCTGTCACCTGCTGAACGAAATTATTCCGTTACAGAACTGGAAACATTATGTGTTGTATGGGCTTTTACGAGATTTCGGCATTTTCTTTATGGAAGACACTCAGATCACAGAGCGATACAATTTTTACTTTCAGCTAAATTCACACACGATACATTAAGCAGATGGAAGCTTTATTTACAGGAATTAAATTTCACAATTGTTCACATTCCCGGCACACAAAATGTTATAGCAGACGCACTATCTCGTTCTCTCACCAACAATCAGCAAGACATCGCAACCAACTTCCGCAAAGCAAATTTCAGCATCATGTACATTCAGCAAGTTGCATTTGAAAATTTTATTTCATCGTCATTACAGGACATAGCAAAAGAGCAAAATAAAGACAACGTGTGGAAAGAAATTAAACGCCTCTGGCAAGATAAGAATAATGTTACGATTAGAAACCATTACACTGTACGCAATGACATTCTGTTTCGCCGCTCTCATCCTGACAGCAACAATTGGTTATTATGCATTCCTGATGAACTGGTTAACAAATTAATATGGTATACTCATTTAAGTTATGCACATTACGGAGCCAGAAAATGTTTTCTTATACTGAGACAGAACTGTTATTTTGCCAACATGGAGAAACGTATACGACGAGTTTTAGGGTCATGTAAAATCTGCCAGAAATCTAAGTCAGACACAACTTCACATATTCCTCCATTACATCCCATTGTACCTGTTAAATTGAGACATATGGCCGCTGTAGACATTTTTGGTCCAATTCCGAGAACTAATAGCGGTTTCTGCTACATCTTTGTCGCTGTTGAACTCACTTCAAAATTTGTTACTTTCACTCCGTTACGCAAAGCTACTGCTAAAACCGTTTCGAAAGCATTTGTAAAGCATTTTCTATTTCATGTAGGGCATGTGTTGAAAGTAATTTCTGACAATGGACCACAATTTCGTTCTGCTATATGGACACGTATGTTATGAACTAGAAACATTTCTCCGATCTATATATCCAGGTACCATGCTTCTTCGAACCCTTGTGAACGATTAATGAAAGAAATTGGTAAATTGTGTAGAATATACTGCCACAAAAGACATATTGATTGGGACACACACATATTCTCATTCCAAGATGTAATTAATTCCATACCAAATGAATCCATTATGCTCTCTCCGTCTGTTATACTGAAAAATGTTGAACCACCTAACAAAATTACAGAATTAGTAAACTTTCCTACATCTCGTCGACTACGACACCATGAAATAATTAACATTGCGCTGAACGACATCAAACGTGCCGCAGAGCGCCGGAGAAGACAGCAAAAACAGGTTTGTACACGCCGTGACTTTCACATTGGACAGAAGATATTAGTACGTACACACTATTTATCCAGCAGAATAAAAGGTAGTACAGTAAATTTGAACTACTATACGCAGGTCCATATCGGATTCGCAGCATTCCTCACCCCAATGTTGTACACGTCGAAACTCTGAGAACCATAAAAAGTAAGGGCAACCACCATATCTCCAATATTAAACCCTTTATTGAATGAAGACATTTTATGATTCAACATACTATGTGGTGCCATTTACTAATTTTTATGATCACTTATGCAATTATATTCACATGACTAATTACTGATGATTATCGTATTTTTTCTTGGCAAGTGCCCAGCAAGGTAAGGTTAGCAGGTCGCTCTTCTTGTCGTTACACATCAGACCGTGCACATTTTTTTTTCAGAGAAACTTACGTACTTTATGAATAATTATGCAATGTTACAATTGTTATTAAATTTTCTCTCCATTAAAGTCTTTAATTCTCGCCTCTATTAACTACACAACATACAAGCTGAACACAACGAACGTCACATTTATGTCTTTCTTATGTATATACGATTGTTTCATGTTTTGTGTATGCACTATGAACTGGTTAAGATATAGCAAACACCAGTTAACTTTGACATTTTGCCTTATGATATCTCAACATCGTGACTACTTTACTGTTACATTGTGATACACTGAGTACATTTTTTTGCCTATGAACACTATATACGTTTTCCACATATTACGTTTTCTGTCATGTTATGCTGTATGCTTAATTATGTTACCATAAACCAGTCATTATTTAATGAGTATATGATTTAAATGCAAGACATTAATCTCTGTTCATCAATTTCAGAAAGAAATGATGCGTGAAAGAAATAAATTAAACAGAAATGGGAATTTCACCTTCGGAATGATCGAAAGAAGATGCAAACTTCGTGAGGAAGAGTAAATGGATCAGGATTAACAAGCATTAACAAGAATATACTATACACATCGTAGAGTAGCAGTCTTAACTAATTTTTTCTTTCAGAATACAAGGCGATTGATGCAGGCTGTCAGACAGAACTACACATCTTAGTTTTAGTGATGAAATATGCTAGAGATAATAAAATAATTGTGTAATGAGTAATGAAGTGATTTTTTTGCAGATGATAATGAATGCTGATGAATAATGATGAAGAATATGCTACTATGGATAATGAAGTTTTTCTTTACAGGTGATGATAATAATGGAGTTATGATAATGAAGTGATGGATAATGAAGTTTTTTCTTTACAGATGAGGATAATGTGGAAGTTATGTATTCATGCTATGTAGTTATTTAAGTATTTGTTGCAGTTCGCTTTGACAGCAAGTGTTATATTGCATAGTATAATGACGGAAGGTTTTGGAAAGGACAGCTATGGAACACATTTTTATACACATTTCACTACCTGTTAATTCGAAGTTCACTACTTTTCAGCATAAAATGTATTTCTTCTTTCAGCTTAATAATCCATTTTTGTATATTTTGCAGGAGAAATTATTTATGAAATTAATGTGCTATAAGCAGTAGTTCATTAAATCTATGTCATTTATGAATGTGATTACATATACTCTACTTGTTTCATAATCTTGCCACAGCTGACTCATGACGAATGACGTTACACATTTTCATTTACACCAACAACCCAGAAGCAAATTTTTCTCTCTTGCTTTCCCCTATAATTTCCCAAAGCAATGCATTGCTAACAAAAAAAATGTATTACCAGTCCCAAATAATGATACCAGTTTAAGAGAGTTCTGAGTAATGCTGATCAGCTATGAATAATATGTCACTTGAATAATGAATGCTACTGATTACTGTATTGAAATGAACAATGATTAATAATGCTTTGTAACTAGGAAATGAATGCTACTGATTATGTTTTGTAACTAGGAAATGAATGCTACTGATTATGCTTTTTTAACTGGGAAATGAATGGTACTGATTACTGTATTGAAATGACCAATGATTACTTATGCTTTGTAATTAGGAAATGAATGCTACTGATTACTGTATTGAGATGAACAATGATTAATTATGCTTTGTAACTAGGAAATGAATGCTACTGATAATGCTTTATAACTGGGAAATGAATGCTACTGATTAGTGTATTAATTATTAATTAATAATGCTTTGTAACTAGGAAATGAATGCTACTGATTATGCTTTGTAACTGGGAAATGAATGCTACTGATCACTGTTTTGAAATGTCCAATGATTAATAATGCTTTGTAACTAGGAAACGAATGCTACTGATTACTGTATTGAAATGACCAATGCCAATGTTGTCTGTAAAACAATTAATGAACATTTTTCTGTAATACTACATACATGGTACAGAAATGTTCAATAACTGGGCTATGAATGCCACAAACTACTAATGTAATTCCCAATGATGACTAGTATGTGACTTAATGTCCTTCACCTTCTGACCTAACTACCCTGAATTACTGCAATATCCATTTGTTCTGTATATCCTCTTGATCATGGAGCACTATATTTGGTTTTTGCACTAATTCTACGTTGGTGTGCCTTGTAAGAACGTGGTGTTGACACGACATGCTGTCCACCACCGTGAGCGATGGAGACGTTATTATGGTCCCACTGTTTGGTGTACCTGATGTGCTGCCAAAATGATAACATGGAATATTACTACGACATTTCAGTGTCTTGGGTACGCTGAAAAATACTTCTGGGTAAAGAACTTCAGATTGTCTCACTTGGTGTTGTACTTCTGTGGAAAGTGCTACAATCATGATACAATCCTTCCCTTTCCTATCCTAATTCTTGTAACACAGGAAAATCATTTTTTTTTTTTGCTAACATCATTTGTATTCATGGCCTATACATTTTTTTCGATTTGCTGATATATTCTGAACTACAGTGCATGTGCACTTATGTCACTTGTCAACATGATTTTTTGCCATTATGTTTATTTGTTGTGATAATGCTAAAGAGTTTTTCAGTGCGTGTGCACTTTTGTCATTTTTCTAACATGATTACTACTCATTGTATATACATTTTGATTTACTGATATGTTCTGAACTGCAGTGCATGTGCACTTATGTCACTTGTCAACATGATTTTTTGCCATTATGTTTATTTGTTGTGAAAATGTTAAAGAGTTTTTCAGTGCGTGTGCACTTATGTCATTTATTTTGTACTCATTGTATACATATTTTGTACTCAATGCATGTGCACCACATTTACTTCATGTTCTACATCTGTATATTCTGTGATTGTAAGGTTAATTAGTTAAGAAAAAATTTGTTGCTCATGGCAAGTCCAAATGACTCACCATCGCTGCCAAATTTTTGCCCCCCCCCCCCCCTCCCCCCAGTGGAGGGTTATGAAACGCGTATGTATTCAGTAGCAGCGATGGCGAGGCATGACAGAATCTCTGACCAGAGAGTTGTTTATCATTGCTAGTCTGCGCTTGACTGCGCGAGAGAGGCAGTTGCGAGAAAGTAGTTGTACGTAGCGAGAGCATGTAGTTGCAGTTGCGTGTTGGACTCCGTTGCGAGTCGGAGTTGTGTGTGAGGAGTCGGCGGGCGTCGACATGGGTCTCTGGTCAAGGTTCGGGACGAGGTATATTGTTAAGTAAGGTAATGAAGCAGCATTGCGCACATCTGATAATGTAATGTATGTTAATTGTAATTAATTTGTTCAAGAAATGCCCCAATAATAATTTTGTTTTCAAAGCAATCGTTTGTAAGAAAAGAATCATTCCAATTGAAACAATATTTCCTATGCTTTTCCTCCCAGAATCAATTTATCAGATTAATTATTGCACAGGGCCTAAGGTCAGCGCAGCTGGCCTTATAAAATTTATCAGGTTCACCATAACGTTAATTTTCTGGGGAGTTAACATTTTTGCACATTGTTATTATCATTGAGTTTTATTACTGTGGGAGGCTAACATTTGGCACTATTTGCAATTTTATTCAATTCTTTTCATTTTCATATTTTTACGGGGAAATTACACTGAGCACGATGTCCATTCACATTTAAATATTTTCTTTTATTTTCACGGGGAGGTTACACTTGGCTCTATTCCCATTAACATTTAATTATTGTCTTTTCAAATATTTGCGGGGAAGTTACAACAGTTTGCCGCGCGGGATTAGCCGAGCGGTCTAGGGCGCTGCAGTCACGGACTGTGCGGCTGGTCCCGGCGGAGGTTCGAGTCCTCCCTCGGGCAAGGGTGTGTGTGTTTGTCCTTAGGATAATTTAGGTTAAGTAGTGTGTAAGCTTAGGGACTGATGACCTTAGCAGTTAAGTCCCATAAGATTTCACACACATTTTTTGAGTACAGTTTGTTTAGCGTCAAACGTACACCTTAGGTACTGTTGTTTGATTTATTTGTCATTTGTAGTCGACCAATATTAAATTATGGTGCTTACAGCGTCATCTATTGCTACATTTTGTAACTATTTATTGTTCTTCTGTCCTACATTTGCCCTTCTCCCATAATATTCCGTTGTAATTTGATGTCATTCTGACCAGTGGTGTTATTTGTACAGTGGTTTCAAAGTTTAACTTTAATTACAATCATCGAGTACATAGAGAAACGTCCTTGTTGGTGCTTCACATTTGATGTTTGCTCTGTGTGCCGGTGAAGTTTAGGACCGTTGCGGCATTAATGTGGTATTTACAGGCAATCACGCTGTAGCAGCATGCGTTCTCAGAAATGATAAGTTCACAAAGGTACATGTCTCACATTGGAACAACCGAAATAAAATGTTCAAACGTACCTACGTGCTGTATTTTAATTTAAGAAACCTACCTGTTACCAACTGTTCGTATAAAATTGTGAGCCATATCTTTATGACTATTACAGCGCCATCTATCACAAAACGAAAAAAGTGGTCCAACTAAAACATTCATATTTCTTTACGTACTACACGAATATGTAATAAAAAAGCGGTTCCTATTTTAAAAAAACGCAGTTGATATCCGTTTGACCTATGGCAGCGCCATCTAGCGGGCCAACCATAGCGCCATCTGGTTTCCCCTTCAAGCTAGACGAGTTTCGTTCTTTTTAGGTTTTTCGTTTGACGCTTATTTCGTGAGATATTTGGCCCGGTCACTATCAATGGACCACCCTGTATACAATTATGTGAATTTTTTTTTTTTTTTTTTTTTTTTTTTTTTTTTTTTTTTTTTTTTTTTTTTACAGTTGGCATGTGAAGCTAGAATATACAACAGGCATAATATTGAAAAATAATCCAACATATCCAATCGTTCAATTAGACAATTTTTGCGTGCAGAGCAATATTATTCGGTTAAACCCCGTTGAAATTTTGTATATTCATTTTATTCTGTAACTTACTGTTTTCATTAGTGAAGCCAATCCCTTAACATTCGGTACTCATTTAAGAGAATGCAGCATTTGTGTTAATGGTGTTTACAATAATATCAGCATCCTCCACAAAGTAGAAAAAGGTAAATTATTTAATGTTCTAGAAGAAATTGAAATATACACACATGTGACGAGGCAACCACACAACATACTTGATGATCAGAGAGATATATGTACAAAATTTCAATAGTGTTTTTACCGAATAATTTTGGTTTGGAGCTTATGTCCTGTATGTAAAAATTGTCTAATTTGAAGCGATACGTTCGATTAGCTTGCAATCTTATACCTCTTTTAAATTCTAACTTCACACATCAATTTTCAAAAATTTTAATTTACGTAATTGTATGTATGTATGACAGAAGACAGGTAATGTAGACTACTTGACCTGCCAGTTCGATGTTTGCTCTATGTCACAGTTATGTTAAACACTAACAAGAGCAGTCACTGGCTAAAATTTGACAGCAGTAACGTACATGACAAACTGTGCACTATGTTGCGGGGTTTATTTCAGATCCTGTCGTATTAAGTGTCAAGCACATCATTGGTACAGAAGTGCATAGTGCAAATAGACTTATAATACTGCTTTGTATGTACAGATATCTACAAATCGAGGCACACTGTTCCTCTGTATCAGATGCCACTGATGACAGGCAATAAACCCAGTAACTGGTTTTGGCAAATAAAACACTTCTAGTGCGGCCCATGGTGTACAGAAGACTTCTTTTAGTAAGTATCTGGGAGCTGCGGAACACCAAGCATTCAAGATTTTTACATCTTATAAGTGAGTTAGGTTTTCCAGGAATGTGGCTCGAAAAGATTTCAAAATGGATTTTACTCATTCGAAAATGATTTCCGAAGGAAACGTTGTCCTTGACGGGTAACTCTCTTTTTTTTTTTTTTTTTTTTCCCGCAAGCCACCTGACGGTGTGTGGCGGAGGGTACCTTGAGTACCTCTATCGGTTCTCCCTTCTATTCCATACTCGTATTGTTCGTGGAAAGAAGGATTGTCGGTATGCCTCTGTGTGGGCTCTAATCTCTCTGATTTTATCCTCATGGTCTCTTCGCGAGATATACGTAGGAGGGAGCAATATTCTGCTTGCCTCTTCGGTGAAGGTATGTTCTCGAAACTTTGACAAAAGCCCGTACCGAGCTACTGAGCGTCTCTCCTGCAGAGTCTTCCACTGGAGTTTATCTATCATCGCCGAAACGCTTTCGCGATTACTAAATGATCCTGTAACGAAGCGTGCTGATCTCCGTTGGATCTTCTCTATATCTTCTATCAACCCTACCTGGTACGGATCCCACACTGCTGAGCAGTATTCAAGCAGTGGGCGAACAAGCGTACTGTAACCTACTTCCTTTGTTTTCGGATTGCATTTCCTTAGGATTCTTCCAGTGAATCTCAGTCTGGCATCTGCTTTACCGACGATCAACATTATATGATCATTCCATTTTAAATCACTCCTAATGCGTACTCCCAGATAATTTATGGTATTAACTGCTTCCAGTTGCTGACCTGCTATTTTGTAGCTAAATGATAAAGGATCTATCTTTCTGTGTATTCGCAGCAGATTACACTTGTCTACATTGAGATTCAATTGCCATTCCCTGCACCATGCGTCAATTCGCTGCAGATCCTCCTGCATTTCAGTACAATTTTCCATTGTTACAACCTCTCGATACACCACAGCATCATCCGCAAAAAGCCTCAGTGAACTTCCGATGTCATCCACAAGGTCATTTATGTATATTGTGAATAGCAACGGTCCTATGACACTCCCCTGCGGCACACCTGAAATCACTGTTACTTCGGAAGACTTCTCTCCATTGAGAATGACATGCTGCGTCCTGTTATCTAGGAACTCCTCAATCCAATCACACAATTGGTCTGATAGTCCATATGCTCTTACTTTGTTCATTAGACGACTGTGGGGAACTGTATCGAACGCCTAAGTGAAGAAACACGGCATCTACCTGTGAACCCGTATCTATGGCCCTCTGAGTCTCGTGGACGAATAGCGCTAGCTGGGTTTCACATGACCGTTTTTTTCGAAACCCATGCTGATTCCCACAGAGTAGATTTCTAGTCTCCAGAAAAGTCATTATACTCGAACATAATACGTGTTCCAAAATTCTACAACTGATTGACGTTAGAACAATTATTAGAGTACCGGGATGTTGTCAAATGATTCCTACGAGATGCCCACTTTCGTAACGAATATCTGCCGCTCTTTTTTTTTTGTCAAGATCTTCGGCTGAAAGCTGCGCAGCTCCAGTAAGACTAATTTCATTTGTCGTCATTCTGAAAGACGCGTATTAGCGTTCGCAACTTTGGCGTGTCGAAACGGTAACCTGCATGTGATAATGGTGGTAGGGAGATGTACGTGTAGAAATTCGTGCCAGTGGAAACCCGGCTCAAACAAAAAATATTCATGCCTAGGCCACCCAATGCCAAAGACGCTATTCTTTTTTCTAGACGCTTGAACGTCTGGACCTCCTACACTATGTTATCAAAAGTATCCGGACACCTGGCTCAAAATGACTTACAAATTAGAGGCGGCCTGCATTGATAATGATGGAATTCAATATGGTGTTGGCCCACCCTTTAACCTTGATGACAGCTTCCACTCTCACACGTATACTTAATAAAATCAAGTCTTCTGGTCCAGACTGTACACCTATTAGGTTCCTTTCGGAGTATGCTGATGCATTAGCTCCATACTTAACAATCATATATAACCGTTCGCTCGACGAAAGATCCGAAACCAAAGACTGGAAAGTTGTACAGGTCACACCAATATTCAAGAATGGTCGTAGAAGTAATCCACTAAATTACAGGCCTATATCGTTAACGTCGATATGCAGCAGGATTTTAGAACATATATTGTGTTCGAACATTATGAACTACCTCGAAGAAAACGGTCTATTGAGACACAGTCAACATGGGTTTAGAAGTGTTGAGTGCTATTGACAAGGGATTTCAGATCGATTCCGTATTTCTGGATTTCCGGAAGGCTTTTGACACTGTACCGCACAAGCGGCTTGTAATGAAATTGAACGATTATGGAATATTCTCTGTTATGTGACTGGATGCTGGAGGGTTTCTTGGAGAATGGCAGGCCATTCTTCACGGAGTGCTGCACTGAGGAGAGGTATCGACGTCGGTCGGTGAGGCCTGGCACGAAGTCGGTGTTCCAAATCATCCCAGAGGTGTTCTATAGGATTCAGGTCAGGACTCTGTGCACGCCAGTCTATTACAGGGATGTTATTGTCATGTAACCACTTCGCCACAGGTCGTGTATACGAACAGGTTGTCGATCGTGTTGAAAGATGCAATCGCCATCCCCGAATTGCTCTTCAACAGTGGGAAGCAAGGAGGTTCTAAAAACATCAGTTTAGGCTTGTGCTGCGATAGTGCCACGCAAAACAACAAGTGGTGCAAGCCCCCTCCATGAAAAACACGACAACACCATAACACCACCGTCTCCGAATTCTACTGTTGGCACAACACACGTTGGCAGATGACGCTCACCGGGCATGCGCCATACTCACACCCTGCCATCAGATCGCCACATTGTGTGCCGTGATTCGTCACTCCTCACAACGTTTCTCCAATGTTCAATAGTCCAATGTTTACGCCCCTTACACCAACCGAAGCGTCGTTTGGCATTTACAAGCGTCATCTGTCGCTTATAAGCAGCCGTTCCATCATCTCACCTCCCGGCTACCTGTCACACTACTTGCAGTGGATGCTGATGGAATTTGGAATTCCTGTGTGATGGTCTGGATGGATGTCTGCGACAAGATTGGCCATCTTTTGCAGAAGGTCGAAATTTAGCGCGGACTTCAATGCGACATGCTTGTAACAGTTTCCGCAACGAAACTTTGTCTCTAAATCTGGCAGAAACAGCAAACGGCTTCTGGTCGTATGTGAAGTATGTTAGCGGCAAGAAACAATCAATGCCTTCTCTGCGCGATAGCAATTGAGCTACTATCAAAGACGGTGCTGCCAAAGCAGAGTTATTTAACACAGCCCTAAATCATACCTTCACAAAAGAAGGCGAAGTAAATATTCCAGAATTCGAATCAAGAACAGCTGCCAGCATGAGTAACGTAGAAGTAAATATCCTCGGAGCAGAGAAGCAACTTAAATCACTTAATAAAATCAAGTCTTCTGGTCCAGACTGTACACCTATTAGGTTCCTTTCGGAGTATGCTGATGCATTAGCTCCATACTTAACAATCATATATAACCGTTCGCTCGACGAAAGATCCGAAACCAAAGACTGGAAAGTTACACAGGTCACACCAATATTCAAGAAAGGTAGTATGAGTAATCCACTTAATTATAGTCCCATATCATTACCGTCGATATGCAGTAGTATTTTGGAACATATATTGCGTTCGAACAGTATGAACTACCTCGAAGAAAACGGTCTATTGAGACACAGTCAACATGGGTTTAGAAAAAATCGTTCTTGTGAAACACAACTAGCTCTTTATTCGCATGAAGTGTTGAGTGCTATTTACAAGGGATTTCAGATCGATTCCGTATTTCTGGATTTCCGGAAGGCTTTTGACACTGTACCGCACAAGCGGCTTGTAATGAAATTGAACGATTATGGAATATTCTCTGTTATGTGACTGGATTCGTGATTTCCTGTCACACAGGTCACAGTTCATAGTAATTGGCGTAAAGTCATCGAGTAAAACAGAAGTGATTTCTGGCGTTCCCCAAGGTAGTGTTATAGGCCTTTTGCTGTTCCTTATCTATATACACGATTTGGGAGACAATCTGAGCAAGTATCTTAGGTTGTTTGCAGATGACGATGTCGTTTATCGACTAATAAAGTCATCAGAAGATCAAAACAAATTACAAAACGATTTATAAAAGATATCTGAATGGTGCGAAAACTGTCTGTTTACCCTAAATAACGAAAAGTGTGAGGTCATCCAGATAAATGCTAAAGGGAACTCGTTAAACTTAGGTTGCACAATAAATCAGTCAAATCTAAATTCCCTAAATTGAACTAAATACCTAGGAATTACAATTACGAACAACTTATATTGGGAGGAACACAAAAAAATTTATGGGGAAAGCTAACCAAAGACTGCGTTTTATTGGCAGGACACTTAGAAAATGCAACAGACCTACTAAGGAGACTGCCTACAGTACGCTTGTCCGTCCTCTTTTAGAATAGTGCTGTGCCATGTGGGATCCTTACCAGATAGGACTGACGGAGTACATCGAAAAAGTTGAAAGAAGGGCAGCACGTTTTGTATTATTGCGAAAAATGGGAGGGAGTGTTACTGAAATGATACAGGATTTGGGCTGGATATCATTAAAAGAAAGGCGTTTTTCGTTACGACGTGATTTCCTTACGAAATTCCAGTCACCAACTTTCTCCTCCGAATGCGAAAATATTTTGTTGACGCCGACCTACACAGGGAAGAACGAGCACCACGGTGAAATAAGGGAAATCAGAGCTCGTACGGAAAGATACAGGTGTCCATTCTTTCCGCGCGCTATACGAGATTGGTTTAATAAAGAACTGTGAAGGTGGTTCGATGAACTCTCTGCCAGACACTTTAATGTGATTTGCAGAGTATCCATGTAGATGTAGATGTATTACACATTACGACCCTCTTCAACTGTCGGCGGTCTCTGTCAGTCAACAGACGAGGTCGGCCTGTACGCTTTTGTGCTGTACGTGCCCCTTGACGTTTCCACTTCACTATCACATCGGAAAGAGTGGACCAGGGGATGAGGAAATATCGCGTACAGACGTATGACACAAGTGACACCCAATCACCTGACCAGGTTCGACGTCCGTGAGTTCCGCAGAGCGCCCCATTCTGTTCTCTCACGATGTCTAATGGCTTCTGAGGTCGCTGATCTGGAGTACCTGGTAGCAAAATGCACCTAATATGAAAAAAGTATGTTTTTGTATGTGTCCGGGTACTTTTGATCACATAGTGTAGTTCTATCAGTTTCATTTCTAGCGCGGTGTTGGATCCTTACCAGATAGGATTGACAGTGTACACCGAAATGGTACAAAGAAGGGCAGCACGTTTTGTATTATCGCGGCACAGGGGAGAGATCATCGCGGACATGATGCAGGATTTGGAAAGGACATCATTAAAACAAAGGCGTTTTTCGTTGCGGCGGAATCTTCTCACGAAATTTCAATACCAACTTTCCCCTCAGAATGCGAAAATATTTTGTTGTCACCGACCTACATAGGGTTTGACGATCATCATAATAAAATACGGGAAATCAGAGAACGCACGGAAAGATACAGGTGTTTGCTTTTTCCGCGCGCTATACGAGATTGGAATGATTGTGAAGGTGGTTCGATGAACCCTCTGCCAGGCACTTAAATGTGCTTTGCAGAGTATCCATGTAGATGGAGATGTAGACGAAGATACACCTCAGATACACCGCGTATTTGGACGACTTGCAGGCGCGGTCCGCTGGTTACAGCTGCCCCTGAAATCCGACCGTGCAGGCTACCCGCCGCATGCCTGAGTTGGGCGGGCAGTCAGCCTGCTGCTCCTGGTGACGTCACAAACGGAGGTGACGGTTGCATGCTGCTGGCGGCTTATCTGTTCGAACGGCCGTTCCGTCGCTTTCCGAGTCAACACTGTCGTCGAGACCAGTGTTCGGCAGTCGAGAGTGCCGCGTGCGCGTTCCCGGCTCGACAGTCACACTCACAACAGAGGTAAACGTGATTTCACACGTCCGCCGGAAGTGAACTGACCGTATGGCGTTATTGGCCGGGAGACCTCCCCAGCAGAGATGGGTCGCTCGCCAACTAATGCTCGGTTTACACTAGCAAGTTATTGCAGCAATTTACTTGCGAGGAGGAACTTGCCGCGCGATTTACGGGTGTAAATATATCGCCAAGTCGACTTGCGACCGTAGCAATTTATTGCGGAAGTGACTTGCTGCACCTTTTCCGCTTCCAGTGTGAACACCACGCAAGAAGTATCTGCAAGTAACTTGCGCTTTTAGAATTTATTTCTATTTCCTGCAAGTAGGAAGCGCAAGTTATAGTAAGTATGTCGTCTGCATAACACTCATATCTAACATTGTACTTGATGTGGTGACTTAATTTTATGCAACCAACTTACGTATTATGTGCAAACAAATTTCAGAAATGCAGGAGAAACGGGAATGGATGAAGCAGGATACAGAACATTTTATTGAAGCCGTAGAGAGCTACCCCGAAATATTGAACGTGCATAACCGAGACTTTAAGGATAAAGTGAAGAAGATGAGCGCATTAAATGAAATCGCGTCGATATTGGAGACATCTGTGAAAGAAGTACAGAGAAAGTAGCATAAGTTGAAGACACAACCCCTTTGCTACCTGCATACACTCGCTTTTTGTTGTAGGAGTCTAGAAAAAGACGATGTGTAATTATTACATGTTCTATTCAATTAGCTTGTCACTTTCCATTTTATGAGCATTAGACAAAAAAAAACATTTTTATAAGAATATCATTCTGTATAATGCAGATTATTTCAATAAAAATTTAATTTCATTGTTGTGTTTTCACATACCTTCAAATAATTTTCCCTTTTCAAGACGTGAAAAATGGCTCTACATACATCGGGTACGATAAGAGAAATCATGCTGACGGGAATATGAAACAAGTACATAGTATGAGTCTCCTACAAAGAAAAGATTTCAAAATTCAAACTTTTTTTGGTTGTATGTTTCAGATAAATAAGTGAAATGCCTATTTTATTCGTAGCTCACCAGTAGCTATAAATCGTAGAGTGACTAGCAAACGTTCGTTTGCTGAAATAGCAGTATGGAAGTTTGTGTCTCGTTATGATATGACTGGCGCTATTAACATCAACGAATACTCCAGATCATTTGAGGACATTCTGCAAAAGTTTTCAGAAGTGTCCATGCTCTCGATACTAAGTTCTTGCAAAAGGTTATTATAGGCACCATTTTGCGATCTTCTCATTATCTACTCTCTAACCCAATTACTTCTCTTTTTCTTTTTCACGTTTTCCATTAGAATTACAAGAGCTGCAGTAGATGTCAGCCGCCTACTTGTCATTTTATACTTCGGCTGACACTCGTAGTGGAACTGAAAGCATATGTAAACAGTATCAGCAAGTTGTTGACGCAAATTTCTTGCCAAAGAACTTGCGGAAGAATCTTGCTTAATTCTAGCGCAGCTGTGTAAACACAGCTGCAAGCGGCTAGCAATAACTTGCAGCAATAACTTCTGCAAGCGACTTGCTAGTGTAAACCCAGCTTAACAGGTGCAAGGGAACGGTTCACCAAGATGAACGGAACGAGCGAGGAACGAATTCTAAGGAACGGTATTTCATAGTTCACTTCGGTAGCGGCTTTCTACTTATACACTCCTGGAAATGGAAATAAGAACACCGTGAATTCATTGTCCCAGGAAGGGGAAACTTTATTGACACATTCCTGGGGTCAGATACATCACATGATCACACTGACAGAACCACAGGCACATAGACACAGGCAACAGAGCATGCACAATGTCGGCACTAGTACAGTGTATATCCACCTTTCGCAGCAATGCAGGCTGCTATTCTCCCATGGAGACGATCGTAGAGATGCTGGATGTAGTCCTGTGGAACGGCTTGCCATGCCATTTCCACCTGGCGCCTCAGTTGGACCAGCGTTCGTGCTGGACGTGCAGACCGCGTGAGACGACGCTTCATCCAGTCCCAAACATGCTCAATGGGGGACAGATCCGGAGATCTTGCTGGCCAGGGTAGTTGACTTACACCTTCTAGAGCACGTTGGGTGGCACGGGATACATGCGGACGTGCATTGTCCTGTTGGAACAGCAAGTTCCCTTGCCGGTCTAGGAATGGTAGAACGATGGGTTCGATGACGGTTTGGATGTACCGTGCACTATTCAGTGTCCCCTCGACGATCAGCAGTGGTGTACGGCCAGTGTAGGAGATCGCTCCCCACACCATGATGCCGGGTGTTGGCCCTGTGTGCCTCGGTCGTATGCTGTCCTGATTGTGGCGCTCACCTGCACGGCGCCAAACACGCATACGACCATCATTGGCACCAAGGCAGAAGCAACTCTCATCGCTGAAGACGACACGTCTCCATTCGTCCCTCCATTCACGCCTGTCGCGACACCACTGGAAGCGGGCTGCACGATGTTGGGGCGTGAGCGGAGGACGGCCTAACGGTGTGCGGGACCGTAGCCCAGCTTCATGGAGACGGTTGCGGATGGTCCTCGCCGATACCCCAGGAGCAACAGTGTCCCTAATTTGCTGGGAAGTGGCGGTGCGGTCCCCTACGGCACTGCGTAGGATCCTACGGTCTTGGCGTGCATCCGTGCGTCGCTGCGGTCCGGTCCCAGGTCGACGGGCACGTGCACCTTCCGCCGACCACTGGCGAGAACATCGATGTACTGTGGAGACCTCACGCCCCACGTGTTGAGCAATTCGGCGGTACGTCCACCCGGCCTCCCGCATGCCCACTATACGCCCTCGCTCAAAGTCCGTCAACTGCACATACGGTTCACGTCCACGCTGTCGCGGCATGCTACCAGTGTTAAAGACTGCGATGGAGCTCCGTATGCCACGGCAAACTGGCTGACACTGACGGCGGCGGTGCACAAATGCTGCGCAGCTAGCGCCATTCGACGGCCAACACCGCGGTTCCTGGTGTGTCCGCTGTGCCGTGCGTGTGATCATTGCTTGTACAGCCCTCTCGCAGTGTCCGGAGCAAGTATGGTGGGTCTGACACAACGGTGTCAATGTGTTCTTTTTTCCATTTCCAGGAGTGTAGTTCCTGGGAACGGCAAACGGTCGGTCTCGTTCCCGCAACGGCACGTCGGCCGTTCTCGTTCCAGCCTCGGTCCCGTTCCCGCCTATCTCGTTCTCGGTCTCGCTCGTCCGGACTCGTCCTTCTTCACGTGGCGACTCGTCGCAGTTCCACTGCCGACTGCTCGTGGTTAGTTCAGTATCGAGTTTACTCGTTTCGTTCGCTGCGCACGCCCATTCTAGATCTGTTTCAAAACATTCTTTAACTGTGGACTTCTGGTTCTTTGTGTATTCTACTCAGCGTCCAGCACCGGTAATTAAAATATATTTCATAACTACGTAAATTACACAAAAATTACGTTGTATGAAATACAGACATCTTTTCAGGTAATAAAAGGGCTTATCAGCTTACTTCACAATTTCGATAAACAGCAGAAGACATAGTTATAAAAAGGCAAGACTTTTTGTTCTTACACATGCAAAGGAAGATGGGAACGGCACACACGAGTGGCCATTTTCTGTCGTTCTTCATCGAAGTTAGAAGAGCATGTTGATTGTTATGGAAGGCAGACCGACTTACAACCGAATGAAGCCCGCACTCGATAATGGAGTGTCTGGTCTCATATTTGGTAAAGAGAATATCATATTACGGTATATTGATAATTTTTACTTATGGACCGTCTGACAGCATTTGAATGAAACACAATTTTAGTGCCATACGCGTTTCGCCTTTATTTTCTGCAAGGCATCATCAGTGGCCTGGAATATGTACATATGTTAGCTATTTAAGTTACATTTTTGTCACTGTGCCTATAGGTTATAAACAGTTCTGGTGGTTGGTATTTCCTATTAAGTAGTAATGCTTTGAACTGTACTTACAGGTTGCGTGGGCAGTTTCTTACAGATTACGCTCCTGTTGCATTTTTGGTGTTGGTCTTCTTCTTATGAATGCCAATTTGCGGTTTTTTCCCACATACCACAGCACTATGACCTAAACGCTTGTTTCAATGCAATGCTTTGGTTTCTGTTGCCGACTGTCAAACGTTTTTACCAAAGATCGAATGTTATTGCCAAACTTTCGAGTGTTCAAATGGTTCAAATGGCTCTGAGCACTATGGGACTCAACATCTGAGGTCATCAGTCCCCTAGAACTTAGAACTACTTAAACCTAACTAACCTAAGGACATCACACACATCCATGCCCGAGGCTGGATTCGAACCTGCGACCGTAGCGGTCACGCGGTTTTTCCAGTGTAATTATTGAAGTATCTGTGATGTGTTCGTGCATGCATTTGTGTGTGCGTGTGTGTACGTGTGTGTGTGTGTATGTGTCTGTGTGTGTTTGTGTGGTATAATTTATTTTTTCTTTTTTTTGTGGGCTGTGTGTGTGTGTGTGTGTGTGTGTGTGTGTGTGTGTGTGTGTGTGTCTGCGTGTGTGTGTGTGTGTGTGTGTCCGGATGGTGTGTTGAAGAATATCATATCTTCTAAATATTATCTCAGTGGTACATGGTGGCGCACGAAAATTCGGCCCGAGTACTAGACAGCTCGCTGCCGCCCACCAATCGTCATCTGTTGTTTCGAAGTTGTCGTTTGTTATTTCTTTACTGCCTAACTATTATAAGTTTATGTATTCTGCTCGAACCGGTCAACAAGTCGTGCGTAATTGGCGAGCAGTCTGTACTCAGAACCGGTTTCTCGTGTGCCACCTTACATCAAATGACTGCGATCATCCACCTAACACTACGGTTGGCTAAACGAGAGGTTTTTCATAATCACAGGAATTACTTTTACAAGTGTACGAGAATTCTGTAATGAATAAAAACTCTGTTCTCCAGGGGGGGAGGCAAGTGCCCTTTCTTGGCTCCTTCCATCCTTCAGTCAGCTATGCTACTAATTTCCAATCTTTCATAAGAACCATATACTAAGCACAAATGAACGGTGAACGAGTAAAAATGAACGGTTCCCAAAAAAGAGTGATAACCAGTGAAGTGGTTCCCAAGGATGAACGAGTTTGCCCATTCTACTCCCCTGTCTGTGACAGTACGGGCGTCTCGTGCAAGTCCTATTTGATACCACCTGCGAGTCACTGAGAGTGAGATGAAATTATTATGACAACAGAGACGCTCAGTCCCGGAGTGAAGCAGATCAGTAATCCGGCTGGGAATAAAGCTGGGAGGCGTAAGTGTACAGGGAGAGACTTTCGCCACTACACCACGATGTGCGGGCAGCGCAGTGTGCTGTTAGTTAGTTACGAGTACATGTTCCATACAATATTTGTACGATTCTTTCCCCCAAATGATGTGGGACGAGCCAGCTTACAGTATACGTACATATGACTACTGTTAACATTAATAAACTATCATTTTATTCCTACTAAAGCAACAACACTTTAAAAATGTTTCTCTTTTTACTGGCTACCAGTTTTTAAGTAGGAATACCGCAACGGAATAGAAGGAGCTGTCCAGGAAAAAATTGGAAATTTATGGTAAGGTCTTATGGGACCAAACTGCTGAGGTCATTGCTCCCTAACCTTACGAGCTACTTAATCTAACCTACACTAAGGACAACACACCCACCCATGCCCGAGGGTGGACTCGAACCTCCGACAGGGGGGGGGGGGGGGGGGGGGGGACCGTGACAATATAACACTCGCTTACTGTGACACAAACCAGTGTTACCCTCTGGGAGGATTTTGAGTTTTGAGCGTGCATCTGTCTAATGGATTAAGATATCGGGCAGTAATTTTGAATATATGTAATTAATAGAAAAACTAAACAGGCTTTTACTTTGGGGATAATGGAAGTAGTAAAGTTCATATACGAATGAAAAATCGAATGGTCGCCAGCCCAATTAGGCACACTAATTTGCAATATTATGTTCAAGAAAACTATTAGTTGTTGTAGTGGCTTTCATTAAGACTCCCTTTGAATAGCACACCGGATACACAGGAATGCAGGGTGATTTAAGTTGTGGGTAGCAGTAGTTACCATTAATGCACAAACCAGTAATCATGGAAAGCGAAATTGTGCCCATTGCATAATAATAACAGTTACAATCACGATCATCACGTGATTCAGTATCGAGATGTTACTGCAGGAAGCACCGAACTAAAGTTGGACTTGGAAATGGTTCAAATGGCTCTGAGCACTATGGGACTTAACTTCTGAGGTCATCAGTCCCCTAGAACTTAGAACTACTTAAACCTAACCAACCTAAGGACATCACACACATGCATGCCCGAGGCAGGATTCGAAACTGTGACCATAGCGTTCGCGCGGTTCCAGACTGTAGCGCCTAGAACCGCTCGGCCACCCTGGCCGGCGGACTTGGAAATGTTTCTGACTTAACTGACATATAAATAGCACAGATAAAATGAAATAGTACTATAATTGCAATGTTTATACTCCCATTTACAGAAATGTATAGTTTTCGTAAGTAGCAAAAATATTCCAATGCGAGAAGAATATGGTGGGGACGCATAAACTGATACTGTATAACTAGTCAAACTCAATGATTATTTCAGTAGAAAATTCAGTTCACTAAATTTGATTCCTAGCCTCACTTGGAATAGTTTCAAATATAGCCCTTAATTTGAGAAAGAAATTTGTGAGAATGAAGTGTACATTTGGAGCCCAGTATTCTACAGAAGTGAAACATGGACTGTGGGTGAAAGCAGGAAAGAAGAGAATCGTAGCATTTCAGAAGTGGCGTTACAGAAGAATGTTGAAACTCAGATAGAGTGATAGGGTAAGGAATGAGGAGGTTCTCTGCAGAATCGAAGAGGAAAGGAATGCATGGAAAACACACAAGAAGAAGCGACAGGATGATAGGATATCTGTTAAGACATTGGGGAATAACTTGTGTGCACTACAGGGAGCAGTAGAGGGTACAAACTGTAGAGGAGACTGGAAAACAACCAGCAATTAATTGAGGACGTAGGTAGCAGGAGCTGCTCTGATACTACAAGGTGACACAGGAGAGGAATCTGTGGCGTCTGTGGCGGGGTGCATCAAACCAGTCACAAGACTGATTTTTTTTTTTTTTTCATTTATTGAATTTCAATTCCCCCCGAAGGGGGCGGGCTGGCAGCAGCTTAGTATGCCGCTCTTCAGCCGACAGATTTTGTGACAAAGATCAAGAGAACAAATAATAAAAAACAGGCTATAAAATCGGAGACTTAGAGAGTAACAAGGCGAAAAGAAATCGTGGAATTAAAACAACAACATAGGGATGATGACGCTAATTAAAATACATACGAAGCAGACAGGGAAAACAATAGACAATTAGAAAAACACGGCGACAGTCTGGATTCTGTTCGCAAAGGACATAAAATTCACACCTAGCGACAGCATGGTTTCTGTTCGCAACACGAGAAAAACAAACAACACTGAATAGTCACTGGAACACTGCACTAAAAAGTTGGCAAATGTGACACCACAGTCGAGAGCAGGTGGGGGGAAACTGGACAGAAGATGGGAAAACAAAAAAAGGGGGGAAAGAAGAGTAAAAGCGAAGGGGGGAGCCAGGAAAGGAGCTGAAGGAGGATGAGGACCCATAAGAGGGGTGGGGGGCAGACGCGACAGGGAGTGGGGTAGGCAGAGGAGGGGAATACAAAAGGACTGGGGGGGAGAAGGGAGGTAGGGAGAGGGTTAGTGGGGAGAAAAACAGGACGGAAGGGGGGGGGGGGGAGAGGGAGCCCAGGGAAAGGACAGAGGAAAGGAGGGGGATTGAGGATCAGAGTTGATAGGAAGGATAGATGGAGGGAGAGAGGGCATCATCCGGGAGGGGGAGGTGACGGAAGCCACCTTGGGAAAGGAGATGTAGGGTGTCGAGATGGGGGGTAGGGGGGACACAACAGAAGACGTGGCAGGGGGCAGGGATGGGAGAGGAGAGGAGCAACCAGGGGGTTCAAGACGGCGGGAGGTGTAGAGGATGCGGATATGTTCGAGGAATAGGAGCAGATGGGGGAAAGGAATGACGTCATAGAGGATCCGCGTGGGGGACGGGAGGCGGATACGGAAGGCGAGGCGGAGTGCATGACGCTCAAGGATCTGGAGGGACTGATAGAATTTGGGGGGGGGGGCAGATATCCAGGCAGGACTGGCATCACAGAGGATGGGACGGATTAAGGATTTGTAGGTGTGGAGGATGGTAGAGGGGTGCAACCCCCATGTCCGGCCAGAGAGGAGTTTGAGGAGTCGGAGGCGGTTCTGGGCTTTGGATTGGATGGAGCGGAGACAAGACTGATGACAAAAAATTGTGTGTCTGTGTGTGTGTGTGTTTGTGTGAGTGAGAGAGAGAGCGAATTAACATTTACGTTAAGACGTTTACACAGCCATCTATCGGTAAAATTTTCGTTAGTTTTTTTTTTTTTTTTTTTTTTTTTTTTTTTTTTTTTTTCACGTCCTTTCCCTCTGTGTAAATAATTTGCTGTTTAAATTTGAAGTCCTTCTGGGCAGTGATTCTCTTTCTACAACGATTGAAACAGAAACTGTACGAGGGGCGTTTGAAAAGTCCGTGCAAAGTCCGAGAGATGGCACCACCGGCGCATATCGAGGTCATGTTTAGTTAGTGGCATCTCTGGAAAGAACGCACACCAAGTTTCAGTCATATTGCTCTATTTCTTTGTGTTTGGCATTCGTCTGAATCAAGGAAGTCGAGCGATTGTCAAAAAATGGACGAAAAAGAATTTGGTCTGGTGATCAAACATTACTTTATGAAATGAAGAACGCCTCAGGAGACTAAGAGAAGCTTGATAAACATTGCGGTGACTCTGCACCGTCGATTAGAACAGTTTATAAGTGGTTTCAAAATTTTCGCAGTGGCCATATATGCTGAACGTTCTGGACGCCCTGTGGAGGTTACGACCCCAGAAATCATTGATAAAATCGATGTTATGATGATGGATGACAGAAGAGTTGATTTGAGTGAGGTTGCTAGTGCTGTGGACATCGCGGATGAACGGGTACATAATATTTTGCGTAAACATTTGGACATGAGAAAGCTGTCCGCAAGATGGGTTCCGCGACTGTTCACGCTTGACCAAAAACGGAATCTTATGAAGTGTTGCAAGGATGGTTTTCAGCTGTTCAGGAAGAATCCGCTGGACTTTAAGCGTCGTTTAGTCACTGTGGATGAAAAATGGATGTATTACTATACTCCTGAGACCAAACAACAATCTAAATAATGGGTTACCAAGGGAGAATCTGCACCAAAAAAGGCGAAGACTGTTCCTTCGGCCGGAAAGGTTATGGCGACTGTCTTTCGGTATTCGCAAGGGATAATCCTCATCATCTGTCTAGCAAAGGGTAAAACTATTACAGGTGCATATATTTCAGCGTTATTGGACCGCTTGGAAACAGAGTTGCTAGAAAAAAGGCCGGCGATTGGACGGCAAAAAAGTCCTTTCCCATCAGGACAATGCACCAGCGCACACCTCAGCAGTTGTGGTCGCAAAATTATTCGAAATAGGATTCCAACTCGTTTCACATCCCCCCCTGTTCTCCAGACTTGGCTCCCTCGGACTACTACTTGTTCCCCAATTTGAAGAAATGGCTGGTGGCACAAAGATTTTATTCAAACGAGGAGCAGATTGCAGCAACTAATAGCTATTTAACACACTTGGACAATTCCTATTATTCGGAAGGGATCAACAAATTAGAACAGCGTTGATACGTAGTCAGAAAACATCGTTCTTGTGCAACGCAGCTAGCTCTTTATTCGCATGAAGTAATGGTCGCTATCGACAGGGGATCTCAAGTTGATTCCGTATTTCCAGATTTCCGGAAAGCTTTTGACACCGTTCCTCACAAGCGACTTCTAAACAAGCTGCGGGCCTATGGGGTATCGTCTCAGTTGTGCGACTGGATTCGTGATTTCCTGTCAGGAAGGTCGCAGTTCGTAGTAATAGACGGCAAATCGTCGAGTAAAACTGAAGTGATATCAGGTGTTCCCCAGGGAAGCGTCCTGGGACCTCTGCTGTTCCTGATCTGCATAAATGACCTGGGTGAAAGTCTGAGCAGTTCTCGTAGGTTGTTCGCAGATGATGCTGTAATTTACCGTCTAGTAAGGTCATCCGAAGACCAGTATCAGTTGCAAAGCGATTTAGAAAAGATTGATGTATGCTGTGGCAGGTGGCAGTTGACGCTAAATAACGAAAAGTGTGAGGTGATCCACATGAGTTCCAAAAGAAATCTGTTGGAATTCGATTACTCGATAGATAGTACAATTCTCAAGTCTGTCAATTCAACTAAGTACCTGGGTGTTAAAATTACGAACAACTTCAGTTGGAAAGACCACATAGATAATATTGTGGGGAAGGCGAGCCAAAGGTTGCGTTTCATTGGCAGGACACTTAGAAGATGCAACAAGTCCACTAAAGAAACAGCTTACACTACACTCGTTCGTCCTCTGTTAGAATATTGCTGCGCGGTGTGGGATCCTTACCAGGTGGGATTGACGGAGGACATCGAAAGGGTGCAAAAAAGGGCAGCTCGTTTTGTATTTTCACGTAATAGGGGAGAGAGTGTGGCAGATATGATACGCGAGTTGGAATGGAAGTCATTAAAGCAAAGGCGTTTTTCGTCGCGGCGAGATCTATTTACGAAATTTCGGTCACCGACTTCCTCTTCCGAATGCGAAAATATTTTGTTGAGCCCAACCTACATAGGTAGGAATGATCATCAAAATAAAATAAGAGAAATCAGAGCTCGAACAGAAAGGTTTAGAAGTTCATTTTTCCCGCGCGCTGTTCGGGAGTGGAATGGTAGAGAGATAGTATGATTGTGGTTCGATGAACCCTCTGCCAAGCACTTGAATGTGAATTGCAGAGTAATCATGTACATGTAGAAAAGGAGACTGTGTCGAAAAATAAAAAAAAGGTTTACCCCAAACACGTTAAGCAGTTTTTATTTTTGCGCGGACTTTTCAAACGCCCCTTGTAATATTTGGATACACTGTACTGTCCGCGACGCAGCGTAAGATAACTTGCGGAGTATAGATGTGGAACAGAGAAGGAGAAACACACACACTCACACACACACACACACACACACACAGCTAGAGAGGGTTTGGTGGGGAGCGGGCAGCTTCCCCATCTGACCGCGCCACGCGCGCTACTCTGACGTCACTTCCGCCGCAGTGGCAGCGTCTGTGAGCCCCTCTCCCTCCCCCCCTCCCCCCCCCCCCCCCGCCAGACACATCGCACACTTCCATCTGCCTGACCTGCCCCACACGTGGCAGCACGCCACACTCGCACGTGGGGGCGGAAGGCGGGTACGCAAGCGATTCCCGGCTGCCAGGTCGAGACCTCGCGTACGGCGGCGTGGGTGTCAAGTTTTAACTATCGACCCAAAGCAAAGTGGAGAAAAAATGTTGCCACCATCTAACTGCGTGACGGTGTCAACGCTTCCTCCCCCCCGCCATATGTTCTTTCGGGAACCCGTCCCTGAGTGGGCTGAGTTGTTAACAGTCTGGTACCCCTCACAGTATTACTGATCTATGAAACAGAAGCAGTTCAAAATTTGTACTATCGATCAGGATTATTAGTCAAATATTTTTGAGAAAGCACATTTGCAGAAACATCTGCAAATACACAGTTTAACAGAAAGTGGTTCTCTGCAAATGGGCTCTCTTTAAACTTTGACAAAACACAGTATATACAGTTCCACACAGTAAATGGAATGACACCATTAATAAATACAAACTTCGATCAGAAATCGGTAGCTAAGGTAGAATATTCAAAATTTCTAGGTGTATGCACTGATGAGGGGTTAACTGGAAAAAACACACTGAGGATCTGCTGAAACGTTTGAGTTCAGCTACTTACGCTATTAGGGTCATTGCAAATTTTGGCGATATACATCTGAGTAAATTAGCTTACCACGCCTATTTTCATTCTCTGCTTTCGTATGGCATCATATTCTGGGGTAACTCATCATTGAGTAAAAGAGTGTTCATTGCACAAAAGCGTTTAATCAGAATAAATGCTGGAGCTCATCCAAGATCATCCTGAAGACACTTATTTAAAGAGCTAGAGATCTTCACTGTACCCTCACAATATATATATATTCACTTACGAAATTTGTTATTAACAATCCGAACGAATTCAAAAGTAATAGCAGCGAACATGGCTACAACACTAGGAGAAAGGATGATCTTCACTACTCAATGTTAAATCTAACTTTGGCTCAGAAGGGGGTAAATTATGCTGCCACAAAAGTCTTTGGTCACTTACCTAATAGCATCACAAGTCTGACAGATAGCCATACAGCGTTTAAAAGGAAATTAAAAGAATTTCTGAATGGCAACTCCATCTACTCATTAGATGAATTTTTGGACATAGTAAGTGGGTAATTTTCCCAACCCCCACAAAAAAATTAAAAATATTAAGTGTCATGTAATATTTTGTGTAATGTAATACCTTGTATAGACACCTTTTATTAACCTGACACGTTCCATATCATTACGAAGTGTCGTATTCATGATCTATGGAACAAGTACGGTACTAATCTAATCTAATCTGTGCACATAAACATTCTCCAGAACATACACCTACCACTAGAAACAGTAAGCTACTTTTCGATTTGTCATACTTTTATAAACTTATATTTCATAATGTGACATTTGGTAATACAGCAATGTGATCTCGCCAGGCCCAGAACTAAATGAAGTTTATGTAGATCTGAAGATGAGCCCCCAGAGCTCGAAATTCATAGTGAATTTTACTAAAATCACGATTTGTGGCTGAAGGCGGTTGTTCTTAATCATTACAAAAGTAGTACAGTCACGGAAGAAATACTGCAAACAACGAATAAGAAGAAAATAAAATTTCGGAGAAAATCAGTCAGATATCTATCACATTGTGATATTGACAACAATTATTTTATCTATTTTGGCTGGAGAATACCGCAGCTGTTTTCTGAAATTACACAGTAGCAAATACTGCAACCATGGCATTATTAACTAAATTGTTCCGGGTGCCCCAAATTGCACATTGGCCAAACTTGTAGGAGTTTCTGTGTACGATTCCGTGAATACAATGATGCTCCCTGGCTCAACAACCTAAATAAGCCACCTTCTGAATCCACATCTACATCTACACTCTGCAAACCACCGGTAGGTGCATGGCAGAGGGTACATCCCACTGTACCAGTTATTAGGGTTAGTTCCCGTTCCATTCACGTATGGAGTGCGGGAAGAATGATTGTCTGAAAGCGTCTGTGCGTCCAGTAATTACAATTTAAGTTGTTGTAGTTGTATTCTAATGTTATCCTCACGATCTCTATGTGAGCGATAAGTAGGGGAGTGTAGTATATTCACAGAGTCATCATCTAAAGAAGGTTCTCGGAACTTTGTTAACAGACTTTCTCGGGACAGTTTGCGTCTATCTTCAAGAATCTTCCAGTTCAGTTTCTTCAGTATCTCTATTACACTCCCACGGATTAAACAAAACTGTGACCATTCGTGTTGCCCTTCTCTGTTTACGTTCAATATTCCCAGTTAGTACTATTTGCTAACGGTCCCACTATCTTGAACAATATTCTAGGATGGGTCGCATGACGTTCGCTACTCACTTGTTCGAACACGAAAACACAGACTTAAGCATCGAAGAAAACTTAGAGTTATTACATTTTTTCCGAAAAAGGAGTAGAAATAAATTTTTAGAGGAATTTAGGAATATACAGCCACATTCACTGAATGGTTAACTAGAATTTAAACTATATATATATATATATATATATATATATATATATATATATATATATATATATATACTTCCAACATTTCATACAACTCCTATAATTTGAAACGATAGAAACAGTAATCATAAATAATTAAATGTCTGACTGTATAAAATTATATGTACTATGTAGAAATATCTTTGAAGTAACTCCAGAAGTGTGTCTATCTGTACACATCTTTGGCATATTAAATCAGCAGCCGATGTAAACCAATGTATCCTCCATCTTGTTTTTAGTTCAATTCATTGATGTGTTCGTACTTTAAAAGAAATTCAAACCTCTGTCCTTTTATGTAAATGGTAGGCTTTCCAGGAAGTAAGTACAATGTATACAGCTCTTGTAAGTGTAAAACTATGCAAAACCTTGTTATATTTTAGGACACAAATGTAAAAATCGCAAAGAAGTCAACGCCCCAGGCAAAGCTTGAAACTAGTAATGGTATAATAAAATCATTTTAAAAAAACTTGTGGCTGGCTGCAGTGTTCCCCACAGCGTAACTGAAAACAATATTTATAACAGGTTAAAATACTCGTAGAGTATTCTTTGGTACCACTTACCTACTTGCCTTCACAGCTTAGAAAAAGTCAGGCAACAGACAACATTAAGGAAAGTATGTTATGCCTTCCAGTTTCCCCTTCTGATGCTAATCTATTAAAAAATGTACAAAATTTTATTACGAGAAATATATCTAAAAATTTAGATCAATTATCACACACATCATCATCATATTTTCTAATTTTCTGAAAATAGTAGGCAAGTGGGGTAGAGAAGGTTATTCTGATTATATGTGCCTGTTTTGGTGAATTTAACATCAGTCATTCAGCAGAAAAGTGTACCTGTATGATAAAAATTCAGATTTCCGGTAAATTGCAACAGAACATTTACCAACATATTAGCTTACCAGTATACGGTTCCAGAACATTCAAGATGCATATCCTGTTTCTTTATCCCCTTGACTCTCTCTCATCATTATTTTATCCTTCCTAGCCACTTTGGTAACAGTTTCTGTTGCTCTTTCTGGTTTAGTTACTCGCGGCTGATCAATAAGAGTTATAGTTAAACAATATGCCTTTGAGTCTCGTATACCTAATTTTTCAGAACGAACCTTTGTAACTGCATCACCATTAGAAGCCATTACTGTATCCATTACAAATATCTTCAATACGATCAACCCAGGAAACACGGTTTCGGTATTCGCTCCCCTAAGTGGCTCTTGAAGCTTCATTTGTAATTTTTTGCTGGAGCCCTTTATTTAGGTTTAGTTGCCTCCATAACAGAAGGAATGGTTGTGAATGTAGTGTATGCCTCTACACCCAATTTCTGTAGGTGACTGTTGAACCAAAGATATGTATTATTGGCTGTTGCTTTGAATTATTTGCCTCGAAACCTCCATTTGGTGTTAAGTTTTTTTATTCTCGGCGTTTCTAGCACGGGAAACACACACACTGAAATAGAATGTAATATAACACCACTGCAGTAACTGAGAAGCACACGTGTTTCAAATTCCGAAAGAAAGGAAACAAATATATCATAAGATCTTTGGCAATAATTAAGCCTTGGCCTTCCAGATACCCCAGTTCCTAGGTTTCAATTGTCGGAGCCTTCTAGAGTACACCTGTGTTTACGATTCATATCTAAGAGCTGAAAAAAGTGAGGGGAACAAGAATTGCCACATGTTCTGACGCACTTTAAGATGACAGAGGGTAAGTGTCCTGTGTTACGCTCGAACGGTATTTACGAACAAACGAAAAATGAAAATGTCCATAAACTATACATTTTCGTTATCGGCATCAAACTCTCTTTGCTATAGGGCAATTTTTTTGTCATTTTTCACGACTAGGCCACCTTAATGGAAATGATAAGGTCGCAAAATCCGCGAATCAGAAACAGCGGAGCAATTTGGATTTTCTGACACACAGCTACTCCCGTAATCCACAATCGAGCAGCCGTTTTCAGCGATTATTGCTGATGACAAGCTGTATTTTGCCGCATATGACAGCTTTTTGCTTGTGTAAATTTTCTACTGTCGTTTTTATCACAGCCAAAAAGCTATCATAAAGGGCAAAATTGTCGTCAATGACCCAACTGTCCTCTGCAACAGATCATTATTCAACACTGCAAGCGAACCACACTGTAGCATTGTTCTTGGGGGGCGAAATGAAAAGGAATTGTTATTCTATATATTTTGAAAAATGTCGAAAAAGTGAATATTTTGGTGGGCCACTTGGCAACAGAATCAGGGATTGATTACACTATTATAATGACATACGTTGAGCATTAAATACCTGGTTGGATTGTTTTGAACAAGAGCAGCAGATTGATTTATTTGAGATCGTTCGGAAGAAACATTATCATTTCTGTGCATTTTTATAGTCGCGATGTAGTCATACCCGGATCAACACTAAGGGACCAGGAGATCTATAGACTTTAAAAGAAATGCAACACTACACAATTTAAAAAAAGCTGATTCAGAAATAATGGGGAAACGGTAATGTTCCTTTTTCCTCATGCTGAGTTCGGCCCATCAGCGTGATAGTATTTTCTGGTCATGAACTAACATAAAGTAATTAACATTCAAGTAAATGAGGAGATGGAAATCATCAAGGTTAATTTACTAAAGTAAGCACACTTATCTTTAACACACGTTTTTTTTAATGCTACGTACCTTTTCGTATTAAATTACAATAGATGACCATACTTTATACATAACAGTCAAGGCCGGCCGGGGTGGCCAAGCGGTTCTAGGCGCTACAGTCTGGAACCGCGCGACCACTACGGTCGCAGGTTCGAATCCTGCCTCGGGCATGGATGTGTGTGATGTCCTTAGGTTAGTTAGGTTTAACTAGTTCTAAGTTCTAGGGGACTGATGACCTCAGCAGTTAAGTCCCATAGTGCTCAGAGCCATTTGAATCATAACAGTCAAAATGTCCTCTTGATGCTGTCTGTTCGTAATCAGTTACAAGAAACTACATGTTTTCTGATTGGAAAAATAACAATTACCATATTTACTGAATATTTTCACATAAAATATAAAATACCGATACGGAACGCAGCAAGTCCGCGTCCGCCCTTCATGGAATACAAACAGTAAAAACTGAGGCGCCCAATGCCTCATTTGTCTTGAAACTACAGAATTCTTTTTTATATCATTAATCGATACATGTACATAGAGATTTACAGGCAGCGCGCAAGAACGGCAAAGATAAAGAATAATAGATTCTGTCGCTGCTATGCGATGGTTCATTTCTTTTACTTACAACACATACACTCACTCACTCATTCACACACACACACACACACACACACACACACACACTCGATTGAAACATATCGGAACAAATTCGAACTTCGCAGCCGCTAATCGAATATAAAACAGTGAAACAAACGATTCCTAAGACCGTATCTCAAACGAAAATGAGCGGTGGAAAGCCACAGAGACCTAGTAACATCCATAATTCAGCAACGAGAACGAGAAAATGTAAGTAAACTTTGTCATACATTTGCAAACACAGTCTATAAATACCAGACCACACCAAATAATTCTCCAAACCGAAATCTCACTAGGTCTTATGACTGCCCATAGGTCGATTTAAATATAGAAGGAAACATTAATAACAACACATTTAGCAGGCGAATAACAACTAAATACAGCTCAGGATAGGCGAATTACAGCAAAGGCAAGCGCCAAAAAGGTGTCTCTGCTACTGTTTTAGCGGACTGCATGCTGTAGTGCAAATGTCCTGACTGACTCACCGTCGGCGAGTCCAAACTGCTGCAGATAGAAACTTGAAGATAGTCTTGATCTTAAAAGGTGTCGTTGAAAAAGCGAGTTTTCGAAACTGCAACCCCTAAGAGGCTGAATCAGGAGATCAATGGTTTTGTAAATAAGTGCCGGTATTAAGACAGTTGAAGATGGACCTACAGAAATTGGTATTTGTTCCTCGGTCTGAAATAAAGAAAAATTAGTTTCAGATTTTTTGTAAATTTCAGCCGTGTGGTATTTGGCTTCACAATGACAAATAAAAAAGATATATTTCTTAGTGCTTTTGGAAATTCAACCAGCGTGATATAGGGAATGAAATGTTTTGTGAAAACATTTCATTATGAAAGCATCTTTAATGGTAAACCTATGAAAATTCTAATTTTGGTTACCGATTAGAAATAAAAAAAACATGTGTTTCACTGTTCTTGGGGTTGAAATAGGAGATGAAAATTTTTATGGGAATATTTCACTGTGCAAGCACTTTTGAAGCTATGTTTATGAAAATTTGCATTTGGCTTTTCTGTTAGAAACAAAAAATACGCATTTCACTGTTTTTTGTAAATTCATCCCCTAATGAGGAGAAAGAGGGGGGGGGGGGTGGAATGGTGGAATGGTTTATGGAAATATTTCGTTGTTTAAGCATTTTTAAAGCTAAATCTTTGGAAATTAGTTACTGACCTCTCGTCTGAAAACGAAAAAATACGTGTTTCACTGTTTTTGAAAAGTCAGCCCATTAGGGGGTGAAATATAAGGCGTAGATTTTTAAGAAAATGTTCGTTACATTAAAAAATTAAAGCTGAATCTACGGAAATTGATATTTCATTTCTCGGGTGGATATAAAGGAATATGTTTTAGGGCATATAACTTTCCATGGAAGTATCACCCCACGAGGAAGCAAATGCTATAGTGAACGAAAACGTTGGACTGCAGCTACCAGAATCGCTTTTTGGTCAGAAACGCATTCGGAAAAAAAACATGCTTCCATGACCTTAATTATCGTGAAAAATTTAGATGTTGCAATTTGTGAACAACATAAAAATTCAATTAAGGAAAAACAAACAAAAAAAATCTGTACAGACCATACAGTCGATGCGAGCAAAGCAGCGGACGCTAAGCAAGTTACGAATGAAAATTCAATCGAGGCGCTGCCCTGACATCCGTTAGTTGCAGCTGACATGTTGTACTAATTTACAGGAGGAGGAGATTAGTGTTTAACGTCCCGTCGACAACGAGGTCGTTAGAGACGGAGCACAAGCTCGGATTAGGGAAGGATGGGAAAGGAAATCGGCCGTGCCCTTTCAGAGGAACCATCCCGGCATTTGCCTGAAGCGATTTAGGGTAATCACGGAAAACCTAAATCGGGATGGCCGGACGCGGGATTGAACCGTCGTCCTCCCGAATGCGAGTCCAGTGTGCTAACCACTGCGCCACCTCGCTCGGTACTACTAATTTAGAGTTGCGGATGATTTCTCCTGGTAGCCTAAGGCTAACGGCACACTAGTCGATTTTCTCCGCTGAAGGTCAGCGATTTTTGTGACGCCGGAAATGGAACTGCATGTTGCAAATGGACGGTGCCACTTTGGGCTGCATTTGTCGCTCCGGTAACTCCCAGCGGCCGACTGCCGCTGTCGAATGGGCCGGGTCCTATTTTTGGCGCGGCAATAATCGTCGCCATCCCTGGCGCACTAGACAGTTATTATCGCCAGCCGCGCGGCAGCCACAACGATACTGCACTCACAAGTGGAGGCCACGACGGTTGGAGCGCGGATTTACTGCAAACTTGGTACACTCGTAGTACTCCGTGAGGACAACAAAATGTGTGAGTAGTAGCGCGTACCTCTCAAGCGTTACTGAGAAAATCGCAAGATAATTTCGGTCGTCAAATATATGACTGTGCGTGGCCATTTTAACCATGAAGCGACTGCAGCCGAATGGTGCCGGCACGGTAGCTCAGCGTGTTCGGTCAGAGAGCTGGTTGGCCTCTGTAATAAAAAAACTGAGTGGAAGGATAAACAAAGCGAACTTGAACGGATGTAATGTGACGTCCGCAACGACCAACCACAACGATCAACAACTAACAAAATGAAAAAGATAAAAAAAAGAAAAGAAAGGAAAAAAGTGGCAAGCGAGCGAGACTCCCGTCCAGGCGACCCTGGTTCGAGACCCGTCTATGCTACTTTAAAGAAGTTAAAAGTAAAAAAAAAGTGCGTTCGGTCAGAGCGTTAGCTGCCGTTTCTATTAAAAAAACTGAGCGAGTGGATCATCGAACAAACTGAACGGGTGTCATGAAACTTCCTGGCAGATTTAAACTGTGTGCCGGACCGAGACTCGAACTCGGGACCTTTGCCTCTCGCGGGCGGTTCATTCTGAACGGGTGTCACCGGACGTCCGCCCTGAAGAAATTCAACGAATAATATAGAACAAAATGTTTTTTTTTTGAAAAAAAAAAAAGTGTTTAGCGTTCAAGCCGCTGGATCGCTGGATCGAGTTCCGTTTGTCAGTTTTTATTTTTATTTTCAACACAGTCATTTTCTTTATTATTTATATTACAATTGATATAATGGGGAAAATACGTGTAATCGGATGAAATTTTATTAAAGTTACAATCTTATTTGGCAATCTACTAATTTTTATTATCACATATAATGTAACAATCATAGCTATCGACTAGTAAACGACCAAATGCATCAAGTCATACTGAAAATGTATGCTTGTCTGTGATTTGAGAAATCCCTTACACCTGGAAGGAGCCCGAAACGACTTGTTACCTCCAAGTTTTGACCGGCACAGACGCCTTTCGAAAGATGTACAATTAATCGTGGCTTTCGACGTTGCGAGTACAAGTTGCAGGATGGTATTTTTCGTAAAAACATGGAAAACATAAAACGGCACCGCATACGCAAGGTCTTTTGACGTTTTCTGTGGAAAAACAAACCTTGTTAACATTTTCAAAAATCTCTCTTTCAGACGATAATTTGGAAGGAAACCATGCACAACGCAGTGTTTCCTTAAAAATCGGCGCTGATAATTGGCTACGCAGTATCGAGTGTATCCTAATAGGGTCTTCCGAGAAGCAATTTCTCGTTCTCTTTCGATTAAATACGAACAGTTTTGAAGACACGGACAAACATAGATTTTCAGTATCACTTTATGCGTTTGGTCGTTTACTAGTCGATAGTTATGAATATTATATTATTTGTGATAATAAGAATTAGTTGACTGCCGAATAACATTGTAAATATAATAAAAGTTACACGTATTTTTCCCATTATATAAATTGTAATATAAATAGTAAAGAAAATGACTGTGTTGAAAATAAAAAAAAAACTGACGAACGGAGCTCGATTCAACGATCCAGCGGCTTGAACGCTAAACACTTAAAAAAAAAATTGTTCTACATTATTCGTTGCAATTATTCAGGGCGGACGTCCGAAGACCAGCCGGCTGTAGTCGCTTCATGGTTAATATGGCCACGCACAGATCTATATTCGAGGACCGGAATTATGTTGCGATTTTCTCAATAACGCTTGAGAAGTACGCGCTACTGCTTACACATTTTGTTGTCCTCACGGAGTGCTACGAGTGTGCGAAGTTTGCAGTAAATCCGCGTTCCAAACGTCATGGCCTTTCCTTGTCAGTTCTGTTTCGCCTGTGTGTGGCAATGTCCGAAAACTACGTGAATGTCGTTCTAATGGATCATTTGGACAGTGAACTGATAATAATTGAGGTGGAGAAATATCCCTGTCGCTACAAAATAAAATCGCAACATTATAAAGTTCGTCTGCTGAAGAGAGAAGCATGGAATAAGGTGAGTGCAGATGTTGATGGGACTGAGAAGTGGAACTCGTTTTCACTGGATGTACAAAATGCAATAGGTAAGATGATATACGTACATACTTGTATATAGGTGCGTGCAAAGTTTCATGACAATTGGCGTAACTTTCACCTAGACAACTACTAAAAAAGTAATTTAATTTTTATTTTTCCTTCTTCTTCTAATTGTTTGACATGCATACAGACCTGTTGCGCATAAACAATTTAATTGTGTTGAAACTTTGCATGATTTACTATAATGTTTTTAGAGGTATTTTCAGACTATTTACAATATTTTAAAAAAGTCAGAGAAATAAATACTCTGTATTTGTACAAATTTTTGTTACTAATATCATAATCCAGTATTACCTAAGATAAAAGAAAACAGTTATGAGGATAAAGCTGAAATAAATCTAAAACTTAAGGTTTTATGGAATAAGTTATTTCAAAAGTTACAAGAGAAACTACGAAGGGTTGTTCGAAAGAACGATATTCTTGTGAGCATATTCGTAGCATTATGTATTTAAGTGATAAACCAAATAGTGTGACATGACAATGTGAACATAATACGTATCAACTATTAAGTACAGCTTATGACGACAGGCGAAATACCCTCAGACTTCAAGAAGAATATAATAATCCCAATCCCAAAGAAAGCAGGTGTTGACAGATAAGAAAATTACCGAACTATCAGTTTAATAAGTCACAGCTGCAAAATACTAACGCGAATTCTTTACAGACGAACGGAAAAACTGATAGAAGCCGACCTCGGGGAAGATCAGTTTGGATTCCGTAGAAATGTTGGGACACGTGAGGCAATACTGACCTTACGACTTATCTTAGAAGAAAGATTAAGAAAAGGCAAACCTACGTTTCTAGCATTTGTAGACTTAGAGAAAGCTTTTGACAATGTTGACTGGAATACTCTCTTTCAAATTCTGAAGGTGGCAGGGGTAAAACACAGGGAGCGAAAGGCTGTTTACAATTTGTACAGAAACGAGATGGCAGTTATAAGAGTCGAGGTGCATGAAAGGGAAGCAGTGGTTGGGAAAGGAGTGAGACAAGGTTGTAGCTTCTCCCGGATGCTATTCAATCTGTATATTGAGCGAGCAGTAAAGGAAACAAAAGAAAAACTTGGAGTAGCTATTAAAATCCATGGAGAAGAAATAAAAACTTTGGGGTTCGATGATGACATTGTAATTCTGTCAGAGACAGCAAAGGACTTGGAAAAACAGTTGAACGGAATGGACAGTGTCTTGAAAGGAGGCTATGAGGTGAACATCAACGGAAACATAACGAGGATAATGGAATGTAGTCTAATTAAATCGGGTGATGCTGAGGGAACCAGATTAGGAAATGAGACGCTTAAAGTAGTAAAGGAGTTTTGTTATTTGGGGAGCAAAATAACTGATGATGGTCGAAGTAGAGAGGATATAAAACGTAGACTGGCAATGGCAAGGAAAGCTTTTCTGAAGAAGAGAAATTTGTTAACATCGAGTATAGATTTAAGTGCCAGGAAGTCATTTCTGAAAGTATTTGTATGGAGTGTAGCCATGTATGGAAGTGAAACATGGACGGTAAATAGTTTGGACAAGAAGAGAATAGAAGCTTTCGAAATGTGGTGCTACAGAAGAATGCTGAAGATTAGATGGGTAGATCACATAACTAATAGAATTGGGGAGAAGAGGAGTTTGTGGCACAACTTAGCTAGAAGAAGGGATCGTATGGTAGGACGTGTTCTGAGACATCAAGGGATCACCAATTTAGTATTCGAGGGCAGCGTGGAGGGTAAAAACCGAAGAGGGAGAGAAAAATGTTTCAAATGGCTCTCAGCACTATGGGACTTAACATCTGAGGTCATCAGTCCCCTAGAACTTAGAACTACTTAAACCTAACTAACCTAAGGACATCACACAAATCATACCCGAGGCAGGATTCGAACCTGCGAACGTAGCGGCCACGCGGTTCCAGAATGAAGCGCCTAAAACCGCACGGCCACACCGGCCGGCCGTAGAGCGAGACCACGAGATGAATACACTAAGCAGATTCAGGAGGATGTAGGTTGCAGTAGGTACTGGGAGATGAAGAAGCTTGCACAGGAGAGAGTAGCATGGAGAGCTGCATCAAACCAGTCTCAGGACTGAAGGCCAGAACAACAACAACATGGCAACAATGACACCCTCATCTGCAGGCGTGTAGTTATCATTGCCGACAATAGTCCGGCCCGGTAGCTGAGTGGTCAGCGTGACAGACTGTCAATCCTAAGGGCCCGGGTTCGATTCCCGGCTGGGTCGGAAATTTTCTCCGCTCAGGGACTGGGTGTTGTGTTGTCCTAATCATCATCATTTCATCCCCATCGACACGCAGGTCGCCGAAGTGGCGTCAAATCGAAAGACCTGCACCAGGCGAACGGTCTACCCGACAGGAGGCCGTAGCCACACGACATTTCCATTTCCATTGCCGACAATGTACGCATTTTGCCAAGGAATTGATCCTTCCACAGAGCAGAAATAGTTGCAAAACGGTTGCTACCTCTTAGTCCTACGTTTTGCATAGATTCCAGAGAACAGGTTAAAGCATCTTCAAACCAATAGCCATCATACTCCCGCACGAAGTTATGCAGCACGCAAAAAGTTTTTATAGTTCTTTCACCCAAGTTAATACACTCCTGGAAATTGAAATAAGAACACCGTGAATTCATTGTCCCAGGAAGGGGAAACTTTATTGACACATTCCTGGGGTCAGATACATCACATGATCACACTGACAGAACCACAGGCACATAGACACAGGCAACAGAGCATGCACAATGTCGGCACTAGTACAGTGTATACCCACTTTTCGCAGCAATGCAGGCTGCTATTCTCCCATGGAGACGATCGTAGAGATGCTGGATGTAGTCCTGTGGAACGGCTTGCCATGCCATTTCCACCTGGCGCCTCAGTTGGACCAGCGTTCGTGCTGGACGTGCAGACCGCGTGAGACGACGCTTCATCCAGTCCCAAACATGCTCAATGGGGGACAGATCCGGAGATCTTGCTGGCCAGGGTAGTTGACTTACACCTTCTAGAGCACGTTGGGTGGCACGGGATACATGCGGACGTGCATTGTCCTGTTGGAACAGCAAGTTCCCTTGCCGGTCTAGGAATGGTAGAACGATGGGTTCGATGACGGTTTGGATGTACCGTGCACTATTCAGTGTCCCCTCGACGATCACCAGTGGTGTACGGCCTGTGTAGGAGATCGCTCCCCACACCATGATGCCGGGTGTTGGCCCTGTGTGCCTCGGTCGTATGCAGTCCTGATTGTGGCGCTCACCTGCACGGCACCAAACACGCATACGACCATCATTGGCACCAAGGCAGAAGCGACTCTCATCGCTGAAGACGACACGTCTCCATTCGTCCCTCCATTCACGCCTGTCGCGACACCACTGGAGGCGGGCTGCACGATGTTGGGGCGTGAGCGGAAGACGGCCTAACGGTGTGCGGGACCGTAGCCCAGCTTCATGGAGACGGTTGCGAATTGTCCTCGCCGATACCCCAGGAGCAACAGTGTCCCTAATTTGCTGGGAAGTGGCGGTGCGGTCCCCTACGGCACTGCGTAGGATCCTACGGTCTTGGCGTGCATCCGTGCGTCGCTGCGGTCCGGTCCCAGGTCGACGGGCACGTGCACCTTCCGCCGACCACTGGCGACAACATCGATGTACTGTGGAGACCTCACGCCCCACGTGTTGAGCAATTCGGCGGTACGTCCACCCGGCCTCCCGCATGCCCACTATACGCCCTCGCTCAAAGTCCGTCAACTGCACATACGGTTCACGTCCACGCTGTCGCGGCATGCTACCAGTGTTAAAGACTGCGATGGAGCTCCGTATGCCACGGCAAACTGGCTGACACTGACGGCGGCGGTGCACAAATGCTGCGCAGCTAGCGCCATTCGACGGCCAACACCGCGGTTCCTGGTGTGTCCGCTGTGCCGTGCGTGTGATCATTGCTTGTACAGCCCTCTCGCAGTGTCCGGAGCAAGTATGGTGGGTCTGACACACCGGTGTCAATGTGTTCTTTTTTCCATTTCCAGGAGTGTATTAACATCTATGACCCTGTGGAAAATTCGCCACTTGTTAGCAAGTATGCCAAACGAACATTCTACTACACGCCTTGCTCTGTCCAGCCTATAATTAAACACTCTCCTCGAGAATGTGAGTGACTTTCGTGCAAAAGGCCGCATCAAATGTTTATCAAGAGCAAAACCTTCGTCCCCTCTAAATACGAATGGCACATTTTGATTGTTTGGTTCATTAGTCAAACGTTTGGCGCCTGGAAAAGGTAACCTTCCATTATAAAGTGCTCTTCCGAAGTTAGTTCCTTTTAAAATATTTGAATCACCATCGTGTCCATATCCTCCTGCATCAGTGTATCGGAAGCAATAGTCACAATTAGCAACTGCCATAAGCACTATGGAGTGAAACTGTTTATGACAAAAAAGTTGTCTTCCACTATTCCGGAGCTTCACCAACAGCATGTGCTTACCGCCAATCGCGCCTATGCAGGGAGGAAAATTTGTAGTTTTCTCACAATTCAGAGCTAGTTCGTGTAAGTTCTTTTTCGTAGGCATTGGCACGTACTTTGGTTGTAAGCAGTTCCAAATTTCTCAGCATGTATCTTCAATTACAGATGCAATATTTGAGCGTCCTAGTAAAACCTCGTGGTGCAGAGACTTCACGGAGCATCCCGTTCCAAGATACCTGTTTAAATGAGTACAAAGCACAATATCAGGTTGATGGAAATTAATTAATTTCAATGAACAGGTATAACAATAATTATTTTTAACGCTCATACACGAAAAGAAGTACAAAAACAGTGGAAAAATATGTGTGATGCATACACCCGCAGTCTGAACGAATTACAAAAAAATAATGAGTGGCAACGCTACGACTACAAAAAAATCTTATCTCTACTATAGTCAGATGCCTTTGCTGCAAGAAGCCACGGAATTGAGGCAGTGAGAAAAAACTTTGTTCTGCGATTTTGTAACATTTAAACGTATTTCCAATGGATATGGTAGCGAATTACCTACTCAATACCGAATTACTATACAGGGTGATCCATTGAAAGTGACCGGGCCAAATATCTCACGAAATAAGGGTCAAACCAAAAAACTACAAAGAACGAAACTCGTCTAGCTTGAAGCGGAAAACCAGATGGCGCTATGGTTGGCCCGCTAGATGGCGCTGCCATTGGTCAAACGGATATCCACTACGTATTTTTCTAAAAATAGGAACCCCCATTTTTTATTACATATTCGTGTAGTACGTAGAGAAATGTGAATGTTTTAGTTGGACAATTTTTTCCATTTTGTGACAGATGGCGCTGTAACAGTCACAAACGTAAGTACGTGGTATCACGTAATATTCCGCCAGTGCGGACGGTATTTGCTTCGTGATAACAGTACCCGTGTTAAAATGGACCGTTTACCCATTGCGGAAAAGGTCGATATCGTGTTGATGTATGGCTATTGTGATCAAAATGCCCGACGGGCGTGTGCTATGTATGCTGCTCGGTATCCTGGACGACATCATCCAGGTGTCCGGACCGTTCGCCGGATAGTTACGTTATTTAAGGAAACAGGAAGTGTTCAGCCACATGTGAAACGTCAACCACGACCTGCAACAAATGATGATGCCCGAGTAGGTGTTTCAGCTGCTGTCGCGGCTAATCCGCACAAAAGTAACAGACAAATTGCGCGTGAATCGGGAATCTCAAAAACGTCGGTGTTGAGAATGTTACATCAACATCGATTGCACCCGTACCATATTTCTATGCACCAGGAATTGCATGGCGACGACTTTGAACGTCGTGTACAGTTCTGCCACTGGGCACAAGAGAAATTACGGGACGATGACAGACTTTTTGCACGCGTTCTATTTAGCGATGAAGCGTCATTCACTAACAGCGGTAACGTAAACCGACATAATATGCACTATTGGGCAACGGAAAATCCACGATGGTTGCGACAAGTGGAACACCAGCGACCTGGGCGGGTTAATGTATGGCGCGGCATTATGGGAGGAAGGATAACTGGCCCCCATTTTATCGATGCCAATCTAAATGGTGCAATGTATGCTAATTTCCTACGTAATGTTCTACCGACGTTACTACAAGATGTTTCACTGCATGACAGAATGGCGATGTACTTCCAATATGATGGATGTCCGGCACATAGCTCGCGTGCGGTTGAAGCGGAATTGAATAGCGTATTTCGTGACAGGTGGATTGGTCGTCAAGGCACCATACCATGGCCCGCACGTTCACCGGATCTGACGTCCCCGGATTTCTTTCTGTGGGGGAAGTTGAAGGATATTTGCCATCGTGATCCACCGACAACGCCTGACAACATGCGTCAGCACATTGTCAATGCATTTGCGAACATTACGGAAGGCGAACTACTCGCTGTTGAGAGGAATTTCATTACACGTTTGCCAAATGCATTGAGGTTGACGGACATATTTTTAGCATTAATTGTATTAATGTGGTATTTACAGGTAATCACGCTATAACATGATACGTTATCAGAAATGATAAGTTCAGTATCACACTGGAACAACGGAAATAAAACGTTCAAACGTACCTATGTTCTGTATTTTAATTTAAAAAACCTCCCTGTTACCAACTGTTCGTCTAAAATTGTGAGCCATATGTTTGTGACTATTACAGCGCCATCTATCACAAAGCGAAAAAAGTAGCCCAACTAAAACATTCGTATTTCTTTACGTACTACACGAATATGTAATCAAAAATGGGGGTTCCCATTTTTAAAAAAACGCAGTTGATGTCCGTTTGACCTATGGCAGCGCCATCTATCCGGCCAACCATAGCGCCATTTTGTTTCCCCCTTAAAGCTAGACGAGTTTTGTTATTTGTAGTTTTTTCGTTTGACGCTTATTTCGTGAGACATTTGGCCCGGTCACGATCAATGGACCACCCTGTATACTTATCACATGACACATATTTGCACACTACAAAGTGGCATGTGCGTTTTTCCAGAAACGTTTCTATTAATTTCAAGACCACAGGAAATATGAATGATGCCTCTGTTGTTGAGGATGACGAAGCGGAAAAGCGTCATGAAGGCAGTACACCGCCACCTAATACTGCTGCGAAGCCTTCCATTGCTAAAGCAAATGAAAGGAAACTTCAGGACCCATTTGAAAGAGGGTTGATAAGAGTTTTGACACACAGTTCAACTTGTGCTGTACCACAAATGGATCCTGATGAGTTGTTTTTGACATCTCCTTTTCCTCACTTAAAAGAAATGACTACCGACGATAAACTACATTTTCAAAGAAAAACATAACAATTAATAAAATCTTACAGCCGAAACACTGTAGAGAGCAGCACTACCACCGACTCCTCCATAAATACTCCGCCGTCAGGTACGTCGACATCGACAACCACACAAAGCCATACACTTGAGAATCCAGTCAGTTATTTTTCACCAGTGACTGGACTGCTGAATGAAGACTCGATTTTGTCATTTGAAGAATATTACAAGTGATTAGGCAGGTGTCATGAACTTTCAATGTAAACTCTTTCATTGTAACCTAGTTTATGTTAATGTTATGTCAAGTGTACGTTCATGTCTATAAATTACGAGGCTCACTCCAAAAGAAATGCACACAATTTTTTTAAAAAAAGAATCCATCTTTTATTCTACATGTTTCAAAGTTTTACTGTGTGTAGATACAGGGTGTTTCAAAAATGACCGGTATATTTGAAACGGCAATAAAAACTAAACGAGCAGCGATAGAAATACACCGTTTGTTGCAATATGCTTGGGACAACAGTACATTTTCAGGGAGACAAACTTTCGAAATTACAGTAGTTACAATTTTCAACAACAGATGGCGCTGCGGTCTGGGAAACTCTATAGTACGATATTTTCCACATATCCACCATGCGTAGCAATAATATGGCGTAGTCTCTGAATGAAATTACCCGAAACCTTTGACAACGTGTCTGGCGGAATGGCTTCACATGCAGATGAGGTGTACTGCTTCAGCTGTTCAATTGTTTCTGGATTCTGGCGGTACACCTGGTCTTTCAAGTGTCCCCACAGAAAGAAGTCACAGTGGTTCATGTCTGGCGAATAGGGAGGCCAATCCACGCCGCCTCCTGTATGTTTCGGATAGCCCAAAGCAATCACACGATCATCGAAATATTCATTCAGGAAATTAAAGACGTCGGCCGTGCGATGTGGCCGGGCACCATCTTGCATAAACCACGAGGTGTTCGCAGTGTCGTCTAAGGCAGTTTGTACCGCCACAAATTCACCAAGAATGTCCAGATAGCGTGATGCAGTAATCGTTTCGGATCTGAAAAATGGGCCAATGATTCCTTTGGAAGAAATGGCGGCCCAGACCAGTACTTTTTGAGGATGCAGGGACGATGGGACTGCAACATGGGGCTCTTCGGTTCCCCATATGCGCCAGTTATGTTTATTGACGAAGCCGTCCAGGTAAAAATAAGCTTCGTCAGTAAACCAAATGCTGCCCACATGCATATCGCCGTCATCAATCCTGTGCACTATATCGTTAGCGAATGTCTCTCGTGCAGCAATGGTAGCGGCGCTGAGGGGTTGCCGCGTTTGAATTTTGTACGGATAGAGGTGTAAACTCTGGCGCATGAGACGATACGTGGACGTTGGCGTCATTTGGACCGCAGCTGCAACACGGCGAACGGAAACCCGAGGCCGCTGTCGGATCACCTGCTGCACTAGCTGCGCGTTGCCCTCTGTGGTTGCCATACGCGGTCGCCCTACCTTTCAAGCACGTTCATCCGTCACGTTCCCAGTCCGTTGAAATTTTTCAAACAGATCCTTTATTGTATCGCTTTTCGGTCCTTTGGTTACATTAAACCTCCGTTGAAAACGTCGTCTCGTTGCAACAACACTGTGTTCTAGGCAGTGGAATTCCAACACCAGAAAAATCCTCTGTTCTATGGAATAAACCATGTTGTCTACAGCACACTTGCACGTTGTGAACAGCACACGCTTACAGCAGAAAGACGACGTACAGAATGGCGCACCCACAGACTGCATTGTCTTCTATATCTTTCACATCACTTGCAGTGCCATCTGTTGTTGAAAATTGTAACTACTGTAATTTCGAAAGTTTGTCTGCCTGAAAATGTACTGTTGTCCCAAGCATATTGCAACAAACGGTGTATTTCTATCGCTGCTCGTTTAGTTTTTATTGCCGTTTCAAATGTACCGGTCATTTTTGAAACACCCTGTACATCCTTTAGGAACAATATTTTCATTTCTCCACATAATTTCCGTCTCTCTCGCCTGCCTTACGCCATCTTGGAACCAGGGCCTGTATACCCGCACGGTAAGATTCTGGACCAACCTGTTGGAGCCACTGTTTGGCAGCGTGCACAAGGGAGTCATCATCTTCAAACCATGTTCCACGAAGAGAGTCTTTCCATTTCCCAAAGAGATGATAGTCACATGGAGCCAGGTCAGGACTGTAAGGCGGGTGTTTCAGTGTTGTCCATCCGAGTTTTGTGATCGCTTCTACGGTTTTTTGACTGACATGTGGCCGTGCATTGTCGTGCAACAGCAAAACATCCTGCTTTTGGCGATGTGGTCGAACACGACTCAGTCGAGCTTCAAGTTTCTTCAGTGTCATCACATACGCATCAGAATTTATGGTGGTTCCACTTGGCATGATCTCCACAAGCAAGAGTCCTTTGGGATAGCCGGCCGGTGTGGCCGAGCGGTTCTAGGCGCTTCAGTCCGGAACCGCGCGACTGCTACAGCCGCAGGTTCGAATCCTCCCTCGGGCATGGATGTGTGTGATGTCCTTAGGTTGGTTAGGTTTAAGTAGTTCTAAGTTCTAGGGGACTGATGACCTCAGCAGTTAAGTCCCATAGAGCTCAGAGCCATTTGAACCATTTTGAACCTTCGGAATAGAAAAACACCGCAGCCATAACTTTTCCAGCAGAAGTTGTGGTTTTGAATTTTTTTCCTTGAGTGAATTTGCATGATGCCACTCCATTGTTTGCCTCTCGCTCTGGTGAGAAATGACGGAGCCATGTTTCATCACCTGTCACAATTCATCCAAGAAATTCGTCTCCACCATTCTCGTACTGTTCCAAAAGTTCGCTGCATACCGTTTTTCTTGTTTCTTTGCGAGCCACTGTCAACATCCTGGGAACCCACCTGGCACAAACCTTTTTTAACGCCAACACTTTCAGTATTCTGCAAACAATTCCTTCCCCTATCCCAGCGTAGCGTGACAATTCGTTCACTGTGATGCGTCTGCCAGCAGTCACCAATTCGTTAACTCTCTGCACATTGTCTGGAGTGTGTGCAGTACGAGGCCTGCCGCTGCGAGGACAATCCTCAATATTGCCGTGCCCGCTTTCGTCACGCAACCTGCTCGCCTGCCGAGTAACTGTACTGCAATCGACAGCAGCATCTCCGTACACCTTTTTCAGCCTCTTGTGGATGTTTCCCACTGTCTCGTTTCCACAGCACAGGAATTCTATGACAGCACGTTGCTTCTGACGAATGTCAAGTGTAGCAGCCATCTTGAAGACGTGCTGTGACGGCGCCACTCACGGGAAGAGGTTGAACTAAGTTTGAAAACAAGCGGGGAGGATGTATCTTCACACTGTAAAGCTTTTACAGCTGGAGAATGAAAACTGTATTTTTACAAAAACAGTGTGCATTTCTTTTGGAGTGACCCTCGTACTTTATTTAATTAAAAAACGTACCTCAAAAAGTCTCTCCGCAGTGCCGTATGAGTGTTAGCCGCGCGTGCCGTATACCGCAGTGAATATACCGAAATGAAACTCAGTGAAATACAAGTTATTAATTTATTGAATATTCATTTTTACTTACAAATTTTCACATTAAATGTTGAAAGTGTCCCCCTGTTGTTGAATACACAATTCAATTCGTCTAATCATACCGTATTGTTGCGAGTTTTTCTTCCGCACCAACACAGTTACGTATCGTGCGTGGTATCCTTCTTTTGTAAGTTAGTTTCTGTATTGGAAATGAGCGTTTGGTGTCATTGACATTGAGCGACTTGCGCGTCGATGGGGATGAAATGATGATGAAGACAACACAACACCCAGTCCCTGAGCGGAGAAAATCCCCGACCCAGCCGGGAATCGAACCCGGGCCCCTTAGGACGGCAGGCCGTCACGCTGACCATTCAGCTATCGGGGCGGACAGTTTCTATACTCGAGAGCAGTAAGTCGAAAGATGCTACGGGCATGCGGTAATAATCAAAGAATTTCTCCGCATAACTCCTAAGTTCTTTGTGTAACAACACAAACTTTCCTTCACTTGGACGATTCGTAATACGAGGTGCGGCTAGAAAAAAACCGGACTGATGCTGGAAAAAACATTTATTTACAATTATTTACAATTTCATGTTATCTCCTTCAATGTACTCTCCTCCTCGGTCTCTACACCGCTCCATACGAATTTTCCACTGTTCATAGCAATGCTGCAGATCATTTTCGGTAAGTCCATACATTACTTCCGTCGCTTTTTCTTTTACTGCTTCAACAGTCTCAAATCTAGTTCCTTTCAAAGCTGACTTGACTTTAGGGAAAAGAAAAAAGTCACAGGCGGCCAAATCAGGTGAGTAGGGTGGATGATCTAAGATGGGAATGTTGTGTTTTGCCAAAAACGTCTTCACTGACAACGCACTGGGAGCTGGGGCATTGTCTTGGTGAAGGATCCATGACTTTTTTCTCCACAAATCGTTCCGTTTTCTCCGTACTCGCTCACGTAGGGTAGCCAGGACGCTAATGTAGTAATGCTGATTCACTGTTTGCCCCTCTGGTACCCAATCAATGTGCACAATCCCTTTGATGTCAAAAAAAAAACAATCATCATTGCCTTGAATTTCGATTTTGACATTCGTGCTTCTTTTTTGTCGTGGAGAACCAGGAGTTTTCCAATGCATCGATTGGCGTTTAGTTTCGGGATCGTAAGTAAAAAACCACGATTCATCGCAAGTAATAACATTTTGTAAGAAGGTGGGATCACTTTCAATGTTTTCCAGGATGTCAGAACAAATCATTCTTCGGCGTTCCTTCTGTTCAATTGTGAGACACTTTGGAACCATTTTTGAACACACTTTGTTCATGTTGAAACTTTCATGAAGAATCTGCCTTACACTTTCCTTTTCAACTCCTGTTAACTCAGACACTGCTCTGATTGTTAAACGGCGATCTTGTCGAACAAGTTTACCGATTTTTTTCAATGTTTGCATCAGTTTTTGCTGACAATGGTCTGCCAGTGCGAGTGTCATCACTGGTGTCTTCGCGGCCATCTTTAAATCGTTTAAACCACTCAAACACTTGTGTTCGCGATAAACAATCATCGCCGTACACTTGTTGTAACATTACAAACGTTTCACTTGCAGATTTTCCTAGTTTGAAACAAAATTTGATGTTAACACGCTGTTCTTTCTGTACACGCAACATTTTCCGACGCACAGACAAAACGTCAACTACTTAAAACAGACGCCACGGGCAGACTGAGTGCAGGAGGCAGATGAAACTCGAGCAGTAGGCGGAGCGAGAGTCACGTGACAGGCCACGCGACTTTCAGCCTTATTGCATTCGTTTTATTGTATCACCAGTACTAGTCCGGTTTTTTTCTAGCCACACCTCGTAAGTGGATGAATCCACCAATTTCGTTAGCGGTTACGCCTTCTGCGACGACGAACTAAAACATATAATGACGAAATAAATCTCGGGTGAACAGCCTGGTATGAGTGTGCATACAGTGTGCTGACAGTACATCAGTGCAGCTGATGATGGCAACGTGGTCGTTTGCCGAAATATTGTGTCCTATGCACACTCATACCAGGCTGTTCACCCGAGATTTATTTCGTCATAAAATACGCCTGGAGAAATTGGTGGTGGTGGTTAGTGTTTAACGTCCCGTCGACAACGAGGTCATTAGAGACGGAGCGCAAGCTCGGGTTAGGGAAGGATTGGGAAGGAATTCGGCCGTGTCCTTTCAAAGGAACCATCCCGGCATTTGCCTGAAACGATTTAGGGAAATCACGGAAAACCTAAATCAGGATGGCCGGAGACGGGATTGAACCGTCGTCCTCCCGAATGCGAGTCCAGTGTGCTAACCACTGCGCCACCTCGCTCGGTACTGGAGAAATTGAAGGATCATAAAACATATAATGCTACTGCAGCTAAATATTTCAGTTTTGAATGACAGGTCATCACGCATGGCTGGTGGCAACACAACTGCAGAAGCCACCGATTTTTGTCGCTAGTGCGGATCCAGTTTCGTCGGCGCAACTTCATCCGCCACGCTTATAATCGTTTGAAGTGTGAAACCCTAAGCGACTATTTCAGCCGCGATTATTATCGAGGGCAGAAAATCGCCTAGTGTGGCATTAGCCCAAGGGCGCACGTAATGTAAAAATAGGTAAAATAAAATAAAATAAATTGGTCAGGTGGGAGCAGCACTTGTTGCGTGCAAAGTAAATTATGTAAACAGACAGTTCATCCATCCCGGGAATCGAGGATCTAGATCATTTTTGCGTGTTATCGACGTTGATAGTGGCTGCAGAGGTCAAAGATTTTCGAGAAAGTTTTGATTTCACGTCTGAAATTGAATAACAAATGACACAACAAATACTTTTTTCGTGCAATACAACAAGTAAACAATTTTCCAATTTGTTTCCTTTATTTGTATTGTGAAACCCCACTTCTTCCAAAATTTCATGATTCTAGGCGAACGCGAACTACGCTATATGTTGTAACGAGTGAGTGAGCGAGTACCAGAATATGTGACAAATGACCGTGCCTTTTAATTTATTTATTTATTTATTGCCAAATTATAGACCTGTTACCTGATGTTTAAAACAGGTCGTACATCTTACAATTTTCGTTTTTCATCTTTTTACAGTTTTCTTTTCTTTTGCTTTATCTACAGCATTTACAAAGAATGATACTTTTCAAAATAACAATAATTTAAAGTTGAAATATAAATAAAATGTTGTTTTTTTTAAGAAGCATATAAAAAGAAGATACGATAGAGGAGAGATTTGTTAGTACCATCGCCGAATGTGGCTGACGGTGAAAACCTCAGAATGGTTTCTTCGAGCCGTTGACCGCCAGTCACACACATACACACACACACACACACACAGACACACAAATGGTTATTAGTAGAGAAATAATGTTGCTTATCCTATTTATTACTAATCCTATGTATTAACTACCTTTTAATTGCGCTGACTCAAAGTCTTAACTTTTTACACCATCAGGGGACCACAGGCCTCAGTATGTGACATAAATTACAACTTGATGCAGCCGGCCGGGGTGACCCTGCGGTTCTAGGCGCTACAGTCTGGAACCGCACGACCGCTACAGTCGCAGGTTCGAATCCTGCCTCGGGCATGTATGTGTGTGATGTCCTTAGGTTAGTTAGGTTTAAGTAGTTCTAAGTTCTAGGGGACTGATGACCTCAGATGTTAAGTCCCATAGTGCTCAGAGCCATTTGAACAACTTGATGCATTTACTCGTTCCTGAGAAAAAGCTGCCTTAACACGATGTCAGAAAGGTGGACAGTCAGTTAACAAATAACAAAGAAATTTTTTTCTGTGCTATAATTACAAATACAAAATTTTCGTATTTTTTTCTTTACTTGTACAGTGAAACCTTGCTTGTTGCCAAATTCCATGGCTCTAGGTCAACGGGAAGCACCATACAGGTCTTGATTAGTGAGTTTGCGAGATACAAAATATGTGACATTGCTGGCCGTGTCTTTCAGTAGCACAGACATACGGTCTCACACTTATTGCACAGCCAATGGAACATTGACTGTAAAATGTGAAATTAATTTCAATTTTATACGTCTACCCTTTCTTTGAGAACGTAACGTAACGGACGGATAGAGCGACGGCCTGATAGCAAATGACAAGAATTTTTTTTTGTGTGATACAATCACAAATTAACACTTTTGGGATTTTTTCCTTGTTTTAGTTTGTGAAACCTTGCTTCCTGCCAATTTTTACGGTTCTAGATCAACGAGAAGCACCGTACAGGTTTTCATGACTGCGTTTGAGAGCTTAAAAGAACGTGATATAAATGGCGTAATCTTTTGATTACACTAACTTAGAAGCTTCAATTTTTTTCATCGCCAAAGGACCGTTGATCTTAGCAAATGAAATAAATCTGAACTTCATACACCTCCCCATTCCAGAGGAAAAGGGCTTTGCATAGTCGTACATACAGACAGACAGACAGACAAATTGATAACAGAAGGACCCCGCTTTTACCCACTGACGCACGGAACACTAAAAAACAGCACTACTTAATGTAAACAACAACAAAAACCTTGATATCAACGTGTATCTAAACTATATAAAATTTGTATGAATACATTTCAGAGACAAAAAACGAAAAAAAAAGCTGAAAAAGCCACAACGTTCTTAGCACAAATTTGGACATTAAATAAAATAAAAGTTGTTTTCTTCAACTTATTATTACTACTCATATGTCGAATCAGAACATTAAACGCCAACGACCTTGCCACGCTGGGATACACCGATTCTGCCCCAAACACCGAAGTCGAGCGAGGTCAGGCACAGTTAGTATTTGGGTGGAGAATGTGCGACCAATACTTAACACTAGGTTTCTTGTTCTCCTTATCCTTGCAAAACGGAACTAGAGATTGCAGAGAGTTTCAGAGAAAACATTTGACAAGAATAGGGGAAAAAAATACAGCAGAAAAGAGAAGTAGTTTTGAGAGATGAAATAATGAAGGCCGCAGTGTATCAGATAGGTAAAAGACGAGGGCTAGAAGAAATTCTTAGGTAACAGTAAAGGTATTGAATTTAATTGATGAAACAAGAAAATACAAAAACGCAGTAAATGAAGCAGGCGAAAAGGAATACAGATGTCCGTAAAATGAGATCGACAGGAAGTGCAAAGTGGCTAAGCAGGTATGGCTAGAGGACAAATGTAAGAAAGTAGAAGCATATATCACTACGGGTAAGATAGATACTGCCTAAAAGAAAATTAAAGAGATCTTTGCAGAAAAGAGAACCACCTGTATGAATATCAAGAGCTCAGATGGAAAACCAGTCCCAAGCGAAGAAGGGAAAGTAGAAAGGTGGAAGGAGTATATATAGGGTCTATACAAGGGCGATATACTTGAGGAAAATATTACGGAAATGGAGGAGGATGTAGATGAAGATGAAATGGGAGATATGATACTGCGTGAAGAGTTTGACAGAGCACTGAAAGATCTACGTCGAACAAGGCCCTGGGAGTAGATAACATTCCATTAGAACTACCGACAGCCTTGGGAGATCCAGTCCTGACAAAACTCTACCATCTGGTGAGCAAGATGTATGAGACAGGCGAAATACCCTCAGACTTCAAGAAGAATATAATAATTCCAATTCGAAAGAAAGCAGGTGCTAACAGTTGTGAAAATTACCTAACCATCAGTTTAATAAGTCACTGTTGCAAAATACTAACGCGAATTCTTTACAGACGAATGGAAAAACTGGTAGAAGCCGACCTCTGGGAAGATCAATTTGATCCCGCAGGCAATGTTGACACTACGACTTATCTTAGAAGATAGGTTAAGGAGAGGCAAACCTATTAAACGCGCAAACAAAGTTGACACTCGGCGCAGTGGCTAATGGGAGCGGCTATACATGGGAAATGCCTTTGCAGTCGGTCCCATCAACCACCGCATAGTGTCAACTTTGTTTGCGTGTTTAATATGTTTGTAGCATTTGTAGACTTAGAAATACAGGGAACGTAAGGCTATTTACAATTTGTAAAGAACCCAGATGGCAGTTATAAGAGTCGAGGGGAACGACAGGTATGCAGTGATTGAGAAGGGAGTGAGACAGGGTTGTAGCCTCTCCCTGACAATATTCAATCGGTCTATCGAGCAAGGAATATGAGGTTTGCTGATGAAGTTGTAATTCTGTCAGAGACAGCAAAGGACTTGGAAGAGCAGTTGAATGGAATGCACAGTGTCTTGAAAGGAGAATATAAAATGCTCTTCAAGAAAAGAAAAACGATAATAATGGAATGTAGCCGAATTAAATCATGTGATGCTGAGGGAATTAGATTACGAAAAAAAATGGCTCTGAGCACTATGGGACTTAACATCTGTGGTCATCAGTCCCCTAGAACTTAGAACTAATTAAACCTAACTAACCTAAGGACATCACACACATCCATGCCCGAGGCAGGATTCGAACCTGCGACCGTAGTAGTCGCGCGGTTCCGGACTGAGCGCCTTAACCGCGAGACCACCGCGGCCGGCTTAGATTACGAAATAAGACACGAAAAGTAGCAGATAAGTTCTGCTATTTGAGCAGCAAAATAAGTGATGATGGTCGAAGTAGGAAGGATATAAAATATAGACTGCCAACAGCGTTTGTGAAATTTATTAAGAGCGAGTACAGATTTAAGTGCCAGGAAGTCATTTCTGAACGTTCATGTATGGAGTGTATCCATGTATGGAAGTGAAACATGGATGACAAACAGTTACACAAGGAGAGAATAGAAGCGATTTTGGTGCTACAGAAGAATACTGAAGATTAGGTGGGTAGATCAGGTAGTTAATGAGGAGGTAGTGAATAGAACTTGGGAGAAGAGATTCTGAGGCATCAAGGGATCACCAATTTAGTACTGGAGGGAAGCGTGGGGGGTAAAAATCGTAGAGGGAGACCAAGAGATGAATACAGTAAGCAGATTGCGATCGATATAGGCTGCAGTAGTTACTCGGAGATGAAGAAGCTTGCACAGGATAGAGTAGCATGGACAGCTGCATCATACCGGTGTTTGCACTGAAGACCCGAACAACAACGCACTCACAGTACGCCATTGGCGGCAGGTCCTGGTTAACAGGTGTCTCTGCAGCAATTTATGGCCCGTTCGTCATGCAGAGTCATCTCAACACGCGAAAAACCATTTTTGCAGTGGTTGATGAGTGGTTGATGCACTTCACAACGGAGAAACCTCCGATATTTACGACGCATTCTTCATTACATTTAATTAGAAATCTCCACTCTCACCGGCCGTGGTGGTCTAGCGGTTCTAGGCGCTTCAGTCCGGAACCGCGTGACCGCTACGGTCGCAGGTTCGAATCCTGCCTCGGGCATGGTTGTGTGTGATGTCCTTAGGTTAGTTAGGTTTAAGTAGTTCTAAGTTCTAGGGGACTGATGACCACAGATGTTAAGTCCCATAGTGCGCAGAGCCATTTGAACCATGCCATCTCCACTCTCATCGTGACGCATATGTAAATAAGTATGAATGTCCTGTACTTTGGGGAAAACGTGCCGGACGGTTCAGTTCAGATCATAGGGGTCTCTGCCGTGGAACTGACGTCATCTGGAACTCGCCGTCGACGCAGAAAGCCGCGTTTCGCCCGCGTGACGTCACACCAGCGGCGACTCGTTCGGGCGGAAAGGCAGTGGCGGCTTTTGTCCGCGCCCTAGGGTTCCTCGTGAAAAGGGAGAGAGGGCTGCGCGCGACCCTACTGAATGCGATTCTGTCCTGGGGCTGGTCAGGGGCTGCGGAGGGGCTGGGAACAGCCCTACAGGGCGAAGGGCCTGTCCATCACGGGAAGAAAAGTCCCATGTCTTCATCTGTACTCCACAAGTCACCTTACAGAGGAGAGATTTTTTTGTTTTTAAATTTCTTTCATACAGACTTATTATTAATTCTACTCTCCAGTGAACGACGTGCAAACGGGGCAAGACAGGGATGCAGCCTTTCGCCAGTGCAATGAGGTTCCGCTGTTAAATGCAGAGGAGAGAGAGCGGATAAGTGGAAAGAGTACATGGAGGGCCTCTGTGAGGGGGAGGATGTATTCCGACTGCGTGGTGGAAGAAGGACCAAGAGTCGATGGGGAGAAATTGGGGAGCCAGTATTAGAATCAAAATTTACAAGAACTCCGGAAGACTTAAAATCAAATAAGGCAGAAGGGGTACTTAACATTTCATTGTAATTTCTATAATCACTAGGGGGCAAAAAAAAAAAAAAAAAAAAAAAAAAAAAAAGATTATTCACGTTTGTGTGTAGAATGATGAGACTATCGATAAACCATCAGACTTTCAGAAAAACATCATCGACACAATTCCGAAAATTGCAAGAGAGAATTATCGCACAATCAGGTTAACAGCTCATGCATTCAAGTGGCTGACGAGAACAATATACAGAAGAATAGAAAACAAAATTGAGAACTATTAAATGACGATCAGTTTGGCTACAGAAAGGTACAGGCACCAGAGACAACTCTGGCGTTATGGTTGACAATGGAAGCAAGACAGAAGGAAAATCAAGACACTTTCATAGGATTTGTGGACCTTCAGAAACGGTTCGGCAGGGTAAAATGGTGCAAGGTGTTCGAAATTTTGAGAAACATAGGGGTACGCTACAGGAAAAGATGGGTAACATACAATATGTACAAGAGAAAAGAGAGATTAAAAAGGATGAAACACAGGGATGTAGTCTTCCGCCTCTACTGTTTAATTTATACATCGAAGAAGCAGTGACGGAAATAAAAGAAAGCTCAAGAGTGGAATTGAAATTCAAGGTGAAAGGATATCAATGGGATATCAATGTTGAGATTCGCTGATGACATTGCTATCCTGAGTGAAAGTGAAGAAGAATTACATGATATCCTGAATGTAATAAACAATCTAATGAGTATAGAATATGGATTGAGAGCAAACCGATGAAAGACGAAAGTAATGAGAGGTAGCTGAAACGAGAACAGCGTGAAACGTAACATCAGGACCAATGATCGCAAAGTAGATGGAGCTAAGGAATAGTACTACCTGAGGACATCAAAAGCAGACTAGCACTGGCGAAATGGGCATTTCTGGCCGAGAGAATTCTGCACTACTGGCCATTAAAATTGCTACACCAAGAAGAAATGCAGATGATAAACGGGTATTCATTGGACAAATATATTATACTACAACTGACATGTGATTACATTTTCACGCAATTTCGGTGCATAGATCCTGAGAAATCAGTACCCAGAACAACCACCTCTGGCCGTAATAACGGCCTCGATATGCCTGGGCATTGAGTCAAACAGAGCTCGGATGGCGTGTACAGATACAGCTGCCCACGCAGCTTCAACATGATACCACAGTTCATCGAGAGTAGTGACTGGCATATTGTGACGAGCCAGTTGCTCGGTCACCATTGACCAGACGTTTTCAATTGGGGAGAGATCTGGAGAATGTGCTGGCCAGGGCAGCAGTCGATCATTTTTCTGTATCGAGAAAGGCCCGTACAGGACCTGCAACATGCGGTCGCGCATTATCCTGCTGAAATGTAGGGTTTCGCAGGGATCGAATGAAGAGTAGAGCCATGGGTCGTAACACATCTGAAATGTAACGTCCACTGTTCAAAGTGCCGTCAATGCGAACAAGAGGTGACCGAGACGTGTAACAAATGGCAGCCCATACCATCACGCCAGTATGGCGATGACGAATACACGCTTCCAATGTGCGTGTACCGCTATGTCGCCAAACACTGATGCGACCATCATGATGCTGTAAACAGAACCTGGATTCATCCGAAAAAATGACGGTTTGCCATTTGTGCACCCAGGTTCGTCGTCGAGTACACCATCGCGGGCGCTCCTGTCTGTGATGCAGCGTCAAGGGTAACCGCAGCCACGGTCTCCGAGCTGATAGCCCGTGCTGCTGCAAACGTCGTCGAACTGTTCGTGCAGATGGTTGTTGTCTTGCAAACGTCCCCATCTGTTGACTCAGGGATCGAGACGCGGCTGCACCATCCGTTACAGCCGTGCGGATAAGATGCCTGTCATCTCGACTGCTAGTGATACGAGGCCGTTGGGATCCAGCACGGCGTTCCGTATTACCCTCGTGAACCCACCGATTCCATATTCTGCTAAGTCATTGGATCTCGACCAACGCGAGCAGCAATGTTGCGATACGGTAAACCGTAATCGCGATTGGCTACAATCCGACCTTTATCAAAACATATTGGTACGCATTTCTCCTCCTTACACGAGGCATCACAACAACGTTTCACCAGGCAACGCCGGTCAATTGGTGTTTGTGTATGAGAAATCGATTGGAAACTTTCCTCATGTCAGCACGTTGTAGGTGTCGCCACCGGCGCCAACCTTGTGTGAATGCTCTGAAAAGCTAATCATTTTCATATCACAGCATCTTCTTCCTGCCGGTTAAATTTCGCGTCTGTAGCACGTCATCTTCGTGGTGTAGCAATTTAAATGGCCAGTAGTGTATTAGTATCAAACACAGGTCTCAATTTGAGGAAGAAATTTCTGAGAACCTACGGTTGCAACACAGCATTGTGTGGTAGCGAATGATGGACAGTGGGGGAACCGTAACAAAAGAGAATACAAGCGTTTCATATGTGGTGCTACAGAAGAAAGTTGAAATTTAGGTGGATTGGTAAAATAAAGAGTGAGGAGGTTCTTCGTAGAATGGCAAAGGAAAGGAACATTAGGGAAAGATTGATAACAAGAACAGACAGGATGATAAGAGATGTGCAGCGACATCGGGGAATAGCTAGCACGGTACTAAGAGGGTAAAGTTGTCAGTGGACACAAGAGTGGAGTACATCCAAGAAATAATTGCATAGAGGAACAGATACATTTTCGGATCAGCAGAAAGTCAGCGTGATTTTCGAAAGGGAAGATCCTGAACACAACAGATTTATAGCTTAAAATGAATAATTCGTCCTTTAATCGTATCTTCTATCATATACTGATTTCAAGAAATCATTTGATACTGTAGTGTAATGCTGCCTCGTTGGTACCGGTGTGGATTTTATTTGAAATTTTAATTTTAAGTATGAAGCTAAAACGCTACGAAGGTTCAAAAATGTTTCAAATGGCTCTCAGCGCTATGGTACTTAACATCTGAGGTCATCAGTCTCCTAGACTTAGAACTACTTAAACCTAACTAACCTAAGGACATCACATACATCGATGCCTGAGGCAGGATTCGAACCTGCGACCGGAGCGGTCGCGCGGTTCCAGGCCGTAGCGGCTAGAACCGCTCGGGCACCCCGGCCGGCTGGAATTAACAGACTTTGAACGTAGAGTGGTAGAGGTACATCATTTCGGAAATCGTTAGCGAACTCATTATTTCGAATCAACAGTGTCAAGACTGTGAAGAGAATACCATACTGGCTGTTGATATTGTTGTGTCTAGACAAGACAGCCTAGACACAATGAGAGGAAGCCGGAAGGCACGCGCTAATTGACGTGAGGTCTGAAACAGGATACGTAATGAATGCTATAAAGAAAAGTACGTAGCTTCTGGAATACTTAACTTTAATCCATCCTTTTGGTACATCTGGAGATTGTGGCGATACAAGTGAGACTCTTTAGATACATGCAATGTTACTAATGGCGCCTTGCTAGGTCGTAGCCATTGACTTAGCTGAAGGCTATTCTAACTATCTGCTCGGCAAAGGAGCGAGGCTTCGTCAGTGTTGCATCGCTAGCGAAGTCGGCTGTACAACTGGGGCGAGTGCTAGTAAGTCTCTCGAGACCTGCCTTGTGGTGGCGCTCGGTCTGCGATCCCTGACAGTGGCGACACGCGGGTCCGACATGTACTAATGGACCGCGGCCGATTTAAAACTACCACCTAGCAAGTGTGGTGTCTGGCGGTGACACCACAGATATACTTTTCGGGATGTGAGGTCGTGGTCCAAGAACTTTTCTGCTCCTTACGTTTCGTCCAGGACTGCGCTGGACTTCCTCAGAGGCGCTGCTCCGCTGAGTCTTGCCGACTGACTGGTCGGGTGTCTGAGAGCGACTTATATATTGTGAGAAAGGGGGGTGCGGTTCAGGTGACACGTGATGAGCAGTGATAATCCAAAGCAAAGATAAGGTTGACTATCGATTACCACCTTGTCAAAGATAAAAATTGTTAGCAATTTTGTAGAGCCACTGATAATCCACAGCAAAGATAAGGTTGACTATCGATTACCACCTTGTCCAAGATAAAAATTGTTAGCAATTTTGTAGAGCCACTGTCCATATATCGCTAAGTTTCATAGCCTCCTCTATCCTATTAAAATTATCGTGATGTTTATAAATTTCGATAGCTTCCCTACATAGCCGTGGATAGTAATTTAACGTTGTAGGTAAAACTTCGGTATCCGAAAACTTCACTTGGTGGTTGCCTGGTTGAAGAGCATGTTCCGCTACAGCTGACTTTTCTATGTTTCCAAGTCGACAAAGACTTTTATGCTCTTTCAGTCGCGTGTTTACGCTTCTTTTGGTAGTACCAATGTAAACTTTACCGCAGATACATGGAATTTTATACACACCACATGTCGACAGGGGAGGGCGTTTATCCTTCACAGATCGTAGTACTCGACTTATTTTCTTTGTTGGTTTAAAGATCGGTTTTATGTCATGTTTTCGTAAAAACTTACCGATCCGATCTGTTACTTTTTTAATAAAAGGGAGAACTACTGTATTTTTCTGTCGTTGTGGTTCATTCTTATCTTTTGGGTTTCTGTTCCTTGGACGCAAAATTCTATTTATCTCTTTCCTTGAGTAGCCGTTTTTTTTCAAAAGCCTGCTTCAGATGTTTCACTTCAGCATCCAAATGTTCAGGTGTACATATCCGTTCCGCTCGATCGACAAGACTTTTTATGACACCTCTTTTTTGTTGAGGATGATGATTAGAATTTTTATATAAATATCTGTACGTATGTGTTGCCTTCCGAAAAACTTTATATTCCAAGCTTCTATCCGACCGTCTCATAACTAAGACATCCAAGAAAGATATTCTGTTACCCTTTTCTATTTCCATGGTAAACTGTATTTTTGGGTGAATTTTATTTAGATAATCAAAGGAATCGTCCAAGGCCTTTCTGCCATGGGGCCAAACCACAAATGTGTCATCTACATATCGATACCAACGAGATGGTTTGTTATTAGCTTTGTCTAGGGCCATATTCCAGGCGTTTCCTCCCACCACGGACCACGCAGTGGTCGACGGCGTTCACTTAACGACCGGGAGCAGCGACGTTTTCGTAGAGTTGTCAGTGCTAACAGACAAGCAATACTGAGTGAAATGAACGCAGAAATCATTGTGAGATGTACGACGTACATATCCGTTAGGGCAGTGCGAAGAAATGAATCTGGCGTTAATGGGCTATGGCAGCAGACAACCAACGCGAGTGCCTTTGCTAACAGACGCGCGGGATCAGCCGAGCGGTCCGAGGCGCTGCAGTCATGGACTATGCGGCTGGTCCCGGCGGAGGTTCGAGTCCTCCCTCGGGCATGGTTGTGTGTGTTTGTCCTTAGGATAATATAGGCTAAGTAGTGTGTAAGCTTAGGGACTGATGACCTTAGCAATTAAGTCCCGTAAGATTTCACACACATTTGAACATTTTTTGCCCTTCCTAACAGCACGGCATCGCCTGCAGCGCCTGTCCTGGGCTCGTGACCATATCGGTTTGGACCCTAGGCGACTGGAAAACTGCGGCCTGGTCAGATTAGCCCCGATTTCAGATGGTAAGAGCTGATGGTATGATTCGAGTGTGGCTCAGATCTCACGAAGCCATAGACCCATATTGTAAACAAGGCACTGTGAAAGATGGCGGTGGCTCCACAAAGGTGTGGACTGTGTTTACATGGAATGGACTCCGTCCTCTGCCCCAACAGAACCGATCATTGACTGGAAGTGGCTTTGTTCGACTAATTGGAGACAATTTGCACAAAATCAATTTTGGTATGTTTGTGGATGACAATGCGCCATGCCCCTGGGCCACAGTTCTCCGCGACTGCTTTGAAGAACGTTCTGGAAAATTCGAGCGAATGATTTGGCCACCTAGATCGCCCGACATGAATACCATTGAACATGTATGCGACATAATGGAGACGTCAATTCGTGCATAAAATCCTGCAGCGGCAATACTTTCGCAATTATGGACGGCTATAGAGGCAGTATGGCTCATTATTTCTGCAGGGGCCCCCTGCGACTTGTTGAGTCCATGCCACGTCGACTCTCTGCACTACGCCGGGGAAAAGGAGGCGGTATCCCATGACATGTCACCTCAGTATATACGAGGGCAGTTCAATAAGTAATGCAACACATTTTTTTCTGAAACAGGGGTTGTTTTATTCAGCATTGAAATACACCAGATTATTCCCCAATCTTTTAGCTACAAAACACTATTTTTCAACGTAATCTCCATTCAATGCTACGGCCTTATGCCACCTTGAAATGAGGGCCTGTATGCCTGCACGGTACCATTCCACTGGTCGATGTCGGAGCCAACGTCGTACTGCATCAATAACTTCTTCATCATCCGCGTAGTGCCTCCCACGGATTGCGTCCTTCATTGGGCCAAACATATGGAAATCCGACGGTGCGAGATCGGGGCTGTAGGGTGCATGAGGAAGAACAGTCCACTGAAGTTTTGTGAGCTCCTCTTGGGTGCGAAGACTTGTGTGAGGTCTTGCATTGTCATGAAGAAGGAGAAGTTCGTTCAGATTTTTGTGCCTACGAACACGCTGAAGTCATTTCTTCAATTTCTGAAGAGTAGCACAATACACTTCAGAGTTGATCGTTTGACCATGGGGAAGGACATCGAACAGAATAACCCCTTCAGCGTCCCACAAGACTGTAACCGTGACTTTACCGGCTGAGGGTATGGCTTTAAACTTTTTCTTGGTAGGGGAGTGGGTGTGGCGCCACTCCATTGATTGCCGTTTTGTTTCAGGTTCAAAGTGATGAATCCATGTTTCATCGCCTGTAACAATCTTTGACAAGAAATTGTCAACCTCAGCCACATGACGAGCAAGCAATTCCACACAGATGGTTCTCCTTTGCTCTTTATGGTGTTTGGTTAGACAACGGGGGACCCAGCGGGAACAAACCTTTGAATATCCCAACTGGTGAACAATTGTGACAGCACTACCAACAGAGATGTCAAGCTGAGCACTGAGTTGTTTGATGGTGATCCGTCGATCATCTCGAACGAGTGTGTTCGCACGCTCCGCCATTGCAGGAGTCACAGCTGTGCACGGCCGGCCCGCACGCGGGAGATCAGACAGTCTTGCTTGACCTTGCGGCGATGATGACACACGCTTTGCCCAACGACTCACCGTGCTTTTGTCCACTGCCAGATCACCGTAGACATTCTGCAAGCACCTATGAATATCTGAGACGCCCTGGTTTTCCGCCAAAAGAAACTCGATCACTGCCCGTTGTTTGCAACGCACATCCGTTACAGACGCCATTTTAACAGCTCCGTACAGCGCTGCCACCTGTCGGAAGTCAATTAAACTATACGAGACGAAGCGGGAATGTTTGAAAATATTCCACAAGAAATTTCCGGTTTTTTCAACCAAAATTGGCCGAGAAAAAAAATGTGTTGCATTACTTATTGAACTGCCCTCGTATTAGGACTGTTCATATTTTTAAAAATATCGGGTTTCCGACGTATCCATACTTAATAAATTATCGGTCATCTACATATCGACAATAAATATAGATATTGTTAACGAAGGTGAAACGTCTCCCTAGAAAAATTAATGAATTACTGTGCTGGAAAACCCCTTACGTTATTTGATTTTCAAACAGCTGAGCAGAACTGAACGTACTCACACATTTCGCTCTTTACCTATTCTGATCAACACTAAACTGACGCACAATATTTTTAGCGCAACGCAATCTGACCTTCAATAATCCCTACAAAGGAATGGCCCTGACTAAAATTAACCTATACCTTTCATGAATCACTTACCTCAGAAAAATCTTTGTTACTCGAACTACTCCAATACAGCGAGCGCCGATACTGCCAGCCAACTATAAGATTCTAACTACTGAAGTCACTAACTACTGATAGGCATAGTTAGCAAATGAAAGATTTTGATTGAGTACGTGCGGTTCTAGGCGCTACTGTCCGGAGCCGAGCGACCGCTACGGTCGCAGGTTCGAATCCTTCCTCGGGCATGGATCTGTGTGACGTCCTTAGGTTGGTTAGGTTTAATTAGTTCTAAGTTCTAGGCGACTGATGACCTCAGAAGTTAAGTCGCATAGTTCTCTGAGCCATTTGAACCATTTTTGATAGAGAACAAACAATGTATTTACCTTAATAGTGTTGAAAAGCCATAATATATATAGCAGTTCATGACATCCAGTCTTACAAATTTACTCTATCTTAATGACACACATCCAGATCATCCGCTCTCAAAACTCCGCCATCTCTCTCCCCGCTTCCACCACTGCTGGCGGCTCACCTCCAACTGTGCAACGCTACGCGCTGTTAACAGCCAACTGCCCAACACTACAATAGCAAATTCCAACAATGCAAATCAGCCACAGACTGCACACAGCACAGTCAGTGATTTTCATATAGAGCGCTACATGGCGTTACCAACATAAAAACCTAAACAGCCTACTTACAAAGGTAAATCACATATCGACATAAAAATATCAGCTACACATTGTAAATATGTTGCCAGTTTTAGAGCTGTATATTTAAGTATTGAGTTTATATCAGATAATCTGTACATCAACTAGCTAGCGATCTTCCTGTCCCCCGATAGAGCAAGAATTGAAAGAAAAATTGTAAGTTAATAATGGTACTTCGCGAGGATGAAAAGCTTGTATCACGATACTTATTTGGTCGACTGTTGTGTTGTTAATTAATGACTGCACATGGTGCATTGTCTTGCAGTATTTCATTCCAGTGAACCTCTCATACGTTATTTTCTTTATGTGATAATGTATTTTCTTTATGTGATCATGTAGAAATAAACCATTTTGGACACTGCTGTGGTGAAGCTAAACGTTTGCTGTTTCTGTTGGTAAGTCCGAGCGCCGGTTACGTCAGCATTTCTCCTCACACGTCCCCACCAGCAGCGAAGACCAATTTTGACATTTAGATTTTTGTTCATTATTTTCAGCAATTGTCAATGAAGAATGCCGATGTGAAGAAATGGCGCACTAGGTGGCTTAAAAATTGTTTTTTTAACACAATTGGAGTGCTATTTCCTCACGTCGGAAATCTAGTTTACTCTATTCACATCTCACGAACAGAATATTCGCTATTACTCGCTGAAATTTATCACAGAACTCAATTAGTCTTTCTCCTCTCTCATTCCTTGTCCGAAGCCCATATTCTCCTGTAACTTGTTCACTCCTTCCCCTACAACTGCAGTCCATTCCGTCTTAACTATTAGATTTTTATATCTCTTTACGTAGTGTATTATCCTTTCAATATCCTCTTATACTTTCTGTGTGTCTTAATCTTCAGCTAGAAACGTCAGCATCTACACCTGAACTATACTTGTCGGTGTTGGTTTGCTATCGATTCTGATAAGAAGACCCCTGTCACTGAACTGTTCACTGTAACACTATTCATAACGAATCCTCGTTATACCATTTTCTGCCGCTGTTGGTATTACCCTATGCTCATCTGACCAGAAATCCTTGTCTTCTTTCCATTTCACTTCACTGACCCCTACTATATCTAGAATCAGCTTCTGCATTTCCCTTTTCAGACTTTCTAAGTCTCCTACCACGTTCAGGCTTCTGATATTCCACTCGTAGAACGTTATTCTTTCGTCGGTTATTCAATCTTTTTCTGATCGTCCCTCTCCCTTGGCAGTTCGCTTCCGGAGATCCGAATGGGGAACTTTTCCAGAAACTTTGGCCAATGGAGAGATCGTCATGACACTTTTGCAATCACAGGCCACCGTGCCCTGTGGATACACTATGTGTCTATAATGCAGTGGTTCCCATTGTCTTCTACATCCTGACGCCGATGATCGTTGCAGATTCTTTCGCGTTTACGGGCAGTTTCCCACACCAAGGACAGGGGACAGCCCTGAACCTTTGTCCGCTCTTCCGACCTCTTTGACAAGGCCGTTAGCAGAATAAGGGTGACTTCTTATGCCAGAAATCTTCGGCCGCCAATGCTGACTATTAATTAAAATTTAAGCAGTGTCGGGTTTCGAACCCAGGACTGATGACGTTTTGGTTGAAAAATGGTTCAAATGGCTCTGAGCACTATGGGACTTAACATCGGAGGTCATCAGTCCCCTAGAACTCAGAACTACTTAAACCTAACTAGCCTAAGCACATCACACACATCCATGCCAGAGGCCGGATTCGAACCTGCTAAGATAGCAGCAGCGCGGTTCTGGACAGAAGCGCCTAGATCCGCGCGGCCACAACGACTAGCGACGTTTCGTTTATCAATGAATGACGCTACCCCGACACCAAGGGTGCAAATTATCTAATGCACGTTACTAATGGAAATGGATTTAGATAGGCAGAGAAGGAGGTTACGCACGGAGGGATGGGGGAGAAGAGGACATGTACGGAGAAAGGATAGGCAGAGAGAGGGGGCAATGAATTTACGGTGTATATGGAATTCCCAAACATATTTAGCAATTGCGGAGCGTTGCCGCGGCCGATAGTTTCGCAATAAAATGCAGAGATAGGTTAATACCTGAGCTTCCAGTAGCGAACCGAAAGCAAGGAAGAGGAAGGAGTCGGCTACGTGCCTTTCATATATTTTTAAAAACATAGGACAATCGAAATTAACCATTATAATGTTGAATTAAAGTCCTTACTATGAGATACAGTTTCATCTCTGACATCACTGGGAGACAAAGATTTGTTGGAATAGACAGAGAAACAATTGATAAATTCACTAGCGAATTTGGTGAAGCCAGGCGTAGCTATAGAAACATGAATTAGATGAGCTCACAATCATTTTCTACTTCTTTACACACAACTGCAGAACAAGTCACTGAACTGAAGACACTATTACGAACGGCGGACTGCCAGATCTCCCTTGAAGAACTTGCTTCATTAAAGACGTCAAGTCACCACTGAGTGTACGAAGCAGAGGGAACCAAACGGACGGCGAAGCGTAAGCAGTTAGAGAGTAGGTAGAGTCGAACTTCTCTCTGAAAGAATTTTTTACATCACGGGCGGGAAGAATGAAAATAGTATATCAAATAAACAAGAGTGCAGTTAATTCTAAGAAACAACGTTATTGCTCAGAAATACGATAGAATGCCCTATGCCCCGCGGAATGAATTGAATAGAAAAAGCCGGCCGGGGTGGCCGAGCGGTTCTAGCTGCTACAATCTGGAACCGCGCGACCGCTACGGTCGCAGGTTCGAATCCTGCCTCGGGCATGGGTGTGTGTGATGTCCTTAGGTTAGTTAGGTTTAAGTAGTTCTAAGTTCTAGGGGACTGATGACCTCAGAAGTTAAGTCCCATAGTACTCAGAGCCATTTGAACCATTTCTGAATAGAAAAAGTCTGTTCGAAAACTTATAAATAATAGAAATACAGATGCTGAGGAACATCCTAGGCCCGATCAAATGAAATGTGGAATTCAGGAGACTATGTAACCGTGAGCTGTTGATACACGTACAAAAGATCACATATGCAACTCGTGGGAGGAGGAATGTGTTCTGTGGCTGTACTGCGTGTATGAATCATACAAGGTTGAGCGGTCGGATGTTCTGTTCCTTTCTCAACCAGAAAACCATGGATGCGTGGGTCACCGAGTTTGTAAAATCCTGTAAGAAGTGTGGGTAACACTGGTGGATATCCGTAAATAGATTCCATTCAAAAATAAACTTCAAGAAAAGCCAAAATTTAAAACTCACGAAACGGATTGAAACAGCAAGGAAAATCGAAGGAAACGAATGAGGCGGAGACGGGACCAAAGGGAAGGCCGAGCGCAAGGAAAGTCAAAGCGTCGGCCGAAACGAAGAAGAATTAGAGAATTTGGTGTTACAGTAAAATTAGCAAACGTAATTCATGGTCATGTAACAAAAACGATACCTGACGTGAAATTTGCGATAGCGAGGCATCTCAGTCATTTCAAATAACTGGCGCCGGAAAAGAGGACGTTTCGTAACCTTTTCGATCAACTGCTTTCTACAAAAAATGCAAGGTTTCTAGAATTTGGAGCTAAAAAAGTCACAAAATCTAAATGTAAGGCAATATAAATCAAGAAAATAAATACACGATTTTCTTTCCCGGTTAATAGGAAATCCAAAACGCCAAAATAGCTATAAGAAAAAAAACACAACATATTCCACAAAATCCTAATAGAGATACGCTCCAATATTACGCGTTTTGTAATAGTCTGAGGTTTTCTTGTTAATTTAAAAACAAGCACATTCTGCTAGCTCAGAACACGCTCTTTAGGTCCCGCAGCGTGTGTGGCCTGTAGATTTTATTTAGTTTTCTTTAAAAGAATTTCTATGTTGTTCACAAATTGAAACACCTTCAAAATTCTAACGATAATTAAGGCCCTAGAAGCACGGTCTCTTCCGAATGTACTTCCAACCAAAAAGCGATTCTGGTAGCTGAAGTTGTAGTTTTTTTTTGTTAATCATGCCTTTTGTGTTCTTTTGTTGATATTTCCATACAAACTTGCATCCCCTGACACGTTGCATGGGGGCTTAATTAAATTCACTATTGAAAATATTTTTTGTAGCAGTATGTCCGATTACGCAGTCTCGTAATCGGTTGGCCCTGACTAGTATTATTACGCTATCTGACTGCAAAGAACAATGTAAGAAAATTTTCGTAAACACAGTTAATTAATTAAGTCCCCAGCAACTATAAAACCTACAAAACCAATAAGCACAAGAGTAACTGTTCTGTATGTGGGAGTGTGACTCAACGTACGCATCTGGCACGGTTCTTCTTCAATAACACAAGAATTTTTTTATTAACATTTATACTGACGTGACAAAAGAAAATTAGAAAACTATAATTACGCAAGAAAACCAGAATTCACTCTAATACAAGAACACAAGCCAGATGCTTTGTTGACTGAACCTGTAGTGACGCATTATTTCAGATACACAATTAATAAAAGAACATTGTAGTTTTTACCTTCATATATATTGACGAAATGCACTCATTACAATAACATCTGCTATCTCTCCCATCAAATAACTGCATAAAACATGGAACAACACTCTTTACTACCACATCTCACTCCGACTTCACGAGAAGCAGTGCCCACTAGCACATCTCGGTACGAACTCTTAACACACACTGCCCTCTACGAGCTCTCTACTAGCACTGACTGCTATGAGTTCTTAACACACACTGTCCTCTACGAGCTCTCGACAGGCACTGACTTCTACGATCTCTTTACTAGCACTGTGGAGGCGGCTTAATAGTACTCTTTGGCGCAATCTCTGGCGCAGTGGCACAGTGTAGCCACCTTTCATATGCCCCTCCTCCACAGGCCAGAATTTGATGGTATTTTTGCCAGCATTGGTGGTGAAAATACCACCAAATTCGTCCAGAAAAATACAGACAAAAATAAAAGATAATATTAATACCTAAATATCACATAATTAGTTAAAAATTTTGGCTTTGCACTGCCCTTTCACTAACCTAACATATGAAATACAGTAAGCAATACAACTTCTTTTCATACATGTGACTTTACATAATAGTTTACACAATATACAAAAAATCAGTTTATACAAATGTTCACATAAAATGCTTTCAATGATTAGTTTATACAAACAAAAAAAAAAAGACACTAACAGGTGACATCTTTTCAGTAGAAGCAGTTCATCAGTTGCACCCAGTAAAGTTTAGCAGGTACACCCAGCAACAAGTCACATTAGTTCAGTAGAAGCAATCCATCAGAGGCACCCAGCAATGTTGAGTAGGTGCAGACACCAACAAGTGACATCATTTCAGTAGAAGCAGTCCATCAGAGGCACCCAGCAATGTTGAGTAGGTGCAGACAGCAACAAGTGACTTCATTTCAGTAAAAACAGTTCATCAGTTGCACCCAGCAATGTTGAGCAGGTGCAAACAGCAACAAGTGACTTCATTTCAGTAGAAACAGTTCATCAGTTGCACCCAGCAATGTTGAGTGCAGGTGCAGACACCAACAAGTGACACCATTTCAGTAGGAGTAGTCCATCAGTTGCACCCAGCAATGTTGAGCAGGTGCAGACAGCAACAAGTGACATTATTTCAGTAGAAGCAGTCCATCAGAGGCACCCAGCAATGTTGAGTAGGTGCAGACAGCAACAAGTGACTTCATTTCAGTAAAAACAGTTCATCAGTTGCACCCAGCAATGTTGAGCAGGTGCAAACAGCAACAAGTGACTTCATTTCAGTAGAAACAGTTCATCAGTTGCACCCAGCAATGTTGAGTGCAGGTGCAGACACCAACAAGTGACACCATTTCAGTAGGAGTAGTCCATCAGTTGCACCCAGCAATGTTGAGCAGGTGCAGACAGCAACAAGTGACATTATTTCAGTAGAAGCAGTCCATCAGAGGCACCCAGCAATGTTGAGTAGGTGCAGACAGCAACAAGTGACTTCATTTCAGTAAAAACAGTTCATCAGTTGCACCCAGCAATGTTGAGCAGGTGCAAACAGCAACAAGTGACTTCATTTCGGTAGAAACAGTTCATCAGTTGCACCCAGCAATGTTGAGTGCAGGTGCAGACACCAACAAGTGACACCATTTCAGTAGGAGTAGTCCATCAGTTGCACCCAGCAATGTTGAGCAGGTGCAGACAGCAACAAGTGACATTATTTCAGTAGAAGCAGTCCATCAGAGGCACCCAGCAATGTTGAGTAGGTGCAGGCAGCAAAAAGTCACCTCTCTCAGCAGAAGCAGTTCGATAAAATTCACTAGCACTGATCACACTGTTCATCAGAGTTTATGAGCACAAATTAAACATGTCCTAGTGGCACCAATCATGAAGGAAAGGTACAAGTAACAGTCCATAATTTTTTTTACAATCACTGATCACACAGTTCATCAGCAGAAATTAAACATGACTAAATGTCACACATCATGTTGAAAAGTGCAGGTAACAGTTCAGAATATTTATCTTCACTAATCAGATAGTCCAGGCATGAACAATAGTTTGAATGCACATACAAATGCTTTTACAGTAAGATACAAATCATAACAAACACACAAATGATGTCAGATAATTGTCCTATTAACTATTACAATACACAAATACCAGTAAACCTATAATATTTATGGGTGTCAGTGCAAGCCACTACAAATAAATAAAATAATATTTAGGAGATAGGTGGGTAGGATTAGGAAAGGAAAACACACAGAACACACTCACTCATCTCTCATCCACATTAAGTACTACTGTGTAACTGAATAGTATTAATTGTGTAAATGAAATTCTGTCTAAATCTGATGTTCATCATGTGTATCAAGTAGTACTGGCAGCAATGTATAATAGTCAATAATAGTTAGTCAACGTCATAGTCATCATGTCAAGACCAATGTTTGCCAAGCCAGATTAAAATGTACTGTTGTTGAACAACTGTCAGTGAGCCAAGATATGCAATTAATTCCTCTCTCCAAAAAAAAGTATATACTGCTTAGTTATTCAACAAAGTGTGTGTATAGACTATCTTCCTTCTATTTTAGTGTTCTAGACTGGTATCTTCATCCTCCTTGTTCCATAAGACCAACAAAAAAAAAAAAAAAAAATATGCTCCTCACTTACTTTACCTCTTATACACCAAAACTCCAATAATCATCAGCTTCACACAATCTCAATAATACCTTAATAATACCTCTTCAATACGTCTTGTCATCAATATCATTTACCTTGCCTCTTGTCCACAAAAACTCCAATAATCATCAACTTCATATAATCTCTATACCTCAATAATACGTCGATAAATATAAACCTCAGCACCAATATCATTTCACTTCCATAACAACTCTTTCCTCTAGTCAGTCTCCTCGAACAAGTACAGATAAAATCCTAATGCAACTTCAATTCAGCATCCCATACAATCCGAAGACACAGTGTCCACACACAACCTCTGTGTAATCCATCTGACCCAAATTTTCTACTCATTATAAATTATAAGATACATTTTGGTTCCTTGTCCATCATTAAATAAAAGAAATGCATACCTGACCTCTAACAGACTTAGTTCGAATAACTCTCAGTAATTAAGTACGATTACGGAGTGTGAATAATCATAATGTTTCACAGTGTGTACACCACTTCAAGAATTATGGCAAACAGAAGCAAACATGTGGAGTATTTCTTGTGTCAAGTGTCACTTCCTATTTCAATTGCTCACGAAAAATGCAGTGTAATAATTGTTAATGGTCTAAACCTAGTTTTGGTCTGTCATGTCGTTAACTTCCTTCCTATTAGCATAAATTTATACAGCTTCCATAAAACCTCAGCTCATGTGACTTCTATGACTTTCTTGTACTAATGTCGTTCGTCGAATTATAACAGTTAATTTTTTTTATCTTAAAAATATAAGGCACTGAGCGTAAGCAAAACATGCAATAGCGAGTAAATATACCAGTAGAGAACAGAATGTCAACAAGTGGATGCAGCACAATTCCTACAACGAGGCTCTGGCAAGCGAACAATCTATAATTAATACAGTAGTGTGACCTAAACTCTATGTTTATACACTGTACATCAGCATTTCTATACACCAAATTAAAGAGCAGTTATGGCAACAAAACAGAAATGTGTAAATATGTAATCCATACAAAAAGCAGCAAACATATATCTTACGTAATAAACAAGTCATTAGCATCATATCAGCCTAAGCAAATAAATGTTCATAAGTCATCTTAACAAGTAAACATGAAGGCGCAAGCAGATAAATCACAAAGTATAACTTACATACATAATCACAGTCAGCACAATTAATCAGGTTACAATTATAATTTAAATAAATAAGCACAGCAGGCACATAATTAAATAAAATATGACATCAGTGAAAAAGCAGTGCAGCCAAGCGATGCATAATATACACAAGTTACAACCCAGTTCATTAATAATCATTGTCAAAATCAGTTAACGTACGCAAGCACGTCGCTTCACAGGTAAATTCATAGAACATGAAATTAGCACAAAGTATGAATCACGTAATCGCGAGCAGCAAATTACGTCTAAAGTACGTACCTAAGTGGAAATTTGTTACCTGAAAATGAACTCAATTAATAGTTACCTTTTCTAGTTTATTAGTTTCTTCTTGGAATTACATTCTTCCTGAAAATTTCTCGATAGCAAGTCCTCTTAACGTCGGAGACACACAGAATTTACCTGAAGTTCTTAAATATTTTATACAACCGTATCCTGAAAAATACTGAATGTTAATAACATAATTCATCAAGTCACTATAGCTTTATACTGAATTTAATCGGAGAAATTAGACTGTGTGTTTGTTTACGGCTGTCAGTGCATTCGCACTGAGCGCTCGATCAGCTGTAGGCGCGTGACGTAGGAAGCAATTGTTCGCGGTCAACGACTGCCTTGTGCGGCGCGCAGACTTGACTGTTGCTTTGAGTATGTGCCGCCGCCAAAACACAGCGCGGTATCCTTGTACTCTCCGCATGTTTACATGTAGCTGTTAGTTCTCCAAAGTATGTCATTCCACAAAAAATTTTTACGTTAGATATATGATGTATTCCCTTAGAGCGTCGAGATTTAAGAGTTTCTACTTCGACAGTGTTATCATGAATAATTTTACGAATTCTATATGGACCGTTATAAAGCAGAAAAAATTTGCGACACAAGCCTTTTCCTTTATGAGACAAACGATGGGACTTAATTAATACCTTCTGACCAACTGACAAAATTTTTGAACGACCAGGACGTCTAGCTGATTTCTCTCTTCTAGCAGCCGCAGATGCAATATTTTGCAGAGCCAGGTTGACAACTTCAGAATGCCGCAGTTTCCGTGAAGGCGGAAAAGGAACGATTTCAGAAATGCGATTTGTTGGTACTTTATTTTTTAATATCAATAGAGGCGGTAAAGAAGTTGAGTCATTAGGAAGTTCATTCAGAATGTTTTGAAAAATATGAATGTACTGATCCCAAGTTCTGTGATTCTGATGACAATAAAGACGACACAATTTATTGATTTCCTTCATCCATCTCTCTGAAGCGTTAGATTGAGGGTGAAAAAGTGAAATGAAGATTGGTTTAATTTTACGACGCTGTAGAGTACGAAGCCAAATTTTAGAGCGAAACTGTGATCCATTATCTGATATAACCTTGTCAACGTGACCGACTTCTTTAAGAAAATGTTTGATAAAAGCATTAGATACTGAACGAGCTGTTTCTTTGCGTAAAGGTGTAAAACATACATATTTTGACGTCAACTCCACTGCTACGAAAATGTACGCAAAACCATTAGTAGAACGAACCACTGGACCAAACAAATCGACTGCAGCCATCTCCTTTAATTTCGCTGGAATGATGGGAAACAATGGTGCTCTGTGAGAAATCGTTGGAGGCTTAGCCATTTGACATAATTTGCATTTGGCAAGAACAGATCGAATACGTTTTTCCATATTACTGAAATAGCAATTTTCTCGTAATTTATGAAAGCATTTTCTGGGACCAAAGTGTGCATAACTGAAATGCGTATACCAAATCAATTTATTGACCCACTCATCAGGAATACAAACTAACCAAACGAAGCTGTCGACCGATTTTCGTTTAAAAAGAATGTCATTGCGGACTAAATAATGCTGTCTAATCGCTACGCTTTCCTTTCTCCTCCACTTCTCCTTAATGTCCTTCCAGATTGGATCCTTATTTTGCTCCTTAGCGATGTCCTGGAGCGAAGACGAAATAAAGTTCTCAAACGCAACACCTTGAATATACATCAAACAATAATTGTTTTCTATGCCGTCCTCTTCAACACTTTGTTTCAAACCCGTAGGTGCACGTGATAAAGCATCGGCAACAATATTAGAAGAACCCTGTATGTAAACAATACAAAAGTCAAATTCCTGTAGGTACAACGCCCATCGTGACAATCTGCCATGAGTTAATTTTGTCGACATAAGAAATTCCAGAGCTCGATGATCGGTGTAAACCTTAGTATGTCTGCCAAACAAAAATGTGCGAAATTTTGTGAAAGCCCATACAACAGCCAAAGCTTCAAGTTCCGTAATCGAATAATTCTTTTCTGATTTAGAGAGAACACGACTTCCAAATGCAATAGTTTTCTGTACTACAACGCCGTCTTCTTCTATCTCTTGAAATAAGTGTGCACCTAGGCCCTTGTATGATGAGTCCGTCGCCAAACAAAATTCTTTAGATAAATCCGGATGTGAAAGAAGTGGAGCAGCAACTAAAGCATCACGAAGCTGTTCAAATTCTGACTGAGCTTCCTCATCCCAACACCAATTAGATTTCTTTCCAGATAGTTCACATAAACGAGGTGTGGCCAAATCGTCCAATTTAACAAAGCGTCGAAGAAATTTACAGACACCAAGGAAACTACGAACATCACGTTTTGTGGTAGGAACAGCATAGTTACGAATAGCGTCTAATTTTTCTGGATCGGGAAGAATACCTTCTGTAGAAATAATGTGACCGAGAAATTTCACCTGAGAATGACCAAATTCAGATTTTTCCAAGTTTACTGTAATGCCAACTCTTGCAAAGATACGTAACAATGAATCCAAAATTTTGTTGTGCTCACTCCAAGAATGTTTAGCAATAAGAATATCGTCAACATATGAAGTAATGTTGTCACGAAGATAAACAGGTAAAATTTCATTTAAACTACGAATGAATGCTGCTGAAGATACAGTAAGTCCAAACGGTAATTTTCGAAACTGGTAACAGTTACCAAAGGCTAAAAAGGCAGTATATTTTCTACAATCAGGGTGGAGTTCTATTTGCCAAAAACTTGCGCGCATATCAATCGTGGATAAAACTTTAATTCCATGGAAATGTTGAAGAAGTTCATCTAAATTTTGTGGGCGGTCAGTTTCAGGAATGATGATGTTATTTATCTGTCTGGAATCCAGAACCAGACGAATTGATCCATCCTTTTTAAGAACAACGTGTAATGGGCTAGTATAAGGACTGACTGCAGGCTCAATAATCCCCGGATCTAACATGTATTGAAGTTCATTCTTAACCTTGTCTCTGTAAGCCAAAGGAATAGCGTACGTTTTTCCGCGAAATGGTGTGTGTTCTTTTACTTTAAATAAATATTGTAAGCCTTGTATAGTTCCTGTGTGATGACTAAACACTGTAGCATGTGAAGTCAAAATGTGGTGCAGCTCTTCTCTTGCAACGTCATCTGGCACTTCAGCTTTCTTAACCTTTTCATTAATTAATTCTTCGCTATTAATTATATCATCCATCGCGTCTCTGTATCCATTGTCATTGTCATGAATGAACACATCGTCGTCATAATGCTCAACGAAAACATCAGAAGTAAGAAACCTTAAACATTTTTGTATCTGACTCAGATCTTGTTAAACACTCGAAAAATTTCAAACATTTCGGCATTCCGGCAACAGTCAAATTTACACCTCCTTCTTTAAGTTCAAAATTGCCTTATGTGCGTTAAGAAATTCCATACCTAATATAATTTGGGTATTGAGTAATGGAACAATAATAAAATTAGCAGAAAATTCGTATCCTTGACAAATGAAATTTAAGTTGGTCTGTTGTTTGACTTCCACACTTTTTCCAGAAATAGCACCTCGAATTGTAGTTCTAGAAATAGGTAACACAGGACAGGCAATAGTTCTTTCACATATACGAAAAACTGATTCACTAATGACATTCAATGGGCTCCCAGAATCTAAAACTGCAGTGAACTTATTCTTACCCACACATACTTCAATAACAGGATGTAAAAATGCGTCTACATTATTTTCCTTTTCATCTAACAAAATGTCTCTCATGTCTTCCAGGCGTACGTAGTGTAAAGTCGTGGTGTCATTACTTTCTGAACCGTCTATATTGCTGCCAGAAGCCGAAGCTGCAAGTCATTGTCGATTGTTTGCCGCACGTCTTTGAGTATTCGCGTCATTTCGCGGATCAATTTCTACGATTTGCACTTGTCTCTCTGAAGTTCTGTCACGTGGAGGATGCCAATTAGGTCCTTCCTGTCTGTTAGATGCAAATTCTTGGCTGTGTCTGTAATTAAAATTTCTGTTTTCCGGTCTGTCTGCATAACTACTTCTTGTGTAATTTCGACTGTCACTTCTGAAATTATTGTTGTATCTACTACCCTGATTGTTTCTGTAGAAAGAATTTCTATTACTGTATGAATAATTTCTGTCCTGATGATACCGATTACTGTTTCCGTATGATTGATCATTCCGATACGAATTACCGTTGTTATAGTTGTCTGTGTAATTTCTGTTAGAACGTCTGTTATTGTCATAGGGCTGGTATCTATTGTCGTGTCTGTTACGTCTGTCATTCTCAAAATTACCCATATAATGCCCGTTCCGATCACTATCTCTTTTCTCTGAAAGTCTATTATAAATACTGTTACTGAAAAAATTACAGGAAGTCCCGTCGTCGTTGTCATACTCAAGTTCTCGCAACAAAGTCTTAAAAGTCTCAATGTCGTCTTTACATCTTCCGGCTAAAGCAATTTGTCTTATGGATTGTGGCAACTTAGTTAAACAAATGCGAATTAATTCAGTCGGGCTATAAGGGTTGGACAGGAACTGATTCTTTCGAATCATGTCTTCAAAGTACTCTGCCGGCGTGCGGAACTCAGACTGTTTGAAATTACGCTGCATAATAAGACTGTGTTTGACTCTGTCTTGCGTGTTTTCGGACCAATATGCCGATAGAAATGCATGATAAAAATCATTTAGATTATTACAATCTCTAATGAGTGCACGCATCCGCGTCGCCGGTTCGTTTTCTAAATATCCACACATAAATTCCAGTTTGTGACTTAGTGGCCAATTTGGTGGAAGTGCGTACATAAATTGATCTAACCATGCACATGGATGTATGTCATTCTTAGAATTGCGGAAGATCTTAAATTTCCGGACAGTCAAAAAGTGTTTATAGTCAAAGTTTTCGCCTCGTGGCGACGAAGACCTACCGCGTCTGTCCCAGTCCGAATGTCGATTATTGTAAAGTTCGCGCGCCTGGCGCTCTCTTGTTGCATCCCGTAAATGAAATAAATTACTTTCTTCATACCCCTCTGCTATCTGTGAATCTAAGTTTCTTCTACTGTCTTTTCCTACTATTTCGCCTTCAATTTGTTTGACTTGCTTCCGTAATGCCTCAAATTCCTTTTTCACGCGTTCATTAAATTTTCCCTGATTTTCAACATGCTTATTTATGTTCTGGTATTCTTCGGTTTCTGCAAATGGCAATGGAGCTGTATCATCCGAATCTCTGTCCCCATGTAAACTAAGATTTGTCAGTTTATCTGAAATTTCCTCAACTCTTTCCGATAAGTCACCTAATTGTTCTTTCTGTTTATTTACGTCTTCCGTAAGTGTCGCGACTCGGGTTTCGGTATCGTCACATTTAGTAGTTAACTGTTCACACTGTTGCGTTAAGTTATTTATTCTGTCATTTGGTACGGATTCCTCGATTCTTTCAATTATTTCTTCCTTATCGTGTGCACGTTGTAAATTTAATTCTGAAAATTTCTGTACTATCACGCGATCTCTTTCTTCCTGTTCTCTATCCTGTTCCCTTTGTCTGATTTCTACTGCAATTAATCTATTATTGTGAGCATTCAAAATTGGTTGCACTTCTTCTCTGATTTCTTTCTTTAATTCATCTTTCATATTTTTGAAACATGTTCCTATTCGTGAATCTATCCGAGTTTCCATTGTTCCCAACCGTGTTCCCATTGTTCCCATATCAGTTTTAATTGTTCCCATCTCTGTTTCTAAACGTGTTGCCACCGTTTTTAATTCAGATCCCAAATTTAATATTGCACCCATCAACTGCTCCATAGTAGCCGGTTCGCAATTCTTTTCGCGCCTAACATTTCCCGCAAAACCAGTTTCCTTCGTAATAGCTGTAAAGCTATCTGTGTTCGATACTACTTCAGAATCTTCTATCGTTGATCTCGTATTCTGTGAATTTTCTGATTGAGAAAAATTTTGAAATGGTTCCGGACTATTTTCCCGACTTATTACATTGTTTTCCACTTCATTATCCATCATACTGTTTTCCTCTGTTGGCGAATTCGCCATGTTAACAATTTCGTTATTCTCTCTATTCATCATTTTTGCCTTTTTCATTGATCGCGTAATCATTTACAAAACATACGAAAGATTCGTCACTGTACGAAAATTACACACAATGACTCTTTATCTCCAACAATACTATTCACATGAAATGTCTCCCTCAGACACGATCAATCGAACAATTGAAATAATTGCACTAATTTGTCAAACGCGTATACAAGGCAATAATTTAAATTCTGAGAAAAAAACATCATTAGAAGAATGCCAATTACCAAATCTACACATGCAATATAACCTACAATTACTAAACTACAAATTACTACAACAATACTACAGTCTACAATTTTCACAATCAGAAGAATCCAAGGGACGATCCGAAGCAGCGGTCGCCACGTGCATGGGGGCTTAATTAAATATTATTGAAAATATTTTTAGTTTTAGTATGTCCGATTACGCAAGTCTCGTAATCGGTTGGCCCTGACTAGTATTATTACGCTATCTGACTGCAAAGAACAATGTAAGAAAATTTTCGTAAACACAGTTAATTAATTAAGTCCCCAGCAACTATAAAACCTACAAAACCAATAAGCACAAGAGTAACTGTTCTGTATGTGGGAGTGTGACTCAACGTACGCATCTGGCACGGTTCTTCTTCAATAACACAAGAATTTTTTTATTAACATTTATACTGACGTGACAAAAGAAAACTAGAAAACTATAATTACGCAAGAAAACCAGAATTCACTCTAATACAAGAACACAAGCCAGATGCTTTGTTGACTGAACCTGTAGTGACGCATTATTTCAGATACACAATTAATAAAAGAACATTGTAGTTTTTACCTTCATATATATTGACGAAATGCACTCATTACAATAACATCTGCTATCTCTCCCATCAAATAACTGCATAAAACATGGAACAACACTCTTTACTACCACATCTCACTCCGACTTGACGAGAAGCAGTGCCCACTAGCACATCTCGGTACGAACTCTTAACACACACTGCCCTCTACGAGCTCTCTACTAGCACTGACTGCTATGAGTTCTTAACACACACTGTCCTCTACGAGCTCTCGACAGGCACTGACTTCTACGATCTCTTTACTAGCACTGTGGAGGCGGCTTAATAGTACTCTTTGGCGCAATCTCTGGCGCAGTGGCACAGTGTAGCCACCTTTCAACGTATTTCTTTACATCCAACCAAAAAGTGAAATAGCCATTTTCGTGGATTTAGCTTTTTTTTACTATAACGAAATATGTTCTTAAAAACTTTCACTCCCTATTTCACACCCTTGGGGGCTGAGTTTCCAACAGCAAAGAAACCCGTATTTTTTAAACTTCAAACAGAGATGCCAAACACAAATTTTTATACATTTAGCTTTGAAAAGGCTTTCATAGTGTACAATTTCTGAGCGGTTCTAGGTGCTCCAGTCCGGGACCGCGCGGCTGCTACGGTCGCAGGTTCGAATCCTGCCTCGGGCGTGGATGTGTGTGATGTCCTTAGCTTAGTTAGGTTTAAGTAGGTCTAAGTCTAGGGGACTGATAACCTCAGATGTTAAGTCCCACAGTGCATAGATCCATCTGAACCATTTGTACAATTTCATAAAATTTTTCATCCCCTATTTCATTCCCTTTGCGGTTTGAATTCTCTAGCCGAGAAGTCAAATAGCAATTTTCATTGATGGAGCTTTAAAAATGCTTCAGTAATTCTTTTATTTTTTAAAAAAAACTTTCATCCCGTATTTTACCCCCTCAGTGGTTGAATTTCCAAAAAAGTTCAAACACGTATTTTTTTAAAGGAACACCCCGCCATTTGACTGTTTCATTCTTTATTTAAGTACATCCCAGATTTCGTCCTTTTATGCCATTTTCAGGTATTGGCTCCCCACGACTGATCTGTTACAAGACGGTGATTTTACATCTGGCATTTCGTAGAGAGCCAATATTTTTTGTAATTTATGGCCTCCTTTAAGCTTGAGAACATGTTAAGGGTTCTCCAATACATGTTAAAGACATAAAATCAAATACTTGAAAATGGCATAAAAGGCCGAAACCTGGGTTGTACTTAAATAAATAATACAGCAGTCAAATGGCGGTGTGTTCCTTTAAAAAATATTGTATGACTGTTACTCAGCAATATCAAAAACTGTTTGCATATTTTTTTGTTTCTGACTAAGAAACCAAACTCCAGTTTTCGTAGTTCTGTCTTCAAAACTGTCTTAATAGCGACATATTTTCAAAAAAGGTTTCATCGCCTATTCCACGCCCTTTTTAGGAATGTAAGTTCGAACAATCCTCTCTTAATCTTTCAGCATATCTCTTACATTTTTGCCTGACTTCTCCCCATTTCACCCGAGGGGACATCTTCAAAACCCGAGATGGACAACGTGTTTTCCATTTGAAAACCATCTCGGTCTCGCACGAAATTGTGCAGAACTACACAAGCTTTCACTGGATCCAAGTTTATTGCCCAATGGAAGATCCTCCATTTGTTGCTAAGTATTCCAAAAGTGCATTCCACGTACCTGCGAACTCTACCATCAAAGTATTTCCACTGTACGGTTTGAGGAGGTGCTTATATAAGCCAAAAGCATCGTCTCCAATGAGATAGTGAGGATGTGCCTGGAAGACACTTGTCCTCAGGTAGGACTATGGTGCCGTTAATGATAGATCTCCACAGTTGACAGTCGCAGTCTTTCCCTTATGTCCAACATTAGCGTAAACAAATCGGTATTCTGCATCAGCTACTGCAATCAGAACTATAGACGAATATCCTTCATAGTTGATATGCATAGACTTGGGAGGGTGGACGATCCTTACATGTTTCCCATCAACAGTGCCCAAGCAGTTCGGGAAATTAGATATAGTTTCAAATTTCTGCGCAACTGATTCCCATTTCTTCTTATCTGGAGCAGGAATGCATTCCCATCGTAATACTGTCCAGATTGCACAACAAACCTCCCTCACGATCTTACTTATAGTCGAAATCCCCAGGAGATATGTGTAATCCAAATCTCAGAAAGTCCAACCACTTGCCAAATACTTAAAACAGAAAATGAAAAACCACTACATTAAAATTATTTAAAATTATTTAAAATATTGTAACGCAAGTTGATATACACTACTGGCAATTAAAACTGCTATACCACGAAGATGAAGTGCTACAGACGCGAAATTTAACCGACAGGAAGAAGATACTGTGATTTGCAAATGATTACCTACAACGTGCTGACATGACGAAAGTTTCCAACCAATTTCTCATACACAAACAGCACTTGACCGGCATTGCCTGGTGAAACGTTGTTCTGATGCCTCGTGTAAGGAGGAGAAATGCGTACCATCACGTTTCCGACTATGATAAAGGTCGGATTGTAGCCTTTCGCGATTGTGGTTTATCGTATCGCGATATTGCTGCTCGCGTTGGTAGAGATCGAATGACTGTTAGCAGAATATGGAATCGGTGGGTTGAGGAGGGTAATACGGAATGCCGTGCTGGATCCCAACGGCCTCGTATCACTAGAAGTCGAGACGACAGGCATCTTATCCACACGGCTGTAATGGATCGTACAGCCACGTCTCGATCCCTGAGTTAACAGAGGGGACGTTTGCAAGACAACAACCATCTGCACGAACAGTTCGACGACGTTTGGAGCAGCACGGACTATCAGCTCGGAGACCGTGACTCCGGTTACCCTTGACGCTGCATCGCAGACAGGTGCGCCCGCGATGGTGTACTCGGCGACGAACCTGGGTGCACGAATGGCAAAACGTCATTTCTTCGGATGAATCCAGGTTCTGTTTACAGCATCGTGATGGTCGCATTGTGTTTGACGACATCGCGGTGAACGCGCATTGGAAGCGTGTATTCGTATCGCCATACTGGCGTATCACGCGGCGTGATGGTATGGGGTGCCATTGGTTACACGTCTCGGTCACCTCTTGTTCGCATTGACGACACTTTGAACAGCGGACGTTACATTTCAAATGTGTTACGACCCGTGGCTCTACCCTTCATTCGATCCCTGCGAAACCCCACACTTCAGCAGGATAATGCACGACCGCATGTTGCAGGTCCTATACGGGCCTTTCTGGATACAGAAAATGTTCGACTGCTGCCCTGGCCAGCACATTCTCCAGATCTCTGACCAATTGAAAACGTCTGGTCAATGGTGGCCGAGCAACTGGCTCGTCACAATACGCCAGTCACTACTCTTGATGAACTGTGGTATCGTGTTGAAGCTGCACGGACAGCTCTACCTGTACACACCATCCGAGCTCTGTTTGACTCAATGCACAGGCGTATCAAAGCCGTTATTACAAAAAAATGGTTCAAATGGCTCTGAGCACTATGGGACTTAACTTCTGAGGTCATCAGTCCTCTAGAACTTAGAACTACTTAAACCTAACTAACCTAAGGATATGACACACATCCTTGCCCGAGGCAAGATTCGAACCTGCGACCGTAGCAATCGTGCGGTTCCGGACTGAGCGCCTAGAACCGCTCGGCCACCACGGCCGGCCGTTATTACAGCCAGAGTTGTTGTTCTGGGTACTGATTTCTCTGGATCTATGCACCCAAATTGCGCGAAAATGTAGTCACATGTCAGTTCTAGTATAATATATTTGCCCAATGAATACCCGTTTATCATCTGCATTTCTTCTTGGTGTAGCAATTTTAATGGCCAGTAGTGTATAAAACCACGAACGGGCGATTGACAGGTCTTGTGATTAATGAAATAATTTTTTTTTCAGGTAAACACGTTCTGAAGAAGTGGACGCAAGTGAGAGATTCGCACCGAAAATCAGTTAGCAAAACTAAGGAGAAATCTGGAGCAGGGACGTCAAAAGCAAAAGCCTACATTTATGCATCTCAGTTGCAGTTCCTGAAGAAAATATTTAAAGAAAGACTCTCTCTCACAAAATATTGATAATAATGGTGGTGGTGTTGCGGATGTAACTGCTGAAAATAATTAGACTCCTATACAGTCAGTTCCAAGCGTAAATCGTTATGCTGCAGTAACTGAAAAACCTGAATAGCCTTTCAAAAAACCTGCATAAAAAAACGGTGAATGGGTTCTGTTGAATTGGAAATAATTGCAGCCCTGAAGGAAACACCAAATCAACGCCTTTCGTTTTTTAAAGGATTACTCTCTTCTCTTGATGATTTCTATGAATTTGGCACACTACATTTTCAAGTGGAGGTGCTTTAAGTAGTAAAGAAAATCAGGCAGCAGGAGCATCCTCTTCCGTCTACTTCCGGAACACCACATGCCTCTGCATCTAGAACTCCACCGATGGCCTCTTCATCTGCTCCCCCACCAATAGTCCCTGATCAGTATGTACAGAACCAGCCAAATGAGCAGCACACTGCGTCATCCCACCCAAAGCCAATTCATACACAAGTGTCCGCTGTTCAGTTCTACAAGGACTCACACAACCTTGGCCTGAACTGTCGTCACAGTTCTTCTTCCGATGACAGCTCAGAATACGCGTTTCACAATTTGTAAAACATCGTTTAACTTCGCTTACCCTTGTATTTACTCTCTATGTATCATTTGTAAACTTACGTTATATCAATTTTATACGAGGGTATTTCGGAAAGTAAAGATACACTGTACGCCAGAGGAACAGAAGAGTTTTGGCGAGCAAGTTGGCAACACTGGTGTTTACCTTGAGCCGTTAGCTTTCTCCTCGCGGTCGTTCGGCAGTCGAACGTTGCTTCTGGTTGGAGTGGGTCGTGTTTAAAATGGTTGCGCCGATTCAGAATTCCGCCAAATGCGAAGTGCGCTCCGTCATACAAAAGGTCAGCGACCAGCGGATATTCACAAAGAAATTTTTTCTGTTTATGGGAACATTGTGAAACGACAAAATGGTGTCGTCATTTCTCTGAATGTAGGACTGATGTTCGTGACGAACAAAGAACAGGTCGGCTATCTGTGATCTCTGATGCCCTTCGTCGGAGAACGGAGGAATCATTTAGTGCGAATAGACGTGTCACATTGAAAGAATTGCATCGGATAATACCGGATGTGTCAGTGACAACTCTTTATGACGTTGTGACTGTCAAGTTAGGGTACAGGAAATTTTTTGCGCGCTGGGTTCCAAAACTGTTAACGGAAGAACACAAAAATTAAAGGATGGGCTTTGCACTCAACTTCCAAACACGCTATGCTGAAGCAAGTGATGAGTTCCTTGATCACATTGTGACAGGTGATGACACGTGGATTTATCACCATACACCTGAATCCAAGCAACAATCAATGCATTGGCGCCATTCGAATTCACCAAAAGACACGAAATGCAAAACGTCGATTTCAGCGAAGAAAATCATGGCTTCTGTTTCTTGGGACAGACAAGGCATTCTTCTGTTGGACTTTATGTCTCCTGGAACGACAATTAATGCTGCTGCATATTGCCAGACTTTGAAACGTCTTTGAAGGGTAATTCAAAATAAACGCAGGGGAATGCTGACAAGTGGAGTCCACTTGCTTCGTGACAACGATTGGCCTCACACAGCGCTCGTAACCAAAGCACTCACTACTTGAAGAATTCAAATGGGACGTATTGGACCATCCGCCACACAGCCCGGACCTTGCGCCCACTGACTTCCATGTCTGCCATTACCTGAAGTCACATCTTGGTGGAAAACCATTCCATGACGATAAAGAGATCAAAGATGTTGAAATGTGGTTCCGACAACAGGCGGCAATGTTCTATGACTGTGGGATACAAAAGCTTGTGTACCGACTCAACAAATGTTTGGATGACGGGGGTGATTATGTCGAAAAATAACAAATAATCCAGTTAATAAGATGTAACTGACGTTTTCTAAATAAATGTTCTATTTAAGGACTGCAAGCCATTGTATCTTTGCTTTTTGAAATGCCCTCGTATTAAAATCTAAATAAAAAAAGACACTCTTTCAAAAAATTGTGTTAATTTTACTGTCTTACCTCAAAGTTACGGCCAGCATCTGAATCAGTTGAATACATTCCCTCGTAAATGTATCTTGGCGTTGAAGACGGTCCTTTAGTTTCACATGTAATCAAATGATTTCATTGACATCCTGAAGTAATTAAAAAAGCTGTCTTCATGCTCTCGCAGCTTCAGGGAAATGGTGTAGAATGCTCCAAATTCCAGCTGTAAAGTAATGAGATGGTGCTTCCAATAAATTCTACCATTCCTCCTTCGTTTTTTATTCTTTTATAGAGAAACAACATGGCAACAACTGGGCTTCTCTCCATGATCACTACTGAACCCCTATAGGAAGAAAACACAAAACGTAATATGATCTGTGTGAGAATCGTGAATGTGTGAAAGAGTTTCATTCATTGTCGGTTGCAACTGAAAACGAATGGAACCGAACCGAATGTAACCGCATACGTGTGAACAGGCCTAAGTCAGCAGCACATTGAACACGTGCGGTTGTCCCGGTGGTGACGGCCTTAGCGAAGTCCAGGCCGTTTGGGGGGGGGGGGGGGGGAGTAGTGAAATCGCGTATCTGTTACAAATCACAGTGACTGAGAAGTCACAACTCTACAGAATCTCGCTGTGATTTCAGTCTGAACTAGGAGTCTCAAGTAGAATTTAACATTCAACTCCACGTGCCATCTTTTGGCCGAATTTCGTACTACTTCCTGTGAACCTTGGGTCACGCTACCGAGTCTGCCTGAGATTTCAGTTAGAAGTCGCAAGTGGCCATTAAAAAGCGCAGTCAACATTCAACGCCGAGTGCCATCTGATGGTTGAAGTTCGTTCTACTGCTTTTATTTGCGACACGCTATACCGTCCAACTGCGATTTTTGTGACAAGTCACTACTAGAAGTCGGAAGTAGCAACTAAAAAGCGCAATTAACATTCATCTACATCCGTACCGTACTGCGTTCTAACAAGGGAAACTCCCCATCGCACCACCGTCAGATTTAGTGGTGAGATGGCCCGAGGGACAGCCCGTCAATAGCTCAGCACGGATCAAGCATAAAACCAGGAAGAAGGCGTACTGAACTGTAGTATGCTGATGACACCGCCTTCCTTGCTCTCGCCCCCACCCTGCAACGCTCCCAGCACCTTCTCCAATCCCATATTGACCGGTTCACCACTTGGTGCAACCAGTAGCTGCTCAAAGTCAATCCTTCCAAAACCCATGCAATCATTGTAGGCAAAACCACCCCTTCCTTCCTCCTCCTTGTTTTTTATATCACCATCTATGGCCGTCCCATTCATCTCACCCCAACCCTCATGTACCTTGGTGTCACCCTTGACTGTCGCCTTTCCTGGAACCCCCATCTCCGAACGATCCAAGCCAAGGCACGTTCCCGACTCCACCTCCTCAAACTCCTTTGTGGCCGCACATGGGCTCTGGACCCCTCCACCATCCTCCGCTCTTCTATGCCCATCCCACCTGGATCTCTGCCCCTCCGTCCCTCCAAATCCTTGAACACCACGCACTCCGCCTTGTCTATCACATCCGTCTCCCATCCCCCACGCGGATCCTCTACAACTTGATTCCCTTCCCGCACCTCTCCTTTTCCTCTACGGATACAGATCCTTTACACCTCCCGCAAGCTCTATCCCACAGACCAGCTTGTCTCTCCCATCCTCGCCCATCCCCGCCCGCTGCCGCACCTGTATTCTTGCATCCCACCTGCTCTCCATCTTCACACCCTGTATACCTTTTCCCAAGGTGGCTTCTGTCAACTCCCCCTCCCTGATGATGTCCCATTGATCCACCCGTCCTACCAGATGTGACTCTCCCCTCCTGTTCCCCCTTTTTTTCCCCCAGGGCTGCCTCTCTCCCTCCTCGCCTTCCTTTTCCCCCTCGTCTCTTCCATGTCTCCCACTTCCACCCCTCTCCCCCGTCTTCCAACTCTCCCAACTCTGTCCTCCTCTCCCCACTCTCCCAGCTGGCCGGAGTGGCCAAGCGGTTCTGGGCGCTACAGTCTGGAGCCGCGCGACCGCTACGGTCGCAGGTTCGAATCCTGCCTCGGACATGTATGTGTGTGATGTCCTTAGGTTAGTTATGTTTAAGTAGTTCTAAGTTCTAGGGGACTGATGACCTTAGAAGTTAAGTCCCATTGTGCTCAGAGCCACTTTGAACCCACTGTCTCTTCTTTCTCCCACTGGCTCAACCCCCCCCCCTTCCTGCCCTCTTACCTCTCCCTTTGACCTGGAGGCAGGCCCCACCTTACATCGGTGTGAGTGCTTCTCCGATGATCGTCGCCAGTGTTTTCCATGCGTCCGTGTCTCTCCGTTTGTGTACAGTGTCTTCATCAGTGTTTTCTCCTATGTTCGTGTCTCCACCTGGACGTCTTCATCTGTTTTCAGCTGGTGCCACCCTTCTGATCTCTTGTGCAGTGTTCATCTTGTGTTTACCATGTTTTTTATGTATTCTATGCCATCTGTGTATTTATGTTGTGTCTTTTGGCCGAAGAGCGGCGTATGTAGACCGCTGCCGGCCTGCCTCAGCTGAGGCATGAAATCACAATAAAGGGAAAAAAAGTGCTGAACTGTGAAAAAAAAGCAAAATAAAAACAGTGAACGGTCGAATGATAAGAAGAACAATATAGATCACAGTGAGACAACAACGTCGTCCTGGCTCACATCCTGAGTATAAACATTTGTTCCAGAACTTCCTTATTTCGACTTTAGCTCAAAATTGAGACTCATTCTACATTACAATACTTCATGTTCAGAAAAGCAATTTACGCATAGCTGAGGAGCGCAAGTGCGACAATGCCACACGTGCACACGCCAGACAAAATGATTGTAAATAGTAAAAGGAGAAACGTACAACACATAATTTGTTGGAGAAATCTTTCCTTTGCTTTTATATTCTTTATTGACAACTGGCGGTTACATATTGCTGCGAAGTAAAATTTAATTTCCAAGTGGTGAGAAGCTACCACCACAGAAGAAGCAAATTTCCTTCCTTTTCTTTACGTTTATTTATTGTGACTAGCAGTCATGCGCAACATTCATTTGGATATTAAAAGAAGAAACCCAATACATGAATGTGGGGCCCTCTTCATATTTTGATGCACCCAAGCTGGGAGAAAGGAACTTCCAGAGCATGACACTGAGAGCTTGGAGAAACCCAAACTCGGGTAAGCAGAGTGTGGATACATACCTGATACGAAACGGAACACCAAGAAACTACTCCTTCAAGAAGACAAACTTTAAGCAACTACTGAGCTCGGATTTCTCACGCAGCGAAGGTACAGAATGTATGGCTAACAGGTCGAAAAAAAAAGCATTTTCAGTATTAAACTAAACTCCTTCCAAACAGACCATGAAGGTCCAATGGCACCGACCGGCCGCCGTGCCATCCTCACCCAGAGGCGCCACTGGGTGCGGATATGGAGGGTCATGTGGTCAGCACACCGCTCTCCCGGCCGTACGTCAGTTTACGAGTCCGGAGCCGCTACTTCTCAGTCAAGTAGCTCCTCAGTTTGCCTCACAAGGGCTGAGTGCACCCCGCTTGCCAACAGCGCTCGGCAGACCGGATGGTCACCCATCCAAGTGCTAGCCCAGCCCGACAACGCTTAACTTTGGTGATCTGACACTTTCAGTACTAGGAAAATTTATTTCCAAACAAAAGAAAATTATGGGAACGACATGGTGACAGGAATGGGGGTCGCCTCAGGTGATTTGACCCTACCCACTTTGTCTCTGCCTGCCTGATACCAAGAAGCTCTTACTCGAAATAAAAATAAAAAAAATACTCGAAAACGGCAGAACTACTTCATTTTTCGTTTCATTCATTATTGCTGTGTGGTACATGTAATGTGAAGAACGCAAGCATCATACCTGAGTCAAATGAAATTAAGAATGGCTGATGGTGCCGATGCCGACGAGGGCGATAATGGTGAGCAAAGGAAAGGGCTAGAAGGGGAGATGGCAGGCCCTATAATAATAAAAATAATAAAAAATAAAAAATGTCTTGATGTTCGATTGTCATGTGGACGAGCCTTCCATCTCTTCTTCTTCTTTCTTTCTTCGTTTGGGTCATCTAAGGACCACGCACCAATCACAATGCTTCCTTCTTTGTTGTTCTTTCTTTTTCCTCCAGTAATCTTTCATCTTTTCACTATATATCCTTTTTCTCTCCTCAGACCATTTTGACCCTGTCTTCCTCTTGCCTTGGAATCCTTCCATTGTTAAAACTTTCCTCTTGTAAATCTCTCTTTCTGTTGCATCTTTTTCACTTATGTTGTTTCTTTCCAGATGTTTCCTAACTTCTTGAATCCAGGCTATTGTTGACTTCTTGTCCCAAAGATATTTAAAAACTTGTTTGGTTAACCTGTTGCTGTTGATTCTGTATAGGTGTCCAAAAAACAGCAGTCGCCTCTTCCGTGGTGTTTCATTTATGTTTTCTACGTTGCGATAAACTTCTTCGTTGCTTAATAATTTCCATACCTTTGTATTTTTTGGTTCCAATGGTTCGAATGGCTCTGAGCACTATGGGACTTCACATGTGAGGTCATCACTCCCCTAGAACTTAGAACTACTTAAACCTATCTAACCTAAGGACATTACACACATCCATGCCTGAGGCAGGATTCAAACCTGCAACCGTAACGGTCGCGCGGTTCCAGACTGAGGCTCCTAGAACCGCTCGGTCACACCGGCCGGCATTTTTTGGTGGTCCAACTATTTTTCGAATGATTTTTCTTTCTAGGACTACAATTTTGTGTAATTTGTAGTTCAGTACTAAACATTCACTTGCATAAAGACATTCTGGTTTTACTACTGTGTTGTAGTGCTGTATCTTCAAATTTTTAGACAGACACCTTTTATTGTAGACATTCCTAGTTATTCCATAATCTCTCTTCATTTTATGTACTCTTTCTTGTATAGCGAATCTTTCTAAGCCATTTTCTTGGATAATTTCTCCCAAATATTTAAATTTATTTACCCTCTTTATCTGGCCAATATCACTTGCTAGGGATTCCGGAGCATTTTTTATATTTGTGATAAATTTTTGTTTTCTCTACAGATATTCTTAAACCTGCTTTCTTGTTTATTTCTTCTAAGAGACTGATTTGTATTCCAGCATTTGTTAGGTCTTCAGAAAGAATGGCAAAATCATCCGCAAATGCTAAACAGTGAATTTCAGTACCTTTTTTTTTGTTCCCAGTCTGATTGGTGATATCTTCTCTTCTTTTTGTTTTTGTTTCCATTCTCTTACTGTTTTCTCTAGTACGCAGTTAAAGAGGAATGGATACAGGCCATCACCTCGCCTTACACCTGTTTTTGCGTTGAATGCCTTCGATATTTCACCCTGAAACTGTACTTTTGATTTGGCGTCTATGAGCGTTTCACAAGGAAGGTTTGCTAAATTAGATTTGATACCAAATTCTCTGATCACTTTATCTAGTGTTTCCCTATCAACTGAGTCAATGCCTTTTTAAAATCTATAAGTGTTACAACTATATCTTTGGAGTTTGTAAGTCTGTGTCGAATTATGGACTTTAGGTTGAAAATCTGTACTGAGCAAGATCTGCCCTTTCTAAATCCACTCTGATACTCTGCCAATTGGCTATCACGTGTTGCTTCTACCTTGTTTAGTAGTAGTGTTGAAAATATTTTATAACCCACTGGCAACAAAGATATAACTCTGTAGTTATTTATATTTTGCTTGTCACCTTTCTTGTGCAAGGGATGGATGAGAGCCACTTCCCAGTCTTCTGGTATCTTTTCAGTTTCCCATATTTCTTCAAACATGAAGGTTAGCTATAATTTTTGGTTGAGACCATTTAATAAGTTCAGCTCTAATTGAGTCTTCTCCACTGGCTTTGCTGTTTTTCGTGGTACTTGTTGCTTTTTAATTTCTTCAGCTGTGGGTGGTGGATCTACTCCTATATTTTCATGGAGATCTGGAAATTCTAGCTTACAGTTTGGATCTTCACAGTTCAATGATTTTTCAAAGTAATTTCTTAGTATTTCACAATCCTAGCTGTTGCTTAGGCCTGCTTTACCATTTTCATCTGTGAAGCAAATACTTGGAGGTTGGTGGCCCTTTAGATGACTTTTGAACATCTGATATAAATTTCGGGAGTTATTTTTTATAAAGTTCTTTTGTACGTCAAGAAGTTGTGATTTCTCAAAAGGTCTTTTAGCACTCTTTATTATTCTTGCTTTTTCTTTCCTTTGCTTTCTAAATGCATCAAGGTGTTCAGGCTTCCCAGAACATTTCAATCTCTATTTTTTTTTTCCACAGCATTATGAACTGTCCGTCCGGTCATTGTAGTGTTGTTATATATACGTCGAATGTGTAATATGTCACTCGTTAAGAATGCGTTATCGCCGCAAGTAAATGTGATGGCTAGTGACAGCAGCCGAGATGGCTCGTAGACACCTCACAGAAATGAAAATTATATTACAGCATTGATTCCATATTTTTAGATTTCCGGAAGGCTTTCGACACGGTTCCTTACAAGCGTCTTCTAACCAAACAACGTGCATATGGAATATGCCTCAGTTGTACGACTGGATTCGTGATTTACTGTCAGAAAGGTCACAGTTCATAGTAATAGACGGAAAGTCATCGAGTAAAACAACAGTAATATCCAGCGGTCGCCAAGGAAGTTTTATAGGCCCTCTATTGTTCCTGATCTATATTAACGACATAGGAGACAATCTGAGTAGCCGTCTTAGATTGTTTGCAGATGATTCTGTCATTTACCGTCTTGTTAAGTCATCAGATGATCAAAACGAATTGCAAAACGATTTAGATAAGATGGTGCGAAAAGTGGCAACTGACCCTGAATAAAGAAAAGTATGAAATTATTCACATGAGTATTAAAAGAAATCCGCTAAATTTCGATTACGCGATAAGTCACACTAATCGGAAGGCTGTAAATTCAACTAAATACTTAGGGATTACAATTACAAATAGCGTAAATTGGAACGATCACATAGGTAATATTGTGGGTAGAGCAAAGCAAAGACTTCTATTCATTGGCAGAACACTTAGAAGGTGTAACAGGTCTACTAAAGAGACTGCTTACACCACGTTTGTCCGCTCTATTCTGGAGTACTGCTGTGCGGTGTGGGATCCGCATCAGGTGGGACTGACGGATGACATCGAAAAAGTACAAAGAAGGGGAGCTCGTTTTGTACTATAGCGAAATACGGCAGATAGTGCGACAGACATGATACGTGGAGTGGCAATCATTAAAGCAAAGGCGTTTTTCGTTGCGACGGGATCTTCTGAGGAAATTTGAGACACCAGTTTTCTCCTCCGATTGCGAAAACATTCTGTTGGCACCCACCTGCATAGGGAGAAATGATCGTCACGATGAAATAAGAGAAATCACGGCTCGAATAGAAAAATGTAAGTGCTTGTTTTTCCCGCGCGCCGTTCGAGAGTGGAACTTGAAGGTGGTTCATTGAACCCGCTCCCAGGCACTTTATTGTGAGTTGCAGGGTAATCAGGTAGATGTACATCTACATCTACATCCATACTCCGCAAGCCACCTGACGGTGTAGATGAGTCGTTGGAAATATCAGTAATACCATTTCATTTAACTTTTTGTCAGTTGGTTAAGCGAAACGTTAATCTTACGTCCTGACGAGTAATCGCCTATACAGGCGAGAACATATTTCTCGACTATATTGACAAAGTTCATTTCTTAATTGTCCGCCACCGGTAGCTGGGTGGATGCGTTTAGAAGGCTGGAACTGACAAACATAACAAGGCAGTGAAGGGTTTTGCCATGTCGCTGTTCGGGACTGCTCCTCTGTCCACGTAATTTACCCTGGAAGGAACACACATCAAGGATTTACTGAATGATTAATTTGGGTCTGGGAAATGATGGTGAGGAACCTCAGGCTGCAGAAGAAGAAAATGTGCATGCTGAGCTGCCACCGGTTGAAGGTGACAGTGAAGGTGCTAAATTGTGCTACTGCTAAAGACTCATTCTTTGACTGCTGTAATTTATGACTGCAATTATCTGTCACGTTATTTATGTCATTTCATTGCAGCCATTTTTGTTACTGTTTTTGTGTAATAAAAAAAAGAGGGGTCAGCGCGACAGAATGTCAATCCAAAGGGCCCGGATTCGATTCCCGGCTGGGTCGGAGATTTTATCCGCTCAGGGACTGGGTTTTGTGTTGTACTAATCATCATCATTTCATCCCCATCGACGCGCAGGTCGCCGAATTGGCGTCAGATCGAAAGACTTGCACCAGGTGAGCGGTCTACCCGACGGGAGGCCCTGGTCACATGATATTATTATTATTATTATTATTATTACGAGGGCTATCCACAAAGTACATTACGTTTTGGAATTAAAAATAAATAAAGTATTGGAAAAATTTTTTATTTTATACAGATGAAAGCCACACTTAAATACTACTTTCCTACATAGTTGTCATTTAAATTAAGACACTTATCGTAGCGATGGACGAGCTCGGAAATTCCTTCGTCGTAAAATTCGGCCGCCTGCGCCTTCAACCACGTGGTTACCTCTTCTTTTGGGACAGAAAGGGTGTGATTTTTTGTGGATTTCCTGGAAAGAGGCACTACAATAAACTCTCAAAGGTATTGCCAAACTCTGCACAACCTCAGAGGAGCAATACAAAACAAGCGCAGGGGAAAGTTGGGCTCAAAGATCTTGCCGATTCACGACAATGCCCGGGCCCACACGGCAAATGCCACTCGTGAAGTTCTCGAATCTTTTAAGTGGGAGTTGTTTCCTCATCCGCCGTACAGTCCCGACCTGGCACCGAGCGACTTCCACTTATTCTAAATTGGTTCAAATGGCTCTGAGCACTATGGGACTTAACATCTATGGTCATCAGTCCCCTAGAACTTAGAACTACTTAAACCTAACTAACCTAAGGACATCACACAACACCCAGTCATCACGAGGCAGAGAAAATCCCTGACCCCGCCGGGAATCGAACCCGGGAACCCGGGCGCGGGAAGTGACTTCCACTTATTCCCAGCAATGTGGTTGGCTGTGCAGCGTTTTGACGACGCACAGCTTCAAGAAGAGGTAACCACGTGGTTGAAGGCGCAGGCGGCCGAATTTTACGACGAAGGAATTTCCGAGCTCGTCCATCGCTACGATAAGTGCCTTAATTTAAATGGCAACTATGTAGAAAAGTAGTATTTAAGTGTGGCTTTCATCTGTATATAATAAAAAAAATTTCCAGTACTTGCATGGGGGCTTAATTATATTATGAATGCAAATACTTTTTAATTTTTGTCGCTGTTTGTCCGATTACGAGGTCTCGTAAACGGTTGGCCCTGACTAGTATTAGTACGCAATGTGACTGCATAGAATAACAACAAAGAATGAAAGAAAACTTCCGTTAACACAATTAATTAATTAACAACAAAACACAAGTGTAGCTGTTCTGTGTGTGGAAGTGTGATTCAACGTACACATCTGGCACGGTTCTTCCTCAATAAGACCAGATATTTTAAACACCATTTATACTGAAGTAATTTAAAAAAAAAAACAGAAATACTATAATTGCACATAGAAACCAGAAATACAGTCTAATACAAGAACACGAGCCACATGCTTTGTTGACTGAACCTGTGACCAAGAGGCATTATTGTTTAAGACATTGAAATAATAGAAAAAAAAGGAATTTTTTACCTTCATATATATTGACGAAAAGCACACTCTGATCATTACAGCATCCCCAATCCAACAATATCTGGTGTCTAGCCCATCAAACAATATGACATCTGAACAAGCACTCTCCATGGGAACTTCTCAACAACGACTCACCACTCCTACATCTCAACAAGCACTGCCTACTGCTACTTCTCAATAAGCACTCTCCATCACGACTTCTCGATAAGAACTGCCAGTGGAGGCGGCGGAATAATACTCTTTGGCGCAATCTCTGGCGCTGTGGCTCAGTGTAGCCACCTTTCATACTTTATTTATTTTTAATTCCAAAACGTAATGTACTTTGTGGATAGCCCTCGTATTATTTCCTAATTGCGAGTGATGACTACTTTTTTTTATTATTCCACAAAAACAGTAACATAAATGGCTACTCGTTAACTGTGATGCTTAACTGCGACAAATCGCAGTTAAGAATCGCAATTACCGAAAAGTGACATTCACAGAAATCACTGCTATGGGGAAATCACAGTTTAGCGCACCCCTAGTGTGGAGCACAGGGCAGGCTGCAGCCTGGTACGGGGTGACGCAGGCGCGCCTCGGTCAGTGATGGGGGTTGGGCGGGGGTGGCCCGCGAGGGGAGGATCTGGCAACGCAGGCACGGGGGAGGGTGGCCGTGCAAACCACCCCTGAGGCAGCTGCAGTCGCTGCGTGTTCGGTTCCTCCTCAGCGGACACGAATTACTCACTGCTGCCCGGGGATGGGCCGAACTCTTCACTTGCCGGTAACGGTAGGCCCGCTTCTACTGGTGTGCGGACATTTGCCACGATTTTACCTGCTCCGAAGGGTTGGGTCCCTTGTCTCGCCCTCCTCCTCTTCCTCACCCGCCGCGTAGTAAAGGTACTTACTGAGCCTTTCCGCTGGTTTACTTAACATAGGACCAGAATCTCTTTCGATTTTCCGCCGCATTTCTAGAGAGACTGTCGTTGTGGAAACTATTAAATGCATCTCGCATTGAAATCCGCACCAGATTTCGAGCCTCAGTAAAACTTCGCCAATCTTGGAGATTTTGCGTTCGTCTAAATCAGGGATCCCCAAACTATTTTGCACAAGTGACCCCTTTTCCAAAATGAACTGTTACCTCAGACCCCCATGGCCAAATTACCTACTTTTAAGATCAACCCCCTTATCCATAATGGTCCGCTAACTTAAAACAGCGTCAAATAGAGAGCAAGTCAAAACGCGCCTGAAAGACGTACACTCGAACTCATTATCTTGCACAAACTTGTCCGCACAGACTTGCCGAGTTTTTCATCTTGTACGAACTTGAGACTTAACATTACTAGGACAATGCTATTTCCTACAAAAATATTAATTATTCTTAGTACACATAACACAACATAAACAATACAGTACCTACCTATCTTGAAAGTTTTAAATAAGAACTTGTGTTAATTTAATAGGGGTCGATTTTTAGACCTCGTCGACCCCCAAAATCAGTTTTCGTTTATGTCGATCCCTAGGAAACCGATATCGACCCCGGGTCTAAATTATACGTGCCTTTTTCGGTGTTCCTGCAGTAGCTTTCTGTCGTGTTTTGTGTACCATGGGGCATCAGTTCCGCCTCTTATTAATTTATTTGGTATGAATCGCTCGAGTGCTGTCGATACTATTTCTTTGAACTTAAGCCACATATGGTCGTCACATAGTTTGGAAGGATTGGAGACTGTCTCTTAGAAAGACGCCAACCGAATTTTTAGCTGCTTTTATAAATAGATATATTTGGCGTTTAGTTTTGGTGAATTTCTTTGATACGGAATTGAGCCTCGCTCGATTGTGTGTTTACTAATCCCTGTATCCGCCGTGATGCTCAGGATTATTTGTGGCTAAGAGGTCAAGTGCGTTTTCGTAACCATTTACAATTTTAATGCTCAAAATAATTTTTAAAAAAGCATTTAGAACAATTACGGGCGTCTGAAAATGTATTTTTGTCAACATACGGAAGGTAGACTGAATTCACTGCCAACTATAGTTGTAGGAGTAGCGTACCTATTTGTGATGAGACTCAAGTTTTCTTTGAACCGTTCAGCAACTGTTTCATCTGGGACCGGGGTCAGCAAAAGGAGCCAGCTATTAATTTATTCCGGTTGTCGAATATAAACTTCGCCCATACTAAGTCACAGCAACTATCTGCTTTAATGTCGCTTGTGAGCTGAAACACACATTAAATTATTTTTCATTAAGTTGCGCTTCTTGTTTCTGTTGTAGTGCAGATCATTACAATTACGGCTTTTCCCTCCAGGATGCTTTCTCTGTGACCCTGTAAATACCAGAGCTAAACAATGTAGAACAACAGCGTACGTTACAGGTGTAGCATTCTGTATTACTTCATTTGCTTTTTTCTGACATTTTAAAAATGTACGTCGACTTTAGATGACATGTCAATCATAGATGTTCTTATCTCTATTTAGTGAACGTATTAGCAGTCATGTTTTGAACATTGTCCCGCTACACTTTATTAACTAATGTTTCGCTGCAAGGTTCAAATGGTTCAAATGGCTCTGAGCACTATGCGACTTAACTTCTGAGGTCATCAGTCCCCTAGAACTTAGAACTACTTAAACCTAACTAACCTAAGGACATCACACACATCCATGCCCGAGGCAGGATTCGAACCTGCGACCGTAGCGGTCGCTCGGCTCCAGACTGTAACGCCTAGAACCGCACGGCCACTCTGGCCGGCTCGCTGTAAGGGATAGAGAGAAAATTAATATGGAGTATATCGTTCTTCTTTTCAAACATTCGCATACCCAATTCTTCTTTCCTCATTGTTTTTGGGCATGCGGTTGTAGTAATTAAAGTAGGCACAAATGCAGTGATCAAAAAGAAATGATTAGCGTACATTCGCATTCTCTTTACATCGTTCCTTTCTTGTTCCTCCCCTGCCGATGGACTGTTTCTATCGCAATCAGTAACGTGAAAGGAAACTACCGTACAGACAGCGGGATCTATATTTATACTTGCCAGAAATAATTATATACTGACATAATCGTCGGTACTGCTTTAGTTTCCCAAAAGTTACAAATATTTCGATTTCGGAAAAGAAGCTCTGTATTTGACCAAGATGTCGTAGAAGAAGGTCCCTTACGTACCGGTTGTATCGAGTAAGATGTGGAGACGGCGGTTTGAAAGCGGACAGAAGAAGTACGAGGAAGGGCGTCCCTTACCTCAGGAATCGCTGCTCAAGCTACCTGGCGAAGGGACAAGTGTGGCAAATGTCCGGCGTGGCAAATGTCCGGCGTACGCTTCTACCACTGGGGCAAGACTAGGTGTCTGCCTAGGGCGGTAGAATATTACGGGCGGCAAAGGTGGCACAACATTAATTTCAAATCAAGCGGCGAAAAAATTGAGCTAATGAGGAGAAAAAAAATGGGAAACAGGAGAAATTAAAACTCCGAATTGTTTTCAAAACCGCCCGGAACAGTACGAAATAAGTCTTCACTTACTGAGACGAAAGTAAACACATTGCCTCTGCGTACAGTTATTCAGCTACACTACTAACCATTAAAATTGCTACACCACGAAGATGACGCGCTACAGACGCGAAATTTAACCGACAAGAAGAAGTTGCTGCGATATGCGAATGATTAGCTTTTCAGAGCATTCACACAAGGTTGGCGCCGGTGGCGACACCTACAACGTGCTGACATGAGATTAGTTTCCAACCGATTTCTCATACACAAACAGCAGTTGACTGGCGTTGCCTGGCGAAACGTTGTTGTGATGCCTCGTGTAAGGAGGAGAAATGCGTACCATCACGTTTCCAACTTTGATAAAGGTCGGATTGTAGCCTATCGCGATTGCGGTTTATCGTATCGCGACATTGCTGGTCGACTTGGTCGAGATCCAATGACTTTTAGCAGAATATGGAATCGGTGGGTTCAAGAGGGTAATACGAAACGTCGAGCTGGATCCCAACGGCCTCGTATCACTAGCAGTCGAGATGACAGGCATCTTATCTGCATGGCTGTAGCGGATCGTGCAGCCACGTCTCGATCCCTGAGTAAACAGATGGGGACGCTTGCAAGACAACAACCATCTGCAGGAACAGTCCGACGACGCTTGCAGCAGCATTGACTATCAGCTCGGAGAACGTGGCTGCGGTTACCCTTGAACCTGCATCACAGACAGGAGCGAATGTGATGGTGTACTCGACGACGAACCTGGGTGCACGAATGGCAAAACGTCATTTTTTCGGATGAATCTCCAGGTCCTGTTTACAGCATCATGATGGTCGCATCCGTGTTTGGCGACATCGCGGTGAACGCACATTGGAGGTGTGTATTCGTCATCTTCATACTGGCGTATCACCCGGAGTGATGGTATGGGGTGTCATTGGTTACACGTCTGGGTCACCTCTTGTTCGCATTGACGGCACTTTGAACAATGGACGTTACATTTCACATGTGTTAGAACCCGTGACTCTACCCTCCATTCGATCCCTGCGAAACCCTACATTTCAGCAGGATAATGCACGACCTATGTTGCAGGTTTTGTACAGGCCTTTCTGGATGCAGAAAATGTTGGACTGCTGCACTGGCCACCACATTCTCCAGATCTCTCACCAATTGAAAACGTCTGGTCAATGGTGGCCGAGCAACTGTGGTATCGTGTTGAAGCTGCAGGGGCAGCTGTACCTGTACACGCCATTCGAGCTCTGTTTTACTCAATGCCCAGGCGTATCGAGGCCGTTATTACGGCCAGAGGTGGATGTTCTGGGTACTGATTTCTCAGGATCTATGCACCCAAATTGCGTGAAAATGTAATCACATGTCAGTTCTAGTATAATATATTTGTCCAATGAATACCCGTTCATCATCTGCATTTCTTCTTGGTGTAGTAATTTTAATGGCCAGTAGTGTAGTTCAATAACTGTCACCTGTACCTCAAAACTAAAGCAGCCGCTACTGCGTACAAAACAGCACCGAACATGAGCCTGATTCACGTCTGTAGGGCGCTGCACCGGGGTGTCTGCTCTGGCTTGCGATCATTCTAGAAATATTCCAGTCAAATCAGAAACGAAATAACACGACGTTTGAAACTTCCTGGCAGATTAAAACTGTATGGCGGACCGAGACTCGAACTCGGGAGGTTCGCGGAAGAGGTTCTGTAAAGTTTGGAAGGTAGGAGACGAGGTACTGGCAGAATTGAAGCTGTGAAGGTGGGGCGTGAGTCGTGCTTGGCTAGCTGAGATGGTAGAGCACTTGTCCGCGATAGGCAGTAGGTCCCGAGTTCGAGTCTCGGTCCGGCACACAGTTTTAATCTGCCAGGAAGTTTCATACCAGCGCACACTCCGCGGCAGAGTGAAAAATCTTATTCTAGGAACACAACGTTCGTCCGTATGATCTAATTTGATCCTCCTGCGTGTCTCCCATCAGTGTACCATAATTCTAAATTCTAGGAGAAATTCATTCGCCCCAAAAAATAGTTTGCACCTTTATTATTCCATTTGTTACAGTTTAGTCAAATATGTATTTGATGCCAAATTTGGTTGCACTGGTATATTCAGTTGGGTTCTAGTTTAAAACGTGCTGCACATTTCTCCTATTTCAATTATTTTGAAAATTAAAAAAAAAATTAGAAATTGAGGACATTCGTTAAAGGCACTCAAATGGTTCAAATGGCTCTAAGCACTATGGGACTCTACATCTGAGGTCATCAGTCCCCTAGAAGTTAGAACTACTTAAACCTAACTAGCCTAAGGACATCACACACACCCATGCCCGAGGCAGGAACCTGCGACCGTAGCAGCGGCGCGGTTTCGGACTGAAGCGGCTAGAATCGCTCGCCCACACCGGCCAGCAAAGGCACACAGGATAAAACATCAGAATAGAGAACTGTCCTCAGAAAATGAAGACGTCTCGTCATCTTAGTTTAAGGATTAAAAGTAGAGTAGCAGATTTGCGTTTTTGTGTTTTGTATGTTAATGGCCGTGGAAGAGGGGGGGGGGGGGGGGGGCACTGATGTTAGTAAAAAAGGGGTGCCTTCATTTATCAGTTCTCGCTTGGAGTGGCAAAACACCTAGCCACTGCTCTGGATATCAATGATTTCTGTGAATGCCATATTTCTGCTATTTTTAGTTGGAATTTTTCGGAGATTCAGATCACATTGTACCCGTCCGCATTCCAGCAAAGTTAAAATGTTGCTTTTGATGGAGTGTGTTCATAATTTTTGTTTTCAGACCGTCTAATTACTACGGTTTTTTTGCAGCAGAAAGAACTGGGCCATAAGTGCCCACGTCATAAACGTAGAACATCTGTAAGTAAAAACAGCAAAAAGCGACTACATGTTAAGCCCAATCGACGGAAGGAAAAGAGAGCTAAAAACAAGGACTTCCACTTGGGGGAAAGCCCACAAAATACGCCTTACAGAAAGCGGAGGTCGCTAACCAAAGATTAAATGTCCTTCGCCATATTGCTACGACGGGTAAAAAGTAAACGCGGTCGACAGCCGGCGCGTCGTTCGCTAAAACGGCCGATAACTTAGACAGCAAACATACTTCAGAACGTAAGTGGTTGAAAAAAAGGGCATTCGATCAAGAAATGGCTAACAGTGAAAGGTTAATCACCCATAGCACATTTGCTGATCACCTAATAGCCCATAACCACCACCCAACTACAATAGCAACCTATACCACAAACTGACAATAGAAAAGAACTTGCACATACAGAAGGCAATAGTAGACGGCAACCAAGTTTCAAATGAAAACACAACGCTCTATTTAACACATTAATGGAACTTTACAGAAAAGGCAATACAAACAGCTAAAGCAGCTTACACACGCACACACACACACACACACACACACACACACACACAGAGAGAGAGAGAGAGAGAGAGAGAGAGAGAGAGAGAGAAAGTATACAAACTTCAAAATCGGCGCCAGACTCTCTCGAACAAATGGACGCGAACGGGTTTAGGAAACACAACAACATAGTGCTCACCCAAGGTATATGGAAAAAGGTGCTCACCGTGTTTCGCGAAGCAAAAGGGCGTTCATAAAGAAAGAAATTAGACAGAGTACATTAATATGTGTGTGCGGTATGCTCGGAACCCAAAAGAAGTCACAGCAAAACGTAAGTAATACCAAATACGTACGCAAACATTTTGACGCGCCAAAATCAAGTTTTTTTTTAAAAAAAAAAACAAGGGATGTGTTAAGTCGCCGATGAAATTTACATTTACATCGTCTGATTTGCAGATGACAAGCTATTAGTACAGGACACCACACAATTGGTCCTGAAAAACCATATAACGTAACATCACGGTAAGAAGCAAAACGAACGAAAACTTTCTTTAGGCCTCACCTTGTTAAATCAGTTATAATCCAAAATATTTTAACTTTTACGCTTTTCAATAAACAAAAACACACTGATGATGGCTCAGAGGTGCTGAAACATGACTAAAACATCGTGTTCGCAAAAAAGACAGAACCCATACCCTATAAACTGACGAGGTATTGAGACAGTACTTCCGGTGCAAGAAATGAAGAGGTAGAGAGTGCATCAAACCTACCGTTGGACCGAAGACCGCAACATTATTTGTGGTCGGAAACTTGGACGGATGAGCTGTCAAGATAATTGCGCAATAGTTCTCGCACGTATATGCCGCCGCTATATTAGGGGGGGCCATGGGTGACAATCTCCAATTATCGTCGGTCGTAAGGCAGGCAAAAACCTGACCTAGGTCCCCCATTCATTGGACGGAGAGAGCCGAAGTGAATTTTGGACTGCCTTCGGAGCCAGCGGCAGCACAAAGCAAACCCTCACACCCCCTGCGGCGGGCGGCAGATGTGGGAAATTGTACGACGCGGAAGATTCCTACCTGACCTTGGGGGCAAGGGCGGCAGTAGGCCACAAAAAAAAAAAACACCACACACACACACACACACACACACACTGCCCGCATTCCTGTTCGCCAGGGGTGACCACCTAACATAGCTGCACCAAAAACAGGATGCCTATGAAAAGCGAAAGTGTGTCGTGTTTCTTCAGCCGCTTCTAAAGGTACGTTTACATCATCATCATCATTTAAGACTGATTATGCCTTTCAGAAAGCTTTTGACAATGTTGACTGGAATACTCTCTTTCAAATTCTGAAGGTGACAGGTGTAAAATACAGGGACCGAAGGCTATTTACAATTTGTACAGAAAGCAGATGGCAGTTATAAGAGTCTCGGGACACGAAAGGGAAGCAGTGTTTGGGAAGGGAGTGAGACAGGGTTGTACCCTCTCCCCGATGTTTTTCAATCTGTATATTGAGCAAGCAGTAAAGGAAACAAAAGAAAAGTTCGGAGTAGGCATTAAAATCCATGGAGAAGAAATAAAAGCTTTGAGGTTCGCCGATGACATTGTAATTCTGTCAGAGACAGCAAAGGACTTGGAAGAGCAGTTGAACGGAATGGAAAGTGTCTTGAAAGGCGGATATAAGATGAACATCAACAAAAGCAAAACGAGTATAATGGACTGTAGTCGAATTAAGTCGGGTGATGCTGAGGGAATTAGATTAGGAAATGAGACACTTAAAGTAGTAAATGAACTTTGCTATTTGGGGAGCAAAATAAGGTCGGAGTAGAGAGGATATAAAATGTAGACTGGCAATGGCAGGGAAAGCGTTTCTGAAGAAGAGAAACTTGTTAACATCTAGTATAGTTTTAAGTGTCAGGAAGTCGTTTCCGAAAGTATTTGTAAGGAGTGTAGCCATGTATGGAAGTGAAACATGGACGATAAATTGTTTAGACAAGAAGAGAATAGAAGCTTTCGAAATGTCATGGTACAGAAGAATGCTGAAGATTTGATGGGTACATCACATAACTAATGAGGGGGTATTGAATAGAATTGGGGAGAAGAGGAGTTCGTGGGATAACTTGACCAGAAGAAGGGATCGGTTGGTAGGACATGTCCTGAGGCATCAAGAGATCACCAGTTAAGTAGTGGAGGGCAATGTGGAGGGTAAAAATCGTAGAGGGAGACCAAGAGATGAATACACTAAGCAGATTCAGAAGGACGTAGGCTGCAGTAGGTACTGGGAGATGAAGAAGCTTGCACAGGATAGAGTAGCATGGAGAGCTCAATGAAACCAGTCTCAGGACTGAAGACCACAACAACAACAATGCCATTCAGCGTTCAGTCTGGAGCATAGCCCCCCTTATAAAATTCCTCCATGATCCCCTATTCAGTGCTAACATTGGTGCCTCTTCTGATGTTAAGCCTATTACTTCAGAATCATTCTTAACCGAATCCAGGTACCTTCTCCTTGGTCTGCCCCGACTCCTCCTACCCTCTACTGCTGAACCCATGAGTCTCTTGGCTAACCTTGCTTCTCCTATGCGTGTAACATGACCCCACCATCTACGCCTGTTCACCCTTAGAGCTTACGGCAAATAATGGAGAAGTGTTATGAGTGGAACAGGGAATTGTATCTATGCTTTATAGATCTAGAAAAGGCATATGACCGGGTTCCTTGGAGGAAGTTATTGTCTGTTCTACGAGATTATGGAATAGGAGGCAAACATTTGCAAGCAATTAAAGGTCTTTACATGGATAGTCAGGCAGCAGTTAGAGTTGACGGTAAATTGAGTTCATGGTTCAGAGTAGTTTCAGGGGTAAGACAAGGCTGCAACCTGTCTCCACTGTTGTTCATATTATTTATGGATCATATGTTGAAAAAAATAGACTGGCTGGGTGAGATTAAGATATGTGAACACAAAATAAGCAATCTTGCATATGCGGATGACTTAGTTGTGATGGCAGATTCGATTGAAAGTTTGCAAAGTAATATTTCAGAGCTAGATCAGAAATGTAAGGACTATGGTATGAAGATTAGCATCTCCAAAACGAAAGTAATGTCATTGGAAAAGAGATATAAACGGATTGAGTGCCAAATAGGAGGAACAAAGTTAGAACAGGTGGACGGTTTCAAGTACTTAGGATGCATATTTTCACAGGATGGCAAAATAGGGAAAGAACTGGAAGCGACGTGTAACAAAGCTAATGCAGTGAGCGCTCAGTTACGATCTACTCTCTTCTGCAAGAAGGAAGTCAGTACCAAGACTAAGCTATCTGTGCACTGTTCAATCTTTCGACCAACTTTGTTGTATGGCAGCGAAAGCTGAGTGGATTCAGGTTACCTTATCAACAAGGTTGAGGTTACAGATATGAAAGTAACTAGGATGATTGCAGGAACTAGTAAATGGGAACAATGGCAGGAGGGTGTTCACAATGAGGAAATCATAGAAAAAACTGGGAATGAACTCTATAGATGTAGGTACGTTTATACACTCCATAAAAATTGATTATTACACACAATTTTTTTTTCGAATCATCAGTCTTCTGACTGGTTTGATGCGTCCCACCTGTACCAAACTCTTCATCTGAGAGGAACATTTGTAAGTTACGTCCTCAATTATTTGCTGGACGTATTCCAATCTCTGTCTTGATCTACAGTTTTTACCCTCTACAGCTGCCTCTAGTACCACGAAAGGTAGTCCGTGATGCTACCATCATGTCTCTTCTGCTGGCTTCTGTTTTCCATACAGCCCTTTCCTCTCCGATTCGGTGAAGAACGTCCTCATTCCTCACCTCAGTCCACCGAATTTTCAGCACTCGTCTGTAGCACCACATCTCAATTCTCTTCTCCTCCGGTTTTCCCACAACCCACGCCTCACTGCCATACAATTCTGTGCCGCAAACATAGATTCTCAGAGATTTCTACCTCAAATTGAGGCCTATGTTTTGATACTAATAAACTTCCCTAGGCCAGGAATGCTCTTTTTTTCCAGTGCTAGTCTGCTTTTGATGTTTTCCTTGCTTGCTGCCCGCGTTCCAGAATTCCTTAGCCTCATCTGTTTTGTGATGTCCCATTCTAATATTAAGTTTCTTGCTGTCCTCATTCCTGCGAATTTTCATTACTTTGGTCATTTTCCGGTTTATTTCCAATCCATATTCTGTACTCATTAGACTGTTCATTCCATTCAGCAGACCCTGTAATTCTTCTAATGACTCAGATAGCAATATCATCAGCGGATCTTGTTATTGATGTCCTCTCACCTTTAATTTTAATTCCACTACTGAATCTTTCTTTTATTCGCGTAACTGCTTCTCCGATGCACAGATTGAACAGTAGGAGCGAAAGACTACATCCATATCCTGCACATTTTTTAACCCGAGCACTTCATTCTTTGTCCCCCAATCGTATTGTCCCCTCTTGGTTCCTGTACATGTTCTATATTGGCCTTTTCTCCCTTTTTTTCCTCAGAATTTCGAACATGTTGAACCAATTTACACTATCGAGAGTTTTTTCCATGTCGACAAATCTTATGAAATCTTGATTTTTCTTTAGTATTGCTATAGACAATACGAGGTGCGGCTAGAAAAAAACCGGACTGATGCTGGAAAAAACATTTATTTACAATTATTTACAATTTCATGTTATCTCCTTCAATGTACTCTCCTCCTCGGTCTCTACACCGCTCCATACGAATTTTCCACTGTTCATAGCAATGCTGCAGATCATTTTCGGTAAGTCCATACATTACTTCCGTCGCTTTTTCTTTTACTGCTTCAACAGTCTCAAATCTAGTTCCTTTCAAAGCTGACTTGACTTTAGGGAAAAGAAAAAAGTCACAGGGGGCCAAATCAGGTGAGTAGGGTGGATGATCTAAGATGGGAATGTTGTGTTTTGCCAAAAACGTCTTCACTGACAACGCACTGTGAGCTGGGGCATTGTCTTGGTGAAGGATCCGTGACTTTTTTCTCCACAAATCGTTCCGTTTTCTCCGTACTCGCTCACGTAGGGTAGCCAGGACGCTAATGTAGTAATGCTGATTCACTGTTTGTCCCTCTGGTACCCAATCAATGTGCACAATCCCTTTGATGTCAAAAAAAAACAATCATCATTGCCTCGAATTTCGATTTTGACATTCGTGCTTTTTTTTGTCGTGGAGAACCAGGAGTTTTCCAATGCATCGATTGCCGTTTAGTTTCGGGATCGTAAGTAAAAAACCACGATTCATCGCAAGTAATAACATTTTGTAAGAAGGTGGGATCACTTTCAATGTTTTCCAGGATGTCAGAACAAATCATTCTTCGGCGTTCCTTCTGTTCAATTGTGAGACACTTTGGAACCATTTTTGAACACACTTTGTTCATGTTGAAAATTTCATGAAGAATCTGCCTAACACTTTCCTTGTCAACTCCTGTTAACTCAGACACTGCTCTGATTGTTAAACGGCGATCTTGTCGAACAAGTTTACCGATTTTTTCAATGTTTGCATCAGTTTTTGCTGACAATGGTCTGCCAGTGCGAGTGTCATCACTGGTGTCTTCGCGGCCATCTTTAAATCGTTTAAACCACTCAAACACTTGTGTTCGCGATAAACAATCATCGCCGTACACTTGTTGTGACATTACAAACGTTTCACTTGCAGATGTTCCTAGTTTGAAACAAAATTTGATGTTAACACGCTGTTCTTTCTGTACACTCAACATTTTCCGACGCACAGACAAAACGTCAACTACTTAAAACAGACGCCACGGGCAGACTGAGTGCAGGAGGCAGATGAAACTCGAGCAGTAGGCGGAGCGAGAGTCACGTGACACGCCACGCGACTTTCAGCCTTATTGCATTCGTTTTATTGTTTCACCAGTACTAGTCCGGTTTTTTTTCTAGCCACACCTCGTATAGCGCAGAAATGTTGCTTGCCAGTGACGCCATCCACCCGAATTGCAGCCGCATGTACGGAAACATTGTCAGCAACTAATGGCCGGCAATGTTTGCGGCATTGCGTTTCCGTGACGCAAGTGTTCACAGTTAGCAAGAAAAAGAGATTTTTTTGAAGGGTATCATATTCGCCATTGACTGTAGAAATTATTTATTCAGTGTAGCAGTTTCAGAGTTTGGACCATTTTCGACTGGTACTGCAAAAGATTTTGCTTCAGCTCATGCCAGACTTCAAACATTTTCCGATATGTATACACGCCCTCATCAGAAATAGGCGTCCTCCGACATGAATGCATGTCGGAGGAATTTAAAGACTAACATGTGCGGAAGCAACATATTTTGCAGGGCCACTTGGAAATGGCACGAAGGCCGAAATCGCGGTAGTGATATAAATAATTTCTGCAGTCAACGGTGAATATGATGTCCTTCAAAAAATTCTACATGATTGTGAATCCCGACCACGAGAAGCTGATCAGGAAAAAGAGAAATGGTGCGTGCTTTTTTAAGTCAGCTGACTGCTTCCAAAGCTTTAACTCCTTATCTGATGCTGATGTACAACTGATGCAGTTGCTTATAATCAAATACACGAATGAATCTCTAGACTAACTGATGCAAGTATTGTACTTCAATCCGCTGAACATTAAAACTGGACATTGTTGTTGTTGTTGTTGTTGTGGTCTTCAGTCCTGAAACTGGTTTGATGCAGCTCTCCGTGCTACTCTATCGTGTGCAAGCTTCTTCATCTCCCAGTACCTACTGCAACCTACATCCTTCTGAATCTGCTTAGTGTATTCATCTTTTGGTCTCCCTCTACGATTTTTACCCTCCACGCTGCCCTCCAATACTAACATGGTGATCTCTTTATGCCTCAGAACATGTCCTACCAACCGATACCTTCTTCAAGTCAAGTTGTGCCATACATTTCTCTTCTCCCTAATTCTATTCAATACCACCTCATTAGTTATGTGAGCTACCCATCTAATCTTCAGCATTCTTCTGTAGCACCACACTTCGAAAGCTTCTATTCTCTTCTTGTCCAAACTATTTATTGTCTACGTTTCTCTTCCATACATGGTCACACTTCATACAAATACATTCAGAAACGACTTCCTGACACTTAAATCTATACTCGATGTTAACAAATTTCTCTTCTTCAGAAACACTTTCCTTGCCATTGCCAGTCTACATTTTATATCCTCTCTACTTCGACACCGTTATTTTGCTCCCAAATATCAAAAATTATTAACTACTTTAAGCGTCTCACATCCTAATCTAATACCATGCGGATCTCCCGATTTAATTCAACTACATTGCATTATCCTCGTTTTGCTTTTGCTGGTGTTCATCTTATATCCTCCTTTCAAAGCACTGTCTGTTCCGTTCAACTGCTCTTCCAAGTCCTTTGCTGTCTTTGACGCAATTACAATGTCATCGGCGAACCTCAAAGTTTTTATTTCTTCTCCATGGACTTTAATTCCTACTCCGAATTTTTCTTTTGTTTCCTTTACTGTTTGCTCAATATACAGATTGAATAACATCGGGGATAGGCATAGCGGACCAATAAAACGTGATGAGTGGAAGATCTAAATACATGGCTCTCTCTTCAATAAACAAATACATTTATTTCGTTTGGATAAAGGCACATGTAGCAATCTACAACAGAGAAATAGTAGATAATGTGGCAAGGCAGGCTAGTATATCCTTTTATATCTTAGTGAGTTACTTGTTCCATAAACCAAGTTCAAGGTAGACGTTATGATGACAGATATGCGCACGGACCAGTATTAAAAAGGTCTGAAAGTATAAATGCGAGACGTCAAATAGATGCAAAGGTCAGTACCGCCGTAGGCATCAATGCAGCGAAGACATTCCGCTGCTTTCCTGGTAATAAAAGTTGAGACACTCCTCGACAGGTCACCGCTTGAGTCGTATGTGTGATATTTACCCACGGCTGTTTCCCATTTGAACTTAAACGAAACTGATATTTGCGACTACGGCGTACAGCAAACTGGAGACGTTAACGATTTGTTTTACAAATGCAGGAAGTACATAGGAGGTAGGGAAACGCTATACGTGAACTTTAAAAATTGGAAATACTTTACCCTGCTGCTACTCAGAGTCTTCTGGCAATAAATATTCAAAACGTTCACAGATCTGTCGTTTCTTGTTAACAATATCAGCCTATTTCCAAGAATGAGCAGCTTTCACTCAGTTAATACTAGGCAGAAATCCGGTCTGTACTTGGATCGCACTGCCTTGACTCTTGTGCAGAAATGTGTGCAGTATACTACTGCACCCATTTTCAGTAAGCTACCACAAGAATTCTAAAATCTTAGCAGTAATACTCGCGCTTTCAAATCGAAACTGATTTCCTCGTGGGTCACTTCTTCTATTCCGTCGAGAAGTTCCTTGAAGAATTAAGCTGATTGCTGCATGTTGTTGATTGCGTTTACTTAAACCTACGCATTGTCTTTGTTTTGGGTTCATACACTTTTTATTTTATCTGTTATTTATTTTATGTTGTAATTTCATATGCTGACAGGTTCCATGCCCTTGGAGATTTGCTCCTCAATTTGGTCCTGCGGAACTAGAAGTGTAAAATAAATAAAATAAAAATCTGTAGCGATATTTACTTCAGAAAGAGGTCTACAAATTTAAATTCAGAATTTATATTGACGATGCCTGAGAATAATTTTCTGTTTTACGTTCCCCCCGCACCACCCGCTTTTTTTTTTTTATGCATTTTCTGTCTGATTATAATCGACGCGTTGTGCAATTTGCATTACTTGGATTTTCATAACTCATGTACTATGAAACACCATTTTAAATATATCGTTTAAAAGCAATTCTGCATCTACATATACATCACTACTCTGCAATTCCCACTCAAGTGCCTGGCAGAAGCTACTTCTCTATCGTTCCACTGTCGAACAGCGCGCGGGAAAAAACGAACACTTAAATCGTTACTTGCGATGTCTGATTTGTCTTACTTGTACTTCATTAGATGATCACTTCTCCCTACGTGGGCCGACGCCAGTAAAATATTCTCGGATTCAGAGGAGAAAGTTGATGATTGAAATTTCGTGGAAAGACCTCACTGTAACGAAAAACTTCTTTCTTTTAATGATTGCCACCCCAACTCGTTTTATAATATCCCTGGCACTCTCTCCCCTATTTCTCGATAATGCAAACGGAACTGCCCTTCCTTAAACTTTTTCGATGTCCTCCGTCAGTCCTGGCTGGTAAAGATCCCACGCTGCGTAGGGCGCACAAGCGTAGTGTAGGCAGTCTCTTTCGCACTAGCCGTTGCATTTTCTATGTGTTCCGCCAATAAAACCTAATCTGCGGTTCGCCTTCCCCACAACATTGTCTGTCTGATAGTTCCAGTTTAAGTCTTTACTGGACCTGTTGCATCTTCTAAGTGTTCTGCCTATAAAACGCAATTTTTGCTTTGCCTTCCCGACGACATTACGTATGTAACCGTTCAAATTTAACTTGTTCATAATTGTAATTCCCAGTTATCTGATAATGGAATGTAGTCGAGTTAAGTCGGGTGATGCTGAGGGTATTAGACTAGGAAATGAGACACTTAAAGTAGTAAAGGAGTTTTGCTATTTGGGGAGCAAAATAACTGATGATGGACGAAGTAGAGAGGATATAAAATGTAGACTGGCAATGGCAAGGAAAGCGTTTCTGAAGAAGAGAAATTTGTTAACATCGAGTATAGATTTAAGTGTCAGGAAGTTATTTCTGAAAGTATTTGTATGGAGTGTAGCCATGTATGGAAGTGAAACATGGACGGTAAATAGTTTGGACAAGAAGAGAATAGAAGCTTTTGAAATGTGGTGCTACAGAAGAATGCTGAAGATTAGATGGGTAGATCACATAACTAATGAGGAAGTATTGAATAGGATTGGGGAGAAGAGAAATTTGTGGTACAACTTGACTAGAAGAAGGGATCGGTTGGTAGGACATGTTCTGAGGCATCAAGGGATCACCAATTTAGCATTGGAGGGCAGCATGGAGGGTAAAAATCATAGGGGGAGACCAAGAGATGAATACACTAAGCAGATTCAGAAGGATGTAGGTTGCAGTAGGTACTGGGAGATGAAGAAGCTTGCACAGGATAGAGTAGCATGGAGAGCTGCATCAAACCAGTCTCAGGACTGAAGACCACAACAACAACAACAACAGTTATCTAGCTGAACTGATAGCCTTTATATTTATTTGTTTTATCGTGTAACCGAAATTTAACCGATTTCTTTTAGTATTCACCTGGATGGTCTCATATTCTTCCTTATTTTTAAAAAAAAATGATTCAAATGGCTCTGAGCACTATGGGACTTAACATCTGAGGTCATTAGTCCCCTAGAACTTAGAACCACTTAAACTTAACTAACCTAAGGACATCACACACATCCATGCCCGAGGCAGCATTCGAACCTGCGACCGTAGCGGTCGCGCGGTTCCAGACTATAACGTCTAGAACCGCTCGGCCACAACGGCCGGCTTTATTTTAAATAAACTGCTAATTTTCACATCATATAGACTTGGCATTTAAGACATTATTCAACTGATTTTGATCTTCTGATGATTTTACTAGACGGTAAATCACAACATAATTTGCAAACAATCTAACAGGGCTGTTCAGATTGTCTTCTAAATCGTTTAAATAAATAAGGAACAGCAGAGGACCTATAACTCTTCCTTGGGGAAAGCCAGAATTCACTTCTGTTTTACTCGACGATTTTCTGTCGATCACTACGAACTGTGATCCCTGTGACAGGAAGTGACGAATCCTGACGCACAGCTGAAGCGATACGCCATAGACACACAACACGATTAGCAGTCACTTGTGAGTAACGGCGTCAAAAGCCTTCTGGACATGTAAAAACAATCTAATAATCTAATAATAATCAATTTGACGTCCCCTGTCGATAGCACTTATTACTTCGTGAGAATAGAGAAGTGATTGTGTTTCACAAGAACGATACTTTCTGAAGTTGGCTACTTGTCAATAAATTGTTTCCTTCGAGGTAATTCGTAATGTTCGAAAACGGTATACGTTCCACAATCCCACGGAAAATCGACGTTAGTGGTGCGGGTCTGTAATTCAGCGGACTAGTCCTGTTTCCTTTCTTTAGTATTGGTGCGAACTGTCAAAGTTTTCAGCCTTTAGTTACGGATCTTTCGACGAGTATGTGATTGCCAAGTACGGAGCTATTGCATCAGGATACTCCGAAAGGCGCCTAATCGACATACAAACTTGAGCGGAAGATTTGCGTTTACTGATTTAAGCTGCTTCCCTGCATCGAAGGTAGCTACTTCTAAGTTACTCATGTTGGTAGCTGTTCTTGATTCAAATTCTGGAATATTTCTTTTGTCTTCGCTTAGTAACTCCGCTTTATTGGTACTGGCATCGGTAATATTAACATTGGTATAGCGCGATGGAGGTACTGATAGATTCTTGCGGCTGGTGTTCTTTACATACGACCAGAGTCTCTTTGGATTTTGTATCAGATTTTGAGACGGCGTTTCGTTGTGGAAACTGCGGTATTAAAAACCAACTCGCATTGAAGTTCGCGCTAAATTCCGAGATTCAGTAAAGCGTCTCCAATACCGAACATTTTGCGTTCTTTTAAATTTGGCATGGTTTTTTCTTTTTTTGCACCACTGTTTTGACCTATTTTGATTATTGTGGGGGATCAGTACCATATTTTTAATACACGCTTTCTATGGAATTTATCTGTAAATTTAAGTACTGAATATTCTTTTTTAAAAAACCTTCTCTTCGTGTAACGTGCGCTTTAGATATCGTATTCAGTTGCTGAACAGTTTTGACTGTTGGTTGACTGTGTTGCGCATGTGAACAGTGTCGTAAAACAAAACTTTAATCTGAGTGAATGCTGAATTTGAAATAATGAGAATAAATCAGATTAACTCCCAAAAGAATCTAACAGTGTTAGTAGTGAAAACTACTTTTTTTTTTACGTCAAGTTCCGTAGGACCAAATTGAGGAGTACATCTCCAAGATCATGGAATGTGTCATACATGAAATTACAACATAAAAGTAATAACAGATAAAATGCAATGTTTATGAATCCAAAAAAGTCAGTCCATAACTTTAAGTAAAAGCAATCAACAAAACAACAAGAACCAATTTACTTTTTCAAGGAACTCCTCCACAAAATAAAAGGAGTGATTCATGAGGAAACTCTTCAGTTTCAATTTGAAAACGCGTGGGTTACTGCTAAGATATTTGAATTCCCGTGGTAGCCTATTGAAAATGGATGCAGCAGTAGACTGTACACCTTTCTGCACAAGAGTCAAGGAATCCGATCCAAATACAGACTAGATTTCTGCCTAGTATTAACTGAGGAAAGCTGCTAATTCTTGGGAACAAGCTGATATTGTTAATAAGAAACGACAATAAAGAATACACATATTGAGAGGCCAATGTCAAAATAGCCAGACTAGTGAACAGGGATCGGCAGGAGATTCGAGAACTTACACCCGAACTGCCCGTTTCTGAGCCAAAAATAGCCTTGGAGAATGGGTTGAGTTCCCCCAAAATATAATACGGGGTGTTCAGAAAGTCTCTCCGCATTGCCGTATGATTGTTAGCCGCGCGTGCCCACGTATGATTGTTCGCCTGCCTGGCTTACTTCCCTTCAAGTGGACTCTCCAAACATTCCAGTGTTTCGTTTATCTCAGTAAAAATGAATATTCAATAACTTAATAACTTGTATTTAACTGAGTTTCATTTCGGTATATTCACTGCGGCATGCGGCACGCGCGGTTAACTGTCATACGGCACTGCGGAGAGACTTTTTGAACACCCCATACCATACGAGGTAAGCGAATGAAAATAAGCAAAGTAGACTAATTTTCTTGTCAAACTTACATCAGATACAGTTCGAATAGTAAAAATGGCAGCATTAAGTCTTTGAGCAAGATCCTGAACGTGGGCTATCCACGACAGTTTACTATTTGAACACCTACAGATTTGAACTGTTCAGTTTCACTAATCATATGCCCGTTCTGTGAAATTAAAACGTGAGGTTTTGTTGAAATGTGTTTTAGAAACTGTAAAAGTTGTGTCCTTTTGTGATGTAGCGTTAGTTTATTTATACAAGCCATGAACTTATGTCATGAACTGCGCTATTTGAAACAGAGCCAATGTTACACACAACATTCTTTACTACCAAGCTTGTGTCATCAGCAAACACAAATATTTTACAATCACCTGGCGCACCTCCCCCCCCCCCCCCCCCATCCCAGTTGACCGTGCCCCATCCAGAAGCCACATCACAACCACTCTCAACACTTAACACTTAGAATAATGATCTTTTGCTGTGTGTTGTTAAAGTAGGAGGTGAACGAATTGTGAGCTATTCCCCGTATTACATAATGGTCCAACTTCTGGAGCGATATTTTGTGATCAACACAATGAAACGCGTTAGTTAAATCAAAAAATATGCCTAGCGTTCGAAACCTTTTGTTTAATCCATCCAGTACGTCACAGAGAAAACAGAGTATAGCATTTTATGTTGTTAAACCACTTCTAAAGCCGAACTGTACACTTGATAGCAAATTATGTGATATAAAATGATCAATTATCCTTATGGACACAGCCTTTTCAATAAGTTTAGCAAACACTAATGGCATAGAATTAGGTCTAAGATTATCTACATTATCCCTTTCTCCCTTTTTATAAAGCGGCTTTACTACTGAGTACTTTAATAATTCAAGAAACTGACCATTCTTAAAAGAAAAATTACAAATGTGGCTAAGTACAGGGCTAACATACGCAGCACAGTACTTTAATGTTCTGCTAGACACACATCATATCCATGAGAGTCCTTAGTCTTCAGTGACTTAATTATTGACTCAGTCTCCCCCATGTCAGTATCATAGAGGGGTATTTCAGACGCCAATCTCGGGAAAGCATTTATCAAGAGAGTTATGTAGAATCTAAATTTTCATTTAATTCACCAGAAATGCTAAGAAAATGATTGTTAAATTCTGTACATATATCTGACTTATCAGTAACAGAAATTTTTTACTACGAACTGACTTTATATCGTCGATCTTGTGCTGTTGACCAGACGCTTCCTTCACAACCGACCATATGGTTTTAATTTAGTCCTGTGTATTATCTATTCTATTTGCGTACCACATACTCTTTGCCTTCCTAATAACATTTTTAAGCACCTTACAGTTCTGTTTGCTTTGGGCTACTGTACCTTGATTATGACTTCTTCTAACATGTTCATATAACTCCCACTTTGTTCCACATGCTATCCTTACCCCACTATTCAGACACACAGGTTGTCTCTTACTGCTAGTACACTGTTTAGAACGTTCTAAGGGAAAGCAACTGCCAAAGAGCTTGAGAAATGTGTTAAGGAAAGCATTACATTTGTCATCTATGTTATCGGCACTATAAACATCCTGCCACACTTGTTCCTTAACGAAGTTTAAGAAACTCTCTATTGCCATTGGATTAGATTTGCTCATTGTTTGTAATTATATATAACATTTGTATGAGTACAAAAGCCTTTTAGTACTAAATTTGTGCATCATGGTCTAAAAGACCATTCACTCTTTTACTAACGGAATGCCCATCTAATAATGAAGAATGAATAAAAATTATGGCGTGCTACTGTTCCCCTGTGCCCTGGTTGGAAAAAACGCAGTCTGCATCAGATGATATGAGTTTAGGATAGGGTGACCAAATTATTTTCGGTGAAAACCGGGACACATTCACCAGGGAGCCAATGGACACCTCATTCCATGTATATTCCATGTATATCCAGCATAGAGAGTTGTTTAACTTTTTGTCGCAAATATGGACTTCTGTCGGACGAGAGAAGGGACTGTGTTCCTGCAAAGTCTATAAAACTTCGTAAGAGGAGTGTCGATACTGAAATACCGTTGCAATTTAATTGCGGAAAGTGCGGAAAACGATCCAGTATCAGGAAAAATACGTGATTCGACTTTTCGAAGTTATCCATTCAGACGAGCGTAATTCTTGTATCGCGCTGGATTCCAGTCTACACGTTGCAAGCAGCACCATCAGAAACTGAATTGTCTGCAAATACCCTGTGTGGCTACTTCGGGTTTTAAGTTAGCAGGAAGGTCAGCCTTGGCCGTAATATTGATGGTTTACTTATAGCAAAATCAATTTTCAATCACATAGTGATCATCTTCAGTGCTGGAAGTTAAAAATTTCACATAGCGATCAATGAATAAAAAACAAATACCACAAATACACCTGAGTATAAACCAACTGTTGGAAAGAACATACCTGTGGTGTACAAATTAAACTCATAGGCACTGGTGTCAAGTTACTATCGGCAACCAAAGCTTATGAAACGATCACAATAACTGAAGCCACTGTTTGCATTTACCTATACAGCAGACCAGGGGGTGACAGGATTTTGGAACGCCTTCTATGTGGCGTGTGTCACGTGAAGACTCAACAATACTTTATTTGGCAAGAGATTACCGCAAAATACCAAAGTGCACTTGCAAATCATTGACTATTCCAATTTTAAAATTGTACATTACAAAACGCATAGCAAAAAAGAAAGGGGGAATTGCACACCTTGCCAACATACGCAGAGGTGTTATTTTCAAACAACTTAAAAAACATGTAAGAATAAAAATCATCGAGTAAAATTATATGGTGCCAGATTACAGGACTAGTAAAGAAGAAAAATTCACAAATAACACGACATCAAATATAACAGAATGTGTTAGAACAAAGTAACCGTCATCTGGCGTAGGAAGTCAGAGATATAAAGTTCTTAATTTACGTAAAATATTACATTGAAACCAAGAAGTCAAACACATAAATCGTGGTAATTATACAATGTATGTCACGATATAGCAGGTCAAAATGCCAAGAAACACATTACGTGTTATAAAAACTTTTTAGGCTGCAGACTAACAATTTTTTATCGTATTTAACGATGTGATGTTACACACATCTGATTCTTCCCGTTGGGACATGTGAACACTTTATAAATAGCTTTGAGGCTTAATTACAAAAATCATCGTAATCATGACAGCAGAATGTTTTAAAAGCACATTGTGGATGCAGAGATCGTTTAGCGCAGGCGTGAGTCAAAACTACTGTAACAAATTGCAAAGAATTAATTATATGTTGGCTAGAGACAAGTTCTAGCATTTGTAGACTTAGAGAAAGCTTTTGACAACGTTAACTGGAATACTCTCTTTCAAATTCTGAAGGTGGCAGGGGTAAAATACAGGGAGCGAAAGGCTATTTACAATTTGTACAGAAACCAGATGGCAGTTATAAGAGTCGAGGGACATGAAAGGGAAGCAGTGGTTGGGAAGGGAGTGAGACAGGGTTGTAGCCTCTCCCCGATGTTATTCAATCTGTATATTGAGCAAGCAGTAAAGGAAACAAAAGAAAAATTCGGAGTAGGAATTAAAATACATGGAGAAAAAATAAAAACTTTGAGGTTCGCCGATGACATTGTAATTCTGTCAGAGACAGCAAAGGACTTGGAAGAGCAGTTGAACGGAATGGACAGTGTCTTGAAAGGAGGATATAAGATGAACATCAACAAAAGCAAAACGAGGATAATGGAATGTAGTCAAATTAAATCGGGTGATGCTCAGGGGATTAGATTAGGAAATGAGACACTTAAAGTAGTAAAGGAGTTTTGCTATTTAGGGAGTAAAATAACTGATGATGGTCGAAGTAGAGAGGATATAAAATGTAGACTGGCAATGGCAAGGAAATCGTTTCTGAAGAAGAGAAATTTGTTAACATCGAGTATAGATTTAAGTGTCAGGAAGTCGTTTCTGAAAGTATTTGCATGGTGTGTAGCCATGTATGGAAGTGAAACATGGACGATAACCAGTTTGGACAAGAAGAGAATAGAGCTTTCGAAATGTGGTGCTACAGAAGAATGCTGAAGATAAGGTGGGTGGATCACGTAACTAATGAGGAGGTATTGAATAGGATTGGGGAGAAGTTTGTGGCACAACTTGACTAGAAGAAGGGATCGGTTGGTAGGACATGTTTTGAGGCATCAAGGGATCACAAATTTAGCATTGGAGGGCAGCGTGGAGGGTAAAAATCGTAGAGGGAGACCAAGAGATGAATACACTAAGCAGATTCAGAAGGATGTAGGTTGCAGTAGGTACTGGGAGATGAAGAAGCTTGCACAGGATAGAGTAGCATGGAGAGCTGCATCAAACCAGTCTCAGGACTGAAGACCACAACAACAACAACAGAGACAAGTGTACGAAATACGCTAACTTAGTAGATACCTCCACTATCTATTATTTATAGAAAAATTTCTCATATGATACAAACAGAACTTGGGTATCAGGAAACAGCGTTCTCTTTAAAGTACAAAAGCTTTGTCCGAAAACAGACTTCGGGTTTTGCCGAGAAGTCTGTTACGTGGTAGCCACAAATGATAGTGTGCCAATTGGTGGGGCGAATAAAGTTGTAGAAGTGGACGAATCTCATATAGCTAGCCGCAATAACCAGAAAGGACGACTTTCAAAAGTGAAACACATCACATTTGGGTATTCGGTGGAATATAGAGTCCCGGAAGTGTTTCGTTCAAAAAATGGCTCTGAGCACTATGGGACTCAACTGCTGTGGTCATCAGTCCCCTAGAGCTTAGAACTACTTAAACCTATCTAACCTAAGGACATCACACACATCCATGCCCGAGGCAGGATTCGAACCTGCGACCGTAGCAGCAGCGCGGCTCCGGACTGGAGCGCCTAGAACCGCACGGCCACCGCGGCCGCAGTGTTTCGTTGTAAGAGTAATGTCCCGAGAGAAGGTCAATGTAGTGGGTCTCATAAAACACTTCATACTGCCTGGTACTAAAGTCATTACAGATGAGTTTCAGTCTTACAAGACGGAAACCTAAAGGGTTCGACCACGAATTCGTAAACCATTCTGTGGAGTTCGTGTCCACACCCAGAATATTGTGCGTCTGTGGAAATCTGTTAAAGTCTTCCATAAAAAGATAAGGGCGTCCAGGACAAAGGGACGAACTATTCTTGTTTCAGTAACTATACTTCCACAACTTGGCGTTTGCAGGGGAAAGTCACGCATGCGATACTCTGCCGATATTCTTGCGTGATATTGGCAGAGTTTACCCTGCCTATGCGAAAAGGGAATTACAAGTATTTTTGTAACGCTTTTTTTGTCGTTGCTGTAGTGACCATCTTAAACATACGGATAACGCCAGCCACGAGACTCGCACGATCGATTTACTATTGCACGTTCGATATGTATCGTTTGGACCCCGCGACTTCTTGGAAATTTACCAAAATTTGTGCCGCATCGGGGCTCGAACCCGGATTTCTCGTTTATTGTTAGCGGTCGCCTTACCATTTATTTTGTTGCTTTTTTTCCATCTCATTTTGTTCTACACTACTAGCTATTAAAATTCCTACACCAAGAAGAAATGCAGATGATAAACGGGTATTCATTGGAAAAATATATTATACTAGAACTGACATGTGATTACATTTTCACGCAATTTGGGTGCAAAGATCCTGAGAAATCAGTACCCAGAACAACCACCTCTGGCCGTAATAACAGCCTTGATACGCCTGGGCATTGAGTCAAACAGAGCTTGGGTGGCGTGTACAGGTACAGCTGCCCATGCAGCTTCAACACGATACCACAGTTCGTCAAGAGTAGTGACTGGTGTATTGTGACGAGCCAGTTGATCGGCCACCATTGACCAGATGTTTTCAGTTGGTGAGAGATCTGGAGAATGTGCTGGCCAGTGCAGCAGTCGAACATTTTTTGTATCCAGAAAGGCCCGTACGGGACCTGCATCATGCGGTCGTCCATTATCCTGATGTAATGTAGGGTTTCGCAGGGATCGAATGAAGCGTAGAGCCACGGGTCGTAACACATCTGAAATGTAACGTCCACTGTTCAAAGTGCCGTCACTGCGAACAAGAGGTGACCGAGACGTGTAACCAATGGAACCGCACACCATCACGCCGGGTGATACGCCAGTATGGCGATGACGAATACACGCTTCCAATGTGCGTTCACCGCGATGTCGCCAAACACGGATGCGCCCATCATGATGCTGTAAACAGAACGTGGATTCATCCGAAAAAATGACGTGTTGCCATTCGTGCACCCAGGTTCGTCGTCGAGTACACCATCGCAGGCGCTCCTGTCTGTGATGCAGCCTCAAGGGTAACCGCAGCCGTGGTCTCAGAGCTGATAGTCCGTGCTGCTGCAAACGTCATCGAACTGTTCGTGCAGATGGTTGTTGTCTTGCAAACGTCTCCATCTGCTGGCTCAGGGATCGTGACGTGGCTGCACGATCCGTTACAGCCGTGCGGATAAGATGCCTGTCATCTCGACTGCTAGTGACACGGGGCCGTTGGGATCCAGCACGGCGTTCCGTATTACCCTCCTGAGCCCACCGAATCCATATTCTGCTAACAGTCACTGTATCTCGACCAACGCGAGCAGCAATGTCGCGATACGATAAACCGCAATCGCGATAGGCTACAATCCGACCTCTATCAAAGTCGGAAACGTGATGGTACGCATTTCTCCTCCTTACACGAGGCATCACAACAACGTTTCACCAGGCAACGCCGGTCAACTGGTGTTTGTGTTTGGTTGAAATGGCTCTGAGCACTATGGGACTTAACATCTTAGGTCATCAGTCCCCTAGAACTTAGAACTACTTAAACCTAACTAACCTAAGGACATGACACACATCCATGCCCGAGCCAGGATTCGAACCTGCGACCGTAGCAGTCGCGCGGCTCCGGACTTAGCGCCTAGAACCGCGAGACCACCGCGGCCGGCGTTTGTGTATGAGAAATCGCTTGGAACCTTTTCCTCATGTCAGCAAGTTGTAGGTGTCGCCACCGGCGCCAACCTTGTGTGAATGCTCTGAAAAGCTAATCATTTGCATATCACAGCATCTTCTTCCTGTCGGTTAAATTTCACGTCTGTAGCACGTCACTTTCGTGGTGTACATCTACATCTACATCTACATTTATACTCCGCTAGCCACCCAACGGTGTGTGGCGGAGGGCACTTTACGTGCCACTGTCATTACCTCCCTTTCCTGTTCCAGTCGCGTATGGTTCGCGGGAAGAACGACTGTCTGAAAGCCTCCGTGCGCGCTCTAATCTCTCTTATTTTACATTCGTGATCTCCTCGGGAGGTATAAGTAGGGGGAAGCAATATATTCTTTACCTCATCCAGAAACGCACCCTCTCGAAACCTGGCGAGCAAGCTACACCGCGATGCAGAGCGCCTCTCTTGCAGAGTCTGGCACTTGAGTTTATTAAACATCTCCGTAACGCTATCACGGTTACCAAATAACCCTGTGACGAAACGCGCCGCTCTTCTTTGGATCTTCTCTATCTCCTCCGTCAGACCGATCTGGTACGGATCCCACACTGATGAGCAATACTCAAGTATAGGTCGAACGAGTGTTTTGTAAGCCACCTCCTTTGTTGATGGACTACATTTTCTAAGCACTCTCCCAATGAATCTCAACCTGGTACCCGCCTTACCAACAATTAATTTTATATGATCATTCCACTTCAAATCGTTCCGCACGCATACTCCCAGATATGTTAGAGAAGTAACTGCTACCAGTGTTTGTTCCGCTATCATATAATCATACAATAAAGGATCCTTCTTTCTATGTATTCGCAATACATTACATTTGTCTATGTTAAGGGTCAGTTGCCACTCCCTGCACCAAGTGCCTATCCGCTGCAGATCTTCGTGCATTTCGCTACAATTTTCTAATGCTGCAACTTCTCTGTATACTACAGCATCATCCGCGAAAAGCCGAATGGAACTTCCGACACTATCTACTACTAGTAATTTTAATGGTCAGTAGTGTATATAGAGGGGTGGAGCCTGTGTACGATGAGTACAGTCTGAGTCGTTCAAGTGTTGTGGAACGGCGCAAACGATAGCTGGAGGGGTGCGAGTCACTGGAAGACGATGCTCGTCCTGGACTGGCTCATTGCGTCATCCCACCGGAAGTGGTTTCGGAAGTGAATGCTTTGGTCTCGGACAACCGCAGAATCACCATCGGATACTGGGTATTACCGTGGGGCACCGCCGACAGTATAATGTATCAACACTTGAACGTTCGAAAAACCTGTGCGCAGTGGGTTCCCCACCAACTGACCCACCGAGCGAGGTGGCTCAGTGGTTAGACACTGGACTCGCATTCGGGAGGACGACGGTTCAATCCCGCGTCCGGCCATCTTGATTTACGTTTTCCGTGATTTCCCTAAATCGCTCCAGGCAAATGTCAGGATGGTTCCTTTAAAAGGGCACGGCCGACTTCCTTCCCTATTCCGATGAGACCGATGACCTCGCTGTCTGGTCTCCTTCCCCAAACAACCCAACCCCCCTAACCAACTGACCGCCGAACAGCAAAATACTCGAATGGCGCTCTCTTTGAGTCATCATCAACTTTATCTTGAGGAGGAATACGGCTTTCTGTCGCGTATTGTCCCAGGCCACGAAACATGGTGTCACCACTTTGAACCAGAAAGCAAGATTCAGAGCAAGCAGTAGAAACCTGGGACTTCACCACCTCCCGTTCTTCACGATGTCCTTCTTTTTTGACCACAAGGGCCCACTGCTTGACGAGTTCCTGGAACGGGGAACCACCATCAATACTCAGCGTTATCACTCACTTTGCAGAACCTTAGACGAGCCATCAAGTCGAAACGCCGGGGCATGTCGTCCAATGGCGTTATCCTCCTACATGATAATGCCCCCCCCCCCCACACACGGCCAATGGGGTGAAGACGACATTGCTGCAGTTTCGGTGGGAAACGCTGGAACATCCACTGTACAGTCCCGACCGTTCACCGTGACTGGACCTCTAAAACAAGCTATTCGCGGATATCGATTCGCAATGGGCGACGAAGTGTGTGACTGGATCCGACAGCAGCCTACTAGCTTTTTCAAGGATGGAATCGATCGGCTAGTGTCGCAATTGGATACATGTGGCAACAGTTTTGGCGACTATTTTTGAGTATGTGTACCGCGTATAACTACATTTTTGAGTTGATAAAATCGTTAGCGTTACTTTACACTAGTGACCGGGTTTCATATGAATGGCCCTTATGCTTCGTTCATCATAATAGAGAACCTGATGTAAACAAACACAAGCGGGATGATTGATCAGCAGCCGTCACTCTCGTATACTGATGTTGTTTCTTCTTCTTCTTCTCCTCAGTCCCTGTAGACCACGCGCTGCATCAACGATCTGCTTCTACCGCCTTCTATCTCTCGCAGCCTCTCTCTACCCTGCGGAAATTCCTAATGCTGCCATGTCCTTGTTTATGTCATCTCTCCACCTTGTACGGGGTCGACCCAATGCTCTTGTTGCCTGGACAGTTTCTTCAAATGGTTTTTTGGTGATTCTGCTGTTTCCCATTCTAGCCACATATCCAGCCCATTGCAGTCTCCTACTGTTTAATTTCTGGATGATAGTGGGTTGCTTCATAAGCTGATTAATTTCATTGTTCTTTCGAATTCTCCATACACCATTCCTGAACACAGGTCCCCAGACTTTTCTCATGACTTTTCTTGTCAAAACATTCAGTTTTCCTTTCATTCTTTGTAAGCGTCCAGCTTTCTGAACCGTACAGTACTGTGGGGCAGATGATAGTGTTATATATCTTCATCTTTGTGGGGATTGACAAAGTTTTACTTTTTGAGTGGACTGCTTAGTGAGAACAGACATCTTGACCCTGAGGCTATTCTTTCATTTATATCCATTGTTATGGCATTTTTACTGTTGAAACGTGATCGAAGGTATTTAAATAGAAGAACTTTTCCGAGTTTAGAATGTTGGTCAATTTCAAAATAAGGACTTGGGTTTATGACTCGACCTGTTTCCATATATTCTGTTTTCTCTTGGTTAATTAAAAGCCCCATTTTGCTGGCACTGTGCCCGAGAGACCTGCACATGTCTTTCAGTTCTTCTCCAGTTTCACTCAGCATCATCTGCATAAGCCAGGAGTTTTACTTCAGTGTGTCCGTATCGGAGACCATTGTATACATGTAAATTACTCTCCCGAACCACTTTTCCTAATGCAAGGTTGAAGAGGACACATGAAATAGCGTCTCCCTGTCGTAAGCCTGTTTTAATTGGAAAGGCAGGTGATATGGACCCCCTGAACTTCACTGCTGCCTGGGAGCCATCCACGCACAGTTGTATCATCCTAATGATTTTACTGGGTATACTAAATTCTCGTAACGTGTTGTACAGGCTACGTCTGTGGATGCTGTCATAGGGTCGCTGGAAGTCAATGAAGAGACAGTGGATGTTTTTGTTGAATTCCCAGTATTTCTCAAAGATCTGTTCTATGGTAAACAAATTATCAGGCCGGCCGCGGTGGTCTAGCGGTTCTAGGCGCTCAGTCCGGAACCGCGCGACTGCTACGGTCGCAGGTTCGAATCCTGCCTCGGGCATGGATGTGTGTAATGTCCTTGGGTTAGTTAGGTTTAAGTAGTTCTAAGTTCTAGGGGACTGATGACCACAGCTGTTGAGTCCCATAGTGCTCAGAGCCGTTTGAGCCAGAGCCAAATTATCAGTTGTGGAATGGTCTGCTCGAAATCCAGCCTGGTAATCTTGAATAATGTTTTCTGCGCAAGGTTTCAGTTTTTCCAGAATGATCATTGAAGAATTTTGTATGTTATGTTCAGCAAACTGATTCCTCTGCAATTTCCACATTCCATTCTGTTTCCTTTCTTGTGTGTGTGGGACAGATTATTGCAGTTTTCCAATCTTCAGGCAATTTTCAGTTTTCCAAACAGTTGTGATAAGGTTATAAATTTCTTTGTGTAGATTGCTTCCGCCCTCTTTTAACATCTCTGCTGATGATTGGTCCTCCCCTGCCGCCTTGTTGCTTTTCATCTTTTGTATAGTGTGAATCACTTTCTGTTCTATGAGTCTACATTCGTCATTGTTAATGCTGTCACTCTCAGACATTGCGTAATTGAGGGTTATGTGTGGAATTTAACATTTCTGAGAAATACTCTTTGCATCTTTCGAGGATATCTTCCAGCTGTATTAGAATATTTTGATTTTTATCTTTTTTACGATTAGGTTTTCACTTTGATAACCTCCCTTACTTTTCATTGTATACTGAAACAACTTCTTTGAGATTCCATTCCTGCTTTCCACTTCTATAGATTCTAGGCCTCTAGTTAGATACTTCCTTTTCTCTGTTCGTAGAATTCTTGCTGTTTCTCTTCTAACCGCGTTGAAGGTCTCTCTCTCCTGTCTTCACTCTCCTTATTTTGCAGCCTCTTTTCCACTGCTCCCTGACTCTTTTCGTTGAACCATTTCTGTTTCTTCGTTTTCTTTTTCCTGCCCATTGTTTTTTTCTGCTGCATCTGTTACTACAGTCTCTATTCTTTCCCAAGCGTTCTCGACGCTATTTATCTCCACAGCTTCTTGCAATGCAGTAAATCGGTTATTTATTTCAATCGCATAGGTTTCTTTAACAGACAGTTCCTTCAGTTGTACGATGTCTAAATTAGGTTTTGGTGTGGCTTTTGGTTGTTGATTCCAAAACATCTTGATTTTCATCCGTCCATAGCACTGGGAAATGATCTGAGCCAATTTCAGCTCCTCTGTACGTTCTGAAATCTCTTATAAATGAAGTGCAACGTTGATCTGTCATAACATGGTCAATCTGATTTACTATTTTGCCATCTGGAGAGCACCATGTACCTTTGTGTATTTCTGTGTGACGGAACACCGTCGAGCAAATTCCCATATTCACCGACAGTGCGGAATTGATCATTTTTAAACCATTTTCGTTTGTGGTCGAGTGTTTGCTATGTTTTCCTATTGTGGGGATGAACATATCCTCTTTACCTATTTTTTCATTAAAGTCCCCAAGGATAATTCTCATATTTCATGTTGGAATAAAAAAAATTGTTCAAATGGCTCTGAGCACTATGGGACTCAACTGGCTAAAAAAAATGGCTCTGAGCACTATGGGACTTAACATCTATGGTCATCAGTCCCCTAGAACTTAGAACTACTTAAACCTAATTAAGCTAAGGACATCACACAACACCCAGCCATCACGAGGCAAAGAAAATCCCTGACCCCGCCGGGAATCGAACCCGGGAACTCGGGCGTGGGAAGCGAGAACGCTACCGCACGACCACGAGATGCGGGCCTGGGACTCAACTGCTGAGGTCATCAGTCCCCTAGAACTTAGAACTAGTTAAACCTAACTAACCTAAGGACATCACAAACATCCATGCTCGAGGCAGGATTCGAACCTGCGACCGTAGCGGTCTTGCGGTTCCAGACTGCAGCGCCTTTAACCGCACGGCCACTTCGGCCGGCTCTTGTTGGAATACCTTCGACTACTCTCTCTAATTCTTCATAGTACCCATCTTTCTCATTCTCAGTTGAATCTTCAGTCGGTGCATAGACAGTTATGAATGTTATATCGTACCACTGGTGTTTGATTGTTATGTAAAACATTCTTTTGTTAATGGGATTTAATTCCTTATCCTAATTAACAATCCTGTTCTTAACAGCAAAACCAGTGCCAAATTCATGATGTTTTTCATCTCCCCCATAGAAAACGACACAATTATCGTCCGTGTGTATACCTTCTCCAAGCCACCTAACTTCCTGTAGAGCTACAATGTCTGTCTTGTATGTTTTTTATTCAGATATCCAAGTCACTGCCGCAGTTGGTTTATTAAGACCTTGAACGTTCCATGTCCCAAATGTGAAGCAGTGTTTCTTGTTTCCATCTCGCGAATTCCTGTTGCATAGCCTATGTCCATTTCCTTTGAATCCATTATCCGACGCAAATCGTTGATGTGAGCCAGTAGGTATAGATTCCCCTGGCCGCGTTACGAGCGCTGCGCAGATTAAGCTTGGTGATGGGGCTGCCACCTCACAGCTTCCAAGCTCGCCGAGTAATACAGGGTGATTCAAAAAGAATACCACAACTTTAGGAATTTAAAACTCTGCAACGACAAAAGGTAGAGCTAAGCGCTATCTGTCGGCGAATTAAGGGAGCTATAAAGTTTTATTTAGTTGTACATTTGTTCGCTTGAGGCGCTGTTGACTAGGCGTCAGCGTCAGTTGGTGCTAAGATGGCGACCGCTCAACAGAAAGCTTTTTTGTGTTATTGAGTACGGCAGAAGTGAATCGACGGCAGTTGTTCAGCGTGCATTTCGAACGAAGTATGGTGTTAAACCTCCTGATAGGTGGTGTATTAAACGTTGGTACAGAGAATGGGTGTTTGTGCAAAGGGAAAAGTTCTGGACGGCCGAGAACGAGTGATGAAAATGTAGCACGCATCCAGCAAGCATTTGTTCACAGCCCAGGAAAATCGACTCGCAGAGCTAGCAGAGAGCTGCAAATTCCACAATCGACTGTACGGAGAGTCCTACGAAAAAGGTTGGTTATGAAACCTTATCGTCTGAAATTGGTTCAAGCACTGTCTGCAGCTGATAAGATTAAAAGAATCGATTTCTGTGATTTTATCCTTGCTCAAATGGAAACAGATGAATATTTCGTTTCAAAGATTGTGTTTAGTGATGAAGCAACTTTCCACACTAACGGGAAAGTCAACCGTCACAATGTCTGTATATGGGGCACTGAGAATCCGCGGGAAACAACTCAGTATGAACGTGACTCGCCTAAGGTGAACGTTTTCTGTGCCATTTCAGCCAATAAAGTTTTTGGTCCCTTTTTCTTCGAAGGTGCTACTGTAACTGGACTACAGTATCTGGAGATATTAGAGAATTGGCTGTTCCCTCAGCTCGAACAAGAAGCACAACAATTCATATTTCAGCAGGATGGAGCGCCACCACATTGGCACTTATCTGTCCGTAAGTACCTGAACGTCAACTACCCGAGGCGATGGATCGGCCGCCAGGCAGCCCGTGACAGAGCACTTCATCACTGGCCTCCAAGAAGCCCTGATCTTACCCCCTGCGATTTTTTCTTATGGGGGTATGTTAAGGATATGGTGTTTCGGCCACCTCTCCCAGCCACCATTGATGATTTGAAACGAGAAATAACAGCAGCTATCCAAACTGTTACGCCTGATATGCTACAGAGAGTGTGGAACGAGTTGGAGTATCGGGTTGATATTGCTTGAGTGTCTGGAGGGGACCATATTGAACATCTCTGAACTTGTTTTTGAGTGAAAAAAAACCTTTTTAAATACTCTTTGTAATGATGTATAACAGAAGATTATATTATGTTTCTTTCATTAAATACACATTTTTAAAGTTGTGGTATTCTTTTTGAATCACCCTGTATTTTGGATTACCCTTTCCTAGGCAGGCTCCGAGCTCTGCCTGCCCCGTAGAGATTCCTCCCGCCCCTTCTACCGTTGGAATGGTATAAAAACATCCTTTTCCGGCATCCGAGCCGTTGTATTCCTCTTCACCGGTTTTGGTCCACCCCGGGTATTTTATTTCCCCGGTACCCACCATTTCTGTTGAGCATTCCCCTATCCGCCACCTGGGGAGGTGCCCGATGGGGGACCAGCTCTTGGAAATAGGTCCAACTTATGTATTAGATATCTTACCTGTAAAAGAACCTTTAAGACATTCTGATGTATTAACACCCATCAACGTTTTTCTTAATCATACTTTAGCCACGTAATCTTTTTCAAAAACTGTGTACAGCCACAGTGTCTCTAAACGCCACTTGTGCTCTGATTCTCTCGCTGTTCATACGTACCATGAAGATGGTTCGTAGTGAAATATACGCCCTGAACACCGTTAATTGCGAGAAACATGTTGTTCTTAATGTTTTTCACCAGCATACAGAGAAAAATCAGCTCTGACGTTTTTCGAGAAACACTTTGTAGTAAACATTAGGTGGTGCTTAAATTATGTGCGTGGCATGATCGGTGGCGTCGTAGAACGATAATCATGTATGCTTTGGGCCGACAGTTCGAATCTTGCTGCGGCCTACAGTTTTCTTTGCCAGTTTCAGTACCTAGGTCATAGAAATTCGTCAAATGTATGTTAATTAACTCATACTTACCCATTATTTTTCAAGAAAAATGCACGTCTTGTGGGTTTCTGTTTACATATTCTGGTTTTCATTGAAAATGTAAATTCTGAAGTATCGACATTTTATAAAAGTTTGGTGAATATTACTGAAGTTAAGAAAACATTACACAATTAAATTTTTTTGAGAAAAATGAAAAAATCAAATGCTCTATAACCACTGTTTCACAGGACAGATGTGCTCTCGTACGAACCATGGTGGTAAGTCGTAGAAACGCGGAAAACAGTTTTCACGGCGTGGAGGAATGCCGCATTTTTACAGCTGTCACCGTAACAGTGCTATCTTAACCCAACAGAACTGATATGGAGCCAAGTTAAGGGAACTGTCGCAAGGAATAACAAGACATTTAAGCTGCCAAACGCACCGGATCTACTGCACGAAGCTTTGAGACACGTCACTGCCAAACGATGGCGAAATGCAGAGCAGCGCGTCATAAAAAGAGGAGGAGGAGGAGGAAATGTGGACTTTTTGCAGGATTGGGAATCTGTTGTCGACCGCCTCGGTATTAGCCATGCAGTACTGTAATATATCTACAGGGTGTTTCAAAAATGACCGGTATATTTGAAACGGCAATAAAAACTAAACGAGCAGCGATAGAAATACACCGTTTGTTGCAATATGCTTGGGACAACAGTACATTTTCAGGCAGACAAACTTTCGAAATTACAGTAGTTACAATTTTCAACAACAGATGGCGCTGCGGTCTGGGACACTCTATAGTACGATATTTTCCACATATCCACCATGCGTAGCAATAATGTGGCGTAGTCTCTGAATGAAATTACCCGAAACCTTTGACAACGTGTCTGGCGGAATGGCTTCACATGCAGATGAGATGTACTGCTTCAGCTGTTCAATTGTTTCTGGATTCTGGCGGTACACCTGGTCTTTCAAGTGTCCCCACAGAAAGAAGTCACAGGGGTTCATGTCTGGCGAATAGGGAGGCCAATCCACGCCGCCTCCTGTATGTTTCGGATAGCCCAAAGCAATCACACGATCATCGAAATATTCATTCAGGAAATTAAAGACGTCGGCCGTGCGATGTGGCCGGGCACCATCTTGCATAAACCACGAGGTGTTCGCAGTGTCGTCTAAGGCAGTTTGTACCGGCACAAATTCACGAAGAATGTCCAGATAGCGTGATGCAGTAATCGTTTCGGATCTGAAAAATGGGCCAATGATTCCTTTGGAAGAAATGGCGGCCCAGACCAGTACTTTTTGAGGATGCAGGGACGATGGGACTGCAACATGGGGCTTTTCAGTTCCCCATATGCGCCAGTTCTGTTTATTGACGAAGCCGTCCAGGTAAAAATAAGCTTCATCAGTAAACCAAATGCTGCCCACATGCATATCGCCGTCATCAATCCTGCGCACTATATCGTTAGCGAATGTCTCTCGTGCAGCAATGGTAGCGGCACTGAGGGGTTGCCGCATTTGAATTTTGTACGGATAGAGGTGTAAACTCTGGCGCATGAGACGATACGTGGACGTTGGCGTCATTTGGACCGCAGCTGCAACACGGCGAACGGAAACCCGAGGCCGCTGTCGGATCACCTGCTGCACTAGCTGCGCGTTGCCCTCTGTGGTTGCCGTACGCGGTCGCCCTACCTTTCCAGCACGTTCATCCGTCACATTCCCAGTCCGTTGAAATTTTTCAAACAGATCCTTTATTGTATCGCTTTTCGGTCCTTTGGTTACATTAAACCTCCGTTGACAACTTCGTCTTGTTGCAACAACACTGTGTTCTAGGCGGTGGAATTCCAACACCAGAAAAATCCTCTGTTCTAAGGAATAAATCATGTTGTCTACAGCACACTTGCACGTTGTGAACAGCACACGCTTACAGCAGAAAGACGACGTACAGAATGGGGCACCCACAGACTGCGTTGTCTTCTATATCTTTCACATCACTTGCAGCGCCATCTGTTGTTGAAAATTGTAACTACTGTAATTTCGAAAGTTTGTCCGCCTGAAAATGTACTGTTGTCCCAAGCATATTGCAACAAACGGTGTATTTTTATCGCTGCTCGTTTAGTTTTTATTGCCGTTTCAAATATACCGGTCATTTTTGAAACACCCTGTACATCTACATCTACATCTACACAGATACTCTGCAAATCACAGTAATAAAAGCAAGTCTCCTGGTCCAGACTGTATATCAATTAGGTTCCTTTCGGAGTATGCTGATGCAGTAGCCCCATACTTAACAATCATATACAACCGTTCGCTCGCCGAAAGCTCCGTACCCAAAGACTGGAAAGTTGCGCAGGTCACACCAATATTCAAGAAAAGGCAGTAGGAGTAATCCACTAAATTACAGGTCCATATCGTTAACGTCGATATGCAGCAGGATTCTGGAACGTATATTGTGTTCGAACATTATGAATTACCTCGAAGGAAAGGGTCTATTGACACACTATCAACATGGGTTTAGAAAACATCGTTCCTGTGAAACACAACTAGCTCTTTATTCACATGAAGGGTTGAGTGCTATTCACAAGGGATTTCAGATCGATTCCGTATTACTGGATTTCCGGAAGGCTTTTGACACTGTACCACACAAGCGGCTTATAGTGAAATTGCGTGCTTATGGAATATCGTTTCAGTTACCTGACTGGATTTGTGATTCCCTGTCAGAGAGGTCACAGTTCGTTGTAGTTGACGGAAAGTCATCGAGTAAAACAGAAGTGATATCTGACGTTCCCCAAGGTAGTGTTACAGGCCCTTTGCAGTTCGTCGATTTGGGAGACAATCTGAGCAGACGTCTTCGGTTGTTTGCAGATGACGCTGTCGTTTATCGACTAATAAAATCATCAGAATATCAAAAGAAACTGTAAAACGACCTAGGAAAAATATCTGAATGGTGCGAAAAGTGGCAATTAACCATAAATAACGAAAAGTGTGAGGTCATCCACATGAGTGCTTAAAGGAATTCGTTAAACTTCGGTTACACGATAAATCAGTCTAATCTAAAAGCCGTAAATTCAACTAAATACCTAGGTATTACAATTACGAACAACTTAAATTGGAAGGAACACATAGAAAATGTTGTGGGGGAAGGCTAACCAAAGGCTGTGTTTTATTGGCAGGACACTTATAAAATGTAACAGACCTACTAAGGAGACTGCCTTCACTACGCTTGTCCGTCCTCTTTTAGAATACTGCTGCGCGGTGTGGGATCCTTACCAGATAGGACCGACGGAGTACATCGAAAAGTTCAAAGAAAGGCAGCATGTTTTGTATTATCGCGAAATATGGGAGAGAGTGTCAGAGAAATTACACAGGATTTGGGCTGGAAATCATTAAAAGAAAGGCGGTTTTCGTTGCGACGGAATCTTCTTACGAAATTGCGATCACCAACCGTCTCCTCCGAATGCGAAAACATTTTGTTGACACCGACCAACATAGGGAGGAACGATCACCACGATAAAATATGGGAAATCAGAGCTCGTACGGAAAGATATAGGTGTTCATTCTTTCCGCGCGCTATACGAGATTAGAATAATAGAGAACTGTGAAGGTGGTTCGATGAACCGTCTGCCAGGTACTTAAAAGTGATTTGCAGAGTATCCATGTAGATGTAGATTAGAGTATACCGATACCAGTAGTGTGCTAATGTGGACGTTTATACGAGATCTATTTTTTTTTTTTTGTCAATCTCTGCTCGGCAATGGAATTAAAACAACAGTGAAAATCAGAAATACTTTATTTGCTACATTCAGCTACATCTTCCAACTAATTCTCTACGTACTCTCTGCTCCGAGTTACACATCTGTCATAGCTTGGTGTCGACTTTCGAATAACCTCGTCAGAAAAGACAGCCATGTGAACTTTCTACTAATTCTGCATGTTGGTCTGGAGCTCATTGGCTGTGCCTCAATGTTGCCCTCGTAGCCAGTAGTTCATGTGAGCGAAAAGATGTAAATCAGAGGGAGCAAAGTCGGGGCTGTATGGTGTGCGATCAAACACTTCCCACTGGAAACGCTGCAGGGGCGTCTATGTTGCTCCTTGGAATTTGTGGCCGAGCGTTGTCAGGAAGAAGGAAAAGCATGACGGCTACGCTGCGTAGGCTGTATGGAGTGAGGTGGAAGCCCCCAGCAGGCACTTCACTCTTGGCGGGAGGCACTGCTGTTCTAGAGACCTGTACGTGGTCACTGTGGTTTCAGAACTGAGAAGTATAACGGGCATAGTAGAAACACTAGAGACACTACACAGCACATCTGTGCAAAGGTTCGCCGGTTTTCCACCACGATAACAGGTTGGAGGTTAAAAAAATAGCCACATAATTATGTTTAGGCTTGAGCTCTCGACTCGGAGATAACCCGTTAGAATCTACTTCTACATCCACATGTATACTCTGGAAACCATAGTGAGGTGCATGGCTATGTCCCATTGTACCAGTTATAAGGGTTTCTCCCTGTTCCATTCACGTATGAAGTGTGGGAAGAATGACTGTTTGAATGTCTTGTAAGATGTCGTGGTCTTCTGACCTTCATTGCTTATGTATTCCTCCCTCACAATCATTCTCCGCACATCAAGATGCTTCTTTCGAACCCAAACTCGATAAGATAAAGTCAATGTTGTATGAATTCATGTAAATGATATGCAGATAACAAGTGCGCACTGAGACTGAAATACTCGAGGCTGGCGTACACAAACACATTCAAGACACGACGGTCACAGGAGCTTTTAGTTCGGGAGCGGCAGACCACACGCCAGGAGGCCGGTCCCTTCAGAGGACGAGTCAACCTATCTACGTCGACCGGCGACCGCCCGTAGAGCAGACAGCGTTTGCCTGAGTGAAAGGGAGAACGACCCTGTGTTCGGCTTAAAAGCAAATTCCGCTACATTGTGTGGGAGCGTCCAGCCTACACATTCTTTACAAACATACCACGCAGTGTCAGAGGATTTCACAGGGAGACAGCAAACGCCAAACGCCAATGCTACAGATTTCCGGATTGGTCACCTTAAACGAAACGTCATTCTCCCATTTTAGAAGAGCAATGCTGATTGGCAGACGATATTCCTGGCGCCGTGAGCTGAAGGAGTAATGGAAGAGACCGAAAGATAGACCCTTCACGTCTGGTGTGGAGAGGGGCTGTTCCGTTGTCGCCCTTGGAGCGAGAACACGTAACGAGAGCGTGCGCGCTCGTACGTGTACTCAAAGAGCGAGGAACAAGTCTCTCCTCAGTACTTCACTGGGAGAGCACCTCTGTCGAGAGCCAATCGAAGTGCGACTCTATATTGAGTCCTTGCGATTACTTGTTGTTCACTGAGTTGGCCGACACACTTATTGTGTGGTGTGAACGGACAGAGTTATAGTTAAACGCCTGCGAGCGAATTTTTGAGTGGCATTGCGGTGGACTGGTTATCTGACCGGTGTACCACACCTATAGTTACTCCATCTTTCAGCTTTCTTTGCTTAGGACTTTTCCATCTGAGGTCTTGGTATTCATGCAGCTGGTTCGCTGTTCTGTAAAGGCCTGTTTCATTTTTCCGTAGGCCACACCCAACTTTCCCCTAATGAAAGACTTTTCTAAACACATCACGTTGGTCCTCTAGCCAATCACGTCTAGCTATTTTGCACCTCCTGTCAACCTCATTTTTTTGAAGTTTGTATTCCTTTTGCATGCAGTTTTACATTTTCTCCTTTCTTCAGTTAAATTCAATAATTCCTGTATTATGCAATGATTTCTACTAAGACTTGTCTTTTTACCTATATGATCCTTTGCTGCCTTTACTACTTCATTTCTCAAAGCTATCCATTCGTCATTCATTTCTCCTGTTCTTGTCAATCATTGATCTGACGCTCTTTCTGAAACTCTCATCTGGTTCTCTCGACTTATCCAGGTCCCATGTCCTTAATTTCCTACCTTGTTTGCAGTTTATTTAGTTTTAATCTACAGTTCATAGCCAATAACTGTGGTGAGAGCTCACATCTGCCCCTGGAAATATCTTACAAAAATGAAAATTAGGTTTCAAAATGTCTGTCTCACCATTGTACAATCAGTCTGAAACCTTCTGGAGTCTCCAGGTCTCTTCCACGAATACAACCGCCTTTCATGATTCTTAAACCAAGTGTTGTTTGCGCAAAATTCAACCAGACGGCTTCCTGTTTCATGAAAAATCAAATGGTTCAAGTGGCTCTGAGCACTATGGCACTTAACTTCTGAGGTCATGAGTCCCCTAGAACTTAGAAGTACTTAAACCTAACTAACCTAAGGACATCACACACATCCATGCCCGAGGCAGGAGACCCTGCGACATAGAGGTCGCGCGGATCCAGACCGTAGCGCCTAGGACCGCTAGGTCACTAAGGCCGGCCATGAAAAATCAAACATTGTTTGTTTGAATATGCCCACTGTTTTATAGGACATATGTGGTCTCACACGAGCTAGAGTGATAAGCGTCATAGAAACATGGAAAACAGTTTCCACGGAAATTGTCACCTTAGCACTGCTATCTGAACTCCCCCAGTCCATACTCACCTACTATTTTTCCTACTACACATCTTTGGAAGATGACTATCAACAGCTGTCAAGTAATGCATTAAATGCAATTTTGACCATCAGCTGCTTATATTTTAAACCAAAATATCGACCGGTTTCAGTCACAGGCAATCTTCACGTATTCTATCCAAAGATGCAAAAAAAAAAAAAAAAAAAAAAAAAATTACATGTAGTATACAGGAAATGTTACAAATTCTTTTCGAAAGAAGTGCAAAATGTACATGAATACTTACAGAGTTAAAACTGTTTAAGCCACATCACATTTGTCATTACTTAAATAATGGCCACGTCTCATGTTGTAGAGCATGTCATGAATTCTAGTATATGCCACAGGACTTTTAGAAGCAAACGTACTAATAATAAGCGTAAACTGAGCAGTACTGAGGTGAAGATGAGAAGTACACGGTTATTACAAAAGATTGAAGCGATTTCACAGTTCTACAATAACTTTATTATTTGAGATACACTCCTGGAAATTGAAATAAGAACACCGTGAATTCATTGTCCCAGGAAGGGGAAACTTTATTGACACATTCCTGGGGTCAGATACATCACATGATCACACTGACAGAACCACAGGCACATAGACACAGGCAACAGAGCATGCACAATGTCGGCACTAGTACAGTGTATATCCACCTTTCGCAGCAATGCAGGCTGCTATTCTCCCATGGAGACGATCGTAGAGATGCTGGATGTAGTCCTGTGGAACGGCTTGCCATGCCATTTCCACCTGGCGCCTCAGTTGGACCAGCGTTCGTGCTGGACGTGCAGACCGCGTGAGACGACGCTTCATCCAGTCCCAAACATGCTCAATGGGGGACAGATCCGGAGATCTTGCTGGCCAGGGTGGTTGACTTACACCTTCTAGAGCACGTTGGGTGGCACGGGATACATGCGGACGTGCATTGTCCTGTTGGAACTGCAAGTTCCCTTGCCGGTCTAGGAATGGTAGAACGATGGGTTCGATGACGGTTTGGATGTACCGTGCACTATTCAGTGTCCCCTCGACGATCACCAGTGGTGTACGGCCAGTGTAGGAGATCGCTCCCCACACCACGATGCCGGGTGTTGGCCCTGTGTGCCTCGGTCGTATGCAGTCCTGATTGTGGCGCTCACCTGCACGGCGCCAAACACGCATACGACCATCATTGGCACCAAGGCAGAAGCGACTCTCATCGCTGAAGACGACACGTCTCCATTCGTCCCTCCATTCACGCCTGTCGCGACACCACTGGAGGCGGGCTGCACGATGTTGGGGCGTGAGCAGAAGACGGCCTAACGGTGTGCGGGACCGTAGCCAAGCTTCATGGAGACGGTTGCGAATGGTCCTCGCCGATACCCCAGGAGCAACAGTGTCCCTAATTTGCTGGGAAGTGGCGGTGCGGTCCCCTACGGCACTGCGTAGGATCCTACGGTCTTGGCGTGCATCCGTGCGTCGCTGCGGTCCGGTCCCAGGTCGACGGGCACGTGCACCTTCCGCCGACCACTAGCGACAACATCGATGTACTGTGGAGACCTCACGCCCCACGTGTTGAGCAATTTGGCGGTACGTCCACCCGGCCTCCCGCATGCCCACTATACGCCCTCGCTCAAAGTCCGTCAACTGCACATACGGTTCACGTCCACGCTGTCGCGGCATGCTACCAGTGTTTGCGATGGAGCTCCGTATGCCACGGCAAACTGGCTGACACTGACGGCGGCGGTGCACAAATGCTGCGCAGCTAGCGCCATTCGACGGCCAACACCGCGGTTCCTGGTGTGTCCGCTGTGCCGTGCGTGTGATCATTGCTTGTACAGCCCTCTCGCAGTGTCCGGAGCAAGTATGGTGGGTCTGACACACCGGTGTCAATGTGTTCTTTTTTCCATTTCCAGGAGTGTATTTTCACAATGCTTTGCACACATACAAAAAACTCAGAAAGTTTTTTTAGGCATTCACAAATGTTCGATATGTGCCCCTTTAGTGATTCGGCAGACATCAAGCCGATAATCAAGTTCCTCCCACACTCGGCGCAGCATGTCCCCATCAATGAGTTCGAAAGTATCGTTGATGCGAGCTCGCAGTTCTGGCACGTTTCTTGGTAGAGGAGGTTTAAACACTGAATCTTTCACATAACCCCACAGAAAGAAATCGCATGGGGTTAAGTCGGGAGAGCGTGGAGGCCATGACATGAATTGCTGATCATGATCTCCACCACGACCGATCCATCGGTTTTCCAATCTCCTGTTTAAGAAATGCCAAACATCGTGATGGAAGTGAGGTGGAGCACCATCCTGTTGAAAGATGAAGTCGGCGCTGTCGGTCTCCAGTTGTGGCATGGGCCAGTTTTCCAGCATGTCCAGATACATGCGTCCTGTAACGTTTTTTTCGCAGAAGAAAAAGGGGCCGTAAACTTTAAACCGTGAGATTGCACAAAACACGTTAACTTTTGGTGAATTGCGAATTTGCTGCACGAATGCGTGAGGATTCTCTACCGCCCAGATTCGCACATTGTGTCTGTTCACTTCACCATTAAGAAAAAATGTTGCTTCATCACTGAAAACAAGTTTCGCACTGAACGCATCCTCTTCCATGAGCTGTTGCAACCGCGCCGAAAATTCAAAGCGTTTGGCTTTGTCATCGGGTGTCAGGGCTTGTAGCAATTGTACACGGTAAGGCTTCTGCTTTAGCCTTTTCCGGAAGATTTTCCAAACCGTCGGCTGTGGTACGTTTAGCTCCCTGCTTGCTTTATTCGTCGACTTCCGCGGGCTACGCGTGAAACTTGCCCGCACGCGTTCAACCGTTTCTTCGCTCACTGCAGGCCGACCCGTTGATTTCCCCCTACAGAGGCACCCAGAAGCTTTAAACTCCGCATACCATCGCCGAATGGAGTTAGCAGTTGGTGGATCTTTGTTGAACTTCGTCCTGAAGTGTCGTTGCACTGTTATGACTGACTGGCGTGAGTGCATTTGAAGCACGACATACGCTTTCTCGGCTCCTGTCGCCATTTTGTCTCACTGCGCTCTCGAGCGCTCTGGCGACAGAAACCTGAAGTGCGGCTTCAGCCGAACAAAACTTTATGAGTTTTTCTACGTATCTGTAGTGTGTCGTGACCATATGTCAATGAATGGAGCTACAGTGAATTTATGAAATCGCTTCAATCATTTGTAATAGCCCTGTATTACAATTGTACAAAATACTGAGGAGTTGGTCAAAGATCTTTAGAAAGTATTTTTGTCATATGCTTTGTTAAGTTTTGACGCAAAATCGGTATGCAGTGTCAGATGCCAGTTAAAAATCCCTTCTTACGAATACCTCATTTGCAAGTAGGCTGTTTAGGTTTTTATGTTGGTAACGTCAGCTAGCGCTCTATATGAAAATCACTGACTGTGTTGTGTGTAGTCTGTGGCTGGTTTCCATTGTTGGAATATTTGCTATTGTAGTGTTGGGCAGTTGGATGTGAACAGCGCGTAGCGTTGTGCAGTTGAAGGTGAGCCGCCAGCAGTGGTGAATGTGGGGTGAGATGGCGGAGTTTTGAGAGCGGATGATCTGAACGTGTGTCGATCAGAGACAGTAAATTTGTAAGACTGGATCTCATGAACTGATATATATATATATATATATATATATATATATATATATATATATATATATATATATATATATATTATGACTTTTGAAAACTATTAAGGTAAATACATTGTTTGTTCTCTATCAAAATGTTTCGTTTGCTACCTATGCCTATTAGTAGTTAGTGCATTCAGTAGTCAAAATCTTTTATTTAGCTGCCAGTAGTGGCGCTCGCTGTATTGCAGTAGTTCGAGTAACGAAGATTTTTGTGAGGTAAGTGATTCATGAGAGGTATAGGTTATTGTTAGTCAGGGCCATTCTTTTGTAGGGATTTCTGAAAGTCAGATTGCGTTCCGCTAAAAATATTGTGTGTCAGTTTAGTGTTGATCAGAATAGGTAAAGAGCGAAATGTCTGAGTACGTTCAGTTTTGCTCAGCTGTTTGAAAATCAAATAATGTAAGAGGTTTACCGGCTCAGTAATTCATTAATTTTTCTAAGGGAATGTTTCACATTCATCCGTGTGCAATAAATGTGTTGAGAAAAAGGGATGTTGGGATTATATATGTATTACATGATGATGACTCTAGGAATATATTACATTTCCGATACTCTCATATGAATTGCGATGGCTACATTAGATTCCGAGTACATAGGCGTTTAAGCGGTCACTCTTCGCACGGTGAATGGAACGGCGGGAAGCCCTAATAGCTGGTACAATTGGAAGTACCCGCAGCCATGCGCTTCACAGTCGTTTGCAGAGTATGGAAGTACATGCGGGCACAAACGGTTCAGCTCCCCATAGCATCTTCCTCTGTCCGCTGCTTTTCCATCTCGTCCTGCTACGAATATTCGGCAATGTGGGGCTGCTTTATTCCCCCTCCTATCCACCCCATCCTGCATTCCCCCCTCCCCCCACCCCATCACTTCCTTATCCAAAGCCGTAAATTTCCGTGCGGCCCGTTTTTCCCGCCGCTATTACGCCCTGCCTCGTACTTTCAACTGTTCCCTCCTCCCCGCCAAGGTTCTCGTCGACAGTTGAAGTGCAGCGCCCATTGCGCATGCGCCGAGTCTTTTCTTTCTTTCTTTCTTGCTTTCTCTCTCTCTCTTTCCGTCTTCTGCGCGACGCTGCCTCATCCGCTCGTGTGGCCCATTTGACCCCCGCCTTCCGCCTGTCCTTGGCATCACTTTTTTTTGTTTCCTTTTTCTCTCTGTCCGCGAGCCTTCGCTACGGCGGCCGGCCGTACTCACTGTAGTACAATATTCAGCCTTTACCCGCGCTGCACTGGGTGCGCGTTTTCATTGATCGCCTTAACGACTCCCAACTCTCTCTCTCTCTCTTCCTGTGTCTGCCGCCAAACCCACCCCGCTCCCGTTCTCCCTCGAGTCTTCGCTTACGTTCAGCGTACTACACCCTCACCCTTCACCGCAGTGTAAACAGTCGCCCACCTCCGCCGCTTTCCACCATAGCTGCATTCTCTGCACAGCAGCCACAGTCGACCAGTTCTCAGCATTTACATCTATGGCTGCTCAGAAGTACCCGACCTGACGTACGTCAGCGGCTGCTGTAGGAAGACGTTAGGCTCACTGCGCAGATAATCCTACATGACGTCAGTATGACGTGTAACGTGGACGACGAGAAATACAGGCCTTAGCGCACCTCTGTGTGATATCGGCAATACAATGTTCATAGGTAACGTTAAATACAATACTGGCCATTAAAATTGCTACACCAATAAGAAATCCAGATGATAAACGCGTATTCATTGGACAAATATATTATACTAGAACTGACATGTGATTACATTTCCACGCAATTTGGGTGCATAGATCCTGAGAAATCAGTACCCAGAACAACCACCTCTGGCTGTAATAATGGCCTCGATACGCCTGGGCATTAGGTCAAACAGAGCTTGGATGGCGTGTACAGGTACAGCTGCCCATGCAGCTTCGACACGATACCACAGATCGTCAAGAGTAGTGACTGGCGTATTGTGACGAGCCAGTTATTCGGCCACAACTGACCAGACGTTATCAATTGGTGAGAGATCTGGAGAATGTGCTCGCCAGGGCAGCAGTCGAACATTTTCTGTATTCAGAAAGTCCTGTACAGGATCTGCAGCACGCGGTCGTGCATTATCCTGCTGCGATGTAGGGTTTCGCAGGGACGAATGAAGGGTAGAGCCACGGGTCGTAACACAGCTTAAATGTAACATCCACTGTTCAAAGTACCGTCAATGCGAACAAGAGGTGACCGAGACGTGTAACCGATGGCACCTCATACCATAACACCGGGTGATATGCCAGTATGGCGATGACGAATACACGCTTCCAATGTGCGTTCACCGCGATGTCGTCAAACACGGATGCGACCATCACGATGCTGTAAACAGAACCTGGATTTATCCGAAAAAATGACGTTTTCCTATTCGTGCACCCCTGTCCGTGATGCAGCGTCAAGGGTAACCGCAGCCACGGTCTCCTGGCTGACAGTCCGTGCTGCTGCAAACGTCGTCGAACTGTTCGTCCAGATGGTTGTTGTCTTGGAAACGTCTCCATCTGCTGGCTCAGGGATCGTGACGTGGCTGCACGATCCGTTACAGCCGTGCGGATAAGATGCCTGTCATCTCGACTGCTAGTGATACGAGGCCGTTGAGATCCAGCACGGCGTTCCGTATTACCATCCTGAACCCACCGATTCCATATTCTGCTAACAGTCATTGGATCTCGCCCAACGCGTGCAGCAATATCGCGATACGATAAACTGCAATCGCGGTAGGCTACAATCCGACCTTTATCAAAATCGGAAACGTGATGGAACGCATTTCGCCTCCTTACACGAGGCATCACAACACGTTTCACCAGGCAACGCCGGTCAACTGCTGTTTGTGTATGAGAAATCGGTTGGAAACTTTCCTCATGTCAGCACGTTGTAGGTGTCGCCCACGGCGCCAACCTTATGTGAATGCTCTGAAAAACTAATCGTTTGCATATCACAGCATCTTCTTCCTGTCGGTTAAATTTCGCGTCTGTAGCACGTCATCTTCGTGGTGTAGCAATTTTAATGGCCAGTAGTGTACTTATCAAAGGCCTTTCGTAAAATTGACAGTGCAGAAGGGAAACTTTTAGCAAAGATCATTGTTTATATGTTGCCTCGTTTGCTTTATTGCTATATTTTAAGCTACAAAGTGGCGGAGTTTGGTGCGTCGCTATACTCCATTCATCATCAAAATAAACCTACACTATGTATTTTCCCGTGTTTGCTGGAACCTCATTGGATTTCGTTCCACGTGGAGGGGAAGCTAAGCTGTCTAGAGTACAGTCAAGTACGGTAATGAGGATGAGGTTTAGGTTGTGCGCTACGCGTGCATCGACTCAGCGACAATAGCGGACAGCAGCTTTAATAGCGCATTTAACTTCGAAAGCCACCTGGCGCATCTAACCTGCAGTGAAGCGAACAGTTGCAGTAGAGACGTAAAGAGGGACGAGCCGAGTTTGAATGCCAGTCAGTTTTTAAGCAGAACGAATTAATGGCAAAACTCAGGCGATACCCTCCTTAGGTGATCTGATTGGGAACATATTATGCTCTCGATCTTACAAGGGGAGGCCGCCAATTGTGAAATTCAGATTCGATTCATACTGCGCATAATAAAAACTCATGGCCAGAGGTGTAATGTGGCAAAGCACCAAGATGTACTTCTCAGCCGTTGTCGAGAAAATCGACAGTTAAAAGAAACCGTTGCGGTGAAATACTCTCTACGATTAATTATTTTCTACAGCGTAGTGGCGCAGAGGTAAGCGCTCGGGCTCGTAGTCCGAAGGTCGCCGGATCGGATCTCGCACCATGAAATTTTTTTTATTATTGGTTTTTTGTAATTCATATATATATATATATATATATATATATATATATATATATATATATATAAATATTAATGAATTGCTTATGCATTTTGGTGAAGGCGGATTGCTCTCCAATTGTACCGCCTCCACTTTTCCGTTTGTTTAACAGAGTGTACCAAAGCTCTCACGTCCGCACTGATTTTCGACGATGTTATAAGTTGCGCTAGTTACCGCATCTACCTTCTTTCGAAGTTAACAGGCAACTACGCTTTTATGCGGCGGCTCGTTTCGGCCCATTCAACATCTGTCCTTCAAGTGTAGCGAGCGAGTAACCTGCCACAGCAAATTTGTGTTCGTGGGGTCTCTATTCTAATTCGAACGTTTGACTTACGCTATACGTATTCGTTTCGGAATATCGTTTCTACGTCTTCCGTTAACTATACGTGGTTAACATTATGAAGACAATAACATTTGTGAAATACAACTTTGTTTGCGGAAAACATAATGATGTTCGAAGTCGCCAGTTTTTCCACGACAAACGACCTTCAACAACTTATTATATGCATAATTGTTGCAACTGATTGCCGGGAATTATATATATATATATATATATATATATATATATATATATATATGTGTGTGTGTGTGTGTGTGTGTGTGTGTACAGACACATTTGAATAACAAAAAACAAATACTAAAAAAAAAAAAATCGCATTGCGCAAGATTTGATCCGGCGACCTTCGGACTACGAACCCTAGCGCTTACCGCTGCGCCACGACGCTGTAGAAAATTATTAATCGTAGAGATTATTTCACGGCAACGGTTTCTTTTAACTGTCGATTTTCTCGACAACGGCTGAGAAGTGCATCTTGGTGCTTTGCCACATTACACCTCTGGCCATGAGCTTTTATCATGCGCAGTATGAATTGAATCTGAATTTCACAATTGGCGGCCTCCCCTTGTCAGTTGGTGGAGGACTTGCCCGCGAAAGGCAAAGGTCCCGAGTTTGAGTCTCGGTCCGGCACATAGTTTTAATCTGCCAAGAAGTTTCATATCAGCACACACTCCGCTGTTGTAACTGATTGCCGGGAATTATATACATATATATATATATATATATATATATATATATATATATATATATATATGTGTGTGTGTGTGTGTGTGTGTGTGTGTGTGTGTGTGTGTGTGTGTGTATAGACACATTTGAATAACAAAAAACAAATACCAAAAAAAGGAGAGCTTCTGTAAAGTTTGGAAGGTAGGAGACGAGGTACTGGCAGAAGTAAAGCTGTGAGTACCGGGCGTGAGTCGTGCTTCGGTAGCTCAGCTTCACAGTCTGCTTTCGGCTGCGGTGGGGCGAGGACGTCCGCCGCGCCTCGCCGTGCGCGACCGTGAGCGCTTGCTTGTGTTTACCTTCTCGCGGCGCGAGTTGTATTTGTTCCAAGTTCAGTCCGATTATGGCACACACATGGCGCCACGATACGATCAAAATTACTTTCCAACCAGATCACGCGCGTCCTCGAGCCTATGAAATAGAACAGTTCATACGCGACGATCTACGTTTAGATCCGGCGACTGTCGTCGGAATACATTTTTCTATAACGGCGAGCGTGGTTTATGTTAAAATGACCAGTGCAGAGGTCTGCACGACAGTGGTTTCTAAATACTCGACCTCTCTCCGATTCAAACATTCTGACGGGCATATCGGTGCAGTGACGGTGGATCATGCTGGCATGGGCCTAAGGACTGTAAGAGTTTTTGAGCTCCCCTTCGAGGTCCCAGAGGAAGTTGTCAAGGACGCCTTCCGACCATATGGCAATGTTATCAGCCACGTTGCAGAAAAGTGGCAAACTTTCTCGACGTATAAGGTCTACAATGGTGTGCGCCAAATTAAACTTGAGCTCAAGAAACATGTGCCGTCCTATTTGAACATCGGTGGCTGTCGTGCAATCATCATGTACGACGGTCAACCGCGTACCTGTTCCGGATGTGGGCAGGATGGCCATGTTCGATCGAGCTGCTTACAACGTAGAATTCCGCAGATACCAGTCGGAGACTCCGTTTCCCCGACGGGGACGACAATCCTGCCCCTCACGTACGCTCAGACGACGATGCGCACCATAGTTGAGGACGAAACGGGCGATCAGACACATCCATCGACGCCAGAAGTACCACGGGAGGAAGAGGAAGGACCCTCGGTGCCAACCCATATGTCGCCCACTCCACAGCAACAACAGCAGCAACAGTCCCACGGACTCCAGACGCAACATAACATTCAGAACGCCATGGACGTGGACGCGAACATTGTCCCGACCGCGGCTTTCCTAGCGGAAGGTGATACGACGCTGGATTGCCTCCCACATTCGGATACGGATGTCCACGTTCGAAAGCAACGTTCGCCCCGACGACGCAAGCGACGTCGGCGGACCCCTTCTGACGATTGCCTCCTACACACGGCCGGTCAAGAAGGTGACATCTCATCAGACAGCATGGATGCTGCGCCTGCTGAGGATCTAAGTGGTGTAGACGGTTCACTTGCCCATACTACGAGTGCCCAGTTACTTCTTGCACCACAAACGCGGCAGGTCGCGTCGATGGATGGCGATCCGTCTACCTCTACCAAAGACGACGTACGTGAGAGAGATTTAGGTGCCGATCAGCCACACAGCATCGTGTTGCACCCACTGTGGTCGGGCGATGTTGAGGAACTTCCTGAAGAGGGCACGGGTGACAGGGGAGCGGGCGGCATTGGGGATGCCACTACTAGCGTGAACGACTCATAATTTGTAACGGGTTTGGTGGGTCCGGCATCTCTTGCGGTTAGCTTTTATTGCCATGGCGTCTACCCTAGGTGAAGAGGCTAGGCAGCACACCTTTCGCCTTGCCACAATCAATATCAACGCGATAAGGGCACCACACAAACTGACAATGCTACAACGCATGCTTGATGCGGCGGACATCGACGTGGCCCTCTTACAGGAAGTATGTGTCGCTAGTTTCCCTGACTTCTACGGATATACCGCCCACATCTCCCACGCCTCATCTACCGATTGTGGTGTGGCTGTTCTGTTACGGGACGGTTTGGCGGCTACGGACGTACTGTACTTACCGAGTGCAAGAGCCATGGCAGTAACCGTCAACGGTGTACGTCTCATCAATGTATATGCCCCTTCAAGATGAGGGAGGCGGAGAGATCGGGCCCGCTTTTTTTCGGAAGATATTACGCGTCTATTTATGGGCCACATAGACGATATGGTGATCGGAGGAGATTTTAACTGTACATTATCTCCATCTGATCAGCAGCCACATCACGTCCCGTGTGCGGAATTGGAAATGCTAGTGCGTGACCTCCACCTGATTGACACGTGGCGCCACATCCATGGCCCAGCTCCTGGTTACACCCATTATACAAGCCATTCATCAAGTCGGTTGGACAGGATTTACGTCACAAGCACCCTTTCGACGGCGACGAGAGGAGCAGAGCTCTGGCCCACTGCATTCACCGACCACACAGCCTATATTTGCACCATTGCCCTCAAACCTGCACGTGTGTGGCGCAGTAGGCCCCCCTGGAAACTGAACGTCGCCCATCTGGACGAGCCGGCATGTAAAGGTGCTGTCGAAGAGTCGTGGACCGCGTCCTTACGGCGTCGTGGTCGGTACCGATCGACCCTCAGTTGGTGAATTGAATGTGCGAAGCCTGCTCTAAGACGCACCTTCATGGCTTACGGCCGGGAAGCAGCGGCATGGAGGAGGAGTACGGAAAACTTTTATTACACCGTCCTACGGGAATGTCTTGCTATGGAGCCCTCACTTGGCAGGCAGATCATAGTCAATCGCGCGAAAGCGCAGCTCGTCTCCTTAGCACGCCATCATTTACAAGGCGCTGTTATACGGTCGCGTGCTCCAGACATGATACAATCAGAAAGGCCATCTATGCACCACGTGCTCATAGAACGCAGAAGGCGCCGCAGGGCACTGGTAACCGACATGATAACCGATGACGGTCGACATGTGGTAGAACAAGCAGATATAGCAGAAGCCTTCTATGGGCATTACGCTCAACTTTATTCAGCAGTGCTCCCTGATATGGCGACGGTAGACACCGTTTCAGCACATGTCCACGGTACAGTTCCACCAGACATGGTACCGAATTTACTGGGAGAAGTGACAGAAGAGGAAGTGCTCGACGCCATTGGTAAAGGTGCTCCCCATAAATCACCAGGAATCGATGGGTTACCATTAGAGTTCTATCGAGCCTTTACACAACTGTTGCTACCGTGTTTGATTGAAATTTGCCAGGAATTGATGTCCCCGGATATAACATTGCCTGCACCATTCTTGGAAGGTCTGATTGTCCCCATCCATAAGCCGAAGGGACGGAATCATGTCCGCGACTATCGTCCCTTAACGTTATTGAACAGCGACTTCAAGATCTTTTCGAGGCTGCTATCAGAACGTATTCGCGGCACACTATTGCACGTCTTGTCCGGCGATCAGACGTCCTTGGGGGGACCCAACAACATCAGAACTGCGTTATGTCGTTACCGAGATCTCATCTCCCTTGCACGGGTGAGACGTTTGCCGGCAGCCCTCGCGTCTATCGACTTTAGCCAGGCTTTTGACCGTGTGGGCCACACTTTCCTCACGGCCGTTCTACGGCGTATGGAATACCCCGACCCCTTTATCACAGTGTTGACACGCCTACTACATGGTGCAACTTCTCGAGTTCTTGTCAATGGAAGACTGACGGCACCCATGCCGATCCGCCGATCAGTACGACAGGGATGTCCATTATCAACATTGTTATTTGCGTTGGCCTTAGAACCCTTGTTGTGTGGTCTCCGAGACAGGCTCACTGGGATACAGTTCGGCGGCTCCATCTATCGCTGCACCGCATATGCGGATGATTTGATGATCGTCATACGAGGAGCTGACGATATGGCCGCGGCTTTGGACTGGATTGCAACCTACGGTACAGCTTCTGGTAGCCAAATCAACGTTGACAAGTCCGTCGCCTTGAGCATCGGGATTGGGCTACCGCAGGAACACATTGCCCCCTTACGCTTCAGTGATACTGTACGCTGCTTGGGCTTAGATTTCATGAACGACATGCGACGCGCGACGACGCTCAATTATCGACGCCTTCTTAACCAAATTAGGGCCGGAATTGCAAATCAGCGCTTGCGATCCCTCAACATCGTTCAGCGGGCGTATTATGCCAATGTATACCTTGCGTCCCGCATACCGCATGTCGCCCAAACGCTACCCATTCCGAAGCCCTTGGCTCGTAGCATTATGGCAGCGCTGGGATACTTCGTCACCACTGGTATGTTACTGAAGATCAGATACGTATCTCTTACCCTCCCCAAGGAAAAAGGTGGTCTCGGCCTAGTTAACGTCCATGATAGGGCCATTGCCCTCTATGTTAGCTCACATTTAAGTCTGCTGCGCCGTTGTCCTACGAGCCTCACGAGTCTGCTTCTGACGGCGCTACGACCTGCTTCACTAAGAGCGCCGGTGCCACTACAGGACATCCCAGCGCCCCTCTTTTATATAGGACGTTTCTATTTAGAACAAAGTTATAGCAGTGTCGCGCTCACGACACCACAAATGGCCACAACTCGACGCCTATATCATGACATGCTGCAACGCCGCCCCCTAAATGTGGTCGAACTAAAATATCCTGACGTACGGTGGCGCGTGGTGTGGAAGACTGTACACGATGCCATGCTTGATTCCGATGTTGTTTCTCAATGGTACGTCGTCGTGAATGGGAAGCTCGTGACGCAAGAACGTCTCTACAATATCCACATGACAGAATCTCCCAATTGTGTGGGTTGTAATACAGTAGATTCTGACGAGCACCGCCTCAGCTGTGGAGAGGCGGAACCGGTTTGGCACCTAGTGCGGCAGATGCTGGCTTATCTCTTGCGAGTTAGGCCGGAGCATATATCTGCACGCACGTTATTGTTTCCGGATGAGACATTTTACCCCAAGACTCGAACCAACTCTGTCACCTGGATACGTGGACATGCCGTCCATTACCTCTGTCGTGACGGACACAAGGATTTCCTTGACTTCTGGCTCTATTTGCAAGAAAGACATCATGCTATTTCCGGGCATACCAGATACCGACAGTGCTTCGCAAACTACCTATGGAGTGCCTTCCACAGCCCGCCGTGTAGCTGGAATGTTCCAGGCAGTGGCAGATGAGGTCAGAACGAACTGCAAACGAGCATATATTGAACAATCTTATCAGTGGGCGCAGTCGCTGGGAAGCCTCACTACGACGTGGTAGCTTTCTTTTCATGCTATTTATGTCTCATATCTTCGATGACGTCTTCATTCTGTTTTAGTTTTCCAGGCTTGGTTACCTGTGACTGTTTGCACATTGAAAAAAAAAAGAAAAAAAAAAAAAAAAAAAAAACACGTGGGCAGGAGACCTGCTTTCAAATCCAAATAAATACACAAGAACAAAATAAGAACAAAATGAACAACAAATAAAATTTAATAAAGTATTATACCCTTTCCTTTCTTTTTATATATATATATATATATTTTTTTTTTTTTTTTATACAAAGTTCAGAGGCATATTTAATTTTTGTTCGTTGGCGGAACCTGAAGTGGCGGCGAACGGACGTCCTAGTTAGCTTCAGGATGAAAGTGGCGGTGGCACTAGCTTTGTTTTTGTTTTTAGGCTAGATAGGTTTCTGGGGGTAGTATGGGTGATAGGGGCCAACGCCTGAAGTGGAAGAGGTAATTTTCTTATAAAAAAAAAAAAAAAAAAAATTGGTAGAGCACTTGCTCACGACGGGGAAAAAAAAAAAAAAAAAAAAAAAAGAAAAAAGAAAAAGAACCGTGCGACCGCTAAAAAAAAAAAAAAAAAAAAAAAAAAAAAAAAAAAAAAAAAAAAAAAAAGCGCGTCAGTTTGGAACCGCGTGAAAAAAAAAAAAAAAAAAAAGTTGGTAGAGCACTTGCCCGCGAAAGGCAAAGGTCCCGAGTTCGAGTCTCGGTCTGGCACACAGTTTTAATCTGCCAGGAAGTTTCATATCAGCGCACACTCCGCTGCAGAGTGAAAATCTCATTCTGAAAAAAAATATTGCTTGGCACGAGATTCGATCCGGCGACCTTCGGATTACGAACCAGAGCGCTTACCTCTGCGCTGCGATGCTGTCGATAGTTAATAGTCGTTGAGAGTATTTCACCGCAACGGTTTAGTTTAACTGTCCACTTTCTCGACAACGGCTGAGAAGTGCATCTTGGTGCTTTGCCACATTACACCTCTGGCCATGAGCTTTTATCATGCGCAGTATGAATTGAATCTGAATTTCACAATTGGCGGCCTCCCTTTGTTAGCTAAAATAGTATTGCAAATAAAAACAAGACTGATGAAAATTCCTGACACTAACGAGGATAATTTTTCTGCTTGAGCTATGTGTGGCGTAAGAGCGCACTGCCAGGATTTCACTATGCAGTTAAATATTGAAGCGACTGAAGGTATTACAGTCTGTCGTCTGGTAATCTCTGAACTCCTTCCATATCGGACTCAGAGGAACACATTTCAGTACTGCTTTACTCAGAGATGAAGAAGCTTGCACAGGATGGAGTAGCATGGAGAGCTGCATCGAACCAGTCTCAGGACTGAAGACCACAACAACAACAACAACAACAACGTTGATTACGAGGCGTTCACAACAGAATCCCAAACCAACAATAAGTCCATCGCGACAAATCCCTTAACTTGGCTCCACATCAGTTCTATTGAGTTCAGATAGCAGTGTTGAGGTGACAACCGTAAAAATGCAGCATTTTTACAGTGTGTTCGGCGCTGTGAAAATTGTTTTCCGTGTTTCTACTATGCTTATCACTCTGGCTCGAGTGAGACCACATCTGTCCTATAAAACAGTGGCCATATTCAAACAAACAGTATTTGATTTTTCATTTTCCTCCAAAAAATTTAATTGTGTAATGCTTTCTTAACTTTAAAAATCTCCTATAAAATATCGATAGTTAGGAATGTGTACTTACAACGAATACGAGAATTTTGCGTGCGATATGTAATTAGAAATCAGAAGACGTCCATCTTTCTTGGAAAAAAAACATATTTAAATGATTTACATATTCCAACGGAACAAAAAAGATTGTAGATGACAGGTGGTTTAGATCCGCCGCTCACCAGTATACCCAGTTTCCAATCAAGGAGCCTACCGATGAAGCCACGCATATAATCAAATTATTGTGTGTTTAATTTAGTACATAGTATTTCTTGATGAACATCATAGCTGGTTTTTCTCTGTAATCTTGTGAAAAATATTAAGAACAACTTGTTTCTAGCCATTAATGATGCTTCGCTCGCGTGTTTCACTACGAAGCAAGAAGCAGTGTCATTCATTTTCACGGTATGTATGAACAGCGAGACAATCCCAAGTAGCCCTTACAGAGACGGTGACTGTACACGATTCTTTAAATAAAAATTACATAGGTAAAGTATAATTAGCAACAACGTTTATGTCTCTTAATACATCAGAATGTCTTAAGGTTTCATTTACAGTGACGTACTAAAAAGATCCCCCCCATGAACCATGGACCTTGCCGTTGGTGGGGAGGCTTGCGTGCCTCAGCGATACAGATAGCCGTACCGTAGGTGCAACCACAACGGAGGGGTATCTGTTGAGAGGCCAGACAAACGTGTGGTTCCTGAAGAGGGGCAGCAGCCTTTTCAGTAGTTGCAGGGGCAACAGTCTGGATGATTGACTGATCTGGCCTTGTAACACTAACCAAAATGGCCTTGCTGTGCTGGTACTGCGAACGGCTGAAAGCAAGGGGAAACTACAGCCGTAATTTTTCCCGAGGGCATGCAGCTTTACTGTATGATTACATGATGATGGCGTCCTCTTGGGTAAAATATTCCGGAGGTAAAATAGTCCCCCATTCGGATCTCCGGGCGGGGACTACTCAGGAGGACTTCGTTATCAGGAGAAAGAAAACTGGCGTTCTACGGATCGGAGCGTGGAATATCAGGTCCCTTAATCGAGCAGGTAGGTTAGAAAATTTAAAAAGGGAAATGGATAGGTTAAAGTTAGATATAGTGGGAATTAGTGAAGTTCGGTGGCAGGAGGAACAAGACTTTTGGTCAAGTGAATACAGGGTTGTAAATTCAAAATCAAATAGGGGTAATGCAGGAGTAGGTTTAATAATGAATAAAAAATAGGAGTGCGGGTAAGCTACTACAAACAACATAGTGAACGCATTATTGTGGTCACGATAGACACGAAGCCCACGCCTACTACAGTAGTACAAGTTTTATGCCAACTAGCTCTGCAGATAACGAAGAAATTGATGAAATGTATGATGAGATAAAAGAAATTATTCAGGTAGTGAAGGGGGACGAAAATTTAATAGTCATGGGTGACTGAAATTCGTCAGTAGGAAAAGAGAGAGAAGGAAACATAGTGGGTGAATATGGATTGGGGGAGAGAAATGAAAGAGGAAGCCGTCTGGTAGAATTTTGCACAGAGCATAACTTACTCATAGCTAACACTTGGTCCAAGAATCATAAAAGAGGGTTGTATACATGGAAAAATCCCGGAGATACTAAAAGGTATCTTATATAATGGTAAGACAGAGATTTAGGAACCAGGTTTTAAATTGTAAGACATTTGCAGGGGCAGATGTGGACTCTGATCACAATCTATAGGTTATGAACTGTAGATTAAAACTGAAGAAACTGCAAAAAGGTGGGAATTTAAGGACATGGGACCTGGATAAACTGACTAAACCAGAGGTTGTACAGAGTTTCAGGGAGAGCCTAAGGGAATAATTGACAGCAATGGGGGATAGAGGTACAGTAGAAGAAGAATGGGTAGCTCTGAGGGATGAAGTAGTGAAGGCAGCAGAGGATCAAATAGGTAAAAAGACGAGGGCTAATAGAAATCCTTGGGTAACAGAAGAAATATTGAATTTGACTGATGAAAGGAGAAAATATAAAAATGCAGCAAATGAAGCAGGCAAAAAGGAATACAAACGTCTCAAAAATGAGATCGACAGGAAGTGCAAAATGGCTAAGCAGGGATGGCTAGAGGACAAATGTAAGGATGTAGAGGCTTATCTCATTAGGGGTAAGATAGATACTGCCTATAGGAAAATTAAAGAGACCTTTGGAGAAAAGAGAACCACTTGTATGAATATCAAGAACTCAGATGGAAACAAAGTTCTAAGCAAAGAAGGGAAAGCAGAAAGGTGGAAGGAGTATATAGAGGGTGTATACAAGGGCGATGTCCTTGAGGCCAATATTATGGAAATGGAAGAGAATGTAGATGAAGATGAAATGGGAGATACGATACTGCGTGAAGAATTTAACAGAGCACTGAAAGACCTAAGTCGAAACAAGGCCCCAGGAGTAGACAACATTCCATTAGAACTACTGACGGCCTTGGGAGAGCCAGTCCTGACGAAGCTCTACCATCTGGTGAGCAAGATGTATGAGACAGGCGAAATACCCACAGACTTCAGGTGTTGACAGATGTGAAAATTACCGAACTATCAGTTTAATAAGTCACAGCTGCAAAATACTAACACGAATTCTTTACAGACGAATGGAAAAACTAGTAGAAGCCGACCTCGGGGAAGATCAGTTTGGATTCCGTAGAAATGTAGGAACCCGTGAGCCCATACTGACCTTACGACTTATCTTAGAAGAAAGATTAAGGAAAGGCAAACCTACGTTTCTAGCACTTGTAGACTTAGAGAAAGCTTTTGACAATGTTGACTGGAATACTCTCTTTCTAATTCTAAAGGGGAGCGAAAGGCTAATTACAATTTGTACAGAAACCGGATGGGAGTTATAAGAGTCGAGGGAAGCAGCGGTTGGGAAGGGAGTGAGATAGGATTGTAGCCTCTCCCCGATGTTATTCAATCAATTCGGAGTAGGTATTAAAATACATGGAGAAGTAATAAAAATTTTGAGGTTCGCCGACGACATTGTAATTCTGTTAGAGACAGCAAATTACATGGAAGAGCAGTTGAACGGAATGGACAGTGTCTTGAAAGGAGGATATAAGATGAACATCAACAAAAGCAAAACGAGGATAATGGAATGTAGTCAAATTAAATCGGGTGATGCTGAGGGAATTAGATTAGGAAATGAGACACTTAAAGTAGTAAAGGAGTTTTGCTATTTGGGGAGCAAAATAACTGATGATGGTCGAAGTAGAGAAGGTATAAAATGTAGACTGGCAATGGCGAGGAAAGCGTTTCTGAAGAAGAAAAATTTGTTAACATCGAGTATAGATTTAAATGTCAAGAAGTCGTTTCTGAAAGTACTCGTGTGGAATGTAGCCATGTATGGAAGTGAAACATGGACGATAAATAGTTTGGACAGGAAGGGAATAGAAGCTTTCGAAATGTGGTGCTACAGAAGAATGCTGAAGATTAGATGGGTAGATCACATAGCTAATGAGGAGATATTGAATAGAATTGGGGAGAAGAGGAGTTTGTGGCACAACTTGACTAGAAGAAGGGACCGGTTGGTAGGACATGTTCTGAGGCATCAAGGTAACACAAATTTAGCATTGGAGGGCAGCGTGGAGGGCAAAAATCGTAGAGGTAGACCAAGAGATGAATACACTAAGCAGATTCAGAAGGATGTAGGTTGCAGTAAGTACTGGGAGATGAAGAAGCTTGCACAGGATGGAGTAGCACGGAGAACTGCATCAAACCATTCTCAGGACTGAAGACCACAACATCAACAACTAATAAGATGTCCAATACCTAAGTTGGACCTACTTCCAAGAGCGAAACAACACCAGTGTATGATAGCTACGGCTGTTGACCAACCATCGTGTTTGTGTTTCTTTACATCAGGTTTATTCTTACGTTGAACGACGTATACCACCACAGCCACATTGCAAAGTACGAAGAGTACGAAATTCTTCATGAGACAAACAACGTTGACTACAGAAACCGTAATAATTGGTTGAAATTTTACATAGAAATAGCTGCAGCAATCAGCTATATTCAGAGTTGCAGCTATGCGGTTGACGCCACGCTTACGTATGAAAAGAAAGGATGTGGAAGGAGATGGAGGTATGAAAAGCCAAGTGTGTTCAAAGTGTACATAGTGGTATAAATGAATTTATTTGTACTCCAACCTACTTAAGCTTCATAAATTCCTTCTTGGGTGATCTATATGTTGGTTAACATGATTCTAGAATAACACGTAATATCGTACGCTGAGGGATTCGTGTATTGTATAGAATAGATTTCGCCTGTTGCTAAAAATGTTAAGCTCACCCCGAGAAGATCTTTACCGGAAATAGCATTAATGATTTAAATAATGCAATACTGCGCCAGTTACGTATTTTTTCATGATTTGCACGTTTCTTTGCGAGAATTTATTCTCATGATCAGGTACAAATATTTACATAGATATCCCACGCGATGTTCCGCAAAAACGGAAGAAAGAAGTGTGTCAGGCAACAGTAATCCACAGAAATACAACTGCAAGGCAGGAAAACAGAACAACACACACACAAACACCACGTAAAATAATTACGTAAATATTTTCTCTTGATAATGAGAATCAAAAGAAGCCATACTAAGCGTGAAGAAATAGTGTTTCATTATTTAAATCGTTAATGATACAGCTGCACGCTATCCAAATACATCGGTTGTGATGAATGAAATTAAGAAATGGCATTTCCTAAATGAGTATCGTATATGCAAATAAGAGGGATCAGTCTCATGAGAGCAAAATGAATTGTTTGTCCTCCTATTCTCAAATAATTTTCTTCTTTCTTTATGTCCTCGCACTGCAGCTCACTATCCAAATTCTCGTGATGCATGGTTTCACTCACAATCGTTTCTACACTCCTGGAAATGGAAAAAAGAACACATTGACACCGGTGTGTCAGACCCACCATACTTGCTCCGGACACTGCGAGAGGGCTGGACAAGCAATGATCACACGCACGGCACAGCGGACACACCAGGAACCGCGGTGTTGGCCGTCGAATGGCGCTAGCTGCGCAGCATTTGTGCACCGCCGCCGTCAGTGTCAGCCAGTTTGCCGTGGCATACGGAGCTCCATCGCAGTCTTTAACACTGGTAGCATGCCGCGACAGCGTGGACGTGAACCGTATGTGCAGTTGACGGACTTTGAGCGAGGGCGTATAGTGGGCATGCGGGAGGCCGGGTGGACGTACCGCCGAATTGCTCAACACGAGGGGCGTGAGGTCTCCACAGTACATCGATGTTCTCGCCAGTGGTCGGCGGAAGGTGCACGTGCCCGTCGACCTGGGACCGGACCGCAGCGACGCACGGATGCACGCCAAGACCGTAGGATCCTACGCAGTGCCGTAGGGGACCGCACCGCCACTTCCCAGCAAATTAGGGACACTGTTGCTCCTGGGGTATCGGCGAGGACCATTCGCAACCGTCTCCATGAAGCTGGGCTACGGTCCCGCACACCGTTAGGCCGTCTTCCGCTCACGCCCCAACATCGTGCAGCCCGCCTCCAGTGGTGTCGCGACAGGCGTGAATGGAGGGACGAATGGAGACGTGTCGTCTTCAGCGATGAGAGTCGCTTCTGCCTTGGTGCCAATGATGGTCGTATGCGTGTTTGGCGCCGTGCAGGTGAGCGCCACAATCAGGACTGCATACGACCGAGGCACACAGGGCCAACACCCGGCATCATGGTGTGGGGAGCGATCTCCTACACTGGCCGTACACCACTGCTGATCGTCGAGGGGACACTGAATAGTGCACGGTACATCCAAACCGTCATCGAACCCATCGTTCTACCATTCCTAGACCGACAAGGGAACTTGGTGTTCCAACAGGACAATGCACGTCCGCATGTATCCCGTGCCACCCAACGTGCTCTAGAAGGTGTAAGTCAACTACCCTGGCCAGCAAGATCTCCGGATCTGTCCCCCATTGAGCATGTTTGGGACTGGATGAAGCGTCGTCTCACGCGGTCTGCACGTCCAGCACGAACGCTGGTCCAACTGAGGCGCCAGGTGGAAATGGCATGGCAAGCCGTTCCACAGGACTACATCCAGCATCTCTACGATCGTCTCCATGGGAGAATAGCAGCCTGCATTGCTGCGAAAGGTGGATATACACTGTACTAGTGCCGACATTGTGCATGCTCTGTTGCCTGTGTCTATGTGCCTGTGGTTCTGTCAGTGTGATCATGTGATGTATCTGACCCCAGGAATGTGTCAATAATGTTTCCCCTTCCTGGGACAATGAATTCACTGTGTTCTTATTTCAATTTCCAGGAGTGTATTTTTCTTTCTTTTCAAGAACGCACTCGCCACCAACATCTGCTATTTTACAGGTGATTAACAGTTCGACTTCCATTCCGAAACAGCTATAGCGAGAAATTTTACGATCGTGCAATAGTTCCGCCAAAGAAGTTCGACGAAATCTTTGACAATGACTTTTTACAGTGCGATACGGGCCACGAGTTTCAGGTGTTTCTATCTCCCGACAGCAAAACTTCATTGCTGACGTAACACTGAGGTGTGCTTAGAGCTGCATTTATCGTTGCCCACGGATGTGTAGACGCCTAGTTTTGAACATTTGGGATGTCTATCGACATTCTGAGAAGTGAGAGAAGCCAAAGGGGATTTCGTCGTTTTAGTTGAAGCTCGTGTTTGGTTGGTTTTAAAACGCTGATGAAATACTGACGAGGGAACCTCCCCATCGCACCCCCCTCAGATTTAGTTACAAGTTCGCACAGTGGATAGGCCTTGAAAAACTGAACACAGATCAATCGAGAAAACAGGAAGAAGTTGTGTGGAACTATGAAAAAAAATAAGCAAAATATATCAACTGAGTAGTCCATATGCATGATAAGCAACATCAAGGACAGTGTGACGTCAGGAGCGCCGTGGTCGCGTGGTTAGCGTAAGTAGCTGCAGAACGAGAGGTCCTTGGTTCAAGTCTTTCCTTGAGGGAGAAGCTTATTTTCTTTATTTTCGCAAAGTTATGATCTGTCCGTTCGTTCATTGGCGTCTCTGTTCACTGTAATAAGTTTAGTGTCTGTGTTTTGCTACCGCACCGCAAAACCGTGCGATTAGTAGACGAAAGCTCTCCAATGGGAACCGAAAACATTTGATCGCAAGGTCATAGGTCAACCGATGTCTCCACAGGAAAACACGTCTGATATATTCTATACGACACTGGTGACGGCATGTGCGTGACATGACAGGAATATGTTGTCGACCCACCTAACTTGTACGCTTGGCGAATGGGTAAAAAGATTCTTCTACCTTGCCCGATTTAGGTTTTCTTGTGGATGTGATAATCACTCCCAAAAAAGTGATGAAAACATAAGTTTGTCACATAAACTGAACAAATGAATACAACAGTTTCACAGTCTCACAGTTTTCCCTGTGCTCTGTCAAAACATACGTTTTTAACGTTTTCAAATTTTTCCGCGTGTAGACCGTCAAATCCTGCATATGTCCAAGCAAATCTGAACATGTCTTGGAATTTTGGAGAGCGAAGTTGCTTATGTGTGACTGCCTGAACTTTGCTAAGTGACACACGATCACGTAAACAATACTGCTCTGTGTACCAGTGCAGCTCGCAAAATCATAGAATCTTTTCACAAAGTATTTCACTTGCCGACAATACGGACAGATAATAATTGTCTGAAAATAAAAAATTAAACTTTTCGCTCGAGGGAAGACTTGAACCAAGGACCTCTCGTTTCGCAGCTGCTCACGCTAACCACATGACCACGGCGCTCCTGAACCCACGCTCTCCTTGATGTTATATATGTGGCATATGGATTACTCACTTTGTATATTTTGCTTATTTTTTTCATAGTTCCTCACAACTTCATCCTGTTTTCTCGATTGATCTGTGTTCAGTTTTTCAAGTCCTATCCACTGTGCCAACTTATGACTAAATCTGAGGGGGGTGCGATGGGGAGGTTCCCTTGTGAGGATCTCTCGAGGACGCTTAGTTATTGCAGGGATTTGACATATCGGCGGTTTAAGTCTTCAACAGACACAATTACGGAAAAAAAATCGCAATATCAACAAAACCCGAGATAAACCCTTGTTTCTAGATCTGAAAGATGGTTCAAACAACGAGCTAGTAACTACGAGGATGCAAATCATTTGCTTTAAATACGCGCTGTTACGATTGTGAGCGTCACTTACCTTTGAGACTGTATGTGGTGAGTTTATTTAGTCAAGAATACCTTAAAGGCTACAAAGACGCCAGTATTAACACCTCACTGAGTTTGAACGAGGTTGTGTACGTGGGTCACTCCAAAAGAAATGCACACTATACTTTTTAAAAATCCATCTTTCATTCTACATGTCTGAAAGTTTTATACAGTGTGTAGATACATCCTTTAGGAACAATATTTTCATTTCTCCACATAATTTCCATCCCTCTCAACTGCTTTACGCCCTCTTGGAACCAGCGCCTGTTTACCCTCACGGTAAAATTCTGGACCAACCTGTTGGAGCCACTGTTTGGCAGCGTGCACAAGCAAGTCATCATCTTCAAATCTTGTTCCACGAAGAGAGTCTTTCAGTTCCCCAAAGAGATGATAGTCACACGGAGCCAGGTCAGGACTGTAAGGTGGGTGTTTCAGTGTTGTCCATCCGAGTTTTGTGATCGCTTCCACGGTTTTTTGACTCACATGTGGCCGTGCATTGTCGTGCAACAGCAAAGCATCCGGCTTTTGCCGATGTGGTCGAACACGACTTAGTCGAGCTGGAAGTTCCTTCAGTGTCGTCATATATGCATCAGAATTTATGGCGTTTCCACTTGGCACGACGTCCACAAGCAAGAGTCCTTCGGAATCGAAAAACACCGTAGCCACAACTTTTCCAGCAGAAGGTGTGGTTTCGAATTTTTTTTTCTTAGCTGCATTTGCATGATGCCACTCCATCGATTGCCTCTTCGTCTCTGGTGAAAAATGATGGAGCCATGTTTCATCAGCTGTCACAATTCTTCCAAGAAATTCATGTCCACCATTCTCATACTGTTCCAAAAGTTCGCTTCATACCGTTTTTCTTGTTTCTTTGTGAGCCACTGTCAACATCCTGGGAACCCACCTGGCACAAACCTTTTTTAACGGCAACACTTTCAGTATTCTGCAAACACTTCCCTCCCCTATCCCAACGTAGCGTGACAATTCGTTCACTGTTTTGCGTCTGCCAGCAGTCACCAATTCGTTAACCCTCTGCACATTGTCTGGAGTGTGTGCAGTACGAGGCCTGCCGCTGCGAGGACAATCCTCAATATTGCCGTGCCCGCTTTCGTCACGTAACCTGCTCGCCCACCGACTAACTGTACTGCGATCGACAGCAGCATCTCTGTACACCTTTTTCAACCTCTTGTGGATGTTTCCCACCGTCTCGTTTTCACAGCACACGAATTCTATGGCAGCACGTTGCTTCTGACGAACGTCAAGTGTAGCAGCCATCTTGAAGACATGCTGTGATGGTGCCACTCACAGGAACAGGTTGAACTAAGTTTGAAAACAAGGGGGAAGGATGTATCTACACACTGTAAAACTTTCACACATGCAGAATGAAAGCTGTATTTTTACAAAAATAGTGTACATTTCTTTTGCAGTAACCCTCGTAATAGCGCTACAAGAAGCTGGATGTTCCTTCTGCGATACTGCAGGAAGTCTTGGCAGGAATGTAGCCACTATACATGTCTGCTGGCAGCGGCGGTCACGGCAAGGTACGGTGGAAAGAAGACTGGGCTCTGGACGGACACGTGCGCACTACGAGGTGCATTCAAGTTGTAAGGCCTCCGATTTTTTTTCTCCGGACTGGAAAGAGATAGAAACATGCGCATTGTTTTAAAAATGAGGCCGCGTTCATTGTCAATACGTCCCAGAGATGGCAGCACCGTACGGCAGATGGAATTTTACCGCCAGCGGCGAGAATGAGAACTGTTTTAAATACTTAAAATGGCGACGTTTTCCTTACTTGAACAGCGTGCAATCATTCGTTTTCTGAATTTGCGTGGTGTGAAACCAATTGAAATTCATCGACAGTTGAAGGAGACATGTGGTGACGGAGTTATGGATGTGTCAAAAGTGCGTTCATGGGTGCGACAGTTTAATGAAGGCAGAACATCGTGTGACAACAAACCGAAACAACCTCGGGCTCGCACGAGCCGGTCTGACGACACGATCGAGAAAGTCGAGAGAATTGTTTTGGGGGATCGCCGAATGACTGTTGAACAGATCACCTCCAGAGTTGGCATTTCTGTGGGTTCTGTGCACACAATCCTGCATGACGACCTGAAAATGCGAAAAGTGTCATCCAGGTGGGTGCCACGAATGCTGACAGACGACCACACGGCTGCCCGTGTGGCACGTTGCCGAGCAGTGTTGACGCGCAACGACAGCACGAATGGGACTTTCTTTTCGTCGGTTGTGATAATGGATGAGACGTGGATGCCATTTTTCAATCCAGAAACAAAGCGCCAGTCAGCTCAATGGAAGCACACAGATTCACCACCACCAAAAATATTTTGGGTAACCGTCAGTGCTGAAAAAATGATGGTGTCCATGTTCTGGGACAGCGAGGGCGTAATCCTTACCGATTGCGTTCCAAAGGGCACTACGGTAACAGGTGCATCCTACAAAAATGTTTTGAAGAACAAATTCCTTCCTGCACTGCAACAAAAACGTCCGGGAAGGGCTGCGCGTGTGCTGTTTCACCGAGACGACGCACCCGCACATCGAGCTAACGTTACGCAACAGTTTCTTCGTGATAACAACTTTGAAGTGATTCCTCGTGCTCCCTACTCACCTGACCTGGCTCCTAGTGACTTTCGGCTTTTTCCAACAACGAAAGACACTCTCCGTGGCCGCACATTCACCAGCCGTGCTGCTATTGCCTCAGCGATTTTCCAGTGGTCAAAACAGACTCCTAAAGAAGCCTTCGCCACTGCCATGGAATCATGGCGTCAGCGTTGTGAAAAATGTGTACGTCTGCAGGGTGATTACGTCGAGAAGTAACGCCAGTTTTATCGATTTCGGGTGAGTAGTTAGTTAGAAAAAAAATCGGAGGCCTTAGAACTTGAATGCACCTCGTACTGGGAGGGAAGGCCATCGTGTTCGTGGCATGCTCTGGCGCATCGTACTCCATCTGTAGAATCAATTTAAGCAGCAGTTGGCATCACAGTGGCACAACGAACTGGTACAAATCGGTTACTCCAAGGACAGACGTCCTGGAGCGTGCATTCCACTGATCCCAAACCATCGCCATTTGCGACTTAGGATGGATCAAGCGAGAGAGAGCTCATTGGAGGGCAGGATGGAGGTGTGTTGTGTTTCCTGATGAAAGCTGCTTCTGCTTCGGTGCCAGTGATGGCTATGTGTTGGTCAGAAGATGGCCAGTTGAGGACCTGCAACCGACCTTGTAAGTAGGCTGTTTAGGTTTTTATGTTGGTAACGCCACCGGCACGTAGCGCTCTGTATGAAAATCACTGGCTGAGCTGTGTGCAGTCTGTGGCTGGTTGGCATTGTTGGAATATTCGCTATTGTAGTGTTGGGCAGTTGGATATGAACAGCGCGTAGTGTTGTGCAGTTGGAGGTGAGCCACCAGCAGTGGTGGATGTGGGGAGAGAGATGGTAGAGTTTTGAGAGCGGACGATCTGGACAGAGACAGTAAATTTGTAAGACAGGATGTCATGAACTGATATATATATATTATGACTTTTGAAGATTTTGTTCTATTGTGTCTAACTTTTGCTCTCTTTGTCTTTGATTTTGTTCCATTGTGTCTAACTTTTGAAGCTTTTGTCCCATTTGTTGCGTTAATTGTAATAACAATGCACTGGTGTATGAAATATGTTCCTCAGTGTTTTTTGGCAGTGCGTTTGTACCGGCATTATTCGCATTTTGACAAGCAGAAAATATGTCTTGACTTATTTGAGAGAACGGTGAGGACGCAAACCCTGAATCTACAGTATTTGCAAGATTGTGTTCTGTCATTTCGGATTCCTGAAGCGAGCTGTTGCCGACCGATCGATCGATAATGCTTCCCTGTTCACTAATTGTTTCACTGACTACACCGTTATTTGCCGCCCGCTTCATTTCCCTATGCACGATTACCAAATTACTACTTTGAACATTAGTTAATTCATTACACAGTGGTGCTGATAAGCTACGCTCGTCGTCACTATTATTTCTCAGTTTACTTTGGAGCCTAGTGTTACGTTTTTCACACGCCATAATTATCACGTATTTCACACGATAGCAAGAAAAGTACGATCTGAAGAGCATAACTAAGCAAACACATTAACATAGCATTGAAAATAATATGTAGTTAATCGCAAACGCAGCTGCAAAATACTTGGTGCAAATCTACATGCAAGCCACAACTGTTTTACTGTACAACAATGAAATACTACAACTACAAAGGAGATTCTCTCTACAATTACGCACTAGCAATAAACAATAGCCACACTAATTACACAAAGTACAAGAAAAAATCAGAAGATTCCAGTGAGATATTCTTGGCTAAGGGTCGACATATGTAACGTCCCCTTAGAAAAATTTATGAATTACTGTGCTGATAAACCTTTTACATTATTTGATTTTCAAACAGCTGAGCAGAACTGAACTTACTCAGACATTTCGCTCTTTACCTATTCTGATCAACACTAAACTGACACACAATATTTTTAGTGCAATGCAATCTGACTTTTAATAATCCCTACAAAAGAATGGCCCTGACTAACAATAACCTATACCTTTCATGAATCACTTACCTCACAAAAATCTTCGTTACTCAAACTATTGCAATACAGTGTGCGCCAATACTGCCAGCTGAATAAAAGATTCAAACTACTGAAGGCACTAAATACTGATAGGCTTAGTTAGCAAAAGAAAGATTTTGATAGAGAACAAGCAATGTATTTACCTTAATAGTGTTGAAAAATCATTATATATATATATATATATATATATATATATATATATATATATATATATATATATATAATGATTGTGCTTGTCTGTGTTGTCGTGTGAAATATTGTGACAATAATGGCGTGTGAAAAACGTAACACTAGGCTCCAAAGTAAACTGAGAAATAAACTGAGAAATAATATATATATATATCAGTTCATGACATCCAGTCTTACAAATTCACTGTCTCTGTCCAGATCATCCGGTCTCAAAACTCCGCCATCTCTCTCACCACATCCACCACTGCTGGTGGCTCACCTCCAACTGCACAATGCTTCGCGCTGTTCACATTCAACTGCCCAACACTACAATAGCAAATATTCCAACAATGCCAACCAGCCACAGACTGCACACAGCACAGCCAGTGATTTTCATACAGAGCGCTACGTGCCGGTGGCGTTACCAACATAAAAACCTAAACAGCCTACTTACAACCTTCTACGTGCTAGACACACTCTGGACCACATCTGGAGTTACGGTCTGGGGTGTGATTTTGCACAACAGTAGGAGAACTCTCGAGGGTAACCCACGAACCCTGACTGCAAATTTGCATGTCAGTCTGCTGTGCTGCCATTCATGAACAGCATTTCAGGTGGTGTTTTCCAACAGGATAACGCTCGTCCACATACCGCTGTTGTAACTTGAGGTGCTCTACAGAGTTCGACTTGTTCCCTTGGCCTGTTCGATGACCAGATCTTTCTCCGATCAAGCACGTATGGGACATCATCAGAAGACAACTCCAGCGTCACCACAAACAGCGTTAACCGTCTCTGTATTGACCGACCAAGTGCAACAGCCATGGAAATCCATCCCAAAAACTGACATCCGGCACCTATAGCACACGATCCATTCACGGATTCATGCTTGCATTCACGAGTCTGGCGGTTACACATGTTATTAATGTACCAGCATTTAACATGTACCAGGTGATCAAAAAGTCAGTATAAATTTGAAAACTTAATAGACAACGGAATAATGTAGATAGAGAGGTAAAAATTGACACACATACTTGGAAAGACATGGGGTTTTATTAGAACCGAAAGAAAACAAAGTTCACAAAATGTCCGACAGATGGCGCTGGACAACAAAACGGCAGTGACTGCGCATGACAATCGTGTTACAGAATCGCATCATCCCCAGCCTGGCTGATAGACACCTGCTGGAACGTACGATGTTTAAGCAGGATGGCGCTCCACCCCATATTGCTAGACGCGTTGTAAGTAGGCTGTTTATGTTTTATTATTGGCAACGTTACGTAGCGCTCTGTATGAAAATCACTGGCTGCGCTGTGTGCAGTCTGTGGCTAGTTTGCATTGTTGTCTGCCATTGTAGTGTTGGGCAGCGGCAGCTGGATGCGAACAGCGCGTAGCGTTGCGCAGCTGGAGGTGAGCCGCCAGCAGTGGTGGATGTGGGGAGAGAGATGGCGGAGTTTTGAAATTTGTAAGACTGGATGTCATGAACTGCTATATATATTATGACTATTAAGGTAAATACATTGTTTGTTTTCTATTAAAATCTTTCATTTGCTAACTATCCCTATCAGTAGTTAGTGCCTTCAGTAGTTTGAATCTTTTATTTAGCTGGCAGCAGTGGCGCTCGCTGTATTGCAGTAGTTCGAGTAGCGAAGATTTTTGTGAGGTAAGTGATTTGTGAAACGTATAGGTTAATGTTAGTCAGAGCCATTCTTTTGTAGGGATTTTTGAAAGTCAGATTGCGTTGCGCTAAAAATACTGTGTGTCAGTTTAAGCACAGTCATGTATAATTGTTCAAAGGGGACGTTTCATATGTCGACCCTTAGCCGAGGATACCTCACTGGAATCTTCTGATTTTTTCTTGTAGTTTGTGTAATTAGTGTAGATTTTGTTTATAGCTAGCGCGTAATTGTACAGAGAATCTCCTCTGTAGTTGCAGTCTTTCATTGTTGTACAGTAGAACAGGTGTGGCACGCATGTAGATTTGCACCAAGTATTTCGCAGCTGCGCTTGCAATTAACTAGATATTAATTTCAGTGCTATGTTAATGTGTTCTCTTATTTTTGCTCTTCAAATTGTGCTTGTCTGTGTTGTCGTGTGAAATATTGTGACAATAATGGCGTGTGAAAAACGTAACACTAGGCTCGAAAGTAAACTGAGAAATAATAGTGACGACGAGTGTAGCTTACCAGCACCACTGTGTAGTGAATTAACTAATGTTCAGAGTAGTAATTTGGTAGCTGTGCATAGGGAAATGGAGCGGGCGACAAATAATGGTGTAGACAGTGAAACAGGTAGTGAACAGGGAAGCATTATCGATCGATCGGTTGGCAACAGCTCGCCTCAGAAATCCGAAATGACAGAACACAATATTGCAAATACTGTAGACTCAGGTTTTGGGTCCTCACCGTTTTCTCAAATAAGTCAAGACACATTTTCTGATCGTCAAAATGTAAATGTTGCCGGTGCAAATGCACTGCCGAAAAGCATAGAGGAACAGATTCCAGACACTAATACTTTATTATTGCAATTAATGCAGCAAATGAAACAAAATCAGAGACAAACACAGCAGCAGTTAGACACAATGGAACAAAATCTTCAGAAGTTAGACACAATGGAACAAAATCTTCAAAAGTTAGACACAATGGAACAAAATCTTCTAAAGTTAGACACAATGGAACAACACCAGAGACAAACACAGCAACAGCTTCAAAAGTTAGACACCACACTTGAGCAAACACGTGAAGATTTAACTACTGAGTTACATAACATTGAATCGAAATGTCAAAAAGTCTGTAATGACGTAAAAACACAAATTTGTGAGCATTTTCAACCTATTTTTTCGCGGCATGAAAATGCATTACAGAATCACGAAGCAGCCATAAAAGAATTGCAAACTATTGTTCATGAAAGTCATGAGACCTTGCAAGCTAAAATTGACTCAGTAGCATCTACCGATTTGGTTACACAACTTGCAAAAACTCAGGAAAACTTAAAGGACACAGTAGATACTCTGAAAATTGCTTCAGAAAGACAAATGGAGGAAATTAGTTCACTATCAGAGAAAGTAGGCGAACTTTCGGATCAGCTAAATAATTTATCTACGAAGGTAGATGATAATATGAATGACGCAAGACCGGTAGTCTTTAATGACACAGAAGAGTACGAACAAATTAGGAAATTCAAACAAAATCAGAATCAAATTAATACACAACACCAAAGAGAAATACGGGAAGTACAAGATCAGCTGACACAGGTAATACAAGAATTACGTATTTCAGAGGACACTCGCGCTCCAACACGGGAAGAGGAACTTAGAAATACGGAAAAGCCGCAAAATAATAATACAGGGCATTTCGGAAGTTATGAAAGAAATTGGCAATGTGCACCGAATTTTGAAATGGAACCGCCGAAACGACGCAACAATGACCGACATGCGACTCGCCGACACGATGATTTTGACTATAAGCTGTTCATTACTACACGCAAATTCAAAACATTTAAGAATTCTGGCAACGACATTCATTCACAAGCGTGGCTTCATCAATTCTCTCATTGTTTTCCTCCCAACTGGTCGTTAGAACACAGATTAGAATTTATGTGTGGCTACTTAGAGAATGAACCAGCTGTAAGAATGCGATCGGTCATTCACGATTGTCACAGTGAAGAAGAATTTTATCATGCCTTCCTCACAGCATATTGGTCTCAAGCTACGCAAGACCGAGTAAAACATAGCATCATAATGATGAAACATTTCGAACAGTCTGAATTCTCCAGTCTTGTGAAATATTTTGAAGACATGTTGCACAAGAATCAGTACCTGTCAAACCCGTACAGCCCCTCAAAACTCATCCGCATTTGCTTAATCAAATTGCCTGAACATTTACGACATATTATTTTGGCAGGACGTTGCAAAGACGACAATGAAGCTTTTCAGGGACTGTTACAAGAATTAGAAATTGACACTGACAACCGCGGAACGCGAAAACAGGAACACAACAAATGCAGATCATATCCGTCGCAATTCCACGATGAAAGGAACTGGACACGACAAGGCTATTCTTACAACGCAAATCGTGAACAAAACAGACACCAACCATATGACAACCACTGGCAAAGTAATAGTTACAGAGAAAGATCGCACTTCTGTAGTAATGAATATCACAGAGATAACCAGAGAAACAGACAATATGGGAACCAAAATAATTATTATCAAGGGAGACAGAATAACTTCAGACGCAACGGTCCACCACGCAGTTACGATTCTGGGAGAAATTCTCCACCACATGACCGACAAACAAGAAACTATGTAAACTACCGACAAAACGACAAACCTGAATTGCATCAGAACTGGCGAGATTCAAGCAGAGCAGGGCACTCTCGACAAGGTGAATTTGTAGAAGTTAGGTCTCGTAATCCCAATAACGACGCGCACCAACAAAGAGACAGACAATGACTCGCGCCGCAGGCACCCACGTGCGCCGGCTGGCTCAGAGAAAAATAACATAGACGCTAATCTTGAGAAAAATTCCAGTATTCTTTACCGACGTATACCGCATGATAATTGCGTTGAAGTTGAAACACTGCGTACTAGGAAGAGTAAAGCTTTACACCACAATTCACATGTAAAACCGTTTATTGAAAGATAATCTGCTTTTTAACTTTGTCTTTGCCATATAACTTTTACTTTACATTACTAGTATGCTTTGTCAGACTTAGAATCTGTTAATATGCAACAATGTTTGAAGTTAAATATCCAGTCTAGAACCTAGGGAACATTTTTAAACAGAAATTACGAATGCATTGTTATAGTGAACAGACGACGCAGTGTTGTATTTGTACATTCTTGCTTGTTAGTTGCACGATTACGTAACGACTATCAGGCTTACATACTTAGGACATATACTGGTACTGCTAATGAGATTTTAATGCAACATTTTGGGTTACTTGAAGATACATTCTGGATTTAAAGTACTTTCTGTGAGATACCAGATGACACAGTGGTTAGTTTATGTGACAGCTAAACGATTTTATCACGACGCTACTAATGAGTGACAATTTACAATGTTGCTTTTGCGGTGTATCTGTTTTACATCTGCACAGTTTTTCTGAATTCTTCTGTAAAGTAAAACATGTTTTAGTAGTAACTTTTGTGGTATAGCTACACGGAGACAGCCTTTTCCGTAGGACAACAATATGTTACAGCACAGTTCTTTCTTCAGCACAACAATAAGCGTAATAACTAAGATATCTATGCGCAAAGCATTTCACTTTTGTTTATCATGAGGTAAGTACATTGTCTTTTGCAGAACTTAGCTTTCGGAGGACGATAACTACGAGACTTCCACAGAGGTTATCTTACAACATGACGCACAGTCTAGCGCTACAGGACACTGATTTGAGTGATTAATTTTGTACTTAAAACATTTATTTTTAAAGATATTTGAAGTACAATGATACAAAGGTTTTGCGTGATACATTTCATTCCATTGCTGTAACACCTGAGGGTATAATTACATTTATCCTCAGGGGGGTACATGCTTACTTTGTGTACTATGTGTCTGGCAAACACAAGAAGCCCTAGCTAATATGGTATTTGCTTATACAACTTTACACATCGATACCATATTTCTCTAACACATAATTACACAGCTATCTGATTATTTAACTGAGAGATAAACATTTATTTTACTACATCAGTGACACATGTTTACGCAGTTACACAGTTGGATAACTTCACACTTATGAAATTGTATTTTGTCTGTACTTTGTGAACTGTTCATATATTTTCGGAACCATTGTGATACTATGAGAGCTTTGAATGATGTGTTTGGTATGGGATCATGATTTTTAAAGTACGTTTGAGGTAGATGACGCTATTGAAATGAGCAGAGAATTTTTTTTAGGTTTTGAAAATATTGCAGAAAGTTACGACGTTTTTGAGATTTGGCTGAGGTGTTATGGTGTTATTATTACGACGACGATGTGTATTATGCTTTCGAGGTATGTTTATGATCAATGAGATGATGCTATATGAGGAATCTGATTATGCTATGTAGTTATTATGATGAAATATTGAAGATGTGTTGATGATTATGAATATGTACATGTGTAATAAGGTAAGGACTAAGGAGTAGTGGTTAGGGACTCTGATTTATGAAAAGGATGTTGGAAACCAAGAATCGTACTTTAAGAGTTATGAAATGTATGTAAATGCGTGAATGTATTACAATGCCGCCGAAAATTTTTTGGACACTGTTATATCAATAGGATTTTGTTTCTACAGATTTGTAACGCAAATTCTTGATCTGTGAAATTTTTTATATGAGACTGTCACTGTAGTGCAAACTGCTGTCGTAAATATTTCGGTAAGAAAGTTAAGTGACCACCTGCACGTAATGCGTCGTGGCTGCCCAGCTGTGCCACCTGGCTGGAGAAAAAGCCATTAGTGTGTGCCTTTCAGTGGCACAGGTAGAAAAAAAAAAGGAGGCCATATCCTCACTATTGACATTTCTTTGTAGAAAGCATCGCAAATACGTCACGCTCAATCTTGAAAACATATGATTATACTGTGGAGCTCTTAATTTATGATATTTACTAAAATGCCTAATGAAACGATGAGACATTTCACGGCTGTTGTCTTGCTAGTTGAGAGAAATGCCATATGGCTTGCTTTATGTATTTATTTACTCATTTTGTTTAATATCTAGTTCCTAGCTCCACTGCAGCATTGGTTAAAATAAAATTTTATGGATGTACTAATATAGATATTTTATGCCTACAGATCCAGTAAATAATAACTTAAAAAAAACGAAGGAGCACAAAAAGACATTTCCCTTACAGGACTTGCATACATAATTTTCTTTTCAACTACTTGGTAATCTTTTTCGCAGAATAAGTTGTGGTGCACCACTTTAATTACATAGACATTAAGATGTGAATAGACATTTCCCTTATCTGCGTTGTTGTCTTTAGTGTGCTATTTTTTCTGTTTGAGCTTTGTCATGTTTAGGTATAAGTTATAGCATTTGCTGCTGCTGTTCGCCAGGCATAGTGTTACTGAATTTGACTTTGTATTACTCTGTTAAGCCAGTTTTACTACGGATCTATTTTTCTTGTTTGCTGCACATTGCTTTATATTAGTTGTAATATTTATTTGCTTTGCTAATTTATGCTGCTTGCTTTACCATTCGGCATTTTTTTATCATTGCTGTTAGTGTTAATTGTTTTGTGCTGCTGCATTGCCTCGTCCCTTAGTTTATGCATCTGAGCTCAGTAGATTTAAGTTTGCTTAAGATTGGGTACGCTATATAAGAGAATGAGTTGTGATGAATTAGAAGAAATGCTTTGAGAAGCTATAATAAAATGGTTTGGCCAAAAAAAGTATTTTGAAAGAGTATATGAACAAAAAAGTAGGGTTTAGGGACAACAGGTTTAAGTAGGATTTTCTTGGAAATAAGTGATGAGGTAAGATAATGGAAAATAAATAATGAGGTAAGAATTATGTGAACATATAAATACAGAAAGTATGCTTGGATAGGATTTTTTTTTGGGTGGAAACAAATGTTGAAATAATACGAAAGATCTATGGAATGAAGTTTTGGGTTGGACTGCAGTACCAAATGTTACACTGAAAACAAACCCTACCCTTTCCTCTTGTGTTATCCCACTATGTGTTTGTGTACCCTTGTGTATTTGTTTTCTTCCTGTCGCTGTGTAGTTTCATAGAATTTTTTCTTTTTCTAGTACTAAGCTACATTCACTATGATGAGGAATACTGTTATCCTCAAATATAATTTGCATTAATAATATGTTATTTACTTTGTAAAGATGTTTAGACATTATTTATTCTGTTTTGTTTTAATGCTCAGGTGTGAAGTTGATGTTTCGAAAGTTATTCTGATCTTTTATGTATGTACTCATGTCATAATTCCTGTAACACTGATGTATATGTCTATTTCTATTCTTTTGTAAAGCCTGTATTACTAAAAATGTATTGTTACTCTATTGTTATGTTCTTTAATGATGTATTTTGTACCTTTGTAATTGTATTCTTATGTTATAACATTGTAATTGACACCAGTTCATCATATTATTAACTTGTAAGTTCCATTTCACTGCACACGTTTCTGTTGGTCATAGTATATGGACAGTATGTGAGAAGTTGGGACTGTTAGTGCTTGCACTTGTGTTGATAATTCAGCAAGGGACTGGATAACAGCATTGCTGGTTCTAAAGACATTTCAAAAAAAATTTTTGTGAGTGCACAAGTGGTGGTTTATGGACTTGCTATATTGTCCGCAAGACTCTTCGATGATGATTGTGCACCTGCACAGTCGCAGCAGATGGTTGCTGGCCGTCTCTACAAGGACTACAGTGGGTCTGCATCTTTGATGACCCACCAATACCATTATTTCTACAAGGACTACAGTGGGTCTACACCTTTTCTGACTCACCAGTACCATTATTTCTACAAGGACTGCAGTGGGTCTGCACCTCTGGTGGCCCACCAATACCGTAATCTTTACCAGGACTACAGTGGGTCTACTCTGTGATGACCTACCTACCAATATTCTTCAAAACTTCGAATGACTCTGCTGTGGGTTCAAATGGCTCTGAGCACTATGGGACTTAACATCTTAGGTCATCAGTCCCCTAGAACTTAGAACTACTTAAACCTAACTAACCTAAGGACAGCACACAACACCCAGCCATCACGAGGCAGAGAAAATCCCTGACCCCGCCGGGAATCGAACCCGGGAACCCGGGCGTGGGAAGCGAGAACGCTACCGCACGACCACGAGATGCGGGCACTCTGCTGTGGGTTTGCTCTGTTGTGGCCGATTACTTGTCTGCATGTCGAGAGTCAGCACTGTCTTTCCGTTGGAAGGACAACACTACTCCTTCAAGACTGCATGGAAATCCACTACTTCCGTGTGCATTTTCTTTTACTGCTCAGACTTTGAGAAAAAATCTGCAATTTTACTGTGATGAATGAACAGGACAGTGTTTATGGACTGTGAGAAAATTTTAGCTCTTGACCAACATTGTATAAATAAGTTGTGCATTTGATTTCTTTGTTATTGTAATTATGAAAAATTTTTCAAATCTGTATTGTCCACTGCCCAAAATAATTTGTAACATTTTTGTGGGGAGCATGGGGGCTATGTAAGTAGGCTGTTTATGTTTTCTTATTGGCAACGTTACGTAGCGCTCTGTATGAAAATCACTGGCTGTGCTGTGTGCAGTCTGTGGCTAGTTTGCATTGTTGTGTGCCACTGTAGTGTTGGGCAGCTGGATGCGAACAGCGCGTAGCGTTGCGCAGTTGGAGGTGGGCCGCCAGCAGTGGTGGATGTGGGGAGAGAGATAGCGGAGTTTTGAAATTTGTAAGACTGGATGTCATGAACTGCTATATACACTCCTGGAAATTGAAATAAGAACACCGTGAATTCATTGTCCCAGGAAGGGGAAACTTTATTGACACATTCCTGGGGTCAGATACATCACATTATCACACTGACAGAACCACAGGCACATAGACACAGGCAACAGAGCATGCACAATGTCGGCACTAGTACAGTGTATATCCACCTTTCGCAGCAATGCAGGCTGCTATTCTCCCATGGAGACGATCGTAGAGATGCTGGATGTGGTCCTGTGGAACGGCTTGCCATGCCATTTCCACCTGGCGCCTCAGTTGGACCAGCGTTCGTGCTGGACGTGCAGACCGCGTGAGACGACGCTTCATCCAGTCCCAAACATGCTCAATGGGGGACAGATCCGTAGATCTTGCTGGCCAGGGTGGTTGACTTACACCTTCTAGAGCACGTTGGGTGGCACGGGATACATGCGGACGTGCATTGTCCTGTTGGAACAGCAAGTTCCCTTGCCGGTCTAGGAATGGTAGAACGATGGGTTCGTTGATGGTTTGGATGTACCGTGCACTATTCAGTGTCCCCTCGACGATCACCAGTGGTGTACGGCCAGTGTAGGAGATCGCTCCCCACACCATGATGCTGGGTGTTGGCCCTGTGTGCCTCGGTCGTATGCAGTCCTGATTGTGGCGCTCACCTGGACGGCGCCAAACACGCATACGACCATCATTGGCACCAAGGCAGAAGCGACTCTCATCGCTGAAGACGACACGTCTCCATTCGTCCCTCCATTCACGCCTGTCGCGACACCACTGGAGGCGGGCTGCACGATGTTGGGGCGTGAGCGGAAGACGGCCTAACGGTGTGCGGGACCGTAGCCCAGCTTCATGGAGATGGTTGCGAATGGTCCTCGCCGATACCCCAGGAGCAACAGTGTCCCTAATTTGCTGGGAAGTGGCGGTGCGGTCCCCTACGGCACTGCGTAGGATCCTACGGTCTTGGCGTGCATCCGTGCGTCGCTGCGGTCCGGTCCCAGGTCGACGGGCACGTGCACCTTCCGCCGACCACTGGCGACAACATCGATGTACTGTGGAGACCTCACGCCCCACGTGTTGAGCAATTGGGCGGTACGTCCACCCGGCCTCCCGCATGCCCACTATACGCCCTCGCTCAAAGTCCGTCAACTGCACATACGGTTCACGTCCACGCTGTCGCGGCATGCTACCAGTGTTAAAGACTGCGATGGAGCTCCGTATGCCACGGCAAACTGGCTGACACTGACGGCGGCGGTGCACAAATGCTGCGCAACTAGCGCCATTCGACGGCCAACACCGCGGTTCCTGGTGTGTCCACAGTGCCGTGCGTGTGATCATTGCTTGTACAGCCCTCTCGCAGTGTCCGGAGCAAGTATGGTGGGTCTGACACACCGGTGTCAATGTGTTCTTTTTTCCATTTCCAGGAGTGTATATTATGACTATTAAGGTAAATACATTGTTCGTTTTCTATTAAAATCTTTCATTTGCTAACTATACCTATCAGTAGTTAGTGACTTCAGTAGTTTGAATCTTTTGATTAGTTGGCAGTATTGGCGCTCGCTGTACTGCAGTAGTTCGAGTAACGAAGATTTTTGTGAGGTAAGTGATTTGTGAAACGTATAGGTTAATGTTAGTCAGAGCCATTCTTTTGTAGGGATTTTTGAAAGTCAGATTGCGTTGTGCTAAAAATACTGTGTGTCTGTTTAAGCACAGTCATGTATAATTGTTCAAAGGGGACGTTTCAGTGTGAAAGATCTCTTGCGCTCGTCGTTTGGTGATGATCGTGTGCTCAGCCGCCACTTTCGTCATGCTTGGCCTCCCAGGTCCCCAGACCTCAGTCCGTGCGATTATTGACTTTCGGATTACCTGAAGTAGCAAGCGTATCGTGATCGACCGACATCTCTAGGGATGTTGAAAGACAACATCCGATGCCAATGCCTCACCATAACTCCGGACATGCTTTACAGTGCTGTTCAAAACATTATTCCTCGACTACAGCTATTGTTGAGAAATGATAGTGGACATATTGAGCATTTCCTGTAAAGAACATCATCTTTCCTTTGTCTTACTTTGTTATGCTAATTATTGCTATTCTGATCAGATCAAGCGCCATCTGTCGGACATTTTTTGAGCGTTTCTATTTTTTGGTTCTAATAAAACCCCATGTCATTCCAAGCAAGTGTGTCAATTTGTACCTCTCTATGTACATTATTCCGTGATTTATTCAGGTTTCAAATTTATGCTAACTTTTTGATCACCAGGTACAATGACATACCTCGCGCTTATTTTTTTAACCTGTGATCTTCCAATGTCAGTCTCTTAAATATGTTATCTAGACAAATGTATCTTCGAAATTACATTGAATGGTACCTGTCGTCTTTTACTACTGCAAGGTTCTGGTAAGATCAGCACGCAAAGTATCTCTTTACTGAAACTTCCTGGCAGATTAATACTGTGTGCCGGACCGAGACCCGAACTCGGGACCTTTCCCTTTCGCGGGCAAGTGCTCTACCAACTGAGCTACCCAAGCACGACTCACGCCCCGTACTCACAGCTTTACTTCCGCCAGTACCTCGTCTCCTTCCTTCCCAATTTCTGGAAACATCCCCTAGGCTGTGGCTAAGACATGTCTCCGCAATATCCTTTCAGGAGTGCTAGTTCCGCAAGGTTCGCAGGAGAGCTTCTGTAAAGTTTGGAAGGTAGGAGACGAGGTACTGGCAGAATTAAGGCTGTGAGGATGGGGCGTGAGTCGTGCTTGGGTAGCTCAGTTGGTAGAGCACTTGCCTGCGAAAGGCAAAGGTCCCGAGTTCGAGTCTCGGTCCGTCACACAGTTTTAATCTGCCAGGAAGTTTCATATCAGCGCACACTCCGCTGCAGAGTGAAAATCTCATTCTGGAAACATCCCCCAGGCTGTGGCTAAGCCATGTCTCCGCAATATCCTTTCTTTCAGGAGTGCTAGTTCTGCAAGGTTTGCAGGAGAGCTTCTGTAAAGTTTGGAAGGTAGAAGACGAGGTACTGGCAGAATTAAGGCTGTGAGGATGGGGCGTGAGTCGTGCTTGGGTAGCTCAGTTGGTAGAGCACTTGCCTGCGAAAGGCAAAGGTCCCGAGTTCGAGTCTCGGTCCGTCACACAGTTTTAATCTGCCAGGAAGTTTCATATCAGCGCACACTCCGCTGCAGAGTGAAAATCTCATTCTATCTCTTTACTGTTTCCCTGACTCCCAAGAATGACTCTGCAAGTAGAGGTGTGTTTGCTTGCTTGCAACAAGTACCAAACACAAAATTTCTTGTTACTGCGCCAAATTTGTTTTAATATTAATTAATTAAACTGATAAAAGGGCGCCACGTCACAGATCATTTGACGATTTAATAAAACACCAATCCAATAATCATGATAAATTCTGTTGTAACGTTGCTGAGAGGAGGTGCAAACTGACTGATTTTAAGGATCCTGACTAGGGAGCGGAATGATGCTATGAGATCTAATAGCAAAGAATTTAACAATAATTCACATTTATTTTTTCATTAACACTAACACACACACACACACACACACACACACACACACACACACACACACACACACATACACAGAAGTTAAAATACAGTTACGAGGGGCGTTTGAAAAGTTAGTGCAAAAATAAAAACTACTTACGTGTTTAGGGTAAATCTTTTTTATTTTTCGACATAGTCTCCATTTAGACTTACACACTTCATCCAACGGTGTTCTAATTTGTTGATCCCTTCCGAATAATAGCAATTGTCCAAGTCTGCAAAATAGCTATTAGTTGCTGCAATCACATCCTCGTTTGAATAAAATCTTTGTCCGGCCAGCCATTTCTTCAAATTGGGGAACCAATACAAGTCTGAGGGAGCCAAGTCTGGAAAATAGGGGGGCTGTGAAACGAGTTGGAATTCTAATTTTGTGACCACAACTGCTGAGGTGTGTGCTGGTGCATTGTCGTGATGGAAAACGACTTGCCGTCCAATCGCCGACGATTTTCTTGCAGCTCGGTTCTTAAACGGTCCAATAACGATGAATAATATGCACCTGCAATAATTTTACCCTTTTCCAAATAGTCGATGAGGATTATCCCTTGTGAATCCCGAAAGACAGTCGCCATAACCTTTCTGGCCAAAGGAATGGTCTTCGCCTTTTTTGGTGCAGATTCTCCCTTCGTAACCCATTGTTTAGATTGTTGTTTGGTCTCAGGAGTATAGTAATGTATCCATGTTTCATCCACGGAACGACGCATAAAGTCCTGCGGATCCTTCCTGGACAGCTGCAAACCATCCTTGCAACACCTCACACGATTCCGTTTTTGGTCAAGCGTGAGCTATCGCGGAACCCATCTTGCGCACAGCTTTCTCATGTCCAAATGTTTACGCAAAATAGTATGCACCCGTTCATTCGAGACGCCCACAGCACTAGCAATCTCACGCACCTTACCTCTTCTGTCATCCATCACCATATGCAGGGGTGTACGTCCACCAGTCATAATCCTACCCCACACCATCAAACCATGACCTCCATACAGGTCCCTTTCAAGACCATTGAGGGGTTGGTATCTGGTTCCTGGTTCACGCCAGATGAAAACCCGGCGAGAATCACTGTTCAGGCTATACCTGGACTCGTCTGTGAACATAACCTGGGACCACTGTTCGAATGACGATGTACTGTGTTTTTGACACCAGGCTTTACAGGCTCTCCTGTGACCAGAGGTCAGTGGAATGCACCTTGCAGGTTTCCGGGCGAATAAACCGTGTCTGTTCAGTCGTCTGTAGACTGTGTGTCTGGAGACAACTGTTCCAGAGGCTGCGGTAAGGTCCCGAGCGAGGCTACCTGCAGTACTCTGTAGCCGTCTGCGGGCACTGATGGTGAGATATCGGTCTTCTTGTGGTGTTGTACACTGTGGACGTCCAGTACTCTAGCCCCAGGACACGTTTGGTGTCTGCTGGAATCGTTCCCATAATCTCGAGATCACACTTTGTGATGGAGCCCTTGCTAATACCTACTGTGTTCGACCAGCCTCCAGTCTCAATATGCGTTCTTTGAGCCATTTTCAACACACAGTCGCCATTAGCACGTCTGAAAACGTGTGCACACTTACTCGCTGCACCGTACTCTGACATGCACCAACACACCTCTGCGTATGTGGACTGCTGCCAGCGCCACCGTGCGACGACCGCAGGTCAGATGCACCGCACGGTCATACACCGAGGTCATTTAAACCCGCAAACAGCCCACCTGAGCGTTGTTTCACCACGTATCAGCATTATCCTTAATTTATGAGCATGAGTGTAGAACAGATAGCGGCTCTAAACATTTCAATGCTTGCTATGATGTGTCTATTGCCTGCGCACCTACCTATCACTTCGAGAACAGACGTGCAAGTGGACGATGAATGTTGCAACGAGAGAAGAAAAAACTGAAATGATTCTGGTTTACGGAGAATGTAGGAGAAATTTTGAGGCTCATGTTGCCTTGCATGCCTAGCGTTTTCCAGAGAAACCTCACTCTCGTTATTTCTGTTACAAGGTTGTGAGTGAAATAGCTGTACTAACGACAGTGCATCACAACCCACGGATAAGTGCCCGGCAATTACACCGGGATACCGGTATGGCGGTAGGTGGTGTTGTCACGATACTGCAAATGCCATAAGCATCATCCATATCATCCATGCCACGTGTCACTGCATGAAGAACTTCATGACGCCAATTTCCATAAGCGGGTAGCGTTTTGTGAATGGGCACGTCAGCACATGCAAATGCCGTCACCCCCCCCCCCCCCCCCCCCTCACGTTCTCTGTCATGGTACTATATTCTGATGAGTCGACATTCACAGGCCACTGTAGCGTTAACCGGGATGTCATGCATTACTGGGGTGTAGACAATTCCCACTGGTTACGGAAAGTTGACCATCAACGTCCTTGGTCGGTTAACGTATGGTGTGGCATCATGGGGAACAAACTCATTGGTACGTATTTTATCGACGGGACGTTCAATAGCCACAAATATTGAACGCTTTCGGTACAAGAACTGCCGGTACTACTAAAAGCAATATTAGCTTATTTCCATGAGTTAGCAGCTTTCACTCAGTTAATACTAGGCAGAAATCAAATCTGCATGTGGAATGCACTTCCTTGACTCTTGTGCAGAAAGCAGTGCACTGTTCTGCTGCATCCATTTTCAATAAGTTACCACAAGAACTCAAAAATCTTAGCAGTAGCCCAAACGCTTTTAAGTCCAAACTGAAGAGTTTCCTCATGGCTCACTCCTTCTATTCTGTCGAGTAGCTCCTGGAAGAGCTGAAAAATTAAGCAAATTCCAGTGTTACATTGTTGTTTTTCTTTATTTAAACATACGAATTGTCGCCTGAATACGTTTCTTGTACTTCATTTTATCTGTTTCTACTATCGTGCTATAATTTCATGTATTGACTCGTTCCATGACCATGGAGACTTCTCCTTAATTTGGTCCCACGGAACAATAAATAAATAAATAAAAAGATGTTGCCCTGGACTTTCGACAACGTATGCGGTTTCAGTATGGTAGTTGCCCAGCGCATCACGCAGTTGTAGCACGAGAGGTATTTGACCGTGTTTACACTGCCCGATGGATCGGCGCAGGTGGCCCTATTAAGCGGTGCACTAGGCCGCCGGGTTTGATGTCGCCGGATTTATTTCTATGGCGATGTTTAGAAGATGAGGTGCCAACAGGCGTGAGAAATGCCTGTTCTGACATTCCCACAGATATGCTTCTGTCCTGTGTACCGTCATTTGAAAAGCGGATCACTAAGTGTGTTAAAGTTGGCGGTAATACGTTTGATCATGTTACGGCATAAAGTCAAGCTCCGGCACGCCAGTAGGCAACGAAATGGAAGAGATGGCTGTGAGAAGTCAGCCAATCGCACGCTGACCCGACCTCCCTCCAGGATGACAACGCGACAGCAGCGTACCTATGTGGAGAGGACGTAAACGTCGCGACCGACTGGTCACGGCCCAGTTCAATAGCAGCTTCAAGACTAGTGATTTGGATAGGAACTTCAACTCTAGACACTTCGCTTTCCTCTACATATAGCACGACTTCGGATTATTCCGTATGTCGCCCTTTGCTTGCGTCACATCTCTGTAATTGCAAAGTTAAATATTGTCTCTTTTATAATTGCGTAGGCTTCTGCGGCCAGTCGACATAAAAGTTTTCTGTGTATGGTACCGCGACATAATGTATGAAACTACTGCTGCTGGAGAAAAACGAACGTTTCGCCCACGGTTGCTGCGGCCTTCTTCTGGGTCTAATGGTGCGTTCTAGCTATGCAGTGTCCTTTATATTTTGTTGTTAGTGTTCACTGAGCATGCCATTACGTCATAATTTTAAAAAGGTAGTTGGTTTATTGGTCGCTTAAGGAAGAAGGAGAGGGAACTTTATTTTAATAGGTTATTGCGGTGGAGGGAGAACGTGGCCTCTGTCGTCCATTGGCTCTCGTGTTATGTGCCACGATTGGTGGTCACCGTCGAATGAGGAGTTGGCTGCTGTTTACCAACTGCTGGACGTCGGCCGCGCTGCGGCAGTTACTAAAAAATGATTCAAATGGCTCTGAGCACTATGGGTTGGTTGGCTGTTTTGGGGAAGGAGACCAGACAGCGAGGTCATCGGTGTAATCGGATGAAGGAAGGATGGGGAAGGAAGTGCCGGCCGCGGTGGTCTCGCGGTTCTAGCGCTTCAGTCCGGAACCGCGCGACCGCTACGGTGGCAGGTTCGAATCCTGCCTCGGGCATGGATGTACGTGATGTCCTTAGGTTAGTTAGGTTTAAGTAGTTCTAAGTTCTAGGGGACTAATGACCACAGCAGTTGAGTCCCATTGTGCTCAGAGCCATTTTGGAAGGAAGTCGGCCGTGCCCTTTCATAGGAACCATCCCGGCATTTGCCTGGAGCGATTTAGGGAAATCACGGAAAACCTAAATCAGGATGGCCGGACGCGGGATTGAACCGTCGTCCTCCCGAATGCGAGTCCAGTGTCTAACCATTGCGCCACCTCGCTCGGTAGCACTATGGGACTTAACAGCTATGGTCATCAGTCCCCTAGAACTTAGAACTACTTAATCCTATCCAACCTAAGGACATCACACAACAGCCAGTGATCACGCGGCAATTCCTCGCCGGTGGTGCTCGTGCCTCGTGTTGACAGTGCGGTCTGTTGGGCTCTGATTGCTGGCAGCCAAGATGGGGCAAGCCTGAGTCCATCCTCCCTGTTCGTATTATTAGGGTGTTTAAGTATTTCGACGGCCTCTCTGATTTTGCGTTTCGTCATAATTGGCTGCTTGGCCAACACACAGGCTTCGCTGAATTTTATTTCTTTTCCGCAGTCTTGGTGATGTTCTGCGTGAGCGGATGATCTGGACGTGTGTCCATCAGAGACAGTAAATTTGTAAGACTGGATGTCATGAACTGATATACAGGGTGAGTCACCTAACGTTACCACTGGATATATTTCGTAAACCACATCAAATACTGACGAATCGATTCCACAGACCGAACGTGAGGAGAGGGGCTAGTGTAAATGGTTAATACGAACCATAAAAAAATGCACGGAAGTATGTTTTTTAACACAAACCTACGTTTTTTTAAATGGAACCCCGTTAGTTTTGCTAGCACATCTGAACATATAAACAAATACGTAATCAGTTCCGTTTGTTGGATTGTAAAATGTTAATTACATCCGGAGATATTGTAACCTAAAGTTGACGCTTGAAACCTCCGACGTTCAGCTGCGTGTTGTAACAAACACGGGCCACGGTCGGCGAGCAGCATCTGCAGGGACATGTTTACGATGACGACCGTGTTTACGAGTGTGGCTGTAGTGCACTGTTGTGGTTTGGTCTAGCTGTCGCAGTGTCCGCATGTAGCGCTTGCTGCTATTGTTATTCTGCAGTCGTCTCCGCACGCAGACCAACTGTAGTACACCATGTTAGCCGGCCATAGTGGCCGAGCGGTTCGAGGCGTTTCAGTCTGGAACCGCGCGACCGCTACGGTCGCAGGTTCGAATCCTGCCTCGGGCATGGATGTGTGTGATGTTGTGTGATGTCCTTAGGTTAGTTAGGTTTAAGTAGTTCTAAGTTCTAGGGGACTGATGACCTAAGATGTTAAGTCCCATAGTGCTCAGAGCCATTTGAACACCGTGTTACCAGACGTCTGTGATAGTGTAGTGTTGTAGGAACTGTGACCATGGTGTGTTCGAACTCTGAAAAGGCAGAGATGATACTCATCTATGGCGAGTGTCGACGAAACACAGCTGAAGCCTGCAGGGTGTATGCAGAACGGTACCCGGACAGAGAGCATCCAACGTGCCGCACATTGCAAAACATCTACCGCCAACTGTATGCAACAGGTATGGTCGTAGCACGCAAACGGGTCCGTAACAGGCCCGTCACAGGAGAAGCGGGTGCAGTTGGTGTGTCAGCTGCTGTTGCCATGAACCCACACATGAGTACACGGGACATTGCGAGAGCCGGTGGACTGAGTCAAAGTAGTGTCATGCGCATACTGCATCGTCACCGCTTTCACCCGTTTCATGTGTCGCAACATCAGCAATTACATCGTGATGACTTTAATCATCGAGTGCTTTTTCGCATATCACTGCCGAACGTTGGCGGAATATAGAAGGGCCCGACATGAGAGAAGAGGAAAAGGTTGGCTTCGTGGATTTCGTCACTGACCACCTCGTTATCAACATAGCAGATGACAGTTCCAGAACTGAAATGTATTTCTCGAATTCGGATAAGGAAGGAGCCAAGAGATTGCCAGACTACTGACTGTAATTAATACCCTCAGTGTCTTAGTATTCAACAGTAAGCCCGCATCCCGTGGTCGTGCGGTAGCGTTCTCGCTTCCCACGCCCGGGTTCCCGGGTTCGATGCCCGGCGGGGTCAGGGATTTTCTCTGCCTCGTGATGGCTGGGTGTTGTGTGCTGTCCTTAGGTTAGTTCTGTTTAAGTAGTTCTTAGTTCTAGGGGACTTATGACCACAGCAGTTGAGTCCCATAGTGCTCAGAGCCATTTGAACCATATTCAACAGTACGGTGAAATGACTGCAATATGCTGTTGCATTCCTCGCAGCTCACTCAGAAAAATTAGTCTGTGTGAAAGCTAGGAATTTTCATCACTCTCATTTGTAATTAGAATGCGATGTCCTAATCTAATTCCCTCAGCATCACTTTATTTAATTCGACTGCATTCCGTTATCATACTTTCGCTTTTGCTGATGTTCATCTCACATTCTCCTTTCAAGACAGCGTCCATTTCGTTCAACTGCCCTTCGAAGTGACTCACCCTGTATATATAATGACTTTTGAACACTATTAAGGTAAATACATTGTTTTCTATCAAAATCTTTCATTTGCTAACTATGCCTATCAGTAGTTAGTGACTCCAGTAGTTTGAATCTTTTGTTTAGTTGGTAGTATTGGCGCTCGCTGTATTGCAGTAGTTCGAGTAATGAAGATTTTTGTGAGGTAAGTGATTCATGAAAGGTATAGGTTATTGTTAGTCAGGGCCATTCTTTTGTAGGGATTTTTCAAAGTCAGATTGTGTTGCGCTAAAAAATATTGTGTGTCAGTTTAAGCACAGTCATGTATAATTTTTCTAAGGAGACGTTTCAATATCCCGTATTGATGTCGGGGCACATGAGCAGGAAACAGTGGCGTTTTGTAGCACATGTGTTTCGGGACGGTTTTCTTAACTTATCACCAATACCGTGGACTTACAGATTTGTGTCGTAACGGCATGTGCAGTGAACACTAACAACAAAATATAAAGGACACTGCATAGCTAGAACGCACCATTAGACCCAGAAGAAAGCCGCTGCAATCGTGGCCGAAACGTTGGTTTTTCTATAGCAGCAGTAGTTTTTATTTTATGACGCGGTACCAAACCCAGAAAACTTTTATGTCGACTGACTCTTTTCTTTTTGTAACAAAACTCATTATATACGACTTGTTTGAATGTTTGTCTAGCGAACCGAGGACGCAGGCTTCTAGGCACCACAGCAGCCTTCTCAAATCGGAAAAGTAGGGTAACGTTCAAATGGCTCTGAGCACTATGCGACTTAACATCTGAGGTGATCAGTCTCCTGCAGCTAGAACTACTTAATCGTAACTAACCTAAAGACGTCACACACATCCATGGCCGAGGCAGGATTCGAACCTGCCACTGTAGCAGCAGCAGCGGTTCCAGGCTGAAGCGCCTAGAACCTCTCGGCCACTGTGGCCGGTTCTAGTAGTCCCCTGCTCGATATGCTGGAGGAATACAAAGTTGCAAATGGGATTTCGAATTAGAAATTATGAAGTCCCATCCTCGCAGCATGGAGGTGGGGTCCCATGTGCCATTGGATTTTCGAGGGCCATTGAATAGTACGTTGTAAATAACAATTGTGTACCCATTTCTATTCCCCTGCTTACAGCGCCATCTGTGACGAAAGGAAGAAAATGCTTTGCACAAAAGGTACGTAGATTTTGTCGTAGAATCGACGGGGGTTCTCAGTGAAGATTTCAAAGCTGTCGCCGCGCGGGATTAGCCGAGCGGTCTCAGGCGCTGCAGTCATGAACTGTGCGGCTAATCCTGGCGGAGGTTCGAGTCCTCCCTCGGGCATGGGTGTGTGTGTTTGTTCTTAGGCTAATATAGGTTAAGTAGTGTGTAAGCTTAGGGACTGATGACCTTAGCAGTTAAGTCCCATAAGATTTCTCGGGACCTATGCACCGAAATTGCGTGAAAATGTAATCACATGTCAGTTCTAGTATAATATATTTGTTCAATGAATACCCGTTTATCATCTGCATTTCTTCTTGGTGTAGCAATTTTAATGACCAGTAGTGAAGCATGGACGACACAAATTCCGGAATTGTGGTTGCCTGCTGAAGAAACCAGAGACAAAACTGCTCCCGATGTGGCAAATCTGTCGCTAGTATATCCTGCACACGCTGCAAGTGGTAACAATTACCATGATAACAATTGTCATGGAGAACGTTCCAGACGGTCGCCTGGCTTACCCTGTACTGGGGGGCCAACTGCCTGGTACTGACACGGCGGTCCCCTCCGACACTGTTAGTCACATTTCCCTCCATCTCTGGTATTTGAACATTTCGTTCATGACTTCCTGCTGCCTGAAGCGACCCTGTCTCAGACAGACGGCGAAACACTGTTGCAAACATTAAATGCTGTCGTTGTTGTCGGCCGGATATGTCTCCTGATACATTCATACTTCCCGTCGCCCCTTTGCCATTTGTCTTTCCGTAAGTAAACATCATATAGGCAAGCTCTCGGTTCGAATACGGAACCATTGTGTACAACCGTGTATCACTAGAAGGTGAGAAGTGCATGGGACACAATATTAGCAGTTACTATGGCAGGAGAGGGGGCTAGGGCATGACGTAGGAGCAAACCGTGCATATTGTAACTGTGGCTGCATGGTACAGCGCGTATTAGACCGCAGTCTCTGTAAGCAATGAATAATGAATAAGTGGCCTCTAGAATGGTGAGCCGTGGTAAAAATTGCTGTTTTGAAGTGCGCGCCGCAGCGCGTAGTGTGAAGCAGTCGCCCTCCGTTTCTGGCGGTGGCGCCGCTGAGGCAATCGCAGCTTTGGTGTCTGCCTCTGCTGGGAAACGGGAAAAGTTCCCTCTTCACGTGCATTTAAGGGACGCCATGAGCTCGCCAGAGTCGGTCAGTCTCGGCGAGTCTGGTCAGTTGGTCAGCTAGGTCAGTGTGGGGCAGTCAGTGTCTGTCTGTCGTCCAGAGTGCTAGTATGTCTGTCGTTTGGATCAAACTTTAAAGCCGGGAAATGAGAGTCTTTCCACTCAGAACTCAGCGAGTGGCCTCCCGGTCGGGGCTTAGTTCCTGCATCTGCGCGTTAGGCCGCCATTCTGCTCGAGTTTGCTCAGGTAATGGATCGATCGGTTGGTCGGTCGCGCACTGAGACACGAGATGACTTGTCCGCCTTGAGCGTCGGCGCACGTGAGGTCGCCACGTGAGTCCAGTGGGCCGCGCCGTATAGCGAGGGATAGTGGCTTCGCGGCCGACACGAGAGCAACAGGAGTCAACCCACGACGTCGGTCTGGCCGGTGCGAGCTGCGACGCCGTGAGACGGGAGATGGGCGCGCTGGCAGCGGACGGTTCGGGAGAGCGATTTAAGGGTGCTGCGCCAGGTCTTCGCCAGATATCGCAGTTCATTAGAACCTAAGTGATTCGTGATATGTTGTTTCGTTTACTAGTTAAATTTTACTTGTTTCCTTGGTCAGTCTCTCGTCCCCAGTTTGCTCGTCTGTCTCTCGTCCGCATTTGTTAGGCAGTTATTGTCTGTCTGTCTGTCGGTCGGTCTGCCGTACGTTAATAGCTGCCTCTGTCACGTTTGTCGCCTGCCGCGGTGGCCGTGCGGTTCTAGGCGCTTCAGTCCGGAACCGCTCGACTGCTACGGTCGCAGGTTCGAATCCTGCCTCGGGCATGGATGTCTGTGATGTCCTTAGGTTAGTTAGGTTTAAGTAGTGCTAAGTTCTAGGGGACTGATGACCTAAGATGTTAAGTCCCATAGTCCTCAGAGCTATTTTTTTGTTGTCATGTTTGTCGGATTCGGTGTTAACGAATTTATTGCTTGAAGTGTAACGACCGAATTCCTATCATCTTCTTGCCTATCATCCTGAGACGTGGTATATGTGTAATGTAGAGCATGTTTGTACATTTGATGTAAGATTGCATTTCATAGGTTTTCATTTAAATGGTCATTTTAGTATATAAAGTTGCCACCCTTCCACCGTGAGAGTTCTTTAAAAACAAGTTGCACTTTCGGTGGCAATTTTCAATGTGAGTGTTTCGTACCATTTCCATCCCCCTTACTGGAATGCATAGTTTATGTGCTTGTGTGAGTTGTTAAAAATGTTTAGTTTAAATTAATCAGGTGTGTTGCAGATTTTCACCTGTGTAGTCTTTCAGAGGTTGTTGTGAGCGGTCCTGACTACGGCCGTGTCAAAAGGGAGCGGCAAGGTTCTTAGGCCGAAAGCTCATACTGTAAAAAACTATTTCTGCCTCTGAATAAATTGTAACTCGATGTTTACAGGGTGCTTTCTGACAATAATTTTAAATCTGTTTTTTTTTTTTTTTTACATGGAGGCTTTTAGGAACAAAATTTCCATTTATTGAAAAAAAATTTAATTTGTTTTCATCAGTTACCCGCTGACTACTAGTTCCACGCTCACATAGTGTGATTAAATGCGTTAATGTTCTTGATGAATCGCTAGTAAATATAGTAAATTTTTAAGAAAAGGTTTTGAAAGTAAATTCACGGTTCAAATTGAATCGATGCATTTCCGGGCATGAGTTCATTAGATTTTTCTTTCTCCGTATGCTCTCATCGATGAATCCTTAGAGTTTGTACACAGTGGAAAAAATCGGCCTCTTTATTCATGACAGCTTTTGGGTCGGATGCCATGACACAGTTTCCAATATTGCGTGGGGGCTTATTTAAATATATATAATTGAAAATATTTTTAGTTTTTGTATGTCCGTCCGATTACGCTGTCTCGTGATCGGTTGGCCCTGACTAGTATTATTACGCTATCTGACTGCAACAAACAATGTAAGAAAATTTTCGTAAATACAGTTAATTAATTAAGTCCCCAGCAACTATAAAACCTACAAAATCCAAGCACAAATGTAACTGTTCTGTATGTGGGAGTGTGACTCAACGTCCACATCTGGCACGGTTCTTTTCCAACAAGACAAGAATTTTTTTAAATACCAACTATGCTGACGTGACAAAAGAAATTTAGAAAAACTGTAATTGCGTAAGAAAACCAGAATTCACTCTAATACAAGAACACAAGCCAGATGCTTTGTTGACTGAACCTGTAGTGACGCATTATTTCAGATACACAATTAATAAAAGAGCATTGTAAGTTTTACCTTCATATATATTGACGAAATGCACACAATAACATCTGCTATCTCTCCCATCAAATACCTGCATAAAACATGGAACAACACTCTTTACTACAACATCTTACTCCAACTTCACGACAACCACCAGCTCTTAACACACACTGTCCTCTACGAACTCTCAACAACCACTGACTTCCACGAGCTCTCTACTAGCACTGACTGCCATGAACTCTCGACAACCACTGTGGAGGCGGCTTAATAGTACTCTTTGGCGCACTCTCTGGCGCAGTGGCACAGTGTAGCCACCTTTCATATGCCCCTCCTCCACAGGCCAGAATTTGATGGTATTTTTGCCAGCATTGGTGGTGAAAATACCACCAAATTCGTCCACAAAAATACAGACAAAAATAAAAGATAATATTAATACCTAAATATCACATAATTAGTTAAAAATTTTGGCTTTGCACTGACCTTTCACTAACCTAATATATGAAATACAGTAAGCAATACAACTTCTTTTCATGCATGTGGCTTTACATAATAGTTTACACAATATACAAAAAATCAGTTTATACAAATGTTCACATATAATGCTTTCAATGATTAGTTATACAAAAAAAAAATACTAACAGGTGACATCTTTTCAGTAGAAGCAGTCCATCAGTTGCACCCAGTAAAGTTTAGCAGGTACACCCAGCAACAAGTCACATTAATTCAGTAGAAGCAGTTCATCAGTGGCACCCAGCAATGTTGAGTTGGTGCAGACAGCAACCAGTGACTTATTTCAGTAAAAACAGTTCATCAGTTGCACCCAGCAATGTTGAGCAGGTGCAAACAGCAACAAGTGACTTCATTTCAGTAGGAGCAGTTCATCAGTTGCACCCAGCAATGTTGAGTGCAGGTGCAGACACCAACAAGTGACACCATTTCAGTAGGAGTAGTCCATCAGTTGCACCCAGCAATGTTGAGCAGGTGCAGACAGCAACAAGTGACACCATTTCAGTAGAAGCAGTCCATTAGTGGCATCAGCAATGTTGATCAGGTGCACACAGCAACAGGGGACATCTTTTCAGTAGAAGCAGTTCATCAGTTGCACCCAGCAATGTTGAGCAGGTGCAGACAGCAACAAGTGACATTATTTCAGTAGAAGCAGTCCATCAGAGGCACCCAGCAATGTTGAGCAGGTGCAGACACCAACAAGTGACATCATTTCAGTAGAAGCAGTTCCATCTGTGGCACCCAGTAAAGTTCAAGAGGTACACACAGCAACAAGTCACATTAGTTCAGTAGAAGCAGTCCATCAGAGGCACCCAGCAATGTTGAGCAGGTGCAGACACCAACAAGTGACATCATTTCAGTAGAAGCAGTTCCACAAAATTCACTAACACTGATCACACTGTTCATCAGAGTTTATGAGCAGAAATTAAACATGTCCTAGTGGCACCAATCATGTAGAAAAGGTACAGGTAACAGTCCATGATTTTTTTTTTTTTACAATCACTGATCACACAGTTCATCAGCAGAAATTAAACACGACCAAATGTCACACATCATGTTGAAAAGTGCAGGTAACAGTTCAGAATATTTATCTTCACTAATCAGACAGTTCAGGCATGAACAATAGTTTGAATGCACATACAAATGCTTTTACAGTAACATATAAATCATAACAAACACACAAATGATGTCAGATAATTTTCATATTAACTATTACAATACACAAATACCAGTAAACCTATAATATTCACGGGTGTCAGTGCAAGCCACTACAAACAAATAAAATAATATTTAGGAGATAGGTGGGTAGGATTAGGAAAGGAAAACACGCAGAACACACTCACTCATCTCTCATCCACATTAAGTACTACTGTGTAACTGAATAGTGTTAATTGTGTAAATGTAATTCTGTCAAAATCTGATGTTCATCATGTGTATCAAGTAGTACTGGCAGCAATGTATAATAGTCAATAATAGTTAGTCAACGTCATAGTCATCATGTCAAGACCAATGTTTGCCAAGCCAGATCAAAATGTACTGTTGTTGAACAACTGTCAGTGAGCCAAGATATGCAATTACTTCCTCTCTTCAAAAAAAAAGTATATACTGCTTAGTGATTTAACAAAGTGTGTGTATAGACTATCTTCCTTCTATTTTAGTGTTCTAGTCTGCTATCTTCATCCTCCTTGTTCCATAAGACCAACAAAAAAAAAATATATGCTCCTCACTTACTTTACCTCTTATACACCAAAACTCCAACAATCATCAGCTTCACACAATCTCAATAATACCTCTTCAATACGTCTTATCATCAATATCATTTACCTTACCTCTTGTCCACAAAAACTCCAATAATCATCTACTTCACATACTCTCAATACCTCAATAATACGTCGCTACATATAAACCTCAGCACCAATATCATTACACTTCCATAACAACTCTTTCCTCTAGTCAGTCTCCTTGAACAAGTACAGATAAAATCCTAATGCAACTTCAATTCAGCATCCCATACAATCCGAAGACACATTGTCAACACACAACCTCTGTGTAATCCATCTGACCCAAATTTTCTACTCATTATAAATTATAAACAAAGAAATGCATACATGACCTCTAACAGACTTAGTTCGAATAACTCTCAGTAATTAAGTACGATTACGGAGTGTGAATGATCATAATATTTCACAGTGTGTACACCACTTCAAGAATCATAGCAGAAGCAAACATGTGGAGTATTTTTTGTGTTAAGTGTCACTTCCTATTTCAATTGCTCACGAAAAATGCAGTGTAATACTGTCAATGGTCTAAACCTAGTTTTGGTCTGTCATGTCGTTAGCTTCCTTCCTATTAGCATAAATTTATACAGCTTCCATAAAACCTCAGCTCATGTGACTTCTATGACTTTCTTGTACTAATGTCGTTCGTCGAATTATAGCAGTTAATTTTCTTATCTTAAAAATGTAAGGCACTGAGCGTAAGCAAAACATGCAATAGCGAGTAAATATACCAGTAGAGAACAGAATGTCAGCAAGTGGATGCAGCACAATTCTTACAACGAGGTTCTGCCAACCGAACAATCTATAATTAATACCATAGTGTGACCTAAACTCTATGTTTGTACACCTTATATCAGCATTTCTATATACCAAATTAAAGAGCAGTTATGGCAACAAAACAGAAATGTGTAAATATGTAATCCATACAAAAAGCAGCAAACATATATCTTACGTAATAAACAGGTCATTAGCATCATATCAGCATAAGCAAATAAATGTTCATATGTCATCTTAGCAAGTAAACATGGAGGCGCAAGCAGATAAATCACAAAGTATAACTTACATACCTAAACACATCAGCACAATAAATCAGGTTACAATTATAATTTAAATAAATAAGCACAGCAGGCACATAATAAAAAAATATGACATCAGTGAAAAAGCAGTGTAGCCAAGCGATGCATAATATACACAAGTTACAACCCAGTTCATTAATCAATAATTGTCAAAATCAGTGAATGTATACAAGCACGTCGCTTCACAAGTAAATTCATAGAACATGAAATTAGCACAAAGTATGAATCACGTAATCGTGAGCAGCAAATTACGTCTAAAGTACGTACCTAAGTGGAAATAGGTTACCTGTAAAATGAACTCAATTAATAGTTACCCTTTTTTAGTTTATTACTTTCTTCTTCGAAATTACATTCTCCCTGAAATTTTCTCGATAGGAAGTCGTCTTAACGTCGGACACGCACAGAATTTACCTGAAGGTCTTAAATATTTTATACAACCGTATCCTGAAAAATACTGAATGTTAATAACAAAATTCATCAAGTCACTATAGCTTTATACTGAATTTAGTCGGAGAAATTAAACTGTGTATTTGTTTATGTCTGTCAGTGCATTCGCACTGAGCGCTCGATCAGCTGTAGGCGCGTGACGTAGGAAGCAATTGTTTGCGGTCAACGACTGCCTTGTGCGGCGCGCAGACGTGACTGTTGCTTTGAGTATGTGCCGCCGCCAAAACACAGCGCGGTATCCTTGTATTCTCTGCGTGTTTACATGTAGCTGTTGGTTTCTCAAAAGTATGTCATTCCACAAAAATTTTTTCAAAAGTATATCGCTCCACAAAAATTTTGGAAACTACGAACCTCACGTTTTGTGGTAGGTACAGCATAATTACGAACAGCGTTTAATTTTTCTGGATCGGGAAGAATACCTTCTGTAGAAATAATGTGATCGAGAAATTTCACCTGAGAACGACCAAATTCAGATTTTTCTAAGTTCACTGTAATGCCAACTCGTGCAAAAATACGTAATGATGAGTCCAAAATTTTGTTGTGCTCACTCCAAGAACGTTTAGCAATAAGAATGTCGTCAACATATGAAATAATATTGCCACGAAGATAAACAGGTAAAATTTCATTTAAGCTACGAATGAATGCTGCTGAAGATACAGTAAGTCCAAACGGTAATTTACGAAATCACTTTTAGGTACAATTAGTCAAATCCGGTTATTGTTTATTTACTCTCTAGATAGATTGATAGTCGAAGAGTTGGTTTGACAGATGCAAAGAATAGTAAAAGAGTAGGCAGCGGTACAGAAAACTAAAAGGGAAATAGCACCACTACAGCTCGGGGCCCTATGCTCGCTACGGCACATATTCACTTAGAGTAGTGAATCCCCTGAGGACTTTAATAGCCGCACATAATTTCCAGTTTGTGTCTTAGTGGCCAATTCGGTGGAAGTGCGTACATAAATTGATCTAACGAAGCACATGGATGTATCTCATTCTTAGAATTACGAAAGATCTCAATCTTCCGTACAGTCAAAAAGTGTTTATAGTCAATGTTTGCGCCCCGTGGCGACAAAGACCTACCGCGTCTGTCTCGGTCCGAATGTCGATTATTGTAAAGTTCGCGCGCCTGGCGCTCTCTTGTTGCATCCCGTAAATGAAACAAATTATTTTCTTCAAACCCCTCTGCTACCTGTGATTCTAAATTTCTTCTGCTATCTTTTCCTACAATTTCGCCTTCGATCTGCTTGACTTGCTTCCGTAATGCCTCAAATTCCCTTTTCACGCGATCATTAAATTTTCCCTGATTCTCAACATGCTTATTTATGTTCTGATACTCTTCGGTTTCTGCAAATGGTAATGGGGCTGTATCATCCGAATCTCTGTCCCCATGTAAACTAAGATTTGTCAATTTATCTGAAATTTCCTCAACTCTTTCCGATAAGTCACCTATTTTTTCTTTCTGTTTGTTTACATCTTCCGTAAGTGTCACGACTCGGGTTTCAGTATTGACACATTTGGTAGTTAACTGTTCATATTGTCGTGTTAGATTATTTATTCTGTCATTTGGTACGGATTCCTCGATTCTTTCAAATATTTCTTCCTTATCCTTTGCACGTTGTAAATTTAACTCTGAAAAATTCTGTACTATCACGCGATCTCTTTCTTCCTGTTCTCTATCCTGTTCCCTTTGTCTGATTTCCACTGCAATTAATCTATTATTGTGAGAATTCAGAATCGGTTGTACTTCTTCCCTGATTTCTTTCTTTAATTCATCTTTCATATTTTTGAAACATGTCCCTATTCGTGAATCTATCCGCGTTTCCAAAGTTCCCATCTCTCTTTTAAATTCAGATCCTAACCGAGTTTCCATTGTTCCCATATCAGTTTTTTAATTCAGCCCGTAAAGTTCCCATCTCAGTTTTAATTGTTCCCATCTGTGATCCCAGTGAGTCTAACTTTGTTCCCATATCAGTTTTTAATTCAGATTGAAAATTTAATAGTACACTCATCAACTGCTCCATATTAAATTGTTCAGAATTCTTTTCGCCCCTAACATCTCCCGCAAAACTAACTTCCTTCGTCACAGCTGTAAGGCTATCTGTGTTCGATACTATTTCAGAATCTTCTGTCGTTAATCTGAGATTCTCTGAATTTTCCGATTGAGAAAAATTTTGAAATGGTTCCGGACTGTCTTCCCGACTTATTAAATTATTTTCAACTCCATTATTCATCATACAGTTGTCCTGTGTTGGCGAGTTCGCCATGTCAACAATTTCGTTCTCACTATTCATCATTTTTGTCTTTTTCATCGATCGCGTAATCATTTACAAAATATACGAAAGATTCGTCACTGTACGAAAATTACACACCGTGACTCTTTATCTCCAACAACACTATTCACACTAGATGTTTCCCTCAAACACGATCAATCGAACAATTGAAATAATTGCACTAAATTGTCAAACCGTTGACAAGACAACAAATTTAATTCTGAGAGGAAAAAAAAATACCATTAGAAGAATGACAATTACCAAATCTACACATGCAAAATAGACTACAATTACTAACTACAAATTACTACAACAATACTACAGTCTACAATTTTCACAATCAGAAGAATCCAAGGGACGATCCTGGCAGGGTCGCCACGTGCATGGGGGCTTATTTAAATATATATAATTGAAAATATTTTTAGTTTTTGTATGTCCGTCCGATTACGCTGTCTCGTGATCGGTTGGCCCTGACTAGTATTATTACGCTATCTGACTGCAACAAACAATGTAAGAAAATTTTCGTAAATACAGTTAATTAATTAAGTCCCCAGCAACTATAAAACCTACAAAATCCAAGCACAAATGTAACTGTTCTGTATGTGGGAGTGTGACTCAACGTCCACATCTGGCACGGTTCTTTTCCAACAAGACAAGAATTTTTTTAAATACCAACTATGCTGACGTGACAAAAGAAATTTAGAAAAACTGTAATTGCGTAAGAAAACCAGAATTCACTCTAATACAAGAACACAAGCCAGATGCTTTGTTGACTGAACCTGTAGTGACGCATTATTTCAGATACACAATTAATAAAAGAGCATTGTAAGTTTTACCTTCATATATATTGACGAAATGCACACAATAACATCTGCTATCTCTCCCATCAAATAACTGCATAAAACATGGAACAACACTCTTTACTACAACATCTTACTCCAACTTCACGACAACCACCAGCTCTTAACACACACTGTCCTCTACGAACTCTCAACAACCACTGACTTCCACGAGCTCTCTACTAGCACTGACTGCCATGAACTCTCGACAACCACTGTGGAGGCGGCTTAATAGTACTCTTTGGCGCACTCTCTGGCGCAGTGGCACAGTGTAGCCACCTTTCAATATATGGTAGCAAGATCGTAGTTGGGTGTAGGTATGCCGATGACATCCTGCTACTTTTTAGTGGGACACGCGAGGAATGTTTGAATTCGTCGACGAGTTGAACGGCTTGCATGATAACACTCAATTTACTGCTCACCACGTTCAAAATGGCTCTGAGCACTATTGGAGTCAACATCAGTCCCCTAGAACGTAGAACTACTTAAACCTAACTAACCTAAGGACATCACACACATCCATGCCCGAGGCAGGATTCGAACCTACGACCGTAGCGGTCGCCCGGCTCCAGACTGCAGCGCCTAGAACCGCTAGGCCACCGCGGCCGGCGCTCACCACGTTAAGGTTGGGGATGTTATCATATCTGGATCTGAAGATTACCTTATTTCGTGCTGAAGTCGGATTCGATTTTTACAGAGAGGCAACCACCACTGTTATAGTGATTCGTGGCTCCTCCAACCACACTATCAGGTATCAGATGTCAGTCTCCAGGTCGTTTCCGTACAGGCTCCGTAGTGTCCCTTTAACGAAGGAAGCCTTCGATAGAGACTTCCGAATTATACAGTATATATACAAAAGTGGTTGTATCACTGAGTTCGCCAGTTGTATTAATCGGGTTATCCCCAGAAAGATAGCGAAAGCGAAGGCAACGGATAGCTCGCTTGTCAGTGCCGATAGTCGGAAGGTCGCCGGCACGACGTATCGTAAAATGCCATGTTTCGAAAGTATTTACGAAATAATCGGTAGACAGTCTGTAAAACCATATCTCTAATGCTCTACTGATTTATTTTGCCTTTTGTTTTATTTATTGTTACATCGTTGAGCTTCTGTAAATGTTGTTTGATAGAATTGATAACACAAAATTGCATACTTCATTCTTTGTAAAAACTTTGGATGTCATGGTTTGATTCTATGCAGTGTAGTATATCTGTCATTTAAATTCTTTGTCCCAATTGGAGGGAGACAAAATTTACTGTATACATTTGGAACTAGGGTGAATCATTTTTTTTTTTTTTTTGTAGAAATACTAATATGTGCAAATGTTCTGTTTTATTTAAAATGTTTGTTTGCTGTTATGTAAACTGCTGACCTTTACTTAGGATTCTTAGTTAGTTTGTATGAAAAAGGTGTAGTGGTTCCCCTTGGAAACGGAACTGTGTAGTGCGCGCAAATTTCAGTTGGCTAGGTAGAAAAGGTGGAAACAAGAGTCAGTCGGGGACGAGCTACCAAACTGTGCACTGCCCATGTAAAAGATGCATATTGTGCTGGTTCCGAGAGAGGATTTTCCTGCCGCTTTCCAATGCCTCGGATGGATGGGTAAATAGCTGGAAATATTCTGGAATTGATATCTATCATCGCCACCAAGAAGGGCCAGAGTCCAGCAATACTGCCTGCAAATCCGCCTACCAACATGCAGTTGCCACCACATTGCGCAATCACTGTAACGGAATACTATAATAATGTACAGTGAAGGATCAGCTAATTGGATGTTTTAGTGTGCACAAATATAAGGTAACTTATAACTGAATTTGTGTACCTACCCTGATTTTTTTTCCTTATCATAACACCTCTCAGGTTCCTCTCCGTTTGAACTAAAGTGTCCTTACTGAAAGAATATTAAAGCCCAGTGTTTTACTAATTAATGTCTCTTGAACATAGTAAAAAGAAAGTTAAAGTTAATGTGGCAAGAGAGTAAACTAAAGTAAATAATTTTCCTGTTAAAACTGCTTATTAATATGTTGTTGCCAACTTCAAAATTAAAAGTTCTTAAGACTGAGGCTTATAAAGTTTTCCTTTGTAAATGATCACATTGCTGCCTGTTGTAAATCGCAAAAGGCGAGCCAGTATCTTACAAATATGTTAATTTTGTGTCTCACTGTAGTAAATGTGGAAAACTGCAGCTGTGGAAAGTTATATGCTCATGCTTGCTGAACACTTGTTTCTTTTGTGTATTGAAAGTGCATATTAATAGTGTAGTAAGATTCACCACTATTTATGAAAACAATAATTTCCTTATTCAAAAGACAGTGAGAAGTAACCTGTTAGTGAATTCCATTTAACTTTGATTCTAAATAGAATAGTATTTAGTTGAGAGATATTTAACCTGTGACCAGTTTATAATTTTGCAGTGAACTACATTTATAATTTTATGTCAGCTAGGAAAAATGTTGGGACAATAATACTGAACCTATGTCCAATTTATGATTCTGCAGTGAATATTAATAGTAATGCTATAAAACTTATTCGGTTTGATTAAGCCCTGAAAGTAATAGTGTGTAATGTTATCTGTTATATTTATGCATGTTTGAATATTTACGTAATTCTGACTTTCACTTCTGATAAGCCACCTCCGTTAGGTACAACGCGGTCAGTATAACAAAATTCCTCTCAGAGGCTAAGACTGCTCTGTTACGTTATACCACAATTGCTTTAACCAATTGCCGTCTGCAGCCCATACAAAACAAAGTACTCAAAATCATAAGCAATGCTCCACGATACACACGCATCGCGGACCTTCACCGGGAATACCGACTTGAGACACTCACGGAGGTAATCCACAAACTCACCACAAGACTATACAGAAACTCCAGACATTCGCAGAACCCGTTTATTCTGAATCTGGGGAACTACGATCACAACCATAGATGGAAACATAAAAGACCAAAAGACATACTTGTAAGGACATAACATCTGTGGCCAAGCATGCGCAAACATAACGGCACAGGCGAGCCCCTGTTAATCAGACGCCATTACTGGATATCCGGCTGGAAAACACTGCCGAATAACTGGCACCACGCAGGGAAGCCGTACCATACACTGCATGCAAACAAGCTCCACACATCCCCCACACAGTGAGATGATCTATGGCCGATCTCCCACTACTGTATAACGATCTCGATTGTTCCAGGAATGCAGCGGTTGCAGCAACTGGGATACATCGCCATCGCTTGCCACGGTAATGATGCGTGATACCCATACTAACAAATCCAATCTTGCACGAACTATCGCAGCTAGTAAGCCACTACTGCTCGTACTACCCATCCCACTGTCGCAGAGGTTTTTTTCCCACGGCACGAAGCTTGGCACTTTTTTCCCTCTGCTCTTCAAATCGCTACCCTCACTCGCGTTTCGTCCACTACCTATCACCTGATGGACCGTGTAGGGTTATGGTACAGCAGTAGCAGACGGTAGTGTTATAAGTTGAGCTCTAAAAATGATGAACCGGCGTTCTTCATTCCCGGTAACACTGGCACACAGTTTTAGGCACGGAGAACATGCCACTTGTCACAAACACGTATAATGCAACCGGAGCGTATTGCATCACTTGAAACGGTTGCCCCCCTGCGGTGGATCGGAAAAAAAATCGGGAGCTTTAGTGCAGGTTTGAACAACGTCTTAGGATTCTTACCTCAAAATCTGTCTTGAGTACCCACGTGAGGATATTGTATCCAAGAAACGAGGACTACACTGTAAGCATCTTGGAGGAGGTCGAAATTGTGAGATCCATTATTCTGTTTCCACAGCAAACCCTGAATGGACAAACGGAGTTGAGGCACCGCAGCATTTAGACAAATGTAGACTGGCTAGGTTAGTTGATGTAATACTCTGTACTTTCTTTACCTAGTTCCTCTTTATATATACTAAAATGGTATCTGTTCCTTGGGACATGTCCGAAAGAACAGATACCATCTTATTAAATATATAGTTAAGGCTCACCGGCCACTTGACCATCTTCTTCTTCTGTGCGGAGGCACAAACAGTGCCCGAACTCTTACGGGAATCGGCAACGCGCCGCGAGTAATGAGTATAATGGGCGGGGGCACTACGAATGTAGTGCGGGACAATACGTTGAGAATGTGGGTTTCGCGGGAGGCGTGCCAGAGATAAATCCCGGCAGTTGCGCTATCCTCTGTGTCCTCGGTGGCTCAGATGCCGGCACGGTAGCTCAGCGTGTTCGGTCAGAGGGTTAGCTGCCATCTGTAATAAAAAAAACTGAGTTAATGGATCAACGACGAACTGAAACGGGTGTCTCACGACGTCTGCCCCGAGCAGATGCAACAAACAACAAAAGCGAACAAAATGAGATTAAAAAAAAAAAAAGATGGATAGAGCGTCTGCCATGTAAGCAGGAGATCCTGGGTTCGACTCTCCGTCGGGGCACACATTTTCATCTGTCCCCGTTGACGTATGTCAACGCCTGTAGGCAGCTAAGGGTGTTCATTTCATTGTAATTTAGTTCCTCTTTGTTTCTCCCGGGCCTTTTCATTTTCGTTCCCACCCCCTCCCCTGCGCCCCGCCCCCCCCCCCCACCTGTGCAGCCACTTATTATCTTAGGTTCTCCCCGTCCTCCTTACCAGTACGTTTTTAAATTTTTTTTAAAAATTGTCTCAAGTTTTATCTATGCTTAAAAGTATTTCTGTTCGCTAAACTTGGATCTTTTTAACAGTATAGAAAGCTTACAGAGTATTTAAAACATTTTACAAAACAGTAATACAATTTTAAACTTCTTGAAGTTTTTAAAGTTTTAAGGTTACTCAGTGCACATTGCGGGCAGACTTGTTTCGTTACCGTATACAGGGTGGTCCATTGATCGTGACCGGGCCAAATATCTCACGACATAAGCGTCAAAAGAAAAAAATACAAAGAGCGAAACTTGTCCAGCTTGAAGGGGGAAACCAGATGGCGCTATAATTGGCTCGGTGTTGTGTTGCCTTCATCATCATTTCATGCCCATCCGGCGCGCAGGTCGCCCAGTGTTGCGTCGAATGTAATAAGAGCTGCACCAAGGCGGCCGGACCTGCCCCGTAAGGGGCCTTCCGGCCAATGACGCCAAACGCTCATGTTCATTTTTCCATAGCGAACTCACGTTGATGTGTCGGCGACGAAATTCGCCTGAAAGTCCTATGGAACCCATCTGGGTCGTTATCAGGTGCCATCACTGCGTACTAAATCAGCGGCCCGTTATTTACACGAATTCATGACCGGTGCGTAGACATCTAACGCCACATACCGCCACAAACCCTTCAAAAAATTGTGGGGTCCCTGGCACGCAGAATCAGTGGTGCACTTCGTTCCAAAGACAGACGAACAAGCTGTTAAGCAAGAGTTCATAATCTTTTGGCTTATCAGCGTATGTCGACTGCAGCTATTATATTCCACAGATTTTTTTTTTTTCAGAAATGTTTTTGTACTTTTCATCTCAATATTCCTTGTTGTCATCAATCTCTCCATCAACATTCCAAAGACAAAGGTGATGGCGCAGCCAACTCCTGGCTCCTCCGTTCCTGACTTCAGCATATCCATCTATGATACACCCTTGGAACAAGTGGACCATTTCCTCTACCTAGGAAGCATACTGTCATCTAACTGCTCATCTGGAAAAGATGTGGAGAATGGATTACGTGCTGCCCATGCAGCATTTGGACGTCTTACAAAGCGTGTCTTCCTGAACAAAGACCTAACTCTTACACCAAACTGATGGTGTACAAAGCTGCAGTCATTCCCACCCTGCTGTATGGTTGCGAAACCTGGTCGTTATATCGCTGTGATCTGAAGAAACTAGAGAGCTTCAACCAACAGAAGTTAAGATATATCATGAACCTGAAATGGGATGACTTCATATCCAACACGGCTGTTCTTGAGAAAGCAAAAATGTATAGCATCATTATCATTGGGCATCAACTCAAATGGGTCGGACATGTCCAGCGGATGAAAAATGACAGACTTCCACGCCAAATGCTGTACAGCGAAGTGAGCAGAGGTAAAAGGCCACGAGGTGCCCCTCTCAAACGTTATAAGGATCAGTACAAGAAAAATCTGAAAAACTTGAACATCGATCCGAGTAACTGGTCCACAATAGCAGAAGACCGAAGTCGCTGGCGCTGAGTTACCTCAAATGCTCTTAAAAACTTTGAGCTGGAACGTCGAAGAATGGAGAATGACAAACGCCGGAGACGTAAACTCCTCCAGGCTCAGCCACGTCCTCCACCTTCCATCAGCTGTAATGTCTGTGGCCGCCTGTTCCACGCTAGGATTGGATTGCTAAGCCATCAGCGACACTTCCACGCCTGAACCGTGACAAAGGAAATCTCAGGAGAGAAATGAAAACTAGGATACGAGTATCAGCCGCCGCCGCCGACGACGAGGACATTGACCATTCGTGTCCTCCCCCGCTCCCACAACACTACCGACCGTTCGGTTGAGCCTGAGCGTCATCAGCGCATGCGCGAGCTGTCTAAAGGCAAGCTATATGCTTTCCTGCCGTCGGTATGACGCAACACGAGGCCGGGCCCCGCGTTCCCCGATTGCGTAGAGACCGGAGAACCGGTGAGTGTGGTTTTCAGGTTTAGCTTCCCGTCAAAAGCTATTTACCTGACCAGTTTGGCCTAGGTAGACCATCACTCCATTTAACTGCGACCACTTCTTGGTTTTTCATGCAAGCCTCAAATTAGGTCTTCAGAGTTTTTCATTAATATTCACCCTACCGGTCGATCACTATGGTGTAATTTGTTGAAGACACATCTACCATACCAGTTTGAAATTCGGCTGTTTTATTCTATGACTTACTGCCTTTTAGCTCTGACGGACAACGAAAGATAGGTACAAAGTTCCGAGCTTTTTAGCTGCAATGTTTTAGTGATACAAATACTTTCTTTTTTTGCCACGGCATTGCCTTCAGGAGCAGCGACTGTTGAAACTAAGTTTTGGAAAACTTTCCATTTCATCTTTGCTGCCGTCAGTGTCATAATTTACCTCTATACTTTTTAAACGTAAGTTTAAGTACTACAGGGTGGTCTATTGATCGTGACCGGGCCAAATATCTCACGAGATAAGCGTCAAACGAAAAAACTACAAACAACGAAACTCATCTAGCTTGAAGGGGGAAACCAGATGGCGCTATAATTGGCCCGCTAGATGCCGCAGCCATAGGTCAAACGAATATGAACTGCGTTTTTTTTAAATAGGAACACCCATTTTTTATTACATATTCGTGTAGTACGTAAAGAAATATGAATGTTTTAGTTGGACCACTTTTTTCGCTTTGTGATAGATGGCGCTGTAATACTCACAAACGTATAAGTACGTGGTATCACGTAACATTCCGCCAGTGGGGACGGTATTTACTTCGTGATACATTACCCGTGTTAAAATGGACCGTTTACCAATTGCGGAAAACGTCGATATTGTGTTGATGTATGGCTATTGTGATCAAAATGCCCAACGGGCGTGTGCTATGTAGGCTGCTCGGTATCCTGGACGACATCATCCAAGTGTCCGGACCGTTCACCGGATAGTTACGTTATTTAAGCAAACAGGAAGTGTTCAGCCACATGGAAACGTCACCACGACCTGCAACAAATGATGATGCCCGAGTAGGTGTTTCAGCTGCTGTCGCGGCTAATCCGCACATCAGTATCAGACAAATTGTGCGAGAATCGGGAATCTCAAAAACGTCGGTGTTGAGAATGCTACAACAACATCGATTGCACCCATACCACATTTCTATGCACCAGGAATTGTATGCCGACGGCTTTGAACGTCGTGTACAGTTCTGCCACTGCGCACAAGAGAATTTACCGGACGATGACAGATTTTTTGCACGCGTTCTATTTAGCGACGAAGCGTCATTCACCAACAGCGGCAAAGTAAACCCGCATAATATGCACTATTGGGCAACGGAAAATCCACTATGGCTGCGACAAGTGGAATATCAGCGATCTTCGCGGGTTAATGTATGGTGCAGCATTATGCAAGGAAGGATAATTGGCCCCCATTTCATCGATGGCAATATAAATGGTGCAATGTACGCTGATTTCCTACGTAATGTTCTACCGGTATTAATACAAGATGTTTCACTGCATGACAGAATGGCGATGTACTTCCAGCATGATGGATGTCCGTCACATAGCTCGCGTGCGGTTGAAGCGGTATTGAATAGCATATTTCACGCCAGGTGGATTGGTCGTCGAAGCACCATAGCATGGCCCGCACGTACACCAGATCTGACGTCTCCGGATTTCTTTCTGTGGGGAAAGTTGAAGGATATTTGCTATCGTGATCGACCGACAACGCCCGACAACATGCGTCGGCGCATTGTCAATGCATGTGCGAACATTACGGAAGGCGAACTACTCACTGTTGAGAGGAATGTCGTTAACACGTATTGCCAAATGCATAGAGGTTGGCGGAAATCATTTTGAGCATTTACTGCATTAATGTGGTATTTACAGGTAATCACGCTGTAACAGCATGCGTTCTCAGAAATGATAAGTTCACAAAGGTACATGTATCTCATTGGAACAACCGAAATAAAATGTTCAAACGTACCAACGTTCTGTATTTTAATTTAAAAAACCTACCGGTTACCAACTGTTCGTCTAAAATTGTGAGTCATATGTTTGTGACTATTATAGCGCCATCTATCACAAAGCGATAAAAGCGGTCCAACTAAAACATTCACATTTCTTAACGTACTACACGAATATGTAATGAAAAATGGGGGTTCCTATTAAGAAAAAACTTAGTTTATATCCGTTTGACCTATGGCAGCGCCATATAGCTGGCCAACCATGGCGCCATCTGGTTTCCCCCTTCAACCTAGACGAGTTTCGTTCTTTGTAGTTTTTTTCGTTTGACGCTTATTTCGTGAGATATTTGGCCCGGTCACGATCAATGGACCACTCTGTATAGTATAGCCAGTTTAATCTTTAAAGTTTTCAGGCAACTTTAAAAGCAGTGTTTAATTCTGTCAGCCAACTGCAAACTGTATATCCTGATGATGCTCTTGTTCATTTGAAGGGAGAAACCTGTCAATAAAAAATTCAGAGTGCAATTTGCGGCTGTTTTGAAAAACAAATATTCTAATTTTCTCATGTGAAACTTTCTAAGAGTTTTCTTGAAATTTTTTAAAATCGTAAAATAACTTTAGAAAATTATCATATCAATGGATGTCGCAGGGTTGTGATTCCTTTTGGATTTATTGTTATACAGATGTTCACCTGAACATCTGTATCTACGAGGGCAGTTCAATGAGTAATGCAACACATTTTTTTTCTCGGCCAGTTTTGGTTGAAAAAACCGGAAATTTCTTGTGGAATATTTTCAAACATTCCCGCTTCGTCTCATATAGTTTCATTGACTTCCGACAGGTGGCAGCGCTGTACGGAGCTGCTAAAATGGCGTCTGTAACGGATGTGCGTTGCAAACAACGGGCAGTGATCGAGTTTCTTTCGGCGGAAAACCAGGGCATCTCAGATATTCATAGGCGCTTGCAGAATGTCTACGGTGATCTGGCAGTGGACAAAAGCACGGTGAGTCGTTGGGCAAAGCGTGTGTCATCATCGCCGCAAGGTCAAGCGAGACTGTCTGATCTCCCGCGTGCGGGCCGGCCGTGCACAGCTGTGACTCCTGCAATGGCGGAGCGTGCGAACACACTCGTTCGAGATGATCGACGGATCACCATCAAACAACTCAGTGCTCAACTTGACATCTCTGTTGGTAGTCCTGTCACAATTGTTCACCAGTTGGGATATTCAAAGGTTTGTTCCCGCTGGGTCCCTCGTTGTCTAACCGAACACCATAAAGAGCAAAGGAGAACCATCTGTGCGGAATTGCTTGCTCGTCATGTGGCTGAGGGTGACAATTTCTTGTCAAAGATTGTTACAGGCGATGAAACATGGGTTCATCACTTCGAACCTGAAACAAAACGGCAATCAATGGAGTGGCGCCACACCCACTCCCCTACCGAGAAAAAGTTTAAAGCCATACCCTCAGCCGGTAAAGTCACGGTTACAGTCTTCTGGGACGCTGAAGGGGTTACTCTGTTCGATGTCCTTCCCCGTGGTCAAACGATCAACTCTGAAGTGTATTGTGCTACTCTTCAGAAATTGAAGAAACGACTTCAGCGTGTTCGTAGGCACAAAAATCTGAACCAACTTCTCCTTCTTCATGACAACGCAAGACCTCACACTAGTCTTCGCACCCGAGAGGAGCTCACAAAACTTCAGTGGACTGTTCTTGCTCATGCACCCTACAGCCCCGATCTCGCACCGTCGGATTTCCATATGTTTGGCCCAATGAAGGACGCAATCCGTGGGAGGCACTACGCGGATGATGAAGAAGTTATTGATGCAGTACGACGTTGGCTCCGACATCGACCAGTGGAATGGTACCGTGCAGGCATACAGGCCCTCATTTCAAGGTGGCGTAAGGCCGTAGCATTGAATGGAGATTACGTTGAAAAGTAGTGTTGTGTAGCTAAAAGATTGGGGAATAACCTGGTGTATTTCAATGCTGAATAAAACAACCCCTGTTTCAGAAAAAAATGTGTTGCATTACTTATTGAACTGCCCTCGTACATAGATACTCCGCAAGCCACTGTAAGGTGCCTGGTGAAGGGTACCCTGTACCATTACTGGTCATTTCCTTTCCTGTTGAACTCGCAAATAGATCGATGGAAAAAGGACACTCTATATGCCTCTGTATGAGCAGTGATTCCTTGCGTCTTATCTTGGCGGCAGTAGAATCGTTCGCCAGTCGGCTTCAAATGGCGGTTCTCTAAACTTCCTCAATAGTTTTGACGTCGTTTCCTTGTTTACGAGGGTACCCCTGCGAGAGTCACTAGAATTAATTAGTCAGAAGTTTGACGAGAAGACCACTGAACTTTTTAGGCATGTCTTGACTTCCACGTATTTTCTTTTTAATGGAGAATACTACGAACAAACGGAGGGAGTCGCCATGGGTAGCCCACTCTCACCGGTGGTAGCGAATTTGTACATGGAGAACTTCGAGGAGGAAGCCCTGTCGTCATCCGTATGGAAACCTACTTGCTTTTTCCGTTACGTGGACGACACGTTCGTCATCTGGCCACATGGTATGGATAAACTCCTTGACTTCCTTACACATCTAAACTCCATACACCCCAACACCAAATTCACTATGGAGACTGAAACGGAGGGTAAACTACCTTTCCTTGACGTCTTGGTCAAGAGAAGGCCTGACGGAACCCTAGGTCATGGGGTGTATCGGAAGACAACGCACACTGATCTGTATTTGCACGCAGACAGCTGCAACCACCCTTCACAAAGAAATGGGGTGCTTAAAACTCTAGTACATAGAGCGCGCACTATCTCTGACGCAGAGAGTCTACCCCAGGAATTGGAACATCTGAGAACTGTATTTCGAAAAAATGGGTACTCAGAGTGGCAGATTCAACATGCTCTCCGCCCACCCACTACAGCACAACCTGTGGAGATGGATGAAATCACGAGGGAGGAGGTAGGTACTGCGTTTATCCCATATACAGGCGCACTCCCGGGGAAAATCGCCCGCATTTTGAAGAAACACCGGGTCGGAACTGTGTTTTGTCCTCCAAATAAAACCCGTGCACTGGTGGGGAGCGCCAAAGATGACCTCGGTTTGAGGAAGGCCGGCGTGTACGAGATTCCGTGTCAATGTGGCAAGTCGTATATTGGTCAGACGATGCGTACCGTCGAGGATCGATGCCATGAACACCAGAGGCACACTCGACTGATGTATCCGAGCAAGTCGGCGGTCGCTGAACATTGTCGGAAAATCGCGCTATGGAGTATGAACGCACGAGGATTCTGGTACAGACGTCGAGATACTGGGACAGCGTTGTTAGAGAGGCCATCGAAATTCGCACCAATGACGACCTCATAAACCGTGACTGTGGCTATAGTCTTAGCAAGGCTTGGGAACCAGCGATTGGGTTAATCGAGAGTAAATCGAGCAAACGTATAGTTGTGACGACCACGGCGGACAGAGCCACCACACCGACGTCATCTCAGACGCCGTCGCAATCTGTTCCACCGCGCGACCGTGGCGCGGGGCGCGGACGGCGGAGGGAGCGCGCCGCGGGCGGAGGGTATTTAAATCGGCCGCCGCCGCGACCGAACCCAGTTCCCTCTGAGCAGCCATAGCGTACGGATCTCCGTGCCGGCACGTTCACAGGAGCGCAGTCCGTCAGTTCACCTGATGATGGCGACATGTATGATCGCCGAAATATTGTGCCCGTTGGACACTATAGACCGGCAGCACACCCGTGGATATTTTGATTTCTCAATAGCGTTTCCCGAAAAGAACGCCGCTTTCCCTCCAGGGATTTCCATTCGAGTTCCCAAAGCATCTCCGTGACACTGACGTGTTGTTCGAGCCTACCGGTAACAAACCTGGCAGCCCGCCTCGGAATTGCTTCGAAGCCTTCCTTCAATTCGACCCGGTGCGGATCCCAAACACTCGAGCAGTACTGAAGAATAGGTCGCACCACCGTCCCATATGCGGTCTCCTTTACAGGTGAGCCACTGTTTCCTAAAATTCTGCCAATAAACCGAAGTCGACCATTCGCCTTCCCAACTACAATTCTCACATGCGCGTTCCGCCTCATATCGCTTTGCAACGTTACGCCCAGATATTTAAACGCCTTCACTGTGTCAAACAGGACAGTAGTAATACTCTATCCGAACATTACAGGTTTGATCTTCCTACTCATCCTCATTAACTTACAGTTTTCCACATTTAAGGCTAGCTGCCATTCATCAAACCAAGTAGAAATTTTGTCTAAGTCGTCTCGTATCTACCTACAGTCCCTCAACTTCGACACCTTACCGTACACCACGGCATCATTAGAAAACAACCGCACATTGCTGCCCACCCTGTCCGCCAAATCAGTTATGTACAGTCGTGGACAAAACGAGCGAGGCCCCTCGCCTTTTCGTTATGCTCATCCGCACAGCTTTGAAGTCTGTTACACAGCATAACGGGCAAGGCGACGAAGTGCTACCAACACATTATGCACACGCGTGTACTTGAAAAACCATCCGAACTTTGTCAGACTGTTTTCAGTCATGTGTAAGACAATATTAACGCTGAATAGTGTGGTAAACACAACACGCACATATACAATATACATGAAAGAAGAAACGCTGACTAGTATGAACTGTACTAATAAAAATGAATTCCAGCATATCGAGATAACATAACTCTTCTAGTAAGACAAAGTACCCCACATCGTTACGAATTAGCAAAATATTACGCGCATTCGGCCACGAAACGGTCTGTGTCATCGTTCAGACCAGTCACACTGGAGTACTGTTGCTGAATTACCATGAAAGTGTGCAAATTTAGCAAAGCGTGAAGATTCATAACGAAATCCTGTTAAAAATCATTTGTTGCCACACTTAAGTCAATTCAGTTATTGAGAGAAGCGGAAAAAGTAGGCAGTAACAAGTATGAAATTCTACAAGAGTTTCATTTTGACATTCACAAGGCACTGGTTCAGAATAAAGATAGCAATAAGACGCATAGGGGGCGCGAGAATTTCTTAAAATGGCTTCACTGATAGTCTGTCTGCCTCCATCAAGATTAGAACAGAAAAGAAACGATACCTCCCTTGTAGTAGCTAACACCTTTCACTACACTAGCAGACAACCCATGCAAACATCCCTCTATTATTATCCCAGACATGAATAAGCCGGCAATTTCGCAATAAAAATGGCAAAATGATCTGCAGTTTCTGTTGCATAGAGCTTTCTGGACTCAAAAAAATGATTTTTCTACCTTTATGTCACCGCTTATGTGACGATCATTCGGGATGTTTAGCGAAATAACAAAATACTGTTATTAGAGAGTAAATTTTGTAGGATAATTCTGCACCACCCGAGGAAATAAACGACGACATAGCTGCCAAACATATTCTACAATGTTTCGAATTCTCTATTAGACTCACCACAGCCAGAAAACGTTCATTAGCCGAAGTGTTTCTTGAGCTAGTTAGCAATGGGATTCTCTCACTTCTAAAACGCGGTGGCATTAGTACTGGGATCTGAATTACCTCGTGTATAGGCAAATGGATTTTTTTTTGCATTCTTGTAAACGTGATTTGGATCCAAAGCGTAGCTACGATTAATATGCTGATGTATCGACTGCAACTAGAACATTTCGAATAAAGAGTAGGGGGAATTATTCATTCGTTGTTAGGATTACGTCACCTAAACCGGTAAAAATGGAACCCTACTGGTCTCACTTTCTTGACCGCCTATCTGTCTACCCAACCCTTGAAACCTGTTTACCTCGAGTACGGGTAGACATAATAAGCGGAAATGTGTTACACTTCCTGCGGTATACGATCCCTTGGTGGTGTAAAAAAGTGAGCTTCTATATGAACACAATCTAAAGATACGGCCGTTTACGTAAAGAAAATTATACGCGAAAGGTCAAAAAATGGCTCTAAGAACTATTCGACCAAACTGCTTAGGTCATCAGTCCCCTAGACCTAGATATACTTAAATCTACCTAAGCTAAGGGCCTCACACACGTCCATGCCCGAGGTAGGATTCCAACCGGTGTCTGAAGTAGTTGCGCTGTTCGTGACTGAAGCGCCTAGAACCACTCGGCCACCGCTCCCGCTGACACCCTTTTCACCATTAACAGAATTTCGTTATGAATCTTCATGCTTTGCTAAATTTGCAATCTTTCATGGTAGTTCAGCAACGATAATCCAGTGTGACTGGTCTGAACGATGACACAGACCGTTTCGTGGCCGAATGCGCGTAATATTTTGCTAATTCGTAACGATGTGGGGTACTTTGTCTTACTAGAACAGTTATGTTATCTCGATATGCTGGAATTCATTTTATTAGTACAGTTCATACTAGTTAGCGTTTCTTCTTTCATTTCTATTTTATATGTACGTGTTGTGTTTAACAGACTATTCAGCGTCAATATAGTCTTACACATGATTGAAAATAGTTCGGATGGTTTGTTAATTTCACGCCTGTGCATTGTATGTTGGTAGCACTTCGTCGCCTTGCCTGTTATACTGTGTAACAGACTTCAAAGCTGTGCGGATCAGCATAACGAAAAGGCGTGGGGTCTCGCTCGTTTTGTTCACGGCTGCACATACGAGGGTTAAATGAAAAGTAATGCCTCCACCTTCGTTAACTGGGTTTGGATGGGAATATTTTAATAAATCAAACGCAAAAATAATTCTTAGAATGTGACCTTTAATTACCAATATTCACTTTTCCACATAATCACTAGCCAGTTGGATATACATTTCTGCCAACGATTAACAAGTTTTCTGAAGAAGTTGACACTCTGTTTCCGCAACCACAGTCTCACAGTTCTTTCTCAACGTCTTCATCAGAAGCATAATGATGTCCCCGCAGATTGTCTTTCATTATCGGGAACAGATGGAAGTCAGACGGTGCTAAATCTGGACTGTATGGAGGATGCCGTACGGTGGTGAGATTCAGTCTCTGAAGTTGTGCTGTGGTGGCACGTGAAGTGTGTGGTTTGCCATTGGCGTGCTGCAGGAAAACATTTCGCTTTTCCTTTCGGACCCTTGTTAGCCGTCGTTTCAGAGTTCACAGCGTTGTGATGTAACGCTCTTAATTTATTGTTGTTCCACGATCATGGAAAGCAACATGGATAACACCATCTGCGTCCCAGAACACTGTGGCCAGCTGCGGGCTGCGTCTTGAATATCTTTTTCTGGGGCGAGTCTATGTGTCGATAATCGACAGACCGACGTTTCGTCTCTGGGTCGTAATGGTGTGCCCACGTTTCGTCTCCTGTCACAATTGAATGGAGAAAGGTGTCGCCTTCATTCTCGTAGCGTGAGAGGAGTTCCTGGCAAATTTCAGGTCTGCGCGCTTTCATTTCAGGAGTCAGCATCCGGGGTACCCATCGTGCACAGATCTTGCGATAGCCAAGCAAAGCAATAATGTGACCCACACGTTCTTGTGAAATGCCGATTGTGCCTGCAGTTTCTCTCTGAGTGATACGACTATCGTCCTGAATCAGTCTGTCAACATTTTGCTTGTGAAACTCGGTGGTTGCTGTCACAGGACGTCCAACTCTTTGTTTGTCACGCAGGTCAGATGTTCCCGCCGCAACATCTTTAAACTTACTCTCCCAACGACGCACAGTACTCACATCAACACAATCACCATAAACTGCTGTCATTCTCTCATGAATCTTCTTTCGTGTGACACCTTCTGCTGTCAAGAGTTCAATGACTGCACGTTTCTTAAAGCGCATTGACCGATCGTCTGCGCAGGGTTCCATACTTTGCACTGTAACAACGCAACCGTTCTGTGCTCAGCCTTCCCGCCAACTGGAGCTGTGGAGAAGAGGCTACGGGACAAGCCAGCCCCTGCCGCATACCAATGCTGCCAACTGTTGAAGAGTTAGGAAGGCAGAGGCATTACTTTCCGGAGGATGCTAAGTTCACCGGACTTGGATACGATGTGACGTCTTTATGACGTATACACGCTACATCGAAAACGATAGAAACCGTATATCGACTATTCGACTTTTGTGAACTTTCGAGAGGTTGTGACAGGGTAGCGCTGTGCTCTGCGCCATTCGTTTAAATGTGTTTTGCGTTCCTTGCGTTTAAATCGTGTATTGTACTGACGCTGCATTCAATCATTTCATACGTCAATCAGTACTAGACACTAACCTTTGGTTAAGATTACATTGAGAAATCCACTTCCCCTCGTATTTCAACCCCGGTCGACGATTTTTCTTCAACAATGCCTCATATTTTTCTTTTTAAGTTCGAAATTCAATCATTCTACACACCAGTCATTACTGGACACTAAGGTACCTGTCTCTGCGGTCCGAGTGTAAAATTACGTGGAATTATGGTCGATAAAAGACTATCTTGGGATGGACATATAAACTACTTACCTAACAAACTCGCACGAGTTTTCTTTCAGCTATATAAATTAAGAAAAAAAAAGTCAGCAAGAGTATGCTGCTACAATCTAATATGTACTGACAAGACCAATTGTATGAAACCATACTAAAATGTTGATAATAAACAAATATTATTTTCGGCGTAAGCATTCAATACAACAATAATCTGGTCGGGACATAAGAAGACTTCACTTTTTTACGTGGTGTTTTCAAGGCCACGGTCAGGAATATTTCTATTAATATCCAGCTCTTTTATTTTGGCGAAAGACATATACGCTGCCACACTGAGCTGTTTTCAGAATCGCACGTGTCAAAACAAACCACTAGCTGACGACAGTATACAATCTCGAACGTTCGTAAAAGTCGATAGGTGCGTTAATCGACTAAAGCGTGTATACACCATAATGACGTCACATCATATCCAGGCTGGGTGAACTTAGCATACTCCTTACTTTCCAGTCAACTCTCGTAGAGAGCAACAGCGGTCCTACCACCCTTCCCTGGGGTACTCCTGAGGACACCCTTGTCTCTGATGAACACTCGCCATCCGTCTAGGACGACATGCTAGGTGCTATTACTTAAGAAGTCTTCGAGAAACTACCGTATCTGTGAACTTAATTCCATATGCTCGTACCTCCGTTAACAGCCTGCAATGGGACACTGTGTTAAATGCTTTCCAGAGGTCTAGAAATATGCACTCTGCCTGTTGCCGTTCATCCATAGTTCGCAATCATGTGAGACGTTGCTTTTAGTGCCCCGACATCGATAGTTATCTAAAAATAAAGGACTAACTGCAGCTGAAGCAGTTTATTGATACCAGAGGCCATTGCCTCAGTGGTGCTGCTTAGTGACCCGGTCGCTGCCTCCCAACTGTGCATGGGGGCTTAATTAAAAAGAATAATGATAAATGCTATAATTTTAGTAGCTGTGTGACCGGTTACGAAGTCTCGTAACCGGTTGGCCCTGGCCAGTATTAGCACGCAATCTGACTGCATAAAATAAAGTGGGATACGGAAGTACTAAAGAATGACGAGATACGTTTGAAGTTCTCTAACGCTATAGATACAGCAATAAGGAATAGCGCAGTAGGCAGTACAGTTGAAGAGGAATGGACATCTCTAAAAAGGGCCATCACAGAAGTTGGGAAGGAAAACATAGGTACAAAGAAGGTAGCTGCGAAGAAACCATGGGTAACAGAAGAAATACTTTAGTTGATTGATGAAAGGAGGAAGTACAAACATGTTCCGGGAAACTCAGGAATACAGAAATACAGGGAATGAAATAAATAGGAAGTGCAGGGGAGCTAAGACGAAATGGCTGCAGGAAAAATGTGAAGACATCGAAAAAGATATGATTGTCGGAAGGACAGACTCAGCATACAGGAAAGTCAAAACAACCTTTGGTGACATTAAAAGCAACGGTGGTAACATTAAGAGTGCAACGGGAATTCCACTGTTAAATGCAGAGGAGAGAGCAGATAGGTGAAAAGAATACATTGAAAGCCTCTATGAGGGTGAAGATTTGTCTGATGTGATAGAAGAAGAAACACGAGTCGATTTAGAAGAGATAAGGGATCCAGTATTAGAATCGGAATTTAAAAGAGCTTTGGAGGACTGACGGTCAAATAAGGCAGAAGGGATAGATAACATTCCATCAGAATTTCTAAAAGCATTGGGGGAAGTGGCAACAAAACGACTATTCACGTTGGTGTGCAGAATATATGAGTCTGGCGACATACCATCTGACTTTCGGAAAAGCATCATCCACACAATTCCGAAGACGGCAAGAGCTGACAAGTGCGAGAATTATCGCACAATCAGCTTAACAGCTCATGCATCGAAGCTGCTTACAAGAATAATATACAGAAGAATGGAAAAGAAAATTGAGAATGCGCTAGGTGACGATTAGTTTGGCTTTAGGAAAAGTAAAGGGACGAGAGAGGCAATTCTGACGTTACGGCTAATAATGGAAGCAAGGCTGAAGAAAAATCAAGACACTTTCATAGGATTTGTCGACCTGGAAAAAGCGTTCGACAATATAAAATGGTGCAAGCTGTTCGAGATTCTGAAAAAAGTAGGGGTAAGCTATAGGGAGAGACGGGTCATATACAATATGTACAACAAGCAAGAGGGAATAATAAGAGTGGACGATCAAGAACGAAGTGCTCGTATTAAGAAGGGTGTAAGACAAGGCTGTAGTCTTTCGCCCCTACTCTTCAATCTGTACATCGAGGAAGCAATGATGGAAATAAAAGAAAGGTTCAGGAGTGGAATTAAAATACAAGGTGAAAGGATATCAATGATACAATTCGCTGATGACATTGCTATTCTGAGTGAAAGTGAAGAAGAATTAAATGATATGCTGAACGGAATGAACAGTCTAATGAGTACACAGTATGGTCTGAGAGTAAATCGGAGAAAGACGAAGGTAATGAGAAGTAGTAGAAATGAGAACAGCGAGAAACTTAACATCAGGATTGATGGTCACGAAGTCAATGAAGTTAAGGAATTCTGCTACCTAGGCAGTAAAATAACCAATGACAGACGGAGCAAGGAGGACATCAAAAGCAGACTCGCTATGTCAAAAAATGCATTCCTGGCCAAGAGAAGTCTACTAATATCAAATACCGGCCTTAATTTGAGGAAGAAATTTCTGAGGATGTACGTCTGGAGTACAGCATTGTATGGTAGTGAAACATGGACTGTGGGAAAACCGGAACAGAAGAGAATCGAAGCATTTAGGATGTGGTGCTATAGACGAATGTTGAAAATTAGGTGGACCGATAAGGTAAGGAATGAGGAGGTTCTACGCAGAATCGGAGAGGAAAGGTATATGTGGAAAACACTGATAAGGAGAAGGGACCGGATGATAGGACATGTGCTAAGACATGAGGGAATGACTTCCATGGTACTAGAGGGAGCTGTAGAGGGCAAAAACTGTAGAGGAAGACAGAGATTGTTATACGTCAAGCAAATAATTGAGGCCGTAGGTTGCAAGTGCTACTCTGAGATGAAGAGGTTAGCACAGGAAAGGAATTCGTGGCGGGCCCCATCAAACCAGTCAGTAGACTGATGACCAAAAAATAAAAATAATGAATGACAAGAAATTTCCATTAACACAATTGATTAATTAAGTCCACTGCAACTATAAAAGCTACGAAACAACAAAGCACAAGTGTAACTGTTCTGTATCTGGCTCGGTTCTTCCTTAATACGCCAAGATCTTTTAAACACCATTTACAATGAACTAAATGAAAAACCAGAAATACTGTAATTGCACATAGAAACCAGAATTACAAGTCTAATACATGAACACGAGCCAGATGCTTTGTTGACTGTACCTGTGACCAAGAGGCATTGTCTTTAAAGAAAACTCTAATACTTTTTTTTTTTACCTCAATATATATTGACGAAAAATACACTCTGACAATTGCAACATCTTCCATCTATACATTACACCAACCGAACAGCATCTACTCTCTCGCCCAACAGAACAACAACTGCTCTCGACATCCTCCGAACTACTACTGCACGAGTGGAGGCAGCGGAATAATATAATCTTTGGCGCAATCTCTGGCGCTATGACTTAGTGTAGCCACCTTTCAACTGTTCCTCCAATGTACGCGGGACACATGCGTTCATATTAGAGATGGGCAAACTGAAACACGTAACTGTTCCGAAACAAATGAAACAGTACAATGTAATGTTCCGATACGCTGTTTCGAAACAGTTTGTGTTTTGTAATCTAATAAACCTACACATTTTATTATCTTGAATGTCTACTGTATAAGTATGTCCATATAAACACAAACGAGGTGCGAGAGCGCTAATCATGTCGCAGAAAGTATGAAACTATCACTTGGGCGTCTTGACAGTTTCGTATTTCATGCAGCAAATGCGCTGATTTCGTGTCGTGTGTCTTTCATACTTTTCAATTGGCTGAGGACAGCCATAGCTGAAGACAGAAGAACACCACGAAAGGAACTGGAGGTGGGAGCAAAATGCAGAAACAACGGATATTCTACTGGGAGCCCCACATTCCGTTAGTATGGGTAATATATCCGTCCTGCTAATTTCCATCTACACAAAGGGAATCATTGTGGATAATAGGCACAGTGACTATAGACTCACAAATAACGCCAAATAATTCGAATAAATAACAAAATATAACAGATAATTTTTTTGTCTTTCAAGGTGTTTCGAACCGTTACTATAAATTCACCATGCTTCCCAGCCCTACCCGTTCACCATTACACTAACAGTGATATGCCAAACAGATTGCTCGCAATTATACCTACATCAAATTTATGTATATGTCTAATAACTGTCTCACTACGTCTTTTTTATTCAAAATGTTGTAGGCTTACTTGCGTTTCTTAATATGATTACTGTACATGGACAGAGAAGCGTATGTTATAAAAAAAAGTGTAATTTAACTGAATGATTTTCACATATTTATTATTTTGAATGTGAATAGTATGCGTAGTTTTATTGTTTGGTTAGTGTTTATAAAGCAGATGTTACGCCATTTCGAAACAGGATAGTCAGCTAGAAACGAAGCTTTATTTTCGGATATCTTAAGCTTCATGCTATTGCTTGTCAAAAAGATTTGGACACTCTTGAAAGTGTTTCATGAAGTGGTATGTTGTGTTTCAGTACCTGTGTCGAGCCCGAATCTCGTCCGACACAGAGTAGAATGAAACATCACTGTTTCGATACAATTAGTCCGTTCCAGGCACAGGTGGACTGAAACAGCCTTATTTTGAAACAACGATACAATTTCTGTGTCTGGCTCGAGATCGAATCTGGTCCGAGACAGGGGCGGAATGAAACACCACTGTTTCGAAACAGTGAACCACAACCGTTCCGAAACACTGAAACAGTTCCACGTATCGATACACTGAATCGAAACATAGAAACAGTGGCCAAGTCTAGTACATATTCTTAAGCACAATCTGGGGACCACTCTCTGGCCACTAAAAACAGCCCCACACCGCAGCACAACCCTTCCGTACTTCGCTGTCGGTTCTAAACGCGATGCAAGGTAATGTCGCCCAGACATCTGTCGGTTGCCGCTGGGTGTAGCGTGATCCACCACTACAAATAACTCGCTTTCAGTCATCCAATGTCCAGTCGGCTCGCTCTTTGCACCACATCAAGTGACGCTTGTAAGTGACTACAAGAATGTGTGACTTGTGAGCAGATGCTCCAACACTGCACCGCATTCTTTTTTATTCCCGACAGTCATTGTCATAGCTGTGTGACACCGAAAATGCAGATAAAATACCTTCTGCAATATCCAAAATTTTCGCCATTTAATATTCGTTGATAACTCGCACTGTACTTTTGATTCTGAAGCTGTAAGCTGTATTACAAGAACTGTATTTAATACGCAATCGAAGTACTAGTGTATTTAATTTTGACTGTATGTAATTTATAACAATATTTGATTATTGCTCATTCAAATTTCTATAGTTTTTTTGCTTTAAAATTTTCGAATATTGATACTATATTTTCTGTGTATGTGAAGTACGGTGTACTATACTCGAGATTGAAGATCTTTGCATTGTATGCGTATAATGTAAGTAAAATGCTGTGTAAATTGTTTAATATGTTAAATAATTTTCTGATGATGCCCGCATCTCGTGGTCGTGCGGTAGCGTTCTCGCTTCCCACGCCCGGGTTCCCGGGTTCGATTCCCGGCGGGGTCAGGGATTTTCTCTGCCTCGTGATGGCTGGGTGTTGTGTGATGTCCTTAGGTTAGGTAGGCTTAAGTAGTTCTAAGTTCTAGGGGACTGATGACCATAGATGTTAAGTCCCATAGTGCTCAGAGCCATTTGAACCATTTTTTTCTGATGACCTTTCGTATTTCAAACTATTTGTGTGTAGAAATTGTTCATCTTGATGTAAATTTTACAGTTTAAGAAATGGTCACGCTTAACAACAATGTAAGGAATAGGTGTTACGTAAAAGCCTGTGTGCTTTTGTTTGAAACGAATGTGGCTGTGCGGAGTGGAAAAGGTGGCAAGGGGGAATTGGCGCGCTACCTAGAGAATGCGCGGGAAGTAAGTCACACAGTCTGTAGGCAGCAGTGATTAAAGCAACACCTTTGTTGAGCAAGCTTTGTCAGAAAATTCGCACAAAATGTCTTGGATGGAGGCTGCAAACGGCTTACGGCATAGCTGCGAGTTGTTGGGCTACTACGCTCCTGGAAATGAAAAAAAGAACACATTGACACCGGTGTGTCAGACCCACCATACTTGCTCCAGACACTGCGAGAGGGCTGTACAAGCAATGATCACACGCACGGCACAGCGGACACACCAGGAACCGCGGTGTGGCCGTCGAATGGCGCTAGCTGCGCAACATTTGTGCACCGCCGCCGTCAGTGTCAGCCAGTTTGCCGTGGCATACGGAGCTCCATCGCAGTCTTTAACACTGGTAGCATGCCACGACAGCGTGGACGTGAACCGTATGTGCAGTTGACGGACTTTGAGCGAGGGCGTATAGTGGGCATGCGGGAGGCCGGGTGGACGTACCGCCGAATTGCTCAACACGAGGGGCGTGAGGTCTCCACAGTACATCGATGTTGTCGCCAGTGGTCGGCGGAAGGTGCACGTGCCCGTCGACCTGGGACCGGACCGCAGCGACGCACGGATGCACGCCAAGACCGTAGGATCCTACGCAGTGCCGTAGGGGACCGCACCGCCACTTCCCAGCAAATTAGGGACACTGTTGCTCCTGGGGTATCGGCGAGGACCATTCGCAACCGTCTCCATGAAGCTGGGCTACGGTCCCGCACACCGTTAGGCCGTCTTCCGCTCACGCCCCAACATCGTGCAGCCCGCCTCCAGTGGTGTCGCGACAGGCGTGAATGGAGGGACGAATGGAGACGTGTCGTCTTCAGCGATGAGAGCCGCTTCTGCCTTGGTGCCAATGATGGTCGTATGCGTGTTTGGCGCCGTGCAGGTGAGCGCCACAATCAGGACTGCATACGACCGAGGCACACAGGGCCAACACCCGGCATCATGGTGTGGGGAGCGATCTCCTACACTGGCCGTACACCACTGGTGATCGTCGAGGGGACACTGAATAGCGCACGGTGCATCCAAACCGTCATCGAACCCATCGTTCTACCATTCCTAGACCGGCAAGGGAACTAGCTGTTCCAACAGGACAATGCACGTCCGCATGTATCCCGTGCCACCCAACGTGCTCTAGAAGGTGTAAGTCAACTACCCTGGCCAGCAAGATCTCCGGATCTGTCCCCCATTGAGCATGTTTGGGACTGGATGAAGCGTCGTCTCACGCGGTCTGCACGTCCAGCACGAACGCTGGTCCAACTGAGGCGCCAGGTGGAAATGGCATGGCAAGCCGTTCCACAGGACTGCATCCAGCATCTCTACGATCGTCTCCATGGGAGAATAGCAGCCTGCATTGCTGCGAAAGGTGGATGTACACTGTACTAGTGCCGACATTGTGCTTGCTCTGTTGCCTGTGTCTATGTGCCTGTGGTTCTGTCAGTGTGATCATGTGATGTATCTGACCCCAGGAATGTGTCAATAAAGTTTCCCCTTCCTGGGACAATGAATTCACAGTGTTCTTATTTCAATTTCCAGGAGTGTATATGCAGAACTGAACGACGCCAAGAAGACAAATTTAGCCCATACAGCAAGAGACTGACAGGCCATACTGTGGGTAGTATAGCCGCCATAATTGTTCGCCGCACCCAAGCCTACAGCCAACAGATAAGACTTTTTTTTAATAATAAATCTACTTTTATACAGCGTGAACCATTAATTTGAACTGTGTTTTAATAATCATACTTGAACTTTAAAGATGATACACCTACATAGTTTGTGACAGGCCTCCAGAAATGTCAACGTTATCCCCATACGATGTTCTTTATGGTGCTCTGTAAGCATTATACCGGCCGGGGTGGCGGAGCGGTTCTAGGCGCTTCAGTCCGGAACCGCATTGCTGCTACGGTCGAGTCGGCCGAAGTGGCCGTGCGGTTAAAGGCGCTGCAGTCTGGAACCGCAAGACCGCTACAGTCGCATGTTCGAATCCTGCCTCGGGCATGGATGTGTGTGATGTCCTTAGGTTAGTTAGGTTTAAGTAGTTCTGAGTTCTAGGGGACTAATGACCTCAGCAGTTGAGTCCCATAGTGCTCACAGCCATTTTTTTGCTACGGTCGCAGGTTCGAATCCTGCCTCGGGCATAGCTGTGTGTGGTGTCCTTAGGTTAGTTGGGTTTAAATAGTTCTAAGTCTAGGGGACTGACGACCTCAGATGTTGTCCCATAGTGCCTGGCGCCATTTGAACCATTTGATTTGTAAGCATTTTGCGCACCCGTCGTGCACAAAATTTGTGGTAGCCTAATTTTGACTGACAATTCCAAACAGTGTGGTGTCACCGCCGGACACCACACTTGCTAGGTGGTAACTTTTAAATCGGCCGCGGTCCGGTAGTATACGTCGGACCCGCGTGTCGCCACTGTCAGTGATCGCAGACCGAGCGCCACCACACGGCAGGTCTAGAGAGACGTACTAGCACTCGCCCCAGTTGTACAGCCGACGTTCATAGCAATGGTTGACTGACCGATACGCTCTCATTTGCCGAGAAGATAGTTAGCATAGCCTTCAGCTAAGTCAATTGCTACGACCTAGCAAGGCGCCGTATTCAATTGATATTTATTATATGAAGTATGTATCATCAAGAGCGATGTTCTACAATTATGGGTTAAAGTTAAGTATTCCAGAAGCTACGTACTTTTATTTATAGCATTCATTACGTATCCTGTTTCAGACCTCACGCCAGCCTGCGTGAGTTTAAGCGTGTGCCTGTCGGCTTCCTCTCATTGTGTCTAGGCTGTCTTGTCTAGACACAACAAACGGCAAAGTCCATGAAACGTGTAGAAAAGAAGGCGAAAGCTCCGTTGTTGTGAAACGACGGTTGTCACAAATCGTTTCATCAACTTTAGCGACAGGATCGTCAGTCACAACGCTCGGACGTCCACTCTTCTCTTCATTATGAACGTAGATTCGGCCATTTTTAAACCGAATGCACCATTTCCGGACGGAAAAATCACTCATTACTTTGTTTCCGTACACTTCACACAGTTCACAATAAATTTCTATAGGTTTTAGCTTTTTGCCAACAAGAACCCTATCACAGGGCGCACCGCACAACTGGCGGGATTTTCGATTGCATCGCACATTTCAAATTCGAATATCGAAGAAACCAAACTCGCAGAGACGTCCCCGCTGTCACAGATGGATGCCGACTGAGCTGCCGAGCATGCACATACCAAAATACGAGGTGTGGCTAGAAAAAAACCGGACCAGTACTGGTGAAACAATAAAACGAATGCAATAAGGCTGAAAGTCACGTGACTCTCGCTCCGCCTACTGCTCGAGTTTCATCTGCCTCCTGCACTCAGTCTGCCCGTGGCATCTGTTTTAAGTAGTTGACGTTTTGTCTGTGCGTCGGAAAATGTTGAGTGTACAGAAAGAACAGCGTGTTAACACCAAATTTGTTTCAAACTAGGAAAATCTGCAAGTGAAACGTTTGTAATGTTACAACAAGTGTACTGCGATGATTGTTTATCGCGAACACAAGTGTTTGAGTGGTTTAAACGATTTAAAGATGGCCGCGAAGACACCAGTTATGACACTCGCACCGGCAGACCATTGTCAGCAAAAACTGATGCAAACATTGAAAAAATCGGTAAACTTGTTCGACAAGATCGCCGTTTAACAATCAGAGCAGTGAAACTTCCTGGCAGATTAAAACTGTGTGCCCGACCGAGACTCGAACTCGGGACCTTTGCCTTTCGCGGGTTAGTGCTCTACCAACTGAGCTACCGAAGCACGACTCACGCCCGGTGCTCACAGCTTTACTTCTGCCAGTACCTCGTCTCCTACCTTCCAAACTTTACAGAAGCTCTCCTGCGAACCTGCAGAACTAGCACTCCTGAAAGAAAGGATATTGCGGAGACATGGCTTAGCCACAGCCTTGGGGATGTTTCCAGAATGAGATTTTCACTCTGCAGCGGAGTGTGCACTGATATGAAACTTCCTGGCAGATTAAAACTGTGTGCCCGACCGAGACTCGAACTCGGGACCTTTGCCTTTCGCGGGCAAGTGCTCTACCAACTGAGCTACCGAAGCACGACTCACGACCGGTGCTCACAGCTTTACTTCTGCCAGTACCTCGTCTCCTACCTTCCAAACTTTACAGAAGCTCTCCTGCGAACCACGACGGGCGTGAGTCGTGCTTCGGTAGCTCAGTTGGTAGAGCACTTGCCCGCGAAAGGCAAAGGTCCCGAGTTCGAGTCTCGGTCGGGCACACAGTTTTAATCTGCCAGGAAGTTTCATATCAGCGCACACTCCGCTGCAGAGTGAAAATCTCATTCTGGAAACATCCCCAAGGCTGTGGCTAAGCCATGTCTCCGCAATATCCTTTCTTTCAGGAGTGCTAGTTCTGCAGGTTCGCAGGAGAGCTTCTGTAAAGTTTGGAAGGTAGGAGACGAGGTACTGGCAGAAGTAAAGCTGTGAGCACCGGGCGTGAGTCGTGCTTCGGTAGCTCAGTTGGTAGAGCACTTGCCCGCGAAAGGCAAAGGTCCCGAGTTCGAGTCTCGGTCGGGCACCCAGTTTTAATCTGCCAGGAAGTTTCATATCAGCGCACACTCCGCTGCAGAGTGAAAATCTCATTCTGGAAACATCCCCAAGGCTGTGGCTAAGCCATGTCTCCGCAATATCCTTTCTTTCAGGAGTGCTAGTTCTGCAGGTTCGCAGGAGAGCTTCTGTAAAGTTTGGAAGGTAGGAGACGAGGTACTGGCAGAAGTAAAGCTGTGAGCACCGGGCGTGAGTCGTGCTTCGGTAGCTCAGTTGGTAGAGCACTTGCCCGCGAAAGGCAAAGGTCCCGAGTTCGAGTCTCGGTCGGGCACACAGTTTTAATCTGCCAGGAAGTTTCATATCAGCGCACACTCCGCTGCAGAGTGAAAATCTCATTCTGGAAACATCCCCAAGGCTGTGGCTAAGCCATGTCTCCGCAATATCCTTTCTTTCAGGAGTGCTAGTACTGCAGGTTCGCAGGAGAGCTTCTGTAAAGTTTGGAAGGTAGGAGACGAGGTACTGGCAGAAGTAAAGCTGTGAGCACCGGGCGTGAGTCGTGCTTCGGTAGCTTAGTTGGTAGAGCACTTGCCCGCGAAAGGCAAAGGTCCCGAGTTCGAGTCTCGGTCGGGCACACAGTTTTAATCTGCCAGGAAGTTTCATATCAGCGCACACTCCGCTGCAGAGTGAAAATCTCATTCTGGAATCAGAGCAGTGTCTGAGTTAACAGGAGTTGACAAGGAAAGTGTTAGGCGGATTCTTCATGAAAGTTTCAAGATGAACAAAGTGTGTTCAAAAATGGTTCCAAAGTGTCTCACAATTGAACAGAAGGAACGCCGAAGAATGATTTGTTCTGACATCCTGGAAAACATTGAAAGTGATCCCACCTTCTTACAAAATCGATGCACTGGAAAACTCCTGGTTCTCCACGACAAAAAAAACACGAATGTCAAAATCGAAATTCAAGGCAATGATGATTGTTTTTTTTGACATCAAAGGGATTGTGCACATTGATTGGGTACCAGAGGGACAAACAGTGAATCAGCATTACTACATTAGCGTCCTGGCTACCCTACGTGAGCGAGTACGGAGAAAACGGAACGATTTGCGGAGAAAAAAGTCATGGATCCTTCACCAAGACAATGCCCCAGCTCACAGTGCGTTGTCAGTGAAGACGTTTTTGGCAAAACACAACATTCCCATCTTAGATCATCCACCCTACTCACCTGATTTGGCCCCCTGTGACTTTTTTCTTTTCCCTAAAGTCAAGTCAGCTTTGAAAGGAAATAGATTTGAGACTGCTGAAGCAGTAAAAGGAAAAGCGACGGAAGTAATGTATGGACTTACCGAAAATGATCTGCAGCATTGCTATGAACAGTGGAAAATTCGTATGGAGCGGTGTAGAGACCGAGGAGGAGAGTACATTGAAGGAGATAACATGAAATTGTAAATAATTGTAAATAAATGTTTTTTCCAGCATCAGTCCGGTTATTTTCTAGCCGCACCTCGTATACGCGATCGGCGCGCGCCAGCGCGTCACACGGAAACGATCCCTACTTTCTGAATAGCCCTCGTATAACGAAAATATTGTAAACTGCTGGGTAATTACCAGCGGAGCTTTATTGAAATGATAACGACGACTAAATTGTACTACATCCACGTCTACATCCATACGCCGCAAGCCACCTGATGGTGTGTGGCGGAGGATACCTTGAGTACCTCTATCGGTTGTCCCTTCTATTCCAGTCTCGTATTATTCGTGGAAAGATTGTCGGTATGCCTCTGTGTGGGCTCTAATCTCTCTGATTTTATCCTCACGGTCTCTTCGCGAGATACACGTAGGAGGGAACAATATACTGCTTGATTCCTCGGTGAAAGTATTTTCTCGAAACTTCAACAAAAGCCCGTACCGAGCTACTGAGCGTCTCTCTTGCAGAGTCTTCCACTGGAGTTTATCTATCATCTCCGTGACGCTTTCGCGATTACTAAATGATCCTGTAACGAAGCGCGCTGCTCTCTGTTGTATCTTCTCTATCTCTTCTATCAACCCTATCTGGTACAGATCCCACACAGCTGAGCAGTTTCAAGCAGTGGGCGAACAAGCCTACTGTAACCTACTTCCTATGTTTTCGGATTGCATTTCCTTAGGATTCTTCCAATGAATCTCAGTCTGGCATCTGCTTTACCGACGATCAATTTTATATGGTCATTCCATTTTCAATCACTTCTAATGCCTACTCCCAGATAATTTATGGAGTTAACTCCTTCCAGTTGCTGACCTGCTATATTGTAGCTAAATGATAAAGGATCTTTCTTTCTATGTATTCGCAGCACATTACACTTGTCTACATTGAGATTCAATTGCCATTCCCTACAAATGGTTCAAATGGCTCTGAGCACTATGGGACTTATAACTACTTAAACCTAACTAACCTAAGGACATCACACACATCCATGCCCGAGGCAGGATTCGAACCTGCGACCGCAGCGGTCACGCGGTTCCAAACTGTAGCGCCTAGAACCGCGCGTCCACACCGGCCGGCCCATTCCCTGCACCATGCGTCGATTCGTTACAGATCCTCCTACAATTCAGTACAGTTTTCCCTTGTTACAACCTCTCGATATACCACAGCATCATCCGCAAAAAGCCTCAGTGAATTTCCGATGTCATCCACAAGGTCATTTATGTATATTGTGAATAGCAATGGTCCTACGACACTCCCCTGCGGCACACCTAAAATTACTCTTACTTCGGAAGACATCTCTCCATTGAGATTGACATGCTGCGTTCTGTTATCTAGGAACTCTTCAATCCAATCACACAAATGGTCTGATAGTCCATATGCTCTTATTTTGTTCATTAAACGACTGTGGGGAACTGTATCGAACGCCTTGCGGAAGTCAAGAAACACGGCATCTACCTGGTAACCCGTGTCTATGGCCCTCTGAGTCTCGTGGACGAATAGCACGAGCTGGGTTTCACACGACCGTCTTTTTCGAAACCCGTGCTGATTCCTACAGAGTAGATTTCCAGTCCCCGGAAAAGTCATTATAAACGAACATAATACGTGGTCCAAAATTCTACAACTGATCGACGTTAGAGATATAGGTCTATAGTTCTGCACATCTGTTCGACGGCCCTTCTTGAAAACGGGGGTGACCTGTGCCCTTTACCAATCCTTTGGAACGCTACGCTCTTCTAGAGACCTACGGTACACCGCTGCAAGAAAGGGGGCAAGTTCCTTCGCGTACTCTGCGTGAAATCGAACTGGCATCCCATCAGGTCCAGCGACATTTCCTCTTTTTAGCGATTTTAATTGTTTTTCTATCCCTCTGTCATCTATTTCGATATCTACCATTTTGTCATCTGTGCGACAATCTAGAGAAGAACTACAGTGCTGTCTTCCTCTGTGAAACAGCTTTGGCAAAAGACATTTAGTATTTCGGCCTTTAGTCTGTCATCCTTCGTTTCAGTATCATTTTGGTCACAGAGTGTCTGGACATTTTGTTTTGATCCACCTACCGCTTTGACATAAGACCAAAATTTCTTGAGATTTTCTGCCAAGTCAGTGCATAGAACTTTACTTTCGAATTCGTTAAATGCCTCTCGCATATCCCTCCTCACACTACATTTCGCTTCGTATAATTTTTGTTTGTCTGCAAAGCTTTGGCTACGTTTATGTTTCCTGTGAAGTTCCCTTTGCTACCGTAGCAGTTTTCTAACTCGTTTGTTGTACCACGGTGGCTCTTTTCCATCTCTTACGATCTTGCTTGGCACATACTCATCTAATGCATATTGTACGATGGTTTTGAACTTTGTCCACTGATCCTCAATACTCTCTGTACTTGAGTGAAAACTTTTGTGTTGAGCCGTCAAGTACTCTGAAATCTGCTTTTTGTCACCTTTGCTAAACAGAAAAATATTCCTACCTTTTATAATATTTCTACACTACTGGCCATTAAAATTGCTACACCAAAAAGAAATGCAGATGATAAACGGGTACTCATTGGACAAATATATTATACTAGAACTGACATGTGATTAAATTTTCACGCAATTTGGGTGCATAGATCCTGAGAAATCAGTACCCAGAACAACCACCTCTGGCCGTAATAACGGCCTTGATACGCCTGGGCATTGAGTCAAACAGAGCTCGGATGGCGCGTACAAGTACAGCTGCCCATGCAGCTTCAACACGATACCACAGTTCATCAAGATTAGTGACTGGCGTATTGTGACGAGCCAGTTGCTCGGCAACCATTGACCAGACGTTTTCAGTTGGTGAGAGATCTGGAGAATGTGTTGGCCAGGGCAGCAGTCGAACATTTTCTGTATCCAGAAAGGCGCGTACAGGACCTGCAACATGCGGTCGTGCATTATCCTGCTGAAATGTAGGGATTCGCAGGAATCGAATGAAGGGTAGAGCCACGGGTCGTAACACATCTGAAATGTAATGTCCTCTGTTCAAAGTGCCGTCAATGCGAACAAGAGGTGACCGAGACGTGTAACCGATGGCACCCCATACCATCACGCCGGGTGATACGCCAGCATGGCGATGACGAATACACGCTTCCGATGTGCGTTCACCGCGATGTCACCAAACACGGATGCGACCATCGTGATGCTGTAAACAGAACCTGCATTCATCCGAAAAAATGACGTTTTGCCATTCGTGCACCCAGGTTCGTCGTCGAGTACACCATCGCAGGCGCTCCTCTCTGTGATGCAGCGTCAAGGGTAACCGCAGCCATGGAGCTGATAGTCCGTGCTGCTGCAAACGTCGTCGAACTGTTCGTGCAGATGGTTGTTGTCTTGCAAACGTCCCCATCTGTTGACTCAGGGATCGAGACGTGGCTGCACGGTCCGTTACAGCCGTGCGAATAAGATGCCTGTCATCTTGACTGCTAGTGATACGAAGCCGTTGGGATCCGGCACGGCGTTCCGTATTACCCTCCTGAACCCACCGATTCCATATTCTGCTAACAGTCATCGGATCTCGACCAACGCGAGTAGCAATGTCGCGATACGATAAACCGCAGTCGCGATAAGCTACCATCCGACCTTTATCAAAGTCGGAAACGTGATGGTACGCATTTCTCCTCCTTACACGAGGCATCACAACAACGTTTCACCAGCAACACCGGTCAACTGGTGTTTGTGTATGAGAAACTTTCGTCATGTCAGCACGTTGTAGATGTCGCCACCGGCGCCAACCTTGTGTGGATGCTCTGAAAAGCTAATTATTTGCATATCACAGCATCTTCTTCCTGTCGGCTAAATTTCGCATCTGTAGCACGTCATCTTCGTGGTGTAGCAATTTTAATGGCCAGTAGTGTACATGTTCTTCCATAGATCGTATGAACGATTCTTTCATCGAAATAATGTAAATCGAGTCATTTTATAGGATATGTGCACATGACTAGTGTTAACATTAAGGAACACATTATCATTTTATTCCTACTCATGCAACTATCCTTAAAACAATTTTTTTAACTGGCTGCCAGTTTTTAAGTAGATATTCGTCAACTGGACAGAAGGAGCTGTCCAGGAGAAATCATTTTAGATTAGATTTACAACTGAATTCGGTAGCTGTCAAACATTTTATTTTATTGTGCCTATTATCAAAACTTTTTGTTGCTACATATTGAACTCCTTCCTAACCAACTGAAAACTTTAACAATGAGTAATAAAAGTCATTTTCCCCTGTAGTGTTGTAGCTAGTGTTCGCAAATTGTGATGGAGTTTTTATGATGGGCTTCATTAGCGTAAATACTTATTGTGACGGCGCATTTAAAAGGCCCAGCTCCTTGGAGAGATGTATGCATGACGTCTGTAAATGGGCACCACATGTTTTTACTGCTCGCTTTTTCAGTACTGTCTAAGTGATGAGATACCCCGGAAAATTATTCCGAACGCCATTATTGAGTGGAAAGACGCAAAATATGTTAACAAGTTGATATGTTTGTTTCCAGGATTGGTAACTATACGAAGAGCAAAAGTAGTTGAATTTAACTGTTTGAGAAGCTCGGTAATATGCTTCTTCCAGTTCAAGTTATCGTCACAATGTACACCCAAAAATTTCGGGCAATATGTCCTGTATACTGACTCCTTCTCAGGTGCTACGTCAGTTGTTGGTATGACTCTATTTGTTGTGTTGTTGTTGTGGTCTTCAGTCCTGTGAGTGGTTTGATGCAGCTTTCCATGCTACTCTATCCTGTGCAAGCTTCTTCATCTCCCAGTAGCTACTGCAACCTACATCCTTCTGAACCTGTTTAGTGCATTCGTCTCTTCCTCTACGATTTTTACCCTGCACGCTGCCCTCCAATACTAAATTGGTGATCCCTTGATGCTTCAGAACATGTCCTAACAACCGATCCCTTCTTCTAGTCAAGTTGTGCCATAAACTTCTTCTATTCAATACCTCCTCGTTAGTTATGTGATCTACCCATCTAATCTTCAGCATTCTTCTGTAGAACTGAATGTAGAGTGTTTTTCCTAAATTTATGGAGAGTTCATTCCGAGAGAAACACTTCATAATTCTTGGCAAAATATCATTTACCAACTCTTCTATTGCTTTCTCTCTCTAATGGAATTTATTATAACGCTAGTATCGTCTGGAAAAAATGCCAGTTTTGCTTGTTGAATGTTAAGTGGAACGTCATTCACATATACGAGGAATTGGAGTGGACCCAAAAATGAACGCTGGGGGACTCCTCCTCTCACACCCACTCCCTAATACTTTCTGCCTTTCTGACATTTTCTGAATTATTAAGCACAACCTTTTGCATTTTATTTGTCAGGTATGATTCAAACCAGCTGTGCAAAGAGCCATCAGTTCCATAAAACTTGAGTTTTTAGGAGAGTATCATGATCAAACAACCAAAAACCTTGGAATGATCACGAAAAATACTAACTGGCGATATATTATTGTTTAAGGCTTGTACTGTTTGATGAAAAAATATAAAAACAACATGATTAAACCAGTAACGTTTCTGGAATGCAAACATATGTTAAGAAAACTGCATCCACTTGAGTGTGCGACTCCTCTTGCGCACATTGCTTCTTCGAATATTTTGGAAAAAGACGCCGCAAAGGAAATGGGACGATAATTGTTTAAGTCTGTTCTGTCACCTATGTTATGAAGTGGTTTAATAATTTGATATTTTAACCTGTCTAGAAAAATTCGCTTTGCCAGTGGTGCACTGCATATATCCCTAAGGACATTACTCATCAACCACACAACAGGTCTTGTTTCTCGGAATTTTTATAATTGTGTTAATTTCAGTGAAGGATGTTGGTGTTACTTTCAGTTGCTTCAAGTTTTGTGGGATGACATTTTTAATATATTCTTTCGCTTTTCAACTGAATCCTTTAAACCTACATTAGCTGCCAGGGTCAGAAAACTGCCGTTAAAAGCGTTTCGAACTTGTGAGTTACCAGTCGCAACGTTTTCTTTTAGCTTAACTTTCATGGAAATTTTGTATACTGATGCACTTTTGATAACTTTTCTTATGTCTTGACCACACTTTTATTTTTCTAAGCCGGCCGTTGGTGGCCGAGCGGTTCTAGGCGCTTCAGTCTGGAGCCGCGCGACCGCTACGAACGCAGGTTCGAATCCTGCCTCGGGCATGGATGTGTGTGATGTCCTTAGGTTAGTTAGGTTTAAGTAGTTCTAAGTTCTAGGGGACTGATGACCTGCGATGTTAAGTCCCATAGTGCTCAGAGCCATTTTTCTAACGACCTTGCTCGTTTCGACTGTACGTCAGTTTCAAAGGCAGTGTTATGTTAGTTATACACTGAAGAGCCAAAGAAACTGGTACACCCGTGAGCACGCAGAAATGCCACAACAGGACGTGGCATGGACTCGATTAATGTCTGAAGTAGTGCTGGAGGGAACTGACACCATGAATCCTGCACGGCTGTCCTGAAATCCATAAGAGTACGAGGCGGTGGGGATGTCTTTTGAACAGCACTTTCCAAGGCATCCCAGATATGCTCAATAATGTTAATGTCTGGAGAGTTTAGTGGCCAGCGGAAGTGTTTAAACTCAGAACAGTGTTCCTGGAGCCACTCTGTAGCAATTCTGGACGTGTGTGGTGTCACACAATCCCGGTAGAATTGCCCAAGTCCGTCAGAACGTACAGTGGACAAAAAATGGTTCAAATGGCTCTGAGCACTATGGGACTTAACATCTGTGGTCATCAGTCCCCTATAACTTAGAACTAGTTAAACCTAACTAACCTAAGGACATCACACACATCCATGCCCGAGGCAGGATTCGAACCTGCGACCGTAGCGGTCGCGTGGTTCCAGACTGCAGCGCCTAGAACCGCTCGGACACCCTGGCCGGCCACAATAGACATGAATGGATGCAGGTGGCCAGACAGGATGCTTACGTACGTATTACCTGTCAGAGTCGTATCTAGACGTATCAGAGGTCCCATATTGCATATGTACTAAGATGGAATCTGTTTTTTCGGGCATATCAGAAAAAACAGACACCATCGGTGACCATACAGCTCGCTAGAATGAAATTACAATGGAATGAACACCCTTAGCTGCTTACAAGCGTTGACATACAGTCAACGGGGACAGATGAAAATGTGTGGCCCGACCGGGACTCGAACGCGGCATCTCCTGCTTCCTGCTTACACCGAGGACAGACATGACAGCGTGACTGCAGGGATTTATCTCTGGCACGCCTCCCGCGAAACGCACATTCTCAACTTATCGTCCCGCACTACATTCGTAGTATATATATATATATATATATATATATATATATATATATATATATATATATATATATAGAGTTAAGGCTCACTGGCCACTTGACCATACTGGGACAGCGTTGTTAGAGAGGCCATCGAAATTCGCACCAATGACGACCTCATAAACCGTGACTGTGGCTATAATCTTAGCAAGGCTTGGCAACCAGCGATCGGGTTAATCAAGATTAAATCGAGCAGACGTATAGTTGTGACGACCACGGCGGACAGAGCCATCACACAGACGTCATCTCAGACGCCGTCGCAATCTGTTCCACCGCGCGACCGTGGCGCTGGGCGCGGACGGCGGAGGGAGCGCGCCGCGGGCGGAGGGTATTTAAATCGGCCGCCGCCGCGACCGAACCCAGTTCCCCCTGAGCAGCCATAGCGTACGGATCTCCGTACCGGCACGCTCACAGGAGCTCAGTCCGTCAGTTCACCTGATGATGGGGACATGTTTGATCGCAGAAATATATTGTGCCCGTTGGACACTATAGACCGGCAGCATACCCGTGGATATTTTGATTATCTTCTTCTTCTGTGCGCATGCACAAACAGTGCCCGAACTCTTAAGGGAATCGGCAACGCGCCGTGAGTAATGAGTATAATGGGCGGGGGCACTACGAATGTAGTGCGGGACAATACGTTGAGAAGTGGGTTTCGCGGGAGGCGTGCCAGAGATAAATCCCTGCAGTCGCACTATCTTCTGTGTCCTCGGTGGCTCAGATGGATAGAGCGTCTGCCATGTAAGCAGGAGGTCCCGGGTTCGAGTCCCGGTCGGGGCACACATTTACATCTGTCCCCGTTGACTGCATGTCAACGCCTGTAAGCAGCTAAGAGTGTTCATTTCATTGCAAGCCCCATATTACTCCAATTGCACTTACCCTACACCATTACAGAGCCTCCACCAGCTTCAACAATCCCCATGGACTCACGAGGTTCTCCCTACCCGTACTCGTCAGTCCGCTTGATTCAATTTGAAACGAGACAGCACTGAAATCTGCAGCAATTTGCGGAAGAGTTGCGCTTCTGTAACGATGAATGATTCTCTTCAGTTGTCCTTGGTCCCCTTCTTACAGGATCTTTTACCGGCCGCAGCGATGTCGGAGATTTGATGTTTTATCGGATTCCTAATATTCACGGTACGCTCTTGAAATGTTCGTACGGGAAAATCCCCACTTCATCGCTACGTCGGAGATGCTGTGCCCCATCGCTTGTACGTCGACTATAACATCACGTTCAAACTAACTTACATGTTGATAACCTGCCATTGTAGCAACTGTGCCAGACACTTGTTGTAAGTCCCATATTATACAGGGTGTTACAAAAAGGTACGGCCAAACTTTCAGGAAACATTCCTAGCACACAAAGAAAGAAAAGATGTTATGTGGACATGTGTCCGGAAACGCTCATTTTAGTTTCGTCAGTATGTACTGTACTTCCTCCATTCACCGCCAGTTGGCCCAATTGAAGGAAGGTAATGTTGACTTCGGTGCTTGTGTTGACATGCGACTCATTGCTCTACAGTACTAGCATCGAGCACATGAGTACGTAGCATCAACAGGTTAGTGTTCATCACGAACGTGGTTTTGCAGTCAGTGATGTTTACAAATGCGGAGTTGGCAGATGCCCATTTGATGTACGGATTAGCACGGGGCAATAGCCTTGGTGCGGTACGTTTGTATCGAGACAGATTTCCAGAACGAAGGTGTCCCGACAGGAAGACGTTCGAAGCAATTGATTGGCGTCCTAGGGAGCACGGAACATTCCAGCCTATGACTCGCGACTGGGGAAGACCTAGAACGACGAGGACACCTGCAATGGACGAGGCAATTCTTCGTGCAGTTGACGATAACCCTAATGTCAGCGTCAGAGAAGTTGCTGCTGTACAAGGTAACGTTGACCACGTCACTGTATGGAGAGTGCTACGGGAGAACCAGTTGTTTCCGTACCGTGTACAGCGTGTGCAGGAACTATCAGCAGCTGATTGGCCTCCACGGGTACACTTCTGCGAATGGTTCATCCAACAATGTGTCAATCCTCATTTCAGTGCAAATGTTCTCTTTACGGATGAGGTTTCATTCCAACGTGATCAAATTGTAAATTTTCACGATCAACGTGTGGGCTGACGAGAATCCGCACGCAATTGTGGAATCACCTCGTCAACAGAGATTTTCTGTGAACGTTTGGGCAGGCGTTGTTGGTGATGTCTCGATTGGGCCCCATGTTCTTCCACCTACGATCAATGGAGCACGTTACCATGATTTCATACGGTATAGTCTACCTGTGCTGCTAGAACATGTGCCTTTACAAGTACGACACAACATGTGGTTCATGAACGATGGAGCTCCTGCACATTTCAGACGAAGTGTTCGTACGCTTCTCAACAACAGATTCGCTGACCGATGGATTGGTAGAGGCGGACCAATTCCGTGACCTCCACGCTCTCCTGACCTCAACCCTCTTGACTTTCATTTATGGGAGCATTTGAAAGCTCTCGTCTACGCAACCCCGGTACCAAATGTAGAGACTCTTCGTGCTTGTATTGTGGACGGCTGTGATACAATACGCCATTCTCCAGGGCTGCATCAGCGCATCAGGGATTCCGTGCGACGGAGGGTGGATGCATGTATCCTTGCTAACGGAGGACATTTAGAACATTTCCTGTAACAAAGTGTTTGAAGTCACGCTGGTACGTTCTGTTGCTGTGTGTTTCCATTCCATGATAAATGTGATTTGAAGAGAAGTAATAAAATGAGCTCTAACATGCAAAGTAAACGTTTCCGGACACATGTCCACATAAGATATTTTCTTTCTTTGTGTGTGAGGAATATTTCCTGAAAGTTTGGCCGTACCTTTTTATAACACCCTGTATAGGCGTTGCCGACCGCAGCGCCGCATCCTGCCTGTTTTCACATCTCTGTGTTTGAATGCCCATGCCAATACCAGTTTCTTTGGCGCTTCAATATACAAAATTGTTCGTGGATACATAACTGACATAACACTGCCTTTGAGAATGAACCGTTTAAGGTCGTTGGAAAAATAAAAAAAAAATGTTTCGAATGGCTCTGAGCACTATGTGACTTAACTTCTGATGTCATCAGTCGCCTAGAACTTAGAACTAATTAAACCTAAGTAACCTAAGGACAACACACACATCCATGCCCGAGGCAGGATTCGAACCTGCGACCGTAGCGGCCGCTCGGTTCCAGACTGTAGCGCCTAGAACCGCACGGCCACTCCGGCCGGCTTGGAAAAATAAACGTGTGGTGGAGACATAAGAGAAGTTATCAAAAGTGCATCCAAATGGCCGCGTCGGTTCACAGCATTTTCAGGCAAACTGCAGCTTGTACACTGAATGCCTGTCCTGTGTCCGGTCATCAACAAACAGCCGTAAATTGCTGACCACGCCGTCTGCAAAAATATTTATGTCTATACAGAATAATACTGGTCCTATCACACTTCCCCTGGGGCACACCTGACGATGCCTTTGTCTCTGATGAACGCTCGCCGTTGTTTGAATCCAGTACGGCCAAGTTTATGTCTAAAACGAACTGTGTTGATGTAACTACGTCGGTCGGACTAGTGTTTATGTTGCACAGCTTGGAGCAGACATCTTCCTCCAAAGGAACATACGCCTGAAGACTAAAAACGGGACCGTGCGCTTACCAGTATATGCCCTACCACAATCACCACACTTGCCATTAAAAAACTTCACACTGAGTTTTAAGGCGCTCCGGAACGCCCTATACTTGCAATGTTAAAATAACGCTTATAAATTACATCTTTCCTCACAAAGTATTTGAGGTAGGAAGTTGAACTTTTTACAGATTATCTATTGTAATATGGGCTACAACTTAACACAGGGATTTTACAAAATTTTAGTTCAGTTATTAAAGATGATTTTTTTTCAATTGTAATGAAAATACACAACACTTTTTTTGCAATTTTTTATTTATTTATTCAAAAATATACAGTTTTTTGGAAAAAAGTTGTGTTAAATTATGCAAAAGGTACTGTGTAACATTTACTGAAAGTTTGAAACAAATATGTTTGGAAGATCCTTAGAAAATATGTAATTAGTATGAGAAAATAAAAGTTTTGGGAATCGAGCGACAAAGATTGGGTTAACTTTTTAGTGCATTCCAGGTCCATAGGATGGACTACCTTCATCCTCTGCAAACTCCTCCTCCAGCTTCCTCTTGTTCCTCCTCCAGTTTACTCTTGCTTGTATTTCTAGACTCTTTACAGCCCTGTCTGCAGCCCGAAGGCGTTCCTTGTCTAAAGCAAGCATCGCTCGTTGTTGTGTTCGTAGATTTTGCTACCATTTTCTTCAGTTGCAGTTATTGCAACACTGTTCCAAAAGGTGGTCATGTATGAACACTTATCACATTTCAGTTGTATTTCATTAGCAAGTCCTACGTGCTTTATTATGGAGAGTTCCAGACCAACTTCACTACAATGAACACATGTTACACAGTTTGAAAAAATTCCTTTGAGAAGCGACATATCAAATATTTCATTCACATCCGATTCGCCCATAAAACATTCATAGTTTTCACTCATTGAACCAAGCTTCTTCTGTGAAGTATTTTCTTTCCCACTTTGACTGCTATGGGCAGGTGTACTTGAGAGGTTAGGTTCACTCACTTGGTTATCGTCTTTATTGTTTACAGTAATAACACATACCTTTGGCTATCCAACATTTCTCCTTTTCTTAAAAGCCTTCAGAGGATTTCTAATAACTTTACTTTTACTCATTATTATACTTCAACAAAACAGAGACTCAAGAAACAGAATTAATTACGAATATTTTCGAGATAACGACAGAGTAAATAAACATGAAACAATCGACAATCACACCAGCGATATATATTGAACCATCACAGGTTAGCCACAACACATACTTTATCTCACATCACTAAAATGTACCTGATGAACACGGACGTTAATAATAACACCATTTGACAGCAGTTTAACAGCGCCACAGTGGGTCACGCCCATGTAGAACACATTTCAAAAAAAATTTGAAAATAGTTGTAGTCTTCGGAATTGAATTAATTATATATCTATTAAAAGGTAATAGTCTGCAGATTCAGAAAACGCAAAAAAGTAAAAATTGAACTTTTCATGATTTTGAGCCTTTCCGGAGCCCCTTAATAGATTTTAAAAGCATTCGAAAGGAGACACTGACTTGAAAGAAACGAAAGGTTTATTGTCTCTAGTACAAGGCACAGTACACGTTCCCGGCGTTTCAAAGCACACGTACGGTTCACTAGTATTTCGGTGTGTTATTACGTTTCTGAGGTAACCATTGCTTCTACCGATCTTTGCCAACGACTCGCATTTAAGGGGAGGTTTACTATTTTTTGGTTCAAAAACTCGATTTTTATTGCATTTTTGGATCCATAAAAGTGTTTAGAATCCACCCCTGAAACGGTTTTTCTGAATACGGAACGGAAATGTCTCTTGTTCGCGGTTGAACAAAAAACTGCACCTGCCTGAAATCGGCCTTTTTGACGCACCAGGTTTTCTTTCTTACGGAGGACGAGTTACTGTACCGGTGCCTGCGAGGAAAAACACAAAATTCAAATGAAAGTTTGAACGCGTGTGTTTGGAAGTTAGCCCACAAGCATTTGCATTCTGCTGCGAAGACTGTGGAGATTGCGACTTTCCTGGCAGTGAGCAGCTTCAACGAAGAGTATTCAGCAATTGTGAAGGCCGTGACAACGGTGGACGTCACCCGGGGACTCTGTTAGCCAAGCATTCGGACGACCACCGGATTCGAGCGGCCGAGAACCGCTTGTCACCGGCTCTGGAGCAGCGCAGGATGGCCCAGATCGAGCAGAACTCCCTCTATGAGGAAGAGGAAGGACTAATTTATGAACCCGGAATAGCAGATTGAACGTACGTTGCATAATATTGCATTCATATGTAGTCAAAACTTCAGACGCGTTTTTATCGATTTTTTTTGCGCGTAATGGTAACTTCAAATGTACTGAACCGATTGGCATCATTCTTTGTTTCCGACGAAGCTAAGTCTAGGAGTTATACCACTTTTACTACGATCCATCAACTATAAATATTTTTACCTGACCGACGATGTCGAAAAATCGATGAAAAAAAAATAGCCGCCATTTTGTTTCCTATGGTCCAAATAACTTAAGCGCGGTACATTTCGTAAAGAATCTTATATATTTCGCTAACGTTAACTCAATTTTGATTTCAGACGAGCCGGCTGACATGTGACATACCGCGCGTGCAGGTCTACATTGAAATTTTGTTTCGTTCCGACGGCACTTCCGCCTTTGCTCTTCGACATTCCAGTTTGTAGAGGAAATATCAATAAAAATTTTGACCAAATTTGACATTGACATCCAGAGAAAAAAATTCTCAGAGAACGTGCTTTTTTTGGGGCCAAACATAGTAAACCTCCCCTTGATATCGGGGAGTTTTCAATCCCGTCCACGAAATCTGCAACATGTAACGGATTTAGCGAACTTCTCACGTCACGTGACTATGTATCGCCTAACCACGTCCGACATCCGGGCTCTACCAACACCGACTCAAAGGAAGGCCTCGGCGCTTGTTGGTGACGTCACGTCAGCTAGGCACGGCGAACGCCACGTCTGTTGCAGGCATAAACGTAATGGTGGTGTCTCCCTCCCTGACACAGGAAAATGTGAAACTATTGGCTGTAGTTGACCAACACACATTGTTCTGAGAGATTTCTGCAATCAATCAATTGTGCAATTCATTACACTTCTTAAACAAATAGTGTACTCCTGAACTTCATGGTCCAGCAGCAACAGAATTCGTGCTTCTTTACCTTATTTGTAAACATGAGGAAGTTACGTTTCTACTGGGTTGCTTTTACAAGAAACTGTGAACATATTGGTGCTCTTCTTTAGGTATCTCGGTTGACTATGGGGTGAGGAACACTGAATGTTAATGAAATATCTTGCGATTGTATACGTTGCGGGAGGGGGTGGGGGTCAGAAGAAGAGGCAAAAGAGAGACACTTGACATCTTCAACTTTTGCTGTCAGACGGTCCATAAGTAAAAATTATCAATATACCGAGAGATACTTGTTTTATCAAATAAAATTTTCTTATCTTATAAAGTTTCTCCTTTCAGTTGCAAGAGTGGAATATTTATCCTTTCTAATTGCATGTTTAAAAAAGTTTAAGCTCAGCAGTATTTTCGATGTATGAAGCTATTTTGTTTCCTGTTTAGAATTCCTTTCGTTGAAAACGACTATAATCTAATGACTGGCAACATTTGGACATTTACACATGTAAATTAGTTCACATTTCCAGTGACGATGTCAAACGAAAATAAATAAATAAATAAGAGAAACGACTTCATTGTAAGGGGGTTGGGGTAAGTTTCGATAGCAAAATGGATCAAGTAAATATAGTTACTAGAATGTAAAATTTCCGAAGCTTGCAATGGGGCAAAGCATCTTCTCATATTGATCTACGTCTGTTTCGACAGGATTCAGTAATACAGAACTATGAGCTTCATTTCTATCTTTACGATAGTAAGAAATTCTTTCATCTAAATAAAACTGCAGAATCCAAAACAATACCGAACATTTTCTCCAAAAATAAGAGATTTATAGTGATAAGCACGCCCAGGCGTTTCTGCCTGCAACAGACCTGGCGTTCGCCGTGCCTAGCTGACGTGACGTCACGAACAAGCGCCGAGGCCTTCCTTTGAGTCGGTGTTGGCTCTACTCCCCACTACTGATGCTATCCGCGCCACCCGCAACGGCTAAGTACTTCACGAGTATCGATATCTGAACATTACGCCTTCCTTTGAGTCGGTGTTGGCTCTACTCCCCACTACTGATGCTATCCGCGCCACCCGCAACGGCTAAGTACTTCACGAGTATCGATATCTGTACCTTACGCTATCAAGGACCGCGCACTGAATTCTACTGCTTAAAAAGTCTTCGAGCCAATCGCACATCGCCGGCCGGAGTGGCCGAGCGGTTCTAGGCGCTACAGTCTGGAATCGCGCGACCGCTACGGCGCAGGTTCGAATTCTGCCTCGGGCATGAATGTGTGTGATGTGCTTAGGTTAGTTAGGTTTAAGTAGTAAGTTCTAGGCGACTCATGACTTCAGAAGTTAAGTCCCATAGTGTCTCAGAGCCATTTGAACCACTCGCACATGGGAACCTAAACAGTATGCTCGGACCTTTGCCAACGGTCTGCAGTGGGGGACGATGTAAAATCATTCTCTAGAAATCTAGGAACATGCAGCCTGCCTATCCCCTCCAAGCGTTGTTGCTAGGGTAACATTGTAAGAAAAAGGGCAAGCTGAGTTTCGCACGAGCGGTGCTTGGTAAACCGACGCTGCCTCTTAAACTGGCGGGTCCGCGTGTTAAGACGTCTAGTGGCCAATTCCGCGTTACACAGTGGTGTCCGAGTAAATGTGATTAGATAGCGGGGATGTAGTAAAGGAGTTTTGCTATTTGGGGAGCAAAATAACTGATGATGGTCGAAGTAGAGAGGATATAAACTGTAGACTGGCAATGGCAAGGAAAGCGTTTCTGAAGAAGAGAAATTTGTTAACATCGAATATAGATTTAAGTGTCAGGAAGTCATTTCTGAAAGTACTTGTCTGGAGTGTGGCCATGTATGGAAGAGAAACATTGACGATAAATAGTTTGGACGAGAATAGAAGCTTTTGAAATGTGGCGCTACAGAAGAATGCTGAAAATTAGATGGGTAGATCACATAACTAATGAGGAGGTATTGGATAGGATTGGGGAGATGAGAAGTTTGTGGCACGACTAGAAGAAGGGATCGTTTGGTAGGACATGTTCTGAGGCATCAAGGGATCACCAATTTAGTATTAGAGGGCAGCGTGGAGGTTAAAAATAGTAGAGGGAGACCAAGAGATGAATACAGATTCAGAGGGATGTAGGTTGCGATAGGTACTGGGAGATGAAGAAGCTTGCAGAGTAGCATGGAGCGCTGCATCAAAGCAGTCTCAGGACTGAAGACCACCACAACAACAACAACAGCGGGGATGTAGGTCGTCCGCCCGGCATGCGCTGCGCCGCATTCAACCGAGTGCGCTGCTGATCGGCGATTGACGGACGCGACTCGGGCGAGACGAGTTTTGTCTCGCAAGAGTGGTGTGTGGGGGGCGGGGGGTGGGGTAGGGGCGTGGAGGGGGCACCGACCGCACGGAGATTCGCGCGCGGGGAGGGGAGGGGAGCAAATTTGCAAGCGGCCCGCGGTGGGCGTGGCCGCGCCGCAGCGCGGTTCGCGAATCGCGGCTCTCGGTGCCCCCCTCCACGCGCGAGTAATGAGCAATGAGAAGAGACGCAGCTGTTTGCCGCGACGGCGGTGGTGGGGGCGATAAAAAAGACGATCGCCGCGGAAGCGCGAAACGGCGGGCGGTGGTTAGCAGCGGCGGTGCGCCCGCTTTGCGCACGGCACCACACCGCGTGCCGGCCGGAGGGGCGTGGCTTCGCCGACGGCGCTCGGCTCTTCTCTCTCCCTGGCGCGACTGTCTGTTTGGCTGCTGTCTGGCAAAGCCCAGTTCTCCAGATACAGCTCGGTCACATAGTCATGGTCACTCTGAAAACATCATACGGCAAGACGCAGTCAATACACTCGCTGCGCAGTGCCGATGGTACTGTTACCGACGACTGTGCCGCTAAAGCGGAGTTATTGAACGCAGTTTTCCGAAATTCTTTCACCATGGAAGACGAATGGAATATTCCAGAATTTGACACACCAACAGCTGCTAGCATGAGTTTCTTAGAAGTAGATACCTTAGGGGTTGCGAAGCAACTCAAATCGCTTGATACGGGCAAGTCTTCAGGTCCAGATTGTATACCGAATAGGTTCCTTTCAGATTACGCTGACACAATAGCTCCCTACTTACAAGGGAACCTCCCCATCGCACCCCCCTCAGATTTAGTTATAAGTTGGCACAGTGGATAGACCTTGAAAAACTGAACACAGATCAATCGAGAAAACAGGAAGAAGTTGTGTGGAACTATAAAAAAAAATAAGCAAAATATACAAACTGAGTAATCCATGCGGACGATAGGCAACATCAAGGATAGGGTGAGCTCAGGAGCGCCGTGGTCCCGTGGTTAGCGTGAGCAGCTGCGGAACGACCGGTACTGGGTTCAAGTCTTCCTTCGAGTGAAAACTTTAGTGTCTTTATTTTCGCAAAGTTATGATCTGTCCGTTCGTTCATTGACGTCTCTGTTCACTGTAATAAGTTTAGTGTCTGTGTTTTGCGAGCGCACCGCAAAACCGTGCGATTAGTAGACGAAAGGACGTGCCTCTCCAATGGGAACCGAAAACATTTGATCGCAAGGTCATAGGTCAACCGATTCCTCCACAGGAAAACACATCTGATGTATTCTATACGACACTGGTGACGGTATATGCGTCACACGACAGGAATATGTTGTCGACCCACCTAACTTGTAAACTTGGCGAATGTGTAAAAAGATTCTTCTACCTTGCCCGATTTAGGTTTTCTTGTGGATGTGATAATCACTCCAAAAAAAGTGATGAAAACATAATAGTTTGTCACATAAACTGCAACAAATGAATGCAAGTTTCACAGTCGCATAGTTTTCCCTGTGCTCTGTCAAAACATATGTTTTCAACGTTTTCAAATTTTTCTGTGTGTAGACCGTCAAATCCTGCATATGTCCAAGCAAATCTGAACATGTCCTGAAAATAAGAAATTAAACTTTTCACTCGAGGGAAGACTTCAACCAAGGACCTCTCATTCCGCAGGTGTTCACGCTAACCATGGGACCACGGCACTCCTGAGTTCTCATAGTCCTTGATGTTGCCTATCTTGCACATGGACTACTCAGTTTGTGTATTTTGCTTATTTTTTTCATAGTTCCACACAACTTCATCTTGTTTTCTCAATTGATCTGTGTTCAGTTTTTCAAGTCCATGCCCCAGAGAGGATTCGAACCTGCGACCGTAGCAGTCGCGCGGTTCCGGACTGCGCGCCTAGAACCGCTAGACCACCGCGGCCGGCACCACGAACTGACATGCATTCAATCTTTGCAGCACACCGTCGGGTGGGTTGTCGTCGGATCGACACTGCTTGGGCCGACTGCCTGTCTCACATAAGCGAGCAGTAGTGTTTGAATTCCAGGCTGATCCTGGGAACTTCTGAGCGTCCTTGGGTGTACTACCTTTTCTTGTTTGTTCGTGTTGTTTGTACTTGTATGGCTCCTACCCGATTTTTAGATTAAGGTTGTTTTGCCCTTAAGGCGTCAGATGGTTGGGGCCCTCAGCATAATTTAAGAACTGTTTTACGTAAGGCCTTCGGCATTTTTTAAAAAAATTAATGTTATTGAGTCTTAAGTGTTGGGCCTTAAGTTGATTTTGAATTTAAGTTGTTTGCTCTTGAAGTGTCAGCTTCTTTGGGCCTTCATCCTACACTCCTGGAAATGGAAAAAAGAACACATTGACACCGGTGTGTCAGACTCACCATACTTGCTCCGGACACTGCGAGAGGGCTGTACAAGCAATGATCACACGCATGGCACAGCGGACACACCAGGAACCGCGGTGTTGGCCGTCGAATGGCGCTAGCTGCGCAGCATTTGTGCACCGCCGCCGTCAGTGTCAGCCAGTTTGCCGTGGCATACGGAGCTCCATCGCAGTCTTTAACACTGGTAGCATGCCGCGACAGCGTGGACGTGAACCGTATGTGCAGTTGACGGACTTTGAGCGAGGGCGTATAGTGGGCATGCGGGAGGCCGGGTGGACGTACCGCCGAATTGCTCAACACGTGGGGCGTGAGGTCTCCACAGTACATCGATGTTGTTCCTGGGGTATCGGCGAGGACCATTCGCAACCGTCTCCATGAAGCTGGGCTACGGTCCCGCACACCGTTAGGCCGTCTTCCGCTCACGCCCCAACATCGTGCAGCCCGCCTCCAGTGGTGTCGGGACAGGCGTGAATGGAGGGACGAATGGAGACGTGTCGTCTTCAGCGATGAGAGTCGCTTCTGCCTTGGTGCCAATGATGGTCGTATGCGTGTTTGGCGCCGTGCAGGTGAGCGCCACAATCAGGACTGCATACGACCGAGGCACACAGGGCCAACACCCGGCATCATGGTGTGGGGAGCGATCTCCTACACTGGCCGTACACCACTGGTGATCGTCGAGGGGACACTGAATAGTGCACGGTACATCCAAACCGTCATCGAACCCATCGTTCTACCATTCCTAGACCGGCAAGGGAACTTGCTGATCCAACACGACAATGCACGTCCGCATGTATCCCGTGCCACCCAACGTGCTCTAGAAGGTGTAAGTCAACTACCCTGGCCAGCAAGATCTCCAGATCTGTCCCCCATTGAGCATGTTTGGGACTGGATGAAGCGTCGTCTCACGCGGTCTGCACGTGCAACACGAACGCTGGTCCAACTGAGGCGCCAGGTGGAAATGGCATGGCAAGCCTTTCCACAGGACTACATCCAGCATCTCTACGATCGTCTCCATGGGAGAATAGCAGCCTGCATTGCTGCGAAAGGTGGATATACACTGTACTAGTGCCGACATTGTGCATGCTCTGTTGCCTGTGTCTATGTGCCTGTGGTTCTGTCAGTGTGATCATGTGATGTATCTGACCCCAGGAATGTGTCAATAAAGTTTCCCCTTCCTGGGACAATGAATTCACGGTGTTATTATATCAATTTCCAGGAGTGTAATTAAGGAACTGTTTTAAGACAAGGCTTGCATTTAAAATTTCTGGTTTTGGTTGAACTTTATTGCCTTTCAGCCGTTTTTAAATTAAGGTGGTCTTGCCCTTAAAGCATGACATTGTACGGAGCATTCAGCCGCTAATTAAGTTCCAGAACTAAAGCTGTGTTCTTTTTTTTTTTTTTTTTTTAAAGAAATTCTTAGCTCTTGTAATGTTTGATCAAATAAAAGGTTGTAAGTTCGAGTGTAACTGACAGCGGCTTATTTTAGCCCCTTTCCACAACTGAAACTACATGCCCTGTCCTGCGGGTTTAGCAGGGCGTTTCACTCGTAAAATCTTCAAGTTTTAGCTATGCTATTACAAATGCTTTGAGTATCAACCAGCAGCAGCACGAACAACATCCAGACAACAGTTAAATTCGTCATAAACTTTACACGAGGTATCTGATTTTACAGAAGTTATTGCGGCTGTTGTTCCGTTCTTCACTTCTTCTGTGTCACGAGGTGAAAGGGAGATGGACACACTTTCCTTCACATATCCCCACAAGAAAAAAATCGCATTGGGTCATGTCTGGCGACTTTGGTGGCCAAGAACACAGGGCGGTGTCTTGGGATCCCGTGCGCCCTATCCAGTGTTGACGCAGAGCGTCGCTGGGAAACTGACGTACTTCCTTGTTGTTGTTGTTGTGGTCTTCAGTCCTGAGACTGGTTTGATGCAGCTCTCCATGCTACTCTATCCTGTGCAAGCTTCTCCATCTCCCAGTACCTACTGCAACCTACATCCTTCTGAATCTGCTTCGTGTATTCATCTCTTGGTCTCCCTCTACGATTTTTGCCCTCCACGCTGCCCTCCAATGCTAAATTTGTGATCCCTTGATGCCTCAGAACATGTCCTACCAACCGGTCCCTTCTTCTGGTCAAGTTGTGCCACAAACTCCTCTTCTCCCCAATTCTATTCAATATCTCCTCATTAGTTATGTGATCTACCCATCTAATCTTCAGCATTCTTCTGTAGCACCACATTTCGAAAGCTTCTATTCCCTTCCTGTTCAAACTATTTATCGTCCATGTTTCACTGCCATACATGGCTACACTCCACACGAATACTTTCAGAAACGACTTCCTGACACTTAAATCAATACTTGATGTTAACAAATTTCTCTTCTTCAGAAACGCTTTCCTTGCCATTGCCAGTCTACATTTTATATCCTCTCTACTTCGACCATCATCAGTTATTTTGCTCCCCAAATAGCAAAACTCCTTTACTACTTTAAGTGCCTCATTTCCTAATCTAATTCCCTCAGCATCACCCGACTTAATTCGACTACATTCCATTATCCTCGTTTTGCTTTTGTTGATGTTCATCTTATACCATCCTTTCAAGACACTGTCCATTCCGTTCAAATGTTCTTCCAAGTCCTTTGCTGTCTCTGACAGAATTACAATGTCTTCGGCGAACCTCAAAGGTTTTATTTCTTCTCCATGGATTTTAATACCTACTCCAAACTTATCTTTCGTTTCCTTTACTGCTTGCTCAATATACAGATTGAACAGCGTCGGGGAGAGGCTACAACCCTGTCTCACTCCCTTCCCAACCACTGATTCCTTTTCATGTCCCTCGACTCTTATAACTGCCATCTGCTTTCTGTACAAATTGTAAATAGCCTTTCGCTCCCTGTATTTTACCCCTGCCACCTTCAGAATTTGAAAGAGAGTATTCCAGTCAACATTGTCAAACGCTTTCTCTAAGTCTACAAATGCTAGAAACGTAGGTTTGCCTTTCCTTAATCTTTCTTCTAAGATAAGTTGTATGGTCAGTATTGCCTCACGTGTTCCAATATTTCTACGGAATCCAAACTGATCTTCCCCGAGCTCGGCTCCTACCAGTTTTTCCATTCGTCTGTAAAGAATTAGTGTTAGTATTTTGCAGCTGTGACTTATTAAACTGATAGTTCGGTAATTTTCACATCTGTCAACACCTGCTTCCTTTGGGATTGGAATTATTATATTCTTCTTGAAGTCTGATGGAATTTCGCCTGTCTCATACATCTTGCTCACCAGATGTTAGAGTTGTGTCATGACTGGCTCTCCAAAGGCTGTCATTAGTTCTAATGGAATGTTGTCTACTCCCGGGGCCTTGTTTCGACTCAGGTCGTTCAGTGCTCTGTCAAACTCTTCATGCAGTATCATATCTCCCATTTGTCACGACGTAAAAGGGAGATGAACACACTTTCATTCACATATCCCGACAAGAACAAACAGTGTGGTTGAGCTTCATCCTGTTGGGAAACGAAATCAGAGTCCTCCTGAAGTTACGTTAAGAGCCAGTTCAGCAGCATTTGAAGATGGCTGAACGCCGGATAGGGCGCACGTTACCCCGAGACACAGCCCTGCATTCTCGGCCTACAAGATCGCCAGAGATGACCCCCTCCGACTTTTTACTTGTGAGGACATGTGAAGGAAAGTGCGTTCATCTCCTTTTTACCTCGTGACATTGAAGAAGTTTATTTATTTAATCGCCGGCCGCTGTGGCCGAGTGGTTCTAGGCGCTACAGTCTGGAACTGCGCAACCGCTACGGTCGCAGGTTCGAATCCTGCGTCGGGCATGGATGTGCGTGATGTCCTTAGTTAGGTTTAAGTAGTACTAAGTTCTAGCGGACTGATGACCTCAGAAGTTAAGTCCCATAGTGCTCAGAGCCATTTGAATTTTATTTATTTAATCGTATGGTGATTTTATACAATATACAGTTGATATAAGGCAAATGATTTTATACAATATACATATGATATAAGACAAGATTAAACCTTAAAGTCCGTGTTTTTCAACCAATTAATGAAGCTGGATGTGAGGGTGAACAAGTCATCGGGAATTCCAGGGTATGAATGAAGTGGACAGCGTTGGACTAGATGTTCAATTGTCTGCTCTTCTTGATTACATTCACACATTGGTGATCCAGCCCCATTTGTACCTGAAGTACCTACAACAACCATGTCCAGTCCTTAACCTGTTGAGGCGGCACCAAAGGTTCCTCAGTAGGACAAAACCTTTTGGCTTCTTTGTGGGATCAAGGTGATGGGCTCTTGTTCCCAATGTTTTTTGTTGACCATTCATGCTCCCAGCTTTCATTTAGATCAAAACCATCCGCGATGAGTTGTCCTGCAGTAACACTTGCAGGTCATAGGTGAAATACAATAAGCCCAGAAACAATAGAAGAAGTGAAGAACAGAATATCGGCCGCCGTAACTTCTGTAAAAGCAGGTACAAGTCGACAATTATTGAACTACACTCCTGGAAATTGAAATAAGAACACCGTGATTTCATTGTCTCAGGAAGGGGAAGCTTTATTGACACATTCCTGGGGTCAGATACATCACATGATCACACTGACAGAACCACGGGCACATAGACACAGGCAACAGAGCATGCACAATGTCGGCACTAGTACAGTGTATATCCACCTTTCGCAGCAATGCAGGCTGCTATTCTCCCATGGAGACGATCGTAGAGATGCTGGATGTAGTCCTGTGGAACGGCTTGCCATGCCATTTCCACCTGGCGCCTCAGTTGGACCAGCGTTCGTGTTGCACGTGCAGACCGCGTGAGACGACGCTTCATCCAGTCCCAAACATGCTCAATGGGGGACAGATCCGGAGATCTTGCTGGCCAGGGTAGTTGACTTACACCTTCTAGAGCACGTTGGGTGGCACGGGATACATGCGGACGTGCATTGTCCTGTTGGAACAGCAAGTTCCCTTGCCGGTCTAGGAATGGTAGAACGATGGGTCCGATGACGGTTTGGATGTACTGTGCACTATTCAGTGTCCCCTCGACGATCACCAGTGGTGTACGGCCAGTGTAGGAGATCGCTCCCCACACCATGATGCCGGGTGTTGGCCCTGTGTGCCTCGGTCGTATGCAGTCCTGATTGTGGCGCTCACCTGCACGGCGCCAAACACGCATACGACCATCATTGGCACCGAGGCAGAAGCGACTCTCATCGCTGAAGACGACACGTCTCCATTCGTCCCTCCATTCACGCCTGTCGCGACACCACTGGAGGTGGGCTGCACGATGTTGGGGCGTGAGCGGAAGACGGCCTAACGGTGTGCGGGACCGTAGCCCAGCTTCATGGAGACGGTTGCGAATGGTCCTCGCCGATACCCCAGGAGCAACAGTGTCCCTAATTTGCTGGGAAGTGGCGGTGCGGACCCCTACGGCACTGCGTAGGATCCTACGGTCTTGGCGTGCATCCGTGCGTCGCTGCGGTCCGGTCCCAGGTCGACAGGCACGTGCACCTTCCGCCGACCACTGGCGACAACATCGATGTACTGTGGAGACCTCACGCCCCACGTGTTGAGCAATTCGGCGGTACGTCCACCCGGCCTCCCGCATGCCCACTATACGCCCTCGCTCAAAGTCCGTCAACTGCACATACGGTTCACGTCCACGCTGTCGCGGCATGCTACCAGTGTTAAAGACTGCGATGGAGCTCCGTATGCCACGGCAAACTGGCTGACACTGACGGCGGCGGTGCACAAATGCTGCGCAGCTAGCGCCATTCGACGGCCAACACCGCGGTTCCTGGTGTGTCCGCTGTGCCGTGCGTGTGATCATTGCTTGTACAGCCCTCTCGCAGTGTCCGGAGCAAGTATGGTGGGTCTGACACACCGGTGTCAATGTGTTCTTTTTTCCATTTCCAGGAGTGTATACGGAAAAGAAACGTAAATTAGTTACAAACTACAGCGTCCACACACTTTATTCAACATGTAAACGTCACAACGGAGGTTCGGATTTAGGTTATGACGTGTTCGATATGCCTGCCATTATTTAGAATCATCTGACGCAGACGAATAGCGAAATTCTGCATGACCCGTTGAAGTGTCGGAATATCGATGCCATCGATGACCTCCTGAATGGCTGTTTCAGATCAGAAATGGTTTTGGGGTTATTCCTGTACACCTTGTCTTTAATATAGCCCCATAAAAAGGAGTCGCATGTGTTCAGGTCCCGAGAATATGGCAGCCAATCGAGGCCCATGCCAGTGGCCTCTGGGTACCCCAGAGCCAGAATGCGGTCCCCAGACTGCTCCTCCAGGACATCAAACATCCTCCCCCTTCGCTGGAATCGAGCTCCGTGTGCACGAACCACATCTTATCGAAATCAGGGACACTTTGGATAATGTGGACGAAATCGTCTTCCAAAACGTTCACGTACCATTCGGTAGTCACCTTGACGTGGAGGAATATCAAAAATGGTTCAAATGGCTCTGAGCACTATGGGACTTAACATCTGTGGTCATCAGTCCCCTAGAACTTAGATACTACTTAAACCTAACTAACCTACGGAAATCACACACATCCATGCCCGAGGTAGGATTCGAACCTACGACCGTAGCGGTCACGCGGTTCCAGATTGAAGCGCCTAGAACCGCTCGGCCACACCGGCCGGCGAGGAATATCGCACCGATTATTCCGTGACTGGAGGTTGCACACCACACAGTCACCTGTTGAGGGTGAAGAGACTTCAAGATCGCGAAATGCGGTATCTCAGTTGAAACGTCCCCTTAGAACAATTTATACAGGACTGTGCTTAAACTGACATACAATATTTTTAGCGCAACGCAATCTGACTTTCAAAAATCCCTGCAAAAGAATGGCCCTGAGTAACATTAAACTATACCTTTCAGAAATCACTTACCTCACAAAAATCTTCATTACTCGAACTTCTGCAGTACAGCGAGCGCCACTACTGCCAGCTAAATAAAAGATTCAAACTTCTGAAGGCACTAACTACTGATAGGGATAGTTAGCAAATGAAAGATATTAATAGAGAACAAACAATGTATTTACCTTGATAGTCATAATATATATATAGCAGTTCATGACAAATTACAAAACTCCGCCATCTCTCTCCCCACATCCACCACTGCTGGCGGCTCACCTCCAACTGCGCAACGCTACGCGCTGTTCACATCCAACTGCCTAACACTACAATGGCGAGTATTACAACAATGCAAAGCAGCCACGGACTGCTACGTAACGTTGCCAATAAGAAAACATAAACAGCCTACTTACACAGTCTCCCAAATGCGCCAATTTCACCGACTGACGAACCCATGCAAATGGAAGTGGGCTTCCTCGCTAAACCAAATCGTACAGCTCATTCTCATTCCCAGTATGCCCCGCGGCCAACCGCGCAGTTTGAACGTCCTAACGCAAACCGTTCAGAAGCTATGACGATTTTATTTCATATGGTTCGATAGTTGTTACTCTGTACAATTTGTAAAGTTTTTGATGAATTTGACTATCGTCTAAATGTTGTTCGTGTTGCTGCTACTGGACACGTAGAGCGCTTTTAATAGCATAGCTAAACTTCAAAACTATTTTGAGTATTTGGCCATGCATTCCATCTTCGTAGTATGTCTTGAAACGTCTCTGTCAAGTCGTTTCATAAGACGCTTGTCGAATTCGGTGCAACCTATTCATTTTACTACCTGATTTTAGCTCAATTCATGAACTCTTCCAGAGCTGGCCGGTGTGGCCGTGCGGTTCTAGAAGCTTCAGTCTGGAACCGCGTGACCGCTACGGTCGCAGGTTCGAATCCTGCCTCGGGCATGGATGTGTGTGATGTCTTTAGGTTAGTAAGGTTTAAGTAGTTCTGAGTTCTAGGGGACTGATGACCTCAGAAGTTAAGTCCCATAGTGCTCAGAGCCATTTGAACCATTTTTGAACTCTTCCAGAAAGACTGAGCACTCAAATAAGGCCTATTGATTATTATAAGTGTGTTTTAATGTGGGTTTCGGTTTTGTTTTGTGGGAATCGCTGAGTTGGTCATCGTCTGCTGGGAGCAGACGATGTTGCTTCTCGTTCAAAGGAGAGCACAGGATGACCAACTTAGGTTTCCAATACCTGAACAGAGAGGTTTACCCATCTTAGTCGAAGGCTGTTTTTGTGTGAGAGGTTGGTGACGGAGGGCTACCCCTCTGGTAGCTTCCGCTGCACGGGGAGCTAGCTAATCTGGAAAGAGAGAGGGGCACTCTTCGGTGAACGCTTGGTGAGTACGGATCGTCGCTCTTAAGGGAGGTTTCAGGTGATAGGAATCAGGTTGAGTTAGGACTTAGTTATATTTAACTGGTGAAATACTCAAGAACTTAAGCTTACCTGAAGCGTGTGAAGCGAGTTATTTTTTAAAATGATTTTTAATCTTATATTTTGTAGTAATTGCTTTTGTCTTTGTGTGTCGATTTTGTGCCACGTGTCTGATAATCAATGACCCTTCTGGTTCACCACGGCACCGCAATAGGCTTTATTTTAACAGTTTGCTAGTTTAATGAGCTACAATTTCTGCAAGAATATCTGTTCTTTCGTGCGCTTTCTACAAAGCAGCACAACAGTTTGAGTCAGAATGCACCACGTGCTCTAGTTCGGCCGTTTGCAAGCAGCAGACGCAGTTAGTATGTTGAATAATTATCGCACAGCCTTGTGTATTGGTTAAACCTCTGTCCAGAATGGAGCATGCGTAGAATCGTAATGCAAATCTCACTGAGATATTTTTATGGCATTAATGCAAAATAGATGATAGTATAATTGTCTCCTACCCCCGTCTTCTGTGTTTCTTCTTGCTGTAGTTAAATTGTGCTCTGTTTCATTCTCACGTAATTCTTACTTAAATATTTCGAGTCAGGCACCAAGTGTAGTTAGGATGTGCAACCAAATATTTAGTTACAATAAATTATTTTTTTTGGTCATCAGTCTACTGACTGGTTTGATGCGGCCCGCCACGAATTCCTTTCCTGTGCTAACCTCTTCATCTCAGAGTAGCACTTGCAACCTACGTCCTCAATTATTTGCTTGACGTATTCCAATCTCTGTCTTCCCCTACAGTTTTTGCCCTCTACAGCTCCCTCTAGTACCATGGAAGTCATTCCCTCATGTCTTAGCAGATGTCCTATCATCCTGTCCCTTCTCCTTATCAGTGTTTTCCACATATTACTTTCCTCTCCGATTCTGCGTAGAACCTCTTCATTCCTTACCTTATCAGTCCACCTAATTTTCAACATTCGTCTATAGCACCACATCTCAAATGCTTCGATTCTCTTCTGTTCCGGTTTTCCCACAGTCCATGTTCCACTACCATACAATGCTGTACTCCAGACGTACATCGTCAGAAATTTCTTCCTCAAATTAAGGCTGGTATTTGATATTAGTAGACTTCTCTTGGCGAGAAATGCCTTTTTTGCCACAGCGAGTCTGCTTTTGATGTCCTCCTTGCTCCGTCCGTCATTGGTTATTTTACTGCCTAGGTAGCAGAATTCCTTAACTTCATTGACTTCGTGACCATCAATCCTGATGTTAAGTTTCTCGCTGTTCTCATTTCTGCTACTTCTCATTACTTTCGTCTTTCTCCGATTTACGTGAAAGATAAATTCTTTGGGGGAAATCTGATTTCTATTCCTGAATCAATCAAGTTGCTTCTTGCGCGACATAGAGTGCTATTTATCTGACTACTTAAAGAAATTTGCGTGCTTGTAATTAAATTATTAAAGTAATTAAACTAACAATTTTCCATCTCCGTTTTTTATAAATGGTTAGAAAGGGCTTGGGCTGGTGGCGACCCTGAATTTCTGAATTTTTCAAAAATTGGTTCAAATGGCTCTGAGCACTATGGGACTTAACTTCTGTGGTCATCAGTCCCCTAGAACTTAGAACTACTTAAACCTAACTAACCTAAGGACATCACACACAGCCATGCCCGAAGCAGGATTCGAACCTGCGACCGTAGCGGTCACACGGTTCCAGACTGAAGCGCCTTTAACCGCACGGCCACACCGACCGGCCTTGAATTTTTATCATTATTTGTGTGAGAGAAGCAACTAGAAATGCGAGATAACGTATATGGCTCGACGAGTAACGTCGTAAACATAGTACTACGTTACAGTTTTTATCAGTAAATATGGGGTTTCGAAATCAGGACATTCTTTTTTGTAACAACCTGTATATAAGGTGTTCCGAAATGAAACTGACATTGCGGTTACATGTAAAGAAAATTAATAACAGAATTATATTTACATAAGTACAAATGCAGGCTCGTAGAAATGGATTAGGATTTTCAGAAAAACAAGACCCGAAATTTCTACATGACGTTGCGCGAGCACCTATCTAAACCACCAACGTTACCGACTATCGCAGCAGATTTGTGACTGGATTCAAGACCTTGCAGACAGAGCTCAACACGTCGGTCTTAACGGAACAAAGTCGACACATGCAAAGGTAATTTCCGCAGTATCCCAAGGAAGCGCGACAACACCGTTACTTACTACAGGGTGTTTCAAAAATGACCGGTATATTTGAAACGGCAATAAAAACTAAACGAGCAGCGATAGAAATACATCGTTTGTTGCAATATGCTTGGGACAACAGTACATTTTCAGACGGACAAACTTTCGAAATAACAGTAGTTACAATTTTCAACAACAGATAGCGCTGCAAGTGATGTGAAAGATATCACAACGCAGTCTGTGGGTGCGCCATTCTGTACGTCGTCTTTCTGCTGTAAGCGTGTGCTGTTCACAACGTGCAAGTGTGCTGTAGACAACATGGTTTATTCCTTAGAACAGAGGATTTTTCTGGTGTTGGAATTCCACCGCCTAGAACACAGTGTTGTTGCAACAAGACGAAGTTTTCAACGGAGGTTTAATGTAACCAAAGGAGCGAAAAGCGATACAATAAAGGATCTGTTTGAAAAATTTCAACGGACTGGGAACGTGACGGATGAACGTGCTGGAAAGGTAGGGCGACCGCGTACGGCAACCACAGAGGGCAACGCGCAGCTAGTGCAGCAGGTGATCCGACAGTGGCCTCGGGTTTCCGTTCGCTGTGTTGCAGCTGCGGTCCAAATTACGCCAACGTCCACGTATCGTCTCATGCGCCAGAGTTTACACCTCTATCCGTACAAAATTCAAACGTGGCAACCCCTCGGCGCCGCTACCATTGCTGCACGAGAGACATTCGCTAACGATATAGTGCACAGGATTGATGACGGCGATATGCATGTGGGCAGCATTTGGTTTACTGACGAAGCTTATTTTTACCTGGACGGCTTCGACAATAAACAGAACTGGCGCATATGGGGAACCGAAAAGCCCCATGTTGCAGTCCCATCGTCCCTGCATCCTCAAAAAGTACTGGTCTGGGCCGCCATTTCTTCCAAAGGAATCATTGGCCCATTTTTCAGATCCGAAACGATTACTGCATCACGCTATCTGGACATTCTTCGTGAATTTGTGGCGGTACAAACTGCCTTAGACGACACTGCGAACACCTCGTGGTTTATGCAAGATGGTGCCCGGCCACATCGCACGGCCGACGTCTTTAATTTCCTGAATGAATATTTCGATGATCGTGTGATTGCTTTGGGCTATCCGAAACATACAGGAGGCGGCGTGGATTGGCCTCCCTATTCGCCAGACATGAGCCCCTGTGACTTCTTTCTGTGGGGACACTTGAAAGACCAGGTGTACCGCCAGAATCCAGAAACAATTGAACAGCTGAAGCAGTACATCTCATCTGCATGTGAAGCCATTCCGCCAGACACGTTGTCAAAGGTTTCGGGTAATTTCATTGAGAGACTACGCCATATTATTGCTACGCATGGTGGATATGTGGAAAATATCGTACTATAGAGTGTCCCAGACCGCAGCGCCATCTGTTGTTGAAAATTGTAACTACTGTAATTTCGAAAGTTTGCCTGAAAATGTACTGTTGTCCCAAGCATATTGCAACAAACGGTGTATTTCTATCGCTGCTCGTTTAGTTTTTATTGCCGTTTCAAATATACCGGTCATTTTTGAAACACCCTGTATATATATATATATATATTTAATTACAAAAAACTAATAATAAATATTTGCTTGGCGCGAGATTCGGTCCGGCGACCTTCGGATTACGAACCCGAGCGCTTACCGCTGTGCCACGACGCTGTAGAAGATTATCAATCGTAGAGATATTTCACCGCAACGGTCACTTTTAACTGTCGATTTTCTCGACAACGGCTGAGAAGTGCATCTTGGTGCTTTGCCACATTACACCTCTGGCCATGAGCTTTTGTTATGCGCAGTATGAATCGAATCTGAATTTCACAATTCGCGGCCTCCCCTTGTTAGACACGAAAAGAAATCCAACACTGCATAACTACACTACCGTTGACCAGCTGCTGGAAATACTATGTACCTTAACATATCTAGCGATATTTATTCTGAGCGACCGTAAGTAATCTCGAATCTTGGCAGAAAATTCAAAGACATTCTGGTCATATGTGAAGTATGTTAGCGGTAAGAAACAACCAATGCCTTCTCTGCACGATAGCAATGGAGATACTATCGAAGACAGTGCTGCCAAAGCAGGCTTACTAAACACAACTCCCGGCGGAGGTTCGAATTCTCCCTCGGGCATGGGTGTGTGTTTGTCCTTAGGGTAATTTAGGTTAAGTAGTGTGTAAGCTTAAGGACTGATGACCTTAGCAGTTAAGTCCCATAAGATATCACACACATTTGAACATTTGAACTAAACACAGCCTTCCAAAATGCCTTCACAAAAGAAAAGTAAATATTATAGAATTTGAATCGAGAACAGCTGCCAACATGAGTAACGTAGCAGTAAATATCCTCAGAGTGGTGAAGCAACTTAAATCACTTAATAAAAGCAAGTCTTCTGGTCCAGACTATATACCAATTAGGTTCCTTTCGGAGTATACCGATGAATTATCTCCATGCTTAACAATCATATACAACCGTTCGCTCGACGAAAGATCCGTACCCAAAGACTGCAAAGTTGCACAGGTCACACCAATATTCCACAAAGGTAGTAGGAGTAATCCACAAAATTACAGGCCTATATCGTTAACGTCGATAGCAGGATTATAGAACATATATTGTGTTCAAACAGTATGAATTACCTGGAAGAAAACGGTCTATTGACACACAGTCAACATGGGTTTAGAAAACATCGTTCCTGTGAAACACAACTAGCTCTTTATTCACATGAAGTGCTGAGTGCTATTGACTAGGGATTTCAGATCGATTCCGTATTTCTGGATTTACGGCAGGCTTTTGACACGGTACCACACAAGCAGCTCATAGTGAAATTGCCTCAGTTATGTGACTGGATCTGTGATTTCCTGTTAGAGAGGTCACAGTTCGTGGTAATTGACGGAAAGTCATGGAGCAAAACAGAAGTGATTTCTGTCGTTCCCCAAGGTACTGTTATAGCCCCTTTGCTGTCCCTTATCTATATAAACGATTCGGGAGACAATCTGAGCCTCCGTCTTAGATTGTTTGCAGATGACGCTGTCGTTTATCGACTAATAAAGTCATAAGAAGATCAAAATAAACTGCAAAACGATTTAGAAGAAATATTGGAATGGTGCGAAAAGTGGCAGTCGACCCTAAGTAACAGAAAGTGTGAGGTTCAAAAATGGTTCAAATGGCTCTGAGCACTATGGGATTTAACTGCTGAGGTCATAAGTCCCCTAGGACGTAGAACTACTTGATCCTAACTAACCTAACGACATAACACACATCCATGCCCGAGGCAGGATTCGAACCTGCGACCGTAGCGGTCGCGCGGTTCCAGATTGTAGCGCCTAGAACCGCTCGGACACTCAGGCCGGCAAAGTGTGAGGTCATCCACATGAGCGCTTAAAGGAATTCGTTAAACTTCGGTTACACGATAAATCAGTGTAATCTAAAAGCCGTAAATTCAACTAAATACCTAGGTATTACAATTGCGAACAACTTAAATTGGAAGGAACACATAGAAAATGTTGTGGGGAAGGCTAATCAATGACTGCGTTTTATTGGCAGGAGAGTTAGAAGATGTAACAGACCTACTAAGGAGACTGCCTACACTACGCTTGTCCGTCCTCTTTTAGAATACAGCTGCGCCGTGTGGGATCCTTACCAGATAGGACTGACTGAGTACATCGAAAAAGTTCAGAGAAGAGCAGCACGTTCTGTATTATCGCGAAATATGGAAGAGAGTGTCACAGAAATGATACAGGATTTCGGATGGACATCATTAAAAGAAAGGCGTTTTTCGTTGCGACGGAATCTTCTCACGAAATTGCAATTACCAACTTTCTCCTCCGAATGCGAAAATATTTTCTTGACACCGACTTACATAGGGAGGAACGATCACCACGATAAAAGTAAAGGAAATCAGAGCTCGTACGGAAAGTTATAGGTGTTCATTCTTTCCTCGCGCTATTCGAGATTGAAATAATAGAGAATTGTGGAGGTGGTTCGATGAACACTCTGCCAGGCACTAGAATGTGATTTGCAGGGTATCCATGTAGATGTAGATGTAGTATAGCCACATAAAACAAGTACGTAATACGAGAAGCGGTTTCCAGACTGAGATTCATAGGAAGAATCTTAAGGAAGTGTAGCTCATCGCGAAGGAAGTGGCTTATAAGGTGCTTGTTTGATCGATTCTTGAATACTGTTCGTTTATCTAGGATGCCTGCCAGAGAGGACTGATAGAAGAGACAGAGAAGATCCAACGAAGAGCGGCGCGTTTCGTCACGGGATCGTTTAGTAGGCGAGAGAGCGTTACGGAGATGCTAAGCGAACTCCACTGGCAGGCGCTACAGAAGAGGCGTCTTGCATCACGGAGAGGCTTACTACTGGAATTTTGAGTGAGCACTTTCCGGGAAGAGTCGGACAATACACACTCCTGGAAATGGAAAAAAGAGCACATTGACACCGGTGTGTCAGACCCACCATACTTGCTCCGGACACTGCGAGAGGGCTGTACAAGCAATGATCACACGCACGGCACAGCGGACACACCAGGAACCGCGGTGTTGGCCGTCGAATGGCGCTAGCTGCGCAGCATTTGTGCACCGCCGCCGTCAGTGTCAGCCAGTTTGCCGTGGCATACGGAGCTCCATCGCAGTCTTTAACACTGGTAGCATGCCGCGACAGCGTGGACGTGAACCGTATGTGCAGTTGACGGACTTTGAGCGAGGGCGTATAGTGGGCATGCGGGAGGCCGGGTGGACGTACCGCCGAACTGCTCAACACGTGGGGCGTGAGGTCTCCACAGTACATCGATGTTGTCGCCAGTGGTCGGCGGAAGGTGCACGTGCCCGTCGACCTGGGACCGGACCGCAGCGACGCACGGATGCACGCCAAGACCGTAGGATCCTACGCAGTGCCTTAGGGGTCCGCACCGCCACTTCCCAGCAAATTAGGGACACTGTTGCTCCTGGGGTATCGGCGAGGACCATTCGCAACCGTCTCCATGAAGCTGGGCTACGGTCCCGCACACCGTTAGGCCGTCTTCCGCTCACGCCCCAACATCGTGCAGCCCGCCTCCAGTGGTGTCGCGACAGGCGTGAATGGAGGGACGAATGGAGACGTGTCGTCTTCAGCGATGAGAGTCGCTTCTGCCTTGGTGCCAATGATGGTCGTATGCGTGTTTGGCGCCGTGCAGGTGAGCGCCACAATCAGGACTGCATACGACCGAGGCACACAGGGCCAACACCCGGCATCATGGTGTGGGGAGCGATCTCCTACACTGGCCGTACACCACTGGTGATCGTCGAGGGGACACTGAATAGTGCACGGTACATCCAAACCGTCATCGAACCCATCGTTCTACCATTCCTAGACCGGCAAGGGAACTTGCTGTTCCAACAGGACAATGCACGTCCGCATGTATCCCGTGCCACCCAACGTGCTCTAGAAGGTGTAAGTCAACTACCCTGGCCAGCAAGATCTCCGGATCTGTCCCCCATTGAGCATGTTTGGGACTGGATGAAGTGTCGTCTCACGCGGTCTGCACGTCCAGCACGAACACTGGTCCAACTGAGGCGCCAGGTGGAAATGGCATGGCAAGCCGTTCCACAGGACTACATCCAGCATCTCTACGATCGTCTCCATGGGAGAATAGCAGCCTGCATTGCTGCGAAAGGTGGATATACACTGTACTAGTGCCGACATTGTGCATGCTCTGTTGGCTGTGTCTATGTGCCTGTGGTTCTGTCAGTGTGATCATGTGATGTATCTGACCCCAGGAATGTGTCAATAAAGTTTCCCCTTCCTGGGACAATGAATTCACGGTGTTCTTATTTCATTTCCAGGAGTGTATTATGTAATAACGAAAAGAGAAGGAGTGCTTAAAAGGGCGAAAAACGAAACAGTACTCAGTGATAATAAAATTCAGTGTACAGTAAGGCTGTATTTTTCGGATGGGCAATACTTCCGCTGCCCATATGCACCATGCCGAAGTGAGCATGCGGCAGAACTGCCTTCCCCCTCCCCTCTTCTCCCCTCCCGCAGTGCTCGCGCGGCGCGAGAAACTGTGCCTCAAGTCACAAACGCCGCGCGACCTGGCGCAGGAAGGCGCGTGTCGCGTCCCAGTCGAGTCGCGCCGCAGTTTGCGCCGCGGCCCCATTTGAACGTGAGAAGTTGCAGAAAAGCACGCTGCGCTGTTCGCGCCACACGCGCTATACGTGTGTCAATTTGCGCATGGCATATAACAGCCTGTCTGCGAGGGATGGTGGTTATCGCTGAAGCGACCGGTTTTCGTTTGTATCGGTTTTTCTCCACGCCACTTTAACCTGATTGTTAAAACCGCTCAAAATAACTGGTTTTTCAAATAACCGATTTTTCGGTTTTTATTCCTATTATTTCCTGCTATAAACATAGAAATGGAACAAGATACAAAAATTTTTGCTGTAGCGGGGCTTTGAATTTCGCCGCGCTACACTCGTTCCCTCAGATAAAAATATCCCGTCGCAGCGGTATGAGCGCTCGACGGCAGAGAGAATACTAAAATGGTAACACCTTTTTTGTTTTCTATTCGTTTTTTGTTTGTCTCTTGATAGCCGTAGCTTAAGGCAGGCGTGATCGGATGCTGACGTAAAAACTTAACGGCTAATCTTGATCTGATTGTAATGTGCAGACATTGTGGAAGTTATTAAGAAATTCGGTGGATGGAAGTAGCAAAGTGAATTAAATTGCATACAGTATCAAGATGATTTTAATTGGTATAAATGAGTGATCCCTGGACTATTGCAAGATTTCGGAGCAGATGTTTTCACGCTGAAATGAAGGAGATTTTTGAAGACGTGGACGCCGCCCGAAAGAAGATAAGTTAATCCGGTAAAGGATGATCTCTCGTCTACGCCACTTCCCCCTGTCAGTTACATTCTGTTATTCTCTGTTTCTTTTCAGTAGGCCGGCCGCGGTGGTGTAGCGGTTCTGGCGCTGCAGTCCGGAACCGCGGGACTGCTACGGTCGCAGGTTCGAATCCTGCCTTGGGCATGGGTGTGTGTGATGTCCTTAGGTTAGTTAGGTTTAAGTAGTTCTAAGTTCGAGGGGACTTATGACCTAAGATGTTGAGTCCCATAGTGCTCAGAGCCATATTCTCTGTTTCTTTTCAGTTTTTGTAGTGAAAATTGGTTTAACTTTTGCTCAAAAACGCCACAAGGACCAACGAAGTCCGATAGCTTTTCTGTAACAAAAAGTCCGATTTGCTTTTCATTCTTTCCCTTTTTCACGGTCTCTCTTCTCCCATTTCTTTTTATTAACCACTACATTGCTCTCAGTTTCGAGATGTAAATAAAATAAAAATTGAAATTAAATGGACAAATAAAAGAAAACTTAGTCCGTCCACAGTTCGCGGAGCCTTTCTATAAAAGTGGCATGTGGTTGAATACTAGAAAAAATTACTAGTATTCTCCTGTTGCTTCTAATTTTTTGAAACTCTCCCAAAAATCATGTTGTAATCCGGGAATAGCTGAAGGGATCCCGGGTTCGAGTCCCGGTCGGGACACACAGTTTCACCTGTCCCCATCGAGGTTTGTCAACAACACCTGTCCGCAGCTCAGGGTTTCAATTAATTATCATTTATTCCAGAGAAGCTGCACGGTTCTTTCGAGAACAGTTACTATCTTCGTATATGGAATAGCTGAAATCGGTAACTAGTTTTGACCTCTTACATAGCTTAATTCTAGTTACCGATTCCAATATTTGTCACTATTTTAGAGAGCGGTTGCAAACGTAGAAATCCTGTTACATTTCAGTGTACACACCTGCTGGAAAAACGATCTAAATAATGTACCATGGAAATGATGGAATCGATACCTAGACTTGACGTATACAGGAGGTCAATTCTTGTTACCGATTCGAACCATTCGGTGGTTCATAATTTGCAGTAAGTGTGTGATCTCGGTTTTTGTAGGACTTGTGGAGTTCTTATTGATCGCTGAACTACTGCCAAATAGAAAAAAATAGTAAAGGAAGTAATACCGAATATTAAAACATGTAGCACTATAGTGCACATATTTATTGCAAAAATGGTACAAATAACAAATCCTGGAATCGGTAACTAGAATTGACCTGTCTAGCTTAATTCTAGTTACCGTTTCCAATGTTTGTTACATTTTGTGAGTTTTCATTGCTTGTGTAATCTCGTTTCTTTTAGGATTTCTGTGTCGGTTTCTCTACATTTCATGCTCCAGTTTTTCCTTTCATGTATGTTATTATTTATTTCATTTTCCTGTTGTTGTGCTACATTTTAGTTTCTCCCTGACCCCCCCCCCCTTCCGCAGTAGTCCTGTTAATTCAATACTTATTTAATAATAAATTGACGGTATTTCACAATATTACGACTTCACAGTGTGATATACTGTAATGAACTCTGTACTTCTCTCACTCGCATAAATTACAATAATAATTTATTCGTGTACTCCTCTTTTTTATTATTATTTACTTTCATTACTTTCACATCTTTTCGATATAATTCGTGGATGAGTAATTAACTGTGATTATAGTTTTTCGTATGCTACATTCGTTTGTTTACGAATATGGTGATTGCCTTTGTCTTAGGTTTGGCGTCAATGCTCAAAGCCGACGGCTGGAACTGGACAGTAGAATTGACCCGAATGATTGATACTGTAAGGGACGTTCAAAAAGAAAAGAGCCAGAGGCATAATTACAGGAACCAGTACCTGTATGTTAGTAGTATTGACCCTGGCTGTTGAGACACTTATCCCGCTGTAACACAAGGTGGTGAATGGCTGTCTCATAAAATTCCCGGGGCTGCGATGTCAACCAGTTCCTCACGTACAGCTGGACATCGTCATCCACAGCTAAGGTTATGCTGACGTTCATCTTTGACCAAGATGGCTCCCTTCTGATTCATTTCCTGCCCGATGGGACAACAGTGAATGCCCAGCGTTACTCGCAAACCTTGACCACCCTTCGCCAAGCGATCAAATCAAAGCGAACCGGCAATCTTAACCGTGGGGTCATTGTGCTCCACGACAATGCAAAACCTCATACGTAGAACGCAGACGAGGCACTCCTGCAGAAATTCAAATGGGAGATTCTCGGCCACCCTCCATACAGTCCGGACCTCTCTCCCTGTGATTACGCCACTTTTGGTCCCCTTAAAAGGGCTCTGAGGGGCAAACGATTCACCCCGGACGACAAGGTCCAGCTGTACGTGTGGAAATGGTTAACATCGCAGCCCCAGGAATTTTATGAGTCAGCCATTCACTGCCTTGCGTCACAGTTGGACAAGACAGGGTCCGTACTCCTAACATACAGGTACTGGTTTCTGTAATAATGCCTCCGGCTCATTTCTTTTTGAACGCCCTTGTACATAGTATATTTCGTCTTTACACTTTTATTAATTCCAGTATAATCTACCTCAGCCCCCAAATCTTTTCAAATAACAGTAAATTGTCTATTTATCATATGGCACAGTATTCACTATCTGCTACTCAGCTTGTTTCTGCTGGAGGGAATCCGGAGTGTAGCGGAAGGTTGGCCCATTTTTGACATTACAGAAATCATATCTAGCGAAGCGCAAGAAATCCTCTGCGTTGTATTACACCCAAATGTTATATTTAGGGGTGAGACCAATGTCAATTTTGATAGTTCCTGTACCCAGCAACAGATGGCAGCACTTACCTCTAAATTTTTACATTTGAGGGTTAGCCCGTTTTTCCGCGCATATCTTCAGTTGTTGGGCTTGCTTGATCTCATTTGTTGTTTTGTTAATCAGTTAAGTTCTTACTTGCAGTTGAAGTTATGTAACTGCTACCGTTTATTGTTCCTGTGATGTGTGCTGTTGTAGTAGATTCTAATTATGGATAAGTTTAGAACAAGAAAGAAGAGACCAACTCTAACCCCATCTTCCTGCCTCCTCCTCAGGGCTCCCTCTCCTCCCCCTCCCTTCTGCTGAGCGGCTTCCCCCTCCTACTCCCCCTCCCTCTCTTGTGCCCCCTTTCAGTGTCTCTGCATTTTCCTCCTGCCTTGTCTTCCCCCTTCATCTCCCACCCCACCTGTCTCCTGCACCTTGGTGCACCCACTGACGCCCCTCCTCTCTTCATCCCGCTGCCTCCCCTGCTGCCCCTTTCTGTCCCCTCCATTTCCATCCTCTCTGACCTTTCCCTCGGCCGGTCCCACCTGGCAGTTTTATTCTTCGTCGTGTGTGCTCCAAGTGGGTTTTAAGTATGTTGTTCTGGAGTGGTTTTAATACTGTGGCCCATGTTTAACCTGTGCATGTGCATCCAGTGTCTTCTCTGTGTTCTAAGAATCGCCAGCTGTGTTTTTTAACTTTCTGGTGACTTTTTAACTGTCCTCCATGAACGTCTCCATGTCAGTGTATTTTTACCTCAATTTTCTCCCCTTACTCTGTTTTATGTCCCCCTTTTTTATCGCCTTATGCATGTATCGCTTTATTCTTATTTTAAATTGTCGTGTCAGTGTCACTCGGCTGAAGAGCGGCGGATTGTGCCGCTGACAGCCCTCCCCTGCCCATATGGGGCAGAGGAATGAAATCACAATAAAGGAAAAAAAGAAAGAAAAAAATATCGACCTTGATTCGTCCGCTCGAGTCATGGTAAGTTAAAAATATGTAGGCACTGCCATAGTATCCTAGTTATCTGACTATAGAAGTTTAACACTGGAGCCATTATGTGGAAGCTGGTAGAAGCCTACGGTTTCAATATTGAAAGTAACATTAAATTAAACTCAGTCCATAAAAATACACTTGGACTTGCCTGTGTTCCTGCAAAATCGCTTTGATAAACGAAAATATCGTCCAAATCGAGATGGTTACATTTCTTGAAAAAATTTGCTCAATATTCTATATTTGTAGCCCAAATGGCAAAATATAACTCAATGTGGTCACCTGAGTGATACATAATTTTGAAAACCATTCCCGATATGAAACAATGAGGAGGGCTTTGTGGAGAGCGAAATGGATACGTACGTGATGACAGCACACTCTATAGTTCGATCGTTTCTAAAATACTTTTTCTAGTGCGCTGCTTGAATTCATTCCTCCCTCCTCCTTTCGTCCAAAATCTATTTAGCCTCTTGTAATGCCATAATAACTGAAGTTGCCAATTGTATGCACATTTAAATCTTAAAACATGCACGCATTCACGTACTATCAAATGACTGAGCACGCACAATTACAGGAAAAGCATGCAATGTCAGGAATCAGTCTGTTGTTGTGATGCATTTTATTTTATTTTAAAACAGTTAAGAGCAACCAGCTTTTCCAAATCCTCCACCGGCTTAGCTCTGCGTGTTGGGCTACAGAGCTAGCAATCCCTGGAATCAGAAGGGAAGATGGTTTGCATCCATCCGCCGGCATCCTTGAAAAAGACTTTTTGTGGTTTCCCGTTTCCAATTTAGGCAAACACCGCGGTTGGTCCCTTACAGCCAATTCCTTCCGAATATCTTCCTTTCCTACCAATTCCAATTACTGTAAAAATGAGCCGTTCTGCTGAAATGGAAAGAGCTGCATCGAGGGCTAGCTGAGCACATTGATTTGCCGGTACGGTTAGGTTCAGCTACTTATGCTATTCGGGTTATTGCAAATTTTGGTGATAAAAATATCAGTAAATTAGCCTACTATGTTTGTTTTCGTTCTCGGCTTTCATATGCCATCATATTTTGGGGCAATTCATCATTAAGAGAAAAAGTATTCACTGCCTGAAACTGTATAATAAGTATAATCAGAACAATAGCTGGAACCCACCCAAGATCAGCTTGCACACATTTATTTAAGAAACTCGGCATATTCACAGTATTGATTGGCGACTCCATAGTGTCCTGTGCACTATGACCAGATAATGGGTATATTTGGAAGGAGAGACAGCATTCGTCGTATATTTTTGTTTATTATCGCAAAATCGATTTTCGGTCACTTAGTGACCACCTTCAGTGCTGTAATATATAACTTAAATTAGTAAGCACTGGTGTCAATAAGCTTACGGCGATCACATAGACTGAGACTCCAGTCCCTGGCAAACTCACACATTAACAAACTAAAATTTATTTGTGCCATATACGCCGCTCTGAGCATTTGTATATAATGTAATTATTTAGCAAAAAATATTATTGAATTTTGCGTAAAAGACATTTGTTATTATTGTAATATTTTTTGTAGTAATATTCTCTCTGTATTTAGGATGGTAATATTTCTATATTAATAATGTAATTGCGAAATGTGTCAATATCTGTGATAACAGAGACGTGAAATTCAGCCAGAGGGAAATAATGTCGTGAAATTACAAAGAAATGTTAATAGTCAGCAATACTATAAAAGCACAATGCACTATGTATTCTTTGGTCTTCCTCGTTTAGAGCTGAAAGCGGTAGGAAGCTGTGTCGACGTATTTGGTGAATGGGTAGACGTCATTTGTCTGTATCTAGATTTAGCCGCCATTGAAGGAGAAATTACGAACTAATGTGAGTTGAATATTTGTTGTGGTAAAAATATATTGAAATTTATAAAAAGTGTGTATTATTAATGTAAATTAGCTTGCCCATGTCATCTATAATATTTCTTTAAAGAGTTTTCAGCATTTTTTTAGCAGTGTTGCTGGGCTGTGCCGCGACCGATCGATTTGCAGCGGCGGCACATTTAAAAAATTGTTCCGCTAAAGGAAAAATCAACCAAACCCGTAAATCGGGAACAGATAGATAAAAATTAACAGTGAATTGAGAGAATGTTCTTCTTTTACAGCGATCCAGAGACTGACTGAGATTTTAAAAATAGTTACACATTTGTGCATTCTTAGACGGATAGTTAACGTTGAAATTTAACAATTTTGGTTCTTTCAAATAACTTAAATGTATAGTGAAGTAGGTTTGATCAGCGATAATTAAATGTCGGCTTGGTAATAATTAACCATTTTCTGCTAATAGTGATAATCTTGTGTTCAAAAGCTAACGCCGGGAAAGAATTCAGTAAAAATATTTAACAAAAAATCCACTGCATTTAGAAAATGTGTGCCAAGGCCGAATGATGTAAAGAATTTAATTTTCAACCAAATATTCTTAATCAGTTAATATGAGTTCACGTAATTTTTAAATGTACGTAATTCTTTTGGAAGTGAAAATTTTTATTACCACACGTAAATAAGAGAGAGGTTCTACAACAAAGTTCGCACGCAAAGAAAGTAAGGTAAAGAAAATTAACTTAAAAGCAAATTTTATTCTTTAACGAAAAATTTCATAGCGATTTCGTTAAAAACACCACGACCCGTTCTAAAGCTCACTACATCGGTTATACGAAAATGTGGCATTTTTTAAAATCTTGTCCACTTCTACAGATACTTCTGTGAACGTCCATGATTAAAGTGCTGTCTTGCAAAGGATTTACATTTCCGATATAAGACATATTGGATAAAGTTTCTCAGGTCAAACTTATTTGGTGTGTGTGTGTGTGTGTGTCTAGGAAAGTACTTGTAATCGATATATCGTTATGCTTGTTGCTGTATAGTGGACAAATTGCACCCTGATTGGCAACAGTAACAGCTTATTTAACATATTTAAGTTAGCACATGTATTTTTATTTGTATGTACACAACATGATGACATTAATTGCATTTAAATTCTTGAATTACACAGTGAAATCAAAGTATCTCCAGTATCAGATTACTAACACCATAGATTACTGGCCTACGACCATAGTGTACTATCTCTCTCAGAACTCCATTGAAGTAGTTACCAGTGTTGCCAACCTGTGGGGTTTGTCTCATGTTGTGGGACATTTTGACAAATATTTTTACAGGAAGTGGCAAACGGATATTTTTGCAAAAAGTGAGCTGAATATGGGGCAGTTAGTTACTGCTTCTGACTTCATGTAGTAATGGTTATGGCACATACAACAGCAAAGATAAAAATTTCACAGAAGCTAAGTACATGGCACCCAGCAACTGTCATTTGTATAACCAGCAGTCAGCATTCTCACTATGTCTACGACAAGTTTGCTTACACAGCCGTAAAACATATGCTCTGTTATAGGTATGATTGTCACATACCTCGAAAATAAGGTAAAAGCAGCTCACGAAAGTAATTATATGACACCGGTTGACTGTCATTTGTTCAACCAGCAGTCAACACTTTCATTCTAGTAGCTATTGTTACTTAAAATTTACTTTAGTATGCACGACTTAAATGCAGCTTTATTTATGAATGAGTGACACTTGTGAAATTCCCGATTAAATAATGCATCTCAGAATGCGAGTTAGATGGGAAGTTAAATCAAGCGGCATGTTAAGCTGTAACATAGCACATTGTTAAATGATATTTGATGTGGGTTACCAACACGAGGATAGCGTACCAATAGGGACAAGAAAGGAGGCATGAAGGGCGCCAAAAACAGGAATAACAATCATCCATTTATTGCACCATTACACACGCACATCATGATATATGAGACATTATAATTGCCATACTCAAATCTGTTATGACAAACAATATGTATCACGAAGGGCACACGCAATGGAGTTATGAAATTACAATGGCACTATGACAAACAGTATGCATAATGAAGGCTGCACAATTTTACCAAGGTAAGGAATTAAAATAATACTAGCATAAAATTAACTAAAATGCCTCGAAGGAAATGTTTATGAGAAGAACACGACGGGGCCGCAAGGGAGGAGGCAACACAGTACTTAACTCAGGTGCACCAAAACAAACAACGGACACCAGGCCGCGCCAACAACGGACGCGTAAGGCACGCAACTACTCTCTCCGTTGCGGTTCCGCGCGTTCCACCCAATTAATAGCTACCTGAAACATTTCAATACTTGGAACATTACACCAGTGATCAGCAAATTAAAAAAAAAACAATAACATGACATAAAAATACAATAATTTAAGAAAATCACATCATATGACTACAAACTTAAGGTCTTTCGGTAATTAACAGATTACGAAACAGGTGAAGGAGCATGTGCCACTATTAAGTCTTCTGTAATTACACTACTAAATTTCTCAGTAGCCAAGTTGCAATTAACGCAACAAGAATTAAATCATTTAAGTGATAATCATCATCATCATCATTTAAGACTGATTATGCCTTTCAGCGTTCAGTCTGGAGCATAGCCCCCCTTATACAGTTCCTCCATGATCCCCTGTTCAGTGCTGACACTGGTGCCTCTTCTGATGTTAAACCTATTACTTCAAAATCATTCTTAACCGAATCCAGGTACCTTCTCCTTGGTCTGCCCCGACTCCTCCTACCCTCTACTGCTGAATCCACGAGTCTCTTGCTCTTGCTCCTCCCATGCGTGTAACATGACGCCACCATCTAAGCCTGTTCGCCCTTACTGCTACATCTATAGAGTTCATTCCCAGTTTTTTCTATGATTTCCTCATTGTGGACACCCTCCTGCCATCGTTCCCATCTACTAGTACCTGCAATCATCCTAGCTACTTTCATATCCGTAACCTCAACCTTGTTGATAAGGTAACCTGAATCCACCCAGCTTTCGCTCCCGTACAACAAAGTTGGTCGAAAGATTGAAAGGTGCACAGATAACTTAGTCTTGGTACAGACTTCCTTCTTGCAGAAGAGAGTAGATCGTAGCTGAGCGCTCACTGCATTAGCTTTGCTACACCTCGCTTCCAGTTCTTTCACTATGTTGCCATCCTGTGAGAATATGCATCCTAAGTACTTGAAACCGTCCACCTGTTCTAACTTTGTTCCTCCTATTTGGCACTCAATCCGTTTATATCTCTTTCCCACTGACATTACTTTCGTTTTGGAGATGCTAATCTTCATACCATAGTCCTTACATTTCTGATCTAGCTCTGAAATATTACTTTGCAAACTTTCAATCGAATCTGCCATCACAACTAAGTCATCCGCATATGAAAGACTGCTTATTTTGTGTTCACATATCTTAACCTCACCCAGCCAGTCTATTGTTTTCAACATATGATCCATAAATAATATGAACAACAGTGGAGACAGGTTGCAGCCTTGTCTTACCCCTGAAACTACTCTGAACCATGAACTCAATTTACCGTCAACTCTAATTGCTGCCTGACTATCCATGTAAAGACCTTTAATTGCTTGCAAAAGTTTGCCTCCTATTCCATAATCTTGTAGAACAGACAATAACTTCCTCCTTAAGTGATAATGTTACTTTAAAATAATAATAAAATTATTTCACACAGAGAAAACCAAGAATGGCCCGATCAGTACTCCCCAGTGAAGCGGTTCACACAAATGGTACTCCACGGCTCAGAGCACACAGCCCCATACAAAATGCAACACAACCACGGGGACCAGAACCACCAGGCAGTGAACCAAAATCGTACTAAGCCAAAACAAAGACCGACTTTTAAAATAACGAGGCCTAGCCCAGGCCAGACAACAGACCAAATGCCGGGAAATCCATAAGAAACCTCAGCCAACTTAATACCAAAACATCAATTTATGAACGATATGCAAAACACTAGACCTCTCAGTCCAAAGGCTTCCGTTTAGTCGCGAAGGTGGCTCCGACCCGCCTGCTGAGGTGCCAAGCGTCATACGGAGTGCCGAATCAAGCTTAACCTTCGTTAACGGAAAGCGGAAGCACCACAAAATAAACTCCAATCTAACTGCGCAAGGCAAACTCTGAGGAGTGCCACTCGAAGTCTGTGCACTTGAAGATCAAACATAAAGCACACAGACTAACGTGCCGCTGAACGACGCACTTCCATCACCAGCGTCTAGTAGAGTATGGAGAGCAGCGTACCCCATCGATATACATCCGTGGGACGGTAAACGAGGATAGCAATCCCAGCGACGGAGGGACAGGAGGACGAAATGGCATCCCGCCACACATAGAAGGTATTTCAAACTCAGGCTCGACAAACTACAACAGGCGAGATTTTGCTCCCCTTGCGAATCAAGTTAAGCGGCACACCACGCCGCTGTCCACACTATTAACCGTAAAATCACGGCCCGGTCTTCCCATCGGGCCCCACTCGGCGTCCAGACGCAAACAACCCCGCCAAAGCCGAACTGTCTCCACGCCAAGGCAGCCACCTCTTTCCTCCTCACACGCCTCCAGCTAAGCTGCGGCCAGCGATTACACAGCCGCCTAACGCCAAAGCGCCATCTGAGTGGAAACTCAGCACTAAGATCGATACGGACTTGGAAATATGCGAGCACCGTAACAGTATTGTTTGAAGTGGTTTAATTTACTCAGTTTACACAAAGTCATTACGCCTTGGTTGTCACTTGGGGTCTTGGATGCGAATCTTGATCTTATTAAGTAATAATTGTTTCTCAGTGGTTTGCCTTTGATTGTGGCAGCATACACATTTACCTGGCTCCGGGGGGGTAGGTTCCCCTTCCCGATTCCTCCACTGGGGTAATTCCTGTCTGGTGCGTCCACGTTGCGGGGGTGGGCATCCTTCACTTCAGTAGGCCGGAGTGATAGGATGGCTGAATTCAGGCAGGGACCCTATGCCAGGGGGTATAACAGGGAACCCATGTCCCAGGTTACAGGTGAAGACCTTAATGGCAGTGACGGCGGAGAAGAAGGAAAGGCGAATCCTTTCTGGAGATTAAATGAGAGGGGAAATACCATTTAGCCATAGCGTCTGCACTCCAGAGGGCCGGTTGCAAAAGGCGTCTGTTCTCCATAATTACATTCTGGCAGAAGCTATAAAATGCCCTCAGGGACAGACCAAGTGACCTGTCGGTTGAGGAATCTTTTGTCGCATCTGTGGCTACATCTCTTCTAAATTTGGAGTATGCTAGGGCATCAACCTGAAGCGACGCGCGCAACTCGCGCCCGAGTGACGTGAGAAATGGACAAGGATCACCTATTCATGGGTTGGGTGGGTTAAAGAAGTCACTTCAGCGTAAACAACTAATGCGATTTGCTACCCTCAATATTGGTTCATTGACAGGCCGACATCGTGAACTAGCAGAAATGCTTAAAAACAGACGTGTCTACATTGACTGCATCCAGGAGAACCAAGTGGAAACGTTCAAAGGCAAAAGAAATCAGAGATGGCTACAAACTCATCTATCATGGTGTCAGTACACGAAACGACGTAGCAATAGTCGTCGACCAGGACTCCTGTAACTTCATGTTCCCGCCATTACGTATTTTACACCCGGTTTTTAACGTACTTCCACCCCACGACGTCAATCTAAATTACTGCCGTCACTGAGTTGCTGTTTTGCCTTACTGTGAGCGGCCTTAGCAGCGCGTATCGATATATCCCCTTTCGTAGTATCTTTGCTTTATTGCTATTACTTCCCGGTCGTTGTCTGTCGTGAGGCAGTTCGGGTCGCGAGTTCGGGCTGTCAGTCAGTTGGAACGCGTCTGGAGCGCAGTCCAGAGCTGCCAGTTGGGGAGTTGCAATGCGGCACTAAAGTGCGCGTCATTTACGACGGCGGCCGAGTTTAGGTTCGTTCTGCGCATCTGACGTCACAAAACAGTCAACCAATGAACAGAGAACGACATTGGCAGAGATCGACTGCAGTGCAGAGCACGGACGAGTGGCTTCAGTTTTAGAAACGTTCAGTCATAAATAAAGTAACTGAACAAAAGCAGTGTCTTGATAGCAGACTTTCTATAAAGAAAGTTTGGAAAAAGCATTCTTTATACCAACTGCTTCATATTCTATTAATTAATTAAAACAAACAAGCAATAAGCCTCCTAATTCAGGCGATAGCAAGGAAATTCATTCTCACTAACCGCTTTTTCGCAATAAAGAACAGCGGTAATTATTAGCTATTGTACTTCGACGAAACGTGAGTAATTCATGGTCATAGCAACAGTGTTTGTCGGTATTTAGCGTGGTTCTTTAAAGTACTCCAAGAGATCTATGATATGACGAGCTGCGTTAGCATAATGGTTAAGGTGTTTGGTTGCTGAGCGAAAGGCTCAAAGTTCAAATCTTGTTCAGTGCTTAATAATTTCTTTATTTAAAATCAATATCGAAGTGTCTTACTTCATGAATTTTATTCGTTTGAATGCAATTTTTTGAAATTTCCAGTGGCAACTAAAATAGACCATATGGAAAGTATACTCTGTGGACTTCTACCTCTGCAAACTCTTCAAAATTTCGTGCAATGGTTTACTACATTTAATGCTGCACAATAACTGCGTTGAACATCGAAACAAAATTATGTCATTTATGGGGGGAAGGAATCATCAAATAGATGTTTAAAAATCAAATTTTTGGGCCAAATAGTTTTTGTGAAATCGAATGATAAAGTGTGTCAAAGCAGTCAGAACACCATGTGTCTGCACAGGCGAGCAGTGCAGTGATGACAAAATCGCGCACAGCGCGGAATGGGGGGAGCACGTCTCTGTAGCAGCGAAAGGGTTAATGCGGCCGTGGTGGCTTTACTTCATAAACTGCGCGCTCTCCCCTAAACGTAAGTTTGCGAACTATACTATACTATGTCACTGCTTCTCTTGGCGCGTGCAAATGACAACACAGCAATCTCCCGCGTCTGGGCGGGCATGCGCGAGCCGCCAAGATAAAAGAACTGAACTACGAGATGCATTCAAGTTCTAAGGCCTCCGATTTTTTTCTCTAATTAACTGCTCACCCGAAATCGATGAAACTGGCGTTACTTCTCGATGTAATCGCCCTGCAGACGTACACATTTTTCACAACGCTGACGCCATGATTCCATGGCAGCGGCGAAGGCTTCTTTAGGAGTCTGTTTTGACCACTGAAAATCGCTGAGGCAATAGCAGCACGGCTGGTGAATGTGCGGCCACGGAGAGTGTCTTTCATTGTTGGAAAAAGCCAAAAGTCACTAGGAGCCAGGTCAGGTGAGTAGGGAGCATGAGGAATCACTTCAAAGTTGTTATCACGAAGAAACTGTTGCATAACGTTAGCTCGATGTGCGGGTGGGTTGTCTTGGTGAAACAGCACACGCGCAGCCCTTCCCGGACGTTTATGTTGCAGTGCAGGAAGGAATTTGTTCTTCAAAACATTTTCGTAGGATGCACTTGTTACCGTAGTGCCCTTTGGAACGCAATGGGTAAGGATTACGCCCTCGCTGTCCCAGAACATGGACACCATCATTTTTTCAGCACTGGTGGTTACCCGAAATTTTTTTGGTGGCGGTGGATCTGTGTGCATCCATTGAGCCGATTGGCGCTTTGTTTCTGGATTGAAAAATGGCATCCACGTCTCATCCATTGTCACAACCGACGAAAAGAAAGTCCCATTCGTGCTGTCGTTGCGCGTCAACATTGCTCAGCAACATGCCACACGGGCAGCCGTGTGGTCGTCCGTCAGCATTCGTGGCACCAACCTGGATGACACTTCTCACATTTTCAGGTCGTCATGCAGGATTGTGTGCACAGAACCCACAGAAATGCCAACTCTGGAGGCGATCTGTTCAACAGCCATTCGGCGATCCCCCAAAACAAGTCTCTCCACTTTCTCGATCGTGTCGTCAGACCGGCTTGTGCGAGCCCGAGGTTGTTTCGGTTTGTTGTCACACGATTTTCTGCCTTCATTAAACTGTCGCACCCACGAACGCACTTTCGACACATCCATAACTCCATCACCACATGTCTCCTTCAACTGTCGATGAATTTCAATTGGTTTTGTGGTGTCACCGCCAGACACCACACTTGCTAGGTGGTAGCCTTTAAATCGGCCGCGGTCCGTTAGTATATGTCGGACCCACGTGTCGCCACTATCAGTGATTGCAGACCGAGCGCCGCCACACGGCAGGTCTAGAGAGACTTCCTAGCACTCGCCCCAGTTGTACAACCGACTTTGCTAGCGATGGTTCACTGACAAAATGCGCTCTCATTGGCGAGACGATGGTTAACATAGCCTTCAGCTACGTCATTTGCTATGACCTAGCAAGGCGCCATTGCCAGTTACTATTGATACTGAGTCATGTACAGTCAAGAGCAACATCATTTATGGATTAAAATTAAGTATTCCACCAGCTACGTCCGTTTTTCTAAAGTCTAATTTCCTTGTCCTGTTCCAGACCTCACGCCAGCCTGCGTGAGCTAAAACGCGTGGCTTTCGGCTTCCTCTATTAACCCGGTGTTGGCTCTCCTGCCAACCCACAACAGGTTTCACACCACGCAAATTCAGAAAACGAATGATCGCACGCTGTTCAAGTAAGGAAAACGTCGCCACTTTAAGTATTTAAAACAGTTCTCATTCTCGCCGCTGGCGGTAAAATTCCATCTGCCGTACGGTGCTGCCAGACAATGAACACGGCCTCATTTTAAAACAATGCGCATGTTTCTATCTCTTTCCAGTCCGGAGAAAAAGAATCGGAGGCCTTAGAACTTGAATGCACCTCGTATAGTGCGGTTGGGTTGGAGCAGCAGTGAGGTCTGCGTCGACATTGGCTCGTCGGACCATTGCCGCCACGCATCACTTGAGCCGGGCCATGGTCTTGGTGGATCGTCGTCGGTCGGTCGTCCTACCAGACGACGCGCTCTTAGCTTGGCAACCGTTCATGAGTCGGTTGTGTGTGTGTACATCGACTCATAATTTGTCTTCTTGTGTTAGGGGTTCTTTGGGGAAGGAGACCAGACATCGAGGTCATCGGTCTCATCGGATTAGGGAAGGATGGGGAAGGAAGTCGGCCGTGCCCTTTCAAAGGAATCATCCCGGCATTTGCCTGAAGCGATTTAGGGAAATCACGGAAAAACGAAATCAGGATGGCCGGACGCGGGATTGAACCGTCGTCCTCCCGATCTTCGTGTGTGCTTAGTTACTGTTGGGCATCGTTCAGGTCTTCGTCCAAGTGTTTGTCAGGTTGTGTGTGTAGTTGGCGTTATTTCCAATGACGACTGTTTTAGACGTTGTCAGCATTCTGAGAGGAGTCGGTCAGTTGCTGCGGACCAGGGAAGTTATCTCCACGCCGTGCAGTCGGCTGGGTCTGCTGGTGGTCCCTGTGCAGTCTCGGAGTGTGTCTGGAGCTGTCCGATCGCTACGAGCTTCGTGGTTCACCGACCCAGGACGTCAAAGTTGATTAGTGGTTTCAACTACCCAAGACATGTCCATTCATGTTGTGTGGTTTTTTTCAGTGTTTCGCTGTTGGGGAGGTTTCCCTGCGAGCAACACCGAGTGTTTCTATTGCTGAAATTTAGCCGCCATGCGGTGCAATTAACTATATTGGTTGACTACAATTCAAGTGCACCACTGGAATTTTCTGTCTTGTGGTCGTTAGTGTTTTGGTTATTTGCCCTGGTCACTAACATAAATTCAGGTAGTGTTCCTTTTGGGTGCAGTTAATTATATTACCGTACTTCAGATTCAAGTGTACCAGCGGAATTTTCTGCCTTGTGACCGTTACTGTTCCGGTTACCTACCATGGCCACTAACGTAATTTCAGGCAGCGTCCTTTCCTCACCTGTTGTCGCTGTCTGACACGGTGTGTAGTTTTGACAGCTTAATACATATTTCATTGTGGATAATCACATTCGTAACTTTTGGTGTTTGATTTCTCATGTACTGATCGGGGGCAAGCAAGTCGTTTTGTCAACCGGTCCTTGGCTGTCCCCTGGTTGGGTTTTGGCGGATCAAGTGTAGCTGGGCTCACCACCTGTCTCACCTAAGTTAACGAGGGCAGACCGACCTCCCTGGAGGCTTCTGAGTGCCATTTTCTTTATTGTCCTTCTCACCAGTGTTTAATTGTCTGTTTATAATCTATCATAGCCAACGATTTGAAAAATACTTGATTTTACTGGATTTTATGTATTTTGAATTTTGGAAAATCAATTGTGGGCCTTCAGCCACTTAAATACTTAATCTAAAAAATAATAAAAATAAATAAAACATTGAGGCCTTCTGCCTTTGAAAGCCTCGCTGTGTATATATGTGTGTTAATTGTTTAATTGCAATTTTAACTGCGTGTTTTTACCACTTGAGATTTATCTTGTTGCTTTAAGATTTCTTGTTTGGAGGCCTTCAGCTGTGAAATAATTGCCTTTTGAAACTCGTGGTTCTAAAGGTTCGGTTATGTGCCGTTTTGGTTTGAAGTTGTTATTAAATTACAATAAATTACAATTTTGAGTGAACCTGACCAACACCTTATTTGGCCCTTTCCACACTCGTAATCACGCGTTCTGCTCAGCGGGTTTAGCGGGCGTTTCACCAGTCAACAGGGTGTCAGAAAGGCTTATGGCTATCAAGATTGATTCAACAGCTATCACTGCCCACAATGGATCTTGCTATTCACCTCAAACTGGATGCATTGAGTATGAGAAAGACAAGTTTTGAAACAGTCTGGACGCCCTCCTTCGAGGAGTTCCCCAGGATGAGTCCATTATTGTTGGAGATTTAAACGGACATGTCGGGGCTCACAAAGAAGGATATATGCAACGCCATGGAGGACATGGGTTCAGTGTGTGGGACGATGATTGATGTCGGATACTTGAATTTGCAAAAGCTCATGATATCATTGTGATCAACACATAGTTTAAAAAGAGGTCAACACATCTGGCTACTTATACAAGTGGAGGACATGCTACTCAGATCGATTATTGGCTAGTTTGTCAACAAGACATGAAGCTGGTAACGAATACCAAAGTAATTATGTATGACTGCATCGCCCCACAACACCGATTGCTTGTCCTCAATATTCGTGTGTTACATAACCCAAACCTAAACCTAAGACTGGGCCTGAGCGAATTAAGTGGTGATGAATGAGCACCCAGCGAAAAGAGTTGATGACAGATTTGGTAAACTTCTCCATGAAGACCGATCAGTCGGTTGAAGATATGTGTTAAGATGCTGTGGAACAAATACATAAAGCAGCGACAAAAACCCTGGGAAAAAACATACCTGGAAGAAAATTCATTGATAAACAAACCTGGTGGTGGACAGATGAAGTCAAGCAAGCAATCAAGGAGAAAAAGATGTCAAACAAGACTTGGTGGAATTCACGATTAACATTGATCTCCAGAAATATGGCAACCTGAAATCAGAGGCAAAAAGAGCAATAGCTGCAGGAAAAGACCAGTATTACCAGACACTGTATGACCAGCTTGACACACCATCAGGAGAAAACAACGTCAACTGTCTTGCTAAGTCATGTCACCGTTCAACTCAGGACATTGGACATGTCATGCACATCAAGGAAGCCGACGCCAAACTACTAAGAGATAGACAATCTATTCCCCAGAGTTGGACAGATTAATTTGATAACATCAACGACAAAGAGTTTACGCATCCACCAATTACTATCAAGGGAGCTGACTACTAAGAAATAAACAATCTATTCTCCAGCGTTGGACAGATTACTTTCATAACATCAGCAACAAAGAGTTTACGCATCCACCAATTACTAGTCCTTATCCTATCTTAGGACCCGACCCTTCAATTACACCTGAGGAAGTAATATTTGCCATTAGCAAGATGAAAAATGGAAAAGCAACTGTTTCAAATGACCTACCAGCGGAAATCTGGGAAATCCTCGGAAAGCCTGCTTCAGATTTCCTTGCCTCACTCTTCAACCGAATCATCGCCGGAAAACAACTTTCACAAGCATGGACATCTAGCATCACAGTTCCAATCTGGAAAGGAAAAGGAGACGTGAACGACTGCTCGACGTATCACCCTATTCGACTCCTCTGTAACACTTGATAGCAGACTCAGAAGTATTGTCTCTGTGACACCAAACCAGTGTGGATTTGTTAAGGGACGCAGGCAGCACCATCGATGCTATCCATGCCACGCTCCTTTTGATGGAAAAACACAGAGAGAGACAGAGGAGTGTACACACGGCATTTCTAGACCTAGAAAAGGCTTTCAATCGTATCCCACACGATCTTATTTGGCGAGCTCCTCATTGCCACGGCGTCCCTGAAGAGTATGTAAGCTGGGTGCAACGTTTGTAACATAATTCCGCTAGTGTTGTTCGGAATCCTGCTGTAATTTCTCCACCCTTCAATATCACTGTGGGTGTTCATCACGGTTCTGCCCTTTCAGCATTGCTATTCATCCTTTGCATGGATACAGCAACAGCTGACATACAGACTTCACATCCCTGGATCCTTCTTTATGCAGACTATGTGGTACTTGCCGACCAATCCTGCCCTGAACTCCAGCACCAGGTTCAAAGGTGAAGGACAGACTGGCTGAAAAAGGACAGCACCTCAATGTCCAAAGACAGTACCTAGAATGTGACTCTCAAACTAGAGGCACCATAAGTATCGCCAAAGAAGACCTGCACAAGACCATTTTAAGTACCCGGGTCTGTCGTCACCTCAGACTGCGACACAACTCTTGATACTCGGATGAGGGTGAATGCAGCTTGGCTCAAGTGGAGTCCTCTGCAGTAAAAAGATGCCTCAGTATCTAAATTCAAAAGTATATAAGACCATGGTACGCCCAGCAGCAATGTATGGGACTGAGTGTCGCTCTATGACGAAACAACAGGAGCAAATGTTACACAGCATGGAGATGAAGATGCTTTGATGGTCTACGGGGCTGATGCGATGTGACCACATAACAAATACAGACTTCCGGCAAACGTCTGGTGTGGGCCAATCACCGACAGTTTTTACTTTAGTTTAGTTTAGTTATGTCATGTTCTGTAGATAATTTTTTCGATTATTTTATCGATATGATGTGGAACAAGTCAGATTACAAGATTTATATACACACATGAATAGAATATTAATATTACTGAAATTTTTAGTTCTACACATGCAACTACATTTTGAGGTACAATTTTGTTTTTTTACCATGGAATAGAAGGAGTTGTCCAAAAGAAATGATTTTAAGCTAGATTTAAAACTTGATCTGCTACCTGCCAGACACTTTGTGTTGTTGGGCAAATGATCAAAGATTTTTGTTGCTGAATAATGTGCTCTTTTTTGAGCAACTGACAGCTTCAATAATGGATAGGAAAGGTCATTTTTCCCTCTAGTGTTGTACATATGAACATCACTGTTCTCCGCAAATGGAGATGGATTATTTATAACGAATTTCATTAGCGAATATATGTACTCTGATGGTGCAGTTAAAATACCTAACTCCTTGGATAGGTGTCTACATGATGTCCTTGGGTGAACACCATTAATTATTCTCACTGCTCTCTTTTGTGCAATCAATAGTTTATATCTAAGAGGTGAGTTACCCCAGAAAACTATTCCATAAGACATTATTGAGTGGAAATATGCAAAGTACTTTAGGAGCCTGATCTGTTTATTACCAAGACTAGCGATTATACAAAGAGCGAAAGAGCTGAACTTAATTGTTTGAGAAGCTCAGTAATATTCTTCTTCCATTTCAAGTTGTCATCAAATTTGGAGAAATCTATCCTGTTAACTGAGTCCTGTTCATATACTACATCAGTTGTGGGCGTGACTCTATTCGGTGTACAGAAGTGGATATAGTGAGTGTTCTTCAAAATTAAGGGAGAGTCCATTTCCTGAGAACCACTTAATAATTCTTTGAAAGACATCCTTAACAATATCTTCAGCTGCTTTTTCTGGAATGGGATTTATTATAACACTTGTGTCATCTGCAAAAAGTACTAGTTATGCTTGCTGAACGTTAAGTGAGAGGTCATTCAGATGAATAAGCAACAGCAGAGGACCCAAAATTGAACCCTGTGGGACTCCCTTTGTGATAACTCCCCATTCACTAGAATTTACCACCCTCCCAACATTATTTGCTTTATTCAGCATGACCTTTTGCTTTCTGTTCGTTAAGTATGATTCAAACCATATTTGTGTATAGCCTTCAATTCCATAAACCAGAGTTTTTCTAAGAGTGTGATGTGATCCACACAGTCAAATTCCTTGGACAGATCACAAAAAATATCAGCTGGCGATAATTTGTTATTTAGGGCTCGTACTGTTTGATGGGTAAATGTGTAGATAGCATTGTCAGTCGAGTAACCCTTCCAGAATCCGAACTGCGACATGCTGAGTAAATTATTTTCACTTAAATGTGAGACTATTCTTGAATACATAACTTTTTGAATATGACAGATTTAGAGGTTGGTTGGATGCCGTTGAAGGTAACAACAGAAAGGCGCATTGTAAACAGTGTTACTTTATTGTTGGCTGCAGTAGAAGCGAACTCGAAAGAAATGCTTATCGAGTTAAACACATTAAACATACTGAAACTGTGCAAAGGAACAAAACTGTTGTTGATTGTTTTCGAAAATGTTTGATGAAAGCAAACATACAGAAAAGGCGAAGACAGCTGAACTGAGATTAGCAACTTTTTTCGCTGAGCATACTGTTGCATTTTCAACAGTGGACCAACTTGTTCTTGTGTTAAAAGATGTTTTCTCTCACTTCAAAATTGCTCCAGAGGTGACTTGAGGTCGTATAAAGTGTACCAATATAGTGAAAAATGCTATTGGAAAGGTGGAAACTGATAAAATATTTCAGTATCTAAAGGACATTTTCTATTTTACTGAACGTGAGTACTGACGTATCAGATAGCAAACATATATACATTTTAGTGAAATATGTGTCGCCAATTGACGGGTACGTGAAAACCCAACTTCTGATGTCGAAACCTCTGGATGCCAAAGACTGCTCGGAAGAAAATCTATTCATAGCTCTGAGGAGTGTGTCGAAAGAGAAAGATATTCCAATTACAAATGTAATTGGCATGGCTTGTGTCTGTAATGTTGGGAAGCTGTAATTCTGTCATAACAAGACTTAGAAATGTTGTACCAAATCTGATTGTTCTCAACTCTGTGTGCCATTCATCTGCTTCAGTTACAAGCAAGACAGGTCAGAAGCCTCCTAGATCCTGTGAAGAGTTAATTAAGCCCGTGACAAGCAACATACCTGGCAGTGCAAAACGCTGCACTATTTTACAAGAATTTCAAGAACTTTTATGAGTTGAACGTAAATAGTTCCTTAAATTATCGGGTACGCTATAGCTTATTTTACATATATGTGTTGTTCGTTTGCTGGAAAACTGGAACGTGTTTTTGCACTACTTCCAGTTACCAATTGCTCAAGATAAAGTTTTGCAGAAACAAAGCTTCGCGAATTTGAAAGTTCGTGTATTATAAGGCGCGTTTATACTGAGCTCACAACATGTTTTTGTTTGCAACATTGTTCCCTCCACATGTTGGCTACATTGTTCGTTGTTCGTGGATTCAATGATTACATATTGTCTCTAAAGTATGTTTCGGTTTACGTCGACACTTTTAACGCTCTTTTCCAATTGAGGAAAATATTAATTCACAATTTTTCAGAAGATTCTTTGGGTCTGTTCGTAAAACATTGGTCAGAACTTTCAAAACCCTGGCGTCCTCACTGGAATACACAAAATTAATAAACTTCCACCATACCATTATCTACCATTAGAACCATAATATTTGGCCCCAAATGTGTACGGTTGTTACGAACTCTCGCTAGGGAATGTGGAAAGGGAATTCATAAACTAAGACTTAAATGCACTGATTTCTATATCGCAGCAATCGAATAAATGAAGGCTCTACCTATACACAATGAATTTTTTGGAGACTTAAAATTCGTAGAGTCATATATTGCATTAACAGCTGACAGAAGGTACCATATAAAGAATGTATTACGAATTGCATCGAAGTTTGGAGGATCTGATGTAATTACCTTTGCAGCTGAATGGAAAAGTCTTCCGTTTGTGGCTGAAATAGGAAGAAGGAACTTTCAGAAATGGACTTGGATCGTATGTAGAGTGAAATCTCAAACTTGAAAGATTTCCGGTATCAGGGGTTCTGAATATCAGTAAACTTGCTGAACTGGTTCTTTCACTTCCACATTTCAATGCTGAATCCGAAAGAATATTTTCTATTGCAAGTGATGTAAAAAAGAGAAAATGGAACAGAATTGGAGGTGACAAATGAAATTCATATGTTTTGTGAGATGTTTATTTCAAGCAAAAGGAATGGACTTCACAACTTATTAAGTGGAACAAAAACAACTCATGCTTCACAATAAGAAAACCTTGTATTAAGTGAAAGTTTACCCTTGCGATGGAGACTGAAAGAGGGAGGGAATGGCTGTATTTTCTGAAAGGATAAGCAAGCACTTCAATAATGTAAGTCCTGATTTTACATTATATGATGTAGTATTACGAGGATGCTGTTATATATTGCAATTGCATTTTAAACTCTACTACTAGTTTAACGTGCTGTGTGTGGAATCGTAAGCCATTATTTCTTTTGTTTTACCTATTGTCTCTCTCTCTTCCGCTGTCTATCTCTATCTCTCTCTCTCTCTCTCACTTTTCCTAGGCATCGTGTGTATTTCCTTACCATGGGACACTTTATACAGAAAAGGAACATTTTGAGTAACAGGTTGGGATTTTGAGCTTCAGAGGATGGCGTCACTGGTAGTTATTCCTAAAAAAAAAAAAAAAAAGCAGAACAGACGACAGCCGTAACTTTTAATCGATGTTCCGTGGTCGTCGCTTTTTAAAAGTTTTTGTGTGGTGTACCTTTAGAAAATCAAGATGTGAGTGACCTAATAAGTGTCTCTTTACTATCGACTCCGCTTCTATCTTTTTCTTACTAAACGTAGTTAGGTTTAATATTTGCGTGATAATTTGAATGAGCAAAATGTAAAAGTGCGGCATGAAAATACTCTGCGGTTAACAAGTCGTGTTAGAGGCGAAAGAAAAATCGTATGTATTCGTGGTTGTGACATGCAGCGGATGCTGCCTTAATACAGTAAGACGTTAAAGACTTATGACGTACCATGAATGAATGGAACAGCTAGTTGAGTATCCCAGTTGTGAATAACGTTGTTTGGGATTTACCGGTATTATTAAAATAATTAACAAAACTGCGTTGTTTGATGTACTCGGAGTCATGATATGAAATTCAGTAACAGAATTTATAAATTGAAGTTCATGTAAGTTCAGTATGACTTGTATAAGCGCAGTTTTGTTTCTGTAGATGGCTTCTTATGCGCGAATGTTACATAGTTCTGTGCTCAGGAAAGTATGGGTCTATATAGTGCACAACATAAGTGATGAGTGTGCCCGCGTTCGCCCCATGTTGTGCAGTTGGCATCTGTGATGCTCTTTTTGTTGAGCTAGTTCGTGTGTCTGCTCGAAGTTTTGTTTGTGGAGGCTTAAATCGTGTTCTTGCGCAGAACTATGTAGGTGTAATGGAGATGATGCGCATCCGCCTTTACCATAAGTTCACGTGTAATTTTTTTTGTTTAATCTGAATTCTGTTGACTCTAATTCTAGCGTAGCCCGAGTTCTGGAGTCAACAGAAGCGTCAGATTCCACCCGTCAGCTTTGACCCGTGACGTATGGATGTTTTGGTTAGATTAGATTAGTTTTTCGTTCCATAGATCGGTGCTGAGGGGATCCTCGTGGATGTGGAACATGTCGAATTTTTTTTTAAGCTGAAATAACAATACTAATACTACGAGTATATACAATACATCATTTGTTTTTATTAAAAATTCGTCAGTGATGTAGGGGTTGGCCACTAGTAAGTCTTTCAGGCTACTTTTAAAATGATCTTTATTTGTAACTAATTTTTTTAATGTTTGGTAGTATGTTATTGAAGATGAGTGTTCCAGAGTAGTGGACCCCTTTTTGACCTAAAGTGGTTTTAAGTCCTTGTGCAGATCATTTTTGTTCCTGGTATTGTATGTATGAACTGAGCTGTTTGTTGGAAAATAGAGATATATTATTTAGGACAAAGTTCATTAAGGAGTATATAAACTGAGAGGCAGTAGTAAGTATACCCAGTTCTTTGAAGGGGTTTCTGCAGGACGTCCGTGAATTTATTCCACAAATAATACGTAGGCCTATTACCTCCTTTTCGACTCTGAAAACTTTTGTTTGACTTGAAGAGTTACCCCAAAATATACCATATGACATAATGGAATGAAAGTAGGCAAAGTATGCAAGTTTTTTCATTTTTATGTCGCCTGTGTCTGCTAACACTCGAATCGCATATACAGATTTGTTAAGACGTTTCTGCAGTTCTGTGGTGTGCTCCTCCCAACTGAATTTATAATAAAGTTGTAATCCCAGGAATTTAAGACTGTCAACCTCTTCTTTCTGCTCTTCTTCATGTGGTGTGTGACATTACGGCGCAGAGTTTGCTTTGAGTTGGTTGTGTTTGTAGGTGTTGTCTTGTGTTTGTGCCCTCTGGTGGTGGTGGTGGTGGTGTTGTTGTGTGTGTGTGTTCATTTTAGCTTTGATGTTGGAAGAGCGGAGTTGTTGGCAATTTTCATGACCTAAGGATTGAAATTGATAAAGTGAAATAGCGCCATGTTGCGGGCGCAGGTGGGAGAAGATATGTTGTCCTCGATTAAGTTCCTGCAGGTGTTTGGATTAATAGCGGAAATTGTGAGATGTGGCGTTTTGCCAAGGCGATATGCGGTTGGTGAAAGTTCCGGCGGCTCGGATCACGGACGTGTACATGTGCCGGTGTCAGGAGGACAGTGTTTGGAGCTCCATTAGACGCGGTACCTGGTTCAAGAAATCCAGGTCGGCTGTGAGGGATTGTTTTTGTGACTTACTATTTTTGTTATAGGTCCTCTACTTGTTTTTGTGTGTATGCGAATGTAATGAGTGAGAGGACGGTGTTAGATTGGTTTTCTTTTTGGAAGATTGGTTTTCTTTTTGTGGGGGAGTGTGTTCTGAGTATTTCAGTGTAAAAGTAAGTTCGGTGAGCCGGGGTTATTGTTTGAAATAGACGAGTCACAGTTTGGGATGAGGGAAGTATGGGACAGGTACATCTCCGGTTGGTTGTGGGTGTGGGGAGGTTGTTACTTTGTGGGGTGGGTATGCCGATTATTATTTCAGGCTTTTGGAGGGGCGCACTAAGAGGGACTTGAAGGGTTAATTAAAGAGTATATTGAGGAGGGGAGTACTGTAGTTTTAGATGCTTTTTCGTCATACAGGGGTTTGCAGAAGAGGGGTTTTGATCATTTAGTTGTAAACTGTAGTTTAGAGTTTAGAAATTGTGAAACTAGTGCATGTGCTAATGCAATGGAGGTTTTTTTTTGGGAGGGGGGGGGGTGGTTCAATCAGTTATAAGGGAGGGAAGAGTGGCTCTTCTAACCCACCATCTCATTTAGATGAGTATTGGTGTTGGAAGTGTGACCCTGGGCATTATTGTATTTTTTGTGTTTTTCTGAGGGCAGTGGGTAAGATGTACAGGCTGAGGGTGGGTGGTTGAGGGCATTTGGTATTTGGCGGCGGATTGTGGGTAATGGTTGTGGATTTAGGTGGGTTGTGGGTGGGGAGGGGGATTGTTTTATGATTATGTTGGAGAGGACCTTTATTTGTTAGTTGTTTTTTAGTTGTAATGCGTGATTGGGTTTAGTTTATTTTGTGGTTTTTATTTGTTGCTGATTTTTTATTGGTGTGAGGTGTTTGTGGGGAGGGGGGGGGGGGCTTGGGGTTGCAGCATGTGGTCATTAGTGTAAATGCTAAATGTTCACATATAGAGCACATAAGAAGCCAACATTCTGCGAGCTAAAGATCGTTGAGGCAATCAACTTTTGTACTACTGTACATTGTACCAAGCAATAGTTGGCAGAAGTAAAATGTTGAGGAAATATGTTACACTCTACAGGAAACAATACATTTTTATACATGATACTAAGGATTTAGCTTATATTTGTTAGTATGTAGGTAACAAATTATTCAATAAAATACCACTGTTTGTCTAAGGATTTACTAAGCATGCTTATAAACATAATGTGATTGGCTCATTGCCTGCCCATTTTGCAACGTGAAGGGAAAATGATTAAATGTAATTCCAGTGCTTAACCTACTCTTCTTTTACAGAGGGTAATGTAACATTTATTGACATTATCTGTTGGTGTAATGACACCATTTGCCCCAATGACTTGGTAATAAAATTATTACTGTTAAATTATCCTTCAGGTATGTCACATGGAGCACTTACCTAAACAAACTTTGTTCTCGGCTAGAGTTTGAAGCAAGCTATCGAACTGTTCACCATTCCGTCGCCTTACAGAATCGCCCACTGTAACTGTTTTGAAGCCATAGTTGCTTGCACCATTCTCCCAGAGGTGGACTTGGGGATGTATTTGGGGGAGGAGTGAAACAGTCTGTCAGAACTAGTCGTACAGCAGTAAGTAAAAGCTGTCGGATGTTTGCTTTGCGACTCCCTAGTAACTCTCGTGTTTTTTATTGCATGCTGTATCTAATTTGTTCACTTGCATTATAAAAATAAAATCTTTAATCAATGTCTACTATATTGGTTACACATTTACCATTTGCATTGGTAGCTTGCTAGTTACTTCCATGTTATGCATGATGTAGTCACATTGTGATATGGATTGTCAGCTGACAGCAGATTGCATGGCAGAAGTCCAGTGACACTGTACCTGTCTCTTACTTCGCATGCTGCAGTTCATATTTGTGCAATGAATGATGGACAGTGAACATGAAAAACAGTGAGTGGAACTGTCACATTCCAACCAATCCTCAGCCTCGGGCTTCACCACGGGTCACTTTGTCATCACATCTAGTTTTCTTCCTGCTGTTTCACACTGAAAACACAGTTGTTCAGTTTCAATCACTCATTTCGCAGTTGCTGACTGCATCGTGCAACAGAAGAGCCAGGACACTAACTACATTTAGCCTCTTGCATAGATAATTTAAAACATGTATGAAGTACTGCAAGTTATACTTTCCTTCTACTGTTGTAGTTGTGAATATTGCTGTCACTTTCAGAATGAAGTGAATTTTTGCAGACATAATCAGTGAATGAATGCAATTTGAGCCTTTGGTTGACGTCCCTAATTGCTTAGAGATGTCCACAACATAGAATATTCTCCCCCAGAACATTAGCGAATGAATGACTGTACCCCAGAGTTGGCCAGTTCTGACATTTTTGTCAATATTTGAACCCAAGAACTTGGAGATTTCTACCTGATTTGTTATATTCTGTTGGCACGCTAACATTAATAGGTGATGAACTTTGTTTGCAATGCCAAACTGGATAATTTATGTTTCTCAAAGTTTGCAGCAGGTACATTGGTCTAAAACCACGTGCTTCATATGGTTTGAATTGATTGCTTATTTTGTTTGGATCTGATAAGTGCAATTCTCTTTGTTATGGGTGTTTACGTCACTCTAAGCTGAAAATGTATTATTGTACTGTGTCGTGCATTGTTTGTCGGATTCTGATAATGAGTGTTTACGACCTGTTGCCGCTTGTGGCATGGCTTGCTTTCGTGCACGCTACCGCGGCTTACAATAAAAAAAAGAAAAAAGAAAGAGGAATTGTCTCATGAGCAAAACAATGGCAAGAGACTGCTGTTTGTTGTTACTTATACTGCTGCTTTCTTTGATAACGATCGACAAGAACCAAATTATAGACTGTGTATGATAGAAGATGTTCTGAAGGAGAGTTTGGCAAAAAATTTTCTCTGTTTGAAAATCTTTGCAGATGCCTCTTTAGTACATTACATTCTGCACAGAAATGAGTCATCTTAGATTTAAAAATCTAGTCAGTTGCCGTGCTTCATTTCTGACTGAATCACTATTCAGCATAAGAATAATACGAATATAAACATGACATGATACGTATATTCTTCCGCGTTTGCTGTTGTCTCACTCTAGTTTCGTAGTTTATTAGGCAGCCAGGATTTAAATGAGATAGCAGCAAACACTAAAGAATACATGGCATAATGTTTACATTCTTCTACCTTTTCTTTTAATTTATTTACTGATGCAGAGGTTTTGGCGTCAGTATTTATCTTTGTGCCTGCAAAGCATGCCTGTGTAGCGCTACTTATATTCGACAGCAGAAGTTAGTTGTGGCGGCAGCTACCAACATTCTTCAGAACTTCCGCTTACTTTGAACCTGATTCTAAGCCGCAGGCGGTTTTTTGGATTACAAAAACTGGAAAAAAGTGTGGCTTAGATTTGAGTAAATATGGTAATTCTTTCTCCGTTGCTGTAGAATTCAGCTCATGTTTGCCTAGGCTGGGACTAGCGAAAGCAATGGTTTTATTTTCTCCCTCTTCTGGGTCCCATTCCCCTTGCAATAATTCTGCTGCTATGCCATATTCTGATGCATCTGATGTGATGCCAAATGGTTCACGAAGACTTGGATGGTTCAATATAGGAGCATTGACTAGGGTATCCTTTACTTCCTGGAATGCCTTTTCTGCATTTTCATCCCATAATCATTTTGCCTTTTGCTTTAATAGCGATAGTAGATGTGGATTACTATGACTTGTCCTTGTATATACCGTCTATAAAATCCCACTAATCCTAAAAAGGAACGTAACTATTTCACATTCTGTGGATGTGGACAGTCTTTAATCGCTTTAATGTGTTATGGATCTGGTTTAATTCCTCTTATTCCTTCAAGCTGTCCCAAGAATTTTAGTTCCTCTTGCCCAAAATGTGATGTAGCGAGCGAGCTTGGTAGTTACTCCCTTGGTATAGAATTTCACTATTGCTCTTGCAAGTAAATCACAATGTTCCTCCCAGGTTTCTGAAACAATCAGTATATCTTCTACATAAATCAATAGCTCTTGTAACAACTTTCTCCCTAATGCTTGATATAATGCTCTTATAAACACTGATACTGATATGTTTAACCCAAATGGCAAAACTTTAAACGTGTAGACTTTCTGCCATATAGGAATGCAGTATAAGGTCTAGATTCTTTAGCTAATTTCACCTGCCAGTTCCCATCCGTCCAATCCACAGAACTAAAGTAATTTGCTTTTGCAAAATGAGCAAGTAGTTCGTTTATGCATGTGGGACAATCTCTCTCCAGTTCAATGTGACAATTCCAGGTTCTCGCATCTAGTACTAGGCGCACACCACTTGTTGCCTTTCTGACAACTAACAGTGGATTGTTGTATATGCTTGTGCTTCTTTCTACAACATTATTATCTAACATTTTATATATTTCTTCCTGTACTTCCTCTCTTACGTTGATAGGTACAGGGTAAGGTCTAAAGAAAAAAGGTTCCTTGGTTTTGATCTTAAAACTACACACATAATCTCCTATATTCCCTGGTTTGTCTGAAAATGCATCTGAATATCTGCATAATATTCCATATAGCTCTTCCTTTTGAGTAAGGGTTAACAACATTTCAGATTCGTAAGCCTTAGCATACAAATCAGCTTTATTTGCAATTTGTTGTAGATTACTTACATCCTTTTCCATTGAACTCATATTCGCTATTAACCATAAATAATTATCCCATTTAGTCCTTGACATCGATCTGTCTTAAACAAGATCTCTTTATTAGGCTATAGTTATCTAGATTGCACTTAAAGGAACCACTCTGAAAGTCTATTACCATTGCACATTTCATTAACCAATCTACTCCTAGTAATACTTGTGTATTTATTTTAGGAACTATTAACATGGTTTGTTCAAACACAAGTTGATCTATTTAAAATGTAATCCTTGTTTCCCATTTCACTACATTGCTCTTAGTACCTGTAATACCTACAATATTTACTCCCGTAACAGGTAACTTAGGAAATTCCTTTATTCTTCCACTTAATAGCCATTCCTCCAAAATTGATACTTCGCTTCCTGAATCAATGTAAATTTCCACTCCTTGATTTAGTATTCTTCCGATTGCAATTGGTTTGCGTTGCACTTTTTCTAAATTTTCCTCTTTCACTAATAACCAATTGTTAATAGGTGATATTTTACTATAAACAATCATTTTATTTATATATGGGCCGAGTATTGTTCTGCGACATCCTGAATTCTGGCCGTTGACCTAGGATTTTTCTTGTTTTCCGTCACTATGACCGGATACTGATTGGAACTTACTTCAACAGTATGGTGGTTTGCCCCATGTTATTTTGTTGCATATTTATTTGTTGGTTTTGATGTGTAAACACCTGTGAATTGATGTTATCAGTCTGAATTTTTCCCCCTCTAGGGGTAATGTGATTTAAACCATTATCCCTGCTGTGAACTGAACTGTTTCATTACTGCTTACTCTAAAATAATTAGGTTCCTTCGCCCGCGGTAAGGAATTAGGAAAGGATATGTTATTTCTATTCCCCGTATTTCGGTCATTCACTGAATAATTCTCATTTCTTTCAGTATTAAGTGTGTGTAAAACTTCAATAAACATTAATAACTCATTTACAGTTTTCCACCCTCTGTACAATATTCCTTGTTGAACGTGTTATGGTAAACATCTAATGAGTACTTTCAGGAAGTGCATTCATCTCTTGGATCATCTAAGTATTTGGATTTTGTCAAATGCCATTCCAAGTACTTTAAGTATGTGCCCCATGAATTATTGTTTGGAGTAGGCTCTAATAACTTTAAGGTTAATTTTTCCTGAGTACTTGAAGAGCAGTGCCTTCTCTTAAAGCTTTCTGAGACACAAATTCTTCTGCATGAGCATTTCCCCATTCTGCCGCTTCTCTCATTACGTATCCTAATGTGAAATCTATTTTCTTTAAGTCAGCCCAATTTTTGGGCAAAGATCTGGTAAACACTCGTAAAAAGTAAATTGGGTGTACATCACTGTCTGGTTTGTACTTTGGAAATTGCTTTGCTAAATTAAACCCATTACCTATAGATAAACTCTCTATTACATCTTTAGCTACTCCTGTCATAGTTTCATGTCTACTATTTTCTAATTTCTTTTTATTATTGTCTATTGCTTTCCATATTCTATAAAGTTCTTGCTTACTGTTAATTGTACCTTCCCCAGAAGTGATGTTGCCATTATTTATTTCTGTTTTGTCTTTTACTTCTTTTTTCTATGAATAACTGTAAACGTTTTTCCAGATGTTGTATAGCATCAGGTGTTCCTGCTACAGCATTTTCCTGTATGGACGTGATATGCTTATTTGTGTCTGGAATACTAGCACGTACAGCTTCGAATGGGGAATTCACATTATCTCCATAGCCTTTCTACTGTCGGGTTATTAATGTATGTACACTTTCCTGTAAATGATCTGTTAACACTTGTTTGGCTACTTGTTGCACCTCTACTGGTACTGATTCTCGTAATTCTTTTACTCCAGAATTTATTTCCGTTATTTTAATGTTTTGATTATTAATGTTGCATTAAAGTTAGATTCTAAGTTAGCTTTAGCCTCTTGTATTTTATGGTTGAGTATGTCATCGATTGATTCAGTAACTTGTTCCTTAATGGGCTAAATTAATTTTAATTGTTCTGCTCTCCATCCTTCCCTGTATTTCTCTGGTTGTTTTTTAATCATGCCTTTTAGTATTGCCTTGTCCTTCTGTGCTTGTTCTTTAATTATACCTTCAAATATCGATCTTAAATCCTCGTTTTGCATTCCTGTAATTCTTGCGATTGGCATACACCTTTTATTACTAATCGGCAGTATTAATATTAAACCCTACACTCGTAGAAATGTCTCAACTTCTTCTTTTATATATATATAATGTGTGTGTGTGTGTGTGTGTGTGTGTGTGTGTGTGTGTGTGTGTGTGTGTGTGTGTGTTCACGGCTCACCCTTCTGCGGAACTGTGAACTGCGTGCTTGTTGTAGAACAGCTGAAGCCAGCGCTGAAGTTGAAGCTGACGTCTGCTCTTGCTGCCACTTTCTTCTTCTTCCTTTCTTTCTTTCCCTTTCTTTCTTTCTTTCTCTTTCTTTCTTTCTTTTTTTTTTCCCTCTCCAGGTATCCAACAGTAAATTATAGTTTCCATTCATTATGTGTTTACTAATCAGACAGTTCGTTCAAAAGAAGCTCTTAAATATAATTCTTCTTGATTCCTTGTTACGTGTGAGGTAAGGCACTGTTGTTGATTGCTGGTTGTCAGGGGCAACTTCTGTCTTCTATTCTTTGGAGCCATAATTCTGATTCAGATCAATTTCCTGCACTTACTTGCTTGTGCATTCTCCATTTGCCTTTTCCGTGGTTATCATATGGGGTGTATTTTTCTGTTTTCTCCTGCTGATGTATATTTTGTAGGGTTTGTTGTGGACCTTACACCAGCACTATCGGGAAGTTGCATCCCTGGCTGATTCAGCAGGGCAATATTTTGCCAACCCTGATACACTGCTAGATGAAAGTAGAATTACCTTTATCCTCTCTTCTCAGAGTAGTTGTTTGGTGGTCCGAATCCTTCTGTGCCACTCCCTATCGATCCAACTGCGGTGAAAATTCCTGGAATGCTTTTGTAAGTTCTCTCTAATGCACTACTAAATGAATAGCCGCACTTCTCACAAACAGGGGTACATTGTGCCCAACATTTTCACTATTACTTTTAACAATACAACAGATACTTGCTACGGTAATACCATTCTCTTGAGTACATTCAAAAATGTGCGTATATGTGTACTTCGGTACCTGAGAGAGCGAACCAGATAAACTACTACTGCTGTTCAATTGTTCATTATGCCCTTGTTGGTGCGTCATTGAGTCCATTGCTCTCAGATTCAAACACATGCTGCACTATGACACGAATGACTCCTGTATGACCAGTAGTTGTAATACCATTTTTACGGGTCCCCTTCTGACCGGCTCCACGACTGCTCCACATTCACTGCATACAAGAAAGGAAAACACACAGTTTCCCTATCCCACTGCGTTTATCCTCATTCAATTTACTCACAAGCATCTCTTGTCGACGGCTTTCCAATGGTGTTGGGTGTTTATAAATATCCTGAAACAGTAACCAACCAACCTTGGAAATCATGACATAATCAGAATAAACAATGTAGTTCACACCAGTTGTTGTGACAACCGCAGGTAACATTTAGTAATGGACCGCTTACATTCTTTGCATCGTAAACTCATGACACTATTTCTAAAAGCCACAAATTGGAATTGCATACTAGAATTGATGTAATCATGAAAATAAAGCAAGAACAGGATTCGGCTCTTTGTTTGAAACCTGTGGAGCGTTCGAGCACTCATTGCATTTTGTACATGTATAGATGATAGGGTGTTCCAGTATGTAAACTCATGACACTATTTCTAAAAGCCACAAATTGGAATTGCATACTAGAATTGATGTAATCATGAAAATAAAGCAAGAACAGGATTCGGCTCTTTGTTTGAAACCTGTGGAGCGTTCGAGCACTCATTGCATTTTGTACATGTATAGATGATAGGGTGTTCCAGTATGTATTACTTGAACAACGAATTGTGTTTTATACATCTCATCATGTACATTTGCAATCCATTTGGTTTGCATACAGGAGACATGTCAAAAATTTATAGTGTAGTTACAGTGATATTTACGTTAATAAATAACAGCACTACAATAAATAACAACACTATAAGCATAACTCTTGGAATGTGTAACACATTGTATCCAGCTCAAATTTCCACTTTGTCCTGCACGAATTCATCCACTGAGTAATAACACTTCAGTGTCAGTACCTCATATAGCTTTCTTTTAAGTGAACCTAAATTAACCTACAGCAACTTGGTACCATTTAATTTATTACAAATTTTCATTCCTGTGTATTGAGGTCCCTAGGCATACAGTATGAGGCGGTGGGTGGGGAGTATAAAATTTTCTTAGTTCCTAGTATCAAGTGAATGTACAAAATGGTTTCCCTTAAATAATTCATGTCTGGTGTACAAAAATACAGGGTGTTCAAAAAGTTTCTCCGCAGTGCCGTATGATTGTTAGCCACGTGTGCTGTATGCCGCAGTGAATATACCGAAAAGAAACTCAGTGAAATACAAGTTATTAATTTATTGAATATACATTTTTACTTACAAATTTTCACATTAAATGTTGAAAGTGTCCCCCCTGTTGTTAAATACACAATTCAATTCATCTAATCATGTTCCAAACATAAGCTGTAACATTTCTTGTGTAACAGAAGCAGTGAAAGTGGATATTGCAGCTTTGAGTTCATCGATGGATTTTGGATGGTTTTTATAGGCAGTTGATTTTGTTGCACCCCAGAACAAAAAGTCAGATGGTGTTAGGTTCAGGCGATCATGGAGGCCAAATTATGCGATCACCAAAAACATCAGCAAGCAGTCACATTGAAACGTGAGCTGTATGTGCGGTTGCATCATCTTCTTGAAAATAACCATTCAGTATTTCACTTAACGCAAGTTCTCCTATGGATGGGTACAGAATATCACTGCAGTATCGTTGTGCGTTTATTGTTTCGTTGAAATATATGGGACCCACAATCCGATGTCTAGAAATTGCAATCCACTCATATTTTCACAGAATGAAGTGGTTCCTCATGAATACACAATGAATTTGCAGTACTCCACACATGAGAATTTTGGGAGTTCATGTACCCGGATAAATGAAACCACGCCTCGTCAGTGAGAAACGTTTCATTAAGGATATCCCTTTCATTTTGTTGAACAACATTTTTGAACCATTGACAATAATGCAGTCTGTTGCCATGATTAGTATTTTTCATTTCTTGTACGACTGTCACTTTTTATGGGAAAAGTTCTGATTTTTTTCCTTCCAGCTGTGTGGGCCATTCAGATTTCCTGTGTGTGTTTTATTACTGAATTGTTCGGAGTCTTGGACACTTTATCAGAAATATGGAGTAGGTTATCCTCAGACAAAACGCTAGGATGACCACTTCTCGGTGCATCTGTCACTGAACCCATACTTCGAAATTTGTTAATCAAATCTCGCACAGTATTGCGATGTGGGAGTGTTGTCTCTGGGAAAGCTGAATTAAACGTTTGACGAACTGAAACTGTGTATTTACTGCCAGCTTCGAACACTTGTTCATCTAAAAACACATGTTCTTAAATGGTTAGCATTTTAACAGTGACTAAAAGGAAACACACATACAAACAAAGGAACTAAACCTAAATGTTCATGTAAACACGTAACAACACACACCAATGATACTACTGACGCTGGCTGAGATAAACGAAACGGTGGACTGTTGGGAGAGTCCACTTGAAGGGAAGTAACCCATGCAGGCGAGCAATCGTACAGCACTGCAGAGAGACTTTTTGAACACCCCGTATAAGGAGGGTAGTGTTAATATTTCAATTTTTCTAAATAATAGTCGACATGGTTCTTTGTGATTTGTAGTGCACATATTTTGAATGATTTTTTTCTGTATTTTTAGTATCTGCACTCCAAAAAAAAAACAATGCCACATCTAATAATGGATTCGAAGTAGCTTGTATATGCTACTTTTAGGGTGTCCATGTCAGTTGCAGTTGATAATATTTGCATTGAAAATTCAAAGCTGCTCAGTTTGTTTGCTAGGTATTCAATGTGTGCCTGCCAGCTCAAATTTTTATCTACATTTAAACTTAAGAATTTGACTGAGTCGTGGTTGATATGCAGTCTTAATCTGCTTACATTTTGACAGTTTCATTTTGAACTGCATCATTTGAGTCTTACATATGTTTAAATTCAACCCATTTAGCTTCTAAGGTGCTGAGGGTACTGATCGCAAATTTGGGATTTTTTCCAAATCCTGATCTTCAACTAAGACAGATGTATCATCTGCAAACAGAACAGATGGGGAGATGATATTTAATAGTAAGTCATTAACATAGAAGAGAAATAGGACTGGGTCTAATATGGAGACTTGTGAAAAACCCTGAGATATTTTTTTCCAATCAGAAAAATAATATGCGCCATTTGAAGAGATGCTAAATCTTTGCTTTCTGTTTGATAAGTAGGATTTAAGCCATTATAGGGCACTGCTGCTAATGCCATACTTTTCAAGTCTCTAAACAAGCAATGCATGGTTTACTTGTGTAACTTTTCTGCATCTTGTTTTTAGAGGACCTGGACATCACAAGGGCCCAAAAAGATGGAATTCTTTATTTAATAACATTTCTTTGACCCTTCCTGATTCTAAAAATATATGCTTTATGTATAGTACCTCACTGCTTTCATGTTTAAATGTCTTTGTGAAGCAGACGTGACACTTGAATGACTAGCTGTCACACTACTGTGAAACACACAACATTGCTTACCATGTCTCATTATTTAATTTTGGCACAGTGTTTCCTTGGCAACTCATTCGTATAATGTCCTTGAAGAACATATTGACTATGAACCGGGATTTATTGGAATCACTTTCTGTTTATACAAATAGGTTACATGAATTTACTTGCGTTTTTCGTGTGCATTGGTGTTGGCAAGTCAGCTTTTCAGGTTTCTGTGCTGGACGCCGTATGTCTTGATGATGGAGTAATGAGCAGATTGAAAACCATGAGCAGAATAGACGTAAAAACTGGGGAACACATGAAAAGTGGGCAGGCAACATGTTGCTGGAGCTGAAAAAGCTGATAAATTGTGACAAAACGGGCCAGAATAAAAAAGAAAGAAAACTAAAGAAGATCAAAAAGGATGGCCAGAATCAAAAAGATTGTAGACCTGGAATTTTTTGACTTGTTATCATTGAGTAGATCTACATCTACATGGATACTCTGCAAATCACATTTAAGTGCCTGGCAGAGGGTTCATCAAACCACCTTCACAGTTCTGTTATTCCAATCTTGTATAGCGTGTGGAAAAACCGAACACCTGTATCTTTCCATACGAGCTCTGATTTTTCCTTATTTTATTGCGGTGATTGTTTCTCCCTATGTAGGTCGGTACCAACAAAATACTTTCACATTCGGAAAAGAAAGTTGGTAATTGGAATTTCGTGAGAAGATTCCATCGCAATGAAAAGCACCTTTCTTTTAATGATGTCCAGCCCAAATTCGGTATCATTTCAGTAACTCTCTCTCTCATATTTCACGATAATACAAAACATGCTGCCCTTCCTTGAACTTTTTCAATGTACTCTATCACTCCTATCTGGTAAGGATCCTCTCCTTAGTAGATCTGTGACATTTTCCAAGTGTCCTGCCAATAAAATGCAGCCTTGGGTTAGCCTTCTCCACAACATTTACTTTGCGTTCCTTCTAATTCAAGTTGTTTGTAATTGTAATTCCTAGGTATTAAGTTGAATTTAAGGCCTTTTTCGTGTAACTGAAGTTTGAGTTCTTTTTAGTGGTCATGTGGATGACGTCACCCTTTTCGTTATTGATCGTCAACTGTCAATTTTTGCATCATTCAGATGTCTCTTCTAGATCATTTTGCAATTTGTTTTGATCTTCTGATGACTTTATTAGTCAATAAATGACGGCGTCATCTGCAAACAACCGAAGATGGCTGCTCAGATTGTCTCAAAAATCGTTAATATAGATAAGGAACAGCAAAGGACCTACAACACTACCTTGGGGTATGCCAGAAATCACTTCTGTTTTACTCGATGACTTTCCGTCAATTACTATTAACTGTGACCTCTCTGACAGGAAATCACAAATCCAGTCACATAATTGAGACAATATTCCATAAGCACACAATTTCACTATAAGCTGATTGTGTGGTACAGTGTCAAAAGCATTCTGGAAATCCAGAAATACGGAATCGATCCGAAATCCCTTGTCAATAGCACTGAACACTTAGTGTGAGTAAAGACTAGTTCTTATCACAAGAACGATGTTTTCTAAACTCATGTTGACTGTGTTCAATAGACTGTTTTCTTCGAGATAATTCATAATGTTTGAACAGTATATGTTGTAGAATCCTGCTGCTTATCAACGTTAATGATATGCACCTGTAATTCAGTGGATTACTCCTACTACCTTTCTTGAATATTGGTGTGACCTGTACAACTTTCCAGTCTTTGGGTACGGATCTTTCGTCAAGCAAATGGTTGTATATGATAGTTAACTATGGAGCTAATCATCAGCATACTCCGAAAGGAACCTATTTGGTATACAGTCTGGACCAGAAGACTTGTTTTTATTAAGTGATTTAAGTTGCTTCACTACTCTGAGGATATTTACTTCTGCGTTACTTGTGTTTGCAGCTATTCTTGATTCGAATTCTGGCATATTTACTTCGTCTTCCTTTGTGAAGGCATTTCGGAAGGCTGTGTTTAGTTACTCCGCTTTGGCAGCACTGTCTTCGATAGTATCTCCATTGCTATCGAGCAGAGAAGGCATCGATTGTTTCTTGCCGCTAACATACTTCACATACAACCAAAATTTCTTTGGATTTTCTGCCAGGTTTCGAGACAGTTTCATTTTGGAAACTGTTACAAGCATCTCGATTGAAGTCCGCGTAAATTTCGAGCTTCTCTAAAGGATCGCCAATCTTAGGGATTTTGTGTCTGTTTAAATTTGGTGTGTTTGTTTTGTTGTTCCTGCAACAATGTTCAAACCTGTTTTGTGTTCGAGGAGGAGTAGGATCAGCTCTGTCGTTTAACTTATTTGGTATAAATCTCTCAATTGCTGCCAATACTATTTCTTTGAATTTAAGCCATATCTGGTCTGTACTTCCAGTGTTAATTTTGGAGTAAAGATGATCTCTCAGGAAGGCGTCGAGTGAATTTTTATCTGCTTTTTTGAATAGGTACCTTTTTCATTTATTTTTGGAGGATGTGAGGGTTACAATATTCAATCTCGCTATGACAATCCTGTGTTCACTAATCCCTGTATCTGTTTCAATGCTCGTTATTAACTCAGGATTATTTGTTGCTAAGAGGTCACGTGTGTTTTCACAACCGTTTACTATTCGTGTGGGCTCACGAACTAACTGCTCCGAAATAATTTTCAGAGAATGTGTTTAGCACAATTTCGACTGATGTTTTGTGTACCGCTGGAATTAAACATGTATTTTTGCCAACGTATTGAGGGTAAATTAGTCACCACCAACTATTATCGTATGAGTCGGGTATGTGGTTGTATGAGTCGGGTATGTGTTTGAACCCCCCCCATGAACCATGGACCTTGCCGTTGGTGGGGAGGCTTGCGTGCCTCAGCGATACAGATAGCCGTACCGTAGGTGCAACCACAACGGAGGGGTATATGTTGAGAGGCCAGACAAACGTGTGGTTCCTGAAGAGGGGCAGCAGCCTTTTCAGTAGTTGCAAGGGCAACAGTCTGGATGATTGACTGATCTGGCCTTGTAACAATAACCAGAACGGCCTTGCTGTGCTGGTACTGCGAACGGCTGAAAGCAAGGGGAAACTACAGCCGTAATTTTTCCCGAGGGCATGCAGCTTTACTGTATGATTACATGATGATGACGTCCTCTTGGGTAAAATATTCCAGAGGTAAAATAGTCCCCCATTCGGATCTCCGGGCGGGGACTACTCAAGAGGATGTTGTTATCAGGAGAAAGAAAACTGGCGTTCTACGGATCGGAGCGTGGAATGTCAGATCCCTTAATCGGGCAGGTAGGTTAGAAAATTTAAAAAGGGAAATGGATAGGTTGAAGTTAGATATAGTGGGAATTAGTGAAGTTCGGTGGCAGGAGGAACAAGACTTCTGGTCAGGTGACTACAGGGTTATAAACACAAAATCAAATAGGGGTAATGCAGGAGTAGGTTTAATAATGAATAGGAAAATAGGAATGCGGGTAAGCTACTACAAACAGCATAGTGAACGCATTATTGTGGCCAAGATAGATACGAAGCCCACGCCTACTACAGTAGTACAAGTTTATATGCCAACTAGCTCTGCAGATGACGAAGAAATTGAAGAAATGTATGATGAAATAAAAGAAATTATTCAGATTGTGAAGGGAGACGAAAATTTAATAGTCATGGGTGACTGGAATTCGAGTGTAGGAAAAGGGAGAGAAGGAAACGTAGTAGGTGAATATGGATTGGGGGACAGAAATGAAAGAGGAAGCCGCCTGGTCGAATTTTGCACAGAGCACAACATAATCATAACTAACACTTGGTTTAAGAATCATGAAAGAAGGTTGTATACATGGAAGAACCCTGGAGATACTAAAAGGTATCAGATAGATTATATAATGGTAAGACAGAGATTTAGGAACCAGGTTTTAAATTGTAAGACATTTCCAGGGGCAGATGTGGACTCTGACCACAATCTATTGGTTATGACCTGTAGATTAAAACTGAAGAAACTGCAAAAAGGTGGGAATTTAAGGAGATGGGACCTGGATAAACTAAAAGAACCAGAGGTTGTACAGAGATTCAGGGAGAGCATAAGGGAGCAATTGACAGGAATGGGGGAAATAAATACAGTAGAAGAAGAATGGGTAGCTTTGAGGGATGAAGTAGTGAAGGCAGCAGAGGATCAAGTAGGTAAAAAGACGAGGGCTAGTAGAAATCCTTGGGTAACAGAAGAAATATTGAATTTAATTGATGAAAGGAGAAAATATAAAAATGCAGTAAGTGAAACAGGCAAAAAGGAATACAAACGTCTCAAAAATGAGATCGACAGGAAGTGCAAAATGGCTAAGCAGGGATGGCTAGAGGACAAATGTAAGGATGTAGAGGCCTATCTCACTAGGGGTAAGATAGATACCGCCTACAGGAAAATTAAAGAGACCTTTGGAGATAAGAGAACGACTTGTATAAATATCAAGAGCTCAGATGGAAACCCAGTTCTAAGCAAAGAAGGGAAAGCAGAAAGGTGGAAGGAGTATATAGAGGGTCTATACAAGGGCGATGTACTTGAGGACAATATTATGGAAATGGAAGAGGATGTAGATGAAGATGAAATGGGAGATATGATACTGCGTGAAGAGTTTGACAGAGCACCGAAAGACCTGAGTCGAAACAAGGCCCCCGGAGTAGACAATATTCCATTGGAACTACTGACGGCCGTGGGAGAGCCAGTCCTGACAAAACTCTAACATCTGGTGAGCAAGATGTATGAAACAGGCGAAATACCCTCAGACTTCAAGAATATAATAATTCCAATCCCAAAGAAAGCAGGTGTTGACAGATGTGAAAATTACCGAACTATCAGCTTAATAAGTCACAGCTGCAAAATACTAACACGAATTTTTTACAGACGAATGGAAAAACTAGTAGAAGCCAACCTCGGGGAAGATCAGTTTGGATTCCGTAGAAACACTGGAACACGTGAGGCAATACTGACCTTACGACTTATCTTAGAAGAAAGAATAAGGAAAGGCAAACCTACGTTTCTAGCATTTGTAGACTTAGAGAAAGCTTTTGACAATGTTGACTGGAATACTCTCTTTCAAATTCTAAAGGTGGCAGGGGTAAAATATAGGGAGCAAAAGGCTATTTACAATTTGTACAGAAACCAAATGGCAGTTATAAGAGTCGAGGGACATGAAAGGGAAGCAGTGGTTGGGAAGGGAGTAAGACAGGGTTGTAGCCTCTCCCCGATGCTGTTCAATCTGTATATTGAGCAAGCAGTAAAGGAAACAAAATAAAAATTCGGAGTAGGTATTAAAATTCATGGAGAAGAAATAAAAACTTTGAGGTTCGCCGATGACATTGTAATTCTGTCAGAGACAGCAAAGGACTTGGAAGAGCAGTTGAATGGAATGGACAGTGTCTTGAAAGGAGGATATAAGATGAACATCAACAAAAGCAAAACAAGCATAATGGAATGTAGTCTAATTAAGTCGGGTGATGCTGAGGGAATTAGATTAGGAAATGAGGCACTTAAAGTAGTAAAGGAGTTTTGCTATTTGGGGAGCAAAATAACTGATGATGGTCGAAGTAGAGAGGATATAAAATGCAGGCTGGCAATGGCACGGAAAGCGTTTCTGAAGGGGAGAAATTTGTTAACATCCAGTATTGATTTAAGTGTCAGGAAGTCATTTCTGAAAGTATTCGTATGGAGTGTAGCCATGTATGGAAGTGAAACATGGACGATAAATAGTTTGGACAAGAAGAGAATAGAAGCTTTCGAAATGTGGTGCTACAGAAGAATGCTGAAGATTAGATGGGTAGATCACATAACTAATGAGGAAGTATTGAATAGGATTGGGGAGAAGAGAAGTTTGTGGCACAACTTGACCAGAAGAAGGGATCGGTTGGTAGGACATGTTCTGAGGCATCAAGGGATCACCAATTTAGTATTGGAGGGCAGCGTGGAGGGTAAAAATCGTAGAGGGAGACCAAGAGATGAATACACTAAGCAGATTCAGAAGGATGTAGGTTGCAGTAGGTACTGGGAGATGAAAAAGCTTGCACAGGATAGAGTAGCATGGAGAGCTGCATCAAACCAGTCTCAGGACTGAAGACCACAACAACAACAATGTGTTTGAAGTCAAACTCAAGTTTTCTTTCAACCTTTCAGTAACTGTATTGTCCGAATTGAGAGGTCTGTAAAAGGATCCAATTATTATTTTATTCCGGTTGCCAACAATGACCTCTCCCCATACTAACTCATAGGAACTATCTACATAGATATCGTGACTAGATAAACTGCTTCCAACAGCAATGAGCACGCCACTGCCAACCGTGATTAGCCTATCCTTTTGGTACATCGTTAGATTCTTCGCAAAAATTTCAGCTGAGCTTATATCTGGCTTTAGCCAGCTTTCAGTGCCTATAATGATTTGAGCATCAGTGCATTGTATTAACACTTGGAGATCTGGTACTTTCCCATCATGGCTATGACAGTTTACAGCTGTTACACTGGTGGTTCCTGTATCTACGTTCTTCTTATGTTCGGCCTGCACCCTTTGTGACCAAAGCCCTTTTTGTGTTTTCCAGAGACTCTCTAACCTAAAAAACAGCCCAGTCCACACCCCACAGCCCCTGCTGCCCATGTAGCTGCCTCCTGCGTGTAGTGGACACCTGACCTATTCAACGTAACCCGAAACCCAACCACCCTTTGGAGCAAGTCGAGGAATCTGCAGCCTACACGGTCGCAGAACTGTCTGAGCCTCTTGATTCAGTCCCTCCGCACGCCTCTGTATCAGAGAGAGAATAAAGAGGGAAAAAAATCATAGATTGATTTAGATGATTTCAACAGGTAAGTTGTGCGCAGGCTGAGACACAATTTTCATGTACCCCCAATAGTCACTTTTTCCTATGACAAGGATAAATGCGTATTTCTTCATTACAGTACCTGCTCCCACAAGTGTGGCTTCGGGTGTGCCAGTTTCTTTAATGTCAATGTATTACTTAGACATTATCATGTAGTTAACATGTGTAATATTTACAATATGGTGCAAAACAGCGGGTAACAGGAAAGTGTTTGTAGAATGTTTAGAAATACATAGTAAATGTGTTGACTATTTGAATAAAATAAAAAAGTACTATGAAGACTGTTGACTCATATATATTGATGAAACATAAATTCGTAGTTGGCATACTACAACCGAAGAGTGGACCAAAGGATCCGGTGAGGAAGTAGGAGTACCAGTTGCAAAAGGACATCATCTTATCATATTCCAGGTTGCAAATTTGTGTCCTGCGTAAAATTAACTTTCTGGAGTTTGGTGACAGGTGCCCTCCCAAATCTAGTGAATAATTCAATATTTTAGCTAAATTTCATAATAGAAACATATGATGTAATACGCATCAAACTCAAAATTGTAGAGAACCCAATTTTTCATTGCAAATTTGTCAAATTTGTTGCAGTGTGTTACTTAATGCATAGTATCACATTAATTATGTCTATTAATGAAATGATGGGCACTTCATCATGATGCTGTCATGTAAGGCTACAAGTAATGCGAAATGATTTTTTTTTTTTTTTTTTTTTACCAAACAGTTTCAGTAAAACTCTTAGAGAAACAATGCAAGGTGTTCGCCTATGATGTCTCGTAGTGCTAGACATTTCCCAGTCCGCAACCCTCAACCACTACTGCTCTCCCCACGCTTGCCCAACTGACTGCAAATCTACTGGCCACATTACTCTGCACACAATATACACACATTGGTGAAAACCCTTGAATACTTTACTTTCACAAATTTTGAAAAATTATGGATCGATAAGGAGTACTTACTGAAATCTACTCAGTTACCTTCAGTATTGTGACACACAGTCAGTTGAACCTACTAGTACCTGAGATTGAGTTCAGCCCACGATGTGATAACCTATACCTACATCTTAGAAGTGTTTTATGTAAACAAATCTTCTTCCCTCTGGGAATTACCATTTGAGTTAACACAGAACTTCTGTAATATTTGCTTTTGATTAAATGTCTCTCTACCTGTAACAGAATAAGCACACCTGAATTGCTTCAATGTCCTCATTTAATCCTCTCTGGTTGGAATTCCAAATACTAAAGCAGTAGCTGAGAATGGGTAGCACAAATGTTCTGTACATTATCTTCTTTATAAATGATATAAACGTTTGTAGAAGTCACCCAATAAACCTAAATCTATCGTTCTCTTTCCACACAGCTGACCCTATGCGGTCATTCAATTTCATGTTCCTTTGCGGTGTTTCACCTAGACATTTAATCTACGTGGCTGTATCAAGCAGCATGCCCCCTATACTGTATTCGAACATTACAACGTTTCCCCCTCCCCAATATACACCACAGTTGTGAGAACAGTCATTTCTTTGTGGCGACCATCATGTCCATCTTCAAACTGTGTCCTTAAACATAAGGACAATCATACAATCCACCATTGACATGTGGGTGCCCTCCTACAGTGACTCAGATGACGTTACGGTATGTAACTTTACGCATGTGGAAACAGAAAGAGAACAAAACACTGATGGTATTTATTTTGTGTCTATTGTTACAGACTGGAGGCTGCAGCGAGTGATCTGGTAAGGGATCTGTGATGTTGCTCAGGTTGGAAGGCAGTGTTTGGATGCGAGTAGATAAAGCAGTATTCAGAGTAACAGACGTCAAACAAAGGCATATTTTAACCCCTTGTGGAAAGTTTTCTGTATGAGTGATGTACCACACATGTTCCCAAAAATATTACATGGAGTAAGGCCACAACTTTTTAGTATCTTGTTGGAGGTATCAATTATTTCACACCATCTTTTGTTTTCAAGGACCAGGATTATATTCAAAGTATTTTGGTGGGGATGTGGTGAAATTTTCATTTCTCTACGTTCTCTATATTAGTTCTTGTGTGTACTGCTTTTCTTTTCCTTGTCAGCTTACTGAACTGATTTTCTCACTGAAACTCTTTGGTAGATTGAAACTGCAAGCCAGACCTGGACCGGAACCCAGAACCTCGCCTTCTGTAGGGAAATTCTCGTACTGAATGAGCTGTGTATGCAGGCGTGACTCACAACCTACCCTCACAAGTATGCTTCCTACCTTACAAGCTTCACAGTGGTTCTCCTGCATACACAGCACTTGTGGAAGGAAGTATACTGCAGACTGTTGTTTCCTCTAGACATGCAGAACTTGGGTGAAGTTTGGAAAGTAGGAAGTAAAGATACGAGGGTACGTTGTGAGTCAGACCTGGGTAGTTTAGTCAAAAAGAGCAGTGCCCTCAAAAAGCGAGGTTCTGGGTTTTAGTCCCAGTCCCGTACACAGATTTATTATCCCATTAAGTTTCATAACAGTGCACACTACACTGCAGAATCAAATATTGATTCTAAATTTCTCAACACTTTTAGAGAGTAATTAAAATTACCTGCTCAATATGAAATGTCTAATACACTTCTCCAAATGTTTTTATGGGTCATCTTAGGTCTCTGCTTTTCTTCTCTCGTTTAACAGTGTTCCGTTTTGATCTGTGTGTAAGCCTTTAATTATCTAAAAATACACATAGACAGACACGTTTGTTCTAAAAATTCTGCCATTGTTAATTTCATGTGCTGAAACAAAAAATGTTATATCGCTTCATAAACAGTTATTAATAATGGACATAATTTATTTTATAATTTTCAGCAATCACCAAACACTAATTACATGTCAATAAATGCTGTGGTTTATTCTGGGTTTGGTTTCTCAAAATTTTCTGTAGTTTTGAGGTTGACAGTCAGCAGCGAACAAGGGCATTGTGTTGGAAATAGTGTTTTGTGATCTTACAATTTCATAGTTTAGAAGCAATGCAGATAAGCTAGAGGAAAAAAAATCTTGTACTACAGAAATGTGTGGTAACAATAGTGTGTACTGCTGATAACTGATCATATCTCAGAAGTGCCTTCAATGACTTCCGTGCTCTCACTTAAGTGCCAATGTGTTTTCTTCCTAATGGTGTTTGTGGTTAATAGTCAGAATGAATTTAGGATGAACTGTTCAGTTGGCAATCACAACAGTAGAAGTAAAATTGCTATATAGACTAAGATTTCTGAAAAAAGTTACATTGTGGATACCTCCCAGATGTGCGTTTCTTTTTAGTTTCTGTCCATACTCATAAATGCAGAAGTATGTTAAGCCTTCACAACTAAACTGCTGAACCAATTTTGATGAAGTTAGGAGTGGAGGCAGCTAGAGAGCTGAGGAAGAACAGACAACTTTAGTATAAGAGGCTTACTGATTTGAAAAATACATCATGAAATACGGTACAAAAATTACTCTTTTGCAGAGCTATTTATTATTTGACTTTTGAACTGTATCATATGCACATAACGAACTATGCTTAACCGAACAGGCAGATACATAGGGTAGCTGACATTATTGCACATTCAACAGTTAACTTACTCACCATCCCTCATCATAACAAAACTACTTATATGTGAGTGCAGCTGTGCAGCAGCTAGTGTGATAAACGTACATACTGAATACATATCGAAATACTCATTAGAAACTTCTCCAGTAAGTTGCTCTGAAACTTCTGGGACTTAAACCATCGATGTTGAAAACCTTAGGGTCCTCCTAAATTGGTCAGGTGTGCGCTACACTTCAGAGGCTGCTACCTCGGTATCTGACTGTGTGTGGATTGCACTCAAGAGCTTTTTAGAGGAGGCAACTCTCCATCCAGCCCAGAGAATGATGCTGTAGGAGGCCAGAAATAAAAGTGTAAGATCCAAAAGAACACCTCCCGCTCCGACCCCCAGAGGTGAGAATATTAAAATCCTTGTAGTTAACTGCCAAAGCATTCGCAACAGTGCTGGTTAGAAGTGCGCTTCAAAAATAGTGAAGCTCACATAGTGCGGTACAGAAAGGTGGCTGAAACATGAAATTGGTATCAGTGAGATATTTGGTTAAATTTAAGTCTATATTGAAAGGATAGGCTAATGTGAAACTCAAGTCAACTGAGATAAAAATTGAAGCTGCATGTGGCATTGTTTGGGCAAGACTCAGTATCAGAGGTGGACATAATCGGATCCTTCTGTCGCCCACTTATCTCCTGATGTAACTGAGATATATGTTCAATTAACTAGATAAAATATCAGTAGTGTCAGAGCTCAGTGAGAAACTTGAAACTTTCAGCACAGGACAGGAACATGTAGAGGACCTATGTCCAAAGTTTAAAAGAATAGTTAACTGGAAACTGGATAGGTATGTAACCAGTAGAACCGTTCATAATGGGAGGGAACCTCCCTGGTATACAGTCACTGTAAAGAAACTTCTAAAGAAACAGTGATTACTGCATAATAGGTGTAAAACAATGTGTAGGGCAATAAATAGAGAGATGCTAAATGAAATATGTTTGACCGTCAAGAGAGCAATACGTGAAGCTTTCAATGATTACTGTGGTGGAATACTGTCAAATGCTGTTTCACAATACCCAAAGAAATTATGGTCTATGTAAAGGCTGTTAGTGGTGCCAAAGTTAGTGTCCAGTCCCTAGCGAATGAGTGAGCAGGAGCTGAAATGCTTAACTCGGTTCTCAAATGTTCCTTTACAAAGGAAAACACAGGAGAATTGCCCCAATTTAACCCTCGTATCTCTGGAAAGATGAGTGAAATAAATGTTGGTGTCAGTGGTTTTCAGTTAAAACCTGAAATTGTTAAAACTGAACAGAGCTCCAGGGCGATGTGAATCCCTGTCATATTCTATACTGAGCTAGTCCCTCTTCTAACTATAATTTATTGGTCGAAAAGGGGTAGTGGAAGTGATCGACAAAATTCCTGTCCAATCCCCTTGACGTAGATTTGTTGTATAATCTTAGAACATATTCTGAGCTCAAACATAATGAGGTATCTCAAACAGAACGACCTCCTCAGTGCCAATCAGCATGGATTCCAAAAACATCGATCATGTGAAGCCCAATTCGCACTTTTCTCACACGACGCACTGAAAGCTTTGATCAAGGCAGCGATTTAGAGGCAGCATTTCTTGGTTTTTGAAAAGCATTTGGCTCACAGTCAGTACCAAACCTATGCTTATTGTTTAAAGTATGTTCATATGGGGCATCACGTGAAATTTGTGATTGGATTGAGGACTTTCTGGTAGGGAGAACACATGTTATCGTGGATGGAGCGTCATCTTCAGATGTAGAAGTGACTTTGGGTGTGCCCCAGGATAGTGTCGGGACCGTTGCTGTTTGTGTTGTTTATTATTGACCTTGTGCACAATATTAATAGTAACCTGAGACATTTTGCGGATAATGCAGTTATCTATAATGAAGTACCATCTCAAAGAAGCTGCATAATTATTGTCATATCTTGATAAGATTTCATAGTAGTGTAAAGCTCTTGTTCCCAAAAATGTTATATATACAGGTTTCATATCACTGTTCTTCCTTGCAGAAAATTTGAGGGGGCCATCTGGAGGTGGCATTGAGGCAGCAACAACACACATCACAACCTGTCGGTGATGTGTCTGGTGCCATCACCACATACAGTTCAATTGTTGGCTACCCTCACCACATGCGGGGGTTTCCAGCAACCCCTTAGCAGCATCCGGGCCCATCGTGGATGCCATCCATGTGTTTTGGACCATCACAGATGTATTGGTAGGTAGTGCTTGGCCGAGCAGAGAACAGTAGAGAAGAGGAAAGAGCCCTGAGCCGTGAATTTACTTTCAAAACTTTTTCTTAAGAATTTACTTTATTTACTAGCAATTCGTCAAGAACATTAACCATTTTAATCACAGTATGTGAGTGTGGAAGTAGTTGCCAGGGAGTAACTGATGAAATCAAATTGAAATTGCTTTTAACAAATGGGAATTTTATTACTAAAAGCTTTTTTAAACAGATTTAAAATTATAAGCAGAAAGGACCCTCTAAATATCAGTTATAATTTATTCAGAGGCAGAAGGAAACAAATTTTTGAGTGTACAAGCTTTTGGGCTGAGAACCTTGCCACTCCGTTTTGACACGGCCGTAGTCACGACCGCTCACAACAACCTCTGAAAGACTACACAGGTGCAAATCTGCAATGCACCAGATTACCTTAAAGTGAAAGTTTTAACAATTCACACAAGTACACAAACTATGCACCCCGTAGGAGGGATGGAAATGGTACAAAACACTAAAATTAAAAGATTAACTTCCCACCGAAGGTGCTTGATTTTAACTTCTAAGAAAAGTCTTACGGTGGAAGGGTGGCAACTTTATATACTAAAACGCCCATTTAAATAAAAGCCCATGAAATGAAATGCAATCTTGCGTAAAATTATACAAGGTTGGCCAAACATGCTCTACATTACACATATACCGCCTCTCAAGACGACGGGCAAGATAAAAACATATTTCAGGAACTATGCCGTTACACTTAAAGCAATAAATTCATTAACACACCGAATCCGACAAATACGACAGAGGCAGCTATTAACGTACGGCAGATTGATAGGGAGATTACCGAACAACCCGAGCCGCAGATAGCTCTAACCCGCCCCTACTCCACAAGGGAAACACGGACCACCCAATTCATAAATAACCATCTTCTCGTGGGTGGGCAAACAGAGAAGAATGGTGGGACGACCCCAAAGCAAGACAGCTGGTAACGTCACCAAGAACACAAGTAGAATTTAACAAGAGTAAATCAAACAACATATCACTAATTGCTAAGCTTCTAATAACTGTGATTTCTGGCGAAGACCTGGCGCAGCACCCCAGAAACGCTCTCCCGAACCATCCGCTGCCAGCCAAACAGATCTCTCAGGCCTGATCTCTCCAGAGGCCGATCTCCCGTCTCACGGTGTTGCAGCTCGCACCAGCCAGACCGATGTCGTGGGTTGACTCCTGCTGCTCTCGTGTCGGCCGCGAAGCCACTACCCCTCGCTATACGGTGCGGCGCACTGGACTCAACTTGGCGACCTCACATGCGCCGACGCTCAAGGCGGACAAGTCATTTGGTGTCTCAGAGCGTGACCGACCAACCGATCGATCCAACCGCCAATGACTGTTGCCTGAGCAACTCGAGCAGACTGGCGGCCTAACACGCAGACTCAGATGCAGGATCGGAAGGACGACGGTTCAATCCCGCGTCCGGCCATCCTGATTTAGGTTTTCCGTGATTTCCCTATATCACTTCAGGCAAATGCCGGGATGGTTCCTTTGAAAGGGCACGGCCAATTTCCTTCCCCATCCTTCCCTAACCCGAGCTTGTGCTCCGTCTCTAATGACTTCGTTGTCGATGGGACGTTAAACACTAATCTCCTCCTCCTCCTCTCAGATGCAGGAACTAAGCCCCCAACCGGGTGACCACTAGTTGAGTTCTCTCACTGCGCCACAAATTCGAGTGAGAGACAGTGTAGCAAGCTGGGGACGAGAGACGGAGCCCAGACTCGCGAAGACTGACCCGACTGACCGACTGGCGAGCTCATCGCACCCCTTAAATGCACGTGAACAGGCAACCTTTCCCGTTTCCCAACAGAGGGAGACACCAAAGCTGATTGCCATAGTGGCGCCACCGCCAGAAACGGAGGGAAACTGCTTCACACTTCGCGCTGCAGCGCGCTCTTCAAAACAGCAATTTTTTACCACGGCTCAAGCTCATTGGTGCATTGGCAGCATAGAAGGTGTTTGTGTGCTGGATTGGGGTCAGGGGAAGGGATGGTTGTGTGGAGGACAGGGACTAGCAAAAGTTGAGGACTGGGGGGTCGTGGGAACAAAGAGTGTGTCATGAAGAGTTCCCACGCGTCCAGTTCAGAAAAGCTGTTCTTGGTAGGAAGGGTCCATATGATGCATTACAAAATTACATTTTGTCAGATAGCATAATCAACAAATGTGTAGTCCAGCCGTCTCCTGACAACAGTATGGTGGTGGCCATTCATCCAGACAGACAGCTTGTCGTGCCTTTTTAGAATGTAGCACAGTGGTTGCAGCTTAGTTTGTAGATCACATGGCTACTTTGACTGGCGGCCCTGCCTTTTATGGGGTAGGAGATTCCAGTGACAAGACGGAGCAGGTGGTAGTGGAAGAATGTATGGGACAAGACTTGCATCTGGGTCTATTACAGGGGTATTACAGGAAGATTCAGTGGTTGGCAGAATACCACTATGGGGATAGTGGATAGGACATTCCTCATTTCACGACACAACGAGAGGAAATCGAAAACCTGGTGGAGAATGTGATTCAGTTGCTAAAGTCGTGGGTGGTACAGAATCGTGAGGGGAGAGCCCCTTTGTGACCAGACTGTGAATACGTGAGCTGTGGGAGGTGACTGGAGAGATCAGGCCTGGGAGATCTGTTTCTGGAAAAAGTTGGGAATGTAATGTAGAATGGTGTGGAATGGGTGGCAGCTGTCGAAGTGGATGTATTCTCGGTACTTCTGATGTCGATGGAGGTACCAATGTGGCCATCCTTGAGGTGGCGGTAGAGGTCGAGAATGGTGGCTTGTTGGACGGAGAAGGAGCAGTGAAGTAAATGGGGAGAAGGTGATGAGGTTCTGGAGGAATGTCTGTAGGCGATTCTGTGGATAACCTTATTTCTTATCAGTCCTTCGCTCATGAGGCTAATCATTCCACCAAACAGATCGTGCACTACTTCACTTCACTTTCTCCGAGGATAACAATGTCATCAATTAACCTTATCATTGATATTCTTGACCCTGTATTGTAACCTATCTCAGAACCTTTGTTTCATTACCATCCCTGTTTGTTCTGCACATAGATTGGACAGTAGGGACAATACACTTCATCCTTGATATAGAGACCTTCTCTAATAGGAATCAGTCATTCTTGGTATTCCATTCTTACTGCTATTTCCTGGTCATTATTGTGTTGCATGTCAGCAACTGTTATGCCCATTTTGCTTATGTCAAGTGGGAGGAAAGTTACAAAAGGATCTGTTGCCGTAGGAATCTGGACAGGCAAGCAAAAGATTAGTGGACACACATGCACAGTACATAAATATATTGAACTCATCTTATTGCAGAGGAACTGCTTCACTATTGGCATCTTTAGGGTGATCATGAGTAGGTACAAGCAGAGGCCTGATACGTGTATGCGTCTCTATAAAGTGAATGTTTGCCTGTAGAGCTAGTAATCAACGACTTGGAGTAATGTTCAGCGTCAACTAGCAACATGAAACGGTCACCAGATGCACGAAACTAGAAGTAGAAGTGGAAATAGAGGAATCTTTGAGGTCCTGGCTCTGGCAGTATTGGAAACCGAAAATACTACACTTCCCCCCTCCCCATGTAACTTTGATAATCAGCTGTGGTGGTGGTGGTGGTGGTGGTGGTGGTGGTGGTGGTAAGTAAGAAGCGATGAGGAGACAGGAGCTGAAGCTGTGGCTGGTGCCAGAGCTCATGTCCGCTTCCCGGTGTTTGTCTTACGACTATCCCAGAATGTCTGTTAAGAAATGAGGCAGAGGGCACTCCTCTGCACTCAGCAACAGTGCGAGGTCTTCTGGTGGTGACCACAGCGACATCTTCAAGTAGTGTGGCAACCCCGTGGCTAGCTGCAGAATGGAGGGAACTGTCGCCTGTGGACATCTGCTGTCAGCTTGGCATTGGTTAAGGTGTAGAATCCAGGCCCATCAGTTCAGGACCAGGTGCTGGCAACCCACTTACATCTACTTCTATACTCCGCTAGTCACCAAGCGGTTTGTGGCGGAGGGCACTATTCGCGCCAAAGTCATATCGCCTCCTCTGTTCCCCTCGCAGATCTCGCGACAGAAAAAGACTGTCTGAACGCCTCAGTACGAGCTCTAATTTCCCTAGTCTTTGAATGGTGATCATTGCATGATGTGAAAGTTGGTGGTAATAATATACCCTCTCTCTACATCCTCGGCGAAGATTGGATTTTGGAATTTAGTGAGCAGCCCCTTCCGTTTAGCGCGTCGGCTGTCTGCAAGTGTGCCCCACTTGAAACATTCTATGAGATTTGTAACGCTCTCGCGATGGCTAAATGTACCAGTCACGAACTTTGCCACTTATCTTTGGACCTTCGCAATCTCTTGAATCAGACCCAACTGGTAAGATGAACAATACTCTTAAGACTGGATGAACAAAAGTATTCTAAGCAATTTCCTTTGTTGAAGGGCTGCATCACTTCAGGATTCTGCCAATAAACCGCAATCTAGAGTTTGCCTTACCCGTTACTTGTGTAATCTGATCGTTCCATTTGAGATCATTTCGTATAGTCACATCCAGATACTTGACATATGTTACCACTTCCAAAGACTGGGCATTCATTTTGTACTCGTACATTGATAGGGATTTTTGCTTTGTTATGCACAGTAGGTAACACTTACTAACATGGAGAGATAAGTCAGTCATTACACCATGCATTTATTTTCTGCAAATCCTCATTGATTTGTTCACAAATTTCATGTGATACTACTTTCCTGTGGACTACAGCATCATCGGCAGACAGACTAATGCCGCTGTCAATACCATCAACCAGATTGTTCATGTAAATCGTAAAAACAGCAGACCTATTAAGCTACCCTGGGGCACACCTGATGTTACACTTGTTTCTGTTGAAGTTTCCCCATTCAGCATGACTACTGCTCACAGTTTGTTAGAAAACTTTCTATCCAGCCACATATGTCATTGGGTAGACTGTAAGTGCACACTTTTAGGAGCAGGTGACAGTGCGGAACAGAGTCGAATGCCTTTCAAAAGTTGAGGGATGTGGCATCAACCTGGGAGCCAGTATCTAGAGCCTGTTGTATATAGTGCACAAAGAGGGCCAGCTGTGTCTCGCATGTCCGCTGTTTCCTGAAACCGCGCTGATTTCTGCAGATGAGCTTCTCAGAGTGTAGAAAGGTCATTATGTCTGAACCCAAAATATGTTCTACGATTGTACAACAAATTGATGGTGAAATGGGCCGATAAATATGTGCATCAGATTTTCTACCCTTTTTATAGATTGCTATGACCTGGACCTTCTTCCAGTCCCGTGAAACATTCCGCTGTTCCAATGATCTCCGGTAGATGATGGAAAAGAATGGTTCTATATTTGTAGCATAGTCTACATAAAATCTTAGGAAGATACAGTCTGGGCCAGATGCCTTCCTGGCATCTAAGGATGTTAACTGTTTTACAATCCCAGATACACTAAACACTGTCAACCATCCTTGCATTTGTTCGATAATTGAAAGGGTGGTGCAGTCCTCTACCATAAATGAGTTTTTGAAAGCTAGGTTTAGAATTTCGGCCTTCTGTTTATCATCATCCATTACATTACCTGTACTGTCAGCAAGAGAAGGTATTCAATTGTTTGTAGTGTTCATAGATTTTATGTATGACCAAAATTCTTTGAGGTTATAGAATCTGCAGATAAAATATTGCTTCCAAATTTGTTAAAAGAATCTCTTATTGACCTTTTGACAGCTGCTTTCATTTCGCATAATTTCTGTTTGTGAGCTGGGCAGTGACTACGTTTGAAATGACTGTGCAAAATTCTCTGCTTTATCAGCAACTTCCTAATATGTTTGTTGAATCAAGGTGGATCCTGTCCCTACCCCATATTTTAGCTACACACGTATTTCTTTAGCACGTGGTGGACAACACCTTCAAATTCCGACCAAAGATGCTCAATATCCTTGTGTCCTGATGTGAATGCTTGGAGCTGACTATGAAGATATTCATTAATGACACTCTTATTTGCTTTCCCAAACAAGGAAACTCTACACTGTTTCTTTGGTCTTTTTGCAACTTCCACTGACATAGAAGCCACGATGACATAATGGTCCCTAATACCTTCTTCTAGATTAAATCCTCAAAAAGATCCGATCTATTTGTTGCCAAGATACCTAATATGTTCTTATCTCATCCCAGAGCCCCAAGAAGCTGGAGGGATGCAAGCTGCATCATCTGGGCACACCACAAACCTGAGAACAGAGTATCAGTGACAGAATCACCCAATTTACGGGTGTGAAGTTGATTCAGGTGCCCCCACCGCAATCTGCCGGGACCTTCTGTCAAAATATGCAATTGCCAAGCAACATTATAACAATACTTGTTCCCAGCACTTCTGACCACTGTGTGATCTGAAAAAAAAATAAAAAAAAAAGTTTGTTGTATTTATACATTGCCTTAGTGAGTGGAGCAGGTGCAGGCTGCTGCGGTGGGTGCAGCAACTAAAGCAAGGAGGGGTAGCACAGTCTGTGAAGCAAGTCTGCTGATGATGTACCGTTGCGAGGCTGGGGGTGATAGGATGAGAAGAGAAGCAAATGTTGGTCCCGCATGTGGCGGGTGGGTAGTTTATCCATCTTCTGCTTAAAAGTGCGAACAAAGCATTCTGCTTCTCCGTTGGACTGACACACATTGTGGTCTTTAGTCATTCACAAGCAATGCTGGTAGACCTTAAAGGCAAAATGTGGAATGCGAGGCTTGAAGATTGCACCGCATCGTCGTAGAGTGCGTGGGAACCACAAAAGGAAACTTGCTGTATATTTCGAAGACAGTCGCCAGTGAGTGTTATGGTAGTGTCCAGCAAAATCCAAATGCAAGTGCTGGCAAGGTACTTCAGGATTCGGTCAATTGAAGAACCATTGTGGAGGTCCTGCCATGTGTTCTGCACAAGTAAGGCACTGAATCATATCTACTCTGTTTGGGAGACCATGCCAAACTGTGTACCATGTTGGTGAGCTAATTGCTTGGTGGGGGCCATTTAGTGACCCTGATGAAGCAGACTAAGGAAATGTCTCTGGGGAGATCCTGTGGAATTGCCACACAAAGCTGTTCAGATTCAGTACACAACAGTATGACATTTTGTAGCACAGGCAAGTCATGCCGATATGCGAAGTATTGACAAACTCCAGGCTAACAATTTGTTTTACAGTGAGTGATCAACCAGGGTGGATGTAGTGCAACAGAATCCACAAGTAGGGATCTGCTGTCGTTGCCTGGGCGATCTTCTGGTCGTCTAATGGAAACTGACAGTCCTATGACTCAGTGTGGCAACGAGATGCTCCTGATGCTTCGAAGTCTGCACCCAGTGCCAAAGGAAGATGCAAAAGTGTGTCTGCATTGGCATGCTTTGTTGTGGACCTGTGCATTATCTCGCATTGTAGTGCGATAAGATGAGAGCCAAATGTTGCAGTTTATGTGCAGTGCAATTCTGGATGGGCTTGGCTGGGTAAAAAACTTACTGCAAAGGGTTGTAGTCGGTGACCAAGTAGAACTTTCTTCTGTGCAAATACTGGTGAACTTTAGTCATTCCAAAGATGATGGCAGGAGGCTCCTTCTTTATTTGCAGATAGTTGCTCTAAGCTTTGTTAAGCAATTTGGAGCTGAAAGCTATTGATCTGTCAGTAGAACCAGTCCTGCAGGAGGGTAAAGCACCAATGCCTTACTTAGAGGCATCAGTGGTCAAGACCATAGGTTTTGAAGGATCAAAATGAATGAGGCAATGATCACTGAGAAAAGAGTCTTTGAGTTGTTGAAAAGCAATGCCACATTCTTGGGACCACACAAAAGGTACATTCTTCAGCAAAGACAGTGCAGTGGTGCCGCTATCCAAGCTGGATTTGGAGTGGAGCAGATGTAAGAAATCAGCTTTGCTAGCACTGACTGCAGTTCTTTGGAGGTTTGAGGCTACAAAGGGCCTGCAAGCGTGACTACATCAGATGAATACCCTGAGAATTAATTACATGCCCCAAGTAATCGATCTCAGTTTAAAAACCATACACTCAGATCTATTGCATGTTAGGCCTCTTCTGAAAGCATTTGGAACAGGGTGCGCAATTTATTAAGGGGCTCATCTGCTTTGGGACCTGATACCACTATATCATCTGAATAATTTGTACACAAAGGCACAGGTGCAGCTAATTGTTCCAAAGAGCACTGAAAAATTGGAGGTGTGGATGCACTACTGAAAAGCAAATGAAGAAATTTGAGGAGTCCCTTATGTGTATTAATGACACACACCTGCTGTGATTGTTCATCTAAAGGGATCTGGAGGTAGGTATTGTATAAATCAATCTTAAAGTAACGACCAGCTCCCAAACGGTCAACAAGTTAATCAAGCCGAGTCAGAGAAAATTAATCAATCACTATTTGGGGATACAATGTTGCCTTCTTCTTCTTCTTCTTCTTCTTCTTCTATGGCACTACACTCCAGGATGAACCTTGGCTTTCTCAATGAGCTTCCACCATCCATCACGGTCACTTGCTACCCTCTTCCAGTTTCTGCATCTGAGCTTCCATATCCAGCCATCTGGCTCAAGGTCAACCTCGCCCTCTTTCTCCTCCTGGATTACCAAAGAGAATCTTCTTTATCACTTCAGACTCCTCCATTCTTGCCACGTGACCTGCAGTGTACAATTCTGCATTGTACCTTTTCCTTCATTGTTCTGTCACACACAGGGCCAATTATTCTCCTCAAAACTTTCCTCTCAAATCCGTCAAGCAGCCTTGCTTCGGTTTCCGTCAAGGCCCATGTTTCTGAAGCATAAGCAAGAACGGTTTATACAAATAGTGAATTTTGTTGGGTGGCTGAGGAGTCTTGACTGGAATAAATTACTGAAGGCAAAATATGCCTTATTTGTTGATATGTCTGATCTTAGTTTCAGTTGAGATCTCATTAAAGCAAGTGACTGTAGAACCGAGATACTTGAAGCTATCAACTGTTTAAAATGTGTATCCATTCACACTGAAAGTTGACGTCATATTGGGTTGACATGCTTCCCCACAGGCCATGTATTTAGTTTTATCTTCATTTACCATAAGACCCATCTTCTTACTTGCTTGAGTAAGGCTGTAAAAGTTTCTTTCAGTGCTGGTACTGTCCATGCTAGGATGTCTGCGTCATCTGTATATGCTAAAAGCTGCACTGACTTGTAGAAGGTGGTGGCCCTAATCTGCAGGCCTCCTTCATGGGTGCTACATTAAATAATAATCATGCCAATGCATCTTCTTGACGTAGCCCATTCTTCATTTCCAGGGGGTCTGAGTAATTTCCTCAAACTCGAATGCAGATTAAGTCAGACATAGTTATTTTAACCATTCTCAGGAGCTTTCCATGTATCTACATCAAGGCACGAAAGAACTGGATTCTATTGATGCTGTCGTATGCAGACTTAGTCAATAAAGAGGTGATGTGTTTCAATTCTATATTCAACAGTTTTCTCCAAAATTTGGCGCAGGTTGAAAATCTGGTCTATTGTTGACCTTCCTCATCAAAATCCGCTTTGGTATACTCCAATTTCTTTATCCACCTGTGGCAATAGCCAACCAAAAATAACATAACACCTTGTATCCCAGGCTCAGGAGGGTGATTCCACAGTGGTTTCTGTACTCCATTTGGTCACACTTAGTAATATTCTTTCTTTCCATTCATCTGGTATCATTGCCTGTTCCCATATGAGAGTGATAAGTTCGAACAGAGACTGCTCTAATGTTGCTCCTCCACATTTTAGCAATTCTGCAGGAATGCTATCAGTGCTGGGGGCCTAGTTATTCTCCAGTTCCCTTAAAGCTTTTTTAACTATTCGGGATTCGATATTGCCTTAGTCTCCACAAACACACAATTTGCCTGAAGGCTTCTTTGACAATACTAATGGAGATGCCCACTGACTGGCTGTGATGGATGCCACAGTGAAAGTTCCAGTCAACCTGTTCCCTGAGCATGTGTAGTATAGTGTGAGACCTGAAGAAGTGAGGCTGTGCATTGTCTTCAGCCGTCACATGCACAGCAGAAATAGAAGCTTTGCCTAAGCCGTCAGCAGACAAGTCTTTGAATTCAGCACGCAGTTGACCAACACTGTCCTTCAAAGCAAACTTAGCAACTGACAACACATTTGTAGCACACACAACTCAAACAAATCAAGGTCAGACACATGTGCACTGCTTTGTGAATGCAAAACCTGAATTTTCAGCCTTTTGCAAATACTTGTATGTGGAAGGAAGGCTGCAAGAACCTAGCACTGGAATGTCATGTCCGTTGTATGGTGTAAGTGTAATGTATGATTTGTGCAGCTTGGACTTGCCAAGATGATCATAAGTATTGCGACTGAGGAAAGAAACTGACACACTCGTAGCTAATTGCAACTGAATAGTGTTGTGGATTGGCAGGAGAGCCAACCCAGGAATACTAGAGGAAGCCGAAAGGCATGTGTTTTAGCTCATGCAGGCTGGTGTGAGGTCTGGAACAGGACAAGGAAATTAGAATTTAGAAAAACGGGCGTAGCTGGTGGAATACTTAACTTTAATCCATTAATGATGAGTGTCGGTCTGACGGTACATGCATCACAAGATCGATAGCAACTGATAATGGCGCCTTGCTAGGTCATAGCAAATGATGTAGCTGAAGGCTATGCTAACTATCGTCTCGGCAAATGAGGACATATTTTGTCAGTGAATCATCGCTAGCAAAGTCGGCTGTACAACTGGGGCGAGTGCTAGGGAGTCTCTCTAGACCTGCCGTGTGGCGGTGCTCGGTCTGCAATCACTGATAGTGGCGACACGCGGGTCTGACGTATACTAATGGACTGCGGCCGATTTAAAGGCTACCACCTAGCAAGAGTGGTGTCTGGCAGTGACACCACAAATAGTGCACTCACCTATTACAAGGTCCACAAAGAGCTGTGTTGTGCTAAAGAAAATGCTACTGACTTCATGAATTTGAACTACCACTCTTCTCTTCTGCACTAGAAGTTCTGTTCGGTTCAGAATGCACAACATGTACAGCAAAATTTGATTTGTGTGGGTGTATATTAGGCGAGAGAGGTTTCTCTTTCTGTAAGCACACCGCTTGAACATGTCCGTTTTTGACACCTGAAAAACAAGTTTCATTTTGTGACAGGTAGAAGCTATGCTTATGAGCTAAGAAGCAGTGCGGGCAAGCTTTCATGCCGGTACCTTGCTGGCCTGGCTGTTTATGTGACTGGCTGTCTGAGCCCACTATCTGAGTCCTTGGAAGTCTGTCGCCCACTGTCTGTCTGTCCTGACGGCTTGTTTAGTCTGAAAACTTGGACCTGGCAGCCGCCTCCTGAACTTACTCATCACAATAGTCATTCAGAACCTGCATTAAACCCTCATAGTTCACAAGTTCTGGCCGTGAAGTGGGGAATAGTTCGGAGCACAATCGACAGACTGACACACTGGTTGTTGACAAGAAAAAAGATTGTTTAACAGTAACTGGTACTTGGTGTTCAGATAGGTGAGCTCCAGACTGAGTGAAGTACTCAATCCAGTCCTCTTTTTTTCCCTTCAAATGGCTGAAATGGAGGCACTAATCATGGCTCGATAAATTGTGGTGCTGCCGTAGTTTGTGGCATCTTATTGCGAGTCTCATTGGCTGCCATCTGCATTTGAACGAAGCTCTCATCTCGATAAGCTGCGTGATTTGTTGTGTCTGTAACTGAAGAAGACACGTTAGATGGAGTGTCGGAACCAAAGGCACACGGAATTGTGGTGCTGCTAATTGCGAGATGGGTGTGCATGTGGCTTGGGGCTGTAGCAAAGGAAAAAATACTAAAGCCAAATATGTGGCAGCACAAACTAGCAAACTGAACGAGAGTGCAAGCATGAATCCGAGACAGAAATTCCCACAAGCACAAATGGTAGAAACACAAACAAATATGCCCAGAAAGTGATAAAAATTAGGTAACGAAGGTAGGAAAACGACACGGCATCATAGGTTCGACAAAGTTTGTCGCCAGATGTGTTATGCGTCGTCAACCGTTACGCCTGCGACAAATGGGTGGAAGGTGGCCCGAAGATATGTCGCCGTAGGAATCTGGGTGGATGAGCAAAAGATTAGTGGGCACAAATGCACTTCAAATAAATATGTTGTAGCCAGCTTCTGCAGAACAGCTGCTGCATTGTCAGCAACTTGTCAGTGATAATGGCTAGCTATAAGCAGAGGTGTGACATGCGCAGCACCCAAGTGCACTGAATGTTTACCGGTGAAGTTAACTATCAACAACTTGAAGTAATGTTTGTCACCAACTAGCAACACGGAACTTTCATTAGAAGCACAGAATGAAAGGTAGAAGTAGTCTGGTGCTCAGATGGCAGCCGCTTGTAACAGCTTCTGGATGGTCTCCGTTGGTTGGCGACCTGGAGGTTCTTCATTCACAGGGTGATGAAAGCACTGCTTGTGGTGCCTGCAGGAGTCTTAGAGCCGCCAGCTCTGGCCATATTTATAACGTACAGTACTGCAGTTATTATACATATTGTGTAAGAGGGAGGTTCGAAAAGTTTCCGTTTGTAGGCTATGCAGTCCAGAATTGTGTGCCAGTTGGGTGAAATTGCCACGAGCACCGCACCGAGGCAGTCGTCCCACCGACACACTGGGCTGGAGAAATCTATTCAGTAAAACACCATTTCCTAGTGCATGAAGAAGTCTGTAACTGCCTGCTGGACATCTTCACCTGACAGGAATTGTCGATGCTTCACAGTTGTTTTTAAGGGCCGAAGGTGTGATGATTGCATGGGGAGAGGTCAGGACTATTGGACGGGTGCTCGAGTGTGTCCCACTCGAGTTGGTGTAACTTCTGCTTTACGACATTTGCGACACGGGGATATGGGTTACGAGGCAGCAGTGCCTCGTGTTGTAATTTTCGCAGATGTTTTGCCTTAATTGTATGCAGTAATTTCTCCAGTGTTACTCAGAACTGTTCTTCAGTGATAGAGACATCAGGTTCCTTAAAATCAATGAGCAGTGGGCTCCGGTAATCCAAGAACAGGATGAGCATCACTTCTTAAGCAGATGGCTGGCTCTTGAACTTGTTGGGGTGAGGGGACAGTTGATGACACCATTCCATTGTGAACATTTTAGACTCCAGTTCCCTGTGGCAGCACCAGCTTTTGTTGCCTGCGACAATGCACTCGAGGAATGTGTTACCTTCAACATTGCCCCAGAGCAACAGATGGGACAGTTGCAACTTCTGACATGCAAAAATGCAAAAAGTACACTCCTGGAAATGGAAAAAAGAACACATTGACACCGGTGTGTCAGACCCACCATACTTGCTCCGGACACTGCGAGAGGGCTGTACAAGCAATGATCACACGCACGGCACAGCGGACACACCAGGAACCGCGCTGTTGGCCGTCGAAAGGCGCTAGCTGCGCAGCATTTGTGCACCGCCGCCGTCAGTGTCAGCCAGTTTGCCGTGGCATACAGAGCTCCATCGCAGTCTTTTACACTGGTAGTATGCCGCGACAGCGTGGACGTGAACCGTATGTGCAGTTGACGGACTTTGAGCGAGGGCGTATGGTGGGCATGCGGGAGGCCGGGTGGACGTACCGCCGAATTGGTCAACACGTGGGGCGTGAGGTCTCCACAGTACATCGATGTTGTCGCCAGTGGTCGGCAGAAGGTGCACGTGCCCGTCGACCTGGGACCGGACCGCAGCGACGCACGGATGCATGCCAAGACCGTAGGATCCTACGCAGTGCCGTAGGGGACCGCACCGCCACTTCCCAGCAAATTAGGGACACTGTTGCTCCTGGGGTATCGGCGAGGACCATTCGCAACCGTCTCCATGAAGCTGGGCTACGGTCCCGCACACCGTTAGGCCGTCTTCCGCTCACGCCCCAACATCGTGCAGCCCGCCTCCAGTGGTGTCGCGACAGGCGTGAATGGAGGGACGAATGGAGACGTGTCGTCTTCAGCGATGAGAGTCGCTTCTGCCGTGGTGCCAATGATGGTCGTATGCGTGTTTGGCGCCGTGCAGGTGAGCGCCACAAACAGGACTGCATACGACCGAGGCACACAGGGCCAACACCCGGCATCATGGTGTGGGGAGCGATCTCCTACACTGGCCGTACACCACTGGTGATCGTCGAGAGGACACTGAATAGTGCACGGTACATCCAAACCGTCATCGAACCCATCGTTCTACCATTCCTAGACCGGCAAGGGAACTTGCTGTTCCAACAGGACAATGCACGTCCGCATGTATCCCGTGCCACCCAACGTGCTCTAGAAGGTGTAAGTCAACTACCCTGGCCAGCAAGATCTCCGGATCTGTCCCCCATTGAGCATGTTTGGGACTGGATGAAGCGTCGTCTCACGCGGTCTGCATGTCCAGCACGAACGCTGGTCCAACTGAGGCGCCAGGTGGAAAAGGCAACGCAAGCCGTTCCACAGGACTACATCCAGCATCTCTACGATGGTCTCCATGGGAGAATAGCAGCCTGCATTGCTGCGAAAGGTGGATATACACTGTACTAGTGCCGACATTGTGCATGCTCTGTTGCCTGTGTCTATGTGCCTGTGGTTCTGTCAGTGTGATCATGTGATGTATCTGACCCCAGGAATGTGTCAATAAAGTTTCCCCTTCCTGGGACAATGAATTCACGGTGTTCTTATTTCAATTTCCAGGAGTGTATATCTAATTTGATAAAACGGAAAGGCCCACAAAATTTTCTGGTAAGAATTGCATGCATATATTCATGGCCCATGTGGCTGAAGGGTTAAGATCCATGTCCAGGGGACCATTGTAAATCGCTGTGGCTTGAGTGTAATTTTTGTCTTTGAATAAAAGTGTAATTTCTGTTCATCTGGTAGCATGTTGCTTTCAGTTACCTTTTGTACTATCACGGAACAGTTCTTTCAATGTATATTCAAAGTTTCATCTTGCTATATTACTTGCTCTTCATTCTCTCTAAGAATTCAGATAGGTTAACAACATTGTTATGTCCTCGTATGAGGCTGACACAGTTTTGGTGACTTCAGTTCACTTAATATTTCTTTTAGTTTAAACTTAAATGAAAACATCATAGTTTTGGGCCATATTAATCAGATGATCTGCCATCCTATCTTTCTCATACTACTTGTGAGAGATGTTATTAAAGTACACTTTTAGGTTAAGAGCTTGCACATATCCTAGTGGAGTTTCACAATATCTTTGCAGTTTTTAAACTCCCAGGAAAAACTGCCTGCTGTGGATGTGTTAATCTCATTCATTAGTGGCTTAGCAGTAATGGCAGATGATGACAGTTTCATTAAGTATTCGAAAAGCCATACATTTAAGGGGGCTTTATCTGAAGTTTTTCAACCTGTTTGACTCTTGCTAATTGGTACTTGTAAACAGGTAAATGGAGACCATATATGACGTTATTTCCTGAAGTTGAAATGATACTTGTTAGATTTTTACAAACATTTATTGAAGTAATTTTTAGATGCATTTCCTACTGATTCTAGGTTGCTTTCTAGAAAAACTTTTCCATCTGATTTATTTGGGGTTCTTGTTTGTATGTTTTGACTGCGCAGTTTTCTCTATTTATGATCAGCTGCCTCGTTTTTGCATTGTTTCGTGATTCAATGTGCAGTTTGTCAGTTGCCCACCAATTCTGTGACATGAAGGGAATGAAAGATAGTCATGTCATTTTTTTAGTTTTGGTTGTTAACCCACTACTCTTTTCCAATGGTTAATGTACTGTGTATTCAACATTGTCAGTTGCTGTAATAGTTGAACAATAATAAAACAATGGAAAATCCAGGATGGAATGATGATAATATTATGGAAAGGGAAGATTGCTACTCACCATATAGCGGAGATGCTGTCACAGATAGGCACAACAGAAAGACTAGCAAACAGAATTTGCAGTCACGGTGCGTGGGATAAGCAAGAGAGTGCCCCTGTTGTCAGAAGTAATCGCGCCCTAGGTCATAACTCCAGGTGTAGGTCCAGCATGCAGACAGGTTGGTTGTAGGCCTTCAACTGGCCCTCTCCCAACAAAGACGAGGTCATCACTGGCACAGAGACAGGAGCAGCCTTCGTCAGAAAACACAAGAGACCTCCACCCTGACCTCCAGTGAGCTCTTACTGGACATCACTGAAGTCGCAAATGGCAGTGGTTTGGAGTCAGTGAAATGAATTTTACAGGGCACCTGTCTTGGAGCTGTCCTTAAATTAACTGATTTGTAACAGTTCGTTGTGTAACTGGGACGCCAACTGCTGCCCCTTGCTGCTGCAGATGTAATACGATGTGCCACAGCGGTACGCCAAACTCAATTGTCTTCCCTCTCAGTAGTGCCAGGTGTCTGCCGAGAGCCCAGTCTTCTTGCGAACGTACATTCTCGTGACCACCACTGCCAGCAATCGTTTACAGTGGCTGCGTTACTGCCAAGTCTTTTCTGCAGTATTGCAGAAGGAACATCCAGCTTCTAGTAGACACATAATTTGACCTTGTTCAAAATCGGTGAGGTGTCAGTTATCGCATCTTTGTCACCTAAGGCATTCTTGACTAACATCAACTCACAACGTCCAGTCTCACAGGTAACTAAGGCCCATGGCTGTAACGCTGTATATTTAAGAGAAATTTGCCACTGGATTGAGGACTTTTTGGCAGGGAGGACTAAGCATGTTATCGTTTATGGAGAGTCATCATCAGATGGAGAAGTAACTTCAGGGTTGTGCCAGGGAAGGGTGTAGAGTCTCTTACTGTTCATATCGTATGTTAATGAGCTTTCAGACAATATTAATACTTACCTCAGACTTTCGCAGGTGATGTAGTTATCTACAATGTACTGCGTGCAAGAAGGTGCGTAAATATTCAATCAGATCTTGATAAGATTGCAAAGTGTTGCGAAGATTGGCAACTTGCTGTAAATGTTCAGAAATGTTGAATTATGAACTTCACAAAACAAAAAAATATTTATAATATCAGTGAGTTACTGTTGTAATTTTGCAACCCGTGCGAATATGTGGATGCAACACTTCATAAGGTTATGAAATGTAATGATCATATACTCTTGGTTTTGGATAAAGTAGGTGGTAGACTTTTGTATATTGATAGAATACTGGGGAAGTGCAATCAGTCTACATAGGAGATGGCTTAGAAATTACTCATCCAACCAGTTCTAAAACATTGCTCACATGTGTGGGACCTGTACCAAATAGAACTAGTGGGGGATATTGAACATTACAGAGAAGGGCAGCACGAATGGCCACAGGTTTGTTTAATCCAGAGGGGGGGGAGAGAGAGAGAGAGAGAGAGAGAGAGAGAGAGAGAGAGAGAGAGAGAGAGAGAGAGAGAGAGAGAGATACTGAAGGAACTAAAATGGCAGACTCTTGAAGACAGGTGTAAACTATTTTGAGAAAGTTTATTAACAAAGTTTCGTGAACTGGCTTCAAATGATTACTCTAGGCATATACTATGATCCCCTATGTATTGCTCGTGTAGGGATCATGAGTGCAAGATTAGAAGAATTATACCACACACAGAATCATTCAATAATTCTCCCGCACTCCATATGTGAATGGAGTGGAAAGAAGCCCTAATAACTGGTACAGTAGGACATGCCCTGTACCATGATCTCACGGTGATACGCAGAGTACGGATGTATATGTAGATTCTGAAGAGTTTTATAGCAGTACATCTCAATCCTTTCTGAGATTCACTAGAGCAAAGGCAAACCATTTTCTCCTAGCATTGTATTTGCAAATATTTCTCTTCTACAGCAGTGAAATGCAGGCAACAAATTTCAGGACTAGAAAAAATGTGTATAATGCTAAGAGACGCATGTCATAATTAATGTGGTGGAAATAAGTTTTGAGAAACAACTAGTGGATGAGATTACTGATGGCATGATGATTTAAACAAAACAAAAACTGACAAACTAATGTGACCACCATGGGAATAGAGGCTTGTGGATGGGCATTTTTGTTCTTATTAATGCCTTGAAACATATTAAAAACTTGTAATTGTCGGACCACAGTAAAAAAGCATGTTTTTACCAGGGACATAATAGTAACTGTGGAATGTGCAAGGTATAAAAAAAAAAGTAAGGACACATTTGTTGACCTCACCAACTGAATTCCATGTAAATATAGTCCTTAAGGGATGTGCTGGAAGTATCCGTCACAACAACTACCACTAAAAAATAAGAGCAAAGCAGAACAGCAGCTACGTGATCGTCAGTACACTTGTTATCGCACTTAGTTCTGTACTGGTTTATTGTATAACATGGTATAATCTACAGCCCACAGTAAATAAATAAAATATTGTTGAAGAACATGAACCATCATTTGGAAACAAAAACATCACAGATGGCATCTACATAACATTTGATGTAGCACTTCAGAGAATATACTGATAGCTGGAATAGTTCAGTAGCCCTCCAGATTTCAGCAGCAAATAAATGTAATATGAGGCAGTAGAGAACATGCCTAATTGCCTAGAGAGAGGCAGAGATGATGATCCATCCACACAAAATTATAATTACAGTAGGATGTCATCAGCAGATTTTTAACTTCGTAAGTGGGAAAGTGTACTACCAAAAAATACCTGATTTGGTAAAGATTTTTCCTGTGAAAATTTAGAACTGAGATTACCATATTCTGGGTAATATGTAGTCTGTTAATACCTCTCTTTCTGACATCCTAGCTTCGTAAACTATAATTCAGAATGTGCCCTTTTGAGAACACATTTGGAAGATCACAACCAGAAGCTGTCAAAATTACATCTTTGTTACAAGACACAAAAATATGTTAAATACAACCACATTGACTAAATCCAATACATCAGGAGTGTACACTTTAGCCATCGGCTAGTTTGTTTGGAGGACAGTCGTGTGAAGTGAGTGTGTGCAACCTCTCACATCAAAATACGAACCTGACATGGGATGTAGAAAAAAGAACAATATGCTAATTTTGCAGTTCTAAATACAAACGAACGTCATTTGTTTAGTGTCTCTCAACTATTGAATTACTGCTGCTAACTGAATAGAGATAGTCATTTCAACAAGCTATCGGTATATCATACATTTTAGCGTATCTGCACTACAATACTGGGTGTTTCAAAACGAATATTGGAGTTCTAATGCTTTGCAGCATTTATTACATTAAACTTACAATTATGTATGTTACATCAGATAAAAGAACAGCAAACAGTTTTTCATAAAAGTGTTTAATGTGAGCATCATTCTAATTACAGTGGAATATCATTAGCAGATTTTTAACTTCATAAGTGGGAAAGTGTAATCAAAAAAATATCTAATTTGGTAACAATTTATCCTGTGAAAAATATAGTCGATAGGTGAGTTCATCCCAAACCTCGATCAGTGTGTCTGGAGTAATCATCGCAAGAGAAATAGTTGCAACAACTGCTTCAATCGTGTTTCTTAAGTTGGTAGATCAGCTGGTAGTAGAGACATGATCCTTGATGAACACTAGGATGAAAAAATTGCGTGCCATCAGATTGGGTAAATGTGGAGGCCGTGTGAAGGGAGCTCTGTCATCCTGCCCCTTGTGGCCAACCCAGTAGTCGGGTAGAACGTCATTTAACCAGTTGCATACTGAGATGTGCCTGTGAGATGGTACACCCTCTTGCTGCTAAATAAAGTTCTGAGGTTCAGATTCTTCCAACTGAAGGAGCCATAGTACTTATACATAGATATATGAAATAGTGGTTACAGTTGCTTCACCAAAAAAGTAAGGCCCATCAACTTTCTGCTGGGATATGCAGCAAAAAAATAAAAACATTCAATTTAGGGAAGTCTCAAAGCAGCTGTTCCGTTTTGTGGGGATTTGTTGACCCCCAAATATGCACATTGTGTATGTTCACATTTCCACTTAGATGACATGTCAACTCATTGCTGAACATAATGCAGTCCAGAAAATCTTTGGCATGCTGGGACAGTTTGTTTGCAAAGTTGCTATGTAAACCATAGCTGTATGCTTCAGAACTTGTAAACTGCAAACAATAAGTACATAGTTGGCTCCTTACATTTCTACATAGATGTCACTATAATTATTAATTTGCAAATTGCCTTCCAGACTGATTTCGTCACGTTATGCGTAAAAGGCTGTCTCACTCATTTAACACATTCTTCAGTTGCATACACATGTGCACATGAATACAAACAAAATTGTTTGAATTGCTCTTTCATAATACTAAGTTTAATGTAATAAATACTACAAAACTGAAAAAGCCCAATACCAAGGACAATAAGATACAGTGTGTAGTACCATTTTCAAAAGTTTGAGAAACATACCAGTAGTTAGTGCTTATTTTGTACTAAGTTTTACATTGTACTGTCCATTTTATTTAATACATTTCACAACTTCAACATGTTCATATCTCAACACTCGATGCTTAACTTTGTCCAGTGTTGCTGTAGCTTTTGATATTGTACGAACTGGCAAAGGTTCCGATTCATCCTTGGCTTTACTTTTTTCACTTATCGATGTTGTCAATTGATGACCTACTACGATTCCAGTTTTTCTGGAAGTAAGTGTATGCTCTGTTTACATTGTAAAAAATACTCAGCGCAATAACTTTTGATCTTAATCTCCAGAATTTTGCAGATGGAACCAAGGGTAGATAGTGGCCTCTGAGCTGTTTCTTTACTTACTTCTGTACCTTAGTTGAATTACAGTATCATAGTGAGAGTTGGTAAGTGTGACTATTACTTTCATCAAATAGTGTGTTGTATCCTAACGCCTAAAAGTAACAGCTCTGAATGAATAGCAATTTTTAATTTTTTTATTTTGCAGTATACATGTATATATTTACAACTTCAGTAACTTTGAAACTATACGAGATATTCTAGCGTATGATAAGATCACTAAAAAAATTTCTTTTTCCTTCCAGGTTATGCAATTTTGATGCAAAATTGAACCTGAAAACCTGATAAAATGTGGATTCCAGTGGATAAAGCTCAATGTGTGTGGCCTGGTAGATACAGACGATATCAGATACCCAAGTGCAATGATCCTTTTGGACTTGGAATACATCATTTATGGAAACAGGTAGTGTTCTTCATAAAAAAAGGGCTGGTCACCCATCAGTTTGACGCAATTGTGGACAGGGTACAGCAGGTGTTTGCAAGGAGTTCTATAAAATCTGTATGTGTGGCAGCCAGATAGTTGGAAATGAGAAGATCGACTTCGCACAATGTCTTGCATAAGAGTTACTGGCTCTGTCCCTACGTGCAGCTGCTTCAGGCATTAAAGCCTATGGACAAGCCTACATGTGAACAATTTGCAGTGGATATTCTATGCAAAATTGATGGAAGCATTGACTTTTTGGAAAAGATTCCTTTTTCCGATATGGCAACATTTTATGTATCCAGCAAACTGAATCACCTTAAAGTTTGTATGTAGGATTTGCAGCATCCTCGTGTTACACATGAAATGGAAAGAGAGAGTTGTAAGGTCAATGTTTGGTGCAGACTGATCCCCAGTTGCATCACTGATTCATTCTTTTTCATCACTGCCATTAACAGTGGTGTTAACATGGACATGCTACAAGAGTTTCCTGTGCCACAATTGGAACACCTGCAGCCTGGTGTCATATTCCAGTAAGACAGGGCACCACTTCACTGGCACCTAAATGTACTTCAATTTCTATATAAGAAATTTCCGGATAGGTGGATTGGACGAGATAGTCCAACTTGGTTTCTGCCACTATCCCCTGACCTTACACCACTAATTTCGTCCTGGGGTTTTTTGACGGATGCGGTATACCGAACCAGGGCTAGAGACGTGCAGGAATTGAAGGCACACATTTGCAATCCATTTGAACATGTCACCATGGAGATTTTGAATCGTACGTGGAGAGAAAGGGAATTCCGACTAGGCATTATCCATCCTATTTAGGGTGTACACGTTGATATGTGTGAATGAGGAAACAAAATTTAGTTATCTGATCGCGTAAATTTTATTTGTATGAAAATACATAACTTACTGAATTGTTGAATTTCATTATTCAGTTCACTCTAGATCCTGCTATTCTCAAATGACTGTTCCTCAGTTCCATGGGTGAACTTCAGCTCTCCATTCAGTTATTGGTTAATCAACAGTTTGCCATCTTTCTCAGTAGCAATGTAAAAAGCATCAGCATTTGCTCTGTCCAAGAAGTTATTTTGAAAAAAAACCTGTTTTTTCTTATGAACTTTTGCTGATCCCGCTTGTATTTGTTGTGGCCTCCATTGTTCATAGAAAGCTTGTAATTTTTATATATAATTTCTTGCCTCCTGTGCCAGAATTTGTAGTCTCTCCCGTAGTAAATAGTCACATCCCCCACATCTAGTGTGACACTTTGTAGCATAGTTAATTTTATCATCTGTAAGTTGTAAAAAAAGAAAACCATTAATTTTTGGTTGAGTGACAGATGTTTTTTCATTATTTCATGCAAGTAATATCAAAGATTTTAGATATTGCTGATGAAATACTCACTGCTGAGCCATTTTCAGGCTACTTGTGGGCCAGCCTGTTTGGATAGTGCTGGTATCCTCAGCTAAAACTTGCAAAGTAACATCCATGCACTTCATTTGTTTTGTGAAACTAATATGTTGACATCCTTCCTCTTTGTTGAGTTATAGGCAGCCAGTGAGTGGACAGTAAATGGTAACCAATGAACAGGTTTTAACTAGGTATGCCTTCATGCATGTTTTTTCTGCGTACAGGGGTTTCTGTTACATATACGGCACTTGACACTACTTGTGAGAAAACATTATTAATCAGCACTGATGGTCAACTTGGTCCCTAGCACCCACTAGTGGGCGTCCGAGCCTTCATAGCAGGCAGTAGACAGGTGGAGATTAAAATATTTACATTAGGGTTTCACAGAACTTTGAAAAAAATATTGGGTTAGTAAGTATTATTCTATACTTTCACCTGATGCAACTCTGCTTTATACATTTTATAACGTTGAGTTACTTCCCCACTTTAGAAATCATCATTACCGTGGAATGGTGGATGGTCAGAAAATTTTAATAATAAAGCTACATTTTCCTAGATGTGGAAAAACTTATCGCCTGTGGAATGCGCTTGTCTTTTGCTGTCCAAAGTGGGCCACAGAACACTGTGTGAAATGTTTTTCTAGGCGTGGGGCAGTGCATGTACAAACATAATAAATTGAAAGTTGTGTGTTTCATAATTCAACAACTGTACACGATAGTGATATGAGAACTATCTTCTTACATCTTTCATTAACCCAATGAAAACGTTGTGCTATTTTTCACACTAATCAATGTTTATCATACCATACCTCCCAAATTTGGCGTTGCACAACACAATTTTATAATTGGCTTCAGTAGCACATGTTGATAACAGGTGGAAACTTTCTGGCCAATAGAATCAGTAACAGTGTGGTAATAAATTAAAATGTGTGGCTTGGAATTTGTAGCAAACCAACATTTGAAATGTATTATTTGATAAACTTTTTCACTTTACATTTTTTTGCGGGAGATCAGAGCAAGAAAAATTTTCGGAAGGATTCGAAAACATTTTAACAGTTTGTTGGAAGTTTGTGGGTGCTACAGTTTTCCAAAGATGAGAGCAGTATTTTTTGGTTCATTGATGCCGCATGAGTTCCAGCGTGCTGCAAGGAACATTTTGGTATTACAGGCACAGTGGACTGCGGTGCAACAGTAGTAGTGGGGCAGCAAAGGCAAAACGTGCAGTGGAGTGTGCAGTCTAAAGGGAAGGAGACGGTGTATTATTGTATTCAGAAAGTGCAAAGCAGTCACAAATCTTCTTGTGTTGTGAAGGAGCATATAACATTTTAGTAATGAAACAGTTGCTAGACGGTGCGGAAGAGTGCCATCTCCCAATGCCTCGTAATGTAAATGTAGCGGAAATTAATGCACTGCTCGTGGAGAAACGATACCCTGGATAGGTGTGGAGGGTTATGTCAGAGCTACGGGATTCACTGTGAGGAACAGAGATTTACTGATTACTTTGGTGGGCCGAATTTTAACCATCATTCAGTCTTAATCAGTAACAACATCCACCTCATTATAAAAAGTGGTTAAAGCTCACTACACCAAATTCGTATCCTTGAGGAAAAAGATCTTGTTTCACAAAGTGCCTAGCATCGAGCACACATTGGTATATTGCTTATTCTTACGATATTGAAACCCATTTTTGAACATATTCTAAGTTGATTTCTAAATGAATTATAAGTTGAATTTTGAATGTGTGCATAATGTACGTGATATACCTGCCAGGGGTGTGCCAGTTGCATCTAGATGAATCTAGAAATAAATTTCCCTGGAGACAAAAGGGGATGGGGCTATATGAGCTAAGCAGAATAAAGCCAAACGGGTGAATGCCAATCGCTGTATATGTGGTTGACTGGGTTTGCAAATCATCAGCATTGTTATAATTACTAGCGAAATCCATAGATTCAGACTACCAGAGTGGAAATAAATGACTAACAGGAATAACAGGTAACAATAATTATGTATTATCTTCTTGCCAGTTGTACAATCCCCAGCTAGCAGCCACTAAAGTTCTATTCTGGGAGTAGTGCGGAAAACATGTTGTACGAACACGTAATAACTCCTAACCGGAGAATAAATGTGGTGTAACTAAACCGGTGATTGTGGCCGGGTTAATGAAGTTCAGCGGACAAGTAGTTTTGACACTGGCAGGAATAGTTACAGATTTAGTGATGACAAGATTGTTAGTTAGAACGAGGGAGAAGAAGAAAATGGGGACAGCACACAAATTGTGGAAGAATACAATGATCCCAAATTTATATAAAAATTTTGTACTACTACTTCTCGATCTCGTACTTCAGAAGCCAGAGAGTATGAATGAAATGTGAAACTATTTCCTAACATACAACTTTTTGCTTGTCATTAAATATTGGTACTTCATGAATTATATTCTGTCGAGTTATAAAAATGACCATTTGTAACATAACAGTCTCATTTATTTGGTGTGTGTTCCAATTGCTGAAATATTAGGCAGGCCAATTTAGTTTTATCTAGCAGACAGTGACAAAATACATGTAAACAGACCGAGAAACCACACCAGTCTTAGGTACTACTTGTATTAACAACTTTTCCAGTATTAGAGGACAACACTGAGTTTTCCTGTGCAAAATATTTGGCGGACTTTGATGAGGTAGTCGATTCTTTGCAGAAAGGAAAGCACACCATGTAAAGCTGTAGCAGGATTAGAGGAAAAAATGCTAGGACTTCAGGATTGAAGAAATGTGTACTGTCTTGCTTGTTTCTTGTCTTTACTGGTTTTGTGGATCATATATTTAATTTTATTAATAGGCAATAAAGAGTGCAAATTTTCTGAGGTGCTCAGTCTTGGCTTGGCAGCCGTTGAAAATGTAACTCCTGTTGGATGTTACCGCCAAGTGCGAATTGCGTGCAGTTATTCGGTTTTTTGAATGCAAAAGGGATTGCGCCAATTGAAATCCATCACGAACTGACAGAAGTGTATGGTGAGTCGTGCATGGATGTCAAAAATGTTCGTAGCATTTTAACGGAAACATTGATCTACCGGAAGGTGTGTGCAAGATGCTGACCAAGGACCGCGTGCGGCAAAGAGTTGATGTTACCCGTGCATTTCTTCACCGCCTTGCACCCAAACAGGCCGACTTTCTGGACTCAATTGTCACGGGTGATGAAATCTGAGCATACAACTTTACATCTGAGACCAAGCAACAATCACGCCAGTGGCGGCTTCCTTCTTCACCAAAGCTGCGGAAATTCAAACACACACAGTCTGCCGGTAAAGTCATGACAACCGTTTTTGGGAACTGAAAGGGGCATTGTTGGTCAACTTTACGCCCACTGGGACCACAGTTAAGGCTGACAGGTACTGTGGGACTGAAAATACTGAAGCGGGCAATTCAGAACCGGAGAAGAGGAATGTTGAACCAAGGGTGTACACATTCTCCACGACAACGCTCACCCACACATCACTCGGCAAACTGTTGCTCTCCTGCAACAGTTTCAGTGGAACATAGTCACCCACCCACCCACCCACCCACCCTATAGTCCTGACTTGGCGCCCAGTGACTGTCACCTGTTCTCTGGGTTAAAAGAACATTTGGCCGGAAAGTGATTCACCTCCTGAACAGCATGGCGGCAAGCTGGTATAACATGGGCATACAAAAACTGGCACAGTGTCTACAAAAATGCGTAGACAGAAATGGTAATTATGTTGAAAAATAGCTAAATGTTATAGCTGTAAACTGATGTAAACCACGTGGTATTACCCTCGTAGTTGTAGATTTTATTTTATTCCCACACTTCTGACAGTCAAGCATTAATCACCGTGGAGACCAGTGAAGCAAGGTAATGGCTGATTAACCGTGGCCCTCGTCTGTGGACCACAAGTCGACAAAATTCCAGGGCTAGAAAGTTTTAACAACTGGGATGTCAACGCTTATCGGACATTTCACATCGCAGAGGTCTACAATAAAGACATGGGTAAATCATATTACCTGCTGTCAATGCCGTTCGTTCCGAGGACCAGGAATCATTGTACAATAAATGATTCGGAATCTGTGTCAGTGTGGGTTAAAGGTGCTGACCACTGTAAAAAAACATTAAACTTGTTGGTGATCGCATCCATTATTACAGAAATGAAATAAAATCGTCCCCTTCCCTTTTATGCGTAAAAGGCTGTCTCACTCATTTAACACATTCTTTGGTTGCATACGCATGTGCACATGTACACAAACAAAATAGTTTGAATTGCTCTTTCATAATTCTGAGTTAAATGTAATAAATACTGCAAAACCAAAAAAGCCCGTTATTCATTTTGACACACCCGGGACAATAACATCCAGTGTGTTGTATTGTTTTCAAAGGTTTGAGAAACAGTCCAGTAGTTAGTGCTTATTTTTTGCTAATTTTTATATTGTACTGTCCATTTAATTTAATACATTCATCATTACCTCAACATGTTCAAATCTCAACACTCAACACTTAACTTTGTCCAGTGTTGCTGTAGCTTTTGATATTTTATGAATTGGCAAAGGTTCTGATTCACCCTTGTCTTTAATTTCTTCACTTATGGATATCGTCAATTGATGACCTACTAAGATCCCAATTTTTCTCGAAGTAAGTCTGTACTCTGTTCACACTGTAAAAAAAGTACTCAGCCCAATAACTTTTGATCTTTAACCTCCAGAATTTTGCAGATGGAACCAAGGGTAGACAGTGGCCTCTGAGCTGTTTCTTTACTTACTTCTGTACCTTAGTTGAATTACAGCATCATAATGAAAGTTGTTAAGAGTGATTATTACTTTCATGAAATAGTGTGTTGTATCCTAATGCCTGAAAGTAACAGCACTGGATGAATAGCAATTTTTAAGGTTTTTGTTTTGCAGTATACATGTATATCTTCACAACTTACGACTTTAGTAACTTCGAAACTATACAAGATATTAACGAATGGTTTCTAGCAAATGATAAGATTACTCATAAAATTTATTTTACCTTCCAGGTCGTGCAATTTTGATGCGAAATGGAACCTGAAAACCTGCTGAAATGTGGATACCAGTGGATAAAGCTCAATGTGTGTGGCCTGGTATATACAGACGATATCAGATACCGAAGTGCAATGATCCTTTCGGACTTGGAATACATCATTTATGGAAACAGGTAGTGTTCTCCATAAAAAGGGGCTGGTCACCCATCAGTTTCAGATGCCAATGTGGACAGGGTATGGCAGGCATTTGCAAGGAGTTCTATAAAATCTGTATGTACTGCAGCCAGGGAGTTGGAAATGAGAAGATCGATATTGCACAATGTCTTGCATAAGAGGTAATGGCTCTATCCCTACATGCAGCTGCTTCAGGCATTAAAGCCTATGGACAAACCTAGGTGCGAACAATTTGGAGTGGGTATTCTATGCAGGATTAATGCAACCATTGAATTTTTGGAAAAGATTTCTTCCTCCGATATTGCAACATTTCATGTATCCAGCAAACTGAATTGTCATAACGTTTTTATGTAGGATTTGCCACATCCTCATGTTACACATGAAATGGAAAGAGGCAGTTGTAAGGTCAATGTTAGATGTAGACTGATCCCCAGTTGAATCACTGATTCATTCTTTCCCATCACTGCCATCAACAGTGGTGTTAACGTGGACATGCTACAAGAGTTTACTGTGGCACAATTCGAACACCTGCAGCCTGGTGTCATATTCCAGTAAGACAGGGCACCACTTCACTGGCACCTAAATGTACTTCAATTTCTATATAAAAGGTTTCCAGGTAGGTGGACTGGACGAGATGGTCCAACTTCAAGTGCACCATGATCCCCTGACCTTACACCACTAATTTTTTCCTGGGGCTTTGTGAAGGATGCGGTATATTGAACCAGGGCTAGAGACCTACAGGAATTGAAGGCATACATTTGCAATCCACTTGAACATGTCACCATAGAGATCTTGAATCGTACGTGGAGAGAAATGGAATTGTGACTAGGCATTATCCGTGCCATTAACGGTGCACACATTGATTTGTATGAATGAGGAAACAAAATTTAATTATCTGATAGCGTAAATTTTATTTGTATGAAAATACATAACTTACTGAATTGTTGAATTTCATTATTCAGTACACTCTAGATCCTGCTATTCTCAAATAACTGTTGCTCAGTTCCATGGGTGAAGTTCACCTCTCCTTTCGCTTGTTGGTTAATCAACAGTGGGCTGTCTTTTTCAATAGCAAAGAAAAAAGGCATCAGCATGTGCTATGTCCAAGTGTGCTCCCTGCCGCCGTTGGAGAAGCAGTTGCCAGCAGCAAGTCATATACTCCTAGCTTACTTATTTGTTACATAGTTTAATTCTTAATTTCTTCGCATGTTTTTGGGTACTTGCATTGTTTAATTCATAAATTTTGGGCGTATTATAGTATTTGAGAATTGTATCATCGTGCTTTAGTGTTTACTTCGTAGATTCTTACTTAAATTGCATGTGAGTTTCGTATAGGAGGTGTAATTTCGAGTTTTAGTTGCTGCAGTCATAAATTCAGGCAGATTGTAGCACAGTCGTTAGGCATTTGTACAGGTTAGTTCATACATTCTTTGCGAGTTTCCCTTGCGTTATCTAGGCACGGACTCGTGTTTCAGTAACTGTTGTTCAACATCAATTAGAATGGACTGGGACTGTGATTGCTGTGTTCGGATGAGGGCTGAGTTGGCATCCCTTCGCTCACAGCTGCAAGCGGCGCTGACTTCGGTCGCACAGCTTGAGGCTGTTGCCAATGGGCACCACTGTGGGGAGCCGGACTTGGGTATCACGGGGATGTCAACCTTGTCCCGTCTGTCCCCAGATCGATCTGCCGCTGTGGTTGCCCCGGTTGGTGCCCTCAGTGGGGCTGAGCCCTCGCCTGTGGTTGATTGGGAGGTCGTTCCGAGGCGTGGCAGGCAGCGAAAGACGTCCCCGGAGGCTGATCAGAAAGCCTCCCCGGTGCATCTGACAAACAGGTTTCAGGCACTGCCCTGTTTCAGAGGATGATTCTCAGCCTTCAAGGTCCGGGCAATCGCAGAGGGTGGGCTTATTGGTAGTTGGGAGCTCCAATGTTTGGCGTGTAATGGGGCCCCTTAGGGATATGGTGGCTAAGGAGGGGAAGAAATCCAGTGTGCACTCAGTGTGCATTCTGGGTGGAGTCATTCCTGATGTGGAAAGGGTCCTTCCGGATGCAATGAAGAGCACAGGGTGCAGCCAGCTGCAGGTGGTGGCACATGCCGGCACTAATGACGTGTGTCGCTTTGGATCTGAGGAAATTCTCTCTGGATTCCAGCGGCTATCTGATTTGGTGAAGGCTGCCGGTCTTGCTTACGAGATGAAGGCAGAGCTCACCATCTGCAGCATTGTTGACAGAACCGACTGCGGACTTTTGGTGCAGAGCCGGGTGGAGGGTCTGAATCAGAGGCTCAGGCAGTTTTGCGACCATGTTGGTTGCAGATTCCTTGACTTGCGCCATAGGGTGGTGGGGTTTCGGGTTCCGCTGAATAGGTCAGGAGTTCACTACACTGAGCTGGCAGCTACACGGGTAGCAGAGGCTGTGTGGCGTGGACTGGGCGGTTTTTTAGGTTAGAAAGCCTCGGGAAAGTACGGGGTGGGCTGCAATCTCAAAAGGTGCATGGCAAATACAGGACATGCTTGGATCAAGGAACAGTCGGAATTGTAGTTGTAAATTGTTGTAGTTGTGCTGGGAGAGTCCCTGAGCTTCAAGCGCTAATAGAAAGCACAGAAGCTGAAATCGTTATAGGTACAGAAAGCTGGCTAAAACCTGAAATAAGTTCTGCAGAAATTTTTATGAAGTCTCAGGCCGTGTTCAGGAAAGATAGATTAGGCAGAATTGGTGGTGGAGTGTTTGTGTCTGTCAGTAGTGGTTTATCTTGTAGTGAAGTCGAAATAGATACTCAGTGCGAATTGGTATGGGTGGAGGTTATACTTAACAGCCAAACTAAGTTAATAATTGGCTCCTTCTACCGACCCCCAGACTCCGATGATATAGTTGCTGAACAGTTCAGAGAAAATTTGAGTCTCGTAACAAATAAATACCCCACCCATACAGTTATAGTTGGTGGGGACTTCAACCTTCCCTCGATATGTTGGCAAAAATACTTGTTAAAAACTGGTGGTAGGCAGAAAGCATCTTCCGAGATTGTCCTAAATGCTTTCTCCAAAAATTATTTCGAGCAGCTAGTCCACGAACCCACGCGAATTGTAAATGGTTGTGAAAACACACTTGACCTCTTAGCCACAAACAATCCAGAGCTAATAGAGAGCATCATGACTGATACAGGGATTAGTGATCACTAGGTCGTTGTCCCCCCTGTGGGTCCGGGGTAAGAATAGGCCCGAGGTATTCCTGCCTGTCGTACGAGGCGACTAAAAGGAGTTTCAACCGTTTCGGCCTTCCATGTGATGGTCCCCCTTGGGGTTTGACCTCCATTTTTCAAAATTCTACAGAAGTACGAGCCTTTTGGGGAAGGACACCTTACGTGGTGTACCACTGGTCCTAACTGCACTAAGACCTTGGCACTCAGCATTGCACTGGTGTTGTAACCATACCCACTATTCCTCAAATTGGGCCTAAACGCCTGATGGGTTGTCCAAGTTACGCCCATAGTGCATCTCCATCTGCACCAGCGATCATGATGGACTTTCCGTGGCACCAGAAATCCAGCACGGTAGCCAGCCCGTTGTGGTCGGGTCGTCATGTACCCTCTAGGTTGTAGCCCCCTGACAACACAGGGATCGTACTGCCGATACCTGAGCTGCACCCTCCCCACATCGGCCAAGGAGTAGATGCCCGTCTCCTTGGGGCATCAGGACTCCCGGCAATGGTCATCCTGCCCTTGCTGCGACTGGGTGGCGCCCGTGGGGAGAGCCCCTGGTCGGAGTGGGTGGTATCGGGGCGGACGTTTCGCAGATGAAATGTCAACACGTATCAGGTCGCTCTGCGGCCGAGTCTTTCAAAAGAAAAGGTACCGTTTCTAGTTCTGGTTCTCCTGCCCTTTCCCCCTTGGCCACTCCATGGGAGGAGGGACAGGCCCGCCGGCTTGGGGCGAAGTACTTCCCCCGCTATTTGGTCTGTTCTCGAACCGATGGGGGGGACATTCGCCACCTCCAAGCCCATGTTCTTTGTTCAGCACATTGAGGACATCTTCGGGGAAATCGAGGCTCTCAGCAAGATGCGTTCAGGGTCCGTTCTTATCAAGACCACCTCCGCCACACAGTCGTCGGTGCTCCAGGCGTGCGACCGCCTAGGGGACATCCCAGTATCCATTGTCCCACACCTGGCACTAAATAGGACGCAGGGGGTTATTTTTCATCGTGACCTCCTGCTACAATCTGATGAGGAGCTCAGGGCCAACCTGGAGCGCCGAGGCGTGCATTTCGTCCGGCGCGTCCAGCGCGGCCCCAAATACCGTCACATCGACACCGGGGCCTTTATCCTCACCTTCGAGGGGGACGTTCTCCCAGAGAAGGTAAAGGTGATGTGCTACCGGTGTGACGTGCGACCTTACGTCCCGCCTCCTATGCGCTGTTTTAGGTGTTTGCACTTTGGGCACATGTCATCACGGTGTGCGGCTGAGCCCCTTCGTGGCGATTGTGGACGTCCTCTTCGTGAGGAACATACATGCACCCCACCACCTCGGTGCGTTAATTGTCCTGGCGTCCACTCGCCTAGATCCTCAGACTGCCCCGCATATCAGAAGGAGAAGAAGATACAAGAAATCAAAACTTTGGATTGGCTCTCTTATTCTGAGGCCAGGAAGAAGTATGACCGCCTCCATCCCGTGCCATTGACCACTTCGTTTGCCTCAGTTGTGTCCACTCCTTCCGCGGTATCCTCACCCCTATCCTGTCCCCCCTCCGCCTCCTCCGCCCATCAGGGGGCTCTGCCTCCGCCTCCCAAATCCCTCCCTTCCAAATCCTCCTCCCCTGTGACCCCCACCCCCTCTGCCCCAGGGGCCACCCTTCCTCCTCCTCCTCCTCCTCCCCCTCCTCCCCCCCTCCCCCTCCCCCCACGCCACCTGAGAAGCGATCCTCTTCTCAGGCGTCCATCGGGGAAACGTTCCGGACCCCAGCTTCCGAGGTCCGGCGTTCCAAAACGGACCCCGCGCGTGAGGACCTTCTTCGGGTCCAGCCCACCATCCCTGTGCCTCCTCGGCCTTCCAAGAAGGCCTCCAAGAAGAAGTCTCTATCCCCCTCTCCACCCCGGCGTATTTCGTCTGACGCTCCATCCGTGAGTCGCTGCTCCTGGCCGTCCTCAGTTTCGCCGGGACGCTCTGCTGCCAGGCGCTCCGCCGGCCTTTCGTCGGCAAATGATGCGGCCCCTCCTACACAACCAGGGACAGCGGCCGCAGCTGGCGACGAGTCAATGGAACCGGATCCGCCTCCCGTCGGTTGTAGCGTTGTTCCCTCGCAACCTGGCCCTCCGCGGCCGTCGAGGTGACCAGCTCTTCCCCCGTCTCGTTCCCCCAACTTTTTGACTAGCGATGGCGTTGTTTCATTGGAACATAAGAGGTATTCGATCTAATCGGGAGGAATTACAACTGCTCCTCCGCCTGCACTGTCCGCTCGTCCTTGGTCTCCAGGAAACAAAGTTGCGCCCGACTGACCGTATTGCCTTTACCAACTATACCTCGGAGCGGTATGACCTCACCCCGTGGACGGTATCCCAGCTCATGGTGGGGTCATGTTGCTCGTTCGGGACGATGTCTATTACCATCCCATCCCATTGACCACACCACTCCAAGCAATAGCTATCCGCATTACTCTTTCTGCTTTTACTTTTTCAGTTTGTACCATCTACACTCCACCGTCGTCTGCTGTTAGTCGGGCTGACCTGATCGTTCAGCTTCCCCCGCCGTTTGTATTGTTTGGCAACTTCAATGCCCATCATCCCCTTTGGGGCTCTCCTGCATCCTGTCAAAGAGGCTCACTCTTGGCGGATGTCTTCAACCATCTCAATCTTGTCTGCCTCAATACCGGCGCCCCGGCTTTCCTCTCGGACTCTACTCATACCTACTCCCACTTGGACCTCTCGATCTGTTCTACCATTCTTGCCCGTCGGTTCGAGTGGTATGTCCTTCCTGACACCTATTCGAGCGGCCACTTCCCCTGTGTCGTTCGTCTCCTGTACCACACCCCATCCCCACGTCCTTCGAGCTGGAACATACTGAAAGCTGACTGGGGACTTTACTCCTCCCTGGCGACCTTTCCGGACCACGATTTTCCCAGTTGTGACAGTCAGGTCGAATACCTCACGGCTGTTATCATTAATGCTGCCGAACGTTCCATTCCTCGTATTACTTCTTCTTCACGTCGCGTTTCCATCCCCTGGTGGAACGAGGCTTGTAGGGACGCTGTCCGTGCTAGACGACGTGCTTTACGCACCTTTCGCCGCCATCCTACGTTGGCGAATTGTATTGAATACAAACGACTCCGAGCGCAATGCCGTAGAGTCATCAAAGACAGCAAAAAAGCTTGTTGGGCATCTTTCACCAGCTCCTTTAACAGTTTTACTCCCTCTTCCGTCGTTTGGGGTAGCCTGCGCCGGCTGTCGGGCATTAAGGCCCACTCCTCGGTACCTGGCCTGACCTCAGGTAATGAGGTCCTTGTTGATCCTGTGGCTGTCTCCAACGCCTTTGGCTGCTTTTTCGCGGAGGTTTCAAGCTCCGCCCATTACCATCCTGCCTTCCTTCCCAGGAAAGAGGCAGAAGAGGCTCGGCGACCTTCCTTCCACTCGCTGAATCTGGAAACTTATAATGCCCCCTTTACTATGCGGGAACTCGAACGTGCGCTTGCACTGTCCTGGTCCTCTGCTCCGGGGCCAGATGCCATTCACGTTCAGATGCTGGCACACCTTTCTCCGGCGGGCAAAAGCTTCCTCCTTCGTACCTACAATCGCGTCTGGACCGAAGGTCAAGTCCCCAAGCGTTGGCGTGACGCCGTTGTTGTTCCTATACGCAAACCCGGGAAGGATAGACACCTTCCTTCTAGTTACCGCCCCATTTCTCTTACAAGCTGTGTCTGTAAGGTGATGGAGCGCATGGTTAATGCTCGGTTAGTCTGGATTCTTGAATCTCGACGGCTACTTACTAATGTCCAATGCGGCTTTCGTCGCCGCCGCTCCGCTGTTGACCACCTTGTGACCTTGTCGACATTCATCATGAACAACTTTTTGCAAAGGCGCCAAACGGTAGCAGTGTTCTTCAACTTGGAGAAGGCTTATGATACCTGTTGAGAGGAGGTATCCTCCGCACTATGCACAGGTGGGGTCTACGAGGTCGCCTGCCCCTTTTTATTGATTCCTTTTTAACAGATCGAAAGTTTAGGGTACGTGTGGGTTCCGTATTGTCCGACGTCTTCCTCCAGGAGAACGGAGTGCCGCAGGGCTCCGTCTTGAGCGTAGCCCTTTTTGCCATCGCGATCAATCCAATTATGGATTGCATTCCACCTAATGTCTCAGGCTCTCTCTTTGTCGATGACTTCGCGATCTACTGCAGTGCCCAGAGAACATGCCTCCTGGAGCGCTGCCTTCAGCGTTGTCTAGACAGCCTCTACTCATGGAGCGTGGCAAATGGCTTCCGGTTCTCTGAAGAGAAGACGGTTTGTATCAACTTTTGGCGATATAAAGCGTTCCTTCCGCCATACTTACATCTCGGTCCCGTTGTTCTCCCATTCGTGGACACAACTAAGTTTCTAGGGCTCACGTTGGACAGGAAACTGTGTTGGTCTCCACATGTCTCTTACTTGGCGGCCCGTTGTACACGTTCCCTTAATGTCCTCAGAGTTCTTAGCGGTTCATCTTGGGGAGCGGATCGCACTGTCGTGCTTCGCTTGTATCGGTCCATAGTCCGATCGAAGCTGGATTATGGGAGCTTCGTCTACTCGTCCGCTCGGCCATCCCTCTTACGCCGGCTCAACTCCATCCACCATCGGGGGATACGTCTTGCGACCGGAGCCTTCTACACTAGTCCTGTGGAGAGTCTTTATGCTGAAGCTGCCGAATTACCATTGACCTACCGGCGCGACGTACTGCTGTGTCGGTATGCCTGCCGGCTGTTGTCTATGCCCGACCACCCCTCTTACAAGTCCTTCTTTGCCGATACTCTCGTCCGTCAGTACGGGTTGTATGTGTCTGCCCTGCTGCCCCCCGGAGTCCGCTTCCGTCGCCTGCTTCGACAATTGGATTTTGCCCTCCCTACCATCTTCAGAGAGGGTGAGAGCCCGACACCACCTTGGCTCCAGGCTCCGGTTCATATTTATCTCGACCTCAGCTCACTCCCGAAGGAGGGTACTCCGGCTGCAGTGTATTGCTCACGGTTTGTCGAACTTCGTGCTCGACTTGCCGGTCACACCTTTATTTACACCGATGGCTCCAAAACTGACGATGGTGTCGGCTGTGCCTTTGTCGTCGGGGCCGCCACCTTTAAATACCGGCTCCTCGACCAATGTTCGAGCTTTACGGCTGAGCTTTTTGCTCTCCATCAGGCCGTTCAGTATGCCCGCCGCCACCGCCATTCATCGTATGTACTCTGCTCTGACTCACTCAGTGCTCTTCAGAGCCTTGGAGCTCCCTATCCGGTCCATCCCTTGATTCAACGGATACAGCAGTCCCTCCATTCTTTCGCTGATAATGGTGGTTATGTCAGCTTTCTGTGGGTTCCCGGACATGTAGGAGTGCCTGGGAATGAGGCTGCGGATGCTGCAGCCAAGGCTGCAGTCCTCCTGCCTCGGCCAGCCTCCTATTGTGTCCCGTCATCTGACGTTTGTGGGGATGTATGTAAGAGGCTTGTGTCGTTGTGGTGGGATGCTTGGTCATCCCTCCAAGGAAACAAGCTCCGGGCAGTAAAACCGCTCCCAACTGCTTGGACAACATCCTCCCGACCATCTCGGCGCGAGGAGGTCATCCTGACCAGGTTGCGGATTGGGCATTGCCGGTTTAGCCACCGCTACCTGCTCTCCGGTGACCCAGCCCCGCAGTGCCCTTGTGGTCAGGCATTAACAGTGCGCCATGTTTTATTGTCGTGTCCCTGCTTTAGTCAATTTTGTGTTGTCCTGTCCCTGCCATCTACTTTACCGGATGTTTTAGCTGATGACGCTCGAGCAGCTGCTCGTATTCTGCGTTTTATAACTTTAACTGGCTTGTCCAAAGACATTTAACCTTTTTACTTATTTTATCTGCATCTTTGTCAGGTCCTTCTGGTGTCCCCCCCATCCCCTTGAGTTTTACCGGATTCCATGTGCTCTAACAACAGTGACTGGGGCGCTAATGACCTCAGCAGTTGAGCGCCCTTAAACCCAACCAAACTAGGTCGTTGTAGCTAGGCTCAATACCGTTTCTTCCAAATCCATCAGAAACAAAAGCAAAATAATTTTATTTAAAATAGCAGATCAAGTGTCACTAGAAGCCTTCCTAAGAGACAATCTCCATTCCTACCGAACTGACTATGCAAATGTAGACGAGATGTGGCTCAAATTCAAAGACGTAGTAGTAACAGCAATTGAGAGATTCATACCTCATAAATTGGTAAGAGATGGAACTGATCCCCCATGATAACAAAACAGGTCCGAACGCTGTTGCAGAGGCAACGGAAAAAGCATGCGAAGTTCAGAAGAATGCGAAATCCCAAAGATTGGCTAAAATTTACAGATGCGCGAAATTTGGCGCGGACTTCAATGCGAGATGCCTTTAATAGGTTCCACAGCGAAACATTGTCTCAAAATTTGGTAGTATGTAAAGTACACAAGCGGCAAGACGCAGTCAATACCTTCACTGCGCAGTGCCGATGGTACTGTTACCGACGACTGTGCAGCTAAAGCGGAGTTATTGAACACAGTCTTCTGAAATTCCTTCACCAGGGAAGACGAATGGAATATTCCAGAATTTGAAACACGAACAGCTGCTAGCATGAGTTTCTTAGAAGTAGATACCTTAGGTGTGTTGTTAAGAAGGGTAGTAGGAGTAATCCATCGAACTACAGACCTATATCATTGACGTCAGTTTGCAGTAGGGTTTTGGAGCATATACGGTATTCAAACATCATGAATCACCTCGAAGGGAACGATCTATTGATACGTAATCAGCACGGTTTCAGAAAACATCGTTCTTGTGCAACGCAGCTAGCTCTTTATTCGCACGAAGTAATGGCCGCTATTGGCAGGGGATCTCAACTTGATTCTGAATGTCTAGATTTCCGGAAAGCTTCTGACACCGTTCCTCACAAGTGACTTCTAATCAAGCTGCGGGCCTATGGAGTATCTTCTCAGTTGTGCGACTGGATTCGTGATTTCCTGTCAGGAAGGTCGCAGTTAGTAGTAATAGACGGCAAATCGTCGACTAAAATTGAAGTGATACCAGGTGTTCCCCAGGGAAGCGTCCTGGGACCTCTGCTGTTCCTGATCTATATAAATGACTTGGGTGACAATCTGAGCAGTTCTCTTACGTTGTTAGCAGATGATGCTGTAATTTGCCGTCTAGTAAGATCATCCGAAGACCAGTATCAGTTGCAAAGCGATTTAGAAAAGATTGCTGTATGGTGTGGCAGGTGGCAGTTGACGCTAAATAACAAAACGTGTGAGGTGATCCACATGAGTTCCAAAAGAAATCCGTTGGAATTTGATTACTCGATAAATAGTACAATTCTCAAGGCTGTCAATTGAACTAAGTACCTGGGTGTTAAAATTACAAACAACTTCATTTGGAAAGACCACATAGATAATATTGTGGGGAAGGTGAGCCAAAGGTTGCGTTTCATTGGCAGGACACTAAGAAGATGCAACAAGTCCACTAAAGAGACAGCTTACACTACACTCGTTTGTCCTCTATTAGATATTGCTGCGCGGTGTGGGATCCTTACCAGGTGGGATTGATGAAGGACATCGAAAGGGTGCAAAAAGGGCAGCTCGTTTTGTATTATCACATAATAGGGGAGAGAGAGTGGCAGATATGATACGCGAGTTGGGATGGAAGTCAAAACAAAGATGTTTCTCGTCACGGCGAGATCTGTTTACGAAATTTCGGTCACCAACTTTCTCTTCCGAATGCGAAAATATTTTGTTGAGCCCAACCTACATAGCTAGGAATGATCATCAAAATAAAATAAGAGAAATCAGAGCTCGAACAGAAAGGTTTAGGTGTTCGTTTTTTCTGTGCGCTGTTCGGGAGTGGAGTGGTAGAGAGATAGTATGATTGTGGTTCGATGAACCCTCTGCCAAGCACTTAAATGTGAATTGCAGAGTAGTCATGTAGATGTAGATGAAGTTATTTTGAAGGAAAAAAAAAGAATCTTTTTTCTTATGAACTTCTGCTAAAACAGCTTCTTTTTCGTTGTGGGCTTCTTTGTTAATAGAAAGCTTGTGATTTTGATGTATAATTTCTTGCCTCCTGTGCCAGAATTTGTGGTCTTTCCCACATCCCCCACAACTAGTGTGACACTTTGTAGCATAGTTAATTTTCTCATCTGTAAATTGTAAAAAAAAGAAAACCATTAATTTTTATTTGAGTGACAGTAGTGTTTTCATTATGTCATGCAGGTAATATCAAAGAATTTAGATATTCCGTATGAAATACTCACAGCTGAGCTGTTTTCAGGCTACTTGTGGAACAGCCTGTTTGCATAGTGCTCATATCCTCAGCTGAAACTTGCAAAGTAACATCCATGCACTTCACTTGTTTTGTGAAACTAATATGTTGACATCCTTTCTCTTTGTTGAGTTACAGGCAACCATTGGGTGGACAGTAAATGGTAACAAATGAGCAGCTTTTAACTAGGTATGCCTACATGCATGTTTTTTCTGCGTACAGGAGTTTGTTACATACACGGCACTTGACACTGCTGGTGACAGAACATTATTAATTAGCACTGATGGTCAACTCGGTCCCTAGCACTCACTAGTGGGCATCTTCACTTTCATAGGAGGCAGTAGACAGGTGGAGGTTAAAATATTTACTTTAGGGTTTCACAGAACTTTGAACAAAAAATATTAGGTTAGTAATTATTAATTTATTCTTCAACTTGATGCAACTCTGCTTTATAAATTTTATAACGCGAAGTTACTTCCCCACTTTAGAAATTATCATTACTGTGGAATGGTCGATGGTTTTTAATAATACATCTACATTTTCCTAGATGTGGAAAAATTTATCACCTGTGAAATGCGCTTGTCTTTTGCTGTCCGAAGTGGGCCGCAGGACACAGTGTGAAATGTTTTTCTAGGTGTGGGGCAGTGCATGTACAAACATAAAAAATTGAAAGTTGTGTATTTTATAATTCAACGACTGTACATGACAGTGATATGAGAACTATCTTCTTCGTCTTTCACTAACGCAATGAAAATTTTGTGCTATTTTTCACGCTAATCAATATTTATCAAGATTTTTGGACAGCATGGTTATAGAGATGAAGCAGCGATTAGTATGATTAATCCCACGTCAATAACACCATACAAACACACCAGCTGCTACCTTGACGATGGCATCTTCGCTACACAGACTAGAGGGCGCCTGATATATGCTTTATAATCCATGGCAACTGCGTCCTCTCCACAAGGAGTAGAGGGCTCTGTAGTCCTTCCATATTAGCCATTTTAGTAAACTGACTCAAATGTTTTCTAGGTAAATGTACGAATAGATATATTATAAATCAAGATGACACCAGCCTTTGTGTGTCACAAATTGTTTTACTTTGTATTATGGCAGATAAGGTAATATACTTCTACGAGTTGACTACGGAACATTTGTTGTTATTTCATAATTAACACTATAATTGTAACTCTTTTTAAATGAAATGGTTCCGTCTTCTGTTATTTACTGTAACTTAAATTTATGTTAAACCACGGTGACTAGTAATTACATATAATAAACTGTATTAAATACCGTTGATCGCCACTGGGGGTCTTGCCGTCTATTCACATGATATCAGTACGCTATTTAAGCCCATACGAAGGGTTAGTCTCGCATAGTTTCCTGCCATTATGTAGACAGGAGTGACACCACCAACAGTCGGCCAATGGGTAACATACTTTAAATTTACATAATTTTAGCTGTAGTATAATGGTGTCTTTGTGACGAATATCTATAATTTCACAGTGTAAACGCCCAGATGATGACCCCTACGTCGGGTTGAAACCGGTTGGCGGTATAATAATAATAATAAATGCGATTAAGACTGATTTTGAGTAATTAATATTGATCATGCCATACCTCCCAAACTAGGTGTTGTACAACACAATTTTATAACTGGCTTCAGTAGCATATGTTGATAATGAGTGGAAACTTTCTGGGCAATAGAATCAGTAACAGTGAGGTAATAAATTAAAATGTGTGACTTGGAATTTGTAGCAAACCAGCATTTGAAATGTATTATTTGACAAACTTTTTCACATTACATTTTTTTTGTGGGAGATCAGAGCAAGAAAAATTTTTGGAAAGATTTGAAAACATTTTAACAGTTTGTTGGAAGTGTGTGGATGCTACAGTTTTCTTTAGATGAGAGTAGTATTTTGTGGTTCATTGATGCCACACGAGTTCGAGTGTGCTGTAGTGAACATTTTGGTATTACATGACAGTGCAACATTAGTAGTGGGACAGCAAAGGCAAAATGTGCAGTGTAGTGTGCAGTCTAAAAGGAAGGAGACTGTGTATTATTGGGAAGAGTATTCAGAAAGTGCAAAGCAGTGACGCAACTCTCCCTGTGTTGTGAAGGATCGAATAACATTTTAGTAACAAAACAGTTGCAAGGTGATGGAGAAGAGTACCAGTTCCCACTGCCTTATCAATCAAAGGTATCGGAAATTAATGCACTGCTCATGGATGATATGATGCCCTGGATAGGTGTTGACGGTTATGTCAAAGCTAAGGGATTCACAGTGAGGAACAGATTCACTGATTACTTCGGTGGGCCGAATTTTAATAGTCATTCACTCGTAATCACAGTAACAACATCCAACTCATTATAATGGTGGTTAAAGCTCAGTACACATGAATTCACTGATGTTTTATAGTGGACATAATCAAAGACATTTCTTCTTACATGTTTCATTCAGTTTTCTTCAGATTTCTCCCCAAATTAACTCATTTTGCATCTAGTTTCTCATCCCGGTGTCAGCTGCGTTCCACAAAATATGCCGTTTGGACACGAATTTGATAAGTTGCTCATTGTTTGAGACAGAGAATCAGTCAGCTGACTTTTCTGGTGAATAATTAGATCAGAAGAATTACGTAGTCTTACTGCCTGTGCATGTGAAAAAAATATTGCAGCTGTCATCTGGTATTCTCCAGCTGCTCAATTGACTTTCCCACTACAAACACCCTCAAGAAAATCGCTGTAGTGTGCGAGACATACCCTTCCTGAGGCATGCAAGTGTGACCCACAGTGGCACTGTTTTGCTGGACGGCAGGCAAATAGTCTGCTATGTTCGCATTGTGCAAGTGGGGTGCGCAGTCTCCCACACGTTTTATGCAGCACGTTGCGGGAAATTCCCGCAGCTAGGAAAACGTTGCAGTGATGCAAAAGTGGATGGTAGGTAAAAAAGGCTCCTCTGTGGCATTCCTCTGGATCCCAAGACTTGTTGGTATCTGTGCAAATAAGGCGGCTGATATAGTGGCCAGGGCTGCAGTCTCTCTTCTTCGGCTAGCAATTCACATGATTCCTTCGCCGATCTACGGAATGTTTCATGTCATCATGTTGCTCTTTTATGGCACGCACATTGGTCGACACTTCCCAGTAATTAATTGCGTGACGTGAAAGCTCTTCCCTGTGCTTGGACCTCTTCCTCCCGAACTCGGCGTCGGGAGGAGGTAATATTAAATAGACTCCGGATAGGGCTCTGTCTTTTTAGCCATCGACATCTTTTAAACGGCGATTCTCCCCCACTCTGTCCCCACTGCTCTCAACTGTGGACGGTGAGACACCTTTTACTTGAGTGCCCCTATTTTACTCCGTTACGCGCCTGTCTACAACTGTCGCCTGATATATCTTCCATTTTAGCAGATGACACGCGATCAGCCGATCGTGTTCTCAAGTTCATTAGTGCCAGTGAGATGACGTCAGTCATTTGAAGCTCCTTTTGGGGACAAACAACTCCCCTTCTATAGTGGTTTTTTAAGCTTTCCTTCTGTTTTTTGGTCTCCACACTTTTTTGAGTTTCGCTCCCATTGCTACTGGTTTCCAGTTTCGTTTTTTTTTAGCTTTTCCTAAGGCACAGACCAGGCGCTAATGACCGTAGCAGTTTTGCACCCTAAAACCATAACAAAAAACCACACAGGTGGCATCTGTTCTATTCTGTTGTGTGTCCGTGTGTATGCAGTAGAGGCGGTGACTCCGCATACACAGAACGCAGCCTTGCGAGCGGCCTTTCTACTAGTTATTGTTTTCCGCAGCAGACAAAACACACGGATTGATTCGTCGATTCCACATAGTGTCCTGGGTATTTTTTCCACTAAGAAGTAGCTTATAAATACATTAACGAAACAAATGAAATATCTTATTTGTATCCCCATTGAAAGAAAGCTCTATATCTAATGATAGCTTCTTATTGTAGCAATGAAATGGAATAAAAAGAGCTTTCAAGTAATGATTGAAGAATACAGCAACGAAAGGTGTCGCTATGACCTAACATATTTTGTACCACAATAAGGCAATCTACAGATCTACAAATGATTCATTCTGGGTTTATACAAGTTAATGTACCTATAATTTTACCTTTGATAGGTATATATATATCACATAAATTAGTGAAAGTAGCACACGCATTTGATTCCGTAACATCTGTATTATTTCAGCACGCCAGGAAGGAAAACTTGGCCAGAATAGGAGAAAAAGTGAGAACAGTTGTCTGGTGTAATGAATGAGGAATGTAAAGCACGCTTAGCCTCCTTACGTTTGCATTATTCAGCTGAACTCAAAAAGATGGGGGAAAAATGCAGAGTAGCTCAGGTGGGACCACCCATAAACTAAAGCGTGTGGTGGTTCGACCTGTTGGCGTATTTGAAAGGCCACATAGTGCCTAGAAAACTGCTGAAAAATATCCCAATCTCTGTCGTGAGTACTAATTTTTGTCACTCTGTCATTGCACATTTTCTGCATTATGTAAGATAGGTTATCCTGTTGTAGGAATCTACATTGATATCAACGGTTAATTTCCGATACTAAAAATATACTTCACAGGGTTTGGACACGTCCACTTAGTGCAGAAATTGTTGATTTGTGCGATATGTGCTAGTGCTTTCAAATACTATGCTTCCACTTTGTGTGTGCTCCTCATGTCATTTCTGTGAGTGAAAACATTCACATGTCAAATGCACAGTAGTGGAAACTTTGATGCAAGCACACTGGTAGTAATAAATGAAATTAACTTAAAACACCCCAAATACATGTACGGCAGACCGGTGGACTGAGAGCATTTTTTGTGGTCTATTGTGCAGAAGCATCCACTAGACTTTTTGAAAAATCTGATACATCACTGTATGTAGTAGTTTGCAGAGATGCTCCTGTATCAGTTTCAGAAGAGGTAATGTCAATGATCTTTAATAGGAACTGCTGAGCAATTTATTTGTTTGTAACGTACTCTAATGCCTAAGACAATCAAAAGCAATGTGAAGTTGGATTGCAAAAATTCACACCTATCTGTCATAGATTGACTTAATTGATGTGTACAGCCGATCTTCTATGGATTGCCGGCTCCGTTGATCTCCAAAACCTTCTTCTTTGAAGAATACTGCTGGTTAACAGGAATTTATAAGACACTCTCTCTCTCTCTCTCTCTCTCTCTCTCTCTCTCTCTCTCTCTCTCTCTCTCTCTCTCTCTCTCTACTTTGGAAATAATTTAGTGCTCAATGAATACTTTTAGTTCAGTCTTGGTAATTTCAACTTCCACAAATAACATATTCACCATTTCTCACATCAATATTCGAATGTATACAAGTCAACCGATTCGTCTCGCATTAGACTAGATAAAATACATCTGAAGTAAAGTTGGTTTAACAACCACGTAATTTATGAACCCGTCTTGCCTCTTGCGAGTCCAGCATGTGAAGTACTTAAAAATCTGGGAAAAAATAAAAATCTATTTTACACTTCACTGTCACTTCTTGATAATTCATTTCGTCCCTGGAGTTGACCTCTACTTTAGACTTCTTTACTCGTAACAGATACTATGTCTACCTATATTCCGACTCGACATTCCTTAACAATTACCAGAATCGATTCCTCTCAGGTTTATGCTCTTTCCTTGCTCATGCCTCCCTATCTACTTGACGTGGAATCCTTCTAGTTATATGTATATATCCAGGATGGTCCATCGGAAGTTTCAGATGAGATTATCTCCAAAATTATCGAGTAAAATTATCTGGTAAAAAAAAGTGGATAAGACAAGTTCGTAAGCTCAGAGCAGGACATCAAATAATACTACACACGATCCACAGCCCCCTCCCCCTTCAGTGGGGCATGGGGCAATTTTTAAATTTTAAATGGAAACACCTATTTTTTTTATTGCAGATTCGGATTCTCCATAAAAAAGTAATCAAGTTATGTCTGAAACATTTTTAAACCATTGACAGATGGCACTGAAATTGAGAAAAATTAAAATTGGGAAGAACTCAGATTTATTTAGAATGATCCGAGGAGGATGCATGAAATAGATACAAAATGTCGACCCATTCTTTCATTACGCCAAATTAAGCTTTGCTCTTTGTTTTTTACACTATGTATCCTTCCCACTACAGTATTTGATGGAGGGAGGTGGAATGGTATTAAAATTTCGTTATGGAACTCTTCACAGTTTCATTACTCACCTGACTGTAGCGCTAGCGTGGCCAAACTGGCAACTATGGCTCAATATAAAGGTCAGTGTAATGTGATCAGACGTCACTTAACTTTCAGATTGTGAACCGTAAACATCAACTGACTAAATTAAATTATTCTTTAGCAAAACATGGCTCACTATCCTCCTCCAGAGATTGTTGATATGATGTTAATTTTAGGTGGATGCCATAACAATTACGCTGCAGCTGCAGAATTGTATGCGTATCGTTTCCCAAACAGATGACATCCAAGGGAAAATATTATTCGAAATTGCACTCGACGTGCTCGAAATGGATACATGCACCGTCCACCTCGTCATTGCGATTACAATGAAAACTACGCTCATATCCTACCATTCTCGCCCGTGTTCAACTGGATTGTGAAACGAGTAGTCGTGTGATTCAGAGACCAAGTAGAATATCGAAATAAACTGCTTTGAGGAATTTGAAGGCACATAAATATCATGCGTATCGTATTACACTGACACAGGCATTAATACAAAAAGATATGCAAATACGTGTGCATTTCTGCCAGTGGGCCTTTGAAATGATAAGAGGTGACAATGACTTCTTAGATAAGTTACGTTCACCGATGAAGCCACATTCAAAAACAATGGCGAATTAAATCATCATGATTGTCATTATTGGTCCCCTGTCAATCCACAATAAACACAAATTGTCGTTAATGGTCTGGTGTGGAATTTTAAACAGTAACTTGATAGGACCGTATTTTTTTGACCAAAATGTTACTGGGGAATCTTGTTTACAACTTCTCTGTGATGATTTGTTGGAGCTAATGGAAGATGTTGATTTAGAAACCAGGCAACAAATGTGGTTCCAACAGGACGGAGCAGCTCACCATTATGCTAAAAATTTGCAGAACGTTTTAACTGTACGGTACCGTGGTCAGTCGATAGGATACGGAGGACCAATTCAGTGGCCTCCACATTCACCAGACCTAACATCTCCTGATTTTTTTCTTGTGAGGCTATTTAAAAAATACTGTTCATGAAAGACAGCCACCAATGCGAAACGATATGGAGCAATGCATTGTGTGTGCAGCCATACATGGGATGTGCTGCTCAAAACTGTGGACAACTTATGCAGACGATTGACTTCATGCATTGAAGCAAATGGGGATGATTTTGAACAATTTCTTCGTGGGTAATTTCATTATTTAAGCACCCCAAATTGTGAGAGGCAAGGGGACTCACTAATGAAGCACCCCATGGGAACATCATTCTACAAAGTCCATGTCATTGTTCCTGGGTAACACTAAAAGTAGGATACAGTACATTTTGTACAGCAGCAGCTTAATTTGGCATAACGAAAGAACTGGTGCACTTTTTTTATCGATTTGATGCGTCTTTCTGGCATAATTCTAAATAAATCAGAGTTCTTCCACAATTTTACTTCTTTCTTGATTTCAGCACCATCTGTCTATGGTTTAAAAAATGTTTCAGACAAAACGTGATTACTCTTTTATGGAGAATCTGAATCTGCAATAAAAAAATGGGTGTTCCCATTTAAGATTTAAAAGTTGTCCTCCGCCCCACCCAAAGGGATGGGAGTTGGAGGTCACGTGTAGCATCATTTGATGTCCCCCTTTGAGCTTACGAACTTTTCTTACCCACTAGTTTTACCTGATGTGTAGTTTTTGGGATAATCTCATCCGAAACTTCAGATACACCACCCTGTATATTTTCTTCCTATATATACGTGCGATGTAGAACCGTCACAATAAACAACAATGTGTGCATATTTCCTGCTGTACACAAACCTTCCCTCTCCAACACTTGATGGTTCTCACCTTTTGACAGGTTTCTAGTCAGTAGTTTCATTGTTTGTGTACCAGTGTATCTTCGTGTGTGTGTGTAGCCTGATTCTCGGTCTACTTATTTGAAGTAATTTGTAGGTTATTGGAAACCAGGAAGGACTTCTGCGATGGAAGTAGATCCATATGGAAAGAGGGAGAAATAGACACGTCCTCAAATGAGAAGTAAGAAAGGAAAAAACAAATAGATGTGGTTGCTAAGATCGAAAAAGAGAAAGAAAACAGCCCCAAAGACAGGAAACCCTTCCCACAATCCTTCCCCAGGACCCCTACCTCGCCGGTGCTTGAGTGACAAGCTGGAGGAGGTTCCTACGGAACAGACATTACCACCATAACCTTTAAGGTCCCCGAAGAAAATCTTAGCAACCCTGTGGAAATAGCAGTGTCAAATAATCACACACACTTGTTTGCGAGGGTTGTTTGAAAGGTGTGATGTGAGTTTTGTGTCATTCATGATATATCTGTTAGTGTAAATCGTGCTTTTACCTACACTACCCAGCCCCTTTCAAAATCGATACGAACGCTCCCGTCTATATCATACCTCATAAAAGGTGTAAAATATTCTATGCAAAATAGAAAATTATACACTATGATAAAATACTTCTTCTGTCTGTCACATTATATTACATTATTCATAAAGATAATATTTTACTCGGTTCGTTTCATGCCTAGAGATCACTGTTTCTTCCATGGTTCTCTTATGCCAGTCTTTACATTATGTTTATATCCAATTTGCTAAACACTAAAATTACAGGATAGTTTAGGAATTCAGTAATAGACTACAGAATCATGTAAGATTTGAAGGGAATTCAGTGCAGGAAAACTATTCTGGAAGAAACACCGAAAACAACTTGGGATGCGACAGTTGTCACTCCGCCCGTTAAAACAGAATGTTAACATCCCTGCGGGATAAATGTGACTCCGCCCGGATCCCATGGATCTGATATTAACTTCACTTGAGCAAGTGCAAACCAGTAATTCTCGCTGAATTTTGTGTCGAAGTCTCCCCACGGCAAAACAATCACCACTTTACTAAGTAACACAACATCAGGTGAAGTTATTCCATTTTCTACTCTATCCTGGATAAATTTGATTCCTTTCCACAAGTCAGCTATAACCTTGCTGGTACTATTAATTTCGGAAGAAGCGATAGTCGAAATGTTTCCAGAGGTTACTCTCGTGACAACTCCTCGATCTATCATTTCTTAAATGGTTCCTCCAAGCTACATACACTTGTAATAACAAAGCTGGATGTATTCTCATTGAAATTCCATCCTACATTATTTACTCGTGTACTGACACCTGTAATTTGCAATGCAATAATCGACATTAATTCCTTAGACTGATGTCTCTCTTTCGAAGTACTTAAACCTTGTGTTAAATTATTGTATTCATTATTGTACACATCTTTTAAAGATTCTAAGTTTTCAATAGGTTTCGATTCTACATCATTACATTTGGCATCAAATTCAGGTTCCAAATCAACCATGTCTTCACATCAGTTACTAGATTCTTTGCTTTAAGTGTCTACTCTGATGTTCAACAAACCTATATTTGTCATCTGAATATTTAAAGTTTCATACTGATCCTTCAATTTAGAATCCATTGTGTTTATTAAGTCCAGTTTTTCATTCAAAATCCCACTTCGAGCATCCAATTTAGAATTTAGTGATTTCATCACTGTGTCTATTTCTCTACTTAAATTAGCACTCTGTGCACCGAGTTTTTCACTTGAAGTTGCGCTTACTTCATTTCTCAAGGAAGCACCCTGGTCATCTATTTTCTGATTTGAGTATTTACTGAGTCTAAATTAAGACTTTGATCATTTAAAGTTTTATTTAGTTCCTTTCTTAAAGAAGTATTTTGAGCAGTCGGTTTGTTTCTTGAAGCTGCTGAATCTGCACTTTGGTCATCAATTTTATCACTTAGTTTTAATCAAATTCACTAATTCAGACCAGTCTGGCACCTCCTCACTCACTTTCATTGCTATGGCTGGTTCTGAAGTTTCTCGAATTCTCTGTGTATTATCCATATTTGTCTTAGTTTTTGATCAGGTGATCATTTAACGAATTAACTCTAAGCATTGTAACTACACTAATGCAGTTTCTTCGACTTTGTACTCGAACAATTATTATTTTTCGCTCACCCGGTGTAGAGTTTAGGCTCCATCGATGAGCAGGTGTGGAATCGGCACTGGTGAAAAATAACTGGTGCCGGTGGCATCGGTTGCTGGTTTTCGTGTCTGCATCGGTGTGCGGATGTAGAATCAGCGCCGGTTAGCAGCAACTGGTGCCGGTGATGTCGGATGTTGTCTCCGCATCTGCGTTCCTGCGATGCGTGTGGGAGCTGGACATTCCCCACAACGTGTCTTCTTAGTTGAATTATACTCGTTGCATCTCTTCTTAGTCTAATACGTTGAGGTCTTCTTTTCATTCTTTTAACATTATTACTTTCATACGTCTTTCACTGTGTTACATTCACAAAATTTTTTATTTAGTCCAGTTACATGAAACAGTTCTCTTGTCTTGTTATTCCTGATTGCCATTGCGACACATCATATCTTCTGCTTCGATTTTCTCTCAAAATTGCCATTTTTTAAAGTCCTGTCATGGTGATATTTGACATTAGAAATTTAAAAAATACTTAACTATGTGCTTACATCTTCGAAAATAGCCTGTGAAATACGTACATAATTACCAAAGATTTAAATCACTTTGTGCTTTCTGAAAGTTCTCTTACATATTTGAAAAGTTACGTATGAAACATTACATTAATTTTTTGCTTCAAGGTACGCTGTATGTAAAATTTTAAATAAGTGACATTTTAGTTTATTTTTTAATCTGAAAGTGGACATGTTTTCTGTTAACTTTATGTAGTATGGCAAACAGTTGCATAGAAGGCATTTTGCTTTTACAGGCTCTTCATCTGTTAAGTTGACCCAATTTCCTTCAGTATGTTTTTTTAATTTTGTTATAGTTATGGATATTACTGTTTAACAATGCAGCATGGTGACTTAATGTAAATACATACACAATCAAAGGCTTTTGAAAAGTCTAGAAACATATCACAAACTTACTTTTGTCCATCTAGTGCCTTAGTTGAATACAGTATAAATTCAGCTGTTGCTGTACTGCTGGATCTACCTGTGCTAAATCCGTGCTAGGCATCAGAGTATGGCATTTTTTCTTTACAATTTACTATTGTTTTTAATTGCACGTTCTATTATTTTAGACGAGACAGGTGTAATAGTTGTTGTTCGGTAATTTCCTGGATCTTTCTTGCTGCACTTCGGAAATGGGGATCACCTTACTCTATCTGAAACATGTCAGGAATATCCTTCCATCTGTGGCTAAATTTATTAGAAAAGTTACAGGCTTTGCCACCCACTGCAGTTGAGTAGATATAACATCTCATGTGTCAGTATTTTTGTTTTTTAATTGATGTATTTTTACTAGTTCAGATTCATTTGTTGAGAGAGAGAATTTTCTCACGAGGAGTACTTAAAATGATTGTGTCAGTAGAGTTTTACTTTGTTAGTTTGCCCACTGCCTCACCATAATGTTCATTTATATCATCACAGACTTCTTTAGTGTTTTTCTTTGTAGAAATTAAGAAAGAGTTTCAACACTGACCTTTCCATATTATTGTATAAATTTATTGCAGCAAGCCAGTGGTTCCAACATTCAGGTTTCATACATGTTATTTACACCAATAATTTTATACAGTCTACTGTATTTGGCACAATCAATTTTAATTGTAATGTTATTATTTTAACATGTTTACAGTGCAATATTTCATAAATTCCTTTTTTTTTTTTTTTCTAGTGCTCACAAGACATTTACAGTGGGGTGTGCAGTTGAGAACAGTTCTCCATCTACCCCTCAGTGCTCACCAGAATTATTCAAAGTGGGGCACTCTGCCAATTCTAAGAAGCAGGCCAAAGATGTCCTGGTAAGCAGCACATTGTCAATGCTGCGAGACATACAGGGTGTTTCAAAAATGACCGGTATATTTGAAACGGCAATAAAAACTGAACGAGCAGCGATAGAAATACACCGTTTGTTGCAATATGCTTGGCACAACAGTACATTTTCAGGCGGACAAACTTTCGAAATTACAGTAGTTACAATTTTCAACAACAGATGGCGCTGCAAGTGATGTGAAAGATATAGAAGACAACGCAGTCTGTGGGTGCGCCATTCTGTACGTCGTCTTTCTGCTGTAAGCGTGTGCTGTTCACAACGTGCAAGTGTGCTGTAGACAACATGGTTTATTCCTTAGAACAGAGGATTTTTCTGGTGTAGGAATTCCACCGCCTGGAACACAGTGTTGTTGCAACAAGACGAAGTTTTCAACGGAGGTTTAATGTAACCAAAGGACCTAAAAGCGATACAATAAAGGATCTGTTTGAAAAATTTCAACGGACTGGGAACGTAACGGATGAATGTGCTGGAAAGGTAGGGCGACCGCGTATGCCAACCACAGAGGGCAACGAGCATCTAGTGCAGCAGGTGATCCAACAGCGGCCTCTGGTTTCCTCTTCGCCATGTTGCAGCTGCGGTCCACGTATCGTCTCATGCGCCAGAGTTTACACCTCTATCCATACAAAATTCAAACGCGGCAACCCCTCAGCGCCGCTACCATTGCTGCACGAGAGACATTCACTAACGATATAGTGCACAGAATTGGTGACGGCGATATGCATGTGGGCAGCATTTGGTTTACTGACGAAGCTTATTTTTACCTGGACGGCTTTGTCAATAAACAGAACTGGCGCATATGGGGAACCGAAAAGCCCCATGTTGCAGTCCCATCGTCCCTGCATCCTCAAAAAGTACTGGTCTGGGCCGCCATTTCTTCCAAAGGAATCATTGGCCCATTTTTCAGATCCGAAACGATTACTGCATCACGCTATCTGGACATTCTTTGTGAATTTGTGGCGGTACAAACTGCCTTAGACGACACTGCGAATACCTCGTGGTTTATGCAAGATGGTGCCCGGCCACATCGCACGGCCGACATCTTTAATTTTCTGAATGAATATTTCGATGATCGTGTGATTGCTTTGGGCTATCCGAAACATACAGGAGGCGGCGTGGATTGACCTCCCTATTCGCCAGACATGAACCCCTGTGACTTCTTTCTGTGGGGACACTTGAAAGACCAGGTGTACCGCCAGAATCCAGAAACAATTGAACAGCTGAAGCAGTACGTCTCATCTGCATGTGAAGCCATTCCGCCAGACACGTCAAAGGTTTCGGGTAATTTCATTCAGAGACTACGCCATATTATTGCTACGCATGGTGGATATGTGGAAAATATCGTACTATAGAGTTTCCCAGACCGCAGCGCCATCTGTTGTTGAAAATTGTTACTACTGTAATTTCTAAAGTTTGTCTGCCTGAAAATGTACTGTTGTCCCAAGCATATTGCAACAAACGGTGTATTTCTATCGCTGCTCGTTTAGTTTTTATTGCCGTTTCAAATATACCAATCATTTTTGAAACACCCTGTACAAACAGCAATGAATGGGAGCAGTGAGGATGACGAGTTGGGCCAATATGTTGCAGCTGAGGTGATTACAACTAAAAATAGAACACTGAATGCAGAAGCAAAGTGCCTTATCATGAATGCCATCATGGGTGCAATTCAGAAAGTTACTGATTGTTAATTTTTAAATAAAAGATTGAAAATTAAAAATTGTTTTCATTATAGCTTCCCACTGCCAGGGTACATACCCTACAGCATTGAAATATTCACAGGATTCTCACTCACTTCTGTGGCATGTAATGATGTCCTGTTTCTGTCCTGTTGTGGTAAGCTTGCGAGAGATTTGTCACACCGCCAAAACCCATTCCCTATGGCAGGGCTTCCCAACCTCTTCAGCTGGCGGACCCCTTCTACAGTTGAAAATCCATGGCAGATCTCTAGTCAGTCGAGCACAGTAACTTTAAATTTCAGAGCGAAACCCATGGGAACTGAAAGCTTCTTAGTGCTAGTGCTACTTTCCCAATGACCCCCCTCCCCGAAGTATTAGTAGTCTTTGGAGCTTCTTGTAATTGTTCTTCCTTTGGTCGTCCTCCCTCCTCCTCCATTTCAACTGGAAACTTCCCTTGTTGTGAAGGCGATGGAGAAACCGCACTCTTCTTCAATGATCCCGACTTCAGCCAGGGATCCATGTTAGAAGTAATAAACTGGTCAAAAATCGACTTATGAAATAGGTAGTGCACTGACAAAGCAAGTTTAACATTTAACGATGCCTGGGGCCGCATACTTGCCATTGAGCACTGTGATTGGTTGACAAAGCTCGCTCCGCGCATGCGTAAAAGCTTTTAGCGCATCTAGCGCCGTGTGCCGGGGCACAAACGACCCCCAAATTGTTGCGAAACCGTCAATCAGAGAAGCCACATTCTCCGGCATTGAACTGTGTATGCGTTCTCACTTAGGAACCGCAAAGGCTGCTTGGGAATACGACCTGAAGTTAAAGAACACATTTTTCACACAAAAAATAGTGATAAATTTGATTTTCACATTTTTATTTAATAATTTTACTCATTATTTTACACGATTTGGTGAAAGGTGGCCGTGGACCCCCTAGAAAGAGCCAGCGGACCCCTAAGGGGTCCGCGGACCTCATGTTGGGAAGCCCTGCCATATGGTATACAGATCTGTGTCTTCGACATCAGTACTTGCCAGATAAGTGCTATCTGCATCATCAGTTCAATAATTGTGCAGCAAACAAACAATGGGAAATCCAGGATGGAATGTAACAATATTGTGAAAGGAAAGTTGCCACTCACCATATAGTATGGTGCGTGCGTGCGTGCGAGTGGGGGGGGGGGGGGGGGGGGGGGGGAGAGAGAGAGAGAGAGAGAGAGAGAGAGAGAGAGAGAGAGAGAGAGAGAGAGAGATAGCGTGTCCTCTGTCAGTATAACATGTAGCACTTTTTATGTTGCTGCAAGGAATTATTTTTTCCTAGGGTATCTTTAGCCAGTTTTCACGCAGAACTGATGTGACTGTTGGCATAGATCTCTCCCCCCCCCCCACCCCCCCCCCTCCCACCCACACACCCACACACACACACACACACACACACACACACACCTCCCATCACTTACTCTGCCATTGCAACCATTGCCAACAAGGGTGAACCTATCTATACGTAGCATCTACAACAGCCAGCAAAACAAGGCTGTGAAACTTTTTTTTAGTTGTAATATGTCAATTCATCAGATTGTGGAGGGACAAACCCAACATGCTTCCTGTCCATTGCATCTGAAGAGAGAATTTGTACAAATATTTAACAAAGGACACATTTATATTGCCAATTGCAGTAAACTGCTGAAAAGTCTTACTGGTGAAGAATATTTAAGATAAAATTTCGTTTTTATACATTTACATTAACTTCGGGAATGCCAGGTTTTCAATGGTACATAGCTCAATTTTGTGGCTTACCAATACAGCTTGGAAACTGCCAAAAGTTTTAAAATTTTTTTCCAAATTTGATTTCCTTATGCTTGTGTCGGACCTTGGCGTTGGTGGGGAGGCTTGCGTGCCTGAACGATACAGATAGCCGTACCGTAGGTGCAACCACAACGGATGGGTATCTGTTGACAGGCCAGACAAACGTGTGGTTCCTGAAGAGGGGCAGCAGCCTTTTCAGTAGTTGCAGGGGCAACAGTCTGGATGATTGACTGATCTGGCCTTATAACACTAACCAAAATGGCCTTGCTGTTCTGGTACTGCGAACAGCTGAAAGCAAAGGGAAACTACAGCCGTAATTTTTGCCAAGGGCATGCAGCTTTACTGTATGATTAAATGATGATGGCGTCCTCATGGGTAAAATATTCCGGAGGTAAAATAGTCCCCCATTCGGATCTCCGGGTGGGGACTACTCAGGAGGACGTCATTATCGGGAGGAAGAAAACTGGCGTTCTACGGATCGGAGCGTGGAATGTCAGATCCCTTAATCGGGCAGGTAGGTTAGAAAATTTAAAAAGGGAAATGGATAGGTTAAAGTTAGAAATAGTGGGAATTAGTGAAGTTCAGTGGCAGGAGGAATAAGACTTTTGGTGAGGTGGATACAGGGTTATAAATACAAAATCAAATAGGGGTAATGCAGGAGTAGGTTTAATAATGAATAAAAAATAGGAGTGCGGGTAAGCTACTACAAACAGCATAGTGAACGCATTATGGTGGCCAAGATAGACACGAAGCCCACGTCTACTACAGTAGTAAAAGTTTATATGCCAACTAGCTCTGCAGATGACAAAGAAATTGAAGAAATGTATGAGGAGATAAAAGAAATTATTCAAATAGTGAAGGGAGACGAAAATTCAAGTCATGGGTGACTGGAATTCAAGCGTAGGAAAAGGGAGAGAAGCAAACATAGTAGGTGAATATGGATTGTGGCTAAGAAATGAAAGAGAAAGCCGTATGGTAGAATTTTGAGCAGAGCATAACTTAATCATAGCTAACACTTGGTTTAAGAATCATAAAAGAAGGTTGTATACATGGAAGAATCCTGGAGATACTAGAAGGTATCACATAGATTATATAATGGTAAGACAGAGATTTAGGAACCAGGTTTTAAATTGTAAGACTTTTCCAGGGGCAGATGTGAACTCTGTCCACAATCTATTGGTTATGAACTGTAGATTAAAACTGAAGAAACTGCAAAAAGGTGGGAATTTAAGGAGATGGAACCTGGATAAACTGAAAGAACCAGAGGTTGTACAGAGTTTCAGGGAGAGCATAAGGGAACAACTGACAGGAATGGGGGAAAGAACTACAGTAGAAGAAGAATGGGTAACTTTGAGGAATGAAGTAGTGAAGGCAGCAGAGGATCAAATAGGTAAAAAGATGAGGGCTAGTAGAAACTCTTGGGTAACAGAAGAAATATTGAATTTAATTGATGAAAGGAGAAAATATAAAAATACAGTAAATGAAGCAGGCAAAAATGAATACAAACGTCTCAAAAATGAGATCGACAGGAAGTGCAAAATGGCTAAGCCGGGATGGCTAGAGGACAAATGTAAGGATGTAGAGGCTTGTCTCACTAGGGGTAAGATAGATACTGCGTATAGGAAAATTAAGAGACCTTTGGAGAAAGGAGAACCACTTGCATGAATATCAAGAGCTTTGATGGAAACCCAGTTCTAAGCAAAGAAGGGAAAGCAGAAAGGTGGAAGGAGTAAATAGAGGGTCTATACAAGGGCAATGTACTTGAGGACAATATTATGGAAATGGAAGAGGATGTAGATGAAGATGAAATGGGAGATACGATACTGCGCGAAGAGTTTGGCAGAGCACTGGAAGACCTGAGTCGAAACAAGGCCTCTGGAGTAGACAACATTCCATTAGAACTACTGATGGCTTTGGGAAAGCCAGTCCAGACAAAACTTTTCCTTCTGGTGAGCAAGATGTATGAGACAGGCGAAATACCCTCAGACTTCAAGAAGAATATAATAATTCCAATCCCAAAGAAAGCAGGTGTTGACAGATATGAAAATTTCCAAACTATCAGTTTAATAAGTCACAGCTGCAAAATACTAACGTGAATTCTTTACAGACGAATGGAAAAACTGATAGAAGCCGACCTCGGGGAAGATCAGTTTGGATTCCATAGAAATGTTGGAACACGTGAGGCAATACTGACCCTACGACTTACCTTAGAAGAAAGATTAAGGAAAGGCAAACCTACGTTTCTAGCATTTGTAGACTTAGAGAAAGCTTTTGACAATTTTGACTGGAACACTCTTTCAAATTCTAAAGGTGACAGGGGTAAAATACAGGGAGCGAAAGGCTATTTACAATTTGTACAGAAAGCAGTGGGCAGTTATAAGAGTCGAGGGACATGAAAGGGAAGCAGTGTTTGGGAAGGGAGTGAGATAGGGTTGTAGCCTCTCCCCGATGTTATTCAATTTGTATATTGAGCAAGCAATAAAGGAAACAAAAGAAAAGTTCGGAGTAGGAATTAAAATCCATGGAGAAGAAATAAAAACTTTGAGGTTCGCCGATGATATTGTAATTCTGTCAGAGGCAGCAAAGGACTTGGAAGAGCAGTTGAATGGAATGGACAGTGTCTTGAAAGGAGTGTATAAGATGAACATCAACAAAAGCGAAACTAGGATAGTGGAATGTAGTCGAATTAAGTCGGGTGATGCTGAGGGAATTAGATTAGGAAATGAGACACTTAAAGTAGTAAAGGAGTTTTGCTATTTGAGGAGCAAAATAACTGATGATGGTCGAAGTAGAGAGGATATAAAATGTAGACTGGCAATGGCAAGTAAAGCGTTTCTGAAAAAGAAAAATTTGTTAACATCGAGTGGAGATTTAAGTGTCAAGAAGTCGTTTCTGAAAGTATTTGTACAGAGTGTAGCCATGTATGGAAGTGAAACATGGACGATAAATAGTTGAGACAAGAAGAGAATAGAAGCTTTTGAAATGTGGTGCTACAGAAGAATGCTGAAGATTAGATGGGTAGACCACATAACTAATGAGGAGGTATTGAATAGAATTGGGGAGAAGAGGAGCTTGTGGTGCAACTTGACCAGAAGAAGGGATTGGTTGGTAGGACATGTTGTGAGACATCGAGGGATCACCAATTTAGTATTGGAGGGCAGCGTGGAAGGTAAAAATCATAGAGGGAGACTGAGAGATGAATACACTAAGCAGATTCAGAAGGATGTAGGCTGCAGTAGGTACTGGGAGATGAAGAAGCTTGCACAGGATAGAGTAGCATGGAGAGCTGCATCAAACCAGTCTCAGGACTGAAGACCACAACAACAACAACAACAACATATGCTTGTGTTGTTGGAGCCTGTTAACAATTTAAACAAAATTAGCTTCTTAGCGCCACGTAAAGGTATTCCACTCTCATAAAATAACAGTAGTTTACCTTCAAGTATTTATCTTTCAGTTTGTTGCAAATTACAGCAAACACCTGCACAATAATTTTTTTAAATGCTTGGCTGTGAAATTCTATGACTGAAAGCTAGGCTCGTAATGATTCCCTAATTGCCAGGAATCAAAGTGTAACAATCACCCTGAAACATAGTAGGTCGTAATGGAGGTTGTCAGTGATATGTGGTGGTCATACCATAAAACACAAGTTAAATGGTCTGATTCTTACCTGCGACTAGGTGAAATAGCTTCCCTCATCACAGTGTCACGCACACAAATCTCATCGTGTAACACGGACAATAGTTTGTCAAATCAGGACACATCCATCCTGGCTAAATTCCTGAATTCCAGAGGATTGTCGGGCCTCAACTCTTTCCTTAACAGGGAGTCTATGATTCTCCCTGCCTTCAGCTCTTCTTTGCAGCCAAGGCCAAACCCGAACCCTGCCCCTGGCATTACGTCACCATTCTGTCCTAACTACTGAAGAAGCTACTGTCACTGCAAATGCAGCTTAAATAATACTGTCGTCCATGTCTAAAACACTGTGAAACAAAAGTGAAAGTAAACATAGTTAATAATAATAATTTTCTTGCACCACCAACAGAATCGTTTAGTGTACAATTCTGTATAACCATAACATAATTTCATTCTAGTGCTGCTTAATAAATATGAACCTAGATCTCTCAGAAGATTTAATGAGTAGTATCAGTTCTAAGAAACGATAAATTTGCATACTCGACAACATAAACAAGACTGTAGTTCCGATTATGTTCTCTTGGGGCACTAGGGTAGACATACACGGTAGGTATATCACACAATCGGTCGAAGTGAACCAGTCGACAGTGCCACACTTGTTGCTTGGGGTGCTGGTGCAGATTTGTATATGTTAGGTGTGTCTTGTAATACTGGCTTAAGACTAGTTTGCTCGTTCAGGCGTATGCCCGTGTTGGATTTTTTCATAGTTTTGTTCATTAAGAAATCTATGACTTATATAGAAGGGAATGGTGACAGAATGAATGCTTGTGATTAATTCTTCTCGGGTTAACAGCCGAGTGGTGCTGTCGTCTTGTCGCAGTGTTTCAATGAGTTTCGTACCTGTCATCTTTGCGTGCAGCAATGAGGAATATATCACAAGTCATGTCAACGCATCCTTCGTGGCTTAAAAATGAAATCTGATTGTGTGAGTGTAGTTCAGCAAATAAAAGAAACGGACAGTGATAAGCGTACACATTACTGTAATTGTTGCTGGAAAATGTCGCTGGGTGACATCTTGATCTGTTCCACCTATTTACGTGGGGTGAAGCTTGGTTTCATCTGTCTGGTTATGTTAATTCACATGACACGGGGCTACAGAGAATCCCCATGGCATACTGCAAAAGCCATTCACGATTTAAAAATTGGTGTATGATGTGCTGTATCTGGTAACAGAATTATCGGGTCATTGTTCTTCAATGAAACTGTCAACACGCATATTTACTTGCAACTCTACAATGAATTTTTGGCTCTGTTAACTCCAACTGAAAAATGTTGTGCATATTTCCAACAAGATGGGGCAACTTCTCATACCTCAGATTTGTCCTTAGCTCGTATACATACTGATTTTACAGAAGAGAGGACCATTAGTAAGGGCTTGTGGCCACCCTGCTCTCCTGACTTGTCGCCATGTGACTTTTACCTTCGGGGATTTCTAAAGGCTAGACCCCACTGCAACAATTTGAGAACACTTGACACATTAAAAAACAACATATGTGAAGAAATTTCGAACATTCCTCAAAGAGTACTGAAAAGTGTATTTCGCAACATAATTCGATGTGCACAAATTTGCTTGGATGTTGGCGAAGAACATATTGAACACAGACTTTAAATTCCTTTGTAAAATATGCTTATGAAACTAATAAAAGTAAATCTGTTACTTAATTTGTTATTTCTATAGTTAATAATGAAACTGTACAATAAAAATGTAAGAAAGCGATGATGTATGTTCATTTTCTTCATTCATATTCCTTTCAGCATAGGGGCTGGTTTTTTGTGCACCTCTCAGTATTATCTTTAAATATCACGGCTGCTGCCTTGTGTGTTACGTGCTTGAGATCTAGTGTTAGGACAGTGCGCTGGTTGGTTCTTGCCAGTGCTGCAAGGGAGCACTATAGTCTGTTCCCATGTGCTGTCATTACTTGAAAAAGATACAAATATAACTGTGTCAATATATGCCCCTGCATCCCATCTCTTACATATAAAGGTTCATATTTTGCTGCTGAAAGTAAGTCAGGGATGTGCATGTTTTTGATAGTTGAGGAGCACAGTTTTAAGGTAATTAAATAAATGGAAGGCTGCTTTGTTTTTTAATCTCCTGATATCCTGATGCAATATACTAACATTGTTTTTCACTGTGCTTTTATGCGAATCTTGTGACATACTAACATATTTTTCACTGTATTGTTATGAGAATTTTGTGGTATTTTAACATCTCTAGTACCTGCCTGCCTGAGCTTTTCTTTAAGCTTAATTTCAATCAACGTTGGATGATGACACTCGTTGTAAACCATGGCTGAATCCAGGCAAACCATCGACATCCACTGCAAGACCAAATTGCTTTGGACAGTGGTCTGTCTGGGTTTGGTAGGGTCATGCATGTTTGGTGAGATCAGAAAGGTGTCATCTATTATGAGTTGCTAAAACCTAGTGAAAACATAAATGCTGATCACTACCAGCAGAAAATTATAGATTTAAATTGAGCATCATGTGAAAAATGACTGGAATATGGAAAAGTGCAACACAGTCATATTGCTCCATGATAACGCCCCATCACACACAGCTAAACGGGTCAGGAAACGATCAAGGCATTCAGTTGGAAAATATTGGGGCATGTGGGTTATCCTCCAGACTTGACTCATCCGATTATCAGCTATGTGTGCCACGGGGACACGCTCTCGTGGAACAATACTTCCAACTCGTATGAAAATAGCTCGTTGACGGGTTCACTTCAAAAGAAGAACTGTTTCTTTTTTTGTGTGGCATTCACAGCCTGCCAGAGAGGTGGGAGAAATGTACAAATAGCAATGGAGGATATTTTGAATAGAATATTGTTTATCAGTTTCAAACAACAGACATGTAATTATTGTAACCAAATTCTGGTTTCATACTTCTACACCTGGTAAGAAACCAGTCTGGCAAAATGTCATGAAATGAGTTACTCAACCTGATGCTGTCATGTGAAGTAGCCTTAATATGGTATTATGATTTGCACAATCAAAAGTCTTAAACAAATTGCAGGATTTTGCCAGTGTTTAATAGTTCATAATTTTAAATTTTTTTCTTGTGATGAGGTATCAATAATTACCTCAGGAGGGTAGATTTTTTGAAATCCAAACTCTGGCTATGTGTCCTTTACTAAACAGGTGAGTGACAACCCTTGAGTATATTATCGTCAGAAAAGTGTTGTTTGAAACCAGTGCAGTCTCCTTTCTTGTTGTGACATGGGATCAGTTGAACCTATCAATATGTGATGTGAGTTTGATACATGATGTAATTTTCTGCATCTACATTCCTAATTAGCAAGCACCGTGTGGTGCATGGTGCTTTGTATCGCAGCTTATCATTTCCCCATTTCTCCTGTTCAAATCACAAATGGACCTAGGGGTAGAGGCTCTCTATATGCTTCCATGCAAGTCTTGATTTCTATTATCTGTAGACAGCAATCCTTATGTGAAATTTTAGTTGGTGGCCATAGAATATTCTGCTGCCTGTTACAAATGTCAATTCTCAAAAAGTTGTCAGTAGTGTTTTGTGAAAGAACGTCATCTTCCATCTAGGGATTCCCATTTGAGCTCATGAAGATTATCTGATTAAAGCTACCGAAACAAATCCTGTAACCTCACCTCCCGGGATCCCAAACACTCGAGCAGCACAATCTGCTTTATAGATAAACTACACTTTCCCAGAATTCTCCCCCAATAAGTTGAAGTCAACCATTGGCCTTCCCCACAACCGACCTTATCTACTCATTCCATTTCAAGTCTTCTTGCCGCATGATGCCTAGATATTCAACTGAAACGCAACACTCCACTAATACTGTGCTTGAAACCAAGTCTGTTTTTCCTACACATCTACATTAATTTGCATTTTCCCGCATTTAGAGCAAGCTGCCATTCATCACACCAAATAGATATTCCGTCCAACTCATAAGAGTGAATCAAATATAAATCTGAAATTTTTAGTGCCTGTTTGTAGATGGAGAGTGGTGTGATCTGTGCTAATTGTTGTTTTAATTTCCAGTGATTGTTTTTCACAGCCAGAACACTGTCGTACCATTTCTTTAGCCAGAATCTCGATGTCAGAGAGCTACCATTATCTGTCGTGCACCACATTATAATCAAGTTTCTCGCAACAGAGGAATAAAGCAATCTGAAATTTTGAAAAGACTTGTGGCACAGTCTAGGGTTAATATCCTGAGAAACACTCGACTGTATGCTGGCACAAACAATTTTTACGATGTTGAGAAACAGTTGAGAATGCAATTTATCGACGTTGTCTGAGGTCCTGTCTAATAGAGGAGCATATTCTCACGGTTAGGCAGTTTATTGAAGGTGACTGACATACAATGGCTGCCGAAATTGCTCCCGAGATGGGCATACCCTGCAGCAGTGCTCGAACGATCATTACTGACAACCTCACATTGCGCAAAATGTCTGCAAGGTGGGTGCCTTGTCTTCTCATCGCAGAACACACAAAATTTGGGAATTGTTCTGGACACAATGGAACATCCTCCCTACAGTCCGAATTTATCTCTTGCAATTTGCCTCTCCTTGGACCTGTAAAGCAAACAGTCGGAGGACACAGATTTGATGACGATACGCTGAACTGTTCATGTGCAACTGGCTGCTGTGACAGTCCCACTTACCTTACAAACAAGGGATCGAGAAACTGCCGGCCTATCCACAGGGGAAAATGTGTTTCCCATTCAGGATACTGTATGAAAAAAGAAGTTCATGTGCATGGATTTTTCTGTAACCTAAATAAACATATAAAAACAAATTCCAGTTTGTATTTGATTGACGCTCGTACAGTCACCAAACGTCCCTCTCGTATACTACAGCCACATTAGCAAGCAATCATATATTACTGCTCACTCGAGCCGTCAAACCATTGATGTATATAAAAACAAGCAGTCCTACCATACGCCTTGTGGCACACCTGATGACGTCCTTGTTTCGGATGAATATTCACTTTCCAGGACTACGTACTGGGTTCTATCAAAGTGTTCTTTGCTATGAGAGATCTATACCACATAAATTGATAAGTTATAGTACTGATACCCCAAGGTACACAAAACGGGTCAGATCGCTGTTGCAGAAGCAGCGAAAAAAAGGATGCTAAATTTAAAAGAGCGCAAAATCCCAAAGACTGGCAAAGTTTTGAAGAAGTTCGAAATATAGCGCGTACTTCAATGTGAGATGCCTTTAATAATTTCCCCAACGAAACCTTGGCTCGAAATCTGGCAGAAAACGCAGAGAGATTCTGGTCATACATAAAGCACATCAGTGACAAGACGCAATCAATACTTTCACTGTGCGATAACAACGGTGAAATCACCGACGACAGTGCCACTAAAGCAGAGTTATTAAAGAAGGTTTTCCGAAACTCCTTCACCAAAGAAGGTGAAGTAAATATTCCTGAATTCCAATCAAGAACAACTGCGAACATCAGCAACATAGAAACAGATATCCTAGGTGTCGCAAAGCAACTTAAATCACTTAATAAAGGCAAGGCTTCTAGTCCAGATTGTATACCAGTCAGGTTCCTCTCAGAGTATGCTGATAAAATGGCTCCATATTTAGCAGTTATATACAACTGCTTGCTCACAGAAAAATCCGTACCTAAATATGGGGAAATTGCTCAAGTCACACGAATACCCAAAAAGGAAAGTAAGAGTAATCCATTGAATTACAGGCCCATAACACTAACGTCGATTAGCAGTAGGGTTTTGAAACATATACTGCCTTGGAACATTATGAAGTACCTCGAAGAAAACGATTTATCGACACACAGCACAGATTCAGAAATTATCGTTATTGTGTAACACAACTAGCTCTTTATACTCGTGAAGTAATGAGTGCTATCGACAGCGGATGTCAAATTGATTCCATATTTGTAGATTTCCAGAAGGCTTTCGACACCGTTCCTCACAAACGTCTTCTAACCAAACTGCGTGCCTACGGAGTATTGCCTCAGTTGTGTGACTCGATTCGTGATTTCCTGTCAGGAAGATCACAGTTCGTCGTAATAGACGGAAAGTCATTGAGTAAAACAGAAGCAATATCCGGCGTTCCCCAAGGAATTGCTATAGGCCCTCTGTTGTTCCTGCTCTGTATTAACAACATAAGGGACAATCTGAGTAGCCGTCTTAGATTGTTTGCAGATGATGCTGTCATTTACCGTCTTGTAAAGTCATCACATGACCAAAACGAATTGCAGATCTGTATGGTGCGAAAAGTGGCAATTGACCCTGAATAAAGAAAAGCATGATGTTATTCACACGAGTATTAAAAGAAATCCGCTAAATTTCGATTACGCGATAGGTAACAGTAATTTGAAGGCTGTAAATTCAACTAAATATTTAGGGATTACAATTACAAAAACCCTACATTGGAAGGATCACGTAGATAATGTTGTGAATAGAGCAAACCAAAGACTGCGATTAATTGGCAGAACCCTTAGAAGGCGCAACAGAGACTGCTTACACCACGCTTGTCCGTCCTATTCTGGAGTATTGCTGTGTGGCGTGGGATCCGCATCAGGTGGGATTGACAGATGACGTCGAAAAAGTAAAAAGGACAGTTCGTTTTGTATAATCACGGAATAGGGGAGATAGTGTCACAGACATGATATGTGGGTTGGAGTGGCAATCATTAAAACAAAGGCGTTTTTCGTTGCGACGGCATCTTCTCGTGAAATTTCAATCACCAGTTTCTCCTCCGATTGCGAAAACATCCTGTTGGCACCCACCAACATAGGGAGAAATGATCATCACGATAAAATAAGAGAAATCGGGGATCGCACAGAAAAATTTAAGTGCTCGTTCTCCCTGCGCGCCGTTCGTGAGTGGAACGGTAGAGAGACAGCCTGAAGGTGGTTCATTGAACCCTCTGCCAGGCACTTTATTGTGAATAGCAGGGTAATCATGTAGACGTAGATGTGTGTGTTGTGGAACCTATTCAATGTTCAGTTAAAGTCTGCAGTTGGGCACATTGTCAGGTGCTTCCTAGAGCTCTAGCAGCATGATTTCAGCCTGTTGCTCTTAATCTATCATTCACACGATATTGTGTGAGAAAAGAGCAAGTGAGTTTCACATGAGCATTGATTTCAAAATCTATGTTGATTTGTGGATAGAAGCTTTTCTGTCTGAAGGAAATTTATTGTATTGTGGCTTTTGAGGGATTTTGATTTGAAAATGTTTTACTTCTACATCTACATCTACATTTATACTCCGCAAGCCACCCAACGGTGTGTGGCGGAGGGCACTTTACGTGCCACTGTCATTACCTCCCTTTCCTGTTCCAGTCGCGTATGGTTCGCGGGAAGAACGACTGTCTGAAAGCCTCCGTGCGCGCTCTAATCTCTCTAATTTTACATTCGTGATCTCCTCGGGAGGTATAAGTAGGGGGAAGCAATATATTCGATACCTCATCCAGAAACGCACCCTCTCGAAACCTGACGAGCAAGCTACACCGCGATGCAGAGCGCCTCTCTTGCAGAGTCTGCCACTTGATTTTGTTAAACATCTCTGTAACGCTATCACGGTTACCAAATAACCCTGTGACGAAACGCGTCGCTCTTCTTTGGATCTTCTCTATCCCCTCCGTCAACCCGATCTGGTACGAATCCCACACTGATGAGCAATACTCAAGTATAGGTCGAATGAGTGCTTTGTAAGCCACCTCCTTTGTTGATCGACTACATTTTCTAAGGACTCTCCCAATGAATCTCAACCTGGTAACCGCCTTACCAACAATTAATTTTATACGATCATTCCACTTCAAATCGTTCCGCACGCATACTCACAGATATTTTACAGAAGTAACTGCTACCAGTGTTTGTTCCGCTATCATATAATCATACAATAAAGGATCCTACTTTCTATGTATTCGCAGTACATTACATTTGTCTATGTTAAGGGTCAGTTGCCACTCCCTGCACCAAGTGCCTATCCGCTGCAGATCTTCCTGCATTTCGCTACAATTTTCTAATGCTGCAACTTCTCTGTATACTACAGCATCATCCGCGAAAAGCCGCATGGAACTTCCGACACTATCTACTAGGTCATTCAAAAGCATTAATAATTAATATCTTACCTTTTGACTGTTGGCAGTCTGTTAGATTTTGCTCCTTAATAGAAAGCTGCTTTCTGAACTGTAGAGCAGGAGCCATAGTCTGTATGGAAAGTATTTTTGTTTTTGGCAGTGAAAGTGACATTTTGTACCAAACTCATTCTTATCACTTACTACAAATACCATTAAGAGTATTTTGATTGGTGCGCAAATACAAGAATTCCTCCGATAAAGCTCCCGTTTTAGCTACATTATCAAGTTTACACAACATATTTGCCGCACATCTCTGTAGAATACTTTTTTGTTCTTAGCTGTAACAACCCACAAGAGTGTAGGACAGGACTGAATTAAACTATGTGGAGTGTGCTATATTTCTTATCTGCAATTCGACAGTGTGAGAGAGATTACTGAGTGCAAAGCGGGCAGAATCATAGTCATCAAAGAGTTTCTATCCCTTGTTTCTGAATCTTTGGTATTTTCTAGTTGTTTTCTTAGTTCTGTGTCAGAAATTTTTAAGCTGTCTTGTTGCAGTGCACTTCACTTTTTCCTATTACCACAGATGTTTAACGTGAAGCTTGTAGATAACCTTCATAGCTACTCATTCTCCAACCAGTTTGCTTTGTGTTATACCAATTGTTTCCCAGGTGATCAGTCTTTCCAGTGCCTCTAGTTTATCCAGTCCCCCTACACAGAGTAAAATGTTCCTGTTTTGTATTTCTAGAGATGCACTTCTTGTACACATTTTTCATTGAACAATATGCTCCTTCATTTTGTTAGTGCAAATGGCTGTTGGATATCTTTCTGATCAGTTCTGTTGTATGTTAGAACTTACTAGCCTTTCCCATTTCCCCCTCCCTCTCCCAAGATCTCTCTCTCTCTCTCTCTCTCTCTCTCTCTCTCTCTCTCTCTCTCTCTCTCTCTTTGGCATGGATTCCGTTTTCTCAACCAAAATTTTGAGAAATCTTTCTTTGCAAATTGTGTAAAAGACCTGAATAATTGTTTCTGCTGGATTTGTTGGACATAGTGCAAACTCGCTTTCTGTGTCAAACTTCGTGTATTGTTCTACACATGGAGCCAGACAGTGTACTTCAGCCAGGAGCTGTTGACAGATGCTGTGAGAAGCTGCTCAATCGAACGCTGAGCTGACGTGTGTTAGCGGTTTCTTTGTGTGTGGGTTACAGTTAATTATCGGGACTGTTGCGAAGTTTTGAGTAAAATGGTAGACAAAAGTATTGATATTAACCTTAAGCAGAATGCACTGATACTGAAAATATAATACAGTTTAGTTTGAAATAGTTGGAAATTAAAATAGGACCAAATTTCACAGTGTGTTACAGTGTATGAGTTATTGAGCTTTAAAGAAGTTCTCTTATAGTGGTGATAAGCAATTACTTTTAGCTGCGTACCGAGCATGCCACGTCTCCACGTAGTAGCCTCCGGAAGTAGACTCCGCAGCCACTATAGTGCAGGTTGTAGCATTCGGCAGCTTGTCAGAGAAAACACAGAGGCAGACCGGAGTGTGGACACGTAATCACTGCCGTGTTTCAGCAGTGGGGGAAGGACGCTGCGCAGATGTAGTGAGAAGAAAGTGTAAAGTGGACACTGTTTTCGTCAGATGTTCACTAAATTATTAAAAAAAACGTAAAACAATGTTTTATGTCAGTTGCCTCTGCGTATCCTTGCTAGGCAGGTGTAATTGCTTCACAAGTTTCCCTAAAAGTTTAGTAATTATGTTTGCTGGCATTACAGAAGTAGACTTTGAGCATTCAAATTACCTAAATGTCGCCATAAATCTCTTTGTTACTCCTAATCTCTCGTCGACTGAGACTGACTCTCACATTAACGAATCTTGCTTCTCTGATTTATCTCGTCTCAACATAGTTACTTGTTGTACCGGTACGGTGCAGGACTCGCCAGAGAAAAAACTTCTGGATCCATGGTTCTGATTGTCAGTAAGTTAACATGTGGCCAGTCGGTCGTTTTTTCAATCATTCTCACACCCATTTCGTCGTCTTTATCTGTCATCCACTGCTTACAAGCTGTAGCTAATATAACTGCAACACACACGTATCCTTTTCGGTGTTCGACAGCTTAGGCTGTAAGACCAGGGTGTCAACTGACGATTTTTGTCAGTATTATTTATGATGTGAGGTCACTTTAATATATTGAAGGTTTGACAAGCTATTATTATCAATAAATATTGAGCACGCACAGGCCTCCAACAGTTGGCGATACTATGCCGTCTGCATCTAGTTTTAAAAAAACTTGCACCATCAAGGTAAGAGTGTACGATAGTAAGTTCCAAAGTATACCTGAAATTTCAATTACAACATGACTAAACAACGTACAACAACGAATTGACGAAGTTCATAAGCAGCTACGAATGAGTTTCCTTAATTTATTTATAACAACAGAATATGATGAGCGGCGAAAGAAAATAAACAAGAGAATGAAAATGATTTGGGGCTGCTGACCTGTAAAGTCAGGGGGCTTCCAAAACTGAGTTTCCGACCTGTCCGAAACAGAGGGTTTGTGAACAGTGAAAATAGGAGGTTGACTTTTAGCAACGGGATATCGCGGTGTTCGTTAAATGCGGGAACAGGGAAAAAAAAAACCATTGGGTCAGGGACCAGGCTGGGTTGGTGGACGTAATGAGGCGTATTGGACATAGGTTGATTGTGAGGCCAGGAAGATGGATTACATAAATGAGCCGCACACCGAACGAGTAAGTTCTTTCCTGCATCCGAGGAAATATGAAGCACTTTATATACTTTTTTTTTTAATTTTTCGTCAGGATAGCGCGAACGCAATACCGACTTTCAAAAATTATGCACCGGAAAGTCCCGCTTTTGTTGTACTTATTTATTTATTAATTTTACGTCAATACAACGTAACACCTTTACAATTATTCATGAACAGAAATATTATGGTCAGTGTAGCTTAATATTAAAAAACATCGAAAACCTTTAAAACACAGAATAATATACAAAATCAAATTCTTTACAGCAAACAAACAAATTCTTTACAGCAATCAAATCGTCAAATGAAACTATTATCGATAGATGAGAGAGGTTCAGACAAACATATTCCGAACCATTCAAAAATTAATTGTCATGATTTGTGAAATTTTCTACTGCCCTCTGCAATTTGCCACATATAATAAACGCATTTGCAAGAACGTTGCTGGGTGTAAAGTACATTCTTTACAAGTTGACGATAGATATGGACATTTATTCCAATTTCCTGAAGCAACTGGAAATAAGTAATTGATATCGATAAGAACATCTTTCTCATTTTCAGCATTTTCTTGTGGAACTTCTTATTGCGAGATCCAGTACACAGCTGTTGGCTTCTGCACTGTTGCTCGGCGCCGCCGACAGATGTCAGCTCGAAACGCTGTCGGGGAAAACATAGCGATCATTTTAACCGTCGCCGTCTGCAGTTCGTCACTACCTGAAATCCAGTCACATCGTAGCGATATGTCACCTTAATTGTTTCCTCGTTGATTGGTATCACATTAGTTATGTCTATTTTTGTCGTCGAGCAAGAGTTCGTACCACCGTTTAACGTCGTCTATAAGTTCAGCCTCTAACCGAATTCCCCCAAAGAGAATTGAGGCATATTTTGGCAACAGCTCACTTGCCGGCGTTCGCTTCAATATTGTTAATATCGGACTCGATGTCTTGCTTTTCCTTGATAACTCGACCATCTTCTTTCGACTCGTAATCATCTTCCCAAGGACTAGTTTCCAATTTGATCTTTATCAGTGTTTTAATATGGTCTCTGAACAACTCATTACTTACTCGATCAAAATGCCGCACCTCGTAAATTTCCTGTATTTTGTACCCTTTTCCGATAGCCTTGTTGGGTTCTATCGTTGTCCTAGTTCCTAAAATGCTCGCTCATCGTCACTATGGCAGCAACTACTATGAGGCTTTTTTCTACACATTTCGCACATAGAGCGAACAAAAGCTTTTCCTGTATAATTGAAAGCACAGGATCATACAAGCCTCGACGCGCAAGCACTTTGCATTTAACAACACCAAACCATTCTTCGTCGTATTTTTCTGGTCTCAGTATCTGTACAGGATGACCAACAGGATAAGCTTCGTAAAACACCACTGTACACTAAACTGCAGATGTCTGTGTATCGCAGCTTCTTGCCTGAAACCTTTAATTTAGCAGCATTTGTTCTTCCACCGAAAAACGCGTCTCTCGGATTCAGTGGTTCTACGACATTGATTGCTTTATTTACGTTCTCTTTGTACCCCTTCGAATTTTTCCACTTACAACTCCACATCTCGACAACGTTATAACCCGCATTTCTCAACGCCTGTGTTCGCTCTGCCGTCATTGGAAAGAGATCATCCATTGATTCATTGTTCACATTGTTGTTAGTATCTGGAGAATAACATTTAGGGCAACTGTGCCAAAAGCACTGATACACGTTTTTCATGTTTGCATCGTAATTGTCAATTTCTGCACCACATATTGTAACTTTCCCGCCGTTCAATGCATGTTGGACATTAGGGAACGAGTTTAACCACGCAATTCACTCTTTGCTGAAACATTTCCTTCCTTTGACCTTTGGCTACATCAGTTGTGTCATGCTCAAGGAATTTTGACCTGTAAGTAGCCATACATGCACTAGCGATTGTTATGTATTGAAATCGATCAATATTTTCTATTTCTAGGAAATATCGCCTAAATTCAATACATCCACGACGGAATACCTCGACATCAGAGTGGCAACATTGAGCTAATTCCTTCTGGAAGTCAAACACGTGGTTTTCCTTCACCTCCTGAGCGTGCCATTCTAAGAAAGCTTCTCTAGCTTCTGGTTTCTTAGTGTCAACACCATAGTACTTGGTTAGCCACATTGGATAAAATTTATGCTGTCAATTAGTCTGAGGTTTAGGTTAGGTATTTTCAGCTCCATAAGCTTCGTCCATTGATAAATGGTTTTGATCTTAATGCCGGTATTGACACAATACTGCAAATCGAAGTACTTGGCATGAGAACTTTGCTTTGTGCGCTATACACGTATATCCCCTGTTACTGTGTGATATCAACCATTTCCAATGTTCATTGTTATTTCTATAATCGTATCCCTTTCCTCCGAAATCATGCACAGTGACAAAGTTTGGCGCTTGTATTCCTGTACCTTGTTCTTCTTCGAAATCGAAAAAGTGGTACCTTTCTGCGTAAGTGCATCTTTAAATCGTTTAGTACTTCTTCCGTTACAGTAATCCTCGCAGTAACCACCCCACTTTTTCTCCTTTGCATGTAGCATTCATTCTCACTTATCTTTACATTGCCATCACAATTTCGGTATTCAGAGAAACCAAAATAGTGTTCACTTATGCTTCTACTGCGTATCTTTTTACACTTTTTGCACTTATAAACTGTTTCACAAACTCGTTTGTGGTTATCCATGCATTCCTCATCAAAATCTGTTGCACATTTTACAAGCCGGCCGGTGTGGCCGAGCGGTTCTAGGCGCTTCAGTCTGGAACCGCGCGACCGCTACGGTCGCAGTTTCGAATCCTGCCTCGGGCATGGATGTGTGTGATGTCCTTAGGTTAGTTAGGTTTAAGTAGTTCTAAGTTCTAGGGGCTGATGGCCTCAGATATCATGTCCCATAGGGCTCAGAGCCATTTGAATCATTTTTGAACCTTTTACAATAAATTATTGATCGCTTCCATTTGTATTATCATGCTTTGGTCTTAAACACAAATTGCACACATTTCCATTATCTCTTTTGCAAGAGTGTTTCCTTGTGATCGAAGGGAACATCACACTTCTTGCAATAGTATGTGCTACCACTAAAACACTTCATCATGATGGTCGCATCCGTGTTTGGCGACAGCACGGTGAACGCACATTGGAAGCGTGTATTCGTCATCGCCATACTGGCGTATCATCCAGCGTGATGGTAGGGGGTGCCATTGGTTACACATCTCAGTCATCTCTAGTTCGTATTGACGGCACTTTGAACAGTGGACGTTACATTTTAGATATCTTACGACCCGTGGCTCTACCCCTCATTCGATCCCTGCGAAACCCTACATTTCAGCAGGATAATATATGACCGCATGTTGCAGGTCCTGTACGGGCGTTTCTGGATACAGAAAATATTCGACTGCTACCCTGGCCAGCACATTCACCAGATCTCTCACCAATTGAAAACGTGTGGTCAATGGTGGCCGAGTAACTGGCTTGTCACGATACGCCAGTCACTACTCTTGATGAACTGTGGTATCGTGTTGAAGCTGCATGGGCAGCTGTACCTCTACACGCCATACAATCTCTGTTTGACTCAATGCCCAGGCGTATCAAGGCCGTTATTACGGCCCGAGGTGGTTGTTCTGGGTACTGATTCCTCAGTATCTATGCACTCAAATTGCGTGAAAATTTAATCACATATCAGTTCTAGTATATTTGTCCAACGAATACCCGTTTATCATCTGCATTTCTTCATGGTGTAGCAATTTTAATGGCCAGTAGTGTATTTCATTACAAGTAAATCGTTGGCTCTCTTTCCGCACCTGAAGAATAAATTACCTTGTTAAAAGCAACAGCTGAAACAACCTTCATCCAAACATTCAAAAATTCTGCTGCATCGTCGATATCTGCAAGGGTGAACGCTTTTTCATGATTTTTTCCAAGTTTATCACATAACTCCTTTGCTAATTCTTCCCGCAGAGTGCGGCTGTGTGGGATTTGAGGTTTCCGTGTGCAGGCTGCGAATTAGAATTCCCCTACCTCAAACGGTGACTGCTCGACGTCCCTTCACTCGGCAACGTAGATAGTTACAAGACGATGTAAAAGCAGCGTTGATAAAAAACACCATCTCATATCTACAATTACTGAGGCCTCGCAATTCTAGTAATGAAATAAAGCCGGCCGCGGTGGCCGAGCGGTTCTAGGGGCTGCAGTCCGGAACCGCGGGACTCCTACAGTCACAGGTTCGAATCCTGCCTCGGGCATGGAAGTGTGTGATGTCCTTAGGTTAGTTAGGTTTAAGTAGTTCTAAGTTCTAGGGGACTGATGGCCTAAGATGTTAAGTCCCATAGTGCTCAGAGCCAATGAAATAAAGTTCTGTAGAAAAACTGTCATTAAAAAATTTATCGGGCTGTAAGATAATGAATTGGCTTCTGGAAAACAATGTCCGAAATTTCTATAAAAAATTTTTGTTTGTTCTTATAGCCAAAGTAACGGTATTATTCAGTCCACATTTAAACTGTTGGTTATTTTCCTCAAGTTCACATTTCATACACTCAGTCCACCTCCGTAGCGTAGAAGTAGCGTTTCCGCCTATCATGCAGGGGGTCCGGGTTCGATTCCCGCCAGGGGACTAGGTGTTCTGTCCTTCATAATAATTTTCATCATCATTGACCTGCAAGTCGCAAAAGTGGCGTCAACAAAAAAGAACTTGGAATACAGTGGCCGAACTCCCCAGCACGGGGTTGAATTTTGAAACATGCCACATGGATACTATAATGGCCAAATTTTCACATGCAAATATCATTCCAACAATACAATTTCAAACTCCCAAACTTGAGAAAACTGTCCATAACTACATCAGAGTTAGTCACGACACATATCAAATACGAGGAACTGAATATTCCTTCATTTTACACATTATTTTGACTCGCACTAGTAGCATTGGGGCAAGGGGGACATGAGCAGACTCTGCATTGTTGCCAGATGTGTCCAATATGGCGACGATGGCGTAATCCAAGATGGCCGCATGTAGAACTGGTAACAGTGCATGACGTCATCCCAGATGGCGGCGATGATGTCATTCAAGATGGCGGCCTTTGGCGGAATATTTGAATTTTGGCGGGAAGATAGGTCAACTGGGCTATCTCCATTAACCTAACCACCCTCCCGTCCCACAGAATAATCGTGGTAAGTTCAAATTCCAACAAGATAATGCATCACACCTAAGAAAATCGCGGGAAGATAGATTACTTGGTTTACCTCCAGTAATCTAAGTCACCTGACACCCTACTTCTTCATATGAACTGGCGCCAAGTTTGAATTTTGGCTGTAAACTAAGGTCAGTTCACATATCTCTACTAAGCTAAGAAAATGGCGCAAAAGAAAGGAAACTTGGACTAACCTCAGTCACCCGACGGCCACCTCCTCCTAAGGATTCATGGGAAAAGAAGTTGTACATAGTCTTTATTTAAACAATTTCATACAGTATGGCCATCCACTGTATTCACCGCAAGGTCCGGTCTCCATTGACTTAGTACACAGCACCACCACCAGAGGGCACTGTCGTCCAAGAAGGCGGCTATGACGCCAGTTGGTGATCCAAGTCACTTTATCCGAAATGAAATGAAATGATCATATGGCATTGTTGGCCGGGAGGCCCAATGCGGGGAAGTTCGGCCACCGTATTGGAAGTCCTTTTTAGTTGATGCCACTTTGGCGACCTATGAGTCAATGATGATGGAATGATGATGAAGAACACACAACACCCAGTCATCACAAGATGACGGCAAACAGTGTGTTCGCCATGTGGTCCGGACCTAGTACCCAGTATCGGCACCAGAGGGCTCTGTCATGACATCAGCTGATGATGTGAGTACCGTTACCCAAGATGGCGGCAATATTTTTTCTCCACTCAGATGACTGCAATTGGTGGTGCACATTCAGTCTTTGCTGAGCTGTCATTGTCAAACCATCATCATGTGTTCGATCATCTGGATGAATGTGAAGGATAGAGCAGCTTTCAATAGCTGCATTACATGGAGACATTTGAGGGAGGACTGTAGCCACAGTTCACTACATGAGGTATGGAAGAGTATAATGGAGGAGTGTAGGAGGAATAAGTACAAGAATTCAGTTCAGCAGATTGTGACAATGCAGAGGGATGGAGCAGAATGCATTTCATAACCAGCACATGCTCATGCGCATGCGCAAACTGCCGAGATATTCGTCATGAAGCATTCACTCTCCCAAAACAGAAGAGACGTGCAGTTGATGTCAATTCGCTTCCATGTAAGCATATTCGTATACGCGATATATACCACTGAAGAGCAGCTTCTCATCCCCATCCCCATGGTTGCACTGAATGTGTTCTATCGATGAGTTATTGGTGTCTGACAGCGATGAGTTTAACAGCTACGTTGTTTGTAAGCATACAGCCGAGGACTGTCCCCATAGCGTCCTACATGTAGAATGGAAGCGAGCATTAATGCTCGAACATATGAAGAGGAAGAATACGGTCCTGCAAATCAATGACTTGTAGTAAGATGCTTTAAAGATGCATTACCCAACTAATGGAAACATCTGCTACTGTTGGAACAGTCTGCCTTTTCTAAAGCCAACAAATAAGCTCTCAGCCCAAGAGAGACGACTGCCTCCGATCCAGCAGACCCAAGGACTGAGCTAGTTCATGAGCTCACCGTTAGAGGCCACTTCGATAGTTCACGTGATCATGTGATTCAGCCAATAGGAATACAGCGTCATGGTATCTAAGGAGGTCTCAGCAGCTGCTTGATCTCTGTTCTCGTCAGTCAGTCAAGATGAAATGTCAGTCTCCCCAGCAGCAGCAGCAGAGTAGGGGGAGGAAGCAGCAGAAAAGTAAGTATCTATTTCGCAATATTATTATTATTATTATTATTATTTCTGTAGCAACTTATGCGACTGATGCTTATGAATATTCTCATTTGCCCGGTAGCTGCGCCTATGATGTCAGCACCAGCAGGCTCCAACCTGTCGGGGTCGGCACACGTGGTGGCCTCGGACTCTTCCACACAGGATCCTGTAGTGCAGCTTCTCAGCATGCTGGAGCAGGATAGCGAGGTGCTAATGTCAGTGCCAGAGGCTGCATTTGACGGGGCTTCACAGTACTGGAGTCCTTCGTATGCGCCATCCATTGATCATTGCACGAGAGATGTACAACCATCAGTGCAAGGACAGTTGGCTAACTGTGCTGTTGTGGATGAGAAGATACCGACCCCTAGTGCACCGCAACCTGTACTATTCGCCTCATGCTATGTGTTAAAAGTTAGTGGTTCAAAACGTCTTCATGTAGGACTTGAAGTTTCGCAAAACAGTAGCCTGTCAACTGTGTTAGTGGTCGAAAATGTGTCGAAAAATATTAAAGTGCGGTTTTCAGACAACGAGGGGGATGAACTCTGTCGTGTAAAAACATACATCAAGAAGCAAATGACTACCGAATATGCCCCATCCCATACCTACCAGGACATGAACTGTGGCAATCTAACAGTGAGTATTCTATCAATGTATGACGATGCTACACTAAGAATTAAAAGTGGTGAGGGTCAGAGTATTTTCAAGCAGCACTCGACTGTTGATAACTTATTAACTTATTCAATCTAGACACGGTGGTAACTAGTACGATAGAGAGACTAGATAGAAGGCGCCCATATGTTCAAGCTGTATATAGTGACATCATTAACTGGCTTCACACATGTAACATTCACATAGAATATATAGATCATTGTTTTAGTACATGTATCAGTGCCAAAGTCTTGTGCTATTCCTGGAATAGGTGTTGAAAATGTTGAACTCAGATTTACTCACGGAATACCAGACTATTGCAATGTGCTGATAGCATTACGAGATATGCGTACTGAATTTGCACATTCCGGGATGTACCTTCTGTGGACCTGGAACAAAGCTCCAGAAACGCCTGGCACATGGTGATAAAGGTATTAACCTACTAGATGAAGCCTGCCTCGAGCACGACCTCGCATATGCTGCAAATAAGGATCTCCCAGCACGCCACGTCGCAGACCGAATATTAGCCGATAAATCCAAGGAAATAAGACGAAGAAAAGATCTCTGAATCGGTCAGTGTGTTGCTGCATTCGTAGTTGATAAAATCATGAGTGGAAAAATTAAGTTAGGCTTGGGGCTGATGAATTTCAAACGAATTATGAATGCAGTGCAGACAGCTTTGGGGGCGAAGAAGAAGGAACCTAGTTGTTTGAAAAACTGTATTGTCACTTCAACGTGTGCAGCTGAATGTGGGTTAAAGGGCGAGAAGAAGAAGACTGCAATTAAACCACCTAGGGTCCTACCACTACCAAAGACATCAGGTTGAATTATTACATTCCTCGTTCCAGCCCTTGCAGCTCTGTCGGCGGTAGGTTCACTTGCAGGAGGGGCTGCAGCTGTTGCCAAAACGGTCAAAAACGCACAGAATGTACAGGCGCAAATAGAGGAAGCCAGAAGACATCATCAGGCTGTGGAAAGGGTCTCTATTTGAAACCATACAAGAAAGGACTAGGTCTCTTCATAAATAAAAAAAATAGTCTGTTAGTTATCCTACCTGATCGAGAGCTCACGAATAAAGATCTGGTTAAGATTATTAAGGATAAACTTCACATCCCTGTATTCCGTGGCATCTTTATGTGGGATACATTACCGAAGACCATGTGCGGACCTAATGAGAGTAGAATTGTAAATTTAGATGTTGCTGGGGGCCCAGGAACCCATTGGGAGGCATATGTTAAGAAAAGTGCAAATACAGTTCAGTATTTCGAATCATTTGGAAATTTACAGCCGCCTGAAGAATTACAATGCTACTTCACCAGCAAAAGATGTCTTCTACAATTACCGGCGAATCAGGACTTTAACACATACCTGTATGGACATCTCTGCGTTATGTTCCTCCTCACATACATGAAAAATTAGCGTGCGACCACAGCAGAGGACCTCTGGAAAGCGCGCTATATTTGGACCAGGCGGATGGATGTCTGGAATGCACACTTTCTCCTCCTCAAAGCAGGTGCGACAACATCCACACATATAAAAGAACCATCATTGAACGCACACCCATCATTTGAGGTTTAGATGCAATGTCGTACACTCTGACTTTAAAAGAAAAAGGATCAGTATTATGTGCAAATTACTTTCCACTGATTTGTTTAAGTGCAGAGGACTGGAGTATTGCGCTGATTGGTTTGGAGACGTATAACAGCATTCCAAATATCACAAAGAGCAACTACAAACCGCATCTGGAAATTGACAGTTGGAAGGATGTTATAGAAAAACAACCTCGTGCCTATGATATTGATGATTTACATAAAGTGTTAAAAGAGTCTGGAAAAGTTATTGAACTATGGACAAACATTAGTACCCTTCAATCTGAAATATGGACAGAGAGTGCTACTATCGACTTTAGGCAGAGATTCAATACGTCCACTGCTACGTTTTGCAAAGGATTGTCTTTTTGTGAAGGATAGTAGTAAATTTTATGCATCAGATCAGGATGTGGACGTACTTTCAGTCAGCACAATCCACATTGAGTGCAATATTGCCACAAACTCATACCTCAATGATAAGTTGATTCACTCTAATTTACGGATTCTTCCCTACAGTCGGTACTGGGTATAAAATATTTCAAGCCCCCCACAAACACTATATATCTCCCGGTGACAGTTCATACATTGGACTACCTAGAACTGCGTATTGTGGACCAGAATAATGAACTTGTTAACTTTCGAGGAGAATAGATCATTTTACACTTGCATCTAAGGCAAGATGGGGGTAAGGTATAAAGCTCACAACCCACCAGTGCATTACTGAAGTGCAAGGTGATAACACGTCTTAATTACGAATTCCTTATTTCAGCAGGTTTCAAACTGCAAAATGATGTCGCTCAACGTAACTCAGTCAGTAGAGTATGATGATCGAATTCTACGCCATGAATACCACTCACAGAAACCCTATGCTCCAACCACATTTAACCAAAATGATGAAATTAGGATTGCTATCCAACATCAGGACGCCATAACACTGCCTCGCAAGAGCTGACTGCACTGCGGTAATGCACTCGAAGCTGATGCATAATGCTCTAGTATTCCCGTTTCAAGAGATACGTTATGAACTTAACGGTATCGAAATCGACTGGACACGCAATGTTGGCATAACATCAACCCTTAAGACGTACATTTCAGTCTCAGCCTCTGATTCAAACAGTTTGGAAAATGCGGGATGGTTCATAGATGCACCAGATGGTGAGGGGGATACAACTGATTTACTGTGTGTGTGCCACTAAAAATGCTTATGGGGTACTTTGAGGATATGCAGCGAATTATTATGAACGCTAAACAGGAACTTATTTTGGTGCGGAGTGCAAGTGATGTGAATTCATTGTTTCAAACAGCTGCGGAGAAAGTTCAAATGAAGATTAATAGTATAGTATGGAAAATGCCTGATATCAGTGTTGCTGATGGGAACGCCAGCACCTATCTACCACTAGCCTACCTCTCATGGGAGCTTATTGAATACCCGGCCCTACCTACAGCATCCACACATACGGGGCTATTAATACATCAGTGCAGTAGGAAGCATCTCACTTCATCATACTTGCATTTCAAACTCAAAAGCTTGGGAATGTATCAAAGGACTCAACTGAATTTGACCACTGCAAGTTACCTAACGCCAGAGTCTACTTGAATTCCCAATGCTAAACATATGAGAATCTACATCTACAGTGGGACAGCAATGTATACAGTCTCGCATTTGACATGTATGCGAGATTCCGAGCATCTTGCTATGAAGGCGTTGAAAATGAAGATGCCTACTCAGTCCACAGAATTTCAAGAAGCTAGCACCAATAATCGTGACTGACTGTTCAAAACAGAATGAGATAATTAAATCAGTGCCTGTAGCTGTGCGGATTGAATTTGGATCTTCAGCAAACTTACCAGATCACACTGCAGCGTATACGCTAGTTCTGTATGATGATGTTAACTACTGCCCACTCACTGGTGTAGTGCAACAAATTGTATAAATTAATAGGTGCTCTGCTAGCTCTAAGGCAGATCACGATGTTACCCCAAGGTGTGAGGATTATAGCTGACGTTCAAGGATTTTACTATGGGGAACACAGACGATTCATAATTAAAGACTGTGCATTAACAACATTCCCACAAATTGATGGAATAATAGGAACATTTGCATCAAGCATTGCAGTGCCGAAACCATTCAAGGATTTGAAGTGCATTAAAAATAGTGTTTAAAGCAGCAGACCTTATAGACCTGTGCAGTGCGATGTGGATGCAACCGCCCATTGTACAGAAATACATTTATGATTTTAATCAAAAGAATGATGATTGAGGTTCGAAATAACAAGATTCTGCATTTTTACAAAAAAAATTGAATTTATTATTAAACTCGGATTTACTTGTGAATACGTGATTCAGACTTAACCATGTTTTGCGAAATATAAGTTTACAGATATGTGATTCAGATTTAACAATGCTTTGATAAATGTCAGTTTACAGATACATGATTCAGATTTACATTTTTTTGAGGAATATCAACATTCTGCTCTATAAAGATACATGATTCAGATTTACATTTTTTGAGAAATATCAATGTTCTGCTGTTTACAGATACGTGATTCACATTTACATTATATCGGTTTCCAGATATGTGATTCAGATTTACATTATATCAGTTTACAACTAATGCAGAGGTACTACTAAAAACTAATTACACTATCTTACATGCTAAATACTACCACTAGCGAAATTCCACCCAAGACAGAAAAGATTTTGAGGTAAAGCTAAACATTTCTTTCTTCCAATACAACAAACAGGTGAACGTATTTCTTTGAAGAGCACGGCTCTAAACATTTTCCACTACCACGAGCAAGTGAACATATATATATATATATATATATATATATATATATATATATATATATATATTTATTTATATTTATATTTATATAAACAATTAACTGGGTGGAACTCACATACTTAAAACTAGTTCTGACTGGATGGCTAGCGGCAGTTAAAACTTAGAAACTTAAATTAAATCTGTAACCACTCACACACACGCACATATGAAGTGTGAAAACTTTAATGACACTTTTTTTTAAAAGTTTTTTTTGTTTTCCTTTTTCTTGACATATTAATTACTAATAAGGATGAAATATATATACATACAGACTTCTTTTCTTGACAGTTTTTTAGTTTTTAATTTTTTTTCGTTTTTATGATTTTTTTCGTAGCATATTAATTTCTACTAATGAAGATATATATTCACACAGACATACAATTATTTCTTACACACAGGCTCCCACACTCATTCGCGCGCTCAGACACACACGGAATCACATAGTGATACACACCGCACATGACACACACACACACACACACACAGACAGACACACACACACACAACCAGTGATTACACTACGATAAAAGAGCCATGCTATTTGATGCATAATCCCCCTCACCCTTTTCACAAATCATTCTCTCTCTATCTCTCAATCAAAGTTCCCCACCCCTACTTTCGTTTCAAGTAAATAGTGTGAGTATGGGAGGGTTTCCACCCCATCCTCACAAATGACTCTTTTATCGTAATGAGGAGACATTCTGACTTTAGATTGCAGTGCAGTGTACACCTTGTGACTTCGCAATTGAATACTAGTTAGCCGAACGATGTGTCGAGAGTGCCTTGAACGCTGCGACCATACAGACACTGCAAATAGTCTTCAACCGTAAGAAATCGGTCTAACACCCTTTGCCCGCCTCTGGGTGCCCCCCTCTATTGTATGATATGCATACATTTTGGACCTCAATCCCACAAACTCTACAGTCGGTAAACCATTCGCCTCATCTTTCATGAGACCGATAACCTTCTTGTTCTTAGGAACAATACCATAAGGATTATCGACCTCATAAGAAGACGTGTTGAATTCTTTACCGTGGCACCTAATTACTTCATATGGATCGCAGTTCTTGAACCAGTAGATAAAGCTGTCTGTATCCATATAAAACAACTTTGGTACTACGAAATGAGGTTTCGAAAACTCGTAGTGGAAGCGGTACATGTAGAATTTGGGGATATCCAGTACGCACATTCCCAAATAAATAGGCTTCATAAACTCTACTGCACTCTTCGACATCTCCACAGCAACAAAGTTTTCATTGAAGATGGTGGCATGCTTAAAATGTGGCCTGGCGATACACTTTCTCACGCCGTAACGCCCTTCCTATGCGGTTCTAATCAAAATATCACGTTCTTTTTTACATTCTGCATAGTTCTCCCGAAAATGGAATTGTTCACTAATTAATAAAAATTTTTTCAAAATCATTACTTGTGACAGCCCTCTTTTCGGTATTTAGTTCAATATACTCCTTCAACCAGGGGGATTGCTTGAAGAAGATCACCTGAGTGATTCTAACGAGCTTCATCCCCACTCTGACACACTGCTGGAGGTTACTGCTGTTGTTGTGGTCTTCAGTCCTGAGACTGGTTTGATGCAGCTCTCCATGCTACTCTATCCTGTGCAAGCTTCTTCATATCCCAATACCTACTGCAACCTACATCCTTCTGAATCTGTTTAGTGTATTCATCTCTTGGTCTCCCTCTACGATTTTTACCCTCCACGCTGCCCTCCAATACTAAATTGGTGATTTCTTGATGCCTCAGATCATGTCCTACCAACCGATCCCTTCTTCTAGTCAAGTTGTGCCACAAACTCCACTTCTCCCCAATCCTATTCAGTACCTCCTCATTAGTTATGTGATCTACCCATCTAATCTTCAGAATTCTTCTGTAGCACCACATTTCGAAAGCTTCTATTCTCTTCTTGTCCAAACTAGTTATCGTCCATGTTTCACTTCCATACATGGCTACACTCCTTACAAACACTTTCAAAAATGGCTTCCTGACACTTAAATCTATACTCGATGTTAACAAATTTCTCTTCTTCAGAAACGCTTTCCTTGCCACTGCCAATCTACATTTTATATCATCACTACATCGACCATCATCAGTTATTTTGCTCCCTAAATAGCAAAACTCCTTTACTACTTTAGTGTCTCATTTCCTACTCTAATTCCCTCAGCATCAACCAACTTAATTCGACTACATTCCATTATCCTCGTTTTGCTTTTGTTGATGTTCATCTTATATCCTTTCAAGACACTACTCATTTCGTTCAACTGCTCTTCCAAGTCCTTTGCTGTCTCTGACAGAATTACAATGTCATCGGTGAACCTCAAAGTTTTTGTTTCTTCTCCGTGGATTTTAATACATACTCCGAATTTTTCTTTTGTTTCCTTTACTGCTTGCTCAATATACAGATCGAATAACATCGGGGAGAGGCTACAACCACGTCTCACTCCCTTCCCAACCACTGCTTCCCTTTCATGCCCCTCGACTCTTATAGTTGCCATCTGGTTTCTGTACAAATTGTAAATAGCCTTTCGCTCCCTGTATTTTACCCCTGCCACCTTAAGAATTGGAAAGAGAGTATTCCAGTCAACATTGTCAAAAGCTTTCTCTAAGTCTACAAATGCTAGAAACATATGTTTGCCTTTCCTTGATCTAGCTTCTAAGGTAAGTCGTAGGATCAGTATTGCCTCGCATGTTCCAACATTTATACGGAATCCAAACTGATCTTCCCCGAGGTCGGCTTCTACCAGTTTTTTCATTCGTCTGTAAAGAATTCGCGGTAGTATTTTGCAGCTGTGACTTATTAAACTGATTGTTCGGTAATTTTCACATCTGTCAGCATCTGATTTCTTTGGGATTGGAATTATTATATTCTTCTTGAAGTCTGAGGGTATTTCGCCTGTCTCATACATCTTACTCACCAGATGGTAGAGTTTTCTCAGAACTGGCTCTCCCAAGGCCATCAGTAGTTCTAATGGAATGTTGTCTACTCCCGGGGCCTTGTTTCGACTCAGGTCTTTTACTGCTCTGTCAAACTCTTCACGCAGTATCGTATCTCCCATTTCATCTTCATCTACATCCTCTTCCATTTCCATAATGTTGTCCTCAAGTACACTGCCCTTGTATAGACCCTCTGTATACTCCTTCCACCTTTCTGCTTTCCCTTCTTTGCTTAGAACTGGGTTGCCATCTGAGCTCTTGATATTCATACAAGTGGTTCTCTTTTCTCCAAAGGTCTCTTTAATTTTGCTGTAGGCAGTATCTATCTTACCCCTAGTGAGATAAACCTCTACATCCTTACATTTGTCCTCTAGCCATCCCTGCTTAGCCATTTTGCACTTCCTGTCGATCTCATTTTTGAGACGTTTGTATTCCTTTTTGCCTGCTTCATTTACTGCATTTTTATATTTTCTCCTTTCATCAATTAAATTCAATATTTCCTCTGTTACCCAAGGATTTCTACTAGCCCTCGTCTTTTTACCTACTAGATCCTCGGCTGCCTTCACTACTTCATCTCTCAAAGCTACCCATTCTTCTTCTACTGTATTTCTTTCCCCCATTCCTGTCAATTGTTCCCCGTATGCTCTCCCTGAAACTCCGTACCACCTCTGATTTAATCAGTTTATTCAGGTCCCAGCTCTTTAAATTCCCACCTTTTTGCAGCTTCTTCAATTTTAATCTACAGTTCATAACCAATAGATTGTGGTCAGAGTCCACATCTGTCCCTGGAAATGTCTTACAATTTAAAACTTGGTTCCTAAATTTCTGTCTTACCATTACATAGTCTATCTGAAAAATGCCAGTATCTCCAGGCTTCTTCCATGTATACAACCTTCTTTTATGATTCTTGAAGCAAGTGTTAGCTATGATTAAGTTGTGCTCTGTGCAAAATTCTATCAGGCGTCTTCCTCTTTCATTTCTTAGCCCCAATCCATATTCACCTACTACGTTTCCTTCTCTCCCTTTTCCTGCTACCGAATTCCAGTCACCCATGACTATTAAATTTTCGTCTCCCTTCACTATCTGAATAATTTTTTTTATCTCATCATACATTTCTTCAATTTCTTCGTCATCTGCAGAGCTAGTTGCCATATAAACATGTACTACTGCAGTATGCATATGCTTCATGTCTATCTTGGCCACAATAATGCGTTCACTATGCTGTTTGTAGTAGCTTACACGCACTGCTATTTATTTATGCATTATTAAACCAACTCCTGCATTACTCCTATTTGATTTTGTATTTATATCCCTGTATTCGCCTGACCAATAGTCTTGTTCCTCCTGCCAGCGAACTTCACTAATTCCCACTATATCTAACTTTAACCTATCCATTTCCCTATTTAAATTTTCTAACCTACCTGCTCAATTAAGGGATCTGAAAATCTGTCGAACGCCAGTTTTCTTTCTCCTGATAACGACGTCCTCTCGAGTAGTCCCCACCCAGAGATCCGAATTGGGGACTATTTTACCTCCGGAATATTTTACCCAAGAGGATGCCATCATCATTTAACCGTACAGTAAAGCTGCATGCCCTCGGCAAAAATTATGGCCGTAGTTTCCCCTTGCTGTCAGCCGTTCGCAGCACCAGCACAGAAAGGCCGTTTTGATTAGTGTTACAAGGCCGGATCAGTCAATCATCCAGACTGTTGCCCCTCCAACTACTGAAAAGGCTGCTGCCCCTCTTCAGGAACCACATGTTTGTCTGGCCTCTCAACAGATACCCCTCCATTTTGGTTGCACCTACGGTACGGCTATCTGTATCGCTGAGGCACGCAAGCCTCCCCACCAATGGCAAGGTCCATGGTTCTGGGGGGGGGGGGGGGAAGGTTACTATAATGAATAATATATCTCTGCTTGTCTCCAACAGTAGCCAACAGTTTAGGGATGGTGCTTCTTCGCGGAATATGTTGCTCTGGACATAATTACAAGTCGCTTGTCTCTCCATGCAAATTATTAGTATATGTGATGTCTGCCTCAAGCACATACCCTACATCAGAATCGGCCGCAAGACCCATTATTTTTCCACCTAATCCCTTCAATTCGTTTTCAGACACCCGTCGAAACCCACCAACCGGCAGTGGCTGCATCATGGCGTGCTCATATAAGTTGTTCACATCTAAGTACATAACGTAACTCGGATCAAGGGATGCATTAAACCTGACACCCATCCATGGGTTATTTGCCTTGGCATGCCTGCGAAGGCATTGACAAAGTCCCCCATGGATCCTGCGCTCAAAAAATAAAAGTGTTGCAGCGTCAGTCAAAAGTTTGATACTGTGGCCCATTTTTTTGAGCATAGCGTCCCAGGACAGCGCAGGTGCCGTGTAATAAAAGGTGGGGTCCAGAGAGCTCGTGGCCATACTTACACTCTGGAACTTTTCGAAAACATCTGCAAGCAAAGACACGTCTGTGTCCATATTGCATATTCTCCCCAATTGGGGATTCTTGCATATTCCCCCAAATTGGGGACGTTGAATTCCTGCCTGACATTCGCGGCATGCTTATAATCTGCTGTGATTACAGCATCTCCTGTGAGAGTACTGGTAAATGTAGATATGTCGGGAAGCCTGGTTTCATTGAGTTTTGCCATACATCAACATACTCATATGGGAAAACTCTTTCCTAGTCGCAAGTTGGAACTTTTCCTCATCAGGAAATGCAGAGCGAGTGATATGCATATCATTCTGAGGTAAAGTTTCAACGAGTTTCTGGAGTGAAGTCTGCATAAAGCGTAAAGAGTCAAGGAACCAGAGCGTAATTTTCGGGGTCATTCGTTTTGAGAAAGAAGTGTACTTCCCAACACTTTCAGGGATGGCACTGACCTGATCTTTCTTCATACCGAATTAGCCAAATGCACAACGAGAAGATGAGCTTCATACCCATTCTAATTATGAAAAAAGACAGATATGTGCCGCAGTAACTTATACTTCAAATTGCATGCGTTATGAACTGCACTGCCGAACTTTCCCCTAAGATGGCAATGATCTCAACGGGGAGTTTCTGATTTTTTGTTTAACAGTAGCCTACAAATATGACAATTAACCGCCTTTTCATACAATTCATCATCTTTCTTTGATTTGCTCATGGGAATGTTGGTGCTGTAGAGCTTATCAAGTTCGTCATGCTCAGTGAGGAGCCAAACCGCAGGATCATCCCCGACATAAGACTCATAGTGGTTAAGTTTAGAATCAAATCCACATACAACTTGGAATGCTGCCACATAAGGTATGTGGTTTTGTGTGAAAGTTGTATGTGAGGCTAAGAGGTTCCCTTCACAGCTAGTAATAGGAGCCAGCAGTCATTCAAAGTCGGCGTACACTACAAAAACACATCGCTGCTGGTGGTGAGCATTTTGAAATTTGATGAAGTTATTTTCCTCTGTGGGCATAATAACACGTACCAGGTCCTTGGAAGCACAATGTAATAGATGTATAGCTAATAACTCTTCTGATGAAAAATAATTCATACACTGTAAACTGATATGCTTTTTACACTGGTTGTTGCTTAACTAGAAACAAAGAGGGAGGGACATGTGTTTGATCCAAACATAGTGATATCACCTCCAGAGAAGAGCAGCATGTTTACATGCAGATCTCGCTCACCTGCAAATTTTGAGAAATGGAGGGGACCAACGACTGTGTGCTTGTCTTGCGCATCTGACTTGTCGTTATTCTTCTCCAGGTCATAAACGTGAACTGATATTCCGGTATTCTGCGCCTCAGATTTAGGTGTGTCCTTGATCTTGACGGGGAACTCTATACCATCAAAGTTATAACACGAATGAATATTATCACCTACATTGTATGTACTGAGACGTCCAGGATGATCTCTTCGATCATACTTTCTTTTGCAAACCAGGACTGACCATGCAAAACAAGCCTGATCTTTTCTATTTTTGACATTAATGCATGCATGCTTATTAGGTATATCTTTAGGGAGCTTGATATAACTGGATCCTCCATTTACTGGATCAGAGACATGTATATGGATGTCAAGGTTTGGTATACAGCTGAGCACTTTAGCGGACCCACACACTTCCATCTGGGAAAATCGGGCCACAATAGCGCTCAAGATGGATTCACAATACCACTCAGCAATGGATGTGCTTCGAGAACACCATTATCACTCAAGATACAGTGCAGAGTTGTAGCCTCTGCATCACTTGGATGTTTAGGCCGGTGATTCAAGTTGCATCATAGTACTGTGCTCCATTTAATGGCATTATATCTCGGATCGTCTAGGACTTTGAGGAGCTCAGTCTCCAAGACAGGGAGGCACGCCTCTAAAAACCCGACAGGGTCACCGTACCTCCCTCCCGGATTCTCAATCCTTGTCAATGAGATGTGCCCCTCAAAAGCCCTAGCAACTGCTGAATATTCTAGAGGGGTCATTATACCATTATTCTGATGTCCTTCTCTATCAATAGGACGGGTGAGAGCAATACTGCTAGCCATAGGTAAATGAATATTACTATTATTACTACTACAACTAGGAGTCCAGCCCATCGATGGCTTCGCTGGTGAGGGTGCGTCCGCTGTAGGGAGGAGTATGCGCCTCGGTACACGCACTTTTCGTTGGCAGTGGAGGCGAGCTGTCTGAGGAGGCAGAGGCAGTGATGCTCGGTAGGAACAGCCGGGCTGCAGCGATGGCCCCCGCGGCCTGATGTCCCCATTACCTACCTGTGAGGTGGGAGACAGATGCCCCTGCTCTTCTTCTGCTGGTGAGTTGCCCATGGACGCCAGATGGCTTGCGGCGGTGGAGGGGAAGGTGCTGCTGTCGCCTCTTGCGCAGCTGTGATTGGCGCTGTACAAGGCTCAGCATGTGTCTGTGGTGTGCAGCCAATTCCTGCCCCAAAACCACCGCTCAAGTACATGATGTACTTTTTGTGATATGCCTGTAACATAAATAAGAAAAAATAAGTTTAATGATCCAGGTTTAAAACAATGAATAATAAGACGAAATAATTATTTGCTGTAATGATAAAGTTCAAAAACATTCACTTTCTCCACTCTGGCTCCATGGCTTGAGCAACTCATCAGCACATTCAGTAAGGTGTCCCACCCACTCAGTTATATATGCTGCCTCATCTAAAAGTGCCATATGCTCACGCCTTTCGGTTTTTTCTTCTTCATCCGCAGCGGCCGCCATCTCGTGAACCCAATCACGGATTTCACCCCCACCTTGCACGACACCCTCAGCAACCCCCTCCCTACGCATAGAATCATCTAGAAAGAAAAGAAAAGAATATGTCTCAGACAACTCAATCTAGGCACTTGGAAAACCAATATATATTACACGAAATTATTTTATCTAAGAACTACATTTTACAAATTTACTTACATTCACACTGTGCTCCAACCCTCTCGACCTCTAGCTGATGGGCTAGCTCACCCAACATACGAAGAATGAATTTTAGAAAGACGGAAAAGACTGAGTACCATATCCAGTATGGAAAAAAAGAATCTCTGTAGCATGCACATATACATATACATATACATATAAACAATCAGTTAAAGGGTGCAGCAGTCTGTGGACTGTAGCCCAAACAGATATAACACAGAACATAGAACACAGGCACACAATCTGTTAAACGATGCAACAGTCTGCATAGACTGCAGTCCAAAACAGATATAGTGCAAACAAACATTGAAAACAGACACAGAATCTGTTAAAGGGCGGAGCAGTCTGTGGACTGTTGTTCAAACAGATGACTGTACTGCATTAAATTGTTTCAATAAAGACTTATGTCCAGCAATGGTTGGGTCCTATGCCCACCAATCCATAGGAGGAGGGGGTGGTCAGGTGACTTAGGTTAGTGGAGATGAGCTTTCTTCCTCAGCATTTTCTTAGGTTAGTAGAGATACCCCAATTGACATATCTTTACCGCCAAAATTCATACTTGGAACCAGTTCCTAGGAAGAGATAGCGGTAGGGTGACTTAGGTTAGTGGAGTTAGCCCAGGTGACCGATACCCCGCGATTTTTCTTATGTTAGTAGAGGTAACCGTGGTGTGATGCATTATGCTGTTTGAATTTGAACTTCCCGCCATTTTTCTGGGGGTGGGGTGGAGAGGGGGTTAGGTTAGCGGAAGTATCCCAATTGACCTTTCTCCCACCACACCAAAATTCAAACTTCCCTCCAAAATCTGTCGTCTTGGATAACGTCACAGCCACCAACCTGGATGACATCATGCACTGTTGTGAAGTCTACACGACGATATCTTCAATGACGTCATCACCTCCATCTTGGATACATCTGGCAACAACGGATTTTTTTTTGTCGTCAGTCTACTGACTGGTTTGATGCGGCCCGCCACGAATTCCTTTCCTGTGCTAACCTCTTCATCTCAGAGTAGCGCTTGCAACCTACGTCCTCAATTATTTACTTGACGTATTCCAATCTCCGTCTTCCTCTACAGTTTTTGCTCTCTACAGCTCCCTCTAGTACCATGGAAGTCATTCCCTCATGTCTTAGCAGATGTCCTATCATCCTATCCCTTCTCCTTATCAGTGTTTCCCACATATTCCTTTCCTCTCCATTCTGCATAGAACCTCCTCATTCCTTACCTTATCAGTCCACCTAATTTTCAACATTCGTCCCTTCTTCTGTTCCGGTTTTCCGACAGTCCATGTTTCACTACCATACAATGCTGTACTCCAGACGTACATCCTCAGAAATATCTTCCTCAATTTAAGGCCGGTGTTTGATATTAGTAGACTTCTCTTGGCCAGAAATGCCTTTTTTGCCATAGCGAGTCTGCTTTTGATGTCCTCCTTGCTCCATCCGTCATTGGTTATTTTACTGCCTAGGTAGCAGAATTCCTTAACTTAATTGACTTCGTGACCATCAATCCTGATGTTAAGTTTCTCGATGTTCTCATTTCTACTACTTCTCATTACCTTCGTCTTCTCCGATTTACTCTCAAACTATTCTGTGTACTCATTAGACCGTTCATTCCGTTCAGCATATCATTTAATTCTTCTTCACTTTCACTCAGGATAGCAATGTCATCAGCGAATCGTATCATTGATATCCTTTCACCTTGTATTTTAATTCCACTCCTGAACCTTCCTTTTATTTCCGTCATTGCTTCCTCGATGTACAGATTGAAGAGTAGGGGCGAAAGGCTACAGCCTTGTCTTACACCCTTCTTAATATGAGCACTTTGTTCTTGATCGTCCACTCTTATTATTCCCTCTTGGTTGTTGTACATATTGTATATGACCCGTCTCTCCCAATAACTTACCCCTACTTTTTTCAGAATCTCGAACAGCTTGCACCATTTTATATTGTAGAACGCTTGTTCCAGGTCGACAAATCCTATGAAAGTGTCTCGATTTTTCTTTAGCCTTGCTTCCATTATTAGCCGTAACGTCAGAATTGCCTCTCTCGTCCCTTTACTTTAACTAAAGCCAAACTGATCGTCACCTAGCGCATTCTCAATTTTCTTTTCCATTCTTCTGTATATTATTCTTGTAAGCAGCATGCATGAGCTGTTAAGCTGATTGTGCGATAATTCTCGCACTTGTCAGCTCTTGCCGTCTTTGGAATTGTGTGGAAGATGCTTTTCCGAAAGTCAGATGGTATATCGCCAGACTCATATATTCTACACACCAACGTGAATAGTCGTTTTGTTGCCACTTCCCCCAATGATTTTAGAAATTCTGATGGAATGTTATCTATCCCTTCTGCCTTATTTGACCGTAAGTCCTCCAAAGCTCTTTTAAATTCCGATTCTAATACTGGATTCCCTATCTTTTCTAAATCGACTCCTGTTTCTTCTTCTATCACATCAGACAAATCTTCACCCTCATAGAGGCTTTCAATGTATGCTTTCCACCTATCTGCTCTCTCCTCTGCATTTAACACTGGAATTCCCGTTGCACTCTTAATGTTAGCACCATTGCTTTTTATGTCACCAAAGGTTGTTTTGACTTTCCTGTATGCTGAGTCTGTCCTTCCGACATTCGTATCTTTTTCGATGTCTTCACATTTTTCCTGCAGCCATGTCACCTTAGCTTCCCTGCACTTCCTATTTATTTCATTCCTCAGCGACTTGTATTTCTGTATTCTTGATTTTCCCGGAACATGTTTGTACTTCCTCCTTTCATCAATCAACTGAAGTATTTCTTCTGTTACCCATGGTTTCTTCGCAGCTACCTTCTTTGTACCTATGTTTTCCTTCCCAACTTCTGTGATGGCCCTTTTTAGAGATGTCCATTCCTCTTCAACTGTACTGCCTACTGCGCTGTTCCTTATTGCTGTATCTATAGCGTTAGAGAACTTCAAACATATCTCGTCATTCCTTAGTACTTCCGTATCCCACTTCTTTGCGTATTGATTCTTCCTGACTAATGTCTTGAACTTCAGCCTACTCTTCATCACTACTATATTGTGATCTGAGTCTATATCTGCTCCTGGGTACGCCTTACAATCCAGTATCTGATTTCGGAATCTCTGTCTGACCATGATGTAATCTAATTGAAATCTTGCCGTATCTCCCAGCCTTTTCCAAGTATACCTCCTCCTCTTGTGATTCTTGAACAGGGTATTCGCTATTACTAGCTGAAACTTGTTACAGAACTCAATTAGTCTTTCTCCTCTTTCATTCCTTGTCCCAAGCCCATATTCTCCTGTAACCTTTTCTTCTACTCCTTCCCCTACAACTGCATTCCAGTCGCCCATGACTATTAGATTTTCGTCCCCCTTTACAGACTGCATTACCCTTTCAATATCCTCATACACTTTCTCTATCTGTTCATCTTCAGCTTGCGACGTCGGCATGTGTACCTGAACTACCGTTGTCGGTGTTGGTCTGCTGTCGATTCTGATTAGAACAACCCGGTCACTGAACTGTTCACAGTAACACAACCTCTGCCCTACCTTCCTATTCATAACGAATCCTACACCTGTTATACCATTTTCTGCTGCTGTTGATATTATCCGATACTCATCTGACCAGAAATCCTTGTCTTCCTTCCACTTCACTTCACTGACCCCTACTATATCTAGATTTAGCCTTTGCATTTCCCTTTTCAGATTTTCTAGTTTCCCTACCACGTTCAAGCTTCTGACATTCCACACCCCGACTCGTAGAATGTTATCCTTTCGTTGATTATTCAATCTTTTTCTCATGGTAACCTCCCCCTTGACAGTCCCCTCCCAGAGATCCGAATGGGGGACTACTCCGGAATCTTTTGCCAATGGAGAGATCATCATGACACTTCTTCAATTACAGGCCACATGTCCTGTGGATACACATTACGTGTCTTTAATGCAGTGGTTTCCATTGCCTTCTGCATCCTCATGTTGTTGATCATTGCTGATTCTTCCGCCTTTAGGGGCAATTTCCCACCCCTAGGACAAGAGAGTGCCCTGAACCTCTATCCGCTCCTCCGCCCTCTTTGACAAGGCCGTTGGCAGAATGAGGCTGACTTCTTATGCCGGAAGTCTTCGGCCGCCAATGCTGATTATTTATCAAAATTTAGGCAGTGGCGGGGATCGAACCTGGGACCGAAGATGTTTTGATTATGAATCAAAGACGCTACCCCTAGACCACGGTCTAGTGGGGTATAATCCCCTTTGCTCCAATACTAATGTCCCATGCGTCTACATCCAACTAGCATTCTACCTTCAAAGTCTGTTAAGTTCTGTCCAACTCTGCTTTCCACGTGAATCACCTGAGTAGAAATGACAGCTCCACCAAAGCACTGTCATTGTACCTTGCGTACGCGGTACTACCACCATCTGTATAAGTGGATATTGCTATCCCATGACATTGGTCGTCTCAGTGTAAGCATGTAGGGCGTGCGAAAAAGTGCATTGAAGCACAAGGAAGTGATTTTCAGATCATAATGTAGTGTAATGTAAAAGACGAGATCAGTTTAGCATTAGCTTGTTCTTTATTATCTAACTATTACATGTTAATCTAGTTATTGTTGTTTCTGCTCGCATCGGGCAACAATTCGTATGTAACTGGCGAACAATATGTAGTAGGGACCAGTTTTTGGTGTGCGTCACACTATATAATAAATTCAATAAAGGTAAAATTTACTTGGTTAGATGAAGTTAAGCAGGATTTTCGAGAAATGAATGCCACAGAAGACAGGACCAGAGAACGCAATGTTTCTGGAATCCTAGTTGCAAATCACACACTCGCAAAGAAAACTAAAAGAAAACCACAGGAAAACAGTGGACTAAGGAATGCAAGAAACAACTCAGGGAATTCATGTAGAGATTATGGCAATATAAGAAGAAACAGAAGCTGTCAGACAAGGCTGACAAGTTCAAACGCGTACTTTAAGTGAGCATAATGAAGAAGGAAGAATAGTTATAGCTCATGTGGAACAGTACAACTATACATACATTAAAGTTCCAAGTCATGGGACAGCGATATCCATACATACAGATGGCATCAGTATTGTGTACATAAGCTGTAAAAGGGCAGTGCATTGGCGTATCTGTCATTTGTACCAAAGTGATTCATGTGAAAAGTTTTCCTGCGTGATTATCGCTGCATGACGGGAATTAACAGACTCTGAACCGGAATGGTAGTTGGAGCTAGACACATGGGACATTCCGTTTCACCAGAGCGGCCTAGCGGTTCTAGGCGCTTTGGTCTGGTACCGCGCTGCTGCTACAGTCGCAGGTTCGAATCCAGCCTCGGGCACGGATGTGTGTAATGTCCTTATATTTGTTAGGTTTAAGTAGTTCTAAGTCTAGGGGACTGATGACCTCAGATGTTAAGTCCCATAGTGCCTAGAACCATTTGAACCATTCCATTTCTGAAATCGCTTGGGAATTTAGTATTACGAGAACGATAGTGTCGAGAGGGTACCGAGAATAGCACATTTCAGGCATTGGCACTCACCATGAACAATGCAGTGGCTGACAGCCTTCACCTAACGACCAAGAGCTGCTGTGTTTGCGTAGAGTTGTCAGTGCTAACAGACAAGCAACACTGCGAAAATTAATGTGGGACGTACGACAATCGTACCTGTTAGGACATTGAGGCGAAGTTTGGTGTCGATGGGCTGTGGCAGCAGATGACCAACGCGAGTGCGTTTGCTAATAGCACTACATCGCCTGTAGTGCCTCTCCTGGGTTCGTCACGATATCATTTGGACCTAGGCGACTGGAAACCGTGGCCTGGCCAGATGAGTCCCAACTTCAGTTGGTAGGGTTCGAGTTTGGGGCAAACCTCACGAGGCCGTGGTTCCAAGCTGTCAACAAGGCACTGTGCAAGCTGGTGCTGGCTCCACATGGGTACCGCGGAGATCCACACCATTTTTAACCAGCACATTCATTTTACCCTTGACAGACACGTCCTTTGTTGTAGTGCAGGGTCTCCCAAATTTTTCCTCTGCTGGAACATTTCGGGCAACCTGGTATTTTGAAGGTTTATAAACTTTTAAAAACTGAGTGGTACTTACTGGAATTAAGGAAAATGTGGAAGGGAGGACCCACCAATATAGCTTTCTTTTCACACAACCTATTTATCTAACAATATGTAATCATAATTGTTTTTTACAAAATGAATAAATTTACAAAATTAATGTGAATATGAATAAACTTTTGCAAAAGAAATCAAAACAGCAAACAATATGATAATAATTACAAGATTGCCGGGCCAGCAGCTGTCTTATTAAACGCCCTTCTGCAACATATGAAAACTGTATAAGCACCATTGATGACAAGAGTGATTCAGTTAATCAAAACAGATACGCAACTTTTAATTTGAAAACTGTATGTCGAAAGGTTGGGGTTGAGATGCACACCTGTGCTTAAAGGTTAAACAGACTAGGGAACAATATGATAATTCAAAGCAACCTACTTCTTAATTTCAGCTGGCAACCAAGGTCCGACTGGATCCCAACCCGTCCCTTCTGACAATTTTATTTTGAGTAAATCGCTGGTGACAGTTGGCTGTTAATATTTTGAAGGTTAAACTGACTGTCAGTTATTAAGACATTACTTATGAACACTTATTACAAGAGAACTCACTCGGTGGAACCACAAGATCCAGCTAAAATACACCAATAATGACCAGGTCTTTCAAACACAGCAATGCACAGCTTAGTACAACAGGTTTTTCAGATTACAATTACAGTAAAAATTGAACCGGTTAACATCTAAATATATCCACAAGGCCGCTGTTTTGTTTAATGGCAACCTGTGCCTTAGTACAATGATTCTGGCTGTATTTATGACTAGGAGCGGATTCATCAGAACATTAATGATCGGGTATAAACCGGAGAAGAAAGGCAATATAATAGCGGGACAAATTTTCGAACGACAACTAGTGTCTTATTACAATACTACGGCCTATATTTACGACCAAAGAGCCGACCGAGTAAAACTCTGAGGGTTGGGTACAAACCAGAAAATAATAAGGAGGACAGGTAGACACGAGGTCTACAGAATCTTACTCCCCTTCATCAGCAAGCAGTTTCATGGATCCACGGTGTGTCGCAGCGGTTACAGAGTGGTGCCAATGACATCCAGGTAGAGGGGGGCAATGTTGCCAACCAACCGACGGGATGTCGGCCTGCTGCTTGTAGTCTACGCTGACCCCGGTGAGGTACTCCGGTATCTTCGCTCTGCTCGGGCCCACCTTGCGCAGCTCGTGGCTTCGGCCGCTTGGAACTTGTGACCACCTCTTGCCGTGTCGCTCTCGGGGCCAATGAACCCCATATCTATGTCGAAAAGCAGACCTTCTAAGGAAACAATCCACAGATAGCAACTCCTCCGCACAGATATTGGCAGTGGAGCCGCAAGAGGGTTAATCGATACCACACCTGAGCCTGTGCCGCCAGACAGAACAGCGTACTAACTCAATGGCGCCACGGCTCACTGAGAAAAACTCGTTTTATTTACCGATTGCTTCACTTTTAAATTATAATCAGTAACGCAGAAATCATAATGTAATTTAAAATAAAAATTAGTGTCGTCAAAACGTCAACAAGAGCGCCATGTTTCTAATTGTTTTTGGCTGACCACTTATGCACTGCCCACGGAACGCAGTTTGGGAAACCCTGATGTAGTGTCGTGGATGCTAGGAAAAGAAAGAAACTTTAATACGCGTAATAGTAGACAGCATACAGTCGTGGGATAAGGAACAAACCAGAGAGCGACGTTTCTGGGACGCATCTCCGTATCAGGTAAGCAACAGTGGCTGAGAAGGTGGCTGCTCTGTGTAACTGCTGCAGAGAAAACAAACCCAAGGTGCCTACTTGTTTGTATTTTGTGCTACTAGTCACTATTATTTGTTTTGTGTTTAATTTAACATATTGTAACGCGTTTCGAGCATGTACTGCTCATCTTCAGTTGTTTATAATACGGAAAACTATTACTAAGACGTAAAATGTCTTAAACTAAATTAACAAAGGACATTTTGGTTATTTTTTTTATTTCCATCCTTTTGGGAGGAGGTCTTTGGGACGACGGCCGTTTACTATTGTGACAAAATAAAACACCTACAGCCGTCCTTATGGTTCTATTTTATTTTGTTGCAACGAGTTTCAAGCTTCAATGCGCCACCTTCAGGCCTGTGTGCTTAAAACAGTAACGATAGCATCATCAGCTTATCAATCAAGTTACACAGAAACAGATTAAAAACAGAATGAGAATCAAGACTCTGCCGGCCGCTGTGAGCAAGTGCTTCTAGGCGCTTCAATCTGGAACCGCGCTGCTGCTAAAGTCGCAGGTTCGAACCCTCCCTCAGGCATGGATGTGTGTGATGTCCTTAGGTTATTTAGGTTTAAGCAGTTCTAAGTCTAAGGGACTGATGACCTCAGATGTTAAGTCCCATAGTGCTTAGAGCCATTTGAACCATTTGAACAAGACTCTGCAAGTGAATTTACACCAAACATTTGATAGAACGAACAGATATCCATTGTCACATATTTAAAATATACCATAACGAATTTCCACTCAATATTTTGTACAATTATACTATTAAAAACTTCTTTAAATAACTATTGATGATCGAGATACGTTATAAATCAGTGTGTCACCTCAACTAAGACTTCATGCTGACATTTGTTGGCTCTGTCAGCTCGGTTCCAAACTGTCTCCTTTCACCCTTACATACACTGAAGAGCCAAAGAAACTGGTACACCTGTGTAATGTTGTGTAGGGTCCCTGCGAGCACGCAGAAGTGCTACTACACGACTCGACTAATGTCTGAAGTAGTGCTGGAGGGAACTGACACCATGCATTCTACATCTCTCCTAGACAGCACGTTGCAAGGCACAACGCTCAATAATGTTCATGTCTGGGGATTTTGGTGGCGAGCGGAAGAGTTAAAACTCAGAAGAGTATTCCTGGAGCCACTGTGTATCAATTCTCGACGTGAGGTGTCGCATTGTCCTGCTGGAATTGTCCAAGTCCGTCGGAATGCACAATGGACATGAATGGATGCAGGTGGTCATACAGGATGCTTACGTACGTGTCACCTGTCAGAGTCGTATCTAGACGTATCAGGGATCCCACGTCACTTCAACTGCACATGCCACACACCATTACAGAGCCTCCACCGGCTTGAACAGTCCCCTGCTGACATGCAGGATCCATGCCCATACACATCCATCCGCTCCATACAATTTGAAACGACACTCGTCCGATCAGGCAGCATGCTTCCAGTCGGGGCTGACAAGCCTGGGCGAGGCGTAAAGCTTTGTGTCGTGCAGTCATCAAGGGTACACGAGTGGGCCTTTGACTCCGAAAGTCCATATCGATGATGTTTCGTTGAATGGTTCGCACAATGACACTTTTTTACTTTGGAATTCGTTACTGCTCTTTCAATGTACATATTGAACAACATCGAGGATAGACTACAACCCAATCTCATTCCCTTCTCGACCACTGCTTTCCTTTCATGCCCCTCGACTCTTATAACTGCCGTCTGTTTTCGGCTACCTTCAGAATTTCAGAAAGACTATTCCAGTAAACACTGTCAAAAGGTTTCTCTAAACACACAAATGCTACGAATGTGCATTTGCCGTCCCTTAACCTATCTTCCAACATAAGTCATAGGGTGAGCATTGCCTCTCGCGTTCCTACATATCTCCGAAATATAAACTGATGCTCCTTGAGGTCGGCTTCTACCAGTTTTTCCGTTTTTCTGTAAATAATTCGTGTTAGTATTTTGCAACCGTGAGTATTAAAGTGACTGTTCCGTAATTTTCAGCTACTGCATACTGTGGAATTGGAATTATTACGTTCTTCTTTCACATGCCTCATACATTTTGCTCACCAGATGGAAGAGTTTTGTCATGGCTGGCTCTCCCAAGGCTATCAGTAGTTCTGACTTTCAAGTTCATCACCCCTGTATAGACCCTTTATACACTCCTTACACCTTTCAGCTTTCCCATCTTTGCTTATGACTGATTTTTCATCTGAGCTCTTGACATTCATAGAGCTGCTTCTCTTTTCTCAAAGGTCACTTTAGTTTTCCTATAAGCGTTATCTATGTTTCCCCTAGTGAAATATGCTTGTGAATCTTTACATTTGCCTTCTATCCATTCCTGTTTAGCCATTTTGCACTTCCTGTCAATCTCAATTTTTAAACGTTTGTATTCACTTTCACCTGTCTTACGCCCTTTTTAATCCGAGCACTTCGTTCTTGGTCTTCCATTCTTATTATTCCCTCCAGGCTCTTGTACATATTGTATCTTACCCGTCTCTTCTTACTGCTTACGCCTATTTTTCTCAGAATTTCGAACATCTTGCACCATTTTACACTGACAAACGCTTTTTCCAGGTCGACAAATCCTATAAACGTGTCTTGATTTTTCCTTAGTCTTGCTTCCATCATCAACCACAACGTCAGAATAGCCTCTCTGGTGCCTTTACCTTTCCTAAACCCATACTGAGCATCATCTAAGGCATCCTCAGTTTCCTTTTCCATTTTTCTGTATGTTATTCTTGTCAGGAACTCGGATGTGTGAGCTGTTAAGCTGATTGTGCGGTAATTCTCGCACTTGACAGCTCTTGCAATCTTCGTAATTGTGTCGATGATATTTTTCAGAAAGTCAGATAGTACATCGCCAGACTCATATATTCTACACACCAATGTGAAAAATCATTTTGTACCCACTTCCTCCAAAGAATTTAGAAAATTTGATAGCCTGTTAGCTATTACTTCTGCCTTATTTGATCGTAAGTCTCCCAAAGCTCTTTTTACTTGTAACATTGGATCCCCTATCTCTTCTATAGCAATTTCTGTCAATTCTTCTATCACATCGACAAGTCTTCCCCGCCATAGAAGCCTTCAATATATTCTTTTCTCCTATCCGCTCTCTACTTTGCATTCAGCAGTAGAATTTCCAATGCACTCTCAGTGTTACCGCCCTTGCTTGTAATTTCACCGAAGGTTGTTTTTATTTCTCTGTATGCTGAGTCAGTCCTTCTGATAATCATTTCTTTTTCGATTTCTTTACATTTTTCGTGCAGCCATTTCCTCTTAGCTCCCCAGCATTTACTGTTTACTTCATTCCTGGATGTATTTCTGTAGTCCAGAATTTTCCTGAACATTTTGGTACTTCCTTCTTTCGTCGATCAACTGAAGTTTTTCTTTTGTTCCTCATGGTTTCTTCGTAGTTACCTTCGTTGTACGAATCTTTTTTCTTGCCAGCTTCTGTGATTTTTCCTTTTGGTAGATGTCTATTCCTGCCTGTTGAGCTATTCCTTATCACAGTATCTATAGCCTTTAAGATCTTCAAGCGTACTTATTCATTCCTTAATGCTTCCACTCATTTGTGCACTGATTCTTCCTGACTAGTATCAAACTTCAGCCTACTCTTCATCACTTCTTAATTGTGATCTGAGTGTATATCTGCCCCTGGTAATACTTTACAATCCAGTACCTGATTTCGGAATCGCTGCCTGATCACGATGTTCTCTAACTGAAATATTCCTGTATCTTCCGATCTTTTCCAAGTACACCTCCTCCTCTTGTGATTCTTGAACAGAGTATTTGCTGTTACCAACTGAAATTTATGGCGGAATTCAATTATTCTTTCTCTTTTCTCATTCCTAATGCAGCCCCATCGTCTTCCATAACTCTTTGTGCTACTCCTTCCCCTACGGCAGGATTTCATTCGCGCGATGACTGTTAGATTTTCATCACCCTTTACATACACAATTACCCATTCACTATCTTCATATACTTTCTCTTTCTCTTGATCTTTCACTTGCGACGTCGACATGTATACCTGAAGTATCGTTACTGGTGTTGTTTAATGTAGATTCTGATGAGAACAATCTTATCATTGAGTTGTTCACAGTAATTCACTCTCTGTCCTACGTTCTTATTCATAACGAGTATGCTCCCGTTATACTATTTTCCTATACTCATTCAACGAGAAGTCCTCGTCCCTAACAATATCTAGACTGAGCGTTAGCATTTTCCTTTTCAGATTTTCTGGCTTCCCTACCACGTTCAAACTTCTGACGGTCCACGCCCCGACTCGTAGAATGTTATCGTTTCGTTGGTTATTCAATATTTTTCTCATGGTCACCTCCCACTTGACAGTTCGCTCTCAGAGATCAGATTGGGGGACTATTCCGGAATCTTTTGTCAATCGAGAGATCATAATGACTGTTTTTCAAATTACAGGCTACATGTCCTGCGGATACACATTATGTGTCTTTAGTGCTGTGGCGACCGTTGCCTTCTGCAGTTGCAGATCTTTAGGTGAAAAAAGTTGCCTCTGTATTCATGATAAAGTTTGTGCTTTGTATATATGCTATGTTTATCTTTTTGTATCAAAGTAGTTTACCTTATAAAATTATTGAGTGGATAATTGCGAAACGTTTCAGGTACGACAAGTTTGGTGTACTTTACAGCAAATTTTACCTTAAACGTACGACCCGTTCTCAAGCTCACCACATCAGTTATATAAAAATGTAGCATTTTTTAAAATCTTGTCCACATCTACAGATATTTCTGTGAACATCCATTATTGAAGTACTGTCTTGCAGAGCGTTTACATTTCGATATAAGACATATTGGATAAAGTTTCTCAGGTCGAACTTATTTGGTCTGTGTGTGTGTGTGTGTGTGTGTGTGTGTGTGTGTGTGTGTGTGTGTGTGTGTCTGTTTGTGTTTGTGTGCATGTGTGTGTCTAGGGAAGTGCTTGTAATGAATATGTTGTTATGCTTGTTGCTGTATAGTGGACAAATTGCACCCTGATTGGCAACAGTAACAGCTTATTTAACATTTTTAAGTTAGCACATGTATTTTTATTTGTATGTACACAAAATGATGACATTTATTGCATTTAAGTTCTTGAACTACACAGCGAAATCAAAGTTTCTCCAGTATCAGGTCACTAACACCATAGATTAGTGACCTATGACCATAGTGTACTATCTCTCTCAGAACTTAATTGAAGTAGTTACCAATGTTGCCAACCTGTGCGATTTGTACCATGTTGTGAGACATTTTGACAAATATTTTTCAGGAAGTGGCAAAGGGATATTTTTGCAAAAAGTGAGATGAATATGGGACAGTTAATTATTGCCTCTGACATAATGTAGTAATGGTTATGGTACACACAACAGCAAAGATTAAAATTTCGTAGAAGTTAAGTACATGGCACCCATCAACTGTCATTTGTACAACCAGCAGTCAACATTCTCACTATGGGTACGACAGGTTTGCTTACACAGCAGTAAAACACGTGCACTGTTGTAGGTGTGATTGTCACACTTCCCTCGAAAAAAGGTAAAAGCAGCCCATGAAAATATTTATACGACGCCGGTTGACTGTCATTTGTTCAACCAGCAATCAGCACTTCCATTGTAGTAGCTATTGTTAGTTCAAATTTACTTTAGTATGCACGACTTAAATGCAGCTTTATTTATGGCCGGCCGGAGTGGCCGTGTGGTTCTAGGCGCTACAGTCTGGAACCGCGTGACCGCTACGGTCGCAGGTTCGAATCCTGCCTCGGGCATGGACGTGTGTGATGTCAGTTGGTTAGTTAGGTTTAAGTAGATCTAAGTTCTAGGGGACTGATGACCATAGCAGTTAAGTCCGATAGTGCTCAGAGCCTTTATTTATGAATGAGTGACACTTGTGAAAGATTGTCGGACTGCCGATTAAATAATGCATCTCAGAATGCAAGTTAGACAGGAGGATAAGTCAAGTGGCATGTTAAGCTGTAACATAGCGCATTGTTATATGGTATTGTTTGAAGTGGTTTAATTTGCTCAGGTCAGTTTACACGAAGTTATTACTTGTTGGTTGTCACTTGGGGTCTTGGATGCAAATCTTGATCTTATTAAGAAATAATTGTTTCTGAGTGGTTTGCCTTTGATTGCGGCAGCATACACAATCATTAACCCGGCTCCAGGGAGGTAGGTTCCCCTTCCCTATTCTTCCACTGAGGTAATTCCTGTCTGGCACATCCACGTTGTGGGGGTGGGCATCCTTAACTTCAGAAGGCCGGAGTGATAGGATGGCTGAGTTCAGGCAGGGACCCAATCCCATGGGGCATAATCCATGCCCAGGGTTACAGGTGAAGACATTAATGGCAGCGACGATGGAGAAGAAGGACTTCGGAATGTCGAAGGTGGCAGATGAGGCAACCCTCCTGTCTGGGGTTAAATGAGAGGGGAAATACCATTTAGCTGTAGTGTCTGTACCCCAGAGTCTGTTCTCCAGCTTAGGGGCGGCCTAATTACATGCTGGCAGTTGCTATAAAATGCCCTCAGCGACAGATGAAGCGACCTGTCGGTTGAGGAATCTTTAATCTAATCTATAGCTACGTCTCTGCTAAATTCGGAGCCTGCTAGGGCGTCCACCGGAAGCGAAGCGCGCCACTTGCGCCCGAGTGACCTGAGAAATGGGTGAGGGTCACCTATTCATGGATGGGGTAGGATAAAGAAATCAGTTCAGCCTAAACAACTAATGAGATTTGCTACCCTCAATATTGGTTCATTGACCGGCCGACATAGTGAACTAGCAGAAATGCTTAAAAAGAGACGTGTCAACATTGCCTGCATGAAGGAGACCAAGTGGAAATGTTCAAAGGCAAAATAAATCGGAGACGGCTACAAACTCATCTATCATGGTACCAGAACACGAAACGGCGTAGCAATAGTCGACGACCAGGACTTCCATAACAATGTCACCTGTGTCAACAGGGTGTCAGAAAAGCTTATGTATATCAAGATTGATTCAACAGCTATCACAGCCCACATTGGATCTTGCTATTCACCTCAAACTGGATACACTGACGATGAGAAAGACAAGTTTTGAAATAGTTTGGACGCCCTCCTTCGAGCAGTTCCCCAGGATGAGTCCATTATTGTTGGAGGAGATTTAAACAGACATGTCGGGGCTCACAAAGAAGGATATATGCGATGCCATGGAGGACATGGATTCAGTGTGTGGGATGATGATGGATGTCAGATACTTGATTTTGCAGAAGCTCATGATATCATTGTGATCAACACATAGTTTAAAAAGAGGTCAACACATCTGGCTACTTATAGAAGTGGAGGACATGCTACTCAGATCGATTATTGGCTAGTTTGTCAACAAGACATGAAGCTGGTAACGGATACCAAAGTAATTTTGTATGACTGCATCTCCCCACAACACCGATTGCTTGTCCTCAATATTTGTGTGTTACATAACCCAAACCTAAACCTAAGACTGGGCCTGAGCAAATTAAGTGGTGGTGAATGAACACCCAGCGAAAAGAGTTGATGACAGCCTTGGTAAACGTCTCCATGAAGACCGATCAGTCGGTTGAAGATATGTGTTAAGATACTGTGGAACAAATACATCAAGCAGCGACAAAAACGCTGGGAAAAAACATACCTGGAAGAAAATACATTGATAAACAAACCGGGTGGTGGACAGATGAAGTCAAGCAGGCAATCAAGGAGAAAACGATGGCGAACAAGACTTGGTGGAATTCACGACTTAACACTGATCTCCAGAAATATGGCAACCTGAAATCAGCAGCAAAAAGAACAGTAGCTGCAGCAAAAGACCAATATCACCAGACACTGTATGACCAGCTTGACACACCATCAGGAGAAAACAACGTCTTCCGTCTTGCTAAGTCATGTCACCGTTCAACTCAGGACATTGGACATGCCACGCACATCAAGAAAGCCGACGCCAAACTGCTAAGAGATAGACAATCTATTCCCCAGAGTTGGACAGATTAATTTGATAACATCAGCAACAAAGAGTTTACGTGTCCACCAATAACTAGTCCTAATCCTATCTTAGGACCCGACCCCTCAATGACACCTGAGGAAGTAATGCTTGCAATTAGCAAGATGAAAAATGGAAAAGCAACTGTTTCAAATGACCTACCAGCGGAAATCTGGAAAATCCTCGGAAAGCCTGCTTCAGAATTCCTTGCCTCTCTCTTCAACCACATAACCGTCGAAAAACAACTTTCACAAGCATGGACAACTAGCATAACAGTTCCAACCTGGAAGGGAAAAGGAGACGTAAACGACTGGTCGACTTATCACCCTATTCGACTCCTCTATCACACTTGATAGCAGACTCAGAAGTATTGTCTCTGTAACACCAAACCAGTGTGGATTTGTTAAGGGATGCAGCACCATCGATGCTATCCATGCCACTCGCCTTTTGATGGAAAAACATAGAGAGAGACAGAAGAGTGTACACATGGCATTTCTAGACCTAGAAAAGGCTGTCGGTCGTATGCCACACGATCTTATTTGGCGAGCTCTTCGCTGCCATGGCGTCTCTGAAGAGTATGTGAGTTGGGTGCATCTTTTGTACCATAATTCCACTAGTGTTGTTCGGAGTCCTGCTGGAATTGCTCCGCCCTTCGATATCACTGTGGGTGTTCATCAGGGTTCTGCCCTTCCACCATTGCTATTCATCCTTTGCATGGATATGGCAACAGCTGACATACAGACTTCACATCCCTGGGCACTTCTTTATGATGTTGATGTGGTACTTGTTGCCCAAGCCTGCCCTGGTCTCCAGCACCAGGTTCAAACGTGTAAGGACGGACTGGCTGAAAAAGGACTGCACCTCAATGTCCAGAAGACAAAGTACCTAGAATGCGGGTCACAAACCAGAGGCACCATAAGTATCAGCGAAGAAGACCTGCAGAAGACCATGCATTGTAAGTACCTAGGGCCTGTCGTCACCTCAGACTGCGACACGATTCTCGGATGAGGGTGAATGCAGCTTGGCTCAAGTGGAGACAGGTCACTGGAGTCCTCTGCGATAGAAAGATGCCTCAGTATCTAAAGGCAAAAGTATATAAGACCATGGTACGCCCAGCAGCAATGTATGGGACTGAGTGTCGCGCTATGACGAAACAACAGGAGCAAATGTTACACAGCATGGAGATAAAGATGCTTTGATGGTCGATGGGGCTGACACGATGTGACCACATAGCAAATATAGACGTCCGGCATAGGTTTGGTGTCACGCCGATCACCGACAGTTTAGTTTAGTTTAGTTATGTCATGTTCTGTAGATCATTTTTACGATTATTTTATAGATATAATGTGGAACAGGTCAGATTACAAGATTTATATACACACATGAATAGTGCCAATATTAACATTACTGAAATTTTTAGTTCTTCTCATGCAACTACATTTAGAAGTACAATTTTTTTTTGCAGTTCTGGAACAGAACCTCATCCATGAAATAGAAGGAGTTTTCCAGAAGAAATTATTTTAAGCCAGATTTAAAACTTGATTTGTTACTTGCCAGACACTTTACATTGTTGGGCAAATGATCAAAACTTTTTGTTGCTGAATAATGTACTCCTTTTTGAGCAACTGACAGCTTCAATAACGCATAGGAAAGGTCATTTTTCCCTCTAGTGTTGTACGTACAAACATCACTGTTCTTCGCAAACTGAGATGGATTATTTATAACGAATTTAATTAGCAAATATATGTACTGTGGTACTGCAATTAAAATACCTAACTCCTTGAATAGGTGCTTACATGATGTCCTTGGGTGTAACACCACTAATTATTCTCACTGCTCTAAGTGATGAGTTACCGCAGAAAACTATTCCATAAGACATTATTGAGTGGAAACTTGCAAAGTACATTAGGAGGCTGATCTTTTTATTACCAAGACTAGTGATTATGCGAAGAGCGAAACAAGCAGAACTTAATTGTTTCAGAAGCTCAGTAATACACCTCTTCCAATTCAAGTTGTCGTCAATGTGAGCACCCAAAAATTCAGAGAGATCTACCCCGTTAACTGAGCCCTGTTCATATGCTACATCAATTGTCAGTATGACTATTCGGTGTACAGAACTGGATATAGTGAGTTTTTTCAGAATTAAGGGAGAGTCCATTTTCTGAGAACCACTTGATAAGTCTTTGAAAGACATTCTTAACAATCTCTTGGGATTTATTGTAACACTAATGTCATCTGCAAAAAGTACTAGCTCTACCTGCTGAACGTTAAGTGAGAGGTCATTCACATGAATAAGGAACAGCAGAGGACCTAAAATTGAACCCTGTGGGACTCCCTTTGTGATAACTCTCCATTCACTAGAATTTACCACCCTCCCAACATTATTTTCAGTTATTCAGCACAAATTTTTGCTTTGTGTTCGTTAAGTATGATTCAAACCATCTGTGTGTATAGCCCTCAATTCCATAAAACCTGAGTTTTTCTAAGTGTGTGACATGATCCACACAGTCAAATGCGTTGCAAAGATTACAAAAAATACCAGCTGGCGATAATTTGTTATTTAGGGCTTGTACTATCTGGTGGGTAAATATGTAGATAGCATTGTCAGTCAAGTAACCCTTCCAGAATCCGAAGTGTGACATGCTGAGTAAATTATTTTCACTTAAATGTGAGAGTATTCTTGAATACATTTCGAATTAGAAAATGAAGTCAGCAATGAGACTGGTCTATAATTATTTAAGTCACTCTTGTCCTCTTTCTTATGAAGAGGTTTGATAATTGCGTATTTCAATCTGTCTGGAAAATTTCCCTGTGCCAGCGAAGCATTACTTATATCACTAAAGACTCCACTTATTCAATTAGCACAACACTTCAAAATTCTGTTAGAGACTCCATCTACACCACATGGGCTCTTGTTTTTCAGTATACTTATAATTGCCTTAATTTCAGTAGGGGATGTCGGTGCTATTTCTAAAGGCCTAAAGTCCTGGGGAAAGACATGTTTAACCTATATTTTTGCTTCTTCAACTGAACCCTGTAACCGTATTTTTGCTGCTACATTCAGAAAGAGATTGTTAAAAATACTTGCAACTTCTGAATGATCACTCACAATATCATCATTTAGCTTTATTGCTATGATATGCTGTGCACTATTAGGCTGCCCCATCTCCCATTTGACAATATTCCATATAGTTTTAATCATATTTTCCGTATTATTAATTTCTGTCAGAACGCATAAGCTTCTCTACATCTTAATGACTTTCTTTAAAATGTTGCAGTATCTTTTGTAGTAAACAACTAACATCGTATCCTGACTTATTCTGGCCTGTCCACATATTCCCCTCTTCCTCTTAGATGATATCTTAATCCCTTAGTAATCCATGGCTTACTAGACTTTGTAATGGCTTTTTTGGATAACGTTTCAGGAAAGCACAAAAAACAGCGCTCCACATCTACCCAGGAGGAACAAGACCACCAGGAAGACCAGCAAAGGGATGGACGGACAATGTCAGGGGAGACATGCACGTTATTGGCTTAAGACCAGAAGATTTCAACGACAGGGGGAAATGGAGGAGATGTAGCAAATAAGCAGACCCTGCAAGTCGGAATTAATGCTTGGAAAGAGAGAGAATTGTTTCTGAGTGGTTTGTTTTGCACACATTTAGGAATGTCAGACTGCAACCCTTCGAGTGTAGAGAAATAGATATTCGGGTGCAATGAATGAGATCCGGTAAAACATACTGAAACTTTCCAATACTCTTGGCTTCAAACTGACAGATTTAGAGGTTGGTTGGATGCCGTTGAAGGTGACAACAGAAAGGCGCGGTGTAAACAGTGTTACTTTATTGTTGGCTGCAGTAGAAGCGACCTCGAAAAACATGCTTATCGAGTTAAACACATTAAACATGCTGAAACTGTGCAAAGGAACAAAACTGTTGTTGATTGTTTTCGAAACTGTTTGATGAAAGCAAACATACGGAAAAGGCGAAGACAGCTGAACTAAGATTAGCAACTTTCTTCGTTGAGCATATTGTTGCATTTTAAACAGTGAACCAACATGTTCCTGTGTTAAAAGATGTTTTCTCTGACTTCAAAATTGCTTCAGCGGTGACTTGAGGTCGTATAAAGTGTACCAATATAGTGAAAAATGCCATTGCAAAGGTGGAAACTGATAAAACGTTTCAGTATCTAAAGGAAATTTTCTATTTTACTGAACGAGAGTACCGACATATCAGATAGCAAACATATATACGTTTTAGTGAAATATGTGACGCCAGTTGACGGGTACGTAAAAACCCAACTTCTGATGTCGAAACCTCTGGATGCCAAAGACTGCTCGGGAGAAAATCTATTCATAGCTCTGAGGAGTGTGTCGAAAGAGAAAGATATTCCAATTACAAATGTAATTGGCATGGCTTGTGACAATGTGTCTGTAATGTTGGGAAGCTCTAATTCTGTTATAACAAGACTTAGAAATGTTGTACCAAATCTGATTGTTCTCAACTCTGTATGCCATTCATCTGCTTCAGTTACAAACAAGACATGTCAGAAGCTTCCTAGATCCTGTGAAGAGTTAATAAGGTCCGTGACAAGGAACATACCTGGCAGTGCAAAGCGCTGCACTATTTTACAAGAATTTCCAGAACTTTTAGGAGTTGAACGTAAATAGTTCTTTAAATTATCGAGTACGCGGTAGCTGATTTTACACGTATGTGTTGTTCGTCTGCTAGAAAACTGGGACGTGTTTTTGCACTACTTCCAGTTAGCAACTGTTCAAGATAAAAGTCCGCAGAAACAGAGCTTCGCGAATTTGAAAGTTCGTGTATCACAAGGCGCGTTTACACTGAGCTCAGAACGTGTTTTTGTTTGCAACATTGTTCCCTCCACATGTTGGCTACATTATTCGTTGTTCATGTATTCAATGATTACATATTGTCTCTAAAGTATGTTTTAGTTTACTTAGACACTTTTAACGCTCTTTTCCAATTGAGGAAAATATTAATTCACAAGTTTTCAGAAGATTCTTTTGGTCTGTTTATAAAACATTCGTCAGAACTTTCAAAACCCTGGCGTCCTCACTGAAATTCACAAGATTAATAAACTTCCACCATACCATTATCTCCCATTAGAATCAGAATATGTTGGCCCCAAACAAACTGTCGCTAGGATTTTTGTCGGTATTATTGATTATGTGAGGTCACTTCAGTATATTGCAGGTTTGACAAAATATTATTATCAATAAATATTGAGCACGCGCAGGCCCCTAACAGTTGTCTACACTATGCTGTCGGCGTCTAGTTAAAAAACTAGAGTACACTAAGAGTGTACGATAGTAAGATCCAAAGTATACCCGAAATTCAGTTAGAACACGACTAAAGTAACGTACAACAGCGAATTGATGAAGTTAATAACTTGCTACGAATGTGTCTTATTTATAATAACTGAAGATGTCAAGATGATGAGTTGCAAAAAAAATTAACAAGAGATTGAAAATGATTTGGGGCTGCTGACCTGTAAAGTAGGGGGGCTTCCGAAACTACAAAGAGATTCTTCACTGTACCCAAAGAAATATGACGCACTTCTTACTTGAGCTTCAGGCAAGCTCGTTGCATTGCATCAATGGGTTCGGTTAAACATGGTCCGAACGCTACAAAAATTGCCAATTTGGATTTTATCTCATTGCCACTGTAAAGTTTTTTTTTTTTTTTTTAACTTTATTGTTGTTTTAAAACCTGTACAATTCAGGTAGGCTGGCAGCGGCACACTACGCCGCTCTTCAGCCATAGCGTTTTACAAGAGTATGAAACATGGTGAATGACAATGAACAAAGTGACGGGCAAAAGAGAGAGGTCACAGAGACATAAAAAACACGGAGTCGTTCACAGGTGACGATAACAACACTGAAAACACGTTGGCACGGCGCACAAAACACTGGTGAGTCCGACGGCACAAGTGAACGTAGGAGTGGGACGGCGGACACCAAAAACACTATACGACGTCACACACACGAGACACAAAAGGCGACGATCTCCGGCGTGCGAATGTTCACTATACGTGTGCGAGTCCAGGGACCTGCCAAGAGAGGAGGAGGAGGGAGGGGAGTGGGAGAGCGAGAGGGGAGAGCAGAGATGCCACGGGCAGGGGAGATAGGGGGGAGGGAGGAAGGGGGAGAGGAAGCCCGGGGGAAGAGGGGGAAGGGAGGGGACAGGGAGATGGAAAAAGAAGGGAAGAGAAGAGAAGGGAGGGAGGGTGCCGAAAGGAAAGGACACGGGAAGTGGGGGGCGGGGCAGGGTCAAAGTTGATAGGAGGGGTAGATGGAGGGGACGAGGACATCATCAGGGAGAGGGAGCTGGCGGAAGCCACCTTGGGAGAGGGTATGGAGGGTGGAGAGATGGAGACCGGGTGGGACGTGGGAATACAGGCGCGGCAGCGGGCGGGGGTGGGAGAGGATCGGGGAAATGAGCGGGTGAGGAGGATCAAGTTTACGTGAGGTGTACAGGATACGTATCCTTTCAAGGAAAAGGAGGAGGTGGGGGAAGGGGATGAGATCATACAGGATCCGCGTGGGGGAGGGGAGACGGAGGCGATAGGCAAGGCGGAGAGCATGGCGTTCAAGGATTTGGAGGGATTTATAGAAGGTAGGGGGGGCGGAGATCCAGGCTGGATGGGCGTAACAAAGGATAGGGCGGATGAGGGATTGATAGGTGTGGAGGATTGTGGAGGGGTCCAGACCCCACGTGCGGCCGGAAAGGAGCTTGAGGAGACGGAGTCGGGAACGTGCCTTGGCTTGGATTGTCTGGAGATGGGGAGTCCAGGAGAGGCGACGGTCGAGGGTGACGCCAAGGTACTTAAGGGTGGGAGTGAGGGCGATAGGACGGCCATAGACGGTGAGATAGAAATCAAGGAGGCGGAAGGAAGGGGTGGTTTTGCCTACAATGATCGCCTGGGTTTTGGAGGGATTGACCTTGAGCAACCACTGGTTGCACCAAGCGGTGAACCGGTCAAGATGGGATTGGAGAAGGCGTTGGGAGCGTTGCAGGGTGGGGGCAAGGGCGAGGAAGGCGGTGTCATCGGCAAACTGGAGGAGGTGGACGGGGGGCGACGGCGGCGGTATGTCCGCCGTGTACAAAAGGTACAGAAGGGGGGAGAGGACGGAGCCTTGGGGCACACCGGCGGAGGGGAAAAAGGTGTAGGAATCGGTGTTATGGATGGTGACATAGGAAGGACGGCGGGAGAGAAAGGAACCGATCAGACGGACGTAGTTAATGGGAAGGGCAAAGGTTTGGAGCTTGAAGAGGAGACCGGAATGCCAGACGCGGTCATAAGCGCGTTCGAGGTCAAGTGAGAGGAAGATGGCGGAGCGACGGGAATTAAGCTGTTCGGAAAGGAGATGAGTGAGGTGAAGGAGAAGATCGTCGGAAGAGAAGGATGGCCGAAAGCCACACTGGGTGACGGGAAGGAGGCGGTGCTGGCGGAGATGCTGGTGGATGCGGCGGGTGAGAATAGATTCTAGGACCTTGCTGAAGACCGAGGTAAGGCTGATGGGACGGTAGGAGGAGACTGCGGACGGCGGTTTGCCAGGTTTTAGGAACATGAGGATACGGGAGGTTTTCCACAGGTCGGGGTAGTAACCGGTGGACAGGACTACATTGTAGAGCCTGGCCAGGGTGGAGAGGAAAGAGACAGGAGCTTCACGAAGGTGACGGTAGGTGGCACGATCGTGACCAGGAGCGGTGTTGCGTTTTGTGCGGAGTGTATCAATGAGATCCTGTGTAGTGATAGGGGCATTGAGTTCCGTGTGTGTAATGTTGTCCAAGTACTGGAAGCCAGGAGCGAGGGGAGGGGAAGAGGTGTCAGTTCGATCGCGGACATCTGGGAAGAGGGAGTAATCGAACTGGGGATCATCGGGGACGGAAAATACATCGGAGAGGTAGGAGGCAAAGTGATTGGCCTTACTAAGGGAGTCAGGGAAAGGGTGATCATCATGGAGAAGAGGATAATAGGGGGAGGGTTTAGTTCCGGTAAGGCGACGGAAGGCCGACCAGAACTTGGACGAGTTGATTGGTAGGGTTGCATTTAAACGGGTGCATGTCTGTCGCCAGTCCCGGCGTTTCTTAGCCGCGAGCAAATTACGAACGTGTCGCTGGAGTTGCCGGTGGCGTCGTAGTGTGTCCGGGTCACGCGTGCGGAGGAAGGCACGGTAGAGACGACGGGATTCACGGAGGAGGAGAACGGCCTGTGGGGGTAAGGGAGGACGGTGGGGTTGGATGGCGACAGTAGGAACATGGGCCTCCACGGCCTCAGACAAGGTCCGTTGGAGAAAGGAGGCGGCATGGGTGACATCGTCAGGGTGGTGGTAGGTGAGAGGGTGGCTATCGACCTGGGTGGAAAGGGTATCCCGGTAGGCATTCCAGTCGGCTCGGGAGTAGTCGTGGACATACTTAGGGGGAGGGTCAGTACGAGGGTCGGGGCGAGTGCGACTGTAAAGTTTTTTTTTTTTTTTTTTTTTACTTTATTGTTATTTTAAAACCTGTACAATTCAGGTAGGCTGGCAGCGGCACACTACGCCGCTCTTCAGCCATAGCGTTTTACAAGAGTATGAAACATGGTGAATGACAATGAACAAAGTGACGGGCAAAAGAGAGAGGTCACAGAGACATAAAAAACACGGAGTCGTTCACAGGTGACGATAACAACACTGAAAACACGTTGGCACGGCGCACAAAACACTGGTGAGTCCGACGGCACAAGTGAACGTAGGAGTGGGACGGCGGACACCAAAAACACTATATGACGACACACACACGAAGCACAAAAGGCGACGATCTCCGGCGCGCGAATGTTCACTATACGTGTGCGAGTCCGGGGACCTGCCAAGAGAGGAGGAGGAGGGAGGGGAGTGGGAGAGCGAGAGGGGAGAGCAGAGATGCCACGGGCAGGGGAGATAGGGGGAGGGAGGAAGGGGGAGAGGAAGCCCGGGGGAAGAGGGGGAAGGGAGGGGACAGGGAGATGGGAAAAGAAGGGAAGAGAAGAGAAGGGAGGGAGGGTGCCGAAAGGAAAGGACACGGGAAGTGGGGGGTGGGGCAGGGTCAAAGTTGATAGGAGGGGTAGATGGAGGGGACGAGGACATCATCAGGGAGAGGGAGCCGGCGGAAGCCACCTTGGGAGAGGGCATGGAGGGTGGAGAGATGGAGACCGGGTGGGACGTGCGAATACAGGCGCGGCAGCGGGCGGGGGTGGGAGAGGAGTGGGGAAACGAGCGGGTGAGGAGGATCAAGTTTACGTGAGGTGTACAGGATACGAATCCTTTCAAGGAAAAGGAGGAGGTGGGGGAAGGGGATGAGATCATACAGGATCCGCGTGGGGGAGGGGAGACGGATGCGATAGGCAAGGCGGAGAGCATGGCGTTCAAGGATTTGGAGGGATTTATAGAAGGTAGGGGGGGCGGAGATCCAGGCTGGATGGGCGTAACAAAGGATAGGACGGATGAGGGATTTATAGGTGTGGAGGATTGTGGAGGGGTCCAGACCCCACGTGCGGCCGGAAAGGAGCTTGAGGAGACGGAGTCGGGAACGTGCCTTGGCTTGGATTGTCTGGAGATGGGGAGTCCAGGAGAGGCGACGGTCGAGGGTGACGCCAAGGTACTTAAGGGTGGGAGTGAGGGCGATAGGACGGCCATAGACGGTGAGATAGAAATCAAGGAGGCGGAAGGAAGGGGTGGTTTTGCCTACAATGATCGCCTGGGTTTTGGAGGGATTGACCTTGAGCAACCACTGGTTGCACCAAGCGGTGAACCGGTCAAGATGGGATTGGAGAAGGCGTTGGGAGCGTTGCAGGGTGGGGGCAAGGGCGAGGAAGGCAGTGTCATCGGCAAACTGGAGGAGGTGGACGGGGGGCGACGGCGGCGGCATGTCCGCCGTGTACAAAAGGTACAGAAGGGGGGAGAGGACGGAGCCTTGGGGCACACCGGCGGAGGGGAAAAAGGTGTAGGAATCGGTGTTATGGATGGTGACATAGGAAGGACGGCGGGAGAGAAAGGAACCGATCAGACGGACGTAGTTAATGGGAAGGGCAAAGGTTTGGAGCTTGAAGAGGAGACCGGAATGCCAGACGCGGTCATAAGCGCGTTCGAGGTCAAGTGAGAGGAAGATGGCGGAGCGACGGGAATTAAGCTGTTCGGAAAGGAGATGAGTGAGGTGAAGGAGAAGATCGTCGGAAGAGAAGGATGGCCGAAAGCCACACTGGGTGACGGGAAGGAGGCGGTGCTGGCGGAGATGCTGGTGGATGCGGCGGGTGAGAATAGATTCTAGGACCTTGCTGAAGACCGAGGTAAGGCTGATGGGACGGTAGGAGGAGACTGCGGACGGCGGTTTGCCAGGTTTTAGGAACATGAGGATACGGGAGGTTTTCCACAGGTCGGGGTAGTAACCGGTGGACAGGACTACATTGTAGAGCCTGGCCAGGGTGGAGAGGAAAGAGACAGGAGCTTCACGAAGGTGACGGTAGGTGGCACGATCGTGACCAGGAGCGGTGTTGCGTTTTGTGCGGAGTGTATCAATGAGATCCTGTGTAGTGATAGGGGCATTGAGTTCCGTGTGTGTAATGTTGTCCAAGTACTGGAAGCCAGGAGCGAGGGGAGGGGAAGAGGTGTCAGTTCGATCGCGGACATCTGGGAAGAGGGAGTAATCGAACTGGGGATCATCGGGGACGGAAAATACATCGGAGAGGTAGGAGGCAAAGTGATTGGCCTTACTAAGGGAGTCAGGGAAAGGGTGATCATCATGGAGAAGAGGATAATAGGGGGAGGGTTTAGTTCCGGTAAGGCGACGGAAGGCCGACCAGAACTTGGACGAGTTGATTGGTAGGGTTGCATTTAAACGGGTGCATGTCTGTCGCCAGTCCCGGCGTTTCTTAGCCGCGAGCAAATTACGAACGTGTCGCTGGAGTTGCCGGTGGCGTCGTAGTGTGTCCGGGTCACGCGTGCGGAGGAAGGCACGGTAGAGACGACGGGATTCACGGAGGAGGAGAACGGCCTGTGGGGGTAAGGGAGGACGGTGGGGTTGGATGGCGACAGTAGGAACATGGGCCTCCACGGCCTCAGACAAGGTCCGTTGGAGAAAGGAGGCGGCATGGGTGACATCGTCAGGGTGGTGGTAGGTGAGAGGGTGGCTATCGACCTGGGTGGAAAGGGTATCCCGGTAGGCATTCCAGTCGGCTCGGGAGTAGTCGTGGACATACTTAGGGGGAGGGTCAGTACGAGGGTCGGGGCGAGTGCGACTGTAAAGTTTCAATTTGCCACATATAATAAACACATTAGCAAGAATGTTGCTGGGTGTGAAGTACATTCCTTACAAGATGGCCATAGATATGGACATTTATTCAAATTTCCTGAAGCAACTGGAAACAAGTAATTGATATCGGTAAGGACATCGTTCTTATTTTCAGCATTTTCCTGCTGAACAGTTTATTGCGAAATCCAGTACACAGCCGTTACGTCCTGCACTGTTGCTCGACGTCGCCGACAGATGTCAGCTCAAAAAGCTGTCGGGAAAACATGGCGATCATTTTATCCTTGTCTCCTGTCGCCGTCTGCAGTTCGTGACTACCTGTAATCCAGTCACATAGTATTTTCAGCCACATTGATTGTGTGTAGTGTGTTAACTTTTAAGAACCCGTTACGAAAAAACAATTTGTGAAACTGTACCACGTTAACCAAAAATTTGACGGTGTATAGAGCTAACTGCCGATTTCGTCACAGGCGTCTAAAGCTAGCGAAATGAGGGATGCTCAACTACCGGACCTACCGATAGATGGCTCTACCAGCTGATTACTGTCGTCTGTATTGCCCGCCATATTCGAATCTGGCAAGAAGTTACTTTCGGTCTGTACGGTGTATAAGGAACTAAGGATTATCGAAATGGTGATTTCTTGTTCCGCTTTCAAGTGTACGAAGCGATGGAGTAAGGAAAGTGACTTACCATTTCACAGGTAATAGGACTACCGATACAATACGACAACAACACAGACTTAGTGCGTTTGCTAATTCGATGTTTTTGAACAGGTTTCCTCTAAAGCACCCAGAGCTGCTAAAGAAGTGGATTACTTCCGTGAAGCGGAAAGATTTTAAACCTACGTCTTGCAGTTTTCTTTGCGGAAACCTTTTCCGGCAAGATGATTACGTAGTGAGCTCTGGAACGTGGAAGAAACGTCTCAGACACGAAGCAGTGCCATCAATTTTTGACTTTCCGACACATTTGATGCCACCAAATAAACAGCCACGACGACATGTTAGGATTTTGAGTGACAACGATGCTTCTCCATTTGAGGTAGCTAATTAATTTCCTTGCTATGTGTGTGGTTTTGACTTTTGTGAATTTATTTCGTGCGGACACAAATGGGCTACATAGGTCTAAGCAATGTTGTAATACAGTTCCATATTTTTGTTTTTAGCGTTCTGTCCTGGAATCCGTGCTTGATTTGCCCTCTGCAGAAGCTACTGATTGCGTGGAGAATTTTGTCAATGAGAATTCTTCCGTGGGAAGCATGTCCCATTTATCCAATGCAGAAGCTGCGAATTGTGTCGAAATCGTTAGTATAAGGATGTTTTCACACCCCCAAAGTTTTCTTATAATATTTTTTCATCAAGCCTTGAGTTATTTCAATCATATATAACGAAATTATTTCTTTATTTCAGAGTGCAGTTGGTTCTCAAGTAATTGATTGTGGTATACAGTCGAAAGTAGAAATGGAAGACAAGGCGACCAAAACTTGCAATTTTTTCTCAGACATTGTGCACGAATTAAAACGTTAACTGAAATGTGAAGTGTGTCCGTGAAAAACTTCGAAGAAGAGAGAAGAAAGTGTTTTCCATGGATGACATCATAAGTTCATTGAAGGAGAAGGGGCATCTTCCTGAGAAGTTACATAACTTCTTCAATCATCAGAAAGGAAAACAAGTGGAATTAGTGTGCAATTTAGTGGACAACTCTCTCTCGTCAAAGGGTAATAGATACACAACAAATGTGAAAATGTTTGCAATGACTGTGTACTTTTATTCACCAGCAGCATATGAATACCTGCAAAAATTAATGCCTCTGACCCATAAATCATTGATTTCCAAATGGGTGGTAAGTGTCGACTGTGAAACTGGCTTCTTAAAAGATGTTTTTAAGTACGTTGATTCGAACCCAATCGTAAGGGACCAGTTCAGCGATTCATGTCTAATTGTAGACAGTGTGGCACTTAGGAAGCAAGTAGTATGGGACCAAGGAACTAAGCAATACACAGGTTTTTTAGAGTTTGGTGGGGAAGTGCTTCAGTCAAAAGAAGTAATAGAGGCATCTGAGGCTCTGGTTTTCATGCTTGTCTCTATTAAAGGCAAATTTATATGCCCGATTGCATATTTCTTTATCAACGGTGTACAGGCAAATAATCAGGCCACACTGATGAAATCCGCTTTAGAGAGGCTGCATAGTTCTGGCATTAGGGTTTGGTGTGTTACATGTGATGGCTGGAAGGTAAATATAAGCACTTTATGTACACTTGGCTGTACTTTAAATTTTTCCAAGGGTGATTTTAAGAGCTACAATGTTTATTGTATGTTGGACATGTCATATGATGAAGTTTGCCAGAAATGCTCTAGCAGAAGTATCTGCTATTGAGTCTCCAACTGGCATTATTAGATGGCATTTCATTGAGCAATTGAACAAGGTACAACAAGAAGAAGGTATGACATTTGCCAACAAACTATCAGGAAAACATATAAGTTATGTAAATAGAAAAATGAATGTTTCATTAGCTCCACAGACTTTGAGTTCTAGTGTGGCAGATAGTATAGAGTTTTTGAGGAGGGTTGTTGATCCAAATATTAAAGGAAGTGAAGCAACAGTAGAATTTTTGTATAATATTGATAGGATTTTTGATATTCTGAACTCCAGAAATCCATTAGGTAAAGGGTATAAGAGCCCCCTGAGACTTGACAACAAATCTTATTGGCTTGGTATTTAAAAAAAAAAATTAAATTAAAAAAAAAAAAAAGGTTCAAATGGCTCTGAGCACTATGGAACTTAGCATCTATGATCATCAGTCCCCTAGAACTTAGAACTACTTAAACCTAACTAACCTAAGGAGATCACACAACACCCATTCAACACGTTGGTATTTTCAGACACACTGAAAATTATATCAAAAGCTTAAAAATCATTAGTGTTCCATCGCTGCTCCATGCAAGAAATATTTTTGCTTTTGGGATAATTTTCAATATGCAATCAGTAAGGCACATAGCTCTGATAAGTATGCTTCGTGTTGAATCTCCTTTGAAGCATTTGCTATCATATAAACTGTCACAAGACCACATAGAGCTTTTTTCCCCCTGCATTCGGTCCAGATGTGGTTGGAACAACAATCCAAATGCATACCAGTTCAAATGTGCCATGAGAAAGTTGCTCTTGGGTAACAGTGTCACTGCAATGAATGGGAATTGCTCAAATTTTAATGTGTGTTGTTTACCACCTGTTTATGATTTTCATGCAAGAAAGCATGTAGTAGAAAGTGCTGCAGAAAATGAAGTAGAGGAGTGGTGTGCACTTCTTGACGATAAGATTAAGTTCTCATTTCACAAGTAAAACATACTCTATTATATTGCAGGGTGTGTGTCATTGCGCTTTCAAGGCAGATCACATGCAAAGACTGTCTTCACATACTGAAGCCACCAGTAGTTAAATCTGCATTAGAATGTGATTCTCTCTATGCTTTTCCCAATATGGCCAATAAAAATGCATTTGTAAATTTTGTTAACTGGGGAAAACTGGTTAAAACAAGTGACTGCGTGTACTCTGTTGTAGAATACTCAGAAACTGTTTTACATGTTTGTGACTGCTGGGGATATGTGACAGAAATATATACAGGCCAAGATTTTGCATTGTGTTAAAAAGAAATTTGTAGATTACCCATTTCCTGCTCTTGGTCATGATTACCGTTATGAAATTAGGATTGAGGACTTACATCAGACTCAGCTTGCTTGTAAGATTGCATCCCTATACTTCTGCATACGCTTAAAAACATGTGGAAAAAAAGCCTGCTGAGAAAATTTTAAACAACAAATCAAGTATAAGGCAGAAGTTAAATAAACTCATATTGTTTAATCATGTATAGTGCTCAAATTGGAAAAATTATGTAATGGGACATTCCATGGAGATGGGTGTGACATTTTGACAGATTTTTTAAAACTATTTTGTCCATAATCAAGTATAAGGCAGAAGTTAAATAAACTCATATTGTTTAATCATGTATAGTGCTCAAATTGGAAAAATTATGTAATGGGACATTCCATGGAGATGGGTGTGACATTTTGACAGATTTTTTAAAACTATTTTGTCCATAGATTTGTTGTTGTGTGATGATGAACTTCAAAAGATGAATCACATTGAAGTAAAATTAAGTCTTTACATCCTGTGTAGATATCGTAACAAAATTATAATTGTTTATTATATAAGCTTATTTTAAGATGTTTGGTGTTACAAAATATGCACTTGCATTACAAACGGGTGATTTGTGTAAAATTAATGGAAAAAAAATGTTCTGAGACTTATTTGACAGATGGCTTTCAGTGTGAGAAAATATGTCCCTCAATAACTATGTTAACTTGAATGTTTCACTTTAAGAAAACAGTTGTTTTAATACTTCCTATAATGAACACAATGTTACAGTTGATCATAAGCATTCTTATTACTTTATAACCATTCTAGAATGAGGGGACCTGAGTCAGGCAAAACCTAATTTTCTGAATTTTGTCTTTATTTTGCTAGGATGTCTTTCTATTATATTTTCCTGTGTTGAGGGGGGAGAAGAGAATGCAAAAAATCATATAGAATTATCTTTCTAGCGCTACAAAGTGCAGAATACAGTGATTACAGGTACACGTGGAAATCTAGGAAATTTCAGTAATGTTACATGCCTAATTTTCATTAACATTTACCTTAATTATTCGGTTACACTTTTTGCTGATTTGAACTGTGTACTACATGTTAAAAAGATTTTGTTTGGTCATAGTAATAAAAGCATTTCATTTTGTTAGTTCATATGTCCCATACGGAACTGAAATTATCGAGTTATGATGACAAAGGAAGGAAATAACATTAAGGAATCTTACTTCACAGAAATTATGTAACAATGGTTACACTTTTTGCTAGTTAACTTTAACATAAACCATTTAGTTTTCCATTAAGAGTGAAAGCAGTTGCACAAGTCACGTAAAGAACAAAGTTTCCCATAGGAAACTAAAGTATTTTACGTTTGAGTTATTGCAGACCCAAAGTATTGTGATCTTCATATTTCTATTTAAAAAAGTTTGTAACTCAAATTCACAAACATTCTGGAATCTGTACATACATGCGTGTAGCAAGGTACTTTTCATGTGCCATGTGGAACCTTTAATTTTCTGGTTTAAATATAATTTATTTCATGAATTACCTTTAATACCAGCACTGCCTGAATGCATTATTTACCATTTAGAAGAAGAAATATTAGTGTACAGAATAACAAACCTCATGAAAAATACGAGAGATTGTTCTGTACAGAACTTGGAATGGCTCTTTATCAATAGCAGGTAAAAAAGAAGGCTTCTATTAAATGTTCAAAGAAACCAGTCAGTACCTCTTAATTCGCCATAGAGGTGATACAGTAGTAAAACAATTTACTTTTTTCAGAATTTCTGCTAAGTATTAAAAGTGTGAAGACGTATTCAATTAGTATTTGCTTTACCAATAACCTGTAGTACAAGCACACGTATAAGCAGATAATTATGGGAGTCAAGAGTTATGTTAAAATTAAAGATACTGACTGTTATTACTTGCTCACAAAGCATTGTAGTTGCTGTACAGTTTATGCTGTATGTGGTGTACCCAATGTGATTCCTGGAGGACATAATATTCTGTTATCCCAGGGGAGTGCACTGGTACCACACCTATTGAAAGTACGTTTTGTTGTGGAATAGTTGTATCAGATGTCTGTACCAGAAAACAAATCTCCACTGTGACACCCTTATGTTCTTGGTATGCTATTAGCTATTATTACAGGAATACTCTTCACAAGGAGGAGGAATCATAGTGAAATTTTCTTTTTCATCATTTCCAACATTGTACACAACTTTCTTGCACTTTTATGTTATCACATTTTTTCCCTTGATAATTGAAAAGAGAGAGGGGGAAAAAAAAAAATTTAAGTGAGCCTTCATAACTGAAAACTCTACTTGCCTCATTTGTTATTTTCAAAATGTTACTCTCTTTCCAAATACTGTCCTATTTCTTCAAACCAATTTTGAATTTCTCAGGTTATTACATATTATTTACTGTACATTGTCCACCAATACTTCTGTGATTACCAGATAGTTTGTAATGTGGCACTACCTTTGTGCCACTGGTATTGGCTAGTGTACTTTTGCAGATAAGAAAATCGACTGGACTAGATTGTCCTGTCAGTATATGACAAATTCAGACAATATGGAACTTCTTACACTAAATTTGCAATATAATGTCACCCTTGTCTCACACAGATTGTAGCAGCCATTGGGGTGCCTGTCTGGCCAGCTTCTGCAGCTTTCACTTTCAGGTTTGTTTTTTGCTTGGGCCGTATACTGACAACCAGTCATTCCAGTGATTGACAGCATGTCAAAGACTGGAGCCAAGATTCACAGAAATAGAATTCTATGGTTGTAATTCAAAGTGTAATTAATTTTGCTCACTGACATGTTTTGAATTCAATTTTAAAATTGTTTGGGAGTCAGACTGGAAAATTACAGTTTTAAGACACCCCAACCTTAAAATTAACAGCTGTGATCGAGGTTATTATCAACAAGTTCCTTCACTTCCTACATCACCATGGATCAGTCCAATATAATATTATTACTAGACTTAACTTCCAAATGATACAAGTCAAGCATTTAAGAGGAGCCTTAACGTTGGCCTTTGTGTTTGTCTCATTTAAATGTATTTCTTGTCTCGTATAAAAGACTGAAGCACTGTTAAAAACTGGTGCTTCTACTTTATCACTCAGTTAAAATACAACGTGTCATGTACAGGCGTTAATAAAATCATGGCATTTAAATTTCTGACCAAAGAGAGTGCCAAATTCGTAAGTGCATGTTGCAATTACAGTGTCAGCATATATGCAGATCGGTAATGCATCACTTCAGATAAAGAAAAAATAACGATTTTTTTCTGTTTATACGTAAGTAATACTTTAATAGTTCAGTTGTAATTTCTGTTGTCAGTAAAGATACCCCTAAGCACACGATGTCAACTTTTTTTCAAGAGACGTCTTCACTGTTGTCCACACTTGATTTTCCGAATTATACCAGTAGTTAAAAGCTTCGGCAAGTAAGGTAATTTGTTGACCTCCATTGAATCTTAAATAGTGTTTTAAAACGGGCAAATAAGTAAAGCACTCATAAAATAGTAAACAATTTATAGGTCAGCTTGTCAAACTTTCAAAACACACTCGAATTTAGGAATTTCATAGCAGAACTGTCACTGTTTTTTCTCGCTAGATTAGAAACACTTCATTATGTTGATGTGTAGATATCTAGAACATCCAATATAAAATACTTATGAGGGCGCAGAACGAAAAACATTTTCATCCGTGTTTTGACACTTCGTTTTTTTGCCAAATTCAGATATGGCGGACACTCAATGATATAATCTCTTGGCGGCACGCGCTAGAGCCATCTATCGGTAGGTCCGGTAGTTGAGCATCCCTCATTTCGCTAGCTTTAGACGCCTGTGTCGCTTATTAAAAGATTATTGTGTGGTGTACAGTTAGAAAATCAAGATGTGAGTGATCTAGTAAGTGTCTCTTGACCATTGACTCCGCTTTTCTTTTTTTCTTATTAAACGTAGTTAGGTTTAATATTTGCGTGGTAATATGAGTGAGCAAAATGTTCAAGTGCGGCAAAAAATACTCTGCGGTTAACAAGTCGATTTACAGGGGAAAGAAAAATGGTTTGTATTCGTGTTTGTGACATGCAGCGGATGCTGCCTTAATACAGTGCGACGTTAAAGACTTACGACGTACAATGACTGGAACAGCTAGGTGAGTATCCCAGTTGTGAATAACGTTGTATCGGATTTACCGGTATTATTAAAATGATTCACAAAACTGCGTTGTTTGATGTACTTGGAATCATAATATGAAATTCAGTAACAGAATTGAAATTCAGTAACAGAATTTATAAATTGAAGTTCATATAAGTTCAGTATGTCTTGTATAGCCTCAGTTTTGTTTCTGTAGATATCTTCTTATGCGCGAATGTTTCATAGTTCTGTGCTCGGGAAAGTATGAGTCTATATAGTGCACAACGTGAGTGGTGAGTGTGCACCCTTTCGCCACACGTTGTGTAGTTGACATCTGTGATGCTCTTATTGTTTAGGTAGTTCGCGTCTCTTGTTTACAATATTGCTCGAAGTTGTGTTTGTGGAGGCTTAAATCGTGTTGGTGCGCAGAACTATATAAGTGCAGTAGAGATTATGCGCATCCGCCTTTACCATAACTTCACTTGTGATGTTTTTTGTTTAATCTGAATTCTGTTGTCTCTTAATTCTAGCGTAGCCCGAGTTCTGGAGTCAACAGAAGCGTTATCAACAGAAGCGTTAGATTCCACCCGTCTGCTTTGACTCGTGACGTATGGATGTTGTGGTGAGATTAGATTAGTTTTTCGTTCCATAGATCCGTGCTGAGGCGATTCTCGTGATGTGGAACATGTCAATTTTTTTTTAAAAGCTGAAATAACAATACTAATAGTATGAGTATATACGATACATCATTTGTTTCTATTAAAAATTCGTCAGTCAAGTAGAAGGAGTTGCTAACACTCGAATTGCAAATACAGGTTTGTTAAGGTGTTTCTGCAGTTCTGTGGTGTGCTCCTCCCAACTGAATTTAATAAAAGTTGTAATCCCAGGAACTTAAGACTGTCAACCTCTTCTATCTGCTCTTCTTCATGTGGTGTGTGACATTATGGCACAGAGTTTGCTTTGAGTTGGTTATGTTTGTAGATGTCATGTTGTTTGATTGTGCCCGGTGGTGGTGGTGGTGGTGGTGTGTGTTACGTGGCGTATTAGATTCATTGGAGGTTTGGTGTTGGAGGAGGGGAGTTGTTGGCAATGTTCATGACCTAAGGATTGAAATTGTTTTCAGTGAGTTCTCAGTTTTTTTGTGTTCCGTTTATGTGTTCATGTTTTCGATAGGTTTTATTGGTTTGCTGTTTGTGGTGTGGTAAGACGTTTAATTTATTGTGTGGATTCACGTTTTAGGTATGAATATGACGGTAAAGTGAAATAGCACCATGTTGTGGGCAGAGATGGGAGAGGATATGTTGTTCTCGATTAAGTTCCTGCAGGTGTTTGGATTAATAGCGGAATTTGCGAAGTGTGGTGTTTTGCCGAGAGAATATGCGGTTGGGGAAAGTTCCGGCTTCTCGGACCGCGGACGTGTACATGTCTTGGTGTCGGAAGGACAATGTTTGGAACTCCTGTAGGCGCGGTACCTGGTTCGAGAAATCTAGGTTGGGTGTGAGAGATTGTTTTCATGACGTACTATTTTTGTTACAGGTCCCATATTAGTTTTTGTGTGTATGCGACTGTAGTGAGTGAGAGGACGGTGTTAGATTGATTTTCTTTTTGTAAGATTGATTTTCTTTTTGTAGGGCAGTGTGTTCTGAGTACGTCAGTATAAGAGTAAGTTGGGTGAGCCGGGGTTAGTGTTTGAGATAGATGAGTCACAGTTTGGGATGAGGGAAGTATGGGAGAGGTACATCTCTGGTTGGTTTGTGGGTGTGGGGAGGTCGTTACTTTGTAGGGTGGGTATGCCGATTATGTTTTCAGGGTTTTGGAGGGGCGCACTAAGAGGGACTTGAAGGGTTAATTGAGGAGGGGAGTACTGTAGTTTCAGATGCTTTTTCGTCATACAAGGGTTTGGAGAAGAGGGCTTTTGATCAGTTAGTTGTAAACCATAGTTTAGAGTTTAAAAATTGCAAAACTGGTGCATGTGCTAATGCAATGGAGTTTTTTTTTTTGGGGGGGGGGGGGGGTTGGTGGTTAAATCAGTTATACGGAAGGGAAGAGTGGCTCTTCTAACCTGCCATCTCATTTAGATGAGTATTGGTGTTGGAAGTGTGTCCCTGGCATTATTGTGTTTTTCGTGTTCTTCTGTGGGCAGTAGGGAAGATGTACAGGATAGTGGTTGGTTGAGGGTGTTCGGTATGTGGGGGGTGATTGTGGGTAGTTGTTGTGGATTTAGGTGGGGGGGGGGGATTCTTTTATGATTATGTTCGTGAGACCTATTTTTGTTACAGTTGTTTTTGACTTGTACTGTGTGATTGAGTTCAGTTTATTTTTGTGGTTTTTATTTGGTGTGTGAGTGAGTGAGTGAGTGAGTGAGTGTTGGCCAACCAAGTGTGCAGTCCCGGAATTTGTTGGTGGTAAGTAGTAGTTTTTTTGGGTCTATTGTTCATGTGTGTTTATCGTGTATCGATTGTTTTTGATTTCTGTGGGGAAGTTTGATTTTTGTGTTTTCGAGGTGATGTGGGTTTGGTTTTATTTATCGCAGTTGCAGGTGTTTGGTTTTTGGTATCATCGGCTGTGGTTGACCTACGTAGGTCAAGGGAAATGTTTGATTCCAATTTTTGTCATCTGATAATGAAGCCAATGAATGTCATGGCAAAAATTATTGTGGGCAAAAAATTTAAAGTGTGTTGCTGTAAGAGTAATTTACTTGTCAAGAACTATCACTAATTGTCTCTGTGAAGTTTTATGAAATGTCTCATTTTGGGTTTTATAGAAGCATTGTCATGAAGTATTGTCGTCTGGCATTATCATGTGAGGGCAATTCTAGGTATTTGCATGACATCTTGTTGTTGCAGCTTGTGCTCATTAGAGTAAATGCTAAATGTTCATATATAGAGTACATTAGAAGCCAACATTCTGCGAGCTAAAGATCATGGAGGCAATAAACTTTTGTACTTCTGTACATTGTACCAAGCAGTAGTTGGCAGAAGTAAAATGTTGAGGAAATATATTACGCTCTGCAAGAAACAATACATATTTATACATGATACTATAGATTGAACTTATAGTTGTTCGTATGTAGGTAACAAATTATTCAATAAAATACCACTATTTGTCTAAGTATTTACTGAGCATGCTTATAAACATAATGTGCTTGGCTCATTGCCTGCCCCTTCTGCAGTGTGAAGGGAAAATGATTAAATGTAATTGCAGTACTTAACCTACTCTTGTTTTACAGAGAGTAATGTAACATTTATTGACATTATCTGTTGGTGTAATGACACCATTTGCCCTAATGACTTAGTAATAAAATTATTACTGTTAAATTATCCTTCAGGTATGTCACATGGAGCACTTAACTAAACAAACTTCGTTCTCGGCTAGAGTTTGATGGAAGCTATCGAACTGTTCACCATTCCACCGCCTTACAGAACCACCCACTGTCACTGTTTTGAAGCCACAGTTGCTTGCACCATTCTCCCAGAGGTGGACTTGGGGATGTATTTGGGGGCGGAGTGAAACAGTTGGTCAGAACTAGTCGTACAGCAGTAAGTAAAAACTGTCGAATGTTTGCTTTGCGACTGCCAAGTAACTCTTGTGTTTTTTATTGCATGCTGTATCTAATTTGTTCACTTGCATTTCTTTAATCAGTGCCTACTATATTGGTTACACATTTACCATTTGCATTGGTAGCTTGCTAGTTACTTCCATGTTATACATGATGTATTCAAATTGTAGTACGGATTATGTCAGCTGAACAGCAGATTGCATGGCAGAAGTCCAGTGACACTGTACCTGTCTCTTACTTTGCATGCTGCAGTTCATATTTATGAATTGAATGAAGGACAGTGAACATGACAAACGGTGAGTGGAATTGTCACATTCCAACCAAACCTTAGCCTCGGGCTTTGCCACAGGTCACTTTGTCACCACATCTAGTTTTCTTCCTGCTGTTTCACACTGAAAACAAACACAGTTGTTCAGTTACAATCACTCTTTTCGCAGTTGCCGACTGCATCGTGCAACAGAAGAGCCAGGACATTAACTACATTTAGCCTCTTGCATAGATCATTTAAAACATGTATGAAGTAGTGAGTTATCCTTTCCTTCTACTGTTGTAATTGTGGATATTGCTGTCACTTTCAGAATGAAGTGAATTTTTGCATACTTAATCAGTGAATGAATGCAATTTGAGCCTTTGGTTGTCGTCCGTAATTGCTTAGATATGTCCACAACACAGAATATTCTCCCACAGAACATTAATGAATGAATGTCTCTGTATCCCCAGAGTTGGCCAGTTTTGAGTTTTTATCAGTATTTGAACCCAAGAACTTGGAAGTTTCTACCCAGTTTATTATATTCTGTTGTCATGCTAACATTAATAGGTGATGAACTTAGTTTGCAATGCCAAACTGGATGATTTATGTTTCTCAAAGTTTGCAGCAGGTACATTTGTCTAGAACCACGTGCTTTGTCTGGTTTGAATTGATTGCTTATTTTGTTTTGATCTGATAAGCTGAAAGTGCATTATTGTACTGTGTCGTGCAATGTTTGTCGGATTCTGATAATGAGTGTTTACGACCTGTCGCCGCTCGTGGCATGGCTTGCATTTGTGCGTGCTACTGCGGCTTACAATAGAAAAAGAGGAATTGTCTCATGAGCGAAACAATGGCAAGAGACTGCTATTTGTTGTTACTTACACTGCTGCTTTCTTTGATTATGATCAACAAGAACCAAATAATAGACTGCGTGTGAATGATGATGATCTGAACGAGAGTTTGGCAAAAAATTTTCTCTGTTTGAAAATCTTTGCAGCCGCCTGTTTAGTACATTACATTCTGCACAGAAATGAGTCCTCTTAGATTTAAAAATCTAGTCAGTTGCCGTGCTTCATTTCTGACTGAATCACTATTCAGCGTAAGAATAATACAAATATAGGCATGACATGATACGTATATTCTTCCGTGTTTGCTGTTGTCTCACTCTAGTTTCGTAGTTAATTAGGCAGACAGGATTTAAATGAGATAGCAGCAAATACAAAAAATACATGGCATAATGTTTACATTCTTCTACCTTTTCTTTTAATTTATTTACTGATGCAGCGGTTTTGGCGCCAGTATTTATCTTTGTGCCTGCAAAGCATGCCTGTGTAGCGCTGCGTATATTAGACAGCAGAAGTTAGTTGTGGCGGCACCTACCAACATTTTTCAGAACTTTCGCTTACTTTGAACCTGATTGTAAACCGCAGACAGTTTTTTAGATTACAAAAACTGGAAAAAAGTGTGGCTTAGATTTGAGTAAATACGGTAATTCTTTCTCCGTTGCTGTATAATTCAGCTCGTGTTTGTCTAGGCTGCAACTAGCGAAAGCAATGGTTTTATTTTCTCCCTCTTCTGGGTCCCATTCCCCTCGCAATAATTCTGCTGCTATGCCATATTCTGATGCATCTGTTGTGATGCCAAATGGTTCACGAAGACTTGGATGATTTAAAATAGGATCATTGACTAGGGCATCCTTTACTTCCTGGAATGCCTTTGCTGCATTTTCATCCCATAATCATTTTGCCTTTTGCTTTAATAGCGATAGTAGATGTGGATTACTATGACTTGTCCTTGTATATACCGTCTATAAAATCCCACTAATCGTAAAAAGGAACGTAACTATTTTACATTCTGTGGATGTGGACAGTCTTTCATGGCTTTAATGCGTTATGGATCAGGTTTAATTCCTCTTATGCCTTAAAGATGTCCCAAGAATTTTAGTTCCTCTCGCCCAAAATGTGATGTAGCGAGCGAGCTTAGTAGTTATTCCCTTGGTATAGAATTTCTCTATTGCTCTTGAAAGTACATCACAATGTTCCTCCCAGGTTTCTGAAACAATCAGTATATCTTCTACATAAATCAAGAGCTCTTGTAACAACTTTCTCCCTAATGTTTGATATAATGCTCTTATAAACACTGATGCTGATATGTTTAACCCAAATGGCGAAACTTTAAGCTTGTAGACTTTCTGTCATATAGGAATGCAGTATAAGGTCTAGATTCTTTAGCTAATTTCACCTGCCAGTACCCATCTGTTCGATCCACAGAACTAAAATAATTTGCTTTTGCAAAATGAGCAAGTAGTTCGTTTATGCATATGGGACAATCTCTCTCCAGTTCAATGTGACAATTCCAGGTTCTCGCATCTAGTACTAGGCGCACACCACCTGTTGCCTTTCTGACAACTAACAGTGGATTGTTGTATATGCTTGTGCTTCTTTCTACAACATTATTATCTAACATTTTATGTATTTCTTCCTGTACTTCCTCTCTTACGTTGATAGGTACAGGATAAGGTCTAAAGAAAAAAGGTTCCTTGGTTTTGATCTTAAAACTACACACATAATCTCCTATATTCCCTGGTTTGTCTAAAAATACATCTGAATATCTGCATAATATTCCATATAGCTCTTCCTTTTGAGTAAGGGTTAACAACATTTCAGATTCGTAAGCCTTAGCATACAAATCAGCTTTATTTGCAATTTGTTGTAGATTACTTACATCCTTTTCCATTGAACTCGTATTCGCTATTAACCATAAATTATTACTCCCGTTTAGTCCTTGACATCGATCTGTCTTAAACAAGATCTATTAGGCTACAGTTATCTAGATTGCACTTAAAGAAATCACTCTGAAAGTCTATTACCACCGCACATTTCATTAACCAATCTACTCCTAGTAATACTTGTGTATTTATTTTAGGGACTATTAACATGGTTTGTTCAAACACAAGTTGATCTATTTAAAATGTAATCCTTGTTTCCCATTTCACTACATTGCTCTTAATACCTGTAATACCTACAATATTTACTCCCGTAACAGATAAGTTAGGAAATTCCTTTATTCTTCCACTTACTAGCCATTCCTCGAAAATTGACACTCCGCTTCCTGAATCAATGTAAATTTCCACTCCTTGATTTCGTATTCCTCCGATTGGAATTGGTTTGCGTTGCACTTTTTCTAAATTTTCCTCTTTCGCTAATAACCAATCGTTAATAGGTGATATTTTACTATAAACGATCATTTTATGGGCCGAGTATTGTTCTGCGACATCCTGAATTCTGGCCGTTGACCTAGGATTTTTCTTGTTTTCCATCACTATGACCGGATACTGATTGGAACTTACTTCAACAGTACGGTGGTTTGCCCCATGTTATTTTGTTGCATATTTATTTGTTGGTTTTGAGGTGTAAACACCTGTGAATTGATGTTACCAATCTGAATTCTTCCCCCTCTAGGGTTATTGTGATTTAGACCATTATCCGTGCTGTGAACAGTTTCATTACTGCTTACTCTACAATAATTAGGTTCCTTTGCCCGCGGTAAGGAATTAGGAAAGGATATGTCATTTCTGTTTCTCGTATTTCAGTCATTCACTGAATAATTTTCATTTCTTTCAGTATTCAGTGTCTAAACCTACAATAAACATTAATAACTCATTCACGGTTTTCCACACTCTGTACAATATTCCTTGTCGAACGTGGTATGGAAAACATCTAATGAATACTTTCCGTAAGTGCATTTCATCTGTTGGATTATCTAAGTATTTAGTTTTTGTCAAATGCCATTCCAAATACTTTTAATATGTGCCCCATGACTTATTGTATGGAGTAGGGTCTAATAACTTTAAGATTAATTTTTCCTGGATACTTGAAGACCAGTGCTTTCTCTTAAAGCTTTCTGAGACGCAAGTTCTTCTGCATGAGTATTTCCCCATTCCACTGCTTCTCCCAATACGTGTCCTTATGTGAAATCTATTTTCTTTAAGTCATCCCAATTTTTGGGCAAAGATCTGGCAAACACTCGTAAAAAATAAATTGGGTGTCCATCACTGTCTGGTTTGTACTTCGGAAATTGCCATGCTAAATCAAACCTATTACCTATAGATAAACCCTCTATTACATCTTTAGTTACTCCTGTTATAGTTTCAGGTTTACAATTTTCTAATTTCTTTTTATTATTGTCTATTGCTTTCCATATTCTATGAAGTTCTTGTTTACTGTTAATTGTACCTTCCCCAGAAGTGATTTTGCCATTATTTATTTCTGTTTCGTCTTTTACTTCTTTTTCTACGAATAACTGTAAACGTTTCTCCAAGTGTTGTATAGCATGAGGTGTTCCTGCTACAGCATTTTCCCGTATGGACATGATTTGCTTATTTATGTCTGAAATACTAGTGCATACCGCTTGGAATTGGGAATTAACATTATCTACATAGCCTGTCCACTGTCGGGTTGTTAATCTATGTACACTTTCCTGTAAATGATCTGTTAACACTTGTTTAGCTACTTGTTGCACCTGTAATGGCACTGAGTCTCGTAATTCTTTTACTCTAGAATTTATTTCCATTATTTTAATGTTTCGATTATTAACTTGTGCATTAAAGTTAGATCCTAAGTTAGGTTTAACCTCTTGTATGTTATGGTTGAGTACGTCATTGATTCAGTAACTTGTTCCTTAATGGACTAAATTAGTTCTACTTGTTCCACTCTCCGTCCTTTCCTATATTTCTCTGCTTGTTTTTTAATCATACCTTTTAGTATTGCCTTATCCTGCTCTGCTTGTTCTTTAATTATGCTTTCCAGTATTGCTTTATCCTTCTCTGCTTGTTCTTTATTTATGTCTTCAAGAATCTATCTTAACTCCTCGTTTTGCATTGCCGTATTTCTTGTGATTGGCATACACTTTTTATTACTAATCGACAGTATTAATATTAAATCCTACACTCGCAGAAATGTCTCAACTTTTTTTTTAATGTTCACGGCTCACCCTTCTGCGGAACTGTGAACTGCGTGCTTGTTGTAGAACAGCCGAAGCCAGTGCTGAAGTCGAAGCCGATGTCTGCTCTTGCTGCCACTGTCTTCTTTTTTTTTGCTGTTTCAGGTATCCAACAGTAAATTATAGATTCCATTCATTATGTGTTTACTAATCAGACAGTTCATTCAAAAGAAGCTCTTAAATATTATTCTTCTTGATTCCTTGCTACGTGTGAGGTAAGACACTGTTGTTGATCGCTGGTTGTCAGGGGCAGCTTCTGTCTTCTATTCTTTGGAGTCGTAATTCTGGTTCAGATCAATTTTCTGCACTTAATTGCTGGTGCATTCTCCATTCGCCTTTTCTGCAGTTACCATATGGGGTGTATTTTTCCGCTTTCTCCTGCTGATACATATTTTGTAGGGTTTGTGGTGGATCTTACACCAGCACTATGGGGAAGTTGCATCCCTGGCTGATACAGCAGGACAATATTTTGCCGGCCCTGATACACCGCCAGATGAAAGTAGTATTACCTTTATCCTCTCGTCTCAGAGTAGTTGTTTGGTGGTCTGAATCCTTCCATGCCACCTCCCTGTCGATCCAACTGTGGTGAAGATACCTGGAATGTTTTTGCAAGTTCTCTCTACTGCACTACTAAATAAATAGCCACACTTATCACAAACGGGGTACATTGTGCCCAACATTTTCACTATTACTTTTAACAACACAACAAACATTTGCTACGGTAATACCATTCTCTTGAGAACATTCAAAAATGTCCGTATAAGCGTACTTCAGGACCTGAGAGAGCAAACCAGATAAACTACTGCTGTTCAATTGTTCATTACGCCCTTGTTGGTGCATGTTATCTTTTATGGAGAGTCAAGAAGTAACTTCAGGGTTGTGCCAGGGAAGGGTGTCGAGTCCGTTACTGTTCGTATTGTATATTAATGCGATTGCAGACAATATTAATACTTACCTCAGACTTACGCAGGTGGTGCAGTTATCTGTGATGAAGTACTGTCTGGAAGAAGATGCATAAATATTCTGTCAGCTATTGATAAGATAGCAAAGTGTTGCAAAGATTGACAACTTGCTCTAAATGTTCACAAAGGTAAAATTGTGCACTTCACAAAACAAAAATATATTTAATATCAGTGAGTTAGTGTTATAATCGGGAAACACGTGCAAATATTTAGATGTAACAATATCCCCATGAACCATGGACCTTGCCGTTGGTGGGGAGGCTTGCGTGCCTCAGCGATACAGATGGCCGTACCGTAGGTGCCACCACAACGGAGGGGTATCTGTTGAGAGGCCAGACAAACGCGTGGTTCCTGAAGAGGGGCAGCAGCCTTTTCAGTAGTTGCAGGGGCAACAGTCTGGATGATTGACTGATTTGGCCTTGTAACACTAACCAAAATAGCCTTGCTGTTCTGGTACTGCGAACGGCTGAAAGCAAGGGGAAACTACAGCCGTAATTTTTGCCGAGGGCATGCAGCTTTACTGTATGGTTAAATGATGATGGCGTCCTCTTTGATAAAATATTCCGGAGGTAAAATTGTCCCCCATTCGGATCTCCGGGCGGGGACTACTCAGGAGGACGTCGTTATCAGGAGAAAGAAAACTGGCGTTCTACGGATTGGAGCGTGGAATGTCAGATCCCTTAATCGGGCAGGTAGGTTAGAAAATTTAAAAAGGAAAATGGATAGGTTAAAGTTAGATATAGTGGGAATTAGTGAAGTTCGGTGGCAGGAGGAACAAGACTTCTGGTCAGGTGAATACAGGGTTATAAATACAAAATGAAATAGGGGTAATGCAGGAGTAGGTTTAATAATGAATAAAAAAATAAGAGTGCGGGTAAGCTACTACAAACAGCATAGTGAACACATTATTGTGGCCAAGATAGACACGAAGCCCACACCTACTACAGTAGTACATGTTTATATGCCAACAAACTATGCAGATGATGAAGAAATTGAAGAAATGTGTGATGAGATAAATAAAATTACTCAGATTGTGAAGGGAGACGAAAATTTAATAGTCATGGGTGCTTGGTATTCGGTAGTAGGCAAAGGAAGAGAAGGAAACGTAGTAGGTGAATATGGATTGGGGGTAAGAAATGAAAGAGGAAGCCGTCTGGTAGAATTTTGCACAGAGCATAACTTAATCATAGCTAACACTTGGTTCAAGAATTATGAAAGAAGGTTGTATACATGGAAGAATCCTGGAGATACTAAAAGGTGTCAGATAGATTATATAATGGTAAGACAGAGATTGAGGAACCAGGTTTTAAACTGTAAGACATTTCCAGGGGCAGATGTGGACTCTGACCACAATCTATTGGTTATGAACTGTAGATTAAAACTGAAGAAACTGCAAACAGGTGGGAATTTAAGGAGATGGGATCTGGACGAACTGACTAAACCAGAGGTTGTACAAAGTTTCAGGGACAGCATAAGGGAACAATTGACAGGAATGGAGGAAAGAAATACAGTAGAAGAGGAATGGATAGCTCTGAGGGATGAAGTAGAGAAGGCAGCAGAGGATCAAGTAGGTAAAAAGACGAGGGCTAGTAGAAATCCTTGGGTAACAGAAGAAATATTGAATTTAATTGATGAAAGGAGAAAATATAAAAACGCAGTAAATGAAGCAGGCAGAAAGGAATACAAACGTCTCAAAAATGAGATCGACAGGAAGTGCAAAATGGCTAAACAGGGATGGCTAGAGGACGAATGTAAGGATGTAGAGGCTTATCTCACTAGGGGTAAGATAGGTACTGCCTACAGGAAAATTAAAGAGACCTCTGGAGAAAGGAGACCCACGTGCATGAATATCAAGAGCTTTGATGTAAATCCAGTTTTAAGCAAAGAAGGGAAAGCAGAAAGGTGGAAGGAGTATATAGAGGGTCTATACAAGGGCGATGTACTTGAGGACAATATTATGGAAATGGAAGAGGATGTAGATGAAGATCAAATGGGAGATATGATGCTGCGTGAAGAGTTTGACAGAGCACTGAAAGACCTGAGTCGAAACAAGGCCCCGGGAGTAGACAACATTCCATTAGAACTACTGATGGCCTTGGGAAAGCCAGTCCTGACAAAACTCTACCATCTGGTGAGCAAGATGTAAGAGACAGGCGAAATACCCTCAGACTTCAAGAAGAATATAATAATTCGAATCCCAAAGAAAGCAGGTGTTGACAGATGCGAAAATTACCGAACTATCAGTTTAATAAGTCACAGCTGCAAAGTACTAACGCGAATTCTTTACAGACGAATGGGAAAATGGTAGAAGCCGACCTCGGTGTAGATCAGTTTGGATTCTGCAGAAATGTTGGAACATGTGAGGCAATACTGACCCTACGACTTATTTTAGAAGCTAGATTAAGGAAAAGCAAACCTACGTTTCTAGCATTTGTAGACTTCTCTCCCTGATGTTATTCAATCTGTATATTGAGCAAGCAGTAAAGGAAACAAAAGAAAAATTTGGAGTAGGTATTAAAATCCATGGAGAAGAAATAAAAACGCTGAGGTTCGCCGATGACATTGTAATTCTGTCAGAGACAGCAAAGGACTTGGAAGAGCAGTTGAACGGAATGGACAGTGTCTTGAAAGGAGGATGTAAGATGAACATCAACAAAAGCAAACAAGGATAATGGAATGTAGTCGAATTAAGTCAGGTGATGCTCAGGGAATTAGATTGGGGAATGAGACAGTTAAAGTAATAAAGGAGTTCTGCTATTTGAGGAGCAAAATAACTGATGATGGTAGACACTTCGTCCAGTGTTGCTGTAGCTTTTGATACAAACTGGCAAAGGTTCAGATTCATCCTTGTCTTTACTTTCTTCACTTATCGATATCGTCAATTGAAGACCTCCTACGATTCCAATTTTTCTCGAAGTAAGTCCGTGCTCTGTTTACATTGTAAAAAATACTCAGCTGAATAACTTTTGATCTTTAACCTCCAGAATTTTGCAGATGGAACCAAGGGTAGATAGTGGCCTCCGAGCTGTTTCTTTACTTAATTCTGTGCCTTTGTTGAATTACATTATCATAGTGCAAGTTGGTAAGTTTGATTATTACTTTCATCAAATAGTGTGTTGTATCCTAATGCCTAAAAGTAACAGCTTTGGATGAATAGCAATTTTTAGTTTTTTTTATTTTGCACTATACATGTATATCTTCACAACTTAAGACTTTAGTAACTTTGAACCTATACGAGATATTAACAAATGGTTTCTAGTGTATGATAAGATAACTCATAAACTTTCTTTTACCTTCCAGGTCATACAATTTTGATGCAAAAGTGAACCTGTAAACATGATAAAATGTGGACGTCTCTGGAGAAACCTCAGTGTGTGGGGCCCATTAGATACGGACGATACCTGATACCCAAATGCAACGAACCTTTCAGACTTGGGATACATCATTTATGGAAACAGGTAGTGTTCTCCATAAAAAACAGGGCTGGTCACCATGAGTTTCAGATGCCATTGTGGACAGGGTACGGCAGGCGTTTGCAAGGAGTTCTATAAAATCTGTATGTACTGCAGCCAGGGAGTTGGAAATGAGAAGATCGACATGGCACAATGTCTTGCATAAGAGGTAATGGCTCTATCCCTACATGCAGCTGCTTCAGGCATTTAACCCTATGGACAAACCTAGGTGCGAACAATTTGCAGTGGATATTCTATGCAAGATTGATGCAAGCATTGACTTTTTGGAAAAGATTCCTTTCTCTGATATGGCAACATTTCGTGTATCCAGCAAACTGAATTGTTATAACATTCATATGTAGGATTTGCAGCATCCTCGTGTTACACATGAAATGGAAAGAGACAGTCGTTAAGTCAATGTTTGGTGCAGACTGATCCCCAGTTGCCTCACTGATTGATTCTTTTTCATGTCTGCCATCAACAGTGGTGTTAACGTGGACGTGCTGCAAGAGTTTACTGTGCCACAATTGGAACACCTGCGGCCTGGTGTCATATTCCAGTAAGACAGGGGCACCACTCCACTGGCCCCTAAATGTATTTCAGTTTCTATATAAAAAGTTTCCGGATAGGTGGATTGGACGAGATGGTCCAACTTGATGTTTGCTACAATCCCCTGACCTTACACCACTAATTTTTTCCTGGGGTTTCGTGAAGGACGCGGTATACCGTACCAGGGCTAGAGACCTACAGGAATTGAAGGCTTACATTTGCAGTCCATTTGAACATGTCACCATGGAGACCTTGAATCGTACGTGGAGAGAAATGGAATTCCGACTAGGCATTATCCATCATATTAACGGTGTACACGTTGATTTGTGTGAATGAGGAAAATTTAGTTATCTGATCGCGTAAATTTTATTTGTATGAAAATAGATCACTGACTGAATTGTTGAATTTCATTATTCAGCTCACTCTAGATCCTGCTATTCTCAAATAACTGTTGCTCAGTTCCATGGGTGAACTTCAGGTATCCTTTCAGTTGTTGGTAAATCAACAGTGGGCTATCTTTCTCAGTAGCAATGTAAAAAGCATCAGTGTGTGCTATGTCCAAGAAGTTATTGTGAAGGAAAAGGAACTGTGTTTTCTTATGAACTTCTGCTGAACGAGCTTGTATTTGTAGTGGCCTCCATTGTTCATAGAAAGCTTGTAATTCTGATACATAATTTCTCGGCTCCTGTGCCAGAATTTGTGGTCTTTCTCGTAGTAAATAGTCACATCCCCCACATCTAGTGTGACACTTTGTAGCATAGTTAATTTTCTCATCTGTAAGTTGTAAAAAAAAAGAAAACCTTTAATTTTTGGTTGCGTGACAGTAGTTTTTTCATTATTTCATGCAAGTAATATCAAAGAATTTAGACATTGCTGATGAAATACTAACTGCTGAGCCATTTTCAGTTACTTGTGGACCAGCCTGTTTGCATAGTGCTCATATCCTCAGCTAAAACTTGCAAAGTAACATCCATGGACTTCGCTTGTTTTGTGAAAGTAATATGTTTACATCCTTTCTCTGTGTTGAGTTTTAGGTAGCCAGTGGGAGGACAGTAAATGGTAACCAATGAACAGCTTGTAACTAGGTATGCCTTCGTGCAGCTACCATATGTTACACTTTCTCCTTTTTCTGCTTACAGGAGTTCCTGTTACATATACAGCACTTGACACTGCTTGTGAGAAAACATTATTAACCAGCACTGATAGTCAACTTGGTCCCTAGCATCCACTAGTGGGCGCCTCCACCTCCATAGCAGCCAGTAGACAGTTGGACCCTAAAATATTTATATTAGGGTTTCACAAAACTTTGAAAAAAATATTTGGTTAGTAATTATTATTTTATGCTTTAACTTGATGCAACTCTGCTTTATATATTTTATAACGTGAAGTTACGTTCCCACTTTATAAATCGTCATTACTGTGGAATGGTAGATAGTTAGAAAATTTTAATACGAAAGCTACATTTTCCTATATGTGGAAAAATTTATTGCCTGTGGAATGCGCTTGTCTTTTGCTGTCCGAAGTGGGCCGCAGGACACTGTGTTTTTCTACGTGCGGGGGCAGTGCATGTACAAACATCAGAAATTGAAAGTTGTGTTTTTTATAATTCGACAACTGGACATGATAGTGATAGGAGAACTATCTTCTTACATCTTTCATTAACCCAATGAAAATTTTGTGCTATTTTTCACGCTAATCAATGTTTATCGTGCCATACCTCCCAAACTAGGTGTTGTACAACACAATTTCATAACTGGCTTCAGTATCACATGTTAACGGGTGGAAACTTACTGGCCAATAGAGTTAGTAACAGTGAAGTAATAAATTAAACTGTGTTACTTGGAATTTTTAGCAAACCAGCATATGAAATGTATTATTTGACAAACTTTTTCACTTTACATTTTTTTGTGGGAGATCAGAGCAAGAAAAACTTTCGGAAAGATTTGAAAACATTTTAACAGTTTGTTGGAAGTGTGTGGGTGCTATAGTTTTCGGTAGATGAGTCATATTTTTTGGTTCATTGATGCCATGCGAGTTCAAGTGTGCTGCAAGGAACATTTTGGTATTAAAGGCACAGTGGACTGCGGCGCAACAGTAGGTAGTGGGGGCAGCGAAGGCAAAAGGTGCAGTGGAGCGTGCAGTCTAAAAGGAAGGACTTCGTGTATTATTGTATTCAGAAAGTGCAAAGCAGTCACAATTCTTGTGTTGTGAAGGAGCATATAACATTTTAGTAACGAAACAGTTGCTAGACGGTGCACAAGAGTGCCATCTCCCAAGTAACAACATCCAACTCATTATAAAAAGTGGTTAAAGCTCAGTACACCAAATTCCTATTCTTGAGGAAAAAGACCCTGTTTCACAAAGCGCCTAGCATCTAGCACACATTGGTCTATCGCTTATTCGTATGATAGTGAACCTCATCCCTGTTGGTTTTTGAACAAATTCTAAGTTGGTTTCTAAATGGATCATAAGTTGATTTTTGAATGTGTGCATAATGTACATGATATTTCTGCCATAGGAATCCCAGTCCCACCTAGAAATAAATTTTCCTGCAGACAAAAGGGTACAGGGCTATATGAGCTAAGCAGAATAAAGCCAAACGGGTGAATGCCAATCGCTGTATATGTGGTTGACTGGGTTTGCAAATCATCAGCATTATTATAATTACTAGCGAAATCCATAGATTCAGACTCTGAGAGTGGAAAGAAATGACTAACAGGTAACAAAGATTATGTATTATCTTCTCGGTCTATCCAAGAAAATGAGATTTTGACAGAAAATTTGTGGCCAGACCGCCAGTAAGGGCCAGTTGTGCAATCCCCAGCAAGCAGCCGCTAAAGTCCTATTCTGGGAGTAGCGCGGAAAACGTGTTGTACGAACACGTAATAACTCCTAACTGGAGAATAAAAAGCGGTGTAACTAAACTGGTGATTGTGGCCAGGTTAAGCGGAGAAGTAGTTTTGACACTGGCAGGAATAGTTACTGAATTAGTGATGACAAGATTGTTTGTTAGAACGAGGAAGAAGAAGAAAACGGGGACATCACACAAATTGTGGAAGAATACGACGATCCCAAATTTATATAAAAATTTTGTACTACTACTTTTCGATCTCATACTTCAGAAGACAGAGAGTATGAATGAAATGTGAAACTATTTCCTAACATACAACTTTTTGCTTGTCATTAAATATTGGTACTTCTTGAATTATATTCTGTCGAGTTATAAAAATGACCATTTGTAACATAACAGTCTCATTTATTTGGTGTGTGTTACAATTGCTGAAATATTAGGCAGGCCTATTTAGTTTTATCTAGCAGACAGTGACAAAATACATGTAAACAGACTGAGAAACCACACCAGTCTTAGGTACTACTTGTATTAACAGCTATTCCAGTGTTAAAGGACAACATTGAGTTTTCCTGTTCAAAATATTTGACGGACTTTGATGAGGTAATAGATTCTTTTGCAGAAAGGAAAGCACGCCATGTAAAGCTGTAGCAAGATTAGAGAAAAAAATGCTAGGGCTTCAGGATTGAAGAAATATGTACTACTGTCTTGCTTGTTTCTTGTCTTTACTGGTTTTGTGGATCATATATTTAAATTTATTAATAGGCAACAAAGAGTTTCTTAGGAGTTCTTGTTCTCCAGGTTACAAATAATTCCATCCAGTATTAACTGAGAGTTATTTTTGAGGGGGGGGGGGGGGGGGCAGGATGTCAAACTGGCCAACTATACGACATTTTAATTTCAACTGTCCTGAATATAGTTTGATGGCACCCATCACAAAATATTACACGTTTGAATTCCACAGAGTGAAATACAGTGACATGCAGTTGAAGAATACCATGTGAAGAGGCATGACGCTGCACTTTCGCACACTTAAGACCAAATAATATCTTAGATTTCCTTGAAGACATATGTTTTGTGTATTAGACTCTTCAGAAAGATGTGCGCTACAAGGTGAACATATTTTATATATTTGAAAAGTCGATTTTTAAAATTTTTGGCGTCCTACCTCAAATGCTGGAGGGAGGGGCAGTGCCACTATCTAGTATTGCCCCGTTCAGAAATATTGTAGATCTGAGGCTGACAAACGAGTTGTATTGGGGAGGTGGGTAGTCTCCTGTGACCCGTGTTTGTTTCAAAACAAAATGGATTTCTGCGGCCGGGAGTTATCAAGTGAATTAAAATACATTCACATAATTACGGAAGGCTAAAATATGTTTTACGAGTGTAATCCCAAAAGTAAGGTCTCCTATTTTTGTTATAAGTACAGAACTCTCTTTGTGTGGCAGTTGGTCACACTGTTATTGAGAGTGCTTCACGTGTTGTGTGTAAACATGCACACGTCACGCTGAGGCACTCAGTCTTGGCTTGGCAGCTGTTGAGAATGTAGCTCCTGTTGGATGTTGCTGGCAAGTGCGAATTGCGTGAAGTTAATCGGTTTTTTGAATGCAAAGGGGACTGCGCCAATTGAAATCCATCGCCAATTGACGGAAGTGTATGGTGAGTCGTGCATGGATGTCAAAAATGTTCGTAGAATTTTAACGGAAACATTGAACTTCCGGAAGGTGTGTGCAAGATGCTGACCAAGGACCACATGCGGCAAAGGGTTGATGCTTCCCGTGCAGATCTTCACCGCCTTGCACCCAAACAGGCCAACTTTCTGGACTCAATTCTCACGGGTGACGAAATCTGAGCATACAACTTTACACCTGAGACCAAGCAACAATCACACCAGTGGCCGCATCCTTCTTCACCAAAGCTGCGGAAATTCAAACACACACAGTCTGCCGGTAAAGTCATGACAACCGTTTTTTGGGATCTGAAAGGGGTACCGTTTGTCGACTTTACACCCACTGGCACCACAGTTAACGCTGACAGGTACTGTGGGACTGGAAAAACTCAAGCGGGCAATTCAGAACAGGAGAAGAGGAATGATGAACAAGGGTGTACACATTCTCCGTGACAACGTTCGCCCACACATCACTCGGCAAACTGTTGCTCTCCTGCAACAGTTCCAGTGGAACATAATCACCCACCCACCCTATAGTCCTGAACTGGCGCCCAGTGACTGTCACCTGTTCCCTGGGTTAAAAGAACAGTTGGCCAGAAAGTGATTCACCTCTGAACAGCATGGCGGCAAGCTGGTATAATACGGGTAATTATGTTGAAAAATAGTTAAATGTTAAAGCTGTAAACTGATGTAAACCGCTGTAGAAATAACAGCGCTGTGTACTTCAAAAATAGGAGACCTTTTTTCTTGGTATTACCCTCGTAGTTGCAGATTTTATTTTATTCCCACACTTCTGACAGTCAAGCATTAATCACCTTGCAGACCAATGAAGCAAGGTAACGGCTGATAAACTGTGGCCCTCGTCTGTGGGCCAAAAGTCGACAAAATTCCAGGGCTAGAAAGTTTTAACAGCCGGGACGTCAACGCTTATCGGACTTTTCACATCACAGAGGTCTACAATAAAGACATGGGTAAATCATATTACCTGCCGTCAATGCCGTTCGTTCTGAGGACCAGGAATCATAGTAAACTAAATGAGTAGGAATCTGTGTCAGTGTGGGTTAAAGGTGCTGACCATTGTAAGAGCAATTAAACTTGTAGGTGATCTCACCCGTTATTACAGAAATGAAATAAATCTTTCCTAGTCCTTACAAAAAAAAATTATTAATTACAATATTGCATCAGCCACATGCAAGATACTCTCTGTGAGTGATCACCTTGTTCGTTACGCAACCGCTTATCGCTCTTTGTTAACAAATGTGACAAGCCAAATGAGACGCACCAACAAATGCATGCTGCTAGTGTAACTACAGGACGTGTCCAGGATATCCACTTTTCAGACTTAGAAAATTTCGGATTCACAGCATTAGCCGAGAACAGCTAAGCGTACATCGAGAACCGGGGGCTCAAGGAGGCAATAGCTTTGCCTATATAAGTAATGAATCTGGAAAGAAGTCGTCAGACTTCGTGCAGCTGCGCGAGCAACAGCATTGGACCACTCACACAGAAGATGCCACTACTTGCTAAACCCCAGATGTGCACATTGTGTGTGTGTGTGTGTGTGTGTGTGTGTGTGTGTGTGTTCACATTTCCACTTATATGAAATGTCAACTAATCGCTGAAGAGGACGCGGTCCAGAAAATGTTTGGCATGCTGCTACATTTTGTCTGCAAAGTTGCTATGTAAACCGTAGCTGTATGTTTTAGAGCTTGTAAACCGCAAACAATAAGGACGTAGAATGAGATTTTCACTCTGCAGCGGAGTGTGCGCTGATATGAAACTTCCTGGCAGATTAAAACTGTGTCCCCGACCGAGACTCGAACTCGGGACCTTTGCCTTTCGCGAGCAAGTGCTCTATCATCTGAGCTATCGAAGCACGACTCACGCCCGGTCCTCAAAGCTTTACTTCTGCCAGTATCTCGTCTCCTACCTGCTAGTTCTGCAAGGTTCGCAGGAGAGCTTCTGTAAAGTTTGGAAGGTAGGAGACGAGATACTGGCAGAAGTAAAGCTGTGAGGACTGGGCGTGAGTCGTGCTTTGGTAGCTCAGATGGTAGAGCACTTGCCCGCGAAAGGCGAAGGTCCCGAGTTCGGGTCTCGGTCGGGCACATAGTTTTACGCTGCCAGGAAGTTTCAATAAGGACATAGTTGTCTCCTTAAGTCACCACATAGATACATAGATGTCAATATAATTATTAATTTGCAACTTGCCTTCCAGACTGATTTCTTCACATTGTGCGTAAAACACTGTCTCACTCATTTAACACATTCTTTGGTTGCATACGCATGTGCACATGTATACAAACAAAATTGTTTGTATTGCCTTTGATAATTCTAAGTTGAATGTAATAAATAATACAAAACCGAAAAAGCCTGATATTCATTTTGACACACCAAGGACAATAAGATCCAGTGTGTAGTAACATTTTCAAAAGTTTGAGAAACATACCAGTAGTTAGTTCTTATTTTGTACTAATTTTTATGGTGTAATGTCCATTTTATTTAACACATTTATCACAACTTCAACATGTTCATATCTCAACACTCAATGCTTAACTTTGTCCAGTGTTGCTGTAGCTTTTGATATTTTAAGAACTGGAAAAGGTTCACATTCATCCTTGTCTTTACTTTCTTCACTTGTCGATATCGTCAATTGGTAACCTACTTCAATTCCAATTTTTCTCGAAGTAAGTGTATGCTCTGTTTACATTGTAAAAAATACTCAGCCCAATAACTTTTGATCTTTAACCTCCAGAATTTTGCAGATGGAACAAAGGGTAGATAGTGGCCTGTGAGCTGTTTCTTTACTTACTTCTGTACCTTAGTTGAATTACAGTATCATAATGAAAGTTGTTAAGAGTGATTATTACTTTCATGAAATAGTGTGTTGTATCCTAATGCCTGAAAGTAACAGCACTGGATGAATAGCAATTTTTAATGTTTTTGTTTTGCAGTATACATGTATATCTTCACAACTTACGACTTTAGTAACTTCGAAACTATACAAGATATTAACGAATGGTTTCTAGCAAATGATAAGATTACTCATAAAATTTATTTTACCTTCCAGGTCATACAATTTTGATGCGAAATGGAACCTGAAAACCTGCTAAAATGTGGATACCAGTGGATAAAGCTCAATGTGTGTGGCCTGGTATATACAGATGATATCAGATACCGAAGTGCAATGATCCTTTCGGACTTGGAATACATCATTTATGGAAACAGGTAGTGTTCTCCATAAAAAGGGGCTGCTCACCCATCAGTTTCAGATGCCAGTGTGGACAGTGTATGGCAGGCATTTGCAAGGAGTTCTATAAAATCTGTATGTACTGCAGCCAGAGAGTTGGAAATGAGAAGATCGATATTGCACAATGTCTTGCATAAGAGGTAATGGCTCTATCCCTACATGCAGCTGCTTCAGGCATTAAAGCCTATGCACAAACCTAGGTGCGAACAATTTGGAGTGGGTATTTTATGCAGGAATAATGCAACCATTGAATTTTTGGAAAAGATTTCTTCCTTCGATATTGCAACATTTCATGTATCCAGCAAACTGAATTGTCATAACGTTTTTATGTAGGATTTGCCACATCCTCATGTTAGACATGAAATGGAAAGAGACAGTTGTAAGGTCAATGTTAGATATAGACTAATCCCCAGTTGCATCACTGATTCATTCTTTCCCATCACTGCCATCAACAGTGGTGTTAACATGGACATGCTACAAGAGTTTACTGTGCCACAATTGGAACACCTGCAGCCTGGTGTCATATTCCAGTAAGACAGGGCACCACTTCACTGGCCCCTAAATGTACTTTAATTTCTATGTAAAAGGTTTCCAGGTAGGTGGATTGGACGAGATGGTCCAACTTCAAGTGCACCATGATCCCCTGACCTTACACCACTAATTTTTTCCTGGGGTTTTGTGAAGGATGCGGTATATTGAACCAGGGCTAGAGACCTACAGGAATTGAAGGCACACATTTGCAATCCACTTGAACATGTCAACATGGAGATCTTGAATAGTACGTGGAGAGAAATGGAATTCCAACTAGGCATTATCCGTCCTATTAAGGGTGTACGCATTGATTTGTGTGAATGAGGAAACAAAATTTAGTTATCTGATCATGTAATTTTAATTTGTGTGAAAATACATAACTTACTTAACTGTTGAATTTCATTATTCAGTACACTCTAGATCCTGCTATTCTGAAATAACTGTTGCTCAGTTCCATGGGTGAACTTCAGGTATCCTTTCAGTTGTTGGTTAATCAACAGTGGGCTGTCTTTTTCAGTAACAATGTAAAAAGCATCAGCATGTGCTATGTCCAAGAAGTTATTTCGAAAAAAAAATCTTTTTTTCTTATGAACTTCTGCTAAAACAGCTTGTATTTGTAGTGGGCTCCATTGTTCATAGAAAGCTTGTTATTTTGATGTATAATTTCTTGCCTCCTGTGCCAGAATTTGTGGTCTTTCCCACATCCCCCACAACAAGTGTGACACTTTGTAGTATAGTTAATTTTCCCATATGTAAATTGTAAAAAAAAAGAAAACCATTAATTTTTATGTGAGTGAGAGTAGTGTTTTCATTATGTCGTGCAGGTAATATCAAAGAATTTAGATATTGCTGATGAAATACTCACTGCTGAGCCATTTTCAGGCTGCTTGTGGGCCAGCCTGTTTGCATAGTGCTCATATCCTCAGCTAAAACTTGCAAAGTAACATCCGTGCATTTCACTTGTTTTGTGAAACTAATATGTTGACATCATTTCTCTGTGTTGAGTTATACGCAGCCAGTGGGTGGACAGTAAATGGCAACCAATCAACAAGTTTTAACTAGGTATACCTTCATGCATGTTTTCTGCGTGTCAGGGGTTTCTGTTACATACACGGCACTTCACACTGATTGTGAGAAAACATTATTAATCAGCACTGATGGTCAACTTGGTCCCTAGCACCCACTAGTGGGCGTCCGAACCTTCATAGCAGGCAGTAGACAGGTGGAGGTTAAAATATTTACATTAGGGTTTCACAGAAATTTGAAAAAAATATTGGGTTAGTAAGTATTATTCTATACTTTCACTTGATGCAACTCTACTTTATCAATTTTATAACGTTGAGTTACTTCCCCACTTTAGAAATCATCATTACCGTGGAATGGTGGATGGTCAGAAAATTTTAATACTAAAGCTGCATTTTCCTAGATGTAGGAAAATTTATCGCCTGTGGAATGCGCTTGTCTTTTGCTGTCCGAAGTGGGCCGCAGGACACTTTGTGAAATGTTTTTGTAGGTGTGGGGCAGTGCATGTACAAACATAAAAAGTTGAAAGTTGTGTATTTTATAATTCAGCAACTGTACACGACAGTGATATGAGAACTACCTTCTTACGTCTTTCATTAACACAATGAAAATTTGGTGCTACTTTTCATGCTAATCAATATTTTTCACGATTTTTGGACAGCATGTTTGTAGAGATGAAGCAGCAATTAGTATTATTAATCCCACATCAACAACACCATACGAACACACAAGCTGCTACCATGACGACGGCATCCTCGCTACACGGACTAGAGGGTGCCTGATATACGCTTTATAGCCTGTGGCAACGGCGTCCTCTCCACAGGGAGTAGAGGGCTCTGTAGTCCTTCCATATTAGCTGTTTTAGTAAATTGACTCAAATGTTTTCTATGTAAATGTACAAATAGATATATTGTAATACAAGACGACACCAGTTTTTGTGTGCCACAAATTGCTTATGGCACATGATGTAATATACTTTTACGAGTTGACTACGGAACATTTGTTGTTATTTCATAATTAACACTATAATTGTAACTCTTTTTAAATGAAATGGTTTCGCCTTCTGTTATTTACTGTAACTTAAATTTACGTTAAACCAAGGTGACTAGTAATTACATATAATAAACTGTATTAAATACCGTTGATCGCCACTGGGGGGTGTTGCTGTCTATTCACATGATACCAGCATGCTATTTAAGCCCATACGAAGGGTGAGTCTCGCATAGTTTCCTGCTGTTATGTAGACAGGAGTGACACCGCCAACAGTCGACCAATGGGTAACATACTTTAAATTTACGTAATTTTAGCTGTAGTATAATGGAGTCTTTCTGACAAATATCTATAATTTCACAGTGTAAACGTCCAGATGATAATGACCCCTACGACGGGTTGAAACCGGTTGGCTGTATAATAATAATAATAAATGCGATTAAGACTGTTTTTGAATAATTAATATATATCACGCCATACCTCCCAAACTAGGTGTTGTACAACACAATTTTATAACTGGCTTCAGTATCATATGTTAATGGGTGAAAACTTTCTGGCCAATAGTTAGTAACAGTGAAGTAATAAATTAAAATGTGTGACTTGGAATTTCTAGCAAACCAGCATCTGAAATGTATTATTTGACAAACTTTTTCACTCTACATTTTTTTGTGGGAGATCAAAGAAAGAAAAATTTTCAGAAAGGTTTGAAAACATTTTAATAGTTTTTTGGAAGTTTGTCGGTGCTACAGTTTTCTTTAGATGAGAGTAGTATTTTGTAGTTCATAGACGCCATGCGAGTTCAAGTGTGCTGCAATGAACATTTTGATATTAAAGGCACAGTGGACTGCGGCGCAACAATAGGTAGTGGGGACAGCGAAGGCAAAAGGTGCAGTGGAGCGTGCAGTCTAAAGGGAAGGAGACTGTGTGTTATTGGGAAGATTATTCAGAAAGTGCAAAGCAGTCTCACAAATCTCCATGTGTTGTGAAGGATCAAATAACATTTTAGTAACAAAACAGTTGCGAGGCGATGGAGAAGAGTACCAGTTCCCTCTGCCTTATCACTCAAACGTACCGGAAATCAATGCCCTGGTTGACAGTTATGTCAAAGCTAAGGGATTCACCGTGAGCAACAGATTCACTGATTACTTCGGTGGACTGAATTTTAAGTCATTCACGGTACTAATCACAGTAACAACATCCAACTCATTATAATGGTGGTTAAAGCTCAGTACACGTGAACTTACTGATGTTTTATATTGGACATAATCAAAGACATTTCTTCTTACATGTTTCATTCAGTTTTCTTCAGATTTCTCCCCAAATTAACTCATTTTTGCATTTAGTTTCTCATGCCAGTGTCAGCTGTGTTCCACAAAATATGCCGTTTGGACACGAATTTGATAAGTTGCTCATTGTTTGAGACAGAGAATCAGTCAGCTGACATTTCAGGTGAATAATTAGATCAGAAGAATTACGTAGTCTTACTGCCTGTACATGTGAAAAAAATATTGCAGCTGTCATGTGGTATTCTCCAGCTGCTCAGTTGACTTTCCCACTACAAGCGCCCTCAAGCAAATTGCTGCAGTGTGCGAGACATACCCTTCCTGAGGCGTGCAAGCGTGTCCCACAGTGGCACTGTTTTGCCGGACGATAGGCAAATGGTCTGCTATGTTCGCATTGTGCGAGTGGGGAGCGCAGTCTCCCACACATTTTATGCAGCACGTTGCGGGAAATTCCCGCAGCTAGGAAAACATTGCAGTGATGCAAAAGTGGATGGTAGGTAAAAAAGGTTCACAACCCCTGCTTTAATAAATCAGACTGCCACGTATAAAACAACTTCAAATATGTGTTTACTTTATAGGTGCTCAGCAGCATTTTGGGCAACAGGTTTCCTGCAGCAAACTTGATCAACTGCCAGCTTTTCAGCTTCTTCCCAAATTGGGAAGTTTCCAGGTGATACAAAGTTTTCCCTGTTTCTGCATCCATCTGTTAGTTTCCACACCACTGACACTTTGGGGATTCTTCCGTCCTTCAGGCATAGAACGTGGCCCACAAGTGTCATTCTTCTTTCAGCAATGGTATTGTTTGGGCTGTGCAGACAACCATTTGAAACTTGGTCACTATAGCTAATACCAAAAATTTACCCCGAGTGTCATCAGTGAGAAACACTTAAATCGTGTGTCAATTTTGTTGACATTTCCTAGGTTCCGCACCAGTGCCTGGCCGTCACTAGGACGAGAGACAGGAGTGCACCTGGAGCTTAGTATGAGTACTTCTAGAGTCTTAATTCCTGTGTGGATCAGATTGCGTGGAAGACTGCAGAAGCCCTTCCCAATTCAGCTAGTGATGCCTGCATCTACATCTACATCTCCACTACACTGAAGTGACAAGTCACAGAATTCTTCGTAATATCTTCTCGAGCCTGATTTTGCCCAACATAGTGCAGCAATTTGACGTGGCACGGACTTGAAAAATCGTTAGCAGCATCCCACAGTAGTAATGAGCCAAGCTGCCTCTATAGCTGTCAGTGTTCATGAAAGTATTGCCAGTGCAGGGCTTTGTGTTAGTGTGGGATTTTGTGGAGAACTGTCACGTGAATGTTCAATGAGATTCGTGTTGGGTAATCTTGGTAATCAAATCATTCACTTGAATTGTTCAGAATGTTCTTCAAACCAATCACAAACAGTTGTGACCCATTCACATGGCGAATTGTCACTCCATCGTTGTTTGGGAAAATGAAGTCCAGGAATGGCTGCAGGTGGTCTCCAAGTATTGAAGTAAAACCGCACTTGAACCCTGCCGTCAGCTCCTACCATCTGAAATTGGGGTTCATCTCACCAGTACACAATTTTCCAGCCACCTAGGATCCGACCGTTAGTCACTAGCTCAGGAGAGGTGCTGCAGACGATGTTGTGCTGTTAGCAAAGGCACTCGCATAGTTTGTCTGTTGCTGTAGCAGTTAATACCAGATTTCAGGACCGAGCGAGGTGGTGCAGTGGTTAAACACTGGACTCGTATCCGGGAGGACGACCGTTCAATCCCGCATCCGGCCATCCTGATTTAGGTTTTCCGTGATTTCCCTAAATCGCTCCAGGCAAATGCCGGGATGGTTCCTTTCAAAGGGCGCGGCCGACTTCCTTCCCCGTCTTTCCCTAATCCGATGAGACTGATGACCTTGCTGTCTGGTCTCCTTCCCCAAAAACAACCCAACCAGATTTCACTGCACTTTCCTAACAGGTGGGTTTGTCGAAGTCCCACTGATTTCTGTGATTATTTCACACAGTGTTGCTTGTTTCTTAGCACTGGCAACTCCACACAGCACCACTGCTCTCGGTCGTTAAATGGAGGCCATCAGCCACTGCGTTGTCTGTAGTGAGAGGTAATGCGTGAAATTAGGTATTCTTGACACTGTGGATCTCGGAAAATTGAATTGTCAGATAATTTCCAAAAGGGAATGTTTCACGTGTCCATCTCAGACTAGCATTTCGCATCCACAGTCCGTTAATTCCTGCCGTGTGATGATAGTCGTGTTGGAAATCTTTTTACGTGAATCACCTGAGTGCACATGACAGCTCCCTGTTGTACTGCCATTGTATACCTTGCGTGTGCAATGATAGTGCCATCTGTTTATGTGCATATGGCTTTCCCATTATTTACGGATGAAACTGCTGAGATATGGGATTTGGTTAACACCTTGCTGTACCTTCTGTTGCAGTATAAGTTGAGTAGGTACATTTCCACTTATGCATATTGTTTTTGTTTCATCACTATTTCTTTACAGTCCTAAAGAAATGGCTGCTCCACCCAGCTCGGTAACTATTAGTTGAAAGCTGTGTTGTGTTTCTGTCAACAGAAAAATGTAGTCAGCAAAATCCAGGTTCTTAAATCTGTATAACACGACACACCGTAGGTGTAAAAGTGAAGTGTGGTTGACCTGCCATCTAGCAGCAAAACAGGCAAAGCTATGGTTCTATCATTTTAGCAGACTGTTCATCTGCCAGGTTGAAGTAGGAGCAGTTCTGTTAACACAGGTGGCACTTGGTATTGGGAGCGCCTATATTGTTGGCGACACCCCAAATCGATTTTGGCTTCCCGACCAGTGTTCAGTTTATACTGCGGAGCTTTACGCTGTTCTCCAGGCTGTCCAGTACATCTATTGCCATCAGCGGGTACAGAATGTTATCTGCTCAGACTCTCTCAGCTCTCTCCAAGCTCTGTACCCTGTCCACCCTCTGGTCCACCAGATTCAGGACCTCTGTGGCATTCCTATGGATCCCAAGACTTGTTGGTATCTGTGGAAATAAGGCGGCCGATATAGTGGCCAGGGCTGCAGTCTCTCTTCTTCGGCTAGCAATTCGCATGATTCCTTCGCCGATCTATGGAATGTTTTATGTCGTCATGTTGCTCTTTTATGGCACGCACATTGGTCGACACTTCCCAGTAATAAATTGCGGGACGTGGAAGCTCTTCCCTGTGCTTGGACCTCTTCCTCCCGAACTCGGCGTCGGGAGGAGGTAATTTTAAATAGACTCCGGATAGGGCTCTGTCTTTTTAGCCATCGACATCTTTTAAACGGCGATTCTCCCCCACTCTGTCCCCACTGCTCTCAACTGTGGACGGTGAGACACCTTTTACTTGAGTGCCCCTATTTTACTCCGTTACGCGCCCGTCTACAGCTGTCGCCTGATATATCTTCCATTTTAGCAGATGACACGCCATCAGCCGATCGTGTTCTCGAGTTCATTAGTGCCAGTGAGATGACATCAGTCATTTGAAGCTCCTTTTGGGGACAAACAACCCCCCTTCTATAGTGGTTTTTTAAGCTTTCCTTCTGTTTTTTGGTTTCCACACTTTTTTGAGTTTTGCTTCCATTGCTACTGGTTTCCAGTTTCGTTTTTTTTAGCTTTTCCTAAGTCACAGACCGGGTGCTAATGACCGTAGCAGTTTTGCGCCCTAAAACCATAACAAAGAACCACACAGGTGGCATCTGTTCTATTCTGTCGTGTGTCCGTGTGTGTGCAGTAGAGGCGGTGACTCCGCGTGCACAGAACGCAGCCTTGCGAGCGGGCTGTCTACTAGTTATAGTTTTCCGCAGCAGACAAAACACACGGATCGATTCGTCGATTCCACATAGTATCCTGGGTATTTTTTCCACTAAGAAGTAGCTTATAAATACATTAACGAAACAAATGAAATATCTTTTTTGTATCCCCATTGAAAGAAATCTCTATATCTAATGATAGCTTCTTATTGTAGCAATGAAATGGAATAAAAAGAGCTTTCAAGTGATGATTGAAGAATACAGCAACGAAAGGTGTCGCTATGACCTAGCATATTTTGTACCACAATAAGGCAATCTACAGATCTACAAATGATTCATTCTGGGTTTATACAAGTTAATGTGCCTATAATTTTACTTTTGATAGATATATATATATATATATCACATAAATTAGTGAAAGTAGCACATGCATTTGATTCCGTAACATCTGTATTATTTCAACACGCCAGGAAGGAAAGCTTCGCCAGAATAGGAGAAAAAGTGAGAACAGTTGTCTGGTGTAATGAATGAGGAATGTAAAGCACGCTTAGCCTCCTTACGTTTGCATTATTCAGCTGAACTCATAAAGATGGGGGGAAAAAACGCATAGTAGCTCAGGCGGGACCACCCATAAACTAAGTGTGTGGTGGTTCGACCTGTTGGCGTATTTGAAAGGCCACATAGTGCCTAGAAAACTGCTGAAAAATATCCCAATCTCCGTCGTGAGTACTAATTTTTGTTACTGTCATTGCACATTTTCTGCATTATGTAAGATAGGTTATCCTGTTGTAGGAATCTACATTGATATCAACGGTTAATTTCCGATAGTAAAAATATACTTCACAGGGTTTGGACACGTCCACTTAGTGCAGAAATTGTTGATTTGTGCGATATGTGCTAGTGCTTTCAAATACTATGCTTCCACTTTGTGTGTGCTCCCCATGTCATTTCTGTGAGTGAAAACATTCACATGTCAAATGCACAGCAGTGGAAACTTTGATGCAAGCACACTGGTAGTAATAAATGAAATTAACTTAAAATACCCCAAATACATGTACGGCAGACCGGTGGACTGAGAGCATTTTTTGTGGTCTATTGTGCAGAAGCATCCACTAGACTTTTTGAAAAATCTGATACATCACTGTATGTAGTAGTTTGCAGAGATGCTCGTGTATCAGTTTCAGAAGAGGTAATGTCAATGATCTTTAATAGGAACTGCTGAGCAATTTATTTGTTTGTAACGTACTCTAATGCCTAAGACAATCAAAAGCAATGTGAAGTTGGACTGCAAAAATTCACACCTATCTGTCATAGATTGACTTAATTGATGTGTACAGCCGATCTTCTTCTATGGATTGCCGGCTCCGTTGATCTCCAAAACCTTCTTCTTCGAAGAATACTGCTGGTTAACAGGAATTTATAAGACACACACTCTCTCTCTCTCTCTCTCTCTCTCTCTCTCTCTCTCTCTCTCTCTACTTTGGAAATAATTTAGTGCTCAATGAATACTTTTAGTTCAGTCTTGGTAATTTCAACTTCCACAAATAACATATTCACCATTTCTCACATTAATATTCGAATGTATACAAGTCAACCGATTCGTCTCGCATTAGACTAGATAAAATACATCTGAAATAAAGTTGGTTTAACAACCACATAATTTATGAACCCGTCTTGCCTCTAGAGTGTCCAGCATGTGAAGTACTTAAAAATCTGGAAAAAAATAAAAATCTATTTTACACTTCACTCTCACTTCTTGATAATTAACTTCATCCCTGGAGTTGTCCTCTACTTTAGACTTCTTTACCCTTAACAGATACTACGTCTACATATATTCCGACTCGACATTCCTTAATAATTACCAGAATCGATTCCTCTCAGGTTTATGCTCTTTCCTTGCTCATGCCTCCCTATCTACTTGACGTGGAATCCTTCTAGTTATATGTATATATCCAGGGTGGTCCATCGGAAGTTTCAGATGAGATTATCTCCAAAATTATCGAGTAAAATTATCTGGTAAAAAAAAGTGGATAAGACAAGTTCGTAAGCTCAGAGCAGGACATCAAATGATACTAGACGTGATCCACAGCCCCCTCCCCCTTCAGTGGGGCATGGGGCAACTTTTAAATTTTAAATGGAAACACCTATTTTTTATTGCAGATTCGGATTCTCCATAAAAAAGTAATCAAGTTATGTCTGAAACATTTCTAAACCATTGACAGATGGCACTGAAATCGAGAAAAATTAAAATTGTGAAGAACTCGGATTTATTTAGAATGATCCGAGGAGGATGCATGAAATACATACAAAATGTCCACCCATTATTTCATTACGCCAAATTAAGCTATTTTTTATTTTTTACAAAATGTATCCTTCCCACCACAGTATTTGATGGAGGGAGGCAGAATGGTATTAAAATTTCGTTACAGAACTCTTCACAGTTTCATTACTCACCTGACTGTAGCGCTAGCGTGGCCAAACTGGGAACTGCAGCTCAATATAAAGATCAGACGTCACTTAACTTTCAGATTGTGAACCGTAAACATCAACTGACGAAAGTAAATTATTCTTTAGCGAAACATGGCTCACTATTCTCCTACAGAGATTGTTGATATGATGTTAATTTTAGGTGGATGCCATAACAATTACGCTGCAGCTGCAGAATTGTATGTGTATCGTTTCCCAAACAGGTGACATCCAAGGGAAAATATTATTCTAAATTGCACTCGACGAGCTCGAAATGGATACATGCACCGTCCACCTCGTCATCGTGATTACAATGAAAATTACGCCCGTACCCTAACATTCTCGCCTGTGTTCAAGTGGATTCTGAAACGAGTAGTCGGTACCCCGGTCGGTGGATAGGATGCGGCGGGCCAATTCAGTGGCCTCCACATTCACCAGACCTAACATCTCCTGATTTTTTCCTTGTGAGGCTATTTAAAAAATACTGTTAATGAAAGACAGCCCACAACGCAAAACGATATGGAGCAACGCATTGTGTGTGCAGCCATACATGGGATGTGCTGCTCAAAACTGTGGACAACTTATGCAGACGATTGACTTCATGCATTGAAGCAAATGGGGATGATTTTGAACAATTTCTTCGTGGGTAATTTCATTATTTAAGCACCCCAAATTGTGAGAGGCAAGGGGACTCACTAATGAAGCACCCCATGGGAACATCATTCTACAAAGTCCATGTCATTGTTCCTGGGTAATACTAAAAGTAGGATACAGTACATTTTGTACAACAATAGCTTAATTTGGCGTAACGAAAGAACTGGTGCACATTTTTTATCGATTTGATGCGTCTTTCTCGCATAATTCTAAATAAATCGGATTTCTTCTACAATTTTACTTTTTTCTCGATTTCAGCACCATCTGTCAATGGTTTGAAAAATGTTTCAGACAAAACTTGATTACTTTTTTATGGAGAATCTGAATTTGCAATAAAAATGGGTGGTTTCCATTCTAAATTTAAAAGTTGCCCTTCGCCCCACCCAAAGGGACGGGAGCTGGAGGTCACGTGTAGCATCATTTGATGTCCCCCTTTGAGCTTACGAACTTTTCTTACCCACTATTTTTACCTGATGTATAGTTTTTGGGACAATCTCATCCGAAACTTCAGATACACCACCCTGTATATTTTCCTATATATACGTGCGATGTAGAACCGTCACAATAAACAACAATGTGTGCATATTTCCTGCTGTACACAAACCTTCCCTCTCCATCACTTGATGGTTCTCACCTTTTGACAGGTTTCTAGTCAGTATTTTCATTGCTTGTGTATCTTCGTGTGTGTGTGTGTGTGTGTGTGTGTGTGTGGGGCCTGATTCTCGGTCTACTTATTTGAAGTAATTTGTAGGTTATTGGAAACCAGGAAGGACTTCTGCGATGGAAGTAGATGCATATGGAAAGAGGGAGAAATAGACACGTCCTCAAATGAGAAGTAAGAAAGGAAAAAAAATAGATTTGGTTGCTAAGATTGAAAAAGAGAAAGAAGACAGCCCCAAAGACAGGAAACCCTTCCCACAACCCTTCCCCAGGACCCCCTACCTCGCCGGTGCTTGAGTGACAAGCTGGAGGAGGTTCCTATGGAACAGACATTACCACCGTAACCTTTAAGGTCCCCGAAGAAAATCTTAGCAACCCTGTGGAAATAGCAGTGTCAAATAATCACACACACTTGTTTGCGAGGGTTGTTTGAAAGGTGTGATGTGAGTATTGTGTCATTCATGATATATCTGTTAGTGTAAATCGTGCTTTTACCTACACTACCCAGCCCCTTTCAAAATCTATACAAACGCTCCCGTCTATATCATACCTCATAAAAGGTGTAAAATATTCTATGCAAAATAGAAAATTATACACTATGATAAAATAGTTGTTCTGTCCGTCACATTATATTACATTATTCATAAATATAATATTCTACTCGGTTCGTTTCATGCCTAGAGATCACTGTTTCTTCCATGGTTCTCTTATGCCAGTCTTTACATTATGTTTATATCCAATTTTCTAAACACTAAAATTACAGGATAGTTTAGTAATTCAGTAATAGACTACAGAATCATGTAAGATTTGAAGGGAATTCAGTGCAGGAAAACTATTCTGGAAGAAACACCGAAAACAACTCGGGATGCGACAGTTGTCACTCCGCCCGTTAAAACAGAATGTTAACGTCCCTGCGGGATAAATGTGACTCCGCCCGGATCCTATGCATCTGATATTAACTTCACTTGAGCAAGTGCAAACCAGTAATTCTCGCTGAATTTTGTGTGGAAGTCTCCCCACGGCAAAACAATCACCACTTTACTAAGTAACACAACATCAGGTGAAGTTATTCCATTTTCTACTCTATCCTGGATAAATTTGAATCCTTTCCACAAGTCAGCTATAACCTTGCTGGTATTATTAATTTCGGAAGAAGCAATAGTTGAAATGTTTCCAGAGGTTACTCTCGTGACAACTCCTCGATCTATTATTTCTTAAATGGTTCCTCCAAGCTACATACACTTGTAATAACAAAGCTGGATGCATTCTCTTTGAAATTCCATCCTACATTATTTACTCGTGTACTGACACCTGTAATTTGCAATTCAATAATAGAAATTAATTCCTTAGACTAATCTAGACTCTCTTTTGAAGTACTTAAACCTTGTGTTAAATTATTGTATTCATTATTGTACACGTCTTTTAAAGATTCTAAGTCTTCAATAGGTTTCGATTCTACATTATTACGTTTGGCATCAAATTCAGTTTCCAAATCAACCATGTCTCCACATCAGTTACTAGATTCTTTGCTTCGAGTGTCTACTCTGATGTTCAACAAATCTATATTTGTCATGTCGTACTGATCCTTTAATTTAGAATCCATTGATTTTATTAAGTCTAGGTTTTTATTCAAAATCTCACCTCGAGCATCCAATTTAGAACTTATTGAGTTCATCACTGTCTATTTCTCTACTTAAATTAGCACTCTGTGCACCAAGTTTTTCACTGGAAGTTGCACATATTTCATTTGTCAAAGAAGCACCCTGGTCATCTATTTTATCATTTGAGTATTTACTGAGTCTAAATTAAGACTTCGAGCATTTAAAGTTTTTAGTTCCTTTCTTAAAGAAGTATTTTGAGCCGTCAGTTTGTTTCTTGAAGCTGCTGAATCTGCACTTTGGTCATCAATTTTATCACTTAGTTTTAATCTAATTCACTAATTCAGACCAGTCTGGCACCTCCTCACTCACTTTCATTGCTATGGCTGGTTCTGAAGTTTCTCCAATTCTCCGTGTATCCATATTTGTCTTAGTTTTTGATCAGGTGATCATTTAACGAATTAACTCTAAGCATTGTAACTACACTAATGCAGCTTCTTCGACTTTGTACTCGAACAATTATTATTTTTCGCTCTACGGTGTAGAGTTTAGGCTCCATCAATGAGCAGGTGTGGGATCGACACCGGTGAAAAATAACTGGTGCCGGTGGCATCGGTTGCTGGTTTTCGTGTCTGCATCGGTGTGGCGATGTAGAATCAGCACCGGTTAGCAGCAACTGGTGCCGGTGATGTCTGATGTTGTCTTCGCATCTGCGTTCCTGCGATGCGTGTGGGAGCTGGACATTCCCCACAACGTATCTTCTTAGTTGAATTTAACATTATTACTTTCGTACGTCTTTCACTGTGTTGCATTCACAAAATTTATTTAATTTTTGGACTTAATCCAGTTACATGAAACAGTTCCCTTGTCTTGTTATTCCTGATTGCTATGGCGTCATCTTCTGCTTCGATTTTCTCTCAAAATTGCCATTTTTTTCAAGTCCTGTCATGGTGATATTTGACATTAGAAATTTAAAAAATACTTAACTATGTGCTTACATCTTCGAAAATAGCCTCTGAAATACGTACATAATTACCAAAGATTTAAATCACTTTATGTTTTCTGACAGATTTTTTTTACATATTTGCAAAGTTACATATGAAACATTACATTAATTTTTTGCTTCAAGGTACGCTGTATGTAAAATTTTAAATAAGGGACATTTTAGTTTATTTTTTAATCTGAAAGTGGACATGTTTTCTGTTAACTTTATGTAGTATGGCAAACAGTTGCATAGAAGGCATTTTGCTTTTACAGGCTCTTCGTCAGTTAAGTTGACCCAATTTCCTTCAGTATGTTTTTTTTTTAATTTTGTTATAGTTATGGATATTACTGTTTAACAATGCAGCATGGTGACTTTTTATGTAAATACATACACAATCAAAGGCTTTTGAAAAGTCTAGAAACATACCACAAACTTCCTTTTGTCCATCTAGTGCCTTAGTTGAATACAGTATAAATTCAGCTGTTGCTGTACTGCTGGATCTACCTGTGCTAAATCCGTGCTGGGCATCAGAGTATGGCATTTTTTCTTTACAATTTACTATTGTTTTTAATTGCATGTTCTATTATTTTAGATGAGACAGGTGTAATAGTTGTTGTTCGGTAATTTCCTGGATCTTTCTTGCTGCACTTCGGAAATGGGGATCACCTTACTCTATCTGAAACATGTCGGGAATAACCTTCCATCTGTGGCTAAATTTATTAGAAAAGTTACAGGCTTTGCCACCCACTGCAGTTGAGTAGATACAACGTCTCATGTGTCAGAATTTTTGTTTTTTAATTCACTGCCTCACCATAATGTTCATTTATATCATCACAGACTTCTTTAGTGTTTTTCTTTATAGAAAATAAGAGTTTCAACACTGACCTTTCCATATTACTGTACAAATTTATTGCAGCAAGCCAGTGGTTCCAACATTCAGGTTTCATACATGTTATTTACACCAATAATTTTATACAGTCTACTGTATTTGGCACAATCAATTTTAATTGTAATGTTATTATTTTATCATGTTTACAGTGCAGTATTTCATAAATTGCTTTTTTTTTCTAGTGCTCACAAGACATTTACAGTGGGGTGTGCAGTTGAGAACAGTTCTCCATCTACCCCTCAGTGCTCACCAGAATTATCCAAAGTGGAGCACTGTGCCAATTCCAAGAAGCAGGCCAAAGATGTCCTGGTAAGCAGCACATTTTCAATGCTGCGAGACAAACAAACAGCAATGAATGGGAGCAATGAGGATGACAAGTTGGGCGAATATGTTGCAGCTGAGCTGATAACAACTAAAAATAGAAAATTAAATGCAGAGGCAAAGTGAATGTTATCATGAATGCCATCATGGGTGCAATTCAGAAAGTTACTGATTGTTAATTTTTAAATAAAAGATCGAAAATTAAAAATTGTTTTCGTTATAGCTTCCCACTGCCAGGGTACATACCCTACAGGATTGAAATATTCACAGGATTCTCACTCACTTCTGTGGCATGTAATGATGTCCTGTTTCTGTCCTGTTGTGGTAAGCTTGCGAGAGATTTGTCACACCGCCAAAACCCATTCCCTATGGCAGGGCTTCCCAACCTTTTCAGTTGGCGGACCCCTTCTACAGTTGAAAATCCATGGCGGACCTCTAGTCAGTCGAGCACAGTAACTTTAAATTTCAGAGCGAAACCCATGGGAACTGAGAGCTTCTTAATGCTAGTGCTACTTTCCCAATGAACCCCCTCCCTGAAGTATTAATAGTCTTTGGAGCTTCTTGTGAGTGTTCTTCCTTTGGTCGTCCTCCCTCCTCCTTCATTTCAACTGGAAACTTCCCTTGTTGTGAAGGTGATGGAGAAACCGCACCCTTCTTCACTGATCCCGCTTTCAGCGAGGGATCCATGTTAGAAGTAATAAACTGGTCAAAAATCGACTTATGAAATAGGTAGTGCACTGACAAAGCAAGTTTAACATTTAACGATGCCTGGGGCCGCATACGTGCCATTGAGCGCTGTGATTGGTCGACAAAGCTCGCTCCGCGCATGCGTAAAAGCTTTCAGCGCATCTAGCGCCGTGAGCCGGGGCACAAATGACCCCCGAATTGCTGCAAAACCGTCAATCAGAGAAGCCACATTCTCCGGCATTAAACTGTGTATGCATTCTCACTTAGGAACCGCAAAGGCTGCTTGGGAATACGACCTGAAGTTAAAGTACTCGTTTTCACACGAAAAAAAATAGTGATAAATTTGATTTTCACATTTTTATTCAATAATTTTACTCATTATTTTACACGATTCGGTGAAAGGTGGCCGCGGACTCCCTAGGAAGAGCCAGCGGACCCCTAAGGGGTCTGCGGACCACATGTTGGGAAACCCTGCCCTATGGTATACAGATCTGTGTCTTCGACATCAGTACTTGCCAGATAAGTGCTATCTGCATCATCAATTGAATAGTTGTGTAGCGAACAAACAATGGGAAATCCAGGATGGAATGTAACAATATTATGAAAGGAAAGTTGCCACACACCATGTAGTATGTTGTGTGTGTGTGTGTGTGTGTGTGTGTGTGTGTGTGTGTGTGTGTGTGGGGGGGGGGGGGGGGGGGGAGAGAGAGAGAGAGAGAGAGAGAGAGAGAGAGAGAGAGAGAGAGTCCTCTGTCAGTATAACATGTAGCACTTTTTATGTTGCTGCATGGAAGTATTTTTTCCTAGGGTATCTTTAGCCAGTTTTCACGCAGAACTGATGTGACTGTTGGCATAGATCTCCTCCCTCCCCCCCCCCCCCCCCCCCCCCCAAAAAAAAAACACTTACCCTGCCATTGCAACCATTGCCAACAAGGGTGAACCTATCTATACCTAGCATCTACAACAGCCAGCAAAACAAGGCTGTGAAACTTTTTTTAGTTGTAATATGTTGTCAAGTCATCAGATTGTGGAGGGACAAACCCAACATGCTTCCTGTCCATTGCATCTGAAGAGATAATTTGTACAAATATTTAATAATGGACACATTTATATTGCCAATTGCAGTAAACTGCTGAAAAGTCCTACTTGTGAAGAATATTTAAGATAAAATTTCGTTTTTATACATTTACATTCACTTCGGGAATGCCAGGTTTTCAATGGTACATAGCTCAATTTTGTGGCTTACCAATACAGCTTGGAAACTGCCACAAGTTTTAAATTTTTTTTCCAAATTTAATTCCCTTATGTTTGTGTTGTTGGAGCCTGTTAACAATTTAAACAAAATTAGCTTCTTAGCACCACGTAAAGGTATTCCAGACTCGTAAGATAACAGTAGTTTACCTTCAAGTATTTATCTTTCAGTCTGATGCAAATTTTAGCAAACACCTGCACAATAATTTATTGAAATGCTTGGCTGTGAAACTCTATGACTGAAAGCTAGGCTCTTAATGATTCCCTAGTTGCCAGGAATCGAAGTGTGACAATCAACCCGAAACATAGTAGGGCATAATGGAGGTTGTCAGTGATATGTGATGGTCAAACCATAAAACACAAGTTAAATGGTCTGATTCTTACCTCCGACTAGGTGAAATAGCTTCCCTCATCAGTGTCACGCACACAAATCCCATCGTGTAGCACGGACAATAGTTTGTCAAATCAGGACACATCCATCCTGGCTAAATTCCTGAATTCCAGAGGATTTTCGGGCCTCAACTCTCTCCTTAACAGGGAGTGTATGACCCTCCCTGCCTTCAGCCCTTCTTTGCAGCCAAGGCCAAACCCAAAGCCAGCCCCTGACATTACGTCATCGTTCTGTCCTAACTACTGAAGAAGCTACTGTCACTGCAAATGCAGCTTAAATAATACCGTCGTCCATGTCTAAAACACTGTGAAACAAAAGCGAAAGTAAACATAGTTAATAATAATAATAATTTTCTTGCATCACCAACAGAATGGTTTAGTGTACAATTCTGTATAACCATAACATAATTTCATTCTAGCGCCGCTTAATAAATATGAACCTAGATCTCTCAGAAGATTTAATGAGTAGTATCAGTTCTAAGAAACGATAAATTTGCATACTCGACAACGTAAACAAGACTGTAGTTCCGAATATGTTCTCTTGGGGCACTAGGGTAGACCTACACGGTAGGTATATCACACAGTCGGTCGAAGTGAACCAGTCGACAGTGCCACACTTGTCGCTTGGGGTGCTGGTGCAGATTTGTATATGTTAGGTGTGTCTTGTAATACTGGCTTAAGACTAGTTTGCTCGTTCAGACGTATGCCCGTGTTGGATTTTTTCATAGTTTTGTTCATTAAGAAATCTATGACTTATATAGAAAGGAATGGTGACAGAATGAATGCTTGTGATGAATTCTTCTCGGGTTAACAGCCGAGTGGTCGTGTCGTCTTGTCGCAGTGTTTCAATGACTTTCGTAGTTATCTTTGCCTACAGCAATGAGGAATATCTCGCAAGTCATGTCAACGCATCCTTCGTGGCTTAAAAATGAAATCTTACTGTGTGAGTGTTGTTCAGCAAATAAAAGAAGCGGACAATGGTAAGCATACACATTACTGTAATTGTTGCCGGAAAATGTCGCTGGGGGAAAATCTTGATCTGTTCCATCTATTTACGAGGGGTGAAGCTGGGTTTCATCTGTCAGGTTATGTTAATTCACATGACACTGGGATACAGAGAATCCCCATGGCATACTGCAAAAGCCATTCACGATTTAAAAATTGGTGTATGATGTGCTGTATCTGGTAACAGAATTATCGGGCCATTGTTCTTCGATGAAACTGTCAACATGCATATTTACTTGCAACTCTACAATTAATTTTTGGCTCTGTTAACTCCAACTGAAAAATGTTGTGCATATTTCCGACATGATAGGGCAACTTCTCATACCTCAGATTTGTCTGATTTTACAGAAGAGAGGACCATTAGTAAGGGGTTGTGGCCACCCCGCTCTCCTGACTTGTCGCCATGTGACTTTTACCTCCGGGGATTTCTAAAGGCTAGAGCCTACTGCAATAATTTGAGAACACTTGACACATTAAAAAACAACATATGTGAAGAAATTTCGAACATTCCTCAAAGAGTACTGAAAAGTGTATTTCGCAACATACTTAGACGTGCACAAATTTGCTTGGATGTTGGCGAAGAACATATCGAACACAGACTTTAAATTCCTTTCTAAAATATGCTTATGAAACTAATAAAAGTAAATCTGTTACTTAAACTGTTAATTCTATAGTTAATAATGAAACTGTACAATAAAAATGTAAGAAAGCGATGATGTATATTCATTTTCTTCATTCATATTCCTTTCAGCGTAGGGGCTGGTTTTTTGTGCACCTCTCAGTATTATCTTTAAATATCACGGCTGCTGCCTTGTGTGTTACGTGCTTGAAATCTAGTGTTAGGACACTGCTCTGGTTGGTTCCTGCCAGTGCTGCAAGGGAGCACTATAGTCCGTTCCCATGTGCTGTCATTACTTGAAGAAGATAGAAATATAACTGTGTCAATATATGCCCCTGCATCCCATCTCTTACATATAAGGGTTCATATTTTGCTGCCGAAAGGAAGTCAGGGATGTGCATGTTTTTGATAGTTGAGGAGCACAGTTTTAAGGTAATTAAATAAATGGAAGGCTGCTTTGTTTTTTAATCCCCTGAAATCCTGATGCAATATACTAACATTGTTTTTCACTGTGCTTTTATGCGAATCTTGTGACATACTAACATATTTTTCACTGTATTGTTATGAAAATTTTGTGGTATTTTAACATCTCTAGTACCTGCTTGCCTGAGCTTCTCTTTAAGCTTAATTTCAATCAACGTTGGATGATGACACTCGTTGTAAACCATGGCTGAATCCAGGCAAACCATCGACATCCACTGCAAGACCAAATTGCTTTGGACAGTGGTCTGGGTTTGGTAGGATCATGCATGTTTGGTGAGATCAGAAAGATGTCATCTATTATGAGCTGCTAAAACCTAGTGAAAACATTAATGCTGATCACTACCAGCAGAAAATTATAGATTTAAATTGAGCATCTTGTGAAAAATGACTGGAATATGGAAAAGTGCAACACAGTCACATTGCTCCATGATAACGCCCCATCACACACAGCTAAACGGGTCAGGAAACGATCAAGGCATTCAGTTGGAAAATATTGGGACATGTGGCTTATCCTCCAGACTTGACTCATCCGATTATCACCTATTTGCATCACGGGGACACGCTCTCGTGGAACAATACTTCAACTCGTATGAAAATGGCTCACTGACTGGTTCACTTCAAAAGAAGAACTGTTTCTTTTTTTGTGTGGCATTCACAGCCTGCTAGAGAGGCGAGAGAAATGTACAAATAGCAATGGAGGATATTTTGAATAGAATATTGTTTATCAGTTTCAAACAACAGACATGTAATTATTGTAACCAAATTCTGGTTTCATACTTATACACCTGGTAAGAAACCAGTCTGGCAAAATGTCATGAAATGAGTTTCTCAACCTAATGCTGTCATGTGAAGTAGCCTTAATATGGTATTATGATTTGCACAATCGAAAGTCTTCAACAAATCGCAGGATTTTGCCAATGTTTAATAGTTCATAATTCTAAATTTTTTCTTGTGCTGAGGTATCAATAATTACCTCAGGAGGGTAGATTTTTTGAAATCGAAACGCTGGTTATGAGTCCTTTACTAAACAGGTGAGTGACAACTCTTGAGTATATTATCGTCAGAAAAGTGTTGTTTGAAACCAGTGCAGTCACCTTTCTTGTTGTGACATGGGATCAGTTGAACCTATCAATATGTAATGTGAGTTTGATATATGATGTAATTTTCTGCATCTACATTCCTAATTAGCAAGCACCGTGTGGTTCATGTTGCAGGGTGCCTTGTATTGCAGCTTATCATTTCCCCATTTCTCCTGTTCAAATCACAAATGGACCTAGGGGTAGAGGCAATCTATATGCTTCCATGCAAGTCTTGATTTCTGTTATCTGTAGACAGCAATCCTTATGTGAAATTTTAGTTGGTGGCCATAGAATATTCTGCTGCCTGTTACAAATGTCGATTCCCAAAAATTCGTCAGTAGTGTTTTCTGAAAGAACGTCATCTTCCATCTAGGGATTCCCATTTGAGCTCATGAAGATTATCTGATTAAAGCTACTGGTAACAAATCCTGTAACCTCACCTCCCGGGATCCCAAACACTCGAGCAGCACGATCTGCTTAATAGATAAACTACACTTTCCCAGAATTCTCCCCCAATAAATTGAAGTCAACCATTGGCCTTTCCCACAACCGACCTTATGTCTCATTCCATTTCAAGTCTTCTTGGCGCATGATGCCTAGATATTCAACTGAAACGCAACACTCCACTAATACTGTGCTTGAAACCAAGTCTGTTTTTCCTACACATCTACATTAATTTGTATTTTCCCGCATTTAGAGCAAGCTGCCATTCATCACACCAAATAGATATTCCGTCCAACTCATCATCTACCCTTCTAAAAGAGTGAATCAAATATAAATCTGAAATTTTTAGTGCCTGTTTGTAGATGGAGAGTGGTGTGATCTGTGCTCATTGTTGTTTTAATTTCCAGTGATTGTTTTTCACAGCCAGAACATTGTCGTACCATTTCTTTAGCCAGAATCTCGATGTCAGAGAGCTACCATTATCTGTCGTGCACCACATTATAATCAAGTTTCTCGCAACAGAGGAATAAAGCAATCTGAAATTTTGAAAGGACTTGTGGCACAGTCTGGGGTTAACATCCTGAGAAACACTCGACTGTATGCTGGCACAAACAATTGTTACGATGTTGAGAAACAGTTGAGAAAGCAATTCATCGACGTTGCCTGAGGTCCTGTCTAATAGAGGAGCATATTCTCACGGTTAGGCAGTTTATTGAAGGTGACTGACGCACAGTGGCTGCCGAAATTGCTCCCGAGATGGGCATACCCTGCAGCAGTGCTCGAACGATCATTACTGACAACCTCACATTGCGCAAAATGTCTGCAAGGTGGGTGCCTTGTCTTCTCATCGCAGAACACACAAAATTTGGGAATTGTTCTGGACACAATGGAACATCCTCCCTACAGTCCGAATTTATCTCTTGCAATTTGCCTCTCCTTGGACCTGTAAAGCAAACAGTCGGAGGACACAGATTTGATGACGATGCGCTGAACTGTTCATGTGCAACTGGCTGCTGTGACAGTCCCACTTACCTTACAAACAAGGGATCGAGAAACTGCCGGCCTATCCACAGGGGAAAATGTGTTTCCCATTCAGGATACTGTATGAAAAAAGAAGTTCATGTGCATGGATTTTTCTGTAACCTAAATAAACATATAAAAACAAATTCCAGTTTGTATTTGATTGACGCTCGTACAGTCACCAAACGTCCCTCTCGTATACTACAGCCACATTAGCAAGCAATCATATATTACTGCTCACTCGAGCCGTCAAACCATTGATGTATATAAAAACAAGCAGTCCTACCATACGCCTTGTGGCACACCTGATAACGTCCTTGTTTCGGATGAATATTCACTTTCCAGGACTACGTACTGGGTTCTATCAAAGTGTTCTTTGCTATGAGAGATCTATACCACATAAATTGATAAGTTATAGTACTGATACCCCAAGGTACACAAAACGGGTCAGATCGCTGTTGCAGAAGCAGCGAAAAAAGGATGCTAAATTTAAAAGAACGCAAAATCCCAAAGACTGGCAAAGTTTTGAAGAAGTTCGAAATATAGCGCGTACTTCAATGTGAGATGCCTTTAATAATTTCCCCAACGAAACCTTGGCTCGAAATCTGGCAGAAAACGCAAAGACATTCTGGTCATACATAAAGCACACCAGTGACAAGACGCAATCAATACTTTCACTGTGCGATAACAACGGTGAAATCACCGACGACAGTGCCACTAAAGCAGAGTTATTAAAGAAGGTTTTCCGAAACTCCTTCACCAAAGAAGATGAAGTAAATATTCCTGAATTCCAATCAAGAACAATTGCGAAGATCAGAAACATAGAAGTAGATATCCTAGGTGTCGCAAAGCAACTTAAATCACTTAATAAGGGCAAGGCTTCTAGTCCAGATTGTATACCTGTCAGGTTCCTCTCAGAGTATGCTGATAAAATGGCTCCATATTTAGCAGTTATATACAACCGCTTGCTCACAGAAAAATCCGTACCTAACTATGGGGAAATTGCTCAAGTCACACGAATACCCAAAAAGGGAAGTAAGAGTAATCCATTGAATTACAGGCCCATAACACTAACGTCGATTAGCAGTAGGGTTTTGAAACATATACTGCCTTCGAACATTATGAAGTACCTCGAAGAAAACGATTTATCGACACATAGCACAGATTCAGAAATTATCGTTATTGTGTAACACAACTAGCTCTTTATACTCGTGAAGCAATGAGTGCTATCGACAGCGGATGTCAAATTGATTCCATATTTGTAGATTTACAGAAGGCTTTCGACACCGTTCCTCACAAGCGTCTTCTAACCAAACTGCGTGCCTACGGAGTATCGCCTCAGTTGTGTGACTCGATTCGTGATTTCCTGTCAGGAAGATCACAGTTCGTCGTAATAGACGGAAAGTCATCGAGTAAAACAGATCCGGCGTTCCCCAAGGAATTGCTATAGGCCCTCTGTTGTTCCTGCTCTGTATTAACGACATAGGAGACAATCTGAGTAGCCGTCTTAGATTGTTTGCAGATGATTCTGTCATTTACCGTCTTGTTAAGTCATCACATGACCAAAACGAATTGCAGACCTGTATGGTGCGAAAAGTGGCAATTGACCCAGAATAAAGAAAAGCATGATGTTATTCACACGAGTATTAAAAGAAATCCGCTAAATTTCGATTACGCGATAGCTCACACAAATTTGAAGGCTGTAACTTCAACTAAATATTTAGGGATTACAATTACAAAAACCCTAAATTGGAAGGATCACGTAGATAATGTTGTGAATAGAGCAAACCAAAGACTGAGATTCATTGGCAGAACACTTAGAAGGTGCAACAGAGACTGCTTACACCACGCTTGTCCGCCCTATTCTGGAGTATTGCTGTGCGGCGTGGGATCCGCATCAGGTGGGATTGACAGATGACATCGAAAAAGGACAGTTCGTTTTGTATAATCACGAAATAGGGGAGATAGTGTCACAGACATGATATGTGGGTTGGAGTGGCAATTATTAAAACAAAGGCGTTTTTCGTTGCGACGGCATCTTCTCGTGAAATTTCAATCACCAGTTTTCTCCTCCGATGGCGAAAACATTCTGTTGGCACCCACCTACATAGGGAGAAATGATCATCACGATAAAATAAGAGAAATCAGGGATCGCACAGAAAAATTTAAGAGCTCGTTCTCCCTGCGCGCCGTTCGTGAGTGGAACGGTAGAGAGACAGCCTGATGGTGGCTCATTGAACCCTCTGCCAGGCACTTTATTGTGAATAGCAGGGTAATCATGTAGACGTAGATGTGTGTGTTGTGGAACCTATTCAGTGTTTGGACCTTCAGTTAAAGTCTGCAGTTGGGCACATTGTCAGGTGCTTCCTAGAGCTCTAGCAGCATGATTTCAGCCTGTTGCTCTTAATCTATCGTTCACACGATATTGTGTGAGAAAAGAGCAAGTTGAGTTTCACATGAGCATTGCTTTCAAAATCTATGTTGATTTGTGGATAGAAGCTTTTCTGTCTGAAGGAAATTTATTGTATTGTGGCTAATGAGGGATTTTGATTTGAAAATGTTTTACTTCCACATCTACATCTACATTTATACTCCGCAAGCCACCCAACGGTGTGTGGCGGAGGGCACTTTACGTGCCACTGTCATTACCTCGTTTTCCTGTTCCAGTCGCGTATGGTTCGCGGAAAGAACGACTGTCTGAAAGCCTCCGTGCGCGCTCTAATCTCTCTAATTTTACATTCGTGATCTCCTCGGGAGGTATAAGTAGGGGGAAGCAATATATTCGATACCTCATCCAGAAACGCACCCTCTCGAAACCTGACGAGCAAGCTACACCGCGATGCAGAGCGCCCCTCTTGCAGAGTCTGCCACTTGAGTTTGTTAAACATCTCCGTAACGCTATCACGGTTACCAAATAACCCTGTGATGAAACGCGCCGCTCTTCTTTGGATCTTCTCTATCCCCTCCGTCAAACCGATCTGGTACGAATCCCACACTGATGATCAATACTCAAGTATAGGTCGAACGAGTGTTTTGTAAGCCACCTCCTTTGTTGATGGAATACATTTTCTAAGGACTCTCCCAATGAATCTCAACCTGGTACCCACCTTACCAACAATTAATTTTATACGATCATTGCACTTCAAATTGTTCCGCACGCATACTCCCAGATATTTTACAGAAGTAACTGCTACCAGTGTTTGTTCCGCTATCATATAATCATACAATAAAGGATCCTACTTTCTATGTATTCGCAATACATTACATTTGTCTATGTTAAGGGTCAGTTGCCACTCCCTGCACCAAGTGCCTATCCGCTGCAGATCTTCCTGCATTTTGCTCAATTTTCTAATGCTGCAACTTCTCTGTATACTACAGCATCATCCGCGAAAAGCCACATGGAACTTCCGACACTATCTACTAGGTCATTCAAAAGCATTAACAATTAATATCTTACCTTTTGACTGTTGGCAGTCTGTTAGATTTTGCTCCTTAATATAAAGCTGCTTTCTGAACTGTAGAGCAGGAGCTGTAGTCTGTATGGAAAGTATTTTTGTTTTTGGCAGTGAAAGTGACATTTTGTACCAAACTCATTCTTATCACTTACTACAAATACCATTAAGAGTATTTTGATTGGTGCACAAATACAAGAATTCCTCCGATAAAGCTCCTGTTTTAGCTACATTATCAAGTTTGCACAACATATTTGCTGCACATCTCTGTAGAATACTTTTTTGTTCTTAGCTGTAACAACCCACCAGAGTGTAGGACAGGACGGAATTAAAGTATGTGAAGTGTGCTACTATTTCTTATCTGCAATTCGACAGTGTGAGAGAGATTACTAAGTGCAAGGCGGGCAGAATCATAGTCATCATAGAGTTTCTATCCCTTGTTTCTGAATCTTTGGTATTTTCTAGTTGTTTTCTTAGTTCTGTGTCAGAAATTTTTAAGATGTCTTTTTGCAGTGCACTTCACTTTTTCCTATTACCACAGATGTTTAACGTGAAGCTTGTAGATAACCTTCATAGCTACTCGTTCTCCAACCAGTTTGCTTTGTGTTATACCAATTGTTTCCCAGGTGATTAGTCATTCCAGTGCCTCTAGTTTATTCAGTCCCCCCACACAGAGTAAAATGTTCCTGTTTTGTATTTCTAGAGATGCACTTCTTGTACACATTTTTCATTGAACAATATACTCCTTCATTTTGTTAGTGCAAATGGCTGTTGGATATCTTTCTGATCAGTTCTGTTGTATGTTAGAACTTACTAGCCTTTCCCATTTCCCCCTCCCTCTCCCAAGATATATATATATCTATATATATATATATATATATCTTTCTCTCTCTGTTTCACATGGATTCCGTTTTCTGAACCAAAATTTTGAGAAATCTTTCTTTGCAAATTGTGTAAAAGACCTGAATAATTGTTTCTGCTGGATTTGTTGGACATAGTGCAAACTCGCTTTCTGTGTCAAACTTCGTGTATTGTTCTACACATGGAGCCAGACAGTGTACTTCAGCCAGGAGCTGTTGACAGATGCTGTGAGAAGCTGCTCAATAGAACGCTGAGCTAACGTGTGTTAGCGGTTTTTTTGTGTATGGGTTACAGTAAATTATCGGGACTGTTGCGAAGTTTTGAGTAAAATGGTAGACAAAAGTATTGATATTAACCTTAAGCAGAATGCACTGATACTGAAAATATAATACAGTTTAGTTTGAAATAGTTGGAGATTTAAATAGGACCAAATTTCACAGTGTGTTACAGTGTATGAGTTATTGAGCTTTAAAGAAGTTCTCTTATAGTGGTGATAAGCAATTACTTTTAGCTGCGTACCGAGCGTGCCACGTCTCCACGTAGTAGCCTCTGGAAGCAGACTCTGCTGCCACTGTAGTGCAGGTTGTAGCATTCGGCAGCTTGTCAGAGAAAACACAGAGGCAGACCGGAGTGTGGACACGTAATCACTGCCGTGTTTCAGCAGTGAGGGAAGGACGCTGCGCAGATGTAGTGAGAAGAATGTGTAAAGGGGACACTGTTTTCGTCGGATGTTTCACCAAATTATTAAAAAAAACGTAAAACGATGTTTTACGTCAGTTGCCTGGGCGTATCCTTTGTAGGCAGGTGTAATTGCTTCACAAGTTTCCCTAAAAGTTGAGTAATTATGTTTGCTGGCATTACAGAAGTAGACTTTGAGCATTCAAATTACCTAAATGTCGCCAGAAATCTGTTTGTTACTCCTAATTTCTCGTCGACTGAGACTGACTCTGACATTAACGTATCTTGCTTCTCTGATTTATCTCGTCTCAACATAGTTACTTGTTGTACCGGTAGGGTGCAGGACTCGCCAGAGAAAAAACTTCTGGGTGCATGGTTCTGTCAGTAAGTTAACATGTGGCCAGTCGGTCATTTTTTCAACCATTCTCAGACCCATTTCGTCTTTTTTATCTGTCATCCACTGCTTGCAAGCTGTAGCTAATATAACTGCAACACACACGTATCCTTTTCGGTGTTCGACAGCTTAGGCTGTAAGACCAGGGTGTCAACTGACGATTTTTGTCAGTATTATTGATGATGTGAGGTCACTTTAATATGTTGAAGGTTTGACAAGCTAGTATTATCAATAAATATTGAGCACACACAGGCCTCCAACAGTTGGCGATACTATGCCGTCTGCATCTAGTTTAAAAAAAACTTGCACCGTCAAGGTAAGAGTGTACGATGGTAAGTTCCAAAGTATATCTGAAATTTCAATTAGAACATGACTAAACAATGTACAACAAAGAATTGACGAAGTTCATAAGCAGCTACGAATGAGTTTCCTTAATTCATTTATAACAACAAATATGATGAGTGTCGAAAGAAAATAAACAAGAGATTGAAAATGATTTGGGGCTGCTGACCTGTAAAGTCAGGGGGCTTCCAAAGCTGAGCTTCCGACCTGTCCGAAACAGAGGGTTTGTGAACTGTGCAAATAGGGGGTTGACTTTTAGCAACGAGATATCGCGATGTTCTTTAAATGCGGGAACAGGAAAAAAAAAACCATTGGGTCAGGGACCAGGCTGGGTTGGTAGACGTAATGAGGCGTGTTGGACGTAGGTTGATTGTGAAACCAGGAAGATGGATTACATAAATATATATATTTTAATTATTCGTCAGGTGACGAATATTTATTAACTTTACATCAATACAACGTAACACCTTTACAATTATACATGAACAGAAATATAATGGTCAGTGCAGCTTAATATTAAGCAAAATCGAAAACCTTTAAAAAAACACAGGATATTGGATAATATATAAACACATATTCTTCATAATAAATAAACCTTTAAAAGAAACAGAATTTGCAACGTCTAACGTTTATCGGTACACAAAGAGGTTCGGACAAACATAGATCATGTTCTTCATAATAAATTAATCTTTAAAAGAAACAGAATCTGCAACGTGTAATGTTTCTCGGTACACAACTAGGTTCGGACAAACATAGTTCGAACCTTTCAAAAATTAAGTACATTAGTTACTCGTATGTTATGAGCACTGTGCAATTTCCCACATATAATAAACACATTAGCAAGAACGTTAATGGGTGTAAAGTACATTCCTTACAAGTTGACCATAGATATGGACATTTATTCCAATTTCCTGAAGCAACTGGAAATAAGTAATTGATATTGATAAGAACATCTTTCTTATTTTCAGCATTTTCCTGCTAAACTTTTTATTGCGAGATCCAGTACACAGCTGCTGGCTTCTGCACTGTTGCTCGGCGCCGCCGACAGATGTCAGCTCGAAACGCTGTCGGGAGAACATGGCGATCATTTTAACCCCGTCTCTTGTCGCCTTCTGCAGTTCGTCACTACCTGAAATCCAGTGACATAGTATCTGCAGCCACATTGATTCTGTGTAGTGTGTTAACTTTTAAGAACCCGTTACGGAAAAACAATTTGTGAAACTGTACTACATTAACCAAGATCGCGTTGGAGTGTTTCCGCGAAATTTTGTTAGACGGAGAGTTTGACAGAATGGCGGACGTTTTAGTATCGGTGTTTCGCCGCAAATGGTTAGGGAAAAATAGTTCTATTACGATTTATCTAACTGTGTCACAGTGTCGGCCACTGGAGATTGGTGGTGAAAAAAAAAGAAAAAAACTTCGTTGCTTAGCACCAAAAGTAGTATAGGCGTCGGTATAGGACACTTCAAAAGTGAAAACCGAGCAAAAATAAAATTTCTAATCTTTTTCGCTTGAAAAACTGAGGGAATGGGGCAAAATGAGTGAAAACAAAGTGAAAAATTTTCCACATTAAATTTTAAAACATTTTTCGCAAAAGTAGTCGCCTCTTTGAAACCTGCATTTTTTTGGGCAAAAGATTGCGGACACTTTTTGGCGGTCACCGGTCACTTCTTCGCAAAATTCTGGCGTCTTTTTTTTTTTTGGCAGTTACGTTTTCCGCTCGCTTTTTTTTATGAATTTTTGGCAATCAAAAGTTTGAAATTTTGTAGGCCTTGACCTATAAAATTATCCTTAGTAGTGTTTATATGTCACGTTTATTATTTGCTCGTTGATGAACATCGTACAATTATTTCTGTATTGTCATCGAGTATGAGCTCGTACCGACGAGCAGGATCATCGATGTATTCTGTAATCACTGTTTCCATTTATATATACAAAAGTTTTTCTTCAGTAACTCGAGGGAAGGATATAAATTATTCCGCCTTTTTCCTCTAGGAGCATACGTATAGCACAGTTAAATTTAAACTCTTTTGGTATAAATTTTTTCACCAAATTTTTGGTTTTCTTATCTCTCGTGATCATGTTTTTGCTTATGATAACCTAATCTTCAGAAATCTGTATTAATTCAATCATCGTATTCTTGTTGAGTTTTACGGAATTTCTGTAGTTTAGAGTCAAGCCATTAATTTTGGTAGTCTGTTAGCCTTTACATATTTGATAAACATAGCTTTTTGGTCCAGTGCTTATCCATTCAATGCCAAAATCGTCTTTCCAAATGCATCTGTCAATTCGCCTAGCATGCAACCTGTTTGCACTGTGTTTCTGCCATCGTCAACGTAATCAATAGAGTCTGCGTCGTAACATAAAAGTTTATCGCCTAATCTATCGAACATGTCATACAAACTCATTCTAGATTTGGCGGTCTGGAAGTGCTTGTGCTATCTTCGACATAGAAATCATCGTAGCGATATGTCACCTTAATTATTTCCTCGTTGATTGGTATCACAATAGTTATCTCTATTTTGTCGTCGAGCAAGAGTTCGTACCACCGTTTAACGTCGTCTATAAGTTCAGCCCCTGACCGAATTCCCCCACAGAGAATTGAGGCATATTTTGGCAACAGCTCAGTTGCCGGCGTTCGCTTCAATATTGTTAATGTCGGATTCGATGTCTTGCTTTTCCTCGATAACTCGACCATCTTCTTTCGACTCGTAATCATCTTCCCAAGGACTAGTTTCCAATTTGATCTTTATCAGTGTTTTAATGTTGTCTCTGAACAACTCATTACTTACTCGATCAAAATGCCGCACCTCGTAAATTTCCTGTATTTTGTACCCTTTTCCGATAGCCTAGTTGGGCTCTATCGTTGTCCGAGTTCCTAAAATGCACGCTCATCGTCACTATTGCTGCAACTACTATGAGGCTTTTTTCTAAACATTTCGCACATAGAGCGAATAAAAGCTTTTCCTGTATAACTGGAAGCACAGGATCATACAAGCCTCGACGCGCAAGCTCTTTGCATTTAGCAAAACCAAACCATTCTTCGTCGTATTTTTCTGGTCTCAGTATCTGTACAGGATGACCAACAGGATAATCTTCGTAAAACACCACTGTACACTAAACTGCAGATGTCTGTGTATCACAGCTTCTTGCCTGAAACCTTCAATTTAGCAGCATTTGTTCTTCCACCGAAAAACTTGTCTCTCGGATTCAGTGGTTCTACGACATTGATTGCTTTATTTACGTTCTCTTTGTACCCCTTCGAATTTTTCCACTTACAACTCCACATCTCGACAACGTTATAACCCGCATTTCCCTCAACACCTGTGTTCGCTCCGCTGTCATTGGAAAGAGATCATCCATTCAGTCAGTGTTAACATTGTTGATAGTATCTGGAGAATAACATGTAGGGCAACCGTGCCAAAAGCACTGATACACGTTTTTCATGTTTGCGTCGTAACCGTCAACGTCTGCACCACATATTGTAACTTTCCCGCCGTTCAATGCATATTGCACATTAGGGAACGAGTTTAACCACGCAATTGACTCTTTGCTGAACATTTCCTTCCTTTGATCTTTGACTACAGTAGCCGTGTTATTCTCAAGCAATTTTGTCCTGTAAGTAGCCATACATAAACTAGCGAATGTTATGCACTGAAATCGATCAATATTTGCTATTTCCAGGAAATATCGCCCAAATTCAATACACCCAGGCGGACTACGTCGACATCAAAGTGGCAATATTGAGCTAATTCGTTCTGGAAGTCAAACACGTGGTTTTCCTTCACCTTCTGAGCGTGCCATTCTAAGAACGCTTCTCTAACTTCGGGTTTCTTAGTGTCAACACCATAGTACTTGGTCGGCCACATTGGATAAAATTTACGCTGTCAATTAGTCTGAGGTTTAGGTTAGGTATTTTCAGCTCCATAAGCTTCGTCCACTGGTAAATGGTTTTGATCTTAATTCCGTTACTGTCACAACAATGCAAAATGAAGTACGCATCATAAGCCTTTCCATTGTGTGCTATATACATATACTCCCTGTTAGTGTATGATATCAACCATTTACAAAATTCATTGTTATTTCCATACTCGTATCTGTTTTCTTCGTAACCGTCCACAGTGACAGAGTTTGGCGTATGTGCTCCCGTATCTTTTTCTGATTCGAAATCGAAAAAGTTGTACATTTCTGTGTAAGTGCATTTTTTAAAATCGTTTAGTGCCTCTCGCTTATCTTTACATTTTCGTCACAATTTCGGCATTCAAAGAAACCACAGTTGTGTCCACTTATGCTTCTACTGCATATCTTTTTTCACTTTTTGCACTTATAAACTGTTTCACAAACTGGTTTGTGGTTATTCATGCATTTCCTATCAAAACAAAATCTGTTGCACTTTTTGCAATAAATTCATGATCACTTACGTTCTGTATTATCATACTTTGGTCTTAATCACAAATTGCACACATTTCGTTTATCTTTTTTGCAAGAGTATTTGTCTTTGTGATCGAAGGGAACATCGCACTTCATGCTGTACTATACGCTACCACTAAAACACTTCAAGTTGTTGATCGCATCATAGTGGTCGTTATTTAAGTACATGTTAATCGTTTGCTCTCTTTCCACGCCTGAAGAATGAAATACCTTGTTAAATGCAGCAGCTGAAACGACCTTGATCTGAACAATCAAAAATTGTGCTGCATCGTTGATATCGGCAAGGGTGAACGCTTTTTCATAATTTTTTCCAATTTTCTCGCACAACTTCTTCGCTAAAACTTCCTGCAGAGCTCCCCCTTTCCTAATGCAGAGAACTTGATTACCCGTCAATTCCTTGCCCAGTGTGTTTCTAGTTTGGTAGGTAAGTGCTGTGATTATTGCTCGTGGACCGCACAGGCTGTCAGTGTAGGTTATACTGTTTATGCTTCGCTTACTAAAGATATCATTAGCAATATTCACTATTTTCTTACGATTTCCTCCGTTTTCTCTGGTATTTTGTAGACCTCAGAGTAAAAAGTGGTATTGCTTATGTCTACATTTTCATTAGATTCTTTCAGTCTGTGCAAGTAGCCGTGAAGCATTGACTTTGAAATTCCTTTTCGACGAAATCGCGTGATTTGATTATTTACAACCATTTCCTTCATTTGATCGCCTTGCTTGAAATCAGTTAATTTTCTTACCTCCTTAATGCCTGTGTATACAGCTTTCCTGACAGCTTTCATTACGATATTTCACGGGATCACCTTTCAAGTCTTTGATTTTAATAGTATAAGTTGTCTCTCAGACTTTTTATTCAGTAACAGTAGCGCTGTTGCGGCACTATGATTATTATTATTATTAGCCATTTATTTATTATACAAAATATTTATATATTTCAACTACACAATTCAATTTTTATGGTACAACTAGTACTTAGAGTGTTGCCACCTGTGGTTGAAGAGCGGTTGCCGTGTAACCAGATAAGAAGTAGGAAGTACGCGTGTGCACGGCCTTCGCCGAGGCTGATCGTGTTCTCTTCTTCTTCTGTCAACAGATGTCGCTGATGTTTGCTCCATCTCAGGCTCCTCTTCAAACCCCAGACCTCTGCTCTCCCTATCAATTTCGTCCATCTCGTTGTTTCCCTTCTCTCCTATCGTCCCTCCTCTGTCACTACCCACAATTCCAACTCCTGTACTTTCTATCCCTCCACAGTCTTGCCCCAAGTCTCTGTCCTTTCCTCCGTCCTTTCCCCTCTCCTCTATCTCCTGTACACTGCTGATATTTCCAATCCTCCTCTGCCTGTTCATCTCCTCCAATTTACTGATGACACCGCCTTCCTGGCCCTTTCTCCTACCCCATCAACGGTCCCAATGTACCCTCCAAAGCCACCTTGTCCAGTTAATTTTGGTTCCTTCGTATCAACTCCTCCAAGACCCAGGCAATCACCATAGTCCACACCACCCAATCTTTCCGTCGCCATGATTTCTATCTAACCATTTATCGTTGTCCTATACACCTCACTCCTACCCTAAAATACCTTGGCCTCATCCTTGACAGCCACTTCACCTTGACCCCCTATCTCCTTAATATACAACACATAGCCCACAATACACTTTGACTCCTGAAACTCCTGTCCGGCTGGACGTGGGGATTGCATCCTTCCACCATGCTTATTCATTTCATTTTCTTTTTGTTGTGCTACTTTGAGATTCTTCAGTCTGCTGCTGTTTATATGGACCGCTTGCTAGGATTGGAGCTGAACCTCTTTCCCTCTTTTGTGGAATAACGTGAATAGATTTGGGTGGCATTCTGATGTCTTTGGGAGTAACCACAAAAGAAGAACTAGGGTGACACTGGAGCTGGAATATGTGGTGCGTTATTTGAGGTTTTAGATGGAACTGGTTCAATTTGCAGGGTTTCTGAATTGGAAAACGTAGGCCTATCGTGACAAATAAGAGGTCTGTCAGAGAACAAAGAGGCAGAAAAATTTGTTCTCTAAAAACACCAGATTTAAAAGGACAAATGCCATATTTTATAGACATGTTTATGACTGTTATAGGTGTTGCCACCCCAAATATGGTCCTCCAAAGAGTCTGCTTGGCATTGGTTCACTTCTCGTCCTTCCCTATAGCAGACAAATAAAATGTGATAAGTGGAAACATGAATGACACATCCAATGGCTGGAATTCATGGCTTCAATGAGGCAGAACTGTAACTGCTGTCACTTTGTTTTTCCCTGAATGCATTATGACACCCACGTTCTTCATGTGTTATGTGACCGTCCAATATGAGAGGAACAGGGTTCTTGTCTGATGGCTTAGTATGGCTCAGGAAATGGTCAAACCACGAAGGAAAAGTATAAAGTTGCATCGAACCTGAAGAATTACAAGAAAATAATGTTTGTGGTGGATTACCATAAACTAACTCGGCTTTCATTCAGGTGAACTAAACTATACTCCACCCAAACAGGCCGCGAAGACCCGACAGTACCGACCGGCCGCCGTGTCCCCCTAGCCTGAGGGCGTCATTGGATGCCGAAATGTGGTCAGCACACTGCTTTCCCGACCATACGTCAGTTTACAAGATCCATCCAAGCGGTAGCCCAGCTTGACAGCCCTTAACTGCAATGATCTGACGGGAACCAGTGTTACCACTGCAGCAAGGCCGTCAGCTTTCATTCAGATGCGAGGGAAACTAATCATTGGGGAGGGGGGGGGGTATGAAATGTCCACATGAGACATACAAATAACTGTGTGGACAGAACTCCTCGTTCTGTGAATGTAATTGTCCCTATTTGCTTCTTTCCTTTCAAGACGAGAGCCTTACTCGATTTTGGTTGGACATTAGGTACACCAAAAATGCTCAAATGTGGGTGAAATCCTATGGGACTTAACTGCTAAGGTCATCAGTCCCTAAGCTTACCTAGTACTTAACCTAAATTACACACACCCATGCTCGAGGGAGGACTCGAACCTCTGCTGGGACCAGCCGCACAGTCCATGACTGCAGCGCCCAAGACCGCTCGGCTAATCCCGCGCGGCAATGGGTACACCAATCTCATTGACATTTAAGATACGATGGGGCGGAAACTGTATTTCATCTGAGAGAGTTTTTAATATGGAGAGAAATTTATCTACATTAGACTTTTTAAAGGCCTGAGCTCTGGCGGCAGATGTCGCCTCAGGCGATAGCAGTGTAAGGTATGGGTGATGACTCTTGAATCCATAGAACCAATCTTCTCCAGCAAGACGTGATCCTTTGTCGAAAAGACGTTTAGTGTTGTTTTTCTCAGACCGTTGAATAGCAAGATTTATGACATCTCTAACTGCAAAACCAAAAGAACATTGTTCCCATTGTCAAAATATAGTCTTTCAGTTCCTTCTCCTGTTCAGGGATGAAAACAGGTCGTTTTGAACCAAGGACTTTTTTCTCTTCGGTTGTCTCTTGCTTTAAGTTGTTGACTCGTCTCTTCACTGGGAATACTAAATATTTTTCGCAGTAGCTTTCATACTCTGCCGCATTTTTGTGGTGAAGTTCTTGTGAGCTCAATTTCTAGCCATTTAAGAGCTATCTGCTAGAGAAAACTCGAGTCATACGTTTGAATGTGTTTGGGGCAAAGCAGTCCCCGGATAGAAAGGCAGGACGATCTTGCCCCCAAACGCTCTCAGACTAGAAAAACATGACTACATGATGTCTAACACATTCTAATATCTCGAAACATACAGATGACTTAAGTTAAAGATGCAGGTAACCAAAATAATTACTATAAATAATAGTTCTCCCACATACATCTGATTTAATTATACAATGAAACTGACCTTTCCTTACTCCAGTTTGTCACAAAATCGATTTTTTTTCGTTAGCTTCTAAACAGCAGCGGACATTCAACTGAGGCTTGGAACATAAGCAGAACATAGTAGAAAATTCCAGCGACATATCACAAGGGCGTCACACCACCCATGGGGATGACGATGCATGGGGCTCCCCTACGTCAGTTAACCTTCAATGTCTGCCATTCAGTATGCGTGTAAATGACAAACATAAGTTTGGAATAAGGTACTCTGAACTCCTAAAGTAGTGAAGAGCGGAAACATATGCCTGTACCACATTTGCAAAGCACTTCACGCAACAGAATCGCCAGCCTACTGGCATGAAAACGCCAGATAGCAGTAATAATGTCCAGCTACAACAACCCAACGAGATCCACTACAGTACCTTCAAGCATTAGATATCCTATACTTGTCACTTGAACATGTTTTCAAGTTATAATCTATACCTAAAATTTACAATAAGGATTTTGTCACTTGAACATGTTTATAGACTCTACCTAAAATTTACTGTAACGTTTTTTTCTCTACTTGTGTTTCCTGATGAACTTGCGATTTCAGTCCGTGGATTACGAACTACAATCGAAACCGGTTACAACGACGTCGAAGTGGCCGACGGTTTACGGTCGTTATAGCCGATAGTCGGACAAACCCGGTTATTGATTTGTGTTTGACAAAGAAATTTTAGATTGCCGTAGAGGTAACAAAAAGTAGAACTACAGTACACATGCAGTATTTACAATAAAGTATTTGTGAAGAGGAACGAAAGAGGAATTTTTCTTATGTTTATTCAGTGCATACAGGAGGAAAATAACAGTAACTTGTAATAGGTGAAGTAAGAAGTTGAAACAATGTACAGTGTTAAATAATGTGGAACACGGTCTTGGAAAATGCACGAGATAAAACGATGAGCACGAATAAAACTTACTGTAAGTGCTGTATAGTACAATATTCGTGAATGCCACAACTTCATTCCAGTTGCTGTATAACAAAAATCAATCAACAGCCACCAAATGAAAAGTCAGTATTCTATACACAAATTACTCAATTCCTCCTGTGTTTCTTATTAACGCTTAGCTTCACAGGTCGTTGTATTTTTCACACACAGTCCTGGGCTCAGTCTGACAGACTGCAATATTTAAATTGCCATAAAAATGCTTTCTGCAATTTCCTTAAAGCAGTCCATATTTTTATGTATACGTTACATTAACACCACACACAGAATACATTCAAACTAATTTTAAAGTTTATTATTTAACGAAATAATAAAAACACAAAAAAAATCCCACAAAGCAGCCAGAGAAATGAAAAAGACACTATTACTTTTTAGGTTTTTAGTTTCCGTCTCCAAAGTTTTGTTTACATTCGCTATAAATATTGTAGAGAGTTCAAGTTAGACTGGCTTGTTGCAACAATGGAAAATGTAAGGCGTTTTTCTCTTCTCTTATTGGGTCATGGGTTGAGATGTTTCGCGTTTTTGCGATAGTTCTACATTGACATCTACACCTGGTTGAATCACACACAAAATATGGTGAATGGATGAAAAAGTTCACAGGGCATGTGATAGTTATTGACTCGGTCAGTGTCATTAGCTATCACTGGAAGAGGCTTCAACAGCCAGCAATATTTGTTTCGACCAAATATATTTCTAGCAGAGCTTATAGCTAAAGATTCAGTCTCTACACTTCTGTCTTCATCACTTTGATCACCTGTCTCATTCAAGGAATTCGCAGGTGGCAAAACAAATTAGTCATCACCTTTGCACCGTTCGTATTCTGAATTACGTTCGTTCTCAGTTTCACTGGCACTATCTCAAGCCATCATTTTGTACTCTCTCCTCAAACCATTTAAAACAATATTCTCAACGTCAGGATCCGTACCTGGCTACTGAATCCACGATGCAAAGTGCAAGAAGTGGTTTCAAGGACTGGTATCATGAGAGAAGCAGTAATAGCATAGGTCCATGTCGCATTCAAGTGGCTACTAACGAAAGGAAGCAATGGAAATATCAGCAAAGAACAACTAGTAACGCAGTAATCTCCTACCACACCATTACGCATTAGCAGCAGAGTAACAACAGATGCTAGCAGTCCGTGCTACTGCACCTTCCACTCTTTTTAAGAGTTAAAATGTTGTACAAATGAAGTCATGTGCGAAAGTACAGGCTAACCCTCAGACATACAACCTTAGAGGAAGGTGTTGCCATATGTTGCTGGTATGGGAACTATTAAAATTGACATTTGTCTCACCAGTAAGTGATACTTAGGCGTGAGACCAATGTCAGTTTTGATAGTTCCCGCACCCAGCAACAGATGACAACACTTATCTTAAAGTTTTTACATTTGAGGGTTAGCCCGTTTTTTCGCACTTGTCTTAAAATGTGATGTACTGTACCTGACACACTGAGAATCTGTAACACACACAACCACAAAACATCAATAACGAACACACTATTATTCTACTTCCATACTTAAAAAAAATAGCACATATTGGAATTTAATTTCCTACGTTTCTGCAATCACAGAGAAGATAGAATTGTTTGGTTTTCTAACTAGTTGCTTTAACTTCAAAATGCAATAAAGAACGCATACTACAATGTACTGCTCTACTTGAGGTAATAAGGTATCACCAGCTATGACATGGTTGCGAATATGAACAGTGATCCAATAGTGTCAAATGTTTATTTATTCCAGTCTTTGATCGCAATATAAATTCCTTTGAGGATGACCGGTTTCAGTCAGTAATTCTCAATCTTCAGATTTGTTCTAACCATGTCCTAATGTGATAAAGCCGTAATGCCATCGGCAAAACATTTATACACTCAGCAAAACACCGTCACGTAGAACTAAAATATGGTGTGTAGTAGGCTACACAGTCATTTCGCAACTGAGTAGTTTTGTACAGTAACGCCAGTTGCGATATGACTGTGTAGCCTATTACACACCATATTTTAGTTCTACGTGACGATGTTTTGCTGAGTGTATAAATGTTTTGCCGATGGCGTTACGGCTTTATCACATTAGGACATGGTTAGAACAAATCTGAATATGGTCATTACTGACTGAAACCAGTCATCGTCAAAAGAATTTATATTGTGACCAATGACTGGAATAAAAGGACATTTAATAAGTTATCTTTGTTTGCGTTTTGTTCTTAAGTCGAGCGTGCACATTTTGCAGAAAACAAGACTTTGAAAATAAGTTTTATATTGTTATTAGTAATCCCCAAAATACGTAACAAACTAAAATGAACATTGGACGTCACAGTCGATACATTTTTCCGAAAGCGTAATTAAAAATACGCCGTTTTATATGATAAGCCGCAATAAGTGATTTTATAAAATATAAGTTTTATGTGTAATTTAGATGAGGCCATTCACTTTCGCTGTTATAGCCAATACGGCTTTAGAAGCGATGTCTCTGTGAACAATATGAACTATATTCCCGATTATGATGTTTTTCAACCTCAGAATGCCACAAACCTCTCCTATGACTATATTAATCAGCTTCTGGCAATCCTCGCTTCGTGTCGTATCGGCCATTGTGACCGAAAAAAACAAACGGATTTGAATTTCGCCGATTGTCGTCCGAAAACTGTACGTTCAGGTCATGATACTGGATACATTGTGACTGTGCGCATAGTGGTGTACTGATCTGACGACATCGGCCGATGTCGGTCGTTGGCGGAATCCACCGACATCAGCGCTACAGTCTATGTTAGACAGTCATTATAACGTAAATTACGAATCTTTGAGCAACAGGTAAGTGACGACATTCGTGTCAAAATCATGACTGCCTCTGTCAAGTCTTGAAAGCCAGCCAATCAGCATACTTTAGATCACAGATATTAATGGAGAACTTTTCAGGATTGAGCGTCACACCTCTCTTGGGCTAATTTCAACAGCGAGAATCTTTGTTCGGAAATATTCTGTTGCTTGAGAAATGAGCTCACGCATCTAAGTCTATCTGTGACTATCTGACACAGTTGCCTCCACAAATTTTACATACATACTACGAACATAGTTTCCAGTTGTAATACCACAACCCCTTGGGGACCCTATATCCTATTCCAATCTCCACTCCCCAAAGAGGGTATAAATATAATATTAGTAAGTTTCACTAATTTAAAGTGTTTTGACATTGTTTACATTAGGTCTTACCAGTAAATAGAATGAAAGAAACGTGTTGGATTAAACGCTAATGTACCATCATAATTTACACACAATACAACCTTGAGGCACATGGTGGGAATAATTTCCCTCTTGTAATTATGGAGTAATTAACGATTAAAGTTCCAATATTTCCAAGTCATAGAGAGACAGCTATTTTTATGTTTTGAAGTTAGAAATTGTTTGATTTGCTAATAAAAATATGACACAATGATTTTTCAGGCAGAATCAGTCATACTCATATTGTAATTGAGTTAGTTAAGAGAACTGTAATGAAGACCATATTGAAATGTAAATTTTACTCATACAAAAATTAATTAGTTGCATATAGGCCTTTTATTTGATAAAACTAATCACTCTATACACCTGAAAATATAGTATGTTTTTTCTTTGAGTCAATTAACGAAAAATACTGTTGCAATGATAAAACATGTAATTTATAGTCTTATAAAAACAGATTCTTTCCTGTCTTGGTATGGAATTATTCACTTTTATTCTATGTAAATTTCTATAAAATTTGGGAAGGTGTATGGAAAAAATCTAACTGTTCTTATGCAAAATTCAAGATGTAACAATGACAGTAATTCTTTAAAACCATATAAATGGAGGCGATTTGTGCGCCGCCATACTTCAGTCAGGCCGAATTCTGTATCAGCAGCATATTGTCAGACTTTCTTGTAAATCACATTCATCCCTGAACATCTAGTGTACGAAATAAAAACCCTTGTAAACAAGAACAACTAAAACTTATTTTGACCATTTCATGATAACCCAGTGACAATGCCGTAACATCAAAATGAACCTATGGCAGTATCAAGAAGCAGCACCCCAGATTATGCAAGATATGTATAAGACTAATGGAGGGTTATTTGAATGCTGGTAATGTGTTGTAAAACTTGGTATTAAATAATTAGATAGTGACTGAACATTGTTTTCCTCAAAAAACTACGATACATATCCCAAACTTCACATAAACATTTTCACCTCGTTTTACTACGCAGTACCTTCTAGAACAGGGTGTAGTCAGTTCAGTACTGTTCTCACTTTTTATTAGAAATATCTTTTCAGATTTAACTTCCGTAATTTTTTCTTGAAATAATTACTTTCACAAAGGTTTACCGACCTAACAGTTAGTAACAAAGGTCGCAAATTTTGACAATCTGAAAAGGAGCCACTTCCCATCTTTGTGTAACGTCGACATCATTGTCGATAGTAAAATTAGGAAAATTATGGATGAAAAGAAATTTTTTTGTATGGAAACTGAAGTATACAGTAAAGCCGTTCTTGGATAATTTGAGCTGACAGTTGCATTACTAATTCAAAATGGATGCTGTGCGATGGACTGGATATGAAAAATAAAAATATATTATCGGAAAAGTAGTGTTTTAACAAACAAATATATGCAAAAATATCTTCAGACTTGGATAATTTAAGCATGAAACTTAAGCCAGGCCAACATTTATACAGAATCGAACATTTCAATTGAGATATGAAATTTACGAGCAGGCAAGGTCCATTACAGTAGGCAACTGCAATCATTTTTTTTTTTTTTTTTTTTTTTGTGAAGGCGTCGCCTATCTTGTATCACAGTTGGATAAATATATTAACAGTTATAGCTTTTCATGTCAAAGTAACACATGATTTAGTTAATTTTTCCATCTGTCTTGTTTTCATTTGACTGCAGCTTATACTTACATCCGTAACTATTGGAATTAATTCCACATTAATTATATCTGTGTATGTACCTATGAGACTGGCGGTGTCATGGGCACATGACGTGGTAAGGCAACCTATACAGGGTGTGCTGAAATTGTTCGTACAAATTAATATGAGAGGCAGAGGATATCAAAACAAAAAATATATTTTATTAAGTACAATACATATGTTCCCCGACACTAATTTCTGATGCTAGGGATGAAGGTAGCTTAGCGACAGTTTGATTCACAGAATCTGCTGGAACGCGCGACCTATAGGCTCGAATGCACACAGTACATCTTTGGACCATCGATTGGCGTGACAGTTAGAAGATTCCTTTCTTTCTTCTTTTATTGGTTTTCATTTCCCCCCCGGGGTGGCCAGGCTGGCAGCAGCGTAATACGCCGCTCTGCAGCCTACAGGAAAAAAAGGGTGATAAAATGGTGACTGCTTAAAAAGAACATGGTGAAAAGTTGCGAAGAAAATATAAAAAGTAAGGGTGGGTAATGCTGATTTAAACACGATGTAGTTAGACAGGCACAATTAAAAAATGTAGTGACAGTCTGGTTTCTGTTCCCAACACTTAACAAGGGGGATGCACAACACTGAACAACTGCGGAAACACTGCACTATAGAGTACAAAGAGATACGCGGGGGGTGGGGGGGAGGCCGTCAAATGAGGAGGAAAAACCAAAAGGAGTAGCCGATGGAGGGAGAGGACACAGAAAAGGGGGGTAGGGCAGATGCAAGAAGGAGTGGGAAACGCAGTGGGAGGGGAAGGAAAAGGAGTCAGGGAAGAGAAAGGAGTCAAAGAGAGGGTAGGTGGAGAAAAAACAGGATGGAAGGGGGAAGAGGGAGCCCAGAAGAAAAACAGGGGGAGGAAATGGGAGGAGAGAAACAGTGTAGATATGACAGATCAATGGAGGGAGAGAGGGCTTCATTCAAGAGGGCGAGTTGATGGAAGCCACCTAGGGAAAGGAAATGAAGGGTGTAGAGGTGGATGGGAGAGTGACACAACACAGGAGGTATGGCAGCAGGAAGGGATTGGATAGGAGTAACCAAGGGATGAGGGGGATCAAGTCGGTGGGAGGTGTAGAAGGCTTGGATATGTTTGAGGAATAGGAGCAGATGGGGAAAAGGAATCAGGTCACAGAGGATCCGCTTGGGGAACGGGAAGCGTATACCTAAGGTGAGTCTGAGCACATGGCACTCGAGGATGTGGAGGGACATAGAATTTGGGAAGGGGGGGCGGGTATCAAGGCTGGACTGGCATAACAGAGGATGGGACAGACTAAGGATTTCTATCTGTGGAGGCTGGCAGAGGGGTTCAACCCCCATGTCCGGCTAGAGAGGAGTTTAAGGAGACAGAGTGGCTGAGGGCTTTGGATTGGATAGAGCTGAGATGGGGAATCCAGGGACAGGACAGGACAGGGTGGGAAGGGGGCTGGGGAATGGGTTGAAGGGGGAGGTTTTGGGGAAGGTCCTCCCTGAGGGGTGGGTGATGCAGCAGGTGTGGGGCATGAGTATGGCAGAAACTGTGGCGAAGTGGGCGGAAATCTGTGCTACCTGGGAGCCTGTCGTCGGTGGTGCAGTGAGTGGTGGTAAGTCTGAAGATGGCTATGGGGTGAACACTAAGGGTGAAGGAGAAGCGGGGGAAGTGACTGCCGAAAACGGCACAGGATTGGAGTGGACATGGAGGGAAGGGATGTGGTCTGCTGAAGAGCTCCATGTGATCATGGTTGGAGCAGCTGTCGGGGAGGTGAAAATGATGGAGGTTGTAGGGTGGGACGTGGTGGTGGTTTCAAAGTGGGGAGTGAAGATGGTGACTGTGCTGACGGCGAAGGTGACAGCTACGATAAACGGCAGCAGCAGCGAGGACAGCGGTGGCAGTGAAAAACTGCAGCGACAGCGGCAGCAGCAGTGGTGTCGGCGACAGTGCGGAATGGCAGCGACAGCAGGCACGCAGATGGCGACAGCAGCATCAGCAGCAGGAGGCTCTTCCAAATGCGTTGATTCTACTGTGAGCGTAGCTCAGGCAGTGCAATCTTCTCGCTTGGAAATGAGGGGATCCAACCCTCGAGGAAGATTGCTGGCACATCCACAATGGTACCAGCAGCAACAGAATTTCTAGCGACGAGGTCTACTTCTGTTTCCACAGTGGCCCCCTACAAGAGCTGCTTTGTATGACTACCAAATCAATTATAGTGGGATAGTAAAAAAAACCTCGCATACGGCTGGGAGAGCGGTGAGCTGACCACATGCCCCTCTGTATCCGCATCCAGTGATGCCTGTGCCCTGAGGATGATACGGTGACGGTCAGTACGGTTGAGCCTTCATCGACTGTTTGGGTGGAACTCTGAATTCTGTTTTCACTAAAAAAAATAACGCTTGCCTTGAATGGGAAAGCAAAGAATTTGCTTTCTATACATGTCTCCACGCTTTTGTCTTGAAACGCACTGTTGTGAAAAACATAGGAAAAAGCATATACGGAAAAAAGTGGCTATGCCCGATGCTGCTCGCTCGGCCTGCTTGTTACGTGGACTATTGCACTTTCCCTGGCTGCACATAGTACACAGAGGCGATGCGAGAGTCAAAGAGCAGCAGGCAGTAGCTAGCAGTGTGTACTGCCACCAGCAGGTGGCAGGCGCGAAGTTCCTCACCAACTGGTTCTGCTTCCCAAAACGTGGCGATGCAGACCAGCTGCCCATGGATGATCGCTGCCCTGGAAATCCGCTCGGCCCATCATATTTACAACTCCTCTGGCCCTACCTTCTTCCTGGCTGTCCTTGCTACCCTGTAGAATGTCCTCCACTTGATTTTACCCCGACCTGTGGAAGACTTCCCGTGTACTGCTGTTCCTTATACCCAACAAACACCCCTCTGATACTTACTCATATCATTCCATTTGCCTCACTTCCATGTTGAGTAAGGACTTTGAGACCATCGTCTGCCATTATATTCAGTGACCACCTTAACCAGCACCACCTCCTTCCCCTTACCCAGTGTGATTTCTGGCCTTCTTTTCAGCCGATGACCGGCTACTTAAGCTTACCAATCTTCTTTCCCTCCAACGTAACTCCCATCGCTCCACTATCTTTGTTTCCCGTGACCTCCAGAATGCCTACGACTGTGTCTGCCGTCCCAGGCTCGTCTTCAAATTCCATACCTATGCTCTCCCTGTCAACTTCATCCAACTTGCTGCTTCCTTCCTCTCCCGTCCTCCCTCCTATGTCACTATCCACAATTCCAACTCCCATACTTTCTTTCCCTATGCCAGCGTGCCATAAGGAGCCGTCCTTTCCCATCTCCTCTATCTCCTGTACACTTCTGATGTGCCCAAACCTGCCCTACTTGTTCATCTCCTTCAATTTGCTGGTGACACCGCCTTCCTATCCCTCAATAGCGCCAACGTACCCTCCAAAACCACCTTGGCCAATTCACTGCTTGGTGTATAACACTCCTGTCTGCTGCTGCTATACCATAACCTCGGAACTGGAGGCAGTTTGCAAACAGCAATTACGGTATAAAGCAACAGAGCAGTGTTACCCTCTGAGAGGAATTTTGTTATGTTGACAGTGTTGTTCCTAACGGAAGTGGCTTATCGGAAATGAAAGTCAGAATTACGTAAATATTTGAACAGAAACAAACAAAATTTTGCCTATCTGCACTGTTTAACGGATAACGAAAACGGCCGCCAGCCTATCTAGGCAAGAGAATGATTAACATTCTCGTTCAAGAAAATAGTTATTAGTAACTTTAATGGATAAACACACCCTATACTTTGTCACACGCGAGTGCAGTGAACTCTGACACATACTTATGTTTACGGTAAGATTGAAACTAACAGTTAAAGCAGCACAAACTATTTGCAAAATTATAACAGATAACGAAATACACTGTTACTTTCAGGGCTTATTTAAACTGAATAGTCTTTATAACGTTACTATTTATATTCACTGCAGAATCATTAATTGGATATAGGTTAAGTCTCTCTCAGTTAAATACTTTACTATTTAAAATGAAAGTTAATTGGAATCCACTGAAAGGTTGCTTCTCACTGTCATTTGAAGAAATAAATTATGATTTTTATAATTAATGGTCTTTCCGTTACTTGCTACTCAGCATTAACACAATAGACAAACTGTGGATCCGGTTATACTATTAATATGCACTTCCAATACACAAGAGAGATAAACACTTAGCAATCATGAACATATAATTTCCTACTATTGCAGTTTTCCACTTTTACTACAGTGAGACACAAAATTAACACATATGTAAGATACTGACTCACCTTCTGCAATTTACAACAGGCAGTAATGTGATCATTTAGTAACCAAAACTTTATAAGCCTCAGTCTTAAGAACTTTTAATTTGAAGTTGGCAACAACACATTAATAAGCAGTTTTACTAGGAAAATTATTTTCAGCAAGCATCATTAACTTTAACTCACTCTCTTGCCACATAAACTTTAACTTTCCCTTTACTATGTTCAAGAGGCATTAATTAAAAAATTGTGTTTAATGTTCTTTCAGTAAGGACACTCGGATATCACTTTAGCTCAAACGGAGAGGAACCTGAGAGGTGTTATGATGAGGAAAAAAAATCAGGGTAGATACATAAATTCAGATAAAATTTACCTTATATTTGAGCACACTAACACATCCAATAAGCTGATCCTTCACTGTACATCATTGTAGTATTCCGATGTAATGATTGCGCAATGTGGTGGCAACTGCATGTTGTTAGGTGGAATTGCAGGTAGAAATGCTGGACTCTGTTATTTCTTGGTGGCGATGATTGATACCAATCCCAGAATATTTCCAGCTATTTATCCATTCTTCCGAGGCATTGGAAAGCGGCAGGAAAAGCCTCTCTCGGAACCAGCACAATACGCATCTTTTACATGGCAGTGCACAGACTCGTAGCTCGTCCTCGACTCGTAGCTCGTCCCCCGACTGACTACCAGTTCCACCTTTTCCACCTAGGCCAACCACAATTTGCGCGCACTACACAGTTCCGTTCCCGAGGGGAATCACTACACCTTTTACATACAAACTAACTAAGAACCCTAAGTGAGGATCAGCAGTTTACATAACAGCAACCAAATACATTAAATAAAACAGAACATTTGCACATATTGACGTTTCTACCAAAAATTATTCACACAAAAGTACAATCATATACAGTAAGTTTTGTTCCCTCCAAATGGGACAAAGAATATAAATTGCAGATACACTACTTTGCATTAAACCAAAACATGACGTCAAAGTTTGCACAAAGAAAGGAGTATACAATTTTGTGTTATCTATTCAATCAAACACATTTACAGAAGCACAGCAATGTAACATTAAATGAAACAAAAGCAAAATAAATCAGTACAGCACTAGAGCTATGGTGTTACAGGTGCAATCAGTGGTTCCTCTGTATCAACCCCTCAAAGACCCAGGTGATCATCATAGGCCGTACCACCCGCTCTTCCTGTCTCCATGATTTCTACCTCACCATTTACGGCTGCCCTATCCACCTCACTCCTACCCTCAAATACCCTGGCCTCCCCCTCGACCACCACCTCACCTAGACTCCCCATCTCCTTACCATCGAACACAAGGCTCACTCCTGAAACTCCTGGCTGGACATGGGATCTGCATCCTTCCACCATCCTTCACACCTACAAATCCATGATCCGCCCCATCTTCGTAATGCCAGCATTGCTTGGAGTTCTGCCCCTCCCAGGTTCTATAAAGAACTCCAAATCCTTGAACGCCATGTATTCCGCCTCACCTTCCGCATACGCCTTCTGTCCCCCATGTGCATTCTCTACGACCTCATCCCCTTCCTCCACCTTCTCCTTTTCCTTGAACATCTCTGTACGCTGTATATTGTCCACCGCCTTGATCCCCCTCACCCCCTGGTGTCTCCCTTCCTCTCCACATTGCTGCACTTTTACCCTTATGTCTCACCCTCCCTTCATCTCCACACCATTCACCTCCTTTCCCTATGCAACTTCCAACATCTACCCCCCCTACCCCTCCAGATGATGTGCCTCCCACAGATGGTTTCCTTTCCAATCAACTCTAATTCCACCTTCCTCTGCCTTCTCCTCGGGGCTCCCTCTCCTCCATCTCCTGAGTGGCTTTCCCCTCCTACTCCCCCTCCCTCTCCTATGCTCCCCTTCAGTGTCTCTGCACTCCCTCCTGCCTTGTCTTCCCTCTTTATCTTATTCCCCACCTGTCTCCTGCCTCTTGGTGCACATCCTGATGCCCCTTACCTTTTCATCCCGCCCCCTCCCTTGCTGCACCTTGCATTCTCCTGCTTTTCCATCCTCTCAAGCCTCTCCCTCGGCTGGTCCCTCCTGGCAGTTTTATTCTTCGTTGTGTGTGGGTTTAACATGTCTTGTTCTGTAGTGTTTTTAATACTGTGGCCAACTTTTAACCTGTGTGTGGGACTTCAGTGCCTTTTTTGTGCTCTGCGAATCGATAATAGTGTTTTTTTAACTTAACGTTGCCTTTTTTTAATTGTACCCCATGAGCGTCTCCATGTAAGTGTATTTTTACCTCCCTTACTCTGTTTTTATGTGCACCTTTCTTATCGCCTTTATATATATATTCTTGTGTAAGCTGTGATATCACTCGGCTCAAGAGTTGCGTATTGTGCCTCTGACAGCCACTGTACCATTACAATGTGCAGCCAACAGAACTGATGAGGAGCCAGGTTACAGGATTTGGCCCTAGAAGTAACAAGACTGTTAAGCTGCCAGACATACAGTAACAAGTGCGCGTCATTTATGACGCCGGCCGAGTTTAGGTTCGTTTTGCACATCTGACGTCACAAAACACAGTCAGCCAATGAACAGAGAACGACGTTGCCAGAGCTCTACTGCAGTGCAGAACACGGACGAGTGTCTTCAGTTTTAGAAACGATCAGTCATAAATAAAGTAATTGAACAAAAGCAATGTATTGATAGCAGACTTTCTTTTATAGAAAGTTTGGAAAAAGCATTCTTTATACCAATTGCTTCATATTCTATTAATTAATTAAACCAAACAAGCAATAAGCCTCCTAATTGAGGCAGGAAAGGTGTTTGTATCATTCTCACTAACCGCTTTTTCGCAATAAAGAACAGCGGTAATTGTTTATTTCCTGTTGTACCTCGACGAAACGTGAGTAATTCATAGTCATACCAATAGTGTTTGTTGGTATTTTGCGCGATATTTTAAAGTCCTCCGGGAGATACTTTAAATGATAAGCTGCGTTAGTGTAATGGTTAACGTGTATGGCTGCTAAGCAAAAGGTTTTGAGTTCAAACCTTGTTTGGTGCTTAATATTTTCTTTATTTAAAAACAGTATCGAAGTGTCTTACTTTATGAATTTTATTCGTTTGAATGTAATTTTTTGAATGTAATTTGAATGTAACTTTTACCTCTGCAAACTCTTCAAAATTTCGTGCAATGGTTTACTACATCTAATGCTGCACAATAACTGCGTTGAACATCGAAACAAAATTAAGTCATTTATGGGGGGAAGGTATAAGTCAAGAAGATGTGTAAAAATCAAGTTTTTGGGCCAAATAGTTTTTATGAAATCGAATGATAAGGTGTGTCTAAGCAGTCAAAACACCATGTGTCTGCACAAGCGAGCAATGCTATGATGACAAAATCGCGCACATCGCGGAATGCGGGGAGCACGTCTCTGTAGCAGCGAAACGGTTAATGCGACCGTTGTGGCTTTACTTCATAAACTGTGCGCTCCTCGCTAAACGTAAGTTTGCGAACTATACTAAGGCGCTACTTCTCTTGGCGCGTACAACTGGCAACGCAGCAATCTCCCGCGTCTGGGCGGGCATGGGCGAACCGCCAAGATAAAAGAATTGAACTATAATGCCCGCAGATTTTTCGCATGTCGCTACTGAACGCTGGCGGTTCAAATGGCTCTGATCACTATGGGACTTAACATCTGTGGTCATCAGTCCCCTAGAACTCAGAACTACTTAAACCTAACTAACCTAAGGACATCACACACATCCACGCCCGAGGCAGGATTTGAACCTGCGAATGTAGCAGTCGCGCGGTTCCGGACTGGGGCGCCTAGAACCTCTCGGCCACACCGGCCGACGGAACGCTGGCGGGATATAGAACAGCACATCATGGGGGAGGAGGAGAAAATGGGGCTCCTGGTTGGCTTTGTGGATTCTGTCATTATCCACATAGCAGCTGACACTTCCAGAACTGAAATGTATTTCTCAGACTCAGATAAGGAAGGAGCTAACAGATTACCAGATGACTGATTGGAATTAACACCTTCAATGGCTTCTGTATTCAACAGTACGATGAAATCCCTGCAGTATACTTTTGCATTACCCACAGCTCGCGCAGAAGAATTTCCCTATTGAAGTTAATTTTCTTCACTTCATTGTAATTACATGCCTCGTACGAGGCAGGCTGCCAGCGGCCTACATGCGCCACTCTTCGGCCAACAGAAAAGCAGGTAGTAAACGTGGAGACAGAAAAACAGACATACATGAATGGTAAAAGCAGGAGACGTAATAAGAAATGAAATGAAGGCGTTCACGGAAGGCACTGGTTGTACAAGCATGTTCAGCAGTGCACACAAACATAGACAAACAGTTTCACATGCGAACGGAGGAGCACACTGAAGGAGAACACTGACGCACTCAGATGAAGAGAAAACTGTAGCATATTGGTGACGATCTTCTGCACACTGAATACACTGGTGAGATGGAGGGTGTCTGCCACTGGGTGCAGGGAACGGGTAGAGGGAAAAGAGGGGGGAAAGAAGCAAACAGGCGAAAGGAAGAGTGAGGGGAGAAGGTAGGGTTGGGTGTGGAAGCCTGGGAGGGGAGGAAGTGGGAGAACTGGGAGAGAGGAGGGGGAGTGAGAAAGGAGGGTGAGGAAGGAGAGAAGGAGCCCTGGAGGAAATGGGGGTAGGAAGGAAAGGAAGGGGAGGATTACAGCTGATAGGAAGTGTATATGGAAGGAACGAGCACATCATCAGGAAGGGGGAGTTGGCGGAAGCCACCTTGGGCAAGGGTGTGGAGAGTGTGGAGATGGAGAGCAGGTGGGATGCAAGAGTACAAGTGCTACAGCAGTTGAAGTTAAAAATTTTCATCACTGTTTCCAGAATGAGATTTTCACTCTGCAGCGGAGTGTGCGCTGATATGAAACTTCCTGGCAGATTAAAACTGTGTGCCCGACCGATACTCGAACTCGGGACCTTTGCCTTTTGCGGCAAGTGCTCTACCTTTCTTTCAGGAGTGCTAGTTCTGCAAGGTTCGCAGGAGAGCTTCTGTAAAGTTTGGAAGGTAGGAGACGAGATACTGGCAGAAGTAAAGCTGTGAGACCGGGCGTGAGTCGTGCTTCGGTAGCTCAGATGGTAGAGCACTTGTCCGCGAAAGGCAAAGGTCCCGAGTTCGAGTCTCGGTCGGGCACACAGTTTTAATCTGCCAGGAAGTTTCATCACTGTTGTTTGTAATTAGAGTACTATGTCAGGTGAGAAAGAGAGTATTTTATGCTACTCTGGTCATCTAAGAAGCAGGGCGTAGTGCTGGAGTTTTTCCGAATATTATTCCACTCTTTTTAAAAATTAAATGACATTCGAATTGTTTCTTTGCGCGTCTCTTTTTACTTCTGAACTGCAACTACCCACATCATTGCAGGTTAGTAGGACCGCTGGCTGGCCAGTGCTGTTGAAGTTTACTGCGCCGGTAAAGCTGTTGCCCTGCATTATCGCTCAGTCTATGTGCGTGTAACACAGGTCAAACGTATGCTTATAATCGTACTTGACTGTACTAGTCACAGATTAGCTTCCTCTTCACATGAAACGAAATCCAATGAGATCAAGAAAACGTGGATGAATACATGGTGTAATATTTACATTAGGTTCATTCTTATGATGAACAGAGTATAGATACGACATTTTTCAGGAATGCAATGGTATTTTTCATAATCAAATCATAACGTTCACAACACGAAATTTCTGAATTAATTTTAACATTTAGCAGATGATTAACAGTAGTCACTTAGAATCTACTCATTTCTCAAGATGAAATGTTCCTCATAATTGAAGCAAGAAATAAACTCAACTGAAGCAAATGTCTTTAATATCAACGTTCCACTTACATCCAACAGCAAATTCTCTAGTAGATAGTGTGCAATAAAGATATTCATTATTACTGTCATTTTCAAAATTTATTATTTTTTTTAAATTCCAGTTGAAGGCTAACATTAACACACGGTTACTTTTGTCAATTATTAAGCAATGAGACTTAAAAAAGAGTACCGATTAAATGATCAAAAATATCTAGATGAGTTAGTTCACACACGAGAACAACATAGATACATTGCTCCAACGGTGTTGCCAAATATTTAACAGTGAGTGAAAAGTTTTGGTTCAAAATGCAGCGTTGAACGTGTGGGTCTCATATTTTAATAAATCTTCGCCAGTCGTGTCCGTTCTCAAACCCCAGCAGATTTGCGATCCTGGACATTATCTCCAGATTAGTGACTCTTCCTTTTCCAATCACGTATGGAGCGCAGGAAGAATGATTGTTTGAATGCCTCTGTACGTGCAGTAATTATTGTGATCTTATCCTCACAATCTCTATGTGAGCAATACGTAGGCGGTTGTAGTACATCTGTATCAATTAAAGCCAGTTCTTGAAACTTTGTCAACACACTTTCTCGGGATGTCTTCAACAGTCTGCCAGTTAAGTTCCTTCAGTATCTCTGTGACACTAAAAATCCTAAGACTACCCCTTTCCCCGATGATCCACAGGCTTGCAATTTGGATAAAACGAACATGAAATTGAAGGCTCGATTTATGTCCAAGATGTGACAGAGAAATAGATGACTTAGCACACATCTTTGCTCGTCTACAGAAGATTGTTGAATAGGTTATCCATCAATTGGCATCTTTCATCACAAATGAGTTGAAAGTCCTGTGATGACTGTATTATGGACAGGTTTGCCGTTAACGATCACAGGTAGATAGTGCTCCAAGTCACACACAGAACACACAATTGTAGAGAAATCGATCGCAAGTTATTTCACACAACTGATGCAACACGAGAGAACAATGGAAAAAAATGGTTAAATGCGTGACAATGGCTAATACCTGCTGGTTTCCATCTGGTATTTTACTTCTACCCATGGAGGCTAGTCATTTTTGTTTCCATAGAGAAGAATTACTCCTGTACCATTCAGTAAACTGCTACATTAATTGTCTGTTCATTTCGCTGCCTAACTCCCACTTTGTTTCACGGCTGAAAGAGGTGCAAATGTAAACATTAGTTCTGTGATACACACAGGCGTCCTGCAGCTGTTTTGCGAAACATTATAAGTGACTTAAAATCAAGCATTGTCAAAACGGAGAATATTTTTGGGCCCATGAATACTGATCAGTCTATATCACCAGCACTGACAACACGCCAATTCTCACCTTCACGGTCTGTATATTGGCGCATTGTTAATATACTGACAATAGTGGTGGACCTGTGGAGAGCCCCTTAAGAAACGCACTGAATGCGTGAGGGAGCACACAAGCCTATCCGTTCGATCTCGTTTGGAGGAAGTCGTGTGAAGTTAGCATCCATTTTTCGAGAAATATGCATTTTTTTCATAGTTCTTGATAGATGTGCCACAGTTCTAGAGTTCTTCGCACAAAATTTCAATAGTTCTGCAGAATTTAACGAAGAAAACTACAATACTAGTATAAATTTTCGTATCGAAATTTTCGCAAAATGTAAATTCGTACAATAGTTCTGAGGGCAGTTCTGAACAGAACTCCAAGAGTTCTGTCGAAAATCCCAATAACATTTTTTTTGTGCAGCTAGTAGTTTACGAGATAGTTGCAACTTAGGGAAAATATTTTCATTTACTGTGAAGTTGGCACCCTTTTTATCAGAAATGTATATTTTTTTCAGATTCTTGATAGATATGCCACAGTTCTAGAGTACGTTGTACAAAATTTAAATAGTACTGCAGAATTTAGGGAAGAAAACAACAATACTCGAAAAAGCTTCGTATCGAAACCATTCTTTGTCAGTTTTTGCAAAAGGTAAATTCGTACAACAGTTCTGAGGTCGGTTCTGAACAGAACACCAAGAGTTCTATCGAAAATCCTAACATCTTTTTGTGGCGATGATAGTTTATACGATAATTGCTATAATGTTAGACCCACTTTCTCCACAGAAAAAAATGAATTCGTACATGAGTTTTGATGAACAGTTCTGGATATCAGCCCAAGACTTCTATCGTCAATCATAATAACATTTTTTTGTGGAGCTAATAGTTTGTAAGATAATTGATTAATTGTGGGGCTCACTTACTCTACAAGAAAAAAATATATCTATTCATACAACAGTTCTGATGACAACTCTGGATACCATTGTACGAGTTACATCGAAAATGCTAGTAAGATATTTTGTGCAGGTAATTGTTTGCGAAGTAACTGCATTTAATAAGGAATGCGTATGAGCATATCCCGTAAAGTTTGCACCCCTTTTACGAGAAATATACATTTTTTTCATTGTTATTGATATGTATGCAATACCTCTAGCGTTCCCTGCTCAAAACACGAATAGTTCTGCAAAATTTCGGGAAGAAAACAATAACTCGACAAAATTTTTGTATAGTAAAGAATTATTTGTCGATTTGGAAAAAAATAAATTTGCATAATAGTTCTGTTGGCAGTTCTGGATAGAAACTGAAGAGTTATACTGAAAATTTTAATAACATTTTTGTGGCGATAACAGTTATGCGATAATTGTTTTAATCTGATATTCACTTTCTCTACGAAAACAAAATTCGTAGAACAGTTCTGATGACAGTTATGATTAGCATCCACAGAGTTCAACCGAAAACTATAATAATATTTTTGTGACAGTAACATTATATCAGATAATTAATTTAATGTGAGAATCACTTTTGTTATGTAAAATTAATAAATTAGTACAAAAGGTCTTAATAGGACCCTAAGAGTTCTACTGAAAACTGTAATAACACTTTTTGTGGGGATAACAGTCAATGTGATAATATCATTTACGAGAGACCCACTTAGACCACTTTATCATAAATTGGCACAACCCTTTTGTTGAAAGTTTTGGATAGCACCAAAAGAGTTCTTTTAAAAACCCTCATAACATTTTTATGGTACCAATAGTTTATGAAATAGATTGCATGTTCACTCTGCAGTGGGTGTGCGCTGATGTGAAATTTGCTGGCAGATAAAAACTGTGTGCCGGACCGAGTCTCTAACCCCAGGCGGTCGCGAAGAAATATCTTCATAATACCCTTTCTTCCAGGAATGCTACTTCTGCAATTTTCGTGGACGACTTCTGTGATGTTCAGAAAGCAGGAGATGAGGTCCTACCGGAAGTACAGCTGTGATGACAGATCATGAATTCTCACTTTTATTTTGGTATATGTGAGACATAAAAAATGTTACAATGTCCAATGCAGTACACAAGAAGCTCTTTTATCTGGACTAGTTGGGACCGGATGTAATCCGGATTACGGAAAATCCGGATAATCAGGAAATATTCTACTAAATACAAAAAGTCTAAATGTTCAGCAATGTACAAACGCCGGTACAGCTTCCTAACACTGACTATAGTAACAGTGGGTGAAAGCATGGGATGTGCACGCTTAGATGATTCAAAGAGAGAAGGCTCGTCAGTGCAAAACGAACAGATGGCTGAGAGAGTGGATACATTCACATGCTCCACTTACCAGATGGTGTCAAACTGTCGAGAGGTGCACCACAGGTACAATGAGCTGTGGTGGCATGGTTACTATGCAACTTACTTGATGGGCCCCAATACACTGTTATATTGACGTACAATACTTGATAAACAGTGTCATTCCCACACTCTGAGCCCCTTAATCACTCGGTACTAGGCTAAATTACCAGCCTACTGATAAGCAGCCTATGTACCCCACTGACTACATATCTTCGTGTTTCAAGGAAAAGAGAGCAAAAGACCAAGGGACACAAAATATGAATCGCGATAAATCAGAAATATACATAATATTTCTATACACCGTAAAAACTTTTTGACTCTCGCTGAAGTCTGACTCATCAAACTTCCACACTTCCTTTCTAACTAGAACAGATGTAGGCAACAATATTAACAATAGCAATTTCAAATTTAGTCGTTACACACAGCACATGTCTTTTTGTATTCTAGAGTCTGGTGATGTTGCCACCTAACTTTCATCCATGAGGGTCCTAAGCATATTTTTAGCTGTTAGTGGTCCTGGATGCAATGAGAGCTCAAAAAAATTACTGTTTTATGTAATAGAATTTTTCTGGTTCTTCCTGATTCTAAAATATGTACAGTACCTCGTCATTCTCGTACATAAATGTTATTTTGTTTAATTTGGGCACCGCAATTTCCGTAGAAACTCGTTTATGTAATATCTTTGAATAACCTGTCGACTGTCATAAGTGCAGGAAAAATGTTTACATGACATAAAACAAAATCACAATGCGTTTCAACAGTTGCATTTGGGAACACTTGCCAAAATCTGTTGTTGTTGGCATTTCAGCTTTTCACATTGGTGGAATGGATGACATAATATGTTTTAATGAAGGAGTAAAAAGCAGATTACAAACGATTATTAGACCAAGCATCACAACTAGGAACAACATGAAAATTGTGCTGCTATGAGCAAACGGGCAACATGGCACAGAAATCGAAAAAGCTGCTGAAACCATGAAAAAGGAGTCCAGAATAACAAAGAAAAGAAGTAAAACTAAAGAAAATGAAAAGGACACCAAAGGAATCAACAAGACTATGGAGCAGGATGGGTTTGAAATGTCGTCATTGAGAAGAAAATGATACAAATCTTTAGTTTCAGTTTTCTGTAATCAACGTGTTTGCATGCAGAGATATTGTTACCGGTATCTTAACCACTATTAAAGCTACATACACAAAGTTATGGATGAATAATAATATAGTACATCCCTACATACTGAACCAAATTATTCAACAATGGATTAAATATTTTAAGTTGGAGTATGTCACATTATGTCCTTAAATTATTAGAAGATAAAAATTGACTCTTAAAATACATTTTGTTTAAAATAATCAAAACATGAAACTGGTAAGTATTACTGGTTTACTGTTACAACAAGGTAATAATTCGAAGAATAAAATGGGATTTTGTTATCTTTTATTTGGAATAGTGTGGAAGTATATTGCACCTAAAATAACAATTACACATAATTCAATGCGTAAGAAAATCATCAATATTCACCGCACAATGTATTCCACAGATTTACAATTTTTTTCACCTAGAGCTCACAATATACTAATTGAAACTTCCTGGCAGATTATAACTGTGTGCCCGACCGAGACTCGAACTCGGGACCATTGCCTTTCGCGGGCAAGTGCTGTACCATCTGAGCTACCGAAGCACGACTCACGGCCGATCCTCACAGCTTTACTTCTGCCAGTATCTCGTCTCCTACCTTCCAAACTTTACAGAAGCTCTCCTGCGAACCTTGCAGAACTAGCACTTCTGAAAGAAAGGCAATGGTCCCGAGTTCGAGTCTCGGTTGGGCACACAGTTTTAATCTGCCAGGAAGTTTCATATCAGCACACACTCCGCTGCAGAGTGAAAATCTCACTCTGGGAATATACTAATTATTTGATGAAAGTTTCACTCCTGAATCTATTGATAGTCTGGCATTATTAAATTTTGAAGTACCAGTAACGACTACAGGCCGTGATGTTCAGATCCCGTTAACAGCTTTTCTTCAGGAAACACTAAAACACAGAAGGACATACATACATAGGGAATTCAGTAATAAATAAGCATAGAATAGAAAAATAGGTACAATAAATATATATGTGAAATTTAGAGCATAAAATGTTCATATTATAGTGACTGAAACAGGAAGGCTGTGGTTCTAGAAACAAAGATACTAAGAATTAACATATGAGCTGTACTTAATTTGCTTGAGGACCCTTTTGGGAAAAGTGCCAAATTAATGTCTATGAATTTCTTAGTCGAATTCCAGTTTGGGCAATCACCTACGTGGTTTTTCTAGCTCAATGTGACAATTATTTCATTTTGAAGCATTTACAGCATTGCACTCTCCACCACTTTATTGTTACAGGTCTCTCGGTTTTCTTCTGTTTTCGAAAAACAGAATGAAATTTCAATGACATCCCTGGTGAAGTACGATTCGCGATAGTCTTTTGTGAAACGAAATATCTCTTTAGAGTCCAAATTCGGCTGGAAAGTGTCATCTGAAGAGCGCTGAAAAGACACACTATCACTCTTGACTGAGAGACTGTTGTTCTCCGCATTCATAACAAGTGAGCTCGAAAGAGGAGAAAATCTGCATTCAAAACAATTAAAAATTGTGTTTTTCTCATTGCCGTCTTGGTGTTGGGTCTCACTTTGTAAGGTACTGTTCAGTATGGTCTCAGAATTATCGAGTAGAAGATTGCGTTTGGGGTTTGTTATTTTCAGATTCTTATTTTTTCCTTTCCAGATATCTTCTTCATGGTAAGGCAGTGATGCTTCAGTTGTTTTGTGCTTCAGAGCTTACTTTGAATCTTGTTTTTCCATCATAAGTGGCGTTAACAGTTTTGTTTCCTCAAGCAGGCAGTTCAAATGTTGAAAAATGAATTTGCCTACTCATAAAGGTAGTTTGTCAAAGCCCGTTGTCTTTAATTTTGAAAACTGTCCTTCAGTCGATGCTGACGAACGAATACATAAAGGAATACGGAAAGAGATTGTCATCCTTAGTCTGATTCACGATGACTTGAGCTTCATTGTAGATACGTTTTGCCCTATCAATCCACGCATTTGCAGTAGATTCCTTAGAGCTTAAAATTAACTCCAAAAAAATTGTTCAAATGGCTCTGAGCACTATGCGACTTAACTTCTGAGGTCATCAGTTGCCTAGAACTTAGAACTAATTAAACCTAACTAACCTAAGGACATCACACACATCCATCCATCCCCGAGGCAGGATTCGAACCTGCGACCGTAGCGGTCGCTCGGCTGCAGACTGTAGCGCCTAGAACCGCACGGCCACTCAGGCCGGCAAAATTGACTCCAAAAGGCGGTCATAATTGTTTTCAATATCATCAGTTTTGTTGTCATCATCTTTCTTTTCGTCAATTTATAAATGACATGGACTACCTATGATAATGTTATCAAGGTGGCGCTGATGTTCCATTGATGAATGTTATTGACTGCACTCATCAATACCAAGATGTTCACTCAATGCAACAACCAAAAGTGAGCGCAAAGCAGTTTCTATGTAAATATGGGCCAAAACGCGAAGGTAAAGTTGTTTTGTTTGTGATTTACCTCTTGAGAAGCATTTACATCTCGATATCATGACCATAAAATGATTTAAATCTATTCTCAAATAACACGAGGGTAGAATTACTCTGTTATGCAAAACAATATGACTAAAACACCTGTTCAAATTATCTGTTAAATCCGAGCAATTGGCTATTTCTCTAGAAATGGCAACCAACAAAGTCTTACCAAAATCAGTTACCATGATTTTTTGTCTGGGAGCTCCACATCTGACGATCTCCATAAAGAAAAATGGCAAGATGATGCATCATGCCTGCAGGATATCATCTGATAAGTTGGGCAACTGATTTATGATCGATTGACGATATTTGGATCTTTACTAGTGACGTTTACTTTGCGGATGCACATGTACTTATACAGGTATATGTACTTTGACTTAATTTCTATACAGTCAGCCCTGTTTGAGAGATTCCCAAATCGTGAATTAACTCGAAATGCAAAGCCACCTGTAGCATCTACTGAATCGAATACACTGCTATTGATTTGATGACAATATTTGTGCAATTGACTTTGATATATACAGAAGAGTGGATCCAATCCTTTTGCGTGTATTTCGTCTCAATGGGTTGTATGTTTCGCGATTTGCAGGTTTTCAACAGGCTTACTAGTTGTTATAGCAAATCCTTTGGTCCTTTCCTCTTCTTTAGCCTTTCTCAAGACATCAGCATTTGGTAGATCTGGAGGAATTATGTCTCCAAAAGACATATTTTTTGCTTTATTATTTCGCCAAAGAGCTGCAGGCATCCTGTTATCAATCAATTTAGCAGCTACCTGTTGTCTTCTCGTGTCACGAAGTTGTCTTCTTTTCAGGTGATTACTATCGTCTGAAAAGTTTGAAAGTCTACAGTTTAGAATAATATCATTATCTATTTTTGGCTTCTTCACAGCAATCGCTTCGAAAGTGGCTCTGCATTCTGCACATCTTCCTTTGATCTTCAATAAGTACTTTGAACTTGAACTTTCACACACTTTCACGTATTTGAAAGAAAAGGCGCATGGAATTTTGTGATTTTTCATAAATTTTATCAGCCATCAAATCGGTTAATTTCCCTATTTCCAGTCTTGAAAAGCTTTCCAAGTTTCCTGTTTGTTGGTTTGATGGTAGACCATTTTTCTGCTGACAGTAGTTGGTCAAATTGCTGTCTCATGTCCTTGTTGCACGAAGAACCAAAAACATTCCACGACTCATCTTTTTCTTCATCGAAACATTCCAGCCTGAAGGTGTTTCTAACAAAAGAAAGAAGTACATGACGATCTTCATTAATTGTTGTGTAAATATGTTTTGAAGGCATTTTTGAGCTGATGTCGGCCATGGTATCGGACTGTTTTTGGGAGATCGGGTGAGACAGAGTGAATTGAAAGCCTCTATCATCGATCACTTTAAATTCCTCCACGCTGAGAAGACGTTTAAATTCTGGTAGATTGTACATTTTTATGGATATTACGGTTCATAAATATCACTTACACAACAGCACCGACTGCACAACAGGCACTGACTGCACAAGAGCTCTGACTGAAGGAGCATAATGATTATTCGCGTGAGTATGAGTAGCATCGTTGCGTATACTCATTAGGGGCAGATCAAGGAGAGAAATGCAGCGCTGGCGGGCGCCTTCACACCACGGGGCGCGCGCCTCCAAAAAGTGCAGCTGTTGTTGTCATTAGCTTTGATGCTACCGCGAGAAGCTTTGATGCTACCACTATTGTAACTGATGTCACTTGCCGATTGTTTAAAAGCGGCAGTTCATGTGTTCGTTGTTTCCAGGTGTAGTGCCACAACTCTTGCGATGTTGCTGAGCTTTGTTTATTAGTTTTTGGTCTTGAGAGGTCTCAGGGACGTATCATTGTTTTAATTATCCTTCCATCGGGCGCAGCTTTTCGGATTGACACACGTCGAAATTTTCTGTAAATTACTTTTCAACAGTTGGCAGTATTGCCGCCTTCTTGTTAATAGCTTTCTTTCTCTGTATGATTTTCATTGTTGTATGGTTCAGTATCGATGCTAGTGCTCTGTTGATGAGATATGAGCCGACTGCTCATTTTTATCCACTGCGTCCTCTCATATTTCATTTCAACAATTAATTTTTTTGCTTATCAGCGCGGTAAGTAATACAAAGCTAATCCAGAATGTAAAATGCGCTTACATTCTTTTTGAACTGTTTAATCGTCAGTGTCCGCTGTCTGAACGTCAAATATCAAATTAATAGGAATTATATTATTTTAAGTGGGATGTACTAGATCATGTTGAATAAATTCAAAACATATTGTTCGAAGAGGATAATATTATTCGAAATGTACCTGGACCAATAGCCGCAGCCAAAGCAGCCTCTGTGACGCTGTAAATGCCTCATAGATGGCGATACTTTGACTATTGTAGTTTTATATTCAAATCAGCATATTGAGAGCGTCAAAACTTAATTTCAGCGTGAGAAAAGGGTAAAATTAATAGATGTTATTGAATTGAAAGCCTTCAGCAGTCTCTTGTTTTTAAATGTCGTTAAAAAAAGTAACAGATAAGGCCTGGAAGATCTGTGTGGAGGGCTATGCGAGAGGCATTCAGTGAATTCGAAATAAAGTTCTATGCACTGACTTGGCAGAAAATCCTAAGAAATTTTGGTCTTATGTCAAAGCGGTAGGTGGATCAAAACAAAATGTCTAGACACTCTGTGACCAAAATGGTACTGAAACAGAGGATGACAGACTAAAGGCTGAAATACTAAATGTCTTTTTCCAAAGCTGTTTCACTGAGGAAGACTGCACTGTAGTTCCTTCTCTAGATTGTCGCATAGATGACAAAATGGTAGATATCGAAATAGACGACAGAGGGATAGAGAAACAATTAAAATTGCTCAAAAGAGGAAAGGCCGCTGGAACTGATGGGATACCAGTTCGATTTTACACAGAGTACGCGAAGGAACTCGCCCCACCTCTTGCAGTGGTGTGCCGTAGGTCTCTAGAAGAGTGTAGCGTTCCAAAGGATTGGAAAAGGGCACAGGTCATCCCCGTTTTCAAGAAGGAACGTCGAACAGATGTGCAGAACTATAGACCTATATCTCTAACGTCGATCAGTTGTAGAATTTTGGAACACGTATTATCTTCGAGTATAATGACATTTCTGGAGACTAGAAATCTACTCTGTAGGAATCAGCATGGGTTTCGAAAAAGGCGATCGTGTGAAACCCAGCTCGCGCTATTCGTCCACGAGACTCAGAGGGCCATAGACACGGGTTCACACGTAGATGCCGTGTTTCTCGACTTCCGCAAGGCGTTCGATACAGTTCCCCAGAGTCGTTTAATGAACAAAGTAAGAGCATATGGACTATCAGACCAATTGTGTGATTGGATTGAAGAGTTCCTATATAACAGAATGCAGCATGTCATTCTCAATGGAGAGAAGTCTTCTGTGCTATTCACAATATACATAAATGACCTTGTGGATGACATCGGAAGGTAACTGAGGCTTTTTGCAGGTGATGCTGTGGTGCATCGAGAGGTTGTAACAACAGAAAATTGTACTGAAATGCAGGAGGATCTGCAACGAATTGACGCATGGTGCAGGGAATGGCAATTGAATCTCAATGTAGACAAGTGTAATGTGCTGTGAATGCATAGAAAGAAAGATCCCTTATCATTTAGCTACAAAATAGCAGGTCAGCAACTGGAAGCAGTTAATTCCATAAATTATTTGGGAGTACGCATTAGGAGTGATTTAAAATGGAATGATCATATAAAGGTGATCGTCGGTAAAGCAGATGCCACACTGAGATTTATAGGAAGAATCCTAAGGAAATGCAATCCAAAACAAAGGAAGTAGGTTACAGTACGCTTGTTCGCCCACTGGTTGAATACTGCTCAGCAGTGTGAGATCCGTACCAGATAGGGTTGATAGAAGAGATAGAGAAGATCCAACGGAGAGCAGTGCGCTTCGTTACAGAATCATTTGGTAATCGCGGAAGTGTTACGGAGATGATAGATAAACTCCAGTGGAAGACTCTGCAGGAGAGACGCTCAGTAGCTCGGTACGGGCTTTTGTTAAAGTTTCGAGAACATACCTTCACTGAGGAGTCGAGCAATATATTGCTCCCTCCTACGTATATCTCACGAAGAGACCGTGAGGATAAAATCAGGGAGATTAAAGCCCACACAGAAGCATACCGACAATCCCTCTTTCCACGAACAATACGAGACTGGAATAGAAGGGAGAACCGATAGAGGTACTCAAGGTACCCTCCGCCACACACCGTCGGGTGGCTTGTGTAGTATGGATGTAGATGTAGATGTAGAACTGATGTGTATGGCATTGAAAAGTTTCGCCTTGTAATGAAGATAAAACTTTTCAAATTTATTGTGGGGTCCCTTAGATATTACAGTCGTGCTATTCATGATGAAAGGAGAGAAGCTAACAGCAATTCAGGAAGTACGCAACTACCAGAAATCTTATACCCTCGGAGAAACTGTTACGTAGACAAGAAGCTGGAAGGATTCTGTGGAAGGGGTAGTTTTCGCCAATATGTAACTATCAAAACAAACAAATATGGAATTAAAATCTATGCTTTTGTGGATTCTTAAGTATTTTACCTCTACAATTTGGAAATATACGCCATGTTACTACCAGAGGGATTGCACCAACTGAGCAATAAACATTTCGATGTCGTTGGTTCAAAAAATGGCTCTGAGCACTATGGGACTTAACATCTGTGGTCATCAGTCCCCTAGAACTTAGAACTACTTAAACCTAACTAACCTAAGGACATCACACACATCCATGCCCTAGGCAGGATTCGAACCTGCGACCGTAGCAGTCGCGCGGTTCCGGACTGAGCACCTTAACCGCGAGACCACCGCGACCAGCGATGTTGTTCTGTGACCGTGTAAAACTATATATCAGTCAGGTCGAAATGTGAAAGCGGACAACTGGTTTACTAGTAATGGACTGATAATAGAGCTATGAAGGGAGATTTTTGTTTTGTTGGCACGATGAAGGAAAAGAAGCCTGTGATTTCTCTAGAGTTTGCTATCAGTAAAGGAAGAGCTGGCACAAGACTGAACTTTAGTTTTCTCCATACCTAAAAGGCGAAGTGTGTGACCCTGGCATCACGTTTGCATGAAGATGATTCGATAGATGATGACACTGGAGGATACACAGAAGCCATCCATTGTAAATTTTATAATAGCGTCAAGTGTGGTATTTTCACAATGGATCAGCTGAATGCTTTGTACAACACTGCAAGAAATGTGCGCCATTGGTCCATGGTTATATTTTTGCAATGATAAATACGGTTGGAATCTATGCAAAGTAAGAATTGTATCAGAAGGAAAGGGTTCCTGAAGCAGCTATCTTATACATTCCTGTTTTCTTCGCTATATTCTGCAGAACTACTGAAATTTTAAGAAAGAATTCTAGAACTATGGCATATCTATCAAGAACTATGAACAAATGTATGTTTCTAAAAAAAGGGGTGCTAACTTCACACGTCTTTTGGAGGGGCAAGCGAAGAGTAACTCGTTTGTTAGAGGTGGCAAAAAATAACGTAACTGATAGAAATAACCGGTTATTGAAAAGTAACGGTTACTGCGATAACCGTTCCTCTGATACAGGCAGTTATTTCAATAAATGTCTAATGTCAACAGTGCCTCGCACCATCTGTTGATTGAAGATCGTACTACGCTTTCCCGTCAACTCATCGGAGATCTGGCTAGGAACTGAGGAGAGGGTAGACCATTTGGAAGGCGTTCTATAGGCCATGGGAATAACTGTGAGGAAGCGCGCCATCTGTTGATAAGAACTGTATACTATATTGTGCGCCATCGTTACTTTTAGCACAAACAATTAAATAAAGTTATTGTCCGAGCGGTGGCTGATAGGAGCTGCACTACAGGCATTAAAAAGTACGGTCGTTCCCTTAAGCCACCGCCTCATATGTCAATTTAGCTTGGACGGGTTGTATAAAAAGAGGTACCACCAGGAATTCGAGCGACTATGGAAATAACTGTCAGCGATCAGTATTTTCCTCCGGGCCATCAAAGGGTTGGATCCCCTCAGTCGACGACGTCAGGTTGCAACGCCTGGGCTACTCTCAGGTTGTAATCTCCATCTTCGACGGTTGTGTCTGTCTGTCTGTCTGTCTGTCTGTCTGCCTGCCCGTCGCTTCCTGCTGTAGCTCTTCGTCCGTCTGTCCGCCTGCCTGCTCGCTGTCCGCCGTCGCCGCTGCTGCCTGCTGTCCGTCCGTCCGTCTGCCTGTTCGCCGCCGTCTGCTGTCCGTCCGTCCGTCTGTTCGCCGCCGCCGCCGCCGTCGCCTGCTGTCCGTCCGTCCGTCTGTTCGCCGCCGTCCGTCTGTTCGTCGCCGCCGCCAGCCGGTGCCCGCCGCCGCCGCCGCCGCCGCCAACCGGTGCCCGCCGCCGCCGCCGCCGCCGTTGCCGCCTGGTCGCCGCCGTCGCCGCCGTCCTGACCCTGGTCTACGGCCGTCTTCGTCTTCATCCGTCTTCGTCTTTGTCTGTCCCCAGTTTCTGTCCTTTCCTCTTCGTTCTGTTCGTTATTGTTTCTCCCTACCGACATGTCCGCCCCCACCACCGCTGCCACCGCTACCACCACCGCCATAGTTTATACTTCCCCTTCCGCCGCCTCCACCACTATCACCTGGTGTGCCCAGTCCCACCCCCCTCCTTCCATCCCACCTCTTCTCACTCTCCCTTCGCTCTCACTCTTTGTCGCCCCCTCTCCAGCTTCTTCCTCTCGATCTGATCCTCTCCCCCCACTCCCCCAGCCTGTCACTGCAGCTCCGGCTCGGATGGTGGCCCGTCGGGCCACTGTCCATGCCCAGCTCTCCCCGTCGCCTTCGCCATCGCCGCCGCCGCCTCCACCGCCGTCGTCACCGTCGCCTTCGCCTTCACCGTCACCTTCACCATCTCCGGCGCCGACTCCGGCCCCGGGACCTGCCCCTCCCCGCCACATTCAAGTTGTTCCCATCCCCCACACCTCCTCTACCGCCGTCAAGCGCCCCAGTGGCACCCCTGCCTCCTCTGCTTCCAAAAAGGCTCCGCCTCGTCCTCCTTCCCCCACCCATGATGCCATGGATGTCTCCCCGCCCGTCCCTGCCCCCTCATCCTCCTCCTCTACCCCCTCCTCCTACCGCTACCTCCTCTCCCGTCCTGATCCCTCTCTCCTTGAAGCCCAGAACCTCACCCTCTTCCTTCGCCAGCATTGTCCTGGTGCCCCCATCTCCCTCCTCACTCCTCGCCGTGATTCGGTCCTCATCTCCTCCCCCAGCCCAACCCTCCACACATACCTCCTTTCCCGCATCCCTGTCACCCGCTTTGGCCCTCATGCCTCCCTGACCCCTGCTCCTTCTCCATCTCCTACCCGCCAACCCCAACCCCCGTGTCGCCCGCCGACCCTCACCGCCGTGATCACTCGGCACAGTCCGTCGATCACGGAGGAGGAGGTGTTGGCGGAGCTCAAGGCCCATCCCACGCTGGAGGTGCGGGCGGTCCGCCGCATTTTCAGCTCGGCCGGCCCCACCTGCCTTATGCGGGTTTTCTCTGAGGACGCCCCCTCCATTGACCGTCTCCTGAAAGAGGGTGCCCTCCTTTTTAACCAGCGTTATAAGGTTGACCCCTCCCGTTCCCCTCTTCAATCCCTGCGCTGCCAGAGGTGTCTGCGCTATAACGCACACCCCACAGCTGAGTGCCACGAGGCCCCCACCTGCCCGCATTGTCGGCAAGCGCACTTCCTCAGGCAGTGGCCTAACCTCCAATCCCCTCCTTCCTGCAATACCTGCAATCTTCCCCATCCCACCTACTCCCAAAAGTGTAAAGCCCGACCCCCTCCAACCACTCCTGAACTCACCGTCCCTGTCCGTCCCCTGGACGCCCCCACCCCTCCTGGCAATTCCCTTCGTCCCCCCCCCCACCACTGAGGACATCATCAGGATCTTTACCATCGTCCTCCAGAATGTTCATCCCTTTCAGCGCCCCCACACCCTCCAGCAGATCTCCCTTGCCGCCCGTTCCATATTCCAACTCAAGATGTATGCCACCTACTCCAACAACCAGGCCCATTTCACCTTCTCCCGCCTTGACACCCTCGTCTAAATCCCTATCATGGCACGACAGCAACGTATCCTTTTCAATAACATCCGCTCCCTACCTGCCAACAGGAACCTCTTCCTGCACACCCTTGCCACCCACCGCGTGGATGCCTTCCTCCTTAATGAAACCTTCCTCCAACCCCACCACACCATTCACACTTCGCCCTACCTCCTCCACCGCTCCGATAATCCCCTCCCAATTGCGCGTGGCGGAGTTGCCATTGGTCACCACCGCCAGATCCCCGTTCAGCTCCAACCTCTCCTTCCCGACCCCACCGAACACCTGATCCTTAGTCTCTTCTTCCCCGGCCTTACCGTTACCTGCGCCACCATCTATGTCCACCCCAACACTCCTATTCCTTTCGACTTACTCTCCCACGTCGATCGTACCTTCTCCTCCTACGTGATCGCCGCCGACCTCAACATACATAGTCGTTCCGCTGCCCAGTTACGGCGGTGGCATCGGTTCCTCTCCACCCTTCAAGGCGACCTCGTCCCCATCCCCCAGCATACCCGTCCCGAATCCAACTCCACTCCTGATGTTATCCTCTCCTCCCCCAACCTCCTTGGCCGCATAACGGTGGATGTCCTGGAGCCTATTGGTAGCGACCATCTCCCTGTCCTCCTCACCGTTTTAGATGGTCGTCGCCCTCGCCCCGACCCTCGTACTGACCCTCCCCCTAAGTTTGTCCACGACTATTCCCGTGCCGACTGGAATGCCTACCGGGATACCCTTTCCACCCAGGTCGATAGCCACCCCTTCCCCTACCACCACCCTGACGATGTCACCCATGCCGCCTCCTTTCTCCAGCAGACCTTGTCTGAGGCCGTGGAGGCCCACGTCCCTACTGTCGCCATCCACCCCCACCGTCCTACCTTACCCCCCCAGGCTGTTCTCCTCCTCCGTGAATCCCGTCGTCTCTACCGTGGCTTCCTCCGAACGCGTGACCCGGACACAATACGACGCCACCGGCAACTCCAGCGACACATTCGTAATTTGCTCGCGGCTAAGAAACGCCGGGACTGGCGACAGACATGCACCCGTTTAAATGCTACCCTGCCAATCAACTCGTCCAAGTTCTGGTCGGCCTTCCGTCGCCTTACCGGAACTAAACCCTCCCCCTATTATCCTCTTCTCCATGATGATCACCCTTTCCCTGACACCCTTAGTAAGGCCAATCACTTTGCCTCCTACCTCTCCGATGTCTTTTCCATCCCCGAAGATCCCCAGTTTGATTACTCCCTCTTCCCGGATGTCTGCGATCGAACTGACACCTCTGTCCCTCCCCTCGCCCCGGGTTTCCAGTACTTAGACAACATTGCACACACGGAACTCAATGCCCCTATCACTACACAGGATCTCATTGCTACACTCCGCACAAAACGCAACACCGCACCTGGTCACGATCGTGTCACCTACCGTCACCTTCGTGAAGCTCCTGTCTCTTCTCTCTCCACCCTGGCCAGGCTCTACAATGTAGTCCTGTCCACCGGTTACTACCCCGACCTGTGGAAAACCTCCTGTATCCCCATGTTCCTTAAACCTGGCAAACCGCCGTCCGCCGTCTCCTCCTACCGTCCCATCAGCCTTACCTCGGTCTTCAGCAAAGTCCTGGAATCTATCCTCACCCGACGCATCCACCAGCATCTCCACCAGCACCGCCTCCTTCCCGTTACCCAGTGTGGCTTTCGGCCGTCCTTCTCTTCTGACGACCTTCTCCTTCACCTCACTCATCTCCTTTCTGAAACGCTTAATTCCCATCCCGTTACCCAGTGTGGCTTTCGGCCGTCCTTCTCTTCTGACGACCTTCTCCTTCACCTCACTCATCTCCTTTCTGAAACGCTTAATTCCCATCGCTCCGCAATCAGTCTCTCCCTGGACCTCGAACGTGCATATGACCGCGTATGGCATTCTGGTCTCCTCTTCAAGCTCCAAACCTTCGCCCTTCCCATTAACTACGTCCGTCTGATCGGCTCCTTTCTCTCCCACCGTCCTTCCTATGTCACCATCCATAACACCGATTCCTACACCTTTTTCCCCTCCGCCGGTGTGCCCCAAGGCTCCGTCCTCTCCCCCCTTCTGTACCATTTGTACACGGCGGACATGCCGCCGCCGTCACCCCCCGTCCACCTTCTCCAGTTTGCCGATGACACCGCCTTCCTTGCCCTTGCCCCCACCCTGCAACGCTCCCAACGCCTTCTCCAATCCCATCTTGACCAATTCACTGCTTGGTGTAACCAGTGGTTGCTCGAGGTCAATCCTTCGAAAACCCAGGCGATCATTGTAGGCAAAACCACCCCTTCCTTCCGCCTCCTTGATTTCTATCTCACCGTCTATGGCCGTCCCATCACCCTCACTCCAACCCTTAAGTACCTTGGCGTCACCCTCGACCGTCGCCTCTCCTGGACTCCCCACCTCCGGACAATCCAAACCAAGGCACGTTCCCGACTCCATCTCCTCAAGCTCCTCTCCGGCTGTACATGGGGTCTGGACCCCTCCACCATCCTCCACACCTATAAATCCCTCATCCGTCCTATCCTTTGTTATGCCCATCCGGCTTGGATCTCCACCTCCCCTACCTTTTATAAATCCCTCCAAATCCTTGAACGCCATGCTCTCCGCCTCGCCTTTCACATCCGTCTCCCCTCCACTACACGGATCCTGTATGATCTCATCCCCTTCCCCCACCTCCTCCTTTTCCTTGAAAGGATACGGATCCTGTACACCTCCCATAAACTCAATCCTCCTCACCCGCTCGTCTCCCCGATCCTCTCCCACCCCCGCCCGCTGCCGCGCCTGTATTTCCACGTCCCACCTGGTCTCCATCTCTCCACCATCCTTACCCTCTCCCAAGGTGGCTTCCGCCAGCTCCCCCTCCCTGATGATGTCCTCCTCCCCTCCATCTACCCCTCCTATCAACTTTGACCCTGCCCCCCACTTCCGATGTCCTTTCCTTTAGGCACCCTCCCTCCCTTCTCTTTCCTTTTCCCCCGTCCCCTCCCTCCACCTCTCTTCCCCCGTGCTTCCCCTCCTCCTTCCCCCCTCCCCCTCTCTCCCGTGCCCCTGGGATCTCTGCTCTGCTCTGCTCTCCCCTCTCCCTCTCCCACTCCCCTTCCTCCTCCTCCCTTGGCAGGTCCCCGGGCTCGCACACGCTCAGTGAACATTCGCGTACCGGAGATCATCGCCATCAGTGTCTCGTGTGTGTGCCTTCGTCTGCATTTAGTGTTCTTTCGTCGTCACGCCTCATCTGTTCACGTGTGCCGTCGCCGTCGTCCGTCTTCTGTGCGCCGTGTCAACAAGTGTTAGTGTTTTTTCGTCCAGCGTGAACGGCTTCATGTTTATTGTTTATTCACTACATTCTTTGCCTGCCATTTTTTTGTATTGTCTGTGTCACCAATATATCGTATTATTGTACCCCTTAAGGCTGAAGAGCAGCGTATTATGCTGCTGCCAGCCCGCCTTGTATGAGGTGCTTAAAATTACAATAAAGGAAAAAAAAAAACAAATATTTTCCTCTGCATCTAGAGGGTTGGATCTCCTCCTTCGAAAGCGTCAGATTGCAAAGCCTGGGCTACTCTCAGGGTGGAATCTCCGTCTTCGAAGATTGTGTCTGTCTGTCTGTCTGTCTGTGTGCCCGCCGCTTGCTGCTGTCGCTGTTTGTCCGTCCGTCCGTCTGCCTGCCTGCCTGCCTGCCTGCCTGCTCGCTGTCCGTCGCCGTCGCCGTCGTCGTGACCGCTGCCGCTGCCGCCGCCTGCTGTTCGTCCGTCTGTTCGCCGCCGACCAGCGCCGACGCCGACGCCGCCGCTGCCTGTTGCACATCTGTCTGTCCGTCGCCGTTCGTCTGCAATGAGTACTCCCACCTCCACCGTCATCTACACCCCCCCTCTCCCACAGTCACTTCCTGGACTGCCTCCCCTGGCCTCCCTCTTAACTCCTCCCCCTCCCTTCCCCCACTTACCCATCCCCCTATCTCCTCTCCTGCTGTATACCCACACCTCTACACCCTTCCTCCAGCCTCCACACCCTCAACAGCTCCCACTCCTACCCCCGCCCTCACGTACGCCTCTGTTGCCGCCTCTGCTGCCACCCCTCAGGTGGTTGGCTTCCCCTCTCTCACCGACCCCGTTGCTTCATCTTTTGCATCTCCCGCACGCATCACGTCGCGCCGAGCCATCATCGCCACCACTGAACCAGCTGCTTCTCCCGGTGCCTCCACTACACCACAGGGATCTGCCACCCGCCACCTCCCTCTCCTCCCTGTCCCTCTCCCCTCCTCCCAGCCTCCAGTCTCCAAAAAACCCCAAAAGCGCGTCCTATCCGACTCTGTTCCCGCCACTTCCCACAAAAAATCAACACCACCTCCCCCTCCCCCTGCCGTCACCATGGACACCACCCCTCCTCCTGCCACCCATACCTTGGCCCCTACCCTTCACACCTTTGTCCTGTCAACTCCCGATCCTAAGTTCCTCGATGCTCGTACCCTCACCAAGGAAATACGAAAGTACTTACCTGGTGCTCCCATCTCCCAACTCATTCCCCGCAGGGACTCAGTCCTTATCAAGTCCCCATCCCCATCCTTTCACACAGAGCTTCTGCGAAAACTCCCATGAGTTATGTTTGGCCCCCACGCCTCTCTGACACCCTTCCTTTCCGCTTCCACTCCTCGTCAGCCCCAGCCTCCCCGTCGCCCCCCCACTTACACTGCTGTGATCAACAAGCTCAGCCCGGTGATCACAGAGGATGAAGTGTTGGTAGAACTGAACTCCCACCCAGACTTGGAAATCCGCTCTGCCCGCCGTATCCACAATGCTTCTGGTCCCACCTACCTCATGCGGGTATTCTCTGAATCTGCCCCATCCATAGACCATCTCCTCACCCAGGGTGCCCTGATATACCACCGTCGCCACCCTGTTGAATCCTCCACATCCCCTCCCCAATCCTACCGTTGCCTGATGTACAATGACCACTTGACTCCCAACTGCAAAAACCCACCCACCTGTCCCCACTGCAAGGCATCCCACTTTCTTAAGAACTGCCCCAACCTCGCTGCTCCTCCTTCCTGTAATACCTGCAATGGCCCCCATCCCACATACTCCCACAAGTGTAAAGCTAAACCCCCTCCAGCCTCCCCTGAACTTACAGTCCAAGTTCGCCCCGTCGATCCCCCTGTCTATCCCAACAATTCCCTCCGTCCACCCCACACGGCCGAGGACATCATCCGGTTCATTACCGTTGTACTCCAAAACATTCACCCTTTTCAGCACCCCCACACCTTCCAACAAATATCCCTTGCTGCTCGCTCTGTTTTCCACCTGAACACCTTCGCCACTTACTCCCACAACCAAGCCCACTTCACCTTCACCTGCCTCGACACCCTAGTTTAAGTCTCTTCCCTTCCCTCTCTTCCCCTCCTCCTTCCCGTCGTGGTGCGGCACGAGTCTCGCATCCTCTTCCAGAACATTCGCTCCTTCCGCTCCAACAAATACCTCCTCATGCACACCCTCTCCCACCACCAGGTCGACACCTTCCTCTTGAACGAAACCTTTCTCCAGCCCCACCATTCTATCCGCACCTCCCCCTACCTCCTCCACCTCACTGACGCTCCTGGTCCTCGTGCGCAGGGTGGCGTCACGATTGGCCGCCTTAAGCATATCCCTGTCCGGCCACAACCTCTCCTCAATGACCCCACTGAACACCTTATCCTTAGCGTCTTCTTCCCCTCCCTCACCATTACCTGTGCCACCATCTATGTCCGCTTCACTGCTCCTCTTCCTTATGACTTCATCTCAGACATTGACCACACCTTCTCCACCTATGTGATTGCCGCCGACCTCAACATCCATAGCCGCACTCCTGCTGCCCTTCGGCGGTGGCATCAGTTCCTCTCCACAATCCAAGGCGACCTTGTTCCCCTTCCCCAGCACACCCGACCCGAAAGTAACACCACCCCCGATGTTGTCAATGCCTCCACCAACCTCCTTGGGCGTATCACTGTCGCCGTCCTTGACCCCACAGGTAGCGATCACCTCCCTGTCCTTCTCACCGTAACATCTGCCAACCGCCCCCCTCGGGCTCCACACCCTGCACCCCCTCCCAAGGTCGTCCATGACTATCGCCGTGCCAACTGGGATGCCTACTGGGACTCCATCTCCACCCAGGTCGAAAGCCACCCTCTTACCTATCGCCGTCCTGACGACATCGTCCACGCCTCGTCCTTCCTTCAGAAGGTAATTACTGACGCCGTGGAGGCCCATGTTCCTACTAAAACCATCCACCCACACCGTCTCACTCTCCCTCCGCGGGCTGTCCTCCTCCTCCGTGAATCCCACCGCCTCTATCGCTCCTTCCTGTGCACTCGTGACAGGGATACAGTCCAACGCCACTGGCAAATACAGCGACACGTACGGAACCTTATTACAGCAACGAAACGCCGAGACTGGCGCCAGACCTGCACACGACTCAACGCCACCCTCCCTATCAACTCCTCCAAGTACTGGTCCGCCTTCCATCGTCTTACTGGTTCCCTTTCCACTCCCCAGTACCCCCTTCTCCATAACGATCGCCCCCTTCCTGACAACCTCAGTAAGGCCAACTACTTCGCTTCCCACCTTTCCGAGGTCTTCTCCATCCCCGATGATCCCCACTTTGATTATTCTCTTTTCCCCACCGTTATGGAACGTGCCAATACCTCGGTCGCTCCACTTGCTCCTAGTCTCCAGTACTTGGGGCAGTTGCCCCCCTCCGACGCCAACACTCCCATCACAGCACAAGACATTAAACTTCTCCTCCAGTCCAAACGCAACACGGCCCCTGGTCAAGACTGTGTCACCTACCGTCACCTTCGAGAAAGCCCCTATTCCTTCCTAACTGTCCTCGCCCATCTCTATAATGCCATCCTCTCTACTGGCTTCTACCCTGACCTGTGGAAGACCACCCGCGTCCTCTTATTCCTCAAACCCAACAGACCCGCTTCTGCCGCCTCTTCCTATCGTCCCATCTGCCTCACCTCCGTCTTCAGTAAGGTCTTTGAATCCATCCTCTCCCACCGTATCCATCAGCACCTTGCTCAACACCACCTCCTCCCCCTTACCCAGTGTGGCTTCCAACCCTCCTTCTCTGCTGACGACCAACTCCTCAACCTTGTTCACCTTCTGTCCCTCCAGCTCAACTCCCGTCACTCCACCATTTTTGTTTCCCTTGACCTCCAAAATGCCTATGACCGTGTATGGCATCCCGGTCTCCTCTTTAAACTCCAAACCTACGCCCTGCCTATCAATTTTGTCCATTTGGTCGCTTCCTTCCTCTCGCACCGTCCTTCCTATGTCACCCTCCACAACACCAACTCCCGTATCATTTATCCCACGGCTGGCGTCCCCCAGGGTTCTGTCCTCTCCCCTCTCCTTTATCTCTTGTATACAGGTGATATGCCCAAGCCACCCCCACCAGTCCACCTTCTCCAATATGCTGATGACACCGCCTTCCTGGCTCTCTATCCTACCCTTCAACGGTCTCAACGTACCCTCCAAACCAACCTTAACCAGTTCACCACTTGGTGTAACCAGTGGTTCCTTCGTCTCAACCCCTCCAAAACCCAGGCAATCATCATAGGCCGCACCACTCGCTCCTTTCACCTCCATGATTTCTACCTCACCCTTTATGGTCGTCCTATCCAACTCACCCCTACCCTGAAATACCTTGGCCTCACCTTTGACCGACACCACCTGGACCCCTCATCTCCTGACCATCCAGCAGAAAGCCCATTCCCGCCTCCGCCTGCTGAAACTCCTGTCCGGACGGACATGGGGATTGCATCCTTCTACCATCCTCCACACCTACAAATCCCTCATCCGTCCTATCCTCTGTTATGCCAGCGTCGCCTGGATCTCTGCCCCCACTCACTTTTACAAGGCGCTCCAAATCCTTGAACGCCATGCGCTCCGCCTTGCCTTCCGTATCCGCCTTCCTTCCCCCACACGGCTCCTGTATGAACTGATCCTCTTCCCCCACCTCCTCCTGCTCCTCCAACATCTCCGCATCCTTTACATTGTTCGCAGGGTTGATCCCCCCCACCCTCTGGTTTCCTCCTTCCTCTCCAACCCCGCCCGCTGCCGCGCCTCTATCGCTGTATCCCTCCCTCTCTCCACCTCCACACCCTCCATCTCCTTCATCAGGGCAATTTCCAACGCCTCCCCCTCCCAGATGACGAACTTCGCCGTGACATCTACCCTTCCTTCCAACTATAACCTGGCCTTGTTCCCCCCCCTCTCCCCTGGGCCCCCTTCTCCTCTTTCCTCCTTCTCCCAGAGCGGATTTTCCTCCGTCCCCCCCTCCCCTGAGACCCTGCACCCCATACTTGCCTCTCTCCTTCCCACATCCCTCCGTACCTGGTCCTCTTCTGCGAGCCCCCCACTCCCCTCCCCCATCTCTTCCCCTCCCTCCCTTCTTCAGGTCTCCCTCATCTCCTAGAACCTGGCAGATCCTCTGTATTGATCATCATCAGTGTGCCACATCAGTGTTGTGTTTAGTGCTGTTTCTCATGTGCGTCAAGAGGTGTGATTTTAATTGCGTACTGCCTTGAGGTTCGCCGTCAGTGTTACGTTATGTGCAATGCCATCCGTCAACACCGTTATGCTCCAGCCATACTGTGCCTTGTGTTCTTTTAATCGTCGCAGTGTGTGGCTTTTTGTGTGTGCTACTTTTAAACAGTTTTTATCTCCATTTTACAGTCACCCTTTTTTTGTCTATTGCCTTCTATGATGTTCCCCTTTTTTATATGTATGTTCACCTTATTCTCTCCTTTGCTGTTTTTAAATGTCTTCTATTGTTTTGTTCTCTGTCTTTCGGCTGAAGAGCAGCGCATATGCTGCTGCCAGCCCACCCCGATGGGGAATTGAAATACAATAAAGAAAAAAAAAAATTTCCTCTGGCAGTTATCGTTATTGGCTCACAGTTCTCGCTGTCTGGCAGTTATCGGGCTACCATTACAGGTAACCTGGAAGTTGGTAACGGAATGTCTGTGTTCCTGATACAGTGACTCCAGTCTTAGACCCCAGTGGTATTACAGAGACGATAGTTACTGGAGCGAACAAATATTTACGTACTTCTTCGGAAATAGCCGCTGGCCATCGCGAATGACAAATAGCATGTCAGAACGTATAACATAATACAGTTGAATATAATAATTATTATCCTCATCATTTGTCAGGAGATTGTCAAAATATGTGAATACATCACAGTAACAGCTAATATTTACAGAATTGATACACTGTCAGACTAAAACACAGTTACGCACTTTTAATAAATTTGTCATACACAGAATACCCGATCTTGACTGTTGCAACCAAGTGCTGTCAAAACTGAAATATAGCAGAATTTTTTCCTAAGCTGGTCTATCAATCTCTGTTATGATATTCATCTACAGAGTACGAGGAGGGGTCAATGGAAGCGTCTGAATCCACCAGTCTGCTTCGACGTAAAGGTGTTGTTGTGTGTGAATGTCATTACAGCACGGTGTTTGAGTTGGTTTTTGTGTGTGTGCGTTGGGGGAGGGGGGGGGGGCTGCCGATCTAGTTTGCAGTGCCGGAATTTGCTGGTAGTAATTTTTTTTTTCTAGCTGTGATGTTTTGTATATTTATGGTGTATTGAATGTGATTTAATTTATGTAGGAATGATTGATTTGTGGACTTTTGGGATTGTGGTTTTATTTTTCGCAGTTGTAGGTGTTGGTTTTTTTTGCATCAGTAGCTGTGGTGCACCTATTTAGGTCACCAGAAATGACCGATTCCCATTTTCATAGTTGTATGTGTTGATGTGTTAGTATCGTCATCTGAGGTTGACCTATGTAGGTCAAGGGAAATGTCCAATTCCAATTTTCGTACTTTTAGTTGTAGGTATTGGTGTTTTGGTATGGTCACCTATGGTTGACCTACATTGTTCAAGGGAAGTGTCCGATTCCTACAGATTTTTGTTGGTGTAGCAGAATGCTGTATTTTTTTCCCTTATTTTGTGTTTTGGGATCATGGTGTGTTTTTTTTACTAGCTTGTCCTCACCCTAAAACCCCCAACTTCACGCAGTTGTCCCGTTGGTTTGATTGTATTTTTGGTGGGAGATGTTATTGTATTATTTATATGTATCTTCGTGTTTTTTGCCATGTGTATGTAGTGACGTCATAGACACACTTAAAATAGCCATTCCAGGCATATTGATGACGGGTGGAATCAGACACTTCTGCATCAAATAGTCTTTCAAACACACTGTAAACCGTGCTTTATCTGAAACCAAGTTTTTAATGGTTGCTGACTTGCTGGCAGTTTATTGAAAATGCATGTTCCTGAATATTGGACCACTTTTGGACCAAGGTAGTGATTTTAGGTCTTTATGTAGTTTGCTGTTCCCATTTCCAGTACTGATATTATGTATTGAGCTGTTGGTTGCAAATACTTGTAACAAATTTCATGAAGGAATAAATATACTAGGTAGCAGTGGTTAGAGTACAAAGTTCCTTGAACAGGTTCTTACATGATGTTCTTGAATTTATACCACAAACGATTTTTATTACACGCTTTTACATGCGAAAAACTTTTGCTACGTTTGATAAGTTACCACAGAATATGCTCCCTTATGAAATAATAGAGTGAAAAAACGTGGTATGCCCTTCCCAACTGAATTTATTATCGAGTTGTAGTCCCAGAAATGTAACACTGTCAACCTTTTCGAACTGCATGTCTTCATATGTTATAAACATGCTGTAGCTGGAGAAATCGAGCAGTTTCCAAATCTGACATAAAACCTGGATTAGCGTACTCACACTTTCAATGCCCCTATCACTACTCAGGATCTCATTGCTACACTCCGCACGAAACGCAACACCGCTCCTGGTCACGATCGTGTCACCTACCGTCACCTTCGTAAAGCTCCTGTCGCTTTCCTCTCCACCCTGGCCAGGCTCTACAATGTAGTCCTGTCCACCGGTTACTACCCCGACCTGTGGAAAACCTCCCGTACCCTGATGTTCCTTAAACCTGGCAAACCGCCGTCTGCTGTCTCCTCCTACCATTCCATCAGCCTTACCTAGGTCTTCAGCAAGGTCCTGGAATCTATCCTCACCCGACGCATCCACTGGCATCTCCGCCAGCACCGCCTCCTTCCCGTTACCCAGTGTGGCTTTCGACCATCCTTCTCTTCTGACGACCTTCTCCTTCACCTCACTCATCTCCTTTCCGACCAGCTTAATTCCCGTCGCTCCGCAATCTTCCTCTCCCTGGACCTCAAACGTGCCTATGACCGCGTATGGCATTCTGGTCTCCTCTTCAAGCTCCAAACCTTCGCCCTTCCCATTACCTATGTCTGTCTGATCGGTTCCTTTCTCTCCCACCGTCCTTCCTACGTCACCATCCATAACACGGATTCCTACACCTTTTTCCCCTCTGCCGGTGTGCCCCAAGGCTCCGTCCTCTCCCCTCTTCTGTACCTTTTGTACACAGCGGACATGCCGCCGCCGTCACCCCCCATCCACCTTCTCCAGTTTGCCGATGACACCGCCTTCCTTGCCATTGCCCCCACCCTGCAGCGCTCCCAACACCTTCTCCAATCCCATCTTGACCGGTTCACCGCTTGGTGCAACCAGTGGTTGCTCAAGGTCAATACCTCTAAAACCCATGCGATCATTGTAGGAAAAACCACCCCTTCCTTCCGCCTCCTTGATTTCTACATCACCATCTATGGCCGTCCTATCGCCCTCACTTCCACCCTTAAGTACCTTGGCGTCACCCTCGACCATTGCCTCTCCTGGACTCTCCATCTCCGGACAATCCGAGCCAAGGCACACTCCCGACTCCATCTCCTCAAGCTCCTTTCCGGCCATACATGGGGTCTGGACCCCTCCACCATCCTCCACACCTTTAAATCCCTCATCCGCCCTATCCTTTGTTATGCCCATCCAGGCTGGATCTCCACCCCCCCTACCTTTTATAAATCCTTACAAATCCTTGAATGCCATGCTCTCCGCCTCGCCTATCGCATCCATCTCCCCTCCCCCATGCGGATCCTGTATGATCTCATCCCCTTCCCCCACCTCCTCCTCTTCTTTGAAAGGATATGGATCCTGTACACCTCCCACAAACTAGATCCTCCTCATCCGCTTGTATCACCCATCCTCTCCCACCCCCGCCCTTTGCCGCGCCTGTATTCCCACGTCCCACCCGGCCTCCATCTCTCCACCCTCCTTACCCTCTCTCAAGGTGGCTTCCGCCAGCTCCCCCTCCCTGATGATGTCCTTGTCCCCTCCATCTACCACTCCTACCAACTTTGATCCTGCCCCCCCTCACTTCCGGTGTCCTTTCCTTTTGGCACCCTCCCTCCCTTCTCTCTCCTTTTCCCCCCATCCGTCTTCCTCCATCACTATTCCACTGGACTTCCCCTCCCCCTTCCTCCTTTCCTCCTATCTCCTCTGCCCATGGCATCTCTGCTCTCCCCTCTCCCACCCCCCTCCTCCTTTCTTGGCAGGTCCCCGGACTCGCACACGCTACGTGGACTTTCGCGCGCCGGAGATCATCGCCATCAGTGTTTCGTGTGTGCCGTCGTGTTTAGTGTTCAGTGTTCACCGTCGCACTCCATCATTCACCAGTGCCATCGTCTTCATCAGTGTTTGTGCGTCGTGTCAACAGTTTGCAGTGTGGATTATCGTCGAGTGTGAATGGCTCCGTGTTTGTCCTTATGTGTCTACTGTTTTATTACCCACCGTTCTGTAACTTATGTGTATTCTTACTGGGTTTTTTTCTCATTGTTTATTCTATGGCTGAAGAGCAGCGTAGAATGCTGCTGACAGCTTGCCTGTTGTACAGGTTTTAAAATAACAATAAAGTAAAAAAACTAGCTTTTACAGCACAGGAATAAACGAATCTGTCACATTACGTGTATTTTTTGTTGTATTGCAAGGCTGTACACTTTATTCTATTATGTGAGCGGCACAAGAAATTAAGCTTCGAATTTAACCTACAGTACTCAGTTTACATATTACTTCATACTTAAAAAAACACGTTGTTAACATTTTACTTGAACAGTGCTGAGGCGAAGTTCTGCGTACTTTCTGTCGCAGCTGCGAAGATAATATTTCTAATAGCGACCGATAACCTAGAAACATATAATATGAAACACTAATAATCGTTCTAACATCACCTAAAATGTACCCGGAATTAATAAGCTAAGGTTATGACACGATTCTTACGACATTCCTGCCATTTCACACTACTCGCCGTTATACTGATAACTAAACTGATGGATTCGAACTATGTCGTTATTTAAAGCCCGGTCCACACGCAACGATCTGTCTCCGCAGACATCGGCGCAGATGTCTGTACGTGCAAAAGATCGCTGCAAATGTGGTGTGTTCACACGACACAAACCCCAATCTACTACTCACCCGCCATCTGTCAGTGTAGAAAAGAAATATCAGTGGCAAGCGACTACGCTGCCCGTAAACGTCAAAAATTTAATTCAGTTATTTTGAAATATGGAAATGGAGGAAGTTATGTTGTGGGCTGTGTTCGCAAAAAACATTCAGACTAACCGTAGGAAACAGAGAAAGCGGTCAAAATGGTGTAGACAGTGGCTGCTAAAGCGAAAGCAGTTTTCTCATGTAAATTTGCTGCGAGAGTTGCAGGGCGAACCTAACGACTGGCGAAATTATTTGCGGATGGATGTCGAAACTTATAATTATCTCTTAAAGCTTGTAACCTCTCATATTATGAGAAAAAATACTTGTAGGGGAAGGGCAATTTCTCCTCATGAACGGCTGGCGGTAACATTAAGATTCCTAGCAACAGGAAGGATCTACAAGGATTTGGAATTTTCAACAGTAATATCGAAATAAGCGTTGAGTGAAATAATACCCAACACATGTGAAGCTATTTACGCTGTCCTGAAGGATGAGTTCATGGAGGCAAGTCAAGTAAATTAAGTCTGTCAAGTTACAGGTAATACTCCTGCTTGGTCTTGGCGTTTCTTGATCATTAAGAAAGCCAAGCAGATCAAAATACCATAACGTTGGCTGGTATACTTGATCTACTCCTACACCAGATCTTCTAGATTTCTGATCTTTGGATAACTCTTTTCGGTAAACAGTCCGCAACGAACTTTTTTTTTTATTACTGTTTCTCTGTTTGCTGAGGCGTCAACTGCCCGCAATTTTTCAATTAGAGCATTGTATGCTGCTGTCTTTTTGTCTTGGTCACTATATTCTTTACTTTTAATCTTCCACAAACTTTTTTTTCCTTTATTGAGTTTCGATTCCCCTCTAAAGGGGGCGGGCTGGCAGCAGCTTATTACGACGCTCTACAGCCTACAGAATTTGTTTTAAAAAGATGAAGATAATAAAAAATATTAACAGTTGGCGATAAAATCGATGACTTAAAGGTAAAATGGCAGAAAATTCTGGAGCGTAAAACATAAAACACAGGGTGGATGATGCTAATAAAATACACAGGAAGCAGAAAAATAATAGACAGACAATTAAAAAACACGGCGACAGTCTGGGTTCTGTTCGCAAGAGATATAAAAAGCACACCCAGCGACAGCATGATTTCTGTTCGCAACACTGTGGAAGGATGCACAACACTGAACACTCACTTAAACACTGCGCTAAAAATTGGCACAAATATGACATACCACACCCGAGAGCAGGTGGGGGGGAAACTGGAAAAATGGGGGGGGGAAGGAGAGTAAAAGTGAAGGGGGAGTGGGGGAAAGGAGCCAATGGAAGAGGAGGATCCATAAGAGGGGTGGGGGGTGCTTAGCAGACATACCAGGGAGTGGGGAAGGCAGAGGAGGGGAGTACAAAAGGACTCGGGTGGGGGGAGAGAAAGGAGATAGGGAGAGAATAGGCGGGGAGAAAACACAAGATGGAAGAGGGGAGGAAGAGGGAGCCCAGGGAAAGGACAGAGGAAAGGAGGGGGGTGAGGATCAGAGTTGATAGGAAGGATAAATGGAGGGAGAGAAAGCATCATCCGGGAGGGGGAGTTGATGGAAGCCACCTTGGGAAAGGAGATGTAGGGTGTAGAGATGGAGGGTAGGGGGGACACAATGGTGAAGACGTGGCAGGGGGTGGGGACGGGAGAGGAGAGGAGCAACCAGGGGGTTAGGGAGTTCAAGACTGCGGGAGGTGTAGAGGATGCGGATATGTTCGAGGAATAGGAACAGGGGGGACGGGAGGCGTATACGGAAGGCGAGGCAGAGTACATGACGCTCAAGGAACTGGAGGGACTTATAGAATTTGGGGGGGGGGGCAGATATCCAGGCAGGACTGGTATAACAGAGGATGGGACGGATTAAGGATTTGTAGGTGTGGAGGATGGTAGAGGGGTGCAACCCCTAAGGATTTGTAGGTGTGGAGGATAGTAGAGGGGTGCAACCCCCATGTCCGGCCGGAGAGGAGTTTGAGGAGTCGGAGGCAGTTGTGGGCTTTGGATTGGATTGAGCAGAGATGAGGGATCCAGGTGAGGTGACGGTCAATGGTGAGGCCAAGGTAGGTTATGTTCCACAAACTTTTTTTTTTTTTTTCTTTATTGTGATTTTAACACCTTATACAAAGGCGGGCTGGCAGCAGCACAATACGCCGCTCTTCAGCCTTGAGTGTTACAACAAGTAGTACATAAAGGTGGCACAGAGTAGACAGTAAAAACGGTGGGCAAAAAAATGTAGACACTAAAAATCGAAAAAACATGGAGCCGTTCACGCTGGACGAGAAACATCACTAACACTGGGCGACACGATGCACAGAACATGGATGATGGCGACGGCACGTGAACGGTGGGGGCGTGACGGCGAACAACACTACACACAAACGAAGGCACACACACGAAACACTGACGGCGATGATCTCCGGCGCGCAAATGTTCACTGAGCGTGTACGAGTCCGGGGACCTGTCAAGAGAGGAGGTGGAGGAGGAGGAATGGGAAGGGGAATGAGAGAGGGGGGAGCAGAGATGCCATGGGCAAAGGAGAGAGGGGGAGGGAGGAAGGGGGAGGGGAAGCCCGGTGGAGAGGGCAGGAGGGAGGGGGGAAAGGAAAGAGGAGGGAAGGGAAGGGAGGGAGGGAGGGTGCCTAAAGGAGAGGACACAGGAGGTGGGGGCGAGGATCAAAGTTGATAAGAGGGGTAGATGGAGGGGACGAGGACATCATCAGGGAGGGGGAGCTGGCGGAAGCCACCTTGGGAGAGGGTAAGGAGGGTGGAGAGATGGAGACCGGGTGGGACGTGGGAATACAGGCGCGGCAGCGGGCGGGGGTGAGAGAGGATCGGGGACACGAGCGGGTGAGGAGGATCAAGTTTACGGGAGGCGTACAGGATCCGTATCCTTTCAAGGAAAAGGAGGAGGTGGGGGAAGGGGATGAGATCATGCAGGATCCGCATGGGGGAGGGGAGACGGATGCGATAGGCAAGGCGGAGAGCACGGCGTTCAAGGATTTGGAGGGATTTATAGAAGGTAGGGGGGCGGAGATCCAGGCTGGATGGGCGTAACAAAGGATAGGGCGGATGAGGGATTTATAGGTGTGGAGGATTGTGTAAGGGTCCAGACCCCACGTACGGCCGGAAAGGAGCTTGAGGAGACGGAGTCGGGAACGTGCCTTGGCTTGGATTGTATGGAGATGGGGAGTCCAGGAGAGGCGACGGTCGAGGGTGACGCCAAGGTACTTAAGGGTGGGAGTGAGGGCGATGGGACGGCCATAGACGGTGAGATAGAAATCAAGGAGGCGGAAGGAAGGGGTGGTTTTGCCTACAATGATCGCCTGGGTTTTGGAAGGATTGACCTTGAGCAACCACTCGTTACACCAAGCGGTGAATCGGTCAAGATGGGATTGGAGAAGGCGTTGGGAGCGTTGCAGGGTGGGGGCAAGGGCGAGGAAGGCGGTGTCATCGGCAAACTGGAGGAGGTGGACGGGGGGCGACGGCGGCGGCATGTCCGCCGTGTACAAAAGGTACAGAAGGGGGGAGAGGACGGAGCCTTGGGGCACACCGGCAGAGGGGAAAAAGGTGTAGGAATCTGTGTTATGGATGGTGACATAGGAAGGACGGCGGGAGAGAAAGGAACCGATCAGACGGACGTAGTTAATGGGAAGGGCAAAGGTTTGGAGTTTGAAGAGGAGACCGGAATGCCAGACGCGGTCATAAGCGCGTTCGAGGTCAAGGGAGAGGAAGATTGCGGAGCGACGGGAATTAAGCTGTTCGGAAAGGAGATGAGTGAGGTGAAGGAGAAGATCGTCGGAAGAGAAGGATGGCCGAAAGCCACACTGGGTGACGGGAAGGAGGCGGTGCTGGCGGAGATGCTGGTGGATGCGGCGGGTGAGGATAGATTCCAGGACCATGCTGAAGACCGAGGTAAGGCTGATGGGACGGTAGGAGGAGACGGCGGACGGCGGATTGCCAGGTTTAAGGAACATGAGGATACGGGAGGTTTTCCACAGGTCGGGGTAGTAACCGGTGGACAGGACTACATTGTAGAGCCTGGCCAGGGTGGAGAGGAAAGAGACAGGAGCTTCACGAAGGTGACGGTAGGTGGCACGATCGTGACCAGGAGCGGTGTTGCGTTTTGTGCGGAGTGTATCAATGAGATCCTGTGTAGTGATAGGGGCATTGAGTTCCGTGTGTGTAATGTTGTCCAAGTACTGGAAACCAGGAGCGAGGGGAGGGACAGAGGTGTCAGTTCGATCGCGGATATCCGGGAAGAGGGAATAATCGAACTGGGGATCGTCGGGGATGGAGAAGACATCGGAGAGGTAGGAGGCAAAGTGATTGGCCTTACTAAGGGTGTCAGGGAAAGGGTGATCATCATGGAGAAGAGGATAGTAGGGGGAGGGTTTAGTTCCGGTAAGGCGACGGAAGGCCGACCAGAACTTGGACGAGTTGATTGGTAGGGTTGCATTTAAACGGGTGCATGTCTGTCGCCAGTCCCGGCGTTTCTTAGCCGCGAGCAAATTACGAACATGTCGCTGGAGTTGCCGGTGGCGCCGTAGTGTGTCCAGGTCACGCGTGCGGAGGAAGGCACAGTAGAGACGACGGGATTCACGGAGGAGGAGAACGGCCTGTGGGGGTAAGGTAGGACGGTGGGGGTGGATGGCGACAGTAGGAATGTGGGCCTCCACGGCCTCAGACAAGGTCTGCTGGAGAAAGGAGGCGGCATGGGTGACATCGTCAGGGTGGTGGTAGGTGAGAGGGTGGCTATCGACCTGGGTGGAAAGGGTATCCCGGTAGGCATTCCAGTCGGCTCGGGAATAGTCGTGGACATACTTAGGGGGAGGGTCAGTACGAGGATCGGGGCGAGGGCGACGACCGTCTGAAACGGTGAGGAGGACAGGGAGATGGTCGCTACCAATAGGCTCCAGGACATCCACCGTTATGCGGCCAAGGAGGTTGGGGGAGGAGAGGATAACATCAGGAGTGGAGTTGGATTCAGGACGGGTATGCCGGGGGATGGGGACGAGGTCACCTTGAAGGGTGGAGAGGAAACGATGCCACCGCCGTAACTGGGCAGCGGAACGACTATGGATGTTGAGGTCGGCGGCGATCACGTAGGAGGAAAAGGTACGATCGACGTGGGAGAGGAAGTCGAAGGGAATAGGAGCGTTGGGGTGGACATAGATGGTGGCGCAGGTAACGGTAAGGCCGGGGAAGAAGAGACTAAGGATCAGGTGTTCGGTGGGGTCGGGAAGGAGAGGTTGGAGCCGAACGGGGATCTGGCGGTGGTGACCAATGGCAACTCCGCCACGCGCAATTGGGAGGGGATTATCGGAGCGGTGGAGGAAGTAGGGCGAAGTGGGAATGGTGTGGTGGGGTTGGAGGAAGGTTTCATTAAGGAGGAAGGCATCCACGCGGTGGGTGGCAAGGGTGTGCAGGAAGAGGTTCCTGTTGGCAGGTAGGGAGCGGATGTTGTTGAAAAGGATACGTTGCTGTCGCACCATGATAGGGATTTAGACGAGGGTGTCGAGGCGGGAGAAGGTGAAATGGGCCTGGTTGTTGGAGTAGGTGGCGTACATCTTGAGTTGGAATATGGAACGGGCGGCGAGGAAGATCTGGTGGAGGGTGTGTGAGCGCTGAAAGGGATGAACATTCTGGAGGACGATGGTAAGGAACCTGATGATGTCCTCAGCGGTGGGGGGGGGGGAACGAAGGGAATTGCCAGGAGGGGTGGGGGCGTCCAGGGGATGCACAGGGACGGTGAGTTCAGGAGTGGTTGGAGGGGGTCGGGCTTTACACTTTTGGGAGTAGGTGGGATGGGGGAGAATGCAGGTATTGCAGGAAGGAGGGGATTGGAGGTTGGGGCACTGCCTGAGGAAGTGCACTTGCCGACAATGCGGGCAGGTGGGGGCCTCGCGGCACTCAGCTGTGGGGTGCGCATTATAGCGTAGACACCTCTGGCAGCGCAGGGATTGAGGAGGGGAATGGGAGAGGTCGACCTTGTACACCTGGTTAAAAAGGAGGGCACCCTCCTTCAGGAGACGGTCAATGGAGGCGGCGTGCTCAGAAAAAACCCGCATAAGGCGGGTGGGGCCGGCAGCGTTATGTATGCGGAGAACCGCACGCACCTCCAAATGGGGATGCGCCTGGAGCTCCGCCAACACCTCCTCCTCCGTGATCACTGGACTAAGCCGAGTGATCACGGCGGTGAGAGTTGGCGGGCGACGCGGAGGTTGGGGTTGGCGGGAGGGAGGTGGTGAAGGAGCAGGGGTGAGAGAGGCATGAGGGCCAAAGCGGGTGACAGGGATGCGGGAAAGGAGGTACGTGTGGAGGGTTGGGCTGGGGGAGGAGATGAGGACCGAATCTCGGCGAGGAGTGAGGAGGGAGATGGGGGCACCAGGACAATGCTGGCGAAGGAAGAGGGTGAGGTTCCGGGCTTCAAGGAGAGAGGGATCAGGACGGGAGAGGAGGTAGCGGTAGGAGGAAGGGGGAGAGGAGGAGGATGAGGGGGCAGGGACAGGCGGGGAGACTTCCATGGCATCAGGGGTGGGGGAAGGAGTATGAGGCGCAGCTTTTTTGGAAGCAGAGGAAGCAGGAGTGCCACCGGGGCGCTTGACGGCAGTGGAGGAGGTGTGGGGGATGGGAAAAACGGGAATGTGGCGGGGAGGGGCAGGTCCCGGGGCCGGAGTCGGCGCCGGAGATGGTGACGGTGACGGTGAAGGCGAAGGTGACGGTGACGATGACGATGACGGTGGAAGTGGCGGCGGTGATGGCGAAGGTGACGGGGAGAGCTGGGCGTGGGCAGTGGCCCGACGGGCCACCACCCGAGAAGGAGCTGCAGTGACAGGCTGGGGGAGTGGGGGGAAGGGATCAGAACGAGAGGAGCGGGAGGAAGAAGCGGGAGAGGGGGCGACAAAGATAGAGGGTGAAGGGAGAGTGAGGAGAGGTGGAATGGAAGGAGGGGGGTGGGACTGGGCACACCAAGTTATAGTGGTGGAGGCGGCGGAAGGGGAGGTATAGACAATGGCGGTGGTGGTAGTAGTGACAGTGGTGGTGGGGGCGGACATGACGGGAGAGAGAAACAAGAACGAACAGAACGAAGAGGAGAGGACAGAAACTGGGGACAGACAAAGACGAAGACGGATGGAGACGAAGACGGCCGTAGACCAGGGTCAGGACGGCGGCGATGGCGGCGACCAGGCGGCACCGGAAGGCGGCGGCGGCGGGCACCGGATGGCGGCGGCGGCGGCGGCGAGCCCCGGCAGGCGGCGACGGCGGCGGCGGCGGCGGCGGCGTCGGCGGCGATCAGCAGGCGGCGGCGATCAGCAGGCGGCGGCGGCGAGCACCGGCAGGCGGCGACCACGCGGGGGCGGCGAGCCCCGGCAGGCGGCGACGGCGGCGGCGGCGGCGGCGGCGGCGGCGTCGGCGGCGATCAGCAGGCGGCGGCGATCAGCAGGCGGCGGCGGCGAGCACCGGCAGGCGGCGACCACGCGGGGGCGGCGAGCCCCGGCAGGCGGCGACGGCGGCGGCGAGGACCGGAAGGCGGCGACCAAGCGACGACAGGCAGGGATCTTCCACGTCGAAGGCGCACCCTGAGAGTAGCCCAGGCAGTGAAACTCTTCGATGAAGAAGAGGGGGAATCCAACCCTCGAATACGGATTCCACAAACGAGGGTGGTTTCTATATATTTCAATGAATTCACATACAAACTCTCGAGAACACTGACGAGTATCAGTCATTTTAATGCCCTGTGCGCATAAATACAAACACTAGACTGAGCAAACAGCTGTTTCGCGCCAGATTTGCAGCGATCCCCTGTCCACACGCTCCAACTTGTCTGCGCAGATGTGGTTTGAACCCACAGATTTGAGAGGTTTCGCTCAAACCTCCAACTCCAACTTCCAGG